>NC_072425.2:34195000-39195000 GCF_028878055.3 Symphalangus syndactylus | reverse complement strand
CCCTGTGACATTGTTCCTAATATCCAGGGATGGAAAGGATAATATTACCCCCAATATTGCATGTGGCTTGTAATAACCAGGGTGGGGAGAGAGGGGTGATATTACTTTCCATACGGAGGGGGTGGACACCCCCTGGCATATGGCTTGTAATACCCAGAAGGAGAGAGGGGGGTGATATTACTCCCCATATGGCGAGAGGTGGACACCCCACTGGCATATGGCTCGTAATACCCATGGAGAGAAAGAGGGGTGATATTACTCCACATATGGCAGGGAGTGGACAGCCCCCTGGCATATGGCTCGTAATACTCAGGGTGGGGAGAGGGGGTGATATTACTCCGCATATGGTGAGGGGTGGATACCCACTGGCATATGGCTCGCAATACCTGGCGGGGGAGGAGGGGGGTGATATTACTCCCCATATGGCGTGGGGTGGACGTTCTCCTGCGATATTGGGAATAATATCACCCTCCTCTCCACCGCTGGATATTGCAAAGCATATGGCAGGTGGGGTGTACACACCCTGCAACTTTGGGACTAATATTATCCTCCTCTCTCT
Organism: Symphalangus syndactylus; assembly: GCF_028878055.3. Classification (NCBI taxonomy): domain Eukaryota; kingdom Metazoa; phylum Chordata; class Mammalia; order Primates; family Hylobatidae; genus Symphalangus; species Symphalangus syndactylus. The sequence goes on along the minus strand of NC_072425.2, from coordinate 39,194,441 downwards.
TTTTGAATATTAAGTGTAATATTACAGGTGGGGTGTACATCCCCGGCGTTATTGGGGGTAATATCGTTTTCTCGCCCCTTGGATATTAGCAACAATATCACAGAGGTGGTTTACAACTGCTGCAGTATTGAAATTAATATCATCCTGTCCTTACCTAAATATTAGGAACAATATCTTTGGGGTGGTGTACACCGCTTGCAATATTGAAAGTAATAAAATCCACTCCCCCTTCCTGTGATTATTAATTACAAGTCACAGGGATGTGTACAACCCCTTGGATATTGTAAGTAATATCATCCTCTCCTTCCCTGTATGTTAGGAAGAATATTACAGGGGTATGTGTACATCCTCTGCGATATTGGGTGTAATATCATCTTCTCCGCCCTGAATATTAAAAACAATTTCACAGGGGGTTGTACCCTCCCTGTGATATTTAGAGTAATATCATATTCTTTTTCCCTGGGTATTAAGAACAATATTATGGGAGGTGTACACCCCCTGCGATATTGGATGTAATATCACCCTCTCTTTCCATGGATATTAGGAACAATATCATGCGGGGGTGTACAACCACTGCGATATTGGGAGTAATATCATGTTCCACCCCTGGATATTAGGAACAATATCACAATGGTGGTGTGCACAGCCTTCACTCTTGGGAATAATATCAACCTCTCCACCCGTGAATATCAAAAACAATATCACAGGAGGAGTGTGCAGCCGCAGCGCCGTTGGGAATAATATCATGCTCTTTCCCCCTGGATATTAAAAACAATATTTCAGGAGGTGTGTACAACCCCTGCGATATTGGGAGTAATAACACCTTCTTACCCATTGGATATTAAAAACAATATCACAAAGGGGGTGTACAAACTTTGCGATATTGTATGTAATATTAAGCTCTCCCAACCTGGATATTAGGAACAATATCATGGGGGGCGGTGTACACCCTTTGTGATATTCACAGTAATATCATCGTTTCCCCCATTGGATATTAGGAACAATATCACAAGGGGGGTGTACACTTCCTGTGATATTGGAAGTAATATCATCCTTTCCCCCTGTGGATATTAGGAACAATGTTGCAGAAAAGGTGTACACCCACTGTGATATTGGAAGTAATGTCATCCTCTCTTTTCCTAAGTATTAGAAGCTATATCACAGAAGAACTGTATACCTTCTCGGAAATTGGGAGTAATATCATCCTCTCCACCGCTCGATATTAGAAACAATATCACAGGGGGGTGTACACCCCCCCTGCGATATTGGGAGTAATATCATCTTCTCCCCCCCCTGGATATTAGGAGCAGTATCACAGGAAGATGTACACCCTCTTCGCTGTTCGGTTGGGAGTAATATCATCCTCTCACTCCCTGGATATTAGGAAAAATATCCTGAGGGGGTGTACAACCCCTACGATATTAACAGTAATGTCATCCTCTTTCACCTTGGAATTTGGAACAATATCACAGGGGGAGTGAACACTCCCTGCGATACTGAGCGTAATATAACCCTTTCCCAATTTGAATATTAGAAAAAATATCACAGGAAGGAGGTACACCCTGTGTGCTATTGGGAGTAATATCATCTTATCCCCGCACCGGACTGTAGGAACAATACCGCAGGGTGGGTGTGTACACCCCCTGCAAAATTGGGAGTAATATATTACTCCACCTTTTGGATATTAAGAACAATATCACATGGGGGTGTACACATCCTGCAATACTGGGAGTGATATCATTCTTTTTCCCACCCCGGATATTAGAAACAATACCACGGGATGGTGTATTCCCTCCTGTGATATTGACAGTAATATGATCTTCTCCATCCTTGGATATTAGGAACTATATCAAAAGAGGGGGGTACAAACTCTGCGATATTGGGAGGAATAGCATCCCATCATGGATATTAAAAACAGTATCACGGGGGAGTGTACACTCCTTGTGATAGTGGGAGTAATATCATCCTCTCCCCATTTGGATATTAGGAAAAATATCACAGGGCGGGTGTACAACCTCTTCAATATTGGGTGTAATATTATCCCCTCTCCCCCTGGATATTAGGAACAATATCACAGGTATGTGTACACCCATTGCGACATTGAAAGCAATATCATTCTCTTCCCCCATGAATATTAAGAAGAACATCAGACGGGGGATGTACACCTTCCACGATATTGAGAGTAATATCACCCTCTCCCTTTTGGATATTAAAAAGAATTAGGATCAGTGTCACAGGGGAGGGTACACCTACTGCGATATTAAAACTAATACCATGATCTCTGTCCCTGGATATTAGGAACAATATCACAGGTAGGTGTACACCTCCTGTGGTATTAGGAGTAATAATATTAATTATTAAACATCAACTATCAATTTTAATAATTATCAATGTTCATATTAATAGTGTAACATTAATTATTAATAATTATTTTAAATATATTATGCATGATTAAAATTAATTATTAATATTAATGTCATTTATCAATAATATTAGTTTTTAATCTTAATATTATTTTATTGCCAACATTACTCATTATTGATTTAAGTAACATTAATTGCTGATATTATTTTATTAATAGTGATATGACGATTAATTATTAATAGCAATCGTTAATATTTTTAATCAGTATTGTTACTCTTTATTGTAATTATTAATGTAGATGATTACTATTGATTTTTATTATATTTATAAATAATAAATAATAATATATAATAAATTAATATATTATATATTAATATAATATAATATAATATAATATAATATAATATAATTGTTCCTGATATCGGGGGGGAGAGGATGATCTTACTCCCAATATCGCAGAAAGTATAGGCCCCTCTATGATATTATTCCTAATAGCCAGGGGGTAGACGATGACATTATTGAAAATATCACAGTGGGTGTACATCCCTTCGGTCATCTTCTTCCAAATATCCTGGGTGGGAGAGGATGATATGACTCCCAACATCACAGGGGGCATAGACCTTCCCGTGATCTTGTCCCTAACATCCAAAGGTGGAGAGGATGATGTTTCTTCCAATTTCGCAGGGGGTGTACACCACCCTGTGATATTGATCCTAATATCCAGGGGGCGAGAGGATATTACTCCCAATATAGTCTCAATATTGCAGGAGGTGTACACTCCCTAGTGATATTGTTCCTAATATCCAGGGATGGAGAGGATGATATCACTCCCAATATAGCAGGGAGTGTACACCCCTTCTGTGACACTGTTCCTAATAGCCAGTTGGGGAGAGGAAGATGTAACCCCCAAATATTGCAGGGGGTGTACATCCCCTTGTGATGTTGTTCCTTATATTCTGGGAGGGAGACGATGATACTAGTGGCAATATCGCAGGGGCTGTACACACCCACTGTGATATTGTTCCGAATATCCAGAGGGGGAGAAAATGATATTACTCCCAATATTGCAGTGGGTGTACATCCTCCTGTGATGTTGTTTCTTATATTCAGAGGGAGAGGATGATATTACTCCCAATATCACAGGGGTTGTACACACCTCCTGCGATATTGTTCCTAATATCCCAAAGGGAAGAGCATAATATTACTCTAAATATCGCAGGGGGTGTACACCTCCTTTGTAATATTGTTCTTAATATCCATGATGGGAGAGGATGATATTACTCCCAATATCGCAAGAAGTGTACAGCCTCCTGTGATATAGTTCCTAATATCTAAGTGGGGAGAGGATGATATTACTGCCCATGTCGCACGAGTTGTAAAACCCCTTCAATATTTTGCCTACAATCCCAAGGGGAGAGGATGATATTACTCCCAATATCGAAGAGGGTGTACGACCTCCTGTGACATTACTCCCAATATCCACGTTGGGAGACAATGACATTACGTCCAATATCGCAGGGGATGTACACCCACCCTGAGATATTGTTCCTTATATCGAGGGGGGGAGGATGATATTACTCCCAATATTGCAGGAGCTGTACACCCCTCCTGTGATATTGTTCTTAATATCCTAGGGAAGAGAGGATGATACTACACCCAATATTGCAGGGGGTGTACAGCCACCCAGTTATATTGTTCTTAATGTACTCCACCTCCCTCCATCAGGGATATTGTTCCTATATATCCAGGGGAAGAGAGGATAACATTATGTCCAATACCTCAGGGGGTGTACACACCCTCTGTGATGTTGTTCCTAGTATCCAAAGGTAGAGACGATGATATGACTGGCGATATCGCAGGGGGTGTACACCCTTCTGTGATATGGTTTTTGATATTCAGTGGGGGAGAGGATAACACTAATCCCAATATCGCAGAAGGTGTACAGACCCCTGTGATATAGTTCCTAATGTACAGGGAAAGAGAATAATATTACTCTCATTATCGTAGGCGGTGTAACCCCCCCGCCTCCCGTATATTGTTCCTAATACGCAGCGGGGTAGAGGCTGATATTACTCCCAATATCGCAGAAGGTGCACACACACCTGTGATATAGTTCCTAATATCCGGCGGGAAAGAGGCTGATATTACTTTCGACATCGCAGTGGGTGTACACTCCCCGCTGTGGTATTGTTCCTAATATCCAAGTGGGAAGAGGATGATATTGCTGACAATATCGAAGGGGGTGTACACCTCTTCTGTGATGTGGTTCCTGATATCCAGGGGGTGAGTGGATGATATTACTCCCAATAACGTAGGAACTGTACTGTGATTTCGTCCTTAATAACCACATGGGGAGAGGTGATATTACTCCCAATATTGCAAGGGGTGTACACCCCGCCTGTGCTATTGTTTGTTATATCTAGGAAAGGAGAAGATGGTATTTCTACCAATATTGAAGAGATGTACAGCTCCCCGCCACCCCCCCGTGGGATATTGTTCTAAATATACAGGTTGAAAGAGGATGAGATTACTCCCAATACCCGCCTGTGATAGGAATCGTAAAATCTAGAAGAAGAGAGAATGACATTGCTTCCAAAAATACACGGGGTTTACACCCCCCCCCCCCATGATATTGTTCCTGTCATCTAAAGGAAGAGATGATGATATTACTCCCAATACCGCAGAAGATGGACATCCCGCAATATGGGGAGTAATAGCACCCCCCTCTCTGCCCCTGGCTATTACGATCCAAGGTGGACTCATTGCCTGTTAACGATATTTCGAGTAATATCATCTCCCCCTCTGGAAATTATGAACTATTTCACAGACGGGTGTACGCCCTTTGTAGTTTTGGCAGTAATATCATCCTCTCCCTCCCTGAATATTAAGAACAGTATCACAGGAGTGTTTCTACTCCCTGCAATATTTGGTGTCATATCTTCCTCTCCCACGTTGAAATGAGAAACAATATCACTGGGGGCGTGTACACCTTCTGTGATATTTAAAGTAGTATCATCCTCTTCTCTCCTGGATCATGGGAGCAATAATCACTGGAGCATGTACACTTGCTGCGATATATGTAGTAATATCATCCCCTCCGCCTTTGCATATTAAGAACAATCTCACACGGGGTTGTACAACCCCTGCGATATTGGAAATATTATTATCCTCTCACCCCCCCCCCCCCGCATATTAGGGAAAATATCAGAGTGAGTGTACACCTCTTGCGATATGGGGATTAATATCCTCTTCTCCCCTTCTGGATAATATGAACAATATCACACTAGGGTTTACATTTTCTTCAATATCTGGAGTAATGTCATTCTCTCCTTTTTTGAATGGCAAGAACAATATCACAGGGGGGATGTACACCCCCTGCGATATTGGGAGTAATATTACATTCTCCCCCCCTTAGTATTGGGAACAAAATCCCAGCGTGTGTGTACACCTCCTACTATATGGAAAGTAATATCCTCTCCCTTCGTGGATTTTAGGAACAATAACACAGGGTGGGTGTACACAGCCTGCGATATTGAAAGTAATATCTTCACTCCCTCCGGATATTAGGAACAATATCACAGAAGGATTGTACGCTGTCTTCGATATTGGGAGTAATATCATTTTCGCCTTCCCTGAATATTAGGAGCAATATCCCCGGGTGGATGTACACCCATTGTTATATTGGGAGTAATGTCATTCTCTACCCCTTGGATATTAGGAGCAATATCACAAAGTGGGTGTACACCCACGGCGATATTGGGGGTAATATCCTCTTCCTCCCTGGATATTAGGAACAATATCACAGGTGGGTGTACACCCCCTGCAGTATAAGGAATAATATTATCTTCTCTTCCTTTAGCTATTAAGAACAATATCACATGGGAGGTGTACACCCCCTGGTCTATTGGGAGTAATTTCATTCTCTCTTATTCTGATAGTAGGAATAATATCCCAGGCGGGGTGTACAACCCCTGTGATATTGAGAGTAATATCATCCTCTCCCAAAGTGGATATTAGGAACAATATCACAGGGGGCGTGTACACTTTTTCGATATTGGTAGTAATATCATCCTCTCCCCTGGATGTAAGAAAGAATATGTCAGGCGGGGTGGACACGCCCCGCGATGTAGGGAGTAATATCCCTTCCTGGATATTATGATCCACGGTGAACACACAGCGTGTTTATGATATTGTGAGTAATATCATCTCCCCCTCTAGAAATTACGAACAATATCAAAGACGGGTGTACACCCTCTTCAATATAGGGAGGAATATCATCCTCTCCCCTCCTGGATATTAGGAATAATATCAAAGGAGTGTTTATAACCCCTGCGATATTGGGAGTAATATCATCCTCTCCCACGCTGAAACTAGGAAAAGTATCCCTGGAGGCGTGTACACCCCTCGCGATATTGAAAGTAATATCTTCTGCCCTCTGGATCATGGGAACAATATCACTGGGAGGTGTACACTTTCTGCGATATTAGGAGTAATAACATCCTCTCTGCCTTGGAATATTAAGGACAATATCACAGGGGAGTGTACATCTTCTGCAATATTGGGAATAATAGTATCCTCTCTCCACCTGCATATTAGGAAAGATATCACAGAGTGCGTGTTCGCCTCCTGTGATATGAGGAATAATATCATCTTCTCACCTTCTGGATATCAGGAACAATATCACACGGGGGTGTACACTTTCTGTGATATTGGGAGTAATATCAACCTCTCGGCCTTTGACTATCAAGAACAATATCATGCGATATTGGGAGTAATATCAGCCTCTCCCCTCCATGCATATTAGGAACAATATCCCAGGGTGGTTGTACACCTCTTGCTCTATGGGGAGTAATATCATCCTCTCCCTTCCAGGATATTAATAACAATATCACAGGGTGGGTGAACACAGCCTGCAATACTGGAATTATTATCATCCTCTCCCCCTCCGGATACTAGGAACAATATCACAGGAGAAGTGAACACTCCCTGCAATATTGGGAGTAATATCATACTCTTATTTCGTGAATATTAAAAGCAATATCACCGGGTGGCTGTACATTCACTGCTGTGTTGGGAGTCATATCATACTCTATCCCCTGGATATTAGGATCAATGTCACAGAGTGAGTGTACACCTACTGCGATATTAAAACTAATATCATGTTCTCCATCCCTGGATATTAGGAACAATATCACAGGTAGGTGTACACCCCCTGAAGTATTAGGAGTAATATTATTATCATTAAACATCAATGATCAATTTTAATATCAATGTTAATATTAATTACTAGTATATTATTAGTGATTAATAATTATTTTAATTACATGATTCTGTGACTTTAAATATTAATATTAATATTATTCATCAAAGCATTAATTATTAATCTTAATATTAAATATTATTGTATTATCAATATTTAGTTATTGATTTAAGTAACATTAATTACTGATATTTTATTATTAATGATGTTGCTATTATTAATAGTAATCACTAATATTTATAATCAATATTAATTTTTACTATCATTATAATTATTAATATCAAAGATTACTATTAATTTTTATTATATTTATTAATATTAATAAATAATATTCTTCCTGATACCCAGTGGCAAGGGGATGATATTACTCCCAATATCGCAGAAAGTGTACACCCCTCTATGATGTTATTCCTAATAGTCAGGGGGTAAAGGATGACATTACTCAAAATACCGCTGTGGGTGTACATCCCTTCCGTCATCTTCTTCCTAATATCCTGGGTAGGAGAGGATGATATTACTCCCAATATCGCAGGGGGCGTAGACCTCCCCTCTGATATTGTCCCTAATATCCAAAGGTGGAGAGGATGATATTTCTTCCAATTTCGCAGGGTGTACACGACCCCTGTGATATTGTTCCTAAAATCCAGGGGGCGAGAGGATATTAGTCTCAATATCGCAGGAGGTGTACACTCCCTAGTGATACTGTTCCTAATATCCAGGGACGGGGAGGATGATATCCCTCCCAATATAGCAGGGGGTGTAACACCCCTTCTGTGATATTGCTCCTAATTTCCAGAAGGTAGAGTGTGATATTCCTCCCAATATAGTAGTGAGTGTATCCCCGGCCTGTGATATTTCTCCGAATATTCCGGGAAACACAGGATAATAAAACCCCAAATCTCGCAAAGAGTGTACACCCATTGTGTGATATTGTTCCTAATATACGAAGGTGGAGAGGATGATACTAGTTTCAATAACGCACGCTGTGTACACACACCCTGTGAAATTGTTTCTAATATCCAGGAGGAAAGAGAATGCTATTAATTGACATTCTACATCGCGGGGAGTGCCTCACCCCCCGCGATATGGGGAGTAATAGCAGCCCCCTCTCCCCACCTGGCTATTAACGATCCACATCTCAGAGAGGTGAGGCACCCTCTGCGATATGGGGAGTAGTAGCACTCCACTCTGCCCCACTGGCTGCTACGATCCACATCGCTGGGGTGTGAGGCACCCCCAGCGATATGGGGAGTAATAGCACCCCTCTCTTCCCCCTGGCTTTTAAGATCCACATCGCGGGTGTGTGAGGCACCCCCGGCGATATGGGGTGTAATAGCGCCCTCCCTCTCCCTTCCTGGCTGTTAGGATCCACATCGCAGGGTGGTGAGGCACTCTCCACGATACGGGGAGTAATAGCACCTCCTTCTCCCCCGCTGGCTGTTACCATTCACATCGCGGGGAAGTTAGGCACTCCCCGCGATATGGGGAGTACTAGCACCCCCCTCTCCCACCCTGGCTATTAATCCCCATCAGATGGGCAGTTTGCAAATATTTCCTCCCATTCTATGAGATGTCACTTCAATTTGTTGATGGATTTTTTTCCTTTGCTGTGCAGAAGGTTTTTGTTTTGGTTGCTTGTGCTTGTGGAGTATTACTGAAAAAATGTTTGCCCAGACTAATGTCTTGTAGCGTTTCCTCAATGCTTTCTTTTAGTAGTTTTATGGTTTGAGGTCTTAGATTTAAGTCTTTAATCCATTTTGATTTGACTTTTTGTATATGATGAGAGATAGGGGTCTAGTTTCATTCTTCTGCATATGGGAATCCAGTTTTCCCAGCACCATTTATTGAAGACACTGTTCTTTCCCTAATGTAAGTTCTTGGCATCTTTGTTGAAAATGAGTTCACCATAGATGTATGGATTTATTTTTGGGTTCTCTATTCTGTTCCATTGGTCCATGTGTTTGTTTTTATGTCAGTATCATGCTATTTTGGTTAGCATAACTCTGTAATACAATTTGAAGTCAGGTAATGTGATTCCATCAGTTTTGTTCTTTTTGTTCAGGATAGCTTTGGCTATTCTGGGTCTTCTGCGGTTCCGTATAAATTTTAAGATAGTTTTTTCTATCTCTTGAAGAATGTCATTGGTATTTTGACAGGGATTGCATTGAATCTGTAGATTGCTTTGGGTAAGATGAACATTTTAATAACATTGATTCTGCCAATCCATGAACATGGAATATCTTTCCATTTTTTTGGTGTCATTTTCAATTTGTTGCATCAATGTTTTATAGTTTTCATTGTAGAAATCTTTTCTCCTTTCGTTTAGCTAATTCCTAGGTATCTTATTTTATTTGTAGCTATTATAAATGGGATGAGTTTCTTGATTTCTTTTTCAGATTGTTCATTGTTGGCATCTAGACATGCTACTGATATATGTATATTGATTTTGTATCCTGCAACTGTACTGAATTTGTTCACCAATTCTAATAGCATTGGTGGAGTCTTTAGGTTTTACCAAATATTAATATAAGATCATGTCATCTGCAAACAATGATGATTTGCCTTCTTCCTCTCCAATTTAGATGCCCTTTGTTTCTTTCTCTTGTCTGCTTGCTCTAGCTAGGACTTCCCGTACTATGTTGAATAACAGTGATGAAAATGGTCATTCTTGTCTTTTTCCAGATCTTATGGTCAGACTGGCTTTCAGTTTTTCCCTGTTTAGTATGATACCAGTTGTGAGTCTGTCATATATGGTTTTTATTGTGTTGAGGTATATCCTTCTATACCCAGTTTTTTCAGGGTTTTAATCATGCAGGGATGTTGAATTTTATCAAATGCCTTTTCAGCATCAATTGAAATGATTATATAGTTTTTGTTCTTCATTGTGTCTATATGATTTATGACTGATTGATTTGCATATATTGAACAATCCTTGCATTCTTGGGAAAATCCTAGTTGATCATGATGAATTACCTTTTTAATGTATTATTGACTACTGGTTGTTAATATTTTGTTGAGGATTTTTGCATGGATATTCATCGGGATATTGGCCTATAGTTTTCTTTTTTAAATGTATTTTTGTCTGGTTTTGGTATCAGGATAATACTGGCCTTGAGAAATGAGTTTGGAAGTATTCATTCCTCTTTTTTTTTTAAATAGTTTGAGTAGAATTCATATTAGTTATTCTCTAAATGTTTGGTAAGATTCAGCAGTGAAGCCACTGGGTCCCAGGCTTTTCTTTGCTGGGAGACATTTTATTACAGCTTCAATCTCATTACTTGTTATTGGTCTGTTCAGATTTTGGATTTCCTTATGGTTCAATCTTGGTAGATTGTATGCGTTTAGGAATTTACCCATTTCTTCTAGGTTATTTAATTTATTGGCATATAGCTGCTCATAGTAGCCTCTAATGATTGTTTGAATTTCTGCAGCATCACTTATAATGTCTCCTTATTCACCTATAATTTTATGTACTTGGGTCTTCTGTCTTTTTTTCTTAGTATTGCTAAAGATTTATTGATTTTGCTTATCTTTTCAAAAAACAACTTTTCATTTCATTAATATTTTGTGTTTTTTATTTCAATTTTATTTGTTTTTGCTGTGATCTTTTTAATTTTCTTTTTTCTTTTTCTTCCCTCCCCCCCTTTTTTTTTGCAATTCTTATTCCAGCATTGAATCTGATCTTTATTATTTATTTCTTAGTTATTTATTTAGAGACAGGGTCTCACTCTGTTGCCCAGGCTGGAGTGCAGTCACACAATTTCAGCTCACTGCAAACTTTGCATCCCAGGCTCAAGCAATCTGCCCACCTCAGCCTCTTGAGTAGCTGGGACTACATGCACATGCCACCATGCTTTGCTAATATTTTTGTATTTGTGTGTGTGTATGTGTAGAGATGGGGTTTCACCATGTTCCCCATGCTGGTCTCAAACTCCTGAGCTAAAGTGATCTGCCTGCCTTGGCCTCCCAAAGTGCTGGGACCATAGGCCTATGCCACTGCACTCAGCCTATTTCTTTTCTTCTGCTAATTTTGGGTTTGGTTTTCTTTTGCTTTTTAAGTTTTTTTTAAGATGTATTGTTGGATTGTTTGAAGTTTTTCTACTTTTTTTGATGTAGGCACTTATTGCTACAAACTTTCCTCTTAGTACTGTATCTTTTGCTGTATCCATAGGTTTCGGTATGTTTTGTTTCCATTTTCATTTGTTTCTGAAAAATTTTAAATCTGTTTCTTAATTTCTTCATTGACCCACTGCTCATTCAGGAACATATTGTTTAATTTCCATGTGTTTGTATAGTTTCCAAAATTTCTCTTGCTATTGATTTCTGGTTTTATCCCATTGTAGTCAATGAAGATATTTGATATAATTTCAATTTTGTTTGAAATTTTTAAAATTTGTTTTGTGGCCTAACATATGGTCTATTCATGAGAATGATCCGTGTGTTAAGGAGAAGAATGTGTATTTTGCAAATGTTGGATGAAATGTTCTGTAAATATCTATTAGATCCATTTGGTCTATAGTGCAGATTAAGTATGATGTTTCTTTGTTGATTTTCTGTCTGGATGATCTGCCCAGTGCTGAACGTGGGGTGTTGAAATCTCCAGCTATTACTGTATTAGAGTTTCTCTTTCTCCTTAGCTCTAATATTTGCTTTATAATCTGGGTGCTCCAGCTTTGGGTGCATATATGTTTACAATTGTTATATCCTCTTGACCCCTTTATCATTACATAGTGACCTTTTTTGGTCTCTTTTTATAGTTTTTGTCTTGAAATCTATTTTGTCTGATGTTAGTATAGCTACTACTGCTCTTTTTTGGTTTCCATTGGCATGGAATATCTTTTTTCATCCCTTTGTTTTCAGTCTCTACGTGTCTTTGTATATGAAATGTGTTTCTTGTAGGCAATAGATAATTGATCATTGGGTCTTTTTTTTTTAAATCTATTTCAGCCACTCTATGTCTTTTGATCAGAGACTTTAGTCCATTTACCTTCAATTTTGTTATTGATAAGTAAGGACTTACTCCTGCCATTTTGTTATTCATTTCTGGTTGTTTTGTGGTCTTCTCTTCCTTCTTTCCTTTTTTCCTGTCTTCCTTTTAGTAAAGATGGTTTTCTGTGGTGGTATGTTTTAACTTCTTGCTTTTACTTTTTGTGCTCTTTGATTTGACCTTACCAGGAGGCTTGCAAATAATATCTTATAACCCATTATTTTAGACTGATGAAAACTTAATACTCATTGTACAAGCAAAGAAAATAATAAGCAAAGAGAAAACTAATAAAAACTAAAATTTAACTTCATCCCTCTGCTTTTTAACTTTCTGTTGTTTCTATTCACATCTTATTGTACTGTCCAAGTCTTGAAAAGTTGTCGTAGTTGTTATTTTTGGTTAGGTTCATCTTTTAGCTTTCCTACTCAAGATATGAGTAGTTTACACACCACAATTACAGTGTCATAATATTCTGTGTTTTTCTGTGCACTTACTACTACCAGTGAGTTTTGTACTTTCAGATGATATTTTATTGTTCATTAACATTCTTTTCTTTAGATTGAAGAACTTTCTTTAGCATTTCTTGTAGAACAGGTCTGGTGTTGATGAAATCTCTTAGCTTTTGTTTGTCTGGGAAAGACTTTATTTCTCCTTCGTGTTTAAAGGAAATTTTCACTGGATATACTAATCTAGGATAAAAGTTTTTTTCCTTCACCACTTGAAATATGTCATGCCAGTTTCTCCTGGCCTGTAAGGTTTCCACTGAGAAGTCTGCTGCCAGTATTGGAGCTCCTTTGTATGTTATTTGTTTCTTTTCTTTTGCTACTTTTAAGGTCCTTTATCTTGGACCTTTGGGAGTTTGATTATTACATGTCTTGAGGTAGTCTTATATGGGTTAAATCTGCTTGGTGTTCTACAACCTCTTGTACTTTGAATATTGATATCTTTCTCTAGGTTTGGGAAGTTCTCTGTTATCATCCCTTTGAATAAACTATGTACCCAGATCTGTCTACTTCTACCTTAAGGCCAATAACTCTTTGATTTGTCCTTTTGAAGCTATTTTCTAGATCTTGTGGGTGTGCTGCTTTCTTTTTAAATCTTTTTTTATTTTGTGTCCTCTGACCGTGTATTTTCTTTTTTCAGTTTTTGTTTTTGTTTCAGAAAGGATTTTGCTCTGTTGCCCAGGCTGGAACACAGTGGTGTGATCATGGCTGACTGCAGCCTTGACCTCCTGGGCTCAAGTAGTCTTCCCACCTCAGCCTCATGAGTAGCTGGAGCTACAGGCACATACCACCATACTTGGCTAATTTTTGCATTTTTTTGTGGAGATGGAGTTTCACCATGTTGCCCAGGCTGGTCTCGAATTCCTGGGGTCAAGTGATCTGCTCACCTTAGCCTTCCAAAGTGCTGATATTACAGGCATGAGCCACCATGCCTGGCCTGATTATGTATTTTCAAAAAGCATGTCTTCAAACTCACTAATTCTTTCTTCTGCTTGATCAATTCTGCTGTTTAAAAAAACGCTGATACATTATTCAGTATGTCACTTGAATTTTTCAGCTCCAGAATTTCTGCTTAATTCTTTTTAAATATTTCAACCTCTTTGTTAAATTTATCTGACAGGATTCTGAATTCCTTCTGTGTTATCCTGAGTTTCGTTGAGCTTCCTCAGAACAGCTATTTTGAATTCTCTATCTAAAAGATCACATATCTCTGCCTTCCCAAGATTTGTCACTGGTGCCTTATTTTGTTTATTTGGTGAGCTCATGTTTTCCTGGATGGTCTTGATGCTTGTAGATGTTTGTCACTGTCTAGGCATTGAAGAGTTACGTATTTATTGTAGTGTTCACAGTCTGGGCCTGTTTGTACTCATCCTTTTTGTGAAGGCTTACCAAGTATTCGAAGGGACCTGAGTGTTGTGATCTAAGTCTTTGGCCACTTCAGCTTTATTTGTATTAGGAGACACCCCAAGGCCAGTAACACTGTGGGTTTTGAAGACTTGTAGAGGTACTACTTTAGGGGTCTTGGGTGAGATCCCAGGAGAATTCCTTGGATTACCAGGCAGAGACTCTTTTCTTTTCTCTTACTTTCTCCCAGACAAATGGAGTTTCTCTTTCTCTCTCTCTCTCTCTCTGTGCTTAGCTGCCTGGAGCTGAGGGGGGGGATGACACAAGCCCTCCTGTGGCCACCACCACTGGGACTGTGTATAGTCAGACCCAAAGCCAGCGCAGCACTGGGTCTCACTGAAGTCCTACAGTGACCACTGCCTGGCTATTGCCTATATTCACTCAAGGCCAAGGAGCTCTATGATCAGTAGGTCGTGAATTCAGCCAGGTTTGTATCCTTCCCTTCATGGTGGAGAGTTCCCCCTCAGACCCAGGTGGGTTCAGAGATGCCATCCAGCAGCCAGGGCCTGAAATTGGGAAACTTAAGAATCTGCCTGCTGCTCTACTTTACTGTCACTGACTTGCCACCCAAGCTGCAAGACAAAGTTCTTCCCAGTCTTCCCCCTCCCCTTTCCTCAAGCAGAGGAGTCTCTTCCTGTGGCCACCACTGCCCGAGGCCCACAGCGAGTACTGCCTGGCTACTGCCAATGTTCACTCAAGGCCCAAGGGGTCTTCATTCAGCTTGTAGTGAATGCTGCCAGGCCTGGGGCTCTCCCTTAAGAGCAGTGGGCTTCTCTCTGTGCCAGGGCAGGTCCACAAATGCTGTCCAGGAGCCAAGCCTGGAATTAAGGACCCCAGGAGCCTGCTTGGTACTGTACCCACTGTGGCTGAGCTGGTATCCAAACTACAAGACAAAGTGCCCTTTACTCTTCCCTCTCCTTTCCTTAAGTAGAAGAGTCTTCCCACAGCCTTCACAGCTGGGAATGTGCTAGGTCACACCTGAAGCTGGCATGACTCTGAGTCTCCCCCAAGGCCCACAGTGAGTGCTACATGGCTACCCCTGCTCATGATTCAGGGCCCAAGGGCTCTTTAGTCAGCAGGTGATGAATCCTGCCAGGACTGGTTCCTTCCTTTTCTCTTTCCGCCTTAAAGGCAACAGGTTCCCTTCTGGCCCAGTGTGTGTCTAGAAATGTCATCTGGGAGCTAGGGGGCCTCACAACTGTGCCCAATGGCCTATTCTATTGTGAATGAGCTGGTATCCAAGTTTTAGACAAAGTTCTCTTTACTTTTCCCATCCTCTCCTCAAGCAGAAAGGAGTTTCTCCCAAAGCTGCAAGGTGCACTGCCTGGGGTTGAGGAGGGGTGGCAGAAGCACTCCCTTGGCTGCTACAGCTGGTGTCTCACCAGGTCGCATGCATCCCAAGTCTACTGACTCTGAGCTCAGCAGTGCACCAGGACTTGTCCAGGAATTGTACTCCTTGTGGCCTAGGCTGCCTTTCAAGTTCATTTAGGATTCCAGAGCACTTTAGCCTATGATGGAGAGGCTTGCTAGAACTCAGGTTCTGACTGCTGGGATGGATAATTCCCCTCTGGCTAGGGCTGGTCTAAATGCTTCTTCCTTGGGCACTGGCTGAGCTCTGCCTGGTGTTGCTTTCTGCTGTGACAGGGCAGCACTGAGTTCCAATGCAAAGTCCTACAATCAGTGCTGTCTTCCTCCCCCAAGTTCACAGATCATGTCTCTGCACCACGTGGCTATTGCCAGGTGATGGGAGAGGGTGTAAGCAATTCAAGACTGCCTTTCCTACCCTCTTCAGTGCCTCTTTCCTAAATATGATCTTAAAACCAGGCACTGTGATCGCTCACCTGTTTTGTGGTTCTTATGAAGGGGTTTTTTCCCCCGCCGTGGATAGTTTTTCAATTTGGTGTTCCTGCAGTGGGGATGATCTCTTGAGGGTTCTATTTGGCCATCTTGTTCTGCCTTCCTCCAGAAATTTTAAATTTTAATAAATTCCAACAACTTTATTTTCCTTCATGGATTATACTTTTGATGTTATATCTAAAAAGACATAATTAAACCCAAGGGCATATAGTTTTTCTCTCATGTTTTCTTCTAGAGGTTTGACGATTTTGCATTTTACATTTAGATTTATGGATCATTTTGAAGTAATATTTGTGAAAAATGTATGATCTGTGACTTTGTTATTATTATTATTTTTTCATGTGTATGTCCATTTTTTCCAGCAGCATTTGTGGAAAAGATGATTCTTTCTCCATTGAACTGCCTTTGTTTGTCAAAGATCATTTGACTCTATTTGTATAGGTCTATTTCTGAGCTTTCTATTCTGTTCCATTGATATATGCATCTATCTTTTTGCCAGTACACTCTCTTTATTATTGTAGTTTTACAGTAATATACATTTTTGGCAACCATGTTTTTAACGTTTTCAATAATTGTTTTTCAGTTGATTCTCTTGTGATTTTTTTTTTCATTTTTATCAATATATTCACAAAATTGACCTGAACTTCCAGGGCAATATTAAATAATGGTAATTGTATTCTCAGTGGCTCTCAAACTTGGTTATTCACACAATTCAGCTGCTATGATGGCTAATATGGCTAGTTTTATGTGTCAGCTTGGCTAGACTATAATATTCACTAATTTAATCAAACACTAATTTAGATGTTGCTATGAAGGTAATTTGCAGATGTGGGTTACATCTACAATTAGTTGACTTTAATTAAAAGAGGTTACCCTTGACAGTGTGGATGAACCTCATCCAATCAAGTTAACTGCTTAAGAATAAAAACTGAATTTTTCCACAGAAGAAGAAATTCTGCCTTAACACTGCAAATCGACTGCTGCCTGAGTTTCTAGCCTTGCCTTTAAAGATCTTAGACTTGCCAGCTCCATAACTGTGTGAGCCAATTCCTTAAAATAAATCTATGTATGTATGTTTGTGTGTATCCATTCATCTATCCATCCATCCATTTATCCTATAAGTTCTATTTCTCTGGAGAACCCCGGCTGATACAGCATCCAAAAGAATAAAATCCCTAGGAATAAATTTAATGAATAAGGTAAAAGATTTGTGCTTGAAAATTATAACATTGCTGAAAAAATTAAAGAAAATCTAAATAAATGAAAAGATATATTCCATGTTTATGCATTGCAAGACTTACTATTTTTTTAAATAATTATACTTCCCAAAGCAATCTACAGATTCAAAGCAATCGCTATCAAAATATCAATAATTACTTTTGCAGAATTTGAAAAGCTTATTCTAAATGCATATGGAGGTTATGCACGAGTTCAGTAACATGGGCATCCACTCACCAAGGCTGACTTGGCTACAGGCACTGCCAAGTGCCCAATTTGCCAACAGCCAGAGAACAATAGTGAGTTCCCATTATGTCACCATTCCCCAGGGTGATCAGCCAGCTACCTGGTGGCAGGTTGATTACACTGGATTGTTTCCATTATGGAAGGAGCAGCATTTTGTTCTTATCAGAATAGATGTTAGTCTGAGTGAAGGTTTGACATCTTTGCTTGTAATGCTTCTACCAAAACTATTGTCTGTGCTGTGTTAGGCCATTCGTTTGTTGCTATAAATAAATATTCAAGGATGAGTAATTTATAAAGAAAAAAGGTTTAGTTGGCTCATGGTTCTGCAGGTGTACAGGAGGCATGGCTCTGGCGCAGGCTTCTGGGGAGGCCTCAGGGAGCTTTTACTCATGGCACAAGGCAAAATGGAAGCAGGCACATCACATAGCAAGAGAGAAAGGGGGAAGGCGCCACACACTTTCAAACAACCAGATCTCCCAAGAACTCATTATTGCAAGGACAGCATCAAGCCATGAGGGATCTGCCCCCATGACTGAAACACCTGCCAGCAGGCCCCACCTCCAACCTTGATGGTTACATTTCAACGTGAGATTTGGGTGTTAGAAATAAGCCAACCATATCATGTGGACTTACAGAATGCCTTATGTGCATATTCCATTGTGTGTGTAATTCCACATGGCATTGTTTCTGATCAGGGAAGTCACTTCAGAGCAAACAAGGTGCAGCAGCAGGCCCATGCTCCTGAAATTCACTGGTGTTACCATGTCCCCCATGTTTCTCTCTTGTGTCTCATCTCTGCTCTTTACTGATTCAGCGACCTATGATCCTCAGCCCAAGTGTTGTAGGAAGAGCAGATTTCAGACAGGGACTCAGAACACCCTTTACAACATTTTAAAACTGGGTTACAGAAGTTTTAGTTTCAGCAGTTCCTAATTACCTTAAAGAAGGCAATTTCCACATGTCTTATAAAAAACCAGTTTGAAAAATCTACTCTGGAAAAGCAAGGAAAATCAGTAATATCACAGCCTGCTTTTGGATTCTTTCATCTCTTCATAGGGTGGCACTGAAGTTACAGACTTACATCCTCCCTCATTGAGGAAGACTTGTCAAACCATCTCTGGATGGACAGATTGAGAGAAATAGACTCAGGGCTGTGGCTGTGCACACTCTCCCATTTCCTTGCCACAAATCTTGCCTTTCCCATCCCTGAGCCCATAGGTGCTGTTCTTAGTTAGATGGCATTGGCAGAAAGATGCTGGGATCGCAGCCATGTATGGTAGAAAATGTAAGCAAGCTGGAGCTGAGTACAAGCCAGGAAGATTAACTCATCAATGAGGAGCCTCCTTGTAAAAGATACTCCAAAGACTACTATTGAATCGGGGCATAATCCACTTGTATTAACTGGATAGGCCAACTGCAGTAACCAAGATTCCTGAGTGTAGAATGACTCATGAACAGTCCAAAATAGTTCCAGTTGGTGGATAACTATGCTTCACCCAGAAATCCAGGGATCCAGGGATCTTACACAGTGTCTGTGCCTAAGGGATGGCGATGTGGTGTCTGGATTAGGGCAGCAGGAGCTAAAGGCAAGATTTTGCTGAAATTCAGACAAGAGGCAGCATTTTCTTTTGAACGGTTCTGCCTGGCTTAGAGTAGGACCTAGCCAGTTGCAGGTGTGGGAAATGGTTTTGGTGGTGGGAGTGTTACGGATGTTAATGTCCAGGCCCTGGGGAAAGGGATTGTAAGAATGAAGTAGGGCGGAGTTCCTGAACCTAAATCACAAGGACTAAGATTCGAGTCCAGGTTCTAGTGATGATATTGAAGGCCAGTAATGTGGACAGAGATTTAGACAAAAGGTTACATGTGAGGACTTGCCTTGACATTAAGATGTAATTCCAGGTCTTCATTGTCACTGTGTCTAGAACTGCTTGGCTTGGTTCTGGGTTAGTTTGGGGATGGTCCTTATGCTGAAATTCTCCTTAGGCCTCTTTTCCAGAAGGGCACTCACTTGTGCCCTTCAAAGGGCTTAATTTCTCAGAAGCAAGGGATGGAGGGGTGGCTAAATCCTAGTACCTACGGCTTCCTCAAGCTGCCTTAGTCACACTTCCTAGCTTATAACAGTTTACATTAAAATGATGCTAGGATACAGGTTACAAATTTCTGATGTTCTGTGATCTCATAGGACACATTCTGTCTCACAGTTTAGGCATGTAACTTAGGGGCTAAATAACTACCATTAGATTCTATATAGAGAGCTGGAATATAAATTGTATGCTTTGTTTGCTTTCTTCTTTGTGGGTGGCCAAAAAAATCTTAAAAATCGTTAAGCCTTTCTGAAAATTCTCTTTTAAGGATGATACTGCATGTACTGTCTAGAGATGTAGTTGGAACAGATGTTGCGAGAGGCTCTTATACTCTAATATGCTGAGAATGTCCGTGTATGCCCCAGGCGTGATCACAGAGAACCCAACACATTCATAGCACTATAGGGCGTTACCTTCCACTTGACCCTTGACCCTTCCATGCTCTTGATTGTTCAATGCACAAGGGTCATTAAGAGGCTGAATGATGATTATTACACTCCATTGTGGTTGCCAGGTTGCCAGCTATGTGCTGGCAGATTTTCGAAAACAGAAGCCACTGCAGGTTAATGGTTTAATGGAATGTGAAAGAGTTTGGCCTTGGAGAAAGCTAGATTATTTTGTAGAGCAAAATATGGGATGATAAAAGCAGCAATATATCGTGGCATTTGAACACAGAATCTGTGGTAAATCTGCCATTTGCTGGAAACTTGACCTTGGGTTAATTGTAATCATTCAGTGCCTCAGTTTCCTCATCTTAGAAATGGGGATTATAACAGTACTCATTTGCACAGGGTTATAGTGAGAACTAAATTAACCAACGTATGTAAAGTGCTTAGCACAAAACCTGGCATATAGTAGGCCCTCAAAAAATTATTTATTATTATAGGCTAAGATTTCTTTAAAAAGACTTGTCATTTGAATAATAAAAGTGGGCAATTAATCAGCCACCAAATTTAAACACTTGTTCATAGTGGTTAGAACTGGGTCCTTAGAATTCTGTTGGTAAAAGGGATTTTTTTTTTTAATCAACTCTACCTATATCAGCCTTTTTGGTTACCCTCCTTAAAAAGATATTAGATCAAGTAGGGAAAATGTTCCCCCAAAAAGTCTAGAGCAGAGGCTGTCGTAGTGTGGGCTCCAAGTCAGTGCCATCAGTATCAAAGGGAACTTGTTAGAAATGCAAATTCTCAGGCTGGGCACCCCAGACCTACTGAATCAGAAACTCTTGGGGTCGGGCTCAGCAATCTGCTTTAGCAAGCCTTCTAGTTGAATCTTAAGCTCAGATTTGAAAATCACTGGCTTAGAGCCATCAGAGATAAACTGTTGGTAAAACGTAGCCTGTAGTCATTGCAGAAAACTTACGGAAGTTTTTGAGCCCAGACCTGCATTTCCAGCTGCCTTCTGGAATCTCCACCTGAGCCCCTCATTTCCCCTACTCTGCTTCCTCCTGTGGCATCTTAGTTAATAGTCCTGCCACCCACCCTTCTAAATTTTCCTCTCTCACTTTTCACCCAACCAGCCACTAAACACCTGTTAATTCCCTTTCCTGAATGCTTCTATCCGTCTGTTCCTCCCTTCCCACTCTTTCTACCTTCATTCAGGCTCTCACTACCTCTTGTTGGGTTTAGTGTGGTAGTGTCATATTTTTGTTGCATCTTCTGACCTTTGCTTCTTGAGTTTGCCCACTCTTCTCTCCACGCTGCTGCGGAGCGCTGATGGATCAGTTGTTTCAGTGCTTAAAGACCTTTCAGTGCAGTAGACAAATTCCTTACCATGAGATTCCCAGTGCTTCACAACCTAACCAGAGACTCTGTTTCCAGCCTCCCCTTCTTCCTGCCCCTCTGTCTCATGCCTTACGTTCCCACCACTCTCGCCTTTCTTGTCAATGCCATGCTCCTTCATGGCCCCTTACTTGGCATATGTGTTTGCCCTTTGCCTTGTACGTTCATCCTCATTATCCGCTTACTGAGGTTCTATTTAACAGCTCAGCTTCAAAATCACTGATCCTAAAGCCTTCCTTGACTCTCCTAAGGAGATTTAGAATCTCTCTTTGCAGTTCTCTGGCCATATTCTACTTTTAAAGGCGTTTACTGCTGATATTGATAGCTTTCCTACCAAACTGTGAGCTTCTCAGGGCCAAAACAAATGACAGACAAACCAACAAACAATCTTATTCATCTTTGCACCTCCAGCACAGTTGTTAGCACTTATTAAGTAGGTGCTTAATAAATGTTTGCTGAAGGAATAAAGCAATGACTGTGTGTTGTTACGAGAGGATTTTCCTTCTAAGGAACAAAACCTCAGTTGCCCAGGTGTAGAATACTACCTTTGAGAGAGTATTTATGTTCTGGATCATGGCAGCCTTGGAAGAGGATCTGTTTCTGAGGGAAACCACGGGAGAGTTTGGGCAGGTGAAATGTAGTTATCCACGCTGGCCGTAAGCCAAGGGTTTGCAGAGCTGCCACCAGGCCAGGGCTAAACACGAATAGGTATGACTTTCGTCTCGCCTCCCTTCTGAAGAGCAGCTCCTCGGGCAGCCCGGAGCTCCGGAACAGCTTGCTAGGGCCTGGGGTCAGTTTCACTTGCAGGAAAGAAGCAGCAGAGCCCTGTGACCCCGCTGAGCTGGCTCCGTTGTCGTTGGTTTAAACACACAGCCTGGTGTGGAAAAGGCAGATGGTCTGTGATCTTCCTGTCATTCTTTTCGGCTGCACCACTGCATTCCTTCTAGCTGAAGTTAGCAACACACACTTCCCTTTCGGGGCACAAGACCCCAGCATGTAACCATAACTTGACGTCAAGTTACCAGAAGCCAATTTCCTCACTGTGTTTGTGTGTCTGTGTCTTCATGTTTATTTCTAAAACCAATACATCTCCCTACCCAAATTACAAAGCAACACACGCATAAATGCAGAAAATTGAAAAGCCATTTTGCAGCTGACTGTGAATCCTTTCTAGAAAAGGTGCAGGTTACAGAAAAAGTGGCTGAGCTGGGATTTAAACCCAGGAAGTGTGACTTTGCTGCAGGTTGGGCTCTCAGTGGGTCTACCTGGGGTGGGGGTGGGTTGGAGGCAACAGAGGCCAATGCACATAGCAGGGACTTCTGAGTCTCCTGGTTTTGAATATAACCAAACCCATAGAACCTTGGAGCTTCCACAAATATGACCTTGGAGGTGGCCACAGGAGACAGGTGGAGGAACGCAGAGAGGAGAAGGAGGCACGTCCTTTCTACAAAGCAATCTCACATTTAGTCGGTATTGTGCCTCCCAACCATTCTCTAGACAAGATTTTATGCCCAGAGCAGAGAATTTCCCCTAAGCAGCAATATTCCTGTATGTTCTACTTTTCATTTTCTTGATTCTCCCTCCAAAGGTCTCCAAGCAATTTACAAACTGTAGGTTGTGTTTGCAATTCGTACCCTTAAAGTATATCTATGTTTCTCCCCCCTCTCACTTTTCTTTTGTCTTTTATGATTGTGACTAAAACAGAGGAAGAGTGGAGACCAAAGCTCATGAATGTATATGAAGCCATTACATTTGCTGGGTGAGATGCATGCCCAGGCACTTCTTTTTAAATGCTTCTCTCCCCATCACCAGAACTGCTTTGAAGCTTTTCTCTCCAATTGCACAAATTCATTATTTACTCTTTTACTGCATCTATTTATAAGTCCACATGGACCCTCTGGGAGGCCCAATTCGGGCCTCAGAGCTCCTGTAATGAAGCCTGGCTCACTCTGCTCTGATGTAGCTCACTGCTACTGCTGCTTGGGGGATACACTGTGTGCCCACCACTTTTTTGGAAGGTCAGCGTGACTGAGGACAAAGGATTTTAAATTGTGCTCTGTGGAATCCTGGAATCTTGAGTAAGCTGCCAAAGAGTTCTAGGAAATAACAAAAATAAAATCAGCCATCGACATGGTTTTATTTTTCAAGGCACTATGATTTTGGTTTTGTTGTTAAACTTTTTCTGGGGTTAAAGTATATATCTAGTGCAAGCAGACCGTACTCCCTGAAGTTTGTTTTAAAAGTTCACCAGCGGTGTGGGGCCAGTATGTCTGGAGGAGCCAGGTGGGAGTAGTCACGGGGACATTCCCTGGTGGTGACTTCTCCCACATAGAGGTTTGTCTATTTGACCAGGTTGTCAGCACCAAGCAGACGATGCCTGGCAATAGTAAGCACTTAATAAATCTTTGTTGAATAAATGAGTGATTGATTTTTTTGGCCATGCTGTGCCTCTGATGGTCCTGGCTGCAGGCTTAATTCTGTTCCAGATTTTGTGCCCATTTTGACCAAAGAAGGAATTTTATCAGCAGCATTACCGTATGTGCCTCGTATGCTTAGAGTCAGGACCCTCAGGCCTCATTGGGACCAAGTGACCCCTCATGACCCACTGACAGACCCCCTCAAGCTCCTTAAGTTTCCTTTGCTGCACAAGGTTTGTTCCCAGGGGAATTCTTGGGTGCTTGGCTCACCTTTGGTTCCAGCTCTTCCCTTTCTCCTCCAGTGATGACTCGCTGTTATTTCAGGGCAGGAGCTCTGGGGTCCTGGCACCCTGGGGTTTCTCTCCACATGATTGCCTAGATCCTCCTACTCCAGGGTCTTGGCCACCAGCTGAGCTGACCAGGTCCCTGGCATCAAAGGCTTTGTAGCCTAGCTGCTCCTTGGAATCTGCTTCTCTAGTTAGCCAGCCCTCTCCCACAGAGAGCTGAGCACCTGGGTATGGGGGCAGGGTGCGTGTGTGTGTGTGTGTGTGTTAAAGAGGGAGAGAGGCTTTGACTCAGTTTCTCTCCCCTAGTGACTTGTAATGCTCCTCCGGACCCCCATCCTCTAAACTCCCCAGAAATGTCAAGGTTCTCAAAATTTAGAGGAAAGGGAAGTCTCTAACCTCTACCTAACTGGTCATAGATAAGTTAACAATAAGAGTACAAGTATTTCCACTAACAAACACATAGAGTGACTCCTTGGGAAAATATCGGGGTCCCTGGCTTTTTGCTTCCTAAGGTTGCATTTGTAATACAGGAACAAAACTATTGTCAAAAATATGATTTATTGCAATTACTTTGGGAAAAACACTCAACATGTGAGAACTTCACTTCTTTTTTTTTTTTTTTTTTTTTTTTTTTGAGACAGAGTCTTGCTTTTTCACCCAGGCTGGAGTGCAGTGGCTCAATCTCGGCTCACTGCAAGCTCCGCCTCCCGGGTTCACGCCATTCTCCTGCCTCAGCCTCTCCGAGTAGCTGGGACTACAGTCGCCCACCACCACGCCCGGCTAATTTTTTGTATTTTTAGTAGAGATGGGGTTTCACCGTGGTCTCGATCTCCTGACCTCGTGATCCGCCCGCCTCGGCCTCCCAAAGTGCTGGGATTACAAGCGTGAGCCACCGCGCCCGGCCGAGAACTTCACTTCTTAGAGGACTCTTCTCATTTCCCTCCATAGAAAGTGAGGGGGTATCTCCAGGCATCCTAGTGTCGCTCAGTGGTGGTGGAAGCAGAAGTCCTGGTGGTAACTTCTGGTGAGGCTACGGGGGCGAATGGCCTGTAGGGAAGGAAAAGTAAAGAACCTGGGAAAGTCTCCATGTGGGAGAGATGTGGAAAAGAAGGTTTTAGAAGAAGCAGCTGCTGGATTGAAAAATTACTGAAGGGTGGAAACGAAATTTTAAGATGTGTCACTTGGGTTATGATTGTAATCTCCTTAAGTGTTTCTTAAAAGCACAGTAAAAGGTTCAAATTACTTTTGGCTGCTGGACTAGTTTATTTGAATGAGACACTATGCTAGAATCAAACCACTTGGGAACCAGAGATGTTATTTATCAAATATTAAGTGCCAACTACTGGGGATACAACAAGTGAACAAGGCAGACCAAAAATCCTTTCTCAAGGGCTTATTAGGAGAGACACAAAGTAAATAAAATGAGTAAATTATGTCATAGATCATAAAGTGATAAGTACTATGGAAAAAATAGAGCAGGAGAGGCAGATAGGGAATTCCAAGGGAGGAACGTATTGCAAATCTTCAATATGGTGGTCAGCGAACTCCTCCCAGAGAAAGCGACATGGGAGCAGAGACTGGAGGGTGTGAAGGGTTAGCCAGGCAGGCAAAGTCATAGAAGAGTTAGAAGTGGGGCATATTTGTGAACCAGAAAGGAGGCCAGCATGGCTGACATGGAGTGAGTATGGTAGGAGAGATCAGAGAAGCAAGGAGACCTAACCATGCTGACTGTGTAAGCCATTCTAAAACCTGTGGCTTTTCCTCTGGAGACCTCTGAGTAGAGAAGTGGTAAATACAGCTTAGGTGTTTTTTTTTTTGTTTTTTTGTTTTTTAAACAGAATTTCACTTTTGTTGCCCAGGCTGGAGTGCAGTGGCGCAATCACAGCTCACTGCAACCTCAGCCTTCTGGGTTCCAGCAATTCTCCCATCCACCATGCCTGGCTGATTTTTTTTTTTTTTTTGTATTTTTAGTAGAGACAGGGTTTCATCATGCTGGCCAGGCTAGTCTCGAACTCCTAACCTCAGGTGATCCACCCACCTTGGCCTTCCAAAGTGCTAGGATTACAGGCAGGAGCCAGCATGCCTGGCCCAGCTTAGGTTTTTTTTTTGTTTTTTTTGTTTTTTTTTTGAGACAGAGTCTCACTCTGTCACCAGGCTGGATGACAGAGTGGAGTGGCCCTATCTCGGCTCACTGCAACCTCTGACTCCCTGGTTCAAGCAATTCTCCTGCCTCAGCCTCCCAATCCCAGCTGGGATTACAGGCATGTGCCACCATGCCTAGCTAATTTTTGTATTTTTAGTAGAGAAGGGGTTTCACCATGTTGGATGATCTGGTACTCCTGACATCATGATCTGCCCACCTTGGCCTCCCAAAGTGCTGAGATTACAGGTGTGAGCCACTGTACCCGGCCCTAGCTTAGGTTTTATAGGAGGAAAGATAGAAAGGGAAGCAGATGTCAAAAGAACAGTTACGAATTATTACAAAAATCCAGTGACAGATGAAGATGGTGACATGAATATAGTGAGAAGTGTTTGGATTTATTATAATTATACATCCATGTACCTATTACTTATTTAAATTAATAAATCATTTAATAAGTAGCTTAATAAACATTTGATGAGCCTTCATATAGATTATAATCTGAAACCCCAAACCCAATCAGATCCAGAATTCTAGGATTCTAAGGAATCAGAGATGGTAGCCTGAGAAAGCAAGGAGCTGGCACCTTCCTGTCGTAGAATCTACTGAGAAGCATAAAGAATGAGTTTTTGGCAGGTGACATTCCATGTGGACAGAGGACCGGGTAGGGGCAAAGACCCTGAGTTGAGCAAGGGGAACTCAGATGAATAGGATGTGGTTGGAGCTTGGTGCATGAAAGAGTGTGCTGGAGGTTATGTCTCCAAACTAGGTGGGAGGCGATCATGAAGCGCATGGTGATGATGAAAGTTGCAGGATAGGGTGGGGTTTGGGAAGGGACTCTTTTTAGCAACAGCCACAGCCTTAAAGGAAGACCTGCTTTTCTCAGTCCCAACCTGTTCTAGGGGAAGGAGACAGCTAGTTTGCCTGCAACAAACTGGGATGCTTTGAGACTCTGAGGCAGAGAGTCAGAGCTGGAAGAGCCTTCAACATCACCCAGCTACGTCCATTCATTATGTGTGCAGAGGATGGCGTGGAAACCTTGGAGGCCAGGGGAGTTTTTAAGGTTACCAGTTAGAAAATGGCAGAGCTGGGCCTCTAGCCCTGGACAGAGTTTTGTCAATTGCACCTGAATGTGTTGGAAGCTTTATTCAGCCTCTCCCTTCTCTCCTTTATCCAGTGGGATGGGGACCTATCTCTCAGGCATCTTTTGGCAGGGACCCATCCATCTGAGGATCTGGTTTCTGTTTTGGCAGGTAAATCATGGATGGCACAGATTTTGCCCCAGAATCAAGCTGGTCTTGGGCTTTTTCTCAGGAGTTTTGCCTTATGGCGCTTTTTTGCACCTGTTGTCATCTGCCTTGATTTGAGACTTGCTCCAGGCTCCAATCTCTTGCTTCTATGATCTGCTCTTCTCTGCCTGATGACCTACCTGAGGCTGGGCCCCATTCTGTTTGCTGTCTCTCCATCCACCCATCTTCTGTACAAGGCTGCAATACCAGAGCCTCATTTCTCTCCTACTATAAACTCCAAAATACTATTTTCTAAACCCAGCCGGAAGGGCTCTCTTCATGTCTGTCCCACTTTCCTTTTTCTGCATACATTCTTCTCCTCGGATCCTTATTTCTTTCCCTTTCTGTTTTAAATCCTGATATCTTCTTCCTCATCTTGTATTATCTTCCTTATTAATTACCCCGCTACTCACAAAAAATGTTTAGGGACAGTTGGATAATTTGGCAAGAAAGAATCCTTTTGGGAGTAAGGGGTAAGCAGGGAAAGAAGCTGTGAATATTCACGCTTTGTTATTTTTTGCTGTCACATCTGCTTCCCATAACAAGTAGGGCACTGAATTTCAGGTTTGATCTGCACTGTGTGGAGTGGAGCTGCTATGTCTACTTTTCTTCCTTCTTCTTTGAACTATGTATTTTCATGCAATGGACAAAGATTTCCATTCTTCAGATTGCAATTTTAGACGGCCACATGTGAGCTTCCTGGTAAACCAAACACTTATCTTTCTCTCACCTGCTGCTACCAGCTTACAACACCTTGGTTTCACACCCATTTGTGCCATTTCCCATGGCTTCAAGTTTTTATCAGTCTATGCCTTCAAATATCACCTCTATTCTGATGACTGTCAATTTTATACCTCTAGCCCAACGATCTCTCCAGATTTAAACCTCTTTAGATTGTCACAAAGCTATCAGTCTCTGATAACCATTACAAGTTTGCGACTCAGTTTGAGTCCCATAATTTTCTGGCCTTCATCTGAGGTAAGTTACTCAGCTTTTTTTGTTTTGTTACTTAGCTTTTGAGCTACTTTTTCCTCTACTGAAAATGGGAGAGAGTATGAATACCCACCTGAAAGGGAGGGTGGGAAGACCAAATGACATAATTCATAATTGATGTAGAAGTGCCTTGTAGCTTGTGATGGATGTAAAAAAGCCCTCTCCAAATCTTCATTGCCTTGTGAGTTGTATTTGCAACTTCAGCAGATACCAGATATATTTAGAAATTGCCCCTGCAATAGACACATGTTGCCACCAGGTGGCAGGAGAAACCTGTGATGCAATCAAGGAGGACAAACATTCTCAGAGAGAATTAATAAAATAAATTCTGATCGTTAGTAGCAGCCAACTCTTTAGTGTTTATTAAATAAACAATAAAGCTTATTTATAAATCACAGAAACCTGGAATACGCCAAATATGAATCCTGTAATAGAGGGTGTTTCAAACAGTTTTTAGGTTCTGGTGCTCATTTTCCGGCCGAAATCTTACATAGAACTCCAAGTATAGAAAGTAGATAAAAGTTGCAGAACTTTTTCTGAAGTAGCGCAGGGACACTGGGAGTTAATTCATTCATCCTCCTTCTTTATCCTTGAGCCACCTCTGCCAAACCTCAGGTCTTCATGGGACAGAGTTCTAAACCACTGTTCTAATAACTGTATAATGCCCTTTAAAAATATTCCTTTGTCATTGTAAAAAATGCATATTACTTTAAAATATATAGAATTTTAGATAGAGTTTATATAAAATATAAGTTATAAATGTACATAAATGTGTGTAAATATAAAATCATAAAATTTGGGCCAGGCTTGATGGCTCATGCCTATAATCCCAGCACTCTGGGAGGCCCGAGGTGGGCTGATCACATGAGGTTAGGAGTTCGAGACCAGCGTGGCTAACATGGTGAAACCCTATCTCTACTAAAAAATACAAAATATTAGCCGGGCATAGTGGCGGGCGCCTGTAATCCCAGCTACTCGGGAGAGTGAGGCAGAAGAATCCCTTGAACCCGGGAGGTAGAGGTTGCAGTGAGCCAAGACTGCGCCACTGCATTCCAGCCTGGGTGACAGAGTGAGACTCCATCTCAAAAATAAAATAAAATAAAATAAAAGATAAAATTCATAGAGTTTGTAGCATATAAAATATATATATAAAATACAGAATTTTTACAGAATCTATATAGAAGATACACTATATAAATGTACAAATTTTAAGTTTTAGAATGAAAAAAAGAGTCATTTTTTGAGGCACTTTAGAAAGTGCCTAAAAAGAATATTTCTAACATTCCAAGCTGCTCTTTACCTCTGACTTGAGCCTGTTGGATATTTTTTTTACCTAGCTGTTGGTTCAAGATGGCAGACTGAGCACACACATTCAACCTCTTCCACCTTTAAAAGTGTCAACAGGAATAAGTGAATTCAATGTAAGAAGGTATGAAAATAAATGAGTTTATTAAAAAGTGAGAGTGAAGGTGACATAGGAGAAGGTCAATTCTTTTGAAGAGTTTCTAGAATATAGAAGGCAGAAGGCATATCATATTTAAGCTCATGCGCAAACCAGACTAGAGAGGACCAGAGCTCATTTCTGCCTTAGAGAAAGCAAGAGTGAAGTCCAGAAGTCCATGCTGTGGAGAAATGCAGAAGGAAAGTAGGGGGAGCGGCCAACCTGGAGATAAGGAACAAACTGTCTCTAGGATGGCTGCCTTGATCAGATTTTAAAGCCCCTCTCGCTACTAATGAGCGTTCTTTCCATCTAAGGCTAAAGGGAAATCAGTATTTTCTAAGGTAATTGAGAAATCTGTATGCAAGGGGCCAGACCCCACAATATGGATGGTAGGAGTCCATAAGACCATCTTCTTAATATAGGCTCTCAGGTCAGAGGATGTCAGAGACAGTGCCACCTGCCTGTTCAGCTTTCTCACACCAGGAAGAGATGCCTTCTAGTGAGCACACTTCCCCTACAGACAGAAAGCCCACATTCACTCCCCTCACTAGAGGGGCAAATATAAACCCATCTCTCTTCATTGATTAACCTACCAAGGATGTCCTATCTTTTGGCTTCCCTGGCCCACATTGGAAGAAGGATTGTCTTGGGCCACACATGAAAGATACTAGCACTAGCAATAGCTGATGAGCTAAAAAAAGATAATTGCAAAACAAAATCTCATAATGTTTTAAGAAAGTTGATGAATTTGTGTTGGGCTGCATTCGAAGCCATCCTGGGCTGCATGCATCCTGCGGGCTGTGGGCTGCGGGGATTGAACAAGCTTGACGTATAGACCATTCTGTTGAAATGTGAATGGAGAGCCAGTGCTCACCAGGCTCGTGAAGAGAGTGAACAGCATAAAATGAGAATGAACAAACAGAACTGACCCCAGAGAAAATGGGGACAATTTAGGGAAAATAAGGGAACTTTAAAAGGATTATGAAGAATGTGAATTATTCAAGATAACGTACTCATAAAATGAAAAGTGTATATTATGATAAAGAGGCCCTAAGTGAACAGAGAAAATTCCATGGAGATTTAAAAATAAGATCCATGAATTTAGGCTGCCACAGTGCACAACCCTAGGGGCGCCCTTTGCATTGTAGTGCTGTAAATGGAGCTACCTGGATGTGCAGTGCACAGCTGGTGTGGTCACATGTGATGACTTGAATGTGGAGGTCAGGGCACCTGGGTTCAAGTGCAGACTATGGCATAGCTGGAGAGATGGCTTGACCTCTCTGGGCTTTAGTTTACTCCTGCTCTAAAATACTGTGGGGCCAGGGATATATTCAGTGAGGGCACAGCATGAGGCCTTTTTCTGTCTTTGGTTCCTTTAGATGTTAAGAGGTACCCCTCCACTCTCCAGCACTTCCCGAAGGTAGCTCTGCTACTGTCTAGGTCTCTTACTATATGCATTTAGCCAGGTGCAGTGGCTCATGCCAACAGTTTGGGAGGCCGAGGTGTGTGGTTCACCTGAGGTCAGGAGTTCGAGGCTAGCCTGGCCAACATGGTGAAATCCTGTCTCTACTAAAAATACAAAAATTAGCCTTGTGGCGGTGGGTGCCTGTAATCCCAGGTACTTGGGAGGCTCAGGCAAGAGAACTGCTTGGACCCAGGAGGTGGAGGTTGCAGTGAGCCGAGATCGTGCCATTGCACTACAGCCTGGGTGACAAGAGCAAAACTGCATCTCAAAAAAAAAAAAAAAAAAAAAAAAATATATATATATATATATATATATGCATTTATAACCTGTTGGAACTCTTTCCTCCTTTGGGTCTGAAGCTGGGAATGTAAAGGAATTGGGAGAGCACCCTCTCCCACTACCCCTGCACCCAATCTTTGACTAGTCCCAGAACAATTCTTTCTTGGCAATGTTTCAATACTGGGCTAGTATATATCTCCTTCATAAAGATGAGAATATAGAAAAATGAATATAAGGTTTATGGAAAAGTTCTGTAGCACAAGAGAAGCATGGTAATGTACTGTGACTAAGCAAATTCACTTTCCTCTGAAATAGATTTAGTGCAAGTAAATGAAACCATTAAAAAAAATATCAATTCCTAAAAAGAGGATACTTTCTTCCATTAAACTGACCAGGCTGTTATGGGGGGGTGGGAACGGGGGGTAAGAACATAAAATGATGCATAGAAATGAAAAAATGTAGTAGCTAAAATAAAATCCATATATGGATAAAGAAAGTGAAGACACACTACTATAAAAAAGCAATTAGGCTGGGTGTGGTGGCTCACGCCTGTAATCCTAGCGCTTTGGGAGGGTGAGGCAGATGGATTGCCTGAGCTCAGGAGTTCGAGACCAGCCTGGGGAACACGGTGAAACCCTGCCTCTACTAAAACACAAAAAATTAGCTGGGCATGGTGGCGTGTGCCTGTAGTCCCAGCTACTTGAGAAGCTGAGGCAGGAGAATGGCTTGAACCCGGAAGGCAGAGGTTGCAGTGAGCTGAGATCGTACCACTGCACTCCAGCCTGGGCGACAGAGTGAGACTTTATCTCAAAACAAGAAAAAAAAAAAAAAAAAGAAGAAGGAAAAAAAGCAATTAAATCAGGTAGAAGATGAACTTTAAATGTTCTCAGAGTGCAGAGGAAAAGGGCAAAGATATTCAAGCAATATGAAAGAACATAGCAGCTATCAGCAATAAAGAGCAGAAATTCTCTTCATAATTAGGTATTCTAGAAAAAGAATCCATAACAAATGGAGTACAGGCAATAAACAAAGAAAAAGGCAAGAAAAGTCTTTCTGAATTGAAAAATGTCTTAAAAACACTGGATTTCAAAGAAAAAGAAACAAATTCTACAGGCATCCTGAACAGAGAAGAAAGAAATTGGTTGCTGACAAATGAGGAAAAATCATTGTCAATGCTAAAAGCCAGAAAACAATGTAGTGATCCACATAGAACTTCCTGGAGAATGTTGTGGTTCTTATGTGAAGAGAATAGGAAGACACTGTCTGATATGTTTGGTGTCTGGAGAAATGTTTTGAAAAATATACACCTACATAACAGTGCTTAACAACTTAGTCATGAATTGTTCAGGCTATTAAGACATGAATTAAATTACAGTGAGCATGAGCATTGACTATATTAAACATATAGAGATAATTTAAGTAATAGTGATAGATGTGGTTACACAGAAGGCAAAAGGTTGTTTGTAAAGAAATTATACATATTATATAAATTTAAAAGAGAATATTATCTGAATTCAAAATTTTTATTCAATAAAATTTTATTCAAATAAAGGAAGGTAGAAAGGAAAGACTACAGGGCAAGAGAAAATGCCAGTGCTAATCTCCACGTTTCCAATAGATTAGAGTAAAAATGACAGTCTGTATATTTGATAACTAAATATGGATTTTAAAGTTTTAAATGCAATTTACCTGAATTCCAAATATTTGCAGAAGATTAAAACAAAGTGTGGCTTATAAAGAAAATTAGAATGGAAAGGGAATATTAAAAAGCACACACACAGAATGCATAAAATGGCTTAAGAAGACCAAGCATAACAAGCATGAGAATAAATATAAATGGTTTAAATTTTCCATTAAAAAAGGTTAAACATTCTCTAATTTGATCATAAAATAAACGCAATGATTTGCTATGTTCCTAGATATCCCTAAACAAAAATTACATAAAAAAACAATAAAATTAGAAGGCAGAAACATATTAGAAAAACAGAAAAGAAAAAGAAAGCAGCGTGGTCATAGTAATCATTAATTGAGTCATTTAGAATCATTTTACATTGCTGGAAGTTTTGAAACAGATCAGTGGTTCTCTAAGTGTACATCAGAATCACCTGGAGGCCTCTTAACAGATTAGTCACCCCCCACCACAGAGTTTCCGACTCCTTAAGTCTGGGGAGGGGCCTGAGAATTTGGATTTCTAACGGATTCCTAGGTGAGACTGATACTGCTGGTCCAAGGACTGACTACACGGTGAGAAACACTGATTGAGAATGAAGATTTGATGATAATGAAACTTTATGTACTAAGAAATAGCATCAAAAGAAATATAGCAAAAAAAATTGGAAGTATAAGGTGAGAATAACAAATTTCAACACATTATTTATATTAAACAGAAGTAATTTAATAATACAATTAAATATTTTAGTTAATATCATTATGGTAATACTATGCAAATAGAAATATATCCTTTCAACTGTCCATGGGATATTTGGATTTAATCACAGATTAGTATACCTTTATAAATACCCATTTATAAAGATCAAGATAGAAAAATACACGATTAAAATTTTTGGTACATATATATTACACATAGGAGCTGGAAAATAAATGAAATACTAATTTTCAAAAAGTACAAATAAAGAATTATAAGTAAATAAATTTAAAAATAGAGAACAGTAGAATTTATAAATAATTATTAGAACTAGTTCTTAGCCAGGCTAATGCCTATAGTCTAAGCATTCGGTAGGCCAAAGCAGGAGGATTGCTTGAGCTCAGGAGTTCCAGACTAGCTTGGGCAATGTAGCAAGACCTGTCTCTAGTAAAAATAAAAAATAAAAAAAATTAGCCAAGTTTGGTGGTACATGCCTGTAGTCCTAGCTACTCAGGAGGCTTAGGTGGGAGCCCAGGAAATTGAGGCTGCAGCAGTGAGCTATGA
Source organism: Symphalangus syndactylus (assembly GCF_028878055.3). NCBI lineage: Eukaryota > Metazoa > Chordata > Mammalia > Primates > Hylobatidae > Symphalangus > Symphalangus syndactylus. Next base: position 39,159,497 of record NC_072425.2, on the reverse strand, counting down.
TTGAGTCATTGCACTCCAGCCTGGGTGACAGAGGCCCTGTCTCAAAAAAAAAAAAAAAAAAAAAGAACTGTTTCTTAAAAAACAAAGTTCTGGAAATTTTAATCAAGTTAAAAGTGGAGAAAAATGTATGTAAAAGTATAGCTCAGATCAGTAATATAATGATAAATATGAAGAATATTAAAAATTTAAGTTAGTAATATGGACAATTGCAATAGTGAATTAGAGATTCCCCAAGAAATGGATGCGTTTCTTGAAGAAAAAAAATTAAATCTCAAAAAGAACTCCCCCACCACACTCTAGGCTGGAGATGATTATGTTCTTCCCCAATTGACAAGGATTGAAACATTTCCATATCATTTGCATTGGTTCTAGAATGTGGAACCTGGTGAGTTTAAAGCCAGTTCAAAAGTAGTGTAATTGCCAGGTGCAGTGGCTCACGCTTGTAAGCCCAGCACTTTGGGAGGCTAAGGTGGGTGGATCACTTGAGATTGGGAGTTCGAGACCAGCCTGGCCTACATGGTGAAACCCCATCTTTACTAAAAATACAGAAATTGGCTGGGCGTGCTGGCCCACGCCTGTAATCCCGGCTACTGGGGAGGCTGAGGCAGGAGAATCGCTTGAACCCAGGGGGTGGAGGTTGCAGTGAGCTGAGATCACACCATTGCACTCCAGCCTGGGTGACAAGAGTGAGACTCCATCTCAAAAAAAGAAAGAAAGAAAGGTAGCATGATTTAAATATTCTCAAAGGGGATGGATGAAAAGGAAATCTATAGACCAATCTTGTTAATTTTAAATGTTAAAAAAATAAAAAGTGAACAAAAATGACACAACAGAACCAAATAGTTTATTCCACAAAGGAAAAGATTACTTTTAGGAATTTATTACAATAAGACATCATAGCCATAGAGTCACAGTAAGACCCTTAAAAATGACTTTATTACCGCCTTAATAAATGCTGAAAAAAGTGATAAAACATGAAATACATAAATATTATACTCATTTTACTAGAAAACTTAGCATTATCAAGAGTATCTTGCCTTTGACAAAAACGTAGTTGGTGATGATCAATTATGGTGATCTAGTTTCCATTAATTTTATAAAATTAGGGGAAGCATTTACAATTCCCCAAACAGAGAATTCAATTGGGTCAGTTTGCTCCTGCTTATATGGAATGCACCTCTTAAGTAGTGTGTGTATCAAGCTATCTTAAATGTTCCCTGTCTCCTTCATACCTTCACTTCCCTGGTGCCATCATCTGTGGCTCCAGTGGTAAGGTTCTTTACACATTACACACATGGCTCCAGCCACGGCGAATATGTGGGAAAGACCTACTTGGGATTTCTTTTTTCTGGAGGAAAGTGAACTAGAAGGCATTTCTTGGACTTCCTTTGCGTCTTTGTGTACAGTTCACGGGTGTCACTTTCTGAGCCATACAGCATCTGTGATAGAGAAGACTCAGGAGCAAAAGTTTGGAATGAAAGATAAGATAGTATGAACACACTTCTCCACTGCAGGAATCCTTAAAAATATTGCTAATGGCCTTTTGGTCTGGGAAGCAGCAGAGCTGAGCCATCAGCGCCCTCCCTGTGCTCTCCTTGCCCACTCTCTGGCTCTCCGCCCTCTGGGCTGCCATGACAGATCAGGCCACCTCCTTTGCTGAGGACTTCCTGGCCGGGTGCCTCACTGCAGCCATCTACATGATGCCGTGGCCCCCAGCGAGCTGGTCAAGCTGCTGCTGCAGGTGCAACGTGCCAGTGAGCAGATCATGCCTGACAAGTGGGTCAATGGCATCATGGACTGCATGGTCCATATACCAAAGGAGCAGGGTGTGCTGTTCTTCTCAGTGGGCAACCTGGCCAATGCCATTCGCTACTTTCCCACGTAAGCCCTCAACTTTGCCTTTAGGGATAAGTACAAGCAGGTCTTCCGGGGGCGGGGGGCATGTGGACAAGCACATGCAGCTCTGAAGGTATTTTTCAGGAACGTGGACTCTGGAGGGGCAGCCCAGGCCTCCTTTCACTGCCTTATCTACCCCTGCATTTTTCCAGAACCCACCTGGCATCCAGGAAATTGGGCACAAAGTGGGAGCTCGAAGGCCTGGGAGATTTTTTGGGGGAGATCACCAAGTCTGATGGGATCTGGCCTCTATCAAACTTTAGTGTCTTAGGCTGGGCACCATCATCTACCTGGTGGCCTCCCTCAGTGTGTACAATACAGTCAAAGGTGCACTCCCTGACCTCAAGAACACTTGTATCGTGGTGAACTGGATGATTGCCCAGATGTGATGGCCATGACCTGGTGTGGTGTGCTAACCATTCAACACTGTGTGGAGGTGGATGATGATGCAGTCCTGGCACAAAGTTGCTGACATCAGGTACACGGGGATCCTAGATTGTTGGATGAAGATCTTCAAAGATGAAGAGAGCAAAGCCTTCTTCAAGGGCGCATGATCTAACATCCTCAGAGGCATGGAGTGAGTCTTCATACTGGTTCTAATGATGAAAGTCATCTAAGTGCATCTATCTCCTTGAAAGCATGGGAGCCAAGATAACCTTGAACAGTAAATAAGAAAACACTGTTAGGGACCATTGACCTTCAAGAAATTCCAATTACCTTTGTCCTGGCCAGATTATCTCTGTAGAAGGATGGAGAAGGCTCTAGAAAAGGAGTTCATTGTGATCACCCATTGGCACTGGATTCTATATGATATGGCTTGGCTCTATGTCCCCACCCAAATCTCATGTTGAATTGTGATCCCCAGTGTTGGAGGTGGGGCCTGGTGGGAGGGAACTGGAACATGGAAAGGATTTTCCCCTTGATATTTTCTTGATAGTGAGTGAGTTCTCACAAGAGCTAGTTGTTTAAAAGTATGTAGCACTCGCCCCCTTAGCTCTCTCTCTCTTGCTGCCCAAAGCAAGACATGCTGGCTTCCCCTTCACCTTCTGCCATGGTTGTAAGTTTCCTGAGGCCCCCCAGCCATGCTTCCTGTACAGCCTGTGGAACCATGAGCCAATTAAACCTCTTTTCTTTATAAATTACTCAGTCTCAGGTAGTTCTTTACAGCAATATATTGATTACTGAGGGAGTGGTGGGGGGACGGGAATCATGATGTCATTGCAGGCCCACAGGTGAGGCAGCTCCACTATTCAGACCTGGAATCTAGATGCTTATAGGACCTGAGTTGTGTTCAAGTATTTATTTAAAACAAAAGAATCATGTCTCCGATTTGCACTTAACCATTAGCTCCTCTTTTGAACAGTCAAATATTTGTAATTATGTTCTATGTTGGACATTCTGCTGCAAAACAATGAAAACAGGACACTGAGGAAAAAATATTGGTGATGGCACTGAACTTTCTACAGCTATGTGGGTTGCAGTTTTAAGTTATTTCCTTTGGCAATTAAATGACACAGTGACTTAAAAAGTGCTGGGACAGTTGGATACGCAAATGCAAAAGAATGAGGTTGAACCCCTATTACATACAATATACAAAAATTAACTCTAAAATAGGTTAACGACCTAAATGTGAGAGTTAAGACTGTACAAATTTTAAAGAAAACATAGGTGTAAATCTTCACAGTCTTGGATTTGGCAATGAGTTTTAAAATATGGCACCCATAGCACAAGCATCAGAAGAAAAAATCAGATGAGTTTCATCAAAATGAAAAACCTTTGTGCCTCAAAGTTTTCAAAGGACACCATCAAGAAAATGAAAAGATAATCAATTGAATGGAAGAAAAATATTTGCAAATCATATTTCTGTCATTTGTATTTAGAACATATAAAGAACTGTTACAACTCAATAATACAAAGTGAAATACAATTAAAAATGGATAAAGGATTTCTCCAAAGAAGATATACAAGTGGCCAACAAGCCATGAAAAGAAGCTCAACATCATTAGCCATTTAGTCATTAGGGAAACGCAAATCAAAACCACAGTGAGACACTATACCTACCTACTAGAATGGCTATAATTAAAAATACAGATAATAACAAGTATTGGAAAGAATATGAAGAAATTGGAACACTCACACACTACTTGTGGAAATGTAACATGGTGTAGCTGCTTTGGAAAAGTCCTTGAATTCTTCAAAAATTTAAATGTAGAGTTTCTATATGATCCAATAATTCTGCCCTTAGGTATATACCCAAGAGGAATGGAAATATATGTATGAATAAAACACAAAAACCTTGTAGATGCATGTTTATAACAGATTATTCATAAGAGCCAAAAGGTGAAAACAACTCAAGTGTCCACTAACTGATGAATAAAAAACAAAATGTGGTATATCTATGCAATATAATATTATTTGTTCATAAAAAGGAATGAAGCACTGATGTACATGTATTAGTCTGTTCTCACAATGCTATAAAGATAGCTGGGACTGGGTGATTTATGAAGAAAAGAGGTTTAATTGACTCACAGTTCCATAGGGATGGGTGAGCCTCAGGAAACTTACAGTCATGGTGGAAGGGGAAGGGGAAGTAAGGCACGCCTTACATGGTGGCAGGAGAGAGAGAGAGCACAGGGGAAACTGCCACTTCTAAACCATCAGGTCTCATAAGAGCTCACCATCACAAGAACAGCATGGGGAAAACTGCCCCCATGATCCAATCACCTCCCACCAGATCCCTCCCTCTACATGTGGGGATTACAATTTGAGATGAGATTTGTGTGGAGACACAGAGCCAAACCGTATCATACACTACGGGTATGAACCTCAAAAATATTATGCTAGATAAAAGAAGCTATTTACAAAAGACCACATAATTCCATTTATGTAAACTGTCAGAGTAGGCAAATCCACAGAGACAGAAAGGATATTAGTGGTTATCTAAGGCTGAAAGGAGATGAGGTGTTTCCACGCTAAAGGATATGGGGTTTCCAAAAACTGCATGTCCTCACTTATAAGTAGGAGCTAAAGGATGAGAACACATGGACACACAGATGGGAACAAAACACATTGGGGCCTATCAGAAGGTAGAGGGTGAGAGGAGGGAAAGGATCAGGAAAAATAACTAACGCGTACTAGGTGAAATACCTGGGTAATGAAATAATCTGTACAGCAAACTCCCTTAACACAAATTTACATGTATAACAAACTTGCACATATACTCCTGAACTTAAAAGTAAAAAAAAAAAGGATATGGAGTTTCTCTTGGAGTGATGAAAATATTCTAAAACTGATTGTGAGAATGGTTGGATGTCTCTGTACGTATACTAACATCTATTATATTGTACACTTTAATGGGTGAATTGTACATGAGTTATATCTCAATAAAGCTGTTAATTAAAAAAGCTAGAATATTGTAGACATGAGGGTCATATGTACATTGGATCTCTTCACTATATCTTCGATGTCTCTCCTCTTTTCTTATGTTTAACAAAATACATTTATCTTTTTGCTTAGAGTTTTGTGTTTCTCATTTATCTTCCACTTTGGTAATCTGATATTCTGTAGTATTTACCTGCTTTCATTACAACTTTAATTCCACAGTTTTGTTTTCATCTTTACCCAATCTTTCCTGATGTCAGATTGTGACTTCTTCATGACTTTGATTTAGTTTCATAGATGCAATATGTTCTTGAATCTTGCTGAGAATAAGACTCATGAATGTTTCACGTTTTGTCCTGCTTCTTGGAGGAAATCTATTTCATAAGAGCTTTTTTTTTTTTTTTTTTTTTTTTTTAAAAAAAAATGGTTCTTCTGACCTTCAGTGCTATGTATTTATGTCATAGATATGGTGATTTTACTGTTTTCTTACTTGGGGCATCTCACCTCCGTGGGACCACTTTGACTGTCCTCCAGTGGACCAGCAATTAGCACCAATCAGCTGTCTGCTAAATGCTGTATATGCCCTGGGTAATGCCAATCTTAGTGGTCTTCAGCAGGGTCAGTCTACAAATTGCTAACGGAGTGTTAAGTAAAGTTTATTTGTCATGTTTCCTGAAAATTTGAATGTGGGGACATCAAATATCTGCTATAAGTTATCATCTTAGCCAGTCCCTTTCTGGTCAAATTCATTTGCCAAAAAGTTTAATGTAGAATTGCCTATACATAGATTAGGATTATTGAGACTCATGGACATATTGGCAGGAACTCAAATAATTGGAAAAGCATTTGGAAAACTTCAGCTTTGAAACAAGAATGACTTATCATGTGATAATAATTGCAGGAAGAGGCAATAAAGGAGGCTTTTGTCAGAAATAGTGTTAGCTAGGTCAGTGGATCTAAAATTTGATTACTACCATACATAAAAATGAATTCCAGATGGACTCAAGAGTTTAAAGAATGTACAGTCAGAAAACAGATTAAAGTAAAAGAGAGTTGTTATTTTTTCCCCTCTAGCAGAATACCTTACCAAGTATTGAAGTCATAGAAAAATAATTATAAGAGAAAGGGTTCCGAGTTTGGATCCATAAAATGAAAAACTGTTCAAAAACAAAAATTACTGAAATTTAAAAGACAAACATACTTTGGATGCATTTGTAGTGAAAATACAAAGTCATGGTGATAGTATTTCATTTCTGCTTGGAACCTCAGGAATTACTTTGGTCAAATTCCTCCCTGGGGGCTTGTGGCTAAATTGCTGTGAGAAGGCCATCAAATATACTGAGTAAGAACATGGCCTTTGGAGTTTCAAGGCCTGGGTTTGAGTTTCAGCTTTCCTACCTATTTGCTGTGTTACCTTGGGGTAACACATTCTCTTCTGAGCCTCAATTTCTTCATCTGTCACTTGAGGGATGATCATAATCTCTATCTCACCAAGTTATAGTGAAAACAAGATGAGATAAAGGATTTAAAGTACCTAACAATGTCTGACACATAGAAGGAGCTCAATATATGGTACTGCTTTTATTTATAATTGCCATCATCATCCTTACCATCAATCATCACTGGTATCATCAAGATCATCATCATCATCATCATCATCATCATCATCATCACTACCTGTATTTGAATCCTGAATCAGCTTTCCTGAGTGTCAGAAGCTTTTTAGAATCTTCAAGGTGGCTTGTAAGAAGTCAGCCTTACAGGTGGATAAGGGTGGAAATGAGGCCAGACTGGGCAAGATCCCAGCTGTTGCTTTGCTCTGGTTTCCTCTCTTCCCTCTGCTGGTTTCCTGGCTTGGCACTTCTCTCCCTGATTTTAGACATTCCATCTCCTGGCCAGTCCTGGACTGTTCCAGGACACCGTGTGACACTGGGAAGGTTATAAAACTTTTCCGAGCCATAGTTTTCTCACTCAGAATTTGGGAATAATAATTTCTACATCCTTGCAGCTGTGGTGAGGATTTTAAAAGTGCATGGTTATGAAATTTAGCATAGTAGCAGGCATATTGCAGGTCTTCCAAAACTCTTAATTAATTTTGAGAGAAGGTGACTTGCTCAATGTCACATATCTTATTGAACCAAGGAATGCCCTTGGGCACACAGTGTCTAACTATTGTTAGATTTATGGCCTGGTCTCATGTTAAATATGGAAAGGCAGGCTGTTGCTTGGATATGCAATGCTTGACCCAGTTCCCTCTGAGCGTCATATTCATCCACTTCGGAAATTCCTAGATTGGCTTTTCCTCACCAAGTAGTAATAGCCTTTTAGCTCTCTGTGATAGCTTTCTTTTCTTTTATTTAATTTTTAAATTACTTATGACCACTTTAAAAATACATAATTTAAAGATCCAAATCTGACACCCTTCCCCCACGTAGCAGTTGGCAAACACACTAAAAATATGCTAAAACTTAATTTTATGTGTATACTTTTTTTTTTACCCCCAAAGAAATAATAAAAAATTATACTTGCAAAACATGTAATGTGGGTCTTGAATCAAGTAATCAAATTACTTCTGCCAGATGCCTCTGACAGCACCCAAGAGGGTCTGGACTCCTGGGGTTACTTTCCCTGTGTGCACCCATCTGCACGTCTGCACTCTGTGAGTGCGCAGGGTATAAGCTGTTTGTGGCCCACCCTTCAGTGCACAATTCCTGGTGTTAAAAGGCAATACTAAGGACATTTTTTTTTGTTTGTTTCAAACAGCATATTTTTGCCTCAACAGTCTGATGCTGAAGCAGACCTCCTCTGGAAAAGCAAGTCTGTTTCTTGTGCAATTCCTCCCCACTGCACCCCTCCCTCTCCAACCCTAGCCATATGCTTTTCCTATCTAACTCCCATCTCTTGGATGCCATACGGTTTGGCAGAATCTTGGCATAGGGCTCAGAGATCTGAAATTGTGTGGGGTGTGGTGTCTGACCACTCTCCCTTTGTCTGTCCGGCTTGACTTACTGCAGTAATATGGCTATGCATGGTAATATGGGCCTGATTTCCCCCTCAGGTAGTTGGAATCAATTGCATCTCATTGATATTGATATGCTCACCCTGATTTAAACATTGCCTTTTAATTTAGAGAATTTTATTGGGAAGGTGTTCTTAGCATATGTTCCCAAATGACATTATTCTTGTGTAGCTGTGATTCATTGGGAACAGATTCAGCAGGAGCTGGATCATATGCCCCTTTGGATGTGGTTTCTCTACCTACAAGTTGTAGTGCCACACTGCCTGGCACCACTGATGAATGGCTGCTCATGACTTATTTAATACAGAAGATATACTTGCATTGTGATGGCCTCTATGCTGCAAACACTCCAAGGTCATTTGTGGAAAACTGCAGAAAGGGCACAATATCCACTGCCATCTTGTTTCCCTGACCTCTGCCTTCCCCAGCAACTTCTCACTAGGTTCCCTGGCACCTTCCTCCCCTAACCTACCTGCTAAAGCCTGTTCATTGCTAACCAAACTTTGGACCTATGCGCTGCCAGGAGCTAGCCCAAGGCACCTATGTAGCTCTTTATCCATCCATTCATTCATTAATCCATCCATTGGTTCACTCACTCATGAAACATTTACTGAATCCTTGCTCCCAGATAAGTTCTCTTCTAGGCCCTGTGAAGGAGATAGGAAAGTAAGGGACAATTACTTGACAGTGAGATAAGAATCAAAGAAGAGATTTTAACTCAGCTGGGACTAAGCAGAGAGGGGGTCATAGGGGAACAGTTCCTGGGAAGCAAACCCATGGAACTGAGTCTCCTTGCTTAACCAGCCCTTCTGCCTCCTTTCACACCACAGGACCTGTTCCTGCCTTGTACTTTACTAGTTTCCTTCCTAATTCTTCATTCTTATCTTTGGGTGGATGTCTCTTCCTGAACTTCAATGAATTTGGTGGAACCCAGGTATTCTATTTAACTCCCTTTGTCCCTCTCCTGCTTGATGGAATGTACTCAGCCCCTGTCCATTGCCAGGGAACTTCCAGAGCCAGGTATACCACTTATTGCCTCCTGAGCTCTTTGGCCTCTGAGTCTTGGACCTTACTGCTGGATCATCCTCCCAAATAGAATACCCAATACAGGTATGTGGAGAACCAGACTTTCGGATCTGGGCTTGGGGCCACATACTTGTCCGGAACCAGGTTAGCATCCCCAGACCCTTCTCTCTGTTCTCACTTCTGGTTGTTTTTCTCCTCCCAGCTCAGAGTCCAAATTTAACAGTTGCCCCCATCCTGCACATCCTGCACCAAGATTCTCGCATGCCTTACATCTGAGCACATCTGAACTGTAAGTATAACTTACCTATATGTTGAATGAACTTGGTAGAATACAATCCCAGAATAACTTTATTGACACCTCCACCACCTCTGCTCTACAAACCAGTTCTGTTGGGAACCCCTTTTCTATTGCTAGAAAGCATTTCAAACAAAGATAGAAGATTTTGATTTGTAATAGCAGGCATTAGAATAGTCTCATTTTTTGAGTATTAAAAAGCTCAATATGATTTAAATTAAAACTTCAGTCTTTTACGAAATTCTATTTTGTCCTCTACTGCCCAGCTCAGGACAGACCCAGGCTCAGCTTCCTGCCTTGGAGAAGGGAGATGTGGTCTGTTTTTGACTCTGTCTCCTGGCTTTTGCTCCCTCCTCTCCATTCACTTACTGCTTCTAGATAAGCGAGGAGGAAGAGCAAGAAGGAGATCTTATTTGACAACTGCTGGCATAATGGGGCCTAATGCTTTGTGTGTGGTGGAGGCCCACATGCTCAAGGAGATTCTACGAGTCCTTCAAGCCACATTCCCGGTCCTCCCAGAGATCTCTGATACTCCACAGCTCTCCCAAGTTCTTGATGCATTCTCTAGCTGGCTGTCATCATCTGCCTCTACCTCCCTGAGCTCTTGCTCAGAGGAAACATCTCCAGACTTCCTGCTGAAATCTCTTCAGTCTGTAGGCAATCTTCCTTTGCAGGGGTTTTTTCAAGATGGCTGCAGCTTAGCAACTTTTGCTGAAGTCACCTTAACCCATAGGGAAACCTACAACCCTGCCTTTCCTTCTGAGGAAGTGGAGCTTGCTTGCACTGTGGCTGTCCTTCTCCACTCTGCAGTCATAGGCAGCTCCCTGGGGGTTGTGGTGAGGCAAAGTACATACCCTATGACCCTGCCGTGGAGAGCAAAAGAGGATGCCACACACCTCCTGCCACGCAGACAACAAAGAAACTCTTACTTTGACTCTTCAAGCTTGTTTAGGATGAACTAAGAGATCCAGGTCTCATTTGTGGCCACCTTTCAGCTTTGAGCTGTAGCCAAAATTCTAAGTCATCAACACAATTGCCATTTAGCAATGACACAGTGTGAGGTGTTTTATCAGGAAAATGTACCAGACAGGAATAGTCTGGCCTTGGAGAAACTTGTACTGTACCAATTCATGAGCTGAGATGCCCTTACTGCTCAGCAAAGCTCACACAGCCATGGCTAATGCTGTAATGGGCCCTGTTTTTCCCTTGAATGGTATGAGTCTCTTCCAGCACATTTTTAGCCATTGGATCTGTAGGAAAACCAGTGAAGAGCAGGAATTGAATGGAAAGGTTGTTAGGTGGACTCAAGTCATACCTGCTGTGCACTGTGGGCCATAAGCATGCAATAAAGAGGAAAAAGACACATTGATAAAAGCTGGTCATGGTGACAGGAAACATGTGTGCCATCAGTAAACAAGACATCAATGAGTATGACTCACTCCTCCTCCACCTGAGCCTCAGCCTGTGATGGTAGTGAATATGTATATGTATACATGTAAGAATGAAGGAGAGAGTTAGTTCATTAAGAGTATTAAAGCGCGTAAAATAGTGGATTAAAAAGTTGTGAGTGTTAAGAAGGTGTTATTTCAAGAAAGAAAAATCTCACTGGAAGAGAATTTGAGTCTGTGAGGTATGCATGTGTGTGTGAGAGGTAAGTGAGGAAAAGGTGGAGAGAAAGAGAAAGTGAAAAAAAGAAAAAAGAGAGGGATAAAAAAGAAAGAAAGAGAGATTTAATAGAAAAAAGAGAGAAAGAAAAGGAGAAGAGAAAGAGAAAGAGGAAAAAATGAAAGGGAGAAAGAATGAGAGAGAGAAAGAGAAAGGAAAAAGAGAGAAAGAGAAAGGGAGAGGGAAAGGGAAAGTGAAAGAGAAAGGAAAAGAGAAAGAAGGGAATGAAAAAGAGGGAAAGAGAATGAGAGAAAGGCAAAGAGAAAGGAAAAGAAGGAGAGAGAGAAAGGTAGAAAGAGAAAAGGAAAGATGCAAAGAGAAAAAGGGAAAGAGAAAGAGAAAGAAAGGGAAAGAGAAAGAAAAAAGAGGGAGAGAAAGGGAAAGGGAAAGAGAAAGGCAAAGAAAAAGGAAAATAAAGAAAGAGAAAAGAAAAGACACAAAGAGAAAAAGAAAGGAAAAGAGAGGGAAAGAGAAAAAGAAAGGAAAAGAGAGGGAAATAGAAAAAGAGAAAAAGGGAAAGAGAAAGAAAGAGGAAGAACAAAGAGAAAGAAAGGAAAAGAGAGAGAAAGGAAAAGAAAGAGAAAGGGCTAGAGAAAGATGTAGAAAGAGAAAGGGAGAGAAAGAGAAAGTGGAAAGGAGAAAGGAAAGAGAAAGTGAAAGAGAGGAACAAAGAGAGTTTATTCAACATAGATTATAGTCACATTCTCAACGGGAAAAATATAATGTCCTGTGCAAATGAAAGAAAATTCAAAAAATAAGTAGTCACAGTTTCTCCAGATGAGAAGGAACCAGTGGAATAATTCTGGAAGTATGAAAAAACAGTATGTTCTGACAGTAACCAAAATGAAGTTTTTGAAGTGCAGATAAAGAATTCAAAAATATTGATTTTAAAGATTAATGAGATCCAACAGAAGTCTGAAAACCAATCAAAGAAATCAGAAAATTAATTTAGAATGTGAACAAAAAATTTATCAAAGAGATAGTTATTAAGAAAACAACTTCTACAAAAGAAAAACTTATGAAAGTAATTACAAAATGCAGTTGAAAGCTCCAACAACAGACTAGACCAAGCAGAAGAAAGAATCTGAAAGCTTGAAGACATGTATTTCAAATTAATCCAGTCAGACAAAAAGAAAAAAGAATTTAAGAAAAATGAGCAAAGGCTTTGAGAAGCCTGTGACTGTGTAAACTGTTTGAACCTATGAATCTTAGGTATTTCTGAGGGAGAAAAAAAAGCAAAAAGTTTAGAAAACGTATCTGAGGAAATAGCTGAGGAAAACTTCCCTACTCTAGCAAGAGACCTAGACATCTAGATATAAGAGACTCAATGAATTCCAGGAAAATGCATTGCAAGAAGGACCTTGCCACAATATATAGTCATCAGACTGTATATCAACATGAAGGCAAAAAAAAAAAATCCTAAAATCAGCAAGACGAAAGTGTCTAGTCAGTCACCTATTAAGGAAGTCCCATCAGACTAACAGTGGACTTCTCAGCAGAAACCCTATAAACCAGAAGAGATTAAGGTTCTATTTTCGAAATAGTTAAAAAAAATTTGTCAGCCCCAAATTTGGGATAAAAAGCATTTTTAAACAAATGAAAATGGAGATATAACAACAAAAACTTCTGGAATACAGCAAAAACAGCACTAAGAGGGAAGTTCATGGCAAGAAATCCCACATCAAAAAATAGAAAGATAAAAAATTAACAACCTAATGATACAACTTAAGGATCTAGAAAAACAAGAACAAACCAAACCCAAAGCTACAAGAATAAGTAACAAAGAGTAGAGCAGATTAAATGGAATTAAGACCAAAAAGACAAACAAACAAAAATACAAAGGATCAATAAAACAAAAAGTTTTTTGAAAGATAAACAAAATTGATAGAGCACTAGCTAGCTAAACATAGAAAAGAGAAGATTCAAATAAACACAATCAGAAATAAAAAATGAGACATTATAACTGATACCACAGAAATACAAAAGATAACCAGAGATTACTATGAATAATTCTCTGCTCACAAACTAGAAAATCCAGAGGAAATAGATAAATTCCCAGAAACATACAACCCCCCAAGATTGAACCAGGAAGAAATAGAAATCCTGAGTAGACCAATAATAAGAAGTGAGATTGAATCTGTAATAAAAGATCTTCCAATAAAAAAAATAAATAAAAAGCCCAGGACCAAATGGATTCACAGCTTAATTCTACCAAACATACAAAGAAGAACTGGTACCAATCCTATTCTAAAACATTGAAGAGGAGAGAATCTTCCCTAATTTGTCCTACAAAGTCAGTATCACCCTGGTACCAAAGCCAGACAAGGACACAACAACAACACAACTACAGGTCAATATCCCAGCCTAACATAGATGCAAAAATCCTCTACAAAATATTACCTGAACAAATTCAACAGCACATGAAAAAGATAATACACCATGGGCAAGTAAGTTTTATTCCAGGGATACAAGGATGGTTTGACATATGCAAATCAATAAATGTGATCACATAAATAGAATTAAAAACCATATGATTATCTCAAAAGATGGAGAAAAAGCATGTGATAAAATTCAGCATCTCCTCATGATAAAAACTCTCAATAAATCAGGCATAGGAGTAACATACTTCACAATAATAAAAGGCATATAGGACAAACCCACAGTAAACATAGTACTGAATGGGGGAAAAGTTGAAAACATTCCATGTGAGAACTGGAACAAGGTGAGGATGCCAACTTTCACCACTCCTACTCAACATAGTACTGGAAGTCCAAGCCAGAACAATTGGGCAAAAGAAAGAAATAAAAGGTATTCAAACTGGAAAAGAGGAAGTCAAATTATCTCTGTTTGGTGATGATATATGACCTTATACCTAGAAAACCCTAAAGACTCTGCCAAAAGACTCCTAGATTTGATAAATGAATTCAATAAAATTTCAGGATACAAAATTCATGTACAAAAACCATTAGCATTTCTATACACCAATAACAATCAAGCTGAGAACCAAATGAAGAACTCAATCTCATTTATAATAGCCACAAAAACAACAAAATACTTAGGAATATATTTTACCGAGGAGGTGAAAGATCTCTACAAGGAAAACTACAAAACATGGATAAAAGTATTTATAGATGACATACAAAAAAATGGAAAAAACGTACCATGCTCATGGATCAGAAGAATCAATATTGTTAAAATAAACACATTGTCCAAAGCAATCTACAGATTCAATGATTTCTCTATAAAAATACCAACTTCACTTTTCACAGATTTAGAAAAAATAATCCTAAAATTAATATGTAACAAAAAAGATGCCAAATAGCCACATCAAGCCTAAGCAAAATGAATGAAGTGGGAGGCATTACCTTACTTAACTTCAAATTACACTACAAGGCTATAGCAACCAAAATAGTGTGGTACTGGTACAAAAATAGACAAATAGATCAATGAAACAGGTTGGAGAACACAAATAAAGCTACATACCTACAGCCAACTGATCTTTGACAAAGTTGACAAAAACATACGCTGGGGAAAGGATACCCTATTCAATTAATGGTGCTGGGAAAATTGGATAGCCATATGCCCAAGAGTGAAACTGGACTCCTATTTCTCACCATATACAAACATTAACTCAATATGGATTAAAGAGTTAAATATAAGACCTGAAACTGTAAAAATACTAGAAGAAAACCTAGGAAAATCTCTTCTGGACATTGGCATAGGCAAAGAATTCATGACTAAGACCTCAAAACAAAATGCAACAGCAACAAAAATAGACAAATGAGACTTACACTAAAGAGCTCTGCACAGCAAAGAAACAGTCGACAGAGTGAACAAACAACCTACAGAATGGGAGAACATATTTGCAAACTGTGCATCCAACAAAGGACTAATATCTAGAATCTGCAGGGAACTCAACCCAACACAACAATAAAAACCAAAAAATAACCCCATTAAAAATGGGCAAAGGACACAAACAGACATTTTAAGACATACAAATTGCCAACAAGCATATGAAAAAAATGCACACCACCACTAATCATTAGAGAAATGCAAATTAAAACCATAATTAGATACCTTCTTACACCAGTCAGCTGGCTATTATTAAAAGTAAAAAAATAACAGATGTTGGTGAGGATCTAGAAAAAAAAGCTTATTTACTGTTGGTGGGAATGTAAATTAGTACAACCTCTATGGAAAACAGTATGCAGATTTCTCAATGAACTAAAAATAAAACTACCATTTGATCAAGAAATTCCACTACTGGGTATCTATCCAAAGGAAAATAAATTATTATGTCAAAAAGATACTTGTACCCATATTTTATTGCAGCACTATTCATAATAGGAAAGAAATAAAATCACCCCAAATGTCCATCAACAAGTGATTGGATTTTAAAATGTTGCACGTGTATACAATGGAACACTACTCAACCATAAAAAAGAATGAAATCATATCTTTTGCAGCAACATGGGTGGAAGTAGAGGCCATTATCTTAAGTGGAATAATTCAGAAACAGTAAAATACTGCATGTTCTCAATGACATGTGGGAGCTAAATAATGTGTATACAAGGACACAGAGGGTGAAATAATATACATTAGAGACTTGAAAGGGGGGGAAGTTCGGAGAGAATGAGGGATGAGAAAGTACTTAATGGGTACAATGAGCACTATTCAGGTGATGGCCACACTAAAAGCCCAGACTTCACCTTTATGCGGTATATCCATGTAACAAAACTGCACTTGTTCCCCCTGAATCTATAAAAATAAAAAACAAAAGAGAAAGAAGAAGGAGGGAGCTGCAGCAGCTTCAGTAAAGGTGCACCATTAGAAACACAAGCCCTCATACCCAGAAGTAAGGTAGACATGGCAGAGACCAAGAGCCTGGTTAAGGGGGAGAGGTCATTGATACTTTGGCTGACTGGTGTGGACTTGGATCCTTGCCTTCTTTGACCTTTAATGATTTCCAAGCCACCCTGTGTAGTTAGAATCCAAGTGCTGGGACCTCCTTGGTAACCCCCAGTGCTCCAGTCTCCCATGACCCCAAGAAGAACTCAGTGTCACACCTGTTTTCACTCAGCCTCTTCATCCATCTTCCCAGCTGTGTCTTTGTTCACCCCTCTCCACGTGGCCCAGGTGGAGGAGATTTCAGAGAAGCTTCACAGGTTTTTTTAGTATGCTCTGCCTGCTTTGGAGTCAGAAAGCCTAGGCTTGATCTAAACATTATCATTTCCTCCTGGACAAGTTTGGACAAGTCACTAACCTTCTCCAGGCTCAGTTTCCACTTAGCCCCTATGGTGATTGTAAGACCTGAATGAAGTCACTGTTAAGTAATGCACAGATACCAGTTGTTAACAGAACTCTAAGGCAATAGTGTTAAAAATGACATATAATTTCAAGCTAGGGAACATTCAGAAATTATTTTTCATGGCCACATGCATCACATCAGTGTTTTTCAGCCTTTTTCGAGGGTAAGAATTACTTGGAACTCTCAGAAAATACAGATTGCTGGGCTCTTGGTCAGAGAGAGAATTTCTAGGGGAGAAGCCTGATAGTCTGCATATTTAGCAAGCAAGCTTCCAGCTTCCTATCAGCAGTCAAGTTTGGGAAATCTGCTTCTATGAAGCTGTTTAATACTCAGGTGCTGGAAATCTGGTAGAGGAGGTAAGCATGCAGAAGGGATGTTGAAGGTAGGAAAGAAGAGGCTTTCAATAATCTGCTAGAGATGAGCACTGCAGCCTTATATTTAAGTGTTGGGCAGTACAGTTATCGTTGTTAGTCCTGGCTGTGAATGAGTCAGGAGCCTTTGCACTGAGGCTGCCCTTCTCTCTGTTGCTCTCATCTTGAAGATTAACAGCCCTATTCTTCAGTGGCTGCACCTGTCTGTGGAAGTCAGAGCACACTAAAAGCGTGAAGGCAAGGAAGGGCACTGAGAAGTGTCCACTCTAGCTGTCACTGGGGCTCTGCGGGCAGGAGTCTGATGAGGGCCAAATGCTTTGGCCAAGGCAGGCTTCAGCTTGACCCAGAGGTGAGTTTGTCCAGCCCTCCCTGTCTCTTGTGGGTACAAAACTTCACTGCTCTGGCTGCGTAAATTGACCGTCAAGGGCAGAAAGCACATTGCAGCCTACTCACCTCTTAGGAAACAGTACACCAACTTTGTTTTCTCTAGCAGAGCCTGGCTGGATGGTTACAATTGCAAGTGCTCTTCCAGGGAAAACTGGTGGGAAATGATGTTTGTAACATCTAGGCTTGGTAGTTACAATTTTTCTACAATATTACCGGCCCCTTCCTTGTCTGAGCAGCAGGAAGTGAAGGTCTCTGAAACAGTAGAACTACACAATAAAAGGATTTAGATCCCTGATCCCAGGATGAAGAACCTGCCAGGCCCTCATGGGTCCGTGGCAGCCATATGATATACAGCACTGAGATTTTAGATTGTTATCATAGGTGGGACATCCCTGCAGCCCAGCAATTGTGATCATAATCTGTGTCCGATTCATTTTTACAACCCCCATAGCTAGAGACAGTGCCTGGAATTGAGTAGGTGCAAATGAAAATACTCTAACTAGGCAATGGAGGCATGCAGTCATGCTCACTTTGGCTGCTGAAGGAGGGCGATGACCTCCGTCTTTGTGTAGTAAAAGGTGCAATGCTAAAACACAAGTTTGGGGCCAGATATACTTGGGTTCAAATTTCTGCTCTGCCTCTGTTAGTCTCAGTCTTGACATGTGTAAAATGGACTTGAAAGCTCCAACTGCTATAATTGTTCTGGGGATTAACAGATGACATTTTTGTCATAGTTACAGGGCTATCAGAATGTTCATTTATGTAATACATTGAACTTGGTTCCCACCTGTGGTCATCCCTGAATCCATGCATAGATCTTTTTCTGGTTGGGGGTATGTAAACGTAAATGTATTGGACCTTTCTTATACCTGGGGAATAACTTGTTATAAGGATGCAGAGGTTTCTCAGGACCATGGAGGCTAGAGGTCAGTTGGATCTCAGGGGCTACTCTGCCCCTCTGGGCTGCTGCTTCATCTCTCATCCTCCACACTAGCCTGCTCTGATTCTTGGCCCACAGCTTTCACTGTTAGAGGTTCTCATTTTAAGTGACCAGACTGAATTGACTGAAGTCTAAAGTCTTGGACAGGAGGGCTCAGCCCACTTTATTGGAACATAAGCTCTGAGGGGAATTATTCACCACTTCTCTCTCACATATACAAAATCAGTGCTTTTCAAAGTTACCTGATAAGAATCACCTGTGGAGCATATTAAACAATCCAGATTCCCCAGCACTGACTACGGTTTCTGGCACATAGTAGGCTATCAAAAATGAATGAACCACCAGTGAATGGAGACCTGAAGTCTTCTTGCGATGGTTGGGAGTGCATTCTGTACAATTCCCAGCAAAGGATGGGCTGCGTGAACAATCATTATATCTTCATGGCTGGTGTTTTAGATGTTAATAATGACCAGCCACCATTTACTGATCACCTACTCTTTGCCAGGCATCGTACTAAGTGCTCCATTATAGATTGTGAAGCAGGTGCTATTGTTATTATCATTCATTCTCATATTCTCTCTCTCTCACTTTTTAACACAAAGAAAGCTCAGAGAGGATAGTAACTTCCTTGAATTCCCATAGCTTTGAACCCAGGCAGTCTGACTCTAGCACTGGAGTTACAAACTGCAACACACTTAACCACATCTCAGGCACAATGTGAGTTACTGAAAGTCTTTTACTGGAGCAATAAGGTTGGGCTCTCGAGTTGCAATTTAAAGTAGCACTTTGTTGATAGTCTGAGAGGCTGGAGGCAGGGAAAGCAACCAAGCAAACGGGAAGAGATGAAGAGGTCTGGATCAGGACTGTGGCCGGGGTGGGTGTGGGGATGGGGGCGCTAGAGGGGAGAACCTGGAGGAGGTACCTCAGACTCCCCACCCCAACAGCCCTGGGTGTCTGCTTCTGATTTATGGTCTTCCCATCTACAGGCACCACAATTAGGTAAATAACCCTGTAGTGACTCTGGAGGGTGCTGTACCCCTTGCAGCTCTTAGGGCTGGCCCCTGGTGAAGAATAATGGTAATATTCTCTCCATGGCTAAGAGTCTTTCTGTGGGGTTGCCCCAATAAGCTCTCTCTCTAGCCCAACTTTATAAATTTATGAGGTTGATTTGATTTGCTGTTGTTGATCATTTTTCCTTTTTGAACTCTTTTTTTAAGTAAATTTTTTAAGTTGACAGATAATATTTTTAAGTCATGTACTACATAAGTTTTGGACTGTGTGTGTGTGTGTGTGTGTGTGTATATATATATATGTAGTGGTGGAATGGTTAAATTTAGCTAATTAACAAATACATTACCTCACATAGTTATCATTTTTATGGTGAGATCATATAACATCCACTCTCTACATTTTCCAAGAATACAATGTATTATTAACTATAGTCACCTTTTTGTACAATAGGTCTCTTGAAATTTATTCCTAGCTAACTATAATTATGTAACCTTTGACCAACATCTCCCCATCCCCTCCTCCCCCATAACCACCTCAGCCTCTGATAACCACCATTCTATTCGCCTCTTCTATGAGATCAACTTTTTTAGATTCCACATATGAATGAGATCATTTGTTTTCTGTGCCTGTCTTATTTCACGTAATATAATCTCCTTCAGGTTCATCCAAATTGTCTCCAATGACAGGATTTCATTCCTTTTTATGGTGAATAGTATTCCATTGTGTATATATACCACATTTTCTTTATGCATTCATCCAATGATGAACACTTAGGTTGCTTCCATATCTTGGCCATTGTGAATACTTCTGCAATAAACATAGGAGTGCAGATATCTCTTCAACACACTGATTTCACTTTCTTTGGGTATTTACCCAGTAGTGGGATTGCTGGAATATATGGTAGGAACTTCTGTGCTGCTTTTGATAATGACTGTATCTTTCTGAACTCTCTAATGTTATTTCCTTTGATTTCTACTCAAGAGTCTTATTTTTTATTTTTTATTTTTTTGAGACAGAGTGTTGCTTTGTCACCCAGGCTGGAGTGCAGTGGCATGATCTCAGCTCACTGCAATCTCCACCTCCCGGGTTCAAGGGATTCTTGTGTCTCAACCTCCTGAATAGCTGGGATTACAGGCATGCACTACTATGCCCAGCTAATTTTTGTATTTTTAGTAGAGATGGGGTTTTGCCATGTTGGCCAGGCTGGTCTCGAACTCCTGACCTCAGGTGATTGCTCGCCTCAGCCTCTCAAAGTGCTAGGGTTACAGGCATGAGCTGCTGTACCCAGCCTACTTAAGAGTCTTCATCCTTTTCTATTACTTATATACTTATATATTTTTTCTGTTTGATTCATAGCAATTGCCCTCTTCATTCCATTTTAGTCTATCCCATCCCAGAATTTCCTTCCCTCCGTACCTTTGTTGAAGCAGCTTTATATGTTGAAAAGAGCCAGAAACCTAGAATCTGAAAAACCGAATGTCCACTGACAATTTGATAATTAGCTTCAGCCTTTATTTTCTTGTCAGTAAAATGGGGGTAGTTTACCTTGGAGAGTTGGTCTGAAGGTTAAGTGGGAAGATGTTTGTAAAAGGGCTCTGTAAACCCTATGGTATTATATAAAATGGTAGGTTTTTTTTTTTTTTAAAGACAGGGGCACCTCTGTCTCCCAAGCTGGAGTGCAGTGGTGTGATCATTGCTCACTGCAGCCTTGAACTCCTGGGCTCAAACAATCCTCCTGCTTTGGCCTCCCAAAGTGCTGGGATTACACGCGTGAGCCACTGCACCCAGCCATAAATGGTCATTGACCTAATTTCATTTTATTGTTCATATTTTCTTCACCTTCTGTAACTCCCTTCTACTCTGCTCTTGCTGATAGCTTCTCTTCAATTCTGTAGTAATTCTCAATAACAGAAATTACTAAAGTGCAATACACTTCCCTTGATATTAGGTAGGACCTGATTTACATGATCTGGCCAAAGAGACTCAATGGGCACTTCCTCTTCGCTACACAAAGTGGGATTTTCCCTTCTAAGGTGATCGGAATACTCTTTCTTCAGGTTTCAATTTGTAGCAATACTCTCTTTTAAAAAAGTAGTTATAGCAGTACAGTAGGTCCCTGTATAAGGTTGTTTTATTTAACATCATTTTGTTATAATGATTGAAAATAACCTCGATTTTTGGCTGGGGCCACTGTCTGTGTGGAGCTTTCACGTTCTCTCCATGACTACGTGGGTTTTCCGTGGGTACTCTGGTCTCTTCACACATACTAAAGATGTGCATGTGAGATGAATTGGTGTGTCAGTGTGAGTGTTGGGTGTGTGCATGAGTGTGGGGTGGTCTTCTGGCCAGGGCTAGTTCCTGAGCTGGCCACCTGTGATTCTGAGTTGGAGTCAGTGGGTATATAATTACCTTACTAGTTTTTAATAACCTTTCTTAAATGTATGTATAGCTCACATTTATTTCAGTGTTTAACATTAGAAGTGTTCGGGGTTATTATTTAGAAGTCTGGTGATGTTTTTGTGACCAGCAATATGCCATGAAAACTTAACTCTGGTTTCTATCAATTAGCCTATAATAAAATTGGTTTTATTATACATCATTTTACTTAACGTTGCAATTTCTAAGAACCTATTGACAATGTTAATTGAAGACTTACTGTACTTTGTTTTTAAGAAAGTAAATTGTCAGTCACATTAGGGGATTGTTTAATGACTTGGTAATTGTGTTGGCCAAAAATATTTGAGATCAAAATTAGTAAACTCACTAGGAGGTGAAACATCTTTAAGTTTGCAAGCTGGGTTTGAATAGTGTTTTCCAAATTTGCTTGATCTTGAGAATAACAGGGAGCACTTACGAAAATACGGATTTCTTGCTCCCACTTAGAAGGAACAAATCTGCCCCTGTGAATGATTCTTATCAGGCAACATTGGAAAGCACTGATTTTGTACATTTGCAAGATATTTTTGGTACCTGTATTAGGATTCCTTCCTTAACCCCAAATAACAGTAGATTTTAAAAGTGAACACATTCAACATATATATTAACAAATCCAGTGTTTGCAATTTTTTTTTGCACATCCGCTTGCAGAAAGCAAAAGCAAAGCACTTTCCTCTGTAGGTCAATATAAGACGTTTAGAATATTGGGTTATGAGTTAATTCAGTCTCTATAGTCTTCCTGTTTATTCTTAACCTAGAAAAAGAAAGACGAACTCCTTTGCTTTTTTAATTCCCCAAAAGAATTTGCTCACAGAAATATTTTCTCATATCTACAAAAGAACCCATGATTATTAGAGGCTGGATTATTATTTCAATAGTTTCTGACGTTAAGGGATTCTCAACCTATTCCAGTAAGGCTGATTTTTCAGATGGAAAAACAGGCACTATGCTGGGTGATTTCTCATATATAATCTCACTTAATCTTTACAGCAATTTAGTGAGCTGGTGTTGTAGATGTTAATAATGACTGGCCACTGGTCATTAATTTAGTGGGGCATTATTATCACCATTTTGCAGGTAAGCAAATAAAGGCTCTGAGAGCTTGGAGAATTTGCCTCAATATGTTGCTGTTAAATGCTGTGGTTTTCTTAAAAACCTCATTAACAAGAATCACTCTTACACCTGACATGAATTGCTGTTGGCTCTAGATAGTTGACTTTGGGTATGCTTTTTTTCAGAGATTAATGATTAACCTTAGTATGGAGAACAACAGCAAGAATATTGGTAACATGCAGAAACACTTTTGCTGTAATAGAAAGAGAAAGGGGTTTTACAGTCAGGAAAAGCATACTGCTTAGGAGCTATGTGACTTGAACAAATTACTGAACTTTTTTCAAACTCAGTCTCTGAAAAATGAAAACAATGGTGCCCAATTCACTCCTCAGAGAAGATTATGAGAAGTGAATGAAACAAAGAATTTAAAGGGTCTAAGAGTGTCTATCACATGGTTGGTGCTTATAAAGTTTCATTCTGTCTTCCTTTTCCCTTCTGGTCACAACTGGAATAACTGCCTGTCATTTTACATTTTCTCAAGCTTTCTGCTAATGCTTTCCTAGCTGCAGTAGGATTCTGAATAATAATATTTACATATATACATAATAACTGACATTTATTGAGTGTTTTACATGCATTATCTCCTTGAGTTCTCCCCACAACTTTATGAGGAAGATATTGCTATCATTTTTAGTTGACAGAGGGGGCAGCATTGTAAATCCATGAACCCCAAGTAGCATTCTGTGGGAGCACACAGCAGGGGCTTCTAACTGGGTTGGCAGAACCAGAAAGACTGGAGGAAATGAGATCGAAGCTCAGTCCAGAAGGCTGAGCAGGAATCAGCCATTCAACCCTCGTAGTTTAAACCCACAGCACACTTTGCAAGAGCAAAATGTAAACTTAAGTTAAGCTCCTGAGATGTTAGCATTGTTTATTTCCACACTGCAAGCACAACATACCCTGTGGTCCAACAGCCACCATCCCTAACATTCTCTGATTCCTTATTCTGCTCTATTGTTCTTCTTAGCACCTAATAATATTTAATATTAAATTACATGTTAATTCACATATTTGCCTATTATCTATTTTCCTCCAATAAACTCCATCAGAGTGAAGATCCCATGGAGTCTTTGTTTTGCCCACTGCTGTATCCCTTTCATCTAGTATAGTGGTTGGCACACAGCAGGTGCTCAATAAACAATTTTGAATGAATAAATGATCTACACCTGTCATGCATTTAACACTTAGCCTAAGAAGTTTCTATTTACATTTAACTAACAAATACTTCTTGTGCATACCTACTACGTGCTGAATAGACCAGGGAATTTCACAGTAAATTATATGTCTCCCTCCCCTGTGGTAAAATCCTGAAGGACAGAGACTTATCTTTTGTGTTTATGTCCCAGTCCCTGCATATAGCAGACATCCAGTAATGTTTGTTGAGTAAAGGAATGATTTGCAAGCCTGTGAGGAAGCCATTATTAGCATCTGCAAAGAAGGACATGAACTGAAATGACGTTCCTGAGTTCACACTACCAGTAAGAGACCAGGCTCAACTCTTGCCACTGCATCACACTAAAACATGTGTTCCTGCAAGAAGACATTTATTCTCTTCAGTTTTCATTCCAATGTAGCCTATGGGTTATTATGGACACCCATTAGACTGTAAGTCCTTTGAGGGCAGGGCCACGTCTGGTTCTTTTATCTCAGTATCACTGGTACCTACAAAATGTCTGGCTAATAGTGATAGGAACTTAATACCTGTATGGAAAGAATGAACAAGTTCATTTTAGAATACATTTCCTTGTAAATGTGTCTGTTTCTTTATGACAAACTTTCCTGAGCATTTTACCCTTTAAGATGTACCTGACTGGAAGACGTGTACCTGTTCTAAAGACTGTGCCAGAGTGTGGGGGGCTTGTCTGGTTCACTTGAAAAGCTCACTTGAACTTCCTTCCTCCTTTCTTCTCTCTTTTGGGCTTTGCAAGTTCAGCACTCAGGGGATGCCCACATCACAGGTACCTTGCCAGCAATAATGGCACATTGTCTCCAGCTGGGTGATAGGTCTTTAAATTTAGGTTCTTTGGGTATGAGGCTCAGGTTGCCACATCATACTCACCCACAGTGATAACTGAGAGAAAAACTAGCTTGCTTTTCTCTCACTATAGTTTTGTGTCAGGAAACAAAGTGTATGAAACTTGCAAACTCTGGAGTCAGACTGCCTAGTTTCAAATCCCAGCTCCAGCACCTACGTGCTGTGTAATCTTGGTTCAGTCACAAAACTTCTCTGTTCCTCAGTGTTCTTATCTGCAAAATGGGCATAATAATTATATCTGCATAATTAGTGTGTATATCACACGGACCTGTGCAAGCACATAGTCAACACTAAATAAATTTTATTATAACTAAACACATTTCTATTATTTATTTAAACAAATTTTGCTAGTGCCCATTAGGACTCAGGACTCTGTTCAGTGCTGGAGATACAGTAATGAATAAGACACAGTGCCTGCCCTCAAATTGCTTGCAGTCTTAAGTGGGGAGAAAGATAGGAAAATGGGTAGTTATTGTATAGTGGATGAGTGCTGGGAGAATAGAAGTTGGGGATGTCTTGGAAGCACATGCAGTGGCTTCTAACATGGTTGGTGGAGCCAGGAAAGACTGGAGGAAATGATTCTAGGTGAGTCCGGATGGCCAAACAGGAAACAAGCATTCAGAGTGTTGTGGTGTGGAGTAAGTCAAGGGCATTTCAGGCAAAGGACTAGTCTGTACAAAGGCTATTTGGAGGCCAAAGGGAGTATGTGGCCTTTGGGAGAGTGTACATGGTTCAATATGGTTGGAATTTGGCTTTCTGTGGAGGATATGGCCTGAGGTGGGGAGTCAGGGCCTGGAGGGGGTCCTAGAGGTTAGTGTTTTCAAAAATTTAATGTGCTGGCAAACCATCTGGAAATTTTGGCAGAATGCAGATTCTGATTGAGTCAGTGGTAAGCTCTCAGATTTTGCATGTCTAACAAGCTTCTAAGGGCTGCTGCTGCTGAATCACTTTGAATAGCAAGGGAGTAAATATTATGAAGGACTTGATTGTATTCTGCAAAAAAACGAAGGGTTTGAGTTTCTCTACAGATGAATGCCTCCTCATCCACTAAGATAAAACTTACTGTAGTTTTTATGTTTCTATGTTAGATTGGCTTCTTGGAATGTTTCTGAGAGAATGTCGAGGAGACCTTCTGCATCGTAATCACTGGGGGATGCTGATTAAAACTGCAGTCTCTCCTTGTTTATCGCAGATGACAAGTGCTGACTGGTAAGTTGAAGGGAATGCTGGAGACAGAACAGCAACGTTTTGCAACCATCATAGTAAAGACTGGTTTGGGTCGGACATATCAATAGTTGCTAAATCTAGAGGAATTTTGATTAAGATCAGGACATTTGCTTGATCTTGTATTGTTACTACATTTTAATAAATGGTATATTAGAAGCAAGGAAAAATATAGTTTCTATACAGTGGAGAGTGTGGACAATACCTTGACAGTGTTTTTGTTTTGTTTTGTTTTGTTTTGTTTTGTTTTGTTTTGTTTTAAGACAGAGTCTCGCTGCTTCACCAGGCTGGAATGCAGTGGCACGATCTCGGCTCACTACAACCTCCCACCTGGGTTCAAGTGATTCTCCTGCCTCAGCCTCCGGAGTAGCTGGGACTACAGGCATGTGCCACTATGCCCAGCTAATTTTTTGCATTTTTAATAGAGATGGGGTTTCACCATGTTGGCCAGGATGGTCTCAATGTCTTGACCTCATGATCCACCCACCTCAGCCTCCCAAAGTGCTGGGATTACAAGTGTGAGCCACCGCGCCTGGCCAACAGTGTTTATATTTAGCATCATCAATGAGGGGCAGACAGACCGTGCAGGCCTTGAGACATGATACTTTGAGACGGACACACATCATATGGTATCACAGCTGGAAATGCATAATCTGGATCTACTCATGATAAACATCAGTGTATAATAAAGAATTTGACCTTGTACCCTTAGCTTCTGGGAAGTAACCTGTGTTATATCTGTTGGAGTGTTTTTGTTCAGGATGGGAGCTGGCCACGCCTGCAGTCTTAAGGTAGGGCTGGCCATGCCAGAAAGACCAACCCTGTGAATATGGCAAGGGCCTTGGGTCACATGATATTGGTAGACCTAGAGACTGAGTCCAACCCTGGGGCAATTAATCAATCAATCATGTCTATGTGATGCAGCCCCTAAGAAAACTCTGAGCACTGAGGCTTGAGTGAGATTTTCTCACTAACACTTGTGTGCATTGTCACACACAAATTCCTGGAGGATAATGCATGCTAACTCCACGGAGAGGAAAACAGAAACTTCACATTTGGAACCCGCCAAGACTTTGCTCTATGGCATCTCTTCCTTTGGCTTATTTTAATCTATATTTTTCCCTGTAATAAACTGTAACCATGGGTATAATAGCTTAAAGTGAGTTCTGTGAGTTCTTCTGGCAAATTATTGAAACTTCAAGGGATTTTGGGAACTCCCTGAATTTGCAGTTGGTATCAGATGGGAGGACAGACTTGGGGACTGTGGCCTCACACTATGTAGTTTTATTAGCTTGGCAATCAGAAAACTCCAAATGAGGAACTGTCTATTTTTAAAAGTGGATGGTATTCTTCAAAAACTGTGAAAGTTTGCTGGGCATGGTGGCTCACGCCTCAAATCCCAGCAATTTGGGAGGCCAAGGTGGGTGGATCATTCGAGGTCAGGAGTTCAAGACCAGCCTGGCCAACATGATGAAACCCCATCCCTACTAAAAATACAAAAATTAGCTGGGCCTGGTGGCACATGCCTGTAATCCCAGCTACTTGAGAGGCTGAGGCAGGAGAATTTCTTGAACCTAGGAGGCAGATGTTGCAGTGAGCCGACATTGCGCCACTGCACTCCAGCCTGGGAGACACAGTGAATTCCATTTCAAAAACAAAAATAAAACAAATAAAACCATAAAAACAAAAAATGTGAATGTCATAAAAGATAAAGCAAGGCCAATGACCTGTTCCAGATTAAGAGAGACTAAAAAGACATGACAACTAAGTGCAATACCCAAGATTAGACTGGGTTCTGTACTGGAAGAAAAAAATCAATACAGGATATAAAGTCTATTAACAAAATTGAAAAGTGAATGGTAAATAATTATATCTATGTTAAATTGACAAAAGTCAGTAACTCTGGTTTGAAGAGAGAGCTTCTATTCTTTTTAGCAGCTACACACTGAAGTGCTTAGAGATAAAGAGCCATGATTTCTCAAATGGTTTAGAAAAATTATGTACAGAGAGCAAATGATATAGCAGGTGACACAAAATATTATCAGGATATGAATCTGGATAAAGAATAAATGGGTGTTCTTTGTGCTATTTTGCAACTTTTCTAGGTTTGAAATTATTTTCAAGTAAGAAGTTACATAAATTACAGGCACTGCACTTAGCACCCAGATCTTGGTTTCTAAAACTATTCTCTAATAAAAGAAATCAGCGCTCCTTGGAGAAACGTATTTTAGGAGTGGAATAGAAAAAATACAAAATGAGCATGAGACATCCTGTAGTGCCTGAAAGTAAGAAAGTGCTCAAAACCGAACAAATGAAAACCTGAGTTGATTAAGTGTATATCAAGGGGAAACAGGAGCCAACCCAATGGCCAACATTGGAACAATTTATGCAACAAACTAAAGTGTATTGGATTTTAACCTAAAGTGTAAAATAAATAGCCAATAATCTATGCTGACATAAAAATGATTGAATAAATAAATAAATGAAGAGAAGACGTAAATTTCCCATGTGTAAGAATTCTGAAAAATTTATGTAGATTCTCTGCCCTCAAGAAGGGGAAGGCATAACTTTCTACTCCACTCATGTGGGCTGTATGCAGTGACTTCCTTCCAAAGAGGACAGCATGGAACTAGATTTTTAAAAATGCCCTTCATTGGGGAAAACTGACAAATACTACCTGAGTCAGGTGATCAACATCAATATCACCAGTGATAAACCCTGTTGATATTGTATACCCTTTATATGATGTGATGAAAATGATATTTTACCTCTGTGGTTTTCCTCCCCCAAACCCACAACCACAGTGCAATCATGAGAAAAACATGAGATCAATTCCACTAGAGGGATATCCTTTGAAATGCTTGACTAATATACCTCAAAACTGTCAAGGTCACCAAAAACAAGGAGAATCTGCGGAACTGTCACAGCCAGCAGGAGCCTAAGGAGATATGACAATCACATGTAATATGGTATCCTGAATGGGATCCTGGAACAGAAAAACACATAAAAAATGTATCAATATTTGTTCATAAATTTTAACACATGTACCATTCTGATGTAAGATGTTAAGAATAGGGGAAACTGAGTGAGGATATATATTGAAACGCTCCAAACTATCATCTCAATTTTCCTGTAAATTTAAAACTGTTCTAAAATGTCTATTTAAAAAAAAATGCAGGTCCTAGATTAAGTCGCTGGGAGTGGGGCCCGGGAAGTGGCATATTTATAGACTCAGGTAATTCTGATCAGTCAATGATTAAAAATCACTGATCTCACACTTAAAGTCATTTGGTTGCTCTGTTTCTCCCTAGCCAGACATGACTTAGTCAAGTTCTCCTTGTCTCTGAGACCCTGGGCTAATTTGGAGCCTGGCCCGGGGAAGCGCTCCATGTACATTGACTGAATAATTAATATTAAAGACCAGTTCTGTATGTGTGACAGCTCAGGTGGAGAGTGACAGTTAAAGCAATATTCTCCTCGGTTCAATTTCAACTACTCCTCATGAGTGAGCACTTGCTATCCATCAGGAATCAGCAGATATTTACCTAGGGCAACCCACTGCAATTGTTAATGATTCATTGTTCTCATTGAGCAGTGTTAGAAAGGAAGGAGTTGCCACTACTCAACCTTGGGGACCTGTTCTCTGGGGAATTGGGCAGGAAAACTAGGGAGAAAATGAGCCCTAGCTGTCTGCAGACATCAAGAGTGCATGCTAGGGGAGCTGCTTTCTGTATCTCCAACTAAGCAGAGCTGGGAATGGAGCCAGGCTATTGCCAGGGCCACCTGCCTGCTCATTCACAAACACTTATGGGGCACTGGCTTCCTGCTGCCTGGCCTGGCTGAACGCTTGCACCAGAGAAGCACTGCCATCCTAGGGAGCCCCTGCTGAACACTTGAGAAATGCCAGTATTGCCCCCTTGCTCTCCTGGCTTCCCCATGGTCTTTTCTTACTTTTGGTCATTTTCTTCCGAGTTGGCTGCACTCACCTTTGGCTCTAGCTACAGGTCCTATTTTTTTTTTTTTTAATTCTGGGGTAACATCTTTGTGATTGAAACTTTGCTAAAGACACTCTTTGGCTCTGCTCTGGGACCTCCATCATGTTCTGCCTGTGTAGGGACCAGTCCTGAAGAGTATGTGGACTATCAAGGCAAATTTAAGAGCAGTGTTGGAAAATGGCTCCTAGAAGAGAAACAGGAATAGAGCTTGCTCAATCTCTGCCAGGGTACTTTGCTAGTATCACCCCAGGTACCCTTAAAAACAGTCCAATGAACAAGTATAATATACTAATTTTCCAGAAGAAGAATTGAGGCTCATTGTATAAGCTAGGTTGGTTATCAAAGACTAAGTAACAGTGGCTTAAAACAGAAGGTTTATTTCTTTATTTCATAAAGTAACACTGGCTTAAAACAGAAGGTTTATTTCTTTATTTCATAAAAGTCCAAGTTAGGATGAAGGGATGGAGAGTTGGGTTGGTGTAACAGACACGCCTGTACCCCACCTAAATCACCCCAACATTCACCATTTCTATGCACCCAGGCCTACTTCCACCTTCTAGCACCTATGCCTGCCTGAGGGCTCTCCCTGACACCAGAGTACTCTGCTTGGTGGTGCAGCAGGCTTATGGTGCCAGGGAATAAATGGCCCCTTCCTCCAATATCCCTCAATCAACTTCTGCAGGTGTTGGTATATATAAGTATCCCAGCTTCCCCTTACCCCCAGGGCAGGAAAGCTTAGAGTCACATTCAACACATTCCTCCAGTTTTCCCATTTTGGTTGAGATCCAGCTGCCCATAGTGGTAGCTGGCTCGGTAATGTATCATTGGTTTTCTTATCTTCTCTGTTTCATTTCTCCACTCCCCTCCTGCTGTTTCCTGGAATCACCTCTGAAATAAATGCATTGGAATCCTTATCTCCAGAGAAGCCCAAACCAAACAAACAGTGTTATACTCCACAAACCCTTAGGGACCCAGGCTCCTGAATGTTGTCGTCATCATCCTGGGTCAAAGCTGGCTTATTATCAACATGTGCATTTTCTCACCCTTGAGAAATAAAGTGGAAAGCAAGCTTCCTTTTAATGAAAACAAAACAAAACAAAAACAAAACCAGAAATAGCACACATTACTATCCCTGCATCCTACTGTCCTGTACCAAGTCACATGGTCATATCCAGCTGCAAGGGAGCCCTTGTATTCGGCTAATACTCAAGAATTTCATTACTAAAAGGAAGAAGTGAAAGATGGATTAGTATTAGCTACAGCCAAAATACTAAATTACCTTGTTAAGAAGTTGTGGGGGAGTGGGGGTTGGGTGAAATTGATGTGACTAGTGTCTTCTGACTTGATGTGACTTGTTGTCTCTGTGTCAGAATATAAAGGGGGCCTTTTGCAGATTAAGGGATTCTGGCTTTCACTGGGAGATGAGAAGGAGGGGTCATTGTAACTTTTTCATCATGCATGCAACTTGATGGAATTATTTTATTTAAACAGAACCCAACCCTCTATTGACAGTTAAGTGTTGGGCTGATGAGGTAAGACTAGAGATGGGGTCAGCAGGTGGCTGACCTTTGCAGGGATCCAGGCCTGACCTGGGCATTGGCAGTGGAGATGGAGATGAGGTGACTAACTCAAGACTTGTTTAATCAGTATTGAGATGAGAGTTGAAGAGAGCATTAAGGATGATGCTTTAATTTCAAGCTGGACTCCTGGGATCTATACATTTAGAGGCTGAGACACTGTGGAACTCTTCCAGCTCTGTCTAGAGGCAGAATCTCTGCATGAGAGAAAGTAGTTTTTCTACGTCAGAATTTTTACTTGCCAACAGACTGGCCTTAGTTAACTCACTCCAAGCGACTACAAGTTTCTCTGCTTGTAAAACAAACTCTTCTTATCTTTTGTGGGCATTGTTACAGTGAATAAATAGGGTAAGAACCTTTGAGGGTAGATTAAATAGAAAGTTTTATAATAGGGAAAACTGAGGACAGACTTGGAAATTGAGAGGGTAGAAATCCAAAAAGTGAGCACAGCACACAAGGACATTTTAGAGGGAGCTTTCAAAAAGACTTTTATTGTATTTAGTATGTGTTGGAAAAACTCAGACTTTGGTATCTAGCGAGAGCTCCAGAGTTGTCTCTCTCACACTCTTAGCCGTGTGACCTCAGGCAAGTTTTTCAACCTCTCTGAGCCACAGGGACCTCTTCAGTAAAGCAAATATAGGTACCTCCACCTTTTTGGGTTGTGATCGTCATGTGAGAGTTGGCAAAGTGCCTGGCACAGAGCCTGGTGCACAATGGTGCTTAACACATGTGAATTCTCTCTTCCCTTTGCCTTTAAGAGAAATCAAAAGATCCAGTTGACGATGTTGGTTTAGTCAAGCAATGGTTAATTCAGAGAGGAAAACTCACCCATCTGATATTTGGAATTTGGTCAAGGCAACTTGGTTGTTTGACCCAAATCTTCTTTTTCTACCAGTTGCATTGGCATGGTTTTGGCACAGCCTTTCTGAAAGCTACTTGCTGGAACACTGAGAGAAGGTGGCTCCGTGGAAATACAAGGCAGAATGAATATAGTGATTTTAGAAATATAAGAGTGACATGAAATCCATTAAATAACATTTCCCCCCTCCCACTTCAGGGTAACAACTCCAGAATTGAGAGGAATGGCTCCAACAGAAGGAGAGGGAGCCATAGTTTGCGGTCCATATGCCCACTTCATTTTGCAGTTACTCCTGGCTGCCCATCTGTTCATGACTGCCTAGTCTAGCCATGGGGCTTATAAAACGGTGTCCACATACACGGATGCCTTCACTAAACAGATGCGAGAATGAGGAATGTCCATGTCTCACACCAAGCACATTCAGCATCCCTTTGTGCCTCTTTCTGCTCTGTTTACTTTGCCTTTCAATTTCACTTAAATATATTTCCAAATTATTGTTGTATTTACAACAAGATGGGAAAATGAAGAGGTTCTAAAATCTGTGGGATTCCTAGGCTGTGCTAGGTACTCACTGGGCACTCTATGTCTAATATTAATATCTCATAAAATCATCGCCACAGGGTAGCCATGAGTTTCACCATTTTACTGATGAAGAAACTTAAGCTCAGAGAAATGAAGTCACTCGTCCAAATTAATACACTAGGAAATGGAGTTACTGGGATTGAACTGTAGTCTAATTGCAGACGTTTTACTCTGGGACTGATGATAAACAATGATTAGAATACCCTAGCATACACACACACTCACACATGTGCGCGCGCGCGCACACACACACACACACACACTCCTCAAGAAAC
Organism: Symphalangus syndactylus; assembly: GCF_028878055.3. Taxonomy (NCBI): domain Eukaryota; kingdom Metazoa; phylum Chordata; class Mammalia; order Primates; family Hylobatidae; genus Symphalangus; species Symphalangus syndactylus. The sequence goes on along the minus strand of NC_072425.2, from coordinate 39,126,102 downwards.
CAACCAACTGACCTTTTTCAGCTGTCTCCCCTAACAGAGGACCTCTATTTTGAGAGTTTGAGCTGAAATGACTTCTTTGATGCTAAAGGATGAGCTCCCTCTAGTGGCAGTGTGTGGTTTGGCGCAACCTCCGTTGCCTGGGGACACAGGTAAATACAGAAAAACATTTTCTTTTATGAGGCACTATTTTGTCTAAAGATACATTATTGAGACTCTCTTAATACAATGCAAAAATGGAATCCAAATCTGGGTTTACCTGCAGATGGAGGAATTGCATTTTCACTGAGCTCTGTGATTTCCCAAGAGCTCTCACATCTCTGTCTCAAGGTCTTTACAGCATCCCTGGGAGACACTTGTCTTTTCCTTATAGTTGGGAGAGCTAGGAATCAGAGAGGTTAGGTGGCTTTTCCAAGGATGCACAGCTGGTCAGGAAAGAAAACATAATTCTAATCGGGGGTATCTACTTTCAGACCTTGTGCTCTTTTTTTTTTTTTCTTAAATTATACTTTAAGTTCTAGGGTACATGTGCACAACGTGCAGGTTTGTTACATAGGTATGCATGTGCCATTGGTTGGTTGGCACAACCAACCTACTGCCACCTTGGAGGTTTCACCTTTCTCTTCTTTCCCTAAAAATAGCAGCTCCTGTCGTACCTGTGCCACCTTCTCCATCTGGAGAATACAAACCACATACATGTTGGTTTGCTGCACCCATCAATTCGTCATTTACATTAGGTATTTCTCCTAATGCTATCCCTCCCCCAGCCCCCCACTTCCTGACAGGCCCCGGTGTGTGATGTTCCCTGCCCTGTGTCCATGTGTTCTCGTTGTTCAACTCCCGTCTATGAGTGAGAACATGCGGCGTTTGGTTTTCTGTCCTTGTGATAGTTTGCTTAGAATGATGGTTTCCAGCTTCATCCATGTCCCTGCAAAGGACATGAACTCATCCTTTTTTATGGCTGCATAGTATTACATGGTGTATATGTGCCACATTTTCTTAATCCAGTCTATCGTTGGTGGACGGTTCCAAGTCTTTGCTATTGTGAATAGTGCCACAGTAAACACATGTGTGCATGGGTCTTTATCGTAGAATGATTTATAATCCTTTGGGTGTGTACACAGTAATAGGATTGCTGGGTCAAATGGTATTTCTAGTTCTAGATCCTTGAGGAATCTTCATACTCAGACCTTGTGCTCTTTCAACCATATCATGGAATCTTTCTATTCCAGAACTGGATGTGCGTCACAGGGGGTTATCCATCAGGTGAAGGACAGGTAATCATGGTGATGATGTGGGGATTAAATGAGACAGATTAAATTATGACACATAGTTATAATTTCCTGCCATTTATTCCTCTTTCCTCTGGTCCATCCTCTTACTGCCTCAGAAAGATTAAAGTAAAAACCACAAATTCCGTCAGATCCTTGCTTGAAAATCCCCATGTCTCCCCATGACTCTCAGGATAAAATGGAAACTCTTAGGCTTGGCATGCAAAATCTTTCATGATCCAAACCCTCCTTACCTCTCCAAGCTTATGCACCTTAACCTACTGCCACCTTGGGAGAGTTCACCTTTCTCTTCTTTCCCTAAAAATAGAAGTTCTTGTCGCACCTGTGTGACCTTCTCCATCTGGAACAATTCTACTAACCTTCCCTTTCCAGGTGAGACAGCACCTCTCTGTGAAGAATTTTGAAACCCCACAGATCATGCTCTATTTCCTCTTCAGTAATTCTGATACTTGATGCTCACCCCACATGGTTCTTAGTTTATGAGCCGTGATTTTACTTTAAGCATTTCTCTCTCTCTCTCTCTCTCTCTCTCTCTGTCTGTCTGTCTCTCTCTCTCTGTCTCTCTCTCTCTTTCTCTTAACTAGTCTAGCCATCGGGCTAGTTGTTCCTGGCTTAGTTCATCTCTGGGTCTCCAATGCCTGCCACGGTTCCTGGCACACAAGGAGTTTACTAAATGTTTGCTGAATGGCTTCAGGAAAGCTACAAAGGAACACCTCTGGGCATTGTGGACAGATTCAAAGCCAACTTGATGTGTTAAATGGGGTTTAGGGCTACTTGGTTATTTGTAAGCCTGTATTCAAACGCCATTGGCCATGGTTTTAAAATAAATGTAAAAAAAAGTATCTTAAGAAAAAAATGGTTGAAATTAAGAGCCATTTGGTTAACCTTGGGGTTTTTCTTCATGGTGCTTTCAGAAACTCCTGAGCATCAGAAGAGAAGGAAGTTTGTGGCTTCTTGAATGACTCAGGACTTAGAAGGTCTGGGTTGTTTTACAGCACAAACATGGATTAGTTGACCACAGCAAGATGGGTGCTCGAGGAGAGAGCTCTCAATGGCCCTTCTCTATGGACTACCCTGGACCATCTCACTTGTGCCTCTAGGAATCCATGAAGAGCTGACCCAGCTGGTCCCCAGTCGACCTTTCTTGAGTTAAATTTTGAATTTTTTTAATCATCATCTAGAAAATCTCCTGACTAGTGTCTTTGATTCTCTGAAGCTCTACTATAGCATCCCCGACCAATGAGCTTTTAGCACTTGCTCAAACGTAATGGGCTCACTCCTCTGGAAATAGCCCATCAGTTGTTATGGCAAAGACTTTCCTTAAATATTGATCTAAACTTGCCCTGTTTAACATCCCACCTACTAGTTAGGTGTGGGAGGCATAAAACCTTCTTTTCTTCCCTACTAAAAATATTTTCCTCATTGCCAACTTTTGAACCCCTTTTGCTCATAGACATAGCTATTAGCTTCCCCTGAGCAATATCTGAACAGGCTTAGAGGTCTGACTGCCTGGTGGGCAGCACGCAGCTCTCATGGTAAGTGTGAAATGAGATATATCCAGCCACACACCAACATGAAAGCATCCGTAGCTTCCTCTGTTGAGAGATGGCCAAGGCTGGAAATAAGTATTTATTACGAATGATGATAACAGGAATTAAAAACCACCATGTTCCCTCAATCATAAAAATCAATGATTTTATTTTCTGTGTATGCTGCCAATTGTCCATCCGTATGCAGAGCTCACATGTACAGTTACACTGATAAGCTGGGTATTTCCTGTGTTTTTCTCTGCTGAAAGTATCCTCTGTTTCATGTCATAGAAAAGCCACCTGTATTATTTTAATGGCTATAGGACAGTTATTTGAGTGGACGCACCATGATTTACTCCACCTCTCCCTCACGTTGCACAGGCAGGTTGTTACCAGGTTTTTGGCTCTTGTGGATATAGTATGACTCAGTGCTACCCCTTCCTGTTCCCAGCTTCCTGCCAAGGACCCTGGCCTGGCCCTCAGTCTGTCGTGTCTGAGGATAATAGTCTATTGGGCTTTGATGTAATCCCATGGGTCTGAAGGAGTCTGGCTACCCTTGGCCTGTTACTTAGAGAGTTTTAGGAAGCCTTGGCTCCTCCATGGCCAGACAATCCCCACCATGTGGCTTTACATTATACCTGGGCTTTTTCCTCTCGTTTCCAATTCCCTTGCTGGGGGCCTGGCCCAGCCCCCTGTGGTCAGACCACATTCTTCTGTGGTGGATGCTACAGTGGCCACCCAGACCCCTCTTCATAAATGAAGGACATGGTTCCCCAGCTGCTGGTGGTGTTGCCTACAGGTAGCTCTACAGGGATTGCCTTTGTGGAAGACAGCCACCTCACCCAGGCCACGTGCCCCTTTCTGGGTCACCACCTTGACTGATGGGAGGATATAAGGGACTAAACCTGGCTCTCCAACCTGGAACAACTCTGAATGGCCATAGTAGTTTCAGAGTCTACTGTAAGCTTGGCTGAGGCCTCCATCAAGGCTGCGGCCCAACTTCTCCCACTGCCCAATCCTGCTTTCTTCCTTCCCCTCTCTTCCGTAGGCATTGATCCAGCGAACACACTCAAGCGAACCTCCTGCACTCTAATCACCATCTCAGAGTGCTTCCTGGGAAATCCACCCTGTGACCCCTTCCTGGTCCCTGCTCCCTGGGCCCTACTCTCCCCCCACAGCAGCTAGCTGTCGCCTAGGAGGCTCATACGGGAGGGATGTCCCCTTCCCTGGGCCACTGCCTGGGAGGCTGATGCAAGTGGGATGTCCCCCTTTCCTGGGCCACCACTCATGCAGCTCCCCTGAGCTGCAACATTGCACTCAGCTACAGTCAGAGCCTTAACGACCCCTGGCTAAGTCAGTTTCCAGCTCTTCCTCTGAGATTGTTTTCAATTCTTATCTCTTCCTTAAACCTCCACAATCAAAGAGTTACTGACTTCTGGTGACTGGGTAATGAGACTATCCAGAAGAGCATATTCCTTCCTTCTCTCCCACCTATCTCTTCCTCTCCTCCCCACTGTCACTACTTAGTGGCCTTCCATTGTCCATCTCTGCTTAGGCTGTGGCCACGTTCTGTTAACTGGCCTCCCTGTCTGGTCTTGTCTCTCTGCTGTCCTCCTTTATGCTGTAGCCAAAGAAACCATTCCAAGGCTCACATTTGCTCATGTCATTCCCTTGCTGATCACACTACAATGACTCCTTGTGATTTATAAGAACACAAAGCCTAGATTCAGCAGAACATAGAAAGCCCTCTACGGTCTGAGCCCAGCTGCCTCTGTGTCTCCTGTAACCCTGGAATTTTCTCTGGTTTCCTGAATACTGAAAACTCTTGCAAGCTTCCAGGAGTTTGCTCAGGCTGTTCCCATTGCCTGGAATGCTGTTCTCAACTTTCTTCACCTTGTTAACTTGCTTATTCTTCCAGATTCAGCTCAATTGTCAGCCTTTCTAGGAATCTTTTTTCTAAACCTCCAAGGGAGGGTTAACAGCCCCACCTTAGTTGGTCTCATGACCCCCCATGCTTACTACTCACCTTTAGTACGGTTGTGTTTTTTTGCTTTTCTATGAGACAGGGTCTCACTCTGTCATCCAGGCTAGAATGTGATGATGCATTCATAGCTCATTGCAGACTAGACCTCCCGGACTCAAGCCATCTTCCTACCTAAGCCTCCCAACTAGCTGGAACTACTACAGACACATGTCACCATGCCCGGCAAATTTTTAATTTTTTTTTTTGCAGAGGCAGGGTATCACTATGTTGCTCAGTCTGAGGTCTCAAATTCCTGGTTTCAAGTGATCTTCCCACCTTAGCCTCCCAAAGTGTTGGGATTACAGGCATAAGTCACCATGCCTAGCCTTACCTTTAGTATTAAAATATGCCTTCACTTCTGTCTCTTTCTGTTTTCAGTGAGTTTTTTAAAGACATTGAGCAAGTCTTATTCATACCTGCGTTTCTAATGCCTGATGTACATGGCACTGAGTAGATGTCTCTATGGGACCCAGCCTGAGGCTCTTAATTTGTCATGTTGCATTGGTTTGCAAAGCATTATATCAATTTAAATTGTTATAAGCAAGGTGCAAATGAACCAATTTCATGATAACCTCACCAAGGTTGAGTATTGTTAGTCTTAAATTTGATGGCTGTAAAATGCTCTACATTGTTTTGATTGTATTTTTATAGATATTGGGATTAATCATTTTCCCATGTGACTTGCTGATTAATTGCATCTCTTCTTGTATTGATTACATATTCCTGCCCTTACCTTTGCATTATAACCTACATATAGCCTCCTGTCAGTTTCCTGACTTAGAAATATCGACACTGAAGTAGGCTCTTCCAGACATGAGTTGGCTTGAATATGGCTGTGTGATTTTGAGATAGTTACGTCCCTCTGTGGGCTTCAGTTTCCTTTCTTTAAAATGATAGGTTACTTAGCTCCTGGCTGGAATCACTTGGTAGCCTTTAAAAACACAGACTCCTGGGCTTAACTCTACTGACTTGGTCTCTCTAAGATTTTTCTAAGGCCCATAGGTGACTCTGGTGCAGCCACTTCAGCTAGGTTCATAGCCTGACTTTGGGAGTCATGGGCCTCCCAGCTCTGTGGTCTGTGTAGTTCTGTGTGGCCTGGGTATATGGCACCTGCAGAAAAGAAGAAAGGAGGAATCTGTGGCTGTGTTCTAAGACCCGAGGCCTCACGTGGAATGAAGAGCATTCTTATTCTGTCTGGTTCCAGAGGGAGACCAGCGTGAAAAGGTGGCTTTTGGCTCTGCAAATTTGGAAACTTGCCAAAGACTCACATGACCCAACACAGAGGCAGGAAGTTTTGGGGGCTGTGGGGAGAGTCAGCATAGTGATGCACAGAAAGGGCTTGGCCCTGGTGCTCCCACAGAGCAAACCCTTTGTAAATGAATGCAGTGTTCACACACTGAGGCCTGGCAGATGGATATCTTGGCCCCGCTCTCTGCTAGCTGTGTGACTTCAGGCAAGTCTTGGTTACTTCATCTGCAAAATGGGGATAATAGTAGTTCCTGTCTCATTGAGTTATTTGTTTTTAATTACAGCTTTATTTACATATTTTTAAATTTATTTTATTTATTGTTTGAGACAGGGTCTCACTCTGTTGCCCAGGCTGGAATGCAGTGGTACAATCACAGCTCACTGTAATCTTAAAATTCTGGTCTTAAGCGGTCCTCCAACTTCTGCCTTCCAAAGTGCTGGGATTACAGGTATGAGCCATCACACCTGGCCTTAACAGCTTTCCTGAGATATAATTCACATACCATACAATTCGCCCATTTAAAGTGTACAATTCAGTGGTTTTTAGCGTGTTCACAGAATTGTTCCACCACCATATCACAGACTTGAAGATAAAACGAGACCATGCAGGAGAAACATTTAGCACAGTGTCAGAGGCATAGTGTGAGTAATGAATGCCAAATATTATTGTCCTTGATAGATTCCTTATCCTTGGTGAGGTTTGAGAGTTTTTGGAGTGACGACTTCATACGGCTATTGCAGGGGACACTTGGATATTAGGGAGAGAGGAATAGGGCCCAACTGAGTGAGCTCCCAGGTCTCTTCTACCTTGTGGGGCAGCACGTCTACAACAATGATTATTAAGGTACACATGTATGCAAATCATGTAAAATTCCTTAATCCTCACATTAGCTCTGGGAGCTTAGTTTTTATCCTCATTTGTCCCCATTCCTCAAAGGTGAAAACTGAGGCTTACAGAGGCTGTGGCTTTTCCAAGATCAAAATTCCATGATCTCTTTATATAGCACAGATAGACACATCTATTTGCCACCTACTTTTGCTTAGTTTTGGACATCATTTAAGTTGCAAGTTTTCAGAAAGGATAAGATCCAGGTGGAAAAATTCCAAGAAGTACAGAAATTGACTTTAAGTTTATCTGATGAACGGTAGCCAGCAGTTCCCCTCTCTCTGCACTTTCTCCTTTCTTACTTCTCCTTTGATTTTCTCTTGCATGCTACAGGTCAAGGAGACACAGCAGACAAGGACGACAGGCAAGAGGGGGCTCTTTAATCAGGGTATGATGGGTCTGGGAAAGTCAGGAGGTAGCATTCCAAACCCACCGTGTGCTTGGACCCTACAGAGTGCATTTGGTTTAAAATCCCAGTGCAAAATTGTATGGTATTCGAATTATATCTTGAGGGAGTCCCTGCCCACCCTGTTTTCCCCAAGTGGGTTTGAATCAGTCCCAGCCCATCCTGGGCTACTTTCCTGTTTCTCAACTTCCAACTGAATGTACTGATGCCACTCTACAGGTGTCCCCTTGTTCCTGTCCCATCTCCATCCCCCTGGAGGCTGGGAGGGGGCATCTACTACAGGTACCTTTCTTCTCCCCAGGGAAGGAGACTCAGTTTCATCAGCCTCCTTGTTAAAGAAGGAAAGACAGATGCAGCCCTGGCTGCTGGGACCTTCTACTGTGACTTGAGACATGCCCCTGCCCCATGCCTTCCCATGTATTAGGATGCTGTCTTTAGACAGAGGTTTTACTATTCCTGAGTCTCAATAAAACTCGATGAGTCCTAGCCCATACAATTAGTCTGTCTCTGTTCCCTCTTCTAACTTCCTGATCCGGTGGTGCCTTGTTTGTGAGGCTGGCTTCCCATGCCCCAGCTCCAGTCTCTTTGGTCAGACCCCCAAATGCTAACTGTGACCCCTCTCCTGGCTGAGCACTGTCCATTTTTGTTTGTGATTAAATCCCCAGGATCTAGCTTTATGCCTGGCACACAGTAGGAGCTAAATATTTATTGAACAAATAAATTATAAGCATTCAAGGGAAATGAGTATTGCAGGAATGGGTGGCAATCAGTTATTTGTTTTCAAGTCAGGATGATTTTTAAAGTTTTTATTGTTTATTTTCACCAAAACCTAACCTGCTAAAGAAACATATGACTGATTTTCTTAGATTTTAAAAGGTGCCAGAGGACTTAATTTGACATACAGAAACTCTTCAAATTTCTGAACGTTACCCCGGATGCTCTTGCTATATCATCCCACATCCTGTTCGGATTTCTGCTGTTTAGATTTGATGTGTCTTCCCATCCCACGTGGGGATAAATGGCTTTTTAACAATTCTGTAATAAAATGATTTCAGCCATCTTTGCTATTTAAAACCTGTATCTATCCAGATATTTATTTATAAGCACATCCCCTTATATGGTTTGAAAGGATTCAGATACTCTTTGGAGGTATTTCAAATCTAAGACTTCACTTTTCAAAAATCAAATTTTGTGGTTGTTTCTCTGTGGGGAGACCAACCACTTTAGTAATAAAATAAACGGGAATAACAATGGCCAGGCATACATGGAATGTGAGGCAGGCTTGATAAGGTGCCAGGGGGTGTGGAAGTGTTCCTCCCGGTTTCCCTTGTGGCTGCTTGTTCTCGGCCCATCAGGAGGAAAGCCCCAGAAGCCCCATTCCAGAAAATTGGCTCGTTCTCCAGAGCACCTTCACTTGCCACAGTGGAGCTGCATCTGTTTGCTCTGGATTTTAACACATTCATGGCCTGGCCTCTGTTACGGATTGAACTGTGTTTCCTCCCCCACCAAATTCACATGTTGAATCCCAACCTCCCAAAATGACTGTATTTGGAGATAGGGCTTCTATGGAGGTAGTTAAGGTTAAATGAGGTCATAATATTGGGCCTCTAACCCAATAGGACTGTTGTCCTTATAAAAAGAGGAAGAGACGTCAGCACACTCTCTCCACACACGCAGAGAGGAAAGGCCATGCCAGGACACAGGAAGAAGACCGCTGTCTTTCTCTTCACCAGGAAGACAGACTTTGCCAGACAGTGAATTTGCTGGCACCTTGATCATGAACTTCTAGCCTCCAGGACATGAGAAAATCAGTGGCTGCTCTACAAGGCAGGCTGGTGTTCTATTATGGTAGCCCAAGTACCCTAATACAGGCTCCAAATGGGTTTTCTTTTTCTATTCCTTTTTCTCCCCAGGGACAGTGTATTTGTTTCTTAGGGCTGCCATAAGAAATTAATATACACTTGGTGGCTGAAAACAGCAGATGTTTATTCTTTCAGAGTTCCAGAGGCTAGAAGTCCAAAATCAAGATGTCAAAAGGGTCACACTCCCTCCACAGCCTCTAGCAAGAACACTTCCTTGCCTCTTCCCACTTCTGGCGGCTCCAGTTATTCCTTGCCTCGTGACAGCACCACCTCAAGTTGTGCCTCTGTCATCACATGGCCTTCTCTCTCTGTGTCTTTTTCTGTTGCTTATAAGAAAACTTGTCATTGGATTTAGGGCCCACCCAGATAATCTAGATGAGTTCATTTGAAGATCTTTAGCTAAATCTGCAAAGACCCTTTTTCCAAATAAGGTCACATTTACCCACTAAGGGGCTTAGGATGTGGATGTATGTTTTGGGGTCCCACCAATAAACCCACTAGATAGGCTATTTTATGTAACACAAGTGATGACCAACATATGTACATTGTTTGATAATTGTGCCCTTTCACCAAGCATGAGCTTATATGATCTAGACAAATGCTGGGAGTGGTAGCTCTTATTATGTCCATTCTACAGAGGAGGAAAGGAAGTTAAGTGACTTGGTCAAGGCCACACAGTGAACAAATTATGTGGCTACATTTTAATCCAAGGTTTCCTGTCTCCAAAGTCCATGTTCTTCTTACTCTGCCCTAGTGGCTCTCAATTTACATTGATTAAATGAAGATGATAACGTTAAGAAGAGTAGCTATGAGCCTGTATTAAATGCTTACTCTGGGCCTGGCCCTGTGCCAAGAGTTGTGTTTGTGCTATTTCACTTAATCCTCACCACATGGGACTGTAAACTAGTTCAACCATTGTGGAAGTCAGTGTGGCGATTCCTCAGGGATCTAGAACTAGAAATACAATTTGACCCAGCCATCCCATTACTGGGTATATACCCAAAGGACTATAAATCATGCTGCTATAAAGACACACGCACACGTATGTTTATTGCGGCACTATTCACAATAGCAAAGAGTTGGAACCAACCCAAATGTCCATCAATGATAGACTGGATTAAGAAAATGTGGCACATATACACCATGGAATACTATGCATCCATAAAAAAGGATGAATTCATGTCTTTTGTAGGGACATGGATGAAGCTGGAAACCATCATTCTCAGTAAACTATCACAAGGACAAAAAACCAAACACCGCGTGTTCTCACTCATAGGTGGGAACTGAACAATGAGAACTCATGGACACAGGAAGGGGAACATCACACTCCAGGGACTGTTGTGGGGTGGGGGGAGGGGGGAGGGACAGCATTAGGAGATATACCTAATGCTAAATGACGAGTTAATGGGTGCAGCAAACCAACATGGCACGTGGATACACATGTAATAAACCTGCATATTGTGCACATGTACCCTAAAACTTAAAGTATAATAATAATAATAAAAAAAAATCCTCACCACAACTCTGAAAGGTAGATGCTATTATAATATCCATTTTATATGTAAGGAAACTGAGGCACAGAGAGTTGAAGTTAGTTGTCTAAGGTCCCCAGATGACAAATAGCAGACGTAGGATTTGAACACACATCTTTTGTAATCCAAAGCACAAAGTCTTAATCCACATTGGCTGCTTCCTTGAAAGAATAATGTAGTACCCTGACATTTGCAAGTACCTGTGGAATTAAAATCCAAATAGCATACACATTAATGGGCCAGGCTTTGGAGTCAAGCCTGCACTGTATTCTACCTGCCTTTTGGGTCCAGAAAGGAAACACAACAGAAAGAGCATGGATTCTGGAGCCAGCCTATGTCTAGGTTTGAATACTTGTTCTACCAATTCCTATCTGTGTGACACTGAGCAAGGCTATTTTCTTCAGTTAACTGGGAGTGATACTCCCAGTACCTACTTCATAGGGTGGTTCTGTGGATTTAATGAGTTTATGTTAGCATTTGCAAAGCTTTTAGAACAGTGTCTGGCACATGGTAATGGCTACATAAGTGTTCAATTTAAAAAATAAACCCCAAAATCTTCTTAGAGTCTCAAGGTAGGGATTAGACATACCTTAGGTAACTTGTGTGAACATTAAATGCAAACATCCCCAACATAATGCCTGATTCAATGTTGTAGACAATAAATGGCTATGGTTATTATTGCATATGGAGAGTCAAAGAGTACCTTGATCTCCTTCCCAACCCTTCTTTGGAAAGAACTTTACAGCTCCAGACTCCAGGAGCAGAGACCCTCAACTTCACATCACACTTGGCACAGACAGGCAGAGTTGTCTTGGGTGATTTTAAGGGAAGCAATTTTGCCTGCCTTTAAATCCAGAGTTGCCAATTTTGCATCTATCAATATTCCTGTACAGGAGTGTAGTTTACTGGCACGAAACAATTATCTTCACACTTAAGAATAGGGGTGAGTAGCTGATAGCCACAATCTTACCCTAGTTTTCCTGGAGTATTAGCCTAGAAGCCTCATGACTGACAAGTAAGAGATTCTGGTAGTGTAGGGAAGCAAAAGGGAAGTTTAGTGCCAGCAGTCTAGGCTTCCTGGGGAAGGGTCTTCAGAGAAAAGTTACTTCTTAAAGACTGTTTGTATTATGTCACGAAGAAAGAAAAGTGGATGTTAGGCTGGGATGAGTGGATCTTCTATTCCACTTTTCTCTACTTTGATTTTTCCTCTTCTACTTCCCCATATCTTAACCTGGATCGTCAACCAGCTGCTAGCAGGTCTTATGCAGATTGTATGAAATGATACCACCTAAAATTTGTATAGGTCTACAATTTATAGATCCTTTCAACTTACCTACTTTCATTTAATTCTCATAATGACTCAACATGATTCCCATTTTACAGGTGAGAAAATTGAGGACCGGAGAATATAAGTCCCAGCACATAAGCTAGGTAGCTGGAGAATCAGGATCACAGCTCGGATTTATTTAATCCAGTTTTTGTGTAGTGCCCTGGCAGTGCTGGAAGGAGACAAAGCCAGAGATGCAACCTTCCGTCTTTTCTTTGGAAACTGTTCCTTCTCTTCCTGTCAACTCTCCCATCCTGCAGCCACAGAAGACCTGAAGGGGTATGGCACCTGAGCTAGCCCTCTTCAGCCAGATTTTCTCTAGCCCCTCCCCACAAATGCTAAGCAAATGTTGCACAAAGGCTTCTGCAGAGGCCACTGTGCCTGAGACGACTCCCCAGGGTGTGTTTGAACCTTATGAAGCCCTGGGATCCTCGATCTGGAATGGAGGCCCCCTACCTCACTTCCAGAGGAGTAAAGCTATGCCCTCTTATCTTTCAGCTGTGCACCGACTGCTCTCCCACCAAAAGGCTTTGAGCTTTGTGAGGGCAAGACTGGGCACTGGTGAGGTGCTTAATGGATGGATGTTTCCCAAAGTTGAGTTGTATTGTGGATTCTTTCCAGTTCTGGCCCGTTTATTTTTCAGGATTGAAGGGGTAGTGCTGGCTTCATGGGGATGCAATCTGTGTCATTGCACGGGGCTCTGCCCTTAGAAAGTCCCTGAGCATGGCTTCATGCTCTGTTGTCTCTTTCTTGACAACAGAGAAATTCTTAATAATCTTTGAATACGGGGCCTTGCAAATAATGTAGTTGTCCTTGGAAAGGAGGCTTGTTTATCTTCAACCAAAAGCCCCATGAGCTTCAAAGGCCTGACTTGCCCTTTGGGTGGTGTACATTTAAACAGATGTATAGAAGTTAGCATTTTTTATTTGGTCAGTCTTTTCTTTATCATTTATGTCCCTGGTCCTATGATTAGGAAGTTTTCTTCTGTGTCTCCAAGATGGTGTATCTGCCTTTTTTTTTTCTTTTTTAAATATTTTATTTTAAGTTCTGGGATACATATGCAAGATGTGCAGGTTTGTTACATATGTAAATATGTGCCATGGTGGTTTGCTGCACCTATCAACCCGTCACCTAGGTATTAAGCCTACCATCCATTAGCTATTTATTCTGATGCTCTCCCCCACCACCCCTGTGCCCTCCCAACAGGCCCAAGTGTGTGTTGTTCCCCTCCCTGTGTCCATGTGTTCTCAGTGTTCAGCTCCCACTTACAAGTGAGAACATGCCATGTTTGGTTTTCTGTTCCTGTGTTAGTTTGCTGAGGATGATGGCTTCCAGCTCCAAATATGTCCCTGCAAAGGATGTGATTTTGGGCTGGGTGCAGTGGTTCACGCCTGTAGTCCCAGCACTTTGGGAGGCCAAGACGGGTGGATTTGCTGAGGTCAGGAGTTCGAGACCAGTCTGGCCAACATGGTGAAACCCCGTCTCTACTAAAAATACAAAAAAATTAGCCAGGCATGGTGGCGTGTGCCTGTAATCTCAGTTACTTGGGAGGCTGAGGCAGGGGAATTGCTTGAACCAGGGAAGTGGAGGTTGCAGTGAGCTGAGATCATGCCACTGCACTCCAGCTTGGGTGACAGAGCGAGACTACTCTGTCTCAAAAAAAAAAAAAAAATGGTTTTGTTCCTTTTTATGGATGCATAGTATTCCATGGTGTATATGTACCACATTTTCGTTATTCAGTCTATCACTGATGGGCATCTCAGTTCATTCCATGTCTTTGCTATTGTGAATAGTGCTGCAATGAACATAAATGAGAATGTATTTTTATAGTAGAATGATTTATATTCCTTTGAGTATATACCCAGTAATGGGATTGCAGGGTCAAATGGTATTTCTAATTCTAGGTATTTGAGGAATTGCCACAGTGTCTTCCACAATGGTTGAACTAGTTTACATTCTCACCAACAGTGTAAAAGTGTTCCTATTTCTCCACAACCCCGCCAGCATCTGTTGATCCTTGACTTTTTAACAATCACCATTCTTACTGGTGTGAGATGGTATCTCACTGTGGTTTTGATTTACATTTCTCTGATGATCAGTGATGTTGAGCATTCTTTTCATATGTTTTTTGTCCACAGAAACATCTTCTTTTGAGAAGTGTCTGTTCATGTCCTTTGACCACGTTTTGATGGGGTTTTTTTTTTGTTTTTCTTGTAAATTTAAGTTTCTCGTAGATTCTGAATATTAGACCTTTGTCCGATGGATAGATTGCAAAAATTATCTCCCATTCTATAGGTTGTCTGTTCACTCTGATGATAGTTTATTTTGCTGTGCACAAGCTCTTTAGTTTAATTAGATCCCATTTGTCAATTTTTGCTTCTGTTGCAATTGCTTTTGATGTTTTCGTCAAGACATCTTTGCCCGTGCCTATGTCCTGAATGGTATTGCCTAGATTTTCTTCTAGAATTTTTATAGTTTTGGGTTTTACATTTAAGTCATTAATACATCTTGAGTTAATTTTTGTATAAGGTGTAAAGGCATAAGGAAGGGGTCCAGTTTCAATTTTCTGAATATGGCCATCCTGTTCTTTCAGCACCAATTATTAAATGGGGAATCCTTTCCCTGTTGCTTGTTTTTGTCAAGTTTGCTGAAGATCAGATGGTTGTAGATGTGCAGTCTTATTTCTGAGATCTCTATTCTGTTTCATTGGTCTATGTGTCTATATTTGTACCAGTACCATGCTGTTTTGGTTACTGTAGCCTTGTAGTATAGTTTGACATCAGGTAGCATGATGCCTCCAGCTTTTTTCTTTTTGCTTAGAATTGTCTTAGCTTTATGGGCTGTTTTTTGGCTCCATATGAATTAAAAAATTTTTTTTTTGCTAATTCTGTGAAGAATGTCAGTGGTAGTTTAATGGGAATAGCATTGAATCTATAAATTACTTTGGGTTGTATGGTCATTTTCATGTTATTGATTCTTCCTATTCATGAGCATGAAATGTTTTTCCTATTGTGTTGTGTCTGATTTCCTTGAACAGTGGTTTGTAGTTCTCCTTGAAGAGGTCCTTCACTTCCCTTGTTAGCTGTATTCCTGGGTATTTTATTCTCTTTGTAGCAATTGTGAATGAGAGTTCATTCATGATTTGGCTGTGTGCTTGTGTATTGTTGGTGTATAGGAAGGCTTGTGATTTTTGCACATGGATTTTGTATCCTGAGACTTTGCTGAAGTTGCTTATCAGCTCAAGAAGCTTTTGGGCTGAGACCATGGGGTTTTCTAGATACAGGATCATGTCATCTGTAAACAGAGACAGTTTGACTTCCTCTCTTCCTATCTGAATACCTTTTATTTGTTTTTCTTGCCTGATTGCCCCGGTCAGAACTTCTAATACTATGTTGAATAGGAGTGGTGAAAGAGGGTATCCTTGTCTTGTGCCAGTTTTCAAGATGATTCCAGCTTTTGCCCATTCGGTATGATGTTGGCTGTGGATTTGTTATAAATGGCTCTTATTATTTTGTGGTATGTTTCATCAATACGTAGTTTATTGGGAGTTTTTAACGTGAAGGAATGTTGAATTTTATCAAAGGCCTTTCCTGCATCTATTGAGAGAATTATGTGGGTTCTGTCTTTAGTTCTGTTTATGGATTTGTATATGTTGAACCAACCTTGCATCCCAGGGATGATGCTGACTTGATTGTGGTGGATAAGCTTTTTGACGTGCTGCTGGATTTGATTTGCCAGTATTTTATTGAGGATTTTTGTATCAATGTTCATCAGGAATATTGGCCTTAAGTTTTCTTTGTTTGTTGTATCTCTGCCAGATTTTGGTATCAGGATTGTGCTGGCCTCGTAAAATGAGTTAGAGAGGAGTCTGTTCTTTTCAACTGTTTGGAATAGTTTCAGAAGAAATGGTAGTAGCTCCTCTTTGTACCTCTGGTGGAATTCAGTTTTAAATCTGTCTGGTCCTGGGCTTTTTTTGGTTGGTAGGCTATAAATTACTGCCTCAAATCAGAGCTTGTTACTTGTCTATTCAGGGATTTAACTTCTTCTTGGTTCAGTCTTGGGAGGGTGTATATGTCCAGGAATTTATCCATTTCTTCTAGATTTTCTAGTTTATTTGCATAGAGGTATTTTTTAGTATTCTCTGATGATTATTTGTCTTTCTGTGAGGTCAGTGGTGGTACCCCCTTTATCAATTTTTATCGTGTCTTTTTGATTCTTCTCTCTTTTATTAGTCTAACTAGTGGTCTATTTTATTAATTTTTTTCAAAAATCCAGCTCCTGGATTCATTGAATTTTTTTCAAAGGTGTTTTTTTTTCTTTTGTGTCTGTGCGTGTGTGTGTGTGTGTTTGTGTGTGTGTGTGTGTTTGTGTGTGTGTGTGTGTGTGTCTATCTCCTTCAGTTCTGCTCCGATCTTGTTTATTTCTTGCCTTCTGCTGGCTTTGGTGTTTGCTCTTGGTTCTCTGGTTCTTTTAGTTGTGATGTTAGGGTGCTGTTTAGAGTTATTTCTAGCATTCTCACGTGGGCATTTATTTCTATAAATGCTATAAATTTCTCTCTTAGCACTGCTTTAGCTGCATCCCAGAGATTCTGGTACATTTTCTTTGTTCTCATCGGTTTCAAGGAGCTTTTTGATTTCTGCCTTAATTTCATTATTTACCCAGGAGTCATTTAGGAGCAGATTGTTCAATTTCTATTAGTTGTGCAGTTTTGAGTGAGTTTCTTGATCTTGATTTCTAATTTAATTGCACTGTGGTCTGAGAGACTGTTATGATTTCATTTGTTTTACATTTGCTGAGGAGTGTTTTACTTCCAATTATGTGATTGATTTTAGAATAAGTGTCATGTAGAGCTGAGAAGAATGTATATTCTGTTGTATTTTGGGTGGAGAGTTCTGTGGCTATCAGGTCTGCTTGACCCAGAGCTGAGTTCGAGTCCTGAATATCTTTGTTAATTTTCTGTCTCAGTGATCTGTCTAATGTTGACAGTGGGGTGTTGAAGTCTCTCACTATTATTGGGTGAGGGTCTAAGTCACTTTGTAGGTCTCAGATAACTTGTTTTGTGAATCTGGGTGCTCCTGTATTGGGTGCATATACATTTAGGATAGTTAGCTCTTCTTGTTGAATTGAACTCTTTACCAATACCCTTTGTCTTTCTAGATCTTTGTTAGTTTTAAAGTCTATTTTGTCCAAAACTAGGATTGCAACTTCTGTTTTTTTCTGCTTTCCATTTGCTTGGTAAATTTTCCTCCATCCCTTTATTTTGAGCCTATGTGGGTCTTTGCACATGAGGTGGGTCTCTTAAGTACAGCACACCAATGGGTCTTGGC
This sequence comes from Symphalangus syndactylus, assembly GCF_028878055.3. Taxonomy (NCBI): domain Eukaryota; kingdom Metazoa; phylum Chordata; class Mammalia; order Primates; family Hylobatidae; genus Symphalangus; species Symphalangus syndactylus. Next base: position 39,108,673 of record NC_072425.2, on the reverse strand, counting down.
TCTTTATCCGGCTTGCCATTTTGCATCTTTTAATTGGGGCATTTAGTCCATTTACATTTAAGATTATTATTGTTATGTGTGAATTTGATCTTGTCATCATGATGCTAGCTGGTTATTTTTCAGACTTGTTGATGTAGTTGCTTCATGGTGTCATTGGTCTTTGTACTTTAGTATGTTTTTGTAGTGGCTGGTAATGGTTTTTCCTTTCCATATTTAGTGCTTCCTTCAGGAGCTCTTGCAAGGCAGGCCTGGTCGTGATGAATTCCCTTAGCATTTGCTTTTCTGAAAAGGATTTTATTTCTCCTTTGCTTATGAAGCTTAGTTTGACCAGATTCAAAATTCTAGGTTGGAAATTCTTTTCTTTAAGAATGTCAAATACTGGCCCCCAATCTCTTCAGGCTTGTAAAGTTTCTGCTAAGAGGCCTGCTGTTAGTCTGATGGGCTTCCCTTTGTAGGTGACCTGGCCTTTCTCTCTGGCTTCCCTTAACATTTTTTTCCTTCATTTCAACCATAGAGAATCTGAAGATTATGTGTCTTGGGGTTCATCTTCTCATGGAGTATCTTACTGGGGTTCTCTGGATTTCCTGAATTTGAATGTTGGCCTGTCTCGCTAGGTTGGGGAAGTTCTCCTGGATATCCTGAAGTATGTTTTCCAGATTGATTCCATTTTCCCCATCTCTTTCACGTACCCCAGTCAGTCATAGGTTTGGTCTTTTTACATAATCCCATAGTTCTTGGGGATTTTTCATTCCTTTTTATTCTTTTTTCTCTATTTTTGTCTGCCTGTCTTATTTCAGCAAGATAGTCTTCAAGCTCTGCAATCCTTTCCTCCATTTGGTCTATTCAGCTATTGATACTTGTGGTTGCATTGTGAAGTACTCATGTTGTGTTTTTCAGCTCCATCAGATCATTTATGTTCTTCTCTAAACTGGCTGTTCTGGTTAACAGCTCCTGTAATGTTTTATGATGGTTCTCAGCTTCTTTGCATTGGGTTAGAACATGCTCCTTTAGCTCAGAGAATTTCATTACTACCCACCCTCTGAAGCATACTTCTGTCGGTTCATTCATCTCAGCCTCAGCCCAGTTCTGTGCAGTTGCTGGAGAGGTGTTGTCATCATTTGGAAGGGAAGAAGCACTCTGACTTTCTGAGTTTTTAGAATTTTTTTGTTGATTCTTTCTCATCCTCATGAGCTTATCTACCTTTGATCTTTGAGTCTGCTGACCTTTGGATGGGTTTTTTGTAGAGGCTTTTGTTAATGTTGTTGTTGTTGTTGTTGCTCTCCATTTGTTTGTTTTTCTTTTAACAGTAAGGCCCATCTTCCAGAGGGCTGCTGTGGTTTGCTGGGGGTCCACTCCAGACCCTTTTTACTTAAGTCCCTCCTGTCCCTTGAGGTGTCATCAGTGGAGGCTGCAGAACAGCAAAGATGGCTGCCTGTTCCTTCCTCTGGGAGCTCTGTCCCAGAGTGGCACCGACCCAATGTCAGTAGGAATGCTCTTGTATAAGGTATCTGGTGACTTCTGTTGTGGGGTCTCACTCAGTCAGGAGGTGCAGGATCAGGGATCTGCTTAATGAAGCACCCTGGCTGCCCCTTGGTGGAGGTGGTGTGCTGCATTTGGGGGAATCCCACTTGTCCATACTGCCCGATTCCTCAGTGCCAGCAGGGGGAAAGACTAAGTCTGCTGATCCATGGAGACTACAGCCTCTCCTCCCTCCAGGGGCTCCATTCTGGGGAGATCAGAATTCTGTCCATAAACCTTTGCCTGGAGTTGCTGAAATTCCCACAGGGAGGCCCCACCTGGTGAGGAGGAATGGGTCCGGGTCTGGCTGAGAGAGGCAGTCTAGCTACAGTCTGCCACGGACACTGTGCTGCACTATGGGGAATTCTTCCTGGGTCCAAACTACCCAGTTTCCTTGGCACCAGCAGGGAAAAATGGCAGACTGGAGCTGCAGTGATGGCTGCCACTCCTCTCCTAGGGAGCTGTCATCTTAGGCAGCAAGCAGCCACAGTGATGTGGCTGCCCCTCCCCCTGGGAACTCTTAATCTTAGGCAGTCTCGGGCAGTCTCCAGCCAGGCAGCCACAGAGAATCTGCACATGAGGGGTAAGTGGTACCAATGAGCCTAGAGAGGTAAGTGAGGATGTGCAAAGCAGAGATTAGGATTTTGATCTTGGTCCTTAAAACAAGAAGTCATTGATGCCATTAACGGACTCTTAGTTTCATGTTGTTAAAACCAGTCTGTTTGAATTATGAAGAGTAGATTGGATGGGTCAAGAAGTGCATCCAGGTAGGAGGCTGTGCCAGTGCCCAGGCAAGAGCTAATGGAGGTTCGGACTTGGTGGTGCACCAGTGGGAAAATCTGAGGGTTATTAAGAAAGAAAAGAATGAGACTTGGTGATAGATGTTATGGGGGGTTATGAAGACTAATAATACTCCTTACCTTTCAGGGAAGTAAGGATGGAATGAGAAAACACAGAAACAATGCCTGCACAGAGTAGGCACTCAATAAATATTAGTTTCCTTCCTCATCCTTGAACCTGGGTTTCTGAGGCTCTATCAGCCCTTGAACACCATCTTAGAGATGTTGGCCTACAGCTTCAGCTTCCCAGAGGGTCCTACAGAATCACCTCCTACCTTTCTAGATTCCACACTTTTGCTGCTATTGCCTACATTGTGGCACTTAGTGGGCAGCCATTCCTTATATAGAAATTACTGTCAACCAAGGTCCTCAGGTCTGTGTCTTCATGCTGCCAAAGCCCACCTCTGCCCCATGCACTTTTCCAAACCATAGGCCGCAGATGAGGAGAAACTGTGCACATAGGTTAGTCCTCTGTTTAGATGGAACTGAGACCCCATGAGGGGGTTCTCTTGGTAGCTGAGCCACGGAATGAGCAATACCTGTCTCCTCAGAAGAAGAGGGTAGGGGGCAGAGCCATGTGGCTTCTGTCTTTCCCTAGGTGATATATGGGAGGAAGGGATTTATAAAGAGATTATAGGGGAGAAGGTCTCAGCCAGGGGTGAGGCTCACATATATATGCAATTGCGTCCACGTACCTGTGTACCCAGGGCTGTCTGCAAGTGCATGCTTATGAGTACACATGTAATGGTGTTATGTCCATGTGCTTGCATGCTTGGGCTCAGGTCTGTATGTGCGTGTATGTGCATGCATTTTTCCATGTGTGCACATACATGCTTGGATATGTGGAAAGTGGGTATGTATGCATGCGTGCACATCATGTATCCATGTGCTCTGTGTGTGTCTCTGCAGAAGCCTTGGGCCTAAGCAGCCCCACCCCCAGAGTCACACATGCCCCTGACTGCCAGCAGGTGGCCCCTGAGCACCGTGTGCTAGGCTCTGGGGAAAAGGTCAGTGTGTTCCTGCCTCCCTCTCCTTCCTGAGAATCCCTGTGGTTAGGAAGGCCAGAGCCTTCTCCACTGCTCTAGCCTCTTGGGACTTTACCCCTGAGGCTCTGTCTACCCGGGATTCCACCCTCTTGCCACACAGAGGAGAGGCAAAGCCAGTAGCCAGGGGGCAATCCTGGGCCTAAGGAAGGCAATTCTGACCTGCCTAAGGTCCTGAAAGTGTCAGGGCTTACCTTTACGTAGGACTGCTGAATACCTGTGGTGTTCCTGGCTCTGTGCAAGGCTGTTGCAGAGAGATGCTGGCCCAGACCAAGGCAGGCAGCAGGCACATAGGCAAGCCCTATGCCTGAGCTAAGGCTGGGGAGGAATGTGGTCTGAGGATGAGGACTGTTCCATCTGGGCCACAGAAGGGGCAGAAGACAGTGCCCAGGGATACTTGCTGACCCCTGCTTGAAGTGGCACTGAGGCCAAGCCAGAGAGACAGATGGCATTTCCCTTTCTTGGAAGGGGGGCAATGCTATCATCCATATCTCATAAAGACAGCAACCAAGTACACAAAGACAGGCAATCTTTATTAATTGTGACTGTGTGGCCTCAGGATAGTCAGGAAGGCTTGAAAAGAAAACCAAGGACTCAGTTGGATTTGACCACATGCCCCTGAGAGCCACCAGAATGCCAGAGAGCTCTGTTAGTCCACTCTGCCTGGTTTAGTCCCCATGAGTGGCTGTGAGCAGACAGGCAGGCCCCTGGACGGCTTGTCTCTGGATCTTTGGTGCCTCGCACAGGGCTGAGCCGGGGTGGACACTCGCTGGTGACTCCGTGGTTTGGAGCCTTGAAAGGGTGGTGGCAGTGCCTGGAGCATCTGGGAGGTGGGGTGCCTAAGTAAGGGCAGTCGAGGAGGTAGCGGGCAACTGGAAAGAGATGGTGGTACTTGAAGCTGAGTTTGGACCAAAGCTGCTCTGGTTGGGTTGGAGGGAGTCTGAGAGGGTGAGGCTCCAGAGAAGGGGCCCAGATTAAACCGCTGTAGAGCTGGGAAAGACCCGAGCCATCAGGCAATCCTGTGGTTTTTACACTGCTTCCTGCAGGGCACTAGAGGACCCCCGACGTGCCCCAGAGCAGTCAGTGGTGGTGTGAAGGAAGTGGAAAGAGAGGCATTAGGCGAGACTCTAGACTCCTGCCTCAATTCAATTGAAGCCACTCAGCCTTTTTTTTTTTTCTTTGAGACGGAGTCTTGCTCTGTCGCCTAGACTGGAGTGCAGTGGCGCAATCTCGGCTCACTGCAAGCTCCGCCTCCTGGGTTCACACCATTCTCCCGCCTCAGCCTCCCGAGTAGCTGGGACTACAGGCGCCCGCCACCACGCCCGGCTAATTTTTTTTTTTTTTTTTTTTTTTTGTATTTTTGGTATTGACGGGGTTTCACCATTCACAGGATGGTCTCAATCTCCTGACCTCATGATCCGCCCGCCTCGGCCTCCCAAAGTGCTGGGATTACAGGCGTGAGCCACCACACCTGGTGCCACTCAGCTTTTTATCTTGAGGACAAATTGGAGTTTATTTTATTTTATTTATTTTTATTTATTTATGTATTTTTTGAGATGGAGTTTCACTCTGTGGCCCAGGCTGGAGTGCAGTGGCAAGATCTCGGCTCACTGCAAGCTCCGCCTCCCGGGTTCTCGCCATTTTCCTGCCTCAGCCTCCTGAGTAGCTGGGACTACAGGCGCCCGCCACCACGCCCGGCTAATTTTTTTTGTATTTTTAGTAGAGACAGGGTTTCACCGTGTTAGCCAGGATGGTCTCGATCTCCTGACCTCATGATCCACCCGCCTCGGCCTCCCAAAGTGCTGGGATTACAGGCTTAAGCCACCGAGCCCAGCCAAATTGGAGTTTATTTTAAATCAAAAGCCTATTTATTGAGTGCCTACTATTTGCAATCCATGGTTTTAGATTCTAGTACTAGTTGAGGAGCATGGCATATAAGGTCCCTGCTTTCTTGGTAATTTTACTGTAGTAGGGGAGACAAGTAAACAAACAGACATTAATTTTGGGTGGTAAGTGGTAGGAGCACAATGAAACAGGATATGCAACAAAGTTAGGTGCGGGGAGGAAGAGGTGGAGCTCCTTTAGACTGGGTGGTTAAGGATGGGCTCTCTGAGGTCATAGCTGAGCTGAGGCCTGAATGATGAGAGTGGGAAGAAAAATCTCTGTGGGAAAATTTGAAAACCACCTAGTTACTCTTCTTTTATATGTATTCATTTAATTAAATTTCAAAAGTAATATGTATTCATCGTAAAAAATTTTCAAACCTTATTATTGTGTTTAAGGTAAAATGTAGAAGCAGCTCCTATCTCCATGTCATCTCCCTCTACCTCCGTTTCCACTTCCTGAAGAAAATCCGTTTATAGGATAGGTAGGTAACCTCCCAGATTTCTCTCCATGCATTTGCAAATCTATCTATCTATCTATATATGTTTTATTTCAAAATCTGTATTTATTAAGAGATGAGTCTTACTCTGTCACTCAGCCTGGAGTGTAGTGTTGCAATCATAGCTCACTGCAGCCTTGAATTTCTGGCTTCAAGCAATCCTTCTGCCTCAGTCTCCCAAGTAGCTGGGACTATAGGTGTGAGCCACCATGCCCGCCTAATCAAATCTATATGTTAATTACTAACTTTATTTTCAGTTGATTGTCTCCTAAAACATTCAAGTTTAACAAGTCCAGAATGGTACTCTGGATTCTCTTTACTAAACCTCTTCCTTCTCTGGGCTTTCTCATCTTAGTCATGGCACCACCATCTAACGTAGTTTCAGTCCTAAGGCTTGGAGATACTCTTAAATCGTTATTTGCCATCTGACCACATGTCCAATCCCCTAGCACATACTGCAGGCTCTACCTCCAAAATCTGCCCAATATCTGGACAATGCTTACACTCTCCACTGTGTCCAGCCTGATCTAAGCCATCAGCTTACGTTGCCAGGACCTCCCGATTGCACTTCATCCTCCCATTGTTATCTTCTACAATCATTCTCCACCCAGCAGCCGGAGTGATCTTTTATTTTTATTTTATTTTATTTTATTTATTTATTTATTTATTTATTTATTTATTTATTTTTTTTGAGACGGAGTCTCGCTCTGTCGCCCAGGCTGGAGTGCAGTGGCGCAATCTCGGCTCACTGCAAGCTCCGCCTCCCGGGTTCACGCCATTCTCCTGCCTCAGCCTCTCTGAGTAGCTGGGACTACAGGCGCCCGCCACCACGCCTGGCTAATTTTTTGTATTTTTAGTAGAGACGGGGTTTCACCGTGGTTTCAATCTCCTGACCTCGTGATCCGCCTGCCTCGGCCTCCCAAAGTGCTGGGATTACAAGCGTGAGCCACCGTGCCCGGCCCCCCAGAGTGATCTTTTAAACATTGTGAACGCAGTCATGTCCCTCCTTGCTTAATACCCCAGTGGCCTCCCATCACCCTGGGGAATAAAACCCAGTCCCTTCACGTGAATCCTAAATGACTGGACCATTGTCTTCCTTTCCAATCTCATCTTGTTCCTTTCTTCTCTTATTCATTATCCTCATCTGCATTGTACATTCTTTCCTTTTCTCCTTCCTATTGTATCTGGAGGCCTTGAATTTGCTGTGCTGATTCTTTTTTTTTTTTCATTTTTATTAATTTTTTATTTTTAAATTTTATTTCAATAGTTTTGGGGAACAGGTGGTTTTTGGTTACATGAATAAGTTCTTGGGCCGGGCGTGGTGGCTTATGCCTATAATCCCAGCACTTTGGGAGTCTGAGGGGGGTGGATCACCTGAGGTCGGGAGTTTGAGACCAGCCTGACTAACATGGAGAAACCCCATCTCTACTAAAAATACAAAATTAGCCGGGCGTGGTGGCGCATGCCTGTAATTCCAGCTACTCGGGAGGCTGAGGCTGGAGAATCACTTGAACCTGGGAGCTGGAGGTTGCGGTGAGCCAAGATTGTGCCATTGCGCTCCAGCCTGAGCAACAAGAGCAAAACTCTGTCTCAAAAAAAAAAAAAAATAGCTCTTTAGTGGTGATTTCTGAGATTTTGGGGCATCCATCACCTGAGCAGTGTACAATGTACCCAACGTGTAGCTTTTTTATCCCTCATTCCCCTCCTACCCTTCTCCCAGAGTCCCCGAAGTCCATTCTGACTTTAGCTCAATGTCACCCTCCAGGGAGGCCTCCTCTCATGGCTCCACGTAAAATCACCTCCCTTTCACCCTCCACTCTCTCCTCCCCCAGCCACCTTCTTTTATTTTCTGTTTATTATTTCCTTTATAGTATTTACATTATCAGGACTGAACTTCCTTATTTGTTTCTTTGTTTCTTGTCTGTCTCTTCCACCTGCTTGGAACACAGGCTCCATGGGGTAGAAAGCTTGACTTTTATCCTTGTTTGTGGACCTAGTGATGGGTAAATAAAAATGTTTGCAGATTGTTGCTAATGAGCAAGGCTCTAGTGAACATTATTGCACATATATCTTTGGGTAATCTTTGATAGATATTGTCAAATTACTGACCAAATTATGATATTAACTTGTACTCCCATCGACTTTGATCAATGGCTTTCTCCATATCTTTGTCAACACTGGATCATAGAAATCTTTTCCCTCTGTTTGGCCTATGCTATGAGCAAAAATCAAGTATTTTACTTTGTTTTAATTTGTATGTCCCTGATTATGTGAAGCTGAATATTTTTTCATATGCTTTTTGGTCATTTGTACTCTTTATTTCGATGACAAACACATTGCTAGCCCCACTCTCAAACATGGTTCTGTTTATAAGAAATAATAAACAACCGGTAGATGATTACAGTGTCTGCCACATGTCATGTGGTTATATATTTTTTTCTGGCTGTTTATCTCTATCTTATTGATTGGTAAGAACTCTTTATGTTTTCTGGAGTTAACTTTGCTGTATGTGTCACAAATATTCTCTGTTTTTCCTTTGTCTTTCAATATTGCTTAAGATATTAACGTATTTTTTAAAACCTTGGAGATAGATTCTTAACTTTTCCATTTCTGTTATTGTAGAAATAGCATGTGTACCTGTAAAATGTTTTAAAATCTGTAAAAAAGTATTCAATGGAAAGTGATTCTCTCCCATGACACTAAGGTAAACCTGTTATGTTAGGCCATTCCTCCATTGCTAGAGAAATGCCAGAGACTGGGTAATTCATAAAGAAAGGAGATTTGATTGGTTCACAGTTGTGGAGGCTTTACAGCAAGCATGGTACTGGCATCTGCTTGGCTTTCTGGGGAGACCTCAGGAAGCTTACAATCATGGCAGAAGGCAAAGGGGGAGCAGGCACATCACATGGCCAGAGCAGAAGCCAGTGAGAAAGAGTGGAGGAAGGGTGCTGCACACTTTTAAATGATCAGATCTTATGTGCACTCAGAGTGAGAGCTCACTTGTCACCAAGGGGAAGGCCCAAGTCATTCAAGAGGGATCCACCCCCATGATCCAGACACCTCCCACCAGGACCCACCTCCAATACTAATTCAACATGGGATTTGGTGGGGATTTACATTCAAACTACATCACTTGTGTATCCTTTCAACATTTTTTTTCATATGTTTATATGAACATTCATTCATCATTCATTTGTCATTCATTTCTCCAGCAAATATTTACAAGTCATTTATACTTTTAATAGATACTTACTGGCTATCTACTATGTTCCTGGCATTGTACTAGGTATATAAAAAAAAGCTTATATATATAAAGGTGTGTGTGTATATAGATATACAGTCTTCCTTTGGTTTTTGGGGAAAAGATGTGCTGTCTTAATTCTTTTTTTTACATTTGAGATGCTTCTATACTAGCATAAACATATCTACCTCTTTGTTTTTAATGTTTGATTATTCTATTTTATGTATATACCAGAATACATTTAATCTGGTCCTTATTGATGGACATTTATATTGTTTCCTATGTTTGCAATTACAAACAATGTTGTAGTGAATATCCCTGTAGCTATATCTCTGCAGGCATGTACAAATATATCTGTAGCACAGACTCCTAAAATGGAATTGCATTTTAAGTTTGATAGACATTGCCAAATTGTCCTCCAAAGCTGTGTTCCAATTCACACTCCCATCAAATGTGTGAGAGCGCCCATTTCTCTGCTTTATTTGCAGCCCTGGATATTATCAGTCTTAATTTTTTGCAAGCATAATGGGCAAAGAATGACATTTCATTGTTTTATTTTGCATTTACCTCATTAGGAGTGAAGCTGAGAATCTTTTCATATGTTTATTGGTCATTTGTATTTCTTTTTTGCTGTCTACCTTCTTTCTCTATGTTTTTATATTGAGTTGCCTTTAAAAAATTTTAAATTGATCTGTAAATTCCATATAGTATGGATATCCATGCTTTGTCTGTTATGTGTTGCAAATAATTTTTGCCAAGCTGCCCTTAGTCTTTTAACATTGCTTATGGTAGAACCCCACTTTTTTGATGGAGAACACATTGTGGTCCTGTGCAGACCACATTTCTATAATGTCTTCCTGCAGTTGTCTGAAACTATGTTTAGGGTAGTTTTTTCTTTTCATTCAAAATTCTTAAATGACTACAGCAGAATCCTGATGTAAAGGCAAGGAAGAATCTTTCACTGACTTTGTGGCTGTCATTTTCCTTGTGTTGACAGGGCACTTCCTTATTTTTGTCATTTTCCTTGTGTTGATTGGGTACTTCACCATTTATTTGCACATTTTCCTACAAATGAGAGCTTTTTGTTTTTCTCTCTGTTTAAAATGTTAGGACTGCATGGCTGTTTTGTAGCTTAAAAGGTTGTATTACATATAACACTGGATGGCCCCTCATCCTTGGTTTGAATCATCATTTTAACAACTACTCCAGGGAGTTCTAGTGATTCAGTGGAAATGACTCAGGGGCCATCAGTGGTATGGACTAAAGAGGACAGGTAGATGTTCCCACCCTTCTTCCATTTGAAGAGCTGCAATTAGGCTTCCGTATTATTCCTCCTGGAGAAAGCAAGGGTTTTTGTCTTAGCAATGTTGGACTAGAGTGAGGTGTTTATTTTCTAAAGCTGTGAAGTTCTGGGGACTTAAAAGAATGTACTCCTTTTATATTATAATCTCTCCCTCCCCTCCTAATATGAGACCTGTCTTCCAGCTTCATTCATTCCAACTTCATTTGGACATAACAATGCTCTACTCGTTCTAGATATTTTCTCTCCATTAAACAAAGCCATACTAGCTGAATGCTCATAGGTATTCATAGAATAGATTTTGGTTAATAGACCATCATGAAATCATTCTTTTTTTTCTGTGAAAGTACTACACAGTAAGATTTATCAGTCTCTTATTTTTAGAGCAATAGTAACTCACATCTGCTGAAATATATGAATGTTCCTATTTCAATCAAGAAGTTCATCTGGGGCAAAGGTACAGCAAGAAAGGATGCAAGTGGAGGGTCATTTCTGAACATAATCACCAATAATTCCCTATAGTAGTCATGGTGCTTTTGACTACAGTACTGGGAACTCCAACCATGAAGATAATAATGATTTTTTTTTTTTAACAAGAAGCCCACAGTGCTGGTTAATTCAACAGCTCAACAAAGACCAAGGTTTTTTGTATCTTGCACAATATGGTGGCTGTGGTTCGGGGGCATGTGCACATGCAACATTGCTTGGTGTTTTCACTGCTGGTGAACTCTCCACCAAGTCTCTATTCAGGAATGAAGAACCTCCTGTCCCCAACCCAGAAGTTGATTTCCTCATGTCTCGTTTGTTGGAACTGAAACACATCTTCGCTCCTAAACTGATTACTCCCAAATAAGTGAGATTAGTTCAATCAATTTACTATCTGTTCAAGATTTTACACTGAGCTGGGGAGAGGGTCGTCTTTCCTTGAGTGTTGGTTACCTGGTCATAATCGGAGAAGGTATTGTCAGGGGGAAAGCATAGGCAATCAAGAGAGTTGCTAGGATATTGCTTTTATTTTAATTAATGTATGTTTTCCAAAACATTAACACAATTATTGTTGAAGCAACCTGATTTAGTCTTTGGAAATTTTACAGTACACTTCAAATGATTGTAAATAAGAAAGACAGTGTGCATGTCCATATCTTAAATCTTGTTCCACTTCTGGAAGGAGCACTGAGTAGGGAGGGGAATAGAACTTTGTTGCTGTGAACACAATTACTGAATAGCTGGTGTTAAGAAAAAAAAATCAGATTTATTAGAGGCAGAACTAGATGTACAGTTCCTTTATAATCTCCTCACTCTTCTCTGAATATTTAAGACATACTATCCAATTTTAGAATTTCGTCTGTTGGAATTTGCATCCATCTAGTTTGGCAACAATGGATGGCAACCATCTATTAATCAGTTTTAATAAATGAATTAGTTATTATGATTTTGTTTTAGATTGGTTGAAAGGAGTTTGGACATAACAGTGCTCAACTGGTTCTAGATATTTTCTCTCTATTAAACAAAGCCATATATATATATATAATTTTTTTCAGATGGCAGTTTGCAGGTTCCATATGTTGTCTAATGAAAACAATGGTGGAGAACAACTTGGATTGTGCTAGTGGGGTATTACATACCTTCATGAAAGTTGACTCTGTGGTAGGTAAATGTTGCAATGTACAGATTTCCATGGACAGAGATAAAATTGTATGTGTTCTAACTAAAGCCACTGCTGGGCTCTGAAGACACTGGAAATCTAGTTAAGTTATATGCAGTGCATACTGTTCAGAGCATGGCAAGAGTAACAAGAAGACTATGCACTGGGTCAGGATGCATGTGGTGCCTAGGGAACAGCACCAGCTCCAGAAGACATGAATTATACGATAGGTAGCTCCAAGCTATTTGAGCTTAAATTGACCCTCCAGGGTCTGGAACCGAGTTCAGATTTCCTCATGCTGTCATGCCATGGAATGCAGAAAGGGGAAGAGCAGAGAAGGCTCACCTGTTACTAAGCTTTTATGTGCTTGCAAACAGCAGAACTTATTCTCCAACGTAATTTTTCTTCATGTATCCAGACATTTGAACTGTGCAGCCCAGAGTCAAGTCTTGAGCTTCTTTAGCAAGTCATCTTGAAATTAAATGCCATTCTCAGCCTTGGCAAATATATTTTTCCACTGCCTGGGAGCTCCAGAGACCTGGTGGTCCTGACCTACTGAGGGTTGGAGCTAAAGAGACATGCTGATGATGGTGGTCTTGGGATGGGGATGAGTAGCAAACAAAGGATGATCTGTGTGTGTGTGTGTGTGTGTGTGTGTCAGGGCGGGGGAGTGTGTGTGTGTGTGAGAGAGAGAGAGAGAGAGAGAGACAGAGAGAGACAGACAGAGAGAGAGAGAGAGACTGAGAGAGAATGTACCTGTTTCTAAGAGAAGCCCTGGTAACAGGTTTCTGGGTAAATGAAAGTTGTATTGTCTTCCACCAGAGATGACTTGAAAATAAAGTGCTTTAATGCTAATACTGCAGATGTCTGCAGGAAACTCAGCACCACACGGAACACTGTAGTTAGATAGCTGTGCAAAAAAGTACGTGAAGGAAAGGACTAATGTGCAATACTTCTATTTAAGATAGAAGGAGGAAATAGAAATTGTGATAGCATGCTATTTCAAGTAATAATAGAAAGTACTTGATGTTTACATGGTGAATGGATCAATACTAATTGTGTAGTCAACGCACATACAGTACTTTGGATTATACAAGTGATAGATGCACTCAGTATAGCTGAAATTTCCACCCTGCAACATTTATTTCTTGCTGTGTGTTAGATGGAATTTTCCACCCAACTATCTGGAAGGATTTGCATAAGAATGGTGATAGAACAGTATTCTTTAATGATGTGCTTTTCTTTGTTAAACTTCAAAAATGTCTATGGTGCATGATGAGGTTTGGGTGAATTGCCAAGCTAATGCTTTTATATTTTCGTTAAAGAGCTTATCTTCACTGTGTTGTGGGAGTTACTTTATATTGTGGTTATAAAGGCAGTGGCAGTAAAGTCGAATTTGTAGCAACCCCCAATAAATGCCTCCTCCTCCTCAAGAGCTTGGTCCTGTTAAGAAGAGAATTTGGGAAGCCACTTGGCTGCTACTGGTTCAACTGCAAGGAGTCCGTTGAACTCATTTTATGTTCTGTACCTGGTTCTGCTCATCAAGAAGTGAGGAGGCCATTCTCCAGCTCAAACAATGACCTCTTGTTAGCCTAAATCAGCACCGTTCTGTCAAACAGGCTTGAGATCAGCCCAAAGTCTGGTGCTTTCATGAAGCTGAGTTGAATTATTCAGATGAGAGTCTGGGAGCAAATGCTGTTTGGAAAGTGACCTTTTTGTCCTCCCGACAAGAACCTAATGTTTACAATGTGAGGAGGAAAAGGGACTGGAATCTTGGGAATTCCAGGAATGCAGTCACCAAGCAAAAGAAGACTCACTCTCCAGATTTTGCTCCTCAGCAAGGATTTGCAAGTACAAAAGTGGAAAAACAAAACCACAAAGCTGGAGCCCAGAAGGGTAGTCCAACAGAGGACTTCACATTAACCACAGTTTCAATGAGACAAAGAATTTTGAAACCCAAGCGTGGAAGGAAGCTTAGAGGTCACTTAATCTGACCCTTTGCCTAATGCATGCGTCTTTTTCCCAACACAGCTTTGCAGCTCATTGATCATAAATTGTTGCATGAATACAGCCAAGGACAAAGAACTCACTTTCTCCCAACAGTAAGGATAACAGATGACATTATATGGAAGACTTACTATGCACCAGGCATAGTGGCAAGCCCTTGAGATTCATTATCCTATTTAATGTGCACAACAGCCTTATGAGGTAGGTAGTTATTGTCATTCCCGTTTTACAGATGGGGAAATGGAAGCTTTCTGTGCTGCAGGAAAGCAATTTAAGCCCACGAAGCTCCAGTTTTATGTCCTTAACCCCTAGACTCCTCTGCCCAGCCTGTTCCAACATTGGTAGTGCTGATCATTACTCTTCTGTCCTTTGGAGACACTTGGAACACACCTTGCTCCTTTTTTTACATGATAGCTCTTCAAACGTTTGAGGCAGCTTTCCTGTCTCTCTTACGGTTTCTCAGTTCTTTTTCTTTCTTTTTAATTCCAAGAAAACGTTCTCCTTTGGCTCAGTTTGATGAGTTCCTCTAGAAACATTTCTGTTTACCAATGCTATTCTCAAAACATTTCATTTGTTTATTGAACATTTTACAGAAACCTCATACATTTTCCTTTCTTTTATTAGGAGACAGTGGGCTTTGTTGGTGACATCTAACCATGAAGGCATCTATTTTGGGTGCCCAGGGAGCCTTTCCAAAGAGCACATGATGAACTTTTTCCACAGGCCTTTATAGGGAGAAGGCATTAAAAAAATCCAAAGCATTAAAATAAGCCAGGATTGAGCTTCTATGTCATCACTGGTAGAAAAGACAATGTCAGAATAAAGAATAGGAAGCTTTCTTACAAAGCTTTAGTGGTGGTCTTTCAGGGTCCTGTGGGAGAACTGCTCTTGGTTGCAAAGGCAGATCTAATTCAGCCTCTGACCTGGATTCTCTGAAGCTCACTGGCAGGTCACCAAGCCCCTCTGCATTTGCTTCCCGGCTTGTGAAAGGTGATCATGTTGTTGACACTCTGGTGTTATATTTCTCATGGAGCGAGTTCTGACTCAGAATCAGGCAACCTGGGGCTTGTTGCACACCCTTGGGCGAATCACTGTTCCTCTCTGGGCTTTAGTGTCCTCAGCTGTAAAGTGAAGATAAGTAAGTCTTTATAACCAGGTTTGGAAAAAGTTAAATGAAGTTATGTTTGTGAGAGCACCAAGCTTCGTAAAAGTTAGTTGAATTGGTCTATAATGAACCTTGTGTAGGTCTTGCAGGGTGTAAGACTATGGCTTATGTAAAATTGCAGTTCATCATAGTAGCGAGGACTAAAATGACCTTTTTCTTCTCTTGCCCAAATTCTTATTGAAGGGGCCTGGGGAGTAACACGCTACAAACCATAAAGTCTCATCAGAAGGGTTTTATTTACGCCTATATAAGGTGGCTTACTTTCCAGTCTGACTCTGGCATAGCATCACATGATAAAGAAGGAAATAAAAATATTTTAACCCCAAATATGTTTTATTTACCCTACTTTGAAATACTCCTGTAAAGCTGATTCTTGTGGGGAAAATCTCCATTCTGAAGAGAATCCCATTCCTTTTCTTTCCTTTTTCCTTATCCAGGAGATAATCAACTTTGAGAAGAAACATTTTCAATCTGTTCTCTCTGAAGCCTGCTACCTGGAGTCTTCCTCTGTATAATGGGAACCCTGGTCTCCACAAACCCTTCTTTTAACTCAGACATCGCTTTCTATTGATTCTGAGTCGTTAGATAATAATTTAACTCTTTCAACCAATTGCTAATCAGAAAATCTTTGAATCTGCCTGTGACCTGGAAGCCCCTGCTTCCAGCTGTCCTGCCTTTCCAGACCGAAGCAATGAACATCTTACATGTATTGATTGATGTCTTATGTCTCCCTAAGATGTATAAATCCAAGCCATATCTTGACTACCTTGGTCATGTGTTCTCAGGATGTCCTGGGGCTGTGTCATGGACTGTGGTCACTTATATTTGGCTCAGGATAAATCCCTTAATATTTTAGAGTTTGACTCTTTTTATTGATAGTAGAAACAGCTAGCTTTAAATGAGCATTTCCTACCTGCTAGCTTCAGAGTTATATTATTTTGTTCATTTTTCATATGAGTTTCATATGAGTGAGATATTTACTTTTATGACCCAATGAGGAAACCAACGTATAGAAAAGGTAAGTATCTTGCTCAAGGTCCTGGGATTAGTAAGTGGTGGAGCTGAGGTTCGAACTCAGGCTGTCAGGTACTGCTTCTATGCTGCTGATAAATGTATTCTTTAAATGAGTATTATTTTGCTCTGAAGAATCTCTGAGTACTGATGAGCTTGTGTTAGAAACATGCTGTTTCCTTCCCAGTCCCTGGAGAACAATGCCTGTTAGGAGTTACATGCATAGTTTCTCCCCAGCCATGAGGAGGGTCTTTCTGATGGTCAAGCTTGATCATTGCAGGCCCATGGAGACCCCCATTGTGGTGCAGCTCTGCATAAATCAAGATCAGCACAAGTGAAACTGCCATTGAGCTAACAAAAGAAATTGATAACAGAGAATTGCATTGAAAGGATTCTAAGTTAAAGACACAGACTTGCTAAAGCAAAGCTATTTTGAGTTAAAAAATGTTCATCACTAGTAAGAAATTGAAAAAAATAATTTTTTAAGGAGCCATTTATGTAAGTCACAATTTTCTCTAATCCCTGTGATTTTCTCTAAATACACATCACTAACGAAATAGTTTTGTTTCCTTACCCACCCATCTTTTTTCTTTTCTGATTTCAGTGCAAAGTTAGAATAGGGAAAGGAAGTGATGGTCCTTTATTGGTTTAAAAGTACGTAAGTGTTTTTACACTGTGGGAAACTTGAATTTTCATTGAATGCAGTGGAAAGAACACTGGGTTGTGTTAGAGATTTGGCTTCTAGTCCTGGTTCTGTGTGACGTGACCTTGAGGGAAACACATTCCTTCTCTGGGTCTTCCATTCCTCATCTGTTGGGGTTGGTGAAGGTGATTTTTAAAGTTGTCTAAGTCTGGATGCTACGTGTCAAAGCGGGTCAAGGCAAGGCAAGGCAAGTCCATTTAGTCAGTCAATACCATTGGAGTTCCCATTAAGCATCAGACCTTGTGCTGGGTGCGGGAGTATAAACAGTGAAAACAAAGACAAGGAGCTTCAGGCCAGTGTAGTTGTAGCTGGGATTATATCCTACCACTGTGTGGGATTATATCCCACCACTGCCTCTCGCTAGCTAGGGAATCACAGTTCTGTTGTTTTCCTTTTGTGCTCCGTTTTCCTCATGAGATTGTTGTGCTAATAAATGTATACATGTCAAGAGATTTCCATGGTGCCTGGCATTTAGTAAACATTTAAATAACGTTGGCTTTTATTAGAATTATTATTGGAGGAGGGAGGCAGATGCTAATCAAATAATCACATATAAGCATAACAAAATCAATTTCCTAAATGTTCTGAGAGCATATATCAGAAGGATTTCCTTAGCCTGGGAAGTAGTGACTGAGGTTAAGCTCTGAAGGATAAGTTCATTATTTGAAGGGAGAGTGGAATAGAGTCCTGGGCAGGTGGAACAACATAGCAAAACCCCTATAGAGGGCAGAAGCACAGATTTCTAGGAACTTAAAATAGGCCAGAACAAAGAAGAACAAGGAGAAACATGGCAAGAAAGGCATTTAGAGAGGGGAACGGGGACCATTTGAGCCTAAGATGTTAGAAAACTGGTTTTTCATTTGCTTAATGGAGGTCAGGGTTCCAGTTACAGCCGTGTCTCTGATACCCTGAAGTGCTGTTTGACAGGGGTTTGGCTTTCTTTAGGGTAGAATCTAGGAGGAACCAGCTTCTGAGGGACACTGGGACAGTGCATGTGATGAATGATGGCTCAGAAGGGTTGGTATCACCTAGACCGTCATGTACTTAGGTCATGCTTCAGGGACCAAAGTCCCAGACTGTAGTCTCATCATTTCAATGCCCTCTTCAATGTCCTATGGCTGGTCATATCTGAATAGAGTTGAAAGGCCAAACTGAAATTTTCCCCATCTGTAGGGAGATAAGTCTTAACAGGCTTTCAGCTATTGGGATCACATTCATTATTTAAGAATCTGAAGAAACCTGGGGATTATCTATCTAGAGAGATGCATCTATATGCTCGAACCCAAATTTGAGTGCATTTTTAGGTTGGGTTTGTAGGTCCCCATGAAACTCATTCATGGTCCCAGGTTATATATCCTTTCATTGTGTCTTAGTGCATTTAGTGTTGCTATAAAGAAGTATCTGAGGCTGAGTAGTTTACAAAGGAAAGAGGTTTATTTGGCTCATGGTTCTGCAGGCTGTTCAAGAAGCATCATGATGACATCTGCTCAGCTCCTGGTGGGGGCTTTTGTGTTGTGTTGAAACATGGCAGAAAAGGTCGAAACGGGAGAAGGCATGTGCACAGAGGGATCAAACCCAAGGGGTATCTTGGTTTTATAACAGCCCACTCTCTCATGGGAACTAATTCATTCCCCTAAGAGCCAATCCAGTCTCACCAGAGCAAGAACTCACTGCCCTGAGAACAGCACCAAGCCATTTATGAGGGATCCACTCCCTAGACCCAAACACTTCTCACAAGGCCCCACTTCCCAACACTGCCATGTTGGGATCAAATTTTAAAATGAACTTTGTTGGGGACAACCAAGCCATATGCAAACCACAGCGTATTGCAATGCAATGTCTGGCATTGAAGGCTGTGGATCGTCTTTCTCTGTCTCCCTGCTCTCTGGTCTGTCCTCTCCTTTCCTTTTCTACTGTTGTTGCCTTGATTTTGGACCTTCATCATTATCCCCCTAGGCTATTTTAATTTCCTCTGGATTTGTCTCTCTGCATATAGTTTCTCCCCCTTGAAATTCATTCTCTACATAATCTATAGAAAGAAATGATATTGAAATGGTGTATGTGAGATAAAAGTTAATAAAATTATAAAAATTTATTTTTAGGATAAAGCAATAAGGTTTATTATAGATACTCTGGAAGATACATGTAAGTTCAAAAAAATTCATAGTCTCAGCACCCAGAAACAACCAATGGTAAATTTTTATTTCAGTGTTTTTCTATGGAAAATTTCTTTTTAGTAGTTGTGATCAAGCTATATGCCTGTGTATTTTTACATTGAAATGTTTTAGTTGACATTTATTTTTTCTTTAGTTCAAATGCACGTATTTTTAAAATTTTTTTATTATGGAAAGTTTTTTTTTTTTTTTTTTTTAAGACAGAGTTTTGCTCTTGTTGCCCAGGCTGGAGTGCAATGGCATGACCTCGGCTCACTGCAACTTCTGCCTCCCGGGTTCAAGTGATTCTCCTGCGTCAACCTCCTGATTAGCTGAGATTACAGGCGCCCAACACCAAGCCCAGCTAATTTTTGGTATTTTCAGTAGAGACAGGGTTTTACTATGTTGGCCAGGCTGGTCTTGAACTCCTGACCTCAGGTGATCCACCCACCTTGGCCTCCCAAAGTGCAGGGATTACAGGTGTGAGCCACTGCACCCAGCCTATGGAAAGTTTTAAACATACTCAAAAACAAAGACATTATTATAATGACCCCCTCCTCCACATAGCCAACATTTACCTTCATAAATTATCAAACTTTTATCAGTGAGCTTTTGATGTGTAACAGGTGGCCTCAAAATGTAGTGGCTTAAAATAACAACTATGGATTTAGTTCATAATTCTCTGGAGCAGCAATTTGGGCTAGGCTCAGCTGTGTGGTTCTTTTGTTAGTCTTGGCTGACCTCACTCATGCATCCGTGTGCATCTGTGTTTTACTGCCACTTAGCTAGATGGCTCTCCTTCTGGGATTGCTGGCTGATGTCAGGGGTGACAGGAAGAACTAAGTTCTTCTATCTCTCACCATCCACAGACTATCTTTGGACTTCTTCATGTTGTGATGGAAAGATTCCAAATATAGACAGAGGTCAAGTATCAGTGCATGAATACTTTTCAAGTTTCTGCTTGTGTCTCATTTACTAATATTTTATTGGCCAAAGCAAGTCACAGGGTCAATCTACCCTCAAAGAATTGAGAAATAGATTCCACTTCTTAAAGGATATCACACATCAATTGCAAGGGCATGGGTGTAGGGTGCAAAAAAATTTGTGGCCATTCTTATAATCTTCTACAAATGTATTACTAATCTTAACATTAGTAGGTCATCATTTTTTGATGTTATTGGTAACTTGTAAATATAATTTAGATGGCTAAGTAATTAATATGTTACCTAGTGGATGTGCTGAAGGTTGCATGACCATTCCCTTATGTTGGGTAGTGAGAAAATTGCCATTTTTTTCTGCCATTATGAGTAATGCTACAATGGATGCTTTGTCACAAAGCTTTTTCTGGTTTTAGGATTATTTCCTTAAAGTAGTCACAAAAGTGATATTACTGTGTTAAACATTTTTAGAGCTCTTAGTACACTTCGCCAAATTGCTTTCCAAAAGGATTTTATCAATTTACCCTCCCATCAATGTGTGTGAGTACCCCACAGGGATCCTTCTACAATGCAAATCTGATTGTCTCATGCCTAGTTTAAAACTGGGCTCTGTTGCCTTCACAATAAAGACTAAACTATCTAAGACAAAACTATATCTACTACATGATTTTTGAATAACTGAAAGACTATTTTAGCTTGATAAGACCCTATATTCAAGGGTTATAGAAGCTAGTAGGAGATGAGACTGGGTAGGTTCAGAACCCAGTTTTCATATTTTCCTGATGGAAACCTGAATTTCCATCATTTTCATGTTGTTTTCAATTAACATGTTGTTACATATTTTCAATATGTAAGTATATTATGGAAGAGAAAACTGAGGGTCAGAGAGTTCAGTGCTTAAAGTGGAAACTTACAGCTTTCTATCTGTGGTATCATCTAACTATTTTGCATCATATAATCTTTGAAGAGGAATTCATATACATAAGCTTAAGAACATATTTAACCAATATAAATACATTGTAACGTACATTTGTTTTGCTGGTTAGAATTCTCTAGTTCTTAAAAATTAAAGACTAAAATTTAGAATGAGACAGATCTGGATTTGAATTCAGGTTCTGTCATTTACTAGAATGTGAGCAAGACTTAACATCTCTAAGCCTCAATTTTGTTATCTGTAAGACATGGATAATAATACCTAGGTCTTAGAGGTTTGGTGATGATTCAACCTATATTTCAAATGTCTAGCAGAACCATTCAACAGTTCTTCTTCTTCTTATTTGAGATGAATATATAAATAGAAGGGAAAAAATAAATGTAACCAAAATTAGGAGGCTTTACTAATTTAAGACTATAAATAAAACTGTGTGAATTTTAAAAGTTACCGTGGTTGGGACCTAGTTCAGTCTACTAGTTGGAGTTCTTGCCTTTTCTGAAGTTTACCTGTTCTCAATATTTGTGCTAGCCCCCAGGGTGATGAATCGTTGGTTCTCCTTGATGCTCACTTATCCCCTGCCTAAAATGGAGAGCAGAGACCAAAATGGCTTCCTTGAGGTGAAGTTCCTCAGCCAAGGATTTCCTGGCAGTCCTGTCTGCTGTTCTGGATGCCTCCAGCACCCTATGGCCAGGGAGGAAGGCAGCTATTGATGAGAGCAGGGCTTACACCTTATTATTTCTCTAGAGGAGTATCTGATGAAACTTTCTCTGGGCCCCGAGGATCTCAGGACTTGCCTGTTATCCCATTACAGATAACGTATCTACACATTTACTCAGGGTCACCTGGTTTTCTGCTGCTTCTTTACTTAGGGATGTTCTAGAATGGCATCATTCAATAGAAATATAGTGTGAATCACATATATAGCTTCGAATTTTCTAGTAGATACACTAGAAATATATATATACATATAGGTGAAATTAATTTCTATAATGTGTTATTTAGCCCAATATACCTAAAATATTATTTCAACATGAAATCTATTTACAATTATTAATGAAATGATTGACATGATGTTGTTTGGAGTTTTTGAAATCTGGTGTATATTTTACCTCTGCAGCACATTTGAAGTTCGACTAGCCACCTTTTAAGTATTCAGTAGGCGCACGTGGCTAGCGGCTACTATATTGGACAACACAGTTCTAGAGGAAAACTACCTGGGCTCCAAGTGATACAACTCTCCAGGAGTGTAGGTCTTGTAACTATTCTTCCTGAAAACATACTTCTGCCTCCAGCTAGGCTGGGTCTGTAAGGATCTTGGTTTACTACATCCTGGGTCTAGAATTTGTCCCATTAACCTATTATTTACTGTGTTTATTTTACCAATCAGGACAATATTTCCCATTCAGTGAATTCCCTTTCAGTGGTCTCTTGTGTCTTTCTGTCTATTTTAATTGCTCCTACCCTGATGTATTAGAGAAAAATGTTTTTTAATCTTTGAATATTAACATATAGAGGGCAAGAGAGTCAGTCATAATTAACTTCATTTCTCCCATGAGGCTCCTTTGCTCCTGTGTGAATTTGTGGATACAAAGTGATATGTGGGAATCTGTAACCCAAATGCTGTACAAGGATATGATGGGGAATGGATGATTCTTAGCAATAGCCAGCAGTGTCTGAGCCTTTGGCAATGGCCTAGCTAAAATGTTCTGATACATAAGTAATAATGACATGCTCAAGGAAGTGTGATGTTAGATGGAGTATAAAGGAATGATATGGAGGCGCAGAGAGCAAAAAGTTCCATACTGGCAGAGACCTCTTAGAGGAAGCATGCACTGGGAAAAATTCTCAATAGTGTCAATAGAGTCATCAAGTTCCTACCAAAAACAAGAGCTTCACATGCCCGATTTCTTGATGTAGGAATTTTATCCTTTTTTCAAAGATGAAATAGTGAAACTCAGAGAGGTTAGATAACTTAGCCAAGGCCAAAAAAAGAAAGGACCCAGGTCTGGGGGTGGGGGGTAATCCAAAAACCCTTTTCATTGATTTATTGCTGCCTTTGACTATTAGGTGGTTGAGGATTGACTCAAGGTATCACTTGGAGTGTACACGTGAGACTTCATTAGAGAGCAAGAAGTCTTTGCAGCAAACATTTATAATTTCTTACAAAGGATATATTATAGTGTATCATTGTTCTAGCTGCTATTGCAATGAAACAGTTTACTTCAAAATGCCATAAAACAACCCCTTATTATGCTCGTGACTCCATGGGTTAGGAATTCAGACAGGGCACAGTGACGTTAGCTTATCTCTGTTTTATGTCATGTGAGGCCTCAGTTGGAAGACTCAAAGGCTGAGGGCTGGAATGATTTGAAGACTCATTCACTCAGGTATCTGGTGGCTGAGGTTGGCTGTTCTCCATGTAACCTGCCTGTGTCATCTCTCGAGGAAGAAAGCTTTGACTTTCTCACAGTGTGGTGGCTGGGTACTAAAGGCTAGAATCAGATGAGAGTCACATTGCTTACCATTGCCTTGCCCCAGAAGTCATGTACCATGTACTCATATATTATATTCAGCAGGGTGGTCACAAAGCCCTGTCTAGTGTCAGTGGGAGATGAGATAGACTTTGCCTCTTGCTAGGAGGTGGCAAGGTTGCAGAAGGGCATGTGGGACCAGAAATATTGTTGGTCCCAATGTGAGGAAAATACGATCTGCCACAGTTAGTATCAGTGGTGTTGACCAACTGCTGGATAAGGAAGGAAAGATCGGTAACTGGGAAGAAAATGTTTTATTTGAATGCCAGGCTTTTTTAGCAAGTGTTAAAACAGTGAAAGGGAATTAGGAAAATGATGGAAAGGCAAATCAGTTCAAATGCAAATGGGGAGGCTTCCTCCTGATGAAGACCCCTTCAAGAAAGCTATGATGTCACTCTTGACTCTGTCCACTGGCCTTATGCTCTTCCTTGCAGCCTCCACTGGCCAGGGCTCTGTGTCCTATGTAACCTTTGATAGCCCAGTCCCAGGTAGAGCCATGACAGCTTGCCTTAGGCCTACCCTCCTTTCTTCATGGCTTAACCTCGAGCCCTCTTTCACTAGAGATTTGGAATTTCATTAAATCAGGGCTTGAACTGAGAAATAACGACTGCCTTTTTATGCACTGGCTCTTTACTGGCAAGCTATTATATTAGAGAAAAGATAAGATTCTATAACACTGCAGGAATAAAGCCCAGAAAATTATGCGAAAAGCTCCACCATCCAGGATAAATGTTATAGGAGGCATTAACCTTCCATAAAAATCCCTTTGCTAGGCAAGAATTTAAATGGCCGTCACTGTGAGAGGAGATATTTAGCCTTAGAAACATATTATACTGCCACCTCCTCATAAAATAGCAAGTTCTTTGGTTATCAGTAGTTGAATATTGTTCATCTTTTTCAAAGGCATGCTCAGAAATATAGCAAATGTGTATATGTAGTTTTGTGGGTGTACCCCATATACCACTTCATAGTTCCAAGAAGTTGTATATACAATCTCTACTTCTATTTGGGAAAACTGAATAAGAAACTAATATCCAAGCTAAGCTGAATCAAACTCTTATTATAGGCTCCAAATTACTTGCCTTGAGGGAAAAAGTATTAGAAAATACTTATTTAGAATATTGGAAAGCTTTATGCTTTAAAGTGGACTAAGTAAAAAAAAAATCTTCAGCACATCATATGTAATCCATTTTATTATGTTAGGAAAAGTGAAACTATCAAGGGCCACTCTGTGCCAGGCATTATATTCGTTAAATCCATTTGATCACTGGGCGATGTAGGTGTTATTATCCCACCTTAACAATTAAAAAAACCAGGACATAAAGAGATCTACCAACTTGCCTAGACTTCACTGTACCTAGAGGAAACCAGAGTTTGCCACCTATCACCTCCGAATCATTTTAGATCTTTAGAGTTTCTCTAAATTTCAACATGGCCAGCCCGTAAGTGACAAACCAAGGTAAAATATCAGATTCTTCCTTTCAGTTAAACCTAATTCATTGACGGATTCTCTCAGTTCTGTTCCTACATAGATCACAAATCCACGTATTTCCTTCTGTCATCACTGGCATCATCACTGGAGTCCAAGGAACCATGATCTCTCTCTAACCTGACCCCTGCCATGGTTCCGGCGTATGCTCTCTGCTTCCTTGCTTGCTCACCTCTCATTATCGTCACAGAGTAGCCAGAATGATCTTACAAGAAGCAAAGGAAAATACTTCTCTCTCTTGCTTGGAACTTTCCTGACTTTCTGCTGTACCTAGAACAAAATAATGAATGTCTCCCCTTGGCCCACAAGGCCTTGCAGGATCTGCCCCAGCCCTCCTGTCGCTTCGCACCTCTGACCGCCTCTGCTCCCAAGCTCCCATCCTTGCTGACATCTGATTATTTCTAGAGAAGAGCAGACTCTTTCCTGCTTCTTGCTTTTTTCCCCCCTCACCTTAGTATATTCTTCCCCGGCTCCTCACATGGCTGGATCTTGCCCCTGTGGTCTCAGTTTGAAGGCCAGTTCCTCTGAGACCTTCCTGGACCACCTTATTTCAAGCAACCTTCTCTGCTGTGTTGTTTGTTATCACAACACCTCGTTCTCTTCCTTCGTGGCACTGGTGACAAACTGTGATTTTTTGGTGTATTTGCTTACTTGTGTGTTATCCCTCCTTGCCACTTACCCTGCTCTGACTGTAAACCACATGAGAGCAGGAACTCTGTCAATCTATGCCTCAGTGCCCGACACATTGAAGGCATTCAATAATGATTTGATGAATCAATTAGTCCATATTTGGGTGGTCTTTCTGCTCTTAAAGCCCCTCACCATCCCAAGTCATAAAGTCTATTCAATGACCATTTACTTTTTTAGTGTCATATTGGCAAAAGTATTGGAGTTGGCTTTAAGCCCTCTTGTCTCCCCTCCCATTTCAACCATTGATTTGCTGTGTAACATGGAGCAAGTCATTATTCTTCTCTGGTCTTCATATTTCTCTTCTGTTAAATGAGGGGTGGAAAGCAGAGATTCTCTAAATTCCTTCCCAGCCCTGACTTCTGATTGTTCCCAATTTCCCTACCACTGTCTTCCCAGAGAAACCTCAATTGAAGTAGCTTGGTTTTAACTAAGTCCTTATATGAAATGCAGTCTGCAATTTATTTTGGTGGGCCCAGTGTTTCTTTTCTGTTTGGAGACTTTTGGGTGATGTTAAAGGAATGTGCTAGGTGCTGATGTCTGGGTGCTGACCCTCTGACAGTGCTGCCCAGGGAGGCAGATGGGTTTACTGCTGGCAGCCACCTGTAATGATGGGGAGAAACCCATTTGCCTCTTGCAACCCTCAGCCAGGTCAGACAAGCACTGAGGAGAGACCAGTACTTAATAATACATAGTGCCCTCAGCTTCTAATTCTCATCATCCCAGGAGGGGATCCTGGTCTGAGAAAGGTGACTAGCAGAGAATCCCGGTCTGAAAAAGGTGACTAGAGGCAGAGAAGACAAGTTCCTGAGTATGGGCTGGATTAGGACTGTGTGGCAGGGCCCAGTCAGCCACCTGTGTCCCCTGGCTATAGGAATCTGCTTTCTTCTGCAAGGATTGTCTGGGGATGGAGGAGGAGAGAAAGGTGGGTGCTCTTTGCTGTGCTAGATGCTGTGTGTGCACTGCATCACTGAACACTATGAGGAAGTTAGAATTTTCATGCTATCCCCATTTTCCAGATGGGGAAGCTGAGGTGTATAGAGAAGTTAAGTAACTTGCTTGAGGTCCTAGTGTTAGAAAGTGGTAAAGTTCTGGAGTGTTCCCATTGCAATCCCTACTCCTTTCTTGTCTCATTGGACAGTTGCTGGTATCACAGGGGATCCTGAACCCTTCAGAAGGAGCCATTCTCAGGAAACTGTTTGATAAGCCCATGTGGTTGTTGGAGTGTGCTGGGATCATATTTGGCAGACAGATTCCCAAATTCAGAACAACTGAGCTTTGCAACTTTGTTATTTTTTAAAAATAAAATTAGACAAATTGCATCAGATGTCAAGATAGAGACAAAGAAATGAGTACAGAGAAAAATCCTTTGCTTAATAGGAAAAAAAAAAACAAACCAATAATGTTCAGGTAAACTTTAAAAAAAGAAAAATATTTTTATTTATATCTCTGTTGACATCATGGCTTTTGGATATTTTAAGAAAGCTAAAATTTCCTCAAGCCAGGAAATCAACCTTCCAGAAGGTAGCTGAGAGCCAGAAGGAGGAGATATTCAACCATGCTTCTGGAGTGCCGACATTGGGCCAAGCCCTGCTGGTCACTGGAGATAAAAAGGTGAAAACGACATAGCCCCTGCTCTTGCAGAGTCAGCCTGAGGGTGGAGGTCGGGGATCGACAAGTAAGTGGACAATTTAATATGCTGTGGTTCAGGCTATGACAGGACTGAGGACAGGAGCCTGTGGGAATACGGGAGCGAAGGTTCTGCAGAGGAGATGAATTTTTAAATGGGGCTAGAGGATAAGCCAGCAACAATAGGGGGAGAGTGGAGGGACTACAAAAGGCAAAGCTGTGGAACCACTGGACTGCAGATTGTCTGGGGAAGTAGGAAAAGAGGCGGGAGAGATGGATTATAACCTGCTTGTAAAGAGCTTTGAATTTCAGACTATGGAACAGACTAGAGGGAGGTTGTTCTAACAGTCCAGGTGAGATTGAAACAGTCTTGAACTTGGCCAGTGGCAGTGTAGGAAAGAAGAGAATAGGACAGTTCCCAATTGCATAAGGAATTCTACCTATAGAATTCTTATATTAAGATGGTAGAATGGCACAAAGTAGACACTCACTGTTAGAATAAAAGCTGGGTGTTACAGATGGATTGCATTACACATATGATTAGATATTTACATAGAGATACACACTCACATTCACCAGCTATATAATTTTCTTGATAAATAAATATACCTGGGAATTTTAAGTTAAAATATTTATTTTCATAACAGAAAGTGAATGCAAATTATGGTGATTTTGAGGCATCTAATGCTTTGTACATTAAGATGACAAATTGTTCTTTCCAAATAATTCATATTTAGTAACAAAGTTTTCTGCTTGATTGCGTATTGTTTTATTGTACTATTACAGATATTGTATTTGATCTTGGAGTGGAATTTGCTGTTCCATGTCATTAAATAAATTCTCAGGCATATATTTTATTTCATTCCTCAGAGAATTGAAGGTGTTCAGTAGCTTCGAAGCATGTGCCTGTCTTCCAGGGTGTTAGAAAAACAGAAAACAGCTTGTTGCAATTCCCTTTTTTTTTTTTTTTTGAAAAAAGATGACATTGAAGATGGGATATGCTCGTGGTGTGATGATGGAGGTGGGCTGAACTTGAACAGCTTATGACTACTTGTCCTTCAGGGCTAGAGAGAGCCCATGACTGCCTGCCCTCCCAGTGTAAAGTAGATTCACTTCCCTGCCTGTCCCCCAGTCTATCTCCTGGCACCCTGTTTTCATACTTCACAGTGTTTATCACAATTGTGAATTATATATTTGTGGTAGATTAAATATGGCTGCAAATTCTTCTTCCATGAGGAAGAAGTGGGGTCTGTGTACTCTCCTTTGAGTCTGGGAAGGCTTCTATGGCTGCTAGACCAATAGGACATGGCAGAAATTATTATGTGGGAGTATCCAGGCTCAGATGTTAATAAACTGGAAGCTTCTGCTTCCTATCTCTTGGAAGACTTCCTGGAGCCTGGAGCTTCTAAGCAAGAAGTCT
Organism: Symphalangus syndactylus; assembly: GCF_028878055.3. Lineage (NCBI taxonomy): Eukaryota > Metazoa > Chordata > Mammalia > Primates > Hylobatidae > Symphalangus > Symphalangus syndactylus. The sequence continues at coordinate 39,080,037 of NC_072425.2, read as the reverse complement.
GATTACTCTGACACTGCTACGATGAAGAGTTCCTGTATAGGCTTTCTGGTCAACTGTCCTAGCTGGACCCTGTTTTCCAGCCATCCCTGCTGAGGCATATGATGTGCTGGTGAACTGCTTTGGATCCTCGAGACTACAGCATTTCTGCTAGTTAAATAGTGATCTTCATCCACATCATGTGGAACAGAACTGCCTGGCTAAACTCTGCCTGAATTCCTCACCTCAAAATTGTGAGATGTAATAAAATGGTGGATGCCTTAAACCATTACATTTTTGAGTAGTTTGTTATGTGGCAATAGACAACTGGAACAACATTCATGTTTATTTACTATTACTATCTATTTTCTCCTTTAGACTGTAAGGACCATGAGGACAACTGGGGCCGTAGCTGTTATGTTCACCATTGTGTATTCACTTAGCCCACTCTTGGCACACAGTAAGAATTTCATAACTATTTATTTAAAGAATGAATGGAAGTTCTAAGACAGAAATTGGACAGAGTAGTTAGCCTAAAACCTAGGTGTGGATCCTCTACTCAAAGGCTCCTTGGGTTTCCTCTAATGTGGTCTGTGTTCTGATATTAAACCTCTTTTGCTTTGTTTGCATGGGATGCATTCTGAAGCTAAGGGTGCTATTAGTTTTGATTGAGGGATATATTCTTTTTTCTAGCACACATCACATGCCCATTTTTTTCTGGGAGCCAATGGCAGAAGTGTGAGCATTATTTGATTCTGGAATTCATTAAGAAGCAGTATCTGTCTGTCTGTCTGTCTATCTATCTATCTATCTATCTATCTATCTATCTATCTATCTATCATCTATCTATCTATCATCTCTATTCATCCATCTAATCATTTCTTTATCTATCTATGTATCTATCATCTATCTATCCATCTATCTGTCTACCAATCATAGTTTTGGTTCTGAGGCTCCGATGCAACACTTGAAAAATAGTTCTTGGGTTTATTGGCATTTGATACCTCACTGTATACAGAGAAACAACCATGTTTACAGTGGAAAGGATGGCTTCCTTGCCTGACTGGCTCTGATAGCCAACCTTCTGCTTTCTCAGTGTCCACAAATTGTAACCATTAGTAAGGTATTCATTAAAAAGTGGAATGCTGGCATAGAGTGCTTTATCTTTTCACTACACAATTGTATATCTGTGCCAGCAAATCTAATTATTATTATTTTGTTTGGTTGCAATTTCACCTCCCACACCACAGCATATAGTAAACATTTGATGACTCTTGAAGCATCTTTATGAACTTCTCCAAGAATCTTTTTCATCCCCTAGATGATAGGTCTTTTGGAAAAGGCCAATCAGATGTGACTGCCGAGGTGGCTTGACAATATCCTTCTGGATGGTTTTAATAATAGTATTTTGTTTTCTTAAGTACAGCACTTTATAGTGAACTAAAAAAAATGCTGCCATGACTTTTTTGCCTGGCTGTGTTTTAAATGGGCTGTCCTGTGTGTGTGTACATCATTAATACAACCCCTTGGCTGGGAGGTGGGTGTGTATAAAGACAATTGGATGATGGACTGGATACTTACTTTCTCACAATCGGGCATTTTATATTAGGTAGATCAGAGTCCTAAAAGCCCTCTTGTTTCATTATTGCATATATTTTTCCTTGTGGGGATTTTAAAGAATTTGATGGTATAGTCAGAGATAATGCAAAAAGCAGTGTCTGGTAATAATTTATTAATGTGATTCGTTCTATGGAAGATTCAGGGAACAATTACTTTTAGGGGGTCCATTGGGTATAGGTGTGTAAGTGGATAGAAGAAGGGGTGCTCATGTTGTCAGTGATTGTGGTAAAAGCTATGTTGTACCAAGGGAGTCTTAACATTTCATTCATGATTGAAAGTAATCAAGAAAAGCTGGTGTTTCAGTCAGGATTCATTTGGTTATAAATGCTAACAAAACAAATCAGACTATCTTTAAAAAAGATAACATTTATTGACATATGTAATTGAAAATTCTACTTCTTCAGGCATAGTTGAATCCAGGTGCTCAAGTCATGTTACCATGTTGGAGTCATTCTAAGGAATGCTTTTTCTAAATGGTAGTAAAGAAGGTCTCCAGCAACTCAAGGCTTTTGTAGCCCTTACAACTTAACATTTTAGAGAACCCAGAATAGATTCTTTTCTAAAAGCTTCGGCAAAAATCCTGGTGGTTATTCTCATTGGGCTTATTTAGGTCATTAATTATCCCCAAACCAATAACTGTGGCCAGAAGGAGGATGTGTTCTAATTATCCAGGTCTGAGCTATATTCTTTTCCCTGGAACTGAGAAGTAAGGTCAGCTCCAAGTGTTGATTAAAAATGGTGGCAGAGTGGTTTCTTTCAGGAGAGCTTCAAGACCTGTTTCATTACGATTGCTTATTTGTCTTCTGGGATCCCAGGAGCAAAGAGTGGGATGCTTCCTGAATAGAGATTCAGGTGGGAAATTTGAATCTAGACCCATTTTGCCATTTTCACTAAATGATCATGGGTGGGTACTTTCTCTTATAGGGTCTCAGATTCCTTATTTGTAAAGTGAAGAGCTTGGATGAGGTGATTCTGATAATCCTATCTGGCTCAAAGCTTCCACAATTTTCTTTACCCTTGCTAGAAGGATTATTGTGAACGTCCAGGGGGAAAAAGTATGTAATGTGCTCCAAACTGGAGGGATTTCTGACTCTGATGTTGATGGTGACGATGATGACAGCAGTCCTGCACTCTATTAGAAACAGCCCCCGGTCCTCACTGCTCTCAAAGACTCTGCTTCAGAGCTCTTCCTCTCACTTTCCCCAAAGCTCATCAGCAATGCTGGCAAGAGACATTCTGGCTGCTGGAAGGTCACTGGGATAAGTGGGAAGGTTGGCCGATTGCCTGAAAATGAGTTTGGCTTAAAAGTTTCTTGCCCAAGAAATGGAAAGAAAAAACCTGCTGGGATAGCCAAGGGGAAAGAGAAGAGTGAGTGACCTCTTTATAAAGAACTGCAGCCCTGGAAATCTGACTAATGGCTGAAGAGGGTATGTGATGATAACTCACAGCGGCCACTTGGATTTAATTATAGCAACATTTGCAGACAATAAGTGGGTCTTGAGTGAAGCCTGCCTGATGATATGGCAGTGACAAAAGCTAATCTGGATTTCTAGCCAAAAGGATGGATGAGAAATGACTTGGGAACATTTCCTGTAGAATATATTTTTTTGTTGTTATCACCATGGCGAAATATTTATTAAGGTTCTTGGGGTGAAGATGGTACTGTTCTAAATTGTGGAAAGAGAAGTGGACTTGGAATTAGAAAACCTGGGTTTACTTCTGGAGATTTTACTTATTCACTGGATCTCATTTTCATTATTTTCAAAATAGAAGCTTTGTTCTTTGTGGTCTTGAAATTAGTAATTTTGAGACTACAGATTCGGCCAAGGTACATTCTAGTTTTTAAAACATTCTCTGGTTTTTAAACTTCTCTTGCTTACATATAATAAAAGAAGATAAGAGTCTTGACTTTTAGGTACTCCTAATAAAAAGGACTCATAGAGAATGTAGTAGAAAAATTAAAATTCCTAATAATAAGCTGTCAATAGGATCCTAGGAGAAAAATCATGGTCCGAACAGTAAAGTCAAACATTTTTCCAACTTGCTTTCTGTTTATTGAGTATTTATATGTCAGCACTGTGTTTGGTACTTTATGTACAGATCAATACTGTGGGGTAGGTTTTACTAAACCTGTTTTAAAGGTGAGGTTACTGAAGTTCAGATAGGTTGAATAATTTGCTCAAGAAATTGTAGTTTTTAGAATGAACATTAATAAATTTCTAATCTCAAAATTAACTTTCAAGGCTACAAAAAACAAAGCTCTTCATTTTGCAAATGATGAAAATGAGGCTAAATGAATAAGGAGGAACTCTGGAAATGAACCCAGGTTTTCTAACTCCAAGTCCAATAAGTAAACTTATAAGGGATGGAGTGGGAATTCTGGTCTGTCTGAATCCAAGGGTTGTTCTCCTAGCACTATGCTATACTTTGGCTCTGTTTCTTTCTCCTTACCTCCTCTCTAGGTCTTGTTAAATGCAGGCAGCTTGGGAGTTTCTGGTCTTAGAAACCATCCTCTAGAAGTAGGTTTCTGCCTGGTATCTGGGATGTTTGAAATCCAAGCTTTGAGAATGGTGAAGGCAAGTCTCTTCTGCAGTTACACAGAGTGTGGAAGCGTCTGGGGAATGGGACCCTAGAGGATGTGGAGTATTGAGGTTAGTAGCTTGCAGTCAGCTAGCTCTGCAAGAATATTAGTTGGTAAGGATGTTTGCTCCTTTTCTCTTCCAAACAAACTCCATTTTCTTATGTGTAATGGAGTTGTGCCTTCCAAGAGGATGGTGTTAAAGGGGTTCTTATTATATCTCATATCTATGTAGTATTCATGATCATGAAATGATTATTTTCCTTTGGCTGAATAATGCCTTGTGAAAGAGCTCAACCACTGTATCAGTTAACCTTTTCTGCTTACAAACCTTTCCAAATTTAATGGCCTAAACAATAAACATATTTAGATTATGATTCTATGGATCAGCAGCTCAGGCTGGACTCGGGTAATTCTTCTGGTCTTGGATTGCCTCAGTCTTACATCTACTACCAATCACCTGGGTGGCTTTCTTTTGGGGACTAGTGGGCCGTTGGCTGGAGAAATGGGGGCAACTGGGCCATATGTCTTTCATCGTCAAGCAGGATAACCCGGGCTTGTTTACCTGACGTTTGGACAGGATTTCAAGGGAGAGAAGAGAACTGTGCAAGTTCTCTTGAGTCTCAAAACTGTCTTAACATTACTTTTACTGCATTCTGTCTGCTGAAACAAGTCACAAAACCCACCCTGATTAAACAACTTGGGAAATAGCTTTCATCTTTTGATGGGAGGAGCTGCAAAGATACATTGCAAAGGAGAATTCATACAGAGAAGCACTCCGTTGTGTCAATTTTTTTGAACAGTCTACCACACCCATTCCTGTTGATGTTGAGCTGATGAATGACCACATAGATGTCACAGTTGCTACAGAATAATAGCACCCTGCAATAGAAAATAGGGCATTGTCTTCAGTGAATAGATGGAGCTTTCATTGCAGATTTTTGTCCTTTCTCATTTCAGAAGGAATTTGGGGTGGCTTGCAGAGATGCATGTAGTAGGACAAGGTCAAAGAGAAAATAGAAGGCTTTGGAACCAGGAGCATAGTTAGTATGAGAATACACAATTTCTTGTATAGTTGCTAGAGGTGGGCTACACATTTGCATCTGGTCTCCTCATAGCCAAAGTACAGAGGAGAACATGATCAGTTGTGTGAACCATGGTATCCATAAGAGAAAAGGAGTCTAGCATCTCAGTTCAGTGTTGGGTGTGACAGGTCAGAGTTGGTATGAGTGTAGCTTAGGGAGGGAGCTTTTCTTTGAGCCTCATGGGAAGACTTGTGGGGTAAAATGGACTAAGCAAAATTTGAAAAGAGGCTGAGTCAGGGTACTCCAAGTCTATATGTATATATTGAATATATTTGATAATAACTAAAGCTCACAGTCATTTTACAGGTTATAGGTGCTTTACAAGTTCAAAAGGTCTAGTGCATCATCATCTTTTTTGTTGTGGGAAGTCAGGGACCCCAGATGGAGGGACTGGCTGGAGCCACGGCAGAGGAACATAAATTGTGAAGATTTCATATTAATATGGACATTTATCCGTTCCCAAATAATACTTTTATAATTTCTTATGCCTGTCTTTACTTTAATCTCTCTTTTTTTTTTTTTTTTTTGAGACAGAGTCTCACTCTGTTGCCCAGGCTAGAGTGTAGTGGCGCGATCTTGGCTCACTGCAAGCTCCACCTCCCGGGTTCACGCCATTCTCCTGCCTCAGCCTCCCGAGTAGCTGGGACTACAGGAACCTGCCACCATGCCTGGTTATTTTTTTTTGTATTTTTAGTAGAGACGGGGTTTCACCATGTTAGCCAGGATGGTCTCAATTTCCTGACCTCATGATCCGCCCGCCTCGGCTTCCCAAAGTGCTGGGATTACAGGTGTGAGCCACTGCGCCTGGCTACTTTAATCTCTTAATCCTGTTATCTTCATAAGCTGAGGATGTACGTCACCTCAGGAACACTGTGATAATTGTGTTAACTGTACAAATTGATTGTAAAACATATGTGTTTGAACAATATGAAATCAGTGCACCTTGAAAAAGAACAGAATAACAGCGATTTTTACGGAATGAGGGAAGACAACCATAGGTCTGACTGCCTGCGGGGTCTGGCAAAAGAGCCATATTTTTCTTCTTGCAGAGAGCCTATAAACAGACGTGCAAGTAGGAAAGATATGGCTAAATTCTTTTCCTAGCAAGGAATATTAATATTAATACCCTGGGAAAAGAACGTGTTCCTGGAGGGAGGTCTATGAATGGCCACTCTGGGAATGTCTGTCTTGTGCAGTTGTGATAAGGACTGAATAAGGACTGAGATACTCCCTGGTCTCCTGCAGAACCCTCAGGCTTACTAGGGTGGGGAAAAACTCCGCCCTGGTAAATTTGTGGTCAGACCGGTTCTCTGCTCTCGAACCCTGTTTTCTGTTGTTTAAGATGTATATCAAGACAATATGTGCACTGCTGAACATAGACCCTTATAAGTGGTTCTGCTTTTGCCCTTTGCCTTGTGATCTTTATTAGACCCTTATTAGTGGTTCTGCTTTTTGCCCTTTGAAGCATGTGATCTTTGTACCTACTCCCTGTTTTTACACCCCCTCCCCTTTTGAAACCCTTAATAAAAACTTGCTGGCCTGAGACTCAGGCGGGCATCACAGTCCTATCGGTATGTGATGTCACTCCCGGTGGCCCAGCTGTGAAATTCCTCTCTTTGTACTGTCTCTCTTTCTCAGCCAGCCGACACTTATGGAAAATAGAAAGAATCTATGTTGAAATATTGGGGATGGGTTCCCCCAATACTTTTTTTTTTGAGACGGAGTCTTGCTCTGTCACCCAGGCTGGAGTGCAATGGCGCGATCTCGGCTCACTGCAAGCTCTGCCTCCCAGGTTCATGCTATTCTTCTGCCTCAGCCTTCTGAATAGCTGGGACTACAGGTGCCCACCACCATGCCCAGCTAATTTTTTGTATTTTTAGTAGAGACAGAGTTTCACTGTGTTAGCCAGGATGGCCTCGATCTCCTGACCTTGTGATCCGCCCCACCTCGGCCTCCCAAAGTGCTGGGATTACAGGTGTGAGCCACTGCACCCGGCCTCATCTTTTTATTGCCACTAACAATGAGATAAGTAGGGAAGATATTATAATATAACCCTTATTTAACACATAAGGAAACTCAGAGAGGTCAAGTGACTTGCTCAAGGTCATATAGTATAATAATACATGTTGTCTAACTTCTGTGACACTGAGTTGTGTCAGAAATATTGGATGAGATGTTTTGGAAGATACAGAGGAGTGGCATGGTCTCAAACTATGAAGTCTTCAGGGAGGAAAAGACTTAATAATGGTAATAATAACAATAAAGTTGCTTTTTTCTTGCCTTCTTTTTTTACATGTATTATTTTTCTTAATCTTTGCGCAGCCTCTTTGAGTTATTATTTCCATTTTACAGATACTAACCAGAGGCTCAAAGAGTATAAAAACTTGACTATCTTTTCCAAGATGGTAGTGGCAATGTTGGTTTGTAATCCCAGGTCTCTCTTAGATCAAATTCTGGAGACTTCTCACTAATGGATACTGGCTGAGACACAGGTACACTTGATATTAGTAGGGGACACTATAAGACAGTGTATAACAACATGCAAATAGAGTCTTAGGAAATCAGAAGAAGCAGAGGCCAGGACAAATGATCTTCGCAGGAGAGAATTCAAGAAGGAACACAGAATTCGCCAAAACTCAAAGGATTGACAATGATGCCTATGGGAACAGAAGGCCAAAGTGTAGGCCAGGCAGGGGAATGGCACCAGGATAGTGGGTGATGTGTGTTCAGAGTAACCATGAATGAGCATTACTTTTTAAAATGTATTCAACTTATTGAATGAAGACTTATTGAGTACTAATGGTGAAAACAAAGATGAATTAGATCTGAACTGGCCCTCAAAAAACTTGAGACAAACATCAAAAACCATAAGGAAGGTGGTGGGAACTGAGGTGAAGGAAGTACTGGTTAGCCAAATAGTGATAAAATTGTCAGGATGAGGATCTCGAGCTTGATTTTATTGAGATAAGGAAGAAAGAAAACACACACACAAACAAAAACACAAGAATAAAAGAGAAAAACCTGTATGTAAACATAAGGATTCTGTAAGTCAGAGGACAAGTGTAAGGAGAAAACAGTCTTAACGTCAACTATTGAATAGTCTGAATTCAATTATTGAATAGACTAAAAACAGTCTTAACGTCAACTCTGCTAGCTGAGTGTCCCGAAGAGGCTACAGGTCCAGATACTGGGCCAAACTGTGGCAGAGAGTTTGAGAATCTTGAATGCAGGAGATGACTGCAGATTTCCTTGGCACCATCATGAGCCTTGGCCTGAAAACAATAGTTAGAGATAAAATATGTATTTATATGACTTCCTTAAAAAAAAGTCACATTGTTTTCTCTGATAGATGTAATATATGTGCATTGTAAAATTTTTTTTAATACAGAAAAGAACAAAGGTAAAAATCATTCATAACTATACTACCCAGAGAGGAACATTGTGAACCTTTTAAACAGCTCCCTCTAGACATTTTTCCCAGTCATGTGTCTTATATAGCTGTATTCATCTATTTCCTCTTATGTGTGGTTTAGAGAGTGATAGCTCAATCCTTGCCCTTATCTCGGAAAACTTTTTTAGGAGTCTTAGAAGTGGAATCACTTGGTTTCATTAAGGATAGTCTTATTACTAAAATTATTTCTGGAAAAGGTTTAGCAATTTTTACTCTCACCATATATGAGAATGCTCATCTTAATGCACCGTTGCCAGTCTTGAGTTGTATCATTAAAAATAAATCGATTCCCCAAACCCCATAAACCCAGTATAATCATGCATCAGGCAAATCCAAGAGAGAGACGTTATACAAAATACCTGGTAAATGCTCCTCAAAACTGTCAAAGTCATCAACAACAAGGAAAACCTGAAAAACTGTCACAGCCAAGAGTAGCCTAAGGAGACACGGTAACTACACGAAATGTGGTCTCCTGGATGGGATCTGGGAACAGAAATGTTAGGTCAAATCAAGGAAATCTGAATATTGGAGTTAATAAATAATAGTGTATCAATATTGATCAATAATTTGTCTCAAGTTTACCATACTAATGGAAGATGCTAATAATCGGGGAAACTGGGTGTGGGACATATCTTCACAATTTTCCTGTAAATTTAAAGGTGTTCTAAACTAAGTTTATTAAAAAATCAAGCATGCACACAAGCAAAAGTGTAACAAATGAAGTCACTGATGTGAACAGATAACTACGACTGCATTTCTGAAATTTGCTAATATTGCTAGTCTATACCTAATGATCTGTGATCTCTAAGGTTTTCTTGAAATAACCAGAGATCACAGATGAAATTACAGAAGATAATCATATATAATACATATTAGGTTGAAAGTATGGTGCTTAAGGACATAGAGACTGGAATCAGAATGCCTCAGTTTAAACCCTGGTTCTATTATTTACCAGCTCTATGATCTTGGGTTAGTTATCTCATTAATCTGTGCCTTGGTTTTTGAGTCTGTAAACTAATGATAAAATACTTCAGCGGGTTTCTCTGAGAATGAAATAGGTTGATATTTGTACAACAATGCCAGGCAGTTAGTGCTATAAAAATGTTTAATAGTGAGAAAAAAATAAGTCTCTTAATTTACTTATGGTACAAACATTTATTGAGCACCCAGTGTGCCAGGCATTATGTTAAGTGTTAAAGACAATTGTGAAAAAGAGAGACAATGCTCCTACCCTCAGGGAGTTTACTGTTTAATTGGCAGAGACAGACAATAAACAAACAAGTAATTGTAGATTGCAATAGTGCTAGGAAAGAAATAACAAGCCCAAAGTGATGGTAAAAAAGATGCCTTAGTTGGCTGGGCGCGGTGGCTCATGCCTGTAATCCCAGCACTTTGGGAGGCCGAGGCGGGCGGATCACGAGGTCAGGAGTTCGAGACCAGTCTGGCCAACATAGTGAAACCCCGTCTCTACTAAAAATACAAAAAAAATTAGTCGGGCATGGTGATGTGTGCCTGTAATCCCAGCTACTTGGAAGGCTGAGGCAGGAGAACTGTGTGAACCTGGGAGGCAGAGGTTGCAGTGAGCTGAGATCATGCCACTGCACTCCATTCTGGGTGACAGAATGAGATTCCATCTCAAAAAAAAAAGAAAGGAAAAAAGATAGATGCTTTATTTATATTTATTTGACTCCTTGTGATAACGAATATGTATTAATATTTTTGTTAATGACTTAGTCTTTTGTCAATTGTGTGTGCCTTTTGTCTGTGTTTCTGTTGTGTGATTTTTTTACACTGATTTGTAAGGGCTGTTATTTATTTATTAGTGGTGCTAATCTTTTCTCCAGTTTTATATTTGCCTTTTATTTTTTTGAGACAGGGTCTCACTCTGTTGCCCAGGCTGGAGTGCAGTAGTATGATTATGGTTCCCTGCAGCCTTGAGCTCACTTCACCAGTAGAGACAGAGTTTTATTACACCATGTTGCCCAGGCTGGTCTCAAATTCCTGGGCTCAGTTGATCCGCCTGCCTCAGCCTCCCAAAGTGCTGGGATTACAGGTAAGAGCCACTGTGCTTGGTCTATTTTTGTTTTAAAAATATGTACATGCAAGATTTTAATTTTCATGAGGGCCACTTTATCCCACTTTTCTTTGAGGCTTCCTCCATTACTTTTACAAGAAAAGCATAACATTTTTCTTCAATCCCCAAACATGTTTTCTAATATATTTTTCTTTTGAATATTTCCTGGGTTCATTTTTCACATTTAGCTCTTTTATTCATCTGACTTTTATTTCTGGATAAGTGTGATGTAAAGATTCAGACAGAAACTTTTTCTAAATCTGGTCAATTTCTTGAATAATCCTTTTTCCTTCTATTTACTTGTGAAGTTATTATCATTTCCTAAATTCTTTTACATACTAGAGGTTTATTTCTGTAATTTCTATCATATTTCTCTGGTTTTAAAAGCATTACCATACTGTTTTGATTACTGTAGCTCTATGGAATATTTTATTATTGATACGGCAGGTGCTACGTCCTCACCTTTTCTCCTCCAAAATGTTCAGTTATTACTACCAATTTTTTCTTTCGGATAAACTCCTGAGTTATTTTGAAAAACCAATAAAATCCAACTAAGTGATTGGAATTTTATTAACATCTTATACTATATTGAATAGAGTTTTTAAGTTTCCAACATTACAATTAATGTTCCATTGAGGAACATATTACATTTGTTAATTTGTAAGGTTTTCCTTCTTATTTCTGTATAAAATCTTCCCCACATAAATTATTAAATATTTAACTCTATTTTCACTTATTTGAATTGAAATGTAATTAAATATTCAATGTTTATGTGAATGTGAATTTCAACATAGTATATCAACTCACTTTTATTTATTAGTATGTCTATTCTATAGTTTTAATCATTATACTTGTATAGTACATCTTGATAGCTGGTGGTGCAAGTTACCTTTTATTATATTTACTTTTTTCACTTAAAAATTGATACACAATAGTTGCACATATGTAATATCACTATTTGTTTTGAAAATAGAGATACTCCATTCATATTTTTCTTTTTTTCCTTCTATGAGATTTGCTTTGCTGTTCTTCCTTTCTAACTTCTTTTGCTACTGATTAGTTGTTTTATTTTCAGTCTTTCTTGATATAATTTTTAAGGCTGTGAATTTGGCTCCAATGATAAATTTGGCTGTACTGCATAAATTTGTAATGTAATATGTCCACTATTCCTATTTTCTAATTACACTGTAATTTAGATTTCCCATTAGTGATTATTTACAACATAATTTTTAAGATTTCAAAACAGTTGTTTTTCTTTATTTGCATAGGCGTTCTTTTGATTTTAAATTTCATTATGCCGTAGTCAAAAAATGTGACTCATACAATTGATGATTTGGGGGATTCATGTGGTTTTTCATGATTAAACTTTGTGTTCCCAACATAAAAAAAATGATAAATGTTTGAGATGATGGATATGATAATTACCCTGATCTGATCACTATACATTGTGTGTATCAAAACATCACTATGTACTCCGTGTATACAATTATGATGTGTCAATTAAAAAAACTTTCAAGGCCGGGCACTGTAGCTTAGGCCTGTAATCCCAGCACTTTGGGAGGCTGAGGTGGGGGGACCACTTGACGTCTGGAGCCTGGCCAACATGGCGAAACCCTGTCTCTACTAAATATACAAAAATTAGCCAGGAGTCATGGCAAGCGCCTGTAGTCCCAGCTACTCAGGAAGCTGAGGCACAAGAATAGCTTGAACCTGTGAGGCAGAGGCTGCAGTGAGCCGAGATAGTGCCATCGTACTCCAGCCTGGGTGACAGAGCGAGACTCTGTCTCAAAAAGAAAAACAGAAAAAACAAAAATCTTTCAAGAAAATTTATACATCTAGAAAAAATTAAATAGCACAAATGAGTTTGTCTGAAAAGCAAGAGTTAACCTGTCAATCTTTTCTTATTCTTACTCTATCTCTTGCCTTTGTGTTTTTACTTTCTTTGGGGATTGTTTTCACACCTCCTTATAATGTGTTTATGCTGCCATTACTTGATTTATCAATTGTAGGTAATATTAATTGACTGCACTATGGGCAGTGAGAATTAACGTCCTTACATTATTTATTTTCCCTTTCCCAATTTCTAATATTTAAATGAATCTTTTCAGTTCTTTTATTAATTACTGTAAAAATTTTACATTAAATATCTTTCTCATGTATATTTACAAGTTTTGTTTTTAGATATTTTGATATTATTCACCACTTATATAATCACAATTGTTCTACCTTCAATATGTGTTGTGACCATTATCAGTATATATTGGCATTTTCTCTTACATTGCATTTTTTGCCTTAAATTCTCATTTTTTGATATTAATAGTCATCTATGCTCTTCTCTTTTGTTTTTCTCTTTTTTGACCAACTTTTTTGTTACTCTCTCCAAAGCATTCTTGCTGAGAATATAAATTTGATCTCTTACCTAATGTTAAGAATTTTCTGAACATATTATAATTTAGACTTATCTTACCTGGTGTTAAGAATTTTACCTAGTGTTGAGAATCTTCTTAACTGACATCCTTGAGAATCCTCTTAACACTAGGTAAGAGAAGTCTAAATTATGATATGGACGTCTAAATTAGGTATATTTTGATAATGACATGTCTGTCATTTATTTTTATGTTTTTAAAAACTTTTTGAATTCCAATTTTTTGCTCTATGGACATTGATTTCTTTGGTTTTCGTACTCCTACTTCTGTCTATATTACTCTACAAATCAACGTAACAATTTTAATTTTTCCAACATATAGTAATGAACTAAACATGTTTTTGCTGCTCTAATCTTTTCCCCTACCCATTTCTGGACTCTGATAACACTGTCTATCGACACAGAGCTATTATTAAATTATCTTTTTTACTTTTGTATTTATTTTCTTTTAAGATAATATTCTATTTTCTAGCCACATTTATAATACTTGGTTATCCAGAGTTCTATGTTTACTGATTTCACACGATGTCCAGTTTTTTAATACTATGGAAGTCTCATTTTTGACTTGTTTGTTTGAGTTAACTCTTGATGAGTTAGATCTATCTTCAAGTACTTTTTCTGAGTTGTATCTGGGTCATAATCTCTATTAGTCCTGTTTTTGTCAGAGAATATCTTCGTAGTTTTTCTGATTGAGTCACTTTTAAATACTGTGTCATTATTTAGTCGTTATTTATGTATATAAACATATTTATACACACATTTATTTATTATATTGATATATTTATTATGGGAATTGGCTCAGGTGATTATGAATGCCAAGAAGTTTCACCATCTGCCGTCTATAAGCTGAGAACCAGGAGAGCTAGTGGTGTAATTCAGGTTGAGTTCAAAGGCCTGAGAACCAGAAATTCTGATGTCCAAGGGCCAGAGAAGATGAATGTCCCAGTTCAAGAAGAAAAAGGGAAAACTCACCCTTCTTTAGCTTTTTTGTTCTACTGAGGCCCTCAGTGGGTTGGATGATGACCGCCCACATTGGTGAGGGTGGATCTTCTTTACTCAGTCTACTGATTTAAACACTAATCTCTTCTGGGAACACCTCCACAAATACACCCAGAAATCTTGTTTTACCAGGTATCTGGGCATCCCTTAGCTCAGTTAACCTGACACATAAAATTGACCATCACAGTTACCATCTTTTTCCTTTAAAAAACCGTGAAGAATTTGCTCTATTTTTTTTTTGTTTGGTGTTTAGTTTTAAGGAGAAATCTGAGAAGACTCTATGTTTTTATCTTTTAAAATAATTTGTATTTATTTTATGTTTGGCAATTGTTCTTTCTGGCTGTTGTTCTCTTTTTAATCAGTGTTGACTGGTACTTTTAAATCTTTTTATTTAGTAGACATAAATTTTTCTTTAATGCTGGAAGGTTTTTTTCCCCCACCTTTATCTTTGATTTTTGCTCTATTTCAATTTTGTTCCATTTATTTTGGTCTCATTTTTAGGAATATCAGCTATCTGCAGATTTGATTTCTGTTCTCACCTGTACATCTACCTATCTTCTCTCATTTTATTTTCTTCTCTCCCCTGCCGTTTGCATTTTTGAAGGATTTTCCAGATTTGTTTTGAGGCAATTAATTTGATTTTCTACAGTGTCTATGATTATACTTTCTGCTTCTAATGTAGATTTTAATTGTGGTATTTCATTTCTAGTTTCCTTCTCATCTCAGCAAGCTTATCTTTATGTCTCTGTATTTCATTCACCTATTTTTAAAGTTGCATCTAGCACCTGATACTCTCAATTTTTATTTGCACAATGGTATCTCTATTCTCTTGAACCTAATTAAAAACTAAAATTTATGATTTCTACATTTCTTTAGTCTTCTCTATAAATAATTTTCAGAAGACAGCTGTTTGAATCAGTCAGGGTTCTTAGTTTAATGTGGAAGAAACTGACTTTGGCTAATTTAAGTTGACTGTATTGATGTTGGGTAGTCTCTGGATTGTTGAATAGAGGGCATGCACTGGATAACTGAACCTAGAGGTGACATGGCTGGAATCCTGTCAAAATTACACCACAGAACTGGCCAGGTGAGCATTATCTGCTATTTTTGCCAAGCACCCAGTGCCACAGCTTCCACCTCTGTCATTATTTCCTCCAGAAACTATGTTGCTGCCATGGTTGCCCTTCTGCCATCGGAATGGATTCTCCACTGTTCTGCTTTTTGCATTACTAGACACTGGTTCGTAGTTCAGGAAGCATGCACATGATTGGCTGAACCTAGATTACATGTCCATAGTCTAACTGCAAGTAAGTCTGGTAAAGTAAGTTTCTGATCTTTTTAGCACCAGTAGTAGAAGGTGGCCTCTGTCTCCCACCAAGGCCTATAAAGACAGTGAAAATGTGAACAAAGAATGGACAGTCAATACAGTAGGGTCCATTATATTCTTCCTTGTATCCTGAGTGCTGTGCTATTTTTCCTTCTGTTTCAGAAACTTCTAAATTCTCAAGCTTGATTTTTACATTTTTCAAATGAGTATATTCCTTTTAACAAAGATATATATAGCAGAGCTTGGCATTTGCCAAAAAACCAAGTGAGTAGATTTCTTTGGTCCCTGGCTCTGCTGGTGATTACTTTTCAAAACCTTCTTTTGCCTTTTGAAATACTAAGCATGGTGGGCAGAGTGGGAGAAAGCTTTCCCACAGGAATAATTTATATTTTTTATCCACTTTGGTTATTGTTGAAGTATGAAAGGTAGAGTAAAAAAGGAGAGGTCTCTCTGAGCCTGAACTGAAACAGCTATCTTTTGGAATAAGCACATTAGGTTTCTTCTTTTAATGGCCAATATAATACTGAATGGGCAAAAGCTGGAAGCATTCCCCTTGAAAACTTGCACAAGACAAAGATACCCTCTCTCACCACTTGTATTCAACATAGTATTGGAAGTTCAGGCCATGGCAAGCAGGCAAGAGAACAAAATAAGCATATTCAAATAGGAAGAGAGAAAGTCAAATTGTCTTTGTTTGCATATAACATTATCTTACAGTTAGAAAACCCCATTGTCTCAGCCCAAAAGCTTCTTGAGCTGATAAGCAACTTCAGCAAAGTCTCAGGATACAAAATCAATGTGCAAAAATCACAAGTATTCCTATACACCATCAATACACAAGCAGACAGTCAAATCATGAAAGAACTCCCATGCACAATTGAAATAATATTTTAGTGGGCTGTAACCTTATTGTAAGTTGAGGAGCATCTGTATTATGTGAAGTGTCTGTTCAAGTCTTTTGTTTACAATTCTGTCAGTTTTCTTATTGAGTTGTAAGAATTCTTTATGTATTCTGAATACTAGCTCTTTGTCAGATTACAAATATTTTATCCAATTATATGGCTTTTCTCTTCATTTTTTTCAAGGTGTCTTGATAAGCAAAAGTTTCAAGTTTTGATGAGATCTAATTTACCAATTTATTTGAATGGTTTGTGATTTTGTGTCCTGTCTAAGAAATTATTACCTATGCTGAGGTTGCAAGGATTTTCTTCTTTGCTTCTGTTTTGTTCCATCACATTTAGGCCTATGGACAATTTTGATTAATTTTTGTTTATGATATAAGGTAAGGGTCAATGTTCATTTTCTCACCTAAGGGTATCTACTTGTTCCAGCACAATTTGGGGAGAAAACTTTCCTTTCTTTTTAAAATTACCTCAGCACTTTTATTGAGAACTAATCAAATATATATGAATTTATTTCTTGGTTCTATATTCTATACAAATTGATGTATATGTCTATCTTTTTGGCACTACTACATCGTTTTGATTACTGGGTCTTAAGAGTAAGACTCAAAATCAGATAGTGTAAATATACCAATTTTTCCTTCTATTTCAAAAATGCTTTTTATTTTCTAAGTCATTTTGATATCCATATAAAATGTATAATTAACTTGTAATTTTCTACAAAAAAGTTCTGCTGAAATTTTTTGGCATTATGTTAAAACCATAGATACATTTGGAAATAGATATCTTAATTACATTGTCTTCTAATCCATGAACATGGTATACCTCTCCATTTATTTAAATCTTTGCTAATTTATCTCAGCAAAGTTTTGTTCTTTTTGTTATAGGAGTCTTGTTTCACTTGTTAAATTTATTCCTAAAGATATTATATTTATTTGGTGCTATTATAAATGCAATTTTGAAAATTTGTGTTCCAATTGTTTGCTGGCAATATGTAAAAATTCAATTAATCTTGATTTTATCTTGATTTTTAAAAATTTAATTCTATAATCTGAGATCTTGATAAATTCCCTCGTTAGTTCTAGTAGTTTTTTGGTATCATCCTGAAGGTGTTTTACATAAGTAGTCATGTTATTTGTGAATAGAGACAGTTTTATTTATTCCCTTCTAATCATTACGCCTTTTAATTTTTCTTAATTTGTTAAATTGCTAGCACCACTAGTGTTGAATAGAATTGGTGAGAGCAGATATCATTGCCTTCTTTCTGATCTTAAAGGAAAAACATTCATTATTTTATCATTAAATATAATATTAGCTATACATTTTTTCCCAGATATTCTTTATCACATGGAAGAACTTCCGTAATTTGCCAAGAGTTTTTGTCATGAATGGGTGTGAAATTTTGTCAAGTGCTTTTTTCTTCAGAGGTTAAAATATCACAGGACTTTAAAAAACTTTTATTTTAGGTTCAGGGGAACATGTGCAGGTTTGTTATATAGGTAAACTTGTGTCATGGAGGTTTGTTGTACAGATTATTTTACCACTCCAGTACTAAGTCTAGTACCCAATAGTTATTTTTTCTGTTCCTCTCCCTCCTCCTACACTCTACCTTCAAGTAGGCCCCAGTGTCTGTTGTTTCCCTCTTTGTGTCCATGTGTTCTCATCCTTTAGCTTCTGTTTATAAGTGAGAACATGTGGTATTTGGTTTTCTGTTTCTGTGTTAATTTGCTGGAGATAATGACCTCCAGCTCCATCTATGTCCCTGCAAAAGATGTGATCTCATTTTTTTTATGGCTATGTAGTATTCCATAGTTTATATGTACTACATTTTCTTTATCCAGTCTGCCACATTTAGATTGATTTCATGTCTTTGCTATTGTGAATAGTGCTGAAATGAACATATATGTACACATGTCTTTAGAGTAAAATGATTTATATTCCTTTGGGTATATCCCAGTAATAGGATTGCTGGGACGAATGGTAGTTTTGTTTTTAGCTTTTTGAGCAATTGCCACATGCTTTCCAGAATGGTTGAACAATTTACACTCCCACCAACAAGATGTAAGTGTTCCTTTTCTCCACAACCTTGCCAGCATCTATTATTTTTTGACTTTTTGGTAATAGTCATTCTGACTAGTGTGAGATGATATCTCATTGTGGTTTTGATTTGCATTTCTCTAATGATCAGTGATAAAGAGCTTTTTAAAATATGCTTGTTGGCTGTATGTATGTCTTCTTTTGAAAAGTGTCATTTCATGTCCTTTGCCCACGTTTTAATGGGGTTGTTTTTTTCTTGTAAATTTGTTTAAATTTTTTATAGATGCTAGTTATTATACCTTGGTCAGGTGCATAATTTGCAAAAATTTTCTCCCATTTTGTAGGTTGTCTGTTTACTCTTTTGATAGTTTCTTTTGCTGTTCAGAAGCTCTTAAATTTAATTAGATCTCATTTATTAATTTTTGCTTTTGTTGCAATTGCTTTTGGCGATTTCATCATGAAATATTTGCCAGTTCCTATGTCCAGAATGTCATTGCCTAAGTTGCCTTCTATTTTTTTTGATAGTTTTCAGTTTTACATGTAAGTCTTTAGTCCATCTTGAGTTGATTCTTCTATACGGTGTAAGGAAGGGGTCCATTTTCAGTTTTCTGCATATGGTTAGCCAGTTATTACAGCATCATTTATTAAGTAGGGTGTCTTTTCCCTATTGTTTGTTTTTGTCAAAAAAATCAGATGGTTATAGATGTGTGGCCTTATTTCCTGGCTCTCTATTCTGTTTTATTGGCCTATAACCAAAACAGCATGGTACTGTTACAAAAACAGTATGACACTGGGCAACATGATGCCTGCAACTTTGTTCTTTTTGCTTAGGATTGCCTTGGCTATTTGGGCTCTTTTTTGGTTCCACATGAATTTTAAAATAGTTTTTTCTAGTTCTGTGAATAATTTCATTGGTAGTTTGATAGAAATAGCATCAAATCTGTAAATTTATTTGGGCAGTATGGCCATTTTAAATATATTTAGTTATACTGATTCTGCATATCCATGAATATGGAATGTTTTTTCATTTGTGTCATCTCTGATTTCCTTGAGCAATGTTTTGTAATTCTCACTGCAGAGATCTTTCATCTCTCTGGTTAGCTGTATTCTTGTGGTAACTGTGAATGGGATTTGTGTTTCTGATTTGGTTTTTGTCTTGGCTGTTGCTGAGTGTGTAGGAATGCTAGTGATTTTTATATGTTGATTTTGTATCCTGAAACTTTGCTGAAGTTGTTTATCAGCTAAAGAAGCTTTTGGGCCGTGACTACGAGGTTTTCTAGATACAGAATCATGATCATATCATCTGCAAACAGGAATAAGTTTGTCTTCCATTCTTCCTATTTGGATGCCCTTTGTTTCTCTTCCCTGATTTCTCTGGCCAGAACTTCCACTACTAAGTTGAATAGGAGTGGTGAGAGGGGGCATCCTTATCTTGTGCCAGTTTTCTTTTTTTTTTTTTTTTCTGAGAGGGAGTCTCACTCTGTCGCCAGACTGGAGTGCAGTGGTGCGACCTCGGCTCACTGCAACCTCTGCCTCCTGGGTTCAAGTGATTCCCCTGCCTCAGCCTCCTGATGAGCTGGGACTATAGGCGCACACCACCACACCTGGCTAATTTTTTATATTTTGGTAGAGATGAGGTTTCACCATGTTGGCCAGGATGGTCTTTATCTCCTGGCCTCGTGACCTGCCTGCCTCCGCCTCCCAGAGTGCTGGGATTACAAGTGTAAGCCACTGCACTGGGCCATGTTGTGCCAGTTTTCAAGGGGAATGCTTCCAGCTTCTGCCCATTTAGTATGATGTTGGCTGTGGATTTGTCATAGATGATCTTATTATTTTGAAGTATGTTCCTTCAGTATCTAATTTATTGAGAGTTTTTAGCATGAATGGTTGTTGAATTTTATTAAAAGCCTTTTCTATATCTATTGAGGTAACCACATGGTTTTTGTCTTAAGTTCTGTTTATGTAATGAATCACATTTATTGATTCACGTATGTTGAACCAACCTTGCATCCCAGGGAATAAAGCCTATTTGGTCATGGTAGATCATGATTTTTGATGTGCTACTGGATTTGGTTTGCAGTATTTTGTTAAGGATTTTTGCATCAAGCTTCGTTAAGGATATTGGCCTGAAGTTTTATTGTTTTGTTATATCTCTGTCAGGTTTTGATATTAGGATGATGCTGGCCTCATAGAATGAGTTGTGGAGGAGTCCCTCCTCAATGTTTTGGAATAGTTTTAGTAGGAATGGTACCATCTCTTCTTTGTACATCTGGTAGAATTCATCTGTGAATTCATCTGGCCCTGGGTTGATTTTTTTTTGTTTTGTTTTGGTTTTGGTTGGTATTTATCACTATTTATCACTGATACAGTTTTGGAGCTCATTATTGTCTGTTCAGGAATTCAATTTATTCCTGGTTCAGTCTTGGTGGGGTGTGTGTGTCCAGGAATTTATCCAACTCTTCTAGTTTTTGTGCTTGTGTGCATAGAGATGTTCATAGTAATCTCTGATGATTATTCATATTTCTGTGGGGTTAGTGACAACATCCCCCTTTTCAAGTCTGATTGTGTTTATTTGGATCTTTTCTCTTTTCTGCTTTATTAGTCTAGCTAGTGGCCTGTCTTAATTTTTTTTAAAAAGCCAACTCCCAGATTTATTAATCTCTGAAATTTTTTTTGTTTGATATACTTCGGTTCAACTCTGATTTTGGTTATTTCTTATCTTCTGCTAGCTTTGGGGTTGGTTTCCCCTTGCTTCTCTAGTTCTTTTAGTTTTGATATTAGATTGTTAATTTGAGTTCTTTCTAACTTTTTGATGTGGGTGTTTACTGCTATAAATTTCCCTCTTAACACTGCCTTAGCTGTTTCCCAGAGATTCTGGTATGTTTTATCCTTGTTCTCTTTAGTTTCAGTGAACTTCTTGATTTCTGCCTTAATTTCATTATTTACCCAAAAGTCATTTAAGAGCAGGTTGTTTAATTTCCGTGTAATTCCATGGTTTTGAGTGACTTTTTTCCCTCAATTTTGATTACGTGGTTGATTTCAGAGTATGTGACATGTGGCAACGAGAAGAATGTATTTTCTGCTGTTTCTGGCTGGAGAGTTCTGTAGAGGTCTATCACATCCATTTGGTTCAATGTTGAGTTTAAGTCCTGAATGTCTTTGTGAATTTTCTGCCTCAATGATCTGTCTAATACTGTCAGTGGAGTGTTGAAGTTTCCCACTATTATTGTGTGGGATTCTAAGTGTCTTTGTACATCTCTAAGAACTTGCTTAATGAATGTGGGTGTTCTTGTGTTGGGTGCATATATATTTAAGATAGTTAGATCTTGTTGAGTTGAACCCTTTACCATTATGTAAGGGCTTATTTGTCTTTTTTGATCTTTGTTGGTTTAAAGTTGTTTTGTCAGAAATTAGGATTGCAACCCTGCTTCTTTTTTCTAATTTTCATTTGTTTGGTAGATTTTTTCCTTTATCTCTTTATTTTGAGCCTGTGGGTTTCATTGCATGTGAGATGGGTCTCTTGAAGACAGTATACCATTAGGTCTTGCTTTTTTATCTAGCTTGCCACTCTGTGCCTTTTAAATGGGGCCATTTAGCCTACTTACAATCATGGTTAGTATTAATATGTGTCAATTTTATCCTGTCATCATGTTGTTAGCTGGTTATTATGCCTGCTTGTTTGTGTGGTTGTTTTACAGTGTCATTGGTCTGTGTGCATAAGTGTGTTTCTGTATTGGCTGGTAATGGTCTTTCCTTTCCATATTTAGTGCCCCTTTCAAGATCTCTTGTAAGGTGGGTCTGGTGGTAACAAACTCCCAACACATTTGATTATCTGAAAAGAATCTTATTTCTCTTTCACTGAGGAAGCTTAGTTGGGCTGGATGTAAAATTCTTGGTTGAAGATTTTGTTTTTTAAAAAAGTTATATATAGAACCTCAATATCCTCTGGCTTGTAGAGTTTCTGCTGAGTGGTCTGTTGTTAGCCTGATGAGGTTCCCTTTGCAGGTGACCTACCCTTACTCTCTAGCTGATTTTAACATTCTTTCGTTCATTTCAACCTTGGAAAATCTGTTGATTATGTTTTTTGGGGCTGATCCTCTTGTGTAGAATCTGGCAGGGATTCTCTGTATCTCCTGAATTTGACTGTTGGCCTCTCTAGCAAGGTTAGGGAAGTTTTCATGCACTATATCCTGAAATATGTTTTCCAAATTGTTTGCTTTCTGTCTGTTCATTTCAGTGATGCCAATGATTCATATATTTGGCCTTTTTACATAATTTCATATTTCTTAGAGGTGTTGTTCATTCATGTTTATTTTTTCTTTATTTTTTTTCTGACTGTCTTAATGCAGAGAGGCAGTCTTCAAGTTCTAAGATTCTTTCCCCAGCTTGGTCTATTCTGCTGTTAATACTTGCAATAGCATTGTGAAATTATCATAGTGTGTCTTCCAGCTCTGTCACATCAGTTTGTTTTTTTAAAAAAATACTGTCTATTTCATCTTTCAGTTCCTGTATTGTTTTGTTGTGATTCTTAGTTTCCTTGGATTGGGTTTTGCTATTCTCCTGAATCTCAGTGATCTTCATTCCTATCCATATTCTAAATTTTACTTCTGTAATGCAAGTGAATTCAACCTGGTTAAGATCCCTTTTTGGAGAACTAGTGCGGCCATATGGAGGACATAAGACACTCTGGCCATTTGAGTTGCTAGAGTTCTTGCATTGATTCTTTCTCATCTCTTTGTGTGGGTGTCCCTTTAACTGCTGGGCTGCCTCTGATTGAAATGGTCAGGACAGAGGCAGGGTGCTGGAGTCCCAGGTTGGGCGGCCTTACCCTGTGAGGAGAAGTGAGAACCGAGACCTCACTTTGGCGTGAGGTAGGTGCTCTGTGCTGGGCATCTGGACCAGTCCCTGGTCCCACAGACTCTCCAGATATGGAAAAAGCAAGGACAAGGGCTGTGATACAGCCAAGATGGCAACCTATGCCTCCTACTGGGAGCTCTCTTCCAAGGGGTTGCAGAGTTGCTACTGGATTGATTGTCCCAGTTTGGGTGGCTGGAGACCCACACCAGGAGAACCTGCCCAGTGAGGAGATACAGGATTGGAAACCCATGTAACAAACAGTCTGGAAACTTTTCCATAGGGCTGCTGCAGTACCTGAAGATATCAAAAGTAAAGACTATAAAACAGCAAAGATGGCGACCTGCCCCTTCTTTTGGGAGCTCCAGGTATGGACCTACTGCTGGCTCAGACATGCTGGTGGGGTAGGGTGCTGGGGGCCTGGGTTGGGAGGTCCTGCCCAGTGAGGAAAAATGGGGTCAGGAAACTGTGTATAAAAGCACATTTTGGTAGAGCAACTTTGCTGTGTTGGGGGTCTGCTCCAGCCCCTGGTCGCCTCAGACTCTCCAAAGCCTGAAGGTGACAATGGCTGAGACTGCAAGTCAACAAAGATGGTGGCTTATCCCTCCCTCTGAGGGCTGTGTCCCAGGGAGGTTTGGAATTGCTGCCATCTGGAAAACACTGGTGAAGGTGGTTGTAGACCTCAGTTGGGAGATTCCATCTAGTGAAGAGAAATGGGATCTGGGACCCATGTGAAAAAGCAGTCTCGCTGACTCTTCATAGAGCTGCTACACTGTGCAGGGCGATCAATCCAGTCCCTTGGTTGTCTCGGATTCCCCAGAGCCTGAAGGCATCGATGGCTAAGGCTGTGAAACAGCAAAGATGGTGGCCCACCCCTCCCTCTGGGAGCTCTATCTCAGGGACATGTAACACTGCTACCCATGGCTGGCTGGAGTTCCAAGCCAGTGGGTCTTATCTTGTGAGGTGCTGTGGAAACAGGGCCTGCAGACTGTTGCTGCTTAACCCCCTGGATTCAGCCTTTTTGCTAGGGGTATGTACAGGGGCCTAACCTCTTGCTTTGCTGGAAAGCCTGGGCATCTAAAGCCCACAGGGCTCTACTTATGCCTGAGGGTCTGCTCTGCTGAGACTCCATGTAGCTCTGCATGTCAGACCGTGGGCCCTGGTGGAGTGGGTTCAGAAGGGAGTCTCCTGACCTGAGGTTGGCAAAGATTTATGGGAGTAGTGTGGGTCCCCAGGGTCACTCACTTACTCACCACTTCCCTGGGCAGGGGAGACTCCCCTGGCTCCTCGTTCTTTGTTGCTCCTGCGTAAGCAGTCCTGCCTTGCTTTTTTCTGTTCTGTTTCCTGTCAGTCAAGGTGTTTTATTTTTATTTTTTAAATTAATCTCAATGTGTGTAACTGAGTATTTCAGTTGAAGGTGCTGTGTTTACTTGCCCCTTCTATTTCTCTCCATGAGAGCAGTGCACACTAGCTGCTTCTGTGGACCATCTTGGCCAGCCCCCTTGGGATTTTTTTCTTCTTTATTTTGTTAATATGGTGAATTGCATTGTTCTTTTTTTTTTTTTAAATGTTAAACCAACCTTGCATTACTGGAATAAATACACTTAGTGATAATATATTAACTATTCCTTTGATACATTGCTAGGTTTAACTGGCTAAAAGTTTTTTGTACCTGTGTTTATGAAGGATATGAATCTATAGTTTTTAAAATTGTAATATATAATTTTAGTATCAGGATAATGATACTACTCTTTTTTCCTGTTTTCTGAAGGAGTTTGTGTAGAATTGTTATTTTCTTTTTCCTCATATATTTGGTAGAATTCACCAGCAGGGATATCTTGCCCTGAAGGCTTTTAAATACAATTTTTATAGAAAACTTTTTTTTTTTTTTGAAACAAGTAATTTCATTTCTTTAGTAGGTATCAGGTTATCTACTTCTTCTTGGTTGTGCTTTACTAGTTTTCAAAAAGTATATTTATTACATTTAACTTGTCAACTTATCTTTTTAATATGTGTACTATTTATAGTTATAACTCCTTTTTATTCCTGATATTTGTAATTTGCATTTTCCCCTTTCCACCACCATTTTCAACTCAGTTCAGCTAGAGATGTAGGAATTTTTTTAAATTAACGAATCATCTTTTGGCTTTATTTTATTTATTGTTTATTTCCTATTTCATTGATTTTTGCTTTTTATTTACTTTCTTCTATCTGCTTTGGATTTACTTTGTTCTTTTTTTTTCACTAGCTTCTCAAGGTCATTAATTACAAGTTATTCGTTTTTCTTTTTCCTGACGTGAACATTTAAAGTAATAAATTTCCCTCTACTGCCTTAACTGCAACCCACAAATTTATTTCTATGTTGTATTTTTATTATCATTTGGTTTCAAATATTTTCTAGTTCTTTGATTATTATTTGACCCATGGATTATTGAGATATCTGTTGTCCAATTTCCAAACATTTGTAATATTCTAGCTATATTATTGTTATTGATTTATAATTTAGTCTTTTGTGGTCAAAGACCATATTTTGTATAACTTCAATCCTTTGAAATTTATTGAAACTTGCATTATGACGTAACATATGTTCTATATTGGTGAATGTATCAAGTATATTTGAAAATAATATGTATCGTGTAGTTATTGAGTGTAAAATTCTATAAATACAAATTAGGCAAAAATGAATGACGTGTTCAGTTATTCAATGTATCTACTTGTTTTTTTTTCTAGTTTTTAAGTAATTTGCTGACAGAGGGGTATTAAATTCTCCCGCTCTGATTGTAGAATCATCTATTTCTCACTTTAATCTTATCAATTTTTGATTTGCTTATTTTAAAATTCTGTTATTAGGGACACACACATTTATAATTGCTATGCCTTTCTGATGAATTAATCCTTTTATTATTATAAAGTATTCTTCATTATTTTTTCTAATACTCTTGAGATCTATTTTATCTGCTATTATCACAACCACTGTAGCCTTATTATGGTGACTCTTCACATGGTATGTCTTTTTCTGTCCATTTACTTTCCACTTTTAAATTTATATTTAAGATATGTCTCTTGTAGATAGGATTTGGTTGGGTCTTCATTTTAAAAAATCCATTCTGATAACCTGTGCCCTTTAATTGCAGTGTTCAGCTCAATTAACATTTAATATAATTACTGATATGGTTGAATTTAGGTAGCCATTTTATTTTTTATATATTTTGAATCCCTCTCATTTGCCCCACCCTCATCTTACCTTCTTTTGGGTTATTTCAATATCTTAATTTCCATTTTAGGACACTTATTCATTTGAAATTATATTTCTGTACATTTCAAAAACATGTTTGCTCTATACATTCTTTTCACAGTTTATGCAGTGCTAATATGATAAAAAGTAGAATTATTGTAATATATAGATAAGTCTATTTACTTTCTATCTTACCACTCTTTAAGTTATAGTTGTCACATATATTACATCTAAGTACATGGTAAATCCTACAAGAAAATGTGATACTTTTTGCTGTGAATAATCATTTGAATTCTAAAGAAATTAAAAGAAGAAAGTGTTTTTATTTACCCATATGTTTACCATTTATATTTCCTACTCTTCATTCATTCCTGAAAATCCAAGATTTCCCTTGATATCATTTCCTTCAACTTGAAGACCTTTTTGTACAGTTCTGGTGGAGACCAATTCCCTTAGTTTTTCATTACCTAAAAATGTCTTTATTTCACTTTCCTTTTTGAAGCAAGCTTCACTGAATTTAGAATTCTAGGATGACAGTTATTTTCTTGTAACGTGTTAAAGATGTTCCACTGTCTTCTAGCCTCTATAGTTTCTGGGAAAGCTTTGTGAGAAAAGTTTGTGATAATTTCTATCATTGTTCTCCTATATGTAATGTGATGTTCTTTTCTGGCTGCTTTCAAATTTTTCTCTCTCTCTTCCCTGAACATCAGTTTGGCTATAATGTACTTAGATGTGGATTTCTTTGCATTAATTCTCTTTGAGGTTTTTTGAGCTTCCTAGATCTGTAAATTTCCATCTTAAAAAATTGGAGATGTTTTCTGGTATTTATCTGTAAAATATTTACCTGCCTCATTGTCTTTCTTGGTAAGATAGATTGAAATTATTTCATGGGTCCCTGAAGTTCTGCTTATTTTTTTTAAATTTCCCCTACCTCTCTTATTCAAATTAGATGATGTTTATTGATCTATCTTCAAATTCACTGACTGTTTCCTTTCATCTCCATTTTGCTATTAGGACCATCCACTGAATTTTTCGTTTGAGATGTTTTAGTATTCAGTACTAAAATTTCCATTCATTTCTTTTTTATGTGTTATTTTTTCTTGCTGAGGTTTTTAATCTTTATATTCATTATATTTCCTTGACATCATTGAGTATACTCACAATAGCTGTTTTAAAATTCTTTCCTGATAATTCCAACATATAGGTCGTCTTGACATGGGCTTCTATTGTTTGCATTTTCTGTTGAGACTGGGTCACTTTTTTCTGGCACTTTGTATGTTGAGTAATTTTGTATTTTATCCTGGATGCTGTAGAGGCAATATTGTAGAGACTCTAAATTTTGTTATATTGCTCTAAAGAGCATTGATATTTCGTTTTAACAGGCATCTTATTTCCTTTGGTTTAAACTGAAGCCTGTAATGCCTTTGCTGAGTGGAAGTTCAGAACTGAGTTTAATTCTGTAATCCTTAACTGCTAGCTGCTTTCTATTTGACCCATTCATACATAATTCAGGGGTCAACCAGAAATTTGCACTGAGTGTAAACAGAATTTGGTAGTATTCTTTCATGGCTTTCTTCTCCCATAACTTCTGATTGTCTACTTTGCCCGGAATTTTCCTAGTTCCTCCAGCCAGAAAAGTAGGAGACTTTTTCTTGGAATTTCAGCAATGCTACTTTGGTCATGATTCTGGTTGTCTTCAGGGCATACCTGCAAAATCTATAAATCACTCTGTGCTGACTTCTTACTATAAGTTTGACTGCCTTTCAAAATATGCCTGCTTTTTTTCAGTTCTTGGAACCATCAAGTGTTTAAATTTTTTCTTCTAGCATTTATAGATATTATTTATGGAAAGATACATTAATAGACACCCAGCCTTAAGTTAGCTTGAGTTTACTTGAGTTAGCTTGACTGGGTTTTTATTTCTTGCAGCACCATAACAGAAGCCATTAATTATGGAATCCAGGATTACTACAGGCTTGGCAGAATGTTGCAGTGGCAAAGGCATAGGTTTGGGAAATGGATATACCACTCTATTTAAGCTATATGACTTAAGCAAGAATTAATGTTAGTTGTCTATTGTTGTATAATAAATTACTTGAAAATGTAGTCACTTAAGATGAAAAACATTTATTATCTCACATGGATTTTGAGGGTCAGGAATTTTGGAGCTATCTAGATGGACGATTCTGTCTCAGAGTCTCTCATGAAGTTGCAATCAAGTTGTCAGACAAGGTTGCAGTGCTAAAGACTTGAACAAGGCTGGAAAATCTATTTCTAAGCTTACCCACTGTTGTCAGGAGGCTGTTGGCAAGCAGCCATGTGTCCTTGCCACATGGGCCTCTCTATAGGGCTGCTTATAACGTGGCTTTTTCCAGAAAGCAAGTAATGTGTGTGTGTGTGTGTGTGTATGCAAGAGAGAGAGGTGGGGGGTGTTAGCAATTAATTCACATAAATGAGCCTCCTTTCTTATGCTATCCTTAGCAATTGGCTTTGAGTTTCTTAGAATCTAAACTACTAGGTAGCTGGTTTACTTACTGTAGCTTTCAAAGCTCATGGTCACATTAAAGCTGTTGCATTCTTCCAGCACCATTCCCTAAAGCTTTAATCTGAGGTAGATTTGTAATTCTAAGATAAAAATCTTAGAATTTATGAAAATCCTAGCGATATGAAAGAATCCTGAGCATCATGCTTTGACTCACTGTTATTCTAATAATTCATTTTGGACTTTTTGGAAGACACCAGAGGGCATAGCTGCATGAAAGTTTAAGAAGAGAATAGCTGGGTTGATTCTGGTGCTTCTTACAATCAACAGAATCCCCTCACTTCCCTCTGTCCTTTCCATGAGTAATTCCCGCTGTGCTACAGCAGAGAGGCTTGGATCCTGGCCTTTCCCTACTCTGTAGCCAGCCCATTTCCATTTTTCCATTCTTATTCTCAAGGAGGAAGAGTTGGACTTTAATAGCTCCTGTGAGGTTCTCCTCCCTGGCTGTCCCCAGCAGTAATGTATTGCTTCTGTTCTACCTCTGGAGTTTCCTATTCTCTATCTCTTTGTACTTTTTGGATCCATATTATTTGTACTGTACACTTAGTATAGAAGCTAACATTTTGGTTGTAACTGTGAACCTTAAAGTGTATCTATATTCCGTGGGCTCTCCAGATTGGGAGGTTGCTGAACATGTAGAAATATGCTTGCTTTTAACTTCCAACACTTGTAGCAATAGCAACAGCGGCAACAACAAAATTGTCACTGTAAGGGAACCTAGAGAACTCCTTGAATCTGTACATTGCATTACCCCATTGTATGTGAAAATGGTTCCAAAAGTAGGTATCTTTTGGACTTTTGAATAGTTAACATGGCTCTAATAGACCTCATTTTGCCAGAATATGAAGTGAAGGAAACCCTTGTGAGAGTGCGTTTGGAACACTCGCATTTGCGTAAAGAAAATGAAAGAGAATCATAACGTTGCCCATGTAACCTGATGTCTTTTTCTCTGCTATTGGAATGTGTAGCCATGGTTTTCTGATTAAGGTATCTTTGAGTTTCCTTTTCCATTTGGCACTCAGTCCAGCTAAGCTATTTTCCTGACATCTGAACCAAGTCTCCCTCTTCGTTTTTGAGCAGGGTGTCTGCCTATATTTCCATCCTCAAGACTAGGCAATGAAGATACCTTGACCTTTCCCTTCCATACATATCTTTCAATTTCCAAAGGTACCACTCAAGCAACAAGAACACTCAGTGATATGACCAACGACTGCTAAAGAGCAAAGAGGATGTGGGAGGAAGGACAGGAACCAATGTGCTGCTATGCATACCCAGTTGCTCCAGTGATTTAGAGTCAGTTGATCTGAAGAGACATAGACTGTGATGGGCTTAACTTAATTTGTCACCTTTCTTCACTAGTATGTGTACAAACATAGCCTTTTCTGTATTATTTATGTCAAGAGAGTGCCCTTAAGCTCATTAGTTACCTCTTTTATATTAAAAATTATCACCTAATACCCCTGGCAAACAAAAAAGTACTCATCCCCTAAAGCTCTCTGATGTCTTTAATTGGGTAGATTCCATATTTGTTTCTTTGGGTCCCACAGCAGTAGTCATTAATGCACACTCTGGAGCCATTCTGCCTGGGTTTGCATCCTTGCTCTGGCATTTACTAGCAGTGCAATCATGGACAAGTCATATATCCCCCTCTCTGTGCCTCACTTTTCTAATCTGTAAAGTGGGGATAATTATGGTACCAACCTTATAGGGTTGCTATGAAGACTAAGTGAGTCAATATTTATGAACACCTTAGAACAATCCCTGGTACTTAGTAAGTGTTACTTAGTAAGGTGCTGCTGCTTCTCTTCCTCTTTTTTTTTTTTTTTTTTTTTTTTGAGACGGAGTCTTGCTCTGTCGCCCAGGCTGGAGTGCAGTGGCGCGATCTCGGCTCGCTGCAAGCTCCACCTCCCGGGTTCATGCCATTCTCTTGCCTCAGCCTCTCTGAGTACCTGGGGCTACAGGCACCCGCCACCACGCCTGGCTAATTTTTTTTTTTTTTTTTGTATTTTTAGTAGAGACGGGGTTTCACTGTGGTCTCGATCTCCTGACCTCATGATCCGCTCGCCTCTGCCTCCCAAAGTGCTGGGATTACAAGCATGAGCCACCGCGCCCGGCCCTTCCTCTTCTTTTACTTGTCCTTCTTCTATTCTTCTTAAGCACTCTGGATCCTGGCCTTTCCTATGGTCCTGAGATGATCAAAACATAGGGAAGAGCAGAAAGCAAGGCTGGAGAAATTATATGTCAAGCTCATATGACTTGTCTTTCCAGAAAAATATAACTTACTTATTGAGCCTTATTATATGTTAGACACTGCACATGTGTTTCTCTAATCCTTACAGCAACCCTGGAAAGCAGATATCATGATTCCTATTTCATAAGTGAAAATAGAGTAACTTTACCCAAGTTACTTTGGTAACTTGCCCAAGGTCCCACAGTGTCAGTCCTTTTTGTTGTTGTTGTTGTTGCTATTAAGGAATATCCATGGCTGGGTAATTCATAAAGAAAAGAGGTTTATTTGGCTTATGGTTCTGCAGACCATACAAGAAGTATAGCACTGGCATTGGCTTCTGGTGAGGGTTTCAGGCTGCTTCCTCTCATGGCCTAAGGCAAAGGGGAATCAGTGTGTGCAGAGATCACCTGGTGAAAGAGGACGCAAGAGAAGGAGAGGTAACAGGCTCTTTTTAACAACCAGCTTCTGTGGGAACTAACAGAGTGAGGACTCACTCATTACCATGAGAACAGCACCAAGCCATTCATGCGGTATGTGACCCAAACACCTCCCATTAGGCCCCATTCCAGTACGGGGGATCAGATTTCATCGTGAGGTTTGAGGGACAAACATTATCCAAACTATAGCACACAGTTAGTAAGGGCAGTTTTGAAATTCAAACAGCTCATCTGACTTCAAGCCCATTTAGTTTTCTCTCTGCAATTGGGACTTTTGTGATTGCTTAATTCCTTGCACTAAGATTTTGTTTTTTTTTTCTTTTTCTTCTTTTCTTTTTTTTTGAGATGGAGTTTCGCTCTTGTTGCCCAGGTTGGAGTACAATGGTGCAATCTCGGCTCACTGCAACCACCACCTCCCAGGTTCAAGTGATTCTCCTGCCTCAACCTCCCAAGCAGCTGGGATTACAGGTGTGCACCACCATGCCCAGCAAATTTTTGTATTTTTAGTAGATATGGGGTTTCACCATATTGGCCAGGCTGGTCTTGAACTCCTGACCTTAGGTGATCCACTCACCTCGGCCTCCGAAAAAGCTGAGATTACAGGCGTGAGCCACTGTGCCCAGCCTACACTAAGATTTTCAAGGAAATCCCTAGGGAAAGGGATGGATGGAAAAGGCTTGTATTATTTGGATGAGATTAGGAGCTGTCCTCGTAGAAAGCAGAGTAAAAAGCTCAGAGTTGTGTGAACACTTGAGTGCTGACCTCACAAGTTAATAGGCTATAGGTGGCACCAGTAGCATGATCAACAAAGCTGTGGCATTTTAGTCGTTTAAAACTTAATCTTGGCTTCGGTATATTTGAGACTTAACTACACTAAATGCTTTTGGGTATATGTCCAGGTCTCTACAGGAGAGTACAATGGATGAGAGCATCTTTATTTCTGGTAACATTGATACAGTTTTGTCCAAATACATGTAATATTCCCACCTCCACTGGTTTCTTCTCTAGTAACAAAGTCATGGGCCATTTATGGCCTCACCCACGTACCTCTCTATTGAAAGACATAAAATATGGCAGTGCATTTCTGTGCCAATGAGCAGAGAAATTGTCAGCTTCTCTTTTCCTTATTCATGTGTTTCCCAGGGTTGTCACTTGGCATTATGGGTAATGTGCATATTGACTGGGTGTTGCAGACATCCTAAAAAAATGAATACATGGGATGTGGAGTTTCTCTTTGCTATACAAATTTGAGGGAAAATGCTGAGTTAATGGGAGGATGCTTTGGTATAAAACAAAAGTTAACATGAGCCAGGCTGCCAGCAGAAGTGCTAAGGGGAGAGACATTTTATAATTTATCAAGTTTTAAGTCTTTGTCTCACCAATAAACAGAAGTGTTATTCATGTTGATTAGCTAAAAAGCCTCCTCACAGACAAGGATCTGATTCTGAGTTTAGGGATTCTTTGCTGATTATAAGTTCAGGCTCCTGAATGGCTCTCCTTGTCCTCTCGCCTTTCCCGCCCAGTGCACCACTTCAGAAGAGGAGAGGCAGTTATATTCCTACTCTGTAATTCCTTATTTTGCCCCTTTCCCCACTAATTCATTCTGAACTCCACACACACTGATTTCCCTTTGCTTCAAACTGGTTTTACCTAATTATTAACCCAGCAGGAAGAATTAACTTGTAACTCCAGCGTTGTTTTTGTGTCTCTTGAGACATCTCAGCATGACTGAGCACCATAAAATTGGAGTTGTGATTTCTGGACCTGGAGTGTAGTTGTAGAGAAGGAAACTTTGAGGGGTGGCTTGTAATGTAAGGAAATCATTTTGATGGGAGTAAATGTCTGCAAGTGAACATTCGCTAATGAGGTTGAGAGTTTATTTATAGCAAATAATCACCGTTATTATTCTTTACTTGCTATGCATCACCCCAGCACTGGGTTGTATACAACATGCCAAGATTTTTGCTGAGTGTTTCCTCTTTAAGTCATATAGACAAGACAATTTAAACATGTGAAAGATAATCCAATTAGAGGAGTGGGGAGTTTTCTTGATCTTTTATGTCACCAAGTTAAGAAATTAAGACAAACAGTTCATGTGTACATATCTGAAATCATAAATCTATGATCAGCATAGTCAAAAAGCAATGGAAGTAGAATCTATTGGGAGAGAGGAATTTTGTGTGGAAGAGAATGATAAATAAAGTTATATGCTATTTGCTATGGCTTTTTAACATTAGCTATCATATGAAGCTGTTACTTGATGCCAGGAAAATCTATCCTGCTGCCTGTTTGTATAAATAAAGTTTTACTGGGGCTGGGCACAGTGGTTCATGACTGTAATCCCAGTAATTTGGGAAGCCGAGGCAGTAGGATCACTTGAGTTCAGAAGTTTGAGACCACCTGAGTAACATAGTGAGAGTCCATCTTTACAAAAGATTAAAAAAAAAAAATAGTTGGGTGTGCATACCTGTGGTCCCAGCTATTCAGGAGGCCGAGGTAGGAAGAAGAACATTTGAGCCCAGGAGGTCGAGGCTGCAGTGAGCTGTGATTGTGCCACTGCACTCCAGGCTGGGCAACAGAACAAGACCCTGTGTCTAAAGGAGAAAGTTTTACTGGAACAGAGTCACATTCATTTGTTTAGGTATCACCTATGCCTGCCTTCACATTATAATGGCAGAATGAAGTAGTTGCTACTACTTTACTATTTAACCTATCTGGAGCACAGATAGGTTAAATAACTCACCCAAGCTCACACAGTTAGGAAGTGGTTGACTCAAGATTCAAACTCAAGCAGTCCGATTCCATCGCCTGCCCTCTTCACCATTGTACCATACTGCCCCTTTACTATATAAGACATAAATCTGGTTGCCTTGTAGGTAGAAAACAAGTTGAACTTACCACTCCATTGTTCCTCTCACCAGTCTGGCTCAGACTCTGTCTGGACAGAAGAGCAATTTAGTTAAGCTAGAGGCTACACTGGGGAAGTGGCTGAAGGTACCATCAGCAGTGAAGCCATCTGCTGTGGTCTGAATGTTTGTGTCCCCGCCTCAAATTCATATATTGAAATCTTAACCCTTAATGGGATGGTATTTGGAAATAGGACCTTGGGGATGTAATCAGGTAATGAGGAGGGGGCACTCATTAATATTAGTGCCCTTATAAAAAAACATAAGGAAGTTTGCTTTCTCTCTCTTAATCACGTGAAGATATAACAAGAAGATGACTGTCTGCAAACCAGGAATCGTCCCCTCACCAGACACCAGATCTGTGGGTGGCACCTTGACCTTGGAATTCCCAACCTCCAAAACTGTGAGAAATAAATGTCTGTTGTTCATGCCACTCTGTGTATTCTGTCAGCCTGAACTGACTAAGACAACACCTATTTTCTACCGTTGGGTCAAGGTATGCCAGACTGAACTCTGCCTAGGGAGACACTGGTGTTTTCTTTTTAAAAGTTTACTTCCAGTCTGGCGGTACAATTGGCACATGGTAGGAATTCAAAGACTGTCATTATGGAGTCCTGCCCAGTTTCTATTAGCTTTCCTTCCTGATAGTAGCACCTTGAATTTCCACTGAGAGAGCACCTTTCCACCATAGTCATTCATGTAGACTGAGTGGGGTTGACCTCACCCTAACTCCAGGGGTGGGTCCTGATTAGCCCATCAAAGTGTCCTGTCCTTCTTTCTATCATGATGGTGTAGTGATGGGAACATGATTTAAGCTGATCCAACTAGAGTAAAGCTCACCATCTGTCATGGAATTGCAGGGACACAAATGCTCTCTTCCCCGCAGAAGGTGGTAACAAGAGGATTTGTACCATGGAACTGTCTTCTCTGTGAGAGGAGAACTTGTGGTTGCTAGGGAGCTGCTATGTAAGGTTTGAAGTTGGAGCTACCCAGATTTTTACCTGGGGCCTGAAACCAGACTTATTCCTTGACCTATTGATTTACAAATTTTTGTTATTGTTGTTGTTCAAGTGGATTTGGGTTTTGGATTTTCTGTTGCTGCCAGATTTCTAACTGATAGAGGCAGCAATCTAGTATTGCACAAAGAAGATAGGACTAGAGTGAGGAAATCTGTCTTTAAGACCTGGCTTTCCAATGAACTAGTTTTGTGTTCCTGCATATGGTGGCTGATTTATGATTCCTGTTTCCCCACTTGAAGAAAAAGGACAGCCCCATCTTCCTCACAGGACTGTTGTGAGAAGGAAGATACATCATTATACCTTCAGAATTGTGTTTGAGGGTAGAGAGAGTATCCCCAACAGGGTTGGAATCTTGCAGACAGAGGTCAGCTCTATTTTGTCCACTGAGATACAGCAAAGCCCTCCAGAGCTCAGTCTTGCTTCCCTGGCAATTGCACAATGGTTGGATGATGCCATTTATGTATCTGGTTTCATAGACATCTCATTTTATTAGTTTTCAAGAGGAAGGATTCTTTCATTAGTCTCCCCTAGATTTTCTACTTTGAGTCAGGAATGGAGGACAGAGTGGGTGGATGAATAACGAGAACGCTATGTTGACTCAGGTGGAAATGATCAGGTAGAGGATAGATGGCCACACATTAGGGATGCAGAGATGGCACACCTGCACCTGCACCAGACCTGCATGTGTTCCACATTTCTTTCTAGGTAGAAATTTTCAAAGTAATTGGCATGTTGTACCATTGGAATAGCAAGCAGACAACCAGGATTTCAGTCCAGGCACCATTTCTCACTGTACAAGGCTGTGCTAGTAACTAAATGGTTTAAACTTCCTGAGGCTTCAGGTTTTCTCATCTGTCAAATGGGCATCTAGTATGTACGCTGGCAACCTTACATTGCTGGTATGGGAATAAAATGTGAAAATATCAGTGAAAATATTTTGGATTTGCGGAAAGCCCAAGTAAGACAGTATGCAAAAATTTAGAAGCTGCACATCTTTTTAGATTTGGTTTTTACTCACTGAAACCCCTTGCAAAAGGAATTCTTACTCTATGAATTACACTTTCCAATAGCATATCTCACAGGGCATGGTAAGTTCTAAGCCACTGATGATCTTCAGGACTTAGTGTGTACATGCAGCTACTGTCTAGAGAAGGCCTGTGGTTCATCTTCATTGTCATCATCATCTGCGTATCTGCATCCTCATCACTGCATCATCACCAGTACCATTTATTAAACACAAGGTATATCAGGCACTACGGTTGGTGCTTTACGTATATTCTCTAATTTAAACCTTGCGATATACCTGTAAGCTATTATCTCCTTTTTATGTATGAGAAAATCAAGATTCAGAGAGATTGAATTTCCTAAGGTCACATAGTTAGTTGAGAGCTGTGCTGTAACCCAAACCCTTGCTCTTTTCGCTGCAGCATATTGCCTCTACCAAAGGGAGCTTTGGAATTAGACCTGGAAGTTCTTATCTCATTCCATTGCTTCAGCAATTCAACACAAAGGCTCTGGTCCAACCCTTTTCCTTTTGTGTCTCAGTAGGTAATATTTCATCCTTCTCCCCTCTGATCCCACCCTCATTGCCAGATTCTGGAACCGTCTGCATGTTTCTGGTCTATAGTTCAGCTTCTCTCCCCAGGCGTTTGAGAAAGGCATTCTCCACAAAAAAGGGAAAACACATTTTATTAAAGCAAACATGCAGTCCTCAGCACTTTTACTTATCTTATTTATACACTGCAGTGCAGCTTTCTATGACCTAGTGATTATCATTTCCCAGAGCTATCATCATTTTAAAGCTACCTGTTCATCCTGCTTCAGCAGATGGTACTGCGCTAGGAGTATTGTAAGAGCTTTAAAGAAAGGAAAACAAACAAACAAAGGAAAGATCTGTGGTTGGGTCAGCCAGAGGAAGAACTCACTTGCATTGTCTCCCAATACTGTTCTGTTTCAGCTGGGGCTATGACGTGTGATGTGACTCCTAGAGGCCTAACCACTGGGGAAATTTATTTAGTCAGTGGTTTTCTTTTTCACCTCTTTCTCCCTGTCGGTGGCATATAGTTGGTTTAAAATATTCTTATATCCGATCTTCCCAATTAAATCTCCTGGTTAAATTGAAGTCATTTGTCCTTTTACTCATTCATCTGACAAAAGACTTTTTGAGAACCTACCCTGTGTAAGGTAGTGTTCTAGGTTTAAGTTTCGACTGGCACCAATAGTTCTATGTCCCTGGGCAAATCCTTTGCTTTTCCAGACCTCACTTTTTCTTTCTATATGATGAGGGTTGATATGGCTCAGGTTGCTAAATCTCATCTCAGAAACAGAAGGATTGGAGCTTGTAAAACCATTTTACAGATAGAGAATTCTAAGATTCCAAACAAGCCAGGCTTGGTAACAATGCACAGCATCCAAGGAGAACTCCCCAAAGGATTATAATACAAGTGGGTGGGCTGCTCAGGCCTAGTGAGGACCAAGCTGTCCTTCTTCTCTGTTTCAAATTCCCTGAAATTCTTAATACTCTAGAGCAGTGTTTCTCAACCTTTTTTTCATTATCTCCCTCACAAACAGCCTTTTAAGATTTTTTTTTTGCTAATCCCCTCCCCTGTGAAATTTTAATCCCATAGAAATACTGGATACCTCTTTATGTACTATGACCTTTGGGAAGCAAGGAGCAAACCATGGTAATATATAAGGTTTTTGGCCTTCAAGAACCACATTTCATCCCCTTGGTAGTTATATTGGCCCCTACTGAGAATGCATACCCTAGAGCAATGATTTTCACACTTGACTTTTAGTCTATGCAAATTCCATGCAAAATTCAACATATGAAATGTTGAATGTTGTAAAAGCGGTATTTTACACAGCCAATGAGGAAACAAGTTGATATCCTGGTAGTCTGCAAAAGGAACACTGAATACAGGACACTTGAATATACCTTTTTTCTTTGTCTGTCTTTATTTATTTATTTATTTTTTTGAGATGGAGTCCTGCCCACCTTGCCCAGGTTGGAGTGCAATGGTGTGATCTTAGCTCACCGCAACCTCTGCCTCTTGTGTTCAAGTGATTCTCCTGCCTCAGCCTTCTGAGTAGCTGGGATTGCAGGTGCCCACCACCACGCTCAGCTAATTTTTTGTATTTTTTAGTAAAGACAGGGTTTCTCCATGTTGGCCAGGCTGGTCTAGAACTCCTGACCTCAGGTGATCCACCCACCTTAGCCTCCCAAAGTGCTGGGATTACAGGTGTGAGCCACCGTGCCCAGTGAAGTACTTTTAAAAAATTATACTTTTAAAAGATATTTTAACATGTATTTTGAGGAAAACAGTTTAAATGAAACATTGACAGAACCACTAAAACACTGACACACAGTTTGAACACCATTGCTCTATAGTCTTCTGGAACATGGGATTTAGAATCAGACCGGATGAGTCTAAGTTTATTTGCTATTACACTGACTACCAGCTATACCATCCTGGGCAAGTGTTAGAGTTTCAGTTTCATCATCTGTAAAATGGGTATTTGAATGAGAATGTACTTCACAAGATATCTATGAGAACTGAAACAGATAATCAACTGTGCCTGGCACATGGTAGGCACTCAGTAGAATTTAGTTATCTCTCACGCCACTCTTTGTCTTTACATTTTCTTCCACTGATTATAGCAACTTGTGCTTGAACACACAGGAAACAATAGCTGCTGAGGAACTGTGGCCAAATAAAACAAGGAAGGACTCCAGTATCACTCTCAATGTCTCTGTTTTCCCTTTCCTGGACACATAACAGGGTAGGGTATTATTACGCTGCCTGAAATGATGTTAAACTGGCATGAGTCCTGAGTTCTTTTCTTATGAAACTGGTGGACCCGGTTATTAACTCTTCATATCCTGAGTAAGGTAAATCTTGTAAAAAAAAAAAAAACCATGTCTCATTAAATGGAGACCACCCAGTTTTATAGGGGAAACACCAAATGTTGTTTTATAACAAACTTTCTTTAAAAAGTATGCTCTATTTTGAAGATTTAGCAGTACGTATCTTTTTGTTTTCTTTTGGACATATGAGTTGTCTATTTATGTACATTTATGGGTTTGTTGTGTTTTGAATATAATAATATCCATTGAGTATCAATGACCATGTTCTCTTCAAATTTCTAGTTGGGATTGTTATCCATAAAGCTGGGAGATGACTTGCTGGGATTTGACACCAAGATAATTAAGAGTACTACCTGATATCTATGTTGTAAGGAGGGTTCAGGGCTGTAGTCTAATCCCATTTGAATTATTTCTGGCAGTTTGCCATGGTCATCTGTAGAAGAGGCTATGGTAGGGGGGTCATGTAACGTGCATTCTTTCAGATCCATCAATATGAAAACCAGAAATGGTGATTCCAGTGACCCTACTCCCCACTGTAACAAGTTTTCAAGAGGAAAAATCTATGGAGAAAATGAAAAAAAGCACAACAGGTTCACTGCGTTAACCTTAAAATTTCTGCTAGGGGAAAAATATAGTATTTCTTCTTTTGTATGTGTGTTGACTCCAATAGTTGATAAAACTGAAGTTCTACATCATAAATTCCCATTTGGACATTCAGTTCTGAGAACCTGCATCCAGCAGCCTTATCACTTTGAAGTAAAGTCGCAATCACTAATGGAATCTGCTAGTTTTTCACACACTGAAATTAGCTTTGATTCTTCCCCCCAAACATATGTTTAAAAGCAACATGCGCATACTGTACACTGACCCATCAAAGCAATCAATGCCATGGGGGAGGCTCGTGGACTCAGCTATTGGGGTTGAGGAAAAAAATGTATTTCTTTCAGGAGGAGAAACAGGATTTCTGAGCTCTCTTCTGGCCCCAAAGAATGGAGAATCTCCTTCTTCCTTCCCTATGAAAGAAGAGAATGTAAATGCCATTTTCCTTTGCGACTGTGAATAATAACATTTATGCTCTGAGATTGGTTTGCTTCTTTAATATGAAAAATGATATTCTGTTTGGATGAGACATTTCCTTGAATGCTTAGCATAAATTGAGCCCTTAAGCTTTTAACATGAAATTCTGGGCTGTCTTGCCTGAAAATTCTGAGTAGATCTTGGAAACATTGCAGGTTTCTTGATTTGATGCAAAAAACTAGCCTTTTTCATGAGATTACTAACAGCACCCTTTGTTTGATATTCAGGAAGAGCCATCCAAAACAATCCTTGTTTGTATATCATTTTTTCTCTATCTTTATCTCATTCTCTCGCTCAGATTCTATTGCTCACTTGGCTCTTTCTTTGTCCCTCTCCTTCTTCTCCCCTTCTTTCTTCCTCTTCCTCTCCATACTCCCTCTTTCTCTCACATCTTTACATATACACTTCCTTTCCTTTTTATTTTTTAATCACACATTTGAGTGACACAGACCCAGTTAAGGTACTACAGAACTGAGAGATATGTATGCTGGAGGAGGAAATGCATTTTTCGTCACTCATAGTGACAATTAAAATGACAACAATAAGGCCAGACTCCTCCATCATTTTTTTTTTTTTTTTTTTAATGCTGTCAGCATCAACTTTGCCAGAATTATTCCGGCTGATGCATGAGTGGACTTAGTCATTTTTTACATTGTGTGATGCAGAGCTTCAATATCATTTCAGAGAATAAATTAGCCTCCATCTCATTTAAACCAGCATCCTAAAAACCCTTCTCAGCAACATGCTATTCTAGCCAAAGAAGGTGTATTTGTATAGATATAAAATCTCTACAAATTTTGGCTGGGATGTTTGTAGAGATGTAAAATCTTTCTCTTTGTAGCTTAGATGATGCATTAAATTCTGGTGTCAAGAGATCAAAGGCATTTTGGTGTATCACATTTGGATTCCCTAAGAGGACTCAGTGGGTAAGCTGTAGCCACTCAGATTGAGACTCTAACATATACCTTGATCATTCTTTGGTTCTGGAGAATATACAAAGGATGGCAGAAGCACTTGGAACCCTTCCAAGGGAATGCAAATACAAATGGCTAGTTGTTTCACAGTGTGTTTTGCATTTCTGTACTGGCAGGATGTATCTCCATGCTAGACAGAAATTTGGTTGAGCCTCTTTGAGACAGACTGTCCCTGCCTATGA
The DNA here is from genome assembly GCF_028878055.3 of Symphalangus syndactylus. Taxonomy (NCBI): domain Eukaryota; kingdom Metazoa; phylum Chordata; class Mammalia; order Primates; family Hylobatidae; genus Symphalangus; species Symphalangus syndactylus. Next base: position 39,038,239 of record NC_072425.2, on the reverse strand, counting down.
CTTGGTTACCCTGTTCTGCTGCTTCTCGTTTTGATGCCTACAACGGATAGTCTGCTGACAGATTAAATGGGGCCAAAAGAAGACCTGTATTCATGTCTGCAGCTGCCAGAGATCTCAGAGTATTTTATTATTTGAATGGTTTTTTAGAAGGGGAATGAGTTGGAGAGATGGCTGCCAGGAAGAGGTTGATGCCACTGAAATCTCACTTGGAGAGGCTGAAGTCTGATTTTTCTTATAACATGTAACCTTCTGAAATAGGCTCCTGGGTAACACACACAAACACACACACACACACACACACACACACACACACACACACACACACACACGTACGTATATATCTGCCCTCCTGGTTGGTCCTTCTTTTACACTCATCTCTGCTCTGGCACTTGTATGACATTGCAGATCCTGGTTTGTCTCTCTCTCTACCAGGCATGTGCTCTCTGAGGGCCGGGACTGTGTCTTACTCATATCTGTGCCCCAGTATCTAGCACAGTGCCTGGCACATTCTAGGTGCTTAGTTAATACTGAGTAAAATTTCACAGACCAATTTACAAAAACTGCTTGAAAAAAAAAAGTACGGTTTTGTATACTTGTGTCAGGCCTTCCCCAGACTTAGTTCAGGTGCATGCTTGGAGAAAATTTAGAAACCATGGCACAGATAAGAGTTATAAATCATTTAAGTAAAGTCAAAGGATGTTAAACAACCCTGGGAACTCATCAATCCTAATTTAATAGGAGTGAGAGATGTTTCACATTTCAAATTCTGACTTTCTGGTTTTTGAGGGTAATGCCATGTTGACCAATTGTTCATGCCCAACACTTTTCTTCTTCCTTTTTCATCTGTGAATAGCAGTCTCATTGATGTTGGGAGATGTTCATGGATGTTGAAAGCATTTCACTTTGTTGTCTAAAGAAGGCTTTGTCCTAAAGGCATGAGATTATTCTTTCACATGAGGTGGAAAGGAAAATAAGAAAGCCTCCTTCTGTCCTTGGGTTCACATTGTAGGAACTCTTTCTTGCAGCAATAAAAGCCTTTGGAAGAGACCTTTCATTATAAGGGTTTCATGTTAAGTACTGCACATGGGGACAGAAGCTAAATTCCAATTTACTCAGCTGTATTTCCCAAGATTTGTTCCCTTGCAGCATAGGAGCTCTGTGCAAGCTCCATCAGGCCACTGCAGACCAAGCCAGAGGATTTGAATATTAATGCCTTTCAGGTTTCCTTTTAGAGGAAGCCCTCTTAGTCACAATAGTGAGACCCTGCCTGCAAGTCTATGACTGAACGCAAGAATAAAGAGTTCAGAGTATATCAGTAAAAGGAAGAATCAGGAAAATGAACGCAAATCATGCCCAACCATCTAACATGTCTCACCTTCTATCAGGGTATGGAGAATGCTATTTCTAGGGAGAGATGCTCATTGCTTAATGAAGGCTTGTCATTTAGGAGCCAAAATAAAATCAGTTTCCCATGTAGTCAGATACATTCTTGATGAGATTCCAAGTCTCACAAAAGAATTCGCAGATTCTTTCCACTCACATCAAGCATCTAAATGTTGATCTGGAGAAACAAAGACATGGAAAAAGAAAAATGAATTTGTTGTCAAATTGAAATACCACATTTTTGTATTGCTGGCTGATGTGTCTGTAATTCTCATCTGCCATTCCTTCATCATATGTAAGTGTGTGTGTGTAATTTTTCCCTCCAAACCTGCAAAACATTGCAAAACTAGATTTAAATATTTCAGGCGGACTGCACCCAGCATTTGCATTCCTCTGACTCATTCAGAGAAAAGACATCTGAGCAGAAATACAGCAGATAAAAGAGAAACCATTAATCCAAGGAAGATTACTGGCACAGAATCTTTATCTTGTATCCTTCCTGAAATGAGACAAAGATCTCACTATGTACATCCCTCTGGCTTAGCTTCAGATAGAAAGCAATATAGAAGTATAGACATGGTCCTTTTTAAAGGCACACTGCTGTATTTGTCTGAATTCTGAAGCATCATCTTTCTGTTAGATTCTTGCTTTCCTGAGTGTCTTGCCTTCTTTCTCAGCATCTTCTGCCCTGGCTTTCATTCCTTATAGTGTAGCTTTCTGACTGGGATCCCTGCCTTCCCCAGGATGTTAGGGTTGACTTTTAAAAGACTATTACATAATATCCAGGGTAGTACTAAGTGCTTGAGCCATGAGGCACTACAGCCAGAGCCTTAGCTTAATTCATTTACTGTAGGAATCTAGGTATAACTTTACTTTCTTTATCTGTTAAATGGACAAATACCTGATCCTTATACCACACTTCAGACACAGAAATGTTGGGTTCATTTGAAAAAAGCTTTGGGAGTAGAAGTGATGTAAAAATGCAAGCTATAATATTTTAAGTATAATATTAAAAACAAGTTGAATACAAAATTAAATAACTTTTAAGAGTATTAGCACAATTTACTAAGATCAATGAAATCAGTCTTTCTTAGGAAAGGATTCTACTGTCTTCTTAGTTAAAGCCAAATACAGTAGTCATTGCCATTGCCATTTTGAGCATCTACTGCACTGTGCTGGGTATTATTCAGGAATTACCTTATTTAATTCCTACAACAACCCTGAAAAATAAATGTTATCCATTAACATTTCTATTTTGCACATTAAGAAATGGAAGTTTCGAGAGGGTAAGAAATTTGTCTGAATATTCATAGCTAATGGGTGTCTGGATTTGAACTAAGGTCAGTCTAGGCTTTAAATTATTTCCAATATTTTATTCTGCTACTGCAGTTTATAAGAGTCCAGTCAGGTTAATACTCAACTTTGATGTTTCTTCGTTTACATATTTCCACTCCAGATGGATGAGAATATGTGCAGTTACAAATGTATTACACACAAGGTGGTTTAATAAGCAGTTTCCAAGTTTAACAGCCCTCACTGTCATTTCCTGATGAATCGCCCCAGTCCATAGATCAAGCCTAATGCCTCTCAGTCTTACTGACAACCAAGAGCACTGGCTCTCACCCTATATATAAAGTGATGTCCTTATCCTGAGTGTCCCATGATGAAGGGAATGTCAGGTCTGAATCTCTCATAGAGAAGTGACACTAGTCTGAGATGTCTCTGGGCACTGCATTTGTCTCCATCTTCATCTATCAGAAAGGTGTTATCAAACAAGGTGTGTTAAAACTTTCAGATACTCCATGACTTCTACAATGGAAGGGATGATTATGATAATGATGATGATGATAGAGAAGGGGTTAGCAAAGTGAGGAGCTAGAGAATAAATATTTCAACCTTTGCAGACCACATGGTCTCTGTCATTAACTACTGAACTTTGTCATTGTATTGTAAAAGTAGCTATAGGCAATACATAAATGAGTAAGTATGACTGTGTTCCAATAAAGCCTTATTTACAAACACAGAGTGCTAGATTTGGACTGCAGGTATAATTTGTTGACTTCTGACTTAAAGGAATTTGGGCCAATTATTTTGTGCAGAAATGATAGGAGTTACTCATCCCATTTTTATTTTAGTGGACCTCCTCAACCTAAGGTAAAGAGAGAATGAATGGTATACAGTATTCCCCTCTAGTCATTATTCCTTTCTAAGATTACTAAGAAATATAAGTCAGGATGATGACGATGACGACAATAATGATGATGATTATAAAATAATGATGCTATTCACAACCATCTGAAATTGATGTAAGCAATTCTTTCTATCTCAAGCCATAATTGGAAGCCATACTCTTCTCTGACCCCTATTCCTGCTGAGCTGCCAATGGTCATTGGCCATTTAAAAAATAATTTATCTCCATGTTGCAATGATAGCAAAACCTACTGTATCCAATTAAATCTCCACTTATGGCAGCCCAGGGAGTGTGATCACTTTCTGGAGATAGATCCATGTCCCTGTGACTTTATCTTCCTATACTTTGCATTTAGCTATGACATTAAATTGCAGGAAATGATACAGTTTTGAATCATTCCATTTAAAAGGCAGGAGCCAAAAGTTCTCCTGTGAGTGACAAACACATGGACTGCTTTTTAGATGGGAAGCATCAGTACTTTAAGTGGGCTCTGTAAACTGGGCCAGAGGTTCAAACATCTCCAAGCCTGGTGGGGTTTGTGCTTTCAGATTTGCTCCAGCTAGATTTTATTTCCAACAAAGGCTCTTATTCAGATAAAGGGAGTTTGCCTTTCTTGTTTCCTAGGAGACTTTTTTTTTTTTTTATAGTTCCCTGGAAAAGATTCTTCTTGAGGCATTCTCAATCTAACTTCCTCTTCTGGTTAAGAAACTGAAGAACATTAAAACTTGAGGTTATGGAGAGTTATGCCAACTGGGACTAAGCTGTGATTATTTTGTTGATTTAAACTGACAGAAAGGTGAAGTCAGAATAAAATCTTGTTTCTCCTGTAATTTAGAGGCTAGGAACCATGATGGCTTTTCCCCCCCTAATAATGTTCAAATTATCCATTCAGAGTGATTTGATTTCAGTTTGAAGCTGGAGATCGCAGTAATAATCTTTCGCAGTATGAAGCACTTATTTACGAAGTAGTCTTTGCCATTTTTAATTGCACTTTCCCCTCATGCCCTTATTAATTATCTCTCTAGTTCCTCTTAGGTCTTGTCACGATGCCAAGTATTGAAATAGAAAAGGTTTATTTATTTCCAAAGACGTGCAGAACAGGACAGGTTTCACATCTTGCTGTTTTGACTCTTAAAAGGTCAGACTTGCAGTGGGCAAAAAGGTGCTCCATGTAAATTGGGACCCCCCTGGATTTTCTGCTGGTAATGCACCCTTGGGACTGTTGCTTGCCTGGGGCGTCCTTGGAAACCTCAACAAGCGTTGTGTTTTGTGAATCTAGTGAAGCTAGAGTTCCCAATTAAAATGTTTCTTTGCTCAATAATGGTCAGCAACTCCCAAATGCTCCTGGGATTAAATATTATTTCCTCTCATATGACCACAGCTTTGTTTTCTTCTACTTTCCTCTGCTTAGTCAAACAAGTCTCTTCAGTGTGCCCAAACTATTCTTAACACTTTTCTGCCTCTGTGTTCATGTCATTTCCTCCACTTGGAATGTCTTTGTTCATGTCTTTCTTTCAGTCTGTTGAAATCTTACATATAATCCTTCAAATCTCATCAAATTTTCAATTTTTCATAGAGCCCTTTATCAACCCTCCTTTGCCTCTGCAAGGTACTTGGATTATACTTCTTTTGTCCTGCCTGATATTATAACCATTAGTAATCTTGTCTTAACTGTCCCAGCTTGATTGTAAACTCTCAGGAGAAGAAGGTATTGACTCATTTTATATTCCACCGGAACCTTGAATGTGTGTGTGTGTGTGTGTGTGTGTATGTGTGTAGTGGGTTTCCTACTCAGGTTTAATGAACTCAACTACAACAAAATATTCCAGTTCAATTCTTGAGGATCTATTCTAGAGAAGGTTGGTAATAAAAGAGCTCCTTTGAAAGGACAGATCTGATTGTCCTACCTGGGCTTTGAACACTCCAGAGAATTAGGTGAGGTCTAAAACAAACTGGATCCTAAAACCTATTGGAAGCAGCAACACCATGGTTAGATCCTATTCCTCAGCTCGAGGTGGCAGGGACATGAGAAAATGAGATAATTATTGACAGTAAAACAAAAGAATCTCTGTGGCTGAGAGACAGTATGAGCTGAATATATATGAAGAGCTTATTTTCTATCTGTAAATTATAGAAGGAATGTTGGAGTTTTATCTGTATCTTCTTGAGTTTCACTACAACCTTCTTGTACAAAAATATTATTTGTTATGAGGGTTAGAGATGAGTGTTACCCAGAGAGGCAGCTTTTATGTTTTGCTCTTTAAGAATCTTTCCAATTCTCAAACTTACCCTTCTCTAACTTCTAGGGCAGTTGAATGTCTTCTAACTGAATGATCTCAGCAGGACATCCTGAGCTTCTAAGGAGGTTAGCATTCCAGCAAACATTTGGCTTAGAGAATTCCTAAAAAAACAGTACTCTGAAGGCAGTTAAAATTTAAGGAGCCAATAGAAGCTGTGTGTGTATGTGTGTGCGTGTGTGTGTGTGTGTGTGTGTGTTTCAGCCTCTGGAATGTGAGAGCTAGTATTCTCTCTAGTAATTTGTTTTTCTCTCTCACACTGATTACATACTCAGATTTGAAATGTAAGAGTGCATATTATGTTATTCTCAGAATATTTGAAAGGAAACCAAACATTCCTTCCTTCATGAGTCAGTTTTCCTAGTTGTGGTGTAGAAAAAAGTGACCTCTCAGAGAAGCCGATGAAATGACAGATTACTTTTTTTAAAATGGACTTACATTTTCTGCAATATTCTAAATCTGAATCATCTGCTGAGTAGCTTTCCTTTTTGTGTATATATTTTAAAGTACCAGTCATGGTTGAATGTTAATAATCAATCTGGCCATTGATCTTCAAAGATACAGAATGTCTTTCTAAATGTGCTGACTGTTGTGTTTAATACAATTTTATTTTTGTTCTTGGTGAAGAGAGGAAGGAGAGGTCAGTCATATATTTGTGGGATTTGTATGTTTGTTCTTGACATTTGAACATTTTTGAATCTTTCCTTATCCATTTAATCTTTTATCCATCAAATATTTAATCTGCACCTCTACTATGTGCCAGGCTCTGTGCTAGGAGCTGGGAAGTGTCTGTGAAGCAACAGCAAAGTCCTCACAAGAGACAAATAAAGAACAATTTCCAAGGGGGAAAAAAAGCTTCAGACAGTCCTCCGATAACTGCCCTTTCAGAGCCACTGTTGTCTGCTACTGGCCCCATACAAACCCTCTTCCCTCCTTTTATAACCCCACAGCCCCAGAGACCTTTGTGTGCCTTAGAGGTCAGTTCACAGATGTGGCCCTGGGACGCACTCCTCTTTATCTATATTGTACTTACAAGAGATGGAGGCTCATGGGTCTTTTCTAATTTTTTCCTTTTTCTTTTTTTGATTAGCATCTGCACAAATGGCCTCAGTTCATTGCTTTAAACTAACTAATCCGGCTTGTTAAGACAGAGATTGTCATCCACAAGTTGTTATTAGCAGGCTTCTAAAGGAAGAGGGTCCCAGTCAAAGCAGGGCAGGCTTTGGAGAAAGGTTATATAATATAATATGTTCTTCAGGCGCCGTATGAGAGGGAGACAATGCTGCCTCCCAGGGCCTGTTCTCAAGAGCTACTTTACAGGCTTACATAGTCCTGCCTATTCTACCTCATGAAAAGGGAGATCCAATCATTGCTTTCTGGAAACTATTCTCCTCATCTCTTTGGCTGTCATATGTATTTAACAGTAGTGCCCTCAAGGACAATGGGTGGGGGGTGGTAAGCATGCTAGGGGCTCCAGCCTACAGCCTGTAGTTTTTCATTTCACGTTCCTGGGTTTGCTAAGAATGGTCTTCTTTGTTTCCATTTTGAGTCATAGCTGAATTCTTATATGTTGTCTGATCTTCAAGCTCAAATACCCAAGGGACCAGGCAGCTGTGAATCAACCCTGTGCGTGCGTGTGTGTGTGTGTGTGTGTGTGTGTGTGTTTTCTAGGAGGTACTATAGCAAAGAAGACAGTATACTTTTCCTTATTTCTTTAAATCGATAGGGATTTGGAGGAAAAGACTTTAATAAAATAGAATTGTGACTGATTAGTTTCCCCTTTCCGAGCACTGCTGTGAAATCAGAAGGTTATGAATAGCATGAGGAAAAAAAAATAATAAAAAACCCTTTTCTAAGGCAGTCCTGTGGGTTTAAGCCCAAACCTTAGATTTATAAAAAAAGCTCAGTGTCTATATGCTAACCTCCACCTTATGAGATGGATCTCTTTTCTGATGGCGGAGTATAAAGAAATCTTCCACATGCTTTCACTTACTGGGAAGGTACACAGTTGCTTATCTGTTGTTTTTCTTCCACACAGTCTACATTGTGATTTGGAAATTTGACATCATGTATTTTTTTCCCCAGGCCAGATGTTTTATCCTGCTATGTTAAGTCATCTTGACATGTTGCCATGAAATGGAAACAACTGCTCGTTTTAATATTGCTCCATATCTTTATTACAAGGTACGTCTCATGCATCTTAATTCCTCATATTTTCCCTCACTGTCGTTCTCTGATCTTCTTCATCCCAACCCCCCTTTACTCCTGAAGAAGGCATATTGTAATTGCATGACAGTCGTGTCCCAGTAGCTAAAGAGGTTCTAGATAGCATAATGAATATGCAGCGTATTATCTCCCAGGATGTGTGCCTGTGTCTTTAATCACAGCTGGAATGCAAAATCGAGCTCCACCTTTCAACTCTATCTCCATCATGCTGAGAGAGTGAGAGAGAGCGAGACGGAGACTGCTAGACAGCTCGAAAGAGATTGCAGCTCAGATGTCCTGAAAAACAGCAAATCCCTCAGACCTGGCAGATTCCGTTACCATGAGAACTGCAGATATTTCCATTGTGATGGTTCGCTCCAACAGCCATCTGTTACACCCATTTGATTAGGAAGTACAGTTCAGCTTGCATGGGATTTTCATCACACCTTATCCCAGGGCAGTATATACAGGCGCTTGCTTTTTTATATGCTAAACTCCAAGGCTTCAAAGTACTGTAATTTACCGAGGTGGAGGGCATTTAATGAAATGTATGAGAAGGTCACCAAAGACCGAAGTGCCGAGAAGAAATACACACAGGAGATGTAAGAGAGGATTAGACTCCACAGCTGAAATGCAACCAGCTCAGAAAATTAACCATGTTTAGCCAACCCTTCCCTTGGTAGAGAAAAGTAAAATGAAGACCTGGGATCTGAGATCTTGCATCCCGAAGGGGTGGAAGATGTTTTTGTGCAGTCATGGCATGAGTATTACTGGAGCAGTAATTCTTTCTCAGGACTCAAAGACAGTCAAAAGAAAGGGAGAGAGGGGTAGTGCCTCAAACACATCTCATGAGTGGAGAGGAATCCACTGTATAAAGATTACATTAGCTCTAAAAATTTTATGACGCCATCTAACTTTTCCGTAGACACAAAACGACCTTAAAAGTTCCTTGAAGCAGTGCTGTAATTTACAGATTTAAACCAGTTACTTGGACTAGTTGCCCCTCTGTGTATTTTTGTGGGGGAGGAAATGCTGATGGTACATCATATAGACATAAAAATAGGAATTTCCTTCAATTAAGATTCTCCGAATACCCTTCCCTGGTGGTAGGCATTCTAAGTCCAGGCTTCCAAGAGGGCTGGCGTGGTCTAGGAGGAGCTACCTAGAGTGTCTTAAATTGACTGGAGCTCCTGTAAACCTGGGAAGCTAATTAAATGCTTACACACCAACATGATTTGGTGATTGCTGCACAGGGGCCCTTGATGTGGCCTCCCTTTATTTTCCAGCCTACATTTTCTAGGATGGACTCTGATAGTATATAACTCAGGTTGCGTGAAAGCAGCCAAATTTTCCAAACTTGCTAAGTTTGCAAGTCTCATTATATCACATTTTGTCTGTTGGTTTGTTTTCTGGGTGACTGTTTCTGAACAAGGGAAATGCTCACCCTATCTGATTGCACTGAGGGCTGAAGACCTTTTCATCTACTCTCCTTCCTGGCCTGGTGTCAGGTTGCCATCCAGGTAGGCTGGGATGTCAGGAGAAACCAGAAGACTCATTCCCTGTTTTAATGCCGAAGATGTATTTGTGGTGTGAAAGAAAAAATTCTTCATGGCGCTTGTTCAAGATGGTAAGGCAGACATTATTCAAGCGGGGCTGTGGTGATGGGCATAGGACCCACTGGAACAGGGTCTTGCAGAAGGGGAGAGAGATTGAGCTGGACTCCGACTCCAACAAAGACGAGTGGGGATGTATAACCAAGGAGCAGGGTGGGGGTTGGTAGATGGAAAATTGCTAAAAGGAAAACAGGGGGGATTAGGGTGATTCTTGCTAGACTGACTCAATAGAATTCTTGCTGAAGGCAGACCAGGGTGACAAGATGTAGAGGGTGGTCAGAGACAAAGGGTGGGGACTTTCAGCGACTGACTTAGCAGGATTCCTTCTCAAACTGGATTCTAAAGGAGACAGAGGGAAGTCCAATGTTGCCCTTGTCAGAAAGGATTCAGAGGTGCCTGACTCAAGCTTGGTCACAAAATAGAGTCTTTGTCACTGGCCAGATAAAATCAGTAACGAGGACCATGGAGATTAAAAATCAGAACAAGATGTTGCTCCTTTTCTTTTGCTGAAACATAGTGGATTCTTTTATTCTGCAGTGGAAAGACTCAGACTTCACACATGAGGACCTGTGTTTTCCTTGAATGAGGAACCAACTAGTTTAGCCAGCAACTGAAGGTATAAACGAGTCTCCGTCCCTCTTTTGAAAGTCAAAAGTTAGGAGGCTCTGCTCCTCCATCCTAGCAGCAAATGCCTAGCACTGCGGATCCTCCAGTGGTGTTGACTTTCTGTCAGTCCTACACCCTGGAGATTGCCCTTTCTCGGAGGTTTTGAGGCAGGGCTCTGGTTTTATGAACACAGCGTCTGTCTTTGAAAGGCAGCAGATGCAATGAGGGCCTGAATTGAAACAATAAATACCATTCAGATTTCCTGCTCGGAACTTCTTATATAGTGGTTCCTTTGTTAGAGCAAACATGGACTAAAATGCCTTCTCCCTTCCTCCCCGCTCCCTCCAGCTCCTCTCCACAGCTAGGATCTCAGCCACCTTCGGAAAGCAAAGGTTAAGTACCTGAGGCAGAGAGAGTTGAAACACAAAGGAGAGGAAATCCAGAGTGTCCCTTACTTGACAGAAAGAGAGTGAGTAGGACAGAGAGCTTTTGGGGAGGGGGATGGATTTTAGTTGAAGCTGGAAGAGAAACAGACCTTGGAGGGGAGTGCTAGCTAGAAATATTCTCCTCCGAGCTGGGATGTTAACAGTGGCACCTTCTGACTTAATGTGGCATCTTTCTTCATCGTTATCAATCTCATGAGAGCTTTCCTGCCATCTGCACCATTCCTGCTTCAGGCTCCCATATGAAAGTCCAATCTGGCAGCATAAATACTGGCTAATGAAGAGTAGATGTCTGACTGCCTGGGAGAGAAGCGATCCTGTGTCATTGATGGAGCAGAATTCATTCATTTAAAACAAAATCTGCATTTACACAGCCATTCAAGAAGAAATTCTCTCCCCTTCTCTCTCTCTCTTTTGTCCCCTCCCTATACTCTCTCATCCTCTTTTTTTATTTTCTTCCTGTGTCATTCTACATGAATGGAGTTCATGCAAAAGTCAGCATAAAAATGGTCTTTGCCCAGAATGTTATACCTTGGAGATTAAAAATAGGAATGCGATGTGGACTTGCCGACATGTGGTGGGCTATTTTTTTCCCCTTCAGTGGGAAAGCTATAACTACATAGATTAGCAAAACTTGTGCAAGAATGGATGTAAAACAGATTTATCTCTGTGTCAGCTTTATCTGATCCATTTGGTCTTGCAGAGTTTGGATGGCTTCCTTTGTTGCAATAACCAGCTTTCAAACATCTATATCTGCAGGGTATTAAATGTCAGCCTCCCATGTACCAGTCAAGGATAGAGGGTTGACAGTCTGTGGGCTGGAGGAGTACTCTTTGTGTGCGCATGAGAGGAGTCACTCCTGTACCAAGGCTGGCTCCTGGTATGACCTAGAGGAACTCTTATAACCTCCCTGCATCACAGCATCACAGTGGAGGGGTGCTGAAGCTTGCAGTGGCCATTAATATCCCTTTACGAAGAATTCAAAAAGATTTCCTGTCATTGACAAGGACAGATTTGTTAGAAGTCTCTCAAGGAAATGGACAATAACTAATTAATTGAGCACTCCATGACTTTCTGTACTGTCGTTTTTCATTTATCTGTTCTAGTTTCTCATCATGCAGGTCTAGCTCTTCTTTTTCTTTCATTCCTTCCTTTATCTACCTCTTTCACTATTTCTGTCACCCTCTCCTTTCCCCTCTTATCTCATTTTCTCCCAGATCTCTTCTCTTTCTCTTTTATATAATCTCTACTTAAAAAAAAATCCCTGGTAGGGTACACATATGCAAAGATTTTATCCAGGAATATGGGTACATTTTCTCTGAGTCTGATAACTGTCATCTTTTAGGGTTGGAAGAAGCCTCAGAAGTTTGCTCTTTGTACTGGATAGATACATAATCTTCAACGTCCTTGACAAGGTATTGCAAAGTTTTTGTTAAAAAAATCCTACTGTGCCTAAGTGGTGCATTATTATTATTATTACTATTATGACTATCCAGGAATGATAAACTATGTATGCTGTAGAAAATAAGGAACCATGTTGTCTCAATTTACAGAAAAATTATTGAGTGCCTGTCTAATTAAATGGCATTTCATCAGACCCTGCAAGCAGTTCTGTGGATCTTGAATGCTAAATGTAGATACTGCCTTATCCTCATAACTGTGCTGCCTGGCTCACTGGGTTGGAGCAGGGTGCCAGTGAGCTCAAGGTCTCCTGCTCCTTCTGTCACTTCTGCACATGGAGAATTGGAATTCCTTAGCATGTACTACCTCTGTTCTCATGCCTGTCTATGTGAAGAAACACAGGGCATGGAGTGAGGTTGTTGGAGAGAGATAGTTTTAGATAAAAGCAGACAGACCTGGGATTGAATCCTGGCTCTACCACTTTCTTTGTGTATGTGGCCTTTAGCAATCAGTGGACCCCTTTGTGCCTCAATTTTGTCATCAGAAAAGTAGGGATACCAGTATCTTGACTCACAGTAAACTCATGGTGTGAATCAAATGAAGTAAGTCTTGAAGTGTTAGAAACTGAGGGCTGACTCTAAAGTGACCAACTGTCCTAGTTTCTTTGAGAGTGACAGGCTGCTAGAAACACAAGACTTTAAGTGCTAAAACCAGGACAGTCCTGGGAAAACGGGGGTGGTCAGTCATCTTACTCGGGGCAACTTATCCCCTTTGGAAGACCCAAACACAGCTTAAACAAGTACCCGAAGGGGTGATGGAACTTTCTCTGTGGTTGAAGAAGGTCTTGTTTTCTTCTGTGGACTAGTTGCCTGCTCTATTGTGGATTTATGTATGGATTCTTTTTTTTTTTATTTCCAACTTTTATTTTAAGTTCAGGGGTACCTGTGCAGGATGTGCATATTTGTTACATAGGTAAACATGTACTATGGTGGTTTGCTGCACAGATCATCCCATCACCTAGGTATTAAGACCACCATCCATATTGTTCCTGATGCCCTCCCTCCTCCTGCCCCCAGCCCTCTGACAGACCCCAGTGTGTTGTTCCCCATCAAGTGTCCATGTCTTCTCATCATTCAGCTCCCACTTGTAAGTAAGAACATGTGGTATTTAGTTTTCTGTTCCTGCATTAGTTTGCTGACGATAATGACTTTCAGCTCCATCCATGTCCCTGCAAAGCATATGATCCCATTCCTCTTTATGGCTGCATAGTATTCCATGGTGTATATGTATCACATGTTTTAATCTAGTCTATTATTGATGGGCGTTTAGGTTAATTCCGTGTCTTTGCTATCGTGAATAGTGCTGCAATGAACATATGCGTGCATGTATCTTCATAATAAAATGCTTTTTATTCCTTTGGGTATGTACCCAGTATTGGGATTGCTGGATCAAATGATATTTTTTGCCTTTGAGGAATTGCTAAACTGTCTTCCACAATGGTTGAACTAATTTACACTCCCACAATGTAAAAGCATCCTTTTTCTCCACAACCTCGACAGCATCTGTTATTTTTTGACTTTTTAATAACTGCCATTCTGATCAGTGCGAGATGGTAGATCTATGGATTCTCAGCTCTGGTTTATAGAAAACTTACTCACTAACCTTATCCTCAATATCTCAAAGGGTAGCCTAAAACTTAAAAATAAAAGTATGAAGATATAAAATGAAACAAATTCCTCCTCTGAGTCAGAGCTTATTCATACTTCAAAACCCAGTACACTTATTATTCCATTCATGAAACTTTTGCCCATATCCGTCTTTTAGCATGATTCAGTGCTTTCCGAGAGCAGTGTATTAGGTTATTGCCTTCCCTCCAGCTTGATTTCTAAACTCCTTGAAGGCAGAAAGCCTGCCTTATGTTTTCTGATAAACCAGTGAATAAGTGAATCAATGAAAGAATGAATGATTTATAAGTGGGAAAATGAGTCAGAGGGAATAAACGAATGAATGAGAGCGTGAATGAATGCATGTATAAATGAATGACTTTTCTATGCTTATTAATCAATTACATGTCTGTTTAGTCTTGATCTGGCCCTGTTGTGGATTTTACATACGTCTAAAAGTTTTGACCTTCAAATCCCAGATACTAGTTCTCGCTTTCAGCTGCCATATTAAATTCCTAACACCTAAAAGGACCCAGCTCATTTTGGGGGCACCACTCGCTGATAAGCTGAGAGAATATAACTTACTTTTTTCTTTATAATTTTTTGAATTAATTTAAAAACTAAAGTACAAACTGCCTATGCCAAACAGAAAAACTTATTTAAACTACTCATGAGTCTAAAATGAAAAGTAAATATTTATCTTGTCTGTTTCCCTCCTGTACCCCAGTTTTATGCCTATGAAATTCAAGTTTCTGCTTTTAGATTTTTGGTTGGTACAATTAAAATTATAAATCATAGAATTTTATGTTTTTTAATATATCAACATTTTAGAGTATATTTTGACATCCTGCTATGGAAATGTGAGGTATTTGGTTATTTTTAGTATTGTACACCTTCCCTCCCCTTCTTTACCTCTTGAAATTTTATTGATATTCTAGTGGTTAGCCTTATACCTTTACAAATTCTCCATTCTCTGTTTGATGACTTATATTTAGACATTATCTATAGAATTCCCACTATGTAGCACATTTATGTTTATTTCTGCATCTCCCCTTTGTTCTAGATTTTTGTTGCACTTCTTTTTATGTTGTCAAGTTTTAAAGTATTTACCTTCTGTTGTCACTACAATTGTTTTTGGTAATGCTTTATCCATGGGTTAAATTTGATTGCAATTATTAACCAAGGAAAAGTACTATCTATAGAACTTATCCCTGTGAAGAGATTGGATCCAAAGAGAAGGGAATGTAGTCCCAAATCACTCAAAAGATCCTAAGCCACAGAAACCAGAGTTTTCTCTCTTCATTTCTTTGGAGTTTGCTTTTTTCTGGGTCATGCTCAGATGTTATTTTTTTTTCAAATATTTATCTCATTTTTCTTGTCATATTCCAATTTTGTTTTACTGGAGCCCTTCATCAGAGCTTTAAAAAATATGAAATATAAGGGAGCAATATTTAATAATCTTTGAATATCTAAAACTGTCTTTATTTTTACTTTACTTTTGATTGACAGTTTGGCTAAGTATATATTTCTAATTTCAAACATCTTCCTCAGAACTTTGAAGGAATTGCTCCCTTGTTGCTGTTGAGACGTATGCTATCATTCTGATGTTGTTACTCTGTAAGAACCTCCCTTCATTGTGATAATTTTTAGGATTTTTGAAATTTCACCAAGATTTGTTCAGATATGTATTGTTTCTGTTCACACATTAACTTGGTAGGTCTTTTCATTATTATTTTGTATTTGTTTTAGAGACAGGGTCTTGTTCTATTGTCCAGGCTGGAGCGCAGTGGTATGATCATAGTTCACTGCAACCTTGAATTCCTGGGCTCATGGGATCCTTCCACCTCAGCCTGTCCGGCAGCTGGGACTACAGGCATATACCATCATGTCAGGCTAAGTTTTAAAAAATTTTTAGAGACAGGGTCTTGCTATGTTGCTCAGGCTGGTCTCAAACTCCTGGCCTCAAGCAATCCTCCTGCTTCAGACTCTGAAAGTATTGGAATTGCAGGGGTGAGCTACTGCACCCAGCTGGTCTTTTCATTCTTACGAATTATCTCTTTCTTTACCCCTGGGATTCCCACCCACCTTTATTTCTTTGATTATTTTTCCCCCACTATTGTTGCAATTTTCTGCTTCTAGGACCCAGATATGTGTTGCCTTACTAGCTCTATCTTCCACAAGCTCATATTTTCTATCTCTTTTCATTTTTGCTCTTTTTAATGAGAAATTTTCTCTATTTATCCAGTCTTCAACCTTATTTGTTGTGATTATCTATTCCATACATTGAATTTTTTAATGTTCAGTAACCATATTTTTAATTTCCCAACATTTGTTCATATACTCTGATTACTCTTATTTCATGGAAGCTTTTATAATCTATTCTTTTTTTATGTGTGTTCAGCACCCACTCAAATATCTCTAAAGAAACTTCTGAAAACATTTAATAATTATTTTCACTTTTCTGAATCATTTTTATTTCTTCTGATGTCATATTGAGTTCATCTTGTTTTAATGTAAATTGATTTCCCCAAATGTCTTGTGATCCTGGTTATAAATGAAGGAGTGGTTTGATTCATATAGGTAACTTACATGGGATTTTCTCTGCAGTTTTTAGAGTCTGTTTTCTCAATAGTCTTCTCTTTCAATTGGGAGGTCTTACTTAGAGCTCCAAAAAGGTGAACAGATGGGCAGATTTTCAGGTAGGGTTCATAAACAAAGAAGAAGCATGTAGACTGGCAAACTTCTCACAATCTCCAAAGTAATAGATATTTACTCTGGAGTTAGAAAACTTTAGTTTATTTTACTCCTAAATGGAGCTGACTTCTCCTGTCTCCCATCCATCTGGTCTGACGTGGAAGTGTATAGTCATCTATTCAAACTCTTTCAGGCCCCATCTCCTGTACTAACTCCCTTTCCAGTCACATTTCTAATATTCCTAGAGAGAAGTTGTCATGCTTTATCCTGAGGGCATAAAATGCTGCTGCCGTTCTCATAGGCTCTGTAAGCCTGAGGACACAGCAAAGGTCTGATTAAGACTCACACTCCTGTTTTAATTCTGTAGTTTATTATCCTGATAATGAGTCCTCTACCCATTCGGGCTCTGTCATATGCTTGGGAAGGACTGCTTTGATTGTTTATTTTTAAGCTATGGTTTTCCCAACTCTTATTCTTCATTGAACTTGTCCTAGCTGCTTTATATTTTACAGGATTTCTTCAATATTTCTTGTGACAGCTGGCTTCCTTTATATTTGGTTTCATAAAAAGCTTTTTTCTATCATATCAATATATCAACATGGCCTCAGTAAATGGGGAGGTGATGCATGTGCTGGGTCTATCAGTTGGAAATGCAAGGCAGAATACAATTTTTGAGAAAGTGTGTATAGTGTTGGTGGAGTGCTTGATGAACTTAAAAATATTCCTGTTTCATTTAAATGACTTCTTCCCTTTGGCCAAACATACAAATTCTTCATTTCATTGTAGACCTGGCCTCCTTTGCCTTCTACCTCAAAGGCCCAGATGCCTTTACACTTTCTCTCTGAAATTTCTTTTGACTTCTTTAGCTCACCTAGAGTCTTTCTGGAACTCCAGAAGCACTTCAAGTCAGGGTCAGAGAGGTGAATGCACAAGACATTTTCATAGGTTTTTCCTGTTTGTTTTCTACCCCTAAACTGGTGATAAAACCCTTCAGGACTGACCCATATATCTTTTTCCTTGTGTATTTGTATAAGAAAGTGTGTGTTTTGGAAATAGAGTGGGGTTTAGAGGGTAAAAGGATGTGGTCTGCTAGCCCCACAGAGCATGGTTACTAAATACTTGTCGATAAATTAAAAAACAATGAAAATTCATTCTCACAGGAGCTTGACTATATACGGTTTCTTTTCCATAACCTTATTTAGGAATGTGCTAGAAATGTGCTACTGAAACCTTGATAGAAACAAAATTTTTTAGTCTGCACAATTTTTAAAAAACATTTTAAAATAGCCCATTAGTGCCTGAGGGGTTTAGGTTTGTAATACATAATTAGGCATTTTTTCCCCGCAAGTCTGAAATCACATATTCATGGGAATCCAACATCCCTGTAATCTTACTCTTTTCTTCCTTGCACAAGGAAGGTTGAAATATTAATTGCTGCATCAGCCACTTTAAGATTTAATATATATTTTTTTCCCCATTCTAGGGACTACGTACCTCCTATGTGACTTCTAACTGTCTATTCTCACAGCTGTCTGAGAGATAAGCAACTCTATGTCTGTGGAAGTAATCTATAAATCATATTCAAATTCATGTGTCCAAATGATCCTTTCTTTAATCTCTAAAATAACTCTACTGGAGACTTGCTAGTGAACTTCAATTGAAAACATTGTGTTTTCCACCTACTCATATTCCTGTCAAATATGTTAGTGTCAGAAAAAGAATAGAACTGGTGAAATAGGCCTTCAAACTCTGCTGGCTAGAGAGACTGCATGGGTACAGTAGGGCACCTGGTTCAAATCAGTAAACCTTGGCTTTTGAAAGCAACCTAGAAAAATGAGGATGAAATAATTTCGTTGCTGCTAGAAGAGACATCTCTTGTGAATGTTTTTGTCGTGCCATTGCTCTCAAAGAGAAAATGTCTTGATTATAATAATCATTTAATATTCTAAAAATATGCCAAAAAGAGGGTATAGAGGTGAGTTACCATGTGAGTATCAGAAGGTACCCATGGCTTACAGTTTGGCTCAGTGGCACTTCAAGTTCTGCATCATCTGAGCCATTCTACCAACCTAACCTTTTCTCCAACCTCTAGTCCTAGTGGGTTGGAGTTATGCCTATTCTCTGCATATGCCATGTTCTACATATTCACACTTCCATGCCTTTACTCCTGCCATTCCTCTGCCTGGAATACCTGTATTTATTCTTCCTCCATCTTCAAACCTTTTCTAATGAGCAAGTAATCTCTCTAAGACATTCCTCAAAATCAAAGAACTAAATGATTTCTTACTAAAATTCCAATTTATTCCTAATAGTTTATCAACTGGATAGGATATAGAGAAATATTTATAATTAACATTTATTCAATGCCCGCTATATGCCAGACATTAGACTAGGTCATATGTTTGGAACATTATTCAAGTCAACTATCATACCTTGCACAATTTCTAATTTGTAGAAAAAGAAACAGAAGTTATCCACCTAGTAACTGGAAAAAGTATTATTTGAACTCATGTCTATCTGACTTCAAATTCCATGTACTTTTCCCTACACCATGATGTTCATGCCAATAGATTTACAATCTAGTTTTGGTGTGAGATAGAGACAGGGATATATAGAATCATACATCATTATGATCTCAAAGTTGGGAAGATTTTTTGACATCATATAGTTCAGCCCTCTTTTGGATACTGAATATTTTGTATATCATAAAAATAAAAAAATAATTTATATCAGAAAAGCTTCAGCAACAGGAATTCCATACTTGTCATGTTGGATGAATGGACGTGGGTGAAACTTCACATTTGTCTCCGTTGAATGCCATATTGACAGCTTTGTCTCTTTCATCAGCCAATTCAGAAAATTTTGTAACTTTATTTGGTCATTCAATATTATCGTTTTCCCTCCAAGTTGTATATTTTCCCCAGAGTGCCATAAATATTACCATTCTGCCATTGACAAAAATAGTCTTGAAATAGACTCATGAACATACCACTAGAGCTCTCCTAGCTGGTTGACAACAGTGCAATGATTGGCATCCTTTGGGCATCCTTTCTAGATAATCATTTGATTATCTAGATCATCAAAGGTACTTTTGCTCTTAAATTTTTGGGAAGGAGAGACTTTGTTAAATACTTTGGTGAAATGCAGAGCATTGCATGTATTCTATTTTCCTATTATACCTTTCTAAAATCCCTGCACAGGAAGGAATTAAGCTAGTCTGGTGTGACTTGTCCTTGATGAGCTCAGGTTGGCATCATAGCATCTTTTCATTTCTTTCCAAGTCTGCATAAGCTGCCTATTTGCTAATCAGTTCTAGACTTTGTGTCAAAAATGATACAGATGACTTATGACATTCAAATTCTTGCAATTTTGAAAAAATAGGACATTGATAAAACAAGAAACAGTGACTTGGTCACAAATAGTCCATAATAAAGCACAATGTTGATTGACACAGCACTTGTGGGAGAATAGTAGGGCACAGGGCAATCAAGAAAGTCTTTATGGAAGAGGTAAACTTTGGAGGATGCCTAGAATTGAGTTAGGAAGTGAGAAGATTACAGAGAATTCCAAATGATGGAAACAGGATGAGCAAAGATACAGAAGTTTCAGATATGAATGAGTTTGATGTGTTTGTGGGTCCAAACATTGTTGGTGTGGCTGGAATAGTGAGTACCTGCTGAAAAATATTGTGAATACAGCAGGATAGGCAGGGTGGATCTTGCTTGTGGGATGGCCAGAGAATGCTGGCTTTGAATACCATGGTAGGATAAAAAGCATTGAAGGTTTTTGAGCAGAGGAGTGACCTGACAAAGAGTAGCATGAAAGTGGATGCTGCTAGCAGCTGTGTGCAGCATTGCACCGTGTGGAGAAGCTGCTGGAACCCAGGGGGTTTAATTGGAATGGACACACTGATCCCAGCATGAGGGTGGAAGAGTCTTGCCTTGTGTAGGGATATTGGAACTGAATAGTAATGAATACAAGAGCCACTTCAATGAAAAAGAGGCCAGACTGGATGGTCGACTAACTCTCGGTGATGGAATTATTGAATGAGGGAATATGAGGAATGAAGGGTAGTGATGAGATCACCTTCATTCTTCACCATGAATATAACTCTTCTTGTCTTGGTGTTAGGGAAGATTCTGTTGTCATAAATAGAAACTCTGTAAGGGGTTGGAGTGGGCACATATACTTTGGTTGCAAAACTGGGTTAATTGGAAATAAAATCCTATACAGAAATGTTACTTTCAGAGGCCTTCTAAATACCCCTCTACCAAAACTTACATTTGGAGGTGAATCCATTGTAAGTATCTCTTTAAATATATATGTAGGAGCAGCAAAATAACCTCCCACCTCAGCTCTTTAGAGGAAATAAGAAGCTCTGTAACTATTGAGGAAAAATACATTCACCTTTAAATTATATTGTTTTAGAGGTTAAAAGTATATAATTTCCCAAGGAACACATCGCGATTCAGCCTGCTGGGAGCCTATTGCTCAATTACTCTCAGCAGTGGCGAAGGTGCCTACAATTCTTTCAGCTCTGTTTAAGCTGGTGGGAACAGAGGTTGTCCAGGCTGCAGGCTGACAGGGCAAATTTGGGCCTAACAGGGTATGTGGTTCTGTCCCTTGGGCCATAGTCCCTCTGCTGATATGCCAGGAGCCTGCCTAATCACAGGTTGCCTGCACAGGTGGCCCTGGCCTCTGTGCCCCAGGCCTGTTAGTTAATTTTTCTGGCTGGCATGTCTCTGAGCACATTCATGTACCAGGCTCCATCCCCAGGGTATGACCAAGTGGAAAGATCCATGTAGTTTCTCGTCTCTGTGAAAAGAGGTCATATCTGGGATTAGCTGATTGAAGGGGCCACGGTGGCTGCTGGGATGACCCTGCCCTTGCAGGTGTGGACTCTATCACCTTTGAGCTGCAAAGGCCTTGGTGAACAAGATGAGCTGTAGAGTGGCTCAGCAGGCTCTGGGCTTGTGGCCTGAGAATGTATCTTATTAGAGATACAGCTACTTGTTATTGGGCATTGTGAGGGGCTGTGGCCATCCTAAATTTTCGTTACTTTAATAATTTAGAATCTGATGTTGTCAGAGGCTTCCAGTGTGACATAAGGGGGTCATCCCCTGTTTGCATGTGCACACCAATGTGTAGATCATCAATATAGACAATGTGCTTTTCTGTATTTTTCCTGTGTGCACCATGTCTTGATGTTCCGGTAATTTTAAAAAATAGAATTATTGAAACTCACTGAACAGGATTTTAGGGCTATCTTTCTTGCTACTACACTTCCTTAATTTTTTCAATTTGAATGTGACTTGGCATAAGCAGAAGCAGTGCTTGACTTAGGCAGAGGGTGGTGGAGAGAATTAATTGGTAGCTACAAAAAGTAGTAGAGAGAAGAAATCACCCAGTGGTAGAGAGAAAGCAGGAGTGGTGTGAGAGCCTGGGGAGCTCTCATCCCCTCACCTCCTTCCTTTCAGGCCATCCATCCCTCCCACGAGCAAGCCTTGAAAGATTGTTTGTTAAGGCTCTGAAGAAATGAGCAACCAAAACAAATCCACTGCAATCAATTCTAAGGTTGATTCTGGTCTGCAGTTTTAGATTTTGGGAAATGATCACTGGCTCAGGTTAGAGATTTATAAACAGGCCCCAATGTCAGTCAAAGGCAGAGCATCAAGAAAGGAAAACGCTAGAATCTTTGACTCATCAAAGAGAATCGGTAGCTTTTCCAGCTCTCCTCTCTCTTTCTCAGCATCTCTGTTGGTAACAAGGAGAGTTTGGAAATTGTTTTTTAGCAAGTGCATTTGAGGGCAGGTTGAAGGGAAGTGACACATTGACAGGTGACTGTGGGAACAAACCTGGAAAATGATGGTTAAAAAAAAGGAGCTGCTGAAAAAGAGAGCCTCCCGAAATCCCTTCAAGGTTTAATTGCAGGTGTGCAGCTGACCCGTGTAAAATGGAAACTTCAAGGGAAGTGGCAGCATATCTTCTTCCCTTTGAAAACAACAGATCTTAAAACAGCCTAATAACAGAAGCAGCAGCCCCAGCCCCAATTACTTAGGGCCAGCTTTGATGGTATTGCCTGTGTGCACTCCATCTGCAGTTTGGTTTATGCAGCTCCATCCTCCACCTTTGTGCAGGCTCCCTACATCATCATCATCATCATCATCATCATCATCATCATCATCATCTTTGTCATAATAGCAGGTAACATGTAATGATGTTTATGCTGTGCCAGGTGCTATACTCAGGGATTGTTTTTCTCCATGAAGTAAACCTATGGGGCATTTATTGTTATTATTTCCCATTCTATAAAAGGGGGAATCTGAGGCTTATGGCATTAAGTGCTTTGTTCAAGTCACACATCTAGTAAGTGATTGAGTCAGGGTTCAATTCAGGAAGGCTGCCTCCAGAGCCTCTATGCTGTAAATGAACAGATGGGTGGCTGAACGGATGGTTAGGTAAGCAAATGAATGGATGATTTTCAGTAGGCTCTCAAGCAGTGTTCTCTTTGCCCTGGCTTACAAATTCATAAAACCCAGGGGAGTGGGCTGTGGCATCCCTCTGCAGTCCTCACCAGTGGTAGGCATTTGTTTCCTATTTGGGGTGTGTGTCCCTTGCTCAGATACTCAGCTTTTCTGGGGCAGGTTGCTGATGCCTCTGGTGAGCCCCGTAACAACCCTCTATGGTAGCACTGGGCAGGTTATCTCTCAGAGTTCCCAGGAACCCCAGGGGAGAGGAGCATCCTCAACCTCATGTACCTTAGGTCTCCTAGTGGTGCTTAATTCAGAGGTACCAGGTCAAGTACCCCTCTCCATGGGTGGAAATAGGGAAGAAGGGGAGGCAAGTTCTCAGTGCATTAGTATTAATTGCTTCCATTTACAAAGAGACTAGTATGTGCCAAGCAGCATGCTAGGTTCTTATGAGCATTGTCTCGTTTACTTACTGTAACCCAATAAAGTACCCACTTTATTACTGTTTAATTAATGAGGGAGCTAAGACCCAGAGTAAGTTAATTAAGATATTAATAACACATAACAGCAGCAAATAAGTTTTGAGTACTTATTATGTTCCATGCTGGGGATTTTTCATACATCCTTTCATGTAATGCTCCTAGTGACCCTCGGACATCCATTTGGTTATTTCTCCCAATTTTATAGGGAGGCTAACTTGCTCCACGTTGTTTAGTGTGCACACTGAATGTGTGTTCATTGCACACACAAAAAATGACTTAAGATGTGGCACCTGCCCTCTTGGAGCTCACAATTCAGATGGGGAGAGGAAACTCTTTTATATGGAATAATTCAGGCTGTGTTTACAGATGGATGTAAGAGTGAGCTGAGGCCCAGGGTGGCTTCAAGGAAATATTTCTCTCTAGGAGAAGGAATGGGGAGGAACCTGTGGAGATTGTTAGTGAAATACCTCGTTTCAATTATGTTGGAGGGGTTGCAGCAAGACATAGGGCCTCACAGTTGGAGGTCGTCAACATTTGTAAGACATTTCCCTTCTGAGGGGGGCAGTTGTGTACATTGGTCTAGAATGGCTGAGGTTGGCTATCTTCCTAAGAAAAGAGCTGGAGGGATAGTCCTTAGATATATCACTTAATGAACATTAAATATGTTCACATTGAATTAAGAAGAGCAGTGTGTGTTCTCAGGTGTGTTGAGAATTCGCTCTTCACTCATCTTTCTAGTTGGGATAAATCGTTCATGGGGCTTTGGCTACAAACTGAAGAACTCACTTCTAGGATTCTCTGGGTGTGGAGTTAATGTCGTCCAGACACCTATTTCTGCCTTATTTGAAGACACTGAGATCTGAATGAGGCAGAGCACTCTTCAGAGAGGGGATTTTTGCCATTGTACATCTGCTTCCACTGCCTGCAGTGGTCAAATCTCCGCATTCCCTACCAAGCCAGAGGGGTCATGGAGCTCTGGGCTCAGATATAGTACCCTGGGAAATAGCCCACCCACATGTGGATGTGATAAGAGAGGCAGCATCTGGGGCAGAAACTGAAACCAGGTTTGGAAACCATCCAATGGGTCACTCACCTAAAGGGGCTGCCAAGAGAAGTTGAATTCACAGTGAAAACAGGAGCAATGGGAAGAAAGTGAAGCATTAGAGCAGGATATTAGAGATGGACATGGAGGACTTCCTGGATTCAGAGAAGGCGGCTGCAGGGATTTTCTGAGGTTCATTTGGCCTTGGGTTTGGACAAGGAGAGATCATAGGACATCAATTTTTTCTAGAATAAAATGTCCCCTAAAGCCTTCACTCACTTGGAACACTCTTACGCATAATTTTCTCTCTCATCCACTTTGAGCAATTCGGTTTTGGGACAATGCAGTCTTATTTGCTGTACTTCCATCCGGCTCAAGGCATGTTTATTGACCCAATTATAAATTTAAAAATATAGTTATTTTGTTCTGCCCAATTTTGCTGTGAACCTAAAAGTACTTTAAGAAATAGTCTATTTTTCAAAAAGATCATTTAAAAAATGAGATTCGTTCAAATATCAGCTCTTACAAGCTCAGAGTGCATGGGCAAAATCATATTTCGGAGCCTGGAAAGCTGAGTGGACCCAATGAGTCCCCTTAGGTCCCGGGCCCCGTGAAGTCCAGCTGATGTCATCAGTCTCACTCTTCAACGTCCCCATTCTTTAAATTCAATGGGATTTGAGGCTGCTTCTGTCTCCTCCACCAGTGGAATGTGCAGATGGCGCTGGCAGCTGCTCAAGTTGGTGCTCCTCCTCAATGCTTCTTGTTCCTCTGCTGGTGGACACTGCCCACTGGGCCTCGTGCTGGCAGAGGCTGGAGAGCCCAGGAGGAGGGCAGCTGGGGAATCTGACTTTTATGGCTGTAATGAAAACTCCCCTGGGTGGCCTGGAGGAACAGTTCTGACCCTCTCTGGATCGCCCGCAGTGAGATGGCCGTGGCACTTCTGACTCCACAGAAAAGCTTGAAGGTCCAATTTCCATCTTCAGGAGGGAAACATCTCCTGCTTCTGCCTTCAGACAGCCTTTCTCTATGCTTCTTTGTGAGCCATTTCTGAGAACTGCCTGCATTCTGTTGCTGGTGGTGAATTGATTGAGAAGATCCTTTGTTGATAGTCCAGCTTCAAAAGCATGCAGGCTGCTGTTTGTCTTCTTTCTTCCTTCTAATGGAGGAGATGCTCCTACAGAGGAGTGGGGAAAAACAAAAATGCCCTTTTTACTGACTTATAAACTCACTAAGCTTTTTGTAAAGGGGCCATAGTATCACTATTTTGTGGGTAAGTTGTATGATTTCCACGTTTTAATTCTGTTAAATGGGGAGGGAGTAAATCGAACCATTTTTTTCTGTGAAGAGTAAATTATGTTGTCAATGTTTATAGTTTTCTTTTGTTTAGATATTTATTTAATTGCACTTCAGCAAACACTCATTGAGTGCTTAATATGCGTTAAATGTAGATAAAATGAGATCCACAATTTTGAGGATCTTGTAGGCAGCTGGAGGAGAAACAGGTAAACAAACAACTGTAGTTTCTAGGGGAACTGGGGCACCAAACCCTCTGATACTGACTATATATGAGGTCATATTCCCTTAAGGGCACTATGCAGGTCTAAATTGCCTTTATATGCCCCAAAACATCTTAGGTGCATCATGCATTTAGAAGGTATTAAACCAACATTTATTGAATGGATAACTAAATGAATGAATTGAATTTTGAATCCTATAATTCCCATATTCTTGCACGCTTTTTTTCTAACATAAGGATGACATTTTCTCGTGAGCTCCTTGGCTAAATTAAATGCTCCTCCCCACCCCCCCCCCCAAAAAAAAGGATGTTCAACGTGATACTGGTTAGAGTTTTAAAGAAAGCATGTAGTCAGGCCCAGGCATGTAATCCAAGCACTTTGGGAGGCTGAGGTGGGAGGATCACTTGAGGTCAGGCATTTGAGACCAGTCTGGCTAACATGGTGAAACACTGTCTCCACTAAAAATACAAAAATTCACCTGGCGTGATAGCACGTGCCTGTAATTCCAGCTACTCTGCTGGCTGAGGCATGAGAATCACTTGAACCCAGGAAGCAGAGGTTGCAGTGAGCTGAGATCGTACCACTGCACTCCAACCTGGGTAACAGAGTGAGACCCTGTCTCCAAACAAACAAAAAGCATCTAGTCAGATGTGGATCTTGCTTACCAAAGCTGGGGAGAGTGGCATTTACCTTGGGGAATTTTCTGTGATTCAGGGGCTGGATTTGGAGGATTCAGAAACTTAATACTTGGCCAGTAACTCATCCAGAGGAAACACCCAAAGTGGAAGCCAGATGGGGCAAATGGATTGCAAAAATGGCCCCAATTCTTGGCTCCCCACGTTCCTACCCTTAGCAATGTGACTCTGTACTTGCTCCTATCAAGGGATGGAGCCTGTTTCCCCACTCCTTGAATTTGAGTTATCCTGTGGTTTGTTTTGGCAAACTGAATGAAGTGGAACTGATGGTGTTCCAGTTCAAACCTAAGCCTCAAGAGACTGCTCACGCCTTCACTCTCAGATTCTTGCCACAGTCATGTGAACAAGACCAAACCAGCTTTCTCGAGGATGAGTCACCCCTGATCCCACAGTCACCAGCCAGCCAGCTGCCAGAAACCAGCCAACCCCTAGGCAGCCAGCCCTCAGCTGATCTACCCGGAGACTGCAGACCACATGAGTGATCCCAGCCAAGATCTGTCAAGGTTGGCCCAGATCGGTAGCACACCCAGCTGACCTACAGACTTGTGTGCAGTAATATGTGCATCTTGTTTTAGGCCACCGAGCTTTGAGATAGTTTATTATGTAACGATAACCAACTTATATACCAGGATTCCCAGTTCTTCATTTATGTGTGAGAGAAAACCCAAGTCTCTCATGCCAACTGACCCATGTTCACTGACTTAAGCAGAGGCCTGTCTCCCAACACCAGCTCATGGGGCATCACAGGACAAGGAGGGTTTGGAGAGTCAGGGCCTAGAACAAAGGGAAGTACTTGGTTGGAAGATCCCTGTGTTCAGTGGCCTTTAGCTCTGATGCACCCATTTCTACAACAGGAATGCTGAAAGCTCAGCTGTACATAGCAGTGGGATTCAAAGTCAGATACTCTGTATCACCTGGAATCTCAGAAAAAGAAAGGTCTATAAAGGCAGCCATCTAACATGTGCTGGATCCAGGGCCAGGACGGGGATGCTGGGCCAGGGCTAGGCAGATACTGGAGATGCTCCTCCTCATTTTTCTTTATTTTCTGTGATGACCTTTTAATATTCTGATTTCTGCTTCTTGCCTCAAGACTGTAATATCACCAATATAGTGAAGTCTTGCTCTCATCTAGAAGCCAGTCAGCATGGTTAAGGTGCCTGTAACCATGTGTTTATTTTATGATTTAACTCCAAGAGGGAACTGCATTTTCCTTATCATTGAACTCTCTGAAGCCTTCACCATGCTGCCTGAGATGCTCTGGCCCAGCCTGCCTTCTAGAATTCTGCTGCTCCTCTAGCACACTACTGGGCCATGAACTGTTAGTTACTACTCTGGGACAAAATAAATACAGAAATGGAAAGTGAGCATTTAAAAAAATTTATAACAACTTAGTATTGCTGTAACATACAAGACTTTGATTAGTAAACGTGTCACTGAAGAGGTTATTGACAGTTTAGGAGTTATTGAACTTGTACAGTGAGTCACAGGTGGTACAAACTGCATACTAGTCAAGTTCAGATGTAGTAGGACCATAAACCAGCCTGCAAAGGATTGGCAATAAAACACACACACATGCACACACACACACACACACTCAAACTAAACTGGGCTTTCACTAGAGAGAGTTTGAAAAAGCAAACCCATCTCGACTTTCAAGTCTTAGCTTAGCTTTTTTCTTCTGTGAAGGCCTGAAAAGTATTCCTTATGCTCCCTGCCCTTTGTACATATCTTCATTAATAAAATTATTTTCTTATATAATGATTACTAATTTGCATTGATCTCTAGACTATGAAGATATAGACAGTGCTGAATTAGCTTGGATTTGCATATGGGGCATAATAAAATTCTATAATGGTTGTTGAATGACTGAATAAAGAGAGGAAGAAATGCAGTTTCCCCTGTCCCTACCACCAAGGCTTCTTCTCATGGATATTTCTCTGTTACTCCGAATTCTGAAGAGGTGGAGAGGTGTTGTCTTAGATTTTGTCCTGTATTTAGATGAATGGCCCCTGTACTACTCAGCATGATTGAGCATGACAGAAAGTAAGTTAACTGGCTTAGACAGAAAGGAGATTTATTGGCTCTGATACCAAACCGTTGGATGGATGGGCAGGGGTACAGCTGGCCTTAGGGATGTCAGAAACCAGGGGCTCAATTGCCACCAGGCCTGTCTCTCATGTGCTACCTTTGCTTCTACCTTACCCTGCATGTTAGTTTCTTTTCGCCAAGTTTTGGGCACAGACAGTGTTAGGTCACATCCTCTTAGCTTTGACTCCAGGGTGGAAAAAACTCTCTTCTCTTAGTTCCAATTTGGAAAGTCCTGGGGAAGGACTCTAATCAGTTTTTCCTGATTTCATGGTCCTTTCTGTGGCCTGAGGTGGTGTGGGGAGTTACAGTTGTCCAACCGTACTAGAGCGGAATAGGTGGAGAAGGGGAGACTCCATCCTCATTCCGATGGGAAGTGCTGTTCCCAGAAAGAGGGAGGAGTGCTAGGCAGACAAAAGGTAACTGCTCATTACAGCCAAAGAGCATTGATTAGCACAGATTCCTGTCTGAAGAGAAAGCCGAGTCTTGCATTCATCCACTTTTGATGTCTTCGTCCACAACCACCCCTTCTGGGTCAGGACATCATAGGCTTTCCTCATCATCAGCATCATTATATTTATTTAGTGAGCACCAGCTATATGCTAGGCACCAGACCAGATGCATCGTATATTATCTCATGTATTTCTACAATAATCCTATAAGGCAGAAATTCTTTTCCTACTTTGTCAAGGTTCAGCCACATTAAATAATTTACCCAAGATCACATTCCTAGTAAGTGGATAATCTGCAATTTAAGTCCTAGTCTGACTTCAGAGCCTGTCTTCTTTCTGCTCCCTTATTACTGCTTAGGATTTGTGCAGCTCTAGGATGAGAAATACTCGTAATAACAATACGTAATTGAACTCAAAGACTTTTGACTTCCAGCCACGCCCTCTAAAATCTCCACTGGAAATTCTCTGTCTGTGATGATTTGTGAACATGTTTTATGAAAGCTGCAGGCACAAGGAACAGCGTTTGGAACAGTTTTGGAACAAACAACCCTTTAAGCCCGTTTAGCAGTCTAAATCTGCAGGTGGTCATAGTTGGCTAACTGGCAAAATGAGTGGGCGACAAACCACACTGATTATTCATTTTTGATGGAACCAATTATGGTGTCCATGATTATTATTTTTTTAGAGTGTTTGGAAAAACAAGCTGAAGAAATGCCATAAAAATGTGTTATGTTCCCAGGAGAATGTTCTGTGTTTATCTCTAGGCCACTACAGAGTCTCAATTTTAGTTGACAATAAAATAGTAAGAAGAATAATGGCAATAGTAAATGTCCATAGTCTGCCACTGGTTCTTATTTTCCTCCAGCAGTGAAATGCATGAAAATAAGGTAAATTTTAATGTTATTTTGAATAAAAGAATCAAGATATCCTACAGCCTTTTAGTGTGATATGTAAAGATGAACTTAGTGTTTTTGTTTCAGAGTGAATGAAGTTGATTCCTCTTATAACATTGAAAGTAATGATGAGTGTATCATTCATCCGTTGAATATTTTTCTGCCCCTATGAGGAAAAGATATTGTATGTGGGGGAAACCTGCATGAAGGATTGCCTGGATTAGTATTTGCTGAGGGATTAGAACAGAGCCTGGCACACAGCGAGAACTATAAATGTTGGTTACATTAAACTATAGTACTTGGCAGTTTATGAGCCCTTGCATATATGATATACTTTTTAGTTCTTGCAACAACCGTGGGAGTTGGTATGACAGTGATTATTATTCCCACTTTACAGATGAAGAAAATATCATACAGAGAAGTTAAAGGACTGGCTTAAGGTCACCCAGCTAGTAACTAAAAGGGATTAATTTATAATTCAGGATTCTATTTCCCTTTTTGGTGCTCAGGCCACTCGATCAGCACTAGCCAAGATTTGGTTTTCATGGACCAGTTTAACAGTTGCGGAAAACTCTGCAGCTTATTCCTCATTTCTCGTCTTCCCTCATTTCATTCTGGACCCATCCCTGGCCTGCTCTGTGTCCAAGAGGCTGACCTGTGGGCTGTACCAGCTCCTTGCTGGCTGGCTTCCAGTTGACCAATGGGAGTCCCTGGCAGGAGACTGAGTGGTGACAGGAGAGAAACTCTGCTGCAGTGTGGCATGTCAGGGGTAGTGATATTCCTTCAAAGTTATGGCTTCTGCTAGTGGCCCTTTCTCCATGGCTCCAGCACTCACCAGGCTCCAGTGACACAATTTTCTCCCCTTGACCCTTTTGGGCCTCTCATTGCCCTTGTTTATTCTCCCACCCCTCCCAGCTTTGTGAGTGGTTCTTTCATCAAAGTCTCTTTATTTGAACCATCTGGGGTGAATTCTGTTTCCTGCTGAGACCCTGACTGTTACAAAGACCAATATTGACTTGCTTCTTTTTAGATTGCCAAGTAAGGGCATAAACAAATAAGCAAGACCCAAACAAAACTGCTGTCTACTACCGCTCTATTTTTCTTGCTAAATGAAGATATTTTAGCACCAAAAAAAGGAAGAAGGGAATAATTGTAGAAAATCTAACTATATTACTTTATTCTTATTTTATTATGACCTACATAAAAAGTAAAACCTTCATTAGAAATTGGATGTGGGCAGTGGGCCAATGTTTGGGAGTAAATGGGTGTGCTCACTTGATCACTCCAGCAATTTGTTCCCCTGATAGTTAACAAAGTTAGAGATCCTCATACATTATACATGCAGTGCCCAATACTTACAGTGCACTTACGGAGTTCCATAAATGCTCCATGGGCTTTTTTTTCAACAAAGCTGCATTGAACATCGATTCTGTGTCCTCGCCAAAACTGGGAATATACTGATATATAAGACATAATCCCTCCTGCCATCACAGTCTAGTTAGGGGGAAAGACAAGAGGCAATTGCAACATATTGAGAACAATGCTAGGAAACAGGTCAGCAGAGGGCTGAAGGAGCATATCACAGAGACAGCAACTGATTTGGGGGGTTAGGGGGGTGGGTGCTGATGTCTAGACCAGGTAGCGTGTGACCGGAAGCTCTGAAGCATTATAGGAGCTGCCTAATGGACAAGGGAAAGGGCATTTCCAGCAAAAAGCCTGGCTTGAATGAAGGCATGGGTACATGGCAGAATATGGTACCTGTGGGAGTGTGTCTTGAAATTAACTTGGGGAGGCTGAATTTTAGGGTTGAGAGTGAGTTGCAGAAGAGAGCCAGAGGATGAGGGAACTTTAGATTCAGTAGAGATTTATTTTTCATCCTGAAGGCAGATGTAATTTATTGGAAGGTTTAAAAAAATTTTTTTTTAATTAAGGGATGTAACATGGTCAGATTGGCATTTTACAAAGATCACTAGTTGTCACTGAAGAGAAAAATTGGAGGGGACTGAGATTAGGCATTCAGATTCCAGTTAAAACGTTACTGCAATGGATTAGAAAATTTAAAAAAGTAAGATTCTTTATTAAAGTGACAGAGTAGTTGTGATATTCCCAGTGCAAATCCCCTCAAATCCACCTGCTGATCAAGGGAGAGGTCAGGGAGAGGCTTCCTTTGAACTTTCTTCTTAGCTTTAGCCTCCAGTCTGCCACCTAGTAACCCTAGACCCCACCAGTCTGTGAAAGGCCGCAATTAAGAAGTTCCCACCCTCTCATGAGTGTTTGGATTTGCATGGAGTTAGGAATCTCACGAATGCTATGCTTTTACAAAGTAGTGCACTGGTGAAATAAAAGGCAGACTTTATATACTAGGAAGTATCCCTGGGCAAGTGCCATTTCCTTTGGTGATTACTTTGCCTGTGTGTTTATACAATGAGGGCCCGAGGTTTTGGGAAATCTCTGCACCGTGTGTGTGTTTCCTATTCTCCCCATGTCCTCTTGCCTGCTATCACCTTGGAAAATGAAACCTTGTTTGCCATCTGCTTAGGAGCAAACCTTCCCATTGCAAAGTTGGACTCAGTGAATTTTCAGATACTGCTGTGTGATTGGGCTACATTTCTCTTGCCTTTTGGTCAGGTTTTTCATTCTAAAACAATGAAAATTTTATACACACACACTGATCATTTTTATGAGCTCTGTAGCATGGGGAGTTTCAGTTTTATTTATCACATGTATCACTTTGTCTATGTCTTTATATATGTATTTTAGAAATTTTCCTAGTAGTTCCACGGGAAACGGAATCCTGGTTTACGTAAGGTAAACTCCAGCATCCTTCTTTATTGGGAGTGAAGCATTGGGCAGGTTACTTAACCTCTCTGAGGCTCAGTATCATTATGGGTAAAATGAAAGTGTCTTATAAACTCTAAATTGCATCCTGAAAACTATTGTTTTTGTTATTATTATTAATAACACAGTTTGAATATATTTCAAATGTCAGGGTAACCTTTGTAAATCTTTCTTACTATGGTTATAGTGAATCTAGATGGCTCTTAGAGATATCAAATCTGGTATTTTTTTTAGATGAATATAAGAGGAACTACTCTCAACTGAGGACAGAATATTTGTTGATTTATGTGTTTAAGTTCTTGAGAAATTTCTACTGTAGTTTCTGCCTATAGCTAGCTACTATTATTAATAATTTATTATGAAAAACAAAAACTTTTTAAAGTGCTTGCTTGACTGCTGATACTGCATTTTCACATGATCTTCTTCACAATTACCACAAGGGTTAATTTAGATGACCACCGTTATTCCCATTTTACAGATGAAGAAATGTTCTTGAATTCCAGCCCTGGCTGACCTTGTTGACTTCAACATCCTTGCTGACATCCCTTCCCAGAGGCTAGTTTCACAGTTCCTCAGCCTCTTGAAATCTGTGACCTTCAGCTGTACTCCATACATCAAATCTTTTAAGCTAGAAAAAAAAAAAAATAGAATTTTAGCCATTCAGAACAGGAAGTGCCATTATCGATCATTTAATTCAACCCTATCATTTTTCAGATACGGTGACAGAAGAAGGGACTTGACCAAGTGAGTTATTAGCAGAGCAGAGAATAGATCCCAAGTGTCTTTTTTTCTGTTTGGGGATTCTTTCAGCTGCACCACTGCATCTTCCCAGACAGACTCCTTGTCTTACTATCAGCGTTAGTGTGTAACCACGTATATAAGATATACCCAAGGTGGGGGCTACTGTGAACTTGAATCAAAACATGTGAGGTTTAGTTTCAATATGGAGAATATTTTCATGCTTCTACTTTCTTCCTGTTTGATATTTATAGAAAAACAATTCAGAGACTTGGTTCTAATTTACATTAGTCCACAAGATTTTCTTAACCAAATAAGCATTATTTGAACTTACTTTCCAGGAACTTAAGACTAGAATGAATTCAGTTCAATTTGAGATACACTTATTGGAGGCCTACATGTCAGGTACTGAAAACACACTGCGTGTGTTTTCCAGAAACTTACACACCTGGAGCAGAGAGAGAGAGAGATGTCAGGAGTTAAATGCAATACAAGGTGAGAAGAGGGGTAGCAGAGGTATGCATACAGTGTTCAGTACTGCATGGGTGCCGAGAGGGAGAGGTCACCCTGGCCTAGAGAGGCCAAGGATGAATCACAGAAGAGGTGACTCTCTTAAACCAAGTTTTAAGGGTAAATAAATGTTTCCCAGATAATTGAGCTAGTAGTGGTACTGATGAGGGATCATCGAGGTGAGGATTAATATGTATCCGTTGGCTTGTGCAATATAGAGTTCACAGATGTTCTTGGTGAGAGTGTCTAGGGTTGAGTTGAAGAGTGAATAATAGAATCTAAGCACAGTGAAAGTGGACAACTCTTTCTAGACACGTGGTTATAAAAATAGGGAAGGAGAGGGCGGTAGCTACTAGATAGGGATATGAGACAGGGAGGGACATTAAAGTTAGGAGACACTTGCTCATGTTTCCCAGGAGTAAAGGAAGGATCCAGGAGAAAGAAGGATCTGGACCATCACAGATTGAAGGACCACTGGTGGAAAGGAATAAGATGAAGAACAATCAGGAAGAATGTGCCTGGAGCAGCAGGAAGAACATATCTTCCTCGGGCACTGGAGGGAGAAGTTCAAGAGGGAGTGGGTGAGTCAGGTTGTTGTTGGTGTAGACGACAGAGGATCAAGAAATCCAGGCTGGCTCACTTGTTTTATCTGTTGAATATTGTCTATGAGATCATCTGAAGGAGAGGGATGAAGGGAAGACATAGGGGGCTTGAAGTGAGTAGAGAAGTTTGGAGCCACCATTGAAGGGGCAAAGAAGGAACCAGCCACAGATGATTAAGAGCAATGCCTGTTAAGTCACAATAAGGGCTCAGCTGACGTTAAAGAGCTCAGACCTCTCCTGGCAACAATCTAAAGAGCTATGGCACCATCCTGGATGCCACTGTGGATGGTGTCTAGGGTGAAGGGTTTGTTGTTCTATTAGGGTCTCTATAAATCTGTATGTTTGGTTTAGGGTTTTATCAGTGTTATTTTCTGAGCACTTGATTTCTCATCTCTGTTTTCAATTTTTTTTTCATTTCCATAGGTTATTGGGGAGCAAGTGGTGTTTGGTTACATGAGCAAATTCTTTAGTGGTGATTTGTGAGATTTTGGTGCACCCATCACCCACACAGTATACACTGCACCCTGTTTATAGTATTTTATCCCTCACCCCCCCCCCACTGTTACTCCAAGTTCCCAGAGTCCCTTGTATCATTCTTATGCCTTTGTGTCCTCATAGCTTAACTCCCACATATCAGTGAGAATATACAATGTTTGGTTTTCCATTCCTGAGTTACTTTACTTAGAATACTAGTTTCCAGTCTCATCCAGGTTGCTGTGAATGCCATTAATTCACTCCTTTTTATGGCTGAGTAGTGGTCCATCGTATATCAATTGTTGATTGATGGGCATTTGGGTTGGTTCCACAATTTTGCAATTATGAATTGTGCTGCTATAAACGTGTGTATTAGTATCTTTTTTGTATAATGACTTCTTTTCTCTGGGTAGATAACAGTAGTGGGATTGCTGAATCAAATGGTAGTTCTACTTTTAGGTCTTTAAGGAATCTCCACACTGTTTTCCATAGCGATTGTACTAGTTTGCATTCCCACAAGCAGTGTAGAAGTGCTCCCTCTTCACTGCATCCACATCAACATCTACTCTTTTTTGATTTTTTGATTGTGGCCATTCTTGCAGGAGTAAGGTGGTATCACATTATGGTTTTGATTTGCATTTCCCTGATCATTAGTGATGTTGGACATTTTTTCGTATGTTTGTTGGCCCATTTGTATATCTTCTTTTGAGAATTGTCTATTCACGTCCTTAGCCCACTTTTTGATGAGATTGTTTGTTTGTTTTTTTCTTGTTGATTTGTTTGAGTTCATTGCAGATTCAGGATATTAGTCCTTTGTCAGATGTACAGATTGTGAAGATTTTTTCCCACCCTATGGGTTGTCTGTTTACTCTGCTGACTGTTGCTTTTGCCATGTAAAAGCTCTTTCATTTAATTAAGTCCCAGCAATTTATCTTGTTTTAAAATTGCATTTGCTTTTTGG
This sequence comes from Symphalangus syndactylus, assembly GCF_028878055.3. Lineage (NCBI taxonomy): Eukaryota > Metazoa > Chordata > Mammalia > Primates > Hylobatidae > Symphalangus > Symphalangus syndactylus. The sequence goes on along the minus strand of NC_072425.2, from coordinate 39,001,983 downwards.
TTCTTGGTCATGAAATCCTTGCCTAAGCCAATGTCTAGAAGGATTTTTCCAGTGTTATCTTCTAGAATTTTTATCGTTTCAGGTCTTAGATTCAAGTTCTTAATCCATCTTGAGTTGAGTTTTGTATAAGGTGAGAGATGAGGATCCAGTTTCATTCTCCTACATGCGGCTAGCCAATTATCCCAGCATCATTTGTTGAAAAGGTGTCCTTTCCCCACTTTATGTTTTTGTTTGCTTTGTTGAAGATCAGTTGGCTGTAAGTATTTTGGTTTATTTCTGGGTTCTCTATTCTGTTCCGTTGTTCTATGTGCCTATTTTTATACCAGTACCATGCTGTTTTGGTAACTGTGGCCTAATAGTATAGTTTGAAATCAGGTAATGTTATGCCTCCAGATTTGTTCTTTTTGCTTAGTCTTGCTTTGGCTATGCAGGCTGTTTTTTGGTTCCATGTGAATTTTAGAATTTTTTTTTCTAATTCTTTGAAGAATGATGGTGGTATTTTGATGGAAATTGTATTGAATTTGTAGACTGCTTTTGACAGTATGGTCATTTTCACAATATTGATTCTACCCATCCATGAGCATGGGATGTGTTTCCATTTGTTTGTGTAGTCTACAATTTCTTTCAGCAGTGTTTTATAGTTCCTTGTAGAGGTCTTTCATGACCTTGGCTAGGTATATTCCTAAGTATTGTATTTTTTTTTTTTTTTTGCAGCTATCACAAAAGGGGTTGAGTTCTTGATTTGATTCTCAGCTTAGTCACTGTTGGTGTATAGAAGAGCTGCTAATTTGTGTACATCAATCTTTTATCTGGAAACTTTGCTGAATTCTTTGATCAGTTCTAGGAGCTTTCTGGAGGATTGTTCAGGGTTTTCTAGGTAAATGATCATATCATCAGCAAACAGTGACAGTTTGACTTCCTCTTTACTGATTTGGATGGCCTTGATTTCTTTCTCTTGTCTGATTGCTCTGGCTAGGACTTCCAGTACTATGTTGAAGAGGAGTGGTAAAAGTAGGCATCCTTGTCTTGTTCCAGTTTGCAGAGGGAACACTTTCAACTTTTCCCTATTCAGTATTATGTTGGCCATGGGTTTGTCATAGACGGCTTTTCTTATATTAAGGTATGTCCCTTGTATGCTGATTTTGCTGAGTGTTTTAATCATAAAGCGATGCTGGATTTTGTTGAATGCTTTCTCTGCATCTATTGAGATGATTATGTGATTTTTGTTTTTAATTCTGTTTATGTGATGTATGACATTTATTGACTTGCATGTGGTAAACCATCACTGCATCCCTGGTATGAAACCCACTTGATCATGGTGGATTATCTTTCTGATATGTTTTTGATAGCTAGTATTTTGTTAAGGATTTCAGCATCTGTGTTCATCGGGGATATTGGTCTGTAGTTTTCTTTTTTGGTTATGTCCTTTTCTGGTTTTGGTATTAGTGTAACACTGGCTTCATGGAATGATTTAGGGAGGGAACCCTCCTTTTCTGTCTTGTGGAATAGTGTCAATAGGACTGGTACCAATTCTTCTTTGAATGTCTGATAGAATTCTGCTTTGAACTCATCTGGTCCTGAACTTTTTTTACTGGTAATTTTTAAATTGCCATTTCAATCTTACTGATTATTATTTGTCTGTTCAGGGTATCTAATTCTTACTGATTTAAGCTAGGAGGGTTGTGTTTTTCCAGGAATTTATCCATCTCTTCTAGGTTTTCTAGTTTATGTGCATAAAGGTGTTCATAGTAGCCTTAAATTATCTTTTATATTTCTGTGGTGTCAGTTATAATATATCCTGTTTCATTTCTTATTGAGCTTATTTGGATTTCCTCTCTTCTTTTCTTGGTTAATCTTGCTAATGACCTATCAATTTTATTTATCTTGTCAAAGAACCAGATTTTTGTTTCATTTGTCTTTTTTATTTTTTTTTGTTTAAATTTTATTTAGTTCTGCTCTGATCTTGATTATTCCTTTCTTCTGATGGATTTGGGTTTGGTTTGTTCTTGTTTCTCTTGTTCCTTAGGGTGTAACCTGTAAGTGTCTGTTTGTGCTCTTTCAGACTTTTTGATGTAGGCATTTAGGGCTATGAACTTTCTTCTTAGCACTGCCTTTGCTGTGTCCCAGAGGTTTTGATAGGTTTTGTCACTATCGTCATTCAGTTTCAAGAATTTTTTAATTTCCACCTTGATTTCATTTTTGACCCCATGCTCATTCAGGAGCAGGATATTTAATTTCCATGTATTTGCATGGTTTTTGAAGGTTCCTTTTGGAATTGATTTCCAGTTTTACTCCACTGTGGTCTGAGAGAGTGCTTGATATAATTTCAATTTTCTTAAATTTATTGAGGCTTGTTTTGTGGCCTATCATATGGTCTATCTTGGAGAAAGTTCCATGTGCTGTTGAATAGAATGTATATTCTGTGGTTGTTGGATGGAATGTTCTATATATGTCTGTTAAGTCCATTTGTTCCAGGGTATAGTATAAATCTATTGTTTCTTTATTGACTTTCTGTCTTGATGACCTGTCTAGTGCTATCAGTGGAGTACTGAAGTCCCCTACTGTTATTGTGTTGCTATCTATCTCATTTGTTAGGTCTATTAGTAACTGTTTTATAAATTTGGGAGCTCCAATGTTAGGTGCATATATGTTTAGGATTGTGATATGTGCATATGTGTTTATTGTTGGACAAGGCCTTTTATCATTATATAATGTCCCTCTTTGTCTTTTTTAACTGCTGTTGCTTTAAAGTTTATCTTATCTGATATAAGAATAGCTACTCCTGCTTGCTTTTGGTGTCCATTTGCATGAAATATCTTTTTCCACCCCTTTACCTTAAGTTTGTGCAAGTCCTTATACATTAGCTGAGTCTCTTGAGGGCAGCAGATAGTTGGTTTGTGACTTCTTATCCATTCAGCAATTCTGTATCTTTTCAGTGGAGCATTTAGGCCATTTACATTCAATGTTAGTATTGAGATGTGAGGTACCATTCATCATACCATGTGTTGCCTGTATACCCTGTTTTTTTGTTTTTTAAATTGTATTTTTGTTTTATAGGTCCTATGAGATTTATGTTTTAAAGAGGTTCTGTTTTGATGTGTCTCCAGGATTTGTTTCAAGATTTAGAGCTCCTTTGAGCAGTTCTTGTAGTGATGGGTTGGTAATGGCAACTTCTCTTAGCATTTGTTTGTCTGAAAAAGACTGTATGTTTCCTTCACATATGAAACTTAATTTCACTGGATACAAAATTCTTGGCTGATAATTGTTTTGTTTGAGGAGGCTGAATATAGGGCACCAATCCCCTCTAACATGTAGGGTTTCTGCTGAGAAATCGGCCGTTAATCTGATAGGTTTTCCTTTATAGGTTACTTGGTGCTTTTGTCTCATAGCTCTTAAGATTCTTTCCTCCATCTTAACTTTAGATAACCTGAAGACAATGTGCCTAGATGATGATCTTTTTTTGATGAATTTCTCAGGCGCTCTTTGTGCTTCTTGTATTTGGATGTCTAGGTCTCTAGCAAGGCTGGGGAAGTTTTCCTCGATTATTCCCCCAAATACGTTTTCCAAGCTTTCATATTTCCCTTCCTCAGGAACACCAATTATTCTTAGGCTTGGTCATTTAACATAATCCCAGACCTCTTGGAGGCTTTGTTCGTATTTTCTTATTCTTTCTTCTTTGTCTTTGTTGGATTAGGTTAATTTGAAGACCTTGTCTTTGAGCTCTGAATTTCTTTCTTCTACTTGTTCAGCTATATTGCTGAGACTTTCCAGTTCATTTTGCATTTCTATAATAAGTGTGTCCATTGTTTCCTGAAGTTTTGATTGTTTTCATTTATGGTATCTATTTTCTTGAATATTTCTCCCTTTACTTCTTGTATCATTTTTTTGATTTCCTTACATTGGGCTGCACCTTTCTCTGGTGCCTCCCTGATTAGCTTAATAACTAACCTCCTGAATTCTATTTCAGGTAAGTCAGGGATTTCTTCTTGGTTTGGGTCTGTTGCTGGTGAACTAGTGTGGTTTTTTGGAGGTATTAGAAACCTTGTTTTTTCATATTACCAGAGTTAGTTTCTGGTTCCTTCTCATTTGAGTAGGCTCTGTCAGAGGGAATTTCTAGGGCTGAAGGCTGTTTTTCAGATTCTTTTGTCCCACAAGGTGGCCAGAGCTGTAGTGATTGTTGTCTCTTTTCTGAATCTGGCCACTCTGTGTAGACAACCCCCAGTACCAGCCCAGAGCCTGGTAGACTTGGTGCTTCTCCTGTACTACTGCTACCATCATGATGCTGTCCACTAAAGAACACTTTCTGGCTTGGGTCTACCAGGCTCCATGCTGGTACTGGGGGTTGTCTGTACAGAGTCCTGTGATATGAACCATCTGTCAGCCTCTCAGCCATGGATACCAGCACACTATTTGGGTTGTCTCCTGGGTCCTACAGGAGCAATCTGCCTTCTTCAGGAGATCTGTGGGTCCTCTCAGGTTTCCCGATTTATGCCTGCAGTCATTCTGGAGTAAAAATTCATGATAGGAGCCTCCACATGCTGCTCTGTTCATCTAAGTCAGAGCTGCAATGTATTCCTGCCTCCCATCTGCCATGATCCCCTCCCTCACTTTTGATTCTTCATCTCTTGATTCCTCTCCAGATGCTTTTATGGTTCTACAAATCAGCGTTGCCCAGGACAAGGATAACAGCAAGAAATATCTCAAATTCCCTCTAAAAGCTCTAGGATCTAATTAGCACTTATATGGAAAAGCCACATTCCTAATAAAAATAAGATGCAGAAACCTCCAAGTTGGCACTGTGAGAAGAATTTATTAAAAAGGAAGGAAAAACGAATTAAGAAATCTCAGCATTTCTTTCCAAGCTTCACCCTCCTCCTGGTGCTTCTCATGTACTACTGCTGCAACCATGGTGCACGAAAGAACACTTTCTGCCTTTAACATTTGGGGTAAGTATCTTGGTAAAAGACTCATCCACTTGTCCAGCTGCGTTGTATAACACCTGTTGAATGGAGACAGAAACGGGAAAATAAAGAGAGGATTTGTGAATTTAGATCTTCATTTAAGTTACACATTTCTAGCTTGAAGTACCCATAGGAGTTTCTGCCTTCCTCTCTTTCTCTCTCCCTTTGCAGACAGGACACCCTTTCATCATCCACCTTTCAGGAGTACAGCTGCAGACATCTCTACCTCTTGACATTAGATCCAGAGAGAGAAGTGAAACTCTTTCCCTTGCTTACCTAGAGCCCACTCTCATAGTTCTCATCTCTTTTTTGAGGAATAACTTTCTTCTACAGGTGGCTTCATCTTTGGGGATATCCCTATACTTAGCCATGAGTGAGCAGCCTTCTTTATAGGTCTCAACCAGATAATGGTAACAACCTACAGCACAGTGACCCCAATGGTCAAAGAACAAGATTCACACACGAAGAACTTGTCTCTTTATAACAAGCATGATAGAGATATAGTAGCAGAAACAGCAACAAAATTATTTTTGGTTACATTACTTAGACAACTATTATGTTTTCCATGGTTTATAAATGTTATCTTCAATCTTTCTATAAACTTGTTGGGAAGAATATTATCTCATTTTAAGGATGTAAAAATGAAGCTCTGAGAGATAAAGTCTAGGTCACAGAGCAAGTAAGATGTGTCTGTTTCCTGCATTGCCAGCCAGCCCTGTATCACCCTTGATTCTAGATTGCATGCTCAAGTTAATCAGAATCCAGCCATGCTGCCATTTACTCACTATGAGACCTTGGGCATATGTTGCTTCCATGCCTTCTACCTCAGCTTCCTCATCTGTACGATAGGGTACTAAAAGTACCCATTTCACAGGATGAGAGTGAGGGTTAAATAGAGAAGGTTACATATTGAGTTTGCTATTATTATCATTATTAGAGCAAGCTAATTTGTTTCCATCTTGCTTTCCTGTCTGCATTTTAAAATTACCTTGTTCCCATTGTAAGAAACATGCAGAAAATACCTCTAATTTAGTTTTAGATGTGAGCAATTTGGTCTAGAGACATATTTTAATAATGGAGGCAAGGGTCATCTCTTTAACTTTCGTTTTGCCCTTTTACAGAACTTGAACATGCCCAGAGGGTAAATAGAAACCTCTTTGGCTAATTTTTGGAAGCAAATGCCACAGCCTAATGATAAGGATGATGTGGGGACTGATCCTCCGTTTGAGCCAGGATAGTTGGTTCTGATAAAAAAAACACTTAGAGCTCTATAGTTTATCTAGTATTTTTAAAAATCCGTATGTTATTAAATGCTCACAGATTTTTAGTTATTATTTTAATTTTAAGGGTATGAAAACTGAGACTTACTCTATATCTACAAATAGGCAAGACTGGATCAAGGTCCCCTGATTCCACATCCTGTACTCTTTGTACTCTCCCTTACTGGGTAGAAATTAAATGGAAAAGGTAATTTTCCCTTGAGGTCATGGAGACACAATCTGGCTACTCAGCACATTCCTTGTTCCAGGGTTAAGAGAAATGCTGGCCAGTGTGAAGCTCCTTCCTATATATTTTCCCAAATCTTCATTGGGGAAGATGGGTGAAACACAGCCTGCTTGATTGTTTAGAAACCCACAAGTTTCTAGTAAATACCATACATTTTCCTGAATTTTCCAAATGCATGGACTCTTGATGGGTTGGAAAAAGTAGCCTTGGGGTTAAAAAAATCCCTATCCTTCTACCCCTTATTACTCCTTTTAAGTTTTACAGAAGTATCATTTTCAGTTTTAAACTTCCTGATTTTGTAGCATTAATAATTTGTTTTGAGTCTATTTATATCTAGTAATTTAAAAATACTTTAGATATAAACTTCTAGGATGTTGACTAAAGAAAGAGGGAAATGTGGTTGGAGAAATGAGTCTGTGGTAAGGGAAGTTTGTAAACCATCATGGGGAAGCTTAAAAATTCTGCAGCCACTCTAACTTACTTCCCATCCAGAAAAATAGTTGGAAGGAAGCAGCTTCAGTATTCTGCGAAGCTGATTGTTCCAGGACAAGCATAATCATCTTTTTAACGTCGTACTTTCTACCCATCTCCTCTCTCCCTTCTTTGTAGCACTCTTTCCTTTCCTTCTCTTCTTTTACCTCCTTTCTTTGCTCAAACACCTTGGATATTGAGTTTCTTTTCCATGAGTGTTCTCTTCAATAAAATAAGCCAATAGCTAACAAACAGCATGAAGGAAAGAAAATTGCTTAAGGAGAAAAAATACAGTGTTTGTTTAGGAGACATAGTGATTTGTTTCCTGGGAGAATTACCAAAAAAAGAGGCTCACAACCACTTCTTTGCAGATTAAGGTTGTGTTGCTGCTTACAGATAATTTGGAAGCAACGTGTAGGTTTGAAAAATGACCCATTCCTTCACAGGTGAAACTTAGACTATCCCCTTCTATCATAATTATCGACAGATTTAGATTGAAGTGATTGTGGAATGCATTATCCTTACAGATATTCAGGGACGTGATGACGAGTGACTCTGACGGGAATGACTGAAAACGGTACAGTTCACCATCACAGCCCCTGAAATGGCTGAGATATGCAAAAGTGCTGGTTTGATCCAAAAGGTATAAATAGCGCTCGAAGGGGAAGGCTGAGCAGGGCTTGCAGGCTGCGGTGTTGGAGGAACAATTTGACAGAGACAGAGCAAGAGGATGATAACTTGCAAAAAGGATAATTTGTCATGATTACCTCTTTCCCCGTCCTCCCTAGAGAGAGTAGCTTGCACCCATTGGAATTCATGTGTGGGGGAAAAAAGCATTGTAACAAAAAAAAATATCATTTTATATTTTCCTTTTCTGGGTCTACACTTTGGGTGCATGGAGGCATCACATTGTGAAAGCTCTGCTAAAAAGATGTGGCATGTTGCAGGATCTCTCTAAGGTTTGAGACATTTTAGTTCCAGTAGCTTCTTTGTGAGGAGGTGCCGCTCCTAGATGCAAGTATTTTGGATTTATTATTGCTTATGCAGTCATCAGACAACCTAGCCACCTCCACCAATTTTGCTACAAATGCGTTTGCCCCATAAACTCAAATGGTGCCAACTGCTATCATGGATTTGAAGACAAATCCCAAAATTTTTGCAGCAAAAACTTTGAATAGCCTGCCTGCTTTCCTTTTTAAAATAACATTTACTATTTTTAAAAATAAAAGTAGCACATATTCAGTGTAGCACTTTTTGAAATATAGAAAAGTGTGAAGATGAAGGAATAGAATATTATTGATAATTCCATCACCCATGTGTGAGTATGTTAAGACTCCCTGCGGACCTTGGAGTCTTCTGCCTGATTCGCGATAGATGTGGTTTTCTTTGTTCCACCACTCCTCTTCTCTTCTCTTCTCATAGTTGCCCTTTCTCTCATGTCTCCTGTCTCCTTTTGTGTCTGTGATTTTGGCTCATTGGCTCTGCCTTTGGGGTACTCACTTGCTTCCTTTGGAAACTGCACTGGGGGAGCATGGTGGTACTTTCTTTACACCAAAACTTGATGGGCCACGGGAATGTTTTACAGAAAAACAACTCCATCAGTTTCCATATGTAAGGTTGCTCTAGAATAACGTTTGGAGATTTCTACCCTGTGGTAAGAAAATGCCTCCCCAAATCCATCACTCTGGGAGATGAGGGTGGGTTACAATGGCGAGCCCTGGTGGAAGGAATGGGGCTGAAACCAGGGTTGCCAGATTTAGCAAATAAAAATATAGGATGCCCAAATGTTTTATGAGACATACTTATATTAAAGAAAATTTCGTTGATCTGAAATTCAAATGAACTGGGCACCTAATATTTTGTCTATCAAACTCTAGCTGAAATAGTAGTTAAACTTCCAGAAAGGCAAGGGATTATGGAACAGAAAAAGGTGACTAGGGAAGGTGGCCTCATCTCACTTTAGTGCATTCATGGGAGCCTTGTTCATTTCTAGACATGGATGGACCCACCCACTGGGCCTAAGTCTGACCTGTACTCTCCTTTCTCTACCCTCAAATGGTCAGCTTCTGATGGGGATTCTGATGCCTTGAAACTATTTATCCACCATTGCCACCACCCCTGTCCAATTCAGGCCTTCGCCGGTTGTCACTGGGTCCATTGTGATGCCTTCCTAGACCAGCCTCTAATATGAACAAAATGAAAGCTCCTCCAATGCAGCTTTTACAATGCTGCTGAGAACTCTTTCTAAATGTAAATCTAGGGAAGTCCACTCCCTCTGCTTAAAACCTTTCAAAATGTTCCCAGTGCTCTTAAAGTCTCCACTCTAGAAAGCCTGACCAGACTTTCCTGATATGGCCTCTGTCCTCCTCTTCACCCTCATGCCAGGTTTCCCCTTATTCCTTTACATTCATCCTAATTTTCTTTTTTTTCTTTTTTCTTTTTTTGAGACGGAGTCTCACTGTGTCGCCCAGGCTGGAGTGCAGGGGCGCAATCTCGGCTCACTGCAAGCTCTGCCTCCCGAGTTCACGCCATTCTCCTGCCTCAGCCTCTCCGAGTAGCTGGGACTACAGGCGCCCGCCACCACGCCCAGCTAATTTTTTGTATTTTTAGTAGAGACGGGGTTTCACCGTGGTCTCGATCTCCTGACCTCATGATCCGCCCGCCTCGGCCTCCCAAAGTGCTGGGATTACAAGCATGAGCCACCGCGCCCAGCCATTCATCCTAGTTTTCCCTCCACTTCTCTGAATAAAATGTGTTCTTCTTGGGTTGTAGACATTGTACATTAAAAAAAAAATCACTCAAAAAGCATTCATTTCTTCTCTACAAAGTGCCATTTGTAGAGGTGAACAAGATGTGGTTCCTATCCTCATGCAGGTCTAGGCTGAGAGTCAGCACTCAGGTGTATAGGGGCTGGGACAGCCATACTGTGAGGGAAAAGAGTGGGCGAAACATGGTTTTCTTGCTTGATCCTACCTTTTCCACTTTTGGTAGAAACATGAATGTAAGAAACATTTTGTTTTTCCTTGAACTGTACTGTTAGAAAGACAATAGCACAAGCTTATGATAAATGGAGCTGACCTAGGCCTCACTGCTAGGGGCATGTCTTAGTCCGTTCTGGATTCTATAACAAAGTACCTTAGACTGGGTAATTTATAAATAATAGGAGTTTATTGCTTATAGTTCTGGAGGCTGGGAAGTTCAAGATCGAGGTGCCAGCTGCTTTTGTGTCTGCTCCTCATAGATGGAACCTTTTTGCTGTGTGCTCATGTGACAGGAGAGAAGAACAGTGTCCTCTCATGGTAGAAGGAGAAACGGGGTTCCCTAAGGCTCCTTGTATAAGGGCACTAATCCCATTCATGAGGGCTCTGCCCTCATAACTTGGTGGCCCCAAAGGCCCTCACCTCTTACCATTCTCGTGTTAATAATAATTAATTGCAATTAAGTTTTGACGTATGAACTTGGGGGGATACATTCAGACCATAGGAAGGCACAAGAAAAAGTGATAGCAACTGGGGTAAATCAGACTCCATTTAAAGGTGTAGTCATTACTCAGTTCTAGTCAGTTGTTACCATGAGGGTATTTCAAGAGAAATCAGAAATCAGAATTTTAATGTGAAAACCTTCATTGATGACAGTAATTAAAAACAACAACATCCACAAACCTACAAACCTCTGAGAGCCAGATTAAATATATCTGTGGCTTTGCTTTTTCTCTTGAATATCCAGTATGAGAACTTTGCCAACTGCTTGGTTCACTCATCACATCCTATTTACCTAGAAAACTCTTAGTCATTCTTAAATGTATCAAAACACCCCATTGTACCCCATAAATATATAGAATTATTATTTCTCAATTAAAAAAATAAGTTACTTCTGACAATAACCTTTGTTAGCTGCTGCCTTTAACCCTTGGCTACATCAAGTTCTCCTCCAGGGTGTTTCTGTAATAGGAGGCACTACAGGAAGCCTTTCTTTCCCTATCCCAGCACTTATCCCACTGTGTTATAGCTGCCTAGGCAGTTATTTCGCTTCCCTCATTGTCTGTAGTAACCTCCACATGGGCAGTAGCTCTGTGTATCCTGCTGGCTTCTGTTCTCACGTGCAGTATACCTGTCTCCAACCTGCGTGGCCATGAACCTGCTGTAACTTTACTACTCCATTAGGAATTGGGCTGTTCATTTATTTGCAGGATTCTGCCCACCCCCTCTGCCTTTTCCTCATCTTTATGCTCCAGGCTTGGGTCAGCCACTGTGCTCTAGGAGATGTTGGGGGGGTGGTGGGGGTGGGGGCGGGCTGAATCCTGCTTGTTTCTTGCCACAAAGATCAGAGTATGGATTATAAGCAGATCTCTTGTTGGACAGAAGCATGGATGCTCTGGCACTTTCTGTGTAACACATCCAAGGTGACCCTTCTTTCTCCCACCAACTTTGTGAATGCTAATGTTTAGCCATTCTGTGCCTTAGATCATCTGGCTTCATAAATGTTCCTCAGTATTCAGCAAAATGTACCAAACATGTTTGATACATAAGGACAATGCACTCAGAAAGAAGTTTTACGACAAAAGCTACTTCACGTAAGACCTTGATGTTATTCTAAGTCAATTCTTCATAGTAAATATTCTACTGTATTTGTTTGGAAGCCAAGCTTTTTTATCCCCTTAAAAATGTATCCTTGATTTATCAGTTCAATTTCTGATGTTCTGTATGAAGACTGATACAATATGTAAGGGAAGGAGATAGGGTTGTGTGTGTGTGTGTCCCAGTGTCAGCTTGGTGGGAGATCTTCTGCTGGTTGCATATAGTCTCGCTTCCACAAACATGAAGATGACCACTCCTGTGTCTTCCGGGCCCTATATTCTACTCAGTGCATGGGTGCATGTGCATGTGTGTGCAAGTATGTGTATGTGAGTGTGTGTGTGTGTGTGTGTATCCCTACAAGTGACCTGGGCGATTGAATGAAGCATTTTTGACATGGAGTGGATTGTGTAAGAGGGAAATCTCTAAGGGCAGAAAGGAGGTGAACATCTCATGGGTGATGCACTGGTTTCTACTGATTGGTAGTTGTTAGTAGATAACAGTGGGGAAGCCAGGTTTTCTTTCTGCTCCAAGGCTGATGGTGATGATGATGAATGGCTCCTGCTGGCGCACATGCCTGTGGTCTCTCCACCTCACTCATTTTTTCTCTGTGATTCCTCCTCTTCCTTTCTCTTGGCCTGTGGAGACTTTTATCTAGTCTAGTGGCAGAAACAATCTCCTCTCAATGTCTGCTGTCATTCTTTCTGTTTTACACCTAGCGCAGTGGCTTTTGAACTCAGTATTTAAGAATAGTCCCTTGTGGTTTTCTGGTTCTTCAGCGTGTCGTTTACCTCCAAGCAGTAGGTGGCTCATATCTAGGTGTCTAGGCAAAGAGGGGATGTCCTTGGAGTAACAGTGAGGGAATTCCATGAGAGCAGACATGAAGGGAAACACACTAATTACTACTTCGAATTATTGTTATATAGTATGTCCTACTTGCTTGTAAATATATATGCAAGATTTTAATAGGAGAACATCTGTACAAGGTAGACTTTAAAAAAATTCAGGCATATTTGCTAAGCTGACCTTAAATCAAATAAGGATGATAATTTGCATCACCCTTGGTTTGCAAAGTGCTTTTACATGTGTTGTTAATCTCATATCCAGCTTGTGAAACAGGCAGGATCTGCAGTGTTTTTCTGTTTCATGAAAAAGGATCAGAGAGGTTGTATAACTTCCACAGAGTTGCAAAGCGAGTACATGTCAGTGGACCCAGGACTTTGGACTCTAGTTCAAGTCTCAGTCTGCTACCCCAAGACTACTTCTCTATGATTTGGAAGGGTTAGCCCTGTCGCTGAGTAAGCTATGCCTTGTAAGTGCCCATCTAAGCACAGGACGTTTCTGTATCTATGGCATCACACATACCATCCTTTGTCCCACATACAGTCAGTTCTCGATGGATAAGCTGCCCTAAGTGACCTTTCACAAAGAGGCCGTCTTCGTCTTTTTTTTCTACCACAGCTTACAGGACTGCTGAAAACTTTGACCTATTTCATAGATAAGTATTTAATTAATTAGTTAATCCACCTATCAATTATTTATTGATGCCCAGTCCTGGGTTAGGCTGTGGGCAGAGAAATGTATAATTTGTTCTTTGGCCAGAATGCACAGGAATGAGGAACAACAAATGAGGCTTAGTAAGTGGCTGACTGCTGGTTGCAGTGATAGAGGTGTTTTTACAGCGTTGTGGGAGAACAGGGGCAGGACCATTAATCAAAACCAGGGCAGGGAAAGTTTTCATGGAGTGAACAAAGAAGTTGATCAGGCCGGAATAGGGAAAGGACATCCTAGCAGAGGAGTAGCCTTGAAGAAAATCATGGAAGCCTTGGAGTGCAAAGGCCAGTGTGACTGGTGTTGGGGTGAGGGGTGAGTGATGGGACAAGAGCCATGGAAATTGACAGAGGTTGGATTGTGAGGGGCCCTGGAACCTAGACTATGTTTGGACTTTATGCTGAGGAAGGTGGGAATTGCTTGGGGATGGTAATAAAGGGGGTGATAATAGTAATTTTAAAAAATCTTTCTTGCAGCAGAGGATGATTTAGAGAGAAATGAGACTTTTAGGCTGTAACATCAGTCAGGAGAGGAAGAGGGCCTTGACCTGGGCACCATCAAGGCTGTGGGAGAGGACGGGGATACATTTGTGAGGTGTTTCGGAGAGGTAATTGACATTGGTAGTGATGGATGGGTTGTGGTAATGCTTAAGAGAGGAAAATCCTTAGACACCATCTAATTTCTGGACAGGTGGAGGATACTGTCTCTCATGAGAAGGGGAAGTCTTGGGGGAGGAGTAGGTGATGAGCATGAGGATGATAGTTTGCATCACCCTTGGTTTGCAAAGTGCTTTTACATGTGATGTTCATTTTATACCCAGCTTGTAAAATAGGCAAGATGGGTGGGGTTTGGTCAGATACATCAGAAGGTCCCATGGCAGTATTTAATAGGCAGGGGGAATGGTGATCCAGTGTGAGCAGAGGTACATACTTCCAGCCCTAAATTAACTCACAGGGAAGCTCTTGTTGCCTCTTCTGCCGTCCAGTGATATCAACCTGAGATCTGAGAGGGGATCTGGACTAGTAGGAAAGGGGTGTTCTCAGCTGCACTCTAAGGGTTTGTCTTTGTGCTACAGGATCTTCATCTCATGAGCTTAAGACCTGGAGAGAGGAAAGGTGATAAATTTGCAAAGTAGCTGCAATTAAAATCAAGAATTAAAGAATAATGTTCTTGCCTGATCTGCTAGGGAACAAGAGAAATAGCTTCAAATCAAACCTTAGTTGATCCAGATCTAAAATAGATTTAAATCAGCTCTCCAAAGCCTGGGCAGGTTTTTAAATCAAAACCTGTGTTTCAGGTTCCTTTTGTTAAAGAAATGCCCTTACTTGATGGAACATCAAAACCTCATTAAATTGCAAACATTGGACTATAAAAGATGGAGAATGAGCAATTCTACTTAGCTGCTGCAGCCCTCCACACGGTGCCCCAGAAGGACAATGAGTTCCAAAGGTCAGGGTTACACATGGCGTGGTAAGTGTTTTTCTCCTTCTAACACTCAACAGGCTTGGAAAATGGCCAATGTTAGAGACAGAGAGAGAGAGAGAGGGAGAGGGGAAGAGGGAGGGAGAGAGAGAGAGGGAGAGAGGGGGTTGGGGAAGGGGAGAGAGAGAGAGTCAGCCTATAGTCAGGCTTCTTCAAGAATGAAAAATAAACTTTTTTCCCCCCCTGCAGAAAAAAAAATTTTAAAAAGACAAACCCTGAAGAAAAGCAGACAGCTGCTAACTAGTTGTCTAGCTGTCTATTTGTGGACACTTCCTTTCATCTTGTCATATCTTTTGTGGTGTTTGAAATGTTTGGAGCTTAAGAGTGGAAGAACACTCAGTGGAATCCAAACTTTTATTAAAAGAAAGGGAAAGAGAGAGAGCACAGTTCTGACAACAAGTGAGTATTTCAATGTTGGGGCCATATTCTGCCCAAATATCAAGCAGAGGAGCCCTCTATTTCTAGCTAAATGAAGCAGAAAGCATATTTCGATTAAAAATATACAAGATGATAACATGTAGGAAACCAACTTATTTTGTGGGAAGCCTGCAGAGGGATACAAATGGACCTTAAGAAGGGGCCAGGAGGAGAGGGGCCTCCTTCCCAGGCTTGGCCAGGTTCCCTTTGTGCTGGTTCATTGGAATGCTAATTTCTGCTCCATTGTCCCTGAGAAGCCACTCTGCTTTCCTGCACTGGAAGCCCTTTCTCACTCTCTTGTCTTTGGTGGTCTTCACCAGCTGCTTCTATTAGCTTAGAGCCTCAGGAGATTTTATTTCCATGAATGTTGTTTTGTGCAGACCTCTGTTTCTGTTTGATCGATTCATCCATTTGATTCTCATTCCTTCTTGCATTCATCCTCAGGGGTTAAACCACCAGATTATGGTTTCCTTGTCAAAATTAGAAACCCAAAGTGGACTGTCACAAGGATCCTGGGGATTTTGTCTTTGACATCCATTTCGGAGGAAATGGAGATTGAAATCTTAGCAGAAGAATCTCTTCAGGGACTCTGATTTTCCTTTAAAAGGAACCAAGTCCTGAATTAAAATAAATACCTAGACTTCAGATGAGGCATCAGAGAATCAACAGAGGGCCTAAGTCTTTGTTTTGCTGGCTGTCTGTGTGCACAATAATTAGGGGGAAAGAGCTTAGGGAATTATCCACAGCTCAGTTTTCATAGCCAGTTTTCTTTTCAAATTGGATACTTAACATATTGCTCAGAGAATGTATTTCAAAGACTTCGCTAGGTGCCTATGGTATGCTGTGGAATTGACAGGTGGGCAGAAGCTGGAAAGATGGGTGGGTTTTGTTCCTTCATGTCCTAAAATACCAACAGCTGTTGGGCTGCACATTTCTGTGCTACTTGGGGCTTTTTACCTACCATTGGAGTACATTGTGCTCTTCTCTCGTTTCCTCTACTACATGAGGAGGCAACTGGTGTAGAGTGACAAGGTGGGAAGAACCAAAGCCGGATCTTTCAGATATGGCTTCTGCCACCCCTCCTCTCTGGGCCTCATCTGTAAAATGGGGTAAATCTGCTGTATGGTTGTGAGGATTATATGAGATCACATAGGTAAAGTTCCAGGGATCTGGAAGGCATTCGAGAAAAGTTAATCACATACTCTTCTATCCTTCACCCCTATCCTCATGGAAGATTGAGAAATGACTCTAAACCTAATAAGCAGTTTATTGCTGTCCCTCAAATGTGTCATGCTTCTTCCTGTCTCCATGATTTATTTGGCACTGCTGCCCTTCTTAGTGGAATGGTCGTTCCCTAGATTCCCCCCATGGCTATCTCCTAGGCATCGTTCAAGTCTGAGCTCAAAGGCTGCTTTTTCCAAAGGCTCTTCTTGCTCTGGTTAAAAATAACCCTAGGCTACTATTCACAATAGTGAAGACATGGAACCAACATGAATGCCCATCAGTGATAGACTGGATAAAGAAAATGTGGTACATATACACCATGAAGTACTATGCAGCCATAAAAAGGAATGAGATCATGTCCTTTGCAGGAACGTGGATGAAGTTGGAAGCCGTCATCGTCAGCAAACTAATACAGGAACAGAAAACCAAACACTGCATGTTCTCACTCATATGTAGGAGCTGAACAGTGAGAACACATGGACACAGGGAGGGAAACAACACACACCAGGTCCTGTTGGGGAAGGGGATGAGGGGAGGGAGAGCGTCAGGACAAATGACTGATGCATATGGGGCTTAATATCTAGGTGATGGGTTGATAGGTCCAGCAAACCACCATGGCGCACATTTACCTGCACATTCCGCTCATGTATCCTGGAACTTTCATGTAAAAGAAAAAGAAAAAAAAATAACCCTAGGCTAGTCCCTTCAGTCGTCTAGTTTTTTTTTTTTCCTAGTACAGCAATCTCAAGTGTTCTTTTTTTTTTTTTACCTTGATGCATATTACTGCTTCTCTCTGCTAGAATGTAAGAACCACGAGTATATAAACTTTGTCTCATTCACTAGAATACTGTGTGGCACAGATGTTTATGTACTTTGGCCTGGTGCTGGCTGGGGATACGGGCATGAATAGGACCCAGACCCTACTCTCCAGGACTTTCAGTCATTTAAAGAAATAATTTATAATGCACACAAGATTCTTGTGACTCTTTTTGGTTTTCACAGAGTAGGGAGACATAGACACATACAATTTTATATAGTAATCTGCGGCCAGTGCATCAGTAGAAGTGTGTTCTAGGTGACACAAGAAAGATTTGATGATTCTGCCTGGATGTGTTAAGTAAGGTTTCCAGGAGGAGAGGTCATTCAGCTAGGATTTGCAGGATTCACTGCAGGTCCTGGTTAGGTAGACTGTGGTGGAAAGGCATTCTCAGCAAGAAACCTGGAGCTACAACACAGCACACAGCACATAGTGGGACATAGCTTGTTCAGGTTTTTATGTTAAACCTGTAAAATTTCAGCATGCTGGCTTCTGCTCTGCATTCCAACCTTTTAGGATTATTTTCAATTCTTCATCCTGACATCTGCGATATTAAAAATCTCTCCTGACTTGGAGTCATCTGAAATATGTCCGTAAAGCCCTATAAAACTGGCCAATGGCAGGAATTGAAGGGGTAAGAATGGAAATGGGCATAGAAGGGAGATATTTACCCGAGAAAGGTTTAAAATTGAACCAATCATGGGGCAGGAGTGTGGGGTAGAAAGAGCTCTGGGCCAGAAGTTAGAAGACCTGGTCCCTCACTCTTTCTGTCACTTGTGTGGTCTTAGATTATTTAATGTATCTAAGCCTCAGTTTCTTCATAAGGCAACAACAACAACAACAAAATAAAATAACAAAGTGTGGCTAGTAATACCTGATAAGATTGGGAATCACTGAAAATGAGTTTGAGCTTCCAAGGAATCTTCACTACAATTTAAGTGATGCTAAGGGCTATGAGAATACCTGGAGGTGCTAGAATTCTATGGACTCTAAATGCTTATTGTTATTTGACTTTTTTTCTAACCATTTTCAGATTTGCAAAATATTTTCACTTCCTTGTTTTTCCCAATCTCCCCTACATTCATTTGTAATCAATAATGTCGGTTTTTCCATATTGTCAGCCAACAGTTGAGGATGGGATATTTCTATCCCAGATATTCCTCCAAAAAGCTAATCAAATAATACCAGTTTTTTGCTCAGACAGATGTTAGTGAAGATTAGAGAGAGTCACTGAGAATCATGCCCTATGTCAGTACGTTGAATCAATTTTTCAAAGTTTTCAGGGTGTAGGTCTCTCTGTTGCCACGAGATGAGCTGGGGTTGAGCCCTTGACTGGCTGGACTGTTGGCATGTGTCCTGTGAAAGCTTTAAGGAACCCTGGGCGTGATCTGATCCACCTGCCTCATTTTACAGAAGAAGAAGTTGAGATCCTAAGAGGAAGGAATTCGTTCAAGCTTTGACAGTCAGTAAATAAGCTAAAACAAAGTGAAACAGACAACAAAGCAGGAGAAAGCACCTGTGGCATAGCCTTCCCTATTCTATTTTTTTTTTTTTTTTGAGACAGAGTCTCGCTCTGTCGCCCGGGCAATCTCGGCTCACTGCAAGCTCCGCCTCCCGGGTTCACGCCGTTCTCCTACCTCAGCCTCCGAGTAGCTGGGACTACAGGCACCCGCCACCGCGCCCGGCTAATTTTTTGTATTTTTTAGTAGAGACGGGGTTTCACCGTGGTCTCGATCTCCTGACCTCGTGATCCGCCCGCCTCGGCCTCCCAAAGTGCTGGGATTACAAGCGTGAGCCACCGCGCCCGGCCCCTATTCTATTTTATATTTAAAATCTGTGTAAAAATTATCAATATATGAATTTGTCTCAGAAAGGATCAGGCTGACTTTTAAAAATATACACTACAAAAAGGTTTCTAAAAAGTAATCGAGAATGATGGCACTCCCCCACAGACGGAAAGAAAATATTTGCAAGAGATGTGTCTGATAAAGGACTGTTATTCAAAATATACAAAGTACTGTTAAAATTCAACAATAAGAAAATAAACAACCCAGTTAAAAAAATGGGTAAAAGATCTGAACAGATACCACACCAAAGAAGATACACAAATGTCGAATTAGTATATAAGCACATGAAAAGATGCTCACATTATATGTCATTAGGGAACTAAAAATTGAAACAATGAGATACACACTTTTTAGGGTGATGAAAATCCAAACCACTAACACCACCGAATGCTGGGAATTGGTGGAGCAAGAGGAACTCTCATTAGTTGCTGGTGCGAGTGCATAATGATACAGCCACTGTATTAGTGGGCTGTCGTGTTGCTAATAAAGACATACTTGAGATGAGGTAATTTATAAAGAAGAGAGGATTTTTTTTCTTTTTTCAGACAGAGTCTTGCTCTGTTGCCCAGGCTGGAGTGCAGTGGTGCCATCTCAGCTCACTTCAACCCCCGCCTCCTGGGTTCGAGCAATTCTCTTGCCTCAGCCTCCCAAGTAGCTGGGAATACAGACGTGCCACCACCACACCCGGCTAATTTTTTTTGTATTTTTAGTAGAGATGGGGGTTTCACCATGTTGGTCAGGCTGGTCTAGAACTCCTGACCTCAAATGATCTACCTGCCTCGGCCTCCCAAAGTGCTGGGATTACAGGCGTGAGCCACTGCGCCTGGCCAAGAAAAGAGGTTTAATTGACTCACCGTTCCGCACAGCTGAGGAGACTTCAGGAAACTTACAATCATGGCAGAAGGCACCTTTCATAGTGTGGCAGGAGACAGTATGAGAGAATAATAGCCAAGTGAAGGGGGAAGCCCCTTATAAAACTACCAGATCTTATAGTGAGAACTCACTCACTATCACAAGAACAGTATGGGGAAAACCACCATACTGTTGTAATAATCCCCTTGACACTTGGGGATTATTACAATTCAAGATGAGATTTTGAGTAGGGACACAGCCAAACCATATCAGCCACTTTGGAAGACATTTTGGCAGTTTTTTACAAATTAAACATATATGTACCCTACCATCTAGCAATTGTGCTCCTTGGTATTTACCAAAAGAAATTAAAAACTTATGTTCACATAATAACCTGTACACAGATATTTAACACGGTTTTATTCATAATTGTCAACACTTGAAAGCAACCAAGCAGTTAGTGAATGGATAAATAAACTGGTATATCCAGACAGTGGAATATTATTCAGTGTTGAAAAGAAAGAAACTATCAAACCGTAGAAGAATCTTAAATGCATATTACTAAGTGTAAGAGATCAATCTGAAAATGCTACATACTGTGTGACTACAACTTTATGACATTCTGGAACAGACAAAACTCCAGAGACAGTGAAAAGATCAGTGGCTGCCAGAGATTTGGGAGATGGGAGGAATGAATGGGCAGAGCGCAGATGATTTTTTGGTCAGTGAGCTACTCTGTATGATACTATAATGGTAGATACATGTGATTACACACATATCAAAACCCACAGAACATATAACACCAAGAGTTAACCCTAATGTAAATGATGGATTTGGGATGAAAAGGGTGTATCAATGTAGGTTACGGAATGTGACAAATGTATAATATCATTCTGGTGTGTGACATTAATAGCGGGAAAGACTGTGCGGCTGGGGGTGGGGAAGAGGAGAATATGGGAACTCTGTACTTTCTGCTCAAATTTGCCGTGAACCTAAAAGTACTCTTAAAAAAAATCTATATTTAAAAAAGCAATTGAGGAAATGAGGGCAAAAAGAAAATAATAACAGAGGAATAAGTTCAAAAGTTGGATAAGGTTAACGAATAAAATGTGTGCACATTTCCTAGAGATGGGGTACACTTTTAATTTCTGAGCAGTTAAGGCAAAAACAATAAAAGTATCCATAAGGGAAAAACAGTTTAGCACACTTAATCCTGGGACTAAGACCAGAGAAGAATTTCTCTTATCTTTCTTTTTACCAGAGACAGGATGAAGTAGTGAACTATGTCCTCAACAACATTTGCTAAGTAACAACAAAAAAAAAATAATGAGTTTCATAGGGTAGAAGTCTTGGCTTTATAATAAATACACTTTCCGCAAAGAGGTCCTACTCTGAATGACCACCAGGGGTGCGCTAATCTGGCTGCGTGTGTCTGTAGGAGTAAGTGCCTGTCAGGCCTTCTGAAAGAAGTGGTAGAGGTGCTGGGGCTCGCTGCTCCTTGTCAGGGGAGAACACGATGTCCTCAATTCTCAGGCAGTGGACTGGATGCCAGGAAGGGCTGGCATTCACCGCCATTAATTAAATGCCAGAATAGCGAGGTGATTTGGGGTACAGCACTGTCATGGTGTTGACCTCCTTCCTTCTAAGAAACTTGTCTCAGCTTCTGAAAGAATATTGGACAAAATTGCAAGAATGAGGAGATTTTAAAACCAGTTTTATTGAAGTATGATTTGCATACATCAAAATTTATGCATGCTAATGTACAGGTTGCAAACCCATGTAACTCTCACTCCAGTAGAGATATAGAAGATTCCCATTTCCTTAGAACATTCTCTCAATGTGTCTGTCTTTTCAATCTCTTCCCCCTGCCTCTGGTCCCTACTCTCCCATTCCAGACCAATGCTGATTTACTATCACTACAGATTAGTTTTGTCTTGCTAGCATTTCATATAAATGGAATCATATGATATGTGTCTTTTCGTGTTTGGGTCTTTCACTTTGCATGACTGTGAGATTCACCAATACCATCGAGTGTATCAGTAATACATTCCTGTTTATTGCTGATGACTATTCCATTTCACAAATATACCATAATTATTCATTCACCTGTTGAACATTTTGGTTTTTCCCATTTTGGGATATTATGAATAAAGTTGCTATGAATGTCCATGTACAAGTCATTGTGTGGACATAAGTTGTCATTTATACTGCTACTGCCACTAGTGGGTTGTGTCCTGTGTTAAAGGT
This sequence comes from Symphalangus syndactylus, assembly GCF_028878055.3. Taxonomy (NCBI): domain Eukaryota; kingdom Metazoa; phylum Chordata; class Mammalia; order Primates; family Hylobatidae; genus Symphalangus; species Symphalangus syndactylus. Next base: position 38,980,034 of record NC_072425.2, on the reverse strand, counting down.
AACTACTGCTCATATGCAGTGCCCCTTCCTGCCTGCTTTCCTTTTCCTTTTTCCTTTCTGTATTTCTTGTATTTCTTATTCTGCTATGGTAACACATACTCAGGTAGTGCCTCCTCTTTATTGAGGCACATCATTCTTTCTGTCCCACCTTTTTACTGAAGGTCTGAAGGGCTCGCTGGAGGTGTGCCTGAGCCTCTAAGTTCTCAATTTTGGTTTTAGGGGAAACTTTGCTCTAAAACAGCTTTTCTGGCCAGGTGCAGTGGCTCACGCCTATAATCCCAGCACTTTGGGAGGCCGAGGCAGGCAGATCACCAGAGGTCAGGAGTTCAAGACCAGCCTGGCCAACATGGCAAAACCCTGTCTCTACTAAAAATAATAATAAAAAAAAATTAGCCATGCGTGGTGGCACACACCTGTATTCCCAGCTACTTGGGAGGCTGAGGCAGGAAAATCACTTGAACCCAGGCAGTGGAGTTTACAGTGAGCCGACCTTGCGCCACTGCACTCCAGCCTGGGAGATGGAGCAGGACTTCGTCTCAGTAAAAAAACAAAACAAAACAAAACAAAACAAAAAACAGCTTTTCCCAGAGAGAAGAACACTGTGGGTTATGTACTGCTTGTATTGTTTACTAAACCCCACATGCCTGTTATTTTCTCTTATAAAATCTAGTTATTTGCCTTCATTATATTTATCACAGGTTGTAATTACATACAACTTATTTGTGGTTTATTGATCAATGCATGCCTCCTTCACTAGAATGTCATTTTATTAACCCCTATGCACCCAGTACATGGCATGGGGCTTTGGCTTGAGGAGACACTCAAACGTATTTGTTGAATGAATGTGGGGGTTCCAGCCATTGTCCTGATGGGACTTTGATAAATGTAACTCTGATCCAATATCCATTATTACACACTTCAGACCAGGATGGCTAAAGGTACTGTTTCAACATGTAGGTGTCAGCACCCTGATCCTGTGAGAAAGTTTGGGGTCAATTTGCTAAGGACACTCAGGTTTTCTTTCCTTCACTGAATGTACATACAATGCAGAGATCTTCAAAACACCACTGGTGCTTTGAAGTGATGTAGCTTTGCCCTTGTGCAGATGGAGACTTGAGACCCAGAGAGGTTTTTCTAAGACATCAAGGTCTTCCAGTTCAAGCATAATAATTTTATGCTTAATTTGGGTTTCAGAATTAGACTTGAGTTTGACTCCCAGGTATATATCACCAAGCCATGGTGTGATTTTAATCAAGTAACTTAACCTCCTTGAGCCTCAGTTTCTAGTCTAATAGGCCTTTTGCTATTGACTATAGCTCTTATGCCTCTGCAGACCATCTCCAGGCCAAACAGCATTTTTTTGTTTTGTTTTGTTTTGTTTTGTTTTTGACAGGTCTTATTTTGTTATAGGTTTGAGTTTGCTTACCTTGCCGGTATGCTCAACTGAATATGTCTGTTTTTTTCCATTCTCAGAGTGCGGAATCTCGAGCTGAGAGCAGGTAGCCCTCAGGATGTGGCCTGGCTAGTGCACAGATGAGCAGGGCTGTTTCCCCATTGTTCTGGGTGCTAGTCTAACATTGAAACTGAGGGCTGCATCATTTTCTGTGGCAATAACGTGGCTCTGCTGGTTCAGGTTCAGTACCTCATCGACTAATACCCCTACATTCACCCTTCATCTCAGCCATTATTATTATTGTTGTTATTATTTTTAATTTTTAAATTCAGTTTTAAGTTCCCTTGCCATCCTTGTCAGTCTAGAGATATAGAGTCAAACTCTATTGGTTATTTTCTAGTTAGTTCTGAATTTATCTTATTGCCTCTTGCTAAATTAGTGCCCTGCTGTCCAGGCAAAAATAAGACTTAAACCACCAAATTGAATTATTCTCTTGTTCTTTGCCTATTCACCTCTATGGGAGACTCCTTAGGGAAGGGTCATTTAACAACATTTCTGAATTATTATCATGTGCCAGGTCCTGTGTCACATTCAGTCCAGAAGACAGAGAAGTGGAAGATTACAGTGCAGCGTAATCAGTGCAATGACAGAGGGAAGTCTCCTCTGCTCAAATAGCAGAGGAGAGGTCCCAGACCATGAAGACCAGAGAAGTAAGCCAGCTGTTCAGTGTCCAGGCTGGGGGTATATTCAGGCTTGATCCCTAGACAATCTGTGTCTAGTTCTTCAAATCCTTAGCATTTTGAGGCGTATCCTCTTCTCAGTTTTCCTGTACCATTCAGGTAGTACCATATCGAAAGGAACTCTACAATCTGGTGATTCATTCATTTGTTCATTCCGTGAATATTGGAGGACTTTTTAGTATGGGGTTATACAAGGGAACAAATGAAATAAAATCTCTGTCCTTGTGGGCATGCCATTCATATCTTTGGCTTGAACTACTTGCATTAGGTCATTTCATACTTTGTTTTTTGACCTGTGTTCAATATTGTTGGTTTCTGACTTCTTGGTTATTTGCTTGCTTATTGCTTTAGCTTAATCTTATGGCAAAGACCTGAGACTGCTTCTTTGGATTTTCCTCATTGATGAGAAACTTTGTAAGTGCTTGTCATTATAATAATAATTATTATTTTATGTATAAGAAAAATTACATATATCCAGGGAAATAAAATAAATACTAGGAAAAAAAAAATATATATATATACATATATTCAGTATTTTCCCAAGGCCTATATCCCTTAGAAAAATACTACTCAGCTTGATCAGAGCCCTGGGACCTGTTACCTACAGTCATTTGCCTCTCCTCTGGGTCCCTCTAGGTTCCAGACCTTACTGGGTTTGTTTTAGCTACATAGGCCAAAACTAGAGAGCTGAGAAGGTGAGTAGGTCCAGTCAGGTGTGATTCTTGATATCAGAGTGTATTTTGGTTCATGGCAGAACTCTGTGTTGCAAATAAAGAGAAAAGCTGCACCTTACTGGGAAAGGGAGCTAGTGAGAGCCTTGTCATGTCTAGGACATAGTTAGGTGGCTGAGATTTTGGGCAAGGATCTGGGCTCAGGAGAGAAATCAAGCCAGAAACCTATCATATAGCCTATGACAAGTAATGGTGGTGGTGGGAAGGAAAATAATAATAATAATAATTATTATAACGACAAGCACTTATAAAGTTTCTCACAAATGGGCTGAATTTTGTTCTAAACATTTAGCATATATTAGCTAATTTAATCCTTCTAGGGATCTGTTGTGGGAAGTCAGGGACCCCAAACAGAGGGACCGGCTGGAGCCATGGCAGAGGAACATAAATTGTGAAGATTTAATGGACAATTATCTGTTCTCAAATAATACTTTCATAATTTCTTATGCCTGTCTTTAATTCTTAATCCTGCTATCTTCGTAAGCTGAGGATGTATGTCACATCAGGACCGCTGTGATAATTGTGTTAACTGTACAAATTGATTGTAAAACGTGTGTTTGAACAATATGAAATCAGTGCACCTTGAAAAAGAACAGAATAACAGTGATTTTTAGGGAACAAGGGAAGATAACCATAAGGTCTGACTGCCTGCGGGATTGGGCAGAAAGAGCCATATTTTTCTTCTTGCAGAGAGCCCATAAATGGATGTGCAAGTAGGAGAGATATCACTAAATTCTTTTCCTAGCAAAGAATATTAATATTAATACCCTGGGAAAGGAATGCATTCCTGGGGGTAGGTCTCTAAACAGCTGCTCTGGGAATGTCTGTCTTATGCGGTTGTGATAAGGACTGAGATACGCCCTGGTCTCCTGCAGTACCCTCAGGCTTACTAGGGTTGGGAAACCCTGCTCTGGTAAATTTGTGGTCAGACTGGTTCTCTGCTCTCGAACCCTGTTTTCTGTTGTTTAAGATGTTTATTGGCCAGGCGCGGTGGCTCACGCTTGTAATTCCAGCACTTTGGGAGGCCGAGGCAGGTGGATCACGAGGTCAGGAGATCGAGACCACGGTGAAACCCCGTCTCTACTAAAAATACAAAAAAATTAGCCGGGCATGGTGGCGGGCGCCTGTAGTCCCAGCTACTTGGAGAGGCTGAGGCAGGAGAATGGCATGAACCCGGGAGGCGGAGCTTGCAGTGAGCCGAGATTGCACCACTGCACTCCAGCCTGGGTGACAGAGCGAGACTCCGTCTCAAAAAAAAAAAAAAAAAAAAAAAAGATGTTTATCAAGGCAATACGTGCGCCACTGAACATAGACCCTTATCAGTGGTTCTGTTTTTGCTCTTTGCCCTGTGATCTTTGTTGGACCCTTATCAGTGGTTCTGCTTTTTCCCTTTGTCCTGTTCCCTCAGAAGCATGTGATCTTTGTTAGACCCTTATTAGTAGTTCTGCTTTTTGCCCTCTGAAGCATGTGATCTTTGTACCTACTCTCTGTTCTTACACCCTCTCCCCTTTTGAAACCCTTAATAAAAACTTGCTGGTCTGAGACTCAGGTGGGCATCATGGTCCTACCAATATGTGATGTCAGCCCTGGCAGCCCAGCTGTAAAATTCCTCTCTTTGTACTCTTTATTTCTCAGCTGGCTGACACTTATGGAAAATAGAAAGAACCCACGTTGAAATATTGGGGGCAGGTTCCCCCAATAGGGATCAATTCTCATTTTAAAGATGCAGAAATGGAGGAATAGAGAGGTTAAATAACCCAAGGTCCTTCAGTTAGGTAGGTTAAGATATGGAATTCACATGGATGTCTAGGCCCCTCTTGAAGAAACAGGCCCTGTTTCTAGACCTTAGAGTTGAAGTTGCTGAATTGCTCCACTGGTTACAGTCTGGGCAGGTGGAGGACTTTGAGCCGACAGCTGGGCAGGGCTGGTTGTTGGGGAAGGATTACTAAGGTGGGTCCTGAATGGGAATTTGAGCAAAGTGTACTCGGGGTTTAGTTGGAGTCTGAGTACAAAACTGCAGTGATCAATGTTTCTCTTCATGTTCTTTACCAGTTAGTTATTGCTGCAACAGTCAAGCATCTTCTGTTTTCTTGTCTATGGATGGGCCACCTAATAACCTACATTCTCATTAGCCTTGAAATAATTGCAACCATACCGTCCAAATCTCTTGCTTTTCTGCATTAAAAAATAATTTATGTAAATGTAGTGCTGTCTAATCTAGTAATGCTGGATATTGGGGAAGGACATGTAGATTCAAGTGATACTTCCACAATCATAATACCACTTTGGCAGCATTCTTCTGTATGTTCTTTGGTTTAGTCTAGACTTTTCCAGGGCTCTTGTAATGGTGCAATTCGTTGCTAGATGCCAAGAACCCTCAGAAGAAGCTAAGATCACAAGATGATACATTTGAGAACAGACATCTCTACAGCAGAGCTAAGCGCTCTCTGTGTTCCTTTTGTCCCTCCTGAAAATGTGCCTCATGTTTTTCATGCTTGACTGTTATAATGCTGGGAGGATTCTGGAAAATATGTGCTGTTATGGTGTGGTGTGGTGGGGAGGGGATTTTAACCTCTATAACCTTTGTTACATCTGTTTGTTGGTACTTGGAAGAAGGTTTGACATGACCTGCTGCTATGGTTTGTAAAGAAGGATCATGAAGCCAATAAGGATTCTGAAGAGTCCATGAGCCAGACTAGTTTTTGCTTTTTCGTTTGTTATACTGGAACCTGAAGGAGACCTTGACTTCAGATGGAAGTTCTGGTAGTGGAAATGCTAGGGAAGGCAGAAGCTGAGCTGATAACAGCTTCTCTTATGAAAGAGCAAGGGGACTTACATTTGCATGCTATATAATCTTAAACCTATTTTATTTTATTTTATTTTATTTTATTATTATACTTTAGGTTTTAGGGTACATGTGCACAATTTGCAGGTTTGTTACATATGTATCCATGTGCCATGTTGGTTTGCTGCACCCATTAACTCATCATTTAGCATTAGGTATATCTCCTAATGCTGTCCCTCCCTGCTCCCCCCACCCCACAACAGTCCCCGCAGTGTGATGTTCCCCTTCCTGTGTCCATGTGTTCTCATTGTTCAATTCCCACCTATGAGTGAGAACATGCGGTGTTTGGTTTTTCGTCCTTGCGATAGTTTACTGAGAATGATGTTTTCCATTTTCATCCATGTCCCTACAAAGGACAGGAACTCATCATTTTTATGGCTGCATAGTATTCCATGGTGTATATGTGCCACATTTTCTTAATCCAGTCTATCGTTGTTGGACATTTGGGTTGGTTCCAAGTCTTTGCTATTGTGAATAGTGCTGCAATAAACATACGTGTGCATGTGACCTTTTAGAGAACAGGAGCCATGCTTTGTGCTTCTTGGTTCCATGGTATCTTGACTTCTCAGGAAATATTTGTTGACTTGAATTTAAGGGTGGGCTTTCTTTTCACATGGTAGTTGGGTAAGATGACCTGAGGGTTTCTATGGATTTCTCTAAGACTGAGAATAAGTAGATGAGTGAAATGAAACCTAATGCTCAGCACATAGTAGAGGGTCATTAAATATTTGTGAATAAAAGCCTTTTTCCTGGCTGCATGTTAAATTATAAAACTGAGGTCAAAAGGAGATCTGAGACTTACCTTGTTTAAGCAATATTTCTTACTTTCAACCTTTTCTGTTCAATAGAGAACCCTAAATTCCTCTAGTAGATAATTCACACAGTCTGACAAATGGCTCCTGGTCTGGAAGGACACGTGCAGTGTTCTTCATGTAAGCGGGGGTACTTGACTTGGTAAGCATTTGTAGGAACTACCCAAGAATGTTTGGACCAGTGCCTCAGCAAAATCCCTATTGTAGAGAAAGCAAGCCATACAAAGATGCTGTCCACAAAGACTTACTCCTTAACTCCTCTTTATTCCTGCTTGAACTGTGGATCCTCCATTTCCTGACATGTGAGAAGTATAAGCTGAATCCATAATCAGCTCTTAATTCACAGGTCTGCAGGTATTTTCTCTACTGAGCTCCAAAAACTCCTTCTTAGTCTCTTTCATTGATGGACATTATCCTTAATATTTTGTACTTTCTGGAAAACAGCTTTGCTGTGTTCAAGAGACTTCAGTTTGCCGTTGGACATACATGTTTTTGAATCTAGTGCACTGTGACTTTGAGCAAATTTTTCTTTGTTTCATTATCATGAAGAGTGGAAGCAATACCACCCTACTGGGTTGCTGTAAATGAAAAAGAGATGATATGCAGTACCAGGAACCTGCTAAGCATCAAGAAATATTTGTCCTTTCCTTCCTTGTTGCTGCCTTAATTTTTGTTTCCTGCCTGGCATTCTGCTTCTTTGTCATTTTTTTTTGACAGAGCTGAGCATAATGAGCCTACATAGAGCCCAGTGGCCCTGTCTTTGGGTCTTGATTACTTTTGCCTTTCCCCCTATAAATGCAGCATCACCTCCTGGTTCATTGTTGATTTTCAGAGGCACGACTGTTTGACAAACCATTTCAGGTGCTGTCTGCAGGCTGCCTAATGAGCCCTCATCTTTCACATCACTGACTGTTCAACTGATTTAGGGAAAAGTGCCCCCCGCTGATGTGTAAGAAACAGATGCAGCATAATTGTTCCATATCTTTCCTCCTTTTCTTTTTCTCTATCTCCATTTCTATGCATGCTTTCCCAGGAGATCTAATAGTTTCCAGTACCATTTCTCTACTGGGAATATATTCCAAAAATGCAATGTTTTTGGTAATCGAAGTACTATATTAATTGATATTTATGGGTATTTTTCTTAATCTAATGTTTGTTGCTGTTTCATCTAATTCTTATTATTTAATGACCTGGTTTCCCATTTCTAGATTGCTTTAAACATTGAATGTGCTTTTAGCTGGCCTTTGAACATCACCTCTATTTCTTCCTGGTTTGGCAGCTCTCCCCTTCTTGCCTTTCCTTCATAAGGCAGTAAATAGAAATGCTTGTGTGCCTGTAGTTTAACTGGTGCATAAGTGCCTTTAGCAAACTTCTCTAGCTATGTGATTCAAAGCAGCAGCACTTAAATAGAACCTGTGAGTCTTATTTTCAATCTGGTTTCCCTCATAGACTTGTGGTTTGTATCCTGGAATAGCAAAATACACGTTCGAATCATGGGTTCCTAGGGCTGTATGGGACCTGAAAGGAGGTCTAGTTCAAATCCCTATCTGATGCTTTTCTTGACTTCCTTACAATATAGAGGTATCAGAACCCCTCACCTGCTTATGAGCTGGACAAACTAGAAAAAAAAAGTGTGGTACTGAATTCTGCCGACAAACTTCATTTTGGTGAATACATCCATGGTTGTGTTAATTTCAAAACAGCAGACTTTTTTTTTCTTTGTGAAATTAGAATATGTTGACTGTTACGAGTCCTAGAGAATTGGTGGTCCCTTGGTAATTTGTGGATAAAGCCTTAATACTGTCACAGATGTGTTTCACACTTATGGTAGCAGTCTTCCCCAGGGTTGCAGAAGGAACTTGGACATAGTGATTCAATTAATCCAGTTTTGTAACTAGGATGAAAGAATTCAAGAAAAAGTCAATTGCCTCTGCCAAAATTTAGAAACTTGATGCTAAGGAGCTGCTTAATTGCAGTGGTTATTTTAGGCATAATTATTTAAACCAGGGATTCCCATCTTTTTTGGAAATGCATTTCTATCCTGGCCTCTTCCACAAAGGATTTGAGGCAGCTCAAATATTTTGTTTCATTACACAGCAACCCTTCTCCTCAAAGAACTGAATGGAATATATTTATTTTTCAAATTCACATAAATTAAATTGTATTTTGAACATTTTTCAAATATTAGGAAGGGGAATGTAATAGGAAAAGCTCTACAGTTGGAATCAGAGAACCTGGTCTCCATTCCCAGCTTTGCAGATTAATAGCTGCATGGTCTTGGACAAGTCATTTTTGTTTTGCATCTGTAATACGGGGAAAATAATGTAGATGGTATAATACTAACAGTTTCCATATATAATTATTAATATGTATCAGGTACGTATTTTAGCTCCAGGTCCCTCTATAATCCTGTGAAGTATGTTTGATGCCCCTTGTTTTAAAGAAAAGAATAATGAAGGCTGAGGGAGCTGATATGACTTGTTCAAATGAGCCCAAATAAGCACAGGAATGGCAGAACATAGATTTCTATGGCTTTTCCCATAATGCCAGGATGTCTCTAGGTAGAAGGGAGGACCCAGATGAATCCGATTCTGTTCATTGTTTGTTTTTCATGCTTATGGAGAGGAGGTCAATGAGCATAACTCCTTAGTGAAAGGATAGCCACTTAGTAGCGGGACACTGGGGCTGCTGAGCCCCGCCTCAGTTAGGTTTACATTTTATAAGCTCGCTGTAGCTGCATAGCTTGGTTCCTACTTGTGCAACTCAAGAAAGAAAGGTTTGTGGTAGAATAATCTCAGTTCAAGTCTAGCTCTGCTTGCATTAGTTATCCAAACATAGTGGCTTGAAACAACACACATTTATTATCTTGTAGTTTCTATAGGTCAGGAATCTAAGCATGGCTGAGTTGGGTCCTCTGCTCAGGGTCTCAAAGGCTGAAATCACAGTGTCTGGCTGGCTGCATTCTCATCTGGAGGCTTGACTGAAGAGGAACAAACTTCCAAGCTCATTCAGGGTGTGGGCAGAATTCATTTCTTGGTGGTGTATGGGAGCTGGGGGCCTCAGTTTCTCTCTGGCTATTGGCTGAAGGACATCTGCAGGTCCTACAGTTCACCTGTGGTTTCCCACCATGTTGCCCTCTACCTTGGCAGTTCACAACATAGCAGCTTCCTTCTTAAATCCAGCAGGAGAGCCAGACTGAGTCTACTAACAAGGCGGAGTCTTATGTACAGTATTCTCATCACAGGAATGACATCCCACCCCCTTTGCTGTATTTTATGGGCTACAGGAAAGTCCCAATTCCTGCCTACACTCAAGGGGACTGCCAAAGCTGGTTTGGAGTTTCTGTGGAAGCTGTAGCTTTTAAGAAAAATCACTAACATGTGGTCTTTTGGCTGGGAGGTTTTTTGGTGGAGCTTCAAAAGAGCAGTGAGGGGGAAGGTGACACCTGCCTGGGTGATCACATTAACCAAATCTGCTTGAGGCATCAATGTTGAAGCCAAATCTTGTTACACAGAACTGATTTTTGGACAGTCACTCACTCTTCTTGAATTTTCTTTGTTAAATTGGGATCTTAATTACTTACCTTATGGAGTTGTGGTGGGATGGTAGATGTCAAAAAAGTTACTTGGAAACAGTAACACAACACATTTACTAGTCACCTTTCTGCCTGGAATGATGGAGGATCCCCATCCACATCAGCTGCTGAGAGTTGGCATGGTGCCAGCTTCCTTTCTAGGAATTCATCTGCCCCAACCACACACAAATAAAAATGCAAATACCTTCTGGCATGATGAAAAATAATGCAATGATTTTCACATTTTGGATGCTTAAAAATCAACAGGGGCCATTGTAAAGGCTCTTCCAAGCATCTTTAAAAAGGACTGACATGTCATCGTTTTGCTGGGAGTTTTCATCCCTTTTTCATTTCACCTTGTAATTTTCCTTCTGGACCAGTTAGCAAAAAAAAAAAAAAAAGCTCCAGTAAAAGAAAGCCTTAAGAAAACACTCCCATATCTTATAGTTAGCCAGAGGTTTCTGAAATGGTCACTTCCTGCCTAATTCTGGCCTCGCATCCTTATTCAGGTGCCTGAGTTGGGGCTCCTTGGTTAAGAAAGCAAGGGCATAATGATATCTTCTGTAAACATATGCTCCCTTTTAAAGGGATTCTTATGATTACTAGAATATTTATAATTTTCATCTCAAGGATTGGCTGAGTTGGAAGGTTTAGTTTTTGATGGTTCTAAATCTCAATATATTTCTGACAAATGGTGGATGGCCTTGTCTTTAGCAGTCACTCTGTATACTCATAAAATTAGGTGGTTGGCTCGATTTGATTATTACAGTTTTCTGTATTCCTTCTGGGGTTACCATTAATAATCAGCAATTTTAAAAACAATTTTTATTGTACTTTCGTGTATAATGCATGCTAACTTTCACTACTTTTGGCTCACTGCTACATTTGAATGACCCAGTTTTGAGGAAGATATTGGTACCTACACTTGGCTTTTCCAATCCCTCCATAATCCATAGATTTACTGGCTTTCTCTATGCATGGAATCACCCATAATGCCCCATCCAGTTATCTAATTGTGGGTTTGATTTCTTTAGGATAATCTTAACAATTCATTCACTAAATCAGGAGAATACCTAAACAAACACAACAGTATTTTAAATCAACCTTTTTTTAAAAAAATTTGCGTTTGGAAACTATTCTCTCAGAAAACTTTTCTGAGCACCTATTCAGTGTCAGGCATTCTGCTTAATGTTTGAGTACAAGAAGAAATAAAATCGGCCAGGCATGGTGGCTCACGCTTGTAATCCCAGCACTTTGGGAGGCCGAGGCGGGCGGATCACGAGGTCAGGAGATTGAGACCACGGTGAAACCCCGTCTCTACTAAAAATACCAAAAAAAATAGCCGGGCGTGGTGGCGGGCGCCTGTAGTCCCAGCTACTCGGAGAGGCTGAGGCAGGAGAATGGCGTGAACCCGGGAGGCGGAGCTTGCAGTGAGCCGAGATTGCGCCACTGCACTCCAGCCTGGGCAACAGAGTGAGATTCCGTCTCAAAAAAAAAAAAAGAAATACAATCATCATAGCATTGGTTATAAGTTCTTTGAGGGCAATAGCTGTGTATTAGTCACCTTTGAATATGCCAAATGCAAGTACTTAAAATATACTAACAATCATGATAAAATAAGTAGTGTTAATACATAATTATTAATAAAGTAGCCTGGAGCCATATGGCTTTAGTAGTGAATTATTTCAAAATTTAAAAGAACAGATACATACATACATTATTTCACATAGAAAATAAAGGAATTTTTCATGTGGAAAGCATTTTTTGTTGTGAGGGAGGTAATGCATCTCTGAGCTCTTTTCCTATGTTTGTGTGAGTTTTTATAGTAGGCAAGACCCACATCCCATAATATATTCTCAGAAGGCCATATAATTGCTCTCCTTGGATACAGAAACTGGGCCTTGTGCAAGCTGCCATCCCAGGGTTTTGAATCTGAATGAGTAAGGCAAAGAAACAGCAGCAGAGCAAATGTTCTGAAATGGTAGGAGTGGCTCCTGGGCCCAATGATGGTACTGCCCGTGATGACACACTAGCTGTGGGCTGGCGTATTTGGTTTCCCTTGGTTTATGGGCTTGGTCTTCTAGCTTTGTAATTTATTATATGAGCTATTCACTGTCTTACTAATCAAACCGTTCTTTGATGAGGTTTCCCAGTGTTAGTGTCTGTTATGACAGTTCTATTTGATAATACCTCTCAAATACACTCGAGTATTCCACCAGTTTCTTTAAGTGTTTTTCCTGTACCATAGATTTGAATGCACTTTCCTTCCTAGTTACTTTCACCTGGAAATATTTCTGTTATTTTCAACCAAGAACCCTAACTGGTGTAGAAATTTTCATAAGAGAGGATTACATGCAAATGATTCTCAGAAGGTAGGGAAGTGTGCGTGTTTGTGTGTGTGTGCACATGTGCAACTGGAATTGTTTATTTGCCCTAATTAGAAATGAGGGTGGTGAAAATCCAGATTGTCAGGCAAACTGGCAGTGCCTGGCATGCATTTATGAAACAGCAAATTATTATATAACTTGTGGCCGCATAGAATGAAGTGCCCAGTGGAGGCTTCAGGAAATCAAGGGGCCATTACCATGAAATAGCCTGGCATGGAGAGTATAAGGAATGCCAGAATGGTCAGAGAGAGTAGGTGCTTCTAATAGCTCTGAGTAACTTAAAGAAAGAGAAAGACTTGTTCAAATGTCTTGGCTCAACAAATAAATAGAAACCCAGGAAATGTTAATATCTGTGCCAAAGAGTTGTCTTTCCTTTTGCTAGTTCAAACAAAATGTGGTTTACTGAGGTGCAATGTCAGCTGAATGCATAGACTTAACAGGTTTATTATGTGAAAGGTATGGAAAAGAATGACACCGGAAGACTTGGAAAGGAGATCCCATCCCCCAGCTTTCCTTGTTAACCAAATAGCCCATTCTCTCTTACATAATAATGCTAGTAATATCTTGCTAAATGATACTGTAACTTCTTTACCGGAGGGCATTACTTTTTAAAGGAAAGCCAGTTTGTACTCCTGTCCTTCTTTATTTCTAAATAAACTAAAAGAATTCAGCACATCTCAGAAGACAACCCAGAAGAAAAAGACTTCAACACCAAAATGATTGTAGGTCTTTGCCAATTTATGTTGCCAAGACTCTGAAGAATGTGTGTGAGAATGCTTGCCTGGGTGCTCAATCAGGGAAGGAAAAATAGAACTTTAGATAGGGCTGAATACTTTGAAATGGGTGTGCTTATCAGAAATTCTGGATTCAGTGTGCCATATTTAGCAGATGGAACAGTTCTATTTGGTTGGTTGAAATCAGGATATTATTTTGTAATCTTGTTCCATATTACATGAAGCTTAGGTACAGAATTTTCTTTACTTATTGTAAGACAGGGGATACTGATGGGAGAAAGCAGCATTTACTGATGGTGAAATCAGCATAGAACATTTGGAGGTAAAGAGACCCATTCATGACACTTAACAACTAGGGGAGCAAGATCAGAGTTTATCACCATTATCGGAATCTGCAGGGATCTTTGGTTAGTCACTAGGACCAAAATGGAAGGCAGCACACTAAAGCTCTTGACTTGTGTGATTGAAAAAATAAAATTCCCTGCCATCTGATGAACTATGGCCTGACATGAGCTACTAAAAAGATCATGTCCAGTAACCAAATCCCCAGACCTGAATAAGGTCATGATATATTTTGATTAAAGAGGAGACTGCATTCCTGGAATGGCATAACCCCACGGTCACATCACAGCTATGTACTCAGAGTGTTGCTCTTTATCCAAAGGGACCTGCCTCAGTGTGATGGTAAATATTGAGTGTCAACTTGATCGGACTGAAGGATACAAAGTATTGTTTCTGGGTGTGTCTGTGAGTGTGTTGCCAAAGGAGATTAACATTTGAGTCAGTGAACTGGGAAAGGCAGACCCACCCTCATTGTGGATGGACACCATCTAATCAGCTGCCAGAGCAGCTAGAATAAAAGAGGCAGAAGAACATGGAAGGACTAGATTGGATGAGTCTTCTCACCTCCATATTTCTCTTGTGCTGAATGCTTCCTGCCCTCAAACATCAGACTCCAGGTTCTTCAGCCTTTGGACTCTTGGACTTACACCAGTGGTTTGCTAGGGGAGCTCTGGCCTTCGGCCACAGACTGAAGGCTATACTATCAGTTTCCCTACTTTTGAAGTTTTGGGACACGGACTGGCTTCCTGGCTCCTCAGCTTGCAGACAGCCTATTGTGGGACTTCACCTTGTGATCATGTAAGTCAATTCTCCTAATAAACTCCCCTTCGTATATTCATATCTATCCTATTAGTTCTGTCCCTCTAGAGAACCCTAATATACCTTGTAAGGTGTGTGTATTAGTCAGTGTTCTCTAGAGGGACAGAACTAATAGGATATATATATATATATATATATATATAAAGGGGAGTTTATTAAGTTGTATTAACTCACATGATCACAAGGTCCCACAATAGGCCATCTGCCAGCTGAGGAGCAAGGAAGCCAGTCCAAGTCCCAAGGCTGAAGAACTTGGAATCTGATGTTTGAGGGCACAAAGCATCCAGCACAGGAGAAAGATGTAGGCTGGGAGGCTAAGTCGGTCTAGGCTTTTCATGTTTTTCTGCCTGCATTATTTATTTATTTATTTATTTATTTATTTATTTTTACTTTTTGAGACAGAGTCTTGCCCTGTCGCCCAGGCTGGAGTGCGGTGGCACAATCTCAGCTCACTGCAAGCTCTGCCTCCCGGGTTCACACCATTCTCCTGCCTCAGCCTCTCCGAGTCTGGGACTACAGGCTCCCGCCACCACGCCCGGCTAATTTTTTTTTTTTTTATATTTTCAGTAGAGACGGGGTTTTACCGTGGTCTTGATCTCCTGACCTCGTGATCCACCTGCCTCGGCCTCCCGAAGTGCTGGGATTACAAGCGTGAGCCACCGGGCCCGGCCTTTCTGCCTGCTTTATATTCTGTCTGCACTGGCAGCTGATTAGATGGTGCCCACCCAGATTAAGGGTGAATCTGCCTTTCCCAGCCCACTGACTCAGATATTAATCTCCTTTGGCAATACCTCACAGACATACCCAGGATCAATAGTTTGCATCTTTCAATCCAATGACGTTGACCCTCAGTATTAACTATCACAAGTCCAGCCCTTGTCAACTTGAACCCATACCCATCTCCTGAGATCATACATAATCTTCAAATAAAGACAATAATAAGGTCATAATTATGCTTAATAACCATACAACCAGAAATGCACCAATCTTAACCCAAATGCTATTACATAAAGTTAACAATACTTAAATGCTGATATGAAGTCAATAAATCTTATGTTACATGATAAAGGAAAAAGGAAATAAAATGAAGATATTTTCTTAATACAAGTGTATACATGCACAAACATGTTTTTAACAAAAGAAGGAGGAAATACTTATGACAATTACAGTCCTCATTTCTACAACTGGTCACATGGTCATAGCTGGTATTGATGACTACCTTCTTCTACTACCCATTCTGTATTTGCTTTGCCTTCAGCAAACACCTCAGATGGTCATGTTTTTTTCCTGGTGGAGTGACCTGAACCTTCATTCCTGAAGGGCCTGGGCCATTTGTAGTCCTGCCTGGCTTGGGCTGTTGTAGTTTCCCACTGACCGTAATCACAGGGCATAGTAATGCTAAGAGACACCCTAATGGATTACCTGTATTCCATGTATACTCTTCCTTACCTCCATTGTGGAGTAGTAGACTGATTTCAGTTAGATAGTCCAGGTCAGTCACCCCAGCCAGCACTGTAACTGCCTTCTTAGCCTGTTGACTTAAAGGTAGGAGGAGCCCAAAGTATCCAGGTGGCAATCTTAACTTCCAGTTTAATGGAATTGTTGTTGTGTCCTCCTGGTGGCAGTGTTCCTCCCTCTAGAACTAAGACCTCTAGGCCAGCAGAACATAGTGTTGCAGGAACAGGAAGCAAAAGTTTTGCTAGTGGATCATTAGGAGTGATGGTGAGTGGTGCCACTTCCACTTCCACCCCTTGATTTCTGGACCTGTGAATCCTGGCTATGGGATAAACAGTACCATATAGTAGATGCTGATTCAGAGCATACATGGCATTCTGGAGAACTTTGCCCCAGCCCTGCAAAGTATTGTCACTTCATTGGCATTGTAATTGTGACATCAAAAGGCCATTCTACTGTTCTATCAATCCAGCTGCTTCAGGATTATGAGGAACATGGTAAGACCAGTGAATTCAGTGAGCATAAGCCCACTGCTGCACTTCTTTAGCTGTAAAGTGAGTGCCTTGGTCAGAGGCAATGCTATGTGGAATACCATGATGGCGGATAAGCATTCCGTGAGTCCATGGATGGTAGTCTTGGTAGAAGCATGGCATGCAGGATAGGCAAACCCATATCCAGAGTAAGTGTCTATTCCAGTGAGGACAAAACTCTGTCCTTTCCATGATGACAGGCCCAATATAATCAACCTGCCAACAGGTAGCTGGCTGATCACCCCCCAAAATGGTGCCATATCAAAGGCTCAGTGTTGGTCTCTGTTGCTGGAAAATTGGACAGTCAGTGGTAGCTGTAGCCAGATCAGTCTTGATGAGTGGAAGTCCATGTTGCTGAGCCCATGCATAACCTCCATCCTTGCCACCATGGCCACTTTGTTCATGGGCCCATTGGGCGATAACAGGGGTGGCTGGGGAAAGAGGCTGAGTGGTGTCCACAGAATGGGTCATTCTATCTGCTTGCTTATAAAATCCTTCTCTGCTGAGGTCACCTGTTGGTGAACACTCACATAGGATAAAATATCTTCACGGTTTTTGCTCACTCAGCGAGGTCCATCTACATACCTCTTCCCCAAACTTCTTTGTCACTACTTTTCCAGTCATGCTTCTTCCAAGTCCCTGACCATCCAGCCAAAACATCAGCTACAGCCCATGAATCAGCATATAATCGCACATCCAGCCATTTCTCCTTCCATGCAAACTGCACAACTAGGTTAGCTGCTTGAAGTTCTGCCCACTGGGAAGATTTCCCTCTGCCGATGTCTTTCAAGGATGTCCTAGAAAGAGGCTGTAGTGCTGCAGCTCTCTACTTTCTGGTGGTACCTGCATATCATGCAGAACCATCTATGAACCAGGCCCTAGTCTTCTCTTTTTCTGTCGACTGATCATAGGGAACTCCCCATGAGACCATCAGTGCAGGCTGGGGGAGAGCAGACACGGTCGCAGGAGTGGAGACCATGGGAATTTGAGCCATTTTTTCATATAATTTACTTGTACCTTCAGGGCCTGTTCAAACCCAATCACATATATACCACTTCCATTTGTTGATGGAATGCTGCTGTGCATGATCCAGTTTATGCCTAGATGAGTCAGAAAGCACCCAGTTTATGATAAGCAGTTCAGGTCACATGGTGACTTGACAACCCATAATCAAATGCTCAGTTTCTGTCAAAACCCAGTAATAGGCCAAGAGCTGTCTCTCAAAAGGAGAGTAGTTATATCTGCAGAAGATGGCAGGGCCTTGCTCCAAAATCCTAAAAGCCTCTGCTGTGATTCACCTATGGGGGCCTGCCAAAGACTCCAAACAGCATCCCTATCTGCCACTGACACTCAAGCACCATTGGATCTGCTGGGTCATTTGGCCCAAGTGGCAGAGCAGCTTGCACAGCAGCCTGGGCCTGTTGCAGAGCCTTCTGTTCTGGACCCACTCAAAACTGGCAGCCTTTTGGGTCACTCGATAAATGGGCCAGAGTAACACACCCAAATGAGGAACATGTTGCCTCCAGAATCCAAATAGGCCCACTAGGTGTTTTTCCTCTTTTTTGGTTGTGGGAGGGGCCAAATGCAGAAACTTATTCTTTACCTTGAAATTTCTCAACGGGCCCCCCACGTCACTGGATCCCCAGAAATTTTACTAAGGTAGAAGATCCCTGAATTTTAGTCAGATTTGTTTCCCATCCCCTGGTACACAAATGTCTCACCAATAAGTCCACTATGTTTGCTACTTCTTGCTCATTGGATCCAATCAGCATAATGTCATCATTGTAATGGACTGGTGTGATATCTTGTGGAAGTGAAAAGCAATCAAAGTGTCTCTGAATAAGATTATGACACAAACCCAGAGAATTGATATACCGCTGAGGTAAGACAGCAAAGGTATATTGCTGGCCTTACCAGCTGAAGGCAAATTGCTTCTGGTGGGCCTTATGGACGGGAATAGAGAAAAAGGCATTTGCCTAGTCAATGGCTGCATACCAGGTAAGAGGAGACATGTTGATTTGCTCAAGGATGAAGCCATATCTGGTACAGCAGCTCCAGTTGGAGTCACTACTTGGTTAAGCTTGTGATAATCCACTCTCATTCTCCAGGATCCATCTGTCTTCTGCACAGCCCAAATGGGAGACTTGAATGGGGATGTGGTGGGAATCACCACCCATGCATTTTTCAAGTCTTTGATGGTGGCACTAATCACCATCCTTCCAGGGATGCAGTATTTTTCTTGATTTACTATTTTTCTAGGTAGATTGCAGATCTAATGGCTTCCACTTGACCTCTCCCACCATAATAGACCTCACCCTACCAGGTAGGGAGCCAGTGTTGGGGTTCTGCCAGCTCCTAAGTGTGTCTCTGCCAATTATACATTCTGGCACTGGTGAAATGACCACAGGCCGAATCCAGGGACCCACTGGACCCACTGTAAGTTGGACCTGAGTGAAAACTCCATTAATTACCTGTCCTCCATACTCCTAGAAGTAGATTCCTTAGCATTTTTAGGTCTAATCATATTAAGCAGCCAACTCCAGAAACCCCCAAACTAATGAAAGAACTTAATATTCCTTAATATTCTGTTCCTCTAGATCCAATCCTGGTACCAAAATCTGTATAGGTTCAGGGTTCTCTAGAGAAACAGAAATAATAGAATATATATAAAGAATAGAATATATATATATAAAATGTTCATTAAGTAATATTAACTCACATGATCACAGGTCCCAAAATAGGCCATCTGCAAGCTGAGGAGCAAGGAAGCCTGTCTGAGTCCCAAAGCTGAAGAACTTGGAGTCTGATGTTTGTAGGCAGGAAGCATCCAGCATAGGAGAGGATGGAGGCTGGGAGGCTAAGCCGGTCTAGCCTTTTCATGTATTTCTGCCTGCTTTATATTCTGGCCACACTGGCAACTGATTAGATGGTGTCCATCCATATTAAGGGTGAGTCTGTCTTTCCCAGCCCACTGACTCAAATGCTAATCTCCCTTGACAACACCCTCACAGACACACCCAGGATCAATACTTTGGATCATTCAATCCAATCAAGTTGACACTCAGTATTAACCATCACACAAAGTAAGTATGCACTGGAGTATGAAAAATATCGAGATTCTTCCAGGATTCTTAGACAGGGACTGTGAGCCCACATTAATACTTGGGAGCCCAGAATACTACTACATTCAACCAGTCAGAGTGGGAATTTACTAGGTTCAGGTGATAATTAGAGTTGGGGTTTGAGTGTGCCTCACATGAGCTGTGTCGGACCCTGATTCTATTCCCATTCTATAGTTGTTTTTCTATTCCCTGACTGTACAGAATGAATATATGACCTTAAGAACTAGAAAAATTCTTATCTTGGCTCTGTGAGTGTTAGATAAAGGAATGATAGGGTAGAAAAAGCCAAATGGAAGTCTCTGGAATTCTCCCATTCTGCTAAAAAAAAAATAAATTTAAAGCAATATTCTATTTTTTGGGGGAACTTATAGTGATTAGTCCTTCCATCAAAGAAGTAAACATTGTGGGGATGGGAATTTTTATATTTATTTCTCCATGTATGGTCAATGCACAATATAGATTTTTGGAGTGACATAATACTAATCTTATAAGAAAGAAAACTATAGACATTCTTACTATGTATTTGATACAGATATCTTAAATAAAATGATAGCAAACTGAATACAGTAATATGTCAAAAGAATCACCCCTGATTATTAAGAGTGATTCATTCTTTTTTTTAAAATTTTTTATTTTATTATTATTATACTTTAAGTTTTAGGGTACATGCGCACAATGTGCAGGTTTGTTACATATGTATACAAGTGCCATCTTGGTGTGCTGCACCCATTAACTCATCATTTAGCATTAGGTGTATCTCCTAATGCTATCCCTCCCCCCTCCCCCCACCCCACAACAGTCCCCGGAGTGTGATGTTCCCCTTCCTGTGTCCATGTGTTCTCATTGTTCAATTCCCACCTATGAGTGAGAACATGCGGTGTTTGGTTTTTTGTCCTTGTGATAGTTTGCTGAGAATGATGGCTTCCAGTTTCATCCATGTCCCTACAAAGGACATGAACTCATCCTTTTTTATGGCTGCATAGTATTCCATGGTGTATATGTGCCACATTTTCTTAATCCAGTCTATCGTTATTGGACATTTGGGTTGGTTCTAAGTCTTTGCTATTGTGAATAGTGCCGCAATAAACATACATTGCATGTGTCTTTATAGCAGCATGATTTATAGTCCTTTGGGTATATACCCAGTAATGGGATGGCTGGGTCAAATGGTATTTCTAGTTCTAGATCCCTGAGGAATCACCACACTGACTTCTCCAATGGTTGAACTAGTTTACAGTCCCATCAACAGTGTAAAAGTGTTCCTATTACTCCACATCCTCTCCAGCACCTGTTGTTTCCTGACGTTTTAATGATCGCCATTCTAACTGGTGTGAGATGGTATCTCATTGTGGTTTTGATTTGCATTTCTCTGATGGCCAGTGATGATGAGCATTTTTTCATGTGTTTTTTGGCTGCATAAAAGTCTTCTTTTGAGAAGTGTCTGTTCATATCCTTAACCCACTTTTTGATGGGGTTGTTTGTTTTTTTCTTGTAAATTTGTTTGAGTTCATTGTAGATTCTGGATATTAGCCCTTTTTCAAATGAGCAGGTTGCGAAAATTTTCTCCCATTTTGTAGGTTGCCTGTTCACTCTGATGGTAGTTTCTTTTGCTGTGCAGAAGCTCTTTAGTTTAATTAGATCCCATTTGTCAATTTTGGCTTTTGTTGCCATTGCTTTTGGTGTTTTAGACATGAAGCCCTTGCCCATGCCTATGTCCTGAATGGTATTGCCTAGGTTTTCTTCTAGGGTTTTTATGGTTTTAGGTCTAACATTTAAGTCTTTAATCCATCTTGAATTAATTTTTGTATAAGGTGTAAGGAAGGAATCCAGTCTCAGCTTTCTACATATGGCTAGGCAGTGTTCCCAGCACCATTTATTAAATAGGGAATCCTTTCCCCATTTCTTGTTTTTGTCACGTTTGTCTCAGATCAGATGGTTGTAGACATGTGGCATTATTTCTGAGGGCTCTGTTCCGTTCCATTGATCTATATCTCTGTTTTGGTACCAGTACCATGCTGTTTTGGTTACTGTAGCCTTGTAGTATAGTTTGAAGTCAGGTAACGTGATGTCTCTGGCTCTGTTCTTTTGGCTTAGGATTGACTTGGTGATGCAGGCTGTTTTTTGGTTCCATATGAACTTTAAAGTAGTTTTTTCTAGTTCTGTGAAGAAAGTCATTGGTAGCTTGATGGGGATAGCATTGAATCTATAAAGTACCTTGGGCAGTATGGCCATTTTCACAACATTGATTCTTCCTACCCATGAGCATGGAATGTTCTTCCATTTGTTTGTATCCTCTTTTATTTCACTGAGCAGTGGTTTGTAGTTCTCCTTGAAGAGGTCCTTCACATCCCTTGTAAGTTGGATTCCTAGGTATTTTATTTTCTTTGAAGCAATTGTGAATGGGAGTTCACTCATGATTTCACTCTCTGTTTGTCTATTATTGGTGTATAAGAATGCTTGTGATTTTTATACATCGATTTTGTATCCTGAGACTTTGCTGAAGTTGCCTATCAGCTTAAGGAGATTTTGGGCTGAGACAATGGGGTTTTCTAGATATACAATCATGTCATCTGCAAACAGGGACAGTTTGACTTCCTCTTTTCCTAACTGAATACCCTTTATTTCCTTCTCCTGCCTAATTGCCCTGGCCAGAACTTCCAACACTATGTTGAATAGGAGTGGTGAGAGAGGGCATCCCTGTCTTATGCCAGTTTTCAAAGGGAATGCTTCCAGTTTTTGCCCATTCAGTAGGATATTGGCTGTAGGTTTGTCATAGATAGCTCTTATTATTTTGAGATGCGTCCCATCAATACCTAATTTATTGAGAGTTTTTAGCATGAAGGGTTGTTGAATTTTGTCAAAGGCCTTTTCTGCATCTATTGAGATAATCATGTGGTGTTTGTCTTTGGTTCTGTTTATATGCTGGATTACATTTATTGATTTGTGTATGTTGAACCAGCCTTGCATCCCAAGGATGAAGCCCCCTTGATCATGGTGGATAAGCTTTTTGATGTGCTGCTGGATTCGGTTTGCCAGTATTTTATTGAGGATTTTTGCATCAATGTTCATCAATGATATTGGTCTAAAATTCTCTTTTTTGGTTATGTCTCTGCCAGGCTTTGGTATCAGGATGATGCTGGCCTCATAAAATGAGTTAGGGAGGATTCCCTCTTTTTTCTATTGATTGGAGTAGTTTCAGAAGGAATAGTACCAGCTCCTCCTTGTACCTCTGGTAGAATTCGGCTGTGAATCCATCTGGTCCTGGACTTTTTTTGGTTGGTAAGCTATTGATTATTGCCACAATTTCAGAGCCTGTTATTGGTCTATTCAGAGATTCAACTTCTTTCTGATTTAGTCTTGGGAGGGTATATGTGTCAAGGAATTTATCCATTTCTTCTAGATTTTCTAGTTTATCTGCGTAGAGGTGTTTGTAGTATTCTCTGATGGTAGTTTGTATTTCTGTGGAATCGGTGGTGATATCCCCTTTACCATTTTTTATTGCATCTATTTGATTCTTCTCTCTTTTCTTCTTTATTAGTCTTGCTAGTGGTCTATCAATTTTGTTGATCGTTTCAAAAAACCAGCTCCTGGATTCATTAATTTTTTGAAGGTTTTTTTGTGTCTCTATTTCCTTCAGTTCTGCTCTGATTTTAGTTATTTCTTGCCTTCTGCTAGCTTTTGAATGTATTTGCTGTTGCTTTTCTAGTTCTTTTAATTGTGATGTTAGGGTGTCAATTTTGGATCTTTCCTGCTTTCTCTTGTGGGCACTTAGTACTATAAATTTCCCTCTACACACTGCTTTGAATGTGTCCCACAGATTCTGGTATGTTGTGTCTTTGTTCTCATTGGTTTCAAAGAACATCTTTATTTCTGCCTTCATTTCATTATGTACCCAGTAGTCACTCAGGAGCAGGTTGTTCAGTTTCCATGCAGTTGAGCAGTTTTGAGTGAGTTTCTTAATCCTGAGTTCTAGTTTGATTGCACTGTGGTCTGAGAGAGAGTTTGTTATAATTTCTGTTCTTTTACATTTGCTGAGGAGTGCTTTACTTCCAACTATGTGGTCAATTTTGGAATAGGTGTGGTGTGGTGCTGTAAAAAATGTATATTCTGTTGATTTGGGGTGGAGAGTTCTGTAGATGTCTATTGGGTCTGCTTGGTGCAGAGCTGAGTTCAGTTCCTGGGTATCCTTGTTAGCTTTCTGTCTCGTTGATCTGTCTAATGTTGACAGTGGGGTGTTAAAATCTCCTATTATTATTGTGTGGGAGTCTAGGTCTCTTTGTAGGTCACTAAAGACTTGCTTTATGAATCTAGGTGCTCCTGTATTGGGTGCATATATATTTGGGATAGTTAGTTCTTCTTGTTGAATTGATCCCTTTACCATTATGTAATGGCCTTCTTTGTCTCTTTTGATCTTTGTTGGTTTTAAGTCTGTTTTATCAGAGACTAGGATTGCAAGCCCTGCCATTTTTGTTTTCCATTTTCTTGGTAGATCTTCCTCCATCCCTTTATTTTGAGTCTATGTGTATCTCTGCACGTGAGATGGGTTTCCTGAATACAGCACACTGATGGGTCTTGACTCTTTGTCCAATTTGCCAGTCTGTGTCTTTTAATTGGAGCATTTAGCCCATTTACATTTAAAGTTAATATCGTTATATGTGAATTTTGTCCTGTCATTATGATGTTAGCTGGTTATTTTGCTCATTAGTTGATGCAGTTTCTTCCTAGCCTTGATAGTCTTTACATTTTGGCATGTTTTTGCAGTGGTTGGTACAAGTTGTTCCTTTCCATGTTCAGTGCTTCCTTCAGGAGCTCTTTTAGGGCAGGCCTGGTGGTGACAAAATCTCTCAGCATTTGCTTGTCTGTAAAGTATTTTATTTCTCCTTCACTTATAAGGCTTAGTTTGGCTGGATATGAAATTCAGGGTTGAAAATTCTTTTCTTTAAGAATGTTGAATATCGGCCCCCACTCTCTTCTGGCTTGTAGAGTTTCTGCCAAGAGATCAGCTGTTAGTCTGATGGGCTTCCCTTTGTGGGTAAACTGACCTTTCTTTCTGGCTGCCCTTCACATTTTTTCCTTCATTTCAACTTTGGTGAATCTGACAATTATGTGTCTTGGAGTTACTCTTCTCGAGGAGTATCTCTGTGGCGTTGTCTGTATTTCCCGAATCTGAATGTAGGCCTGCCTTGCTAGATTGGGGAAGTTCTCCTGGATAATATCCTGCAGAGTGTTTTCCGACTTGGTTCCATTCTCCCTGTTGCTTTCAGGTACACAAATCAGACGTAGATTTGGTCTTTTCACATAGTCCCATATTTCTTGGAGGCTTTGTTCATTTCTTTTTATTCTTTTTTCTCTAAACTTCCCTTCTCACTTCATTTCATTCATTTGATCTTCAATGACTGATACCCTTTCTTCCAGTTGATCACATCAGCTCCTGAGGCTTCTGCATTCTTCAAGTCGTTCTCGAGCCTTGGCTTTCAGCTCCATCAGCTCCTTTAACGACTTCTCTGCATTGGTTATTCTGGTTATCCATTCGTCTAATTTTTTTCAAAGTTTTTGACTTCTTTGCCATTGGTTTGAATTTCCTCCTGTAGCTCGGAGTAGTTTGATCATCTGAAGCCTTCTTCTCTCAACTCATCAAAGTCATTCTCTGTCCATCTTTGTTCCATTGCTGGTGAGGGGCTGCATTCCTTTGGAGGAGGAGGGACACTCTGCTTTTTAGAGTTTCCAGTTTTTCTGCTCTGTTTTTTCCCCATCTTTGTGGTTTTACCTACTCTTGGTCTTTGATGATGGTGACTTACAGATGGGTTTTTGGTGAGGATGTCCTTTCTGTTTGTTAGTTTTTCTTCTAACAGACAGGACCCTCAGCTGCAGGTCTGTTGGAGTTTGCTAGAGGTCCACTCCAGATCCTGTTTGCCTGGGTGTCAGCAGCGTGGCTGTAGAACAGCAGATATTGGTGACCCATAAATGCTGCTGCCTGATCGTTCCTCTGGAAGTTTTGTCTCAGAGGAGTACCCGGCCATGTGAGGTGTCAGTCTGCCCCTACTGGGTGGTGCCTCCCAGTTAGGTTGCTTGGGGGTCAGGGACCCACTTGAGGAGGCAGTCTGCCTGTTCTCAGATCTTTAGCTGTGTGCTGGGAGAACCACTACTCTCTTCAAAGCTGTCAGACAGGGACATTTAAGTCTGCAGAGGTTACTGCTGACTTTTTGTTTGTGTGTTCCCTGCCCCCAGAGGTGGAGACTACAGAGGCAGGCAGGCCTCCTTGAGCTGTGGTGGGCTCCACCCAGTTCGAGGTTCCCAGCTGCATTGTTTACCTAATCAAGTGTGGGCAATGGCAGGCATCCCTCCCCCAGCCTCCTGCCGCATTGCAGTTTGATCTCAGACTGCTGTGCTAGCAATCAGGGAGACTCTGTGGGCGTAGGACCCACTGAGCCAGTTGCGGGATATAATCTCCTGGTTTGCCGTTTTTTAAGCCTGTGGGAAAAGCACAGTATTAGGGTGGGAGTGACCCGATTTTCCAGGTGCCATCTGTCACCTCTTTCTTTGACTAGGAAAGGGAACTCCCTGACCCCTTGTGTTTCCTGAGTGAGGCAATGCCTCGCCCTGCTTTGGCTCTCGCACGGTGCACTGCACCCACTGTCCTGCACCCACTGTCTGGCACTCCCTAGTGAGATGAACCTGGTATCTCAGATGGAAATGCAGAAATCACCCATCTTCTGTGTCGCTCATGCTGAGAGCTGTAGACTCGGGCTGTTCCTATTCGGCCATCTTGGCTCCACCCCCAAGATTGATTTATTCTAGGAATACGAAGATAATTCCTTTATTCCACATTAAAAACAAATTGATTAACGTAGTAAATCACAACTCTAGGTAAAACAACAAGAGCTACACAATGTTAGTAGGTGGTAAAAAGGCGTTTAATAATATGCTGTTTCAGATTTTGAAAAACAAACTAACAGTAGGATTTTTGCAATGTGCTGAAAATGAACTATTTAAAAATAATCATGATGATACTTAATAGTGAAATATTAGGCTTATTGCCACCAAGATCAAGAATGAGATATTTTTATATAACTTTTCTTCCGAAAGTTCTGGACCACACAATAGGACATCAAACAGAAATAAGAAACATAACTATTGTGAAGGAAGAGACAAAGACATGATGATTTTCATGCATTTATATTCATAGCAAGCCTGGAAATATCAACTGTAGAACTCTTAGAATGAATGAATTTAGTAAAATCACCACATATGAGATAAATATATAAGCATTAGTAGATTTTATGTAGTAAGTAGAACAAAAAAAATTTAGGTGATGTGATAGAGAAAAACATCTAACTTATAATTGTGACAATAAAAACAGTATATTTTTAAAGCATGAAGAAATTTAAAAATTATACAAAGAATAATGCAAAGAATATTTTGATAACTAGAGTGACACAGCTTGTTCTATATTGTTGAATGAGAAGACTGACTAGCACAAAATTGTCTTATTCTCTTAGAATGCTGTGCTCAGTTCATTCTAAGTCTTTTCAAGTGGGAGATAAGAGATTGTGTCTGATCATAAACCAGTCATCATTTCCTCTTTGCAATACAAGTGGCATAATATAACCTATGGATAATATAACACCATGACTCTGCTAGCAGGATAGGAAACTGTATGCAGGACCTAGGCATTCAATTGAGATACGGCTTGCAAAAGACATGATAGGAAGACAGAAGAGACTTGGTAATCTTCCACTTGAGTGCTCCCATTCCTTGTCATTGCATCACCACAGACAAGCAGATACCCACTACTGCCACTCAAGGAAGCTGGTAAATACTTGGGAAGCCTCAGTCAGCTTGATATCCTTAGGTAGTTACAACTGGCTTCATGAGTGATCACACAGGGAACCACATTCAAAAAGTGCCCACAGGCTGGTTGTGGTGGCTCATGCCTAAAATCCCAGCACTTTGGGACTTTGGGAGGCTGAGGCGGAAGGATCACTTGTGCCCAAGTGTTCAAGATCAACCTGGGCAACATAGCAAGACCCCATCTCTCAAAAAAAAAAAATGTGGTAGATGCCTATAGTCCCAGCTACTCAAAAGGTTGAGGTGGGAGGATCGTTTGAGCCCAAGAGTTTGAGGCTGCAGTGAGCTATGATTGCACCACTGCATTCCAGTCTGGGTGTCAAAATGAGATTTTGTCTCCAAACAAAAAAGGTGGGGCTCACACTTTGTGTATTGCTTTGGTTTTGCCATCTTGAAATTCTTAAGAATTTTTGAACAAGGGGTTCTGAAATTTCATTTTGCACTGTACCTCATAAGCTAGAAACCTGTACTGCACACTACAGTAAAACACAACTTGTATGAGATGTCAGAGTATTCATATTTTTTCTGTCCTCAAACTCAGCTGCTACAGGACAAATTCAGTTTAGTACTATCTCAATCAAAATTATCCTTTTAGGACCTCCTAACAGAGGTACTTCAAGAACAGCAAGGAGTTCATGGTGACTAGAACAGGGAAATGGGATAAGAATAATAGGCAGAAGGTGCTACTAGAGAGGTAGGTTGAGGCTAGACTCTGAAAAGGTTTGCGTACTATGCAAGGAATTTGGATTCTATCCAGTCAACAATGAGGATGATGTGAAATAGTTTTTAAATTATAAAAATAAAACACACAGTAAAACTGAAACAATTTTAACATTGAACAACTGTATACTCACCATATAGATTCTATCATTAATATTTTATCATACTTTAAAAAATTACATAGCTCTAAAAGATTTTCAGCAAGGAAGCAGGATCAATGCAAAGCATATGGAAGATGCACTGGAGGCAGAGAGATGGATGGAAAGGTGACCAGTTAGGAGGCTCTTCCAGTATTACATATAACACAAAATCACATGAAAAAATGATTTCCTTTAGCTCAAAATACTCATATTACAAAGCATAGTATTCAGAATGCTTTATTACGTCCTGATATTTTGGTTTTCCAGAGTAAAATTTTGAAGCCAGTCTGAATTTTGTTTCTTTCAAGATAACAACCTCCACTCTTCCCTTAACTATATGATTAACAAAAATTCCAGATATCTAGATTTGGGCTTGTTTATCTTAATTTTTCTGGGTCAAATATTTTTTTAAAAAATCAATATTTTTTTTAGCTCTGGGAAGTTTTCTTCAGTTATGTCTTTGGTTATTTTATCTTACTCAAGATTTCTGAAATTATCTCATTCTTAAATTATATCATAATTTTCTTTCACTTTTTCATTATTTACTTAATTAATTAAAAATTATTGACTTCTCCTTTGAGTTCTTAGAGACTTCAATTTTCCTTCTATATGAGTGTCTTGATTTGTCACAATACCAATTCTATTTTTAACAGGCATATCGTTTCTGTTATTGCTTTCTAATCTTACCTGGCTCCTGTTTTAATCTCAGTTAACTGTCTTGCACCTTATCCTATTATCCTTTTACCTCTCCTTTATTTTTAGTCTTTTATTTATTATTACATGTATTATTTTTGTTTTATAGAAGTCATGCCATCTTGAATTCCTTTGGAAATTTATTGTAATATAATAAAATTATCTTTTGGTTTATATGTTATTTTTCAAAGGTATCGTGTCTTCTTGGATTACTAAGGATGATGCTATCCTTCCCTCTAGCTGCAATTTTACTTCACATGCTCTATATTGGATTTTTCTTTTATTCCTGTGGGAATATCTCTCCAGACTTGTATTTGAATAGGCAGAATGCATGGATTGGCTAATGACTTTATTGGCTTCTGGGAACAGATAAAGCTATTCTTACATCTAGAACTATGGGCACATTGTTGTGAACAAATTCTGATCCACATACCATGGATATTATTCTTTTACTGACTGCCAATGATATATGTTGAAGTGAGATCCTATACTGTACAACCACCTGGTTCTCTGATTCTGTGAACCAATGGAGTACATAAAAAATGGCTATTTCCATCATATACTGTCTGTATTCACCTCATAACACTTTACCTACTAAAATGCAATGGGTCACTGATACACCCCATAAGTCAAAGAGAGTTAGATTATTAAGCTGCAGGTCAGTGACCACATGTAGTATTGTATTGCCCAGCTTATAATCATATTGAAAGATGACTTAGAGAGTTTTGATGATAATGATTTTGATTATATAAAACAGGTCTTTTCTACCATGTGTAACTTTAATTTGGCCCTTGCATTTATGATTTCTGCAGTTATATTCTTTGGTATGTGCTGAATCTCCTTAGATTAACTCCCTAGGGGAGCCTAAGGTCAGGACGGATGCCCAGTGGGAGAGATTTCTACTCCTGTTCCTTCTCCACATGAACATTTCCCTCCACTGTTTTGCAAGTGAGGGTTGTCTCATCTACCTTTAAGATTTGTTAATCTTACCTGTGCTGAAAGATTCCCAAGTGTGTGCATTCCTGCTGATGGCCAAAGTTGTATTTCTGACTAATTTCAACCTGCCTGTTTTTTGAGTAGACATCAGATGTGCCACAGGGGTGGAGCGTGTTTACTAGGTATTTGGGTGGAGGTATAGAAAACTCAGGGTTTTGAGGTCAGTGGAAAGAAAGGGAGGAGACTTAAGGGAGCATATGTAACTTGGATCTCAGAGCTTATGGTGTTCATTATCCACTAGGATAAAGAAGGCTTAAGGAAGGACAGTAATGCAAGGCAAATTTATTTAGAATGTGTAGTAAATCCAATATTTCTCCCACACGGCTGTCTAAAGAGCTTTGTGAAAGAGATAAGTTTGTATTAATATTATGATTAAAGATCTTTCCTAGTTCCTCATTTCCTAGAAGACAAAGTACAAATTTTGTAGCGTGTCATTTATGGTTCCTCAGAGTTGGACTCTACCCATTGTTCCCCTGTATGCATGTGTTATACTTCAGCTGCTCTAGGTATTCTTGCACACCTCCATACTTTCATTCATGATGTCCTTTCTGATTGGAATGCCCTCTCTTCCCACCTTCATCAGTCTTCATTCTGTGTCAACAAATAATGGCTCTAATGCCATTATTTCAGTAGAGTCTTTCAATATTTCTCCTCTTATAATTATTTATTTCTCTATGCTTTTATAACATGATGATAAGAGAACTTAATTAGAGCTCTGTCCATTTGTCTCCTCCAATAAATTGAGTGTAATCAGAATGACATTTTGAATATTTGCAGTAGATATCAAAATAACTGATACCAATTTGTTCAGTGAGTATATATTTATTCAACACTCACCATATGACACACACTGTACTTGGCCCTTGGAATATAGGAATGAACAAGGCAGAAAAGATTCCTGACTTCATGAAGGTCACAGTTCAGTGATGGGATGATACATGACAAATAAATAAATAATTTCAAATGGTGACCCAAAACATTACAAAATATTTGATGAATTAATTTTTTGGATGAATATTTGGTACTATCAGAGAATAAAGAAGTATAGTTTTTGCAGCAGTTACTTATGGCTTTAGAGCATTCAATACCCACAAAAGTCTGGGCATTATATGACAAAAAGCATTTTTTTAAGCTCATGTGCCTGTGGGTCAGCTCAGCTGATCTAGGCTGGTTTCACTCATATGTCTGTAACTGACTGAGTGTAGCTCATCTAGATTGGGCTTGGTTGGTGTAACTCATCTGTCTTTCGCAACCAACAGGATAACTCTGGAATAACATATAAGAGTGCAAGTCCCAGTAAAAAACCCTATTGCAAGTCTTTGCTTGTGTTGTGTCTGCTAAGCTCCCACAGATCAAAGTAAGTCACATGGTCAAGCACCCAGTTAAAGGGTAAGGAAGTATAGCCCACTTAAAGGGAGGGCACCACAAGTTACATGGTAAAGAATTATAGATTTATAAATCTGTTATTGGGTAGGAAATGAAAAATTGAAACAATAATCTAGTTTGCCTCAGGTCTCTCAATATGTATGACATTAAATGATAAGAAAGATTGGAGCCTATTAAATCCTCAAGCCAGTGCTTTGGTAACTCTCTTTACCTTTCCCTGTCTTTTCTTTATCCCCACCTTACCCAACCCTTCACCACTACCACATACTTGCTCATTCGCTTGATCTTGGTTCATTTATGTACTCAGTGATGCTATGGTTTCCAGCATCTGCATTTCTTGCTTGAAAGACCCTTCCTCCCCACTGTGGGATATGTGTGTGTGCGTGTGTGTGTGTGTGTGTGTATGTGTGTGTGTGTGTGTGTGTCTTGAGTTGCTTCAGAATAAACAAAATTAATGCCAGACTGAAGTTTGTGTATAAATATCATATTAGTTCACTCCCTCAAAGGGGAAAAATCTGAGGTGACTCCTCTACAATGACCCCAGAGTTCTCCAGTGGAATCAAACTTCTGGCTTGGCAAGAAACCCTTCATTGACTTCTCATGTCTCTGCTCACCTATTGGAATTTCCTGGGATTGCTCCTACATAAACTACTTACATTCCCATCTTTGTCTTCGGGTCTGCTTCTGGGGGAAGCCAAGTATGAAAATATATACTGAAAGTCTACTGTGAGTGGAAAGTACCTGCAGAAGTCCACTCTTACTCTAGTAAGTTAATCCTGAGAAGTTGTATTTGTTATTATATCACTTTTTTAAAAAAATCAAATACGTAATAAAGAATGTGAGCTTTGCAATCAGACAGACCTGGGATCTAGCACTTTCTCCAAAACTTACTTTCCTAACCTTCCTGAACTTCAGTTTTCTCATCTGTAAAATGGAGATAATAGCCCTCTCGTAGTGTGAGGAGTAGATGCAATAATACCAGTAAAGTGCCATCTACAGTATCTGGCACATAGTAGTATTTAATAAGTTATAGCTATCTTTATTGTTAAGGTACCTGCTCCTTTCAGATAATAGTAAAAATAACATTTATACAATGCTGTGAATAGGCATTATCTTATCACATGTTCATTATAAGTGTGTGAAGCAGGTATTATTACTTTTATCAGACACATTTTACAGAAAATGAAGGTAAAACTCAGAGAAGCCCAGAGACTTACTCTGTATCACTTAGCCAGCACTGGTATCAGAAACAGCTTTTCTGACTGCAGGATTTGTATTCTTTCCATTATACCTTGTCTTCCTTCAGCCATTTTAGTTATTTATTCTCTGCCTTGCCTCATCTAAGTTCCTTAAAGACAGGAATAGATTCATTCTCCCCATGGATTTCTGGGGCTCCACTCAGGGAACTTGGTTATTGAGAAAGGAATTAAATAACTGTCGGGGGAAAGACAGCTCATAGGAGAATGTGATAAATCCAGCCAAGAAAGCACCAAGGGCAAAGAAACATGCAAAGCTGGTACCAGAGGTCAGGCCTCTAGGCTGTTGCTTAATAAAATTAACAGCTCATATTTGTCTAGCATTTTACTGTTGTCAAAGTAGTTCCTGCTGTTTAATCTTACTTGATTCTCGCCACAGCCCTGGGATCTGAGGTGACTTCCTTTGTCAGCATTCTTATGACAGGAAACTGAGGTTCAGATAAAACAAATTATCGACTTAAAACAATCCAGCTAGTAAATGTTGGAGCTAAAAGATTTGGGAGAGTTTGGAACCCAGATCTGTTGCCAACTTCCAGGGTTTTGTAGTTAGAACATTTTCCTATCCTTTAACTACAAAATCTTGAGTTTCTCCATTACAGCACTCCACTGGACCCTAAATGCAGCTTCCCTAATCAAAATGGAGAAGTCACTTCTCTTGATCTAGTCCTAGCTTTTTGCTAGAGAAAATTTTCCTTTTTGGCCTTTCCCTATCTTTAGTTCCTAATCAGGATCAGAACAGTCCTCACAGGGGGCAGGAAAGAGGCCACAAGGAAGGTCTTGGCATGAGCACAGATCTGCCCATTTGTTAATGAAGATCAGCTGGGCCTCCTGATCCTCTCCTCTGCCAGTAGCAGGGAGGTGTCTCACTGAGTTTAAAGCACAGCTTCAGAAGAGACATTTCTCACCAGGACCTAGTGCGGCTGCCTGGGCAGGGTGGAATCCCTGGGTCTCCTGAGAAAAGACTTCTATTTACCTATTGTCCATCCACCTCTTGTCTACCCACTGGGAAGCACAGTAATGAAGACAAGGAGGAGGAAGACCAAAGCTGCCATGCCATGCCTCTTCCACATGAGAAACAGCTCCCTGCTTGTAAATAGCAGAGGATCTGGGGGAAGACTAAGCTTTGGTAACACATCAATCCAGGCAACTTTTATATCAGTTGCAGAATCTGGGTGTTTATTTTTCTTTGCTTGTATTGCAAATTTATGACAAGCTGAGAAAAAAGCAGACCTCTTGTTTTTTTTCAGTTGGCCTCTCACTCTCTTCCCCAAAAGGTCTGGGTTTCCCTCAAAGCTACCAAGTGCTAATTTGAAAAACATGTTGCTGACAAGCAGGGGAAAAGCAGGCATCCAAAGTGAAATGCCCTCTGGGGCATGAGGGAGCTCCCAGAGAGAGAGAGAGAGAGAGAGACAAAGATACAGAGAGAGAGAGAGAGAGTGTGTGCGTGTGCGTGCATGCCAGGGTTGTATGCACTCTGAGCAACGGAAGGAAAGGGGAGCAGGAAGAAAGATGGGCTGGTGGACCCTGAGACATAGGAGCCCACATGCAGTTGGATAACATTGTAAACTGCTGGAGAAACCCTCCATTGCATTTGAAGCATACACAGATTTCATTGTTGGTGTTATTCACTGCTGCTTCTGAGAAGCCCATATGTTTTCTCCTCATATGTCACTAATTAGTTTCTGATTTTGCTTTGTCTATTGGGAAACTTAGGGGAAAATTTAAAAACAGCTATGGTAGGGATCCCATCACCTGCTTAACAATATTCTGTTTTTCCCTTGACTTGTCTCTCTTATGCTAATTCAATTTCTTTTGTTGTGATGATTTAGAAACAAATATTTTACTATTTTTGTATGTTATATGAATGGCTTCAAAATCTTTGTCTAATGAGGTAATATATAAGTAAATAAAAAAATAGATATGAATAAGCTTTGCTAGAGCAACCGTTGAGTGAGCAAATTAAGGGGATGAGTGGGCAAAGGCAGGAAATCCCAAAACTGACTTCAGGCTTTTTCTCATATATATCAAATTCCATAACCTCATTTCCTAGCTTCTACCACTCTTGAGAAGGACACTACGAATGGAGACAACATTCAAGAAAAAGCTAAGAGAAGTGGCCATAGTGTATGGCTGCTAACCTTGTGCTCTTCTTGTAGGCAGAGTGCCAAAGACTAAGAGCATAGAGTTAAATTAATGAACATTTCAGAGAGTTCTTCCCCTGGATTTGTCTCTGGGCTTTCTTTCTTTTATTTTTTAATTATACTCTAAGTTTTGGGATACATGTGCAGAACGTGCAGGTTTGTTACATAGGTATACACCTGCCATGGTGATTTGCTGCACCCCGTCGACCCATCATCTACATTAGGTATTTCTCCTAATGCTATCCCTCCTCTAACCCCCAACCCCCTGATAGGCCCCAGCGTGTGATGTTCCCCTCGCTGTGTCCATGTGTTCTTATTGTTCAACTCCCACTTATGAGTGAGAACATGAGGTGTTTGGTTTTCTGTTCCTATGTCAACAAACATATGAAAAAAGGCTCATCATCACTGGTGATTAGAAAAATGCAAATCAAAACCACATAGTGATACCATCTCACGCCAGGTAGAATGGTGATCACTAAAAAATCAGGAAACAACAGGTGCTGGAGAGGATGTGGAGAAATAGCAACACTTTTACACTGTTGGTGGGAATGCAAATTAGTTCAACCATTGTGGAAGACAGGGTGGCGATTCCTCAAGGATATAGAACCAGAAATATCATTTGACCCAACAATCCCACTACTGGGTATATACCCAAAGGATTATAAATCATTCTCTGATAAAGACACATGCACACGTATGTTTATTGCAGCACTGTTCACAATAGCAAAGACTTGGAACCAACCTAAATGCCCATCAATGATAGACTGGATAAAGCAAATGTGGCATATATATACTATGGAATCCTATGCAGCCATAAAAAAGGATGAGTTCATGTCCTTTGTAGGGACGTGGATGAAGCTGGAAACTGTCTCTGGACTTTCTAACTTCTTCAAGGCAGTCTGCTTTTTTTAAGTATTGGAAACAGCATTGGATTTTAAGGCCAAAGACTAAAAAGTTTCTTGCTCCAACTTTGAGGACTTGAGCCTGACCTCTCTGACTTTCTGCAAAGAAGAGAAAATAATAACTTCACGTGACTAATTTAAATATCAAGTGAAAAGGTGAAAATGCTATGTAAATTCAGCAAATCTCATTACAAAGCATCACGAGTTCAGGATTCTTTACAATTATCCCCCCTCACCATTTGTGATCTTATTAC
Source organism: Symphalangus syndactylus (assembly GCF_028878055.3). Lineage (NCBI taxonomy): Eukaryota > Metazoa > Chordata > Mammalia > Primates > Hylobatidae > Symphalangus > Symphalangus syndactylus. The sequence continues at coordinate 38,944,214 of NC_072425.2, read as the reverse complement.
ACAACACGCCCTCTACCATATCCAGTGGCTCCTGTGCACCAGTCAGTTTTTGGCCATGCCTCTGCCTGGGGTCCCTGTCTCCTCCCTTTGCTTCTGTGATCAACTCTTATGCAACCTTTAAAGTTCAACTAAAAAATCACCACCTCGATGAAGTCATAGCCCTGCCATCCACAAAGTAAATGTTACTTTTTCTCTGCTCTTGGTCCACACTTGGTTCATGCTATTAATGTTGCTCTAGTTGTATTGCAGTTGGTTGTTTCCTGCCCGCCACCTCACTGCCTGCAGTGAGAAGTGCAGCTTCTCACTGGCAGGAACTGTCATTCACCTTTAAATCTCTAGCACATTGAGGCACATCCAGCTTCCAGATGTTAAAACAAATTGCAAACTAAACATAGGGTTTGATACCTTTGAGTAGAGAACAAACTTTTCTCAATATCCGTCTGTACCTTAGATATATTTTGTGCTATTAAAATGCAAGTTGATAAAAATGAAATGCCAGGCAATAGCATTGAAATGGACTGTTTCTTTTATGACTATCAAATGGGGATGGGTAGATGCTCTCAATTTCCTCTGAAGACTAAAATATATTCCTGATTTCCAAGTCTAAGGCCACATTAATGCATGACTGGAGCCCTGGGGATGTTTTATTGTTAGAAAGGAAACAAGGCAGATTGGACCGTTGTGGGAATAGCAGAGCAGAGAGATTTGGAGTTCAGGCTGCGGCATCAACTGGGTAGGCAATTTAATTTCCTTGTGTTCCCACATTTGAAAAATAGGGATAATAATAGCAACTACCACTTCGGTTTGTTTCAAGATTTAAGTGAGATAATACATGAAAAACACAAAGTATAGTGTCTGGCACACGGTAAGTGCTCAACAAATGTAATTTCTTCTCATAATTAAATTGCAACCTCATTTTCACATAGAAGGTCTAAATAGTCCCTGAGCTTTCAGAGTTATGACAGCTCAGTTGTTGCCTTCCTCCCTTCTAAGTGGAACTGTGTGCTTGCATTGTGTGAAAAAGAGGAAACTCTGCTTGGCTGCAGTGGCTGCCACAGGAGTGATGGGGCCCGCAGGTACTCTGACTGAAGGCACATGGCGCAGCATCGCTCTATTCATATGTCATCAAAAGCATGAACTCATATCTGGTTGCAGCACCTGGGGAGGAGCACTGACAAAGAGGCCCATGTTCAGAAACGTTTCCCTATCTGTATCATGAAGGTGACAATCCCTATGTTACATAGTTTCTGGAAAGAACACATGATATAAAGTATGTTAAGTTGCCTCATAAATAAAAAAGAGAGCTGGCTATATCTTTGTTATTTAATAATAACAACCTATGGCTGAATTTAGGCCCATGGACAACAACATCAAAACATTCAAGTGTACTTGAATGGATATCCACATTATACTAGTAATAGCCATCAAGCCCATGTGTGGGGTATAGTCCCAGGCACAGAAGAATTGTGAGAGAAGATAGGTTTCAAGGGTGTCTTTCAGCACTTTGTGCTAGGTGTGAAGTTTATCTCAACAAAAAGAGGGGAAAAATTCTTCTAGGCTACAAATGAAACTTGGAGTAATCTCTCCCCATTGACAGGGAACCACTATAACCTCTGCTGACCTAAGAGAGCTGCTGCTTGCATTGTGGAAGGTTGTCACAGAAATATTGCATTCACTTAGCCAAGGGAGCTGCATCAGCATTTTAGAAGATTGCTGAACTCAACTATTTCGAGAGCCCTGTGTCTTCTCCCCGACAGGATACCACAGCAGTGGTGAGGATGAGAGGGAACGAGGCTGTTCGAGCAGGGGCATGGTGATTTAAACTCAGCCCCTTCTCACTTCAGTAATGGGCATCAAAGCAGGGAGGATCTTGTTCTAATTTTGAGTGTTCTTCATTCGGGAAATAGCTATATTCATGAAGATTTGTGTGCAAGGTAGATTTTTAGAATCAGATGATTTAAAAGCTGTTTGAGAAGACCAGTATTTGAAGGAATTCATTGAGGACTCTGGGAATCTTTTTGTAATGGCAATTTTAGATGCTTTGTAAATTTGAAGTTTTGTAAGTTGGATTGTTTTTGAACGGTGGGCAATACTAACAAAACTATGCTTGTTTTAAGCTTTACTACATATCTTGTAAATATTTGCTTGCTCATATTACCTTTCCTTTGTATAGAAGTTTGTCAAGTATTGCAAAGTTCTGGATTTCATTGAAAATTAATTCAATTAAAGTAGCATGAATAGTTTGCTCTGCTTCAGGCACTGTGTAATTCCAATTTTTTGGTGTATTACAAAGCAAAGGGGTTGGAAACTGATGTATATTTCACATATCTACAATATCCATGTCTCTCAAGTATTCCTTTGAAGGGTGGAGCTAGCTGTTAAATATTCACAAAATGTTTCTATGAGATAGCTAAAGAATATGAGGTGTTAATTTAACATAACTTAATTTAATATGTTGGGAAATGAGTTTGCCTATAAGCTTTGTCTTGTACCTCCATAAATGGAGCATCTATACTCTACCTGTTATTGTTCTGGATATTTCTGTATTCTTTGTCTTATTTATTTATCTATCTATCACAGCAGATATTATTTAATGTGCTTTACAGATGAGGATCTGAGCCTCAGAAAATTTAAATAAATTGCTTGATGCCAGCAGTATAGTAATTTGCAGATCTAGGACTTAAAAGTGATTCTTTTAAGATTTATGTTTTTTTTACATAATCATATAAACAGTGAGCAAAATTAACTAATGGTCTGAATCAAGAATGAAGGATATGGGAGTAGAAGGAAGAATTTTAAATTAGTGGCTGAAGATATAGTTGGCAAAGAATGGAAAAGCTTCTACTATGGATATCATAACCATATGGTTGCCATTTATCAAGTGCTTACCATGAGCCAGGCATTGTGCTAAGTGTTTCTCATTACTACTCACAAAATTTCCAGGAAGTATTCCCTTATTATCCAATTGCACAGATGAAGAAATTGAGGAACTGAGATTTAAATGAACTTGCCTCAGGTCATACAAGTTAATAAGCAGGGGCATTTGGACTCAGACCTATTTCTATCTCCCTCTAAACTCATTCTCTGTCTATAATACTCTGCGCTCATCATCCAAATTCTTGAAATGTAAATGCTTTTGCCTGTTAATAACAAATTAGGCCCCAGTCTCAGGATTGTCAAGAATATATACGGTCACAAAACCATGCAACAATGTACTTTGAAGCCTAACAACCAACATTTTCTTAATAGAACAAAAAAACTTCTTTGTTGCTATTAAGGTAGTAAAAATACAGAAATTATCTTCCCTAAGATGCTGCAGAGGCTTAAAATATGGCAAGATAGCTTTTTAAGAATATATTTTTATAAAAATTATAAGAACACAGTTAAAGTAGTCAAGGAATTTTACATAACTTACAATAGAAAACAGTCATCTCCGGCCTCCCATGCCCTTTCTGTTCCTACCCGTTTCTACTTCCCAGAAGCAGCCACTTACATTTATGTTTGCCTCCATGTTTTAAATATAATGTATATACTGTTATTTCTTTTTTGAAAGGTATTGTATTAGTTTATTAGGGCTGTCATAACTACGTACTCTCACGGGATCCTTGGGGTATTGCTTCACCAGCTGGACACGTCTGTGGCCAGTGGCACCTTTTGCCTGAGTATTGCTCGTGCCCACCAGGCTCATTCTGCCCACTCAGCCCAGCAAGCTGTGCTTGGCTTGTGCTGCCAGCCTGGATCCCACACCTGCCAAGGGTGAGCCAGGTGTGGAGTGGCAAGGGGTGTGTGGTGGAGCGATCATGGGGTGCAGCCACTGCACTCAGCCAGGCATGCTGGCTGCTGTGGTGGGGTGGGCAGCTCCAAACACCAGCACAGGTGCCGGCTTCATGCAAGGCTGCGGCTGGACCAGATGTACTGCACATGGCTTCTGTTGTGGGCACTCGCACCTGGACGAGGGGAACGCAGTGGTGCCCAGAAGCGTGGACATGCCAGGAACCACAGATCTCCAAAGAGGGTGTGATAGACCTGGCTTGGGGAGCCCCTAGGTGTGGGCTCTCAAAGGGCCACAGCTCTTCTCTCCTTCTTGTCACCCACAAGTGGGTGAGTGGGGTGGGTGGGTGTGTTTCAGCCTCGTTTGTGATACAGCTGTTTTTCTGGGTCCCATGTTCTTGTTCTGCATCCAGGAAGAATGAGGTACATGGACAACTGGAAGGTGAGCAAGTTGAGAGGAGCTTCATTGAGTGACAGAATGTTTTCAGGAGACCTGAAGTGGGGTAGCTCCTTTCCACAGGCAGGTCATCCTGTCAAGTCTGCAGCTCGCAGTGGAGAGGAGACCCAGAGTGGGTAGCTCCTATTTTTAGGCAGGTCATTCCATCATCTTTGCAGCTCTCAGCACATTGGAGACCCAGAGTGGGTAGCTCCTATCCACAAGCAGGTTGTTCCAATATCTCTACAGCCCTCAGCGGAGAAGAGACCTAGAATGGGTAGCTCCTATCCGCAGGCAGGTCATCCCAATGTCTCTACAGCCTTCAGTGGAGAGGAGACCCAGAGTGAATAGCTCCTATCTGCAGGCAGGTTGTCTGGTGGTCAGCCTGAGTCTGGCTGAAGCCACAGTTTTTATGGGCTTCACAGGCAAGGAAGTTGCCTGGTGATTGGTCCATGGGTGGGCCCAGAAAAAGCACTGTAAGTTCTCATTCCAGTCGGCAGAACTGGCAGCCTGGCCCCAAGGCTTCAGGCCATCCCTCGCTTGAAAGTGGGGCTTCACCAGGGACCCACCCCTATCCACCCAGGAGCCTGTCTGCCTCCTGCCACCAGTTATATGTCATCCATGGTGCCCAGGCTGTTCATGCTGAGGGGCGCCTGCAGGTCTGCACCAACCCCCCCCTCAGTTTCTCCTCGGCCTTTCTCTCATGCTCGTTGGTGCCCAAAGCTTGGAGGGGGCTGAGGTGGCAGGGGGCTGGTGTGTCAGCACCACCCCAAGTGCGTTCACACCCAGCTGGGTCATGACAGCACCCAGGCTCGGCCACAACTTTGCTCCAAAATTGGAGCAGGGAGAGGCCATGCGGTGGTAGCAGGCACTTCTGAGCCTGTGGGGGCAAGAGGGGCTTCTCAGGCCCCCAAGAATGCAGGGATGCTTGGGTCTGCAGCTGCAGCCAGGTGGCTGTTGCTGTGCCTGGGAGGGTGGGGCTTCAGCCCCTCTGTCTCAGAAACGGGTGGGGCTCCCACCAGCTCTGTGGAGCATGCAGCCTTGACTGCACCTCCCCCACTGCAGCCCGTGTCACGCAGCAGCTGCTCCAGACGGGCCACTGCTGCCATCAGTACCACAAACTGGGTGGCTTAAACAACAGAAGTTCATTGTCTTACGGTCTGGAGGCTAGAAGTGCCAAATCACTTGTCAGCAGAGTGGGTTTCCTCCAGGGCTGTGAAGAAGAGTGTTCCATGCCTCTTCCCTAGCTTCTGGTGGTTTGCTGGCAGTCTTTGGTGTTTCTTAGTTTGTGTATGCATTAACTCAATTACTGCCTTCATCTTCACATGGCTTTCTCTCTGTCTTGTTCATGTGGTCTTCCCTCTGTGCATGTCTATCTCTGTGCCCAAATTCTCCTTCTTATAAGGACATCAGTCACATCAAATTAGAGTCCAACCTAATGACCTCCTTTTTACTTGATTACCTCTGTAAATATCCTATTATTATTGTTTTTTATCTGAGGTAGAGTATTGCTCTTGTTGCCCAGGCTGAAGTGCAGTGGGGCAATCTTGGCTCACTGCAAACTCTGCCTCCTGGGCTAAAGCGATTCCCCTCCTTAGCCTCCCTAGTAGCTGGGACTACAGGCACCTGCCACCATGCCTGGCTAATTTTTTATTTTTAGTAGAGACAAGGTTTCACCATGTTGGCCAGGGTGGTCTCGAACTCCTGACCTCAGGTGATCCACCCGCCTCAGCCTCCCAGAGTGTTGGGATTATAGGCGTGAGCCACCACACCTAGCCAAATATCCTATTTTTAATTAAGGTCACATTCTGAGGTACTGGGTGTTGGGACTCTAATATATATTTTTCTGGGGACACAATTCAACCATACAAGTTATCATTCATCGTATTTTTACCATAAAATATGAGGATTTAGTTCTTATACTTCTTACATCTTCCTTCCATTCACTTTCACTTTTCCCACCTTCTGAGAAGAGTTTTTTTGCTATGTCAAGATTCGGTGTTTACCTTATTATGACTGTACAAATATTATTTACATCTGAGTCATGCCATCAGTTTGATTAAATTTCCTTTCCTGTGCACTTGGTTTTCATGGAATTATTAATGGTCTTGTGTTCTCGTTTGCTTAGTTTCCTAAGCCAAAAGGGATCAGCTTCTAGACTATAAAAGGAATTCTTGCAAGGCAAAAGGAAAATATGGGAAATGAAGAGAAACATGAACAAAAGTGTGAACAAGTAATTCAAAATTAAAAAAAAAACTCATGATTAGCAAGCAGATGAAGCGATGCTCTACTGGTGATTAGAAAAAGGAAAATATAAAATATTACTTTATTTCTTTCAGTAAAGTCAGAATTGAAAAGCTGGATAGTGCTAAGGGTGGCAGGTATATGATAATCATACAGGAACTGCAAAGTACCATGGTGGAAGTGTAGATTGGGGTAGCAGTTCTGGAGAGCACTCTGCCACCACTTAGTCAACTCCATCACACTTCAGGATCTTCATCCTACAGAAATTTCCTACTTTGTTTGTGGCAGTTGGAAATTGGAGACAATCTGGTTGTTGATCAATAAGGGACCTAGTAAATACATATATGATGGATATACATTAAGGAATTCTTGTGAATTAGAAGCAATCAATTAGATGTATACACAGTGCCATGGTTTGAACGTACCCCTCCAAAGTTCATGTGTTGTAAACTTGGTTTTCAATGGAGCAGTGTTCTGAAGTGGGGCTAAATGGAAGGTGTTTGGGTTATGGGGGCACCGCCCTAATGAATGGATTAATGCTATTATCAGGGGAGTAGGTTTGTTTTTATGGGAGTAAGTTCCTTATTAAAGGATGAATTTGGCCTCCTTATGCTCTCTTTCTTGGCTTCCCTTTGCCTTTCCATCTTCTACCATGGGATGATGTAGCAAGAAGGCCCTTGCCATATGCTAGCCCATTGATCTTGGACTTCCCAGACTCCAGAGCTGTGAGAAATAAATTTCTGTTTATTGTAAATTACCCAGTCTGTGGTATTATGTTGAGCAGCACAAAACAGACTAAGACACAACAGCAATGTGGATAGATTTAAAAAATAGCTGGGTAAAAAAAAGCAAAAACAAAAAATAAAAAACAAAAACAAAAACAAACCACCAAAAACAAAAAGAATTAGATATTTAGAAATACTACATGTGTAAATTAAAAATGTATGCAAATAATATAATACACATTTTAAAAGAACTCATATAAATAAAATATACACATGAAACATATCAGGGTGTTTGCCTATGGGGGAATGGATATAAGGGGAGATACACAAATAAATAAGAAAGGGGCTGCACTAAGACCAATGCTGGTAAGCTAGAGATTGAAAAGTATGATTAACTCTACCATCTGCACTGAAGTCTAAAAACAGTTTCAGTGTTTACATAATTATGACTAAATAAACATTATTTATACTTTATACATGAGTCATATAGTATATTATGATTACATTTTCTTTGCAAGAGATTGGGGATATTACAGTTTTTTTCCCTTTGCTGCATTTAATAATGATCCATTTTTTGTGTTTAATTTGTTTTCTATGAATGATTGCTAATTCATCTCTAAACTCTTTGCCAGACATACATACCTCCTCCCTTTATATTAAAATTCCTCAGTCTGTCAGTGTCATACTTTTAGTGACATCCTTCTTGTCACCCGCTATGGAATGATTGCATCCTCACATAATTCATTTGTGAAAGCCCTAACTCCCAATGGGACTGTATTTGAAGATAGGAGCTTTAAAGGTAATTAAGGTCAAGTGAGGTCATAAGAGTGGGGCCCTAATTCACAGGACTGGTGGCCTTAGGAGAAGAGGAGAAGAAAGAGACCCCCTCTCTCTCCCTGCCATGCAAAAACACAGTAAGAAGGCAGCCATCTGCAAGCAGGAAGAGAGCCCTCAGCAGAAACTGACCCTTCCAGATTTTGTTCTGGGACTTCTAACCTCTAGAATTGTAAGAAAATAAATATCTGGGGGCTGGACATGGTGGCTTACACCTGTAATCCCAGCACTTTGGGAGGCCAAGGTGGGAAGATCATGAGGTCAGGAGTTCAAGACCAGCCTGGACAACATGGCAAAACCCCGTCTCTACTAAAAATACAAAAATTAGCTGGGTATGATGGTGCACACCTGTAATCCCAGCTACTCGGGAGGCTGAGGCAGGAGAATTGCTTGAACCGGAACCCCGAAGGCAGAGGTTGTAGTGAGCCAAGATCATGTCACTGCACTCCAGCCAGTGTGGGCTACAGAGCAAGACTCTGTCTCAAAAAAAAAAAAAAAAAAAAAAAAAGAAGAAAGAAAGAAGAACATATCTGTTGTTTAAGCCATCCAGTCTGATTTTGTTATGGTAGCCCAAATGGATTAAGATATTGGTACCAGCAAGTAGGGTGCTGCTGTAACAAATACCTAACACTGTATAAGCAGCTTTGGAACTGGGTGATGGGTAGAGTCTGGAAGCATTTTGAGGAGGAAGCTAAAAAGCCTATATTGCCATAAAGGAAATATTGGTAGAAATAGGGATGATAAAGGCAATTCTGGTGAAGACTTAAAAATAAAGGAAAACTGGAGAAAAAAGCCTTTATCTTCTTAGAGACTATATAATCATGAACAGAATAATCATGTTAATAGAAATGTAGATATTAAAGACCATTCTGTTGAGGTCTCAGATGGAAAGGAGAGAGAAGTTTTTAGAATCTAGAGGAAAGGCAATCCTTGTAATAAAGTGGCAAAGAACTTGACTGAACTGTATTCTGGTGTTTTGTGGAAGTATAATTCATGTGTGATAAAATTGGATATTTAACTGAGGAGATTTCTGAGCAAAATGTTGAAGGTATGGACTAGGTCCCCTTAACCACTTGTCTGCCTGTAGTAAAACGAGAGAGAGAGAGAGACAGAGAGAAGCTGAAGAAGGAATTGTTAAGCAAAAAGGAACCAAAACTCGAGGGCTTAGAAAATTCTCAGCTATACATATTACAAAAAGTAAAAAAGTTTGTTCTCAGGGAAACATCAAGGGTGTGGCTGAACAACCATTTGATAAGGAGATTAGTATGAAGGTGAAACATAAATTTAATCAGTCACTACAACAGAAGCCAGGAGTAGAGATGGCATTATATGAGTAGAAACATTGCCAATTTGAACTGAAGTGGGTGAAGAAGAAAATAGTGAAGAAAGGCTGTTGGGCTTCTTAGATTCAACAGGACTGGACAGCAAAGCTTTTTTGAAAACATGGGCTATTTTTCAAGAAAAGGGAAGAACAACCCCCAATTCCCCTCCTCCGCTGGTATCTCTCTTCTTTTTTTTTCTCTCTGAAAATCCTGTTATTTTTATACTAGGTCTCCCAGATGTGGCTCTAATTTTCTTATCTGCCTCCCTACCTGACCAATTTCTATCTCTTTTTCTTTATTTTGTACTTTTTGAGAGTTTTCCTCTACGTTATCTTCCAACTCATTCACTGATTTTCATTCTGCTCACTTATTTTTTTAATATCAAATCTCTCATGTTATACAAATTGGTTTTTAAAAAAATATATGCCTACTCTTACTTTATCCTGACAATATTCTTATTTCTGTGAAGAAGTTAGTTTTTGGAGATGTTTTCTACTGTTATCTGCATTGTTTTTCTTTCCTGTGTTCATTTACTGCTTTTTGTTTTGGTCTTTTTCATATTAGAAGCTTTCCCTCATGTATCTGGTGATGGGGGCCTTTTTGCTCAGAGTGAGATACTACAGTCTTGGGGGAAATGATCATTCTGTGAGCAGACATTACCTGGTGAGTTTCACTGTATGGTGATCTGGCAGGGTGGTGCAAGGACCAATGCAACTATGAGCAACTTTAGGTCTTTTCTATCAAGTTGAGCACTTTCTTCAGTTATCAATTTTCTGATCTCCCTTCTAGGGGAGATATTCTTGGTTCCAGCATTCTTGTTGCTGAGTTTGGTAAGAAGACTGATCTTCTCAGCATTTAGTAAGTCGACCTCACCTAATCTTTCAGTTTTCATTATGAAATCCTACCCTTCAGCTCTGCTCTATAACCCTAAGACCAGAGTATCTGGTTCAACCTCTTCATAGAGTATACATCTAGTCTTCCACTGGAACAGGGGAAGAGAGAACCCATCTGCAGCTTCTAATCCAGACTTTCAATTAAATCTTTTGTTTTTGTCCTATCTGCACCCCAACTTTCAAAGTACAGGGAGCCATAAATTCCTGAGCCTCCTTGGGTTCTTTCACATACATAGGGTTGGAATGCAAAAACATCTTTGCCAGTGACTTCCTTTCTTTGGTGAATGACTATTAAGTCTGGATTTTTAATCAAATTTAGCATTTACAAAAAGTGAAATTCCTATATAAGAAAGATCCTTGTGGTGAGAACAATGCATATAAAACCTCTGTTGGAATGGAGAGATCTCTACTCACTACCATGATAGAATTTCATATATCCTATTTCTTCATTTCTTTCTCTTTTTCTCCTGACCCTTTTCTTTTTCTTCATTCTTTTTTTGTTCCTCCTTTTTTCCCCTTACTTTCCCTTGCCTCTTCTCATCTTTTCTCTCCATTTCTTTCTTTTTTTGTTTGCTTAGTTTTAAAAATTCTCCTTCTGATTGTCTTCCTCCCACTTTTCCTCCTTGTTCATCTACATTCTCCTCAGGATTGTCAACACCTCAGTTGCATGAATTAAGTTTGATACTGTGCAGAGGCTTTCCAGAGTTACTAAAAATAGTGGCTTCCATTCCTTGGGGGAGCTTACATTTGCAAACATACATTTGCAAGCCTAAGGGCGCTTAGGACCAACTTGGAGTTCTTAGGCAAAATCTTTGGACTTCTGTTGGAATTGTTATTCTCCAAAGAATTCATAGGTGTCAATTATGGGATGACAGCTACGAAGTGGTGACCTCCCCTGGGACTTCCAACTCATTTCTTATAGGGCACTGAAAGCCCAGCAACCACTGCAACTTTGTGTAACTTTCCAACCTCAGACAAATCTGAACTGATGACCTGAGGGTGAGAGGCTCTGTATAACTTGATTACATTTTTTTAAATTCCATTTTTCTTGTGAAAAGACACCTTCAGAACACAATGTCAGTTTATCTCTGCAATTTTAGACATCAAATAGCTTATTTTTTAGTTCTCTCTGGGTCAAAGAACATTATTAAGAAGAAAAATGTAAAAAATATTGGTTTTGTAACAATTCAGTAAACTGAAGGCTCTAATAAACTTACAGAAATATTCTTGCTTTGAGATTCTTTAGAATTCTAAAGAAAGGATAAAAATATTATGTAGGACTAGAGTGCCCTATGATGTACACTAAAAAATAAAACTAAACAAATAATCAACAGATTTTGAATGATAATGTGCCAGAATACTTTATTTTTTTATTTTCGTAAGAAGTATCATGTAGGCTCCAGATGTCATGAATATGCCATTTTAGTATTTTATTTCTGTGGGATATTACTTTAGAATTCAGAGTGTAGATTTTTCACAAACAGGAAAGGAAGAAATAAGAATTACTCCTTAACTTCTCTATTCATGTAAGAATCTGTCAACTGAGATGTTTGCTCCATTTCTCAGTGTAGACAAAAGACATTGGATCGTATTTCAGGGCCCCAGGATTAGAACTTCATCTCCAGATATTGTGAGATTGCTTCATCAAAACAGGCATATAGAAATTAAAACAACTGGCACAATGTAATGAAAATGAGCACACTGTTCTTTTTTTTAAGTAGATGGAAAAAAATCAATACTTTGTCTTCAAGTGCTTACACCTATGCAGGAAAGAGAGGTGAAAAAATGAATTGTTCCATCTGTAATTTCAAGCAGGGAAAATGAGTTACAAGCATATCAGCAAAATACAGACAGAAGTAGACCCAGCGAAGCAGAAGGAAAATGACTAACCACCATTTCGTCTTATTCCCATAACTGATTGGATGTAAACAAAACATTCTCCCCCAAATGAGAGGCAAAAAGTCTGCCACTGAGCAGTGGCTACTTCTCAAGATATCTTTGTCAGCAAGATGGGTTCAAGTTATGATTTCACCGTTTCTATGATTGACGTTGTTACGGTTCTTAGAACAGTTACCATGGTAACAGAAGGGCCTTGCATGTATTTGAAGTAATTCACCTGACCTACTGCTCAAAATGAGGGAGGGCTGAGGGCTAGCATTTCTCTCAAGTATTTCCCATGATCTGGCCAGTGCAGGCTGTAGACTTGGCTCCGGTGTGAAGAGGCTGTCCAGGCAGTGCACATGAGGAAGGATGAGAAAAATAGCAAATTCCTGCATCTGCTTAGACAAACTCCAGCTTGAGGTTTTCTCTAGGGATTTATGATATTGTCAGTAGCCTCTGGTGCTTTCTTCTACCTAAATATGGACTTGATTTTTGCCATTTGCTTCCTGATATCTCTTGGGGAGGCCCACAGGAAGGATGCTTCCATCAATTTGTAGGAAGACATTTATGTCCCACCTTTGGGTCAGAGAAAAATGGTGAGAGAGATTGAGATTGAGATTGAGACAGAGACATGAAGCAAACTTATGGTGGTTGAATCACACTCTACCAGAAATGGTGCAGATATCTGAATAAAATTAAAAATCAGCCAGTGTTTCCCAGCCCTTTTAGGACAGAGGATAAAATTCAGGGTGTCATGACTATCACAACATCACAGCATCTCAACTTTGACACTGGTCAGATCTGTCTAAGATCCCAAAATTCACCACATTCTCCCCTTCACTGATATATTCCTCTGGACTATCCCATTCCTTATCTCTACATCAGGATGCTCCAATTTCTTTTAATTCATGAGACTTTTAATTCAAGAAGGAGTGCTGGCAATCTCCTCACTCTTTACTGCTGCTCTGGATGATTTTTCTTCCAACACTCGTCAATCTTTTCTTTTTTTTTTTTTTTTTTCCTTTGTGGAGCTCAGGTGGCCACTCTGGCCATTTCTTTGGCATCCTCATTGCTGTCATTGATTGACCTTTGGGATCCTCTTTAACTCTTCTTAGTGACTTTAGCACCTGCCTTGGCATTTTACTTCCTGACTTCTCTCCCACCGTATACTCAAGGAATTCAATTTCACACTGATAACTCTTCTAATACATTGGTTCTCTCCCCTTCTTAGTCCTCTCAACTCTGATCACCTCCATTTGTCCTCTAACCATAGTCACGAGGGTAAAAATAACTGCATTTTGATCTCACTTTCACCCCAAACTGAGATGCTTTCTCTCTTACCACAGCTTTCTATCCTTTCACCTGATACACCCTGACTCTGATCAGCTTTCTACTAATCCTTATTTATATGGTTTGGCTGTGTCCCCACCCGTATCTCATCTCATCTTGAATTGTAGGTCTCATAATCCCCACGTGTTGTGGGAGGGACCAGGTGGAGACAATTGAATCATGGGGCAGTTTCCCTCATCTTGTTCTGGTGATAGTAAGTTAGTTCTCACGAGATCTGATGGTTTTATAAGGTGCTTCCCCCTTGACTGGGCGCTCATTCTTCTCCTTCCACTGCAGTTGTAAGTTTCCTGAGGCCTCTCCAGCCCTGCAGAACTGTGAGTCAAACTTCTTTCTCTTATAAATTACCCAGTCTTCGGTGTGTCTTTATAGCAGTGGGAGAATGGGCTAATATACTTACAATGCCTTCAAGCTTGGGAACCACTCTGTGTTCTAAGAGACATGTCTTGTCCTTTTGGACTTTCTTAGCACAGTTACTATGGTTAATGACTTCAGCGTTTTTTCTCAGCAGTAGTTTGGGCCTTCTCAAAATCTACACACTGAGGTGGATATGCTATAAATTCATTCATTCATCAAATATTGACTGAACAGCTGGCATTCTCATAGGTATTGGGGATATGGACCAGTTCTCTGTTTTCTTGGAGCTTATGGAATAGTGGATAAGCCAGATAATAAGCATAAACACAAAAATACTGACTAAAGTGTTAGAAGGAATTGAAGAGAGTGCTGTGATGATAAAAAGTGCGTACTGAACATTTATACAGACCAGATACTACTATAAGTCCTTTATGCTTATTGATTCTTTTAATCCATCTGACCAGCCTCTGACTATGTTATGTTTTTTCCATCTTATGGTGGAAAACTGAGTTACAGAACAATTAAGTTCACTTGCCTGGAGGTCACACAAGTGAGGGAGCTAGGCTTTGAAATCAGTGTCCTTAGTCTACCCTCTTAACCACTAACTCCTTGCTTTAGGGCAGCAGTCATGGTATTTTCATAGACAAGCTGGTCTTTGAGAGCTCCTTTGAGAAGAAGGCATTTAGCTTGAGGCTTCAGGAAAGAGAAGAAGCCCTTCAAACTGACATAAATAAAAGAGCCAGGAAGGAACATTTCAGTGAGAACAAGTAGGGTGGAGACAGGCCTAAGTGTGTTTGAAAATGGAAAGGTCAATATGGCTAGACCACAGATGGGGGAAGAGAATGGCATATGATAGGGCTGGAGAAGAAAGCTGAGTCAGATCTTAGACAGTTTTGGCAGATTAAGGGATTTGTATTGTATTCAAAAGGCCGTAGGGAACTGGAGTCAGTTTTCACTTTTGGAATCTCTCTCTGGCAGATATGTGGAGAATGGATTGGGGATAAATAGAGACATGGGAACAAGTGGAAAAATTCTGCAGGACTCTGTTCTAGAGATAATTGTGACTTGGACTGTGGTGGCGGCGGTGCTGGGGATGGAGAAAGGTGGCTGTGTTTTTAGACATGCTTTGGGGATAGGACCAGCAGAACCAGGTGATGGGTTGATGTGGGAAGTGAGAAAGACAGAAACACGTATGGGTGTCAGATTCCCCTAGTCAAACTAAGAGACTTGTTTTCACTGAGCACATGAAGCCATGCAGCAGCCCAACCCTCTCTTTCATTTACGTTCTGAATCACCATACATCCTTTCTCTTTTTTCCATATCAGGGAAAGTTATCTCCTTATTCCCTTTCCATCCGGCATCTCCAAGCTGCAAATTTTGAGCACCTCTTCCTGTCGTCTTTATGGTTTTGCTTGATCTCTTATCCTCATTCTGTCATGTATTTTCAAGTTTTCCTCTCCTAGTGTCCTTTTTTTGCTTCTATAACAAACTCAAGTTTTATTTGCTCTAACATAAACCCTTCTTTCAATGTTAATTATCTCTAGAGTTGTTCCCACAGTCCCTGTCTTCCTGTGAGAACAAGCTGTTTTAGTAAGTGGTCTATGGCTGTTTCTTTAAACTCTTTATGGCTGTTTGTCAGAACGGATGTTCTCACCTTGATGTCTCATGAGCTAAGAGTGATGTCGGGCCATCCTGGGTGCTATCCAGGCGTGTGATTTATCCAACAGTTCCAAATACTTTGCCTCACATCATATTATTTGCTCTATTCCCACAGCCTTTCTTGGTAGCAATTTACCAAAAGGCAAACATTGGCTGATGCAAGCACTTTGAGAAAGAGCTAATGCTTGCATCCTTGTAATTTTCTTTTTTAGGGATCTCCTAGAATCTAGGGTTTCTAAAGTTCATTAAGGCAAGCATCTCCCTTATTTCCGTGACACTTCCACCCCTTGTAAAACACATGGACAATTAGAAGAGTTTTCTATTGAGATAATGAATAAATTATAGTGTGGCCTTTTCTGGTATGGCAAAAATATTAGCCATCTTAGTCACATGACCAGACACCTAAAATCATTTTTAAATACTCAGTGTTGAGTGGCCCTCCAAATAGCATTAAGTAGTTGGTATTTTTAAGCATCTTATTTATTCAAAGCAGGTAAGTCCATCACTAACCCACACAGGATATTTGTTCTGATGAGCCAACAAGTCTAGCTGTTGAATTAAAGGAGACCAAAGAAAGGCAGAAGATGGGCTTTGGCACCACTGGAAAGGATCCAAGTCTCATAGAATAATGGAGAGGAAATATTGGGAGGCTTAACAGGCAAATTTATCAGCCTTGGCTTCTTTCAGTTTTTGACCTGTTCTCCCATTTTGGCTGTATGCACTGCTAAATTACCTTCAAACACTGTTTCCACACTCTGATATATGATGTTCCCTCCCTACGGATTCCCTTCTCTGGCTTGCAAACTGCTTATCCTACAAGTCCTGCTTCATATGTTACCTTCCCTATAAAGCGTCCTCAGTATCCACAGTACACTATAGAGTTTGGAGTGTGGGTTCTGGAGCCAGAATGCATGGATTCAAATCCTGACCATGTCTCTTATTAGCTATGGATAAGTGACTTGACTTCCCCATGCCTCAGCTTCCTGATATGCAAAATGGAAATAATCATAGTAACTAATTTCATAGTGGTGTTGTAATGCTTAATGAGCTGGTGCATGTGAAGTATTAAAAATATTGTCTGGTGCATAGTAAGTGCTTAGTCAGTGTTGGCTAGCATTTTTCCTCAGGTAGAGTTACTCATTCCTTCTTTTGGACACTCACGGTATAATCTTCTATGATAATGATTATCACAGTGTGGTGATTATTTTGTTTATATTGCCTCTAAGATGTTGGCTTGCAGAAGATCAAAACAATATTGTTCTTTCTGTCTTGCATAGTGTCTCATGTCTGTAGTGCAATTTCAGTAGATGTTTATTAAAACATTTATTAAAACATGGGAAATTTTGTGGTCCATTTAAAGATGAATTAATAAGGGACCCAAGGTGAAGTTATTACTAATTAAATCAGCTATAGTGATTAACCAAATTACATGGTCATTTGTAGTTTTGCAGTTTTAATCTTTGACTATATTATGGTCAAATCCATATGTACAAAGATGAAAGAAGGAAGTGAAAATGTATTGAACACTATGTGCTATATGCTTTATATATCATAATTAGTGACTTTTAAGTTATTACCATTTTACAGTTGAGGAAACAGATTCAGAGAAGTTTACTGATATATCTAAGGTAAAAAACAAACAAAAAACCAAAAACAAACTAGAGGCTGGGAGCTGTGGCTTACACCTGTAATCCCAGTACTTTGGGAGGCCAAAGCGGGCAGATCATCTGCCAGGAGTTCAAGACCAGCCTGACCAACATAGAGAAACCCCATCTCTACTAAAAATACAAAATTAGCCAGGCTTGGTGATGCATGCCTGTAATCCCAGCTACTTGGGAGGCTGAGGCAGGAGAATCGTTTGAACCTGGGAGGCAGAGGTTGTTGCGGTGAGCCGAGATGGTGCCACTGAACTCCAGCCTAGGCAAGAAGAGTGAAACTCAGTCTCAAAAGACAAACAAAAACTAATGAGTGACAGGCTGAGGTTTCTAACCCGGGAAGTCAAACTGTAGACTCTGAAGTATCTGCTTTTTACTTTTTTATATTGTCTCAATGAACTTATTCTTTTTTGTTGTTGGTTACTTTCTATCATCACCTCTGCTTCTGTCCCCATCGAAGATTTTATGATTTAGCCATAAATGCCCTTGGGCCTCTCAGGCTTATGCCTTATTTCTCATTTGGTTTATGTTTTTTTTTTTTTCCTCGTGGAAAGCAAACCATTGTGCTTGCTTTGTCAGTCATTGGTAGTCTAAAAATAGTTTTGTAACCAGATAAAGGAATTCGGGTATGAACAGGGAGTTGAAGTGTTCGATTCAGCTTGATAAAAATTTCAGACTTCTAACTGTCAGCTCTGTTTAGCTTCACAGTCCTCTATTGGTATGGTATAACCTCACAAGCCACAAAAAAGAGCTCTCCCTGAAGGATCTGTTAGTCATGGAGGAAATAAGACCTTTTTGCTTCTCCTAGATTCTCTAGCTCTACCAGCAGGTTCAGATTGTACTACCCTCAGAGTAGACCCCATGCATCTGAGTGGTGAAACTCTGTTGGTCTCCCATACAGAGAAATCCTCACTATTGAACCTTTCTCTTTCCTGGCACTTCCTGCCTGAACAATTTTCCAACAGTGTCTGTCCTCTGCTCCCAAGCTCTTTCTAACCAATGCATCTAGTTCCTTCGTACATCTGGATTTTGATTGTCCCTGAGATCTTTCATCCTGGAAAACCATCTTTCTATCTCCTAGACCTAATTTATCCAAACTAGGATTCCTTTCACCCTGTATCCCTCCTGCCCTGAGGAATATTTCAGCTATTCAGGGTGCCCAAGCATTATTTCTACCAGTGGTGAATTTGGTTTCTCCATTCTTTGTTTCCACACTTGAGCACTTAGTTGGAAAACAAGTCAGATCACCATGCCATTGAAAGAATTTTGTTTCTTCTTCTCTTTTTAGTTATAATGCTTTGATACTTGAAAAACATTCAGAGCTTGACTGCAAAAACTTAAGGGTAAATTTCCACTATTACTAAGGTATCTTACTTCAAAGTATCTAGTAGGTTATGTAGATTACCCACTTATAGATAACAAATATATAATAGCTCAGGGGCAAACAGTAATCTATAAATTAAATGATGTACTTCTGTGCAGAACTTCCTCCTTTCCCCACTCCTCACCAGTTTTTGAGTGATGGCAGGTTTTCAGGGGGTAAAATCAGTTTAGAGAATTACACTATAGGCATTTTCTTTTCCTTTATGGACTGTGCTGTAACATTGAATAAATTAATAATTCTGCCATATTCCAGCTTTCCCATCAGGGCAAATGGCAATGTGCTCCCACCTTAGCTTCTTGCTTCTGCCCTTGTTCCTGAATACAGCAACCAGAGTGATTCTGTTAAGGTATAAGCTAGATAATCTCACTCCTCTGCTCAAAATCCTCCAATGGCTTCCCACTCCTTACCAAGTGAAGCTAAACGCCTTAGGAGAGCCCTCAAGATCATCCATGATCTGGCCCCCTGTCTGACTTTACCTGCCCTTACTCTCTCCTTTGATACCTCTATTCCTTACACATTGGGTACCTTGCTGTTCTTGGACTTCACAGGCATTCTCTTGCCTTAGGGTCTTTGCAGGCTTTTTCTGGATCTCTCTCCAGTATTCTTTTTACTTAAGTCCTTTAAAATCCTGATGTTCCCTGTGAGAGCTCCCTGATGACCCTACTTAAAAATCACAAAACCGAATGTTTTCAATTGTTTTCTACTTTTTCTCATCTATCATAGCATTTATGATGCTCACTTGAATATTTTGTTCATCCTTCTCCACTAAAATATAAGTTCAACTTGGGCAGAAATCTTGGCATTTGTTCATTGTTTTATTCACAACCTCTAGAACAGTGTCTGGCACATGGTAGGTACTCAATAAATATTTGTTGACTGAGTAATGGTATGGCCTAGAATTTTGGCATTTTTTTCCATTTGTTTCCCTGCAGTCTCTTGTGGGCTATACATAAGGGCACGGTGTGTGTTTTGTCTCTCTCTCCTTGAGGAGTCTGCCAGCAGTTTGAATCTGTCACAAAGAACTGGGCAACATCCAGATCAGACCCAGAAGGATTGTCTGGGGGGCAGGCCCTTGGTCTTTTTCTTTTTAAATTTTGGAATAATTTTAAATTCATAGAGAAGTTGCAAGAATAGTTGCAAGATAGTAGAGAGGGTTGCTGTGTATCCCTTATCACATTTTCCCCTATTTTTAATATACTTTATTGAGGTAGGATTGCCATACAAAAAGCTGTACACATTTAATGTTTACAACTTGATGAGTTTGGATGTAAGTATACACCCATGAAACCATCACCACAATCTATGCCATAAACCTAGTCACCACCTTCAATTATTATTAATTTTTGTGGCAAGAACACTTAACATAAGGTCTATCATCTTAGCAAATTTTTAATAACATATTGTTAATTATAGGCACTATGTTGTAAAGTAGATCTCTAGGATTTATTGATCTTGTGTAATTGAAACTTTGTACACTTTGATTATTATCTCCAAGTCTCTGAGCTACTGGCAACCACCAGTCCACTCTGCTTCTGAGTTTGACTATTTCAGATTTATTATGTAAATTGTATCGTTAGTATTTGTCCTTCTGTGTCTGACTTATTTCACTAACCATAATGTTCTCCAGATTCATCCATGTTGTCACAAATGGCATAATTTCCTTCCTTTTTTGGGCTGAATAATACTCCATCATATTTATATATCACATTTTCTTTATCCATTTACTCACAGATGGGCATTTAGGTTGCTTCCATGTCTTGGCTATTGTGATTAATGCTGCAGTGAACATGGAAGTGCAGATGTCTCTTTGAAATCTGTTCCCTTGTTCTTTACATTCCTTTCCTTTTTTTATATTTCAGCTTTTCCTTTTTACAACAATCCCACATGTAAATGGCACTTTAATCCATCCCCAATAATCTCATTTGATCTTCACATCAATCCTGTAGACAGAGAAGGAAGTAATGAAAACAGCAATTACTGAGCATTACTTTGTACCTGAAAGTGAGCCAGGAACTTTCATAATAGTTATTTCATTAATACATTAGCCCCAGAATAGAGGTATCTTTAGTTCTGTGTTACTGATGGGGCTTGGAGAGTTGGTGACTGGCAACATGCCTGAGATCACACAGTCACTCAAACCTAAGCCTGTTTTGTATTCTTCCATCCTCTTTCCTCTATGCTCCCAAAGCCTCTTTTATGTGGGCTTGGTTTCATTTAAGTCACATTTCAGGTTTGCTTCTTCCCTAGAGACTTTTTGGCTTTAGGAAGAACAAGTTGTAGGTTCTTCATTTTGGTTACTATTTGTCCTTGAGCATGAACCCAGGGACCATAGCAGTCAGACACAATTTAATGAATTGCAAAAATAAGTGAACATTGTAGGGTTTTAACTCATCAGAAGTTGCCTCATCAATTTAGGGCACAGTACATCACAGAAATGAGTTTGTCTTCAATACTTGGCTTGGCACGTTGACAATGAGCACAAGGGGTTTTACTTTGGGAAGAGCACTGAAGGTCCTTCATCCTGTGCAGGAAAGATTAAAACTCTTTCAGGGCAGAATTTGAGTTCTCTGAAAAAGAAGAGGTGATTTGGAGAAGCCAATCTGTCCCAACAAAAGTACACACAACTTAAAAAATCTAATTCAGCCAAGTTTTCTCTGTTGGCATCATCTAGGACATATTCTCATCTTATAATCAGCCAGTCCTAGGAGAACTTCTCAATGTTTAAAAAAAAAAACAAAAGTCCCCAGATTATCCAAATAGTAAAGTTTGAAAAGCAGCCAAAGCGAATTATATTTTTCCTATTACTACCACATGTGCTTTCTTGCATACCCCATTTTATAAAGAGCAGAATAATGGTACACTGTCTTTCTATCAGGAATGCAGCCCCACATCATCCCATTGGCATGATGGTGTTCTAGAGCAAAAAACCACAGGCCTGTGGCTTTCCTTGCACAGAGTTGCCATCCTTCCTAACAGCTTACTTAATTCTCACTCAGCTCATGTGCTTAGAATTTAAGTTTTCTTTTCTCCCCATGCAAGCTACACGTGTTGCATTCACACACAGTGAAAGGACTTTATTTTTCATCTGAGTAATTTTACTTTAGTGCATTCAGGATATGCCCATGCAAACAAATAAAACGTTTTGCCACCCAAAAGAACATTTTTAGAAAGTGTTCAAGTGCAAGGGTAGTTGGAAGAATCTTTTGTGGGGAGCCAAGGTAGCTACTGAGTGTGCAGAAAGATTTGGATTGGGCTTGCAACAACATGGAGGCATGGGACATGGTGCAAAATGCTTAGTGACTTATTTGTCATCTTATATAGAGAAGCAACAAAGAAAAAAGAAAAAAAATGCTATCTGATTTTAAAGCAGGAAATATCTGGGTTACAAATGTCCGCCCTGTCTTCCATTTGTTATGTCACCTTGGGTATGACATTTAACCTCTGAGTCTCATTTGCCTTATCTGTAAAAAGGTTGGTCATCTCTTTCTTATAGTTTTATAAGGAATAAATGACACTACAGAACTGATATACATAGCATATTTCTTTCCTGCCTTCACAATTCCTTCCTACATTGATGGCTTATTGGTTCTCTGGGAGTAACTGGGTGGGTTTTGCCTTCCCTCCCACTTTATAATCAAGTTAGCTCCTTCTCTCCTCATTCTTTCTCCTTGAAGGCATGCTTTCAGCTGTGTGTCTGGAGTGGAGATGCTACAGGTTAAAATCCTGAGAAGATCTTAGCACTGAAAGTTGCATAACCATCCACTGTTAAATATTAAAGTTAATATTTACATTGCATTTTAACATTTAAGAAAGACTTTAAGGCTGGGCACGGTGGCTTATGCCTGTAATCCCAGCACTTTGGGAGGCTGGGGTGGGCAGATCATGAAGTTAGGAGATCAAGACCAGCCTGGCTAACACGGTGAAATCCCGTCTCTACTATAAATACAAAAATCAGCCAGGCGTGGTGGTGGGTGCCTGTAGTCCCAGCTACTTGGGAGGCTGAGGCAGAAGAATGGCGTGAACCCAGGAGGTGGAGCTTGCAGTGAGCCAAGATCGCGCCACTGCACTCCAGCCTTAGTGACAGCAAGACTCTGTTTAAAAAAAAAAAAAAAAAAAAAAAGATTTTAAAATAATCATCTTGTTTAATTCTCAAAATTATTCTGTGAACCAGTTATTAATATTTATTGTTATTTCATTTTCCAGATGAGAAAGTGAGGGCTCTGAAAAGTTAAGGGACTTGAGTAAGGTTACATGGTTGAAGTAAGCATGGGCTTCACCCAGTGGATAATAGTAATATATGGTACTTTTCAGGTACTGACTTTACCTCTCTTCTGCACTCCCCACCTTCTTGCTACCACTGACCTTCCTGGTCCCCTTGTATTTCTAGGATTCCCTGAGGACCCTTTCATAAGTCCTCACAAGCACATCCTCTTAGCTACTGCCTGGTGTTGGCCGTTTTTGTTCTCTCTAGATTTGGTTTATTTTGGTGAGATCTGTCGCCTGAATTGAAGCATTGTGAAGATTCCTCCCTGTTGCTATGGCTACAGGTGCCTGCCATCAAAGGAGCTTATATTGAAGGTGCAGTTTCATTGTGCTCCCAAAGTCCCTGGTGCTGCTGCTCACCACATGCCACCTAAGCCATAGAGATCCTGCTCACAGTACCTCTGTGGTTAGACCACCCAAGTGGGGAGAAAACCTTTCCCTGTTTTGTGTCAGGCTCCTTTCCTTGAGCCTCAAAGCAGTACTGCCTTGCCCCTCAGCCCCGTTCCAATGGCTTATGAAGTTTAGTGAAATAGTACTTTCAGTTTTACTGTAGTCCCTCTTGAACATCCCAGTGAGATTTGGTCAAGGAAAACATAAACCCAAACAACAGATAACATATTGACCTTGGAATCATCCTGTGAGTTCAACCACTAATCATTAACTGATATATCTGATAAGCTATTTCTTATCTTTCAATGAGTTTTTCCCTCTGAGTTTTCTTGGTCCCACAAGCAAAAAAGCTACCTTCTGGTGGTCCCTACTTGTCTTCAAATGCAGCTGAATCATCTTGTGACCATAGCTTAGGTCCATGCAGGGACTACTTCCATCCATGTATTACTACAATGATACTCTGGCTTCTGGATTTCAAAGACCAGTAACAGTTCAGAAACAATTTGCAGAAATAACATTGAATTGCCAAATGTTTATTTTGCCACCTGAGGAAAATAACAAAATAGAGAAAACCCAAAACAATAGCCATTTACTAAAATCATACAGAAAGAGATGGACTCTCGCCAGCTCTTTAATAACAGAGAATCTTAACACCAGAAAAGTTGGAAAGAGATTAACACTCAAATAAGGGGTTAGTCTCTTATTGAATGAATAGCTTTATTAAGAATCCACAAGTCTTCATTCTCCTATTTTGCTTCAGACAATAAAATATGTGTTGCAGTCTGGCATTTTAGAAATGCTATATTGCTTCATTAGCTATTCACAACAGTGAAGTAAGTTTTATGGTTGTCCCTATTTTACAACTGTAGAAGCTCAGGATCAGAGGAGTTGGGCATCTTACCTAAAGTCACAGAGACAATAAGGAGAGCAGCTAGGACTTAAATACAAGTCCTGCATTGCCAAACATATCCTTGCTAGGTTGATCAAGCTGCTAAAGATGGTGGCAATACTCAACTGGAATTAAGTCTGCTCCCATACTTATGCTTTTAAAAGTATTTAAAATAAATTCCTTTAAAATGGGTAATTGCTTATTATTTTTCACCAGCATGTTCTTTTGGCCACATATTTACAAATGTGCACACACGTCTATAAAGATTATCAGTCTGAACAATGTGTTATAAATTGTGTGCAAAGTCTTTTATCTCTATAATCTGAGGAGTCTACTATAGAAAACATTATGGGATTGTTATTGTAATTCTAAGTGTTGCAAACACCCAGCTCTTTCTCTTTGTGTGCTCACACAGAAAATGGACAATCATGAAATCTTTTTAGACTTCATTTTGCTTACTTTTCCCTTTTCTTCTCTATCTCATTCTTCCTACATCTTTGTCTTCCCTTGACTTTTTCTTTGAGATTGTGACTGTTGGGTCAGTGGAAACACCTTCAGGGAATATAAGTTTTTGATGAATCAGCCTCAAGGTTTCCTCATGCTGGGGTGGCTCCTTTTGTCCAAGTTAATCTTCAGTTTATACCAACCATGAACATGAACAAAATGGTTTATTTTTGGTGGTGGTGGGCCAGAGGGACAGAGAAAATCATAGGGAGGACGCATGGCATACATGGATTTAATATTTTATATTTCTGCTTTTTATGCATGACTCTGGAGAGCAATGCTCTGGAGCCCCTTGTAATTTTTCTAGGACTGCTCAGCACCTATATTTTAATACGGTTTTGTTGTTTATGTTTACCACGTGGTCTTACTTAGTTCTCATACAAAGTCAGTATTTGGATCTCAGAATCCCCATTTTGTAGATGAAGAAAATTTGGCAGAGTATATGGTATAGGCGTATGGAGTAGTCAAAACTGGGGTATTCAGGAGTCTTGGTCTCATTCTTCTAAAATATAAAGGTTATATGATATATCATAGCCCACTTCTACTAAAATTATGTTGAAAGGCTTCCTCTCACTTCACATTGTTTCTGGAATCATTTACATTAGTTCTAAATAATTTTTTATTCTTTTGAAGCTCAAATCTTAAAAAAACACCCATCTTATTCGGTTTGCATATTTTTAACTGGAGAAAGTAAGGAGAATTTGGAATCTAGAAATTCAGGAGAGTGGAACACGGATTAAGTGAGTTCTTTAGGTGGAAACTGTTTTAACTTTTCATCTTTATTAGAACCTGTAGTGATCATGATACAGATACGTTAATGTTCTGTCTACCAAATACTCATTTCACAAGACAAGTCTGTGGTGAGGAAAAACATCTCCTTGAAGCCCTTTGATTTTCCAGGTAGAAGGATAGAAGGACATCTAATTTTCTTTAATGTTTGGTTCAGAGAAGACCATTTCCTTTTTTTCACCAACCCTTTGGCAAGAAGCTTTTCACAATTACAAAAATGTTTATGAAAATATTGTTACTGAGTTTTCTTTTCTGGAGAAATTCCTCTTGGGACTCTGGGATGAAAGATGGAAGGAGGGGTAGGGGTAGGCTGTTTTCACAGTATCAACTAGAGTATAGTAAAATTTTAGTAGTGAATTTTTTTAGAACATGGTAAAATTCAGTAATTTTTCTTAAGAACAAGTTGGGAGAGTGGATAGATTCCTGTGAGACGGACTGAAAAAATTCCGTCTTATAAGAGATCATTCCATCCTCCCAATTTATAATTTCCTGCTCACTTATGACAGGGCTGGAATACCAGCTCTTTGGGGGAACCTAGGAGATTCCAAAACACAGATTCTTTGGAACCTGAGAGATTAAACATCATAGACCCATTCATTCATTAATCAGTCTTTCATTTAATGAATATTTACTATGCAAAACTACTCCAGGCATGACTCTAGGGGCAGGGTACAAAGGTACAGAAGATGGGGGCAGATACATGGTTTCTAACTCCATGGAGCTTACTGTCTGGGGACAGACAGGAAATAAACACACAAAAGTAGATATAAAAGTTTTGTTGGACTCTGAAGGAAGAGAGAAGGGGAAAAGGAACAGAGAAAGAATGTAGGTCTTTGCTCAGCCTTGTCCTTTTACCTTTAGTGAACTGACCACTGAAAGCCCACCCAGCAAAGATGGCTTGCATGTGCCCACAGTGTTCCCAGAAACAGTTCTGGACCATTCCCTGCCTTCCTGCTTTGTTTCTTGCCTCCTGCTTTTTATGCGTTTGTTCACTCATTCATTCAGCACACACTTTTTGAGCATCTAATCACTTCCAGGCCTTCTGCTAGGCACTGGGAACACAACAGTGGAAGACAAGCATGATACCTAGCTTCATGGTGGCCGCAGGCTGGTAAGACATGAAGACAAGTTACCAGGTGATTAAAATACAGTGGATGTGGGCACTGGTAGAGACAGAACTGGACAGTGGAAGGCATACAGCTTTGGGGGATAAGAGATGGGATCTAGAAAACTGAAGATGAAGGGAAAGCAGAGTATTGTAGAGTATTCCAGGCAGAATGAACAGCATATATAAAAAGGGGGAAGAGGAAGCAGGGGTTTCCATTGAACTGAAGATAATTAAGAGCAATAGAGGGAAGATGTGAAGGGGGAGAAGTAGAGGGACAGGAGATCTGAGAGGGATGCACAGACAAAGTAATGCAGGACTTTGAAGGTTATGTTAGTTTGCTTTTACTCAACACCTGGTATCTAGGCATTTTCTCTTGGTTTGACTCTCATGCCCTTTACATTTTATTTTTTTCTGAGAATCTCACTGGCTTGTATACTTCAGTCCCTGGAACCCAACTTTATTACCTATCCACTTTCCTGGCATTCTTGACTAGATCTTCCTGGGCCTGGAAAGGGACTGGAAAATGTGGGCTTACACTCATGAAAATCTTAAAAATATCCATGGATTTATGAGATGGTCTGTACTGTTTTTATGAGATAAAAGTACTGAGTATCAAAAAGGTTGAAGAACTGATCATACCTGAAATAGAATACTAGGATGTTGGGGGTGTAGTCGTAGAGATGACAAGGCTTTCAACGTTAGGAGACCAGGAGTTCTTGTGCTCATTGCAATTTGTATATTTCTCACCCTTGCCTTTTGAAGATCAAGCACCCTGGGAACGCTGAGGCAGCTCAAATGATGTTTGTGAATTTTGCTTCCTAAACCACTTTAAACCTCCCATGGTTGACGAGTACTGAAAATCACAAGGGGGTTTATTTAGATTCATAGTTCTGTATCCAAAACCCTTACAGCCAAATATATTTCATAAGTCAAATGTTTATGATTTTGGAAAAGTAAAATGGAGCATATATTTGATATTTTGGGACACCCCCAGGGGGTCTGAAGTGGTACCTACCTTGTAACTATCATGTTAATATTTCCACAGCAGAATGTACAAATCCATGCAAAGTTAGACAAAGCCTTTAAAAAGTTTTGAGAGAGCTTAGGCTAGGTTTTGCCTCCAGATGAGTTAAGTCCAGGTTTTGTTGCCAGATGAGTTATGTAAAGATGTTTACATTTCAGAGCTTTTGAATTTCAGAATTGCAGATGAGAGAGTTTGTGGGTCCGCAGCATATCAATTTGCTAGGCACGATGGAAGAAATTATTCACTATAGGAACTGAGAAAGTCTAGAAGATTTCCTAACCAGGAGAGTGGAGTTCTGGTTGGAGACCTACTAAATCAGACCATCTGGGAGTGGACCAGGAGAAGATACGTTTAACAAGCTCTCAGGTGATTCTAATTCACATCAAATTTAAGAACCTCTACTCTAGAAGAAATTTCCAAGGGAGATTGTGAAATTTTCTTCTCTAGTCATCTAAGAAAATGTTGCTTTCTTTTAGATCTTTGTGAACGGATAAATGTGTCAACTTTGCAGCAAACAGGCTCCAGCTGGAGTGAGGATTGGGATTCAAGTACTTGAGCTTTTTGGGCTTCTGTTTCTCTAGAGATCAAGGCTGCCTAACTGGAAGATCTGTGACTGACATGCATATGAATGTGCTTGGACTAGGACTCTGCATTTCCTCCTCCTCTTGCTCCTCAACTACTCAAGTGCTTGGATGCAGTGTCTCCTGCATGACTAGCCCTCTGCTACACACTGCAGAAAGAATGGTTGATTCCTACTTTCAAAGAACTTACTGTCTCTGCATAGAGAAAACACCTGCACATGTGACTATGCATTAATGCCAGAGCTTTTAATTTGGTCACAGTTCAACTGAATACTGTTACCACTTTAGAGCTACATCAATATATGTCCTTTTTACTTCTACTTTTGGGGAAATGCTAAACTTATATGGCAGAGATACTAAAGAGGGAGGAAACCTAAAAGAGCATGGGAGAGACATTCATATCAAGATATGATAAGATACGAATATGGTTACCTTATTTTTATAAACAAAGGATTTACTAGAAGTGGGGTAAAGGGACAAGGACTTTGATGTCAAAATAGTCCTGACTTTGCATCTTATTTCTGCCTTTATCAGCTTTATGACCTTAGGCATGTTAACTAAATCTGTGTCTCAGTTTACCCCTATATAATATGGAGACAATAACACTTACTTCGTGGGGCTGCCATGTGGATTAGGTCAGTTTCTCTCTATGGAATCACCTGGAACCATGAACACTGGTTTCTGTATTCTCTCTTCCCCAGGAAACTTAGCTCATTTGTGTTTCTGCATTTGTTCTTTATCCTGCGTCATTCATTTATCTGGTGCTCATTGGTTTTTCACACTGGATTGTGAGCTCTTAGAGTACATGGACCTCATCTTTCTAGTTCTCATCTCTTGTGTCTGGCATTTCTAGTAAGCTCTCAGCAAAGGTTTTTTTGAGAAAAGAGATGAGTGAATTACAGACTTAGTAAAGGAAGTGGTATTGTAACTATTTAAACTGCTCATTAATAAAAATGTATGTGTGTGTTATCTTTATTATAAACTTTACTGATTTAAAGGATGTATAGCACAAATCTACAAATTATAAAATATATAATATACTTTGGCTTTCTTCCATACAGCCAATTGATTCTTTCAGAATGCTTTCTTAAGTATAGATCAGGGGTTGGCAAAGTACGTCCTGTGAGTCAAATCTGACCCCCCACCTACCTTTGTAATAAAATTTCATTGAAAAATAGTCACACTCAGTGACTGCTTTTGCACTACAATGACAGAGTTAAGTAGTTGTGACACAGATCATATAGCCCACAAAGCCTAAAGTATTTACTGTCCGGCCCTTTACAGAAAAAGGAATCTGTCTATCCTTCCCTATACTCTTCTCCTCCCTGTCTGTCCTCTTCACTCTTCAACTTCTTCTTGTGCAATCCTTAAATGTCAAAACCACTTTTAGCTTGTGGTCCCTGCAAAAAGAAGCTAAGGGCTGGATTCGTCCATCAAGTCATATATGGTTGGTTTATCCCCGGTCTTGACAATCAATAGAACAATAAATCAAGTCCTGATTTGTAACATTTACCAATTTCTGTGGTGTAAATACCCAGATTGGCTGATTTCAAGCTACCGGCATGATATCATTAAATATGGAATTAGAAGAGATGTATAATAGCTCATTCATATATTTCCATCATACAGGATCTATAGACATCAATAACCACAAGAGGATAGAGAGCAGTAAAATGTAATAAAATATGAAGTGATGTTTTTAAGATAACTTATTTAATAAGAAGTTTATAAAACTTAATTTTTTAAAATACCTGTGATCAACAACTGGCTTGCAAAATTCCTGAAAATGTAATAGCTCTTGCAAGCCAGTAAAAGCTGGGGCTAGTACATACTTGGCCTTTGAGTTAGTTTTTGCTGGAGGACTGAGTTTTAAAAAGTGTTGAGGAAAGAGGAATTCTAGCTTTGCACCTCATTTCTTTATCCCACAGCTTTCATCTAGTTGAAATCCTAGTGACACTAATGCAGAATTTGATCCAAGCTGGACTTTCTCCCTGCAAAAGTTCAGACTGAACTAGCAGAGGTGAGGGTGGGGGTAAAACCCTGGAAGGGAGCCACACAGAAGTTGAAGTTGCTAAAACAGTGTTCATCACTTTTTGACACCCTGGTCAGTCCTGCCGGCCCTAGTGATCATCCTGACCACCCAATTCTTATGAATAGGCTTTATTTGATGGTGTAAATAAAGCTTTTGGAGGAAGAAGGTGATTTTTTTGAGTTGACCTCATTTATTGTTGGCTACATATGAGTAACTGGATATTTGGCTTCTATACTTGGGAGGCTTATCCTCTTCTCTAATGGCAATGTGGCACCCTATTATTTGCAATATTACACTTTTAGGGAAGAGCAGGGAAGAGACAAAACCAGCTGATGTAGTCATTATCATGAGTTGAAACAGGGCAAAGCCACCATCATACCATGCTTCTCATGCCGAGCTCATTAATGGGTGTAATTTTGTTAGTCTTGCAGTAAGGAATCTTTAGGTAATTTACACTGTGAGAGGTGAGAAGTGAAAGCTAATTTAGTAAAGTCAACTTCTTAAAAGCATATTCAGAGGCTTGCTAGCTGAAGAAATTCGAATAAAAGAAAGGGGTCATTGCTGAAAGCTTTCTATTCTTTTCCCCATTTTACTTTGCTTCATTCAACAGGGATTTCTGGAAATATTGTCTAAGGAACGGCAAAAGAAACGGAAAGAGAAAAGTTACATTTCTTTTTTATCCCCCACTTCCTTTGAAAGCTGTACGTGAAGATCTGTGGCTTGTGTAGAGTGGATGAGGTGCTCTGTAGCTCTGAGACATTACCAAGGGGAATCCAGGGCCAGAGGTGTGCAGGTGGGGCTGTCAATCAGAGACAACATCAAGGGCTCTTACAAAAACAAAAGGAAAGAAAATGGATGTTTAATCAATAAAGTTGCTCTCTGCTTAACCTTTTGTGTTTTAAGCAACATTCACTGGAGCCCAGCAACAGAGTCCAATATTTAACACACAAAAGGTACTAAAAAAGGTGAGGCCTTGGAGAGCAGCTAGAAAGTGAAGATGGAATGGAGGGTTAAGAAATGGAAAGAAAAAGAATTGGAGGAGAGGGAGGTCAAATGGATGCTTAAAGGCTGGGAGCCATTAAGAACAGGCTGGGTACTGCTAGAGAGGCAGATGTGAGAGTCCAGTGTTAGACTGCGTGAGTTTTGTACACCTGCTGATCTTGAGCTATATTCAGTTTACATTTTCTTCTAGAACGTAATCAGAACAAGTCAAGCTTTGGCTAAAATAGAGAGGAAGAAGCTGCCATGAAAGCCTCAACTTAGAGTACTGTTCGGACGGCAACTGCCCACCACTCTATATCCACTCTGGGGGTATGTAATTCAAAATGGTGGATGTGGTGGTATCAAGCAGGTGCTAGAGAAAACATCTGGAAAGAGCCTTTGGCTTCTTGGCAATACCCAAGTTAAGCTACTCATGATCTCCTTTGTGAACTATTTTTTTTTTTAAGTTCTGGGACACATGTGCAGAACATGCAGGTTTGTTACGTAGGTATACATATGCCATAGTGGTTTGTTGCACCCATCAAGCCATCATCTACATAAGTTATTTCTCCTAATGCTATCCTTCCCCTAGCCCCCAACCCCAGACAGGCCTCGGTGTGTCATATTCCCCTCCCTGTGTCCATGTGTTCTCATTGTTCAGCTCCCACTTATGAGTGAGAACATGTGGTGTTTGGTTTTCTGTTCTTGTGATAGTTTGCTGAGAATGATGGCTTCCGGCTTCATCCATGTCCCTGCAAAGGACATTAACTCATCATTTTTTATGGCTGCATGGTATTCCATGGTGTATATGTGCCACATTTTCTTTATTCAGTCTATCATTGATGGGCATTTGGGTTGGTTCCAAGTCTTTGCTATTGTGAACAGTGCTGCAATAAATATACGTGTGCATGTGTCTTTATAGTAGAATGATTTATAATCCTTTGGGTATACACTCAGTAATGGGATTGCTGGCTCAAATGGTATTTCTGGTTATAGATCCTTGAGGAATCGCCACACTGTCTTCCACAATGGCTGAATTAATTTGCACTCCCACCAACAGTGTAAAACCGTTGCTATTTCTCCACATCCTCTCTAGCATCTGTTGTTTCCTGACTTTTAATGATAGCCATTCTAACTGGCATGAGATTGTATCTCATTGTGGTTTTGATTTGCATTTCTCTAATGACCAGTGATGATGAGCTTTTTTTCATGTTTTTTGGCCACATAAATGTCTTTTGAGAAGTGTCTGTTCATATCCTTCACCTACTTCTTGATGGGGTTGTTTGTTTTTTTCTTGTAAATTTAAGTTCGTTGTAGATTCTGGATATTAGCCCTTTGTCAGATGGATTGATTGTAAAAGTTTTCTCTCATTCTGTAGGTTGCCTGTTCACTCTGATAGTTTCTTTTGCTGTGCATAAGCTCTTTAGTTTAATTTGATCCCATTTGTCTATTTTGGCTTTTTTTTTTTTTTTTTTTTTTTTTTGCCATTGCTTTTTGTGTTTTAGTCATGAACCCTTTGACCATGCCTATGTCCTCAATGGTATTGCCTAGGTTTTATTCTGGGGTTTTTATGGTTTTAGGTCTTATGTTTAAGTCTTTAATCCATCTTGAGTTAATTTTTGTATAAGGTGAAAGGAAGGGGTCCAGTTTCAGTTTTCTGCATATGGCTAGCCAGTTTTCCCAACACCATTTATCAAATAGGGAATCCTTTCCCCATTGCTTGTTTTTGTCAGGTTTGTCAAAGATCAGATGGTTGCAGATGTGTGGCATTAGTTTTGAGGCCTCTGTTCCATTCCATTGGTCTATAGATATGTTTTGGTACCAGCATGATGCTGTTTTGGTTATATATGAACTATATACCTTGTAGTATAGTTTGAAGTAAGGTAGCATGATGCCTCCAGCTTTGTTCTTTTTTCTTAGGATTGTCTTGGCTATACGGGCTCTCTTTTGCCTCCATGGGAAATTTAAAGTAGTTTTTTCTAACTCTGAAGAAAGTCAATGGTAGCTTGAGGGGGATAGCATTGAATCTATAAATTACTTTGGACAGTATGGCCATTTTCACAATAGTGATACTTCTTATCCATGAGCATGGAATGTTTTTCCGTTTGTTTGTGTCCTCTTATTTCCTTGAGCAGTGGTTTGTAGTTCTCCTTGAAGAGGTGCTTCACATCCCTTGTAAGTTGTATTCCTAGGTATTTTATTCTCTTTGTAGCAATTGTGATTGGGAGTTCACTCACAAATTGGCTCTGTCTATTATTGATGGATAGGAATGCTTATGATTTTTGCACATTGATTTTGTACCCTAAGACTTTGCTGAAATTGCTTATCAGCTGAAGGAGATTTTGGGCTGAGACAATGGGGCTTTCTAAATATACAATTATGTCATGTGCAAACAGACAATTTCACTTCCTCTCTTCCTATTTGAATATGCTTTATTTCTTTCTCTTGCATCATTGCCCTGGCCAGAACTTCCAATACTGTGTTGAATAGGAGTGGTGAGAGAGGGCATCCCTGTCTTGTGCCGGTTTTCAAAGGGAATGCTTCTGGCTTTTGCCCATTTAGTATGATATTGGCTCTGGGTTTGTCATAAATAGCTCTTATTATTTTGAGATACGTCCCATCACTACCTAATTTATTGAGAATTTTTAGCATGAAAGGCTGTTGAATTTTGTCAAAGGCCTTTTCTGCATCTATTGAGATAACCATGTGGTTTTTGTCATTGGTTCTATTTATATGTTAGATTATGTTTATTGATTTGCATATGTTGAACCAGCCTTGCATCCCAGGGATGAAGCCGACTTGATTGTGGTGGATAAGCTTTTGGATGTGCTACTGGATTTGGTTTGCCATTATTTTATGGAGGATTTTCGTAAAATAATGATAAAATGAGTTGGAGTCCCTCTTTTTCTATTGTTTGGAATAGTTTCAGAGGGAATGGTACCAGCTCCTCTTTGTACCACTGGTAGAATTTGGCTGTGACTCCATCTGGTCCTGGGCTTTTTTTCGTTGATAGGCTATTAATTACTGCTTCAATTTAAGAACTTGTTATCGGTCCGTTCAGGGATTCGAGTTTTTCCTGGTTTAGTCTTGGGAGGGTGTATGTGTCCAGGAATTTATCCATTTCTTCTAGATTGTCTAGTTTATTTGCGTAGAGGTGTTTATAGTATTCTCTGATGGTAGTTTGTATTTCTGTAAAATCAGTGGTGATATGCCCTTTATCATTTTTTTGTGTCTATTTGATTCTTTTCTCTTTTCTTCTTTATTAGTCTGGCTAGGGGTCTATCTAGTTTGTTGATATTTAAAAAAAAAAAAAACCAGCTCCTGGATTCATTGATTTTTTTGAAGGGTTTTTCATGTCTCTACCTCCTTCAGTTCTGCTCTGATCTTAGTTATTTATTGTCCTCTGCTAGCTTTTGACTTTGTTTGCTCTTGCTTCTCTAGTCCTTTTAATTGTGATGTTAGGGTATCGATTTTAGATCTTTCCTGCTTTTTGCTGCAGGCATTTAGTGCTATAAATTTCCCTCTAACCACTGCTTTAGCTGTGTCCCAGAGATTCTGGTATGTTGTATCTTTGTTCTCATTGGTTTCAAATAACTTATTTATTTCTGCCTTAATTTTATTATTTACCCAGGAGTCATTCGGGAGCAGGTTGTTCAGTTTCCATGTAGCTGTGCGATTTTGAGTGAGTTTCTTAATCCTGCATTCTAATTTGATTGCACTGGGGTCTCAGAGACTGTTTGTTGTGATTTCCATTCTTCTGTGTTTGCTGAGGAATGTTTTACTTCCAATTACATGGTCAATTTTAAAATAAGTGCGATGTGGTGCTGAGAAGAATGTATATTCTGTTGATTTGGGATGGAGTGTTCTGTAGAGGTCTGTTAGATCGGCTTGGTCCAGAGCTGAGTTTTTTTTTTTTTTTTTTGAGACAGAGTCTCGCTCTGTCACCCAGGCTGGAGTGCAGTGGCGCGATCTCTGCTCACTGCAAGCTCTGCCTCCCGGATTCACGCCATTCTCCTGCCTCAGCCTCTCCGAGTAGCTGGGACTACAGGCGCCCGCCACCACGCCCGGCTAAATTTTTGTATTTTTAGTAGAGACGGGGTTTCACCGTGTTAGCCAGGATGGTCTTGATCTCCTGACCTCGTGATCCGCCCGCCTCGGCCTCCCAAAGTGCTGGGATTACAAGCGTGAGCCACCGCGCCCGGCCCAGAGCTGAGTTTAAGTCCTGTATATCCTTGTTAATTTTCTGTCTCTTTGATCTAATATTGACAGTGGGGTGTTAGAAGTCTCTCACTATTATTGTGTGGGAGTCTAAGTCTCTTTGTAGGTCTCCAAGAACTTGCTTTATGAATCTAGATGCTCCTGTGTTGGGTGCGTATATATTTAGGATAGTTAACTCTTCTTGTTGCATCTATCCCTTTGCCATTAAGTAATGCCCTTCTTTGCCCCAAATAAAAGATGCAGACTGGCAAATTGGATAAAGAGTCCAGACCTATCCCGGTGTGCTGTATTCAGGAGATCCATCTCATGTGCAAAGACACACATAGGCTTAAAATAAAGGGATGGAGGAATATCTACCAAGCAAATGGAAAGCAAAAAAAGAGCAGGGGTTGCAGTCCTAGTCTCTGATAAAAGAGACTATGTGAACTATTAAAATATTAAAATAGCCTCCTAGCTATCAGCCTGACTCCACGTTCAGGTACATTCTCCAGAGTGTAAATTAAAAAATTAATTTTAAAAACATGAAAATTATAGAAAAGTGTGAAGAGAAAACTAATAACCATCCATATCTCATCCATCCTACGTTCAGCATTTACTGAGTACCTATTATGTGGCAGGAACTGTTTCAGGAAATATAAAGATGAATATAGCTGACCCCTTTACTCAGTCTGGATGGAAAGACATGCAGGCAAATGATTGTAATATTTTGCTTTGGTACATGCATATATTTTTATTTTATTCTTGTAATAATTTTGATTATTAATTTGATTAATATATGCAAACAGAACAAAATTCAAAAATTACGAAAGGACATAGAGTAAATGGTAAGTCTCTTTCCTACTTCTGTCCTTTACCCAGTTTTCTGTCCCAGAGGCAACCACAGGTACCAGTTTCTTATTTTCCTTTTCTTTCTCTGTAATTATATATGTATATATTTATAAGCATATACATATATACGTATCCACATACATAACACACAAGTAGCATATTAAATACCTCATTCTACATCCCACATATTTTACTTTGTATATTTTGTAGATCATTCAGCAGCAGTAAGAACAGCCTACTTTGTATTTGGGTGCATAGCATTTAATTGTGTACATATCAAAACATATGTTTTATATATAAGTATAAATATGTTTTATATTTATATATGTTTTATACTTATATATGGATATATAAGTATATACCCATATACAGTAAATGTTGCTCAAAATATATATAAGTATAAAACATATACAAATATAAAATCATGTTTTAAATATACACTTTATTATTTAAGTGCAAAGTGTTAACTGATCATGTTTCTCAGTTCATGGAACATCATCCACAATGGTCCTTGTGAGGTCCTTTCTTTTCACACACTATGTTTTTAGATTTATCCATGTTTCTTTGTGTGTATATAGTTTGTTGCTTCTAAATAATGCTTAGAATTCCATAATATGCGTCTAATACATTTTATTCATCCGTTCTTGCAGTGATGGAGAGAGAGCTAGGTTCCTTCTAACTCATCGCTATTATAAACAACTCAATGAATTATCTTTCAACATGTTCCCTTATCTACCTGTGTGATTTTTATGAGCTATAAACCCAGAAGTTGAAAGTCTGGGCCAAGGGATATATGTACATTTAATCAAAGCACTACCAGATGGCACACCAGAGTGACTGTACTTGTGTTCATTCCCAATACCATTGTGGGACGTGTCCTGTATTGCCACATTCATTTCAACACATCGTACTAGTGATGAGTACACAGCAATACCTCCTTGTTTTAATTCGTACTTCTATAAATTATTTTGAGCATATTTTTATATGCTTGTTTGCCTGTTGGACTTCCTTTCCTGTGTATTGCCAGTTCATATCTCTGCCTGGTTTTCTGGCTAGATTACCTAATCGTTCATTATAAGCTGTAATAATTCCTTCAATATCCCGTCAATTCTAGATATTAGTTTCTTGTTTTTAGACAATGAAAATGTTTAATCCCATCTGTCATCTATTGTGGATATCCATATTTTTATGTATAAAGTTTTTCCCCCTTTATGTATCAAGCTTTCAGAGTTTTGTTTTAGAAGTCCTTTCTCACCCCGGGTATAAAACTATTCTCCTCCATTATCTTTAGTTATATCTTCCCCACCTATATTTTTAATTCATCTGCAACCACTATTGTATATGGTGTAAAGTAGGGATCTAGTTTTTAATTTTTCTTCATATATTAAGCTAGTTATTTGTAACAGTCCATCACTGCTGCTCTAACAACATACCACAGACTGGATAATTTATAAACAGCATAAATTTACTTCTCACAGTTATGGAGGCTGGCATGTGCAGGACCAAGGAGTGGGCAGCTTTGATGCCTGGTAAGAGCCCGATTTCTCTTTCCAAGACAGCACCTTGAACATTGTGTCCTCCAGAGGGGACAAACGCTGTGCCTTCACTTGGCGAAAAGGCAAGGCACAGGGCACATGGGCCCTCCCTCCCACCTCACTGGATTAGGGGAGTATTAATCCACTAATGAAGGCAGAGTCCTCATGACTATAATCATTTCGCAAAAGGCCTCACCTTTTATTACCATCCCCTTGGGTTTAAGTTTCAATATGTGAATGTTAAAGGGACTGATACATCCAAACCATAGCAAATACCATTTATAAAGAATCAGGCTTTTCTATACTGATTTGTAGTGTCACCTTTATTACATATCTGGTTACCATAAATTCATGGGTCTGTTTCAGAACTCTCTAATCTCCATTGGTTTAATTCTTGTTATATACTGATTTTATTACAATGGTTTTGTAGCAGATCTTAATATCTGAAAAGCAAGTCTTTACTGTTTAACTTTTTCAAAGCTGACTTAGTTAATCATAGACATTTTGTTCTTCTCCATGAATTTTAGAATAGAGTTCCTTAAAGGCCTACCTAAAATATAGTTTGGAATTTGAGTAACTTAATATTAGCAGAAATTGATATTTTTATGGTATGTGGTTTTCTCTCCATTTATCCAGATCTGAAAACACAAAAATAATTCCATGGAGGCTTTCGAATGCTTTAATTCTTTATTAAGTGTAGTTTTTCTTGTTTTTTAAGATGGTATCTTATATGTGATGACATTTTCTATTTGGTAGTTCCTGGGGAAGAAAATTCTATTTACTTTTTATATGTTCACCTTTATTTAATAACATTGGTGAACTCGTAATTATTCTAATAGCATGATGATTCTATTGTTTTTTATTCTATGGAGATGATCACACCACTTCCAATTATTGACTTTTTTGTTGCGGGAAGTCAGGGACCCTGAACAGAGGGACTGGCTGAAGCCGCAGCATTAGAACATAAATTGTGAAGATTTCATGGACATTTATTAGTTCCCCAAATTAATACTTTTATAATTTCTTATACCTGTCTTTACTGCAATCTCTGAACATAAATTGTGAAGATTTCATGGACATTTATCCCTTCCCCAATCAATACTCTTATGATTTCCTCTGCCTGTCTTTACTTTAATCTCTTAATCCTGACATCTTCGTTAGCTGAGGATGAATGTTGCTTCAGGACCCTGTGATTGTGTTAACTGTACAAATTGTTTGTAGAGCATGTGTATTTGAACAATATGAAATCTGGGCACCTTAAGAACAGGGTAACAGCGATTTTCAGGGAACAAGGGAGATAATCTTAAAGTCTGGCTGCCTGTGGGCTGGGCAGGACACAGCCATATTTCTCTTATTACCAAAAACGGGTAAGAGAAATATCGTTCAATTATTTCCCCAGTGAGGAATATTAATAACTAACAGCCCTGGGAAAAGAATGCATTCCCAGGGAGGCCTCTAAAATGGCTGCCCTGAGAGTGTCTGCCTTTATGCAGATATAGATAGGGATGAAACAAGCCCTAGCCTCATGCAGCACCCCCAGGCTTGCTGGGATTAGGAAATTCCAGCCTGGCAAATTCTACTCAGACCGGTTCTCTGCTCTTGAACCCTGACAATGGGACAGTGGGACCTGAAAGTTCATTAGCGATTCTAGTTTCACCCTGACCTTCTGCCTTGTGATCTTTTGTCACCCCTGAAGCATGTGATCTCTGTGACCCATACCCTATTTGTGCACTCCCTCCCCTTTGAAAATTGCTAATAAAAACTTGCTGGTTTTACGGCTCAGGTGGCATCACGGAACCTGCCAACATGTGATGTCTCCCCTGAACACCCAGTTTTAAAATTTCTCTCTTTTGTACTCCGTCCCTTTATTTCTCAGATTGGCTGACACTTAGAGAAAATAGAAAAGGACCCACGTGAAACATCGGGGGCTGAATTTCCCCCGATATTTTTTGTCTTTTCTTCCACTCTGCGTGCCTTATTATTTCTTTCCTTATTTCACTGGCCATGATCTATAGTACTATGATAAATGGTAGCAGCCATTTTTGTCTTGTTTCTGTTCTTAAATTTTCTTTAATAAGAAATATAGGCCGGATGCGGTGGCTCATGCCTGTAATCTCAGCACTTTGGGAGGCCGAGGCAGGCAGATCACGAGGTCGGGAGATGGAGACCATGGTGAAACCCCATCTCTACTAAAAATACAAAAAATTAGCCGGGCGTGGTGGCAGGTACCTGGACTCCCAGCTACTTGGGAGGCTGAGGCAGGAGAATGGCATGAACCTGGAAGGCAGAGCTTGCAGTGAGCCAAGATTGTGCCACTGCACTCCAGCCTGGGCGATAGAGCGAGACTCTGTCTCAAAAAAAAAAAAAAAAGTATATATATACATACATATATATATATGTATATGTATGTATATATGTATATGTATATGTATATATGTATATGTATGTATATATATACACACATATATGTACATATGTATATATGTGTATATATGTATATATGTGTGTATATATGTATATATATAGTATGTATGTGTGTGTATATGTATATATATAGTATGTATGTGTGTGTGTGTGTATATATATATATATATATATATATATATATATATATATAGTGAATTCTCAGAAATATTTCCCATGTTTGTAAGGTTCCCTTCTATCCCTAGTTTGCTAAGAGTTTTTGTCATAAAGAGGTAATAAACCATATATATATGTCTTATATATATATGTTTTGCTTGTTTGTTTGTATCTGGGGTTTTTCCCACTTAGCCTATTAATGTGTTGTATTTACTTGAAATATTTTTTGGTATTGAACCATCTTTGCATTCTGGGGATAAACCTTAGCTGACCATGATTTTTTAAATATATATATACTGTTAGTTATGATTAGCTAATACTTTTGTTTCTAAAAAGTAAATTGGGCCTCTAATTTCTTTATGAGAAGTAATACGGCCTAATGCTTAAGAGTATAGATTTTTCAAGCCAGACTCTCTGGATTTGAATTTTAGTTTGGCCACTTACTTGCTGTGTGATCTAGGGAAGCAGTAAACCTTCCTAGCCTTATTTTTCTTATCTACAAAATGTAATTAATACTAATGATACCTAATCTATAGCTTGCCATGATGAATAAATGAGTTAAAATATAGAAAGCATTCATAGAAGTACGCAGCATATAGTAAGCTCTAATTAAATGCTAACTATGATTATGGCACCAACTTAATTTTGTTTGGGGATCAACATTATACCAGCATTATAAAATAATCTAGACCCTTTTCTCGCTACATTTTTGGTACAATTTGTATAAGAAAAGAATGATCCATTCCTTGAAAATTTGGTAGGAATCACCAATAGAGCTTTATGAACCTGGAGTTTTTTCCAGTGAAGTCTTTTTAACTTCTTTTTAATTTTAATGTATGTGTGCATGTTGGTCTAGTCATGTTTTCTATTCCTCCTTTCACTAATTTTAACATTTTATAGCATTTTTCAGAAATGTATTTATTTTGTCTAGATTTCAAATTACTTAAGAGGTAGTTGTTCATAGTATTTTATAGTTTCAAAATTTTAAATTTGTAGCTACTTATTCTTAATTCTGCATTTGAATATCTACATTTTCCTCTTTTTACCTTGATTGGTCTCGCTGAAGTTCTATCTTATTAAAAAGAACCACATTTGTTTTTAAGTGCTTTTCACTCTTCTTTTGTTATCCATTGTGTTGATTTATATACTTTTGCCATTTACTTTTGTGTTTCTTAGAACCTGTGTTTTTTTTTTTCAGCTTCCTAAGTTAAAAGCTTAGCTTGTTTATTTTTTAGATCATTCTTTTTTGACTGATAAAATGTATCTCAACCTATAAACTTCTAAATACTGCTTTAGCTCTGTATCACAAATATCAGCTTGTTGTATTTCATTGTCAATAAGTTCTAAGTGTTTTCTAGTGTCTCCTCTAGTGTCTTTTAAACTCAAGAGCTATTTAGTACAATATTGTCTAGTTTTCATATATATGGGATTTTAAAAAAGCCTTAATTTTTAAATTAAGAAATATTTTTGAAATAAGTTTTTCTAGTTCTGCAAAGAATGTCAGGGCAATTTAATGGGAATAGTATTGAATCTATAAATTGCTTAGGGAAGTATGGCCATTTTAATGATACTGATTTTTCCTATCCATGAGCATGGAATGTTTTTCCACTGGTTTATGTTATCTCTAATTTCTTTGGGTAGTGGTTTGTAGTTCTCCTTGTAGAGATCTTTCACTTCCTTTGTTAGGTGTGTTCCTAGGTATTTTATTATTTTTGTGGCAATTGTGAATGGGAGTTAGTTCGTGATTTGGCTCTTGGTTTGACTGTTGTTGATGTGTAAGAATGCTAGTGATTTTGGCACACTGATTTTGTATACTAATAGCCAAGGCACTCCTAAGCAAAAAGAACAAAGCTGGAGGCATCATGCTACCCGACTTCAAACTATACTGCAGTGCTATAGTAACCAAAACAGCTTGGGACTGGTAAAAAAAAAAAAAACAAAAAAAAAAAAAACAAAAAAAAACCAAACACTTATAGGTCAATGGAATAGAATAGAGAACCCAGAGATAAAACCACACTCCAACAACCATCTGATCTTCAACAAACCTGATCAAACAAGCAATGAGGAAAGGATTCCCTATTCAACAAATGGTGCTGGGATAACTGGCTAGCCATCTGCAGAAAACTGAAACTGGGACTCTTCCTTACACCATATACAAGAATTAACTCATGATGGATTAAAGACTTAAATGTAAAACCCAAAACTATAACCCTTGGAAGGCAACCTAGGCAATACCATTCTGCAGACAGACATGGGCAAAGCTTTCATGATGAAGACACTAGAAGCAATTGCAACAAAAAAATTTGACAAATTGGATCTGATTAAACTAAAGAGCTTCTGCACAGCTAAAGAAAATATCAACAGGGTGAATAGACAATCTACAGAAAGGGAGAGAATTTTTGCAACTATGCATCTGGCGAAGGTCTAATATCCAGCACCTACAAGGAATTTAAAAAGAAAAACAATCTCATTAAAAAGTGGACAAACGATATGACAGACACTTTTCAAAAGAAGAAATATATGCAGCCAAAAATCATATGGAAAAAAGCTCAACATCACTGATCATTAGAGAAATGCAAATCAAAACCACAATGAGATACCATCTCACTCCAGTCATAATGGCTATTATTAAAAAGTCAAAAAATAACAGATACTGGCAAGGTTGTGGAGAGAAAGGAATGCTTTTACACTGTTAGTGGGAGTATAAATTAGTTCAACCATTGTGGAAGACAGTGTAGCAATTACTCAAAGACCTAAAGACAAATACCATTCAACCCAGCAATCCCATTACTGGGTATTTACCCAAAGGAATATAAATTGTTCTATTATAAAGAATATACACATATATGTTCATTGCAGCACTATTCACAATAGCAAAGACGTGGAATCAGCCCAAATGCCCATCAATGATAGGCTGGAAAAAGAAAATATGGTACATATATACCATGGAATACCATGCATCCATAAAAAATAATGAGATCATGTCCTTTGCAGGACATGGATGGAGCTGGAGGCCATTATCCTTAGTAAACTAACACAAGGACAGAAAACCAAATACCACATGTTCTCACTTGTAAGTGGGAGCTAAATGACGAGAACACATGGACACACAGAAGGGAACAACATGCCCTGTGGCCTATTAGGGGGTGGAGGGTGGGAGGAGGAAGAGAAGCAGGAAAATCAACTAACAGATACTAGGCTTAATATCTGGCTGATGAAATAATCTGTGCAACCAACCCCCATGACACAACCATCCCCCATGACACAACCATCCCCCATGACGCCTATTTAACCTGTACATCCTATACATGTACCCTGAATTTAAGTTTAAAAAAAGCTTTTTGTACTTACAATACATGAAATAGAAACAATGTCAAATAAGCCCCAAACCATAAAGTATAAGGGGGAAAACAAGATTACTATAGTGTACAGCAAAATAATTTAAAAATTGGTCCTGATAATTGTTACATTCAGGTGTTTTTTTT
Source organism: Symphalangus syndactylus (assembly GCF_028878055.3). Lineage (NCBI taxonomy): Eukaryota > Metazoa > Chordata > Mammalia > Primates > Hylobatidae > Symphalangus > Symphalangus syndactylus. The sequence goes on along the minus strand of NC_072425.2, from coordinate 38,900,499 downwards.
TTTTTTATGATTGACCGTTCGATCTTACTAAAGACATATTTACTAAAGAGTCTTGTGGTTAGGTCTGTAGTATGTTGAGGAAGACTTCAAACCATGAGCTAATAATCTATGAATGAATCCATGAATTTGCTTTTTCTAGTCTAACAGGTAATAATGAAAATGCTCACTTTCTGGGGAACTTGTTTCCCAAGACAGAGTTGCAACTCCTGCCCCAACCCCACCTACATTGGAGGAAAAGACTTTAGGAGACTCCAGTTGGGGTGGAGGCTCTGAGTTGCCAATCGCCACCTTAATTCTTGTGAATTTCCAAGCCATGCTTGAGGGTAACATTTGGATAGGTGGGAGAAACATGCTTTGATTTCCTACAACTCCTGTGGGAATGTTACCTTCATCATTAAGACTGTCAGGAACTCCTATCCCTGCACATGAACTTCAGATGGAGATGCCCAAAGATCATGTACAGTGGAATATGGGCTACCCACTGTGGAACCATACTTGTGTGAGGCAGTAGTTTTAAATACGTGAGAGAAAAATTATGTGGCGCGGGTGAGCTGTAAAATTCTGCACATGATGGGAAGCTTGACAGTCTGTGGGTTGCAAAGAGGTCATCAGAGAAACTGGAGCATTGCCAGTTGGATCCAGGGAGCAAAAGGTTGGGCATGGATGAGACTAGCATTTGGCATTAACATTTCCTAGAAGTCTTGAAATCTCCTAGGTTTTAGCACCAGAGATTTGCTCTCTCATGAACTAGCTGATTATGGAAGTGTTCCCTGAGACTATACAAGTGCTTTGGCAGGGAGTGCTCTCATTTCTGCCATCTCTGGATGCACTGGTTCATAAGGCAATCCTTTCTTTCTTCCTCCCTCTGGTCCGAGGCAACATATTTGAGCCCACAGTGTGCCAGGTCATCTCAGTCGTGGTTTGGAGTCCTCTTTGAGAGAGGAGACTGATCCACCAGCACCATCTTGGCACTAGCTATTGTTTCAAAAAATTTTTTAAACTTCTCTAAGTTTTCCTCATGAATAAGATCATCCTAGTTCTACCAGGATGTCTAAAGACTGTAAACAGATTCAGATCATATCTCAGTTTAATCAAAATGTTCCTGACAAAATTTCAGTAATCACACTAATATGGCCCAGGAATTTGTAATTTTAATCCATTCTTATTTAAATTATCAAACTATGAAAAAACATTAGCCAGGAAATTTCCTTCAAATTTGTAAAAATTCTTCAAGGAGCAATCAAGTGCTACCCACAGAGGCTTTCCAGCTACAAGTTCTTTCTGTCTAGAGTGATGAGGAAAGAGTCTAGCTAAAATAATCCTGGATTTTATCTCCAATTCTAGCTTCTCATCTGGAAGTGTCTTGGTTTGGCTGATAAATTGTATATTTAGCTTATCTATAGCTATAGGTTTCAGGTCCTTGACAGAGTATTAATTGGTTACAACCTTGCAGACTCCCAGATGGTACCTTGAGCCAGGTCCTCCTCACATTCCAGGCTTCATGGGTGCATCATGGAAAACAGGTATAAGATGAGTAGTGGGTAGACATGTTGGAATAGTGAAACTTCCAGATGCAGGCTACAACAAAAAACAGTGAGAGCAGAGGGACAGAGAGTTTGCCATGTAGTAGGTGAGGTCAGAGAAGGCAAGTGCATGTAGCTCAAAAAGAAATAATCTGAGTTATGATAGACATTCTCTGAACAAAAGCACCTATGTGCAGTCAGAAAACAGATAAACATGTACCCTTACTGTGAGACAAGCTGCAGTGGTAACTCAAGAAGGGAGCAGGTGAATTCCCTGATAGGAATTCTGCTGTTTCTTTTCTCAATTTTTGAAAATCCTTTTCCTCTGTAGTCTGTGGATTCTGAAAGCAGTAGAGGCAGAGGTAACTGGGGTGACATGGAATTCTGTATATTATACCTTTGTTGTTAATTTAAAATTTTATTGCCTTGTGGTCTGTATCATACTAATTATTTGGAATTTATTGAATTTTTTTTGGTAGCCTACTACATGGCACATCTATGTAAATGTTGTATATGTGCTTGAAATGAAAGTGTGTTCCTTATAGTGTGAAAAGATCTCTCTATATCTAAAAATATAAGCTTTTAAATTATGTTATTTATATCTTCTGTATATCTGACTACTTTTTGAGGAGAAGGTATTTAAAATCTCCCAAATCTTCCACCACATTTATCTATTTATCTACTTCCTTCTTTAGTTCTATCAGTTGCTGCATTATATAGTTTGAGACTATGCTGTTAGGTTCATATATTCACAAAGCCAACTGCTGTGGTCTTTGCCTTTAAATGATACTTCAGATGTACAAAACTAGTTAGTTTTTTTGATGTGAAAGCAATGAATCATTGTGTTCTTGCATCCAGTGTTTGCCCTTGAGAATTGTGATATCACTATGATTCTTTTTCTTTTTTCTTATTTTTTTGATTTCATTTTATTTTTATTTTTTTGAATTTAATTTTAAGTTCTGGGATACAAGTGCAGGACATGTAGGTTTGGCAGACAGGTAAACGTGTGCCATGGTGGTTTGCTGTGCCAATCAACCCTTCACTTAGGTATTAAGCCCCACATACATTAGCTATTTATCCTGATGCTCTCCGTCTCCCTGCTTCTTCGACAGGCCCCAGTGTGTGTTGTTCCCCTCCCTGTGTCCATGTATTCTTGTTGTTCAGCATCCACTTATAAGTGAGAACATGATATTTTTGGTTTTCTGTTCCTGTGTGGGTTTCCTGAGGATAATGGCTTCCAGCTCCATCCATGTCCCTGCAAAGGACATGATCTCATTCTTTTTTATGGCTGCATAGTATCCTGTTGTGTATATGTACCACGTTTTCTTTATCCAGCCTATTATTGATGGGCATTTGGGTTGATTTCATGTCTTTGCTATTGTGAATAAGCGTGGGCAAGTATTTCATGAAGATTCTTTTTCTTTTGTTGGCAATCCGTAGCTCCTTTTTGAAATCTTAAAAAAAAAATCTGTTAATCTATCAAATTTTCTCTTGTCTTTGATTATCTAAAATTTATTTTAGTATGTATCAGTGTGTGTTTTTCTGTATCCTGTTTGGCACTTTGAAGCCTTTAAGTTAAACATGTCACCTCTTTTTTCTTTTTAACTTTGGAAGATTTTATCTTCTTTATTTCTCCTCATATTCCTTCCCTTATTTTTTTTCCAGTTTTTTTCTGGAGCTTCTAGTATATGGATGTTAGTGTTTCTAGTTCTCATATCCATGTCGCTTAGATTTTCTATGTCATTATCTTTTTTGTCTGCCTTCTGGTTTTCTCAATCATATCTTACATTTCATTAACTTATTGATCAGCAATATCCACTATACAATGTATTCCATCTATTTACGTTCTTTGACTGTTATATTTTTTTGTGGTCAATACTTCCTTTGATTATATTTATGATTCTCATTTCTTTTTGAGAATATTATGCTTAATTTAAAATGTTTATGTGCATATACATAATTATATAATAATTGGTGTATAGTGCTGCTTGTTAATTTAAAAAAATATTGTCCACTTCAAATTTCTACTAGTTTTGGCTTATGAGTTCATGTTTTCCTAGGAATATCAACTCCTCATATACTAATGTATATGAAGGAGAAGGCCAATACTGAAGCCATATGCTGTGTTTCTCCTGGTGACTACAGGGAGGAAGAGAAGTAAACTGTTTACGTCCTTTTTGTCACCACTCTATCAAGCAACATTTATGGTCAGGGATTTTCTGTTAAACTATATTTGGTAGAAATAGCACTGGGAAGAGGAAAATCTCCTTAGATCAGTGGTTTTCAAGCTGCATATTTAATGGGGGTATAGCCACTATCTTAAAAAATGAACTAGAATTGAATAGAATGAAATGTCAGAGTACATCACAATTCATTAATGTAAGTATTGTTTAGTGAAACTTTTGTTTCAGCTCTCTATATACACACCAAAAAAGGTGTGTACCAGGAATAAACATATTCCTTACTGTTGATAATGATCAAACATTTTGAAAGCTACTGTGTTAGATTTAATCTACCAATCTTTGGGTTGGGGCAGGGAAGGCTGATGATCCATCTCTACCTTCTTTCCTTGGTTCTTTACCCCAGCAGGGCTTTGGGGCTTCCCTGATATAGTCCTGCGGACACTGTGATTTTTATCTCTCAGGGCACCCATGATTCTGTCAAGACAATTCTGAGGAAAGGCTGGAGCAGAATGTAAAAGTTGTCTTCTATCTTACTCTCTGCCATACCTGGATTATCTAGGCCAACATGGCATCATCCTCCAGCCTTCTCCTTCCGAAGATTATTTCATTTTCCAGGCTCCCCACGGGGCTCTGACAGTATTTAGGCAGTGCCTCAGAGGCTTGATTTCCTCTCTTATTTACTAGTTCCTCTCTTATTTACTAGTTTCTCTGGGGTTGATCTTGGGAGCTGGGAAAGAGCCGGTTGCACTAGTTACTTCTCAGTTTTTTCAGGACCTAGAGCCAACTACATTTCAAATATTTCAGATTTCCATATATTAAATTCAGAATCATGCTTTGACTTAGCATTATATCAAATGCATTTTCTTTATCATTGAAAGTTCAAATGAACATAATTTTAATGGCTGTGTAATATTCTGTCTGATAATATTACCACAATGTATTTAATCATTTTTATATCATTGGCTATTTAGAGTGCTTTCATTTTTCTTTTTTTCACAACAACATGTGACTCTGGATTGGGAATTTTTATGTCTTAATCTTTGCCTAGGGTTTAGATTAGAATAACTTTAAAATTTGTAACCTGACCATAATACTATCCAGCTTATAAAGAGCTCATTTTTACCCACTGATACATTTTTGTAGCTGAAAGGAAGAACTGCTATTAAAACAACACTAAAATGACTGGAGCCGCTTCTGCATTTGAAGGGTGCTGAGGAATTGTTCTCAAGAACAAACTCAATCTTTTGTTTAGAAGCCATATTAATGAAACTTCTGCTATGAAAGTTAAGATAATGTGCGGTGATGTGATAAGGAAGTGTAGTTTAAGGAAACTAAACTTTTCTGCATCATAGTGTGAATGATAGAGACATTGCTTTGCTGTATAACCTATTTGGGTATCTTCAGAGTGCATCCCTGATCAGTAGTTTGTAAGGAGCCTTGACATTGGGAAGAGGAGAGGAAATGGAAGGAAGGACCTGGTTCTGAGTAAATGCAGGACCTAGGAAGATGACAGGAGGTAAGAGTCCAGTGAGAGAGGACCCCAGTAGGAGAATACCTCAGATAAAGCATGTGTGTGGGTGGCAAATGAAAGGATGTGTGATAGCCAATGTTTCCTTTTTTAAGTTTCTTCTGCTATTCCTCTTTGTCCTTTTCTCCCTTTGCCTATCTCAAATCATTAACAGAGCTGTTGTGATGGTTAATACTGAGTGTCAACTTGATTGGATTGAAGGATTCAAAGTATTGATCCTGGGTGTGTCTGTGAGGTTGTTGCAAAAGGAGATTAACATTTGAGTCAGTGGGCTGGAAGAGGCGGAGCCATCCTTATTCTGGGTGGACACCAGCTAATCAGCTACCAGTATGGCCAGAATATAAAGCAGGCCGAAAAACATGAAAAGACTAGACTGGCCTAGACTCCCAGCCTACATCTTCCTCCTGTGCTAGATGCTTCCTGCCTGCAAACATCAGACTCCAAGTTCTCCAGTTTTGAGACTCGGACTGGCTCTCCTTGCTCCTCAGCTTGCAGATGACCTATTGTGGGACCTTGTGATTGTGTGAGGTAATACTTAATAAACTCTCCTCTATCCTATTAGTTCTGTCCCTGTAGGGAGCCCTGACTAATACAGCTGTGTTAGTGGCTAACTAAGAGTTAAAACCTTACATAAACGCTGCCTTGGAGAATAAAGGGTTCCACTTATGATTATGGAGAAATCAGAGGCAGCTGAAGCTGCATGAGAGGAGGCCCAAGGTAATTTAGGTAAAACTTGGGCTGACAGAAGACAACCATGACTTGTCAGCACCTGCCTCAGAACTTCTCAGTTCATGCAGAGAATTTGCAGTCACATGAAGAAAGAAGCTTGAATTGTTTTATTCAGGTGGTAAAGAAAAGAGGTCCTTATAAAGATAAAGGACTTGGGGACATTTTGGGGAGCAAGGCTTTAGCAGGCAATCAAGATCCTATTGTGTGCTTTCTTAATACCCTATGCTGCTTTCTCATGCCATCAGTTCCAGTTGTAGTCAAATAATTATGTATTTGGTTGTTCAATGTCTGCTTTTCATTTAGAATGTGAGGTGCCCAAGGCCAAGAAAAGGTTTGTTGGGTTTGCTAGCCTCTAAAACAGACTCTGGCACAAGATAAATGCATGGCAAATGTTTTTGAAATAAAGGAATGTAATCAATTGCCATTGTTTCTATTGTTATTAAAGAGAAGCACTCAAATATAATAATTACTATGCTAGGGCACTGGAATTAGGGATACTATCCCTGTCTTTTTTTTCACATTTTTCTATGCATCTTTTATATATTCACCAAAGGGTGAAAAAACAAGAATAACTCTTGGTAAGACCTCTTTACATTGAGTATTATATTCTTTGGAGTTTTGCTTCTGTTTCTATGTTCTTTCTGATACTTGAGATTGATTGGTGAAGCTCTTCTATGATGCCCAGGTCTACCCACAGAGAGCTAATTACAAAGCTATTCAATGGCACTCCTCTGCCTTTTGGAACCTGAAGTTTTGTCATTTGGCCTGCCAATGTGGAAATTTTTGTTTAGAGCCTGATTCTTAGATATATCTTTATAAATTACGAGAATACTGAATCTAAGATTTTTATGTTCATAGGTTCATACTGTGTCATAAATGGAAGGTTTCTATAAATTAAAAACATATACTTCCCTCTTTTTTGGTTGCCTTCATTAATAATTAGTTGACTTTCACTTACCTTGAAAAATGTTATAAATGTTTGACCAGCTACCCCTTTGAGAATTGAGGGAGGATTTGGTCCATTGAATGTAATAAGTGAGGTGGTAACTCCAGATTCTCTTGGGTTGCGGAAGCTGACAAGCTGTGTTTGTTCTAGGTCTTCCCCTTGGCCCTTTAAAGTAGCTTCCCATTTTCTGACATGCTCCACTGGAAGCAGCTGCAAAAACCAAAGGGAGAATGAAAAATCCTCTTTTCAGATTAGACTGAAAAGAAAATCCAGAGAGCACAACCTGATTAGAATGGAACGATATGGATCCTGCTTCACTTCCATCCTTATAAAAATAACAATTTCTTCACTGCTCTTTGCTTTCAACCTTTTGGTGCATCTAGTTCACCTTTTTGGTATTCATTCCCTCATCTCTCTTTTATCCCTCAATGTACTATAGCAGGATTCCATCCTGTATCACCTCACTGGAGCTGCTTAGGCAATTAATAATCTCCTAATTGACAAATGTGAGGTTTGGTTTTTATTCTGTCTCTCATTTGATATCTGTATTTCTTTTTTGTCTATGATAATTCTCTCTCCTAGAAAATCTCCTTCTATGACCCTGAAATCCCTTAAATGTCTTCTTCCTATTTTGGCTCCACCTTTTCACTGTTTTTCTTGCCTCCTCTTTGTTTACCACCATTTATGTGTTGGTATTCCCCAAGATTCTATTCTTGGCTGCCTCTTCTCTTCTCTTCTCTTCTCTTCTTTTTTTTTTTTTTTTTTTTTTTTGAGACGGAGTCTTGCTCTTGTTGCCCAAGCTGGAGTGCAATGGTGTGACGTTGTCTCACTGCAACCTCCGCCTCCCAGGTTCAAGTGATTCTCCTGCCTCAGCCTCCTGAGTAGTTGGGATTACAGGTGCCTACCACCATGCCTGCCTAATTTTTTGTATTTTTAGTAGAGGTGGGGTTTCACCATATTGGCCAGGCTGGTCTTGAACTCCTTACATCAGGTGATCCACCCAACTCAGCCTCCCAAATTGCTGGGATTACAGGCATGAGCCACCACATCTGGCTCTTGGCTGCCTTTCCTACTTTCCAAGCTCTTTAGGTGATTGCCTTCAATACCATGAGTTTAGCACATGAACACCAGTGTTTCCAAAATGTGTATTTCCAGCTGAGATTTCTCTCTTGGAACTTCAGTTACATATTTCCAGTCATCTAGGTGACACATCCTTCGACTGTGTAACCAAAGGCAATTCAAACTCAATACGTTTAAAACTGAATTTATTATCTTCCCTACAAAGCACCTGGATCCTCTTCCTATATTTCTTACCTTGGTTAATGATGCCATCGTATACCTTCCAGAAATCCAGAAGTTGAATAATAATAATAATTCTTTTCTGCCTGTGCAATTAATCACCAGGTCCTATAGATTCTACCCAATAAATGTTTCTCATGTGTATTTTGCCCTCTTCATTCAACATGCCATTGCCAACATACCTTCCACCAATTCCCTCCTCTCTACTGCCATCAAAATTGTCTTTCTAAAATATAGATGTCTTTCTAAAATCTTGGCACATACCTGGTTAAAAACTTCATTAAGGCCGGGCATGATGGCTCATGTCTGTAATACCATCACTTTGGTAGGGTGAGGCAGGTAGATTGCTTAAGCTCAGGAATTTGAGTCCAGCCTGGACAACATGGTGAAACATCAACTCTACAAAAAAAAAAAAATACAGATATTAGCCAAGTGTGGTGGCATGCGCCTGTAATACCAGTTATGTGGGAGGCTGAGGTGGGAGGAGGGCTTGAGCCTGGAAAGTCAAGGCTGCAGTGAGCTGTGATCATGCAACTACAATCCAGCCTGGATGACAAACTGAGACCCTGTCTCAAAAAACAAACAAAAACCCCAAAACAAAGCAAAAAAACCACACCAAAACCAAAAAGACTTTATTGAATGAAAAATGAGGTTTAAACTCCTTAGCTGGACAAAAATGGTCCCTTCCATGAAGAAAATTAATCTCCTACATATTGTCATGGCCCTTTGTATGTAATTCTATAATGGTCTTTGGAATATAATATATGGTTACTTTATTTTATTTTTTGAGATGGAGTCTCTGTTGCCCAGGCTGGAGTGTGGTGTCATGATCTCCACTCACTACAACCGCCTCCCAGGTTCAAGCGATTCTGCCTCAGCCTCCATCCCAGCTAATTTTTTTTTTTTTTTGTATTGTTGTATTTTTAGTAGAGACAGGGTTTCACTATGTTGATCAGGCTAGTCTTGAACTCTTGACCTCGTGATCTGCCCACCCCGGCCTCCCAAAGTGCTGGGATTACAGGCGTGAGCCACCAGGCCTGGCCAGTATGTGGTTATTATATATACTACATATGTGATTTATCAAATGGGCTATAAAACTCCTTGAAACAAGAGCCATGACTTTTATTTTTGTATTTCTAGTGCTAACCACACAGAATAAAACTAGATTTAAATAAAGTGAACAAATGGATGAACTGGGGAAGAAATGTTGAAAGATTTGTTCTGTACAATGACCAACATCAAATGATCGAAGTATAAGACATTGATGGGGTGATATGAAAATAGTGAAAATGGGAGAGGTCACCAGTTTATAAAAGTCCATTAACTGGAACACTGGATAATTTGTCATTTCAGAACATGTTCTGTGCTTTTTCAGGACCTGCCTCCGTGGTGGTTTTAAGATATGTCTAAAAATTCTTGACACTCCTCTCTTTTAAAAATGAAGCTTGATTTCCCTCCCTTGAATGTAAGTCAGACTTCATGACTTGCCTCTAACAAATAGGATGTGGCAGAAAAGATGCCATATGACTTCTGAGGCTAGATCATTAAGAAGGTAGCTTCTGTTGGCTCTTCCTCTTCTTTTGGTTGGTTATGTTAGGGAAAACCCATTTTCGTGCTATGAGGACACTCACATAGCCTATGAAGAGGCCCCAGTGAGGAGGAACTGAGGCCTCCGCCACCAACTAGCCACAACTTTCCAGCCATGAAAATGAATCACCTTGAATGAAAATTTTCTTGCCAGTCAAGCCTTCAAATGACTACAGCCCCAGCCAGTATCTTAACTGAAACTCCATGAGAAATTGCAACATAAAATTGCCCAGCAAGCATGCTCCGGAATTTCAGACCCACAGAAACTGTAAGAATAATCAATGTTTATTTTTGTTTTAATCTACTGGCTTTTTAAGTAGTTTGTTATACAGCAATAGATAGCTAATACATGCTCTACTATGAATAATTCTTCTCTTGATCTCTTAGCATCCCATGTATTCTTTCACATCTAATTTGTTTTGGAGCAATAGATAGCCAATGCATTCTCTATTAAGAATGACCCTCCTCTTGATCTTTTAGAATCTCATATATTCTTTCAGGTTCTGCTTCCATTGTCCTGGATTATTCCCAGCTTCCTCCAGTCTGAGTTGATATTTACCTCTTGTAGTTTTACCTCCTTCTATTGCTTAATATTATTTATTCTTTTAGCAAAAATGTATTCATTACTCAATCTCTATGGTATTCTATGCAGGGCATGGAAACAAAAAGATGAATGACTCAAAATATTTGAAAATAGTTTTCTTTCCAGATATACCCACTTTTCCTTGAGAAAAAGGATTTTGATTGTTCTTCATCATTAGATTGTTTTGGGGCTTAAAAGTGTGAGTGTTGGGTTAAGGTTGTCTGCATAAGCATCCAGGCTTAGCCTGTTTACTGTCCCAGCTTACTACCTGACTTTGGACAAGTTACCTCTCAAGGCTTAAGTTTCTGTCTGTAAAATGGGCATAACAGTAATTCCTGTCTTACATGGTTATTATGAAGAGTAAATGGGATCATACATGTTCAGTGCTTAGCATGGTACCTGACACTAAGTAAATTCTCAATAAATATGTTAGTATTATTGTCATTGATTATCCCACTCAATGTCTAGCATAGTGACTAAAATAGGGTAGGTATTCAGGAAAGAAATGTTTGTTAAATTAAAATGTAAATGGAATAGGTTACTTTTGATATTGGAGGATAGGTAGTCAGAAAAGCATTTCAGACATGAGGCGTCAGTCATTATTCATGCAGCATTGAGTCACTGAGTACAATCAACTCAGTAACTTATTAATTGGTTAATTAACTTATTAAATGTTTAGTTACTATGTGCAATTAACTAGAGACATAGGAAAATGAGTGAAAGACATAGAAGGGCCAAGTGCTTGGACACTGGAGAAAACATTTCTTAACCCAGGTGCTTCCATGGGAAAGCAAAATTCCCTACTGCCAGAGTCCTAGATTCAATAAATATTTATTGAGCCACTATTATATGCCAGACACTGTTACAGGAGCTTGAGGTACAGCGAATTTTTGTTCATTTGATAAATATTTATTGAACACCTTTTTTGTGTGTGTGCCATTCTTTCATTTCCATTCTGTGAACAAAACAGATGAGGATTTCAGCTTTCATGGACATTTCTCACAAGGAGAAATAGACAATAAATCATATTCGCCTGTGATGATTAACACTGAGTGTTAACTTGATTGGACTGAAGGATGTAAAGTATTGTTTCTGGGTATGTCTGTGAGGGTGTTGTCAAAGGAGATTAACATTTGAGTCAGTGGACTGGGAGAGGCAGACCCACCCTCAACCTGGGTGGGCACAATCTAATCAGCTGCTAGCACAGCTAGAATAAAGCAGGCAGAAAAAGTTGTAAAGAGCAGACTTGCTGAGTCTTCTGGCCTTCATCTTTCTCCTGTGCTGAATGCTTCCTGCCCTCGAACATCAGACTCCAAGTTCTTCAGTTCTTGGACTCTTGGACTTACCCCAGTGGTTTGCCCAGGGGCTCTTGGGCCTTGGCCGAAGACCAAAGGCTGCACTGTCAGCTTCCCTACTTTTGAGGTTTTGGGACTCAGACTGGCTTCCTTGCTCCTCAGCTTGTAGACGGCCTACTGGGGGACTTCACCTTGTGATCGTATGAGTCAATACTCCTTAATAAACTCCCCTTCATCTATATATCTATCCTGTTAGTTCTGCCCCTCTAGAGAACCCTGACTAATACATCATCCTACCTAGTTAATTATATAATTTGTTAGAAGATAATAGAAGCTATGAGAAAAAGGAAAAGAAAAAGTACAGCAAGGTAACAAGGATCAGATTTGCCAGGGTTAGTGTATGCAGGGGACTGTGCAGTTTGGTATATTTCTCACTGAGAAAGTGAGATATTGATGAGCAAAACTAAGGTCCTCTTCTACCATCTAGTGAAAGAGACAGACAAGAAGAAAGAAAATAAATCATTAGTGGCTGGGCATGGTGGCTCACACCTGTATCCCAGAACTCTGCGAGGCCAAGGCAGGTGTGGATCATTTGAGACCAGGAGTTTGAGAGCAGCCTGGGCAACATAGCAAGACTCTGCCTCTACAAAAAATTATAAAAATGAAGAAAAGTAATGATAAATATCATTAAAAAATAGGATAATGCGAGAAAATCAAGGTCCTAGCTCTGGATATCTGTGCCCTTCCAGGAGGGAAGCCCAGGCCACTACCAGTCCTGCCCATCTGGCTAAACAGAGTCTCTATTGAAGCACACACCTATGTTATGACCACTTCCTATGTGTCTGTGAATAGGACAGCAGAACTATTATGTGTTGTAGCAGGTATTATATTCTAACCAATTGGTCGACAAAAGAAGAAACATTCGTAATCTGTTAGTCATATTTCTGGTGGTGTAAATGGGTGATGGCGGATCACCTTAACTCAAAGGTAGACTCTAGCCTCTCTGCACAGGACTGGAGGAGAAACCGTGTGAAGATTGCCACTGTCTAGAAAGTATAGGATGTTGTCCTATACTAGTGGGAAAGATTTGCTTATTATGAGAACAGAATTTCTCATAGGTTTGAGTTTGATCTTTAGATTAGGACTATTAAAGGGAGATGGTTCTTTCAGTTTTCTAACATAAATTTTAATTTTATTCCTGATAGATGAGATGTGGCTATGTTTCATGCTTAAGAAAGAGTGATGGGGTTGTAAAATGTTTCTCTTTCAGTTTGGTTGAAAGTAGAAGGAACTCAGAGTTTACATACCCTTAAAAGGGCTGTCGAGAGTGGGGAGTATTCAGAGCACAGCCACAAAAGGTGATTAAAGGACCTGGGGAGGAAGGGAAATTAAAATTATTAGGCCTGCAGAAAGACATGTGTGTGGCCAGGGTGAGAAGAGAAGGGAAGAAAAGGGAACTGACTTAATAATTGTTCTCTTGCCACTAGGGGTAGAACAAGAGGAAACAGGCTTAAATGAAAACAGGATAATTTAAGATAAGAAAGCTGAGTTTCTTCCCTGGGTTCTGGAGGCTGGCGTCTCTTCTGTAAGATCTCCAGGGAAGATACACATCAGTCTGGTGTAGTTTATTTTAGCTTTAGTAAACATTTTACCCAAGGTGTGTAGCTTTGTCCATCTCTTTCAATGCTTACAGCTGGCAGACTGAGAATACATGTGATGTCTGAAAGCTTAGGCTGAAGAAATCTGATCTTAGTGTCGGGTATTGAATTTCCAATTAGAATGCTCATTTGCCCTCTGTGCTGCACACTTTGGGCCTTGGGCTAATTTAAATGGAGTATTTTCAGTGGATCCTGCCTAGAGACAGGAAGATGGCTTAGGGGCCATCTCTTGCTTTCTTTTATTCCCAACATACTGTGGGAAATACTATTTATTCATTTTATATTGCTGATTAAAGGTCAGATTAAATTATTTTTTATTCAACTAGTGTTGCTTGACATTTTTGTATATGATCTTTAATATTCTTCATTTTTAAAAGATATGTATAAAATAATCCTCTTTATATAAAATACGAATATATTTGTGTGTGTACAAAATAGATATAGTCATAAAGAGAGATGTAAAAGATGGCCAAGAAAATGTTAATGGTGCTTACATAAGGAAGGTAGAATTTCATGTGACCTTTACTTTCTTTTTTATAGTACCATGTGGTTTTTGAATTTTCTACAATGAGAATGCGCCATCTGTATAATCAGAAAGAAAACAATAAAGCTTTTGAGAAAAAATACTGCCAGCCACATTTTGAGATTATTGTGATATATCAAAGAGGCAAAATAAGAATTTGCTCAGGATTCAAACCCAAAACTCACTCCAAGCCACGTGACTTGCATTTTCTTAGGTAATTTGAGGGACACAAACAAGTCAAGGACACAGTGCCTTCCCCTGGGGAACTAACAAGCTGGAGAAAAAAAGTCATATAAGCCAGAGACATGAAAAACAAAGCCAGGGGCAAAAACAGGAATGGCTTAGGAGTTCTGCGAAGAGGTCAGGAAGGCCTTCCTGGATGACAGGGGAACTTGAAGATGACAAAACTCAGATATCTCAGAGAAGGGGAAGAACATCCCTGGTAGAAGGCACAGCATCAATAAGGCTCCAGGGGTAGAAATATGTAAGGCAAGTGTGGCAGAATAATTTGTTAATATTAATTTGTGTTTTGTGATCTCTTTTCTCCAGAGGTTTAGTTGCAGAGCTGAAAACAGAAGTTATTTGAAGACAACAGACATTGCTGGCCTTTGTTTTTAAAAGCCTCAGTTTATTAAGGGGATCATAGGAAAGGGAGAAGGAAGTGGCTAGTGCCTTTGTATGGGACGCAGGACTGTTGGAATAGGGGAAAGCCATTTTCCCCAAGACCACAAGTGGACTGCAGTTTAGGTTTGTAAGAGTGGCTTCACCCGTCCCCTGCACCCGGCACCCTTGCAGTGTCTCAGAGAGGTTGCAAGACCTTGGTAAGGAAGCATGGCATTCTTATTATGTTAAGCTGCACCCTGGGCTCCAGTGCCCAGCCTTGGCAAAGACCCAGTGTGAAGTGGAAGATTCCTACATACATGCAGAAAACAGAACAATTCCATAGTGCTAAAGAAAACATATGAATATGCAAATGCTTGTGAGGATATGTTGCTTTGACCAAGTCAGATAAGTTCTGACACCTTAGTTTCTCCAGCTACCAAATAAATGGGTATGTTGATCCCTTCCGGCTCTAAAATTCATTGAATCTACTAAATTTGAATGTCTCTACATTGCATCATTTCATTTCCACCTGAAATGTGGTGAGGATTGTGTGGAAACCCCATTTTAAGACAGCGACCACGAGAATGTGCACATATGCATAATGTTTTTCAGCAGGAAGTAGGAGTATACGGCATAGTAATTGAATCTGCCTTTTGAATCTTCTAAGCCAGCAGGATCTGATACCTGATCAGATGAGTATTGTTTCTTCCTTCCTGTAAAATCAGCTAAAATGGGAAGACTGAAGTGCAAATTTCCATCACAACTTGAGAAATCTTCTGCACTCATCCACCCCCACTCTCTCTTCATGTGTGCCCTTTATTTGTATAGATTCTTGCTTTCAACCAAAGGGGTTCAGTTCCAGAGAGACAAATCATGCACAGAGAAAAAAATTGCTTCCTAGACTTGAATATTTAGTGATGAGCTAAACCTTCCGAGAGGGGAAAAAATATGATTCTGTTGTGAAGGGGGAAATAAATGTCCTCCAAATCAATGTGAAAATGGAGACCTAGGGAAGTGAGGTTCACATCTGTACTTAATGTGGCTCTGGAAGGATGGAGACAGAGACAATAAATGATATATCAGACATGGTGCTCTGCTTAGAAATTGCAATTCTAAATGTCATACGCCGTGAGCTTCTCTCATTCCCCCCATAATTCAAGACGATTCACAGGAGATAACTTCTTTTCTCTGCCATAATAATATTCTTGAGCTTGTCTCCCAAATAAACAACATTGGTTTCTGCTTTAAGCAACACCTTCCCCATTTTCCCACACCACTTAAATCAACAACCCCTTTCTCTGTCTGATCTGAATCCCAAGCTCCCAGCCTTGTATTTTGCTACAGATATGCTTCCCATTCTGAGTTCGTGTTCCTTATCTCCAGTGTTATTAAAGAGCAGCTCAGCATTGCCCGGTTTATACTGGAGTTTTTTGCCACTCTAGATGAAATGGGAATATTTTGTGTCTTCTTTGTTTTTTTTGAATCACCTTCTTAATCTGTATCGTAATCTATTCATTTTTTTGTTTTAAACCCGTGATTTTTGTGTCAAGTTTTTTCTTTTTTATTAATCTGCAGACTCCAGTCCAGTCACCTCCTTACTGAAATGAGAAACCTGGTATTCATATCACTCAGTGTGGTTGGTTTTGGAGCTCACTGAAGATTAAAAACACAGGAAGCCTTGCAAGTAGCCTAGAGGGAATAGAGAGGTTGCTATTAATGTGTTTCTTCATTGAACAGAGCTCATCTGTGCATTTGGAAATAAAGAGAAAGTGACTGTTCAAAGCCACTGAGAAAAGTGCTATCTGGGACATTTTATCTGAAGATTTTATAGGAAATGAAGAATGGCCCAAAGTAAAATGTGGCGTCACAGTAATATTCTTATAATGCTGGATGCTTGGCTAAGAGTAGCAAGGGGAAAAAATGCCTTTTGAAAGTGGGGTTGGCTCAGGGAAGAAGAAAATGCTCTATAGAAAAATAGAAATGTCTATACTTTATGGGGCCCAGAACTACTTCGTATTTGCAGAACATTCAGGCTTTTGCATCCCTATGGACCTTCAGAATTCTTCCTTTTCTTGCACAAATTAGCTATGGTGAGGTGTCCCCAGAACTAGGCAATGAGGTCACCCTTTGAAGGTCAAATATCCAAAAATCAGAAAAGAATAAAGGAATTGAGCCATCTTCAGACATGGCCAGGCCTCCAAGATGTTCTGTACTCGTGTGATTGAATGAATATTAAGAGTGGATATAGAATAGTTAGAGATTCAAACAGTGTGTATAGGATTTGTCTTTAGGACCAGAATCACAGAAATTGAAGAGTGGGTTTAATAGAATTAAAATAGTAGCTACTATAACAATAATCACACATTAGCACAAATACTGTGCTAAAAGTAGTTATAAACATTTTTTACTAGGCCACATAACAGTCTAGAGATTCTTGTCCCTATTTTATAGATCAGCAAACTGTTTCAGAGAAGATGCGTGATGTTTCCAAAGTCACACAGCTTGTCAGTGGTAAAGCAGGGAATCAAATCCGTGTTTGATTGCTGGATTTCAAAACTTACTGTATGGAGGGAAACATTCTACATGTATTTTGGAAAAAGGAAGGGGAGCAAAACTTCTGTGCAATGAAAAGAGATATTATTTTGTTAGACATGAATGTCAAGTAATTAGATCACCTAGGAGGTGGAGTCTATTGTGGGAAGAGGGAGGGTCTATCTGGCTTTGACACACCTGGAGAAATACCCCACTGGATCTTCCAGTTCCCTATGAACTCGTGCTCACCAAGTCATCTTCCAACAGCTAAGTTAGCTTCCTATGTACTTGATATACCCCAGTTACTGGAAATGGATATCTGAATCTTTAAATGAATATGTTTATGTCTTGTTTCCGTATCATTGTCTCCAGAGTTGAGGAAGTCTGTCCAGCCCACCAATGCAATTCCTTTAAGGACACTGTTGACCCACTGTCAGCACATTCAAGACCAAATTATGGCATAGGTGGGGAAGGCCCTGTATCTGAACAGTGGACCCACCTACTCCTTTCTCTTCACACTAGCCTGGCTTTGCTACACATTCTTTCTTCAAATCATCAAAATCCAATTAGCTGCACATTAACTACAATGATGATTACTACCATTACCTGAAGGCTTCATATGTGCCAGTTGCTGTGCTAGGCACATCATGAACTCTGTATCTCATTGAAATCGCACAAGTCCCCTCTCAGATACTTCTGTTTTACTAGAAGTAGAGGCTTGGAGAGGTTGCCACACTGAATCTAAGCTGAGAAGCTGGGATTCCTGTCCAGATCTATATGCTCTTGGCCACTATGATGGGATGCCAGTTTTGCCTTAATTACACCTTGTCAGTGTGGACCAGTCTTTTGCCTTTGGGACTAAAACTGTGGCTCCCTGAATAGACACCTTTGTATCAGACTGCCAGAAGGAAACAGCCTCCCAGCTTGCCTGGTTCTCTGAGACTCTCCTATGGGGAAGTACCTCCAAGAGCCTGGTGAGCTCTGTGTATGTGCACATGTTTGAATTCCTGAACCTGTAAAATTGAGGATCAGACCTCAGGCTCCGGTGTTAACACCCATGGGGACCTGGCGTAATCAGCATAGAGTGTGGGGAGGCCAGAGGACATAGGAGAGAAGATTCTGTTTAAATGGTCAGCTCACATTCCTTTTTGACTTCTTTCTGTAACAACACTATCTTTCCTCTCATGTTTCCATAGATTCAAGTCCTCAGGCACCAGCTGCTGCCATGTCATTGAAGGAGGCCTTGATAGGCTTCCCTTAAGGAGAAATGCATGATGAGCTATTATTTCTCCAATACCAAATTTATTATAAAGATGACCATTAATAGCAACCCCCTAGATTTATAAAGCACCTTTCTCCTAACAATCTGTCTTGTAGAGGTTTTCTCATTTATCCTCTCAGAACCTGAGGGATGGGGAGAAGGAAATATTACCATTTTTACGTTATGGATGGCCATGATCTAGAAGCTTTTATTGCTATACCTATTTCCATGTGGAATTGTATTAAGAACTACATAGAGAGAGCCCACAAATGCATCAGGTATTTATTGAGGGTCTTTTATGTGCCCAAATAACTTTGGTGTTATTGTCCCATTTCACAGATGAGGGATGGAAGTCTCAGAGAAGTTAAGTGACTTGCTTAGCAGCATATACAGATAAATGAGTAAAATATGGTTTCTGCTATCACCAAGAAGACAATATAATAAATAAGTTGCTTTTGTTGAGCATCTATGTGCTAGGCACTGTTCTAAAAAAATACAGGAGTTATCTTTGGTAACTATTTTAACAACTATACAGGGGTACTATAACAAACTATAATTATCTCCATATTACAGATGAGGCATAGAGATATTGAGTAGCTTACACTAAGCTACATAGCTGGTAAGCAGCTGACCTTGAGAGAGAAAAAAGCAGAAAGGAGCCAGATAGTTCAAGTTGGATTCCAGCTCCAACAATTTTTATGTTACCCTGAGCCAGTTGCTTAACTTTTCTATTCCTCACTTTCCTAACTTGTTGATATGGTTTGGCTGTGTCCCCACCCAAATCTCACCTTGAATTGTAATAATCCCCACATGTCAACGTCGGGGCCAGGTGGAGATAACTGAATCATAGGGGCAGTTTCCTCCTTACTGTTCTCATGATAGTGAATAAGTCTCACGAGATCTGATGGTTTTATAAATGGGTGTTCCCCTGCACAAGCCCTCTTGCCTGCCACCGTGTAAGATGTGATTTTGCTCCTCATTTGCCTTTCGCCATGCTTGTGAGGTCTCCCTAGCCTTGTGGAACTGTGAGTCAATTAAACCTCTTCCCTTTATAAATTATCCAGTCTCAGCTATATTTATTAGCAGCTTAAGGACAGACTAATATACTTGTGAATGGGAATAATAGAAGCATCTGCTTCATAGGATTGTTGTGATGATGAAATGCAATGATTTATGCAAAGCGCTTAGAACTGTGCCTTGCATATGTTGACTGCCAGTGTCTGGGATTTTAATCCAGGCACTTGGACTCTAGAACCATTATGTTCTGCTGCAAAAATAATTCTCCCAGGTGCAGAAACAATAACATTTGAACTGAGTCTTCAAAGGACAGTCAGTGGCTTGGTTCTAGCAGTCTAGTTCTAGCTCAGTCAGGAGAGCCACATTTAATTCAGTTGTGAAGAGGTAGTCACCTTTTTCATCTCTTCATAATTGTCTCAAGTACTGGGAGTTTGGGTCCTTAGCATCTCTGGATTTCTTCCATCCAGAAGACATTAAATGTATTTCCTTATAAGATACAGGGAAATTCTGCCAGCCATGAAAGTAGTTATCTACGCCTTATTTATTGAAAGATTTTTCTTTTTTGAGGAAATGGCAAAATTGTACTTGACTGTGTGTTGACAAATTGATTTTTCTTTTAAGATTCAGCAATATGAACATAGGCCAATCTCTCCACTTTTTTTTTTTTTTTTTTGAGACGGAGTCTCGCTCTGTCCCCCAGGCTGGAGTGCAGTGGCACCATCTCGGCTCACCGCAAGCTCCGCCTCCCGGATTCTCGCCATTCTCCTGCCTCAGCCTCTCCGAGTAGCTGGGACTACAGGCGCCCGCCACCACGCCCGGCTAATTTTTTGTATTTTTAGTAGAGACGGGGTTTCACCGTGGTCTCGATCTCCTGACCTCGTGATCCGCCCGCCTCGGCCTCCCAAAGTGCTGGGATTACAAGCGTGAGCCACCGCGCCCGGCCAATCTCTCCACTTTTAAGACACACACGCACACACCCCAGGAAATGCTGCATACCTTCAAGGAATATAGTGGAACTACTATGTATGGAAAGCCTAAGCTTTGCCTTCAACTAACATTTTCAACTAAATTTTTAAATATTCCTTTAAAAAAGAACTAAAAATAGAACTACTGTTCGACCCAGCAATCTACCCAAAGGAAAAGAAATCATTATATGAGAAAGACACCTGCACTGTTCATAATAGCAAAGTCATGGAATCAACCTAAGTGCCCATCAATGGTTGATTGGATGAAGAAAATGTGGTATGCCACGGGATACTATGCAGCCATAAAAACAGAATAAAATAACATACTTCGTAGTAACAAGAATGGAGCTGAATGCCATTATCTAAGTGAAATAACTCAAACAGAAAAATGAAATACTACATGTTCTCACATATAAGTGAGAGCTAAACAATGGGTACACATGGACATAAATAGAAACAATGGACACTGGGGACTCCAAACGGAGGGAGATTGGGAAGGGGGTGAGGATTGAAAAATTACCTTGAGTACAATAGTCACTATCTGAGTGCTAAGTATACTAGAAGCCCAAACCACGCAATTATACAACATATCCATTTAACAAAACTGCACAAGTTACCCCTGAATCTAAAATCAAATTTCAAAAAATATTCCTTTAAAAATACGTTTGTCAAATATTTTGTCGACAGGAATCCTTGAAACCTGTTTCAGTAGACAAAGTCCTATTGTTTTCTAACACAATTAAACAGAAGTTTACTTGTATCATGTGTATTGAAGCAAAGTTATAACCTATACTTATTATTTAGGGTAGACAAATTTAGAAGCACTTGTCAAACTAGTAACAATACAATAAGATACAGAGTAAAAATAAGGGAAGTACAATTGATATTTGTATTGCAGAAAAGCCTTATATGGTATAGCTAGGCTGTTTAAGTCCTAAAGTTTGTCACTTAGGCAGAGGTTATCATAAATGTATTTCCGTTAAAGAATAGATATTAATAATTGTTGAGCATAGTTCAGTAAGATGGGCATGATTATTTCTAATAGATGGTGGAATTTAAAATTTTGAGATTCAATGTTACTTTTCTAAGACGGTAAGACCAGGATTTGAACTTGAATTGATTTGCAAATCTACACTTACTGTGCTATCTGTGTTACATTGTATACTAAGCAGTACAGACCATATTTGAACCCATGTCCCCTTATTTGACAGCCTATATGATTGCACAGCAGTTCATTGCTTTTCCATAAGTTTATCTATTTTGACTCTCTGAGCTTTATTCTTTGGAGATAGTCAATTGCTACATTTCCTTTATATGGAAGGCAGGCATCCAAGAGATGTAATTTGAAGCCAAGACTTTCATGCTCAATTTAGATCAAGTTTCTCTAATACATACCATTATGGTACAGATCTCTGCAAACCAAACAAAAATAATTCTAAGTTCCTACTGTGGACCTACTAGCTTACTCAATAGGTGATTAATCCATATTCCAATACAGCTAAACAAGAGGGACAGTCCACTGATTTTTAAACATTTAGTAATAGAACTTCCATACTCACACCCCTGCTGCTATGTAGAAATAAAAATTCTCATTTGATATATCTGTGTGTCGAAAGGTACAAGAGAGGCAGCGTGTTATGTTCAAAAGAATACTGGAGATCTGCCTTCTGCTCCTGCCTGGCTGAAGGGGATTTTGAAAATGGCCTGCTGTTTATGGAGTAGGAGTCAAAAAACACAGGTTTTATTGGCCCTGGATTTGCCAATTGGGCAAGTCTCTCAATTTCTCAGAGTCCCATTCCTTTGCTGGTAAAATGTGGTTGATCCTTTCTGCCCTGCCTGCCTCCCAGGGAGGTAATGAGGATCGAATGAGAGTGTGCACATGAAGAGCTGCACAAGCTTAAAATGTAATTATGATGCTGCTGGGAGGAGAGTCTCCTAATCTAACGAGGTGTGCTTGTCCTTCACATACCCTCTCACCTTCCTCCCCCTTGCTTCCTGCTTCTTCATAGCATTTTCTCCCTTTCCTTTCCTCACTTTTATCCTCTGCCTCCTTTGCTCCCTCCTGCTGGAGTTTATGACCTAGGCTAATGAGACAAATACGGCTCCTCACATCAAGGGTGGGGAATTAAGGCCTGGTTATAGTCCAATTTAATTTTCATGATCTCTTGAACAAGTGAAGGAATGCTTGGGAAACAGGCTGCTCTTGGCCTGATGCCGGCCCAGCTCGAGTCGGGGCAGCCGTTACCCATACTAGCACATCACACTCCTGGTAGACATTTCAATTAAAAGTCATTACCCTTCCTTCCATGTCTGCCTCGGCAGAGGCTGCCGCCAGCCCTGGGTTTTAGTCCCAGCTCTTCCACTTAGCAAACAACCTTGAATGAGTCATTTAATTTCTCTAAGCCTTAATTTCCTTACTTATAAAATGGGGATATTAATGATATGTTTTGCTTTTCACACAGGACTGTTTTAGGGATTGCATTAAATCAGGTGATTTCAGACTGGCAAGTTCTGTATTATGATTTTTTAATTATTAAATAACATGCCTGGGTGTTCATATTTTAGATGAACTCTTCCAAGTCAGTATTTTCAAGGAATATTTTTGGATAGCGTATTTGCCTTTTCTAGCTCTCCTGTGATTATCTGAGATATAGAGTAAGCACTTTCACAAGACTCTTAAGAAGTTTAATAAAGTTAAAATGCTATATATTCCATATGTAGAGTGCTAAGTCTGAAAAGTAGATTCTCATAGAAGTTAGAATTCCATACAAACTTGCTATTTCTCTACCCTGCAACCAGAGACATGGTGCATTTTCCTGGTAATCATGAGAGCCTTGGAAACACCTTTATTCCCATCTTTAGTCTCCCATCTTTTCTGGAATTTTCCTGTGTTCATAGAATCTTGCAAATGGCTGGGTTCCCTTTCTGGGACCTGTCTCATGTTTTCTTCCTGGACACAGGCTGTAGCTCCCCAGTGGCTTGGCCAGTGTGCTCTTCACTTCTTGGGTACTGACCTGTTTCCTTTGTAGGCTGCTCTTTCTGCCAAGGGAAAGTTGCTGCAATTTTGTTTCTCCTCTTTCCTGTCTTGTACTAAGGTTGAGGAGTCACTTTCTGTATCAGCTAGGTCTTACCAGGGCTTCTCTGTCCACAAATGCTCAATATTGACCTCTGTTTTTTGTCAATAAAATATAGTTTTGTTAGAAATATTTTCTCTAAAAATTTGTTTCAATGATATCATTAATAAATTCTTCTCCTCTTCCTGTCCTCTAAATGCTTGCATGTCCCAGCACCCTGTCTTCAGCCCTTTTTTTAAGTGTATTCACTTCCTACATTATTTCTTCAGTCCAAAGATTTACTTATCCTCCATAATTGAGATAAGGGGATTCTGGGAATATGGTGATGTAAACATAACTCTCTTTCCCTCTCTTCTGATTTCAAGAAAATTTGCTTTTTCTGAGCCAAGTAGGAACCAAGATCTCTCAGTAACTGGTATAGCTAGGGTCGTAGGCTCTTTTAACTTCCCTGAAACGGAACTGAATGGGACTTCTTCTAAGTGCTGGACATTCACCCAGGGAGCAGCATCAGAGACTAAGGATGAGCATAGGAGAGTGCTGGGTCAGGAGGAGCTTTTGGACCTTAAAGGAAATATAATGCTAATCCTTAAGGGTGTGCTAATTTCCTTAACCTACAAAAGACCAAGAAGGAATTGAAAGAGCTGGTAAAATTTTTCCCTCTTTCCAGGTTGGAAGAGTTCTGGTAGAACTGATACTGAAGAGGCTACGCTAGCAGCCTTAGGTGGGGGCTGATACCCTGTCCTTAAACCACCGGCCTACAGGATAAAAGATACCTCAACCTTTTATTTCTCTGAGTCTCATCATTAAGAATGTCTTGGCATTTAGATTTTTTTTTTTATTATTATACTTTAGGTTTTAGGGTACATGTGCACAACGTGCAGGTTTGTTACATATGCCCCAACAGTCACAGAAGAGGAAAAGAAGAGAAGAGAATCACCTTGAGCAATTAGGGCACAAACTTGGTGAAACAGAGCTACTGGGGGAGATGTCTGACCATCTGAGTGGGAGAAAGGATGAGGGAAGAAACAAAATACAATAAAGCCTTACTGGAGATTGATAGCAAAGATTTTAGCTCAAAAATCAAGTAGTTATTTGAGAGTGATCAATTTGAGGTCCAAATTTACGGTATGAAGAAGTAAATACAAGAGTATCTAAAAATATTTTCTTGTTTGGCTCCCTCCCTCTCCGAAAACTACCTCAAATCAGAAACTGAAACAGACTTAGGTGTAGGCAGTGTGTTTTGCAGATAATTCCAGGAAGCAAGAGTGGGAGAGTATGGAGATTGAGACAGGGACAGTAAAATCTGATATAATGATGCATTATAAAGTCACTGCTACGGGCAGCAAGACTCAATTCCATGGGAACCTCCTAAGAAGCATCTAGAAGGCCTCCTGGAACTGAGCTCTTGAAAGACAGGAGGCTGGAGAATTTGCTTACAGTCTGCCAGCCCCTATTGATGAAGAAATGTTCCTGGGAGCTTTAATTGCTCTGCATTTCAAGATGTGGGCAGTGGTTGAGGTCGACAGCTGTCAGCACAAGGCAAGTCTGGATGCATGTGGAATTGTCCATGGCAGCTGCAGTTGACATCCAAGATTGATGTCAAGTGTATAGGAAACAGGGCACCAGCCATGTCTATTACCAGTATTTCAGCAGAAAGATAAAAACATGGAGATCTTGGGAGGAAATATAAGTGCCTAGAGGAGAGATTCAAGAGACCCAACACACAAATAGATGATATTACAGAAGGAAAAAAAAGATGGAAAAGAAACATAAGTAAAATCAATAATGACAAGACAAAAAACATTCAAGAGAAATATTCCTATGAAGTGAGCATATACTTATACCATTTATATGCTAACTCCCAAATTCATCCCTTTGGACATAACCTATACCATGGGATGCAGACTTGCACACCCTGTGCTTACTCAACGTCTCCGTTGGGGACACCAATTAATTTTTTCCACATGAACACAATAAATACAAAACTTGTGGTTTCCTCTCTCCCACTCCTATCCCAACTTGCTCCCTTCTCAATCTTACCTACTCAGTAGGCACTGCCATTTGTGCCATTGCTTAGGACAGAACCCCCGATGTCATATTTGATTCCTCTGTGTATCTCACACACCACACCTAATTTACCAGTTGGCCTTACCTTCATTATGTACCCCCTATGTGACCCCATTTTTTCAGTACCATAGTTCAAAGCATCATTTCACCACCTGGATTACTACAGTAACTTCTATGATATTGTGATTAAAAAGAAATATATATATTTTATTATACTTTAAGTTTTAGGGTACATGTGCACAACATGCAGGTTAGCTAAGGAAGGGGAATATATATATATATATATTTTTAAGACAGGATATCACTCTGTTGCCCAGGCTGGAGTGTGGTGGTGTGATCATGGCTCACTGCAGCCTTGACCTCCCAGACTCAGGTGATCCTCCCACCTTAGCATCCTGAATAGCTGTGACTACAGGCACATACCACCATACCTGGCTAACTTTTGTATTTTTTATTTATTTTTTTTTTTGTAGAGATGAGGTTTTGCCATGTGGCCCAGCTAGTCTCGAACTCCTGGGCTTAAGTGATCTTCTGCTGTGGGCTCTCAAAATGCTGGAATTACAGGCATGAGTCAATGTGCCAGGCAAGAAACATATATTTGATCTCTTCCCTCAGTTCTAGTATTTCATCTTTGACCTTGGTTCCTGACACAGAGCTCCTAAGATCTTTGTAATTTCCTACGTGTTGAGAGTGTCTGACAGAGCTCTGAACTCTCTTGGAATTCCCTGGGCAATGGGAGCATCTTTTCTTTTGATGTGACGTGGTGGGCTTCTGGACAGCCTCAGAATGGGGTCTGGTTTTCAGGCGAACCAACCAAGTTATTAGAGGGTTGAAAGTTTCAGCCCCACTTCTGACCTTCAAGAAGCAAAGAGGGGGCTGAAGAGGAGTTGATCACCAATGGCCTATGTAATGAAACCTCTATAAAAAACCCAAAAGGATGGAGGTTTGGAGGAGCTTCCAGGTAGCTGAACGTATTGAGATTTCTGGAGGGTGGTGAGCCTGGAGAGGGCATGGAAGCCCTGTGCCCCTTCCCACATGCTTGTTCTATGTGTTTCTTTATAATATTCTTTGTAAAAATGGGTGAACAAAAGTAAAATGTTTCCCTGAGTTCTGTGAGCTGCTTTAGCAAATTAATTGAACCCAAGAAGAGAGAACTTAGCCTGCTGGGATTTGGTATTAGGCCAATCAGAGAGGTAAAGGAGCATTCAGGCTGAGCTCAGGATCCAAGGGCTCCCATCTGAGAAGGATGGGGCAGCAGGAGTCTTCAGTCATAACATGGCCAGATTGTGTGTCCTTATTGTGTTCTTTTTAGTTTGCAATAGGAGACCAGTCATTCAATTAATAAGAAACCAAACGTATAGCTGGATGGTCAGAAGCAGAGGTTGCTGGAGAAGTATCTCTAGGTAGAATGTGACAGAATTGAACTAAATTGTCGGATACCCATTTGGTGCCCACTGGATAACTGATTGCTTGGTGTGTGAGGAGGAATCTCCACATGTCTGGTGTCAGAAGTGCTGTGTTGAGTGACTGTGTGAGAATAGAGAGAAAAAGTGGTTTGTTTTTCTTAGACTTCCAGTCTGGGGTCTCTGTTCCTTTTGTTCCCACATAGGGTGTTCTTTACACAAAATCCAGATGGACCTTTAAAATAACTCAATTAGTTTTTGTCACTCCCTGTTCCCAAACCTTCTTGTGATTTCCCATTATATTAAAAATCCAAATTCCTTACTATGACCTGAAAAACCTTGCAGGCTCTGCTTGTCCCTTCTTCAGTTATCTCTAGCTCCCTGTTTTTCCATCACTTTACTCCACCCACATCAACATTTTTGTTTCTAATCACTCCAGTGTATTCCCACTTCAGGGCCATTGAACTCACTATTTCCTTTGCCTTTAACTCAAGTCCACCAGTGTTAGTGTAATCTGGGTATAATTTACTACCAAACTCATGTAATTTATTTTCCCAACTGGGATAATTTTGGGTGTATAATGAGTTGTTACTAACGATTGTGTCAGGAAATTATAGTAAACTGTAACTATTCCAGGCATAAATGGTCATCCTAAGGTATTCTCATGGCCTGATCCCTTACTTCTTTTAGGTCTTATGTCAAGCATTATCCTATTAGAAAGGTCTTCATTTGCCACTCTATTTAAAATAAACACTTGCTTCCATATCTGTCTCAGATTTCCCTGACTTTCCTTTATTTTTCTTCATAGAATCTGATATTTCTTGAATTATGTGACACTTTATGTGAGCTCTTGTTTACTTATTTAATGTCTGCCTCTTTCCCAAAATATAGGTCTAATGGGGAAGGACCTTGTCTGTTTGCTCACCACCGTAACTTTGCTGTCAAGAGCACGTAGTAGATGCTCAATAAATTTTTGTCGAATGCATGAATGAGTGTTGATCTTGGTCAAAGCCCTTGCTGAAGGCCACTGCCCTGACCCCTTCCTGCCTCATCCTGGGTGAACTCAGCATGTTGGGACTTAGTGTCCAGCCAGTCAGGGAATCAAGAAAGCATCCAGGCTGAGCTCAGGATCCAAGGCCCCTATCTGAGATGGGTGGGGCAGCAGGAACATTCAGGCATAATATGGTCAGATTACGTGTCAATATTGTGTTCATGTGTGTTCTTTTCAGTTTGGAATAGAAAACCAGGCAGTGGTTGATGACCAGAGAGCAAAGTTTAGCTGCCTCCAGGAGAGGAATTTGACTGATCAGGGTGATGCAGGGCACCATGCCCCAGCCATTCTGCTGGGGGTCAGGGATGGCTTCCAGGCTCAGTGTCAGGGGACCTGGATTATAAAGTCAGGATGTCTGGTGAGGCAGGGTTTGTTAGGTTAGTGTGATCCTGAGGATGATTGATTTCCAAGCTAGAATATATTCCTTTTACTTTCTGACATTTCTCTCTTCTTAGTGCTCATAGTAGGATTTATGGAAAATTATTTCTATGACTGGTAAAGCTAGAGCTGGGGGAAGGTCATGTCAACAGAGTTGAATAAAGTGGTCAAACTAAAAAATAGCTTCAGCCTAGAAACTGGAAAATGGAGAAAATTCTTAGTGACTTGAAAATCAGAAGCTTTATGTTCTATACCAGTTCTGATACTAAACTATTGGTCATTTCAGGGTACCATTTTTTTTTTTATATCTAGGAATGAGCAGGATGGACAGGTTAATCTTAAAGGACCCTGTCAATTCTGAACAAAAATCAACAATTGATTATTTTCAATTCAGTAAGCATTTATCAAGACTCCTATATGTGCTGGGGACTCTACTAGGTTCTGGATAAGTAGAAGTAAATAAATTGTAGTCTAAGTGAACTTGCAGGTAAATGAGCACCTAGGCACCGTGCCAGAGTTTCTTACCCAGCTTTATGGAACATAGTTGAAGGAGCAAGTTAATTCTGCCTACTGCAGTCAGGGGAAAACACAGGAAGAGGTGCTGTTTAAGTTGAAAATTTTAAGGAATAACTTGATGGAGAGGGGAGGAAGAAGAATTCTGGCAGAGTAATGAACATAGGCAGCATCAGAAAAGCATAATTGCCATGGTAAATCAGGGAACATATTTTAGTTCAGTGTGGAATAAAAGTTTGTGAAGGTCAGATTGACAAAGAATTGAAGGCCAGTATTTTTTTCTTAAGTCACTTGTAGTTTATCAATTAGGAATGTTTCAGGCTGCAAGTAACAGCCTACTTAAACAATAAAGACATTATATTTTCTCCTAGAGCAAGAAGTCTAGAGATAGTTCATTCTACTTTGGTGCAGCATCTTAACAATGTCTTCAGACTGGAGATCTTCCTATTTTTTTTTTCTCTTGAATCTTGATCATGCTGATGTTCATTTTTAGTTTTCTTTGCTTCCTGGTCATGTATAGTTAATGTAATGTTAGCTGATGTACTGGATAACTCCCTCAATTCTAAGTGTATTAATACAACAAAAGTTTATATCTCGCTTCTATAAAATTTGAAATAGGTTTCCTGATAAGTAGATGGCTTTTCATTTATTTTATTTTATTTTTTTATCATTATACTTTAAGTTCTAGGGTACATGTTGACAATGTGCAGTTTTGTTACATAGGTATACATGTGCCATTTTGGTGTGCTGCACCCATTAAGTCGTCATTTACATTAGGTATATCTCCTAATGCTATCCCTCCCCACTCCCTCTACCCCACAGCAGGCCCCAGTGTGTGATGTTCCCCTTCCTGTGTCCATGTATTCCCATTGTTCAATTCCTACCTGTGAGTGAGAACATGTGGTGTTTGGTTTTTTGTCCTTGTGATAGTTTGCTGAGAATGACGGTTTCCAGCTTTATCCATGTCCCTACAAAGGACATGAACTCATCCTTTTTTATGGCTGCATCATATTCCATAGTGTATATGTGCTACATTTTCTTAATCCAGTCTATCATTGATGGATATTTGGGTTGGTTCCAAGTCTTTGCTATTGTGAATAGTGCCGCAATAAACATATGTGTGCATGTGTCTTTATAGCAGCATGATTTATAATCCTTTGGGTATATACCTATAATGGGATGGCTGGGTCAAATGGTATTTCTAGTTCTAGATCCTTGAGGAATTGCCACACTGTCTTCCACAATGGTTGAACTAGCTTACAGTCCTACCAACAGTGTAAAAGTGTTCCTATTTCTTCACATCCTCTCCAGCACCTGTTGTTTCCTGACTTTTTAATGATGGCCATTCTAACTGGTGTGAGATGGTATCTCATTGTGGTTTTGATTTGCATTTCTCTGATGGCCAGTGATCATGAGCATTTTTTCATGTTTCTATTGGCTGCATAAATGTCTTCTTTTAAGAAGTGTCTGTTCATATCCTTTGCCTACTTTTTGATGAGGTTTTTTGGTTTTTTCTTGTAAATTTGTTTAAGTTCTTTGTAGATTCTGGATATTAGCCCTTTGTCAGATGAGTAGATTGCAAAAATTTTCTCTCATTCTGTAGGTTGCCTGTTCACTCTGATGGTAGTTTCTTTTGGCTGTTCTTCAAGTGGTTTTCATCTTCTTATCTACCAGCTTCAATATGTCTTCCAAAATTTCCAAGACTCTGATCAAGCTGGGAGGGGAAAAAATATAAGGACCATGCATGAGAGCTTTTTCCATGTTAGCCCTGGGAGTGTTGTACAGTACTCTACTCCATATTCCATTGCCTAGAATTCAGTTATACTTAACTGCAAGGGGAAATGGAAAATAATGAGTATCAATGCACCTTGGAAGAAGAGAAAATAAGTTGACTGATGAGCAAGCAGTCTCTGCCATAGGTTACAATATGGATAATGAAGCTTTAAACATCACCTCCTACAAAATTGTTTTCCAGGGAGGAGGAAAGGGGAACAGGGAGAGCCAGAAAGCTTTCCTCTTGAGTTTGTACCAATTTTGGGGGGGAAATTTTCTAGAAGACTTCCCCTTACACGTTCCTGATCAAAGCTATGTCACATACTCGCCCTCAGCCAGATACAGTGAGGCTGGAACAGTAAGCATCTGAATGGGAATGACTGACAAACAGCATCTTGAATAATAATTTGGAGTTTGGAAGGAATGTACTTGTTTTGTGAAAGGGCTGTATTATATGCAAAGTGACACCCAAACACCAAAGGAGTCAAGAAACCAAAGACAAATCCAGTTTGTTGGTAAGAAGATTTTATGGGAGAACTTATGGACAGCAGTGTGATCTTGGATGGCTGTGAGACAGGTAGATTTCTGTGCTGCTGCCCCAAGACCCCAGGCTTATTAACCACAGGAAAAGGGTTTTTTCCACTTCAGAGGGAATGTGTAGGAGAATTTGATTAAGGGCAGAATTTATGGCAAGTATATTCTCTTACACAAGGAGCAACAGATAAACTGGAAATGTTAGAGGCATTCCTGGAACTGGTGTTAAGAAGAAGTCAACATGGTGGTTTGGCATTGAAGAGGGAATTGCTTTAGGTTCCACAATACTTTTCCTGAACACATTAAATCTTTCCAACTCTTGAAGAGAAACAGGGTTTGGTTAGCCAGGAAGAAGGGGAAAAATGATGGTTGAGTCATTAACCAAAAGTATCTACCAAGGAAGCCAAGGCAGATTTTTTCAACAGAGGAGTGACATGATTGAATTTGTGGTTTAGGATGGTTGCACTGGAAAATAGATTGCCAGAGTCTTCCTATTCCGAGGCATGGGCACCAGCATGTCCCAGGGAAGTGTTAAATTCTAATAAGGTCAGAGAAAATCTTACAGAGCACTCAACAAACTGGATGTCTCAAAACTTTTACCTTGTGAAGAACTATCCAAATCTTTGATTCCAGAAATAAAATTTCTTTTTGAATAATTAAAGCCTGTGTCAAGGAGATTGATGGCCCAGGAAAATGTTTTAAATTTTTTTCATGAAAAAAAATGATTCCTTCCCTTTGAAACCTTGGATATTTTTATTTCTCACACTAACTGGGGTGTTCAGGTATGAATGTTCTTTACTATCCACAAATGAATGCTGCCATATTTAGACCATAATATGACTGGCTTTGCACTCATTAGAATGGCTTCTAACAACTGCATGTGTGACTTGGATAAGAATGACATTACCTATGGAGTTGACCAACCTTTTGGTTTTTTAAGGGTGGAGATTACTGAGACAGAAAGAATGTAATCTGCAGTCAAAGAAAATATGAGATATAAACAAGTGCAGAACATAATAAAATAACTAGGCATAAAATCGCTTATTAATGTACGATTTGGACACATTATTTAAATTCTGGGAGCCTCAGTGATGCCCCAAGGATCACACAAGGTGATGAGTTAGTGCTCATCAAATATCCATGTCACCTTCTACATTCAATACCCACCTTGCAGTTAGGTTTGGACTACATGACTGACTAATTCAAGACAATAGAATGTGAGCAGAATTGATGTTGGTCACCTTGGGTCAAGGCCAGTTAGAATCAATATGTTTCCTCTCTCTCTGTTTTCTCCTTCTGTGCTGACTTCGATGCAATGTGTTCCAGATGGCAGAGCTACGAGATGGAGGAGGGCCACTGGCCCAACTCTCCATGAGCAAGAAATAATCCTATCCAGGTAACAGGTAAGAAAATGCTTTGTAAATGGTAGTCACTATTACTGGTGCTATTGTAATTTTAAAAACAGGTAACATTTTCACTCCTACCTCAGCTCATAAAAGTTAATCCTCAACTGGTTTAGTCAGGTTCCACTTTGCTTAGTGAACAAGGCTTTCCTTTCAAGCCTTTATCCCTGTACAAGATGTCCAAGGCCTCTACCATTTACTCAGGGAGCTTACAAATATCTTGGACAATGTTACAAGTATCTTGAGGCCCACCTGGCCCTCGAGTTGACAGG
Source organism: Symphalangus syndactylus (assembly GCF_028878055.3). Lineage (NCBI taxonomy): Eukaryota > Metazoa > Chordata > Mammalia > Primates > Hylobatidae > Symphalangus > Symphalangus syndactylus. The sequence continues at coordinate 38,867,799 of NC_072425.2, read as the reverse complement.
TGCTGCTTCTCCCTGATACTTAGCTCCCTCCACTCCTTCCTTTCCAGTTTCAGTCCCTCCTCTGATTTCTCATCACTCTTTCTCCGTCCTCAGGCAAGGACAACCTTTAAAAGTATAAATGCATTTATACAGAAATTTCTGTCTCATATTTAGATCAGGTTTGGTATGTTTTTTGCACTTTTATTTGTGTTGGTGAGGACAGAGTAGGGGAAAAATGGCCTTCGGCTAAGAATGAGAGAGCAGAAGAGCGGAGAAGTATACTAAACCACATAGATTATGAATTTTAATTAAACCTATGTTATTACTTTTATTTATATGACTATTAATAATTAATAAACAGGCTGCTGAGATTTGATGTTACATAACAAGAAGGGAATTCACAAAAATAATAATTCTTGAGAAATTTATTATGGCTTGCAGTCATCCTGAACAACCAACACACTTATCTACTTCTATCATAAGTAAACAGTAAGTCATACTTAGGTGAGCATAAATGCCAACACAAATCAGGAAGCAGAGCAATCCACAGTTTCTAGAAAAGATTTCTAAAGTTCCCTACTCTTTATTGCCTTCTCTTAATCTCGTTTGTGATAGGCATCTTCTGACATTGTCCCAGTGTCCTTGTTTCCTGGTACACATGCCCTATGTATTCCTTCCCCTTCTTGAGTATGGGGTAGTCTAGTGACTTGCTTCTAATCAATAGAATATGCCAAAAGTGACAGTATGTCACTTTCAATATTATATTATAAAAGATTGTGACTATCAAGAAGATGATAGTTAACATTCTCTCCCTGACCCTCTTGTTTGCCCACCCTCATGAAGTTAGTTTCTACAGAGAGAGCCCCACATATGGTACTGGAGACACAAATATGGGAAGACTAATTCCCTTCTTTTGGAGAGTGCATAATCTATAGGAACAGTATAACTCATGTTTTAATAGAGACATGTACAAAGGGTGGTGGCAACACTGATGAAGGAGGAATTGAAATGATCAATAAATATTGTCAATAGCTAAAGCAATCAATGTACATTTTCAGAAGATAATATAGTACAAAGCAGACTGTCTGTATATCCTAATACAGAGGTGGAACATCAGGGAATTGCAGATAGAGAGTCTGAGACCTGACGATTAACATTTCAGCTCTGACCCAAGGAAGTGACCAACTGAACAGAAGGGACGTGGATCACCTTGGGAAATGCAAGTGACCAAGAAGATTATTAAACAGAACACAGTGACATCAGACACAAGGGTCTAAATAAAACTCAGATGGGGTCTTTGCTCTAAGCTACTCCTGGCTGAGGATTTCCCCAATGGTTATTGAGGGTGATTTGAAACTTACCAGCACGCCCTTCTATAGGAAATCCTGTCTATTATTTTCTGTTACTGTATATTTTACAGCTAAATTCTCAAACAATATTTGTAAAGCACTATTACCTACCTTTAGAAATGGTTTACTAAAGTAAAACACACAGGAAAGTATGCAAATCATAAATGTATAGCTTGATGGATTTTCACAAAAGAAACACAACCATGTGACCTGCACCCAGCTAAAGAAAGAAATTACCAGGAGCTGTCTTCATGCTCCTTTTGAGTCCTTTTTTCAAATTAAACAAAATTTCTAAAATAATTTTAGACTAATAGAAAAGTTGCAAAGCTAGCATAGAGAGTTCCTATATGCCCTTCACTCTGTTTCTTCTAATGTTAACAACTGATAGAATCATAACAAAATTATCAAAGGGACACAGGAATCAACTTGGACTAGCACCAGTGAAATCTTGGATGCTTTAAGCAACAACAATAAGAACAACAAATAAAGCAATGGAATGTGATGCATAGATTAAAATAAATTTTAATGAGTCACACATATAAATAATTGAAGAAAATAGAAAGGACTGCCCTTTTTTAAAGTAGAATTTGAGTTAATAAGTGTATTAGGAATGCTGAAAATAGAAGATAATCATTAGGCAAGCACCACATTAACAATTGTGTCAGGAAGAATCATTGATAGATGTTAAAAGTAGTTGGCAGGAGCATGATGAGAAACAGAACATTTGCATAATCTCAAAGTATTTCTCTTTAAGAAATACTTCACAAATATCCTAATAATTAATAAGATATTTATTAATGGAAAAATAGCAGCTTTCCAAGCAGAGAAACCTGACAGACACTACCTTAATCTAGTAGTAGAAATGAACATCACCAATAATAAGATGCACTTAATTCATATACTTCCTGATATGATGCACTTGAGAGAAGGGCACAGCATCACTTCTGCAATATTCTTGCCCAAAATATGTAACTTCAATGTAATCATCAAAAATATTATACAAACTGAAAATGGGGGACATTCTGCCAGATCTCTTTAAAAGTGCCAGGATTGTGAAAGACAAAGATTGAAGAACTGTCCCAGACTGGAGGAGTCTAAGGAGACATGACACCTTAATGCAACATGGGATTAGATCCTGGACCAGAGAAAGTAACAGTAGTGAGGAGACTTGTGAAATCCAAGTAAGGTCTACAGATGAGTTAATAGTAAATTAATTTAACTTTTCTTTTTAATTTTTTAAAAGATGAAAGAATAACCACAGTTAATACATAAATACTACCTGCTTTGCGCCAGATCCCAGTGTAAGTGCTTTCCATGTATTCATCATCATTGTCATTTTGTAAATGAAGAAACTGGGGTGTAGATGGATGAGACTCTTTAGCTAGAGCTACACAGCTGATGAGCAGCAGAGCAGGGATCAATGCTGGGCTTTGTGGCTTCCAGAATCCATGGTTAACCTCTCTGTTTACAGCCTTTCTAGTGTAGTTTCTTTAGGGATCATACAGGGCCCATTTCTGGGCCCTGGACTCCTGAGTGAGCAGACCAAAACAAGCAGCACTTCCCCACTGTCTTCACAGTGGGTCTGGAACCAAGGCCTTCCTTCCTGGCTGGTATGCACCTTACAAAGGCACTTTTTTTCCCTGAGATTCTAAAATAGAAGCTCAGGGCTCTGTCTTCCCACAGAAAATATCGACATCTATATTTATCCCTTTTCCAGAAGCTGAGGAGACCTAGTTCATGCTAATTGCAGTTTACCAAACAAGCTGATTCTTAACCCCATGAATATTTTTGCCATTGAAAGCGCCTACAACTTGTGAAAATGAACAAATGGCAAACTACTCTGCTCTTTTCACTTCCCACACACGATTATATTTTGTTGCCTATTAACTCTGCAGTTGCACCACAGGCATCATGGAGATATGACCAAGGATCCCAGCAACCCCCAATCTGGGCACAGCATGGACTTGAGGTTAGTTTGTACACACATTTTAGTCTTGGAAGAACATGGCCAGACACTGCTAGAAATTAGGTACTCAGGCGATCCTTAGGCCAGTAACTCAGGAATTAATTATTTACTTTTTTTTTCTATATTTTAAACACTATTTAAAAAACTTTTTATAATTACAAATAACAGAAGGACTAGAATAATGAACACACATCTGTCCGTCATCTGGATCCAACAATTGTTAACATTTGGTGAAACATACTTCAGATACACACTGCTGGCATGCACACACTCGTCCCTGTGCAGTCACATGCCACATAAGGACGTTTCAGCCAACAATGCATATATGATGGTGGTCCTAAAAGATTATAATACCATAATTTTACTGTACCTTTTCTATGTTCAGACATGTTTGGATACACAAATGCTTAGCGTTGTTATAATTGGCTACAGTATTCAGTACAATAACTTGCTGTACAGGTTTGTAGACTAGGAACATTAGGCCATACTATCTATGTCTGTGTAAGTACATTCTATGATATTCATAAGGCAATGAAATTACCTAATGACGCACTTCTCAGAATGTATCCCCATCATTAAGCAATGCATGGCTGTATTTATTTCAGTATCTTCTATTTCAAAGGAAACTACAAATTCTATGTAATAGAGGCTTAAATGGGGCAGAATGTTGCTGGATCTATAGACCAGAGATGACTTTAGGACCACTCTTTTTTGGGGGGGGTGGGGAGGGTGGGCAGGGTTAAGAAGATATTCAGGATTGAGCAGCATTGATTAGCCAACAGGGTAGAGTGATAACGATGGGGTTTTAACATTCATTATGGAATCTTAGAAAGTCATTGCTGAAAGCTCTGTTGCAAGCCTCTTTTCCTCTTTTCTCCCCTCTACCTTGTGTTTTAGTTAAATTGGTTTACTTGATTAACCAGCAGAGCACATACTCTGTACTTCCCCACCCTTGTCTTTGTGATTTCCCCTTCATTTGTGCCTTCTTTTTCTATTTACCACCACTTTTCTCCTATCTTTACCTACCCAAATCTTTTCCAAGACCTGACCCAGTGGTATCTTTTTCCGAAACACACTTCTCTTTAAATGTATGTCACCCACAGTATGGAAACATTATTTCCCTGCTTTGAGCTCCTATGCGTTTTATCTGTAGTACTTCTGTAGCCTTTATCACTTTTCATTTTGCTTCTTACCTGGTTATGTGTCTAACGTATCTTCGCCTCTAGATTATATGCTTCTAGAGAGTAGCTACCGTACCTTATTATCTTTATATTTTTCAGTGTCTTGTACCTCATAGTGCTTTGTTACTGTTTGTTGCGTGTGTGTGCCCAAAGGCCCTATAATGATTGCCTAGCTGATTAATGTCCAGAAATTGGTGTGGCCAACTTTTCCAATGTATCATTTTCTGGTTTGAATTGCTGGAGAAAGGAGAGGATCAAGGCTCATTTAAGGGCTGGGGTCCTCTGGGACAGCCGCAGTGGGTGCCATTGCCCCCTAGCACAGTAGAGGTCATTGTGATGCTGCTATCTCTCCATTGGAGTGTGGGTGAAAATACCAGTGTGTTCCTTCAAGAGCCTGGAGGGCTGACAGATGGAAAAGATTTCTGGTCCTCTTGGACAAGCTAGATTCTCAATACAATTAGAAATAAAAAGGAGCAAAAGACCAATTCACACAATACTTCCTTCTTTATTCAGATAAGATACATTTTACATGCTTTATGAGGTTAATGTCCCCTGCTCCTGATTACAAAAATCTGATTGGCATATTAATTAAGTTATAAAAGTGAGGGAAGAACCACAAAAGAGGTGGCAGCTGCTCTTTTGCTGCTGAATCCATTCAGGATATAAAATTTTTGCTGAGATATTTATTGTAAAATAGTTTTTTTTTTTCCCCCTCCTCTTGCTTTTATTTTTAGCCGGCGTTACCCCAGCATCTGTTCCACCTCGTGTGAGAAATGTGTTGAAATGGGAGGGCGAGAGGAATGTACTTAAAAAAAAATTGGGAAGGCTTTTGCAGAGTGTGAGAGGAGAGGCAACACATCCTACTCTAATCAAAGTCTGAGACTCCTGGGAGGAAGTTGCTTTCTTCCTCTTGACACTCATATTTTCAGATCCCAGAGTTTTAAGAGACATCTGGGAAAAACTCAGATTTTGTCAGCAACATCCCTACTAAGTGCTTGCCCAACTGTTGCTTGGATACTTTCAATGATGGGAAACTCATGACCTTCAAAAGCATCTTTAAAGAAGAAAATAAAACAGACTGGTCTTCAGGATCTTGTTTGTAAGGAACAAAAAGACACCATACAAGCCAGTTTTGGAGTCATGGGGAGCCAGCCCTTCATTGGCTGGTGGAGTTTCATGTCCTCATCAATTAAAGAGTTCTTCTTCATTTATAGATCAAGCGTCTACTTGTTTCTCCTTTGGTCTACTGACCCATGTATGACAAATCTATTGCCCATGCAAATGTTTAAAGCCTGGTTTCTCTCCTAAGAGTTCTGTTCTTCAAGTTAAATTTCCCAGTCGTTTCATGAGTTCCTTTGAAGGCATGTTTTTGAGCACTTTGCCTTTCTAGTTATTCTTGCCCTAACCATCTGAATCTACTAAAGATATGGGTTCCTGATTTGAATTTATTGCTCTACTCGAAGGGATATGTACTTTGCAGGTGTGGGGAAGGAAAGAGGTTCTGACATCTTATTCTGTTTTTTATTACCTCTTACCTCAAGTCAGCATTAATCAATTGATAACCTAGGCTTTGGTTTGCAGGTTATCAGATCTTGTTACTAAAAGGAGTTGATTTGTTCTATAAGGAAAACATCATATAACATAGGGGCTGAAATTTTAGGCCTTCCGTTAAAGCACTAATTTACGAAGATATGTATTCTGATTCTTGCAGAAAATAGTTTATGATGGATTACAAGTTAGGCCATATAAAATGGGATACAATTTGGGGAAAAAAAAGTTTGGAGAAAATGAAGTGATTGTATTAAAATCCTGAGATAAATCACCGGAATTGGGCATTAAACAGTGTCCAAGTGTCCCAATAAAGACAAAAATAAAAATATAGTAAGTCTTTTGGTTTTTCTCTGTTAGAAGAAAATGTTTCCTTTGGATGAACACATTTTGTCCTGCAAAGAATGTACTACATAATAAATCTGTTTATTTATATTCCATCTCATTCCTTCTGAAAGTATGCCACGTGGTGCTAGGGATCATGCCTCTCTCGTTCACTGTCCCATCCCACCCGCTGAAGATAGTGTTGGCACTTACAGACACTCATAATGTTTTTTGACAAGATTCCATAAAAAAGATTTGAGGCTGTTGACTGTAAAATCACTTGCAGTAAAACATTATACGATAAAAATTAATCAAAATAAGAACCAGAAAAATAAGTAATACATGAAGTTTAGTGATGGAACATACGCCGAGTTACTGTGAGAGTCAAAGGATTTTGACTGTAGGTGAACCTCATATTTGACACCGAGCTTGTGGTGGTAAGAGTGGAAAAGAAGATATAATCAGCATCATGAATCTGATGCCTGAAATAGAAAAGTACTTCACTTACTTGCAGGAGGCAAAAGTTTTCTTACGTATTTTGAGAGACGTTTCTTATGTAGAAACCTATGGAGGGTTTGGGGGGCCATGCTTTTAGCAACATTCCCATTGCAAATACAGTTAAAGGCTGTCCCTTATAGCATCCAGAGATGACAGCAGAGGGACCACGGTGACACGTAACTCTCACAGTGAAGGCAAATGGGTGCCTCCTCCAATGCATTCTCACAGAGGGATGCTGAGGAGTGTAGGAGATGGGTTTGAGCTTTGCTTTTGCAGATGCTTCCACTTGGTCACTGTGAATTCAAAACAAAGTCAAGCTTGGCGCCTAGAAGAAGGAGGGAAGACCACTAGAATTGATCAGGGGCCATTATTGGATATTCCCTTACTCTGCTGGTGATTTTCACCCTGAATCACCCTATAATGCAGGTAAACTTGTTTTAATGAATCCTGAAGGGTCCATCAACTTGAGTTCACGGTAAGTTATGTCCCCAGGGAACTGAGAGAAACAACCAGATTGATGTTGTCTTAGTCTGGGTTTCCCTGAAATCAGACTCCAAAACAAGTCCTTGAGTGTGGTGGTTTGTTGAGGAGGCTATCCCAGGAAGCTCAACTGAGGAAATGGGGAATGTGAGATAGGGAAGGAGGCAAACCCGATAAAGTCTTGTTAGTGATTGCTTTGCCCTCTAGGTGGAGAATATTGACTTGGTTTTTACCTCTTTGGGACTTATAAAATTCTCCAGCCTATTGTGTTTTTGCCTTCCCTTGTTTTCATTGCATATCATGTGCCTGGCACTCGTATATCACCAACCATATCACGTGGTGTCTCAGCATTTGTAATACAGATGTTTTTTTCTACCAGAAATTGAGTTCCTTGAAAAAGTAATAACCACGTTTCAATTTTTTTTTGGTCTGGCACACAATAAGCAAACATATTTGTTGATTGTATTCAGTTGGGCCTCCCACCGTCAAGTGGAGCAATCACATCCTTGAGAATCCATTGCCCAGTTCTCTTCTGCATGGCTGGACCTGACCTGGCGAAACAAATTCTTTGATAAAGGGTCAGCAGGAATGTCTCTCTTCTTTTGTGAGTAATACCACCAGAAGTGATTTCAGATTTTTGTTGCTATAGAAACCTCAGAAAGTACATTACCTTCAATGCAAAAGCATCTTATTCCTTAAAAATTTCATGTTTGAATGATTTAAATGCAGGTCCCAGCTGGGTGATTAAATGCTTCATGTGAGGGAAGCAGTATAATGTAGTGGTTAAATGTGTAGTAGGCTTCAGCGTCAGACTGCCTGGGTTCAACTCCTGGCTCCATCCCTTAATAACTGTGTGACCTTGAGCAAGTCAGATGAAGAAATTGATGCTTAGAGATACTATGTCGCTCTCCCAAGAATTCACAGCTCTACCACTTAAAATTTACATGGTAGTTAATATTAGCTGCAGAAACTTGTCCAAGGTCATACTACTAGTAAGTGATTAAGTCAGAATTTGAACAAGGAAAAAGAAAATAATGCTCCCCCTCTTTTCCTTTTCTTATTTATTTATTTTTTTTGGAAGAGAAGTTCAAATGGACTCTTATTGAAAAGGCGTTTAATTACATTACTGTATGAACTGAGAGTCTGTTTCTAGTAACAGGTAATAGCTTGTATCACTGTGCTTCAACAATATAATCCCTCCTAAAATACAGTCATTTTTGTTTGCTTCAATAGAAACCACTTATTGGGTGCCTACTACATATCATGTTCCAAATCAACATAATTCATAATCTTCAATAATCCTCAAAATAATTCTGCCCAATAAATTTTATTGTCTTAGTCGAGTTTTCCTAGAGGCAGGCCCTGAGAGAAGGATTCAAATTCAAGTACAGTTGCACTTTTAACAACACGGGTTTGAACTGTGCCAGTCCACTTATAGATTTTTTTTATAAAAGTTACACTGGGAGTAACTCTTTTCCTGCCTCACCTTCCACCTCCTCCTTCTGTCTCTGCCACTTCTTAGACATCAAAAACCTCCCTCTTCCTTCTCCTCTGCCTTCTCAATGTGAAGACAATGAGGATGAAGACCTTTAAGATGAACCATTTTGTCTTGATGACTAGTAAATAGACTTTCTCTTCCTTATGATTTTCTTAATAACATTTTCTCTAGCTTACATTATCATAAGAATGCAGTATATAATATATATCATGTACAAAATATGTGTTAATTTACTGTTTATCAGTAAGGCTTCCAGTGAACAATAGACTATTGGTAGTTAAGTTTTTGGGGGATCAGAAATGATATATATATTTCCTACTGCCCCTAGCCCTTGTATTATTCAAGGGTCCACTGCAGTTTATTTGAACGATGATCCCAGGAGATATGAATGGAAAAGTAGTGAGCAGGAAAGGGAAACAGCAAATTCAGGGTGTGCTATCAAGAACGTTTTAACACTGTGGGCAACTGGGGTTAATCCTGCTGAGGATCTCCAGGAGCTAGCATAGACAAACACTTCAGGGTTATCCTAGTGAAGGTGTGAGGGAGCTGGGGCATTTTATACACCAGGTCCAGCTACTCACTGGGAGGCACTCTGAGATACGGTAATTCTCCAGTAAGTGTGGCTCACCTTGGATCAGCAGAGTGAGCTCCGGCAGATATATTCTTAGGCAAAACTGTGCCAGTATTGGCAGGTGGAGGACTCAAGGGAACATGGATGGGACACTTACAAAGTCAACTACAGTTAATTACTATCCACATTTGAGGTTGAGGAAACTGAGGTTCAGAGAAGTGAATTCACATGCCCCAGATCTCTGGTATGTAAAATGTTGGATCTGGCATTAGAATTCAGATCATTCTGACTCTAAAATCTGAACTTTTTCTACTCCTTGCATCATCCTGCCTTACAACATTGGGCTGGAAAGTAACTAGTGAGTCTTTGTGAACTGAAACTAGTCTGAGAACTAAAACTGATATGAGGAAACGTGCTTTTGAGGATGCCAGGGAGTTTGGAATAGTATAATTGTTCTGTGTTATAGTAATTGGGATTCACCCTGTCATAGGTTGAATTGTGTCTCCCATGACCCGCCCCCGCCCCCCGCCCCCCGCCCCCCGCCAAAAAAAAAATGTCAAAGTCCTAACCCTTCAGTATCTTAGAATGTCACCTTATTTGGAAATAGGGATTTTCTTCTCCAAATGAAATTAGTTAAGGTGAGGTCATACTGGAGTAGGATCTGCCCCTAATCATATATGACTGGTGACTTTCTAAGACAGCAATATGTAGACAGAGATGCCCAAAGAGCACACTATGAGACAAAGAAAGCAGACATTGGATTTATGCAGCCACAGCCGAGGAACACCAAGGATTGCCAGAAAATCACCAGAAACTAGGAAGAAGCAAGGAAAGATTCAGAGGGAGCATGGCCCACCCTGCTGATGCCCTGATTTTGGACTTCTAGTCTCCAGAACTGTGAGACAATAAATTTATATTATTTTAAGCCCCCTAGTTAGTGGTATTTTGTTAGACAGCTCTGGGAAACCAATACAAACCCATTTTTCTTTAATCAAAGTTTTATTGAAACTAGTGATTGTGCAAGAGGGAGATTTGGTGCCAGCTTGCAGAATTGCCTGAGTTGTAGTTCGCATGATGACTCTTTTTTAGTGTGATGTGGGTCCCTTGAGGAATCAATGCTTCTGAAACAGAAAATACATAGCAATGAGGTTTGGATAAAAATAATTTCCTTATTTAGTACTTCCTAGGCTCTACCTTGATTGATGTATCTAGCACTGATTTCAGCTAAGGTAAAATAGACTCACTTTCATAGACAGAGAAACATGAAAATGGGAGGAGTAAAGGAACCCAGCATGAGGCTCCAGGCCCCTGCACATCTCTGGCATCTCATGTAGCCTCTTGCAAGGCATTCCCCATCTGATTCTCCAGGATTCCATGAGAAGCTTCTCCTGCTCTGCTGCACTGCCAGTACTTGAGCAACTTTCCTGGGACAAAAAATAACTAAAAGAAGATTCATTCTTAGAAATGATAATCCTTGGCCTTAGACAGAGGGAGCATTGAGGGAGCACTCTCCTCTCCGGGGTGGGGGTGGAGTAAGGAATGAGTTCCCAAGTTGTGTTAAGAGCACCCAGAAACAATAAGTGAGGTCATCCCATGTGCAAATCATGGTGAACCATAGCCCACACTTGGGAAGAATGTGTATAGGCCACTTTCTGCTTCTGTCATCTTGAGACAAAATCATTTCAATGTGGCTTATGTTCCCATCACCTTGTACACTGACATGGAAAACAATTTAAAACTAGTGAATCTGATTTCAGAGTATTTGGGGCTGCTGCTTTGGGTGTCGCTCAGCCACCAGCAATGGACCCCTACTGAAATACCATTACTCAAAAAGAGAGATATAGCTTTGCATCCACATTGGTTACTGTTTGGCTACGTGATACAATGGAAGAACTCTAGGTATTGGAGACGTGGAAGTCTGGATTTGAATGCAAAAACTGCTAATGCTTTCATTGCTCTGTTTCCTTCTATATCTGTAACTATAATGTGGACATAAAAATAGCCCTGTTACAGTGTTGAAGGATTAAATGAGGGTAAGGAGAGAATCCATGCTTTAGGTCCCTTGGAGGATCAAATGCACAAACTAAATCTATAAGAATTAAGTGCTGTGCCTGTAAGCAATCAACACCCTTTAGCTCTTCTTCTTGTTACCATTATCACTGTTAAGAGATAATGTATGCAAAATATCTGGCATGTCAGAAGTAGGCATATGTATTCTTTCTTAGGATGCTGCAAATTTGACCACTGCAAATATATATTGAGTCCAAAGGAACGGGAAGTAACTTATAACATATCTATCTATGTCTATATATTTATATCTATATCATCTGTCTTATAATGGTATCCAAATAAGTTTTTCTCTACTTAGGAATTTATGAAGACAAAAGGAGACTTGTTATGGCAAGCAGAATTTACCCTTCAGAGTTACAGGTAAATAGTGTACAGGCATCCCCACAGAATGATCTTGGGATAAATATCAATCCCTCCTCACTTTGACGGTGATGACACTTTTAGCCATGGCGTTAGTGTTGCCTGTCATATTTAGGGTCTATATAAGTGTTTCTCAAACTTTTTGTGGGCCTACCGATCAGTTGGGAACCTCATCAAGATATAAATGCAGATTCAGGGGTCTGGAGTGAAGCCTGAGGTGCTCCATTTCTCACAGGCTCCCGGGTGATGCTGATGCTGCTCATTGGCTGCCCTTTGAGAAGCAAGGCAATGGATGCTTTCTTACTGTCCCCAACCTGTTCCATGGCATCTATACATCTAACTCTTTGTGGACCCTATTGTTCCTTGCCAGTTCACATCAGACTGATTACTTCTGTGGCTCATTTACTCTTTCAACATTTATTGAGTCGTTATGATGTGCCAGAATCTATGTCAGGCACTAAAACTCACAGATGATATTCTGGATTAGATCATGGGCATGCATTTCACTGCCATTGACATGAGTTGTAGCATTTTTTTTCAGAGGGACAAGTGCCTGTGGCTTGTGATGTGTACTTTTGGCATTCCCCTGCCTCTTTTCAACTATGAGCGTTGTGGACTGAGTCAAGAACATGTGGTAGGGAAAGAAGTTGTCCTTTTCAAATTTAAGCCAGCTAACTCCACCCCCTAGCATCTACATAGTCTGACTCTTTGTTGGGTGCCTGCCCATTATGACACAAAATTCTTCTGCTTTGTAAGACTCTAAATAGAATCACAGGGTCATAGTGAATTGTATACAGCAGGCAACTCAGGTAAAGTCTGGAAGATATGCCTATTTGCTTGTCTTTCTGCATTTATTATCAAAGAGGTCTCTTCCAGCTCACCCTTTCTCCAATCTTACTGGTTTCTTTCTTCCCTTTCCCAGATTTTCTCTCACCCTCAAATTCTCCTCTTATGCTAAGCAGTTTGGCTCTGTCTTAGCTCTTTCATATTTTTGTATGAGTTTTGGCAAGCGATGGCGCCTCCATTTCTCAGAGCCCATCCTCTATAGATGGTAGTAGTACATTAAGGCTAACAAACATTTCTTCTTTGTGAAACATAAAATCCCACAAACTATGGGTAAAGGAGCTTAGTAACATCTTAGTGTTCTACAGAATGAGGAAATTATTCTAAAGAAAATGACATAAATTAGAAAGCAAACTAATACATCACTAATGTCTCATGCCACATGCATGCTGTAGATGGCTGAGCCAATCTTGTAACTTCATCCATTCGTTTCTGTTCTGATGGCAACAAAGAAACAGAAGCAGCTCGGCAGATTCTCTATACTGATTTCACAGTTTTTGATCCTTATGAATGAAATTGCTTAAGTTCAATCTATATTGTAAAGATTTCTTCTTGTGTTTCTATTTCTCCAGTGATTTCTGTTCTTATTTGCTATTGCATAAATCCATGAAAATGCTAGAGGAGGAATATTCTTACAGGAAAACTTGCTTTGTAAAATTCTTATTACAAAATGTCTTCTTTCTGCACTGTGGTGATGGGAGAGTCTTTATAGCTCTCCCTGACTTTCCATGGATAAAACAGTTTCTGGTTTGAATGTTGGCTAAGATAATATTTTTCTTGCATTTCTTAAAAATCATTTACTCTATGATTACTTCATATATTCTCCTATCAACTGTGTTTGCTCTGACTAGTCTCCCCACTCCCTGTCCCCACCTATGGCAGCTGGACTGAAAGACTATGCACTTGCTCTATGGTTTTGGGCTTAATGGATTCATGTCCCCTCACATGTGGACCACATAAGTCAAGGAAGGAAATCATTTTTATGTCCTACATGTTTACTGGGGGTTGTGTCATTTCTTCTTTGACCCAAACTCTGGCTTGCTGTCATGTGAGCTTGTTTATTATAGATAAAACATAACTTCCAATTTGGAAGTGATATGGCTTAACAAGTCTCATAAAAAGAATTGGAAAGATCTCTGGACATCAAAGAGCTCTTATGTGCCGACATTTTGTAGAATGTAAAAGAATCTGGAACATATGGATTAGATTCCTGTTAAAATATACACATTCCTTTTAAAAACTGCTTGAGATAAGCCACATTTTGAATTTCCTCAGCTTCTCTCTTCTCTTCCCTTCTGGTTAATATCCTATCCCACTTTCGGGACATTATTTAAATGGCCAAAAACACTGTCTTGATGTTCCTATAATTATCCATCCTGAAGAGGTTTCAGAGACCTGCTTTTTAATTTTCAATCGCTTTCATCTGTTCTGATGGACAGTTCTATTTCAAATATGGGCTCCAGTGATGACTATTGTTTGCACTGTTATTTTTTTGAACATGCATAGTTTTATTTTTCTGATTTTCTGATAAGGATAGATTTATAAGTCCGTGTGATTGACCACCAATTCCCTTTTAAAACTTTTCATTGAATTTCTGATTACTGAAGTATCCTAGTTTTCTCTCTACCTCTCTGGCTACTACTTCAGAGTCTGCTTTATTGTAAGCTGTAGGAGGAGTGGAGCTTTGCTCACTGCTAGGTCTCCAGGACCCTGAACAGTACCTGGCACACAGTTGGTGCTCAATAGACATTTATTGACTTGAATAACTACATTTTCTGAATGGAGTTGTGTTTCAGGCTTTATCCTTAACATCTATTCTTGAATTCTTTCTACCTTACTTCCTTATAAATCTCAGCCACTCCTATTCTCTCAACTGGTACTGGCTGGCCCATCTATACTCCTGCTTTCTCTATCATGACCCCAATTATGCACAGACACACCAATTAGCTGTCTTCTCATCACCTTAGGGAAAAAAAAACAGTGTAATTCACATTCTTTCCCGTAGTCTTGGAGTCAGTCTTTGTTTCTACCTTTGCTTTTTCCACGGTTATCTAGACATTTATGGCATCATTTACATTCTTCCTTTTTTAATGTCTTCATTCTTTCCACTTCTATTACCAGTTCTCTAGTATTTTGTCACAATACAATATTTCCTCTAAGCTTATCCTCCTCCCTTTGATATCTCTCTTTACACTGTTGCTAGATTTATATTCTAAAATCTTGCTGTGCATATATGGTTTATGTGCTCAGAAATGTTCAGTGCAATAGGACTCTTTGGAAAAGGATGATAATTTTTTATTTGAATTCTCAAGGTCCTTCACCCTTTTTTCCCAGTCTATCTCCCTAACTTCATCAAAATTGAAATGGCATGCTAAGGTGATATTTGAAAGTAATATTGAGATTGATTTGGTGGGAGAGGGCGTGTGTGACTTGGATCTGGGGCAACTGTCATTGAGAGTAATCTTAGAAATAAAGTTTATATTCTTAAAAATAAAGTGGCTGGAGGCCAAGACGTATGTTTAGAAAGTACTCAAATGCCTGTTGCTCATGTTTTGGTATTGATATGTGTCTAGACTAAGAGATCCTTCCAGAAACTACTTCAGAAATCTAGAAGTTACTTCTGAAATTGATAGCATAATAGGTTCTGAAGAACATTGAAACGTAGATTCAAATCCTTCATTTCCTGAGTAGTTATTACTTTTGGCAAGTTATTTACCTTTTTCACAACTTGGTTTTTTCATCTATAAAATGGAGGTGAAAATATTTAACATAAAAAATTATTGCAAGATTAAAATGAGATAATTTATGCACTGTACCAGATGCAATCCTAAAATAACAAAGTTACTCAGTGAATTGTAGATATTATTAACATTATTTTTCTTCTTCTTTTAGACCCTTAAGTTTTTTGTTTTGGTTAAGAAAATCTGGCTACTTATTTGTCATAGCTGTGTCTCTAACACCCCTTACAGAGATAGGTGTTTTACAGACTGTCAATATGTTTATTTAAATGGTGATAACAGTGTTACTGACATTTATTAAAATGGTTACTTGCCTTTGGAAACTTTCACTATTGTCAGAAAGAAGCTAAAACAAAAAATCTGGCATCAACCAACAATCTACAGTTGCTGATATCATTGGTGCCTTTTTATATTTGTCATTCTATTAGTCAATGTTTTCTATGCGGGTAATAAGACCCTTCAAATATTAACTGAGGCTAATATTTATGGAATATTTACTAGGTGCTTGGTCTATGTCAGGTAACAAAAACACTGAGCTAAACCTGGCTTTGGGAAACACATACTGTAAGGACGTTCTACCAAGCATAAAGCATTATGAGAATGACTGAATCTGCCAGAGAGTCCTTAGAGCCTTCTTAGAGGAGATGACAATTGAGTTTAATTTAGAAGTGATCAATGGGCTTTAGTGGTGGTGGGGGGTAGCGTGCATGTGGAAATCCAGGGAAGGAAAATCTTTTGAACATATGATAGGGAGATCTGAAAGGGAATGGCTTGTTTTGAGTGGGCAAGCAATTAAGCATGATGACTTCAGAATTTCTACATAGGAGAGCTTGGGGGCAGCATTCTGGTTGTAAAAAAGAGCTAGGAAACATGCATGAAAGTTGTGTTTGCATAGCACCTTGGCGTAAAATGACAAACTATCCATTATTCATATTAAAAATGGGAGTATGTGGCTCCTGGATGTTACTGGAGGGGATGGGCTCATCTCTTCTAACACACCTCCGTGGCTCTGTATCCAGGACAATCTGGAGAATTGACTAAGATAAGTTGTAGAGGAGGCAGAGGCAGAGGCAGAGGCAGGTAGAACTAGATAATGGAAAACGCCATAAACCATGTAAGGATCTTTTGCAAGGTTTAACATGATCAGCCTGAGGTCTCAGAAAATTGACTCTGGCTAGAGTATGGAGGGTCCATTGGGAGATGATGACAATGGAGACAACAGGTGAATTAGGAGCAGTGACATGGAGGCAAAAAATAATTGAACTCATTCTTTACTACAACTTTTTTTGATTGATAAGAAAACATTTTATCTACAAGGTAGTTACACTAAAATATTATAATACATAACATTTATTGAGCTATGTTTTAAACATTTTTTTAGCCTCTTTCTATGAACTAATTTGCTTAATCTTTATGACAACCCTGTATTTAAGGATTTATTGTTTTCTTTCATTTATAGATTAAAAAAATGAGGCACCGGCAGGTTAAGCAACGTGCCCAAGGTTACACAGGTGTAAAGAATTAGAATTAGATTTAGGTCTTAGGTGGCCTGATTCCAGAGCAGTGCTACTAATTATTATGTTAAATTGTTTGTTCGTGACAACAGTGTTTTTATATTCTAATAATTATTCAGAAGATCAATGAGGTGCTATATCAACTGCAGTGTCTTACACATAGGACACTTGTAATTACTATCTGTTGAATCAACGAGTAAGTTTTACTAATAATAAACGTTCATCAAGCATTTTCTATATACCAGGTACTGGGCAAAATGCTTTACATAAATTATTTAGTTCTCATAATAGTCCTGTGAAGTAAATATAACAAAATACTAATAGTTAACATTTATATAATCAGTGTTACTAAACAGGTTTATATAATCTATTTTGATTTACATAAAAATCATATAAATAACATTTGGCTCTTGTTTTGAGGTCAAAAGACACACCCAGGTCATAAAGCTAACATGTTGTGAAACTAATGCTTGAACCCAAGTCTTCTGATCCTAAATATTGCTAACACTACACTGCCTGTCAGAGATCTTGATCTTATTATAAAACACTATTCTCTTGTAAGAGTTAAACTAACCAAAGACTATCATACAGGGAAGGAAGTTTGGTGCTTGCCCTTAAAAGGTGGGAGTACAGATGTCAGAGAACATTCCAGGTAATAGGAATGATTGTCAAAGAAGAAAAGAAGGTTGGAAAATGTGAGGTATTGCTGATGTTTAGCAGCTCAGGTGTGTGACAGGTACTTAGCAAACTGTAAAGGCATGATATAAACGTTAGTAGTTATTATAATGGAGTTATTACTAGAGTGTGCCAATTTGGATTCCTGACACATGTAGTATTTTGTTTGGATAAAAGGAGAAATCCCAAACTATTCAAGCAACTGGAACACACATTATACACATATATACGTTGGGGGACTGGACCCCTGCCATTCCTATTTTTATATGTTGAAATCTCTAACTGTCTAATCATGGTGGTACAAAGTTCACTCCCTCAGCAGCCAAGATTGATTTTTTCTTTGAGTAGACATGCTTCACAGAAGTACCCTTTCCCGTTACGTTTTGAAAGTCATCAGACATGCTGTTATAAATGATCACGGAAGATTACTGGAGATGCTGCAAAATAATAGTGAACCAAGTAGCATCTGTAATTTCCAAGGATGGCTCGCAATCATCACTCAAAATGAACCTTATCTCAGTGCAGGGCTGAACTTTTTCTTTTCCTCCCTCTCTCTTCCTTTTACTACTTTATAACATAGCTGAAATGGATACTGCTCCTCATGAATTTTTATGCAAAATATTAAGTTGCAAGCCACTGCTGTGCAGACAGACTCTCTTTGTGAAGATGAGAGTTAGCCTGCATAGTTCAATGGCTGACATCCTCAGATACAAAGACTTCATGTCAAACCGACCAACTGAGAGTAAAAGTCCATGCTGGTTGCTGGCCCAAAAAGGGGCCAAATGGCCCAAAAAGGCCAGCCAAATGCCTCTTGGTTCAGACTTTCATATAGGCGGAGAGGAAAATTATTCCATGTTTGTTGACTGACTCAATCCTGCTCAAGGCATCTATTTTCTTAGGACATTATATATGTCAGTCTCTTCCCAAGTCCTGCTGACTTTTTCTCATTAATGTCTCTTGAATCCACATTGTGTCTCTGTCTATGCTGTCATAACCAGCTCAGCCTCTCTCCTCTTTTCTCAATCATACCACTGTAGCTGCTTTTGACTTGATTCCCCTTCCTGATGCCTTTCCTCTCTCTTCCATCTCTTTACCACCTACTAGAGTGATTTTTCTGCCTTCCAGACCTTGTTTTTGCCTCTTTTGTTGTAAAATCTCTGATGGCTCCCACATTGTCTAAGGGAGAAAGTCCAGGCTTCTTGGCATGACATTGATGGTTTTTCATTACCTGACCACAACCAGCCTTTACTTTAACCTTCTCGTTACTTCCCAGTCATGCTATCCCCAAATGTGGCATGTAATTTTCTGCTTCTGTGCATTTCCTTACGCACTTTCTGAAGCTTTTCCTGGTTTCAACCCCTATTTCCTTCCCAGGAAAAAAAAAAAGTTTTCCCTTTGTGTCCGTAAAAAATGTAATCCAGGGAAAAATTATTGATGGCCTAATTTGCACCAGACATTATATTTTATCCTTGAAACTAAGAAATGTCACACTTCAGTTGGGAGAGTTCGGGAGATGAATAAAGGAACAGATAATTATAACCTAATGATGTAAACATTATAATAAAGGAAGGCTTAAATAAAAACCAGAGGAAGACTTTGTAGATGCTCTATCTAAAGTTTCCTATCTTTGTATACTCAGTCATTCTTTATTATGTTATCTGGTTTTCTTTTCTTTATATATATATATATATATTTTTATTATAGTTTAATTTCTAGGGTACATGTGCAAAATGTGCAAGTTTGTTACATATGTATACATGTGCCATATTGGTGTGCTGCACCCATTAACTTGTCATTTACTTTAGGTATATCTCCTAATGCTATCCCTCCCCCCTCCCCCCCACCCCACAACAGGCCCCAGTGTGTGATGTTCCCCTTGCTGTGTCCAAGTGTTCTCATTGTTCAATTCCCACCTATGAGTGAGAACATGCAGTGTTTGGTTTTTTGTCCTTGTGATAGTTTGCTGAGAATGATGGTTTCCAGCTTCATCCATGTCCCTACAAAGGACATGAACTCATCCTTTTTTATGGCTGCATAGTATTCCATGATGTGTAGATGTGCCACATTTTCTTAATCTAGTCTATCATTGATGGACATTTGTGTTGATTCTTTGCTATTGTGAATAGTGCCGCAGTAAACATACGTGTGCATGTGTCTTTATAGCAGCATGTTTTATAATCCTTTGGGTATATACCCAGTAATGGGATGGCTGGGTCAAATGGTATTTCTAGTTCTAGATCCCTGAGGAATCGCCACATTGACATCCACAATGGCTGAACTAGTTTACAGTCCCACCAACAGTGTAAAAGTGTTCCTATTTCTCCACATCCTCTCCAGCACCTGTTGTTTTCTGACTTTTTAATGATTGCCATTCTAACTGGTGTGAGATGGTATCTCATTGTGGTTTTGATTTGCGTTTCTCTCTGATGGCCAGTGATGATGAGCATTTTTTCATGTGTCTATTGGCTGCATAAATGTCTTCTTTTGAGAAGTGTCTGTTCATATCCTTCACCCACTTTTTGATGGGGTTGTTTGTTTTTTTTCTTGTAAATTTGTTTGAGTCCTTTGTAGATTCTGGATATTAGCCCTTTGTCAGATGAGTAGATTGCAAAAATTTTCTCCCATTCTGTAGATTGCCTGTTCACTCTGATGGTAGTTTCTTTTGCTGTGCAGAAGCTCTTTAGTTTAATTAGATCCCATTTGTCAATTTTGGCTTTTGTTGCCATTGCTTTTGGTGTTTTAGACATGAAGTCCTTGCCCATGCCTATGCCCTGAATGGTATTGCCTAGGTTTTCTTCTAGGGTTTTTATGGTTTTAGGTCTAACATTTAAGTCTTTAATCCATCTTGAATTAATTTTTGTATAAGGTGTAAGGAAGGGATCCAGTTTCAGCTTTCTACATATAGCTAGCCAGTTTTCCCAGCACCATTTGTTGAATAGGGAATCCTTTCCCCATTTCTTGTTTTTGTCAGGTTTGTCAAAGATCAGATAGTTGTAGATGTGTGGTATTATTTCTGAGGGCTCTGTTCTGTTCCATTGGTCTATATCTCTGTTTTGGTCCCAGTACCATGCTGTTTTGGTTACTGTAGCCTTGTAGTATATTTTGAAGTCAGGTAGCGTGTTGCCTCCAGCTTTGTTCTTTTGGCTTAGGATTGCCTTGGCGATGCGGGCTCTTTTTGGTTCCATATGAACTTTAAAGTAGTTTTTTCCAATTCTGTGAAGAAAGTCATTAGTAGCTTGATGGCATTGAATCTATAAATTACCTTGGGCAGTGTGGCCATCTGAAACTATTCCAATAAATACAAAAAGAGGGAATCCTCCCTAATTCATTTTATGAGGCCAGCATCATCCTGATACCAAAGCCTAGCAGAGACACAACTAAAAAATAGAATTTTAGACCAATATCCCTGATGAACATCAATGCAAAAATCCTCAGTAAAATACTGGCAAACTGAATCCAGCAGCACATCAAAAAGCTTATCCACCATGATCAAGTGGGCTTCATCACTGGGATGCAAGGCTGGTTCAACATACGCAAATCAATAAACATAATCCAGCATATAAACAGAACCAAAGACGAAAACCACATGATTATCTCAATAGATGCAGAAAAGGCCTTTGACAAAATTCAACAGCCCTTCATGCTAAAAACTCCCAATAAATTAGGTATTGATGGGACGTATCTCAAATTATAAGAGCTATTTATGACATACCCACAGCCAATATCTTACTGAATGAGCAAAAACTGGAAGCATTCCCTTTGAAAACTGGCACAAGACAGGGATGCCCTCTCTCACCACTCCTATTCAATATAGTGTTGGAAGTTCTGGCCAGGGCAATCAGGCAGGAGAAGGAAATAAAGGGTATTCAATTAGGGAAAGAGGAAGTCAAATTGTCCCTGTTTGCAGATGACATGATTGTATATCTAGAAAACCCCATTGTCTCAGCCCAAAATCTCCTTAAGCTGATAAGCAACTTCAGCTAAGTCTCAGGATACAAAATCAATGTACAAAAATCATAAGCATACTTATACACCAATAACAGAAAAACAGCCCAATGAGTGAACTCCCATTCAGAATTGCTTCAAAGAGAATAAAATACCTAGGAATCCAACTTACAAGGGATGTGACGATTTTATTTCCTTTACAGAATGTATTGCGTAAGTTTATCCTGTTGTTTCCTTGTTTATTTTGTCTCCTCCACTGAAATACAAGTTCTGTATAAGCAGATCTTTGGATTGTTTCATTTACTCTTGTAACCCGGTGTTTACAAAATTGCTTGGCATACTACAGGTGCTTGAGAAATATTTGTTGACAAAATAAATGTGATTGGAGAAGACTTCCTGCTCCCTTTTCCCTGTCCTCCTCCTTTTATCTTTCTCCTGGGTTAACCAAGAGTGGCCTAAACTCTACTGCAGCCATTGAGTCATTATGATTATGATGTGCTTGATGTGAAATGTAAATTTTATTTTATTTTGGGGATTTTTCTGACCATCTATTACTCATATTCATTTATATATACATCTATTGATTATGCATATGACAAATGTGCTAACCACCAGGCTAGATGTAGAAAAAGAAAGATGAAAAAGTAGAAGTCTCTTAAGTAACTTACTACACCAGATTAAACAGACACTCATACACTAAGATAAGTGCTTTTAATTGTAGTTAACACAAAGGTATATCATTTTGAGGAGGGCACAGATGGCTTTCATTGCACCTCACATTCTAGGCTCTATCTTTGGGCTATCTTAAATTTTCTTAAAATCGCATTCTAGGCTCTATCTTTAGGCTGTCTTAAATTTTCTTAAAATACAAATCAATTAGTATTTATGGACAGCTACTTTGTGCACAATGCTTAGATATGGGGATACAAATGGGAATGGTAGGTACCATGTTCCTAGGCTACTGGAAGTCCAGTAGATTCTTCCCAAACGGAATTTGAGTGTTCCACAATGGATATCAAAATCCTGGCAAAAAGCAGGTAAAACAAACATGTTAATCATGGTCAATCAAATATAAACTGTCTTCACATTTGGATTTGAAATTATTTTCTTCAAAGGCAAAATAGGAACTGGATTAGATTATAGAGCTTTTCAATGTGACAGAGTTGTGATTTTTGATGGATACTCTATTCTCTTTAGATGAAATTCTTACAAAAATTTTAGAGGATCTAATATCAGAGTCATCAAATGATTAACATACAATGTCCTACAAAATAGCTTTTGTAACCACAATTAAATCTAATAACTGGCATTTATTGGACAAGGAGCTGCTGTAAATATGCATATACACCTCTCATTTAATTCTCAACCTTATATGATGGATGCACTTATTATCTTCATTTTGCAGATGGGAAAACCAAAAGCCTAAGAGTGAAATAATTTATCAATGATTCACCACTAATAAGTGGTAGAGCCAGTAATCACATTCAGGTAGCCTGACTGCAGAGCCCATGCCCTTCCTCTGAGAAATGCAGAAGGGAGTAGAATGAAGCCTCCTGATATTAACTCTCCGTGAAACTCCGTTCATGTCAGTAAAGAGCAACTCAGGACACGTCTGTGATTGTTTCACTCTGTGTCTCCTGCTGGTTCCTTGACCCTTTGGTAAAATGCCTAAAGGAGTGGTTTGCAATGGATCAGAATAGAGAACCCAGAAATGAGGCCGCACACCTACAATATGTGATATTCAACAAAGCTGCAATGGGGAAAGAACTGCCTATTCAATAAATGGTGCTGGAATACTGGCTAACCATATGCAGATGATTGAAACTAGACCCCATCCTTACACCATATACAAAAATTAACTCAAGATGGGTTAAAGACTTAAACGTAAAACGCAAAGCTATAAAAACCCTGGAAGATAGCCTAGGCAATACCATTGTGGACATAGGAATGGGCACAGATTTCATGATAAAGATGCAAAAAGCAATTGCAACAAAAGCAAAAATTGGCAAATGGGATCCGATTAAACTAAAGAGCTTCTGCACAGCAAAAGAAACTATCAACAGAGTGAACAGACAACCCACAGAATGGGAGAAAAATTTGCAGACTATGAACCTAACAAAGGTCTAATATCTAACATCTATAAGGAACTAAAATTTACAAGAAAAAATCAACCCCCTTAAAAAGTGAGCAAAGAATATGAACAAACACTTTGCAAAATAAGACATACATGCAGTTAACAATCTTAAAAAAAAAGCGCAACATCACTGATCGTTAGAGAAATGCAAATCAAAACCACAATGAGATACTATCTCACACCAGTCATAATGGCTATTACAAAAAAGTCAAAAACTAACATGCTGGCGAGGTTGTGGAAAAAAAAAAAGAATGCTTGTTCACTGTTGGTGGGAGTGTAAATTATTTCAACCGTTGTGGAAGACAGTGTGGCAATTTCTCAAAGACCTAAAAACAGAAATATCATTCTACCCAGCAATCCCCTTACTAGGCATATACCCAAAGGAATATAAATTGTTCTGTCATAAAGACATATGCACGTGTGTGTTCATTACAGCACTATTCACAATGGCAAAGACATGGAATTAACCTAAATGCCCATCAATGTAAACTGGATAAAGAAAATGTGGTACATATACAGCATGGAATACTCTGCAGCCATAAAAAAGGATGAGATCATGTCCTTTATAGGGCCATGGATGGAGCTGGAGGCCATTGTCCTTAGCAAAGTAATGCAGAAACAAAAAACCAAAGACTGCATGTTCTCATTTATAAGTGGGAGCTAAATGATGAGAACACATGAACACATAAAAGGGAATAACACACACTGGGACCTATCAGAAGGTGGTGGATGGGAGTGGGGAGAGGATCAGAAAAAATAACTAATGAGCATTGGCCTAACACCTGGCTGATGAGGTCTGTACAATAAACCCATATGACAGAAGTTTACCTGTATAACAAACGTGTACATGTACTCCTGAACTTAACAGTTAAATTTAAAAAGAAGTGGTTTGATAGTATGAATATTTTCCCTGAATGCTCAGGAGTTTCTGACAGGGCCCAGACTGCAGGCATTATGGACTGAAATTACCTGATAAGGCTCCATGTATTTGGTTGAATACGGGGTATTACAATTTGGAAGCTAGAGGAGCAGATGGTAGGGTTGGCATTCCATATGAAAGCTGAGAACCCCAACAAATATTCCTCACTTGATGACAGACCTCTTCATTTCCACATGGAGAAAGGTCGTAGGGAATCTACAGACAAAGTCAGGGTTTCTCTTAGAATAAGCTTTTGATTAATTCTAGCTTTGAATTCACGTTTTGACCAGCTAAAACCCTTCGAGGGATTTCTGTTGCTGACTCTTGGAAAAAAGTTTGTCAAGGTGGCACCTCTTACTTTCATCTACCAAACTGAAGAGAATGAGGCTGAAAGAATATGCTGAAAAATCCACTTGATAGGAAAAAAAAATGCAGCCTGGGCTCAACTTTATACATTACATGCCTTATTTCTTAAAAGAAAAAAATACTGTAGGTGAACTTTACAATGAATGCTCTGAACAAGTCCTTTAAATGACTCTATAATGAGAAAACTTTTGTATGAATTTGTGAAGTTCACAGTCAATGCTGATCAATAAATCCTTCACTAGTTATTTTTTAAAAATGTAATTTATCATAGGGTGGGGAAAGAATGTACAGATTGGATTGCTTCTTCCAACTTTCAGAGATAAAGAATAGATTTGATAGCAATGAGACTAAAGTATCTTGCCACATTGCCCACACTGCCTCAACCCCCTCCTCCTCACCAACTCCTACTCCTGGTTTTCCTTTTTTAGTGCCCTATCTGTAGTAACCCTGGCTGGGGCTGCTGTGGATTCATCAAGTGGTGCTTTGATGAAGCTGGAAACCATCATTCTCAGCAAACTATTGCAAGGACAAAAACCCAAACACCCCATGTTCTCACTCGTAGGTGGGAATTGAACAATGAGAACACTTGGACACAGGAAGCGGAACGTCACACACCAGGGCCTGTCTTGGGGTGAGGGGAGGTGGGAGGGATAGCATTAGGAGATATACCTAATGTAAATGACGAGTTAATGGGTGCAGCACACCAACATGGCACATGTATACATATGTAACAAGCCTGCACATTGTGCATATGTACCCTAGAACTTAAAGTATAATAAAAAAGAAAAATTCAAAGATGTAGGATACTGCCTGGACAGCAGATAGTACATTTCAGCACCTTTTTTCATGGATTTCAGACATACCTTCTTTAATGCCTGTAACTCAGAAGCACATCATTCTTAGATGCTGTGGGCTCCATCCTCAGTTTTCAAATTGCACATTTCCCGGGAAGAACTGTGGTAGTAATATTTTGAGTTGCTTTTATTGTTTAGGAGTTTATCTCCTTTCAGTAGAGCAGACTAGAACATAAGTATTAGAATTTAGCTGCCTGGTTTTGAATCTTAGCCATATCATTAGGCCTTGGAAAAATTCTTCCAGCTGTGTAAGCTTCAGTTTCTTCATCTATAGGATAGGAAAAATAATAGTGTGTCTGCCCTCATAGGGCTAATCACAAAGTAAAGTGCTTATGTGTGAAGTATAGTGATTTGTTCACATCAGTTATTCAACTAACTTTTCTTATAATTATGGTTGAGTTATGTGACTTTCATTGTCTTAAAAATAATAAATGTATGTTTTTCTTCTCTGAATCGCAGAATTTAGTATGGGATACAGCACACTGGATTAATGACAGCAGTGAAGCCTGAGTATGATGGTTCCATGGATCCTCTCAAGTCAGCTCCTAAATTAATGTTCTCCTTTGCATTTTAGTCTTGGCTGTGCTATGAATTCAGTGTGACCTGGGAGTGGCATCCTTTTCTTTCCCAGAAAATGTGGGATGGGCATGTAGGTCTTTGGAGCTCAAATTCCTTGCTTCTTTGACATTCTCTTCTTGGTGTTCTGGTTTCTTATGGTGACCAGATATCAAGCACAGTCAGGATGCAGAGTATATTGGCCTATGTAACATCAGACCCAGAAGTCATGAGTCAAATGGTTGACTGATTTTGAGGAGAGCAGCTCAAACCTAGGAGTCAAGAGGCGCGGCCTGGAGTTGTAAAATCTTCATTCTAGTCCTTGTTCTGCTTTTTCTGGATGTTTGACTATGGGCAAGTCACCTAGCCTTTCTTGGCCTGCTCTCTATGTAGGTATCATGACCTTTATTGTGTTTATTGCTCAGAGCGGTGATGAGGTTCCAAGAAGATGAGTATTTAGTCAACTGCAACATGTACACAGTTGTAGTCGTGCTGCCGTGGTTTTCGTGTTAGGATGCAGTTTCCCTTGCTTTAGGAGTTTACAGAGATGAGGAAACAGAGATTTTTCAGAGAAAACCAGTAGACATTATTTAGAGTGGTCAGATCATGCTTAACTTATGGGCAGAACATAAAAGTTGTAAACTACAGGCCGTGAAGAGAATCGGACTGCAGTGACTCTAGGAATAATAATTATAATTGAAGTCATAACAACAGCAGAAGCTTCTTTCAGTTAAGTGCATATTATATGACAGGCACTGAACTAAGTGCATTAAATTTATTATCTCATTTAATTCTTACAACAAACCCATGAGGTAATAAGTTCTCTTATTATCTCCATTGTGCAAGCGAGCAAGCAGGTTCTAGGGGGTCTCAGAGTTAATAAGTGTAATTGAACAAGTTGGCATAATTCCCAAGTTTGGGCTCTTTACTACTACATTGTCTCACCTCCAAAGAGTGGAAGCAGAATGAAATTAGGGTCATGCCTAACCTGGTGTTACTTTACTGAAAGTTTATACCCTCTGGCCTCACACATCTTAACTGTCTCTGGATGTTAATTTCTTCTTAGCCAGTTTCTTCTCCCAAGGAAGAGGCTATGGATCTGGAGCTTCCGACAATGAAATAGATGATGAATGCCTAAGCAAAGTAGAGGTGAGGGCTGCCTAGGAGAGAGCTAACACATGGCTAGGAGGCCTGAAAAGGCTGACAACTGTGACAAATAAGGTACTAATAGGAGTCAGTCTAATAAGGTAAACAAGGAAGAGCCTAGGCAGTGGTAGTACCATGAGACTCATCTAGGGCACATCTGAGAGGACAGGGCCTGAGCTTGGACTCACTTCTCCTCAAGACCAAATTTGCCTAATGCAAAGGTGAGGCTACTTGCAGACAGTGAAGAAAACACTGCTTCCCGGCAACCTGGCACTGACTTCAGGAAAATTAAGAAGGCCTTCACTTGACAGAATCTTATCTTAGAAGTGAGTAAAACCGATTTTTGAAGAAGACTTAACCTTGCAATTACCACTAACTAAAAACAACATTTCTGCTGGTTACTGAGGACTGTTCTGCAGCAGATATTACACTAACATTTTACCTCTATTCACTCTCTCCATCATAATGAGCTGGGTACTGTTCATCCCAATTTTAAATGAAAAAACTGAGGGTCAGGGAGATTACACAACTTGTCCAAAGTCACACTGCTTGTGAGAGAATATGATTGAGATTTAAATCCAGGTCTATCTTAATCATGTCCCTCTATAGCTTCCCAAAACTGAGACAAAGGAAGCCTAAACACTATTACATTTGCATAACATCTGGTAATCTTTTATCTGTGTGCTGAGGCATTGTTTGAAGATGTAAAAGAAAACAAATTAAATACTTCTGCATTCTATAATATTTTGACAATTCTTATCCTTCTACGTAGTCTTATTTTTGTTCTTTGCCAAGTATGTAAATACATGTGGGGATACGTTACCCTAATAGAGCAGGGTACAGAATTCTTACTTCCTGCCTGAGGTTTCCTCTTCTCTGCCAAATAGAATGCATCTGGCCTATTACAGATAAAATAAGCACACACTAGTCAGGAGAAACTGAAGCCCAAGGGAGGTGAGGAGATGGCATAGAAGCCTTGGCTTTGTAAAAATGAATGCTGGACATTTGACTCAAAACTATTTACATACCAAGGCTCTGAGAAAAAGTCTGTATGTGGCTCTTTGTCTCACAGATAATTAAAAAGATAATATTCACCAAGGTCTGTCAATTCTAGCTCCTAAGTATCCCTTAATTCTGCCAACCTCTGTCTCACTGCTATTTTCCTTATGTTAGCCACCATCATCTTGAACCCTAATTACTTAAAGGGCCCTCTAAAAGTTCTCCCCAAATCTGTCTTCCCTCCTACCCCATCTAATCCATTCTCCACACTACAGTCAAGATGTTCTTCCTAAAGAACATCTTGTTTATCCAGTCATTCCTGCTTCAAATAGGTCAATCAGTGTTTCTTGATGATCTTAGGGTAAAACACAAACTTCTTAAGAGTAGTTACAAGCAGCTTCATAATCCTGTTTCTCTAGGTTCATTCCTAGCACTTCCTTCCCTTTCCTTCAAGATCTTCCCAGAACCAGGACTCCTGTAACATTAAACACTCATTGATTTGCCAACATCTTTCTTGTTGCTGGGCAGAAATGTATACTGTTCTTTTTGTCTCCTTTAAGGACCCTTCCTTTTTAACATGACTTATTACTACTTACTTGATGAAATATCTGCTTGGAGATCCCTTTCTCTGGAAAGGTGCCATTGACTCCTCCAATTCTCTAAACAACTGGCCTATATAGGGAAGGATTAGACTGATTGCGGTGTCAGGGATTAGAGCTGAGGATAATGTATGAAAAGCTATGAAGCAGACTTCAGCTAAATTCAGAAAAGACATTTCCAGTATTCATAATGGTCCACAGACTGGGTTAGGCAATGAGTTCCCTGTCACTGAGAGCGAGCAGAACAGGGATGGACAGTCCCTTGGAAGGGAAAGTGAAGAACATTTCTGAACGCTAAGGCAGGGGTTTATAGGAAAAAGGGAAGGAAAAATAGGATGATTTTCCACTGTCTTTTCTGAGGCTTTATGAGTTTAGTCTCTATAATTGCATTAAATAAATAATTTTCTGTTTTTAATCTTCCTTCCTTTCTTCCTTTTCTTTCTCTCTCTTCCTTCCTTTTTTATCTCTCTTAATCTCTATTTTTCTTTTTCAACTTCTTTGAGAACTACTAGCACTATTATAGACGAGAAACAGAGAGTGATATTTACACCAGCATAACTAATAATAAACAGACAGAGATAACATGCCCCCTTCCCCTTGTGGTATTTGTGTGCCTCTATATAAAAGAAAGAGTTTCCCTTACTTTCTTCTTAGAGAAGACAGCTTTACTAGTAAAAATGAGGTTTTTGGGTAGGGAGACTCTCCCAGGTATAAGAACTATATCTTCTCCTGTTTGTGTTGATCAGAATGAAATGGGGCAGCCTGTCTTGGCTGCACCTTGTCAGGGAAAAATTTATCCAGATATACTACTCCATCAACATCAGGATAGGGCAGGAGTGGAGGAAAGGAAGAATGCATTATTAGAGAGGAAAGTTGTTGGGTTAACATTCTCTATACACATTTTCCCTTTTGAGAGAGAGACAGCAGCTCCAGAATACCTGCACACACAGTTCTAGGAATGAACCTAGAGAAACAGGATTATGGAGCAGCCAGGAGGGGCTGTCCAGAAGAATAAAGTTTCATTAATAAATTCTTTAAATATTTATTGAGCACCTACAGGTGCTATTCTTGGTGATAGTAATATAGTGAATGTGTCAAAAATCCATAGCCTTATGAGCTTACATTCTAGTGGAGGATATTGAACAAGTAATCAAATAAAAGCATATTATACTTTCAGGCAATAAAAAATGCTGCAGAGGGTAAAGACTATGTTATGCTGCAGCAACAAACAAGCTGCAAATCTCCATGGCTTGCGATAACCAAGAGGCTGCCTTGTTCTAGCTGCACGTCTACCATAGGTGGGCTGTACCCCTGTTCCACATTTTTACTTTGGGGCCCAGGATGACAGTAGCCTCAAACCAGAGCATTTCCATTCATGGTGGCAGAAAGGAAAAAGATAATAAACCAGGCCAGGCGCGGTGGCTCATGCCTGTAATCCCAGCACTTTGGGAGGCTGAGGCGAGCATATCATGAGGTGAGGAGATCGAGACCATCCTGCCTAACACGGTGAAACCCTGTCTCTACTAAAAATACAAAAAATTAGCCAGTCCTGGTGGCGGGCACCTGTAGTCCCAGCTACTCGGGAGGCTGAGGCAGGAGAATGGCGTGAACCTGGGAGGCAGAGCTTGCAGTGAGCCGAGATCTCACTATTGCACTCCAGCCTGGGCAACAGAGCAAGAGTCCATCTCAAAAAAAAAAAAAAAAAAAAAAAATGAAACCACAGCCTGGCTTTTAAAGCTTCTGCCTGGAAGTGGTACACATATCATACCTGTCCACATTTTATTAACCATAGCAAAGTAAAAGGCCTTTCCTGAGTTCTGGTATCCTCCCATTGATTGGGTACCACAGGGAGGGAAGCAGGAGTGTTGGAGAATAGTGATACCATTTAACAGAGAGCACACATTTAACAAGGGAATCGGGGAAGTATCCTCTGAATGAAATTGGGAAGTAACCCACATGAAACTATGTGCAAAACCTGCTCTAGTTAGAAAGCACAAAGGGTCTGCTGAAGTAATGAAGGTGGTATGTTTGAAGAATAGCAAGAAGGCAAGTGTGGCGGGGGCACAGAGAACAAGAGAAGGGTGGTAGGAGAGAGAGGAGGTCAGGAAACTAGGCAGGGGCACAGTCACTGGGAAAAGATGGTGCTGTCTATTGAGTGCCCACCCTATACCAAGCACTTCTTTAGGCTCTTGGGACATATCTGTGATTAATACGGACATGATGTTACACAACTTCACATTTTAGTAGAGAACATAAAAAAAATAAGTAAATTATATAACATGTTAGATGGTGATAAATGCTATGTAAAAACAGATCAGAGCAAATGGGATTAGGAGGAGAGGGGTGGTGTGTTTCAATTTTAAATGCTGTCATTGTAAGCATCATTTTAAAAAATGGCATTTCAACAAAGACTTGAAGGAGGTGAGAGTGTTAGTTATGCAATCGTTATGGTTAAGAAGACCAGGCCTGGTGCAGTGGCTCACGCCTGTAATTTCAGCATTTTGGGAGGCTGAAGCTGGTGGATTATTTGAGGTCAGAAGTTCAAGACCAGCCTGGCCAACATTGTGAAACCCTGTCTGTACCAAAAATACATGAAAATTAGCTGGATGTGGCGGCATGTGCCTGTAACCCCAGCTACTTGGGAGACTGGGATGGGAGAATCACTTGAACCCAGGAGGCTGAGGTTGCAGTGAGCTGAGATTGTGCCACTGCCCTCTAGCTTGGGCAACAGAGTGAGACCCTGTTTCAAAAAACAAACAAGAAAAACCCCAAACATCTGGAGTTTATTGTTTTAGTATGAGTGAACGGGAAGCCTCTGGAGTGCTTAGGTCAAGGGAATGTCATGATCTGACTTTTGCTGGAAATATGATCACTCTGGTTGCCATGTAGGGAAAAAGAGTACAGCAAGGGTGAGGGTGGGACAAAGGTGACAGTGAAGATCAGCGAGGAAGTATTGCCTCCTATTAGTTCATGTGAGAGAGGGAGGCTTGAACTAGGGTGGTAGGTATGGAGGTGGAAGCATTGAGAAATGACCAATGTTCAGGAACACTTTAAGGATGAGTAAATACTATCTGGCATATGGATTGGATGACTTCTAGGTTTTGACCTAAGCAGCCTTCTCATTTACTGATTTGGGAAGGGCCGAAGAGAACAGATGGAGCAAGATGCAAGCTGCAGGAGTAAATGGGAATCAGAAGTTCTCTTTTGGATATCTTAATTTTGAGAAGCCTAGTGAACATCCATGTGGAGGTTTGGAGTAGCTGGTCGGGGAGACGTTGGGGATGGAAATTAACATTTAGGCATCATGACAGAGTAGATGATATTTAATTATGAACCTGTTCGAGCATACCTTGGATAAACAGAGAATAAATGAGAGTTAAGGACTGAGCCCTTGGGCATCTCAACGTTTAGGAATTAGAATGAGGACAAGTTGGCAAAGAAGCAAAATAGAAGAAAAGTCTAATAAACCAATGAACAAAGCAAACCATCAAAACAGAAACAAAACAGGAAGTGTGCTTTTCTAGAATTCAAAAGAGACAAGTGTTTCAAGGGGGAGAAGGAAATTAACCCTACCAAATGTTGCTGAGACATCAAGTATGCTTGAGACTGGAAGTTGTCCATTGTTTTCATCAAGATGGAGGACACTGGGAGCCCTATAGAAGCAGTTTTTGTGGCATGGTGGGGATGAAGACTTGATTATTTTTACTAGAGAACAGAAGGACAAATAGAGACAGTGAGAAAAGTCAAATATTCTTAGAATAATGTGGCAAGTAGCTAGAAGGAGCTGTGTGGCCAACAGAGGTTTTGTTTTCATTTAGTTTTATTTTTGTTAGTTTACATGGGAGGTATTACACCATGGCTGCGTTCTGATGGAAATGGCCCTTCCAAGTCAGGGCTGTGTTGCACAGTTTAGAGCTGTGTGGCCCTTCACAGCATAGGCTCCAATGCATTGGCTCTGCCAATTTGTCTTGGTTTTAGTCTTTCCTCAAAGCCACCAAGTCATGTAATAATGGAGGCAGAATTTGAATTTAGAGACCATCTCGCTCAGATTTTTCTGACTTATCCAATCTTATTTGGTACCAGCAGTAACAGAGCTTTCCCCTTGAGTAATGTTTTTTTTGGCACTCCTCAGTCCTCTTAGTTTTGTAGCACTGATTTCTGAATTTTAATTCCTTTCTGATTCACATTACTTTATTACTTTGCTTAGATCTGCATCCTCTGTACTAGGAGTCAACTATAAGTCTTGCAGACTAATGATCAACATGAAGGAACTATGTCTTTGCTTCACACCTGCCTTAAGATTGTTTTCAAAGTCTGTAAATGTAGTCTTTTAAGCAGGACAGCCAATCCTCAAGGAAGATTTAGAAGCAGGAAAGTAGGGATTTTAATTTTAAGCTCCATGCTTTTGCTTTGCCATGGCCTCTCCCAGCTTGGTATTACCTGTGGATATGAAAAACATCCCTAGGTCTGCATAATTAGCATCCAGGTCCAGCCCACAATCAATTAGCTAGCATGAGCCTTGCACTCATTTCTCTGGTTACTCTGCCTATTAAGTCTATCTTCCGATTGTAACAATGGAATTTATGGATTCCTGGTGGTCTGTACCTGAAAATCAATTTTCACTCAGCATCTTTCTTTTATTTCAATTTTGTTCTTCTTGAACCAATGCAAGGATTTTTGTCAGCTCTTTAGAAAATCAGGAACTGCATCTCTTCTTTAGACCTGTTCTCAGCACTTTGGTGAGCTTTCAGAGCATGGTGGCTCCTGGTATTAGGATGACTGCTTTTTTCTGAAAGCCTCCACTGAACCTCTGACATATCTCCAGAATCTCCACGGCCCCCAGAATTCACCTGGTCTGACTTCTTGGAAAACCAATAAAGGCTTTGCTTCGTTTTATTCTAAGTAAAATCCTAAGTGCCAAGTGTACACTGCCTAGATTATGCTCTCATTGAGAGGTTTTGTATTTGTCCACCTAGCAGAGGTTCTTGGCCTCTAGGGAGACCATGTGATTTCATTGGAAGAAAGAACAATAGAGTTCTGGAATCTTCTTTTGGAATAATTTTTTTTTCTGGCTGTTCCAAGGGTGTACCACTCTTTCTTTCACTATCCCTCTAAGAGCAAATTATTTCAAGTGAAAACAGCCTAAGATGTGTGGGTAGTCAAATAGACATGGATTAAGATTAAGGTCCATAGCATTACTATTTATTGACTTTGTGACTTTGGCCATAATTTCATTCTTAGTCTTTTCCTCTGTAAAATGAAGGTAAAAAGACTTATGGCATTGAATTTTAGTGAACATTTTTAATAATTGGTCAAGTGCTCAGTATAAATAGTAGGTATAAAAACTCATTAATATAGTTATTAACAGTTATAGAGCATGTGTCATATACTATGTTAGGCCATAAACAAAAAATGAATAGGAGATAGGCTTTTACTCTAAAATATCTCCTTATCTGGTGGGACACATAAAAGAATAATTCTAATACCACACAGCATCTGGAACAATAGAGTAAGCACAAAGTCTTAAAGGAGTCTTAAAGAAACAATAATTGATTCCTTTTAGGTGGTAGCAGAAGTGCCACCTGAGCTGGAGTTTTCTAAAAAATAAAAGACGTTTTGGGCAGCAATAACATTATGAACAAAGGAATGGAGATATGAAACAATGTTCTGGCTTTTGAAATAGTGGATGAAATCCAGTTTCTAGTAGTGTAATGGTAGCTGCCAAAAGCCAAATCTCTCCACATTCCTTCCAAAAACATACATATCAATAAGGAAAGCAAATAAAACCACCCAAAGTTCATGCCTAAAGCACATAAAAGACAAGAATACTACAAGCTCAATTTTTGTGTAAGCAGGGAGTGGGAGGCAGACTAATATCTCCCTCCCCAAAGATGTTCACATCCTAATCTCTGGAAATTGTGAATATGTTAGTTTACAAGGCTAAAGGGGAATTAAAGTTGCAGAGGAAATTAAGGTTGATAGTGAACTGACTGTGATGGGGGGAGATTATCATGGATTATCCAGTTGGGTCTAATGTAATCGCAAGAGTCTTTGTACGTAGAAGAGGGAGGGAGAAGAGAAAGATCATAGAGGTGGCCATATGATGGCCGGGTGCAGTGGCTCATGCCTATAATCCCAGCACTTTGGGAGGCCAAGGCAGGTAGATCACCTGAGCTCAGGAGTTTGAGACCAGCCTGGGCAACATGGCGGAACTTAAAATATAAAAATTAGCCAGGGTGGTGATGTGCGCCTGTAGTCCCAGCTACTTGGGAGGCTGAGGCAGGGGAATTGCTTGAACC
This sequence comes from Symphalangus syndactylus, assembly GCF_028878055.3. Lineage (NCBI taxonomy): Eukaryota > Metazoa > Chordata > Mammalia > Primates > Hylobatidae > Symphalangus > Symphalangus syndactylus. Next base: position 38,832,389 of record NC_072425.2, on the reverse strand, counting down.
CAGGAGGTAGAGGTTGCAGTGAGATGAGATCCTCCCACTGCACTCCAGCCTGCACAACAGAGCAGGACTCCATCTCTAAAGCGAAACTCCACCTTGGGGAGGAAAAGAAAAAAAGGTGGCCATGTGAGAAGGACTCAGCAAGACTTTTTGCAGGCTTTGAAGATGGAATAATGTGGCCAAAAGTCTAGGGATGAATATGGCTTCTAGAATCTATAATAAACAAGGAAACATTCTTTCCCAGAGCCTCTAGAAGGACTGCATTTTGCTTTTGCCTCAGTTTTAGCCCAGTAAGACCCATTTTAGACTTCTGATCTTTGGAATTATAGGTTAATGCATTTATATTATTTTAAGCCATGAAATTTCTGGTAATTTGTTACAGCAGCCGTAGGAAATTAACATGTAGGAAAATAAACGTTTCAATGCCCAGGTATACTCTGAGGTCAAGCCAGAGAAGAGTTGGGCAGAGACTTCAAAAACGATGAAGGAGGGGTTAGGAAGGTCCCAGCATCAGTGGAATAGAATAAAATTACTCTTATAAAGAGGGAAACCTACGCTTAGTGGAAAAATACTGAGAATGGGTCTGAGACAAAATGCATGAGAGCACTGGTTGCTAGACAATCAAAGCATAGGAGATTTAGGAGGTGGAGGCTGCAGTGAATTATGATTGCATCACTATATTTCAGCCTGATCTTGTCTCCAGAAAAAAAAAAATAGGGGATTTAAAGTTTGTGGTACTAAGGGCAGCCATTTGAGAAGCCATTGTTTTTGGAGAGGAGAGGGCCAATTTAGAGGGAGCTGTCTCTTAGAGGCTTGCTGATATGGAAAGAGAGCAAGCTATTCAAATAAAGAATACTTCTGAAACAAAAGATAGTCATAAAATCGGAAGGCACACCAACTCACCCTCAATTCAAATAACAGTCTTTTGATTAAAAGATTATTGATTAAAGAAATTAATCTCACTGTAATAATAAAAGAGGGAGCTTTTGAATGAAAAAATCTGAGAAGGTATCCAAATTCATCACTTCTGTCTGCATAAACTAGTTATTACTGGTAGGAAAATATAAGACATTGAAAAACAAATAGCAAATAGAATTCACTAGAATATGAGAATAAGACAAACCAAAAAAAAGAAAAAGAAAAAAATGTATTCCCCTAAAATTAATCACGAAGCACAAGAAAACTGACACATTATCACAAGCTGAAGTGAATATTCTTAAGCAAGTAGACATAAAAATCTTCCTCAAATCAAAAATTCAGAATTGAGATGGACAGAACACTCCAGAAGGTGAGAAATTACTATTGATTAAACTCAGAAAAGAATTTGAAGAGAAAGAGAATCATCTCCGAAATAGATATTTAATAAAATGAAAGGTACTTAAGAAGTATAAATTCAACTGCAAATATAACAGAGGAATTGGGAAGTGGAAATGCAACAGCCAAGACAATAACAACAAAAAATGGTAGGTAAAAATGTTAAAAGAAAAAGTAACAGATCTAGAAGATAGACAAAGAAGGCTCAAAATGTCTGTAATTAGAGTTTCTGAAAAATTAAAACGACACAATGAAACAGAACTTATATTCAAAACTATAATCCAAGAAAACTGGACAATAAATGATCTAAACTTACCTGTTGAAAGGGCCTGCCATATACCTGGGAAAGTTGGCCCAGAACAGTCAACACTGAGTCATAGATAACAATAAATTTTTAAATATCAAATGGACCTCCTGGCAAAAAGACAAATGCACTTAAAAAAATCCAGATTGGCATCAAAATTCTCAACAGCAAAACACAAAGAAAGACAACAGTAGAACTATTTTCAAGAAACTTAAAGCATTAGCAAAGTATTTTGTATCTGGCTAACTTGTATTATAAAATCAAGGTTAAGGAAAAGTAGTTTTAAACACATAAGAATTTCAGGAATACTGCACTTACAAGCTCTTCCTGAAGAATCTAATAGAGGATAAACTTCATTCAACCAAATTATAATTGAGGAGAGTTTAGCACATTGGGAAACAGTAAACATATTTATTTTTAGATTTTAGACTTAAAAAACATGGAGTCAAGGTCTGAAATCAAAAGAAGTGATGTGAATTTCATATGTTTTTACAAAATAGAAGTAGCATAACTAAATTATGGGAGAAGAGAGGGAACACCACAACATGATAACACCTCACTCCTAAAAAAAATGGCCATAATAAAAAAAATAATATATGTTGGCATGGATGTGGTGAAAAGGGAACATTTTTATACTGTTGGTGGGAATGTGAACTAGTACAACCACCATGGAAAACAGTGTGGAGATTTCTTAAAGAACCAAAAGTAGATCTGTCATTTGATCCAGCAGTCCCACTCCTGGGTATCCACCTAGAGGAAAGAAAATCATTATATGAAAAAAATACGTGCACATACATGTTTAAAGCAGCACAATTTGCAACTGCAAAAATATGGAACCGTCCAAATGTCCATCAATCAATGAATGGATAAAGAAAATGTGGTACATATATACTGTGATATGCTATTCGGCCATAAGAAGGAATAGAATAATGGCATTTGCAGCAACCTGGATGGAATTGGAGACCATTCTTGTTAGTGAAATAACTCAGGAATGGAAAACCAAACATCATATGTTCTCACTTATAAGTGGGAGCTAAGCTATGAGGACAAAAAGGCATAATAACAATACAATGGACTTTGGGGACTCAGGGAAAAGGATCCGGGGTGAGGGATAAAAGACTGCACATTATGTACAGTGTACACGCTCGGGTGATGGGTTCACCAAAATCTCAGAAGTCACCACTAAAGAACTTATTAATATAACCAAACACCATCTGTTCCCCAAAAACCTACTGAAATAAAAAAGGCAAAAAAGAAAGTTTAAAAAAGCTCAATGTGGTTTTGATTTACATTTGTCTAATGATCACTGATGTTGAGCTTTTCTTCATATGTTTGTTGGCCACATAAATGTCTTCATTTGAGAAGTATCTGTTCATGTCCTTTGCTCACTTTTTAATGGGGTTGGTTGTTTCTTGTAAATTTAAGTTCCTTGTAGGCTCTGGATATTAGATTTTTGTCAGATGGATAGATTGCAAAAATTTTCTCCCATTCTGTAGGTTGTCTGTTCACTCTGATGATAGTTTCTTTTTGCTGTGCAAAATCTCATGCCAGTCAGAAGGATGATTATTAAAAAATCAAGAAACAACAGATACTGGCAAAGTTGTGGTGAAAAAGGCACACTTTTACAATGTTGGTGGGAGTGTAAATTAGTTCAAACATTGTGGAAGACAGTGTGGCAATTCCTCAAGGATCTAGAAGCAGAAATACCGTTTGACCCAGCAATACCATTACTGGGTATATTCCCAAAGGAATATACATTATTCTGTTATAAATATACATGCATGCATTTGTTCACTGCAGCACTATTCACAACAGCAAAGCCATGGAATCAGCCCAAATGCCCATCAATGATAGACTGGATAAAGAAAATGTGGTACATATATACCATGGGATACTATGCAACCATAAAAAGGAATGAGATCATGTCCTCTGCTGCAGGGACATAGATGTAGCTGGAAGCCATTATCCTCAGCAAGCTAATGCAGGAACAAAAAACCAAACACCATATGTTCTCACTTATAAGTGGGAGCTGAACGATGAGAACACATGGACACATGGGGGTGAACAACACAGACTGGGGCCTGTCGGGGGGGATGTAGGGGGAGGGAGAGCATCAGGCACAACAGCTAATGGATTCTTGGCTTAATACCTAGGTGATGGGTTGATAGGTGTAGCAAACCACCATGGCGCACATTTACCTATGTAACCTGCATATTCTGCACATGTCCCCCAGAACTTAAAATAACAGTTGAAGAAAAAAAAAAAAAGCTCAATGATGGGTCCATACATAGGTGGTGTAAGAGTCAGAGGATATGTTTAAAGATGAAAATCCAAACAGTAGAAGCCTAAGTAAGAAAAAGAAATGTTAACAAAGGGCATGATATGTTGGTGGCTACTAGAACAAAAAATAAAAAATCCCTTAAAATACCAAAAGAAACATAAAAAAGAGAAAAAAAAAGATTCCATCAAAAGTATAATACAGACCATGTGCTTAATTTTATGTAAGAAAAAAAGAGAAAATTGGAAAAACTGAGGTACAAAAGGGTTAAATCCAGGACATCTGAATTTACAGCACACTCTTCAGCCTAGAGAGGCATAAGGTCTTGTGGAGAATGTTACATTCTCTAATGCCTATTTCTCTTAAATGCACTTATAGATTTAAATAATTATCAGTCAAAATCTCAGTAGAATTTCTTACATCAGCAGTTATTAAATTCATCTGAAAAATCAAAGAATGATGAACAGACTAGTGTACCACATATTAAAATAAAGAAAATATGCAATAATTAAAATAGATATAATCTAATTAAACATAAGAAATGTAGGAAGTGAAAATGTAATATAATGTATATAAATCAGAGAATAGAAAAATCTATAAATAGTTGGCCATCTATTTTGAAAGTAAAATTATATTCATGCCTCATGCCAAATAGCATTAAATATCTAGCCAGTGAACATATTAGAAAATAGAAATGATATCACATTTCTAGAGTGTTGCTGGCATTATAAGCCTTTAGATACTAGGTTAAATCACCAAATTAAAGATAGTTAGATTTGACCATCTGAGATAAAATATCTGTTCAGGAAAAAAAATAGGGTAACAATATAGTATGAGAAAACATTTACAACAAGCATGATAATGGCTAATGTCTTCATTATATGTTACAAAGAAGTTGAAAAAAAAAATCTGAAGACCCTCAAAGGTAATCATGCAAAATTTATAAAAAATGTTCAACCGTACTAGTTTAGCAAATAACTTGTATTTTTTCTACCTATTAGAGTAGTATGAGTTTGGAAAATATATTAGCTGAGATTGCAGTCAAACTGTCACCTATCCTTAATAGTGGCATGGTAGATGGATATACACCTTTTAGAAAACAATATGAAAAATTAATGTAAATGAGAAATTTTAAAATAGACATTTTGAATTTGTAATTTTGTTTCTGTGAATTTTTATCCTAGGGAAAATCAGAGGAAAAAGGATGATGCTAACTACAATGTCATTTATGCTAGAGTGTGGAAACAATCTAAATACCCAGCAATAGAAGAAATCGTTATAAAATGATAATAAATTGATTTAGAAGATTATTATGTGGTAATTGTAAAATACTGAGCAATATAAAGACATTCTAAATATATACCAAGTAAAAATAATTCAAAATGATATGCATTCTGGGGTAGTCAACCATCTTGATCATAGGTAAAGACAGGAAGCAAATAAGAAAATAAAAATGGTTTGTTTTGTTAAAAATGTGACATTTAAAAGTCTTTGGTACTTTACTTTTTAATTGTGATTATATTACTGTGCAATATATTATATGACAATCATCACGACATTCTCTGGTTTAATTCTATTTCTATTATAGGCATTTGCGTATTATATTTAAATTGTATGCTTACTCAGTTTATTCATTAGATTGTAAGCTGCCTGAGGGTATCTCTAACATGAGGACAATGCCTAGCACACAGTAAATCTTCATTTGTTATTCAGCAAATGAGTGATTATAGTTGCAGTTAATAGAAAACTGAAGTTTGGAATGATGGAAGGAAGACATTCTCCTAAAATGAGGTAAGTAATGGCTGTAATGTCTCAATCACAGGCTCATTTCTTATGTGGTAGTCTAAGCCACTTTTTCTTTTTTTTTGGTCCCGTTGTATGTTGGGGGTGAGATAGGATAGGCAGTGGAGAGAACTAAAGCAGCAAAGGAGAAAAGAGAAATCCTAGTTAATACGAATTTACTTATAAGCAATTTGAAAGAAATTGCTTTGTATTCTTTTTTAGCATGATATCACTCCTCTTAGCCACTAGTTGGGCATGTAAAACGAATGAATCTTCCTTTCGCTAGCAATACAGAAAGCCCTGTTTCTGAATCTGAGTTAGGACTTTGACCTTAATCCAGATTTTGGTGTCTAGGAAAAATAGTGTGAAGGGACACGTTTTCTTTCCACCTCTCTGTATTTTATCTTTGGGTCAAATTAGACCCTTCAGAATGCTTTGTTTCCCTTTCTTTCCTCCTCCTACTCTCCATCTTCCTATTTTCTCTCTTCTTCTTATTTTTTATTCTTCTCCACATCTTTCTACTTCTCCTTCTCCTCCCTCATCCTTTCTCATCCTTATTTTCTTGCCCCCTCTCCTCCCCCTTCTTGTTCTCCTTCTTCTTTCCTGTTACTTTTATATTATCCTCTTCCTTTTCTTCCTTTTTGATGCCCCAGTTACTAGAAATTTTGAAACTAAAAACACTTGTAGCCAATTATAATATGGTTGTAAGAATTCTAATATTCCTTGTCATTGTCATAATTTTTTCCTATTTTTTTTTCCTGGACTCTACTTAATTACACGTCCCTGGAATTAGACTGACATGATTTGACACCTGGTCTCCCCACCTTGCTCTCTGAGCCTGTTATTTTCTTATTTGTAAAATGGGCATAACTTACCTATCTTCCTGTCTGTTATGAAGGTTAAATAATCAAAAGGCACTGTGACATACTTTGTTCAATAAATCTTTGTTGCCATTCTCCTTTCTTGTTAATTATATCAAGTCTTTTCTTCGTAAAGGGATGGGATTTAAATGGTTACTAAAATATCTAATTGTTAAGGGCATAGCAATATACCAGATGTGTGTTGTGTTTTTGGAGGATGGGGATGATTACAAAAACCATGCTACCTACCTTCAAACTACTCCCAGGCCTGCAGCGAAGACAGTAAGGTGACTTGTTTTTAATTAAATAAGATATCCTGTTCTATGAGGCAGTGCAAGAAAAAACTGTGTGGATTTTTTTTTTTTAAATTGTAGCTCAGGGAGCGTGAAGTAAACAAAGACTTCTTGACTACAGTTTGACCCTGTCAGATATTTGTAAGCTTTTGGACATCAGTAGTGATTTGTTCTCCCACTTCTGGCTTACAACTTCTGCCACTTAGCAGGAGCCCTCACCTTCTGCCAGACTAACATGGGAAAAGGAAGACTCATCTCTGGACAGGGAGCATGGATGTAGTGTGTGTGAAAGATGGAAAGATTGAAAGGAAGTTATCTCCTTTTAGCCAGGTAACAAATAGGTGCTGGTCCATGGGCCACACTGTGAATATCATTGGAGTAAACAATGAACAAATGAACAAATAGGAGCATGTAAGGTGATGCTAAGAGAAGAGGCACAAAAGTATTCACATGAATTGGGAGGGAGACAGATCCCAGCGCTCCTCGAAGAGGTTCTCCCTCACTACTCATGCCCTGCTTATCACACACTTGCACAGCTGGTTTTCTTTCCAGGTGTGCAAATATATAAGCTTTTAAGTCATGAATAGTATGTACCTTATCTGCACTCTTGGGCTTTCGCCCTCGACTGCCGTTTGTTTTTATGTGTTGTTCTCCTCCAGTGAACTGTGAGATCCAAGAAGGCATTGTTTGTGCCTTATTCAAGTTTGAGTCTCAGAGGCCAGTTCAGGGCCAGGGCCATACTAGGTATTTAGTAAATATTTGATAAAAATAATCCTGCTCTTCTGGAGCTTACAGTCCAGAAGGGGTGAAGTCAACCAGGGCTGCTCAGATGATCTTTGATAAAGGACCAATTAAAATTTTTTTTTTTAGATTTCCAGTGTCTTTTAGGCTGGTATTTTGAACAATAATTTTGGAAACATAAAAAAGACATACAAAACACAAACTTGAATTTTTTATTATTAGATTCTGCAGACATGAACTTCCCGTGTCAAGCTGCTAAACAAGTTTCAAAGTAGTGTGTGTGTGTGGGTTTGTGTGTGTGTTTCTGGTTTGCAGACTGGTGGCAATCCATGGACCACACTTTACAATAGAATATATCATTTATTGAGATTAGACAGTTGAAGAATAGAGCATATATACAAATATATTCATAATGTGCAGGTGTTGTGAAAATGCTAGAGGGTGAAATGAAACTCAGTAATGGGATAGAGAATGATGGTGCTGGAGGATGGTGTTACTTTATTGAAGGAAGTTGGGGGTCTTCTCTGATTTGAGGTTTGAGCAGGGAATGGGATAAAGTGAAAGAGTGAGCCTTGCAGATATCAAAGGAAGAGTTTCAGAGACAAAACAATATAAGCAGAGATTCTGAGGTAAGATTAGTGCTATGTTTTAGGAGTGGGGTCAAGGGAAAAGATGGGTTAAATTACCAGGGCCTAATAGATTATTACAAGAACTTTGGATTTTATTCAGAGCCATTGTAGAGTTTTGAGCAAAGGCGTGACATGATCTGAACTATAAATGTGGCCATAGTGCTACTCTGTGTAGAATAGACCATAGGAGGGAAAGTAAGGAGGCTCTTGAAATAACCTATAGGACTAATGATGGTGGCTTGGCCAGGGAGGTAGCAGGGGAGACGGTAAGAAGTAGTTGGAGTATGAATTAACCTTGAAGACAGAGCCACCAATGTTGGCTGATAGGTTGGATGCAGACTGTGCATTAGAAGAGTCAGGGCTGACTCCAAGGATTTTAGTCAGGGAAATGGCCATTTGCTGTCATTTATTGAGATTAGACAGTTGAAGAATAGACCAAGTTTTGCAGTTGGAGCGTGAATGGGAAATAATCATTCTGGTCACGTTAAATTTAGGATATTCAGTTCACATACAAAGCAGATGTTGAGTAGGCATTTGGGTGTATAAGACTGGAGTTCAAAGGAAATGCCAAAACTGGAGACATAAAATTGGAAATCAAGAGTGCATGGATGGAATTTACAGCCACAGGACTGAATGAAGGCACCTAGGAAATGAATGCAGATAGAGAAGTAAATAGGTCTGATACGTATGTCCTTGGGCTCCTCCACATTTAAGAGATCTGAGAGATGGGGAAGAACTAGCAGAGGAGACTGAGAAAGAGTGGCCACCTCAGAATAAGGTCACAAAATTAACAGTTTATTCAACAAGTAGTTACTAATCTCCTAGTCTTATGTTCAGGACACTGTAAGAGAAGCAGTATTTTGGAAAGGTTTATATGCCCATAAAACGGTTAACTTTTCAGGAAAAAAAGTTTCCATCTTTAAAAGACTAAATTCTGAACTCTTTTTTTTTTTTAATTTAAGTTCTGGGATACATGTGCAGAATGTGCAAGTTTGTTACATAGGCATACATGTTCCATGGTGGTTTGCTGCACCCATCAACCCGTCATCTAGGTTTTAAGCCCCACATGCATTAGGTACTTGTCCTAATGCTCTGCCTCCCCTTTCCCCCTGACAGGCCCTGATGTGTCATTTATTGAGATTAATACATCCTCTCTGTGTGTCCATGTGTTCTCATTGTTCAATTCCCACTTAAGAGTGAGAACATGTGGTGTTTGGTTTTCTGTTCCTGTGTTAGTTTGCTGAGAATTCTGACTTCTGGTTTCATCCATGTCCCTGCAAAGGACAGGAACTCATTCTTTATATGGCTGCATAGTATTCCATGGTATATATGTGCCACATTTTCTTTATCCAGTCTATCATTGATGGGCATTTGTGTTGATTCCAAGTCAAAGACTAAATTCTCAACTCGTTCAAACCCAGCTATCTGGAATAATTTACCCTTCAGGAATACCAGATAACCAAATGGATGCTTTTAAATTTTAGATTTATAAGACAGGCTACACTACACAAAACATTTTCTCATAGACTGTCTCTTTTGAGCTTTACAACAAACCTCCTACAAAAGCAGAACTTTGTTTCGAATCTTCATTTTATTTTAGAGAAACTAAGGAAACAGATGGAAAGATGCATAAGTGGTGAACCTGGGTTTGGGTCCTAAGCTTCCCTCACAAGCTCTCAGGGCTTTTTCATTGATTTTGTCTCACTCCCACAGAAATAATACAATACTGTATGGCCACTGGGGAGCAAATAGCCTTCAGGGCCAATCAGGATCTGTAGTTTTGTTCCTTCTGGAAAAGTGCATTCAGTTTCTAAGCAATTGACTTGAAACAAACAGTGGGAACCTAGCCTGGTGGTAAGTTAGAGACTCTATTTTCTCTGTGTTTCCACAGTACCTAGCTTTCTGAGAAAGCGCAGTTTGTGATGAACATGTTAATTCTCTTTTTTGTCAGCCTAGTTTTCCCTCCCGTATTCCACTTTCTAGCCAATGGTGTCACCACAGATAGAAACATCAGTAATTTAAGGCTACACCTTCTTTTCCATCTTTGGCATCTCATGAGTTACCAAATTCAGCCTATTTTATGTCCTGAACCCCTCTGGCTGTCCCTGCTTCTATGCTAGTGCCCTAGTTTCAGCTCCTCATCTCTCACCTGCACTACTGCCATGGCCTACGCACTGGCCTCTCTGCCACCTGGCTTCCTGCCTCTAATCTACTTTCTACAATCCAGCCAAAGGGCTTTCTAAATGCAAATCTAGCCCTATTAAAACTGACCCTATTTAAAAGCCTCTAGTGCTTCCAGTTGCTCTTGGGATAAGATCCAAGCTCTTTAGAATGGCATATCAGGACTTTCAGAATTTGTACGCGGGATATAAAAATGAAAAATGTACAGTACCATCGTCAATGAGCCCACAGTTTAATCCGGGAGGCCAGTGTATACACAAATAATTTTCATGCACTCTAAAAAATGTTCTTAGAATTATGTGAAAATGTAAACAAAAACTAAAATAAAGGGTAGAACTTGTAATACTTCTATTATCGTGTAAGAGGTAGGACCACAAGAGAGAAATTAAGGCTGTTAAGAGGGCATTCTCTGAAGTCATCTGTTTACTTAGTTTACCCACTCTGTGAAGCAAATTTAACAGTTATTGTCTAGTAGGTTCTTACCCCTGTAGACATAGGCATATCTTGCATACTACCTAGACAGGTTCTTTAACTTGGGAATCAAATAACAAAAGGGCTTTTTGAAAATGTCTTATTGTATGAGAATTATACCTATTTCATTATACTGTCCTGCCCGATGTAATTCTGAATACCATGTTGTGAAACTCTGATATTTATCTCCAGTTCTCCCTCATATAAAAGCCCTAAGCCAGTGGGGCGATATAAATGGCTTTGCTGCTTGCATTGTTTCATTTCCGCTTTTCCTCTTTAGGATGGTCTGTGTCATTCTGAACTGAGATGCCCCTTTTTCATTTCAGGGTCCTTAACTCAATATTTTTAAAGTCCTTAGCTTTTGCTCATGCATTTATTTGAAGTAAGTCATTATGCTTGGGCTTTAAAAAACAATTCATTCCTGTGTTTCTGCTCTTCATGTCTTCATAAGATATGAAGGCTTTATTACAGCCTTCATAAGGCCATTACCCAGTTTCTCTATGAATGATTATAGTGCTATAACACTAGATTGTGTTCCTTAAACCACTACATATAAGAAAAGTAAATTCCTGTTTAGATTATGGGCTGAAAGAGGAATCATCATACACGGTAACATACCTTCATAACCTCATTGCATTTCTCAGGGGATACAGCTCAGTGGAATTAATCTTAAATCAAGTACTTCCCACTATTTTCTAGAACACTAATGCTCATAAATACCCAGGGAAAATAGTTAAATAAGCCTACATATTATGTAAAAAACTCTACATATTATGTCTGATCCCGAAGAGTCATATTGCACAGAACATCTCAGAGGTCAGTAAGAAAAGCAGTACAGAATTATACTGACTTATGTTTAGCCCAATGCTTATCAAACTTGCTTGACCCGGAACTCATTTTGTGTTGCACCCATTAATGATCATTAAAAAATGATGGCCTCTTCACTTACGAAAAGGAATCCAATTTGGAGTTAAACACCAATAAGCACTTGTTATATTATAATTGGTTTATTTTAAATATTTTATTATACAAGGTTTTCAAAATTATAGAAAAATAGATAGCAATGTGTAGTGAAAGCCAATATCTCCACCATTTAGATTCTACAATGAAAATTTTGCTATGTTTGCTTTATGTAATTGTTTCTCTCTTCCTACCAGATTGGAGTGCCTTAATGAAAATTAATTATTTATCTTGATTTCACCAGTACTTAGCATAGTACCAGATGCATAACTTGGTAACCAATAGATGTTTGTCCAAATAATGAATGAATGAATGGATGGATGGATTTTTTTTTTTAATCCCCACAGATGCCTTCTTGCTACATCACAGGGTCTAAGCTTTAAAGGAGATCAAAGACTAGCCAAAGCTGTTCTACTGCCTTTCTAAGTCTGAACAAATATTAACTTAGAATAAGGTGCAGATTTTGAGATAGGCCTTCTCTTGGGAGGGAGGTGGAAGCCTGCAATTTTACCACTGTGAGCTAATGAGTAGCCCATGGAAGTCCGTTTTCATCTCTGCACATAAAATTCATTTTGAGAGGAGGCAGCTTTTGCCAGGTCCAGCAAGCTGTGATGAATAAAATGAAATCAAGAACTGGTCTACCAAGTCTTGACCACATGCTGGATCCTCCCCTTCACAGGTTTCATGCTTTAGTGAGATCCGGGTGTCTTTCCACTCTGATATTTATCTGCCCCTTTTCATTCCTGGAAACCTGATCCTTGTTTTGTCTGACTCTCCACTTTCTTCATTAGTAACTGCAGATGGAAAACAGTTATTTAATATGTCTTTTATCCTTTTATGCTGCAGTGTCTGATTACATACCCTGAGTGCTAAGGAAGCAACTACCCTTCTCCTTTTATTTCTTCTCTATTTCTTTTGCAACAAAATCAAAATCAACAAAAATCTTTACTTTTTTCAATTTTAAAATGTACTTCACTTTCCATTCCAATGAACTCCATCCTAACTTTTCTAAGATTTTTTATCTTGACATTTGTCCTTCCCTCAGCCTCCTTTTTTCCCCTCTATTCTATTCTTTTTTCTCCTCTCCTCTTTGATTTTCTTTCTCTGATAGACTAGAATCCAATGCCGCTAAGTTTAGAAGAAATCAGGTTGGGGGTTATAACCAAATCGATAAAGTACATTGAATGAGCCTTCAGTAGTCAGGATAAGGTCTACTGTTTACTTGTTCAAATAGTTTCCACTGTCCTCTGCTTTCCAAACATGCCCCAGTTTTCCCATGGCCTTGTATCTGCCATGTCAGTTCCTCTAACTGAACATTGCTTCTGATACACTCTGTTTTATTCCTGTCAAAATATGACTCTTCATTCAAAATTCCATAAAAATCCTTTCTGAAGAAACTTACCCCTTTATCTCTGACCATCCTTAGTATTTACTTCTAACCTTTCCTTTAGCACTTATTTCATCCGATACTGTTTTTTAAAACTATGTAAGTGCATTTATCATGCAACAAGTCATTTTTATTCATAGTTAAATAATTATTTCATTGCTTACAAGACAAAGACAACATATGCAAATGATATACAGTTCAAAAGATACAAAAGGGGTAGCTCACTTATGAAAAGTAAGTCTCACTCTAGGTTTCCCAGTCATCCAGTTCTGAAGACAAGGGTTACTAATCCCTTTTGTATCCTTCAGTGTTTTTCATTTTTTTTTTAATTCACTTGATAGCATATCTTATGCACTGTTCTGTACCTTGCTTTCTAAACTTCACTCTTTATTAATTATGGTGCCTCATTCTTTTTAAAGGGTTCATAATTGTATTTCATGGTAGATATTGCTGAATATGTAGGATGTTTTAAATGTTTTCTAATGAACACTATAGGATAAATTATTAGAAGTGAAATTGCGGGGTAAAAGTATATTTTTTCTTCTTTGTTTTTTTTGTTGAGATAAAATTCATATATATAAAGGGTACAACTTGGTAACTTTTGATGAGTAAATACACTCATGTTACTCACCATCTTAGTAAAAATATAGGACATTTCCATCACCTTGAAGTTCCCTTATACTCCCTCTAATCTATCCCAGTTCCCCTTTTAGGCAACCACTGTCTTACTTCTATCATAATAGGTTAGCTTTGCCTATTCTTCAACCTCATTTAAATAGAATCACATAGTATGTACACTTTTGCTCACCATAATATTTTCAAGTTGCATTTCATGCTGTTGGGTATATCTGTAGTAAATTTTAAAAATTTCTTGGTAGTATTACATTTTATGACTATATTACAACTTATTCTCTTATTGATGGACATTTGAGTTGTTTCCAGTTTGAGGCTATTATGAATTAGCTGGTAAAAAACATTCTTGTGAAACTTTTTTTGGTGAAAATATATTTTCATGTCTCTTTGGTAAATATGTAGAATAGAACTTCTAGGTCATAGGGTACATGTATGTTTAACTTTGTAAGAGAACTGCCAAACAGTTTCAGTATTCCAACAAGCAATATATAATAGTTCAAGTTTCTTCTCCTCTTCACCAATATTTGATGTTGTCATTTTTTTATATTATTCATTTGAATGAGTATGAAATTCTATCGTATTGTGGTTTTAAATTGCATTTCCTTTATGACTAATGGTGTTGAATACCCTTTAATGTGCTTATTGGACATTCATATATTTCTGTTTTTATAAAGTGTCTGTTTGTCTTCTGCATTTAAAAAATTGGGATTATTTATCTTTTGCTGCTGATTTATATGCATTTAAAATGTATTCTAGATACAGATCCTTTGTCAGATAAATGTAGATATTTTCTCACAGTCTATGGCTTGTCTTTTTTTTTTTTTTTAAATCGGTCTTCTGAAGAGCAGATAATTTTATTTTCAGTGAAGTATAGTTTATCAATACTTTTTCTTTCCCCTATTGTGCTCTCTCTAGAAATTTTATTTTGAAAATTTCAACTTTTATTTTAGATTCATGGGGTACTTGTTTGTTACAGGTATTGTGCGGTGCTGAGATTTGAGGTACAGTTGAAACTCTTACCCAGGTAGTTAGCATAGTTCCCAGTAGGTAGTTTTGCAACCTTTGCCCTACTTCCCCTGTCATGCAGTCCCCAGTGTCTATTTTCCCCATCTTTAACGTGTACCTAATTTTTAGCTACCACTTATAAGTGAAAACATGTGGTATTTGATTTTCTGTTCCTGCATTACTTTGATTAGGATAATGGCCTCCAGCTGCATCCATGCTGTGGCAAAGGACATTTTGTTCTTTTTTATGGCTGCATCATATTCCATGGTATATATGTACCATATTTTCCTTTTACAGTCTACTATTGATGGGCATCTAGGTTGATTCTGTATTTTTGCTATTGTGAATAGTGCTGTGATAAACATATTAGCACATGTGTCTTTGTGGTAGAACAACTTATTTTCCTTTGGATATATACTCAGTAATGCGATTGCTGGGTTGAATGATAGTTCTACTTTTAGTTGCTTGAGAAATCTCCAAACTGCTTTCTATAGTGGCTGAACTAATTTACATGTTCATCAACAGTGTATAAGCATTCTTTTTTCTCTGCAGCCTCACTGACATCTGTTATTTTTTGACTCTTTAATAATAGCCATTCTGACTGGTATGAGATGCAATTTCATTGTAGTTTTCATTTGCATTTCTGTGATGTTGAGCATTTTTTCATTTGTTTGTTGGCCACTCGTATGTCTATGTCTTCTTTTGAAAGGTGTCTATTTATGTCCTTTGCTCACTTTTTAATGGGGTTGTTTTTTGTTTGTTTATTTAAGTTCCGTATAGAATCTAGATATTAGTTCTTTGTCAGATGCCAACGTCAGTATCCAGAAGGATATTTCCTAAGTTTTTTTTACAGTTTTAGGTCATATATTTAACTCTTTAATCCATTTTGAGATTATATTTGCATATAGTGATAAGTATTTGTCTTCTGCATATGGGTAGCCAGTTATCCCAGAACCATTTATTGAATAGGGAGTCCTTTCCCTGTTGCTCATTTTTGTTAACTTTGTTGAAGATCAGTTGGTTGCAGGTGTGTGGCTTTATTTCTGGATTTTCTATTCTGTTTCAATGGTCTATGTGTGTGTTTTTGTACCAATACCATGCTGTTTTGGTTACTGTAGCTTCGTAGTGTAGTTTGAAGTCAGGTAATGTGATGCCTTCAACTTTATTCTTTTTGCTTAGAATTGTTTGGCTACTCAAACTCTTTTTAAGTTCTGTATGAATATTATTTTATATTTTGAAAACTTTTAATTTTTAATTTTGTGAGTACAGGGTAGGTGTACATATTTACGGAGTACATGAGCTATTTTGACACAGGCATGCAATGCATAACAATCACATCAGGGTGAATAGGGTATCCACCATCACCTCAAATATTTATCCTTTGTGTTATAAACAATCCAATTATACTTTTATTTTTTTAAATGTACAATTAAATTATTGTTGACTATAGTCACCCGTTGTCCTATCAAATGCTAGATCTTATTCATTCTTCTCTTTTTTGTACCCATTAAGCATTCCCACGTCCCCCTACTGCCACACTGCCCTTCCCATCTCTCGTAACCATCATTCTACTCCATATCTTCATAAGTTTAGTTGTTTTAATTTTTAGCTCCCACAAATAGAATATGTGAAGTTTGTCTCTCTGGGCCTTGCTTATTTCACTTAACATAATGAACTCCAGTTCCATCCAAGTTGTTACAAGTGACAGGATCTCATTCTTTTTTTATGGCTGAATAGTCTCCAATATGTATATGTGCCACATTTTCTTTATCCGTTAGTCTGTTGACACTTAGTTGCTTCCAAATCTTGGCTATTGTGAACAATGTTGCAATAAACATGGGAGTGCAGATATCTCTTTGTTATACCGATTTTCTTTCTTTTGGCTATATACCTAACAGTGGAATTGCTGAATCATATGGTAGCTCAATTTTTAGTTTTTCTGAGGAATCTTCAAACTGTTCTCCATAGTGGTCTTACTAATTTTCATTCTCACCAACGTGTATGAGGGTTCCCTTTTCTCCACATTCTTGCCAGTATTTGTTATTGCCTGTCTTTTGGATAAAAGCCATTTTAACTGGGATGAAATGATATCTCCTTGTAGTATTGATTTGCATTTCTCTGGTGATCAGTGATGCTGAGCACCTTTTCATATATCTGTTTGCCATTTGTATCTTTTGAGAAATGTCTATTCAGAAATTTTGACTATATTTAAATATGATTATTAGATTTTTCTCATAGGGTTGTTTCGACAGTATATATTCTGGTTATTAGTCCCTTGTCAGCTAGATAGTTTGCAAGTATTTTCTCCAATTCTTTGGGTTGTCTTTTCACTTTGTTGATTGTTTCCTTTTCCATGCAGAAGGCTTTATAACTTGAAGTGGTCCCTTTCTCCATTTTTGCTTTGTTTGCCTGTGCTTGTGGGGTATTACTCAAGAAATTTTTACCCATTCCAATGTGCTGGGGAGTTTTCCCAATGTTTTCTTTTAGTGATTTTATAATTTGAGGTCTCAGATTTAAGTTTGTAATCCATTTTTATTTGATTTTTGTACATGGCAAGAGATAGAAGTCTATTGTTCTTCTGCATATGGATATCCAATTTCCTCAGCACTATTTATTAAGGAGACTGTTCTTTCTCCAATATATGTTCTTGGCACCTTTGTTGAAAATGAGTTCACTGAGATGTATGGATTTGTTTCTGGGTTCTCTATTCTGTTTTCTTGGTCTGTGTATGCTTTTGTGTTAGTACCATGCTGCGTTGGTTACTATAGCTCTGTAGTATAATTTGAAGTCAGGTAATGTGATTCCTTCAGTTTTGTTCTTTTTTCTTCAGATAGCTTTGAGTATTCTGGGTCTTTTATGGTGCCATACAAATTTTAGGAGTTTTTCTTATTTCTGTGAAGAATATCATTGGTATTTTTATAATGATTGCATTGAATGCATATATTGCTTTGGGTAGTATGGACATGTGTAATAATTTCAATTCTTCCAATCCATGTATATGAAATACCTTTCCATTTTTGGTGTCCTCTCCCATGTCTTTCATCAATGCTTTTGTTTGTTTGTTTGTTTGTTTTGAGACAGAGTCTCGCTCTGTCACCCAGGCTGGAGTGCAGTGGTGCAATCTCGGCTCACTGCAAGCTCTGCCTCCCAGGTTCACGCCATTCTCCTGCCTCAGCCTCCCGAGTAGCTGGAACTACAGGCACCCGCCACCACACCTGGCTAATTTTTTGTATTTTTAGTACAGACGGGGTTTCACCATGTTAGCCAGGATGGTCTTGATCTCCTGACCTCGTGATCCGCCCGCCTCGGCCTCCCAAAGTGCTGGGATTACAGGCGTGAGCCACCGCACCCAGCCAATGCTTTATAGTTTTTATTGTAGAGATATTTCACTTCTTTGTTAAGCTAATTCCATGGTATCTTATAACATTTGTAGATATGGTAAATGTGATTAATTTCTGGTTGTTCATTGTGGGCATCTAGAAATGCTAGTAATTTTTGTATGTTGATTTTGTATCCTGAAACTTTACGGAATTAGTTTATCAGTTCTTTTTCTTTCTTTCTTTCTTTTTTTTTTTTTTTTGAGAAGGAGTCTTGCACTGTTGCCCAGGCTGGAGTGCAGTGGCACGATCTCAGCTCACTGCAAGCTCCGCCTCCTGGGTTCATGACATTCTCCTGTCTCAGCCTCCCGAGTAGCTGGGACTATAGCCTCCTGCCACCACGCCCAGCTAATTTTTTGTACTTTTAGTAGAGATGGGGTTTCACTGTGTTAGCCAGGATGGTCTCGATCTCCTGACCTC
Source organism: Symphalangus syndactylus (assembly GCF_028878055.3). Taxonomy (NCBI): domain Eukaryota; kingdom Metazoa; phylum Chordata; class Mammalia; order Primates; family Hylobatidae; genus Symphalangus; species Symphalangus syndactylus. The sequence continues at coordinate 38,813,757 of NC_072425.2, read as the reverse complement.
GTGATCCTCCCACCTCAGCCTCCCAAACTGCTGGGATTACAGGCATGAGCCACTGCACCCGGCCTACTTTATCAGTTCTGATAGTTTTCTTGTGGAGTCTTTAGATTTTTCCAAATATAAGATCATATCATCTGCTAATAAGAATAATTTGACTTATTCCTTTCCAATTTGGATGCCCTTTATATCTTTCTCTTGTATGATTGCTCTAGCTAGGACTTTCAGTACTATATTGAACAACAGTGGTGAAAATGAGCATCTTTTTCATGTTCCAGATTTTAGAGGAAAGACTTTCAGTTATTTTCCCATTCAATATGACACTAGTTATGGGTCTGTCATGTATGGCTTTTATTATGTTGAGATATGTTCCTTTTATCCCCAGTATTTTGAAGGTTTTTATTATGAAGGGATGTTGAATTTTATCTAATACCTTTTGGGCATCAATTGAAATAATCATATGTTTTTTTGTCCTTCAACCTGTTGATATGATATATCATTGATTGATTTGCCTGTGCTGAACGATCCATGCATCCTTGGGAAAAATCCCAGTTGGTCATGATGAATGATGGTTTTCATGTGTTGTTGGAATTAGCTTGCTAGTATTTTGTTGAGAATTTTTAGATCAATGTTCATCAGAGTTACAGGCCTAAAGTTTTCTTTTCTTTATGTGTCTTTCTTAGATTTTGGCATCAAGCAATACTGCCTCATATAAAGAGTTTAGAAGTATTCCCTCTTTCTCAATTTTTTGGAATAGTTTGAGTAGGATTGGTATTAGTGCTTTAAATGTTTGGTAAAATTTTGCAGTGAAGCCATTGGGTCCTGGGCTTTTCTTTGCTTGAAGACTTTTTATTATGGCTTCAGTCTTGTTACTTGTTATAGGTCTGTTCAGGATTTGGATTTTTTCATGGTTCAATATTGGTAGGTTGTATGAGTCTAGGAATTATTCATTTCTTCCAGATTTTTTAATGTATTGGCATATACTTGTTCATAGTAGCCTCTAATGAGCCTTTACATTTCTGCTGTATTGATTTTAATGTTTCCTTTTTCGTCTCTGATTTTATTTATTTGGGTATTCTTTCTTTTTTTCTTAGTCTGGCTAAAGGTATCCATTTTGTTTAATTTTTTCAAAAGACAAATTTTTCATTTTTAAGAATCTTTGTATTGTTTCCTTTGTTTCAATTTCATTTATTTCTGCTCTGATCTTTATAATTTATTTTCCTCTAATTTTGGGTGTGGTTTACTCTTGCTTTTATATTTCTTTAAGATGTATTGTTAGATGTTTTTTTGAAGTTTTTCTGCCTTTTTGATGTAGGTGCTTATACCTATAAAATTTCCCCTTAATATTGTTTTCACTGTATCCCGCAGGTTTTGGTATGTTGTGTTTCCAATTTCATTTGTTTCAAACATTTTTTCAATTTCCTTTTTAATTTATTCATTCATCTACTAGTCATTCAGGAAAATATTGTTTAATTTGTCTGTATAGTTTTCAAAATTCCTCTTGTTATTAATGATTTCTAGTTTTATTCCTTTGTGGTCAAAGAAGATACTTGATATGATTTCAGTTTTTTGAATATTTTCACACTTGTTTTGTGGCCTAATATATGGCCTATTTTTGAGAACGAGCTATGTGCTGAAGAGAAGAAAGTATATTCTGCAGCCATTCAATGAAATATTCTGTAAATATCTATTAGATCTATTTGGTCTATAGTACAGATTAAGTCTGATGTTTCTCTGGTGATTTTCTATCTGGATGATCTGTCCGGTGTAGAAAGTGTGGTGTTGAAGTCTCCAAGTTATTATTCTATTGGGATCTATCTCTCTCTTTAGCTCTAATAATATTTGCTTTATATATCTGGGTGCTCCATTGTTGGTCACATATATATTTATGAATGTTACATCCTCTTGCTGAATTGACCTCTTTATCATTATACAATGACCTTCTTGGTCTCTATTTATAGTTTTTGTCTTGAAATCTGTGTTGTGTGATACAAGTCTAGCTACTTCTACTATTTTCTGGTTTCTATTGGCATGGAATATCTTTTTCCATTATTTTATTTTCAATTTTTGTATGTCTTTTTAGGTGAAATGTGTTTCTTGTAGGCAAGAGATCATTGAGTCTTGTTTTTTCATTCATGTAGCCACTATATGTCTTTTGATTGAAGAATTTAGTCCATTTACAATCGGTGTTATTGTTGATAACAAGTAAGAACTTAATCTTGCCATTTTGTTATTTGTTTTCTGGTCCTCTCTTTTTTGTTTCCTTCTTGTCTTCCTTTTAGTGAAGGTGATTTTCTCTGGTGGTATGTTTTAATTTCTTATTTTTTTGTGGATCTGTCGAATGTTTTTTGATTTGAGGTTACCAGGAAGCTTGTAATCTTACAATCCATTATTTTAACTGCTGACAACTTAATGCTGATTGCATAAACAAATAAGCAATGAGAAAACTAATAAAAACTCCATACTTTACCTTTGTCTCCCTGCTTTTTAGGTTTCTGTTGTTTCTATTTATATCTTATTGTACTCTGTCTTAAAAAGTTGTCATTATTCTGTTTGATTAGTTTATCTTTTAGTCTTTCTACTTAATATATGAGTAATATATACACTGCAATTGCACTGTATAATATTCTGTGTTTTTCCATGCTCTGACTATTACCATTTAGTTTTGTACCTTCAGATGATTTCTTATTGCTCATTCATTCCTTTTCTTTAAGACTGAGGAACTCCCTTTAGCATTGCTTGTAGGACTAGTCTGGTGTTGATGAAATCCCTCATCTTTTGTTTGTCTGGTAAAGTCTTTACTTTTCCCTGTGTTTGAAGGATTTTTTTTGTGGATATACTGTTCTAGGGTAAAAGTTTTATTCAGCATTTGAAATATGTCATGCCACTCTTTTCTTGCTTATAAATCTTCCACTAAAAAGTCTGCTTCCAGACATATTAGAGCTCCTTTGTATGTCATTTCTTTTTTCTTGCTGCATTTGGATACTTTCCTTATTTTTGCTTTATCCTTAACCATTAGGAGTTTGATTATTAAATGCCTTGAGGTAGTCTTCTTTGGATTAAATCTCCCTGATGTTCTACAAACTTCTGGTACTTGAATGTTAATATCTTTCTCTAGGATTTGGATGTTTTCTGTTATTATCCCTTTGAATGAACTTTTTGTCCTTTCTCTCTACATCCTCTTTAAGTCCAATAGCTTAGATTTGCCCTTTTGAGGCTATTTCCTACATGTTTTAGGCATGCTTTTTAAATGTTTTTATTCTCTTTGATTTGGTTTCCTCTGACTCTGTATTTTCAAATAGCCTGTCTTGAAGCTCACTGATTCTTTCTTCTGCATGTTCAATTCTGCTATTAAGAGACTCTGATGCATTCTTCAGTATGTCACTAGGATTTTTTAACTCCAGAATTCCTACCTGATTCCTTTTAATTATTTCAGTCTCTTTGTTAATTTTATCTGATTGGATTTTGAATTTCTTTTTTGTGTTATCTTGAATTGCATTGAGTTTTCTCAAAACAGCTATTTTGAATTATCTGTCTGCTAGGCCACATAGCACTGTCTCTCTAGGATTGGTCTCTGGTGCCTTATTTAGTTTGCATGGTGAGGTCATTTTTTTTATCATCTTGATGCTTGTGGATGTTTGTCAATGTCTGGGCATCAAAGAGTCACGTATTTATTGTAGTCTTCACAGTCTGAGCTTGTGCATACCCATTCTTCTTGTGAAGGCTTTCCAAGTATTCAAAGGGACTTGGGTGTTGTAATCTAAGTTTTCAGTTACTGCAGCTGTATCTGAATTAGGGGGCACTCCAAGCCCAATAACACTATAGCTCTTGCAGATTTGTGAGGTGCTGTCTTGGTGGTCTTGGATAAGATTTGGAAGAATTCTCTGGATTACCAAAAAGAGACTCTTTTCCCTTATGTTTTTCCCAACAGAATTTCTCTTTACAAATTTTACAATAGATTTGTTTTTCTAATTCTGCAAAAAATGATGGTAGTTTGATAGGCATAGCATTTAATCAGTAGTTTGCTTTGGTCATATGGTCATTTTAACAATATTGATTTTTCAAATCAATAAGCATGGAATGTTTCTCAATTTTTATGTGTCATCTATGATTTCCTTCAGCAATGTTTTGCTGTTGTTGTTGTTGTTGTTATTATTATTATTATTATTTGAGAGGTCGTCTCTCTCTGTCGCCAGCCTGAAGTGCAGTTGCGTGATCTCGGCTCACTGCAACCTTCGACTCCCACATTCAAGTGATTCTCCTGCCTCAGCATCATGAGTAGCTGGGATTACAGGTGCACACCATTACACCCAGCTAATTCTTGCATTTTTACAAGAGATGGGGTTTCATCATGTTGGCCAGGATGGTCTCCATCTCCTGATTTCGTGATCTGCTCACCTTGGCCTCCCAAAGTGCTGGGATTACAGGCATGAGCCACTGTGCCTTGCTTGTAATCATATTTGTAGAGGTCTTTCCCACCTCCATGGTGAGGTGTATTCTTTGTAGAGATCTGTTCCCTCTGTGGTTCAGTGTATTCTTAGGTATTTTATTTTATTTTTTGTCGTTATTGTAAATGGGATTGTGTTTTTTATTTGGCTCTCAACTTGACTGTTATTGGTGTTTAGCAATGCTGCTTTTTCTTTTTGAACAATGATTGTGTATTCTGAAACTTTACTGAAGGTTTTCATTAGGTCTAGGAGCCTTCTGGCAGAGTCTTTAGGGTTTTCTAGGTATAGAATAATACTGTCAGTAAAGAACAATAGCTGGGCCTTTTCTTTTCCTGTTGGATGCTCTTTATTTCTTTCTATTGCCTGATTGTTCTGGCTGTGACTTCCAGTACTATTTTGAATAGGAGTGTTAAGAGTGGGTATCCTTATCTTATTCCAGTTCTTAAGGAGAATGCTTCCAATTTCTGTCCATTCAGTATGATGTTAGCTGTGAATTTCTCATAGATGACTCTTAATATTTTGAGGTATGTTCCTTTGATGTCTAGTTTGTTGAGGGTTTTTATTATTAAAGGATGTTGGATTTTATTGAAAGCTTTTTGTATGTCTACTGAGATGATCATACGGTTTTTAATTCTGTTTGTGTGATGAATTATACTTACAGATTTGCATATGTTGAACCAATCTTGCATTCCAGAAATAAAGCCTACTTGATTATAGTGAATTAACTTTAAGATGTGCTGCTGGATTTGGTTTGCTAGTATTTTGTTGAAGATTTTTGCATCTATCTTCATCAGGGATATCTGCCAGTGGTTTTCTTATTTGTTGTGTCTTTGCCACATTTTGGTATCAGGATGATCCTGGCTTTGTAGAATGAGTTAGAGAGGAGATGCTCCTCCTTGATTTTTTAGAATAGTTTCAGGAGTATTGGTACCAGCCATTCTTTATACATCTGGTAGAATTCAGCTGTGAATCCATCTGGTCCAGTGCCTTTTTAAAATTAGTTTGTTTTTTTTTTAATTACTGATTCAATTTCAAAACTCATTATTGGTCTGTTTCAGACTCATTACTGGTCCTAATTCAGATTTGGGAGCTTGTATCTTTCCAGGAATTTGTCCATTTCCTCTAGATTTTCTAGTTTGTATGCATAGAGGTATTCATAGTAGTCACTAAGGATCTTATGCATTTCTGTGGATTTGGTTGTCATGTCACCTTTGTCATTTCTGATTGTGCTTATTTGGATCTTCTCTCTTTTTTCTTTGTTAATTTAGCTAGTGGTGTATTGATTTCTTTTATCTTTTCAAAGAAAAAACTACCTTTTTGTTTTGATCCTTTGTATGGATTTTTGAGTCTTAATTTCATTTAGTTCTGCTCTGATTTTGGTTATTTTCTTCTGTTAACTTTGGGGTTACTTTGTTCTTTAAGAAATATTTTTATACTCCAAGTTGGTAACCATATTATTTTGCGTTTTCTTCTAGCTATGTAATACTTTGGCTTTATATTTGAGTTTATGATCTATCTCAAATTAATTTTGTGTATGGTGTGAGGTAAATTTTGAAGTTCTTTTTATCCCCATTTTTTTTTAAAGTTGTTCCAGCAACAATTGCAGAAAATCTTTTCTTTTCTCATTTAATTGCTTTGGCATCTTTGTGGAAATCAATTATCCATTTATGAGTGGGTCTACATCTGGATATTCTACTCTGTCCATTTTTCTTTGACTTTTGCCAGTATGACACTGTGTTAATTGCTATAGCTTTATAATAAGTTCTGAAATCAGGTAGTTTGAATACCCAACTTTACTTTTTATCTTCAAGAATGTTTTAGCTAGTCTAGTTTCTTTGCTTTTCTATATAAATTTTGAAAATTAAAAAAGGTATTTGTTGCATAAAGCTTGTACATCAATTTAGAGGATTAATTTCTTAACAATATTGTATTTTCCAAACTACTGTCATTGTATATCTCTTCATTTATTTACATAGATTTTCTTTAGTTTCTCTCAGCAGTGTTTAACAGATTTCAGTTTAGAAATTTATTCCTTACTATTATGTCTTTTTAACTGAGTCTTTTTTTATTATTATACTTTAAGTTCTGGGGCACATGTGCACAACATGCAGGTTTGTTACGTAGGTATACATGTGCCATGTTGGTTTGCTGCAGCGATCAACTCATCATTTACATTAGGTATTTCTCTTAATGCTATCCCTCACCCACTCCCCCACTCCCTGACAGGCCCCAGTGTGTGATGTTCCCCTTCCTGTGTCCATGTGATTTCATTGTTCACCTCTCTCTTATGAGTAAGAACATGCAATGTTTGGTTTGTTCTTCTTGTGTTAGTTTGCTGAGAATGATGGTTTCCAGTTTCATCCATGTCCCTGCAAAGGACATGAACTCATCCTTTTTTATGGCTGCATAGTATTACGTGATGTATATGTCCCACATTTTCTTTATCCAGTCTATCATTGATGGGCATTTGGGTTGGTTCCAAGACTTTGCTATTGTGAACAGTGCAGCAATAAACATACGTGTGCATGTATCTTTATAGCAGAATGATTTATAATCCTTTGGGTATATACCCAGTAATGGGATGGCTGGGTCAAATGGTATTTCTAGTTCTAGGTCCTTGAGGAATCACCACACTGTCTTCCCCAATGGTTGAACTAATTTACAGTCCCACCAACAGTGTAAAGGCATTCCTATTTCTCCATGTCCTCTCCAGCATCTGTTGTTTCCTGACTTTTTAATGATCGCCATTCTAACTGACATGAGATGATACCTCATTGTGGTTTTGATTTGCATTTCTCTAATGAGCAGTGATGATGAGCATTTTTTCATATGTTTGTTGGCTGCATAAATGTCTTCTTTTGAGAAGTGTCTGTTCATATCCTTTGCCTATTTTTTATGCTTTTTTTTCTTGTAAATTTGTTTAACTTCTTTGTAGATTCTGGATATTAGCCCTTTGTCAGATGGATAGGTTGCAAAAATTTTCTCCCATTCTGTAGGTTGCCTGTTCACTCTTCTGATAGTTCCTTTTGCTGTGCCTAAGTTCTTTAGTTTAATTAGATCCCATCTGTCAATTTTGGCTTTTGTTGCCATTGCTTTTGGTGTTTTAGTCATGAACTCTTTGCCCATGCCTATGTCCTGAATGGTATTGCCTAGGTTTTCTTCTAGGGTTTTTATGGTTTTACGTCTTACATTTAAGTCTTTAATCCTTCTTGAGTGAATTTTTGTATAAGGTGTAAGGAAGGGATCCAGTTTTAGCTTTCTGCATATGGCTAGCCAGTTTTCCCAGCACTATTTATTAAATAGGGAATCCTTTCCCAATTTCTTGTTTTTGTCAGGTTTGTCAAAGATCAGATGACTGTGGATGTGTAGTGTTATTTCTGAGGCCTGTGTTCTGTTCCATTGGTCTATATCTCTGTTTTGGTACCAGTACCATGCTGTTTTGGTTACTGTAGACTTGTATAGTTTGAAGTCAGGTAGCGTGATGCCTCCAGCTTTGTTCTTTTTGCTTAGGATGGTCTTGGCTGTGCTTGGCTCTTTTTTGGTTCCATATGAAATTTAAAGTAGTTTTTTCCAATTCTGTGAAGAAAGTCAGTGGTAGCTTGATGGGGATAGCACCGAATCTATAAATTACCTTGGGCAGTATGGCCATTTTCACAATATTGATTCTTCCTATCCATGAGCATGGACTGTTCTTCCATTTGTTTGTGTCCTCTTTTATTTCCTTGAGCAGTGGTTTGTAGTTCTCCTTGAACAGATCCTTCACATCCCTTGTAATGTGGAGTCCTAGGTATTTTATTCTCTTCATAGCAGTTGTGAATGGGAGCTCACTAATGATTTGGCTCTCTGTTTGTTATTGGTATATAGGAATGCTTGTGATTTTTGCACATTGATTTTATACCCTGAGACTTTGCTGAAGTTGCTTTTCAGCTTAAGGAGATTTTGGGCTGAGATGATGGGGTTTTCTAAATATACAATCATGTCATCTGCAAACAGAGACAATTTGACTTCCCCTTTTCCTAACTGAATACTCTTTCTTTCTTTCTCATGCCTGATTGCCCTGGCCAGAACTTCCAATACTTTGTTAAATAGGAGTGGTGAGAGAGGGCATCCTTGTCTTGTGCCAGTTTTCAAAGGGAATGCTTCCAGTTTTTGCCCATTCAGTATGATATTGGCTGTGGGTTTGTCATAAATTGCTCTTATTAATTTGAGATACATTCCATCAATACCTAGTTTATTGAGAGTTTTTAGCATGAAGGCTGTTGATTTTTTTTGAAGGCCTTTTCTGCATCTATTGAGATAATCATGTGGGTTTTGTCATTGGTTCTGTTTATGTGATAGATTATGTTTATTGATTTGCGTATGTTGAACCAGCCTTGCATCCCAGGGATGAAGCCGACTTGATCATGGTGGGCAAGCTTTTTGATGTGCAGCTGGATTCGGTTTGCCAGCATTTTATTGAGGATTTTCGCGTCGATGTTCATCAGGGATATTGGCCTAAAATTTTCTTTTTTTGTTTTGTCTCTACCAGATTTTGGTATCAGGATGATGCTGGCCTCATAAAATGAGTTAGGGAGTATCCCCTCTTTTTCTATTGATTGGAATAGTTTCAGAAGCAATGGTAGGAAGCTCCTCTTTGTACCTCTGGGAGAATTTGGCTGTGAATCTGTCAGGTCCTGGACTTTTTTTAATTGGAATTGTTTCAGAAGGAATGCTTCCAGCTCCTCTTTGTACATCTGGTAGAATTTGACTGTGAATCCGTCAGGTCCTGGACTTTTTTTGGTGGGTACGCTATTAATTACTGCCTCAATTTCAGAACCCATTATTGGTCTATTCAGAGATTTGATTTTTTCCTGGTTTAGTCTTGGGAGGGTGTAGTGTCCAGGAATTTATCCATTTCTTCTAGATTTTCTAGTTTATTTGTGTAGAGGTGTTTATGTATTCTCTGGTGGTAGTTTGTATTTCTGTGGGATTGGTGGTGGTATCCCCTTTATCATTTTCTATTGATTCTATTTGATTCTTCTCTCTTTTCCTCTTCATTAGTCTGGCTAGCAGTTTATCAACTTTGTTGATCTTTTCAAAAAACCAGCTCCTGGATTCATTGATTTTTTGAAGGGTTTTTTTGTGTCTCTATCTCCTTCAGTTCTGCTCTGATCTTATTTCTTGTCTTCAAGCTTTTGAATTTGTTTGCTCTTGCTTCTCTAGTTCTTTTAATTGTGATGTTACAGTGTCAATTTTAGATCTTTTCTGCTTTCTGTTGTGGGCATTTAGTGCTATAAATTTCCCTCTACACACTGCTTTAAATGTGTCCCAGAGAGATTCTGGTATGTATTGTCTTTGTTCTCATTGGTTTCAAAGAACATCTTTATTTCTGCCTTCATTTTGTTATTTACCGAGTAGTCATTCAGGAGCAGGCTGTTCAGTTTCCATGTAGTTGTGCGATTTTGAGTGAGTTTCTTAATCTTGAGTTCTAATTTGATTGCACTGTGATTGAGAGACAGTTTGTTGTAATTTCTGTTCTTTTACATTTGCTGAGGAGTGTTTTACTTCCAATTATGTGGTCAGTTTTAGAATAAGTGCAATGTGGTGCTGAGAAGAATGTATATTCTATTGATTTCTCGTGGAGAGTTCTGTAGATGTCTATTAGGTCTGCTTGGTCCAGAGCTGAGTTCAAATCCTGGATGTCTTTGGTAATTGTCTGTCTTGTTGATCTAATATTGAAAGTGGGGTGTTAAAATTTCCCAATATTTTTGTGTGGAAGTCTAAGTCTCTTTGTAGGCCTTTAAGAACTTGCTTTATGAATCTAGGTACTACTATAGTGGCTGCATATATATTTAAGATAGTTAGCTCTTCTTTTTGCATTGATTCCTTTACCATTATGTAATGGCCTTCTTTGTCTCTTTTGATCTTTGTTGGTTTAAAGTCTTTTTTATCAGAGACTCTTTGCACATGAGATTGGTCTCCTGAATACAGCACACCAATGGGGCTTGACTCTTTATCTAATTTGCCAGTCTGTGTCTTTTAATTGGGGCATTTAGCCCATATCGATTTAAGGTTAATATTGTTATGTGTAAATTCGGTCCTGTCATTATGATGCTAGCTGGTTATTTTGCCCATTAGTTGATGCAGTTTCTTCATAGCATCGATGGTCTCTACAATTTGGGATGTTTTTGCAGTGGCTGGTAACAGTTATTCCTTTCCATGTTTAGTGCTTCCTTCAGGAGCTCTTGTAAGGCAGGCCTGGTGGTGACAAAATGTCTCAGCATTTGCTTGTCTGTAAAGGCTTTTATTTCTCCTTCACTTAAGAAGCTTAGTTTGGCTGGATATGAAATTCCAGGTTGAAAATTCTTTTCTTTAAGAATGTGGAATATTGGCCCCCACTGTCTTCTGGCTTATAGGGTTTCTGCTGAGAGATCCACTGTTTGTCTGATGGGCTTCCCTTTGTGGGTAACCTGACCTTTCTCTTTGGTGCCCTTAATATTTTTTCCTTCATTTCTACCTTGGTGAATCTGACAATTATGTGTCTTGGGGTTGCTCTTCTCGAGGAATATCTTTGTGGTGGTCTCTGTATTTCCTGAATTTGAAAGTTGGCCTGCCTTGCTAAGTTGGGGAAGTTCTCCTGGATAATATCCTGCAGAGTGTTTTCCAAGTTGGTTCCATTCTCCCCGTCACTTTCAGGTACACTAATCAAACGTAGATTTGGTCGTTTAACATAGTTCCATGTTTCTTGGAGGCTTTGTTTGTTTCTTTTCACTCTTTTTTCTCTAATCTTGTCTTCCTGTTTTATTTCATTAAGTTGATCTTCAGTCACTGGTATCCTTTCTTCTGCATGATCGATTCAGCTATTGAAGCTTGTCTATGCTTCACAAAGTTCTCATGCTGTGTTTTTCAGCTCCATCAGGTCATTTATGTTCTTTTCTACACTGTTTATTCTTGTTAGCAATTCATCTAACCGTTTTTCAAGGTTCTTAGCTTTCCCTTGCTGGCGAGGAGTTGTGATCCTTTGGAGGAGAAGAGACATTCTGGTTTTTGGAATTTTCAGCCTTTCTGTGCTGGTTTCTTCCCATATTTGTGGTTTTATCTATCTTTGGTCTTTGATTTTGGTGATCTAGAGATGGGGTTTTGGTATGGACATCTTTTGGCTGATGTTGATGCTGTTTCTTTCTGTTTTTCAGTTTTCCTTCTAACAGGCCTCTCAGCTGCAGGTTGTTGGAGTTTGTTGGAGGTCCACTCCAGACCCTGTTTGCCTGGGTGTCACCAGCAGAGTCTGCAGAACAGCAAATATTGCTGCCTCATCCTTCATCTGGAAGCTTCTTACAGAGGGGCACCCACCAGATGCCAGCCAGAGCTCTCCTGTATGAGGTGTCTGCTGGCCCCTACTGGAAACTATCTCCCAGTCACCTACACAGGGGTCAGGGACCCACCTGAGGAGGCAGACTGTCCATTATCAGAGTTCAAATGCTCTGCTGGGAGAACCACTGCTCTCTGCAGAGCTGTCAGGGATGTTTAAGTGTACTGAAGCTGTGCCCACAGCTGCCCCCTCCCCCAGGTGCTCTGTCCCAGGGAGTTGGAGGTTTTATCTATAAGTCCCTGACTGGGGCTGCTGTCTTTTGTTCAGAGATGCCCTGCCCACAGAGGTGTAATCTAGAGAGGCAGTTGGGCTTGCGGAGCTGAGGTGGGCTCCGCCCAGTTAGTACTTCCCTTGGCTTTGTTTACCCTGTGAGCATAAAACCGCTTATTCAAGCCTCAGCAATGGCTGACGCCCCTCCCCCCACCAAGCTCCAGTGTTCCAGGTTAATCTCAGACTGCTGCACTAGCAGCGAGAATTTCAAGCCAATGGATATTAGCTTGCTGGGCTTCATGGGCGTGGGACCTGCCAAGCCAGGCACCAGAGGGAATCTCCTGGTCTCCCAGTTGCAAAGATAGTGGGAAAAGCAGAGTATCTGGGCAGGAGTGTACCGTTCCTCCAGGTACAGTCCCTCACAGCTTCTCTTGGCTAGGAAAGGGAAATCCCCTGACCCTTTGCACTTCCCGGGTGAGGCAACACCTCGCCCTGCTTCGGCTCACCCTCCATGGGCTGCACCCACTGTCCAACCAGTCCCAGTGAGATGAACAGGTACCTCAGTTGGAAATGCAGAAATCACCCATCTTCTGCATCGATCTTGCTGGGAGCTGCAGACCGGAGCTGTTCCTATGAGTCTTTTTAATAGATGTTCTCAAATGGTCTTTGTGCTCGTTTAATCTTCTACCAACAAAATAGGACAGGTTTTCTATTTTCCCTCCCTTGAAAAATGTATAATTTTAGAATATTTTTGATCTTTGCCAACTAAATATTATCTCATTTTAGCTTTAACTTTTACTTCTTTTATTGTGTGAGCTTCTTTTCATATGTCTAGAAGTTTTGTATTTCCTCTTCTGTGAGCATGTTTATGTTCTTTGCCAACTTTTCTGTGAGGTAGTACATTATTCTCTTGTTGGTTTGCAGTAGCTCTTTCTTATATACACACACAAAAATGGCATTTTTATGTTATTTCTTCCAGATTTTTGTCCTTTAAGTGTATTTGTTTTTTATTTATTATGCATGAAAATTTGAAAGATATAATAATCTTTTATGATTTCTTAGTTTCATGTCATACTGTTAATATTCCTACTCACTCTAATATTACAAAGTAATTCCATGTTTTCTTTGTAGAATTTTGAGGTTTCAGTTTTTCATTTAAGCCATTTGTTTATCTGTAATGTATTTGTTCTAGGAATCTATGTAATATGTGGTGAGAATCTTTACATTTTCTAGGCGATTACTCATTTTTTGAACAATCCTTCATTTCCCCACGACTATCTCAACATGTACTAAATTCACACACACACACACACACAAACACACATAATTTATATATATATATATGATTTAATAATGCTAGTTTTAAATACGTTCTAGTATCTGTTAGGGGTAGTACTCCTTTGTTAATAGTCTTTTAATTTTTTTAATATATTCTTGCATGCTGATTTTCCAAATGTATTTTTTTTTGTCTAATTCTGAACCTAAAACTTCTATTGAATTTTTTTAGGAGCAGGTAAAATTTATAAATTAGTTTAGAGAGAACTGATATATTTCCAGTATTGTATCTTCCTATCTGAGCTAAAGTGTTTCTTCCCTTTATTCAAGCCTTCTACTGGGTTCCACAGAAAGTTTTAAAGTTGCCTAAATATTAGATATATCTAGTTGTTTCTTTCTATATATTCTATTTTTGTAGTTATTTTTGCCATTGTAAGTAGTATCTTCTCTTCTGTTATATTTACTAACTTGTTGTGTGAATCTGACATGATATTAATTTTATATTCATCCAACTGACAGCATTCTCTAATCCTTGTCATTTCTGTCTTGGATAGGAAAGGTTTCAGTGTTTTATTTGTAAGTTTGATGGTCTCTCTCTCTCTCTCTCTTTCACTCATCATGTCAGATAAGTACCAAGTGATGTTTATTTAAAGTGTTAATAATTATAGATAGATGTCGAATTTTGTTAAATGACTTTTCATGCTTCAAAGAAGATAATCATGTGATCTTTTTCCTTTAATCTTTTAATATAATGAGTTATATTTCGTAATATTGGACTATCTTTGGTATAAACCCAATTTTGTTGTGGTGTATTTTGCATTCATGGGCTTCTGGTTTTTGTTTGCTTATATATTCTTTAGATATTTTAAAATAAAGACTCATAAAAGAAGTTAGTGCCATCATTGTTAGATTTTAGTATTAATGTTTTTCTGATTAATATTTTCTCTTTCCACAAAAGAGAATTTAAAATTGCTTATATTTTCTTAACTCCAGAAATGCTTTCAGAGTATTTGAAACATATTTTTAAAAAGTTTGGTGGAATTCAACTGAAAGACTTAATTTGATCCTCTGTAGTGAAAGAGGGTCAAGTAATTCTTTGACAGATTTGCCTGTGTTGCATGTGATCATTCATTTGTTTTGATTTTCCACTATTTCTTGGCTGTTTCATAATTCATTTTCCTAGAAAATTATCTATTTGAGTCAGGTTTTCAAGTTAATGTGTATAGTCAAACAAAATAGTCTATTATAATCTTTTACATTTTTCTTTAGGTGGTGAATTCCTCATTGTAATTTTCCTTTTATACTTGTGCTTTTCTCTACTTTGCTTCTAAAAATGAAATTAATAGTTTATCTTTTTAAATGGTTTTATTAAGATATAATTAACACATCATATAATCTATCCATGTAAAGTATCTAGTGGAAGGGTTTTTTGTATACTCAGAGAGCTGTGCAATCATTACTATAATTACAACTTTTTTTTTTTTCTTTTTACTTTTTTTTTTTTGAGACGGAGTCTCGCTCTGTCGCCCAGGCTGGAGTGCAGTGGAGCAATCTCGGCTCACTGCAAGCTCCGCCTTCCAGTTCACGCCATTCTCCTGCCTCAGCCTCCCGAGCAGCTGGGACTGCAGGCCCCCGCCACAACACACTGCTAATTTTTTTTTGTGTGTGTGTATTTTTAGTAGAGACGGGGTTTCACCGTGTTAGCCAGAATGGTCTTGATCTCCTGACCTCATGATCCACCTGCCTCGGCCTCCCAAAGTGCTGGGATTACAGGCGTGAGCCACCATGCCGGCCAATTACAACATTTTTATTATTGCAAAAGGAAACCTCATACTTAAACCGTCACTCACAATTTCCTCCCAACCTTCTCCACTCAGTCTAGGTAACCACCAATCTATGTTCTTCCTTATAAATTTGCCTGTTCTGGACATTTTGGAATCATTGAGTATGTGTGTGGTCTTTGTGACTGGCTTCTATCAGTTAGCATCAAGTTTTCGGGATTCCTCCATATCGTACGATGTATAAGTACATCTTTCTTTTTTATAAGTACATCATTACTTTTTATTGCTGAATAATATTCTACTGTATTCATATGCCACATATTATTTATCTTTTCTTCAGTTGGGGGGAATTTGTGCCGTTTTCTGTTGGTGGCTGTTATGAATAATGCTGCTATGAACATTTGTGTGCAAGTCTTTGTGTGAATATATGTTTTCATTTCTTTTGGGTAGATACCTAGGAGTGGAATTACTAGGTTATATGGCAATTCTGTGTTTAACATCTTGAGGAGCTACCAAACTGTCTTCCAGTGTGGGTGTGCCATTTTCAATTCTCACAAGCAATGTACGAGTGTTCCAGTTTCTTCACATGCTCGCCAGTAGTTGCTACTGTCTTTGTGTCTTATTGTAGCCACCTTAGTGGTGTGAAGTGATA
The DNA here is from genome assembly GCF_028878055.3 of Symphalangus syndactylus. Lineage (NCBI taxonomy): Eukaryota > Metazoa > Chordata > Mammalia > Primates > Hylobatidae > Symphalangus > Symphalangus syndactylus. Next base: position 38,798,049 of record NC_072425.2, on the reverse strand, counting down.
CCTCATTGTGGTTTGATTTGCATTTCCCTTTGATAGCTAATGATGTTAAACAGCTTTACTGGTGGTCATTTGCATATCTCTTTGGAAAAATGTCTGTTCAAATCCTTTGCCCGTTTTTTATTTTGGTGATTTGTCTCTTCGTTACTGAGTTGAAAGTGTATAAATATATTCTAGAAACAATTTCTTTATCAGACTTATTATTTGCAAATATTTTCTTTTATTCTATGGGTTGATTTTCATTTTCTTTATGGTGTCCTTTGAAGCCCAAAAGTTTTCAATGTTGAAGAAGTCTAATTTACCTTTTTGGAGGGTAGAGGATCCTCTGTGCTTTTGGTGTTATATTTAAGAAGGCTTTGCCTAACCCAAGGTCACAAAAATTTACTCTTAACACTTTCTGCTAAGAGTTTTATATCTTTGACTCATATTTCGGTCTGTGATGCATTTTGAGTTAATTTTTGTGTATAGTGTAATGAGGAGGTCCAACTTCATTCAGTTGATAGAGTTGTATGAGTTTATTTGTGAATTCTCATTCTATTCCAATGACTTGTCTATCCTTGTGCGACTACCATGCTATTGATTAACTACAGCAATAATACAGTATGGTATTTTATTGATTAGCTGTAGCTTTGTAGTAAATTTTGAAATCGGGTTGTGTCAGTCTTCAAACTTTGTTCTTGTTTTACAAGACTGTTTTGACTCTTCTGAGTCCCTTGAATTTCCATATGAATATTGGGATCAGCTTGTCAACTTCTTCAAAACAGCCTACTAAGGATTTGACAGAGATTGTGCTGAACCTACAGGTGAGTCTGGGAGAATATTGCCATATCAATGCAACATAAAGTCTTTCAATCTGTAAACATGAAACATCTTTCCATTTAAGTCTTAATTTAGTTAATTTTTTTTTGTAGTATAAGTTTTGTACTTCTTGTTAATTTTATGTCTAAGAATTTTACTTTTTCATACTAGTGTAAGTGAAATTGCTTTCTTGATTTCATTTGGATTGTTTATTGCTGGTTTATTGGAAATGGAATTAATTTTTACATGTTGATCTCATACCTTAACACCTTGCTTTACTTGTTTGTTAGTTCTAATAGTTTAGGTGAATTTCTTAGGATTTCTTAATATATAAAATAGTATCATTTGAAAATGGAGATTTTAACATTTTTTTTCTAACTTGAATGTTTTTTATTTCCTTTTTTTGCATAATTGCCCTTGGCCGGATCTCCATTTCAACGTTAAATATAAATGGCCAGCATGGACATCTTTGTCTTTTTCCTGATGTTAAAGTAAAAGCTTTCAGTTTTTCACTGTCACATGTATGATATTAGTTATGGATTTTTTTTTTTTTTTTTTGAGACAGAGTCTCAGTCTGTCACCCAGATTGGAGTGCAGCGGCGCTATCTCGGCTCACTGCAAGCTCTGCCTCCCGGGTTCATGCCATTCTCCTGCCTCAGCCTCCCGAGTAGCTGGAGCTACAGGCGCCTGCCTAATTTTTTGTATTTTTAGTAGAGACGAGGTTTGACCATGTTAGCCAAGATGGTTTCGATCTCCTGACCTCGTGATCCGCCCGCCTCGGCCTCCCCAAGTGCTGGGATTACAGGCGTGAGCCACCGTGTCCCACCTAGTTATGGATTTTTTTTTATGTCCGTAATAACCTTTACCAGGTTGAAATAGTTTCCTACTATTGCTAATTCATTCAGGTTTCCTGTGTGGTCTAGTAGATTAATAATTTTGTGAATGTTACATGGACACTTAAAAAAGATACCTGCTATTTTTTCAGGTAATAGATTCCTATGTAAATCAATGAAACATACCTTATTTATTACATTTTAGGTCTTCACTATCCTTATTTTATTTGCTTTGGCAGAGAAAAAATTTTAAAATCTCTTCATAGGAGTATATTTCTGTCTATTTCTCTTTTTTTCTTTTTTTAAATTATACTTTAAGTTCTGGGATACATGTGCAGAACGTGCAGGTTTGTTAAATTGCCATGGTGGTTTGCTGCAGGTTTGCTGCACCCAACAACCCGTCATCTACATTAGATATTTCCCCTAATGCTATCCCTTGCCTAGCCCCCCACTGTCTGACAAGCTCTGGTGTGTGATGTTCTTCTCCCTGTGTCCATGTGTTCTCATTGTTCAACTCCCACTTATGAGTGTGAACATGTGGTGTTTGGTTTTCTGTTCCTGTGTTAGTTGGCTGAGAATGATGGTTTCCACCTTCATGCATGTCTCTGCAAAGGACATGAACTCATCCTTTTTTAATGGCTGCATAGTATTCCATGGTGTATAAGTGCCACATTTCCTTTATCCAGTCTTGTTTCTCCTTTTATGACTTCAAGCTTTTGTTTATGAATTTTGATGTGTATTATTTTGTGTATAGCTCTTTAGGTAATCATTGTGGATTGAAGTCTCTATCATTATAGTGTTCTTTTTGCCTTGTTTCCTGAATTTGACCTTGTCTTTTATTAGAATATGACCAATGTTTTTCTTTACATTTTCATAAATGACTTTGCTCATTTTAAATTACCTTTTCTGAATCACTTTTTAAAATGTATCCCTGTTGTGTAGGGTATATGGTTACATTTCCTTTGTGATTTAGTTTTAGCTTTTTTCTTGCTAATAGGTAAGCTTATCCCATTTATATTAATTGCTTAACATAGTCTTAATTTTACAACCAAATCTTGTGGTATTCATAGTTTTTTTAATTGATTCCTTAAAACATATTTTAATCAAATGATCTGTGATATTTTTCTTTTTGATAATTGTTTAGGTTTATGTTCTAAATTCTCTCATTTATTATTATAACTTTCTGTAATACACTGAATTCTCATATTTTTAAAGACAGTATCTATCAAGCATTTTCTCCAATCCTTATTTCTCTAATTTTCTTTTTTGATATATATATAAATATAAATAACTGGAATAATAAAAAATATATATTTTACATATATAACTGGTTTTAATATATATGTATAAAACAGGAAGAATCATAATCATAATATATATTAGCATCTACTGTAAATATATTTATGCTTTTAATATTATGTATACATTGTAATAGTTGATAATTTATATTTTTTATTTATAGTTCTGACAATTTGTTTAGTTTTAGGCTTGTGACCCCTGAGTTGCATGATGATTGCTAGAAATTTTGTAGTAGTTTTAAAATTCATTTATCTACTTAACTTAGGTTGTTTTTCCTCTAGTAGCTTTTCCAAAAAGAGCTCATTGTAATTTATATTCTTTGGGTTTTTGAAAGTTCATAATGTTTTCCTCTTGTCTCTACATTTGAATTATTCAAATTCTTCTTGTAAGATTTTTCAAGCATAGTGTCATTATATTCCATTCTTCAAAATTGCCATGGACAAACCTGAGATCAGCTTGGTATGTTTTATTATTTTAAGTGATATTTTTGCTTGAACACTCAGAGGTTTCCTTATTTTTGAAATACAATAGCATTATTAAGATGTGTTTTTGTTGGTTGTCTTATATTCATTTTCTCTGACAGAATGGACCATTTCAATCTGTTGATCCAAGTATTTTCTTTTTGAAAGTTTTCTTGAAATATATCTCAATTTTCTTTCTCGTGTTTTGTTCTTTTTTTCAGGAGCACTGATCATATGTATAAATGTTCTCCCTAGTCTATTTTTTATTAGTGTAATTTTCCCTAAATTTACATAACTAATTTTTGTTTCATATAACACTGCTTTTTGTGAGCTTATCTTTACTATGTTTTTATAAGACTATTATCCTCGTTTTGTGTAGTGCTTATAATGTGGTCTTTATTACTTTAATGTTTTTATATTTTCTTTCCATCTTTTCTTAGCCCTCACTTCTCATACTTTACTTTCTTCTGTCATTTCACCATATCATACCTAAGACAGATCTCATATCTTACATCTGTATTTTTGGGTTCTTTGATTTTGTTTTTTTAATGCCCATTGAGTCATGGAGGTAAATTTTGTCAGGATTTTCTTCTGTCTGTTGACAGCCTTTTTTGTAGGTGTCATTTTGGAGCCATCTACGCTCACTGCAGCCTCCGGCTCCTGTGTTCAAGTGATTATCTTGCCTCGGCCTCCCGAGTAGGATGGGATTACAGGTGCATACAACCATGTCTGGCTAATTTTTGTATTTTTAGTAGAGACAGGGTTTCACCATGTGGCCAGGCTAGTCTGGAACTCCTGAGATCAGGTGATCTGCCCACCTTGACCTCCCAAAGTGCTGGGACTACAGGCATGAGCCACCGTGCCCGGCCAACATTTTTAAATGAGTCTTCTATACGTGCATCCTTCTGTGAGAAGAGAAAAGCAATTTTTGCCCATTTCTCTTTGTTTTTGTCTTAAATAATCTTTAGTTCTTTTTGAATATTGCTTACTTTTGAATGAAATGAGTTATTGAGTTCTCAGACTGCATATGTAGGAAGTTTATGGGAAAGGGACCAAGCTGTGTTGCAGACTAGTAGGAGTTTCTGTATTTCACAGTAAAGTTATTTGTATATGAAGGTCTGCCTCTATCTCTGTGTGTCTGTCTGCCTGTCTCTCTCTTTCTCTCTTGAGTGTGTGTGTGAGAGACAGTTGTTTAAGTCTTTATACATTTCTATTGTATCAGCCTTTGGACCTTTTCTTTTACTATAATTCATTAACAGACTGCTTCTTGTGAAAGTGGCATATCTGTCTGTTTCTTTGCTTATTTCCCACTACTCATCGTGGCCTGTGCATCTCATTTCTATTTTTTAAAAAATGTGATTATTGTTTTTTGCTTCTTGTAGTACACCATCTGTTTTGGTGATTGTGCTCTCCTGACATGCTTAAGATCTGTTGCTGTAGGCTTCTTTCCTCAGGTTAATCCCACACAATTCATCATACATTGTAGTTTGGGATCAGAGATGTTTCTTAGTTTTTCCCAAACAGGACTTTGCTTCTGTTACTGTGCTTCATCTAGCTTTGGGAGTGTTATCTGAAAGAAGAGATTAACTTAACACCAGAAGTCTCTTAGTTATGTTGATCTTACTATAAAGGTGCAAAATAGCGGGAGAAATTATTAAGTGGAAGGAAATGTTAAAAGTAATTACATTAATAAAAGGGTAATAAAAAGAAAAAAAGACTGTTAGTGTTGTCATCCTTGATGTTCTCCAGGACATCATATATTGGTCTATTTTGAAACTTTCAGGGAAGTTTAGGAAAAGGAATATAAGATACAACATTGCAATACTTGGCCTTAATTTATGTCTTTGTTAATTTTTCTCTTTATCATCCTGAACAAGTGACATAACTAGTCTAAACTTCAGTTTCTTCATCTGTAAAATTTGGACAGTAATGGCTTTTTAAATAGTCACCTGTCATCTAGCAGGCATTCAATAAATATCTACTGTATTTGAATATAATATGGTAGATATTTATTTCAAGTGCCTTTAAAAATTCCTTTTTTAACTAGCAGATTTTACAAATTAAAGACATTAAAAAGTCTGAGTCTATGGTATATGAACACCATATGATCATATTATAAGAGGATTATGCCTGGGTAAATCTTTGATTTTGATAACGTACTGTATCTCTAATAGTTTTTCATCTCTGTAACATTTGACTGTTATTAAAACATCAAACTCCAGACTTTCAATGTATTTTGTAATATAGTCTAATATAACAGTACTATTACCAATTACCTTTGTTTTTGAATTTTTGAGTCAAGATATAAAAGGGTTTTTTTGTTTGTTTGTGACAGAGTCTCCCTTTGTTGACCAGGCTGAAGTGCAGTGGCACCATCTCGGCTCACTGCAAGCTCCGCCACCCGGCTTCACGCCATTCTCCTGCCTCAGCCTCCCGAGTAGCTGGGACTACAGGTGCCAGCCACCACGCCTGGCTAATTTTTTGTATTTTTAGTAGAGACAGGGTTTCACCGTGTTAGCCAGGATGGTCTCGATCTCCTGAACTCGTGATCTGCCCCCATCGGCCTCCCAAAGTGCTGGTATTACAGGCATGAGCCACCACGCTCAGCCCTGATAATACCTTTTTTTTTTTTTTTAAACTCAGTAGACAATTCTTTCTTTTTAAGGGAATTACATTTCTCTCTCTCTATATATATATATATGTGTGTGTGTATATATATATTACATTTCTCTCTGTCTCTCTGTATATATATGTGTGTATATATATATACACACATATATATACATGTGTATATATACACACACACATATAAATATGTGTATATATATACACACACACACATATACATGTGTATACATACATACACACACATATGTGTGCATATGTGTGTGTATGTATGTGTATATATGTGTGTGTGTATATATATGTGTATATATACATATATATACACACACACGCACACACACACACCCCTGATAGCGGCTAATATTAACACATAGGGCTCCACAGTTTGCATATATTCTCATTTGACTTCATTTAGTTATAAAAATCTAGGCCATGAGGTAAAGGATGTTTGACAAAAACACAGTGATTCAAACATATGGATCGCTCAAAAATCTGGATTTGAATTCTTCAGGATTTATATTCTACAAACCTAAATTAACCAAATCCAAGTTTTCTAACTAAGATGGAAAGCCATAATAGAAAAATACCAATTTTTATGTATATCAAATGATCTAATGTTACCTCATGATAACACTATAGAATTGAATAGTTTCTGAAAGACTCAAAAATAATTAAAAGAATTTACATAACATGTAAAAGCTTATATCTGACACCAGGAAAGTCACTTAACTTTACTGAGCTTCCATTTTCTCCAGTGTTTAAACAAAATAGTAATTCTTAACTGATCAGTTTAGATCATTGCTACATGCATTTATTAGCCTACTATGGGCCAGATAACGGGCTTAAAATGTTATATAATTTGAAATCAAATGAGTTTGATGTATGAAAATGTTTTGTAAGTTGTAAAAAGTCTATATAAGTCTTAATGATTGTTAGTCTTACTGAGATATTAGTTAACAAAGCAAACACTTTATTGTTCCCTCTCCTGGGTAAAATCTCACATATTTTATAGCAGTTGTGTTTTTCAAAATGTCTGTGAGAGTACTGTGTTTTACACTGTTCTTATTCAGTACACAAGACCTTCTACCTGCTAAATTTTCTATCTGTTTGCGAGTACTGTAGTTCTAAGCACTGAGTAACATGTTCCCAACTCTATCTTCCAGGACATCACTGCTAAGAATGAGGCTAGGTAAATGACATGAAGAAAACAGTTATCTAAAGTTATTTTGACAGTGGACATTCATAGGCATGTCCAAGTCCTTTTAGAATGCACCAACCAGTTTCTCCTTTCTTCAGGTACAATCTTGACTATATGAAAGACAGAGATATTTTTGTCTACATTTGCTAATTTTATTTTGATATGTAAAGATAACAATTTAGACCTTTTTTTGTGATGAAAACTAGGAGTTTCCAAATAAAAAGTTTTGGTAAGGGCTATGTGTACTTTCTTCATCACAATTTTCTCCATTTTAAATGATGCTGTGTGTGTGTGTGTGTGTGTGTTATGTATAATTACATCCATGTCTTAAATAGTTGGATTTGAATCAGTTCCAACACTGATTCAACCTCTTATAAGCCATTGTATATCTATAAAACATGGATATTTGCAAGTTTTCAAGTTTGCTGTGAAGATTAGGACTTGTGTATGTAAAATGTCTAGCAGTCTATCTAAAATAAAGTAGGTGTAGAAAAGCATTAATTCCCCTTTCTCAAACACTGAGGCAGTAAGTAGAACACATATTTGGAAATAGAAGAATAGGGTTCAAGTGTGGACTCTGCTTCTGTGAGCTTCATGGCCTGTGAAGAGTCATTGAATCTCATGGTGTTTATTTTGTCCCATTGTGAAACTGTAATACCATTCTCTGCCAAGCTTTGGGTGCTGTCAAATGGAAAAAATGAGACAATGCCCTTAGTAAAATTGTATTTTGCTATAAGATGTAGTAGATTGTTAGTATTAATTATTAAATAATAATTAGTATTAATTAGAGAGTGTGGTAAAATAGAGCGCTGGATTTGTTGTCAGAAAGCCTAGCTTCACTTTCTCTTGCTATGTGACACATTACCCAATCTCTTGGGACTTTTGTTCAGTATAAAACAGAATAAAAAAACACTTACCTCTATTTTTATTTTTTTAAAGAACTTCCACATTTTTTCCATAGCGGCTGCAGCAATTGACATTCCCACCAACAGTGTACTAGAGTCTCCTTTTCTCCACACTGTCATGATTTGTTATCTTTGTCTTTTTGATAATAGTCATCCTAACAGGTGTGGGTGGCATCTCATTGTGGACACAGCAATTCCATTACTGGGATATATCTAAAGGAAATGAAATCGGCACCCTGTAGAGATATTTGCACTTTCATGTTAATTGCAGCATTGTTCATAAGAGCCAAGATATGGAAACAACCTAATTCAGGTGAATAAATACATTGTGGTATATATCTGTATTCAATGAAATATCATTCAGCCTTGAAAAGGAAAGAAATACTGCCATCTACCACAACCTGGATGAACCTGTAGGACATAATGCTAAGTGAAATAAGTCAGACATAGAAAGAAAAATACCACATGATCTCACTATATGTGGAATCCAAAAAAAGTTAAGTTCATAGAAACAGAGAATAAAATGGTGACTAGAAGAGGCAGGTGAAGGGAGAGCAAATGGGGAGATGTAGGTCAAAGGGATGATAGTTAATAGTATTGTATTCAAGATTTTGCTTAGAGAGTAGATTTGAGATGCTCTCGCAACAAAAGCAATGACTATGTGAGATGACGGACATGTTAATTTGCTCGACTGCAGTGACCATTTCACAATGTGTAAGTATATCAGAACTTTATGTTGCATACCTTAAATATATACAATAAAAATATAGAAAAAAACTTCTCTTGTAGAATTGTTCTGAAAATTAAATCAGATAACATGTAAGAAAGCACTTAGAAAGAATTTAGCACATAGTAGGTTTTCAATAAATGTTGGTTGATTTTAGTTGAATACAGGGGGATTTAGGTCTCCTAATAGAATTTGAAAAGTTGCATGTAAACTGGCAGTATTTACAAATCTTTCTTGTTCCTCCTAGTTTCCATATAATTTGCCATGTGAAAATACTTCCATATGCTAGAAGTTGGTCTTCATATTTTTTTTTCTGTAGAGGTTAAAAACATCAATAGGAAAACACAGCATAGTGTCTAGCTTACATATAAATACAGAGTACACCATGTGTAAATGTCTTAATGCCATCTCCTTGGAGACACCTGTAAACAATTTTCCAGGCCCAATACCTTATTGCTGAGACTAATTCTTAAGACAAACATTTGGATTAATATGAATTCAGTTTTGATTTACATATTTTCAGTACCTAGGTTATGACAATATGTTAATGTAGGTTTAAAAATTATGCATTTTTATTGAGTTTCAATATATTCTCAATATCAGTTCTTTGGCAGCCCTCAAGTTCACAAAGCCAGAAAGGAGTTTCCAACTTATTTTTTAGTTTACAGTTTTCAGACCTGAATAATAGCTATTAGAGGTAAACTATATAGAAATAACTGGGAGTTTCTACTGTACTCTGAATCCAGACATTATAAGCATGTATCAAAATATAGATCAGTGGTTTTCCACTATATAGTTCTTATTAATGCAAAGATCCTGCTACGTAGTCTGGAGTACAGCCCAAGAATCCTCATTTTAATAAATACTCTAAGAGATTTGGATGAGTGTGTTGTGCAGGATGTCTTCTGAGAGCACTAATCTACATCCATGCCTCCAATATGACAGTACTATTGGTAAAAAGGTAAAGCACAGGAGGAATTTTTGATATGAGAAATACCCAGTGAGTCTGTACTGACACTTCCTGAGTTCAGCAGTATTACACGTTTCTGTGGTTTTCTCTGGCTCTCTGCATCAAGTTCATAGTAGCACTGGTTTTCTGAGGGCCCTCCACAGTCTTGGAGCAGAACCAGGCCACTTAGCATGAAAAGGGATACTGAGATTTAATAACCAGATGACTGAAAAAGCTATTTGATCTCCAAATCTGATGTCAATGTGATAGATGCGATAAATTAGTTAACACCCACTTCTAATACCTTTGTCTTATACTTTCCTGTACTATATGGGCTGGAAAGTTAAAAATCCACATTCTGAGATTCTTGTCCAGCAATGATTTTACAGGTTACCTAGATTATGATAAGCAGATAAAATTGTGAGAGGCTTGGAGAGCAGAGTTAGTAGCCATGTGAGATCAGATGCTGTGGTAGAAATTCTGCTTACTTTCTGTTCCTGTGAGTCATGGTTGTTAAGCAGCAGGTGATAGAAGCAGTTGGGTATCAGTCATAGAAGTTCAGTGATGTGGTTGGACATTTCTCCTGGCCGTTTTGATCCAAGTTGACTAACATTCAGTATTATTGCATTGGACGCATCTTAAATTCTGTGACTGTCTACTATCCTCTAATATAGATCCTTCTACTTACACCAGATATGATGGCTTCTGTTGTCTGCAACTAAGCTGCCTCGAGGTTAGTTAGGCTTAAAGAGTTTGTTGAGTTCAAGGCTGAAATATTTCCTCCACCTATGTACGCAGCTTATTTCCTCCACTTATGTGGAGAAATATTTTCTCCACCTATGAACTCACCTTCTTCCTCCTTCCTTTCTTCAATCAGAAACTGCCACATTATTCTAGAGTCCACAGTCTACCTCCTTTAATGGGTGACAGGATCCCAGCCCAGGCATGGTGATCTCTTAATTTGCTTATATGAACTTGGATATAAATATATATAGTGTTGTCTTCCATCATCTTCCCCAATTCATCTCTGAGAAATGAGCCCTGTAAAATAGGGATAACTTTAAAATTATGGCTATGCAATGGGGTTAGAAATAATATAGAACAGTAATCATCATAACATCAACAACAATAATATTGATGACATTTATACACTAATAGCTACAATATCTTGAGCAATTATTCTTTCCCAAGCAACATACTAGGGTTTTGCATAAAGTGTCTCATCTAATAATTGATGACACCTCAGATTGTCCTATGGCTCCTAATACAGTTTCATTTTTGTTGTGTATTTTTGTTGCTACCACAAACCTTGAATAATGGAGAGGTAATTCTCTCATCTATAAATGGTATTCTCTAATTTCTATCTTTTCATAGTTAGTGTGTAAATATGCTTTAGAGAGTTTTTTTTTTAAGTGAGCAACAGTGTTACGTGAGTATAACTGGCAGGCAACCTGCTCTAACATGTCCTGATAAAATAATGTCCCTTAAGTGTCTGTCCACCTTGGGAATCAACTTTAGTTGCATTTGTTGGTTGGCATTCATCAATGTGGCCTACAAAGAGAATTGTCATGCTATGGTCCAGGCTGGATTGATGATTTTATTGCACAGTGTCTGGAACTTAGTAGATGTTCAACGTGAATAAGTTATCTTGGTTCTTCTGGGTGTGGTCCTAAGGGACATGAGGTTGGCTGCAGGTTGCAATAAAAATATTGTGTGTCCCCAGTTGTGTTTGCCTCAAGCATCTCTGCTCTGGGATGTCACTTCCTTCTGTGAGACATTTATTTCTATTTGCAAGAACTTTGCACTGTCTCTGTCTGTTACTGCTCAAAGGTCACCTGAAATGCAGAGCTTTTATTAGCTTCAGTGAAAGGATATGGTTTTCCCTGAATGCTCTCTGCCAAGTGCCTTTCTCATTTTCTTATTAGCAAGGAATGGATTCTCTCTTCGCTTACCTAGCCCTGCGGCTCTTCCTTTCTCTCTCTCTTCACACTTATTAATCCCCCTCCTGTCTTTTGCCCAAAGGAAAATGATGAAAGGGCCTATTTTCCTGCATGTTTCTTTTTTTGTAATTTGCTGAGGGGACCAACTTACAGATGAGAATATAAACTCAAAAAGGTTTTTCCCCATTGTTGAGATGACCACTGGCCTTCTTTCAGCATAGTACTAGTAAATTATCCTGAGATGTGTGTGAGGGGTTATGCTTAACTACTTCCTTTCCTCTGTCATATGGATGGCACAGGGAAGGAATGATTATGATCACACACATTAAGTGGAGGCAATGGAACAAGACTTATATTTGGCTTCTACTCCAAGAGCCAGATATTTCAAATGAAAAGAGATGGCCTTTTGGCTGACATGAAGCTCTCAGGATAAGAATTGTTTAACTTCTGGTTGGCTCCTCATTCATGGCCCAAGAGCAAGAGAAGTATATTTTTTCTGAGAATTTGAAAACTTCCCAAGCTATAAATGACACTCATTTGCATTTCTTTTCAGAAGAGGAGGTGGACCATGGGCGAAGCCTCTGTTGATGAGGATTAAACTCACAAAACAGGATGAGTTAACGTAATTCTTAGAGTTGTGCCAACATTACCAGCTACTAATATGGAGTATCATTGGCACTAGCTTGCCAGTGGGCTTAGGAACCTTCTAGTCTGCATTCAGCTGACATTGGTTAATTACCTGCATAGCCATTCATGCTGTCAGGATTACTTTACAGCATTTTTAACAAAAAAAGAAGAGGAATGCAAAGAGAAAAGAAATAAAATTCTGATTTTGAAAAAAAAAATTCTTCTACATTCTTCTAAGCAATGGATGTTATGCTTAGAATCATACCTAGTGCTATAGACTGTGCCCCACTCCTGCCGCCCCCGATTCATATGTTGAAATCCTAACCCTTAACATGATGGTATTAGGAGGTGAGATCTTCGTTGGGTGATTAGATCATGAGGGAGGAGCCCTCATGAATGGGATTAGTGCTTTTATAAAAAAAGACCCTCCCACTCCCCTTCTGCCAAGTGAGAACCCACAAATACTGCTGTCTATAAGGAGGACCCTTAAAAGACACAAAATCTGCTATTGTCTTAATCTTGAACTTCCCAGCTTCCAGATGTGAGAAATAAATTTCTGCTGTTTGTGAGCCACAGTCTATGGCACTTTGTTATAGCAGCCTAAGCATACTAATATATCTGGGTTACAGCAAATCACTTATATCAATGGTTTCTCTGAGCATATGTGCCAAAAAAGGAAATGTCAAAATCTGTAAAATTGGGAGTGTAAACATAATATCCAAAGAGAAAATCAGGGTTTCAAATTATGAGATAATGAGCTAAAAATCAAAGTAAGATACAACACAGCTGGACATCAACTCCCTCAATTCAACAAATAAGTCAATTACCAAATTTTTGAATGTTGCAGGCATGAATTATTACTCTTGTGAAAAATATGAAGGAGAATTGAGTTGCCCATAAGACTGTTATGAATCAGTTGTCTAAAGTGGCACTAGACTATGTAAAATTTCCTTGGAGTTGAAAGTCATGTCTTCTTTGAGTTATCACTGATACTGAGCATAGTTTATGAAAATGTCGGGAATGAATACTTATTTGTGAAATGAGGAACGTTATTGCTAAAACTGCAGTGTGAACTTAGAGGTATAGTACAAGAACTCTGAACCAGTGAGAGAAATACTGGCAAAAAAGAGACAAGATAAATGTGATGAGGATGCAGAAGTATGCAGAAACCACATTCTAGAAGAAACAAGGAAGTAGAGGCTTGTGTTTCTTGGCAAAGTAAAAATTTAGTAGGGGGAAGCTCCATGACAGTTGCACTTAGTTTTTTGAAGAGATTAAGACTATTTATTTTATTTCTAGAGAATAAATTATTTTCATCAGAGGCAAATTTTACTTAGATATAAAGAAGAATTTTAAAATATGTATGGCAGAAACTGTCAGTTCTCCTCCAATATCCATTTTATCTTTTTTTTTTTTTTCATTGTAGTAGAATCTTTGATTTTTTTGACAGGCCTAGACTAAAGACTTCCTCTTATTCATGTGTGATTGGAATGTGACTGAGTTCTGGTCAACTGGAAATGAGCAGTCATGATGCATGCAACTTGCAGTTGGACTCTCAAAAGGAAGAGTGTACCTACCTCCCTACTTCTTCCTTTCTCCTTTTTGCCAATGAGAATGCAGACTTGTTATGATTAGAGCTGAGAAAGCCACCTTGAACCATGAGATGCAGGCTGCATTTTGAAAACAGTGGAGCAAAAGACAGATATAACTAGGGTCTCTAATGTTTGCAGAGCTGCCATATCAAACTTGGACCTCCTACTCAGAAAAACAAGCCACTATATAATTAAAACCACTATTATTTTGTGTCTTCCTGTGACAGCAGAAGCAGCAATACTTTATTTGTCCATTCTTTCCAAAAAGTAGTTTGGAAGGTAGAGACCTCTTATTAGCAGGAGGAGTTCAAACAGAACTACTATGGAGGAGAGTATCTAATTCAATAGGTGATCAGACACGATACCCTGTATAATTCCTGTCATCTTGGATATGGGGCTTTTGGAGGACACTGGTAAAGCTTATGTCAGTCCAACACATGTTAGAAGATACTTCTTTTCTGATTTAAATTGCAATAAAAGACAGAAAACCATGTTATGTGAAGATTAGATAAAGGGGACATTTAACTCTGAGAAAGATAAGTGTCAGCAGGTTGGTGTAGGTTGGCATTTGGGAGCTATCTCCACTTAGCTGTAGGGTGTAGGTTCAAGAAGCAAATTCTTCTTTTGGTCTCTGGAGGACAGTGTTTAGATAAGTGAATGAAAACATCAGGATTACCGTTGGAACCATGACTGCCTGAGCAGGCTTCTTTTCATCTAGCATGAATATCAACCAAGACTTGGACATTTTACATTAAATATCATTTTGTTGGTTTGAATTCAATTTAATGTGGTCCTTTGGACTCCTTGTAATGATATATGATCTGGCAAAAGTTTTACCAGAACCCAGGCCTGACCAGTTCTTTCTGCTTATTAAAGCTAAGAATTAATGAAATGCCATTTTTTTTTGAGGGAAATTCCAAATATTGCTATGAGTTAGTCTTAAATGCATAATCTTCATCTCTCCTGTTGATGTCTCTGATACAGAGTTTTATGTGTAATATCTCCATGGGTTTAGTAGATGTCACATCCTGGAAAATCTGAGAGTAGTCCTTATTCCAATCATATCTTAGTCATGTATCTTTCAAGCATGACATACAAAGAATTATAGTAATGAACTTTGTCAACCAAATGAAAATAATCTAACATTAACACAGTGATTGGAATGAGGAACTGGCAGATCCTCATGTTCCTCTTCGCAGCCGTATTTCTGGTCTTAATGTGGAGCTCAAACTGTGAGAAAGTCTTCCTCTTGAGTGCCCTTTTGTTACTGCTACTTCGTGATGTGAATCCATATGATGGTTTTTCTTGTCCCTCCTCTAGCTCTGTAAGCCATTCAGTTGGTAAGCATGACTCTCCAATTTCCATAGACCTACATTTTATTAGGTGCAACCTTCCAGAATAGTTCAAGGAGAGGTAAAACTGTATGTCTCTTTCCCTCTCACCATCAGCTTTGCCTACCCTTTCTAAACCTATATCTGTATCTCTTAAGGATAGCATCTGGTTTCCTTTGCAAGTTTATTCTTTTACAAGCCACCGTTTTGTTCAACTATTCATTCACCCAGCAAACATTTACTGAGCACCATTTCCAATACCCATATTATGCCATGCACTTAGAATACAGATATGAATGTGACCCATTTACTCATTCAACAAATGCTTATTATGCTAGGCAGCATGTATACAATAGTAAGCAAGATAGATTCTCAAAGACCTTTAAGCTAGTGGGGAAGTTATCACCCAAGGGAGGAATACCGACTCATCAGCAAATAGTTGTTAGCATTTATGGAAACGTTACTTAGTCCCAGTTATTGTTATAAGTACTTTACATGCATTGTTTCATGTAATCATCACATGAACTAACTAGGCAGGTAGCTTCCTTGTCCTCAGTTTACAAAGGAAGGAACTGAGGATCACAAAGATGAGTAATATGCTCAAGTTGACCCCGCCATTACATGGTGGAGCTGATTGTATTGACTCTAGACCCTGCATCATTACCTGCTAGTGGATATGGGAATAGACTGCCCATGTAGGGAAGAGTATTTTATCACTAAGATTGTTCAGAATTGCAGGTACATGAAACTTTTAGTCTGTTTTTATTTTTTTTCACATTCTTCATAAACAATGCATCCTTTATTGTCTGCACCCAGGGCAGACCATGCCTACCACTCCTCTTGGCCCTTCACCTGCTCCTGACCATATTTGCTGCTGCTTCCTGAGATCGCTGTAACACATGGGGGAGAAATGTCAACTATGGGAGCCTGAATGAAATTAATTAACCCAGAGGGTTAGAAGAAGCTGGAGGAGTTAAGCTAACCCTTAAATGGTTAGTAGAAGTTTTCTAAGCAATGTGGGTGAGAGGTCAGGGGTTCAGGAAAGGGAACTCCAGGCAGAAGGAACTGCTTGAGCAAAGGCATGGAGACAAAAACAATACGTGTAGAAACTGACAAATAGTTTGGTGTTACCGGATCCAAAAGTCAGAGACAAAAGTTGCCTGTGGGAAGTAAGCAGGGGCCAGATTGCAGATAGGCATGCATGGAAGGTTAAGAAGCTTCAACTTCATCTGAGTGCAGTAGGGTCGCTGAGAGGCTCTAAACAGGAGTGATCCAATCAGATTGGAGTTTTAGCAAACTACATTGGAGGATGGATTTGAGGGAGGCAAGACACAGATGTTTTCTTCTCCAGCTTCTGTTTCTGAATCCCATACTTCTCCAAATATCTTCCTGTATCATCATCAGGGAACAGCTAAGATGGGAAAGTCAGAAACTATTTGGATAGCAGATTGGGGATCCTCTTCAAATATGCAACAGCAGTGGCCAAGGAGCTTTTGCTTAGAGCATATGACCCGGGACAGCCATGGTTAATCTGAGGAAGGCTGCACATCTGAATAAAAGCATCTCCGTGAGCTAACTGTGTCAGCTTCTCACTCCAGCCGATAACAAATTACTCCAACTCTGGCAGAGGTGCACTTGCTGGCTATTTCATGTGGTAACACTGGATTTGCAACATGAAACACTAGTGTTAGCTAAGGATATAGCTAGCAATTTCAAATTGGTACACACAGCAGTCAATCTATTGCTCCCCATCCCCATCGTCCCCCAGAGCAGGCTCGCCATTAAACACAGTGTGAGATCCTGCTCAGTGGGGATGCTTCTACCCACAGCCAGCCGCATACCCTCCACCATCTCCCCCTTCCTCTCTCTCTCTCTCTCTCTCTGCTTCTATGTCTCTCTCTTACAGACACAAGGGAAATAATACAAACTGGCACTTGAATGGCACTTTTGAGTTACTTGTTTGTTGAGCCTCTTTTTCACTTCTTCAGAGTACATAGGAGGGGAGGAAAGAAGACAAGGGGACAGAAAGGAAGGAAGGGAGGGAGGTGGTAAAGGAAAACACATTTTCTGTACCCAAAAGGACAATTTATGAGGACTAGTGAGGGAGAAACTGAGAAGTCAGCCAACTTCACATCAAAAAGCACTTATAGAACTCCTATGCTAGGCTCAAAGATGATTAAGGCAGGCTTTCTAAGCTCAAGTTGACCTAATGTGGGTGTGGAGACACACACAGCATGCAAAG
Organism: Symphalangus syndactylus; assembly: GCF_028878055.3. Taxonomy (NCBI): domain Eukaryota; kingdom Metazoa; phylum Chordata; class Mammalia; order Primates; family Hylobatidae; genus Symphalangus; species Symphalangus syndactylus. Next base: position 38,780,525 of record NC_072425.2, on the reverse strand, counting down.
TGACAAACGAATTTGATTAGTACAGAAGCAGCCCCAAGGAGGGACTAGAAGAAAAAGAGGATCTTAAAGAGGGGGTAACTTGGCTGGGAATTTTTCAGCACATACGCAAGGGAGGAGAAAATATTCTAATCAGAGATGGCATCATGAGCAGAGATACAGAGGTAGGAGACAGCTTTGCATAATACCAGAATCAGAAGTCATCCAGTGGCAGAGCAGAAATTGTGAGATGTGGTAAGGGAACAGTATGAGATGAGACCCAAGAGGTGGTCACATGGCAGAGTAGAGGGGCCTGGGAACATGGTGCCAGAACAGAATCCATGGGCTTTTTCCTAATGAAAAGAGGGAGCCAGTGAGGATTTTTAAGTGGGGAAGAGACATCATCAGATCCTTGTCACTAAAATATTCTTTCTATGGCAGCATGGGGGATAGGTTGTAGAATGGAAGGAGCAGATAGGGAGACATAAGAGAGTGTCTATGGAAAACGTGATGACTCTGAATTTCAGTGTTGTTAGTGGAGATGGATAAAGGGGTTGAGTTTAAGGAATAGATAGTTGATTACTATAATGGGTAATTATATTTACACCTGTCAGTTCTCCACTTGCTATGGTCTAAATGTTTGTGTCCCTTCAAAATCCATGTGTTGAAACCAAATCCACAAAGCAATAATCTTAATAGGTGGGGACTTTAGGAAATGATTAGACTATGAGGGCAGAGCTGTTGTGAATGGAATTAGTTCCATTAACAAGGAAAGAAAAAAGGCCCAAGGAAGCTCATTTGCCCCTTCCACCATCTGAGGCCACAGCTAGAAGGCACCATCTATGAAGCAGAGAGCGACCCTTCATCAGACACTGAAGCTTCTTGATCTTAGACTTGCCAGTCTCCAGAACTGTAATACATTTCTGTTGTTTATAAGTTACCCAGTCCAAGATATTTTGTGATAGCAGCTTGAAAAAATTAAGGCTGTAAAACTATGTTTTACAAATTATAAATATTAAACCAGTTCTATGTTTTTCTGTCTTCCTTTTATTTTTCATATAAGGTAGCAGCTGTAGCATTGTGGTTAATTCTGCCAACTCTGGGATCACACAACCTAAATGCAGATCTCACCTCCACTGCATACTGGCTGTGGGTCCTTTGCATAAGAAATGTAACTTCTTATTACCTTGTTTATAAAATGAAGGCATATATAATGATGTTACTCATTTCACTGGATAGTCTGTGCATAAAGAAGCAAAATTGTGATGTGATTTTAATTTTAGTTGCTGGAGACAGATTGCTTGGGTTTGTATTTCTGTCTTACCGTCTTCTACCTGTGTGACTTTGAGCAAGTCACTTAACATTTACCACAGTTTTAGAAAGGCAATCATTTCTTAAGCAAATGACTAAATGTCCTATTTTTATGATATTTTTCAAATGTCATCTTTGAGTAGCTGTAGTTTCAGGTTCTGAGTCAAGAGAATCCATTATTAAAATTATAATTGCTTTCGTTTGCATATCACTTTCCAGTTTAGTAATTTCCTCATTGTCACTGGCCAAACCTTTTGAGATTTTCTGTGGAGTCACCAATGGAATAGTGGTAACTAAAATATTTCAGCAGCTAGAACTGACAAATTGATGGTCAATGTTTATCTTGTACCTCCTTCCTATAAGCACACGTTATAGAGACAGCTATTATGCAGTAGAAATTACTTGGAAAGAAGAGTTCAACAACCTGGGTTTAAATCTTAATCCTGTCATTTATCAGTGAGGTGGCTTGGTAAATTGCTTAAAATCTTTTGACCCTATAGAGTTCCATGTATAAGCATCATTATTGAAAATGCATATACAGATGGATCAACTGGAGCTTTAGAGGTCAGGGAAAATCCAGAAAAAAGGAAGAGAGAGAAAGATTTTCTGGAAAAGAAAAATAGTCCTATCTGATTAATTTTTCAAGTTACTCTCTGTACTTGCAACTCAGGGACTAGGAATTCTCTAATGTTGGCCACTTCTGTATCCTTAATTTTTAAAAATCTAATAAGGGCTCAGAAAGTCTTCTCCAAAGTAGTATCCAATAACACTTCCTTCTTTCCCACTTTCAGGGTGCAAAGGAATCTAGTCAAAGCATGTTAATTTTGGAGTCACTAAATCTGAGTTCAAGTTCCAGCTCTGCTCCATTCTAATTATGTGATCTTGGGTAAGTTAAGTAACCTCAGATGTTCCACCTTCTTCATGTGTCATAACGTCATTGAAAGGCTTCATTAAAAAATGAATGTGGACCTCCCCGCACAGATCTTGGCATATAGCAAAGGCTCTATGTCCCTTTTGTTCTGTATTTCCTTTCTTCTTTCCTTCCGTCAATTGATCTTTCCTTCCTCTCACCCTCCTTTCTGCTGGCCCCCCTGACCCTCTGCTCCTTTAACTAAGTGGATTCAGTTCTGGAGACAGAATGGCTTATGGTTCATTTCAGGACACAGATATTTTGAGCTGTTTGTTTTCCAGCTTACAGTCATGTTTTCCAATTCAGGTTACGTTTCCTGCTGGAAAACTGGGCCCTCACAAGAGCTTTTGGCAGTCACAGACTGATTTGGTTGAGAACTATCCCTTCCTTGGCAGGCAGTTGAGGAGAGCCACTCTGTGTGTGCGGGTGGTAATTCACACTCCTTCTCCGAGGTTGGACTGCTCCCCAAAGCCACTACCCACACAGCTCCATCTCCCTTGAGATAGAGACACCCTTTTCCAGCTTAATGGTTATATGCTTCCTTGGAAGCAGAATGCAGAAGCACTGAAATAGATAAAGCTTAGGTTTGCTCATCTTCTTTGTCAGAAGCTGGGTATGAACTATTGGGCTTTAAAGACCCTGGAAAGGAGATGGTGGGGAGAAAAGCCTCAGCCATTACTGTAATTCTGTGGAAATTGATCCTCATTTGCTGGGACATCCTGTGGTTCCTAGGCCTTGCCTCTTATTAGTCTCTGCTGGCTTTGATACTTGATACTGGATTTACCTGAAACTTGGGTGGTTGTACTTGGTACTGCCTACACTTTATGTCCCTTCCTAGTCTTGTTTCCCAGTGCTAATTACCGTGCCTTGCCTTCCAGTCCAGAAGAGCTTGCTAGTGTTTTATCTTAGCCTTTTTTTTTTTCTAGTTTTTCCTTTAATGTTTCCATCTTGAGCCTAATTTAACATGTCTGAAAACAAACACAGTAACTGTATCCCAGCTTTTCCTGTCCTCCTCAGTTCAAGGAACACCATCATTAGCCCAGGAGTACAAGCTGGAGACCTGGGGATTATTTTAGATTCTTCCATATTCCTTTCTGTCCTCAGTCATCTAGAACTGGCCAGTTCCTAAATGTCTCTTGAACTTTTTTCTTCCTAATCTCAATTTCCCAATTCCACTACTAAGGTATAGACTTTATTATTTCTCATTTTTATTATTGCAAAATCCTTCTGTGATTTTTAATCTTATATATCAACTTGGCTGGCCAAGGGATACCCAGATAGCTGGTAAAACATTATTTCTGGGTGTGTCTGTAAGGTTATTTTCAGAAGAAATTAGCATTTGAATCAGTTAGCTAAGTAAAGAAGATTTGACCTCACTGACATGGGCACGTATCATCTAATTTGTTGAGGGCCTGAATAGAACAAAAAGGTGGGAGAAGGGCTAATTTTTTCTCTTTTTCTCTCTCTGTCTTGGGTTGAGCTAATACATCCATCTTCTCTTGACCTTGGACATTGGAGCTTCTGGTTCTTAGACCTTTAGCTTTGGACTGAAACTTACACCATTGGCTGTTCTTGTTCTCAGGACTTTGGACTTGGTCTAAGTTTCACGACTAGCTTTCTTGGTTTTCCAGCTTACAGATGGCATATCATGGGATTCCTTGGCCTCCATATTTATGTAAGCCAATTCCCATAGTAAATCTCCTCCTGTATATCTTTATATAGCCTGTTGGTTCTGTTTCTCTGGAGAACCCTAATTCATTTCCCTCCCTCTTTTTTTTTTTTTTTTTTTTTTTTTTGCATAATTTCTGATCCAATGTATTTGAAACCCAAATCTGATTGTGCATCTTTGTTACCTAAAATCTCTGTCACTTCCTCAATCATTAACCATGCGATTAAGTTGAAATGCAGGAAATAAGTTCATTGTCTACTTCTTCCTATCTTGCACTTTGGCTTCAATATTCTGAATTCCAGAAAACCCTGGGAAATGTTATGACTCCTGTACTATTGATCTTGTAATTTCTTCTACCTACAAAGTCCTCTGCCACATATTCTGCCTTTTTCATTCATTCATTCATTCGTTCAAGAAATTATCAGTTCCAAAACCTAGTGAAAGGAATCCCTGTTTAAAACAGAGTTTGAAAACACTAAAGTCAGTATTCCCTAAAGTACTTTCTAGCTTGAAAATCCATGATTCTGTGAAATCTTGCATTTCATATTCAGAGTCACCTTCTTTCTCTCATCCTTTTTTTTTTTTTTTTGGATGTCAGAAAAATATCTGCCTTAGAAACTGTGCTGTGGGCTGACAATGCCCTTTAATAGAAGTTAGAAATTGAGGATCAAATGCACAAAAGTATCACCAGCACTGTTTGTAGAAATGAGACTCAGAGCAGAAATGGTGAGGAAAAAAAATGCCCCATTTCTGGTAGAAAGAAAATGTAAGGCCTGAGATCTCATGGGACTTGACATTTCCATCTATCATGGCCAGCAAGCATAGAAGGGAAATGACTTGGTTGAATGTAAATCCTCTGGATCTAGTTAACCATTTGGAAATCATGAGTAACAATCACCTTCTCCATTAGGATCCAATTCTTGTCACCAACCATAATAAATACATATCATATTGTCTGTGCATCAATGTTTCACGATTCTTCAGTAACAATCCCCTGGAATATACATACATGTACAAACTCATGTGCACAACACACACACACACACACACACACACGAACTTATATACCTCTTTATCTTCTAAAATACAAACTAAGGTTGACTGATAATTAGATAGAGAAGCTATATTGCTGTCTTTCCCAGAGAGAGTTTAGACATCTGGGTCCTGCAAATTTCTTTGCCTTCTTGTTTCATTATCTATGCTCCTCATGCTTTGCCATGCTCCCACATTTACCAGGCTGGCTCCTGCAGCTCCCTCTCCCAATACCAGCTCCACAGTCTCCCTTGTTCTGATATACAGTCTGGCTTCCCACCTTGTTGTCCTGGCACACTCACTTGGACTCACTCACACTTTGATGCAATTTGCTTCCAAATGTTCTAGGAAACCCATCTCTCCAATTTCCATTTCAAGTCCCCTGTCTGGGGAATCCACCTCAGCAATGGCTGCTGGCCTTGTCATAGCCCAGCTGGGCCAGATATTAAGCTACTGTCTTCTGGCTTCCAACCCACTATTCTGCACTCAAGATTTGTGATGCTGGGACCGGGAGCCTATAACTTCATTTCTGCTTTGCCACCTGGCTCTATGATAGGTTCTGTTAATAAGGAACACCAGAGGGAAACTGCAAGCCAGGAGAAGGAAGAATGGACTTTCTCCTTCCTGTCTGCTTCTCGTGTGCTTTTGATGAATCACCCCAGGCTCCCTTCTTTATCCAAGCAGCAGCAGTTTGCTTCTGCTACAGTAGAGGAATTGATTTTTTTTCAGTGCTCAATGAATCAGCCTCATAGCACCTTCCTTAGAGACACAAGCACAGCCCAGGAGAGGGCACCCCCAGTCTCAGAGATCTGAGGGTCTGTGGGACCTATTCCATTCTTTGGATCTTCCTTTATTCATGGGACCCTCATTCACATTTCTAAATTTTAATAACTTCAGCCTTTTTTCTTTGTTCCCCCGGATAGTAGCTCTTCCAGTACTATCTCTGTGATACCTTAATATATCTTTTTGCCTTTTTAGATAGCTAGTTAACAATTCTTTATACCTAGATAACAAATTTTGTGTTAAATTCTGTTAAAATAACTGGTGTAATTTCTTCCAGTGAGACACCAGCCATGGAGGTGGTTTGCAGAGGGATTCTCTTAAAACTCCAAACTTATCCACACATTTGCTGACTTTGTTGATATCAATCCCTCCCTCAAACGCTTTAGGGGAGTTGTGAACACTAATGCTGGAATCTCAAGTATTGGGCTGGGTCACTTGCCTATCCATTTGGGTAACTAAGGGAGCAACAACATTGTCCAATCTGTTTTGTACCCCACTGGGTCATGGCATTGCCACCCTGAGTTCAGGCATGACTTTTGGTAGAGACTGGGCTTGGCACAGGAACCTTGTAAGAAATGCTCACCAGGCACTGTGGTCAGCAGGGTGGATGCTGGGTGTCTCGTAAGCAACAGATGTTAGCTCTTCCTTTCTCAGTATCAGCACTGATGGTACCTATTTTCGCAGGATGGGAGAGAGAGCTTGTGTTCACAGATATTTGGTTTTCTCCTGTTTTAGCACATGGCTGGTTTGTACTTTTACACCCACCTTGAAATTATCTGTGGTCATAGAATTTTGCTTTTGTCAGTGATACGTGAATGGAAATGATACGTGGCAATTCTGGGTGGAAGCTTTAATGTGCAGTGTGAAAGTTGGTATGTTCATTTTTTTTTTTTTTTCTTCCTCACCCCACCTCTGCTCCTCCTCCTCCTTTCTCTTTCCTTCTCCTCTCTCTTTTCTCCTCCTCCTTCCTCTTTCCTCCTCCTCTTTCCTCCTCCTCCTTTCTCTTCCTTCTTTCTTCCTCCTCTTTCTTCCTCCTCCTTTTCCCTCCTCCTTCTTCTTCTTTCTTCCTCCTCCTCCTTATGCCTCCTTCTTCCTCCTCCTCCTTCTTCCTCATCCTCCTTCTTCTTCTTCCCCTTTCTTCTTCCTTTTCCTCTCCTTCTTCCTCTTCCTCTTCTCCTTCTTCTTCCCCTCTCCTTCTTCCATCTTCTTCTTTCTTTTGACTGTTTTAAAGGATCTGTTGATTTTGAGTCTCTGAGGGTCTATGGTAAACTGATTTCTTATTTTGTCTTCCGACACTGCTCTAGACATGTAGCTGATTGAGAAATAGATCTTTATTATATTAAACCATGGAGAGCTGAAGGATACTGTTACCATACATGGTCCTAGCAGGAGAAAAATGCTTTAGAAATATAAGAAGGTGGAAGTGAAAAGTTCATCCTGGTGAGGGGTAATGGTAGTTGAGAGCCTGTTTTTCTGAATTCATACCTGGCTTTAACTCTTGTCTTTGATACTATTTAAATGTGTGATATTAAACCAGCTCCTTAAGTTCTCTAAGCCTGTTTTCTCCTCAGCAAAATAGAAATATTATTACCTACCTGTAGGATTGTTAGGAAGATAGATAGATAGATACATACATACATAGCCTCACATTTGACTCAGAACATTCATTCATTTGTTAATTTGAAATTCATGTACTATTCCCTCATTTTATAACAGGCACAGGGCCAGCCACTACAGAGAGTGGCGAAAACATCACATAAGACAGAATATAAAGTCAACTACTACAAGCGACAAAGAGATATACTATATCCATCTCTATCCCATGTATATAACACAGATCCTAACATAGAACAGATATCCAGGTCATCTATTGGAGAAAATATAAAGCAGTAAAATATTTAATAGAGATGATATAATAAAAAGACATGGGAGCCAGGGAGATGAAGACCTGTGGATCAAGCCGCTTGGGTTTATAATCAACTCTTTCACCTAGGAACTAAGTGAACTCAGATAAGGAACTTAACCTTTGTTTCCTCATCTGTGACAAGGATGTGATAATTATATAAATAGGGGATTATTTTAAAGAATTAGATATGCAAGCTGTTGTAAGTCATAAGCTGTTGACATTATTCATGGTAAGAGTTTAGATGTTAGTGTTGGAATTCTCCCTTCACATGGAAGAGCTGAGGGACAGCTTCAGTCTCTCAGTCGGGTTCTCTTATATCTTCTTCTATTTTGGTTTAAAACCACAAGCTGCTCCCTGTCCACTCAATCCTGTTCCCACCCCGGAGAGATGTGTGGTATTTTTCTCAGATAGTTCAGCCTTACTTATTCCATTTTAACATTTCCTGAATATATCTTTTATGTTAGGATCATGCAGGGAATAGAAGTAAATATAGTACATCTCTTTGTAGTTTGTAGCTGACTGTATGTACATTCCATCTTATTTGATTTTTTCTCCCCTCTCCATAATGGCTGGTCCTGTGCCTGGTATAAAATAGGGGAATAGTACATGAATTTTGAATTAACAAATGAATGGATGTTCTGAGTTGAATATGAGGCCAAGTTTTTATCTATCTATCTATCTATCTATCTATCTATCTATCTATCTATCTATCATCTATCTGTCTATCTATCCATCCATCCTATCATGTCTGTATCTTATCTATCATCTGTCTAACCAATTTATCTAGCAATATTTTGGATTTGTAGAACTATAAGAATTACCTAGGATAGGTAGGAATAGAAAAAACTGGGATCAAAATCTTGTAACAATACCTAGGCAGAGAGTAAGAGAGGGTATGGTGGCATGAACAAATTATTTACCTTATATAATTGTATTCTTGAACACATTTTTTTATTTTTATTTTTATTTTTTATTATTATACTTTAAGTTTTAGGGTACATGTGCACAGTGTGCAGGTTTGTTACATATGTATCCATGTGCCATGTTGGTGTGCTGCACCCATTAACTCGTCATTTAGCATTAGGTATATCTCCTAATGCTGTCCCTCCTCCCTTCCCCCACCCCACAACAGTCACCAGAGTGTGATGTTCCCCTTCCTGTGTCCATGAGTTCTCATTGTTCAATTCCCACCTATGAGTGAGAACATGCGGTGTTTGGTTTTTTGTCCGTGCGATAGTTTACTGAGAATGATGGTTTCCAGTTTCATCCATGTCCCTACAAAGGACATGAACTCATCATTTTTATGGCTGCATAGTATTCCATAGTGTATATGTGCCACATTTTCTTAATCCAGTCTATCGTTGTTGGACATTTGGGTTGGTTCCATGTCTTTGCTATTGTGAATAGTGCTGCAATAAACATACTTGTGCATGTGTCTTTATAGCAGCATGATTTATAGTCCTTTGGGTATATACCCAGTAACGGGATGGCTGGGTCAAATGGTATTTCTAGTTCTAGATCCCTGAGGAATCGCCACACTGACTTCCACAGTGGTTGAACTAGTTTACAGTCCCACCAACAGTGTAAAAGTGGTTGAACACATTATTTAATACCTTTGAATCTCAACTTCATTTGAACAATGTTTTATCTTGTTTTGATCTGTTAACATACCTTATAAGATTGTGAGGTAGAATAACCATGTATCAAAATACCCATTATTGTGACAAACTCTTGTGGACTAAATGTTTGTGTCTCCCTGCAAATTCATGTGTCGAAATTCTAACTCCCGAGCTGATGCTATTAGGAGGTAGAACATTTGGGAGGTGATTAGGTCATAAAAGCACGGTGCTTGTGAATGGGATTAGTGCCCTTATAAAAGAGAACCCAGAGAGACCTCCATTCCTCCCACCATGTTAAATTACAGTGAAAAGATGGACTTCTATGAAGAGGGACTTCACCAGACACTGAATCTATTGAGGCCTTGATCTTGGACTTCTCAGCCTCTAGAACTGTGAGAAATAAATTTCTATGGCTTATGAGCCACTCAGTTTATGGTAGTCTGTTATAGCAGCTCGAATGGACTAAGACAATGATACACTATATATCTTCAATAAATAGCATATTCTGTTTATTTTATTATCATAAGTTTTAGGATGAGGACAAATCATCATCATCCAAAACATTTCTTCATATTCGTGAATGAGATAATATTTGGGGGACAGAAAAAGAATGAAAGAATGGACATATGTTGACTGGCCTCTCTCCGTAATTCCATTCCTCTGATAGCTGGGATACGCCTTCAGATTCTGATTCATCCCTCACCTCTTTTTCATGTATATAGGACAGGGTATAACCCTAACCTCTTCATATGAAAAAAGTATATAACCCTAACCTCTTCATATGAAAAACCCTTACCTTTTATATATATATATATCACGCTGTGTTGCCCAGGCTGGTCTCAAATTCCTGGGCTCAAGTGATCATCCACACTCAAGCCTCAGCCTCCCAAGTAGCTAGGACTACAAGTGTCCTAATCTCTTTTCCTTCAGAAGAAAGTAGACTTCAAAATAGAAGAGAGAAGGGATAGATGGGTTGGGAGAAAACAGAATAGAAAAAAAAGGAATTTCAGTTTTCAACAGTAAGCTAGAACATAATTACAAGTTTATGAGAGGATTCTGCAATGGGTAGATGCCTTATCAATAAATACCAGGCATTTTGAGATTTTAATGTTCAATTTAAGGGAAACAGCCTTTTAAGAAGTCATATCAGTTTGCTGGATTCCAGATAGAGTAAGAAATGAAACTAAAATTTGGGGCCTGAGCTTAATTTTTTTTTTTTTGAAGAGATTTGACCCAATATAAGCTGTGTACATTTATTTTTTCACCATGATAACTAATCTGGGCTTACTCTTACAGTTTTCAAAATAACTTTTGCTTTGATATAATACCAAATTTATAGAAAAATTGCATGAATAGTTAAAAAATTCCATATTTCCTATATCCAGATTCAACAAATGTTTATATTTTGCTCCATTTGTTTTATCATTCTCATATATGTATATGTGTGTCTGATATGATATATATGTGTGTGCATATTAGAAAGTGAGAAACATACATGTGTATATGTGTGTATGAGCCCAGATTAGCTATTAGTAAAGCACACAGCAATACATGTTCAGTTATTTATAATATTTCCATATTATGTCTGAAGAATCCTTTTTTTTTTTTGAGATGGAGTCTCACTCTGTTGCCCAGGCTGGAGTGCCATTGGTGTGATCTTGGCTCATTGAAACCTCTGCCTCCCAGGTTTAAGTGATTCTCCTGCCTCACCTTCCCGAGTAGCTAGGATTACAGGTGCCTGCCACCACACCCAGCTAATTTTTGTATTTTTGTAGAGTTGAGGTTTTGAAGTCTTATGATTAAGTACATTCATATTCATAATCCTGGTGTTTTATAGATAAATTGACTCTTGTATAGAAGATGTCTATCTTTATCTCCATTCAAGTTCTTTTTCTTGAAAGTCTATTGCAGATGATATTAGCATAGTGATCTCACCTTACTTATGGTTAGTGCTTGCATAATGTACCCTTTCCACTTTTTACATTTTATTTTTGTTTTGGTATTTAAAAATTGCCTTCTGTTCACAGCATATGAGTCTTGATTTTTTTAATGTTGCCTAAGAATGTTTGCCTTTTGAGAATTTAGTCCATTTACATTAATGTATTGATATTATTGAATTAGATCTATCATGTTTTCCTTTGTTCCAACAATTTTTTTTCCTCTATTCTACATTTCCTGCCTTGTTTTGTGAAAGTTGAACAAATTTTAATACTCAATTTTACTTCAAATATTAGCTTTTTAACCACGCATCTTTTTAACTAATTGTTCTGCTTTCAACTGGTGATTACTATATGCATCTTTAACTTTTCAGTGTCAAGTTTTTATTCCTTCAAATGAACTATAGGAAACTTGCAACAGTATAGTTTCATTAACATCATTGCCTATAGTAATGCAAACTTTCCTTTGCATTATTATAAACATATTATATACACATATATGCACATCATGTAATCTGCATACCATACACACCACAACAAAATATTATAATTGTTTTATTTAAACAGTCCTATATTTTTGAAAAAAAAATGCTCCCTTATATTTATGCAATACTTATTATTTTTAGTGCTAGTCATTTCTTTTGTTGATCTGTCTGAATTCCTATCTGATATTACTTCTTCTCAGCCAGAGAACTTCTTTCAGCTTTTTTGAATGGTAATCTGCTGGCTACAAATTTTCTCAGTTATTGTTCATTTGAAATGTCTTTATTTTGCTGTACTATTTTAGGGATAATTTCCCTGGGTATAGAGTTCTTGGTTGTCAGTTTTATTCTTTCATCATTTTAAAGATGTCCTTCCACTGGATTGTGGCACTCATTATTTCTTGTGAAAAATCAGTAAAATTCACATGATTTTGCTTCTGTACATAATGTGTAATCTTTCTCTGGCTGCTTTTAAGATTTTTTTATTTATAGATTCCAGAATTTAATATTATGTTATGGTACTAATTATATTTATTCTTCTTTTGATTTAATTAGACTTCTTGAATTTATAAATTAAACTTTCTCAAGTAATTTGGGAAATTTTTGGCCATTATATTTTTAAACATTTTTCTCTGCTTCATTCTTCCTTTGCCTTCCTCTTGGAACTCTTATTACAAATTTATTAGACTGGTTGATATTACTTAGACTGCTTGATATTATCTCCCAGGTAGCCAAAGTCCTATTCAGTTTTATTCAAAAAATTTCCTCCCTGCTTTTTAGTTTGGGTCATTTCCACTCATCTATCTTTGAGTTCATTGTTTTTCTTTCTTCTGCCAATTTAAATTTTCTGTTTTTTTATTTCATTTCTAAAGTCTTTATCTAGTCTTTTTAATATAATTATTATTTGTTTGCTGTTATTTCCCATTCTTCTTTCATTAAAATATCTGTTTTTAGAAGTTCTTGAGCATACTGCCCTGTTTTGGAGTATAAGTGGCATATTCTTGTTACTCAGCATGTCTAGTAATTTTTTATTATATGAAGACATAAAAGATGTTGTGGAGACTCTAGATTTTGTTACCTATTTTTGAAAAATGTTGATATTTGTTCTAGCAGACAATTTGGCTGAATTTGAACTCCAAACTCTGTCTTTCCTACATGGGAAATAGTTGAAATCTGTGCTCAGTTCTTTAAGCTTTCAGCTTCTGTATTCTTCCATGTTCAGCAGTTACGTAATGAGATTTGGAAGAGTTTATTTACATATTGTGTCCTTACTTCCTCTGTTGCTCCTTTGTTTCTTAGGACACCTCACCCCCAACTTTTCAATGGTTTGCTAGCTCAGAGCTCTATTTTCTGACCCCTTAAGGTAGTAAGATTGAGTTTTCTACTGCCCTGAGCTACAGGGTTTGAGAAATGCCCTCAATAGAAATTTGCTAACTCACAAATCTCACCAATGCCCTTCCTGTTTAAAGAGGAATAATCTCCCATCCATTTCCTTCCTGCTTCTGATATTCTCCAGTGCTTTTTAAATATTTTGCACAGATTTAATTATTGCTATCTGTAGAAGAGTTAGTCTGGCCAAGCTACTTTGCCATTACTGAAAGCTGGAGGCTTCTTAAATTTACTTTGTCTTCCTTCTTACTCAGTCCTTGGCAGCCTTTTAAAATCTTAACAACCTCTTTGAGAAGTCAGCTATAAATAGCCATAATATATAACATTGTATTGTGCTTTCATTTTATGAGGATTTTTTATATATATTTTTACTCTTTTAGACCTTGACTCAATCTAGTTAGAAAGATATTTTTACTATTCCCATTTTATAGATGAAGAAACTGGAATCCAGAGACACTATCTTGTCCACATTTATGCATCTAGTAAATGAAATCATTCTTTGAATTCTGTTCTGTCAGTTGAGGTCCCATGCTTTTGCCATAACACCAAAGCTGTGTCCAAAGGGAATTTTTGCTTTATACCTGAGGCCTAGGTAGCTTTAATAAGCTTCTCATAAGAAATTCATTATTGAAATGGCTGAATGAAGACAAGAAAGGGCAATTCTTCTCTGAGGGCTGGGCAAGCATCACCATGCAAGTTCTGGCAATTCTTACTGATTTTTCAGCACATAGAATTTCCCAAATCTAGATATTTGTTCCTCAGTCATCAAATGGTCCCCAAAAAGCCTGGGATGCTTGGTAGAACCAGGAGTGGGGCTTCCATTCAACTAATTGCTCAATGCCAGGCCTTATGCCAGGTATATGCTTTTTTCCCATATATTTGATTAAGCAAAAACATATCCTAATAACTGCACCAACTCAGGGAAAGATCGATGCATGGAGAAGACACTCAGGATTCTCCCCAGGGGCCCTGGGGAACCAGGTGAGGGCTAATATTGGAGCTTCATTACAAATACATGAAAACCTTGCTAAAGTTCCTGTCCTAGGTGTTCAATGACTATAGGTCACCGAATCTAAGATACATGTTTGTTTTAAATTATTCTCTTATTCTCTGGCGTCTCTGCTTGCCGTTGTCCCAAGAGTGGATTTTCTGGTCCTTCTTGGGCACTTGCAGCTGGAGAAAGCATGGGACACTATTCTGCTTGGCAGTCATGGTCTGTGCAGAGTTGGATTGAAGCTCTCATAAGCTGCCAGTCTGCCTTACAGGGGGCTTGATGAATCCACCATCCAGTGAGTGCCCCTAGTGAGGCTGTTCCAGGAGACTGGGGTTTGCTCCAGAACAGCAATTCTGACAAATTGACAAGGCAATAGGAGATCATTAGACTGCCAAGTGCCTCTGTAGGCAGACAGTGGGACACTAGACCCATTTGCCACCTTTCCAGAGAAGTCCTAGGTGTAATTTTAATGTTCAAACTGACCCATGGCCCGGGGGGATGGGCCTTGACACATCATTCTGTACAGATGGCCGGATCCCCTGGAAGCTGGACATAGGGACTCCTATGAATAACTAACTCATCATTGTATGTCTGTTTATTCCCATGGATCTTTTTCTACATGCACTGTAAATGGCCCACAAGGCCTTTATACCGTGTATTTTGTGTGCTAAGCTCACACTTGATTTCATTTTTCTTTTTATTACTATTAAAGCTTTCATTTTCTCTTTGTTCTACATTCCTCATCTACTTATTTGAAATTCAATTTTATCTATTTTTATATTGAATGTATTTAGATAATCGACCTCAAATCCTTTCTTCAAAAAAGAAGGTATAAATAAATAAACAGGCAAATAAACATAATCTCCGTGTAAGATAGACTTGAATTCCACACGATGGTAAGAATTTGTCCCGATAACTCCAGGAAGCAAAGAAAACTACAGGTGAATTTTAGGCATAGGTGGATTTTCTCGAGTTTTTATGGTGGCTCATTTTTTGCAGGTTGAGGGTAGGACATTCCAGTCATGGTCTGGAGCTGATTTATTCTAGCTTATAAGAGGTGACTGTTAAATATGTAGAAATTTTGGTAGCTCAAAGTCAGCCATAGTGGGAGTATTTGTACAACAGAAGTTGTGAACATTAAAATTAAATTTAGTTTTTTGAGAACTGTTTTACCAGCATGCCACTGAGTCTGCCCTTCTTCCTGTCTTCTAAATTTGAATTTAAAGGAATAACATTGTCTTTTGAGACTTACATTATAGGTTAATGTATTCTAGATTAGAATAGAGGGTGTCAAAATTCTGACCATTTAGACTTAAGTGAAGGTAATAGCATGTAGCTGTAGTAACGTACCTAACCAGCTGTGTACAAATGTGGTCCTATTTTGTTTCTGTTTCAAATTAAAACCACTGAAGCATTCACATAATTAAGTTGGATATACACTATCTTCCTGGGGTGGGGTCCCTTCTTTCTCTGGATTTTCCAAGAGGTCTGGATTTTTCTCAGTCCAAAAAGGACTTTGTGACTCCAAGTACCCCAGAGAGAGATGTGGGAAAGATAACCAGTCCCCTATCATGCCCAGTTTTCTGATACCTGCTTCAACGGGTGCCTTGTGTGGTGCTACTACATAGATGGTACTTAGTGGTTTATCTAGTCTTGAAATATCCCGCTGTTTTTCCAGGGTATGTGTGAGTGTGCATGTGGTGTGGGGGGGTGTATGTACAGGGACAGAAGTTGGCCCTCTAACTTGGTGGGTAGCAGAGCTACCCTAACTTATGGTCACCATGTACCATGCTAGCCCTAAGCTCTTGATGCATCCTTTAGGTCCCAGATGGAGAATGATCGCAATTCCTCAGTATTAAACCTGGAAAACAATACTTCATGCCATGTATGGCCTGACTTTCCAGTCATGCAGCTCTGTGGGTTCATTTGTATGGTCATTTCTCCAGGAGCACTGTCTCTCTTAGAAGGGCCAGAGAGGGCCAGTTCTAGGATCTGCCTCACCTAAAACCATGTCAATTTTCTTGTTTCAGATCAGAGATATCCAAAGTAATGATGTCTTCATTGGAATGAGGGATGACCAGCTATGGAAGTAGGGTAAAGGAGTCATGTGGGCAGTGCCTTTCAGAGTACTCCCAATGGGATGGCCCCTGGAATTGGAGATGTAGTGCATGTTCTATAAGGGCAGGAGCTGTCTCTCCTGTTTATTTGAGTTTCCCAATAAATGAATGTTAGAAGATTGACAAGGCCATCTCTACCCTGCAGTGGATACTGTGGCCTCTCAGTTCATGATTATATTCATCATTTAAATCTATAATCTACTGTGATTTTGGTCATTCCAGGTTACCCCTAACTGGGATTAGGCTTCTAGGTAGTTCTCCTGTAGGGAGAGACTGTTTGGGTCCTGCTGACAAGACTTTTCTGGTCCAGCCTGGAAAATAGAGCAAGACCTCGTCTTTACGAAAAAACTTAAAAAATTAACTGGGCATGGTGCATGCACCTGTAGTCCCAGCTACTCAAGAGACTGTGGTGGGAGGATCCCCTGAGCCTGGGAGGTTGAGGCTGCAGTGAGCCATAAGTGTGCCAGTGCCCTCCAGTCTGAGAGACAGAGCAAGAACCTGTCTCAAAAAAAAAATTGTTCTGCAACATGTGACAATTCTATTTCTCATCAGAATTTTTAAATATACATTTTGATTAACCTTTCAAAATATTGGTAGTGTAAAGACGTTGAGTCTATCTCTCACAGTTTAATCACATCTGGGCCCCTGACAGAAGTAAAGATCCCAGTGTGTGGTGTATCATCCAAGATGCTGCCACTCTGTGACATCATTTTGAGCGTATCCAACCTTGCCCTAGTTACAGCCTAGTCTCAATGTGGGCTGTATCCATCAGGGTACAACCAGGAAAGAAATCACTCCAGGAATTAAAAACAGAGGGAAATTAATATAGACAGCTGCTTACATAGGTAAAAGAAAAGCTACACCTGGGGTTAGCAGTGCAGCCTAGAGGTTAACATCAACAGTAGGCTGAAGGTTGGAAGGACATTGGGTGCAGGCAATATTGTCAGAATTTCCTGCCAATGTTTCCCATTGGCCAAGCTCAGCTAGAAACCAGCACACACATGCTGGGGAAATTCAGTTTTCAGGTTGAGTCCCTGCAAGATGCAGCTCTGTCACCTGGAGCAGAGCAGGTAAAGGACAAGGGACAGGCTCTGCTGACCCACTCTGCCCCTGTCTCATCAGAGACTGCTGAGGGATGGATACACTCTAGATAAAATCAATGTTGCTTTGAACAATCCCTGAGTTCCCCTTAGGATTGTGGTTCTCACTCGGTAGTAAGGGGATTCCAGGTGAGGGTAATGAGATGTCTGGGTAGGAACCAGGGATGGCAGAACCTGAAAGCATTCTTTTTCAATTCCCAGGTCAAACTGTGGGGGAGATTTTGCATCTGAGATCTTTTGGCTTGTTAGGAGCAGCTGTGGAGAACCCGGATGTGGCTTACCCTTATCTCCTTTCCCCTGAGCTAGTAGTGTCTTTAATGTGCTGTTCCTCAGCAGGATTACTATGGTTTTCAAGTTCTAATGGAATTCTTTTAATTTTCTTTTTAAAGTAACAATAATAGCATTTTCTTTCATTTTAATGCTCTTAAGTGGTAAAGGATCTAGTTAGCATTTATTGCCTGCATTTTCTCCAACACTCACATAATGCTGTGCAGCAGACATTAATATCCCCAATTTGCAGACGATGATCGGAGACTTAGAGAGGTGAAATAATGTGTTCAAAGTCACACGGTTATTATACGTTTGTGTTTTAATACCCTATCTTATTCTACGAGATAATTTCAACGGGTTCACATGACCAGTAGGAGAAGGATTTGAAATTAAAACAGAGGCCTGTGTTTTTATCACTAGAATGCAATTCTTTTTCTGCTCCATAATATCAGAATACAAGGCCACAGAAAATCTCAAAGATTGAAAACTCCTGCTTTTTCCTTCTCTGCCTGTGTGCTTGACTGTATATTGGATAAATTTCAGGCCTTCATTGTAAGAGTAGAACCACAGTTCCTATAGCCAAAAAAGCCCTTAGGAGATCATCAGATCCTTTGCAAACAAAATAATCTTCCTTTCTTCAATTTGGAAACTGAGACCTGGAAAGGTTACAGGACACATCCAAGACCACACATAGTGCCATCATTGTTGTAGGATATTTTCTAGCTGTAAGCTGGACAGAATTCTCTATCTCTATCCAGGAAAATGTACGCTGTTCAGGGACCCAAATTTTCTCTCTTCGTATACTGGGCAGTCTGGTTTTGATCCATAAAGAAAGCACGGGAAGCAAGATGGAAATTTTTTCTTGCAAAACACTTGCATTAAGTCAAGCTGGATGAGGATGATCCTGAGATGGCTCCGGCCCTGTTCATGTTACCTGTGTGTTGCTGAGTGGTCTTCTGTTGGGTGAGTGTGATGGGAACATCCTAATTTGCTCAGGATAAAGCTATAGAAGAAGACTGTTCATTACCCTCAGGCCCTTGGCTCCATTTAAATAACCTTCTAGTCCTGTCAATTCTGAATACAGAATGCCTTTGTTTTATTCAGAGTAAATTCCCGTGTTCTTTCAGTAATCTGAGAAGCCAAGCAAGAGATGTCCCACTCAGTGTCTCTGACGTCTGCCCCTACCACCCACATTTTTTATAATTTCCCTCCAACCACATCAGCCTCTTCACTTTACTGTGAATACACTAGGTTTCTGATCTTTGACATAAAGTCTCTGCCCCAAGATATCTACTTGGTTCTCCTCTTCATTTAGGTCTGTACTCAAATACCACCTTCTCAGAGAGGTCTCTTCCAAAGTCCCGTTGAAAGAATTCTCCATCCACACCTGCCACTCTCTAAATCCCTTTTCCCACTTCAGTTTTCTTTAGAGATCGTATCACCCTCTCACACATTACAGGCTTATTTGTCTATTGTATATCTATATGCATTAGACTGTAAGTCCTAAAGAGAGGATTTGAGCATTAGCCATGGGCTTGCCCATACCCTTAACAAATACAACAGTGCCTGAAAGCATAGCAGGCACTCAAAAATAATATGTTGAATAAAAATGAATGACTCATTTTCTCTTCTTCCATTCTACTGCCTTCTCTGAGGCCTCATCACTTCTTGATGAAATCATTCCAATAGCTTTCTCATTTCCCTGACTTGTTTCTTTTCATTTCTCCTTCACACAACTACCACAATAATAATTATAAAATACAGATCTAATCATGTCCTTCCTTTCTTTAAACCCCTCAGTGGCACTCTATTACCCTTTATGGTCAAATTCCTACCTACCTGCCTGCCAAGCCTCATCTCCTACTTTTTTTTCTTTGTGGACTTTTTGTTATAAAATTAAATTTTCACCTTTCCACCACAAGATTTCTCCTGTGTTCATTTTCCATTTGCTGCTGTGACAATTCGGCACCAACTTTGTGGCTTAAAACAACACACATTTATTATCCTTCAGTTCCAGAGGTCAGCAGTCTGACACTGGTCCCACTGGGTTAAGGTCAAGGTATCAGCAAGGCTGTGTTCTTTTCTGGAGGCTCCAGGAGAGAATCTATTTCCTTGCCTTTTATAGCTTCTACAGGCCACCCCCATTCCTTGACTCAGGGCCACCTCTTTTCATCTTCAAAACCAGAAATGTAGCATCTCTCTGACCCTGTATCTGGCATCACATTTTCTTATTTGACTCTGTTCTTCTGCCTCCCTCTTCCATTTGTAAGGATGCTTATTGGGTCCATGCAGATAATTTGGGATCATGTCCGTATTTTAATATCATCTGATTAGCCATCTGAATTCTACCTCAACCTTAATTCACCTTTGCCTTATAACCTAACATATTCACAGGTTCTGGGAATTAGGATGTAGACACCTTTGGGTGGAGGGCTTTATTCTGCCTAGTACAGTTCCCTTCGCCAGGTTTCTTTTCCTCTTGATATTTTGTATCTGTCTATATCCTATCCATTTATTTCCCTCATTCCTTAAGTCTCATCCTCCAAATAAAAGTAACCTGACCCTGCATTTTACCCCCACAACATGTTTTCCCAAACTTCTCTTAAGGAAGGTAATACTTTTTATCTTGTATTACATATTTTTATGTGCATGCCTTATTACCCAAATCAGAGTGCTAGCTCCTGGATGGCAATAACTGATCATAATTTAAGACTTCCATGTATATTTAAGTGTTTAATAGGAATTTGTTGTTGAAGAATGAATTAGATGAAAAGTAAGTAGGAAAGAACAAATTAGAAAAGAAAGGAAGACAGGAAAGGAGGTATGGAGGATTTTTGTAGATAATCCACTTTCTCTAGAGACGCAGAGATAATGGCTAAATCCTCAGGTCACACTGTATCTATTCTATAGCTCTTTTATGGGCAGTCATAACGGACTTGATTTCATCTCTTACCTACCTTTTTGAATACAGGCCAAATGTTATTGAGGTGATCTGGGCAAAGGCCTTGAGGGACTGAAGCATTCAAATGTTCACAAACTCCTCCTCCTCTTGGACTAAGGTCAAAGTATCACCAGGGCTGTGTCCTTTTCTAGAGGTTCCAGGAGATAATCTATTTCTTCCTTGGTGTTTTTTTTGTTGTTGTTGTTGTTTTTTAGACGAAGTCTCGCTGTCGCCCAGGCTGGAGTGCAGTGGCGCGATCTCGGCTCACTGCAGGCTCCGCCCCCTGGAGTTCATGCCATTCTCTTGCCTCAGCCTCCCGAGTAGCTGGGACTACAGGCGCCCACCACCTCGCCTGACTAATTTTTTGTATTTTTAGTAGAGACGGGGTTTTACGGTGTTAGCCAGGATGGTCTCAATCTCCTGACCTCGTTATCCACCCGCCTCAGCCTTCCAAAGTGCTGGGATTACAGGCATGAGCCACCATGCCAGGCTTTCCTTGGTTTTTATAGCTTCTACAGGTGACCCTCATTTCTTGACTAATGGCTACCTCCTTTCATCTTCAAAACCACATTTGTTATATCATTATACTTCCACCTGAATATCCAACGACCAGAAATCTTTTTTTATACCCAAAAGATACAAATAAAAGACATTACCCATATGCTCCCTAAAGTTTTTAAGACCCAAATATATTAAATATCCTTGAGTTAAGTAGTAAGAAACTAAATTGTGGGAAATAACATGACAAACGACAGATTTGACATCAACAGGTTTGTATTTGGAACCCAAGTCTCAGATGTCACTTCTCTAATAGGGAGTTGATACCATTTGTCTCACAGTGTTGTTGTGAAGGACCAGGAAAATTATATATATCAAGTGTCCATCATAGTACCCATACAGTAGGTGTATAGAGGAGGTTTCTTCTTGAGCTCCAGCCCACAAATAAGGAAATGTTGCTATTCCCAGGACTCCTGTTAAGACAGTGGAGTGAAATTGGGTCTCATTTGTCTACATTCTTGGGTGTCAATGATTCTATGCAGTAATACCAGCCTCCAGGTTACAAAGGTACCAATGCACCCTAGTCCCTAAGACATTAGCTGATGAATCCAAGGCAACACTGGAGAGAGCAGGACCAGCTGTGGTTCAAAAGTGACTTCCCACCTGGCTTGTGACAGTGACCAAAGTCTAGAGATGGAAATCTACCAGCTGAGTTCAAGGAACAGATTAGCCCAACAGATACAGCAAAAGTGTCCTTTGCCTATGCCTGGCTTCTACATCTTCTCACAGATAAGTTCCAGCCATCTTTTTGATGGCTGTCACTGTTGTTTCACTCTCAACTGTAAGTTAAGAAGAATCAAGCCCAAGCTAGCAGTGAAAGTATTAACCAATTGATAACCACACTCTACTGTGAAGAGCACTATAGATGCATGGAATTGTATTTTAACTGGTCAGATATCACATGTGCTCAGCCACCAGGAGCCTTATTTATTATTGTGATGGAAGCCAGATACAGGGATGCAGTTAGGAAGGAAAGGATAGCCTTAATTCCTTGATGCCTTTTTAAAGCCTTGACTCACTTATACTGACTGAAGCTGAGGCCAGGAATGGAGAAATTATTGAGCTCCTCACTTGAAAAAGTGAGGAGCTGTCAGACATAGTGCCTGGCAACACAGCACATTTGAAGAGAAGAGATTTTTATAAAGGTTTGTGATGAATTGTAGCAATTCAAAGCTTCCCTTAATAGGGAAATGTATTGCTCAAGGGCTGGATATGTGATGACTTTTGGGCAATCACTCTGTCTTGGTTCCCTTATACTTTTGGGGCAATAGCTTTTCACTAGGAAAAAGATTCCCTCTATGAGTATCACTTGTTTATATTCTGGACATGGTAGCATATATGTATATTCTGACCAAGAGTCATACACTCGCAGATCTAGACACTGAGGTGGTTCATATCCACAAGCCCATTGATCTACATGAAGAAACTGCAGCTCTTGAGAGCTAGGAGTAAAAAAACTGATCTGTTCTTTGCTTTTTTTGGCATGCCTGAGTGTACCTGCTTTGCTAAATCCAGCATTGCTAAATCCTCCCTTTGCACAGGGTTTTGACTTGCAAAGTTGCTAGTTACTGAACATTTGCAACAGAAGCATGGGCGCTAGTTGAGCTTTGGACATGTCTTTCACTATTTAAGTGCGATAACTGGGGAGGGTTTTAAAAGATAACTAGAAATTTGTCAAGTTATGAAGGTAATGATATTATAGGTAAATAGCACTAAATGTACAAAGGTATAGGCCACCATCTGCCCTCTCTAATGCCCCACAAAAACTGTTGGGGGAACTCTAAAGAGTTCAGAATGACTTAAATGTAAGGTGCATGGAAAGGGATTGGTGAGAGATGACGTAGGAAAGGGAAGAAGGGTCATTAGTACCAGGCTAGGGATGCACATCCATACTTTATTCCAGATTATAGCTTATCAGATATGGGCCATCTACTTACACATCTTACCAAAGTCAGGAAAAAAATAAAAGAATCCAGGACCAACCCTCTTTGGGAATGAGATACAGATACCTTGATGCCAGCCTGTCCTTGTCTCATGTCTGAGGGTAGATATTTGGGTTTCTGTTTTAGACTCTGTACTTGAATCCATGGGTTAATAATCAGCCTAGTATTCTGGTTCTCTGTCTGCTACAGTTATTGTCTACTACACTGCTATAGTTTGAATAATTGTCACTTCCAAAACTGATGGTAAAATTTGATTTCCAATGTGGTAATATTGAGCGTTAGGGCCTTTAATAGATGATTGGGTCATGAGAGCTCTGCCTTCATGAGTGGATTTATTCATTCATAGATTAATGGATTAATGAGTTATCATAGGAGTTTTACTGGTAGCTTTATAAAAAGAAGAAAGATCTGAGCTAGCACACTCAGCCCCCTCACTATGTGATGCCCTGTGCCACTTCAGGACTCTGCACAGTCTCCACCAGCAAGAAAATCCTCAACAGGTACAGCCCCTCAATCTTGGATTTATCATCCTCCATAATTGTAAGAAATAAATTTCTTTTCTTTATAAATTACCCAGTTTCATGTATTCTGTTATAGGCAAGAGAAAAAGGACTAAGACATTTACCAAAACCGGATATGGCCCTAGTCTTCAGTCTGGATTGCCACATTGGCAATCTGATGCTAACTACCTGCGCCACCACTAGGGACTACCTACTAAGGAAATTCTTATTCTTATTCTTATTCTTATTCTTATTCTTATTCTTATTCTTCTCCTTCTCTTTCTCTTTCTCTTTTTCTCCTTCTCTTTCTCCTTCTCTTTCTCCTTCTCCTTCTCCTCCTGCTCCTCCTTCTTCTCCTCCTTCTCCTTCTCCTTTTCCTTCTTCTCTTCCTCCTCCTCCTCCTCCTTCCCCTCCTCCTCCTCCTTCCCCTTCCCCTTCCCATTCTCCCTTCTTCTCCTTTCTTCCTTCTTCTCCTTGTCCTCCCTTCCTCCTCCTTTCTTCCTCCTCCTCTTCCTCCTCCTCTTTTCTTTTTCTTCTTCTCCTCCTCCTCCTCTTCTTCTTCTTCTTCTTCTTCTTCTTCTTCTTCTTCTTCTTCTTCTTCTTCTTCTTCTTCTTCCTCTTCTTCTCCCTTCTCCCTCCTCTTCTCCCCCCTCTTTTCTTTTTCTTCTTCTCTCCTTCTCCTTCTTCTTCTTTCTCCCTTCTCCCTTCTCTCTCCTCTTCTCCCTCTTTTCTTTTTCTTCTTCTCTTCTTCTTTTCTTCTCTACTTCTCCTCTTCTTCTTCCCCTTCCTCTTCCTCTTCTTCCTCTTCCTCTTCCTCTTCCTCCTCCTCCTCCTCTTCTTCTTCTTCTTCCTTTTTCTTCTTCTTCCTTTTTCTTCCATACTTTTGCTCCTGCTGGGCTGGAATGCAATGGCACGATCTTGGCCCACTGCAACCTCTGCCTCCCAGCTTCAAGCAACTGTCCTGCCTCAGCTTCCCGAGTAGCTGGGATTACAGGCATGCGCCACCATGCCCAGCTAATTTTGTATTTTTAGTAGAGATGGGATTTCTCCATGTTGTTCAGGCTGGTCTCGAAATCCCAACTTCAGGTGAGCCACCCACCTCAGCCGCCCAAAGTGCTGGGACTACAGGCGTAAGCCACTGGGCCCGGCCAATTCTTCTTTTCATAAAGCTACCAGTACCACTCCTATGATAACCCTTTAACCCATTAATCTATGAATGAATCAATCCACTCATGAATTCAGAGCTCTCATGACCTAATCATCTATTAAAAGCCCTAACGCTCAATACCACCACATTTGAAATTAAATTTCACCATGAGTTTTGGAAGTGACAATTATTCAAACTATAGCAGTGTAGTAGACAATAACTATAGGATACAGAGAACCAGAAAACTAGGCTGATTATTAACCCATGGATTCAAGTACAGAGTCTAAACAGAAACCCAAATATCTACCCTCAGGCAGGAGACAAGGACAGGATGGCATCAAGGGTATCTGTATCTCAGGTCCAAAAGGGTTGGCCTGTAATTATTTATTTACTTACTTATTTATTATTATTTTTTGAGACAGAGTCTCACTCTGTCACCCAGGCTGGAGTGCAGTGGTGTGATCTTGGCTCATTGCAACCTCCACCCTCCAAGTTCAAGCTATTCTCCTGCCTCAGCCTCCCCAGTATCTGGAATTACAGGCACCTGCCACCACGCCCAGCTAATTTTTGTATTTTTAGTAGAGACGGGGTTTCACCATCTTGGCCAGGCTGGTCTTGAACTCCTGACCTCATGATCCACCCACCCCGGCCTCCCAAAGTGCTGGGATTACAGGCGTGAGCCACTGCACCCGGCCAGTCTTGGATTCTTTTAATCTTTCCCGACTATGATAAGATGTGTAAGTAGATGGCCCATGTCTGAAAAACTATAATCTGGAATCAAGTGAGTGCTTAAAAGAAGGTTGGACAAAACTCCCAACAGCTATGGGGATAAGAAGAAATATTTCACTGGGGGAGTTGAGAAAAATTCATGGAGAATAGGGCATCTTAATGCTTATATGGATTTTAAAGGTTCGTGGAGGACAGGGAAAGAACAGTAAAGTCAAAATCTGAAATAGGATTGAGAAAGGAGACCACACCAAAGACAAATTAGTCCAGTTTTGCCACTTTTAGGATAGCTGAAAGTGGGTTAAACTGTTGTCTTAGCAGGAAATGAAAGCATAGGGGACAATATTTGGAAGGAATTATCTTGGAATTTCTTACTGATTATTAGTACTCTGTTCAATGGGTTTTTACATAATCTAGGAAGAACTCTTATTTAACATATCCTGAGCCTTTATTAACACGTAAACATCCTGTTAGTTCCTGGGGATACAGAGATTAATACTACTATTAATAATAGCAAATATTTAAATAGTGATTCCTATGTGCCAGGCATTGTTCTCACACCATTACATGTAGTAGCTCACAAGTTTTGTGGGTTTTTTTTTTTTTTTTTTTTTTGCAATATCTCTTTGAAGTGGATACTTTTGCTATTTTTCTCATTTTGGGAAACATGCTTAGGTTGAGAACCTGAAGCACTGAGAGGTCATGTCACCTACCCATGGTCATCCAGGTGGTTTATAGGAGAGCTGAGATTCTGATTCAGACATTTGGCTTTGGATTTTTGACTGTGAATCACTGTGCTATGCTACTTCTTCAGAATAATTCGTAGGTTCTACCCTTACAAAACATCAACTAGAGAGACTAAGGCAAAAACCCACTTATGCCTCAACAAAGTTGGTTAAAACATAGCCTGACCCTACCTCTCCAAATGAAAGTGAAATAGAGGCATTTTGAGATAAGCAAAATCTGACAGAATTTGTCACCAACAGACCTGCTCAATAAGAAATGCTAAAGGAACCTCTTCAGGCTGAAGTCAAAATATGACAAAAGTTAAAATCTTGGATCTACCAGAAGAAATGAAAAACATCAGAAATGCTGACTTTGTGAGCAAATAAATATGAAAGGTTATCCTTTTCCCCCTTTTGGATAGATTGTATGGCTCTGCAATTTTTAAGTGGAAAAATGAAATAGGGTAGCATAATTCAAATTTGTTTAGGGAAAGACAACTTGACTATGTCATTGTCTAGATTTTACATACAATTTTCCCAGTGGAGAGTTTCTCCATGAAAAACTGAGAAAGATCCTGTATATTTTTATTGTGTACAACTTGATGTTTTGAAATATGTATTCATTGTGGAATGGGTAACTGGAGATAATTAACATAGCTAGAATCACTTTTTAACTTTCCAACTTTTGTTTTAGATTCAAAGGGTACATGTACATGGGCAGGTTTGTTACATGGGTACATTGCACGTTGTGGGGGTTTGGTGTATGGATAATTTGTCACCCAAAACTGGGAAATACTCTGTCCAGTTAAGTCTGCAAATTGTTGGAGATTTTTTTTTCAGAGGCAGTCCCAAATCCCCAGTTCATTTATGACTAGAAAGCCTAAATGGGCAATATGCCAATTGCACCTGCTTGAAACATCCTTGTTAGACAGTAAAGTCAAGTGGTGAAAGGATTAGAATGCAGTCTGGGAATTCATTAGAATTGGAGGAAGTCTCAGGCCCCAGATAAGTTTTCTCTAAATACACAGATGGGCTGGAGAAAGATGTGTAATTTAATAACAGTACCCAATCACATAACCACATTAAGAGCCCATCGAAGGATACTGATGATTTTAGAAAGTGTTCTAAGCTTATAGGAACCCCTTGCATATGGGGAGATCCTACATGTGTAACCTTGGTATGACTATAAGTTGCTTATGATCAAATCAATGTTAGGTGCAATAAGATCAGAATATTTTGAATGACTCATAAATGAGTCATTCAAGCACTAAGATGGGCTTATCTTAGGTCAGATTCCCTAAGAAGCAGAGCCTGAGACAGGGTTTTGAGATCTCAAGATTTAGTGTTTGCCTATATGTCTTTTTTAATATTTTTACTTTAAACCTCTCTATATTGATAAGTTGTTATTTGTAAATAGTAATATACTTAGGGTTTTTTTTAATTGAAATGTTTTGTCCACCTATAGTTAATGAAATTGTTGGAATGTTTGTGTTTAGGCTTGTTATTTTAGGAGTTGTTTTCTGTCTGTTTTTCAGTTTTCCTCCATTTTTCCTGCCTTATTTGGGTTAATTGTATTTTTTTCAAATATTTCTTTTTAATTCATTGAACAGCTTTTTAGCCATACCTCTTTGTCTTGTTTTTGATAGTTACTCTATGATTTTCCTTATGTATCTTTAACTTATTGTAGTGAACTTAAAGTTAAAATTGTTCCACTCACATAAAATATAAGAATGATTTATAATAATTTCACTTACAGCTACATATTTGTGCGATTTTGAACATTTATTTTAGTTATCTTTGTTATAAACCCTACAATACAATGTTACAGTGGTTTAAATTTATCAGTTGTCTTCTAAGAAAATTAAGAGAATAAAAAAGTATAATCTTTTATATTTAGCCACATATTTAGCATTTCTGATGCTCTTCGTTCCTTTCTCTACATCCAAATTTTACTCGGATGTCATTTAATTTCATGAAGCCTGAAGAAGTTGTTTTAGTATTTCTTTTCAAACAAGTCTGTTGGTGACATAATCTTAGCGTTGTTTATTTGAAACTGTCTTTATTTTGCCTTCATTTATTTAGGCAGGTTAGTTGTTTTAATTTTTACTTGTAAAATCAGCTCCATGGAAGTACAATTTATATACACTAAAATGCACCCATTTAGGGTATAGTTAAGAGTTTTAATAAATTCTTAAGCCCATATAACAACCATAAAACTCAAGATACAGAGTATCTTTATCACTTCATACAGTTTCTTTGTTTTTACAGTCCATCTCCTTCACTTCATACCAACTGTGGGCAGCCACCACTGTAACTATTGATTTTTTTTCTATTCTGTAATTTCATATAAATTGAATTATAGTGTATACACCCTTTTTATCTGTCTTACCCATACAACATAATATTTTAGAAATTTACCCATATTGTGTGTGTATGATAAACAGAATTTCTTTTCTTGCTGAGTGGTATTTCATATGAACATTTATTTATCCATTCACTGTTGATAGACATTTGGATTTTCTCCAGTTTGGGGCTAAGTACTATGCATATTCACATTAAAGTCTCTGCATGGACAAATGCTTTTATTTCTCTTGAGTAAAAACCTAAGAGTGGGATTGCTAGGTCACATAACAAGTTTATATTTAACTTTATCAGAAACTGTCAAACCGTTTTGTAAAATGATTATGCCATTTCACATTTTACATTCCCACCAGCAATATATTGGGGTTGCGGTTACTCCACATCCCTATGAACACTTGGTATTTTCAGTATTTAAAATTTTAGGCAGTTTTAATGGGTGCGTAGTGGAATCTTGTGGTTTTAATTGGCATTTGTCAGGTGATTTAATGATTTATGTTTCATATGCTTTATTGTCTATGTTCTTCTGGAAAGTGTGTGTTTTGGTATTTTGCCTATTTTTAATTGGGTTGTTTGTATTTGTCCTTTTATTGAGTTGTAAGCATTCTTCATATATTCTGGATTGAAAAGCCTTGGCAGATATACATACCGTGAATATTTTCTTCTAATCTGTCGGTTACCTTTATATTTTCCTAACAAAGATTTCAGAAGAAAAAAGTTTTAATTTTGATGAAGTTTTATTGATAAATTTTGCTTTTATGGTTCTATTCTCTCATGTAGTATTTAAGAAATCCTTGCCCACCCCAAAGTCTTGACAATCTCCTATGTTTTCTTCTAGAAATCCTGTTTTACCTTTGACCTTCAGGTTTATGATACTCTCAAATTAATTTTTAAGTATAATGTGCAGTAAGAGTTGAAGCAGATTTTTTCTATATGGATACTTACTTGTTCTAGCACCATTTATTATAAAGACTATTATATCTCTATCAATTTTATGACACCTTTGTTAAAACCAATGGATCATAAGAATGTGGCTCTATTTGAATTCTGTATTTGGTTCAATTTTTCTACATGTGTAATTCTATGTCAATTACTGTAGAATTTATGGTAGCTTTATACTGAGGTTTGAAGACAAGTAGTAGAACTCTTGTAATACTTTTTTCCCCAGATTTTTTGGACTATTTTAGGTCTTTTGCATTTTCATATCATCATAGAATCCACTTGTCAATTTTTATAAACAAATCAACTGGAATTTTTATTTTTGATTGCATTAATTCTATAGGTCAATTTGGCAAGAAGGGCCATCTCAACAATATTGAATGTTAAATTCATGAACATGATACATATATTATGATGAAATATATATATCATACCTCTATACTGAAAACTAACAAATTTGCTGAAATTAAGAAATGAAATATATGTATAAAATTATACATTAATTACTATATATTAAGAATTAAGGAGATACATATATATAAAGATATATCTCTCTCAATTTCTCTCAGTAAATTTTTTAGTTTACAGTATAGAGGCCTATGACTAGTATAAATCTAGATATTTTGTTAAATTTACCCTTAAGAATGACATATTTTTGGATGCTATTGTAAATGACATAAATTTCCATTTCCAGTTGTTCATTACTACATACAGAAGTATAACTGCTTTTTTTTTTTTTTTTTTTTTTTTCTTGAGACGGAGTCTCGCTCTGTCGCCCAGGCTGGAGTGCAGTGGCGCAGTCTCGGCTCACTGCAGGCTCCGCCTCCCGGGTTCACGCCATTCTCCTGCCTCAGCCTCTCCGAGTAGCTGGGACTACAGGCGCCCGCCACCACGCCCGGCTAATTTTTTGTATTTTTAGTAGAGACGGGGTTTCACTGTGGTCTCGATCTCCTGACCTCGTGATCCGCCCGCCTCGGCCTCCCAAAGTGCTGGGATTACAAGCGTGAGCCACTGCGCCCGGCCTGCTTTTTTTTTTTTTTTTTTTTTTTTTTTTTGAGATTGAGTCTTACTCTGTCACTTGGGCTGGAGTGCAATGGCGCTATCTTGGCTCACTGCAACCTCTGCCTTCCAGGTTCAAGTGAGTCTCCCATCTCAGCCTCCCGAGTAGCTGGGATTACAGGTATGTGCTGCCATGTCCAGCTAATTTTTTTGTATTTTTAGTAGAGACAGTGTTTCACCATGTTGGCCAGGCCTGTCTTGAACTCCTGACCTCAGGTGATCCACCCACCTCGGCCTCTCAAAGTACTGGGATTACAGGCATGCACCACCGTGCCTGGCTGTTTATAATTGATTTTTATATGTTGCCCATGCATTCTGCAACCTTGTTAAACTCATTCATTAGTATAGTAGATTTTAGAGATTATGATTTTCTATGTACAACTTTCTATTACTTGCAGATAAAGAGAGTTTTTAAATCTTACTTTCATATTTATGTGTCTTTTATTTCTCCCTGTTGTTTCATTGAATAGATTAGGGCCTCTCATACAATTTTGAATAGAATTGAGAGTCTTTGCCTTGTTCCTGACCTAAAGTTTCATCATTAAACATGATGTTGGTTCTGATGTTGGTTTTTCATCATGGCCCTTTTTTGCATTGAGGTTTATAGACAGTTTGCTCAATTTTAAACCATGAAGGGTATTAAATTTTTTCAAATGTTATTTCTACATAGAGAATTATAGTTTTATCTTCAATTAATTTGTAGGATATTAATATGGTAAATTATATTGTTTGTCAGGTTAAACCAATCTTGCATTCCTAGGAAAAAAAATCCACTGTTTAGTGTATTATATTTTTATTTATTTAAGTATTTTAATTGTCATTTTAAAAAGAATTTTTGTATCAATTTTATGAGGGATAGTGGTCAGTAGTTTTCCTTTCTTGTAATATCACTGTCTGGTTTTTATACCAAGTTAATTCTGAGTATCTAATGAGTTGGGAATGTTCCCTTATCCAGTTAAACCATGTTTTAAAGAATCTGTAAGTGGAGCCATCTGGACTTGAATTTTTATTTGTGAGGTTTTAAATTAAAAAGAATTATAATACATATAAGGCTATTCAGATAACATATATCTCCTTTAGTCAGTTTTGATAATTTCATCTTTCAAGGAGTTTATCCATTTCATCTAGATTGAAATTTTGGAATGCCTGTATTCCCGGGATGTCTTTGGAAGAAAGAATATGCTCTCTTATTCTTGATTAATATGTATCTTCTTTTATTTTTCTGGTCAGTTTAACTAGAAATTTATTAATTTTGGTAATTGTTTCAAAGATCTAACTCTTCATTTTATCAAATTTTCCCTATTATTTTTTCTGTTTTCTAGTTTGTTTATTTCCATTCTTTATTAGTATCTTCTTCCTATTTATTCTGTTTTTTTATCTTTCTTTTTTTTATTATACTTTAAGTTCTAGGGTACATGTGCACAACATGCAGGTTTGTTACATATGTATACATGTGCCATGTTGGTGTGCTGCACCCATTAACTCGTCATTTACATTAGGTATATCTCCTAATGCTATACCTCCCCCCTCGCCCACCCTACGACAGGCCCCGGTGTGTGATGTTCCCCTTCCTGAATCCAAGTGTTCTCACTGTTCAATTCCCACCTATGAATGAGAACATGCAGTGTTTGGTTTTTTGTCCTTGTGATAGTTTGCTGAGAATGATGGTTTCCAGCTTCATCCATGTCCCTACAAAGGACATGAACTCATCCATTTTTATGGCTGCATAGTATTCCATGGTGTATATGTGCCACATTTTTTTAATCCAGTCTATCATTGTTGGACATTTGGTTTGGTTCCAAGTCTTTGCTATTGTGAATAGTGCTGCAATAAACATACGTGTGCATGTGTCTTTATAGCAGCATGATTTATAATCCTTTGGGCATGTACCCAGTAACGGGATGGCTGGGTCAAATGGTATTTCTCATTCTCTATCCTTGAGGAATCCCCACACCGTCTTCCACAATGGTTGAACTAGTTTACAGTCCCACCAACAGTGTAAAAGTGTTCCTATTTCTCCACATCCTCTCCAGCACCTGTTGTTTCCTAACTTTTTAATGATGGCCATTCTAACTGGTGTGAGATGGTATCTCATTGTGGTTTCGATTTGCATTTCTCTGATGGCCAGTGATGATGAGCATTTTTTCATATGTCTTTTGGCTGCATAAATGTCTTCTTTTGAGAAGTGTCTGTTCATATCCTTTGCCTACTTTTTGATGGGGTTGTTTGTTTTTTTCTTGTAAATTTGTTTGAGTTCATTGTAGATTCTGGATATTAGCCCTTTGCCAGATGAGTAGATTGCAAAAATTTTCTCCCATTCTGTAGGTTGCCTGTTCACTCTGATGGTAGTTTCTTTTGCTGTGCAGAAGCTCTTTAGTTTAATTAGATCCCATTTGTCAATTTTTGAAGGTTTTTTGTGTCTCTATTTCCTTCAGTTCTGCTCTGATCTTAGTTATTTCTTGCCTTCCACTAGCTTTTGAATGTGTTTGCTATTCTCTAGTTCTTTTAATTGTGATGTTAGGATGTCAATTTTAGATCTTTCCTGCTTTCTCTTGTGGGCATTTAGTGCTCTAAATTTCCCTCTACACACTGCTTTAAATGTGTCCCAGAGATTCTGGTATGTTGTGTCTTTGTTCTCATTGGTTTCAAATAACATCTTTATTTCTGCCTTCATTTCATTATGTGCCCAGTAGTCATTCAGGAGCAGGTTGTTCAGTTTCCATGTGGTTGAGTGGTTTTGAGTGAGTTTCTTAATCCTGAGTTCTAGTTTGATTGCACTGTGGTCTGAGAGACAGTTTGTTATAATTTCTGTTCTTTTACATTTGCTGAGGAGTGCTTTACTTCCAACTATGTGGTCAGTTTTGGAATAAGTGCATTGTGGTGCTGAGAAGAATGTATATTCTGTTGATTTGGGGTGGAGAGTTCTGTAGATGTCTATTAGGTCCACTTTGTGCAGAGCTGAGTTCAATTCCTGGATATCCTTTTTAATTTTCTGTCTCATTGATCTGTCTAATGTTGACAGTGGGGTGTTAAAGTACCCCATTATTATTGTGTGGGAGTCTAGGTCTCTTTGTAGATCTCTAAGGACTTGCTTTATGAATCTGGGTGCTCCTGTATTGGGTGCATATATATGCAGGATAGTTAGGTCTTCTTGTTGAATTGATCCCTTTACCATTATGTAATGGCCTTTGTCTCTTTTGATCTTTGTTGGTTTAAAGTCTGTTTTATCAGAGACTAGGATTGCAACCCTTGCCTTTTTTTGTTTTCCGTTTGCTTGGTAGATCTTCCTCCATCCCTTTATTTTGAGCCTATGTGTGTCTCTGCACCTGAGATGGGTCTCCTGAATACAGCACACTGATGAGTCTTGATCTTTATCCAATTTCCCAGTCTGTGTCTTTTAATTGGAGCATTTAGTCCATTTACATTTAAGGTTAATATAGTTATGTGTGAATTTGATCCTGTCATTATGATGTTAGCTGGTTATTTTGCTCATTAGTTGATGCAGTTTCTTCCTAGCCTTGACGGTCTTTATAATTTGGCATGTTTTTGCAGTGGCTGGTACCGGTTGTTCCTTTCCATGTTTAGTGCTTCCTTCAGGAGCTCTTTTAGGGCAGGCCTGGTGGTGACAAAATCTCTCAGCATTTGCTTGTCTGTAAAGACTTTTATTTCTCCTTCAGTTGTGAAGCTTAGTTTGGCTGGATATGAAATTCCGGGTTGAAAATTCTTTTCTTTAAGAGTGTTGAGTATTGGCCCCCACTGTCTTCTGGCTTGTAGAGTTTCTGCCGAGAGATCCGCTGTTAGTCTGATGGGCTTACCTTTGTGGGTAACCCGACCTTTCTCTCTGGCTGCCCTTCACATTTTTCCCTTCATTTCAACTTTGGTGAATCTGACAATTATGTGTCTTGGAGCTGCTGTTCTCAAGGAGTATCTTTGTGGCATTCTCTGTGTTTCCTGAATTTGAATGTTGGCCTGCCTTTCTAGGTTGGGGAAGTTCTCCTGGATAATATCCTGCAGTGTTTTCCATCTTGGATCCATTTTCCCCATCACTTTCAGGTACACCAGTCAGACGTAGATTTGGTCTTTTCACATAGTACCATATTTCTTGGAGGCTTTGTTCATTTCTTTTCACTCTTTTTTCTCTAAACTTCTCTTCTCGCTTCATTTCATTCATTTCATCTTCCATCACTGATACCTTTTCTTCCACTTGGTCAAATTGGCTACTGAAGCTTGTGCATTCATCAAGTAGTTCTTGTGCCATGGTTTTCAGCTCCATCAGGTCATGTAAGAACTTCTCTACACTGGTTATTCTAGTTAGCCATTTGTCTAATCTTTTTTCAAGGTTTTTAGCTTCTTTGTGATGGGCTTGAACTTCTTCCTTTAGCTCGGAGAAGTTTGATCCTCTGAAGCCTTCTTCTCTCAACTCGTCATTCATTCTCTGTACAGCTTTGTTCCATTGCTGGCAAGGAGCTGCGTTCCTTTGGAGGGGGAGAGGTGCTCTGATTTTTAGAATTTTCACCTTTTCTGCTCTGGTTTTCCCCACCTTTGTGGTTTTATCTACCTTTGGTCCTTGATGATAGTGACGTACAGATGGGGTTTTGGTGTGGATGTCCTTTCTGCTTGTTAGTTTTCCTTCTAACAGTCAGGACCCTCAGCTGCAGGTCTCTTGGAGTTTGCTGGAGGTCCACTCCAGACCCTGTTTGCCTGGGTATCAGCAGCGGAGGCTGCAGAACAGCAAATATTGCTGAACAGCAAATGTTACTGCCTGATCGTTCCTCTGGAAGCTTCGTCTCAGAGGGTCCCGGCCGTGTGAGGTGTCAGTCTGCCCCTACTTGGGAGTGCCTCCCAGTTAGGCCACTCGGGGGTCAGGGACCCACTTGAGGAGGCAGTCTGTCCTTTCTGAGATCTCAGACTCCATGCTGGGAGAACTACTACTCTCTTCAAAGCTGTCAGACAGGGACATTTAAGTCTGCAGAGGTTTCTGCTGCCTTTTATTTGGCTATGCCCTGCCCCCAGAGGTGGAGTCTACAGAGGCAGGCAGGCCTCCTTCAGCTGCGGTGGGCTCAACCCAGTTTGAGCTTCCAGGCTGCTTTGTTTACCTACTCAAGCCTCAGCAATGGCAGGCACCTCTCCTCCAGCCTCGCTGCCGCCTTGCAGTTCGATCTCAGACTGCTGTGCTAGCAATGAGTGAGGCTCCATGGTCGTGGGACCCTCCGAGCCAGGCACGGGATATAATCTCCTGGTGTGCCGTTTGCTAAGACTGTTGGAAAAGCGCAGTATTAGGGTGGGAGTGACCCAATTATCCAGGTGCCGTCTGTCACCCCTTCCCTTGGCTAGGAAAGGGCACTCCCTGACCCCTTGCGCTTCCCAGGTGAGGCAGTGCCTCGCTCTGCTTCGACTCACACTTGGTGGGCTGCCCCCACTGTCCAACAAGCCCCACTGAGATGAACCCAGTATTTCAGTTGGAAATGTAGAAATCACCTGACTTCTGCATTGTTCACTCTGGGAGCTGTAGACTGGAGCTGTTCCTATTCAGCCATCTTGGGACCCCGTTCTTGGTTTAATTTGTTTTTCTTTTTCTAGTTTTTTGAGGTAAAAGTTTAGATCATTTGTTTAAGATCATTTGTTTAGATCGTTTTTTCCCAATATAAACATCTAAAGGTATCATTTCCCACTTTAAAATGCTTTAGCGCCACAACTTTTTTTGTACCATACTTTTCATTCATTTTGCTTAGTTCAAAATATTAAATTTTTTCTCATACTTTCATCCTTGAGCTAAGTATTATTTAAAAGTATATAGTTTGTCAATAATTTGTAATATTTTCAGATATTTGTTAATAATTTCTGTCTAGTACTATGTACCAGAGGACATAATCTTTAAGAATAAACCCTTTTAAATTTATTTCAGCTTATTTAATTGTCCAGATTATGGTTGATCTTGGTGACTGTTGTATGTGCTCCATAGTATGTTGAAGTTTGGATCTCTCCCATTACGTGCAAATTTGTATATCTGATGGATTTGCTAAAGTCTTAGAGGCTCTGTTATTTTTCTTAATTCTTTTTTTCTTTCTGTTTCTCAGACTGGATAATTTCCTATCACCAAACTATCATTTAATAATAATATGGCACATCAAAACTGAAGGAAGACTTTTACAACTTAACTTTTATTTCTCTTTGTGCTATTTGTGTCATACATTTTACTCATATATATTTTATGACATCCATAATGCTTTTTTTTTGTTTTACATGGTCAATTATGTTTTAAAACATTTTTATTAGAAAAAAGTCTCTATATTTACCTGTATATTTTTCTCTATTTCAGGTGATTCTCATCTCTTTGTGCACATTAAAATTTTTGTCTAGAATCTTTTTTTTGTCTAAAGTTGTTTTTAAGCATTTAGCTAAAATTTGTTTGAAATTAATTCTGTTAGCT
Source organism: Symphalangus syndactylus (assembly GCF_028878055.3). Lineage (NCBI taxonomy): Eukaryota > Metazoa > Chordata > Mammalia > Primates > Hylobatidae > Symphalangus > Symphalangus syndactylus. The sequence goes on along the minus strand of NC_072425.2, from coordinate 38,743,704 downwards.
TTTGTTCATATGAAAAAAGTTTTCACTTAGCCTGTATTTTTAAAGAGTCTTTCTATTTCTTATGGAATTCTAGGTTGACAATTATTTTTCTTTTTAGGGCTTTAAAGATGTTCCATTGTCTTTTGCCTTCCACGGTTTCTAATGAAAAATATGTGTTAATTATCTTTGTTCCCTTTTACATGAGGTATGCCTTTTTTCTAGTTGCTTTTAAGATTTGTTTCCCTCTGTATTTTGTTTTTACAATTCAATTATGATGTGCTTGCGAGTGAATCTGTATATGTATGCATTTCTTTTTTCTGATTCTCATTGCACTTTTGGATGAGTAGGTGCACTGCTTTAATCAAATTTGGAATCTATTTGTACATTATTCCTTCCGGTATTTTTATGTCCTACTCTCCTACTGGAACTCAAATAACACATAGTTTGATTTCGCTGTGTTATTCCAATAGCTAATGAAACTGTATTAATTTCAGTCTTTTTCCTCTGAGTGCTTAATTTTGAATGAATTCTGTCAATATGTCTTCAAGTTCACTGATCTTTTCTTCTTCAGTATCTAATGTGCTTTATTCCTGCCACTATTTTTTTGCTTTTTTTATAATTACAAAATGTACATAAAATAAAACGTGCCGTTTTAGCAATTTTCAGGTGTATAGTTCAGTGTGATTTAGTACATTGACTTTATTGGGCAATCATCACCCCATTCCCTCCAGAACTTTTAATCATACCAAACTGAAACAACGTGCACATTAAACAATAACCAAATTTTTATTTCTTTGAATTTAATTAAAAATATATATGTTATAGCAGTGCGTGGTGGCATGCACCTGTAGTCCCAGCTACTTGGGAGGCTGAGGCAGGAGAATCGCTTGAACCCAGGAGGCGGGGGTTGCAGTGAACAGAAATCATGCCGCTGTACTCCAGCCTGGGCAACAGAGCGAGACTCTGTATATATATATAAATATCTAAATATATATATATATATTTTATATATATGTTTATATATATATGTTTATAATTTTTCTGCGTCAAACACATGGAGAATATTTAAACTAATTGAATACCTTTATCTACAATTTGAATTATCTCTAACAATTGTAGGTTTTCTTGATTTGTGTCACATATTCATGCTTCTTCATATGCCTAGAAGTTTTTGATTAGATAGTAGATACTGTGAATTTTGCATTGTTTTGTGCTGCATCTTGTATTTTCCTCTAAGGAATCTTATCATTTTTTGATAAGCAGCTAAGTTCTTATGGATTAGTCTGATGCTCTTAAAGTTTATTCTTAAGCAATTCTAGTGTACATCTAGAGAGCAGCCTTTATTCTGGGGCTCATTTAGCCTGACTTTTAATGTGTGAGCCTTCTGGCATTTCAACTGAATGTCCTGTGTATTTGATGAGGTCTTTCTATTCTGACCGGAAATAACTTAATTCATTTCTCTGTGTAAGCTTCAGCAACTATTTGTCGTAAAACTTCCCAGTAATTGTTCTTTCCTTAGAAGTCATTCTTTTCTGGCCTTGTGGGGTTTCATTTTTACACATACACAGATATTTGTCTAAAAACTCAAGGGCACCAATATGAAGACTTATGGAATTAATGCCTTCAATAGGTCCCTTCTTGGTGAAACTCTACCTGAAAATATACTTGCCTCTTTTTTCCTGAACCTTGATTTCTGGCTCCTCAGCTTAACAAGATTGTCATGTTCCCCATGCTAGCACCATGGTTTATAAATTACCTCTGGGCAGAATGTCAGGGTAATGGTAGAGTCCCTTTCTTGTTTTCCTTCTTTCATGGTTCACATTCCTTATGTGTTCATTTTTGTCTTCCCCATTATTCATTCATTATTACTCTGTGTGTGTTACACTATTTCAGTGATTCTCAAAATATCCATTTATGTAATCATTTTTGCGGTTGGGTCATGGTACATTTTTAGTCAAAGAGGCATGTGTGATTCATACTACTATTTTATAGTTTATATAGTCTAGCAGATTTTGCATCAAATAAAATAGAAAAATGAGGATATAAATTAATGCCTATGATCAGTGCAATGACTGATATTTTAAGCAGGTTGTTTCAAATAAAAAATAAACAGTAATTAAAACTGTGACTGCTTTTTAGTGTGTACTCTATACCAGCACTCTGGTATGTGTTTCACCCATATTATTGTTAAAATTTCTTCCAAAAAGTTGTTGTTATCCCAATTTTATAGATGAAGAAACTGAAACAGAGTTGTTAAGTAATTGGCCTAAGGTTAAATAATTAGCTAAAGGTAGAGCTATGTCAAACTTTTCTGTTTTATTAAAAAATCATTGCTAATAATAATAATAAAATTGTGTTTTGATTTTGTCTTCTATAGGTAGAAGACAATATGAATTACATATGTATTAATATAATTACATAATCTTTATTTTTGGAGGCGGAGAACAAAGAAAAATTTTCCTTATAGCCATAATATCTCTTAGAGTTTTATGTGTGTCCAGTGGGAAACATAAACAACTATCATCTGATACAGACCTTCTCTCTAATTTTGTAGATAAGGAGACAGAGGTCAAGGGATATAAAAAGATTTGCCCAAGTTCACAAAACTTGTCCAAATCTGGACTAGCACTCAGCTTTCTTGACTCTCATTTTTGTGTTTCTAAATGACTTTCCAATATAGATATAAAATATTGCCGGGCGCGGTGGCTCAAGCCTGTAATCCCAGCACTTTGGGAGGCTGAGGCGGGCGGATCACAAGGTCAGGAGATCGAGACCATCCTGGCTAACACGGTGAAACCCCGTGTCTACTAAAAATACAAAAAATTAGCCGGGCGTGGTGCCTGTAGTCCCAGCTACTCGGGAGGCTGAGGCAGGAGAATGGCGTGAACCCGGGAGGCGGAGCTTGCAGTGAGCCGAGATTGCGCCATTGCACTCCAGCCTGGGGGACAGAGAAAGACTCCTTCTCAAAAAAAAAAAAAAAAAAAGAAACAATGGTTTTATAACTGAAATTGCATTTATCTCTGAAACTCTTGGATGAATGTGACTACAGCCAGCAGTAGAGAGGAGTACAGCATGTAAAACATGAGAGAAGAGAAAAACCATAGTAGGATATGTCATTGATTTGGGCAGCACTGTAATTGACTGCTTGATAATGTAGGTTCTTCTGAGAAGCCTTATTATTATTAAATCTGTTGGAGAACCATCTACTCAGGGGAATAAAGGGAGGAACATTTATTCATTATTCCCATTCCCATTCCCATTAGTTGAGAATGGCCCAAAGGTGTATTAACTAATTCTCCCACACTCTGGTTTGTACATACATGAGCAACACGTGGGTTCCCATGAGTCCCAAAACACTGTGTATGAGAATCCAGGGCAGCAAGTGAGAGCGGTAAAATGATGTCAGGTTCTACCATGGGGAAGCTGGTTGAAACCTTCATGGAAACTGATTAAGTAGTTGCTAGAAAAAGAAGAAAGCCCTAGAGAATTTGAAGCGCTGCATAAGAAGTGTTCAATACAGTACATTGGCTCACTGCATTTTCAAACATGTTGCTGAGAATAGATGGAGCCAGCTGCTGACTATGATTGAGGTTTCTCAGTAGAAAACCATGAGTTAGACAGGTCTCAAAAACCGTGGGAAATCGGAACACCTAAAATAAAAATAGCTTCCTCTTCCCTTTCCTTGCTCAAGTCATAGAGTCATGGATCATAGACAATGAGCTTATCAACCCAGGACTATCTCTGGAGATGTGAGCAACAATTAACACATAACCGATTAGGCATGCTCACATATGCACGTCTTTTTTGTATTTAGGTGGTCAGTTATGCAATACTGAAATGAATTGGCTTTGCAGGAATACTAGAAAGATTTAGGGGCATACCATTATTTAGAAGTATGGTCATAAAACAGTGAATTCAGATGAAAACAAGGTGTTGGAATTCCAGAGTAATACTAAGAGTGCATTTTTTTTTGTTTTGTTACTACACAGTTGAGTATATTGGGGAAGAATTTCATATACAAGGAGGCATTAAACTTGAATGTTGAATGATAGATTTTTTTTCCAGACAGAGGAACAAGAAACACTTTAAGAAAAAGGCATGGAGTTGTCAAAGAGTGTGGCACATTAAAGAAATGGTGGAACATTTAATGGAATATAGGATGTGTGGAGGAAAGAGAAAGGCAGGCGTTTAGTTATGCGCAAAGTAGTAGGGATCAGATTTTAGGGCCTTTATTCCATGCTGAGCCACTTGAACTTTATCTTATAAATTATAGGGAGTCATTGAAAGTCTTTGAGGTGGGGCCATTGATGGATGCCAGTTTCATGGATACCTTTAAGGTTGAAACACAGGTAGGTCTCATAGGTGATTGAATAAAAGTCAGCCTTATCTAAGCACACTTGTCCCAGATGCCCCTCCGGGACCATTTGATTATGTATTTGTCCTGCTGCTTCCCACCCTCAAATTCGTGCTTATCTGGATTATCTCTGGAGCTTGCTGTAGCCCTTTGATTCTTCAAACACGTTTGGATGCCCTTCCCTCATTCAGTGACTTAAGTTCCTGCCCAGCCATCAGCTCCTAGATTTTGGTGTCATCTAAGGGTTGCGATAACAAATATTTCTTCCCCAAACCTTATTTCCACATGCTCTTCTCCAGTTTGTTGATTTCTCTAGCATTCCTAGCCAGAAGACAGTGGTGGTGGTGCGAAAGGTTCTGGAATTGAAGAATTGAATAGTTGTAACAGGCCGTATGAACTTCAAAGCCTAAAATACTTATTATCTGGCTGTTTACAGAAAATGTTTGCTGATGCCTGCCCTGGATCAAAATCAGGCAGTTAATGAAAAGAAACTAATATGCAAGCACATTCTTGTAATGTTTTAAAATTTCAGGTGAGGAGAAAAAACATAAAAATATTTATGCAAAAGAAAAGATCACCCAAAACAAAATGAATACCAGGCTGTCCCAAGACACTGTCTCTTGTAACAATAGAGAAACATCTACGCAATTATGAAAGGAAAGTTTATGGCCTCAGACAAGTTATCACACTGGCACGAAAGCTATAGAAAGACATCACCAAACAGCAAAGGACACAGAAAATACTTTTCTCACTTATCTTTTTTGAAGAAATACATGGATAAATAATTCAGATATCTCTGAGATGAATAAAGATAAAGAGCTTATTAAAAAAGAAGTCATAGATTGAATGGACTGGCAGATTAAATTAAAATAATTTAAACATAAATCTTGACTTAAATCACACCTCAAAATCAAGGTGAAAGAGAAAATTTAATGTAAATATCTTAAATGATTCTTGAAAGGGCAAATACACAGAGTAAAAATAATGACAGCAACATAATGATAGTAGACTAGGTCAAGAGTTCTATATCCTACTAAAATAAGTTTTGACAAGTAAAAGATGCCATATTATGCCAATTTCCTCATCATATACGGAGTGCATGTCTGTCTGTGTACATGTGGTGTGTGTTTTATTCTTAATGCTGAAAGTTCGAGCAATATTAACAAAACGTATTTTTATTTTTACTTTTATTTTTTGAGACGGAGTCTCCCTCTGTCACCCAGGCTGGACTGTGGTGGCATGATCTTGGTTCACTACAACCTCCACCTCCCGGGTTCAAGCAATTCCCCTGCCTCAGCCTCCTGAGTAGCTGGGGCTACAGGCACGCACCACCACATCCAGCTAATTTTCATATTTTTAGTAGAGACAGGGTTTCACCATGTTGACCAGGCTGGTCTCAAACCCCTGATCAAATGTGATCCTCCTGCCTTGGCCTCCCAAAGTGCTGGGATTCCAGGTGTGGGCAAAATTTTTACGCAATTTAAAAATAACAACTGATATAACTTAAAATTGGATGTTCATCTTCCAAAAAACAGGGGATTTGAGTGGGGGTGGTGGTGGAGAAAGAAAATATAGACAATAGTATGGCAAAAGAAATTGTGGGAGTGATTACTGCTCTTTGTTGACTTCTGATTTTTCTCTACTTCTGGCTACAGAGAACATTTGTTGTGGAAGTTATATATGCCCATGTTAATTGCTTTGGCCAACAAATGTGAGTGGAGGTTACTAGTGTCACTTTCTGGAAGAAGTACTTAATTTTCAGTGCTCTACTCTCCAGCTCTCCCTTCCCTACCTTGGCAGCTGTGAATACTTTTGTTAATAAAGGGAGCTAATAAGATTGACGCACTCTGGAATGCTAAGCCAACACACAGCCGCTCTGAAGAGGGCCTCATCTCTGGGTGGGCTTTGCATAAGTACTTAGTTATTTATTACTGCAGCATAATTTATCATAACTGATAAAACAGAAAATTTTTGAAATGGCAGAAAGCACAGAAAATTAATACCACAAATTAATAGTAAACATATCTGCTTATGATCACACACATACATGTGTTAAACTTATATATTTTTAAAAGAGTCTTTGAAATCCAAGCTATTATCTACAAGATACAAAAAAGAAAAACCTGATGACTATAGGGAAAGATATATAAGTGGTAATAAAACTCAGTAAGGGTTACTGTATTATTACTATTTAACATTAAATAGGACAATAAGCATATATTTTCTTTATGAACTATATAGACTATAATGATAATTCAACTATTCCAAAACTTTATGTGTGTAATTAAATTGACATATATAAAGCAGAACTATTAGAAACACAAGAAAAGATGCATATAAATAAAGTATAGCTTTAATGATAATGGAGTATCTCACCAGGCATACATAAACATCCTGGACTGTATGCACCAAAGTATACAAAGGAGGGGAAAGGCGATCAAATATTCCAGATGCTGTGAAGTCCATGAGTTCTTGAGATCTTCTACTTTTTAAAATTTAGCTGCTATGCGGACATTGGTGACCTGGAAAAGACAATTTCAGTAAAGTGGTAAGGGCAAAATTGAGTTTTCAAAATCTTAAGGATGGGAGGACAACCACTTTAGGAAACTTGGAGGAAAGGGAGAAGATAGTTCATGGGCTAGGTAGGTGAGAGAATTTGAGGACAGGAAATACTTGAATATGTTACTATGCTGAGGAAATCTGGGATAAGAAGCATAATGGGTGGAAGGTACTCCCTGTGGAAGCAAGAAGGAATAGGAACCAAAGAAAACGTCTAATCTCTCTAAATGCCTTAGGCAGAAGAAGGAAAATTCTTCCTCAGATTAAGAGGTAAGGTCTGATGAAGAGGAAGATACACTGGAAGGGTAAATTGAAAACTTGGCAGAGTACCTACTTGATGGTTTCTTCCTCATGACTCCTAATTATTCTCTTGTTGCCTTATAGAACAAGTTGAGTCTTTCATTTGATAGCCATTCTGGCCATGTTTGAAGATAATTACTATATCGCCTCTGAGTTACCAATTCATTGGCCTAAATATATCTAGGTCATTTAATTACTTCTTAGAATTTTGAGTTTTATCCCAGAATCTAATGTAATGAATCATCATCAAATTAGTTTTGGTGATCGCTAAAAGAGATTCCTAGAGATATTAGTAGACTAAGGAAACTTGTAATTGTTTTGCTTTCTTATGGAAAGAATAATGTAAATTCTAGAAGTGAGGGAAAAGTTAAGTTTGCTATTGCTCCTCAGCAAAACATAAAACAGATAATTAACCTTAGGGTTAATAATGCTAGAGAAGAATATGGTGTTCAAAAAGCCAATGTAGTTTTGCTAAGAGCAAACCAAGCCAAACTAAAGAAGATGACAACAATTCTCTTGGGGTAACGGATCTTTTTGAGACTTCCATCACTTGATCTCTCTGTAGCATGTAATGCCCTTAACACTCTCTCTCACTGAAAATTGAGTTCTCCCTTAACTCCACCACTGTAGATTTTCTCTTACATCTTTAGCTGCTTCTCAATGTATTTGTTTCTTCACTGGTCTTCTTCTCACTTCCTTTTAAACAAGTATTTCTTAAAGTGTGCTCTGAAAACAGTAGATATCGGAATTCTCAGGAGTGCTAGCTAAAATTTCACATTCCTGTCCCATTCCACACCTTCAGAATCAGCATCTCAGGAAGTGGTACCTGGAAGGCTCCAGTTTTATTTACCACTCAGGTGCTTCTTATATACATTAAAGTTTGAGACATAACTTTAAATACTCACAATTCCATCCATTTCCATGGCCACAACCACTACCTGAAAGTTTATGAATTCAGTTCTGAAACAATAGAGACAAATATTGAACTCCCTTGAACATCTTCCTGTGGTTGGACAAAAGAATCCCACAAATGAACAAGTCAAAATTGTACTCACCATCTTTCCCCCTTTCCCTTTTAGGGTTATACTAACACCATCCACCTTGTCACCTATACCTAAACCTGATAAGGCATACATAATTTCTCTCTTTCTCTGTTATTCTTTGTGTCTTCCATCGACTTCTGTGTTACGTCACTTTTACTTCATTTTACTTTTCTCCTTTCTATCCCTGTATATTGGCTTTATCTAGTTCTTCTTATCATATTGATAGATGAAGCAGCTTTCTTTCTTATTTTAGGTCTTCTCCCTCTACCTTTAAACTATTTTCTGCCCTATAATAAGAATAAGCTTTCTAAAATGTAAATCTGTTCATGTCATTCCCCTCCCTCCAATTAAACACTTGGATGTCTTTCCATATTCCACAGAAGAAAGCCTAAACACCATGGCTTCAATGTATGTTCTCTGACAGCATATAGAACCCCCTCCTCCTACCCACTTTAGCCCTGGCCATACTGATGTATTCTGATTTCCCAAAGGTGTTGAACTTTCTCGTGTTCTTATTTTAAAGAATCTTTTAAAAACTTGATTTTCCTCTCTTGGGATGTTCTTCCTCTACTCTTCTACTTGGCTGAATCTTCTTATCATTCACTACTCAGCTTAAGAAGTCTGCCTTGAGTCCCCTAATATGGATTAGGTATCTCTTTTGTGTTGATAAAGAATCTTATACTTACCTTTGCCACTGAATTTATCAAGCTCCATTACAGTTCTGTTTACATTATGATACTCCCTATTTGACAGTGAGATCTTTGAGTGTAGGATGGTAGAGATTTAAATGGACAAGGCCATTTAGGTGAAGTCAAATGGAAGTTTTAGGGAATACATGTCTCCATTTCAGCAATGCAGCAGACCAAGTATGAATGTATATGGAATGGACTTCAGGTAGATTTTTAAGTCTGTTTAACCAAAGATTGATGACTCGTTGATAATCATTTGATAATATATCTCTAGCAGAGTGAAACAAATTTTTGTCTTTTTTCCTGTCGTTTCAGCATTTTTATCAGTGATGTGGATAAAGACAAAGCATGTATGATTATCAAAACTACATATCATACAATGTTGGAAAGGATTCTAAGCCCATAGATGTAAGACAGTTTAAATGGCTCAGCAGACAGGAATATTGGCTGGCAATCCAACAAAAAAATTAGCAACCATAAATAAGCTCCAGATTTTAGCTTCAAGTCAATTTCACAAAAATAGGATGAGTGAATTTGCCCTGGCATCAGCTCATGTAAAATAGATTTAGGTATGTTTGTTGACTAAAAACATAATAAAATTCAGCAATATGAAAGAGTTTCTAGCATAGATGATCCACTATTTATTCCAACTAATATCCAAATTCTATATTGGCTTGAGTTGGTGTGGCCTTTTCTAATTCTGACTGCCAGAGGGACTTTGAGAAGCTATAGTACATGCATGCTTTCAAGGAAAAGCAACCTAGATCAATATGGTAGATAAATATTATTTTATGGAGAGATGGCAAAGTACAGTTGTCATGAGCCATTGAATATTTTATTCATTCATTCATTTAACAAATATTTACTGAACACCTTACTATGTGCCAGGCACTAATCTCAGAACAAAGGATTAAGTAGTGAACAAGACAAACCGTATTTCAGTTTTCATGTAATTTACATCATAGGAAGGAAGACAACAACTAAATAAACAAGATCATTTGAAATATTAACTTTCACAAAGGCAATTCTGAGTGACTATGAACACTTTGTATCTAGTATGTTGGGTCATTCGGAAAGGCCTCTTTGGGTAGACACTTGAGCTAAGACGTGAATGCCCCAGAAGATGCAGCAATGCAGTATCTGGAAGCAGAGTGTTTCAGGTAGAGAGAAGACTAAGTGTCAAGGCCCTTAGAGTGAAGATGGGCTTGTTGTATTTGAGAAGGAGAGAAGGTATTTGTACTGGTGTATGGTGAGCTTGGGAAAGAGTGGTTCCAAATGAATTTGAATAGAAAGGTAGGGGAGAGATTTTGTAGGGTCTTACTAATTGTAGTGAGTTTAGATTCAGTGGTAAGTCCTCAGGGGACTTAATTATAGCAGTGAAGTTAGCAAATCATTTTATGGTAGAGAAAGGTTACTCTGGCTGTTGTATATCGAATGCAGGGAGCCCAATTTGAATGTAGGCGGACAGTTAGGAGCTTACTGTAGTTGTACAAGTAGGAGATAGTGAAGTTTCGATCAAGATTGTAGCAGTTGAGATAGAAAAAGGGAAACAGATTTTAGGTATATTTTGGAGGTAGAGAAAATATACCTAAATTTCTTATAGATTAGATGTGGGGTGTGTATGGGTGTCAAATACAGAACTCAAGGGGTATCTCTATGATTTAGTCTTGAGCAATTGAGTAGAGAAGCATGCTTTGCTAAGAAATTCAGGAATATTGTTTAGGCCATGTTAATTTAAACTCAAAAAGCCCATTCAAGACCCAAATGAAGATGTTAAGTAGACAGTTGAATGTAAGTGTCTGGATCTTAGTGGAAAGGCATTGGTGGATGCTTAGGTTTGAGATTTAACTGGATTACAAAGTGACTCTGTGTCTACAGGAAGACTTACTTGGCTGGTATTTACTTCATGTGAACATAAAATGTGGAAAGTAGGTACTGTATATAACTTTACTTATAATGGTGGCTGCCCCATTGTAAGCTTTTGTTGCCTGCCACATATTTTATTAGTTAGAATACTGTTGTCTGCAAATTATAAAACCTTAATTGATTTTAAAAACAAGGATGATTTATAATTTTATATAATAAGAAATCATTGGGCAGGGTAGCTCTAGAATTGGTTAATTCTATGGCACAAGAAATCATTAAGGACCCAGTTATTTTCTTCTTTTATTAGGTGCTCTTGTTGGTATATCAGTATATTCCTGATTATGACAACTAAGTGGTAACATCTAGTGAAGGAAGAAGGTCTGTTTATTTTCATTCATCTCTTTTATTTCACAAATGCTGTGTTTAAAAAAATTTTAGGCATTCAGAAAAATTGGAAAAAAGTAGTATTTGGGGATTTTTTTGCAAAATCATTTGAAATTAAATTACTGACACCATGACACTTTCTTCTAAATATTTTGACATGCATCACCAAAGAATTACAATATCATACTTAAAGAGAGTACAATCATCAGACTTAAGGAGATTAACAATAATTTAATAATATCATTTCAAATTTAGTATATATTCAAATTCTCCATTAGCTCCCAAATATCTTTTATATTTATTTTTTAAAAGTCCAAGATCCAGTGATTATGCATCCATTGTATTTGTTTATGCTGTAGTCTCTCTTTATCTAGAACAGTCCCCATAACTTTTTATTTTAGTGACACTGATGCTTTCGAACAGTTCAGGCATTGCAATATGTACCACATACTGAATTTATCTGATTGTTTTCTTGTGGTATCATCTAAATTTTTCATCAGTTCATTGTATATGTAGACACTAGTCCTAGTGCTTGAGTAGATTTAGATTATTTTTGGCAAGATGACTTCATGGGTCATGCCATGTACTGCACATCACAGCATATCAGGGTACAATGAATGTCCTACTGCTAATAAGTTTGATTATTTGATTAAGGTGGTGACAGTCATATATCCATTATAAAAGCATATATTCTCTTCAAAGTTCAGTAATCAATCTGGGTGAGGACATGATAATTTGCCAGCATTCTGTTCCTCAGCTAGTGGTTTTAACATCAATTGATGATACTTACTTGAATTGATTATTACATTATGGGTTACAAAATATTGTTCTAATTCTACCTTTTTCACATTTATTTTTCACATTTATTTATTCACATTCTACCTTTTTCACATTTATTTGTAATTTTCTTTAAAAAAGATACCTTCACTTTTTACTTAAATGTTCCTATGGATTCATACATTTATTTTGAATAAAATGTTATGGTTGATTATAGTGACTGCTCTTTTTGATGCTTAAATTGACCCCAGTTTTGCCAGTGGCAACAGCTTTGAGCTGGCTTTGGTGTTCTTTTGACATTATTCCTTTAGTTTTCTGGCAAAATAAAGTATCTAGGATTAACCTTTGTACTTTTCTGTCCCAGACATAGAATTAGCCATTTTTTTCAAGAAGGTGTTATTCCCATAAGTGGGGACTGGCAATTAGAAATCAAGATATATACTAGGTGTGCTTACTGATGGTGGCTTATCAGTCATTCTAACCTCTGTCAGTGGAAAGAGCTGGCATATGTTATAGGCCTTCAAAAAGTTCTTGGAAAATGTGTATTATGAAAAACTATGCATGGATTTTAAAATTTTGAACCAAAATAAACTCAAACAACTTGTTATAACAAGCACGAACAAGATCTAGTTTGAAGTACTCAGAAGGCTGAGATGGCAGTTGAAGAGAGCACCTATTAGAGTAACATAAATTCTGCTAAAATTCAAGCAAAACAAACATTAAATTTATGATGAAGCCTGGGTGGAAGAATATGAAATCATTGTTGCTTAACAAAAGGTTTCTGGGAGCAATGCCCCAAATAAATGAGCAGTCTACAAATGGATGACTTGTTTTAAGAAGAAATGAGACAATGTTGAAGATGAAGCCTGCAGTAGCAGGCCATCCATATCAGTTTGCAAGGGAGAAAATTATCTTGTTCGTGTCCTAATTAAACAGGACCAATGATTAATTGTACAAACAATAGCCAACACCATAGACATCTCAATTAGTTAACTCACAATTCTGATGGAAAATTAAAGTTGAGTAAGCTTTCCCCTCATTGTGTGCCAAAACCATTATACTTGGCTGCAGGCAAGAGCAGAGCTTTCAATGGAAATTTTAAGTAAGATGAAGCTCCTGAAGCATTTCTTTGAAGAATTGTAACAGGAGATTAAACATGGCTTTACCAGTACAATTATGAATACAAAGCACAATCAAAGCAATGGCTACAAAGAGGAGGAAGTGGTATAATAAAAGCAAAAGTGACTGGTCTCAAGGGCAAAGGTCATGATAGCAGTTTTGGGGGATGGTCAAGGTATTTTGCTTGTTGACTTTCTGGAGGGCCAAATGATTATAACATCTACTTATTATGAGAGTGATTTGAGAAAGTTAACCAAAGCTTTAGCAGAAAATGCCCAGGGAAGCTTTTTAAAGAGTCCTTCACCACAACAATGGTCCTGCTCATTCCTCTCATTACACAGGGTAAGAGTTTTGATGAGAAATCACTAAGCATCCACTGTGCAGTCCTGATTTGAATTCTTCTGACTTCTTTTTGTTTCCTAACCTTAGAAAAACCTTTAAGGGGGTACTCATTTTCCTTCAGTTAACAATGTAAAAAAGACTGCATTGAGTTGGTTAAATACATAGGACCCTCAATTCTTTAGAAATGGACTAAATGGCTGGTTTCACTGGTTACAAAAGTGTCTTGAACTTGATGGAGCTTATGTTGAGAAATAAAGTTTATATTTGAAATTTTTATCTTTCAATTCCATTTTCTGTAAGATTTTGAAGTTCCCTCATGTGTTAGTGTAATCTATGTAATCATTAGTTTGTTTTGATATTTTCTATTTGAATCTAACATTATGCTGTCTTATTTTACTTTGTATGTTTTCTTATAGTAAATATAAATAAATATATATGCAACAAATTATAATACATGTGAATTAACTTAAAAATCATAATACCAACAATGCTGTTAAAAAATTCTACTGAGTGAATTTTTTAAGATTTCTTTTTAGTTCTTTTTGGTTTTAGAATATCACTAAAGATATATAATCAGATACAGTATATTGACATGACTGTGACTATGTTATCGGTTTGATATAGAGTATAGAGTTATGTTCAGTTGTTTTGTGTCTTTTTTAGAAGCAAAGAAAACTGATTTTTTTTATAAAAATAATTTTTGTAGTGATAGTTTCCATTTCCATACCCATCAGCGACATATGAAAAAGTCCTCTTCACCACAGCTATACTAACATTGGGGATTTGTATTTTTTTCATGTTTTAATGTAGAATGGGATATGTACATGTATTTAGTGAAGTGGTCTAGAAATTCATAACAATTGTCATAATAATAAGTGTAAAAGATAGTGATATTACCAAACATCCCTCTCCCTTCTTTCTTCCTTCCTAGAAGAGCTATATGACCTCTTCTCAAGACTCATGGTCAAGGAAATGAGATTTTCAATATTGGTCTTAAGTAATCAGCATTTATTTCTGAGTCACATGGAGGACAGATGGAAACCAGGACAAAATCTAGCCTCCATCAGCAAGGAAGAAGGGAGAGGGATGTTTGACTGGCAACATCACTATCTTTTACATTTATTGTTATGATAATTGTTGTGAATTTCTAGGCCACTTCACTAAATACATGTACGTGTACCATTCTACATTAATATGTGAAAACATACAAATCCCCAATGTTAGTATAGCTGTGGTGAAGATTATTTTTTCATATGTTGCTGGTAGGTATGGAAATGGAAACTCTCATTGCAAAAATCCGTTTTACAAGACATTTATATGGTTTGGTTTAAAAAACTTATTTGCCCTTGTCAGGTGGAAATAATCCAAATAATTCAAACAAATTAAATGGCTATGTAGTCAAATGGTTAATTAAATCATAATGCTTGATGGAAGTGTGGCTCCATCAAATATGATAATTGTGGAAACCATGTAGTAACTCATGTAATATGAAATGTGTTTAAATGTGTTTTGGAATACAAATGGGGAAAAAAGCAAAATATAAAAGTATGCCTATGCAATAATTGTAACTTAAGAATTATACCTGTAGATAGGCAAAGGCTAAAACAGAACACAGGAAAAGGAAGTCAGTTTGATGGGGATGGGTGGATGGTGGACTGTAGGTAAATTTCCAATTTTATTTAGAGTTTTCTTAACATTTGTCAACTAAAAACAAAGAAACATAGGCAACTGAGGGAGAGAATCTCTCCCATGTTCTGAACTCAATCAGATTCATCTGAGCTCTTAAGCAGTTCTAAATCTTCTTTTTGAGAAAAATCTAACTGTATCTGCAAGCACTTTCATAATCTACCTCACCCACATCATCTGGGAAAGTATAAGTCAGATTCCACAATTACCCCAACAGAATGTCAATTGTGCCACTGGAATGTCTCATATCAAAAGCCGTTGGAATCTGCTTCGTTTAACCACATAGAATAACTGTACCCTTGGTGCTGCCAGAAAGCTCAGTCTGCAATTGATTGCTGTAGTTCTCTCCCAGAGCACAGTTGAGTTGATTGCTTTTTTGAGAAAGCCTCTAAGGGATTTGCTGTCTGTGTGCCTATTGGGCTGTCTGTGCCCCTGGCTGGAGCAGAAACTGAGGAAGGAAGATCCTAGGGCTCACCAAGTAAAACGGTCTTCTGGGGAAGAAGCATTCTTAGAAATGCTGCACCAAGAGTTGGAATTGAGAATTCAGAAAACATGATAGAGAAGGAACAGGAAGAAACCATTTGGACATCCAAAAATAAAAGGCCAGGTAATGGAAACACAGAACTCAGCAGAAAATGAGATTATCAAAGCATGTATGTGAGGACATTTCTTTTATGTAGGTCCTGGCCAGAGCAGAGCTAGAGTTTCAAAGTTTCTAACTCAGCCTAGATAAGTAACAGAGGCCCAAGAAAATGTATATGCAATACTTGTGGGTTATATTTGCTTTGTATTATATTAGTTTTGTATTTGTATATTAGCATTTTAGAATTGCCTTCAATGAGTACCAGTTTAGTATTTTTCCCTTTGCTTCAACAAGGAATCTCCATAAGACATAGTTACGTGAGGACTGTTGCTTTATCTTCTGTAAAGCCACACTGAAGACATCATCTGTTGTTTTACTCAACATCTAGGTTATGAGTTCTTCTTATAACTATGTGATAAATAAATGCTTGTTTGGAGTTCTTCTTAAAATGCAGAGCCAGAAAAACATTTCTCTCTTCTCATGTGCTGATTAACTTCCTTTTATCCTACAGCAAGAACCATGAAACTGTAATTTTAATTTTTTTCTTGCCTTGAGTGCCAGGAAGCTCAAAGCTAAATGTAATGCTTAGATACTTTCCTAACAGTTGGTGTCAGGTATAATGATCTTTTCTTTTTTTTTTTTAGAGACGGAATCTCACTTTGTTGCCCAGGCTGGTGGTCTCTAACTCCTAGACTCAAGCAATCCTCCCGCCTCAGCCTCCCAAAGTGCTGGGATCACAGGTATGAGCCACCATGCCCAGCTATGATCTCCTGTGCTGTTTTTGTCATCTTGTTATATAAATTTTGACTGTTCAGTTTTTATATTTGCTCATTTTTGAGTCCCTTAAAAAATTTTAAAGGGGGAAATATACTATCTGTAAATAAATATTTAATGGGAAAGTTGAAGACAGCAATTCATAATGGAAAGAAAAGGGTTTTGGCTATAATACAGGCCTGGGTTTACATTCTTATCCCTCTGTGGGCTTTGTGAATTTGGGCATATTGCAAATCCTGATTAATACTTAATATTCTCTTTTGGAAAATGGAGGTAAGTGGTCAGATAAACACATATAATAAACTTACTGTGTGGATTAAAGATTGTTTTCTCTCCCTATGAACAAGGCCCATTATTGTAGCATGGAAAAGAAAAGACTGAAGGGAAATACAAATGTTGTCATTAAATACAGGAAGGGCTATCATGTTTCAAAGGGCCAGCAGAGCTAGGACTATTAGATCAATGTAATAAAAGGTTGGATTTTGATTCCAAAAGAAAAAGCATTTCTCCACTATTAGATCATTCTAACAATGAGATGAGATTCTTGTCACTGCAAGTGATGAGCACCATCTAGAAGAGCAGTCTTGAGGTATCTGACACAGAGTTTGGGCACTGGATGGAACATTGTCCCAAGTGCTACATGAAGCTCTGCCCAGCTCAGAGTGTTCTTACTATACCACCTTTAACCTCCTTAAACCTGTTCTTACCAACCAAATTGATCACATCAGACTGTGGTCTAACCAGGCATATCAAAACATCTTAAAAAGTAAGTTCATTGTTTGAGGGTCATTTTTCAGTTTTTTAGAGTAATCTATATCTAATATCCTGCTGACATTGAGGAACTCATGAAGACCTTATCCAAATAAAAGAAACCTAGAGTTAAAGGCAGATATTTCTGATTGAACTCAGTATGTCTGCAAATAAACTCATTAGTGATACACCTTTCACACTTTTTTTTAATCCTGCAACTTTACTGAATTTAGGTTTATCAGGTATAATGGTTTTTTTGATGGAATCTTCAGGGATTTCTATATGTAAGATTATATTATCAGCAAACAGATAGAATTCACTTCTTCCTTTCACATTTGGATGTTTTATTTTTTTCTCTTGCCTAATTGCTTTGTCTAGGACTTCTGGTGCTATGTTGAATAGAAGTGGTAAGAGTGGCATCCTTATCCTGTTCCTGATCTTAGAGAAAAAGCCTTCAGTTTTTCCACCATTGAGTATGATGTTAGCTGTGGGCTTGTCATACATGTCATTTGTTTGGTTGAGGAACATTCCCTCTATACTTAATTTATTGTGAGTTTTTATTGTGAAAAGGTGTTGAATTTTGTCGGATGCTTTTTATACATCTACTGAGATGATCATATGGTTTTTCTTCTTCATTCTGTGAATATGGAAATCACCTGTATTGATTTGCATGTTGAACCATCCTTGCATCTCAGGGATAAATCCCACTTGGTCGTGGTGAATGATCCTTTTAATGTACTGTTGACCATGGTTTGCTAGTATTTTGCTGATAATTTTTATATCTATGTTCATCAGGGATATTGGCCTATAATTTTCTTTTTTGGTAGTCTCCTTGTCTGGCTTTGGTGTCAGAGTAATGCAGTCATCATAAAATGAGTTTAGAAGTATTCCCTTCTCTTTAATTTTTTGGAAGAGTTGGAGAACGATTGATATTAGTTCTTTAAATATTTGATAAGGGCTCAAGCCATTAGGTCCTGGGCTTTTTCTTGATGGGATACTTTAAGTTACTGATTTAATTCCCTTGCTAGTCATTGGTCTGTTCAGATTTCTGATTTCTTCATGATTCAGTCTTAGTAAACTATATGTTTCAAAGAATTTACTCATCACTTTTAGATTGCCCAATTTGTTTGTGTATTATTGCTTATGGTAACCTCTCATGATCCTTTGTATTTCTATGTTATCAGTTATAAGTCTCCTCTTTCATTTTTGATATTATTTGTCATGTATCATTTTTCTTAGTCTGATTAAGGGTTTGTCAATTTTATCTTTTAAGAAAACCAATTCTTAATTTCATTGATTTTGTGTATCATTTTTATAGTCTTTATATTTTCATTTTTTTCTCTTTGTTATAATATTCTCATTTTTTGAATTGTAAATTGACAAATTATAGTTGTATATAAAATGATACGGTACAAAGTGATATTATGATACACTTCTAATTTTGTTCCCAGACATTATGATTGAAAATTTGAAGGTAAGTTTTGAGCCCTCCTTCATGGAGATCTACCATGTAAAACCAGTAACCACAACCTATCTAGTCTTTCTTTGAAATGCTTTTACATCTACCTTGTCTTTTCCAGCTTGGCCCAGTGAAAGGATGTAGACATTAGGACCACATTTTCCTTGTTTCAAACCTCAGTTCTAACCCTTTCCACTTAAATGACCTTGGGCAGTTATTTAACTTTCATGAGCCTCTTTAGTCCATCTGTAAAATGGGCTTATTCATAGGGCTGTTGTAATGATTACACAAAAGAAGTTATGTAATTCACCTAGAATAGGGCTGTGTATGTAATATCTGTTCAATAAATATTAGTTTTCTTTCTTCGCCCTTACCTTCTCTAGAAGTTTCTCTGATTATATTAGTCCAGAATGTTGATATTGTTCATCTGGCAATCAATTACAGATTATCTTGATGTATTTCATAGAAGCTTTTTTTTTTTTTTTTTGAGATGGAGTCTTGCTCTGTGGCCCAGGCTGGAGTGCAGTGGCACGATCTCGGCTCACTGCAAGCTCCGCCTCCCAGGTCCATGCTATTCTCCTGCCTCAGCTTCCAGAGTAGCTGGGACTACTAGTGTCCGCCATCATGCCCGGCTAATTTTTTGTATTTTTAGTAGAGACCGGGTTTCACCATGTTAGCCAGGATGGTCTCGATCTCCTGACCTTGTGATCTGCCCACCTCAGCCTCCCAAAGTGCTGGGATTACAGGTGTGAGCCACCACACCTGGCCCAGAAGCATTTTTATTATTACTTATCTTGCAATGTTACTAAACTATAAGCCCTGTTTATTAATTTATTAATTCAGTCATTTACTTAATATCCATTTATTTAAAAGAGACAAAGCTTAAGTCACTGATTGACATTGTAAATGTGTATATGGGAATTATATTCTTAAGGGGTGTTCTTTCTGGTACCAGGCATATATGCTTATATATATATCAAAGGAAAGACTGAATGAATGAATATTTTAAGTATCACAAATTAATGCTATGACTTAAGGTAAGATGGATAGAAGGAATTAAAGTTTGGAAAGAAAGGAGATCAATGAAGTGATAGTCACAATAGATTGGGATAAAACAAATTTCTGGAGTAAAGAAATGACTATATATAGAGAGATAACCAAGGAGATAATTTAGGTAGAGCATATAGATTTTGGATGGGATAGTGATTCTAGAGGTTGACTCATCAGAAATTATCAGTGGTATTCAGGAAGTTAGAAGAAAAGGAACAGTCAAATATAAAATCAGTATTTTTAATGTTAGTGGACTTATGGTCCTCATATGCCCTGAAATGACAAATGAGGATTTTGGGGAGGGAAGATGAATTAAATACTAAATGTTTTTTGTTTTAGGTGGTGCTGAGACATTCAAAACAAGCATTAGTGAAAAATATGGGATAAGATCCCTGGAGAGCAGTAAAAGATGTAGCAAGAGTTTATCCTAGAAAGACAATGTGAAGAAAGAAATTTCAGTTAGAAAGAATAAACAGGCAAAAGCCTAAAGTTTCAAAGAGCTAGCACTCTTTAGCTTTCTCTATGTAGGATGATGAAAGGAATGGAGAGTGTGCAGGTGGAAGAGTAGGAGCTGAGGCAAGAACTGTAAGATAGGGCTGGTCATAAAGGACCACTTATGCAAGGCAAAGGATTCTGGAATATGACTTGTAGTTGATGGAAAGCCATTCAACATGCACATGGGCTGAACATCACATCAGGGAATGTAGGAGGGAAGAAATCTAGAAGTTGAATTGGGAAGTAGATCACACAAACCCCAAGATTTGAGTTGAAATCCTCATTTTCAAATGAACTTTTCTATATTCTGATGCTTGAAATTCCACAAGTGCTTCCCTATTATTAGACTCAATTAAGTATTCTGCTCTGAATAAAAAGCCTTTCTTCTTCTCCCTCTCCTATTCTTCCTTCACCTTCTTCTTGTAAGAGAGAAAATGGAATAAGGTAACCTTTCTTACTCAAAACACCTCAGCAAACTCTAACTCTGGATTCTGAAGGAGGGGAGTCATTTTTCAAAGTCATCTGGGGAGATTCTACATGAGATGTTGCCAACAGAGGAAAGCCACCCCCTTACCCCTTACTGCTCTTGAGTATCAGTCAGGGAGATAGTGGAGGATTTCTGAGACAAGAGACAGTTATGGATTTCTCTTCAGATAAGAATTCTCTGGCACAAATTCTGGAGTTCCTGTTTCCTAGGGACACCTCCTCCTTGGTTGTGTTTGCACCTGATCTAATGATTCTATAATGAGCAGCAGCATGACATTGTCTTCTTATATCTCTGACCCGAATGTGAATGTGTTACCAACAGAAAGGAAACTCAGGAAATGAAAACATAAAGGATTCTATTATCAGGCCAACATGCCCACTATTGCAGTGCTACGAACGCCTTATTGACATTCCTATTCACGTCCAACCCCAGCGTAATTAATCACTGGTGCATTTGCTATCCCAGGCTACAAAGATATGTCTTGAAGCCTTTTCAAGTTTCTTCCAAGCTTCTTGCCTTGGCATTTTCCCAAGCTGCTTCTTGAAGAACAGCAAGCTGGTATTTGGAGCATATGGCGATGGTCTGTTTGTGTGTTCATTAAATCAAGATACCAATGAAAAGAAAGCAGAAAGCTTTCTGTCCTTTAAATGAAATTGTCAACCCAGATATCTGCTGCCTTTCCCAAGTCCTGGCCTGAAATGCCTGGCAAGTGGGGCTGTGTTATAATGACAAATTAATTCATATCAGACTTTGATCACGGCCTGAAAAGTTTTCTGACATCAATTTTCAGTAGTTGCCTTTAGAAAATCAGAATACACTTAGGTGCCTCCAATTTTTAACAACAAAAGCAAAGACCTCGTGCCCTATTTGGAGTGTCAACCTCTAACATGAGGATGAGAGGATAAATTTTAGGATTGTCACAGCTATGTGGAAAAGGAAGGCGATGCTGGTGCATGGTCAAAACCCAACAGGAGGGGGCTCTCTTGCTGATGGGCGGCCTATGCACAGAGTGCTGTAGCTGCCTCTCTCTCCTTCATTTTCCCTTCTCTTTCCTTCTGCCATGTAACATGTCAAAAGCAAATGAAAATTGAGAGGATTCGGCTGAAAATAGAATTGAATTCTATTAGTCAGCCTAATAGTGAAGGTGCATTTGGAAATACAGTGCAGTATAGCTAATGTTTACCACTTGACTACTCATGCCCCAGGCTCAAAATGCATAATGATGCAAATTAAAACCCGGCAAATGGAGAAACTGGAATCTCAAAGATAACCATACCTAACGCAGGGTATGACAGAACATCTGCTCTTTAATTAATCTTACGTAAAGACTGAAGCACTGCATAAGATGCGCAGTGTTTATGACAACTGTTGTTTTTTTTGTGTGTGTGTGGTTAACATGCTCCTGGACTCCGTCATGTAATTGTTGCAGCTTTGTAACTCACACAAAGCCCAGCTGAACAACCCCCATCAGCCAGAAAGGAAAATATGGGCAGGAAGGGTACTTAGATGAGAATATGATGATTTCAGAATATAAATCAGGCCAGTCCCCAGTTGCAGTGTTCATTCCTTACTTGTGGGGTTGGACTGGGTGGTGGAAACTTAATCCGAGTATTTTATGTTTTAATATGGGGAATTAACTCTGTGAGTGTTTGCATACACACATATGTATACAATATATTAATATATATTATATTTTATACTTTATAAAGAACTCAAAGAGCTTGAACATATAGTACAGTGATTACAATTATAGGCTTTGGGGCCAGCCTGGTCTGTTAGAATATTGGTTCTTCTGTTTCCTAAATCTGAAATACTGAGTAAGACACTTAACCTCCCTGTGCCTCAGTTTCCTCATCTGTGTAAAAGGCCTAATAATAATTCCATTACCATGGGCTAGGCCTAAACATATTACTTCATTTACATGAATTAACTTATTTAATTTTCCCAATAACCCTATCTCATAGTGAATGAGCTAATATGTGCGAAACTCTCAAAACTATGAGTGATACATTTTTAAGTGTGCAATAAGTATTAGCTATAATAATTATCATGACTTTATAAATCATCTAAAAATATATATTATTATTAAACCCTGACTACTACTCTGTAAGAATGGGTCTGTTAATTTCCCCCGACTTCTTAGCTGTCAACCGAAGCTCAGAAAGATTAATTCAGGTTCGCAAATCTACTCATTTGGAGAGTGACAAAACAAGGATTCTAGCCCCAGATCATCTGACTTTAAATTTTGTGCCTTAAGCTTTTCTTCTGAAATTGGAGTGATGGGTAATTGTAAAAATTGAGGGGGTAAAAAAGAGGAGAGCCATTTGAAATCCATTGTAATAATGTGTCTGTTCAAATCAGTCCTACCAAATCAAGCATGCTCAGCTCTAAAGAAAATGGAGGTGATCTCAGATGTCAAAACACTTCCCTGTGAATATTACTATTTTGGACACTGGCCATTTTAAAAATTTCAATATTCATTTTTTTTCTCAACTGCTATTTCGTATTCCTGTGGTATTTATTCGCCAAACATGATGTTAAGATTATGAAAACGATGAGGCGTCAAGGTCTTAATTTTGCTCTGACATGGAATCTATTCCTATTTCATATACAGGTTGGCTGTTATTTTCTAGCAGATGCTTTCAGGTTGATGCATATAAAATTCACACACTGCGTAGAATTAAGTAGAGGGGGAAAAGGGAATAGGAAAAAAGGATGAAGGGAGAAGTGAGATGCTTATGTTTTTTTGACACCAAAATTGAATCCTTCAATGTAAGGATTTCAAAGCACTGACAACCATTCTCCTGTTTGCTGGGGGAGCTTCCTTTTGTGGTATTATTTCCCCATGGATATTGAGAGTCTTTCTGAGATGAGCACAAGAAGCTAATCACAAACAAACAAAGAGAAGACTGGTAATGCTGATTCCCAACCACCTTGTTCCTTCCACTGGAGGGGGCTCTCTCAACCCCTTCTCTGAGGATGTGGAAACAAACCAGATGGGTGTGCTATCTCCATCTTTTGGCCTTTAGCAGAGTCTCTGGAACAAAGCAGGGCAGCAGGGCTTCTTGAAGACTTGCTTGGAGAGAGAGAGAGAGAGGCTGGATGGAATCTTGAATAAAAATGATAGGTTATGCTTTAAGCTGAATAAAAATAAGCCATCTGAAGAATATATAGAAGTGGCATGCATGCTGCCTCTGGAAAGATTCATTTTTATTTGTCTATCTATGTATAAAGGAGGAAGATAGATAAATGGAAAGGGAAGTGCCATTTCTGTAATGTTCACTCTGGTGAAGGGTTTGCAAACAGTATAAAAATAGTGGCTCTTCCAAAATGACGGCTTACTTGAAGTTTATCCACCTCTCTCCCCCTTGCTCATACCCCTCACCAAAAAAAAAAAAAAAAAAAAAAAAAAAAGAATTCAAAGCTAGCATAGTCACTGTGGGGAAAAGACAGCGATCTTTTGTATGTTGTTATAATTAACCAGGCCCATTTCATCATCAGATTATAGAATGGGATGCAGTGTTAAAAAAAGAACTAAAGGAAGAAACCAGGAGAAGTGGCCATTTTAATTGCATGTTTATTCTCTCTTCGCTTTCCCAAATTGGTTTCGTTTCCTGTGAGTGGGGTTAGTGCCAGGGTATTCACATGAGCAGGGGCCAGGGTGGATTCCAACATTTACCAGCATTTGAATTACCTCCGGACGGTTTGGCGGCCTCTAAATTTATACCCTTGAAGGCACAGCAACAAGCCTTCATCTCCTATGGAAGAGACTTGAAAGCATGCCAGAACAGGACCTCGTCTTCCCTTCTTAGAGTCCTGGCACGTAGAATCACACGAGAAAACAAAAGGCATTTGTGAGGAGCCGTCCAGGAAGAAAGATTAACAATATAAACCGAGGGGGGAAAGAGAAAGAAAAGAAAAAGCCCTTTAAAATGGTTTTGTGCTTATTTTAATAGAACTTGCACAGTCCCTGAATATCCGCTAATCAAAACCAAATGCTTGTTGCTGTACAGCACTCTTTCTTTGTTCACCGGCAATGCCCACTCTGCTTTGCTGGGGGGGTGGGGCCGGGGCTGGCTGGCTTATCTTTCCACCAGGAATAAACAATGTTGTCCTCAAGGTTAGGGCATGCGGCTGATTCAGAAACCCTAGGGAAAACACCCATTGGCAGCTGGACCTTGTTCTTCAGTCACCCCAAATGCCTGATGAAAAACTTGAAGATTTTTTTATGCCTTTTGATCCTGAAATTTGTCGAGGAACAGGAATAGAAAAAGGAGCTACTTCTTCCCAGCACCCCCATCTCTGTCTCTCCTTCGCTCTGTCAGTCCATCTGTGCATCTCTATCTGGGTGCTTTCCTCCTCCTTTCTCCACTCCTTTCCCCTCACATCCTTTCTCTGGCTACCTCTGTCTCTCTGTCGGTCTTTGATTCACTACAAAAAAATCGGTCAGCATCCAACTTGATTGGCTAATGTTGTCTGACCTTGACTTTATGTGGGTTGGAAGGATTTCAGCTTTGGTTTTTATCAGGATTAGCTTTCTATCTGCACAGAAGTACCTAAGCAAGTAACTCATCTCCTCATCTTTCACCTTAGACTTGCTGCTTTCTCCTCCAATTTCTCAAACAACGTGCAGAAAATAAACAGAGTGATTGTGATGGTTACAGCAATAGAACTTTTACTATAGGGCAGAAGGGATGAAGCCACAATCTAGTCCCTGGCTCAGGAGCCGTGTCTTTGGTTTATACCGGGTGATGTTATTAAGGGAGTTGGCAGCATGTTTTGTTTTTAACGCCAGATAATTCTTTTCAAATGCTTATGGGGTGTCCAAGCATCCTGCAAGTGGGGAATGGGAAAGAAGAAACCCAAATACACAGGATCTGTACCTTTTCATGTCGCCCCAGCTCCTTGCAGCACAAATTGACTTTGTAAGATTGGCTCTGAAAATGAATACCCAGGACATCACTCTGTGTTACTTTCCTGTGAAATTACTTTTCTGAATGAAAATATTGAATTCCTTTGAAAGCAAGTAGTATAATATCTCTGGAAATGAAAATCCTGTGGAAATCACAAAGGAAAGAAGGCTGAAGGATATGAAAGCTTTATATCTCTAAATGTTAGTCAGGCCCTGGACTTTTTTTTTTTTCTCCTTGACAACAATCATAACTGCTCTTTCTGATGTTGATACACTGGGTGCTGGGATCTTCTAGATGCTTCTATTACAGATTTATGTTTTATCTACCATAAACAGCCAATATCATTATCTTAATTTACTACAGCATTTGTATGCAGTCGGTGCTTTTTGTAGTCTACTTGCTTAGCAAATCTGACCTGCGGAATTTTCCTTGTCTCAAGGGGAACGTATTGACTTACCGCCAGGCATCTGGCCGTCACAGAGCCGCTGCTGAACTGACAGATGAACCGGGCAGACTCTTCTGAGGAGGCAGTGGCATGGAAGACAGTGTCCTCATACTGCGTCAGCTAGCTGGTTGCTCACCAATGTCCCTCAGATCATCTTGAGAGGGACACCCTCCACCCTTCTTGTTACATTGACAGGTTCAGCAACTATAGAGGGAATCTCCTGCAAATAAAAGTACTCTCTATAAAAATATGCTCCCTTCTATCTTCTCACTCACATGAGTTCCTCTAGGCTCCATGAGTTGATGGTCCTTACATTACATTTGGTGGCATTTATTCTTCTGTTTGTTTGTTTTGAGACGTAGTCTCACTCTGTCGCCCAGGCTGGAGTACAATGGCGTGATCTTGGCTCACCGCAACCTCCGCCTCCTGGGTTCAAGTGATTCTCTTGTCTCAGCCTTTTGTTTGTTCGTTTTTTTCTTAAAGAGCAAGGTGTCCATTGTCAACTGAATAAATTATAAAATGCCTCTTTCAACTTCTCACATCAGCGCAAAAACAGGCAGGAAAGAGAAGAACTAACATGAAGGGGAGGATATGGAAATCCGATCAGGGCAACACGATTCCCAGGGAGTGTTACCTTTCTGTAAAGGGGATGGAGCCCTCTGTCCAGATGGAATATCAGGACTGCTTGACGGCTGAGAGATGCTGTGGATTAGATGGCTGCGGCACTGTCAGCCATGTTTGAGGAGTGTGGAGAGCCATGGCTGGCAGGTGGCCAAGCCAATAGCTTGACTTCCAAAAGCTTTACAACACTTGAAGAAGCTTTTGATTCTTACATAGGTAAATAAAAAAACAAAATGTTTGAGCAATTAAAAAAGATATGGTGATCTTTGAGGGTTAGCTGACCATCCTTAAGAACAAATTAAGACCTATCACCTTCATTTCATCTTGTGAATAGAATTTTTGCCATTTACGATATCCTATAGTTACAAGAGTAGTATATGTGAGCTAGGTGAAATCTGTTTCTTACCTAGTAGCATGTTTCAGCTTTGTAAAATCTTAAAGATGAAAACAGGGCTTGACAGTTTTCTATTTGGTGGATGTATAATGGTTAGTACCCAATGAGTGTTGCAATAGCTATTGGGGGGAGACTCCTGGGGACTCAGTAAACCTTAAGGTCCTTGGTCCTGTCCAGGCCAATAATTTTATCAGACTTAGGTAAATACTTTTTGTTAAGGATGCAGATGACGTGAAACTGGAGGAAATAATAAAGAATACGTTTTATGTCAAAATTAGGTATCAGCTTTCAGGGCAGTGAAAATACTCTGTATGACAGTACACTGATGCGTACATATCACTATACATTTGTCCAAACCCACAGAATGTACAATAGCAAGAGTGAACCCAAATGTAAATTATGGACTTTCATTGATAATGGTAGGTTACCATAAGTTAATCAGTTTTAACAAATGTGCCACTCTGGTGGGGTTGTTGATAATAGGGGAGACTGTGCATGTGTGGGGACAAGGGTATGTGGGCAATCTCTCTGTACCTTCCTCCCAATTTTACTGTGAACATAAAACTGCTCTAAAGAAATAAAGTATTTACAAAAGATGGAGTGAGACAGAGAAAAAAAAAAAAAGATGATTTCCAGGAACTGGAGACAGGAGGGAATAGGGAGCTAGTGTTTGGTGGTATAGAATTTCAGTTTGGGACGATGCAAAAGTTATGGCGATGGATGGTGGTAATGGGCACACCACAGCATGAATATACTTCATGCCATTGAACTGTATACTTAAAAATGGTTAAGGTGATAAATTTCATGTGATACATATTTTACCACAATAGGAAAAAACACATGGTTCTTCAGTTGGCTGATAAACAACAACAATAACAAAAACGTAGGTATCAAAAAATATTAACAAACTGGATTGATGAAATTTAACATGGATAATGGGAAGTCTAATACTTCCCATTAGAATAGAAGTATGGCTTAATGTGAAACTTAAAACTTTATATGTGAAAAAGAGAAAATTTGGGTAAACCCAGTCAATGTGAGAAGTTCTTGATTGTTCTGCTTCTGCTTCCACCAAAAGTTTCCTAGAGGATGATGTTCAGCACAAGTCCATCTCTTGAAAGATGTGGTTAGTCATTCCTTTGGATCTCCCATACCTTCTTCTAAATTATTCTAAAAGATCTCATAATTATGCCCTAAATTTCTATATATATCACTATAAAATTTTATATATTCATGTGTTCCAGCAGATAATTAGTGCTCAAAAATATTTGTAGATTAAATTGCAAAATTATTTAAGTTCCATTGTTTCTTTGTGTAGCCTATGCTGCCTTCATCATAGGCACTTTGGCCTGGGACATGCCTTCTTTGTACCTTCATTTGCAGAAACCTTTCAATGTCCTAATAAAATACAAATGAGAATTCATATCCTAAGTTGAACTTCTGATATTAATTGTTTTATAGTAAGTATCTTTAAAGCCATTTCGTCAGGGTGAGGCTTGTCATCAATTAATGTTCTTCAAGTGTATACATATGATTCCAATCTCCTGTGTGTTGGAGATCAAAAACTCAAGTGTGAAGACATTCCTTGGTATAACTAGTGGCTAAATTCTTTAAAACAGATGCCAGACAAAAATAAATACATCTTAAATAATTTTTCAATCAAGTAATGGCATGGAAGGAAGTTAGGGCATTTAGCCACTTTTGGAGGATATCACTGTCTCTATTTAATTTATAGTTATGCAAAGTTAGACTTATTTGATAATTATATAGAGTGAGAGGTAGAGTGAACAGAGAAAGAATTATAGATGATAAATCAGTTTCTGCAATGTGGCCACAGGGTTGATGGCTATGGGTTATACTTAATCTTAAAATTTTCTTTCTATGCTTAAATAAATTGAAAATAGTTAACAGTGAAGTGAGTGCCATCATTCATCTGTGTAGCTGTAGAATCATAAGCAATTAATATAAAGAAAGAAAACTTCAATGCAGAACAACACAAACACAGCACAAATGCATTTCATTTCCAAGGCAATAGAGAAACTATGGGGGTAAAGGATAGATACTGGACATTGTCATTCCCTGGCAGTTAAGGCTCCCAGGCTGTGGGGGGCCACCTACCATGGTACTTGCCCCACATTTCATTGCATCACCACATTATTTCACTAAAAGGTCTAAGTAAAATTATGTGGTATTTCAAATATGTAAAACACAAATGTACATAAACCAAGAACAGCCTGTATATGCCTTGTAAAAACAGTTGTACATCCATGGGATATTTATTTTCATTTTTCCAGGCTTGAGGTGTAATGTGTGTTATAGTAAATCGATAACTTAAGATTTTTAGTCTCAACTTAGAACATCATTTTCCTGGTATTGTCATAAACCATCAGTGTACATAGAATCCTAGTATTGACACTAAGGTTATTTCTTTTTAAATTACTCTTAACCAATTAGTAGCAAAGAAATTATTTACTAGACAATGTGTCTTGAGTTAGGTTAGAAAATGGTAAACATTTCATCCTTCCCTTCCTCCTTCCCTTCCTCCCTTCTTTCCTTTCTTTCTTCCCTTCTACCTACTGTGGTGGGTGCTAAGATCCTGGTGAAAAAGAAGAGACATGTAAAGCATTTATCAGAAAACAATATGATCAGTGCTATCTTAAAGGCATGTATGGGATTTCAAGGTGGCCCTGAGTTGGGGTGGGTGGGTGTGGTCACAAAGAATTTTCTGAAAAAAATAGTGACTAGGTTGAGTCTTCAAGCTAGTTTGTTATTTTCAGAATTTGAATGAAATTCAAGCCATAGAAGAATTTTTCTAAACTTTCAAGTCTTTTAACAATGAAGGGAGAGGGCTAAGACTGTATCTGTGGCAAAGTTGTATTATCCCCTCTTGCTCTCTATCAACTTTGCTTTCTACTGGAAGTAAATTTGAAAAATCCAAAAGTGAGTTGAGCTGGTTGTTAAACTCAATTATTAAAAAAAGAAAAGCCAGGATCTTCTCATGCAGACTATTGGGAAAATAAATGAAGGGGGAAAAAAATTTCTAATGGTGCAGTGGGTGTAACTGTCTCTTGGTGGAGTAAGCTACATTTTCTGTCCTGCAGAGAAGGAGGTGGAGTGGAGGATGGCCTAATTTCAAGTACTTGAAAAACTTTGGCTGTAGTCATGTAGCTATGTCCTATTCACAGTATGAGAGGAATTCTGGGATGGTAGATTACACTCCAGATGGGGAAGGAATATCAACTGAATTATTAACATCATCTGTATATTACAATGAAAATAGACAAGGATCTGAATTTGAAGCATTAATTGAGAGTCTCCCTCAACTTACTTTGGTAGAGGAGTAGAAAGACCTGGTCAAGGTGGGCAGACAGAAATGTTCGAAAGATAATGGGACGTCAGTCTGACTCACCACTTAATTAATAGCATGGCCTTTTGTTGCCTATTAAATCTCTAGGAGTTACTTTCCTCATCAGCGCAATGTTGTGGGGAGGAGCAACAGGTTTGTAATGGATTAACCCTAAGAGCATATCCAATTTTAAATTTTTAATTGAGTAGCCAAAAGACAATTCAATTTGGTTCCTACATACACATTGGATACTTTTACAAACTCTTTCATATATATAAATATAAACATACATATCTAGAAATGATGTAGAAGGTATATTGTACTCTACAGCTAATACAGATTCACTAATTCTCAGTCTTACTTCCATGAAACTCAAACATCTAATTTCAATCTTCTTGTCTAAATGTATCTTCAATTACTCACCTTCTGGCATATCCCAACTCAGTAAATTCTCACAATTCTCTGAAAATATCAAGCATATTGTTGTCCCCATCCCTTAACTTGTGCTTTCAGAAAGCTCTACAGCTCAGAGATCTCTGTATTTAAATTCAGCCCATCCTTCTAGGTCTGTCATAAAAGAACTCATGAGCCACGTATCTGATTGCCTCCTCCTGGAAGTTGAGCGTGATCTTGGCTCCCCAAAAGTCTGCTCCTGTCTTGTAATACTTGCCCACTTGCTACGTTGTGTTAGGTTTGTTTGTCTAAATATCTGTTTTGTTATTTAAGAGGAACCAGATCCTATTAATGCCTTTGCTCCCAGAGCTTAGCACAGTTCGTGGAATGCGATGGGCAATCAGTTTATGCCGGTGGAATAGAATGAGGGGAAAACTGGTATTTTACGATGGACGCTCATGCAGAGTGAAAGCCTAAGCTCTTTCATCAGTGCAAGGCTTTACATGATCCTCCTCACTCTGCTCCAACCACACGGCCTGCTTTCTGCTCCTGGAACAGTTCCAAGTCTCTTCCTATCTTACGGCATTTGAATCAGTTGTTTTCCACCTAGAGTGCTCTTCTCCAGCCAGCATCATGCCCCATGCCCTCACTTCCATCAGATCTCTGCTCAGCAAAGCCTTCCCTGAAGCTTTCTCTATTTAAAATGACAGTTTTACAGAACTCCTGATCCCTTACCTGTCTCATTTTTCTCCATAGCATTCATTACCATCTGACATACTAAGTATTCTTTTGTTTGCTAGCCATTTGTTTCCTCCAGCAGAATGGAAGCTACAGAAAAGCAGGGTCTTTGTTCATGGTTTTATCTCTAGTGTCTAGAACCATGCCTGGTGCATAGTAAGTTTTGCATGTCTTCGTTCAATATCTGCTTATTCTCTTAATGTGTCTGGGTTTCTCCAGACTCACGGCAGCTTGTAATCAATGTTACTGTCTTGTTTCCAGGCCCTGATCTCTAGTGGAAAATCCAGTCTCTCTTCTGTATTATAGATCTCAGCTTAAGAACCTCTGATCTAGTAGAAGTGGAAGGTCTGAACTGGAGTGGTATTCATAGAATTAATTATATATATTAAAGGAAGGGTGGGGGATAAATAACTAAAGAAAAAAATAAAGGCATGTGTTTTTTTCTACAGAGGATCTCATAATCAGAAATAGATTTAAATGAAGCCCCATGCTTTTTTATTGATAATAAATTTTAGCTTAAAAGAGGGTTAATGGCCTGTGTTTAGCTTGGACACATGACTCAAATGAGATTCAAATATATATGGAAGATTTAGTGAGTAGTTTCCATGAAGAAAGCATGTTAAGAATTTTGTAGCTTTATGGGTTCTAAATAAGTTTAGGCTAATGATACAGTTCATATTTATTCTTTGATAAGAGAGCCTTCAAATTTTATCTTGATATTATGAATTTAATATGTATATATTAAACTTTATCTAGATTGCATGACAATACCTGGTCTGCTTCTGTTAGAATTACCCTTATCTGAACTCAAATACATAGTAAGTTGAAAGCACCAGGCCCCAGCTTCTGTTCCAGCTGATTTTACGTGAATTGTTCTTTTTGTTTGTTTGTTTGGGTTTTTTTGATAAAAATATTAAATGGGCTACATTCCTGGTCAAATGGGTCATCCCTAGCCCTTGAGTAGTCATATTGTCAAACATGAATGAACAAGGTTTTGAAGAGATCTGATACATGGATAGAGGAGAGAGAAGAGGAGAGGATGACCTTTAAATCTATTTATTAGAAAAAAAATACTTATTGAGCATCTTCAACATACCAGAAACCGCTGTAGGCACTAAGAATATAAAGATAATTATGGCATGCTTCCTGCCCTTGTGGGAGTCCTTGTCTAGGTTTTGAGCCTATGTGATTGGTGCTGCCAGCAGAGAAAGAGAAGAAAGCAAAGGGCATCGGGCGGAGGAAAGACTAGAGAGGTTAAGACTTAGGCTTGCTGAATTTGAGATGAGAACAATACATCTAAATGGTCTTACTGTGCTTTTGAATGGATGGAAAAATCTATGTTCTGTAGGGAAAAAGCAATGAATAATAATGGTAGACAAGCATAAGACGAATATGAAGTCTGTTTTCTATTGGGAAGTATGCATTTGATATTTCAGGATGGGAAAAGTTTTTCTTTCTTTTTCTTTCCTTTTTTTTTTTTTATTTTAAAGTTAGGACTTCTTGCCAAGTTTCTGCTTAGGAATTCTGAACTGAACTTCAAATGTTTAGGGGCTTCTGTTTTAAACACATTTGGAGTTGTGGCTTCTTCTTCAAGGAAGAAAACCCCTTGGAGTACATCAAAGAGCTGAGAAAAAAGACACAGTATATTGACAATTTGTGTGAGGGCATCAAAACCATAAAAACTGTCTCTGTAGTACACACACATTCCAACATTAGGGGGAAAGGTTTCCGGTGAGACTCCTGGTACTGAATCAAACCCCAAATACTTGGGAAGTAATTTAACACATTCGCTGTACCTAAAATACGACCTGGCTCACCCAGCCATTTCAAACCAAGGTCTAGAAGATGTTGTCTCTTGTGAGTGACCTTTAAATAAATTGTGAGGCTTCTCATTGCTGTACCCAGGTGAGAAGAGTCAGGGAATAGAAGCAGGGAAAGGAGTCTTCCCAGAACATCAGAGGCCATTTGACACAGGTCCTTGGTGAAAACTGCTTAAACATTCAATTTGAATCACAGTGGCCTAGATCTTATGATGAAAGATTGTCTGTGTTGATTCAAGACCCATTCTCTCCTTAATCCTATTGAGGACCGAGTAAAAAACGGTATGGAGTAAAATCCACACCTTCAAGAAACAATCCCACTGTTAAATTCTTGGCAGAGGAGCGTGGGAGTTACATTCACACAGACCTTGTCTGGAGTCACAGCTTCATAGCTTATGAGCTAGGTAACCTCAGGCAGGGTTTTAAGCCTGAGGTTTTCTTTAAGCCTTTGTTTTCTCATTTAAAAAATGGAAACAAGAACATCCACCTTACCAGGTTGTCACTTGAATCAATGAATATTGGATATAAAATGCCCAGCAGATTCCCTGAGGCTTACAAAGAGCTTGAAAAATGGTTTTTTTTCCTTCGTGCCACCCTTTTTCATTCTCCATGGGGGGATAAAATAAGCTGAGGCCTAGTTGAGGTTAAAGTGAAGAGTTCAAGTTAAGAAACTGAGGAGATAATTTTTATGCCAGTTCCAATTCTGCCACCCCTTGCTATGTGACCTGAGGCAAGTCTCTTAACCTTTGTCACCTCTATTTTCTCACTAACAAATTGAAGGTGAAGACTGAAGTTTAAAAATACTCGTAAATTGGAATAAAAGGGCGAGTTTAACTCTTAGGCAGAAAAAAAAAAAACAGATTTGCAGGATCGTCAAGAGGGTTGGCTTTGGAATTGGACTTTCAAAGTTTCAGCAACGACTCTGAAACTTGCTTGCTGTATGATTTTGGCCTAGTTACCCAAGGTCATTGTATCTTGGTTTCCTCATCTGCTAAATAGAAATAGTAATAATAATAGTTTAAGCCGTATAGATGTGAGAAGGATAAGGAGAGAATGCACGGAAAGCACTGGATATGCTTGGCACATAGCAAGTACTCAATATCTGTCTTTGTTATCTCAGATAACCCTGCTGGAAAGCTCAAAACTTGTGACCAGAGAATAAAGATTAAATTAGCAGAGAAATCCTGGAGTGTGATTTGGAACCCTTCTGGCCTAGACACCCTGAACAGGCCTTCCAAATTTCTGTTCTATAGTAGAGTACAGACTCCTAGGTTGGCCAAGTGTTTGGGAAAAATTTCAGGACCAGCAACGACTTATTTTGTTACTGGAAATGCTCATTCCTCTGAACCTCTCTTTGTAGAGTTCGCCACCCCTGGAATAGATAGACCTTCAATCAGGACCCCTTGGAAGAGTGTTGGAATTGCTCTAGTATGGGGTACTTTGCCTGTAGCTTAAGGAGACTGCCTTGCATTAATCATCCAGAACTTATGTGTCAAAAACATAGAGGATCCCAACTTAATACTCCTGCTGAGTAATCAGAGTCTGATATACTGTGGTTCCAATTCTGTTGTGCAAATAAACTTACACTTGATTCAAACCCAAATTAGCCTGTGAGAGTTACTAGCCATGTCTTCCTGTTGCAGCCTTACTAAGGGCAGAGGGGCTATACTCAGCATTGCTGTGAATAATAAATTTAACTCATTGCACATCTCCCATTCGCTGGTGTCTAGAAACTCCTAAAAGGGTTTCCAAGGAAGGAAATGGCAACCAGCAGTGTAGCCAGGGAAAAGAGGGCGTGGTCAGGGCAAGATCAGGACTTCAGAAGACTTAAGTGCTAAAAATTAGTATCTTACTTGCACCACTGTTCCCTAAATTATACGTAATTAAAAACAAAATCAAACTATAAAAGAAATACAGCCACGTCCAGTGAAGTTCTGATAGTTCTGATTTTTCCATATGATTCAAAAATGTGTCAATGAATACTCTTTCTTAATTAAAAAAAATCCCTGCTTTTCTGGTTATCAGAGAACATGTTAGTCTGCCATGGGTAATCTAGCCCTGGTCACGATCTTGGGATCACCATCCAGAGATCGTATCTGAGAAATCTGGGAAGTGGTTTCCTTCTGATAAAAGAATGTAATTAAAGAAAAGGGTGGATCATTTGTTAAGTGTTTTATTTTCCCAAAGGAAGGGCAGAGATGATGTGACACAGGAGTGATGTCCTATAAAGGCAAGTCCTTAGCAGTAATAGTGCATCCAAGACTTTGAAGTGAGTTCCCATGACTTACTTCAGAAGTCTGGACTCGGAAATTAGCCTCTTGAATGGTTGCTTTTATTCTGGTCTTACTTATTTCCAATAGATTCTCTATATTGTTGCCAGAGTGATCTCTTTGAAAAAAATCTGACCATGAAAGTCTTCTGTTTATAACGCTTTATATGAAACTTCACCATTACCTATAGAATAAAGACAAACTCCTTTGCACCTACTTTCTACCAATTGATTTTCATCTTTCCCTATTGCCCCAAGAAACTGTAGGCTCTTGCTATACACAAATACTCTTCCCAGCCTCTGCATTTCTTCCACTGCTGTTCCTTCTGCCCTACTTTCATCCGCCTCACAATTCCAGTCATTTCTTGAAACACAGCCCTGATACACCTGTCTATGGGCAGGGTTCTCTGATTCTCCAGGCAGGATTTGTGTCTCTCCATTTTGTGCTTCCACACATTTGTTTCATATCTCTAGGGTGGTACTTCTGCTATAACTTTTCGGACATGATGATTTATATGTCTGCATATAAATCCTCTTCGTAACTATAATTCCTTGAGGACAGGGACCAGGCTTTGTTTATTTTGGTATTTTCATTGCCTTGTAAAGAGCCCAGCAACAGTGTCTAGCACAAACAAGTTGCAAAAGAATGTTTGCTGAGTAAATGCAATAACTGGTCAATAAATTGGCAATCATACAATAATACCTACCTCCACTAAGGCAAAGACCATGTAGCTGGCCCTCTGAATAAATAAGTGAATGAATGACAGCCATTTAGAGCTGCTGTGAAAACCTAAATGAAAACTATGGAAGCTTTGTGAACTATGAATGGCTGGGCCCAGGTGAGATAGTATCACTCTGATTGCAATGAGCACAGTCCCTCCGGCTCACATAGCGATGTGGCCATGTGCAAAGGGCCATAGGAGCCAGCTTTTAGCTGCCTGACTGTCACCCCAGGTAAGGAAAAGGCAGCGTTCCATTGACTGGACGTGTAATGGGGTGAAAGTGAGCCTGCTGCTATTTCTTTCACAGCTTGTGAAGGCTGTAATGAAAAGATCTGAGAGACTTTTTCTCCCTGGTCCTGGAGGAGAGTGTCATAAATGTCCAATTTACCACTGATTGCCACACTGGCCCAGGGAATCCACAGCAACAAGTTATTGAAACAGCTAACCAGAGTGCACATGTTGAGAGGGCAACTTAACCTCTTTTATCATCCTGATTGAGTAGCAAATTAGAAATAATAACCACCATTAATTGAACAACTTCTCTATGTCATACATAGTGCCAAAATATCATTTGATCTTCACAAAATCCTACAACTGGATGTATTGTCATCATTTTAGGAAACACAAGGCTCAGTCAGTTTAAGTGGTTTCTCCAGAATTGCTTAGTGTATCAGCTATCACTGTATTATACTGCAGTAACAAACAACCCCAACGTCTCAGTGTCTTGGAGCAAAAGGACTTTAATTCTTGCTCTTATTATGAGTCTAGTACAGTGTCTGAGGCTGGCTGTGGCTCTGCCCCATGTATCTTTATTTTAGAAACCAGCCTGAAAAAACAGTCCTAATTTGGAATTTATCATTCTCATGACAGAGAGAAAAGAATAGTGATTGACCTACCAAAGGCTCTTAAAGCTCTTCTGTGTTGTGACGCGTGTTATGTCAACTCACAGTCCATTGGCCAAAGCAAGCCATATGGCCAAGCTTGAAGTTAAGCAGGTAGGAGTATGTGCTTCTTCCATAGAAAGGCACCTCAAGTCTCATATCAATGAACAGGAATGAATAATTGGGAAAAAATAGGGGCATTCATAAAATTACCTAATGAGTGGCAGAGCTGGGATTGAAACTGAATTTCTTCTTAACCCAGTTTCCGTGTTATTTCCACTGTACCAGGTGGTCTACTATGGGAATCTCACTGGAGGTTTATTAACTTTGGTGACAGGAGCCTTGAGTAAAACTCCAAGGCTTTGATTCCTGAAAGTGCAGGAGAAGGAAGAACTGAGAACCCCATCTTGTTACTTAGCAGAACAGGATTGCAAGTGTGTGTCAGGAAAGTCTTGCTCTGTAGTCTGTCAGTGTAATTGGCATGAAAAACCTACTCTCTTTCTGCAGCCCTTATTGCTCCAGTAAATCTCCCACTGTACCTCCCATTACCCCTCACTTAAAGCACCGATTATTCCTTTATTAGAGCTCAACCACAAGTAGGCCATGAATTTTTATGGCTTTTCCAGATCTCATAAGGCAATGGGAAGCATCCATTTAAACAGAATCACTAAAGTATACCACAGGTTTATGGTCTGATGAAGCATTTTGCTGGTTTAAAAGAAGTCTTACCCACTCACTCGTTCTTTGAACGTTTAGTTTCCTCCTTGAAAGAAAGGAAATTTCAAGTCCCTAATTTCAACCTCCCTAGTAGTCACCCTGTGAACTGTGGCCAGGTCGCATAATCTGAATGATCCACTTTTGAAAATCACTGCTACCTAGGAAAAAAAAATTATCTCAGTGTCCTAGAGTTCTGTTAGAGTGTTTATTCTCTTTAATGTATGTGTACCTTCATTCGGCAATTTATTCACCAAACATTAATTGTATAACTACTGTATGTCACACAATGTACTGGGCCTGACTGTAAACCCCCTCAGCTTTTAATCCTATCATTGTCGGCTGCCCCTTGATAAAGAGAGAAGAAACTGCCATTTCTTGAGTAACTTCAAAGCAATTTCATGAACATTCTCTTATTTGACTGTCTATATTTTTCACCATGGTGCAGAGTCATCTCACTTGAACATGCCATATCTGAAATGTTCTTGAGTTGTGTTTGCAACCTCAGTAATACTGTTGAGCACAATTGGACGTATGGATCTAAACACAGAGCTTGCTTAATGAGGAAAAAAGTATGGTCCTCAAAGCAACTAAATCAATTTCTGCAAATAACCAAGGTATTTTCTATTAACAAGCTCCTTCTAAAAATATCCTAATGTTAAGTAGCTACTCCTAGCTTGCACATAATCAGATTCTTTCCCCCTGAGTTTTTACCCTATGAACTAGAGACATACATATAGTCAGTTTTTCCATCTGGATTTTTTGCAGATACTTTTAAATTCAACATGTCTCAAATGTCATTCACTATGTCCCACATCTACTTAGTCTTAAATTTGCTCGTCTTCTCTTTCTCTCTTGGTCAATGTACAAATCAACGTCAATGTTCACCCTTTCACCAGGATTTGTTACCTGAGAGACATTCTTGACTCTTCATTCTCCTTTACCTTCCCCATCCAATCAGTCACTAAGTTTTCCCTTTTCTTCCTAGAATCGTTCAAATCAGTAATGCCCACTCCATTCTCACTGCCTCAGCCTTTCTTTACTGGATCCTACAACACCTCCTCTAACTGGGATCTTTTTGTCTTCAGTCTGACCCTGTTCCAACCCATTTTAATCAGTATTTCCACAGCGAGCTTTCTACTTCCAAGTCTGATCATACCTCTTTCCTCTATAAAGGTCTCCATTGCTCCCTCAGTATTTTCAGTGCAAAGGCCTTCCCTTCCAGCACAGAATAACAAAAGGATTCATGCTAATGAATACTTATTCCCATCCCCATTTTTATAATTATGCTTCCTATCCCTCAAAATGCACTCTATAAACCAGTCATGTGCATAGACTTACCTATTTCCTGAAATCATCCTTTCTGAAATTCCCACATATGCTATTCTGTCTCCTTCTAGAAAAGTTCTGCCCAATCCCAAAGACTTAGTTCAAATATACATTCCTAAGGAAAGTGCCTTGAAATCTCTTCAGGCAGGACTAAGCCCTTCCACGTTTGGACCTCCACAGGGTCTTGAACTTCACTTAATTTTCTAATCTTCTCTATCAGACTGCAAGTTCAGAGGAACACAGCATCATGTCTTACTTAGATTTTGTGTTCTTTATCTCATTGATCCTCCAACCCCATCAGACAGGTTGCTATTATCCCATTCTGGAGACACTAATCAGGTTTACCTCATGTTTCAAGATTGTGCAGTTAGTAAGTGGAAGGCCTGGAGGTCCACTCCAGGTGTCCCCACGGCCACACATTGTTTGCTGATACACTTCTTCACTGTTTGCAACTCTAGCAGTGGCCCATGCCATGAAAATAGGACGGGCTTAGCAGAGGGCATCTGGTCAGAATGGCGGTCTAGCAGATTTGCCGTCAAGCTGTATTTTCAAAGCAAGAACAGAGGTTTTATTTGGATTGTGTTATACATCATTAAAAATTGTCATGTTTTCTGAAGCTTTTATTCACACAACATATAGGATTGAGAAAATCTTAGTAGTCTATATCAAAAATGTATTATCATTATTATGGTCATTATTTTTTGGAAGGGGAGTTTTAAGGACTGGTTGGAAATTGTGAGGAGAAGCTTCTTTGGTGGGGGCTACTATAAGCCTTAGTGGATTACCAGGCATAGATGAGAAGCCCAGCCTAAACCTTAACCTTGTAAGTTTTGCTCCAGCAGAAATGCTTTCACTAGGTAAATGCTAAGGGTTCTGGTCTCAGGTTGAATGCAAATGGCTATAAGATGTGTCTGCATGGACACTTCTGCACGTAAGAAATAAAATCACTTCTGACGTTATCTATTCTGCTGTTCATTGACCTCTGAATTAAGGCAAATACATCACAGATTCCTTCTGGAGTTTAGAACTAAAGAAGTGTTTCTCCTAAAGATGTGCTAACCTTTCTTTTATCACGGTGAGAGTTATGGAATCCAAATACTTCCCAAGTGTGGGCTATGAATCAGAATTATCCAGGGAATGTAATAAATATACTGATTCCTGGATTCTATCCCTAGAAATTCTGATTGAGAGACCAGAGAGGGGAGGAAGAATCTGTTCATTGTTGGCAGCTTGCTACCTAGGCTCTTTGCGGTGCACCAATTAAACTACTGTTATCACCATTAACCTCTAATAATTTTAACCTAAGGTGTGGCTGCTCCTTCTGCTGTCAGTGCTGGGCTGAGGAGGCATCCTCCTGATCTCTGACTTGGTACAGAAGACAATGTATGCCTCTAAACCTTGGCATTTTTTCTCCTCTGGCCTGAGGGTGCTTGGTCATGGTGAAAGGTGAGCCTTGGGGCTGAAAGAGTTCAGGTCCCCAACCCTCTATCCTCAGTGTGAGCGGCTGGGACTGCATCTGTGTCTGCAGGCATTTAAATGGGGACCCCGGTCCACAGGGAAGAGCATCATCTCAGGTGTTTATGGGTTAACAGAGTGCTGATTGGAAAACTGAAGTTCTAAGAAGTAGACTTGCCCAAGGTCACCAAAAGCTAGTGGCAGAGTCCAAATATGAGTCCAAGTCACTTAACTCTTAGACCAGTGCTTACTCTTCTACCGCCTGTGACTGCCATGGGCATTGAGAAGGCTGTCCCTGTCTCACATCCTGTAGGAAGGGACATAAAACATGGGATTAGAGGACTGCTGCATTTTAAAAATCAGCCCTTTGTCTGTCTTTGAACACATCCTCTGCTCGCGCTTCCCTTATTAGGACAGAAACTTCCCAGGAGAGGAACAGAAGGAAAATGAGAAGGATTCATGGAAGCTCTATATCGGGGACAGTCTTTTTTTCCTTTTTAAATTTCAGGTTAACATGAACCTGCTTATTTCCTCTGCATCCTTAGTGAATATCAAATACGACTGATTTATGCTACTTTCTCTAACTGGTGTTCTAATGGGTCCACAAGAGGAAAATAAAATATTTAATAAAATAAAATGTGACAAATGAACTCTTTGAGTGAAACAAGCCAGATTAGTGAGAGTTGCAGATGCAGCATAAGGAGGAAGGAGGTTCTGAGAGCTGGAACGAGGCCGAGGTGAACGTTGTGATGGGTTTTGAGATTTTTTAGAAATTTTAAATTGAGGGGATTTGACCATATTATACATAATCTGATGTCTCCATGTATACATTTCATCTTCACTCGCCGTTCTTTTGTGGCTTCTCATTTGCTGCAGTCAGAGCAGGGTTCCCTATTATGTAAATAAGGGAATGAGACAGATGGTGCCACAAAGCAATGAATTCATTTGGGGGGAGGGCTTTAATTATGGATGGGTGGGCCCGGCTGTGTTTTGGGTTCAGCAAACGTCCCAAACGTTATGGGATTGGCAAAACCCCAGATGCAGTTTTCCAGGCACATTTTAAAATCCTGTCATATTTTCAGGGGAATTGAAGTTGGGAATTGAACTTGTTCTTTATTAAATTCCTCAAGTTGCTGGCCCTGATTTTTAGCCTTTGAAATTGTGGAGGAATTTGAGCAGTGCTTTAAGGGGTTGGTCTACAATTTTTTTTAAGACTAAGATACCTCATAGGTACTATTGATGTTTTGAATCTTGTTTATTGAGTCTTTAAAAATTGGAGATCCAGATTAATATGAAGAAATTAAAATTATTTATAATCCTAGAAGATGATTGCTATTAATTTGTTGCATATTGAATTTTAGTATTTTTAGTACATGTTTTATACAGTTGAAATCACACTATACTTGCAATTTTATATTGTGTTTGGTCACTTAGTATTAGATCACAATCATTTCCTGTATCACTGTTTATAGTATTTGTGAACATATGGTACTTTATTGAATTTATGACTTTGTCACTTGAAACAATTAAAAAATATATTTTAGTTGGCATTTCTTTCACTCAGAGTAGTATAAACTAGAGCTTTAGATAGTCTGAGTTGGTTTATATCCTTGGTTGATGAACTTTAGTAGAAACAGATTAACAGAATAATCAGAACTGGCTATGGGGATTGGGGGAGGTGCTATTCATGGTCAGTGTCAATGATAAATTGATTAAAGTCATGTGGCAAGTTCACAGTCAAAGGTAGAAGGTCAAAGAGAGACCCAAGACAGGCTGAGGACATAGTATACACAAAGGACTTAGAGCTGTGGATATTAACACATAAAAAGCAAAACGCAAGTTAGGTGAAAACTTAAGAAAACAGAGTAGACCATTAGCTCTTGTGAACTTAGCATCCAGGGATTCAGCTATTCACAAGGGACCTTGCAAGACCAGAATATGGGTGATTTATCATTTTGCTGCAGTAACACTTTGAGTCTCATGGGTTTGGAAGGCTTGCATTTTGACTAAGCCACTGAATCTGTGAATGTAGCCAGCCACCCAGATTTTGGGTTTAGTTTTGTGGTTCCACACTTTTTGAGAAGAACTTAGTAATTCTCAATTCTCATAATGTGATAAATTGTTTCTT
Organism: Symphalangus syndactylus; assembly: GCF_028878055.3. Lineage (NCBI taxonomy): Eukaryota > Metazoa > Chordata > Mammalia > Primates > Hylobatidae > Symphalangus > Symphalangus syndactylus. The sequence continues at coordinate 38,700,840 of NC_072425.2, read as the reverse complement.
TGTAAAAACAAAACAAAAATAACAACTAGCTAAGGGAAGAACATCAACTGCCAGAGCTGGTGCTGAAAGGGAATAGAAAATAAGAAGCCTAAGTGATGGTCCCTTGCCAGGAAGCTGAACCCTTGGATTCATTAAGGAGTGGAATGTCGCACTTGGCAGTACTCTGGTTCTATGACACAAACGAGTCCACCAGATGCTCTCTACAGCATTAAGAAAAAGATATTTGTGATTCCACTTCAGGCAGCACTCTACTCTGTGCAAATATTGCTCATTAAGTAAATTATTAAAGCACAACTTAAATGTTTCAGTCTTTCATGATCTCTTTTTCTGGGAGAAATTATATTAAAGTGATATTTGTAAATGTGCTGATTCACTAAGACCTTGGATGTGCCAAGGATTCATCTTAACTAAATGTCTTTTAGTGAGGATTTTGCGGTAGTCAATTTCAACTCTGACAAATTCTGAATTCCCTATAAATTCCAGACAAGTGAGGTAGAATGAGAATGACCTGTTGAGGATAGAGCAATGAATTTATTGTGCAGCATGTGATTGGCATTGACCAGTGATTCACATCTCAGATGGACAAAAAGAAAGCTGTCCGCATTTGAGTGTCGAATATACCTGTGACTGATACGGTGACAAAAAGAGGATCATTTAACGCCAACCATGCAAATTTGTTTTGGTGTTGGTTTGGAGCTCCACAAAATGGCCTGGCCTAAAAGAAATCATCCTGAAGACAATTTTAAAAGCAATAAAAATGGAAACTATTGCCCAAAGAATATACCTAGGCCTGACTTGTCACAAGCAAAATTTTGGAGGAAAAAAAGTTAGCTTCAAAATCGCCCTACTGAGATGAGTCCAGTAGATCGAAGTTGAACCCCAACTCAGTTCATTACAATTTATTCTACCTTGATCACTTCACCTCTCTGAGCCTCGGTTTTCTCACCTGAAAATTAGGGGTAGAGTGATGGTTAGGAGCAGTACAATTGACCTTTCAAGATATATAATAAACTCATGCTTCCTATATTCCATATATTCCATCCACATACCCTCAATAACAGAGAAGAAGGTGCCTATTTCCTCTGGAAGGATCAGACAGTTACCTGCAAAGTGCCCTCAAGCCAGAACTTAGTTTCATTTTTTTCTGCAATTCTTACATGCTCACAAGTCCTTGCACTGTCTGGCCCAAGCAACATCTCCAGCCTGACCCACTACTTTCTCCGTTACCCTGTGAGCTTTAGTGTCACTGGCCTTCTTCCTAATCCCTGCCCACATCAAGGCTTTGGACTCATACTGCCCCATCTGCATCTCCCACCAACACCACCTCTCCAGCCTTTTACCTGCTCAGCTCCTTCTCATCCTTCGGATCTCAGCTCGTGCTTCCCTTGCCTTTGTGCTAGGCTCTTTAAGAACTGTGGTATTTTCTTCAGAGCACTTATCCCAGCTTTTGCAACTAATTCCTCTGCCTCCCTCATCGGGTTCTAAATTTTCTGAGATCAGGGTGCATTTGATTCTGCCCATGATAGGAACACCAAGGCTTTGTACAAATGCTCAGTAAATATTTGTTGAATAAATAAATGAAAATTTAAAAATCATGCTAATTTTAAAATTGCCTTTTGTAATATACCTCTTTTAATACCTGTTTGAAATAAAACATACTGTTCAAAATAATCTTTGAGTCAAATGGTCCCTCCGGGAAGTTGCGTCATGCTTTGTCTTCATTGTTAGTGATTCAATGCTGCCAGCACCAAAGTGTATGTCTTTCCCCCAATTTGAGAACAGGGAAAGGACACTGAAACAACGGTAGCCAAAGTTATCTTTATTATTCTTCTGCTGTCTTCTCCTGCAAGATTAGATAGTTGCTAGCATCTATATACAAGAGTTAGATAAGAGTTATCACCTTGTCAAAGCCATGATCATCTTTAAATAACAGACCCTCCTGAATCTGTTTCAGAAAGAGGCCATGTCCTTAGAGTAGATTCGCTTCAATAATAAGCACATAAGGATGGTTCCTGCCGAAAAGAAGTTCTTCTTCAGGTACAGCTGACAAATTGGCCGCTTCCTCTTAGATTTCAACTTCATAACTTATGGTTTGGATGGCATATGAGTCATTGTTGTAAAGGAATGACCCCTTTTGAGGTCAGTTATGACTTTTTCTCTCTGTATATAAAAATAAGGAAACTTAAATCCCTGGAAAATTATACAGATAAGTATTTCAGAGTGAATCTTCTTGTTCCATTTTGTGCCCTCCATCTTCCCCAGAAAAAATGTGAAATACTTTCACTACAGTAAAAGACAATCTTTGCCTCCCACCTAGTTTCTTAAGATAAATAATAAAAAAAAAATGAGGGCTTAGATGGAAAGCGAACAAAATAATAAACATATGTCCACTGATGCTCTTCTACCTTCCAAATTATTTTTCAAACCAGTTTTATGAGGGTCATTTTGCCAGGGATGAAGCTTTTCAAGCCATTCCAATACATATGTTTTGGTATAGAAGATATTGCAGTATAAGGACTATAAGTGTGGTCTCCGAATCATACTGCCTGATCTGATGTACTAGCTGATTTTAGCTTGTTGATGCCTCCATTTTATCACCTATAAAATGGGATTCTAGTAGGACCCATCTCACAGGATTGTGTAAAATGACAGATCTGCACTAAACTAATGGTGCTCTGCTGGGAGACCCTTATTGCTGAAACAGTCTCCAGAGGAAATGATGGAGGCAAACTTGGGATTCGAGTCCAGGTCTGACCATCCTAAGATAATTAACAACAAAAGTAGAATTTTGTTGTGAAAGAGTTGGAAACTACTCCTGGGAAAGAAAAAATATGAAAACCATTTTTTTGCCCATTTATTTAACTTTATTCAGTCATTCATACCTCCATTCAATCCCTTCCTAAGAGCTACATCTAATAAAGGAAGGCAACAATTTTGTTTTTCTATAGTGCTGTAGAAAAAGAATCTATGTATTTGATATTTTTTTCTTTATATGATTTTCTTTTCTAATTTATTAAAGTAAAATGGTATCTTAATTTTTTACAGATGGATATTGCTTGACTAAATAATATAAAGTTATTAAAATGATCATTATGAAGACATAGCAAAATAAAATTTATATTTTAATAATTGATTCAGAAAACATTTACTGAGATACCATTCTATGTCAGGCCCTGTACTAGGCTCTATGGATGTTGACAGGAAATGTGGCCCCATTAGAAGCAGTTTACATAAAACAGTCAGATACATAAACAGTCAAGTAACATATAAATATTATCATAGAAATGAATATAGGGGTGAGAAAACTCAGGGAAAGTATTCCTGAAGAGAGTGATGGCTGAGCACTTTTTAAGGCCAAAGTATGGTTTGCCAAGGCCAGTGGAAAGAGGAAGTCAGCTTGCAATAAGGCATGAAGCTTGAGAGATTAACGTTGTGTTCAGAAAAATGTCAGTGGTTGGGCCATAGAGAAAAACATGAGAAACGGAGAAGTAAGAAATGAAATCATAGGCCACGCGCAGTGGCTCACTCCTGTAATCCCAGCACTTTGGGAGGCCGAGGCGGGTGGATCACCTGAGGTCGGGAGTTCGAGCCCAGCCTGATTAACATGGAGAAACCCCGTCTCTACTAAAAATACAAAATTATCCGGGCATGGTGGCACATGCCTGTAATCCCAGCTACTTGGGAGGCGGAGGCAGGAGAATTGCTTGAACCCGGAAGGCAGAGGTTGCGGTGAGCCGAGATCGCGCCATTGCACTCCAGCCTGGGCAACAAGAGTGAAACTCCATCTCAAAAAAAAAAAAAAAAAAAAAAAAAAAAAAAAAAAAAAAAAAAAAAATCGTAAAGGTGAGGAGTTAGGGTTTTTAATTGAGGATCATGAGAAGTTATTAAAAGTATTTAATTAAGGAAACCACATGAACTAATTTCCAATTTTTAAAACTCCACGTAACAAAAGTTTGGAGAAAGAAGTGAGGAGAGATGGTTGAGTTATGAAATCCATAAGGTAATTGATGCAGTTCTTGCAAGAAAGAGGGAAGGTCTCCAGTATCATATGTTAAATATACACTTATATTTTCCTCTCTAACATAATGGAAAACAAATAGCCCATTTTTGATAAGCTCATTCTTTAGCTATGCTATTGCTGTTAATCTACTCTGTAAAGGAAGGAGGAGGGACAAGGGTTTAAAGAGTATTTCTTAGCAATTAAGCACTATGAGGATTGCTTTTACATGTTAATAACATTGTGAAATAGACATTGTTTCTAACCATTTTCAGCTGAAAAGTCCCTGAACCACACTGGTCGTGAATATTTGTCCTTTTGTGTGAAGATATTCTCAAAGTGAAACCACTGAGTTCAGAACTTTGGAACGTTATTAGAGCAGCAACAATTCTGCTCATTATTTTTCTTATTCCCTGCCTCCATACCTCAAACCATTCATCTGTATTATTCATCATACATATCAGCTCTCCCATTTGGGGGGCATATAGTAGAATTGTACTTTCTTGCTTTTTGCTTGGGTGGGACCACAGGACTAGTTCTAGCCAACGAGTTTGAGTGGAAGTCATAATTCATGTTACTTCAGAACTGAATCGTTGCCACTGCAAGATACTCCACAGCTGTCTCTCTTCTCAGTCACGTTGCCCTGTTATCCTGAGTTGTGAGGATGATGATGACACTAGAGCAAAGCTCTAAGCTGATCCACAGTGGACATGTTGTATGAGTGAGTATTAACCCTTGGTTATCTTAATTTAGAGTTTCTCAGTCTCAATCCAGCTAGTCACATTTAGGGCTGGATAATTTTTTCTTAGGGAGTTGCTGTGGTTTGACTCTGTGACCCCACCGAAATCTCATCTCAAATTGTAATCATCACACGTTGCAGGAGGGACCCATAATCCCCATGTGAGGAGAGATGGAAGTAGTTGGATGATGTGGGCAGTTTCACCCATGCTGTTCTCGTGATAATGAGTGAATTCTCGTGAGATCTGACGGTTTTATAAATGGCAGTTTTTCCTGCACTGTCATTCTCTCTTGCCTGCTGCCATGTAAACACGCCTGCTTCCCCTTCCACCATGATTGTAAGTTTCCTGAGGCCTCTCCAGCCATGTGGAGCTGTGAGTCAATTCTTTTCTTTATAAGTTACCCAGTCTCAGGGAAGTTCTTTATAGCAGTGTGAAAACAGACTAATACAGGGGTGGAGTGATGTGAAAAAGATCTTTTGTGTATAGGATGTTGAGCAGTAACCTTGGCAGTTTCTCACTTGTTGTCAGTAGCACCCACTTCCCCAGTTGTGACAACCAAAACTGCCTTCAGACATTGCCAAATGGGGCTATGGGGGAAATTGCTCCTGGTTAAAAACCATTGTTCTGAGCCACTAAGATTTTTATTCATTACAGTGGCATAACCTGGCTAGGACTGGCACATACTCCAATTCCTTGCTTTTATCTTTTGCTCCTTCTCTTGTAAGGTTAATTCTTCATATATACTTTTGATCTGTGGGACATTATGTTTTATATCTTAATTTTTGAACTTTTTGTGCATTTAAAGCTATCATTCAGTTCAAATGCTATTAAAATTTGTCCTTTCATGATCTCTACTCAACCTAGACAAAATAGTTTCTCATAATAAAAGTGTCTGTTGGCAACAGTTGTCATTAAAACAAGTTAGGATTTTTTTTTTAATTGCATCCCAGTTTAGTTTATTAACAGTCTTCAGGCTGCTACCACAAAGTGGTTCATTTTGGTTTACTTGAGGACACATACAAGGTAATCAGGAAAGTTCTTGTTTTTGACAAATTTGTAAACAAATGGGGCAGGGAATGAGTATTCTTAAGAAAATATAAATCATACTACAGTCTGCGTATTCTTTTACCATATATGTAGTGTTTAAGTGGTACCTGACACATAGTAAGTACTCAATAGATGTTTGCCATTGTTATTATAAACACTATTATTTTTATACTATTTTAAAATCGTGTTGAAATTCCTGATTTATTTCCCTGTTTCCTGTACTACACAGTAAAACTCTTCAAAAAACAAGGACTATATCCTACTTGACCTTGAATTCCCAATGTCTGGCTCTCTGGTATAAGGAAAAAATATTGAATGAATGAATATAATTTAAAGTCAAAGTGGAAGTGATAACAGATTTAACTTGGATTTAGGAGAAGAGCACAAGCTTTGGATTAAAGTATTCTAGGGATACTTCATGAAGTTGCCTTTTTAAGCCAAGATTGAAGAATTTAGGTGAAAACTCTTTGTACTTAGAGATTCATAATTTCCATAGAGAGTCATAATTTCCATAGTAGGTTATTTTGTCTGTTTATTTTTAGGAATAAATAGTATCAGTAATACAGTATGAGTTAAATTGAAACTTTGGGTCCAAGATCTGCATGGGAGTCTTAGCTCTCACACTTACAGTCTGTGCAGGAAAACATACTCTTTCAGACCCTTGACTCCTCCGTCTGCAAAATGATAATTATTAATAATATCTATTCTGTATACATCACAGAAGTGTTATAAGGATCTCCATAATGTATATAAAAACACTGATAAAATGCCATTAACATGAAGTGTGTGACTGAGAGTGGTTTACAGATACCAATGAAGAATATCCAGAGACTAAACAAATGTCTTGCTGAGCATCTGGAACTAGGTCTGCAGAGACCTATGGAAATGACTTATATTTCATACCTGGGCAACTAAGAGTGAGATGACAAAGTAATAGATGGATTGGCTTAGCAGTAACAGGAAACCTGGGTCCCCACCTTGGTAGCAGTTAGGAGTACTTGGGATTAGACAACAGGACTGTGTCCACTGCAAAATCCAACCCTAGCCTATCAGTCATCAAGAGTCATAGAGAAGGTGAGGTGTTTTACTGTCCTGTTATGATTTTCTTCCTGCTGGAGGTCATCCTGACTACAAGTAGGTTCCATGCCAATTTCTTACCGTATTTGAGGCAAAGATAAAATGATTTGAGGGAACCTCTCAAATGGCTTATTGAAAAGGAAGAAAGAAATTATACAATGAGAAAATGAAGAATGAGAAGGGATTGGAGAAGAATACCAAAAAGTTGACAAAAAGGAACTTGAACCTGAGGCAGAAAAAAAATGAGATAGAATCATAATCCCTATAGCTATTAAATATATAGGAGGATTTTTCCCACAAAAATCAAGTCTTTTACAAATGTGTTACTTCATACTCCCTAGAAAATGACAAAAGTTTACAAGTATGCAAGAGAATTTCTAGAGAAGGGGCAGATTTGGGTAGTTTGTAATATCCTGTGGCTTCCTTTCGACCTGATGTGGCCAATCAACAGACAGGCTGTGGTTAGAGTCTGCAAAACCCTGCCTGAGATGCTCCTTAAACCCGGTGACCACTTTTCTCTCCAACTGCCTTGTGTGATGGCAAATGGCATACTTAAATGGTAAAAGGCTTGATCTCTATCTCAAAACATTTGACATACTCACACTGAAGATGGAAAAGACTTTTTCCATATGGTTTTTGATGGCTTCAGAGGAAAGACTGTGTACTAGGAAGAAGTAGATTTTAGCTCAATATAACAAACTTCTTTCCAAATATGGAGGTGCTCTGAAAGTTGAATGAGATGCCTGATGGAACGATGTTTCTCCTGTTACTGTAAGTGCTTATAAAAAAGGTAGAAAAATACCCTCTTGGGTGGATTGCTGTGGCAGGAGCTTTCCAATTCAACATTTCTATCACTTTAGTCCTATCTTCCACCCAGCATAGGAATTTCCTCCATAGCATCCTTGGAAAATGAGTATATATTTGTTAAGTGTGCATATTACTAGCTGCTGCTTGATCTTATAGAGGCTACAAATTATAGATTTATAAAACAACTTTCTTGGAAAAGGTATGGGGAATGATTTCCAGGGTGCAGGTGGAAGAACCTCATTCAACCAATAAATTAGCAGGAAGAATATCCCTAAGTTTGAGAATGTACTAAGATTCAAGTTCTAGTACTTACTGTTTCTATTTTATCTTCTATTAAAGATACATAAATTATTGTCTGCTGATTATGTTAATGTTTAGAACTTTATAATTTGAAAAGTATTTTCATATTTTAAACATTTAGACTTCAGAAAAACTTCACTATTATCCCATTTCATAGAGGAAGACAATCAGAAAACAATAGATACTAAAACTTGAATTTTCTTCTTTGTTCTGAGACTATGTTAAAGACTTTACATGCTTTACTTCTAGATCCTATAACACCTATACAAAGTGGTCATCATTTTCATTTTATTCCAGGAAGCTTAGAGTGGTAACATAGACCAAGGTGTGAAGCAGCAGGTCCCATAAATGGGGCCACTACTAGCAGGACAAATGGTCAAATATTCAGATAAAAAAATATAAGAAACAAGAGTTTAGGGTTCATCAACACTCAGTAAAACATGAGGATGACATGGTGTCCGGCCTCAAAGAGCTCATGATCTAGAAGGACCTGGGTCACATGTCTGCTTTTTGGCCTAGGGACCTCAGCAACCAGCCCAGAAGTTCGTCTAATGTATTTAATGTAATCTTGACAGTAACCTTGCAAGAAAGGTATGTAGAGATTGAAGACTTGCCAAAAGCGACACAGTTACTGGATAGCAAAGCCTGAACTTGTAGTAATTCTACTGAAATGTAAAGTTTCATATTTTTCCAAAGTCTCTAAACTTAGCTGAAAATTGAGCTCAATAAATTTTATTATTCTCATGCTTAATTAACTCTTTGCCTACAAAAGCTGCTTCCATCTTTTCCCATGTCACTCAAAAGCTCAGATTTCAACAAATAAACTCCCACTTTAAAAAAAAGATCTCTAGCCATTGCCCACATTCCATCTCAGAATTTATCTTCCTTTACTCACCCTGGACTTCTGTCCCTTCTCCTTTCAAAAGAAGCCATGTGTCTTCATCCTAAGGTGAACTTCTCTACTGGGTTTGACTCAGATGAGTATAATGGAGAGAACACTCATGGAATTAGCACCACTGCCCGGGAGTCCAGGCTCTACTGCTGGTTTCTGGTAATACAGGGTCACTTTCCCATGCAGGGCAATTTTCATTGTGTTTTTTTTTTCTTTTTAGAGAGAATTCACTATATCTAATTTAACTATAATAATACCCTTGAGTTAGGCGCTATTGTTATGTCGAATATATTGTTACGTGCATCTTATATGAAACTGAAACTTTGAGAGATTAAGAAATTTAGCTAGTAGCACACAGAGAGTAAGTGATACAGTAGCAATTTATCCCCAAATCTGTCAGAACCTATTGAATAATCTGTGGCTCCCCTTCCCCAAATTCCTTTTCTATAAATTGAAAGAGTTGGTTCAATCAACTTTATTTTATTTCTAGTGATGTTTCTTTTAAAAAAAAAGATATGAGGAACCCAAAATATATAAGGAGAAAAGGCAGTGTTTAGAGTATTTTTGAGTTCAAACATATTTTTATAAATTTACATATATATTTATTTAATGTATACCTATTATAAAGTCAACCAAAATATTTCAAAATTATGTGTCAATACATGTAAAGTTTTATATTTTTCCAAAGTCTCTAAACTTAGCTGAAAATTGAGCTCAATAAATTTTATTATTCTCATACTTAATTAACTCTTTGCCTACAAAAGCTGCTTCCATCTTTTCCCATGTCACTCAAAAGCTCAGATTTCAACAAATAAAATCCCACTTAAAAAAAAAGATTTCTAGCCATTGCCCACATTCCATCTCAGAATTTATCTTCCTTTCAATATAATTTTGAAATCAGGGGTTATAAAGGATAATTGGTGTCTGAATCCAGCTATTCCATTGATTTGTTTTGGTTTTATGGCACAAAAATCCTGATTCAGATAGAGAAGTTATTTACAAACAATAACAGTTTTTCAGTGGTTAAGCTTATTCTTCCATTAACAATTAGTCAAGATAAAAAGAAATAATAAAATCTTTTTTTCTCAAGGTGAACTCACCAACATCGAATAGCTACTCACTTTGCTTACTTGGTAAGTGTTTCATTTGGGGAGTATTAATAAACTGGCTTCTGTAGAGTTGGGTGAAATGTCTTTGGAAGGAAATACTTTTCAAATATATCTGATAACAATATAAGAGTTCTCAGTTATTTTATTAAAAAAAACTCAGATGCCTTAGCACCTCTGTCTGTCATATTTCAAGGCTGTAAAAATCTACTTTGTTTTCCATTCAGTAGAAATTTCAAGTTTCAGTTTCCTTGCTGACACCTTATTTGCAATTATAAGCATGAAAACACCAGGATTCTGAAAAGCTGTTGTATTTTTGCTAGCTACTTAATAAATGGAGTTCCTTCACTGATACACACATTTTTTTTCTTCCTTAAAATCTTTGAAATATTTATACTAGCACCTTGCCTTTAGTTCATCATAAAACCTTTCTGTAAAGAAGGCTATCCTGGAACATACTGCTAGTGTAATTACCAGCAACTCTGAACAACTGCAGTTTTAAGGCTGCATCTTAATATAACTGATTATTTATATGGCCCGATCCAACACTGTTTAGAAAGATGCTTGCATGTTTGCTGGAAGTTAACACCTAGTGTTTGGCTATACAATGCCATCAAACAGTCATTAGACTACTTGAACACATTGAATAGTAGCTTTAAAGCAGGTGATTACATCCGTGCTTTTCCCAGACATTGCTTTCACATCAATTACTCTTTGGCCAGTTTAAGGTAAACGATCTTCTTTGTTTTCACCTGCGTGAACCCAGTATAGAAAAATAAGAATCATGTTGAAAACCACACTATTAGTAGTAAAGCCCACGAAAAAGTTCACAAAGTGACTACTTTTACTAATCCGTTCTGTAATTTGGATGTTAAAAGTTTCATTCCCATGTAGACATATCAACAGAAAATGGGACCAAGCGAATTTCAGGACTTCACAAAACAGAATTTGAAAACTATAAAATCCTAAAATTTCCAAGTTTCCTTCCAGTCCCAGCTTTCTATGTTTATGGCTATTTTACTGTGATCATATTATTTTCTCTGAAGTTTCTAATTCTCTTTGCTCATTCATTTTTAGTCTTCTCCACTGCCTCCTTTCTATCAGAGAATATGCACCTTTGAAATGTGGCAAGTCTTACTGAGTAACTTAATATTTAACTTTAATTTAAATGGAAATAGCCACATGTGACTAGTGTCTACCATGTTAGACAGTGGAGATATAGAATAATACATGCTTTTAGAAAGTATGAATATAAAACAATCAATGGAAGAATAAATTCAAAAGGCCAGTAAACATATGATTACTCAGATATCAGTTTTCCCTTTGCAATTGACAAAAAACAAGATTGGCAATATATATTGTCGTTAAGGTGGAGGAAAACGGATTCTCTCATACTCTCTTGGTGGGAGGGTATTAATAGGATCTTTGGAGTCACTCTGGAAGTATTTATCACCATTTTTTTTTTTTTACTGTCTATATTCTTTTCTCTAAAATTCCAATTCTGGGTATCCACCTTACAGAAATACTGGCATAAAGATGGACAAGAAAGTTCATTGCAACACCATTTGTATTATTGAAAAAAGTTGAAAATTCTTACATGTGAGACCACATGAGCAATACATTGCACAACTCCAGGGGACATTCTTCACACTGTAATCTGTATGGATGGTAAATTTTATGTGATACACTCTGAAAACCCTGATATCTCTAACAATGTCAGAAAAGTTAAATGGGTTATAGTACATCTCTTCTACACTACAGAATATTAGACGGTAAAAATAATGGAGTAGAGCTATATGTACTTGTGTGGATGTATGCAAGCTAGACTGTACCAAAGAATACCACTTGTAGATTGTGCAATAAAATACCACTTATATTTAACAAAGCAATGACATTCAAAACAACAAAACAAAACAAAATTGTATATGAGAAAATGTAGGATAAAGTTTAAGAGTATGGGCTGTGGAACCAGATTAAGATGGAACTGTATCTCTGAAACTCACTATATTTCCTTGGAAAAATTGCAAAGCATTAATCTCTTCATCTGCAAAATGGGCGTAACAATAGTGCCTACTTCATGAGGTTATAATGAAGATCAAATAAGTTAACATATAAAAAACCTTTGGAAGAGGGTATGGCACGTACTGAACAGTACTAATATTACTATTATTATGGGCATTATTATTACATCATATTTGTGTGTACTTGCATAGGAACATAAATATGGATAGAGATATCCAAAAGAATATACACCAAATTGTTAACATTTCCTTCATCGCCAAAAGTTCTACTTGACAGCACTATTCTAGATATTAATCTTTTATTTTGTACTTTACATGTATTTCTTCAAGACTGTTGCTTGCCTTTTAAGATGGTTGGTGTCTTTTGCAATGCAAATATTTTTAATTTTATGTAGTCTAATATGTTAATTTTTTATTGGCCTCCTTGTTGGCCTGCCTTGCTTAGAATAGTTGTCTAAGTAAAAATTTGGAAAAATGAAATGATCAGGTTACACTGGGAGTTTAATTCTTAGTGTTATCATTTGGCTGCAGCTCAGAGGCCAGTGCCCCATTTAATTGGGGCCTCTGTTCCCTAGTTGTCATGACTCCCTTTGCTCCCTCTCACTGCCCGTATGCTGTTGGTATTTTAGCCATGATTGCCTGTTTGTTTTCCTTATAGGAGAGAGCTACTTCTTGGTCCTGTGTCTCTATCAAAACTGAAAATGTCAAAGATCAACCAAAAAAAAAATGCATTTTGGGTTGTCTCACATCAAGCCTACTTCTTTCATTTATATTCCTGTTTACCTCTTTAGATATCTGAATGTCTGATTGATCTGGGTGTCTATTCCTATGTCCAGTTTAAAAATTATTATGACATTCTATAATCTGTTCTATATTTTGGAATAAATAATTAAATACTATTTATCTGTTTTTTTAACCATATTAGTTAAACAATTTTTAACTAATATAAATATGGTTTATCTGTTAAATATTGTTTATTTGTTTTTCCAACTCACTTAGAAACCATGTCTTGAGGTCCTGTTTAAAGAAAAATAGCAACTAGTAAACTAGTAAATAATAGCAACTAGTAAATATGGCAACTAGTAAACCGTTGCCATATTCTCGCAATAGTCTTGTGAATAGCTATAGATTAGGAACCTAGATCATAGACAGGTTAAACAATTTGGCCAGAGTGACATTGCTAATAGTGGTAGAGTCAGAATTTGAATCCTGCTACTGATATCCCAGAGCACAGCACAAACTCTGGAGCAAGTAATTAATTTTTAAGGAAAAAAAGTAAGGAAAAGAAAACATTTTAAGTAAAGTAATTTTTGTAGGTTTGATAATTACTATTTTTCTGTATCTTCATCAGTTTTCTAGTTTCAAATTTATTAGTTGAATTTGTTGAGTGTAGTTGCTTATGACATTTACTAGCTTTCAACATCTATTTTCATGTCTCCTGTATTGTTAATAAGACTGCTCATGGAAATCTGTTCTTCCCCCTCTGATAATACTGGCCAAAAATCTGTCTACTTTATTAGTCTTTAAAAAGAACACATTAAAAATTCTTATCAGTATGATCTGTTTTTTTAAATAGATTTTATTTTATTCTTTAAAAATCTTCAATAATTCCCAGGTCACATTTCTTTTGCATTATTTTGTTTCTCCTTTAAGATTCTTGGGTGAAGGTCTGATTCATTTATTTTTAGTCTACTTTTTTTGTTATACAGAGTTCTGTGGCTTTGCATTTCCTTGTGTGTGCCCCATTTGGCTTCTGTCCACATGTTTTATTATGAAAAGCTCTCCTTTTTATCATTTCTGAATTATTTTCACATTAAATTTTGATTACTTCTTTAACCTAGAGGTCTATCAAAAGGTAGGCTTAAATTTCCAAATAGACAGATTATTTATTCTTCTTTGTTTTTGGATTCTGTGACAGAGAAAATGCCATGAGTTTACCCAACCCTATTTCAGGTCTTTTCTTTTCTGGGCAGGTGGAAGCTCGTACTCCCTAACACTTGCAGTTAGACAAGAGCACAAGACTAATTCTGGCCAATAAAGTGTGAGCAGAAGACATGTACAAGCTGAGTCAGTGAAAAGCCCTATTTCATTGAACAGGTCTTTGCTCTTCTGCCCTCTTGAGGGGTGAAGGCTAAGTCCTTTGTCAGGATAGCTGAATTGCAGAGTGAAAGAATCTTTATTGGTGAGGAGAAATAAACCAGAGGCATACCTAGAATGGATTTTGCAAGAAAAATACATTATTGTTTTGGGCTACTATTTCGGGGTTTGTACCTTTATTTAGTACAGCCTATACTGATGAGTGCAAATCATTATTATTACTTCTGTCAACATCTTCATAGTCATTGGTATGTTCTCCTACCAACAAATTAGGAAACATTTCCTAAATTGTACATGGTAGCAACACAGTCAAACCAAAAATGTTCAGTAGAGGGAAAAGCCAACAAACTCTACGGTACCATCAATTTAATGAAGTAGATGTACTTGTGCTCTTAGTCTTCTATATGCAAATGTAGTGTCATCCATTCAGTCATTCATTTACATTTCCCAATCCCCTATTCTTTATGGGATCTTGTGATGAGCTCTTTGGAATCCCACTATGAACAAGAACCCACCATGGAAGAAAGTGGCACGTTTTTCTAAAATTTCTGAATAAGAATGAATAAGGATGATCCAAAGCCAATGCTCTTTCCAGCATCTGTGGCCTTTGATTCCCCAAATGGCTGCATCACCCATCTTTCTCACTCCCCCCATGATCATGGTTCATTATTGAATTTTTCTGATTTTGATTATTTTTCTAATTATCTCATGTTTTGGGGGTTTTATTTTTAGCCCAAATGCTGCCTCTGATTTGAGCATTTTTTTGCACATGCTATTGTTTGCAGACACATTTTGGCTGAGACCTCATCTGATGAGCCATTTGTTAGTTCTGATTGAGTAGGTCACTTGTGGGCTCAATTAACCACTTGCCCTTCATCTGATGGTGCAAGTGGCCGATTGCACCTGCAATTAGCTAATTAAGGGTTTGGTCATTTCCATAGGCAATTTTGCCTTTAATTGTGGGACTGCACAAGCTTCCTTTCATCATTTGAGCATATACCAGCCCATAGGGGCAGAGGATGATGATTTTAGATGAAGGTAAAGTAGTAAAAAGAAAATCTAAAATTTTTATGCTCTAATGCAGTTGTCCAAATTAGATTAAATATACGATTAAAAGTCTTGAATTTTTTCTGTTCGTATATTTTAAAGTCTCCACGTAGATGATTCTAAAATATTTTGCATAATGGCTATCTGTCTAAATATTTAGAATTCCTGAATTGATTTTGTGTGTGTGTGTGTGTGTGTGTGTCTGTACATGCACATGTTGGGGGATTATGTATGTGAACTCATCCCAAGAATTTGCAATCCTGGTCTAAAAGACCTGAAGGTACAACAGAACATAAATCATTCTCTCTTACAGAGTAATCATAGGGTAAAAGAAGGCTGTAAGCTCGAGAGGAGATGAGGGAATCCATCACTCCCAGCCTTTTGATAAATGCTTTACAAATGGCACTTAGTGGGCTGAATATTTCATACAAGAACCAGGGAGCGACTGGAAGGTACATTTTTTTTTTAACTTAATGCCAGGACAAAAGAACTGCAAACATCTCAGAACCCCTCTTCTGCCTGTAACATAAGCTGAAACCAGTCGAGTTCTTCTCATCTAGAAAGTAACCAGTTTGTAGACGACAATCAGAGAAAGCACTTATTGTCCAGAGTTTTCATTGTATGTAATCTTTTGGAATCACAGCCACACAGCCAATTTCTATGGCCCATCTGTCAGGACATTGAAATTGCTTTATTATACGGAACCCGCTCACAGATTCTGTGGAATCAGTAAGGAATATTTACCGAGTGTCATCTGAGATCTCAGAGGTTCCATAAAACACTTAATTAACATACAAAATCCACTTCAGCTAAGCCTATACCTACTTTCTGAATATCAGTTACTGATTTGATTACTCCTGAGGCTCGGGTTGGCATGGGGAAAAATTGCAGAAGCTACTAGAGAACAAGCTAGAGGGAAAGCAAGGTGGGCAGCCTCTGACAGCTGCTATTTTCTCCCCCGGGCGTAAGAGCTGGTGACATAGCCCCACCACAGAAACAGAAAAAAGGTCTGCAGAGCTGCTTTTATTTGTTTCTTCATCTTTCTGTTTTGTTTGTAATAAGCAGGAGTGCTGTCTTGCATTGAAAATTAGTTGTTCGTGTTTTATCTGACTTGCTTTTCATGTTTACCACTTATAAGCTGTGTTATCTTATGCAATTTACTTAACCTCTCTGGGCCTCAGTTCCTTTTCTTTTTTAAAGAAGATAAAGATCTCGCTCAGGGAGTTATTATGAATACATGAGATAATTTAAGATTAGGTGGACTTTCTCCAGCACTGTCAGCCTGTGGTGGCTAGAGACTAGCCCCTTAAGATCACGGAGTATTGCTCATGAATAGTGCTCAGAATGTAACAGAAATATTTTGCACAGATGGGATACCGGAAATATAATTGTTGATTTACTGCGTAGAAATTGATGAGGTTACATCAGCAATAGCAATGGTGGTTCTATAGCTTTGGGCCTCTTATGTACACATGACCTCATCTCCATGTAGTGAATTTTCAAGGGTTTATGGCCATCTTCGGGGTGTCTCCTTCCTGGCACCATTATTACTATTCTGTCTCCAGCAGGGCATTTGTTGAGTGCCACTAACAACAGGCAAACAATTCCTGAAAGCAAACAGGGCCTGGGGCTTCAGAGACATTCTGAGGAAAAGCAGAGAAGAAAGTCCCTCTCTCTGCTTAAGGGCACATTCCATCACAGGGGTCCTATTGCAGGGCTGACGTTTATGATTCCGATTATTGGGTGTCTCCTTTTGCCTTCTCATTCCAGAGGACTCAGATATGATTAATCCCACGGGGCCTGTGCTTAGAGAAAAATCCAACAGCCACCACACCTATCTTAGAATGATATTGCTGTCTCCACTGGGCTGGCTTCCTCTTCCCTGAGTTTGCTCCCAGGAAACTCCTCATGCTCTTATGCCAAAAGGCATTTGGCAGACCTGTCCCATACTTGTCAGACATCTCCAGACATGTCTGAATCCCTGCTTAGGCTCATGCTGAGACCCCAGTTATAAACATAAAACTTGTATAGCATTTGATGCAGAGTAGAATTTTTTAAGTGTAGCTCTCTTTCCTTGTTCTGGAAACCAGATTATACATTGAGATTGTGGGTTGTTTCTCAGATTTTCATTTTATTTTTTTCTTTAAATACAACGGAATTTCCAAATTAAAGTGTTTTCAATCACAATGAAGGAGTCAGACTTCTCGTTTCAATGACTCTAAATACTGGTTCTACAGAAGAATGGAATAGGCTTCAACTTCAAGGTGTATGTTTCAAAATGTGTCTTTAAGACAAAATTGGTCCTTAAGAGTTCCCCTAATGTCATTTTATGTATCAAACAAGTTGACCCCCAAGAAACCTTACTTTTTCAGGCAATTTAGGCTAAGTTTGGCTGAGGTAGCAAATGATCCCCGGTCTCAGGGGTTTACAACAATAAAAGTTTATTTATCACTGGCTTACATGTCCATCATGGGTTCGCTATGGCTCCATGTCCTTTTCACAACAAGACTCAGGATGGAGCAGCCCTTCTCTGGAGCATACCAAAGAATTGGATCTATCCTATAGTTGACCGGAAGCCACCTAGTGTTTTTAAGAGGAGAATAACGTTACTAAGTTGAAATGATGATGCTAGGGTGGAAGGAACATGAATTGCAAAGTAAGAAATTGGTAGCAGGGGAACCAATTACAAGGTATGTACCAAGTGTTATGAACAGGATATGTAATAATGGTATTATCGAATATTGTTTCCAGCATGATACATCCAGTAGGCCATGGAGAGGACATAGCTTGCACCCTTACTTCCAGACTGTCTATTAACAAGAAATAAAGGCAGGCCAGATTAGTGACCAGTTGCCGTAGAGACAGGCTAACTCCTGGAATGCACAGTGAATGCAGGGCACAGCACAAAAAGCCCAACAAAGACTTCTGGCTTGTGTAAAATGACCCGCCACTCCAGAAATACCTTTGGGTTCTTGGAGAGAGGAATTGTTGCCAGCCTGGAGGCTGCAGCGGGAGTTCAGCATCTTAGCAAATGAATTTTTGTCTTCTTGCACCTGTCGGTGCCCCATAATGTCCTGCTAATCTCTCAGTCTCATTTGTCCCAGGGCTTGCTTTCCATCCGATGGAACAACTGGCAGCTCAGGCAGTTACGATGGAGAGGCACCCTCTTCGAAATATACACAGGGCTTTATTTTTCAGGAAGCTTGCCTGGGTTCGCTCCCGAAATTGTATTTTTGGCTTTGCTAGGCATCTCTCTGAGGTTACCATTCGTCGATACATCCGTTGAAATTTTAAGAGCAAGTCTATGGCTTAGGAGGAGGGAGTGGAGGGGTCTTAGGTATTTAAATGGGCTCTTTGTAATCTCTCTCTCTCTGTGGTTCACTGAGCAAACTAGCCTTGTAGCACGGCATTGATCATTCTCCCCACAGCCTCATGAAGAAGAATGAGCAAGCTGTGAGAGATTTATCTCCAGGCTGGACTCTCCTCCAGCTGTGAGTGACACAGTCAAAGAAAGCCTGTCAGTGCCACCCCCGTGGTGGGGCCGAGGCTGGAAAGATGTCCCCTCCATCAGAATGGGCCGGAGGTGAGAGAACCCCCTTGATTGACAAGCCCCATCCCCAAAGTGGTAAAAGAAGGGGCACTGGCACCGAAGGAAGCTTTGGGGTGGGCAGAAAAGAGAGGGAGCATCATCTAAACAATTTACTGTAGTTCTGTTCTCCTCATTCAGTTCCGGGAACCAGGCTGCAGCCACATCTGTGAGCCTTCAGCTCGGCTCAGGCTCAACGTGTCTCTGGGTGAAGAGACTTCTCAGATTTCAGGAGTCCTGCAAGGCTTTGGAATGCTTGCCACTGAGGAATTTGAACATTAAAGGGTTCAAAGGTGGTTAGAAAATCCAGTCCTCAAATTGTTGAAAGAAAAACATGTCTTCTTGGTCTTACTTTTACGACTTGAACATGAGGATCAGCGGTACTAAGGATTCAGGGGTGTCTCAACCTTTACCTACCTAGCAAGCTCTTTCTTCTAAGAAAGTCAGTATTCTGCTGTATTCTCTTAATTTTTACAAGCTGGGGAAGGAGGACGAGTAGTTATTTTATCTGGACACACAGAGCTGTTTTAGTGATATTCATAATGGAACATTGTAAATCTGAAGAGTCAAGGTTCAAATATGGGTCTCTTAGCATTTGACATATTTTTATTTTGGGTCCAGACGAAGCACATTTTTAATAGGCAGGACAACACTTCCTGCCTTCAATCAGAGATAATACCAGACTGAGATGATATTCAGAGACAGCAAGTTGCATTTCAACTGAAGATAAATATGTCCCCATGAAATTTCACCCATTCTGGCTTTAAAACATGTCATGTCCAAGGTCAATTAATTGTACTTGCAACTTACAGCCAATCAGAAGGATGAGCTAGCATCAAGATTCTTTTGCAAAATGAAAATTTATCTTTAATCAGTGTTTTCTTTTTCTTTTCTGGGCTGTTTCTCACTTGCAAAAAAAGTATATGCATTATTCAAAAATTAGAAAAAACGAAGAATGGATTAGCAGTGGGACATGACAATGTACCAAGACATTTAAAATAAGTTATTCCTAAATGGATTCATGCCAAATGAAGAAGCTTTCCACAGCATCTGCGACCTTGAAATTTAGCCTGAGATTCTGCTTCAGAAAAAAATGGCTGAGCTTCCTGATTGAGCAAGCCTTAGACTAGTGCCTTCCACTGAGTTATTTTTTTTATTTTTGAGGACCTTTCTGGAAGGTATGTAAGAAGAATAAGGTATAGATCCTGTCTTCAAAGAGATCACAGCCCAGGGGGAATATGAGCCCCAAGTGCATGAGTGTGCTGCATAATTTTCTCAGCTTTCTCAGACTGATCATTTATAAAATTGGAACGAAAATATTTCTCATATCTTCCTCCCTGGCTACTTTGAGAATCAAGAGAGAGGGAGGCGGGAAGGAGGGAGGGAAGGAGGGAAGGGGAGAGAGAGAAAGAGACTATGAGAATGAGAATGGTTGGGAGGAATTTTGAAGACTTGTAAATTATTAAAAGGCTCTCTCTATACATTGATGGTTGTATCCTACTTTTAAAACCTGACAGAGCATCTTTGTGTGAAGTAGCCAATGTAGCACCCTTAAGAGAAATGCCCCTTATATTATTCCCTTTCCATGGTTGCCTAGAAACCATAATCTTATTTCCCTGGCCCTCCCTCTTTTCTTTTCTCTTGTGCATGTTGAGGGTCTGATTCAGAAGTGCTGCAGCTACAGATGTGTCCGTGGTCTGCCCATGGGGCATGGTGGGGGTGGGGACTTTCTATCTGTAGACTTTGAGCTAGACATTTTCATATTCATTATCTCATTTAATTCTCTCACAAAAACCTTATGAGGTTTACTGCTCTCATTTCATGTCCAAGGAAACTGAGTTTCAGAGAAGTGAAAACATTATCCCAAGGTCACAAAACTAATAAATAGCAGAGTCAGGTTTGAAATGGTCTGCTTTGACTTTGGTTTTCTTGAGATGAAGTAGTCATGAAGGCGGGTTCTC
Source organism: Symphalangus syndactylus (assembly GCF_028878055.3). NCBI lineage: Eukaryota > Metazoa > Chordata > Mammalia > Primates > Hylobatidae > Symphalangus > Symphalangus syndactylus. The sequence goes on along the minus strand of NC_072425.2, from coordinate 38,680,162 downwards.
GTTATGGTTTCTTCCTTTGAGTCTCCGAGCTTTTCACCTGTTTATTGACCTATTTAGCAATGCACATCAGGTTCCCAGACTCTGCCTAGGCTCTGCTCATGAATCTAAGATACTGGGGATGGGGATGAGGGGTGATAGAAAGAGTCAAGAAAGCTAAGTTCAGATCTCAACTTCATTGCTTACTAAACTGAGTTCTAATGCTCTCATTTGCAAAATAGTGATAGTAACATGGATCTCCTGTGAGGGTTCAGTAAGGAAAGATGGGTTAGAATGCAGTCAAGGCACCTGGCCCATAGTAGAAGGTGCTCAGAACGCTGAATTTGAATCAGAATTCTGATTCCAATATCTTCTGGGATCAGCCCAGACCTGGCTATGTCCTGGAAACATAAGTTATATTCAGGGCATTTTGTGTCATATTTGGCAGCATGGAATCCCAGTTTTCCTAGGGCTTCTTATGTAGACAAATCCACTAGAAGATGACATAGCTTCAAATCAAACACTTCACTGAAAAACTAGGGTCCATTTAATTCAGTGGTTTTCCAAATTGTTTTTATTAGCAATGCTTATTTTTAAAACAAGTCTGATAAAGAACTGCATTATACAAAACTGACCAATGAGATCTTCTCTACATGGAGAGATGCTGAGAGCCCTGGAACCTACCAGCTCAGACTTTTAACACAAAGTTTCTCCTCCTAAACCCTGAGGTTTTGTAGAGCAGGGTTTGAAAACCACTGGTAATACTAACAATCTCACTTTGTAGACAAGGAAACTGAGGCCCAGGAAGAGTTACTTACTAGAATGAATCCATCTACTCTAATGTATAAACAAATCATCTTCAACAACTTAGCTTGATCTTATATTTGCCTGTATAGCAATATGAGAGAAAAATGCATGTGTTTTATTTCTCTTTACGAAGGAATTTATTCTCCCTCCCTCTCTCTCTGAGATTATATAATAATGACTATGTTCAGTAAGATGATTCTAACATTTAAGTGGAAATGCAGAAAATAGAATATCAAAAGCAGTTTGGAAAAAGACATTGAAGGGTTTGTACTACCTGATTTCAGGATGCATTATAAAGCTACAGTAATCAAAACAGTATAGTATTAACATAAGTGTATCCATAGAGCTCAGGGAAACAGAATAAATTGTCTAGAACAGACTCAAAAATATGCCAAGGTAATCCAATAGAAAAAGAATAATTTTTTTAACAAGCTAGATAGGAACAATTGGATATGGATATGGAAGAAATGAATTTTGACCTTTGTGTTATATCATATACAAAATTAACTCAAAAGGGATTCAAAGCCTATATATATATACATATATATATATATATGATATAATTTCAAGAAGAAAACCTAGGAGAAAAATCTTTACAATCTTGAAGGCAGGAATTTCTTAAGACACAAAGTGTAATAACTATAAAAGAAAAAAATGTTTGAAATTATAAACGAAAATGTTTTTGCTCTTTTAAAGTCACTGTAAGCTGGACATGGTGGCTCACGCCTGTAATCCCAGCACTTTGGGAGGCTGAGGCAGGTGGGACACTTGAGGCCAGGAGTTCAAGACCAGCCTAGCCAACATGGTGAAACCTCATCTCTACTAAAAATACAAAAATTAGCCAGGTTTGCTTGTGCATGCCTGTAGTCCATTTACTTGGGAAGGTGAGGCACAAGAATCACTTGAATCCAGGAGGTGGAGATCGCGGTGAGCCAAGATCATGCCACTGCACTCCAGCCTGGGTGACAGAGCGAGACTCTGTCTCCAAAAAAAACCAAACGAACCCCACAAAGTCACTGTAGGGACTATGAAAATGCAAGCCAGGACTGGGTGTGGTGGCTCACATCTGTATTCCCAGCACTTTGGGAGGCTGACATGGGTGGATCACTTGAGGTCAGGAGTTCGAGACCAGCCTGGCCAACATGGCAAAACACCGTTTCTACTAAAAATACAAAAATTAGCTGGGCTTGTTGGTGGGCGCCTGTAATCCCAGCTACTTAGGAGGCTGAGGCAAGAGAATCTCTTGAACCTGGGAGGCAGAGGTTGAGGAGGTGGAGGTTGCAGTGAACCAAGATCACACCATTGCACTCCAGCCTAGGCAACAGAGTGAGACCCCTCTGTCTCAGAAAAAAAAAAAAAAAAGGCAAGCCATAATTCAGCGTAGTTCTATATAGGTATAGTTCACAATACCTACATGTGACCAAAAAACTTGTTTCCAGACTATGAAAAGAACTCATACAAAGCAATAATAGGAAGATAAATAACCCAATAAAAAAGGACAAAATATTTGAACAGACACAAAAAGAAACATAAATATCCACTAAAGCATGTGAAAATATGCTCGAGATTGCTAATCATCAGGAATGTAAGTAAAACCAAAACAACAGATTACTACACATCCCTGAATGACTAAAATTAAGAGGACTGATAATACCAAATGTCAGCAGAATGTGGAACAATTAAACTCTAATACATTGTTGGAGGGGCTATAAAATAGTATAGCCACTTTAGAAAACAATTTGGCAGTTTCTTGAAAAATTGAAATTCACTTTACCACCCAACAATTCCACTCCTAGGTATTTACCCAAGAAAAATGGAAACATATGTCTACAAAAAGACTTATACAAAAATGTCCATAGCAGCTTTATTAATGATAACCACATACTGGAAACAACCCAACTGTTTATCAACAGGTGAATGAATAAACAAATAGATGCATAATTCTGATACAACAGTAAAGATAAATCTTAAAACTAATATGCTGATGAAACAAGCCAGACACAAAAGCCAGACACATCCATATTGCATGGTTCCATTCATATAAAATTCTAGAAAAGGCAAAAACTAATATATACTTACAGAAAGAATTAGCCCCAGTATTAATTAGGGTTGGGAACAAGGATTTACTGTAAAGAAGCACAAGGTAATTTCTGAGGTTGATAGAAACATTCCATCTCTTGGATGGTATTGATATGAATGTATACATTTGTCAAAAAATCTTTAAACTGTACAGTTAAAATGGGTGAGTCTTATTGTGTCTAAGTTACACCTTAATGAAGATTTAGAAAGTGAAATATTTTGCTATGATTATAATGTAAAGAAATCTTTAATCACTTTGATGAATGCAAGATAAAAAAATTGTGGGCAGTCTGATTATAACTTACTAAAGTATGCATAAAACACTGATTGAAAATTCAACAAAAATCTGTTCAGGGTCATGATTAGCCATGACCTATTTCACACTCAAATATTTTTCTTTGAGCTTTCATTTGAAATTTTAACCATTTCACTGATGTCACACAAATAAAAAAGTATATGCTGATACACATCAAAGATATATGAATCTGCAAATATTCAGAACCATTTTTGGCAAAATTGATACTACAATAGTAGCTGCAAAATTAAAGGAGAGAAGTAATAGATTTTTATTTAGCAAGACTAGATTTTGAAAAGCAATGTTTTAAAATATAGTATTACCTAGAAAAATGTCTAAATCCTATACATAAGCCAGAGCCCAGGGACTCGTCATTACAAACTTGTACTCTAGACTAGTTTGAGATCGTCTAGATTCTAGTCTTGTCTTTGGAAACTCAATTAGTCTAGGGAAATCCAAAAGTTAAGAAACTCTCTCTGTCGCAAAAATACGATCAAATGAGCAAGTTCGTTTCCCTCTGAACTTCACATTACATCTCATCTCAGGGTGATTTATTCAAATTCTCCCAATCCAAGCACTCCTGCATAGTCTTTTCCTAGGAACAAGCACTTCAAAGTTTTACAGAAGAGCACACAGAAACTTTATTACTAAGGGGGATATATACAGTAGAGAAAGTAATTTTAAGTAGTCCATTTGAAGTTTTAAAGTTTTGGGTATGTAAAATCTCAGCAGCATAGCAAAGTGTAATCTTTGGGCTATGTAACTTCATTCAATTCCCTCTATTTATATAACTACCTAGGGTTGACATCAAGCATATTTTTTCAAAACGTCTTCTAATTCCAGGTTTGCAATTCAACTGGAAAAAAATCAAAGACACCTAAGAACATTTTATGACTTAAAAAGTTTTCTTTTCTTGAAATAAAAACTACTGCTGGAGATCTCTCCTCCCATATCTTATCAGCTCAACTACCTAGTGTGATTTGAATCACCCGAACCTCAGCTTAAGGAAGAGAGAGAGAGAAAAGAAAAACCTTTGGTAAAGTAAGTTCCTTTGATCCTTTTCTGCTACTTATGAAAACTCACACTGTATGTTTAACACATTCCCAACAAGCCAGGATAATGAAGCACATGGGACACGGAGACTTAATTCCATGTCTGTTTCTTTATTTGAAAAACACACATACTCTACGGGCTGGGCGAAGAATAGACCAGACTAGCTAGGAGTGAACAGTAAGAAGCAGTTGTGATTGCCGAGTTGGGAGATATCATTAAAAAGCAAACTGGGGAGCTCCCGTTTAGGATCTGAGGAGATTATTGATTCAAATCCTTTAAGGCATTCTTCAAAGGACTTCTTAAAAAGTTGTATTGTCTGAGGAGTTTGGGGAGAGTGTGTGAGTCAGTGTGTGTGTGTGTGTGTGTGTGTCTGTGTGTATGTGTGTTACACAAGGGTGGAGATTAGTGGTTGGGAGGGCTGTATCTATGTGAGGTACGGGGGTGATGGGGTGAGTTGTGTGCATAGATTGTGAATAACTTTAAAGCCAGTCTGAATAAATAAAGTAATTTCATAACAGGTTTTCTAGTTACTGACTTAGGTTTTGACTCCTTGATAATTCAGCCTCCATAGCTATAATCCAAGGTCCTTCATGAATTGGCCTTTCCTCTCCTCCCATACTATCTCCTGCACTCCCCAGATTGCTGGAGCTAAGAGTATGTGCTGTCAGATCCGACTGTCTGGGTTCAAATATGTGCTCATTTGCCAGCTATGTGGCATTGTGCAACCCAGTTAGCTTCACCAACTCTCAGTTTCCTCATTAATAACATAGAAATAATATCTACATCACGGGACTGTGGATTCTATTAGATAATTGCATATGATGTGTCTTAAGTGCTCAATATGGTCAGCTGTGCAACTCACAGACATTTTAATTCACTCAATATTTGTTTGAAAGCTTTCTGTGCGCTAGGTACAGACTGTTCTCCTTTCAGTTTGCATATGAGACATTGTATTAGTTTTCTAAGGCAACCGTAACAAAATACCATAGACCAGGTGGCTTAAACAATAGAAATTTACTTTCTCACAGTTCTGGAGGCTGGAAGTCCAAGGTCAGGGTGTTGGCAGTGTTGGTTTCTGGTGAGGCCTCTGTCCTTGACTCACAGATAGCACCTTCTCTCTGTGTCCCTACATGGCCTTTTCTCTGTGCAAGGATATCTCTGATTTCTTCCTCCTCTTATAAGCACACCAGTTAAATTGGATTAGGGCTCACCCTAATGGCCTGATTTTAAATTAATTACCTCTTTAAGGACCTTATCTCCAAATGTAGTTGCATTCTGTGGGACTGGGAGTTAGGGCTTCAACATATGAATTTTGGAAGAGACATAATTCAGCTTTTTGTGGGTAACAAGTCATAACTCTGCTGTTTGAAACAAAGAGTTGTAGAGCCTGGAATGTGTTCCTCTATCTTTCCACTTGGTAATCTCCCTCTTACGTTCATTTAGCCCAGCTTATGAAACTATTTCCTCTGCACAGTTTCTGTTGAACTCACATACATAGCCAGATGCAATTCCTTACATATAATCTGTTATAGCAATTAGTATATTACATTTACTCCATCTAATACAGATACATATATAAATATACACAAATGTATGTATATATATATGTACACATATAAACATATATGGATAGAGAAAGAGATGGGGTTTTTTGTCCATTTCCCCAGCTAGAATGAAAGCTCCATGGAGAAAAGCCCTACTTTGATCACCACTGCATTCCCAGAGCCTAGAACATAGCTTTGACAACAGTAAGTGCTGATTTTCCTATTCTTATCAGCTTTGAGGTCCAATATTCAGTAGCTCCTTAAGAGCAGAAAGTGTGTCTGCCTACCCTCCATTGCTTGCTTAACAAATCTTTGTTGAACAAAATAATGAAGGTTTTTACAGGCTGACATTCAATTCTCTGAAATTACTTGTGTGGATTACAGTTGGAGAAGTTAACATGCTTATTTTGATCCAGAAGGAAGAACATAAACATACATCCTTTTGATTATGAGGCCATAGTTTAATGGGAAGAAAGGCTTCTGAGTAAAAACACTGAGCAGAGTTTGAGACCAATTGCTAACAGCATGTTCGTCTCTTTGAGATTTTCTTCTCTGCACACAAACTTGGTTTGATAGGTTTGACTGACTTGACCATGCCTTGAGGCAAAGAAATATGATAACCATGTACCTAGGGGTGGATTAAGACAAAATAAGGGGCCATCACAGGGCTCTATCCAATTCCGGCTCTCCACAACTCCCTCTGGGTAAATCCTATAGCTTACACCTGTCCAAGGCAGCAGAAACCTAGACCATCACATCTGTCAATGGCTGCCCAAATAATTAAAGCCATCTGTGCCCAGCATCTCAACACTTCTCAGAATCAGTGTACAGCTCCATAGTTTTTCCCGTAAGAAATAGCCGAAGAATCATGATGGTTAAACAATTTTTTTCAAAATGAAAATCAGAAAGATAAATTCTCTTCAATCCATTTTGACTTTATCAACAAAAAGTCCCATTAAATACAGCAGCTGAGATGTTAGGAAAGTCTTCACGATGGAGTTGCTAAATCTCCAAATCAAGTTAGAGGTCAGTGCATGTATTTGCCTGTATTGTTTTGTTCAGCATAGGGAATCCAACCTACCTGCTTTCTTTGTGTATCTAGTGATGAATATGTTGACTGATTGGAATGCAGCCAAATGCTATTTCATGTTGCGTCTTCTCCTCAGGGTATTATGGGGCCATGCAGGGCAGTATGGAAAAGAACAACACATGGTTAAGAACTCAGGCTCTGGAGTGAAACACATTTGAATGGGAGTCCGAACTTTGTCAATTACTTGACCTTGGGTAAATTACTTGACCTTGCTACGTTTGTTTCTTCATCTGTAAAATGGAAATGATAATATCTACTTTATTCCTTATGGTGAAGATTACATGAGAAAATCTATGTTACTTACCTACCAGACTCTTGGCACATGGTCAGCATGCAATAAGTGTTAGTTATTACAGTTTTTGTTATTGTGGTTGTTACTACTCCCACATCATACAACCTCTACTGAAAAGTCCTGGCTTTCAGTAGACTTAAAAAGGACAATGATTGTGAGACAGGCTCACAGTTTTCCACATTCTATAGAATTGCCATATTGTTGAGTCTGACTTGGTAATTAATTGGTAAAGTCTCTGAGATAAGGTGATATGATTAGCTCAGAACCATTCCACCTTTGATTACTCAATTAGAAACCAAACTTTATAAGATGCTTTCTATCTGCCAGATGCCATCTTAGGTTCATTTTCTCTCCAGTGATTATTTAAGCCCCAAGAGAATCCTGTGAAGTAGCTGTTGTGAATGCTGTCCCTCTCCCACACGTTAGCCTATTGGCTTTCCAGTGGTCACACACCTAGTATTGTCAAAGCTGTGAGTGTTTTGTGGACACATTTTTTTTTTGTTTTTTTTTTTTGTTTTTTTTTTCTTTTTTTTTGTTTTTCCCTCAAAGAATCGTTTTGGTTAACCTCTTTTCACTCATTGTCAATAATCCAGTTTAATCCCTTTGGTTTGAGTGTGACTGAATTCATCCCTCCTGGGGCTTAAAGGGATGGTAATAAAGACCTGGGACTGACCAATCCTACTAGCTACAGAGAGTTCTGTGGCATGGCTAACTTATTTCTGAACAACTCACGTTGAGAGAAAAGGGGCTTCTTTTCTCCTTGAAATTGCAAGAAAGTATATCCATGGAAACGTGGAGAACTTGAACAGTATACATATTGCCACTCACCTCAAGCATACTTAAAAATGAAGATTCCACAGATGAAAGAAAAGAGAGAGATCTGATAACATCTTTTGAACCCTGAAATACAGATGTGCCAGAAACTAGTTAGGTAAAGTAATAGATTATCACTGTCTCAGGCTACGTTGAATTGAGTACCCTGCTAATACAGTTCTAGCCAACACAATTGGACCTGTAGAACTCCATACACCTTCATCGCACAATTTAAGAATGTATGGTTAGAACAAAGGATTCTTCTGTGCAAAAGGCTTTTCTACGCACTAGCCTTATTTGGGGGCACTAATATTCTCCTAAATAAGTTGGTATAACTCCTATATTTAGATGCATGTAAGTCCATAAAATGTCTATATATTCTTTAAACTGATTTGATTGATCTCCTCCTTAGATTTCAATTTCGTTTAGCAGTGAAGCAGCTTTATAGTTTATACAAAATAAAATACTTGAGATGGCTCTAGTATGGTTTCTAGTTTAGTTTAGTTTTGTTTTTTAATAAACTGTAACTAAGTTTTTAGGGGAAACACTAACTTTGATGCCTGAAGATATATGTTGAACTACCAGCTCTGTTACTTTGCAGCTGTGTGAACTTGGACAAATAGTCTAGCTTTGTGGAACCTAAGTTTCCTTATTTATAAATGGATATAATAATACCTACTTCACAGGGTTAATACAAGAGTTAAATAAGATTGTGCTTACAAAACAGTAATATTCTGTAAATGATAATGCACTGACTTGGAATATAACATACGATGCAAAGTAGGCATGCACAATATAATTTTTTTTATACTTTAAGGTCTAGGGTACATGTGCAGAACGAGCAGATTTGTTACATAGGTATACATGTGCCATGTTGGTTTGCTGCACCCATCAACTCGCCATTTACATTAGTTATTTCTCCTAATGCTGTCCGTCCCCCAACGCCCAACCCCACAACAGGCCCTGGTGTGTGATGTTCCCTGCCCTGTGTCCAAGTGTTCTCGTTGTTCATATCCCACCTGTGAGTGAGAACATGTGGTGTTTGGTTTTCTGTCCTTGTGATAGTTTGCTGAGAATGATAGCTTCCAGTTTCATCCATGTCCCTACAAAGGACATGAACTCATCCCTTTTTATGGCTGCATAGTATTTCATGGTGTATGTTTGCCACATTTTCTTAATCCAGTCTGTCATTGATGGACATTTGGGTTGGTTCCAAGTCTTTGCTATTGTGAATAGTGCCACAATAAACGTATGTGTGCATGCGTCTTTATAGTAGCATGGTTTATAATCCTTTGGGTATATACTCAGTAATGGGATGGCTGGGTCAAATGGTATTTCTAGTTCTAGATCCCTGAGGAATCACCACGCTGTCTTCCACAACGGTTGAACTAGTTTACAGTCCCACCAACAGTGTAAAAGTGTTCCTATTTCTCCACACCCTCTCCAGCATCTGTTGTTTCCTGACTTTTTAATGATCGCCATTCTAGCTGGGGTGAGATGGTATCTCATTGTGGTTTTGATTTGCATTTCTCTGATGGCCAGTGATGATGAGGATTTTTTCATGTGTCTGTTGGCTGCATAAATGTCTTCTTTTGAGACGTGTCTGTGCATATCCTTTGCCCACTTTTTGATGGGGTCATTTGTTTTTTTCTTGTAAATTTGTTTAAGTTCTTTGTAGATTCTGGATATCATTAGCCCTTTGTCAGATGGGTAGATTGCAAAAGTTTTCTCCCATTCTGTAGGTTGCCTGTTCACTCTGATGGTAGTTTCTTTTGCTGTGCAAAATCTCTTTAGTTTAATTAGATCCCATTTGTCTATTTTGGCTTTTGTTGCCATTGTTTATGGTGTTTTAGTCATGAAGTCCTTGCCCATGCCTATGTCCTGAATGGTATTGCCTAAGTTTTCTTCTAGGGTTTTTATGGCTTTAGGTTTAACATTTAAGTCTTTAATCCATCTTGAATTAATTTTTGTATAAGGTATAAGGAAGGGATCCAATTTTAGCTTTCTATATATGGCTAGCCAGTTTCCCTAGTACCATTTATTAAATAGGGAATCCTTTTCCCATTTCTTGTTTTTGTCAGGTTTGTCAAAGATCACATGGTTGTAGATGTGTGGTGTTATTTCTGAGGCCTCTGTTCTGATCCATTGGTGTACATATCAGTTTTGGTACCACTACCATACTGTTTTGCTTACTGTAGCCTTGTAGTATAGTTTGAAGTCAGCATAATGCCTCCAGCCTTGTTCTTTTTGCTTAGGATTGCGTTGGCAGTGCGGGCTCTTTTTTGGTTCCGTGTGAACTTTAAAGTAGTTTTTTCCAATTCTGTGAAGAAAAACATTGGTAGCTTCATGGGAATGGCATTGAATCTATAAATTACCTTGGGCAGTATTGCCATTTTCATGACATTGATTCTTCCTATCCATGAGCATGGAATGTTTTTCTGTTTGTGTGTCCTCTTTTATTTCCTTGAGCAGTGGTTTGTAGTACTCCATGAAGATGTCCTTCACATCCCTTGTAAGTTGGATTCCTAAGTATTTTATTCTCTTTGTAGCAATTGTGAATGGGAGTTCACTCATGATTTGGCTCTCTGTCTGTTATTTGTTTATAGGAATGCTTGTGATTTTTGCAGATTGATTTTGTATTCTGAGACTTTGGTGAAGTTGCTTATCAGCTTAAGGAGATTTTGGGCTGAGACAATGGGGTTTTCTAAATATACAATCATGTCATCTGCAAACAGAGACAATTTGACTTCCTCTTTTCCAAATTGAATACCCTTTATTTCTTTCTCTTGCCTGATTGCCCTGGCCAGAGCTTCAAACACTATGTTGAATAGGAGTGGTGAGACAGGGCATCCCTGTCTGCACAAATATAATTTTAAAGGTCTGGGTAAATACTTTTTCTTAAGAACCAGTTTAACTTGGTAACTAGTGTCATAGCCTGGGATTTTATGATTATCATTTTTATGATTTTATGATTATCATTTTATCATTGTTTTATGATTATCATTGGACTTTTTCTCTTTGCAAAAAATTTTAAAATTATACAGAGTATACAAAGAAGAAACAATAATCACCCATACCTCCTCTCCAAATCAATCATTTTCAAGATTTTTGGCATATTTGATTATCTTTTTTCAATATTTACCGGTTTATTTTTAAATTTATGCAAACAATAAATAAGGCAATTATAATTAAAAACATTTAGCCCATTACAGATTAAATCATAGTCTCCCAAAAACTCTGTGCCCATACTGATATCTTCCCACCAATATTAAGGGTATCCTCCATGATAAATTTGTCTGATGAAATTATCCTCAAATTCTTTGTTTTTCACACATACTAGATATTGGGAGAAATATTAACTATTGACTAGTGTTTGTTTATGATTGATTCATGTTAATATGTGCAAATCTACTTTATTCCTTTGAATACTTTATAGTAATTCAGTTTGTAGATTTGTGTTCACCTATTACTCTATAAATACATATTAAAATTGTTTTTAGTTTTTTTTTCCATATGGGAAACAATACAATACTTCCTCAAGTATTTCATTTCTATATGCAAGTTTTTTTGCAAAATGGTAGGTAGAAAGAAATTTCTGGAGCCTCGGATAAATAATCTGATACTACCGTCTTGCCCTTCAGTTAGATTGTGCTAATTTAAAGACCATGAGTAGCTATACTTAATGTTACTCTTTTTGTCTACATTTGATATTATCAAACTTTTTATCTTTGTCAAACTGGTAGCAGAATGGTAGTTCATTATTATAATTTACATTTTCTCACTGTTACTGAGGCAGAACCATTTTTATAGAGTGATTCTGAGTTTATCTTTTGTGATTACCTACCTGTTCGTGTATTTTAAACTATATTTTCATTGACTTTTATAAGTTTAGATATATGCGAATTATTTAAAAATTTCAGATGCTCACCTTGGTCTGTTTTGTATCTGAATATTTTACAGCTGTAAGTATTTCCTCCCAGATTATTTCTTGTTTTTCATTTAGTTTTGTTTTGTTTTACCTGTGTTTATGGTATGTTTGCTTGCCATAGAGTAGTTTTAAATTTAGAATAATCAAATTTCCATTTTTTCCTTTTTATTTTTGCTACATATCTGATTTTTAAAAAGTCTTCTTGCCTCCAGGGTTATTTTATTTTGTTTCATTATCTTCACATAAAATTAGTTTTATTTCTACAAATATGGGTCTTTAATTCAACTTGAATTTATTTCTGCCTGTGAATAAAACAATGTTTAGGATTCTCAGCCTATACCACTGTTCTATATACCAGTTCTTGAAATAGCACCACACTATTTTAAGTACTGTAAGTTTTTTTGGAATGCCTTAATTTCTGGAATGATAAGAATGGCCTTTGTTGTATTTGTAATGCTCATGTATAAGGCATAAAGGGGCTTCTAATTAATGAGCACAGCTGTGTGCTGAGCAAGGTGGGTGGAAGACCTTTTTATATTTTATCTCATAGTATGCTCATGTCACCTATATGAAGGAAGTGATATTAGCTGATCTTACAGATGAGGAGACAGAAGCTCAGTGGAGAGAGTTAACTTTCTCAGCATCACATAGCTTGTCAACAGTGGAGTTAAGATTTGAATACCATGTCTATCTGACTCCAAAAAGGATAACCTGGCATCTCTCACAGCTAGGTCCATACCATACTTGAAAAACATCAAAATACCTACTAATTCCTTTCTTTTTTTAAAGCTGTGTTATTCCTAATATTGCAGGAAGCTGAAAGATGACACTGTACTTTAATTAGCTATGTGTAAGTTGTGTTGAGGAGAAGAAAGATAAGGAAGCAGAGCCTGTGGTGAAGTTGACCAACTATTACTTATTTTAAGGAATAGTACGCCCTTCATCCCACCCCCCACCCCTTAGCCTCAAGCTTTCTTATTCTCCATAATTAGTTCCAAATGTTCTTCAGTTTTCGCCTGTCTTCTCCTTCTCTAGACAGAAACCTAATGCCAGCTGCGGGCACCAAGGCTTCCCTTTGGCCTTTGCTCTTTATGACCGGGTCACTGCCTTTAGCATTTAGAAAATCATGGACAATTTCAGCTGTCACACACTCCTGCATTTGACTCTGACCTCTACCTGGAATCTGAAGTTTCCTGGACCAATCTGCCATTTTCCCACATGGGATTCCTTCCTGGTGTTGCAGTGGAAAGGAATGTCCAAAAGACTTTGGAATAAGGGTGCAAAGGTTCCTGGCTATAGATTATCCACTCAAGGCTTTGAAATTCTCCAGTTTTCATCTGAGAAGCAGATAGCTAAATTTATCAGGTTGCTCACTTTGCCAGGGAATAGAAGTCTAGACTTACCCCTCCCTTTCTTTCAAAGAAGAATGAAGACCTGTCTTTGTTGATTTATGATCTCGGAAAGAAGAGAAGGGCACAAGATAAAATGAGAGATGTGGAATGCTATGATAAAGTGGGTAACACCTGAGGAATCTCTCCTGCCTAGAGACAAGAGAGATCTTACAGGCTACTGAAGACAGGCAGGTTTTGTTTTTTTCCCAAAGTCTTAACATGTGCAACTGCATCTACTCTGACTTATCCCATACTGAGGACTTTGAAGTCCCACCAGACTTACCTGAGCCGGCAGCTGAGTCTTAAGGAGAGATTTCTAAACATGAAGAAGTTTTCTCTTCAAATTGAATGGGTCAGTTCCATTTCCTGTAGCATAATTGAGTAAGAACATGTTCTTGTCCTTTTAGATAGCAAGTAAATGGTAGAAATTATTATATATGAAAGACCAAACACTTCATAGGGAAGGAAGTTTACAAGGCAAGCTTGACCTAAGTTTGGCCTGGCCATTCCTTTGGCTATTTGACTTACACCTTGACTGGTCTTTTTGTATCTGAATCCTATGGCACACACATGGAGTGAGAACACAGTACCATAATAATGGCAACAGTAAGGGGGGTAGGCAGGGAGTAAGGAGAGTAAATTCACAAGGGCAACACGCCCTTATTTGCTCACCAGATTTTGGAGAACAGCCAGCCATTCAATGCAATGATCACATGGTCATATTAGTGACTACAGAAGATTGTGATCATATCACTAAGCAGGCTGTTTTCTTCCACACAGAATACTTCAGAGCCTAACCTGGAGAACAGTTGAGGATGCTCTGTATAGCCCAGTGTCCCTGAAATACTGAATGTGTAGCTGAGGGTCAGATTGCAAGAATGGGAATCAGCTCAACTGCATTCTCTTTGCAGCTCTGCCTTTTCCTATGTTATCTCAGGTGGGTCTTCCCCATTTTTGACTGGGTTTCTCATAAGTAAAATGATGACTTAAACTAGGTAAGTTCTTTTTTTTTTTTTTTTAGATATGTAAAGGAGTTTATTAGGTATTAACTTACACAATCGCAAGGTCCCACAACAGGCTGTTTGCAAGCTTGAGGAGCAGGAGAGCCAGTCTGGGTCTCAAAACTAAAGAACTTGGGGTCTGATGTTCGAGGGCAGGAAGCATCCAGGACAGGAGAAAGATGTAGGCTGGGACTAAACTAGGTAAGTTCTAAAATCCTTTCAAGATCAGAAGAAATATGGTGCCGTTAACAAATACTTTTTAGCTGCAAATTATCATATTTCTTTGTGCCAGGGAATCATAGATGAGAGATTGTTGCTAAGCATGAAGTAGTGCAAATAGAAAAGCCATCCAGGGCTGATATTACATTAGTCCTTTAAGTCATTGATCCTTATTCAAATTTAAGAAAATGTGGGGACAGTATTAGATTAGCTGTGATATGTGGCCTCTGTTTATGGTCACTACCAGCCAATTGAAGGAAATCCCTTTCTTTCCTCAGAGTTAATTGGTTTGGGGCACTGTAGTCCCCTACTGTCATTGTTACCTTATTCAGTATGAGCTCAGGGGCAATTATCTGTGTATGTGTGAAGCAAACTAGATAGGCCTAGTTACTAGGAGAACCTTTTATCTAAACATTCCCCAACTATGTTCAGAGAGAAGGATTGGCATTCTGAGAAACTTAGCTTTCTTGAGATATGCTTGAGAAGCAGCACATATTAAGAAAAAAAATGTAGAAGTAAAAACTTATTATCTATAGCCCTGGAAGTTCTGCTTCTGTTAATGGCCAAGTAAGCTCATATAAGACTAACTGTTCTGCAAATAACAACTATAAACTCCAAAATAAAAATATAAAAATAACTAACTGAAGGCTGAAGAGGGAACAAACACAGGGACATTCTAAAGGAAAGTCCATATTTGGAAAAAGGAAATAACATTTTGTTTTCCCCTGAATGTGTGTGTGTGTGTGTGTGTGTGTGTGTGAGCTAGAAGGGAAGCTGTAGTCTGCATTCAGGTTAGCTTAAATTCCAATATAAAAGCTGCAATTGATCTCTAAAGAACTACTATCTACTATGTCAAGCTCAGGATAATTATAGTGGCTAGAGAGTGAGAGGTGAGAGGAGTACTGGAAAAAAATGAGAACTAGAAAAGGGAGCCATAAATTCTCTGCATAACTCTATATAAATCTCTGGTTGACCCTAGAACCATGCATGCACAAAGCAGACAACAATCAGCCTAGCTAAGGCTAAATAACTGAACTGATGTTTGAGGTACTGCCCAAGAAACAAAGTTTACTGTCTGAGGCCAAGTTAATTGCCTGCTTAAAGAGCTCAATACTCTTCGGAGAAATATAAAAGAATCCAGAGTCTACATTATAACATTTCCAATGTTGAAAATATAACAGAAAATTACTGAGCATATGAAAACAGAAGAAAGTGTAACCCATTATTAAAGACAATCAACCGGTGCTGGGAAAAGAAGATATCCATATGAAGAAGAATGAAATTAGGCTCCTGTTTCTCACCATATATAAAAATCAACTCAAATTGAACTGAAGACAAATGTAAGCCCTTAAGCTGTGGAAGTACTAAATGAAAGCATAGGAGAAATGCTTCGCAGTATCAATATGGCCAAGGATATTTTGGATAAGATCTTAAAAACACAGCAAAAATAAACAAATGAAATTACATCAAATGAAGGAGATTCTGAACAACAAAGAAATAATTAACAGAATGAAGTCTCCTAGCATCATTATCTTATTCAGTGTAAGAAAACATTATTATCTCCTTTAAAAATGAGAAAACTAACATTCAGAGAATTACTTTTGTGCCCAAGGATGCACAACTAGTGAATACTGAAGATGAAACTTGAACCCATAGTTGTCTGATTTCAGAACTTGCATTATTTCTGTAATACTGCTTCTAACTGAAGTCCATATGTGAAAAGAGTATTTGTTTAGATTTTAAGGGCAACTCTTTTTGTTTATCGCCAACCATGTACAAATTTTCTTTTCATTATTTGTTTTATGTCAGAATGTAGAAGGTTCATTCATTCTATGTTTTATTCAATATAGTTTGTAGACTGTCTCCGTGTCTATCATTGGTTAGAGGTGAATCAGAAAATAATAACAAAATGGCAGTCTTAGGCCCTATAATATCAAGAGTTACCTTAAATGCAAATAGTCTAAATACACAAGTTAAAGACATTGTCATTGCAGATTTAAAAATATGACCCAACTATGTATCTAAAAAACCTCACTTCAATGCAATGACATGGGTATGTTCAAGGTAAGAGAATAAAAAAAGATATATAAACATGATTTCTTTAAAAAAGCAGAAGTTATTATAGTAATATTAGATAGTGTAGATTTTGGAGCAAAGGAAATTATTGGAAATAGAGAATATCATTACAGATTAATACAAGGATCAATTCTTCAGAAAGGTGCAACAATCCTAAATATGGGCACATCAAATAACAGAGCCTCAAAATATATGAAGTAAACACTGACAGAGCTAAAATGGATAAATCCACAATTATAGATGGGGACTTCAACATCCTATTCTCAGCAATTGATGGCACTAACAGACATAAAACAGCAAAGACGTAGGAAAAAAAAAGACAACAGGATCTAATTAGGATATATAGAATATGAAATAACACAGTTTTTATGCAAGCACTCATGGAATATTCATTAAGACAGATTATATCCTTGGCCATAAAACAAATCTCAAAAAATATAAAAAGGTGAAATCATACATGGCATTTACTCTGACCATAATGGAATCAAACTACAAATCAATAACAGAAAGCAAAAGGAAACCCTTCAAGAACTTGGAAATTAAACAAAACCCTTATAGATGATCTTTAGGGCAAACAGGATGTCTCAAATGAAGCAAAATATATATGAAACTCAATAAAGCTGAAAGTACCAAATACCAAAACATGCATAATGCAGCTAAAGCAATGCTAGTAGGGAATGTTATAGCACTAAAGACTTACTATATTTAGCCAAGGAAAAATGTCTCAAAAAATTCTAAATTTCTACCTGAAAAAAAAAAAAAAAAACTCGAATTAAACTAAAAAGTTTCTGACCAGCAAAAGAACAGAGTGAACAGACAGCCTTCGGAATGGAATAAAATATTTGCAAACTTTGCATCCAAAATGGGGCTAACATCCAGAAATTATGAAGAAACCGAACAACTCAATAACAACAACAACAAAAATAATTCACTTAAAAAGTGGGCAAAGGATACTTTTCAAAAGAAGACATATAAATGGCCAAGCATATGAAAAAATGCTCCACATCACTAATCATAGGAAAGCATATGAAAATATGCTCAATATCACTAATCAGATAAATGCAAATTAAAATCACAATATAATATCATCTTACACCAGTTAGAATGGCTATTATTAAAAGGTCAAAAAACAACAGATGTAGGTGAGGATGTGGAGAAAAAGGAATGCTTATACGCTGCTGTTGGGAATGCAAATTAGTGCAACCTCTATGGAAGAAAGTATGGAGATTTCTCAAAGAACTAAAACTAGAACTGCTATTCAAGCCAGGAATCCTGTTACTGGGTATCTATCCAAAGGAAAAGGTATCATTGTATCACAAAAATATCTGTACTCCTGTGTTTACTACAATACTCTTCACAATTGCGAAGATACGGAATCAACCTAAGGGTTCATCAACAGATGACTGGATAAAGAAAGTGTGGTACATATAGACACAATGGAATGGTATTCATTGATAAAAAAGAATGAAATCATGTATTTTGCAGCAACGTGGATGGAATTGGAGGCCGTTATCTTATGTGAAACACCTCAGAGCCACATACTGCATGTTCTCAGTTATAAGTAGGGGTGCACATGGACGTAGACTGTAGAATAATAGGCACTGGAGACTTGGAGAGGTGGGAGAGTAGGAGAGGGATGAGGAATGAGAAATTACTTAATGGATACAATGTACATTATTCAGGTGATAGTTACCTTAAAAGCTCAGACTTCATCACTGTGCAATGTATCTGTATAACAAAACTGCACTTGTACTCCTTAAATTTATGCAAAGAAAAGGGAGCAAAATAAACTGAACCAAGTAGAGGGAAGGAAATGATGAAGATAAGAGAAGAAGAAAATGAAATTGAAAACAAGAAATGGAATACAGAAAAATCAATGAAACAAAAAACTGGTTCTTAAAATAAATCAATAAAATTGATAACCTCTAATAGAACGAATTAATTTTTTTAAATGGAGCAACAAATCACGAATATCAGAAAAGAAACAGGATATATCACTACAAATCATTCAGCCATTAAAAGATAATAAAGGAATGCTATGAAAAACTTTACATTCATAAATTTCACAACTTCAAAGACATGGATCGATTCCGTGAAAAATACAAATGTCAAAAACTCAAAGTGAAATAGATAACCTAGTTATATAATTATGTTTAAAAATTGAATTATTAATTGGCAAAAATCTTCAAGACCATACAGAATACTACTAAATATTTTTCAGGAAAATTAATAACCAATTGTACATACTGTCTTCCAGAAAATAAAAAAGGTAAACACATTGTATAAGGCTAGTATTACCCTGATACCAAAACCAGACAAAGGCAATGCAGAAAAAAAGCAAGCTATATACAATATCTCTCATGACTTTAAGTACAAAATTTTCAAAGCAATGTTAGATAATCTAACCTAAGAATGCATAAAAATTAATGTGTACCGTGACCAAGTGGGATTTACTCCAGGTATGCAAGGCTGGTTGAACACTAACTATCTTTTATTGGAATCCACTGTATCAATTGTTTAAAGAAGAAAAAGTATATGATTGTATCAGCTGATGCAGAAAATGCATTTGGCAAAATCCAACAGCTATCCTTGGTAAGTCTCAGGAAACTAGGACTAGAGAGAACTTCCTGTTTGATCAAGAGCATTTATGAAAAAGCTACAGTTACTATTACACTTAATTGTGAAAGACTGAATAGTTTTCCCCAAAGATATGTTCCCTTCAGGAACAAGGCAAACATATCTAGTTTCACCTTCCTTATTAAACATAGTACTAAAAGTTCTGGTCACTGCAATAAGACAAGAAAGTAAAGACATACAAGTTAGAAAGGAAGAAATAAAGTCAACCCTATTTGCAGGTCACATGATCACATGATTGCCTATGTAGAAAATCTCAAAACTACCAAAAAAAAAAAGTTTCCTAGCACTAGTCAGTTCTGCAAGGATGCAGAATATAAGGTCAATGCACAGTTACTAATTTCTCAACTACATACTTATAACAAATAGGAATAAACCGAAAGTAAAAAGCACACTACCCTTTACAATTACTTGAAAGAAAGTTTAATACTGAGGCATAAATCTATCAGAACATGTACAACATATGTATCACAAAAATTACACAATGCTAATAAAAGAGCTCAAAGAAGACCTAAATATAGGAAGAAATATTCCATGTTCATGAATTAGAAGACTCAATACAGGAAACATGTTCATTCTCCCCAAATTGATTTATAGTTTTAATACAATACCTACCAAAATCTCAGAAAAGTTAATTTTTTTGTAGATAGACACCAGCTCATAGTAAAATTTATTTGAAAAAATACAGAATATAATATAGCTAAAATATTTTGAAAGGTAGAAAGTAGGAAGAATTACTCCACCCTATGTTAATGCTACAATATAGCTACAGAAATAAAGTAAATGTGGTATTGGGCTGGATGTGGTGGCTCATGCCTGTTATCCCAGCACTTTGGGAGGCCAGGGCAGGTGGACTTGGTGTCAGGAGTTCCAGACCACCATGAAACCCCATCTCTACTAAAAAAAAAAAAAAAAAAATTAGCTAGGCATAGTGGCACCCACTTGTAGTTCCAGCTACTCGGGAGAGTGAGGTGGGAGGGTGAGGCAGGAGGATCACCTGAGCCTGGTAGGCAGAGGTTTCACTCAGCTGAGATCATGCCACGGCACTCCAGCCTGGGCAACAGGATGAGAGACTGTCTCAAAAAAAAGAAAAATGTTGGTGGAGAGAGAGACATAGATCAATGAAATAGAACCCCAAAATAGATACACAAAAATATGTGCAATTTATCTATTTATATATTTTTTGAGAGGGAGTCTTGCTCTGTTGCCCAGGCTGGAGTGCAGTGGTGCAGTCTCTTCTCACTGCAACCTCCATCTCCCAGGTTCAAGGTATTCTTGTGCCTCAGCCTCCTGAGTAGTTGGAATTACAACAGATGCACACCACCATACCTGGCTATGTGCAATCAATTTTTGACAAAGGGTTCAAAGCAATTCAAGAAGTACGGTCTTTTTAACAAATAGTATTGGAAAAAATTGGACATTCAGAGGCAAAAGAAAAAAATGAAGCTTGATCTATACCTCGTATTATACAAAAATAAAAGTGGATCATAGACTTAAATAGGAACATAAAATCACAAAACTTCTAGAAAAAAGAACATAGGATACATTTTTAAAGACCTACAGTTAAGTTTTTAGACTTGGTACCAAAAGTATGATCCATAAAGAAAATTTGATAAATCAGACCATGAAAATTAAGAACTCTTTCTTTACAATGGATCCTGTGAAGAGCATGAAAACACAAGCTCCAAATTAGACCAGAAGTAGCATTTGCAGTCCCCATTTCTGGAAAAGGATTTGTATGTATAATACATAAAGAACTTTCAAAACTCAACAGTAAAAAGATCCAATTTCAACTGGACAAAAGACATTAAAAGACATTTCACTGAAGAGAGTATATGGATGGCAAATAAAAACATGAAAAGATGTTCAGCGTGATTAACTGTTAAAGAAAGACAAGCTAAAGCCACAATGAGATGTTAACACATGCCTGTCAGAATGGACAAAATAATAGTGACAACACTAAATTCCAGTGAGGATATAGAGCAACTATGTGATTCATATAGGCCTGGTGAGAATGTAAAACAGTATAGTCACTCTGGAAATCAGTTTGATAGTTTCTTAAAAAAATAGATATGCTACTCTACCATAATATCCCATAATTGTACTCTTGGATATTTGTCCCAGGGAAATCAAAACTTACATTCACACTAAAATTTACGAACAAATGTTTACACGATCTTTATTTGTAATAGTCCTAAAGTGGAAACAATCCAAATTTTCTTCAACAGGTGAATAAACATAATGATGCATCCATACCATGGAATACTACTCAGCAATAAAAATAATAAGTCACTAATACATGAAACAAATTGGAAGACTCTCAAGGGAATAGTCCTGACTTCAGAAAGCCAAGCTTGAAAGGCCACATACTGAAAGATCCTGTTTATATAACATTCATGAGTTAATGAAATTATTGAAATGGAGGGCAGATTAATGACTACCAGGGACTAGAGAGGGGCATATGGAGGGAGGTAATGATAAGTATGAAATGGTAACATGAGGATCCTTGTAATGGAACTGTCCTGCATTTTGACTGTGGTTATAGATACACAAACCTACATATATGATTACATTGCATGTAACCACACACACACATACACACACACACACCCCAGGCATGAAATTTGAATAAGACCCATATGTTGTATCAATATCATTTTTCTCTTCGTTATATATTATTGTTATGCAAGAATTCAAGATGTTGATATTGGGGAAAACTGGGTGAAGAGTATATCTCTCTGTATTTATTACAACTGATGTGAACCTAAAATTATCTCAAAATTATTTTTATTTTTCAATTTTTTTGTCTTACATCTTTTTATTTTAGTTTAATTTTTTGTATTAATTTTTATTTCAATAGCTTTTGGGGTACAAGTGTTTTTTTGTTACATGGATGAATTATACTGTGGTGAATTCTGAGATTTCAGTGGACCTGTCACCCAAGAGGTGTACACTGTATCCAGTGTGTAGTTTTTTTTGTCTCTAGGCCGCATCCCACCCTCCCACTCCTAAGTCTTTAAAGTCCATTGCATAACTCTACATGCCTTTGTGGACTCATAGCTTAGCTTCCACTTATAAGCGAGAACATATGGTTTTTGGTTTTTCACTCCTGTGTTACTTCACTTAGAATAATGGCCTCCAGCTCCATCCAATTTGCTGCAAAAGTCATTATTTTATTACTTTTAATGGTAGATTACTATTCCATGGTCTATATTATGTACCACATTTTCTTTATCCACTTTGTTGACGGGCACTTATGTTGGTTCCATATCTTTGCAATTGTGAATTGTGCTGCCATAAACATACATCTTCAAGTGTCTTTTTCATGTAATGATTTATTTTCCCTTTGATATATACTCAGTGGGATTGCTGGATTGAATGGTAGGTCTACTGTTAGCTCTTTAAGGAATCTCCATACTGTTTTCCATAGAGGTTGTACTAGTTTGCATTCCCACCAGGTGTGCATAAGCATTGACTTTTCCCCACATCCATGGCAACGTCTATTGTTTTTTGACTTTTTAACAGTGGCCATTTTTGTAAGAGTAAGTGGTATTCAAAATTATTTTTAAAGAATACTTATAAATCAATTATAGTACCATCAATAGAAAAATAAACATTGAATAAAGGGCATGGAAATAATTCACAGTTGAAGAAATACGGATGACCAATGAAACAAATTTATCCTCACTGGCAATCGAAGAAAGCCAAAATGAATAATTAACTTTGTTATCATAACTGTGATGCTGTTTGGAATATAAACAGGTATAAATTTCTTTTTTTTTTTTTTTTTTTTGCGATGGAGTCTCGCTCTGTCGCCCAGGCTTGAGTGCAATGGCGTGACATCAGCTCATTGCAACCTCCACCTCCTGGGTTCAAGTGATTCTCCTGCCTCAGCCTCCTGAGTAGCTAGGATTACATGTGCCTGCCACCATGCCTGGCTAATTTTTGTATTTTCAGTAGAGACGGGGTTTCACCAGGTTGACCAGGCTGGTCTCGAACTCCTGATCTCAGGTGATCCACCCGTCTTTGTCTCCCAATGTGCTAGGATTGCAGGCGTGAGTCACGGCACCCAGCCAAACTATAAATTTCTTAAAAACCAATTAGGTGGCCGGGCGAGGTGGTTCACGCCTGTAAACCCAGCATTTTGGGAGGCCAAAGCAGATGGATCACCTGAGGTCAGGAGTTTGAGACTAGCCTGGCCAACATCGTGAAACCCCGTCTCTACTAAAAATAAAAAATTAGCCAGGCGTGGCAGTGGACGCCTGTAATCTCAGCTACTCAGGAGTATGAGGCAGAGAATTGCCTGAACCCAAGAGGCAGAGGTTGCAGTGAGCCAAGATTGTGCCACTGCACTCTAGCCTGGGTGACAAAGCGAGACTCCGTCTCAAAAATAAATGACTAAATAAAAAATAACAATTAGGCTAGATATATTACAATGCCTAAAAGAGTTTATGCCCTTTAACCCAGTAATACCACTTGTATAAATTAATTCCAAAGAGATGATCAGCTGTGCAAAGAGTATTGTATAAGGATAATCCTAAAAATATTTATAATAGAATAAAAAAAGATAATCTAAATATCTGACAGTAAGGGAATGGTTAAACAGTTAAATATAATGCAGTCATTTATGAACATTAAATTATGATTTGAATAAATATTAAAGAAGAAAATGTTCAGGTTATAATATGAAGAGACAAAGGTGGGATATAAAGGGGAAATGTCTTATTTAAAAAATATATAAATATCTATTGATATATATTTTTATATGACAATTTTAACAGTGGTTATGGGCAATTTCAATTTTCTTCTTTATACTTTCTTATATTTCCTAAAGTATCTACAAGGAGCATGAATGTTCTTTATATTAAGAAAGAAAAATTTTAAATCGTGTATCTACTAGGAATAACAAAACATTTGCAAAGTTGCTCATTTGGCTTACCTGCCAGCACTGGTTCCAGCTTCCTCTTCCTCTCCCACTTTCCACCCCACACTTTTAATTAGTGTTCACTTACTGTCATCCTTCTCTCTCACAGATCTCGCTTCCTGTTCAAAGCCAGTGACTGTGTCTAGGCTCAAACTTCCCCCATCCACATCTTTGCTCAGTTTCTTAGTTATCTGACCTCTTCTGCTATCTTCAGGCTTTCTCTGCTCATTGCAAACAGGCAATGGAACAAAGATGGTCTAACATGAGTCACTGGTCTATGAAAAATATTTTTTAAATATCTATTGTATTTTGTTTTGTTTATAGAAATGTTTTTTTCTTGAGATAACAAAAATAAATTTTTTATTGTAAAATAATTAAGACAATGTAGAAGTTAGAAAATAACAATAATCTCTTCTTTGTCTCTTTAGTAAATGGATAGATTGGTTGATAGAAAGATAGATGTATTTGTGTTAGCATGGGTGGAGGATAAACTGATGTATGTATGGACATGTGAATTGATGGATACCTAGTTTGGGGATAAAAGGAATCACACATTACGTCTAGTGACCATAACAAAAATGATTCCAAAATTAATCTGCTAGAACAAACAGAATAGTTAGAAAACACTTTGAAAATAACATATAATGGAAGGGGATGCTGCCTTCCAGAAACTGAAATGAATTGCAATGAGTTTAAATATTGAAGTATTGCCTGATTATTACTGCATTTTTCTTATAATTTAGTATATTGCCAACACACGTATTGTCATGCTTTCCATGACAATAAATATGAATCAATATGACCACCTTATTTGTGCAGTTTTACTTTACAAATGATCCACTAGTTTTTTTTAAATGCTCTATAGTATGAATATTAGCTTGTTTCTCATATTTTAACATTATAAGCAATACTTTAGTAAATGTCCTCTCAGACACACTGTTTTAAAAAAAAGTTTTAATTCCTTTAGAAAAAAATATAGAAGTAGATGTGCCAGAACAGAGTCACGTTTTAGGTTTGGATATGAATTTCCAGTTTTCCCTTCAAAAGAAGTGGGCTAATTAATATATTTCTGCCAGCATCTTGTGACAGTGATTATTTTTCTACATTTTTACTAACTTGTGATGTTATAAATCTTGTAAATTGTTGCTATTTTAACAGGTAAAAAAAATTCTAGTTTAAATTTGAGGGCATATTTATTGAAGATATGCGTCTTTTTATATACTCAATCTTTTACATTTCTTTTGATTTTCCAGTCATATATTTTGGCTATTTACTTCAATTTTCAGCAAAATACATGTGCATGGTTTAAAGGTTACACTAGGACAACAAGGATTATCAGCAAAAATAGCATTTCTCTGCCTGTCTTGTTTTTCCTCCCATTATCCTCCCAATCCTGCTACCTAATGATAGCCTGTTTAACTTATTAAATAGTTTATTCTGATATTTAATTAATTTAATATCATGTTTTTAACTAATGTACTTTTTTGCTACTTGTTGATTTTTCAAATTCAGATGTTAAGTATTGATTTACTACCAGGTGAGAGGAAAACTTAACTCTCCTTCAACATTCCTCCTATCACACCCTGTCCCTATGGACATATTCAGTTCTCTTCAGTCATCTTTTAAATGTAGATTTATTATAATTTTGGACTAAATTTACATTCACTCATTTGATCGTTATTACATAAACATTATTCACTGCTCAGTAAGTATCATAGGTAGTTTAAGTTTGCTATCTGTTTCAATTTTCTGCTTCCCTGGAATTAATAATTATCTTATTTTGGGTTTACTTAATTTTCTTTGTACACAAACCTTTTTTTTTTTACTTTCCAAATTTTATTTTAGATTCTGGGGGATATAAGAGCAGATTTGTTACATGGATAAATGGAGTGTCTCAGGAATTTGGTGTACAGATTATTTTTTCACGGAGGTAATAAGCATAACACCCAATAAGTAGTTTTTCAATCATCACCCTTCTAACCTTCACCTTCAAGTAGGCCCCAGTTACCTTCCTTGTGTTCATGTGTACTGAATGTGTAGCTCCCGCTTATAAGTGAGAACATGTGGTACTCGATTTTGTGTTGCTGCATTGATTCACTTAGGAAAATGACCTCCAGCTCTGACCATGTTGTTGCTAAGAACATGATTTCGATCTTTTCTGTGGCTGGATAGTATTCCATGGTGTATATGTACCGCATTTTCATTATCCAGTTCACCACTGATGGGCATTTAGATTGATTCCATGTCTTTGCTATTGTGAATAGTGCTATGATGAAAATACACGTCTATGTGTGGTAGAGTCATTTATATGCCTTTGGGTATGTATCTGATAATGGGATTGCTGGGTCAAATTGTAGTCCTGTTTTAATTTCTTTGAGAAATCTCCAAACTGCTTTCTACAGTGGCTGAACTAATTTACATTCCCACCAGCACTATGTAAGTGTTCCCTTTTCTCTGCAGCCTCACCAGCATCTTTTGGTTTTTGACATCTTAATAGCCATTCTGGCTGGTGTCAGGTGGTATCTCATTGTGGTTTCGATTTGCATTTCTCTAATGATTAGTAATGGTGAGGTGTTTTTTTTTTTTCTTTTTTTGAGATGGAGTCTTGCTCTTGTCACCCAGGCTGGAATGCAATGGCAAGATCTCGGCTCACTGCAACATCTACCTCCTGAGTTCAAGCAATTCTCCTGCCCCAGCCTCCCGAGTAGCTGGGATTACAGGTGCCTGCCACCACACCTGGCTAATTTTTGTATTTTTAGTAGGGACAGCGTTTTGCCACATTGGTCAGGCTGGTCTCAAACTCCTGACCTCAGGTGATCCACCTGCCTGGGCCTCCCAAAGTGCTGGGATTACAGGTGTAAGCCACTGCACCCGGACGAGCATTTTTTCCTATGTCTTCTTTTTGAGAAGTGTCTGTTAATGTCCTTTGCCCACTTTTCAATGAGGTTTTGTTTTTGTTTTTGTGTTGCTTGTAAATTGAAGTTGGTTTGGAATATTAGACCTTTTTCAGATGCACGGTTTGATAATATTTTCTCCCATTCTGTAGGTTGTCTGTTTACTCTGCTGATAGTTTATTTTGCTGTGCAGAAGTTTTTAGTTTAATTAGGTCCCATTTGTCATTTTTTGTTTTTGTTGTAATTGCTTTTGGAGTCTTCCTAATGAAAACTTTGCCAGGGCTTATGTCCAGAATGATATTTCCTAGGTTTACTCATGAGTTTTTTTAATATATAATTTTAGATTTTGCATTTAAGTCTTTAATCCATCTTGACTTGATCTTTGTATATGGTGAAAGAAAGAGATCCAGTTTTAATCATCCACATATTGGCTAATCAGTTACCCCAGCATGTTTTATTAAATAGGGAGTCCTTTCTCCATAGCTTGTTTTGTTGACTTTGCCAAAGATCAGATGGATGTAGGTGTGGAGTTTTATTTCTGGATTCCTTAAGCTGTTTCATTAGTATATACTTTTTTTTTTTTTTTTTTTTTACCAGTACCACGCTGTTTTGAAAAATGTAGCCTTATAGTATAATTTCAAGTTGCGTAATGTGATGCCTCTGACTTTGTTTTTTGGATTTTGTTTTTGTTTGTTTCTTGTTGTTGTTGTTTTGCTTAAGATTGCCTTGGTTGTTCAGGCTCTTTTTTTGGTTCCGTATGAATTTTAGAATGGTTTCTTTCTAATTCTGTGAAATAGTAATAGCATTGGATCTATAAATTGCTTTGGGTAGTATGGCCATTTTACGTATTAATTCTTCCTCTCTTTGAGCATGGAATATTTTCCTACTTGTTTTTACTGTCTCTGATTTATTTAAGCAGTGTTTTGTAATTCTCATTGTAGAGATCTTTCAACTCCCTGTTAGCTATACTCTTAGGTATTATTTTTTGTGGCTCATGTGAGTGGAATTGCATTCTTGATTTGGCTCTCAGCTTGGAGATTGTTGGTGTGTAAAAATTATATTAATTTTTGGTGCATTGATTTTGTATGGTAAAACTTTCCTAAAGTTGTTTATCAGACCCTAAGAGCTTTAAGCAGAGACTATAGGATTTTCTAGGTATAAAATTATATCATCTGCAAAGATAGTTTGACTTCCTTTCTTTCTGTTTGTTTGCCTTTTATTTCTCTTGCCTGACTGCTCTGGTTAGAACGTCCAGTAAATAGGAGTGGTGAGAGAGGGCATACTTATCTTGTTCTGGTTCTCAAAAGGAATGCTTCTGGCTTTTGTCTGTTCACTATGATGTTGACTATGGGTTTGTCATGCATGGCTCTTAAGATTTTGAGGTATATTTCTTCAATGCCTATTCTGTTGAAGTTTTTAGCAGAAAAGATGTTGAATTTTATTGAAAGCCTTTTATGTGTCTATTGAGATGATCCTGTGGTTTCCGTTTTTAGTTCTGTGTGATGAGTTACACTTATTGATTTTCTATGTTGAACCAACCTTGCATCCCAGGAATAAAGTCAACTGAATCATGGTAGATTAGCTTTTTGATGCACTGTTAAATTAAGTTTGCTGGTATTTTGTTGAGGATTTTTGCATCTATGTTCATCAGGGATATTGGCCTAAAGTTTTCCTTTTCTGTTGTGTCTTTGCAAGGTTTTGGTATGAGAATAATGCTGGCCTCACAGAATGAGTTAGAGAAGAGTTCCTCCTCCTCAATTTTTTGGAATAGTTTCAGTAGGGTTGGTACCAGCTCTTCCTTTTATGTCTGGTAGAATTCAGTTGTGAATCCTTCTGGTCCAGGGCTTTTTCTGATTGGTAGGCTTTTTATTACTGATTCAATTTCAGAACATGTTATTGATCTGTTCAGGGTTTCAATTTATTCCTAGTTCAATCTTCAGAGGTTGTATGTTTCCAGAAATTTATCTATGTCTTCTAGGTTTTCTACTTTGTGTGCATAGAGGTATTCATAATAGTCTCTGAGGGATTTTTTTAAATTTCTGTGGGGTCAGTGGTAATGTCCCCTTTGTGATTTCTGATTGTGTATTTCGATCTTCTCTGTTTTTTAAATTAGTCTAGCTAGCAGCCTATCAATCGTATTTATTCTTTCAAAAAACTAACTTTTGGTTTTGTTTTTCTTTTTTTTTTTTTGCACTTTTCATTCACTTCAGGATGTTTCTGTTTATTTCTTTTCTTCTAATAGCTTTGGGGTTGGTTTGCTCTTGTTTTTCCAATTCCTCTAAGTGAAATGTTAGGTTGTTACTATGAGATCTTTCTAACTTTTTTCACGTGGGTGTTTAGTACCATTAACTTTCCTCTTAAAGCTGCTTTAGCTGTGTCTCAGAGATTCTGGCATGTTGTAACTTTGTTTTCATTAGTTGCAAATAATTTCTTGATTTCTGCATTGATTTCATTGTTTACCCAAAATCATTCAGAGGCAGATTGTTTAATTTCCATGTAATTGTATGATTGTGAGAGTTCTTTGTATTGATTTCCGTTTTCTTTGTGCTGTTGTTTAAAAAAGTGGTTGATGTAATTTTGTTTATTTTTTTTAATTATTTGAACATTGTTTTATGGCCAAACATGTGGTTGATTTTAGAGTATGTGCCATGTGAAGAAGAGAAGAATATATAATCTGTTGTTTTGGGGTGGAGTGGTCTATAGATGTCTGTTCTGAGTTTAGGTTCCAAATATCTTTGTTAGTTTTCTACCTTGATGATCTGTCTAATACTATCAGTAAGGTGTTGAAGTCTTCCACTATTATTGTGTGGTTATCTAAAGTCTCTTCATAGGTCTCTAAGAACTTGTTTTATGAATCTGAGTATTCCAGTATTGACTGCATATATATTTAGGATAGCTACGTCTACTTGTTGAATTGAACTCTTTATCATTATGTAATGCCCTTCTTTGTCTTCTTTGACTGTTGTTGGTTTAAAGTGTTTTGTCCGAAATTAGAATAGCAACCCCTGCTCTTTCTTGTTTTCTGTTTTGTAGATTTTTCTCTATCCCTTTACTCTTAGCCTATAGGTGTCATTGCAAGTGAGATAGGTTTCTTGAAGACATCATACAGTTGGGTCTTTTGTATGTATCCAACTTGCCACTCTATGCCTTTTAAATGGGGTGTTTAACCTATTAACATTCAAGGTTAATATTGATAAGTGTGGATTTGATCCTGTCATCATGTTGTTAGCTGGTTATTATACAGACTTGATTGTGTAGTTGCTTCATAGTTTCAATAGTCTATGTCTTTAAGTGTGTTTATGTGGTGTCTGGTAATGGTATTTTGTTGCCATATTTGACACTCTCTTAATGACTTCCTGTAAGGTAGGTCTGGTGATAACAAGTTTCCTTAGTATTTGCATATCTAAAAAGGATTTTTTTTTCTTCATCATGTATGAAGCTTAGTTTGGTTGAATATAAAATTTTGAGATGGAATTCTGTTTATTTAATAATGCTGAATATAGGCCCAAATATTGTTCTGATGAAAGGTCTGGTGTTAGTCTGTTGGGGTTCTCTTTCTAGATGACCTTCCCCTGCCTGTAATATTTTTTTTCTTTAATATTGATGTTGGAGAATCTGATGACTGTGTGTCATGGGGATGGTCATCTTGTATAGCATCTCACAGGGGTTCTCTGAATTGCCTGAATTTGAATGTCAGCCTCTCTAACCAGGATGGGGAAATTTTTATGGACAATATCCTCAAATATGTTCTCCAAGTTGCTTGCTCCCTTTTTCTCTCTTTCAGGAATGCCAGTGAGTTATAGATTTGGTCTGTTTACATAATCCCGTATTTCTTTAATAATCCCCATATTTCTTGGAGGTTTTGATCATCCTTTTTCATTTCTTTATTTTTGTCTGACTGATTTGTTTTGAAGAACTGGTCTTTGAGCTCTAAGATTCTTTCCTCAGTTTGGTCTGTTCTGCTGTTAATACTTCTATTATGAAATTCTTGTAGTAAGTTTTTCAGCTCTCTCAGATTAGTTTGGTTCTTTATTAAATTGGCTACATCATATTTCAGCTCATATCATCTTATTGGATTCCTTAGATTCCTTGGATTGACTTTTGACTTTATCCTGAATCTTGATTACCTTCATTGCTATCCAGATTCTGAATCCTTTGTCTGTCACTTCAGGTATTTTAGCCTGATTAAAAACCATTGCTTGGAAGCTAGTGGGGTCATTTGAAGGTTAGAAGATGCTCTGGCTTTTTGAGTTGTCAGAATTCTTGCACTGGTTCTTTCTCATCTGTGTAAGCTAATGATGTTCCTTTAATATTTGAAGTTTCTGTTCTTTGGATGGGGATTGTCACTTTTACATTCTTTCCCCTTGAGCATTTGAGTGTAGTATAAATTGGGTTCAGGTGACTGGCTTCGTTTCTGGATGATTTCAGGGGGCCAAGCCTCAGCTCAGTACTTCCAGGCTGTATGCTGTAATCCTAGGAGGCTGGTATCAGGACAACTGTTTTGTTCTCTGGCCCCTCTAGGGTAAGCACCTACTGCGCTGGAGGGGACAATGTGTGGTGTTCCCAGTCCACTGGCAACAACCTTCTGATGGGGGGTACTGGCAAAGGTGTTTCATCAGGCCAGTGGCAATGGGTCTGTGCACACATGCATGTACTGATGGCAGTGATGCAATGGTGTTCATATGTGTGCTGGCAGTTGTGGGGTGATGGGGTATGCACACTTATGTGCCAGCTGGTGCAGGATGGTGGTGGCAAGGCCCACACTTGTGTGTGTCAGTGGCAATGGGGCAGTGCAGTCTGCATGCTTGCATATTGGCAAAGCAATGGGGAGAAGCTACAGGTGAGTGGACGTTGGTGGGGGCCCATCTGCTGAAACTCTCTGATGGTTAAACAAGTTCTACTATTGAAGGAACTATGGCAGCAGCCACCAGTAAGCACCCTTGTTGGGCATCTGAGGCTGTTCTGCAAGCAGGTACAGGCTGGCAGGGACACCAAGGAGGCCGGCAGACAGGGGGGCCCTCAGATCACACTGGCTCCCTCCCACAGTCAAGACCACCTTGCTCTGTCCAAGTGTGGCAGTCAAGAAAGGCCAAAGCCACCTAAAGGAGTGTGGCAAGCCTTAGGGGGTAGACATCCGTGGCTGTGCTCCACTGCAGCCATTCCTGTGTCAAACCCTCTGGGCTTGGCACAAGATGGAGTCCTTTTGTGCCACCTCCCCAAGCAGCTCTCCCTGTCAGATCAAATGTCTGTGGGGGTCATGGGGTGTCCTGCAGCTAGGATTTTATGGGTCCATAGTGAGAGTGGGCCATTCCTCACCTGTTTAATTCACTCCTTCCCCAGGTGCTGCTGAGGGCCAGGAATGAATCCTAATGCTCTGCAGCCCCATGCAGGGTTCCCAGCCTCCTCTGCCTTCAGCCCAGCATCTGTGTCTTCCCTGCATCCACTGTCAATGCCTTTATTCCAAAGATCTCCTCAGAATGTGCCAGTCTTCTTCATAGTCTGGTCTCTTCGTGGAGATGCTCTTCCTGGTTTTGTATAGTCAGCAATCTTGACTCTTCTAGCCACACAAACTTTTTTAATCATCAGATTCTATGGTAGAGTAATAAAACTTCTTTTCATAGATTAAACACACTAGGTAAGCTATAATTTTTTTCTAAAAAATGTCTTCATCATCTTGCTCCAATCTCAACTACTTTATATTTGGGCACACCGTGCAAATATCATCCTTTCACTTTCTTTCTGAATTTCCTGAAATTCCTTCTTCAGGTTCTTTGTGTTTAAACACCTATTTCTTGGATGTCATTTTATCATTTTTCTTAATTTGAGTGTAGTACATTACTTCAGTACAATATTGAGAAAGAATACATGGGAACTATTTCATTTTTGAGAATTTGAATGCCTAAAAATGTATTTTTCTACTCATATACTTGATTGATAATTTGCTTGTATATGTAATTCTAGATTGGAAACCATTTCCTCTCAAAATATGGAAGACATTTTTTCCCCGTTATTTCTGCTTCCATGATGTTGTTGTAAAAAGTCCAGTGCTATTCTGATTCTTGATCTCTTGTGTTTTTTTTTTTCTTTCTTTCTGGAAGTGTTTAGAATGTTTTCTTTATTCTTAAGGTACTGAAATTTCATGACAATATACTTGTGAGTTTTTTAATATCACTTGTGCTGACTGGTGGAAGTAGTTTTTTTCTTTTCTTTTCTTTTTTTTTTTTTGAGAAGGAGTCTCATTCTGTCACCCAGGCTGGAGTGCAGTGGTGCCATCTCGGCTCACTACAAGCTCCGCCTCCCGGGTTCATGCCATTCTCCTGCCTCAGCCTCCCGAGTAGCTGGGACTACAGGAGCCCCGTCATGACGCCCGGCTAATTTTTTGTATTTTTAGTAGAAACAGGGTTTCACTGTGTTAGCCAGGATGGTCTTGATATCCTGACCTCGTGATCCACCCGCCTCAGCCTCCCAAAGTGCTGGGATTACAGGCGTGAGCCACCGCACCCAGCTGGGAGTAGTTTTTAAGTAGATTTGTGTGTGCTGGCTTTAAGAAATGTTTTATATTACTTCTTTGATAATTCTTCTCTCTTTCTCAGACACACACACTTGCTAACTCTCACTCATGCACTTTTGTTCTTTCTGTAACTCCTGTTGGTTGGACCTCTTGAATTAGTCCTCTAACTTATCATATTTTAGCTCCCATTTTCTCTCATTTCCTTATGTTCTGTTTTCTAAAGATTTTTCTAGACTCTGAGAGCTTCCAATTTCCCCTGGATATTTTATTTTTACCTATCATATTATTTTCTTATTCCCTGTATGCTCTCTTTTTGTCATGTTCCATTCTTTCTTCATGAATGCAATGTCTTCTCACTGCTATGAAGATATTCTATTTTTGAGCTTTCATCTGCTCCTAGTGTTATAGTTTTTCTTTTATGTTAATTTTTGTTTCTGTCTTTCACATTGGAACCTTTCCTTATATATCTTCTAGTCCTTGTCTAATTTTATTTTGGAATCAGGCACTAGAAAACTAATTGAAAGTCTTATGTAGGATCAGGGGGTTATTATGCTTATAGACCATGAGTGTTTCTGTTGCGTGATGGACTTTATATTTTTCTTCATTGTGGTTCTCTAAATGTCAGAACTTGTGAGATGTTACTTATGGACAAAATCTTTTCAGGCATTGAGCTCTACAAACTAGTTAGAGGGTGGGGTGCCAGCCTTCTGAGGGCTGGGCAAGTGAATTTCACAGTACAGTAAGCATCTTCCACTTAATTCTTCTGTTTTCAGGAGTGTTTCTAACCCTCATGATTTCCTGAGGAAATTGAAAGTATACTTGTTGATGTTTAAGACAGAAGAAGGATGACTCTTCCACTTTATGAATTGGAGAAGGGAATCTCTTTTTAAGAACTTTTACCATTTTTCGACAAATTATTTCCTTGATCAATTCATCCTTTGATGGACACTTGGCTATTGTTAATAATGCTGCAATGAACATGGGAGTGCCTGTACCTCTTTGACCTAACTGATTTTATTTCCTTACCCAAAAGTGAGATTGCTTAATCATATGATAGTTCTATGACTTTTTGAGGAACCTCCATACTGTTTTCTATAATGGCTGTTCCAATTTATATTCCCATCAGCAGTGTGTAAGTTTTCCTTTTCTCCACATCCACATCAACACTTGATTTTTTAAAACAATAGTCATTCTAATAGGTGTGACGTAACAGCTTCTTGTGGGTTTAATTTGCATTTTCCTAATGATCAATGATGCTGAGCATCTTTTTATATACCTCTTGACTATTTACGTGTCTTCTTTTGAGAAATGTCCATTCAAGTCTTTTGCCCATTTTTTAATTGGGTTATTGAGTTTTTTCCATTTAGTTGTTTGAATTTCTTTTATATTTTGGATATTAATCAAATATTTCCCCCATTCCTTAGGTTATTTTCTCTCTTGATTGTTTTGTTTGCTGTGAAGAAGCTTTTTAGTTTTATGCAATCCCATTAGTCTGTTTTTGCTTTTTTAGCCTGTGCTTTTTGGTGTCAGACCTAAAATATAATTGCCGAGACCTATGTCAACAAGCTTTTACCCTGTATTTTCTTCTGGTGGTTTTGCAGCTTCAGGGCTTACATTTAAGTCTTTAATCCATTTTGACTTGTTTTTTGTATATGGTGTAGAATAAGTGGCCAATTTCCTTCTTCTGGATATGGATATCCAGTTTTCCCAACACCATGTGGTGAAGAGATTATCCGTTCCCCATTGTGTGTTCTTGGTACCCTTGCCAAAGACCAGTTGACTGTGTATGTGTGGATTTATTTCTGGGTTCACTATTGTGTTCCTTTGGTCATATGTCTGTTTTTATACCAGCACTGTACTCTTTCAATTGCTGTAGCTTTGTGATATATTTTGAAATCAGGAAATATGATTCTTCCAGCTCTGTTCTTCTTGCTCAAAATTGCATTGGCAATTTGTGTTTCCAAATGAATTATAAGATTGTTTTATCTAAACCTGTGAAAAATGCCGTTTTAATTTTGATAGGGATTGCACTAAATCTGTACATTGCTTTTGGTTATGGACAGTCTAACAATATTAATTCTTCCAATCCATGAACACAGAATATCTTTCTGTTCATTTGGGTGGTGTTCAATTACTTTCATCAATGTTTTATAGTTTTTAGTACAAGGTTTTTCACCTCCTTGAGTAAATTTATTCCTAAATATTTTTGATGCTATTATAAATGGGATTGTTATTTCAATTTATTTTTTGTGTAGTTTGTCATTAGTGTATAGAAATGCACATGATTTTTGTGTGTTGAATTTGTGTTCTGCAACTTTCCTGAATTTATTTATTAGTTTGAATGGTTTTCTGGCAGCATCTTTACGGTTTTCCACATATAAGATCATGTCATCTGCAGACAATTTTACTTCTTTTACAACGTGGATGAATTTTCTTTTTTTGTTTTGTTTTGTTTAGTTTCTCTGGTTAGGACTTCCAATACTATGTTTTACAGAAGTGACAAGAGTGGATATTTTTGTCTTGTCTATAATCTTCAAGAGAAAGTTTTAAGATTTTAACTGTTGAGTATTATATTAGCTGTGGGCTTATCATGCATGGCCTTTATTATGTTAAGATATGTTTCTTCTATAGCTAATTTTTAAAGAACTTTTTATTACAAATGAATTCTGTCAAATGATCTTTTCTGCATTTATTGAAATAATCATATAATATTTAATCCCTTATTCTGTTAATATAGTGATTGATTTAAGTATGTTGAACCTTTTTTACATGCCAGGAATAAATCCCACTTGATCATGGTATATTATCCTTTTAACATGCTATTAAATTTTATTTCCTGGTATTTTGTTCAGGTTTTGTTTGTTTGTTTGCGTCAGTGTTAATTAGGCAAACAGGCCTGTAATTTTCATTGTTTGTAGTATCCTTGTCTGGCTTTGATAGTGGGATAATGCTGGGCTGAAGTGTTCCCTCCTCTCCAGTTTTTTTGAAAAAAGTCTGTAAGAACTTGTATTAATTATTCTCAGGTGTTTAGTAGCCATCAGATCTTGGGCTTTTTATTTTTGTTTTTTTTTTTGGTTTTTTTTTGAGGGAGGAGGTATTTGATTACTGATTCAATCTTATTTGTTATTGATCTTTTCAGATTTTCTATTTCTTCATGGTTTAGTCTTGGTAAGTTATATGTTTCTAGGAATTTATCCATTTCTTCTAGTTTATCTAATTTGTTATTGTATAATTGTTCATAGTATCCTCTTGTGATCCTTCATATTTCTGTTATATCAGTTGTAATGTCTCCTTGTCTTAGTTTTTGCTACTATAATAAATTACCATGGACTGGATAGTTTATAAATAATGTACATTTATTTCTTATGGTTATGAAGGCATGGAAGTCCAAGATCAAGGCACTGGGAAAATTGATGTCTGATTCGGGCTGCCATCTGCTTCCAAGATGGTGACTTGTTGCTGCACCCTTCATAGAGGAGAAATGCTGTGTTCTCACATGAAACAAGGGACAGAAGGGGTGAAAAGAGGAGAACTCCTTCCATCAAGCCCATTCGTAAGGGCATCTAATTCCATTCACGAGAACAGAGCCCTCATAACTCAATCACTTCCTAAAGGCCACACTTGTTATACTGTTGCACTGGGAATTATGTTTCAACATGAATTTTGGAAGGGACATCATCATTCAAACAATAGCATTCTGCCTCCAGTCCTGTAAAATTTATGTCCTTCTCACATACAAAATACGTTTATTCTATCCCAATAGCCCCCAAAGTCTTAACTCATCCCAGCATTAACTCGAAAGTCTAATCCAGAATCTCACGTAAATATCATCTAAATCACATAAGGGTGAGACTCGCATTATGATTTATCTGAAGACAAATTTCCTTCTAGCTTCCTTTTCTTGAAGCAATTTTTCTTCCAAATTTTCCTGTAAAATCAAACAAGTTATATCCTTCCAACAAACAGTGGTGAGGCTGGCATAGAATAGACATTTCCATTCAAAGGGAGAAATAGGCAAGAAGAAAGAGTAACAGGTCCTAATTAAGTTCAAAATCCAACAAGGCGAGCAACATTAAATTTATTTTTAGGTATTTTTATATTTTTAATTCAATAGATTTTTGGGGAACAGGTGGTGTTTGTTACATGAATAAGTTCTTTAATGGTGATTTCTGAGATTTTGATGCACCCATCACCCGAACTGTGTACACTGTACCCAATGTGTAGTCTTTTATACCTCACCCCCTCCCACCATTTCCTCCAAGTCCCCAAAGTCCAAGTATCATTCTTATGGCTTTGTATCCTTGTAGCTTAGCTCCCACTTATGAGTGAGAGCATAAGATGTTTAGTTTTCCATTCCTGAGTTACTTCACTTAGAATAACTATCTCCATTTCCATCCAGGTTCCTGTAAATGCCACTATTTCATTCCTTTTATGTCTGAGTAGCATTCCATGGTATTTATATGCCACATTTTCTTTATCCACTCATTGATTGATGGGCATTTGGGCTAGTTTCGTATTTTTGCAATTGTAATTGTGCTGCTAAAAACATGCGTGTGCAGGTATCTTTTTCGTATAATGACTTCTTTTCCTGTGGGTAGATACCTAGAAGTTGGATTGCTGGATCAAATGGTTAATATATTTTTAGTTATTTAAGGAATCTACACACTGTTTTCCATAGTGGTTGTACTAGTTTACATTCCCGCCAAAGGTGTAAAAATGTTCCCTTTTCACCACATCCCCGTGCCAACATCTATTGTTATTATTTTTTTTTATTATTACCATTCTTGCAGGAGTTAGGCGGTATCACCATTGTGGTTTTGCTTTGTATTTCCCTGATAATTAGTGATGCTGAGCATTTTTTTCATATGTTTGTTGGTCATTTGTATATCTTCTTTTGAGAATTGTCTATTCATGTCCTTAGCCCACTTTTTGATGGGATTGTTTGTTTTATTCTTGCTGATTTGTTTGAGTTTCTTGTAGATTCTTGATATTAGTCATTTGTCAGATGTATAGATTGTGAAGATTTTTTCCCATTCTGTGGGTTGCCTGTTTACTCTGCTGATTGTTTCTTTTGCTAAAGCAACATTAAATCTTAAGGCTGGAGAATAATCTTCTTTGACTCCATGTCCCACCTGCCAGACACACTGGAAGGAGGTGGGTTTACAAGGCTACAGGGAACTCTGCCCTCAGGCTTTGCTAGACACAGCCCATACCACAGTTCTCATGGGTTAGACTCAGGTGCTTGTGGCTTTCCCAGTTTGCTATTGCATGCCAGTGACTCTATAAGTATGTAGTCTGGGGGATGGCTCTGCCCCTATGAATCCTCTAAGCATTCACTTAGTGAGGACTTTCTGCAGTGGCCCCACCCCTGGGGCATGTCTCTGCCTGGTCCCTGAGGCTGTTGAAGACGTCCATTGTAATCTAGGTGGAGGTAGCCCTGCCTACTCAGCTTCTGCACTCTGCACATCCACACAGTGGACAATGCCAAGACTATGGCTTGTGCTTTCAGGTGTGGTGGCCCAACCTGCCCCTGGGCCTGCTTGAGCCACAGTTGAAGTAGCCAAGGGGCACTGGAGCAGAATACAGGGGACAGAGAATTGAGGTAATCCTGGACAATGAGCCTGAAGTTCCCAAGGGTTCCCTGAATCTCTCCCTTGAAATCATTCTGCCCTCAAAGTCCTAGAACTCTGGTCCTCTAAAGGTAATGGCAGCCTTGAGAATCTCTGAAGCACCTTTGGTATTGTTCTCACATTGTCTTCATGAATAGCACCTGGTTTCCTTCTACCCATGCTAATGTCTTTATTGTGTGGTTGCTTGATAAGACCCTTGGTTTTCTCTCCTAAACATACCTTTTTTTTACATGACTAGCAGGAGAATTTTCTGAGACTTTGCATCCTGTTTCCCTTTGGTTATACATTCCATATTTAACTTACTTCTCTTCTTAGATTTTACTATAAACAGTTGAGAAAAGCCACAAAGTACCCTTAATGCTCTGCTTAGAGATTCATTCCACCAAATATCCTAGTCCATCACTCTTAAATTCTACCCTCTGCAGGGTAGAACACAGACACAATTCAGCCAAGTTCTTTGCCACTTTGTAATAAGAGTGGTCTTTCCTCCAGTTTCCAGTAATATAGTTCTTATTTCCATCTAAGACCTCATAAGAATGGCCTTACTATCTGTATTTCTACCAACATTCTGTTCATGACCAGTTAAATAATCTCTAAAACTGTGGGGGTTTTTCTACGGTTCTCCTGAGCTCTCTCAAGAATCACCTTTTATGCTCCATTCATGGCAATCTAGGCTTTTTCTACCTTGCAGTTTACAACTGTTCCAGCCTCTAACCACTACCCAGTTCCAAAGCTGGTTCTACATTTTTCAGGTATTTGTTACAGCAACAGTAACAAACAGTAACAACAGTCCACTTCTCTGGTACCAATTTCTGTTTTAGTCCATTTATGCTTCTGTAAAAATACCACAAATCGGTTAATTTATAAACAATAGAAATTGATTTATCGTGATTCTGGAAGCTGGGAAATCCAAGATCAAGGCACTGGCAGGATTGAGGGCTGCTTTCTGCTTCCAAGATGGGGCTTGTTACTGTGTACTCCCAAGGTGAGGGATGCTATTTCACCACAAGGGAGTTGGACAGAATAGATGAAAAAGGGAGAAATCTGTTCATCAGGCCCTTTTATAAGGGCACCTAATTCGATTCATGAAGATGGACCTTCTATAGGCCATACATTTTCTGTATTTGTTCATTCTCTCACTGCTACAAAGAAATGCCTGAGACTGGGTAATTTATAAAGAAAAGAGGTTTACTTGGCTCATGGTTCCACAGGCTGTGCAGGAAGCATGGCTGAGGGTTGGGGGCTCAGGAAACTTTTACTTATGGTGGAAGACAAAGCTGGAGTGGGCATCTTCACATGGTCAGAGCAGGAGGAATAGAGAGAGGGGAGAAGTGCTACACACAAACAACTAGATCTCCTGAGAATTTACTCACTGTACAGTACCAAGGGGGGATAGTACTAAACCACTGGAAGCCACCCCATGATCCATTCACCTCCCACCAGGCCTCACCTCCAACACTGAGGATTACAATTCAACGTGAAATTTGGGTGGGGACACAGATTCAAACCATAATACTTGCAATACTGTTGCATTGGGGATTACGTTTCCACATGAATTTTGGAGGGGACATCATCATTCAAACCATTGCACACTTCTTTAAGTTTTAATCTTATATATTTGAGTCTTATCTCTCTTTTTCTTAGTCTAGGTAAAGGTTTGTCGATTTTATCTTTTCAAAGGATAACTCTTAGTTTCCTTGATCTTCTCTATGTTTTTCCGATCTCTATTTCATTTATTTCTGCTATGATCTTTGTTATTTCTTTTCTTCAGCTAACCTTTGGCTTAACTTGTTCTTCTTTTTCTAGTTCCTTGAGGTATAAAGTTAGGTTTTTGATTCGAAGCCTTTTTTATTTTTTAACATAGGTTTCATTTCAGATCTTTTTTTGCAAGCTTTGATTTCTTAAGGTTTGATTTGAAGCCTTTTTTATTTTCTTCTATAAGCTTTCCTCTTAGAACAGCTTTTGGAGCATCTCTTAAGTTTTGGTCTGTTGTATTTCCATTTTTCTTGGTCTCAGACATTTTGGGGCTTCTGTTTTTATTCTTCTTTGACTCATTGAATGCTCAAAAATGTGTTGTTTAATTTTCACGTATATGTAAATTTTTAAATTTTTCTTCTGTTGATTTTTAGTTTCATAGCATAGTGGGTAGAAAAGATGCTTGATATGATTTCAATCTTCTTCAATTTGTTAAGACTTGTTTTGTGGCCTAGCATATATCTTATCTATCTTGGAGAATGTTTTGTGTGCACTTGAAAACAATATGTATGCTGTTGCTGTTGGAAGGAATGTTCTGTATATGCCTGTTAGATACATTTAGTTTATAGTACTGTTTGAGTCCACTGTTTTCTTATTGATTTTCTTTCAGAATGATCTACCCATTGTTGAAAGTCATAAATTTTCATCCCTAACTATTATTGTATTGCTGTCTATTTCTCCCTTTAGTTGTGTTACTATTTGCTTAATAAATTTAGGTGTTTCAGTGTTGGTTACATATGTATTTTCCATTGTTACAGTCTTTTGATGAATTAACCATTTATCATTATGTAATGATTGGCTTTGTCTCTTGTGACAATGTTTGACCTAAATCTATTGTGTCTGATGTAATAGCTACCCCTACTCTCTTTGAATTACCATTTGTGTGGAATAACTTCTTCCATCTCTTCACTGTCAGCTTATGTGTGTCCTTAAAGCTAAAGTGAATCTCTTGTAGGCGGCATATAGTTGAATCTTTTTTAAAAAAAAAATGCATTTATCCACTCTATGTTTTTTGATTGGAGAATTTAATTCATTTATATGCAAGGTAATTATTACAGGTAATAACTTACTATTGACAATTTTCCATTGTTTTTAGACTTTTTTTCTTTTTATCTTGGTGTCTTCTTTTGTAATTTGATGACTTTTTTTGTGGTGTTATGCTTTGGTTATTTTCTCCTTATCTTTTGTATATCTACCACAGGTTTCTTCTTTGTGGTTACCATGAGGCTTATGTAAAACATTGCATAGTTATAACACAATCTAGTTTAACCTAGTAACAACCTAACTTTGAATACAAAAAGTCTGCACTTTAACTTTTCCTTCCTCAACTTTTATGTTATTGGTGTCAAAATTTATATTTTTAAAATGTGTATTCATTAACAAATTATTGTAGCTATAGATAATTTCTAATACTTGTGTCTTTTGAGTTTTATACTAGATTTAAAAGTGATATACAACCATCACAGTATTAGGGTATTCTGAATTTGAGTATATTCTTAACTTTACATTGAGTTTTATACTTTCATATGTTTTTATGTTGTTAATTAGTATTCTTTTCTTTCTACTTGAATTCCCTTTAGCATTTCAAGGAAGGTCTAATGGTGATGAACTTCTTCAGCTTTTGTTTTTCTGGGAAGCCTTTATCTCTCTTTCACTTTTGAAGGACAGCTTGACTAGATGTAATATTCTTGGTTGGTTGTTTCTTCTTTCTTTCTTTCTTTAAGCTCTTTGAAACATACCATTCTTCTTAGCCTACAAGCTTTCTGCTAAGAAATCCACTAATGGTTTTATGAGGGTTTCTTTAGATGTGATGAGTTACTTTTCTCATTCTGCCTTTAATATTCTCTTTTTCTTTAACTTAAAAAAATTAATTATAATGTGCCTTTGTGAAGATCTCTTTATGTTTAATATATTTGTGGTTCTTTGTGCATCATGGATGTGGATATTTATTTCTCTCTCCAAATTCAGAAGGTTTTCTGTCAAAATTTCTTTAAATGAGCTGTCTGCCCCTTTCCCTTTCTGTGCTTCTTCTAAGATGTTCATAATGCATAGATTTGTCTTCTATATGGTGTTTCAGAAGTCCTACAGTCTTTCTTATCTCTTTTATGTCATCTTTTTGTTTTTGTCTTTGTTCTTTTGACTGGGTAATTTGAAATGGACTGTCTTCAAGCTTGCTGATTTCTTTCTTCTTGATGTGAGTCTGTTGTTGAAGGTCTCTACAAATTTTCTTAGTTAGGGCATTGTGTTCTTACACTCCAGAAGTTCTGTTTGGTTATATTTCATTGCTTGTATTTCTTTGTAAACTGTTCATTTTGTTCATGTACTGTTTCCCTGATATTATTTAGATGTCAAAGTGTGTTCTCTTGTATCTCACTAAGCTTCTTTAAGATGATTATTTTGAATTTGTCAGGCATTTTGTAGATCTTCATTTCTTAGTTTGTTCTTTTGGTGGTATCATGTTATCTTGATTTGTGTGTGTGTGTGACTCTTGTGGCCTTCTGTCTGTGTCTGTGTCTGTGCCATTAAAGAAGGAGATAGCTCTTTCCATCTTTATAGACTGGCTTTGGCAGGGAAAGCCCTTCAAAATTCAGTCTGTCCAGAGACTGTGTGAGAGATGGCAAGTAGTCCATGGGCAAGCTTGCTGCTAGGTAGGTTAGTCTGGTGCCTGGGTAAATAGGTGGGTAAGGCTGGCACCTGAATCCACAGAGGTGTGCCTGGAGCTTAGGTCTAGACATGATGGTCTGGCTTTGGGGCTGGTCTTCGTCTTGAGTCCACTGGAGGAAGTCTGGAGCTTGGGTCCATGGGGGCTGCCCTGGCGCTGGAATTCACTGGAATGGGCTTTGTATTGGCATCTGCAGAGAATTCAGGGACTCACTTCAGTCTCTTTCCTTCATGTGGAGGGTATATTTCTCTGTGTCATGCTGTGTGAGCTTGGCGGGAATGGGGCGGCTAATGTTGGTATTGTGGAACTATCCTTCCTACCCTTTATTGTGTCTTTTCTTATTTCTCTGCTCTACTTAAGTGCTAAACTTTCTCACCTGGATTTCTTAACTATTTTGAAGGTATTTTGTGCATGTGTGGCTTCATTGTCCATATCATTATCAGCATTTTGGTCAAAGCCATTCAACAAGTCTCTAGGAAGTTCCAAACATTCCCACATCTTCCTGTCTTCCTTAAAGTCTCTAGGAAGTTCCAAACTTTTCCACATTTTCCTGTCTTCTTCTGAGCCCTCCAAACTGTTCCAACCTATACCTTTTACCCAGATTCAAAGTTGCTTCCACATTTTGGGCTATCCTTGTA
Source organism: Symphalangus syndactylus (assembly GCF_028878055.3). NCBI lineage: Eukaryota > Metazoa > Chordata > Mammalia > Primates > Hylobatidae > Symphalangus > Symphalangus syndactylus. The sequence goes on along the minus strand of NC_072425.2, from coordinate 38,635,950 downwards.
GCAGCACCCTACTCTCTGTGGTACCAATTAACTGTATCTGTTCTCACACTGCTAATAAAGACATACCTGAGACTGGGTAATTTATTAAGGAAAGAAGTTTAATGCACTCACAGTTCCACGTGGCTGGGGAGGCCTCACAGTAGTGGCACAAGGTGAAAGACATGTCTTACATGGTGGCAGACAAGAGAGAAGTGAGAGCCAAGTGAAAGAGTAAGCCCCTTATAAAACCATCAGATCTTGTGAGAACTTACTATCACAAGAACAGCATGGGGAAAATCACGCCCTTGATTCAATTATCTCCACCTGGTCCTGCCCTTAACACATGGGGATATTTCCAATTCAAGATGAGATTTGGGTGGAAACACAGAGCCAAACCATATCAATAAGAGACATGGTACCTGCACTTGGGTAGATGAGAATATTATTTTCAAATAAGGATAACATGTATTTTTCCTTTTCAAGATACATTCTTATCAATATTTATTATCCAATTAATTGACTAAGGCCTCCAATCCAATATTGAAAAACCAATAAGGAGAAGCCTCATCTTTGATGAAGAATTTTATTGCTGTATTCTATTTATAAAAGGTTTGTGGGAGTGTAAATTAGTTCAACCACTGTGGAAGATAGTGTGGCAATTCCTTGAAGACCTAGAGGCAAAAATACCATTTGACCCAGCAATCCCATTACTGGGTATATACCCAAAGGAATATTTACCATTCTATTATAAAGACATGCACACATATGTTCACTGCAGCACTATGCACAGTAGCAAAAACATGGAATCAACCTAAATGTCCATCAATGATAGGGCAGATAAAGAAAATATGGTACACATACATTATGGAATATTATGCAGCCATAAACAGGAATGAGATCATGTCCTTTGCAGGGACATGGATGGAGCTGGAGGCCGTTATCCTTAGCGAACTAACACAGGAACAGAAAACCAAATACCACATCTTCTCACTTATAAGTGGGAGCTGAATGATGAGAATACATGGACAGATGGGTGGGGAACAATACACACTGGGGCCTGGCAGAGGGCAGAGGGTAGAAGTAGAGAGGGGATCAGAAAGAATAGCTCATGGATGCTGGGCTTAATACTGAGTGATGGGATGAGCTATACAGCAAACCACCATGGCACACACTTACCTATGTAACAAACCTGCACATCCTGAACATGTACTATTAATTTAAAATTAAAGTTTAAAAATTTTACAAAAGTAATTACAAATACTGTTGAATTGTATCAAAATCAATTTGTTAGTGTAATTCACATGTTAAACCATCCTTGAATTCTTAGAATAAACTTCAGTAATAATAGAGGGTTTATTCTTATTCTGCTTGATAGAATTGAATAATGTTTTATTTAGGATTCTCATATTTATAGGAACAAAACATCAATATGTAGTTTTTGTTTACTGTGATTTTTTGGAGATTTTATTATTAGAATTATGCTAACTTTGATATGACTGGGAAACTTTTTCATAACTCTATGTAAATACATGTTTTTAAAAGCAATATAATTTTTCCCATCTTGAAAGTTTGAAAGAATTCACAGACAAAATTAGGCAGATTCATGCTTTAGTAGTGTTCTTTGGCACCTGTTCAATTATTTTTATGGTTATTGTCTATTTATTTCTAGTTTTTTTAAGAACCAACTTTTTCCTTGAAAATCATCCATATATCTTATCAAATACATTGAAATAAAGTAGAATTCATTATCTATTTATGATTTTTAGTGTTTTCTGGATCTGTGGTTTTATCATTCTTTTCACTCATTCCTCATTTATTCGTGTTTTCACTGCTTGGGCCTTGGTTAAATTTCTTGGAGTGCTATTTATTGGGGTAATGCTTTTCAGTGGTATAAATATTCATTTTAAATTGTCTATAATTTTTTTATCAGTAGTATTTTTAGCAGACAAGTGAGAGACACCTAGGCATAATTTTCTATTGTAAAAGAGGAAGCTAAGATGTAACTATGTGGAGAGGTAACTGAGAAAAGAAGGAGAAATATGGTATGATCAAAGAGGCTATCTGAAAGAGTTGATGGGTAACAATTAATTTTGGGGTCACATGTGGACTCATTGTGTCTGTGCAGAGAGGGTAGAATTTGCCAGATCCCATGTCTGACTTTGTAGGTAGTTATTATAAAAGAATATAGACACCAATGGTACCCAGAAATTAGCTAAAACATTATGCCAAGTTACTCATTATATAGATGTAGAAACTAAGTGACAAAGAAATAAGGTAAATTATACAAGGTTATACAGCATGCTAAAATTGTTGAGGTCTACCTAATCCCAGTGCAGTTCCTTGCACTATACAATATTGTTTCTGCTACAATCTGTTGACATCATTTTAAATCTGAATCATTCCTTTCAATGCATTTACTCCCTGGCCCAATTTTGTGTCAAAGAGGATGTGGCTCCAACATTCATTCTACGCCTTTAGCTAAGTTCTCAGTTTTAAAAAATTAACTTTTTTTTCTTTTTGCTCCTTGCTATACCCCAGAACCTAGTACAATACCTGGTACATAGTTGGTGTTCAATAAAGGACTTTTGAATTAATGAATGAAAGAGCAATTTAGGGCCAAGACAGAGCCTTGTGTCATGCCTTCATTAACATACAGTAATATTGGTTCTTTCAGCTACATATCCTTTGGATTACATTGCTAGGATATTCGCTTTTTTTCCTTTTATTTTTTTGAGATGGAATCTCGCTCTGTCGCCAGGCTGGAAGGCAGTGGCACCATCTCAACTCACTGCAACCTCTACCTCCTGGGTTTAAGCAATTCTCCTACCTCAGCCTCCCGAGTAACTGGGACTACAGGCATGCGCCACCACACCCAGCCAATTTTTTTGTATTTTTGCTAGAGACGGGATTTCACCATGTTGGCCAGGATGGTCTCAATCTCCTGACTTTGTGATATGCCCACCTCGGCCTCCCAAACTGCTGGGATTACAGGTGTGAGCCACCACACCCAGCCAGGATATTCTTATTTCTATACTTTAGCTACAATTATTAAAGGGAGCCATCATAAAATGTTTTGATGTGGACTGATACACCATATCTTTAGTTTTTCCCAAATATACCATTCTGATAATCTTATTTTATATAAAAAGCTTAACAAGGTTTATATTATATTTTATTAACATGTCATTTTTCTCAAATCTTTTCTTCCTTCTCTTAGAGAAGGAATCACAAATTTTCAATTTTATCATTTGTTCCAGAAATCTACTTGGGTTAGACAAAGCACATTGCATATATTTGTAGCATGTTTCAAAGATTTCTGGCAGAATTTTAATAATATATTTGGTAAGTTCTTAATAATAAGAATAATGATTCATTAAAATTTTCAATGTGTAAATACTGACTAGTCACCTGATCTACATTATCTTATTCAATTCCTCCAAAATATGTGAACTAGGCATTCATACCTGAAATACACAAATCAGGAAGCCAAGACTAAGAGAGTTGTCTCTTTCCTCCTCAAATCTGTATTTTGTCTTCCATTTTCAGAGTTGAAATATTCTCTCTTTTTAGGCAACACAGAAACACAATATGGATTGTAAGTTTCCATTTTCTCTTTGATCTCTACTAAAAATTATAGCACTACTTCCAATACATCCTTCTTGCATCTTTCAAAACGAAGTAAGCCCTTTCACTTGTCTTTAACACTTACTGCAAGAATCATGTAAATCTAGTTGTTATTTTCTTACCAGTTGGCCACATTCATTGTTCCACCTTTTTATACATGTCTTCTAAAACTCTGAACTCATTAGAGTTATAATGTCTTCACTAAACCTCCTCTCAACTCTTCAGCATCATGAAAACTTATGCTTGTAAAGTCATAATTTTATTCCTGTGTAAATTATGTCCTCTGAAATTTTTATTTTGGTAATTAAATAAGCTTTGAAAAGACCCAAAATGCTCATTTCTCTTCTAGTCTTTATTGGGAAGACATAGAGAGCAGCCAAATCGGGTTGAAGCAGGAAGGTGAAGGATAGAGAACTCCAGGGAAGAAGATTTACTGGCAGTCTGATATCTGCTATGTTTGGGCATTTGAAAAATGAACATATGACTGATCTGATTAAAAAAAAAAAAAAAAGTTAAGCATAGCTACAGGGAAGGCTATTCATGGCAAAAACAAACAAAAACCAAGGTAATCCTTAGCCCTAGAAAAAATAAATATATTGTAAAACATTAGAAGTATAACTGTTAAACTTAGCTGTGCCATGTGTAATATTTAAATAATAATTTAAGCACTGACATTGATGAAACACACTTAGTAGAGCCATGATAAATTATTTATAAAGATGGCTGCAACAATTTCTCCCATTCTGCATGCCTTTTGTGATGAGCCTGTACTGCTTGCTGCCTTCATCAAGAGATAAACTTTCCTTGCTCTGGAGTCCAGGCTTATGCTGTCACCTGCTTTGACCAATATAATGTGGTAGAAGTGATGCTGGAACCCTTTGAGGCCTGACTTTAAGAGATCTTACAGCTTTCATTTTTAAGCTTTTAGAATGTTTCCTCTTGGAATGCTGCCTCAAGACTGCCATGCCCTGAGGAAGCCCAAGATAGAAATGCAAAAGAGAACTAAGGATCTCTGAGCAAAACCCCAGCTGAGTCCAGTTCCCAGATCCTCGACTATCTGAATGCAGTCACATAATTGAAGCTAGGTAAGACCAGCAGAAGAACCCCCCAGCAAATCCAGAGAAGCATGACAAACCACTATTTTATTTTGTGAGCCGTTCCATCTGGGGTGATTTGTGATCCCAACATAGGCAACGGAAACAGTATCTATATTGGGCGGATGGAAGGAGAGGTGAAGTTATATAAGAGAATTAAACCACCCACTAAAATCTGAGGATATTTACAAATAATATATTTAAAAACTAAAACAAGAAAAAGAACACTGTGAGTATATTATTAGTGATAAGATACAAGAAGAAACTAGTGTTTAAAGTTGTTGCCTGGGGCCAGACTGTAGGGTGGGCCAGGGGAATGCAATGTTTTATTACATGCCTTTTAGTAGTGTTTGATTTTTAAAATGTGAACATGAATTGCTTTGATAAAAATAAATTTTATATATTCTTAAGTTGTCCCTGGGATATGCAATCATGTGAAGTTATGGTATGAGGAGGCCTCAGGGCTTGGCAGATGAATGGAGAGACAGCTCTAGTTTAATCAGTGGTTTTCTGTTGTCCATCCTGCCCTTTAAGGCTTGTTCTCCTTCCTAGGTCTCCCTTTTTGGTTTCTGTTCTTGGCAACCAGTTCAAATGAGAATGTATTTTAATTTGCAGGTGAAGACATTTAGAGAAATTTTAAAAAAACAGGAGTCAGCAATGAGCTGTCATTTTTGTCTTCAGCTAATTTCTATCATGGCCCCATGTTTTTGGAAGAAAAGGTGGAGGGAAAAAAATGCCCAGAAGTCTGTCACTACTAAAATCCAAAATAAAAGAATAATATCTTGGCTAGGTGCGGTGGCTCACGTCTGTAATCCCAACACTTTGGGAGGCCGAAGTGGGTAGATCACCTGAGGTCAGGAGTTCAAGACCAGCCCGGCCAACATCATGAAAACCTGTCTCTACAAAAAATACAAAAATTAGCCATTCGTGGTGGTGCGTGCCTTTAATTCCAGCTACTCAGGAGGCAGAGACAGGAGAATTGCTTGAACCTGGGAGGTGGAGGTTGCAGTGAGCCGAGATTGCACCACTGCCCTCTAGCTTGGGTGACAGAGCAAGACTCCGTCTCAAAAAGAAAAAAAAAAAAAAAAAAAAAAATATATATATATATATATATCTTTCAACTACTTGCCCTGAGTACTTGAGTACTTCTAAATAGCCACAACTCTGCTAGAAAAAATACTTTTAATTCCTTTTTGCTTTTTAGGGTCCCTCTTTGGATGTGACTATGAATTTAATTTTACATAAATCTTAGAGAACATGGGGTTCCTTCAGTATAATATAGATAAGAGTAGCTTCAGCAAATCTGCTAATTTTTATTTCTGCCACCTTTCCCTTTAGAATTCTCAATGCCATTCTTTGGCCTGTTAGACGTGCTTGCTTGAAGTGTTTGCTTGAAGCCATCCATTATTTCTTAAAGCAACACAGTCTGTGGCTTCAGCTACACAATTCTGACAACCGTACAACTTGGTTGGTTCAGGCTTTTAAAAAATCAATCAAAGCGACTGTTTGGCAATGTGTATTGAGCGATTTTCTCATTTTTCAGCAAGCTGTTGTGGAATTATATCACTTCACCTCAAGTAGTCTCTCATTCCCCCAAATATCTCTACTCTTTAACTAGCTTTCCTTTTTTTGTCCTTGTCCCAGCTCCCAGCTTAACCCACCTTCAAAAGAAGCACCACAGGATTATGCTTTCTAGTTGGGCGATTCCAGTAAATGAAGGTGGGGCTCTTGGGAAATGGATCAAAGAATATTGATATAGTCAATTTGTATGCAAAAATGTTAAGATGGAGGGCTAAGCTAAAGCCTCTGCCTCTGCCTTCTCCATCCTTGCCAGCAGCAGTTCCTGAGTCCATCCCCAGCCAGTCCACCATCATCCCAGGTTGTGCCAAGCCCACCATCTCTAGGACTTGGAATTGAATCTTATGCTCACAGGCTACTTTCTAGGCTGCCAAGTATAATAACAGTAACATGAATAAATCTCAATTTTGAATGTCTACAATGGGCCCAACATTTGACTGGCTAATTATTATTACTCCTTCCACCAATCCTGAATGTTTGATGTGATTATTAGCATTTACAAATAAGTTTAAATAACTAGCCTAATACCACATAACTTGCCACATGTGCAGACAGGATTTTCTTTCATATCTTTCTAACCATAAAACTCAGTCTACTTAGTACATTGCTTTGAGTATCATTGGCTCCATGGTCCCTGCAAATCATTCTCATACTGTTATGTTGACCTTAAACAAATAGGTTCAAAATAACTTACTCCTATCTTACATTGAGTCTCTTTCTACAGGGGCTTATCACTGCCACTTTCTTTCTAATGGATTAAGCTCCCATAATGATGATATTTTTCTGAATTTGGCTAATCCATTTGACTCCATTCTTGGTACATCTGTGTGCTTTGGCAGAAGCCAGCCTAGAGAATGGTCAGTCCTCTGAGGTCTCCGCTGACTGGTCTTGCCTGTCTTCCCTCTTTGCTGCCTGTTGCCCAAGACCTCCACCCTTAATTGCAAACATTTGAAAATAAATGAATGCTATATTCATTATTTATTTTTGTCATTATGTCCTAAGAATTGTGCTATACTTTCTGGGGAACAAAAAGACAAATCAGGCTCGGTGTATAATCCTAGTGCTTTGGGAGACAGAGACAGGAGGATAGCTTGAGCCCAGGAGTTCAAGACCAGCCTGTGCAACACAGGGAGAATGCCATCTTTACAAAAAGTTAAAATATTAGCCTATCCAGGTGTGGTGACGCACATTTGTAGTCCTAGCTACTCTGATCTCTTGAGCCCAAGAGTTTGAGGCCATAGTGAGTTGTGATGGTGCCACTGCACTCCAGCTTGGGTAACAGAGCAAGACCCTATTTCAAAAAAGAAAAAAGGCCAGGCGCGGTCACTCATGCCGGTAATCCCTGCACTTTGGGAGGCTGAGACAAGCAGATCATGAGGTCAGGAGTTCGAGACCAGCCTGACCAACATGGTGAAACCCCATCTCTACTAAAAATACAAAAATTAGCCAGGCAAGGTGGCATGTGCCTGTAATCCCAGCTACTCAGGAGGCTGAGGCAGGAGAATCACTTGAACTCGGGAGGCAGAGGTTGCAGTGAGCTGAGATCCCACCACAGCACTCCTGCCTGGGTGGCAGAGTAAGACTCCGTTTCCAAAAAAAAAAAAAAAAAACAGAAAGAAAAGAAAGATTAATCAAGCACAGATCCTGATCTCAAGGAGCTACTTCCATTAGAAGTGACTGAGACTGAGACTGAGATGTACAGCTTATTGCACTAGTAATAGTAATTGTAAGCACCTGTGTATTAATAGTTATTACCATGCCCTAGACACTTTACAAAGGTACTTCACGTTGTCCTCACAACAGCCCGGTGAGGTAGGTTCTAATCTTATCCCATTTTACAAATAAGGAAATTGCAACACACAGATCAGATTACGAACCCAAAGAAGTTTGGCTTCAGACCTGAGCTCTTAAACACTACAGGCTTTTATGAAGATGCTGCACAGATTGCAGAAGCATACATCACAGGAATTGAGAGGAGAGAGAAATATCATTCAGCTGTAGAAAGCTAGGAAGGCTTCCTGCAGGAGGTAGCACTTGGGCTAAACTCTAAAGGATGGGTATGATTGGGCCATAAGGAATGAATATTTGCAGGAAGGGCATTTCAGAATGAGAGAATGGCAATCAGCTGGTGTTTGTTGGCTCTTGTTGCTGAAACTTCAGCTTGCCTCCTTTGTTTGTTGTGACATAGGCCATCAGCCTAGCATTAAATGTCTGGCAGTGTGCAAGATTGAGTGGCTCTTTTGTCCATCAGTCCAATCTGTCTTTGGAAAAATACCTTTAACTCTTTTTTAGCAGGATTCCTGATATTTATCCTGGTTTATCTCTTCTGGGATGGGAGATTCCATCCTATAAGAATGTCCATATGGAAGGACCTTGAACAAGGGCAATAACCAAGCAAGAGAGCAGCTATTAGCCATGTCAAATGAGTAAATTCACTGCCCAGCCCAAGAAAATGTTTCAGAGTTGCTCCACCCCAACAATTGCTCTTAATAGGGGACAGATGGCTGTGGGCTATTTAACCTCTGTGCATTTCCTGCATGTGACATGTCTCTGCTCATTTTGCTTGATGACTGAATTGAGAAGGACAACAAACTGAGATGACTGGGGAGAAACCTGAAAAATGGAATATTTACCCTCTGCTCCCTTCACCATGCCCCATCTGCTCCAGGAAATGGTCATCGTCATGATAAGTTTGTACCCTGTGTTTACCACTGAGGGGACAGCTCTGAGAGAAACCTAGGAAAAAGTCTTACATGCACTAAACACATCAATGCTTTTGACCACAGAAGAAACTGTTGTGGAGATTCCTGGGTTTTCTTCATCCCCTAACTTTAAATCCTTTTCAAAGACAACCTCATGGATCATTTAGCATCTTCTTGACTGGACTCTTCATTCACATCTTCTGATTTCTCCTCTCCAGATGTGCCATCATGGGTGGCCTCTCTCTTATTGCATCCATTATGTTATTTGTTGTTTTTGTTTTCTTTTTTCTTTTTTTTTTTTTTTTGCTAAGTTACTACTTTCCTACTCCTGATATTAGGAATGTAAGGTATCTTCTCTTTCTTGTGTCTGAACTCCACACAAGGGTGGAGTTCTTTCTGCTTATATTCATTGTGTTCTAGTGTAATTAGTCCTTGCCTTGGCATATAAGTTTTTAATGTGAATTTTCTCAAGAGACACTTCCAGAATCTTCAAAAAGAGAATAATCAAAATCGTTTAGTTTCATAAGTGAATTTTGACACTATTTGTCTGTTCATTTGTGTGCATATGTGTATACGTGTATGCCTGTGTACATGCATGTATATGGTATGTGTGTATGTGTGTGTGTATGTTTTACTTCCTCCATCCAATTTCTATTGTACTTCCCAGTGGTTGACGTAAAACCTGTATGTTCCTAGTCTCCCTCTGGAATTCCTGGGAGTCCAGCCCAGGCACAAAAAAAGATGTGGGGTTCTGAGGTGAGCAGTGCCCTTGATTCTGTGCAATAATGATGAATGGAATAGACTTTCACAATACAATTCTAATATGAGTAGAGGAAGGAAAAAACTAATCAAATGGAAAAAAAAAAAGGTGGCAAATACCCTGTAACAGATTATTCCTTTAGGGTGCAAAATACCACCTGCAGAACTTCTCTGATAGTTTTGAAGAGTCCAAGTATTCAATAGTTCAGTAAGGTGGTATGAAATCAACATTAGTCACACTGGACAATTTACTCTTCCATAACTTGTTGTTAGGTCAGGTGTATTTTTCCCCTCAGTGAGTTCTTCACTACCTGCTTACCTTTTAATTTTTATAGGATTGCTATTATGTATCTTGCTCCTAAAGGATCCTAAGCCATTTCTCCTAAATGCCCCAACTCCAGGCAAAGATCATCTTTGAACTCCTGGTAATGTCACTGGATATTTGTTGGTGTGTTAGATGAATTTCCGTACAGCTTTGAATTCTCTTCCCAGCAAAGCCAGGTTTTATGGCTCTTGCAGATTCACTTAATCTTTTGCAACACATGAATGATCCCTTCATTCTAAAGGCCACATGGTTGATTTGGTAATTTCTATAGATCTGTCTCTTACTGGTTTGCTTTTGTCTGCTCATTCCTTTTCTGTTACTTAATTATTTCATGTGATTTTTCTTTACCTTATTTACCACCCACAATTCAGGCCGTCCTTTATTCTTCTCCTTAACTTCAGAGCTTTACAGCCTACCCTCCAAGAGCCTGGGGTTTCATCTCTACATAGTGCACATTATGCCCCCTCTTGTTAATCGAAGCGGAGACTAGGAATTATGCAATTCCACACTCCATTGGTCATTTGCAGGGTTGGCTTTATGATAGATTTTGTCTCTGAAGATCTCATTTGGTGAAGACTCATGTGGTGTCCTGAAAGTTGGAGAGCAGAATTGCCAGTCACTGGCTACGGTGAGAACTTCTCTGATCTTAGTTCTTTGTGTTCATTAGTTTGATGGGAAAAGTATGTTTTTTAGAATTCTGTGCAGGGAGATTATGAGTTTTAAATCATATTTAGAAGTTAATCTTTTAAGCCGGGCACGGTGGCTCACGCTTGTAATCCCAGCACTTTGGGAGGCCGAGGCAGATGGATCACGAGGTCAGGAGATCGAGACCGCAGTGAAACCCTGTCTCTGCTAAAAATACAAAAAAATTAGCCAGGCGTGGTGGTGGGCGGTTGTAGTCCCAGCTACTCGGAGAGGCTGAGGCAGGAGAATGCCATGCCGTGAACCCGGGAGGCGGAGCTTGCAGTGAGCTGAGATTGCACCACTGCACTCCAGCCTGGGCGACAGAGCGAGACTCCGTCTCAAAAAAAAAAAAAAAAAAAAAAAAAAAAAGAAGTTAATCTTTTAATTTTAATTTTGTTGACTGTATTTGTTAAAATAAACCATAGCTTTTTAAGTCTATAATTTTGATTCAGATTTAAGTATAATCAATTAAACTAATTTTAATACAATTTGCAAACTCAGGGCTTATAAAACATTAAGAAAAAAAGCCATTCTAGATATCTCTTGAGCACCTACCACATTCAAAATAGTTCACTAATTCAGTTTTGGAAATTTAAACCAAAATATTAAAATTAAGAAGATAATAAATCTCAAATCTCCATATGTTCAGTCTTTTCACCTCCCAGTTAATCTTTTTCATGTTGATATAATGCTCCTTCTGAAATATAACCAAAATTCAGTAGCTTCCCTAAACAAAACCTTCAATGACTTTATACTATTTTATAAATTAAATAGCTATTTAATTTGACAGTGCAACATTCTAAGAATTGACAGTGCAAAATTTCCACAATGTAATTTCAACTTCCTGTGTGTGTGTATATATATATATATATATATATATGTATGTGTATATATATATATATATATATGTATGTATATATATATATATATATATATATATATATTAGAGATGGGATCTTGGTTGCCCAGGCTGGTCTTGAACTCCTAGGCTCCAGTGATTCTCCTGCCTCAGCCTCCCAAAGTGCTGAGATTACAGGTGTGAACTACCCTGCCTGCCCTGTCCTCTGTTTTCTTTCTTCCTCCCTTCCCCACTCCTTTTCTTCTTCTTTTCTTCCCTCTCTCCTCTCTTTCTTCTTTTATTCCAAAATATTAAACCCCACAAAGTAGTGAGGCACAAAGGGAAATAAGTCTTCCCTCAAAGACATCCAGTCTACCCCCTTCTACAGAGCTCCACAATATGTTCCACACATTGGCATACTCTGGTCCCATTGCCGCTACTTCCTATGTTCCCATCATCTGTCCTCACCCACCTTCACCTCAAATGCCATCTCCAATACCATATCTCCCACTGACGTTTTCTCCTTCCAAGCTCATCTCCTTCATGAACACCCTACAGCCTAGTATGACCACCTTCTCTGTGCCTCCTATTTTTCCTTCATTAATTTTTTTTTCTGATCATGGAAGTAATACTCATTATATGAGACTTTGAGAGTGGAGGTAAGTATACACGTAAAATACAGTACATGGTCTAGTGTGATAAGGTATTCACTGAGAATCTGGATGTTCAAGTTCTAGTTCTATCCCTGACACTTAGTTGCCAAGTGACATTATGCTTGGCATTTATCACTTTAGGACCTATATTTTTTCTTCTTGAAGAAGTGGACACTGAGTTTCCTGATCTGTAAGTACCATTTCAGTTGTAGAATTCAATGTTTAACTTAGATGTCTATAAATGTGTGTTGTGTGTCTCGGTCCTGTCCCTAGACAGTGACTGTCACCCTCAGTACCTCAGTCAGGACATGGCCCCGAGGTGGATCTTCCAGCCCTGTTAGCATGTGTTGAGAGTCACATAATTTTATCCCCAGTAGACTCAACCTGCAATAATTTTACCCATTATTTCAAATGTGTTATCTCGCTTATCTAATAGTGAAACACACTGTGATTGAATTTCATTATTACATTTAAGGTTTGTTATCCTATGATTTTCTGTAGTCTTTTGCTTTTCCTTTTTTCTTCCAACTTAAAATGATAGCACCAAGCAGAACGTTAAAATTCTAGACACTTGAACAACACTGTAAACATTATTTAAATTGATTTTGTTCAAATTCATTGCAAACCCATGCGATACATGAGTCTATATTAATGATATTCTCTCTTCAGAAATTTGGAAAGTTTTCTCTGTCCAGAACTGAAAAGAAAACTAAGAGAGTAACAACTTTATCATAAGATTCATGCCAGCAGTATTGGGAAGCTGGATGAGAGCATAGATTTATAAATCCCTACAGGTCCTTAGAGTTTATACATATTTTTAAAGGAAGCTGTTTATTTTTCTATAACATATCTCCTCTTTTCCAAACATGATATCCAGGGAACCCATCATTTATGTTGGCTACATAATTTTCCTTCAAAGTAGTCCCCAAATCTTATAAAAAACAACCAACGGGTATTGTGTTTCCCAGGGTTCTGGGTGTTGGGGAGGCAGTGGGATGGAACCAGAATGCCAGTCCTGGAACTGACACTTGCTGGCTGGGTGAAGGTCGGCAAATGTCAACTTCCCTGCGACTCAGTTTTCATCTCTTTAAATTGAACTGCCTTTCTTACCAATTCGTGGTGAAGATCAAATAAGATGATATGAGCAAAACTCTTGAAAACTGCATAGCCTCATAGGCGGTCGCAGGGGTCATTATCATTTAAAACTGTCCCCAGTGTTCATGAGAAAATTGTCCCATGTCCCATCTCCTGCAAAATCTCTGTTCTTGGCGAGGAAGAGGACAGTCAGGGGAACTATTTATGTTATATTTTGTTTAACACCAAGGTAATAAAATATAAGCAGAACTTCTGCATTGATGCATTAATTGCTTTCATTTACTATTTCTTGTTAATGGAAGCATTTCTCTATGCTCCGTAGAAATGTACTAAATGTTATTTGATTATAATTTTATGCTTATATGGTAATTAGCACTCTTAGAATATAAGCATGTAAATACCCTCCCATCATGAGGTCTGTCCTTAACATGCCATTATCGTATCCTGTTATTTCAGAGGGATGGAAAAAACATCATGTTGTTTGTTACTGTCAACATGGGAGAGAGCATAAAGCAAGATACCGCAGGAAATAAACTGTAGAAATTGTGGAAAAATAAGGCACCCTCTTATTTACTCCCTTATAGCATAAAAATACATTATATACATTCCCTCACTCCAATCACAATAGAAACAAACCAACTAAAAGGAGAAACTCTGAGTATTGTCTCCTAAACTGTCCTATATTTTGTTAGATTATGCTTCCTGCTCCCTTCCAGTCAATTTTTAACCGGAAGTGTCTGAGACGAAACAAGTGTTGGCTTTGTGTTTGGAAATAGCAGTTTACTTAGGTCAAATAGGTTGATATGTTTGAATTTCTGAATTTTTATTAGATTTTAAAATATATGTATAATAGCCCACGTAAGTGTTTTTCTGTAGATATTATCCTATTCATTTTTACAGAAGGGGAATTCCAAAACCAAGGCCCAGAGAGGTCAAGTAATTTATCTAAGGTCATTTAACTTTTGGATAATTGAGTTGCGACTTTCCCTCAAGCCCCACATTCTAAAAACTTTGCCATTATGCTTTTCTGATCATTTCTCATCTCTCAGCAACTTTTCTGTCATCCTTATTCCTGTAATTCTTCTTCCTGGATCAGGTTGCTTCTCATTTAAAGGATGCAATTCTTCCAGTGGTCCGGCAGAATAAGCAGATGTCATGCCACCTGGTCATGGATGTCACCCTCTCACAGAAGCAACAGGAAGAAACACTATTGAAATAAGGCACTGTGGCTGTCTATTTAAACTCTCACATTGAAGCCATTTCCACCAACCAAGTTTCCAAGTTCCCAGATTAATTCCTCACACAGGGAACTTGTCTATGGAATGATGCTTTCCTTCATGAGGTTCATGGGAAACAAATCAGACATTCCAAATCTCATTATCTGACAGGTTCAGGCTTCCCAATAGAAAGAAAACAAAAGCAATTTATGTGGGAGGAAAACGTGAGTTGGTTTGCTCTCTGATTGAAAGATGCTAGAACGCCAGACTATAAATCCCAGGTAGACCTGTTTCTGCGTAGTTCAGCAGCTGCCCGCTGAGTCACTCTGTGGTGAAAGCACATACTTTATGGAGGGCAATTGTAACAGACCATTTCCACCAGAGACTGCAGGCATTTTTCTTTCAGCTTACTGGATGATGTGGTCCCAACGTGGATGAGGACAGAAGACTCACATAATTTCCTGAACCATCTCATGACTCTATTGTAGATGCAAGTTTGTCCTAGTTTTTTAGACTTTCTACCATTCCAGACCATCAAATTGCCATTATTTTATGGAGATCAACAAGATATCAGTATGATGTCTGAAATATGTAACAGGCCAAATATATGAAGTTCTGTGTAAGGAACTGTATCTGAATGTCAAAGGGATTAAACAAATATGTATTAGGCCCAAGATATGGGCCAGGCACTGGGCTGTGTACTTTTATCCATGATTTTTCTCTTAATTTGCACAATCACTCTCCTATGAGGTTGGTAGAATAAAAACCTACCTAGATCTGGCTTAACTCAAACCATAACTGAACTGTTTCATTGCCATCTGTAATTTAGTCTCCTAATCAGTCTGAACCAGTTCCTGTGTGGGCCAGTTTTAAAGACAAGCAATACTTGTGGAGCATTTTTCACTGGCAGCTCCACTAATCTCTCCTGGCTTTACGCTGGTGATCAGCTAAGGGATGGAGAGTTATTGGCTTGTTCCTTTTTCAGACAGCAATCTTCTATGTATTTAAAAACAACTAGCCATCTGATACACTATGGTGGCTAGAGAAAAAGTGCAGAACATATGGAGTCAGGCAGATCAGGATTTGGCTCTATCTCATCATACCTGTGTTGCATTAGGCAAGTTAATTTATTTCTCTGGGGCTCAGTGTACTTATCTGTAACATGAGGATGACAAAACCTATCTCACTGGGACGTTGTGAATGTTAAATCAGATGATCATTGTGAAGTGCTTAGCTTGCAATACACACACACAATCATGCACCGCATAATCACGTCAACAATGGACCACATATATATATGATGGTGGTCGCATAAGTTTATAATGGAGCATACATAGGAACCTGACATAAGGCACTTGATATTGGCATTGCAGACCAAGTAGGGGAAATGATTAATATTCAGTAATGGTGTGGAGACATTTGTTTTTTTCTATAAATCTACATGGTTTATATGTAAACAAACTATATACCATCTAGGTTTACATAAGTACACTATGGTCACACAATTATGAAATTGACTAATCATGCATATCTCAAAAATTTTCTGTCATCAAGTGACACATGACTGTATATACACAACACTTTGCATCAGCTTAGAAGCTGAAGCTGAGTTTGCATTAGGTCTTGATGAAGGTAGGCATATTAGAGTTCAAATAGAAGATAAATAGTGGACCAAGACTGGAGCTATTGGGTGGTCAGTATGAGAGAGGGGGCAAGAGTTGTGAGGGAGACAGTTGTGAGACACAGCCCATTAACCAAACATGTAGTATCAGAGAGCAAAGGAGAACGGGAATGCTGAGTGGTCAAGATATGTCCAGGCATTATGACAACTAAATAAAGGCTTTGAGGAGGGGAAAACACTAACTATAACCAGAGACAACAGCTTTTTCAAGATGGCCTCATTAAATGCTTAATTGGGTGAGAATATTTTGTGGATTCCCACACACTGCCAGAAATCTTACGCAGTGTTTCATTCTTTCTGTAAATACCATTTTCACTATGCACAGACACAGACTCATTACTTGCTGGAAAATCTACCTTCTTGTTCTGTTAAAGAGAACAAACTGATTATTGAGATTAAAGTAGTATCTTGCTTTGATGTGTCTCTTTAAGGACAATCTCTCCTGCTTTCCCTGAGAGAATGGTGGGCACAATGAGTGAATGACTTACTGGGAAGATAAGTGAAGGAGGCTTCAGGTGAATGGGCTCTGTGAAGTTGGGGGTCACTGAAAGGTCAGGCCTGAGGGCAGTATTCCAGAAATCTAATATACACTGAAATGCATTGTTCTTATTTCACTCAAGGGGTAATTGTTCCCCAAAATGCATTGCCTGCAATATTTCAGGTTGTCTTGATTATATATGAACCCACATACATTGTGGTCTCTCCTGTGAGCCGTTCTGCTCTAGTTAAGTACTATAGGGAATGTAGAGAAAGCACAAGATGTGGTGTCTGTGCTCAAGGAGCTTGTTTAGCTAAAAATGGAGGAATAAAACCTAAGAAATAATAGAAGATATATTCAGTGTGATCTTGATCCTGAATATAAGTGGACTTGGAGACCAAATGCTTATGTTCTGGCAGATGCTCATCAGTGATGAAATATTCATCAAACCATCTCAAAATGGAGAGGAAATCAGGGCAATGTTTTAATGTCAGTATACATATGTGTGTTGTAGAACATATATAATCTGATTATTTTACTATATTTTATTTCTCTCTGATATATATATATATGTTCGTATCTGTTAAATACAAACATATCCGACTATCTTTCCTTGTGACAGATTGTTCTTTATTTTGCTCCTATTATTTTTTCTTTAGCTTTTTTTCTTTAATTTTGTCTTTATTTTGTGGAATGATCATGAAGCTATAAAGTAGTTGTTTCTTCAATGCCCATACTTGAAAAAATAAAAAAAATTGGGGGTTGCCAAAACGTTCTTCTTTTAATGCCATTGATCCTTGAAAACCACTGGTTTGAAGCAGAAAGAGGTAGGTGGGTCAGGTGTGGGTGCAGTGACAGAAGACTTTGTAGAAGGAGGAGCTTGGTGATAAAGAAGGTGTGTGTTGGGAAAAAGTAGATAATACATTGAGATGGCCAGGCAAAGCCCAGGTTAGGAATTTAGATTTCATATAATAGGGAATAAGGAGCCATTTGCTGTCTTGAATCATGGACACAGAATGAAAACTGTGTTTAGGAAGTTGAGATTGTCATTATGACATAAGATGGGTTAGAGTAAGGTCAAATTAGGGCATTTATTTTAAGAAAAAGCACTAGTAGAAATTCCACTCAGATTTGCTGAAAATTCAAGAAATTTTCAAATGGAAGTTTCAACTAAGAGGAGAAAATCTAGGAGTGCAGTACTAGAGATAAATTCACAGGTTTCTTGGCTTCCACTGCTTGTAAAGTCAGAACATCACGGTTGAACTCTTTCTTCTGCCACTTACTGCTCCACACTGGGCAACTTAGCAGGATGGTAGGAGAGCGGCTCTGGCCTGAGTGTTAATCACGACTTCATCTCCTAGCAATTGTGCAACTTTGGGAAATTTCAGCCTCACCTTCCTCATGCAAAATATATGAAACACAATGTTACCTTGTCAAAGGCTGTTTCGAGGATTAAAAGAGGTAACACAAATGATGTGCTCAGCAGAGCATATGGCCTGGAGCAGGTACCCATTAAGCGAAGTTACTGTTTTTATCTGTGTGTTCTTGGACAGGACCCTTAACCTCTCTGAGCCGTGGTACACCCAAATGTGAGAGGAGGTGAATCAGAGCTACCTTGAATGGCTGTTGTGAGATTGAAAAGAAGGGATGGGTGTGAAAATATTTTGAAAACTAATTTGTTATATAGATGCTAGCTTTTATGGTTATTGTTGTCCATAATAACTGGTGTCATATATAAATCGTGTGTCTAGAACCTGAGCTAAAATACATTTTTTTCTCCATTCAAGTAGTGTGTTGGCTTAGCAGGGAGGTGATAATTTACACAATATTTTTATGTTAACAGCCCAGTCTTGGCAGTAAGTGCTGAGCTGGCCTAGAGGAGATGACAGATGTCCATGTTAGGGTGATCCCCAGACCATGTCATGAAGGACCTTCAAGTTAGCCAGGTGTCCAGATACCCAGGTTGTGTTTGTGTGATATGAGAGGCTTGTCCTGAGCTCATTGTAGCAGCTCAGTAGCCCTGTTTTGTTTTTAAAATTTATTTTATTTTTTAATTTTCTAAGAGACAGGGTCTTGCTCTGTCACCAGGCTGGAGTGCAGTGGCATGATTATGTTTCCCTACAGCCTTGACCTCCTAGATTCAAACAATTCTCCCACCTCAGCCTCCCGAGTAGCTGGGACTACAAGTACATGCCACAACCCCCAGCCAGTTTTAAATTTTTCTGTGGAGACAGGGTCTCACTGTGTTGTACAGGCTCCCTGTCTTCTAAGGAATTACTTAGGCCCTGTGTTCATTCACTCAATCAGCAAACAAGTCTCAAGAACTTACCATGTGCTATGCCCAATGCTAGGTCCTGTGAATACAGAGATGAATCATTCAGAGTTGCTAGTTGGAGGTGCTTATAGTCTTCAAAAGAAATAAATCAGGAAACCAAGTGCCAAACTACAAGTAAAACAGCCATATGAAACTTCTGAATAATTCAGGCTTCTACACTAAGGCCTGTGTGGTGTAGGGGAGACAGGTCAGGGCACAGTGTCAGGAGGCTTGAGCTCAGTCAATTACTAGCTGTGCAATGTTGGTCAAAGAACTTAATCATGCTGGCACCCAGTTTCTACCTCTAGAGTATGCTGGCTATATACACCTCCTATGGTTGTTACATATATCAAAAGAGAGAATCAGAATCTCAACACATGGCCGCTGTTTTTACTATAGAGGGAGGATATAACATGCACACACACAGGATAAGCTCTTTTCCAAGTGACTTTACTTCTCTTTAGTTGTTGTATACAGCTAAAGGGAAAACAGTATCAGGACAACACTTTTGATTAGTGGAAATTAATTTCTGTTGTTATTTTCCATCACCTAAACTTTGAGATATATCTTTTAGTATGTATTATTTCTGTGATCCCTATAATAGCCCAGTAAGGGACATATATCATATCCCCATCTTATAAAGAAGCTGAGGCGCTGAAAACCTAAATTTCCTGCCCAAGGAATACAGCTAAGGAGAGATGGGCTAAGATTTGAACCCAACTATTAATACTTTCTATTTTACCGTGTGAGAGGAGGCATCTGTAGTTATTTCTTCTCATTCTCAGTAAAGTCTAGAAATTTGAACTTTTAATTTATTTGTCATTGTCATTTGGTTTGTCATTGTCATGCTACCACTCATGCAGTCTGGGTTAAATATAAAATCATCAAATGTGTTATCATTCTGACTAAAGGATACATCCTTATATGTTTGGGATGCCCTTTGACTCTATAAATAATAGAGTATGCACCATCCATCTATGAGTTAAGATGAACTTCTTTTTGAATCTGTTCATGTCTCCATAATACTATGCCATTCTGAATAATTATTATGGCAGACTATAATCAATATGACAGTGAGGCTAGAAATTAATATTTGTTGGATACCTACCATTTGCCATGTACACTGCATATTCCATTGTACACTAGAATTGCATTCAATCCTCAGATGACTTATTCATTCAGTAAGTGGTTATTTGGTGCTTCCTGTGTTTCAGACGTTCTAGGTATTGAGGGTACAAGGTCAAACAAAACAGACTGAACCCATAATTTTGTGAAAATTCACATTCTCTCAGGAGATATAAACAATAAGCAAAGTATGTGTGCCAGATTAAGGGAAGTGCCACAGAGGAAAACAAAAGCACAGGAAGGGGTGAGGGAATATTGGTGGGGTAGTGGGGAGTTGCCTACATGCAGTAGGAAGAGTTTCTTGCAGGCAGAAACTTTGAGTAAAGACATAAAGGAGTGAGAAAGAGAGTCAGGTTGACATCTGAGGAAGAGTGTTTTAAGCAGAAATAAATAGCAAGTACAAATGTCCTGAGAGAGGAGTATGGCTGGAAAGTTTGAAAAGCAGCAAAGAGGCAGAGTGGCTGGAGAGGAATGAGTGAGCAAGAGACTAGCAGGAGATGAGATCAGAGAGATTATAGGGTCCTGATCACAGGGAGTGTGTAGACCATTGTAAAGATGTTGGCTTCTAATCTAAATGAGATGGAAGCCACTGAGGATTCTAAGAAGAGTGATGCGATCTGACTTATATTTGAAAAAGTCCACTCTGGCTATTGAAAGCAGATAGACTTCAACACCTGTGGAAAGAAAGGGAAAAAAACTGAAAGCAGATAGACTATGTAAAAAGCTTTTACAATAATCCAGGTGACACAGGATGGTGAATTACACCTAAGTAATGGCTGTTGAAGTGAGTAAAAATTGTTGAATTTGCGATATATTTGAAAGGTAGAGTTGACAGCATTTTCAAACAGATGGGATGAAGAGTGTGAAAGAAGGAGAGAAGCCAATAATGACTCCAAGCCTTCTGGAACTGGAACTGGAAGAATGCAATTGTCTATAATGAGGAGAGAGAAAAGAACCAAAGAAGGGAGTAGTTAGTATCTTGCTCACACCCTCACAGGTAGGCTCTACCCCACCACAACCCTGTCTCCTTCCCTGGGCAGAAATCCACAAAATGATTGACTCACTTCACTCAAGTTCATGAGCAGGTACGGTGTGGATGAAAAACTCGCCAAGGGCTCTGAAAATGACTCTCTTTCATTCCCTTTAGGCTAATTAGGAAGCAAATTCTTGTATTGAAATTAGAGCATTCTAGTAAAACCAAGCCAAACTCTTGGTCAATTTGTTGATTATGGAAAATGGATTTTTTCCTGGCAATTTTCCCTTTTGTTTCCACTGCTTTTCCTTATCCAAGAGATAGACCTAGATGCCAAATTATTTCTTTTTCTCCAAATTATATCTCCTTGGATAACCTCTCTCATGGTTATGGGACCACCACAGTGGTTATTCATAGTTGGTCTTTGCACCAAAGAAATCAACTAGAGGAAAACAAATAAAAGCATGACTGGAGGAAAAGAATAACTGGCTCACTGGATTTGTGAAATAACTTTAGTGAAATTATATGACATGTACCCCTGACAGGAATGGACCTAACCCAGCTCTTGTGTCAAGGGAATGTTTATCTGGTTGGCTACCTCCAGGCCCCAGAGTAACCAAGGCAAGGCTTAAATCTGCCAGACCAGATGTCTCTCTAGCCCCATGCCTACAAAGGTCTTCTAATTCAGGGTTCTACAGCAGATAACAAAGGGATTAGTTGAATATGATTGAATCTTCACCCTGGAATGAGAACTACATAAGGCTTAATTCATAGTTGGCTTGGGCATATTTATATATAGTACACCATAAATAACATATTGAATGCTGATGTAAGCTTCCAATCTTTACCCTAAGGGACAAATAATAATATTTTGCCAGTGTAGCTAGCATGAGTTTATTCACATTGGTATGTTTATGTACTCATTCATTAATTTAATAAACATTTGTTTAGCAACCCCTGTGTCAGCTATTAAGCTAGAAAGCACTAGGGTAGCCTCAAGAAGCTCACAATCCATTGTGGGAAGGGGCAGCAGGGATAGCACATATGCCTACAATAAATAGTCGAGGCACTGTATTAGGCCATGGGGAATGGCAGTGGCAAGACAGACAAGGTCCCTGTTCACGTAGACTTACAGAAAATAATAATAAAACATACACATGTGATTAGAATATGATTATTTCAGGAAATGTGTTATACAGATGAGAGGATAATTGGATAGAGAATGAATAGAGTAGAGGGTTGAGGTATTTTAGAACGTGTGGTTAGGACAAGGGTGCCATGATGAGAAGAAAAGCATGCCTGGAAAAAGAAACTCAAATGCAAACATAGTTAAAGTGGAAAGTATCAAAAAGAGGAGGAAAGAAAGAGACATAAGGCCAGTGTGGATAGATCTTGGCAAATAAATGAATTAGTGAAGTGAAATAAGGTCCAAGAGAGAGGCAGGGGGCCAAATCACCAGGGCTTTGCAGGTCATGATTAAGGAGTTTCGTTTTTATCTCAGGTGCATTTGGAAGCTATTGCAGGGGTTTACACAAAGGTTTTATATGACTTAATTTATGATTTAATCCAACTGTATGCATGGTAGAGAATGAACAAGAGGGACTCAGGCTGAAGCAGGGAGACAGTTAAGAGGTCCTTGCAGGTGAGAGAGGATGGAGATTAGGACTGACATTGTAGCAGTAGGAGATACTGAATAATGGTTAGATTTGAGATATATTTGGAGTAAAGAGTAAGAGAATTGGAGCACCAAAAGATGGCTCCTAAGTTTGGGACTAAACTACCAGTGCATGGTGTTGCCATTAAATTACATAGGCAAGTCTGGGGAAGAAAAGAGATTATAAATCAAGAGTGCTTTTAGGAACATTTTAAGTTTGAAATGGTAATTAAATATCCAGGTCTGAAGCTCAGAAGAGAGGTCCACACTGGAGACACAGATGTAAGAGTTATCACATATACTTGGCATTCACCCATATTGTGGATGATATTGCTCAGGAATAGATTTTGATATGGAAGGGGGATGATGATTCCAACATCCAGACTGGAAGCACTGGAGAAAAAGAAACCGAAAAGTATCAGCCAGCTGTAGGAGAAAAAAAAAAAAAAAAAAGACTGATGTCGTGGAAGCAAAGAGGAAAGTATTTGAAAAAAGGAGAGAAATGCTCATTTTTCCCAAAGGCTGTAGAGAATTTAAGGAAAATTACAACAGACAGTCACTGGATTTGGCAGGTAGAATTCACTGGTAATGTCAACCATGGCCATTTTAGTGGAGCTATATATAGGATACTATGAAAACACAAAGAAGAAATCATCTGGAAAATGTACTTTGAGGGAACTAATACAGAATTTGAAGGTAAAAGATTCAAAGTGTAGTAGTCAGGCAAAGACAAGTGTGGGAGAAGGGCATTTCAGCAGAGATTTCAGTTCAGTTAAAGGATGAAAGTTAGAGAAATATGATGTAGGGGGAGCTATAAACAATATGATGTTGTTGAAGGATAAAATGCTAAGTTGGAAATGGGGGAAAGTTCTGTTAGAGGGCTGTATCATGAAGGATATAGTGAATGTTATCTGCAAGAAATGAGGAACCACTGAAAGGTTTAATCAGGTAAGTTGCATTGTCTCATGTATATTTTCGGAAAGGTCACTCTGCAGTATGAGCTATGTCAGGTAAGGTTGGAGACAAAGAAATCATAGATGCGTTGTTGAAATTTTATAGATAAAACATAATGAAGATACAGATGAATAGCTATTTGAGATAGAACAGAGAGAACATATCCTAGAGAATATTGAGGAGCTAAAGTTGGCATGTCTTTATTGATTAGCCATGATGCCTCCTAACTTTTAGCCTTCTGTGACTGGGTGAATGGCAGTGCCAGTATCTGTGATGGGCAAAACTAGATGAGGAGCCAGCTCAAGTAGAGAATTAGTAAGCTCAGTTTTGCACCTGTTGATACTAGGGTGTTCGTGGGACATGCTAATGAAATTTTCTTGTAGACAGATGGATATTGATTTGAATTTTTATGAATAGGTGTGAATAGTTTTCTAGTAGGTGGTTGGGTATTGATTTGAAGTTTTGTGCATAGGATATATATATATATATATATATATATATATATATATATATATTCTGGAATTATTTAAGTATACCCAAGGTATTTGACAATTCAGAGATATTGATAACTTTAAGTCTTGCTAGTCTTATTAGCATGGCGGCAATGTCTTGAAGAATGAGTGGAAGGTGAAGAAGCAGAAGTAGTGAGTGTAGACTACTCTTGAGATGTTTGAGAGGCTTGAATTTAGAAGAGGAGGAGTGAGATTGGACAGTCACTACAGGGATATGTAAGATTGATGAGATATGCTCATTTCTTTTAGGATGGGAGAAACTTGAAAATGTTTATTGGCTCAGGAGAAGGAATAAAAGAGTAATTCAGGAGGGAAGTTAGATGATTGAAAAAGTCATGTTCAAGTGGAGACAGGGATAGAATGTACTCAAGGACTCAGATGAGTGGTTGGCTGTGATCAAAAGGAAGGAGGCTGGGCATGGTGGCTCACGCCTGTAATCCCAGCACTTTGGGAGGCCAAGGCGGGCAGATCATGAGGTCAGGAGATTGAGACCATTCTGGCTAACACGGTGAAACCCTGTTTCTACTAAAAATACAAAAAATTTTCCAGGCATGATGGTGAGTGCCTGTAGTCCCAGCTACTCAGGAAGCTGAGGCAGGAGAATTGCTTGAACCTGGGAGGCGGAGGTTGCAGTGAGCCGAGATCGTGCCATTGCACTCCAGCCCGGGCAACAGAGTGAGACTCTGTCTCAAAAAAAAAAAAAAAAAAAAAAAAAAGAGGAAGCACAACTCAATCTCTGAGACTGCAGGAGGACAGTTAGTGTGAATGTAGATAAGGTAGTTACAGGGTTACAGGGATTGATTGAAAAGCCTCCATCTTCTACAAAAATTAAGAGGCCGTTGCTGAGAGTAAAGAGGGTGGGTGTTGGGTAGGATATTTAAAAGTAGGCAAGGTTTGGAAGGGCTTAAGTGAGAAATAGAAAACGGGGATGATCAAGAGTTGGTTAACAGACTGATGAACCACACTTTGTTCAATTTGGAGAGAATGAGTTTCTAGAATTGCCAGTTTGTATGGTTGTATGCTTTTGTAGAAAGAAGCAGTAAACATTCAGGTGTAAAAGTGGAAAGAAAATTTAAAAATTAAATAGTAAGCCAAAGTTGCATTTATATTAACAGATAAAGTGAAAAGATGGGGCGAAAGCACTGCAGGTACTAGCAAGAGAGTAGTTTAATGGTTCATTATGGGGTCCAGATTGGATAGGAAAAGCTGAGAGGATAGAATATAGCTGACAGACTGGGAATAAATGAAAGATTCAAGGTACCAAGAAGATTGAAGGACAGTTAAAATGGGAGCAAGATATTGAGAGGCCTGAAAGGTGGTCCATTTGAGAAATCACAAGGGATTAACATTCCAGAAAAAGAAACATTCAAGGTGATGACAAGGTCTAGGGAATGATAATAGAAGTGAAGGACTGAGGGGAATGAAGTGAAGTGAAGTGAAGGTGAAGGCCACAAGGGCTACTGATATTAGATGCAGGATGACTCATCAACATGGAAATTACAGTCACTCTTATGGCATAGAAGTTTATGCGAGACCAGAATCCATAATGAATGAAGGGGAGGGACCATGAAGCCAGTAGGGGACAGTGATGAGTGAGGATAGAGATTGTAGGGATAAGAGTTTTCATAAGAAGCTGGACGAACCATATATTTGGGAGGGGATGGTCAGGTAGAAGAACTAATGCATGATGAGGTTATCATGGGAAGATTTGTTTATAATGAAGGATTCCAGAAGTTTTACTGGGAGCATTTGAAAGACAGAGGAGTAGTAAGGTTAGGACCAAGTCTGAGAAGATCTGAGCAGTAAAAGGATGCAAATAGGAGTAAGGAAATATAACTATGGGGCTTTATATTTTGGGCAACAGCCACGGGAAGGAAGTAGGTAGAACGTTCTGGCTACAAAGATTTACAGAGAACATTGGCATGAAGCAGTAGATATTGAGCCCATTGATGTTTGCATTTTGGCAGCCTATTCTGATGACTGGTACAGGAATAAAACTTCAAGGTCAATGACTCCACTGGCCTTGGAAGGCTGTAATGCTGGCACAGAGACAGGAGAAGGCAGCAGGAGGCTTCATGTGTACACAGTGGGTCCTCTTTTCCTGATACAGTCAACTTTCTTCTTTTTTTCCATGTGTTCCTTGGTGTTCTTCTCCCTTGCCATTCAGCCATGGAATGTCAATCTCTTTACCAGTCTTTAAGTCCTCATTCAGTGTTCACTTTTGGCACTTTATCAATTGATTTATATGCAGGTTTTTAACTCACAACATACTCTTAAAATATCTGCTATTTACTCGATAAGGCAGGTCTCTCTTGAATCTCTCTTTGAGAAGTTCCACTGCTTTCAATGTATAGAATAATTTTCTCATTGAGACTCAAAAGTTGACACCTTCTTCATTCCTCTCATTGGGCAACAGTATTTGCCCAATTTAACATGGCCACTTTTCACATAATGCTATTTAATTTCCTCCTGTGGCTTCCCAGTTCCAAAGTGTTCTTGTTTTCCCACTTTACACTACCTCTAATTTGGGTTATGTAATAACTGTTGATATTTTTTGAAAGATTATGTGTTTTTAGCTTTTTTCACAGGCATAATTTCCACTGCCTTGGAGTCATTGAGGAGGCTGTGTAAACATGAATAATGTAAGAATGACCTGGAAAGCCTGGCAACTCGACACCTTTCTTAATAAAAGGCAAAGTGCAACTTAGAAATTCTAACTGCAGACACATTCCCCTGAACCCTGCTCTCACCATGCAGAGCTGGGAGCATAACAGAGGGCAGACAACGAACTGCCTTTGCTCTAGAATCAAAGGTTGCTTTTGTGTGCCTTGCTCTCAAACATCATTATCTCTCCTGCCTTGACCTGTCCAAATGCTGGAATTTCCTTGCACAGACCTACCATTGGGACCTACTTGACGTGAACTGTCTCTGTTTACTATTTGAACTTAACCTGAATAGTATTCATCTAGCCTTGTTGGTTGCTCTGGGCTCAACCTATTGTCCTGCATTTCTAACAAATGGAGTAGATGGGCTTTGGTTGAAGACCAAACTGGTCAAAAGGGCTTGAGGGTGAATCTAGAGGAAACAAATCCAGACAAAACTGCAAACCCATATGCTGTGATGAACAGTGTGACTCCTAATTGATAACCTTACCTCTTAACCTGCCCCTGCCAAACTATTACATATTTACATAAGCAACAGAATGATATGACCAGATCTGCATAAATTACCCATTTACATATGTTTGGTAATTCCACACCCTATTCTAAAAACGAAGGTTGCTAAGAACCATGGGAAAAAAAATTTAGAATTCTTTATAGGACCTTCAAGGCCATTTACGATCAAGCGTTAATCTACCATTCTGTTCCCATCTCTTGCCACTTTTAATCCCATCCTTTGGTTCCAGCCTCACTGTAGTGTTCTTTCCCTCAACACAGAGGGTTTTTCACATCCCTTTGTCTTGCATATGTAAGTGTCTAGTTGTAAATTGCTTTCTACCATCTTTTGCCTGAAAAACACCACCACAACCTTCAAAGCCCATCAGGTTCCAACTTAAGCTCTCCTGGAAGTTTTTCCCAAATGTCTACAGCCAAAGACAATGGCTCCATCCTATATGTTCCTTCTACACATGTCTATTTAAATGTGGACACATTTTTAGGGCAGGCTGGCAGGCTAGCAAATCTTGGATAGGAGCTGAAGTTGCAGACTACAGGTAGAAGTTCTTCTTCAGAGAAGCTTCAGTTTTACTCTCAATGCCTTTCAACTGATTGATGAGGCCCACCTAGATTATTGATGATAATCTTCTTTACTTAGAGTCAGTTATCTGTAGATGTTGACAACATCTATAAAACACCTTTACAGCCACACCTAGATAAGCGTTTAAATGAATAACTAGGTACTGTATACAGCCTAACCAAGCTGACACATAAAACTAACCATCACAGAGAGTTGTAATTACTGTATCCTATTGAAACCAAGTCTTCAAATATTTGGAAGCGGCGCTAGCAGAAGGATGTTTCTGGGGGATCATATGGAGCCTGTCATTTTAAATTTTTTCATTGGTCACATATATTAACTAATAAATAGCTAGATGATGTAAGGATAATCTATGTGTTTGTATTTAAAAAAAAATTTTCAAAAAAAAAAAAAAATTTTCAAAATATATAAAGCAAAAATTAACATATGTATATGGACAAATAAATCTACAGTAATAAAGATTTTAACACTCTACTGTGAGAAACTAATAGAACAACTAGACAAAAAAATCAGTAAAGATATCAATGATCTGTACAACATAATCAAATCCCTTAACATAGTTGATGTTTATAAGACACAACGCTGAACACCTGATGAATACATGGTCTTTTCAATGGTTCATGGTACATTCACAAAAGTGGACCAAATTCGGAGCCAGAAAATGTCTCAACAAATGTAAAAGCATGAATATCATGTATTATCTAATAACAATGGAATTGAATTAAAAATTATTAACAATATCTAGATGTTATCAATTGCAGTTCAAGCAATAGGAAATTATATATATAGCATACACATGTACGTACACACAAACCTATTATTACATACCCACACAATCATATTTGTTATAGGGAATTGGCTAATATAATTGTGAGAGTTGGCTAAGTGGTCATAGTAAGGTTATTGTCTCTGTAACCAATGGTGGAACTTAAGGTCCACAAGATCAGGCAGCCAGGAAGGGAGAATCACAAACAGGCTGAAATAGACAAGCATAAGCTGGAACCCCACAAAGATGGACTAGAACCTGTGACCATTCTTGTTGCCTATGACATAGTGATGAAAGAATATTACAGAAGCCAGGATTGTTTATCACTGAATTAAACACACAAACCTGACCCATGAGCAAGAGAAGCTGTAGGAAGATCCAGGAGATAATAGAACAATTGCAGATCCAGCTACTGCTTCATACCAATGAAGTCAATCAGTGGATTAGTAACAGCCCGTGTGAGCTACAAAATAGCTGTTGCTTTCCTTATAGCCTCCTAATTACCCCTAAGAATCTCCCTTGTAGCACGCCATAACCAGGAATGTACAAAAAAGGAAATTCAGGGAAATGCAGTTGAGCCTAGCCATGTTGACACATTATAAAGCATTCACACCAGGAAAATTTTAGATATTTAAAAATTAACAACACAGTGTTTAATAGTCCACGAATTAAGGAAGAAATCACGGGCAATTTGAAAATAGTTTGAACTAAATATAATACTGAAAATACAACATGAAATTTGTGAAATGCAGTTAAAGCAATACTTAGATGGAAGTGTATAACTTTAAAAGATGCTAACATTAGAGAAGAAAGAAAGTTTAAATTAGTGATCTCTACAGAAATAATAAATATTCCAAGAAATTAGCAAGAAATAGAGTTGAAAGAGGAATAAATTAATAAAGAGAAAAATTGATTATTTAAAGGAGCATCAAAATTGATAACCTTGTAGCTAGATTGATCAGGAAAAAAAGAGAAAGGACACAAATTACTAACATCAGTAATATAAGAGAGAATAGCAATACATACCTGATAGTCATTAAATAATAAGAGAATATATGAACAATTTTATGCCAAAAGATTTTAAAACTTAGATGAAATGGATTGTTTTCTTGAAGAAATTAAACTGACAGTAAATGAAACAGAATCTGAATGTCCCCATTTTTGTTAAAAATTTAAGCTATTATCAATATCCTTCCCATAAAATAGATTTTAGGCCCATATGTCTGTGCTTGTGAATTGTATCAAACTTTAAAAAGTAACCCTACATTAAGATAAAGAAGAAAATACTTCCCATTAGTCTTATGTGGCATGTATAGCCCTAATGCCAATATCTGACAAATACTACAGAAAAAGTAAATTACCATTAACTATTCCTCATAGGAATTAAGCCAAAAATACTTAAAAAAATTAGTAAATCTAAGCATGTATATATCTTAAAAAATATACCACAATCAAGTAAAGTTTATCTCAAAAATGAAACATTAGTTTTATCATTTGACAATGAAGAAAAAAATTTACTATATTTACAGAATAAAAGAGAAAGTTATCTTTTCAATAATTATTTTAAAAAGCACTGAAAATGTCTTATCCACTTATGATTAAAGAAAAAATCTTGCCTTGAATTAGGAATAAAAGGAATTTCCTCGGTGTAATAACAGTCACATTAAAAAGCCTACAATCAACATTACATTTAATACAAGATGCATTCCCTAAGATCAGGAATAATTCAAGGATATCTACTCTTACGTGTATTCCACATTGAACAGAAGATACTAGGAAAGTAAATTGTTAAGGAAAATGTTTGCAAAGCAAAAAACTGACAAAAGATATCCAAAACAAAGAATTCCTGCAATTCAATAATAAAAACATAAAGTACCCAATAAAAAATGGGAAAAATAATTTAATATACATTTCACAAAAGAAGTACGTGAACAAATGATCAACATCATTAGTCAACTGGGAAATACAAATTGAAACCACAATGAGATAGCACTCCATTCACTTGAGAACGGTTTCAATTACAATGACTGATAATAACAATTATTAGAGAATATACGGAACAAGAGGAACCCTCATACAATGCTTGTGGGAGTATAAAATGGTCTTATAAGTTTCTTATAAAATGAAATATCCAAGTACTCAAAGACCCAGCAATTCCAACCTTAGTTATTTACCTAAGACAAAGTAACTTGTACAAAAATGTTTATAGCAGCTTTAGTCATAATAGCACAAACTGGAGACCCCAGATATTAATCAGTATGAAAATGGATAAACAAATTGATATAGTCATATAATGGCATACTACTAAACAATAATATGGAAAAAGTTACTGATATGTACATGCATCAATTGGATGAATTTCCAGAGCACTCTGCTAAGTGAAAGATGCCTTATACAAAGTATGCATGTTGCATAATTCCATTTATGTGATATTCTAGAACAGGCAAATCTAACGTATACAGAAAAAAAATTAGAACAAGGGTAACTATCTAGAAAGTAGCATGGGTAGCAATTGACTAAAAGCGAGGAAAGAGAACTTTCTGGATGATTATGTTCTATATCCTCATAGAGGCTTGGGTTACAACAGATATATGGATTCTCAAAACTCAGCAAAAGTAGAGTTGAGATTTGTGCATTTCAGTGTATGTAAATTTTAGATCTAAAGAAAATAAGTATCAAACATTAAACTCCAGTTAATGATGTGCATGGTGTAGTATTTGGAGGGAAACAGTCAGATGTCTGCAATTTGCTTCGAAATGCCTTAAAAGTAAGGCAAAATGATGGACGTATATAAGGATAAGTAAATAGATAATATGAAAAAAACAAGTCTAGTAAAGGTTAATGATAGAATCTAGATGATTGGTATTCTGGTGTTCATGGTAGAATTTTTTGACTCTGCTGTCTGTGAAACTTCGAATAATACATATTACGAGGAAAAAACTAAAAAGATGAGCAAGTAATCAAAGTTTTCAGGGTTTGGTGATTTAGTTGTAGTTGTTCAGAAAGGTAAGAGTTTTATTTACTAATTTTTAAATATGGCCCTAGCTACTATACTTCTTTACCAATATTTTCTAAGCCAACCTATGATGAAATGATAAAGGAATCCAGAAGAGTTTTCAGACATTCCTGAGAATTGACTTCTGCTTGGACAAAAGAATTCCTAAGTCTGGCTTTGAGAACCAAATGTTTCTGTTAGCATGGAAGTAGATTAGGTTAACTTTTCATTTTCTCAAAACCCCAGGGTTTGGAGCAGGTGGAGTGTGACTTTCAGTCTGAAACTGAAAAGTGCCTTCTTTATTCACCAGCCATATCTGGAGGAATCAGTCACTTGATTGACAGAGCCCCTAATGACCTGGTGCTTTTTGTAGCATAATAGTACTGCAGGTGTCTTTCAAAAGGATGTTTCAGATAGGACAGCGAGCCCCCTTCCTTGGTAAATCATACTTGACCATGCATAAATAAGATCTTTGTTTAGCCTGGGGAGTGTATGTAAAAATCTTCCATCTCCACTTGAAGGCGCAACTATCTTAGATAGTTGTGTATTTCTTTTTGACAGTAGACACATTTACACTTTTTCTTTACTTATTATCTTTCTTTTGCCTACAACAAAGTGATCGTTCTATAGGTCAGTAATTGCACTTTATTCTAAGAGATAAGGCTTGTTTTCTAGCACCTGTCCTGTTGCTTTGCAAATTAAGGGATGGAGTTTCACAGACATGGATTCGGCTTGGAGAAAGGCTGTGGCCTCCTGAAAGTAGTGGTGATTGGCTGAGAGAGATCTGAATTGAGCTCTTCTCTCTGTAGAATAAGAACAGAATAATTATGAACAGAGTCACATGGTAGACAAGAACCAATAAAAGAATGTTGATGGGCAGAAATGTGTGTTCTGATGGTAATGATTCTCTACCTTTTCCTGGGAAATAACATTGAGAAAAGGTTGAAATGCTCTCTTGAGCTCCCAGGAAGATGGCAATTTCCTTCTTCCCACATATCTTCTCCTCCTCCTCCTTCTCTTCTTTCTTCTCTTTCTCTTCTTTTTCCTATTCTTCTGGTGTTAATAAACTGTAAGGTATTTATATTTCTATTTATATCTAGATGTAAATCTAGATATAGGTATATACCTTACAGATCTTATAGGTATATACCTTACAGATCTTTATATATGTTTTACATATATAAACCATCTTTTCTCTATTTTTAATAGGTAGGTAAATGTGAATCTTGCTGATTTCCAAATAGTGCATCATGAACATAGGAGGTTGACCTGTCACTCTGAACATTACTTGAGTATAGAATTAAGAAGCAATGTTGCAGAAAGACAAATGAGTCTGCAAATAGAAGGAAGTATGATTATGAACAAATTCTCCTTTGTGTTAAAAATGTGTTGCCTTGTTTGTTTAGATTCCATCTTCTTCCAAAAAACAATCTTACATTTCTTAAAATAAAACATACATGTACCACAATTTTATCAAAATATGAATAAATGAAAATCAAATAGAAGAAAGTAAAAAAATGTATGAAAATACTAGTAAAATATAATAAAACATTACAGTTAATCATGCATTTCTTATAAATTAAACCACAAATATATATGAAATCACAATGAGTCATATTCTCCTTTTCAACAGGATAAACAAAGCACAGCAATTCTTTAGCAAAACAAGCAAACAAAAACATCCACCTTTTACCTGTGCTAAATTTTTAAAGAAATTTAATATAGTCATACTATGCATGAATATTTATAAAGCTCTTTGGTTTAAAAACTCTTTTCCCATTACTACTCACAAATCTATATTTGCCTTATTTTACAGAAGGATAGATTGAAGTTAAGAGAAATACGATTTTGTGACTAATAAATTACACAGCAGGAGCCCCAGCCCGTACCTTTTCACTCCAAATCTTGTGCTCCTTCCATGTCGTCACGTCAGGGACATTGGCTATGATAATGGATGCTGTTTTTAACAGTGCATTTGTTGAAGATACAGGAATGGAGATAGCATATAACCATTCCTGTGTTGACCCTTAGTTAAAAGCTGAGGGTATAGAGGTTAAAGCAAAACTCATTGAGTGACTCCCTGTTTGGGGATAATTTACTGTGGTCTAGGTATTTTGCTTTCCAGTTATTTAAATGTAAGTTTAAGATTTTAGAAAAACTGAAGGAATTGAGGCAAAGTGTGCCCATTAGACTAACAATCCCATAATTATTTTCTTGATTGGAAATTGTATCAATTTCCAGTCCGGGTCCCAGCAGGAAACAGATGGCACCACTCAAACTGGGAAATTGAAGTGAGTTTAATAAAGGGGCTACTTACAAAGGAGTGGGTAGAGTTAGGGAAATTAACAAGGGCCAGTGCAGGACTTTCAGAGAGGAGAGGAGCTAGTCAAGGAGTAGCACCCCTACAGGAAGAGAGCTAGAGGGATATTTTCCCTGATGAACTCTCCAGTGTCCTGCTGGTGCTCCCATTGACCAAACTCAACAGAAAGTAGAGGATATGGGAGCCCTTTGATAGCATACGTTCCAGGCAGGTCAGTGTCTAAGGGCACAGAGCATGGTGGAGAAAAATGGAGAATAGATCTGGAGGTGTACAGCAGCACAAAAATGATTGGAAGTTGGTACAGGAATACATTCTCTGGAAGAAGCAAACAAAGCAGGCATTTGGCAAATCAAAGGCAGACCTATCTGCTCTCAATTACAGCTGAGATGATTAGTATAGATTAAGCTAAAAAAAAAAAAAAAGGTTTATATAGATTAAGCTATAAAGGTGAAAGAAATTTTTTAAAACACCAGTTATGTTCCAGGTACCATGTGGGTTGCTTTCCAGGAATCAGATCATCTAATTCTTGCAATAATAATAGCAGATATTATTTTTACCATTATACATGTGAAGAATTAAAGCTCTGACAGGCCAAGTGATTGAACCTACAACACACTACTAAATACCAAATCTGAGATTGGAATCCAGGGTTTTCTGACATGAAAGGCTGGACTTCTTCACCGTTGCAGTTTTCCTGCCAGCTTTATTTATATGTGACCAGAAGAATGAGGTAACACATTTACACAGAAGTAGAAGCTTAATGTTTCTGAAGATGCAGTTTTGGATTACTCAGATGTACAAACAAGTGATCAATCAATGCTAAAAATTACCATTCAAGGGAATATGGAAGAGAGTACTCAAGTTTGGAAACTTCAAAGACAATAACTATCATATGCCTTGCCCATAATGATAGCTACCATTTACTGAATATTTAAGAAATAGACTGTTTGCTTTCTGTGCAGACAATTCATCCTCATATCAACCTGATGAAGATGAAACTGGAAAGTGAAACACAGAAAGAGAGCTAATAAGGTAAAAAGGATAGGCACAGAAGCTAGAATTTTGGAAATAAACTTTGTTTCCACAATTATAAAACAAAGTAAAATTTTAAAATGAAAAATATGTTTCCCAAAAATAGAAGGACAATTTTTTAAAAACTTATTTGGTATCAGTTTGTTGGTAAAACCTAAAGAAAGGAATATTTTCAAGTGATTTTAAAACAGAGTTGGCCAGGCGCGGTGGCTCACGCCTGTAATCCCAGCACTTTGGGAGGCCGAGGCGGGCGGATCACGAGGTCAGGAGATCGAGACCATCCTGGCTAACACGGTGAAACTCCGTCTCTACTAAAAAATACAAAAAAAAATTAGCTGGGTGTGGTTGCGGGCACCTGTAGTCCCAGCTGAGGCAGGAGAATGGCTGGAACCCGGGAGGCGGAGCTTGCAGTGAGCCCAGATCGCGCCACTCCAGCCTGGGAGACAGAGCGAGACTCCGTCTCAAAACAAAAAAAGAAAAAAACCTAGACTTAACCCGTCTGTATACATCTTTAGCAGGAAGTATCCTAAGGACAAAAAAAAAAAAAAGCTGCAAAAAAAATCTTGAACTATTTTTTAGGATGATATTGTGACCAATAATGTTGACATTGTTATTCTAAAAGTATTATGCATATAATTTGTGATATATATTTAATGCAATATAATACAATAAAGCAATAGTACTTTAACATAATTACTGTCATTAGGATCTAAGACTTTTGGCATAGGACAAAAAGAGATATAATTATAAAATCAAAGAAGTTAAATAAAGCCTCTGTAAGTTGCAATTTGAACTGGAAATATCAGTTGTATTCATGACATATAGCTTTGTACACTGAAAAGACAAAAATAATAACCAATCTAGTAGCAAGAGACACTATCAGTACCCAAATTATGTTCTCTAAATATCTTTTCTTCCTAGAGGAGCCAGGGCTGCTTGGAGAAATAACTGATTTCAGCTCTATGACAAGAAATGTACAAAATGTGCTGGCAACACTTTATCATACCAGGAAGTAAAGAAGTTCTCAGAAACTACTGGGGCCATGAAAGACTAAGAGGCCAATGTAAAGTGATTACCACTGGACCAAGATGAGGCAATTTGAGCATCTATAGGAATAATACATGTATAAATAGAAATACATCAAAAGTGAAAAATCAATGACACTACAATGATATTTAAAGAGAAAAAAGTCATTGGTAACCTTTGGAGTATGCTAAAAAACAATTTTTCATTTTTCTGAAAACTGGTTGATATGGTTTTGCTGTGTCCCCACCCAAATCTCATCTTGAATTCCCACATTTTGTGGGAGGGACCGGTCATAGGTGATTGAATTATGGGGGCAGGTCTTTCTTGCCCTGTTCCCGTGATAGTGAATAAGTCTCACGAGATCTGATGGCTGTATAAGGTGGAGTTTCCCTGCACAAGCTTTTTTTCACCTGCTGCCATCTACGTAAGATGTGACTTGCTCCTCCTTGCCTTCTGCCATAATTGTGAGGCCTCCCCAGCCATGTGGAACTGTAAGTCCAATTAAATCTCTTTCTTTTGTAAATTGCCTAGTCTTGGGTATGTCTTTGTCAGTTGCATGAAAATAAACTAATACACTGGTAAATAGAGAATCAAGAATTCCACCTGCTTTTCTATACAATCTCAAGTTAACCAAATATTTGATGAAGGAAAGCTTATTTTTATAAAAGTATCCCAAGTAGTAGATGAAGGCGAAAAGAATTAGAAGATCACCATTTTTCAAGCCCCTAATAAAACAGTGGATCTAGGTAATGATAATTAATAGCTCCTAACATCACAAGAAGAGAGAAAAGTGGACACTGTGGTCTCTTGTTGAAATTATGAAACACCGTCTGTGAAGGTTTTTTAAACAAACATTGACCTAAGTCAGATCCAGTTCTGGGTATAATTATTAGATTATGGGATATACAGGTGCAGAAGGACATATTTAAATATTACCATAGGGTCACAATCAACAAAATCCAGAATGTAAAAGAATGCTATGGGACAGCCCCAATGACTTGATTTCTTCAACTATTTAATTAAAAAAAAAAAAGATGGAGAAGCTTTAGATTAAAAGAGACCTAAGAAACTGTAAAAATGCAATGTGTGGAAATTTTTTGGATACTGATTTGAAAAAAAGTTAAATTTAATAAAAACAAATTTATTAAAAATCAGGAATAGTTGACACTGCCTGGATATTTGACAATATTAAATATTTGACACTGCTTGGATATTTGATGATATTAAATATCCAGGCAGTGTCAAATGTTTATGGGGATTAATATAAATGTTTATGAGAATTAATGACAGTATTATGGTTATGTTCTTTCAAAAATCCTTATTTTTAGGGGTACTTACTGAACTAATGAAACAAGATGATGTCTGGGATGGTTCAAAATAATCTAGACATTTGGGGATTGGAGTTATTGGGGAGGACTGATGAAGCAAGATTGGGCCTGAATTGATAATTATTGATGACGGGAGATGGGTTTGTGGGGATTCATTCTATTTCTTTGTACTATGTATTTGAACTATTACATAATATGGTATTTAAGAATGTGTTCCAATCTATGGGATTACTAACTTCTACATGTGCATAGTTCTTAAATATTTTTAAAAGTTTATCCAGTTATTAATTTAAAAATATTTTCACAAATCCTTTTACATGTAGTGGGTGTGAGTCTTGGTCTATAAACTCCAACGTGTAAGGGAAAGCAGTTTTTCAAAACTTTTCTGAAATTGAACCTAGTTTATATTTAAAAGCTCCATTTCCCCAATAGTAGAGATATGCAGAAACTTAATCTCAGAGGATTACCACCCTTTTCCTGGGGTGCATCCAAGTTCAGGGGAGTTGCCATGTTGCTCTCCTCTGGGATTAGGAGGCATCTGGTCTTCAGCATCATCTGTCCATGCTGACATCTGTTGAAACATCCATCATGCCATATGATCCATGATCTTTAGTGCACAAGGATCACCAAAGTTGTCCCTTTTTCCACTCCTTAAGGCTTCTTCACTTATGGCTTTTCCAGCTGATAACTGTGTCTCCCTCTTGGGTGCAAGTGAATCATTCTGCCTGCATGATGCTGTGGTATGGAAAATTTCTGTGAGGCTCTCCAAGCCCTGTCTGCCTGAATGCATAGCACGATCATTATTTTGGCGGGGGCGGGGGGCGGGGGGGGGTTTGGTCCTCCCAGGGACTCTGCTTGTAAAGGAAGTACAAGTCTCCTCTGCTCCTGCATTTCACAAACACATCTAGGGGTCCATATCATCCCTTTCCCCACTGGGCTTCAGCCCCACACAGGGTCAGTGAAGTCAGCCAGCGGGACATATTTTGGGCGACTGCCGATATATTATACCTACCTGTACCTCCAAATGTCCTTATTCCCAGCTGCAGAACTCTGTTCTAGTCTCAGAGGCAGGAAATCTTGTTCAGATTCATAATTGTACTTATCCTGAGTTATTTCTATTTCCCCAAGAAGAAGGCATTAGAAACCCAAAAGCCAGGAAGAGATTCTTCTTTTGTCTTCTTGCTCCTAACAGTCGCCTTTCAATGGGAATGAATGAACTGCCCACATGAGGAGCAAAGGTGAAGACAATAACACTAAAATATTTGAACAAACAAACACTATGTGGCAAGCACTATTCTAAATGCTTTGCATGTATTAACTTGCCTGATCCTCATAACAACCCTATGAAGTGGGTACAATTATCTTCATGTTATAGATCGTGAAACTGAGGTTTCAATTACTTGTTCACGATTAGACAGCTAGTAAGTGCTAGAACTAGAATTCCAATCCGGATGGTCTGCCTCTAGATCGGTGCTCTCTAAACCATGAAGAGACACGTAGATTAAAGATTGAATCCATTGGAAGGCTCTAGTCCAACTCTTATTTACATGTTTCATTTTTTAAATCATCAGAAATATAAAACTGGCTGCTTCATTAAATTTTTTTGTTTAATTTTTACTGCTTTATCCATATGAAGCAGAGAGAATGTGAAAGAAACAAGAAGAAACAAGCAGTATTTACTGAAGTCTCATAGATATGCCTCACTATAGCACTGGAATTTAACATTATTACATTTCCATTTTTTTACAGATGATGATGCTGACCTTTAGTTTAGCTAATGCTCTGGCAGACCCACTGTGAAAAAGTGGAAGGGCTGTGATAGAAACCCAAGGCCATTGGATCAACCAAGGTTATGCTTATTCCCCTGCGACACAAGAGAGCTTAACTACCTTTTGACCTGAAATTAAGGGAGACAGTTGCAGGGTCCCTACAAATTTCTGGTCCTGCCAGGGGAAAGGAGATGCAGGCTTTGGGCCTGTCAAGCAGCTATGTTTTCACCAGCTGTGACTCTGCTTGCCTTTACACAGCATTAATGAAAAGACTAGAGCAGTAACAGATGGAACACACTCGAACCTTCCAATCAGGGTTCTTCGATCCCCTTTGGTTCCTCTCTGCTCCGTGCATCATCTGCATGAAAAAGCCCAGTGGATCTTTTTCAGCTGCTTCCCGTCAGCCCATGTAATGTCCTTTCTGACACTCCTCTGGGAGAGCCCCGTGTTGTGCAAGAACAGACAGGAGGGTGCAAATAATTAGAACTTAGATTGTCAATCCACACAGTCTCTGAAGTCAGTCACACAGAAAATGCATTGGCTTGACATATGATGCACAGTGCTGTTTTATGGAAATAAATGGTCTAAACTGCTTAGTTTTGGTAAAAGTTGATAGTGTATTTTATGTGTCCCAATCACTCATTTTTATGGGAACTGAGGCAATAACATTGATTCAGATGAATTCTTCGGAGCCAGTGTCAGTTAACTCTGGTTGTGCACAGGGTATCATTCATTTAACTTTTCCTTTTTCTCTCTTCCCCTGACCAGGCATCATATGTGATATATTTAATTTTAAAAGTCATTTGTAGATGTTTAGAAATAAAAATGCTCAGGTTTGTAAGCACAATAATCTCCATGAGTAAGAAACTGTCATTTAGATGTAACTGTACATTACAAACTTGTTATGGGAATCCTAAATTAATGTACAGAAAACAAACCCACCCAGACACATACACCTTGATGGAGGTTAAACTGCTCTCCTCCCCTTCCTGTCATAATAGCTTAGCATAATGATAGTGCTGTCATTATAAATATTTGGAAGCTTCTGCATCTTGATAATTGATGGATTCTGAATGTTGGAGAACTCAGAGAATAATTTTTAAATCAGCATCAGCAATATATTCAAAGTGTTTCCCTGGATTTTCAGAATGAAAACCAGAACCAGCCTCTATTTCTTAAGAAATGATTGGAAAGAGAGAGAGAACAAGAGAAAGAGAGATGCAAATACACCCAGCCCTCTGTTATTTCCTAGGTCTTCCTTCGGTAAATTGAAAATGGTACCTCCCCTCTGTGAGTCTGCCGCCCTCCAGATGCTTGGCCCGGATGCCATACACCTGCTCAGTGTCAGCCAGAACCCACCAGAGCATATGGCAGCTCACATATTGCCTTGTCTCGGGATGGATTGGGAACGCTGGTCACCTGGGCTCTATTTTCAAGTGGTGTGACAGCAGCTGTGGGAAGCCCAGAGAATGACAGGCTCTCACTGCTCTTCTTACTAGTGGGAAAGGAGCACAAGAGGAACAGAAGGGAGATGTTTTCATATACCCAGCAGGTACGACTTGACTCTCCTGTAAAAGAACACACCACTTGCTGGCTTCACCCACAGTGAGCAGGTGCAATAGAAGGGAAATTCCGATTTCTTTTTTATTTAAAATTGCAACTGTGGTAGGCACAATTATGGCCCCTGAAGATGTTCATGTCCTAATCCCTGGAACCTGTGAACGTGTTACCTTACATGGCAAAAGGGAATTAGGTAGCAGATAGAATTAAAGTTGTTTATCATCTGACCTTAAAAGAGGGACATTATCCTGGATAACCTGGTTGGGCCCAGTAGAATCACGAGGGTCCTTAAATGTAGAAAGGAAGGTAGGAGAAGAGGTCAGAGTGATGCTATGTGACAGGAAGTCGACCTGCTGTTGTTGGCTTTGAAAATAGAGGTAGAGAGTCACAAGCCAAGGGATATGGCTCTGTGTCTCTACCTAAATCTCATGTTGAACTGTAATCCCCACATGTTGAAGGAGTGGATCTGGTGGGAAGTGATTGAATCATGGGGACAGACTTACCCCTTGTTTTCCTTGTGATGGAGTTCTCACAAGATCTGGTTGTTTAAAAGTGTGTAGCACTTTCACCTTCGTTCTCTCTCTCCTGCTCTGCCATGGTAAGACGTACTAAGCCAGTACTTCTTATTTGAGGTTTTCTGCACTTCACTGCTAACTTTCAGGCTGAGATTGTAGACCATGTCCTCAGGCAATTTCCTTAACTTTGCCTTCAGCTTTCGTTTCCTTGTTAGTAAAAGAGGGACCACAAATCTCTTTCCCATCCATAAGTGTTATGGGATTTGAGAGAGCAAGCGTAAAATATTTAGCACAATGCCTGGCCTGCAGTCATGACTTGACAAATGCTATTTTTGTAGTAATATGGGTCAAGTCCAAATCCAACTAATGGAATGGAAGAATAAAGTGGAAAGTCAGTGGTTGTGAAAACAGAAGAGAGGGAGTCGCTCAGGGCTTTGGTTTGGCCAGATGTCCGTGGTTTTACAGGTGCCCAGCAGGTGTATAACTTGAGCACAGCTGTATGCAGGAGCTCTGGCCTGCTGAACACCAGATACTGGGCCACACCTTTGGAAATGCAGAGACATGGGAAAGCTGATTGGCTTCATGGACATTTAGGAGTGCAACAGGCCACTTGCTGCCAAAATAATGCAGGCGTTTTCAGTTATGCCTCCTCACTCAGTTGTTAAGCCCTTGAGGGCAGAGGCTTTGGTTCACGGTTCTTTGTCATCTAATTTCCTTGCTCAATTCTAGGCACAGTGTAAATGCACAACAGAACCTTGCTGTTTCATTAGCCCATAAGAGTCACATAAAAATGATTAAGAGAAATGTAACACATTCTATCTTCCTTTCCATTTCAGTAAGTTGACAGTAGCACAGTTCTTGAAACCAGGGGGGTAGGGCTGCAGTTCAGACCACAGAATTAGTACATGGGTGAGCCCATTCTCTATATGATCTTGGCTAAGTCACTGGCCTTTCATCTGTCTAATAGTGATGGAGTGATAGCAGCATTCTATCTTCAGTGCCTCTCTTACAGGGTTAGTACCTGAAACAAGTAAGATGAGGGTGAAGGATTTCCATAAATCTGAAAAAAAGTAACAGTTTCGGTTTCAAAGGAGGTAAAGCTCACATCTGGTTGGGGAGATAACGGGTGAATTTTTGAAGAAGCCATTTAAGGGTAACACCTGAATAAATTTTCTTTTTTAAGTTATTCGGGATTCAGAGTCTCCTGTTTTCCAAATGCAACTGGTAGAAACATGTTAATAGTGAAAATGGATTGGATAGGCCATGGGCTATAAACCACTCAGACCTAGGCTCAAATTCCAACATATGCACTTAATGTATGTGGAATCTCAGTCAAGATACAACTTCTCTGACCCTTAGCATCCTTTTCTTCAAATGGAAGTGATGCTTTTGAAATAGTAGGGCTGGCCATTATGAACGTTCACTACAGGCCTCTGATTGTGCCTGCATCATATTATATGAAAAACTTCAGTTTTCTCTTCATGGGGGTTTCTCAAGAAGCCCAGTTGTTTACAGGATAGATTATAATTGTGTGGACAGATTATAGTTGGAGGTCTTCCCCTGCTAAAAGACAATAATCATTTATTTAGGTTATAATTTTTAAAGACATTTATAATTATTTGTATGTTTATATATTAAATACATAATTATGTTTATTATAAATTATGTGTTATTTGTATCATATATACATAAATTAGATATATATGTACATATATTACACACATATATATATACACATTCCTGTAGTAAAAAATTAATACTAATGAAACAAAAGTTATCTCAATCCCCTTTTTTGAGGTAGATTTTCTTTCTTAAACATCAGTTTTTATCAGAAAAATATAAAGCCAAATTATTGTTTTATCTGATTTCAAGGATCAGACAGCTGGAATCTGTTCCCTTGAGAATGTCAAATCTAAAACTATCCCCAGGAGGCTCTAGAGAACAGTCCTTAGCAAAGCTAGTGATTTGTGGGTTGGTGATCTCTTCCAGGATGCTAACTGGGGCCAGATCAACTGTCTCCAGGCACTCCTAAAATGCCCTCCCTATTCACTCTGCCCTTTATCCCTGCCAAGAACACACCACTATGGCACAGTGTAGAGGAAAGAACATGGGAATCAGGAGACAGCAGTGCTGAAAGCCCGGTGGGAAACACAGGCAGGTTATGGAAACCCTGCTTCTCAGTGTCCTCATCTGTGAAATGGGAATTGTTTGTTACAACTATGTCACAGGATTGCTATGAACATTAAATGGCATCATGCTTTCAAACCTTGAAATACTTATAAAATATGAAACATTCTGGTGACACACACGATAAAGAATGGAAGAAAATTTGGAAGAGACAAGAACAGAAAGCTGTAATAAATTTAATTGCATAT
The DNA here is from genome assembly GCF_028878055.3 of Symphalangus syndactylus. NCBI lineage: Eukaryota > Metazoa > Chordata > Mammalia > Primates > Hylobatidae > Symphalangus > Symphalangus syndactylus. The sequence goes on along the minus strand of NC_072425.2, from coordinate 38,592,269 downwards.
TACTCCTAATAGTACTCCTAATGTCATAAAACCCCACTGGTTTCATCTTTGGTATTGTACTGTATCTACTCACACCACAGTTTATAGCTCTGGAATGATTTGTAACAAAGACCTTCATTCAACAAAATTTATCAAGCACCTACTAAGTGCCAGCCTTGACCATACAAGTGAACAAAATGACCTGCCCTCATGGTGCTTTTATGACTTTGGGAAATCCCAGGATGTCATCCCAAGAGAGTTCTCTGACATGCACCTACTATAGTGAGGTCCCAGGTCTTGCATTCTTCATCTTCCACCTAATATAATTCTGGGTCCCAGATCCCTCAAAAACCCACCACTTGGCTTTAGTCCAGGACAGGAATTTGGAATTTTGAGCTAGGCCAATGTTTGGTGCTCAGAAGTTGGACAGGAACATGTGCTCTGTGCCAGCAATGCTTTTTGAGAACTGGTGTCTGGGTTTAATTTCTACTGTCTGTCAGACAGAAGCTTTGATCAGACTCTGCATTTTTTCACTTCAACTAAGTGACTAGAGGCTACTACTTGCCCATTTCTACCGCCTCTGTGTGAGCTCTGGTTTGGCAGGAATCTCAGAGATTTATTTCCATGAATTCCTTGGAATTGCCCTGCCCATCATTTCTCTCTCCTTTCCAGTCTCAGCACAGTTAGTGCTGGAGGCTGAGTGAGGGAGCTAGTGTGTGTCCAGGAAGGTATGGGATGAGAAATGGGGAAGGAGACCCCCAGGTATTGCAGAAGGAAGTGCAGCAGGAATAAGTGACTGCAGCTGGGTCTTAATGGCTTTTCTTCTCTGCCGTCATTTTCCTTTAAGCCCAAAAGAAACTCTTTGTAATACGTGTTAAAATTATGGTTCAGATTTCTGATGATCAAGTTACATAGATTAAAGTAATGGATACCAGACTCTGCATCAATTCAGGTATAAATATGGATGAAATGAATGTACATTATCCACTGTTATAAATCTACGTGTTCAAGGAAAGACATAAATCTCTTGAACCTTTCCTACCTCGGGCTACGAAGGTGTTTTTTTTTCTTTTTTTCCCGGTGTTTTCGATGAAATTATAATTTGGAGTAATTTGCTGGTTTTGCAGAAACTTCTAGCTTTTTTTTTTTTTTTTTTACAAGAAAGGGTAGAGTATATTATTTACAATGGTGAGTCATTAAAATGCTCCAGGAAGTCATCGTTGCAGAGGGGGTTGGAGAGGGAAGGGGTTATGCGGCATTCCAGATGTGCATGTGTGGAGAGGGGTGATGCATTTGGAGAAATTTATAGCACCTGGTTCCATTGTAAAGGGTCTTGGCCTGGGGGCATTTCTCTTTTCTTCCCCTCCCTTCAGCCCTATCACCACTGTACACGCAGAGGCTCAAAGGTGGCAGTGCCTGATGGGCACAGGGCCACAGGACGTTGTGGTCTGGCAGGAAAGAGGGACTTTTCATTCCGACTAAGCCACAAGGCTGATGAAAGTGTCTGCTCTCCTTGCAGCCTGGGGCCCCCTCACATGAGCAAGAGCAAGCCTCATAGTGAAAGAGGAAAAACGGAGCTAAGCACTCTGTGGAAAGAAGTGCATACTCCAGCTCTGCTGCTCAATAACTGCATGTTTGGGTACCTCTTACCTCTTTGGTCTTCAAAATCTGTAGACTGGAGATAATAGTATGCATTCCATAAGGTTGGTGTGAGGAATAAAGGAAATTACAGGTGTGAGGACACCTAGCACAACTCCTTTATCTTCCTGCTGAAACTCCCCACTTGTAGGGATGAAAGACTCTTGGTCGCCATTGTCCCAAATTGTATCATAAATTCTCAACCATTTTCTCATCTTTTATGGCTCTTAAATCCCCTTAGCTAAGTCTACTGCTCCATCCACATAGAGGTTCAGCTATTTCTAAAATCCTGAGTTATAAATGAAGAGCTCACCAAGGAGACCCAGGCTCTTTCCATAGGATTGCTCCACTCTCCCTCCTCTGTGGCATCCACATCATGAGCTCGCAGCCACCTTGTCCTCATTCCAGCCAGCAGAAGGGAAAAGGTGAAAAGCAGGGCATGCCCTTGCCCTTTAAGGACTAACCTGGAAATGACCTGCATCACTTTCCTTTACTTTCCACTGGCCTGAATTTAGTCACAGGGCTATACCTAATCATGAAGGGGGTTAGGGAAAGTATTCTTTACCTGAGTTAGCTATGGACCTAGCTGCATTCACTTACCATGGAAGAAAGGGAGATGGATACTGGGGGACAATTAGCATTCTCTTCCAGAGGAGGTCACAGGATTTGTGCCAGAAACTCAAGTAGAGCCATATGCTGGAAGAGAGAGATTTTAGGCTCTGTAGGGGTTGAGAATGGATGACTGTAATCCCATGAATCATGAAATGTATCTGTTTAATAATCAGATTAATCAGGATGTAGCCGTGTGGCTTGCTTTGTTAATGTGCTAATTCCAGTAACTGGGCCCGTCCTATTATGGGTCAAATAAAATTTACTTTCCTGTGTAGCCACAGATAGTCATCTCATGCCTACCCAATGTGCTTTTTACCTCCGTACCCCCAGTGCATTTCCCACGGCCTGCCACATAGATTTTCATCCAACAGTTGTTGAATGAATGGAAGAGTTAATGTGGGAGTAAATAAAAGGAGAAGCAATGACTGGGCAACAGGATGTGGGGATGTCAGTGGGTACTTTCATAAATAGACCCAAACCACCTCTACTGTCCTGAGCCCATCACCTCCCTTACTCTTAAGAAATGTCCTTGCTTTGAATTTAGATAGAGAAAATAAAAAAACATTTTCAGCACCTACACTGGCCCAAACAAACTTATTGGCATCTACATTCATCCTTTCTCCCTTCCCTTCTGCTAAATCGGGTAAAGTATTCCCCTGGGACCTAAGGTTCTTCCCCTCTTCTCCGTGGGAACTTGTGCCACCATTATGCTTTCTCTGACAAATTTTCCCATTATTCCTTCCCTCGGGCTCCTTCAGGCTTTAAATAGCTTCAAATTTCTCCCACGTTAAAAAAAAAACTAAATATTCACTGAATCCTTACCTACAGTTGTATCTTATCCCCCACCTTCACAGCCAAACTTCTTAAAAGAGTTAGCTGAACTCACTGTTTCCTCTTTTTACCTCCAATTCCCTCTCTATCTTATTGATGTTTGGTTTACATCCCTGCCTGTAATCTGATACTCCCCTGATAAAAGTTACTGATGATCTCCCTGTTGCAAATGCCAAGGGCATTTTCTTTCTTTCTTTCTTTTATTATTATTTTTGTGAGACAGTCTTGGTCTGTTGCCCAGGCTGGAGTGCAGTGGCACAATCTCGGCTCACTGATACCTCCACCTCCTGGGTTCAAGTGATTCTTGTGCCTCAGCCTCCCAAGTAGTTGAGATTACAGGTGTGTGCCATCACGTCCAGCTAATTTTTTTGAATTTTTAGTAGAGACGGGGTTTCTCCGTGTTGCCTAGACTGGTCTCAAACTCCTGGCCTCAAGTGATCCACCAGCCTTGGCCTCCCAAAGTGCTGGGATTACAGGTGTGAGCCACCCGCAGCTGGTCAGCCAAGAGAATTTTCTAGTTCTTATCTCATTTGGCCTCTTGAAAGCATTTGATTCTGTTGATTACTCCCCTTTTTGAGAAGTTCCCTTCCCACAGGTCATGCAAAACACCACCCATCCTGGTTTTTTTCTGCTGCTTCTTGGGATGCTTTCTCTATGTCTCCTTATGGGTTCTCTTCTTCTGCTAATCAGTAAATGTTAGTGTTTCTCAGGCATCTGTTCTGGGCTAGCTTTTATTCTCACTTTACACACAGATCCCTGGATATACCATTCACTGCCATTGTGTTTACGCAGATGTAATCTATACTCACATGATATCCAAATGTATATTTCTAGGGTACTCTTCTCTCTAGAGTACAGATTCAACTAGCTCCTCGACATCTTCACTTAGATATTCTAGAGGCACCTAGAACACTGTGTAAAATTAGATGCAAGTCCTGCCACTTACTATCCTTGTGCCTTGCTTTTGCTTCACTGGTAAAGTGAAGGTCATAATGGTTCAGGATTTTAATGAGGTCAAATGGATCAGTATATGGGAATGTGCCATGTGTACTGTAAAGTGCTATATGCATGTGAAGGATGACAATTACCTTATATCAACCAACAAGGCTTCACTGAATACTTACAGTATGTCCATCGTGGTTCTGAATGTTGGACTCATTCAGAATAGAACAGAACGAGCCATGCCTCCTGTCCTGAGTAACTTACAGATTAATTGGGAAGGGGCAAATGAAATAATGAAGCACTAAACTGTGATGTAAGCAACACAGCTTGCAAGAATAGAAAGGCCAGTGGTGTTGCCAGTGGAAATCAAGAGCAGTTCCCTATTTTCTTCTAGTCCCTCTCACCCTCTTTTGAAAGACATTACCCTGCCCATAGCCTGGAAGATGCAGCTCAAGTTACACATGACACCTGCAGCTACAGCCATTTGGACTGGTATCTGCGTGACCCAAACTAAGCCAACTAGAATGTCTCTCACAGGGATATCTTATTCAGGCGGTGTTGAAAAATGGTAACATACAGATGACACCAGATTTAATGCCATGGGGACATGTAAGTAAAGGTTCTGAGAACCAGAATCGAAAATCTGGCAGTGCAAGCCTATCCATTGAATTGAGAATGGAGCAGATAAGTGGGGAAAAGTGGAGCTAAGAGACCTGTGGTCCCAGGAAGAGCAGTGGAGAATAGAAGCTGTAACGTAGTTGCTCAGTTCACTTGAGACCTATCTGGGTTTCTCACAATCACGTTAACTTTACCTCAAAGTCCTACATTAATTCTAGTGTCACCTGGCACCACAGCACATTTATGCTTATTTTTCAAATAATAGATATTTTAAAGTAATAAAGATATTACTTTAGTAATAATATTATACTCTTTAGTCATGTACCCATATAGATTTAAATTGCAATTTGATTCAAGCTTACAAGATTATATGGGGATTTGATTTTTTTAACCTCTGGTTTGTAATAGAAATTACTTTCCTTCATGCATCCATTGCAAGTTAATTGCCTTAATAATAATAACCACACTATTGTCTTATTGTATAGTAATTTACAATTAATAAAGGAATTTAACATACATTATCTCATTTGAGCCTCACAATGACTCTGTGTGACTCAAAGAGGGTAAGTGAATTATTTAGTTACACAGCAGGATTGGGACATAAATTGAGTCCTCCTCACTCTTAATCCAGTCCCAAGGCAGATTAAAACTACAAAAGTTCAATCAGTGCATTCTCCAACCCACGCCTGAGTTAGGTATGTGTGAAGCTATCTTTTGGAATATGACAAAGATGCCGAAGTCATTGTTGATCTTTTGAATTCACATCCCCAAAGTCCCAGCAGAGGAGAAATCTCAAATTCAGCTAAGTTCGCCAACATTCTCTGATTTCTTATTATATTCTATCTCTGAGCTAGACTCTGAGTTTTTGTGAATGAACTTGCTGAGTCTGAAACATCTGTATTAGAACAGGTAGACACTCAAGTCTGACCTTTTAAAACATCAAGTTTAACCTTCAAGAGGTCTTCTTTACAGTGATAGAGACTGTGTTACCCAGGAACAGTGGTTGGCAGTTTTGTGGGAAACTTCCCCATCTGTTCAGCTCTGACATCTGGCTCCCAGGACACCTGATAGAGAGGATGTCAAAAGCAAAGAGCATGGTAGCTCAAGGCTTCTGATACTGAAATTGGAAACTTTCACATAATCTCATAAAACCTGAAAAATCTGCTAGATCATTCCTGGGACAATCATGCTCTCTCCCATCTATTTTGGGAGGAGGGAAAAGTCCAGTTTGGTCACCATTTCCAAAGAGTAGGTGGAGAGAATGCTTCCAAATATTCCCACTCTCAAGAGAGCAGAACATTTCCTGGGAAGAAATAATAGGTGATGTGATCTCTTTGCAGTATACTCTGAGAATGGGCTGGGGCTAATGGAATGCCTGCCAGTCTGTCCCCACCCTCCAATTGCTCTGCCTCTCACAACAGGTCCCTCTGGTCCTCCCCCCTCACAAACGCAGAGAATGAGGGCAGGTTCTACAAACACAAAAGGATGCAGTGTGGTGGTTAGAATGGACAAGAAGGTACTAAACCACTAATCATACTCCACCAGCATTCCCACCCCTCCCCAAGTGCCCCAAGATACAAAGGGAAACATTTAGACGTTAAGTGTGGATTAAAGAAACCCAAAAAAGGCCACCAATGCTTAGACCCAAAGACATGACAGATGATTTGCTTCCTGTTTAAGTTGGTCTTAGGTACAATAGCTGAGATTCCTCGATTTCTATGAAATGGAAAGAGGAACTGTCAGGCTTGGGAATTGCCCTTCAAGGCTTCTTTGTGTATGAAAATTACAGAGCCGACCCCTAGAACGTAGAGAGGCCTACCATGTGGGACTGTTTCCTCTGGAGAAATTCCAAGCTTCCTCTTCCTGGGGCCTCCAGCCAAGGGTGAGCTTCTTACAAATATCTGCTCTTGCAGAGTCCCCAGGGCTCAAAACAGCAGCATTTTGGTAGAGCCGGGGGAGGATGGAGTGCCTGCTACTGTGCTAAATTCTTTCTTAAAGCAGATGTCAGTCAGCTTTGCTTAAAGAGAGCATCAAATCCTATCCCTTTCTGAGTTAAGCTTCTTAGGAAGCGCCTTCAGGACTGCACATGGTATGTAATTCCAAGTGATCTTTAATGTAATTTAATTGACTCTGAGAGAACCCCTCATTTCTCCTTGGAGGGCCAAAATATTGACGGGACCTTCTCAGCCCAAAAGAATTGGAAGCCAGTGACCCCTCCATCAATAGGGGTCATTAGAACACAAGAACCTGTTGCTGCCCTGAGAAGGACAAGGTGAAGGGGTGTGGGCCAGCCCAAACCCAGAAAGAGGCACCAAGATCATAGAAAGAGACAAGTATGAGCCATCCTTTAAGAAACACTAGGCATATAGGAGGGGGATTCAGTGTGATGGTCAAGGCTGCAGGTGCAGAAAGAAAGAATAAATATTCCAAAGGACCTACCAGTTTGCACCATTTTATACCCCCCCAAAAAAAAAGTAACCTTGAAAATTCATCTTGCATCCAGTGTTATCCAAAGTGAATCCCATTTTTCTCTGTGGCTTCTCTTGCTCTTTCTTTTTTTTTTTTTTTTTTTTTTTGAGACAGAGTCTTTCTCTGTCCCCCAGGCTGGAGTGCAGTGGCGCCATCTCGGCTCACTGCAAGTTCCGCCTCCGAGGTTCACGCCATTCTCCTGCCTCAGCCTCCCGAGTAGCTGGGACTACAGGTGCCCACCACCACACCCGGCTAATTTTTTTGTATTTTTAGTAGAGACGGGGTTTCGCCGTGTTAGCCAGGATGGTCTCGATCTCCTGACCTCGTGATCTGCCCGCCTCGGCCTCCCAAAGTGCTGGGATTACAGGCTTGAGCCACCGCGCCCGGCCTAAGCTTGCTCTTTCTAAAATGCATGAATTCAGCTATGCTCTAATGAAATTGTGGAACATGCACGTCTCGAGTAAACTGACAGTTACGACTCAAAATGATGAGTAAACACTGGGGACATCTATTCCAGCTGGCCTGGGAGTTTGGGGGATGAGAAGGCATTCTCTGGGGGCCAATGCAGCACAGGAGTCCCAGAAGAGACCACAGCCAAGGACCATGGTGTGCATGAGAGATTTCATTTAGATCATTAGGGGAATTAGAAACTAACCCTTATATAGTCTTCAAGTGTCAGGCACTGTTCTAAGTTCCTAATATGTACTGTCATTTAATCCTCACAGTAACCCCATGAGGTATAGAACTGTGGTCCTTCCTTTATAGCTAAAGAAATCAAGTCCCAGAGATGTTGCATAGTTTGTCCAAGACCATGAGAACAGATGCCTCAGACTCTCACCCAGGCTGCCTACTCTGCTGATCAGGTTCTTAGATTCTCCTCCCCATGACCTGTACTGTAATAAGGAAAAACTCAGACAGTTGGAGCCAGAAAGCAAGGTGGGAAGCAGAGAATGAGCAATGAAGAGTAAAAGAGGAGCAGGGACTTTGAATATCATGCTAAGTCCTCATTTCTTTTACTGTGGTGCAGATATTGCTAACATTCTATGATGAAAGGTCAGGGGACATGCCAAGCCAACGTACATCATTTTAAAATTTAAAAACTTATGTAAAAAACATCTTAAGTGTGTATTCAAATTATTTTGATATACCCCCCAAAAGTAACAACAACCAACTACTTGATCTTACAAAAGCACAGGGTTTAAAAAACAAAGTCATCTTAATTTTATTTCCTATCAGTAAATTTCCTGATAATGCAAAAGTATAAACAATTCTTCTGTGTGAATAAGTGTATGTTATTTAGGGACTTGTTTTTTAAATTTTTATGGGTACAGAGTAGTTGTATATATTTATGGGGTACATGAGATGTTTTGATACATACTTACAATGTGAAATAAGCACATCATGGAGAATGGGGTATCCTTCGAGTTTCAAACCATTCAATTGCACAGTTAAAGTATAACGACCTTGAATTTGAAAGTATTTATCAGTGGTTAAAAACCAGAATTTTTCAGCATAAACTTGAAAGTAGTAAAAATCTGCAAAATGCGCAAAATTCAGCTTAATTTAAAATCACTGGCCACTATGAGAGCCATGGCCTTGACCCAAGATTCCTCATAATTATCCACAACTACTGGATCAATAGATTATTTCAGAAACTAGCTATAAAAGCTTATGCTTAAATAGTTCTTAAAATATGAACCTTGTTGTTGTATAATATTTGGCTTCCACGGGGCCTAAACATTGTTATCTCTTGTGGAAGGAGATTTTGAATCATAAATCTATAGAGATATAGTTTTGGCATTCATTAATTTTAATTCCTGCAAATTTTGTAGAACAGTGATCCAAACTTTTTGGACCCAAAAACATAATTTGGATGGGATCAGTATGATTTTTAAAAAGTCAAACAAACAAAACACTTCTTTTGAGTTCAATATCAGAATCATCTTTAAAGGTGAAATATAAGTAATGGGGAAAAAATAAAGATACGACCAAACCTAGTTGAGGTCAAAAAAGGCAGCCATGCTGAAAAAGCATGCCATTTTTGAATGACACGATCACACCTTGCTTTTTAGTATGGTTAGAAATGCATTCTTGAATAACTGGTTGAAAAACTAAAGTTAATCTGATTCTTTAATGTCTATATAAAATACTATTGCCAATCATGTGGTTATTTCACTTGTCATTCCTATGTTATTTTCACATTCAAAGTATTTGGGTTAAAATGTTTATTTGTAAAGCATCAAAATAATAGAAGTATTTTCAAAATGATGTGTAATTTTAAATAAGCTTATATATGTGGAAAAATAATATATACACAGATAAACACATGATTTGTGTGCTCAGAAGTGAAAATAGCTCACATTAAGACTACTATGCATCCTTGAATATGTCAGTCACCTTTGCATTATTCTCTGAGAATGCATCACCCCAAAAATATATCTCTTGAATTTCTTGGTATGTTCAATGGGGCAGAAAACTGAGAAATCATATTTATTAAATAGTGGTAGAGAGACTTATTTTACAATAAAGCTGAAATAAAATAAGATGTGACTTTGAAAACTTACTCTACTCTGCAAAGTGTATATTGGTTTAACAAGGGAAATAATCAGGTTGTGACTTTTTTCATGAAGGGCTAAACAGCCCTTTTTATCTTAAAAGGGGAAAAAAAAACAGAACAAAGAATGGGAACCTGGATAAAGAGAAGGCTTTAATTTTTCTCCTCAATGATTAAAAAGTGACCCACAAATTTTGGTTTTTTAGAGATATTTCAAACCTTTCCATGATCAAATGAAAGACAAACCAATTGTTTTTATTGTAACAAAGTAAAGTTTGAGAATTGAATGATGAATTATGGGACTTTACTGACTTTACTATGCTTAGAACCCAATTCCTATTTCATAGATAGATGTTTATTAAATAAAGAAAACACATTATAACTTCCATCTTCTGAATACCTGATTACCTGGAAATAGACCTAGATTGTCATGTTCCTATCTGGTGACTTTATCTTCTGGTCTCAGCTGAATGCAGGTAGAAGTGTCTTGCCAGTTCAGATCCCTTCAAATAGAAATTTTGAATTAGAGTCTTGAAACACTGAATCAATTAATTATGAGTAGCTTAGACATCTAGTTATAAACAGCCAGGTTAGTAGTTTAACAAGAGAAATAATACAATGAGACTGTATACTTTATCATCCAAATCAGTAATTAAAGTGTGTCCTATTATTTGGCAAATAAAGTTTGCCTTATTTATTAATATACCAGCATAATGTGATAAACCGGGAGTGTCAAGATACTGCAATAAATGCGGTCGCCACATATTTATTGGTGGAATAAGATGGGCCCTACTTCCTCAGATACCCACCCACCTAAAAAAACAAAAAGAATAAAAAAGAAAAGCAAAAGAAAATTTAATGTGGCATTTTTTTCTCTGAAATAGTGAAAGAGATTGACAAGTGAACTACTGACAATTAATACCATCTATAACGTAAGAGTCTTGAGATTGAGATGGGCCCCTTCCATTTCTGATGCTCTCCTCCATTGCTGTATGTGTTTATCTGCTTGCCTCCTTGTGAGTATTTCTCTGGAAGAGTTCAAAAAGAATTACATAGGAATGGGAATCACTAAAGAAGAATGGAGCAGGGAGAGGCCTTACAAAACTGGATTCTAGATGGATTCCTCACTGTAGCTGCACAGAAGCTGATGAAGAGAGGTGGGATGAAAATAAAGAGGGGGATTCAAAACTGATATAGTCAGTTGCCCAAGTGAGAAATAATGAGAGCTGGAGCTATGACCCTGACTGTCAGTTGAGAACATATTAAAGAGATGAGAAGCTTTACCACTTCAGGTCATAGGCAGCTTTGGTCAACCATGGAGACTCCTACTAACCTGGCTGTTTATAACTGGATGTCTAAGCTACACATAGTTGTTACAGTGTTTCAAGACTCTAATTCAAAATTTCTATTTGAAGGGATCTGAATTGGCAAGACACTTCTACTTGCATTCAGCTGAGGCCAGAAGATGAAGTCACCAGATAGGAACATGACAATCTAGGTCTATTTCCAGGTAATCAGATATTCAGAAGATGGAAGTTACAATGTGTTTTCTTTATTTAATAAACATCTATCTATGAAATAGGAATTGGGTTCTAAGCATAGTAAAGGATAAAGAAAAATGGAAGGAAATTAACACTTATTAAAAGGTGGCAATGTGTTCCACACACTTATTCTTCATGATACTCCCTTGTGGTAACTACTGTTCCTGCTTTATAGAGGGAGTGAGGTAAATTTCCCATGGTCACATGGCTGTTAACACGGGACTCAGAATTCAAGACAGACACATTCTGCCTCTAAACCACAGGTTTCTCCAGCCTCTGCCCAGTGTGGCTTGAGCTGGCATGAGAGGGAGACTGGCCTTTAGGACCTCCCCACTTGGAATAACAATTCACTTCCTGGCGAGAAAACAGGAAGCCCCCAATATGGTCCCTTCCTGACTATCCTCTCTCTGAAACAAGTAGGTCTTCCTCAAATTCTTTTCATGATTAAATTTTATCCCTAAAGGCCCCAAATGAGGTCACTTATATCTGTGAGTTCCAGTTCTACTTCACCTATTTAATTAACAAATTTTAACCCAGTGCCTTCCCTGTGCCAAGCTTGAGACCACACCACCAGATATTTAAAGGCTGACCTTGCCTTTAAGGAGCTCTCAGCCTGGCGGAAGAAATGGGACATGAGCATAGATCATCAAAATGCAAGGCAAACACAGATGAGTAATTGCAGTGATGTGAAAATTTTAGGAGAGATCATCCAGGTAAAACTTCCAGACAAGAAGACATTTGGAATGGCCTAGAAAGAGCCATTGAAGTTCCATATGTGGCATTGGCATAAGACATCTCAGGTTGGGGAAAGGCGTAAGCAGAGGCCTGGAGGCTGATACTGAGGAGCCTGGGCAAGAACAGCAGGAAGGAGTGCAGTGAGGATGAAGCTCATGTGGATGCAGTGAGGAGTGGGTACTGGATGTCTTTGCCCACTCTGACACTGACATATAAGAGTTTGATTGGGTTCCTGGTTATTCTCAGGAGGGGCTGCAGCAATCTTTGAGGCTGGTGCAAGGCTGAGAGCTTCTATCTTTGTACAGTCTTTCTCCTTTTGATCAGTCCCTGGACATATGAAATCCACCTCCTCTCCTCATACTGTTATCAAACCTCATACTTGTATTCAAAATGGGGTCAAAAAAAGGAGAAGAAAAGGGCAATTGATTTGTATGTTTCAGTCATTTCCTTGGGAACACACTGAGCTTTTACTCTGGGGTGACTGTGAAAAAGACTCTGCCTGTGATTAGATCTGTCAGGCAGTGGCTGTGTTATACCAGGTACCTGGGGAAATAAAACCACGGGCAATTGCCAATGTCTGCATGCCCAGAGAGCTGTCTGCCGTGCAGTACAATAACGGGCAAGTTTGTGTGCATGCGTACAGGAACCATTTGGCCAGGACTTGGCACGGGGATTCTAGATTTGAATCAGGGTGGGAAAGACGATCTCTAAGGCTCCAACTCAAATCTCGGATTACATGACTCTGTATGTGCAGCCAGAGGCACACAATGAAAAGACGGCTAAGGGTATGTAGAGTGAACAGGTAGGTCCCCACTTTACTTCCCATCTTATCTGTATCCATTTCAAATACCATGCAGCTACCAGAGTGCCGTTTCTACAGAATAAATGCAACCATGTCATCCTCCCTTTCCTGCTTAGAAACCTCAATGTTTCCAATTATCTAGAGGATAAAGTCCAAACCACTCAAGACTTACCATGACCTAGCCTCAGCCTAATTTTCCAGCTTCATCTCTCATCAGTCCCCACTTTACCCTTTACACTCCAGCAACAGTGGCTTTGCAGGTCCTGCACTCACTTCCTGCTTATATTGCTTTCCTCTTGCCCCCCACCCCTCTCTCTCTCTCTCTGTCTCTCTCTCTCTCTCACACACACACACACACACGTCTAAAATGTCTGTCTCAGTCTTGCCTCCCAGTTAATATTACCCCATTTTTCTAAAGACTCAGTTCTTACCTCTTTTAGAAACCTTCCCTGATCATACTAGTCTCAGAGTGGTGCCCACATTTCTATCATATCCTTAAAATATTGAGTTACAAATAGCTATCTACTTATATGATTGGGTATTTGACTTCATGGATCTTTGAGTCTCTTATGCCTAGCACACACAGTGTCTGGTTCAGTGATGAATAGTGACTGTTAATTGCATAAATATTGAATGGAAAGGATGGATGGATAGTAGATGGAAAAGTATCTAAAAAGTAGATAAATTCCCAGATTCTATTTCTAATCTCAGCAAGGTGTTATTTTCTTTAGTTTTAGAGAAGGAGCTACTGTGGCACAGAAAGGCAAATGTCACACAGCTAACACTAACCTTTAAAATCACAAAACAAGCTCCTTGTTCCTGATATAGTTCTCATTGCTCACTCCTCTGTCCTCTGGCACTCCTCAGTGACTAAGTACCTATTGCATCTTGAATCCTGAATGACCTAGACCTAGAATTCTACAGCTCAAAAGAACCTAAAAGAAGATCCATCCTACTATGCCCCCCACTTTCTCTTTTAGTAGATAATTGATAGCTGTAAGGGTCAAGTGACTCAATACTTCATTCATCGTTCAAAATCCTGCTCAGTTATAACCACTATTGCCATCATGAGTAAATGTAGAATTATGACTGTGATAGATGCTACAGGGGAGTAGGTGGCACAAGAGCCTATGATATAATAACATTAACCAAGTCAGCAGTCTGATGAGTAGCTAATTAATCATTAAGTAAATATTCATTGACTGAATATTCTGTGCCGGAGACTATCCTAAGTGCTGAGTATGAAACAGTGAGTAAACAGTCAACATCCCTGCTGTGTGGGGCTTACATTTTAGTGGGAGGGAAGAGACAATAAAGAAAGAAATAGATGCTATCTTGGAGAGTGATATGATAGACATTCACTAGCAAACAGTTAGTAGTAGTTCAAGAAGTAGAAAGAACATGGATAAGGTGCCAAAGGAGTGTGAGGTGACAGCAAACATTTTTGAGGAACTGAAAGAAAAATTCCGTGGTTAAAATATGGAGACAAGAGTGTCACAGAAAGAGACCAGAGCTGGTTAGCCATGTCTCAAATTATGGTGGGTCTTGAAAGCCAAGTTGAATTTGCATTAGCTCTTCAGTGCAAGAAAAATTGTTTGTGGGTTTTTAACAAACAGTGGCATGATTAAATTGTGTGCGTGTGTGTGTGTGTGTACGTGTGTGTGTGTGTTTGTTTTAAATATCTAGTCATTGTGTAGAAAATGACTGGGAAGGGAACAGTAGTAACCCTGGAGAGACAGGTCTGAAAGATATCCCAGTAATTTAGGTGAGAGATAATGGTGGCTTAGACTAGGATGTAGAGGAGATGTCAGGGGTGACACCTAGGGTTCTCTGTCCTGAGCAACAGGGTAGATAATGATGCCTTTTTTTTTTTTTTTATTGAGACAAAATTTTTTTTTATTAATTTTTTTGGCACCCAAAACAATAAACATTTTCCAAAAATACACACAAAAAGATGCATATCAAACATATTAGGAAGGTTGCACATGGGAAGATGGGGAATAGAAATGGGGGGTGGCAATTAAAGAAAATAAATGAGAGAGAGACTTTGTATGGATCAATGATAATAACTCAATCCTCTATTTGACAAAGAAGGAGAAGGAAGAGGAAGAAAAAGAAAGTGGGATAAAGGATCAAAAAGGGAGAAAAACAGAAAAAATTAGAGTATGACTCCAGGGTAGACCTGTTTTGTTGTTGCTGGGTTGGTTGGTTGGTTTGTCTGTTGTATTTTTCATATGTTTCGCCATGTTGGCCAGGCTGGTCTCGAACTCCTAGCCTCGAGTGATCAACCCGCTTTGGCCTCCCAGAGTGCTGGGACTACAGGCGTGAGCCACCACGTCCAGCCCCACATTGCTTCTGGCCTCCGTGGTAGACCTCCCAGATGGGGAGGGTGATGCCTTTTAATTAGAGGAATGACACTGAAAGAGGAAAATATTTGGGAAAGAAAAAGTCATACTTCAAGAATTAAGTTTGGGCCATGTCATGGCTGAGATGCTCATAGGGCATCACAGTTAGGGTATTTGTTAATAATTCGATTATCTGACTCTGTAGTTCACAAGAGACTGAGGCTGAAAATTTAAATCTGAATAACTTGAAATATAGAAAGACTATACAAAGTCATGAGAGTGGATGAACTCACCTAGGGAAATGTAGGGTAAGATAAGAAGAAATTAGAAGAACCCCAATGTGAAGAGGAGTCAGCAAAGGAAATGAGAAGCAGAAGCAAAGGAGAAAAAAGGAGATTGTGATGTTACAGAGACTAAGGTAAGAGAAAATCTCAAGAAGAAAGGAGTATTGGATGCTGGTGGGATTTTGAGTAAGGTACTGGCTGAGGACTGTTCACTGGCTTTGTGACAGGTGGTTATTGGTCAGCATCATGTCCAGATACCATGTTTAACAATTTTTTTGATGAGTTGGCTGTGAAAGAAAGTAATTGCTATCAAAAATGTGAATAAGTATGACCTTTGTTTTTGTTTTTAATATCTATCCACTTTTCCGGGCTGTAAATTTTTTAAGATCAGGGAACAAATTTCATTTATTTCTGTACACTCATGACCTTATACTTGAGTATACCCTGTATCTTCAACACATTTATCAGTTCATAGTAAAGCGTAGTAATATTTGTTAAGCAAATGAATAAATGAGGATTTAGAGAATATTTTGGACAACTATTTTCTGGAAAATTATAGTTACATTTCAAAAATATTCATGGCATTGGAAGTTAATTTTTTGGGAGCAATTATGCTGTCACACTGTCACTGTCAGGAAGATACTTGGGGTTGAAAAAATATGGTCTCCAAGTCTTTGCTATTGTGAATAGTGCTGCAATAAACATACGTGTGCATATGTCTTTATAGCAGCATGATTTATAATCCTTTGGGTATATACCCAGTGGGGTGGGGGGAGGGGGGAGGGATAATATTAGGAGATATACCTAATGTAAATGACCAGTTAATGGGTACAGCACACCAACATGGCACATGTATACATATGTAACCTGCACGTTGTGCACATGTACCCTAGAACCTAAAGTATAATTTAAATATATATATAGTCTCTGCTCTGCTATTTTTTGGGAAAAACATTCCATTGTGACTGTTGTCTCCTTAAATTTTGCCCCTTCTCTTTGTTTCCGGTGCTGTTGCCTTAAATCTGACCCTTATTATTTCTCATCTATTTTCATGAAGTTTTCTCCCTTAACCCATAGCTGAATTAAGGCCCTTAAGTGCTCTGGGCACTGCAATAGCCTTGCTGCTACATATAAATTAAAATCAAAACACTGCCAACCTGTAAATCCCAAAGCTTATACATATGCTCATATTAAGAGAACTTCCTTCTGTATTTCACTGCCTGCAAAAGTTTGGGTAAATAATGCAGCTGATGCAGCTCATTGCCCCTGCATTATTGACACCCTAAGCGTGAACTTAACCTGATTACTGAGGAATCCATTATCCTCTAGGCTTGCCTCACTTCAGTCACCCTTTTTCAGAATGATCATAAATCACAGATTGAAGGTTTTACCTGAAATCCCTTATGGGCTCCCCATGACTGATAGAACAAAGTTCATTCTCCTAGCTTGGCTTACAAGGCTTTCAATTTTATGATCCCTCGAGATGCCTTGTTCTCATCTGATGAAATAATACACATGTGCTCCCTCTATTCCGGATTGTTTGTGGTTCTCTGAACACCCCTTGGCTCCCTTAGATCCATATATTTGCATGGCCTGATCTGTCTGCCCAAAGTATACCTCTCTAGCTTCTTCACCCATCTAATTCCCCCATCTCTCCAGACCTAGCTAAAAGTCACCTGTTCTTCCAGGTCTTCACTGGGTCTTAGTTATGTGCCCCCACCTTTGCCATCACAGCACATTCATTTTTTTTGTCTACTGATTGTATTGAAACTGACCTTCTATCTTTCTCACATCACTCCTCCTAGCAATGATAGCCAACATTTATTGATCCTTTAATAAAACTCTCCAGGGGTTGTGTCATTTAACTCAATACCACTGTGTGAAGTAGGTACAATTATTATCTATATTTCACATATAATAAAATTCAGAACTACTGACTGGTCCAAAGTTACACAGATATCAAGTGGTAGTCCAGGAATTCACAACAAACTGTCTGACACCGGAATACCTACTCTTAACCACTACACTAGACCATGAGCTTCTTGAGTGCAAGAAATAAACCATTTTTATCTTTCCAGATCTTTGAAGGAGGCTGGGAACAATGAAAACAGTAGATAAATGTTTACTGTCTGAATAGAATGAATGAATACATTTATCTTACAATTTATTTCTGTTATCTGCTAGTGTTGCTAAAAAATTTGATTGCGAATTTTTATTTTATTTTTATTTCTATCATATTTGAATTAGAGTTCAAAATAGAAAGGAGTCTAGCATTAACCAGAGAGTGGAAGCATTGGAAGGGCTTCCGCGTGGATGAAGAATAAGATTTGTTTGGTAAGAGCTTGAATTAGGACAAAGGGAAGGAAGCAACAGGGAAACAGTGCTTACTACTGGGAATAAAAACACTCTTAATTTCTAGAGCTGTATAAAGATGGAATGGGTTGCTCAGTTAGGGGATAAGATCCTCCTTCCTGGAAGTATGCAGACAAAGGTTGAGGGCTACTTGGTGAGATGTTGTAGAAGAATTTCAATGATCTAATGATACATTTTATTGGATGGCCTTGAAGCTCTTTTCCATCAAGAAATTTTATGAGTCCTTGAAATAGAGAGGGGAAAGGGGAAGGAAAGAACAAAAATCTAAATAGATGAGATGATATATTTTAATTTTACTGTTAGTATAGCTGAAAGTCTATATTTATAGAAAAGCAACATTTGTTGGGATGTATCTGTTAAAGCAAAAGGAACAGAGATGGGAAGAAGCTAATTGAAATAACATACCATGGAGATTTATTTCCAGGATGTCAGTCCTGCCATGCTCTTCCTCTACTCTTAAGCCTTCTCATTTCTACCACCTATCTTGGAGGTCGCTCTCCTATGAGTGATGGGCTTTCCTGAAATGCAACCACAGAGAGCTAGAAATGGATCCCTTCCCTCAAATAGGCCTGTTTTGAAAGAGACCAACAGAGGGAAACTGCTCCATTAGAGGAGAGATGGAAAAAATACAGGGGCTCTCACGCTGGTTGGGGAAGAACTTTGTGACTAAATGCTTCACTTTTGTGGGGAGGGATCACAGTCAGAGATGATGTTTCCAATCCTAGCGGTAGGAGTGAGTAGCTCCTTTTATTTCTAGGTTTCATGTTTTCCTGGACTTGTGGGAGAAAAAGAGATCAACAAAGAGAGACTTAAGAGCAGAGGAATGGCAGCTAGGGAGGCCACTACAGTCTTGGCTTGTTGGAGAGGCTAAGCCTAGAAGTGGGGATCAAGGCTGTGCCTGCAGAAAGAGAGGAGAGAGGGTTCCAGGAGCAGTACCAGAGCCTTGGCAGCAGGAAGGGTGAGTCTGGTGTTAATGGGGTCATCAGGGGTGTTTGGGGAGGCCCTCTAATACCAAAGAGCTGTGGAGCTGGGGGATGGAAGATGACATCCTAGTGACTTGACTGGTGTGGCTGGCCTAAGAATGGCTCTTTGTTACCATCTCCTTGGAACTATGAGATATCAGTACTCCCTTTAGGTTTTACTTAAGCTCCTTGAAGGAGAAAAATCCTACCTTGTTTATATTTGTTTCCCCTGATTATAGCATAGTGCCTGGGACACCATATGCTAAATAGATGTTTCTTGAATGAACTGAATGAATAAATAAATGAATCAAGAGTAAACACTAATTTTTGTATGAGGGACTATATTAGACACCTGATAGGAGATGAAATCTACAAATGAGGAAGACAGCACCCAGGTTCCTAAAGAGGCTTATGTCAAGTGGGGAAGCTGAAGTTACATATGATTAATACAGTGGAATAAAGAAAGTGCTGAGTTTGGACTGAGTTTAGAAGTTACTTGCCTCAGATTCCACATGAGCACATTGGTATTTTGATACCAAAGGCTTTCCTCCTTCTCCTTCTCCTTCCCCTTCTCCCCTCCCCCTCCCCCCTTCTTCTTCTTCCTTTCTTTCTTTTCTTTGTTTAACTTCTCCTGATTGTTGATGTAATATATTGAATTTTGAATTCCATCTATTTTGAATAATTCAGAAAATGTTCAAAGGAAGGACATATATAAATTATAAGCTCACCATTCAGCAGCAACCTATTATTACAATTTTGGTGTATTGCTTTCCAGACTTTTTCTTTGAAATTTTTTCTTCACAATTGAGATCACACTGTACCTAGAATGCTGTTATTCTTTCCTCTTCTCCATTTACCATGTCATTAAAATATTCTTCTTAATCATGATGTGGGGCTTTCTGGTAGCCTATGGTGTGTCTGTACCATGACTCATTTAATAATTCTCTTTTTGTTGGACACTTAGGTTCTTCAAATTTTAATATTATAAATAATATTGTACATTTCAGAGTAGTCTAGATTCCTAGAAAAGTAATTCCTGAAAAGCAAAACACAGAGGTTATTTTTATAATATTTGATATACCTTGATAAATTGCCCTCTGGGATGATTGAACCAATTTCTACTCTTACTGGTTCTGTGTGCAAGTGTCTAACTTACTACGTGTAGGGGCATTTTAAAATTCTGTCCTGGCACCAAGTTGATGTCAGAGAATTCTTCCCAACACTCTGGAGAGGGGAGAAATCAGATCGAATAGCTATATTTAAATGTATTCTACATCACTTTCTCATATTAAATTAGCAAAACAATATAATATTTAACTGGCACTGGCAAGTCTTGAGATGGCAACTCTCACATTGTTGATGGCAGAATAAAATGATGCAACACTTTCAGAAAGGAATTTTGGGAATACTTTTTAAAAATCATCAGTGGCTATGTAATCTCACATCTGAAAATGTTTCTCAAAAAACCACTCTGAAGGAAAAAAGCTATTTTCCTCAACAGGATAAAATGCAAAAAAAAGTTAAGCTTCCTATAAATGTTCGATATACAGGGGAATGTTTAAATAAATTATGGCATATCTACTCAATGGACTAGTGGTGTATTTATTTTAAAATGTTAAAAAACACTTGTGCAGATATAAGAAAGCAAAAAAAATTATTGAAACTTAGTTGTAATTATATGAATATGACACCATTATGTGGGCAAGATGGAAAAGGGTCAATAAATAGAAAAGTTGGCCTTGTTGATGAATATGGACGTAAACATGCCCTTACAATGTATTTTTAAAAATTGTTTTGTCTTCATCTTTTTCTCTTTATTTTCAGTTCCATAAGGCAGCTGTCTCCCTTTTCATCCCAAAGTAAAATCGTGTATAAATGACTCTCTAAAAGGCATATAGTAAATGTTTTCAGGGTGAGATCAAGGTCACATGTAATATGAGATCCTTATGTATGACCTCAACCTGGGAGAGCCAAGGAAATCATACAGCAGTTTGTTTTCCAAGATTCAAAAAAACTCACCACTCTAGTCAGTTAAAGAAGAATTCCTACAGGCCTGGAGGAACTTCACAAAGATTGGAAAGAATGCATTTGGCAGTGAGTCCCTGGCCTGAGCAGCTGATTTTTAGGGAGAGGGAAGGAAATCCCAGATAAAAGCAGATGTCATCAAGGACAATAAGTCTAAAGCGAAAGAAGCAATGTGGTGTGAAGTGTCACAGAAACTCTCAAACAAACATGCATTCAGAAACAGGTCTCCTAGCCCACCATGTATACCTGCCAACCTGTGCAAGATAGGGATCAATAAATGGAAGGGAGAAAGCACAACAGTGTCAAATCAAATTTTATAGGAATCGGTACAACTTGACTGGGTGGGGATCAAGGGTGAAAAATGATAATTAAAAGTTAAATATATTTAAAAGAAATGGGCAGGCGTGGTGGCTCACACCTGTAATCCCAGCACTTTGGGAGGGCGAGGGCGGGCAGATCACGAGGTCAGGAGATCCAGACCATCCTGGCTAACATGGTGAAACCCTGTCTCTACTAAAAATACAAAAAAAAAAAAAAATTAGCCGGGTGTGGTGACAGGTATCTGTGGTCCCAGCTACTCGGGAGACTGAGGCAGGAGAATGGCGTGAACCCAGGAGGTGGAGCTTGCAGTGAGTGGAGATGTACCACTGCACTCCAGCCTGGGCAACAGAGCCAGTGAGACTGTCTCAAAAAAAAAAAAAAAAAATAGAGGAAATGAATTGGTGGAGTATGTCTGGACAGTATTGAGTTGTAAGGTAATTTAAAACCTGAAAGAGATAAAATGAAATGGAAGAGAAGTGAGACTTATTGAGTTATTGCCATAGAACTATAGCACTAACCACCTAGTCGAGGGAGGAAGTGATGATGCTCTCCTGCAAGGGGTACAAAGCTAGCCCAACACTTGGGATTGTAAGACATGTCAACATTTCTCATGTTTTCTGAGAATCTCCATTTTTTAAAAACAGAGCGGCTGAGGTGGGTGGATCACGAGGTCAGGAGATTGAGACCATCCTGTCTAACATGGTGAAAACTCGTCTCTACTAAAAATACAAAAAATTAGCCAGGCATGGTGGCAGGCGCCTGTAGTCCCAGCTACTCAAGAGGCTGAGGCAGGAGAATCGCTTGAACCCAGGAGGCAGAGCTTGCAGTGAGCCCAGATCACGCCACTGTACTCCAGCCTGGACAACACAGCAAGACTGTCTCTCAAAAAAACAAACAAACAAACAAAAAACCCCAGAGCCTTATACTTTGTAATTCTTTTTGACATCATCATCTCCCAAAAGGTAAAGGGAGTTGACAAAGAAAAGAGCAACCTCTGACTTAACTGGGAGCAGAAATGAAAACATTGATGTCAAGGTGGATTTGATAAAGAATTGGGAAAACTGTGTAGGGACACTGGATTTATTTATAATGCCTCAGCTTAAAAATGGCTTTTTGAAAAAGTTCAAAAAGCAGAACTTGCTATCTGAGAAATGGGATAATCAAAAAGTGGAATTCTGTCTTCCAGATTAAAATGGAAACTGGCTGAGTCTTGACCCAGCCTGTCCCAAATTTTTACTAAAATCCCCATGAAGATACAGCAGATGAAAACTCACAACAAACAAAAATAAAATTACAGGAAGTATATTTTTAGAATCTGGTTCAAATTTCACTCATACAGCAACTTTTGGATTTCGATTAGCAGAGGGAATATGATAGACAAGAAGATCATGCAGAAGTGAAAACGTTGTACTCCGGGACAAATAGAACTCTGCGTTACTGTCTTATCATTTGGTCAAGTAATTTACTAAGCCTTGTTGTTGTTATTGTTGTTGTTTTTTAGACAGAATTTCACTCTTGTTGCCCAGACTGGAGTTCAGTGGTGTGATCTCGGCCCACTGCAACCTTCCCCTCCTAGGCTCAAGCGATTCTCCTGCCACAGGCTCCTGAGTAGCTGGGATTACATGCACTCACAACCACACCCGGCTAATTTTTGTATTTTTAGTAGAGATGGGGTTTCACTATGTTGGCCAGGCTGGTCTCAAACTCCTGACCTCTGGTGAACCATCCTTCTTGGGCTCCCAAAGTGCTGAGATTACAGGTGTGAGCCACCCTGCCCAGGCCCAAGCCTAAGATGTTTTTAATCATCTGCAAAATGGGATTCATATAGTATGTTCCACAGAGTAGCCAGGAAGATTAAATTAGAAGCGCTAATTCATGCACAGCACCAAGCACAGTGCCTGACACATAGTAAACATTAAATAAATATTTATGACTTTTTCTCTATTCTTTTGGAAACATGATCTTCAGAGAACAGGAAGTTTCCCAAGGTGGTGGAGAGGAAGTAGGAGGAGGAAGGGCAGTGGCACATAATATCCTAGGAAACGGTGTCTGTTTCAACATCGTAGATGGGGGAGGAAAAAGGAAAAGCAGGGCATCCGGGGCACTGCAGCATTTGCAGAGAACCAGTGGGCAGAGTAGGAAAAGAGCTCCTCTCCAAAGATTTGTACCAGATAGAAACCTGCTGCACAAAAGGAAAAGGGCTGAGTTTGATGCTTGTCAGCCTGATCAAAGGTTGTCAGATAAAACACAGGCAGCTGAATTAAATCTAAATATTACATTATTATAAAATTATTTTAGCACAAATGCAGCTCATATAATACCCAGGACATACTGATACTTAAAAATTGTTAATTATCTGAAATTCAGATTTAACTGGGCATCCTGTTTTATTTGCTAAATCTGGCAACCCTAATTTAACCTCTGGCTGCAGTTGTTAGGAGGAAGTTTGACTTGCAAAGAAATGGAGAGTGAATGAAGCTGCAGGAAGTGCACACACCCCGACACTTGGTAAATACCAACTGAGTTTGGATCTTTCCTTCTCTTGAAATAGATAGAAAATACACCACCAACAA
The DNA here is from genome assembly GCF_028878055.3 of Symphalangus syndactylus. NCBI lineage: Eukaryota > Metazoa > Chordata > Mammalia > Primates > Hylobatidae > Symphalangus > Symphalangus syndactylus. The sequence continues at coordinate 38,568,665 of NC_072425.2, read as the reverse complement.
TAGAAGACCTATCAAAAGTTTAGCAGGAGAAGGGGAAAAAGCAATTCTGAAGATTCATGCAATAGGAATTTGAAAATATTGAGTACATAAAGCAGGAGAAAAATGTAGAAACGTTTTCATATCCCCAAGAAGTCTTGTGTTCTGGGAGATAAATTTTAAAGGACAAAATTTACAAATCAAGTTAACAAAGTGAGAAGAAAAGGTAGTCAAGGTGACATTCAACAAAAAGCAAAATGTGAATAGCAAAATTGAAAGAATGTGTTTTGGAGGCAACAACAGCAGAAATGATACTGCACTAAAGCAAATCATGAAATGGAGTTGAGAATGGAGAAGCATTTCTATTCTCAGAGGAAAGGGGCAAGGAAGTGAAATTGGGAAGAAAAAAGCAGAGATCTGAACACAAATCTGTGGAGATTTGTGGACTGGAGATCCACAAATCTCGAGTGACATGAGATCAGAACAATTACAGTATAAGCAAAAGCAAATACTCAAAGAAAACCAGAAAGGGAAGAGAGAGAGGAGATCAAATCTCGAGTGACATGAAATCAGAACAATTACAGTATAAGCAAAAGCAAATAAAGAAAACCAGAAAGGGAAAAGAGAGAGAGAAAACAAAAAAAGAGAGAAGGCCTAGAAAACACTTGCAGGGCACTCAGGCTAGGCAGACACTTTGCCTGTGTTAACTTTTTTAACCTTCACAACTTCTCTATGAGGTAGGTACTATGTTAACCCCATTTTACAAATGAGAAAATGGAAAGGAAGTGATGTTTTTAACTTTGGCTTTCTTTTAAAAATTTTGTCCAAGGTCACAGGCCTAGTAAGAACAAAGCTGGGATTGAACCCAGACAGCCTGGCTCTAGAGCAAATGGTCTTAATTCCAAAGCTACTTGATACCTAGTGAAAGCACTCCCATTAAAATTTGCATATGCAAATTTTTAGCCTTCTCTTTATTACATCAAGGCAACATCAATAAAAAGATGGCCACACCCCAGAACTTTCATGGAAATACTTGACTAGAGAAAAAACAATTTTGCAAGCATCCAGGCTGCAAACAAAACAGAACAAAATAAGTTACTTACAGACGAACAAAAATCAGGTTAACCTGAGATTCCCTGTAATGTTAAACGCTAAAAGACAATGAAAACATCTTCCAGAGTTCCGAGGAATGCTGGTTATGGACCAAATTGTTTAACCAGCCATGTTGTTGCTCATATGTGAAGTCAACAGCACTAAGACATTCCATAACATGAGCAAGTTCAGAAACTATGCCATCATACACCCTTCTTGAAGGGGTTAGTTGAAGACACATAATGCATTCTAGCTGATCAGCAGATTAATTAAAGTTAAAAGCTCAAGCTTGGGGAATTTGTGGGAAAGGGGGCTAATGGTGAGGAGGAAGGCGGGTAAATACAGAACTGTGGAGTCTAACTTAAAAGGATTATTGAAAATATTGTTTCAAAACTGAACACAAATGTCAATTAAAATTCTTGACATGGAAGATACATGATAAAAGAATAATTTAATAAACACAGTCTATATGTGCCAACTCCAAAATTGTATTTTAAACTGAAAGGTAGGAAGAAAACTGACTTGATTCCTCAACTAAACTGCTCAGTTGCAGAGGAAATAGAGTATTTAGTGTCATTTCTAACTTTGATACTTAAAGAGATGGGAGTCAATGAATGCTTTCAGCCTCTCTTAAACCTTATCTCACACCAAGATCTTGCTAGCTCTCCAGGCTCCAGCTACAGTGTATGTTTTTTTTAATGTTGCTGTTGGTTTATGTTTAGAATTCTCAAAGGCTCCCTTCTACTGCAGGTCTTTTTCATCTATTATTCTCTCTGGATAGAATACTTCCACCTTGATCATCACCCTCAAGTTAATGAGCTAACACCTACTTATTCTTCATATATCAGGATATATTTAATTTCTCAGGGAATTTTCCAAGATTTTTCATGACAAAGTCAACTCTCTTTGTTATGTGGTGCCATAAAACACATTTCTTTCTTTTGGAGCATCTATGAGTGAATAAAAATGGTTTAATTAATGCAATTATTTGATGAATACCTATTTCCCCCCTAATCTACTGTCTCACCACAACAGGAACTGGAGCTGTTTTTTTCTTTCTTATTTTTGTGCCGGAAGCCTAGCATAGTACCTGCCACATTGGAGACAATTAGTGTTTGTCGAGTAAATTATAGAAAATATAAAACAAAACATAATCCAAACTATAGAAGACATAAAATAAATCTCAAAAAGCATAAAAAACAGAAAGCACAAATGCAGATGATTAAAGAAAGAGTAAATATTTCAGTTATGACATAACATATATATAGGCTAAGCTGCCTCATAATCAAACACTCCCGAGACAGGGCAGAAATGAACCTACAGTACTGAGCAAGATATTGCAGCATTCAAGGGACAACTTAAAAATGTATCAAAATAAGGCCGGGCGTGGTGGCTAATCGCCTGTAATTCCAGCACTTTGGAAGGCCGAGGCGGGTGGATCATTTGAGGTCAGGAGCTTGAGACCAGCATGGCCAACATGGTGAAATCATGTCTCTACTAAAACACAAAAATTAGCTGGGCGTGGTAGTGCATGCCTATAATCCCAGCTATTTCGGAGGCTGAGGCAGGAGAATCAGTTGAACCAGAAGGTGGAGGTTGCAGTGAGCCAAGATCACGCCACTGCACTCCAGCCAGGGTGACAGAGCGAGACTCTGTCTAAAAAAAATAAAATAAATAAAATGTATCAAGATTAACATAATTGAGAGCTGAAGATACAGCAGGAAAATGTAAAAAAGGGAAAAGTAGAGCTAGCAGTAATAATTTCAGACAATATAGAAATCAAGTTTTTATAAAAAGATGTATGTAAAAAAGAAGATAAATTGAATAATTTGATTTTTTTAGAATACCTTAATTCATATTTCTCAGTCACCAATATGTCATGGAAGAAAAGTGATAGTGATAACTTAAATAATATAAGTATTAAGATGAATTATATACAGTTGACCTTCGAATAACACAGGTTTGAACTTCATGGATCCACTTATATATGAATTTTTTTCAATAAATACATGAAGAAAGTTTTTGGAGATTTGCAACAATTTGAAAAACTCTCAGATGAACCACATAGCTTAGAAATATTTTTAAAATTAAGAAAAAATTAGATATGTCATGAATGCATAAAATATACGTAGATACTAGTCTATTTTATCATTTATTAACACAAAGTTGTTACTACTGTAAAAATTTCATAGCCACCTCCTGTTGCTATTGCAGTAGTCTCTAGTGTTGCGAGTATCCACTTACATTACCTTGTAACTGTAATCATCTCCGCGTGAACAGTTTGTCTCTCCAGTAAATTGCGTATCACAATAAAAAGTGATCTCTCTCAGTTTTCATATATTTTTTGCTATGTTTAGTGCAATACTGTCAACCATGAATAAAAACATGGGACTCATATGAAGTGCCACCAGTGATGCTGGAAATGCTCCCAAGAAGCAGAGAAAAATCATGACATTACAAGAAAAAGTTGAATTGCTTAATATGTACCATAGATTGAAGTCTGCAGCTATGGTTGCCCACCATTTCAACATAAATAAGGACCACTGTTTTAAAAGAAGGAAAGAAAAGGAAATTCATGAAGCTGTCACTGCAGTCACACCAGAAGGAGTGAAAACCATGCACCTTTTATGAAATATCTTTTTATTTTATATTGAAAATGTGGCTTTTATATGGGTCCAGAATTTCTACAAGAAAGGCATACTATAGACACTAATATAATTTAAGAAAAGGTGAAGTCATTTCATGACAATTTAAATCAAAAGGAAGGTGAAAGATCTAAAGCTGGAGAATATAATGCCTGCAAAGGATGATTTAATAATTTTTGGCTTTTTTTTTTTTTTTTTTTTTTTGACGGAGTCTCAGTTTGTCACCCAAGCTGGAGTGCAGTGATGTGGTCTCAGCTCACTGCAACCTCCGCCACCCACGTTCAAGGAATTCTCCTGCCTCAGTCTCTTCTGAGTTGCCGAGATTACAGGTGTGTGCCACCACACCTGGCTTATTTATTTATTTATTTATTTTTGATACAGACAGGGTTTTACCACATTGGCTAGGCTGGTCTTTAACTCCTCACCTTGTGATCCATCCATCTCGGCCTCCCAAAGTGCTGAGATTACAGGCATGAGCCACCGTATCCAGCAGAGGGTTGGCTTTAAAAATATCAAGATAGGCTGGGCACGGTGGCACACACCTGTAATCCTAGCAGTTTGGGAGGCTGAGGTGCGGATCACAAGGTCAAGAGATCGAGATCATCCTTGCCAACGTGATGAAACCCTGTCTCTGCTAAAAATACAAAAATTAGCTGAGCATGGTGGCGCATGCCTGTAGTCCCAGCTACTTGGGAAGCTGAGACAGGACAATCGCTTGAACCAGGGAGGTGGAGCTTGCAGTGAGCCAAGATTGTGCCACTGCACTCCAGCCTGGCGACAGAGCCAGACTCCATCTCAGAAAAAAAGAAAAGAAATTCAAGATAACAAGTGAAACAGCTTCTGCCAACCAGAAGGCAGCAGATGAGTACCCAGACTCCACTGAGGAGAAAGGATATCTGCCTGAACAGGTTTGCAATGCAGATGAAAGTGCCCTAATTTGGAGGAAAAAAAGCCACAGAGGACATTTATTAGTAAGGAAGATAGGTAATCACCAGGATTCAAGGTAGGAAGGGATAGGCTAACTGTACTGTTCTGTGCAAAAGCAGTTGGGCGTCTGATCAGGACTATCCTTATCTATAAAGCTGCTAACCATCAACCTTGAAAGGAAAAGATAAACTCCAGCTGCCAGGTATTTGGCTATACAATAAGAAGGCCTGGACAACAAGAACCCACTTTCTGCACTAGTTCCATTAACGCTTGGTCCCTGAAGTCATGAAGTCTATACTAGTAAGGGACTGAATTTTAAAGTTCTTTTGATATTGGACTGTTCCACTGGCCACCCAGCATCCCATGAGTTCAACGCTGAAGATGTCCAAGTGGTCTACTTGCTTCCTAACATGGCGTCTCTAATTCAGCCTCTAGATCAGGGGGTCATAAGAACTTTTAAGGCACATATACATAGTATTCTATGGAAAGGACTGTCAATGCTATAGAAAGCAAATAGAAAGCAATAGAAATAACATCATGAAAGTCTGGAAGAACTACACCACTGAAGATGCCATGTTATAGAGAAAGCCATGATGACTTGATGGAGATAAGTATGTTTGAACCAGTGCCAGATAATGAGGAAAAAACGTAGAAGCTGTGCAACAAAACAAATTGACATTAGACGATCTGGGAGAAAGGCTTAGATTATTCAAGACTGCTTTTCACTTATTTTATAACATGGACCCTTCTATGATACAGGCACTTAAACTAAAGAAAACAGTGGAAGAAGGACTAGAATCCTTATAGAAACATATTTAGAGAAATGAAAAAGCAAAAAAAGGAAGAAATTATGATGTATTTCCATAAAGTTACACCAAGTATGCCTACCTCTTCTCCCTCCCCTTCCACCTTCTCCACCTCTTTCACCTCTGCTACCCCCGAGACAGCAATACCAACACCTCCTCTGCCTCCTCCTCCTGAAACTGCACAACATGAAGACAATGAGGATGAAAACCTTTATGATGATCCACTTCCTAATGAATGTTAAATATATTTTCTCTTTCTTATAATTTTCTTAATAACATTTTTGCTTACTTTATTGTAAGAATACAGTATATAATACATATACAAAATATGCGTTAATAGACTGTTTATGTTATTAGTAAGACTTCCAGTCAACAGTTGGCCATTTATAAAGTTTTTGGGGAGTCGAAAGTTATATACGGACTTTTGACTATGTAGGGGGTTGGTACCCCACCAACTCTCATGTTTTTCAAGAGCCACCGTATATGTGCATATATAGTTAGTTATATATTGCATTAATACATGAAGGTTTTGCTTAACAACAGAAAATATAATTGCTTTGAATGTTTAATGAAACAATTTTAAAACTATAATTATTAACTAGGTCGCAAACACACATATAAAAATGAATAAATGAATATTCCAATCGCCAGATATTGCAGATACCACATTTTCAGTCTATAATGCCAGATAACTAAAAATGCTTTTTACAAGTATGAGTTTTAAATATTTCTCAAATTGAAATTTCAAATATAATTGCTCCAAATTACTACTGGGACAAAGATAAATTTGACAAACTATAAGTATAAGCTATTTTAAGTATTTAAAATGAGAACACCCAAACAGAAAACTTAGGAAGTACAGCCAATGCTGTTTTCAAAAGGAAATGTTAAGTACTACATGCTTTTTTTCCTAAATATGAAAGAATTAAAGCATAAAACTATACTAAGAAGAACTAAAGGATAATAACAATAAAAGCAGAAACCTCTGACTTTGGCAACTGTTTAAAAGGATATATAAATCAAAGTCCTATTTTTTGTAAAAACAAACAAATGGAGACATCTTTGAAAAAATCTAGTCAACAGATGAAAACTAAATTAATCTTAGAAATTAGAAAAGTATTATAAAACTCACTGTGGAATAGATTTTGGTTTAAAAAAGAGAATGCTGTGAATACATTATACTTTAATAAAATTTGAGAATATCAGTGAATTGAAAAATTTGGGGGAAATTCCCAAACTGGTTAAAGAAGAAAAAGTGTGAATTAAGCAATAACTACAGTAAAGACTAAAAATCTTACTAAAGATCAAAATTGTCTCCACAACTAAGTTTATATAATTCATTCTCTGAATCTTTCAAAGAATAATTCTCATTTGATCTAAGTTATCCCCCAAAAAATAACAGCCTGGGCAACACGGTGAAATCCCGTCTCTACTAAAATACAAAAAATTAGCTGGGTATGGCAGCCTGTGCCTGTAGTCCCAGCTACTCGGGAGGCTGAGGCAGGAGAATTGCTTGAACCCGGGAGGTGGAGGTTGCAGTGAGCTGAGATCACACCACTGCACTCCAGCCTGGGCGACACAGCAAGACTCCGTCTCCGAAAAAATATATATATAATAATAAATGTAAGAATATAAGAATAAAAAAGAATAATTTGCCTCTCAAGGAGAGCTGGTTTAAAATTTGGAATAATTATTATTACAATAGCTACTTTGAGAGTTGACTTTTTTATGCCAAAAAATGAGAACAAAACCTGAGGAGTCACAAACTGAGTGGACATTAGCACTGAATGTAACGAGAAAAAAGAGCCGAGAAGAGCGAAAAGTGGAGGGGGTGTCATTAAATTCTCCTCAGGGAATCTGAGAACTTGGACACACAAAGGCGGAAGTAACATTTCAGTGTCTACTCTGTAACACAATTCAAGCTACAAGATTTATATGAGTTGTCTGTAAATTCTGGTAGATGCTTTCATCTCTATCTGCAGAGGAGGCTCAGAGACTAGGTGATTTGCTCGAGGATCACAAAGGTAGTAAACAGTGAAGCTCAGATTTGAAAACAAGCTTACCTACTCCAGAGCTTTTCAGGAGGTCAACGCAACATCAAAGTTGGGCAAAGGACAGATAGAGAAGAGAGGTCATTAGTGCAGAGACACTATTTTGTGAGGGGAAAGACAAAATGACATTTCTGGAGAGGCATATTCATGGGCACATCATTCTTTGCATGTGGGGATCTTTTGAAGTTTCATGCTCTCTCTTCCAAGGCTAAGTCTGCTTCCTGTTACGGCTGTCAAGTTGTTTTGTTTAGATAGCTAATGCCTGGAACCCAACTGTCTTCCTGTGAGAGGACTACGTTAGTAACAGTAATGGAAGAAAAAAGGTTTGAATTCTGGGTCCTTATAAAGGCTGTGTAAGTCCTATTTTCTCCAGATCCCCATACCAAGAACCATTCTCCACACTGCAGTCATTTTCTGAGTCTCAGTGTTGGATAGTATGGCTAGAAAAATGCCAGGCCATTTTACAAACAACATAGTTGTAAGTATAATAGCTGAGATTTAGAGAATATGTTCAGTCATTTAGGATTGTCCTACACTATATTTCTCATGTTCTTTATCCCACTGAATCCTCCTAACAGCCCTAGGTGGTGTGTATGCTAGTCATTAGGGCTGTTCATAAATAATCCAGTTCTTTCCTTCCAGCCATATGGTAGGATTGCCCTTCTTTACCCTCTTTGAAGTTTAGCATTAGCCTTGTGAAATGTTTTCCAATGTAATGTAAGACGAAGTGACAAATATCACTCTTGGGTAGAAGCTTTATGAGGTATGCTACATTCATTTTTCTTGCCTCACCAATTATGGGACTGTAAGTCAGGATGAAACTTCCATCAGCCTGGATCCCCAAGTGACTATGATGATTAGGGCTCCTCATGCTGACTTCCAGTGGCTATAAAGTATGGGCAAAAATTAAAGTTTTGTTCTTTCAAACCTATGTCACATTGTTCTAAAGAGGGCAATATCAGTATTTCCCATCTTCATGTTCTTCTTACATTATGACATTGGCACTCTCCCATTAAAAGGTAGGGTCTATGTTCCCTCCCCTTGAATCTGGGACAGCCTGTGACCATGGCAGAATTAGCACTATATAACTTCTGTGTCTAAGTCATTAAATACAGTACAGCTTTCATCTGTTCCTCTTGAGATACTAGCCCGGGAAATCAAGGCTCCATGCTTGTGACAAAGCCAATGGAAAGGTCATGTGTAACTATTCCAGGCACATTCCTAGCTGAGGTCCCAACCAACAGCCAGCATGAACCACTAGACACTTGCACATGTGAGCCTTCTTATGATGCAGTCCTCAGGCTTGGAGCCAGTCCAGGTAATGGAGCAGAGACTGGAGCAGAGACAAGTTGTTCCCACTAAGCTCTCCTCAGATTACAGATTGGTGAGCAAAATAAATATAGTTGTTTTAAGTCATTAATTTTGGGGGATGATTCTTTACAAAGCCATAGAAAACTAGAATAAATTTACTAAAACTTCGGAGTTGTTTGTTATTGCAGGAGGGGTGTAGTAAAAATCTGTTCTGCCCATTTTGCAAGTGGCGTAGCGGAAGTGCAGTGAGGTAAAGTAACTGGGTGAAATCACAAGTTTAGGACAGACTGGCAATGCAGAAAAGATAAAATGAAACTAGCACTGAACACCTACCCTATGGACAAATTGTACTCTACTCTTTTAAATAGTACTGCATTAGTTCTCAAAACAAAACTGTGAAGAGGATGTGGCATTTCTCCCTATTTTTCAGACTACTGGCTCCTTGAAGATAGAGACTATAAATTTGCACACTTCCCTTTGTAGTTCCAGTATTGAGCACAATTTCTAATATACTCAAGATCTTCAATTAATGTTTGACAGATTAAATTTAGTAGAACTGAATGGGCTAAACATAACGAAGGTCTTGGAGGGAGCCCAGTGTTGCACAATGCTGAATGGTTGACCTCATAGTTAAACTCAGATCTGATTCACTGCAAATCCTGTGCTTTTTCTTTGTTCTTTTCTTTTCTTTTTTTTTTTTTTGAGACGGAGTCTCGCACTGTCACCGGGGCTGGAGTGCAATGGACTGATCTCGGCTCACTGCAACCTCTGCCTCCCAGGTTCAAGCGATTCTCCTGCCTCAGCCTCCCGAATAGCTGGGATTACAGGCGCCTGCCACCAAGCCCGCCTATTTTTTTGTATTTTTAGTAGAGGCAACATTTCACTATGCTGGCCAGGCTGTTCTCAAACTCCTGATCTCGTAATCCACCCGCCTCGGCCTCCCAAAGTGTTGGGATTACAGGTGTGAGCCACCACGCCCGGCCATGCTTTTTCTTTATATCACTTTAGGATAGTGAGATGACAGACATCTTCTCCCATGGGTGCTGATAAAGTCCTAGAAGTGTGCTGTGTGGGTCACACAGACCCCTTTAAAATTCAGGGCAGAATGGACAATTACCCTTAGGCAGAAGAAACAGAGATTTGGATACTTCTGAGTGGCTACAAGTTCTGTACAGAGCATTTGTTCAACATTGATCCCGTCTCAACAGAGTATACTTTGAGAAATAAAAGTTGCACCTCAGTAAGCATTTGTGAGGCTACTGGCAATATAGGAAGCTAACAAAATGTTAATAATAATGTCTGATCTCCAGTGTAGTTAGGAAAATGGACTTTGATTTCTGAATGAATGGCCTCCTTTTTCTGATTTGTCTTCATATACAAAGACAGTGGAACTAGAGCACTCTTTGGACTGTGTCTATATTTTGTTTTACTTCCATTCAACAATGTAATTGTTATTCACATGATTTGATAACACATTTGAACACAACCTTTTGAGATGAAAACCTAAGAGTTGACACAAATATTGTGAGGAATGAAATATATTCACCAACTATATAAACATATCCACCCATTGCCCTTCTACCAGGTTGATAGTATGATCAAACAGATGACCATGTGATCCCAAAATAAAACAACTGTAGGGTATTTTTTCTTCATCTAGAACTAAATCATTGCAAAAAATTGGAAAAATTAACAATCTGAGCAAGAAAATAAAAATCACATGTAATCTCATCATCCAGATATGGTCACTATGAAGCCTTTTTTCTAGGTGTATTTCGTGTATATGGTAGTATACATATACAAGTATACTTGTATATGTGCATGCAATTTTTAAAAGGTTTTCTGATGAAGGTATATAGAAGTGTACACACAAACACACACACACACACACAAGAATACAAGTCTTATGTGTACAGTTCCAGGTGTTTTTTCAAAGTCAACGTCCCCATGTAACCACTTTCCATATAAAGATGTAAAATATTACCAGCGCCTTAGAAACTTTGCTCCTACTCCCTTCTGAGTTCACCACCTCTTCCCACAAAGCAACCAGTATTCTGACTTCTACCATTAGTTTCCTGCTTCGAAATTTATGTAGATGGAATCAAATAAGTTTTAGTCTTTGGGATCTAACCTCTTTCTCTAGCATAATATTTGTGAGATTCTTCCATACTACTAGAAGTACTTGTAGATTATCCATTCTCATTGTTGTATACCTATCCATTGTATGAATATGCCAAAAATTAATTATCCATTTAACTGTTGATGAACATTTGCCTACTTTCCATTTGAGGGCCACATGTCTTTTGATGAATATGTACTCACACATCTGTTGGTATATACCTAGGAGTAGAATTGTGGGTTTTTGTTGTTGTTGTTGCTGTTGTTTAAGACGGAGTCTCTCTCTGCCATTAGGCTGGAGTGCAGTGGCGCAATCTCGGCTCACTGCAACCTCCGCCTTCTGGGTTCAAGTGGTTCTCCTGCCTCAGCCTCCTGAGTAGCTAGGACTATAGGTGTGCGCCACCACGCCTAGCTAATATTTTGTATTTTTTTTTTTTATAGAGACGGGGTTTCACCATGTTGGCCAGGGTGGTCTTGATTTCTTGACCTCATGATCCGCCCGCCTCGGACTCCCAAAGTGGTGGGATTACAGGCATGAGCCACGGCGCCCAGCCGAGAACTGTTAACTCATAGGGCAAAATACGTTCAGTTTTTGCAGACACTGTCAAACATTTTTACAAATAATCACGTTGATTTACACTCTACCCCACAGCTTCATTACCTGGCAGCATATGAGAGTTCTTATCACTCTACCCCCTTGCCTAAACCAAGTATTTTAGTCTTTTTCATTTTAGCTGTTATAACAAGTATGTAGTGGTTTTCTTTTTTTTTTTTTTTTTTTTTTTTTTTGAGACGGAGTCTCGCTCTGTCGCCCAGACTGGAGTGCAGTGGCGCAATCTCGGCTCACTGCAAGCTCCGCCTCCCGGGTTCACGCCATTCTCCTGCCTCAGCCTCTCCGAGTGGCTGGGACTACAGGCGCCCGCCACCACGCCCGGCTAATTTTTTGTATTTTTAGTAGAGACGGGGTTTCACCGTGGTCTCGATCTCCTGACCTCGTGATCCGCCCGCCTCGGCCTCCCAAAGTGCTGGGATTACAAGCGTGAGCCACCGCGCCCGGCCAGTGGTTTTCAATTAAGAGTTTTAACGTTTCACTTATAGCTAATTGTATTAGCTTCCTAGGGCTGCTATGACAAATTACCACAAACTGGGTAGCTTATAACAATAGCAATCTATTCTCTCACAGCTCTGGAGGCTAGAGGTCTGAAATTAAGGAACATGGTAGAGTCATGCTCTCTGAGGATTCTAGGGAAGGATCCTTTCTTGGCTCTTCCTAGCTTCTGGTGGTTGCCAGCTATCCTTGGGAATCCTTAGCTTGTAATCACTCTAGTCTTAGCCTCCCTTATCATATTGGCGTTCTCCCTGTGTGTTCTGTGTGTCCAATTTTCCCTTTTCTCATAAGGATACAAATCACTGGTTTAGGGCCCACCTTAATCCTATATTACCTCATTTTAAATGATAACATCTGCAAAGACTCTTTCCAAATACTATCCTATTCATGGGTTTAGGACTTCCACATATCTTTTTGAGGGACAAAATTCAATCCATCACATTAATTTATGGGGTAACTTTTCTATGATTTTGGGCCATTTGGAGATCTCATTTTGTGGATACTCATTCTAAACACTGGGTCATTTTAAAAATTGGATTGTCTCATTTGCTTATTGATTCATGTGATTTATTTATATTTTCTGAATACAATGTATTGCTTATGAAATTGTATTGACTTTTATCAAATGGTTTTTTGAATTATTTTCCTGTTTATGCAACTAATGTAGTAAATTAGTCTGATGTTTGAATGCTAAACCAATCTTAAATTTCTGAAACAAACCCAGTTGGGTTGTAATACATGACCATTTTTATATATAACTAGGTTTGATCTTCAAATATTTTGGTTAAGATTTGATTAATATTTTTGCAGCCAGGCGTGGTGGCTGTCACCTGTAACCCCAGCACTTTGGGAGGCCAAAGCAGGTGGATCACCTGAGGTCGGGAGTTCAAGACAAGCCTGGCCAACATGGCGAAACTCTATCTCTATTAAAAATACAAAAAATTAGCCAGGTGTGGTGGTGGGCACCTGTAATCCCAGCTACTTGGGAGGCTGAGGCAGGAGAATTGCTTGAACCTGGGAGGTGGAGGTTGCAGTGAGCCAAAATTGAACCACTCTACTCCAGCCTGGGTGACAGAATGAGACTCTGCCTTAAAAAAAAAAAATGCAATTATGCTCATGAGACAAATTTGCCTATAATTTTATATTATTGTAATGTTCTTGCCAGGTTTTCATATCAAGAATATACTGACTTTCTATTCTCTGGAATAAAGAATATACTGACTCTCTATTCTCTGGAAGATTTTTAAATTTGGATTATTTTTCTTCCTTAGTTGATTTTAAGAATTCATGTGTAAAGTCATTTTCACTGAGTTGTTTTTATTTTCCTTCTCCATTTTTTTTTTTTTTTGTCTATTTTCTTTTCCTTTTTCTTTTTTTTTTTTTTTTTTGGAGACAGAGTTTCGCTCTTATTGCCCAGGCTGGAGTGCAATGGCATGATTTCAGCTCACTGCAACCTCGGCCTCCCAGGTTCAAGCAATCCTCCTGCCTCAGCCTCCTGAGTAACTGGGATTACAGGCATGCACCACCATGCTAGGATAATTTTGTATCTTTAGCAGAGACAGAGTTTCTCCATGTTGGTCAGGCTGGTCTTGAACTCCCAACCTCAGGTGATCTACCTGGCTCAGCCTCCCAAAGTGCTGGGATTACAGGCATGAGCCACTGTGCCCAGCTTTTCTGTCTATTTTCTATCAGTTACTAAGATATATGTGTTAAAAACTACATCATCGGGAATTTTTGTTTATTTTACTTATGTTATTACTTTGTATCTTTTGATCTTATGTTATTAGATGCGTATAAATTTAGAACTATTACATCTTCCTTTTAAATCAATCTTCTTTAGTGAAATATTCCACTTTATCTCTACTAATACTTCTTGCTCTCAAAATGACCTTATTTGATTTTATATAGGTGTATCAACCTTCTGTGTCTTTATGCTTAAGGCTTGTCTCTTATAATCAACATATAGTTTATTTTATTTTCTCCATTCAGTCTGAGAAACATAGGTTTTTTATTGTAATATTTAGTTCATTTGTGCTTAATACATCACTGATATATTTGGGTTTAAATATATTATTTTTATTTATTTTCTACTTGTCCTTTTTAGGTTTTGTCTCATTTTTTATTGTACTAATTATTTTTAAGATTATTGTATATTCTCTTCTTTTTGCAAATATACTTCTTTTATTATTTTTTAGTGGTCATCTTACAGATTTCAGTATGCATCATTGGCTTATTAATGTCTCTCTTATATCATTTCCTGAACAACGCAAAAATTGAACAAAACTTTAGTTCTATTCACTCTCTTTCAGTCCCTTTCCTATTGAAATATACTTTACTCATGCTTGTTTTCATTTTTCCTGAATTATCTGCTTCCATCTGGAATAACATTTCTTATGTCTGAGGAACTTCCTGTAGTATTTCTTTCAGTACAGTTTGGCCAATGATGAATACTGCCAATATTTTTTGGTGTGTGAAAATGTCTTTAGTTCACCCCAATTTTTGAGGGATATTTTTACTGGACATAAAATTTTAGATTGGCAGTTATCTTTCAGCCAATTAAAGATTTTATTGCAGTGTTTAATACCTTCCATCATTTATAGTGAAAAGTCAGCTGTGGCTCTTATTATTGCTACTTTAAAAGTAGTATGTATTTTTCCCCTCTGTTTGCTTTTCATTTTCTTTGTCTTTTATTTGATGCTGTTTTTCTGTGATATACCTACATATGTTTTCTTTTTTTTTTTTCTAAATTTAGAGAGTATATTTTGCCAAGGGTAAGGACTCATGCCTGGGAGGTAGGTCTGTTCTTCCTCCAAAGATGATTTTGAGGGCTTCAGTATTTATAGGGGAAAGGATGAACACTGGGGAAAGAGGAAGAAAGTTTTTGAAGGTCTGGGTAGAGAAGAGACACACAGTTGCATTCTTTTGAGTCTTTGATCAGCGTTTCACCAAATACACAATTTACATGTGAGAGTGGGTAGAGGAATAGTAACTTCTGGCTATGTCTAGCTCAATGAATCTGCATTTTTAAATCAGACGATGTAATCAGATATGCATTTCTCTTAGGTGAGCAGAGGGACGACTTAGAGTTCTGTCCTTTGTGCCATACCTTTGAAGGTAAATAACAATTTACATCGTCAGGGTAAAATTCAACAGTACCATTTTAGGGTAAAGATCTTGAAGTACACAAGGAATTTCCTAGTGAGAAAATTGTGAGAGAGGTATATGGCTTTTTTTTTTTTTTTTTTTTTTTTTTTTGTAGCTATCTTATTTAGGAATAAAATAGGAGGCAGGTTTGCCTGACACAGTTCCCAGCTTGACTTTTCTCTTTGGCTTAGTGATTTTGAGATCCCAAGGTTTACTTTCCTTTCCCATTTCCTCCCTTTTCTTTTTAAAATAGGTCATATGTTTTGTGTTTGTCCTACTTCAGGTTTATAGGGTTCTTCAAATCTATGACTTGTCATTCCTTAACAGTTCTGGAAAATTCTCAACTAGTATCTTTTCAAATATTGTTTCTGCTAATTTTCTCTTTTCTCTCCTCTGAGACTTCATTTGTGTGTATATTAATTTTCTTCAGCATATCCCATATATTATGCTGTTTTGTATATTTTTGTTTTATTTATCTGTGCTTTAGTCTGTATATTTTGTATTGACCTATGAGCTGTTTATTAATTTCCCATCTGCTTTCCCTTGTTATGTTAAAGCAATCTTCTTTTATGTTCAATCTTTGAATTTTTATTTGATTATCTTTATAAATTCCAGTTCTTTACTATAATTCTCCACATATTTATCTATTTTTTAACCATGGTAAACACAGTTATTTACAGTTCATGTTAGATAAGTCTAATTGCTAGATTACCTTTAGATTAATATTACCTTTAGGTTTTTAATGCAAATTATTGTCTTTTTGGGGAAGACAGGAGGTCATTTGCTTCAGTGTCCTGGCATACCTAGTAATTTTGGATTGAATGTTGGACATTTTGTTTTAAAAATTCTGAAGGCATTGAATGATTTTCTCTTCCTTCAGAAATGATCTTTCTTCTTTTGTGCATGGATAGATTACCTCAGTCCAATCAGGGAGTAAGATAGTTTGAGGCTGTGAATGGTTTACCAGGACCCCTTCTCCTTGAAGTTTAATTATTTCACCAGCGTCGAGTCTAATGAAATCACTGTTTAGCTTTCTAACTCCTTAGAAGATGTTTTATACTATCTATACACACTTTGACACTGGCAAATGCCTCTAGAAGAAATTGTGCTCAGAATGCTGGGTTCTGTTTTCTTTTTCTCTTTCCACCAGAATCTTGGTCCTTTAATTTTGACTGCATTGGTAGGCCTATACTTTGATTTTGTTTTCCTCACCAATTAATACTGCCATAATATTTACTCTTCCATTTTATTTGTTGATCCTATGTCCTCATAGCAAATGGGCAAATGGTCCAAAGACAGAAAGTGGCAAAAATGTACCTACAGTTTATCTCAGTTTCTTTCATTTCTCTCTGGGATCTTGGTTTGTCAAGTCTTGGATACCTTGGTTAATCTCCCTCAAATAGCTGTTTTTGTATCTAGCAACTGTAGATAGTTGTTCCTTGTGGCAAGGTTAGTCTGATACAGGCTACTTCTTCATGACCAGAAAGTCACATCTTACATTTAATTTTATAATCTATGTTTTCCACCAAATGATAGATTAGGAGAATTTTCTATGTTATTGAAAAAAATTTTAAATGTAACCTTTAGGGGCTATGTAACGTGCTACTGTAATGAATAGTCACAATTGACAATACCAATTCTCTGATATCGACTCTTCAGGATACTTGCAATTTTTTTTTAATTATTTGAGATTATAAGAGGACTTTCTGATATGTCTCTCTAAATAAGTTTTTTGTTTTGTATGTAGAAGATTGCTTCTGATGTATGATATAAAATAGATACATACGTACAACTGCTGAAATTTGTGTGCCAAATGGAAAGTTTATATGCAATAAGCAAATTCTACATTAACTTACTTAAAAGATTAATCTGTTATTCAGAAGAAATTGGTGGATTCACTATGAGTGATATAGTTTCTGGTTTAAATCTAAATTTTATCACTTTACTACCTGATAGACCCAGGGCAAATTACTTAGCCCTCTCTGAGCCTGTTTCCTCACCTCTTAAAGACAAATAATAACATGTATCTGACAGAGTTGTTGTAATTTTTAAATAATTACCTATTTATATGTCCATACACACTAGAAACTCCCCAAGGACAAGGCTCAGGCATTCATTCATTCCATTCAAAAATATTTATTGAGCAACTATGGCATGAGGCATTGTGGATGTGATATATAGGTATAGACAAGTCAAGTAAGTTTATGCTTATATGAAGTTTATGTTATAGAGATGATGAAACAGGCAATAAACAAATGTGTGACAATTTTAGGTTATTACTAGTATTTTGAAGAAAAGTAAAGCAGAATAGAGGCTAGAAAGTGATTGTGGTGATGCTGCTGTTTTGAAATAATCGTCACGGAGTTTCCTCTGAGGAAAGAACTTTGAGTTGAGATGTATGAAAGCAAACCATGTGGAAATGTGAGGAAGAGATTTACAAATAGAGGGTACAGTAAATGCAGATGTCTAGAATAGAGAAGTTTCATAGGTTCATGAAAAAGGTAGAAAGTAAGTGTAATGGGAATAGAATGAATGAGGAGAGTACCAGGAAGTGAGGTAGGCAGGGGCCAATTCAGGTAGGATTGTGTTGGCCATGATTGATATGAAATTATTGTGGAGTTTGATCAAGGGAGACGTGTGGTTTTACTTTTTCACATTCAAACATGCACTTTTGCTGGTATGTGGAGAATAGTCCAGAAGGACCAACATAGAAACAGGGGCTACTGCAGTCTTCTTTATTTTAAATCCCCAATATCCAATATAACGGCTGGTGCATACTTGTGAACAATTAATTGTGGGGTTTTTTTTTGAAAGGGCATTTGGGATAGGAAATGCACAACAATCTAAAAACTTTTGAACTATGAGCTCACTTTTGAACTGTGAGCTCACTGGTGGGTATAGCACAAAGCAGAGACAACCAGACTACTTTTGCAGTTAAGTGAGGTTCATTCAACAGCATTTTGAATAACAAAGTTCACAGATAGACAATGAATTGTCGGGATTTTCAAATAATTTTGAAAAAGAACATCAATCAATAACTATCCATTATGGCCTTAAAATTGACTGTCTGATGAACCAGCAGTAATAAACAGCAAGAGCTTCCTATTCTTGCTTCAAAGCAGGAAGAAGGAGGTTGGTAGTAAAACCCTGCTCCAGATTTCTAGCTGTGAAGAAATATTAGAACATTTTTTATCATTTCAAACTTTCAAATTCTTGAGATCTCTTAAAAAATGCTTTTGTGAGTAAAACAAAGACACATTTCCTTATTAATCCAGAAAACACAGGAGCTATTAAGCTTGAGAGCCCCTTTTAAGTCACGCCATTGCCAGGACTGTAACTCAAGTTGGATACCATATGTGACTGTTCTTAAGTGGTCACTGTAAAATGTCAGAGGTTTGAGAAATAGGTATTCAGGTGTTTGGAGAAACAAATAATCTATACTCAGAGGTACTAGACATAATTCCCTTTAGAAGCTTAATAATTCTCATCAATGGAATGGTTTTGGCTTCTCTAGTATCTCTCGTAGCATTAGTCAGTGCTAATTTATTAGTAATAAATATTGACTGAACAAAATTGTGATCCAGGAATACAGCAGTAAAGTACTAGGGTCTCCAGAACATTTATTCATTTGTTCATGAAAAATATTGTGAAACAATTTCAATGTATGACATACTGTGTTAGACCGTAGAAATATAAATATGAAAAAATAGTCTAGTGAGAAATCAGCCATTTTAAAAATTTATAAAAACAAAGGGTTAGATGCCAGAATGAAAGATTCTGTTATAATGGATGGTACAGTTAAATGGAAGTTCTGAAATTGGCCTCGGATGCTTGCCAGATATATGGGTGGTATCAAGCACCTACAGATAGAGTAGAAACCCTTGTTATATAAAGAAGGCCCTTATCTTGTCCTAATCTTTGTGATTTTACCTTGAGCCACAGACTGTGCTCCTCCTCTCTCACTCTTCTTTACCCACTGGCTATTGATTCTCACACGTGTATCCTTCAATATAAACTTTTGAGTGATTTCACCACGTTCCAAAAATAACGCCATTGTGAT
The DNA here is from genome assembly GCF_028878055.3 of Symphalangus syndactylus. Lineage (NCBI taxonomy): Eukaryota > Metazoa > Chordata > Mammalia > Primates > Hylobatidae > Symphalangus > Symphalangus syndactylus. The sequence goes on along the minus strand of NC_072425.2, from coordinate 38,549,427 downwards.
TTTGGCTGTCATTTTCTTAGTCCTATACCAAAATTTGGAAGAATTTATACTCTTGAAATACTTAAGATAATAATACTATAGGAGGACAATCTGCCTCCCTATTATTTAAATCTTAATTTATATTTCTCAGTGTAGTTTTATAGGTTTTGTTTACTTCATTCCTAAACATTGTTCATGAAGATTAGTCTTAAAATGTTTTTTGGCAGGGGAGGCTCAGGATGAATTGAATACTTTTTGTATTTATGTTTCTAATTAATACTGTTTGTTATATAGGGAAACTGTTGAATTTTTAAAATTTATCTTATATTTAATCACTTCCTTAAATTTTCTAATGGATCTTAAATTTTTTTCACTTGATATTCAAATTGTAGCAAAAACAACAAATGGATTTACTCCTTCATTGTTCTGTTGAATGTTCTATTTTGGCAGTCCCAATTTCCAAAACAAAGATAAAACGTCAAGGGGCTGATGGAAGGAGCAACTCTACTTTTGCCTCAGGATTTTTCAGAGCTTGTCCCAGAACTGATTGAGGCACTTTTCTTTTGTCATTGACTTTGTCAGGCCTAATTGCTCCTTTTCAGTTGAGAATGACTGTACCATTAGCCATGGAAGGTCTATGTCTAGTATGTGCCAGGACAATGGCTGCCACCTTGACCTACAAATTCTAGTCAAGTGTTCTTCCCTTTACTCCCTTTCTCCCAAACTCCTGGATTCAACAGACATTTTCTCAGCACCTATCACTGTAATAAGCCAAGTCCTAAGGCTTTAAAGATGTTAGATCTTACCTTGAAGGTACTAACAGCTAAGAACAGCCAATGGTATTTCTCTTGTGAGTTCCATACAACATGTACATCCAACCACTGATTACCATCATCTCTCAAATTTCTCACAGAAATCCCAAACTTAATATTCCTATAACAGAAATCTCGATTCTATCCTCAAACCCACTCCCCTTCTTAATACATAATACCAACTTACATTATGTTGTTCAAGCAAGAAACCTGGACAGTTTTCCTGATTTCTTCATTCTCTTCATCAATCTCCCACTCTCATTCCATCTGTCTGCAAGTACTGTTGAGTTAATACCCAATATGTTTTTAAAATCTATCTGCCTCTCTTTATCTATACTGTCACTACATTCGTTCATAACATGATAATCTCTTGCTTGAATTACTATACCAGCGTCTTAACTGCTTGCTTCACTTCCATGTCTACCCAGCATGATTTTATCATCCAATAACAGCCGTATACATTTTTTTTAAACTTAGACTTAAATTTCATCATTCCATCACTGCTTTAAACACTTAAAGGTCTTGGTAATTTCACTAAAGTATAAATCTTTTGCTATACTCCAGGGTCGTCTGTGAACTTGTCCTCGCCTATCACTCTATTTCATCTCACATTACTTTTCCTCTCCACGGTACACACCCCAGCTATACTGGATTTTCCTCAGTTCTTCAAACAGGCCTTTGCAGACACCATTCCATCTGCCCAGATTGTCTATTTCTCTACTTGTCACATGGCTAATTGCTTCTCATCCCTTACATCCATAGTCTTCAAATATTTTTGATTATCATGGGACAAAAACATTGGACCTGGCCAGGCGAGGTGGCTCCTGTCTGTAATCCCAGCACTTTGGGAGGCCAAGGTGGGTGGATCACTTGAGGTCAGGAGTTCGAGACCAGACTAGCCAACATGGTGAAACCCCATATCTACTAAAAATACAAAAAAATTAGCTGGGCATGGTGATGGGTGCCTGTAATCCCAGATTCTCGGGAGGCTGAGGCAGGAGACTCCCTTGAACCTGGGAGGCAGAGTTGCAGAGAGCCAAGATCATGCCATTGCACTCCAGGCTGGGAAACAGAGCAAGACTCCATCTCAAAAACAAAACAAAACAAACAAAAACATTAAACCTGTACTACTAATTTAGCTATATTTATTTATTTATAAAATATATACAAGTACTCCTTTGCTAACATACTATTTTCATTATGAAATATACGCAAATATAGATGCATGAGGTAAGTATTAAAGATCAAATAATACTTAAATAATTATTTTGCTTCATTAATAATACATTGTTAAGGATAGTTGGTACAAATTTATGTTTTAAGTCATGTGTATATGACTATCATTTAACTCCATAAAGAAGCAGAAGAAGATCTTATACTAAAAATAGATGTCTCGGTTGCTGTTTTCTTATTGTTGCTTGGATTTGCCTTATTATGATTATTTTTTATCCATGGTTTCTTTGGAAGAAACTATTAAAGCTGTCTGTCAATTTTGTCTTCATTTGTTGAAAACTAGATAATATAACATGAAAATTTGCTTAACCAGGCATTTACATATACTGCTATACATAGCGTTATGCATTACTATTATGGAAAAAGAAGGAACAAGTGAGGTGCTGCTGTCTTTTTTCTCCCTCAACATTGTGGAATTCCGTTTTCTCTTTCCAGAGACTCAAACTGTGTGACATGTGGTCACATGAAAAATCCTGAGGCAAAAGTAGAGTTGCTCCTGGGATCAGCCCCTTGGCCTTTTATCTTTGTTCTGGACATTGGGGCTGCCAAAATAGAACATTCAACAGAACAATGAAGGAGTAAATCCATTTGTTATTTTTGCTACAATTTGAAACATGTGACATGTGGTCACACGGTTTTGTCCCACAGATGACATATGACATCTGACAAATGCATAGGGAGGAAAAAAGAGAGATAGAGAACATCAGTAGATATTAGTAGAATTTAACTTCTTATTTTTTGATTTTAAAAATTTCAATTGAGGTTAACATTTTTTCTACATCTTAGTAGGTCTCTGACACAGTCTTTTGTCAGTGAGTCCTCTTTCTGGAGACCACTACTTAATTTATCAGCTTAAATGTTACCTCCTCGAGATGCCTTTCATGACCACCTACCTGAAGCAGGTCCTGTTATTCCTGCTGCATGTGCTTCTTTACAATTATTATGATATTTATGCATATATATTTTTGTCTACAATATGCAGTTGACCCTTGACCAACATGGATTTTTATCCACTGTCGATCCACTTACACACAGATCTTCTTCCATCCCTCCCACCCCTGAGACATCTCCTCTTCTTCCACCTCCTCCTCAGCCTACTCATTGTGAAGATAATAAGGATGAAGATCTTCATGATGATTCACTTCCACTTAATGAATAGTAAATACATATCCTCTTCTTTATGATTTTCTTAACATTTTTTCTCTAGCTTACTTTATTATAAGTACAGTATAGAATATATATTACATACAAAATATATATTAATTGACAGTTTTTGTTATTGGTAAGGCTTCCAGTCAATAGTAGGCTATTAGTAGCTAAGTTTTGGGGAAGCCAATATTTATACATGGATTTTTCACTGTTCATGGGATCAGCACCCTTAACCTCATGTTGTGGAATGGTTAACTGTTTATTTTTATATTTATAGTTATTTAAACGTTTACAATCATTTATTTGTCTGCTAGCTTATTTTTGTTTGTTTGTTTGCAGACTCCACAATAACAGAAAGACTCCATTTTCTTTTAATATTTATCCATCAATACAGTTTGGGTCTCTGTAAATATGTATGAAAGTTCAACAATTCTCAATTGCTGTTTGATGATACATTGATATGATGTGAATAATTGTAAGGTAAATGGCAAATCATTTGTTATTAATACAATTTAAAGAAATATCACTTGTAAATGGCTTTTAATTTTAATTAGGAAGAGCTGAAGGTATCTCTATAATAATATTACTTTTGGTTGTATTCATATATCATATCCAAAATGGAGGAAAATATGTGGAATTTCACCTGGTGCCAGAAGAAGAGTGCATCATCTAGAGCTTATTTTGTGTGTGTCCCATCTCATTCTTTGTAGTCAAAGTAAACTTCATCTTTCCTGCACATCATGGGGCAGCACAGGTTAAGAATTGGTGACCACGGGCACCGTGGCTCACTTCTATAATCCCAACATTTTGGGAGGCCTAGGCGGGTGGATCACTTGAGGTCAGGAGTTTGAGACCAGCTGGGCCAACATGGTGAAACCCCGTCTCTACTGAAAATACAAAAATTAGCCCGGTGTGGTGGCACATGCCTATAGTCCCAGCTGCTCAGGAGGCTGAGGCAGGAGAATCTCTTGAACCCGGGAGGTGGAGGTTGCAGTGAGCTGAGATGGTGCTACTGTACTCCAGCCTGAGTGACAGAGTGGGACTCCATCTCAAATTAAAAAAAATAAAGAAATTGGTGACCAGTGGGCACTGTGGTGGGCACCTAGAATGCCAGCTTCTTAGGAAGCTAAGGCACTAGAATTGCTTGAGCCCAGGAGTTTGAGGCTGCAGTGAGCTATGACTGTGCCTATGAATAGCCACTGCACTCCAACTTGGGTTGCACAGTGAGACCCTGTCTCTAAAGGAAAAAAAAAAAAACAGAGATAGTGATTTACAGAGAGAGAGAGACATATGTACAGTATGGTCCATGACAGATAGAAGTGTGGATGAAGTGCTATGGAAAAAACAGAAGTATCCCCTAATTGCTTTTCATATCAACAAATCTCAGTGGAGGAAATGCCTTGGAAAAAGACAGACCTTGGTTCTAGTCCTATCTCTGTAATCTACTAGTGGGACATCCATGCACACAGCTTTTATACTCTGAGCCTCAGTTCCCACATATCCAAAAATGACAATAATAAAATTCCTCAAGCCCTCCTGGCCTCAGAGGATTGCTGTAAGAATTAAATGAGGCAGTCAGTAAAAAAACAGTTGGGTAACCTTAAAATAATATATAAATGTTTTAATCAAAACCGTTTTCAGTTGCCCCACTGAGCTAAATTCAGGTCAATTTCAGGAATATTTTATGAGCATTTATTATGTTTCAGACATTATGCAAAGAACCTGAGACATAAAGTAGACATAGACCCTACCCTCAAGCTCTACCTTCTAGTGGGAGCAAGAGACACATGTACAGATAAATACAACAGAATGTGATCCATGCAATGAGAGACATGTATTATTATAGTCTAGAACAAAGAGAAGGGAAACAAGACTGATGAACTCTGTTGTGTTGGAAGGATTTAAGCCTCAGTGAAAGTTTATAAGGGAAGAAAGTCTGAGCAGTGTTTTGAAGACATTTGGGAATAGCGGAAGGGTTTCCAGGCAGAGGAAATAGTAGGTGTCAAGGGATAGAGCCCTGAAGCCTTGGACCAGAATTTTCTTTCTCCTTTGTGTGTGTGTGTATGTGTGTGTGTATGTGTGTGTGCATGTGTGCGTGTGTGTGTGTGTGTCCCTGTGTACATTCACAGGAAAATGGTAGATGGCAAGTAATATAGTTTAGATATGTGTCCCTGCCCAAATCTCATGCCAGCTGTAATCTCCAGTATTGGAGGTGGGGCCTGGTAGGAGGTGATTGGATCACAGTGGGATAGATTCCTTATGAATGGTTTAGCACCATCATCTTGGTGCTGTTCTCACAATACTGACTTCTCACGAGATGTGGCTGTTTAAAAGTATGGAACCTCATGCTCTCTCTCTTGCCCCTGCTCTGACCTGTGAGATGTCAGCTTCCCCTTCACCTTCTGCCATCATTGTAAGCTTCCTGAGCCCTCTCCAGAAGCCGATGCCAGCACCATGCTTCCTGTACAGCCTGCAGAACCATGAGCCAATTAAACCTCCTTTCTTCAAATTACCCAGTCTTAGGCATTTCTTTATAGCAATGCAATAAACATTAGACTGGCCTAACATAAGAGAATCTCAGAAGCTCTCTGTGGTTCCAGAATAAAATAAATGCAAGAGAGGTCGCAGATCAGACAGGAGCAGTAGAGGGAGTTTGAGAGGTTGGGAAAAATATTAATAACTTATACATAATAAGTATTTATGCCCGTTGGTGCATTTGCTTACAAACTCTGGTCCCTTTTATTATTAACTCCATTATCCAGATGAAGAAACAGATTAAGTAACGGTAAATGGCTAGCCCAAGATCACATTGCTAATAAACTGAGGAGCCTGGATTCACACCTGGCTCCGGGATTTGAACCCAGGTGCTTATTCTCTACTGAGAGGGCTGAGCCAGCATTTAAGACCTGCTTTAGTATGTGGGGAAAGTCATATGACCCCAGATCATTGTAAACAAAGTAGCAGAGTTCATTTTCATCCCTACCATGCCAACTTCTGGAAATGTTTTTCTTCCCTGATCCCTGACCGGGTCCTCTTAACCTTGCATTACAAAGTCATGTTTCTTTGTGCTCTTCCAAATGGAGCTGAGCCTTTCAGCCCAAGAGGAGACACGGGTTTTTTTCCTTCAGTAAGCCCATGGGCCAACTTGCTAAGAGCTTCTTTCTCCTTTCCAATGCTAAATGCAGCATTGCTAATTGACTGACCGGGGAAGTTCTATGAAGACCAAGTTTACAAGCTCACTTCCTGTAACATTCCCCACCCCACCCCCATACCCTTGCAGGCATCAGCCTGGAGCTTGGAGCCCCCTCCCCTTGGAATCCAGGCAGCTAGAGCTGCTGCAGAAACCTATAGGGTTCCCTCTGAATCTGGTCTTTGCACAGTAAACCTCATTGAGTTGCAGCCCTGCCGGCATAGGTCACCATGTGATGAACCTATGATTAACCTTATTCTCCAATCAGAATTTTGATCTAATCTCAGGGGCGGCATGGTTAACACATACGGACTTTTGGTTTCTGTAGAGCTGGAGATCTGAAATGTAACAGCCTCAGCTAAGCCAAGCACCAGAGGAAAACCACAGAGTTCATGTTACATATATTAGGCTTTTTGTGTGTGTGTGCTGCAATTCTCAACAGGCTCAAGCTGACCTTGGGTGGTGGAACAGCTACCTCCAAAGGAGGCTCTTCTCTCCCATGGCCTTGCCATGCAAAGGACACAGACACAGCAGTGTGTATTTTGCTTGTCTGTACTGGAGCATAATCACAATTTGTAGGCAGGCTGGAAGTGGCCACCCCAGAGCTGAGAGCTATGGAGAACATTCATTTCTGCCACAACAGACAGCTCAGGCACAGATATGGATGATGAAAGGGAACTTGGCATTGACCTTGCTGCTTTTCAAGGAGCAGATGGGACCTGGAGTCTGGTTAGCAAAGAAAAATGAACTGAGCCTCCTTGATAGTATTTGAAGAACAAGAGCTGGACCCAACAGTCTCTTCCTCCCTGGCGTGTGTGTGTGCATGTGTGTGTGTGTGTTTGCATGTGCATATATATACACACACCGGCTGTGTCTGATGTGCAAGAGAAAGACAAACACCCTTGTCCATGCTGGAGCTCCCTGTTGCACATTTGGCATTTGACTGACATATGAAACTCCCATGGAGATCAAAAAGACAGTAACTCAGAATGCATAAGAGATTTTTGCTATTAATAAGAAGACAGGTGGAGAGAAACATATTATTGACACTAATTTTCGATCTCTCTATTATTATTATTGCCTAGAGGAATGGAGTCTGTCTCAAGTGAGTGATGCAAGAGGTGAAAAATAAAGCTGATGTAGCCAACTGTATGAGACACACCCCACCCAGCTCATCAGAGTGTACCACTGTCCTTTTGTTTCGGCTCATGTTGAATTCCCCTGCCAGAAATGTTCTTACTCTCCCATTTCCCACCTGGTAAAATTCATTTCATCTTTCAAGTCCCAGTTGGACTTTCACTTCCTTCAAAAAGCCTTCTTTGATTTTTCTCTACCCAGCACAAGTCATTTGTTTCTCTTGCTTGTAAATTTCTTGAATAGGGGAAGGCTAACACATAGTAGGTACTCAATAATACAGTGGACTGAGCACAAACCTGGAAACAGGAGGGCCTGAGCTGAAATCCAGGCTCTCCCACATTAAATCTGTGAGACTTTGGGGATTACTTACCTCAACCTCAGTTTCCTCCGATGTAAACCTGAGTGGTAATGACTACTTCATAGGATAAGTGGGAGTATTAAATGAGCTAATGTACATAAAGAACCTAGCACATAGTAGGTAATTTATTATATGTGGTCTCCTTTGCCCAGATGCTGTATCTGATTCATTTTTTGTATTGTATTTTTATAATTTTTGTCACATTTTCAACATGAAAATATTTTTTAAATTTCAACAGCTTTAGGTGTACAAGTGTTTTTTGGTTACATGATGAACTGTATAGTGGTACCCTCTGAGATTTTAGTGCACCCATCACCAAATAGTGTCCATTGTACCCAATATGTAGTTTTTTACACCCCACCCTGTCTCACCTTTCCCCCTTCTGAGCCTCCGATGTCCAGTCTACCACTCTGTATGCCTTTGCACACCCATAGCTTAGCTCCTACTTAAAAGTGACAGCATGTGTTATTTGATTTTCCATTCCTGAGTTACTTCACTTTGAATAATAGCCACCAGCTCCATCTAAGTTGCTGCAAAAGACATTATTTAGTTCTTTTAAATGGCTGAGTAGTATTCCACAGTGTATATATACCACATTTGTTTATCCACTCATTGGTTGATGGGCACATAGGTTGATTACACATCTTTGCAATTATGAACTGAGCTATGACAAACATATGTATGCAGGAGTCTTTCTGATATAATGGCTTATTTTCCTCTGGGTAGATACCCAGTAGTGTGATTGCTGGATCAAATGGTAGATCTAGATTTTTAATCTCCACACTGCTTTCCATAGAGGTTGTGCTAATTTACATTCCTTCCCAGCAACGTATAAGTGTTCCCTTTTCACCACATCCACTCCGACATCTACTATTTTTGACTTTTTAATAATGGTCATTCTGGCTGTGGTAAGGTAGTATCTCGTTGTGGTTTCAGTTTGCATTTCCCTGATGATTAGTGACATTGAGCATCTTTTCCATATATTGTTGGCCATTTGCATGTCTTCTTTTGAAAAATGTCTGTTCATGTCATTTTCCCACTTTTTGATGGATTATTTTTTTCTTACTAATTTGAGTTCCTTGTAGATTCTGAATATTAGTCCTTTGTCAGATGCTTAGTTTGCAAATATTATGAAATCTTGATCAATTATAGCAAATAGGACTTTTTGCTACTTAAACATTCCAAGGCAATGAAATCAAGCAATAATAAAAATAATAATGCTAATGAAAATAATAGCAATCACTAATGCACAAAGGCTTACTCTTTGCGCACATTATCTTATTTTATCTTCATGTAATCTCTGGAAAGAGATATAATTAGTCTCACTTTGCAGATAAGGAAATTGGGTAGTGATGAAATAAGATTTTAAATATAACCCCCCAGCTTAACCATCACTTAGCAATTCTCAGCCATGACTGCACTAGAGTATCATGGGAAGCTTTTAAAAATGCCAATGCCTGAATCTCAGTATCAGATTTAGACTCAATTAGTCTAGAGTTGGGCCCAGGGATTGTTTTTGAAAACACCAAGTGATTCCATGTGCCACCAGGAATGAGAACTTCTGACATCAGACAACGCTGGAGTACAAGTAGAGTTTTGTATCTCAACATATGGTGCGGTTTGGACTTGTGTCCCCAACCAAATCTTATGTCAAATTAGAGGATGGGCCTGGTGGGAGGTGACTGGATCATGGGGGTGGGTTTTCCCGTTGCTGTTCTCATGATAGTGAGTTCTCACGAGATCTGATGGTTTAGAAGTATGTGATACCTCCGCCCTTTGCGTTCTCTCTCTCTCTCCTGCCACCATGTAAAGAAGGCTTGCTTCCTCTTCACCTTCCACCATGATTTTAAGTTTCCTAAGGCCTCCCAGTCATGCTTCCTGTTAAGCTTGAGGAACTGTGAGCCGGTTAAAGCTCTTTTCTTCATAAATTACTGAGTCTCAGATAGTTCTTTATAGCAGTGTGAGAATGCACTAATACAGAAAATTGGTACTAGGAGTGGGGTACTGCTATAAAGCTACCTGAAAATGTGGAAGTGAGTTTGGTACTGGGTAGAGGGTAGAGGGTAGAGGTTGGAACAATTTGGAGGGCTCAGAAGACAGGAAGATGTAGGAAAGTTTGGAACTTCCTAGAGACTTGTTGAATGGTTTTGACCAAAATGCTGATAGTGATATGGACACTGAAGTCCAGGCTCAGGTGGGCTCAAGTGGTCTCAGATGGAGATGAGGAACTCATTGGTAACTGGAGTAAAGTTATTGCTATGCTTTAGCAAAGAGACTAGGAGCATTTTGCTCCTGCCCTAGAGATCTGTGGACTTTGAACTCAAGAGAGATAATTTAGAGTATCTGATGGAAGAAATTTCTAAGCAGCAAAGCATTCAAGAAGTGACCTGGCTGTTTGTAAAAGTGTATGCTCATAGATGTGAAGAAAGAGATGGTTTGAAATTGGAACTTAGATATAAAAGGAAAGAAGAACATAAACATTTGGAAAATTTGCAGCCTGACCATTGGTAGAAAAGAAAAACCTATTTTCTGGGGAGAAAATCAAGCTGGCTGCAGAAGTTTGCATGAGTAAAGAGGAGTCTAATGTTAATAGCAAATACAATGAGGAAAATGTCTCCAGGACGTTTCAGACACTTTCACAGCAGCCCCTGCCTCATAGGCCCAGAGGCCTAGGAGGCAAAAATGATTTTGTGGGTCAGGCCCAAGGCCCTGCTGCTCTGTGCAGTCTTGGGACATGGCGCTCTATGTCCTAGCTGCTTCAGCTCTAGCCATGGCTAAAAGGGCCCAAGATACAATTCTAGCTGTGGGTTCAGAGGGTGCAAGCCCCAAGACTTGGCAGCTTCTGTGTGGTGTTGGGCCTGTGGGTATGCAGAAGGCAAGAGTCATCACCTGTGGTGTGCATCAGGCAATGCTGGAGTACAAGTAGAGTTTTGTATCTCAACATCCGATATGGTTTGGATTTGAGTCCCGACCCAAATCTCATGTCAAATTGGAGAAGGGGCCTGGTGGGAGGTGACTGGATCATGGGGGTGGATTTCCCCTGGCTGCTATCAAGATAGTGAGTGAGTTCTCATGAGATCTGATAGTTTAAAAGTGTGTAGCACTTCTCCCTTAGCTCTCTCTGCCCTGACACCATGTGAAGAAGGTGCTTGCTTCCTCTTCACCTTTTGTCATGATTATAAGTTTCCTGAGGCCTCCCCATTATACTTCCTATTAAACTTGCAAAACTGAGTAAATTAAGACTCTTTTTCTTCATAAATTACCCAGTCTCAGGTAGTTCTTTATAGTAGTGTAAGAATGGAGTAATACAACATGCCTCCTGGCCTCCAGCTTTATCCTGCCCTGTCTAAGTAGGCATTCAGTATCCAATCTGGGAATAGATCTTCCCAACTTTATAAAACTTCTCTAATCACAGAATTCTGTCAACCCCCTCTAACAGGTCTGGTTACCAGCAGTGGGTATGCCTGACACTCATTTCCAATAGTAATGCTTGAATGATTCAGTCTCATAGTCAGTTATTTATTTGCTCAGCAGCTGCTCTGAGCCCCTATCTGGAGCAAGATCCCAGGCTAAGCCCTGGGGAATTCGATGCAAGAAAGACAGAGAAGTTGCACTGGCCTGCAAGGTCCTTATAGCCCAATGAAGGAGGGATAAATACATGCAAAGGACCAGAGTTCAATAAGGTTGGTATTGGGAGAGATGCGTGGTGGTTGTGGAAACCCAAAAGGAATTGGAAAAGTCTTCTGCCTCATCCTCACATTGCTCCTTACACTCCTCTATTACACTCCTGCTCACAGTCAATTTGTTGCCATCAGGGCCTTGGATAGGGGTCTCAGGCATTTCCAAAGAATAGCAGAACTGGTTGTGGGCCTGAGTTCCTTTCCAGGGTCCCAACATGAAGAAGTAGAGGAGCACTCAGGAATGCAATCCCTCACTCATCTGAGGGGATGTGGAGAAGAAGAAGGGAAATAAAGTTCTGGAATATTTGGGACATGTGGGCAAACTCCGAGGGAAAGTCACTTTCCCTTTGACCCTTCAGCCAAATGGACAGAGGTCAAAGCTAGAGATGCTGCATCCCTCATCAGCTGGAACGTGCACCACTGGCCTGGGTTAGAGATAAAGCCAAAGTCAAAAGCCAAGATCAAACAAAAATTGAGCCAGGTGCTTGGAGCAAAGCAGAAGCAAAAGACTTTTGCCAAAATTTGAACTGCAATGTTAAAAGCTCATTTTGGTGGTCAACGTCTCTGTCATAGCAAAGTGGAACACTCCAAGCACAGGGGAGAGCATGAATTAGGTCTAGGGCTCACTAAAGTCAGAAAATAGAGTGTCAAGCTATATTCACTATCAGAGAGCCGAGCTTCATCAGGATTGTTGTATTTATCTTAGGAGACTCAAAACTTGTAATAGCACTATAGGTATGTCTGACCCCAGCATAGAGGAGCAGAAGTCTCTTCCTTCCACATTCTAGACTTAGCATCTGGAATATACTTTTTTATCAATTGAACTGTCCATCTGCATTCACAAGATTAGATTATCCTAAGGCCACATAAATCCTGAGCCCCAGCTAATTTTCATGTTGTTACATTTCTCAGTGATACCAGTGTGTCTCTGGGTTCCATTACATGCAGTTTCTTTTGGATCCACACCATATTTATGTGCCATATGTTTGACAGTGCACGTCCCCAGAGAGTCTCAGAGAGGTCCTGACTTGTCCAAAGTGGAAAACCCTAGACTCAGGTCTCAAATCCGTGGCCTCACGTTCCAGTGTCATGATTATTTTGTTCCAGCAAGGAGGATCTGTTAGCTTCAAAATCCATGCCTTGATTTCTGAAGTGACAGGTATAAGCTGTGCTGCTTAAGCCTGATGCTTTGGCTGGGGAATGTTGATGTGTGGGGTCAATCAGTTACTTTTGACAGATCCAAGCTTTTTTACTCCAAGTAAGCCTGCTTTTGATCTTCGGTGGCTTGGAATGAGGCAGAACTGTTATTATTATTATTATACTTTACATTCTGGGATACATTTGGAGAACCTGCAGGTTTGTTACATAGGTATACACATGCCATAGTGGTTTGCTTCACCCATAAACCCATCATCTACATTAGGTAGTTCTCCTAATGCTATCCCTCATCTAGCTCTCCACCCCTTGACAGGCCCCAGTGTGTGATGTTCCCCTTCCTGTGTCCATGTGTTCTCATTGTTCAGCTCCCACTTATGAGTGAGAACATGTGGTGTTTGGTTTTCTGTTCCTGTGTTAGTTTGCTGAGAATGATGGTTTCCAGCTTCATCCATGTCCCTGCAAAGGACATGAACTCATTCTTTTTTATGGCTCATGGTATTCCATGTGATGTATGTGCCACATTTTCTTTATTCAGTCTATCATTGATGGGCATTTGGGTTGGTTCCAAGTCTTTGCTATTGTTAACGGTGCTGCAGTAATCATATGTGTGCATGTGTCTTTATAGTAGAATGATTTATAATCCTTTGGGTATATACCCAGTAATGGGATTGCTGGGTCAAATGGTATTTCTGGTTCTAGGTCCTTGAGGAATCATCACATGGTCTTCCACAACGGTTGAAATAATTTACACTCCCACCAACAGTGTAAAAGGATTCGTATTTCTCCACATCCTCTCCAGTATCTGTTGTTTCCTGACTTTTTAATGATCGCCATTCTAACTGGCATGAGATAGTATCTCATTGTGTTTTGATTTGCATTTCTCTAATAATGATGTGTGGGGTCATTATTTCTCTAATAATGATGTATGGGGTCACATAATGATGTGATAATGAGCTTTTTTTCATGTTTGTTGGACGCATAAATGTCTTCTTTTGAGAAGTGTCTGTTCATATCCTTCACTCACTTTTTGATGGGGTTGTTGTTTTTTTCTTGTAAATTTGTTTAAGTCCTTTGTAGATTCTGACATTAGCCCTTTGTCAGATGGACAGATTGAAAAATTTTCTCCCATTCTGTAGGTTGCCTATTCACTCTGATGATAGTTTCTTTTGCTGTGCAGAAGCTGTTTAGTTTAATCAGATCCCATTTGTCAATTTTGGCTTTTGTCACCATTACTTTTAGTATTTTAATCATGAAGTCTTTCCCTATGCCTATGTCCCGAATGGTATTGCCTAGGTTTTCTTCTAGGATTTTTATGATTTTAAGTCTTATTTTTAAGTCTTTAATCCACCTCGAGTTAATTTTTGTATAAGATGTAACGAAGGAGTCCAGTTTCAGTTTTCTGCAAATGGCTAGCCAGATTTCCCAATACCATTTATTAGATAGGGAATCCTTTCCTCATTGCTTTTGTCAGGTTTGTCAAAGATCAGATGGTTGTACATGTGTAGCATTATTTCTGAGGCCTCTGTTCTGTTCCATTGGTCTATATATCTGTTTTGGTACCAGTACCATGCTGTTTTGATTACTGTAGCCTTGTAGTATAGTTTGAAGTCAGGTAGCGTGATGCCTCCAGCTTTATTCTTTTTGCTTAGTATAGTGTTGGATATTCGGGCTCTTTTTTGGTTCCATATGAAATTTAAAGTAGTTTTTTTCTATTTATGTAAAGAATGTCAATGGTAGCTTGATGGGTATAGCAATTACTTTGGGCAGTACGGCCATTTTCACGATATTGATTCTTCCTATTGATGAGAATGGAATGTTTTTCCATATCTGTGTCCTCTCTTATTTCCTTGAGCAGTTGAAGAGGTCCTTCACATCCCTTGTAAGTTGTATTCCTAGGTATTTTATTCTCTTTGTAGCAGTTGTGAATGGGAGTTCACTCATGATTTGGCTCTCTTTTTGTCTATTATTGGTGTATAGGAATGCTTGTGATTTTTGCACATTGATTTTATATGTTGAGACTTTGCTGATGTTGCTTATCAGCTTAAGGAGTTTTGGGGCTGAGACAATGGGGTTTTCTAAATATACAATCATGTCATCTGCAAACACAGAAAATTTGACTTCCTCTCTTCCTATTTGAATACCCTTTACTTCTTTCTCTTGCCTGATTGCCCTCCTCAGAACTTTCAATACTATGTTGAATAGGAGTGGTGAGAGAGGGCATCCTTGTCTTGTGCCAGTTTTCAAAGGGAATGCTACCAGCTTTTGCCAATTCAGTATGATATTGGCTATGGTTTTGTCATAAATAGCTCTCATTAGTTTGAAATACGTTCCATCAATACCTAGTTTATTGAGAGTTTTTATCATGAAGGGCTGTTGAATTTTACCAAAGGCATTTTCTGCATCTATTGAGATAATCACGTGTTTTTTTGTCATTGGTCTCTTTATGTGATGGATTACGTTTATTGATTTGTGTATGTTGAACCAACCTTGCCTCCCAGGGATGAAGCTGACTTGATCGCGGTGGATAAGCTTTTTGATGTGCTGCTGGATTCAGTTTGCCAGTATTTTATTGAGGATTTTCGCATCAATGTTCATCACAGATATTGGCCTGAAATTTTCTCTTTGTTGTGTCTCTGCCAGGTTTTGGTATCAGGATGATGCTGCCCTCATAAAATGAATTAGGGGGTAGTTCTTCTTTTTCTGTTGTTTGGAATAGCTTCAGAAGGAATGGTACCAACTCCTCTTCATACCTCTGGTAAAATTTGGCTGTGAATCTGTCTGGTCCTGGGCTCTTTTTGGTTAGTAGGCTATTAATTACTGCCTCATTTTGAGAACTTGTTATTGGCCTGTTCAGGGATTCGACTTCTTCCTGATTTAGTCTTGGGAGGGAGTATTTGTCCAGGAATTTATCCATTTCTTCTAGATTTTCTAGTTTATTTGCATAGAGTTGTTTATAGTATCCTCTGATGGTAGTTTGTATTTCTGTGAGATTAGTGGTGATATCCCCTTTATAACTTTTTATTGTGTCTGTTTGATTTTTCTCTCTTTTCTTCTTTATTAGTCTGGCTAGTGGTCTATCTATTTTGTTAATCTTTTCAAACAACCAGCTCCTGGATTCATTGATTTTTTTTGAATGTTTTTATGTGTGTGTGTGTTTCTCTATCTCCTTCAGTTCTGCTCTGATCTTAGTTATTTCTTGTCTTCTGCTAGCTTTTGAATTTATTTGCTCTTGCTTCTCCAGTTCTTTTAATTGTAACATTAGGGTGTCGATTTTAGATCTTTCCTGCTTCGTCCTGTGGGCATTTAGTGCTATAAATTTCCCTCTAAACACTGCTTTAGCTGTGTCCCAGAGATTCTGATACATTGTGTCTTTGTTCTCATTGGTTTCATAGAACTTATTTATTTCTACCTTAATTTCATTATTTACCTAGTAGTCATTCAGTAGCAGGTTGTTCAGTTTCCATGTAGTTGTGCAGTTTTGAGTGAGTCTCTTAATCCTGAGTTCTAATTTGATTGCACTGTGGTCTGAGAGACTGTTTGTTATGATTTCCGTGAGGTAGAACTGTTTTTATGCAGCCTGCCTGGGTAGCTGTGCTTATATAAGTGAAAAAAACCACTATGCTATGACATGAGTTTGGTGACTATCCAAGTAGTCCCAGGGCAGCCATAAGGGCACTGGGATAAGATGGACTAAGAACCAGCAGACTGAGAGCTTAAGTTCTAATTCTGTTGCATTAGACTTATGGGACTTTGGGCAAGTCAAATAATTTCTCCAAATCTCATTTGTCTTCATTGTATAGAATGAGTAAAATCTCAGTAGAACTTTTAAATTAGTGTAAATTAATGTGCTGGAAAGAGTTGCATAAGTTTTTGAGTGCTACACAAATGTGAAGGTTTTTAGTGCAGACTCTAAAGCCAGTTGTCCATCTAAGTTAAAATCCTGACCTAACTTGGATAAGTTGCTTACTATTTCTATGATCCACTTCATCTGTAAAGTGAGAGTATTAAGATATGTTCAGCATCACAGACTTGAAATCTCTGGATTGGATTATGTTTTGGATGCAAATTTTTTCAAATATTATGAAGGTAATAAAGTGTACAAACCATCTAACACCTAAAACCTTCAGAAGGTTATGGGACAACACCATGTAATTAAACACATTAATGTTTTATTTTTCAATGAAACTTGACTATTCGTAAGTGGGATGAATAAAGACCATGAATAGCATCACATCAGGTTTGATAAGGTTTTGCTGTCAAAAAAGTTTGTACCAAACTTGCCTTTTTTTTTTTTTTTTTTTTTTTTTTTGAGATGGACTCTCACTCTGTTGCCAGGCTGGAGTGCAGTGGTGCGATCTCGGCTCACTGCAATCTCTGCCTCCTGGGTTCAAGCGAGTCTCCTGCCTCAGCCTCCTGAGTAGCTGGGATTACAGGTGTGCACCACCACACCCAGCTAATTTTTGTATTTTTCGTAGAGATGGGGTTTCACCATGTGGGCCCAGATGGTCTCGATTTCCTGACCTCGTGATACACTCGCCTTGGCCTCCCAAAGTGCTGGGATTACAGGCGTAAGCCACAGAGCTTTTTGGACTATGGAATTGTAGATAATGGATTATACCCCTGTACTGCCTGCCATTTAGTGTAGGCATGGGGATAAAATAAGTTAATATGTGTAAACTGCTTAGACAAATCCCTGGCAAAGAGTAATTATTGAATAAATATTAGATATTATTACTTTTATTACCTTAAAGAGTACAACCAAGAGAGAATGAGGCTTAACAGGTCCTAATGGACATTTCCCAGATTTGTATTAATTAGTGAACTAATAGAGTTGCCAGAGGGGTAATCTCTTATCCCTTGGCTGATGAGAAAATATATTTCTAGTCTGAGCTGTAGTCAGCACATAAAGGAACAACATTGTGCTTTGAGGACATGTGTGTGTGCAAGTCAGAGAGAGGGAGAGAGAGAGAGAGAGAGGGGAGATTACAGGCCCAGTGTTCTGTGCACCACAGCAAAATACTAACAGTTTGCAAATGTGAAGTATTTTCAGTTTCTTCTCATGACTTTTCTAAATATTATCATTTGAGCTTAAATTACTTTTATAATGACAAAAAAAGGTACATCTTCTTTCAAGCCCTCTCCTGTTTTCCTCTCCTTAGAGAATTGGTTCCCAGATTCAGGCTCCCTTTTACTAGCAACCATCAAGTGACTAGCTTTTATTGATTGCCTACAATATGCCAGACACTGCAGAAAGTGCTAAGAAGTAAAAGGAAAAACCAGACACGTATGAAAAATCTTCAGCAAATCACTTCCCATTTGTGTAGCAACTTATAGTTCTTACCATGCTTCAACATAAATTCTCTCAATTGGTCTTTCTCTCTAGATTAGGGAGAGTATATATTTTGGTCAACATTTTGTCAATGAAGAAACTTAGCCAAGGTCACTTAATCTATTAGCAATGAGGTTAAACTCAACTTCTGAATCACACGAGTGGTATAACAGCATAAATCAGTATTCCTAAGAACTTGAAAATTAGTGACACTTTGAGAAGGTAATACTGGAAAATCAGGTAGTAAATTACTGTGGCCAACTATAAGTAAAATCTTCAACTTGGCAACAAATGGTAATGGAGGCTAAAAGTTTAGGGGCCACCAAATGAGACCTTTAAAGAGTAACCTCAAAGTAGTTCAGTTTCTAAAGCTGGATATTGATGAACCTAAGAAAGAAAGCTTCAACAAAAGTCAGATGTTTGGAAGAGAGTACTGGAAACAGAAGGAAGGAAAGTGGATGTGGTCTTTATGTATTCAGCACAATCAAAGGGGCAAAGCTGCGAAGAGGCACCATTTCACGTTAGGGACATCAATAAGAACAAAGTCCCTTTGTTCAGATTCTATACTCACAGGTAACCTTCAGGTTATTTTTAACTTCCCAACGAATCAGGGTATGGGCTGATATGTTCCTAGCAACAACTTTAAGTGCTTAATTTTTTTGTTGTTTTGTTTCTTTTGACTTTTGTTAGAATTTGTCCCTAAGTGCTTGACTGGCTTTAACTGCACTGCCAGAGACAAATTTGGAAACCAACAAAGCAAAGATTAGTTCTTGATCCAAACAAGGTTCTATTATCTTAGACCCTGTCCAGGCATTTTGTCCACCTTCTTGATGACATCTCCACTTCTCCATGCTCTGTGCTTCATGCTGAGAGCACAAAGTTGTTCCTCCAAGTCATTCAAGTCAATGGCCCTGTTTCTTCATACTAGATCTTCCAATCTCACACAGCTTTTTCTGCGCAAAGGGGGCTGGGCCTGCCTGCCCTTGTTAAAAGGAAGGGAATCATTCAGCATTTTGTTCTGCATTCTTCTACCCCAGATAACCCTCTGTAATTTGAGGTTGGCTGGAAATCTGGAAATCCTTATTCTTATCAGGAGAATTTCCATTGCTAAAGGGGAGGGTGCACTAGGCCACATCCTGTGTTCTGGGAGAGGCTCAAGAGTCAGTAGAAATACTTTAGACTCAAACAAATTCAGGGGCTTTCTTAAGTGGATTCAAAAAACAGACTAGGACAACAGGCTCACTTTAATTTTTCCTGTGTTTTTTGTTGTTGTTGTTGTTTTCCTCCTTTGCTTTGCAGAAGTCCCATTGCCCCAGGCTCCACAGTGGACAAATTTTCCATTTGCAAAGTTCTTCCCATGGACTAGCAAAACTCACTGCCTGGCTCCTGACTTGAAAGTCTTTGGAGCCTCAGGTGATCAAACTAAGACTTTCTAGACTTAGAGCCCTCAGTATCTATACAGCACAGCCGCGGGGGCCTGGGAGATATTTGCTTGTGTTTCAGAATGTATAGAGGTAGACTGCACTCAGGGGATTTGTTCATTTTAGCAGACTTGGCAGAACTTCCCTGCATGACCTAAATAGAATATCTTCCTCTACATAAAGCATGCATCAGGGTATTTCCTGATTTATTCATGAAAGGTTTGCTTTACAAAGGCCTCAGGAACTGTGCAATCTCAAAATACATGATACATAGGCCTGGATACTAGAGTGGCATTTGTAAAAATTGCTGTGATAGATGGGCTGTGCAGTATGGCTGCAGAGTTGGATTAATTTAAATACCCACGGTTGGGGGTTGCTCTTTTAGAGGAAATGAGACCCAACCTGCAGATTGTTGCCAATAATATAGAGAAGTCTTCTCTCTCTGCAATGAATAATTGATCAAGGAATGGAAAAAGAAGTGAATACAATTCATGTGCACTTTGTGGGGACATGGGACCTCTACCTGCTAATCATTCATTGGCTCATTCATTCATTCCCAGCTAGAGGATTAACCTGGCAGCAGCTGATATGATGAGTTCTGTTGAGAGTACATAGCAATAGGTATATATGGGCTCCTCAGGACAGTAGGATATAATATTTGGAATCCAACCAGTCTTGGAATCTGGGGTTCTCTTTTTACCATGGGAATGGGAGGTATCAATCTCTCACCTAAGAGAGAAACAAAGAATGATTTCTCCTATTCAAAGCCAGGTATTTTCATGTGAGTCCACTGTATGCTTTCTAATCATGGGTGCATCTAATGCTTCTGTATTTTCATGCTGGGGTATTTTTAACAGCACAGCAGATGGACCTTGGTTGTTTGCAAAGAAGTTTTATTTTGGAGCTTGTGAAGAGATTGGGGTTAATGTACAATAAAGTGAAAGTGACGTTTGTAAAGACGGTGAGAGCAGAATGCTAGGATCCATTACCCTGATAACCCCACAAACAGACCGGCAGCCTCCATCGGCGAACTGCTGCTCAAATCCCATCAGCGTTACTTGCAGGATGCATCACCACTTTGTGGCAAATTTCCAGAGGTTTTCAGATGCCAAGGAACTCATCCTAACTAGGACAAGGAGACTTTGTTTTACAAACTTTGCTTTGGGGCATAGAACTTTGGGGAGATCCAGACCCGGCTCCTTCTCGTTTTGTGATCATGGACATTCATTGGCAGTGATGCGAAGAAATATCTAAGTGCAGGCTCTTGAATCTGATACCCCAGGGCTAAAGCGTCACAATGAGGAGGTCTGATGGTAGTAAGCAGTGTAGTGAGTATGGGCTGAGCCACATGGGGATGGTGTTTCTTTTCAGAGCGAGATGGACATCACCAGGACAATTTGGATTCCTGATGGGAAGCTTAAAAGGCTTTCTGGGAAGGATCTTCCAAGAAGGGAAACCATCCAGAGGATCGTATTTGAATGAATTAACCTTCAGTGATTTCCCATGACCCAGAGGATTAAGTCCAAGTCCTCAGTACAGATTCTAGTTCCCTCACCATCTGGCCCCTGACTAACCTTGGGTCTTTCCATTGTTCCCAAACATGTGTTCTAACCCTTCCAAACTGTCATTTATTCCCTGATGGTAATAGTCAACATTTATCCAGGCCTTTAGAATGCCAGGAACAGGGCTAAAACCTTTATGCATTTCATCATTTAATCTTCAGAGCAATCTCTGAGGTAGATACTATTATGGCCCTCAGTTTGCAGATGAGGAAACAAGAGCATAGAGGATATAAAACTGCATCACAACAGTATTGGGAAGGCTGAGATTAGAACGCAGTGCAACCCCATGGCCAGGCCTTAACCATGTCATCACTCTCTTACCTCCTTGTCTGGATGAGAAACACCTTGCACACATTGCTTTTTCTGCATAGGATTAATTGGCCTTTCTCTTTATTTGCCTGGTTTAAAAAACATATCTTTGTTCATCAAGACCTTCAAGATTAAATATCCCCTTTTCTGGATGCCATTCTGGCACCTCTAGGCACAGTTAGTGGTTTTCTCCTTGGAGTTCCCACATCCCTTGTGTGAATCCACAGCACACACTGTATTGCAATGCAGTGACCTCCTTCCATTGTGTATTCATTCTGTGCCTGGCTGGCTCTGTGGGAAGACTCCTCAGATCTTTCTTTTGGATGAAACAAAGCTCTAGGAGAGTGAACAGCAAGCCAGGAGCAGCCAGCTCCATGAATCCAGGGGTAGCTCAGGCTCTGGGTGATGAGTGTACCCAAATGCCACGTGGCATTTCATGAGTGCCTGCCACATTCTAGCCTTTATCATTAACCACACCCCACGGTGGTTTTCTTCAACATGTGAGGCAGCGCCTGCATGTCTGATAACCCAGCTTCTTTCTGGAAAGGATTTCCTTTGGCCTGGGTGCATAGCTGGCCCTGCAAGGGTTAACCATGAGGCATCCCAGATCAGTAGAACATGAGGTTTCCATTAACTGGTGGTATGCGGACCAGTGGCACGAGCATGGATTATTTGGTAATAAAAACACACTGTGCAGAATTTATGTCAGAGGTTCACTTCTCTCTTTCCCTGTCTCCTGTCTCAGCATAGAGAAACTAGGCCCTCTTTGCTCTGGCACTGTATTGTAGCAAAAGTTGGTATCAGACTTTCCTCCCAACTTCCGTGAATCCTACTGGGTGTGCTCATCTTGTCTCCAAAATGACACATGGAAAGAAAGGGTGCCAGAGGAATTCATTCCTTCTCCAAAGATGAATCCAAAAAGAACCAGTTGGTATACAGAGTAAGAAAGTGTGAAGGAGACAGAAAAAAGAAAGGGTCAGGGGAAAGAGAAATAGGGAGAATATGAAGGAGGGAGTGTGAGAAAGATAGCAGAGAATGAGTGCATTTAGGAGAAGACAGTTGAAAGAAACAGTGGGGGATTCTGAAACCAGTTATTTGGGAAGAAAGGAAATTTACATCTATAAAGAATTCAGTATGTGGTAGGCAATGTACATCTTTATACATTATTTCATGAAAGCTTACACGCTTCCACTAACTTGTCATGCAAGTCATACAGCTAAGGCCACAGGTTTCCACCAAGGTCTCTCTGGCTCTAAATATTCTCACCTCCCTTTTTTTAATTATGGGGTTGCCCAGCTACACAAAAGAGAGATTAGCCTCCCATTTTCAGTTTCAGGTGAGAAGAAATTCATTGATGATTTCCCTTCCTTGGAAAC
This sequence comes from Symphalangus syndactylus, assembly GCF_028878055.3. NCBI lineage: Eukaryota > Metazoa > Chordata > Mammalia > Primates > Hylobatidae > Symphalangus > Symphalangus syndactylus. The sequence continues at coordinate 38,526,734 of NC_072425.2, read as the reverse complement.
AGAAGATAGACCAATCGCTAGAACACAGTACCCTGGGGATCTCTCAAAAGCTCTGCCCCACGATTCACTACTCTAGGAAGGTGGGAAGCTTTCTGAACAGAGGCCACTCTGGAGTTCAGAAACTCTTATTCAGATCGCTGTTATTTCCTAAGCACTTACTATTTGTCAGGTCCTGTGATGTTGACAATGAAGAAATGATAAGTAGAACAGCATCTTTCTTGCAGAGTTCACAGTCTCCTTAGGGTGACTGAAGGATACATAAGCAAAGGTTTCCAAATGCTATGATGGTGGTATGTACAAAGGCCCAAAGCAAAAAGACAGATCCAAGTTAGCAGGGGGGAGTATGTGGAAAAGTGGGACAAGGCAGAATAAGGAAGCCATGTGCAAAGTCTCGAGAGCGCAAGGCACATATGGATAATAATATGGACAATAGGAAGTAGTTAGTTGTGGGTGAATAATGGTTCTCCACTCTAGCTGCACATTAGAATCACAGGAGGAGATTTAAAACACACAGGTGGCAGAGATCCACCCCTCAAAATCTCCAGAGGGATTGTCTGAGTATCAATACTATTTTTTTAAAAAATTTCCAAGGGAAGGTTGAGAACAACTGGCATACTGCTCAGGTTACATCTAGGCTAGAGTGAGAGATGAGTATGGAGCCTAAGGAAGGACTCAGAGATGAAAGGCCTTGGATGCCACTCCAAGCAGTTTGAGCTTCCCCTGTGGACGTGCAAGATTTTTAAACAGGGAAGTGACCTTACTTATAGGAAATGAGTCAGCACAATGGAAAAGCTTTGGTTGGCTGAGCCTCAGGGGAAATTCTGGCTTCATCTTCTCCAGCCTGACCACCTGCGCTTACTAAGGCACAATTGCTTTAACTCTTCCTTTGGTAGATACAGTCAGAAGCCTTAGGTCACACTGGGAAACCAGTGTCCTGGCAGTCAGGTGACCCTGGTTCTGATCTACCTGCAGGCACAGACTTGCTGAGGGACCTTGGCCAAATCTTTCCTGGGCTATGGTCTTCAGCTCCCCACCCCAAACAATGAGGAGATTAAACGAATCTGTGCTTCTCCATGAGGATGGCAGTATCTGATTGCTCTGATTTGCTTTTAGCCAAAATGCTCTCTGGACTTTTACATTTAATATAGCAATAAAGGTGATTTCTGTTAATCAAACGGACCTAGGTTAGGAGATGTAGGGGAAAGATGAGCCAGGAATTTCAAATGGGTAGTACTTTCTCGTCTCCTTGGGTCTCTGACCAGATGTCAGTTGTCTTCCTGATATATGCCATCTGTAGGGGCACTGCTTAGGTGAGCATGCTCCTCAAATAGTCCACCTCTCCTTCATCAGGATCTTCGGGAGTCAATGACCTAATCTTTTCTGTTGAGATGGAAAAGAATCCAGATTTGGAGATGCCCTGTTCATCCCAGCTGGCCTTGAACTAAGAGTAGCATTACCTTGAAAAACATCCCTAACAGGCCTCCCTGTCTAAGGCATGACCTGCCCCAATCCACTCACGTTGAACCTAGGAGAACCTTTCAAAAGTTGCTGTGATGCACCTTCAATGGTCCCTCATTTCCCTGTATAAAGCCCAATTTCTCAGACCTAAAACAACCCTCCCTGCATCTGATTCTTCAGCCTTACCTCCTAATAGGACTTTGCAGTGTCCTGAACCCTAGGAATTTAGAATTGCTCACTGTTTTCACAGATAGGCAAGTCCTTTTATGCTTACAAGTCTGGATGCATATAGTTTCCCTCACCTTGCTTACCTGGGAAACTTTTACTCATTCGTAGGCCCAGCTAAAATTTTACTTCATTCATTGAGAACCTAACCTCTGTTCCAGGAAAAATGCCAGATGCTTTGAGGATGAATAAAACAAAATCCTTTAGCAATGGCTCTGCCCTCTGTACCCTCTGCACTTTCTCCTGACTTTGTCACTTTGTGGTGATTATCCATTTACATTTCTGGCTCTTTCTCTGGATTGTAGACTCTTAACAGCCACAACACCTCTCATTTATATCTGTGTTCATAGCATTGAGCATTGGGCTTGGCAAAGAGTAGGGACTGAGTGGATATTTGATGGATAAATGAATAAAGGCATGAATGATTAATTTATTTCATAAATGAATGAGTATATAAATGTACCAAGTAGAGTGAGGACTGCTTTAACTCTTGGGACCACCACAGGTGGTAACAAGGAAGAGACCCCTTATATCCCTTAGTCTGGACTAGTAGAGCCTGGAATAGGCCTTCAAAGATCACTGCCACCTTACAGATGAGAAATTGAGACCAGACAAGGGAAAGGGCTTAACTAGATGGTCAAATGACTGGCAGATGATCCTCAGCTTTTCCCACACTGCCAGAATAGGCAGCCCCTTCTGAGCGTGTAACTCTGTTATCCTTGCATTATGGGATCCTTTTGTTTCATTTAACTCCACTCTCGCAAACAGTGTGCAGCCTGGCATCATTGTCTTGGAATCTGATCACTGGTTTGGTTGCCTTCTTCCTCTGTCTATTTGATATGGCCAGCCAGGGAGACAGCGCCGACAAGGCAGTCTTAAACCCTACACTGACAGAAATCAGGTGTCCTTGCTTCATAAAAGAAACATTAACTGATCCGATGGGAGCTGGAAGCAGAAGTGCTGACAAAGATGTAACTCCCAAGGATTCTATGGGGCAAGGAGAAAGCATCATTCTCTCCTGATTTAGAGCCATTATGGGGTTTATAGACAAGACAGAGAAGAATGAGAGAAGCCAGGGCAGAAGGCCACCAGGATGGAGGTCTCGGCAGCTCAGCTGAAGGGAACAAGGGAAGCAGGATGATAAGAAGGGCCACTGTCTCCTTCTCTCTAAGCCCATGGCACTGTCCAAGTCCTTACTCCCTCTCTCCTGGACCAAAGCATCCCCTTTAGCTCTCCTACTATCTTTATAGTCTTCAGCCTCAATTTGTCACCAGTCCCGTCTCCACACTGAAGTCTGATGGTCTTTCTAAAACACCTGTGCGTAATTTAGATGTCCCTGATTAGAATCCTTTAGTGGCTCCCAGTTACTCTGTATAGAATCCAAGCACCTCAGATGACATACAAGAGCACTCTAAACCCCTTCCTGCTGTCCCTCAAGAGGGAATTCAGTCTTTACTCACCATGTGAGTCAGAGACCCTCTGGCAAAGGAAAGATTCAAGAGACAGCGGTGGGGTGGTTGATGGCAGGAGCAAGCCCTCTTCCTAGAAGAATCATCTTCCTTCCTATTCCCACACATTTCCCCCAGATTCCTCTCATGAGAAAGCTCTAGTAGCACATAGGGACTGAGACACTCTATCTTGTGCTTAGACCTATCTGAGGCACCAGACAGGGATTCCAGATTTGGATTTAGGGATGAATCGGGTGCAGCCCCTGCCCTCAAGGAATGCACAGTATGATGTAAAAAAAAGTAGTAACAGTTATCACAAAGTGATATGGTTTGGCTGTGTCCCCACTCAAATCTCACCTTGAATTGTAATAATCCTCACGTGTCAAGGGTAGGGCCAGGTGGAGATAATTGAATCATGGAGGCCGTTTCCCCCATACTGTTTTAGTGGTAGTGAATAAGTCTCACGAGATCTGATGGTTTTAAAAAGGACAGTTCCCCTGCACACTTTCTCTTGCCTGCCACCATGTAGGATGTGACTTTGCTCCTCTTTCACCTTCTGCCATGATTATGAGGCCTCCCTAGCCACATGGAACTGTAAGTCCATTAACCCTCTTTTTCTTTATAAATTATCCAGTCTCGAGTATGTCTTTATTAGCAGTGTGAGGATGGACTAATACATAAGGCCATCCTAGAAGTGTGCCCAAAGTGCTCTGGGTTGGGGCAGGGGCAGAGATTCTAACTGAATGTGGAGGAACTCAGGATATCTGGGCTAGCCCTCAGGTGATGATTAGGCATTTCTCAGGAGGAAAACAAGAGAAGGAATTAAAAACTTTCTCTGTGTTATAAACCATGTGCAAAGACGCATAGAAGACACAGGTGTGGAACATTTAGAATACAAGGCATAATTGAATAGAGAGCAGGTGTCACAAGGTAAGAGATATCAGTGGCTGCAGGACCTCATGTGGTGTCGTCAGATCTTTCTCTCTCTTTCTTGCTCCATCTCCCTTGTCTTCTCTTCCCTGATGTTGGTCTCATTTTCTCTCTGATGGAGGAGCATCTTCCTTGTGAAGTGGGTAGGAGAAGAAGGTGGCATGTGTAGACGCAACTTTAGGCTTACATCATCACAGCTGAAGGGACTCAGAGGAAGGAGTTGTTTTCTCACTGTTTGCCTTAGTTCTGGCTGCTGTAACAAAGTACCAAGGACGGGGTGCCTTAAATGACAGATATTTATTTCTCACAGTTCTGGAGTCTGGGAAGACTGAGATCAGGGTGCCAGCGTGGTCTGGTTCTGGTGAGGGCCCTCTTCCCAGTTGCAGATTGCTAACTTCTCCTTGTATCTTCATGTGGTAGAAACAGCAGGCAAGCTCTCTGGTCTCTCTTATAAGGGCACTAATACCATCTGGGGGCTCCACGCTCATGACCTGACTGTCTCTTGAGGACCCCTAGTACAATTACCATTACACTGAGGGTTAGATTTCATCATCAGAATCTGAGGTAGGGGGACACAGACATTCAGTACCTAACACTGCTTCAGGGTATACTAATCCCGGGGAAGAGCTCGGGTTGGCCTGCTTGTCACATGAATGCCTCCAGGACTAACTCCTGCTCACCCCTGTGGAGTACATGCTTGAGCAGACCTGGGTAACGTGACTAAGGTAAGGCTCTAGGATTGCTGATCTCTCCAACACCACACAGTCAGAGTCAAGGAGTAGTTCCTCAAAGGAAGATGGATTGCTGTTACCAGAAGACGCGAAATGGTTTTGGACAAACAAAACTATAGATGTCCACTTCATTTGTGGGCTTTCCTCCTTCAGGGATACCTTGGATGATTCTCTGGGAATACCATGGGCTTCCTGACCTTTTCTTTATCCAGGGGACTTGCACATAGCATCTTCTCAATGAATGTTTATTAATAATTGTTTTGGTATATCTAACAGTAAAGATAGACATTAAAGAAAAAGAATAATAATGTGCAAAGCTGAAAATTCAAACACTTTAGCAGCTTTGAAACAACTCATTTGGAAGAAATGTCTTGCTGCCCTTGGTGAGTCTGAAGAAAGAATAAGAAGACACTCAAAGAGCATGTGGAGTGTGTGCAGCTGCGTGTGCACCAGGAAGCAGAGCTCAGCTGAAGAGCTGCAGTCAGCATCCGAGATAGGAGAAGCCTGTCCTGGCTTTGATGCTGCAGGGGATAATGGAGCCACAGTGCAAGCACAGGGCCTTTTATTGATGGGGTAAAAGGAGCCAGCTGGGGTTTGTCTATAGCTGAGCTTCTGATTCTGTCCCATACTTCTGAAAAATACCCTCTTTGTTCCTTTGCTGCAGGTGGCACCTGTCATTACAGGGCATGTAAATAGAATAGGCAGCCCTGGGCTACTTAAGAGATGCCCCTTCCTCAAATGAGTCTCAAACAGCTGAGTTCGTCTCCCTTGCTCTGTCCCTTTCTCTCAATCAGAGGATTCAGCTGAACAAGGAGGATGATGGTGGCCACGGAACTCTGTGTTCCAATAAAGGGCCACTAACTTTTGTTACAAGATGACAGTCTCAACTTTGCTACAGCCTCCTCTCCCATACCAAATCTCTAAACGTTATAGAAAAAATATAAAAGAAAAAAATTCCAAATTGAGTTCCTAAACCAAGAAGTGAGGCCCCAGATCAGTTCAAAAGCAACAAAGAATTCTTTAAAAGCAGAAAGCAGGTGAGATTGGTGTGAAAGGCAAACTATAACCCAAAAGGCACCGAGGAAGTTCTATTGAAAAAGTTTACTTGCCCAGAAAGAGCAGATACAGAGAAGAGGAGGAGATCCAGAGGTGACTGAGCTGATGCTATGGGGTTGCACCATTCTGACCCCATTCTTCCCCCTACGGCAGCTGGCTACTACAGGGGTGCTTGTCTCCAGGCGCAGTGATTTTTCAGGAATTTGGATTAGGGAGATAAGGCAAGACCATAGGGGGCTGGTAACACCCAGGAGAAAGGAGAGCATCCACAGTTGGTACACAAGTCACCACACAAAGCTATTCAAATGCAGGTCCTACCACTTCTCAGACCGCAGTGAAAAGGGTGAGTACAATCTAGGAAGTGTGCACACTGCTCTTCTCAAACAGGCTGCAGGAACAAATAGAGCAGAGCCAAACAGAGAAACTCAGCTGCAAAGGTAGATACACAACCCACCCTCACCAAATAATTTGAAGAAAGCCAACACTATGAAAAAGATATAGCAGACTCAAATTCACAACCTCTACCTGGTGAATCAGAGGGGTGCGAGGAAGCAGAACATGTCTCTAGGATAAATGAAGTTAAAATCACACAGTTAAAGCTAAAAGGATTTGTAGTGATAACACATCAACTAGAGCTCATTCATTACAAATTCAGTTGATGAATATAAAGAAAAACATCCAACAGACCACTCGTGTGGTAGAATGGACACAAGTGACAAGGGAACAGTGGGCTAGAAGATCGAGGCCAGGAATTCTCATAGAATGTGGCAGAAATGAAAAGATTAGGCTAGCTAAAGAAAGGTTAAGAATTATAGAAAACAAATTCCACATTTTAACATCCGTCTACTAGGTGTTCCAGAAGAAAGGAACCTTTAAATAAATAATAAAAGTTCCCAGAACTAAGGAAAAACATTTCATAGATTGGAAATACTCAGCAAGAATTGAAAAAAAAAAAATCTGCACATAGAAATTTCAGGATCTCAATGGGGAAAGAAAGTCAGAAAATCATCCAGACAAAAGAAAATTCACCTACAAAGGAAGAAGAGTCAGATTATCATCAGCCATTGCTTCAGCTATATGAAAAATGAAAAGTTCTAGATGTAAATTACTTCAAGCCAAGAGTTCTATGACCAGCCAAAATTTCACTGGTGATTAAAGACAAAAAGATGATATTTCTAGAGATACATGACCTCAGAAAACGTATAACCCACATTATCTGAAAGAAAAAAATAACTAGAGGATATTCTACAGGAAGGAGAAAAATTCAGGAAGTAGAAGGTGAGATTCATGAAGCAATGATGAGTACAAGAAATAAGAAATTATTGTTTCAGGCCAAGCGTGGTGGCTAACGCCTGTAATCCCAGCACTTTGGGAGGCTGAGGTGGGCGGATCACTTGAGGTCAGGAGTTTGAGACCAGCCTGGCCAACATGGTGAAACCCCGTCTCTACTAAAAATACAAAAAACTAGCCAGGTGTAGTGCCGCATGCCTGTAATCCCAGCTACTCAGGAGGCTGAGCCAGGAGAATTGCTTGAACCCAGGAGGTGGAGTTTGTACTGAGCTGAGATTGCACCACTGCACTCCATTCTGGCGATGGTATGAGACTGTCTCAAAACAAAACAAAACAAACAAACAAACAAAAAAACCAAATGAGATTATTGTTTCAGTGTAGACTATAGGTTGGTATATGAATTGAAGAATTGAGAGGCAGAGCAGGATGTAAAAATATATTAATGTTTGTTTTGTTTGCAGAAAAGCAGAATATAGATATTCATATAGTAGTTCTTGCTTAGAAAAACATGTTAAAATATGTTTAAATAGATGTTAAAAATTTCATAATACAAAACTAGACAGAGGCATCACAAGAAAACTATAGATCAATGTTCCTCACAAATATGAATGAAAAATTTTCAAAAAATCCCCCAAAGGATAGCAAACTGAATCCAGCAAGACATATAAAGAATTATACACCCTGACCAAGTGGTATTTATCCTAACAATGCAAGGTGGGTTGATATCCAAATATCAACTTAATGGACCACATTAATAAAACAATGAAAAAAATTACATGACGAATCAACACATGCAAAAAAGCATTTGACAAAATCTAACACCCTTTCATGATAAAAAGCACTAAAAAAATAGAAAGGGATGTTCTCAATCAGATCAAGAGTATCTATGAAAAGCCAACAGCTAACATCCTACTTAATAGTGAGAGACTCAATTTTTTATACCTAAGATCAGGAACAACACAAAAATGTCTGCTCTTGCCACTTGTGTTCAGTATTGTACAGAAGGTTCTAGCCAGGACAACTAGGCAAGCAAAAGAAAAAATGGCATATGATTTGAAAGAAAGAAGTCAGACTATGTCTATTATCAATGATAAGATCTTGCATATAAAAAAATCCTGAGGAATCCACTAAATAAAACTGTTAGAACTGATTAGAATTTTGACAAAGTGGCAGGATATAAGATCAACATAGAAACATTATATTTCTATAACTAGTAAACTAAGCTGAAAATAAAAATAAAATTATTTCATTTACAATAGCGTAAATAATACAGTACTTGGGAATAAATTTAATAATGGAAATGTAAGACACACTGGAAAGCTAAAAAACATTATTGAAAGAAATTAAAGAAAATCTACATAAATAGATACCCAATTTTTATGAATTGGAAATATTAACATCATTAGGATGGCAATACTTTCCAAATTGATCTACAGATTCAAAACCATCCCCTTCCAAATATTAGTGAACTAAGAAATCAAAAAGTTGATCCTAAAGTTCATATGGAAATATAAGGAATTCAGAATAGTGAGAACAATCTTGGAAATGAGCAAAGTTAGAGGACTCACACTTTGTGGTCTCAAAACTTACTAAACAGTTACGGTAATCAAGACAGTGTGGTATTGGCACAAGGATGGGCATAAATCAATGGAATAAAGTTGAGAGGCCAAACCCTAACATTTATGGCCAGTTGATTTTCAACGGAAGAGTAGAGGACAATTCAATAGCAAAAGAGTGGCCTTTTTATTAAATGGTTCTTAGAAAACTGGATATCCATATGCAAAAAAATTGTAGATGCCCTACATTAAACAATATACAAAAATGAACTCAAAGTGGATCAAAGACCTAAATGTTAAGAACTAAAACTATAAAACTCCTGGAAGAAAGCAGGAATAAATCTCCACGACCTTAGTTTAGGCAATAATTTCTTAGCTATAATATCAAAAGCACAATCAATAAAGAAGACAATTGATAAGGCGGGAACTTCATTAGATTTTAAAATCTGTGCTTCAGTACACTTTTACACTGTTGGTGGGTGTGTAAATTAGTTTAACTATTGTGGAAGACAGTGTGGCAATTTCTAAAAGACCTATTGGCAGAAATACCATTTGACCTAGAATTCTATTACTGGGTATATACCCAAAGGAATATACATCATTCTATTATAAAAACACATGCATGCATATGTTCACTGCAGCACTATTCACAGTAGCAAAGACACAGAATCAACCTAAATGTCCATCAATAACAGACTGGATAAAGAAAATGTGGTACATATACAACATGGACTACTATGAAGCCATAAAAAGGAACGAGATCATGTCCTTTGCAGATACATGGATGGAGGTGGGAGCCATTATCCTCAGCAAACAAAGGCAGGAACAGACAACCAAACACCACATGTTCTCACTCATAAGTGGGAGGTGGATTATAAGAACACATGGACACTTGAAGCAGGGGAACAACACACACTAGGGCCTGGGAGGTGGGAGTGATGGGAGAGCGTCAGGAAGAATAGCTAATGGTTGCTGGTGTTAATACCTTGGTGATGGGATGATCTGTGCAGCAAACCACCTTGGCACACGCTTATCTCTGTAACAAACCTGTGAAACAGGAAAGGTTTCCTTGTCCCCTCACAGGGCGTGCAGTGAGGGTGTGGCTCGCTTCTTCAGTGCCCTGTTGCTCAAACCTCTAGAGGAGCATACAGACAGGCAGGCTGTGGGGCTGTGACCCCACAGCAGTGTCTAGGGGTGAATGTTGACAGCTGAAGCCCCAGTGGGCATGCATTACAGTGTGCTCTTTTAGTTTAGCCCTCCATAGGTGGCTTGTGTTACTCAGCTCAGTTAGACCCCTCTACCTTGTTGCAAGCACAGAGGGCTTTCTGTATCCCGAGTTCTTGCCTTGCTGTACCAGAAGAATAGGCTCACAAGTGGGCTTGGAGAATGAGTGCAAGGTTTTATTGAGTGGAAGTAGCTCTCAGCAGATGGGGGAGCCAGAAGGGAAATGGTTTTCCCCCCGAGTCAGTCTGCTTGGCGGCCTGGGCTGGCGTACCAGTGCCTGTCAGTGGTGCGTTCCTCTCAACGTCTAGCCACCCATGGGTTCATCTGCTGATGTGCTCCTCTCGATGTCCAGCTGCCTGTGTGTGCCTGCTAGGGTCTCGGGGGTTTTTATAGGCACAGGATGGGGGTGTGGCAGGCCAGTGTGGTCTTGGGAAATGCAACGTTTGGACAGGAAAACAAAAATGCCTGTCCTCACCCAGGTCCATGGGGGTGGAGCCCTAGCCAGGGACCACTCCCTCCTCTAAGCAGCACTTCCCTTCCCCGCTTCTGTATCATTTAAAGGTACCATGCTCTTCCATTCTCAGCACTCCTGTATCACCTGCATATCCTGCACATGTACCCCAGAACTTAAAAGTTGAAGAAAAAAAGCTGCTCTAAAATATTCCGTCAAAAAAGTAAAGATAACCCACAGACATGAAGAAAATATTGGCAAATCATATATTTAATAAGGTATTTGTATCAGAATATATAAAATTTCTTACAACTAATTAAAAGACAACACAATTAAAAATGGGCAAAGGATTCCAATAGCCAATAAGCATATAATCTATCTTCTCCAAAGAATATATATTAATTGCCAATAAACACATGGAAAGATGTTCAGCATCATACGTTATTAGGGGAAATAAAATCTAAACCATAATGATATATCACTTCACATGCCTCACAATACCTATAACAACTTAAAAAAAAGACAATAACAAATATTGGTAAGAATGTGGCAGAATTGGAACCTTCATACATTGTTGATGGTAATGTGAAATCATAGAGCTGCTTTGAAAAGTTTGCCATTTCCTCAAAAGGTTAAACATAGGGTTACTGCATGACCCGGAAATTATACTTCCATGTTGGTACCCAAAACAAGTATAAATATATGTCTACACAAAGACTTTTACATGAATGTTCATAGCAGCATTATTCGTAATAACCAAAAAGTGAAACAATCCAATGTCTATCAATTGATGAATAGATAAAATGTGGTATATGTATACAATGGAATATATTTCAGTAATAAAAAGGAATGAGATAGCAAACTGGTATGTGCTACAACATGGATGAATATCAAAATCAGCATGATAAGTGAAAGAAGCCAGTCACAAATGACCACATATTAGGCCGGGCACGGTGGCTCACGCCTGTAATCCCAGCACTTTGGGAGGCCGAGGCGGGCGGATCACGAGGTCAGGAGATCGAGACCACAGTGAAACCCCGTCTCTACTAAAAATGCAAAAAAATTAGCCGGGCGTGGTGGCGGGCGCCTGTAGTCCCAGCTACTCGGAGAGGCTGAGTCAGGAGAATGGCGTGAACCCGGGAGGCGGAGCTTGCAGTGAGCCGAGATTGCGCCACTGCACTCCAGCCTGGGCGACAGACCGAGACTCTGTCTCAAAAAAAAAAAAAAAAAAAAAAAAGACCACATATTATATGATTCCATTAATATAAAATGTCCAGAATAGGTGAGTCTATAGAGAAAGAAGGTAGGTTAGTGTTTGCCTAGAACTGGAGCAGGGGAAGGGTGGGGAGAGTAATGGAGAATAACTGTTATTTAGTATGTTTCTTTTTTATGGTAATAAAAATGTTTTAAAGTTAGATTACAGGGATGGTCATATAACTGTAAATATACTAAAAACTATTCAACTGTACACTTCAAATGGGTAAAATTTATGGCATTTATTGATAAATTATAAGGCTGTTAAAATGTAATGATAACTACTAGAAGCCATAGATGAAAACCTTTCAAATAGAATCTATTTTTTTAAATTATACTTTAAGTTCTGGGATACATGTGTAGAACGTGCAGGTATGTTATGTAGATATGCATGTGCTATGATTTGCTGCACCCATCAACCTGTCATCTACATTAGGTATTTCTCCTAAGGCTATCCTTCCCCTACCCCTCAACCCCCGGCAGGCCCCAGTGTGTGATGTTTCCTTCCCTGTGTCCATGTGTTCTCACTGTTCAGCTCCCACTTAAGAGTGAGAACATGTGGTGTTTGGTTTTCTATTCCTGTGTTAGTTTGCTGAGAATGATGGTTTCCAGCTTCATCCGTGTCTCTGCAAAGGACATGAACTCATCCTTTTCTGTTGCTGCACAGTATTCCATGGTGTATATGTGCCACATTTTCTTTATCCAGTCTATCATTGATGGGCATTTGAGTTGGTTCCAAGACTTTGCTATTGCAAATAGTGCTGCAGTAAACATACATGTGCATGTATCTTTATAGTAGAATGATTTATAATCCTTTGGGTATATACCCAGTAATGGGGTTATTGGATCAAATGGTATTTCTGGTACTAGATCCTTGAGGAATCGTCACACTGTCTTCCACAATGGTTGAACTAACTTAAACTCCCACCAACAGTGTAAAAGAGTTCCTATTTCTCCACATCCTATCCAGCATCTGTTGTTTCCTGACTTTTTAATGCTCGCCATTCTAACTGGTGGGAGATGGTATCTCATTGTTGTTTTGATTTGCATTTCTCTAATGACCAGTGATGATGGCTTTTTTTCATATGTTTCTTGGCCGCATGTCTTTTTTTTTTTGAGATGGAGTGTGGCTCTATTGCCCAGGCAGTGGTGGGATCTCGGCCCACCGCAACCTCCACCTCCTGGTTTCAAGCAATTCTCTGCCTCAGTCTCTTGAGTAGCTGGGATTACAGGCACCTGCCACCACGCCCGACTAATTTTTTGTATTTTTTTAGTAAAGACAAGGTTTCACCATCCTGACCAGGCTTGTCTTGAACTCCTGACCTTGTGATCCACCTACCTCTGCCTTCCAAAGTGCTGGGATTACAGGCGTGAGCCACTGTGCCTGGCCAATGTCTTCTTTTGAGAAGTGTCCATTCACATCCTTTGCCCACTTTTTGATGGGGTTGGTTTTGTTGTTGTTGTTGTTGCTGTTGTTTCGTGAGACAGAGTCTCGCTCTGTCACCCAGGCTGCAGCGCAGTGGCGGGATCTCAGCTCACTGCAAGCTCCGCCTCCTGGGTTCACGCCATTCTCCTGCCTCAGCCTCCCAAGTAGCTGGAACTAAAGGCGTTCGCCACCACGCCCGGCTAATTTTTTGTATTTTTAGTAGAGACGGGGTTTCACCGTGTTAGCCAGGATGGTTTCGATTTCCTGACCTAGTGATCCACCCACCTCTGCCTCCCAAAGTGCTGGGATTACAGGCGTGAGCCAATGCACCCGGCCTGTTTGTTTTTTTCTTGTAAATTTCATTAAGTTCCTTGTAGATTGTGGATATTAGCCCTTTGTCAGATGGATAGTTTGCAAAAATTTTCTCCCATTCTGTAGGTTGCCTGTTAACTCTGATGATAGTTTCTTTTGCTGTGCAGAAGCTCTTTAGTTTAATTAGATCTCATTTGTCAATTTTGGCTTTTGTTGCCATTGCTTTTAGTGTTTTAGTCACAGAGACTTCATAACTAATAATCTAGTTTTTAGAAAGAAAACTCAATAAAGACAAGAGAAGGCATAAGTTGGAGGGAGAGAGAAGCAATCAGAAATCATGGTAAATTGAAAACACAAACTGTGATGCAGGAATAAACCCAAACATGGTAAGCACCATCAATATAAATGGGTTAAACTCACCTATACAAAACAGACTCTCAGATTGTATTTTAAAAATCGAATCATTTGCTATTTTCAAGTGACAGAACAATCTTTTCACTAAAATAAAAGAGTGAAAATACTTGGTTATAAATGGTTAGCAAACATAAAGCAGACATAACTGTATTAATATCGTATAAAATAAGAGGTATCATTTCACCCCAGGTAGGGTGGCTATTACCAAAAAGATAAAAATTAGCAAATGCTGCTGAGGATACAGAAGAAAGGGAACTCCTATACACTCTTGGTGGGAATGTTAACTAGCATAGCCACTATGGATAGCAGTATGAAGGTTCCACAAAAAACTACAACTAGAATGACTGTATGATCCAGCAATCCCACTGCCACGCGTTATCCAAAGGAAAGGAAATTTGTATACTGAAGAGACATCTGTGCTCCATGTTTCTTGCAGCACTATTCACAATTGCCAAGATATGGAATCAACCTAGGTGTCCAACATCAGATGAATGGATGAAGGAAATGTGCTGTATATACAATGGAATACTATTCAGCCACAAGAGAATGAAATCCTGTCATTCATGGCAACACTTTTGAAAGTGAGGACACGATAGTAAATGAAATAAGCTAGGAACAGAAAGTTAAATACCACATGTTCTCACTCATATGTGGAAGCCAAAGAAATTAACCTCATAGAAGTAAGAAGTAAAATAGAAGATACTAGAGGCTAGGAACGGTAGGGGAAGGGGAAGAATATGGAGAGATTTTTAAAGGATTCAAAATCCAACTTGATAGGAGAGATAAATTCTAGTGTGCTATACCACTGTCAGATGAATTTAACAATATTTATATTAGAATCAAAGAGATATTCAAATATATTGAATATCCCCAACACAAAGAAATGATAAATGTTTGAGCTGATGGATATGTTAATTACCCTGCTCTGATCACTATACTTATACGTATTGAAACATCACCATGGACCCCATAAGTATGTATCATTATGTAAATTTAAAAATAAAGTATAAAAATAAGATATAAGGGAAAAATAATTGAAAGAAATGATGATGTATACATCCTATTGATAAATGTAACCAAGAATAGACTGTTATATATGTAAAAAATAGTTTAAAAATAGTTGAATCAAAATTGAAAGAATTATCACAAAAAACTGAAACAAAATTATTTTTGAGAACTTGAACAAGCCTCTCAGAAACAAAAATTAAAAAGATAGAAAATAGAAAAGGATATTAATTTTCATAATATGTCAATAGATTTCACCTAATGTATAGAAAACTTGGTACTCAATAAACAGATTCTACATCACTTTGAAACACGTGCAGCAGTCATAAAATTTGCCCATCAACAAGACCACAACTAAAATATTAACAAATTTCAAAAAGTTAATTTTATAGGCCAAATTTACTAACCATTACGCAAAAAAAATAGAACTTAACAACTAAAAAATGTCAAAAAACAAAACCCGCCGGGCGCGGTGGCTCACGCTTGTAATCCCAGCACTTTGGGAGGCCGAGGCTGGCGGATCACAAGGTCAGGAGATCAAGACCACAGTGAAACCCCGTCTCCACTAAAAAAATACAAAAAATTAGCCGGGCGTGGTGGCGGGCGCCTGTAGTCCCAGCTACTCGGAGAGGCTGAGGCAGGAGAATGGCGTGAACCCGGGAGGCGGAGCTTGCAGTGAGCCGAGATTACGCCACTGCACTCCAGCCTGGGCGACAGAGCAAGACTCCGTCTCAAAAAAAAAAAAAAAAAAAAAACAAAACCCAAACAGGCTTCTAAATATAAACACAAGCCCCCATGCACATACTTCTATACAATTTTCTGATCAATGAGAAATCCAAATGGAAACTTTGGAACTTAACTAAAGAAGTGCCAAAAAAAAACTCCAAGAAAAAAAATTTAAAAATATATATTTTTTAATGTCTAAAGAAAGAATAAAGATATAAGCAGAAATTCTTGAAATAGAAAATCTGCCCAATACTATTGGTGGTTGCACTCGTTGGTTTTCCCAGATGGCGTCTGGACTCGATAATGAATGTGGGTAGCTGCTTTGTGGTTTGTGTTGCAAAAATGGCATCTTTTAACTGAACACTGCACTTGATCATCTGAACCAGAGGTCCCAGACTTCTAAGGGCATCTCAAGCAGGTCAGACTTTTGCCATAATCCCTAAAGTGCAAGAAGTATAGTCTCTCATTTTTGGCAATTCTTTACATTGTCTTTTAACCTTGAGTTGACCTTCTCCTCAAAATAGACATCAGAATATCCCTCATTCTGAATGTACTATCTAGCTTTCCTTTCTTTTACATTGCCTTTGTGGAATGAGAACTGTTGTGACCTTCTCTACTACTAGTGGTAGATTAAAATTATTTGAAAGTGTTGGAAATGGGACATGTGCAAAGGAGGGTCTTTATTTATGTATTTTTTTTGGCAGAATGAGAGTTTAAATGGGTTTTCAGCATAAAGAATTTGTATGCAGCACATTAGGATGTAAAGATTGTTTATTTAAATTTTGCTTATATTATTTGTGAAAGGAGGATAAGCTCATTCTTCCTGGAAGGCTTTGTTAAGATTGTTGGGAGTGCATAAAATTGTATGACAAATAAATACTGATCACTACTTCATGCCTGGCACTGTGCTAGGTATATAAGACAGACACAGATTCTAATTTTACGGAGCTTCCAGTCCTACTTCCTGAAGCATGTCTTCCATGGAAAGGCGTTATTTCATTGTGGATTGGAGTGCTTAGAGGTTCCACTGCGGCTAAAGTGGGCCTATTAAAGTCTGAATGCAATGAAGAAGCATAGCACATGATGAAGCAGAAGCAATGTCTCCAGGCAAGGCTGACTAAGAATCTTCAGGAGAGCAAATTTCCATAAATTCACCATGATCTGAAGTCTTAAGTCCACAGTCTTGGAGGTCCAGAACATGACCTTATCAGTACTCCTGGAGAGGAGAGATTTCCAGTGACTGGCTAATAATAATTCACACAAGATTGATTTTGAAATGTCAATTTACCACTTCCCTGTGGCCAGGATCATTCTGTTCTCTATTTACCACACGACCTTTCCAGTACTGAGGTACCTGGAAAGTTGAATTAGTCCTTGGAAGACTGCTTGGAGAGCATGGAAGCATAGTGAAGGGAGGTAGGGAATTTTGACATTGCTATCTGTGGAGAAATTGTCACGCAGCAATGAATACTTTTGAGCAGAATAAAATTTAGTTTGTATCAGGTATGAATCATTTAAAAAAATTAATTTTTAATTTTTTATGGGTATATAGTAGGTATGTATATTAATGGAGTACATGAGAAATTTTAATATAGTCATATACTGTGTAATAATCACACCAGGCAAATAAGGTTTCTATTACCTCAAGCATTCATTATGTCTTTTTGTTATGAACATTCCAACTGTACTCCTTTTGTTGTTCTAAAATGTACAACAAATTATTGCTGACTGTAGTCACCCTGTGATGCTATCAAATATTATATCTTATTCATTGTATCTAACTATATTTTTGTACCCATTAAGCATCTCCGTTTCCTACCCTCACCTCACTACCCTTCCAAGCCTCTGGTAACAAACATTCTACTCTCTATTTCCATGAGTTCTGATTTTTTATGTTGTATTATTAGTGTGTAAATATATGTCTTACTTAACTAGTACTTCTACATCTTCTATTAGTAGTTCTACTATAACTACTGCTATAGCAAGCCTGTGTAGGAGTTACTACTGTGACTGTGCTAATAGCTTTCCATATATGAACTCAATTCTCCACACTTTTATTATCTTCCTGAGTTTATGGTTGAGAAAAATGAGGCATGAAACATTTAAGTAAATTGCTCTATGTCACCCAGCTGTTAAGTGACAGAACCAGAATTCAAATCCAGGTAGCTTGTCTCTAGGTTTTGATGCCGCTAGCTTAGGTCATGGTCCCTATCAGTGGATAAATTCAATCAATAGTTTTTTATATGAGTTGTTAGCCTTATTAGGTCAGAGGTAAGTATAAATAGTAAGATGAAAAGAGCCCAGTTTTCTTTAAGTAGCAATCATTTACTCTTTGATCCTAGAACCTCAAATGAAGGAGAAAGAGAGTAAAAAAAAATTCTTGGACTAAATGCAGAAGAGGAGCTGAAATACTTTCTGAAGTAATTGTCTAACACTTTGTGAATTATGGTATTCACAGGTCTGATTATAAAAGGAGAATTGGAGGCTCACCAAACATCTGAAGAGCTTTCCAGAAGTTTGGTCACTTCTGAATTAGAGAAGTTAAGACCCGATCACCTACTAGTGCTGTGGGAAGGTTTTGCAGGTACAGAGTCCCTAATGAACTCACAGGGAATAGACATGGGGGAGGTGGGAGAACAACAGGAAAATCAGCAAATACAACCAAGTATTACAGCAGATAACCTGCTGCACAACTGAGGCTCAATAAATGTCTGTTAAAAGAGTGAATGGCAGAAGTCCTCAGGTCCTCTTGTTATTCTTACGTTCAGTGACCTCCTCTAGGTGATTGTTCAAAATCTCAAATGGTATCTGCTTCTGACAACTGTACATGTTTTCCATGTTTGCTACTTTAGGAAGCAAGGAAGACTGTTGAAGAAATAAAGAAGATAAAGTTAGGTTGTGCCATTAGCACTTGGGATATTTCAACTCCATAAGTCAGAATAAGATTAATCATCATGCATTTACTGTATTCAAAATTAAATCCTATGGCTCAAACATCTTTTGAATTCCAAGTTCTAAACTGATATATATAAAGATGGTGAGAGTCCCAAGACCTGAAAGAGGATGAGAGAAGATGAAACTGAAAAGGGTTAAAGTGCAGAGCCACCGGTGATAGGGAAAAGCCACGAGGAGGTGTGAGTGGAGTGACCTGTGGTCAGGTGGGGGTCGGGGCAATGGTGAAAAGGTACCCCCCTTAAGTTGAAAAGACATTCATTGAGCTCTTGCTGTGTGCCAGGTTTAAGGTAGATGCTGAAGATGCAAATGTAACTCATGCTTCACTGAGCTCTACTAACCAACAAATTCTACCCTGTTCTTTCTGGGCATCCCAGGTGATACATCACAGGGGCTCATGAATGTGTCTTAAGCTGGCTCATTTAAGTGGAATGTTTTCACAAGACCTCCTCCACTTGCTACCATGTCCGGAATTGGTGGGTTCTTGGTCTCACTTCAAGAATGAAGCCGCAGACCCTCGCGGTGAGTGTTACAGTTCTTAAAGGCGGCGTGTCTGGAGTTTGTTACTTTTGATGTTCGGATGTGTTCGGAGTTTCTTCCTTCTGGTGGGTTCGTGGTCTCGCTGGCTCCGGAGTGCAGCTGCAGACCTTTGCAGTGAGTGTTACAGCTCTTAAGGCGGCGTGTCTGGAGTTGTTCGTTCCTCTAGGTGAGTTCGTGGTCTTGATGGCTTCAGGAGTGAAGCTGCAGACCTTTGCAGTGAATGTTACAGCTCATAAAGGCAGTGTGGACCTAAAGAGTGAGCAGTAGCAAGATTTATTGCAAAGAGCCACAGAACAAAGCTTCCACAGTGTGGAAGGGGACCCCAGGGTTACCACTGCTGGCTTGGGCAGCCTGCTTCTATTCTCCTATCTGGCCCCACCCACACCCTGCTGATTGATTGGTCCATTTTACAGAGAGCCAATTGGTCTGTTTTACAGAGAGCTGATTGGTCCGTTTTGACAGGCTGCTGATTGGTGTGTTTACAATCCCTGAGCTAGACACAAAAGTTCTCCACCTCCCCACTAGATTAGCTAGATACAGAGTGTTGACACAAAGGTTCTCCAAGTCCCCACCAGAGTAGCTAGAGTGTCCATTGGTGCATTCACAAACCCTGAGCTAGACACACGGTGCTGACTGGTGTGTTTACAAACCTTGAGCTAGATACAGAGTGCTGACTGGTGTATTTACAATCCCTTAGCTAGACATAAAGGTCCTCCAAGTCCCCACCAGACTCAGCAGCCCAGCTGGCTTCACCCAGTGGATTGCGCACCGGGCGTAGGTGGAGCTGCCTGCCAGTCCTGCGCTGTGCACCTGCACTCCTCAGCCCTTGGGCAGTCGATGGGACTGGGCACTGTGGAGCAGGGAGCGGTGCTCATGGGGGAGGCTCGGGCTGGGCAGGAGCCCATGGCAGCCAGGGGAGGCTCAGGCATGGTGGGCTGCAGGTCTCAAGCCCTGCCCCGCAGGGAGGCAGCTAAGGCCCGGCGAGAAGTCAAACACAGCAGCTGCTGGCCCAGGTGTTAAGCCCCTCACTGCCCAGGGCTTGCGGACCAGGGGGCCACTCCGAGTGCGGGGCCGCCAAGCCCACGCCCACCCAGAACTCGGGCTGGCCGGCAAGCATCGCACGCAGCCGCAGTTCCCACCTGCGCCTCTCCCTCCACACCTCCCTGCAAGCTGAGGAAGCCGGCTCCGGCCTTGGCCAGCCCAGAAAGGGGCTCCCACAGTGCAGTGGCGGGCTGAAGGGCTCCTCAAGTGCCACCAAAGTGGGAGCCCAGGCAGAGGAGGTGCTGAGAGCGAGCGGACAGCACGCTGTCACCTCTCACTACCTTGTGAGAAGTACACATGGTCCCTGACTTAGACTGGTTTGATTTACGATTTATTTTTTACTTTACAATGGTGCAAAAGGAATATGCATTCAGTGGAATTCATACTTTGAATTTTGAATTGTGATGTTTTCCAGGGGTAGTGATATGGGTAAAATACTTCCTTGTGTAGCTCCCAGTCAGCCATGTAATCACAAGGGTAGACAATTGACACTGTTCAGTATACTGTGTGGCCAGATGACTGTGCTCAACTGTAGGCTAATGTATGTGTTCTGAGCACATTTAAGGTAAGCTAGGCTAAGCTATGATGTTCAGTAGGTTGGGTGTATTAAATACATTTTCAACTTATGACATTTTCAAATTATGATGCGTTTATTGGGATGTAACCCTACATAACTCAAGGAGCAGCTGTATCTTCTCCCTCCCAAGCCCACCATTGAGTGATGCCACAAGACAACATGGGCATAGCTGGTCCTGAACAGTAGCATCCTCTGCTGGGGTGGAATGTCTCTCTTGAGCTTCCTAAGGGAGCCCACAGCATGATAAAGCTATTGGTTTCCCCATAAAAGTAAGGAGAACATCTTACTGCACAGTCATCTTTTACCACACTTTGTAACTTAGTACTCAAAGAAATTTCATGAAATTCTAACTGAAAATACCTCCTTTAACCTTCCTGTGCCAGGCTCTGGTGATTGTTCACGGTAGGTGTTGAAGGGTCAATCTCTGCAACAAATCCTACCCTCTCCTAATTGCCCTCCTCACCAGCACATGTACCTCTCAGTCCTTCAAATTACTCTTGCAAATTGTCACCAGCCCACCACAAATGTCTTGACTCAGTCAAATTCTGGTGGAGTCTACTTAGATCCCACTAGAACTCCTCAACGCAAAGGTATGTGAGGCCTGGTCTTATCTATCAAGGCATGCGGTGAACCCCAGGTGAATTTCTGGTGTGTTACAACTTGTCTGAGGATTGAGTCTATGGATCTAAAAGAGGCAGCAATTCGGTGTGAGGGAGAAGACACGGAACCAGGCACCCAAGGAGCTCATCTGCATTCCTTAGGCCTGCCTTTAACAGCCCTCTAGCCTCTCTGGAGTCACTCTACTTTTCACCTTCAGTTTCCTAATTTAAGAAAGGCAATAAAATCTCTTCTCTACCTCATGGGAGGTCATGACAATCAGGAGTTGTGCATGTTAAAGTGTTTGTAAACAGCAGACCTGTCATTAGGTCAAGCAGTTAGTGGCTTTCTCTTCTGCTCCCAAAGACCCTGGGACTTCCCTCTGACATAATGTTTATCTCACTGCAGGGTGTTTGTTTATATAACTGACTCCCACGGTAGACTGTCAGCCCCATGAAGGCGAGGGTCTCCTTCTATTCATTTTTGGATTCTCTTCTCCAAGCAGGGTGCCAGTCATATAACAGATTCTCAGAAAATACATGTTGACTGACTACATAATGAGTGATTTAGGTACAAACATTTAAACTTTTCTCTGGTGTTCTGAATGCATCCCTTTCAGAACTCTAGTTATCCTAATTGCTGGTAGGAAAACTATATTAGGCTAGTAAGCATATGGTGAGGATTAGGAAACTATATGACCTTATACCTCATATAATTTCAATCCAGAGGGTCCTTATGGTGATTGAGTCCAAATTCCTCCATTGTACAAATGAGGAAATTGAAACTGAGAAAATGTATATGAGCTAAGACCATCTAGACCAGACCCAGACCTTTTGGCTATCAGCTCAGTGTTCTTGATGCCACATTTTTAGATACTCAAATTGAATTGACACGGTTAATGCATAACGATTTTATAATCTAGAGCACAGTGTTGTGTTCCAGATAATAGATCTGTTTCTGGCAGAAAATAGACAATTTGGTCAATGAGGAGATAATCCTCAGTGAGGAGCTGTGAATTGAGAACAAACTGTACAATATTGGTCAAGGTGGGTATTAGTTACTCCGAATGAATCAAACTCAAAGGGCAGCAAATGGATTCCCATCAGCTACAGACCCTTGCTAAAATTAAATGGCTTTGTTCAGCAAGACAAATACTTAGGAAACAATAAAGCTAGGTGGCTTGTAAAGCAAAGAGATGCATTGCAAAGAGAAGAGGATGAGTAAATTAAAGAAACATCCTAATGTAAGTGTCGATTTCAGAATCAGTCATCCACTCAATCATGCTTTGTGTTCCTTTTTTTTTCTTTTTTTGAGACAGAGTCTTGCTCTGTCACTGCTGGAGTGAAGTGGCGCTACCTCAGCTCACTGCAACCTCCACCTCCTGGGTTCAAGGGATTCTCCTGCCTCAGCCTCCCGAGTAGCTGGGATTATAGGTGTATGGTTTGGTTTTTTTTGGGGGGGCAGGGGGAGGGACAGAGTCTCGCTGTGTCCCCTAGGCTAGAGTGCAGTGGAACCATCTGGGATTACTGCAACCTCTACCTCCCAAGTTCAAGGTATTCTCCTGCCTCAGCCTCCCGAGTAGCTGGGATTACAGGCTCCCGCCACCACACGTGGCCAATTTTTTTGTATTTTTAGTAGAGACAGGGTTTCGCCATGTTGGCCAGGCTGGTTTTGAACTTCTGGCCTCTGGTGATCCACCCACCTTGGCCTTTCAAAGTGCTGGGATTAAAGGCATGAGCCACCGTACCCAGCCACACTTTGTATTCTTAGTGTGAGCCATGTTTGGTGCTAGGAACACGAGTGGGGTGTGGTCTCTGTGTCCTGCCCTTCCAAACCCAGTGCACGCCATCTAGTTGAGAAGAGGTGAGAAGCTTGAACAGGTGAGCACAGGTGAAGGGCTGGGCTGGCTAGACTTTGGGCAGAGTGCCGTGGGGTCATGAAGGGAGGTGTGGACTGTCATACCTGTGGGGTAGGTGGGGAAAGAGTAGGAGCGCTGTCACGAAAAGCATAGGCTTTTAAGATAAGCCTGAAAAATTAATGGCTATTTGCCTTTTAAGCAATGAGAGTGGAGAGGGGAGAATTATTCTGCCAGATAGAACAACATTGAGGCCTAAACCAGCCTGGCACATTTGGACAGGTGGAAGGAGTTTGATGTGGCATAGGGTATGATGGGAGTTGAGAGGGATATGGGGAAGAAGTAGGCAAAGTCCTTATCACTTCCAGTGAAGGAATTCATATTTTATCTTTGTGGTCAAAGTATGTTGTATTTGAGTCCATGAATGAACTTCAAGGGATCCACAAACCTCTGGAAATTACAGTACATGTCAATGGAGCTACGTGTATATAACTGTTACTGAGAGGGATATCTTCACTTTTACTTATTTTCCACTGCATTCATGACACCACACCCTCCTAAAACACATATGAGATCAACAGTCTAGGAAATAATAAATTACTAAAGGATTTTAAGAAAGTGGTAGTGGGATCAGAAACATACTTCAGACTGACTTTTCCGGTACTAGTGTGGAAGATACACGGGGGAGTAAAGGCAGACAGACCCAGGGAAGATGAGAGATGGTGACACCTGAACCAAGAATGTGCCAGTGGTTGAAGAGCAGATCCCTTAAATAATTGAATGTTAAAGTAACTTATTTGTTATTACTTTCAGAGTTGAATATGGTGTATTAGATTTCTATTGATGCTGTAACAAACGACTATGAAGCTGTTTAAAAGAACGCAATAATATTATAGTTCTGTAGGTCAGAAATCCAACATGAGTCTAAATGCATTAACATAAAGGTGTCAGCACAGCTGCACTCCTCTCCAGAGGCTGTTTACTTGTCCTTTCCAGAATCTAGAGGCCACCCCCGTTCCTTGGCCTGTGGCTCCTTCCTCCTCCTGCAAAGCCAGCAACATTCCATCTCTCTGGCCATTCTTTCATAATCACATCTTCCATAGTCACATCCCCCTTCACCACAGCTGAGAAAGGTTCTCTGTTTTTAAGGGCCCATGAGATTAAATTAAGCACACCTGGATAATCTCCCCATCTCTTAAATCACATCTGCAAAGTCCGTTGTGTTGTGTAAGGTAATGCATTAATACGTTCCAGTGATTGGGATATGGACATCTTTGGAGACCATTATTCTGCCTATCACAAATGGGGACTCTGAGAAACAGAAAGGGAAGTGTATTGTCTGAGGCCTCACAGCATGTAAGCAGCACAGTTGGGATGAGGACCTAGGTCTCTTGAACCTCAGTCCGAAGCAGATTCCAACTCCCGAAGCAATGAGGCCATGCATAGATTAGTTATCACCATATTCTATAATGGGTGCGAATGAGTGGATAACACTTGCCTAGGTCCTTTCTGCTGCCTGAGGCCTAAGAAGTTTGGTGCTTCCCATTTCTTGGCCAGCATGGCTGTGGCGCAGCCTGAAGAAAGGAAGTAGGCACTAGTTCACTTCTGTGCTGTCTGGTCTTAGCTAGCACAGACCAGATCTGCCAAACCCTATTCCTGGCAGTTTAGCTTTATCATATATATGTCACATTTTGGTGATCAAAATTCATCCAGGCTGAGGCTGTTGAGTACATGTAATGGTGCAAGGGAAGAATTCCAGAAATGGAGTTGAGAACACAAGGCATTGTCCCAAGTCTTCCACTGTCATATCAAGTGACCTGAAAATATGCCAGTTTCCCATAATTGAGACTCCATATCCTCCTTTGTGAAATGAGATGACTAGGCTGGATCTAGAGGTTCCTCTAGCTTACCATCAGTGTATAATAAAGAGATGATTTCTGCATTGGCTGACAAATGGAGTGAAATATAAGTATAGAAATCCTACTAGAAGACCCTTTGCTTCTTTGGTTCTCTGCCCTTGATGCAGCCTTGGAGCTTGGCACTCAACAGTTCAGACTGTAGCAGCCAGAAATACATGATTTCTATAAAGAAGACAGTCTGTGCAAGTTCTGACGAAGCATCACAACCACAGGCTGTGATGGAATCTACACACAATGCATGACTGTCAAATAACTTCTGGCTGTGAGCCTTCTAGAATCTCTATACTGCAAGAAGAAATTTGTGCATCTCTCTGTGTCTATATGGGTGGCATACATAAACACAATTTCAAAACTCTAAAAAAACTGATGTGGTTCCTGAAACACTAGCTCATTAGTCTTAAGAACTAACCAAAAGGGAAGTAAAAGGAAGAGAAAGGGCCAGGAATAGACCTCACCAAATTACTTTGGCTTTGCACTCACAGGCAGGACATTTGAGAGGTTGAAAAAGTGGAGATTTGAAAAAGGGGAAAGAGTTAACTTAAAAATCAAAGAGCTTGTCGGCTGGGTGTGGTAGCTCATGCCTGTAATCCCAGCACTTTGGGAGGCCAAGGTGGGTGGACCACGAGGTCAGGAGATCGAGACCATCCTGGCTAACACGGTGAAACCCTGTCTCTACTAAAAATACAGAAAATTAGCCAGGCATGGTGGTGGAAACCTGTAGTCCCAGCTACTCGGGAGGCTGAGGCAGGAGAATGGCACGAACCTGGGAGGCGGAGCTTGCAGTGAGCCGAGATCGCCACTGCAGTCCAGCCTGGGTGACAGAGCTAGACTCTGCCTCAAAAAACAAACAAAAAACAAAGAGCTTGTCAAAGCCTATTACAAATGTAACCTATTTCCCTAATAGACCACACCAGAAATCAGTAGTGAAATTTCACTTAAGATAAAGGAAAAGGCATCCACACCATCTCAGACAAGTGGTTCACACCTGTAATCCCAGCACTCTGGGAGGCCAAGGCGGCTGGATTGCCTGAGCTCAGGAGTTCGAAACCAGCTTGGGCAACACGGTGAAACCCCGTCTCTACTAAAATATAAAAAATTAGCCAGGCATTGCGGCATACGCCTGTAGTCCAGCTACTCAGGAGGCTGAGGCAGGAGAATTGCTTTAACTTGAACCTGGGAGGCAGAAGTTGCAGTGAGCCAAAATAGCACCACTGCACTCCAACCTGGGTGACAGAGCAAGACTCTGTCTCAAAAAAAAAAAAAAAAAAAGGAGTTTTGATTTTGCTGATGTGTTATGTAGTCCTCCAGTTTCTTTGGTGACAGTTATTTTATTTTAATTTTTATTTTTTTGTTGTTGGTGTTGAGACAGTCTCGCTCTGTCTCCCAGGCTGGAGGGCAGTGGCATGATCTCGGCTCACTGCAAGCTCTGCCTTCCGGGTTCACGCCATTCTCTTGGCTCAGCCTCCCCAGTAGCTGGGACTACTGGTGCCCGCCACCACACCCAGCTAATTTTTGTATTTTTAGTAGAGGTGGAGTTTCACCATGTTAGCCAGGATGGTCTCGATCTTCTGACCTCGTGATCCGCCCTCCTCGGCCTCCCAAAATGCTGGGATTACATGCGTGAGCCACAGTGCCTGGCCTGGTGAGTGTATTAAATGAGAGAATCAATGAATTATCCTATAAAACAAAAATGAAAACAAATATCCCTCAGAAAATTCCTGCCAAATTTGCTTCTGCCCAAACTGACAGATTTTCATGCTATACATTTGGGAAATTGCAAATATGAAATTCTCTCTCTCTTTTTAAGAGATAGTGTGTGTTCAAAAAAAGTAATATAATTTTTTAAAAATAAAAAATAAGTTAGTACAGATAAAGTTGTAACCTACCTCAGTCCATTTTTGTCATCCTTCCACAGAAGTAAACTACTGAATTTAGTGTTTGTTTTTTCATATCTTTTATTTTTTATCACATATGCACGAACCAATAATAGAGTATTCTATGTTTTAAAAGTTATAAAGCATAACTATAGTTGTACTTTTCTACAACTTGTTATTTTGTTTAGCTTCATTTTTATATATATGTATTATTTTAAAATAACATATATAGTATTTAATAATATATAGTTAAAAACTAAATTGTAGCTTGAAGTTCAGTTTTTAACTGTTATAGTCTATTTTTCAAATAAGTACTTTGTTCGTTTTCCTGTTGAACCATCTTTAGATTGTGATATTTTTGCTGGTACAAATGATGTTACAAATGAGGAAGTAAACATTCTTGTGCATATCTTTTTAAGCACATGTGTAAGAGATAAACACTTATAGCTTTTCAGTTGTAGGGTAACCCATTTTCCAAAATGGTTCTGCCACCCTGAGCCCACCAGTATTATACAAGCATTACTATTTTACCACATTATAGACAGGCTTTGGTATTGGTCAACTTCTTAATTTTTGCTAAAATGATTAATATGCATTGACATATCAATATTATTTCAGCTCACATTTCCCTAATTCTAAAGGGGATCGAGCATCTTTTCACATATCTATTGTGAATTAAGTCTTCCTTCCATGTTCTAATCCCTTGCCTATTTTTCTATTGTTTCTCTTTTTCTCATTTTTTGTTTTTTTTAATTATACTTTAAGCTCTGGGATACATGTGCAGAATGTGCAGGTTTGTTACACAGGTATGCACGTGCCATAGTGGTTTGCTGTACCTATCAACCCGACATCTACATTGGGTATTTCTCCTAATGCTATCCCTCCCCTAACCCCCAACCCCCTGACATGCCCCTGTGTGTGATGTTTCCCTCCCTGAGTCCATGTGTTCTCATTGTTCAACTCCCACTTATGAGTGAGAACATGCGGTGTTTGTTTTTCTGTTCCTGTGTTAGTTTGCTGAGAATGATGGTTTCCAGCTTCATCCATGTCTCTGCAAAGGACATGAACTCATCCTTTTCTGTGGTTGCATAGTATTCCATGGTGTATATGTGCCACACTTTCTTTATCCAGTCTATCATTGATGGGCATTTGGGTTGGTTCCACGTCTGCTCTTCTGAATAGTGCTGCAATAAACATACATGTGCATATGTCCTTATAGTAAAATGATTTTATAATCCTTTGGGTATATACCCAGTAATGGGATTGTTGGGTCAAATGATATTTCTGGTTCTAGACCCTGGAAGAATCGCCACACTGTCTTCCACAATGGTTGAACTGACTTAAACTCCCACCAACAGTGTAAAAGAGTTCCTATTTCTCCACATCCTCTCCAGCATCTGTTGTTTCCTGACTTTTTAATGCTCGACATTCTAACTGGTGTGAGATGGTATCTCATTGTGGTTTTTTGATTTGCATTTATCTAATGACCAGTGATGATCAGCTTTTTTTCATGTTTGTTGGCCTCATAAATGGTATGCTTTTGAGAATTGTCTGTTCATATCCTTCACCCACTTTTTGATGGGGTTGTTTTTTTCTTGTAAATTTGTTTAAGTTCTTTGTAGATTCTGGATATTAGCCCTTTGTCAGATGGATAGATTGAAAAATTTTCTCTCATTCTGTAGGTTGCCTGTTCACTCTGATGATAACTTATTTTGCTGTGCAGAAGCTCTTTAGTTTAATTAGATCCTATTTGTCAATTTTGGCTTTTGTTGCCATTGCTTTTGGTGTTTTGGTCAAGAAGTCTTTGCCCATGCCTATGTCCTGATTGATATTGCTAGGTTGTCTTCTGGTGGTTTTATGGTTTTAGGTCTTATGTTTAAGCCTTTAATCCATCTTGAGTTAATTTTTGTATAAGGTGTAAGGAAGGGGTCCAGTTTCAGTTTTCTGCATATTGCCAGCCAGTTTTCCCAAAACCATTTATTAAATAGGGAATCCTTTCCCCATTGCTTGTTTTTGTCAGGTTTGTCAAAGATCAGATAGTTGTAGATGTGTAGTGTTCTCTCTGAGGCCTCTGTTCTGTTGCATTAACCTTTTGGCTAAGATCAAGCATAGTATCTGCTTTTTCTCCTTTTCTTGTAGTGTCTTCATATGTTCTGTGAACTAGTCTTTATATTTCTTGAAAATTGAACTACATATACATATCAATTTAAATTGTACCTAAATAAGCTGGTATTATTATGACTAAATTTTTTGGGTTATGTATATTGCATATAGTTTCCCTGTCCTAGCTCTTTGTGCGAAAGTTGTTATGTTAATATAATCAAATTGATCATTTTCTTCATCTATTCTACAAGTATATAAGGCTTTTTAGAGGAAGGGAAATTGCTGTTTTGTTAACATGTGCCTAGAATAGTACCTGGCATATAGCAGGTGCCTAATAAATATTTTTGAATGAATAAATAAATGCTATGTGTCTTTTTTGTTTTTTTCCCCTAAGAAATACTTTTCCTTTCCTGTTCATACAAATATCTTTCCATGTATTATTCTTAACTCTAAAAAATGTGCTTTTCACGTTTTAGTACAACTGCAATTATTTTTTATTATTTAGTGCCAAAGGATCTGATTATATTTGTTTCCAAATGGATAAACACTTTTCCAGGGCAATTATGCAATAGGTCATTCTTTAATACACACTCAGTCACATATTTAGTCTTTATCCATTCATATGTGCATTTCTAGGCTTTGTGTTCTGTTCTGTTGATCAGTTTGCTTATCTTTGAGATAAATGACAGTGCCTTAATTGTAACACCTTTGTTATTTGTCTTACTATCTGGTAGGGCAAGTCCCCCACCCTTGAATTTCTTTTTTTTTTTTTTTTTTTTGGGAGTTAGACTTTGCAATTTTATTTATTTAGTTTTTAATTTTATTATTATATTTTAAGTTTTAGGGTACATGTGCACAATGTACAGGTTTGTTACATATGTATCCATGTGCCATGTTGTTGTGCTGCACCCATTAACTTGTCATTTAGCATTAGGTATATCTCGTAATGCTATCCCTCCCCCCTCCCCCCACCCCACAACAGTCCCCTGTGTGTGATGTTCCCCTTCCTGTGTCCATGTGTTCTCATTGTTCAATTCCCACCTATAAGTGAGAACATGCAGTGTTTGGTTTTTTGTCCTTGCAATAGTTTGCTGAGAATGATGGTTTCCAGCTTCATCCATGTCCCTACAAAGGACATGAACTCATCATTTTTTATGGCTGCATAGTATTCCATGCTGTATATGTGCCGCATTTTCTTAATCCAGTCCATCGTTGTTGGGCATTTAGGTTGGTTCCAAGTCTTTGCTATTGTGAATAGTGCCACTGCAAACATACATGTGCATGTGTCTTTATAGCAGCATGATTTATAATCCTTTGGGTATATACCCAGTAATGGGATGGCTGGGTCAAATGGTATTTTTAGTTCTAGATCCCTGAGGAATCGCCACACTGACTTCCACAATGGTTGAACTAGTTTACAGTCCCACCAACAGTGTAAAAGTGTTCCTATTTCTCCACATCCTCTCCAGCACCTGTTGTTTCCTGACTTTTTAATGATGGCCATTCTAACTGGTGTGAGATGGTATCTCATTGTGGTTTTGATTTGCATTTCTCTGATGGCCAGTGATGATGAGCATTTTTTCATGTGTTTTTTGGCTGCATAAATGTTTTCTTTTGAGAAGTGTCTGTTCATATCCTTTGCCAACCTTTTGATGGGGTTGTTTGTTTTTTTCTTGTAAATTTGTTGGAGTTCATTGTACATTCTGGATATTAGCCCTTTCTCAGATGAGTAGGTTACAAAAATTTTCTTCCATTCTGTAGGTGGCCTGTTCACTCTGATGGTAGTTTCCTTTGCTGTGCAGAAGCTCTTTAGTTTAATTAGGTCCCATTTGTCAATTTTGGCTTTTGTTGCCATTGCTTTTGGTGTTTTAGACATGAAGTCCTTGCCCATGCCTATGTCCTGAATGGTATTGCCTAGGTTTTCTTCTAGAGTTTTTATGGTTTTAGGTCTAACATATAAGTCTTTAATCCATCTTGAATTAATTTTTGTATAAGGTGTAAGGAAGGGATCCAGTTTCCGCTTTCTACATATGGCTAGCCAGTTTTCCCAGCACCATTTATTAAATGGGGAATCCTTTCCCCATTGCTTGTTTTTGTCAGGTTTGTCAAAGATCAGATAGTTGTAGATATGCAGCATCATTTCTGAGGGCTCTGTTCTGTTCCATTGGTCTATATCTCTGTTTTGGTCCCAGTACCATGCTGTTTTGGTTACTGTAGCTTTGTAGTATAGTTTGAAGTCAGGTAGCATGATGCCTCCAGCTTTGTTCTTTTGGCTCAGGATTGACTTGGCGATGCGGGCTCTTTTTTGGTTCCATGTGAACTTTAAAGTAGTTTTTTCCAATTCTGTGAAGAAAGTCATTGGTAGCTTGATGGGGATGGCATTGAATCTATAAATTACCTTGGGCAGTATGGCCATTTTCATGATATTGATTCTTCCTACCTATGAGCATGGAATGTTCTTCCATTTGTTTGTATCCTCTTTTATTTCATTGAGCTGTGGTTTGTAGTTCTCCTTGGAAAGATCCTTCACATCCCTTGTAAGTTGGATTCCTAGGTATTTTATTCTCTTTGCAGCAATTGTGAATGGGAGTTCACTCATGATTTAGCTCTCTGTTTGTCTGTGATTGGTGTATAAGAATGCTTGTGATTTTTGCACATTGATTTTGTATCCTGAGACTTTTTGCTGAAGTTGCCTATCAGCTTAAGGAGATTTTGGGCTGAGACAATGGGGTTTTCTAGATATACAATCATGTCATCTGCAAACAGGGACAATTTGACTACCTCTTTTCCTAATTGAATACCCTTTATTTCCTTCTCCTGCCTGATTGCCCTGGCCAGAACTTCCAACACTATGTTGAATAGGAGTGGTGAGAGAGGGCATCCCTGTCTTGTGCCAGTTTTCAAAGGGAATGCTTCCAGTTTTTGCCCATTCAGTATGATATTGGCTGTGGGTTTGTCATAGATAGCTCTTGTTATTTTGAGATACGTCCCATCAATACCTAATTTATTGAGAGTTTTTAGCATGAAGGGTTGTTGAATTTTGTCAAAGGCCTTTTCTGCATCTATTGAGATAATCAGGTGGTTTTTTGGTTCTGTTTATGTGTTGGATTACATTTATTGATTTGCGTATGTTGAACCAGCCTTGCATGCCTGGGATGAAGCCCACTTGATCATGGTGGATAAGCTTTTTGATGTGCTGCTGGATTCAATTTGCCAGTATTTTATTGAGGATTTCTGCATTTAGTTCATGTCAGTGAAGGCCATTTGAGGAGCAGCAATGAGGCACTCCTACTTTTTTCTTGCAAGGTGGTAGCAGAGGAAGGCTACTAGGGAAGTGAAATGTCTACCCCCACCCAACAGTAGCAAGAAGCCCCTTCCCCTAACTTGGATGTCAGTGGAGGTCATGTGGGGAACCCAAATTTCTGTGTATTCCTGGCAGTTATGAGGCCATGACCTCTACACCCCTGCTAGAGGAGTGTCAGAAAAAGGCAGTTAAAAGAGAAGATTTAAATACGTTCCATAGTGTCATCACATGATACCCAAAATGTCCAGGTTTCAGCAAAAAAATTATTTATCACATCAACAACCAAGATAATTTCAACCTGCACGAACAAAAGACAATTGACAGACATCCATATCAATATAACAGAGATGTTAGACTTATCTAACAAAGAAAGATTTTATTTATTTTATTTTTTTTATTTTTATTTTTTTTTGAGACGGAGTCTCACTCTGTCACCCAGGCTGGAGTGCAGTGGCGCAATCTTGGCTCACTGCAAGCTCCGCCTCCTGGGTTCACGCCATTCTCCTGCCTCAGCCGCCCAAGTAGCTGGGACTACAGGCGCCCGCCACCATGCCCGGCTAATTTTTTGTATTTTTTAATAGAGACAGGGTTTCACCATGTTAGCCAGCATGGCCTCTATCTCCTGACCTCATGATCCACCCACCTCAGCCTCCCAAAGTGCTGGGATTACAAGCGTGAGCCACCGCGCCCGGCCTAACAAAGAAAGATTTTAAAGCATCCACCATAAGAATACTTCAAGGAGAAAATATGAACATGCTTAAACGAAAAAATAAAGTCTTGACAAAGAAATAAGATATAAAGTAAAACCAGATTAAAATTTAGAACTGAAAACTACAATAACTAAAATAAAAAGCTCAATGGATAGGCTTAATGGATAGGCTCAACAGCAGAACGAGGGAGAATCAGTGAACTGGAAGATAAAACAAACAATAGAAATTACTCCATCTGAACAACAGAGAAGAGAAAAAATAGAATAATAAAAATGAACAGAGCCTTAGGAGCAACCCATGGGACAATAACAAAAAATATAACATTTGTTTCATCAGAGTTTCAGAAGAAGAGGAGAAAGAGAATAGGTTTAAAAAGCCCTCAAAGAGGCCCGTTGCAGTGGCTTACGCCTGTAATCCCAGCACTCTGGGAGGCCGAGGTGGGTGGTTCACCTAAGGTCGGGGTTCAAGACCAGCAAGGCCAACATGGTGAAACCCTGTCTCTACTAAAAAAGTACAATAATTAGCTGGGCGTGGTGGTGGGCACCTGTAATCCCAGCTACTTGGGAGGCTGAGGCAGGAGAATCACTTGAACCCGGGAGGCAGAGGTTGCAGTGAGCTGAGATTGAGCCACTGCACTTCAGCCTGGGTGACAGAGTAAGACTCTGTCTCAAAAAAAAAAAAAAAAAAAAGCACTCAAAGAAATGATGGAAAACCTCCTAAATTTGGAGACATATACATATATAGAGAGATGTATACACACTAAGCTAGATATTGAAGAAGCTGAACCGCAAACAAGATAAAACCAAAGAAATTTATTTCAACACTCATCATAGTAGTCAAATGTATGAAAACAAAAGACAAAGCAGGAATCTAAAATGCAGCAAGAAAAAAGAAAAGCACCTTACCTAGAAAGGGAGAAAAACTAGAATGAGTGGATTTATTATCAGAAATCATGGTGGCCAGAAAGAAATGGTACATTTTTCAAGTACGCAAAGAAAAGAACTGTAAATTTGAAATCCTACATCCAAAGAAAATATCCTCCAGGAATGAAGGAAAAATCAAGACATTTTCAAATAAATAAATTTAACAGAATTTGAACATATTTATTTTAATAATAATAAACTAAAATTTAGAGAGTTATTTTGATTCTAGAGCTCACATTCTAATGATACTGCTTCTTATAAAGCCCCTATGTGCAAATAGGCTTAGTTAAATTTGAAAATTAGCCTCTTTTTTTTAACAATGAACATGTATAAATTTATGTCCATTATTTGTTTTATGCCAGAATATAGGAGATTCATTCATTTTTGTCTTTATTTATGTTGATTAAGGACTGTCTCCCTGCCTATAATTTATAATGGTGAATCAGACAAAGCATAGCACCAGATGTATTTGCACATGTCCTTTATCTTCCCAATATATACTGTGGCAGACATCACTAATCAATTCAACATTCATTCTTGGTAATCCAGATCTCTAGGCGGAAATTCACAATCAGAGTTACTGTGTGAACTGATACTATTTGTCATTCCTGATATCTACAAACCTACATTCCAGCGAAAGAACCAATAAACCAACATGTTTTTTCTAACTACCAATACCAACACCAAGATTTCTATAATATAATAGAGAACAAGCAAAATGTATGAAGTTAAATGATATAAAAGATAAATAATACCTGTGTACTGATTAATCACTCTTTATTAGTACTATGCTAAGAACTTTACACTCTTTATTTTATTTACTCATTGCAACTACTCTGATATAAACTTTTCTTAACAGCTAAAGATACTGAATGTCTCAGTCTGTGCTGCTTTAACAAAACACCTGAGACTGGGTAATTTATAAAGAAGAAAAATTAATTTTCTCACAGTTCTGGAGGCTAGGAAGTCCAAGGTCAAGGCATGTTTGGTTGTCTGATGAGGGCTGAATTCTCCAGAGGTGAGGAATGCTATGTCCTCACATGGCGGAAGGCAGAATGGCAACCTAACAAGCTAGCTGAATGCTGAGAGAAGCCTCTTGTACAAGGTCCTTAATTCCATTCATGGGAAAGGAGTCCTCTTGGCATAATCACTGTTTAAGGGCCCATCTCTTAAAGCTACCATATCACCAACACCTGCACTTGAAGGAGATCCATTCACATCATAGCCTTGAGGTTCATAGAAATTAATTACCATAAAGATAATGTAGGTAGAAAAGTGATCAGTGTCTGTATGAACTTAAACGCTGTATTCTATCACTTATACCTATTATGCTGCCCCTCTTTGATAGGATCAAACTTATAAACTAGTTATATTTAAACTACTTTCCTGTTATTAAGAATGTATCTAATTGTACGCTGGAAACCTCAAGAGTATCTCCGAAAATACAGTTAAACCAGGAGTGTCCAGTCTTTTGGCTTCCTTGGGTTACGTTGGAGGAAGAATTGTCTTGGGTCATACATAAAATACACTACACTAACTAACAATAGCTGATGAGGTTGAAAAAAAAATCACACACAAAAAATCTCATAGTGTTTTAAGAAAGTTTACGAATTTGTGTTGGGCCACATTCAAAGCCTTCCTGAGCCACATGTAGCTCCTGGGCTGCAGGATAGACACACTTGTCTTAAACTAAAAAAGAGTTTAGAACTAAAATAAATATATAAAATCAACAGCTCTTTTTCTTTTTTTCCCCCCATACATAAGTGTTTATAGCAGCTTTATTTATAATGGTCCCAAACTGGAAACAGTCCAAATGTTCTTCAGCTAGTAAGTGGGTAAACAAACTGGTACATCCATTTAACAGAATACTCAGCAATAAAAAATATGAACTACTGATATATGCAATACTTGAATGAGTCTTAAAAGCTTTGTTCTAAGTAACAGAAACCAGCTACAAAAGGTTACATGTCTGTGATTTCATTTATATGACATTTTGTGAAAGGCAAAACAGGAACAGAAATCAGATCAGTGGTTGCCAAGAGCTGGAAGTAGAGACAGGGATGATCCCAAAGGGGTGCAAGGGAATTTTTCAAGATGATGCGAGTGTTCTATATCTTTTTTTTTTTTTTTTTTTTTTCTTTTGAAACAGAGTCTTGCTCTGTCTCCCAGGCTGGAGTGCAGTGGCGCGATCTCGGCTCACTGCAAGCTCCGCCTCCCGGGTTCATGCCATTCTCCTGCCTCAGCCTCTCCGAGTAGCTGGGACTACGCTAATTTTTTTGTATTTTTAGTAGAGACAGGGTTTCACCGTGGTCTCGATCTGCTGACCTCGTGATCTGCCCGCCTCGGCCTCCCAAAGTGCTGGGATTACAAGCGTGAGCCACCGCGCCTGGCCGGGTGTTCTATATCTTGATTGTGGTGGTGGTGGTTCCTCAACTCTATGCAGTCATTGAAATCTATCAAATTATATACTTAAAACCGGTGAATTTTATTCTATGTAAATCATACCTCACTAAAACTGATTTTTATTTTGTTTTTTTATTATACTTTAAGTTCTGGAATACATGTCCAGAACGTTCATAACGTGTCACATAGTTATACACACTCCCTGGTGGTTTGCTGCACCCATCAACCTGTCATCTACATTATGTATTTCTTCTATGCTATCTCTCCCCTAGGCCAAACCCCCTGACAGGCCCCTGTGTGTGATGTTCCCCTCCCTGTGTCCATGTGTTCTCATTGTTCAACTCTCACTTACGAGTGAGAACATGTGGTGTTTGGTTTTCTGTTCCTTTGTTAGTTTGCTGAGAATGATGGTTTCCAGCTTCATCCATGTCCCTGCAAAGGACATGAACTCATCCTTTATATGGCTGCATAATATTCCATGGTGTAAATGTGCCACATTTTCCTTATCTAGTCTATCACTGATGGGCATTTGGGTTGGTTCCAAGTCTTTGCTATTGTGAACAGTGCTGCAGTAAACATATGTGTGCATGTATCTTTATAGTAGAATGATTTATAATCCTTTGGGTATATACCCAGTAATGGGATTGTTGGTTCATATGGTATTTTTGGTTCTAGATCCTTGAAGAATCACCACACTGTCTTCCACAGTGGTTGAACTAATTTACACTCCCACCAACAGTGTGAAAGTGTGCCCATTTCTCAATATCCTCTCCAGCATCTATTGTTTCCTGCCTTTTTAACTATCACCATTCTAACTGGTGTGAGATTGACAAACCTGACAAAAACAAGCAATGGGGAAATGGTTCCCTATTTAATAAATGGTTTTGGGAAAACTGGCTAGCCATATGCAGAAAACTGAAACTGGACCCCTTCCTTACACCTTATACAAAAATTAACTCAAGAGGGATTAAAGGCTTAAACGTAAGATCTAAAACCATAAAAACCCTAGAAGAAAACCTAACAATACCAATCAGGACATAGGCATGGGCAAGGAATTCATGACCAAAACACCAAATGCAATGGCAACAAAAGCCAAAATTGACAAATAGGATCTAATTAAACTAAAGAGCTTCTGCACAGCAAAAGAAACTCTCATCAGAGTGAACAGGCAACCTACATAATGGGAGAAAATTTTTGCAATCTATCCATCTGATAAAGGGCTAATATCCAGAATCTACAAAGAACTTAAACAAATTTACAAGAAAAAAAGCAACCCCATCAAAAAGTGAGTGAAGGATACGAACAAACACTTCTCAAAAGAAGACATTTATGCAGTCAACAAACATATGAAAAAAAAGCTCATCATCACTGGTCATTGGAGAAATGCAAATCAAAATAGCTCTTTTTCATACAAGAATAGCATAAAATATGAAATACTTTGAAGTTATCCTAATAAGATATTTGTAGCATTTCTACAGGAAAAACTACAGAATATTACTGTGGTAATATCTATGTTCATATGGATATCTATCTACCTACCTACCATTTGTTTATCTATCTATCTAAAGGTGGAAGGGTATGTGTTTCCAAATACTAATGAGATTTTAATTTTTCCACGTTGTTATAGGATTAATGCCATTCTTCTCAAATTCATAAAAGTTCCTGTGTGTTTTATATCAAGCCTGATGAGATACTTCTAAAATTGAGAAATATTTAATAGATGGGGTTATAAAAAGACTTTGGAATCATTAAACAACCAGTGAAAACATGAAGAAAAGAAGTAATACAAAAAGAACTAAATTAAATTAATTTTTATTTTCTGTATGTAGGGACTCAAGTTCAGAGTCACAAAGTGAGAAAATAAATCCTACTTAGCAAATAACTAATATCCTTAATGCTTAAATACTTACAAATGGAATTCCAGTTTTCTACACTTCACTCAAAGCAATGAAATAATACCAGTAACCTTGAAAAGTGACATGTGAAAATGTTAATACTATATCAGAAAACTTTACAAAGTGATGTATTCAAAACTATATAAATAAATCAAGATGGAATCCTAGAAAAAAATATGCAAGTAACCCAGAGTAATACAAGAGAAATAAGGGAACAAGAAAGAGAGAAAACAAAATAAATGATAAAATGACATAAGTAAGTTCTCACATGCCAATAATTATTTTAAATAGCAAAGGTCTAACTACACACAATAAAATGTAAAGATTGGCAGGATAGATCCAGAAAAAAACATGATCCAGCTCTGTGGTGTCTAAAAAAAATTAATTTCAAATACAACATAAGTAGGTCAAAAGCAAAATGATGGAAAAAAATGTATACCATGTAAACATTCATTTAAAAAATCAGGAGTTGCTATGTTAGTATCGGATAGATTATGCTTCACAATAAAAACATTACTAGAGACAGGGACATTACATAGATAAAAGGATTAATCCACCCCCCAAAAATATTCTAAATGTATATACCCCAGATAACAGAGCCTCAAATACATAAAGCAAAAGCTGATAGAGCTGAAAGGACAAATTCACAATCAAAGCTGGGAACTGCAACTCCTCACCTTCAGAAAACTGGTAGAACTAACATAAAATCAGCAAAGATATATAACTAAACAACACTGTCAACCAATCAATCTATATATGTTCCAATGACATAGAACATTTACCTGACAACAGCAAAATGTACGTTTTCTTCAAGCACCCATGGAACATTCACCAATGTAAATCACATCCTGGAAACTTCAATTTAAAAGAACCAAAATCACAGAGTGTGTTCTCTGACTACACTGGAATTGAATAAGAAATCAACAATGGAAGGATGACAGAAAAATCTCCAAGCACTTGAAAACTAAAGAAAACACATCTAAATAACCCATGAGTTAAAGAGTCTCAGGGAAAATAAAAGATATACATTAAACTGCATAAAAATGAAAATATGACTTAAAATTTATGGAACACAGCTAAAGCAGTGCTGAGAGGAAATTTTATAGCACTAAATGTTTATATTAGAAAAGAGGAAATGTTTCAAGTCAGTAATCTAAGCTCCCACATCAAGAACTTAGGAGCGGAAGAACAACCCAGAGCAAGTGGAAGGATGAAAAAAATAAAAGAGCCAGAAATCAATAAAAATGAAACTAGAAAACCACAGAGAAAACAGTGAAACAAATAACAGGCTCTTTGAAAACATCAATAAAATTGATAGACCTTTAGCAAAACTGACAAGAAAACACAAATTACCAACATAAAAAATGAAACTGTATCACTACACACCCTGCAACATCAAAAGGATAATAACAGAATACCATGAACAATTCTACACACATACATTTAACAGCTTAGATGAAATGGACCAATTTTTTGACATAAACTACCACAAGTCACCCAATATGAAATACATAATTTTAATAGCGTCATTACTGTCAAGGAAATTAAACTTTGAATTAAAAAATTCCCCACAAAGAAATCTTTAAATGCAGAACATTATACCAAAGCTTTAAAAAGGAATTAACACTAATTCTACACAATCTTTTCCAGACAATAGAAGAGGGAATATTTTCCAATTCATTTTATGAAGCAGTATGACCCTGATACCAAAATCAGACAAAGATGATACCCTTCAAAAAAATTAAAACACCAATATCGCTCATTAATAAAGAGTTAAAAATCCTTAACAAAATATTAATAAATACAATTCAGCAACATACAAAAATAACTATACACCATGACCAAGTGGAGTTTATTTGGGGATACAAAGACAGTTCAATATTCTAAAATCAACCAACATAGTTACCATATTAACAGGATAAAAAAATCACATGATCATATCAATTGATTCAGAAAAAAGACAAAATTTGACACCCACTTATGATAAAAACTCCCAGCAAACTGGGAATAAAGTGGAAATGTTTCAACTTATTAAATAACATCTACAAAAAACCCCTACAATTTACATTATTTTTGATGGTGAAAAAGACTGTTTCTTTCCTACGATGAGTAAGGCAAAGATGTTCACTCCCACAACTCTTATTCAGCATAATTATGTAAGTTCTAGCCAGCATTATAAGGCAAGAAAAGCAAATAAAAGCTGTACAAATCAAAAAGGAAGAAATAAAACTGTTACTATTTGCAGATGATGTAACTGACTACAGAGAAAATCCCAAGGGGTCAACAACCACAACAAAAAATCCTAGGACTAATAAGTAAGTACAGTAGGATCACAAGATAAATACAGAAACACACATTGCAATTCTATATATTAACAATGGAAATGTGGACAACAATGTTTAAGAGAAAAGAGGACTAATTTTAGGAATAAAATATATTTCAAAGCATGTTTTCAGACAGAGAATAAATACACTATGAGAAACTCATCTTTCTTTTGTGTATATGCTTTGGTAATCGCTATGCTAAAGGGCATATACACAGCCAAGTCTAAAACAATCTGAATTGTGTAACAGAAATACTACCTCTGAAAAACAAAATTCACAAAATATGACAAATTCTATATGGTCTTCTAACTAGGTAATTCTAACAAAAAAATACCTATATAATAACTAACTCCTTGTGAGACAGGTATATTATTTAAGCTTCTACCAGAGAAACAGAACCAGTAGGAGATATATGTTATGGTATTCATCCAAGGAATTGGCATATGCCATTCTGGAGACTGGCTAGGCAAGTCTGCAGTCCATGAGGATAGGCCATCAGAAAAGGGTAGGCTGGAACTCTCAGACACAAGTGGAAGGTACGGTCCACAGGCGAAATTTATTCAGCTAGACAACCTCAGTTCTGCTCAAGAGGACTTTCAGATGGTTGAATGAGGCTCACCCAAATTATCTAGGATATTATTCTTTACTTAAAGCCAACTGATTATGACTATTAACCATATTTATAAAATACTTTCATAGCAACACCTAGATTAGTATTTAATTAAATAACTGGAGAGACAATAGCCTACCCAAGTTGACACATAGAATTAGAACAGAATATCACAAAAGGTAAGACTATTGTGTGTTTTGAAGAGTATACATGGTGGCTTGGGCAAGGAATTTGAAATCACAGCCAATGCTAAAAACTCATTTCTCATAGGTAGTGTCAGTCAATTTATAATCTGAAAGCTACAGACAACTGCAAGAGAGCACAGAGGAATGTAAAGGACATGGTCAATGAGAACACAAATGTGATATTGTTGATGTAAAAGAGGCAACATGGGACCTGGATTTTTAAAGCAGAAAGTAGCTATGAGAGGTAATTTATTTGATGGGTCCTCCTTGGATATGATGAATGTATCTCTACCAGTCCTTTCTCAATGTCAACATCCCCTAGGGAGACACCACAGTCTTGCAAGTGACCATGACTTACAACCAGGGCAATGAGATTATGCAACAGTAGCAGAGAATGAGGCTAAAGGGGTAGCCAGCATCCAAACTCTACATGGTTTTGTGTTCCATAATGGGGACACCAAGCTTAATTTTGTAGGTGAAGAGGGAGTCAATTAGTGTTTTAATCTAGGGAGAGATATGACCAGATGTTGTTACAATAAGTCAGAAAATCTTGCACTGAGTGCTTCATCAACAACAATAATCACCCCTTTCTTTTTTTTCCTACTTTTCCCTTTATTCTACAGCCAAGAGCACTCATTATTTTGGACATTTCACAGAGGTGAGGAAGGTGCTCTCCTGGCTTATGAGAAACACTAGCCCCATTAGAAACAAGATAATAAAGTTTCTGATGAAAGCGCAGAGTCCTCCACATATTTAATCCAGGTTTGAGAAGTAATAGGCCAGTGATTTCATATAGATAGTGGGGCAGATAAAGACATTTCAAGTTCCTTGAACATGACCTTCTACTATTCTGTAGTGGCCAGTGAGTCTAGCTATCTGAGTTCCTGTAGTTTCTGTGCTTTGGTGAAGCAAAAAGTGCATTGAATTTTGATGTTAGATAAACTTGGGGTCACTCCTTCGATAAATACCAGATAAACTTCAGCCTTTTCCACTTATTTACAGTGGAACCTTTGGACAAATCTTTAAGTTTCTCTAAATACTAGCTTCTTTTTATCTTTAAATTGAGATAAATTACAGTCAACATGATGTCTGCAACAGTACCTAACATCTCAATATTAACGAATATAAATGGTCTAAATGTCCCCTTTAAAAGATATAGATTAGCAGAATGGGTGAAAAAATCACAAACCAATTATCTACTCTCTTTAAGAGACACACCTAACACATAAAGATTCTTGTAGACTCAAGGTAGAGGAGTGGAAGAAGATATTCCATGCAAATGGAAACCAAAAGCAAGCAGAAGTAGCTACTCTTGT
Source organism: Symphalangus syndactylus (assembly GCF_028878055.3). Lineage (NCBI taxonomy): Eukaryota > Metazoa > Chordata > Mammalia > Primates > Hylobatidae > Symphalangus > Symphalangus syndactylus. Next base: position 38,484,100 of record NC_072425.2, on the reverse strand, counting down.
ATCATATAAAATAGACTTAAAAGCAACAACAGTAAAAAAGAAAAATAGAGCAAAGAAAGTCATCGTATAATGATAAAAGAATGAATTCATCAAGAAGGTAAAACAATCCTAAATATACATGTGCCTAACTCCAGAGCTATCAGATTCATAAAACAATTACTACTACACCTAAGAAAAGAGATAGACAGCAATACAGTAATAATGGGGACTTCAATACTCCATTGACAGCATCAGTTGGATCATCAAGACAGAAAGTCAACAAAGAAACACTGGACTTAAACTGTACTCTAGAACAAATGAACCTAACAGATATTTACATAACATACTACCCCCAAAATGCAGAATATGTATTCTTCTCATCAATACACAGAACATTCTCCAAGATAGATCATATAATGAACCACAAAACAAATCTCAATACATGTTTAAACATTGAAATTATAACATTGAAATTATATCAACTATCTTCCCAGAACACAATGGAAAAAACTAGAAATCAATTCCAAAAGGAAAGCTTAAAACTATACAAATACATGAAAATTAGCCAGGTGTGTTGGCTCACACCTGTAATCCCAGCACTTTGAGAGGCCAAGGTGGGCAGATCACCTGATGTCATGAGTTTGAGACCAACCTGGCCAACATGGTGAAACCCTATCTCTACTAAAAATACAAAAATTAGCCAGGCATGGTGGTGTGTGCCTGTAATCCTTGCTACTCAGGAGGCTGAGGCAGGAGAATCACTTGAACTTGGGAGGCGGAAGTTGCAGTGAGCCAAGATCGTGCCACTGTGCTCTAGCCTGGGCAACAGAGTGAGACTTCGTCAAAAAAAAAAAAGAGAACATTAAACAACCTGTTCCTGAGTGACTTTGAGGTTAGCAAAGAAATCAAGATGAAGATTTTAAAATTTTTCAAAATGTATGATAACAGTGACACAAGTTATTGAAACCTCTGGAATACAGCAAAAACAGTGCTAAGCAGAAAGTTTATAGCATTTAGTGCCCACATTAAAAAAAAGTCAGAAATACCACACACTGACAACTAACATCACACCTCAAGGAACTAGAGAAACAAGAACAAACCAAACCCAAAGCTAGCTGAAGAAAGGAATAAGAAAGATGAGAGCAGACCTAAATAAAATTGAAACCCGAAAAAAAAAAAGATCAATGAAATGAAAAGTTGGATCTTTGAAAAGAAACAAAATTGATCAACCACTAACTAGAATAACCAAGAAAAAAAGATTCAGACATGCTCCATTAGAAATGAAAATGGAGACATTACAACTGACAACACAGAAATACAAATTATTGAGATTACTGTGAACATCTCCATGCACACAAACTAGAAAATCCAGAAGAAATGAATAAATTCCTGGAAACATACAACCCCCCTAGCTGAATCAGGAAGAAATAGAAATCCAGAACAGACCAATAACAAGCAGTGAGATTGAATCAGTAAATAAAACAAAACAAAGCAAAGACCTTTCAACAAAAAAAGCCCAGGGCCAGGTGGATTCACAGCTGAATTCCATCAGACATTCAAGGAAGAACTGGTACCGATCCTACCGAAACTATTCTAAAAGATCGAGGAGGGAATTCTCCCTAGCTCATTCTACAAAGCTGGTATCACTCTGATACCAATGCCAGGAAAGGAAATAACAAAACAAGAAAACTAGAGGCCAATATCCCTGATAAACATTGATGCAAAATTTTTCAACAAAATACTAGCAAACTGAATCTAACAGTACATCAAGAAAAAAAATTACCATGATCAAGTGGGTTTCATTCCAGGGATTCAGGAATGATTCAATATACATAAGTCAATATATGTGATTCATGACATAGCAGAATTAAAAATAAAAATCATATAATCAGCTCAATAGATGCAGAAAAAGCATTTGGTAAAATCCAGCATGATTTTATGATAAAAACCTTCAACAAACATCGAACATATCTCATACATATGTTCTATGAGGTATGAATATGGACATAGATATAGGCATAGATAGAACATATCTCAAAATAATAAGAGCAATCTATGACAAACCCACAGCCAACATTATACTGAATGGGCAAAAGCTGAAAGCATTTATCTTAAGAACTGGAACAAGACACAGATGTTCACTTTTACCACTTCTATTCAACATAGTACTAGAAGTCCTAGCCAGAGCAATCAGGCAAGAGAAGGAAATAAAGGGCATGCAAATTGAAAAAGAGGAAGTCAAACTATCCCTATTTGCTGATAATATGATCTTATATCTAAAGATACTCTCAAAAGACTCCTAGATTTGATGAATGGATTCAGAAAAGTCTCAGGTTAAAAAATCAATGTACACAAATTAGCACCACTGCTATACAACAACAACAAAGCTGAGAATCAAATCAAGAACTCAATCTCTTTTACAATAGTTACAACAAAGTACCCAGGAATACAGCTAACCAAGACAGTGAAAGATTTCTACAAGAAAAACTACAAAACCCTGCTGAAAGAAATCATAGATGACACAAACAAATGGAAATACATCTCATATTCATGGAATGGAAGGATCAATATTGTGAAAATGACCATACTGCCCAAAGTAATCTACAAATTGAAGTCAGTTCCTATCAAATACTGTCATTTTTTCACAGAACTAGAAAAGGCAGTTCTAAAATTCATGTGGAATCAAAAAAGAGCCTGAATAGTCAAAGCAATCCTAAGCAAAAAGAACAAATCTGGTGGCATCACATTACCTGACTTCAAATTACACCAGAAGCCTATAGTAACTAAAACAGCATGGTACTGGTATAAAAGTAGATGCACAGATTAACGGAACAGAATAAGAGCTCAGAAATAAAGCTAAATATTTACAACCGATTGATCTTTGACAAAGCACATATAAAGATAAATGGGGAAAAGACACCTTATTCAATAAATGGTGCTGGAAAAATTGGATAGGCACCTGTAGAAGAATAAAACCGGATCCCTGTCTCTCACCATATACAAAGTTTAACTCAAGATGGATTAAATACTTTAAGATTTGAAACCATGAAAATTCTAGAAGAAACCCTAGGAAAACTCTTCTGGACATTGGCCTAGGCAAAGAATTTATGACTAAGACCCCAAAAGCAAATGCAACAAAAGCAAAAGTAATAGATGAGACCTAATTAAACTAAAACGCTTTTGCACAACAGAAGAAATAATCATCAGAGTAAACACACAACCTACCGAATGGGAGAAAATATTTGCAAACTATGCATCTGACAAAGGACTAATAACCAGCATCTACAAGGAACTCAAACAAATCAGCAAGAAAAAAAACCAAATAATACCATTAAAAAGTGGGCAAGAAACATACAGAGACACTTCTCAGAAGAAGACATAGAAATGGCCAACAAACTGATGGAAAAAATGTTTAGTCATCAGGAAAATGCAAAGTAAAACCACAATGAGATACAACCTTACCCCAGCCAGAATGGCCATTATGAAAAAGCGAAAAACAGTAGACGTTGGTATAGATGTGGTGAAAAGGAAACACTTATACACTGCTGATGGGAATTTAGTACAACCTCTATGGAAAACAGTATGTATACTTCTCTAAGAACTAAAAGTAAATCTACAATTTGATCCAGCAATGAAAAGAAGTCATTATATACTGCATGTGTATGTTTATCACAGCACAATTCACAATAGCAAAGATATGCAATCAACCTAAATGCCCATCAACTGATGAGTGGATAAAGAAAATGTGATATGTATGTGTGTGTATATATATATATATCACATTTATACACACACACACACACACACACACTATGGAATACTACTCAGCCACAAAAAAAAGAATAAAATAAGCTGGGCACAGTGGCTCACGCCTGTAATCCCAGCACTTTGGGAGGCCGAGGTGGGTGGATCACGAGGTCAAGAGATCGAGATCATCTTGGTCAACATGGTGAAACCCCATCTCTACTAAAAATACAAAAATTAGCTGGGGGTGGTAGCACACACCTGTAGTCCCAGCTACTTGAGAGTGTGAGGCAGGAGAATCGCTTGAACCCAGGAGAAGGAGGTTACAGTGAGCCAAGATCGTGCCCTGGTGACAGAGCGAGACTCTGTCTCAAAAAAAAAAAAAAAAAAAAAAAAAAGAATAAATGTCCTTTGCAGCAACTTGGATGGAACTGGAGGCCACTATCCTAATTGAAGTAACTCAGGAATGAAAAGACAAACACTGCATTATCTCTCCCTTATAAGTGAGAGCTAAGCTATGGGTATGCAAAGGCATATACAGAGTGATATAATGGACACTGGAGACTCAGAAGGCAGTGGGTGGGAGGGGAGTAAGAGATGAAAAACTACCTATTGGAAACAATGTACACTACTCAGGTAACGGGTGCACTAAAATCCCAAATTTCATCACTATGCAATTAATCCCTTTAACCCCAAACCACTTGTACCCCTAAAGTTATTGAAATATTTAAAATAAACAAATAAAATGTGACAAAGTACCTATCTCATAAACTTGATCTGAGGATTAAATGCAACAATGGGTTAAAAAAACTCAGTAAGTTGATCCATGTGTCTAGTGTACATTTTACCTATTAAATGTCATTTAAGCAGTAAGTGTGTTTGATATTGAAACACAGACCTCCCTCAATATTATTTTCTTCATTAGCATTTGAACCCCTAATTCTTAGCAGGATACATGGCACCTATGAAAGAAAGACTACATTTCTCAGATTCTTTAAAGCTAGTTATACCCTGTGACTAAATTTCTGCCAATGACCTATACGTGGAGATACCAATGACATGTAACAGCTTCCGGGAAGCCTTCTTAGAAGATATTTGCCTAGAAAGATGTGATGGCTGGAGTTCTTATAGCCATATTTCCTCATGAAGATGAGGATCACACTAGGGTGAATGAAGCAGTGAGCTAACAAAAGCCTAGGTTTCTGAAGATGATGAAACAGCTACTTCGATGATGCAGTTAATTCAGCCCTCTACTGCTACTTCCAGATTTCTTTAAATTTGAAGGAAATGATCTTCTGTGTTCTTTCCGTCATTGTTGATTGTTACTCATAGCTCAACCTAATCCCAAAACAGCAATATGTAATCTATAAATCTAAAAAGAAATACATATTTGCAAGGTATATGCTGTAGTGAACAGCATCAGGGATCATAACAGATAGAATAGCACAGACAAAAACACCCTGGATTTTGATGCAGGACCTGGGTTTGAATCCCAGTCTTGGTCAAGTGATGTTAACATTCCATTCAACTCTCTGAATCTCACTCATTGTGCTCTCATTTAAAGTAAGATTATCTGACCTCTATGCTTCCTTCTCATTCCAGCTTCCCAAGGCTTTATCATTTTCAGTATGATTGTAAGCACCATCTATTCACAAAGAGATTAACATATAAGATACTATGTAGTGTAGGTAAGTGATAGCTACATTTCCCTGATTTAAAGATAGAAAATCAGTTTATAAATATTAAAACTACTTTTCTGCAAGTTCCAGGGCTAGAAGTTGTAAATTTGACTGAAACTCCTCACTGAGAGAGCAGAAAGTAATTGAAGTTGCAGAAAAAGTAAAACTGAACACATAGGGGAAATTTGTTAGAGAGGAACTTGAAGGCAAGGAGGAAGGGAGACTTGTAAAAAAAAAAAAAATAAACACCTCAGAGGCAAAAAAGAAAGAGAAAAAAAAAAAGAAAAAATCTGCTTCAAGGTGTCCACAGCCACTGTCAGGTTAGTGATGTAAATCAGTTCTTTTTCACACTTTTTTTTAATGCAAAATATATGTTCTTGGTGTTCAGGGACCATCCTGATTTCATGTAACCTAATTCTTTGCAATAAAGAAGGCGATTCATTAAATGTGTAACTAAATGTGATTCCATTTTTATAACCTTGCTAGGCTTCTTATATAAAAATAAAAAAATGTTTGTCAGATCAGGCAGCTGAACCTCTCTAAGCATCGAGTTTAAAAGAATCCCAACATGATCAGTATCTGCTGAAGTTTTCTTACTGGTCTCCCTGCCTTCTGTCTCTCACTCTCCCATTCAAAAACATATTTCATTCCTCAACTTGGAAAACATAGGTCATCCCTCTAGAAGTAAAATCAGGGAGGGTGTGAAGATGAACAGTGTCCAGACCACAGAGCGATAGAGGCCACTATGGGGTGTAAAGGCTGCCTCTCCCCTCCCTCCCAACCTGTGCTCACATCAGACATCATTAATCAAGCGTGGCAGGCTCTAACTATGAGTGTGAATGTGCCTCACAATCCTTTCTTCTAACCGCCATGCTCCAGGCAGCCACTATCAATTGATTGGAGAGAAAATCTGAGGTGAAAACAGTTTACTATCCCTGGCCTAGAGCTTAGTCTGAATGATGGAACCAAATGCACTGAATTTTATTGAAATAAATGTCAGAAAAATTAACTGAATGGACTCAGGAAAGATAGTTGTCTTCTGGAAAGCAAGGAAAAGAGAGAATGTAAAGGACTGCTGGTGCTGTGGTCCCATAGTAGAAAAAAAATAATCAAGTGGGATAAGGTAAAGCCACATGTACCAGGAATCTGCAGAAACAGAAGGAACTGACCCGGCACGGTGGCTTATGCCTCTAATCCTAGCACTTTGGGAGGCCAAGGCGGGCAGATCACTTGAGGTCAGGAGTTCGAGACCAGCCTGACCAACGTGGTGAAACCTCATCTCTACTAAGAATATAAAAATTAGCTAGGGGTGGTGTTTGATGCCTGTAATCCCAGCTATTCTGGAGGCTGAGGCATGAGAATCACTTGAACCCAGGAGGCAGAGGTTGCAGTGCCACTGCACTCCAGCCAGGGCAACAGCAAGACTCCATCTCAAAAAAAAAAAAAAAAAAAATTATTTTTAAAAGAAAGAGACAGAACCAAGGTGAGCCCTTGGAATTATTACCCAGTTCCAGGGACTTAAGTTTGACCATTGTTGCCTAAAAGAGGAAGTGATTTGACCTGACAGTTGGGCACTCAATGTCCATGCAAACCGGGAGCTACTGTGACTGTAGCTGCCTGTAGGACAAGGCCAGCCAGAAACTGGCAAGACAAAAGTTTCCTGGTATGATGAATGCAGGCAGGTTCTGGAGCCACAAATGATTCAGATCTACTTTCTATCATGTACTAATTTTGTGGCCTTAGGCAAATTATTTAACTCTCTGAGACTCAATTTTCTGAATAGATAACTAGGATTATCACAGCATCTCTCTCATAGTGTAGTAGTAAGTATCTGGCACATGATAAATGCTTATTAAGTGGTAGGTATCACTGTAGTTATTTTTCTCACCATATCTCTGCCTCTGGAGAAAGCAGATTTGCAGGACCGCCCCCCCCCCCCCCACCCCGCTCAAAATGACAACAGTCTAAGTTACGCTACTACTGGGAATGCACATTATTGTCAACAGATATTAAGCTGATTTGATGCTGGTTTTAGCTTTTGAGAGAGCTGGTTTATTTCTGGTTAATCTTATACTTTTGACCCTTCGGTGGTCCCGACTGAAAACTCATAGTGTTTGCTCAGCCCTGAACTCTGACTTTCTGTCTTATCAAACCTGAGACTGCTGAAAGTTCTAATCAGCTTCTCAGTGCTCCCTTTCCTTCAAGATCCTTGGCCTCTCAAATCCTGGCTGCCTTAGTAGCTCCCCAAGCTTACAAACAAGTGACTTTTAAGTATTTGTATTCAGGTTACTAGTTATTCTCAACAGGAACATTTGTCCCTAAATGCTAGTTGGCCATTGTCAAAAGTGGAGACAACGTTTTACTTATTTAATGTGTTTTTAGAAGAATAACTAGCACATTATTACTTAATTTAAAAAGGAAGTCATTCGAAGAAAATAAACTACCTAGTAAAGAAGTTACATATGATATAAGAGACACTGATATTTGCAGTTCACTGGCGTAGTACGTAGAAGGTTTCAATGTGTGTGCAGATCTTTATTACTTTTGCCTTGATTACTGCAAAAGTTTCCTTACTGGTCCCCCTGCCTTCTGTCTCTCACTTTCCTATTCAGAAACGCACTTTATACCTCAACCTGAAATCTTTATAAAACACAAAACTTGTGATATCTGCCTCTTGATTGGAACCTTTCAATGGATCTTATGTTAGTGAAGCTTCTTTCAGAGTAAAAATGTCTTGAAGCATTAAGATAATTATTTTCTTGCAAATAATAGATCCAAAGCTAACCAGTCTAAAAGTTGGTCAGTTAGCAGTTAGTGATGTCAGAGCCCTGCACTGGCTTCTCTGAATGTCTTTTTGTTTTCTATCTTTAGACAGAAGATGTTTGCCATGGATCCTAAAATCACATTTTCATACACTGACAAAAGCATGAAGGAATCGAGACACTGTCTCTCTCTTTTTATCACAAAGGAAAATCTTCTTAGAAATCCTCCAGAAATTTACCTTATGCCTTACTGGCCAGATATGAGTCATAGATCAGCTTGCTGCAGCTGAGTCTGGGACAGTGAGAATCTGTGAAGTCCAGCCTCCACAGTAGGAGATGGGCTGTGTCAGTAAAAAAGAAGTAGGTAGCTCCCAGCACTTTGGGAGGCTGAGAGGGGTGGATCACTTGAGGTCAGGAGTTTGAGACCAGCCTGGCCAACATGGTGAAACCCCATGTCTCTACCAAAAATATAAAAATTAGCGGGCCCTGGTGGCACATGCCTGTAATCCCAGCTACTCAGGATGCTAAGGCAGGAGAATAGCTTGAACCAAGGAGGCAGAGGTTGCTCATAATCTGGATGACCACAGATTATGCCACTACACTCCAGCCTGGGTGACAGAGCGAGACTCCATCTCAAGGGGGGAAAAAAAGAAGAAGATGGCTGCAAAGATGGAGCAAAGAATGACTGATTTTAAACAAATACTAATATCTTCCCCAGCTACTTTTTTTTTACATGATAAAGTCTAAACCTCTTATGATGTGTTGGTAAATTTTTATGTTGCAAGAAACCCATACCACACTCAAGTGGTAATTAGCATCTATTGAAGAGATACATGGGAAATAGAAAAGCACATGAAACTAATTCGGTAGGTTTCAGGATACCTGGACACCAACCAGCCTAGACCACACCAGCTCTGAGCTCACCCAGAGCAGATGAGCTGAAATGAGAGTCTCATAACTCTACTCAGAAGCATTGCTTGTTGTGTTGAATCAGTTCCTCTCTGACTCTCCTCTCTCCAATGCCTGTGTCTTTCAACCATTTCTTTTCCCTCCGACTGCTCCTGACCATTGACCCGTGGATTTTTTTTTTTTTTTTTCAGATGGAGACTTGCTCTGTTGCCCAGGCTAGAGGCACAATCTTGGCTCACTGCCACCCCTGCCTCCCAGGTTCAAGCAATTCTACTGTCTCAGCATCCCAAGTAGCTGGGACTATAGGTGCCATGCCACCATGCCTGGCTAATTTTTGCATTTTTGTTGGAGATGGGGTTTCAACACATTGGTCAGGCTCGTCTCGAACTCCTGACCTCAGGTGATCCACCCGCCTCAGCCTCCCAAAGTGCTGGGATTACAGGCGTGACCCATCGCGCCCAGCCGACCCTGTGGATTTTACATTCATACTTCCAGTGCCAAGATTTGGCAGATCAGTCTCTTTCCTAAAGAGGCCAATTCTCACACACCCTGAGAGATTCAGCTCAAGCATTTTGGGCAGTGATTGTTGATCCTTTAGGGGACCTTGTTTTATGCCTCCTGGGTTTCTTTGCTTATTTTACCACAGAACCTACATTTCTATCTTACAATTGTCTCTCCCTGAAGGCTTATTAAAATATAAATTTCCAAGCCCAGCCCCTAAGAGATTCTGGCTATAGGGCATGAATGGGCTCAGGAATCTGCATTTTAATCTGCAGGATTCTGAGTGAGGAAACATGGACCACAGTTTTAAAACATCAAATTGATGTATTAACCTTTTATATACTAAGTTGTATAAATACCCTCAAATAGTTTTGCAATTATTATTAAAACCCTGAATTCACAACTGAGGCATCAAAGGCTCAAAAGAGGCACATGCAGACAATTAGGAAATAAAGGAGCCAGGATTCGAACTCAGTTCTGCTTGCTCAAAGCAACTGCTCTTGTGTCAGCACCCTGGCACTTTCCAGACTTCCTCTTTCCTCTTTAGCAAAGCTGGGCCAGGCCCAGGTCTCAGAGTGGCTGCTAAGAAGGGAAGCAGATGGTCCCTCCATGAGAGGGCACTGATGGAGCCCCAAAGTCTCTCCTCTAATTAGCTTTTGCTAAGAAAGCAGTGGGATCCAGTCAACCGAGTTTTCCAGAGTGGTTAGTTTGAGAAAAGGAAATCACAGAGTATGGTGCCAAGTTTTTTTAGCAGTTGCCTTTTCTGCAGCCACAGGAAGTTCTCTGAAGGCTTGTCACTATGTTACACAGCATCTGCGCTTTCCTCCCACTTACTCAAAATGATGGCATGGCAGGAAAATAAGGCTTGCATGGCTTCAAGAGGAAATGCCCTGAGGGTTTCCTTTACATGGGAACCACACTGTGACATTCAGAATATGTGAGTTCAAATTCAGACACTGTCACTCAGCAGAGTGTAGTTAAATTATTTCATTGATCTAGGTTTTTCTGCAAAATAGGTGTAAGATCTCAGCCTCAGTTCTGTTGGAATTAACTGAGATTCTTGATTTGAGTGTGATACTTTAGTGATCAGAAGAAACCTCTTCCTCAGAGATGGAAACAGCCCACTGTTATTCAGGAAGCACTTGCACAGCCATGTGCTCACTCACTTCCCCCCACACCCTGCATCCCCATGCTGCTCCAGGGAAGTAGGAGAATCCAGGATTTCCTAAGGAATGGTTCAGGATGATTGCTGCTCAAATTCTACAACCGACACACACTTGGAGTAACCAAAGCAGACCAAGGTATATCAGGGGAACCCCAAAGCACTAGAGCCAGCACAATGACTGAGACCTGTGTCTGCATTTTTAATAATATTTAGGCCTTCATCCTGCACCCTTGCCACATCTGTGCCTTCTCATTGCTTACTTGAAAAAAATCTATAAAATGAAAAAAAGGAAAATCTGTTCTGTTCTCTTCTGTAGCCAGCATTGGAAGGCCTCTTCCTTTTACAATGGTAGCAGCTTCTCCCCAGCTTTGGCTAGAGAATAGAATAGAATCCCAGGGGACAGAAAGGGTTGTGGGAACATAAAGGGAGAAAAAGTGAGTGAGAAACATGGCCAGTTAACATATATGTATGGTCAGTGTAGCGCTTTTCATACAGGATTTTTCTCAGCCCCTTCACCAGACTTGCAGGAGGGGTGCGCCTTCTACTAGGCCCACTGCACTCAGTCCCTTGCAGGAGGGAGCATGTAAGCAAGTAAGTGCAACATCTAGCCAGCTGTTCGAGGTGCCAACACAGGAGCAATCTCTGTCTGGGGCCTGCGGTCAGATGGCACACCACCTTGAGGGGAATGCGGCAGCATCCAGGAGAGGGCATCCCCAACCCCAAAGACCCAGAGGGGGTGTTACATTGCTCTTTTAGTTCTGCCATTCACAGTCCAATGGACAGCAGTGTGTTAGCAGCTCAATTGGCCCCCTGCCTCGTCACGTGGGGCGGCTGCCCTCTGCCAGCAAAGGCAAAGGGCCAGTGTGACAGCCTTTTCTGGGTACCCACATTCAGTGGGTCCCAAGCTCTTATCCAGCATCCAAGAAGCATGAGGTCACACAGATGGCTGAAGGATGGTGAAGGCAGAGAATTTTATTGAGTGATGAAAACGGCTCTTAATGGAGAGGGGGGATGGACAGGGGATAGGGGATGGGAAGGGCACGTTGTCCTCCCCAAATTTAGGTTGTCCCTTCCCCAAAGTCAGGTTGTCTCTTCCCCAAAGTCAGGCCATCTCCTCCTCTACTGATCGAGTCTGAGGTCGTTATAGGCACAGGATGGGAACTGCATGCTGATTGGTTTGTGAGTATGCAGAAAAGGTTAAAGTGAAGACACCACTCAAAGGTGGACATGACAGTGTAGAAAAACAATTAGGAAAGGGTAGATATATGTAAAATAGGGGAAGGGTGGGGATCAATCAGAAGAAAGCACACTAAACAGGAAGACAGGTTATCAATCCAATCCAAGGATTTAACTTGTATCTTGGCTTTCAGGAGTTAAACTGTCTTCAGCTTGGAGGTGGAGTTTCACTGCATACCCGCCCCTATCTGCTCAGGCATGTGGTCGCCTCCTGTCACTATCACTTTGTTTAAAAGAAGAGTAATTATTACTGTTTGAAAAAATTGTATACCCAAGTGTAACATGCATACACAAAGAAAGTAAACAATTTTTAAGTGGAGAGCTCAATTATATTCACCGAATGGACACCAGTAAAAAAGATCAGGAACCAGAGGAGTAGCAGTACCCCAAAAGCTCCTCTCAAACTCCCTTTCAGTCACTACTTGCTATCCTGGCTCCTACAACATAGATTCATTTTTCCTAGTTTTAAGTATTTGAAATCATACAATATATATTTTTCTATATCTCACTTCTTTTGCTCAACCTTACGTTCACGAGATATGTCTATATTGTTGGAGGTGTGTAGCTTATTCATTCTCATTCTGTATTATTCCATTGTGTGAATATTTTATAATACATTGATTCATTGTAATGTCGATATTGGTTTCCAGTTTGGGGCTCTTATAAATACCGCTGCTATGAATGTCCTTGAACATATCTTTTGGTAGGTACCCGTACTCATTTCATTTGAATGTACATTCAAGAGATGAAATACTGGGTCAAAGTTATGTGTATGTTCAACTTCAGTAGGTATCACCCATGAGTTTTCCAAAGTGGTTATACATTTCCACCAGCAGTTTATGAGAATTTCAGTTGTACCACATCATTGACAGAACTTAGTATTTTTCTTTTTTTTTCTGTATTTCTTCTTTTCTTTTTAGCCCTCCTTGTGAGTATACAGTCAGCCCAGTGAGTTTTGACAAGTAGAATTTCATGTCTGCAGAACAAGCCATCTGCAGTTTTGACAAACCCCATCAGTCCTTATAGTCTTACACAAGGCCACCTCACATATTTATGCTACCTGCTACATGCCTAAAGGCATTTAGTTTGAAACTCTGACATGTACTTTCTCATTGAATTCTGTGAACAAACATGAACTTGAAAGAGCCAATCCTTCAATATGGATCCCCAGTGGCAAACGGCCAAATTTAAATAGGGTCAAGCAGCCATCTACTGATTAGGGGTCACATATGTGCTCTGAGTTCCCTGAAAACCTGCACCTTTTTATCTTTGGGACTTTCAGAGCTCACCTGAATCAATCATTCAGCACACACCTGCCTTGGCCAATCATGGCTCATCTGCATTGACCAATTAGAACTCAGCTTTACCAACCAGGCAGAACTAAGCATGTTTCAATCCTTCACTTGAATGAACAGACCTACTTGGGAATCTGGGTGGGAACTTTGCTATAAAACCGGAGCCTTCCCTTTGTTCCCTGGAGTGCACCTTCCTTTTATATTAGCAACTGCATCTTCCCAGTTTGCAAACTGTTCCCGGGAATAAAGTATCTTTCCTCCAAATTCCTTTTCAGAGAACTTTTGTTCTTAATTCTAAAACCAATTATGTTATTATTTACATTTTACTGAATCTGAAACTGAAACTCACACTCTTGCTGTGTGACATTGGGTCAATTAAAGCAAGAAAGTGAGCCAAGTGCCATCAAAGGCTGGACTTGAACTCCTACAAACCTAATAATTAGCTGGGAACAAAGCAGGTTGGTAGTAAAGCAGCACATTTTACTGGGAAAAGTAGATTCTAATTCCTGCATGCATCCTTCTCTAACCAGCTGTACCAACTTAAGCAAATTAATATGCTGTTTTGAACCTCAGTTTACTTGCCTGTTAAACAGGGATGACAATGAGATATCTTAAAGGGATGTTTGGTGGATTCAATGAGACCACATAAGTGAAAGCTGGCACAATGACTGAAAAATGGTAACTATCAGTTAGTTAAAAGACTTTGATATAAGATAGTAACTTGAGTACAGTTCTCTGACCCCCACCAAAATAAGCAAAGGGATATAAAAATACCAATTCTGCACTGGCATTGAGAGCTCAGGAAAGTTGTTGGTCACATTCCTCAAACTTTCAGAACTTTCTCATAGAAAGAATAGAGCTGGACTGGAGGGAGAGAAGTTATCAGACATAGGAAATCCTGTGAGTTGTCTTGTCTGAGGGAAGAAGAACTGCAGGCACAGGCAGACAGAGCTACAGAGAGGAAATACTGCACTGAGAATTCCATCCACAGCTGCAGATTGACAACATTCCAAAAGCTGTTTGCAGAGGTGCTACCAAGAACGGTCAGACAGTGAGACTTTTCCATGATGCATAGGCAACAGCAGAAGGCAGAAGGCAGGAGGCAGGAAGGGCACATGTGCCCTTGTAGTGACCAAGACAGAGAAAGCTGGAGATAGACACGGAGTTCTCAGCATGGCAAGAGCATCCAACACAGATGAAGGTAGGATAGGATCCCTCCCTCTTCAGGGCGCCACAGCAGAGAACTGGCAAAATTGCTAACCTAGCTTAGGATCTGAAAGGAGGCATCTAGCAGCCAAACAATGAAGGGAAAAACAGATGAGAGAAAATCAGGAATGATCCACTCATTCTGTTTATGAGAAAACATCAGTCTTGTATACAATGTATCCTCTTTTGACTTCACTGAACAGAGATAGAACCAAAATGGAAACAGTGAAAAGTTGCTGCAAAATAAAAGGAGGAAAACATCACTCAAGGTTCAGAAGAAGTGCTTATTTTTAGAAAAACTTTACTGAAGCAAAGAGAGGAAACAAAATTAAGGAGTACCTGCTTGGAATTTAAAATGCTGACTAATACAGCTTTCACCAACATGCTCATAAAGACAGTGAAAAAGCCAACACACAACCAAACAGCCTTAAAAGATAAAAATGAGAAATAATGCTTCAAATTATGAAATTTACTGGCCCTATAAGACACATGAGATGGACTGAGAAAAACATAACCAAACTTAAGTGTGAGGCACAGACCAATATTGCTTTTTGCAAAAAGGAGACCTAAAAATAAATAGAATGATACTTTGTGTCTTCTCTATAGTGTTAGAATGAGGTAATCAGGATCTCAAGAAAACAGGAAATGGACAGGGGCTCTCTCTGCTCTATACTGTATTTAGAATCAGGCAACGTTGTATTCCGTTCCCCGTGTTCATGTATCTTCCCATCCTGACCTTCTCTATTTCTTCAGGGAAGACGGGAATCGGTTGGAAACAGGGCGGGAATGGAAAGATCAGTAGGAATGACAGCAACACTACATGCTTGGAAATGCAAGACCTCTAAATAATGCCATAAATTTTAGGGCTGGAGTGGGAAAGAGAAGAGCACAACAATGAACGTGAGAACTGCAGTCTAAGTGCAAGGCCGATAAATAAGGAACTCAGTGTGGTATTTAGGAGGGGAGGCCCAGGAACCAGACTGCCAGTGCCAGAATCCTGAATCTGCTACTAATTAGGTGACTTTGAAGATCTTTCCCTGGTTTTCCATCAATAAAATGGAGAGAGTAGTAGTACTTACCTTGCAGAATTATTGTGAGAATTAAAAGAAGTCATATATGTCAAGTGTTTAGGCAGGCCCCCGCATGTAAGTGTTATATAAATATTATTATTGTTACTCCTGTATCTATTTTTCTTTACAAGGAGAAAGGTGGTTGGGCAAAGGAAAAGATACTACACTGCTAGGAAAGAGTGCATTATAGCTAGACTTCCTAATTGTATACATCAATACAATTTCAAATTAAAGTTTAGGACTAAGCAATGAGTTGTCATTTATTTTATTTTACAAGTAAACATAATTTTAAAAGTAACAACAAATTGCTAAGAATTTAACAAAAGCATGGAAAACTCTCAAATAAAGAATTGTACTTTAAATTGAATAAATATATTCTTATTACATTGCCTGCATTTTTTTCAATATACAGATGGACCAGTGAACGCTTCCTCTCAAATGAGCATTAAAGTCTAGAGTTTGTGATCTGTTGCAAAAAGTGAAAAACTGCTAATAAGTGAGAAGTAGACTGGGAATTATGCTCATCAACTTGCCTACTAGTTATAGATATAAAGAAGAGCTATACTCACCATACAAAGGCAGAAAAAGAACCAAGGACAAACCATTTTTCCTGAAGTTAGCACGGCCCATCCATGTCAAGGGCTCCTAATAGCAGAGAAAGGTAAACATGTATCTAAAGGAACAGAGGGACACAAACCCAAGTGAGCTGATTACCGGATGAAGGTACAGTATAAAGAGAATGAACATGAACATAGAAAATACTACGGTGTAAAAAAACTGGGGACAGTAACAGAAGAAACATACTTCTGAAAATAAACCCTCCCAAATAGCCAAAATTTTTGTTTGTTTGTTTTTTTCCCCAAGGTTACATTCTTTTTTTTTATTATTATTATACTTTAAGTTGTAGGGTACATGTGCACAACGTGCAGGTTAGTTACATATGTATACATGTGCCATGTTGTTGTGCTGCACCCATTAACTCATCATTTAATATTAGGTATATCTCCTAACGCTATCCCTCCCCCTCCCCCCACCCCACAACAGGCCCCAGTGTGTGATGTTCCCCTTCCTGTGTCCATGTGTTCTCATTGTTCAATTCCCACCCATGAGTGAGAACATGTGGTGTTCGCTTTTCTGTCCATGTGATAGTTTGCTGAGAATGATGGTTTCCAGCTTCATCCATGTCCCTACAAAGGACATGAACTCATCATTTTTTATGGCTGCATAGTATGCCATGGTGTATATGTGCCACATTTTGTGAATCCAGTCTATCATTGTTGGACATTTGGGTTGGTTCCAAGTCTTTGCTATTGCGAATAGTGCTGTAATAAACATACGTGTCCATGTGTCTTTATAGCAGCATGATTTATAATCCTTTGGGTATATACCCAGTAATGGGATGCCTGGGTCAAATGGTATTTCTAGTTCTAGTTCCCTGAGGAATCGCCACACTGACTTCGACAATGGTTGAACTAGTTTACAGTCCCACCAACAGTGTAAAAGTGTTCCTATTTCTCCACATCCTCTCCAGCATCTGTTGTTTCCTGACTTTTTAATGCTCGCCATTCAAACTGTTGTGAGATGGTATCTCATTGTGGTTTTGATTTGCATTTCTCTGATGGCCAGTGATGATGAGCATTTTTGCATGTGTCTTTTGGCTGCATAAATGTCTTCTTTTGAAAAGTGTCTGTTCATATCCTTTGCCGACTTTTTGATGGGGTTGTTTGTTTTTTTTCTTGTAAATTTATTTGGGTTCATTGTAGATTCTAGATATTAGCTCTTTGTCAGATGAGTAGATAATTTCTCCCATTCTGTAGGTTGCCTGTTCACTCTGATGGTAGTTTCTTTTGCTGTGCAGAAGCTCTTTAGTTGAATTAGATCCCATTTGTCAATTTTGGCCTTTGTTGCCATTGCTTTTCGTGTTTTAGACATGAAGTCCTTGCCCATTTGCCTAGGTTTTCTTCTAGGGTTTTTATGCTTTTAGGTCTAACATTTAAGTCTTTAATCCATCTTGAATTAATTTTTGTATAAGGTGTAAGGAAGGGATCCAGTTTCAGCTTTCTACATATGGCTAGCCAGTTTTCCCAGCACCATTTATTAAATAGGGAATCCTTTCCCTATTGCTTGTTTTTGTCAGGTTTGTCAAATATCAGATAGTTGTAGATATGTGGCATCATTTCTGAGGGCTCTGTTCTGTTCCATTTGTCTATATCTCTGTATTGGTACCAGTACCATGCTGTTTTGGTTACTGTAGCCTTGTAGTATAGTTTGAAGTGAGGTAGCATGATGCCTCCAGCTTTGTTCTTTTGGCTTAGGATTGACTTGGTGATGTGGGCTCTTTTCTGGTTCCATATGAACTTTAAAGCAGTTTTTTCCAATTCTGTGAAGAAAGTCATTGGTAGCTTGATGTGGATGGCACTGAATCTGTAAATTACCTCGGGCAGTGTGGCCATTTTCACAATATTGATTCTTCCTACCCATGAGCATGGAATGTTCTTCCATTTGTTTGTATCCTCTTTTATTTCATTGAGCAGTGGTTTGTAGCACTCCTTGAAGAAGTCCTTCACATCCCTTGTAAGTTAGATTCCTAGGTATTTTATTCTCTTTGAAGCAATTGTGAATGGGAGTTCACTCATGATTTGGCTCTCTGTTTGTCTGTTATTGGTGTATAAGAATGCTTGTGATTTTTGCGTATTGATTTTGTATCCTGAGACTTTGCTGAAGTTGCCTATCAGCTTAAGGAGATTTTGGGCTGAGACAATGGGGTTTTCTAGATATACAATCATGTCATCTGCAAACAGGGACAATTTGACTTCCTCCTTTCCTAACTGAATACCCTTTATTTCCGTCTCCTGCCTGATTGCCCTGGCCAGAACTTCCAACACTATGTTGAATAGGAGTGGTGAGAGAGGGCATCCCTGTCTTGTGCCAGTTTTCAAAGGGAATGCTTCTAGTTTTTGCCCATTCAGTAGGCTATTAGATATGGGTTTGTCATAGATAGCTCTTATTATTTTGAGATACGTCCCATCAATACCTAATTTATTGAGAGTTTTCAGCATGAAGGGCTGTTGAATTTTGTCAAAGGTCTTTTCTGCATCTATTGAGATAATCATGTGGTATTTGTCTTTGGTTATGTTCATATGCTGGATTACGTTTATTGATTTTCGTATGTTGAACCAGCCTTGCATCCCAGGGATGAAGCCCACTTGATCATGCTGGATAAGCTTTTTGATGTACTGCTGGATTCGGTTTGCCAGTATTTTATTGAGGATTTTTGCATCTGCGTTCATCAGGGATATTGGTCTAAAATTCTTTTTGTTGTGTCTCTGCCAGGTTTGGTGTCAGGATGATGCTGGCCTCATAAAATGAGTTAGAGAGGATTCCCTCTTTTTCTATTGATTGGAATAGTTTCAGAAGGAATGGTACCAGCTCCTCCTTGTACCTCTGGTAGAATTCGGCTGTGAATCCATCTGGTCCTGGACTTTTTTTGGTTGGTAAGCTATCAATTATTGCCTCAATTTCAGAGCCTGTTATTGGTCTATTCAGAGATTCAACTTCTTCCTGGTTTAGTCTTCGGAGGGTGTATGTGTTCAGGAATTTATCCATTTCTTCTAGATTTTCTAGTTTATTTGCATAGAGGTGTTTATAGTATTCTCTGATGGTAGTTTGTATTTCTGTGGGATCGGTGGTGATCTCCCCTTTATCATTTTTTATTGTGTCTATTTGATTCTTCTCTCTTTTGTTCTTTATTAGTCTTGCTAGCAGTCTATCAATTTTGTTGATCTTTTCAAAAAACAAGCTCCTGGATTCATTGATTTTTTGAAGGCTTTTTTGTGTCTCTATTTCCTTCATTTCTGCTCTGATCTTAGTTATTTCTTGCCTTCTGCTAGCGTTTGAATGTGTTTGCTCTTGCTTCTCTAGTTCTTTTAATTGTGATGTTAGGGTGTCAATTTTAGATCTTTCCTGCTTTCTCTTGTGGGCACTTAGTGCTATAAATTTCCCTCTACACACTGCTTTGAATGTGTCCCAGAGATTCTGGTATGCCGTGTCTTTGTTCTCGTTGGTTTCAAAGAACATCTTTATTTCTGCCTTCATTTCATTACATACCCAGTAGTCATTCAGGAGCAGGTTGTTCAGTTTCCATGTAGTTGAGTGGTTTTGAGTGAGTTTCTTAATCCTGAGTTCTAGTTTGATTGCACTGTGGTCTGAGAGACAGTTTGTTACAATTTCTGTTCTTTTACATTTGTTGAGGAGTGCTTTACTTCCAACTATGTGGTCAATTTTGGAATAGGTGTGGTGTGGTGCTGAAAAGAATGTATATTCTGATGATTTGGAGTGGAGAATTCTGTAGATGTCTATTAGGTCCGCTTGGTGCAGAGCTGAGTTCAATTCCTGGATATCCTTGTTAACTTTCTGTCTCTTTGATCTGTCTAATGTTGACAGTGGGGTGTTAAAATCTCCCATTATTATTGTGTGGGAGTCTAAGTCTCTTTGTAGGTCTCTAAGGACTTGCTTTATGAATCTGAGTGCTCCTGTATTGGGTGCATATATATTTAGGATAGTTAGCTCTTCTTGTTGAATTGATCCCTTTACCATTATGTAATGGCCTTCCTTGTCTCTTTTGATCTTTGTTTTATCAGAGACTAGGATTGCAACCCCTGCCTTTTTTTGTTTTCCATTTGCTGGGTAGATCTTCCTCCATCCCTTTTTTTTGAGCCTATGTGTGTCTTTGCACGTGAGATGGGTTTTCCGAATACAGCACACTGATGGGTCTTGACTCTATTCAATTTGCCAGTCTGTGTCTTTTAATTGGAGCATTTAGTCTATTTATGTTTAAGGTTAATATTGTTATGTGTGAATTTGATCCTGTTATTATGATTTTAGTTGGTTATTTTGCTCGTTAGTTGATGCAGTTTCTTCCTATCGTCGATGGTCTTTACAATTTGGCATGTTTTTGCAGTGGCTGGTACTAGTCGTTCCTTTCCATGTTTAGTGCTTCCTTCAGGAGCTCTTTTAGGGCAGGCCTGGTGATGACAAAATCTCTCAGCATTTGCTTGTCTGGAAAGGATTTTATTTCTCCTTCACTTATGAAGCTTAGTTTGGCTGGATATGAAATTCTGGTTTGAAAAATGTATGTTAATGCAACGAGAGGAGTGCAGTCTATCAATTATATATATACAAGAATACATATATATATATTCAATCCTCATTATTCACAGATTCTGTATTTGCAAATTTCTCCACTCACTAAAATTTATTGGTAACCTTATAATTAATACCCAACAGTGTTTTTGCACTCATTCAAACATGAATGGCAAAAAATTTGAGTCACTGGACTTGCACGTTCTCAAGTGAGATCAAGCAAAGCAATGCTCTCCCTTCTTGTTTCAGCTATCATAATGTAAACATGTCCTTTTGGGGGTACATTTCATGGTACATTCTTCATTTTTCTTGTGTTTTTGTTTTTGTTGGTGATTTCCCTGTTTAAAATGGCCCCTAAGCATTATGCTAAAGTGCTGTCTAGTGTTTCTATGTGCAAGAAGGTTGTGGTGTGCCTTATAGAGAAACATAGGTGTTAGATTAGCTTTGTGCAGGCATGATACACTGCTTATTGGCTTTGAGTTAAATATTAATGAATTATATATGGATATATATATTATACAAGGCTATAATATATATCAGATATATATGCTTATATATAAGATATATATATATGCTTATGTAGAAGATATATGCATATATATGTATATACATATATACATACATACATAGATACAGATATATATCTTATATATATCTTATATATATTACATCCATATATAACCTATGTGAATATATTTTACATATAGAACGTATATATATATATATATATATATATTATAATTCAAGAGCATGTACCTTATTTATCCTGTGGCATGGTACGTCCAAGGCACAATTGCACATCCAAGTCACATTGCTGTATATCCTCAGGGGCACATGCACTGATAGAATAAAGGACATTGTGACCCTTAATTTTATGAGTCAACTTGACTGGGCTAAAGGATGCCTAGTAGCTGGTAAAACTATTTCTGAGCATTTCTGTGAGGGTGCTTACCAGAAGAGATTTGAATTGATAGGCTGGGTAAGACGATCCACCCTCCCCACGTGCATGGGCATCATCCAATCTATTGAGGAACAGAATAGGACAGAAAGGCTGAGGAAAGGCAAATTCTGTCTCTTTTTGAGCAGGAGCATCCATCTACTCTTGCCCCAGGACATCAGAGCTCCTGGTTCCCAGGCCTTTGGACTCTGGGACTTATATCAGCACCCCAATCCCCTTTTCTCAGTCTTGCAGCTTCAGTCTAGAACTTAAACAATTGACTTCCCTGGTTCTCAGGCTTGTGGACCCAACTGAATCACACCACTGGCTTTACTAGGTCCTCAGCTTGCCAATGTCATATCATGGGACATCTTGGCCTCCATAATCTCAGGAGCCAATTATAATAAATCTCCTTATATTTATATATATTCTATTGGTTCTGCTTCTCTGGAGAACTCTAATACATATGTGATCTAAAATTTCTCAATTATTAAAATAATCAAATAAAAGTTATCTACATATGTGCATAATATAGAAAGAAACTATTTTTAAAATGTAAAATATAAATCAAAATAATGGAAGCAAGGTAAAATAAAATCTAATTATAACTGCAAATGGGGTAATTTAGTTATATTTCAAGAGCAAAAACTCTCTGACATGGGCAAAAAAACTAATTCCAATTATAAGCATTGGATAGTCAGAAAGAAAAGTGTTTTTGATGGACTAAAATTTAAAGGATGGGCAGTCAAATATCAGAAAATACAGGTAAAAAATTGCTAGAATAGAATGTTCTAGAAATCAAAGCAAAACTTATTAAAAAGATGGAAAACATTTTGACAAAGTGCATAAATGAAGATAAAGATATAATAGCTATGAATCATGAATTTGGCAACAAAAAGTCTTAAAATATAAAGCAAGAATTGTTTAAGATTAAAGAATATAAATTTTTAAATGGGATATAGAATATCTAATTTATGAGATTAAAGTTCTTCTTATAGCCACATATTGAAATGTAAGTCTACAAGTAGAAAATGCAACCCTT
Organism: Symphalangus syndactylus; assembly: GCF_028878055.3. Lineage (NCBI taxonomy): Eukaryota > Metazoa > Chordata > Mammalia > Primates > Hylobatidae > Symphalangus > Symphalangus syndactylus. The sequence goes on along the minus strand of NC_072425.2, from coordinate 38,461,433 downwards.
CTCACAGGTTTATGAAACATTTATAAATGTTAATTATAAGCTCTCAAGAAGAACTTAATACGTTTTAGGATTTTACAAGCCAATTTTATCTTAAGAATGCAATAAAACTGAGAATCAATAATGAGGACTATTAATAACCCAGTCACTTGGAATAGTAACAATGTTATTGTAAATAATTTTTAATATAAAAGAAAATTGGTTAAACTTTGTTTTTAAATAGCCAAAATAAAACCAGTACATACACTAGTTCACAGGATCCAGTCAAAAGTTGTGACAAGAAGTAAAATTCACAATGGAATATTATTCAGCCATAAAAAAGAATTTAATCCTGCCATTTGCAGCAAAATGAATGGAACTAGAGGTCATTGTTTAAGTGAAATAAGCCAGGTACAGAAAGACAAAAATTGGATGTACTATCTCCTATATGGGAGCTAAAAAAGTTTATCTCAAGGAAGTAGAAATTAGAATGGTGCTTACCAGAGGCTGGGTAGTATGGAGGAGAGGGGAGACAGAGATAGACTGGTTAATGGTTGCAGAAATATAGTTAGAAATAAGTTCTAGTTTTCAATAGTACAGTACAGGGACTATAGTTACCAGTAATGTATTGCATATTTCAAAATAGCCAGAAGAGAAGATCTGGAATGTTCTCAACACAAATAAATGATAAATGTTTGAGGTGATAAATATCTCAGTTACTCTGATTTAATCAGTACACATTGTATGAATGTATCAAAATATCACATATGCCCCATAAATATGTAAAATTATTGTGTATCAATAAAAAAAGACTAATCTTCTATCATTGCACAAAAGAATGGAAATAAATAAGCTAATTATTTAGTCCTAGAAGCTAGAAATAAGAAATCAGGATCCTGGCAAACTATGAAGAAGAAATATAGATAAATATAAAATTAATTTAAAACAATAAATATATTGATAAATCCATCTGAAAGCTATTTCTTGAAAAAATAATAAAATATAGGATACACAAGGAAATTAAATTAGAAACAGGTAGGGATTATAATCCAAAATATAAAAGACATCTATGCAATAAAATGGCAAATATGCCAGGCTAATAAATTTGAAATTGTTAACAAAATAGATTTTTTAAAAATTGTATTATTTATTTATTTATTTTGAGACAGAGTCTCATTCTGTCACCCAGGCTGGAGTGCAGTGGCACAATCTCGGTTCACTGCAACCTCTGCCTCCCGAATTCAAGTGACTCTCCTGCCTCAGCCTCCTGAGTAGCTGGGATTACCGGTGTGCGCCACCATGCCTGGCTAATTTTTGCATTTTTAGTAGAGATGGTGTTTCACCATGTTGGTCAGGCTGGTCTCGAACTCCTGACCTCGTGATCTGCCTGCCTCAGCCTCCCCAAATGCTGGGATTACAGGTGTGAGCCACTGCGCCTGGCCTAAAATAGATTATTTTAAGAAATATACATATGTATAGCACCATTCTTAACATTGACAAGATTGGAACCATCTAATGAACCTGGAGAGAAATGTAATCAGTTCTAGGCCTAGATGGTTTTGTTTCTAATTTCTTTTTAAATTTTTAAAGAAATACAGGGCCTCAAAAAAAAAACCTTAGGAGATTTTCCAGATTATTATATAAGATGAACATTATCCTGGCATAAAATATAGAAAATAATAAAATTCAACAAAGCAATACAGTTTGAGCATCCTTAATCCAAAATTCAAACTTTTTGAGCACTTACATGATACCACAAGTGGCTAATTCCACACCTGACCTCACGTGATACATTCCAGTCTAAAGGCAGTCAAAATTTTGTTTCATGCACATTATTTGTTTGTTTGTTTTTTTTTTTTTTTTGAGACAGGGTCTCGCTCTGTCGCCCAGGCTGGAGTGCAGTGGCGCGATCTCGGCTCACTGCAAGCTCCGCCTCCCGGGTTCACGCCATTCTCCTGCCTCAGCCTCTCCAAGTAGCTGGGACTACAGGCGCCCGCCACCACGCCCGGCTAATTTTTTGTATTTTTAGTAGAGACAGGGTTTCACCGTGGTCTCGATCTCCTGACCTCGTGATCCACCCGCCTCGGCCTCCCAAAGTGCTGGGATTACAAGCGTGAGCCACCGCGCCTGGCCCATTATTTTAAATATTGCATAAAATTTCTTTCAGGCTATGTGTATAAGGTATATATGAAACAGAAAAAAAATTATGTGCTTAAACTTAGGTCCTGTCCCCAAGATATTTTATTATGTATATGCAAATATTCCAAAAATCCAAAAAATATCTGAAATATGGAACACTTCTGGTCCCATGCATTTTGGATAAGGGATACTCAACCTTTCCATGAATCTCATCAGAAAATAGGCATTAAATACCCCAAATAAAACACAGGTAAATCAACTTTTACACTGCAGGACTTTTGTAGTAACTTGTGGCAGACCAACTGTCCCACAAAGAACAATTGGAAATGGATTGTATATTTTTTAAAGTCTGTTTGAAAGCATCAGCGAGTTTGTTAAGTTTATTAATCTGGGCTTGAAAGGCCAATATCCTGAGCAGGGGAGAATCTGAGAAGTAAGCTAGCATTCTTTGTATTTCTTTTCTCCTTGTGGTATTTGTCAACTATTGGCATAAGAGAAATACCCCTCCAAACCCCCCAACCCACCAAAAAACAGATAACAAATCAAATGAGGCCACCAGAGGAACACTTTCAGAAATTTTGTAGAACTGGAAGTACAAAAATTGTAGATTGGGGCTTCCAAGTCAGCCAGAACTTTATCAGCAAATATCTTAGAAGAGTGGTGCAGAAAAGTGAGCTTTATATTTTGCTTTTTTTTTTTTTTTTTTTTTTTACATCAAGACACCTGCCAATTATTTAAGCTAGGCAAAGGCAGAATAAAATAAGCTAAGTGGAAAATCTCTAAAACATCAAAGCAAAACTTGACAGTGCTAAAGAAACAAAAATTTTGAATTCAAGACATTTAAAGAAAGAGAGGTTCCAGTATGTATCTTCAAATCTCCATTGGTTCCCCTGGAAAACTATACCCTAGGAATCAGGTTAAACCAGAGACCAACCAAACTTACAAAAATTGCAATCCAGATTTAGATAAACATAATCGTTGATGGATTTACAGTAATATACCCCATAGGAATTGTCCCAAGCGGGATGAACTTTCTCTGTTGAATGTAAACTTATTTAGACCTCTACCTCTTTATGAGTGAAATAACTGGAATTTTTTTTTTTTTTTTTTTTTGAGACAGAGTCTTGCTCTGTCACCAGGCTGAGTGCAGTGGAGCGATCTCGGCTCACTGCAGCCTCCACCTCCCACATCCAAGTGATTCTCCTGTCTCAGTCTCCCGAGCAGCTGGAACTACAGGTGTGCACCACCATGCCCAGCTAATTTTTGAATTTTTAGTAGAGATGGGGTTTCACCATCAGGATGGTCTCCATGTCTTGACCTCATGATCCACCCCCCTTGGGCTCCCAAAGTGCTGGAATTACAGGCCTGAGCCACTGTGCCTGGCCTGGAATTCAATTTTTTAAATGTCAGCTATATCAAGGAACAGGACCAAAAAAAAGTAGACAAGAGATATGCACCGTCAATTCACTGTAGTTACCAGACATGAAACTCTAATTAATAGCTCAAGAAAATTGATGACAAGATGGAGAATTTCACCAAAAATACTGTATCTATAAAAAATTCAATAGCAATTCCAGAACTAAAAATAATGTGGTAATGAAAACTAAGAACTTGATTTAAAAATTGACTAGGTCAGGCATGGTGGCTCACATTTTTGGAGGCCAAGGCAGGTGGATCACCTGAGGTCGAGAGTTCGAGACCAACCTGACCAACATGGAGAAACCCCGTCTCTACTACAAATACAAAATTAGCTGGGCGTGGTGGCACATGCCTGTAATCCCAGCTACTCAGGAAGCCAAGGCAGGAGAATCACTTGAACCCAGGAGGCGCAGGTTGCAGTGAGCCGAGATCACGCCATTGCAGTCCAGCCTGGGAAACAAGAGCAAAAATCCGTCTCTAAATAAATAAATAAATAAATAAAATACATGAAATAAGAAAAAATAAAAGTTGACTGGACAAAATCAAAAGGATTAATAAACTAGAAAATGAATGATTAGAAAATATTCAAGAGAATTATAAAGAGCAAAACAAACAGAAAACACATAAAATACCCTAAGGGATAAACCAAACATGATAAAAATATTGAATATATTTTAAAATTAATTATCAGAAGGAGAGTAGAAAAAGAATCAAATAAAAGCAAAAAGATAATGTCAATACATTTTCCAAAACCCACTAAAGGAATTAAACCACACATTCAAGAAGCACTAAGAATAGCAAGATTTAAATAAAACACACACACTTCAGCCTATCAGCATAAAACTAAGAACAAATACAAAATACATTTTTAAGATTTTTAAGAGAAAAGAACAACATTAACCACAAATGAACAAACATAAGATTTATGACTAAATTCCCACCAAAACAATGGGAGCCATAAAGGCAATGAAATAACTTTCTATAAGAGCTGAAGGAAAATTAACTGCCCACTAGAATTCTATGCCTAGAAAAAAAGTCCTTCGTAAGTAAATAAATGAAATACAAATTGAATGACTTTTATTATCATATTCCAGAATAGACATTTTTTTTATTACACTTTAAGTATGAGGGTACATGTGCACAACGTGCAGGTTTGTCACATATGTATACATGTGCCATGTTGGAGTGCTGCACTCATTAACTTGTCATTTACATTAGGTATATCTCCTAATGCTATCCCTCCCCCCTCCCCCCATGCCACGACAGGACCCGGTGTGTGATGTTCCCCTTCCTGTGTCCATGTGTTCTCATCGTTCAGTTCCCACCTATGAGTGAGAACATGAGGTGTTTGGTTTCTTGTCCTTGCGATAGTTGGCTGAGAATGGTGGTTTCCAGCTTCATCCATGTCCCTACAAAGAACATGAACTCATCCTTTTTTATGGCTGCATAGTATTCCATGATGTATATGTGCCACATTTTGTGAATCCAGTCTATCATTGTTGGACATTTGGGTTGGTTCCAAGTCTTTGCTATTGTGAATAGTGCCGCAATAAACATACGTGTGCATGTGTCTTTATAGCAGCATGTTTTATAATCCTTTGGGTATATACCCAGTAATGGGATGGCTGGGTCAAATGGTATTTCTAGTTCTAGATCCCTGAGGAATCACCACACTGACTTCCACAATGGCTGAACTAGTTTACAGTCCCACCAACAGTGTAAAAGTGTTCCTGTTTCTCCACATCCTCTCCAGCACCTATTGTTTCCTAACTTTTTAATGATCACCATTCTAACTGGTGTGAGATGGTATCTCATTGTGGTTTTGATTTGCATTTCTCTGATGGCCAGTGATGAGCATTTTTTCATGTGTCTTTTGGCTGCATAAATGTCTTCTTTTGTGAAGTGTCTGTTCATACCCTTCACCCACTTTTTGATGGGGTTGTTTTTTTCTTGTAAATTTGTTTGAGTTATTTGTAGATTCTGGATATTAGCCCTTTGTCAGATGAGTAGATTGCAAAACTTTTCTCCCATTCTGTAGGTTGCCTGTTCACTCTGATAGTAGTTTCTTTTGCTGTGCAGAAGCTCTTTAGTTGAATTAGATCCCATTTGTCAATTTTGGCTTCTGTTGCCATTGCTTTTGGTGTTTTAGATATGAAGTCCTTGCCCATGCCTATGTCCTGAATGGTATTGGTACTGGGAAAACTGGCTAGCCATAGGTAGAAAGCTGAAACTGGATCCCTTCCTTACACCTTATACAAAAATTAATTCAAGATGGATTAAAGACTTAAATGTTAGACCTAAAACCATGAAAACCCTAGAAGAAAACCTAGGCGATACCATTCAGGACATTTTTAATATTCTACAAATAAGGGAGAACACATACAGTTACATAAAAATGGTCAGAAATTGGAACAAGCTCTTAAGAACAATGATATCTAAGTGGCCAACAAACATGTGAAAAGTATTTAAAATAATTTGTCATCTGGGAAATGCAAATTATAATTACAATGAGATGTCAGTATGCAACCACAAGAGTGGCTAAATTGTTTGTTTTTAAAAGGTGGTAGCACCAAATATTAGCAAGAATGTGGAATTGAAACATCCATACACTACAAATAGGAAAATAAACTGATAACTTGGAAAACTGTTTGACAGTATCTACCAAAGCTAGATTATATGCATGTCCTGTGACTCAGCATTGTCATTTCTGGGTATATACTTGAGAGCAATGTGCTTACATGTGCACTAAAATCATGTACAATAATGTTTGTATTCATAATTGATAGTCACAAAATAGGAAAATATATGTCAATCAAGATTAGAATGAATAAGTAAATATGGCATAGTCACACAGTAAATTACAATAAAGCAGTGAAATAAAAAGTTACTGCTACACTCAAGCATTTGGATGAATCTGAAATATAATATTGAGCAAATGAAAGTGGACACTGAAAATATATACTATATGAATACACTTAGATGAAGTTAAAAACAAAACCATAGTGATAGATATCAGAATGGTGGTTGCCTTTAAAATGAATATTAACTGGGAAGGTATAAGAGGCAGGTTTCTAAGGTGCAGGTTAATACCCAATATCTTGATCAAACTAGTGATTACATAGATGTATATTTTGCAAAACAAAATACAGTTATACATTAGAGTTATACAGGTACTGTACATGTGTGTACTTCAATAGAAATATTAAAGGTAAGTGAAAACAAAGACATTTCTAGACTAAATATAGGAGAATTCATTGCCAGTAGACTTGTACTGAAAGAAATATTTAAGGAGGTTCTTGAGATAGAAGAAAAACTGTCACAGATAGAAATACAAGAAAAAAATGAGGTGTGAAGACCATACAAAAGAAACATAAAGGAGTTGGTCAAATGGAATCAAACTCTTGGAAGATTCTTGTACTTCCTGGGAAATTGTAAAAGACAAAACAAAACTCTCATATATATTATATTAGACTATAATAAGTGATGGATGAATGTTGTATAATTAAAGATAACTACTCAGACTACAGTAATAACTAAGAAGCTAATAGAATGGAAAATAGAATAATAAAAATTACTTGACTAATCCAAAAGAAAAGAAAGTCAAGAAAAAGAAATACAAAGTGAGTGGAGCAAATAAAAAGCAAATGGTAAGATTGTAGACCAAACCTCAAATACATATGTATATGTATAATTGTATTAAATAAAAATAGGCGAAGTATTTCAACAAAAAGAAAAAATTAGCAAACTATTATGATGCTTAAGAGAAACAATTCTTAATGGAGAAAGTTCAAAAGTAAAAAGATGGGGGAAAAGGTAAACCATGTAAAGATGAACCTAACAATATTAGCACTTTAACAACAGATGAAGTGTTTAAAGCAAAAATCATTACCAGAAATTGAATTGATTACTTCAAAAAGATCAAAAGGTAAATTCACCAAGAATACTGACAATTCTTAACTTGTTTGCCCCAATAACATAGATTCAGAAGATATACAACAATAACTGATAGAACAAAATGGAGAAATAGAAGATCAAAATCAGAGCTAAGATTTTGGTCTGTTGCTCCTTATAAATGATTAAAGAAACAGACAAAAAATTCAGTAAGGAATTATGAGATCCAAATAATAAAATTAATAAACTTGACTTAATTGACATATATAGAATGCAACAACCACCAACTACAGAATGCACTTTCTATTTTTTTTTCTTTTTTCTTTTTTTTTTTTTTTTTGAGATGGAGTCTTGCTCTGTCACCCAGGCTGGAGTGCAGTGGCACAATCTCAGCTCACTGCAAGCTCCGCCTCCCGGGTTCACGCCATTCTCCTGCCTCAGCCTCCCAAGTAGCTGGGACTACAGGTGCTCACCACCACGCCCGGCTAATTTTGTTTTTGTATTTTTAGTAGAGACGGGGTTTCACCGTGTTAGCCAGGATGGTGTCCATCTCCTGACCTCGTTATCTGCTCACCTCGGCCTCCCAAAGTGCTGGGATTACAGGCGTGAGCCACCATGCCAGACCAGAATGTACTTTCTTTTAAGAGCACATGAAATATTTACCAAAATCCACCATATACTGAGCTATAAAGTCTCAATGAATTTCAAAGAATTGAAATAATGTGGAAGAAGATTACAAAACTAAGATGGAATTGTGCTAGAAAACAAATAGCAAAAAAATTAGAAAATTCCCTAATGTTTGAATTTTAAACAATATTATTCAAAATAAGCTAAAGTCAATAAAGAAATCTCAGTGAAAATTAGAAAATCCTTTTCACTACTTGACAATTAAAAAAACTATATAGCAGAACTTAAGGGATATAGCCAAAGCTGTTCTTCAAGAGAAATGTATTATCTTAAATGCCTATAGTATATTAGAAAAGAAAAAACCTGCAAACAATTATCTAAGTATCAATTTCTAGAAGTTAAAGGAGAGAAATAAAAACTAGAAGTAAAATGAAATAAATTTTAGAGTAGGGAAATTAGCAAAGTAGAAATTAAGCAATAGAGAATTAACCAAATTAAATGCTGGTTCTTTGTAAAAAGTACTAATACTGATAAAACCCTGATAAGATTAATGAAGTAAAAAAAGGGAAGAATATATTACCAATTGGAAATAAAAAGAGGACATAATTGTAGTCTTCATGAACCTTAAACAGATAATAAAAGACTTATGAAAGACTTTGTTAATAAATTGGAAAATCAGATAAAATTAATGAATATCTGGAACAACACTACTTATGAAAACTAAATCAAGAAGAATTTTTAAAAACCAATTGACCTATACATTTATTAAAGAAATTGAATCTACAAATAAAATCATTTCCATGGAACATTCTCCAGACCCAAGAAACTTCACCTATAATTTTTATAAATATTCAAGGAATAACACCAACCTTACGTAAAAAAAAATTCAGAAGAACAGAAAAAAGAGAAAATACTTCTATGTTATATTATAAATCCAGAATAATTCTGATACAAAATCTGATAAGAACATTACCAAAAAAGTAAAATCACAGATTTATGAGCATACATGTAAAAACACTAGTAAATTTCTATTAAAATAACAAAAATATTAGCAAATATATATATATATAAATAGCACACCACAGTCCAATTGGATGTTTCAAGAATAGAAGGACAGTGCAACAAACACCAATCCGTGCAATTCACCACCATGAGAGAAGCCATACCATTTACTTCATATAATGCAGAGAAAACATTTGCTAAAATTTAAAACCTCCTCATCAATTAAAAAAGAACCAATAAAACTTATTTTTAACAAAATCCAGCAAGCTTGGGGAAATAGAGAAAATTAATCTAAAATTTCTTCGGGAATGCAAATAGCTTGGAATAGCAAAAATAATCTTTAAGAAGAAAACCTTTAGAGGACATACCCTACTAGATAACAAGGCTTCTTTAGAGTAAGATATATTGATATGAAGGTTAGAAAAGAGATGAATAAAATAAAATAAAGAGTCTAGGAACAACACTATGCATGAACAATCTCAATATTTATGACTAAAATGCCACAGCGAAGCAAAAGGCTGATCTTCTCAATAAGCGGCGCTAGATCAGTTTTATGTTTTTATGAAAAAATAAACTTCTGTGCTGCAACATACATAGAAATCAAATCTAGATATATCTAGATAGCTTAATACAAGAGTTAAAGCAATAAAACTTTTACAATTTAACAGAATAAATATTTTTATGAACTTGGGATAGGTAATGATTTTTAAAATTAAACACAAATGGTATTACCATAAAAGAAAAGATTGACAAATTGGACTATAGAAAACATTATAACATCTATTAATTAAAAGACATACTACAGAATTGGTAAAGATAAATATAAGATTAAGATATGGTGAGGGAGTCATTCAGAATAACAAGCTTTTACTAAACAGTAACAAAAAGAAGGCATCAATAAAAACTAGCTAAGAACAATCTCTTCCAAACAATAAAAGAGGAAACACTTCTAAATGTATTTTATGAGGCTAGCATCACCTGACTGATACCGGAGTCAGACAAGAACACAACAAAAAGGTATAAAAAGAAAACTATAGGCCAATATCCCTGATGAAAACAGATGCAAAAATTCTCAATAAAATACTAGCAAAGTGAATTAAACTGCACACTAAAAGGGTTATACACCATGACAAGTAGAATTCATCCCTGGGATGCAAGGACAGTTCAATATATATAAATCAATGTATTATACCACATTGACAAAATGAAAGGAAAAAAATCACAAGATTATTTCAATAGATACAGGAAAAGTATTTGACAAAGTTCAGCATCCATTCATAATTAAATCTTCAACAAAATAAGTACAAAAAGAACTTTCCTCAACACAATTATAGCCATATATGAAATGCCCATGGCTAATATTATAATCAACTGTGGAAAAACTGACAGCTTTCCCTCTAATACCCAGCACAAGGCAAAGATGCTCACTCTCACGACCTCTACTCAACACAGTGCTAGAAGTCTTAGCTACAGTAATTAGAAAATAAAAAATAATAAAAGGTATCTAACTGAATAGGAAGTATAATTATCTCTTTGCAAATGACATGATCATATATGTAGAAAACCCTAAAGACTCAATGATTTTTAGAACAAATAAATGAATTCAGTAGATTTGCAAGATACTATTTCAACACACAAAGTCAGTTGCATTTCTATACCCAAACAATAAACTATCCAAAAAAGAAGAAAACAATTTCATTCACAATAGCAACAAAAAGAATAAAATATTTAGAAATAAACTTAACCAACGAGATGAAAAATAAAATTATAAAGCACTGATGAAGGAAATTAAAGACACTGAAAATTATAAAGCATCGAGGAAGAAAATTAAAGAAGACATATATAAACAGAAAGATTTCCCATGGCCATAGATTGGGAAAAAATAATATTCTTAAAATGTCCATATTGCCCTAAGTGATTTACTGATTCAATGCCATCCCTATCAAAATCCCAACGTCAAGCTTCATAGAAAGAAAAAATAACATTCCCAAAATGCATATGGAACCACAAAATACCCCGAATACCCAAAGCAATCACCAGAAAGAACAAAGTTGGAGACATCACACTTCTTTATTTTAAAGTATATTACAAACCTACAGTAAACAAAACAGCATGGTACCGGCATAGAAACAGACATATAGACCAATGGAACAGAATAGAAAGCCCATAAATAGAATAGAGAACCCAATGCATGGGTTCCTCCCGAAAGAAAATATTAAAATGTTGAGTAAAATGTAAAAAACTAATCATCATAAATTATAAGGAAAATGCAAACTAAAGCACAATTACATACCACCAAATAACACCCACCAGTATGGTGAAGTTAAATTAACTGACATTATCAAGTGTTGATGAAGATATGGAGGAACAGGAACCCTCACATGCTGTCTGTAAGAGTGTAGAGTAGTATAACCACTGTGAATGATTCTTTGATGGGGCATCTCCTAACTCTGAATGTGCACTTGATGACCAGCAGTTCCACTCCTAGATCATATTTAACACAAGAAGAAATCTTGGGATGAGATACCCCACCAGATACATATGCGCAAGTACGTGGTATACATATGAGCACAAAAGACAAGAACATAGCAACATTGTTACAATATCTAAAATTTGGACATAACCAAAATACTCACCAATAATAAAATCAGTTTAGTTATTTGTCACATATTCATATCATAGAATAGTAGGAAAATGAAAGTGTAACTACTTCACACAACTACATGGATCCATTTCACAAAATGTGAGGAAAATAAGCGAAAAATAAAAGAGTGTAATTTTATTTTCTTTCTCTCTGGCTCAAAAATAGACTAAAACTAGTCAGGCACGGTGACTCACACCTGTAATCCCAGCACTTTGGGAGGCTGAGGCAGACAGATTACCTGAGGTCAGCAGTTCAAGACCAGCCTGGCCAACATGATGAAACCCATCTCTACAAAAAATACAAAAATGTACCAGACATCGGTGGTGATGTGGTGGGTGCCTGTAACTCCAGCTACTTGGGAGGGTGAGGCAGGAGAATTCCTTGAACCTGGAAGGCAGATGTTGCAGTGAGCCAAGATCATGCCACTGCACTCCTGCCTGGGCGACAGAGCAAGACTCTGTCTCAAAAAAGGGGAAAAAAAAAAAAAAAAAAAAGGCTAAAACTAGTAATTCTTACCTTTGGTGGTAAAGGGCATGAGGAAGGCTCTTAGGATACATTTTATGACCTGTGAGGTAGATAACTGGGTGTTTAACTTTCTAAACTTTTATCACTTTTGCAGTTTTCTGTGTATATGTTATTTTTTGATAAAAACAGTAGATATATCAAAATATTTACAGTATGTATAACTGAGTTGTGGTCTCATAGATGGTTTTTGTTTTCTGTATGCTTTCATATACTTCTAAAATATGTAACATTTAAGCATTTGAAAGTGATTTGCATTTTCTAATCACTTTGATGAAACCTTCTCCTCTTGATCCCCTTTGCCCTTTCCCTAAGTCTATGCCTTAGAACTGTCTTGTGTCAACTATTCCAGTGGTCTCTTGATCAGTCTTCTTGTCTCTATTCTTGTAAATAGGAGGCAAAATTATCTACCAAATGCTGGTCAGTTCTGTGGTCTTTAAGAGAATTCCTTAACTTGGAAGCAATTGCTCTTAGTAGCCCTTTACCTGGTCCTCATTTTTTTTTGAAACCACAGCACAGCACACAAAACTAATGATACTCCTATGAACCACATGAAAATGGAAACGTTTTGAAGTGATAGAAGCCAGACACAAAGGTCATGTGTTATATGATTTCCTTGTATGAAATATCCAGAATAGGTAAATCCATAGAGATAAAATACAGACTATTGGCTGCCAGGGACCGAGAGTAAAGGGGTATAGAGGGAAACTGCTTAATGGTTACGGAGTTGTTATCAGCTGAATTGTAATACCTCCTGCAAAAGAAAAATTGATATTTTAAAGTCATAACCCAAAGTACTTAAGAAAGTAACTCTATTTGGAGACAGGGTCTTTACAGAGGTAGATAAGTTAAAATGCGGCCAATTATAGTTGGCCCTCCTCCAATGTGACAGATACCCTTTTAAGAAGAGGAAATTTGGACACAGACACATACAAAGGGAGGACCGTGTGAAAACACAGGGAGAAGACAGCCATTGACAGGCCAAGGAGAGAGGCCTGGAACAGATCCTCCCTCATGGCCCTCAGCAGAAACAAGCCTGCTGACACCTTGATCTTGAACTTCCAGCCTCCAGAACTGTGAAAAAATGATTTTTTTTGTTATTTAATCCACCCAGTGTCTGGCACTTTTTAATAGCAGTCCTAGCAAACTAACTCAGGGGTTTTGTATTGGAGTGACTGAAATGTTTTAAAACTAGGTAAAAGTTGGTGTTTGCATAACACTGTGAATGTACTGAATGTAAGTGAGTTGGTTACTTCAAAGGAGTTAATTTTATGTCATGTGAATGCCATGTCAATAAATTAAAAAGAAAAGACACCCCCCCCCAACCCCACCCAGCTTTCTTACCACACACCAGTCAGCCAGGCAATTTTCCCTTACAAATGAAAGCAAAAGACTGGAGGTTTATTCTCCAGAGAAGGTAAAAACAAAGACACTCTGCACTGCCTTCAAGAAATCATGAGGAATTTTGAGAGGCCATTGTCAAATTAGCCCATCATTAAATGTTAAAGTATATCAACTTAAATTATATTAAAGGCACAGACAATAAATACTCAAAATCCTCACTTCCTAATAATTTTACTATCTTTTATTATTATCAGCAGTTTTGAGGTTATTTGTATCTACTGTCTATCTGCAGTGGAAATACTTCATAATGATGTGACACTTCCCATCTCTTCTCAGCTTTACTTCAGTGGTATCATGTTTGTACCTTGACATTTTTTGTGGTGGAAACTTTTACTCCATGGAAATCATCAAAAACTACAAATCAGGACACTCCTTTCCCCCCACCCTCCCTGCCTCCATTCTCAGAGCCGGTTGTTAAACCTCTACTAGCACCCTGCTGCTAACAAATTCTAAGTATCATGGAGGTAAATCATAGTCTTGGACAAACAAGAATCCCCAACAGAAACAGCCTTTGGAAATGCTCTTCCACATTTCCTCACTGTATCCTGGCTTCCTCCTTGTTCACCACAGTGCTGTTGCCCCTGGAAGCCACCTCGCATCAGCCAGGGAGAGCGAGGGCCCTGGCAACAGTCCTGCATGCTCAGGTGAGCTCCTGGGAGAAGCTGCATCCCCAGCGGTGGCACTGACAGCTGGGGACACTCCCCACAGTGATGGCAAAACCATCTAGTGCTCGGGGCCTTTGCAGCTCCTGGCTGCCATGCTGGCGGCATCCTCTTGGCTGCCACTCGCTGGCCTGGCTCTCAGCTTCCTCTGTGTCAAGGCAGGAGCAGCAGGCACTGAGCCACTCTAAATGTTTGCTGGAGATGGAGCAACCTGGCCTGGTCACAGCTGCAGCCGTGCTTCCTGCCAGAACCTCTCAGCAGCTGAGTCAGTGGGTTCATTGGTGGGATGGGAAGAAGCAGTCCATGAAAGGGCCTCCCAAGGTGAGCCTGGCTCTGCCAGCCAAACAAGGGATATTTGTGCTCCTTACCTGGGAAACAGACGTAGAGGTCAAAGGGTAGGCTTAAAGCCATAGTCATCATTCCCTATCTGGAGCCACCAAACCTGCCTCTCTCACTGGGGTAAAAGTGTTGACTTCTTTCTCAACAGGGAGTGGCAAATCAAAGGCATTGCAGCCTCTTTCATCACTGCCGATTGCTGATGCCAACCATGTGCCAAGTGCTTAATACATCACCTTAAATCTTCTCATCCACCCTCAGAGGTAAGTGTTATTTTCCCTGTTTTACAGATGAAGAAAATCGGGCTGAGGAAATTACTTGAATAAACTCTCAAGGATAGTTTGTGATAGAGCCTGGATTCAAGCTCAAATTCCTCAGATTCCAAAGACAGTGCTCTTCCTGCTGTACTGCCCCTGTTCAGATCCTCCCATCTGGACTGGTTCAGACCTTTCCATGTGGATGGCTGCTGCCTGTTCACCTCTCCCGCCCCTCTTCCCCTGTTTCCACATATCCTACACACCACAGTCAAATTAATCTCTGTCTAAAGATCTAGATACAGACGCAGACAGATGCAGATATAGACATAGGCATAGAAATTGACATAAACATTGACTTAGACATGGACATGGACATGACCGTAGACATGGACATTGACTTAGACAGAAACATGGACAAATATTTTGATGAAAGAAAGATTCAAAAGGTCAGGAATCATGTCTGATTCATTTTGTGTCCCTAGAATCTATCACAGTACCTGTTTCAGAGCAAGGAAGGTCTCCAAAAATACTGGTGGAGTTAAACCGAATGGACTATCGTTTCCCAAATAAAGTATTGGTGACTCCTACCAAATAATAGTATTAGGTACAGAGCCCTCACGTCAGCATCTGGAACTCTCCCCATCTGACCCCACCTGACCTTTCTCATATTAACTACACATAGCCTGCACTCTAAGCATACATGACTCCTTCGTGTTCCCTAAGCCCGACCTTGAACTTTCTTACCTCCATGTCATTGTTCATAAGTTCTTCCATTTAAAGGGCCCTCTTTAGCCCCATCTATCCCTTCTAAAATGTCATGGCCCATTTAAAATACTACTTCCTCCTTGAAGTGTCTCTCTTTATCTCTTTATGAATGTAACGTTTCTGTCTTCTGAATCCCTTAGAGCTGTATATCTTTCTATGGCCTAACCTTTCTCTGACATAGATTTTAATCATTGAGATAATAATTCCTCTTGTCTGGAATGTCCTTCATCCAGACTCTTTTTTACGTTCATGATTCAGTCTAATATCACCTCCTCTGTGAAGCCTTTCCAGCTCTCCCAGGCCAGTTAGTCACTCCCATCTAAATGCTTCTGGAGCATCTGAACATCCTCCATTGAAGTACTGGTCATCATGGTTATGGCACAATTGCTGTTATCTCTCAACTGCCAAGTGCCTGAGAGATATAGGTGGTACCTTCTTGGACTTTGTCTTTATGGTTTCCACCACAGTTTCAGCAGTAATTGGTAAATGAATAAGTGAAAGACAAGAAAGACGCTGTCCCATTTTTTTGTGCTTCCAATCTTCTTTCTCTACCATTCTACCTGTTTGCCTTCTGTTATCAGTATGCTATTTGTAGGATCACAGGTGGAGCCATGGGAAACAAAAAAATAAGAAAAACTAAGCAGCACTCAGAAATACAGGAAAACACAATAGATCCTCTGATCTGAGGGCACAAAAGCCAGGTTATCACTTACAATTAGAATCAATGGTTTTCATCAAATGAGTTGGTGGTAATGACTGTTAATTTATTTGTAGTTTCAGTATTATTTCCCTCAAACAACAAGAACAAAAAAATAAAAAATAAAAATAAAAAAACACTAGGGCCTGGACTGGTGGCTCATGCCTGTTTTCCCAGCATTTTAGCAGGCAGAGGCAGGCAGATCACTTGAGGTCAGGAATTCGAGACCAGCCTGGCCAACATGATGAAACCCTGTCTCTACTAAAAATGCCAATTAGCTGGGCGTGGTGGCATGCACCTGTAATCCCACCTGCTCAGGAGGCTGAGACAAGAGAATCACCTGAACCTGGGAGGCAGAGGTTGCAGTGAGCCAAAATCGAGCCACTGCACTCCAGTCTGGTTGGCAGAGAGAGACTCTGTCTCGGGGAAAAAAAAAACCTAGAATATTATACTGGTTTATAATATATTTTGAATCCATTGTTCAAGATCACAGGTATGTCCCTTAAAGGAACAGCTGACTTGCGACATATGGGCAAGGAAATGTGTATTTTTATTAGAAGGTTATCCCTAGGCAGAAGCTGATAAGAAACACTTAAATGAATAGAGAGCACCAATTGGTAGAGGAACACAAAAGCCTTACTTGCAGGTGATGTATCTGTCATCTTACCTCCCACCACTTGGGGCAGCATAAAATGAGTTTTCCTGATTCATTTTAAAGACAAAACAGTTCAAAACAGTCAAGTCACAAATTCAACATCGCAAAACAGACAAATAGATTTGTGGTTACTGCCTCTGGTTTTCTAGAAAACCAGAGGCAGTAGAAGAACCATAAGTAGTAGACAAACTGGCCTTATCACCAGGGTCCTAATATGTCTTTTTTCCTCCCTTCTGTGCCTTTACCCTGGACCATCTCTTCTTCCTAGGAATCCCTGCTTCATATAATTTAATGAGCATATTAGCAAACATTAGCTAAATCCTCCCAAAGATCTTTATGAGGCTGGTGTCCTCATCCCTGTTTTACAGATGAGGCTAGTTGTTAAGACTTCACAGTCCTATAGCTGTTGAACCTAGGTCTGAAACCCTGGACTTTTCCTGTTTCAATATCTGTCTCCACCATTTTCCTTTGTAAAACGCACACCCAAGGCACAACTCAAGGACATCCCAAAAGTGTCCTGATCATTCCTGGAAGGAGACCTTTTGTTCCCGAAATGTCCGTGGACTCCGATAGCAGTACTTTTAGTCACAAGCATTAATAATAGGCGAATGTTCCTTGTCCCAGATGCCCATGAGACATCAGCTTCTTGAGGGCAAGGATTGTGTATCTTTCTAGCCTTTATCTATGAATTCAATATTTTCCATGAGAAATGCATGTCAGGTATTCAAGAAAGTCAGAGAAACCTAGGGTTACTTTCAGCAATTAAAGCCTCTGGCCATAATTTGATGAATTAAAACTGCATGAAAGCAGAAGAAAACATTGAAAGTGCTTTGCTTATATAAATGCATTAATTATTGCCCTATATTCTAGCTTTCATATGAAGTTACAATTGATATTAAACTCAAGGAGGAAATGTAAAGACCCCAAAATGGCTAAACTATGTTAACTTGTGGCCCATATTGAGCTGGAAACACAAGTCAAAAGGTCTTCCTACTGACATAACTTTACTTACCTCAGTCTGTGACACATAATCATGCTTAATAAACATTAATTTGATAGACAGATGAGTTGATAAATGGACACAGTGATGCATGAAACATGTAAGTGAGTATGTAAACAAAACAATATTGCTTCTTTTTAGTAATGATTTTTGAGGAATATTAATAATAATGCTTTAAACCAAACTAATCCAAACAATGCCATCCCTGGTAAGTTGTCTACAAACAAAGCAAAGCTCCCATGATCTCTGTAATTCTGTTTTGACAGTATGGCTTCTGTGTCTGAAATATCTACAATCCCATTGTTTACCATAGCACCTTAACTGGGTGATTTAAATGAGTAGAGATTGCTTTTACATTTTTCTACAATTATTTAAATGCACATTTCAATTTTCCTGAATTGTGCAAAAGTAATTTGGAAGATTAATTTCTGAAAATACCTGCTGGAATTTGCATACACCAAGGATAATTATTATTGATATTTGCATAGTTCTCCCTGCCCACGTGCATGCACTATTACCAACTGCTATATAACCCATGAAATTGAAGAAGTTGCTGTCAGTACAATATGGATTCATCAATAAATGTTCAGCCTCATAGAAGAAAAACAAACTTCACTGTTCAGCTGTAGAAATGTGTCATTTCATTTTATTTATTTATTTGGGGGCAGAATCTGCAAAGATAAATCCAAAGCAAAATAATGTGGCAGTCTTGTGCAATAAAGATTAATGTTATTGCAAAGAACCTCTGAGATTCCTAAGAGGTTGAAAACCCCATTGAAAAAGCTAGAAAAGCAATAGGAATTGGGGAATCTTCGTGGGGAAAAGAAAGGAAATAGGCCGGGGTCAGTGGCTCATGCCTATAATCCCAGCACTCTGGGAGGCAGAGGTGGGCAGATCATGAGGTCAGGAGTTCGAAACCAGCCTAATCAACATGGCGAAACCCTATCTCTAAATACCAAAATTAGCTGGCCACGGTGGCACGTGCCTGTAATCCCAGCTTCTTAGGGGGCTGAGGCAGGAGAATCACTTGAACCCAGAAGGCGGAGGTTGCAGTGAGCTGAGATCGTG
Source organism: Symphalangus syndactylus (assembly GCF_028878055.3). Lineage (NCBI taxonomy): Eukaryota > Metazoa > Chordata > Mammalia > Primates > Hylobatidae > Symphalangus > Symphalangus syndactylus. The sequence continues at coordinate 38,442,369 of NC_072425.2, read as the reverse complement.
CCACTGCACTCCAGCCTGGGCAACAGAACAAGACTCCATCTCAAAAAAACAAAACAAAACAAAACAAAAAAAAAACAAAGTAAATATACCCTTGCTACAGAGGGTTGGGGTATTAGAGTGTAGTCAGAGAGCTATGCCACACATGGCAGAAAGAAAATTCACAGAGATTTGGACTGTGGGAATCACAAATTCTTGATGAATGTATGGATAGGTTAATTAAATGCTTATAAGGTGTTACACAGGAATGTGACATTTCTTTCCTTTAATCTGTTTGGGTGGCAAAACCAAATGGAAAGAAATATGGACAGAAATTATGCAGGAGAATAATAATAGAAAATACTTCTATAACACCTATTGTGTGGTAGGCATTCTTTTTTTTTTTTTTTTTTTTGAGACAGCGTCTCACTCTGTTGCCCAGGCTGGAGTGCTGTGGCGCGATCTCAGCTCACTGCAACCTCTGCCTCCCAGGTTCAAGCAATTCCCTGCCTCAGACTCCCAAGTAGCTGGGACTACAGGTGCCTGTGGTAGGCATTCTATTAATAGCTATATCTATGTATATATTTAATTCTTATAATAAATAGTTATAGGAATAATATTTAATTCTCATAATAAATATTCATTCATTCATTTAGTTCACCAACTTCAGAAACATTTTGTGTATTTGGCATGTTATAAGGGACTGTGAGAAGCTACAGAGATACACAGATCAAGTCCTTACCCTCAAGCAGCTCACAGCAAATGACACAAAACAGATGTCAAATGTACTTTTATAAATATGTATATTATATATATGGGTGAAATAACAGTTGACTCTGCTAGGAACTGGAAAGAAGTTCTTAGAGGAAACAAGAGTGGCATTTAAAAAAATAAATAGGCAATTTCCAAATCAATAAGAACAGAAAATCATATTGGTATGTTGGGCATCATGCACAAAAACATGGTGCTATGAAATGGCATGCCTTGTTTATTACATCATAAATATCTCATTGCAGCTGGCAGTGGGAGAAGAGGAAAAGACATAGATGACCAAGGCCTTGAGTGCCTTATGGGCAATACTGAGCCACTGAAAGATTTTAACCCTTTTCCTATTTAGAAAAAAAATGATGCAGCTCACTGCCAGCACTCATTTAATTTTACGTAAATACACTCTTTGAGGGTCAAGCAAATCTGACTGATTTTCAATGTGAAAATAAAACATAAAAACCATTTTTGGAGTTATTTCAGACAGAACTAATATAAAAATTGTCTGAATCATCAGAATCATCTATTTCAGATAAATCAGATTCATCAAATGAATCTTTGGCCAACAACTGTTCGAGGACGATGTTAACATCACAGGTAGAAATGCTATTTTTTTCTAGGATTTGACATTTTCAGTGATCAATAATTACTATATTTCAGAAATGGAAATACCACTACTAAAAACAGAATGCTATAAACACAGCGATGTCTTTTGTTCCTAAAGTCAATATACTAGAGTGAGGCAAAAATGATAATAAAAGCCAGATATTTCATGGCAAAGGTTATCACACAGTAAACATTGCAGCTGCAAGTGACTCTGGCAAGTATTCTCAAGGCAAATGGGAAAAGTTAAACAATAAAAATGACATGGATAGGTTCCATCTTCAAAGGATCTCTCCAGGAACTCTACAGAGAATGGGCTTATAGCGTTAATTCTAGAAGAAGGTAAGTTGTTGCAATTTAAAATATGACCAAGGAATAAAATATATTATATATATGTATATTATATAGGTACAATATATGTATAATATAATGGTGTATAATAAATATATTTATCAAAAATATATTACGTATTGTGCATATATAATATATATAGGTGAGAATGTAAGTTGTTGGAATTTAAAATATGACCAGGGAATAAAATATCATATTATATATATGTATAATGTACTATATATATATTTTATGTACTATAGATAACATACAAATATATGCATATAATATATAGTATGTATACTATATATTATATATTTATGCAATATATAATATATACAATATATACTATAGTATGTATATAATAGATACATATATAATATAGATATATAACATGTATATAATGTACATTATACAAATATATATTATATGCATATTATATATGTGCCTATCATTGGCTGGTATATCAAGAAAAGTTTCAATTTCTCGGGGGGGGCGGGGCCGAGATGGCCGACTAGAAGCAGCTGCGAGCTCCCATCAAAAAGAACCATAATCAGCATGTGAATCCTGCACCGGCAACCCAGGTATCCACGCTCTCTCATCAGAACAGTCTAGGTGGCTGGCATGATCCACAGAGAGGAGGGAAGAGAGCTGTGGTGTGGGGGCCCACCTGAGAGCCACACGGGGCAGGGGAGCCCCTACTCCCTAGCCAAGGGAGGTGGTAAGTGAGTGTGCTACCCAGGTGGGGAAACGGTGCTTTTTCCATGGAACTGTGCAACACATGGATAGGAAAATCCCACTCGCGAACCCATGCCATCAGGGCCTAGGTTCCCAACCCTAGAGCCACGCAGATTCTCAACAGACTCTGCCTGCTGTCTAAGCCATTTGAGCTCCTTGGGGGAGGGGCAGCAGCCAGCAATGGGACACATAACTGACTAACACACTAAGCGGGGAAGGGTGGCATCCATCTCTATAGCTCCAGGCTGCACTATTCCCTTGTTGGAGCCAGGGAGGCTGGGTGGCTTGGTCCCAAGAACTGTCCCCCACAGCCCAACACACCTACTGTGACAGACTGTGGCCAGAGAACCTCTTCAGGCCTGACCCTGACCAATCCTTCCTTACTAGGCAGGGCCTCCCTGAAGGAACTCCAACAACTCCAGCCAGAGGCTCAGGGACAGAACTCTGATCTCCCTGGGCCTGATCCCCTAGGGGCAGGGGTGGCCACAGTCTCTGCTGACTAGCAGACTTAGCCTTTTCTCCTGGTAGTTCTGAGGAAGCCAGGCAGCCCAGACTAGTGGGTTTCCCCTGAGTGAAGCACACCCCCTCCACAGAGAGAGAGTCAAAGTGCTTTGTTAAACAGGTCCTGTTCCCCCTGCCACCAAACTGGGTGAGACCCTCCAACAGGGTCGTAAGAAAGACGCCCTGGATAGGATTGATCCTACTGGCATAAGGTTGGTGCCCCTCGAGGACAAAGATCCCAAAAGAAGGAGCAGGTACTAATCTTTGCTGTTCTCCAGCCTCCTTGAGTGACATTTCCAGGCCTGAGAGCAACAGATGAATAGGGCCTGAAGTGAACTCCCAGCAAACACAGCAGCCCTACAGAAAAGGGACCTAACAATTGAAAGAAAAACAAACAGAAAGCAACAATAACAGCATCAACAACAACAAAAAAAGCCCCCACAAAAACCCCATCGAAGGGTCAGCAGCCTCAAAGATCGAAACTAGACAAACTCATGAAGATGAGAAAGAATCAAGAAAAAGCAACACTGAAAACCCAAAAGGCCAGAGTGCCTCTTCTCCTCCAAATGATTGCAACACCTCTCCAGCAAGGCACAGAACTGGACGGAGGGTGAGATGGATGAATTGACAGAAGAAGGCTTCAGAAGATAGATAATAAAAAACTCCACTGGGAGCTAAAGAAGCATGTTCTAACCCAATGCAAATAAGCTAAAACCTTGATGATAAAAGGTTAGAGGAGCTGCTAACTAGAATAACTAGTTTAGAGAAGAACATAAATGACTTGATGGAACTGAAAAACACAGCAAGTGAACTTCAGGAAGCATACACAAGTATCAATAACTGAATTCAACCAAGCCGAAGAAAGGATATCGGAGTTTGAAGACTACCTTGCTAAAATAAGGCATGCAGACAAGATTAGAGAAAAAAGAATGAAAAGGAACAAACAAAGCCTTCAGGAAATACGGGACTATGTAAAAAGACCAAACCTAGGGTTGATTGGAGTACCTGATGGAGACGGGAGAATGGAAACAAGCTGGAAAACACACTTCAGGATATTATACAGGATAACTTCCCCAACATAGCAAGACAGGCCAACATGCAAATTCAGGAAATACAGAGAACACCACTAAGATACTCCACGAGAAGATCAACCCCAAGACACAAAATCTTCAGATTCTCCAAGCTCAAAATGAAGGAAAAAATGTTAAAGGCAGCCAGAGAGAAAGGCCAGGTCACCTACAAAGGGAAGCCCATCAGACTAACAGCAGATCTCTCAGCAGAAACCCTACAAGCCAGAAGAGATTGGAAGCCAATATTCAACATTCTTAAAGAAAAAATTTTCAGCCCAGAATCTCATATGCAGCCAAACTAAACTTCATAAGTGGAGGAGAAATAAAATCCTTTCCAGAAAAGCAACTACTGAGGGATTTTGTCACAAGCAACTACTGAGAGATTTTGTGAGAGCCTGCCTTACAAGAGATCCTGAAGGAAGCACTAAATATGGAAAGAAAAAAACAGTACCAGGCACTGGAAAACCACACCAAAATATAAAGAACAATGACACTCTGAAGAAACTGCATCAACTAGTGTGCAAAATAACCAGCTAGCGTCATGATGGCAGCATCAAATTCACACATAATACTACTGACCTTAAATGTACTGATGAAATGCCCCAATTAAAAAACACAGACTGTCAAATTGGATAGAGTCAAGACCAATTGGTGTGCTGTATTCAGGAGACCCATCTCACATGCAGAGACACACATAGGCTCAAAAGAAAGGGATGGAGGAAATTTACCAAGAGAGAAAATTTACCAAGCAAATGGAAAGTAAAAAAAAAAAAAAAATGGGTTGCCTACCTAGTCTCTGACAAAATGGACTTCAAACCAACAAATATCAAAAAAAGACGAAGAAGAGCATTACCTAATGATAAAGGGAATAATTCAACAAGAAGAGCTAACTATCCTAAATATATATGCACCCAATACAGTAGCACCCAGATTCATAAAACAAGTTCTTAGAGATCTGCAAAGACACTTAGACTCCCACACAATAATAGTGGGAGACTTTATTTTGATTGTTTTTGAGACAGAGTCTTGCTTTTGTCACCCGGGCTGGAGTGCAATGGTGCCATCTCAGCTCACTACAACCTCCACCTCCCGGGTTCAAGCAATTCTCCTGCCTTAGCCTCCTGAGTAGCTGGGATTACAGGCACTCGCCACAACATCTGGCTAATTTTTTTGTATTTTTAGTAGAGACGGGGTTTCACCATGTTGGCCAGGCTGGTCTCAAACTCCTGACCTCAGATGATCTGCCCTCCTTGGCCTCCCAAAGTGCTGGAATATCAGGCGTGAGCCACTGTGCCCAGCAATAGTGGGAGACTTTAACTCCACACTGTCAGTATTAGATCAAGGAGACAGAAAATTAACAAGGATATTCAGGACTTGAACTCAGCTCTGGATCAAGTGGACCTAATAGACATCCACAGAACTCTCCACCCCAAATCAACAGAATATACATTCTTCTCAATGCCACATGGCACTTATTCTAAAATTGACCACATCATTGGAAGTAAAACACTCCTAAGCAAATGCAAAAGAATGGAAATCATAGCAAACAGTCCTCAGACCACAGTGCAATCAAATTAGAACTCAGGATTAAGAAACTCACTCAAAACCACACAATTACATGGAAGTTGAACAGCCTGCTCCTGAATGACTCCTGGGCATATAATAAAATTAAGGCAGAAATCAATAAGTTCTTTGAAACCAATGAGAACAAAGCAACAACATACCACAATCTCTGGGACATAACTAAAGCAGTGTTAAGAGAGAAATTTATAGCACTAAATGCCTACATCAGAAAGCTAGAAAGATCTCAAATCATATCCGAACATCACAATTAAAAGAACTAGAGAGGCAAGAGCAAACTAATTAAAAAGCTAGCAGAAGATAGATAAGAAATAACTAAGATCAGAGCAGAATTGAAGGAGATAGAGACAAGAAAAAGCACCCCCCCCAAAAAAAAATCAATGAATCTAGGAGCTGGTTTTTTGGAAAACAAAAACAAAAACAAAATAGACTGCAAAATAGACTAAGAAAGAGGAAAAGATAGAAGATTCAAATAGACACAATAAAAAATGATAAAGGGATATCACCACTAAACTCACAGAAATACAAACTACCGTGAGAGAGTACTATAAACACCTCTACACAAATAAACTAGAAAATCTAGAAGAAATTGATAAATTCCTGGATATATACACCCTCCCAAGACTAAACCAGGAAAAAGTCAAATCCCTGAATAGACCAATAACAAGTACTGAAATTGAGGCAGTAATTAATAGCCTACCAACCAAAAAAAGTCAGTCTAGACAGATTCATAGCTGAATTCTACCAGAGGTACAAAGAGGCGCTGGTACCATTTCTTCTAAAACTACTGCAAACATTTGAAAAGGAGGGACTCCTCCCTAACTCATTTTATGAAGCCAGCATCATCCTGATACCAAAACCTGGCAGAGACACAACAACAACAAAAAAACTTCAGGCCAATCTGCCTGATGAACACTGATGCCAACATTCTCAATAAAATACTGGCAAACCAAATCCAGCAGCACATCAAAAAACTTACTTACCCACCATGATCAAGTCGGCTTCATCCCTGGAATGCAAGTCTGGTTCAACATTTGCAAATCAATAAACTTAATCCGTCACATAAACAGAACCAAAGACAAAAAATACACGATTATGTCAATAGATGCAGAAAAGGCCTTTGATAAAATTCAACATCCCTTCATGCTAAAAACTGTCAATAAACTAGGTATCGGTGGAACATATCTCGAATAGTAAGAACTATTTATGACAAACTCACAGCAAATATAATAGCAAATGGGCAAAAGCTGGAAGCATTCCCTTGAAAACCAGCACAAGACAAAGATGCTCTCTCTCATCATTCCTATTCAACATAGTATTGGAAGTTCTGGCCAGGGCAATCAGGCAAGAGAAAGAAAGAAAGCATATTCAGATAGGAGGAGCAGAAGTCAAATTGTCTCTGTTTGCAGATGACATGATTCTATATTTAGGAAACCCCATCATCTCAGCCCAAAAACTCCTTAAGCTAATAAGCAACTTCAGCAAACTCTCAGGATACAAAATCAATGTGGAAAAAATCACAAGCATTCCTTTACACCAACAATAGGCAAGCAGAGAGCCAAATCATGAATGAACTCCCATTCACAATTGCTACAAAGAGAATAAAATACCTAGGAATACAGCTAACAAGGGACGTGAAGGACCTCTTCAAGGAGAACTATAAACCACTGCTCAAGGAAATAATAGAGGACAAAAACAAATGATAAAACGTTCCATCCTTATCGACAGGAAGAATCAATATTGTGAAAATGCCCATACTGCCCAAAGGAATTTATAGATTCAATGCTATTCCCATCAAACTACCATAGACATTCTTCACAGAATTAGAAAAAAATATTACTTTAAATTCCATATAGAATCAAAGAAGGCCACTTGTAGCCAAGAAAATCCTAAACAAAAAACAACAAAGCTGGAGGCATCATGCTACCTGACTTCAAATTATACTCCTACAGAATCCAAAACAGCATGGTGCTGGTACCAAAACAGACACATAGACCAATGGAATGGAACAGAGACCTCAGAAATAACACCACACATCTACACCCATCTGATCTTCGACAAACCTGACAAAAACAAGCAATGGGGAAAGGATCTCCTATTCAATAAATGGTGCTGGGAAAACTGGCTAGCCATATGCAGAAAACTGAAACTGGACCCCTTACTTACTTACACCTTATACAAAAATTAACTCAAGACAGATTAAAGGCTTAAATGTAAAACCCAGGCAATACTATTCAGGACATAGGCATGGGCAAAGACTTTATAATGAAAGCACCAAGAGCAACTGCAACAAGAGCCAAGATTGATAAGTGGGATCTAATTAAACTAAAGGGCTTCTGCACAGCAAGAGAAACAGTGAACAAGCAACCTACAGAATGGGAGAACATCTTTGCAATCTACCCATCTAACAAAGGTCTAATATCCAGAATTTAAAATGAACTTAAATTTAAAAGAAAAAAACAACCCCATCAAAAAGTGGGCAAAGGGTATGAACAGACACTTTTCAAAAGAAGACATTTACGTGGCCCACAAACATATGAAAAAAACTCAACTCAACATCGGTGATCATTAGAGAAATGCAAATCAAAACTACAATGAGATACCATCTCATGCCAGTCAGAATGGCAATTATTAAAAAGTCAAGAAACAATAGATGCTGGTGAGACTGTGGAGGAATAGGAATGTTTTTACACTTTTGGTGGGAATGTAAATTAGGTCAGCCATCGTGGAAGACAGTATGGTGATTCCTCAAGGATCTAGAACCAGAATTACCATTTGACCCAGCAATCCCATTACTGGGTATGTACCCAAAAAATATAAATCATTCTACTATAGACACATGCACACATATGTTTATTGCAGCACTATTTATAATAGCAAAGTCATGAAACCAACCCAAATGCCCATCAATGATAGACTGGATGAAGAAAATGTGGTACATATACACCATGGAATACTATGCAGCCATAAAAAGGAATGAGATCATGTCCTTTGCAGGGACATGGATGAAGCAGGAAGCCATTATCCTTACCAAATTAACATAGGAACAGAAAACCAAACACCGCATGTTCTCACTCATAAGTGGGAGTTGACAATGAGAACACATAACACATGGACATAGGGAGGGGAACAACACACACCCAGGGCCTGTTGGGGGATGGGGAACAAGGGGAGGGAGCTTAGAGGACAGGTCAATAGGTGCAGCAAACCACCATGGCACACATATACCTATGTAACAAACCTGCATGTTCTGCATGTGTATCCTGGAACTTAAAGTAAAATTAGAAAAGATTCATCATTAATGATAATGGATATAAATCCATATTTCAAAAAGTTTCTTTGATCAATACAGCGTTTCTGCAGGCTCCACAACTTTTCCATAAAGAGTCCACCATCTCTTCCCTCCACCATCCTATGGTCTTTCTCCTCTCAGTAAAAGATGTGATCAATTGCCCAGTCCTCCAAACTAGACACCTGAGAGTCTTCACCAATGCCCCATTATCCTTTATTCCCTAAATCTATCCATTCATCATTTTCATTTACTTCCTTGTCATCCACCCTTTTTAGTTATCTTTACCTTTTAAATACCACACATATCAGTCACAGTTTCTTTATCCTACTATGGCTGCCCTAATTTCAGTTGGCATTTCTTCCTCAGACTAAAACAGCCCTGGTTAAAATGCCAGCCCCACTGTTACTGCAATGTGACTTTGTACAAGTTGTTTAACCTGCTTAACTTCAGTTTACCCATCTGTAAAATGGGATAACAATAGATTTTTCATAGTTGTTGTGGTCATCCAATGATCAACGCAGGTAATGTTTCTGTACAGTGCTAGCACATAGCAGTTAATTGATGTACCCTATTCTTATATTTAGCCTTCCTGTTGCCAGACTCGGGTCTCACCTCCCATCTCACTGCAGTATCAATCCATTCACCATAGGTTATGTAAAAGTGATTTCTCTAAAACACAAATTTGACCAAATTATTCTCATGCTTTAAACATAGATTTTTCCATACCTTTTCATTAACTACAAGACCAATCCAGACGTTTTGTAGGACAGAAAATGTTTTGAATGGATATCCTGTATTTCTATGTCCAATCCTACTGTTGCCACTCCTTAACGTGCCCTTTATTCCACAGATGTACTGAAACATTTACACTACTCCACATAAACCACATTCCCTCCCTCTTCTAAGCCTTTGTATTTGCTATTTCCACACATAGAATACCTTTCCCTGTCCACTGTCACCATTCTTCCAACTCTCATGTTGCAGCTTACCCTCCTATGGTCAATTCACATGATGATTCTGATATGAATTCTTGCCTAGTGTCCTGTATCTAAGGATGTAGTTCATCATTCTCATCTTTTGTCCTCCCAAGGCCCCCTCCCTATTCCTTGGTCATAACACCCTGCATGCTGTACTGTAATCATCTCCTCTACCACGGCCCACAGCACCCTGTACTGTAATTACCTTAGAAGGTATTTGCCCCAGTAGATTGTGTGCTCCCTGAAGGAAGAGTCTATGCCTCACCCCAGCCTCAAGATCCAGCACAGTAACATCATGCTTAATAAGGGCTCAAAGAAGTCTTGGAGTGCGTCCCAGGTAACTAGGTTTTCAGTGACTTGTATACTCATGTGTCTATATGGGTTGTTTCCAGGAAACTGGCCAACATGCTAAAGTCAAACATTTATAGGAAGCCTTTGGCTTTACATTTTAAAGGCGTTTAGAATTAGCAATGCACTAGCAGAAGGAAGATCTCAAGTTTTTATCTACGCACAACTACGTGATTAGAAAACCAGTTGCGTAGTTGAAAGATCATAGACACAAAGGGCAACCCTGCACTTGACTCTCAGTTCTGCTAACTTTTAGCTGTTTTATTTTAAGCAAGTTACCTAACTTTTCTGGGTGTCAGTTTCCCCTTCTATAAATTAGAGATGACAACGAACCACACAGAGTTGTTTTGAAGATTCAAGGAGAAAACGTGTGTTAAATATTTAGTACATAGTATCAGTTTAATACGTGATTAGTATTGCAGTTATTCTCATTCTTATCATCCTCAGAATTCAATAAACATACCACTTCGAACCCATTAAGATGACTATTTAAAAAAAAAAAGAACATAACAAGTGTTGTTGAGGATGTGGAGAAATTGGAATGCTCAGGGAATGTAAAATGGTGCAGCCACTGTAGAAAACAGTATAGTGACTCCTTCACATAAATTCACATAGAATTACTACATGATCCAGCAATTCCGCTTCTAGGTATATACCCAGGAGAACTGAGGCCGGGCATGGTAACTCACGCCTGTAATCCCAGCACTTTGGGAGGCTGAGGTGGGTGGATCATTTGAGGTCAGGAATTCAAGACCAGCCTGGCCAACATGGTGAAACCCTGTTTCTACTAAAAATACAAAAATCAGCCAGTCAGTGGTGGTGGTCATCTGTAATCCCAGCTACTCAGGAGGCTGAGGTGGGAGAATCGCTTGAGCCTGGGAGGCGGAGGTTGTGGTGAGCCAAGATTGCGCCACTGCACTCCAGCCTGGGTAACAGAGTGAGACTCCGTCTCAGAAAAAAATTTAAAAAAAGGGAAGCAAGCCCCCAAGCAGATATTTGTATAACATTCATAACAGCATTATTCACAATAGCCAAAAGATGGAAACTACCCATGTCAACCAACAAACAAACAAGTAAATAGAGAAATGAAATGTGTACCCATACAATGGAATATTATGCAGCCTTTTAAAGGAAGGAAATTCTGGTATGTGCTGAACATGGATGAACCTTGATGACATTATGCTATGAAATAAACCAGGTGCAAAAGGACAAATAATATCATATGATTCCACTTACATGAGGTATCTGTAGTCTTCAAATTCATAGAGACAGAAAATAGAGTGGTGATTATCTGAGGGGAGAGGACAATGGGGAGTTACTGTTTAATGAGTACAGAGTTTCAGTTTGGGAAGATGAAAAGGTCCTGTGGATGAACAGTGGTAATGGTTGCATAGCAGCAATATGAATGTACTTAATTCTACTGGACTGTACACTTAAAAATGATCAAATGTTAAGTTTTATGTTACGCATATTCTACCACAATAAAAACACTCAATGAACAAAGTTTAATCAGATCTGCCAGAATAATTAAACAGCTGTAGTAAAGCCAACTGCATAGTTAAACTCATAGGAGGGTTTTTGGAAGGTTAAAGTGAAGACTCCATGTTCCTTCAACTCTAATCTGATTCCTTTATCTCAGAATGATGTTGAGATCCTGCGAATCTTTATTTTCCATAGAAGCGAGCATGCATGCACATGCGCGCGCACACACACACACACACACACACACACAGTCTCTGGGGCCCATAGAGACACAACCTGGAAACAGGGCTTGCCAGGATTAGAGAGCCAGGCCAGCCCATGTATCATTCACCCAGAAGACAGCCCTCCATGGAGAAAAAGAACCTCATAGTCTCCTAACAAAGAGGATAATAAATTCCGATTAGCCAAGGAAGCTCTGAGTCTAAATACCAGCAAAGCTCAGCCCCTGCAAGTGGGGATGAATTATCTGAAAGGTCATCCTAGAGACACTGAACAAAGGGCCTCGAGCAGCTGGGTTTCTTAATTTGAGGAAACACTGAAGCCTTTAAAGAAGCCAGAGGCAGAACTGGAGAGATGGGAAAGTGGAACGGCCTTCTGAGCACAGGGAGGATTTAATAGGAAGGGAAACACAAGCCCCGCAGGAAGCTCTGGGACCTGGCAGCCATGGCTCTCTCTGCCAGGCTGACGGCCTCTGGAAAGAGCCGCCATCTCCTGTGCTGGGCCAGGGTGGCCTTTTTGGCACTGTAATAAAATAGGATGGCTCTGATCTCAGTGATTAAAGCTTTAAAACCACAAGCCTCTGGGAGGGAGTAGACTCAGAGTAACAACCCATACACCCCTGTTCACTCTTCTCCAGGCTGTGGGCTGCTGACAGAGCCCAGTCTGTCTCCAGAAAATTCCAGGGGCCTCTCAGGAGTCTAAGGCCAAGCCTTGACCAGTGGCCTCTTGCCTGGGTCCTGTTGTCACAACCCCAGCGGTTGAAAGATGGAAAGCTCCGTGGGAGGGCCAGGTGGCAGGCAGGAAGCAGCCTGCTGGCCTGGAGCCATCCCCAGCTTCCAATAACCCCTCTGTCTAGAAAACCAAGGGAAGGAGAATGAAAGGGTCATCTTACTTGGGTAAAAACCTGAGCAATTGGCCTCATCCTGGACAGAGGGCACTCCAAGGGTAGACCTGAGTCAAATTCCTGAGTCTCTCAGGGAGCAAGGGGCTAGCTAGCACTGGTATGTTTCGAGCCAAAGACCATGCTAACAAGAGAAAGAAAAGAATATATATGGTGAACCAAGTGCTTAGTGAGGTTTTCCTATTGACTTTAATCCTCACAACAACTTTGTGTGGTAGGTAATGTTGTTCCCATTTTAGACAAAAGGGAATGGGGTACAGTCAAAATTTGAACCTGTATGTAGATGGCTCTAAAGTCGTCTCCTCTATACCACACTATACCTAAATTAAGCCTTTCACAAATACTAGTTTCCTATGCCTTGAAAATAGTCTCTAATTCATGTATTTGAGACCCAGAAAAGTTTAGTAGCTTGCCAAATATACTGTCAGTGAGTTACAGAACTGAGACTGGAATTCATTTCCGACAGATTCCAAAGCTGATGTTCATTCTTCCATGCCTCATATATCTTTAGTTAAAATAAAATAATCCTGTGGCTTTTTGCCAATCAGCAAACATTTTGCTCTTTCAGTCTTGAAGCTTTAGCCCTTTAAAGAGTAGCTCAGTAATTATGCTGCCCCAATGCCCCAGAAGTCACAATTTACTGCAGAATGAGGTGATATGAAACAAAACAGACACATCTCCAGGCCAAAGAAAGGCTATCTGGACTGCACAGACCTGATGACTTTTATTGAGATCTGAAGCCCATTTATGTACAAAAAGCAGTGAAGGGAAGTGGCAGTATATATGTGCATTTGGCACATGTTTAGTTCCTGCTCTGGCAAACGATTCTAGTTTTTTGGTTTTGGTGAGAAAAGACCCAGTGGGCTTGAGCAATAAAAATGACCAATCATCTTGTGGAGAGAAACTAGATGTCATTAGCCAAAGTAATAAAAGCAACTGTCTCTTCCAAGATTCACGTATTCCAGCAAATGCAGGTATCTCTCTTCTCTTCAGACTTAAATCCTGCAAGTATGTTAATTTGCATAGGAAATATATACTTTTATAATCAGGTACCTCTCTTAGTTTCTTGGGGGAAATGTTCCCAATGGCAGGAATATGCAAATTGAATAAAATGGAAATTATCTAGGATATTGCATATCACCTTATAATTTCAGTCAAAATGGCAAAGCCCACTTTAAGGATTACTCATGCCTAAAGGAAAGGGAATAGTTAAACCACAAAGGCTTGAAGGAGACCTCTCATATTGTTAAAGAACAATCCTAGGGCCATTCAGCTCCTATGAGCACCATCCTTGCAACAGAGACTTTCATATTAAAGGAAGCACAAAGGATGGGAAGTCTTTAGCAACAGGAGAAAGTCTTCCATGCAATACTTGTGGTTCCAGCAATATGCACAGTAGATATTCTGAAAAAACTCCTTCCACGTATAAATGCTAGGTAAAATATAACAAACATCCTTTCAGATTCATGGCTGAGCTCACAAGAAAGGGAAATCCCCAGAGGTCAGAGGTCAGAAATGAAGAAGAAACTCAAAAACAAGGTTGTAAGCATGTGTGCTTATGCTGTTGCTTCCCTGAGGTGACAGAGGGCAGGCACAGTCATTCATGGTAATCTAGGAGTTTGGATTTTAATGCCCATGTTGTGAAAGGAAATGAAGTCTTGTGCTTATGAAATGTGGGAAGAGTCAGAACTTACACACTGGCATAAAACCAGGACCCATGAAGAATAACACATACGTTAAAAGGATACACTAGAAATGAGCTGTCTATACCCAAAGACAGAGAAGAGGAAAGTTTATCTCTCTCAGCTAGGTTGTCGTTAGGATAATATATTCTTGAAATCCGTAAACACCAATTTGAATAACATGTATGCCTGGGGCTATAATTTATATTACATAATCCTGGAACCTCCAAGCTAGCATATTATACAAAATAGGTTGTAGGCTTTTAATATCCCTACAGAATCCGGAATACCACTCTTATGGACGAATACTTTCAGTCAAAAATGAACATGATTCCTATGGATAAAGACCCACTCATGATAAACTCTCAATCCTAAGCTAAAAACACATCAACAATTGATCTATTGTGAGTTGCTATCAGCAGAAAAAAAAATTATAGAGTTAAGCCCTAAAGAACTCCAATAATTAACCAATTTCATAGAGACTACACAAGTATATTTAAATAGTTTAAAGGCATAAAAAAGAGCTGCAAAAATGAGACACTGAGAAAAGAATAGATACTTTAAAAAGAATTAATTAGAACTTATAGAAATGAAAAATATAGTTATTGAAATAAAAAATTCAATAGACAGTCTACAACTAAGCAAAGATCTTTTGTTTACAAAAGACCAACTGACTGATAAATTTGAGGTTATAAATTGAAGCCACCTGACACAGTGGAAAAAGCATGGGCCTTGTGGCCAGACAGACTAGACAGAATTTTGTAGAATGTGCACCACATCAAATTATAAACTAGTATCTAGTACTTATGAAGTGCTTATTATGTACAAAGCAGTACCATAAACACTTTATATATTATTTAATGTAATTCTTACAATAATTCTGTGATATAGGAATAAGTATCCTCATTTTACAGGTAAAGAAGCTGAGAATTAGGAAGGAAAGAGCTTGCCCCACATTCCACTGACAATTGAAATTGCTAGGATTCAAACCCAGCTCTGTCTCACCCTCTTAACCACTGGGATTTATTGCCTGTCCCATTAGACTGATATCCAATTTGAATCAGCTGTGTAGGTTTACATTGCCTGAGAGTAGGAAAAAAGTATTTTATTTTCATCCTGAAGACCTAATAGAGCCTTTCAAGAATGTATTTTACAGCTCTTTTCTTGCTGATAGTAGCAGAATTTGATCTACAGCTCAAAGTATAGGCCCAGTTGAATGTGGAAGACTTGAAGGGTTAGACAGGCATCTGATGTCAGAAGAGGCGATGGGCCAGTTCTTTAAGTCTGGAAAGCTCAGGCTAATATTAGTGATCAGAGCCTGTCATGGAAGAATCTGAGAAGTCAGTAAAATGGTGAAGGATTTGGGTGACTTTGAAAGTCAAGGCTAGCAAAATGTTCAGAATTTAGTGGTTCAAATGGTTAGAGAGATTAGTATTATCAAAGTGCAATTCTGAATGTGATCTGGATCAGAAATTAGTCATCATTTTTCTGTTCTTTTATTCTGTCATATTTCCTCCTGAGGCTGGTTGCTTGGGTCCTTAGAGGAAGCCCAGAAAGTAAAGATGACCTTGCCTCTGACTAAGGCAGAAAATCATTAGGCTCTGCTTGATGTGTCCTATCTCAGGTTATATCTCCAGAAGAGGATAATGCTCTATTAACATCTTGTGCAGGTAACCGTATTACTACAGTTGTTATACAAATACTAGAGCTCATTAGAAGCATTTCTAAGAATACATATTTCATATTTCACAGCTAGTTTCTCAAAAAACAGTGTAAACAATTACTAAGCATTTTAAAAAATTAATGCAAAACCCCAGGAACCTTGCGTGGAATGATTTATGTTACATTTGTAACATAAATATAATGCAAACGAACAAAAAGGCTTAAAAAATGTATATTGGGACTTTTTTTGACTTTTGGATAGGCTCTTTAATGGTCGGTGAGGATTGAAATATTTATAATGATAACAAGAATTTATTTTTAAAGCCTTTATCTCAACGAATTCTCACAGTCCTCTTGAGTCTACACCATTAGACTTAGGTTACAGATGGGAAAACTTAGGCAAGGGCAGTTAATGAAAATTGCCTAAGATAAAATAATTCATTAAGTGACAAACCATACTCTAAATTCAAGGTTTCCCAATTCTAAATCTCATGCACTTTTCTTTTTTTTTTTTTTTTTTTTTTGAGACAGAGTCTTTCTCTGTCCCCCAGGCTGGAGTGCAGTGGTGCGATCTCAGCTCACTGCAAGCTCCACCTCCCAGGTTCATGCCATTCTCCTGCCTCAGCCTCCCGAGTAGCTGGGACTACAGGCGCCCGCCAACACACCCGGCTAATTTTTTTTCTATTTTTAGTAGAGACGGGGTTTCACCGTGTTAGCCAGGATGGTCTCGATCTCCTGACCTCGTGATCCGCCTGCCTCGGCCTCCCAAAGTGCTGGGATTACAGGCTTGAGCCACCGCGCCTGGCCTCATGCACTTTTCAATATGTCTGGTTAGCTACTTGGTAGCTGACTGAAAGCACATGCAAAAATTATGGGTTAAAGGAATCTAACAAGGTGAAATTTTTCAAGGATAAACTTAAGGTACTGCCTGAATTTATGCCAAAAGTACCCTCAAATAAGTGAGGAAGAATGTCCCAGCAGCTCATTGAAAAAAGACTCAGGAAGTCTGGGTAGCAGGAAGAACAGCATAAATCATTATATGTGATAGGACCACAAAAACTGGTATGTTAGTGACTTTATGCTACATCAAGAAGACAGATAACTCCTGGAACATCTTGCTCCATTTTGGGGTTTATGCTTTAAGAGGAAGCTATATAAAGTGAAAGATGATCCCCAAAGAGAAAACAAGATGGTAATGTACCAGGATGTCACCATATAGAGAAATGATGAAAAAACTCAGCATGTTTAGCTTGGAGAATCAATGAGGTGAATTCAAGATATTCCCACCCCCAGGCAAATATAGAAACCCTACGACTTTTAAGAAGAGGATAATTTACCTGGGATATTATGGTTGTTACAGTACCGGAGTGTGGAATGATACTTGTCTGGGTTCGAATCCTACTTTCACCACTTACCAGCTATACTTACCACCTTGGGCAAGTTATCTAATCCTTTGGGTAAGTTATCTAACCTGTCTCTCAGGGTTCTCATAAATAAAATTAGACTAATAAGAGTACCTTCCTCCTAGGATTATTCTGAGGATTAAATGAGTTCATACAATTCATAAATTTAACACAAGCTATTGCTATAGCAGAGCAGAAATCTCATTAACTATTATTTGTTGATGCCATTATCCTTTCTCCAATTAAGTGGGCCATTCACTGCCCAAGAGAAGAATCTGTCTCATAGGCATAATGGCAGCTAGGAGATGGGTCTCCATTTCCTCAGCATTTGAGACTCCCACACTCACCTCAGATGAGTCTTTCATTTCCATGAAGTGCTCTCAATGCCTGAAACATTTGTACCAAAATCTAAACCATCCCAAAGAACAGAAATGCCTTTTAAAACACAATCTCCTAGATTTACCGTCTTCTACATACTGGCTGTGTGATCTAGAGCAAGTTAATTTGTCTCTCAGAGCCTCCGTTGCCTCATCTGCAAAATGCCTTGTTGTAGGAAAGATGACTGAGAAAATGCGTGTGGCTGTTCCCAGTGTCATGCCTACTATAGGCAAAATGATCACGAAATGCTTTTTTTCTTTCCATAACTTAAGAAGAAGCTGTGACAATGTGATAGTTTTGAAATACATCCATGTAGTCAAACAGGCCATATTAGTCTATTTTCATACCGCTATGAAGAAAAACTCAAGACTGGGTAATTCATAAGTAAAAGAGTTTTAATGGACTCACAGTCCCACATGGCTGGGGAGGCCTCACAATTATGGCAGAAGGTGAAGGAGGAGAAAAGGCACATCTTACGTGGCCGCAGGCAAGAGAGCGTGTGCAGGGGAACTGCCCTTTATAAACCATCAGTTCTCATGAGGCGTATTCACTATCACAAGAACAGCATGGGAAAAACCGCCCCCATGATTCAATTACCTCCCACTGGGTCTCTCCCATGACACGTGGGGATTATGGGCACTACCATTCAAGATAAGATTCAGGTGGAGACACAGCCAAACTATGTCACAGGCACTGGGCCCCATGATGCTATGAACACAGGGATGAATAATGTATGACCCCAACACTAACTCTGCTCATGGTCTGGAGGAAGAGGAAGTAAATAAGCAAGTGCCTAAGAACATGGCAGTAGCTAGTGATCTCAGGCAGGTTGGAATAACGGATGGGAGTAAAGGACAGCAACCACACTGCAGGAACTTGAGGAGCAAGCAAAAGTTTTGGAGTTAGGAGATAACAAATATAGCACACTCTTAAGAAACTAAAATGGAGAAAGAAGGAAGGAGAAGGAGAGGGAGATCCAGAGTTATCAGAGGCGTGTGTGTGTGTGTGTGTGTGTATGTGTGTGTGTGTGTGTGTGTATTTGTCTGGGGCCATTATTTATAATCTGAAAAAAAGAACTAGTAAACAGGGAATAATTAAATATCAACATGACAAGGGCAGCCATTGTGCAAGTCCAGTTGTCAGAGTTGACTGATAGGTGTATAGATAGCTCACCTCACCTTTATGTCGGGGTGGAAAGCCACAGTGGACATTAGGACAAAGGGACAGTTCCAGAAGTTCCTATTCTAGGGATACAGCCAGACCCTCAGCACCTCCATAGGGGATGAATGTTATCCAGAGCCCTGAAGTCACCTATGAAGACAGCAGGAACCTCCTGAACTCTTCTCTGGGGTAGAGGGCCTGATTGAAACACTGACAAACCACAGTCAAATTTGTTTCTTGCTTTGTTTTTTTGGTGGTAGTGTTTTTCCTTGGGAACTGGCACATTTTGCATTGAGGGTTACACAAAGCAAAACAGCTCCAGTGTCAAATGGAAATCCAGCAGGCTCTTCCCAAGATGTACGCTTCCTTTGTACAGGCTGCCGACTTGGGAGAGGGGGCCCAGGACATAATGCCTGTGCCTCTTGGGAAGCACATCCAGACAATGGTCTGTGTGTGAAAAGGGGAACAGATTAACCAGGACCGGGGTATCTCCCAATTGCTTTTCTTAAAGAAAGACTCTATTGCCAGGAAGCAAAGCACACACAAAAACAATACCTAAGCTAACAGAGTACTGGCTTTAATATACTCAGAAATAACAGAACACGGGCAGGCTACAACTTTCCAAATCCCCTTGAAAATCCTTTGCCAGAGCAGAGATGGTTTGTCAAATCTATACTCTTTGTTTAATGCGTTTGTTCTTTTGTTTGATCAAGGGGGGAAGCCGTCTAACTCATTATATTGGGGGAGCTGCATTCATTCCTTTGTGCTTCTTTTTCTTCTTCTAATCTTTATTAAAATCAAAAGAAGAGCCACTCTAATCCTTCAAATGATAATTTATTTCTCAACCTACAAAGTCAGAGTCTTCGCTATTATTTTAAAAACAAATCAATGCAACAATTTTAATTAAAAATGAAACAGAGTGAACCTAAAAAATAAATAGGCATTTGTTAGATCAACGAGCAAACTTGTTTACAATTAATGGGCAACAGGGCTCCTGGTGATAAAGAAAGGGTTTTAAAGCACCAGAATGTTTCACTGCAGTTGGTAAATTCTCTGGACTTTCATTTGAGTCTTTAGAGAGAAAAATACATCTGGAAGTCTCCTAATGAAATGTCCTGACCCTGGGAAATTTTATGCTTCAAAATGTGCTCTACCCACCCCCCCAGCTGCCCCCCACTCCCATCTCTGCCAGCCGCTTCCTTGGCTAGAAGACTCAGTGGGTTCTATTTTAGCTGGGGTTATTCATCTCAGATAGCAGAGTAGGTTTGGCATTCACACAAGGAAAAAAAACAGGCTCTGTATTAAGGAGACATGCTTTGGCCTGCTCGTTGGTGGGTGGGTCTGGTGGAGTGGACTGATGATCTTTAGGAAGGCTCAGGTTTCTCAAGCAGGAGAGAAAACCACACATAACAGGAAGTGGACTTTCTCCCAAAATACCATTGAGGAAAAAAACAATGATTTCCTGAAAGGAAAGCTAATGGAAAATGAACTTAAATATGTAAATTTATTCAGTGTGTATTTTTTATTGAGAACCTACTGAGTTCCAGCAATGGCATTTAGGATTGAATTTCAAGACATGATCTTTCAATTGGTTTATTGTGGTCCAGCAGTCTCCCAGCTCTGTCTCTGTGGCAAGCCTGAAAACAGGAGTCACAGAACCTAAGTTCATGGTTCAGTGGAGGAGACAAAGCACGTGATGATGAAGTCTGTGGCAGACATGGATGCTAAGTGCTGTGGGAGGGGACATGGAGGGAGAGAGAACCTCCTTTGGAGTCACCTGTACCTCTGGACCAGGTCAGGGAAAGTTGTAGGGAAGAGGTACATTTCAGATGGGCTCTGAAGAATAAGTAAGACTTAAGCAAGTGGATGAGGATGAAGAAGAGCATTCGTGGCAGACCAGTACGAGCAGGCTCAAGTACTGTAAGAATGTAAGAATGTAGAGGAGTGGAGGGATGAGGGGCAGATGGTTATAATGGGTTTTTTTTTTTTCATCTCATAAACTCCTATTCCTCCTTCCAATGTTAGCTTAAGCTTTATCTCTGAGAGGACTTCCCTAAGCTCCCTGTCTTGGTTCTGGGGACTCCCTGCACAGTACTGTGTGTCACTTATTGATTCCCCCACTAAACTGTGCCCCTTAAACTGCTCAGTCTCTCTTCCCTTCATTCCCAGTACCACAGTGCCTTGAGAAGTGGACTGAGCAGGAGGCTAGGGTCAGATGCTCAGATTTTCAGGGTGGAATGAGATATAACACTTCTGTTAATGCTGCAGCAAAAAAAATGCAACTGAAGTGTGTTTGTGTCTAAACTCCTTATGCGGCCCTGGACACTATGATTGGCTGCCCAGGTACCCCTTCAGGAATGAAGAATTTGTCACTGCATGGAAGGATTTCTGTAGGCAGATAGCCCTCAACTGTTAGCCCCTGCAGGGTCTCAGCTGAAAGGACGACCTGACCCAAGTTCACACGCTCTTCCAGAGCCATCTGCATCCAGTGACTGATTGTCAGGGTGTTTATATGCTCAAGCTTCTCAACCTAATATGAGGCAGCTCTCAAAAGCCATCATCCCATCTTCACAACTTCCTGTGGGACGTTGTGAACTCCTATGCATTAAGACTAAACCACAGCTTGACTTCTCTCTCTGCCCAATCGATCCTGCTTTCTTCTCTTCCCTTCCAAGCTCTTAATTGTAAGAGTCCTCCCTAATAGATTTCCTCCATGCTACTTTCTGTATTAGGATCTGCTTCTGAGACAATCCAACCTATTATAGCATCTTGAGGGCACAGCCTCAGGGAACCCAGGGTTGACCTGTCACAGTCACACTTAGGATACCTGGTAGGTTTGTTTTTTGTAAAAGCAGATCATTTGAGAGGAATTGTAAACAATATGTCTTGTGAACACGACTGTTAACAAATCATCCGAAAAAGAATTAGCAAATTAAGAAAAATAGCATCCAGGTCTGGCAATTTTGTAAATGTTCTATTCTGGAGACAATAAAAATTAGTACAGGTCTTCTAAAAAGCAATACGATAACACATATCAAGAATTATAAATCATTCCAAACATGGAATTTACCCTGAAGAGATCATTAAAAAGAATAAAATGAATCTATACAGGATGATGTTCTTTGTAGCAATAACTCAAATGAGAAAAAAAAGTGAAACACCCCAGCTATCCAACATTAGGGACAATAATACTGTGGAATGATCTTCAGTGATAACCGTGAAGACTAAATGAAAAGCACAAAGCACTTATGATGTAATTATAGGGGAAAGAAGCAAACATTTTAAAAGTTCATTATGACTACCTAAAATCTAAGTGGATTCAGATAAAGTAAATAAAAGGAGATGACACAAAATGATTTTGAATGATTTGTTTTCTTTTTCCAAATTTTACTGTCATTACATTCTTCCCTTTAAAAAATTTAACTAACAGATTATTTGCATGATTTGACATCTAGTCTTCTTGCATGAGCAAAAAGGAGAGTAAATATGAAAGAACAGAAAACACCAGACCTCAATAATATGGGCCTAGAACGTGATATGACCTTTCCCTGCCTGCAACTTTCTGAAAGAGATCAAGGTCTTGAAGTGGATGGATATAATTTGACAGCTGCTCTTTGAACCTTACTTCAAGAAAAGAATGAAGTCATAATTCTCAAGGGGTATCCATGTTTTTTTTAATTTAATTTTTATTTTATTATTTTATTTTTGAGATGGAGTCTTGCTCTGTCGCCAGGCTAGAGTGCAGTGCCATGATCTCAGCTCACTGCAACCTCCGCCGCCCGGGTTCAAGTGATTCTCCTGCCTCAACCTCCTGAGTAGCTGGGACTATAGGCATGTGCCACCATGCCCAGCTAATTTTTGTATTTTTAATAGAGACGGGGTTTCACCATGTTGGCCAGGCTGGTCTCCATCTCTTGACCTCATGATCTGCCCCGCCTTGGCCTCCAAAAGTGCTGGGATTACAGGAGTGAGCCACCGTGCCCGGCCTCCATGGTTTAATTAAAAGAAGTACTTGTTCTCAGTCTATTGGGGCCAAAGAAAATTACTCTTCCATATACCATCTCCTGAATGCACATTTAGTCAATCCCCTTTATAGCAGAAAAGACATCTCCAGCCTTCTTAAGAGAACCCCTTCAGGAATCCCTTCATTCCATGATTCTTGGACTCCTGATTCTACCTTGCATCATGGTACCTGGACTGTATGACCTGGTTTCCTGGACTCTCCTTTAGCGATGATACCCCAAGTAACAACATGTGTTATCATCACAGCTTCCAGTTATTTGGTATTTCTCCGTGCTGAGCACTGTGCTTAGCTTCTTATCTGTATTTTCTCATGTAGTCCTTATAACAACCCTATGACTAACTGTTATTGTTCCCACTTGGAAGATGAACACACTGAGGTTCCAGGAAATTAAAAACTCATTGCAAGATCATAAGACCAGAAGGGTTCAAGAACAAGACTCAAACTAGGTTTGTAACCAACAAAAACTATATCTCAATCACCATGCCTGGAGATCATGCTAATTCACACAAAAGTCAACGTTCTGCTCTTTCCACTGAGGAGCATTTCGGGAAATTCCCTTCTGTCATTTGCCTTAAAAACTCCTTAATTCTTGGGAGACACAACTGTTGCTTTGCAAAGCAATTATATTAAATATGCATTAGAATTAGACTGCTTAGCTTGTCCTGAAAATGAGCTAGTCACCTTTCTCTTTTTTTCCTCACTCTGCATCTTTTTGTACAAGGAACTTGGTGACCCTGCCCTGGTGTGTGCATGATAGAGGGCAGGGAAGAGAACAAGCAGAAAAGGGAAAGAAATATGTGGGGGATGAATCTAGCTCATGTCCAGAGACTCAAATGGGAATGCCCTGTGGAAATGAACTGTGAAGGCCTGGCCAACAGGGCTGGCTGTCTAGTACCTTCTGCCTACTGTGTAGCTTCACAAAATAATTATCATCGGTTAATCAGGTCGGCAAACTTGCCGGGCAATGACAAGCTGGGCAGCCTCAGGTGTGCTCTCAGTGGGCAATTGTGAAGGCTCTGTGGCTGCTCAGATGAGCAAGTCAGCTGGGAACAACTGATCTGCTGAGAAATCTGATGGCTGCCCCATGAGAGGAACCAGGTTGCTAGGATCACTGGGTGAAAGCTGCTCACCCTTCAAATAGTCTAACCCTCTGTGATCAGGCTGTTTTAATCCCCACATCTCAAGACTCTCACAGATCTGGAACTGGTTTGTAGTCTAAGGCCCTGGCAGGGATAATGTTTAATTGGCTTGAAGGCAGAAAACGCAAAGTACAGGACATGCAGCAAAGTTAGTTTTTTAATTACAAAAAGTCCGGTGCCCTTCAGAAGGGTTACATGGGCGTATTTCTCCAAGATGGATTGTTTTTTGTTTTGTTTTGGGGTTTTTTGTTTTTGTTTTTGTTTCATGGTGTTTTTATCTACTGCATAGAATTTGGAGGAAAAAGCCCAGGATTTGAAATGTGGACAGGAATTTAAATCCTTGGTGGGCACATAGCAGCTGTGTGACCATGGGCATGATACCTAACCTCTGTGAGGTACAATGGGGATAATTATATCCACCTCTTAGGAAGGTCATGAAAATAAATTGAGATAAAACATATGAAAGCACCCAGCACTGGCATACTCAGTCCATATTAGTTTCTCATTCTCTTCATTATTTTCATTATCATCTTTATCACATCCTCACCTATTTTCATCATTGTCAGTAGCAGTAGCATCAACCCAGTGCCCTGACTTTCAAGACGACTATGAAAACACCCCAACTGCTGCTAAATTACCAGCAACAAGGATCTGGTGAGTAAGTTATTTTGGGGAAGTCAGGTCTTGTCAGCGTGCGTCGAGTTTCTTGCAGTCCTGTGTGTCAGTCTTTCTTAAACCCCTCAGATACCCAGAACCTCTCTGTCTACTCAAAAGAACTGAACTATTAATGTCCCTCATAGAAGAAGAAAGGGAAACCGGCTCCTGTAAATGTGGGTCAGGAATCACCAGGGAGGTAATGACTTGGTCTGCTCTGTGTTCTCTGGCCCTCCTTGGTCCTTCCATGAAAGCCCTCTGTCAGGAGCCCTGCGTGGCCATGGAGTGATTGCCCTTTTGTTCTACAAATTCCTGGATATGACTCACAGAACCGTTTAAGCACGTCTCTCTTCATGTTCCTAGGAATTTTCCTGACAAGCGCAGTGCCTATCCTGAGGCAATCGTATTTCTCCTTGACTTCTCTCCAGTATCAGCTTGTTGCTTGACACCACTGCACAGCCAATTGTATAACGTGGGTGAGTCTAGCTGCATTTTCCTCAGACACAAGCCTGTCTGCCCAGTGCTAAGGTGACATCAGGCCAGGCCACAGTAAGTCATTTATCCTCCATGCTTCCTCTCCAGCCCTGAGTGAGATGGAGTCCTTGAAACTATCACCATCCAGTGGAAATTAGTGCTGCACTTTCAGGAGGTTAAGCATGAAAAGAGCATAAAAGGTGCTATTACCCGGTGTCACGGTAATTCCCCTTCTGGAAACCTTTTCTGAGGAAATGACATGAAAGGATTCGGTCATAGTGGCTGATAGTTACTGAGCACTCACTGTGTGCTGACACTTTTAATTGCCAGGTGTATATTGACTTATTTAATCATCATAACAACTCCAGGAGGCAGCAGTCAGGTTATCCCCATTTTTCAGATGAGGAAACCAAAGAACAGTGAGACAGTTGTATCTATGTTCATGCTGCTTAAGTGTGTAGGAGCTGAGAGTGAGCTCAGGTGGTCTGATTTCACAAGTCCTCACTCTTGACTTCTATACTAGTGTGGCCTTCATGCAGAAAGCTTAATATAAATAGAAGAGGAAGAAGAAGAAGAAGGAGGAGGGATGGGAGAGAAGGAAGAAGGGGAGCAGGAGAACAAAAGGAAGGAGAAGAACAGGACAGGAAGGAAGATTTAGAATAAAAGTTAAATTTATTGTTATTTATGATAGTGAAAATCTGGGCCAGGGCCATTTGGGTCAAGTATTCTGACATTCCAGGTACCCAGGGTATTCTGAAGAAAGAGAGTTCTGTGGGTTCTATGCACAGCTGCCTTCTCACCCACTGGGGAGGAGCACAGTACTGAGAGTGGGGCTTACATTTACAAAGTTGGTATGAAAATTAATAGGCATCTACATTCCTAGAGGTCAATAAATAGAGTGAGAGTTGTTTGTTTGCTTGCATATTGGAATGGAGAAAAATAGGTCCAGTCCTAATAAACTTTAAATTACTTCTGCTCTTCCCTTCTTCCTAAACACTTTCATCTGTCCACATTACTATAGGAATTTTTTGATGCTGTCAATGGGAATTTTTAAAATAAGTATGTTGCTATGTCAAAAAATTTGGAAATTAAAAGATGTTGTTTTACCTTCTTGGCACAAAATGCCCCAGGTTCAATCTTCTCAGAAAAATATCAGGCACATCTATCTAATACCAAAAAGTTTTCAGAATGGTTATCCTAGGAATTCTCTTTCTGAAAAATTTACTATAGTGAACTAATTGACAAGGGGAGAACAATTTTTCACAGGAAGGTAATCCAATATCACTTAGAACAACAAGTATTAGAAACACCTCAAATGTCCAATAGGGAGATAGTTAAGTATCTTAGGGTATATCTCTTCCATGGGATAGTATGGAGTCATTGGCAATGATAATTTCAAAGACAAAATGTTGCAAACTGAGAAAATGGTTACAAGTAAAACACAAAAAAGTTATATAGAAATTATTACCATCAAATGATATACATTTTTGCATATAGACAGAGATACATTTTTTTGCATGTAGACAGAGACTGAAAGGCTGTACAGAAATTAAATCAGATTAATGATGATGGGATTCAAGATAGTTTTATTTTTATATGCTTGTTTCCACATCAAATATTACAAATGTACAGATCCAATGATGAAAGGACAAAGCATTGTAATGGGTGCAGTGCAAGAGGACCTCTTGGGACAAGCAAGAAGACAGACAGGAAGCTATTGCCCTAATCAGGTATGAGATCCTAGTAGTGAAGTTGAACAGTGATAGTAAGGGGAGGATTCTAGCAATAAGCTATAGTCAGTGAGAGTGAGAGGGAATCACTGATATTCCAAAGTTTGTGATTTGAGCCTAACAATAGAGAATAACAGTATGGAAACAGGACTAGGGAGAATTTTGGAAACGTTCTATGTGGAGGTAACATAGAGACATTCTTTAAGTGATATCCAGTTGGAAGTTGGAATACTGTTTTGGAGTTCACAGCAGCATGTGACTCTGGTCCCCAAGTGTCTATATGCGCAGAGGATGGTTTTATATCCAAACAGAGATCTGAGCTCATAGTAATTCTTAATATACAAAGTATAGTACTCAGGCCATCATATTACAGGTCAAGACTCACCTTAGTGATTGCCAAACTTAGAGTTCTGTTTTCTTTTGACATATATTACTCCAAAACTTAGAAGCTTAAGCTTTTTGTTATCTCACAATTCCTGTGGGTCAGGAATCCAGGTGCAGCTTAGCTGTTTGTCTCTAACTAAGGATCTCTTAAAAGGGTATAATCAGGGTGTGAGATAGGGCTGCAGTTATCGGGTGTGAGATAGGGCTGCAGTTATCTCAAGAGTCATCTTGGAGAGGATCTTTTTCCAAGCTTCCTCATATGGCTGTTGGCAGGCTCAGGTCCTCACTGACTGTTTGCCAGTGACATCAGCTCCTTACCATTTGGACTTCTCCCTTGAGCAGTTTGAAATATGGCAGCTGGCTTCCTTCAGAGAGAGAATGAGAAAGGGAGAGAAGGAGAGGGAGAGAGAGAACCCACGAAAGAAGTCACGGACTTTTTATAACCTAATATGAGAAATGACATTCCATTACTTCTGCTGTATTTTATTTGTTACAAGGGAAATGGAAAGTCCAATTCACATTGAAAGATAGGGAATCACAGATGGGGAGGAGCGGCAGGAGGTGGAGATTATTGGGGGTTATCTTAGAGGCCTCCTACCACCAGTTTTGTGGAGATAATTGAAGTTGTTCCACACCATTACCACCAGCACCGTCACTGCCATCTTTGCCATATTCATTCACTACTTACTCTTTTGAAAAATATGGAGAAGTTGATTTTTGCAGAACTGCATAAAGTTAGCCTTCAAAGATCTCTTCAAAGCTATCCAGCTCAGAAACAGTGAATGCAGTGCAGTAAGCGTGTTGCCATTCTCCCTTTTCATGCTGCTGTCAGACATAACTAATCATCCAATTCCCCCTCCCATATCCATGCTAGGCATAACTAATCATTTAAGCCCTTGAATGTTGTGAGCATACCCAAAGTCTCGAAGTAAGTAGCAAAACTGATATTTGAATTCTGATCTGATGCCAATGTCAGTTCTCTTCCTGTTATTCACTCTCTACCTTTCAGCTCCACTCCTGGCAAGTTATTTTACAGCTCCATTTCCTATGCAGTGTGACTTAAAAATTCTAATATTTGGGTGGTTGTGTGGTAAGTGTATATGTGTATACCCACTGGCAAATTCTGTTGATTAGAATTGGCAAAACAGTAATCCAGATCACA
Source organism: Symphalangus syndactylus (assembly GCF_028878055.3). Lineage (NCBI taxonomy): Eukaryota > Metazoa > Chordata > Mammalia > Primates > Hylobatidae > Symphalangus > Symphalangus syndactylus. The sequence continues at coordinate 38,413,733 of NC_072425.2, read as the reverse complement.
AGATCACACATGTACACACATAGACATATAGATGTACATGTATATTTGTATATATTTTTCTTTTTCCAGAAAGTGATTATGCCATTCCCATCCAATCTAGTCAACCCACACCAGTGTGAACACCAGAAAATTGTTCTTGCCAGTAGTGGAATGTGCAATGTGCCCAAGGAGATTGTCTAAAATTTAAAGGACAGAGACCAATACAAAGTATTCACTGCCCATATCCCCCTTACTTAGAATAGGGTCTGCCATGCAATGTGCCATAAACATTTGATAAATTAGTATGTGAATGATTACAGGAATGAAATCGGTTATTTTTCTACCATCAGTCAGTCATTCAGGCACCACTTCACAGGTTTTGCCATACACCTGTGTTTTTTGAACTTAATATTTCTCTTTAAATCAATTCATTTTAAACCTAAATAATTTTTAAACAGAGCCTGTAACTTGCTATCATCAATTTTAAAAAAGAGTTCCTTTTAAATGACATAGCATATCTATTTTACGACATCCACAAATCACCTAGAAATCATCTTGCATAACACTAGGGGTGAGTGCACTGCACTAAATAAATGAATGTAAATCCCATAGCATGTGTCCATGTATGGAGTCTCAGAGATGGCTCAAGAGGCCCTTTAAAGAGCCAGTGGCAGTGCCTGCCAGGAGCCTGGCGAGAGTAATTGGCCTCTTTAACCCTGGGAGAGATTATTGTAAAGTCTGTGAAATATCAGTAGAATTGGAAGAGGCATGGTCAAGGCAGTGGCAGATGAGAATCCATTAAAACATTCTATAGCGAGGTTGTTCTCGCTTCCTGCCAGGATGCTAGTCACATTCACTCATTCACTCATTCATCCAGTACCTTGTCAGATACTACCATGAGCCTAGTCCTGAACTAGGTTCCACGAAGACCAAAAGGAATAAGGCCCAATGCTTGTCCATCAAGAGCTCAATCTAGAAGAGAGGTGAGAAGTACAAAACAAACAAAAACCCTTCATGCACTTATAAATTCTCTAATAGGGTCATGCATAAGATGTTCAAAGTACTGAGGAAGCAAATGCCACTGCCTCAGAGGATACAGAGAAGAGGTAACACCTGTTCCTCGATACAAAGAACAGGTATGTAAGGGCACTCAGAAACAGAAACAGAATGGGTAAAGGCCTTGGAGGTGAAAAACAATGAGCATGACATGTGTGGCAATAGCGGTGGGTATACCAAAGGAAGTGGAAGGGGTAGAGGTTAACTACGAGAGCATAGGTTATGAGGGCTGCTTAGCTTGGTGAAAGAGTCTGGAATTTATCCTGAGGGCAAAGGAGGTCAGGAAGGATTTTAAGCAGAGGAATAAAGCAGCCAGTCGTATATTTTAGAAACGTCCCTCCAGCTGATGTCAGTAGTATAGACAGGGGATGCAAGCTCGGTTTTCTCATCTGTTCAATGGTCTTTGTAAGCTACTTCAGAAGGATCACAGGAGAATTAACACCTCTGAGTGAAGCACTTTGATTTCCACAGAGAAAAAGCCAAATACATCTATTAAGTTGAAATACTGTCATCCTTGAGTTTCCATAATCTTTTCTCTGACCCATCTTGCCCACATAAACATACTGCCCCAGGAAAGTTTGTGAAAAGAATTCAGAAGAATGTAATCCTAATACACAGATTGTGCTATTGTTTATACCTAATCACGGTTAATGTGAGTAGAAAACAAGAAGAGTGCCACACACAGAGTAATTAGCTTTCCTAAAAAATTTAAAGGAAAGGAAATTGGTTACAGAGGAATGGAGGTCTCAGCTTGGTCACTTCCTTTTTGGATTTGGGCAAGTCTCTTAGCTTTCTAAGCTTCACTTTTCTCAGCTCTAAAATGCAAAAATAAGTTTTGTGTTATAGATCTCTAAGGCTCTTCTAACAGAAGTTCTAGGTTTTTAAGATGTTCTGGGTGGGGCACGGTGGCTCAAGCCTGTAATCCCAGCACTTTGGGAGGCGGAGACGGGTGGATCACCTGAGGTCAGGAGTTCGAGACCAGCCTGGCCAACATTGCAAAACCCCATCTCTACTAAAATTACAAAAATTAGCCAGGGGTGGTGGCACATGCCTGTAGTCCCAGCTACTCGGAAGGCTGAGGCAGGAGAATCGCTTGAACCCGGGAGATGGAGGTTGCAGTGAGCCGAGATCACACCACTGTACTCCAGCCTGGGTGACAGAGCAAGACTCCCATCTCAACAAAAAATAAATAAATAAATAAAAATAAAAAAAGATGTTCTACATTTTTTTAGTTATACAATCTCTTTGATAGTAAAGCATACAATAAAAAGTCACAACTTATACAGACAAGTATTAACAATGGATTGTTTTAACATATATTTAACTGGGTGTTAGTGTAAAAATAAATCTTTATATACTAATATATTATGCACATTAATACAAGCAGAGTTTTATCTAAGTAGTACAAGTGTTTTTTTTTCTTTTTTTTTTTTTGAGATGGAGTCTCGCTCTGTTGCCCAGGCTGGAGTGCAGTGGCGAAATCTCTGCTCACTGCGAGCTCCGCCTCCCGGGTTCACTCCATTCTCCTGCCTCAGCCTCCTGAGTAGCTGGGACTACAAGCACCTGCCACAACCCCTGGCTAATTTTTTGTATTTTGAGTAGAGACGGGGTTTCACCGTGTTAGCCAGAATAGTCTCAATCTCCTGACCTCATGATCCGCCTGCCTCGGCCTCCCAAAGTGCTGAGATTACAGGAATGAGCCACCGCGCCCGGCCAAGTGTGTGTGGTTTTCTTTTTGTTTTATACTAATTATGGTATTCTTGCTGTCTTGACCAAATTTTTATTTTATTAGTCACATTGTCACCTTCTTCATTTTTTTTTTTTACTTTTATTTTAGGTTCAGGGGTACATGGGTAGATTTGTTATATAGGTAAACTCATGTCAAAGGGGTTTGTTGTACAGATTATTTCATCACCCAGGTACTAGGCCTAGTACCCAATGGTTATATTTTCTGATCCTCTCCCTTCTCTCACCCTCCATCCTCAAGTAGGCCCCAGAGTCTGTTGTTCCCCTCTATGTGTCCATGTGTTCTCATTATTTAGTTCCCACTTATAAGTGAGAACATGCAGTATTTGGGTTTGTTCCTGCATTCGTTTGCTAAGGATAATGGCCTCCACCTCCATCTGTGTTCTTGCAAAGGAAATAATCTCATTCTTTTTTATGGCTACATAGTATTTCATGGTGTATATGTATCACATTTTCTTTATCCAATCTGTCATTGATGGGCATTTAGATTGATTCCATGTCTTTGCTATTATGAATAGTGCTGCAATAAGGTGTTCTATATTTTTTAATGGCAAGAGTTTCATAAGTATCTAGGATAAGAGCATTTGAGTCCAGAGAATGAGAAATGCAAAACCCTTAGAGCAGCAATGAGTTTTATGGGTTAGAAGAAAGTCAAAATGCCACTGTAGATATAGCACAATTCACCAATGGGGAAAGTAGTAGAAAGTAAGATTAGAGAGGTAGGCAGTGGCTGGATCAGGTAATGCTTGGTAGGTCATTAAGAAGTCTGAATTTCATTCTCACTAAAATGGAAAGCAATTGAAGTGATTTTATGGACAGAAACACAATCCATTTTAAAAGAAACACTAGCTACTGGAGTAGAGAAAAGATATGGGAAAAGGAAAGAAGGAAGAGTAGAAGCAATGAGATCGATTTGTAGGCAACTGTAGTCCAACGAACAGAGCATAGTAGCTTAGACCAGAACTGTCAGACGGAGGGAAGTGAGATTAAGGTAAAGCTGAAAAAACGTGCTGATAGCTTAGATGTAAGAAATAAGGGGAAATGAGAAATCAATAATGATTTCTAAGTTTTGAAAAAGACTGGAAATAATCAGATTATTCTGAGAGGGAAGAAACGATCAAGATATCTGTTTTAGCTGATTACGTATAAGATAGATAATAGACATTCTAGATGTTTGGCAGGTAATTGATATCCCATATATCATGGAAGAATTTAGGACAAGAGAAAGAAAGCTGGGGGTTATCAGACTGTATGAAATAATCCATAAACAAATGCAGATGACGAGGAGACAGTAGAGAAACACACTGAATCGTCAGAGCAGGGATGGAGGAGCCAGCAAAAAAAATACTAAGATGGGTTGGCCAGTGAAGGAGAAGAAAATCTAGAACACACTGTCACAGAAGTCAAGAGAACAGAGTATTGAGGAGAGAAAAAGTGAATAACTTTGTCAGAGCACCTGATAAGAGTAGCATTGATAATTGATCACCAGATTTGACAACATGTCATTGTTTGATGGCATTGACAATAACAGTTTTCAAAAAATGTTTTTGAAAGAATGGGAACTAACGCCTGATTGGCACATTTTTAAAAAAGGATTAGAAGTGAGATAGCGAAGAGAGCAAGTATGGATGGACACTTTTTTTCTCGAGTCTTGCTTTAAAAGAGAGGAAAAACATATGGCAAGAACTAGAAGAGAATGTGAGCCAAGGGTGGGTTTCATTTTCTTAACATGGGAAACAGGAGAGCATGCTTGTCTGCTGATGGCAATGATCAACAGAAAAGGAAAAAATGATCAAGAGGACAAAGGGATGACTACTACAGGAACAAAGTCCAGAAGAAAGAAGTCAGATGAGATCCAGTGCACAAGCAGAAGGGTTGGTCTTAGTAGAAGCATGAACAATCCTTATGAATAAATATATAAACAGGAGAAAACTGGCTCTGGAGGTTAAGATGCAGATAGGTTGGAAAACTGGTAATGAGAATACATGTTTTTACCTTCAGATCATGACTATTTTCTTAGCTGGATAAGAAGCAAGGTCATCATCTGAGAATAAAAAGAAGGGGGCAGAGTAAGAAGGTTGAGAAATGAGAAGACTCCGCTATGGTTGTCTTGGATAGTGAGAGAATCAAAAAATGTGGCAAGGTTGCCAGGGAAAATAGAAAGTCCACTTGAGGTTTGTGGTCACAAATTTGAGGTTAGACCAGACAGTATGGTTGAGTATTTTTCTCCAGTTCACTATCAGTGACCCTGGTATAGGGATGAAATAGACAGGGTGGGGTTTGAGGACTGAGTTTGGCTGGCTGAGAATGACAGAAGGGCCAGAAAGGTGAGGATTTGCAAGAAGATGATTACAGCTTCGGATTCTGGAATCTAAGCTCAGTGGTGAGGAAGGAAGGAAGGCATAAAGGGGATGGGGGCTCTAAGAAGGAATTGGCTCAATGACCCAGAGGTGCAGATGTAGTCAGAAATATATATAGACCAGGGATTAGAAAAGATCTGCCAGTTCCTACTTTGACACACTTTGGCAAGTTTCTTAGTTTTTTGCTCTCATTTTTCTTCATTTGTAAAGCAGGGAAAATAATATCTACCTCATAAGGTTGATGCAACAAAAATGTGTTAATTGCCTAGAATCATTAACATTTACAAAGAGGTCTAGTACTGGTACACAGTATTTGCTGAAAATCTTCTTTGTAAGGTTTTCTACTTTTGATGGTTAAGGCACTGGTATAATTTGAACTATGTCTACAAAATACCAAATATCTTTATAAAAAAGAAAATTCTGGCAATAACTGGATTGTTATTTTACCCAGTTTGGAAAAGATCTGGATTATGCCAGTTCTTAAGAATTTATTTAAACATTGGGCATTGTGTAAACATATTTAAGCCATTATGAGACCTTTGTCTCAGAGACTGTGGGGGGAATGAGAGAGGTGGAAATAGGAGGTGGGGTCGTACCTTCAATTTTAGGTATACATCCAAACTTTATGGAAAACAATCCTTTTTGTGTTTGCCTTACAAATCTCAAATTAACAAGTTCATCTTCATTGGTCTGGTATGTCAATGAGTTAAATTACACTTTCTGACATGTTCTAAGCTTCAAAGACATATGTTCTAAGCTTCATAGAGAAAACTGCAATTCCATTATTACATTTCAAGGAGCAATCTATACCAATACCAATACTAAATTTATTATCTCCTCCCTATGCTTATAGTGTCTTTTGTATTTTCTTTCTTGGTGTGTTGATCCATCTCCCAGGCTAGAAAATCAAGAGGTATTGGAGCTTCATCTTTCCTTTTTCTCTTACCTTCCATACCTGATTAATTGCCCATTTCAGGTGTCATTCCTAGGTCCTAGGTAGCATAGCCTTACACCTGCCAGCCCCATCTCCATGACACTATCTCTGCTCATCTTCATCCCCCAACTGTATTCTTCACCAAACTTTATATATCTTCCTCTAATTTTTCTTCCTCTGAGCCAATACCAGTGGTATTTGACCTTAATCATTTTGCATCACTGACCTTTTGAGAATAAAATTTTCGACATTCTTTTCAGAAAAGAAAGCTCATGTGCACATAGACATAGCTTTTCACCTACAAGTTTAAGGTATTCATCTCATCACATCTGTGGACTTCTTTGTGTTCCAGGATACCAAATAACAAACTATAGCATCATCTCTGGTCCAGGGTGAGTTTTAGAAATTGCAGCTCTCACAGCACTCCCCTCCTAAGTAACTTCATATGTCAGGTTGTTGCTGAAGTTAAGACTCCTCAGTGTAGACTCAAAGCCCATCCAAATGCTGCCCCACATTTTTTTCCAGATGCAGCGTCTTACATCTACAACTGAAACACATCTAATGTAAAACTTGCCCTGTGTTTGATATCTCTGTTCACTCCCTGCCTATCATGGTACCCAGTACTGAGAAAATTTAATAAGCACGTTGGTGCACAGGAAAGAAAGGATTTTTATGAGATCCTGTTTTCCAGAGTAATATTCAAAAGACAACATTCCCAAGAAGAACATGGGCAATGGCAAACATCTTTGGCAAATACTAATAACAACTTTACAAATCCTACTAATCTCTGTCTCCTCAGCTCCGCTCACTAGATCGATACTGGAATCTATTATTTTAGTGCATTTCCACCTCCACTCTCCAAACCCTATTTCCCCAGAGACTCTACAGTTCACTGATTTTTTAGCTTATTAAAGTCATACCACTGATTGCTCGTTCTAAAATGTTCTTACAGCAATGTGATTAAGCGAATGGGCTCTGGAGTGAGAAAGTCCAAGATGTGCATCTCTGCTTTATCAGTGATTAGCTGCATGACCTAAGGAACATTATTTAATACATGGGAGCCCCACTTTTCTCATATTTCTTATCTGAAATGTGAGTATAATATCTGTTATCTCAATGAATAAAATATTATTTTCAAATTGCTTATCACATTGCCTGGCACATAGTAGTTAATAAATATTAGATGTTTTATCCTAAAATATGATATTAAGGTTCCTTCTAAGCCCATGAGTCTATAATTGAAGCCAGATTATTATTCCAGAACTCACTGGAATCTTGGGCAGGGAGGAAAAAAACCAACAATTGTTTATTGAGCAGTTACTATGTGCTTGGCTATTTAAAATTCATTGTCTACTTATCTTCATAGCACCCCCAAATCAGTTTATTAGTAATCCCTTTTAAACATGAGACTACTATTAGTTTATTAGTAATCCCCTGTACACACGAGGCTACAAAGTTTAAGTCATGTGCCTAAGTTACAGAGAGAGTAACTTGCAGAGCTGGGACTAATCACCTCCTTGTGTTTGTTAGAATCTGAGCTCTAAAGAAGGCTTTGTCCTTAATGTCCACACTGCTTATGCGTAAACCCGTGCATTACGTCTTTCACTGGAGATATCACTTTTCTGTTGTTTCTCCTTCTGCCAAGATGGTGTTTTACATGGATGCTAAAACCCTAAAACCAGGACTAGAGATCTGATGCCTGTACAGAGCCTACAAAAGCCTAAACGAAAGAATGGTTTGAAGGTCCATCTCTGCTCGGTGGTCTATAGTTTTTCAGTATAAATAATCAGTAGAGAACTGTTTCTAGAAAAACTGCAATGTTCCACTGAGTTCTGGAATTAATGATTTAACTGTAGTTATGGGGTTAGAAGAGACCTCAGGATCCTATCCAAAAGTCTGCTGAATTGATTAAAGCCAAACATTTGGAAAGATTTTGCTTCATAGACAGTTTTCTTTAGGAGGTTCCACACCATGCTTTGAAAGTAAACCTCACCTTGTCTTAAAGATTCATTGTTTTAAACCTGATACCCGAGAATCCCAACTTCCCTTTTATGGAGTGGCTGAGACTTATCTGTAGAGGAGGCACACCCAGTTAACTCAAATGCTCATCTGGAATAATTGCTCACAAGAAAATGAGAATTGGATGATAAAGTTGAAATAACCAGAACCCTTGAAGAAAGATGGCACTTCTCATTAATACAATCATCAGGGAAGGCAAAACTTTTGAGAGGCAGACCCCAAATATCCAGAACACAGACCTAGAAGAAAAGAGGGTACAGGAAGGCCAGGAGATCTTCAAATGTGTCACTCTGAGTTTTGCAGTGGTCAGTGATTATAGGGTGCATCGCAAGAGGTTGAAAGCTGAAGAAAACAGCGGGAGTCCATTAAAAGTTCTCTGACGTGCTCAGCTTTAAAGATCATGAAAAAGAGATGGAAAGAAGGGCATGTAACCACAGAATCAAATGGGAAAATGGTACAGAGGTGCCCAGAAAATCAATAGAGGAAGTTCTAAGGGGCTCACCCTTGCTGGTTTATGCCTTCATCCAATTGTTTAGCAACATTGATTGAACATCTGGCTCTACCAGGAACTGAACAAAGACTTTCCCTCAAGTGTGAGCTTGAGCGTTAGGTTCTTCAGTTCCTTCTGATTCCCTGTGATCCAGCTCGTGCTTATTGTCTTTATTTTCTGAGTCGTGCCTCTATGGCCCCCCTCCTCTCCGAAAGCAAGGCCACTTGAGTCGTGCCTTTCTGAATGAAGTCAATGTCTGTGCCAGTCAATGCACAATTGTCGCTTATGACCTTCCTGAGGTTTCCTGTTTCCTCCTAATACATTAGAAGAACAAATCAATAAAGTCTGTGTCCCAGTACCTTGGGTAACTGCCATCTTCATGGTTACATCACTATCCAGGGTGACTGTGAAGCAGTGGGGCGCTTAACCCCAGGAGCAGTGGGAGGACTGGGTTGGGCTCACTGGAGTCTCACACAGAGATGGCGAAATGGCTCCTGGCTGATATAGAAGCACAAGCCTCCCCCACCATATGGTGATTTGTATTCAGCAGCAGCCCCCTCCCTTGGCACCAGGCAGATGGGTCCCCAGGAGAGATCCAAGGAAGAAGGAAGGGGCTGTTGTCCTTGACAAGGAAACGATTGATGTCTCTGCTTTCTCACCCTCTTTAAATTGAGATGGGGACAAGATTAAAAGTTCAGGCAGGAAGCCAAGTGGTGATTTACAACACTGAGCAACCAGCCTAGTGTGTGAGGAAGCCTGTGGTCCATCTCTCAAGAAATGAGCTGCCTAGATATTTGAAATGTTCACTATTCTTGTGAGAATCTGGACATTAAGGCCCTGTCATGATGATAATAATAATGACAAAAATAGCAAGGAAAAATAAATAATAATAAACCCTATTTATTGTATGTTGTATGCAACGTCTTGTATTTTATAATTGTTATCTCTAAATTCTTATAATGATAGTGAAAGGCAGGTACAATTACCCCCATTTTATAGAAAAGGTAACTGAGGCTCAGAAAAGTTAAGAAACTTGATTGAGGTAACATAGTTAGCAAGGAGTAGAACCAGGATTCCAACCCAAGTAGCCCTGGCTCCAAAGCATGTACTATTCTATTGCACTGCATTGGCTGATGCATAACTACCTGATTGGCTTTTCTCAGGACATAGATACAGTTGAAGCACAGTCTCAAGTTGGCGTGACCACCTGCTTAGTTAAGGGTTCTCTGGGGTGTATGAAACTAGGCCAGGCCTCTTGTTGCTTAGGTGCCAAGGGTGATGGAGCTCATTCCCTCTGGCCTATGACACTGCAGACTTTGCTGTAGGAGCCTTTGCAGTCCCTTGTCCTGCCTTTGGCTTTGTGTCATGGAGTGGAACCTCTTTCAGTTGTAAAGTTTTCACAGGGAGAGAAAAGCCAAGAATGGGGGTAGGAATGGGGTATCAAGAACAGGCACTGAGAAATGTGTCTGACACTGGCATCTCTAGCAAAAGAAGTACAATGGTGTCAAGGTAGGTCAAGGTCAGGTATCAAATGGACAAGATATCAACAATTTATACACATTATGTCCAGGATAAAAAAGGGAATGTATTAAAATAAATTAAAGGTAGATCTGAGGTCAGAGTTGTCAGGAAGACGAGACAGGTAATAATACGACCAGTTAAGGGAACTAGAAAGTAGGTAGTTCTAGAAACATGAGAACTTTCATGAATAGTTTATGACCATGCAGGGCTTCTCTTCAGAAAGTTCCACACCCTGCTTTGAAAGTAAACCTCACCTTGTCTTAAAGATACAGTATGTTAAACCTGATACCTGAAAATCCCATCTTCTTTTTTATGGAGTGGCTGAGACTTACTTGTAGGGAAAACACACCCAGTTAACTCAAATGCTTAGAACACTGTAGTGGAAGGTCAATGCATGTGATCAATCCCCAAGAGAGCCAGTTAGGTTAGTTCTGTCTCAATGCCACATCCCAGCCTTCAGCCTTTGGCAACTCTCTGGGGGAAATAAATGCCATTAATTAGAAGAGGCACCAGGCAAGTTTGTGTGTACTGAGCAACAAAAACCCATTCTTTCTCTTTGAAAGGATCTCAAAGCTCACAGTGAAACAGCAGCATGTTCCTTTCACAAGGACAGCAGAGAATTCGAAGGTTTATCAAAGATCATAACCATCTCATTTCTCTCCAAGAGATAGCAGATTTAAGGTCTAATATGATTATTTATGTTTATTTAATTCACAATATGATTATTTAATCATGTTGCATTGATCTTTGAACTCCTTTAATTCAATAACTTTGAGTTGCTCTTCTCACACGCAAGTACAAATAACTAGACATAGACACTTCACAGATCGGCAGATTATTCTGCATTGCCCTCTCAATCTCACCTATTTTTTTAAAAGTTTTTTTAAACTATAATTCTTTTCTGTGCTAACATAAAGCATGCTTCCTTGGCCTTTTAGGCAAAAATATAACCTTGAGGATCCCAAGTGAACTTGTCTTCACTTAAACTGGAGAGATTACTCCTTGGAGGTTTTCTGTGTCACCATGTCTTCCTTCTTCTCACTTTGCTCACTCCTATTGGGTGAAGTGAGCTTCATCTGGTATTTTATGATTTGAGTGGTTAACTCTTCTGATTCTGAACAAAAGACTATACTTCATTCTGATAATTTGTACCCTCCAGGCTTTCCTCCTGAGTAGTTCCTTTCCAACCTCTTTGGAGAATGATGGAAAAAGTCTATTTATTCAGCACTCCTCATGGGTGAAAGCTCCTCCAAGCTATAAATAAAACAAATTTAACTTGTACAGGGTTACTAATGCTATGGAGAGACAAATAAAGGAGGTTGCTGCCTTCTGGCTGCAGGAATCAGGCCAAGGATTTTCACAAAATAGCCCAGGACTCTAATGTATGAAGAGTGTTATTATGATAAGAATTTAACAATAATAATTCCATTTTTGTTGCAGACATTCTTACTGAAAAGAAAGAACACCGAAATTGACCTTACCCTGACAAGATGATGGCTGAAGGATTTATGATCACTTATAACATTTGAAATTGAGGCGGAACCTCAAGAATATGACTCTAGTGAAAGGTCCTATTTGTGCTTTTGATGTCTTTCACTTCGACATTTACCATATGCCTATTGGTAGGTTTGTCACACAGGACAGTTAAGGTGATACAAGAATAAACAAAACACTATCCCTATCCTTTAATATCATTTATTTATGGGGTCAATCATAGTTTTTCGTTTTTCAAAATCTTTGATAAGTGTCAGAATTGTGTTTTTTAATATTTTTACAGAATTATTACAATATATGGTAGAGGATGGAAGGCAAGGTAGTATGAAACAGAAAAGATATTTTGAATTAAGATATTTGGAACTGGATTCATATTTTTGCTTTGGTCTTTATTAGCTAAGTGATCTTGGGAATGTTCTTCTACTAAAAAAGAATAAAGATAACAATTACTTCATGAAATTGCTGTAAAAAACACACAATAAGTATATCCACACTCAACAGTGTATGCTCAAAAATTCAGATCCTTTTTCCCTTACCTGCAAATAAAGTCTTACAGTAATACAGTGGGGGTAAAGGTTTAAACTGGGGGATTCAAGAAGGGTTATAGAAAGAGGTAGCATTTTAATAGGGGAAGGAGTGGATCCAAGAAATCAGATCCATTTTCTACAAAAAGAAATGGGAAGACACATATTTCAAGAAGAAAAGTTTACATGATTGAAGACCCGAAGTTAGAAATAGTGTTGTGTCTCAATAGTAAGTTGGGAATTGGGGTGGACACCGTTGTTGGAAGAAGGATGGTTTCAGCAAAGACCCGAGAGTTAGGTGACAATTTCAATTTCAAGTGTTTGTGAAGATATGTGAACAAAATTATAAAGTAATTAGGGTATAAGAAATAGGGAGGAGGGAATGAATTAACATTTACGGAGTGTCTTGCATGTTCCAAGCACTGTACTACTTGCCTCATAAAACTTTTTTCAATAAACGCCTACAACAATCCTGAGATGTGGATATTATTAGTTCCTCAATGGACGCAGAGAGTTTCAATTATGTGCTTAAGAACATAGCGTTAGTAAAGGACAGAGACAGAATTCAAATGTAAGCCTATGTTACTCCACTTCCTATGCATTCACTAAGCCTCTCAGGAAAACCAACTTATTGGACCTTTTAAGCATTTAAGAATGAGATGTTAGGGGGTGGTTCCAAGATGGCCAAATAGGAACAGCTCCAGTCTACAGCTCCCAGTGTGAGCAACGCAGAAGACGGGTGATTTCTGCATTTCCAACTAAGGTACCGGGTTCATCTCACTGGGGCTTGTTGGACAGTGGGTGCAGGACAGTGGGTGCAACCCACTGAGCATGAGCCGAAGCAGGGCGAGGCATCGCCTCACCTGGGAAGTGCAAGGGGTCAGGGAATTCCCTTTCCTAGCCAAGGGAAGCTATGACAGACACCTGGAAAATTCGGTCGCTCCCACCCTAATACTGCACTTTTCCAATGGTCTTAGCAAACGGCACACCAGGAGATTATATCCTGCACCTGGCTCAGAGGGTCCCATGTCCATGGAGCCTCGCACGCTGCTGGCACAGTGGTCTGAGATCGAACTGCAAGGCGGCAGCGAGGCTGGGGGAAGGGTGCCACCATTGCTGAGGCTTGAGTAGGTAAACAAAGTGGCTGGGAAGCTGGAACCGGTTGGAGCCCACTGCAGCTCAAGGAGGCCTGCCTGCCTCTGTAGACTCCACCACTGGGGGCAGGGCATAGCCAAACAAAAGGCAGCAGAAACCTTTGCAGACTTAAATGTCCCTGTCTGACAGCTTTGAAGAGAGTAGTGGTTCTCCCAGCATGGAGTTTGAGATCTGAGAATGGACGGACTGCCTCCTCAAGTGGGTCCCGGCCCCTCGAGTAGCCGAACTGGGAGGCACCCCCTAGTGGGGACAGACTGACACCTCACACGGCCGGGTACCCCTCTGAGATGAAGCTTCCAGAAGAACGATCAGGCAGCAACATTTGCTGTTCAGCAATATTCGCTGTTCTGCAGCCTCCACTGCTGACACCCAGGCATACAGAGTCTGGAATGGACCTCCAGCAAACTCCAACAGACCTGCAGCTTTGGGTCCTGACTGTTAGGAGGAAAACTAACAAACAAAAAGGAATCCACACCAAAACCCCATCTGTACGTCACCATCATCAAAGACCAAAGGTAGATAAAACCACAAAGATGGGGAAAAACCAGAGCAGAAAAGCTGAAAATTCTAAAAATCAGAGCCCCTCTCCCCCTCCAAAGGAATGCAACTCCTCGCCAGCAATGGAACAAAGTTGGATGGAGAATGACTCTGACGAGTTGAGAGAAGAAGGCTTCAGACGATCAAACTTCTCTGAGCCAAAGGAGGAAGTTTGAACCCATCACAAAGAAGCTAAAAATCTTGGAAAAAGATTGGACGAATGGCTAACTAGAATAACCAGTGTAGAGAACTCCTTAAATGACCTGATGGAGCTGAAAACCATGGCATGAGAACTACGTGACAAACGCACAAGCTTCAGTAGCTGATTTGATCAATGGGAAGAAAGGATATCAGTGACTGAAGATCAAATGAATGAAATGAAGCGAGAAGAGAAGTTTAGAGAAAAAAGAATAAACAGAAATGAACAAAACCTCCAAGAAATATGGGACTATGTGAAAAGACCAAATCTACGTCTGATTGGTGTACCTGAAAGTGACGGGGAGAATGGAACCAAGTTGGAAAACACTCTGCAGGATATTATCCAGAAGAACTTCCCCAATCTAGCAAGGCAGGCCAACATTCAAATTCAGGAAATACAGAGAACGCCACAAAGATACTCCTTGAGAAGAGCAACTCCAAAACACATAATTATCAGATTCACCAAAGTTGAAATGAAGGAAAAAATGTTAAGGGCAGCCAGAGAGAAAGGTCGGGTTACCCAAAAAGGGAAGCCCATCAGACTAACAGCGGATTTCTCAGCAGAAACTCTACAAGCCAGAAGAAAGTGGGGGCCAATATTCAACATTCTTAAAGGAAAGAATTTTCAACCCAGAATTTCATATCCAGCCAAACTAAGCTTCATAAGTGAAGGAGAAATAAAAGCCTTTACAGACAAGCAAATGCTGAGAGATTTTGTCACCACCAGGCCTGCCCTAAAAGAGCTCCTGAAGGAAGCACTAAACATGGAAAGGAACAACTGGTACCAGCTACTGCAAAAACATGCCAAATTGTAAAGGCCATCAATGCTAGGAAGAAACTGCATCAACTAACAAGCAAATTAACCAGCTAACATTATAATGACAGGATCAAATTCACACATAACAATATTAACCTTAAACGTAAATGGGCTAAATGCTCCAATTAAAAGACACGGACTGGCAAATTGCATAAAGAGTCAAGACCCATCAGTGTGATGTATTCAGGAGACCCATCTCATGTGCAGAGACACACATAGGCTGAAAATAAAGGGATGGAGGAAGATCTACCAAGCAAATAGAAAACAAAAAAAGGCAGGGCTTGCAATCCTAGTCTCTGATAAAACAGACTTTAAACCAACAAAGATCAAAAGAGACAAAGAAGGCCATTACATAATGGTAAAGGGATCAATTCAACAAGAAGACCTAACTGTCCTAAATATATATGCACCCAATACAGGAGCACCCAGATTCATAAAGCAAGTCCTTGGAGACCTACAAAGAGACTTAGACTCCCACACAATAATAATGGGAGACTTTAACACCCCACTGTTAACATTAGACAGATCAACGAGACAGAAAGTTAACAAGGATATCCAGGAACTAAACTCAGCTCTGCACCAAGTGGACCTAATAGACATCTACAGAACTCTCCATCCCAAATCAACAGAATATACATACTTCTCAGCACCACACCACACCTATTCCAAAATTGACCACATAGTTGGAAGTAAAGCCCCTCTCAGCAAATGTAAAAGAACAGAAATTGTAACAAACTGTCTCTCGGACCACAGTGCAATCAAACTGGAACTCAGGATTAAGAAACTCACTCAAAACCGCTCAACTGCATGGGAACTGAACAACCTGCTCCTGAATGACTACTGGATACGCAATGAAATGAAGGCAGAAATAAAGATGTTCTTTGAAACCAATGAAAACAAAGACACAACATATCAGAATCTCTGGGATACATTTAAAGCAGTGTGTAGAGGGAAATTTATAGCCCTAAATGCCCACAAGAGAAAGCAGGAAAGATCTAAAATTGTCACCCTAACATCATCATTAAAAGAACTAGAGAAGCAAGAGCAAACACATTCAAAAGCTAGCAGAAGGCAAGAAATAACTAAGATCAGGGCAGAACTGAAGGAGATAAAGAAACGAAAAACCCTTCAAAAAAATCAATGAATCCAGGAGCTGGTTTTTTGAAAAGATCAACAAAACTGATAGACAGCTAGCAAGATTAATAAAGAAGAAAAGAGAGAAGAATCAAATAGATGCAATAAAAAATGATAAAGGGGAGATCACCACCGATCCTACAGAAATACAAACTACCATCAGAGAATACTATAAACACCTCTACACAAATAAACTAGAAAATCTCGAAGAAATGGATAAATTCCTCAACACATACATGGTCCCAAGATTAAACTAGGAAGAAGTTGAATCCCTGAATAGACCAATAACAGGCTCTGAAATTGAGGCAATAATTAATAGCCTACCAGCCAAAAAAAGTCCAGGACTAGATGGATTCACAGCCGAATTCCACCAGAGGTACAAGGAGGAGCTGGTACCATTTCTTCTGAAACTATCCTAATCAATAGAAAAACAGGGAATCCTCCCTAACTCATTTTATGAGGCCAGCATTATCCTGATACCAAAGCCTGACAGAGACACAACAAAAAAAGAGAATTTTAGACCAATATCCCTGATGAACATCAGTGCAGAAATCTTCAGTAAAATACTGGCAAACTGAATCCAGCAGCACATCAAAAAGCTTATCCACTATGATCAAGTGGGCTTCATCCCTGGGATGCAAAACTGGTTCAACATATGCAAATCAATAAACGTAATCCAGCATATAAACAGAACCAACGACAAAAACCACCTGATTATCTCAATAGATGCAGAAAAGGCCTTTGACAAAATTCAACAACCCTTCATGCTAAAAACTCTCAATAAATTAGGTGTTGATGGGACGTATCTCAAAATAGTAAGAGCTATTTATGAAAAACCCACAGTGAATATCATACTGAATGAGCAAAAACTGGAAGCATTCCCTTTGAAAACTGGCACAAGACAGGGATGCTCTCTCTCACCCCTCCTATTCAACATAGTGTTGGAAGTTTTGGCCAGGGCAATCAAGCAGGAGAAAGAAATAAAGGGTATTCAATTAGGAAAAGAGGAAGTCAAATTGTCCCTGTTTGCAGATGACATGATTGTATATTTAGAAAACCCCATCGTCTCAGCCCAAAATCTCCTTGTTGATAAGCAACTTCAGCAAAGTCTCAGGATACAAAATCAATGTGCAAAACTCACAAGCATTCTTATACACCAATAACAGACAGAGAGCCAAATCCTGAGTGAACTCCCATTCACAATTGCTTCAAAGAGAATAAAATACCTAGGAATCCAGCCTACAAGGGATGTGAAGGACCTCTTCAAGGAGAACTACAAACCACTACTCAATGAAATAAAAGAGGAAACAAACAAATGGAAGAACATTCAATGCTCATGGATAGGAAGAATCAATATCATGAAAATGGCCATACTGCCCAAGGTAATTTATAGATTCAGTGCCATCCCCATCAAGCTACCAATGACTTTCTTCATAGAATTGGAAAAAACTACTTTAAAGTTCACATGGAACCAAAAAAGAGCCTGCATTGCCAAGACAATCCTAAGCCAAAAGAACGAAGCTGGAGGCATCACCCCACCTGACTTCAAACTATGCTACAAGGCTACAGTAACCAAAACAGCATGATACTGTTACCAAAACAGAGATATAGACCAATGGAACAGAACAGAGCCCTCGGAAATAATACCACACATCTACAACCATCTGATCTTTGACAAACCTGACAAAAACAAGCAATGGGGAAAGGATTCCCTATTTAACAAATGGTGCTGGGAAAACTGGCTAGCTATATGTAGAAAGCTGAAACTGGATCCCTTCTTTACATCTTATACAAAAATTAATTCAAGATAGATTAAAGACTTAAATGTTAGACCTAAAAGCATAAAAACCCTAGAAGAAAACCTAGGCAATACCATTCAGGACATAGGCATGGGCAAGGACTTCATATCTAAAACACCAAAAGCAATGGCAACAAAAGCCAAAATTGACAAATGGGACCTAATTCAACTAAAGAGCTTCTGCACAGCAAAAGAAACCACCATCAGAGTGAACAGGCAACCTACAGAATGGGAGAAAATTTTTGCAACCTACTCATCTGACAAAGGGCTAATATCCAGAATCTACAAATAACTCAAACAAATTTACAAGAAAAAAACAACCCCATCAAAAAGTGGGTGAAGGATATGAACAGACACTTCACAAAAGAAGACATTTATGCAGCCAAAAGACACATGAAAAAATGCTCATCACTGGCCATCAGAGAAATGCAAATCCAAACCACAATGAGATACCATGTCACACCAGTTAGAATGGTGATCATTAAAAAGTCAGGAAACAACAGGTGCTGGAGAGGATGTGGAGAAATAGGAACACTTTTATATTGTTGGTGGGACTGTAAACTAGTTCAACTATTGTGGAAGACAGTGTGGTGATTCCTCAAGGATCTAGAACTAGAAATACCATTTGACCCAGCCATCCCATTACTGGGCATATACCCAAAGGATTATAAAACATGCTGCTATAAAGACACATGCACACATATGTTTATTGCAGCACTATTCAAAATAGCAAAGACTTGGAACCAACCCAAATGTCCATCAATGATAGACTGGATTAAGAAAATATGGCACATATACACCATGGAATACTATGCAGCCAGCCATAAAAAAGGATGAGTTCATGTCCTTTGTAGGGACATGGATGAAGCTGGAAACCATCATTCTCCGCAAACTATCGCAAGGACAAAAAAC
This sequence comes from Symphalangus syndactylus, assembly GCF_028878055.3. Lineage (NCBI taxonomy): Eukaryota > Metazoa > Chordata > Mammalia > Primates > Hylobatidae > Symphalangus > Symphalangus syndactylus. The sequence goes on along the minus strand of NC_072425.2, from coordinate 38,395,059 downwards.
CAAACACCGCATGTTCTCACTCACAGGTGGGAATTGAACAACGAGAACACTTGGACACAGGAAGGGGAACATCACACACCAGGGCCTGTCATGGGGTGCGGGGAGCGGGGAGGGATAGCATTAGGAGATATACCTAATTTAAAAGATGAGTTAATGGATGCAGCACACCAACATGGCACACGTATATATATGTCACAAACCTGCACGTTATGCACATGTATCCTAGAACTTAAAGTATAAAAAAAAGTGAATGAGATGATAGAAGACTATTTCAGTCTTCTATCTACCCTATTTCAGGGCAGTAGCCAAAAAAAAAAAAAAAAAAAAGGAGATAAAGAGATGAGTGGATGGATGGACAAATGAATGGAGAGATAGATGGGCGAATAAATAAACATGAAGATGGATAACAAAATGGATATATGGAAAGTCAATGAATGAGTGGATGATTGCAAGAGCTGTGGAGGTAGGCTCAACACATGAAAGAACTGGAAGAAAGAGGAATTAAATATAACATCTGATGCTGGAACATCTAGTAAAATCTGAGCATTAGTGAAGAAAAACACAAGATGAAAGAACAAGTTACAAAAAAGGGGGGGATGAAGTCAGTTCTGTGACACAGAATAAAAAATGTTTATGGGAATTATCTGCTGAAACATTGCTAAATGTGAATATGCTTGAGCATTGGATGATTTGCATAGACAGAGCAGCCTCTTTTTCCCAGAGGTAGGTTTTCCTGCTGGGTATGGACAGACAAACTGGCTGCCCTCAGCTTGCATGGAAAAATTTGAGCCAAGATGGTCACAGAAGTCACCATCCTGCTCACATCTGGATTCTGATGGAAGCAGTCAATTAGTGAAAAAAAAAAAAATTGGGACATAAATTATTCAAATGCTTGGCAAGCAAAAGAACAGGTTGTTTCTCCTTATAAATTCTGTGTTAGAGTCATGTGAAAACAGATCACCCATAAAGAATGCTTTCTGAGGATTCTGGGGGTGTCTTTCAGTTGGTAAAAATGTTCATTCATATTTGAGGTCCAGTTCCAATGTAAGCTCCTGTCTGAAACCTTCCTCATCTGTATGGACTTGACTGGGTCAACTTAGTTCAAGTAGACTTATGCCTCCTAGAATTTCCTTTCCTACATTGTTTCAAGTTAGCATGGGTCATAGGAGACATTTCGCATGAGTTTTGGAAGGTTGAATTAAAGCAGAAGCTGTAGTTAATTAACAGTCAGAGGGTCAATGCAGGAACACCAGGTGCTATTGCAAACCATGTCCATTGCTACTTATCTGCTTGCAAACTTGTTGGTCTGGGCCAACAGCCAGACCAGCAGCAATTCCACCTCCCACTGGATCCTTCTTCAGTTTTTTTAACTCCTGGCTTTCATGTGAATTTAGTGCATGAAAAGACACCACTTCTTCAGGACTCAAACATTACTAATGTTAGAGGCTGGAAGACAATGAGAAACTGAGGCAGATTCTAGGCCATTCTCCATCTTTGCAGGCTCCAGTTCATCCTTGCTCTCTCACACTTCATATCAACTTCCTTGCCCAACTCTCTGTCCTGCTGACTTCAGGCTCCAGAACTAGTAGTGGCAAAGAGGGTCACTAGTTCACAAACTATGACCTGCAGAGCAAATCCAACCCACTGCCTGTTTTTGTAAATGCAATTTTATTGGCACGTAGCCAGACCCATGTGTTTATTAATTGCTTGGGGCTGCTTCTGTGCTACAGAGATCGTATGTCTTCCAAAGCCTAAAATATTTATTGTCTGCTCCTTTAAAGAAAAGGTTTGCTAAATCTGAGCAAAGACAATAACCATACACAGACTGTTAAACCAACTTCCACAATCATGTAAGGTCAAATCCCTAAATGTGCATGTGCATATATATGTAGGTACATTCACGTGTGTATATATATGTATATTATATATACGTGAATGTATGCATGCATATATGTGTTTATGAATATACATATATCAGTTTTATTTCTCTGATCAAACCTTGATTATTACACAATCTCTATTCCATTAATATTTGGAAACCAAGAAAATTGAATGCTTCCCTCTCTGTTGCCACAGTATTTCGCTATTAGAGCACTTGCCATATTGAATTATAATTGGTTTGTATCTCTATTTGTGTCTGTTTTACTAAATAATGAAATCTTAGAAGTGCCCTTTCTCCAATGATAGTAAAAAAGAATAACTGAATAAGGAAATGACTAAGCAATGAGCGAATGAATAAATGTAGAAAAAGACAAAGAGATGCTTTTCTTTCCTTCTTTTGGCCTTTCTAGCTTTTGTGCATCCCCATGGCCACATACCAGCACACAGAGCCAGAGTTTGGCAGACTAATGTTTAACTCTGGGCAGCTCCAACTGGGCTACCCTCTGCCTTGATGCTGGCGCAGCCTGCTCAGCATGAGGGACCGTGGAGTCCCTTTCCAGGTTGTATTGTGCTCTGTGCCTTGACAGAAACCAAGGCCAGCTTTGGGCAGGCAGTGCTCCACTTTGACAGTGGTGTGGTTGCTGCAGACAGCCTTAAATACCTCCAGTGGCTGTGGCCCTCTGCCAAAGCTGTTGTAGGAGCTGGCAGGTGCTGGAGAGGGGCCTCTGGCATTTGGAAGGCACCTGGACTTTGTCAAGCATTTTCATTCTCATGGACTTAGTTGGAACTTATGAGGGCAAAGGACTTAGAGGAGAACTCAGTGAGAACTGGGGTTCCTCCACGACCTTGGTCAAGTCACATAAACTGTTTGTGTTTCAGTTTCTCTACCAGCGAAGCTCTGAAGTGCTATGATTTTGTGATTAAGAACTCAGCATCAGACTGATGGCCTGTGGCTCCTACTTATAGAGGTTTTCTGTGCCCCATGTTGCCTCTTAAAAAGAGGCCTCTTCCAGAGGTTGCAGTGAGCCAAGGTCGCGCCACTGAACTCCAGCCTGGGCGACAAGAGTGAGACACTGTCTCAAAAAAAAAAAAAAAAAAAAAAAAAAAAAAAAAACAGGCCTCTTCAGAGAGGAGAATGGGGAAGAGGTATATAATAAACTGGAATTTACTATACTGAAAGATATTTTAAATAAAAACGACTGTAACTAGCATTTACTGAGAACTTATGTGCCAAAATCTCCACTCAGCATTTTAAGTGTATTACCTTAAGGAAATTAGGATTGGTTGCTACTGCCTTTAGAAGCTGGTGTGTGTGTGTGTGTGTGTGTGTGTATGTGTGTGTGTGTGTGTGTGTGTGTCTTAGAATATTCTCTATATGGAGCAGCAACGGTCAATTCAAATCGTGTGTTAAATTGTTTTCACCGTTCTAGGTCATATGTGCCTCTTCTGCATGTATGCATGCATGTCTCCAGTATTCATTTTTAATAGCAAAAAGAATCACACTACGGTGTATTGAGTACCTGCCATGTACCAGGCACCATGCCAACCTCTCTACCTTCCTATGATTGCATTTAATCTTCCAACAACCTTCCATAATGGGTATTATTCCTATGTTACTGTAGAAGAAACTAGGGATCAGAGAAGCTAAGTAATTCACATGAAGGCACACAGCCAGGAAGTGACATCCTAAATTCAAACTCAAGTCTGTTTGACTCAAAAGCAATGTTATTTCTCCTACATTGAGCTGCATCCCATTGCAGTGTGTCTGGAAAAAGTCAGACTATCCTGCTGATATGAACATGCCCCTAAATGCCTCAGCACTAATCCTATGAGCGAGACCTTTGTGAGCATCTTAATAGGTAAATCTGTGGCTACAACCCATAGCCAGACATTTCAAGAATGATATTAATTGTCTACAACACAAAAGAAACATTATTTATTGTTATAGCTGTGAGGGACTCGGGGAGTAGCACTCATGTTTTTCCAGGTAAGGACACTGAACCTAGAGAAGTGAGCTGCTTGGCCAAGTTCACCCGGAGTTAGAGCTTAAATCTAGGTTTCTCTATCTGTCAGCTCATCTTTGTACTCCACTGCCACTTCCTCCCTTGCACTTCTGCCTTCCTCAGAAATTTTAATTGAGCATGTGAGTGTGAGAGTTTGTGTGTGTGTGTATGTGTGTGTGACAGAGAAAAAAAGATTGCAGGAGAGTGCTGACAGGGAGGAGACCAGGTTGGGAAAGGAAGGCAGAAAGACTAGTATATTTTAAAGCCAGATACTGCATTTTTAATGGCAGTACAAGAAAGGCAACATCTTCTTGATGGCTTCTCGTGATAGATTGAAGCAGAAGCCAGCCTTCCAGTGTTTTCTGAGGCTTTCTGCCGCAGCTTTGCAAAACCTAGAACTGAAAAAACCAATTAATGAATGCCCTGGTGCTCTGGAGGTAGCAAAGACAAAGCAATTGTGTCACAGGGAGCTGAAGCTAGGGCTGCCACTTCATTTCCTTTCCCATGGGAAATCGGAGCATTACCAGCTTTGAGGAGCCTCTGTGATCCTCCGAGTCTGTCTCTCTGCCCCCTCTCTTCCGAATGCATTTAGAATCTAATGATTCTTCTCCTGGCATGAATTGAAGTGATCTACTCCACACACCCCGACTCCAGTCAGCAAGGATTTGTCAGTGAACCCCAAAAAGGGTAGGCAGCAAGAGCATAGGATACAGGAAGCTACCAGGGTGCCCCAGATTCTAACCCTTCAATATAATAAATAACATGTGAGATGGGGCTGGGGGTGGGCAGGGAAAAGATGCATTATTCACTTTCATCGAGGTCACACTGCCCTTCTCTGCTCTTTTCAGAGAAAAGCTTTTCCTTATACATGCACGCCACACTCACTCACACATGCACACTCCCTGCAAGAAGCCAACAGAGCATTTTGGTCATCTATAGGCCACTCAGCTTCTTCAGAGTTGAGTAAGATTAAAAAAGCCCGACATCTCCAATATTCCTCAGCAACGGTTTATGTACCTGCATAGGCAGATGAAAAAAGGGCTTGGGGATGTATTAAAAAACGTGCATGTATATGATGGATGGGGAGAAAGAAAGCACACAAGAATCTGATACAGATTAATGGCTCTCTGTATTTTTGGAGTCTTTTTGTTTCAGGCCTATAGTTGTGGTGCATTGGAAGGGTTCTGGAATTTTAGAACACAAAGTAGCAGTTTTAAATAATGAGAGAAGATTCCACATGGAACGCTCATCTGGCTGTGGCAGCCTGTGACTGAATGAGAGAAAAGTGCCCTAGAAGCTATTCATTACGAATTCACTGGAAGCTCTCAAACGAGGCTGGCAGAAGCTGAAATTGAAGTGGTCTCTGACCTAATTTTCTTCTGCATGAAACATCTGCATCAAGGCTGTCTTTGATGTATTCCACTTGGCTCTGTCTACGGGATTGTATCACATGGACTCGGTGTTGCCTCCTTATTGAAAGACATTTCCAGCCTTAGCAAGGTAATGCGATGTTACTGTTACCCAAGCTAATCACTCAATGTGCTCCTAAAATAGAAACAATAGCAGTTCAGAGACAATGTTGTCTGCTGGCTGTTCCTGCAGCTTGGGCTCCTGGTTTTCCAACTGAAATCTGTGGCATTTGCCTCCTGTAATTCCAAAACAAAGGAGAGGGAGAAGAAGGGCAAAGCTATGCAAGATAATGTTGAAGGACCAGCAGCATTATGTGTGAGAAGCTTCATCTTATTTGGTCCTTCAAGCCATTGGGTAGGATTTTGGCACCATTTAAACCACACAGAGCAATACCATAAGAGGTCGAACTTAAGAAAGAAAAAAAATCTCTTGATTTGGATGTTGCTTTTATTCCAAATTCTGATTGACAGCCTCCGCTGAGAGAGAGAGAGAGAGAGAGAGAGAGAGAGAGAGAGGGAGAGATGTGTGTACTGAATGCTGAGTGTTTTGTGATTCTTTAGTGATCTATGAACTACTTTTAAAAATTGTCTTTCCCCTCTTAAGCTCTCCCAACCTAGGTGGAATGCAGGAGTGAATTTTAAAAGGAATAATGATAATAATCTTTTTTAAAAGCAACTGTAATGAGGCATCTTCTTTATCCTGGCAGAATAGCTCTTGCCTTTCTCCATAAAGGTTTGCTGCACCGTCTCCGTTAATGGTGTGCTGCTGTTCCCCACCATCCCAGCATTATGTGAATAACGGTGGTGTCTTTTGTGTCCCACCCCCTGAAGAAGAAACCTTTGAAATTCTAAATGACTGTGCTGCAGGTTTTAATGTCTGCTTCTGAGAAAGGATTGAGAAATGCGCACTCACTGAGCAAGATGCAGCATGCCTTTGAAAAGCCTTTCCGCCTGACTCCTCTGTCCCACGAATTTAGATGAATATACATTCTTGTAGATGCCCTCTAGTTCTCGTTATGCCAGGAGAGAATGACAGATGTGATCAACAGCCTCCTTTTGCCCAAATATTGATACTCCCATGGACAAATATGTAGTCATTCCTTTCCATTCTAGTGCTTTCTAATCAAACAAAGCAATCAGATATGAAGCATTTGGGGGCAGTAGAATCTCTGAGGTCGGTGGTGATCTGGTTCTCCAACAAGAAGAGACTATGGGTGCACATTGACCTACTTGTTATGAACCTTCACAGAAGACCCAGGGAAGGTGTTAAGAGTCGGGGCCACAAGGTGGGCATCTTTAATCATCCTCAAGAATTAAAGCAGATATTCCTCTCCTCCAGGATGTCTTCCCTCACTATCCTCACTGTATTGGGGCCTTTCAGGTATGCAACATGACAGAACAACCATGTTCTCCTCGATCAAAGCACTGAGAATTGTGTATGGTCTGTCTTCTCTAACAGGCTGTGCTGTCTGGAAGGCAGACGCTATTTCTTATCTTTGCAGTCACAATGTCCACCACAAATAGGCTGACCAACTCATCTGAATTTGCCCAGCACTTTTCTGGTTTTAGCACAGAAAGTCCAGTGTCCTGGAATTTCCCCTCAGTACCAGACAAACCACTGGGTACATATTGAGTGCTCAGTAAATGTGTTAAATGAATTAATATGAAAAATATTGGCTGGGCGCGGTGGCTCACACCTGTAATCCCAGCACTTTGGGAGGCCGAGGCAGGAGGATCACCTGAGGTCAGGAGTTCGAGACCAGCCTGGCCAACATGGAGAAACCCCGTCTCTACTAAAAATACAAAATTAGCCGGGCATGGTGGCGCATGACTGTAATTCAAGCTACTCGGGAGGCTGAGGCAGGAGAATCTCTTGAACCAGGGAGTTGGAGGTTGCAGTGAGCCGAGATCGCACCACTGCAGTCCAGCCTGGTGACAGAGCAAGACTCTGCTTAATTAATTAACTAATTAATTAAAATAAAATAAATAAAAATATTATATCAACTTTATCCCGTGAATAATAAACTGTAGTGTTAGTTTTCAGAAACCTTCATTACCCATATTGTCTCTCCAGCCATAAGGTTCAACCCTCAACAGAGTCCAGATCTCCCAGTTGTCACACTCACTCAACAAGCAACAGACCTGCCAAGTCCTACACAGTCACAGACTCAGAGTCCTGGACTAAGAAGAGAACTTGATGCTGCCTGATGCAAAATGCTGTTCTGTGTTCTGACTTCCTTGAGTATTATAAACAAAAAGGAGCTATCTTATCACAAAGGCATGAGTGCTAAGGTACAGGGGTGTGAAGAGACAGGAGAGAGAAAGAGACTGTGAAAAGAAGAGGAGAGAAGAAACACAAAACTCAGAATCACTTTTGCTCAGGTCTTTTGGGGATCCAAGGCTTAACACAGCCTGCAAGGCCTCAGTTTTTCTGTCCCAGCCCTGCTTTCTGCTCTGATCTCCAGCCATTGCTCCCACGTTCAGTGATTCCTGCTCCAGCCGCAGAAGCCTCCCTGCTACTCCTCCGACTGAGAAGCAGGCTACTTCTTGGTCCTTGTACTAAGTACTCCCTGACTTGGAATGTTTTTCCCCGAGATAGCCATGGAAATTGCTCCCTGTATTCATTCAGTCCCTGGCTCAGAGCGCCTTACCTTAATACCCTGTAAACACGAGCCCTGTCCATCTCTGTTCATCCTCTGACCCTGCGTTAATTGTCTTCACAGCCCTTATCACCAGCAGACACATTATAGATTTGTTTATTTTCTACCTAGAGCAATACTAATAGAACGTTTTATGGTAGAGGCAACACTCTATATCTGTACTTCTCAATACAGCGGCTAGTAGACGTATGGTGGAAACAAAAGTACTTAAAACTCAAGTATTTGAGTACTTGAGATCATCTAGTGAAATTGATGAAGTGCATTTTTAATTTTAAAACTTTTCTTAATTTAAATTTACATAGCCACATGTAGCTAGTGGCTACCATTTGGACCTTGTGGTTACAGATGAATCTTGAAAGCAGTTTTTTTCTACTTTGCTTTTTGACATACCTCTTATGAGCAGTTCCTGGTATATAAAGGGCTTTCAATAAATGTTTTTAAATAAACTTATGATTCTAGGCATCAAACAGGCATCTGTGGCTGGGGAACAACCCAAGGAGTCAGACTAATTCTGAATTCCAATTAAGCCACGTCATGAGAGGACCCTTCAGACGTAGAGTCATCAAAGGGATGTTCTCTGGCCAAATTTCATCATCTCCCTAAACCTCATTTTCTTATGTGTTCAATGGGAATATTTACTTACAGTATTTAAGAGATCTCTCAGTGACTTGATGTTCAACACACTTAGTTCTGTAGTGACACAAAAATCCTATGTGTAAGCACATGGATATATATATAGGAGGGCACTTTGAAGAATGCTAATTTGTGATATTCTTGCCAGTGATTACTATTTTGGAGGAGGGGGATAATTTATTTGCATTATAAAATAATTCTTTGCCTAACAAAAGAAACTATAACAGAATTGTCTCAGAATAGCTAACTCCCTGATGCATTTCAATTAAGAATACATTCTGACAAATCCAGGGTCCTTGCAATTTATTGCACAATGCAAGGCTTACCTGTATTTTCAAGAATGCATTAGGATGTTCCTTTGACTTGCCCGTTTTCTCATAACATCTCTTTTTCTAGGATTTGGTTTGACTTATTAGTTGCAATCTTGGAAGGGTATAGCATTCATTCCTTCTATTGGTTCAACAAGTATTTATTGAATTCAATGTAGTGCCAACTACTCTTCTTGACACAGGGAATACTTTCACATAATGAAAAATTGAAAAAGATAATCCGCGTAAAGCTTTTAAAATAGTACCCAACAGACACTAAGCATTCCATAAATATTAGTTGTTGTTTTTCTTGCTGGTGTTATTATATAGAACTTACAGCCTAGTGGAGGCAAGAGACAAAAAGCAAACATATATATGATCAGAATTATCTCTAATACAAAGTGCTATGGCAAATATAAAACAAGTTATAACCTGTAGCCTTAGGAACAGCACCTGAGATCTGAACCCAAATGGTCCTGTGTTCAACCATTGGGTGGTAGGATTTCTGATCCCAATTACAAAAGTAGTAACATTATATTTCTGGAATTTTGTTGAGTCTGCCTCCTGTGGGCTTTTATAAAAGTGTAGTCAGACCACTTAAAAGAACAGAGAGCTATGATTTCATCTTGCTAGATGAACTATTTTTTAACCTACCAGCTAATAAATATGGCATATTAGTAAATGTCTATAGACATGGCCTAAAAAAATATATCAGCTAAATTAAGTGATCAAGAGTTCCTGGAGCAGAAGCCACTTTACATCAGTCAAGGAAGGCTGCTCCTCGGAGGAGGTAGTCTCTGAATAGGAGGAGCCAGATCCAGTCGGAAGGGGCACAGGGTTAATTCCACGTAGTAGCATTTACTGAGTAACTGCTTGGTGCAAACATAACACTGACGGCAATGGAAAGACAAGAAGGAGGGGAAGACAAGTATCTGCCTTCAAGAACGTCACAGTTTGCAGAAGAGTTGAAACGAGTCCACTAATGCTAAGGAAGGTAGAGGCTGTAGGAGAAAGCCTGAAAACACTGAGCTGGAATGGAGAAAGGATCTCGCTTCCCCATCTTACTTGGCTGCCTACTCTTTCTCGTCTTGCTGCTTCTTCTCCCTTCCCCCTCCAACAATGCCAGAGTTTGCCCCTAGCCTCCCCAAGGACAATAGAGAAGCAGCCCTTGATGAGGCTGGAGGATCCTCCTGCCTGCCTCCCGGCACACACTTGCCTTGCTTTGACTTTGCTCTATGGAAAATAAATCACAGACACTCAATTCCCGGTCACCGTCCCCAGGGAGCTGAGACCTCACCTCCTCCCTGGAGCCTGCCTGTAACAGGGGATTGTCAGGTACAAAGAGAAAACCTTCAGAGACCCAAACCCCATTTGGAGAGCGAAGAGGGTCAATGGGAATAATTGCTAGCAGTTGAATGTGAGCGATTGTAGAGGGATTGGAAGGAAAAGGTTTCAGGAAGGGAAGAAAGAAAAGAAGGGGGGAAAAAAAGCCCTCACCCCCCCCACCCCCCAACCTCCATAGTCTGTGCACAGAGAACTGCATGGTGGTCTGGGTCCTTGTAGAACATTTGTGTGCCGGACAATAGCACAGCCTGGCTTCAGATCATCAGCTGCTGTTTTCTGGTTAGCTCTCCCTTTATGTGAGTGCACAATGCAAGCCTTCAGTCACAGTGACTCTTGAGAAATACATCTGGTTTTTTCTTTCAGACGCTCTGAAAAGGTCAGCCTGTTCGTTTCTTAGACGCGAGACACCACAGATTTTTTTTCTCCCTCTGAACTGGAAAGACAGACCTACACCTTTTCTTGCCTCCTGGTACATAATTAGACATGGTGCGGCTCTAGAAGCCAGCTAGCCCATCCTCGGCACTCTTTCAGAGACATGTCGCCCAGCTTCGTGGCTGCCGAACTTCTGCTCTGATCACAAAGGCTCCAAACAGTCCTCCTTCCCCAGCCCAACACCCTGGGGTTCTCTGCTTGTTGTTTTGTTAATTATGACAATGACTCCCCACAGCCTGCTACCCGAACACGGTTCATGACCGATGATGCTGTCCCTGGCAGAGGGAAGACTTGAGAATTTCTGGAAAAAAAAAAAAAAAAAAAAACAATAACAACAACAAAACCCCACATTTTAATCATTTTCACTCCAGTGATGGTAAAGATTCTTCATGCACACTGTAACATAATAATAAATGTGCCCATGAGGAAAGAATGATCAGCAGCTGGTGTCTGACAAATTATCTCATTCCAGACAGGCAAACAGTCCACAGTGGGGAGAGGCTGGAGCCTGAAGAGGCAATTTGGCACACGATTGGGGTTTACCTCTCAGATGATGGAGGTTCAAATGGCCCACTGCGTCCGGGCCTGGGCCTCTGAGATTTTCTCTGGCTCTCCTATTCTCCCATCACCTCCCGGAGCTCCTGACAGCCATAGAAAGAGGGATTATTCTCTGGGCTTAGCCAGCTCACCTCTTGCCCCTCCTCCAGGGCACTCATATTCCAGCCATAAGAAGCAATTACAGTCCACCTCCCCGCCAGGAATCGTGCTCTTCCATGCGTGGTACGTGCTGTTTCCTCTGCTCATAATGCCCTGGCGCCCACGGCACACTCCTATTCTGTGTTCAAAACCCATCTAGATTCCTTCTCTCCTTTTGCTAACGAGTGTTAGTCACTCTCTCTTCCGGAAGCTTCTAGCACCTTTTCTTATTACTTTTATTACCCCGTTTTGTAGCTATTTGTTTTCTATGGACTTTCTGATGGCAGCTACCATGTGTTTCTAATGAACCTTGAGCGTAAGGTACAATCCTGAGTGTTTTTCTTCTATTAGCTTGTTTAATCCTCATGACCCAAACAGGGAGGAACTCTCCCCATTTTACTGTGAGGAAACTGAGGATTAATTTATTTTGCACCACTGGCCCCCACATGATCCCTGAAGCAGTGTGCTGGAGGTGGAAAAGCACAACTTCACCTCTGCTCCTGTCTCCTAGCAGCCTGGTGGGGCTTACTGGCTTCTCAGGGCTCATCCCCATGTAACATGAAACACCGTGTACCTGCTTTGCTGGATGGCTGTTACGAGGTTTCAAGGTAATATGCTTTGTCTATGTTGTTCTTATCATGGGCCTTGTCTGTGACTTTATTTTTGTTAACTATTTTTAATGTCAGTTTCCTTCCAGAATGGAAACTCCGGGAGGGTAAGGACATTGCCTGCCTTGTTTGCACCTATAGTCTCAGTTACTAGAACACTGCTTGTCACCTGTAGGAGCTCCATACATTTTTTTTTTAACTGAGATAGTCTCGCTCTGTCACCCGGGCTGGGGTGCAGTGGTGCCATCTCAGCTCACTTCAACCTCCGCCTCCGAGGTTCAAGCAATTCTCCTGCCTCAGCCTTCCAAGTAGCTGGGATTACAGGCATGTGCCACCATGCCCGACTAATTTTTGTATTTTTAGTAGAGACAGGGTTTCATCATGTTGGCCAGGCTGGTCTCCAACTCCTGACTTCAAGTGATCGTTTGCCTTGGCCTCCCAAAGTGCTGGGATTATAGGTGTGAGCCTCTAGGCCCAGCCAGTGCTTCATACATTTTTTGATGAATGAATTGAGCAATATTAAGATAACAACACAGTCTTATTTTTAACTTGGGTCCCAACAACAGCCCACATCCTGTAAAATAAAGCTCTGGGCTAAGATAGCACACACTGAGAGCTAAAAACATTTTAGCAATTATTCCTTGGGTTTCTGACTTAGAGGAACCAACCCAAAGCCCTCCTGAGTATTATTTCCCCTGCTCAGAGTTCCTGTTGGTATGAGCAACAACATCACATAGCATTCCCATCACTGGGGGAGAAAATTGAAGTTACTGGCATCTGTCTCTTAACATAGCCTTTTAGAAGTGGGTCTAAGAAGTGGCTATTCGGCAGCTATGATATGTGTCTCTACTATGTATGCTAGGCAATTACAGAAAGTGAGAAAATTGTTCTGTGTGTGAGAATGCAGACCATGTCTCACCCATCCAATCTCCATGTGAGCACAATATGATTATCCTCATTTTACAGATAAGTAAAACTAAGTCTCAGAGTGACTATACAACCTGCCCAAGATCTCAAAGCTCTTAAGGCAGAGATCAGAAACTCAATTGCCTGTAATACAAATAAGAAACTTGAATGCTAAGGTCAGAACATGATACGAATTCTGTGAAAAACTGTCCAGTGGGCCTGGCATGGTGACTCATGCCTGTAATCCCAGTGTTTTGGGAGGCTGAGGCAGGCAGATCCCTTGAGCCTAGGAGTTGGAGACCAGCCTGGGCAACATGGCAAAAACCCGTCTCTACAAAAAAAAAAAAAAAAATTTTTTTTTAATTAGCCGGATGTGGTGACACATGCCCGTAGTTCCTGCTACTCAGGAGGCTGAGCTGAGAGGATTGTGTGAGCCCAGGGGGTCGAGGTTGCAGTGAGTTGTAATCGTACCACTGCACTCCAGCCTGGGTGACAGAATGAGACCCTATCTCATAAACAAACAAACAACAACCAAAAAAAAAACCCTATCAAATGGAAAAGTTTGCAAATCTCAGTAACTTATGTTGACGAGCATAATTAGAAAACCATATGTTTGTATCTGTACCTTTGAAAAACAGAACAGAGAAGAAAAATAATAGGTTGCAGACATCTTCAATGGTCAATACAAACAAGGGTTTGCTCATAGTTGAATCAGGCAACTGTAATACATATGCTTACAGCAAGTACCTAGAGATGGGGACTAGCCCCTACCTGGAGTATTCCCCCTGTTAAACCTATAAGGAAACAAGATATCTCAGTTGAGTATCTCTAGAGAGACTCTAAAAGAATTCAGTCTCTTATGTTGTATCTCACAGTTGAGAGCTAAGATCTGGCTTTTCGGTTTCATTCTGTAATAGCTTCCTTTAGTTGGTGTTTATGTTAGATATATAAAAGACTCACAGTCATCTATTCTCTCCCAGGTTTAAAAATGGCCATGTCTTCCACTCTTATATTGCAATTTGGAAACAGTGAAAACAAAAGACGAAGAAGAGAATAGTTTCCGGTATTAGATTGCTTGATTAGTTTAAAACAAATATTATTATATTTTTAACTAAAAACCCAAGGGAACTCAGCTTGGTCTATAGCCACAATCACTGTAAATAGTAACTCTAGGACACAGAAGGAGTAGTTGAAATCCTCATTAAACCCCCTCTATGGGAGGAAACCACACTTACATGGTTACCCTGATGGCTTGATGTGTGCATTTCCTTTTGGAATGCTGGATTTGCAAAGATCTTATTTAAATTCGGACTCTTTTTTACACTGGGTTTTGAAAAATTGGGATTTCTTTTAAGTGGACAGGAATGTTAATAGGCCCTGAAGCATCTCTTGCTTAGATGGGCCTGGTGGAAGCCACATTCTGTAAGAGGGACAGCTCACTTTTTTCAGACACTCTGGTCTGTGGAATTTTGTCTGAGGTAGAACCAAGTTGAGATGGAGAGCCATGGGAATACCCGAAGAGGTTCCTTAAAGTGGAGCTTAATGAAGCCTGCAAAAGGATTCACTGAGCATCACAGAAGGCCTGGTCTGTGCAGAACTAATTAATTTGTTAAGTATAACCTGTTGTATTCAATGTATGCAGTGCCTTATGTGATACACAGATAACAATGGGTTTTTCTTGAGAACTTTCCATTCCTCCTCTAAAACTAAAAATATCCTTAGACAAAGATGGCAAAAGAGGAAAAAGTCTCTGGCTGGCCTGGCCTGGATTTCCCACGTGCAACTTCCTCACCAAGTGGTTGTTTCTGTTACCATGGGCTGCTAACATTGGCCTGTTTCCTCTGATTCCAACTGCAGTTGCTCAGAGTTCACTTGGAGTATCTAGATTTCATCAACAACAATCTTAAGACATTTTTCTACCTCAAATACTCTCCAATGTTGTCTAGACTGGGTATATTGATTATTATTCTGGATAGGATTTCTCTTTCTGTTTGCTCCTAATTACAACTCTGAAACTCTAGTCTAGTTCTGTTCTATAGAAATATAATGAGAACTACAAATATAAACCACATATGTATCTCAAATTTTCTAGTAGCTATATTAAAAAGAAAGGTAAAATTAATTTAATAATATATTTTGTGGAACTATATATAGTATCAAATATATTATATCAGCATGTAATCAATACACAAAAATCATTAATGGGATGTTTTACATTCTTTTTTCCCTGTCAGACTAAGTTTCCAAAATCTGGTGTATATTTCATACTTACAGCACATCTGAATCTGGACTGGTCACATTACATGTGCCCAAAAGCCACATGTCACTAGTGGCTACCAAATTGAACAGCACAGCACAAATCTGTTCTAGGGGCCTTGGGTTCTAACCAACTGCTGGTGGTAACAGAGAGATTTTCATGTTGCTCACATTTCAGTGGGATATATAACTTCCTGATTCAGATCAACCTGAAAATAACTCCCTACTTGCCCACCAAGGATATGCCCCATGACAATGCCTGTCGATTAAACTCCACAGCTTTGTTCACCTCAACTTCCTTGCATTGTTCTTGTTTAATCACTGCATTTGTAATTACCATGTTGAAGACAGTAATACAAAAAGTATTTCCAATTTCATAACTTTGACTGCATCATATTGTGTTGTTGTTGTTTGTTTTTACTTAAGTAGGGTGAGAATGTCAGGATAAAAGGATTCTTTTACTTTACTGTTTCACTTCACTATTTTCTTTTCCTCTTTCTTTGTTTCCTGTGTGTTGAAGATGTTGTCACCTTCCTTATTCCATGGTTTATGGAGTTTCATGCCTCCTCTTCTTTCTGGAGGTCTTTGCATGCAGAATGTCGAGTAGATCATGTCTGAGTTCCCTTTCAGCCCCTCTGGAGGCTGCTTCCTGTCCACAAGTAGGGTAAGAGAAGAGACGCTAGACAGGGACTCAGGGCTAAAGGCAGTGATGTGAGGAGTGCCAGGGGGTAGAAAGCAGGGATAGGGAAGCATGATAGGGGTAGAAGGAGAAGGGAAGACAGACAGAAAGGAGTCAAGTATGTGGAAAGCATAGAAAATGGCTGGCGATTGCATAGAGAAGGGTATTCTAAAGCTGGTGGGACGATCAAAATATACAAATTGTAAAGGTTAAGTGAAATGTTTATTTTATTCCTTTCTCCTCTTCAGTCAGCCTGACTGAATAAGATTAACAGGCACACTGTGCTAGCTGCATACTAAAATTAGGTGTTAGTTCGACTTCTCACTCACAGCATTAATGCACAGAGGGCTCTTACACATAAATGCCTTTCTCACCAGGCTCAGGCACCTCACATCCTTCCTCAAAGTTGTACGTTAAAAAGGAAACATGGAGCTTTTGTTCAGTTGGCCTGCCTGTGTCAGTCAGTGCCTTGTGCTGGAGAGAAAAACATAGCAGAATTGAGCATCAGACCTGACTGAGGTCAAATCCTGGCTCAACAACATCCTAGCATTGCAACCTTGGGCAAGAATATTTACCTCACTTAGGCACAGCTTTCTTATCTACTCAAGGGACATACACATTTCTCTTTTACCCACCTTATAAGGATTTGGGAGAAAAGTAATAAGATAATGCATAGGGAAGTATTTAAAATTTCTTAAATCTTACACAAAAGGACTAATATAATTGTGTCTATGTTGGCCATTACATCTAAACATTTGCCAAGTTGCTCCCAGTTTACAAATAGAGCAAGAAAGGCTCAGACAAGTAACATTGGCTCACTCAGTATATCCCAGAAACCAGTGATAAGAGATGAAAACCTAGTCCACTGCCTTCCAGCCACAGCCTGTGTTCTTCAACCATGTTGCCTTTTTGAGAAAAATATTCCTCACCTCAACCCCATTCTAATATAATGTCTATTCAGCCATCAAGAGAGAAAAGACCAAAGGTATTTTTCAGAATTTTTTTTAAAAAAACTGTCTTTAATAACTCTTTGAAAGATTGATGTCAAAATCATTTTCTTTCTGAAATTCCTTTATCATTTCCATCATTTATGTATATTACTCTGTGGCTACTTATAAAAGCTGAAATACATGGAATTTTTAGCCTAATGATACTTGAAACATGTGTCCTTGGGTTTTTTCCCTTTGTTAAGTGTACTTACACCAAAAATATATGAGTTTTTCACTTGTTCAACAGTCTTACAAATAAACACTTCTTAATGAATTAGTTTTCAGAAACAATTTATTTTCAGTTCCCTGATAGCTTACATATACAAAGCCAATGACCAAGTTTATGTTCACATTCACTGTGTACAAAAAAGCAGCTAATACTGCTTAAATATGTGTTCCTTGTATTAATACTTGATCTCATTAGGTGACATGCAGTAATGACAACATCACTGAGCTTCAGAGCTGGTTCAAGCCCCAGAAATGCTTCCAGCTAAGACCTTAGGCTTATCCCATTCCCCCTTGAACCTCAGTTTCATCATCAGTAAAGTAGAAATAATATCACACCTGTGTCACACAATTCTTGGGAGAAAAAAAGACATACTTTTTATGGAACAGTTTTATGAAATTCAAAGTCTTGTAGAGAATTTATTTTTTCTCTGTGTAATTCTTTCAAGCGACAGCTATATGGGGCAAGAATATTCAATCTGTGCTGTGCTGTTCCCCAAGGGTCATGTTTCCATTGTGTTGATTACCAATAAGGAAAGATAAAAGCCTATGACATGAGAGAGGGTGGGAATCTGAGAGGGTGGAACAATCATCCTAAGAAATATGGCCTATAATTCTTGGAATTAAAGGATCTTAGAGATGATCTAGTCTAGCTCCTAATTTCTCAGTTAAGAAAACAGGACAGGTGGTGTGGAAAAGATGGGCCTCATTTTCAGCAGTGCAAGAATAAAAACCAAACCAAAACCATAGAAAATGCTTTATTTTTCTGCAGCTAGCTATTTCCCTACACTGTGCTGTCTCATTTATAAGGACCAAATATCACATTCTCTGGGTGATGGCAGGACACCCATGGATGATGCAGCCTTGGAGAAGTCACTCAGGGACTCTCAGAGACAGAAGGGTGATATAGTTTGGACACGTGTCCCCTCTAAATCTCATGTCAAATTGTAATCTGCAATGTTGAAGATGGGAAGTGAATGGCTCATGGGGATGGATTTTTCATGAATGGTTTAGCATCACCCTCTTGATGCTGTCCTCGCAATTGTGAGTTCTCGCAAGATCTGGTTGTTTAAAAGCGTGTGGCAGGCCAGGCATGGTGGCTCACACCTGTAATCCCAGCACTTTGGGAGGCCAAGGTGGGCAGATCAATTGATCAGGAGATCAAGACCATCCTGGCTAACACGGTGAAACCCTGTCTCTACTAAAAAAAAAAAATTACAAAAAATTAGCTGGTCGTGGTGGCATCTGCCTGTAGTCCCAGCTACTCAGGAGGCTGAGGCAGGAGAATCGCTTGAACCCAGGAGGCAGAGGCTGCAGTGAGGTGAGATTGCACCACTGTGCTCCAGCCTGGGCAACAAAGTGAGACTCCGTAGTTTAAAAAAAAAAAAAAAAAAAAAAAGTGTGTGGCATCTCGCCATCTCTCTCTTCCTCCTATTTTTGCCATGTGACGTGCCTGCTCCTGTTGTACTTCCCACCATGAGTAAAAGCTCCTCAAGGATTGAAGCCTTCCCAGAAGCCAACCAAATACCGGCACCGTGTTTCCTCTACAGCCTGGAGAACTGTGAGCCAATCAAACCTCTTTTCTTGATAAATTATCCAGTCTCTGGTATTTGTTTATAGCAATGTGAGTACTAAACAACTGGCTCTGTAATCAAACCTGTTATACTGACTCCCTTACAAAATCCCCACCAAGTGTCCACTATCCTCTCTATACCTCTGGCGATGGCACACTCAATGCACATCTAGACCATCCTGACCTCATTTTCAAACACATTTTTTTAATGAGAATTGATGCATGTTTGCTGTTGGCCTCTGTCTACCCTCTCTCCTACTCGGCTGAGACCCAGGCTGCTAGGATAGACTCATCCAGCCAGTATATTCACACCTGCCTGTGGCTGGACTTGGGGATACCCTGGAAAGCAAAACAAATGGCAAGCCTGTGAAAAGCTACAAGCATCAAATAAGTCATTGCAGAATTAGTTACTTCATTGAAGTAGTAATGGGAGTTCTAAAAGAAAAGAACTAGATGCCATACATGAATTTAAAAAAGGGATCAAACATAGGCTTGGGGTCAGAACAGAATTCCCCAAGAATGTGGTGATTGAGCAGACCTCGGTCCAGTGAAGTTAGATGAGTGTGAAAAGGGAGTTCCAAGCTAAGAAAATTGCTGCTGTGAAGGCCTTGAAGGAAAAGAGCCCAGAGAGCTCTGGGCAAGGAAGGAAGGCCAAAGTGGATGGAGCAGAGTGCAGAAGGTGGGGTGGGGAGAGAGGTCAGGAAACCTACCCCACACATCACTCAAACACTTCATAAGGACTTGCTCTTTTGTTTTTCAAGTTTGTCTATAGTCCCCTTAAGCAGGTTGCCTGAAAAGAGCATAAGGGTTATGAACACCAACTGTATTTCAGACTGCATAGATACAAATTCTGGCTCCATGAATTGCTAGCTGTGAGACTTTAAAGTGGTTCTGTATTTTTCTCTTGATCTTCACCTATAACTGGTCCTAATAGTAGTACTCACTCCTAGTGTCTTTAGAATTAAATTAGTTCATATACACAAAGTTTCTAGAACAGCGTCTGGCATATAAGAAGTGTTACCTAAGAACTACTTATTACTATAATGGGGCAATGGCCTGACTCCTATTTTTCTCTAGCTTTTTAGTCTATGTCAATTCAGGTTCTCTGGGAAGCAGACAGGCTGGGTAGGGAGAGCTTCTGGTGCAATACCCATCTGAGGAAGTCTTGGAGGACCCACTGAGAAGCTCTAGAACAGATTCCCTGAGCAGAAAAAGTCAGGTTCTAGTAATGCTGCCATGTTTAGTATGCTGAACCTAAAGATGAAATTTAAAAGTTGAAGCTTGAAAGCTGGTTTTACCAGAGGTTATGGTTTGAATGTTTATGTACCCCTAAAATTCACATGTTGAAATCTTAGCCTCCAAGGTGATCGTGTTAGGAGGTGAAACTTTGTGGAAAGTGATTAGGAATGGGATTAGGGCTCTTGGCTCTTGGGCCTAAGGGAGTGTGTTTCTCCTTTTCATTATGTGAGGAGACAGCAAAAAAGTGCCATCTATGAGCCAGAAAATGGGTCTTTGCCAGACCCCAAATCTGCCTATGTCTTTATTATGGAATTTCCAGCACCTAGAACTGTGAGAAACAAATTTCTGTTGTTTATGAGGTACCCAGTCTATGATATTTTATTATAGCAGCCCAAAGGGAGTAAGACAGAGTCCAAGGAGTGCACATATCGCTGTTATAGCTTCTCACTCATTAAGTAGCTCCCCCCAGCTCCCTGACCCTCCTTTGAATCTCCCAGACTCTCAGCCGAATTACACTGTCTACTGTCCCCTGGCCTCCTGGTCTATTTGCTTTGAATAATCCCAAAACCATCCCCCCATACTGATCCATGGAAAAATTCTCTTTCACAAAACTGGTCCCTAGTGCCAAAAAGGTTAGGGACCACTGTTGAAAGCCTTTTTCACACCTAGCAAAGCTAAGTTATCATTATTTATTTAGCTATGTATAACTACGTGTGTGTTTACATGTGCACATGTATGCATGTTTAATACAAGCAAAGGTATTTTGGGTAAATAATGGTTTACCATGGTTTGGGTATATTTGGGTAAATATTGATTTTCAGGTCAACTGAAAGGGATATTTGTGTGTGTGCATGTATGTGTGTATGTGTGTGTGAGAGAATAAATAGCATATTGACAAAGTCACCTGGGCCAAATCACGGAATACCTGATAAGCAGTGTGAGCCACTGAATAATATTTCATACGCAGTGATGGAATGAAGAGTCAAAGGCTTCATTCATGATCCAAGAACTAGGGTCATGATAAGGCAACCAGGACTAGAGTAGGGAGAGCATGAGAAAATCCCAAAGCCACAGTCCACAGTGGGGCCCAGACCTTAAGAACCCAGAAACTTGTCCTAAAGACACAGAAACAGAAATGGAGCCTTGTGTTAGGCTTGATCCTGTCAACAATGAGGAATCAGTGAAGGCACTAGAGAGTGATGGTCACATATATGATGGAGAAAGATCCCAGTGAGAATGAACCTAGAGAGGATGGGGAAGGGAGAAGCTGAATCTGGGAGACCAGCTTGGCATTTATAGTAACAATCTATGCTGGAGGAAGATGACAATCTTTGAGGAAACATAATGAGTTAATTATAGGACAAACTATACAAGACTCATGAGAGTGTGAGTGAATTGTAGGACATGCTGAAATGCTGACTTCAAAGGACTGGGAGATGGAAAAAGAGAGGGTGCAATCAGGGAGGAAGGAGGAAGCAAATGACCAAGAGAGGAGTGTCAAAATGCAGAAATGTTTGATCTCTTCAACATGATGGAGAAGATGAGCAAAGTTTTCACTGAAAAAAGCATGCAAGATTTGGAATTGTGTTGGTCCCTGGTGATCATGGATAGAGCAATTTTATAGAAGGTGGTGGGGCCAGACCATATTGTGGGTGGATGATGCATCAGTGGGAGGTAAGGATGTGAAAGCAGATACGTATGTGGAGTGCAGTGGAAACCATGGCTGGGCTTTGATTTCCTCCAGCCATGTTTGCTTAACCTTTTCTAGTCTTCTTCATACTTTCTAACTAGTGAAACTGTTCACTACATCCTGAATTTTCTCTACAATCCTTCTTCATATTGTCCTTTGATATATGGTCTTTATTCTATCTTTGCTACAGCCCTTTTTACTCCTGGACTCCTTCCCTCTTGGGATCCTCTATAGGTTTACAGTCAGAGCTGCCTATTGGATTGTTGCTTCACCTTCTCTTTCCACTTTCCCTGCTCTGAGTGGCATGTTGTAGAAACATAGCTAGTCATTCTCTGAAATTCTTAAATCAGCTTTTCCAAAGTCCAAGGACATACCTTGAGTTTCGTCAGCCACACACACAACCTTACTTTCAGAAGACTTCCTGCTAGCATTCCTAAGAATGTCCGTCATGCAGAACAAGTGGGGTCTTGCCTATGTCCCTTTGCCAGTTAATCTTTATACAAGAGTATATAAAGATACCTATGTATCAAACCTGAACGTTGTGCACATGTACCCTAAAACTTAAAGAATAATAATAAAAAATAAAAATAAAAAAGAATTAACAAAAGATAAATTTGTGGCAATTATCATGTTAAAATCAGCATATAAAATAACATTAAATCTGAAGACCACATAGGGATGACAGGTCATTTCAGTCTGTGATTGCCTATCTTGTTCGACCATGGATGCTAAGAAAGAGAGAAGTCTCCAAGGTGGAGCCAAGATGGCCGAATAGGAACAGCTCCGGTCTACAGCTCCCAGCCCGAGCAACGCAGAAGACGGGTGATTTCTGCATTTCTGCTTGAGGTACCGGTTTCATCTCACTAGGGAGTGCCAAACAGTGGGTGCAGGACAGTTGGTGCGGCGCACTGTGCGCAAGCCAAAGCAGGGCGAGGCATTGCCTCACTCGGGAAGTGCAAGGGGTCAGGGAGTTCCCTTTCCTAGTCAAAGAAAGGGGTAACAGATGGCACCTGGAATATCGGGTCAGTCCCACCCTAATACTGCGCTTTTCCAACGGGCCTGGAAAACGGCACACTAGGAGATTGTGTCCCGCACCTGGCTCGGAGGGTCCTATGCCCACGGAGTCTCACTGATTGCTAGCACAGCAGTCTGAGATCAAGCTGCAAGGAGGCAGCGAGGCTGGGGGAGGGGCGCCCGCCATTGCCCAGGCTTGCTTAGGTAAACAAAGCAGCCAGGAAGCTCGAACTGGGTGGAGCCCACCACAGCTCAAGGAGGCCTGCCTGCCTCTGTAGGCTCCACCTCTGGGGGCAGGGCACAGACAAACAAAAACTCAGCAGGAACCTCCACAGACTTAAATGTCCCTGTCTGACTGACAGCTTTGAAGAGAGTAGTGGTTCTCCCAGCACACAGCTGGAGATCTGAGAACGGACAGACTGCCTCCTAAAGTGGGTCCCTCATCCCTGAGCAGCCTAACTGGGAGGCACCCACCCACAGTAGGGACAGACTGACACCTCATTCGTCCGGGTACTCCTCTGAGACAAAACTTCCAGAGGAACTATCAGACAGCTGAATTTGTGGTCTCACGAAAATCTGCTGTTCAGCAGCCACCGCTGCTGACACCCAGCCAAACAAGGTCTGGAGTGGACCTCTAGTAAACTCCAACAGACCTGCAGCTGAGGGTCCCGTCTGGTAGAAGGAAAACTAACAAACAGAAAGGACATCCACACCAAAAACCCAACTGTACATCACCATCATCAAAGACCAAAAGTAGATAAAACCACAAAGATGGGGAAAAAACAGAGCAGAAAAACTGGAAACTCTAAAAAGCAGAGCACCTCTCCTCCTCCAAAGGAACGCAGTTCCTCACCAGCAACGGAACAAAGCTGGATGGAGGATGACTTTGACGAGTTGAGAGAAGACGGCTTCAGACGATCAAACTACTCTGAGCTATGGGAGGAAATGCAAAACAATAGCAAAGAAGTTAAAAACTTTGAAAAAAAATTAGAGAATGGAAAACTAGAATAACCAATGGAGAGAAGGGCTTAAAGGAGCTGATGGAGCTGAAAGCCAAGTTTCGAGAACTACGCGAAGATTGCAGAAGCCTCAGTAGCAGATGCGATCAACTGGAAGAAAGGGTATCGCTGATGGAAGATGAAATGAATGAAATGAAGCGAGAAGGGAAGTTTAGAGAAAAAAGAATAAAAAGAAATGAACAAAGCCTCCAAGAAATTTGGGACTATGTGAAAAGACCAAACCTACGTCTGATTGGTGTATCTGAAAATGATGGGGAGAATGGAACCAAGTTGGAAAACACTCTGCAAGATATTATCCAGGAGAACTTCCCCAATCTAGCAAGGCAGGCCAACATTCAGATTCAGGAAATACAGAGAACGCCACAAAGATACTCCTCAAGAAGAGCAACCCCAAGACACATAATTGTCAGATTCACCAAAGTTGAAATGAAGGAAAAAATGTTAAGGGCAGCCAGGGAGAAAGGTCGGGTTACCCACAAAGGGAAGCCCATCAGACTAATAGCTGATCTCTCCGCAGAAACTCTACAAGCCAGAAGAGAGTGGGGGCCGATATTCAACATTCCTAAAGAAAAAAATTTTCAACCCTGAATTTCCTATCCAGCCAAACTGAGCTTCATAAGTGAAGGAGAAATAAAATACTTTACAGACAAGCAAACGCTGAGTGATTTTGTCACCACCAGGCCTGCCCTAAAAGAGCTCCTGAAGGAAGCACTAAACATGGAAAGGAACAACCGGTACCAGCCACTGCAAAAACACGCCAAATTGTAAAGACCATTGAGACTAGGAAGAAACTACAGCAACTAAAGAGCAAAATAACCAACTAACATCATAATGACAGGATCAGATTCACACATAACAATATTAACGTTAAATGTAAATGGGCAAAATGCTCCAATTAAAAGACACAGACTGGCAAACTGGATAAGGAGTCAGGACCCATCAGTGTGCTGTATTCAGGAAACCCATCTCACGTGCAGAGACACACATAGACTCAAAATAAAGGGATGGAGGAAGACCTATCAAGCAAATGGAAAACAAAAAAAGGCAGGGGTTGCAATCCTAGTCTCTGATAAAATAGACTTTAAACCAACAAAGATCAAAAGAGACAAAGAAGGCCATTACATAATGGTAAAGGGATCAATTCAACAAGAAGAGCTAACTATCCTAAATATATATGCACCCAACACAGGAGCACCTAGATTCATAAAGCAAGTCCTGAGTGACCTACAAAGGGACTTAAACTCCCACACAATAATAATGGGAGATTTTAACACCCCACTGTCAACATTAGACAGATCAACGAGACAGAAAGTTAACAAGGATATCCAGGAATTGAACTCAGCTCTACACAAAGTGGACCTAATAGACATCTACAGAACTCTCCACCCCAAATCAACAGAATATACATATTTTCAGCACCACACCACACCTATTCCAAAATTGACCACATAGTTGGAAGTAAAGCTGTCCTCAGCAAATGTAAAAGAACAGAAATTATAACAAACTCTCTCTCAGACCACAGTGCAATCAAACTAGAACTCAGTATTAAGAAACTCACTCAAAACCGCTCAACTACATGGAAACTGAAAAACCTGCTCCTGAATGACTACTGGGTACATAATGAAATGAAGGCAGAAATAAAGATGTTCTTTGAAACCAATGAGAACAAAGACACAACATACCAGAATCTCTGGGACACATTCAAAGCAGTGTGTAGAGGGAAATTTATAGCACTAAATGCCCACAAGAGAAAGCAGGAAAGATCCAAAATTGACACCCTAACATCACAATTAAAAGAACTAGAAAAGCAAGAGCAAACACATTCAAAAGCTAGCAGAAGGCTAGAAATAACTAAAATCAGAGCAGAACTGAAGGAAATAGAGACACAAAAAACCCTTCAAAAAATTAATGAATCCAGGAGCTGGTTTTTTGAAAAGATCAACAAAATTGATAGACCACTAGCAAGACTAATAAAGAAGAAAAGAGAGAAGAATCAAATAGATGCAATAAAAAATGAAAAAGGGGATATCACCACCGATCCCACAGAAATACAATCTACCATCAGAGAATACTACAAACACCTCTATGCAAATAAACTAGAAAATCTAGAAGAAATGGATAAATTCCTCAACAAATACACCCTCCCAAGACTAAATCAGGAAGAAGTTGAATCTCTGAATAGACCAATAACAGGTTCTGAAATTGTGGCAATAATCAATAGCTTACCAACCAAAAAGAGTCCAGGACCTGATGGATTCACAGCTGAATTCTACCAGAGGTACAAGGAGGAACTGGTACCATTCCTTCTGAAACTATTCCAATCGATAGAAAAAGAGGGAATCCTCCCTAACACATTTTACGAAGCCAGCATCGTCCTGATACCAAAGCCTGGCAGAGACATAACCAAAAAAGAGAATTTCAGACCAATATCCTTGATGAACATTGATGCAAAAATCCTCAATAAAATACTGGCAAACCGAATCCAGCAGCACATCAAAAAGCTTATCCACCATAATCGAGTGGGCTTCATCCCTGGGATGCAAGGCTGGTTCAACATACACAAATCAATAAATGTAATCCAGCATATAAACAGAACCAAAGACAAAAACCACATGATTATCTCAATAGATGCAGAAAAGGCCTTTGACAAAATTCAACAACCCTTCATGCTAAAAACTCTCAATAAATTAGGTATTGATGGGACGTATCTCAAAATAATAAGAGCTATCTACGACAAACCCACAGCCAATATCATACTGAATGGGCAAAAACTGGAAGCATTCCCTCTGAAAACTGGCACAAGACAGGGATGCCCTCTCTCACCACTCCTATTCAACATAGTGCTGGAAGTTCTGGCCAGAGCAATCAGGCAGGAGAAGGAAATAAAGGGTATTCAATTTGGAAAAGAGGAAGTCAAACTGTCCCTGTTTGCAGATGACATGATTGTATATCTAGAAAACCCCATTGTCTCAGCCCAAAATCTCCTTAAACTGATTAGCAACTTCAGCAAAGTTTCCGGATACAAAATCAATGTACAAAAATCACAAGCATTCTTGTACACCAATCACAGACAAACAGAGAGCCAAATCATGAGTGAACTCCCATTCACAATTGCTTCAAAGAGAATAAAATACCTAGGAATCCAACTTACAAGGGATGTGAAGGACCTCTTCAAGGAGAACTACAAACCACTGCTCAATGAAATAAAAGAGGATACAAACAAATGGAAGAACATTCCATGCTCATGGGTTGGAAGAATGAATATCGTGAAAATGGCCATACTGCCCAAGGTAATTTATAGATTCAATGCCATCCCCATCAAGCTACCAATGACTTTCTTCACAGAATTGGAAAAAACTACTTTAAAGTTCATATGGAACCAAAAAAGAGCCCGCATCGCCAAGTCAATCCTAAGCCAAAAGAACAAAGCTGGAGGCATCACGCTACCTGACTTCAAACTATACTACAAGGCTACAGTAACCAAAACAGCATGGTACTGGTACAACAACAGAGACATAGATCAATGGAACAGAACAGAGCCCTCAGAAATGATGCCGCATATCTACAACTATCTGATCTTTGACAAACCTGACAAAAACAAGAAATGGGGAAAGGATTCCCTATTTAATAAATGGTGCTGGGAAAACTGGCTAGCCATATGTAGAAAGCTGAAACGGGATCCCTTCCTTACACCTTATACAAAAATTAATTCAAGATGGATTAAAGACTTAAATGTTAGACCTAAAACCATTAAAATCCTACAAGAAAACCTAGGCAATACCATTCAGGTCATAGGCGTGGGCAAGGACTTCATGTCTAAAACACCAAAAGCAATGGCAGCAAAAGCCAAAATTGACAAATGGGATCTAATTCAACTAAAGAGCTTCTGCACAGCAAAAGAAACTACCATCAGAGTGAACAGGCAACATACAGAATGGGAGAAAATTTTTGCAACCTACTCATCTGACAAAGGGCTAATATCCAGAATCTACAATGAACTCAAACAAATTTACAAGAAAAAAACAAACAACCCCATCAAAAAGTGGGCAAAGGACATGAACAGACACTTCTCAAAAGAAGACATTTATGCAGCCAAAAAACACATGAAACAATGCTCATCATCACTGGCCATCAGAGAAATGCAAATCAAAACCACAATGAGATACCATCTCACACCAGTTAGAATGGCCACCATTAAAAAGTCAGGAAACAACAGGTGCTGGAGAGGATGTGGAGAAACAGGAACACTTTTACACTGTTGGTGGGACTGTAAACTAGTTCAACCATTGTGGAAGTCAGTGTGGCGATTCCTCAGGGATATAGAACTAGAAATACCATTTGACCCAGCCATCCCATTACTGGGTATATACCCAAAGGACTATAAATCATGCTGCTATAAAGACACATGCACACGTATGTTTATTGCGGCACTATTCACAATAGCAAAGAGTTGGAACCAACCCAAATGTCCAACAACGATAGACTGGATTAAGAAAATGTGGCACATATACACCATGGAATACTATGCAGCCATAAAAAATGATGAGTTCGTGTCCTTTGTAGGGACATGGATGAAACTGGAAAACATCATTCTCAGTAAACTATCGCAAGGACAAAAAACCAAACACCGCATGTTCTCACTCATAGGTGGGAATTGAACAATGAGAACTCATGGACACAGGAAGGGGAACATCACACTCCGGGGACTGTTGTGGGGTGGGGGGAGGGGGGAGGGACAGCATTAGGAGATATACCTAATGCTAAATGACAAGTTAATGGGTACAGGAAATCAACATGGCACATGGATACATATGTAACAAACCTGCACGTTGTGCACATGTACCCTAAAACCTAAATTATAATAAAAAAAAAGAAAGAGAGAAGTCTCCTCCCTTCCTTTCTCCACTTGCAATGTCTCTGAAATTAGTACTGCTCACACAATCCCAAAAAACTCATAGAACTCTTTCTTGCTGGGAACACAAGCTCTGCATGCTACTTCAGGTCTCACTAAGATTT
The DNA here is from genome assembly GCF_028878055.3 of Symphalangus syndactylus. Taxonomy (NCBI): domain Eukaryota; kingdom Metazoa; phylum Chordata; class Mammalia; order Primates; family Hylobatidae; genus Symphalangus; species Symphalangus syndactylus. Next base: position 38,366,479 of record NC_072425.2, on the reverse strand, counting down.
TTGCTACATGCCAACCTCTAGTCTATAGCATATGCTTAGTATTAAAGTGGATAATGTAACAAAAACTTGGACCCACTCACAGAGAACTACCATACTTTTTTTTTTGCTTATTACTTCTTGCTTAGTCATTATTTCTCCAATCTGATAATAAATGTATTAGGTTGGTGCAAAAGTAATTGCAGTTCTTGCCATTGAAAGTCATGGCAAAACCCACAAGTTACTTTTTTGCACCAATATAATACAATTACCAGGATTAGCTGGATGACCAGATTCCTCATCTAGAATGGCATGGTAGCTTTCTCCCAAGTCTCTGTATGAGTATATCCTGTGTTGATCAAGATATAAAATGAAGTTTGATAAGGATGCCAAGACCATTTAAAAATGAAAGAATAGTCTTTTAAACAAACGCTCCTGGATAAACTGGACATCTGCATGCAGAAGAATAAAGTTGGACTCCTATATCACACCATAGACTGTGCAAAAGTTAACTCCAAATGGGCAAAAGACCTAAATGTAAAGGCTAAAGCTGTAAAACTCTTAGAAGAAAATATGAGAGTTAATCTTCATGACCTTGAATTAAGCAAGCCTTATTAGGTATGATACCAAAAGCACAAGCAACTAAAGAAAAAAATAAAGTGGACTATATCAAAACAAAAAATATTTGTGCTTTAAAGAACACCATCAAGTACGTGAAAAGACAATTCACAGATTAGAAGATATTTGCAAATCATATATCTGATAAGAGACTTGAATCTACAATATAGAAAGAAGTCTTAGAACTCAATAATAAAAAACAAAAACCCCATTAAAAATTGACAAACGATTCCAATAGACATTTCTCCAATGAAGATATACAAACAGATAATAAGCCACATGTAAAAATGTTCATCATTAGCCATTAAGGAAATGCAAATCAAAGCTACAGATAAATACAACTTCATACTCATTAGGATGGCTTTAATTTAAATGACAGACAGGAACAAGTGTTGGTGAAGATGAGTAGAAACTGGAATCCTCTTACATCGCTGATGAGAATGCAAAAAGATGTGGCTGCTTTGAAAAACAGTCTGGTAGATTCTCAAAAGCTTAAACAAAGAGTTGTCATACAACTCAGCAATTCAACTCATAGGTACATACCCAAGATAAATAAAAAACTTATGTTCACACAAAAAGATGTATACAAATGGTTATAGAAGCATTATTCACAATAGGCAAAGACTGGAAATAATCCAAATGTCCTTCAACTGATAAATGGATAATCAAATTGTGATATATTTTATTCAGCCATACAAAGAGATGAAGTGCTGATACATGCCACAATATGGATAAGCCTTGAAAATACTATGCTAAGTGAAAAAATCAGACAGAAAAAAAACATGCAATGTGGGATTCTACTGATACAAATCTCCAGAATAAGGAAATCCAGAAAGACAAATTAGTTTTTGTTTAGGGCAGAGATGAGGAGCTTAGAGAATAATAGCTAAAAGCTATGGGCTTTTTCCTTTTTTGGGGGAGGGTGTGGTGAGGAAAAAAATGTCCTGGAACTAGATAGAGCTGATAGTTGCACAATTGTATTATTAATACACTAAAAACACTGAATTGTAAAATTTAAAATGATGAGTTTCACATATCATTCATCTGTTATGTCAATTACACCTCAGTTTTAAAATGTTAAGGTGGAGGAGAAGAAAGGGGAAGAGAAGCAAGAGGGGAGAGAAGGGGGAAGGATAGGAAGAATAAGAAGGAGAAGAAGAGGGGGAATTAGAGGAAGTAAAAGAGAAGGAGGAAGAGAAGATGGAGGAGGAGGAGAAGAAGTAGTAAAATGAGTAGGACAATAACTTCCAATTTTGCAGAAAATGTTCCAGGAGGCAAGTTAGCTACTTTGCCATTAATGATTAGGTTCATTAAAACTCCAGATTTGACAGATCCTTTCAACCTACCAACAGGTAGCAGGGGATATCTTATGCTGTCCCCATCAGGTGTAACATCATTACTAACATATTAACATTGAGCTTTTGAACCATAGATGCTGTACATTACATTTGGACAGATACTCCAGGTGCCCAAGACCAGGTGATGTGTGCTGCACAGATTTTTTTAAATTATAATTCAAATCTGGAAAGGAGTTTAAAAATTGTTATAATCATGATCAATTAATAATAACTAAATTTGATACAGTATAAAATAAATATTTACTTGATGGGGGTGGCCTCTCTCTCTCTCTCTTTGAATTTCTCTAACCTTGAATTTTATCTGTTTTGTGGCCCTTATTTCACCCTATCTGGTTGTATGCTGTTTTCATGTCTGTATTATCTCACTGATAGATTATCAATTCTTTAGTGCAGTATCATCTCTGTAACCCTCATACCTAGCACAGGGCTAGCCAACAGTAGCCTGGACTCAGCTGATGTTTGGTGGTAAATGAATCAATGAACCTCTAATTCCATTTGGAACTGGACAGAGTACACATATAAGGGAATTTTCTCAAAATAATTTCAACTTTCATCTTAGATTCAGAGCAAGTTTGTTACACAGGTATATTGCATGCTCCTGAAGTTTGGGATATGAATGATCCTGTCACCTTGATAGTGAGCATAGTATCCAACAGTTCGTTTTTAAAACCTTGCCCCACTCCCTACCCCGTCTATTAGTTCTAACAGTGTCTACTGTTGCCATCTTTATATCCATGAGGACCCAATATTTAGTTCCCACTTATAAATGAGAACATGTAGTATTTGTTTTTCTGCTCCTGCATTAATTTGCTTGGAATAATGGTCTCTAGCTCCGTCCGTGTTGCTGCAAATGATATAGTTTTGTTCTTTTTTATGACTGCATAGTATTCCATGGTATATACGTATATTCTGTTTATCCAATACACAATTGATGGGCACCTAGGTTGATTCCATGTCTTTGATATTGTGAGTAATGCTGTGATAAACATACACATGCAAATGTCTTTTTGGTAGAACAATTTGTTTTCTTTTTGATACACATATAAGGGATTCAAAAAAATAATATCAGAATGTTGTTATATTAGGGGTAGAAGGACTATTGCCTATACCCACTCCCCAAATTAGGCTCGCCTTCCCCAAATTAGGCTCAGTTTCCCCCGTGACACAGCCTCCAACTCTATCCTATGTTGAAATGACTTCTATTAATGTTTTTGAGCAGCCATTTCATGATGTACAACTGGAACATGGTTCCCCTTTATAACACTAGTTAGATTTTGGGAATTGTAGAAAACTTTGGCTGGGGTTAGCATTTAACTATCTGGGAGCAGTTGCGTTCTTTTATAGATGTTCTTTGAAATATAGATGAATCCAAAATTCAGAATGCAGATCAGTAATTTTCTTTCTGGATCTCCTGTGGCCACCTCAAGAGCGCCCCTTATGAGGCCACTACAAACCCCAGTGTCAGAGCTCTTCCTGGTTCCGAAGAGCAGGCACTTTCAAGGGAGTCCTGTGGGGAGTGAGTTGTTCAAGGGGAAAGCAAGGCATTGTTCAGGATTTAAAGAGCCCAGAGATCTGTGAAGACCTTCTGCTACTGATGTCTTCATAGGCTTTGGTACTATTTGCTTTCTCATCCCATAGCAGCTGGAAAATATTTTCAGAAATTTTGTTTCAATACAAAATTTTTATTTAGATTTTGTTTTTTGAAGAAGGGAATTTAGAATTTTGTGAAAGATTTAAAATATATGCAATGTGTTTTTGATATCTTTAGACTTTTACTGCCTCTTAAGTTTTAGAAATAATTGTGGCTTCGACAGAATTTGGTTTGCTCATAATTTATCACATTTGATGCTTTTCTTTAATTACAATAATATATGCAACTACCTTCAGGCTTATAAAGTGCTTTTTCAGTCTGCCTTCATCACAAGATGGCTGGGAACATCATTTTATGGATGAAAACATTGAGCTTAAGAGAGGTGCAGTGATGTACCAAGCTCACACAGGTAGTGGCAGAACCAAGACTTCAAAGTCAGGCATCAGGCTCTGGATTTTGTCTTTTTCAGCACCTCACCTTATCCTATTCATATTCAGATATGCGAAGACTAGACTTCAGAGGAAGTCAAACAGAATTTGAGGGCATACAGTCCAAAATTAACATGGACAGAAAAAAGTAAGCCAAGCCTCAAGATATAGACAAGATGCATCTTGTGGGTTTTAGTCTCTCTCTTTTTGATTCAGAATCACATCTCCTTTCTTATCACAATGCAGACGTTAGGTTTTCCCCAGACTGAATTTACAGATAATAAGAACCCCAGGTCTTAGGTCTGAGATTCACACAAACATTCTCCCAAGGCAAAGGTTCAGTGCCTTACGTGCTGGTGTAAATGGAAACGCTATAACATTCCCGTATGCAAACAACTTGCCAAAACAGTGTAGTGTTTCAAAAGCCATGTACTGAATGGAGACAAGATTTCAGTACAAGCTGTGGGAGCAGGGTGAATTTATGAAGCAGAAAGTATGGGCTGGGGAAGAGATCAGCCCAGTAACAGTTTACTGGCCTTGCCGTTCTCTTAAGAGGCACTAATGGTAGTGGACTGGTGAAACGGAAGTAAACCCAGCTTCATTTAAAGCAGTAGCATGAAATTGGTTGCAATAAAATTATGCATTAAGTGTGCATTATGTTTAATAAGACTGGATTGCACTTCCCATGTTTACTCTGTGACTACTGAGGCTGATCCAATTTTCTAAAGTTCTCCAATTGGTCCACGATGGAGTTTTCAGCCAGAAGGTCAAATTTCCCGTGCTGTTATTATATGTCTCTATTACTTTACTATGGCATTTACACTTTATATTCATTACTTTTTTTCTGTCTCCTGAACCTTCCCCATTCCAAAATGTTCCCTGTAGATGGCCCGTTTGACACAAATTAGAACAACCTTGATAGCTGTCAACTGGAGACTATCTGAGAACCAAAGGACATTATTGCAAACCAGCACTGGTGGTAATTTCATGTGCTTTCTCTGAAGACTTCTTAATGGCCTTTGAGAAATAACGCAATTCAGATCTGCAACCAGGAGGCAGGGTAGATGTTGGACAGCATGGGAAACATGTGACTTGGACTTTAGATCCTACCATCTAAGGGTTAGGAGTATTATCATTAGAAAATAGAAATATCTATTTTTCATTTCACGCATATTAATTAATTCATCTAATTAGAAACACTCATTGGGAACCTACTATGTGCCAGATAGTGTGAATGTGGTGAGGATACACCAATGAATAAGATATGGTCCTGTTGTGATTTTATAGTATAATAGGGATGGGAAGTAGGGATGTTGATACACTAAAATATACTTTCAATTCACTGAGATATATGAAATAGCAGAGGAAGAATTTAGAAAGTACAATCAGTATTTCTGGTGGAGAATAGACAACCTTTGCAGAAAAGGTGAAACAGCTTTCTAAAGAAAAAAAAAGAAAGAAAAGAAGGAATAAAAGGCATTCCAGGCAGAGAGAATGGCATATGCAAGACATGGAGGTGTGAAAGAGGATGATATATTTAGGAAATCATAAGTAGATCACTGGGGGCCATAAATGGTATGGGGACTAGAGTGGAATATGAAATGGCAGGAAATGAGGCCAGAGTGTGAGGATTGCTCAACATAAATGTGTCAGGGGTTTAGACATTATCCCATAGTCATGAAGGCATCATCGAAAAATTCTCCCAAACAAAGAAGTTTAATCTTTTACTTCTACAGATTGGTTCAAGTTGGGTGAAGAATAAATAGGACCCCTTTGAGACATCTTACTGAAAGAATACATTGAGGGAAGTGTAAAACAATGCATTGGTATATACATGTGTGTGTGTGTGAATAAACATACATATCATACATACATATATGCATATCACATACTATATCATGTATATAGTATGCATACATATTATATGCATATGACATATATGCATATGTGTCTGTATAGATAGATAGATATGGCAATACTTTCTTGTAACCTTTTACAATAGTCATGGACTTTAGCCATGTTGAATTAACGTGCATCATTCTTACACTTACTTATCATTGTAAGCAACTCTAAAAGAAGATAAAAGTACATGAAGAAATCATTTTCAGGCACTGGACAAAAAAGAGTGCAAAGCTCTAATCTTGAGAGCAGGAAACACACAAGGTAAGCTCCACATTCATATTGTGTTCCTACATGAGAATATTTTTAAATATTTCATATAAGTAGACCCCAAACAGAAAGCATCAGTCTCACTAGACAAAGGAAACAGAGATCAGAATTCAGACTGCTGTGGCAGCTAGAATTTATAAGGCAAGGTACTAGAAATAAGAGAACTGTACCAAAAAGACCTCCAGAAATTTCCACTGAATCTCTTTAAGTCTTTGCCCAAATACTAATCTAAGTGTGAATATGGCAAGATTTGGTCGGGCACAGTGGTTCACACCTGTAATCCCAGCACTTTGGGAGTCTGAGGTGGGAGGATCACCTAAGGCCAGGAGTTTGAGATCTGCCTCACCAACATGGTGAAACCCATCTCTACTAAAAAAAAAAATACACAAATCAGCAAGGCATGGTGGCCCGTGCCTGTAATCCCAGCTACTCAGGAGGCTAAGGCAGGAGAATCACTTGAACCTGGGAGGCAGAGGTTGCAGTAAGCCCAGATTGTGCCACTGCACTCCATCCTGGGTGACAGAGTTTTACAAAAAAAAAAAAAAGGCAAGATTCAACAAAGACTGACATGGAATAACTACATGCAAACTGTGAGTTGATGAGCGATCACAGAGGTCACAGAGTACAAATGGAGATCAGATTTCCAGAGTAGCTTGTCCTCAATGAACACCTCTGCCATGAATGCAAGTCTTCAGAAAAGATACATGTTGGGGGCAGTGCTACTACTTTAATCATGGAGTAAGGATTAATTGAAAGCCTGATGCATCTGAACTAATATCAAGCCTTGACAAGACCAAGCTGATCTGCTTGTGTGTGAATTAGCTGAATTGCCGACAGACAACAGACACACAGACACACACACACGCAGACACACACACACACACAGAGAGGGAGAGAGAGAGAGAGGGAGGGAGGAAGGGAGGGAGGGAGAGGCTGATAGAAGCTTTAAAGGGAAACAGCAAAACCCAGACTGTCAACAATGTAGGAACCACAAAATCTAAATAATCAAAACTTACTAGCCATGCAGAGGATCCAGAAGATATAAACCATAAATGAAGGGAGGGGAAAAGTAAACAGAAAAAGAAAATAGATTACACATATATTGGATTGAGTAGATATGGACATTAAAGTAGCTAGAATAAATGTACTCAAAGCTGTAAAGTACAAGATGAGCATGATGAATAAACAGATGAGGAATCTCAGCCAATCAAAATAATTATTTTTTTAAAGGGAGCTAAGGAAAATAAAATTCTAGAAATAAAGAATACAGTATCTGTAATTAAAATTTAATTGAAAAGTTTACTGAATGACCTTCATAACATATTAAATACTACAGAAGGAAAGATCAGTAAGCTTGATGAGAGATTAATAGAAAACATCCAAACTGAGTAACTAAGAGTGAAAAATACTTTAAAAAATGGATCCTCTGTAATCTGTGGGAAAATATCAAGTGGATTTTTATTATAAGTATACTTGGAGTCTTAGAAGAATATAACAGAAGAAAAATAAATTTTTTAAATGGCCAAAAATTTTACAAAGGCAAATGAAAATATCAACCACAGATCCAGGAGATTCAGTGAATACCTGGAAGAATAAACACACACACACAACAAACATACCTAGGACAAAATAGTCAAATTTCTGAAAATCAAAGATAAATAAAAACCTTAACAGCAATGAGAATAAAATAACATTATTTAGAAGGTAACAATGATAAGATTCACTGGTGACTTCATATCAGAAATAATGCAAGCCAGAAAATAAGAAAAAGATATATTTAAACTACTAAAAGTAAAACAGAACAAAACCTATTAATCTAGAAATCGATATGCTTTAAAAATAAAGATGAGATAAAGACATCTTCACATAAGTTAGAGCTAGGAAAATATGGTGCCAGTAGGTATGCACTACAAAAAAAAATCTTAAAAAGATTTCAAGCTAATGCCAAATTAATGCCAAATTTAAATGCAAACCTACAAGAAGAAATGAAAAGCATTGTAAATGATAAATACATCGATAAATACAAAACACAACTTTTTCTTTGAATTGCTTTAAAATACTTTTTAAAAGAAAGATGATCGGTGGCTCACGGCTGTAATCCCAGCACTTTGGGAGGCCGAGGCGGGCGAATCATGAGGTCAGGAGTTCGAGACCAGCCTGGCCAACATGGTGAAACCCCGTCTCCACTAAAAATACAAAAAATTAGCTGGGTGTAGCGGCGGGCGCCTGTAATCTCAGCTACTCGGGAGGCTGAGTCAGGAGAATCACTAGAACCTGGGAGGCAAGGTTGAAGTGAGCAGAGATCATGCCACTGCACTCCAGCCCGAGTGACAGAGTGAGACTCCGTCTCAAAAAAAAAAAAAAAGAAAGATGACAGTATATTGTGGGTTTTAACACATATGTAGATGTAAAAGATATGACAAAAGTAGCAGAAATGATGAAATGGTAAATGTAATTACATTTATTATAAGTTTCTTACGTTTCTGTGAAATGATAAAAATTATTTTAAATGGGTATAAATAAAAGGCAATAAATTATGATAGACATCTGAAAAATATTCAAATATTTGGGAATTCAACACACTTCATAAACAAGCCATGAGTCAAAGATGTCACAAGGGAAATGAGAAAGTATATTGAACTGAATGATATGAAAAACACAACTTACCAACATTTGCAGAATAGAGATAAAGCACTGCTTAGAGGGAAATGTATAGCTTTAAATGAATACATTATAAAATATGAAAAGTTGATAATTAAAGCTCTAGAATTTCATTCTAAGAAACTCAAAGAAAGAGAGAAAATTAAAGAGAGTGAAAGAATGAAATAATAAAGAAAAATGGAAATCCATGAAATAGGAGGTGGTTAAATAATAGAGAAAAATCACTGACTGCAAAAATATATTATTTAAAATAAATAAAGTTGATAAACCCTTAGGTAGATTAATTCAGAAAAAAATATTAATATCCAATATCAAGAAAATATGATATTCAATAAAAGAGATTACCAATAATCAGAACAAAGGAAAGACATCACTGTAGATTCTACAAATAATGAAATATTATGAACATCATGTCAATAAATTTAATAACTTAAAATGCCAAAAGCATGAACCATGAAAGAAAACATTAATAGATTGTATTTATCAAAATTAAACTTGCTGCTCATAAAAAGTCATTGTTAAGAAAATTAACATGCAAACCAGAAGAAAATATTTACAATACAGATTCCGACAAAGGACTTGTATCCAGAGTATAAAAAGAATTCATACAAGTCAGTAACAACAACAAAAATAAAGTGTGCCTCCAGATGCCAAAATAGGATTAGAAGTGCTAGAGATGTATTGGTTGAAGTATCTGTGAAGATAAACTGGTGGGGGAGTGGTGGCACACAAACAAGGAAACACATCTAACCTCAGGGCAATTCTGATACCTGTCCAAGATAAGAAAGAAAGAAAAATTGGCTAGGAAGAGCCTCAAATTGCAAAACACTCTGAGAATATTTTAATCAGGCTGATGAATAATCTTTAAGCAAAAACTGCCCTTTAGAGGAATCCTTGTTAGGTGGGCATAGGTTAGACTCACATTCCCCAGTGCTCAGGCACTGGTTGAAAGCAGCAATGGGGAACTGTCAGTCAATTACATTTCCGAAAATAAGCTTTCTCAAAGGAGATCTGAGCAGCACACTCCTATGGATGTCAAATCACCCAGTTTAAAGAAATAGGCAAAAGAATTAAACAGACATTTCACAAAGGATGATATATGAATGGCCAAAAAGAACATAAAAAATTGTTCTACATCATTAGTCGTGAGGAAATTACAAGTCAAAACCACAATAAGATACCACTGCACACCCATTAGAATGTCTGTAAATAAGAATGTTGACAACATCAAATACTAGTGAGGATATAGAGCAGCAGTAATCCTCATATATGACTTGTGGGAGTATAAAGTGGTAAAACCAGTTGGGAAAATTGTTTGTCAGTTTTTTATAAAGCCAAATGTATACTGACTCTATGATCTAGCAATTTCGCTCCTAGGTATTTACCCAAGAGAAATAAAAACAAATGTCCATAAAAATGTTTGTTTAAGAATGTTCGAGTTAATGGGTGCAGCAAACCAACACGGCACATGGATACATATGTAACAACCCTGCACATTGTGCACATGTACCCTAAACCCTAAAGTATAATAATAATATAAAAAAGAATGTTTGTAGCAACTTTATTCACAATAGTCTAAAATGGAAACAACTCAAACATCCATTAATGGAATATTACTCAGCAATAAAAAGGAATGAACTATTTGTATACACAATAACATGGATAGTGCTCAAAGACATTTTGCTAAGCAAAAGAAGTCAGACACACAAGAGTACAAAGTGTGTGATTCACTTACATGAAATGATAAACAACATTTTTTTGTAATGATGAGAAATAGATCAGTGCCTCAGATTAAAGGGTACAGTAGTTCACTGAGGAAGGGCATGAATAAACTTTCTTGAGTAGTGGAAATGTTTTGTGTCTTGATAAGAGTTTCTATATTCTTTGGAAATCATGAAATGCACATGAAGAGAGCTGTGAATCTATATATATACGTGTGTATATATATATACATATACATATATACACACACATACATACACACACACACGTATATATTATCCACCAATTGAAAAAAAAAATTAGATACTACCCTAACCATAAACATCTAGTAGGGTCAAAAGTTTGCATATTACACTAAAATATTCAAAGAAAATATAAGTTCTTTGTCTCATGATCTGTTCTTTCTCAAGAATTCCCCTCCCACAGCTCTCTAGGTAGCTGGGAAACCTAGAACTGGAAATTTACAATATCTCAATCTTTTTTCCACTTTAGTCTCTTTTCACATAAATGTTGGATATATTTTAAGTTCACCTTCCTCTTAGAGGTGGCTTAAAGTTTTCCTTATTTCTGGCTTCTCTTTTAGTTTAGATAAGTGTTTCATCTTATAGTGTCCTGAACCCTCCCTGTTCTTTATCCTGAGATGATTTCTGGATCTGATGACAAGGCTTCTTTGCATACTCTCGAAGCAGAGAGAAAAGGCGTAAGTTCCGGCAGGTGTCCTTGGATCCTCTATCTTTACTGGGAAGCATCCGGTCTGTTCTGATACCTGGGCTGATCACTGCTGAGGTGTTATTGGCCCCATCTAGAGCAAGGTGGTACTATTGAAAACTGGAATCCACGGTTCTGGTCATATGTCCCTGTTTGGAAAGCCCCTAAACACAGTGCTGTCTCTCAGCTCCTCAGTATCCCCTCAGCGAGGCTCATGGTAACTTCTGGATTGATTACCTGACATAGCTGCAGACAGCCCTGTCTTTCACCTATTTATTTCCTCCCCAGTCATCACTGCTCTGTATAACCCCAAACCATATTGAAAGTAGCCTTGTGAGAAGACTTCTCCCGAAAGCATATGACCTTCCTCTACTATCCCCAAGGTTGCTGGTGACTGTCTCCTCTCTACATCCTCCCACCATATTTTTAAATTCTTTCATGTCTATCTGGATATTTCTGACTCATCTCCACCCACATCTTCTATTTTCTAACTGCTGTATGTCCCCTATGTCATATCCTGCGTTCTTTCTACTCCCTTTGTTCTAATTGTCTAGGACTGACACTAGTTATGAAAGGCACAAGCCAACCTGGAACAAGAGCTCACCGTGAAAAAAAAAAAAAAAAAAATGCTGCACATTGCCCCAGTATCATCAAAATATTGTCCCATTACACACAAAATATTTAGTTCGGAGTCTATCTTTTTAAGTTGGACAGTCAAACTAGTTTTACTGGGTTTTATTTCTCTTCTATTTTTCTGGCCAGTTCTCCTCCAGGCTTGCTAGCTCTTTTTTTTTTTTTTTTTTGAGACAGAGTCTCGCTCTGTCACCCAGGCTGGAGTGCAGTGGCATGATCTCAGCTCACTACAAGCTCCATCTCCCGGGTTCAGGCCATTCTGCTGCCTCAGCCTCCCCAGTAGCTGGGACTACAGGTGCACACCACCAAGCCAGGCTAATTTTTGTTGTATTTTTTAGTAGAGACAGGATTTCACCATGTTAGCCAGGATGGTCTCGATCGCCTGACCTCGTGATCTGCCAGCCTCAGCCTCCCAAAGTGCTGCGACTACAGGCGTGAGCCACCGCACCCAGCCCAGGCTTGCTAGCCTTTTAACCAGTAGCAGACAGGGTGGCAAAAAGAGCCATAATGTAAATCCCAGCAGGGCAGCACCTTTTAGACAATGTGATGCTCATACTAGTCTGATTAGGCTGGCAAAGTTGTGACTCAAAGTCTTTTAAAAAATAGAGGAGGGAGAAGAGGAGTACTAGGCATGACTATACAAACTTAAAGTAGGAAATTAAATTCACCAGCATCAAGTAAAAAAAAATCTCAAAATGCTTAAAGATTGAAAATAGAGACATTTTTGTTCTAACAGTTACCTGAGAGTACTCTCCTTATGGAGAGAGGGGCTTACTGGACAGAACTGACTAATCTGTGTTCTCACCCTATCAACATCATATAACACCATCCCAAAGTACCATCATACTGTTCTGATATCCCCAAGGAAAATTAATAAAAAATTATAATAATCAAAATTAATATAAAACATCGAAAGTACAAAATTTCAACTACTTGCCCTGTGAAATTTTGATAAAGGCTCTATTTGTTGTGTAACAATTTAAAGATCACATATTTTTCATCATGATGTAATATAAATACGAAGAAAGACCATATCCCCATCTTCCTTGTTTTGGCAGAGAGTCATTGGCATTTCATTGTGGTACATTTCACAGCCCTAATGCAATCACAACGAGGAGCCGTTTATGAGTTAAATGACTCTGGCATTGCCTAAATTTCTGTGAGAAAGCAGATTTACCCCCCTTGAGTGTTATTATTGCAATCCTGGAATTATTTGTGTTTTCAACTAGTGAGACCGAATATAACCTTTCTGCTAAAGTTTTGGCAAAAAGACACAGCAATATATCTAACGTACACATGTGTGTTCATGTTCAATGCAAATGCCTTGGCAAGGAAACTTAGGTCAGAGGCTCCAATCAATCACTGGGATTTGAGACTTTGACTGGACTCTGCAATAGGAACTCATTTGTGGCCTGAACCCTCTTTATTAGACATATCCACATAATACCAAGCAATGCCCCATTTGATCAGTTGAAGCAACTGACCAGGTCAGGTTGTTGTTTCTTGTCTTGCTTCTGTTTGTTTAAATACAAGAACTAGAGCACTGCAGATAAAGTTGAAGTCCCTTTTGTCACCCTTCACAAGAGCATTCATTTCTCCTCCTCTCTCCCTAAGCTACCACACTCAGGAATTTACTGTGTATCCTATTTCATATGTTTATAATTTTATTACATCTATATGTGTCCCCAGTACATTTTTAAATGCTGTCATATAGTCTGTATGATTCTGCAACTTTTCATCCATTCAACATAATATTTATGAGATACACCCATGTTGATACATGTGGACTTAGTTCATTTTAACAGCTACATTTGAATTCCATCACAAGCATATAGCACAATTTATATATCCATTCTCCTATTAATGGACATTTCAGTTGTTTCTAATTCTCCTCTATTATAGACAATGCTGCAATGAATGTCCTTGTTCAGGTCTCCTTGGTGTACATGGGCAGGAACTTCGGTAGGGAATCGCTAAAGGCAGAATTTCTGGGTCCTAGAGCATATGGATTTTCTACTTTCTTAGTGGATATTGACAAATTAATTTAAATTCAAGTATAAATGGGATCTTTACTATAGCTTATACAGCCCACTCCCTTTTTTTTATTTTTTCATCTGGGTGTGTAATTTGTATCCCAAATAACATGGGCAGAACAGGACTCTTTTTTCCATATCTTACCCTGCAATCAAATTGTTCATCCCCTAGGCTTTTCCATTTTCATTGATGATACAACCATCCATCAGCTCAACTGCTCAAGCCTAGAACCAGGTGACATATTTAATTCCCAACTTCCTCTCACCTCCCACATCCCTTTCATTTCTCCCCACCACCATCAACACTAGTCTCCCATCATCATTCCTGTCTAAGTCACCATCATCTCTTGTGGACCTCTGTGCTAGCCCTTGACATTCTTCAGAATTTCATTCTTCCTCTCAACACTTAGCAGCCAGAGTTTTTTTGAAACATAAATCTGAGCCTGTCTTCTTCCTTGTTTAAAATCATCCATTGTTCTTGGAACAAAATCCATACTTCTTAGCCAATAAGGCCCTACATCATTTGAGCTTGTTCCCTTCTCCTAATCCACCTAGGCCCACTCTCCCACTCCACTGCTCTCAGTCCATGCTGGTCCCCTATGCTCACAGCTGCCAAGCCAACTCCTGCCTATGGATTATTATACTATTTTCTTATTATTTTATTTTTAATTTACACATAATAGTCACATATATTTATGGGATATATAGTGATGTTTCAATACATATACTGTATAATGGTTAGATCAAAGTATTGGCATATCCATCATCTTAAATATATATCATTTAACATTCAATATTCTCCTTCTAGCTATTTGAAACTATATATTATTGTTAACTATAGTTATTCTACAATGCTATAGAGCACTACAACTTATTGCTCCTATCTAGCTATAATTTTGTTTACTTTAACAAATCTCTCTCTACACCCTCTTCCTCCAATCCTTCCCAGCCCCTAGTATCCTCTGTTCTACTTTTGATTTCTATGAGACCAACACTTTTAGCTTCCACATATGAGTGTGAGCATGTGGTGTTTAACTTTCTGTTCCCAGCTTATTTCACTCAACATAATGCCCTACAGTTCCACTCATGTTGTCGAAATGATGGTATTTCATTCTTTTTATAGCTGAATAGTATTCCATTGTGTATATACCGTTTCCTAGAATGTTCTACATTTTTGCTGGGCTGGCTTCTTCTTGTCTTATAGGTCTCAACATAAATATCATTTCATGGAGAGGCTGCTCCTAATCACTTAAACTATAGTGGTTCTACTGCAATATCCTACTTTAATTTTGTCTGAGTTATCATATTTTCTTGTGTTTTGACTTGATTTATGGTAATTTTCTTATTCTTCCTTTTAGAAAGTAAACTCCATTAGAGAGGAAACTTGTCTGCCCAAGGTTTCATCTGTATCATCTACAATAGCACATGACATATAGGAGATGCTTTGTGATTATCTGGTCTCTGAGTGAGTGAATAGTAATTCAAGAGAATTTTTCATTTTTCTATGGCTTAGAGTTGTCCATACACAGACAAATATTTAATGGACATGTTTAGGATGCTTTCATACGATAAATTTGAAGAACATATAATGTCCCTTGTTTTCTCCTTTAACTGATTTTTAAATTCAACTTCACAAGCTTCTTTAGCCAGAATAGGGTATCCTTTCTGTGGTATCCTGAAGCATTTTAATAGCCATTCCTAATATCTTCTGTGGTACTGCATTGTGGCAATTTATTCAAATGTCTGTTTTCCACACTGTACTGAGAATTCCTTGAGACAGGCACAGTGCTGGGTGCATTTCTGTATCCCCAGAGCTCAGTGGCTTGAGTGAATGAATGATGGCTAAATGGGTGGATAGACGAAAAATGTCTGCCCAATTTTGCCATGATGGTCAGAACCAAAACTATAAAAAACAAAAAGGAGACAGACCTACATTACTCTCCAAAAGAGGGAGCAATAGAGTTGTTATCACCTGGATAGTTCTCAAGATCTGCAAGTTGAGCAAAGCCAGGAAATTCAAGTTTTCGCCAGATAAGCCGTTGGCTTGCCAAACATATTTCTGTTTAAATCATTTATGAATCTGCTTATAGTACATGATAAACTTTTTGTTTTATACATCTCTTATTTTAGCATTCCATATTCTTATAAACATTTACAAACTCTTTCTGTGCTATGGATATTGTGTTGTGATTCTGCTGCTAAATTTGCTACTTTTTAATTAAATCAGTTTGGTTGTCATCTTACTAAATCACTTCTTTCCATTTTTCTCCCAAACATTTATTACTAAATTTTCAAGCACACAGAAAAGTTGGAAAAATTGTACATGAGCATTCACATATTCACCATCTGAATTCAATATTTATCTTGCCATATTTATTTTATATCTCTATATACATATATACACATGTATTTATATTTTTATTATAAGTAAATTACAGGAATTATGATACTTCACCACTAAATATTTCAACCTACGTCTCCTAAAAACAAAAGCATTAATTTACATAATCTCAGTAGCATTATTTTATCCAGATTAATAGCAATTCCCTACATCAGTTAATAACAAGCCCATATTTAAATTTTCCACAATTGACCCCAAATTATATTTTATAGATTTTTTTTCAAATTAGGATCCATGAAGGCTCACACATTTTTCTTCGTTTTTATGTCTCGTGTCCCTTTTACTCTACAAAAGCCCCTCTCACAATTTTTTTGTTGTTGTTGTCATTACACTGACTTTTTGAAGAGACCCTTGCCTTCTAATAGATCTACATTCTGGATTTGCTTCAGGATTTCTCTGTGACATCATTTAACTGTTTTCTCAACTACCTGTGTTTCCTCTTATTTAGAAGCTAAGAATAGAAGCTTGACTGGATTCGGGGTAAATATGGTTTTTTGTAAGAATACTTTAATGGTGATGCTAAGTATTCCACATCTTTACAGAAAGCACGTAATGTCAAGCTGCTCTATGATACTGATGTTAAATTTGAGCACTCCATTGTAAATCTAACATTTTGCTTTTACAATGAACAATTAGTTGCAACAAAAGCACTTAATAGAGCTGTCATCAGTGAAATGCCCACTCTGTCCATGTGCAGTGCTAACAACCCTTCATAACAATCCTAGGAGGAAGAATAACTTCACTTAAAGATGAAGAAACTGCATATGGCTAGCCAGTTTTCCCAGCACCATTTATTAAGTAGGGAATCCTTTCCCCATTTCTTGTTTTTGTCAGGTTTGTCAAGGATCAGACAGTTGTAGATATGCGGCATCATTTCTGAGGGCTCTGTTCTGTTCCATTGGTCTATATCTCTGTTTTGGTACCAGTACCATGCTGTTTTGGTTACTGTAGCCTTGTAGTATAGTTTGAAGTCAGGTAGCGTGATGCCTCCAGCTTTGTTCTTTTGGCTTAGGACTGTCTTGGCAATGCAGGCTCTTTTTTGGTTCCATATTAACTTTAAAGTAGTTTTTTCCAATTCTGTAACTGGTTCCCTTCCTTACACCTTATACAAAAATTAATTCAAGATGGAATAAAGACTTAAATGTTAGACCTAAAACCATAAAAACCCTAGAAGAAAACCTAGGCAATACCATTCAGGACATGGGCATGGGCAAGGACTTCATGTCTAAGACACCAAATGCAATGACAACAAAAGCCAAAATTGACAAATGGGATCTAATTCAACTAAAGAGCTTCTGCACAGCAAAAGAAACTACCGTCAGAGTGAACAGGCAACCTACAGAACAGGCAACCTACAGGCAATCTACTCATTTGACAAAGGGCTAATATCCAGAATCTACAATGAACTCAAACAAATTTACAAGAAAAAAACAAACAACGCCATCAACAAGTGGGCAAAGGATATGAACAGACACTTCTCAAAAGAAGATGTTTTTGCAGCCAAAAGACACATGAAAAAATGCTCATCATCACTGGCTATCAGAGAAATACAAACCAAAACCACAATGAGATACCATCTCACAACAGTTAGAATGGCGACCATTAAAAAGTCAGGAAACAACAGGTGCTGGAGAGGATGTGGAGAAATAGGAACACTTTTACACTGTTGGTGGGACTGTAAACTGGTTCAACCATTGTGGAAGTCAGTGTGGTGATTCCTCAAGGATCTACAACTAGAAATACCATTTGACCCGGCCATCCCATTACTGGGTATATACCCAAAGGATTATAAAACATGCTGCTATAAAGACACATGCACACGTATGTTTATTGTGGCACTATTCACAATAGCAAAGACTTGGAACCAACCCAAATGTCCAACAATGATACACTGGATTCACAAAATGTGGCACATATACAGCATGGAATACTATGCAGCCATAAAAAAATGATGAGTTCATGTCCTTTGTAGGGACATGGATGAAACTGGAAGCCATCATTCTCAGCAAACTATCGCAAGGACAAAAAACCGAAAACCGCATGTTCTCACTCATAGGTGGGAATTGAACAATGAGAACACATGGACACAGGAAGGAGAACATCACACACTGGGGCCTGTTGTGGGGTGGGGGGAGGGGGGAGGGATAGCATTAGGAGATATACCTAATGTTAAATGACGAGTTAATGGGTGCAGCACACCAACATGGCACATGTATACATATGTAACAAACCTGCACGTTGTGCACATGTACCCTAAAACTTAAAGTATAATTAAAAAAAAAAAAGATGAAGAAACTGAGGCTCCAATAGGAGAGAATCTGTTCTCAAAGCTGTATCCCCTACAACACTAATGGATGTATATGGAGGAGGCAGTGCAGTATTTTCTGGTTCCTAATCTGTTTCCTTGCTTTACCTAAGAAAAACCATGGTAAGACATGGTCAGAAAATAGTAATCATTCTTTTTCTGAAATGAGTAGTTGAGTCTTTTTAACTAAAAACTCTTTAAAAATAACTTTAGATATTTTAATTCTTATTTCAGCACTTTCTACATACAAGTGTTTACTTCCATGCAGTTGAATGAATGATTGTTTTTCATTTATTCATTTTATTTTTTGGGGGGGTGTGGGGGGTGTGGAGTTTCACTCTGGTTGCCCAGGCTGGAGTGCAATGGGACGATCTTGGCTCATTGCAACCTCCGTCTACTGGGTTCAATCGATTCTCCTGCCTCAGCCCCCAGAGTAGCTGGGATTACAGGCATGTGCCACCATACCTGGCTAATTTTGTATTTTTAGTAGAGACGGGGTTTCGCCATGTTGGTCAGGCTGGTCTTGAACTCCCTACCTCAGGTGATCCGCCCACCTCAGCCTCTCAAAGTGCTGGGATTACAGGCATGCGCCACCATGCCTGGCCGATTGTTTATTGATAGAAGTAGAAATTAACATTTTATCTTACATAGTTATTCACATTAAACCACAATTGTGGAAACCTATTTTCCTACTTGAATTTGGTAGACAGGAAATCAGGAACATAAGTGATACTATCTTCCCCTTACAGCTGTGAGAATTATAGAAATCACAGGAAAATCTATCTCAGGTTTCAATAAGTATTAATTACTACAATTATATAAGCATTCTCTTCCCTCTTTAGGGGGAAAAGAGACACTCAACATTTCAGATGCAAACTTTTCCTTTCCTTTTCCCTCACACGGACTCTACCTAAAAAAAAAAAAAAAAAAAAAAGCTTTCCAAGCCAGGCACCATGGCTCACGCCTGTAATCCCAGCACTTTGGGAGGGCAAGGCGGGCGGATCACAAGGTCAGGAGATTGAGACCATCCTGGCTAACACGTGAAACCCTGTCTCTACTAAAAATACAAAACTTACCCGGATGTGGTGGCACGCGCCTGTAATCCCAGCTACTTGGGAGTCTGAGGCAGGAGAATCGCTTGAACCCGGGAGGTGGAAGTTGCAGTGAGCCAAGATCGTGCCACTGCACTCCAGCCTGGGTGACAGAGCGAGACTCCATCTCAAATAAAATAAAATTTTAAAAAAAGCCACCCCGTGAGTTGTAGCCTCTGAGCTGTAAGTATCTGGGGTCCTGGCAGAACATACAGGGTTGAAGGTAGAGAAGTTGCATGGGGCAACTGTTGGCTGAACAAATCAAGGAATAATTTCTATTATGTGAGAATTTACATACT
This sequence comes from Symphalangus syndactylus, assembly GCF_028878055.3. Taxonomy (NCBI): domain Eukaryota; kingdom Metazoa; phylum Chordata; class Mammalia; order Primates; family Hylobatidae; genus Symphalangus; species Symphalangus syndactylus. The sequence continues at coordinate 38,346,486 of NC_072425.2, read as the reverse complement.
TATGTTTTTTTAAAAAAAGCCCTTAGAAAGGTTGGGAAATACCAGACTGGTCTATACTCAATGTCTTCATCTCTTACTCAATTCCAGACAGTCTGGCTTCTGCCCCTGTCAACTTCACTTACAATTGTTGAGTCCTTATATTACTTGCCTTTTCTGTAACCTTTAATTATGTTGCATGCGCCTTACTTGGATCTTGCTCTCTGTCTTCTTTTGGCATTCCATCATGTTCTACTCTCTTGGCCTTTCTCCTATTTTTCTGACCATTCTTTCTATAACTCCTTTGCCAGAATTCTTTTTCTCTGCCCATATTGCACACACTGGTATTCCCTGGGGTCATGTTCTTGGCCATCTTCTCAGTTTGCATGTTTTTCCTGAATGATCTCACCCCTGCTGTGGCTTCAACCATGGCTTGTGCCTGGATAAATCCCAACTCTATCTTAGGGATACAAATTTCCATACTTCTCTCATGGGCGACAGACTCATATGCATAACTTTGTATGGTACATATCCACTCTAGAACCGCAAGGAAGTTTACCATGCCCCAAACTAAACTTAACAACTTAACACATTCCCTCCTTCCATCCTCCAAGTTGCTTCTTCTTTTTTTTTTTTTTTTTTTTTTTTTGACAGAGTTTCGCTCTTATCACCCAGGCTGGAGTGCAGTGGCACGATCTCGGCTCACTGCAACCTTCGCCTCCCAGGTTCAAGCAACTCTCTTTCCTCAGCCTCCCAAGTAGCTGGGATTACAGGCATGTTCCACCATGCCTGGCTAAATTTTTTTGTATTTTTAGTAGAGATGGGGTTTCACCATGTTGGCCAGGCTGGTCTTGAACTTCTGACCTCAGGTGATCTGCCCATCTCGGCCTCCCAAAGTGCTGAGATTACAGGTGTGAGCCACCGTGCCCAGCCTCCTTTTTCCTTTATTTGCTTGAATGTACCACTTTTCTCATATTCCTCCGAGCCAGACATGTGGGATTCATCTTTGAACCCTCTACTCTCTACCTATGAAACATCAGAGCCTATGAGATGATGATTTAAATTCTTATTTCGCCCTTCTCTTTCTTTTCCTACCTATAACCCACTGCCTTACTCCATTTGGGGGCTGGGTTTCTACAAATTTTCTAACTGGTCTCCCTGTCCCAGTCTGTGTTCTCTCCCATCTCCAACAACTAGCTTTCTATGGTGAGGGTGTCTACATAAGCCACAAATCTGATTATGTTACTGTTTTATTTGAAACTTTGACTTGGCCTCCTGTTGCCCTTGGATAAAGTTTGAGTTCTTTTGCATAGCATAAAAGGTTCTTCATGATCTGCCTCCTGCCTCCCTTCTAGTGTCATGCCTCAGCACAACCTCCTTCTGTCATATTGAACTACATATTCTCGGAATGGGGAGTGTCCTTTCTTTGTTTTTGTGCTTCTGCACATACTTCTCACTTTTGCTGAAGTGTCTTTCCCAACTTTTCATGCCTAACTTACACATGTCCTCCAAGATTAAGTTCAGATGTCACCATATCCAAGAAGCTTAGCAAATAATCTATTTTGGCCATTGTCTCATCTACAGATTTGTCCAGATACAAGTAAGTAAACATTCCCATTTTTAGCAATGATTGATCTACCATCTAAAATGTTGGGTTCTTATACTACATGTATTTACTTAGTGTATACGAAGGAATTTTGACTCTCTTCTCTCATTATCACTTTACTTCTTGTTGGTAAGAGTCGAGCTCTCAACCCAAAGGGCTTGGCTGAGTCCTGGTACCTTGCTAGCTCTAGTCTGCATCCATCCCTGAAAAGCTAAATGCTGCCCACATTTTACAATCATTTTCAAGGCAAAACTGCCACGTAAAATTGTGTAGTTTGGGCACTACACGCATTCACAACAGAACCTGTGTGGAGATCCTGTTCCGAGCCCCTCCTTTGTAGCAAATGATCGTTTGAATTTAGAATGCCACAATATACCACTGAAGCTTCAGCCACATTAAATGAATTGGGCCCTCTTGCATGATGAGATTGTTTAGTTTTAAGCCTTGTTGGTGTTTCTTTAGAAAATTATATTTTGAGTAAATAGCTGGCTAGCCCTCTCAGGGATGAGCCTATGGCCAGCAAGATACAGCAATGTGTGTTAAAACAAACAAACTAACAAAAACAACTTGCATTTTGAAGTCAGCCAGATCTGGGTTTGAATTTTTGTTCTGCTAATTGTGTAGCCCTAGGTAAGCTTCTTAACCTCTTTGATCCTCATTTTACTTCTTCACTGGGCAGTAAAACTTAACTTACAGGGAGAGCATAGTATTAAATAAGTTAATATATGTAGACTATCCAGCACTGACCCTGACCAGTTTATGTTTGCTCTTCCTCCTCATTGTGGAGGAACAGCACAAGGTGCTTTGTGGCACAAGGTGCCATAGATCAAGGTGCAACAAAGACACGTATCATCTATTTACTTGACAATTCTGTCTATGTACTCATCTCATCTAGGCATCTATGACATCCAGGGCATCAAAGAGGACATTGGTTATAAATTTTCTAGTTATATGTCCTAGGTTCAAAGGAAGAGGAGCTTCAGGCTAAAATTATTGCCATTTACATTTTTTGGTTTTGCTGCAATATTCTCTTGCTTACTTACTGTTTTCATTGTGTAAGTTCTTAGCAAACATTTGATTTCTCTCATCTGCCACTGTTTCTCTCACTGCCATTGCTACTATAAATACTGGGACTGATTGATTGGAGGAATGAGAGGCTTTAGGATTCTCTTGTCTGTAATAATTCATATTATTTTTTAAAAAACACAAAGCAAGGCATCCCAGACTAGAGATTATTGAAGACACAGGGTCCATAGGATCAAAAATGGCATTTGGGAACAGTAAGGGACAATGCTTCAGGGTTTTGTGAGCAAGCTGGTGGTAGAGCTGGAAGGATGTTTCAGTGGCAGATGGAATGTGTTTCCTCTGTGGAGAGAATAACTATCATTCCTTTGAACTAGTGTTCCAGGTAAATCTTTGAACAATTCATTTGAGAAAACATAACAAGGTTTTTAATTGTTAAACCTTCTCAGAAGAGCCCCGTCCAGTGTTTTCCTGCCAGACCACACTGCCACATGAAAGGGGAAACTAACTTATGCTAATGTCCAAAAGGCTGGCCTCTGGGAAAATAAAAGAAACCAAAAGATGAAAAAATAAGTGTCAAGAAATCCATGAAGGATTTTTCCAGCTAGTTGAATTGCTTATGCAAACTCCAGTCCTTATTCCATACTTAGCATGAAGAGGCAGTGAACTCAGTGGGAAGGACATGAATTTGCTGAGACAGAGGTAATGAGTTGGAATCCCACCCCCAGCACTATGGCAGTCACTAAGGCTGTGCACAGATAGCCTAGTTCTCGCTCCTGGGCTGCAGCCTAAGTTTGACCAGTGAAATGTGAACACAGTAAGGTGAGTCACTTCTGAATGGTAGATTTAAGAGCAGATGCATCCTCTTTCTTTTGCTGTTATGATACCCAATATGCCAATTCTTGCTTCCCTGTTAGCTTGGGCCCCAGGGTGTGGAACATGATGATGCACAGCCAGCCTCCCAGGGACTCTCAATCCCACATTCAAGTAGCATAAGAGGGAGGTAAACTTTTATTATTTGGTGTCCCAAAGACTTTGGGGTTGTTTGTTACTGCCACATAATTCAGTTTACCCTGATGAATACAAACACTTTCTGCAGATTATTGAGCAAAAGTCTTGTTCCTTTAAACATCAGGTTTCTCATTTCTAAAATGGCAATAACTGTAAAAATAGCTACACTCGTCCAAGGGTCTGAAATTTGCACATAAACAGTAAATCCTTTTAACAATGGCAATTCTTTTCCTTGCCAGATCTCCATTAAAAAGGATGGAAGAATTTGTCTTCCCAAAGTGACTTCAGAACATATTTCCTTCACAAAGGCTAGACTTGGATGATAAGAATAGTACCAAAGATAACAAAAATCTCCAATGAACTTTATCATCAGACTTTCATTAAGGAGCAGAATCCACTGCTTAAACATTAGCTGGTAAAATCTGAGGCTTAAAGCTAAAGAATTTTATAGTTGAAAGGTGTCATATCCAAGAGATTTGCATCTCATTGACCAGCTGAGTAGGAGCTAATAGAGCAGCAGAACATCTGGCCAGAATACTTTCCTGTTCCCAAACCTGAGAGGACGTCTTGATACCTGCAAGGCTCTGTAAGCCAGACTACAACCAGGAAGCTTGAGCCTTCCATCTTGCACTATTAAATATCCATCCTCACTGCTCCCCACTATTGGATTTCATTATTTGCATTATATGTGTATGTCTGTGTCCCTTAGTAGACTAAATTTCCAGACCACCTTCTTTTCCTACGGGCAGTTCCTATTACAGCATCTATCTGGATGGTCACTAGGTCAGACTTTAAGCATTTCCTGCGAATGGGGACCTTACTGCATCCCAAGACTTTTCTATCTATGAAAAGAGTCTTATTTTACATACCAGAACAGACCTCTTTAGAATGCTCCCCTACTTCAAGTCCCATCTCCTAAAATAAAACAGAATACTTCTGCACGCCTTCTAGGGACATTAGGAAGACAATTATCATGCTGATCTTTAATTTTTAACTGTCTTCCTGGGCTCTAATGTCTAGACATCTTATCACTTTTATCAGGTCTAGACTCCAGTTTTCACAGTCCCTCTTAAAATATGGTGCATAGACCTAGTCTGTCAAGTAACGTGCAATTACTTTGGTGCAGAAATAGCATGTGTTATGGTAATGGTTAATTCTTCAATGACTGACAAGATTTCTGGCTCATTACAGAGACTCAACAAATAAAACTAAATAAATGCCTAAGTATAAAAGTACCCTCTGATGTGGTCTATGCCAGTTCATCTGAGACCACATCTTTTCATCATGACCACAGACCTCTGTCCCACCAGTTTTCACTGCACTTCCTTTTCCATGTGTGACCACACAGGAAAACATCTGACTGTTCTGTGTCTTATCAAGCAGTAGACTGCATGTGAGGCTACACTCAAGATCATCTTCTTAAGCACTCTATGCAGCTGCTTTGCTGGCCTCCTCCCTGCTGTCATACCCTAGGAACTATCTCAGGACCTGCCACATCCCTGGGCAACCAAAGTGGAAAGTAGGGTCTTTCCCTGGCCTAAAAAAATTCTACAAGGTCTGTTCCCTGCCTCCTCTAGACTCATCTCATTTCATCCACACACCTCCAACCTGCACCTGTGCTCCAGTCATACTGCGGTCTTCTGGCTCCTCGAAGATGCCATGTTTCTTTCTGACTCAGGGCCTTTGCACATGCTGTTCCTTCTGCCTGAAAAATTCTCTCTCTCTCCCCTTCATCTAGTTAACCCTTGCACACATCTGCAATCAAACATCATTTTCTCAGAATAGTCATGCCAAACCGCCACTCTAGGGCTGGGTGTTATTTGGTTTTCCTAGCATTGTATACTTCTTTTTCAGAGAATTAATCATAATTTATAATTATGCAGTTTTTATGTTCCTCTCTAAGTTTTGTGAATGCAGAAACTTTACTTATCTTGATCATTGCATGGTATTCAGTGTCTAAAAGAGCACCAGACATGTAGTAGATACTCAAGAACTATGTGTTAAAAGAATGTGCCTGCAACTTTCTCCTTAACTAAACTTGCAAGCTGCATGAGGGTGGATAGTGTTATTTTTGCAGATCATTGTGTGCCTTAGGGAGGACCTACACAGTAGCTGGCACAAAGTAGGTACTCAATAATGTAAATAAATAAAGAAGGAAGGCAAGATGAGGGGAAGGAAGAACAGGATGAAGAGACATAACTAGTAATAACACCTCCTTTACTCTCAGAAGTGTCTCAGTTTGGACAATAAATTACATGGTCACCGTATTTATGTCTTATTAATGTTTTGAAGATTTTTTAGGTCAGAGAGCAAGGTATGTGAAATAAATTAGGACTTGGAAATGTGCCTTATCTCTACAGAGGAGTTACAAGGCAGTCAGGAAGCCAGATAGGACAATTTCATTTCTTATGGTCCCTAAGAAGTCACAGGAATCTTACGGGTGTTCTGAGTCTCAAAATGGGCTGTCTCTATCCACCGTCTTGTGGAAGCTCAGATCTGATTTCTTTTTTTATATTAGTGGAAAACCAACATATCTCCAAAACATTTCCCTACCCTATAACACACACACACACACCACACACACACAGATGAAAGATGTCTTGGCTTGGCTCGATGGCTCATGCCTGTAATCCCAGCACTTTGGGAGGCCGAGGCGGGTGGATCACCTGAGGTCAGGAGTTCGAGACCAGCCTGGCCAACATGGTGAAACCCCATCTCTACTAAAAATACAAAAATTAGCTGGGCCTGGTGGCGAGTGCCTGTAATCCCAGCTACTCGGGAGGCTGAGGCAGGAGAATTGCTTGAACTTGGGAGGCAGATGTTGCAGTGAGCTGAGATTATGCCACGGCACTCTAGCCTGCAGAATGGGAGTGAGACTCCATCTCAAAAAAAAAAAAAAAAAAAGAGAGAGAAAGATGTGTGAGTCCATTTGGGCTGCTATAACAAAATAACATAGACTAGGAGGCTTATAAATAATAAGTTTATTTCTCACAGTTCTGGAGTCTGGGAATCCCTAGATGAAGGCACTTGCAGATTTGGTTTCTGGTCTGGGCCTTCTTGCTGTGTCTTCACATGGTGGAAGGGGTAAGGGATCTCTCTTGAGACCTCCTTTTTTTTTTAACTTTTTTTTTTGTTTGTTTTTTGAGACGGAGTCTTGCTCTCTCACCCAGGCTGGAGTGCTGTGGCGCGATCTTGGTTCACTGCAAGCTCCACCTCCCAGGTTCATGCCATTCTCCTGCCTCAGCCTCCCAAGTAGCTGGGACTACAGGCTCCCGCCACCGCACCTGGCTAATTTTTTGTATTTTTTAGTAGAGACGGGGTTTCACCATGGTCTGGATCTCCTGGCCTCGTGATCCGCCCGCCTCAGCCTCCCAAAATGCTGGGATTACAGGCATGAGCCATGGCACCCGGCCACGACCTCTTTTATAAGTATCCTACTCCTGTTCATGAAGGCAGGGCCCTTATGATGTAATTACCTTCCACAGGCCCCACCTCCAAATGCCATCACATGAGAGATTAGGTTTCAACATATGAATTTTTTTTTTTTTTTTTAGACAGTTTCACTCTCATCACCCAGGCTGGAGTGCAATGGCACAATCTCAGCTCAATGCAACCTCCACTTCCCAGGTTCAAGAGATTCTCCTGCCTCAGCCTCCCGAGTAGCTGGGATTACAGGTGTCCGCCACCACATCTGGCTAATTTTTGTATTTTTAGTAGAGACGGGATTTCACCATGTTGGCCCAAAGTGCTGGGATTACAGGCATGAGCCACTGCACCCGGCCAACATATGAATTTTGAGGGGGCACAAACATCCAGTCAGTAACAGGGGAAAGCAGAGAAGAGAAATATGTGACTTTTTATGTTTTCACCAGTCTCCAAAAGTCATGGCTTCTGACCTGAAACTTTCCCTGTAAGTTTAGTTCATATTCCCTAGGACGAGCCTGATGAAAATCTTGAAAGAGAGGTATGTTTGAGCCCAGATCTGAAGAAATCAAAACTATTCTGTCTTGTCCCTCTCCCTCACCTTATAGTAAAGCTTTCAGAGCTGAAATTCTGAACTAATTTGTTATCAAGTTTAATAGAGAACAGAGTTCATTCCTGACATTTCAGTTCTGGGAACCAACATAGTTCTGAGAGTCCAAAATCTATCTCCCAGTGGCCAATGTAGTTTATTTTCCCCAAAACTTCTTGCTACCTTAAACTTATCTCTCTATGTACTATAGTGATAGTTTACTGTAGCTAGGGTGCCCAGGGAGTCACTTAGACCCACTCCTTTCACGTTCCAGTGTGAGTTGCTGAGCACATTCAACAGAAGCAGATACTTTCCACACATACACTACACACGCGCGCACAGACACACCCCTTACCAATATGTCTCAGTTCCTTTGAATATGAACACATATATGCTTACATTTAACTATAGGAATGTTTATAGGAATAAATGTTGTCACTCATGACGTATAGACGTGTTTTGGCAAACATATATATCTACATTTTATTCGTATATGAGTATATCAATTCATTCATTCATTCAACACATATATACTAAGTGTTTTCTGAACCTAGCTCTGTTCTAGTTGCTTAGAACGTTGGTGAACAAATAGTTTGTTTCATGAACAAACCAGAAAAATAGCCCTGTCCCTCCTAGAGTTTACATTTCAGCTAGGGGGGGTTGATGGAAGGGGAGGAGAGTAATGATAAAAAGTAAACGTAATAAATAAGTAAATTATATGATATCTTATAAGGTAATAAGTGCTAGAATAAAGTAATTTAGATAAGCGCATGGGCTGGAATGAGTGGACTGCAATTTTAAATAGAATGATTGAGTGGTTATGTAGATTTCATTGAGAAGCTAATATTTGAACAGAGACTTAAAAAAAGAAGTGATAAAATAGTCCTCGTGATATCTCATGGCTTTGGTGTCTTCTCCGGTCTCATGACCTAAGATCCACAGTCTAGTGGATCTGGGATGGGTATTTCATTTACAGGGAGCAACCAGTACAAAAAACTCTAAGGTGAGAATGTACTTGACATTTGTGGGACAGCAGGGAATAGTTTGGAATATAATGATGGAGGCAGAAATATTACAGTCATAGGGGAAATAGGAATGATGGGGACCAGATCATGTAACTCACATGGATGTAATAAATAGATACTGTGTGTGTATGTATGGTACACATACTTGAATATGTATTTTTACTCTTAAATGTATTTTTAGACTTACACGTATTTTCATATAAATGCCTATTGTAAATGTATAGAGAAATATAGTATGTTATATTGCATGACACCATCTATTTGATTATGCAGATATATGCTTTAACTATCTATGCTAATAGATGTTCACTGATGTATCTACTGAGCAATTGAATGCACATGTGAATTTATGGAATATGTGTAGCATCCTGTATACGTGTGTGCATGTGTGCTTATATACTATACTACTGTACCTGTCTACTAATAGCCTGCATCGTTTCAAATGACAGAAAAGTCTCATGGGTATGAAATACCCATGCATTCGTGGTTTCTCTCTGCAGACACCTAGCAGGAGACAGAAACCCACATCATTCCTCCTGACCATTACTCCTGCAGAGAGAACCTTGTTCCCTGCAGAAAGCTTCAGTGCTAAAACTAGCAAATACCAACAGGTTTCAAAGACTATGGATCTTAAGTCATGAGACTGGAGAAGACACCAAAGCCATGACCATTTGATTCTGGAAGAACATGCAAGGGTTCTATGACATCAATAAACCATTGGCCTCATTCTGGTGTTTGGCCATTTATCACAGTAGTTAAAAGTGCCAGCCTGTTCTTTGTTACATCCTATAATTTCTTTTCTTTTCTTTTTTATCCTTTTTCTTCAACTTGTTGCTGGCAAATAAATTGCTGATACATTCAGTTTTCAATTTGAGATTTTATTCTTAAAAAGCTTTGTGTTATAGGGTGAGATATGAGATTGTTTTTTCTCTCTTTTTTTTCATTTTCCATAGTTGCCAAAGTTGTAAACCTAAGGCCAAGTTAATTAAAGTCAATGGAGAATGTATTTTTTTATTAAACTTTCTCTATTGATTTTTTCCCTCTCATACAAATAGTACAGACTTAGCTCTCGAAATCAAAAACACTGTAGAGCAAAGAAACGGAATAATTGGGCTCCCAAGATGATTTACAAACTCTGACACAGGATTTCAAAGATGGCTAAGATTTCAGAGGTGGCTAAGCAGGCAAGATGGTGAGAATCAAGGTCAGCTAAGGACAGACAGACCCAGCTGTGTGCCAGCTAAGGTTTATGAGGCCAAATTCCCAGGTATATTTGGCTAATAAAAGCTGTGTTGGTTTCTCCATGGTGCAAACATGTGGACCATTGCAACAGCCTCCTAGTTTTTCTTTCCACTTTTATTCTATTCCCTCCAATCCATTTTCTATCCAGTAGCTGGATGTATCTTCCCAAGGAATAATTCCGATGATGCCATTTTTAGGGTCAAAGTCTTCAATGGCTTCCTTTAGTTGAGGGTCGGCAACCTACAGCCCATAGGCCAAATCCAGCTCAATGCCTATTTTTGTAGATAAAGTTGTATTAGAACTATAAAGAAGAGCTTTCTCTTTCTCTCTTTCTCTCTCTCTCTCTCTCTCTTCTCTCTCATCAATATGAACTCAAGGATTCCTATTTTATGCAATGAGTGGTTGCATAAAATGTTACAATCACTATTTATTTTGATGGTTAAATTGTCCTAGATTTGGCCAGCAGGAGCCCTTCAACCTGACTCTTATTTCCTTTGACTTGTTACCATATTCTTTGAGCATTTTTCTATTTTCCTACTTTCTAGTGCCAAAAATGTATTGAGCTCATCTTACACTTTTCCTGCCTCAGCCTTGGAATCAACCCTTTTTCCATGGGACCTTTTTTCCTTTTAGCGAAAAATTATATTTGGAAAGCAAGATATGGGAGCCGGGTGTGCACATTGCTACTGGAATGGCATTGTTTTTAGGTCCTTTCAGCAGTAAGAAATATATGCATATGTATATACATACATTAACACACATGCATATACATACATACATATATATACACATCTATGTCTATTTCTACATCTATGTGTATATATATATACATATTTTAAAACAAAGCTATGAGTTTACTCCTCTATCTCCAGTTCCAATCTAACACTTCAGGTTTCTCTCTAGACTTCCCCTTTCCATATTTATAAATCTCTTCTCCAATTATACTCAATATTGACTCTGATATTTTAACAAACTTAAGAGCAACGATCTTTTCTTGCCTTTGCATTCACCAGAGAGCTGCCAATGTGTTCAAAATTCAGGGACTCGATAAATCAGTGCTGTTCTTTAGTGCCTGGGCCAGGGGCAACCTTGGCTTTAGCAACAAAACTACAGACTGGAGAATTTTCAAGAAATCTGGAGGCTAGTTGTGTGCCTCACTGTCTGCGTGTGACAAGAGATCTTTTTAACTGACATTACTCTTCTTAAAATGAGAAATGAAAAAAATATTCTCAAAGTCTCTCTGAGACTCTCCAGAGACAGGTGCTATATAAATTTAAAGTGTAATCATTGTTGCTGTGTGGAAAAAATGTTCTCCATCCATCTTGTTCTACAATAGATGGAGAATGTTTTCCAGGATCACTGCTCTTCTCAGGCTTCTAAACAGGTAAAACAGATAAATATTGCATTAGATGTGATGGCATCAGTCAAAATGAATTATAAACAGCACTCAACTCTCATATTTTTAAAATTTATTTTACTAAAAAAATGCAGCACAACATAGAGAATACACATGAACCTATCTTGTTACTTAAAGTAGGGAAGGCTTTCAACTCAGGTCAGATGGGGCATGCTCTCTAGGGTGAAGCAATAGACAGTAAGCTAGAAGTGTCCAGGTGGCCTCAACCAAAGATAACTCTGTCTTTTCTTCAGTTTGCAGCATCACAGAAAATGATGCTCTCTCCTGCCAAGTCCCATCTTTTGGAAGGAGGAAATTGATTAGGTCCTGGAGGTTTTCATAAATGCATCAAGTGACTTTCTCAGCATCATCTGAAACAGTAAGTGAAGAACAAAAACTCAAAGAATGCTACCCTCTGCATTTACCTAACAGCTGCTTTCTGGCCTCCAGATGTAGGTTTCTTAGAGCATGATTATTTATTGCTGGCTATGTTTCAGTCCATTAAACTTAGAGACTTATATATACACAAACTCAGTTTCAAGCCCTGCCTAGGATCAGACAGAATAAGTCAACATAGGAGGACCTTTAGGAAACTTCTTGTCTAATTGCATCTCTTTATAGATGAGAACATTTTATAGATAAGACTTGTCCAAAACGAGTTCCGCTCTACCATGCTTTACTTCCCTCTACCTTGTGATTTGTCCTCCTGATTTAAAAGCTGTATCTTGGTTAGAGGTCAGCTCTGGGTTTAGCTACTTTTCAAGATATCACAGTTCCTCAAAATAATTTTTGTTTAAGAGAAAATGATATACTAAGATTTTGCTCTCAGTCTCAAACTGCATGCTTGGCATAATGGAAAATGCATTAAAATGACTCTTATTCTAACATTGCCACCAACCAGTTGAGTTATCCTAACCTTTCTGAACCTTAGTTTCCACATCTTTGAAATGACAGTATTGGATTAAAATATCCACTCCATTCCCCAAAAACGTATTGAACAAAATAGAAATCCTTCCCCCACCTACTTTATTTGGCACGTGACCTTGGGCAAATTACTAAACCTATCTGTAACTCAGTTTTCTTATCTGTATAATGAGGAATAACAGAAGTACTTACTTCATTGCTTTGTTGTGAGGATTGAATGAGATGCCCACACAAAGCACTTACAACAGCAACTGGCGTATATGGCAAGTGCTCAATAATTGCTTGCTGCTATTATTATTATAGTTATCATTATTATTATTACTGCTATTCTTTCCCTGCTCCTATTCTTGGCTCGTGCTGTTTCCTCTGCCTGAGTTGATCTTCCTCTCATCTGCACGTCCAAATTCTACCTGCCCTTCAGGGCCCAGTTCAAATAATCTCCCAAGGAACCCTCCCTGATTCTCACCAGCTTCTTCCCTGGAACACCCACCCATGGTACACTGACATCACCATCTCATTTAAATATCATGTATACTCATCTATTATCTGTCCTTCAAGGCTTCTTGATGGCAGGGTTTCCATCTGACTCATCTTTGAGGTCAAGTGGCTGGTGCAGAACCCAGCAACTTGTAGGGAAGTAGTAAATATTGGTTGAATGAATGAGGTATAACATTGCTAAAATAGTATGTCTATATTGGTTGTATAAATGGTTATATCAATCCAACCAAGAGACATTTTTTTCTAAATGTTGTTAATTAAAAGCTGAGGATATAGACAACCCCCGCTCAAAAAAGAAATCTACATTACTGATCCTAAATGCTAGTCCTTAGACCAGATCAACCCAAATCATCTTTGGAGTTCTTTAAATATGTGAAAACCTGGTACCCAACTCCCAAACATTCTCATTCAGTAGGTTTTTGTGGGAATGGAAGTGACTGAAAAATCTTTATTTTTAAAAGGCTTCACAAGGGATTGTGATGTACAGATAAAATGAGGATGCTCAAGTGTATACTATGTCTAACAACTTTCTTAAGGTTTCCTCCCCCAAATGACTGATTAATTTTAATACATAACCATAAAGTCTGAGAATTTTTTGCTCTTTTTATGTTGTCATAATCAATGGTTTTTTTTTTTCCAGACTGAAGATCCTAAAAAAAAATGATAGCAGCTTTTAAGAGTGACTATAGTGGAACAAGCAATATTCTAAGTGACAAGAGACATAGGTTCTAGAATAAACTTAGCCAAATATGTATGAACTTGAACAATCTCCTTTGCCGCTCCAGGTTTTAATTTCCCCATCTTTAAAATGGGAGCAATGACAACAGCAGAATGCAGCTAGTTTGGAGATTTTGAAGTCAGATTGGCTATTTAGCATTAACCCACCATGATGCTGGTTGATCTTGCTAGATACAAATCTGCCATAAGTGAAAGCATCTTGACGGTGTCTTGGAAGCTGACTGGGAAAATACTGCTTTTAGCAGTACCTTTAAAGCAACAGGAGCTTTTCTGCATTGCATAGAGACAGAATGAGCTTTGTGTAAACTGTGCTGTAGCCACATTATTCTGAAAGCCCATTGGGAAGATGCCAATAGTAATTAAGCTCAAATAATCTCTATTAGCCATAACCCTTTTGGTTGCAAGAGACAAAAACATGACTGAAATTATTTTCGGCTAGAAGGATCAAGGAGACTTGCAGCATAGCTTTGAGAACAGCTGAAATTAAAGACGTGAATGCTGCAAGTGTCTCTGCTACTCTTTGTGTATTAACTTTATGTGCTCAGCCCGGCTTCCTCCACACTGCAAGGGATATGGCTGTTGCTTATATTTTCATCTCCATCTTTGCCACTAGAGAGGGACTGCCTTTTGTCTTGTTCCAATTTGGGAATTCCTGGGGAAGGACTACTCTGGCTTGGGTCACATGTCCATACCCTGAATCAAACATCTGAGTTCATGGAGAAGTACACTGATTGGAAGATCCTACTAATATTAAAAAGTTTGAGGAAGAGAAGGAGCAATTGCCTCTATAAAGGGATGCTACTCCTAGAAAAATGATAGGTGCTGAGAAGGCCAAATGATCAGTGCCTACTGAACTGTCCCATAGGTATTTAGGTAGATATGGGTAATAAAGTTCTTGTGAACTAGCCCTCTACATGGAATGCAATGTAAGGAAACACAGCTTGGTTCTGACACCAACTAGCTGTGTGACCTGGGACCTCATCATTCATCTCTCTGCATTTTGATTACTTGTATAAACAACTGTCTTCCCCTTCACCCTGCCTTGAGTAGCATTCTTTGAGATTGGACAGAAGGTATTACTTATATTTACATCTGCAGAACTGAGTACAAAGTATAGCCCTTAATTAGTACTCCATGATGTGGGTGTTTTTTTAAGTTAATATCCAAGCAAAGTTTTTGATGTTGCTTACTGAGATACTTGTAACAACTAGATTTTTTTAATGAAGAAAATGGTGAATGGAAAATAAACAAACAAGATAAAGCCAAGTGCATACCATAAAGTACTGTTAGAAAACAATGATGATACATTTGCCTTTAAGCTTCCTAACAGTCAGAGCAAAGATGGGAGATGAAAAGACACTCTATAATTAGGGTTGCCAGATATAGAAAAATAATAACAGAAAGCCAAGTTAAATTTGAATTTCTGATTAAAATGAATACTTTTAATATTCTATATTTATGCTGTATTAAGGATACATTTATACTAAAAAAATTATTTAGTGTCTATCAAAAATTTAGCTTTATCTGGATGTCCTGTATTTTATCTGGCAACGCAATCTATAATCAGGTTTTCCATACCCAAAAGATAAGGACCAAACCAGTTGCTCAGGTGAAGTTGAGCTTTTCCTAATACCAGATTTCTCCTAATAAAAGAATAATGGGATGCCTAATAATACTTGGTTAACTGAGCTTTCCTAGACTCTTGGTTTTTCTCCTCTGTACAATGAAGGAGTTTGAATCAACAGCCTATAAGCCTCCTCCTGTGATTGTTTGTGATTTTTCATACCCTGGGATTATGCTTTTTGACTAGATGGCTCTGCTGCAGCCAAAAACTACCAACTGGAGTACTTTCGTTTAGCTGAATTATTTACTTCACTCAAGGTGGTGATGTAGCCATGCTCTGATTCCCCAAACCTTTTGTGCCAGTTCTGGCTGGTGGCTCTTGTGCCCAACCCAAAAGGACTAGAGAGAGTCGCTTTCCCTCTTTCACTCATTCTACGTGTGCATTTTACTGCTAACCTCCTAGGCCCAGCAGGAGCAATGGTGACTGTAGCTTTCCTGAAAGAAGTTAAACTGAGGGCTAGAGTGTAAGTACTGCCCAGGAAGCAAAAGGGGACTCAGGGAAACAAAGCAACTAATCCTGGGTGGTTTGGCCAGTAAGTCATTGAGTGCTGACTTATATCCAAATTCTACAGCCTTTCCACTATGTAATACTGTCTCACAAAGAAGCTGAAGCCCAGAGCCTTGCAGAAATTTGTTTAGTTTACAACAGTAGGACCCAAGTGAAGCATTTATTGCCCTAGTGAAGCTCTCTGAGTTTAGATTCTTTTCTTTAACTTATTATTTTTATTATTTTTTGAAGCCTGCATGTTTGAGAAAAGAGAGTCTGGAAAATACTTTCTGCTCTCTGAAATCAAAAGTTTTTTTCTTTCATGGACCAAACTGGTAATATTTCAATGCAAAGATGTCAGGCTTACAAGATCAGGCCTCTAGACCATCCTTCCAACCTTCTCACTTGGTTTCTGTCTGCCCTGGGATGGCCTAATTCAGCAGTCAGACAACTGTTTGCATTTCCCTGAATATACCACATCCTCCCAAGCCTTTGAGCCTCTCCTTACCTTTTCCAAGACCCAGCTCAAGAATCACAGCTTCTGAGAAATCTCTCCTAGTTCTCTCAAGCAGAGCAAGGCATTGTCAATCAGCTCCTAGTGCCTACAACTCTTACTACATAAGATTATGATTCTTCGTTTACACATCCTTTGTCCACTAAAGCATAAGGTCCTTATAAAAATTTTTTGCTTTTTTATCTGTTTATTTTATAGCTACGTACCTCCGGCATTTAATGTAGCACCTAGCATAAAGTTCGAGCTCAGTAACTATTTGCTGAAGGGAGAAAAGAGGAAAAGGAGGAATGAAAGGAGGGAGGCAGGAATGAAGAGAGATTATTTGTATTAGAGTTCTTCAGAGAAAACCAAGAGAATCTCTCTCTCTCTCTCTCTCTCTCTGTGTGTGTGTGTGTGTGTGTGTGTGTGTGTGTGTGTAGCGAGAGAGAGAGAGAAAGATTACAAAGTATTGGCAAACATTCATTGATGACATAGGCCAGGTAGTCCCATGATCTGCCCACTGTGAACTGAAAAACCAGGAAAGTTGGTGGTGTAATCTGAAGTCCTCAGAGCTGGAGAGATGATGGTATAAATTCCCACCTGGGTTTGAAGGCCCGAGACAGGATCTCCAAGGCAGGGAGAAGATCGATGCTCCAGTGCAAGCAGACAGGCAGAGAGGGTGAATCCTCCCTTCCTCTACATTTTTGTTCTATTCAGATCCTTAATGAATGAGATGATTCCCAGCCACACTGGAGAGGGCAATCTACTTCACTCAGCCCACCAGTTCAAATGCTGAACTCTGATAGAAACTCCCTCACAGACAGATACACTCAGAAATATTGCTCGGGCAGACATCTGTGCATCCCATGGTCCAGTCAAGTTGACACATACATTAACTTATCACAGTTTCTGTGCAGTCTGCAGAAGAAAGGAAGCCCACTGACGTTTTGTTTGTTTCTTCTATTATTATTCTCTTGGTGACTTCTTTTAACAGTTTCCTTTTGTTTGTGGGCTTTATACATAACCAATTTTTAATAAGTCCCCACTGTTTTTTAATATTGAACCATTAGGATTAGGACTTACAATTGTCTAGACTGTGCCACAAGGTCTGAATCAAGGCTTAATATACATTGGGAGGAAATCTGTCATTATCTAAGTCAGTTTTTTCTTTGGTTTGTGTCTTCTCCCTTTGTACTTTCAGGCATAGGCTCAGTTAGTTGCTCGTAATATAAGGATAAATGCAACGAAAGCAATTTGCCAGTGCCGTTCAGTTGCACATCCAGTCATGTCAGCAAGTGCTGCCAATTTTCCTTCATAAATATTTTCCATATCTGCTTCATCTTCTCTAAACACCCTGCCACTGCGTTGAGCCAAGCTTTCCACCTCTCTCTTCTGAAGGATTGCCACAGCCTCATGGTGTTCAACCAGCCTCTCCACTTCCCTACCTCTGATCTATCCTCTATCCAACCACCAGAATGAGTTTGCTAAAACTCAGCTCTCAATTGCTTAATTGTCTTTACTTGTCTTCTATTAGTCTTCAACAGAAAGAACTGGTTCCCCTGAGAACAACACTGTTCGCATTGGATGAGGGTCTACCCTAATAACTTCATTTTAAATTGATTGCCTCATTTAGGATCCTATCTTCAAATAAGGTCACATTCTGAGGTACTGGGGATTAGGAGTCCACCACATAAATGTTGGAGGGGCACGGTTTAACTCATAACATCACCCATCCAGCCCCTTTCATACCTCCTTGTTTTTACACACATTGATTAATTTGCTTGAGATTCTTTTCCTCCCAGCTCCTAAGCACCACAGGTAGATTTGAATAATTAAAATCTTCTATTTTCTCTTCACCTTGTTCATCATTTTCTTGTATTCCTCTTCTATTATAACCTTTCTTTCAATGAATGATATCTATTGGTTTCCATGTCTATCTCTCTAATTTGCCATTTTGTTCCTAGTGCCTAACAGTTTTTGGCATAGTGTGGATAATTAGATGTGTTAGAGTAAATAAATTAGAAGGGATGAGACACAGAAATTGACACATAAAGTGAGCCCCCCAAAAAGCTTAAAAAAGTTATCCAAATGAAGAAAACGAGGAAGAGCTTTCCAGGCCTGTCCAGAGAAGTGACACAATATGATGTGTTTATGGAACTATTAGTATATAAATTAGTGAGTTAGAAATTACAGAAAGTGTGACTAGAAATGTAGGCAGAGACATATTATAAAGGGCCTTGTGAGCCAAGGAGTGTGGTCAGTATCTTATACTCATTAATTCATTTTATACACACACACACACACACACACACACACATTTACTGACTTCCTAGCACATTGTGTTAAATCACTGAAAAGTCCCAAAAAAGGAAATGACATGGCCACATTTGTTTATTAGAATATTATTAGTTTTAGTAGCAAAGTAAAGACAGATTGAAGAGGGTCAAGACTGGAAACAGGCAGGCCATTGAAGAAGTTGTTGCCCTGGCCCAGGCCTGAGATGATAAATAAACCAGCACAGATATTACAGAGAGTGGGGCAGGGGCAGGGGCAGGGGGCGGGTGGGAATCACAGTAATACTTAGAAAATAAAAGCAAATAAATTTGATGGCTGATTAAACAAGAGACATAAGAAAAGTTAAGGAGGAAAAGATAAATCCCATGTCTGGCTGGGTGATTGGTAGGATGATAGAGCCATTCCTAGAAACTTCAAAGATAGAAGAGAATCTAGTTGGAATGCATTTAGAGGTGGGGTGGAGTAGGGGATAAAATACAGAGGAAGATAAAAGTTGAGTTGAGTTGCAAGTGCTCAGGAAATATCCCATGGGAGATAGCAGGTAGATGGCCATCTCTACCAGTCTGAAACTTGGGAGAGGTTTTGGCTGGAGATGTGGATACTGTAGTCATCTATATAGAGAATATAACTGAAGTTGTGGTAATAGATCCATATTCCAGAGAAAATGGATATAGTGAGAGGAAGTCAGGACTAATTCTAGAACTCTAGGCTTAGTAGCAGTAATCCACTAGCTTTGGCTTTGAGCTATTTGTTGGTAACCCACATATTTGGAGGACTACAGACTTTCTAGTTTCATATTGAATATTGTCATAGGAATACATTAGTTTATGAAAACAAATACAATCAAATCCATGACTTTCAAGAGTGACAACCAAAAAAAAAAAAAAAAAAGCCTCTGGTGATCTCATTTTATTTTGTTCATTTATTTTGCTGATTTTATTTTTGTATTTGGAGTAATGCAATGTATTAAAAACATAGTCATTATTCATAAACCAAATCTCCCTAAGGAGCTCATTCAAAGTTATAATTGCAATAATTAAGTTAGATAAAGCAGGTAAAGGTTATCTAACCTCTCTTTTCACCTCCATGAAAGAAAACATAGAAGTACATGAAAGTAAAAAAATCTTTACCTGGCAGGGACCCTATTCAATCATCACATAAAATGGGAGGGCTGGAATCCTCCACTTTGAGGGATGAAAACCTAGCTATCAATAATGGGCATGTCACAATTGATCTTTACTAGTAGAGTCAGCCATTTGCAGATTCTATTCTGTCAAGCTACATAACCTTGTTCCCTCCCCTCAACATCTTGGTTTCTTTCCACTGTCCCAGTGCAGCCATCCAGCCCAGAACACAACAAGAATAGAGTTGATGAGCCCTCTTTTCCTCAACAAACACCTGTGGTAAGCAAAGGCTGTGTCTACTTCTTGACTATTGTATTAATATTTGTCTATTCTTAAATAGTCTCTCCAAATTCTCAATTTTCTTCATCTGTAAAATGGAAATTGTACTGATTTTTCTACCTAGTACTCTTGCATTACAAACTACCTTTGGGTTTGACTGTTTTCCCTCTAGTAAAATCATTGACAGGATTTTTTCTGTCAGGTTAAGCCTTTCTAATTCCTTGGTTGTGGTATCAAAATACCCTTGACATAAAAACCCCACTTCTCCACATTACATTGAGAAAATAATCCAAAAGAAAGAATAAAGTTTGTGCCACAGATATTCTTTGAAATATTATCTATTGTAGAAAGATGATATCTCACAACAAGAGATTAATTAATATTCACTTAATAGAATTGTATGCAGTTCTTAAAATGGCGTATTTATGAAGAAAGAACTAAGAGGGGAAAAGATAAAGGTGATAGCCACTTATATTTCTATAATAATCATAGATATATGAAAATGATTTATTCATTTAGGCAAGGACTTTAAGAGGACATTCATAAATGACTTTTAAAAGTCAAATTCCAATAATCTTGTGGTCATCCCTGCTATTTCCATTTAACAGAAGAGGAAACTGGACTCAAGAATTGCCCAAGACCAGTTTTAATCCTTTGAAGTAGCAGTATTGTGAGTGGATTGTCTTCTTGTCATTGTGTCTTCCATTAATGATGTTGGATGATTTTATGCAATTTTTGTTTTAATATTTGCTAGAAAGAAGACTGGGAAAATGAGTTCCATCTTGTAATAAGTAAACAGCGTGTTCATTTTTAATTCTGCAATTAGAAGTATAAACTTTAGAACTGGGCAGGCTCTGTATTCCATTGCTATTGTGGAAAATGCCTCACAATCATTTTAGAAGTGAGTTCCTCCCACTCTCCATGTCCTGGGTGCTCAAATGGAAAGGTCTATTCACCCCCCTCCTTTGTCTTTTCCCATAATCACTCATGACAGTGGCTGAGAATCCCTGTTGATCATTAAATGGATAAAAGAAATAGGCTTGAGCCATCTTTTTGACTGAAATTGTACCACTGTTGTGAGCCCTATGGCTCTCTCGCTCTCTCTAGCTTGGCTCCAGCCCCTTTAAGACTGCCCATGCAAGCTAGCTCAGCACATTGCTGAGAGAAAACTTGAAGACTCACTTAAATGATTGACCTATTTCTGGGCTCTCTGTTATTGCAAATTACAAGAATACACTGTGTGCATTTTCAGGTAATTTGATACTATTACCTTAAAACTCACTGGTTCCGCCTCCCCCTTCCCTCCTCTGTTCAGATGGAATATCTGACCTTTTCCCTTGGCAGGCTGCTTCTCTTTTCCAGGTAACTGATGATGATTTTATACCCTGGATGATAATCAATATGTAGAAGCTGTCTTTATTGATTTGGATAAAACCACCAATTATGGCTATTTTGAGCAGAGCTCAATGGGATTAGATGTGATTACATGGCAATGGGGTGTGAGCCCATCAGCAACTCAGGGGCTGCTGTGAGGCTATTTAATTGTTACAGATGAAATGCAAATGGGTGCTTATAACCACTTCCCACTCAGAAGACATACCTGCATCCTTCACAGGGCAGAACCTCCAGGCTGGACCACACCTGGCCATGCACTTAGGACTGTATGAGTCTGGTTCACAGACAGCACAGATCAAATGGCTCAAGGAGAACCAATGGCCTTCATGAATCCTGTTTACTCCGGTCTTGGCTGTGTCATTTATCCAGAAATCAGAGGCAGCAACATTTTCAAGAATATATGGATTTCAGGCAGATCAGTAAGAATGTCAGGCAGCAGGAAGAGAGAAATCAGCAGGCTTTAGCTCAGGCAGTATCCTTAGCTTGGAATGTTGGAGTGTCCCTCCCAGAATCCCCTTCCTGATAGCCCCAGATTCTCTGCTGCCTCCTCTGAAAACTTTCCTTGTCATCTTTTCTGGAAGATGATTCTATATCCTAGTCATTAGGAACACAGATCTTGAAGTTCCCCTGTTACTTCTTAGCTAAGTAACTTTGCACAAGTTACCAAACTTTTCTATGAACAATTTGTACAATAGGGACAATATTGAAATACTTAAAACTATACCTGGCCCTCATCCCCAGCCTTCCATTTGCAATGAAAAAGAGTTGGAGTCAGAGATTCCAGTGTACATCTCTGCTCTCTATATTTCTCAGCTATGTAGCTATGCCTACATTTCCTCATCTGCAGTAGTTACATGATTTAGCATATGCAATGGCCTCAGCCTACAGAAGGTGTGCTCTCTCCCTGATTATTATTTTTCTCCTCTCAATCAGTTACTGAGTGGATTGTCTGGATCTTAGACATCTAGGACCACATGTTTCCTCCAGTCATTGAGGGCTTGGTAGCACAATATGATCATAATAACAACAACAACACAGTCCTATTCCATTAATTAATTCATTTATCCATCCATTCATTCAAGAGGTATTTATTGAGCATTTATTAAAGGAGGGACTGTTACGAGCACTGGGGTATATGGCGCTGAGCAAAACAAATGAGGTGTCTGAAATGATGGAGCCTACATGCCAATGGAAGGGGAGAGATACTAAACATATGGAAACAAATAAGTGGAACAAGATAATTTAAGTGCTGTGGAAATATAAATCAGGGTTATGTGACCAAGATTGACTGGGACATGAGCATTGGGAAAAGGCTGTTGATTTGATTAGACAGTGCCTCTCTAAAGGGATGACATCAAAACTATGACCTGGAGGCCACAAAGGATTCTTTCAGGTAAAGTTCTGGGAAGAATTGCAACAAGGTCATTAGGCAGAAACAGACTGGTATGTTCAAGGAATATCAAAGGCAATCTGGACAGTCCATAGCAAGCAATGGGGAAATCTCCTTGAGCAAAAACGCAGGTGCTCCCGCTCCACTGAAGTCATTAGCTCCTATTTATTTCAGGAGTCCTGCACTGACTCGGGAACAATCATGACTCAACTCCTGGCTCCCTCGTGGTGACTCTCCAGAGTCACACTGAATGTGGGGCCTGGGCTTTTTGTTCCTGCAGTTCCTGCTATGCCATTTGATATCACCAGTGTTGACAGAGTTCTAGCCACTGCCCTGTTCTCCTTCATAATCACCACAGTAGAGCAAGGACACAGATGCATGTTTGGGGAACAGAATATTTCTCCTTATGTGTACTGCACTCAAGACTTAGACCACAGAGCAGAATTGTGATTAGTTCTCTTGCCAGCCCTAATTGAGTAGAATCTATTTATATGATCTTGTCTTCAGTTCATTCAGACTACCCTAGAAGTGGCATCCTAGAACGCTTTTACTAATTTGGGAGTTCAAGACATTTAAAATGTATGGAATCATGCTCTATTCCACATAACTCTTCTCTTTTCTAGTATACTTAGTGGATAGGAGTCTAGACGTGGAGTCAGATGGACCTGGGTTCAAGCCCCTTTTCCACTGATTGAGTGAACCTGAGCAAGGGAAATAATCTCCCTGTGCCTCATCTTCCTCTTCTATAAAATAGGGAGAGTAATAATAACTGTATCATAGCTTATAAAACACCAGTACAGGACCTGTCATATAAAAAGACACAATAGTTTTTCTTCAGTGTTGTTACCTTTGGACCAAGATGTGCGCCTTGACCTTCTACTTTTTTTTTTCCTTTTTTTTTTTTTTTTTTTTGAGATGGAGTGCAGTGGCGCAATCTCGGCTTACTGCCACCTCAACCTCCAGGGTTCAAGTGATTCCCCTGCCTCAGCCTCCCAAGTAGCTGGAATTGCAGGCACCCACCACCACGCCTGGCTAATTTTTGTATTTTTAGTAGAGACAGGGTTTCACCATGTTGGCCAGGCTGGTCTCGAACTCCTGACCTCAGATGATCTACCCACCTTGGCCTCCCAAAGTGCTGGGATTACAGGTGTGAGCCACTACACCCGGCCCTAACTTTCTTCTTTTAAGAAGAGTTCCTTCCCACTTCCTGTGACACTAAGATGTGATTTTTATTCTCCATGGTTGGGACACAAATGAGACACACCCATCAGCTGGTTTGTTGAGTTACTGATTTCTTAATTACTGAGTTACTGATTCCTCCAAAGAGGATCCCCAGACTCGCATATAAGTAAAACTCTTCTCAGCAGTGGCTGAATTTATAGGAGATAACACAGCTGAGTTCCTTTTTTGGAGTTCCTTAAAACTGCAAAAAACAAAACAAAACCCAGAGCTCACACTATACTAGCTACTCTGATTTGTGCAGACACCTGGACATGCATTAAATTCACGGTGTCAGAAAACAAACATGGAAAACCCACTGAAGCACCAATCCATTTTTTCTTCTCTTGCTTTTCATGTGCTTTTGAGTAACCAAAGAACATTCTTGTTTAAAGTTAAAAAAAAAAAAATGCTAGTAGAGTTTGCTTTTGGAGAGAGCTCCTTATAAAAGCTGCAGGCTTTTGGGGGGCTGAAAAACAGAACAATTGTAAACTCCAAGTATGACTTCTGGCCCCATCATTTAAGGCTGAATTCTTCTGTCTGAGACACAGTGATGGTTCCCACTGCATAATTTAGACTCCTGCACTTAAGTCCTGTTCACAGGAAGAGTAGCTCACTCAGCCTGCAGCAAAGGTAGAATATGCAATAGTTCTGTGGTGTTGTTGGAACAGGGCTGACGAGAGAGAATTTTCCTGCTAATCCTCTATCCATTCTGACACCAGCCTGGCATTTGGGAAGTGGAAGGGAGATAAAGATTAGGACTATTTAGGGTGAGCAGAGACGTGTAGCAGCCTATATGCAAGTGTCACTTCTCAAATACGAAACTGAGAAATAGATCACATTTTACACTGAAATTTTGCACTGCTTCTGAGCATCTTGCCAAGAGCTATTCGAAGATAGCAAATATTTTAGGATTAAGGGTCTCCAAATCTGAGCAGAATAGGCCCAGCCATGGAGTAGGTCAGCACTTCTGAGGCAGTTGCTTTCACTTTTCATGGCCATGTTTGTATCCATGTCATGACTGAGTCAGGAAACCCGCCTGCTCTGTTTTGTTTTGTTTTACCAGTTTTGGTTGTTTGACCATCAGATTATACAATCGCTGAGACTCAACATGCTACAACTCAACTTGGCTGCAAAGATAGCAAAACATAGCATTTTTAAAAATCTGCCAGTCTTTAGAGAGTTGAATTGCATAATGTCTGTAGCTTACCAAGTGTTTTTCCATCTTCAGTCTGATACAACCAAACTGAATAGTCTTGACAAGGTGATGTTTATGGTTGCTAAGACAGAAAACAATTCCCACCTTAAGCCCTGTTCCCTCTTCCCTCTGCTTGCTCCCTGGGTGACTTCCTTCTTTCCTTTATTTAGTCATTCAATTGGTTTAAACTTCATTTTAACAAATGAATTCATTCCAATATGCATGTGGTTTTAGCCACCACCTGATGCTGATGGCAGCCTGCTCCCTCTTGTCATCCACAAGTGAGTACTACTGTCTGCTGCATGAACATTTCCACCTGGCTGCCTCATGTACACTTCTGCTCACCCTACATAGTCCCAAACTCTGCATTCCTCACACTTAAATGTAAAGCTTAACTCATTCTCTTTCCTCCTCCTTCTGAATTTCTAATTGATGGAAAGCTATCAGCACATTTTGCCCAAGCCAGAATGCTAGGTATACCTATTGATCCAGCTCCCTTACCAATTTTATACAATTGATTAATAAAACTTGCCCACTCAGCCTGTTAATATCTCTGAACTCTGTGCCTTTTCCTGTTGTTGCTGTAGCTCAAGCCAACATCATTTCTTACTGTGATCACTGCATCAGCCTCCCATCATTTCTCCCCACCATTTTTCTTGTCCAATTTCAATAGCTTCTATGCAACTAAGAGTGATCTTTCTGAAATGCTTATTTGACTATGTCACTCACTACTAAAATCTTTCAGTGGCTCTCCATGGCCCTCAGTCCAAGCTCCTTTGTTTGGCTTAAAAGTTGTCCATACCTTAACCTTTTCTTACCTATATAGCCCTGTTTTCTACTGCCATCTGCCTACTTCTACCCTCCAAATCTCCCCCAGTCTCTCTACCCGCCTCCCCAGCCTCCTTTCTCTCTCTCACTTCCCTGTATAGATGGATGGAGCCCTTGCTTCTTAAACAGCGCTCCTTCTCTTCTCTGCCTATTTCTTTCCTTTTACCCATAAGTTAGCTAGTGGAACATCTTCCAGGAAGAATTCTCTCATCACCCTCCTCCCTTATTAAACTGTGACCTCCTTAAAGATAGGGCCCATGTCTTCTTCACTTCTGAAAGTCGATTTCTAGCAGAGGGCCTCCCACACAGTGCTTCATAAAAACTCAAAAGGTTGAGTGAGAATTTCTATCTCAATGTATGACTGACAGTCTAAATGCAGCTCTTAGCCCAACATGTTACCCAGAAGGCCTCATGGACCTAGTGAAGAGTGACTCCCTGTGTCCTCGTGGGTTTCCCTGCATCCTGAAGTGGGCACACAATTAAATGGCCAGCTCTTACAGTTAAAAGCCAAGCAAACCTTCCACACCTTTCTGGAAGTTCACAGTAGATCTGTTTTCATTTTGCAGATGAGAAAATTGAGGCAAGGGAACAGGTGGCCAAAAATACCCTCATAGCCTTGAGAAAGTCCATCTTGATGTTATCCAGTGAAACTTAATGGCAACACAGGAGCCAGGGAGCCTGCTTTATTTTGGAAATGAAAATGTCGGTATAGTTGGTGAGAATTTGAAGAGAAAAGACACAAAAAAGTAGAAGGCTAACACCAATTCCAAACAATTATAAAGAATCATAATAAAGTTACTATGAATCAAAATATCTCATATTTATCTCATTTAGTTCTCACAATAATCTTTTTATTCCTGTTTGTTGTAGGAAGAAATTAAAGCTCAGAGAAGTTCGATAAATTGCCCAGAATCTCACACACACTAGTGAACAGCATAGTCAACATTTGAACACCAGTTTTCCTGATTTCAAAGTCTACATTCTTGGATGTGAGGGTGATCTGGCTGTGACATCTGCTACCCACTGATCACCAGGGTTGATTCAGCTGATCTGGCTGGCTAGGCAGATGTCCCCTTCCTCCCTCACCGCTCCATGTGTTTCCCTCCCTAAGCTGCATGCTCGGTTGAAGAGGACAACCATCCCCAATAGAGGAGGGCCAGTCTTCAGCAAAGGGTATACGAGTAGCTGTGCTCCACTGCTAGAACCTCCAAACAAGCTCTCAAAGTCTATATTCTTCATCATCAAGTGATACTGCCTTTCTAAAGAGAAAATTGAAAAATTCAGGAAGACTGCTCCTTATGTGTGGCCAGGGCCATATAGAGTAAACATTCTTTAACTATCTCTTAAATGAAAATGAGTGAGTGAAAAATTTATCTAGAATCTTCTGCTGGTTTATTTTCAGATTTCTTCCATTTACAGAACAGACTTCCCAGGAGTCCTCAGGCCAAGTCAGACAGTATCTCTTGAGATTTTTTTTTTTTAATGGAGTTTCACTCTTGTCACCCAGGCTGGAGTGCAATGGCACAATCTGGGCCCACTGCAAACTCCTCCTCCTGGGTTCAAGCAATTCTCCTGCCTCAGCCTCCCAAGTAGCTGGGATTACAGGCACCCGCCACAATGCCCAGCTAATTTTTTTGGTATTTTTAGTAGAGACAGGGTTTTGCCATGTTGGCCAGGCTTATCTCGAACTCCTGACCTCAGGTGATCCATGTGCCTCGGCCTCCCAAAGTGCTGGGATTATAGGCATGAGCCACCGTGCCCGGCTGAGATTTTTTTTAAGAGAAAAATCTAACCATTGACCATATTGGACATGAACAAGATGCCAACATCTTGAGCAGCTTTGTCCAACAGAGCCTTCTGTGACTAAGGAAACGTTCTAGCACTGCATTGTACTATCTAGAGGTAGCCACCTGTGGCTGTCCAGTACATGACATGTGGCTTGTGTGACTGAGAAACTAAATTTTAATTTAATTTTAATTAATATTAATTGAAATAGTCACATGTGGCCATGAGATAGCAAAGACATTTCATTCAATAATTATTTATTGAGCACCAAGCTAGATGATGTTAAGCACTGAACTAGGTGATAAGTGAGGTAAAAACTAAAGCAATTCCTTGTCCTCATGGAGCTATAGTCTCATGAAGCTAGATATCAATCAAATAATTATACCAATAAAAACAAGATTGCAATAATGGTGATTGTTATGAATGAAGGTTATAGAGTCTATTGAGATCTGGACTAATCTGAGTGTCTCATGGAAGTTTCCTGAAGAAGGAATATTTGGGTCTGATCTGATGGATGTTAACCAGGTGAGAACCTTCCCTGTAGAGGCAAATTATAGGAGAAGTCCTGAGACAATTGGCAGAATGAGAACTAAAATGGGGCAGAGAGGCTAGAATGCTAAGATCATGGGGGCACTGTAGGGATGGCCTGGGTCACACCATATCAGGTCTTATAAAGCCATGTTAAGGCCTCTGTCTCTGTACCAAGCATAATGTGAACCTATTGAACTGGTTTTGGCTGCATAAGGGGATGCAGGGAAA
This sequence comes from Symphalangus syndactylus, assembly GCF_028878055.3. NCBI lineage: Eukaryota > Metazoa > Chordata > Mammalia > Primates > Hylobatidae > Symphalangus > Symphalangus syndactylus. The sequence continues at coordinate 38,318,161 of NC_072425.2, read as the reverse complement.
CCAGTGAGGAAACTGCCTGGTAGTGATAGACTCAGTGAAGAAGGGAGCTCAACAATAGGCATATACTAGAATCTCCCAGGTACAATACAACTTCTATCTCATCCTTTTCTAGAGCCAGCCTTCCTACAGTTACATGCATGCCTAATTGCAGGGCTGGGTAGGAAGCCCCTCCCACTTCTACTCTCTGCCATGGCTGGCACATCTCACAGGTTCTCACGCTGAAATCTCCTCTTCTACCATCTACTACAAGTCTGCCCACCATACAAAGGGTACTGCTTGGCTGTTTTAGGCTCATGGTTCCTTAGAATGAACCGTGAAGGTTACGAGAAGAAGAACATTTGATAAGCTTAGTGAGCCTCTTCTCATTGCTTTCTTCTTTCCTCCCAGATAACATTGCTGTCTCACTTCTCCCTTCGCATGGGACAGTCATTTATTCTTTTCTCTGGTAGTTACTCTTTCCAGCCAAACTCTGACAATCTACCTTTCTGATGCCTCTTGCCAAAGGCATCTTACAATTTCAAGGGAGGCATGAAGGTTCACATACATAACATAATACAAGATGGCAGGTATTGAGTACCATCTTCATGGAACAAGTAACAATAAGCACTTACACAATAATAAACCAAGAGAGACTTCACAAAGGGATGATATTGGGCTATATCTTTAAAAATGTGTGCACACAAGAGCAAGAAGCCTTTCTAAGAAATAAAACTGTACAGGCAAAGGTCAAGGGCAGGGAAAGGCAAGAACCGCAACTAGAATTGTTTGGTTAGAGCCCTGAGGGAAGCAAGGCAGGCCAGACAAATTGAAGCCAGATGGCAAGGGGCCTTGAGTGTCACATAAAGCTATTTGAGCTGTTTTCATTAGGTAGCAGCCACTGGAAATATGGGGAGGCCTGAGCTAATCTGAGCAGCATCTCACAAAGATGGATCTTAGAGTTATGTATGGAAGAATTTCACTGGATAAGAGACCAAAGTCAAGGAAACCAGAACAAAATCTTTCGAATGGCCTTGCCTGGGCTTTCTAAGGCTTCACACTTTCTAAGTGTGCTGACTCTTTCTAAGTGCCTGACTCTTTATTGTACACCTGTTTTTGTTTTAATGTATTTATTAAACACTTACTAGACATTCACCAGGCATGTCCAATGCCAGACAACAAAGTTGACCTCCATCCTAACACTATGTTTTATTCATCCTGCATCTATAAACTCTAGCAGAACTCAAGTCAAGCAGTAGGCACTTAACAGATATTTGTTGAAGAACTGGTCAACTTTGGTTTCTAAACCATTGTAGCAACAAAGATAACAACGATAACAACAGCATGAGTAATGTCAGAGGTGTTTGAACCAGAGTGCCTCCATCTTGAATAGGGGCTGGGTATAATAAGACTGAGACCTCTTGGGCTGCATTCCCAGACAATCAGGCATTCTAAATCACAGGATGAGACAGGAGGTCGGCACAAGATATAGGTCATAAAGACCTTGCTGATAAAACAGTTTGCAATAAAGAAGCCAGCCAAAACCCAGTAAAACCAAGATGGTGATGAGAGTGACCTATGTTCATCCCCACTGCTACATTTCCACCAGCACCATGACAGTTTATAAATGCCATGGCAAAGTCTGGAAGTTACCCTATATGGTCTAAAAATGGGAGGAACCCACAGCTCTGGGAACTGCCCACACCCTTCCTGGGAAACTCATTAATAATCCACTTCTTGTTTAGCATGTAATTAAGAAATAACCATAAAAATGGGCAACCAGCAGCCCAGGCTGCTGCTCTGCCTATAGAGTAGCTATTCTCTATTCCTTTACCGTCTTAACAAACTTGCTTTCACTTTGCACTGTGGACTCACCCTGAATTCTTTCTTGCACAAGTTGCAAGAACCCTCTCTTGGGGTCTGGATGGGGCCCCTTTCAGGTAACAGTAATAAGAGTGACATCAGGGCATCACTCTGTCCCAGGCAACGGTGTGAGTGCTTCACACAAATCAATTAATTTAATTCTCACAATTACCTTATGAGATAAGCATATTACTGTCCCCGTTTTACAGATAGGCAAACTGAGACCCCTAAGAGAAAGGTCTTCCCCAAGACATCACAGATATTAAGTAAGAGAGCTGGATCGCAAACCATAGCAACAGATCAGAGCCTATGTTCTCACTCAATATCTCTCACCTCCTTTCATGGGGCTGTCTGCTGATTTCTGGACTCTTCACCTTCCACATTCTGCTTTATGTCTAGAATAGCAAGAAGCAGAGACGCTCTCCAAGTAAAAGTTCATCCAGACAGCCCACTTAAGAGTTTCGGGAAGGGAGGATTTCCCTCCCTCCCACCTCTATGGTCATTACGGTCACTGTCAGCCAAGAGAGGCCATTCAGAGGCACATCCTGAGACAACATGCAGGATCCTTGTGGGAAAAAAGCAGAAGAGATGATGCAGGTGGCCTCCTGGGAAAGTGAAGGGAACCTGAAATTGGATAATGGGGTCCACCCTACACTGGGCATGAGGTAAGGAATTTTACCTTCTCACAATTCTCACAACCTGTGATGGAAGTATTATTCTCAAATAAATTGCCTAACATCGCACCACTAACAAGGGGCAGGGCAAGTCTGTCTGAACTCTTTCCATCTCACCTCTCTGCCTCTACCTCTACAATAATGGTGAAATTGGCGTGGGGACAAGGAGGAGGGAAGTGAGGGGGCATTTGTACCCCTCACCAACAAATGAAAAAGCAGACATTTGGAGAAGAATCATTTATATTCTATGGGCATCATCATTAGGGTTTTGTGGGGAAGTGTGGGTTGTTCTGTGTTTTTGTTTTTGGCATGAAAACAATCTACCACATATCTTATCAAAATGACATGGCTATTCCTTGTTATAAGAAAACTCACCACACCAAACCATTGCCATTACAAAGTGCATTAAAGTAGCAAATTATTTGTATTCTGCCTAAGTATATAAATTACTAAATTTTTCAGGTTTCTCTAGTAAGTGTCATGCCAATGCTATTATCTTGTCCTAGTTCAATGAGCCTTATCTTGAATATCACCTAGTGTTCATAACGGAAATTTTAAAACAAAAATCTGAGGTCAAACAATATGTATTGAAAGCAGACACCTGGCCTGAATGACACAACCTCAGGTCGTTCAGTGATTCTCCTGATTATCTGTCTTTTTGAATAGAAGAAAATGGTTTTTCAGATTTGTATTTAAATTTCAAAATAACAGTAGTAGAGGCACATCTCCAAGACCTGATATTGTCTTAAATCCACAGTTTTTAGTATTTTTCCTTCAACTCTTCAGCAGGATAAAATCATTACAAAAGTCCCCTTAAGATCTCATTAAGAGGAGACCCCATGAAGCTGACCCCACAGGGAGATATAGGTAGGGTACAGCCATCCTATCTCATAAAGAAAGAACAAGCCCTTCTGATGAATCTCAAACTGTCTTCATCTTAGTCCAAATGTAGGAGTTACATGTGAACCAACCAATCGACATCTCACTCCTTATAACTAACAGTGCCTGCAGAGGCTGTTCTTGGGCTCTTTCTGGGGTGTTGACTGAAGTCCTAAGACGCAGAGTCTCTGGTTTCTTCCCAGAGTCCCTGGGCTTGGTGGAGGTCCTGGAATCCAAGCCACGGTGAACTCATGATCCAAGGGTTTACTCACTGGTTCATGCAACAGGAAGAGAGGCCCAGTTCACCTGGGGCTGGTCTAGAAAATATAAAAAGTGAAGCTCTCCTGGCCCACAGGGAAAAGGTAAGAAAGTGTGTCTGGGGAACAGGAAGGCACTCATTAGGATACGGAGCATCTCCTAGGGGCAGAGTGATTTTGATTCAGATTCAGACTGTAACAGCTCCTGGCATCATGCAAATGAAAGCACCAAGGAGTCTTTCTTCCATGAAAATGGGGCAAGTTGCCCTTTTTTTTTTCAAGTAGCTAAGCAACAAAAAATATAAATTACATCACAGAATGGTTGCCTAGAAAGAAGAGAAACTATTTGGGCTTTAAAAATGACCTTTCTTTTTGAGAAATATTTAATTGTGTCTAAAAAGTGATAGAAAACAAAAGGTAATGAAATGGCCCTAAATCACCTTAGGGTTAAAAATAAGTAAAAATAGTTCTGGCTGAGTGTAACAGTCAGTGTGAGTAAGAGTGTGCATGTGTGTTTGTGTGTGTGTGTGTGTGTGAACATGTATAAATCTGTCTTCTGCCTAGATTGAAAATCATTTGAAGACAGAGACTATGATATTTGGGCTGAATTGAAATCAAATAAATTTCTAAGATAAATTTTGATCTACTCCTCTCCCAGTCTTTCTTTTCTTTAAAATGGCACTATTTTCCCCTTGTCTACATATGAGAAACTCCCATTAACTATAAACCCTGGAAAATAGAGACCACTTAATTATCTCTTTTGGTTACCTAATTCCATAACACTCACCTAGTTCTCTCTCTCTCTCTCTCTCTCTGTCACACACACACACACACACACACCATTCAAATACTTCATAAGGAAGTCTAGGAAGAGCTAATCAATACATATTTACTGAAACACTTTTGAGTATGTACAATGTGCATGGAAGTTACGAGAATTTGTAAGAGCTGCACCAAGAAATGAAATGATTGAATTCTGATTGTGGATTCCTACACCATAGAAAATACTCATAAAAATATTATAGCACAACTGTTTCATTGGTATAAAAAGAGAAACATAATCTGTGCTGGCTGTTTTCCTACTTCTAAGTGTGTCTATATGTTTTCCTTATTTCATGCAAACAAACACACATTGAGCACCTACATAAGACACTACTGTAAGAAAGACAGTAAAGCGTCAGATAGGTGTCTGCCCTTAACATGTTCAGGAAGAGAAGAATAAGACAATATGGTTGGCAGAAGAGGTGGGAGTGTCCATACTGGAGAATGTGTCCATATTTTGCCACTTTCTTGCTGCGTGACCTCAGATAAGTAGCTTAACATTCCTGAGCTTTAGTTTTCTCTTCTGTAAAACAGGGATAACAGTACCTCAAGGTTTTCACAAAACTCAAATAAAATCATGAAAGTGATGTGCAATCTATAAAGTACTATTAGATGTTAACTAAAATATAATTTCACGGACAATAAACATATCTACTATATTCACTGAATGGTTGAAACTGGAATTCTGGCCATCCTGGGGTTAAACCTGGCTTGCATTGTGTGTTTTTAAAACTTTGAAAGAGTCTCAACACTTAAAACTCAAATTCAGATTCCATTAAATAAAAATCTGAAAAATCTTACAGCATTGGACCCACATTATTAATAACAATAATGGTCTAAAATTGAGTAGCAAAGCTACTTTTAGAAGGAAGAGTTATCTTTTAGTTAGCCACAGTCTCCACTATTCCCTTTTGGCTTATGTAAGTTAAAAATCACTATAATAAAAGAGAGACAGGGGTAAGTGCAACGAAAGAAGGGGAACTGGCAGAGAGATGGGACTTCTGCATATTCAAGAGAACACTAGCAACTGGAAGGGTTGGGAGAGCTGCCTGGTAAAGGTGATATTTGAGGATGTGAGAATGAGGGGAGTTTAAAAGAAGAACAGTTTGAAAGAAGGTACAGTGGCATGGAAATTGGTAGTGATAACCACTATCAAATTAACATAAGGATATGTGGAGAGTACTCATTTATTTATCCAATATGTATTGAGAATCTAAGTGTCAGGCTCTGGACATCAAGAAACAATAAACAGATACTTGAACCTGCCTTCTCTGGAGCTCATAGCCTAGTGAGGAAGACAGAAAAGTAGAGGTAACAAAGTTGAACAAATTCCCTTTGGGGGTCTTTGATGACAACTAGGAAAAAAATCACAGTATTCCTCAATCTTTACCAACTAGACATGCTATTCAGGAGTTAGGATCATGAACCATAGACAAGAGTCCAATTTTACCATTAATCCCCGGTATACCCATCAACAGCTGGCCATGCTCATACACACCACTCTTTCCTAACTCTTACAAATAGAGATAAAACCAATATCAGCTACTTCCCAGTTCCTTTTAGATGACAACAGTAGAAAATAGAAGTGCAGATGCTTCTTGACATGTGATGGGATTACATCCCAATAAACCCATCATCATAAATCAAAAATATCCTGTTGAAAATGTATTTAATGCTCAAATAAACTCATTGAAAAGTCAAAAAATCATAAGTTGAACTATCATAAGTCAGGGACCACTGTAAAATTATTTGCAATGTAAAATATGTTATGTAAGTGTATGTTGTTAGCATTACCATTTCTCTGGTCTCCAGGGATCACTTACAGCATAGGCAGTAGGGATAATCTCCTATCAGGGAAACAGCAAGAGTAATGCTTCATAACTATTCATGGGTAATGGAAAACAAGGGCAGAATGAATGTGAGCACAAGCCTTTAAACTACACAGACTTGAATTCAAATCCTGTCTTCACCATTTGTTACCTGAATAACTGGGCCTGTTTCCTCACTTATAAATTATATCTAATAATGTCTCTTTCTTAAGGCTGTTATGAGAATAAAATTAGAGTTAGACAGTGCGTAGTTCATAGTAATTATTTGATAAATGGCACTGAAGATTGTTTTACTTACAGCTCAACTATCTCAAGATGACAGAAGTAGCATTGCAGAATCAAGGAATCATAGAACTAGAATGACCTCAAAAAAATTGTATTTTCTCTTTCTGAGACTATGGTCTTTCACATCTTGTTCTAGCATTTCTTACTCCAAAAGTTGTGATCCGACTTATTCATTCCAAGAATTCCTCCTCCTAAATGTAAGCCCATTTTGTCTTATTTTATTCCTCTGTAGAATAACAGGACTAGAGAAAAAATCAGGATAAGACCAAGATCTAAAATGACCAAATGTTCTGGTTTGCCTGGAACCAAGGAGTTTCCCAGGACACTGCACTTTCCATGCTAAAATGAGGACAGTCCTGGGGAAACAGACAGTTGGTCACTGTACCTCAGTTAGTGGTGCCATGTTTTGATCTCTGATTAAACTAGAAAAGCCAAAAACTGTACAACTCAGTACATTCTATTTCTTACTGTATACAAATACTGACAACTAGAAGTGGTAAGAAAACTAGAAGCAAATGCCCCAGGTGGACCAGTGTATGCACTGCCACCTTTCTCCCTTAATTAAACCTGGTCTTTACATTGCCAGGACTCTCTGATTTGGTAGTTATAGTCACCGTGGAAGAAATGTGGCCTTCCTGTTGTAGCTATATATCTGATGCTATCTCAGAATCTCACAACTTGATGCCAAGTGATTTTTGAATGAACAGTGTCTATAGTGAAAGGCTTGTTTTTGTGTCTTGTCTTATGCAACCTGGATCAGAACAAAAACATGGCACCTTTTTTACTTCAGTGACTGTATGTGAGTTTTGTCTCCACTGATTTAGGCCAAAGTTGAGTTCTCTTGTCAATGTATTTGTCTGTCTGATTAACGGCAGTCCTCTCTTCTTTGGCTAGGATGCCAAAAGCTCATTACTGAGTGGCTTGTGAACCAAATAATGATGGCTGAAGGTATGAGCTCTCTGATAAATTTGCACATATCAGACAGAATGGGCTTCCATTACATATATCAGAAAAAATGGGCTTACATTTAGGAGGAGGAATTCTTGTAATGAATAAGTAGGATCACAACTTGCAGCTGTTTAACTTTATTTTTCATGAACTTAAAATAACTTAGGAAACTTTTTTGCTTTGGAATTGTCTTTAGTTTTTCTCTGAGAGTCAAACCCTTGAAGTCAGTCAGGACAATGTCTGAATACAGAGAGAATGAGAAACATTCCCTCTACGATGCCCCCAATTCCTTTGAGGGTTATAGGAAATAAGCCAATAATTTCCAGTGGTCAGTCAGTTTTTCCAGTAATTTAAATGACTCACAGTGGTATAAACCAGGTCCTGTTGAGAAGCATTACACCATCCCCTTGTGATGATAAGCAGAAGCTCTTTAGTGAAGTTGTACAAACCCAACTTTCAGCAGCATTAGCCACATAATCAGATAATCTTGAAGAGCCATCTTGATTTTTAAAGCATTGAAAAATAGGTCTTTAAAAAACATGGAAGATTTAACAAATGACAAGCTGAAAAAATAAATTGTAACACATACGACCTACAAGTGATCTGGTTTCCTTAATATATAAAAAGCTCTTATAATCCAACAAGAAAAAGCAGATTAACAATCCAATAGAAAAATGGATAAAGATCACAAGTAGGCTTCTTCTTAGAATATAGAAATGGTTTATAGGATTTTGAAAAAGATGTTCAACTTCATTAAAAGCAAATGTTCAAAACCTATAATAAAGCAATAGTATAAATTTATTTTATTATGATAAATTACATTGAAACGTTTTGAGATAGCAAAAGAATAAACACATATTAAATGTTCATCAGTTTGAAATTGAACTGGTACAAGAATGGAGATTCAGTATGCCTTTCTTATGAGGATCCTCTCAAAACCCTCTCTTGTTGTAAGAACAGACTTTCGCAGACCATTGGTTGGAGTAGTGATGTTTCTTTATTCGACCTCCAGAGCTGCTAAATAAGATGACAAAAGTCTGTGTTTGGAGATGGGACAATATTGTTGGCAGTAATGCTGGGGTGTCCAAGACTAGAGGATGAATCTAGGTTCTGCATTTTCTTACTCTGTGACTTGTGAACAAGTCACTTAACATTCCTGAACTTAAGGTTTCTCCTTTGCAAAACAGGGATAACAGCACCTCACAGGGTTTTCATGAGACTCTGATAAAATCTTAAAAGTGACTTGCAAACTGTAAAGCACTATAACATGTAAATTTAAAAAATTTCACAATTAGCATATCTACTTGTACTAATGGGATTGTTAATTCTGCCAGACTTTATAGATCATCCATGGCCATCCTGGGATCAAATCTGGCCTGCACCATGTCTTTAAAGCTTTGAATTATCAACATTTCAAACTCAAATTTCAGGGTTTTAAAAAGTCTGGAAAATCTGGCAACATACTGCCCACATTCTAGCATGGCAATAATAGACTAGAATTGAGTGGTGGAGCCTCTTTTAGAGGGGATGTTTACCCTCCACTTGGCCGCAAGTCATCACTACTCCCTTTTGTCTTATGCTTCACTCATTTACACTTCCTGTCTGTAGGCCTTTGAATTGCAACCCTGCAGTTAGTTTGTCACCATAGTTTGCAAAAGAAATCACTGCAGACCAGGAAAGTAGGGTCTTGGTCACCGTCACCCAGCAAGCACTGAAACCCACCAGAAGAATCTTTATGGCCAATTACTCTTTAATTCATGTGTGCCTCACACACCACAACTCTGAAGCTCTGAGCCCATAATCAAGCTCATTTATTTTCTACAAAACAAGAGAGAAGATCCTGTTTGTCCTGTAGCTGATCTGGGCTCCCTCTTACTAGCTCCTTCTTGAAAAGCTAGATTTCAAATGAGAATAATCCTCAATTAAAACCTTGTCTTGATTTCCCTTTTTAGCTTGGCCACTCTTGCCCACCCCAGTGTCTGTTAGGCAGTTCCTCTGCTACAGTTTCCATGACTGTGTGCTCACAGGCCTAGTCACTTTATAAGAAACTTCACTTCAGCAGGATGTGAACACCACAGGGGAAACAGTCTGGCAGAATTTATCCTGCTAACAGTGTTAAAACTGGTTTAGCAGAAATACCACTTGACCATTGACCAATAGGATTACTGGGTATATACCCAAAGGAACATAAATCATTCTGTTACAAAGATACATGCATGCGTATGCTCATTGCAGCACTATTCACAATAGCAAAGACATGGAATCAACCCAAATGCCCATCAATGATAGACTGGATACAGAAAATGTGGTACAAATACACTATGAAATACTATGCAGCCATAAAAATGAGTGAGATCATATCCTTTGCAGGGACATGGATAGAACTGGAAGCCATTATCCTCAGCAGCTAACGCAGGAACAGAAAACCAAACACTGCATGTTCTCACTTATAAGCGGGAGCTGGACAATGAGAACACATGGACATAGGGAGGGGAAGAACACATACTGGGACCTGTCGGGGCAGGGGAGTGTGGGAGGGAGGGAGCACATCAGGAAAATCAGCTAATGCCTGCTGGGCTTAATACCTAGGTGATGGGTTGATAGGTGAGCAAACCACCATGGCACACATTTACTTATATAACAAACCTGTACATCCTGCACATGCACCCCAGAACTTAAAATTTTTAAAGAAACAACAAAAAACTGGTTCAGGCTCTGAGTGAGCTTCAAGATACTCCTAGATGAAATTCTTCTCTATCCCATGGGAGCCAACAGACCCACAAGAAAAGGAACTCGTGTGTGTGTGTGTGTGTGCGTGTGTGCGTGTGTGTGTGTGATTTATGAATGAGAATTATGCAGTAAGTAACCAAATTAAACCATATCTGGACAACTCTTGCCTAAGAAGTATTCTGTTAAGAGATAAATGGGTTGACTCAACACTGAAAATGAAAGTCGGTGATTCATGAATGCATTCATTTTCTTCTTCATGCATTCAGCATTAACCGAGTGCCTGTTACATTCCTGGCATTTGCTAAGATTCCCGGATAAAAAAACAAGCCCAGTTCTTGGTCTCAACAATCTTACTTGACTGTACCATTAACCACCTGTCCAGTTAAACAACTTAACCTCTCTTTTTTTTCTCAATTCCTTTACTTTTGTAATGGGCATAATACTACTGACTTCGAGAGATTCTGTTAGCCTAAATGAGGTTTGTATAGGTTTCCGTGGCTTGAAACATATCAACTAACCGCAGAGATTTAATAAACTCTGAGCCAAGCAGAGCCCATCACTTTACAGATAAACCTATGAGGTCCAGAGGAATCAGATTACTTGCTCAGGGGGGCAGTAAGTTGTTGACTGAGCCAATTCCCAACACTACCACAGCCACTACCATCACCAGAGCCCAGCAGTTCTGTTGATACCCTAAGCTACACTCGGATGCCTACTCTGATTTCAGTCCAATCACTATATAAATGACTATAGCACAATTTTGTGTTTTTAAAACATAATTTTGATAACTTTAAGAGAAATGCTTTTCCTTGTTATCCTATGTATTTTTATCCATTTAAAAATATTAATTTGAGAAAGAGTTAACTATCTTCTCCAGATTGCCAAAGGAGTTCATTGCACCAAAATTTGTAAGAAATTATTGCCTTTGAGCAGTGGTTTTGAACTGGAAACAGTTTTGCTTCTGGCCCCTGGGGATATTTGACCATGTCTAGGAAGAGTTGCTACTGGCATGTAGCAACCAGGGATACTGCTAAACATTTGACAATGCACAGGACAGCTCCTTCGTAGCAAAGAATTATCGTACCCCAAATGTCAATCATGCTGAGCTTCAGAAACCCTGTTTTGGAGCAGTATACAGCAAAAGGCCAAAAAGTTGCTAGACTTCGTATTCTCACCTAATTTCCAAGTACGTTCATCTTTTTTGATCCGCTTGATCTCCCTATGACTATTCACACAAGTGAAGTGGTTTTATATGTTTTTGTTGCATAATTCTTGCACCTACCCCAATTCGAGCAAGTATTACAAGTTCCCCTGGATCTGGAAGCCAGAAGCTCTGTGCAAGGCAGAGTTATGAGTGCTGCTGAATTTATTGGACTAACTTCTTGGAAATCTAAGTGAGAAATCTGTCCCATAGGCAAAAGCAAGATGGCCCATGAGCCCTTTGTTTAGCTAGCCAGGCCTTGCATGGACTGCACGGCTATTTCAGTGGTTTCCCTTAGGGTGGCCTCACTTAAAATGTATAACTCCTTTTCAAGGCTAAAAGAGCAGCAGGAAAGAAGGAGCAGGTGAGGGGATAAAAACATTTTCTCCACCTGGGGACCAGTAATAGCAACAGAACGTACATATGAACCATCTTCTTCTTCCTTCTTTCCTCTTAGTAATATATTCATCTTCAAAGGAAAGTCTTTCATGTGTTGATTCTTTTTTTTTTTTTTTTTTTTTTCAGATGAAGCTTCACTCTTGTCATCCAGGCTTGAGTGCAATGGCACGATCTTGGTTCCCTGCAACCTCTGCCTCCCAGTTTCAAGCGATTCTCCTGCCTCAACCTCCCAAGTAGCTTGGATTACAGGGACCTACACCACCCCCGGATAATTTTTGTATTTTTAGTAGAGACAGAGTTTCACCATGTTGGCCAGGCTGGTCTCGAACTCCTGACCTCAGGTGATCCACCTGCCTCGGCCTCCCAAAGTTCTGGGATTACAGGCATGAGCCAACATGCCTGGCCAGGTGTTGACTCTTAAAAATGAATTACTCAAATAGAAAGAACAAAGGTTGAAAACGCCAGGAATTTTTTCTAAAGCAGAACAAAGGGTAGAAGTCAAAATAGCATTTTTAAAATTCTTGTAGGAGAAGCCTTGACAAATAGCTTGTCTTGTCTTCGCACATTTTACGTTTCCCATCCAGGCTGTGAGTGGCATTCCTTTCTGTTTGGAGGTTCTGAAAAACATCTGGCCTGGTCTGGCACAGACCCGGCTTGCTGGTGAATCTTTCTTTCTATGTAATAGCAAAAATAGGATAAGTAACTGATGTTCCAGGATGATACAGGTGCAAGAGTGGATCAGGGATTTCCAATGAGTAAAGAATTCAATTCCAAGTGAGCTGGTTAACTCCTGAATTACCAGTCAACAGTACAATACTTAGCACTGGGAGGATATATAATAAATATTGTTAAATGTATGAATTCACTAATGGATTAAAAAAATCACAACTACCCTTTGAGGAAAGATATATTTCTCATTTGCAGATGAAAAAATAAACTCAAAGAATTTAACCAAGGTTGCCTCAAATTATAGAATTGCCAATAGACTAAGCCAGGACATGGGCTCCTAGTCATTTGACTGGAAACACCTTATTCTAGACACTATTTTTTTTTCTCTTAGAGCTTTACCTAGGAGGGATTTAGTTTCAGTATACCTTACATGGGCTAAAGAATAATCTGGCTGAAATATCAGTCTGACCACTGACCATTAGCACTGATGGCAACAGACAGTTTGGAAAATACTACATTAGGCAATATTAAACAGGTTTCTTTATTACGGGGCTTATTAGAGCTTCTAATATGCCAATACATGGCAGAAATAGACTGCAACATTCCCTAAACCTAACCAAGCAGTGCATTTTAGACATAGCGTAGCACCAATATTGCACAGTACTTTTGAGAAATATGGGATAACCATTTTGCCTGTCTTATCTTTGCTACCTGATTGGATGGTGGCCAAAATTGAGAAATTATCTCACTTCATCTTCGGAACAACTAACCTAGTGAGGCAGCTGTTCACCACCATCTGAGTATGAGATATCAATTTAGAGCACTTTGGAATGAAGACCCAGCCCTGTGGTTATTTAACTATTTAATCATTAGCTAAAACAAAACAAAACAACAAACAAAACTCTGTGCCTGTTTCAAACCAACTCAGGAACTGAGCAGCTTACTGAAAGTTTGTGCAATACCAGAATGCATGTTCATCTTTGCTTTCTGACTGCTGGTGTAACTTGAGCCAAAAAAAACCTTGATAAGATACATATGAACAAATTCAAGTTAAAATAATCTCTCTCCTATCATGCCCTCAATGAATAAATGTGACATGAAGTACATTCAAGATGTTGTCCAGATGATCATCTGTAGGACCTTGTTGGGGTACACATGCGGATTGTTTTTGGTCAAATTATTTTGTCTTTCTTTTATATATAGGTCATCTTTTAAGAGATATGAAAATGAAACTGATATAATGATATCAGTTAACTGATAACATAACTGATATACTGCCTTTCTGCCTACCTACTTGGCTCTAGGACTTTTAAGAAATATGAAAATGAAACTGATATAATGAGATCAGTTAATTGAAGATAACTGATACAGTGCCTTTCTGCCTACCTACTTGGCTCTAGGACTTTCAAGAAAATAAAAGTGACATTCCATGACATATGTATCAACTCAGAAAAGAAAAAAAAAATCCAATAAATGTTATATGTAGACCAAACTATTATATAGGTTCTATTTTTTTTCTTATTATAAAACGGGATTGAAAGTTATATCACTTTGCCACTAGAACTCCAATGCACTATCCATTGCTCCACAGAGCTAGCTAACAGTTACATCACTTCAGAGTATAGTCTTTCTTTAGTTGTAATGTCATGGTGCTGTATAGCCTTTGGAGGCAAATATTTGAGAAATGGGTATCCAGCTGCCTAAGGCAATGCTGAAAATACCCCAAATCCACTGCAGGGGAAGAGTAATAATCAAAAGTAGCATTAAGGAGATATTTTAGAGTATGAAGAGGTTGTAAAATTCAGAATGCTCATTTAAGCATGCTTAGTGTAGTATGGTGGTTAAGAGCTCAGATCAGGGAGCTAAACTCCCAGGTTTGAAACACAGTTCTGTTCTTATAACCTTGAACAAGTTATTTAAACTTTATATGTCTCAATTTTCCCTCTGAAAAATGGAATAAGAGTATAACCTACCTTACATGATTATGAAGACTCAGTATGTGTTAAGTGCATAGAATGGGGTTTGGTGCAAAGTAAGCTTTCAATTAATATTAGCAATAATGCCAGGCTTGGTGGCTCACGCCTGTAATCCTAGCACTTTGGGAGGCCGAGGTGGATGTATCATGAGGTCAGGAGTTCAAGAACAGCCTGGCCAACACGGTGAAACCCCATCTCTACTAAAAATACAAAAATTAGCTGAGTGTGGTGGCATGTGCCTGTAATCCCAGCTACTGGGGAGGCTAAGGCAGGAGAATTGCTTGAACCCAGGAGGCAGAGGTTGCAGTGAGCTGAGCTCATACCACTGCACTCCAGACTGGGCTACAGAGCAAGACTCCATCTTGGAAAAAAAAAAAAATAGCAGTAACTAGGATTACTAGCTGTGTATCCACAAGAAGTCAGTTCACTCCTATAGGTCTTATTTCCTCCATCTATAAAATTCAGATCCTCATAATAACATTGCAGTACTATAGGAAAGATCAAGTAAGACAAAGGAGAGAAGCTAAAGTGTAAAACATCACTTCACAAACATTAGGAAATTATTTTCTTTCCGATATGATCTTTATTCATCTCAGTGAATGGTACTTCCTCTTCATCTGCAAGCCTTAGTTTTCCTCTCTGGACACTGCAGTTTCTAGTGTACAAAGTGGTATGCACTTGCTGTGTGTGCTAAGGAAGGAACCCCTGGTCCGTCATCAGCACTTTGCGTCTCAGAGAATGGCACCATTTGCTATCCAGGGGTCGGAGCCAGAGTGCCTGCATCCAGTTGATGGGCACCTCCTTTTGGGTCCACCCCCAACATAGAGACCTAATCCCTCTATTTCTCCATGTTCTCAGCCATTATTGTAATTCATGCCATCATCATTTGTCAGTAATAGCCTCCTATACTCCAACTTCCATACTTGTCCAGTCAAATCCATTCCATTCTCCCCAATAGAAAGGGAGAATTTTTAAAAAATATAATTTTACTCATGTCCCCTTCCAGCTCAAAGTCCTCCAATGGCTTCCTATTCTCATATCCCTGACCAGAACATGCTCCTTACAAGGCTTTGCATGACTGGAACCCTGCCTATTTCTTCAGGTTTACCCCATACCATTCCAATCTCCCCAACTTCCTCTCCCCGCTATATTACTTTCTACACCCCTGTCCCATAGCTCTTTTCTCCGTGATGTGAATACCCTTAAGCTCTTCCCTACCTCAGGACCTTGGTACTTGCTGTTCGTTTCCCCTGGCTCTTTGAATGGCTGCTGACTCCTTTGCGTCTTTCATATCTCAGCTCAGATTTCACTTCCTTAGTGAGGTCCTTCCTGACGGCCCCCAAATGCTTGTTTTCATAGTGTTTACTGCATAGTTCTTATGAGGTTTAAATGAGAAATGCCTTTAGAACAGTGCTTGGCACATAAGAACTGCTCATTAAAAGTTGTGATAATTATCATCATCATATCATCCTCCTTCTCTGCCACAGTAGCCTATTAAATTGCACGGAGAACACTAACAAGAGTGTGTGACTGTGATGTGTGTTTACTTCCTTTCTTTTTGTCTATCTGATTATTAGTTCCCTAAGGGATAGATCTCGTTTCTCATTCCCCCCCGGTGTACCCTCGCCTCGCCTCGCCTCGCAGCAAACTGCCAGTCGCAGAGCTGGCTCTCAAACATTTATTGAAGGAATGAATGAAAGTGAGTGCCTCTTGGCTGTCAAAGGAGTTCAAATTGCTAAAACCCCACAAAGGCCCAGGGCAGTTTCACCATTACGGCAGCCCCGCACCTGGTTCCAGAGAACAGCACTGCATATGCTCCCAGGCAATTGCATTTGCGTGTCTCAAACACTTGCCTGAAACTGGTACAGAATTTCATCTGATTTCTGATGACTCCCATCCCTCCTTCTTCCCTCCCACCCCTTGATCTCCCTCGCATTTTCCTGTTTGTATTCAACGCGTCCCTGCTTGTGTGAGAAAAGCAAAGAATCCCACAAAACTCTTTTCTTTATCCTCTTTCCAGAAAAATGGGCCAATTCACAGCTGCAATCGTTGGGAGAATTTCCTGTCTGGGAGTCTGGAAACTGCCAAGAGTGGAAAGCTGCAGCCAGCCAGCGAGGCCTCTGTTGTCACTGGCCCAAACAACAACAAAAACAACCGCAACAACAACAACAACAACAAAACATGCCACGTGTGCACTGGCATATACAAACACGCCCACAGAACCAAACCAAGCGGACAAGGCTTCAAGGAGAGCTTCTGGGCGGCTCATTCCCGCGGCGAGGCATATCCCTTGGCATGGTGCCATTGCAGCCCAGCTCCCAGCCCCCCCCCCGCCATCTGTCATCAGCGCTCTGCCTACTGTAAGTGTGCCGACACAGTACACGGAGGCTAACAAGTAGCAAATGGAGGGGAAGAAAAAACAAAGCCACTGCAGTCAGTGGGAGAGGTGGCTAGGGCTTTGACATAAACTGACAAAAAGCTGGGAAATTTAAACTGAAAGTTTGCCCTCAAGACTTTCAGCTGTGAGGGTTGGGCTGGGGAGGAGGGAAGGGTGTACGGTGAGGGAGGTTGGCAGGGAGCAGTCTGCAAAAAAGCTGGTGAGATAGAGTTAAGTAGGCCGGCTTTTTCCAGACTCTATGAATAATATGAGACATTACTTAAAATCCATTCTGACTGTTCATAGATTGCCCAAGAAGGCTTTCCCTTAAAAGAAAAAAAAAAAAAAAAAAAGGGAACTAAGAAAACTTTTTCCAATAGAACTTCTGAAGGAAACATTTAATCAGGACATTGCATGTAATATAATACAGGTTGCTAAATTTCCTATCAAATAATCACCTCCAGAGCAATTAGGATAGATTGCCCTTACCTTATTGTTAAATTAGTTGTCAGCTTTATGTTGTCATTTAAGGAATCGTTGGGGAAAAATCAGGGTATTTGTTATTTTTCAATGTTTTTTCACTATAACAAAAAAAAATTTTTTTAAAACCTAATTGTCTACCAAAAATCTACAGCAGCAAAAGAACCTAAATCAGCTAAGATTCCTGCTAAAATGTGTCTAGATTTTCTGTGTGAGTGGCACAGACAGTCTGCATGCACTTGGATGGATGATTGTCTTGTGGGTTTTCATTCCTTGTCATTAAATGCAGAGACTCTTTCCCTTAAAATCTTAAATATAAGGACCCAGATTACCAGGCATTTGATGACCCTCTCACAAGCGTGGCATTGCTCTATGTTAGAGATGGAGAAACTAAGGCTAAGAGAGTTTAAAATTACTCAAGTTAAAATGGCAGAACCTCAGGATCTTCGGACTTGAGGCCCTACCCTTTTGTTTTAGACAATGAGATTCTGCTAAGCTGCTACTATTTCACTTTGCCCTTTTAGTTCTCACCACAAAGCCACAAATGCTATAAATTCTAATTCCCACTATTCAAAAATATTAATTAAGCAAGCAAAATTGCAGTAAGTTTTAACTAATATGGCCAGCAACAAACCAGCTCTCATTCTGTTTGTTTGTCAGGTAAGTGTTACTATTTGATCATTTTAATAGTTGATTGCTAAAAAAAATAAACTCTGCAAAAGAAGTTTCAATCCCCAAACAACTCTGATTGATAGCATGGTAGCTCAGCTCATTATCCCTAATCAACAGAGTAAACATGTATTTACAAATAAAAACATATACCAGATGTATTTTCATCCACAAGGTGATGCTGTCAACTAAAATAGGGAATGTGCACCAATGTACAGCATCCACCATTTTCAAGACAGGTTTGCCACAAACCCTCCTGCTTCATGATTCACAGATGAAAGCCTGTATGCATGCAGGTGGTTGTGATATTACCATGTTTACAAAAAAAGGGTGAGGTACTTGAAAAGCACCAATTCTAAAGTCAAAAGAATGCTCTTTGAGTGCAGGTGCTACCATTTCCAGGCTTATACTGTTATGCCTCAGTGTCTTCATCTTTAATGTGGTAATAATAATGGCACCTACACGATTGTTTTAGGTATTAAATGAGATAGCAGATAGGAAGGTGTTTTATGTATAGTAATATACTAATGTAGTTCCTTTTTCAGTATTCCTCCATTTCCTTCAAATAACCTTCTGTTTCTCCCAGTTTGATGAGAGTTTAAAAGGAGATATTTTACCTCCCTCTTCCCATGCTCCCTTCAGAAGGTAAAAGTCCATTTAAAGGGACTCGTAATATTCTAGAGACCAGCCCAGCACTTTATATCAAAAACCCATTTTGAGTTTCACCTGAGAGAAGAGGAGGACATAGAAATAGCTTTTATTTCCCTTTCCTGTGGAATTGAACAGAATTTTCAAAAACCCTACACAAAGCTCTGCTAGGAGCATGATTCTGAAGGAAATTTCCAAACTGTGCTCCATAGATGTCTATGAGTGAACAACGTAAATTAGTATCTTATATCAACGCTCATAACATTCATCCACTGGTTCATTAAACTCATATATTGAGTGCCTATTTGTACAAGACAGTTTGTCAGGGACTTGGGTGATAACAGGGAACAAATGTACTCCATGTGAGCAAGTTACATGGTGGTCCTTTCAGTAGGCTTTCCTACTGTGTTAGGAATAATCTAAGTTTTTAGAAGTGTTATTGAATTGTGAGAATATTGTTAAAATGTTAGAGGAATGCATTCTTGTAACAGAGCAAAAAAAATAAGAGTTTAGAAACCCACTTCTCTTCCTGACTTTACCAACATATGAGGCCTTGAATAAATCACTCTCCTGCTTTGGGTAGCTCCTGTGCTTTCCTGATATTTAAGGCTTTTCAACCTCCTCTCACTTTGTTTTCAGAGATAGTACAGTAGTTTCACCATGAAATATTTGACTAAGGGTTAAATCTGGAACCAGCATTTGTTTCACTCTTTTAAAGTTTGTCTTTATCAAATAAAGTGTCATGGCAGGAAGCTGGGTAAAGATACAGTCCAACAGAGGTCTTTGGAGAGGTAAAATGAAGCAGGATTTAAAAAATAGTCTCCCAAATCCTTTACTAAGCTGAAGGGTCCACGAGGGCAAGGTTTTAGGATGTCTCATTCACCACTATTACTTTCTCTCTCATCTCTACAATGGTGCTGGTCCATGGCCAACTCTCACAAGTATTTGTAGAAAAAACACATGAATGAATCAGCTTATGATGACAAATAATATCATAGCACATAACAGCTGATATAAAGTAAAATATCAGCTGATGATAAATCCTCCCAACTGCTTTATCAAACCTTTTGGAAACTTCCCTGAAAAGATGACCATGATTCTACGTGGATACAGTTGCCTTTGATGCTGAAGCAGCATCTCAAATCCCCTCAATGGTCTCCATTCACAAATTAGAAGATTGGGATAGGGTTGAAAAGGCACTTTCCAGAAGCTTCAGATGTTGGATTCTGACCCTGGCTTTTCCCTAGCTAGCTGTGTGGCCTTGAGCAAATCGTCTACTTCTCATGACCTAAGTTTTCTCATCTATAAACAAGAGGTTTGGGTTTCTAAGACTCCTTCCAGCATTAGGAATTTAGAAAGAAAGTGGAAAATTATACACATGTGGGCATTTTAAAATTAGAGTTTCACCATCCAAAATGCCTCTGTTACTTTATTAACTCCATTCCTGTTTTAAACTTGGAAAATTGGCAAAACGAATGCAACTGTTTCAGAAGTTAATGTTGTGTTGGATCAACATAGCAAATAGACACTTGCCTAGAGAGTAATATTTTTGCCAGAAACGGGCTGGCGCTGAAAAACATTGCCCTGAAAAGCCCTCTCCAGCCCGCCACTCACATCTTTTTCTTCCCACAACTCAACACCCAAAGACCAACTTGAACTGAGGTTAGAGGTACAAAGCAGCAGTAGCCTCTCACCTTAGGACTAAACATTGAGTCATCTCCATTGATAGTCCAACCACAACCTGGAATTCAGTGTGAATAACTGATCTTCAGCCTTAATCCTTCATCCTGAGTCTGGGGAAAATTGGAAAGAGTGGTTTACTCATGCATGCATCCCCAAGTACTTACTGAGTTTCCAGGAAGTGCCATCTCCCCTAATTCATTCCTGACTTGCACTCAACTCCTTCCCGCTTACTTTCCCATGCGCCCATGCTGTCCTCACACACTCACCTATTACTCAACTCCACTCTTCTCAACAACAAACCTTCTGTTGGCTGCTTCACACAGAAACCTTGACTGCATGTAGATGACCTGGCCCACCAAGTTTGAAAACATTGAAATGTCCAAGACCTTGTTAATATGATTTCTTTGGGCCAAGTGAGTTGGGCTTGCCACCTGCAGGGAAAGGCCAGGTAGAAAGAGTCCAGCCCCAGTAGGCACTAAGCCACAGACTAAGGTTCATGATTGCATTCCTTCAGAGATTACAAACTGCCCAAAGAATGTCTCACAGTGGCAAGGATTCGTTATCTGAAATGCAACTATTATGGTCCTCTAAGTACAGATGCTGACA
This sequence comes from Symphalangus syndactylus, assembly GCF_028878055.3. Lineage (NCBI taxonomy): Eukaryota > Metazoa > Chordata > Mammalia > Primates > Hylobatidae > Symphalangus > Symphalangus syndactylus. The sequence continues at coordinate 38,297,190 of NC_072425.2, read as the reverse complement.
TGTTAATGTTTTCTAATAGGTGTTACTATTATGGGCTAACAGGATCCCTGGAGCCATTAGAACCTTAACCTTGTTAGACCTGACATAGTTTGGCTGTGTCCCCACCCAAATCTCATCTTGAATTGTAGTTCCCATAATTCCCATATGTTGTGGGAGGGACCCAGTGGGAGGTAACCGAATCATGGGGATGGTTACTTTCATGCTGTTCTTGCGATAGTGAGTGAGTTCTCACAAGATCTGATGGTTTTACAAGTGGCATTTCCCTCTTTGCTCGGCACTTCTCCTTATTGCCGCCATATGAAAAAGGAGGTGTTGGATTCCCCTCCCATCATGATCGTAAGTTTCCTGAGGCCTCCCCAGCGATGCTGAACTGTGAGTTAATTAAACCTCTTTCCTTTATAAATTACCCAGTCTCTGGTATGTCTTTATTAGCAGTGTGAGAACAGACTAATACAGAACCCTCATCCCCATCAGGAATGAGAGCCAAACCTTGAACTCTTGCCAGTAGCTACTTAACATCATTGATTCCTACTGCACACCTAGATTTTGGAATATCACCTACGCCTGTGTTCTCTGCTCATCCATCAGAAACTCAATTAAAATCTTCTTAGACCTCTGATTCTAACTGCTCCTATTTTACCTAGTATTGATTATCATGTTCAAGAGCTACTCAAGGAAGCCAGCTAAAACTAGTTAAGCATCATGCCCAGAGTAGCAGAGCTCACATGGATAGAGTCCAGGGCCAGTTTCAAGCAGGGACACCTAAAGTAGTGTATCTGCATGAAATGAAATCTTATGGAAGTCCTGCTGGGACCACGGTACCCACCATCAAATCCAAAGGGCAGAGCAAATACAGGAACGAGTGAATAAACTCTGAGGTTAGTAGCAGGATGGATCCACAGCAAAACAGAGCACACATCAATCAATAATTCAGAGTAAGTTGTGAAAACTAAAACTGTAGACCTAAGCGAAAGATGTCCCCTTGTGAACCACATAGTACATGGGACAGGCAGGGAAGCTTTAAAAAAGACCATGATGTTTGTAACACAAAGGATAAATGCTTGCTGAAATAGATACTCCATCTTCCATGATGTGGTTATTACACATCGCATGCTTGAATCAGAACATCTCATGTACCCCAAAAATATATATACCTACTATGTACCCACAAAAATTAAAAATTAAAAAAAATTTTAAAAACGTGAGAATTGGACCTGCATATTCTTTGGGACTTGCTTTTTTTTATGTGAGACCGAACTTTCTTAGAGCATCTGTAGATATGGCCTCCATTTCATCCAGGCTGTTCTATTTCATTGCTAAGCCAGGATAAATTTTACTTATTTCACGCTGATAATGTATTTGGTTTGAATTTGTTTCACTTTTTATGAAACAAAATTTAAGATAATCATTAGAAACCCCAATTAGGGTTTGATAATACCATACGTATTTATTTGTATTTCAGGAGATGGGGTAAAAAAAATGTTTTCATCTACCAATAATGTAATCTACAGAAATTAAGACTTTGTTTCATAGGCTCATTCTAAGTGAGAAACAAAATAGTACAGAGAGAATTTGCCTCCCCAATCCCCGTACAAATAAGGAATAGGGAGAATAAGGCAGAAAAGCTAACAATTTGCCCTAGGTCATACAGGTAGCTAGTGTTGGAATTAAGAAAGTTTATTTCATATGGCTCCAAGATAAGCAGGAAAAGGCTTTCCCAATTAGTATTGTTTCTCTGGTTTACTTGGGCAAGCTAGTCAGTGGTCTTTGTTTCCAGAAACATTTGTGCAAAGCATATCATTCAGTCTCAAACGCAGCCAGATTCAGCAAGATCAAAGACAAAGTTAAAGGAGGACATGCCACACAAAGAAAATGAAGTCAGCCTAGAGATTTTACCTCTGTAGAGACTCATCACAGCCCCAGCTGCTTCTTGGTCAACCAGAGACTCTGGACCTCAGGAAGCCACACCCCAACTCAAAGAAGAGCAATTCTGCTACACGTGTACAGCCCTGTGACTTAAAGCTGGTGAAATCACACTGCTTGGTTGAGTGGCTTTGTCAGTTTTTGCCCCAGCTTTCTCTATGCTTTGGTTTCTTCTTCCAGTCCCTAGCTGCAAAGAACCATAATGCAATTTGCAGAAACTAAGCAAAAAGGAATACATTAGTCTAGTCACTTGGAACTGCTGCCAAAGGAATAGTATCTTCAACTGATTGCCAGCCAAGTCCCTTATGAGATTGTGTAGACTCTTACAATATTGCTCGGGGAGCGAAACAAAGGGGAAGAGAAAGAGAAGAGCCGTGCTTATTATAATTTATAGTCCATTGTTATGGGAAGCTTCTTATGTTACCAGAAAGCTGGTGTCTGGGGTTTTCCTCTGCCCCAGAGGAGATGAAAATGAGAGGAGGGAGGGGAAGGTTATCTTACGAACTTTTTACAGCCAAAATCATCAAGGCCAAAATTCCTTCCTAGAAAAGTCAGTGGCAAGATTCAGACAATTCCCACCAGTCCAACAACTCCCAGACCTGGGTGATTAGCATCATCCCTGACATTGAACAATAAAAGTCACTCCACCCACCCCCAGGGAGCAGAGAAATCTCAGGACCTCTTGCTTTAAAAATATTCTGATGAGAGGCATCAAGGAAGAAAATCGAAGTGTTAAATATTTGTCTAGAGGATTGGAGCACCTTGGTTACTGTGGTTTCTAACGAATTTAATTCTCCTTGTTCCTCATCTTAGAGAATAAAGGAGTTTCAGGTATTCCTGTTAAAATTTTCTTATATATATAATATATACATAATATATATATTATATCTTATATTTTAAGTTTTAGGGTACAAGTGCACAACGTGCAAGTTTGTTACATATGTTACATGTGCCATGTTGGTGTGCTGCACCCATTAACTCGTCATTTACATTAGGTATATCTCCTAATGCTATCCCTCCCCCCTCCCCCAACCCCACAACAGGCCCCGGTGTGTGATGTTCCTCTTCCTGTGTCCAAGTGTTCTCATTGTTCAATTTCCACCTATGAGTGAGAACATGTGGTGTTTGGTTTTTTGTCCTTGCAATAGTTTGCTGAGAATGATGGTTTCCAGCTTCATCCATGTCCCTACAAAGGACATGAACTCATCCTTTTTTATGGCTGCATAGTATTCCATGGTGTATATGTGCCACATTTTCTTAATCCAGTCTATCATTGTTGGACATTTGCGTTGGTTCCAAGTCTTTGCTATTGTGAATAGTGCCACAATAAACATACATGTGCATGTGTCTTTATAGCAGCATCTTGTTAAAATTTTCTAACTCAGCTGTCTTTACCATTCTCTCCTGTGGGGAGAACAAATGGATTGTATGTTAAGCAATCTTCTCCAAAGGCTATGACTTCTGCTAACCTTCCTTGATTACATTCTCTCATTAAATTAGGGTTCTTAGTCAAACAAAATGTGATGCCAGAAGTCATGGTGCTCATCATTGGTGGCTTCATCTCTTTCCTCGTCTCTGTGTGGGTTCCATGACACAGAAGCCTGATGCAGACTAATAGGTATCCCTGAATGGATTGCTTTGAGGGCAAGAACCTTGTCTTATGCATCTTTGACTCCATATTCCACAGCCTAGTTCATGGTACAAAGGACAGCGTGGAATGAATGTCACTGTGAAGCATGAAAGAAAGGGTTACCTTTGCTTGTGAGCTCCTCTTTGCTTGTTAGCTCAAAACTCACAAACTGAAAGAAATGTGTTGATGAGTCTCTATGGAGGTAAAATCTGTAACGCATGTGCTGGCATATAAATATATGGGTTGTTTCTACAAAATGAGTCAATAGAAAGGAGCATGCTTATGTAATAAAGTTGCTGTGGAGAAAAAAAGTAAAGGAAGCAAGTGCTGACCCTCTGCATAGGAAAATATTATCACAATGTGGATGCACCAGTGAGGATGTCTTAACTCTAAGGTATGGACCTTCAAGTGGCCTGACCAACTCATCCAATCATCTACTCTCCAGAAGATGATCTTCACAGTCATATTCATCTGCAGATGAGTACCACCCCATGACTCTCAAACATGTGACCCCGTTCACCTGTATGAAACACCTTCAAGAGCAAATGTAAGTTTATCCCAATTCTCCACCCACTAGCTTTCACTAGAGAAAGCACATGGGTCTAAGAGTGATATAATTCATAAAAAGACACCCTTGAAGTCAATCTTATGTTCATTTATAAATTCCAGAATGTTAAATTATATTAATAAAAAATCTTATGAATTTTTTATTCATTCATTTACTCCCTTCACAACTTTTTTTTTTTTTTTTTGAGATGGAATTTTGCTCTTGTTGTCCAAACTGGAGTGCAATGGCTCAATCTTGGCTCACTGCAACCTCCACCTCCTGGGTTCAAGTGATTCTCCTGCCTCAGCCTCCCAAGTAGGTGAGATTATAGGCATGCCACCACGCCCTGCTAATTTTTTTTATTTTTAGTAGAAATGGGGTTTCACCATGTTAGCCAGGCTGGTCTCGAACTCCTGACATCAGGTGATCCTCCCACCTCAGCTTCCCAAAGTACTAGGATTACAGGCATGAGCCACTGCACCTGGCCTCCCTTCACAACTCTTTTGACTTACCTGTCTTGACACTGTGAGTCTCAAGAGTCCCATAAGTAAAAAATCCTGTTCCCTCATATACTCTGTTTTTATCTTCCTCCTACCCAGCTTGGGGGCCTTGGCTCTGTTTTCCACTTCTGGTATAGTTCCTACCTCTCGGAATATTTCATAGATTATTGTCATTTCCCCTACTTAAATTTCAGCACTTCCCAAAAATCTTGGTCTGAATTCACTTTCTGGTACTTGTTATTCTTTTTTTTTTTTTTAATATATATATGATTCTTCTCCATCCAATAACCTCCACCTGCCCACCCACACACTCCACCAAATCTATACCCTCAGGAACTAAACCTAATCACCAGTGTCAGAGGTGGAGGTGGGGGCAATGGGAGGGTGGAAAGGTACCCCAAGGGCCTCAGATGACCTAGAAGAAGCAGGGTTTGGATGTTGCAGATGTCACAGGACAACTGATATTTCATTCTTCTGCCAGTGTATGTTCAAATCTCAGGAGTGAAAGGAACTTGAAAATTCATCCATGTCTCCTCCTCTACACCAAAATATTAGCCATTAAGAAAAGATTAGCATTCCATGGTGTCCTCAGAGATCTCTGAAGTGGATTCCATCAACTCCCTTAGTAATGCATTCCAGAGGCTCATCTCACTCAAAGATATTTTCTTCATGCTGAACCTAAGTCCTGCTGGAAACAATTTAAACCATCCCCCTTTGGCCTGACTTTGTAGGGAAAAAAAAGAAAACTCTTTGCCACTGTCCTTGCAGGGTACCTTCATAGATTCTTTGGCTTCTCCAGGCACTTCATGTATTAGTTAAAATGAGAGCAAAAAGGAGACTGGGAGAGCAAGAGATGGGGAGAGAGAGGTCACACAGCAATGCTCGTCTCGCCCTCTCTGGTCAACATTTCAGAAGCACCAAGGCCCTGGGTTTGACCCAGCTCTCCCTTCTCATTTCTTTGGCTAAGTCACATTCTCTTTTCACTGCCTGATGACCTACTTTTATCGCAAGCAAGGTTCTCCCCTTGAAAAGTGTAGATAATATGTAGCCAGACCTGGGGTGAATCAGCTGAGCTGCACAGCTGCTGTGACCTTTTCCTTCATCTCCTGGTAACGTGAAGGAAGGAATAAAGATGATCAAGTTTTCTGCTGGCCAAACCTGCTTCGCTTTCCTGGCAAAAGGACATGAGGAGATAAAGTATATTCTTCTACCCGAGACAGTAAATAAAAGAAAGTTGTGGGCGTACAGGACATTTGGAACATTTCATTTTTGTGATTGTGCATTCTGAGCTAAGAGCCACCACTAAAGATTGGTCTTTGGAAACTGAGGGGGTTTGTGGTTGTATTTCGGGGCTGCAGACCAGCCAGGATTCTGTTTCAATTTTCCCTATTAGTCCTCAAGTTCTAGACTGAGGCCCCCAAAACCCTGGGGCATCTGACCAGAGACAGCTGCCAACATTTTCCCATGATGAGCAATGGAATGCGTATTGGCTGAGCATGTTGATTTGCAAGGTGTTTATAAAGTTTCTTGATCCTTTTTTCCACCTGGTTTCCTTCCGGGACCCAGTGGTGTATGGACTGCAGTGTGCCACTTGGAGCAAAGAAAAGGAATAAACAGCATACTCTCTTCCCTGGAAGCTGCTTTTGCATAATTTTATTTTCAAAATTATTTTGCTTTCTTTACTTTCTTTTCCTTTTTTTCTTTCCTCCCCACCTCCCACCCTGCCTCTGGTGTCTCTGTTTACACAGTTTAGACATTGGGAACATGTTGGTAGTTTTCCAGCTGCTTATGCACAAGTGTAATTGAGTCATTTATTTTTAGTGATGTCAAGACTTTGAGAACAGAAATAAAAGAAACATTACACACTGACTAACTAAAATGTAAGAGAGTCCTCATCTGGAGGATGAAGATACAGTGGATGTGATTATTTTCAAATTGTAGGTTCTTCACTCTTCATTTCAAAACCAGATTTGGAACATAATTTGCTTTATTTTCAGCTGGTGGGGTCTCCGATCTCAAGTGAAATTATCCTGAGCTTTTTCATGGTTAATGGCTGACTGGCAGCTCCTCATTTTCTTCCCCTTTAAGTGAGAGACCAACTCGGATTAGTTCCTGGATGGAAAGGATGAGGCTTAAAATCCTGTGGGACATCCTGAGATCCTTATAGAAAAAGGTCATTGGAACATTATCTGTCATTTAAAACGGAACAATTAAGTAAGTGCAACAACCTATGTGTTTGATGACCAGCACATTCCAAGTATATTGTTACCTTACTTTCTATGCACCCACATTTATTTTGGGTGTAAATCAAACCTGGAACAGAAGAATTCTTTGTTCTTTACAAAGCTATCATGAAGTGCTAATGACATTTACACAGGTATTCTTTAAGTTCTTTCAATTCTCCCACCCCTAACATTCCCTAAAAATATAACAACTATTAAAATCTTGACACAATATAACACAGGATATTTGAAAATAAAATTCTGATTAATAAAACTGGTTAATATTAATTGAGTGCACATGATATGCCAGGCATTATTCCAAGTAGAGTACATATTGGGAAGATAGAACTATAGATAAGGACACACATGAACAAAGATATTAAGTAATCTACCTAAGGATACACAGCTATTGTTCTGTGATCCCAGAGAGTCTCTAGTGTCTTTAATTATGATCACTGTACTATACACTGCTTATAGCAATAGAAAGGCAACCAAAAATGGGAGAAATATATGCAAGCTAGAAGGCAAAGAAGTAATCTTCTTTACATATAAATAACTTTTGCAAAACAATATGAAAAAAAGTCAGATGCCTCAGTAGAAAAATGGGCAAAAGACAACAATAGGCAATTCATACATAGAAAGTGCAAAAATGGCTAATAAACTTTTACATTATGAAACTACATTAAAATTAATGAAACATAAATGCAAACAATGAAGGCGAATTAGATTAGAAGAAAAAATGCTGCTCAGTTTTGACAATGGTGTGAGGAACAGCCCCTCTTAAATACTGTTAGTGTGGAGTATAGATTGTTGCAACATTTATGGAAAGAAAATTCTCAGTATATAAAGTCTTTAAAATAAGTTTAGTAATTTCTCTTCTAGATATTTATACTAAGTAAATAGTCGAGAGTGAAAACAAACATTCAGGTATAAAGCTATCAACCTCAGCATTATTTACAATAATGGTACATCTTTATTGTAGAATACCAAACCATCATCAAAATTCATGCCCTTAAAAATTAATATAAATGTAAGATTTCCATGTTATTAAATGAAAAAGGGGTTTGTATAAAGGTATGGACAATTTGATTCCAACATTATGAAAAGTATATCTATGCAAAAAAGAAACACTGGAAGACTGGAGTGTAACCAAGTATTATTCCTGATGATCAGACAACTCATGATTCTCACTTTTTCTGAAACTTCCTCTTCAATGAAAATGTATTCTCTTATAATCAAAAAAATTTAAATAATATTGGAGTAAATATAGGAAAACATAGATGTGCTCAGACATCTATAATGAATAAGCTCTTACAAATCACATTTGAGCACGGGCTTTAGCTCTGAAAGTCCTGGCAGAGGAAGCAAAGGAGAAATAAAGTACATATTGTCATTTTTAATAGAAAGAATACAAATTTCTCTTTCAAAAACACTTTTTCCCTGATGTTAAATTAAAAGTGAATCTTATTGACTGTAAGGGACCTTAGGTGACATATTGGACCATGTCTTCACTTTGTCCCTATGAAAGACACAGAAACTTTGTTTAAAGGTACAAGCTTCATAGTGGCCCACTAAAAAGGGTAAACACTAAGGAAGTAAGAGTAAATAACAACTCAGAAAAGACATTTTTACAGGAAAGTAAGGTAAAGTAGTAAGCAAATTTTTTCCTTTTGAGTACCTAACCTTTTAATCCAGGGTTAGAGCTCAGAGGACCCTGAGGAACACTCTTGGGTCTAATGCCCAATGTTTTATCTTCAAAGTCATTTAGAGTGAACTGTGTTAATTCAATAAAAAATACGTAGGCATACAAACAACTCCAAGTTAAATAGGATAAAAGTTACAGGACCTTGGGCCTCTAAGAATTCTCTACTGTAGTAAAAAGTATTTCTCCATAATATAGAGTTAGCCTCAGATTAAAGTGAAGAAAGTATAATTTAAAGGGATTTGTGCCAATTCTTCTCTCTGTAATATTTCCTCTATAAGACTTACTACAAAGATAGAAAATCAATGAATGATAACATTTTCAAACTTGAGAAGTTGTAGAGTTTCTGTCATCCACAGGCAATTAACTTTTGGAAAGCCATGAACACTTTGTAGATTGAATTCTCAAAAACTGTGGAGTCTTGCCCCAGAAATATACATACATGTGCCAAAATTGAAGAAGTTTAAGAATTCCCTCACATTCATCCATAATTCCCTGGGATAAGAACACCTGAATTAGTTTAACCTTGTTTTCCTGAGAAAACCTTAGAGCAAGATACATTATTCTACTTAATTGAACAATATTTCTTACTTTTGCAAAATTAGTCCCGTCACATGAGTGAAGTAACTCATCCAAGATTATAAAGCAAATTAAATGGCAGATCCAGGATAAAAATCAGGTCTTCTAATTCCCAGGACAACCTTCTTCTCCCACATCCTTTGTTAACTTAGGTTTTAAAACCTGCTCAGTTTCCCACAATCCTGGTAGAAAGGAGGATCTCTGTAACACACTTAGGCAAATCCCATGGAGGACTGAGGTATCTCCTGGGAATGCAACACTGAGAAAACACTTGGAGTAAAGTCAGGTTAAAAGGGATATGCTAAGTCCCCAACACCAGTTTTTCAATGGACAAGAGTTCATGTCAGCATCATATCCAGTTTGGGCAGTTCTTCTTTAATTAATCTTGGGCTGGTTTCTGATTATGGTCAAACCATCTGAAAGTCAAGACATTATAATGTCTTACTCTGGTTTGGGAAGCAGTCATGAATGAAAGCCCTCCAGCAACCCCAGAAATAAGGGTGATGATATGTCTGAAAATAAGGAGAGTGAGGCATAAAGGTCAACGATATCAGAGCCCTGCAACTTATTTTCATGGTATTAATAGTAAGTAATCATTATTTTCTTTATTTGCCAGGAGGAACCTGTGACTCATGAGCAAAAGAGAACTATAGGATGCTTTTGTGTCTGAAAACACAAACAGAAAATTTAGATCTTTCTGGTTATTTAACAAAACAACTAGGTTGAATAGTCCTATCATTGGACCACGTGGTTGTTTGTACACTGGTTTTGGCTGGAAAGTCCTCCATAACTACCCTGTTTATGGGAGTCCTACTCATCCTCCTAGGTCCATCTCACATCTCATGCTACCCAGAGACACTTTCCCAAGTATCTCAGCCCAGGCTCATCTCATTCTTCTAGCAGCCCCTATGGTACTTTTATGTAGGACATAATTCAACAATATTTACCTACTGCTTAATAGATCTCATTAACTGCTTCATGAGTCTTGTTTCTCCACCACATTATAAGGTATTCAAAGGCCAGAATCATGTTCCCAGTGCTGCTTCCTACTGTGCACTCTGATGGTATTCAAAACTTGTTTGTTGATTGACCGATTAAAATGAGAATATGGCCACTGTCCCGCCTGAATCTGGTTCAGCAGCATTCTCTTCAGAACAGAGTTAAGCTTTCCTGCCTGATGAACCTCTGCTGATGCTTCAAGATCTGGCTCAAAATGCTACATCCTCTACAACAGCCCCACTAACAGAGAAGTTCTGATAATTTCTCATCATACCAAATATCATGATATTTCTAAGGAGATGATGCCTGGAAGAACAGATTCCCCCACTCCTAAAATGATTGTTTTAATCCAAAAGTGCATTTTAAATGGTAATCAACATTATCGTACTATCATCTTTACCTGAGAGCTAAGAAAGCCAGTGGAAATTTTCAGAGTAATAAGTTGAGAAGAACTTTAAACATCATTTTTGTTAAATTATGGTCTAGCTATATAATAGAATACCATATAGCCATTCAAAATAAGATAGAAATACATGAAATGATGTCTAAAATATAATTTTACATGGTAAAAAAAAACAAGTTGTAATTAAACAATACTGCTAATATAATTACATTTTTATTTTTAAAATGTGTGCATGAATGCACATATACATGCATTCATATGTATTATACATGTGGAGAAAATATATGGAAGGATGCCTGAAAAGAAAAATCATCATTCATGGTTCTCTGGCAGTGGAATTTGGAGCCTGGAAAAAGGAGGAGAACTAGGCCTTGAATGTCTCACTTTAGGCAATTTAGTACTGTTTTTCAGATTTTTCAGTAAGCATTACCTTTATTACTTATGTCATGTTAGAGTCGATTTTTTTTAATTTTCAAAAAAATTACCAGTCCAACTCTTTAACAATGTAACCTCATCTACCTGTCACTGCTCCTCCACACATTTGGGACCTCAGACAACCCATGTGACAGATGTTTCCTCCATGCTACTTTGACTAGTCCCCTTTTCTCATCCAGGAATGACCATCCCTCTCTGGTTTCTTTTTTTTTTTTTTTTTTTTCTTGAGACGGAGTCTCGCTCTGTCGCCCAGGCTGGAGTGCAGTGGCGCGATCTCGGCTCACTGCAAGCTCCGCCTCCCGGGTTCACGCCATTCTCCTGCCTCAGCCTCTCCGAGTAGCTGGGACTACAGGCGCCCGCCATCACGCCCGGCTAATTTTTTTGTATTTTTAGTAGAGACGGGGTTTCACCATGGTCTCGATCTCCTGACCTCGTGATTCGGCCTCCCAAAGTGCTGGGATTACAAGCGTGAGCCACCGCGCCCGGCCTCTGGTTTCTGCGGTGAACCCCTACTTGTCCTTCAAAGCCACTAAAAATCTCCTCTCCTCTGTGATGCTCCCAGGATGAATTAATTGTTTGCATCTCTATGTCCTCACAGAACTTTCCACATATCTCTGCTAGAACAGAGATGTATATATATATGTGTAAAACTACATATAAAAATTGTATCTGTCTTCCTCACTACAGTGAATTCCTTCAGGCCAGATCTGTCTTTATTTTGTTCATTTTTGGCACTATCTTTTGCAACTCATCACGTGGAGCTTGGGACACAGTACATACAGAAATGTTTGATGAATGCAAAAACTGCACGTCTGATCCTGAGATCCCTTCTCTGCAACCTTGGACCTTTCAAATACCCAGTCAATTCTAGGCAACAACCCGCTTGTTGGTATTCTCAATAAAATGTAGCCTTGGACTCCTAGCCAAAAGATAAAACATCCACTTGTATCCTGTGTATTAACTTCAGATAATTTGATATCACAGCCTACTATAAGTCAACTCAAGGGAACCCTTTTGATTGAATTAATGAAATACAATAAAAATAGATGTTCCTATAGAAAACATCATGCAGAGGATCTCAGACAGGCTTCTTGGATGAACCTGACATAAAATTAGGGTGTTGTTTCCATTAAGTCCATATGTAACAAATTTTCTTTCCATGTTGATATTCAATAACTGACCTGATTTGAATGACCTCCCTGTTGTCAATTACACATTGCTTCTGTGTGAGAGGTTCATGTCCACTAGCTTCCATTACTGTTTACTGAACAGAAAAACGAATTCCAGGAGTCTCATCACCAACATAAACTCAAATAAAACCAGTAACTACAACACTGTAGAAATGGTTCTACATACCTTGTTATATTTAACTCTCATAAATATTTCAAGAGGTAGGAATTTTTAACCCAACCTATGAAGAAGAAAACTGAGGACCAGGGAAGTTAGGTAATTTATATCAGGTCACAGAGCTACTAAATGGTAAGGCCCAGATTAGACTCCATTCCCTCGGCTCTTCTCATTAAGATATGTGCATATGTCATGTTATTAAGCCACATGACCTCCATCTAAAAGATGTGTATCCATCCAATTTCAAATGAGAGACCTTTCATAGTCATTAAAACACCAAAAATGGAGGATTTGTTTTTGCTGTGGCAGTCACAGATTTTCTTCCTTTTATATCTTCCTTATTATCTTTCTTATCTATGTATGGCTATCTAGCCATACATGTATCTATTCATTCAACATTCAGTGAGCACCTACTATTAACCAGACATTGTAGCAAGCAATTGGAGTGAACCGTGAACCCAAAAAGATAAATATGGGTTTCTGTGGCCCCAAGGCAAGCTCATTGATATATAATGATTAGAACTCATTATCAGGTATAGTTAATTTTATCTGAGTAATTTTCTATTAAAATTGCTATGAATATGTGAATATTAATAGCCATCATTTATTGAGGACTTACTTATCTTCTAGGCATTGTTCTAAGAGTTTTACATGTAACTCATTTAATCCTCACTGTAACTCCACACATTTGGTGACTTTTATTAATTCCACTTTAAAAATAAGGAAACTGAAGTACAGAGAAGTGTGATACCCAAGGTCAGACAGCTAAGAAATGGCAAAGCTAGGATTAAAGCCCAGGCTGTCTGAACACAGAATGCTTGACCAATTATTTTATACAGTCTCTCCATTTAATATATTGGGTGCTGACTCTGGGGTCACCAGCATGAAAAAGGCATCATTCTTATCCTCAAGGAGTTAATGAAAAAAGCAGGCAAATAAACAGGTAGAACAATACAGAGTGGTAAGTGGGATGATAGGACGGGTGTGCAGGGAGGTGCAGGCACACAGAGAAGTGGTCCTGACAGCATTTGCAATAACCCATCTACTATCCTCATGTGGACATAGCCCAGACTCTTTTCCTATGTCCAGAATTCATTCAGTGCCCAGAGATCTTGGTAAAGGAGAAAGATGGGAGAGGGAGAGACAAGAGGAACGATCAAGGAAAAGAGGGAGAAAAATCTTGAGAAAGGAGGCACATAAAAACGTGCTTGCCCAACCATAGGGTTTTGTATTTGTGAGGCATTCCTATCCCTCAGAAATGCATACATGCTTAGAAGAAAATGAGTAACTCTGGTCCTAATTGTTTCCCTACTCTTCTCCATGGTAGCACTACAAACAGAAACGTTCTCCCCGCTTCGCACCCCTCAGTTACCCTGAGAGGTAATATGACGAAAATTAGGGATCCTAGGAAAGAAAGCGGACAAGTCCCTGCTACTCCAATATGTGGATGCACTCCCCATAAATCATGTAAATTATTCTCTCAGCCCTTTACATCGAATTTTCAGGTTGTTTTTAGTTTTCTGCAATTATAAAAGATGCTAGATTGGATATTTTTATACTTGCATTTTTGTACACCTTTTGACCATTCCCTAGAAAAGATCCCAGAATGGAATTACAAATTCAAAGGGTATATTCTTTTTTTAAACTCTTAATCCATATGGCAAAAACACTTCCCAAAAAGTAGTGACAAATTATATCCCATGGAGTATATTTGGGAATCCTTATCCAATCTCACTTTCCCCAGCATTACTATACTTTTAAAACCTTTATTTTATTAGGAAAAAATGTAAGTTTTTCATTTAACTTTCATTTTTGGATTACCAGTGAGGTTAAATATAGTTTATAAGTTTATTGATCAACTGTATTAATTAAAACGATGCATATAAACCTAGTAGATGCTCAATAAAGCACGATTTTTTTTAATAATGAGTTCGAACATGATTTCACGGTTTCTGGCTATGCATATTTCTTCTTAGAATTTTAAATTTATTTATTTTTCTCATTTCCCTATTTGAAGTTTAGTGGTTTTTCCCAGTGAGCTTTTTATATATTAGGTATACTGATCCTTTGTTTTGAAGAAATGTCCAGGTTTTGAAGGATTATTGTCACTTATGGAACAATGCTACATAAAGGCATTATGCTTTACAAAGACGACACTTTTTATTTGTCTCACTGATAAGGAAACAGAGGCTTAAAATGTGTATGTGTTTCCTCTTTTTTAGGTAAAACTTTTTATACGGTCAAATGCATAAATCTTACATGTACCATTTCATGAATTCTGACAAATGTACGCACCTGTGTCACACAAGTTTTTATTAAAATGTAGAATATTGTATCACTCTGAAAAATTCCTTTGCACGCTTTTCTAATCAATATTGCCTTTACCCTAACCCAGCCTTGAGAGGAAACCATTGTCCTGGTTTAGAACTTCATATAAATGGAATCGTACAACATGTACTTTTTTTTTATTCTGGTCTCTTTCACCTAGCATCATGCCTTGGAGGTTTATTCATGCTGTTGTATCTGTCAGCGGTATGGGATATTAAAATGGCAAAAACTGAAATTACTTTTGCACCAAACCTATGCAATGACATGAGTGGCTGTGGCCGAGTAGTATTCCATTGTATGAATATACCAATTTGTTCATCCATTCACCTGTTGATAGATATTTGAGCTACTTCCAATTTTTTACTATAACAGATAAAGCTGACATAACATTCTTGTACAAGTATTTTGTGAATAAATGTTTTATTTCCTCTTGGACTTTATACATAGGATGGAATTGTTGAGTCATAGGGTATGTGCATGTGTAGTTTAATAAATAACTGCCAGATCTTTTTCCAAAGTTGTTGTACTCATTTTCCCTTTTTTAACAACACAGGAAAATGTGCAAATATTATTTTTAAAAGCAGTATAAAAAACCACATATATAGTATAACCTTGTTAACCTTATTATGTACTATATATATATATATATATATATATATGCAAAAGGCTAGACAAATCTTTTCAAGTGTTAATAGAAATAATCTGTGCATACTAGGTTATAAATAATTTTCACTTTCTTTCTTGCGTTTTTCTAACTTGCAGCATCATGTATTACTTTAATACAATATAAATTTGTTTTTCTAACTACAGGAAAAAGAAATGTCAGTAGACTACCGGATCAAAATACTGTCTTCTATCCAAAAGGGCCAAGAGATGCAAAGGATTAATCATGAACCCAGTTGCCCAGAGGTGGGAAAAAAAAAATCTGTTGTGGTAGAGTGAAGAAGCAACAAGTTATATGGTAAGGTTCATTCATAATTCACAAAACTGTTCATTGTGCAGGGCTTTTCTTGAATGCTTGAATTTGTGGTTAGGTAGAAGGACTTCTCTTCCCCTGCCTTTATTTATTCTCTGTGTTTATGTTGTGTTCCAGAGCTTTCTGCCTAGACAATAAGTCCTGTGTCTTGTTATTCTGAGGCAAGAACATAATAGATGCTCACTGTGTTTGTGGAAATACTGGACACTTCGTGGAAAGTACATTTGACGTGGTGGCCGTGTCTAAAACATAGTCATATCATTAATATCAATAATGTAGAAATTAAAGATACAACGGAATGCTTTTGCACAACATGAAAAATACCCAGTTACACATTGCATTGGAATGCAACTCCCCACTGCAGGCACAAGGAGGCTACTTAAACTTGAGAAACTGCTTGGAAGTCATTCTCAGTGTGATTATTCTTTATCTTCAAACAGAAACTCAGATTACAAGGAGTAACTTTTCCCTCAAGGAACAGTATCAAAAACTTTTAAGTAGACCATATGGCATTTGTCAAATGAGAGGGGGAAAAAAATCTCCCACTTCTGAGGGATATTTATTTTACCTGTCAGGTCTTTAAAGGAGAGATTATATATAATATCTCTTTTAATCTTAACACGCAAAAAGGTGTTCAATCTGCCTACTTGTCTCTGTGGAAGTGTGAACCTAGGCAATAAAATTACTTTTCTCCCACAGCATAGCACAGCATAGTTAGATACTTTTTATGAAGCTACCCTAAAGCAGGATGTTGAGAACCATGTTCAGGGATTTCAAAGTTTACTTGTTCTTCTAACTGGAATGCTGTAAAATCAGAAAGTTGTTAAACAGAAATAATATGGTAAAAAGAATGCAGATTCTGGAGCCAGAATCCTGCTTTGCTTCTAACAATATGTCCTAGTACAAATCACTTAGCCTCTCTGTGATTTAGCTTCTTCATCAGTAAAATATTATCAAAATTGTAATTACTTCATATAGTTGCTGTGACGACTGAGGGAGTAAAACTTTGTAAATGAGTGAACTCTTGCTTAAAACCATGCCCAGCACATAGTACTTTTAACCAAAGTAAGTTATTATTATTATATTTCTTTAGTACATATCATTGAGATGTTCAGAGAAGTATGATTCATTCAGAATGATAAAGGAAAAATCTGCTTGAATTAATGAAAAATGTAGATTAAAAAATCTTTTTTTAATCCATTATGTTACTTTCAAAAAGATACAGATATTTAAACTAAAGTAACTAAAAAGTATTAATGCTAAAAGTTTCATAAGAGGCATATTTCAAAAAATGGGTAAGTTAACAGTCTGCTTATAAATGAGCACATCCTTTGAAAACTGTCTTCTATTAAGTAGGGTAAGTATTCCATCACATCACACTATTTATTTGGCTCCAGAACAATCATTTCCTCTACAGAAAGCAATTTCATAAAGTAAAAAAGCATCTTTAGGATAATTGATGCTAATGTCCCTCTTACTCAGGAAACCCTCACACCACCCAGGACTTGGTGTCACATAGATTCAGTGAAGAAAACTTACACTTCCATTTCAGTCCAGTCCATCTTTAGAAAGTGCTTCCTTAGATTAGGCTGAACTCTTCTTAAAATGTCCACTCTCTGTCACTGTTTTGTGGAGTTCCACTGAATGAATCGTTCCTCTTTGTTTTGATAACTGTTCAAGAATTTGAAGACAGCTTTTGTATGCTTCCTTGAAATCTTCTCCAAGTGTAACAGCCTCATTTTTTTGACTATTTTTCGTTGGCATGACTTTAGATGCATCATCTACCTTGGTACCTTGGTCCTTTCCTTCTGGACTCTCTCCTGTTTGACCTTTTTTCTCCTATATTGGGGTTACCAGAACTGAACATGAAACTCGGGGCATATTCTGATTAAAGCCTTGCTTGTTCTGGACCCAGGATTGATCTTGATGGTTTGGTAGTCATATGACTCTCTTGACTTCTACCAAGGTTAGCAGTACCACCCCCTCTTTTTTGTAGGGGTAAGGGGTATGTATTAGTCAGGGTTCTCCAGAGAAACAAAATCAATAGGGTGTGTGTGTGTGTGTGTGTGTGTGTGTGTGTGTGTGTACAGAAAGATTGATTGAGACATTGAGGGACATAGTAATTTACAGGAATTGGCTCACACAACTATGAAGGTTGAGGAGTCTGGAACGGGAATTGCTGATTGTACAGTTCCATCTGGGTCTGAAGGCTTGAAAAGCAAGAAAATAGGGTGCAAGTCCCATCCGAGTCTCAGTCAGAAAACTAGTAGAGCCACTGGTGTAAGTCCCAATATAAGTCTGAGTCTGAAGGCAGGAGAAGAATGATGCCCCAGCTTAAAGACAGTCAGACAGAGAGAGAGTTTTTTTTTTTTTTTTTTTTTTTTGAGATGGAATTTTGCTCTGTCACCCAGGCTGGAGTGCAGTGGCAAGATCTCCACTCACTGCAAGCTCCACCTCCCGGGTTCACGCCATTCTCCTGCCTCAGCCTCCCGAGTAGCTGGGACTACAGGCGCCTGCCACCACACCCGGCTAATTTTTTGTATTTTTAGTAGAGATGGGGTT
The DNA here is from genome assembly GCF_028878055.3 of Symphalangus syndactylus. Taxonomy (NCBI): domain Eukaryota; kingdom Metazoa; phylum Chordata; class Mammalia; order Primates; family Hylobatidae; genus Symphalangus; species Symphalangus syndactylus. The sequence goes on along the minus strand of NC_072425.2, from coordinate 38,279,037 downwards.
TCACGGTGTTAGCCAGGATGGTCTCGATCTCCTGACCTCGTGATCCACCCGCCTCAGCCTCCCAAAGTGCTGGGATTACAGGCGTGAGCCACCTGGCCTTTTTTTTTTTTTAACTCAGTCTTTTATTTTATTCAGGTTTCCAACAAACCAGGTAAGGTCCTCCCACATTGAGAAGAGCAAAAATCTGCTTTACGTAGTTTGCCAATTCAAATGTTAATCTCATCTAGAAAAACACAGAAATGTTTAACCAAATATGGATGGTCACTCCATGGCCCATGCAAGTTGACACAAAATTAACCATTGCAGGGTGCTGTGTGCTGTGTCAGTTATATCTTTCCTACCTTCCACCTCAAATATTTTTACCAATCTATTACTGTTACAAGTATATTCATGTACTGTTACATGCATATGCATTTTACATCTACCCCTATTAGATTTTTAAAAATATTTTCCCCAGAGATTCATGTTCTGGGGATCTCAGATACTAGTTTCCTTATCATCATATTGGGTAGCATTGTGGAATTTCCACATATAATATGGCTCAATGAGTCTTCTTCTAATACAAAATATGAAACTGGGAACTACCAAGAAGACTATCATATAGAAAGAATGCTTGGTTTCCATCCATCCCTTAATCAGTTGTTTCTGAGGTGGTCATTCATTATTATTATCTATCTAATTGTAGCACCAGTTGCCATCATATTCATAAGGTCTTAAAGATATGGAATAAAATTTTGTCATACGTTCTTCTATTTGAGGATTTTATAATCTTTAGTCAAGTACAGACACATTAGAAACACTGAAATGTGGATATACTATGTCTTTAGCATTTCCCTTGTTGACTAGTTTTGCAACCTTATTGAAAAAGAAGTTAGTCTGGCATGGCCAGTTCTCAGTGGACCCACTCTAGCCTCTAAGGTTCATAAACTATTTCTTTAATGATATTTTTGAGATTTTTGCCTAGGAACAAACTTTTAAGCCTATAATTAGTAGAATTTGCCCTCTTTCCTGTAAATATCTATGTAATGCCTTATCAAGTCATAAGTGGATTAATTCATCATTTGTCTTCCCAAAGTTAAATCATACAGTTTATTAAAGCTTCATTATTGATCAAAGAATATTACTTCTTCATGTCTTTGGGTGAATTAATTTATCTGCCCATGATTTTAGATTTGAGATTTCTTGGATATTAACTCAATCATGTAATATATTTGTTATCGATATCAGATCGGAAAAAAAAAATGGGGAGGGAAAATTAAAATGTCTCTTTTACCTAAAGGCAAAGGACTGAAGGAAATAATCTTGATTTTCTTTTTGTACATGGTCTGTATAGCTCAGGAGGCTTCATTAAAACACTTGTCTGGGACCACTTTAAGTCTTCCCTACTCTGTAATCCCGCCATGATAGACTTAAACCTCACCAATATTCACATGTGTAAATCTGATTTTTCAGGATAGTAAGATTTGAAAGATATGCTGCATCAACAAATTAGAAAACTGAATTTCACAAACACATAAAATTGCTTTCATCAGGAGGTTTCTAAAACTGTAAGAAACCAAAAACACAGAACAAGAAGGAGCTTCAAAATATGACTGTAACCACAAGTTTATGTGCAGAAACAACTTGCCCTTTGGGACCCTTTGGCCATGTCTCTTGACTACAATTCTCTTCCTGTTTTGGTATTGATTTCAAGCCTCCCTATTCTTCCTGTTCTTGCTTGGTTAAACGTTCTCATCACCCTGGTCTATTTCCTTGATTTCCTAGTTGATTATTTTCTGGCTCATGATGCAGACTTCCCTAAATTGGATTCTGGTCAAATTAACTTTTCTCCTCCAAACTTTGGTAGTGATCTTCCACCAGGAAGAAAAACATTTCCTCTCCTGGCTCAGAACAATCAATAATGCTCCCTCCCAGAAAATGAATGTCAATGGCTGTCCTACTCTCCCTGCTGATGGCTCTCATACTTATTAGTCCATCTCACATTTTAAGCCTTTATTCTACAAACAAATTGGCAAAAACCAAGTCACTTTACATAAAAATGAGAATTACAGTAAAATTCAGCTTGTCTAATCTCAGCCCATTCAATCCATCTAGATGCACTAGAATAGGACTAACCGTGTGATGATTTAGAAGAGCCAAGTTTTGTTCCTCTTTTTGTTTTTATTGTCCTTTGCCCTTAGTGAAGCTGTGGTATATCAATCTAGACAGCTCAATGGCAAAGGCTAATGTGTGCTGTGTTAAATTCAGCCCCTGTTCCAGACACTGTTTGGCTTTCGACTGTGCAGATCACTGTATCCACTACTATGATCTTCATAACACTAAACAGCCAATCACGGTATTCAAAAGACACCAAAAAGTATTCTCTTACGCAAAGTTTGTGAGTGGTGAGGAGATGGTCTCTGCCTCAACAGTCAGCTGAAACTGTGGAATGTAGGGAAACCATACTCCCTATGCTCCTTCAAGGGTCATATCAATGAAAAAAACTTTGTAGACCTGGCTTCCAATGGAGATTATATAGCTTGTGGAAGTGAGAATAACTCTCTCTACCTGTACTATAAAGGACTTTCTAAGACCTTGCTAACTTTTAAGTTTGATACAGTCAAAAGTGTTCTGGACAAAGACTGAAAAGGAGAAGATACAAATGAATAGGTTAGTGCTGTGTGCTGGAGGGCACTACCAGATGGAGATTCCAATGTGCTGATTGCTGCTAACAGTCAGGTACAATTAAAGTGCTAGAATTGATATGAAGGGTTAACTCAAGTCAAATTGTACTTGATCCTGCTGAAATACATCTGCAGCTGACAATGAGAGAAGAAACAGAAAATGTCATGTAATGTCTCTCCCTAAAGTCATCAGGGTTTTGGATTTGTTTTCAATAGTTTTTCTTTTTCTCTTTTCCCTCCTTTATGACCTTTGAGACCTTGGGAATACCCAGCCAACTCTCCATCATCATTGTAACTCCATGGACGTTGCTGCTCTTGGTGGTGTGGTTATCTAATTTTTGTGGTAGAGAGACAAATTCTTTTGAATAAAAATAAATAACAACAAAAAATAAAAGTTTATTGAGGAAAAAAAAAAAAGAAAAGCCATGTCAACTAAAGGTCAGATCTCTGGAATTAATCCTAGTTGTACTCTCTGAGTCTGTGACAAACCATGTCTTCACTTCAAGCCTCAGTTTTTCAATCCGTCTAAAAATATGGTTTGACCAGAAGGTTCTCAAGGTCCCCATTAACTTTCAAGTTCTTTGGATCTATGGATCTATTTTAAAGTTGTTCATTATTGATTAATAACATTCATGTGATAGCCTGATCCAAATATTAGCAGTATAGAGATGTAATCGCAACTTTGGAGGCAATGAAAGAATAGCAGTTCTTAAAGTAATCAAATCAATTTTTTTCTCTCTGTTTTTCCTGTTTACTTTTCCATTTCCCCAAATCTTAATGTATTGTGGTGAAGGAGGCACTCTTTCCTAGTGTTAATGGCAGTAAAGACTACTGCAAAATGTCATAACAATGCCTGTCCTCCACTGATCCAGTCCACATTTGCAGATGCAGGAGCTTGAGATAGTCATCCTAAATTCTGGATGCCTGTCCAAACCAAACCTCTAAGTTCTTGGACTTGGGCCCTTCTTTTAAGCTGAAATAAAGACTTGCACTTTCTTCCTGTCTCCAAAAACTTTTGGGTAAAACCAACCCGTAAATGCAAATAGACATCCTTTCACACACAATGTACACCTGTACATAGGCTTATACATGTGCCAGTAACTAGAAACTTCATCATACGTTCATCCACCCTTCCAAAACATCAACAGAAGGCAAATTTTCTAGAATGTGAGGACGTCAATTTAAAATGAGCTACATTAATGAGGTTTCCAGGAGGCTTCTAAGCTGTTCCAGTGATGGCTTTGGCTAGAGTGACCCACTGCATAGTTTTGCCCATGATCTGATCACAGAGAGTTGTCTTTATTTATGTGCTGTGTTTGAATAGTGGAGACAGTTTGGCAGAGTTATGGATAAGAGATTTAACTGCCACATATCTTTAAATGCTAACAGCTTTTAACATTTTTTTCTATACAACATGCTATATTTATGAGACAATGAAGGGGTAGGGGTCTGAGGAAATAAAAACGAAGAGAGAATAAAGGAAGAGAACAGTAGGGAACACTGGCCTTGATGGGACTGAAAATATTTTAGAACTCTCAATTCCATTCTGCTCTGAAAGCACCAGTTAGCTTTCCAAAAGTTTCCATTCATTATACTCCAGAGTTTGATGTAATCCAAAGTTTAAACAATATGTTCATTATATCTCTATTTACACACTCATTCAATCAGTAAACATACTTATTGAAAGTATATTCTATCCAGGGCATTATCTTAAGCACCGTAGAAAGTTTAAAGGTATATAGGGCATAGCTCTATCTTTTGACATCTGTCTAATGAGGAGATATAATAGACATGCATATGACTATAATACATCACTCTGCATTGGCAATTAATTATAGAAGAGGCATTTTTAAATACACATTAGGATGTAAGAGAATGGAATCCCAGGAAGAGAGAAAAGCATGAGCAAAAATGTGGAGGCAAAAAGTACCAGGCTATTTTAAGGAATGACTGAATCACTGTGTTTGGGTGTTAGAGGAATGGAGGGGGAAAGTCTTGAAGAAGTATAAGCAGGCTGGGACGAGATATGAATGACTTTAAATCTTACACTGATGAGTCTGGCCTTTTTTACTAGAAATGAGAAGTTAGTGATATTTAGAGCAGGGAAGAGCATGAGCAGAGTGTTGCTTTCAGAAGGAAGAGTGATCTCAAGGCAAGGTGAAGGACTGATTGGAATAAGAAAGCTTAGCACCACAGGGACCAGTGAAGAGGCCCTTTCAGTTGACTTAGTGCAGGTAATAATGGCATCATCTAGGTGGATAAAGATTGGAAGGCAAAAAAAATTAATAACTACAAGAACAGGCCTGGGCCAATCAAACACCATATATGTAGAATGAGAGAGGAGTTATAGAAGACTCTGGAATTTTAAATGGGATGACAGGAACAATGTAGATCCATTGAGGGACAACTAGTAAGCGAGGGATGTTGACAGTCTTAATTTTAAACATGTAGGGAATTAGACAGTATTTCTCTACATGCCTATGAGAGATCTCCCTTTTCAAACTTAGGCTTCAATTGGGAAATAAGAAAGTCTGGGGATAACTTCTATTGTTTTTTTATAAACCCATTCTGAATTCCAAACAAGAAGGAAAATAGACGCAGTTCGTGTTTTCTTTTTCTAGTCACCAATTAAACTGATGATCCAACACCATTTACTTCCATTGCCTTATCCACATTGCTGACAAAAATAAAAACAGAGCCCAACATGAGTCCATGAAGCATATCCCACCTCTGCTTGTACAAGACTGCAAGTGATAGCTTGAGAACAACCAGCCGTGGAAGAAAACACACCCAGTATGGATTGAGAAGGCTAGTATCCAACCCAGAAAAGGACTTTCTAATATCAGTGAGGATGAGAATAAATGGCTCCCTAAGAAAATGGTATGTTCTCTTAATAGCTCACAAATTTTCCAGGTTAGTTTGATCAAGTGAAGCAGAGGTAGCAGGGATAAAAATTATTGAAATGGTGGCAAAGATAAAGCTTCTATGTAAAATAAAATTTAAGATGCAAAGGAGATTAACAACTAGCTTTCTTAAGAGAATGAAGGAGGGGGCTTACAGCCTGAAACATATCTGTTTATGTTCTTATTCCATTCCAGGGTCCAACTCCTGAAGATCAGAAATAGGGAGGATTTGGTAAAACCTCTAGGCTCCACTTTCTATCTAGCCTGGCCCTGTGTTAAATCTTTCACCCAGACTTATTAATCCATACATCCACTGGGAGAAAAGCGTGTTAGAACAAACTGAGGAAGCCTGAGAGCTTCTCCTCAGTTTCTTGTTGCCCTTCAGCAAATAGGGTTCTGCTAGGGACAGAAGCATGCACTCTATCTCCTATTTGGAGTTGGCTGTAGGAAAGAATCTGCACACATAGGCAAACTGCAACTCCAGCACACAGCTCTGGTTTGGTTCCAGCTGAAGTCAGTTGTCCCATATCCTCTGATTGCAACACATTGTAGGGAAACCATCAGTGCTCTTCACTCAGATGTTGTCAGCCAAGACTGATCCCAAAATAACCATGATGGTCCCAGAGGGTGAATGGAACCCACACTTCCCTTGGTTTTCCAGTGACATTTAGGAAAGTTTTCCTCCAGCTTCAATAGGTGACTTATCTAAGCAATGACTGGAGTGACTTCAAATTACTTAATGTTCATAGTTATTAACACCATAATTAAAAAGTTGGTCATTTGTTCCATTAATATGATATTAATGACATTGGAGATTCATAATATGAATCCCAATTTATATTTCCATCCCAGTTTATGGTGGACAGCTCACTTCCACAGACGTTGTCAACCCCATTTGCCAACTCAATTCTCTGTTTATGTTATCTCCATCTTCCGAGGAGAAGACCCAGTCTCAGAGAGGTTAAATGATTGTCCCAAAGTTTCACAGTTGCTAAGAGGCGGAACTGGGGCTTCAGCCCAACTCTTCTAACTCTGAATCCCTTGCATTTTTTTCTTACTGCACCACAGAGTAATTATAGGGCATGTATATCAATTGGTGTGTGCACCAAGTCGAAAATCTCATTTAATTTCTAATTGTTCCAAACACACACTCACCACTGGGCTAGTTCTGTAGGGGGGAAAAAAATCAGTGAGTCTGGTGGATTTTTTGTGATTGTTGTATTAGTCAGGGTTCTCTAGAGGGACAGAACTAATGGAATATATATATATAGAGAGAGAGGGAGAGAGACAGAGAGAGAGAATATATATATATAAAATATAATTTATATTCTATATAAATATATATAAATATAATTTATATTCTATATAAATATATATATAAATATAATTTATATTCCATAAATATATATAAATATAATTTATATTCCATAAATATATATAAATATAATTTATATTCCATAAATATATATATAAATATAATTTATATTCCATATAAATATATATATAAATATAATTTATATTCCATATAAATATATATATAAATATAATTTATATTCCATATAAATATATATATAAATATAATTTATATTCTATATAAATATATATAAATATAATTTATATTCTATATAAATATATATAAATATAATTTATATTCATATATATATATATAGAGAGAGAGAGAGAGAGGAGTTTGTTAAGTATTAACTCACACAATCATAAGGTCCCACAATAGGCTGTCTGCAGGCTGAGGAGCAAGGAGAGCCAGCCCAAATTCCAAAACTGAAGAACTTACGGTCCGATGTTCAAGGGCAGGAAGCATCCAGCATGGGAGAAAGATGTAGACTGGGAGGCTAGGCTAGTCTCTGATTTCACATTTTTCTGCCTGCTTATATTCTAGCTGTGCTGGCAGCTGATTAGATGGTGCCCACCCAGATTAAGGATGGGTCTGCCTTTCCCAGCCCACTAACTCAAATGTTAATCTCCTTTGGTAAAACCCTCATGACACACCCAGGGTCAATACTTTGTATCCTTCAATCCAATCAAGCTGACACTCAGTATTAACCGTCACAGTAGTTGCTTTTTTCATAATATAGTCAAAATGCCCAGTTGAGCCAGTAAGGTTTTTCCACCTTGAGTGGATTACTTGGCCAAGTATTCATTCTCTATAAAACAAATATTTACTGAATGCCTACTATGTTTTACACATAATGCTAAAAATTTCACAGTTTTCTCTCTGTGACTTAGGTTAAATAATTCATCCAAATTGAAAATGTTATGCACTTTTTTTTGTATTTATTTTCTAGTGTGCTAAAGTCATTTTTAGGCTGGTAAACCTTCCTCATTTCTCCTCAGGAGAAAAAAAAAACAATGTATTTGCATTTAAGGAGGTTCCCCCTCTTTTTTCAGTTATGTTCATCTCTATGACCCACTTATTTAGGTTCTTTGGAAAAGGAGAATTCACCTTCTGTGGGTCACCATATTAATTACTATTACAATGAGCTGATTTATGGCCACAGAGCTCTTGCAGGTGTTTGAGAATGGTGCTCCACAATGGGAAATGGAAACAGGGTAATCAATAACCACCCTGAGACTCCTGCTTTAAGGCTGTCCTTGAAGGTGTGCTGTGGATCTTTTTCCAGCATGTCTGATGAGCAATTCTTTTGCTGGCAAGGAGCCCTATGGGAGGAGAAGTAAGTATTGTCTTTAGACATGGCACAAGGACCAAAAGACACTGCCAAGACATCAATACTGAGAGATCACAGAGAGCTTGTTGGTGGAGGAGGGAGGCTGGACACAGGCGGGAAGGTGAGATTTCTTCTTTTGACTGCTGAGATCACTGGACTTGCAGTCAGAAGATCTGGGCTCCAGAGCTGGCTCTATCCTTTATCAGAAAAGTAACCTGGGACACGTTACTTAATCTGTCCAAGTGTCAGTTTTTGCCTCTGTAAAATGAGCATAATGATAATACCTATATAATGTAGAGATTAGGTGAGATAGTCAAACTTCTTTCTGTTCCAGGAAGTACTTTCATGTAGTCTTAATGATGTTTTTGCTCCCATTCTCTCCTTTTCATGTGAACTATGACTTTGGTGAAGGCAGGACCATGCCATATATAATGCTGTCTTTAGGCCTTAGCAGAGGGACTGGCACACTGCAGGCGATGAAAGGTCTTTGTGAAGGATTGCGTGCATCTTCCCTTCCCTTGTCTTCCTTCTACTTGCATTCCACTTCACCACCTCTTAATTATCCCCAAATACATGCTGAATTTATGAGGGAGCAGCGGGGAGGGCCACTTTGGAGAGGATCATTACTCCACTCCCTTTCACTGCATGGCCTTTTCCCTAGGCTACTCAGAGAGCTATTTGAGCTAGTTAGGTATAAGACCACTGAGTAAGAATGTTGACTCCCAACCAGGCAGCTATATCCTAGCTTTTTAGCTTAAAAGTGGCAATTGCGGTGCCTTAAATAAGTATAAATCCTGACCAAAAGAGAGCAAAAAGTTTAGCCTGGCTGAATTTTGAATCCAACCGTAAACTAGAAAAAGAAGGAGCAGGAAGACTCATCACGAGGCTGTATCAATAGCCCCAGTGTGAGAAGGCTCAAAGAGTCTGGCCTGAAGCTTGAGCTACCACAGCAGTGAGACTATTTCTAATTTTAGAAATATTAAATAACTGATAATGATATGACCTTGTTAAAGAACCATGTTAGGAAAAAAAGGGACACTTAAAAATAGCATACACTTTCCCTGCTGAAGGTTCCAGGTAAAACGTGGGTTCACAACCATAATGTAGGTTCCAGATGATGAGACACCCCACATTGCTGACAAATGTGGCAAGGCCAAGCCTCCTGTGTGTCCTGGAAGATACGCATTTTCAGCAACCAGCAGGGTGGCTCTTACATCCTTACCATGTGAGAGAAGTATAAGTACTGGGAAATCAAAGAGATAGGACTGAGTCCTTTCCTCAAGGGGTGTGAAGTCTAGTAACCAGCCTAATGGTGACTCCAAGATATCCTAATTTTAATATGTGAAGCTGTGCTACAGTGCCCAAGACCTAACTGGGGAAAAGCAGCCTCATGCAATGCTTAGAAATGTCTGAAACATTGCTGCTGGCATCTTAGGAAACAGGAATCTGAAATGCCAAACCTAAATAAAACCAGCAGGCCTCACTCTGGGAGGACAAAGAAATGGAAGATGCAGTAACCCTGGAAGGTTAACAGAACCCCGGATAGCTTCCCCATCCTGCCCAGTGCCACAGATAGGCACCTCTAAGGCTTGGCCACCTCAAGGATCATTAAATGCTTTTAGCAAAGCTGTCTCTGAGGAGCAACCAGCTTTGAAAGCCAAATTGAAAAATGTCCATCTGATCTTGTAACTGGAGAGAAAGTAGGATCTGTGCCATGATAACACATTAGAGTCATTTGGAGATGAGAGAAAGGAAGGGGTGATCTCATAATTAGCAGGGGCCTGAGAGTGCAGAGAGGGGATGTTTCTGGAGTCAACAGTGGAATTCACTTGGCATCAGATGCCATCAGTCCCTCCCTATGTGACTCTAAATACATGAAGAATTCGCTGAGTACACCTTGGTTAAATCTTATCTGAGTTTCTTCATGTCAACAATACTTCCAACCATATGGTTTAAAACTGGTTCTCCACAGGGGGCAGTTTTGTCCCCCAGGGGACATTTGACAATGTCTGGGGACATTTTTGATTGTCCCCACTTGGAAAAGATTTTCTACTGGCATCCAGTGAGTGGAGGCCAGGGAAGCTATTAAACTATTGTAAGACAGCCCTTCACAAAAAAAGAATTATTCAGCCAAAATGCCAACAGTGCCGAGGTTGAGAAGCCATAGTTGAGAATAATGAATATTTTCTGAACTGTCATCATTTTCAGAATTCTTTTACTTTTATACCTTGAAAACAAAGGAATTGGCTTACCTATCATCACTACAGTAATAGAAAAGTACCAACAATTAAGATGCTACAATGGTGTTTACTTTTATTTTTTTTTTTGCGGGGTGGCGGGGGGAGTCTTATGAACCGAGACCTTGGACAAGAGGTGAAGGGACTTCTGCAACACTGTCAGAGTCAAATACCTTGAGATTTCACTTTGTTCCCGCATCTGAGGCCATCAAAGCCCTCACCAGACCTCACAGCCTGAAATAATGTCTTGGAAAAGCCAAATATAAAGATACATGATTTTTTAATCTGCTGGGAGTGGGTGGGACCACACTACTGTTGAGAAAGATCTTTCTAAATAGTAGATTGGATTATGTGACTCTCATCTTGAAGCTTTCAATGACTGCCCACAGGACAATATATTGCACTGTTCTTCTCCATCTGGCTCCGACCATCTCTCCAACCGTCTCATCTTCTGGATCTTCCCAGCTCACATCATTTACCCCAGTTATACTGGATATCTTATCTTCCCCAGGATGCAATTTTCCCATCACACTTTTCTTGTTTTTAAACATGGGAGTGTTCAACTGCCCGCAAGGTCCTCTACCCTATTTTCCAACTAACTCCTCGCTGTCTGCTAAGAATGATCTCAAATGTCCACCACTTCTAAAACCATTTTCTCACCTGGCCTCTGCTCCTTCCCAATACCCTGGCCTAAGTCTGGTGCCCTTCTCAGAAAAACCTGTATCTGCCTCCAATATAATACCTACTGTCCTGAATTTCAACTAATTGTGCATCATCTCTAGGCACTTTGAAGAGAAATGGTTTCCTGTTCATCTCTGTATGTACATCAACCCTCCGGGTATGGTGCAGGGCTTGAGTCCCTAACAAGTTTTAACTACTATTTGGGAAAGAACAGAAGAAAAGTACAGGGTGAGGAGGAGGGCAGGGTGAGGAGGGAAACAGAAGACAAGAAAGGAATGATGATGGAGAGAAGAAAGCGGGAAGTGAGAAAAGGAAAGAAAAGGCAGGAGGGAAGCAAGTGGGCTGGGAAGGAGGAAAGAGAATGGAAGAGGAAAGGGGAGATAGGAAGAGAGGGAAAGAGAAGGAAGAAGGAAGGGAGAAGGAAAGAGACCAAAAGGAGAGAAGGAAGAACTCTGCTAGTATCTCTTGCTTAGAAAAGATTGCTACCTCTGACTTGAGTCAAATCCTTGCATTAACTGTCTTCAAGAACCACATAACTCTCTGTCATAGCACTTTCCCCATTTGTAATTATAGACATATCTGTGTGATTATTTACTACAATGCTGCAGCCTCCATGAGGTCGGCTTCTACATTTTCCTTCACTGTTATAGCTTCAGTACATATTGCATCTGCAAAAATTATTTACTAAATAAATGAAAAAGTGGGCAGACTGGTGGAGCAGAACCAGCAGCTAATTTTATTAGTAAAAAGTCAGCCCCTCTGTTTTTTATAAACCAGTCTGGGAACTTAGATTTGGTCTTGTTTAACCTTCACCTAAATTTTTCCATATTAAAAAACTTCTGCTTCTAGAAAGAATTGTTCTAAAGCATTCAAGACAGTGGCAAATACGTTCTCACTTTAAAAATCAATCCCAGGAGCAATTTATTGCAGGGAAATTTCCTGGACTCCAAGAAGCACCTTGAAGTCAGGAGATGATTAATTTGATATAACTGAAGAGCTGCAAACATCTGCTCCCCGTTGACATCTGCCTCTCATTAAGTTACAGCCCTCTGTCTCCGTCTGCACTGGGGGCTGGCTTGTGTGTTGATCTGGTAACTCTAATTATATGGTAAGCCCAGTGCTCAAGGTCCTTGTGCCAGCCACCTGGTGGGGGCTCAATAAAAACTTGCTCTATTGCATTGTACTCCAGATCCACCCTGAGCACTTTGTAAGTCCTCTATCACTCCTAAATAATAGAAATAAAAAACAGTAATGAGGTTGGTGGACACATTGTCATCCTGTAGCTCTGGCTAAGGCTGAATTCAGATAGAATCAAACTCTTGATTGAGTCTCATAAACAAACAAATTAAATCCATGACAAATCTTCCAAATCTGTTATTTGGCATCAGGTTTTGCAATAACTCTTTAATTGTTATCCCTTATCCTGTTATCGCCTTTCCCACCAATGCTGCTATCAATGCAATTGTCTTAAAACACACTCTGACACTGAGCCACCCTATTCAGAAACTTAAGAGGCTCTGTTCCGCCCACGAACATGTACCACCTTCCTAACCTTGACTGTTAAGCCCTCCACTTCTTTGAATAAACATAACCTCTGTGCTAGTACTTCCCTTCAGACAGCCTTGTTTTTAGTTATATGGTGTGATTTCTTGCTTCCCAATTCTGCTAGTGCTCTACCACTTTCATGCCTTAGCAAATGTAACTCACATAAAGCCCATGTGCCATATGGCACCATCTTGATTCAGTGTGTGTCAGAAGTATATCAACCCTGACCCAAATAGACATACAATGAATTTAATCTTTACTGAAGTCTTTCATAAACATACCCAAAGAGAGAACATAGAAAAACTTCCTAAAACCTCTCTTCTCCCATTTCTTTCCTTCCTTTCCCCCAATATGTCCAGGCTCACCTAAAGTCTCTCTCCTCCCCAACTCTAAGCTCCCACTCCAAGATATTCTTCAAGCCCACATTCAGGTTCTTTTGTCTCCCTTCCTAAGCTCTTCATATCTATATCATTTCAGCCTCCCTGGCTTCTTAGAACTTTCCTGTAAGAGCCCTGGAGCTAACTCAACAAACAAACAAAAAATTCTTCCTGGCTAGGACATAGGGTAACGGAAAAAAATTGAAAAAATAAATTATTTTAGTTTTTCTTATTCCTGTCACATTTACAGTGTACACTCTGCATGGAATGCTCTTGGCCCATTTCTAACATCAATACCCCACTCAATAGCTAAAGCCCAGAACAAAAGATCCTCCTCGAAACATTCCATGATGCCCTCTTAGAGAACTTTGCACATTCTATCTTTTCTTATAGACTTTGGTGTAAATGTCTTATTTCTACTTTTGAAAACTGGGACTCAAGGTCATCTGTAAAACCCTTATTTGTCCGTTAGTACTCACCAAAATATCACTTCTAGGGCAAAAGGTTTCCTCAATACTCACCCAAAAATTTTTTCCAGGGCAATGGCTTCCCTTACTTTCTTTCTGGCCTTGGCTTGGTTATTTCTTTGATGCCACAGCAACTGGCACTAACCTGATATATCATAATGAAATTCTGTGGATTATTTATGTGTCTATATTGCCTTCTCTCACCCAAACACATATACTTTGAAAACAGGGAAATCTCTTATTCATCCCCAAACTTATCCAAGTACTCAGCCAAAATATGTTCTCAGAAAATGTGTGTGTACAATGTCATGTTTATGAAGTTATGTATTCTCCACAATATCTGTTTCTATACCTTACTCATTGTAGATTCTCAAAAAGTGTATTTGGAATTGAACATATATGAAACATTCAGCTTGATTGATTTTCTTCTTTGACATAACTTTATCTGTTTGGTGGTCTAAAAAGGTTTTCAAAGTGAAAAACTGGTGGAGAGAAAACAAAGAATTAAAAATAAACTAGTTTGACCAGTTTCTTTCCCTGTGGATATAAAGCCAAGCTTGGAGCTTTGTCTAAGGAAATCACACTGCCAGGCAAAAGATAATAGGCTGAGAGTGGGTCCTTCTTTTGCAACCTGCAAGGCTGCAAGACCTTTCATTTCTATATTAGAATATTCTGTTATACTAGGCTCATGTGGCTCCTTTGGTTAATGGTGACAGAAAATGTCACTCCAGGGCCACATAACTGCAAATACTACTGGCCTAGAAACTGAAACAGATTGATACTATTGGCAAACCACACCTAGGCAGCTTTTTATAAGAGGGGGGAGAACATAGAGTGATTAAACATAATCACTCTTATGCATTGTGCAACTAATCTCCAACATCCCTGGACTGCTCTCCAGGCTCCATAACTTACACCCAATCCATGGAGGTAGGCCCACTGACTGTTTCCAGTACATAAAGGAGTCTATACACAAAAATTAATTCTCTTAAAATTCAGTCCTTCTCCTGTGGAGCAAGAGCTTGGAGGAAAAAGGATATTTTTTTGGCAAAGCTTTTGAGTCAGAAGTTCAAGGTAGAGGCAGCCTGGTGAAGAAAAATACTGTTGGTTCCTATGCTCCCTGCTAGCTCCAGCCCCAGGAGTGGGTTATGAACCCATTCCCCTTGAAAGACATTGGTTTGGATGGTGGTATGGTTGTAATTCCAGCCAATGAGGTGTGAGCTGGAGAACTGTGAGAAAGCATTTCTTTTCAAAAAAAAAAAGACACATAAGAAAAGCTGGTCTCTTCTTTTTCTCTGGACATTGTCTTGTCTGGCTGTGTTATCTACAACTGCAGCAGCCGTTTTGCAACCAAGAGAGAATCCTAGGCTGAGAACAAAGACAGCAGTGGCAGATGTGAAAGACAAAAAGACCCTGAATTCTTGATACTACCATCTTGCTACTGAATAACCAACACTGTAGACCCGTTACTTCTGAATTTCTTGTAATATGAAATAATACATTTTGTTACTGTATTAGCCACTTAGAATTGGGTGTTTTGTTTTGTTTTTTGTTTGTTTTTTTTGAGACGGAGTCTCACTTCTGTTGCCCAGTAGTGCAATCTCGGCTCACTGTAACCTCCACCTCCCTGGTTCAAGTGATTCTTCTGCTTCAGTCTCTCGAGTAGCTAGGACTACAGGCACGCACCACCACACCTTCATTACTTGAGGCCAAAATAATCTTAATACATTTGGATTACTGAATTAGTTAAAACTTTTGAGGATTTTTTTTTAAGCATAGCTCTTGTGCCTACTCCATCACAACAAACAGGTGAGAACAAGTACCTGCCTCAGCCACTTCCTCTTCATATCCCAGACCCCACACTCTGCTGTGGACCATGTTACTGGTCTTCATCCTCAGCTGAGTGACCCATTGATTTACTAGATTAGGTCTTGACTCAACTATTGATTCTATTAATATATAGTCCCTTAATTACATGCCCAAATCACATACCACCCCTTTCCTCCTCCCTTAGACTTATAGAACACTCACTTGATAAGCCAGCCTCCTGACACCTGTTGCAAGAAAGGGAATTTAGAACACATGCAGGCAGAGGCAAACTGTATGATCTACTCCATGTTCTTGCACTGCATTTATTATGTTTCTGTCCATAGCCAGCACTTGGTCAAGCTCTCAGTGAATTAAAAGGATGAGTTACCTAACCTCTGAGGGAACCTCAAGCTCTGAAAAGCCATTCCTCGAGCAACTACCTGGATATTCATGTTTTTGAATGCATGGGTTTATTTATTTAATTTATAAAGGATTTAGTGAGCAGTTAATCTAGGCCCCATGCATTCTACTAAAGATTTGCGATACAACAGTGAATGAACCTTTTATTCATTCAACAAACATATAATGAATTTTTACTATATGACAGAGAACCACTAGGGCCTAACCTATAAAGGAAAAAATATGCAGAGATTGCCCAGAAGGAGGGCACAGCAGAGACAGACGTTGTATAGTAGAGACAGACCTTTATCACATATTCATCCAAACACTAGGTAAAGGGCAAGAGTAAGGCAAGAGAGAACATTCTAGACCAAGGAAACTAAGCACTGAGGCAGGAAGAGGAATGGCACAATTCAGAAAACCAAAAGCTAGTGTTACTGGAGCACAAGAGCAAGGGGGAAGCTATTTCAAGAGGTGGCTGTGAGAAACAGGAGGCAATGGCTCGATCACAAGACACCCTTTATACCATGTCAAGGAATTTGGACCTTTTCCTAAAGCTCCACTGGAAAATTTTAAGCAGGGTTATAAACTCACCAGACTTTTGCTGGAAGTGAGGGCCAAGCCTGGAGTCAGAATGACTAGTAGAAAAATAAACATGAAATAAGGAACATCTTAACAAAGACGGTGGCAATTGGGAATAGAGAAGAGAAGATGAAAGAGACATCAAGTCAGTGGAATCAGTAGAAGATAACTGCTAATGGCTATTTTAAAAGCAGGGAAGGAAGAAGGACAAGGAGGAGATGATTCCCAGGTTTCAGTGGAAGGCAGTTTGGGAAGGAGTGGAATTAGACTGCATTTAGTTAGCAACCTATTGTGTCCAATGTGGAGCGTCCAAGTTAAGCATTAAAGACATACAAGAGAAAAATCTGGGCTGGAAAAAAATTATTTGGGTTCCACAGCAAATTGTGGATATTTAAAAACGTAAGAATGGATGAGTTCACCCTGAGAAGTGATATGTAGTGAAAAGAGAGGAGTCCTACTGGAGATCCCTGAAGACAGTCTATGTTTGCGGGGCTTTGGGCAAGAGGACCAATGGAAAGCAATACATCAAACCAAAAGGCTGTTAAATAAAATGTTTAATCCTCTTGCTTTTAAAAATATACCTTTATGGTCAGGCGTGGTGTCTCACGCCTGTAATCCCAGCACTTTGGGAGGCTGAGGTGGGCGGATCACCTGAGGTCAGGAGTTCAAGACCAGCCTGGCTAACATGGTGAAACCCTGTCTCTACAAAAATATAAAAATTAGCTGGGCATGATGGGGGGTGCCTGTAATCCCAGCCACTTGGGAGGCTGAGGCTTGACTCAGGAAGTGGAGGTTGCAGTGAGCCGAGATCACGCCATTGCATGCCAGCCTGGGAGACAGAGTGAGACTCCATCTCAAAAAAAAAAAAAAAAAAAAAAAAAAAAAAAAAAAATATATATATACATATATATACAGATAGATAGCTTTATAATAATACAAGTTTGAGTGTATAAAATGATTTTTATATGTCTAAAATTTGGCAAAAAATTAATAGGATGACTGGGTTCAATTATTATTTTGAATGTCTGCATGCTCTGTTGATTGCCCAGCAATGTGCAAATGAGGGATAAAAAAAGACATGCACAGTTCCTGAGTTATTATAAATTTATCCCATGAAATTTATCTCCTTGTCTTCTTTTCAACAAAATCACTAATTATGTTGTTGTAATCAAGATTCTTATATAGTCATGTTCTTTTCACGGTAGTGACAAAATAGAAAACTGAGGCAGTACCAACTGGAGATGTCAACAAAATTGTTAAGGCAACATTTCAATTCAGAAATGAACCATTAATTTTATAATTGTGTTCAACTTTTGTAATATACAGAATATAGGGAAAATATTGCAAAACATTTAACCTTCATTATCTCTTAGAGTAGTATCTAAATATATAGAGTAATATAGAGATTCAGTGTCATACCTCACATTGATTACATCTAAACCTATGTATATACAAATTTAAGAGCAATATGAGTTGTTTTATATTGCAAAGGTTTTCCTGCATCTATGTGCCACTACTGCAAATCCCACATTAATTCATGAGTATTTCAAAAACTAAAAATCAAAAGGTAAAGGGAAGCAAGAAAATGGGCACTTGGTGCTCTGGAGAAATGATACTTTATTATGCAAGAATGTATTGTATTCATGATATCTGAGAAGAAAGATTTGACATATTAATTTGTCTTTTCTCTTACCTAAGCACTTCTGTCTCTCCAATCTTCCCTGCACTCCAAAGTGGTGCCCAGTCTTTGACATCTGCAACAGCATAGCCCACACTCCTTTATGGAACTTGGTCTTAGACATCTTGTGTTTAGAAGACATGGGTCAACAGATGCAGAGAAAGATCTCCCCATGCCTGAACAGCGTTAGTCATGAGAGCAGTTGTTTAAGGTTATGAGACATACTGTCCCAGAACTGAGTACTGGATCCCAATTGTAGTGGTGCCCCTGTGTCCTTTAATAAATGTACTGGGAGATTGTGACATGTGGGGCCTTCAAGAAGATGCTCCAGGCAGGGCTTCCTATTACTGAGTCTAAAGACGCATCTAAGGAGCATCAAGAGTTAAACAGTGGGTGGAAGAAGAGAACCCCGTGACAGAGTCTGAAGTATCATAGCTAGAGAAATTAGAGCAAAACCAAAAGTGGTATTATAAAAATCAAGGGAGAAGAATTTCTAAGTAGTTATCAACAAAGGCAAACATTTCAGAGAGGTGAAAAAAGCAGGACATTGAATAAACGAAATGTGGCATATTCATACAATGGAATGTTATTCAGCAATGGGAAGGGATAAGTTCTGAAATATGCTACAATGTGGCTGAATCTCAAAAACACTCTCCTAAGTAAAAGAAATCAGTCACAAAAGACCATGTATTGTATAATACAACTTATATGTAATGTCCAGTATAGGCAATTCCATAGCAACAAAAAGTGTTTTAGCAATTGTTGGGGGATGGCAGAGTGGAGGGAAATGGCAGTGACTGCTAACGAATATGGGGTTTCTTTTTGAGGTGATGAAAATGTGCTAAATTTAGATTATGTTGATGGTTGCACAACTCTGTGCCATTGAACTGGACACGTTCTATGACTAACTTTATGGTATGTAAATTACATCTTAATAGAGCTGTTTTAAAAAAAAAGAAAAGAAAAAATAGGAAGATATATCTGCTACTTCTAAGATCAAACCACTCTATACAATCACACCAAACATTGAAAAATCAAGTCTTAGGAACCATCAGATGTTTAAGACTAAACTATCTTCCATCATGATTGGCCCATTGCCTCTGACCAAAAAAAAAAAAAGTCTATTTTTTGAGAAACAAGGGAATGAGATAAAGGGACCATTTCATAATAAAGGTATTTCACACCAAAGTAAACTTGAAAACAGAGAACATTTATGCAAAAAGAAAATCCATTTACTATGTCAGTAATTTTCAGCATTTCCCCTGCTGTTATTGTAGATAATTGAGTAAAAGCTTTTCCTTCTCTACATAAAGCATCAGTTTCCAACTGATTCTCTTAGAAATTTAGTTTTGAGATCTCACTTCAAGATCATGACTGTAGAGTTTATGGGAAATGCGTATGTGTTTGAGTAAATAGAACTATTTCCTTTTCTTCAGGCAAATAGTTGCAACAACTGGAAAAAAAACAGAAGAGGGAAAGAAAGAAGTAAAATCTCCCACCAAGTTTATCAACATAGAGTCACAGCTACTCTTTCATAATCTCCAGGCAACTATATATCTAGGCTATGAATCCACATCTTTCTCACCCAACTTACTATTCAAGATTTATGTGATTCAGGGTATTAAATGCTAATATATTTCTGTTGCTCAAATTTTTAATGTACGCATTAGTTCTGAAGTCCATAAGCTGGTTAATATCTGCATTCTGGCTAACGTGTAGGGTTGAATTTGTACCTTTTAAGAATTTTTTTAGATTACAAGTTGGGGATATAATACCCACAGGCAAGCAAAATGTAATGGGGAACTTAATAACTTATAAGAAATCTTATCACTCTAACAACAACAAACACAAATAATAGGATAATTAACATTTTTTACAGTTTATACAACACAGTCATATATAATACTTTGATTTTCATGAAACAGGTAGATCGGGTATTACTATCATCTCCATTTTTAGCTGGATAAACTAAGGTTGTTCAAAACCATTAAATGACTTGGGTACATACCCTTGCTCACTGTTTCCAGAGCCCCCTGTCTCTAACACTCACTTGTGTCTGATTACTTGACGTGTCTTCCTCTCTAAGTTTCATGGAAACAAGGTCCTAGCACAGCATCTGATGTGCAGTTATGTGCTCCATAACCATTTGTTGAACTGATCAAGTTCCCACAACTAGTGAGGCATGGAGACATGATGTCAGATGTCCATGTCACTTCTTCTTTTAAAGGCTTAGCTGTGTTTTATTTACCTATTGTTACTGTTGGCTCATAAAAATTAGAAGAAGAAGATGCCAAGTGAGACAGGTAGACTGGGAATGTTTATTTCTATACCATAAAATATTTATTTTTATACCTAAAACCACCTGTGTGTAACAGCGCTTTGGCATATGGCTTAGTGATCATATGGCTTTATGGCCAGATAGCTCAGTGGTTGCATAGCCCAGTGGTCATAAGCCTCAGTGGTCATATGTCTCCATGGTCATGTAACTCAGTAGTGAGCTCAGTGATCATATAGCTCAGTGCTACAGAGGTCTATGAACAGATAGCTCAGTTGTGATATATATATAGGCCAGTGGTCACATAGCTCCTTAGTCATATAACTCAGAAGTCATATATCTCAATGACCTTAATCGTTATATAGCTTAATGGTTCAGAGTCAGAGGGCATATAATCAGGTCTTTTCCCCAAACTTCACTCTATCCTCTCCCAGATGTCAGCTTTTTAGCACACCACTAAACCTTCCCAAGCTGCAGCTTCCTCATCTGCAAAATGGAGATAAAAATTAAAATCTCCCAGGATTATTTTCATGGCAAAATGAAATCGGATCTGTAAACCATGCAGCACAATGTCTGGTACTTAAAAAGCATTGATTGTACATCATTATCATCATTGTTATTATTACTCTTATTATTATTGTGTCCCTAAAGAGAAAGAAGAAAGTCTTTTGGGTTGAACACAGAATTGTCAACAGCAGAAAGGGCAATTTACTGATAACTGATACTTGATTTGGAGATAGGAAAGCTTTTACTCGATTTTCTGCAAGAATAGATGAGTAAATGTTAACTCTGTCATGTCTTCCATGTCACACTGCAACCCCCAGAGGCAAGAACAACATCTCCAGCTTCCTGGGGAGAAGTTCATTGACTTGCCAGTTGAAGAACCCAAAGCCTCCTAGATTATTCTGCTCTCATTCTCTTCTTTCACCAGCCCTGAGTCATTTAATCTCCTCATTCCACCTTCATTGCTATGTGCTGTATTTTTTGTAGGCAACTACCACCCGACTTGATCATTTTAAAGAAGGGAATTTCTAAATCCCTTTGCAGCTTAGAGAAGCATGTTCTTTCATTTGTACACACACACACACACACACACACACACACATACTTCCCTTTACTGCTAGGTGTTATAATTTCCAATTTCAAATGCTTCTTATGAACACAAGAATTCCCAGCTATTGTGACATGAAGAACTATGTCTTCCTCTCTGAGTCCCTTCGTCAGAGCCTCCCTGCCCTCCTCTCAGCCTGGCCAGCCAGCAGCTCAGAATATGGTTGAAATAAATTTATACAGACGTTGACACTTCATTATTGTCTTGTGGGTATTAGTAAAAGAGAGTATCGAGAGTAAGGAACTTAGGTATAATCCTGATTTCATCACAGTTTAGGTGACTGAGTTGTCGGCAAGTTATTCCATGTCCCCAAAACTTGATTTACACGTTTGTTAAATGAAAATATAACACCTAGTTCATGGACCTGTGATAAGATTACATAAATAAAAATACTTTGTAAAATATGAGACATTCCTCAAAAATATTTTAATTGTTAGACATGATAGTACAGAGAAAGAAAGGTAGTGCAAAATTAATATGAATTTAGGACCTATTGAGTGATGGGTACTCTAACTGCTAAAATGTTACTTTTTTGATGTATGTATCAAGAAATTATCTTGTATTTACATTTATTTTTGTTCAAGGATTCTTTCTCTCTTCCTCTGGTGTAGATGATGGCCAGTGCTCTGTCTATATTCCCCTTCTCTCCTTACATCTTTTCTCCTGTCAAGCTCAGCTCTTTGCATTATTACTACTGTCAGCTTCAGACAAATATCTCACGAACTTACCCTGAAGGCTAGGGAGTCAGGAGACCACCAAGGAGCAGCACCAAGCAGAACATTATCACATCATGGAGAAGCCCCAAGTGGTACCACTTCACCTAGATGGTGAGCTCCCTGGAGGTCAGTGCCATGGAGGACTCATGGGGGGGTTTGGACCATTAAGAATGGGTAGAATTTAAATGGGTAAATATTAAAGAAGAGAAGGCTATCCAGAATGTGGAAAGGTGTGATTCAGCCTTGTAGGAATGTATAACAAGGGCATCTGGAGCATATGCATCAAGACTTTGGTTCATTTATTCATTCAACCATTTATCAAGTGCTGTATTACTTTTCTATGGTTGTGTCCCAATTTACCACAAAGGTAGTATCTTGAAAAAACACATACTTATAATCTCACACTTTCCATGAGTTAGGAGTCGAGTCATGGCTTAGCTTGCTTCTCTGCTTGGGGTTTCATGAGGATGCTGCTGGGCTACATTCCTATTTGGAGTCTCAATTAGAAGAGAACCCACTTCCAAGCTCATTCAGATTACTGTAAGAATTCATTACTTGCAGCTCTGTGACTGAAGTCCCATTTTCTTGCTGGCTGCGAGCTGGGGACCCCTATCAGGTCCTAGAGGCCACTGTCATATTCCTGCCACATGGCCGTCTTCAACAGGCCCTCTCACAACGTGAAGGCTTCCTTTTTCAAGGCCATCAGGAAGATCTCTCTCCCTTCAGGAGGATTCAGTCCCTCTTTTAAGGGTTTTAATCTGATTGGGTTAGACCCACCCTGGATAAGTTTCTCAAAGCCAAGTAATTACGGAATTTAACTACATCTGCAAAAATCTCTTCACCTTTACCAAATAATGTAACCTACTCCCAAGATTGGCATCCATCATATTAACAGATCCTTCCCACACTCGAGGGCAAGAGATTATATAGAGTATGTACACTATGGGGTGGGATTCTTGAGGGTCTTCTTATAATTCTGCCTACCACAAGCATCTGTTATCTGCCAAGCAAATAATTGACAGAAATAATTTAAACAATAATCTGATGTGTTGTCTTCAAAAAGTTATAAATTGGATGATAAGCACAAGATTATAGGGCTAGATGAATAGGATTAAATGGGGGAAAAATACATGTAAAGTGTTTATCTCAGTGCCTGAAAAATGAAAATTAGTATTCCAAAAATTTAGTTCTTCTTATTATTAAATAATTAAAATATAGTCTACTAAAAGGTGTATTAAAGTTCTGGGCAAGACATATATTGAATGGGGGGAATGCGCAGTTGTTTGGGAGATTAGAAAAGGCTTAAAAAATAGAAGCTACTGGATGTCAGTCTTCTCACAAATTTTACCAGATTGGCCTTATTAGCCCATTTTTAAAAATGTTTGGAAACCGAGACTCAGTTAAGGAACTTACTCAAGGCCACACAACTAGTAAAAGATGAAGGCATGTTTCACACCGGCATCTTTTGGTGTAGGAACGCTTGTCCCTCATGGTATGTGTGTGTGTCTACAGCAACAAGGAGTCCATGTTAGCCATAGGGAGACATGTGTGGGGGTAAATACCCATTTATCTGCCCTATCCATTGATGCTGAGTAAGAATGGAGTCCAGCATTATCAACCATCCTGATTATTCAAAAGAAACTTGAGAAACAAATTTTGTTTCTCAAAATTTGTTGGTGGGTCGATCACTTGAGGTCAGGAGTTCGAGATCAGCCTGACCAACATGGTGAAACCCCATCTCTACCAAACAAGCTTATGTAGATAGCATGGGTTTATGTCACTAAAATTCAGGAAAGGGGATTTAAAATTAGATAAAACAAAAAAGTAGGTACATTTGGCAGGAGAATTACCTAATACCTAATCAGAATATTATGTTAGGAAAATTGTCCTGGCCTTGGTGGGCAAGATGCATTACAAGGGAGCAAGGAAGTACCTAGGTGGAGAGTTGATCCAAGGAAGCTGCATTTGTACTTCAGATGTGCAGCTGGATCAGTGGAGAAGAGCATTGGCAGAAGTGCTGGAAATGGGAATGAACAAGTAAGTAGGAGTTGGATAAAAGGCCTGGCAGTGCTGAACCCCTCCTCAGAACTCCCCCACGCTTTCCCCGAAAACCCTCTTCCATCTTCCCTCCCTTACTCAAGTGCCATGCCTCAGTCAACCTGCACCACCCAAGTGTTGGCAATGCACTCCAGGCTAACCTTTTCAATGCCTCTTTGCTTGGTGTTTTCATCCCTGGGAATAGCCTTCCTCTTATTCTCCTCTGACAAAATCCTAATCTTCCGTCAATGCTCATATTAAGTACCACCTATTTCAAAGAATGATCTATAATCTTTTCTGGCTTCCCAAATTGGTGTGATCTCTAGCTTCTCCAAACACTCAGATTGTACCTAAAAATTCACGCCATACCACTTAGCACTTTGACACATGCTTTTATGGGGTTCTCTAATTGATTTTAACTCAGTACAAGGAAGGCCTTCCAACAATTAGAGGTCTCTGACTGCCTATGAGGGAAGAGCTGCCTGTGAAGGCAGGGAACTGATCCTCACTAAGCTTGGGTGCAATTTCAGTAATTGTCAGGAAATTGAAATGAATCCCCAAACCTGCTGTGAAGATTTTAACATCTAATAGGAATGTGGGTCTGGAAAAATCTCTGAAGTCCTGTATCACTCAGAAATTCTGGATTATATATAGCAAGGTAGCATTTATTTTATAAACATCTTCTGAGCACCTACTTTGGGCTCCAATCAGAAACACAAACTCGACCAGGCGTAGTGGCTGGGATTACCCACTTTGGGTGGCCTAGGTGGGCTGATCACTTGAGGTCAGGAGTTCGAGATCAGCCTGACCAACATGGTGAAACCCCGTCTCTACCAAAAATTAGCCCAAGTGTGGTGGCGAGTGCATGTAATATTAGCTACTTGGAAGGCTGAGGCAGGAGAATCACTTGAACTTGGAAAGGGGGGATTGCAGTGAGCTGAGATCATGTCACTGCACTCCAGCTTGGATGACAGAGTGAGATGAAAGAAAGAAAGAAAGAAAGAAAGAAAGAAAGAAAGAAAGAAAGAAAGAAAGAAAGAAAGAAAGGAAGAGAGAGAGAGAGAGAAAGAAAGACAGAAAGAAAGAAGGAAAGAAAGGAAAAGAAAAGAAAAGAAAAAAGAAACGAAACGAAACAAAAAGGAAGGAAAGGAGAGGAGAGGAGAGGAGAGGAAAGGAAAGGAACACAAGCTCAATTGCTTACAGGTGATGTGTGAGGAAGGTGACTTTCATCAGGAAGGGGGATGCATATTGGGTATCACTGAGAAGTGGTGGAGAGAGGGACATGCTGGAGCTTTGTCTAAAGCGAATACCCAATTATCCGCCCCATCCATTGTTGCTGAGTAAGAATGGAGTCCAGCATTATCAACCATTCTGATTATTCAACGTAAACTTGAAAAACAAATTTTGTATAAAATATCTTGAATTTTTAAGTTGAAAAATAATTCTGTTTACAAAAACAGAAAACAAATTAAACAAAACAAAACAAAACAAAACATGCAGGCCCAAGAAAAGACATCGAAGGTTTAGAGTCAACCTTCAGGCACCATCTTGAGCCTTGACACTAAATACTCTACAGGATGCTTGGGGTAAGAAAGATAAAGCTGACCTTGAGAAACCCTACACTCTTATGGGGAGACAGGCATTTGAACACATAATTCCATCATAAAGTACATTTAGCATATTTCAGGGTTGTCTTCAACAGTAAATGAGGCTATTTCATGGCAAAACAAAGAAAGAACGAAAGACTAGTGTGAAATCAATGTAAAAATATACACTCAATGTCTGTGGGAGTACAAAGGACGAGATGGAAAACCTAGTAAGGAGCTCAGGACAGTCATAAAGCATGAAAATAACAAGTCAAACTGATATTCGAAGAATAGAAAAGAAAGGTAGTGACTTTCCAGAAAAGGTGAACATAGACCTAAGTCTATATTCAAAAATATATTGAATTGCTCCCTAGGGCAACTAGATAGAGGAGTAGTTTTTGTTTGAGGAGAATTATGATTCATTCAGTTTGGAACAAGTTCCACTGGATATGGCTATAAGACATCCAGAAAGCAATGCGTAATTGACCAATTTCATCATGGAGTTGGAAGGTTGGAAGAAAAATGAGAACAAGAGATGATGATTTGGGGGTCGTCTACAGAGGTATAAGGTTTCAAGTTATGGATGTGAATGAATTCAACAAACGGGAGAGTACACAGTAAGAATAATAGAGAATGGGGGCTCATATATTAGAAGGCAAGGAACAGATAGGGAGTAAGAAAGTCCAACAAAGTTAACTAAAAAGAATATTTTGAAAGCAGGGAAAGACCTGAGTCCTTGAAGCCAAGGTAGGTATGTTTCTTGAGAATTCATTCTCCTTCCATTCCTTTACATGTAGGTCATCCTCAAGGTACAAATACCAGGGGAAAAAAATGTAATCTCTAAAACCAGCACAACAAGGCTGATTTCCAACCTGGGCAGGAATTCCTACCAGTGAAGTGCTGATAGTAAGTCTTGTAGAGAATGTTGTTGGGTGGTAGACTGAGCCTTTCATTTTGGATTGTCACCAGGAGAATACTCTTTCCATGGCTGAGAGAAAGAAGGCTTCTTTTCATTGGAGAAGAAACAGATTTTTGCTGTGACTGCGAAGACAACATAGTCCACGGGAAAGGGATTCATTATTTTCAACTGCAGTCTTTCCATAGTTCCGATACAAATGTTATTCTGCACCCAGAAACACTCAAACTAACTTCAAGGCGGTTGAACACATACATGTTCTTAGGTTGCAATTATTCATCACAGTCAACTTTATTTTTCTTAAGAAAACTCAACAAAGGTTTGCTGGGAAAAGAAGGAAAATGAAGCAGCCCAAATGAGGAGTTTAGTGGACTTGAGATGTGAATTTTTAGAAAGTCCCTTCTCCCCCATTAATCCTTCCTTTTTGTCCTTTATCCATTATGTGGGATTAGTTCTTTGTAAATTTGGATTTGTCCTGATGAATTAAATTCTTGGCAACTGCTGTTCCTGCTGACTGGGTGCTTCTTTGTGCTTTTTGTAAGATCTATAACTCATTGCACCTGTTGCATCTGAATAGTCCTCCGCAGCCAGGGTGTGTGTGTGTGTGTGTGTGTGTGTGTGTGTGTGTGTGTGTGTGTGTGTTCGTGTGTGTTCTTTAAGGCATTCTATGATGTTCACTATAAGAGGAAAAACTCCAGGATGACGGTAAGTGTTGTTAAACAGTGGACTGACTTACAGAGGCAAGCTGTAGAAATCTTTCTCATGGGAGATCTTTTAAGAAAAACACCAGACAAAGCTCTAAGAAGCGCAGTGTGCATCGGGACCCGTTTTTGGCGGGAGGCTGGAAAGATGGGTTCTGAAGACCTTTCCAGCTCTCGGGGGCTGCTGTATGTTTTCATCAGGGATCAAGAAAGGAATTTAGTGATCCTCCAGTCATTTGAACACATAATTACATTAGAATGTATATTTAACATAGTTCAGAGTTGTCTTCTAATGAGTTAAATCTAGGTCCAAAAGATTTAATAGTAAGTTACCCAAAGTAATACAGTTAGTTAGCTCAAGATGGGGAACTAGAATCCACAGTTTCTTATGTCACCATCCCCAAACACACACAGTTTCACATTATATCCCTTTTTGTTCTTTCAGATACGTATTAACCAGCTGGTTTGCCAGGCCTTTTTAGGGAGCTCTATATTTTCATCAAATTTCACATATCTAAGAAATAACATCAGAATTTATGTCAGGAGGATGTTGTATTTTTTCAATGAAATAGATTTTTTAATGGAAAAAAGAGAAAGTGGCCTAGGATATATATCTTAGCAGCTGAATAAACAGGTCTACAGAACAAGCATTTTTGGCTTTATATGTTATATATTATTTATAATACAATCATTCAATTTATTAAAGATTGGGCCATTAGTTTCATAATATAATACATTCACTCATCTTATTTCCCATCCAGAGCTCTTTCTGAGCTGGAAGTTGGCCAAATGGAGTACAGGCATCTCTCCCAGAGGTTCTGTTAGGTTTCCTTCTCTCTTGTTTTCCCCATTGCTACCCACCACCCACCACCACCAGAGATGAGCCTTTTCCCAAGCATCCTTGAATCTACCCACAAGGCATTCAGCTATTAACTGGGACTTCAAAAAAGTGGAACAAGTTTAGCCCTGAGGTTGAGAATATACACACACACACACACACACACACACACACACACGTATATATATTGACATAGGGATTGGTCCATTTATATATTATAATTATATATAATATATGTCATTGGAAACAATATCTATTATATATGGCTGCAAATAGACATATATATTACTCCATTTATATATATATATATATATATAAGTCTATTTGCAGCAACATATAATGTGTATTATATATGTCATTGAAAATAATTATATATATGTGTATGTGTGTACATATATATATAAAAATATGTCATTGGAAACATCAACATAGAGCTGGACATTGAAATCCCCAGAAATTTATCAGTTAAGAGGCTTAGATATGTAAATATTTCATGATCCCAATCAGTCTTCTATGACTTGCTGTCTTGCTCTGTTTGAGCTGCTGTAAAAAGAAAATCTTGGACTGGATAATTAATAAACAGCATACATGTATTGCTTACAGTTCTGGAAACTGGGATGTCTAAGATCAAAGTGCCCACAGATTCAGTGCCTGGTGAGGGCTTGCTCTCTGCTTCAAAGATGGTGCCTTCTAGCTGTGTCCTCGCATGGTAGAAAGGGAGAACAAGCTTCCTCAGTCCTCTTTCATAAGGGTACTAATCCCAATCATGAAGGCTCTGCCTTTGTGACCTAATTACCTCCCAGAAGGCCCTGCCTCTTAACACTATCACATTGGAGATTAGGTATCAACAACTGAATTTTGGAGAGACACAAACATTCAGACCAAAGCACTTGGTAAGGGATTATTTTCATCTGGGATGATTCTGACATGGCAATTTGAACACATTAATCTGAAAAGCCATTTCCCACGAACTATCACACCATTGCAGAAATAGAATAGCATCTTGAGAGATTGAGAACACAGACAAAAAGCTTTGATATGCGAGGAAATGTGAGAAGGGTTGAGCATCATCTGAAGCTAGAACAACTCTGAGATGTGCAAGTAGACAAAGAACAAGAGAAAGGATTTACCAAAGACAGACTTTAGCCACTTCACCACTAGGTACAGAGCCGTCTCTCTCTGGATGCTACTGGCATGTGTCATTAGAGTGGTTCAGAGTGAATGTGTCCATCAATAATAACCTGGGGGGAATGGGGTTAATCTCCCATTCCAGGATACTGTTTCAGTTTTTGTTTTTTGGTTGATAACCTTTGTGTTTTTTTTTTTGGAAACTGGGAAAATGTAGATGTTCGCTCTGCTAAAAGTGGAAATTTAACATAAACTTAACTTCTGACTTCAAAGATTGCTGTATGCCAAGTCTCATTGTATCTCCATTGTTAACAGTAATCCAGGAGGAGAAAGTCATTAAACATTTTATGGTTTCCAATTGTCGTCAAGATACTAACACCTGACATTGATTGAGGACTTACTATGTAACAGGCTCTTTTATTGCCACTACATATACTACACACACACACATAAAGGGGCATATATATATATATACACACACACACATATATACACAAATACTGTATACTATATACTTACATACACTAGGTATACTAATGTATACCTAGTGTATGTATACTAATGTATACCTAGTGTACATATACTAATGTATGATACCACTATATACTACTATTACATATAAATATGTAAATACATATAATCAACCCCAGAAGGTAGGAACACTTTACAAATAAAGAAACCAAGATACATATAGTTTACATTAATCTACATAACTAGTGAGTGATGACGCTGGAGTTAAAACTAGGCAGTCTAATCCTGAAGCCCATATGGGTTTGTGGCACATTTGTGGCATCCATAGTATGCTGAGCATTGTGCCACATGTGAAGGTTCAGAGATGAATAAGGAATGCCACTATTCCTAAGGAGTTCACAGTTGATGGAGGAGATAGGCACATCATTACAGTAAGGTGCAACAGTGCTGGCTGAGCTGGGTCTTGATGATTAGGATTATACATCTTGGAACACACCAGAACAAAGTATTCCACCCCCAGGTGCAGTGTGTACAAAGGTAAGAAACACCTATAACAGTCATGGAGTTTTAATCAGGATGAGCCCCTGCAGAGAATATGCAGAATCTGGGGGAAGAGAGAGCAACATGAAGCCAGAAGAATTGACAGAGACAATGCAGTGAAGAGCCTTGAATGCTAGTTTATACTTTTATCCTACGAGAAATGCAGAGTTGGTGAAGGTTTGTAAGCTGGAGATGGAGATGATGGGATTTGTTGCAGAAGTATCACTGTGATAATCTTGCAGAGGCTGGACTGCAGAAGGAGAGAATGTAGGATTGGGGACCAATTAGAACACTCTTGCAAGAGCTCATGCTAGACAGACTCTGCTAGAAAATGCAAACCTTCCCATTTTCTTAAATGATCACCTTACAACTTTCAATGATCTCCACCGCCCTTGGGATAAAATGCAAATCCTGTGATCTTGAATGATTGGACAAATATATTAAAGTCATTAAGTCTCACCATTCCCACTTCCTACCCTGCATTTCAACCACACAGAGGGACTCAATTGCAATTTGTTGGATTTGCCAATCTTACTTCCTTCCCTACTTTGTGTGTTTCCTGAACTGATTTCTGAGCATCCTGAGAGAGGGAGACCTTTATGCCCATTGTACAGATGAGGAAAATGTAGTGCAGAGAGTACAGTAACTTAGCCCAAGTCATATCACTTAGTAGAGGTGGTGGAGATAAGATGGGAATTCAGGAGCTCTCAACCATCCAAGAGTATTGCAATGGAAGTCACAAAAATCTATGTTTAAGTCCCATTGGCACCACTTCACTTCTTTTAGGAAATGACTTAACTTCCCTGCACCTCAGACTCCTCATCTGTATAATAGGTCTGTTAAGTCGTACATCCCAGGTTGTTAGGAAGATACCATGGGATGTCAAATATGAAAGCATCCTGTACTGTTTACTGTAAAGAAATATTGCCTAATTCACTCTTCCTTCAACCTATTCATGTAAATAAAAAAAAAAGTGTAGATGGATAGTTAAAAATAACTAACCCTATTCTTTTTAGCTAAAAATTTCAACCTTCCACAACACAACAATGTAATTTTTAAAAATTCAATGGAACCATTTCTCATCTGTCTTCTAAACCTATTTCCACCCCTCTTCTGGGCAAATATAAAATATTAGCAAATGACAAGACACGGACTTAAAAGATTTCATTGTCAATTAAGTCACCTGAGAGTTACAATTAAGCTCTATTAAAATGCTGGCGAAAACTTCCTAGCTTTCATTTCTCCTCTGAACATAGACTGACTGAAGAACATCAAGTCCCCCTAAGAATTACTATCTTAAACACAAAAGTTCAAAACACAGGAGGTCAGATCTAACACATACATAAGTCAGAAGATTATGTCTAAAGCCATGAGGGATTAAATATGAGGATTAAATACGTGGGTCCATGTTTGGTGGTAATGGTGGAAGGGAGTTGATTTCAGGACTTAACTTTGGCAAGGAGTTGTCCTTGATAAAGAACCAGCTCTCTTATACTGACTGCCTAGAAAACATTATGCCATAACCAACACTTTAGCGTTCATCAGATTCACTTAAAAAATTTATTGCATTCTAGCTGGTTCTGCATTCGGAAATTATCACATCTTCATTATCCAAATAAACACCTGCCACTACTCACTGTAGAGTATGGGATGTAAAGTTGCCCACATGAGAAGCAGCTCCCACTTCTATTCCACACCTGCAATTCAACATGTCTTCTCTTAGGATTTTTATTTGGGGCTATATTTAAATCACTCATGTTTTCTCTATCCATGCACATTTCTCTGTCCTACATAAGCTGTAATTTAATTCAGACCATGCCAAATATACCCTCCAGTTTTGGTAAACATCTATCTAGCTATTTGCTTGATGGGGCAACTTACAAGCAATAAATAATTTTATGTGTGTTAATTCAGTAATTTATGCATTCATTAACTCATAAAACATTATTGAACACCTATTCTGTGTCAGGCCCTATGCTAGGACTTGCGAATGAATGTGACAGACATAGTCGCTGCTGTGAAAATGCTCACTCGCAGCCTCCTTGGTGATGCAGGCAGGCAAATAGATAACTCGTCTCAATCCAATAGGAGAGCTGTAATGCAAGCGTGTGCAAAGCACGGGAGAAACAGAGCAGAAAGGGTGATGGGTTTTGCCTGGAGAGGCATATGATGAAGGGCTTCATAAAGAAGGTGACAGTTGAGCTGTGCTTAAGGGATGAGCAAAAGTTCCAGGGCTGGAGTATGGGAGACAGGCCTTCTAGGAAGAGGGAACACTGTGAAAAAGAGCACGGAGTCCTGAAGTGGCTTCTGTAGGTATGGATGTCATGCATGGGTAGGCAAAAGCATTAGATATAAGCCTGGTAAGGGAGGATGGGCTCAGATCATAACAGGCCTTGAATGTCTTCCTAAGAAGTTTATTTTTGTCCAGTAAGCAATGCAACCATGGAAATATTTCCTTGAAAAATGATCCTGTCTGCAGGGTTGAAAAATGTCTGAGAAGCAGTTACTGAAGATAAGACAATCAGCTAGACATTTACAAGGATCCAGAAGCAAGGTGATAAGTCTGAACTAGAGAGATGGAAATGGATTCAAGAGACATTATTGGATAAGAGTTGACAACATTTGTTGACAGAATGGATATATACTTCCGTGTTTTCACCATACATGTTTTGAGTGTACAAAATGTGCATAAGCTCTCTAAATGCATGAGTAAGGACACATAATTCAATGAATAGATCATCAACGATTACAAATAAACAGCATTAAGGTGCTAGGCGAAAAAAAATCTCTTCTGGATTCTGAGTCAGCAGTGCATGGGCTGGTGTTCTAACACTGCTGCTTAGTAACTGTGTGGACATCAGACAAGTCCCTTCTCCTCTCTGAGTCTCTCTTGTCCCTCAAATGGAGGGGCTGGCTGAGATGATTTATCTCCAAGGCCCCCTCCAGCTGTCACACTCCGTGAGTCAAACACTTGTGATAAGGGGCCACCAACGCTGGCCTTTCCCAAGCTGAGTCACCTCTGAAGCAGGGATTATTCTGGGGGCTGACCAAGAAATGTGAATCCAGTCACTGCAGTAACATCCCAAGTTTTATTCTCCAGAGTTAGGGTCCAGTAGGTCTGATCTGAGGCTAGGGCAGCTCCTTGATTACTCATTCTTCTCCAAGCTTCTGCCCCTCAATTGCTCACCCAGATGGGGGGCCATAAGACCCTGCCTGGGCTTCTACAGAAGGAAGAGCCCTCTCCCATAGGCATTCAGGTCTCTGGATTTCTCAGAGTCTGTTTTTCCTGCTTGTGTTAATTTTCACAGCCAGTTATCCTATTTACATTTTTCTAAAGCTGTTCACAGGACTTGTCAGTTATCCTATTTACATTTTTCTAAAGCTGTTTACAGGACTTGTCCACAAGAATTCAACGTTCTTAAGTGGCTTTTGCTGACTTCCTCTTCCCTGAGCCCAGCTGGGAATCCCCTTCCCTCAGACAGCAGCAAGCCTTCCTTCTCAGGTCACCAATGCAGGGCTCCATCTCTGCCTATTTCTAGTCACCTAACTCTTAGTGAGCACCTACTGTGTGTCACTGAGCACTTCTGCAAGTCAAGGGTTTCATGCAGCCACCCCACCAGGTGGATGTGACTTCCCCATTTTAATGATGTGGAAAGTGAGGTTTGGTGAAGAAAAGGTGCCTTATCAAAGGCTGAGCTTCTAGGATGTGGCCAAGCCAGGATTCAAACTGAGGTCTGTCTGAGTTCCAGTCTGCTGCATTCTCCTTCCTGTGACCAGAGTTAAGCTCTATTAAATGACAGACTGCACAAGTGTGAACTATCTGCAAAGCCTCCAAGCAGATCTGCTGTCCTTTTTTACCCAAGGAAGACATAGTCCAGGTTTACTTCAGGCCAAGATACCAAAAGAGGAAACAGGTCATAATTCCCCTAACCAAGTGCACTCATGTTAGACATCAGATTCTTTCCAATGTTTCCTGATAAATTTGTAATTTGGTATTGTATAGCAATTAAAATGAAGAAACCCTGTGAATCAGTTTGCCTGGCCTTGAATTCCCTTTATCATACAGTAGCCAAGTAACCTTGGCCAAATCACTGAGACGCTCTAAGCCTCAGCTTCCCGTGTATAAATGGGGATGAGAATAATACTTACCTCATAGTGTTATGAGGAGCAAATAAGATGATGCATGGAAAGCACTTAAAACAGACTCTGGCATATGGTGTGAGCTCGATAAATCCCAGCCATTATTATTATCATAATATCTTTGTGCATAAATCTATCTGCAACTCTGATTGTTTTCTTAGGACAGATTCCAACAAGTAAAAGCACTGTATCAAAGGGTGGCTCTTCATACATAGTGCTTAATTATCCTCCAGAAATTTTAGAGCGATTTATATACCCAATAGCAGAGCCTGCAGGAGTAAATGCAACATCCTTCATAGCAATAGACTCAAAAGATATATCAAATGCAGATGACTGTGATACTATAAAAGATGTTTGAATATCCTGCAGTTTTCACGTATATCGGTATAAACTTTCTCTTTTTAATGCCCTTTCAGTCATGGAACGAACCAAGGCCCTGCTGGTCATCCCAAAGGCCTTTGATTTAAGAGAAAAGAGTTCAATTCCAGGTTCTCATGAGCTGTGAGATTTTAAGCTGGTTCATTCCTGTCTTGTTGTTTAAAAAAAAAAAAGTTTCTTTTAAACAGGAATTATATATATGGGCAGTATCTTCCTGTCATACTTGTTGTACCTACATATGCAGAGTAAATGTGACTATGCCTGGTGATAATAACTGTCAATATTTTTCTTTTTACATTTTTCTATTAATGCATTGCAATTGTGATTGTTCATATTATAGATATTTATTAATATAGCTATTCATATGCTCATGTCCAGTGTAGTTCAAATCCAACTCTACCAAAATCTTGCTGTGTGACCAAGGGTTAGTGACTTCACCATTTTGGGTCTCTTTTTTTCATAACATTGAGGGGCTTGGTCCAGATGATCTCCAGTGTCCATGTTTCTCTCATCTTGCCTTTCCATTTTTCAGGGTTTCTCAATTTCAACACTACTGACAGGATCTGATTCAGATAATTCTGTTTTGTGCTGAAGGGAATGGGGTGGGGAGTGGCTGTCCTGAGCATTGCAGGAGTTTTAGCAGCATCCCTGGTCTCTACTACCCACAGGCATCCCACCCAAGTTGTGACAACTGAAAATACCTTCAGACATCACCAAATGTTCCCAGAGGGTCAAAATCATCCCCAGTTAATAATCTGCCGTATGCTTAATGGTGTCAGGCTTTGAGTGTTAAAGACTTGACTTAGAAGGGCTTTAATACATCTTCCAATCACAGAATTCCAAATGACCATGATGCTGTGACTGATTTGAACTTACACTCATGCACATGATACATATTTGGGATAAGCCCTTGTCATCTCCAGTGCCTCCTCCACCTGTTGATTTCCACAGGGATGATTGACTCAGTCATCTACATCTTTGCTAGAGGTGACAGTTGAAATATCCAAACCATGGGCTTGGGGTCCATTTGACCTAGTCACCAGTCAGGTGCCTCTGGGGAAATTCTTTAGTTTTTCCAATCTTTTTTTCACATGTGAAATCTGGATGACACCTCAGAGCCATTCGAGAATGACAAAATGTGACAAGCACAAGTGTACCTGGTACCAAGGATGAGGAGGAATCCATTTGAGGGAAGCTGTTGCTTTCATTGTTTCCTATCGAATATGATTACCACTCAATTATTTCCCAGCCATAGGCTCAGGGTTTGGACCAAGTTTTCTTTTGACTTAGGTGTTTCCAGTCAGAGTCAAAGAGAAGCTCCTGAGGAATGGAGAGGACATATGGTCCCGTTAGCAGTCAGAGGAATGCTGTGGACTAAGAGAGTGACTTTGGTTCCAGCTGAAATGTCAGCAGAGTGCTGGGAGAAAAGAATCTGTTTAGCAGGTGTGTTTGGAATCTGGCAGAGAGAGCTGGGTCAGGTCCAGGACCACTGAGCTGGTCTGAATGCTTTCTATGTTGACTCTCTGGGACTGAGACTCAGGAGTTAAAGGAGAAAACGTCTAAGGTAAACACACAACAGACAGACAGTGGCTAGAATTTTTCCTCAGGCTTTCTGTGTCTCTTGCAGAACACCAAGAGGCCGGCAACATGAGTGTGGCCTGAGTCTGACGCCTTCGACCACCCTCTTCCAGATCACCTGATCCAAAAGAAGTTACGAAAATAGCTCAGAATCTGGGCCTGCCTGGAAGAGACATAAAGATTCATTTACATGGGAAGGTGACTGCTCTGAATATCCACAGATGACCAATCTATGCTAATGGTTCAGTCTCCCTCAAATCTGGGATTTATATAACTAGCTCCTACCCTCGGTCCTTGCCAGCAGAAATGCTTGAATTATCTTAATTCCAGAATGTAAATTATTCCAATTTTGAGGCCATCATTTTGAAGCTGTCAGAGTCAATATTTTTAACAGCCTAGAAAAAAATTACAACTGGAAAATGTCTAAACAAGTTGTGCTTGAGGTCTTGAGACAACTTCTGGCAAATATCTGTGCTGAGGTGGATAAATACCCTACACTAATTTCACAATGAAGGAAGAACATAAATTTCTCTCAACACCAATTTGTGTGCCAGAGTAAATGTGTTCGTCCACTGGCATTGACCACTTTTAATCTGTTACCTTCCATTTATGGAATAACCATTTGTCTTTATTAATTTTTTTTGAGAGAAATTCTTGCTCTGTCACCCAGGCTGAAGTGTAGTGGCGAGATCTCGGCTCACTACAACCTCCACCTCCCAAGTTCAAGCAATTCTCCTGCCTTACCCTCCCAAGTAGCTGAGGTTACAGGCACCTGCCATGATGCCCAGCTACCTTTTGTATTTTTAGTAGAGACGGGGTTTCACCATGTTGGCCAGGCTGGTCTCGAACTCCTAGCCTCAAGTGATCTGCCCTCCTCGGCCTCCCAAGGTCCTGGGATTACAGGCATGAGCCACCATGCCCAGCCCCATTTATCTTTTAATGTGAAGATTTTTAAAATATATTAATTCTTAAAATAATAACATTCAATACTTGGTCATGAAAAAAGAGGAAAAAATCTTTCCCTCACCTCCATTCCTTTTAAATTTTCATTTCATTTCTATTTTAATCCACTTCATCTATTATTCCCTGAGTGTTACTGTGTGCTGGACACAGATCTACGGATGCTGAGATCTGTAAGAACTTCCTCAAGGTGAGAGAAGAGGCTTTCAAAGGAACTACATCACACTTGATCAGGAAGGAAATGGCAGCTCCTTTTTTAATGTACATATCAGTTTCCATGCAGGTGAATCATCCTCTCTACCTTATTAACTCTTTCATACAGAAACCTGGGATTGAAGGAAGTGAGAATGGAAGGAAAAGACTATACAAAGAAGAATCACATTTATGGTTTGCCTTTGGGGTAGAAGCCATTCTTTTGCACCTGGGGAACTGGCCAGGCTGTAAGAATATGGTGCCAACCAAGTGGCACCTCTGCCCACCATTGCTCTAGATGCCAGGCTAAATGGTCCTTGTGAAATAGGGCTGGAAAAATCTCTGTTATGGGCCCATCTCCTATTCAGAGGCTGGAAAACACCCCATTCCTGTAGCTCTGAAGCAGGATTAATTGATTGGTCTCATATGAACCTAAAAGCTGTTAAGAGCAAAGAGGATGAAAAGCAATTCAAATTGCTTTATTACCATTTTCTAGTAAAGTACCAGTTTAGTTCTCAGCCCTACTGTGAAGCAGCGGGTCTCCAGATATTGACTGTGCTGGCATGTGCTCCTAGAAGAGAGGAAATGCCTGGGTCTGAAAAGCAGAAACATCTGCTCAGATCTCTGGCAGGCCTGTTGCTGGAGCTGCTGGGGGTGGTGTTGGGGGTGTGGTGGGTTCCCTCCAGGTGGTGTCACTGCAAGCAGGAGACAGAGGAAGCACTCCCAATGGGGGAGTTCTTGGCTGTGGGTAGAGACTCCTTCTCCTTTTTCTTTTTTAAAAAGACCTCATTCACTTAATGTGGGGGGAAAAGATTATAGTTTTATAAGGCAATCTATAGACTTTCTGATAGAGGGCAGCAAGGCGACTATAGTAGCTACAATGATGACGATGATGATAATAATAATAGCCATCACATACTGCTTGTATATGCCAGGCACAGGGCACTTTACATATCTTAACTCATTTGATTCCAAACAACACTACAAGGTAAGTACCACTATCAACTCCCTTTTGTAGATGAGAAAACTGAGGCAGAGGAGGGAAATAACTTGCTGAAGTTCACCAGCTAGTAAGTGTAAGAGTCAAGCTTTAAGCCCAACTAGTCTAGCTGCAGGATTCTTAGCTATAGTAATAATTACTGCACTGTGCTAGATATCAGATCTAGCATATACCACACACATTACTTTCTTTGATCTTTACAGAAATACTATGAGTCAGATATTACCATTCCCAATTTTCAGATGGGCACACTCCAGTTTAGAGTTGCGAAATAATTTGTTCAAGATCATGAGGATAAGAAATGTCAGAGGCTGGATTAACCCCAGATCAAGCTGTTTTTCCAATGCCTGATACCTCTCCATGACCTGAAAGTTTAGAGTTGAGCTACACTTTCTCTATAGGAATCTAGCCCAGAATGCCAATAACAAATCAATCAGTAATAATATTATTAATAATAGTTACCATTTATTGAGCACCTGCAATTCAATAAGGCCTGTCTTAGACATAAATTTCATCATCACAAATCCCTGCAAGTCAGGTTGTTATTATCCTCATAAATCAAAGACGAAAACATGAAAATCCAGTGCATTTCTACACACTAACAATGAACAATGTGAAAAGGAAATTAAGAAAATTCCATTTACAATAGAATCAAAAACGATAAAATATTTGGGAATACACTGACACCAAAAGTGCAGGCAATAAAAGAAAAAATAGACAAATTGAACTTCATGAAAATAAAAAACTTTCGTGCATCAAAGGATACTATAAACAGAGTGAAAAGGCAAGTCATAGAATAGAAGGAAATACTTGCAAATCATAAGGAACTGACATTCACATACATGAAGAACTCTTAAACTCAACAACAACAAAAAAGCAAACAACCCGATTTTAAAATAGGCAAAGGGCTTGAATCGACATTTCTCCCAAGAAGATATACACATGGCCAATAAGCACAAGAAAAAAATGCTCAGTACCATTAGTCATTCAGGAAATGCAAACCAAAACCGAAATGAGCTACCTTTTTACACCCATTAGGATGGCTATTATCAAAACAAAACAAAAACAAACCCTCCTCCAAAAAAAAAAAAAAAAACAACAGAAAATGACAACTGTTAAGTGTTAGTGAGGATGTGAAGAAATGAAAACCGCCGTGCATTGCTGGTGAGAATGTAAAATGGTGCAGCCACTGTGGAAAACTATATGGCATTTACTCAAAAGTTAAACATAGAATTACCATATGATCCACAAATTCCATTTCTAGATATATACCCAAAATAATTGAAAGCAGGAACTCAAACTGCTATTAATATTTGCACACTCATGTGTATAGCAGCATTATTCACGATGACCAAAAGCCAGAAACAACCTAAATGTCCACTGACAGATAAACAAACAGAATGTAGTACACATACAATGGAATATTATTCAGCCTTAAAATGGATTGAAATTCTGGCATATGCTATTACATCAATGAACTTTGAAGATGTTATACTAAGTGAAATAAGCAAAACACCAAAGGACAAACAGTATGATTCCACTTACATGAAGTACCTAGAATAATCAAATTCATAGAGAAAAAGAGTAGAATGACGGTTGCCTGGGCCTTGTGGAAGGGGACAATGGAAAATTGTTGTTTAATGGGTACAGAGTTTCAGTTTGAGATGACAGCAAAGCTCTGGAGATGGATAATAGTGATGAGTGCATAACAATGTGAATGTACCTAGTGCCACTAAACTGTACACTTTAAAGGGGCTGAAATGGCAAGTTTTATGTTATGTATATTTTACCACCAAAAACAAACAAAAAAACAACTAAAACCAAGATGGGAAGACTTGCTCAAGGTCACACAGTGAGCATGCTACTGGCACAGCCTACGCTAGAATTCCCAGGTTCCTGAAGCCCAGTCTAGTGCTATTCATATCTGTGCTGTAAACTAAAATAGGGCTTACAGTTACAGAGTATTTGTAAACACGGTTAAATATCAAGTATCTTAAACAAAATGAACCAAACTCATCACAAACTGTTTTCCCCAGACTCTCTGAATAAAACAAGAAACTCACAACAAAAACATATGATTGGTGGGGGTGGTGATGATAGTTGTAATGATAGCAAACCTTCCATGCCTTGAGGCATGGGCCAAAGTGCATTTAACTCAGTGCCCTGAACCCTATACTCTAACTATAAAAATATCCCAAGCCCATTACTAAACACACTTAGGCTTTGCTTTTATTTTACTGTAGTAAAATGGGACTAAGTAAAAACTCAGTCATAAAGCCACTGATCTCCCAATTAATTGCGTTTTTTCTCTTCAGATCCCTTTGTAGTAATGTATTTCTAAAAGACAGAATTCAAGAAAGTACCTGAAAATATTTACAGTTTCAGGGCTGGAGCTGCATTGGCCTCCTCTTCCTCCTCCTCTTCTTTTTCCCTTCCCACTGTCAGATGGATACTTGTTTGGCAACTGAAGAAACTGTTTACACCATGCTAACACTTGCCTTGCAAAGGCAAATAAGACTATTATGGATGTCATTTATCATGGCTGTTTGACCATTCACTCAGTGTCTACTTCCCTTAGTCAAGGGTTAGGAAAGAGAGAAGGGCAAGAAAAACACTAAGGTTTGTAGAACAGGATTACAGCAAAAACTAGATCGCCAACTCCAATCAAATAATTCTAAATTGACATATATTATTCTGCTTCACACCTTACGGTATTGTTTTCAGCAACATTCTTGCTGATAAAACGGATTTGTCTTTTTTTTTTTTTTTTTTTAGTTTTTATTAAGTATCCTCTATTTGCAGGGATTTTTTTTAAATTTTATTATTATTATACTTTAAGTTTTAGGGTACATGTGCACAACGTGCAGGTTTGTTACATACGTATACATGTGCCATGTTGGTGTGCTGCACCCATTAACTCGTCATTTAGCATTAGGTATATCTCCTAATGCTGTCCCTCTCCCCTCCCCCCACCCCACAACAGCCCCCAGTGTGTGATGTACCCCTTCCAAACACCGCATGTTCTCTCATAGGTGGGAACTGAACAATGAGAACACATGATTTGTCTTTTTAGTAATGTTCAGATTTATCAGAAATCCTAGCTATGAAGTGCTTTCAATAAATTAAAATGTTAAATTCCCAATTACATTTCCCTTTTAGTCTCAAAATTTTTTTAAAAAATGTTCTTAGGAGGCAGCTTCAGATGTAAAGTGAATTTT
The DNA here is from genome assembly GCF_028878055.3 of Symphalangus syndactylus. Taxonomy (NCBI): domain Eukaryota; kingdom Metazoa; phylum Chordata; class Mammalia; order Primates; family Hylobatidae; genus Symphalangus; species Symphalangus syndactylus. The sequence continues at coordinate 38,237,227 of NC_072425.2, read as the reverse complement.
AATTGTTCCATTTTTCCACAATAACCTGAATATGGTTACTGATTTTTCTTAAACTGTATTTAAGTGTGTGGAGAGATGAAAATTGTTTCCTCTCTCCCCTTTCCACTTTGTTTCTTCATTTCTATTGTCCATTAAGAATGTATGTTAACTATAAAGAATATTTGTGGTATTAAATTTCAAGCTTTAAAAAGAAACACTCTTTCATTTTTTTAAAGTTCAAGCATTTGTATTGAAATTTAAAATAAAAAGAAAATTTTATATGTCATATAATTCCAATCAGCTATTAATCACCTTCATCATAAAGAAGCATACTTTTCTGCCCTTTTAAAACATTGAAGTTCAAGGACTTGAAAATCCCTCCCGGCTCTAGGAACATTTCAACCCTCCATTCTGTTTATGTCCATGAGAAACAGTGGCTATTAATTTAAGCTTCGCTAATTCAGATCTGTAAACTATTGCTTATGTTTATTGCTGTTGAATAATTAGATTATCTGGATTTGTACTGCTAACAGATTGGGAAAATACCATCTGAACATGTTACCTAGTCAATTCTTCTTTACATATTCCTTGAGCACACAATCCTTCTCTGCTCCAAATATGAAGGGGTTAACAGACATTTAACTGGCTGCTCACCTCTGAGTTAATAATTGTTCTCTAGTAGCCAGTTTCTCCAAACAGAAACACACGTGGTAGATGTTTACTTGGAAATCTCTAGCTGGTCCTGTTGTCACTCCCATACCCTTCTCCCTGGCCCAGCCTCTACCCACCTTCTCATAGCAAAATACTCATCTTCCAGTCAATTTTCAGTGACATGTAAACTGATATTAAAAAACTGTTGGCCGGGAGTGGTGGCTTACCCCTGTAATCCCAACACTTTTGATGGCCAAGGTAGGTGGATCACGAGGTCAGGAGCAAGAGACCAGCCTGACCAACATGGTGAAACCCCTTCTCTACAAAAAAAACACAAAAATTAGCTGAGCATGGTGGTGCATGCCTGTAATCCCAGCTACTCAAGAGGCTGAGTCAGGAGAATCACTTGAACCCAGGAGGCCGAGGTTGCAGTGAGCCGAGATGGCGCCGCTGCACTCCAGCCTGGGCGACAGAGAGAGACTCTGTCTCAAAAATAAATAAATAAATAAAATAAAATAAAAAATTGTTAAGCAATATTTGGCAAGCACATTATGGTTTACAAAGCACTCTTTTATCAGATTTGCATTTTACATTTTTCCTAAAATGTATTCATTTTTTTAATACAAAGAAAAAAACCATTTATTTATAACTCCACAAACCACGTAACCCCTCTTACCATTTCTTAAGCAAAAACAATACGTTTATAATCTCTAATGACAGAAAGCAGATCAATGGTTGCCTGGGCCCAAGAATAGGGGAAATGGCTGAATGGGGGAAGAAGAAACTTTTCAGGGCAATTAAAGCGTTCCATATCTCAATCATGGTGGCTGCACGGCTATATTCATTTGTCAAAAGTCACCACACTATACACTTAAAATGGGTACATTTTACGAGATGTAGATTATACCTCAATAAAATTGATTAAAATTTTAGAAATACTGATATATTTATTAGGAAAATCAAATTGGGCTCCCAGCTAAATATGTTAAATTTATTTGACTTTTCTCTTTCTCATAGCCTCACTAGAATGGCAGTAAAGGAATGGATGAAAGACATCCAAGGACAAAGAAGAGAAAAACGTTTTCAGAACATGAGAATTCAACAGATTTTAGAACTTAGCCTAGCAGAGGAAATTACAAACTCAGTGCCGACAGATGGATGAAAAAATCATGAGAAGTTAGTGGGCAGTTTCCCCTGCAGAACACTTAGGAAAAAGAAGTGGGGGAAGCTTAGTACTTGCAGGGAGCAGTGAAACATAGAAATGAGAGAGAGATTGGCTAAAAGTCTATATGGAGAGGAATGGGACTCCCCAAGCCCTCCTTCAGTATAGGCAGTCAGATAATTACCCCTTCTTATCCTCCCCAGTGGTCAGGCAGAGGCTTATTTCAGAGCGACCCCAGACTCAGAGGCACCAGGCACAGTGGAGAGCAAAGCTGAGGTGGCCGACTGAGACAGGCCCTTTACAAGTAAGCTGACCTCCTGAACCGTAACCCCTTCAGCCCACTTCAGATTACCACCACAGGGCAGTCATCTAAAATGTTTCAAGTAGAAGTTTTAAAGATCTATCTCTGGAAAAATGAAGTAGTTCTGGAGACCATGCAACTTGACCATTGAAAAATTCCGTGATTTCACCAATGGTCAAGCTGTCTTGGTCCTTGATCTCCCCAGACTGAAGCCCACAGGTTCACAAGCAGTCACCCAACACACACACACACACACACACACACACACACACACACACACACACACTCAAACACATACACACCATCCAAATAATGACTTCATTTTAAACAAAAGCGAGCATTAGGCATCGAAGAAATACCATCAACATTGTTTTTTAAAATAAATTAGTTGAAACAAACTTTTTTAAAAATTATACTTTAAGTTCTGGGATACATGTATAGAACGTGCAGGTTTGTTACACAGGTACACACGTGCCATGGTGGTTTGCTGCACCCATCAACCCATCATCAATATTAGGTATTTCTCCTAATATTATCCCTCACCTAGTCCCCCACCCCACAACAGGCCCTGGTGTGTAATGTTCCCTACCCTGTGTCCATGTGTTCTCATTGTTGAACTCCCACTTATGAGTGAGAACATGCAGTGTTTGGTTTTCTGTTCCTGTGTTAGTTTGCTGAGAATGATGGTTTCCAGCTTCATCTATGTCCCTGCAAAAGACATGAACTCATCCTTTTTATGGCTGCATAGTATTCCATGGTGTATATATGCCACATTTTCTTTATCCAGTCTATCATTGATGGGCATTTGCATTGGTTCCAAGTCTTTACTATTGTGAATAGTGCTTCAGTAAACATATGTGTGCATGTATCTTTATAGCAGAATGATTTGTAATCCTTTGGGTAAATACCCAGTAATGGGATTGCTGGGTCAAATGGTATTTCTGGTTCTAGATCCTTGAGGAATCACCACACTGTCTTCCACAATGGTTGAACTAATTTACACTCCCACCAACAGTGTGAAAGCATTCCTATTTCTCCACATCCTCTCCAGCATCTGTTGTTTCCTGACTTTTTAATGATCACCATTCTAACTGGTGTGAGATGATATCTCATTGTGGTTTTGATTTGCATTTCTCTGATGGCCAGTGATGATGAGCTTTTTTTCATATATTTGTTGGCCGCATAAATGTCTTCTTTTGAGAAGTATCTGTTCATATCCTTCGCCGATTTTTTGATGGGGTTGTTTTTTTTCTTGTAAATGTGTTTAAGTTCCTTGTAGATTCTGGATATTAGCCCTTTGTCAGATGGATAGATTGCAAAAATTTTCTCCCATTCTGTAGGTTGCCTGTTCACTCTGATGATAGTTTCTTTTGCTGTGCAGAAGCTCTTTAGTTGAATTAGATCCCATTTGTCAATTTCGGCTTCTGTTGCCCTTGCTTTTGGCATTTTAGTATGAAGTCTTTGCCCATGCCTATGTCCTGAATGGTATTGCCTAGGTTTTCTTCTAGGGTTTTTATGGCTTTAGGTTTTATGTTTAAGTCTTTAATCCATCTTGAGTTAATTTTTGTATAAGGTGTAAGGAAGGGGTCCAGTTTCAATTTTCTGCTTATAGCTAGCCAGTTTTCCCAACACCATTTATTAAACAGGGAATATTTTCCCCATTGCTTGTTTTTGTCAGGTTTATCAAAGATCAGATGGCTATAGATGTGTGGCATTATTTCTGAGGCCTCTGTTCTGTTCCATTGGTCTATATATCTGTTTTGGTTCCAGCACCATGCTGTTTTGGTTACTGTAGCCTTGTAGTGTAGTTTGAAGTCAGGTAGCATGATGCCTCCAGGTTTGTTCTTTTGGCTTAGGACTGTCTTTGCTATATGGGCTCTTTTTTGGTTCCATATGAAATGTAAAGTAATTTTTTTCTAATTCTGTGAAGAAAGTCAATGGTAGCTTGACGGGTATAGCATTGAATCTATAAATTGCTTTGGGCATTATGGCCATTTTCATGATACTGATTCTTCCTATCCATGAACATAGAATGTTTTTCCGTTTGTTAAACATTAAAAAAAAATTGGAAAAAGAGATGAATAGAGGGAGCTTAAGAAAGGTTTTTTTCTTTCTTTCTAAAAAGAATCTTACATTTAATATCTTTAGAGTGGTAAGAAATGACATTACATCCATAAAATAAGAAATGGATGATATAGAAAGGGAACAGAGAAAAAGAGAAAACATTGAAATGTTTAAAATATATTAGCCTAAGTAAAAGTTCATTACAAGTATTGAAGTAAAGAAAGTCTCACAAAAAGCAAAACAGAAAGACACAGAGATGGGAAAGAGGATCCATCAGATGGAGCAACATCCCAATAATGATAGTTAAAGAAAAATAGAACCAAGAAAAAGGAAGGGAAGAAATAAAGAATACAAAGCTTGACATTAAAAGGGCCCATGCAGGCCTAGGACCAAAACTGCAACAGATTCACAAAATGCAAATTATCATAATATTTTAAGCTGGGCACAGTGGCTCACACCTGTAATCCCAGCACTTTGGAAGGCTGAGGCGGGCAGATCACCTGAGATTGGGAGTTCGAGACCAGCCTGACCAACATGGAGAAACCCTGTCTCTACTAAAAATATAAAATTAGCCGGGCATGGTGCTGGCATGCCTGTAATCCCAGCTACTCGGGGGGCAGAGACAGTAGAATCATTTGAACCTGGAAGGCGGAGGTTGCAGTGAGCCAAGATCACGCCATTGCACTCCAGCCTGGGCAACAAGAGAGAAACTCTGTCTCAAAAAAAAAAAAAAAAAAAGGAAAAGAAAAGAAGAAAAGAAAAGAAATTAAGACACCAGAGATAAAAAGAAAATACAAAAACTTTCAGAAATAAATTGCAGGTCACAGACAAGGAACCGATATAAGAGGCATTCGACTTATCAGCATCTGCATGGATTTTTAGTCAGTGAAGTATGGTCTTAAAAATTTGGAGAGAACTTTTTTTTAAGGTAGAATTTTATATCAAGCTCAATTATCATTCAGTTTAAAATGAAAAATAGAAAATTTTTGATACATAGAAGGCCTCAAAAATGTTTACTTATTAGGCAAATTTCTCTAGAAGCTACTAACAAAAATGTACCTCAGCAAAAGAAAAACTGCGTCAAGAAAATGGAAGTCAAAAGACTTACGAATTAAAGGCTTCAACACTGGAGAATGGCAAATGGAATTTTCTGATGTGCACCAGGCCTAGAGAGAAACCGTAAGAAAGAAATCCCTATGGAAAAAAAAATATATACAATTGATAGGTTTTATCTAATGTATTTAAGCATTTGGAAGAATTACTGCTGGTTAATCTGTTTGACATATTTGTTGGTGTGTTTAGAAAATTGTTAGTGCGATAAGTAAATAGAAAATTGAATAAATAAAATATGAGACAATAACTGCATAAAAAACAAAAAGTTAAATGAGAAAGAGTTCCTATCACACTTGGCTAGGCACTAAACTAAATATTCGTGATCATGTTATTCTTTCTAGAGATTTGGGCAGAAAATGTTACATAATTGTATTGCGAGGCTGGAGGATGAGAAAAAGAATACATGGGTTTATAAGAGATATAAATCCTCCAGTAGCTTAATAGACATTTAATATGTAATTTGTAAAAAGTAGACATTTGAATGAAAATGTCAGAAGAAACTGCGAAAAAATTTGAAGTAGCTCCCTCTGAGGAGCAGAATGGGTATGGAAAGGGTTGGGGCAAGCAGCTGTCATATTTTATTTATGGCTTTAGCACTACTTTATGTTTAAACTATGTATGTCACACTCATGATTTTTAGTGTAAAAGGAAGGATGTCTCCTGTTTTCACTATTACAAATAATATAACAAAGCACTGTCACATCCATTGTCTCATTTGGTTTTTCACAAGAGTTCTCTGAGATACAATTTACTGTTAGCCCTATATTATAAGTGAGGACATTGAGAATCATGGAAATGAAGTGAGTTGTGGCAAGTCTACAGATTGTAAATCCTTATCTTTCCCTCTATCCAAAGGCTAAAGAACAAAATTGTAGTAGTATTCTATTTACAACTCTGCCTGGCTCCAAAGAGGTACTTAAGGTAAATTATGAAGATGAATATAACATTGTTCCATAAATTGAATTAAAAATAAATCCTCTTAGAAGCACTTAGGAGAAGATATATAGATAGTGGATTCAAAGGTAAGGTTAGTTTAGCAAATATAGTACAGAAAATCCTATGTATCACAAGAAAAGTGATTCTAAAATTTGATCCTGAGCTTCCTAGCAGCAAATGCTAAAAAGGAAGCAAGAATAACAAACTGGACCATTCACTGTATCCACAATGTAAGACTATATCAGATTCTCAGATTTTTTTAAAGAATTTTATCTGTCCCTGATGCTGAAATCAGAATTTACTTTCACCTACTAATCTTCATTAAGAAGAAATGATATCATGTAATGAGCAATGCCCTCAACATTGTTCTCAAAATATGTCAGTGATAAGTATAATTTGTGTTCTTCAATGTAGAGCAATTTCATCACACCAAAAACAATTCGACTAAAAATAAGTGAACAGAGGCAGGAGAAGGGGCATCAAAATATGACATGCCCTAGGTATAAGAAAAAAAACTCCACGCAGGTATATAGTAATGTTCCTATTAGCCATATATACACAAATACATATGCACACCCACAGTCTAAGTAAAAGTTCATTAGAAGTATTGACACACAGATGACATCTATAAACGGTTTTAAATAACTCACCTTCCTGGTCTACTTGCCAAGAGTAACTAACTACAAAATATCCACAACCTAACAGATTTATGCCATTTGTTGTATAGATTATTCATGAAAAATGAGATTAAAATTGATTTATGTATCAAAAATAGTGACATTTGGATTGATCAACAGTCATTCTTTCAGTTATAGACAATTTTATCTTAAATATATTCCTGATCCTTAATAATAAAGTCATATTGTCTGTTAAATGCTGACTCTGGATGAGGGAGATTGGAATTATCTCTCCTTTTAATGACTTCAGTTTTATCCCAAAGGAAAGAGTTGTCCAAATTCCAAGACATTTCACTGGGCCACAGTACCAGGGAGTGTTGGTTTAACTGAGCCAACATGAAGAAAACTCTTAGTCTCAGAGAGAAGAAACTAAATATTCCCACTGTATTGGTTTGGTAGGGCCGCCATACAACTTATCACAAACCAGATGGCTAAAAACAATAGAAATTTACTGTCCCACGGTTTTGGAGGACCTGCTTTCAAAACAAGGTTTTGGCAGGGCTGTGCACTCCGTTACTCCCTCTGAAGGTTGTAGGAAATAATCTTTCTTTGCCTTTTCCTAGCTCCTGGTGGTTACCAGAAATCCTTTACATTCTTTGTAGCTGTATCACTTTAATCTCTGCCTCTGTCTTCCTAGGGCCTTTTTATAAGGATACCAGTTATTGGATTTAAGGCCCACTCTAATCCAATATGACTCCATTTAACTAATTCTATCTGCAAAACCCTATTATTTCCAAATAAGGTAGTATTCTGAGGTTCCTACTGGACATGGATTTGGAGGGAACACTATTGAATCAAGCACATACACATTCAACAAAACTCAACAAGTGCCAGATAGGAAATACAGGGGGCTATGGCAGCACATGAATTGGGACCTAATTCAGACTCGGAAGAGTCAAGAAAGTTCAGAATCTAGGAAGACAGTGAGTTGGTGAATGCTCAGACCAAGAGTTTACTTGTCAAGGGACAACTTCACCCCTTCTGCCTAAAGACACCCACCAATAGCTTCTAAACACTTTCTCTCTAACTCTTCAGTTGCCAAGGTCAAGCCCCCAAACTATCTCCTTCATAAAGCCTTTTCTGATTCTTCTCTGTCTAGATTCATCCCTCCTTTCTCCATTAACTACTGCTTACCATTTGTGACTTTATTTAAAGGAATAGAAACTGGCATACATTAAGTGTCTTCTGTGAGCCAGGGATATGCTAGTCACTTTTACATATCCAGTAATTCCTGTAAAGTGAAATGCCAGTTTTAGAGGGGGAAAAACTGAGACTCGGAGTTCAATGACTCATCTAAGAACACACAGCTCCTAGTCAATCTGGACCCAAATGTCATGCATGATGTTTCAATGCACACTTCCTGCATTTAGGGCTTCACATTGTCCTAGACTTCTGCCTCCCCAGGTCTGCAGTGAGCTAGCTGAGAGCAGGGATTGTGTTTTACTCCTGGGGTGTGGAAGAAATGCTGCTAGAACACAGTTGAAGGTCCCATCATGTTGAATGCCCACAAGGGTTCCGAAGGTCTGTGAGTGCACCCATAGCTCTCTGCATCTTCAACACACCTCCCTCCAACCCTTCTTTTCTCCCAGGAGAAAACCAGATCGGCTGGGAGTGTTTGCACCAAGAAAAATCCATCTCTTAGCAAACATTCTTCCAGTCCCTAAGGATTCGTCATAAGAGCTTTCCACTGCACCCGCTCACAGGGCAGACAATGTGCTAAACCAGCTGTTTAACACAAGAGGCTCCCCGTCCCTGGAGACCTGAGACAAGCTCCTGAGATGTGCAATATGTCTCCATTAGCCAAGCAACCATCTTTGGGTGTGCTTTCTAATTCCATATTCCCGTATTCATTAACTATAAGCCTGCCAGAAACGCAGGGCACCAGCTTTTCTAAGCAAAGAGGGAAGTGTGCCTTACATATATTCACACAGATATGTGTTTTTTAGGACCCTGTATTACAGAGGCTTGTCACCACCATAACCAGTGCAGACCTAGCTGCAGGGCCTGCTGAGACATCCCTGCTGAGGCAACTGAGAAAGGTGAGTAAACAAGAACAGGTATGGCTGGGAGAGAGGGGCTGACCCGGCGGTGGGACAGGTTCCAAGGGAGAGAGCAGCCATCCAAATCCTAATGTTCAAAGTGGCAAAAGAGGGACTACAGGACAGCAGGGAAGACCTCAGACTCCAAAGTCAGATAAAACTGGTTTGGAATTCTGGAGTTGCCCCTTAGCAACTTTCTGACCTTGGGCAATTTACATAACTTCTTATGCCATGCCTTAGAAGTAATAAAAGAACCTCCAAATTGTTCTGCGGTTAGAAAGAGATACTGCGTGTAAAGTTCTTAGCACATGGTCTGGTCAATGGTAAACTGTAAGTAATGCTCTTTCCAGACTGATTTTGGTCTCTAGGGGACAAAGGGGTCTTGGCTGGTACACAGTAACCTCCCATCAGAGGTGCCCTCACAGAGAATGGCAGCTCCACGACCAGGTTACAACAATGTTCAAATTAAGCAGAATTGGGTCAGGGCCTGCGTTGTCCAATATGGTAGCCGCTAGTCACAAGTGGTTCCACATTGAGATGTGAAGTGTAAAATCCACTGGATTTGAAAGACTTAGTGCACAAAAAGTTAAATATTTCAATAATCTTTCTTATACTGCCTACATATTGAAGTGATAATACTTTGGTTACATTGGGTTAAATAAATTATTAAAATTATGTTTAAATAAATTTTATTGTGTATATTTGTGGTATATAACATGATGTTATTGGGATACACATATATATAGTAAAATGGTCACTACAGTAAAGCAAATTAATATATCCATCAGCTCACATCGTTACCCTTTTTTTCTGGCAAGAGCTGCTAAAATCTACTCATCTAGCAGAATTTCCAAACACAGAACAATTTTATTACCTATCATCCTTATGTGGTGCATTAGATCTCTAGAACTGTTCATCCTACATATCTACCTCTTTGTATCCTCTGACCCATATCTCCCCATTTTCTCCCTACTACCGCCAAAATTAATTTCACCTGTTTCTTTATATATTTTTTTTAATATCTTTTTTTTTTTTTTTTTGAGACAGAGTTTCACTCTTGTTGCCCAGGCTGGAGTGCAATGGCGCAATCTCAGCTCACCGCAACCTCTGCCTCCCAAGTTCAAGTGATTCTCCTGCCTTAGCCTCCCTAGTAGCTGGGATTACAGGCATGTGCCACCATGCCCGGCTAATTTTGTATTTTTAGAAGAGACAGGGTTTCTCCATGTTGGCCAGGCTGGTCTCGAACTCCCGACCTCAGGTGATCCGCCCGCCTCGGCCTCCCAAAGTGCTGGGATTACAGGCATGAGCCACCACGCCCAGCCGATTTCACCTGTTTCTTTTTATATTTTTAATGAGGCTACTAGAAAAATTAAAGTTACATGTGTGGCCCAGGGCCCATAAGCCTGGCTCACATTACATTTCTGCTGGACCATGTTCATTTAGGCAAGCAAGTGTCCCAGCCAATGGGTTGGACTCAGAGGCTGCTATAGTTTTGGCTCACTGCAACTTCTGCCTCCCAGGTTCAAGTGATTCTCCTCCCTCAACCTCCCGAGCAGCTGGGATTACAGGTCCCCACCACCACGCTCAGCTAATTTTTGTATTTTTAGTAGAGACAGGGTTTCACCATGTTGGCCAGGCTGGTCTCGAACTCCTGACTTCATGTGATCCACCTGCCTCAGCCTCCCAAAGTCCTGGGATTACAGGCATGAGCCACCATGCCTGGCCAGGTATTTTGTTATAGTAGCACAAACAGACCAAGCCAGGAATCCAGCTTGCATGTGTTAGAAGTGGAGCATAACCAAAAAGCCAAGCCAGGCAGGGTTCCAAGCTAACATACAGGCCTGCCAGTACTTGGGCTTGGCCCAGGCCTTCTGAAAACAGAGATGACAATGACAGGAGCAGTATACATATCTTACCTCACCTCCTAATCGGGAGGAGCCCCAGACAAAGGGCCAAGTCTGTGAATGGGTGGGACTAAGGCCATGAGCTTCAGGACCTGCACTGGGCAGGGATGAGCCCTCTGGAGACAGAGAGCCACCATGTTTGGGATTGTTTACAAACCTGGTAACAGGTAAACACCTCATAATATTTTGAGTTCCTCCCTTGCATGTGAGTGGCAGAGATAAGGATCAAGCCACCCCTCTCAAAGAAATTCACTTCCAGCTCTGACTCATAGGTGGGAAGAGAAAATCAGAAAGAATAGGGAGAAGCAGCAGAAGTTTTGGAAGTAACTTCAAAGTGTTTCAAACTTTCAAAGTATTAAGTATGTCTGTAAGCCAAGCTAGCTACAGCCAATTCCTAACATGGACACAAGAACAATTCTTCATGAAGTCTATCTCATAGTACCTTGAAACCATGACCATAGTTAGAACCATATGTAAGACCTAACATGTTTAAGGAAACTCCTGGCTGTCCCCTTTAATCTCACAGTCCCAAAGAGCCTCTGAAATGTGCTTAGGTAAAATCTGAGCCCAGTCTCCTCAGAAGCATGACATCAAAACCTGTTTATTAACTCCAGAAGTAAAACTTTTCCAAGACTGTGTTTTCCTTAAGTGATTGAGGGTAAAATAATGTCTCTAGTTTAGGAACTGAGAAGTGCAGTATTTGATCTTGCCTCCATAAAGTATAAACCAATGAACTTAAATAAAGGAGGCATATGAAAAGCACAGGACTTTGAAGGAAAATAAGATTTCTCAGCTGATGAGACCTCTGTGATACACTGTGCTCTGGGCTTGAATTATTTTTAGCCTTTGGCACAAAAATCAGGATTACTATTTCACTTCTTGGCCTCTGAAGACACTCATATGACTTTGTCTTTCTGGACATAGCACGTGTTCTGATACAAACTCTGTGAAGACCCTTACCAGATTCAGTGAGATAGCCTAATCCCTGGGTATAATGAGCATTTTAAAGGGCCATAGGGCCATGACAAAAACAAACAAACAAACAACTGGCCACTTCTACAAGGCATGAAGAAACCTTGAATAATCTCTGGAAACCACTGGAAGCTACCCCAGTGGCATACCTTCAACACGTCTTATGAAAAATCCATTACATTTGACTGTCTTCAGCATTTTGATGTTGCCTGTTTATTTCAACAGCATGATGACTCACTTTCATAACCAGGCATAGCATGATTGGCCCAGTTCTAACAAACAAACAGGAATTTAGGCAAAGAGGGGATTCCTTCTCTGCGATCTTGAGACCCCTGAGGGCACCCCTGTGTTGTGTCCCACATCAAAGGCTAGCCACAGACTTCACTGGCTGTTCCACTGGGGCCACTCTTGTTTGTGTCCACTCCATTTAACAAATCCCAGCACACATTGAGCACTTTATAAATGTGTGCTAAGTAAGCAAGAATGAATTACTGTCTAACCTCCGAGTTTCACCTTTCCCGGTGACACTGGCACTCTTTGCAACAAGGAGAACCAAGTCGTCTAGCAATTCATTGGGCTGTAAAGCTGGCTTCTAGCAAACCACTTGAGAAGGCAGGCTGGGAGGAACATAGCAGCAGGAGGTCACTTCATGTAACTTTCTCACTACAAGACATGCCAATTCCATTGTTTTCCACGTGAAAAAAGTGGATAATATAGTAGGCAATAGAAAAATGGGATCAGGCCAAGGGCTTCCAAGAGGCAGGGTTGGTTAAGTAAGCCAGATATGACCAAATTCAGGGTGAGCTTAAAAGAGGCAGACATCATACAACCTCTCCAGGAAACACTTTCTTTATCATAATATTCATGATGATAATAATATGAAGAATATCCACTTATTCTTTTAATACTTGTGCCATAAGTTCCTACAACGTTCCAGACACTGCTCTGAATGCTGGGGACACAGGAATCAATAAAATAGGTAAAGTCCTCACCCTCATGGAGACAGGGAGACAATGTGAGGAAGTAAATATCTAATATGTCACACAAGAGTGGGCATGTCAGGAGCTGTGATTTTATACAAGGTGGCCAGGGAAGGTCTCAGAAATATGGTAATATTTGAGCAGAGACCTGAAAAGAACATTCCAGAGGAAACAAGTGCAAGCATGCTCTGCACAGTCAGGGAGGTACAAGGCAGCCAGAGAGCCGTGGAGCGAAGAAAGCCGGGAAGAACGGTAGGAAACAACATCAGCAAGACGGACGGCAAGAGGGCACATGATGTAGCTCGTTCACTGCAAGATGTCCCAGTCCACTGCTTCCCATATAAGACAGGAAAATATAGTGTCTCATAGTCGTGTCATAAAATATAAAAACAACCATCACAATAACAAAACTTCTCACTGAAACCAAGACCCTTAAAAGTCTCCCCTACCAAGCCCTAGACAAAATGATAATGTCAGCATAGTTTATTTTTGATTCTTGTAAATAAATAGGTTTCTGACGGGCATGTCTTTCTTGCAAGCAAGATACCCTGTTCTACTGTTTTGTTTGTATAAAGTGACACACAGCTTTACAAGTGGGATCCAGGTTTTGTTGGACAGTGCTGGACTGTGTCAGTTCTTAACTCCATGTTCATTAATTTAGGCTTTACAATAACTCTGTCTGGTAGATGTTATCATTTCCATTGTGTAAGCAATACAATAAAGCTCAGAAGATAGTTTTCCCCAAAATTAGCCAGCTTCTAAGTGGAAGCTCCAGAATTCCCACCCAAATGTATGGCTCTATGTCTCGAGTACTTTAGCCATTTGGTCATATCTTGCAAAGAAAAGAAGAAGAGCAGTGGATCCTTGAGTGGGTGTTGAGAAACTGGGAATAAGATAAGCCCTGCGACCCAGAGATTCAGAAAACTTTCAGGATGCATTTAGTCCTCAAGAGAGTGAATAACAAGGAAATGTGAACAACTGCTTCCGTGGATGGCCAAGAACATTTATGGGAAAAAGAAACCTTGACTGAGAACCTTTGAAAATTAGAATGAAAGAAAATCTTCTAAAATTGTCAAATATCAAGAATCTCAACTAGAAAACTACATGTTTGGGAGAAAGTTTAATCTTGATGGCACTGCCAGGATGAGGGAAAGCACCAGGAACCTTGAGTGTAGCCTTGGCTGAGACTGGGTGCTAAGGCTGTGAGGCGTTGATAGAATGGTAGATGTTGGAAGAATGAGATATTCCAAATCTGTAAGTAGCTGTCTGTCTTGTGAGAGGTAAATGTGTGAATAAATTTGCAGTGTTTCCCTTTCCTCTGGCAGAGCAGCCCACAAAAGCTGATATGTTCGTGCAAATGTAATGCAAATACCTGGGTACTGTTCTTGGACACCCATTTTGCAGTGGCTTCATTAGCCAGCATACAAAATGGAGATGCTTAAAAGTTGTAAGTTTTAAAAGCAAAACTGATTTCTATGATCTAAGCAATCATCTATCCTGTTCTGTGCAATAATGTAAATTTGGGGTATCTTTAGGCTGAGCTGTGTTTCTGCAGTCCTTCTGCTATTTCTTTACAAGTGTTTCTTCCCTGGAGCTGGTTTCCCAAACAAGAGCTGGGATGGTCTCAGATGCAAAAATAGGCAGGAACTATAAAGCCCTTACTGCAGGGCTTAAGACAGAAGTCTCCGAATGCCAGAAAATTCAAAGAAAGAGCTGACACCAACTAGCTTTCCAAGAGAATTCTGAATTTCCAGCAGGTGTGTGCCATGGTGACGGCTTCCTTGGAGTATTTTTTTTTTAATAGCTCAAGCAGCATTTGACTGTTGTTGTCCTCATGGGGATGTGCTTGTTCTCATGGGCTCATGCTCACAACAGAGTCTAGAACCAACTCCTAAAGGAATATAAGTGAAGCCACTGTGACATTTCCCTCTTAGATTGGAGAAGGAACCATAAAGATGAGCTGACTGGGACTAGCGAAACTCCCCAGACTGATGTACCAATATCTTATGCATGGTGCTATATAAGGATGGCAAACCCAGACTTTGATAAACATTAAAAATAAAAAGACCTTGCTGATGGTTGCATATATCTGTGAATATACAAAAGACTATTGGATGTCACACTTGGATGGGTGAATTGTATGCTATGTGGATTATATCTCAATAATGCTGTTTGAAAAATTGAAAAGCTACCTTTTCTTCATATAGTTAAAAAAGAAGGTAAGAAAGGACATCCCTGTCCACCACTATGCTATATATGTATTTCTTCGATGACTCATGGGCTTATTTTGATGTCTTCAGTAAGAGCCATAGGGTAAAGTCTTAAACGATGGTGAAAGAGTCTGCCATTAAGCAAGTGACATCTCAATAGTCAATCATCCTGTAAGCAAACAGAAACAGAAAACTGGAATTTATAAGGCAGGCCTTTGGCAGAAGACACACCCTTCTCTGCATGCATCTCAGTGTCTTGGTTCTGGAATCTGGAGATGAGACCATGTGAGCATAGCTCTATGGTATGGACAACAGGACTTTAGCTCATGAAAACATCCTTTTGCAGGCCCCCGGCTAGAGATGAGTAAACGATGTCTTATAGACCAGGTGCCCATTTGTATGTTACTATGTTATTCTGGTTATCTCTGAACTTCCAGTAAAGTCTTGTTTGTGAATCATCCTCTTTTCAGCTGGTTGAATACTGGTACAACAAATAAGAAGTCACATTTGTTCAGCATTCACCTAGTCTTCACAAAAGCTTTATTAGACACTATGAGTATTAGTTTGCTAGTATTAGTATTAGGCTGCCATAACAAAATACTACAGATTGAAAATAGACATTTATCTTCTTACACTTCCAGAGGCTAGAAAGTGCCAACAAATTCAGTTTCTGATAAGGGCTTTCTTCTTAGCTTATAGATGGCCACCTTCCTGCTGTGTCCTAACCTGGCGTTTCCTCTCTGCTCCTGCTAGGAGGACGAGATCTCTAGTGTCTCTTCCTGTTCTTACAAGGACACCAATCCCATCATATTAGGGCCCCACCCCTATGACCTCATTTAACCTTCATTATCTCCTTAAAGTCACAGTGAAGGTCAGGGCTTCAACATATGGATTGCCATTGGTCAGGGGCGCAATATTCAGCCCCTAACACTATTATTTTCCCTATTGTACACCTAAGAAAACTGAAGCTCAGAAAAGTGATTTTTGTCATAGTTAAAAAGCAAGATTGGAACCCAGGATGTCTGATGGAAGAAATATGTCTCTATGCACTTTATTTATACCATTGTAGTGAATTAATGTGTGTGTATACTTCGACAAACATGTTAATAGGGGATCAGGCTGAGTGATGGTGGCAAAGAAATCTATAGTGAAAAGAACATCTTAGCAAGGCTACAGTCATGACAACCAGGTTCTGCCAGCCTTCCCTACATGGGCTTCGCTGTCCCTTGCCAGAATTGGAGGTCCTGGATCTAAATTTATTAAGAGAGATGATAGTTTTATTTGCATTATTCTAAATAAGAAAAAACATTATAGTCCAGACTCTGGAGACCCCAAGAGTTTTGGTGATGGCCACACAAATGGTGGCAAAGCAAGTAGGCTGTGGTTCAAAGTCACCTATACCTTTCAATACACGTAAGTATCATTTAAGCCATGGACGGCATAGTACTTCTTATTACTACGACAAACAGATCTGCCTACCCCAAATCGTGCCTGCTCTGCAGACTTTTCCTTTTCTCTCCTAACATCTCAATATATTTGTCCTATTCCAGTGTCCTACTCCTTCTGCCTGACACATGCTGGCTAAAATGTCTTCTAAGGGTATTTCACTTATTCATTCGCCACATGTTTATTTCTTCGCCATTATAAATCAGATATTATTCTAGGCACTAGCAATAGAATAGTGAATAAGTGAATAGTGTCCTCAAAGTACGAGTGTCTTTGTAAGGCACTTCGTATATTATTGTGAGCATCTTAACATTCTTAGAACCTGTGAACAGAGAAGGCTCAGAGATGGCTATGCCTTTATCTTAAGAAGAGCATTTCTATTGCCAAATCAATCACAATCACTGTGAAAAAAATGTAATGTGATCTGCATTCATGATTAAATGGTTTCAAGCCCTAGCTTCATGTCTTTCATTTTCTCATGCAGCATCCACCATGTACCGGGAATTATGCTTGGTTCTAGTGGTACAGAAATTACTAGGGGAGAGGGACAGGCCATTACAATGCAATGTGCTAAGTGCTATGAAAGAATCACCATCAAAATGCTTTGGAATTACAAAGGAGGGAGCAGTTTGGTCTCTTTGACAAAATGTAGAGAGCTTCATATAAAACATAAAATTTGAGCTAAGTGATTGAGGAACAAGTACTATCCAGGTAGAGAAAATGAATTAGTCTATGTCTCTGTATTACTAGAGACATATGGCATTTGAGGAGAAGGGAAAAAAAATCAGCATGGCTGATGAGAATTTTAGGCAGGCAGGAAAAGTTAAAGGACCAGGTCTAGCCTCTCTCTGTATTTCTAAGATCCTTCCATAAACTCAACTCCCACACCTTCATAACTTAATGGCACAGAGAACCGTAAATAAAATTTACCTCTATAAATGCTTGTCTTCTCAAAGTATACATACATATACGTATACAGATACATATTTTAGCTTGTAAGTTATCATAATGAGACATACAAGTACCGAGTTGCTTTTTACTCAACATATTGGGAATTTGATTTTACCAATAGTTACTCAAATTTGACTTGGGATATAAAACATCTTACTTCCTACTAAGGTATAAGAATTAGCCTTAGATGACATAAAATTGAGCACATCAGAACTTGCATCAAAGACTGTGCACTTGTACTTTCAAAATCTTTGACTCAATTATATGATGTTTAAAATCTATTGCTTCAAATTCATTGTGGTAGATGGAAAGCAATCTTTTACTTTGAACCAGATGACAATGGATCACAGAAGGTACAGTGCTCTAAAGAAGCTTCCTAGCACTCATTCAGAAACTTGTCCAACAACTTCATGGCCAGTCCTTCATAAAGAGATCAGGGAAACAAAGAATAAACATATTATTTTGGTAGCCTTAGCTCTGTTTGACACATAATTCTATCTTTCTGCCTTCCAGGTACATGGTAGCATTATATTTCCTTCAAGATGTTATTCCAGATACTGCAAAGCTTTTTTTCCCTTCCATCTTGATGGCCAATGATAACAGCTGCTTGATCAGGATCAGCCTGGTTCCAGAATGGGAACAAGACAAAGCAGTTACCAGACACTTCATAATGAACATACAAAGTAAGTGAGAAGTAAACCTTTGTTGCTATAAACCACTAAAATGTGGGAATTATTTGTTACTAGGCATAATATAGCATCTGCTGACTGGTAAGTTCTACCTATTTGAGAGTTGAATCAACAATACAGTATTTTAAAAGTATGATTATTCAAGTGTCACACACAAAACACACACTGTGCTACATATTTTACCTTTATTTTCATACCTCCTGGATGGTAGATTTTATAGGCATATTTTATAAATGATAAATGATGTAGGTGTATTTCATAAATGATAAAACAGGGTCAGAACAGTAAGTTGCAGAGTCAAAATGCAAACCAAATCCTCTCATTAGAAAATTGGCCTCCCTTTCACTATACCCCATGACCTCTCCTACTATTTCTAGGGCATAATGTGGTCTCATCAAATGTAACCTAGCTATCACATGAATCTCAATCTCCAAGACCTAGACATATGATTTGAATCCCATATTGATGTTTTATGGAACACCAAATCTTTTCCCAAGAATTTTGCAAATGCCCAGAGGGTTTATGAGCCCAAGCTCTTCCCTGCCTCCTGGAATCCTCATTTGAATCTGTCCTGCAAAATGTGAAACCAGAGATGACACTGAGCCCCTTCACCATTTCCACCAAAACAAAACAAACTGACAGTCAAAAAATGCATGTACACACATACTTATACACAAAAAAATATCAGGTAAGGGAGTCTAAGAGCACACTGTAGCTCAAACAACTGAAAATCTCATGTTAGACATTTCTAGTCTTCAAAGGTTCTTTCAGACCACCTACCTCTAGAGAGGTTTGTTTTGTGATCCATGCCCCACAGAACACCTAAATTCCTGCCTGGCCCCTGGTTCCTTTTTCCCCTTGCTCCTCCCACCAACCTCCTAGATTTTCTCTGCAACTCTGAATTCCTCTTCCTCAACCATTCAGAATGAGTCAGCTCTCTCTAGTTCCTACTTTCTGACTTGAGGAGTCAAACTTGCCAAACCTGTCAACCTTCCATTTAATGAAAACTACCCTCTATAACAGTTGATTGTGGTTTTTAAAGTACTTTTTTTCTGTTATATAAGCCATAAAATAGCCCTTTCAGATATGAATGTGGAACCAGCATTAAGGCAATGCCTATTCGATTCTCTTACTCGATGCCATCTACCATCAAACATATCCTGAGACTTCTGCCAAGCAAAGAAAGAGATGCAAAAGACTTGGATCCAGACCTCAAGATGTTTACCTTCAAACTGAAGACCCATGATTATTATACACGAAACATCTTGAAAACCTCCCAAGGCCTTGCCTACAAAATATGATTTATGAAGGCAACAAGAGTTTAGTAAAGACTGATGTGTTCAAGTGAGGCCTCATAAAGACACTGGGACTTCAGATAGGAAGTTTATGTGCAGGGATTGGTAGCTATATAAGATAAGGTGGATAGCATATACATGATAGAGTCCAAGGAGAGTGGATAGAGTGGATAAGGTATAAGTGATAGAGTGTAAGCCAAAACCAGCTGGGAGAAGTGTGTGTGCTCTTCTTAAGAAGAGCATTTCTACTGCCAAACGGTGTGTGCTGGCGACACTTCATCCCATCGTCCTGTCTCTTTCTAGTCTACTGTGCCTAGAGTCATGTAACAATTGAAAAAAGCAAAATATGTATTAAACCCAAGTGTTTTTATCTCAACCCCAAGACTCTTTCATCTCCCAGTAGCTCTCCAATGGTGATACCACAAGCCAACAGTTTGTCATGAGTTGGACTAATGGGTTCTGCCTCTACGATCTGGTCTTTTTCTAATTGTTGAGAAAAGATATTCACGAATAATATTTGCTCAATTTTGAGTCTTCTCTAAATTTTTCAATCCTCTCACACGAGTTTTCTTTGTTGATAACAAAACAAGTTGCAAATAAACACTATGGGGAAAATGAGAAACAGTATGTACTCTTAGTTTTCCTTGGTTTATTTGTTTGTTTTTCATGAACTAGTATTCATGGAGGGGGAAGCCCAGGACTGGGAGCTATTCTCCCTGAATTCACACCTCTATCTTGCCCCTCATAAGCTGTGTGTCATTCCCTAGGCAAATCATCTAATCCTTCAGAGCCTTGGTGTCCTACTTGTAAAGTGGGGATATTTATAACACCATATGGCAGGGTTGAAGTGAGAATTAAGTGCGTATATACATTAGAAACAACTCTACCATTAGGAACAATGACAAAAAATGTAACAATAAAAACAATGACAATAATAGCTAACACTTTGAGAACTTAGTATGTGTCAGGCACTGATTTATTTATCAATAAATATTACTTATTATTATTTTTCATCAGTATTCCTTATTGTAAAGTTCTCCCCAATGCATATAACAGAAAGAAATACATCATTATTTCATAGTATTCTGAAATGAGCTGTATGAGTCTCCTCATGTTCTCTGCTACCTGGAAAGCGTTTGAGAAGCCCTGGAATGCTCATCAAAAAGGTTGATGTCATTCTTCCCTTATTTACACTTTCACACCACTAACTTTCTGTCCAAATTTCAAAATAGAACATTTGCTTCTGGTTGGATGAAAATCTTTGTTCTGAAGCAAACAGGCCATCTAGGATTCACTGACTGGTCTGGTGGATGCTAGATAAAGAAAAGCCCCAGGGGAAAATGCTTAAGATTTTCTACTGTTATTGCTGCTATAGGATTTCTTTATAAATGTGCTACAGACAAGGATGCAATTATGTAGTTACATAGTTTTCAAATGTAATATATTTCAGTGTTGGAATCATGATCAGAGCTTCTTACTATGGCTTCAAATCCTGCCTTCATTTGAATGATAGGATGAGTTCTTATTAAAATGGAGAAAACTGAACAAGATGCATTGCAAATCCCTTTTCCTATTCTCTGGCTAAGCAAATTAATCCCAACATCACCTTCAAACTGAGTACCTCCTGTGCTCAAACAGTTACTCTGAACCATACTGAAGAGTCCTTATCAAGCATCCTTCTTCACAGAACTCGTGCTAGGATGCTTTCATTCAAACTTCAACCAACCAGAGAACTTCCAGTTAGAGAGTAGTAACTAATTACCATAGGCTGTGGTAAGAATTCTCAGAGATTCTGCTTCACCCAAGGTGAAGGTATGAAATTAAATGAACAAATTATTAGTGCAACACTTATTTTCAAACCATTAAGTATTGTTTAGAAACCGACATTTTACAAATAAAATCACTGTCCTGGAAAAAGCAAATCTATTGGCTTCATAGAGGTATCCTTTTTTCTCCAAAACTACAAATTTTGGAATTTATTATTATGCATATTTTAAGATGATCCTGTTTGAAAAGACCGTGATGAACCAACCCACTTAAGTGAAGTTATGGTCATTTTTAATGACTCAGGAAAAATCTCTACATCATCAATAGGCTGCATAACTAAGTCTCTTAGAAATTAAGGATGTAGCTTCCCTGAGAAGCACTTTCCACAAAGCATAAACAAAAATCCTTAAACAACCAACTTATTAAACCTAGAAAAGCTCTCATTCCAGAATTTCTATAGTTAACTCCAAATATAACAAAATAACCAAGCTGCAGAAATTAACATTAAAACTCTACTCACAAATTTATCAATTTGAAATGCAAGTTCTCCAAAAGGAAGGATAATGTTGACAGAGCCTGCTTACCAGAATCCATTAAACTGGAATCCAGCAACATTATTATCAGCACCCTTAATCTGTCATCAAGTTTTCTTGATTATTCAAATACAATCACGGGCTACAGAATGACATTTCAATGATAAACCACATACACAATGGTGGTCGCATAAGATCATAATAAAGCTGAAAATTTCCTATCACCTAGTGACGTTTTGATGATCCTGACCCTGTGTAGGCGTAGGCTAATGTGTATTTGTTTCTTCATTTTTAACAAAAATATCTAAAAAGTAAAAATAACTAGAAATTTTAAAAATAAAAGAATGCTTATAGAATAAGAATATAAAGAAAGAAAATATTTTTGACAGCTCTACAATGTGTTTGTGGTTTAACCTAAATGTTATTACAAAAGAGTCAAAAGGATTGAAAAAAATTAAGCTTATAAGGTAAAAAAAAAAAAAAAGCTACAATAGACTAAGGTTAATTTATTTTTGAAGGAAGACAATTTTAAAAATAAATTTAGTGTAGCCCAAGTGTCCAGTGTTAATAAAGTCTACAGTAGCATACAGTGACATCCTAGGCCCTCACATTCACTCACCACTCACTCACTGACTCACCCAGAGGAACTTCCAGTCCCACAGCCTCCATTTATGGTAAGTGCCCTATACAGGTATACCATTTTTTATCTTTTATGCCTTATTTTTACTGTACATTTTCTATGTTTATATCTGTTTAGCTATACAAATACTTACCTTTAGGTTACAATTGCCTGCAGTATTCAGTGCAGTAACATGCTTTAGAGGTTCATAGCCTAGGATCAATAAGTTATACCATATAGCTTAGGTATATACTAGGCTGTACCATCTAGGTTCATTAAGTACACTCTTACCATGTGCAAACAATGATGGAATCATCTAATGATGCATTTCTCAGAATGTATTCTTGTCTGTATAATGACGCATGACTGTATCGTAAATGAAAAGGGTTGAAGCATATTCAGAGAAGATAGGTTAAGCAGCTTTTGACAAATACTTAACAGTGGCTACTAATTCTACAGGCTTCATATGAAACATTTTTATGTAAATGTCATTTTCAAACCTCATAATAATTTTGCAAGTTGAGTATCATTATCTCCATTTTACAAATGAAACAACTAAGGATCAGGAGTGTTGGGTCATCGTCTGAAAACCTAAGAGATAGTAACTGGTTGAACCAGGAATCAAAGACAGGTTTGCCTAACACCAAACCGGATGCATTTCCCCACATATTGAACTACTTCACTAATGTATGTGTGGTGCTTTTCTGTATATTAATTGCCTCATTCGCTCTAGTCAACAGCCCTCTGGTATAGGTATTACTATTCTTGTTTTAAAGACAGGAAAATTGAGGTTCAAGAAAATAAATGGCACCAAAAGCCATACAGGGAGTAAGTGGTAATTCTCTTCCAATAACACCACAATGCATCTCCCCAAGAATTAGCAACAGAACTCCATCATCGACCAGGAGAGTAAGATTCAAATTGAACCGAGTTGTGGTAGATCCTTAATCAGACACATTCCATTTAACTTTTTTCAAAGTCTGTTGCCATGGTTGTTAAGACCAGCATGCATTCCTTGAGATTACAACAATCTCACAGCTGACGATGCTGGAAATTGCATTTTGAGGTGTCATTACAAGAGTAAAACCAAAACGAAACAAACAAAAAAATTAGTCTATGGCAATAAGATTCAGTAGTCAAGACAATCATTCCACTTAAGATTATATTTAAATATTTTCACTGATCTTTACTAGCATTATTATTATTATTATTATTATTATTATTATTATTATTATTATTTCAAACTACATGGTCTTTATAGAAAAAATTGTTGAGTTAAAAAGTAGAAAGAATACAGGGAGAAATGTATAGTTTTTAGCATCCCAAGTCCACCACAACTGACAGCTTGGGTTTTTTTTTTTCTTTTGCTCTTTTTAATATTTATAGTTTTATATACCTTTGTGTATTTTTTATAAAGTCATCATCATATTATACATATAACTTGGTCTTACTTTTTTCATTGAACATTGTAACATGTGAATAACAAGCACCAGGTTACTAGCTACTAATATTCTATGGACCATGATTGTCATGATTTGTATATTTTTTTCTCAGTACAATAGTCCTTTTGAGTTTTTCCAATTAATCTCTGTTATAAAAAACTTTGCAATGGGTCTTGATCCATAAATGCTTTGTCCAATATTTAGGCTTATTGCATTGGATAAATGCTCAGAAATAAAATTAATGATCATTTTTAAGACTCTGAGTAGATATTGTCAAATTATTTTTGTAAATGCATGTATTTCCCACTTGAAATGTCATTAATATCATTTGAATATCCCAATTTCAGCAAAGTGACAGAATATTTCCCAGAGTATTCTCTAAAAACCTATATGAATCTGTGTCATTTATTCTGAATTTAACCACTTAATTAGTTCATTCTCATGTTAAAAATAATCTTTGGCTCCAAAGAAGAAATTGAAGACACTTCTATAGATAATAAAAGTGTCCTGAAACCATCACTGCCTTTTAGCCATACTTTAGCCACTTCATTATTGCCTTATAACTGGGCACTGGGCAGAATGTAACTGCAACCACAAACGCTTAAGCAGCACCCATATGCAGTATCTTTGGACAATCTGACTCTGGATGACTTCACTGGTGTTGGGGACTTTGCAAAGCCTAGCCTTGTCCAAGTTGGTCAACAGCTGATCTTTGATGAAGCAACTGTCACTTGGGAAAGGTTATTTCAGGTTACAAGGCTTCCCTTTGGAAATTCTTTCCTTCATAAAATTTTTCAATGTCTGGGTAACTTTGAAGAAATACACCTTAAAAGACATGCAATTAGGACTTCACTGAGTCTAAAAAAAAGAGAGAGAGAGAGAGAGCTAATGGAGATATCTGCCAGGAGAGAGATAACACTACTCCACCAGAATCCTTGTCTGGGTTGTGAAGTAGAAGTAATGTTCCCAGAATAGGAAAATAGGAGCATTGTCTTGACTGAGGAAAGGAAGATGGGGGAGGGAGGAACACAGGGAGAGGGTCAGAGATTGAGGGAGAATCAGAGAGTGAACTAGAAACAGAAAGAAGAGAGCTTTTTTCATGTCTTTGGATAGTTGTAAGACTGAAAAAAAATTTTAACATATTTTGCTCAATGATATACTACTATGTAAACTCCTGGACTAGCTTTTTTTTTTTTTTTTTTTTTGAGACAGAGTCTCGCTCTGTTGCCCAGGCTGGAGTGCAGTGGTGCAATCTTGGCTCACTGCAAGCTCCGCCTCCCGGGTTCACACCATTCTCCTGCCTCAGCCTCCCGAATAGCTGGGACTACAGGTGCCCACCACCACGCCCGGCTAATTTTTTGTATTTTTAGTAGAGACGGGGTTTCACTGTGTTAGCCAGGATGGTCTCGATCTCCTGAACTCGTGATCTGCCCGCCTATACCTCCCAAAGTGCTGGGATTACAGGCGTGAGCCACCGTGCCCGGCCTGGACTAGCTCTTTAAGAAAAGATTGTAAAGATTCCCATTGTTTTCTGGTCATCTGCAGTCAAATGCTCCACCACTGAGCTATATCCCCATTTACCGGTCTTCTGGAGTTAAACTTTCAGTGGTTTGAGGTGGAGTGTGAGATGACAGAGAGCTGTTCTTACTGGGCTCTTTTATGTCTTATCTACTGGGGACAGGTCTAAAGGTGAGTGATCTATATTTAACTTATATAAATATTTTCCAAGGAAACCATTCTGAATTGACTGGGTCTTCACCAAAGCTCATATGGTTCATATGCTGACATGCTGCTTTCAACTTTGACCCTGGGTCCTCTCCTATCCCACCCCAACCCCACCCCAGATTCTGACTTTTACTTGGGGAATCTAGAATCTGGATGACTTTGAAGATTTTGCTATCCTGGTATTGACTGAAGCCCTGATCACTGTCCCCAGTCATCACCCCTTATTTTTGCTCTTCCTTGTAGTGTGAGCTTTGTTATTTTATCCATCTTATACACACTTCCACAGCACTGCCAGCCCTGCCTGATTTGGCTCAGTAATATTAGCTTGGCCTAGGCAGCTAGCACTAGTCTATACAGCAGAGAGAACATACCAATCACACAACCAAGGGAAGATACATTCATAAAAATCTTTTGATTGCCTGATATTTTCACAAATTATAAAACAGGAAAAAATGTGGAAGTCCAGTTGGAATTTCAACTCCCCCTTAAGTAACAACATGAATATTTTACCCACCCCCACTCCCACCACTTAATAGGAGTAGAGTCATATTTTATTTGAAATTTAGTTTCCAGTGTTTGCTTTTTGGTTAAAACTGTGTATCATAAAAAAAAACTTTTAAAAATCCCTTAAATAGCCCAAAAAGTTTTATGTAATTCTTCAATAATTCTAAAAGCCCGCAAACCCAGGTTTTTCTCTAGTGTTAGAATACATTACTAGTGGCTTCAGTTGAGCCCTAGAGAAAATCATTATGTGTTTAGAGGCCGTGTTGTATAAAAAATGTAAACTATGATTTGAACTCTAGATCAACATGTCAATATGTTCCCAGTAGGAGAGTCGCATGGTAACTTGGAGACATAGAAGCACCAGAATCACAGCTTCCAACCCACATTCACTCTGGGGTACAAGCTCACTGAGTGGAAATATAAGCAGAAATATCTATGCATCATAGTAGCTATAATGTATCTACTCCTAAACTAAAGCAGGGGTGTTAAGTCTTCTTTGAACTATTTATTAATTCATCTATTTCAGAAACATACACCATAGGCTTATTCTGTACCAAACATCAGGTTGGATACTGCAGCAGTGACGTAGAGCAATGAAACATATTTTTTATCCTCCAGGAGCTCATTGTTGGGTGAGGGAAAGATACACGTTTGGGCCAATATTGATCATTCAATTCAGCAACATTATATGCACACCAACAGAGGTGTAGGCATGAATTGATGAGAACATAGTGGGAGACCTTATTAATCCCACCTGGATAAGTTATGGTAGAAGTTACAGAAGCCTCTGAGAAGAGATTCACTGATGATAAATTTATAATTCTTAGTGCAAAAATCGGCCTAGTAGCTCCTACTCTAAAGGTAAGCAACATGCATTTCATGCTATGTTTTCTCCCAAAACAAAGTTTTCAATCTCTTCGTACTACTTGCTCATTCATTCACTCATTCAGTCAATTTTTCAAGCACTAAGCTATAGAGGTTAAAGTGTGGGGTCTGAAATTACTTGGCCTGGATACCCTTTGCAAATCTGACAATTACCCAAGCCCTCTAAAGCTTAATTACCTTCTCTGTAAAACATGAATAGAACTCTGTATTAGTCAGGGTTCTCTAGAGGGACAGAACTAATAGGATAGATGCATATATGAAGGGAAGTTTATTAAGGAGTATTGACTCACATGATTACAAGGTGAGGCCCCACAACAGGCCATCTGCAAGCTGAGGAGCAAGGAAGCCAGTCCGAGTCCCAAAGCTGAAGAACTTCAGCTTTCTGCCATGTTCGATGGCAGAAAGCATCTGGTAAAGGAGCAAGATGTAGACCTGAAGACTAAACCAGTCTAGTCTTTCCACGTTCCTCCACCTGCTCTTATTCTGGCCATGGTGGTAGCTGATGAGATGGTGCCCAGCCAGATTAAGGGTGGGTCTGCCTTTCCCAGTCCACTGATTCAAATGTTAATCTCCTTTGGTAACACCCTCATAGACACACCCAGGAAGAATATTTTGCATCCTTCAATCCAATCAAGTTGGCAACAGTAACCATTACAAACCCACATCTTGTGATTTTAGAAAACTGATTGATGCTGGGCATGATGGCTCACGCCTGTAATCTCAGCTCTTTGGGAGGCCATGGCAGGTGGATCACTTGAGGTCAGTGTCAGGCCTCTGAGCCCAAGCTAAGCCATCATATCGCCTGTGACCTGCACGTACACATCCAGATGGCCGGTTCCTGCCTTAACTGATGACATTCCACCACAAAAGTAGTGAAAATGGCCTGTTCCTGTCTTAACTGATGATATTATCTTGTGAAATTCCTTCTCCTGGCTCATCCTGGCTCAAAAGCTCCCCTACTGAGCACCTTGTGACCCCCACTCCTGCCCGCCAGAGAACAACGCCCCCTTTTCCTTTACCTACCCAAATCCTATAAAATGGCCCCATCCCTATCTCCCTTCGCTGACCCTTTTTGGACTCAGCCTGCCTGCACCCAGGTGAAATTAACAGCTTTACTGTTCACACAAAGCCTGTTTGATGGTCTCTTCACATGGACGCGAGTGAAATTTGGTGTCCTGACTCGGATCAGGGGACCTCCCTTGGGAGATCAATCCCCTGTCCTCCTGCTCTTTGCTCTGTAAGAAAGATCCACCTACGACCTCAGGTCCTCAGACCGACCAGCCCAAGAAACATCTCACCAATTTCAAATCCGGTAAGCAGCCTCTTTTTACTCTCTTCTCCAATCTCCTCACTATCCCTCAACCTCTTTCTCCTTTGAATCTTGGCGCCACAGTTCAATCTCTCCCTTCTCTTAATTTCAATTCCTTTCATTTTCTGGTAGGGACAAAGGAGACACGTTTTATCCGTGGACCCAAAACTCTGGCACGGGTCACAGACTAGGGGAGGCAGCCTTCCTTTGGTGTTTAATCATTGCAGGGATGCCTCTCTGATTATTCACCCAGGTTTCAGAGGTGTCAGACTATGCAAGGACACCTGCCTTGGTCCTGCACCCTTAGCGGCAAGTCCTGCTTTTCTGGGGGAGAGGCAAGAACTGGGGGGAGAGGCACGAACTGGAGAAGGCAACCCCTTCTCTCCATGTCTCTACCCCTTCTCTGCTTTTCTGGAGGAGGGGCAAGAACCTCTCAACCCCTTCTTCACCCTTAGCAGCAAGTCCTGCTTTTCTAGAGGAGGGGCAGGAACCTCGACCTCTTATCTCTGTGCCCCGATCCCTTATTTCCACACCCCAATCTCTTATCTCTGTGCCCCAACCCCTTATTTCCATGACCCAACCCCTTCTCTGCTTTTCTGGATGGCAAGAACCCCTGACCCCTTCTCTGTGTCTCTACTGTCTTTTCTCTGGGCTTGCCTCCTTCACTATGGGCAAGCTTCCACCTTCCATTCCTCCGTCTTCTCCATTAGCCTGTGTTCTTAAGAACTTAAAACCTCTTCAACTCTCACCTGACCTAAAATCTAAGCATCTTATTTTCTTTTGCAATGCCACTTAACCCCAATACAAACTCGACAGTAGTTCCAAATAGCCGGAAAATGTGAACAGACACTTCTCAAAAGAAGACATTTATGCAGCCAACAGACACATGAAAAAATGCTCATCATCACTGGCCATCAGAGAAATGCAAATCAAAACCACAATGAGATACCATCTCACAACAGTTAGAATGGTGATCATTAAAAAGTCAGGAAACAACAGGTGCTGGAGAGGATGTGGAGAAATAGGAACACTTTTACACTGTTGGTGGGACTGTCAACTAGTTCAACCATTGTGGAAGTCAGTGTGGCGATTCCTCAGGGATCTAGAACTAGAAATACCATTTGACCCAGCCATCCCATTACTGGGTATATACCCAAAGGATTATAAATCATGCTGCTATAAAGACACATGCACACGTATGTTTATTGTTTATTGCAGCACTATCCACAATAGCAAAGACTTGGAACCAACCCTAATGTCCAACAACGATAGACTGGATTAAGAAAATGTGGCACATATACACCATGGAATACTATGTAGCCATAAAAAAGGATGAGTTCATGTCCTTTGTGGGGACATGGATGAAACTGGAAACCATCATCCTCAGTAAACTATCGCAAGGACAAAAAACCAAATACCGCATGTTCTCACTCATAGGTGGGAATTGAACAATGAGAACACATGGACACAGGAAGGGGAACATCACACTCTGGGGACTGTTGTGGGGTGGGGGGAGGGGGGAGGGACAGCATTAGGAGATATACCTAATGCTAAATGACGAGTTAATGGGTGCAGCACACCAACATGGCACATGGAGACATATGTAACAAACCTGCACATTGTGCACATGTACCCTAAAACAAAGTATAATAATAATTTAAAAAAAAAGAAAAGAAAAAAAAATAGCCAGAAAATGGCACTTTCAATTTTTCCATCCTACAAGATCTAAATAATTCTTGGCGTAAAATAGGCAAACGGTCTGAGGTGACTGACATCCAGGCATTCTTTTACACATCAGTCCTCCCTAGTCTGTTCCCAATGCAACTTGTCCCAAATCTTCCTTCTTTCCCTCCCACCTGTCCCCTCAGTCCCAACCCCAAGCATGACTGAGTCTTTCTAATCTTCCTTTTTTTTTTTTTTTTTTTTTGAGATGGAGTCTCGTTCTGTCGCCCAGGCTGGAGTGCAGTGGCGCAATCTAGGCTCACTGCAAGCTCCGCCTCCCAGGTTCACGCCATTCTCCTGCCTCAGCCTTTCCAAGTAGCTGGGACTACAGGCGCCCGCCACCATGCCCAGCTAATTTTTTGTATTTTTTTTTAGTAGAGACAGGGTTTCACTGTGGTCTCGATCTCCTGACCTCCTGATCCACCCGCCTCAGCCTCCAAAGTGCTGGAATTACAAGCATGAGCCACCGCGCCCGGCCTCTAATCTTCCTTTTCTACAGACCCATCTGACCTCTCCCCTCCTCGCCAGGCTGAGCTAGGTCCCAATTCTTCCTCAGCCTCCGCTCCTCCACCCTTTAATCCTTTTATCACCTCCCCTCCTCACACCCAGTCTGGCTTACAGTTTCATTCTGTGACTAGCCCTCCCCCACCTGCCCAGCAATTTACTCTTAAAATGGTGGCTGGAGCTAAAGGCATAGTCAAAGTTAATGCTCCTTTTTCTTTATCCCAAATCAGATAGCGTTTAGGCTCTTTTTCATCAAATATAAAAATCCGGCCCAGTTCATAGCTTGTTTGGCAGCAACCCTGAGACACTTTACAGCCCTAGACCCTAAAAGGTCAAAAGGCCGTCTTATTCTCAATATACATTTTATTACCCAATCTGCTCCGACATTAAATAAAACTCCAAAAGCTAGATTCCAGCCCTCAAACCCCACAACAGGACTTAATTAACCTTGCCTTCAAGGTGTACAATAATAGAGGCAGCCAAGTAGCAACATATTTTTGAGTAGCAATTCCTTGCCTCCACTGTGAGACAAACCCCAGCCACATCTCCAGCACACAAGAACTTCCAAACGCCTAAACCACAGTGGCCAGGCGTTCCTCCAGAACCACCTCCCCCAGGAGCTTGCTACAAGTGCCAGAAATCTGGCCACCAGGCCAAGGAATGCCCGCAGCCCAGGATTCCTCCTAAGCCATGTCCCATCTGTGCAGGACCCCACTAGAAATCGGACTGTTCAACTCACCTGGCAGCCACTCCCGGAGCTCCTAGAACTCTGGCCCAAGGCTCTCTGACTGACTCCTTCCTTCCCAGATCTTCTCCGCTTAGCGGCTGAAGACTGACGCTGCCTGATCGCCTCAGAAGCCCCGTAGACCATCACGGACGCCGAGCTTTAAGTAACTCTCACAGCGGAAAGTAAGTCCGTCCCCTTCTTAATCAATACGGAGGCTACCCACTCCACATTACCTTCTTTTCAAGGGCCTGTTTCCCTGCCTGCATAACTGTTGTAAGTATTGACAGCCAGGCTTCTAAACCTCTTAAAACTCCCCAACTCTGGTGTCAACTTAGGCAATACTTTTTTAAGCACTCCTTTTTAGTTATCCCCACCTGCCCAGTTCCCTTATTAGGCCAAGACACTTTAATTATCTGCTTCCCTCACTATTCCTGGACTACAGCCGCATCTCATTGCCGCCCTTCTCCCCAATCCAAAGCCTCCTTTGCGTCTTCCTCTCGTATCCCCCCACCTTAACCCACAACTATAGGACATCTCTACTCCTTCCCTGGCAACCGATCACATGCCCATTACCATCCCATTAAAACCTAATCACCCTTACCCTGCTCAACGCCAATATCCCATCCCACAGCATGCTTTAAAAGGATTAAAGCCTGTTATCACTCGCCTGCTACAGCCTGGACTTCTAAAACCTATAAACTCTCCTTACAATTCCCCCATTTTACCTGTCCAAAAACCGGACAAGCCTTACAGATTAGTTCAAGATCTGAGCCTTATCAACCAAATTGTTTTGCCTATCCACCCTGTGGTGCCCAACCCGTACCCTCTTTTTGTCCTCAATACCTTCCTCCACAACTCACTATTCCGTTCTCGATCTTAAAGATGCTTTTTTTCACTATACCCCTGCACGCCTCGTCCCAGCCTCTTTGCTTTCACCTGGACTGACCCTGACACCCATCAGTCCCAGCAGCTTACCTAGGCTGTGCTGCCGCAAGGTTTCAGGGACAGCCTTCATTACTTCAGCCAAGCTCTTTCTCATGATTTACTTTCTTTCCACCCCTCTGCTTCTCACCTTACTCAATATATTGATGACCTTCTTCTTTGTAGCCCCTCCTTTGAGTTTTCTCAACAAGACACACTTCTGCTCCTTCAGCATTTATTCTCCAAAGGATATCAAGTATCCCCCTCCAAAGCTCAAATTTCTTCCCATCCATTACCTACCTCGGTGTAATTCTCATAAAAACACACGTGCTCTCCCTGCTGATCGTGTCTGACTGATCTCTCAAACCCCAACACCTGCTACATCCTAGGCATCATTAGATACCTTCGCCTTTAAATGCCTGGTTTTGCCATCCTAACAAAACCATTATATAAACTCACAAAAAGAAACCTAGCTGGCCCCATAGATCCTAAATCCTTTCCCCACTCCTCTTTCCGTTCCTTGAAGACAGCTTTAAAGACTGCCCCCATCCTAGGTCTCCCTAACTCATCCCAACCCTTTTCATTAAACACAGCCGAAGTGCAAAGCTGTGCAGTCAGAATTCTTACACAAAGACCAAGATCGCATCCTGTAGCCTTTTTGTCCAAACAACTTGACCTTACTGTTTTAAGCTGGCCATCATGTCTCCATGCAGCAGCTGCTGCTGCCCTAATACGTTTAAGGGCCCTTAAAATCACAAACTATGCTCAACTCACTCTCTACAGCTCTCATCATTTCCAAAATCTATTTTCTTCCTCACACCTGACACATATACTTTCTGCTCCCCGGCTCCTTCAGCTGTACTCACTCTTTGTTAAGTCTCCCACAATTACCATTGTTCCTGGCCCGGACTTCAATCCAGCCTCCCACATTATTCCTGATACCACACCTGTCCCTCATGACTGCATCTCTCTGATCCACCTGACGTTCACACCATTTCCCCACATTTCCTTCTTCCCTGTTTCTCACCCTGATCACACTTAGTTTATTGATGGCAGTTCCACCATGCCTAATTGCCACACACCAGCAAAGGCAGGCTATGCTATAGTACAAGCCACTAGCCCACCTCTTAGAACCTCTCATTTCCTTTCCATCGTGGAAATCTATCCTCAAGGAAATAACTTCTCAGTGTTCCATCTGCTATTCTACTACTCCTCAGGGATTATTCAGGCCCCCTTCCTTCCCTGCACATCAAGCTCAGAGATTTGCCCCCACCCAGGACTGGCAAATTAGCTTTACTTAATATGCCCCGAGTCAGGAGACTAAAATACCTCTTGGTCTAGGTAGACACTTTCACTGGATAAGTAGAGGCCTTTCCCACAGGATCTAAGAAGGCCACCACGGTCATTTCTTCCCTTCTGTCAGACCTAATTCCTTGGTTTGGCCTTCCCACCTCTATAGAGTCTGACAGCAGACTGGCCTTTATTAGTCAAATCGGCCAAGCATTTTTTCAGGCTCTTAGTATTCAGTGAAACCTTTATATCCCTTACAGTCCTCAGTCTTCAGAAAAGTAGAACAAACTAATAGTCTTTTAAAAACACACCTCACCAAGCTCAGCCACCAACTTAAAAAGGACTGGACAATACTTTTACTACTTTCCCTTTTCAGAATTCAGGCCTGTCCTCAGAATGCTACAAGGCACAGCCCTTTTAAGCTCCTGTAGAGATGCTCCTTTTTATTAAGCCCCAGTCTGATTCCAGACACCAGACCAACTTAGACTATGCCCCAAAAAACTTCTCATCCCTACTGTCTTCTGTCTAGTCATACTCCTATTCACTGTTCTCAACTGCTCATACATGCCCTGCTCTTGTTTACACTGCCAGTTTACACTGTTTCTCCAAGCCATCACAGCTGATATCTCCTGGTGCTATCCCCAAACCGCCACTCTTAACTCTTAAAGTAAATAAATAATGTTTGCTGGTAAGGCTATCCTGAACCTCCTTAGTTATTCTCAAATTTGATGTCCTAGGTTCTCCCAATTCTTAGTCCTTTAATAGCTTTTTTTCTCCTTCTCTTATTCCGTTTAGTTTTTCAATTCATACAAAACTGTATCCAGGCCATCACCGATAATTCTAAATGACAAATGTTTCTTCTAACAACCCCACAATATCACCCCTTACCACAAAATCTTCCTTCAGCTTAATGTCTCCCACTCTAAGTTCTCACGCTGCCCCTAATCCCACTCGAAGCAGCCCTGAGAAACATCGCCCATTGTCTCTCCATACCACCCCCCAAAAATTTTCACTGTCCCAACACTTTACCACTATTTCATTTTATTTTTCTTATTAATATAAGGAGACAGTCAGGAGTTCGAGACCAGCCTGACCAACATGGTGAAACCCCGTCTCTACTAAAAATGCCAAAAATTAGCCAGGCATGGTGGTGGGCGCCTATAATCCCAGTTACTTGAGAGGCTGAGGCAGGAGAATCGCTTGAACCCGGGAGGCAGAGGTTGCAGTGAGCTGCGATGATCCCACCACTGCACTCCAGCCTGGACAACAGTGCCGAGACTCCATCCCAGGAAAAAAAAAAAAAAAAAAACACTGATTGAGACGATCCATGTAAAGTAGTTAGTATAGTGCCTGAAGCAAAATAAATGGCCAATAAATGCAACTGCCATCAATCATTGTGCTAAGTTTTTAAAGATGACTAGGATTCCTGGGTGCGGGAGGGGGGATCGGGGGCGGGGGGCCAAGAAAAGGTAGAGAAGGGGATTCTAGGGAGACAAAAACACTTATGAAAACAAACAATTAAGAAAGCTGGTGAAGAGTATGTGATTGAAGGGAGCGGCAAGTAATGAGATTGGAAAGATAAGTTGGGTCCTGATTGTGAAAGGGCTTGTAAACCATATGAACAAGTTTGAACTTTATCCCTCGGGCAAAGAGTAAACAATGGAAGTCTTTTTTTTTTTTTGAGACGGAGTCTTCCTCAGTCACCCAGGCTGGAGTGCAGTGGCACGATCTTGGCTCACTGCAAGCTCCGCCTCCTGGTTTCAGGCTTCTCCTGCCTCAGCCTCCCGAGTAGCTGGGACTACAGGCGCCCGCCACTACGCCCGGCTAATTTTTTTATATTTGTAGTAGAGATGGGGTTTCACCGTGTTAGCCAAGATTGTCTTGACCTCCTGACCTCATGATCCGCCCATCTTGGCCTCCGAAAGTGCTGGGGCCACCGCACCTGGCCGACAGTGGAAGTCTTTAAGCCGAGAAGTAACCTTATGACATTTTTTTAGGAAGAAAATCCTGGCAGAAGAGTGTATGAAAAATTGGAAAGATGCAAGTCCAGAGGCAAGGATATCAGTGGGAAATGTTTGCAATAATCTCGGTAAGAAAAATCTAAGGTAGTGATAATGAGTGAGAAATGAATTGGAAGAATTGGACTGGAGGAATATTCTAAGGTGGGATGAGCAGACCATAATGATTGATAGAATGCAAGGAACAAGAGAGAAGGAGGAGTCTGTAATCTACAATGACTCAAGCTAGAATAAAGACAAGAGAAGCAGAGGCAGAGTAGATTTTGTTGTTCAGATGAGCAGTATGTGTATGCAAGACATGCTAGTAGGACTATTGAACAGGTAGTTGGAAACTGGGTCTAGAGTTCATTGCAAATCTCCGAGCTAGAGATATAAATTTGGGAGTCATCAGAGAATAGCGAGCAGTGAAAACTCTGGGATTGATTCCAAAAAGATGAGTTGAACGTGCTTTCTTCTTGGTCTGTTGCATTACTTTCCCTGCTATTCACTCTTCTGAAATGAAGCGCAATCCGTGTCACATGGTCTCCAAAAATAATGTCTTCAAGCCATCCTAGAGCTATTCACCTTTCACATTTTTATGCCACAAACTGCAGCCATGGTTAAGTCACC
The DNA here is from genome assembly GCF_028878055.3 of Symphalangus syndactylus. Lineage (NCBI taxonomy): Eukaryota > Metazoa > Chordata > Mammalia > Primates > Hylobatidae > Symphalangus > Symphalangus syndactylus. Next base: position 38,201,283 of record NC_072425.2, on the reverse strand, counting down.
TCATTTGCTCATGTAGAAGAAGCATCCTTTGGCATTGAATTCATCAACAAAAAAACTGCTCCTTGGATTTTTGGGACTGTTTTCTTGACAGAAACCAGCCTCTTACCATAAACAATTTATGCCTCAACTTTGTTCAGCCCCAAAATGTTGGAGGACTAAATTGACCATTTTTTACAATGCATACTCATCTTCAGGAAGTAGCTGCATACAAATTTACCAAGAAACCCATAATTTTATTACAAATCAATGTTTCAAAGGCCCTTCCACCTTTTACATTTTTTTCTTCCTCTGAAGTCTTAGCAGGCAGATTCTTCTCTACAAATAAGGCTAAGCCCTTTATCACGTCCCAGGTCCACAATAAATTGCATGACTCTTCTAAAATAAGAAATTTTGATCACAGAAGATGTCTCTAAAGGGCTAACGATGATCTTAAGGGTTTATGAAGCAGATATCTACCAGGAGAGAGAGAACATTTTTTTCCACCAGAATCCTAGTTTCGGCTGGATAGAAGGAGGCCCCAGGCCAGTTATTTGAAGCAAATGAATGACCGAACATTTTCATTTTGGGCAATAGTTCACCATTTGCTTTGGATGAATGTAAAGAATTATGGGCAGGGCCATTATTAGAGAGCCATCATATCTCATCATTCTCAAGCTTAATGTTGGGCTAAAAAGAAGTTGCAGACTAAGGATGCCTTTGAGTTGACTGGTGGATATAATTAACCAGAATGGCTTGGTGGTTTCCTCGTTGCTCAATATACCACGTCTTCTTAACAATAGGAGCCAATTATAACAAATCATCAATGAAAGAGCACAGAATTGAAATTTAGAAACATTAGGTTCACATCCCAGCTTCAATCTTGAGCAAATCAATTAAACTTTTAGGGGTTTATTATCCCTATTTGTAAAACATTGAAAATAGTACCACTTTACAGGGTTTTTTTTAAGCATCAGTGGGATAATATATGTGAAAACATATATCATAGAACCAAGTAAATAAAGACTTGTTCCCAAACATCAATACTGGATCAGAAAAACAGCTTGGGCTCCAAATAAGATCATGGTCTGCTTATGCCAGATGTTGAGTATTTGTTCTAACGATACAGTAGAATGAGTCGTAGCTCTAATGAAAGAGTCTTTGCTCTGTTGAACTTATAGATCCTGAGTCATATTAGTTGGAGACCATACATGACCCATCATTATATTAACCATCAGCAAATGCATTCTTATCTGAGTGACTAGAAAATTCAGGACTTTTTAGAAGTCGTTGCTTTTCTGATTGTGATTTTTTTTTAGGTGCTCAACAAGAGAACATATCTTTACCTCAATGTAAAAAAGCCATAAAAATCTGACCACACAACTGCTTAAATTAAAAAAAAAAAAATGCAGAACTTCACACAGAAAAGGTAGAGTATCCCTCAGATTTAGTAAAGTTTTGGGTAGGGAACTAGCTGATTTTAAGACACTAGACTAGAGCTGCCTTGATATTATAACATAGTATGCATGACTAATATCTGGCATAGTTTTCAAACATAAATCTATTCCCCATAAACTTTGAGTATGTGTGGCTCCCTCTCCAGTGTAAAATTTTATCTGAGGAAAATTCCAAAGAGTTTCACTGAATACAAAAAACTGAAAAGAGCAAACTTAACAAATAAGCCATTTTGGAAAAGGTCAAAGGATTTTTAAGAGAGCTTGCCAAGATAAACAGCATAGGTTCAAAGAAAAAAAACTTATAATAAATTAATATTTTAGAATCCAATATATATCACTCTCCTTGTATATTAGAATGAAATAAGCATACATTTAACGAGTACTCACCAAGGAGAAATTGATTTTGGAGGCCCACTGGACATTCACACCACAGTTTGCTACTGATACAAAGAAAGGTTAATGTATCCAGTCACACAAAGCCAGTGAAGGAGGCTTGAGGTTGCACCTCAGTCATGACCAAATCGTCTTCAGGCAACCAAGAGACTTCCTGGAAACTTCTGTGAGAAGCTGTGGACTTTGCCATCCTGGGCCATTTATCCAGGCATGATGTTTAATTAGTGCACACAAAGTCGATGTGAAAGGCTTGGCAACTCATCCTCTCACCCCTGTTGGGTTCATTGCCTCATTAGAAAAGCCCTGGATGACTAACCAGCCAGACAAAACTAACAAGCACATTTTCCACTATCCACAGTAGCAGTAGCTAACATTTTTATAAAGATGTAAGGTTTACAAAGTGATTTTATGTATGCAATTCTCTCTGTTGCAGTGCAGCAGACAAAGCACCAGACCTTGGATTTCAAAGACCCGAGTCTGTATATCGATCATCTCAATCCTGCCATTACGTGACACCGGAAAGAGTGCTAATGCTGCCTGCCTCACAAGGAGTTGTTTGGATTATCTGAGATAGTACATGTAAACATAACTACCCCTTTGCAGGTGCTCAATGATGATTGTCGTGGCCCAGTCTGCTGCCTTCCCACTTCTCCATCCATTTAATTTGAAGAGTGAAATTGTCTAAATTGTCTGTTCTATATCTGAAGATATGGTGGCCCCAGAGTGACCCTCTATGTAGATCAGATGGTCAACGACAATAGAGGTTAACTGAGAAGATCACAATAGGAGATTCAGACGGGAAAGCTGGAATAGAAGACAATGTCAGCCAGGTTGACCCATCTTCAGATAAAATCTTATTGCCAATCCAGACTTCCTAGAAATTATTTTCTAGCTAAGCACGATTCTTGTTAGTTGCTGAGCTAATGTGATTATGCTGTATCCATGTGACCAAAGGAAACACTTTGAATAAAACACAGAAGAATGTTAAAATTTAACTCTGGAATAGAAGTCTTGTCTCTTGCCTCTTTTTCTTCTCCCATGTTTTGTTTCAAAACTCCAGGACTGAGTCCTCAGATCCCTCAAGAAAAGGGGGCTGGGGATCACACAGCAACTGTATTTGAAGGAAAGCAGTGATTACCTCTCCTATCTTTCACAGTCAAATAAATATTTACTAAGTAAGGACACACAGCATACATTAAAATTAATGCTTCGCACAGCTTTGGAAATGTCTGTCATATCTGTCAGTGTTTCAATAGCTCCATGACTGTGAATGGCTCTGCTGTCTCTCAGTGAGAGCTGCCATTTTCCTGATGGTGCTCTGCAGGAGGCTGGGCCTGATTACACACTCGGAGCCTGAGGATGGGCAGCTAAGCAGACGAAAGCTCAAGGGAGAGAGGGAGAGCTTATAAAGTTATTGTTCAGTGAGGTCTGCGACTGTTCTACAATATTTTTGGAGAGCAATTTAATGGTGATTTCAAATAAAGAGAGGAAGCTACACCTAATAGGGACATCCGTGTTTATAGGCTATTAACAAAAAAAAACTGGAGAAAACTGACAATCATCCTTGCTTGGTTAAATAGCCTATGCAGAGTTATGTCTTCTCTGTGTCAAGTTGTCACCAGCCCAAGGGTTTCAGAAAGGACAGTTTACACTTAAAAGATATTGATGTGTGTGTTTCCCCAAGTGTCATTCACCCAATGCCTGTGCATCATAGAGATATTTGGACTTGAATAATTTTCTTTTAGTGCTCTTCCCTCCTCTAGGAACAATGTCAACTCCTGACACTAATCTGGCTGCTGAAATGATGGCTTCCAGTTTCATTAATGATTTATTTATGATCCTTTTAAAATCCCAGTGATCTACTCTTTTTGGAAAATATACACAGCCATAAGAAAGCCATATTTTTCAGCTGTTGCTCCTTCCATTGGCACCTCAGTTTCACTGCAGCTACAGTCACCAGAGGATGGAAGGAAATTTGACGGGCTATTTTGGGACAGTGAGAGAAACAGATATGGAGAGATACAGAAATAGAGAAAGCAAGAGGTGAAATGAGAAATAGCAAACAGAGAGGTATGTGTTACACAGTTGACTACATTTTCCCAAGTATTCAGAAATAAATTAGTGACATTCCGGAATGTGCTGGAATGTCTTGCTTCATTCCAGCTGTGTTTTTTCTGTGACTCATATGTTAGGGTCCCATCTCATCAGCTCTAGCATATGAGTGTTCTGATTTAACATCAATGCTGGCTTCCTGGGTTTTTTTGTTTTTTTGTTTTTTGTTTTAGAAAGACGCAATTCTTTTTGTTAGGAAGAAAGCCAATCTTTCCTGTCAATATTGTTATCAATGCATATGCCTCCCCACAAAAGGTATTTTACATTATAGAAATGAAATTGGAAAATCATTACAGAGGTTCTATCTCTAATGCTTTTTGAAGTTACTTGGCTATTTGGAACATTTTTATTACCTCAGTGTAAATGGCAAAATAAATAAATAAATAAGTTTGCATGTATAATTCTAGCACTGAGAATCAACAGAGATATTAATTTGGGTTTCCCAGAAGCAGAACCTGAGATGAGGATTCTTTCTTGGGTGACCTATTAAAGAAGGATTCTCTGGAGAAATTGGTAAGCGTCGGGAAATCAGAATAGGAAAAAGGAAGAAGCTGAACATGACGTAATATCAGGTGAAGTTCCAGCCTCAATCTGAATCTGTGGGGAACTCTGGAGGATACTTAATGTTGCAGTTTGGTCTACACTGGGGCAAAGGAACTGGAATTTCATACTGCTGCACCAGTAAAACATTGGCTTCAGATGCCCTCAAGGGATGTAAACTACCAAGCACTTTGGCTCTCGGGAGGTCCAAGCAAAAATTATCCAACAGCTCAAAAGTGGCCCTCTTCAGAAGGTCACTGGTATAAGCTGTTAGAGGCAAAACAGCCAGAAGCTGTAGGATGGTATCCAAGGGGATTTGTCTGGATCACCAACAGCATCCACTATGACATATGACCTTCATTTATTCACCAAATAATAATTTAGTGCCTACTGTGTGCCAGGTTCTGGGCCAAGTACTAGGCTTATTAAAGTGAACAAGAAATTATTTTCTGAAAAAGTTCAACACCTAGTAGAAGGAATGGGATATAAAGAAGTCCCTAAAATATAATGTGTTTGGTGCTTTCAAAGATAAAACTACTATGAAACCATGTAACAGCCAAGAGGGGATGTCATGAAAAACTTCAGAGAGAACATAATAATTTTTTTTTTTTTTTTTTGAGATGGAGTCTCACTCTGTCACCCAGGTGTCAGTGGCACAATCTAGGCTCATGGTAACCTCCATCTCCCAGGTCCAAGTGATTCTCTGCCTCTGCTTCAGCCTCCCAAGTAGCTGGGACTACAGGCACCCACCACCATGCCTGGCTAATTTTCGTATTTTTAGTAGAGACGGTTTCACCACATTGGCCAGGCTGGTCTCGAGCTCCTGTCCTCCAGTGATCCATCCTGCTTAGCCTCCCAAAGTGCTGGGATTACAGGCATGAGTCACCACGCCCAGCCCAAAGAGAACATAATCTTAAGCATCAAACGCTCTTGAACAAGTAGAAGAACTTGAAAACATTGTGAAAAGATGAAGGATTGCATCCTCAGCTCCTCAGCTTAGCTGAGCTCTGCACACACTCTGGATCATTGTTGTTTTTCTGAGATATTCATTAAGTATGTGCCCTGGAAACATTTTCTGGTGATCTGATATGTTCTAGGGACCGCAACAGGCACTGGAGACACAAAGAAAAACAACAGTCCCAACCTTTAGAGGAGCTCACATCTTGAGCTCATCATTTCCCATTCTGGAAATTCAGATTCTTCATGTGAAAAATAAAATGTATAAACCCCTGGCACCTGTCTATTCTCAAGAATAATACTTAAAAAAAAAAAGAACTCAACAGAAATGCTCCAAATGATTAAAATCTCAGAACTCAGAAGCCCCCAGAAAATAACCAACAAGCAATTTTTCTTTTTTTTTCCCCCTTCTTTGTAGAAGATGTGGGCACAGTTAGTTACAGATTTAAACTCAGCTCTTAGAATGAATGACTATTATCCCCAGTGAAATATCCATAATGTCTTAATCTATGGCCAAAAATAAAAATAAAAAGTAAATGAATTTTAAGCTCCCTGTGATAATAGTCCCTACTATGGACAGCCAAGCAAAATCAATTGTAAGAAAGCATCAGAATGAAGGATGGTGACACCCTGGACCAGACAGATGTGGACATAATTGTCAGTAGAAAATGAAGAAGAAAGGAGAATAATGTAGAGGAAAAGCAAGACCTAAGCAATTCTTGCCTCATATAGCCTGCCCCAGTTTACGAACTGAGATGCCCTCCCTTGGCCAGTCCAAACCTTGTCTAAACTTTCCCATCAAGCCATGTTGTACCTTTCTAATGAAATAGTCCAAACCCTTATTTTAACTCTGATAGTTCTTGTGCTGACATCAGTCATTGAGTTCTCTACAAATCTTCTGGCCTAATTTCTTAACTATCTCTTGTATCCCCTACTAGTATGTAAACTCTTTGAAGGTAAAAATTTTTCTTTGTTTCTTCTTTTCACTCTCCAAGCTGAGTGAAGGGAAATGGAAGACATGAGAACTCATGCTTGCTAAGGAAGAAATGGGTAGAGTCTCCTCAAGTTCTAAGTGTGCCTTCAAATTCTGAAAAACAAAGCAAAATGTGAGTGCAGGGAAAGATCATACATTGGCAACAAGGCAGATGAGTCATCAAATTTAGTAAGATTAGCATGGAAATGACAGAAAGGATGGCTGAGATCAGAATCTGACTCCTGTGAAAAAGATGCCAACACTAATCAAAGGATTGAAAAGGACACAAGGCAGGAAGGAAAAAGTCAAGATCAGAGCTAGCAGGAACTAAAAGGGAAGACGGCAGAAAAATAAAATTTGAAAGCTAGGGCCACAGTGTGCAGACAGCTCTCTGCTGAGGTCCACCTCTTTTGACGACAAAGTCCACTCAGCAATCATTGCTGAATTGTGGTGATGGCCACCCAAAAGCATGATAAGTTGCATGTCTTCCGAGTTTATATGAAATTACATTTTTAAGGATGAAAATCTTAAAGACTACATTGATTCTCTATTCCTCTATTTAATGTGCTGGAACAAGTGCAGAGACTATGAAATGACTATGACCAAGAGGATAGAAGAACCTGTCCTCCGGGTATGTGAACAATCTATGAAGATATTCCCTTTGTTTCCAGTATGTATCTTTGACTTTTTTTATAGTAATAAGGGTGAAAATGGGTAGAAATTTCCTGAAAGTGGAAAAAACACTTAAGGAAGTAGAGAAATTGAATACTTGGGTCAACACTGTCTATAGAGCCTTCTGTGATTACGGAAATCTTCTGTATCTGCCCTGTCCAATCACTATGCTGGCCACTAGACGCATGTGGTTATTGAGCACTTGTAATGTGACTGAAGAGGAACTGATTTTCTTTTAATTTTCTCTAATTCTAATTAACTTAAATAGACACATGTGGCTAGTGGCTCCCGTATTGGACAGTGATAACCTAATCATCATCTAAAAGAATGAAGAGAAAACAATTAAATAATGAGGTTGAAGGAAGAGAATAAAAAAGAAAAATAATGACTAAATTGAGAAAGTGATGAGAATGGGCAACAAAGGTAGTCAATAGAAGGAAAGAGTGAACAAGACCATCTAGGAGATCTGTTTTTATTTAAAAGAAGATTTGTTGCCAGGAAATAGATAAACCTAAGACCGGAGTTAAAAGAGCTTAGCTAGGAGAGGTGAGATTGGCAAGAGGCTTTGTCAGGAAACATCACCTCTTTTCTAAAATCTGGAAGAGTGTTGAGCTAAGAATTCCTTCTATGTTCAATTTCTAGGATCCTAAATAAAGCCATGTGCACTGTCTGTTTCAATTTTAGATTGGGCCAAGGAATATCCCTACAAGTCACTTTATTTGATGCTACTTTCTAAGGAATGGCAGTTCTCATTCTTTGAAAGACAACTCTGACTACCTGGGTCTTAAGTCCAAAAAATAAGACAAAAATTAACAAATGCTGGCAAGGATGTGGAGAAAACAGAACTCTTATACACTGTTGTTGGTGGAAATGTAAACTAGTACAGCCACTATGAAGAACAGTATGGAGGTTCCTCAAAAAACTACAAATATTATAGAAAGACCATATGATACAGCAATCCTACTACTGGGCATTTGTCCAAAAGAAATCAAATAAGTATATCAAAAAGACATCTGCACTGTCCTGTTTCTTGCAGCACTATTCTCAATAGCCAAGATATGGAATCAATCAAAGCGTCCAACAACAGATGAATGGATAAAGAAAATGTGCATATATATATATATATATATATATATATATATATACATATATATATATATATATATACATAAAATGGAATACTATTCAGCCATAAAAAAGAATGCAATCCTGTCAATTGCAACAACATGGATGGAACTAGAGAACATTATTTTAAGTCAAATAAGCCAGGAACAAAAAGTTAAACACCAGCCAGGCATGGTGGCTCACACCTGTAATCCCAGCACTTTGGGAGGCCAAGGTGGGCAGATCACGAGGTCAGGAAATCGAGACAATCCTGGCTAACACAGTGAAACCCCGTCCCTACTAAAAAGTACAAAAAATTAGCTGGGCATGGTGGTGGGCACCTGTAGTCCCAGCTACTCAGGAGGCTGAGGCAAGAGAATGGCGTGAACCCTGGAGGCAGAGCTTGCAGTGAGCCGAGATTGCGCCACTGCACTCCAGCCTGGGTGACAGTGAGACTCTGTCTCAAAAAAAAAAAAAAAAAAGTTAAACACCACATATTCTAACTCATGTAGAAGCTGAAAAACTTTATCTCATAGAAATAAAAAGTAAAACAGAGGATACCATAGGGTGGGAAAGAGGGATAGGGAGAGATTTGTTAAAAGATACAAAACTATGGCTAAATAGGTGGAATAAGTTCAAGTGTTCTATAGCACTGTAGAATGACTATGGCTAACAATAATATATTTTATAGTTTCAAATAGCTAGAATGAAGATATTGAATGTTCCCAACACAAAAAAGATAAATGTTTCAGATGATGTATATTCTAATTGTCCCAGTCTGATCACTATATATTACATGTATTGAAACATCACTGTGTACCCCATAAATATGTACAATTTGTATATACCAATTTTTAAAATTAAAAAATAAATAAATTTTATAACAAGAAATAATATTCATCCTTGAATATTATTGCATTTCATTGATTTACTGACTGTAGATGTTTGTGGCATTTTGCCCATACATACACAGAAAAGCAAATAGCTTCACTTCTCATTGATGAAATGGGGAACTCTTAACACAAGTGCGTAAACCAAACAAACCAATCCACTTTTCTCCTGTTCAGTTACAGACATTTTTCTGAACACTGGGAGACTCCACTGAAGTTTTAAAAACTTCAAGGGAGGGGAAGTACCTCCAGAAGAAGAGCAGAAGAAACAGGCTTTCTTTTTTCTTTAAACATGGGAAGTTGCTCCCAGACTAAGTCATTGCATTGCTTGTTTTGCATCTTCCCCTTATGTAGGCAATGCCTATCTGACTATTATGCTTACGTATTATACAAAAAAGCTACCCAGTGGAGCAAAAATAACTGGTATCTTCAATGAGTTAAAACATTTAGAAAGCCTTTCCACAGCAATTAGCTCCATGATCCCCAGATCTTCCTTATTTTGCCAAAACGACAACTAAGACCTACAAGATATGGTGGTCTGCACAAGGCTGCCCAGATGATGGACAAGAGCAGCCCAGGTTTCCTTCAGCCAAATCCTACATGAATGCACTTAACCCAGGACCTGACTTGTAAGGAACTGACTGTTTCCTTCCTCAAGACCATGAACACAGCAGAATTCATACTTCTCAGGCCAAAGGAAAGTTTCCACAATACAATACCTGAAAATCAGGCAGGTCAAGAGGCATCAATGCCTTTAGATACTCACTGTCGAGTTTACTCTTATATGAGGCACACATCTCCCAAATGTTGGCCAGAGGAGAGAACAGAACGATTGTTAAGTAAAGAAAGTAGGTGCAAGAAATGTTACAAATCAAAAATCTGAAGTGGACTTTTTAGGTCCAAATTAGTGAGTGGTTGATAAGAAAAGCTACCATGTTCTTACTACATGTGGCACAATGAGCTCAGTTTTATAAGCAGTTTTCACAAAAAATAAAAAAATTAAAAGTTGATTCTGTAGTAGCTATGGTGACTCTCCAACATTTATTTCTCTTGAGATGACTGATTTGCGACAGTCATGATAATTCTATCCTCACTACTCGTCATTACTTTGTGAATAAGCTGCTAACCCGATAGCCTTTTGTTTTGTTGTGTTGTATTTGTTTTTTGTTTTTTGTTTTTTTGAGACGGAGTCTCATTCTTTCACCCAGGCTGGAGTGCAGTGGCACGGTCTCAGCTCACTGCAGGCTCCGTCCCCTGGGGTTCACGCCATTCTCCTGCCTCGGCCTCCCGCGTAGCTGGGACTACCAGCACCCGCCACCTTGCCCGGCTAATTTTTTGTATTTTTAGTAGAGACGGGGTTTCACCGTGTTAGCCAGGATGGTCTCAATCTCCTGACCTTGTGATCCTCCTGCCTCGGCCTCCCAAAGTGCTGGGATTACAGGCATGAGCCACCGCACCTGGCTGTTGTTTTTTGTTTTAGAAACAGCCTTGTGCTGTCACCAGCCCTAGCTTACTGCAGCCTCAAACTCCTGGGCCCAAGTGATCCTCCCACCTCAGCCCCCTGAGTAGATAGGACTATAGGCATGCACCATCACATCCAGATAATTTTATTTTTGTTTGTGGAAACAGGGTCTCACTATGTTGCCCAGGCTGGTCTCAAACATCTAGCCTCAAGTGATCCTCACCTTGGCCTCCCAAAGTGTTGGGATTACTGATATAAGCCAATACACCCAGCCATACCGGTGGTCTTGAAATAAAATTTCCTTCACTCTTAAGAGACACTGGAAAATGTGGCCCTCTGAAAATGAGTTTTCCTCTGAAAGAAGTCAACCCTGAAGATGGTAACACTAAAAGATGGAAAGAACATCACTGTGTCATTGAATCTCTAACCACCCTGGAATCCACTGTGCCTTTGAACTTTTCACTATGTAAAATAATCAGTTATTTTATTATCAGAACATCTGTTATTTATAGCCAAAATCATCCCAACTCATATATTCTATTAGCCTCATTTAAAGAAAAGAAAACTGATGCTTGGAGACATTAAGCAATCAAATCACATAGGTAGTAAATAGCCAAGTTGGGATTTGAGAACAGATCCATCTGATTTCAAAGCCCAAGATCTTAACCACAAAATGAGCTGGACCTATTTTCTTAAGCTTCCAGAAATTGTTGGCCACTACCATACCAAAAATCTTTTTAATTCACAGTAGAAAAGTGCCAGACTTAACAAAAAATTATTTGACTAATTATGTTTTTAGATTTATTAATCCTGATTCTCATGTATTACTCTTTATTTTCCTATTCAAATACTCATGCACACCCTCAAGGAACTCAACATCAAATACAGTGAGTGCAGCAGTTCACAATTCCTTTTGTATTTTTTATTTCTAAACACAAGAATATATTTTTAAATACTGAATATATTTTTAAATACTAGAAATCTGGGCATGGAGGGTTTAGGTTTCCTCCATCAGTCACAAAGCATTGTTGAACTGTTGGGTAAAGCATGGGCTGCTCTGGAGTGACAGAAATTTCTGATCTTTGTCCATTTCTGGTCTGCTATTGACAATATTTAGCTCTCTTTGCAGCAACTAACACCTTGCTTTAGACCACATTGCATAATTTACTGATATGGTTTGGCTGTGTCCCCACCCAAATCTCACCTTGAATTGTAACTCTCATAATTCTCACGTGTTGTGGAAGGGACCTAGTGGGAGATTGAATAATTGAATCATGGGGGTGGTTCCCCCATGTTGTTCTTATGGCTGTGAATAAGTCTCATGAGATCTGATGGTTTTATAAGGGGAAACCCCTTTTGTTTGGCTCTCATTTTCTCTCTTGTCTGCCACCATATAAGACACGCCTTTTGCTATCCGCTATGATTGTGAGGCCTCCCCAGTCACATAGAATTGTGAGTCCTTTAAACCTCTTTTTCTTTACAAATTACCCAGTCTTGGATATGTCTTTATCAGCAGTGTGAAAATGAACTAGTACACTTATTCAACTCAATGTACCTTCTTACACATTGTAATAAATGAGTGTAAGGCCAGGGGCAGTGGCCTCACGCCTGTAATCCCAGCACTTTGGGAGGCTGAGGCAGGAGGAGGTCAATAGTTCCAGACCAGCCTGGCTAATATGGTGAAACCCCATCTTTACTAAAAAAAATACAAAAATTAGCTGGGCGTGGTGGCACGTACTTGTAGTCCCAGCTACTTGGGAGGCTGAGGCAGGAGAATCACTTGAATCCAGGAGGTGGGGGTTGCAGTGAGCCAAGATGGTGCCACTGCACTCCAGCCTGGATGACAGAGTGAGACTCCATCTCAAAAAACAAAACGACAACCAAAAAGAGAGTGTACTCAGTTACAGCAAAAATAAACTTTACACTTGGACCCATGCTTGATAGTACACCAGGAAAGGGTTCATGGTGTAGGATGTAGCTGTCAATTTTAATGCAATAGTCAAATACAAATCTGGTTAAAGAGACGGATTTGTCAACAACTAATTACAGTAATGTCTAAGGAAATTCAAGATGAGGGTTCTTCTTGAAGGATTATCAGAGAAAGCTTTGGCCGGGCGTGGTGGCTCACACCTGTAATCCCAGCATTTTGGGAGGCCGAGGCAGGCAGATCATGAGGTCAGGAGATCAAGACCATCCTGACCAACATGGTGAAACCCTGTCTTTACTAAAAATACAAAAATTAGCTGGGCGTGGTGGCACGTGCCTGTAATCCCAGCTACTTGGGAGGCTGAGGCAGGAGAATTGCTTGAACCAGGGAGTCAGAGGTTGCAGTGAGCCAAGATTGTGCCACTGCACTCCAGCCTGGTAGCAGAGCAAGGATGTGTCAAAAACAAAAAGAGAGAGAGAGAGAGAAAGCTTCATGGAGGTGGGGGCTTTTGAGCTTGTCTGTGAAAGAGGAGTTGAGGTAAGCCTATCTAAGAAGGCAAGTTGCAGGAAATATGGAGGAGGGGATTCCAGGTGGAGGGAAAAATATGGGCAGAGGCACAGTGACATGACTTTTCTTGTAGTCACAGATTAGGGTTTCCCAGTGAAGCTGAGTAGAGCTTCTACTAGGAGAGAAACTCAGTCAGTCCCTTCTCATCAGAGAAATGAGAGCTTGATAAGGATGTCTATGAACTTTAAGGTAAGAATTACGGTAATTATTATTGCTTCTAGACATATAACACATATCACAATTTAAAAGAAATTTTACATATATTATCTAAGTTGGCATTTACAACAGCTCTTATTATTATTTACACTCTACTGATGAGGAAACCAAATTTCAGAAAGATTGGCTGGCTTGCCAATGATTACACAGCAAATATTCAGCTAAAATTGTAAGCAAAATGGTCTTTCCATCAGATCACCAGCATCACCTCTGAGTATCTGTAAGCTCAAGACCATGGGGAGATTAACATGCATATTTTCATTGATGCCAATGAGCATAGCATAATTATTGAGTAAATCATGCATTGGGGAAAATTTTACATTTTTTTCTTTCTAGCTTATAATTTCCCAAACTGTGGTCTTATAATTTAAAAATAAAAATTAGGAACATAGTGAATGCATCTGAGATGTGAATGGTGATATCTCTCTATATTTCAAAATTACTCTGTATTGCATATTTAAGAGTACTTATTGCTTTCTTGACTGTAAAGTAATTTATACTCATTTTATAAAATTTCGGGGGTGAAAGCTCACTTTAATTTAATCATCTGTTGATATTTCATTAATGCATTTTTTGTTTCTATGCATATATATATATGTATGTATTTACCTCATGAGCCAACGATTTTTTTCTCTGATTGCTCATCAACAGAAGTAGAAGAAAAGACAAGCAAACCATGTTAGTTATATAAAATACTTCGGGCTGAACAAGCCAGAAGCTAGGATTGCCCCAAATCTCACTGTTGAAGCCAACAGAGTATAACAAGGAGACCTTGTTCAACTGAAGATATCTAAATATTAAGAGCATATCTGGTGGGTCACCATTCCAAGACAGTCAAACAGGAACAGCTCTGGTCTGCAGCTCCCAGCATGATCAACGCAGAAGACAGGTGATTTCTGCATTTCCAACTGAGGTACCTGGTTCATCTCACTGGGACTGGTTGGACAGTGGATGCAGCCCATGGAGGGTGAGCTCAAGCAGGGCGGGGCATCACCTCACCCAGGAAGCACAAGGGGTCAGGGGATTTCCCTTTTCTAGCCAAGGGAAGCCGTGACAGACTTTACCTGGAAAATCAGGAAACTTCCACCCAAATACTGTGCTTTTGCAATAGTCTTAGCAAATGGTACACCAGAAGATTATATCCCACAGCTGGCTTGGCGGGTGCATGCCCACAGAGCCTTGCTCACTGCTAGTGCAGCAGTCTGAGATCAACCAGTGAGGCAGCAGCCTGGCAGGGGGAGGGGCATCTGCCATTGCTGAGGCTTGAGTAGGTAAACAAAGTGGTCAGGGAAGCTTGAACTGGGCGGAGCCCACCGCAGCTCAGCAGGGCCTGCTGCCTCTGTAGACTCCACCTCTGGGGGCAGGGCATAGCTGAATAAAAGGCATCAGAAACTTCTGCAGGCTTAAACGTTCCAGTCTGACAGTTCTGAAGAGAGCAGTAGTTCTCCCAGCAAGGTGTTTGAGCTCTGAGAATGGACAGACTGCCTCCTCAAGTGGGTCCCTGACCCCCATGTAGCCTAACTGGGAGACACCTCCCAGTAGGGGCCAACCAACACCTCACACAGGCAAGTGCCCCTCTGGGACAAAGATTCCAGATATTTGTTGTTCTGCAATATTTGCTGTTCTGCAGCCTCTGCTGGTGATACCCAGGCAAACAGGGTCTGGAGTGGACCTCCAGCAAACTCCAACAGACTGCAGCTGAGGGACCTGACTGTTAGAAGGAAAAATAACAGAAAGAAATAGCATCAACATCAACAAGAAGGACATCCACACTAAAACCCCATCTGTAGGTCACCAACGTCAAAGACCAAAGGTAGATAAAACTACAAAAATGGGGAGAAACCAGAGCAGAAAAGCTGAAAATTCTAAAAACCAAGCACTTCTCCTCCAAAGGATCGCAGCTCCTTGCCAGCAGTGAAACAAAGCTGGACAGAGAATGAGTTTGATGAGTTGACAGAAGTAGGCTTCAAAAGGTCAGTAATAACAAACTTCTCCGATCTAAAGGAGGATGTTCGAACCCATTGCAAGGAAGCTAAAAACCTTGAAAAAAGATTAGACAAATGGCTAACTGGAATGAACAGCATACAGAAGACCTTAAATGACCTGATGGAGTTGAAAACCATGGCACAAGAACTACTGACGCATGCACAAGCTTCAATAGCCAATTTGATCAAGTGGAAGAAAGGGTATCAGTGATTGAAGATCAAATTAATGAAATAAAGTGAGAAGAGAAGTCTAGAGAAAAAAGAGTAAAAAGAAATGAACAAAACCTACAAGAAATATGGGACTATGTGAAAAGACTAAATCTACATTTGATTTGTTTATCTGAAAGTGACGAGGAGAATGGATCCAAGTTGGAAAACACTCTGCAGGATATTATCCAGGAGAACTTCCCCAACCTAGCAAGACAGGCCAACATTCAAATTCAGGAAATACAGAGAACACCACAAAGATACTCCTCGAGAAGAGCAACAAAAAGACTCATAATTGTCAGATTCACCAAGGTTGAAATGAAGGAAAAAATGGTAAGGGCAGCCAGAGAGAAAGGTCAGGTTACCCAAAAAGGGAAGCCCATCAGACTAATAGCGGATCTCTCAGCAGAAACTCTACATGCCAGAAGACAGTGGGGGCCAATATTCAACATTCTTAAAGAAAAGAATTTTCAACCCAGAATTTCATATCCAGCTAAACTAAGCTTCATAAGTGAAGGAGAAATAAAATCCTTCACAGAGAAGCAAATGCTACGAGATTGTGTCACCACCAGGTCTGGCTTACAATGTTCAGAGCGGTTCAGAACATTCTCAATTCCTTGGGAAGCACAGGGATTGACCACAGTCATGTAACAGTCTGAGTGGACCTTACAAGAGTTCCTGAAGGAAGCACTAAACATGGAAAGGACAACTGGTACCAGCCACTGCAAAAACATGCCAAATTGTAAAGACCATCAATGCTAGGAAGAAACTGCATCAACTAATGGGCCAAATAACCAGCTAACATCATAATGACAGGATCAAATTCACACATAACAATATTAACCTTAAATGTAAATGGGCTAAATATCCTAATTAAAAGACACAGACTGGCAAATTGGAGAAAGAGTCAAGACCCATCAGTGTGTTGTATTCAGGAGACCCATCGCATGTGCAGAGACACACATAGGCTGAAAATAAAGGGATGGAGGAAGATCTACCAAGCAAATGGAAACCAAAAAAAAAAGCAGGGGTTGCAATCCTCATCTCTGATAAAACAGACTTTAAACCAATAAAGATCAGAAGAGACAAAGAAGGCCATTACATAATGGTAAAGGGATCAATTAAACAAGAAGAGCTAATGATCCTAAATATATATGCACCCAAAACAGGAGCAGCTAGATTCATAAAGCAAGTCCTTAGAGACCTACAAACAGACTTAGACTCCCACACAATAATAATGGGAGACTTTAACACCACACTGTCAATATTAGACAGATCAATGAGACAGAAGGTTAACACGGATATTCACGACTTGAACTCAGCTCTGCACCAAGTGGACCTAAAAAACATCTACAGAACTCTCCACCCCAAATCAACAGAATATACATTCTTCTCTGCAACTCACTTATTCCAAACTTGACCACATAGTTGGAAGTAAAGCACTCCTCAGCAAATGTAAAAGAACAGAAATTGTAACAAACTGTCTCTCAGACCACAGTGCAATCAAATTAGAACTCAGGATTAAGAAACTCATACAAAACCGCACCACTACATGGCATCTCAACAACCTGCTCCTGAATGACTACTGGGTACATAACGAAATGAAGGCAGAAATAAAGATGTTCTTTCAAAGCAAAGAAAACAAAGACACAACATACCAGGATCTCCTGGACACATTTAAAGCGGTGGGTAGAGGGAAATTTATAGCACTAAAGCCCACAAGAGAAAGCAGGAAAGATCTAAAATCGGCACCCTAACATCTCAATTAAAAGAACTAGAGAAGTAAGAGCAAACACATTCAAAAGCTAGCAGAAGGCAAGAAATAACTAAGGTCAGAGCAGAAATGAAGGAGATAGAGGCACAAAAAATCCTTCAAAAAAATCAGTGAATACAGGAGCTGGTTTTTTGAAAAGATCAACAAAATTGATAGACCACTAGCAAGATTAATAAAGAAGAAAAGAGAGAAGAATCAAATAGATGCAATAGAAAATGATAAAGAGGATATCACCACCAACCCCACAGAAATACAAACTACCATCAGAGGATACTACAAACACCTCTACACAAATAAACTAGAAAATCTAGAAGAAATGGATAAATTCCTGGACACATACACCATCCCAGGTCTAAACCAGGTAGAAGCTGAATCTCTGAATAGACCAATAACAGGCTCTGAAATTGAGGCAATAATTAGTAGCCTACCAACCAAAAAAAGTCCAGGACCAGACGGATTCACGGCCGAATTCTACCAGAGGTACAAAGAAGTGCTGGTACCATTCCTTCTGAAACTATTCCAATCAATAGAAAAAGAGGGAATCCTCCCTAACTCATTTTATGGGGCCAGCGTCATTTTGATATCAAAGCCTGGGAGAGATAGAATAAAAAAAGAGAATTTTAGACCAACATCCATGATAAACATCGATGCGAAAATCCTCAATAAAATACGGGCAAACTGAATCCAGCAGCACATCAAAAAGCTTATCCACCATGATCAAGTCGGCTTCATCCCTGGGATGCAAGTGTGGTTCAACATATGCAAATCAATAAACATAATCCATCACATAAAAAGAACCAACGACAAAAACGACATGATTATTTCAATAGATGCAGAAAAGGCCTTTGAAAAAATTCAACAAAGCTTCATGCTAAAAACTCTCAATCAACTAGGATTGATGGAACATATCTCAAAATAATAAGAGCTGTTTATGACAACCCCACAGCCATTATCACACTGAATGGGCAAAAACTGGAAGCTGGACGCATTCCCTTTGAAAATTGGCACAAGATAAGGATGCCCTCTCTCACCATCCTGTTCGACATAGTGTTGGAAGTTCTGGTCAGGGCAATCAGGCAAGAGAAAGAAATGAAGGGTATTCGATTAGGAAAAGAGGAAGTCAAATTGTCCCTGTTTGCACATGACGTAATTGTATATTTAGAAAACCCCATCATCTCAGCCCAAAATCTCCTTAAGCTGATAAGCAAGTTCAGCAAAGTCTCAGGATGCAAAATCAATGTGCAAAAATCACAAGCATTCCTATACACCAACAACAGACAAACAGAGAGCAAAATCATAAGTGAACTCCCGTTCACAATTGCTACAAAGAGAACAAAATACCTAGGAATCCACTTACAAGGGATGTGAAGGACCTCTTCAGGGAGAACTACAAACCACTGCTCAATGAAATAAGAGGACACAAACAAATGGAAGAACATTCCATGCTCATGGATAGAAAGAATCAATATCGTGAAAATGGCCACACTGCCCAAGATAATTTATAGATTCAATGCCATCTCCATCAAGCTACCAATCACTTTCTTCAGAGAATTGGAAGAAACTACTTTAAAGTTCGTATGGAACCAAAAAAGAGCCTGCATCGCCAAGAAAATCCTAAGCAAAAAGAACAAAGCTGGAAGCACCATGCTACCTGACTTCAAACTATACTACAAGGCTACAGTTACCAAAACAGCATGGTACAGTACCAAAACAGAGATATAGACCAATGGTACAGAACAGAGGCCTCAGAAATAACACCACACATCTACAACTGTCTGATCTTTGACAAACCTGACAAAAACAAGAAATGGGGAAAGGATTCCCTATTTAATAAATGGTGCTAGGAAAACTGGCTAGCCATATGTAGAAAGCTGAAATTGGATCCCTTCCTTACACCTTATACAAAAATTAATTCAAGATGGATTAAACACTTAAATGTTTAGACCTAAAACCATAAAAACCCTAGAAGAAAACCTTGGCAATACCATTCAGGACATAGGCATGGGCAAGGACTTCATGTCTAAAACACCAAAAGCAATGGCAACAAAAGCCAAATAGATAAACAGGATCTAATTAAACTAAAGAGCTTCTGCACAGCGAAAGAAACTACCATCAGAGTGAACAGGCAACCTACAGAATGGGAGAAAATTTTTGCAATCTACCCATCTGACAAAGGGCTACTATCCAGAATCTACAAAGAACTGAAATAAATTTTCAACAAAAAAACAAACAATCCCATCAAAAAGTGGGCAAAGTATATGAACAGACACTTCTCAAAAGAAGACATTTAGGCAGCCAACAGACACATGAAAAAATGCCCATCATCACTGTTCATCAAAGAAATGCAAATCAAAACCACAATGAGATACCATCTCATGCCAGTTAGAATGGCGATCATTAAAAAGTCAGGAAACAACAGATGCTGGAGAGGATGTGGAGAAATAGGAACGCTTTTACACTCTTGGTGGGAGTGTAAACGAGTTCAACCATTGTGGAAGACAGTGTGGCGATTCCTCACGGATCTAGAACTAGAAATACCATTTGACCCAGCCATCCCATTACTAGGTGTATACCCAAAGGATTATAAATCATGCTACTATAAAGACACATGCACACATATGTTTATTGTGGCACTATTCACAATAGTAAAGACTTGGAACTAACATAAATGTCCATCAGTGATAGACTGGATTAAGAAAATGTGGCACATATACACCATGGAATACTATGTAGCCATAAAAAAGGATGAGTTCATGTCCTTTGCAGGGACATGGATGCAGCTGGAAACCATCATTCTCAGCAAACTATCACAAGGACAGAAAACCAAACACCGCATGTTCTCATTCATAGATGGGAATTGAACAATGAGAACACTTGGACACAGGGCAGGGAACATTATATACACAACAACACACACACCCACACACACCTGTCGTAGGGTCGGGGGCAGGGGAGGGATAGCATTAGGAGAAATACCTAATGTAAATGATGAGTTAATGGGTGCAGCAAACCAACATGGCACATGTATACCTATGTAAAAAACCTGCACATTGTACACATGTACCCTAGAACTTAAAGTATAATAAAAAAAAATTTAAAAAGCATATCTAAGTTGCTGGTCTTTCTCAAACCCAGGAATACCAATTGGATATAACAAAGTGAATGGTAAGAAGGTCGCTTTGAGACATGATCTTAAAGAAAATCACAGTTTTGTGGTCCCAGCAAAGATGAACTCTCTTCATGAGTCTAAGATTTCAGAAAGTTTAACTACTGCTTGCTGGTCCCCATAACCCAAACTGAATGTTATGTCTATGCTCCCCACAATATACAGTCAGAATGCATTAAGATACAAGTGTGAACAATGAAACCTAGGACCATGAAGATAGTGGTCAGTAGGAAAATCAGAAAGCAAGAAGACATGCCTAGAATCAGCAAAAAACGAGCTAACTCACCCTCTTATCCATGCTCCCTACGAAGTACAAAATCTTAGAGGAGGACCACTAGGATATTGTTCTGAAAGATACATGATCATCACTTGAAGTAAACAAGTTAATCCATGAATTATCTTATCTACTCCAATTGGATATATCACTCCCCCAACCACACCTACATGGGAATGTCTGCTATATATACCCTGTCTCTATCCTTATCTAAGCACCATCTAACTTCTGCAACTAATGCAGCTTCCAGCCTCAAAATCTGGCTCCCACTCAAAATGTGCAAAGGTCCAATCCCTACCCTTCATAGCAAAATTCTCTGGCATCAGTGGTTGTAAAATAAAACAATTTTCATGGGACTTATCTATGTTAAAAACATTATTCATCTTTTAAAGATGTCAGCTCTGGAAACCTTTGAAGTTCATCATTTATCTTCATGTGATATTTTCAATCACTTAAGTAATAAGTAGAAATGCATTGATCACTTATATGCCAAGCATTCCATGAAGAGCTATGAGGAGCTACAATAAAAGAAAGTACTATTTCTGCTCTCAACAAGCTTGTGGTCTATTAAGAAAAATGTAAGTTACACAAGATACATTGGACAATGCAGTATTTGCAATACTTATAAGTCAGGGGAATATATAATTTAATACTGTAATGTAAAGAGGTCACTCTGATACACTAAGAAGAGGGTAAGACCCTGTGGACCACAGGCAGAGTTGTCTAATGGAAAACATACTGAAGTCAGAACCTAAGTTCAAGTCCTGACAGCATTATTTTCTAGTTGAGTGGCCTTGGCAACCTCTTTGAGCCTTTAAACTAGATGGCTTTGCCCCCTTCCTGCCATAAAACTCGACAACTCTCTATATCTCATCTTGAGATACAATGAAGGCCGAATAAACTTTGTATAAATAAAGAGGAACAAAAGGGCATTCAAGACAGGAACAGTGTGAATCAGAAGGAAAGTGGTAGACTGCATGTAGTGGGGAAGACCCTGAGGGGATGACAGCAATGACTTATAGATTCAGAGTTAACAAAAATAGACTGCGACCAAGACCAGGACTTCCATTTCCCATTTCTTCCAACCCAGAGCCTTTCATTAATACTATCAGATCAAGACATCAGAGCCCCTATCCATTCACTCCTAGACAGCCATCCAGAATGGCAACAAGTAGAATTCAGAAGGCTTCTGATCTGAGAACTTTAGTTTGGCCAAGAATCATTTTGTTGCCTATAAAAGAAATCCACTTTTTAAGTAAAAAGGATTTATCAAAATAACACAAGAGGATCCTATGAGGTCCAATTGTAGATTACTATAGCCAGGCCTTATGGGACCTGGAAGGTCATCAGGTACCTATTCACTCCATCTAACTCTCTGAACCACATGGCTTCTTTCTGTGCATACATCTGCTTCATTCTTTTCTCCCTATATACCAGCTTGGCCATTCTTGCCCTATACATAACATGGCCATTGCATGGACTCTGTCCCTACCTCTTCATGAGTATAGTGTCTCTGTGCCCTAGTTAGTTTTTGTGACTCATTTTAAATTATAGGGAGAACTCTTCATTGACCACCAGCCAGAGGATGGAGCTGTATGTTTTCTAAAATTTCTCCAGTTATCAGAGGCCAATAGAACTTGTAGTACTCAGTTCTGTCCTTTCAGGACTCTAAGTTGAATAGATTATACTAGATATTAAATGGAAGAATTTACTTATGGCAAACAAATCAACCACAGTCTTTGCTACAGGCTACTAGGACATTTTAGATATCTTATGGATTCAAAAGATGTGTGAACTAACCATTTATGACATAGCTTTTAGAAGAAAAAATGCTCCAAGTCACAAATTGCAACAAATTTTTGGAGCAGAATCTACTTTTAAATTGGGGGCTATCCAACATGTTTAGTTGGTAGACACTGTGTGAACAAACATGTTGGTTTAGTTGGTAGACACTGTGTGAAGAAACTGGTCAGACTCTATCTCAACTTGATTCTACAAGGTTATACTTGCATACCACAAAATCTCTAACACAGTTTAGCACAAACATATGCCCTTTATGTGGAGAATAAAGGCCATTCACTTAGAAAATAATTCAAGAATGTTAGATGACTGTCTTAGAACATTAGTCCCCACTCTTTTTGGTACCAGGGACCAGTTTCATGGAAGACAATTTTTACACGGACCAGGGTGGGGGAATGGTTTCAGGATGATTCAAGCACATTACATTTATTATATACTTTATTCCTATTATTACATTGTAACATATAATGAAATAATTATGAAACTCACCAGAATGTAGAATCAGTGGGAACCCTGAGCCTGTTTTCCTGCAACTAGACAGTCCCATCTGGGGGTGATGGAAGATAGGGACAGATCATCAGCCATTAAATTCTCATAAGGAGTGCTTAACTTATACCCTTTGCATGTGCAGTTCATAATAGGGTTCATGATTCTTTGAGAATTGAATGCTGCCATTGATCTGACAGGAGATGGAGCTCAGATGGTAATACAAGTGATGGGGAGCGGCTGTAAATA
This sequence comes from Symphalangus syndactylus, assembly GCF_028878055.3. Lineage (NCBI taxonomy): Eukaryota > Metazoa > Chordata > Mammalia > Primates > Hylobatidae > Symphalangus > Symphalangus syndactylus. The sequence goes on along the minus strand of NC_072425.2, from coordinate 38,178,096 downwards.
TAGATGAAGCTTCACTTGCTCACCCGCTGCTCAATTCCTGCTGTGTGGCCCAGTTCCCAACAGGCCATGTACTGGTGCTGCTCCATGATCTGGGGGTTGGGAACCCCCAATTTAGAAGAAAGTGGAGTGGCCAAGCTCCCTCCATGCCATTAGAGAGAACTTCAAAAGGAGGTAACAAACTTTTGTTTGATGTCAATCACATGTCACAAACTGTACCAAGTGTTGGACATGCAAGTTATACATACAAGGTTATACTTGCATACCACAAAATCTCTAACACAGTTTAGCACAAACATATGCCCTTTATGTGGAGAATAAAGGCCATTCACTTAGAAAATAATTCAAGAATGTTAGATGACTGTCTTAGAACATTAGTCCCCACTCTTTTTGGTACCAGGGTAAAGGCCTGAGGATTCCTTAATCCTCATAAAATCCTAAGAGGAGAACATTGTTAATCCCATTATCCAGACAAAGGAACCGAGGCTCAACAAGGACAACTAACTTGTATGAAGTTTCAACAGCTGTGACAAAACCAATATTCAAAGCAGGGTCCATCAGACTCCAAAGCACACGCTCACTCACTTCCCCCTTGACTCTAGTCAGCATAGCGGTTATGAGCACAGACTCTGAAGCTGACCTACTGGATTGCTAACCAGTCCTACAACAGGGTACAAGTGAACCTGCACCTCAGTGTTTTCAGTAAAATAAGAGTTATTTAGAACATAGTCCCAAAAGCTGTTAGAAGGGTTGAGTTAACATATGTGAAGTGCTTTAAAAAAAATCCTGACACATCTTAAGCTCTTCACCATTCACTTTGGTATATACAACTGGATTTCTGATTTAAGAAGGGCCAGCAACTTAGATTTACTCTTAAAGTCCAGATATATTCAGTTGAACTGAATCAAAGTCTCTTGCCATACCCTATTTGCTCTAATAATGAGATTTGGAGCAGTTCTATTTTGTGGCTCGTTACTATGCAGAATTTTACATAATTCAGATGATCTTCTTGCTTTTTCATAAGCCTTTGTTGATAAGCAATCTGAGAAAGAGATTGGTGGCCAGTTATGTACATGTACACGAACATTTATGCATAGAAGCAAAAAATGCATCAAAGCTATTGTTATTACTACCCCCATATTGTTTTGTATACTATGATCCATGAGTAGATGATTAATACCGTGAAGAGGGAAAAGTCATTTGCCTTGATCTGATTAAAAGCACACAATAGTATTTGCAAACTACAAGATGTATCTAAATATCGAAGGAATGTAAAGAAATCAAGGTGAATATACTTACCTAAGGAAACATACTGAAACACTGTCAGCACAGACAGTTTAGAATGAGGGTGGACCAAATACCAAAGGAGAAGTAGAAGAAGGAATAAAATATGCTATCAGAGTAATCTTCAGTGCTGGCCCTAGGGAGATAAACTAAGTAACCTAATAGGTGTTTTCCATCTTTGAATTATATGACTAGAATAGCAATGAAGGTTTTAGCTCAGAATTGGGATGCTACAGACAACTGAGGAGGTCTGCAGAAAGAAGCTTTTATATTACCTACCCACACCATGTCTGGCTTAAACTAGTGCTGACTGATTTCTATTTTCATAAGTGCTCACCCACCATAACAATGTTTTTACACACTGTGTGCAATCATCATGCACACATGCATACAATTAGGGCTCGAGATACATGAGCATTTGTGTATAGATAGATTTTGAAAAGTAATGATCATCTCTGATGCATTGGTTCTCTGATTTACATTCAATACATAGAGAATGAAAGCATATTTCTTTTAAAAGGGAAAGGGAAAGGAGAAAAAACAGTAGCTGATGGAGGTTGGAATTTAGGGGTCAAATATTAATTCAGTGAATATTTCAATAAATGAGTATTATACTTGTAACTTGCAATGTTTATCTAAAATGATAGTGCGTGTTGGGGGAAAGAAGAGGTGGGGGTAGGGAGAGAAAGCTATAACTTCCTTTAGACTTCATTATCAACATCACTTGGCCTACGTATTAAAATTATTATGATTATGTCTTTAAAGGTAAAAATGTGCTCATACTGATCACATTAACTTCCTTATGGTGGTAATGAGTTTGAATTACAATGTGAAAACATTGAAACTAAATAACCACTAATGTTCTTCCAGAGATTATTAAGAACAGAAGATTTCTCCAGATGGTCTAGAAATTATACCGTTAAATCATAGCTAAATAATGTATGGGTCAAATTCCACGATCTTAAGTTCAATAAAAGTGTATTTTTTTGTTATGCTGCTTTTCATATAATATTATATGAGCTGATTAATGTAATATTAAATGGGCAGACCTCATAACATAAAGTGAATAGATTATAACCTGGGACTTTTTCATCTTTTGCAAACAGGTATTTGTTGAAATGGAATCTGACCCATGTAAACAAATTTATCTTTATGAATGTGAATCTGATACGGCAGAAACTCTTTCAAAACTGCATGCCACATGTTTTTTTCATTACTAAAGACTTTTCAAGGATATGCACTAAGTGCATGTAAAAGTTATTTTCATTGAATAAGGCATTAAATTCTAACATATGAATCTCAAAATGTAGTAAATTATTATAAAATATGAACTCAAAGTATTACATTTAAAGGAACTCATTGTAAAATGTATGGGTGCATGGAAAAATACCTGAATGACTACTTCAGCATTTAATTCCCTCAGACTAGATTCCTTCATTTGCAGGAAATGATTATTATATATTCAGCCTTTTCACTTTTTCTACCCCTATTGTAGTGTAGTGACATTAAAAATAACTTTCTTGATTAGAGTCTCCCACCTTGGATTTTTCCCCAAGTTAAGATGCCTGAGTTTACAAAAAGGTCTTAGGTTTTTATTGCATGGAGACTATCATGGTACGACTTATAAATAGATAACATCTCTTTTCAGGCAACAGCCAGATATTGTGTTTAGAGTTTGTGCAACCCTCATTCAGTCATACATTCTTTTTTTCAACTAATAGTTATTCATCATGCCAGACACTGTTCTGAGTGTTTCATGTGGCTAAAGATGGAAGAGCAGTCAAATAAGGAGGAGAGAAGAAACCCTACGTTCTTGAGGCAAGGTTCTGATTATACAGTACTTTCTTTGTTAACAATAATTGCTTGTTACTTTATGATGCTATCCTTTAATTAGAAATGCCAATACAGGAAAATGTTAACTAGGTCTCACACCTATTATCAAATGTAAGATATGTCAAAATTACAAGCAGTTGTAGAAACACACACTCATAATAATAATGATAATAATATAATAATAACATCTGTCATGAATTACTGCTTAGCATGTGTCTGACACCATGAAAAAAAAACACTTTACATTTAACCATAAGACTATCAGCTTTCTTTGAGCAGGAATCATGTATGTATCTCATTCATGGTAACATCAGAATCATGCAAATTGTAAATATTCAAAAATATCTTTGTCAAAGGAATACATAGACAAATGAATGAATCTATTATCTCATTGAGTGACCAAGACGTATGAATGATTACCCCTTTTTACAGATGAGTAAACTTAGTTATAGACAGATGAAGTATTCATGGCTAAACTAGGATCCAAATCCAGTTCTGATTGACTCCAAGGTCTGTGGTTATAACCACTCTGCCCCCAAAACTTCTAGCATTGCAGGTCCCAAATCTCACTTCCTCATTAAATCAAACATATTCTTGATTAAAATAAGCATATAATTATCTTTCATTTGGTAAGTATTTTTGTTCACCTATTATGTTTTTAATTTCTCATTCCATACCTATAAGCACCTAATTCATTCATTATTCTGAACACTCATAATATCTTTCAAAATAAGTGTTCCTTAAAACAACTCCTCTCCCTCTCACACCTAAAATTCAATGGTTGCATTGCCAAGAGGGTGGAAGCCTCTCAGGGATGCATATATGGTTTCAGTAATCCAAATCACCTTTTTATGTCTTGAAACCCGGTATAGTGAAAATAACAGGAGCTCCGGATAAGGCAAACCTGAGCTCGAGGTCGCACTCTCCTACTTAACCAGCTGTGTGACTTTGAGGGTTTAAATACTGCAAGCCTCAATTCTTTAAATGTAAAATGAGAACAACTGAAAGAAATAATGATATAATATCTGCAAAGTTCCTAGTGCAAGTAGCATGGAAGAGACTTAATCAATAAGAAACCTGATAAAAGTATGAGAGCTACTGAAATTTCCAGAAGCAGACTGAAAATCCTTGTGTCTGGTAGTTATGACACTCCTGGAGAACCTCACCAAGAAGGCAGGCAGAAATGTTAATCTGGGTGACTTCTGGAGTGGCACCTGCTTCTTGCCCTGGTTTACTGGTGAGTCAAACTCATGCTTTCCTCCAGAGAAGGTACTTAGAGGAATGGTTCCTCAGGATAAAGAGTGAAAAGGGAGTTTTGTTGGAGGCCTTTTCTGCATATATTGACATAATCATGTGTTTTTTGTGTTTTGTTTGTTTGTTGTTTTTTTTGGTGTGCATTATTTTTCTTTTTTTTCTCTTTTTTATATTTTTTTATTATTATACTTTAGGTTTTAGGGTACATGTGCACAATGTGCAGGTTTGTTACATATGTATCCATGTGCCATGTTGTTTTGCTGCACCCATTAACTTGTCATTTAGCATTAGGTATATCTCCTAATGCTGTCCCTCCCCCCTCCCCCCACCCCACAACAATCCCCGGAGTATGATGTTCCCCTTCCTGTGTCCATGAGTTCTCATTGTTCGATTCCCACCTATGAGTGAGAACATGCGGTGTTTGGTTTTTTGTCCTTGCAATAGTTTACTGAGAATGATGTTTTCCAGTTTCATCCATGTCGGAATCATGTGGTTTTTGTTGTTGGTTCTGTTTATGTGATGGATTATGTTTATTCATTTGTGTATGTTGAACCAGCCTTGCATCCCAGGGATGAAGCCGACTTCATTGTGGTAGATAAGCTTTTCAACAGCCCTTCATGCTAAAAACTCTAAATAAAACTAGGTATTGATGGAATGTATCTCAAAATAATAAGAGCTGTTTATGACAACCCCACAGCCATTATCATACTGAATGGGCAAAAACTGGAAGCATTCTCTTTGAAAACTGGCACGAAACAGGGATGCCCTCTCTCACCAGTCCTATTCAACATAGTGTTGGAAGTTCTGGCCAGGGCAATCAGGCAAGAGAAAGAAATAAAGGGTATTCGATTAGGAAAAGAGGAAGTCAAATTGTCCCTGTTTGCACAAGACATGATTGTATATTTAGAAAACGCCATTGTCTCAGCCCAAAATCTCCTTAAGCTGATAAGCAACTTCAGCAAAGTCTCAGGATGCAAAATCAATGTGCAAAAATCACAAGCTTTCCTATACACCAATAACAAACAGAGAGCCAAATCATGAGTGAACTTCATTCACAATTGCTTCAAAGAGAATAAAATACCTAGGAATCCAACTTACAAGGGATGTGAAGGACCTTTTCAAGGAGAACTACGAACCACTGCTCAACAAAATAAAAGAGGACACAAACAAATGGAAGAACATTCCATGCTCATGGATAGAAAGAATCAATATTGTAAAAATGGCCATACTGCCCAAGATAATTTATAGATTCAGTGCCATCCCCATCAAGCTACCAATCACTTTCTTCATAGAATTGGAAGAAACTGCTTTAAAGTTCATATGGAACCAAAAAAGAGCCTGCATCACCAAGACAATCCTAAGCAAAAAGAACAAAGCTGGAGACATCATGTTACCTGACTTCAAACTATGCTACAAGCCTACGGTTACCAAAACAGCATGGTACTGGTACCAAAACAGCATGGTACTGGTACCAAAACAGAGATAAAGACCAATGGAACAGAACAGAGTCCTCAGAAATAACACCACACATGTACAACCATCTGATCTTTGACAAAGGTGAGAAAAACAAGAAATGGGGAAAGGATTCCCTATTTAATAAATTGTGCTGGCAAAACTGGCTAGCCATATGTAGAAAGCTGAAACTGGATCCTTTCCTTACACCTTATGCAAAAATTAATTCAAGATGGGTTAAAGACTTAAATGTTAGCCCTAAAACCATAAAAACCCTAGAAGAAAACCTTGGCAATACCATTCAGGACATAGGCATGGGCAGGGACTTCATGTCTAAAACACCAAAAACAATGGCAACAAAAGCCAAAATAGATAAATGGGATCTAATCAAACTAAAGAGCTTCTGCACAGCAAAAGAAACTACCATCAGAGTGAACAGCCAAGCTACAGAATGGGGGAAAATTTTTGCAATCTACCCATCTAACAAAGGGCTACTATCCAGAATCTACAAAGAACTTAAACAAATTTTCAAGAAAAAAACAAAGAACCCCATCAAAAAGTGGGCAAAGGATATAAACAGACACTTCTCAAAAGAAGACATTTAGGCAGCCAACAGACACATGAAAAAATGCTCATCATCACTGGTCATCAGAGAAATACAAATCAAAACCACAATGAGATACCATCTCACACAGTTAGAATGGCAATCATGAAAAAGTCAGGAAACAACAGATGCTGGAGAGGATGTGGAGAAATAGGAACGCTTTTATACTGTTGATGGGAGTGTAAACTAGTTCAATCATTGTGGAAGACAGTGTGGCGATTCTCAAGGATCTAGAGATACTAGAAATACCATTTGACCCAGCCATGCCATTACTGGGTATATACTCAAAGGATTATAAATCATGCTACTATAAAAACATATGCATGTGTATGTTTATTGCAGCACTATTCACAATAGCAAAGTCTTGGAACCAATCAAAACGTTCATCAATGATAGACTGGATTAAGAAAATGTGGCACATATACACCATGGAATACCATGTAGCCATAAAAAAGGATGAGTTCATGTCCTTTGCAGGGACATGGATGCGGCTGGAAACCATCATTCTCAGCAAACTATCACAAGGAAAGAAAACCAAACACTGAGTGTTCTCGCTCATAGGTGGGAATTGAACAATGAGAACACTTGGACACAGGGCAGGGAACATCACACACTGGGGCCTGTTGTGGGGTCGGGGGCAGGGGGAGGGATAGCATTAGGAGAAATACCTAATGTAAATGACGAGTTAATGGGTACAGCAAACCACCATGGCACATGTATAATATGTAAAAAACCTGCACGTTGTGCACATGTACACTAGAACTTAAAGCATAATAATAATTTTAAAAAAGATACACACACACAAAAATAATAATTAACAAAAAAAAGAATGAAAAGGGAGAATTGCCTCCTGATGTTTCGCCTGAGTTTTAGACTTTGTGAGAAGCCAATGCCAGCTCAAGTGAAGGAAGACTTGGAAGAAGAAACTAGTAGAGGATCTAAGGTTTGGAATAGATGATCTCCAAGGTTTTATCCAGCAATTGCATTTTATGATTTTAACTATTGACCAATTGTAAAAATCATTTAAATGATCTCACATGTCTTGTAAATGTATAAAGGCAGAACAGAACACCATGGTGTTGAGAGAAAGGGATTTAAAAAAACTTCACATCAGCCAGAGTGCAAAGCCTCTAATGCTGGAGAAATTATTTTAAATGGAGGTAGGAAACATAACCAAGTAGATTTCAGAAAGGGCATGGGTCTCTCCTCCCCAGCACCCCAAGAAGAAGGCATTTGGTGCTCAGTAAATCTTCCAAAATATACGTGAGTGCAGCCTCAGATGGAATATTCTGAAAGCATACAGGAAAAACATACTGAATACTTGATTTGTGGCTTTTACTAGAGAGATATACAAAAACAAATAGAAAAAGTTTTCTACCTTCAAATATCTTGTAACTACATGGGGAAGATAGCAATCAATATGGCAGACTAAATTTATCTCTAAATAGAGGTACAAATAATGTGTTATGAAAAAACAAGGATTCAAACTAAAACACTAGAAGAAAGTTCCATGAAAAATATGTTTTTAATTGAGCTTTGAGGAATAAGCAGGATTCATAATGAGGAGAAAAAAAAAAGAAAACATGGGAAAAAAATCCTCCCCAGTTTAAAAAAAAATAGACAAAAGCCATGAAAAAGCAATTTCTTCAAAATGCAATATAAATAACCAATAAACATTAAAAAGAAAGATTAACCTTGTTAATACTCAGAAAATGCAAATTAAAGTAATGTGAACTTTTATTCCTATAATATTGGCAAACACAGGGATTTTTTTTTATAGTTCTTATGAGAGATCACGCAATATACATACCAAGGCCCTTAAAAATGTTAATATGACTTTACTCAGTAAATTCAAATCTAATAATTTATTCTAAGGGAAAGAAAAAATCAGAGGAAGTAGTAAAGACATAGGTCATTACTTATAAAGGTAAAATATAATAATATAACAAAATATAATACGTCCATTATATATATTTTAGAAGGATATATAATGACATTGTAAAATTTTCATAATATACTCAATAAAAAGGGTTCTAAATAAATATATATATGCATGTATATATACATAGTATGTACATGTACTTTGAAGCAAAGATCAGAAAATACATCTAAAGATATCATACTATTTCTGGATTGTGGGATTATGTGATTTTATTTTATATTTAGTAATCTCTGTAATATCCAAAATTTATAGTCAGAAAAATAATGTTATCTTAATGTTATGTTAAGTAATGTTATTTTAAATTTTAACGTCATTTATAATGAGTTGGATTTAGAGAAGTGAAGAAGGGAAACTGTCATTTTAGCCTAAAGAACAATATGAGTACAGACAAAAAGACAAATTTGAAAGGCACTTTCAGAAAAGATGGAGTAGATGAGTAGGAAGGATGCAGGGTAAATGAAACTGGAAAAGTGGTTGGAATCAGATTATTGAAGATATTGAATGTCATGCTCATGAATTGGTCCTATGAGTAGTGGAGCTCTTCACACAGGGTGATCATTGGTTTGCTTTGTTTTGTTTTGCTTTGCTTTAGAGGCAGGGTCTCATTTTGTCACTCAGACTGGAGTACAATGATGCAACCACAGCTCACTGCAGTCTTGAACTCCTGGGCTCAAGCAATCCTCCACCTCTGCCTCCCAGGTAGCTAGGACTACAGGTATACACCACCATGCCCAGCTAATTTTTAAATTATATGTAGAGATGGCGGGGGTCGGTCTTGCTATGTTACCCAGGATGGTCTCAACATCCTGCCTTCAAGCAACACTCCTGCCTCAACCTCCTAAACTGCTGAGATTATAAGCATGAACCACCGCACATGGCCCAATCCCATTGGTTTATAGAAATACTATCCAAGTGACCATTTGAGGTATGGAGGATGGATCAAAGGGGGAAAACTACAAGCAGAAAGAATGTTGTTTATATATTCTAAACTAACAGTGTCCAAACTGTTTAGACCTTGACCCAGAGTAATGATATATTTCATATTGTGACCCAATACACTCATACACACACACAAACCCATATTACCCTCACATATGACTAAAATAAAAGCTTCATGAAAAGGCTATACCCTTAACTTATGACATCTACTCTAATACTTTCTATTCTGTTGCTTCCTATTTTTTTCCACTCTATAAAATTACTTTTTTTTTCTTAAGTGCTGGTCACAGCCCACAAAAATGATTTCATGACACCTAATGTGACAGTACTGCTCTGGGAAAAACCCAAATCTTCCTTTTCTCTTCCCAGCTCTACTCCTGAGTAGTAGACCAAGCTCTAGCGATGGATTGAGACCAAGAACCTGGAGCTGGGCCATGGTAGTAGGAGCTGGCGCTTTCTGAGAAAGAAGCCAAGGGGGAAACATCTTTGATCCCATGTGGAAAAATATTTAGAGAGATCTTCTCCCTTGGCCTCGCTTTCTTCCATGGAAGGCTTCTTGATCCTATAAATTGTTTCCCAAATAGCCAGTAAGATAAGACAGGCATGGGTCTTGTTCTCACCTTCTGCCAACCTACCATATCCCAACAAGACCAACACAAAATCTTTGTAGGCCAACAAAATATTTTTAGCTGGCATATTATCCAATTTAATTCCTAATGTAGGAATTTGAAACAAAGGCCACATCAACTAGAAAAAGACATTAAATTGGTAGACTGTTGTTGACATACTTTTCCTTAGACACAATTTTGTAGGCCGTGGCTTTGGAAGGAAGTCATGTTTCTATCTATCGTCGCAGAAAAGGATTCACTAGTGCCAGTAAGAGATAATCCAGGCTAAGTGAAGGAGAGATCCAATAGACATATCTCTGATGGGATCAGCTGAATTTGAGCCTAGTTGAATTGGGGAGGGAAGGGAAGGAAGTGGTAAGGCAGAGGAGGGAGAAGAGAGAGAAAGAGAATACTCCTAGCATTTCCACTTGGGAGATTGGGATTGAAACTGGGTGTATTGTGGCATCATCAATGGTGATATGAAATATGGGAAGAGGAACAGATTTTATGGAGAAAATAATGAGTTCTGTTTTGGTAGAGGTCCAGGTCAGAGAAAATTTAAAGCAAAAGGAAAAAGGCATTCCGTATTTCCATCAAGTGTTTCTATCTTTTACAGAAGAAAGCAGAACATGAAGGTCAATTGAGCCACGTGATGAATCGGTTAATTTTTACACATTTCTAGATCTAGAGTGAACCAAGGTATAACTCCATTCACATGGCAAATGCAAACAACACCTATTATACATTTAACCAAGTTTTCTTGTTGACCATTTCACTTACCTTCTCATAACAGCACCTGGGAGATATCAGGGTCATTACCTCCATTTTGCAGGTGAAAAGCCTGGACCCAAAGAGTTTAAGAGTCTTGTTCAAAATCACATTTGGTCTCTGGTGGTTTGGTGGCTAGGGCAAAAAAAAAGCAAAATTACTTTTTTGTCTGATGCATTTCGCCAGTGGCTGCTCTAGACAGCAGCCTCTCTTATTAAGTAGTGAGCCTGTAAATGTGATCTGATCATGAGAAGAGAGAGGAAATCTCCGGCTGAGGAGATCCAAGTAGAAGAGTCATTTCTAAAAGAAATTTAGAATATTCCAGCAGCCAGGAGTAAAAGGCATGCCTTAGTCAGATTGTAAAATAGTATTGAACTGTTAAATATAAGATCTAGGCCATTAGAGAAGGTTCCCATAATTTGATGCTAGTTATATTATGAAATATAGCTCAAATAAATTCAACCTTGTGGCTTTATAATCACTCAGGAAAATCATTGCAGAAAGAGGATAGTAAGGGAATTAAAATGTTTTCTGCTTTGAGGATTGTTTTGTATTTTCTTAGGCAGAAAAGGGTTTTCAACAATTTTAAGGGTGTTAATGAATATAAATCATATATGTTTTAGCAATTCAGAAAGGCTAGTATGTATAAATTATTTTTTGTATTAGCAAGAGTTTAATCTTTGTGATGTAACACAATTGAGTCAGATTCTCCCTTGCAGACAAGTGCAGTGGAAGGAGAACTTTGGATTTAGAAAAACCAGGATTTTCATTCTGGTTCCACCACATACTAGTTTGGTAACTGCAACTGGGCAAGTCACAGCAGAATTTATCTGAGCTCAGTTTCATCACCTGTTAAATAAAAATAACAATACCTACCTCATATAATAGGTGTAAGGATTAAGAGATAAAAATGCATATAAGGATCTGAGTCCAATCCCTGACATAGCAGAAGTTCAGTGAATAGTAGCTGTGATGATGAAAGAGAATAAAGGAAAAAAAACACACACACACTATAAGCCCGCCTTGGAAAAATATAGTGATTTTATTTAGTTCATGAGGGTAAAATTCATTCTGGAGATTCCAAACTTTTAAACACAATATATACTTTAAAAATGTAAGTTTGGTTCTAACATTCATATTTTGGGTGACCCTGGAAAAGATATCTTGTCTTCTTTCGTTCAGATTTTGCAAAACACCAGGATAAAAACACTTACCTCTGACCTTTCCAGAAATATAGTGAATATTTGCTTTTAAAAGATCAGTCATGGTTAGAATTTTCCCCTTATTAGAAGTCAGTCCAGCTCTTGTCTTCAGAAAAACACATACATACAACCACACACAAACAACCAAACCATTTCAGGTAGATAAGAGGCAAGCCTTTTCAGTATAGGTTTTCAGAAATGATATGTGACCATCTTTCTAGGGAACTCATCAAGATACTTAGCCTTTTCCACTGTTGGGAATTTCTTCCTTAAATGTATGTAGAATGTCTATGTTTCAAGTGTATTTCATCATGTTCTAGCTTTAGCAGAGTTGGAGTACAGTTGGTTACTATCCTCTGAATAAATAAATAAACTTTTTTCAATCCTGGAGGATTTATAACTGCTTCTTCTCACTCTTCTCTTCTCCAGGACAAATCATCCTGGTGCCTTTAACTTCTGCAGAGCATGCTGAAATGCCCTGACTCTATTAAAGTGCCTAGCACCCCGTGGACCTTAATAAAATACTCTACACAAACTGGCTAATGGGTTGACTTTTGCCATAGATCTTATTTGCCAAACTTCTAAACATGCCTGCATGCCTGGAGCTTTCCTGTCCAAGTTCAAATATAGTATAACACATCACAAGTGCTGAGAAGCAGGAAGCCCATCACTGAATCTGGCACCACAGCCCTGAATGGAAAATACCATTTGTTTCCTTGGCAATCTGTCCTTGGTAACTAGAAAAAGTGGGGAGCAAAGGGTTAATGCTACTGTAGAAGCTCCACACTCACCAATTCTCAGAGGAGGGGGTAGGGTGGTAAATTCTACTAAGAGAGGGTGACTGGAAACAGGTTAAATTCCTGGTGCCATTCAGCAGGAAGTTGGAGAAAAGGTCTAAAGGTCTAATGGCCTCATTAAGGGCTTCTACTCCACAACAAGTTTATAATCAGAAGTTGTCCTGCAAGAAGAAAAGGGAAGGAGAAGTGGGAAAGACACTTCTGCATTGAGAATTGGCTAGCACAGAGGATGGAAGGCAGAAGACCTTTCCAACATGTTAAGAGCCAAAAGAGTACCTTTTAGTGTTTGTTTTGATTATATTTGCCTGTAACCCAGCAACTGGGCCCAGATGCCAGCAGCCCAAAGAGAACACTGCTGATGACTGGTGTCCAAAAAGAAAAAAAATTCCTTTTGTTTTCTAACTTTTATGGTTCTTCTCAAGGTGAGTGAAAAGAGCTGGTCAGGGCACTTTGAAACTGTTTAGAACCCTTACTCATTTTTCTAACAATAGTCAGAATGATTTATAATGCCACATGTTCTCATTGGTGGTTTCCTCTTTTTTATTTTTGAAGACAAGACACAAGTGGGAAATGTGAATCTTGAGCCAGAGTTAAGATGATCTTTTAAAGCAACCGAATGCATTTTCCAGTCACTCTACCCCCAACTTGAGGTTTTCCTCCCTGAATCACTGAGTTCTCCCTGCTACAAGGGCAATATTCATATGTTCAGTGTCATTACAAATGCTTGGATTTCAAGAGCTCCACGTTGCTAGATATTTTAAGTTGTTTGTGCTTTATACATTCTCCTCCTCTGTACCGAAAAACAAAACTAGTGTATCCAATGTATGAAATTCATCAGATATATTACAAATCACACCAAAATGATCCCAGGCAGACATATTCTATTATTTCAAAACATATATCAGAACAAAAGAAGACTACAAAACTAACTCATTCTTTGTCATCTTTGCAACCAAGCAAGTCTTTATTCAATTCAAGATAAATCCCTCCCCTTTTAGTGTGTATTTCTTTTATTTTGTTCTTAACTCTACAGAAATAAAGAAAAGTGTGTGTGTGTGTGTGTGTGTGTGTGTGTGTTGGTGGTAGTGATGGTTTGGTTTGGTTAACCATTACCACTCTGGCATTTGAATATCATTATTAATGCAACCCTTAACCTCTTCGTTTCTAGATGAATTAACTCAAATTTTTATAATTACCCTCCCTCCACCAACATCCCCACGGGTCTTATTTGGTATGTTAGAAAATAACTTCGAATTAAAATTTTTCATTATTTCCTACCTAAAGACTCCTAGAACTTCCTATGATGTGTTGGTTTAAATGGAAAAATTACAAGTAAATTTTATTTGGCTTTTATTTGTGTCATTTCTGATTTACTTGAACAGTGTTTTTAATTCTCATTATAGAGATCTTTTACCTCCCTGGTTACCTGTATTCCTAGGTATTTTATTCTTTTTGTGGCCATTGTGAATGGGATTGCATTCCACATTTGGATCTCAACTTGGGTGTTGTTGGTGTATAGGAATGCTACTGATTTTTGTACAACTTTGCTGAAGCTGTTTATCAGATCAAGGAGCTTTGGGGCAGAGACTATGGGGTTTTCTAGATATAGAAACATGTCATCTGCAAACACGGATACTTTGACTTTCTTTCTTCTTATTTGGATGCCTTTTTATTCGCCTCTTGCCTGATTGCTCTGGCCAGAACTTCCAGCACTACATTGAACAGGAATGGTGATAGAGGGCATACTTCTCTTGCTCTGATTTTCAAGGGTAATGCTTCCAGCTTTTACCCATTCAGTATAATATTGGCTGTGGGTTTGTCACAGATCGTTTTTATTATTTTGAAGTGTGTTCCAATAATGCCAAGTTTGTTGAAGGTTTTTAACATGAAGGAGTGTTGAATTTTATTAAAAGCCTTTTCTGCATATATTGAGATAATCACATGGTTTTTGTTTTTAGTTTTATTTGTGTAACGAATCATATTTATTGATTTGTTGAACCAACCTTGCATCACAGGGATAAAGCCTACTTGATCGTAGTGGATTAGCATTTTGATGTGCTGCTGGATTTTGTTTGCTAGTATTGTGTTGAGGATTTTTGCATCAATGTTTATCAAGGATATTGGCCTGAAGCTTTCTTTTTTTGTTGTGTCTCTACCAGGTTTTGGTATCAGAATGATACTGGCCTCAGACAATGAGTTGAGGAGGAGTCCCTCCTCAGTGTGGTGGAATAGTTTCAGTAGAAATGATATCAGATCTTCTTTATATATCTGGTAGAATTCGGCTGTGAATCTGTCTGGGTCTGGGCTTTCTTTTTGATTGGTAGGCTTTTTGTTACTGATTGATTCAATTTCAGAGCTTGTTATTGGCCTGTTCAGGAATTCATTTTTTTCCTGGTTCAGTCTTGGGAAGTCATATGTGTCTAAATATTTATCCGTTTCTTCTAGATTTTCTAGTTTGTATTCATGGCAGTCTTGGACAGTGTTTTGTATTTCTGTGGGGTCAGTGGTAATGTCCCCTTTGTCATTTCTAATTGTGTTTATTTGGATCTTCTCTCTTTTTTTCTTTATTAGTTTAGCTAGTGGTATATCTGTATATTAATTTTTTAAAGGAACAATTCCTGGACTCATTCCTCTTTTGTATGGTTTTTTGTGTGTCTCAATTTCTTTCAGTTCAGCTCTGATTTTGGTTACTTCTGAATAATCAATATCATTAAGATGCTCATACTGCCCAAAGCAATTTACAGATTTAATGCTATTCTTATCAAACTAACAATGGCATTCTTCACAGAATTATAAAAAACTATTCTAAAATTCATATGGAACCAAAAAAGAGCGTAAATATCCAAGGCAATCCTAAGCAAAAAGAACAAAACTGGAGGCATCATATTACCCAACTTCAAACTATATTATAAGGCTACAGTAACCAAAACAGCATGGTACTGGTACAAAAACAGGCACAAAGACCAATGGAACAGAATAGATCGCCCAAAAATAATGCTGCACACCTACAGCCATCTGATCTTTGACAAAGCTGACAAGAATAAGCAATGAAGAAAGGACTCCCTGATCAATAAATGGTGTTGGAATAATTGGCTAGCCATATGCAGAAGACTGAAACTGGACCCCCTTCCTTATGCTGTTCAATAAATGGTGCTGGAATAATTGGCTAGCCATAGCAGAAGATTGAAACTGAGCCCCTTCCTTATGCCATATACAAAAATCAACTCAAGATAGATTAAAGACTGAAGTGTAAAGTCTAAAACTATAAAACCCTGGAAGATAACCTAGGAAATATCATTCTGGACATAGGACCTGGCAAAGATTTTATGACAAAGTCGCCAAAAGCAACTCCAAAATAGAAATTGACAAATGAGACCTAATTAAACTAAAGAGCTTCTGCACAGCAAAAGAAACTATCAACAGAGTAAACAGACAATCTACAGAATGGGAGAAAATATTTGCAAACTCTGCATCCAACAAAGATCTAATATCCAGAATCTATAAGGAACTTAGACAAATTTACAAGCAAAACCAAACAACCCCATTAAAAAGTGGGCAAAGGACATAAACAGGCACATTTCTTTTTCCTTCTTTCCCTTCTTTCCCTTCTTTTCCCTCTTTCTTTCTCTCTCTCTTTCCTTTCTTTCCTTTTTTTTCTTTCCTTCCTTCCCTCCCTCCCTCCCTCTCTCTCTCTTTCTTTCTTTCTGAGATGGGGTTTCACCATGTTGGCCAGGCTGGTCTTAAACTCCTGACCTCAGGTGATCCACTCGCCTCAGCCTCCCAAAATGCTGGGATTACAGGTGTGAGCCACCGTGCCCGGCCTGAGCAGGCATTTTTCAAAAGACACATATGCAGCTAACAAGCATATGAAAAAATGTTCAACATCACTAATCATTAGAGAAATGCAAGTCAAAACCACATTGAGATAGTATCTCACACCAGTCAGATTGGCTATTATTAAAAAGTCAAGGCCTGGAGTGGTGGCTCACAGCTTTAATCCCAGCACTTTGGGAGGCCAAGGCAGGCAGATCACCTGAGGTCAGGAGTTTGAGACCAGCCTGACCAACATGGGAAAACTCCATCTCTACTAAAAATACAAAAATTAGCAGGGTGTGGTGGTGGGTGTCTGTAGTCCCAGCTACTTGGGAGGCTGAGGCAGGAGGATTGCTCGAACCCGGGTGGTGGAAGTTGCAGTGAGTCGAGATCCTGCCACTGCACTCCAGCCTGGGCAACAGAATAAGACTCCATCTCAAAAAATAAAATAAAATAAATAAAATAAAATAAAATAAAATAAAAAATTCAAAAAGTAACAGATCCTAGAGAGACTATGGAGAAAAGGTAGCATTTTTACACTGCCAGTGGGACTGTAAATTAGCTCAGCCATTGTGGAAAGCAGTGTTCACTTCCTCAAAGAACTTGAAACAGAATTACCATTCCACCCAGCAATCCCATTATTGGGTGTATACCCAAAAGAAAATAAATCGCTCTACCATAAAGACTTATGCACATATATGTTCATTGCAGCTGTATTCACAATAGCAAAGACACTAAATCAACCTAAATGTCCATCAATGGTAGATTAGATTTTTAAAAATGTGGTACATACATGCAATGGAATACTATGTAGCCATAAAAAAGGATGAGATTATGTCCTTTGCAGCAACATAGATGGAGCTAGAGGACATTATCCTAAGCAAACTAACACAGGAACAGAAAACCAAATACCACATGTTCTCACTTATAAGTGGTAGCTAAACAATGAGAACACATAGACACAAAGAGGAAAACAACAGGCACTGGGGCCTACTTGACAGTGGATTGTGGGAGGAGAAAGAAGGTAAGAAAAAATAGCTATTGAGTACTATGCTTATTACCTGGGTAATAAAATAATCTGTACATCAAACCCCCGTGAAACACAGTTTACCCACATAACCTGCATATGTACCCCTGAACCTAAAAGTCATAATAAAAAAATACAGAAAAAACATTACACTAAAAAGTTTTTTATTTGGCTGACTAATTTGGTGAATGGGATTTTCAGATTAATCAAACATTCTCCATATATTTGATATTTTAAAAATTTGAAATACATTTAACAACAAAACTCTGTGCTACAGAATTTAACCTGTCTGATGACTCAGATGACATTTTAGAATCCTGCATTGCTTCAGTACCAGTTTTCAAGAGTTCACTATGCAACTTCACACTGGTAGCTTGAAATCAGCCAGGATGGGAGTCTTTACAACACAGAAAGCAGTAAATTCTACAACGGGAACAAGTTGTTAAACATTTACCAACACACCACTAACTTCTAGGTCATTATTACAGGTTTAATTATAAATTTCCTATACAATTCACATTCTAAAATGTACACTCTCAAATATGTAGCAGCATAATAGATCGGAGAATGAATGAATAACCAAAGTCTGAGTTTTACTCATGCTTAAAGTTGCAAAAATTCAACCTGATTTTAATTTTCTTTGGTAATCATTTTCTGAATTTTTAGAACAAAAAAAATCTACCTTAAGTTAAAAGTGTGCAAAACAATAAAACATGCTGAAATGGCAGAATATTTTAAATCCTGTTAAAAAGGTTAGAAGAAGTTTACTGTTTCCCTATGATTCCTCTATAATTGAATATTCAATCCTTGAAAATCAATAAGTAAAAAACATGAACCTCAACAGAAATTTTGGTGAAAAACTACACGTCTAAATTATTCTGTTTTAGATGAAAAAATACATGTCTAAATTCTTCCATTCCAAAAAAATGGAAACAATCATTATTCTCACAGGATATCCAACAAATGCATTCTTATTATTCAGTTTCTTCATTATTAACATGTATTTAGTTTTGAAAAAATTTATATATTGTAAAAGAAAAAGAAAAATCAAAATAATAAGGTTCTGTCTTATCTACAAGATTGGCAAAGCTTAATTTCTTAATAAAAATATTCAATGTTGGTGCAAGTATGGAGAAACAAACATTCTTACACTGTTAGTGAGAGAGCAAAATATCAAAACTTTCTGGAGAAGTTGGCAATGTCTGTCAAAATCCTTAGATACGTGTATATTCTATAACCCAGAAATTATCACTCCAGAATTTATCACAAGAAAGTAACTAGAGTTTGGCAACAGCCAACTATTCAACAACATTAGATTGCTAAAGTAGTTAGATCATTAGTTTTCCATTACAGTAGCTATGTTGCATTGAGTAGTTCATATAGCAGTTCAGTTTATGCAAATAAAGGATAAGAAATAAGTCTGATGTCAACAATTTTAAGGAATGAATTCAAGGCACAGCTAAGACTAGGGTAGAGTCAATTCGTCACTGCAGATTCTTCTCATAAAAAATCAATATAATTCATCTTGACTGAGAACCTTCATTATCAAGAACAAAGCAAATTGTAATTGTGTTGCTCTGTTTACTAAGGCAGAAAATCATGACTTGGGTCCTAAAGGTTCTTAATTCTACTTTTCACACTATATACAGTTTTTCCTTCCACAATGCTTCCAATAAGTATGTTTGTCACTCGTTAATGTATTTTTATTAAACGTTTGTGTAGATATTGCCATGGCCATAGATGATGCTGTCACCGTCTCTTACCCATCACTGCAGTAGCCTCCTAACTCATCTGTATTGCCCTTGGCACTCCACAATACAACACCAGCCATTTACCCCGCATGAAAACTCAATCCTTAATACAGCCTACATGATCCATTTTACATAGTTGGCCCCTAAATATCTCTTGGCTTTCTCATTCTCCATTTCTCACTCCAGTCCAGCATCCTTTCTTCAGCTTCTCCAGGACACCTTGCACAAGTTCTCTGCACAAACCATTCCTTGAGTTCCTTCTCATTGCCCTCCCCAACCACTACTGCCTTCATCCCCCAGTTAATTTTTTTAAAAACTTTTTTCAGATCTCTTGTCCTTGGTTGTTTTTTTCTCAAAGAAACCTTCCTTGATCTCTCTATTACAAGCTCCCATGAACATTTCCTTCAAAGTCCCTGCTAAGCCACCTTTGCGGGAATTTCAAAAAGGTGTCCCTTCTAATGTTTCCTGCAAGAAACTCAGCAGGGAGAACTCTGACTGGTGTTCAGGCATCATTTACACGTTGGTCTGGTGTTTTAGGTGAGGCATAGTCTGAACCACTGTAGTGGCCCTACCGTCCTTCACATGTATCGCAGCTGCAATTTAACAATTTTCATAGGGAATCATTTCTCTAACTCCAGCCTCTTTCCACTGTACCTTATTAGATGCTGACCTCCAGAGTTCTGTGATATTGTCTGGACTTGATTACCATTGTATTCTCATTGTGTAGGACATTGCCTGACACAAAACAAGTACTTAATAAGTCTTTACACATCAATGAATAAATCTAATCTTTCTTTTTGTCACTGTTATTTTCCTTTCCTCCACTTACCCTTTCTATTTCCATCCTGTTGATAATCCACACACAAAGATCATTAAAACTTTCTAAGAAGTCTCCACAGGTGGCTATTTGCACCAAAATTACACCAGTAATGGCGACACATTGAGGTCCTCAACAAGTGGAAACAATCATTATTTTCACAGGCTATCCAACAAATGCATTCTTATTATTCAGAGTTTCTTCATTTTTAACATGTATTTAATTTTTGCTATTTTCTGCATGTTAAATGTGCAACCTATGGGGATATTTAGAAATAGTGGGATGTAAAGAAACGTGTAATATATCTGATGGTGCTAACAGAGATGAACAGTGTATTTGTGCACTTAGGTGTGTGTGTTTGTATGTGAGGTGGGTGTGATAGAGTGATGAGGGAAAGAATCACTAAGATCTCATTTCTGCTTGGCAAATAATTACAAAGCATTTCTGAACTACCCAAAAAGGGAAAGATAGGATTTACAAAAGAAAGGACCAGGTCAAAACCATGCAAAGGAAAAGGAACATACTAACGAGTAAAGTTGAAAAATCATGTACCAACTGTACTTGATATTGAAAAGAGATTTGTGAAAGGCTAGAATCTGGTCTTAATCCCAGCAGATTTCAATCAAGTATCAAAAAGAAGACCTATGTGTTTATAAACTTTAAATATTTTATAATTTCCAAAATAATTTATCAAATTAAAAATGAAACATTAGTCAAGATAGGTGGAGAACATATAAGGCAATGAGCACATATGGGTTTGGGTAGAGAAGATGAAAGGATGAGACTCTGTGTCTTGGGCTAATTGTATAGATGCAAAACTGGTATTATTGCTCCTTCCTCTATTTCTCTTGGTTTTCTAAAAGTAGCAAATGGCCGGATGGAAATATTTAGGAAGAAGGGGCTGTTCATGAACAGAACAAGAATTCTGATTTTTTTCTGCTCCTAAATCCAAATTCTACTAGAAATACAATGTACTCAGAGAAAATTAGAATGTTCATAGAAAAGTAACCAAGTTAGGGAAAGAAAACCCACAGAAATGATATTGGCTTAAAAGTGCTTTTAGATATGTATATAACCTTATAAAATCAATTTAACTAAACATTCTAATAGACATTCCCCATTGTGTATTGAAATATGAGTTGACAGGAAACCTTGGAAGATTAACAAAAATAGTGAAAAACAAGTCTTGTGTCTCATTAAACCAATCTTTTATGCTTTCAAAGTCAACTAAGATCATGCTGTACTCGAATGAAAGAGAGATTAAAGATCTTGTAGGTTAACATCTCCTGATCTGTGGCTGGTTTATTGTATCACTCACAATATATGTGTTGGGTTTCTGATTTGAACCAGAAACTATGGTGGGTGTTGGGCATATAACAGGAAATAAATCAGAGTCTCTGATCTCATAGAACCCATATTCTCATTAAGGGAGAAAGGCAATATCCAAATAAAGAAATCAGTAATATGTTTGATAATGCTAACAAGGATGTACAGTGTGTGTATGTGTGCACTCAGGTGTGTGTGTATTGACATGTGAGGTGAGTGTGATAAAGTAGTGAGAGAAAGCATCTCAATAAGTTGATATTTGAGTAGAGACCTGGTTGAAGAGAGAATGCCCCTGAAGAAAGATGATTGCAGAGAATGCCAAAGAAGGGAACAGCAGGTGCAAACAATGAAGTAAAAAAAGGAGGCCATTAAGGCTGAAGCAGTCTGAGCAAGCAGGGGAATAGCAGGAGCAAGTCTAAAGAGCAGTGAAGACAAGGTTATATCAGGCCCCACAGTCCAAGATAATCCAATATATACTGGATGTTATACTGTACAAGTTATGCTGCCATGCCATATCAGTTACTTGCTCTGACTTAATGTCTTAAAAAGGCTACTCAGAATTAAATTTAAGTAGTCAAGGGTAGAAGCAGAGAGGTCAATTGGAAGGTTATTGAAATCACCAGTCAAGACATGAGGGTGTCTTGGCACAGATCAGTAATAGAGGAAGTAAAAAGTAGCTAGACTGAGAATGTATTTTGAAGTAAAGGGATATGATTTGATTATTAATTGAATATTGAGCATGATACAGTAAGAAATTAGGAACGATTCTGAGATTTTTTTATTTTTAAAAAAATGTGTGTATATAGTAGGTGTATCTATTTTGGGCATACGTGAGATGTGGCTTTGAGGTTTTAAAAAAATAGAACTGCCATTTGCTGTTAGAGAAAACTGGGGAAGTGAAAATCAAGGATTCCGTTCTGGATATGTTCAGTTGATGCCTATTAGACAGTCAAGCAGATATGTTGCATAGCACTTAGACATAAGGGTTCTAGAATTTAGGAGAGACATTCAGGCTGGAGGTGTAAATTTGGTGGTCATTTTATATTTATGGTACTTAAAATACATGACTGGGTGAAATTATATGGGAAGAGAGTTTAGATAGCCAAGAGAAGGGGTCTGGGGACTGAGCTTAGATTTCTCCTACAAATAGAGGTAGGAAAATGAGGAGGTTCCAGCAAAGGACCCTGAGAGCGTATGGCTTGTGAGATTGGAGGAGAACCAAGAGCTCAGTCTTGGAGGCCAAATGAAGAGCATGTTCACGGAGGAAGCAGTTGAGTGAGACAAAGATCGAGTCTGAGTAGATTTGACCAGAGGTCATAGATTAGATTTTTTTTTTTCTCATTTCCACGCTTTTTCCGTAACACTATCCTTGCCTGAGCTATAGAGAGGACTTCTTGGGAGCTGCTCATTCATACTGAAGTTCACTGAAATGTCAACAGAAATGGTGAAGAAGAATGACTTGGCTTGTGTTTTTCCAAAGCAAACCCAGAAAAAAGGCTTTGACAGAGGCCAAAGATGTACTAATGAGCATGCTACTACTCTGGGCAACTGCCTCAGCTTAATGGGAATCCTCTGAGGAAACATGTAGAATATGCTTCAGCATTGTCAGGAAGAGTTGTTCATAGACTCATTGGCTGTGAGTTGCCTACCTGGGGCTTTAAATACTTAGCATTTCCACATTTTCCTGTGCATGTCCTGTGGTGGTGGCAGAAGTTCCCAGGCAGAGAAACTGAGAAGCATGCTCATCACAACTGCAGATGAATCCAGAGGTGGACTGAATTGGTACGAGCATCTGCTGTTGAGGACAACGCGAATCTGATTGTGGTAGAATTTGTTCACCATCACCTGAGGGCAGACTGTGAGAACTTTATTTTTAGACTATGAACTAAGATATTTAGCTAAATGATGAGGTAGCATTCTTTTGAGCACATGATAGATTGAGGAAAATATATATGTGTGAGAGCTTTTAAACAGTATTTATCATGTCCTAAGAGTAATAAAATCTGACAAATATTAGAAGATATAACATTCTGCTCGCATTTTTTTATATCTATAAATTTCTGGAAAATCTTCTAGTTTCTGCTGTGTAGAGAAAACAGAAAGAAAATTATTGAAATATAAATATTGTAAGTGGTATTATTTCCTTGTTTTTATTTTTAAAATGTATTATTTAGATCCACCTAGTACCAAAAAGGATTTCATCTGGCTAAAATAAATATTAATTTTTAATGTGTTTTAATAGTGGATATGTCTATATGAATAGCTCATTAAAAGGAAATTATTTATTAGTTCATGCCGTGAACTACTGCCATTGTCTCAAGAAACTGTATTTCTCTGCCTGATAAGCAATGGGGCTTTATTAAATAGATGATAGATATTTGTCTTAGTAAAGTTTCATAACTTTCTCTAGGGAACTTATCCACATAGATATGCCTTTAATTGGCAACACAACTTGTCTGAACTTTATGTTCTCGCTGGATATCTAGCTATTCCAAATTAATTTTTTAAAAAAACAGGATTAGTAGAGGCTTGCCTGACACGTGGCAGTATATTCTTTCCTCTAGATCCTTTGGGTCATCCTGGATAAGGTCAGGCCATAAACACACCCACGTAGACTCATTGCTTTGACTCTTTAGAACTATTCTCAATCAGAATTTTGTGTTATCCCAATCAGTCTTTTGAGGACCTGTGGATTCACAGGATGAATCCACAGAAATAATGGCTCCCTTACTTATGTGCCTCAGGAAAAAGCTCTGCTTCTTGTTTTAAAAAACAAAACAAACAAACAAAAGTTAGTTTTGCTTTTATATTCTGAACACCATGCCATGTCACTAGTAATATGTCCTATCTGTTCTGGCTGACTCTGAAGGCAACCGTAGGACTCTGTGCCACACACTTCTGTGTGCCCATATTACATCTGCTACTGTTATTTTTCTACTCATTTTTCCCTTTGCTCAGACTTCTTTAACTACTTTTTATATTTTGTATTAAATTTATTTGTATAATTTGACTTGAATCCTTTGTAGAACCAAAAAAGAAATAAAAAGAAAGATGGTAGGTAGACACATGAAATAAATAATTTGTGAGCATTTAGGGAAAAAAATGCAGTGGTAGTTGGATCTAGTATGGGTTCATTAAGAATAAACCAGCTCAAATTGACAAATACAGAAAAAAAGTGTATTCTAATTACAAGAGCATGTTTTTGTTTCTTAGAGTAGATCAGATGCTAACTTAGCTAGGTGAATTCGTCCCTAATTTAACAGTGATAACCAAAAAGGTTTGAATAATGAACCCATTCCATCTTGGAAAGAGATCATTAGTAACACAATTCAAAACTCCCTCCTTTGCCTTGATCCTTCAAAGAGATCACAAAAACACTGGGTTCTGAGGATTAAGGATTTCATACAACTGGGAGATATATAATAAAATGGAAAACACTATCAATACTAAAAAAGTTTGGCAGTCTGAAATGATAGACCAAACATTTCTTAAAAGATTGTATTGAACAAGGATAGTAACAAAGTCTTGATTTAAGAATTTAACATTTAATCTCACTCTTCAGCTGAGCTAAGCCTAGGGAAAAAAAATTGATTTTATAAGTTCAAAGTGAAGGAGAAAAACCAAGATCTGGATAGACCAGTAATTTACAAATACTGGATATACCAGTATTTATAAAAACAAACAAACAAACAAACACAAAAAACAACAACAACAAAAACAAACCCACAGAAGTTGGGGTCGACAGAGTGGTAGAGTCATGTTAAGTTCATTTAATGTAAGTAAATAAATAACACTGTTAGAAAAAGCTAGAACTATCACTGCAAATATTGATTGAAGTCAATATTCAAATGAAAATCTGCTAAAGTTTCTCTGTACTACCATGACATTGTATTGTTTTGTTTGAAAACCCTGTCTTTTAAGGACAGTATCAAGTACACATCTGAAGAAAGAAAATTGAGGTGGCAAAACCTCTGGAAATTTAGCAACAATTGAAGGAACTGAGGCTATTTGATGCACAACAATATCAGAAATTCAGTTGGAGGTAAAGTGTTTTTTATTTGGAAGAGGGTGGGGGTAGGCTGTTTGTAAATCTTTGGAGGGCTCTCCTGTAGAAGGGGCAGGTGTTCCATGCTCCTCCAAAGAGAAAAATCAGGATTATAAACTGTTTGAGGGTAGAAACCATGTCTTAAGCATCTTTGTACTCTTAGTAGGTTCAGTTAAACAGAGGTGTCGTTTGATGCTTGTTGGGGTGTGGAACGATGTTACAAGACAGATTCAAGCACTCTATAGGGAAGAACTTTGTAAGAAGCAAAACAGCTGCCTTTTGATATATTGAGTTTCTTACCATTGGAAGCGTTGCGGCTGTGAGGACAATAGTGTATTAGTTCAGATTAAGAACTTGAGTTCTGAGATGAGGCTGACCTAGATTCAAATTTTAGCCCTGTTAATTAGCTGTAGGAACTCAGACAAGTTGCTTAACCTCTTTGGATATTACTTTCTGTCTGTAAATTGTGTCTAATGGTAGCTGGCTTTCAGATTTTTTGTGACGTTTGAACTGAGATAATTTCTCCCATCCAAGTACTAACCAGACCTGACCCTACATGGCTTTCAAGATCAGACAAGATCGAGTACGTTCAGTGTAGTGTAGCCATAGACAGAATTGAAATAATTTCTATGAGGAGTTAGTACATCACCTGAAACAACAGTAAATATTCAATAAATTGTAATAATTATTCCAGCAGAAAGTATTTGACAGTCTTCTAAGAATGTTATAGAAGGGATTTTTGCATGGAATGGGAAGTTGAAAAAATGATCACTTGGTCCCACTCAATTCAAAGATTCTCTAATTCTGTGTTTTCTCAACATTATTCTTTTCTATATCTTTAGCATTTTATGAATGGTTCTAGAATTGCATTTATCTCACTAAGTTAAAAGCATAAAGTTAGAGCAATTATCAGGCTCCTCCAGAAAAAAAGACTATCTCTTGTTTAACTTCACACCTCCAAGTGTTTAGCACACTGATTGACATATAGTAAATAATACTATATCACTGTATAAACGAATGAATGATCAAATAACTAAATATTTAATTCATCTGAAAACATAGACCATGTCTGCCATCTTTCAATGAAAATTTCAAGTACAAATGCTTGATTAAATTCGCTTAATCAAACCTTGCTTCCTTTAAGCCCAAATAAACAAAGCGAATGATAAAGATTATAATTTATTTGTCTCTAAATAGCTATTTAAGAAACCAACATGTTTTAGCACCTACTACAGGCCAGGTGTTTTTCATAATAATTCCATTTGGGGCCGGGGCTGGTGACAGCACAAGGCTGTTTCTAAAACAAATAACAACAGCCAGGTGCGGTGGCTCACGCCTGTAATCCCAGCACTTTGGGAGGCCGAGGCGGGCGGATCACGAGGTCAGGAGATCGAGACCATCCTGGCTAACACGGTGAAACACCGTCTCTACTAAAAATACAAAAAATAAAAATAAAAAAAATTAGCCGGGCGTGGTGGCGGGCGCCTGTAGTCCCAGCTACTCAGAAGGCTGAGGCAGGAGAATGGCGTGAACCCGGAAGGCGGAGCTTGCAGTGAGCCGAGACCACGCCACTGCCCTCCAGCCTGAGGGACAGAGCGAGACTCCATATCAAAATAATAATAATAATATTAATAATAATTCTATTTGGTTTGTTAACACATCTATGAAGTAAGTAATGTTCGACCTAGTTTGTTGACCAAGAAACGTAGTGTCTGAGAACTTAAAAATATTAAAGTCACACTGCCATTGGGTGGTAATATATAGGATTTGAACCTTAGTCTGACTAATCCAAATGCTAAACGATTCCTTTACAAATATTTTTAATTGCAAAAGCAACATGATATATGATTATTTTGAAAATTTTGAGCAGTTAGAAATATATAGACCAAAATATTACAACTTCTTTTTATAGTTATTCTTTGTTCACCCCCTTCAACTCTCTTCCATCCTCCAACCTATAAAAAATGATCTGTAAAAACATCCTGTTACATGCTGTTGTATGCATTTACACACTTATATGATAACAAACAAGACAAAATATAAATGCAATAATAATGATAGGAAGATGTAGTACTTAAAGATACAGTGCCTTTTTTTTTTTTTTTGGAGACAGGCTCTCACTCTGTTGCCTAGGTTAGAGTGCAGTGGTGCCATCACAGCTCATTGCAGCCTTGACCTCCTGGACTCAGGTTATCCTCCCACCTCAGCTTCCAGAGTAGCTGGGACCACAGGTGTGTGCCACTACACCAGCGAATTTTTGTGTTTTTAATAAAGACAGGATTTCACTATGTTGCCTAGGCTGGTCTTAAATCCTGAGCTCAAGCAATCTGCCCGCCTCGGCCTCCCAAAGTGCTGGCATTACAGGTATGAGCAACCGTGCCTGGCCAACAGTGTCTTCTTTAATGTGTGTTTTGCTCATTTTGTATGCCCTAGATCAACTGCTTGATGATGCCCTAGATCAACTGCTTGATGATGCCCTATGCCTGTTTTTTAAAATGTAGATTTAACTTTTCTAAACAAATTATTGGAACACTTTGCAAATAACATTTATCCTTTCTTATATATATTGTAAACATTTTCTTCAGGTCAGTCATTTGTCTTTTTTTTTTTCTTTTTGAAACGGAGTCTTGCTCTGTTGCCCAGGCTGGAGTGCAGTGGCATGATCTCGGCTCACTGCAACCTCCGCCCCTCCAGGTTTAAGCAATTCTCTGCCTCAGCCTCCAGAGTAGCTAGGATTACAGGCGCTTGCCACCACGCCCGGCTAATTTTTTGTATTTTTTTAGTAGAAATGCGGTTTCACCATCTTGGCCAGTCTGATCTTGAACTCCTGACCTCGTGATCCACCTGCCTCGGCCTCCCAAAGTGCTGGGATTACAGGCGTGAGCCACTGCACTGGGCCAGTCATTTGTCTTTAACTTTCTTCACCTATAGAGTTTATTTTATAGATTAACTGGTCAATCTTCTGGATTTTATGTCATCTTAGGAAAGTCCTTTCACACCCAAGACTATAAAAATACTGTCCCATGACTTCTAGCATAATTTTGTTTTTCTATGTTTATATTAGTCTGTATGCAATTTGTTTATGTATGCAGTGTGAAAAAGAAATATAACTATTCCTTCCCAAGTAGAGATAATTCTTCAAAATTAAATGGAAAATAATCAATTATTTCTGACTGATTTGAAATACCATATTTACTGCACACTAATCCTTATATGTACATAGTCTGCCTTTGGACTTTATACTCTGTATTGTGCCCCATTCTCTGTTCTGCTATTGTATTCTGTTCTTGTGCCAATACCACATTGTTTTTATCACTATATATTTATAACATCTGATGGGGAGTTAGTTTACATAGTAGTCTTATTTTTCTAAATGTTCATTTCCTTCTACAGATAAATTTTGGGATCAATTATCAAGGTAATAAAAAGATGTCATTTTGATTAGGACTGCTATGGATTTGTAGATAATTATATGGAGAATCAACATTTTACCATATTGAGGCTTTTCATATGGGAACATGATGTGTCTCTCCATTTTTCATGTTTTATAGTCTTTTAGTAAATTTAAAATATATAATTATATAGGTCTTGCATACTTTATTGTTTATTCTAGATATTTTATGGGTTTTAAAAAATTGTCAGTTGAGTAAATGAGACTTTATCTCTCTATTGATTTTTTGGTATATATCTTATACCTGCGTCATAATTCGTATAGTGACATATACTGAGAGTCATCTACCAAGAAGCCCTCTGACCACTTCTCTTGCTAACAGAATTCTGATTCTGTTTGGAAGTAGCAATGTGCCCATTCCCAGAGGATGAATCGTGATTGGTATAAGCCAGTCATATAGCAATCCAAATGATTGTGTAATTTCCTTCATGTTCACTTTCCCTACTACACTTGCCACCTACCTTTACAAAATGTGTAATAAGGGAAATTCTGATAAATTTTACTGCCTGGTACAAGGAAAGCCCCTTTGCTCCTATCTCCATTCTTTCTTCCTACTTTCAATGCCGACGAGCTGGCATTATATCTGGTTGAAATAGCCATAATGTAGCCATGAGGCTACAAATATGAAGACAAAAAGGCAATGAGTTGCAATGATGGGGTAGAAATATGGAAACTGCTGAAGTCTTTGAAGATACTACAGAGCCACTGAACATACAGATAAACCACCTTTTTCGAGATTTCCTTTTAAGGAAACAAGGTTTAATTTTCGGTTAATTCAGTTTCTCTAACTACAGCTAAATGCATCCAAACCTATTTAGATATTACTGACATATGGAAAAATTGTTGATTTTTGTATATATTCCTTGTATTCAGTTCCCTTGCCGAACTCTAATTTTTTAGAGGTTTTAGAGTTTTGAATTTGCATTTGCAGATAATGAATTTTGGTTTCGATCTTTCTAATACTTCTTACTATTTCTTGCATTATCTAAAAGGCTGGGATCTCAGTGAAGTGTTGAATTGTATCAGTAAATAGCAGGTATTCCTCTTTTTAATTCCTGACCTTAATAGGAATGCCTGTAATATTTCAGTAGTAAGTTTTGTGCTATAAATTTCTGGTTGATACTGTGATAATAAAAAAAGCATTCTTCTAGTCCTAGCTTACTAAAAATTTACTTTTGCTTCATGTTGTTTTTTCTTAAGTCAGAAATAAGTATTATATCAACTACTTATTTGGCATCTATCAAGATGATCACATGGTAGGTCTACTGCATTCAATTAATGTAATAAGGAACATCAATAGATTTTCTGGTTTTGAGCATCCTTGCTTTTCTGGGATAACCTTATTTATTCATGAAGAATCATTTCTTTCATACAACATTAGATTTTTTATATAAAATATTTTATACAGGAGTTTCAAGTCCATATTTACAAGTAATATTGCTATAAAGTTGTTTATGCATTTGATTTGCTTTGTTGGATGGTGAGATGACAGAATAATACTAGACGCAAAGAATGAGCACAAAATCTTTAAATAGTATAGGACTTTTACTTTAATGTCTAGACTTTCTGTACTCTTAGATTTTCCAATAAGCATTCATTACTTTTATAATAAAGTGAATATATATATATATCTGAGTATATGTATATAAATTTAAAGATATTAATTTTTACATGACTACGACTGTGTGACATCACGTAAGTTTTGATATGTGGTATTCTTACTGTTGTTTTTACTTTAAAAGGCTGTAATTTTGGCTTGGTATTCTTTTTACCTAAGGGTTATTGTAAGAGGCTTAATATATATACATACACACAGAAATTATTGGTTTCTGTAAAGTGTACTACAATCTACCTAGCACTTGTGGTGTGAGGGTTAGGGGATGTTTTCTTTTTTCTATAAACACTGATTTTTTCTTTCTTCTTCCTCTTAAGACAATTTTCATTATTATGTAGACTTTTAAAAAATTATTCTTTTCACCTAATATTTCTAAATTCATTGATACAATAGTCTCATAACTTTTTAATCTCCTCTGTGGAGTTATGTCTCTATTCTTAGTTTAATGTTGTATATTTGTGTTTTCTTCTTTCGTCATCAGACTTACCTGATTTTCAGTTGATAGTTTAATTGATAAAGTTTACTTGTTCATTTTCATAGAATTTTGTTTCTAAAACTCAATACTTTCTACTTAAAATTTTTGTCTAATTTTAGCTCCTTTAATTGAAAGTGGTTGTGTATTTTTAATATTTTCTATTTTCTAAATAATAAATTTAAGGATATTAATTTTTACGTGACTACAACTGGGTCACATTACATAGGTTTTGATATGTAGTATTCTCAATATTGTTTTTACTTAAAAAGGCTGCAATTTTGGCTTGGTATTCTTTTTAAGAGGTTTTTTAAAGTTTTTAGTATTTTGCGTATTTTGTGTTTGTGTGTTTGTCCTTTAAGTTTATAGTTTTATTGCATTATGTTTGTTATCTACTTTGGATGTTTATTGAACTTGTAGAGCTTTTTTATGTGTGACTAAATAATCGGCCATTTAAAAAAATATTCCAAGCGTACTAGAAAAGACTATCAGATACACAGTTCTGTACATACCTCCATTTAATCAAGTTTAATGAATGTATCATTCAACTCCTCTATAACTTTGTATTTGAGGATCATTTAATTTGTCATTTTTTGATGAGGCATGTCAAAAATCTACAATTATCATTGTAGTTTTGTCAATTCTTCCTTGTATATATAACATATTATACTTCACATACTAAGAAGCCATATTGTATATAAAAATGGTGAATTATTCCTCCTATCAATTAAAACTTTCTTCTCATTTTCATTTGTGTTTTTCACCTTGGATTTTATTTTGTCTGATATTACCATATTTTCTGCTTTCTTTTGTATAGTATTTGCCTGACTTCTGGTTAGTCTATTTTATTTTAAACATTTTTGATCATTTAGTTTTATTTATGATATATTTAAAGAGCTGTTTGCATTTTCCATTTCTGAGACTATCTTATTTCACATATCTCCTTCAGAAACTGACAGATTCTGTGACTCTCAGACTGAAAAAGGAAAAAAATATATAGAATTGAACAACCCATTTAATAAACTTGATTAAAGTTTGTGGTTATCTATTGGGCGTAACAGTATGAGTTTCTATATCGTGATAAGAAAATTTTATCTATTAACATTTATTCTGAAAATTGACATAAACATATTAAACAAGCAGTTTTATTTCTGACATCTTATTCTTATTTCTGGCATTGTGTTCGTGTTTTCTATTACATAATCTTGTTTATTTTTTTCTTTTCTTTTACTATGTTACTTGAATTTTCTTGTTCCTCTTTTCTTTCATGAGTTTTAAAGCCACTGCTCTATTATCTTTACTGCTTTCTCACTGAGATGAAACAATATCTAACAGTGATCAGTAGCATAAGATATTAAACTCAGAATCCTGAATCTAAGTGCAGTTGACCCTTGAACAACACGAGTTTGCACAGGTCTACTCACACACAGCTTTTGGTCCACCTACGCCACCTCTGAGATAGCAAGACTAACTTCTCCTCTTCCCCCTCCTCCTTAGCCTACTGAACATAAAGACACGAGGATGAAGAGCTTTACGATGATTCACTTCCACTTAATAAATCGTAAATATAGTCTCTCTTATGGTTTTTTTCTTAATAACATTTTGTTTTCTCTAGCTTACTTTATTGTAAAAATACAGTATATTATACATAAAACATACAAAATATGCGTTAACTGTTTGTTATTGGTAAGGTTTCCAGTCAACGGTAGGCTATTAGTACTTAAGCTTCCGGGGAGTCAAAAGTTATCTACCAATCTTTGACTGTGGCAGGGGACAGGGTGGTGGGGGTTTGGTGCTCCTAACCCCTGAGTTTTTCAAGGGCCAACTGTATATTAAGAAAAAAGCTCATGTAAAGTTTTAAATGGATTTGTAACCCACTAATGTATCTGCGATTTTGTAAAAACCACTGTTTTGGGTCATGAGCTAAACTTGTGTACATGCAGACAGAATTCAGACTGAAAAGTTAATTTATATATACACATACATACATACATACATACATAAGTATATATATATGGAAGTTTTGCTCAAATATTTAATAAAATCTAAGCAATATTTAATATTGCGATCTTTTTCAGTTTAAAGTAAATAAAAATAAAATTGACATACACTTGCTAATGTGGACCAATAAATGGAAACAAATGGATAGTCTAGAAACATATCGTACGATATATAAAATTTTAGTGTGCAATAAAATGACATTTCAACTAAGTGTGTAAAAGGTTTTTTTAAATGATGCTGTGACAGTTAATAATTTGGAAAGCAACTATGTTTGATCTCTACCTCATATCATATGTTGAAATAAATTCTACACAGATTGTAAAGTTAAATATGAAGATAAAATTCCTGAAATTGATTAAAAATCAAGTTAATGAACAGTTGTTTTATTAGGGTTTCTGAAGGCTTTCCTAATATTATACTTATGGTAGAAAGTGTAAGGAAAATGATTGGTAAGCTTAAACTTAACTTCCATATATCAAAAATTTAACTTCCATATATCAAAAAACATTATTATTAAGTTAAAAGCAAAATTTAAGGCCGGGCACAGTGGCTCACGCCTGTAATCCCAGCACTTTGAGAGGCCGAGGCGGGCGGATCGCAAGGTCAAGAGATTGAGACCATTCTGGCCAACATGGTGAAACCCCGTCTCTACTAAAAGTACAAAAATTAGCTGTGCGTGGTGGCGCTTGCCTGTAGTCCCAGCTACTCGGGAGGCTGAGGCAGGAGAATTGCTTGAACCTGGGAGGTGGAGGTTGCAGTGAGCCGAGATCGCGCCACTGCACTCCAGCCTGGCGACAGAGTGAGACTCTGTCTCAAAACAAACAAACAAACCAACAAAAAAGCAAAATTTAAAACTAAGAAAACTATTTTATTACATATTATAAGGGGTTAAAATTCTTAATCTACAAATTAACATCATAAATCAGTGTGACACTCACACATCATACCAATAAAAAATAAGCAAAGGGGGCCGGGCGCGGTGGCTCATGCCTGTAATCCCAGCACTTGCACTTTGGGAGGCCAAGGAGTGCGGATCACCTGAGGTCAGGAGTTCAAGACCAGCCTGGCCAATGTGGTGAAACCCTGTCTCTACTAAAATTACAAAAAAAAATTAGTCTGGCCTGGTTGCGGGGGTTTGTAAACCCAGCTACTCAGGAAGCTGAGCCAGGAGAATCGCTTGAGGGAGGCAGGGGTTGCAGTGAGCCAAGATCGCGCCATTGTACTCCAGTGTGGGCGACAAGAGTGATATTCTGTCTCAGAAACAAAAACAAACAACAACAACAAAAAAAAACAAACAAAAAATAAGCAAAGGACATAAACTGTCAAATCACAAAGGGAGAAATACAGAGGAAAGAGTAACAGTTCTCTCTGTGTTTGAAGGCTAAATATTTTTCTTTTTTTCAGACTTTTCTGTTTGCTAAATTTTCTATAATATATATTACTTACATAATCAAAAAACATGTATATATACATATATACATATACACGCATAAATGCAAAAGACATATTACCATGCTGTATCAGGAGTTTAATACTTGACAATGAGGAAAGCTTGGTGGGTGCTATCTGGAATTAGTTCTGAGTTCAAATCCCAGTACTACTTGAATGATCTTGGGAAAGTCATTGAACCACTTTGAGCCTTGGTTTCTCCAAATATGAAACAGAGGAAATAATCTTCATGTCACAGTTGTGAGAATAGTTTTTGAAATGTATGTGGAAATGCTTTGTGAGCATCATTTACAGATGTTTCAGATTCCTGTTACTGATGCAGTGTGTTAGGGCTTTTCCCAGCCTCCAAACACAATCTGTGTACCGTCTCTTGCAAACACTACATCCCTCTGCCTGATGAGGGGTTATGTTCCTGAGTTGTCCAGGTGACAGTTAGCTGGGGCTGTCTTGCATTTTGCCATCTCCTAAGTCGATGGGACAGATGCTAGCTACAGGCTATAGTCAAGGGAAACTGTAATAAAGATCACTATTGCTGTTCTTTCTCCATGTCAATTGCTTCGCCACTCAATTCTAACATGTGCAAAGTTAATGTGATTACAAATGATCCTATAATCTCTTGTCTATAACATTCAGAAAGTCCCAACTACTTTCAAATTCTGTGTTCCATCATACGGCAAATGAGAACATTGACCGTCCTTCTTTTTGAATAATAGCAATAATCCCTTTGTGAGTGTTCCATGTTAGAAAATAAATGCAAAAGGACCAGAAGAATCAATTTTTATTTCATGTGATCCCTGATAATGCAGAATGGTCCTATATTTTCCGTTTATATTTATACGTGAAATAAAAGAATTATATTTTTCCAGGTGAAAAATCATGTTTCTTTTGTCTATTTCCTGATCCTAAGCCTATAAAAATCATTTTAGATTAAAAATGAAAAAAAAAAGGTGGAGGATAACTCCAAATACTCCCAAAGAACAGAAGATATTGATATATAGAGAACACAATTAGCTATTCCACTAAACTTCTGAGGTTAGAAAAGAAAATGAAATGAACTGAAAGTCATCAAAATAATTTAGAGAAAACATAAAAATTATGTACTGAATGACTAAGCAGTTAATTATTATTGGTCACGTAAAGTACAGGATTTCATTTCTGAGAAACCTTAGGAAGGAAGCTAAGAATGGAGAGAGGAAAACGCCAGAGATGGACAGAGGGACAAAGTTAAAGAAGGAGTGAGAAAGGGAGGAAAGAAGATAACTGAACTTTTGGTTCAATACCCGCTCAAGGAAATCGCTTTTGCTAGGATAGGCAAATTGGATGTAGTGGAAATAGCCATGAAGAGGGATTGAGTAAGTCTGGATCTTACCTTCTTCAATAACTTGGTATGTAACCCTGGGCAAATCACTTTTCCTTGAGATGATTTTCTCATCTGGAATAGATCAGTGGTTTTCCAGTTGTGCTCCAGCAGAACACTGCTGACTAGAAGCTAGACCAAGGAATAGTGGTGGTCTGTGCAATTAACAGAAAAAATGAAGTGAAATAAAATATTTCCTATTTGCTGTAGTTTTAAAATTTATATTTATTATAACAATTCCTACAAAATATTGATTTTTCTAAGCATACTGAACTGTTTCTTGTATTTGAGATATCAACAAACAAAGCTTTCTTGATTTTAGGGTTTTTTCTTACATTTAAAAATAATAGCTTTTGCCCTACTGTCACATAACTGGTAGATTAGTTCTTGCAAGAGATGAAACGAATAAGCAGAAAATCAACAGAAATAGAAGAATTTAGATACCATTCATTATGTTTAGGTTTTAAAATTTTTAAATTATTGTTGTTGCCTTGTTTATTTAAATAGTAATGGCTTGTTTTTCTAAAACCATGGCTACATATTATGGTTTTGATTTTCTAGGCTAGATACCTCTCTTGATTCCAAAATTAGAGCTCTTGCTTCATCTATGCTGCCTCACAGTAAAGGTTTAAGGATTTAGAGCATATCAGCTTACAGATACAGACTCCCGTATATTTTATATACATGTTATTCAATCCTCATAGCAATCCTATCAGTATTTAATTTATTCCTCTTTTACAGATGTGGAAACTGATGCATGGAGTCATTAAGACACTTGTCCAAGGTCATCATTAGCAAAAGCAGGAGATGGAAACCAGTGAGTAGGTGTTCAGTGCTAGATTTGGTTTCATCTTTGTTCTAAACATTAAGTCAGTAAATGTTCACATAAAACCTGTTGTTTGGAATGAGCAAATTTTCAGCATAAACATCAGAAAGATACTAAAAATAAACCTGTTCTGCCTTCTAGATACTTAAAAAAACAACCAATGAGTAACTTTTTTGAAACACTGTTATTGGTAATGTGCTGAGAAATCAAACCACAACCTAGTGGACAGGAGAGTATGTGTAGATTTCATGTAATGGTGAAAGGGCAAATAACATGAAATCTACAAGGGATCAGTCATGGGCTGGTAGTTTGCAGATGCAAAGTCAACTTTGTGCTAGCATACTGCATACTGGATACCCTGAATTCTGAGTCAAGGCTGTTTGGGAAATCAAATGGATATATCACCAAGAATTTCAAGGTAGGGGTGTGTGTGTGTGTATGTGTGTGTGTGTTTAAATAATGATTAACAAAACCTCACAATTAACATTATAATTAGAAAAACATTTGATTTGGTCAGTCTTATGATATGGAAGGAATTTTGTGCTGGCAAAATTTATTTGCAAGCTCTGAACTTTTCCTAATTGCAAAAGCAATGTATTCATTGTAGAAAAGCTTAAAAATCTGAAAAGCCAGAGTGAAAAAAATATATAATGTATACATAATTACATCGCTAGAAAAAATGACATCACCTGGAAAAAATTACTATTAACACTTTGATTATACTTGTCTGATTATTTTTCAGTGCCTAGCCACACACACACACACACACACAAATACGGGATAATACTATATACATTGTTTTGAAATCTGTTTTTTTGGTTAACAAAAAATCATTTAAATATTTCAGTGTCATTTGACATTTCCTACAGAATTTGATAGGTATACAACTTTCTACCACATAAATGAATATAACTTCTTTGATCACTTGCTGTTAGATATTGATGCTACAATGAATCTCCTTATACATAAAATTTTGATGATAGTCATGAATATTTCTTTAAATCAATTTCCAAAAGTTAAATTCCTGGGTAAAAGGCTTTTAATATATCTGGAAAGAATAAAACTTTTCATAGTTCCAGTCTCACCAGTAGAGAATTATAGGGTCTATTTTTTCATATTCTCAACAACTGGAAATTATATATGCTCTTAACAACTGGGAAATACACACACACTCACAAACATTCAGTATGTGGTCATCCCTTGGTATCCAAAGGATATCAGTTCCAGGACCCCCATGGATGCTCAAGTCTCTTATACAATATGGCATAATATTTGCATATAATCTACATGCCTTTTCTGATATACTTCAAATCATCTCTAGATTACTTATAATAGTTAATACAATGTAAATGCTATGTTGAACTTTTTTCATATTGGCCATTAGTAATTTTATTTTGCTAATATTTGGTAATATTTTTCTTTTTTTTCTTTTTTTTAATTAATTAATTTATTTATTTTTTATTATTATTATGCTTTAGGTTTTAGGGTACATGTGCACAATGTGCAGGTTTGTTACATGTGTATCCCTGTGCCATGTTGTTTTGCTGCACCCATTAACTCGTCATTTAGCATTAGGTATATCTCCTAATGCTGTCCCTCCCCCCTCCCCCCACACAACAGTCCACCGAGTGTGATGTTCCCCTTCCTGTGTCCATGAGTTCTCATTGTTCAATTCCCACCTATGAGTGAGAACATGCGGTGTTTGGTTTTTTGTCCTTGCGAAAGTTTACTGAGAATGATGTTTTCCAGTTTCATCCATGTCCCTACAAAGGACATGAACTCATCGTTTTTTATGGCTGCATAGTATTCCATGGTGTATATAATATTTTTCAATTGCAGTGGAATGACAGATTTCAAAATGTAACAGTAAGAATTAAGAGACCTGGATTTTAGTCTTTATACCATCAGCATTGGAAGACCTTAGGTTAAATCATTCAATCTCTTTGGTCCTAAATTTTCTTTTCTATATAAAATATATTTAAAATGCCCACTTGAACCTTCTTCCTGTATTATCTGTGAAGGGAAAAATATCTATGTGAAAAGGTTACTGTACCACTATTTCATTAGCAGTATTAATATGTTCCTTGAGACACATTTACAATTACTAGACTTATAGAAAGTAGGTTCTGTCACTTTAAAATGTTTTTAAATACTTAAAAAGATAATTGATAATTCAGTCCAAACAAAGCAGTTGACTCCATAGCATATATATATAAACATTGTTATATAACTATATAACTTACATAGCTTATCTATACCTTCTAAATTTTCTAAATTTTTTATAATGAGAAGTCAATTTACTGTTGACATGCTGGTATATTTTCATTCAAGGTGATTTTGGGGGTATACAATTTGGAAAAAAGTAATTCATGATCATAATTTTGTATCCAGGTCTTTTACCTAATATTGGACCATTTTTCTATTTAATCGCAAATTCTCAAACAATTAAAGCTACTTAAAGCGTCATAATGGGAATACATTATTATCTACCTAACTAGTCCTCTTATCTTCATCACTTATTTTTGATTACTTACTTTATCATTTCTTATATATATATATATTTTCATTTCTGTTAAGGTAGATTCTAAGCATAGGAATTAAGGGCACAAAAGTGTGAGTACTTTAAGACTTTAAATGTATATTGTTAAATTGCTCTAAAAAAGATTCTTGCTAATTTTTATTTCCTACTAAGAATGTACAAAGAAATGACTTAATTTGGAGCTATACTAACCACTACTATGCCACATAATTTTTTCTTTAAAATTTTTTAAATTATAAAAGTGATTCATGTTTGTACACACACACACACAAACACAAATTGTAACAACACTTTCCTCCCCATCTCTCTCACTCACTTCCATTAGCATACAGTTTAGCAAGTATACTATCAGACATTTTTTAATCCAAAATCTTTCTTTCAATTTTGATAATAGTATATGTATTTTGATATGCATTGAAAATGTATAAATAGCCCATCAGACCTGTGATTTGTCAATATTATTGGTTATGATGAAGTTAAAAAATTTTTAAAGTTGACTTTAAAAATGCATATTAATTAAATAACAGGACCAAGTTACATGAAAATATATCCCCCCCACGAAAAAAAGAAAAAGAATAAGAAGAAATCTTGAATGTGATATGAGAATGGTAACTTCGGAGAAACTACCATTGAAGTGTAGACTCTAGGGCTGACTGCTCCTTACCGGCTCTGCGTTCCTGAAATAAATCACTTCCTTTCTCTAAGCTTCAGATAGAGAACAAATAGTAAGAACCTGGAAATGCTGGTCTTTCTGCTGGAAGTGATGCTTCAACAAATGGGCAATCTTTCACTTGAGTCTTGTCTTCAGAATTTGGTTAATCTAACCCTAGTTGATCTAAAGTTGTTATTTTGCACTTTTTAAAAGATTGGCTAGGTGAGGTGCCTCATGCCTGTAATCCTAGCACTTTGGGAGGCTGACATGGGCGGATCACTTGAGGCTGGGGGTTTGGGACTAGCCTGGCCAACATAGTGAAACCTTGTCTCTACTAAAAATACAAAAATTAGCTGGGTGTGGTGGTGTACGCCTGCAGTCCCAGCTACTTGGGAGGCTGAGGCAGGAGAATCCTTGAATCCGGGAGGTGGAGGTTACAGTGAGCCGAGATAGCACCACTGCACTCCAGCTTGGGTGACAGAGTGAGACTCCACCTAAAATAAAATAAAATAAAGTATCTCTTTGCGGGAGAATTTCATGTTAAATTATGAGATAAGCCAACACATTGGCTTTACAATGAACTCCAAAAATTTTATTTTGACAAAGTATTAGTCCTTAATAACTTCATTGTGAGAACAGAAATATTCAAATTAACTATAGTTTCATCATAGGCCAAATCCTGGTGTTGCTTTTGAGTAAAAAATCTTATGTTTTATATCCAAGTAATGTGATATTGAAGCTAGTGGTTGATCATGCATCAAAAATTTGACTCATTTCAGTTATTCATCTTTGTATCCCTAGTACTCAGTTCTGAGAAGGTGTAATACAGATGCTAAACAAATACTCAATGACTGAATGAAATTACACATTACATATTACAATAACTAGTTTGATAGAACTGTAAATTTAACTACTACCTATGGAAGAAAGACTTTCTTTTGAATTTTAGAATATCACTATCGAAACATCTTTGATATCCAAAGGCATATATACAAAGATTCATGTGGAGTAAGTTTAATATAAGTTATTGCAATGTCTCTTCCTTTGAGAGCTGTTCAGAATCATGAATCATCCACCTTTGTCTTCTGTTAGTCACTTTTCCCCAGCCATGGACACTAGTTACCTAGTTGTATATGTTTAAATATGGGTTTATGACAATATATTGATTTTTCTGTAAGAAATTAGAAAGAAGGTGTGCTAGTGACCTCACTTTTTTGATATTTAGAGGGTCCATAATTATCCAATCTGAAGTTTTGAGAAAAACTTTTTGAAGACTGAGTAATTTCCAACAAGTAAAGATCACAAGAATTCAAAATAGATAACTCATTGAAAAATCACAAGCAAACTCAACTAGTAAAAAGACTACATTGCATTGCATAGAAAGGAAGTTCTACATAGGCAGGGAAATACCACCAAGAGATGTGTAAAATGTGGTTAAAAAGCCATATTGTATTCACCTACTCTTTCTTTTGCTAAAATCATCAACTTGAATAGTTTTGCAGCTGGAATTTAGAAAACGGGGCTATCAACTGGATTTTTTTTTTTTTTGTATAGCTTTCAGGAAGCAGGAAGACTTTTCTCTTTTTAAATGATAGAACATAAATACTGAAACAATGACATTAGAACATCTATGCATTCTTGTTTCGATGGAAATTCTATCTAATTCAGCTTCTGGACCGACTGTTCCTTTTTCCATGATCTCTTCCTGCAGGTTTGCTAGAAGTCGCTTTCTCCCCATAAACACTTTTCCTTTGGGAGATTTGGGTGCCTTCCTTTTTTAAGGTTTTAAAAACTAAAATGATTTATAGACTATCCGTATCCTGTTAGAGTTGGACAAGTGAATGGATCATATTTGCATGGGTCACTCTGATTATAGGACTTCACTGTTTCTTGAACTAAAAGTGCAAGATTTATTATTCTATTAATGCTCATAAAGTCACTCTTTTGATGAGCCATAATTTCTCTTTATGAGGAGTGTGTATGCCAGTCACCTATGATAAGGGAGAAGAAAGTCCAGACTTCTAACATATTCACTCACATTCCCTGCAACATTAATAGTCTTGAAACCCCATATGACTCCAGGGGATAATGCCACAGGATAAAGTAACAAAAGGTAAATTTCAAGGAGTCAGGATGTCCCCGTGAGACTTCCCTCACATTGTTGGCTGTGTAGGAAACCAAGTTTTTTGTATTTTAATTAACAAATTTAAACATTAACCCTCCTAATGGAGAAGATAACCCACCAACTAGCCTGGTATTATCTTTGTGAATATTCTTAGGGAACGAAATAGCAGGAGGTGTGAACTTTCTCCTGTTTATCTTAATGGTCTGCTAATGGCAAAGCATAATTAGTTACTTAAATGCCAAGTTTACTAAGGTTTTCACGAAAACCTTCAGCCACAGTGCTTTCCTTGACTGACCCAGCTTGTATTTATACAGTTTTATCATTTGAAAAATTGTCCCAAATAAAAACAAGCAAAAAAAAGCCCATTCCCCTTATGCTTAACCTCTTTCAATTATTTTCATTGGAGAGTTAAAGCGTTTGTGACTTCTAAAAAGTCGAAAAGATTACGTGCATGGCATCATTAATTGAATATGTATCGCCCCCACATTCAAGAAGCAAGAGAGTTTTGCGATAGTTCGTTTCACAGCTTCAGGAAGTCAATTTGCTTCTAAACCAGAACACCGAGTGTGTCTTCTAAAGACCATCGTGTGGCGCCGTATTTGGGATGGACACTTAACCATTGTACCTTTCCCCCACGCACCCACACCAGAAGCCTGAAAGCCACCATCTCCCCGTCGGTCTCTGGATCTCCTCGCTGCCTTTGTCCCTTCTAGACGTGGAGGCTTGAAGAGGAGGTTTGGTTTCCAAGGATTGGAGCGCTGTGAAGGGCGGGGCCACCTCCAAGTCCATCTCCCTTTTTGTCCTCTTCTCCTGGGACGGGAGGGTGGAGCCAGGTCCCCCCGCGGCGGGTTCGGGAGCTCTCTCTATCTCGGTCGCTCGAGGTGAGTGTGAAAGGGCGACAGCCCGTTTAATTGCAGCGCAGGTTAATTTCTTGATTTCACCGCAGTCGGTCCGCCAGCCTCTTCCCTGGTCTTTGCCAAGTGGGTTTACGAGGTCTGAGGCGTGTTGGGGCGCGCTCACGTTCTCGCAAAAGGCTCCTCCCCAGGGCTCAATTCCCCGACTGCGGGAAGCCCTTTGGTGCCCCAGGAGCCTTGGAAACCCAAGGTTTCCTCTGACCTCGTCGCTCCTTCCTCCCTCCCCACCGCCTGGTTCCCTACGTCCCTGCCCCCAGGGAAGGACGGCCCCCATCTTAGGACGTACGACCCAAGCCAACCCAGAAGGTACCTTCACGTCGATGAAGATTTTATCGCAGCCTCCAAAACCCAGCAGTAATAGGAGCTTTCAACCTGAAATACGATTGTTATTTTCCCGGTGCAGAGCTTGACAGAAAAAGTCAGCTTTTTATTAAAGACAAAGAGGTAAATTATCAGCCGGGACAGTGGAGGGACGGCGGAGACCTGGCGCGCTTCCTCCGGTTGCCACGAGGAATTTATGGGGTGGCGGCGGCCAGCGCTCAGACACCCCCCGGGTCCCGGCGGGGAGGAGCTCGGGGCAGGAGGACTTCCCTAGGTCCCTCCGGGCACTCGGAAGGGGGAGTCCTCCCAAAGCCGCACAAAGCCGGGATCATTTCAGTCCGGAACAGCCTCAGCGTCCTCCTCCTCTCTCCTTTCTTCTTTCTCTTCTCGGTGACTCCCGTTCCCCTTTCGCCTCTGTCTCTGCGCCTTGTTCTCTTCTCCTTACTTCTCTTCCCTCTCCTCGCCTTTCCTCTCCCTCACCCTCTTTTCTTCTCCACCGCACGCGTAGAGTGTCATTTATTTATTTATTTATCACCCCCGCCATCAACACCCTTTTAGGGATCCCGAGCTTTTCAATGTGAGTGGGAGGAGAAAAGGGCAGGAAGTGTTGACTGGAAGTGGGTGAAATCGTGCCTCGGGGTGAGAGATTCTGCTCAGGAATATAGGGTCGGGAAAATCTTGGAAAATGAGGATTTAGATCTGTTTATGAAGCCCCGCTATCGGATGGGAACCAACTCCGCGCGCGTCTCCTCCTCTTCCTTTATTGTATGGATTTATAGGTATATATCTTCTCGGACTGTTTCTTGGGGGGAGGGAGGAGAAAGGACGAGTATTTAAAGAGGACAGACTTGCCCAGGAACCTTAACATCGCGCCTTCACCGGATGCGCGCTCCTCAATGCAAAGGAATCCACCAACATCCC
The DNA here is from genome assembly GCF_028878055.3 of Symphalangus syndactylus. Classification (NCBI taxonomy): domain Eukaryota; kingdom Metazoa; phylum Chordata; class Mammalia; order Primates; family Hylobatidae; genus Symphalangus; species Symphalangus syndactylus. The sequence continues at coordinate 38,133,994 of NC_072425.2, read as the reverse complement.
CCAATTCAGACGCGGACAAAAGAAACTTTAATTAAGGTCTCTGCCCCGCGCGCTGCGCGTTTCTCTCTCCTGAGGCTGTTGATGTCCAACTCCAAGATCCGAGAAATAGAAATGGTACAATCAGCCCATGCCCTTGAACTTCAATTGCTCCTGACTTGCTGCATTGATTTTTCTGATACTGTAGAACCCCCACCTCCAACCCCCACCGCTCCCAGTCCAATTAAAACCTTAGGAGACTTTCGACCTGGTGGTGGAGGGGGGAACCACTCCTTTGCAAAAGAGATAGTTCAGAATGATACGGGGGAGATTACACTAAATAAAAATTCAAGGTGTGAAAGCTTCATCTTGGCTCGCGTGTCTTCAACACCATGACACCTTATCATTAAGAGCGCTGATTGTTACTTTCCGAGCCTTTAGATGATCAGCCAGAAAGTGCAAACAACGCGGGGCTGGAGGGTGTAAAGTTATTTAAGCAGGCTTTCTTTTTTTCTTTTGGTGCGCAGTCAAAACATTTCACAAGTTAGGAAAAGAAAGTGGTGGTTCCGAAGCTCGGAATGATGGGCTCTTTTCCTCCTCCACCCCCCACCTTCCATATCAGGAAAGAAATAAAACGCACAATGAGCCTTTATTTCAGGAGAGAAGACTTCAAAATACGTGCCAGTAATGGACAATTTGAGCTTTTCACTGGAAATACTCACACCGCAAGCTGGAAAGGGATTAAAAAGCCCCACGTGGTTGATCTGGGTTTAGACTTGCAACCTCCAGTTCCCCCTGTACGTTCTTTGCAAAGGTTGGCCTCTAGATGGATGCAAGTAAGGGACCCTCTGGGGCTCGGGCTCGGCGCCTCGGGCAGGGCTGACGGTGGGAGCGCTATGAGCTGTTGGGCAGGGTCCTCACCGGGAGCTTCCTCTGCGGGCCAGGGCTGCCGGGCGCCACCGGGACGCGAGCGCGCACGCCTCGGCCCGGCGGCCGCGCTCCTCGCACCGCCTTCTCCGCAGGTCTTTATTCATCTCATCTCCCTCTTCCCCTTCTCCTTCTCCTTTGCCTCCTTCTCCTCCTCTTCCTCCCCCTCCTCCACCACCTCCTCCTCCTCTGCCGCCGCCACCTCCTCCTCTTGCATCTCACTGGCCTGGCTCTGAGTGACAAAGACAATGTCCCAGCCTTAACTTTGCAACCACCTTGCCTCCTTCTGGGGTTCAGCAGGGGGGAGGGGGGACAGCAGCAGCAGCCTCAGCATCTCCTCCAGCTTCTCCTTCTGCTCTTCTCGAGCTCTTGGATAATTCTTCCTCCTTCTTCCCCTAGCCTTTTTCGTCATTTCTTTCTTTCTTTCTTTTTTTTCTTCCTCTCTGCTGCACGTTGTTGTTGTTATTAGAAAGGCTTCGCGCACCCCCTGGTGCTCCGGCGTTTTGTGTGGCAGGAGAAGATTGTCTTCCTTCTCTCTTTCTGTCTTGCTTTCTCTCTCCCCCTGGTTGCTCATTATTCAGAGAGAGACACAGAGGGAGGGAGAGAGAGAGAGCGCGCGAGGGAGAGGGAGGAGAGGAGAGAGAAGAGGAGAGAGGGGAGAGAGAGAGTGAGAGGGAGAGGGAGGGAGAGAGAGAGAGAGAGAGAGAGAGGGAGAGAGACGGATATCTCAGGTCATCTGCAGCTGCAGCGAGTCTGAGGAGCCGAGGAAGGCAGGGAAGATGGCGATCCTCCATTGCTGAGACCCGGCAGAAGCACATGAGACTCCCAAACAACTTCCACAACAATAACCCGAGCAGGAAGAGGAGAAAGAGAAAGAGGATAAGGAGGCGGTGGGGCTGGAGAACCCGAAGCACCTCCCGGCGCCGGGACGCTTCTTCTGTAAGTTACTGCAATTAACAACCACCTCGGGGTGGTCCGAGTGCTCCGGGGAAGAGAGCGCGGGGTGGTGGAGGCACAAACGCGCTCATTCATTCGGCCAAGGAGGGTTGGAGGAGCGGGGAGGAGAGGAAGTCCCCTGCATGGACTGGCTGTTGGAAGAGAAGAAGCGAGAGAGAAGAGGAGGAGGGGGAGGAGGGAGAGCAGGAGGGGGAGGAGGAAGAGGAGGAGGAGAAGCGAGGGAGGAAGAGGAGGAGGAAGAGGAGGAGAAGGTGGTAGTGGTGGCAGTGGAGGTGGCTGTGCTTTTCCTGCTGGCTGCTCCTTCTGCTGGGGGGAGTGAGCGCGGTGGCTTAATTAATTTCGTGTAGTTCTATGAAGAGAAGAGAAAATGAAAGATGAGTGAGAAGAGAGCTGGAGGCTTAGGACGGATGCTCCGAGTGTGGGGACAGGAGTAGGGACAGAGGGGGGCGGAGGGCGGGAGGGCGGGAGGCCGGAGACCTGAGCCGAGAGCCAGAGGGAGCGAGCGAGGGTCAGAGGAGGGAGAGCTCCGAGCGAGCGGCCCCGACCTGAGCGGGTTGACCTCTTTCTTTCTCTGTCCCTCTCCTTCTTTTCCCCCTTCTGTCTGCCTGTCCCCCGCCCGATGGCAAAGCCGTGCGGATTGGCACCCCCCCTCTTCCTCAGGTATTTGGCTCGCTCTCTGTCTCTCTCTCTCTCTCTCCCCGAAGTTGGGATGCGGGGTCGGGATGTGTCGGGGGGTGGCTGCTGCAGCTGCTGGTGCCGGTGCTGCTGGTGAACAGAGAGGCGAGGAGCGGGGGGCACCGGCCGTGTGGGGGGCGCAGGTTCAGGAGCGGCTGAGGAGCTGTCTCCAGGCTGGAGGTTCAGAAGCGTCTGGTGGAGGAGGACAACGGTTTCTGGAGAGGAGAAGCCATTACACACGCTTGGCTCTCCTCTGAGGAAGGGAGAAAGGAAGGCAGGGGCCTGGGGGGGCGTCTCACTCCTGGTGCAGTTCCCAGGGGTCTGCCCTCCTTCCAGGCACGAGGGGAAGCCGCAGCCGCCCCCCATTGGAGCAGCCCCTCTTTCCCTTTCTTTATCTCCCTGTCCTCCATTTGCAAGCTGTCTGCTTTGGTTCCAGTCCAGACTCCAAAACACAAAGCTCCTTCTCACGTTCATTCTCCAGGCTGTTCACCATTCCTGAAGGAACCCTCATTTTCTTTTCATTGTGGCTTCTAACCTACAGAGAGGGAGGGAGGGAGGCTGCCTGGAGTTCCTTTTATATTCCTCCCCAACCAAGAAAAAAAAAAAGTTTCATTTTTAAGCACGCGTCTGGGATGGGGAAAGACCAACCAGTTGGGGCTTTCTCCCAGGGCTCCCGGGGGCTGTGTCTGAGTGTCTGTGTTGGTTGTTTGGTTTGCTTTGGTTTTGTTTCTGGAGGTTGCTTGCGGGTTTTTGGAGGAAGTGACTAGTTTGGTTAAGAGCTGGGAACTGAGTCAGGTAAGCCGTGTCATGTTGTAACTCCACCAGAAAATGGAGGAGAGCGGGTTTCCAGGAGACAAAGCTGAGATGAGAAGTGTTTATAAAATTATGGATGTCTCCATTTTGAAGCTCTGTTGGTGATGGCTGGAGGAGGAGGAGGCTTGCTTGCCTACTCCTCTCTTTCCAGAGGGAAACCTTGTGGTGGTTCCTCACTATCTATTCATTATGCAAGGAAATGAGGGCTTTTAAGGGTTCCTCAGATTTTTCTCCACCAAAGGAGTGCTTTCACAAGTTATTGAGGCGTTTGTTTCCATTTTAAAGTAAACTTTTGGAATGTTTTTTCTCCTTTTGAGTGGACCTGAAGGGTTTTGACCTCCTTCAGGAAAGGCAAGGCGAAAACCTTAAAACAGTTCCACTGAGGTCTTCACACAACTTTAAGCTGCTCCAGGTCTCCTGAAAGTCACCAGGAAATGTGATTTCCTCCTTGTGAAGATGGTGATGGCCCTAAGCTGAGATTTTTTTGAGTTCTAGGGTTTAGTTATCATCATGTTTTGATGCATTGCAAGACTTTATTGTCTGATTTGGGTTGATTTCTGCAAATATAAAAAATAATAAGAATAATCCTGCAAGATCTCAGGGGAACTCTAAGACTGACTAACACCAGTTTCTCCAGGTTCTCCATTTCTCTTCAGGTCGTTCCATTTGTATGTTAGGCCTTCTTTTAGTTTCTTTGTTTCCCCTTTCCCTTTCCTTCGGCTATTTTTTTCTGTGTTTTGAAGTACTCTTAAGTCTTCAGAAATATCAGTATGTCTTCTTAACAATGTCGCTATGGAAACAAATTTTAAAATCATGATGTCAGTTGAGAAAACCTTATGTCCAGGTATCTTCACCTTTTTCATTGGGAGGAATTTATTAATCATGTAGGAAGACATTTTGTGAGGATAATTTGAAAAAAGGACCCAGTCCTACCCTAGTCCACAGACATTGATGGGAGCTCTTCACATATTAATTTTAGAGAATGTACATAATTGACCCAAGCAAAGAACTGAATCCTGAAATGCTTCAGGAATTTATAAAAGCCAACCATGAAGATGTTGCTTTTCCATTAGGTGAGGTAGCCATCTTGAGGATGAGGGAAGATGTTGGAAGAATTTTAGATGAACTGTTGAAGATAGGTGAGGAGGGCTCCACGGTGGAATGAAAACTTCGAGGAGATTCAGAACCAATTAATATATTCTAAGGAGGCTAATTGGACCTTGCTTTCAACTAAGAAGAAATATAGAAAGGTACCAGCTTCAACAGAAATAAGGAACACATTGGTGAGCAACTTATAACAGCATTTTTCTTGCTTTGCTTTCTCATTATGTGTCAGATTTTTTTGTGTAAATTTCCTTATGTCTACAATATTTTTGTACATATTGAAGTGGTTTTAGATTCCAGATGTAATTATATTCTGTTGAGTAGCTGGTAGCACTGTCACTCAGTAAATGCACAGTGCTGTATATGACAACATCACATTTTTCAAACCAAACTGTTGTGTCATTAATTGAGGGTTATTGTTCTTCTGAGGGGTGTGAAAGGAGAGGGGAAATACATGGTTCTCTAGCTGATAATTGTCCATGGTCAATGAAGTAAAACCATGTTTGTGCAGACAAAAATGTATGGTTTCGGTTGATGTGTATGCTCATTTAAAAATACTTCTGTTAGATCTCTGCTCCTTTATGAAAAACCTAGGCCTCTCCAAGAGCACTTAAAAAAAAATCCTACTTGGAATCATAACTTTTATTATTCATTTTTGAATGTTATCTTTTGATACCGTTACTTTTGCTTTTAAGTGAAATTTCACCAATATTATATTTAAACTTGCTAATGCATAAATGGATGCACCAAACTGGGTGTCCAAACCGGGAAGGTCAGATGCAATGGATAAAGAGTTATTTGGAAAAGTAATTACCAGATAATTTTACATCTAATTAACCATGTATGTTTATGTAAACATAAGTACATTATATATTGATCTTGAAACAAACTTTCATGATATCTTTTTTTATTGTTATTGATAGCAGGACAATTGGTTCATTTGCTTATTTCAGCAGGGCGGAAAAATCTGACAATCTGGTTGTCAGTCCAGCTGTTTGACTTTCCACATTTTTTACTTTGCAACCAAATGTTTTGGGGTCTTAGAGTTGAACTTTTCTGGAAGGGAAAAAATTAGGTATTTAAGAGGCATCTTGGAATTTGGAAATGCATTCTAACTGGTTATCTAAGACACATCCATCTCTGATGCCCTTCACCAACATGGCAAACACCATAATATTTAAGGACGTGGTTTTTTGAATTTTTCTAGACATACTCATTTGAATTAAGACAAGTATTTTGAATAAACCACCATGAGAGAAATAAAAAGTATTAAATCAGACATTTTCATTTAATGTCAAAGCTCAAAGATCATTTTTGTTTATGAGACAAGTTCATGTGGCTTACTATGCAAATTTTTTGCCATGGCTCTAATATATCACAAGGAGAAATCATGGAGACATATTTGTGAGCTATGATGCACCCTGCCATAAGAAAAATTCTTGTTGGATCCTCACATTCCATAATATTTCTCATATTGGATTTATGTCAGTCTAATTCATTGACCATGTTCCCCAAGGAATTGTTTTTCCCCCTTACTCTTTGGAGTTGGAGACAACTTTTAGAGAAAAAAAAAAAAAAAACTTATCTACTCTTCCTAATGAATATTCCGGAAGACAGCAGAAAAAAAAAAATCCAGCTCTACTAATGGAGTTTAGAGTACTTGTGGTTGGTTTTCCTGAAAGAAAGGAATGGTAAAGTTGCAATGGGAAAGAGTCCTTTTTTCTGTGTGATGGAGTTTAATAGGGTCTAGTCTGTCTTAAATTATTCCTTGATGTTGCAATTTCTTGGTTAAGGTAACCTTACTTATCTTCTTTATGGTATGTGCCTTTTTCAGACTTACACTTCACTACATCATGAAATTGACAAAACTGTATCAGATATTCTAAATTGATAATTGGAGAACAGAGATGCTGTTTCATAATGCCACAGTCACAATTAGGAGATACATAATGGACTCTCACTGCTAAGGATCTACCATGAATGTATGACTGGGATGATTGGTATATTCAACAGAAGTGGAGGGAGAATATTTCCATGACTGAAAGCTAAAATGCAGTGAACTGAAAAAAAAAAAAATCAGTGTGTGTGAGCGTGTGTACAAGCAAGTATCTTGTGAGTTTCACATACTTATGGAGTATGATGGCTTTGAGAGAAACATTAGCTAGGTGTTGGTGACCTATTAATTGATTATGAGAAAACAGAGAGGAGAGTAGATAATGCTAGAAGAAAATTCCTCTCCTTGTGTGATATGCCAAGACATCTGGCAGATGTTATGTTGGGCCCTAAGGAATGGACAGTTTAATTTTAGCCCTAGCAAGGAAATGGGAAGTTCTAAGCTCTTTTAATAGCACAAGTCTTAGTTTGGGGAAGGTTGCTTAAAAAAATAAGAAAGAAAGGAAAAGAGGCACTTAGTGTTATGTGGAAGAACTCTAGGGAGTAGGGAGTGAAAACTGAAGTTTCACGGTGAGGAGCAAAAATATCGTTTCTCATGTAGAAATTAACATAAAATTATTTTAAAAGTGACAAATATGTACACTGTAAGTAAGGACTATCACTTATTTAATACTCACCAGGCAGAACTTCCAATTTAGAAGCTAGTTGTTTTAGGCCCTAGATCATTTAGATTGTCTCCTCCCTCCACTTGCATTATACTGAAGAGGAAACTGGCACAAAGACATGAAGTGACTTGCACAAGGTCAGAAAGTTCAGTTGTAACCAAGCCAGGCCTAGAACTCAGGTCGGCCGACTCCAGCCTAGTGCCCTTTCCACTACCCCATTGCATTTGATTGTTGAGGGTTGTGAAATAGCCGCTCTCTTCTCCAGGGCCCACAGCTTTCTGAGAAACTCTGTACTCATACACTAGTGGGCAGGAGTATGGATTTTTCTTAGTTGGATTTAACATGTTGGGGAGCCCAGGGTTGAGCGTGGTTTCATTCATAGATCCAGAGACCAATTTTGTTCATGTGACATTCAGTAAAGTGTTAGCTCCCGGGTTTGTAGCTGTACTTTTCTTTTCATCTTTCCTGCTCTCATCTCTCATTCCATCATCCAAGGGCTTGGGAGCGCTTTTCAAATGCCCTTCTTTGGAAGTTTGTGTGAGTCTATTGCAACTTACAATAGTGCCCACAATTGGACTCTGAGGATCTATTTTGCAACGTGGTGCAGATTTAAATTGGCTCCTTTCAGAGATGCCATTTTGTAATACTGATGAATGGCTGAGAGGGTGAAATCCAGTCTGAAACAATTACTGGTGGTTTTCCAATGTTCTTACTCATTCAAAATGTGCCCTCCGTGTATCTTCTTGGAGCCCAACTCTCTTGCAGACCAATGGCTAACCTTTTCCCATTTTCCCAATATACATGAAATCATCCTTAAAATGACTTTTAACAACACAGACATTTAACCATGAGCAATGGGACAGTCCTGTAAGGAAGGGTGCAATGGGTTTCCACTTCTGTCTCTTCTTGGATGAGCAAAAGTGATTTTGTAAAGAAGAAGAGTGATGTTTGGAAGTTTCCACATTTTCTAAGCTCCTTCCAAACGAATGCATCAATTTTTAATCCAGGAGGCAGTCTGGAGAAGGTAGTGCTGGATGTGGACTTCTGGCAGAAACACAGTTAACGCTGTAAACAGTTGAACCTCAGTGTGGCACTCCTCCAAATGAGTTGACTGTCGAAAATAAAATGTTCCAGAAGAACTGGGAGAACAGGAAAGAAGTTAAAACAGCATGGTTTGCATGCCAGTACTAAAGGAAGGAAAAAAAGTTTGGGTTGGGGGGGCATTGGAGAGAAGATAATTGTAAGTTGAACTGTCTCTTGGATTTATAAGACCCAGGAGAAGTTTCCAAATGTGGGAAAATGGTTTTTTATGAATTTAGATTGTATTTGCAGTATGCTAGGAAGCTCTTTTGGATTTTTTTTTTCCCCTTGAACTTTGTATTTGGAGAACTGCACACACTGATAAAAGGGAAATCCATTGGAAGCAATTTGGATTTACATTTTATGCTTGGAAATGCTATCATAAAATTTATCTTTTTTCTAAGTCCTCCTATTCTCATCAGCTGAAGCACATATAGGATTTTTAAAGTCTTTGGATGTGTGATTCCAACACAAAGTTAATTATTTTCCTGGCTTAGAAGGACAAAGGATTGAGTGGTGTGGTGTGAGGAGGTGCTAGTATTGTCACCTACAAATGCATTGCCTTTTACTTCTGGTGAGCAGAATACTTGGTGTCTTCAAAGCATTCTTGCCTAATTCCTAGCTGGAGACATTTTTTCTTGAGTTATTCTTGGAGGGAAGGTTTTTTTTGTGTGCCAGGTCATGGGTATTTTGGTATTGATTTCCTTGCTTTCATGTGTTTGCTTGTTCAGTTCACTGCATGTTGCTTCTGGATATTAATAAAATACTTGTGCTGCGCCTGTCCACATCTTACCCCCAACCTTATTCAAAGAGTAGACCCTGTTCTTTAGGGTGAAAGGAAGTTTGACAGGTACTTATTTGTTCAAAAAATAAATACTTGAAGATGAGAACTGTATAATTCAGGAAGTTATTTGCTAGACCTTCACATAGACAAGTTTTAACAAAGACCACGCTGGGAAAGATGGAGAAAATTCTACTAGGAACCAATAGATCCTGATTAAAATGTTTTAGGATCACTTAAGCAAAGTCTTACCTTTGGATTCAGCTTGGTTGGAGCACAAAAGGAGCTGTAGGCCCAGGTGAGACAACTGTGTCAGAAGTAATAAAGCCCAGGATTTGTGGAGAGAGCTTAGCCGCCACAGAGCCCAGCTGGGGAAGGCCAAACTCACTCTTAAGTTCTCTTCTGAGCAGTTGAACCAGAACACACGCTAAGGCCTCCAAATTTTGGAATTCTTCTTTTTCCTGTTCTGATTTAAGAAGGTAATGCCATTATTCTTCGGTTTTGCTCATGTCCGCTGAGTGTTTCTCTTTTGAACTGGGAAATGCCAGAGGCTGGGGGGTGGGAGCCGATGTCCTCTAAGGGAAAATTCTCCCCGTTAACACTGCAAATGTGCCTTAACATTGTACTTATTACTCCAAAAATAATTGTGCAGTGGCACAATGTGGGATACTTGAAAGATGTTTGCTGCACAAAGGTTCCAATACTCACCTGCAGATTAAGAAATGAGTTTCTAAACCCTCTCATTTCTATTGCTAATGAAAAGCTTTGGAAGGCACCTGTGAATTAGAGCTCCAGCTGCTATCATGGTAGGGAAGTTAGGCCTTGAAAGGATACATGGATTAGCCCGTCAGAAAAGCAAACAGTAGCATCAGCACAAGTAGAACATAGACAAGGTTGTTAAAGCTAACAGGAAAGTAGGCTAAAGCATTGCTGTAATTTTATGGTGGAAATTTGCTGGGAAGGAGTGACTGGTTGGATGGGAGAAGGAAAAGAAGAGAAGCAGGAAAATAATTGACTAGCCAAATTGAAGAAGTCTGTCCGCTGGGAAGAGCCTACAGGAAGAAGTAAGGCATTGCTTTTAAGAAAGCAATATAGCAAGTAGGAAAAGACCTTGTAATTTGGTACCTAACACATGTGAAATATGAAGACCAGTGCTCAGATACACATTCTTTGGCCAGTTCCTATTGTAAAAAATAGAATTGGGTTTGGAGGACAATTTGTGTGACTTTGGGGTTACAATTACAGCCTTTCTGATAAAGGACAGATGGAAACTCAAGGGAACTGGTTAAGTAGGCCTAGGTGGAGATTCTCCTGGAAAATGAATGAAGTAGAGAACAGAGCACAGCAGAAAACAGCTGCATTATTAATGGACAGAAAATGTGATAGTCCTCTCTAAAGTGATCCATAGAGCTTCTCTACCTACACCCTGGGTGTCAGAAGAAATGAAGAACAAAGACATGCCTTTTCAGAGGGGAAAGGAATGGACTATGACTACTACCTGGCGTCAGTTTGGGTTTCGGCCATTGGCTTGAGCCAAGCGTCACAGGCTGGTCTGTCCTTCCAGTCCCAGCATTTTAAAATCCAAAATAAGGCCACTGTGGTCCAGAATGTTTAGCCATTCTAATCCCTAATTACATCATCCCTCTGTGTTATGACTAATTAGTCAGCAATTGAGCACCAATCATTCAACCCAGATTGCCATGGGCCTGATGGAGGGTCCTTCGTTTGGGGTACAATTTGAATGCTGGGTTATAGCTGAAGATGACCAAAGACTTAACTTTGTGTAGAAACCACTGAGAGTACTTATCACCCAGAATCTTTTCTCTTCAGTGGTTTGTATCTTAAATAGTCTTCTCTGAAGACTAATTAGTATTTAATAACAATAAGTGGGAAGGGAGTCTTTGTAGAAGAGACCATTTTCTTTTTGGAGACAGTCTTGCTCCGTCTCCCAGGCTGGAGTGCAGTGGCACGATCTCCACGTACAGCAACTGCCGCCTCCCAGGTTCAAGCAATTCTCCTGACTCAGCCTCCCGAGTAGCTGGGACTACAGGCACAAGCCACCATGCCCAGCTAATTTCTTGTATTTTAGTAGAGACGGGGTTTCACTGTGTTGCCCAGGCTGGTCTCGAACTCCTGAGCTCAGGCAGTCTGCCTGCCTCAGCCTTCCAAAGTGCTACAATTATAGGCATGAGCCACCATGCCCAACCTCAGAAAAGACCATTTTAATTTAAATATCAGAGTTCAGTTGCAAGAACTTCCCCCCTTTCTACTGTCAATTGAATGTTGTCTGTTCTAATATTGGGTAAGAACAATAGAAAATAAATATGATTGCTTCATCAAAAAAATCTGCCAACTCTATAGAGTGGGAATACCACATAGGACCTTAAAAAATGCTGTCTTCCCTCCTGGACTGACTCATAGTTAATACTGGACAATGGTTTTTATTTTTTTCTAACATTTAATATGAACCAGGGACTGTTCATATGGTAGAGGAAACTGAGGTTTAGGGAGGTAAAGTAATTTAGCCAAAGTGATGAGGCTGCAAAGTGGGGGAGCCAGGATTCACATGGAGTTGGGACTGCCTCCAGAGACCTGGCTCTCAGCTGGTGGGACCTGGCCTTGATTATTACTTAGTCTGCTAATAGCTTATGTTCTTGATGGTTTATCTCTTCCAGTTGCTTATGCCAGGAGTATATCCTTGGAGTTCTAGAAGGAAATCTGAGAATAATGGAAAATTAATTGTAATATATTGTTTGATATGAGAGATATAACTTATTGTAATAGCTTGAGGAAGTGTGTTTAACTGAAGAGCACTCTTTTCTGAATTATAGAGGAGATGATAGGGAAAAAAAGCAAGAGACCATGTAGGGGACACTTTAGGGAATAAACATTTTAAAATTATATCAAACTCAGAAGGAGCCACCTACCTGTTATGATAGAAAGATTTGCTGGTGACTTTTTTTTTGTAGCAAAGGTGTTATACTTTTTTTTCTTCATTGGGCCCCTTTTGAAGCCTCAGTGCCCTGTATTGGCTCTGGTTACTATCATCCTGAGAAATGTTCTCAAAAGCTATGCAGATGTTTGAAAATTAGTTCTACTCTCTAATGGTCATTTCTGGAACATGGTGCAGATTCTCTTAAAAGTGTGGGTGCTGATACCCTCCACTCCTTTTCATAATCACCATGTGCTCTATTTAGATCATGGAGATGTGATGAGTGCTTTGGTTTTATTTGCCTCTCTCTGATACATTACAAGATAGTAAGGAAGTTCATAGATGAGCACAAATGTCCCTAATAGAGTGACACACTGTGCTAAGGGAGATAGAGCAGATCCAGATATTCCTACGGTATCCAAGAGAGTAGCTTTTCTGCAAATGGTGGTTGGACATTAGTAGCTGAGTAGACTCTTCAGCCCCCAAGAAACTAGTGGTGGTTTTATAAAATCCTATCTTTGCTGTGGATCTATCCAGTTGATCTCTGGTCTCCAGACAGACCCATAATCAAAACCTTTGTAGAAGGATAAACACATGTCCTGTTTATAAAGTGTACTAGAGAAGGCCACAGAGTCATCCGTTTTTACTTCTCATCCATATCATTATCTACCAAATTTATAAAAACCGTTATTTTCTTAGATAAAGGACTAAAATAGAAAAAAGGCTTAGAAAAAATATATAAAGTGAACAATTGAACTGTATAGTTAAAGAGAGACAAATGGAACTGAAGCGTGTTGTTCTCTGGGTGGAATTTCTAATTTAGAGGAATAGGGACTCCATTCAGGCTTGGACAGCATAAACTGTGACCCTAGGCAGTAGGGCCTAGCATTCTAGGATAATCCCTCAGAGAGCAGCCTGTCTCAAAGACCAGTTCTCAATGGATTTCTTCAGTTTTCCTTTTAATTCTTTGAGGAAACCTACCCAGGCTACCCTCAGGAACTGCTTTGCAGTAAACAAGGTGAACTGGGTCAACATATCTTTGTGGATACAGTGAGAACTGGGAATTTGTGAACACATTCAATTTGAGGGGCTCCATAGAAGAGGAAGCTTGGGATATGTTCTAAGGAGGTAAACTTAGAAAGTTTATGTATGCAGGCCTGGCAAAGGAATCATTCATTCTCTTGAAAAGAAAACCACATTTTCAAAGACAGATTCTATGATAACTTAAAAAGTACATTGTATAGATCACATAAAATAGCACGTATTTAAGGAGGTGGAATTGTATCCTTCCACTTGTGTGGAAGTTTTTATCATTCATTCCTTCTTCTCCCATGGCTTTGCCTCCAATTAGCAATTTTGCAGGCCTGAGAACTGAAGTGGTGTTGAAGAACAGATGTCAGCTGTTCCTGAAATTCATCCCTGCCCCATGGTTGACTCAGTGTTTCAGAATACCTCACCCATTCTTCTGACCAGTGGCTGTAGCTTGTTAATAATGAATGAACATCACCCATAGGTCCTGAAATTAGCAAGTGTTAAATGTTAGGTGATTATTAGGGGAAAACAAGATAATCTAGTCAGTGGGCTTAATTAGGTTGTGATTGCCCAATTGCTGCTTCATGATAATTATATTCATAACCCCATTTCTAGACATCAACTACAATTATCAAAATTGACCCCAGCACAGGTGTTAGGAATCTTATTTGAAGCAGCTTCTCAACGGTGAATATCTGATGTTTCCAATGTGCTTCTGCCTGTTCTTTCTTCCCCTCTTGCCCCCTTTCCATGATCTTTCCCCCATCTTAGTAGAAAGGTCATGGCAATATTATTTTGTCTGTGACCATGCACATATTGTATAGCTTGTGTTGGTGTCTACAGAAAAAGAAATTCTTAAGTTTTTAGGGGTCAAGTATAACTGCAAAGCTCTCATAAATTAGCAAATAGGAATCTTGAAGAATAAAAATCCCAAATTGGCTGGATTGTTATTTTCCTCAGCACATGAAACCTGTTAAGTCGATTGAATATGATTCATTTGAATAGATCTTTTACTTTATAAGGCATAATCTTAAAATGAAAAAGAGAGTCATCTGTGTTTAAGATAATGCCTTAGCAACATGATCACTAAGATTTGAGGGAACTGTAAATCGAGAACTTTTAACTTTATATCACCCCTTCCTTTCCTCCAAATTATGAAATTTGCTGCCAGTGTATTCTAGTATAAAAAAGAACATGTCATTACTAGGGACATTGTTTACTGTTTATCTCCCAAATGAAGTCAATGATTTCCAGGAAATACTAACAACAACCTGTATCAGAAGTGATACAGTGTGGGTATGTCAGTGTGACACCGTGCATCACTGGGCCAGATTGTCATTTGGCAGCCTTCCCTTTCTGACATGCAGTTATATGGGAAAATAATGCACTTAAAACTTGCGCACCATGGCTGAACTTCAGAGCAATTCATCTGTCTAAAGAACAACTAGGAACTCAGCTACTGCATATATTGCTTTATATGTGTATATATGTATATGTATGTATATGTACACACATGTATCTCTATACATAGAGAAAGATAGATACTCTCTAGGCGCTTATTTTTCTCTAAAACATCAAAAGTGCAAATAGTCATCTCTTAGAATTTCTAGGGTGAAAATGCAGTTCTCTGTGCAGGGGTCTCTGTTAAGAAAGTGATGTGTAGTAGGTGGAGTATACTCTTTGGGGCCACACAAGCTGAGGCTGAAATTTGTCTCTGTCCATTACTAGCTGTGGGAACTTGAGTAAGTCATTTATCCTTTCTGTCCTCATGATTTCCTACCCAGTAAAATAGGAATTATTATAATTTGAATCTGTAGAACTAACATAAGGATTAAAAAATAATATGTGTCTAAGAGTCCTGGCTCATAATGGCCACTCAAAGTGATAGTTTCTTCCTTCCTCACTGATAGAGAAACTGAGGCAGAGATCTTCTCCAGGGCTTTGCCCCATTTATCTATGGTCAGTATATTAGGTATTTTTTTCTTGGTCTTAAACTCAGCTTTTGGAATCCTGCTTGTTTAATTTTGTGCCGTGTCTCCCTTTACTGATGAGTAGTCTTTGCTGCAGTTGTCCATTCCCAGGTAGACTTTATTACATCTTCAACTGATGGTCTGTGGATGAAGCAGCACTCTGTATTGCTGTGTGTGCATTCAGTAGGATCTTGTAAACTACCCGAGAATGATGCCATTTCCTCTTGGAAAAAGTACATTTATATGGTAACAACGCCTTCAACCTGACCTTGCAGAGCTATTCCCTGGAGTGTTGTAGGGGAACAATTTTTAATAAACATGAAGTTTTTTGAGTTTTGAGAAGAAAGATGTTATTGCTGTTCCTATTGTTTGGTATCATTCTGGCAAAAATGATATGTCTAAGAAAATTGTCCTTATTGCAGAGAAAATATTGGCTGTGCTGTTTATATAAATGTTGTCTGCCTCACTGTTGCTCTACCCACATACGTATCTCTTAGCCAGTTTGAGGACTGCCCCGTAGCCTGGCTTAGAGATGCTTTGGTTTTCTCTGTGCAAATGTTTATTTTAATAGTCCACATCTGCTTGGTCATACTAATGTACTATAATATCAGATGCTTTGAGACCTCATGGGTAAGGAGACTAATTTTAGAGTGTTTTAAGGGTAGATGATATTTTAAAATGTGGAAAACGTGGAATGGTGTTGGTAGGGCCTAACCAGACTTACCTTATTGGGTCTGGCCAAAAGGACATTCATTGGTATCTTTTTTGGTGGTGGTGGTGTGGTGGTGTGGTGATGTTGGTGTGAATGTTAGTGGGAAAGATGAAGAACATATAAGTGGTTCTTTGGTAAAACCATATAGTGATTTTTCACCTGTACAAGCAAAGTACTCATGATTTTTTTTTTTTTTCATTTGGGAAATTTCCAGAGAAATAAAGGTGTCATTGGAATGTTGTTGTTGTTGTTATTATTATCATTATTATTATTATTTTTGAGACAAGATCTTGCTCTGTTGCCCAGGCTGGAGTGCAGTGGCATGATCTCAGCACGCTGCAAGCCCTGCCTCCTGGGTTCAAGTGATTCCTCCACCTCATCCTCCCGAGTAGCTGGGACTACAGGCATGCACCACCATGCCTGGCTAATTTTTTGTGTATTTAGTAGAGATGGGGTTTCAGCATGTTGGCCACGCTGGTCTTGAACTCCTGGCCTCAAGTGATCCACCCACCTCGGCCTCCAAAAGTGTTGGGATTACAGGTGTAAGCCACTGCGTCCAGCCAGAATGTTATTATTTTTTAATTATAAATAAACTTTAGAGTTGCCACTCTAACTTTGTCCAGAGCTATTTGAAGAGGAAAGAAAAACCTTGTGTTTGTTTACTGGTGTTCACATCTCTAGGATTCTCCTAAATGAGAGATTTTTGGTCTTCAAAGGGTAGAACTCAGAAGTAAAGGAGTAGAGATGTAGCTGGCTGTTGCAGTGGTTATTAGTATAGAATGCCCTCAATACAGTAAGAAATACGGGATGAAAGAGTAGGAAGTGAACCCCGGACTCCCTAGGACCCCTAAAAGACTGGGAGTGGGAAGGTTGTCCAGTTGTTTACTTCCTTAAGAGGTGTATTTGGGAATGCCACTGTCACATGTGTTCAGTTCTTGACATGTAGGATCCTTGCTTATTTGTGACTACAGAGTAATGGGAAAGTGATTGGCTTTGGGGTGTGACCTGAATTCACTCCCCTGCCTGCCACTTCCTAGCTTTGTGAACCTGGGTCAAGCTCATAATGCTCCTCTGCTCCAGTTTCTTATCTTTAAAGTGGAATTCTCTTTCTGGTGAAGCCTGAGAGGCATAATGTATGTAAAGCATTCAGCACCCTGCCAGGGGCCCAATAAATGACCACCTCTACAGTTCATTTGCAATGATCAATTAGGGGCCACCCAGTGCCTCTGGTACAGATGGCATGCTCTTGCCATTCATCCAATGCCTGGTTTTGCATGCTTAGTTAGCAGTTGTGGGATGATGATAGAGTTGGAAATAATTTAGTGTCTTCATCTTCATGTGTTTTATAGAAGCTGTTTATTTAAGGAATATGTGCCCATACCTCTATTCATTCATTGAACACTTACTGAGCTCCTCCTTTTGAGTACTAAGCAGGGCTGCAGTATGCCTAGGTGGTCAAACCCAGGGGATATGAGATCTCTCTATCACAGTTGTGTTAGGCTCTTTGTTTTGGTAATTGAGTGATTATGATGGAGATAGGTGTCCTCAGCCACATTCAAATAGCCTGGAGCCAGGGGATGGTGAAGAGTGGCTTAGGCTGTGGGTAGTGGATTCCTGTTTAGATGCATTCATTTCTACATCTTTGTGTGTATATATTTACAATATAATCTGCTAACCGTATAGTCAGTGCTGCTGTGGTTCGTAATCTGGCAGATCATTTAAATATTTACTCCAAAATATCTTGTTCTCTGTTGGTGTGAAGTAGAGTTTCCAGTTATTTTTAGGTCATTTTCATCTTAGCAACCCTGTTGGAGATGAACCAGACACGCTGCTGTAAACTGTCCCCACATTTGGATAGAATTTAATAAAGTAAAGTTTAATGGTTTGGTCCCAAGAGGCAAACAGACCATCTGGTTAGCAGAAGGTTAGGTCAAGTATTGCATGGCTGCTGAGAGGGCCACAAACCAGCCCTGACGCACTGGTAATGTGTCCAGTTGCTGAATGCATTAAGCATTGAAATGGTGCTTTCAGGTCTGCCGAGCCAGCAGTTCTGTTACCACCGCTGTGACGCAGGAGATAATTCAGCTGGGCAAGCAGCAGCATGGGGGTGGATCTACAGTACAGGATGTGTAATGTCAACATGAAGGATTGGAGCTGGCAGAAGGAAGGGAAGCAGTCATTTCATGCCAGTGCAGGAAGCCTAGAGAGATGCTTTCCACCTACCACCCGCCCCCCCGCCCCCACCTTGTCTCTTGTCCTCTTCTGGAGCTTTCACATTATGTGTTAAATGATTACCTTGTGCATGGTCCATGGCAAAACTTCAGCTGATTTTTCTGCCTCTTTTGGAACCTGTCAGCATAAACAGAGTAAAGCACATTCCACACACATGTAGGGCGGGCAAAGGAAAGAGTTTACTGCACAGACTGGGAGGAGGAGAAAGGGCTTCATTAGGCAGGAGCATCTTTGTGCTTGAGATGGAATCCCATTGTATGTCGCTTTGTGCTCAGATTTGAGACCGGCCATCCATTCAAAGCCTGCAATCATCTCGGAACATTGTGCTGCAGCTGTAGTCGGTAGAAGCCTGCAGAATGGTTCCAGTGATTCTGCAGAAGCTTAGCAATTACATAATTGCTATGTAACTGGAGAGAGCCATCAGGATTGTCTAGTTCCCCTGGAAAGAAAGCTTCTACAATTTGAGGGGTAGATTGTTTTCCCTTGTTAAACCTAAAAGCTGATGAGCAAGTACATCGTACCACTAGGCTGAAACCAGGTCCTCTCATTGGCATGAGAGGGGAAGAAATTCACAAGTACACTTGGCTGGACATTCAGTGGACTTCACAGCTGTGTTAAAGGGAGAAAGAGCAACTCACTGACTCTTGGAATCGTGGATCCTTGTAGCAGTTGAACATGATAGTTGAATTGTTTCTAATATCTGAGACTGTGTTCTATATGCATTCAAGGCATGGAGTATTCCAGAGCTTTCCTAGGAATGGGACAAACAGAGTTGCTCGTAATCACCAAGAGCCCTCTCAATTTCTGCCGCCCGCTCAGGAGGATTTTCACAGCCTCTCTTGAATGAATACTTGCCTCAGATGCTGATCAGTGGAAGCACTGCAAAGCCTGACTCTTCAGATATTCCCGAATGCTGAAATCTTCTCGGCGTCAGCTCATGATTCTGTCCGAGCCTGTGCAGTCCAGGAGCTGGGACAGACTGGACAGTTTGCCTGTGAGAACTTCACAGTGCACAAATGAATTCCTTCTTTCAGCTACCTTACCACTTGTTTTCCATAGTTGAGAAAACTTTGAGGTGGTGTTGGCTAAATGTAGGTGCGAGGGCTGCATTAAACCAGTGAGAAGTCCAAGGCTCCATTTCATCCCGCGTAAAACACTCATCTAAAATTAGCCACATCTCCTAACCCAAGTGTGGACTTTGTGTTTGTTTATGTTAAGTAGCTCTAAATTTCAGTGATCCTGCCTTTCTGGTGTCAGTTTTGTGGAGCTGCCAGAATAGAAAGAACGGTTGTTGGGATATATTTTCATTAATGGTTTAAGTTGGGCCTTTTATAACTGATACTCACCTATATTTCTCTATTTAAATGTGTTTGTAGTCAGAACTTCAGTATAAGGGAAAAGCAAAACATTTTGGTTCCTTTGTGAATTAAAAAGGAATGTCTAGTATGCAGTGTGGGGACCTGGACTCCCAACATGGATTGGGTCCACAGATTCCTAGACCTTTCACCTTTAGACCTGTACATTACTCTGTACCTGGGTTTAACTCTGAGGTTGATAGATACAAATAGTTTCTTTAAGAATTCTGATTCCTACAAAACCACATTGGCAGGTTTTCAAGGAGCCAGCCTGTCTCAGCACTGAGCTTTTATTTTGTAACAATTTGGAGGGGTATAGGATCACCCATGGTGACCCTTTCCTGCGTCATTCCAGGCAGGCCTTGGCATGCTTCGCCAGATGAGTAAGGACGAGGACAGTTGGCAGGAAGACCTGCTGAGTTCATCTTGCTTCGTATCTTAGGAACTGGCTTGACCCTGCTCCATCATCAGTGTTTGGGCCCTCTGAGAAACTCTAGACCATCTTTTCAAACATTGGACCTGGAGATTATGTTGGGAGCAGCAGCGTGCACTCATATGAGAGAGGAGCACTTGATTCTAGCGCAGAGGACACATTGAAGGGGGACCCTTTTCTGTCAGTATTGGTAGGCCTGTGAGGACCTTGGTGGTGAGGGCCATGGTGTATAGTGGAAAGATCATAGACCTCAGAGCCAGTGAGTAACTGGGTGACCTTGAGGGAATGATTTAATCTTTGATCCCCAATTTCCCTATCTGGAAAAAAAATCCACCACTTTGTGAAGTTCTTATGAGGAATAAAGGAAATCATGAAAATAAATCTCTGGTGCAGAGCTTGACATATAGTGGACACATAAAAAATCCTAATTTTCTTTCCTCCCATCTTTGAGTTTTTATTAAACACTTATTATAGGTAGAGCACTGTTAAACAGTGACTATCTGATTAGAATTCGGAATATACCTGAGTTTTACATGAAATCCCAATTGAGGGCTCCTTGAAGCTTGTACTGGTAAGATTGATAAAAGTATACCTTCTTGGCTAAAGAGGCTGAGCAATATTTTTTATTATATGGTGGCTTTTCAAAGCCAGTGTGCTCCCCTATGAAACATGACTCCAAAATCTGGTAAAAGGGAAGTACCTTACCCTCTGTTTGTGCTATCATGAACATTCTGTAATAGATTATATATTAAATTCCTTAGATGAAGTTCTGGTTTTTTGTTTTGACTATTGCTACACGACTAACTCCTCTATAGTAAACCTGAAATTTTCCAGGAATGGCACAGATGTAAGCTATTTGATTATCTAGAATCCAAATGTCTTAACAGTTTTAATGTCTTACAAGCCTTTTTTCTATCACCTCTAGTCCAGTGTGCAACTCTTTATGTTGGTGTGCAGGAAGCCTTTTTGACTGGTTTCAGGGAAAAAGATCTTATTCAGTTAAAATTTAGCTGATCAACTTTGAAGGCCAACCACTGATTTGTTTCATAATGAGTTCCCGAACAGGAGTATACTAGAAGCTACAGAAAGGCAGGCTGAGTCTCCCTTGTTCGCTAGTGCCTTGAGCAGTGCCTAAAACAGATGTACACAGTCAAAATGTATGGAGTCTGTAAACCAAACCTAGCATTTTTAAAAATGTCATATTGCTCCTAAATATCTGTTCTTTAAAAATGCCTACATATCTGAAACAAAATAGTCTCTTAGTTGCTTCTGAGCAGTCATTGCTGCCTGAAACATCACTAGATTTATAGCATTCAATTAAAAAATGAAAGTTAATGTAAGTTCTCAAAGAAAACTACCCATCTCTACAATCCATATTATGTACATTTTGAAGTAAGAATGTCTAACAGTCTAGGTTAAAGAAGCCAAGGAAAATTTGTTTGTTGGTAGCTTTTGAAAGATACTAATGTGAGGATGACATTTTACTAGTATGATCCTGAATGATTCTTCAGTGCATTATAGAGTTAAGTTTCATAGAATTGAGTCTGAAACATTGGATAAGAAAAATTCGAACTCGAATATTCAGTGATTCAAGGCCATTGGTTCTGGAGGAAACTCATTTGCAGTTTTATGTGAAAGAGGAAGACAGGTCTTTTTCCAAGACTTTCTTTGACCTATTAAGTCTAAATGGATGGTGGCATGTATTTTATAGGGTAAATTGGTGGTATGGAAGCCTCAAGGAACATAGAGAAAAATGTTATGGAAAAAAATTATGAGTATATAGTGTTTCCTATCAATTTAACAAAATTGGAAGGATGAAGCAACGGAACTAGGATGATAGTCATGTTCTTTGAAGATGGTCAAGCAGATTCAGAAAACATCCTTCTTCACCTTTGACTTTAGTTCTTGAACATTTCAATGGAATGATTTAGATCATTGAAAGTCTACTATGTGCAGAAGCCTTCTAGGTATTAGGTGACCTTGCAGCATTAAAGAAACCCATGGATCCTGTTAGTCCCAACCTCACTGAAGGACATATTCTGAAGAGCTAGCTCATTAAGCAAGCTTTTGAAGGGTGTGCGCTGCAGAGCAGTTTCCTGTTATTTGGTTAATGGTTGACCTAGTTCTAATGCCATATGCTTCCTGGAACGCATTCTAATATAAAGTATGTGTTAAAGCAAGACTAGGATAATAGCAGGAAAGTCAAAGCCTTTCTAAAGCAGAGACCATATTAACACTGGCCCAGTGAAGGCAGAATAGTGTGTGGATGGAAAATGAAAAGACTTTTCTCCTCATGATCCTGTTTGCTAATTCTGATTTTAATCCTCACATTTTATCCCAGTTCATTCTAAGGAGTTGCATTTTCCCCAGAATACCTTATACATAAGGCCTGCGTCATTAGTTCATTTTTCAGTGCATGCTAGGCCAAGTTTAGTGTTGAAGTACCCTGTACCCTAAGTAAAATTATTACTGCAAGGAAAGATTAGATTAGAGCTGGCTAATGGCAGGTGATTTTGTTTTTGTGTTATTATTTTTGTATTGTAAACAGGGGATTAGTAAATCTTTTCCTCTGAAGTTTGGATGCAGTTCAGAGCTAAGATTGAGGCTCCTTTGGCTTATTTATCCTTTTACCTGGAATCAGCAGCCCTGGCTTGTTCATTTAGATGGACAGGGGAGCCTACGCAAGTCATGGGGGCTGGTGAGCAAACTCTACACCAGGCACATAAGTGTTTGTTTTAACAGCTTCAGAATGTGAAGAATCTGTAGGTCTAGTCTGCTAATTGCTGGATATTTGGGTGGCAATAGAGGAAGCTGTTATGCTGTCTTCATTGCTCATAAAAAAATGTTTAAGCAACCACAAGTGTGTATATATGGTGGGGGAAGGGTGGACAGCTCCCTTTTAAAAAGTTTTCTTTTTAAATCACCATAAAATTGTGGTATGCGGCAGTGATTTCTAAACCAGGCTGATCTTCCGAATTATTCTGAGAACTTAGAAACAAAAAGAGATTTATTAAAAATAGACTTTCAGGTTCTACCACAGGAGAGGAATTCATTAGGTCTAGGGTAGAGCCTAGAATGTTTATTCTTAGAAGCCAGGTTTGGGAGCCACTGGTCTTGGGAATGCAGTATCATTAAGGAAGGGAGGAAGAAGCAGCCACTGTGCTTGAAGGGTTGACATGCAGGAAGTAGGAAAAGGAAAAGAGTTGCTGTCAGAACTTGATATTTGTGGCTGCTAATAATTTGAGCTATGGAATAGGCTTTCGTCTTTTCTTCTCTAGGAATTTAGTACCTTCAGAGCACCTTAAGGGTACTGTATACTAAGTGATTTACCCACTACTGTGGTTACTGGATACTGAGTGATTTAGGTTTGGGAAATGTCATCTCAGTGACAGGCTACATACTGCCACCACCACCATCCACCTCTGCCCTGTCCCCTTCCTCCCACCATGGAGGCAGTGGAAACAGAATATCTGTCATTCATCGGTTAAATTGGATGCAATTTTTTCATATTAATATATTTGGCAGAAACAAAGGAAACACATTGTGTTGATTTCTGTATACAAAGAAATTGCCATGAATTCACCCAAGTACATTTTTGTTTGTTTGTTTGTTTTTTCTATTAACAATAAGGGATGCACTTGTTGACCAAGGACTTGTTCCATATGGCTTCCTGCCTGGCCTGGTTTGAAGCTGTTGCTTCTGATACTGGGCCACTGCTAACTGACCTAGTTGTAAATTAGAGTAACCTTGGCTAGAGGATCAACACGGTCTAGGGTCTAATAGTATGCCTGATGTGTAGTTGATTGTCAATGCTTATTAGTGAATGACTGAACCAGCTCAGTAGATGTTTCTTCAAAAGATAAGAAGTAACCTGGAGAGGTGAAGATTCTGCTTCAAAGCAATGTATGTGTTCAACATAACCTTTCTGGAGAGATTTCTGCTTTAATCTCAATAAAAAGGAAAATGGCCCTGTTGGAAAATTTGGCAGGTCAGACACTTCAGCTTCCCGAGAAAATGCAAGGAATTTATTTATTTTCTGTACATGTTGTCTACTCCTAAAACAACTATCACTACTACCATTAAACTCTCCATACACATTAAAGGAAGTGCCTCTAGAATAAATGTTGTTAAGAGAATTTAATCTTTCTTCACTTTCCTTCTAACTTTAAGAGCCTCATGGGAATGAAAAGAATGTTGTTTTAGAAGTAGAAGAGAAGAAACAATTGAGTAGAAAAAGAAAATAATTTGAGAAAATTTGTCTGGTTGACAGTAATTTTTTAGTAACAGAAAGCAGCAGTCATGGCCCAAGAACCTATGGTTCTTGGTTGTGTCCTTGCCATGCTTAGAAGGTTCAAGAAAGGGAGTATAGTCTCTTTAAAGTTATTTTGAGGAGTTGGACACTACCTACTAGGTTCCTAATGCTTACCCAAGTTAAGAGGTTGAAGTGCCTCCAAGGCTTTAAGTAGCAGCTGAACATGTGATCTTGTTAACCCTGAGATGTTGCTGAGAAGTGACTCAGATCACCGTGGCAAACAATCCTGTCCAGTTCCAGCTGCCCCAGCGGAACTCAGCATTAGGTCACCCTTTAGGCGTATGGTGCAGAGCTCATGCTACCATCAAGACTTTAGAACAAGGACAACTTGAAGTGGCTATCTTGCACATGGGACTGATGTTGAGGACTGCTTGATGTTTTGGAGCCCACCTGATTCTTAAGAGTTTCCAGTTCCTCTATCCCTATTCCCTGTCCTCACATAAACCACTTGGAGAGAAGGGGAGGATGCCAGAGAGAGTCATGTTCTCATAATTATTTGCCCTTTGGATATTTCCTCATCTAGATAGACAGGACCTTTTGTTTTCCCCAGGAAAAGGTAACGTATGCTCAAGGTAGCCTTAAAAAAAAATGTGTGATGCCTATTTTAAATAAAATAACAAACTAGAACAGTTTGTATTTTATTAAATAATAATCAAGAGGTAACTCATACCCAAGAAGTGGGTTTGTTGGCCTTAGCCTGATAGGTGGTAGCCACATAATGACTCATTGAGCACTACTGACTTAGTAAAAAAGAAAAGTAGGGGTGGAGTGGGGTGGTTAAGAAGGTGGCTGGGATTGTTACCTCACTGGACCACTCTTTAAACTTTCTCTGTCTTTTCATGACTCGGGTATGTTTATGTAGATCCAAAATTATTTTAAAGTTTGAAGTGTCTTTCTGTTAGCTGTGTGAATGTGCTGCCTATTTCGAAAGTTGATAATGACTCAAGGGTATCCAGCTGTCAGGATTCAAGCCACTGCATGTTGGCAATGATACTAGATCCTGGTTTTAAAAATAAAATGCCAGGATGCCACCCTGAGGATCCAGACATAGACTGTGAGCACATTTGAAATCTTCATCCTCAAATGTACAACAATGTCAGCTACAGAAAAATAGAAGAGATAGGGTCTGAAAAGGAAGGAGTTCCTGTCATCCGGAGTCAATGTGAAGTCACTGGTTATATGGACCTAGGAAATCATCCCACTTAACCCCTTCATTTTACAGCTCTGGAAAGGCTGAAATGATGTGTCCAAAGTCCGCAATATAGGAAGTTAGTTAAGGAAGCCTGAAATGGAATCTCAGTTTTCTGCCCTGGTGATCCATGCTTATTCCACTACAACAGTGTTGGCAGATAGCTTCTATTTCTCGTGCCAATTTTGATTGATTGGTGGAGAATGCCTGGAGCTCCACTTTGAGGATTCTGTGCCTTGTCTAGGCTTGTTGGAAAAGAGTGTGGAGATCAAGCAGAGAAGTCTGCAATAGGCGGGAGAGGGTAAATGACAGGCGGTGGCACTTCCCTATACTTGCTGTCCCTTACAATTATGTGACTTAAAATTACAGGCTTACTCTTTACCAAAACACTTTCTCCCTTGGTGTTCATGAAGACATCCTATTTCCAAATGTTTTCAAACAAAAAAGAGAATATTTAGTCAAGGTCAGAGAATCTCATTCAGAATAGCTTGTCCAGGTGATTTATCCAGGATAACTAAGTTGTTGAGTAGCAGTTTGAACGAATGATAAGGTTTTCACCATGGGTTTTATAACCTATCATGAAGAGCTGTCTTTCTGCATCGTTGGTATTGTCTAACCCTGATAAGGCTGAGGAGTCATTCATCCATCTGTTTCACCACCATCTTCTAACATGTTGTTCTTACTTGTTATCCACAGCTGGCTTTTCCTTGCCTACATCCTTCTAGGCAATCTACTAAATCCTCTCCCTCCACAACTGTTTTTTTACTTCCATATGGAGGAAGTAAAAAAACAGTTTCACAAAGGTCATAATTTGCCCAGGATAATGCAGAGCCCAACTGGAACCTTGGTTCCCTGACCATCAGTATTCCAAGATACTTCTGACAGGTTTCCTACTTGTTACAATAAAACTAGAAGGAACCTTTGAGGTTATTTATTTAATGTTATCTTATAGCCAGAGAAGTTGAATCCAAGAACATTTAAGGGACTTGCTCAAGGTAACGAAGTTGTTTAGTAGCGCAAACACCCTCTGGATCTTGAAAGCTAAACCCCCATTGTATATACATATATTTTTCTTTCCTTTCTCTCTTATTTTAATGAGACAAATGAACTGTTTATTGTTGAATTCACAGGGATCATGATTGCCTTGCAACATACTAGAATCTGTAGATTTCAAATAGAATGATGAAACTGTGATTAAAAAGGACTTTTTGGGTTATCGTTACATAGTTTATGTATTCCATTTAGAAGGAAAGACTGATAATAAATTTTCTCGTAACACGACCCTCACAAGTGTAATTTTGGAACCCTTTCTACTTCCAAAGACAAGCTGTTGTGAAGATGAATGTGGGAGATAAATGTGCCTGGCAGCCTAAAGCATGCCATGAAGTCGTGGTTGTCTAGCCCAGTGCTAGGTACATGATAGCTGTTTTGTAAATGTGGATTTTTTTTTTTTTTTTTTTTTTTTGTTTGATATGGAGTCTCCCTCTGTCGCCCAGGCTGGAGTGCAGTGATGCAATCTCGGCTCGCTGCAAGCTCCGCCTCCTAGGTTCACGCCATTCTCCCGCCTCAGCCTCCCCAGTAGCTGGGACTACAGGCGCCTGCCACCGCACCCGGCTAATTTTTTGTATTTTTAGTAGAGACAGGGTTTCACCGTGTTAGCCAGGATGGTCTCGGTCTCCTGACCTTGTGATCTGCCCACCTCGGCCTCCCAAAGTGCTGGAATTATTACAGGCATGAGCCACCACGCCCGGCCAAATGTGGATTTAGATCTACCACCAGAACTCTGTCATGGTTATCTTTTTATGTATGAACTGACAATACTTTGCCCTGAATAGGGTTAGTGTTTAGCAGGGAGGAAGCTATGTTTCACTGGTAGAGCAGTCCGTTAATGTCTAATTTGAGATGAATGCGATTGATAACAGCATAGAAAAAGCTGTTGTCATTTCCCATTCAGTTGCATCCATTTGCCCATCTTGGCCAGTTTGGAAAACATAATTAGGGCTCTTTTTTGGCGTCTTCAGTATCAGATAGCTCCTTATACGCAATGCCACTGTGGTCTGTTGCCATTGGCTACTCCACATCTGTCACTCTTCCCACCGTATTAGCTAATAATGAGAGAGAATTAACCTGGATTTCTAAGATCCTGGTGTTCAAAAGTGTTGACTCTTGGACCTCTTAGGAAGTAGGCAAAGTAGGCCACCTTGGAGCTTTTACCCTCTGCTGGAATATTTCCTTTTGAAGCGCCACCACTTATAGAATCATCGATTAAAAACCTTTCTCATGTTCCTTCTGGAACCTCAATCTAACCTTGAGCCTTTGTTTTTGGAAGATAATGGTACAATTTCTACACAAAACTGGGAACAAACTACTTTTATTTCCTTTTCCTCTTAGTTGTTTCAGCAGAATGATCCCCTTTCACTTTAACAGAAAGATTCTCTTTTTAGCTTAAAATATTCCGGATATGCTTTAACTTGCCTTGGGGTCATAGCACACATCTCCCAGGACTGATGAGTCTTGTCAGTTGCCCCAGGGTGAGAACTTTAATAAGCAAATTGCACACACCTGGTTTTGCAAAATATTGGCGTAATGGGGCACCTAGGTGGAAGTCAGTAAGTACGTCCACTCCCTATGTACACACCCTTCTTCCCCACCCCCTTTAAAAGGGAGGCCTCAGAAATGCTGCCTCCCCATTTATCTTGTAAAACTTTTCTGTCTCCGCTTCGCTGTGCTTGGGTAGCTCAGAGGGTTGTGATCGTTAACGAGCTCAGGGTGTTACTGTCACTGCTGCTGTCTTGTGGATTTGAAAGTAATGCCAGTGATGATGGGATGTGGTATAGGTACGGGGGAGTCTGGTTAAAAGGGAACAGGGCTGAAGAACTCTCTTTGTCAGACTGTGATTCCCCCTGCTCTGCTCTTTGATTTGTGGCTGCCATTGTTGTTTACACGGCCTTTCCCCGCTCACACTTTCCTTGGTTGGTTGAAAAGAAACAGCCTGTTTTCCTGTTACTGAATGTTGGACCCTGGGCTTACTTGTTTTTTACTGTTTTTCATTCATTTGTTCATTCATGTAAATACTTACTGAGCATTTGACTGCTTCCCAGGCTTTGTGCTAAATGTTGGCTCTACAGAAATGAAAGACCTAGACCCTGCCTTTCAGAGGCTCATAATCTAGTATTTACATCTCCAGTTGTCAACAGGTCTAACACATTACCACCACCACTAGAAGTGGTGCGTTTTAATGCATTTTATTTGGCTTATGTGCTATCTTTATTTGCTGACGATCAGCTCCCCCAAATAAAGCTATTTGGATATCTTTCTTATTATCCATTCTTTCAGACATGTTGGCTTACCCAGGTGATCAGAGTGCAGGGTAACTGCCTTAGGAAGCTATAGTGTCATTGATACTTACACATATCCAGGCCAACTAATAGGTGTGACCATTTCTTTGAGTGTTTTATGCTCTAGTGTAGAGCTTGACTCCACCTTACTTTCCGGCTGCCATCCAGTTAACATATCCACAGGATTCTTAGACTAGGCATACATCATTGTATATATTCTGCCTAAAAGTTTGTAAAATCTAGTGGCGGCATTCAGCTCTTTTGGCAATAAAAACTGTATGTGAGAATTTCGTGGCCTTGACTGAGCTGTGTATGGCCTCACTCTTCAATTCTGTTGTCAGCCTATGTTCCACAATCATTTGTGTGTATGGACCTCAAGAATTTCAGTCATCAACCCAGCAATGCATGCAGTGCCCCTTCTAGGAACACTGGTGATCTTCTGGTCTCTTGGTTTGGAGTCACTTAAACATTGTCGAGAGAATTCCTTCATTTCCTTCTGGAGTCCTTTTTGGGCATACAAAAATCTAGCACTGGAAGCCACTTAATCAAATATCATATCCACACACCTGCAGTTCTTTATGTCCACAAACATGGTTTTACACTTGTATGCTGTAGTTAGGCTCAACTCCATTTGTAGTGAGAAACATTTGAAGCTTGTCCCCACTCACAATGATGATGCACTTAGGCTTACCTTCGTAACATGGGTAAATGTCTCAGGTTAGCCAAATGTGTCTAGGGTCAGAGGGCATATGCTTTGATATGGAATTCTGGAGGTTATTCCCTGCCTTTGTCCTCTGCTCTAAGGCTCATGTCACTTGCATCATGCTGTGACATGAAACAATATTGCATCGTAGGGAGTGCATAATAGACTATGTTGTTCAATTATCATGAGATTACCACATACTCTTGCCTGGAATCTTGCCAGCAATAGTGAACAAAAAGATGACCCAAGCAACTTTCTCACTTTTATTCTTGAAGACTAAATGGCATCCTTAAAATCTGATGGTTTTCTTTGTACCCTTCTGGTTGAGTAAAGAATAAGATAGTCTTTTTCTTTTTTTGGACAAATCATATGGCTAGTACAGGAAATCAAGGAGATTTCTAGCTAATTTAGTAAAAAAGTCAGAGGTGGAACAGAAAATTCACCGGCTGAAAAAAGGAGATGATTGATTTCTAGGAAATGGGAGATTGTTTGGTATATTTACAGTAATGAAGAAGAGTTCTTCCTGGAACAAAAGTACTGAATAAATAACAACAAGAGACAAAAAAGAAAAATGCATTTCCCTGGTACACAAACCTTGAAGCTCATGCTTTTTGCCATTAGGAATTCTGAACATGTCTTGAATTCTTAGACTTTCTTGATTTTTAAAATCTAATATTTAATTCCAAAATAATTTTTATTCATCTCTGTGTTTTCTTTGTTTTCCCCCTGAGTTATCTATGTCCTCTGAAAGTTTAAAAACAAGTGATTTTTTTTCTCATCTTGTTGGCGGAGACACGCAATAGGCTGCCTCTCTCCTTCTCTGTGGAAAGAATGGAAACATAGTAAGCGGCCAGAGGAGCTCCATACGGATTGACATTCCTTGCTTCTGCTTTTGAAGTTACGATGGTCACGAGAGAGAAAAATATTTTCGGTTCCAAGCCTAAGAAAAGGACATTCCTTTTAGTCTTGGCATTCTTGTTTTCATGGTGTTGATTTCTCTTTGAATTATCATTAGTGCCATTAATAAATCACATCTGAACATAAAGTCACTTTTGCAAGTTCTTCCCCTCTCCACACCCTTGATTATAGAAAAGGTGACGTTTCTTGATATTTATCTGAAGTAGCTTAGAGTATGTTTTCCTGGCTTTTTTTCCCCCCTCTGGATAGGTTCCCATTGTTGATCAAGCATATTCAAGAGAGTTTTTTCCCAAGAGTCCTGAGAGACCCATCTATGCATTCTATTCTGTTAAACAAGGAAAATAATAATAATAATAATAATAATAATAATAATAATAATAATAATGTTTAGCTTTCACCTTGCTTTAGAGAGAGAAATCTCAGAGGAACCATTTTCCTTTCAGGAGGATTGGGATTCTTAGGTTAAAGTCCATATTATACAAATTCCCTAATGACAAATAACCTATGTAATCAACAATCTTTCTTTTAAATGTATTTCTCTATTGAAAGAGCAGGGGATTCCATTTGAGGCTGTTGATTAAGACATGAAGACAAGGTCTGAAATTGGTGGTGGCCCAAGGTCGTTGGTAGAGCTAATGGACCATTTGAAAATTATTAGCAGCTGGTTTAATAGAGTTTTAATAACTACAGCTGTGAGAAAATCCAAGTACAAGGTATTTGGAATGTTCCCTTTGAGGTCCTTTCCTTTTGTTCTATAATAATCCTGGCATCCATTTAACGAAAGTGCAACTCAGAAGATTAGGTAGCTATATATGTAAGCATATCATGCAGGCTTTATTTGCTTTAGGTTTTTACCGTTAAAAACATTTTTGGGCATCATCAAACTTGTTACACAACCTGCACATCCCCATGCCCTACTCAATAACACCACGATCTCAGGGTCTCACAGTGTTGGAGAATTTCAATGGCTCATCTAAGAGTTCTTCTCGCTTAACATTTTTTATTGAAAATTTTTTACTGTATCTAAGGATTTGTGGGGTTCAATTTGCCAAACTCCAAGGCAGTGGAAAAGAAGACAAAGACAACTACATCAAGTCAGTTTCTGGTTTTATATAGTTTAACAGAAGAATAATTTGCTTAGATCTTTGCCTTCATATTTGGAGGCATATACTCTTTCTCTCTCTCTCTCTCTCTCTCTCTCTCTCACACACACACACACACACACACACACGCATGTTATGCATAGATGAATAATATTTGGTCTGCAAAGAAATAGGCCTGTTTCCTCCATCTGTCATGTGTACCTTGCTAACCCAGAGAGTTGACATGGAGGAGGAATGCAGAGAGCCTTTCACCCTTAATGGATTCCACAGCTGTGAGTCACCCTGGCCCCAGGCTTCTCGCCTTTGCTTCATCCCATTCCTGCTCTCAAAGTCAGAGGTCTGGATCTCCAGTTACTGACTTTGGAACTAGGGGGAAGATGGCACAGGGGACATAAAACAAGAGCCCCCTTCTATATCTCAGAGCAAATTCCTGAAATATACTACCAAAACATAAAAGTGTGGAAGTCAACTTTAGACAAATCCTTGCCTTATATTGATTTGCAGAGCTCTTTAGAAATCAGACCACAGCTTTCAGTATACATTGTATAAATGTGTTCTTCACAACACAATGCCAAGAAGCAGATGTGCTCTCTGAGACCCACAGAGGTCAAGCGACTTCCCCAAAATCATAGCTGGTTGATTGCCAGGACAGAGACCCAAACCTTGTCTTCTGACCAGCCCTTTCCAGTATACCATGGATGACTCACCTGCAAATGACAAATGCTTTGTAGTCTTTTAAAGGAAGTTGGGGATATTCAGGGGACATGCTCTAACCTTGTGAGAATGTATCATCATGGAAGGAAATCACCATCCTTTTCATAGAGTAGTCCTTGGAGTCAGTTGCTGAGATGGCTTGCTATGGCTTTTGCAGGATGGATTTTAGTGATGATAAAGGACATGGTACATATTTGGTAAGACAAGAAATGCCCACGGAAATAGTAAACAGTACTATCATAATTGTTTCCATTTGTCTTAACTGCACTCGAAGAGATATCCCCCAACTCATCCCCAAACTAATACCTTGAAAGCAACAGGCTGTGATGGAGAGGGAAAGGGGTAATGCAAACAGTACTCAGGAGACGGCAGGAACTATATTTTCTAAGAGTCAGATTCCCTGCTATTTCTGTTGTCTCATTTAATCCTCACTATATTGTCATGTAGTGGATGTAATTTTATTGTTATTCCTATTTAGCATATGAGAAAATAGAGGCTTTAGACAGGTTAAGTAACTTGCACACTTGTACTACGTGGTAACTGTCAAAAAACTGGGATGTGAACGCAGGTCAGTTGCG
The DNA here is from genome assembly GCF_028878055.3 of Symphalangus syndactylus. NCBI lineage: Eukaryota > Metazoa > Chordata > Mammalia > Primates > Hylobatidae > Symphalangus > Symphalangus syndactylus. Next base: position 38,101,602 of record NC_072425.2, on the reverse strand, counting down.
CTCTATCCATTGTGAAGTGCTGCCTACAAACCTCTTTGAGATTATTGAGAAATGTGATCCTGACATTTCTGGAGGACTAGAGAAGTCCGTGAAAATATATGGCTAGGAATTATTGGCAACAGACTATGTGTAAACTGATTTTTAGTATTTCCTCATTTAATCCTTGTTATAATCCTATGAAATAGTACCATCTTTACACTTTTTACAGTGAGGAAATGGAAGCAGAGAGAGGTTATACAACTTGCCAAGATCTGACCATTGTTAATTGATAAAGACTGGATTTAAACCGGTAGGTGGGCTGCAAGCCCATGCTCCTCACTGCCATACTGGGTGCTGCTAGGCCGAGGTTCAAAACAGCCCTTGTTGGCTGAAGGTTTTTTTGAGCTGGCTCAGCTCTGGGGTTGGTGCATTCTGTAAATGATCAGTTTGACAGTGTAGGTAGTAGAGACATGCTGCTTTAAGAAAGAACTTTGTATCTCTATTACAGAGAGAAGACATAAAGATATTAGTTCAGTCTTCCATAACACAATATAACAGACTTTCCATTTTTAAGTGGGAGGGATCTCTAACTCTTTGGTCTTTATCTTAAGGAAAATGTAAAGGTATTACAGGGCTGTAAGCATGACAACAGATGTGATTAGATTAGCGTTTTAAATCTCTCACTCCAGATGTTCAGCTGCATTAGGTAACTACCTCAAGGTGAGTGCCAATGAAAACTCTTAAGTACTTTGTTCAAAGGAATCCTCCAAGGTTTTCTAGGTCTGTGCTGTCCAGTATGGTAGCCCTGAGCCACAGGTGGCTGTTGAGCACTTGAAACAGTGAAACAGCCCTTGAAACAGTGCCTGGTCCAAATGGATATGCTGCTGTAAGTCTAAAATATACTGAATTTTGAAGCTTATTAGAAAAAAAGGATGAAATATCTCATTAGTAAGTTTTATATTGATAAATATTGTAAGTTTTCTATTGATAAATATAAAAATATTGAGATAATATTTTTGGATATATTAGGCTATGTGGACTATGTTATTGAAGTTAACAACACTTGTTTGTAGCTGCTAGAAAATTTAAAATGACATACATGACTGGCATGATATTTTAATCTGATGCTGCTGGTCTAGGTAATTTCCTTGCTCTCTAGTTAAATAGGAAATTTATGGGAATACCATTATCATAGGTTGATGCACTGTCTCTGAGTACCCTTTGTTTAAACTATTCCAACCTAAGGTCTGTTGCTTCTTGGATAATATTCCATACCTTTATTGGCACTGTTCTTTTAAAATTCAGTTAAAAGTATCATTTTCCATTTATTAACAAAGAGTAGACTGTTCTTGACATATGTTAGAAAAAATTGAGCTTAGACCACATCTCATTAGTTACTCTGGATGGGTCAGAAAGTGGTGACCTGGTTATTAGACAGAGTGCACCAAGCATTAGCTTCTGCCCGTGCTCCCTTCTAAATATCATGTAGGCTTGACCCCTCCTCTTCATCCCCAGTGCATCGTCTGGCCCAGACTTCCTTTTCTCTCGTCCCTGGACCATCTCAGCAGCTGCTTAGCAGCCTGTTTCCCACCATCCTCTTCACCTCTAGGAGTCCCTCATAATGGTACCAAAATAATCTTGATAGGACACAGCTTTCAGTATATCACATTGCCCTGATTAAGGATGGTAAGACATCCCTGTTTCTGTCCGAATGAAGGGAGGGAGGGAAGGCTCTGACATTTGAAACTGGATAGATCTTATGTTATTTAATCCCTATGAAATGGATATTTTTTTAGTCCCATTATACAGGTCAGGAAGTTAGAGGTCCTATTGTCTTTCTTTGCTAAAACCTATGCTAGTTCTAGTGACCTGTGCTGATTGCTAGCTTTCAAGAACATTCATGGAAACAAAAACTTGGAACTCCTGTAATGCCATCTTTTTGGGGTTGGGAATATGTATTGGGTTCCTCTTTCTTACATATATTCATGGAGTTATTCATAGACAAACCATTCAGTCTGGTTATGATGTTTACCTCCCCTCTACATCCTGGTTTTATTTACTTATGAAAAGAAATGCAATGTAAAAAAAACAAGAACATTCATTATCTAACCCACCCTTTCTAGCCTTCAATCATGTCCTTTTCTTTCCCAATGGTCTAATCATAACTTCCCTCTGCATCTCTGTACTTGGAAACTGTACCATAACAATCTATGCCTTATTATAGGTGTTTGGAATTCTTCATTCTCTGATTGTTTTTATGTTAGTCTTATCCCAACTATATTTCTAACTTCCATGAGAAAGAACATGCCTTATACCAGCCTTCTGTCCCCCTCATTGTTTTTGTTTTTCTCTCATGTCTAGAACCATACTAGCTATGTAGTGGGCACTCAAATGTTTAGTTAGTGGATGGTGCTGGCATGTGGCAGCTGGTCAATAAATATTTGTTTTTGGCTCAATTGAAAATGATTTTTTAAAAAAATGAGGGCAGAGAGCTCCAGATCAATGATTCCCTCTTCACCAGTCTAGATGTGAGGTGGAGTGGACCTTGGCAATGACAAGACACTTCTAAGCCAGACTTGACCTCATGGCGTCTCAGATTTCCCACCTAATCTCGGTTGTGGGATGAGGTGGTCATGGCTAGTATTCCATATAGCTCCAGAAGGTAATGGGTTATATTGTTCTAATATTTCCTGGAGTGACATTTAAGATGTTTATTTGTGTTTGGGGGATAGAAGGTAAAGTATATAATCCCCTGAGGACAGAACCTGTGTCCTCCTTAGGGCCTCCTAGAACAAAATTGAACATTAGATCAGTGAGGTCGACTGATTGATGAAATATTTTGTTCAAATATGTGTTTCTGCTAAACCTTGCTGTCTCTTGTATGGGATACACCTGCTCCTGTCTGAAGTTTATGAAGACAGCTCACAAAGCATTGACATTTGGTCCACTTGCTAATAGGCAGTTAATGTTCTGTGGTCAGTCTTGGCTGTGCCTCTTTTCTTCACGTGCCAACATTATTTTGTGGATTCATATTAAGTATTTAAACACCAAAGTGATCACACACTCACACATTCCCTAAAATGTGGGCTGACTTGTTGGCCAACCATTCATGAACCTGGGGATTTTTTGAGAGAGACTATTTAATTTGTTTTCTGATTTCTCTGAAAACATTTAAACAAACAAACAAAAATTCCAACTTGTAAAACCCACATACTAATAAAAATCACATAAACATTATAGAAGTTGGAATTCAGAAAAAGTAAAACTTCTTTTCGACCTCCCCTTCAGAGAAAACTTCACCAGTAAAAGTTTAAGGTATATGGCTTCTGGTCATTTTTCTATATTTATATATTTGCATCATATTATTATTATCAGTATTTGAGTAGAAACAGATTATGTGTTCTGTTTTGCAACTTATTTTTTCAACACTTATTTTTGCAACACTTCCCCTAAGAATTCCCTTAGTACAGTTTTTGGTATGCAGGAAAAAGAACTAGATGCCTGGGGTTCTTAGCTTTGGTGACAAGATAACTTTGTCTACACTGTTGAACTTTTGCCATCAGTGACCTCATTCTACTTTAATATGTCACTCTTTGAAGACTTACTTTTTTTTTTTTAGTAATTCCATGGAAATAAACTATTTGGAGACCAGTTCTTTTCAGTTGTGATGCTTCTCATCCCCTAAATACACCAGTCTTCTGGAATGTAGTAATGTTTTATGAGTAAAAATTATGTTTTGTAAGGGCACTTCTCTTTGTCTGAAATTCATTGCCAGAGGCAGGGACAGAATAAGGAGCACAGTAATATGCACAAGCATATGAGAAAAGGAAGACAAAGGTAGAAGTATCCTTAAGTTTGAAAATGCCAGATCTGCTAGACAGTCTTAAGACAAGGATGGCATTGAGATTAGGGAAGGAGAATAGAGAGGGAAAGAGGCTAGCAGCAGGGCCCTGCTGATCTATGGATTCGCCCCCAGCCACAAGCCAGTCCCTAGCTCATGGCCATATGGGACTGAGGCTAAAGCCGTGCTCTAATTCTGATCCTCAGCTTCTCCAGCAGCCCTCTCCCTCCCCCCACAAACACATACAGCCTTGCAGTTCCTCAGCATTAGCAAATGTTTAATTTCTTATTTCATCAGTGCTAAGTTGCACTTTTCCCCACATTTATACATGCATGTTATCATCAGTTTATATTTAGTGTGCATGGAGTCCTCCCTTGAAAATTTGTTATTAAACCAAGTCTTATAATAAATTTGGAGGTAGAACTCCAAATAGAGGAAGAACAATGTATGGGTTCTGGACTCTGCCTGGAGATGGGTTTGAACAGACAGAACACAGTCCCTGCTTTCAAGAAACTCACAATGCACTGTGGGGAAAGAGGCAACTAAGTGGATGGTGCTGTGTGAAAATGTTTGGGAGATTCCGGGGTACCTAGGAATGGTCCAGCCCAGCCTTGGGGTGCCAGAAAAGGCCTTCTAGAGAAAGTGATACTCAATTGGGTATGATTTTGCGCTGACCCTTCTGGAGGTGGAGGGGGAATCATTTGGCAGTGTCTCCAGAGAGACAGTTGAAGCACTGTTGGTTGTCACTACTGGGGATGAGGGAAGATGCTACCAGCATCTAGTGGGGATGTCAGGGCTGCTGCTAAATATCCTACAATGCCCAGGACAGCCTCTCACAATAATTATCAGGCTTCAAATGTGAATAGCACCCTGAGTTTGAGAAACCCTCCTGTAAGTTGAGATTGAGGGATCAATACAAATTGGTGGTGCTGGGGGAGGGGGTCAGGGTGCAGAGAGTCATAGGTGTCCAGGAAAGGGAGTTATTTGGAGGAAAAGTTGGCCATGGTGGAGAATGGTACCGAAACAATGGTTTTGTAAGGTTTAGAAGCAAAAGTATCGTATTATTGGTCCTAAGAAGGTTGTTGCTGACCATGATGAATTTGGTTTAGCAGAATGAGAGTTACAAAAGCCAGATATAGAAGACTGAAGGAGAAGTAAGGAACACGAAAGCAGTTTGTGAAAAGGAGGAATTAATGATAACAATGGCAATTGTAGTTAAGTTTTTGTATATGCCAGCAACTATGCCAAATGCTTTATGTTCCTTATCCAGATTATTCTACACAACCCTGTGATATATGGATTACTTGGTATGGATGAGGAATAGAGGTTTGGAGAATTTAAATAGTTTGTCAAGGATTCATATAGCCAAATCATGGAGTCGGGATTCAACCTCAGGCCTCTTTAACTCTGTCTATAATTTCCCTAGAGAAGAAGATAGGCCAGAGGGACATGGAGAGAGAGAGAGAGAGAGAGTGTGTGTGTGTGTGTGTGTGTGCCTGCATGTGTGTTTTTTCCCCTAGATGGGTGAGAGTTTAAGGTGGGGATGACTTAGCTAGTAGTCAAAGATAAATTGAAAATGCAGAAAGGATAACTATCAGATCATCTCACAGATGAGGCAGGTGAGGACTGACTCAAGAGCTCAAGTTAAGGAATCAGCCTTAGATGATGGGACATGGGAGCACCACTTCCACTGTGGCACGAGGATAAGAGAGAAAAGATAGGTGTCTGTGCAGATGAGGAAGGGAAACCCTGAGAGAAAATGGAATCCTCTTCCTCTTCTCAGTTAGACACAGTGAGCAATGGGAGACAGACTTAACTATGTGAACATCAGATTACTGGGTGGAGTTGAGACCATGAATTTACAGGGACACCAGTCTGAGGATATGCAAAAAGAATTTGGGAGAAAACACTCATTTAAGATTGTTCCAGAGTTGACATTTTTTTCAGATGGTTATGTGGGAAAAGACAAAGGGCTGGGTTACATAACAACAGCTCATTATCAGTTTTCCTCCACCTGCTTACATTCCTTTAGGAGGAGATAGTGTGGCTTTTCATTTTTTTTTTAATTTTAATTTTATTTAATTGTTTTACTCTTCTTTAAGTTATTGGGGTACAGGTGGTATTTGGTTACATGAGTAAGTTCTTTAGTGGTGAAGTGTGACATTTTGGTGCACCCATCACCTACATATACACTGCACCATATTTGTAGTCTTTTATCTCTTGCCCCCCTCCCACTCTTCCCCCCAAGCCCCCAAAGTCCGTTGTATTGTTTTTGTGACTTTGTGTCTTAATAGCTTAGCTCCCAAATATCAGTGAGAACATATGATATTTGGTTTTCCATTCCTGAGTTACATCACTTAGAATAATAGTCTCCAGTCTCATCCAGGTCACTGCAAATGCTGTTAATTCATTCCTTTCTATGACTGCATAGTATTCCATCGTGTGTGTGTGTGTGTGTGTGTGTGTGTGTGTGTATCTCACAGTTTTTTAATCAACTCGTTGATTGATGGGCATCTGGGTTGGTTCCATGATTTTGCAATTGTGAATTGTGCTGCTATAAACATGTGTGCAAGTATCTTTTTCGAATAATGACTTCATTTCCTCTGGGTAGATACCCAATAGTGGGATTGCTGGATCAAATGGTAGTTCTACTTTTAGCTCTTTAAGGATCTCCACACTGTTACACTGTTTTCCATAGTGGTTGTACTAGTTTAGTTCCCACCAGCAGTGTAGAAGTGTTCCCTGTTCACTGCATCCATGCCAACATCTACTGTTTTTTGATTTTTTGATTATGGCCATTCTTGCAGGAGTAAGATGGTATTGCATTGTGGTTTTAATTTGCATTTCCCTGATCATTAGTGATGTTGAGCATTTTTTCATGTTTGTTGGCCATTTGCATCTCTTCTTTTGAGAATTGGCTATTCATGTCCTTAGCCTACTTTTGGATGGGATTGTTGTTTTCTTACTGATTTGTTTGAATTTGTTGTAGATTCTGGATATTAGTCTTTTGCCAGATGTATGGATTGTGGATGATTTTCTCCCACTCTGTGGGTTGTCTGTTTACTCTGCTGACTCTTCCTTTTGCTGTGCAAAAGCTCTTTACTTTAATTAAGTCCCAGCGATTTATCTTTGTTTTTATTGCACTTCCTTTTGGCTTCTTGGTCATGAAATCTTTGCATAAGCCAATGTCTAGAAGGATTTTTCCAATGTTATCTTCTAAAATTTTTATAGTTTCAGGTCTTAGATTTAAGTCCTTAATCCATCTTGAGTTGACTTTTGTATAAAGTAAGAGATGATCCAGTTTCATTCTCCTACATGTGGCTAGCCAATTATCCCAGTACCATTTGTTGAAAAGGATGTTCTTTCCCCACTTTATCTTTTTGTTTGGTTTGTTGAAGATCAGTTGGCTGTAAGTATTTGGGATTATTTCTGGGTTCTCTATTCTCTTCCACTGGTATACGTGCCTATTTTTATACCAGTACCATGCTGTTTTGGTGACTATGCCCTTACAGTATAGTTTGAAATCAGGTAGTGTGATGCCTCTAGATTTGCTCTTTTGCTTAGTCTTCCTTTGGCCTTGTGGGCTATTTTTTGGTTCCATATGAATTTTAGAATTGTTTTTTCTAATTCTGTGAAGAATGATGGTAGTATTCTGATGGAGATTGCATTGAATTTGTACATTGCATTTGGCAGTATGGTCATTTTCACAATATTGATTCTACCCATCCATGAGCATGGGATGTGTTTCCTTTTGTTTGTGTCATCTATAATTTCTTTCAGCAGTGTTTTGTAGTTTTCCTTGTAGGGATGTTTTGCCTCCTTGGTTAGGTATATTCCTAAGTACTTATTTTATTTTTTGCAGCTGTTGTAAAAAGGGTTGAGTTCTTGATTTGATTCTCTGCTTGGCCGCTGTTGGTGTCCAGAAGAGCTAATTTGTGTACATTAATCTTGTATCTAGAAACTTTGCTGAATTCTTTTATCAGTTCTAGGAGATTTCTGGAGGAGTTCTTGGGGTTTTGAAGGTAAACAATCCTATTGTCAGCAAACAAACAGTGACAGTTTGGCTTCCTCTTTACCGATTTGGATGCCTTTTATTTCTTTCTCTTGTCTGATTGCTCTCCCTAGAACTTTCAACACTGTGTTGAAGAGGAGTGGTGAGAGTGGACATCCTTGTCTTGTTCCAGTTCTCAGAGGGAGAGCTTTCAACTTTCCCCATTCAGTATTATGCTGGCTGTGGGTTTGTCATAGATGGCTTTTATTACATTAAGGTATGTCTCTTGTATGCTGATTTTGCTGATCGTTTTAATCATAAAGCGATGCTGGATTTTGTCGAATGCTTTTTCTGCCTTTATTGAGATGATCATGTGATTTTTTATTTTTAATTATGTTTATGTGGTATATCACATTTATTGACTCATGTATGTTAAACCATCCCTGCATCCCTGGTATTTAACCCACTTGATCATGGTGGATTATCTTTTTGATGTCATTGAATTTGGTTAGCTAGTATTTTGTTAAGGATTTTAGCATTGATATTCATCAAGGATATTGGTCTGTAGTTTTCTTCTGTGGTTATGTCCTTACCTGGTTTTGATATTAGAGTGCTACTGGCTTCATAGAATGAATTAGGGAGGGTTCTGTCTCTCTCTGTCTTGTGGGATAGTGTCAAAAGGACTGGTACAAATTCTTTTTTGAATGTCTCGTAGAATTCTGCTGTGAATCCATCTGGTCCTGGACTTTTTTTGTTGGTAATTTTTTAATTACCATTTCAATCTCACTGCTTGTTACTGGTCTGTTCAGGGTACCTAATTCTTCCTGATTTAAGCTAGGAGGGTTGTATTTTTCTAGGAATTTATCCATCTCTCCTAGGTTTTCTAGTTTGTGTGCATAAAGGTGTTCGTAGTAACCTTGAATGATCTTTTGTATTTCTGTGGTGCCAGATGTAGTATCACCTGTTTTGTTTCTTAGTGAGGTTATTTGGATTTTCTCTCTTCTTTTCTTGGTTAATTTTGCTAATGGTCTATCAATTTTATTTATCTTCTCAAAGAACCAGCTTTTGTTTCATTTATCTTTTGTGTTTTTTGTTTGTTTGTTTAAATTTCATTTAGTTCTGTGATCTTGGTTATTTCCTCTCTTCTGCTGGGTTTGGGTTTGGTTTATTCTTGTTTATCTGTTTCCTTGAGATGTGACCTTAGATTGTTTGTTTATGCTCTTTCAGACTTTTTGATGTAGATGCAGGCATTTAGGGCTATGAATTTTCCTCTTAGCACCACCTTTGCTTTGTCCCAGAGGTTTTGATAGGTTGTGTCATTAAGTTCGAAGAATTTTTAAATTTCCATCTTGATTTCATTTTTGACCCAATGCTCATTCAGGACCAGATTATTTAATTTCCATGTATTTTCATGGTTTTGAAGTTTCCTTTTGGAGTTGCTTTCCAGTTTTATTCCACTGTGGTCTGAGAGAGTGCTTGAAATAATTTTAATTTTCTTAAATTTATTGAGGCTCATTTTGTGGCCTATCATATGGTCTGTCTTGGAGAATATTCCATGTGCTGTTGAATGGAATGTGTATTCTGCAGTTGTTGGATGAAATGTTTTGTATATATTTGTTAAGTCCATTTGTTCCAAGGTATAGTTTAAATCCACTGTTTCTTTGTTGACTCCTGTCTTGATGACCTGTCTAGTACTGTCAGTGTAATATTGAAGCCCCCACTATTATTGTGTTGCTATCTCATTTCTTAGGTCTATTAAGTAATTATTTTATAAATTTGGGAGCTGCAGTGTTAGGTGCATATATGTTTATAATTGTGATATTTTCCTGTTAGACAAGGCCTTTTACCATTGTATACTGTCCCTCTTTGTCTCCTTTAACCACTGTTGCTTTAAAGTTTGTTTTGTCTGATATAAGAATAGTTACCCCTGCTCACTTTTGGTGTCCATTTGCATGAAATGCCTTTTTCCACCCCTTTACTTTAAGTTTATGTGAGTCCTTATGTGTTAGTTGAGTCTCCTGAAGGCAGCAGATAGTTGGTTCGTGACTTCTTATACGTTCTGTGGTTCTGTATCTTTTAAGTGGAGCATTTAGGCCATTTATATTCAATGTTAGTATTGAAATGTGAGGTACCATTGCTTTCATCATGCTCTTTGTTGCCTGTGTACTTTGGTTTTTTGTTTTTATTTTTTAACTTCTATTTTTGTTTTATAGGTCCTGTGTGATTTATGTTTTAAAGAGATTCTGTTTTGATGTGTTTCCAGGGTTTAAGATTTAGAGCTCCTTTTAGCAGTTCTTGTAGTGGTGGTTTGGTAATGGAGAATTCTCCTAGCATTTGTTTGTCTGAAAACAAGTGTATCTTTCCTTCATATTTTATGCTTAGTTTTGGGGGATACAAAATTCTTTGCTGATAATTGTTTTGTTTGAGGAGAGTGAAGATAGGTCCCCAATCCCTTCTAACTTGTAGGGTTTCTGCTGAGAAATCTGCTGTTAATCTCATAGGTTTTCTTTTATAGGTTACCTGGTGCTTCTGTCTCACAGCTCTTAAGATTCTTTCCTTTGTCTTAACTTTGGATAACTTGATGACAGTGTGCCTCGGTGAAGGTCTTTTTGCAATGAATTTCCCAGGTGTTCTTTGTGCTTCCTATATTTGGCTGTCCAGGTCTCTCGCAAGGCTGGGGAAGTTTTCCTGAATTATTCCCCCAAATATGTTTTCTAGCCTTTTAGAATTCTCTTCTTCCTCAGGTACACCAATTATTCTTAGGTTTGGTCATTTAACATAATCCCAGACTTCTTGGATGTTTTGTTCATATTTTCTTATTCTTTTTGTCTTTGTTGGATTGGGTTAATTTGAAGACCTTATCTTCAAGCTCTGAATTTCTTTCTTCTACTTGTTCAATTCTGTTGCTGAGACTTTCCAGAGCATTTTGCATTTCTAAAAGTGTGTCCAAAGTTTTCTGAATTTTTGATTTTTTTTTTCTTTAAGCTATCTATTTCCATGAATATCTCTCCCTTCTCTTCTTGTATCATTTTTTCGATTTCCTTGCATTGGGCTTTACCTTTCTCTGGTCTCGCCCTGATTAGCTTCATAACTAACCTCCTGAATTCTTTTTCAGATAAATCAGGGATTTCTTCTTGGTTTGGATCCATTGCTGGTGAACTAGTGTGATTTTTTTGTTGGGGGGGGTGTTGAAGAGCCTTGTTTTGTCATGTTACCGGGGTTGGTTTTCTGGTTTCTTCTCATTTGGGTAGGCGCTGTCAGCGGTAAGGTCTATGGCTGAAGACTGTTGTTCAGATTCTTTTGTCCCATGGGGTGTTCCCTTGATGTGTAGTACTCTCCGCCTTTTCCTATGGATGTGGCTTCCTATGAGCCGAACTGCAGTGATTGTTGTCTCTCTTCTGGGTCTAGCCACCCAGCAAGTCTACCCAGCAACAGGCTGGTTGGGGGTTTCTGCACAGAGTCCTGTGATGTGAATTGTCTAAGGGGTCTCTCAGCCATGGATACCAGCAGCTGTTCTGGGGGAGGCGGCAGAGTGTGCAACGGACTCTCTGAGGGTCCTTAGCTTTGGTGATTTAATGGTCTATTTTTGTGCTCGTTGGCCTCCTGCCAGGAGGTGGCACTTTCTAAAAACCGTCAGCTGTAGTAGTGTGGAGAGGGACCAGAGGTGGGCGGGGCCCTAGAATCCCCAAGATTATATGCCCTTTGTCTTGCACTACCAGGGTGGGTAGGGAAGGACCATCAGGTGGGGTGGGGAGAGATGTGTCTAAGCTTAGACTCTCCTTGGGCAGGTCTTGCTGCAGCTGCTGTGGGGGATGAGGGTGAGATTCCCAGGTCTCTGGAGTTGTGTACCTAGGAAAATTATGGCTGCCTCTGCTGAGTCATACAGGTTGTCAGGGAAGTGGGGGAAAGCCAGCAGTCATGAAGGGCCAGTCTCACTCTCACCGTGACCCCCACAACAGCCCTGAGTCTGTTTCCAGGTGGAGGGCGAGATGGGCTTGAAAATTTCTCTGAGGCTATGCACCTCCCAGCTGCGAGAAAAAAGGGTTTTAGTTCTTCCACACCTGTGTAGTCTGCACGCTAGCTTTATGCCCTCCCCCGAGTTCTGGCCAGGAGGCTTCTCACTAAGTTTAAATTGTTACAAAGTTCAGCTACAGAGTTCCTTCTCCCTGTGGAGTTTTACCCCCTGCTCCTCTGGCCACCCTCCCAATGGATCCCTGTGATGCCAGGCAGGAATGGGCTGCTTGGGGACCCATTGAGATCCCAGGGCCTTTCTGCTGCTTCCTCTACCCCTGTATTTCACTTGGCTCTTTAACTTGACTCAGCTCCAGGTAAAGTCAGAAACTTCTCCGGCAAACAGACCTTCAACTTCTCCAGTTGGGGGGTGTGTTTGGGAGAGGAGGGTCTCCCTTTCCCATTTCTGCAGTTGGGGCACTCACGGTATTTGCGGTGTCTCCTAGGTCCTGCAGGAGCAATCTGCTTTTTTCAGAGGGCCTGTGGGTCCTCTTGGGATTGCTGGTTTGTTCTTGCAGTCGATCTGGAGCTAAAATTCACAGTGCAAGCCTCCGCATGTTGCTCTGCCTGGAGCTGCAATCTAGTCCTGCCTCCCTTCTGCCATGATACCAGAAATCCCTGCTTTTCCTTTAAATGTATGGGTAGAGCAACATGTTGATTGAGAATTGATGATATACAGATATAATCAATAAAAAATTATCTTCATAACGTTAAGGCTGGAGTTTCTCAAATCACTGAATATGGATTTTCTCAGGTTATTGACTTAGAAGTAGTCATTCAAGAATCCCAGACAGGGTGGAAAAAAGAATGTCATTGTCAGCAGAAGAGTCAACATTCTTAGTAATCTGGAGTAAGAAAGTTGAGTTTATTGATAACTAGTACTTTACCAATCACCCCAGTTGTTTTACATTCGATGATTATTTTTAAATGTTTAAAGTGTTGAAATTTGTTGAAAATTTTTCACATCATTAAGTAGAAAATGAAAGTGTTATTCACTTGGGCCCAAACCTAGATAATTTACCTTATTTGTAAATTTTGAAAACTTTATCTCTTTTCTAGTAGTTGTTTCTCTTACTTTGTTTTCTTGTACAAATGCATTGGCTAGCATTTCCACAACAATGCTAAGTACCAGTGATAATCCTTGTCTGGTTTTTGACTTTAGTTTTTCTAATGTTTCATCATTAAGTATAACACTGAGTTTATCTTGAATTGCATCAAGTGCTCTTCAGCCTCTTTGGTACTGATAAAATTATTATTTTCTTTTTTGACCTTTTAATATAGTGGAGTGTTGATAGATTTTCTTGTATTGAAACTGACTTTTCTCAGTCAACCCTACTTGATCTTGGAGGGATATTTCTTTAATGAGCTCCTGGATTTTATTTTGAATTTCTGCCTTAATATTTTTAAGTGACATTGCTCTGCTTTTTATTAGTATTTATTGTGGTCTAAGCTCTGTAATCTATGTCACACTGGCTTTGGAAATACATTGGTAACAATCTTGTGCTTTAGACTTTAGACCAGTTTAAAAAGCATCTGATTTACTGATTCCTTAATGTCACTTAAGATGTTTTGGTGATTAGGTTGGCTATTTGACTGTTTGCTAGTCTTTCATTGATATTGTTTCTTCTTGGATTAATTTTGGTAATATATGTGTTTCTAGACACAATACATTAGTTTTACATATATTGCCATGAGTTTTACATGGTAATTTTAAAATTTTAATACATTTTCCTTTACATTTTTGGATAGTGTCTACTTCTAATAACTTATTTTCTATATTTATGTTTTGCCCTACTCCCTTTTTGTTGTTAATTAGGCTAGCTAATTTTTTTAATTTAATTTTATATAGCATATTTTTAAAAAATAAAAGTTACTGAGTAAATTACCTTATTATTTAATATATTGATTCCTGAGTTTGTTTTTATTGTAGTCAAATCTTTTCTTCCACTTTTCTTCTTGTCTTTCCATTTCCCCCGTACTTGAGTTAGATGTTTGATTCATTTAGTATTATTATTTCTTGATTTATAATTTTTATATATCTGTGAAGTTTCCTCTAAGTATTACTTTTACCAGATTCCATATTTAAATACATAGCATTTTAAAAGTCATATTCTACTGGTGAGTTTTATTTCTGGTTACCCCAGAAATTGCTTAGGAGAATGTTAAAAAATTTTCTCAAATGTTTGAGATTTTTCTTTCTTTTTTTTTTTAACATATCTTTATTTCACTGTAAGTAGAAATTATGTACTGTTTTTTAAATTTGTAATTTATTATCTCTTAATTCTGGCATTAAAGACTTCTGTAAACCTCCATGGGCACTTGAAAACTTTTGTAGATGTCTCACAGATACTTGAAATGAAAATATGTTTTCTATTTCCAGATATAGAATATGAAATGTACCTCTTAACTCATTTTTATGAATTATATGAATTATATCCTTGGTGGTCTTTCTCCAATTAATCTGTTAAGTGCTTATGCCTATTTCTTTTATCTGTTGCCATCTTTATTTCTTTATCTATTTGGTGCTGCTAGAGAGCATAAATATTCATAATAAATCTTCATTGTGCATTGTACTTTTGCATTATTAAGTGTTCATCTCTATCATGTTAAAAGCTTTTGTATCTTGAATTTAACCATGAATAATATTAATCATGATTTCTTTCTTTTGCTTGGTATATGTTTAGTGATATTAGATTTTCAAACTTTTTGTATCATTTTACTATATATGTGTCTCTTATAGACAAAATCCAGTTAGAGATTGTTTTTTAATTTACTCTGGGGATATTTTCCAGAGGAAGAATTATCCAATTCACATTTATTGATGTATCACATATACCTAATTCTAATTAATTTTATGCATTCTCTTTTATATTTCTGTGCAATTTCCTTTGTCCTCTTCATTTTATTATGTAATCTGCATTTTCTTTGAGTTCTTTCCTCTAGTAATTCAAAGCTATATAGTCTGTTTTTATTTTTATTACTAACTAAATTAATGTTCTTATACCTTTATTTGGAAATTCATTAACTTCAGAAATGAAATACTATGAGTATGTATTTCTGTCCTGCTATGCAAGTTGAGAATATTTGCCCATATATATACATTTTTTTTTTTTTTTTTTGAGACAGGGTCTCACTCTATCACCCAGACAAGAGTGCAGTGACATGATTTTGGCTCACTGCAACCTCTGCCTCCCAGGCTCAAGCAATTCTCCTGTCTCAGCCTCCCAAGCAGCTGGGATTATAGGCACATGCCACTACCACCTGGCTAATTTTTGTATTTTTAGTAGAGACGGGTTTCACCTTGTTAGCCGGGCTGGTCTTGAACTCCTGACCTCAAATGATCCACTTGCCTCTGCATCCCAAAGTGCTGGGATTACAGGCATGAGCCACTGCTGCCCATTAATATTTATCCTCTAAAGCTTTTTCACTTCTATCTGTGTATTTTATTATGGTTAAGATTTTTTTTCCAATTCTACGTACTTTTATAGTTATTATTATGGAATTATTTATTGTTATAACCACTACATTTAAGGAATTATAATTTTATTTTGTAAGTATTATCAATTATTCAATTTTAGTTATAAATGTAAGTGGATTCAATGCTCACAGCTTCTGCTTACCTCTAAATTATCTATTCTTGAGATCTTGATTTTGAACCTTGTGGTGGTTGTATTTTTTTTTTTTTTTTTTTTTTTTTTTTTTTTTTTTTTTTTTTTTTTTTTTTTGAGACGGAGTCTTGCTCTGTCGCCCAGGCTGGAGTGCAGTGGCGCAATCTCGGCTCACTGCAAGCTCCACCTCCCGGGTTCACGCCATTCTCCTGCCTCAGCCTCTCCGAGTAGCTGGGACTACAGGCGCCCGGGTGGTTGTATTTTGAAGAAAAGTTACTTACGTGCTGCATTCTCTGACTATGCTGATTAGAAAATCATTTTTTATTACTTTTATATATTTAAAAAACTGGTTGTGAACTTAGTTGGGAATTGAATACTTGGGTATTGTTCTCTCTTTCTTGAGCCTCTACAGACACAGCTTCACTTTTTTTCTGTTATCAAATGTTACTGTGAAAAAGTCAGAGGACACCTGACTTTTTCGGTTATAATTGACTAATTGTTAAAGGTCTTGATGTATATAGGATTCAACATTTAGCCTTGAAATTCTGTAAACTCACCAAGATGTTTCAATTTTACTGATTCAGTCTTAGTTTTTCTTGGAATATCAGATACTCTTTTATTTCAACTAAGTATTTTCTACCACAGATTTAAGCATATTTTGTTTTCCTTTGTTTTGTTTTGCTGTCTACTTCTACAAAACCTTTTATCTGTATGTTCGATCTGTTTTCAAACCTTCTTATCTGTCATCTTCTCCACTTGCTTTCATCTACTTGTCCTTTTCCTCTGCATTTTGTGCAGTTTTTTGAAGACTGTTTTCCACATCATCAACATTGTTTTTGATTTGTGGATTTTACCTCTTATAACTTTAATATATTTATTACTTCTGCAATGATATTCTTTTTGTGATCATTTTCTTTCTTCAACTGCCAGCCTCTCTTTCATCTTGTGCTGATGTCTTGTCATCTTGTCTTTGATCTCTTCTTTCATAGAATCTCCGTTAATTGTTGTATATAATTTTCTTCTGTGTCCTGTCCTTCAAAATAGATTTTTTCACGGGTCTTTTCCATGCTACATTTTTCTGTCATTCTCCACCCCTTGTTTTAGTTTTTTTTTTTTTTTTTTTTTTTTTTTTTTTTTTTTTTAATAACTCATTTGTCTTTGGGGCATAACTAGCAGAACTTTTTCTTGGCCCTCAAAAAATGAGAGAACCATCTCTTTAAATCCCCTCCTCAAGCCCTGCTTAATTCTGCTTTTAGAACCTGAGTTTGTGTCTTGATGGCTTGACTTGCTTCGGTAGTCCTTCGGCAATTTAAAAGGGTTCTGGCTAGGTTCCTGGGCAGGACACAGTTGAATTTTTCTCTCTGAATTTCATGATTCTAAGTTTTAAGTCTTGCTTTTGATTCTAGGGTCCTGTCAGTTTATTGGTTTGGTGTGGCCAAACTCTTTTTTTCTTTGTCTATGTTTTGTTTTTCTTTTTCCCCAGCCAAGCCTTTGTTAGCAGTGTGAGACAATTAGCCACCATTTTTTTCTGGAAGTTTCTTTGGTTAGCCTAAAGCATATATCCTTCTTTTGAGAGATTTCCAGACATATCTGTGTCTTCAGATGTTGGTTCTTAACTGAGAGTTTAGCCTTGCAATATAGCTTTAGGGCAACAATCAAATAACCACTCTAAGTTTGGAGGTATTTTCTAATAAGATTTTATTTATCATGAAAGCATCCTGTCATGGAAGAGTCTGGGATCCTGAGGATTTACCCAACTCTTAGTATTTTCTAGGTAAAATACTCTGATTCTTTCCTTTGTGGATCCATGTCCTGCTTTAGAAATATCAAGGACACCATGTCATGAACCTTTCTGAAGTTTTTAAGGGAGGTGGGTATGAGTATCAGCACTTGGAGTAGCCACAGTCTTCATTCTTTCGAGACCAGTAATTGTCTTTTATGAGTGTACTCATGTGAGTTTCTGATGCTGGGTCGGCAACTTAGTATTTTCTCATTAATTGCTATATAAGAAGTTAAATATTTGCAAACAGTAGTTGTCTCCTGTGCTCTTCAAGGACTGTGTAGCTATTATTGCATTCATCCAGTCGGCAGCATTTTAAAATGGGGCTCCAATGCAGTGGAGCAGGGAATGCTCACAGTTCTAGCTGCTGGTCTCAGGGACTGTTTCATACAGGAAGGAAAACTTGAGCTTGGTCTTAAAACTTGCTTGGGCCTCAGAATCACCCTGAGAATATGTAAAAAAAGATTACTGGACCTCAACACCAGAGTTTCTGATTCAAGTCTTGGGTAGAACTTAATAATTTGCATTTCTAACAAGTTCTTTAGTGATGCTGATGCTACTGGTCCAGGGACTAGACTTTGAGAACCACTGTCTTAAAGGGTGGGAATTACTTAGACCTTCCAAAAGCAGATAAAGGTGTTCTACATGGAGGAAAACCATGAACAAACATAGAGATCTCAACATCTTCCTGATATCTAAGCTATTCTCTTCAGAATGATCAACAGACTCTTCTAAGGGACCCTTAGGGAAGATATTTTAAAAGTTAAAGATGATTCCCAGACTTTCTGATACATTGAGATTTTTTTATATCCAACAAATGGATATAGATACCCTCTAGGAATAAAGTTAGATAAATAAAGAAATAAAAGATAAAGATAAATTAATATATTAGTAAAGAGAGAAAAATATTCCAAGTTGCAGTTGATTTCAGAATGCAGTATATAATTTGAAGTGAAATCCAGTATGAACAATATTCTGGTATCATTAGTCTGATTCACTCACTAGATGTGCCACAAAGAGGCTGGCTTTTTTTGACAGACATTCGTAAGGCTGACTACTCTTCTCCTTTCCATTTTACATGAACCGACCCTGCTATGTCCAGATCCTCCTAAGGCTCGTTCAGCTAGCCTCTTCAGTGATTTTGTTGGCAGTGCACATTTTCCATAAGAAACAAGACGATGTTTCTCATGGGGTAGATTTGGCAGGCATAAACTTACTACATAATGTTGTTCCGACTCCACAAGGTTGGATTCTAAAGATAATTCAGTGTTATAGCTCTTGTTCTTCTGTGTATACCTTTGTCAGCAACTTTCAGTCTTCCAAACGTGTTTCCAAAGTATAAACACACTGCTTGCATGCCTAAGAAGTTCTGTGAATAGTCAAACTGCAAAAAATGCATTTTGTACTTTTTCAGTTACTCTCCTGGGTGTGAATTCAGGGTAGAGGAGACACTTGTGGTTATTCTGAAATCTGCCTCCCTGATGAAGACTCATTACTGAGAATATATGGGGCACGGACCTTAAGCGTGAATACTTTTGAACAACTGACACGTATGGAGTGTCTTTACTTGTGAGTTCCTGTCTCAAATTATGATATTCAAAAGATTTTTTTTTCTGGCTTAGAAAATGCATGTGCCAGAAGGCTTGGGCAGGTTATTTTTCTTGAGACTTCAGTTTCACTCTCTGGAAAATGAAGATGTTGGACCAGGTTGAACTATATGGTCTTTAAGATCTCCTCTCCATTGGACATGATGAACCTATTGATGGTTAACTTTTAGAGTAGAGTCTTCTCTTTGACTTAAGGAAGGCACAAATAATACTTCAATATTTTTCAGGGAAGCTAAGAAGAAAAAATTCTGTTTCTACCTAATTTTGTTACACTCCCTCCACTGAAAATGTTTATACAGTTTTGAGCTATAGGACAGAATTGTTCCTCAGGCTTTCCAGGATTCTTTGCAAACAAGAATAAAAAAGGCTTTGTGGAGGGAAGGCAACCAAATGGTCTCAAGTGTAGTCAGGTGATGACTCCAGGTGTCACATCAGTTCAGGGTAGCTTAGCAGTGTTATAAACACATAGGTGGAACAATGCAGCCAGAGGCAGCTTCTCCATGGATGATGAGGAAAAGGAGGATGGTCATTTACTTTAAACTCACGGACAAGTGGAAACTTAGAATTGCTAGTGGAGACTTAGAATTGCTAGTGTCTCAGTAGTCAACTAACCACTGTGATGTGGCTCCATTAGCTTCATAAGCACTAGGTTTTGTTTTGTTTTTCTGTTCATGGATGCTTTCTGGAATTCCTTAGTTTCTTGAACATTTAGTTCGATTTGGTACCACTGGTTAATTTTCTCCTGGAAAGCAGGCCTGCATACAGTTAGTACTCATAGCCCAAATCTCATCAGAGCCAGACGTATGCCGGGCCCTGGGGATATAAGAATAAAAAAGAACGCCTTACTTGTCCTCTGAAGAGTGACTTATAGTAGCCTGGGGCCCTGTCACTTTGAAAGAAGATTTTACACACTGGAGAGGAGAACATATGCATTGTTTTTCACAGAAATTTTAGTCAGAGGCCACATGCTAAAGACTTAACTTTTTTTTTTTTTGAGACAGAATCTAACTCTGTGACCCAGGCTGGAGTGCAGTGGCATGATCTCAGCTCACTGCAACCTCTGTCTCCCAGGCTCAAACAATTTTCCTGCCTCAGCCTTCCGAGTAGCTGGGATTACAGGTACCTGCCACCAAGCCCAGCTAATTTTTGTGTATGCTTTTAATAGAGAAGAGGTTTCACCATGTTGGCTAGGCTGGTCTCGAACTCCTTACCTCAAGTGATCAGCCCGCCTCAGCCTCCCAAAGTGCTAGGATTACAGGCATGAGACCCTGTGCCCAGCTGACTTGACCATTTTTAATGACATTTGCCCCTTACAAAACTCACAGGATTATCAACTGTGCAAGGGTGATACAAGGGCCGTATCACTAGGAAAGACAGACCAGTCACATGCCTTCGCCTTGGATTTTTTTTTTTTCTGGAGAGATTTTTGGTAAGATACCCAAATTAGAAAAATAAAACTGAAAACTCATCGTGATATCATATAGCATGAGGGCTGTTAAGATCATTTAGAAACACACAATTATAAAATCTTGGACCTGGGCTCTCCCAGGTTGTTGACCCTCTAGGGATGCAGAGACTCCCCAGCCAGGACCCCATAAAGGGCCTCTAAAGACAGGTGGGTTATATGCAGAGAATGAAAATACCTGGAGATCATTAGGTTTTCAGTCTCATCACTATTGACATTTGGGGCTAGATAATTCTTTGTCGTGGGGGCTGTCCTGTGCATTGTAGAATGCTTAGCAGTATCCCTAACCTTTACCCACAGATGCTGGGTGTGATAACTAAAACTGCCTGCAGATACTGCCAAACAGCCCCAAGTTGGGGCAAGCAGGGAATAAAATTACCGCTCGTTGGGACTACTGCTTTATGACAACACAGTTAGTAGAGTCATCTAACACTCAAGACCAGTCTTTTTTGGTTGGTTGGAATCCTATCATTCAGAAGCTCTAGTTCATTCATTTGTTCCTTCCTTCATTCAACGCATATTTCTGAGTACCTGTTGAGTACACTGAGTGTTCCCAAGGCTGAAGATCCCAGTGTGAGCCAGACAGACCTAGAGTCCTTCTAAGGGTACTTGTGTTCTGGTGGGAAGAAAAGACCACAAACAAACAAGGGTCATGCCAATAGTGAAGGAAATAAAGTAGTGTATTGTGGTAGAGAGAAACTGTGTGTGGGTTGGTGTTGTGAGTAGGGGTTTCAATTTTGTAGATTTTGTAGGGTTTGGGAGTGGTGGCTAAGATAGAGTTGTCAAGGAAAGGCCCTGGATTTAATTTATAAGAAGGCAGTCACATGAAGATTGGCATTTGTATGTCTCTGAATAATAAAATGTAAGGGAATGAATTTAATCAGGAAAAAATATCTTACAAAATATGAGAAGAAAATCATGTGAAACAGGTCCTTTGTACAAAAAGGTTGAACATCATGATCTAATCTCTTCATTTAACAAAATGATCAAAGTAAGGGCCTCAAAAGACTTGCTCTCAAGGTGAAGATGGCAGGCAGAGACATCAGACCTACTGTCGCTTTTTGGTTTTAGTGACCTGAGAACAAATTCCTTAATGGCTGGATAGGCATTTCTGTATGCCTTTTTTTTTTTTTTTTTTTTTTTTTTTGAAACAGCTCAACAGTGGATATGCTGAAAAACCTAACTTGTCGGGCAAAAGTGGGATTTATCATTAAGGATATATGGAATGTGAGGCTTGGCTCCTTAACTGAGCACTGTAGTGTTTTCACCTGGTAATAAAGTCTACTGTTGTGTTGGTGGATAAATGTCTAAGCTTTCTGCTTGGTTCTTGGGATGTAAGAAGTTTTAGGAATAAACTTACTTGCTAAAAGTATATTGGGGATTGCAAGAGAAAAGAAATTTCTTGGCTTTCATTTTTAGAAAATTTCTAATTTTGGGGTATATTCCAGTCCCATATAGAAACACATACGGATGTTTCTCCTGCTATAAGGTTGCATTAATTTGTTGAAGCAAAGGTAGGAAAACTAATGGATCTGAATGGGCCAGTTGGTTAGTTTGATAAGAAGGGCAGCCTTCTATTGACTTCTGCTACAGGCAGAAGTCAAGAAGAGGAAAACAAAAAATCACAGTCCCCTTGAGTAGGAGGACTTGAAAGCATTTATGGTCTATATAGGCTCAGGCACTGTTTGCCTTTTCAGAAAGCAGGGGTTTAGGACTTCATCCTCACAGGGTAGTTATATTAGAAACCATGGTTTGGAGAAAGACACACAGACAGACAGATCCAGGTGCCAGACTTAGGTAATCAGTTTTGTCTGCTATAAGAAAATAGACTGGAAGGGTTATTACATCAGGGGCTGCCACTGATGGAGGCAGGCTCAGAATCATTCTTGTCTAAAGCAAGTGAATTGTCTGAATTTTTTGAGCAAATGATGAGCATACAAAAGTGAGCAAGTCTCAGGGAGATTAGATTGAGATTTTCCCCAGATAAAAGAAGTTATTTCAGCAAAACTTCCTCACACCCTCCGCAAGCCAATGGCCATACATCATTTTTTTTCTTTGCATAGTAATAGAAAACAAGGTAAGTTGTTAAAAATGGTTTCTGGATTCATTCACTGAATCTGTAGAATTGAGACTTGGTATGTTTGGCTGAATCTTGTGAGCCACAAACACTTTGGGCCATGAAGACACACCCAAGGCCCAAGGTCAGTCAGGCTGACCAGCCCCCAGGGAAAGTTCTCAATTCATGTCTTTGTCTTTCACGATGTGGAAGATGACTTTTACTGCAGCTTCTGCTTACTCTGCGTCTTAATCAGTTCTGTAATGAAGACCCAGCAGCATATCTGCAACTTCCCTTTAATTTTACAATTTTTATAATGAGAGTTCTTGTGTGAAAAGTGTCTGTAGCAACCCAGCCAGCATTCTGAAGAGTCGATAAAGCAACACCGTGATTTTCTGTCTCTGCTGTTTGGGCGATGTTTAGCTCTGGAGGGGAGAAATCAGTTATCTGTTGTTCTAAGTACAAGGGCAAGAACAGCTGCAGTTTCCAAGGAACTTCCTCGTGAACCCATGACATTTCAGAGAATTCCTCAATACTTATTATTTCTCACTTACTCATTCTTAGGGCACCAAGAATGGATTCCCATCATTTGAAGGGACATGATGAGCTGGAATCTCATTTATCATGGTTGCATTTTGAGAATTTCAGTGAGGGGGAGGCGTCTTCATTTTGTTTTGTTTTGTTTCTAAACCACATCTCAAGAAAATTGTCAAGACTCTTCTCAGAATTAGAATTATCCAGTGAACTGCAAGTTCCCCTTTACAGACAATGAAGTCTAAAGCTACTGAGATATCAGCCTGCTTCCTCCCTTTCTTTTCTTGTCCCTTCTCTCCTTTTATCTCCTTATTCAAATCACACGCTTCCTTTTCTACGGACAGGAGAGCCGGCAGACTGCCTATTGGCCTGTTGGCCTCAATTAGCCTTATATCATTGCAAAGGAATGCATGAATTCTCCAGAAGGTATGTAGTATCTCTTTCTGTATGAGACACTTACTACCTGCTTTCATAACAGGTCACTCAGCCGGAATCACTTCTTATTTACATATCCAACATTTTTAGCCACTTGGATTACATCCCTAGATGCTCATTTCATTTTAATGATGATCCCAAAGGCATCTATTAAGAAATAGTACTCCAGCATACTCTGCAGTACTTGAAAACTTTATGCAGGAGAGCAAACCTAAAATAAAAAGTAACCTGAAGGCTAGCATCCTTGGCCAGTAGGTGATTGGGTTATTAATCTGCAAATTGCCTGCTTCAGACTTTGTGCTTATGTACAAGATCCCACAGATGGAACAGGCCAACTGTATACAACAGAGGCCACATGCATTGGCAGGACTTGGTCTCATGGTATTTCCCTGCTACTATTTAAATTCAGTCTCATATTGGGGGTTACATATGTGATTGCAAATTAATCCTTTCTCTTCTGAAAATTTGGTTTTGAAGAACAGCTGTGTCTCCCTTCTGAATTCCTTAATTATTTATCCTCCCTGATATGTTAAACCTTTCATTAGTGTGGTGAATTGTCAAGAGTACACAGAACTGCTTAGATCATGTAGCAAACAGTATAAACATTTGATAGGACATTTGAAGACCACATGGTGAGCCAGAATCTATAGTAGTACCAAATGCTATGGGATTGTTGGAGGTAGCTTGTTGTTGGAAGTTGCTTGTTGGTTTATTTTGCTGGTTTATTATTTTTTTATTTTTATATTTATTTATTTATTTATTTTTTGAGAAACAGTCTTACTCTGCCACCCAGGCTGGAGTGCAGTGGCGCGATCTCGGCTCACTGCAACCTTCTTCTCCCGGGTTCAAGCAATTCTCTGCCTCAGCTTCCTGAGTAGCTGGGATTACAGGCGCCCGCCACCACACCCGGCTAATTTTTTTTATTTTTAGTAGAGACGGGGTTTCACCATGTTGGCTAGATTGGTCTCAAACTCCTGACCTCGTGATCCACCCACCTTGGCCTCCCAAAGTGCTGGAATTACAGGCGTGAGCCACCGCGCCCTGCCTGCTGGTTTATTTTTTTATACTATAACATGGAGACAGTACCTATATCATTTGTATTTATTCAGAAAAGAACTGATTCTGCCCCAGCTCTTGTTAAATTTGGAGGGCATATGCCCATATGTGAGTTAAAGTTAAATCAAGAAAATTAATTACATATATCTGTATGTAATTAATTATATATATAATTATGTGTGTGTGTGTATATATATATATATATTTACACATTCTGTATTTGCATTTGTAGTTTTGATTCCATAACTACTGTTCCTGAAAGAGATTTCACCTCAACTTTTCAGGTCATTACTCTTTGGAAAGATGCTTTAAATGATTATTAAATTATTAGAACTTCCACTTCAGCCATAACAAGTGTAAATGATTTGTAGTGATATGGAACTGCCCTTCTTGCTAAGAATAGCAACCCAACATTTATAAGTTTACTAGTGCCTTTTTAAAAAAAAAAATCATTTTTCATCTTAAGGTCCTGGGGCTTGCAATTAAAAATATTAACCTCCCAATACACATCACAACTCTTTGACCTCAGCATATCAACAATTTCTGATCTGCAAATACATTTTTTAGAATGATCTTTAGTCTCTTGATTTTTCTGTTTTTCTAGCTGAACTATTCCAGAATTTACATATTCTATTACCTGTCCTTGGATAATTGGTTTTTCCATTCATAACAAAGAAAACTAAGAAGAGTTCAAACAACAGGTGCTAATGAGAGCCTTTTATTAGAATTATGATTGAGGAGAACTGGGAAGTTTAGTGTCTTATAAATGAAACTAGGTTTCTGGAGTGGACAGAGGAAAAGCACCTTATGGTGTTTCTGGTTCTATTTCTCAAAGGCTTTGAAGGTTATAATTAGTTGCTACTGAATCACATGGCTGTGGTGCTTCACAGCTTTATTTCTGGGCTGCAGTCCTTCAGTTAGAGAACAGGTTAGATCCAGGCAAGGCCTATGCCTTTTAATTTGATCACTTCCTGAAGAGAGCTGGGATTTTGACTTGAGGACCACATTTATGCTCCTGGGCCCTCAAACTAAAGAGCAGTGTTTGCCAAGCTGACCTGGACCAAGTGATGGTGGTGGGCCTGTAAGAATGCTGTACAATGTGAACACCTCCCCGCTCCAGTTACGTCTGACCAGTGAGTTGGAAGCATGGATGATGAAGCTGTGGTTTGTCTCCTTCCTCCTTCACAGGAGGGAAAACTGAGGCATAATGGATCCCTGGAATTCTGAGCACAGAAAGTAGGTGGGCAGGTGGTATAAATTAAAATTGATGTTTTTAAGATTGAAAATGAGCAAGCTTTGTCCATAATTTACTTTTCCCCATTTCTGTATATATGTTTCAAATCTTTGACATCATCTCTGGATGTTCTTTGTATCTTCAAGAGTTTGTCAAACATAAACAATTGGATTTTGGGTTTCCCCATCAAAACCCCACATTTTGAAATCCTTCAAACTGTAAAGGCAAACTGAACAAACCAGCAACGAATAAGTAGTACTAAAGGCAATGACTAATTAGGATGGTCTAAGGGTTTCATGTTAGGAGGACCAGTCACATTAGGTGCCAGTTACTTTAGAATGAATCTGTGTTCACCTTGCAGGGATCATGATGGGTGGTGTTTAAAGTCTAAGCATCTGAGGTCTATTTGACCTTGAAGGGCCTGGACATATATCTGGGGTAGAAGACAGGGGTGCTTGTTTGATATGTAGATTGATCTCATGACCTTTTGAAATAGACTCTTTTTAGTTAGTTCAGAAACTTCCTCTTTTGATTTTGCTGATTTTGGTGAGAAAAAATATCGCTAATTTCATAATCATAGTATTATTAAATGAAGTAAATAGATATGAGATCAAAGCTTTTAACTTAAAATCATAATTTTATGGCAGATCAGTGACTACATTAGCCTCTTAGGGTTGCTGCTCTTCAGGATTGATGAAATAGATATGCAGAGCTTATTTCTCATCTTTTTTTTTTTCTCAGTTTTGGTTTCTTAGAGGATTACCATCTGCTACAAAAACATATGAATGGGTCATCTTCATGTCCAGTGTGTTTTTGTCTCTGTCCTTCCCTACTCTCTTCCCCTCCACTTGCTGTCACTTTTTGCACATGTGCCCATGCACCATCTCATAAACATATCAAGTTTCTGTCTCTTTGATTGGGCCATGCCAGCAACTTCTGTTTTCTTCTTCTGTCAGCATCTTCAGGAGAAATGTGTACACAAAGGCAAGATGGCTTTCAAAGTAGGCTACATCCTCCTTTCAGTACTTGGTGCAGACATGAAATTGAAGGCCATTCAGCTCTACCTGATGCTGGTTCTCTCAGCGGCCTGGAGATTAACCTCTTCTAAGGCTCTGAGCTATTTTTGAGGCAGAGGCTGCAACAACATTAAAGCTAGAACCCATTAGGAAATCACTTTCATCATCTCTTCTTTTTCCAAATTAGTGGCTCTTTTTCTGATCTCATAAACCTTTTATCTCCTTTGTAGCAGAACAAGGAGATTGTTAGTTTATGTTTGTGTCCAGTGAAGTTAGCATCCTTGATAATAGCTTCAGAAGACACCAAGATATTAGAGAACTACATAGAGAGATGAATTTCTTCTTTAGGTGGATGACTTAATGCCGAAGGTGCCCTGCTTTCCTTCTGCAGAACCGTAACTTCTGTTGATGTTGTGCAAATCAGGCTCAAACTTTCCAAAAGACACACAGCAGAAAGGCTTTTGTTGCATTATTTCTAAAGGCTTGAAGTTTTGAAGGGAAGAGATTTTGTTTTCCTCTCTGCTACACAATGGAGCTTTCAGAGAACCTCCTTTAAAAGGAATAGCTACAGCCTTTGTGTTGAAGGGTGTGTCTGTTGGCAGGGTCTGCTGATGCAGACAGACTGGCTGGTGATTAACAAAGGTCATTAGACTTTGGAATCTGGCAAGCAGAGTCGGATGGTATGTCTTCTGTGTGTGGAAGGACGACTTCCAAGAAGCCAAGGCATTCTGGAGGTCCCCCCACTGCACCCCTAAATCCTGGTGTAGAACAGGATCTGGCCCAGGGTCATCCTGCTCTGACCAGGGCTCTGCTGGGACTAACAAACCAGCATATCAATCATGGAATAAAAGAACCTTTGGAGATCTTGGTGAATGACATTTGAGGAGGAGAAAGGTGCTGCTTTTCGGAGAGAAATGAAAACAGTTAATTCTTTGTTGGGAAGAGAAGAGCATAGGAGGAGCCCAGCCTGCTCTTCTAGCATTCATTTCTGATTGTTAGCCTAGCAGAATCCAGGAGAAGCCATGTTGTGCACGCAGGAGAAGCTCTGAGCTAAAATGGCTGCCCCTGAAGCTCAGAGGACTAGGGCAGCTTAGTGAGTCTTAGAGCTTCAGTGACGCAGGAGCTCATATCTCTTGAAAGTGTGATAAACACATTCAGCAGAGCTGTGGCTTGTTTGGCTGAGATGAAAGGACTAAGCTTGGGGGATGGGGAGTGCACACTGGATGATCTGCTTTTTTCTGTGAAGTGTTCTAAATGCAGGAGTTGTCTGCACCATGGAAAAATTTGTTTTCAGGTCTAATGGACTGTGCGAAAGGAGAAGTGGGGTGGGGCCTCAGTGACTGCTGTAATTTGATCCAGAGCTGATAGCAACCTCTTCCACACAATTTGGGTTGGTGCTTAGACATAAAAGCTTGTGTATCTGGAATATTGAGACTTAGCTGAAAAGAGTCTGGTGCACAGTTCAATGTTTATTGAAAAAGGATAAATTGCTGGGTGAAAGAAGAGGAGGTAAATATCTGCAGCTCACTCTGCAAGCTCCGTCTGTCCAGAACTGGACTTGCCAGAAGTTATTTTAGCAGGCGATCAGGAGGAGCATTCTTTGATAGAAAATCTTTGCGTGATGGCTCCTTTCACTACATTGATGTATTATTACTGGACTTTTTTGTTCCTGCAGAAAAAATTTATCTTTTACAGTAAAAGTATAGAGTATTACATCATAAAATACATTGGCTACAGCGTTAGTTCTTGGACATCTGGTTCTAGATTACAATGACTCAGTAGAGTTTGTGATGATCTTACTGAAGTAACTTACTCATTAGATAATAACAGGGTATCTCAACTTAGGATATACATTAAGATAGGAAGGACTCCACCTTTCTAATACATTTTGACTTCTTGATGGTGGGACTCTCCATTGAGTTAGTGTGTAGCTTTCTGTATATTTCAGTCACACAGTAAATAGCAGAATGAAGGTAGCTGGGCAAGTTTTGATTTATTCCATGGCAGCTTCACAACTTTTTGCATCCAGGTATGCACTTCATGTTTGTAAAGGAAAGAAGTGGAAAAAGATAAAGTCATGACTTAGAAGCCCTTCTTCAAAAATGCAAGTTTCTGTTGTCTTCGTGCAAATTGAGGTGCCAAGGTGCAACTTTAAACAGAAACTGGATTGTCATCCAAAGTTGGTTGTCTGAAAACCTCATGAGGAATATTTTATGACCTAATTAGATTGAAGAAGCTGTTAGGTTATAATTGGTAGGTAGTAAAAGAGCAAATAGTCATTTAGCTCATGGAAAAAAAAACCCACAACTAAACTATTTGGAGAAGGGAGGAAAGAGAGGTGCACCCCAATATCAGCAAAGTTATTAAAATAAGAAAAGCTACAATAAAAATGCTCTACCTCCACTCCCAAGATTTAAATACTATTTCACTATTTGGTGATAAAACACCAAGGTAATAATACTAAATAAACAGCTAATGAAGGCTGAAATTTTCCCTTTCTTCTGTGTGGACATCCTCTTTACTTTTGAGATGGTTCCAATTTAAAAAGAAAATGAGTCCAAGGCAGAACCAAAGCCAACATTAAGTTACCAAGAAATTTGGATTCAGTGGAGAAGCTCAGAAACTTCTAAAACTTTTGAAGTATTAAGCATTTCCTTGACAAATGGCATTGGAAGACATACCATGCTAGAAAATGTTTATCTGGTATTTTTCCTTCTTTGAAGTTATGAGGTCAAGGACATCATCTCCATTATGTCTGATTGCCTCTCTTTAGCCAGTGTTCCAATTGGCAAATTCCAATAAGAGAAATCTACTAATACTGGAATTTTTTCCCATTAATGGATGTACAGCCCCATCAGCTCGAGGTATGCGATTAGTGCATTCCTTAAGATGTTTTGTTCTGACTTCTGCCACAGGTTCCTAATGTGAGAGGGTAGTCCCAGATCATGGAGGTGCTTCAGTGTGATGGCTGTGATTTCAGAGCCCCATCTTATGAAGATCTCAAGGCACACATTCAGGATGTCCACACGGCATTTCTGCAGCCAACTGATGTTGCTGAGGACAATGTGAATGAGCCACGATGTGGGTCCATGAACGCCAGTAATCAGACAGAGGTGGAGTTTTCTTCTATAAAGGATGAATTTGCCATTGCAGAAGATTTATCAGGTAAATCTATACTAAACTTGGCACGGCTGATGTATTTTAATTGCTCTCGTTTCCTTTTAGCCTGTAGCCATGGTTCTTAATATACGTGGCTTTTGCAGAGTTTCTTGTGCTTTGCTAGCCATTTTTGTGGTTTGGGCGTCATGTATCTCTTCTTGAGTATCTTAGGTTGTTATCTTTTCAAAAGCTCCCTCATATATCCTACCTTTTAATTTGGAGAACAAGGTAGTTGCTTGGAAAGTTCTAGAAAAAGTAGTACAAGTTATGAAACTTGTATTTTTGTAGCTGTGTGGCTCATTTATGGCGATGAGGAGAATACCTAAAGCTGTACACTGCATCTTTATCCATGAGAATGTGCAGTACGTATATCTTCATTGATGCTTTGTGAATACTCTTCAAGGCCTCATCTTGAGACTTCAGGCCTTTTGCATGTGATGTTTAGTAACGGAGAATAATTAGAATGATACTGATTTGCATGATTGGATATTTTAATTATCTTTTGCTTTGTCACTTTCCTTATGCTTTTTCTTTAGGTCAAAATGCAACTGCATTGGGGACCGGAGGTTACTATGGCCACAGTTCAGGATATTATGGTCAGCATATTGCCGCTAATCCCAAACCAACAAACAAGTTTTTTCAATGCAAGTTCTGTGTACGCTACTTCAGGTCAAAAAACCTCCTCATAGAACACACTAGAAAGGTCCATGGAGCTCAAGCTGAAGGGAGTTCATCAGGACCCCCTGTCCCGGGATCCTTAAATTATAATATCATGATGCACGAGGGATTTGGAAAGGTCTTCTCTTGCCAGTTTTGCACATACAAGTCACCAAGAAGGGCAAGAATAATTAAGC
This sequence comes from Symphalangus syndactylus, assembly GCF_028878055.3. Classification (NCBI taxonomy): domain Eukaryota; kingdom Metazoa; phylum Chordata; class Mammalia; order Primates; family Hylobatidae; genus Symphalangus; species Symphalangus syndactylus. The sequence continues at coordinate 38,070,976 of NC_072425.2, read as the reverse complement.
ATCAGAAGATGTATCACAAAAACAATTTGAAGGAGACCACTGCTCCCCCACCTGCTCCTGCTCCAATGCCAGACCCTGTGGTTCCGCCTGTATCCCTGCAGGACCCCTGCAAGGAACTGCCAGCAGAGGTTGTGGAGCGCAGCATCTTAGAGTCTATGGTCAAGCCTTTGACCAAATCTCGAGGCAACTTTTGTTGTGAGTGGTGCAGCTACCAGACCCCCCGCCGAGAACGCTGGTGTGACCACATGATGAAGAAACACCGCAGTATGGTCAAGATCCTTTCCAGTCTCAGACAGCAACAAGAAGGAACTAATCTACCTGATGTGCCGAGCAAGAGTGCCCCCAGCCCCACTTCCAACTCCACCTATCTGACCATGAATGCTGCAAGCCGGGAGATACCCAATACCACCGTCTCCAACTTCAGGGGCTCCATGGGCAACTCCATCATGAGACCCAATTCTTCTTCAGCTTCCAAGTTTTCGCCCATGTCTTACCCTCAGATGAAGCCGAAGTCACCTCACAATTCTGGTCTAGTTAACTTGGTAGAGAGATCCCGTTATGGAATGACTGACATGACCAATTCTTCTGCTGACCTGGAAACTAACAGCATGCTAAATGACTCTAGTTCTGATGAAGAGTTAAATGAAATAGACAGTGAGAATGGTTTAAGTGCTATGGATCACCAGACATCAGGCCTGTCTGTAGAGCAGCTGATGGGCTCAGATGGCAACAAATTATTGGAGACCAAGGGGATTCCATTTAGAAGATTCATGAATAGGTTCCAGTGCCCCTTTTGTCCTTTCCTCACCATGCATCGACGTAGCATCTCTCGTCACATAGAAAACATCCACTTATCTGGAAAGACAGCTGTCTACAAATGTGACGAATGTCCGTTTACTTGCAAGAGCTCGTTGAAACTTGGGGCTCACAAACAGTGTCACACGGGTACAACGTCAGATTGGGATGCTGTGAATTCCCAGAGTGAAAGCGTTTCTTCCTCACTGAATGAAGGTGTGGTGTCTTATGAGAGCTCAAGCATCAATGGTAGAAAGTCAGGAGTCATGTTGGATCCCTTGCAGCAGCAACAGCCACCGCAACCACCACCACCGCCACCACCACCGCCACCATCACAGCCACTGCAGCAGCCACAGCCACCACAGCTGCAGCCACCACATCAGGTGCCACCCCAGCCACAAACACAGCCACCACCAACGCAGCAGCCACAGCCACCCACACAAGCCGCACCTCTGCATCCGTACAAATGCACCATGTGTAATTACTCCACCACAACTCTGAAAGGGCTAAGAGTCCATCAGCAGCATAAACATTCATTCTGTGACAACTTGCCAAAATTCGAGGGGCAGCCCTCAAGCCTACCATTGGAAAACGAGACAGACAGCCACCCCTCTTCCAGCAACACTGTGAAGAAAAGTCAGACCTCAATTCTTGGGTTGTCCTCCAAGAACAATTTTGTAGCTAAGGCCTCTAGGAAGCTCGCCAATGACTTTCCCCTAGATTTGTCACCTGTGAAGAAGAGAACCAGGATTGACGAGATAGCAAGCAACCTTCAGAGCAAAATTAACCAAACCAAACAGCAGGAAGATGCAGTGATCAATGTTGAGGATGATGAGGAGGAAGAGGAAGACAACGAAGTCGAGATAGAGGTTGAGTTGGACAGGGAGGAAGAGCCGACAGAACCCATCATAGAGGTTCCCACTTCCTTTTCTGCCCAACAGATATGGGCAAGAGATACCAGTGAGCCCCAGAAGGAGCCCAACTTCAGAAACATCACCCACGATTACAATGCCACCAATGGGGCTGAGATTGAGCTCACCCTTTCTGAAGATGAAGAGGATTATTACGGCTCCTCAACAAACTTGAAAGATCACCAAGTTTCCAATACTGCTCTGCTGAATACCCAAAATCCCATCTATGGGACTGAGCACAATAATGAAAACACAGACTTTGGTGACTCTGGAAGGCTTTACTATTGTAAACACTGTGACTTTAACAACAAATCTGCCCGGAGTGTTAGCACCCACTACCAACGAATGCACCCATACATTAAATTCAGCTTTAGGTACATCTTGGACCCCAACGATCATAGTGCAGTGTACAGGTGCCTGGAATGCTACATCGATTACACCAATTTCGAAGATCTCCAGCAGCATTATGGCGAACACCACCCAGAAGCCATGAATGTACTCAACTTTGATCACTCGGACCTGATCTACCGGTGTCGGTTTTGTTCATACACGAGCCCGAATGTTAGAAGCCTGATGCCACATTACCAAAGAATGCATCCCACGGTGAAGATCAACAACGCGATGATATTTTCAAGCTATGTCGTGGAGCAGCAGGAAGGGCTGAATACGGAATCCCAGACCCTGAGGGAGATTCTGAATTCGGCTCCCAAGAACATGGCGACTTCCACACCTGTGGCTCGTGGTGGTGGTTTGCCAGCTACGTTCAACAAAAACACTCCTTCTAAGACCTTTACTCCTGAATGTGAAAATCAGAAGGACCCTTTGGTCAACACTGTTGTTGTTTATGATTGTGATGTTTGTTCGTTTGCAAGCCCCAACATGCATTCTGTCTTGGTTCATTATCAGAAGAAACACCCCGAAGAAAAGGCTTCCTACTTTAGGATCCAGAAAACTATGCGAATGGTGTCTGTGGACAGGGGCTCTGCCCTTTCTCAATTATCATTTGAGGTGGGTGCTCCAATGTCTCCCAAAATGTCCAACATGGGTTCCCCACCCCCCCCACAACCCCCGCCACCAGACCTCAGTACTGAGCTTTACTACTGCAAACACTGTTCCTACAGCAATCGGTCAGTTGTGGGAGTGCTTGTCCACTACCAGAAAAGACACCCAGAAATAAAGGTTACTGCCAAATATATCAGACAGGCTCCTCCCACAGCTGCAATGATGAGAGGGGTCGAAGGGCCCCAAGGCTCCCCCCGGCCACCTGCCCCCATACAACAGCTGAACCGAAGCAGCTCTGAGAGAGATGGCCCTCCTGTGGAGAATGAGATGTTCTTTTGCCAGCACTGTGATTATGGGAACCGGACGGTCAAAGGGGTACTCATTCATTATCAGAAGAAGCACCGAGACTTCAAGGCCAATGCAGACGTGATCCGGCAGCATACAGCCACCATTCGAAGCCTCTGCGACCGAAATCAGAAGAAGCCTGCCAGCTGCGTGCTTGTCTCCCCCTCTAATCTGGAGCGGGACAAAACGAAACTCCGAGCACTAAAATGTAGGCAGTGCTCATATACCTCCCCCTACTTCTATGCACTGAGGAAGCATATCAAGAAAGACCACCCCGCCCTGAAAGCCACAGTTACGTCCATCATGCGATGGGCATTTCTAGATGGCTTGATAGAAGCTGGCTACCACTGTGAGTGGTGCATCTACTCCCATACGGAGCCCAACGGTTTGCTCCTGCATTACCAACGGAGGCATCCAGAACACTATGTTGATTACACCTACATGGCTACTAAACTGTGGGCTGGGCCAGACCCATCCCCTCCCTCTCTCACAATGCCAGCCGAAGCCAAAACCTACAGATGCAGGGACTGTGTTTTTGAAGCTGTCTCCATCTGGGACATCACTAATCACTACCAAGCATTCCACCCCTGGGCCATGAATGGTGATGAGTCAGTGCTGCTGGACATCATCAAGGACAAGGATGCTGTGGAGAAGCCCATTCTTTCATCTGAAGAGTTGGCAGGCCCTGTGAATTGTGAAAACAGTATACCCACCCCTCTCCCAGAGCAGGAAGCTGAATGTCCAGAGGATGCAAGACTGTCCCCTGAGAAAAGCCTGCAGCTAGCTTCAGCCAACCCCGCCATATCCTCTACCCCATACCAGTGCACGGTATGCCAATCTGAGTATAACAACTTGCATGGCCTTCTCACTCATTATGGGAAGAAGCACCCTGGCATGAAAGTGAAGGCTGCTGACTTTGCCCAGGACATTGACATCAACCCAGGTGCCGTCTACAAATGCAGGCATTGCCCATACATCAACACCCGCATCCATGGCGTACTGACCCACTACCAGAAGCGACACCCGTCCGTCAAGGTGACCGCTGAGGACTTTGTGCACGACGTAGAGCAGTCCGCTGACATATCCCAGAACGACGTGGAGGAGACGAGCAGGATCTTCAAGCAAGGGTACGGCGCCTACCGGTGCAAACTGTGTCCGTACACACACGGCACTTTGGAGAAACTGAAAATCCACTACGAGAAGTATCACAATCAACCTGAATTTGATGTCTTTTCCCAGTCGCCCCCGAAGCTGCCAGTCCCCCTCGAGCCCGAGATGACCACTGGTGTGAGCCCCTCCCAAGTCTCCATCACTGAGGAGGAGGTGGGAGAGGAGCCCGTGTCTACTTCTCACTTCTCTACCTCCCACCTGGTCTCCCACACTGTGTTCCGGTGCCAGCTCTGCAAGTACTTCTGCTCCACAAGGAAGGGGATTGCCAGGCACTACCGCATCAAGCACAATAATGTCCGCGCCCAGCCAGAAGGCAAGAACAACCTCTTCAAGTGTGCCCTGTGTGCCTACACCAACCCCATCCGCAAAGGTCTGGCAGCCCATTACCAGAAGCGCCACGACATTGATGCGTATTACACTCACTGCCTGGCAGCCTCCAGGACCATCAGCGACAAGCCCAATAAAGTGATCATCCCATCCCCGCCCAAGGACGACTCCCCTCAGCTGAGCGAGGAACTCCGGCGGGCAGTGGAGAAGAAAAAGTGCTCCTTGTGCTCTTTCCAGTCTTTCAGCAAGAAGGGCATCGTGTCCCATTACATGAAACGCCACCCAGGGGTGTTCCCAAAGAAGCAGCACGCCAGCAAGTTGGGGGGCTACTTCACAGCCGTCTATGCAGATGAGCATGAGAAGCCCACGCTGATGGAAGAAGAGGAGAGAGGCAGCTTTGAGAAAGCCGAGGTGGAGGGTGAAGCTCAGGAAATCGAGTGGCTCCCGTTCCGCTGCATCAAATGCTTCAAGCTGTCCTTTAGCACTGCAGAGCTGTTGTGCATGCATTACACTGACCACCACAGTCGGGACCTAAAGAGGGACTTCATCATTCTGGGCAACGGCCCCCGCTTGCAGAACTCCACCTACCAGTGTAAGCACTGTGATAGCAAACTGCAAAGCACAGCCGAGCTGACCTCACACTTGAACATTCACAATGAGGAATTCCAGAAGCGTGCCAAACGTCAGGAGAGGAGGAAACAGCTTTTGAGCAAGCAGAAATATGCAGATGGTGCTTTTGCAGATTTCAAACAAGAGAGGGTAAGGATATGTTTTGATTTCCCTTCCCCCAGGAGGCCTCTCATCACTGGTGCCCACATGCACTTCTTCGTTGCCAGCCAAACTGCTGCAGGCTTCCTAGTGACTTAGCTTGCCAGAGAGCTCAATAAGTCAATTAAACATTTCGAGCCTGATTATCTCCCATTCTGTGCTCACCCCTCTCCTTGGTCCCGTTCCCCTCCCTCCTTCCCTTTGACTCCTCCCATGGCTCCCCAGGGGAGGTTTGGGGTGGTTTCTATGTATGTCTTTCTGCCAAGTAGCTTTATCTGAAGCCTAGTTTTACAACAACGCTCGCTCTTTCCTAAGGCAGTGTGGGCTGTCTCTTGGTACCATTAGCACTTCTCAGCCATGTCTTGGTCTTCAATGTTTGCTACATGAATCTAACGTCTCCAGGAGTAGATTTTATTTTATCAAGAAGTTCATTAATGGCGCAACTATGCAACGTTTCACCTGCCTAGTTGAAACTGGTTTGAAAACCAGATGACTTAGTGGCAGTGACGATGAGCTTCTGCACAGAAATCTTCTCTACTCACAAGCCGTAATGTATTTGGGTTTCAAAGACTTTGCATAGTAGGCAGCGTGCCATGATGCTGACAAATTTGTTATATAAAAATACTCGCCTATATCTCCCTTGGTTTTTAACCTGCTAATCAGCTTTAAAATAAAATATGTTAGTAAACTACAAGAATAAATTCTGACAATTGAGGGAGGGCTCGGAGTACTGATGGCTACCAATGTATTTTACCAGCCTTTTGGTCACTTAGAAGAGGTGCCAAAGATCAAGGAGAGGAAAGTGGTGGGCTACAAATGTAAATTCTGTGTGGAAGTGCACCCAACGCTCCGAGCCATCTGCAATCACCTCCGAAAGCACGTCCAGTATGGCAATGTCCCAGCTGTGTCAGCTGCTGTGAAGGTGAGAACTGGAAGGTCTGGATGAGCATTCTTGTGTGTGAGCGATTCGAGTTACTTATTAACCCCATTGCCTAAAGCAGCTCAGGAAAGAGCATCTCAGAATGTGGGCATTCCTGAATTATGCTTGGATTGGTTTGGCTTGTTTTGATTTCTTTGCAGGTTGGACCTTCCTCATCTTTCTGTTCAGGGAAAGGTCGAGTTTCGATCTGGTTTCCTTCCACGCGGATAGTTTGGTGGCAACAGAAGGTCCAGGATTCTCGGTCTAGGAGGCTTCGGGTCGTCCTTCTATTCTGCGTTTAGTGCCATTAGCTCTTCGTTCTTCCAAGTTGCCCGAGCTCTTGAGAGGAATCAAGTGGGTTCTGTTCCCATCATCTTCTGCTCCTCTTTCTTCCTCACTTCTTACTGTTCTCATCTGGCTGAGGATGCAGAGAGCCTAGGAGAATCTCTTTGTCTTCTTATCCTGGGTCCTCTGGGGACTGCAAGAGACATTAAAACTAAAAGCATTCAAGTCACAATTGACCCGGAAAGCCTTGGTTTGTCTCCTCCATCCCATCTCCCATATGATGCTGACAACCCATATGATGCTGACAAGTGTCTTCCCTTTTCCCTCTGACTTTTATTAGGCCACCTGTTTTGAACATCATAATCCTAATAGCAGCCACCACGTCAATATCCAAGCCACCATCCCGGTCTTCCAGGATATTGCTAAGCCCTATTATTTATTAAAACAGAAGTCATTTCAGGGTTCTGCCCTTTCTCTGTGGGTACATGCAAATATATTTTTGTCATCTGCCCTTCTTGAGCTTACATCCTATTTTGCCAATTTAACATGAAGATAAAGTCTCTACTTTTCTTCATTGAAGACTGAAGCTTTCTGTCTTTTGGCAGAACAGTGGCAACCCAGGGATATCAGCAGTCGGCTTCTTTCATACACCACTGCGGTGTGTCCCAGGCTCGTTTCCTGGGATCATGTGAGAGAGACAGAAGGGCTTTTCCTGTGTAATCAGTAACCCAAGGAGCTATCTCAAAAAACAGGTGACTTAAAACTAGGCTGCTCCTTGATTTTTTGAATTGATTATGCAGCAGTCTCCAGTCATAGAGTGAAGTCACCATCTACAGGGTAGGGGGCAGACAGCAGGATCTTTTGCTTTGCTTCCTTTCCAGATAATGGCCCAAGGCTCCTCAATGACCATACTACTTTGCTTTTCTTTCTCTTCCCTCCTTCCTTCCTTCCTCTCTTTTCTGTGAGCCACAACCCTAGCCCAACTTTGTGTCATCTTAGATGGGGTTGCAGTTTGAATTTTCTTTTAAGATGGGGAAGAAGTGAGTGAAGTGTCTTCAGAGTGGGAGAAGCCCTTGTTCACATTTCGCAGACAGTAGCAACCTGTGTCCGGGTATGTTGTCCTAAAATCACCTCCACTGCATGAAGAATGGCAGTTGGGCTTGCTCTCCCCTCTAGGGGTAGCTGGAGAGGCAGGGGAGGAAGCTTTGACAAGAAGTGCTGTTGAGTTTGGGAGAATGAAGGGAGCAAAAGAAAGCTGGGGGCAATGATGATGGATATTTATTTTGTTGGTGGGGCATGTGTGTGTGTGTGGTTCTCTTAGCAGGAGGCGGATGACCCTGCCCACTTGTTCCTGGATGAATTGGAAGCAGCCAAAGACGCCAGTGGCGCCCTGGTGGGCCGGGTGGATGGTGAACACTGCTTGCTTGATGGAATGTTGGAGGATGAAACCCGGCCGGGGGGATACCATTGCAGTCAATGTGACAGAGTCCTGATGTCCATGCAGGGGCTGCGTTCTCATGAGAGGAGCCACCTGGCCCTGGCCATGTTTACCCGTGAGGACAAGTACAGCTGCCAGTATTGCTCGTTTGTTTCTGCTTTCAGGCACAAGTAAGTGCTATTGGGGGGTCACTAGTGGTTATTGGGAGAAGCTTGGATGAGTAAGAAGGCCCCACTCATGGTTCACACCTGCTGCTGTGTTACCTGGAGCCTCAGTCACCTTTTCTGTAAAATGGGGCTGAGAATAGGAGATTGATAGATGGCGTTAGATTTGGCAAATGCAGGCATTTTAAAAATGAGAATTAGAGGAATTGCTATGATTTACCCAAAGGAAAAATGCAGCTATGGAGAGTAGATGAGTCTCCTGATTCATCTGTCAAACATTGAGCCAAAATCTAGTCATTGTTTGAGGAAGTAAAGTCCATTTGGAAAACTGAGTTGCTAACGAGGTAAAATTAGGGCTATTAACCCATGTGACCAAAGAAACATTGCTTGCAATTTTTCAAAAGATCTTGAAAGGTAAAGAAGTTCATGGATGCCAAAGAGTTGCTTGACATACAGGGAGATTGAGGAGAGGGAGCTTCCCATTACTCGTCACAGCTTTGGAAGTGTAAATATGGAATAGGTGTGTAAGGCTTTTTGGGGCCACGGAAAGAGGGGTGGTTTTAAGAACAACTTTTTGTTGCCTTTCTCTTTCAGCTGTATAAAAGAGTGATAAATATTCAATAATGCGTTTGGACAGTCTTGGATAAAGGTGACTAAGACTGACATGCTTTTTAAAACAATTTTTTTAATGAAATAAATGATGGACTATTTGCTTCTTACAGAAGATAACAGGGCCAGTTAGTGGTTGTTGAACAGAAGAAGGAGGTGGTGTTTTCACAGAGGTTAGGATGGGTTGTAAACACTTTATTATTATACAGAGCCTAATATCTAATCTTTGTCATCAGATCCATACATTGGCACAAAACTTGAAATACTTCAATTCAAGAAGTATTTATTGAACAGCATCTATCACATTGTCTGACACACAGTGGAACTTCAGTAAATAATTGTGAATACATTAATATATCCTGTCCTAGGTACTGTGCTTTTGGGAAGTATAAAGACACAGGCCATAGTCTGTGGCCAAGAGAATTTAGGGTCAAGGGTTGGTTTATGAAGTTAAAAAAAAAAAAAAAAAAACCCCACTGACTCAGCAAAATAAAGCACGTCTTTGAAAATATCAGTAAAATACTATGATGTGTCAAAGAAGGGAAATGTTACATCAACTTTGGAAGAGTCAGGAAGGTTTTATGGTGTAAGGAGCATTTGGGTCAAGTCTTAAAGTAGGAAAATAGGACTTGAATAGTTTGGAAAGGACATAAGATGTAGAGGAAAAGCTGAGGGAGGAGACCATGAAGCTGACTGGGGCCCTAGCTGGGGGTTCAGTTTGACTAATCCTTAAGTTACATGTAAAGGAATAGTGAAAGATAAGGTCTAAATACTTTAAAGGAGACCGTATTTGGAGTTTTAAATGCCAGGAAATAGTATTTCATAATTTAAATTGCTGGTAAAAGGAAGAGTCAAATTAGTAAAATAATTATAATTGCTAACATTTATTGCATCTCACTGTATACCAGGCACTGTACTAAGTGCCTTTAAATATTACTTAATTTCATTCTCAAAACACTCCTATAAGGTATGGCCCCATTATTATCATCTTATGAATAAGAAAAGTAAAGCCTAGAAAAATTAAGTAATTTGCCCAAGGACACATAGCCTATATGTAATGGCTGGGATTTATCCCAGGTAGCCTGACTCCATAGCGTGTGCTCTTGAGATGAAAAAAAAAAAAAAACATGGGGGCTGGGGACAAGGAATTAAGAAGCAACAATAGTAGCTAGTTCAAGAAGTTTGGGAATGATTGAAGGAATGGATTTGCCTTACTTGGAAAAATTGACTTAATGCATGGGATGAGGGACAAAGTAAAATACAAATGGCACCTAGGTTTTCAGTTTACTCAACTGGGAGAGAGGTTAGTGCCATTTATAGAAACAAGGAAATGAAGAAGAGAATTTGTTTTGTAGAAAACTCTCTGATGGGTTTGTTTAGAACAGGTTGAGTTAAAGATAACTAAAGGACACCCAGAGGGAGCTGTCCAGGGGCAATTGAAAATGTTGCTTTGGAGCTCAGGAGAGCATTATATGTTGAAATGGTAAGCAGTACCGTTCCCACATGAGGCATTTAGAATGGAATTTAGTTCTCTGGAGTACTGATACAAATTAGAACTTCTTCCCACACCTTGTTCGGTAGATTTATTATTTTTTAGGCTAATAATTATTATGAAGTACTAGGGGTTCGTTGTAATTAAATAGCTCCCTTGTAAATTGCTTCTGGAAGACTTACAGCAAACATGGCTGTGTGTATCAGAAGGGATGTACAGCCTTTTGACCATGTGACTCCTTTAAACATGCGTGCACTATGCCTCCATATTAATATAGACCCTGGCAACAAGACAGCCCATTGCAAGAAGGTCAGCCACTTCGAAACCTCCCTTCCTCACTCTAGTGTTCACAATGAAAGTAGAATTAGAATTCAAAAAGAAAGTCAGCTCTTTTCAAATGCTAAATTTCTCTAATTCCCATTCTGTTATTTGAATAAGTTAGAGGACTAATTGATAGGCACTCTCACTGGCTTGGCAGGAAACTTGAATTCACCCATATTGTACCCTCTCTTTAGATACACTCTTCCAATGATCAGAGCTCTAAGAAGGGACAATAAAGATTCTTACCATGACCTGTTACCACTGCCATATCTCTAAATCCAAAATAAATCTCTTGATGTTTTCCTTTGGCTTCCTGTCCTCTTAGAGTAGGTACAACTCTTGAAAATTAATTAATTAAATTGATAAACGCCATTATTGGAAAGTAAACAAAAGGACTTTGAACGACCTAGAAGTAGAATTCCTGGAAAAAAGGCAATGAGCAAATCCTCTATGCAATTTTTAATTTTGTTGTTTTTCTTTTTGTTTTCCTTCTACATCAAGTTTGGATCGCCATATGCAAACCCACCACGGACACCATAAACCATTCCGATGCAAACTCTGCTCCTTCAAGTCCTCCTATAACAGCCGGCTGAAAACACATATACTCAAAGCTCATGCTGGTGAGTTGTGCACTGATGATGCACAAGTTCTTTAGCACTCTCTGAGTTTGAAACCTGATGGTCTTTATGGAGTTAAATACTGTCCTGCCTTACACTTGAGATGCCTTATTGTTGGGATGGATGTATATTCAGTTTTATTTTCACCTAGTAAAGAAAAAATAAAGAAAAAAGTAAAAGTTAAACAAAATCACCTAAATCCAAAATAATACAAAGCCTATGTCACCCCTGTTATGGTTAGTTCGTTCGTGCTACTAACAAGTTAGAATTAGACTGTTGGTGATTTTTACAGAAATTTCTAAATTGCCTCTACTTTCTAATTCCATTGCCAAGAATTGTTGTATCTACTAAAAAGACTTTCCAGCTAAAATAAAGTTACCAACTTAAGGAAGTTAGAAAGGGCAAAGGGAACTCAAGATATGTGAGATTTTTCAAGAGATACCCTCAGATACGTTTCCATACATAAGATAGAAAATGACTTCGGGTTGTGAGTGTCCAGGAGCTGTGCTGGTCTCTATCATATTGTTGTTCCATCTCATTAATCATTAGAAAAAATTGGAAATGAAAGAAGAAATACAGTCATCTATAATCTTATCCGAAGACCACTGTTGTTGACGTCTGATGTGTCAAGAACATCCCTTACCCACCAGGCTGTGCACTAGCATGTTATATGCATCATCTTCTTTAGTCCTACAGTCGTCCTAAAGGGGAGGCATTGTGTCACATCCTTGTGACCCTTGGTCACACTTTGAACAGTGTTGTGAGAACCGCTCAGAACCTGGGTCCTTCATTTTTGCCAGCTCCTCATACTCTGTGTAAACAGGACCATGTCTCTTCACTGTCTTCTGAGTGTCGGATTTTGTTGAACTGACTTAATGCAGTAAGATTACCCAGGGCTCCCAGTTGTCCCAAACTCCACTAGGAGTAAGGAATGGGACAGGGAAATTAGCTATAGGGGCTTCTCTGTATCTTTTTGTATTTTTCTGTCTCTGGGAAATTTCTACTAAAGTTCTTGAAGTGAGTGGCTTTGGGGTTCAAATCACTCTTTTCTAACTTGTGTATATTGTAAATTATCCAGCTGGGACACTATCCTGGTGAGTTTTGCCCACAGGCCTTAGCCTTGTCAAAAGCACTTGTACCAGCGAGAGCTGAGAAGAGATGATTCGGCCTATGGGAAAGACTTGAAGAGAGCATCAGAGCCTGCACACTGATGCCAGCGTATTAAGCTGAAGTGTCTGCTCTTGGAGCTGACCCAGCAAACTGGCCTCCCTGTACTCACTGGCTGGCAAGAAGAGAGCATCCAGTAAGAGAGATTGGGAGCAATGTAATTCAGTTCTTGACATGCCTTGGAACCTTGGCCTCCATGACATTGCTTTGAGCGACTGAGTGGGACTTGGCTTGGAAAAAGCCAGTACATTTTCTAAAAGACTCTTGACTCATCTTGTCTGTTCTAGATGGATTATTTTATTTTATTTTAAAGAAGAAAAGGCAATGTGTGCTAACCCAAACATCTGGATTTGAATTCTCTCTCAGGTCGTGCAGCTCGCAGCCACCAGCAAGGTTCACGTAACCAAGCTTGCATTAAAAAAAAAATGAAAAAATAGAATAAAGAGGGCAGTAGTATTCTATATATTGTTATACATATATTAGTAAACATCATACACAGCATTGTCATCTAACTCCTAAAGAGATACAACTGACTGGTGTTCCCGGTTGGGTCCTCTGACTTTTTTGAACTTCTGTCCTTCCTTGTACTTTGTGATGTTGGGCAATTCAAGTTTTTATGTGGGTTTCTTCAAGACTTCTTTGGGGCCGGGCGCGGTGGCTCACGCTTGTAATCCCAGCACTTTGGGAGGCCGAGGCGGGCAGATCACGAGGTCAGGAGATCGAGACCACGGTGAAACCCCGTCTCTACTAAAAACACACAAAAAAAATAGCCAGGCGCTGTGGCGGGCGCCTGTAGTCCCAGCTACTCGGAGAGGCTGAGGCAGGAGAATGGCGTGAACCCGGGAGGCGGAGCTTGCAGTGAGCCGAGATCGCACCACTGCACTCCAGCCTGAGCGACAGAGCGAGACTCCGTCTCAAAAAAAAAAAAAAAAAAAAAAAAGACTTCTTTGGAAATGCAAGCTCTGAGGGTCATCAGTGGTGAGAGGAAGGCTTAATTACAGAACTTGGATGCTATACTCACTTCACATGTGAACCCATTTAGTAATTTTCATGGTGGCAGGAAAATAATAATCTCGGAAAAGCAGGGGCAAAGAATGATCTTCCAATACCTGTTTTTCTTACTTTTAATCCTTAGACCACAACTCTGTTCATTTTTACTGGTCCACAAAACTTTATGATTCTGTTTTCTCTTCTTTCGTCTCTGACTTTTAAATGTCACCTTAAAAATTAATTTTAAAAATACATGTTCGTTAGAGAAAGTTTGGAAATGAAAGAAGAAATGCGGTCATTCATAATCTTGTTACCTAAACACCACTGTTGTTCACATTTCATATATTTCCTTTCAGTCATTTTCTCTATAATTATTTTTAACGGTTGTAATTCTAATGCAATTGAATATATATATTTAGCCTTTGTATTTACTTTTATTTTTATGTTATTATAAACTCCAAGAATTTATTTTAATTGAGTAAAATAAATCATCAATAGGATATGCCCAGATTGACTTAATCGTTTTCTTATGGTTGTAAATTTAGGTTATTTCATACCTTTTTCAAGCATAAATGATGTATATTTCTAAGTAAAGCTTTATATTTATTAAAGGATATCTTCTTATTACTCTTTGAAATGGAGTTACTAGGTTGGAAACATGAGCATTTCTAAGTCTATTGTTCTTAAAAGCAAAATGGCTTTCTGAATTGATCTTACCAGTGTATATATGTCCAACAATTTAAGCATGCCCACTTCACACTCTTAGTTCTTAAAATGTAATTAATTTAACAGGTAATATACAGCGAAGGTAAATCACACTCTAACTTAATTTGGTCATGGTGATCTGTGTTGTATTTCAGTGGCATAAAATTAATTTTAAAAATAGTGCTTATTTTTACTGAGAGGCAGTCTTTATTGAAGAATATTGGAGATAAACACACATACATACACACACACTGTACCCCCTAAACCCCCATGTTTACATATACAGCTCTCTTCCTTAGAGAAATGACTAATTTTTACCCATTTCTGTGCTATTGACTAGATAAGGAAATGGAGTTCTATGCTGAGGTTTATGAACTGGTCCAAAAATATATATATGTGGGATGAGAACGTGTATAGTTAGCAAGGAAGTACAGAATAGAATAGCACAACAGAGCTTGCACTGAATGACTTTGTGATTAAAAAGCCACTAATAGATCTTTGGAATAATAATTAAGCATATTATTTTCTGGGACTGACAAAAAGGCAACCTTGAATGAAAACTGACATGGTCATTTCTAGTGTAGAGAGGGAGGGAAAGGGATTGGAAATTTTTCTAAAGGAGGTATCCTGGGCAGTTGGGTTTCACTTCTTATTGGGGAATTAATTCATAGCTTCACTCCTGTAAGCAGAGCCCAAAACGAAAAAGGACCAGTTCACTAGATTCTGGAGCTCATGGAAGAATTTCAACTCCAAAGGAGCACTGTGGTTGTGGCAGGTTGTTGGTCTGTGAGGTTCGTTCATAGAACATGAAGCTTGAGAAGCGCTTCTCTAGTATGAGTTAACTGAGTTATCTTGTTTCCATCCCGGCCTTATACCCTTCTCCCCTCTTTTTCTTGTTCTATTTCTTGTCACCATCCTCTTCCAGGTGAGCATGCCTACAAGTGTTCTTGGTGCTCATTCTCCACCATGACAATCAGCCAGCTGAAGGAACACTCCCTCAAGGTCCACGGAAAAGCCCTGACCCTCCCCAGGCCACGGATCGTCAGTCTCCTCTCCTCACACTCCCACCACTCCTCCCAAAAAGCTACCCCGGCTGAAGAAGTGGAAGACTCCAATGGTAAAAATGGGCTTCCAAGCTGGAATTAACCACTCAGGGTTGAGGTGGGCTGGGATTCATTGCCAATCATTTTTTTAGAGGAAAATCTTATGTGAAAACATGGTGGTTCAAGTGAAGGAAGAAATGTGAAAAGGTTTAAATGGTGTAGAAGTTGGAGTGGGAAGCGGAAATGAACTTGTTGAGCATCTGTGTGACGCCGTGATGAAAATGGAAGTCAGCGCTCATGGGAGTGTTGCTGGTGGAAAGAGCCTGTCGAGTGGGATGGATTAGTTTTCGATCATTCCACTGTGGTTTCAAGCAAGAAAGCGAATGGAGTACCAGGCCAATTTGTTTGTTTTTATTTATATCCTGTCTTGTTCTAAAAAAGATGTGCTGTGAAGTGTTTGGGGTGACAGGTATGTACATTAATGACACAAAATTCAGAGTAGGAATGCAAAGGGTGAATGAGTGGGGAAGTGTGTCTGACTAAGCCACGTGATATCTTAGGGGTGACATAGGGATTTCTTACAGCTGAAGGATGCTAAGGAGGCATGAGTTGGGAGGAGAGTTTTACTGTTTAGTTTTGGAGTTTCAGAAGAAATACAGGAAGCCAGGGAGAGGGTCTCCTCGCTAGCAGCGTGACCAAAGCTGTAGGGAAGAGAAAGAGAGTCCAGACCTTGGGGCCTGCAGATACGGCATAGTAAGCAAAGGGATAGTTTATTGTTTTTATAAGACCAGGAAGCAGACCTGTTTGATTTCTCATCTCACCTCAAATGATTGCAGAATCAGCTACTTAGAAGAGAAGTAGAGGAAGTCTGCAGATTCTTCGAGGTAGACCTGCTCTCTTCCAACCCCTTCTAATTCTTGAATCCCTTCTGCGGGAGCCAGTTAGCTACCATCAGCTTGAGTACTTCGCAGGTCAAGGAATGACTGTCTCCCAAGATCTACTGTTACATTCTTGGGAGGAGCTTAGTGGACTGGAAAGAAAGCAGAACAAAAGCCTGGCTTTGAATCTACTTCTCTCAATGGTGGTCACGTTTCCCTGGGCAATCTTAGCTTCTTGTACCCATATGTAAAATTGGATAGTGATATCTACCTCAGCCTATTCAGAGATTAGTGAGAAAGGGTGCACACCTATAAAATACCTAATACAGCCTCTGACACATAGTAGGAATTTAATAAAAGGCCATTTTATTTCTGTACTTTTCATCCTTTGGTTGCAATTCTGGCCTTTGGGACCATTTATAACAAGTACGAATTTTGGTTATTTTTAATGCATGTGTCTAAAACGAGAGACTCTTCAGATAACCTGATGATCTGACAGCCCAACTTGTCAACATGGTCTAATTCTCAGGTTATCAAAAGAGTAAATGAGTAATCTTTATGCATGAGGTCTGTGAGCAGACACCTGTAGGAGGAAATGAAATGGTAAGTCCTAAGATGAAAAGCTGCTTTTTAAAAAACTTTTGAAGCTTGGTGGTCGTTCCTTTGCAAATCATTTATAGTGTTCAACACTATAGCTCCTTACTGGTGTCCCTGCCTTAAAGGACTTCTGTTTAACAAAGAAGGCTTGTTGTGATGGCTACGACTTGTAATGAAGTGACCAGACAATCTCCTTAGCTACTGTGTAGTAGTTTAAAATGTGGAAGGAAGCCTGTGGTGTTTTTTTTTTTTCTTCTGGGAAAATTTAGAGTCACACATCTAGGGCTGGGTGAGAGTACCTGTGGAAGGGTAAAAAAAAAAAAATGTCCCTTTTTCACCTGAAATATTCTATTCACCAGGAAAGTTGGTATATTGCAACCAGAAGGGCAAAATCTAACTTGACCCAAATTGTAAGATCTGTATTAATGTGATTTTTAATTAATTGTTTTCATCTGACATGGAAGCTACATTTGTGGAGCTGTTTGGATGAAACACATTCATCTCACTGCCATTGCTAGCAAAGGCTTTGTCTGGGACATTTTTCTCAACGTCATACCTTCTTTTCTCTTTGTGTTTCTTCCTGAAAGGTGGGTCTCAGTCAGAGGTCAAGGGAGTCCTTTAAACCCACCCATGGCGTGAATCATCATCCTCTGCATAGACTAAGAAGGGTCGAGTTCAGTTATGTTCTTGAGCCTGTACTCTCTCCTGAGGGCTGTACTATGCACGGAAGAATCAGAAATGAGTATAGTATTTTTCTGGCCCTCCGGCAACTTAAAATCAACTGTTTAGATGATACTATTAGCGCTTACATTTGAGCTAACCATAACCCTAAGCCTCAGGCCTAATCTATTTGTGGAGTGATCTCAGATTCTTGGAGGATGGACTTTGGGGAGGGGTGGATGTCACAGAAATATGTGAAAGTGATATTGAGTAGATCTCTCTATAACATAGATAGTCTGTTTTTGTTTAGCCACAGGGAAATAATTTGTAATATATAAAAGGGATTCTTATTTTTCTCCTTATGAAAGAACATAGTAACTGAAAGCTCTGCGTGGTAACTATTTAGTGAGCCCTACACAAAAGTCATTGGGCCTGTACTGTTTTTAATGTATATAAATGACCTATATTAATGGATCAGCAGTGATTAGTTTAATTTGATGACGTAAAAGCTGATTAGATGACGTAAACAAAAAGAAGGCTGTTCACATGAATGAATAATTCTGTGGAAAGAGTAGTTAATAGTTGTTCATTCAGTAAATATTTTCTTGAGTCCTTACTATAGATTTTGTATAGTTTTGCATGGCCAAGAATGGCTGAGCAGGTCCAAAGTAGGAAGACTTTGCTAAGGAGCCGGATGGTGGATTCCTAGAAACATCTAAGTCTACAGGATGGAAAAACATCTGTGGGGCTAGATAGTAGCCTGTAAATTATGCCTTGAATGGTGTTTGAAACACACATGTGAAATCCAATTGCACATTTTAATAGAGAGAAGCTGTGGGGCTACTGGCTCACAGTTAAGGTTTCCCACACTGCAGATGCCAGGACAATGTGAACACACCAACCAAAAATGTGTTGCAGGCCTGGGGGGAGTCAAGATCCATAAAACCAGGGAAATCACCAGTGTGTCTTTGGCTTTCTGATTCCCTAGTGAGGGATGTGAATAAAACAAGTTGACATGCTCCTGTTATTTGCAGTGGTCAAATGCTTGCCGTCTTGAGAGTGAGCCAGTCTTCTCTGGCAGAGGGAAACAGCCTGAAAAGGGAGGTTCTTTCTAAGCTGCTCTCTCTCCCAACCCAGAGGAGGGAGGAAAGCGGAGAAAGCAAAAATGAGAAGGTAGAGGGGAGATTTCACTCCAGCTGCCTGGCCACACACATGTTCTGTGCCTCAGCCCTGCTCTTGGGCTCTGAGCTGTCAGTCTTGACATGTTTCACCAGCACACGATTCCTCTATATATTCATGATGATCAGTTGTTGGAAAGAAAAGCAACGGCTCTATGGTGTTGGTTTTGTGTGTAAGATAATGGGCAATGACATGTAATTGCTATTCTAAACAATGCATTAAGGGGAAACAATAAGGTTGTCAACAAAGGGAAATGCTCTGCTGTGTTTGTGTTTACTATGTTCCTTCTCCTGCCATATACAACACAGGACTGGCTTTTATCCGGCTATTTCCAAGTCTCTGCTTTCAGTACAGAAAAATACACATATAGGCACAGCTGTAAAATAACAAAGAAACTAGGACAGCGTAGTTTAGCTATGAGATTTGTTTTAGGTCTGAGAAGCTACACAGGGCATGGGCAATGGATATGTAACTTAAAATTCAACTATGTGTTTTATAAGAAGTCAAGCCAGTGTGACATTCCATCTTTTTCCTCCCTCTAGTTTCTCCCGGGGACTAATAAGTTATTTTGTTTCATCTATCTATGCAGTTATGCTATGGAATTGCCTGCTTTAGAAAATAGTTACTATGATGCATTTAGGACAAAAACAAAAATCAGACCAGGTGCAAAATGAATAAGGTGAATGATGGTAACATAGTTTTGTTTTGCTTGTTTGTGGTTTTTTTTTTTTTTTGGCTGGTGCCTTAGTTAGCAACCCAGAGAAAACACAATACACCTCCATTTATAATATAGAACTTGATATAGTCCTCCCAAAAAAGAAGTCTGTGATATTATGAATTAATAGAAAAATGTTGCAAAGAGCTTGGCAATTTCCTTTTGTACTGATTTTTTAATAAATTTCTATTGGTTTTTCTGCCCTAAACTCTAGAATAATATTTGACAAACACTATTTTTATCAAGACATTTCTCATCAAGGAAACACATGTACTTATTGTCTGTCATATCAAAGTCTTCAGCATTGCATCCAAAGTTCACCATTTAGTCATGCTTTCTCCATTGCACAGTGGCGTCACTAGCAAATACTGACATTCCTACCATCTCTCTACTTAACCACCCTAAGCATTTAATGTCTTCCTTTGCACTTCTACTCACTTTCAGTAAGCTCTGCTGGGAGGTTAGGTGGATTTCTTTCCTGTCTGCTTCTCTCTACTAGTCCATGACTTTCACTTCCTTTAAGGATTGATTTTCATTGGCCCCAAACATACTCTTATTACTCTTCCTGGTGCGGTATTAGTACTTGCAGATATGCTATTCTTTCTGTCCCCTAATATTCCAATATGGACAGTTAGGTAAGTACTTATTAAATACTCATTCTTTTCATGGACTAGTGATATCTTGGAGGCATCACAGTTTTCAGTTCTGTTAATTGTACTGGGTCCTCAAATACATTTTAACTCCACTAACAAAATTACACAGGATGAGTTTATTTCATTTCCATTTAAGAGGCAGGTCAAAAGACAATCTGAAGATGAAACCTTAGAGAATGCTCTAACATTAATTCTCTGACACAATTTCTCTGCCAAGATAAAAAGATCTTCCTTGACAAAGAGCGTTTTAAATATTGTCATTGTTCCCTGCATGATGAGACCTTCTGTATAGGTGGGAAGCTGAAGGTTGGGACAGGGTATAAACCCTTCTGTCCCTCAGAATGATATAGAAAGTATGATGGAGCTGGAGAAATGAACATTTCTAGTATGGTCAGCTGTTAGCAGAGTTGCTTCTTGAAGCAAGTGCACACAATTACTGATCTTAGAGTGGGCTAATTTGTTCTCTGTGTCTCTGTCAATATACAGTGTTTGGTTGCAGTTAAATTCAGATTCAAAGATGATATAGCGATAAACTGACCAACAAAACTTGTCAATGAGTAGAGCTTTCTATTCTTCCTGAAAACTTTTCCCATCAGACTTTTAAAACAATATGTTGGTTAGAAGAGACTCATTTGGTGAGACTCAGTTTTTCTAAACATTAGAGATTGGCAAACTTTTTCCTTTAAAAAAATTTAAATTGACATATAATAATTACACATATTTGTGGCATACAGTGTGATAATTTGATACATGCATATGATGTGTAATGATTAAATTAGGGTCATTAGCATTTCCATCACCTCAAACATTTATCATTTCTTTGTGTTGGAAACATTCAAAATCTGCTCTTTAAACTGTTAGTAAATATACAATCAGTTGTTGTTTATTCTAGTTATCTTTAGCTGCTGTAAAATTCTAGAACTTGTTTCTCCTATCCAGCTGTAATTTTGTATCTATTTACCACCCTAATGCCCATCCCAGTCTCTAGTAACCACTATTCTACTTGCTACTTCTATGAGATCAACTTTTCTAGCTTCTACATAGGGCATAAGAATGTGCAGTATTTGTCTTTCTGTGTCAGCTTATTGGCAATTTTTTTCTATAAAAAGGGCCAGACAGAAAATATCTTCAGCACCGTAGGTTATGCAGTCTCTGTCACAATTACTTAACTCTGCCACTGTAACATGAAAGTCGCCATAGACAATATGTAAACAAACAACATGGCTGTGTTCCAATAAAATTTTATGTACAAAAACAAAGGGAAAGCCCATGAATGATACTTCACTAACCCATGCCATAGATGAGATGATTGGGGGGAATAATTAAACAGCAATACCCATGAGATTAATCCAGTCTTTAATAAATGTCATTCTGAGCCTTTATATTTAACATATGGAATACTCCTAGATGTCATTTAAAAATGTAACTTGACCTAAATATATTATTAGATTCATATATGAAATGTAAGGTATTAGATAAAGTTTTAAAAATATTTGTGCATGAATTACATTTAAGCTTAAAAGGAAAACCTTCTCTAGGAATTATGTTGAGTCTATCAACTCATTTAACCTTGGCTGCAGCAATGCTTGACAACTAAAAATTAAGATCTGGGATGCTTTATTTTTGAAGAGAAGCTTTTCAGATCTCTAAATAGGTCAGACATAAAATTCAACCTTTAAGAGGATCCAGTTAGTTGCTAGGGCATCAGCCCTTCCACACAGGTTCCAGTTGCAATCAGATTGAAAGAAAAAACGACGACATGGTTTCTTTAAAAATGACAATCATGAAATGGAGACTCCCAGGTGAATAATTAATTATAAAGTACAAAAATTTACATCGTTTATAGCACATGCAATGTAAGACATAATTTTAATGGCTTAACTATAATTTTTAATGGGTTCTGCTGGTCTCAAAATTATCTGACCAGATACTAACTAACCTTCTCTTTTTGACATCAGCATCTCTCCATCAAAATTTGGCCTAAAGTTCATTTTAACACTTACTACGTTTCTATATTTCTACTGTAAAGACTTAAGAGGTCTGCAACTTTAGTGGAGCAAAGTGGCATTGAAGACCCCGAATCTTTTGTTATTACCTGGAAATCTACAGGGATTAAATGTTAAGACTCTGCCTCAGTGGCAAAGGGCAACCCTCCAATATTAACACCACTCTGAACTCAAAGGTCATATGATAGACGCTTCCCAAGATACCAACCTGCCTGGGATTTCTGTGACTTTTTGAATTAGCCATAGTTTTGTGGCTACTATCATCCTTTGTGCCAGAGATGAAAACATTTCAAGTATAGGCTTTCCATGTCCTGGGAACTTAGTCAACTAACGCATCTCCCTGTTCTCATGCCAACAAAAACATTGTTCGTCAGAAATATAACCACATACTACTAAACTTACTCAGAACTAGTTCCCAGCAACTCTGGAGTTTGCTTCATAATTCCAGATCTGACTTTCACATCTCTGGGTGAACTGCTTGGAGAATACCTCAAGTCTTCCAGACCTCATTTGTGGAAAGTATCTAAAAGAGAAGAAATCTACTTTATTCTTTAGCAGAAAAATATAGTCAGTCATTAGCTGAATCATCTAAAGCAACTAATCTCAGTTATTTTTTAAAAGAAAGAATTTTTCCTTGTCTTCTCATTGCCCATTTCAAATTTTCTGTCCCTGGAGCTGAAGCTAGTATTTTAGGCCCAATTTTACTTGAGATAAAAATCCCACTTGGGGAGGCCGAGGCGGGCGGATCACGAGGTCAGGAGATCGAGACCACGGTGAAACCCCGTCTCTACTAAAAAAAATACAAAAAATTAGCCGGGCGTGGTGGCTGGCGCCTGTAGTCCCAGCTACTCGGCGAGGAGAACGGCGTGAACCCGGGAGGCGGAGCTTGCAGTGAGCCGAGATCGCACCACTGTACTCCAGCCTGGGTGACAGAGCAAGACTCCGTCTCATAAAAAAAAAAAAAAGAAAAAGAAATCCCTCAAACTGTCTTGAGACTTCTTATGACTCATTGGTCTCTCCAGTCTTTCTGTTCTGTGTGAGAGGATTTTACACAGGCAGAAGGAAGGATATTTGAGTTGGGAGAAGTCACAAGAGTGAGCCATGATTTAGAGGTAGAAATCCTGCGACAGCCTTGCTAGAGTCAAGGGTATGTCCTCGGAAAGATGGGTATGTAAAAAATTAATTTTCTTAAAAGTGTGAAGAGCCCCGGTGTTGTGGCTCAAGCCTGTAATCCCAACACTTTGGGAGGCTGAGGCAAGAGGATCTCTTGAGGCCAGGAGTTCAAGACTAGCCTGGGCAACATAGCAAGATCTCACCTCTACAAAAACATAAAAATAAAATAAAACAAAAATAAATTAGTATGGAGGTGAGAATAAGATGCCAGAAATAACTTTTTAGCTACAATTATTTTGTTGAAAAAATACGTACATTTTGATTGTATGTCCCAGGAAAGCATGTCCAAATGATGTACACATATTTTTGTTAACATGTTTTGTTAACCATAAATAACAACCAACAGAAAAATTCCAGTGGTGGTGATTAAACAAAAATGGTGAAATAGCAAATGGCCAAAAGTGACATGAGGGGCAAGTATACAGGTGGGAGAATCTGCTTGCTCTCTGCTGGATTCAGTCCCTTTCTGTTTAGGCCCAGGAAATATGTTCCTGCCACTGGGGCTCTTCCACTTTGCAAACAGTTTCCGAGTCGTCAAGTTCAACCCAAAGGAAGTGTTTGGCTGAGAATGTAGGGCCCAGCTAAAGTTTCATTTCCCAGCACACTGCTTATGGAGAAGTCATTCCAAGGCCAGGTTCTTCAGCTTCCATGGGGACACAAAACTTCTTAGATGACTCGCACAGGTCACTGTCTTATGTCATCTTTTATTTTGATGCACTGTGAGTCCTCCACCAGAGCTGCTATGATAGCCACATCGAAGAGATGCAGGACCTTCTAAACTCTTAACCTATGTGTTGATTTTTAGCACTGCTAGTTATTTTTTTTCCCCTTTGGCCAGTTTGAAAGTCATCCATCCTGGTTTACGTAAGGGTTCTGCATATCTCTTTGTTCGATTCTCAAGTGATGAATAATAATAATTATTATTTAAAATTCTACCAATTGCCTTAAATATGTCATCTGCTTTAATATGTCTAATGAATTGGAGGTATAAATGATTAATCTCATTTGAAAGAGAAGGGCATGAGGAGTGAAATGGTGAGTCAGACATCACAAAGCGTGTACTTGGTGGAGCTGTTTCATTCACAGGTTTGTCCGATTCCAGAGCTTGTGCCCTTGAACTTTGTGCCTCAGTGGGGTCTAATAGCAAAAACACATACCCAAGAAATGATCCAGAGTGGTGAAGCCTTGACTGCTTGTATGTCTGTGGGCTCTGGAATCTTCTACAGGAAATGAAAGACAAGTGTTTATTACTTATTGATATTTGGAGCTTAAGTTAACAGATGTACAGATAATATTAAGTTAAAAGACCAGAATAGAATAAAGTGAGAAATTGTATATCTGGATTTGAATGGCTATAACTGTGGATAGGAGAAGGAATTGAGTCATGTAGGGCTTTATGGAAGAGGCGGTACTCAAGCTGGACCTTGAAGGGTGATTGGATGTGTACAGGTGGATGGAAGGAGGCCAGGAGGAAGGCGTAGCAGACATGAGCAGAGATACAGGAGAAAGGATCCTGGAACTGCAAAAATCCAGTGTAGCTGGAGCAAAGGATGTGTGGTGAGGTTAGTGGAAGGGTAATTGGTGAAGGAAGGAGAGGTAGAGCCAGATGACAGGGGTACTTAACACTGGGAAGAGGACTTTGGATTTGTTAAGAAACAGACTCAATGGGGAAGACTAGCAGCAAGATTCGTTTGTCTCTGGAAGTGCCAGGGTACATTTGAGCTATAGGTGCATTCAGCTAGCATCGATAGGTTTTCAACAAGGAATGTGCAATGAAATCAGTCATGGGTAGTAGTCATCCTCTTTTAAGATGGCTGCATAGAATTTTTACCTTCTGATGACAAAAGTAATACCAACTCGTGACTAAAGAACAGCTTTATGGCAATACATAACAAAATGTTAACGGTCACCCATCATGCCAGCCTCTCCCTACCCAGAATAATCTCTATTCACAGTTTGTTGAAGTCATCTAGATATTTGTTCTATGAATATACAAACATAGGTTGTCATTTAGTTTAGTTTTTTTTTTTCTTCAAAACTGAATCATACTACACAAACTAGTTTTCTTTCATGTGTTTTTGCTCTCACTACATAGGTTCCATCACCACATGACTTACCATAGTTTTGAAATATAAGGGTTCATATCTCAAAAATAATTCCTTTTCAAATAATAAATATTGAGTACTTAAAGGTTTCAAATATATATATATATATATATTTTTTTGAGACGGAGTCTCGCTCTGTCACCCAGGCTGGAGTGCAGTGGCGCAATCTCGGCTCACTGCAAGCTCCGCCTCCCGGGTTCACGCCATTCTCCTGCCTCAGCCTCTCAGAGTAGCTGGGACTACAGGCGCCCGCCACCACGCCCGGCTAATTTTTTGTATTTTTAGTAGAGACGGGGTTTCACCGTGGTCTCGATCTCCTGACCTCGTGATCCGCCCGCCTCGGCCTCCCAAAGTGCTGGGATTACAAGCGTGAGCCACCGCGCCCGGCCCTCAAATATATTTTTATGTATAATAAATTATATATATATTATATTTAAGGTGGGATTCTCAGAAGGCCTTTGAGATTTTGCCAATCAAAAATTCATTAATTTTATTTTAGGGCTCACTCACCTCCTCAAAAATTACTCAAGTAGAGTCTGTTTCCCCACTACTTACTTGAGACTTAATACATTTACAATATTGGTAAACGGTTCTTAAAAGACAAAAATCAAGATTACAGACTGCCTAGACTGTTCAGCGTAATGGGCTAGAAATAAGATTTTGTGAAAGGATAAATACAAAGTCTGTTGGGTAGTGACCCTTGGCATTTATTTCCATTCCTGGACTTGCCAAATATTCTTATAACTATTAGCTACCTTACGTGTGTCTCCAGCTAAACTGTGTGCTCTCCGAGGTCAGGGACCATTTCCTATTCATTTCTAGAGCCCTAGCACTGGGTAGGCCATTCAATAGATATTTCTTAAATTGTTTTAAATTAGGACAGCAAAAGCAACCACACACAAGGAAAGCCAAGAGAACAATTTATGTGTGAACAAGCCTGAGAACCTGGAAAAAGCCAATGGAGTCTGGCTGTGTGTATAGCAAGATGTGCCATCCCATGTTATTGCAGTTTTCATGGATCATTCCCCTGTCCTTGAGTTAACTAACTTCTCCCTTCCTCCCACCCCAATGGCAACAGCATAGCCCTTTCAACTTTCTGCAAATGAAGCAACCAATTCCTTTTTTTCCAAGCAGCCAAGGAGACAAGTGGGTACCTTCCTTACTTTCTGCCACCTCTTGAGAGTACTTCTACTTCCTTTGTTTAATGATCCTTTTTCAAATGCCTGCTTCCTGCTTATTTTCTTCCTCTCTTTTGGAGTATTCTTTTGTCTTCCTCTATGAACTCAGTGACTGGCTCACATCCTTGCTTTCTAATCCAAATGTAAACTTCATGCTCTGGAATTATAATAGACTAGACTCAATGGTAATAACTCAACAGACACTTCAGTCGCCTAAGCTAGGGAAATTTATCTCCTTCCTGACTGTCCTCCAGCTGCCCACCTGTGGCCAAATTCACCATAACAGCTCCATCTCCAGCACCTCAAATTTGCCTTTACTCTGACCACTGTGAGTAGTCTCCTTCCCCATCCAACGTAGACCTGACCAGAGGGTTAGCCATTTCAAAGGGGCTTTCTCCAGCATCCTGGTTTCTCTCGCCCCCTTGTCCTCTGGTTTCCAACTTGCCAGACTCCAACCCTGAATAACCTTCACTCCTGCCCTTCCTCTGATGTTAGCCAGTCTTTCTGATTCTAACCTCCATCTTTTCCAATCTGTTTTCCAGGATATCTTTGTTAATCACAAATCCAATTTACTTTTCAAAATAAATTTGAGCTGAGTCAGACTTATCCCTATGTAATGTCAGTTTACACCTAAGTATTTCAAGGTATTTTCTTAAGTGAAAGAGACAGGAATAGAGCCACAACCAACGTGCTAGAAGTTGCCAATAGCTGCAGTCTATCTTACTTGTCCCAAACTAAATGGAGTGAGCAGCTGTGTGGTTAGTAGCTGTGGCAATCACAAATTATTGTCCTTGTGAGTTGTGATTTCATTGTTACTCTGATTGTATACTATTTTAAAATTTTGCCTATGGGTAAGTTTTTAATTAGGGATAGAGAGAAGGAAAGACGAGGAAATTCACATCTACCTTGCATGTAAGCAAGAGTAATGCCATCAATATGTCTATTAGAAGAAACATAATAATTATCATAACTAAACCACAGGCAGACAGTGAAGTGTAAGTGCAGTTTCCTATTAGCACATTAAAATTGATCAATTCTATGTGTTGTTCTATGGACAATAAAATAAGATAATTTTTGCTAATACGGTTACAGTATACTGTTGCATCTTAGCTATGTTATCTCCATAACAGAAGTCTGGAAAACAATAACTCTTTAAAAAATTAAGTTCAGGCCAAGCGTGGTGGCTCACACCTGTAATCCCAGCACTTTGAGATTGGCAACAAGGCAGGCAGGTTGCCTGAAGTCAGGAGTTCAAGACCAGCCTGGCCAACATGGTGAAACCCCATCTCTACTAAAAATACAAAAATTAGCTGGGCTTGGTGGCGAGCGCCTGTAATTCCAGCTACTCGGGAGGCTGAGGTGGGAGAATTGCTTGGACCCAGGAGACAGAGGTTGCAGTGAGCCGAGATCACACCACTGCACTCCAGCCTGGGTGACAGAATGAGACTCCATCTCAAAAAAAAAAAAAAAAAAAAGAAATTTAAATTTGAGGTTTAAATAAAATATTCAAAAGATTTGCTTTTTCTGTTTCAAAATGAAAGCTTTTTAGTTACTTTTTGAATAGCTTCATTATTATGTGCCTCTACCCCTATAACTTAACAAAAAAGGTATATAGTACTTTTCACTGTACTTTTTTCTCTTCTAATTTTTTGGAGTATTTTCTAAATCACGGCATGCCTAGGAGAGAACGTTGAGTAAATAGATATCACCCAGTATGGGTTGCCAAGAGCAGAATAAGAGTTAGAGAACTTGAGGTTGGAGAAGTAATTCTGTGCAAGTGTAGGTTTAAGATTTATTTATTTATTTATTTATTATCTTTTTCCAAATTGAGAGCAAAAACAAGGGTAAGAAAGAAGCTTTCAAAACTATATTGTGCTGCACACGTTGGTGGTTGTTTTTATATTAATTATCATAATCCCAATGAAAAGAGGTGACTCTACTGGGACTGGCCATATAAAGCCACTGTTAACAAAGTGCTGAGAGCAGCCCAGCCGCACAGCACCAGCCCAGGCGGAGCAGCTTTCACTGTGCTCCTGGGCTTCCTGTATCCAAAAGGGGAAGGAGGGTTCTTGACAGCAATGGATCTGCAACATTTGAGGGTACCATAAGCCTGTCCAAGTTCCACCCCAGGCCTTCTTGCTTGCCTCAGCCCCAATCCGGCACTCTCATCCTGGGGAAGCATCCAAATGTTCTGTGGAACCTCTTCCCCAAGTCATAACGGTGTTTTTGTTGTTGTTGTTGTTTTTTTTCCCCAGTGGAATTTTGGAGTCGTGGTGCTGTACTGGCATCAAGTGTGACTCTTTCGGTGTATTGCTGGGTTCATTTTGATTGAGCACATACCAGGAGGGATCATTTTCACCCAACTGAAGCTAGTGAACATCTAGGGGCAAATGATCTTTTTGAACCCAGTTCTCCATATAGATTATCTTTACTTAATGGTGTACAGATTACACTGGAGATGTTCGAACCCTGAGTTTGAGATTTGGCTTGAAAGCTGCTGCAGGCTCAAGTCCAGGAAGTACCATTCACATTGTTGTTAATGAAATGTGCAGCCTTAGGCAGAGGTCCTGTCTAGCTCCGTATCACACATGCGTGTCCTTAGTTAAAGCATTTACCCTCTCTGAGCCTTGGAATTTCTAATATGCAAAATAATGATGCCAACTTTATGGGGTTATTTCAAGGATCAAATGAGATAACGCAATGGAAGTACTTTCATATTCTAAATTACTGTAGAAATAGTAGCTATTATTAAAATACTATAGTAGAAGCAAATTTGTTGTCAATTTATGATCCTTTTTAATCAACCATAGAATGGGTTCAAGTAAAAAAGGAAAAAATTTCACATCCATCCTCAAGCTGAATGAAGTTTCCTTACATCATGAGCTTTCTTGGGAGCCTAAGACAATTCAGTGTTTGGAAGGTGGTGCTTATCTGGAACCTTGTTGATATAAACTTATCTGAACTTCAGGGCTTAGTCGAAATCACCCACACAAGAAACTCCTTAGCACTTGATACTCTAATGCGCTAGTGGAATGCATTGATGAGTCCCAGTGTTAGACATCATTACTATAATTATTACTGACATTAATCGATCATTTTTAATTAATGATAACTATCACTTACTGCATATCTACTGATTCAGTACTTTGTAAACATTGTTTCATTTTATTTAAGCCATACAGCAATCCCATGAGACAGGAACTTCCATGACCAGCTCCTTGCTGTTTAGGAAGGAGGAAAATAGGCTTAAGCAAGTTAAGTGGTGTGCCCCAGGTCATAGTTACATCCAGCAGAGTTGGGGTTAGGGGGCACATCAGCCTGACTCCAAACTCTGTTTACTGTGCCACTGCTTCCCTAAGCCTCAGTTCTTAAATGTACTGTTTTTCCCCAGGCAAATCTTAAAAAGGTTATGCATGAGCCCCAGGAAAGTGCTCTGTGTTTGAAATATTAAAACCATTCTTGGAT
The DNA here is from genome assembly GCF_028878055.3 of Symphalangus syndactylus. Classification (NCBI taxonomy): domain Eukaryota; kingdom Metazoa; phylum Chordata; class Mammalia; order Primates; family Hylobatidae; genus Symphalangus; species Symphalangus syndactylus. Next base: position 38,041,299 of record NC_072425.2, on the reverse strand, counting down.
GTGACCTTCTGCAATCTTATCTTCCAAATCTCTTGGAAGGAAAAAACCAATAATCCCAACTTCTACTTTCTCACCACTCACTCTTTGCTTTTCGTAAACTGCTAGACTCAATGTTCTGCCTTCAGCATTTTATTGAAACCACTTTCATGAAGTGATCTAATACTGGCTAACTGCAGTGGCATTTTCTCTGGGAAGGAGTCATTCCTTCTTGCTGTTTACACCTGCTGCCTCCTTGGTTCCCCCTCCCTCTCTCTGGAATTCCTTGCAGCGTAACCTTGATCCCTATGACTATAATGAAATAGCTTTCACAAGGATCATCAGTGACTTCAGACAAACAAGGTCACTGCCTCTGCTCTTGCCTCATCCTTCTTTTTTTGTCTGTGGCATTTAAAACTGCTGACCTTCCTCCTAGGGAAATTCTGTTCCCTTGGTTTTGGTCCTGCTATGTGTTTCAGCCTCTCCTCCAGCCTCTCTGATCATGCCTTCCCTTTATCTTGTTTTTACCATGTTTCTCCTGCTCCCCATACATGTACTTGAGTCTCGTCCTCAGTTCTCTTCTCTGCACTCTCTCTCTCTTTACAAACATATGAAGTCAACTTGCCCTCTTCTGATGCCACCAGTACTTCTAGTGCTAACCTCTCAGGTTAAGTCTGAGACCCTCTGTTCTAACTGCTCCCTACCTTCTCCACCTACGGGTCTCATTCAACCTTCATTTCAAAGGTTCTAAAATGGAACTCATTAATTTCCTACTAAATTTGTCCCTTTGCCAGAGCTCTTGGGACCTAGCTAATATCCTCTGCCACTCCAAGTCTTGTTGGACCCACGTTCCATCAGCCAGTCATTTGTTGTCTGCCTAGTCCTGATGTTTATATCGCCTTAATTCTTCTCACATCCATCTCCCTCCTTCCCATCCTCATCTCTTACCTAAGCCATTAATTACCATGTTTATCCCACCTGCAAATTCCTCCATTCATTCTATTGTAAGCAAGGTTAAGAGTTCATATCATCCTCCTATTAAGAAGTCTTTAACAGCTCTGCATGGCCTGTGTATTAGTCCGTTTTCACACTGCTATAAAGAACTACCTGAGACTGCGTAATTTATAAAGAAAAGAGGTTTAATTGACTCACAGTTCTGCATGGCTAGGGAGTCCTCAGGAAACTTACAATCAAGGTGGAAGGCAAAGGGGGAGCAAGGCACGTCTTATATGGTGGCAGGAGAGAGAGAGAGAGTGGGGGCGGCGGGTATGTGCCATACTTCTAAACCATCAGATCTTGTGATAACTCAGTTACTGTCACAAGAATAGCATGGAGGAAACTGCCCCCATGATCCAGTCACCTCCCACGAGGTCCCTTCCTTGACATGTGGGGATTACAGTTAGAGATGAGATTTGGGTGGGGACACAGAACCAAACCATATCAGCCTGTTTAAAAGAGGGGAAAAAAAAAAACTCAGTCAATATTCTCCATGTTTATACCCAGCCTTTCCTCTCTCCATCAGCTGCCTCATTCTCCCTATATTCTAGTCTAACTGGAATGAGCATCTCTCTCCTCACCCTTTTGCCTTTGTTCATATTATGTCCCCTTTCCTTCATCTCCACATGCCCAAGTACTACTTGTCTTTCAAAGCCACGTGCAAATTCCTTCATTTCTCTGATGCAACAGTGATCTCCCGAGATGTGAGTCAACTCTTCCTCTGAAATCCCTCAAGGCTGTGCCCTACCTCTCTTAAGAACATGTAGTTCAGTCTGCTGCCTCCATAATATTACCAGGAGGGAGCTCTTTAGGAGCAGGATTTTTGTTATTTTTTTATTCTAAACAATGAATATAAGGCTGCTTCCTTCCTAGAGTAGATGTCCTGTAAATGTAAAATAAAAATTTGTTGTGTCCTGTAAATAGTCGTGGTAGTAAAGTAGTAAATCAAGATTTGAATGCTTTTCTGACTCCAGAGCCCCACTGTCTTCTGGCCATGCTACTAACAACAGATAATGGACTCATGGGCATTTGTTTGATTGTTTGAGCACTCACTCATCTTAGTGTATGATGCTGTAATCTCCCCTAACAACCTGAGAGCTCTTGAAATAAGAGATCTGATTTTCTTTGTATCTATCAGATATCTAACATACAGGAATACCTTGGAGATACTGTGGGTTTGGTTCCAGACCACCTCAGTAAAGCAAATATTGCAATATACAAGTCATACAAATCTTTTGGTTTCCCAGTGCACATAAAAGTCATGTTTACACTATACTGTAGTTTATTAAGTATACAATAGCATTATGTGTAAAAAATGTACATACCTTAATTAAAAAATGATTTATTGCTAAAAAATGCTAATGATTATCTGAGCTTTCAGTGAGTCATAATCTCTTTGCTAATGAAGGATTTTTGCCTTGATGTTGGTGGCTGCTGACTGATGAGGGTGGTGGTTGCTGAGGACTGGGAGTAGCTGTGTCAATTTCTTAAAGTAAAACAGCAATGAAGTTTGCCACATTGATTGACTCTTCCTTTCACAAAAGATTTATCTGCAGCATGCAGTGCTGTTGCAGTGCTGTTTGATAGCATTTTACCCACAGGAGAACTTCCTTCAAAATTAGAGTCAATATTCTCAAGCCCTGCCACTACTTTATCAACTAAGTTTATGAAATATGCTAAATCCTTTGTTGTCATTTCAAGTGTTCACAACATCTTCATCAAAAGTAGACTTCATCTCAAGAAACCACTTTCTTTGTTCCTCTATAAGAAGCAACTCCTTATCTTTGCAAGTTTTATCATGAGATTTTATCACGAGAATCAGTCACCTCTCCAGGCTCTACTTCTAATTCTAGTTCTCTTGGTGTTTGTACCACATCTGCAGTTACTTCCTTCACCACAGTCTTAAACCCATCAAAGTCATCCATGAGAGTTGGAATCAACTTGTTCAACACTCCTGCTAATGTTGATATTTTGACGTCCTCCCATGAATCACAGATGTTCTTAATGTCATCTAGAATGGTGATTCCTTTCCAAAAGTGTTTTATTTTACTTTGCCTAAGTCAGAAGAATTCATCAGAAGAATCACTATCTATGGCAACTGAATCCTTACGACCTGTATTTCTTAAATAATAACACTTGAAATGGAAATTACTCCTTGATCCATGGACTGCAGAGTGGATGTTGTGTTAGCAGGCATGAAAACAACATTAATCTCCTTGTATATCTTCATCAGAGCTCTAGGGTGATGAAGTTCATTGCCAATGAGTAGTAACGTTTTGAAAGGAATCTTTTTTATCTGAGTAGTAAGTCCCAACAGTGAGCTTCAAATATTTAGTAAACCGTGCTGTAAACAGATGTGCTATCATCCAGGCTTTGTTGTTCCATTTATAGAGCACAGAGTACAATTAGCATAATTTTTAAGGATTTTTTGAATGGGAAAAGCACTGGTGTCAACATAAAGTCACCAGCTGCATTAGTCTGTACCAAGAGTGTCAGCCTGTCCTTCGGAGCTTTGAAGCCAGTTATTAACTTCCCCTTAGCTGTGAAAGTCCTAGATGGCATCTTCTTCCAATAAAAGTCTGTGGTGCCTACATTGAAAATCTGTTGCTTAGTGGAGCCAGCTTCATCCCTTATCTTAGCTATATCTTGTGGATAATCTGCTGCAGCTTCTACGTCAGCACATGCTGCTTCACCTTGCACTTTTCTGCTCTGAAGACAGCTTCTTTTCTGAAACCTTATAAACCAACCTCTGCTAGCTTCAGACATTTCTTCTCCAGCTCCGTCACCTCTCTTAGCCTTCATAGAATTGAAGATAATTAGGGCCTTGCTTTGGATTAGGCTTTGGCTTAAGAGAATGTCGTGGCTGATTTGATCTTCTATCCAGGCTACTACAACTTTCTCCATAATCAGCAATAAGCATGTTTTGCTTTCTTATTATTCATGTGTTCACTGGAGTAGCACTTTTAATTTTCCTCAAGAACTTTTCCTTTGCATTCACAACTTGACTGTTTGGCACAAGAAGCCTGGTTTTCATCGTGTCTCAGCTTTCAGCATGCCTTCCTCACTAAGCTTAATCATTCCTAGCTTTTGATTTAAGGCGAGAGACGTGTGACTTTTTCTTTCACTTGAACACTTAGAGGCCATTCTACTAGGGTTAGTCATTGGCCTAATTTCAATATTGTTGTGGCTCAGGGAATAGGGAGGTCCAAGAAGAGGGAAACAGATGGGGGAAATGGCTGGTCAGTAGAGCAGTCAGAACACACACATTTATTGATTAAGTTTGCATCTTACATAGGCACGGTTCGTGACACCCCAAAATAGTTAAAATATTAACATCAAAGATCACACATCACCGTAACAGAAATTATAATAACAGTAACATTTGAAATATTACAGAATATTGCGTGACACGGACACAGGAAATGAGTACCTGTTGCTGGAAAAATGGTGTCAATAGACTTATTCGAGTTAAACCTTCAACTTGGAAAAAAATGTATTATTGTGTAGTCCAATAAAGCATATACCTGTATAGTACATATATGTCATGAGTAATCATACCATTTATAGAAAGCTAAGACATCCAGAAGAATATTGCATCACTTTGCAAAATAATATTTCAATCACTGCATTAAGTCTAAATGAATCTAAGAAATATGTATTAAGCATCTGAGTTGACACATGGATGTTAAAACTAACAGTAAAATGCAGATCTAGAAATATTTTGGATGTTGCTGAGAGTTTGTATTCAGGAAATAGAGCAAAGGGTGGCTGATGATTACACATTGTGGTTTGCAGCACATGGATAAAGCACTTGGTCACCTGTTCTATATTATTATTAATTTTTGCACATGAAGGGTTGGTAGGGAGCAGAGAAGGTAGCCTACTAAGTTCCTTTCTTTCCTTCCCATAGGTAGGGCCATAGTCCATTTGAGATGTGAGTGTACTGAGTTCAGTAGAAACAGTTAGATGAACAGTTCAGATGAACAATTCTAACCTGCTAGTAAAATCCCGAGAAGAAAAGATGGTGTTTTCTACTTAACAAAACAAAGTATGGAATCATGGGGTGCTGATGATATTCCATCATCACTAGGGAATGTGCTGCCAGTTGGTTTTTCTCACAGTGGGAATGCATTTCTACCAAGCTGCCTTTCCCATCTGAGTGGTCAGGACTGTGGGTACAATTTACAGATACAGTAAAGGTAAAACTGGGAGGCCGCTATCTCACCTGCTCCCTGCTTAAAACCCTTCAGTGGCTGTCTACATTGCCTTCAGAGTAAATTCCGAGCTCAGCATGGAAAGCTGTTCATTGGGCCCTGCATTTCTCACTGGGATCATTCCTCACCACTTCTTCCCTTGTGCTGTAGCTGCACTGAATACTCTGTCTTTAAAAGGGTCCTATTGTCTCATACTTTAGCCCTTGCTATTCCTTCTTCCTGGAATGCCTTTCTCCACTTATTTTCTCTTCAAATTATTTTGTAGATCTATGGTGGGAAGAAAGCACCTCTTAGCACAGAGCCTAAGATTTCTCAAAATGAGTAGTAGGCAAACACCCCTAAAGAGTAATCCATACTTAGCTGAGCCAGAAGTTCCCAAGGAAGCTGAGATGCCCTTATCAATCATGAAATAAAATCCAAACATCCATGCACACTGAGAAATTTGCAATAACATTACTCGTGGGTAGCAGGGAGAACCAGACAGTCAACCAATACATCCACTGTAGATGAGGTGGCAAGAAGTGCTATCAAGAGAAAGAAAACCAAGGTGAAGTGTAGAAAGGATGGGAGTTGAAGTGTCAGGTAAGGTGGTTGGGGAGGGCATCATTGATGACAGGAATGATTGAGGCCAAGCCTATCAATTGAATACCAAGAACCTTGCTCAAAGCTGCAGGTAATCTTGAAGAATATTGAAAAGGAAATAGACCCCAGAATCATTGCCAGGAAAGCCTGTCCAGTTTGGGAATTGAATTTGCCCTGAGATGACTTTTTGAAGCAAGTTGATTTGTGACCATTCCGTGTGCATTGTTAACTAACAAAACAGGAGTGAATCATTCTGTCTGCGGTATTACTCAGGTTGAGCCCTGCCTTTGAGCCGAATCCGAGTCCCACAATCAATCCCCTCCCCACTCAGCCATCTCCCCGTACAAAATCACTGGACAAGTTGCTGCCATAAGTAGCAATGCATTTGGCTCTGCCAGAACTGGTCAGTCAAAAAGTAGCCTCCAAGCAGCTACTATGTGCCTAGAGCTGGGATGAATACTACATATTTTACAGCCATGTCAGAGATCCCTGTTCCACATGATTCTGCAGTCCAATAAAGGAGTCCAAATGCTTCCATCCATAGAACACACTCCATAAACACTTATTTGGTGCAGAATTGATATAATGCAGACCTCATTGCTGTGGAACTGAGGCCCTTGCAAGCACTCACTATGTGCCAGTCACTGGACTTCACACATTGGTCTTATATAATCTCCAGAGCACCCTATGAAGTTGCCAATGTTATCTTTTCCACTTGACAAATGAGGACACAGAGGTGTGTTGGGTTAAAAGTTGCTGCAGACCTAGAAGGAGGCTCCTCAGCACACCCTGGAAGCTGAAAAGTTGTCTGTTTTCCAGTTGTTCCTGGGTTTTGCCATCTATATAATGGGAAGTAATAATTCTCATTTCATAAGGTCATGGTGAAGGGCAACAAGAGACTTTATAAAAAGCACCTGACACAGATGCTAGACAGAGCTGGCTAAGACAGTGAAAGGTGAACCTGGATCTCACTACCTGATCCCTCCAGCTTCTTGGAAATTTAATACCCTACACCTGAGTCCAGCATCACTGGGCAGCATTTCTGTGGGTGAGTTTGGAGTGGGTGGAGGAGATATCCTAAGGGAACAACCTACTGCTTTAACGGTGATTAAAAATATAGCTTAACCTAGAGCGAGGATTTTCTTACACTGCATGGAAATAGGTGAAAATAAAAGAAAAAAGGGTAAGAAACCCACTGGGTTTGTTGGCTCAGAGACTCCCGCTCGGGGACAATTTTAGAAGAGCTCTGTGCTTTGAAATGTGGCTGCTCATTCTTGTTCTTGATCAACCATAGCCTTTCTCACCTGATTTCCGTGTAGCATCACTTAGAGCTCTACGTGTATCTAAATATATATATATGCTTATACCCAGATGTGTTCTTTCCTCTTGATTATTGAATCTTTTAAGAAATCTCCACAGTTGTTCCCTCCGGGCTCTCACAGCACTGTTCATAGCAAGCCATCAATTGTGACCAACTCCTTGAAGTCAGTAGGCAGCTTCCCTCCAGTCAGGTCTTGAGGAGGAAGCACTGTGGCCTTGCCCACGGCCTGTGAGCTCTAAATACCATCTGAGGTTGCTCACAAGCTCTCTACGGTTGAGGCCAAGTCATTTATATAAAGAGGCTTTTGTGCTCAACACTTTTTGTTGGATTTTTTCAGTGTGGTAAAGACATCTATATGATCTAAACGAACAGCAGGAAACCTTACTTCCTCATCACACAATTCAAAAGAGTCACAGGTGAATTATGCATTCGGTATTGTGAGAGCTTCTCAATTAACAATGGCAGATGCCACCCAGAGTTTCCTCCAAAAAACATTAGAAAAAGGATCCTTCACCACACATTCGTTTCCCTACAAGTTTCCTGCCTGTTTCAAGGAGGGTTTTTAAGAACACACACTTTTGAGTTACAAATACTATTTAATGAAGAAGGAATAGCTACAGTGGCAGAAAAAGCAAACACACACATTTTTGGGACTGGGCATTCAGGATCCCCAGGTTATGCTTCTGTTTCTTCATTGGTTACCTGGGCAACATAAACCCATATCTGCTTTTCTAAGCCACTACAAGTCTTTAGGCAAAATGGATAGTCTGTGTGCTATATATCTGGGATGAGTGCATTTCTAATGGAGGAAAATAGGTAAAACAGTGTGTACAGTGAAAATATAGTTCTAAACACCTGAAGGTAATCCATGAGTACCTTCTCACGGATTGCAAAGGGCTCTATTTGTATGGTCTCAGGTGTTGATTATTTATCAAAAAGTCATGATGCATTTAAATACATGGTACCCATTACATCTGAGCATCTCACAAACATCGATGCCTACTGATGGGTGAAAAAAAAGAGGGATAGAGAGCTGCATACTGAATCATCTCAAGTGGCTTCCAGATGTGCTGATAGCATGTGTTTTGAGTTTTGGCTTATAGCTGATTTAGGGGCAAGACTAGAAATTAATGCCTTTGGCTTCTTGAGACAGCCATGGATTCTGAATTACATTGCATTCAAGTTCTTAAATGTTCAGAAGCCATTGTCTGTGTAATTAAAAAAGACCCAGACTTATTTCATCTAACATGGTTCAGTGTTTCAGTGGGAAGACTCTTAAACCTCAGTATCCAAAGAGAGAGTGGCATTTGGTGAGTTGCATTTTTTTTTTAAATCTGGGTTTTCCAGAACAGTATTTTCAGTTTGTACTCTTTTTTTTTTCTTTTGGATGTTTGTTGAGCACCTGCTTTAGGCCAGCTGCTGGACTAAGTTCTGAGGTACATTGACTTAAAACAATTATAGATAGGTGGATGGATGCACACATGGATACATGAATGGATAAATGGATGGATGGCCTAATTTCAAAGAGATCATAGTCTGGTAGGGGCAAAATAAATTAACCTTGATACAGCATGATACGTAGTAGTAGGGGAGCCTAAGGGGGGAATTTAATACATGTATCTAGAAGGGTCAAGGAAAATCTTCATGGTGATGGAATATCTTGACTGAGTACAGTTTTGAAAGATGAGTAAGAGTTTGTCAGACTGAAAAGTGTAAGAAGGATATGGAGAATGTACAACAATGCAGGGAAAAAAGGCATAAAAAGTGAATATTAGAAGCCTTGTATGTGACTGGCATTAAGCACAGCGTGGGAATAGTGTGGGCATGGGAGTGAGGATCGGCCTGAAGATGAAGGAGAGTGTGAGCCCTGTGGTTCAGAGTTTGGACTTTTTTCTGTAAGAAGGTGAGTATCATGATCACATTTGCATTTTAGAAAAGAAAGGAATCTTAGGGGGAGAAGAAACTGGAAAATGGAATGCTAGTTAGGAACATTTTGCAGTAGAAGTTCACACAGCAACCATGAGGGCCTGAACAAAAGCCATGGCAGTGGGCTAGTGAGTGGATCACAGAGACAGAGTTTCTCAGGAGGCTGAACCAACAGAGCTTTTGACTCATTGAATGTGTGGAATGAAAGAGAGAAATGAATCAAGGATTTATTCTGATTTCATTGACTGGGTGAATGAATGGTGATGTCATTGACAAAAAATATAGAAAGACAAATGGATATGTTCCCAAGTATAAGATCTAGTGAATTGAAAAGTCCAGGAATCCTCCTTGGCCTCAGGTCAGACCTGCCTGGATTCCTCAAAAATATAAAGAAAAAACATGAGGCTTCACATAAAATAAGGCCTTTGAGAAACCTTTTCAATGAATTTAAGTATGATGGGAAACTAGATCTCAAAAAAGAGAAAGATTGCCCATTTTTTGCCACGTTTGTGTCATTTTGCAGGCTAATATTTTGTTTTTTTTCTCAATCTATTCCCTGATCATATTTCAAGGTTTTGTTTTTACTCATCAGAATGACAGGAAGTTTTCAGTGTGTGTTTCCTTCAAGTTTGGCCTCAACTTTATTTTCAGGATTAGGCGTTTGTTTTTCCGTTTGCCTCCATGACAACGGAGTCCAGAATTCCTATATATAGTCATCCAGCGTCCATTGTCCCCCTGGCCATTGTATCATAATCTTGTGCGTCCAGGCCAGAGAGCTCCACTGATGACAGTAGACAAGGAGGTGCCAGAGTCCTTGGCCTGGAGATTTTCAAGGCATAATCCAAAGAAGGAAATAAAATAATGTGACTGCCTTTAGAGGCGTATGTTCCCCCTTAGACACTGTGGAATGGAAATGGTTTGTGTTCTAAAGCTTAGTTTCAAATATAATTTTCTTTTGGAATAGCCCATAGATAAAGAACATTTTTGAGGCTCTTCAGAGGAAATACTTGGAAAGTTGCATTGGTGATTTGTGGTTTTTGTTGTTTCTCTGGATACCAAATTCTGCTCAGTGTTAACAGCACTTGAGAAACAGGTATTTTGAGAACGGGAATTAAATCAAGGTACAAAAGAATTCGGATAGAACCGAGAACAATTTTTTAAATCAGCAGACTTCTTGAGTCTGAATCATCTTGATATCTCTGTGTTACACACTATTTTAATAACTTAAAACAATATATATGTACCTGGACTTAACAAAGTTGTCCACAAATTTAATCCAGGAAACATTTTCTTAAGTACCTTTCCAGGCACTTCTAAGCAATTGGGATACATCAGCGAAAAGGACAGCACCAACCCTTGCTCCTGTGGAGCTGACATTACCTGCTTGGTTATCATTTCAGATTGACAGGAACAATGCCTTGTGTGCTTGTATAGCACAGCTGTCCACAAATTCAATCTAATGGATATTTTCTTAAGTACCATCATTAAGTATTTATGGTGATAATTAAAGTTTATGAAGTTTGTAAAGAACCTAACAGAGATTATCTTGTCTAAAGGCACCTAAAAAAATTACTGCAGTAAAAAACACATAACATGGGAATTTACCCTCTTAACAAATTTCTAAGTATATAGGATAGTATTGTTAACTGTGTACACATTGTTATACAGCAGATCTCTAGAACTCTTTCATCTTACATGACTGAAACTCTATATCCATAGAACAACAACTCTCCACTTCCTTCTACCCACAGCCCCTGGCAACCACCATTCTACTGTCTGTATGGGTTTGACTGCTCTAGGTGCCTCATGGAAGTGGCATCATGCAGTGTTTGTCCTTCTGTGACTGGCTTATAGCATATAACAAGATTTCCTTCTTTTTTAAGGCTAAATAATATTCGTGTGTGTATGTGTGTGTGTGTGTGTGTGTGTGTGTGTGTGTTATACATCACATTTTCTCTCATTCACATGTTGATGAACACTTAGGTTGCTTCTACCTCCTGGCTATTGTAACTACTGCTGTAGTGAACATGGGAGTACATATCTCTTCAAGATCCTAATTTCAATTCTTTTGGATAAATACCCAGTAGCGGGATTGCTTGATCATATGATAGTTCTGTTTTTAATTTTTTGAGGAAATTCCATGCTATTTTCCGTGAGACTATACCATTTTGCATTCCAAACAACAGCACACAAGGGTTCCAGTTTCTCCACTGCCTTGCCAGCACTTATTTTCTTTTTTTGATGATCACCATCCTAACTAGGGAATCCTTTTCAAAATGCCTTAAGCATTTTAATTTCATTTAAAATGTAAATACATGTATTCACCAGTATTGTGATACAGGGTAAAGCCTATGTATTTGAATCTGGTTCCTTTGATTGAAGTTCCCTGTTTTCTCCTTTGCGTAAACCACACCTACACTGCGTTGTGTGTTACTTCCAGTTTCCATTTCTTTGAAGTGGAATGAGAACTTAGACATTTGTGAAACAGTCTTAGAGCAGAGTCCTTCTAGATTTTTATGTTCTCAATCTTTTATAGTTGGTCTTGCCAAAATGTAACTTAACAGTATTTTTTTTTTTAGCAACTTGACTTTATCAAGTCTTTTCAAAGGATTCAACATAGCTTTCATAGAAATAACACTTTTATACCTATATTTTATCTTACAGAATATTAATTAAATTGAATGAGCTCAGTAGCAAATATAACTGGTACAAAAAAGTTTTAGGAGCAAATGAAACTGATGATTCTTGTTAGCATTAGGTCAAATGCTAGAAGCAGAAATGGGTGGACCTGCTAAAGGATGGTGTACAACATCAGCCTAGACACCACTGTTGCCATGGTTCTTCTTTGATTAGAATGTTTTAAGGTCAGAGACATTGATCTAGCCAAGTTTGCTTAAGGAGGACTTGTAAATGTAATATGAGGTATAATGAGATCAGGGCAAGAATCACAATGTGTATGTGTTGGCAAAGCATAGAGGAAAGCAAAGAGTTCTGTTTGGATTGCTGCGAAAAATCTTCACAGAGGGTGTGACATTTCAGCTGAGTTTTGAAGGATGGGTAAGAATTTACCAGGGAAAAAGAAGAGAAAGTGCACTGGTGGCCTTGATCAAGGATCCCAAGGATGCAATACATAGAATTTGCAAGAAATTGGAAGCTAGCTGGAAGTGAGGCTGGAGACATGGGCTGAGATGAGACTGAAGAGCTTTACTCTTGAGCAATAGGGCACACTCATATCATCATCATATATGAGTAATGATATGTATGCTGGCTGAACTGGAATTGATCTTAGAAGAAGAAAGACCAGGTAGGAGACTTTAAGAGTTGCCCATATGTCATAGGAGGACCTGAATGAACAAGGGGTAGGGACGGCAGGACTGGGGAGGAAAATGAATGGCGGTGGGTCATGAGGCCTGTCTCTGATGCGTTATACCTGTTTAAATGTGCTGCCACAGGGAAGGGAGAAATCTGAAACTTTGAAGGAAGAATCTCACAATTTGAGCTCAAACAAAGTGGTGAGCCATTTACCAACATTCAGAATGCAGAAGGAGATGTTTAGGGAAAGATGGTGTCAGTTCTCAACACGGTGAGTTTCAGGAGTCCATCAGACACAAAGCTTGAACAGTCTTTCAGCTTTAGATGAAGACTCAGATGATCACAAAGCTCAGTAGGTTTCCCATTGCAGAATTCTGTTTCTGGTCGCTACAGATTCCTGGATCACTGTCGCATACATGAAAATACTGAAACTATTTTTGTCCTTTGCCTAAGTTTATTAGCAGTTGTATAATAGAAGTTGCATGGCACCCCAAAAGTTTCCTGGCTATTAAATAAAGTACATTTTTAGCTGCCCTCTTACCTTTGTTCGTGTGCCTTTCTCAAATTTTCTTGACTAGAAATATTATTTCTTGACTAGAAATAATGGTCTATACGTCTAGCTTATTTGGGTTCTCCCTCAACCTCCTCACTTTGGGCATTTACAATATCTTAAGTTATCCACAGATAATATTCTGTTTCTAATGGCCCATGCTATCAACCATTAGTTGCTAGATAGTCTGCTTTTCGGAAGAAAATTATAATCCATGTATTATTTTGAACTTCCTATGCTATTTTAGAACTTGGCGATTTTAAATTGTCCCTTACACAACCTACCCCACCCTCTGATGTACATGTTTTTCTGTTCAGACTCATCATTTCTTTACCCTAGGGAAATTAAGTCATTTTTTTCATTGTGATAATAATGTAGTTGTTGAATTTCTGTTTAGTTTCTCCAAAATGTACGACTTAAGGTGGGGGTGTAGTGAGTTGAACGTTTAGGTAGCTGCGTGTCTAGTGTTGATTTCATTAATTAGCACACTAATTAATACTAGTTATATTTATTAATGGACACTCATAGTTCTCTTGACATCCCCTCTCCATCTCTCTCACTCCCACATTCTATGAGGCACAAAGTGCTGCTGATTTTTCCTTCCTTCCCCTGCCTCTTTATAAATACCTCTATTAAAACATTTTGTTTTGCATTGTATCACAATCAATTATTTACATCTTTGTCTGAGAAAGTGAGTTGCTTGAGGTCAAGGCTTAAGTCTTACTGTCCCAGAACAGGGTCTCCTATTTACTTAAATGCTCAGTAAATATTTGCTGAATGAATGGGTGTAATTGAATCATTTGCCCCTTGGCCACCTCTAAAATTTGCTTGCCTAAAATTCCTTGTCTTTTATTTTTTCTTGGTACTTGATTCACACTGACCAAGAAGCCTGTCTTCCAAGTCTGCACAAAAATCTAGCTCAAATATAATTAAATGTAGTTGCTGGCACCAAGGTACCTTTGCTGCCTTTCACCTTCACTCATACTCTCTATGCAGGGCTACAGAAAATTGAGAATTGATCTCTGGTATGACTTCCTCTTTGTATCACTTAGAGCATGCAAGGGGGCTGTCCTCTGCGGCTCCTACAATTTCCTGCCCAATTGACTCTTATTCTTCCTTGTGTCTTCCTTAATCTTACAATAGCTGGACTCTCCTGTTACTGTTCATTTGTTCTCTTTGCCTCTTTTATTCCTTCAATCAGTGGAGTAAGTTTGTTAGACATAGAGAGGCCTATATTTTCATAAGTCAACTGCTCAGCTCTCTCCCCTAATAAATATGAGTTTCTAGAAGACATCTCTCACGTCTTCTTTGACTTTGGATCCCCAGAGCCAGCACATGACCTGGCACTAGCACAATGTTAACTAAATATTGTGGAATCGGAACTGTGAATACTCAAGAAAGTCTCATTCTCTTGGGCTTACAGTCCATTTATTTGTCATTTGCCTTTATAAAGTCAAATTTCTTGTGATTGTCTCTATGCTTACTAAGTTTTGGAGAAAAAAAGGAAAAAATCAAAACAACTCAAACGGTTATTCTGGAGAGCTGGAATTAGCAAAAAAAAATTCCAATTTCTCCAAGAACGTGAAAAATGAGAGGGTTAGGATGTCCCATTTAGAATTCAGCCCTTACCTGGTTTGAAATCGTGAGCTGTTCAAGAGCCACGAAAAAGCACCCATCTCTCATTTGCATTTGTGTATCTTTCTTTTCCCAGCCAAACCCCACTTGAGGAATGTTAGAGTGTTATTATTTGTGGACAATTTATCAAGCATCTAACTAAAGCATGACATTTAGACAGATAGGTTTCCAGTTCTGGGTATTTGCAGGGCTTACCTTCACAACATGCTTCTAGAAATGTCTCCTCCTGTGTAGTCCCTTATTTTGTTTATATAAGCATTTTGAAATTTCAGATATTCTTTCTCTTTTCCTTGAGTCTTGCTTTATTTTTTTTCATAATGCTTCAAAATGTTAGTGTTTTCTTCCCTATTCATTTTAATGTTATTTTCTATCTATTCTGTTATCATTTGCATCTGTTCTAATGTTATTTTCTTAACTATTTCAACCTTTCTACCACTTTCTCTCTTTCCTCTCTACTATGTGTTTATTGCTGAAGCAACGTTCATGTTCTTTTTGGCTCCTCTGATTTGTATCACAGAACCCTAGAGGTCACCATTGAGAACAGATGCCTAAGACACAAGACTCAGACTTTATAATCAGACAGGTCTTTGTTCAAATCCTACCGCTGCTTCTTCATGTCTGTGTGACCAGTCATCCTCAGCTTCAGCTACCTCACTGGTAAAATTGAGATGTAAACCCAATTAGACCGCACACCATAGTTGTGAAAGTTAATTGCTGGCTTCTGAATAAATTCTAAATCCTACAGGCTCTGTGACCATCATTGCTAAAATTCTAATTTGATCCTGATTTTAATTCATTTCTTTTGATAGCTTACAAACCAGAGAACTCCATATAACTTAATTAAATTTATTTTATGACTACAATTATACATTATAATTTCATTTCTAAAACTTCGCATATAATTAAAGTCACAAGTCAGAGAATAAAACTCTTTTCTCAGACTGTGTGTGTCAGGGTTGGTTGGTTGTGGTTGGTTGGTTGGTTGGTTGGGAATGTATGGTGATGCTAAGCCATGACCTGCTTTTAAAGGTGGACCACCTTAGTCTTTCCTGTTGGTTCCATTGTAGATACCACTGGCCATACAGGTGTTAAAGATGTAACTTGTGTGAGCCGCAGTTGGGTGCAGAACTTCCCACTGAATTCACATCCATGTGATTCAGCTGCTGTATTTCCCCATGACCAGAAGTCTGACTCTCCCAACACAGGGATATTTTTAACCTTTCTTTCCTTAAGCTCAAAATGAAAGAAAATAGTCTTAATGATGATTTTTAACTTATGTGACATGCCCTTCACAGCGAACAATCTGTTTGCCTTTCTAACCTGGGCACAGAACGACCTCCTTCCTGCTCTCCAGGCCATGCTTCATGAGCAAACAGGAATTTTATGTAGCTTAGCAATTGGGCTTTTTAAAGATCGGTGGAATGATACAAGCTCATGTCTTTATCACTTTAGTGCCCAAAGTGCTAAAATCCTACATTATTCACAAATTCCACGTGAGCGAGAGTGAAATTGAGAATGTTGGCAGCAAAGAGGAAAGTAAAGCCCTAAGAAAATCCAAAAAGTTGTAACCTGGGCATTATTACAAATGTATCCTAAATGATGGGATTTGCTTATTTTTGTCAATAAACCTGTCCATCTGATTTTAACCAGGGGGAAAAAAATTTTTATGATATGGACGCATCAGCTGTTCCTTTTGCACTGCCATTTGAGAAGGGCAATGAGCCTCTGTTTCTTGGAATGCTTTTCCCGTGACTTCTTGCATTTTTATTTCTTCAGGTTTTCCATACTGTATAAATATCAGAGTTAAAATATAGAATTTGTTTTTTGAAATGGGTGAAATAATGTGCAATAGGCCCTAGAGACAAGATAAAAATGTGTTAACTAAAAGAGATTGGAGTCCTTGGAGGGGGTCTGCCTGACAGATCAGTGCATGTGTTGAGTTGGGGATGGATGGAAGGTCTGGGAGTGCATTCAACTGGCTTATCATCTGGCTAGGAGCCGTTCATTTCTTTATTGTTCTGCTAGAAAGGGACTGAAGATGTCAGCTACCTGGTATCAGAGACGACTACCAGCATCCATACTACTCTGGGAGATCCAGGGATGTGCCTTGTTATGGAGGGGACTGTGACTCCTTTAAGACCTAGACCATCACTTGGGAGATTTGTTTTTGGTCTCTGGGTGGATTTGTGGATGGTAGACAGATCACAGGCCAGCAGGACCTGGCTTTGGCCTTGTTGGTTATAGAATTTCTATTCTGCAGAGCTAAGAGTGAAAACTAGGACCAACATTACCAAGAGGACAGAAGCTATCTGGGGATCCTGGCTGGCAGTGCTCAACTTACAGCTCAAGCCTATGATAACAAGAGAGGTGGAGTGTGTTTTGTGCTTCATTGTGCATGTGTTTCAAGCAGAAACTAGACTTGAGGGCTTAAATAGAAAACATCTCAAACAATCCATGAAATGGTAAACAAACCTGCTATTGAATGAGAAGAATGAGAAGTTGACAATTGCATTATTATTATCCAGAGTGGGTTCATCAGCTAGGGTAGAGGAATAAAGAAAAAGGAGATAAAAGAACTGGGTAAAACGAATTGAGTTGTCATTCCTTTCTTCCTTTGTCTTCCGTTTACACCTGGTAACGAACCTATGGAGGCTTGGAGACATGTTCAGGTTTCCTTTTGTTTTATTTTTCTGTGTGTGGCAGGTTTGTTTACAATTTCCAAAGGGGTTTTTCTCAATCTTGAGGAATATGAATTGAGGAGGCGGGGAGGAGAACAAGAAGGGGAAGATATTTGAGTGTTTTGCAGACAGGCGGTGGCCCAGCAATCAGGGAGGCTGCTCTGCTTTTGTTTTCCTGTTCGAAGAGGCTGACGGGATGGATGGTGCTGGTTTCATCAAATATGGGTTTTAGAGAATTCCTCCATGTCCTGCCTTAGGGAATTATGCTTTGGAAAATTAAGTGTCCATCAAATCAGGAGGAGGCTTGTACAGTTTCTATCCCCTTTCCCCCCTGCTTTTTGAAAGGCTTAAGAAAAGAGCCCTTTGTTTTCTTTTCAAGGAAAGTTACACTGAAATTCATCTGTGTGGTATTCATGGACTTCATTTGTGTCATTCATAGGCAGCTGTAGGTTATATAGGACAATGTTTTTGAATTTCTAACCTCCACATTGAAAGCAGCATGTTGGGAAAAGGTTCAAGACCTTTTACTTTTCCTCTCCCCAACCCCTTTATTTATTTATTTTTACTTTTTTCTCCCTCTCTTTTTTTTAATTCAAAGAAGAAACGCTGAGATTTCCCCTCCTCCCTCCTAGATCAGATTTCTCCACCACATGCCATTGAAGCTTCTCGGGGTTAAGATTTGTGCCTGTCATTTCCAACATTTTCCTCAGAATCGCAAACTTTAAAATACCTTTCAGGGAAACTTGTTTGGAATTTTCATTTTAATGGGATTTATGAATAAATCTCCATCTTAATGCTGACTAAGCTTTAAACATCCATTCCAGGAGAACGCTATTGGATTTTTATATTTTAAAATTTAAATCACTTGAGTGTGAAGGCATAAAACATTTTTATATTTGTGTGAGTGCCTTGTGCTTGAGCATTTCTGTTAAAGACTGATTTTTTTTTTTTTTAATTTGGTTGGCTTGAATAAATCTGGGCTGCAAAGGAGGAGATGTTGCATCATGTCCTTTCCTTTCTCGTGTAGACGGCTGTGTACATTATGCAGGTTTATTTTCTCACCTACAGGGAAGGGTATTCTGTGGCAACCTGTTGCCATGCTGCGATTTCCTTTAAAAAAACAAAAAACAAAAAAACGGTTTACTTTCTTCCTACGCTTTGAAACCTTTAACCTCAAAATTTTATTTTTAAATGCCATGAGCTCTCAAAGTCAGATTAAAAGAGGTGGTAGTTCCTCCCGACATGCATTCCCCAAATCTGTGTTGTAGAATGTAAATGAAGATAAAAGATGGAATCATAATCATCCCTCTTAAAAAAAAAAAAAGAACTCTCAAAACTAACGTTGGTCAAAAGATGCAAACATTCAGTTACAAAATTAATAAGTTCTGGGGATCCAATGTGCAGCATAGTGACTATAATTTATAATACTGTGTGGTTTACTTGAAATTTGCTGGGGGAGTAGGTCTTAAGTGTGTTCCCTGCACATTACAAATGGTAACTGTGAGGTGATGGATACGTTCGTTAAATTGATTGTGGTCATCATTTCACAATAGATACATATATCAAATCATCATCTTGTACACCTTAAGTATAAACAATTTCTGTTTGTCAGTTATACCTTAGTAAAGCTGGAGGGTAAAAAGAAACCTGATGTTAGGGGTTTTCAAGCATTGATCCTCTACTGTGTTCTCTGTGCCCCGTGTCATTTTTCTCGTCTCTTCACAGACTCATCATATTCAGAGCCCCCAGATGTTCAGCAGCAGTTGAACCACTATCAGTCAGCTGCCCTGGCAAGGAACAACAGCCGTGTTAGCCCTGTGCCTCTTTCTGGGGCTGCTGCTGGCACTGAGCAGAAAACCGAAGCCGTGCTTCACTGCGAATTCTGTGAATTCTCCTCCGGCTACATCCAGAGCATCAGGCGCCATTACCGGGACAAGCATGGTGGGAAGAAGCTTTTCAAGTGCAAAGACTGCTCGTTTTACACAGGCTTTAAGTAAGTGATGTAATGAACAGCTGTGGAAAACAAGGTGGCTGCCCCTGTTCCACCCCTCACTGCAGCCTTCCCTTACGCTTTCCTACTTGGAGCTTATGGGAGGCCCTGCCCATGTGATTATGTAGGGGTTGGGTCCAGGCTTCATGGAAGGAGGATAGTTTCAGAAGACTGCTTTGCAATTTGGGAAGGGATGAAGAGCTATATCAGAACAAATGAGTTTTAAAATTGGAGCAAATGGGCTCTCAAGTAGTGTAAGATTGAAGCAAATGATTTCCTCCCATGCTTGGAGTGGTGTTTGCCTTCAGAGAACTGTCTCCTCTCCTTTTTTTAGCTTTCGAAAAAAAAGTATGTTCTTGGAAGCAAAGTCAAAGCCAAAAGAAAACATCCGGCAGTAGTGTCTTCCCTGCTCCCCGATAGAAAATTCTTTAATTCTTAAGACCGTAGTATTGAAAGACACATAGAGAATCAAGACCCTGGCACTTCCAACACTACACTTGAGCAATCTTAGAGAGATTGTTCCAGTCTAGAAAAAGAGAATCCATAGTCACCCTTGCCCCTGCGGATGACAGAATTGATGGACTCAGTTAAAGAATGGAATGCTTCCTATGATGTAATCTAAACTTCTGCAATTGAATCTCATCCTGTGAGATAGTGTTTAGGTTAGTGGTTACAGGTGTAGAGTGTGGAGCCTGACTGCCTGGGTGATTCTGGACAAGTCACTAAGACACTCTCTGTGTCCCTATTTTCTTACCTATAACATAAAGATAATAATAGTACCTACATCATAAGGCTCTTGTGAGCAATAAATGAACCAGTGTATCTTGAAGTACTTAGAATAGTGCCTGGCACAAAGCAAACACTAATAAGTGTAATAATATCATAGATAGAAAGCTATTATAATAATATGGCATTAGATATCATAGATAAAAAGCTATTATTTTCTGTTCCTGTTGTAATCAGGATCTGAGCCTTAGACTACTTCAATACATGCTTCACACCAAGAGGCTATGGAAATTAGGCTTCATGTCAAAAAAAAAGAAGAATTGGAAGAAGTCTCTTTCCCACCAGCATCGTAATAGCTGGGATTTGATGGAACATGTGTTCTATCTCTATTAATTTGCTCCAGTTACTTTTCAGATAAATACATGTGTGATTTGGTGCTGAGAGAAGGCTAGAGGACCCCAGAGGGCAAGGGCCGACAGACAGGCAGACACTTTCTCCAGAAAGCAGCACTCGGGTTCACAAGAAAGGGTCCCTGCCCATTAAAGTCTTGGCTTTATCGATCTTAATGAGACATTTAAGGTTTTGCAAATGTTGAAGATTTGAAAAGGATGGAGGAAGAGGTAGCAGTACCATTCCACCTTTAAGCTGGTACAACAACACTCAGTTTACCTAATCATCAATCATGATGATTGACTTCCTGGACAACTTGTCCTCCCCCCCTTACCTGTGAAGAATTATACAGGCAGTTTCTAAGTCAACCTAGCTTTAAAATAATCTCTGTCCTCCCAAGCATGATGAAAAATAGTTCCTTTTTTGGGATTTTGTTTTCATACTCTTAATAGACAATTTTTAAGAATAAGGTGTTTGGGGAATTTGTTTCTTTTCAAACTAGGCTAAACCCAGCCCAGGGCACAGTTTCCAGAAGGAAGTTACTACCATTTGAAAGTGTTCAGATTCGGTTGAGTGACTAAGTTTCTGGGTGGTCAACAAACATGATTAACAGACTTTTTTTTTTAGCCCCACAAGCAGGAGAGCTGCACTTGGACATATATAACACGTTTGCCAGCAGGAAATGTGAAAATGCAATGATGCCTGGTTACACACATCACCTCTCTTCCCAACCTCTCTCCTAGATCTGCTTTTACTATGCACGTGGAAGCTGGGCACTCAGCGGTTCCCGAGGAGGGCCCCAAAGATCTTCGCTGTCCTCTCTGCCTCTATCACACCAAATACAAGCGCAACATGATTGACCACATCGTGCTGCACCGAGGTAACCTTTCTAACTTGGTTTTCTTGGATGCAGCGGGGGGCAGGCAGCAGAGATGTCCTTCTAGGGATGCTCTCTCAGAGTGGCAGTAGCACCTGTGCCTTGTTCCTCACCTTATCTTCAGGCAAGAAACCACAGTGATAACCACAGTGACAGCCAACAGGGCAAAAACACCTTCCTGCTGGGAGTATTTCCTCCACCTGGAGGGAGGCAAAGGTGACGGATTCTGCAGTGAACACTTCTGTAGGGCTTCCCAGCATGGGGGATTTGTACATTCTGAAAATTCTGCCACCCACAGCCTTGCGTAGACTGTATAGAAGGAATGAACAAGAAACAAAATGGGTGGGTGAAAGCAAATGTGAAATGTGAAGAGCTCTATGGCTGTGAGAGATTCTTTCAAGAAGACCAAAATGATTTCCAAAGCAGAACGTGGAACTTCCCTTGAAATGGTTGGAGGGAGAGAGAATTCTTTAAAATAATGTATTTTATACATTCTAATAATAGTCTCTATTATATATTCTAATAATAATTAGAAAATCCATGGGCTTTGGATTTAAATTCTGGTTTTAGAGCCTACTGTGTTTAACCTCTCCATCCATTAAAAGAGATGATTGTACCTATGAGATAATGGGTAAAGTGTCCAGTGGTTTTTCATAATGGATGCATAATGACTGTTCCATAAACGTTGGTTCCTGCTGATAAACAGTGATACTTCTTTTAAGTCCACTTTGGTCTTTCTTTGAGTTGCATTTACCCTTGGCCAATTAAAACATTGTTAAACAACAGGCTTCCTCTGCATTGGAAGGAAAAATATGTTATGTAGAACCTGTTTCGTCCTGAAAGGATTCAAGCTACAGGTGGATAGAAAAAGATTACAGGAGTGCTCATTGCCAGTCTTGATTGGTGTTTCTACTCATCTTTCCATCTACTTCATTCTTTCTCTCCATCCCTTCTTTCCATCCTTTTCCCTCCTATCTTCATTCCTTTGCCTCTGACCTTAGAAAGCCTTTCAATATTTGTCACATATGCCTCAAAAGCAATGAGTGTCATCTGTTGTCTTGCTGAGATGTCACTCACTCTGAAATGCTGTGTATTTGGGGGCCATTGGCAACACACCTCACATTGCCCCTGAGCCATTGCCTTTGGCCAATACATTTGTGACATACCCATGTCCATGCAAACTCATTGGAAGACTGGACATTTAACACGCACAGATTTCCCTCCTCCCCCTTGCACTCTAATGAGACATGAGATCGTTGCTGGCTAGGATGTCCACCTGCAAGCTGGGAGAAGCATCATAGGAACATTTAGGCAGGAATTCTTGGCCCGAGTGGTCCCGCCCGGTGTTCTGCCTCAGTCACCTGGCTTCCGGTCCCCCAGCCCATGTGTTGCGGTGGCTCTGTGCCCTATCACAGCTTGGTAAGGGGCCATCAGCAGGGCTGCTGCCGAGCAGACCCGGCGAGTCTTCACTTTCTGTGGTTGGTTCCTTTCTTTTCCCATATTGCTGCCTGGCAGGAACAGAGCTTTGATGCCTAACAAGCTCAATGACTTTCCCTCCCTGAGCTGAGAACACAAGAAAGGGGGAAGCAAAGAGAGATTAAACACTACGACCACAAATACTCCCATAGCATTCTACCCTCAACAAAGTGCCGCTTACACACACGGTCACTTCATCTTCCAGCAACATTGTGAAGGATACTATTACTGTATTCCCGTTGTATGCCTGTGAAACTTGAGATTGAGACAAACTACTTTTTTTAATAATTTAATGTACTTATTTGCCATATGCTTCATTTCACAAAGGTTTTAAGATATCTTAAAGACGTGTGTGCAGAACTATAGGCTTAAAAACAAATGAGGAAATTGGGGTAAATGCAAAATAAGAAGAAACTAGTGGAAATTTCACCTCTAAGTATGACAAAGCTAGCTGAGAGTTTGGATACCCAGTGGATACCATGAGGTGCCATGCACTTGTTCACAGCAGGCTGCAGATTTGGCCCTGAGATTCCTTGCCTACCATGGTAGAAAAGAAAACCACGAAGCAACCAGATTTCAAGTGCTTGTTAGACTTTTTTGAAATGTTGTTCAGGAAATTTTCAGGAATCCTAGACACTGAAACCTAGAGGAATTTGTCTAGCAGGTTTTCCTGAAGGGGACAGTGTATGACGTAGTGCATATTGTGCCCACCATAAATACAATAGTAAGTTTTTCAGGGCCCATGAGAGCTGGAATCACTCACTCAAAGTCACCCAACTGGTAAGCAGTCAGTCACAGTCTTTTGATCCCATGTCTCATCACATTACCTGTCACTGGTTATTTGTGGTCTCTTCTGTTTACTTGTAAAGATCATTTTCAGAGTCCTTATCAAGGTCAGAAAACATCCATCTGAAATGAACGTGAGCATTTGAGGATTAATAGTAATAATAACAATATTAACAATAATAACAATGGTTACTGTTGCCGGTTGCTTGCCTAGCTGGTACTGTACTAAGTGCTTTACAGTATGTCATTTTATAAAATTCTCGCAAAACCCTATGTGGTGGATGACTGTTATCCCCCATGATGAGGAAATAAATGGATTCAGAAAGGCTAACTACTTGACGAACATGAAATATCTAGTAAGTAGTCCAGCTGGGATTTAAACCCAGGCTTGTCTGACCCACAGCTCTTGCCTTTACCCACCAGGCATCACTCTCTCACCCTGAGAGAGGTAATGTCACCCTGTCGAGTGTTGTAGTAGCTGTGGCAGCTGGGTTCAAAGACAGAATTATCAGAGGAGGTCAGAGGGGAAGTCCACGGATCCACAGGCAGCGGAGTGCCTCAGGACAGCCGTGTATACCATCTGTGTCCTGGCCTGGCTTTGGTGTCCATCTCTACTCAAAATGGCAGCTCAGTAGGAAGCTGACCTTGACAAGTCGAGAGACAGAGCTGCATGTCTGCCTTGCAATTTTGAGTTGGGGCTGATCTCAAAGTAATAAGATGTGGCTCCTTCTGCATCTGTCCTCTTCCTGCTCTACTCATGACATCCTTGGTCTCTCAGGTCCACAGTACAAGATCTTTCTGAGGTCTTAGTTAATTAAAGTATGTGGGATGAAAAGCAAGAAAACCAACTTCTGAACTGGCCCAGAGACAGAGCTACTGCTGGCAGAAATAGAGTTTCCATTGCTTTTTGTCGGTATGAATTGATATATTTAAGAAGGGAGAGAATCTACTTCACTCATGGGAAATCTGAATATGAACTAATCAGGGATTTATGTTGGCCACAGCAAAAGAGAGTATGATGTTTACTCATGTGTTCAGCAAACATTCATTATTTGCTTGTTACGTGCCACATTATGCTTGGTTCTTTGGGCAAAATGGGGAACATAAGACCCAGTACCCACTCTCCTCAGAGATGAGCATGTGCGTAGTGTAGACAAGACAGTGAGTGATGGGTATCTAGGTTTATTTCTGTTTGTAGTAGAGAGGGGTGGCTTTCAAACTGAGCCATGACAACATTTCAACAGGCAGAGAAGACTTAAGGCAGGGCATATTAGTTTGCAAGGACTATTGTAACAAGTGACCACCAACTGTGTAGATTAAAACAATAGAAATATATTCTCTCACAGTTCTGGAAGCTAGAACTCTGAAATCAAGGTGTTGGCAGAGCTGTGTTTCCTCTGAAGGCACAAGAGAAGGATCCTTATTTGCCTCTTCCTAGCTTCTGATGGCTCCCAGGGTTCCTTGACACTACTTGGCTTATAGCTGCATCAGTCTCATCTTTGTCTTCATCTTCATATGGCCTTCTTCTCTATGTGTATCACTTTGTGCCCTCTTTTCTTCTTATAAGAACATTAGTCATTGGGTTTAGGGCCCACCCTAATCTAGTGTGGCCTTAACTGATTGCCGTCTGCAAAGAACCTATGTCCCAATAAAGTCTGGGGTTCCAGGTAGACTTAAGTTTATGGGGGACACTCTTCAACCCACTACACGAGGGAAGAGACAATTTAATAAACCACTGAGGTCAGTGGAAGCAAGACATGTTTGCAGAATATTATTAGACATTTCCGGGGTCCTGAAGAGAATAGGAAGCATACCAGAGAAGTATGTTCTGGCCAAAGTATGAAGCGCCTGGATACTAATATAGAAGTTGGAACTTCAGTCAGTAGACAGATGGGAAGCCAGGACAAATTCTGATCAGGCTACTGATGAGACACTTATTGAATACTAATTTAGCAAAGGTTGAAGCAAAGGATTGGTAGACCCATCTCATTCAGGAACCGTGAACTTAGGTCAGATCAACATTTGATGAGATTGACCATGATTTGATGAGTTTAACTAGGGAAAAAATAAGCCCTGAACTTCTGTTTCAAGGATGAAGTCAGTGGTAGGACTTTCGGTAGGTTTTCATTCATGCAACAAATATTTATTGAACACCCACTATATGCCAGCATTATTTTGCTTTTGGCTTTTTGAAGGAGATTTTTTATTATTTTTATGTACAGAAAACCGAACAGTGTACATTTAACCCAGTTTAGTGGCAAGTTTTTTAGCTTCTGCCTTTTACAGCTTGGCAACACAAGCCACAGATTTTGGACTAAGGATCTTGCCTCCTCAGTGATATGGGATCTCATCATATCTGTCATTGTAATCGGTCCTGATGGCTTCTACCAGCTTAGCCAAAGCACCTTTGTCTTCCAAGTTAACGTGTGTGAAGGCAACAGTAGTGCAGATCTCCCTTTGGACTAGACACCCCATTTTGGCCATCCCCTTGACAATACAATAGGGGACTCCCTTCTTAGGACTCTGGGCAAGCAGGAAGACAGCCAGCTCCATGGGATCCTCATCATGTGCAGTCACCGTCAGCTGAGCTTTCTTGTTCTCTACCGAGGTGGTAAGAGTATTAACTCCTGCTGGAAGGACAGGTGGCCTCTTCGTGGGGACATTCCCTTTGCTGGCAGCTTTCTTCTCAATGCAGGCCAACAATCTTCTTCTCTTGCTTTGTCTCTAGCCAGCTTAAGCAGTTGAGTAGCTGTTAGGGGTCCAAGTCATGGGTGAACTGGTTAATCACGGGAGTCATTTTGAGCTGCTTATAGGGTAGCCCTTTACTACTATAGCCAGAAGTAGTGGGAATATTTGACAAAGGGACTAAGGTCCCTTTGGGGCTGGAGGTCCTGTCTTATGCCAACATTCTTAAGCCTTTTCTCGAACAGGGGATTCACCACCCTCTTGGCCTCCTACTTTTTCATGACAGCAGGAGCCAAGGCCATCTTCTTCCCCTTGGCCTTTTTTTCTTTTGGCATCTTGGGCGGCTGGAGGAGACAGCGCTAGCATTGTTTTAAGCTGTAGGGATACAGCCATGAAGAGTCAGGCAAGGTTTCTGCACTGAAGGAATTTGAACTTGAATGAGAAGAGAGACTAAAAAACAGGTGAATAAATAGTTTTATGAGGGTATTCCTATTGAGCTGATCACCATTGGAAGCACAATGTTTCATGCTTAGCTTTGCCCATATATATGTATCTTGCACATCCATAGTGAGCCTTAAAAACTGGCCACAGATTTTAGGGATGAAACACAGTTTTGTCAAATATTTACATTGTAATTTTGGAACCATGTAATCACTGCTATGCGTCTTTAATTGGCATATTAACTTAGTTTCTGTTTCCCAATACATAGACAAATGCTGAATTTAACTGAACCTTGCAAGTGGGAGCCTTGGGAACGGAACTAATCTCCCCTAATTTATCTGATCAGTGTCATTTTTCTTGAGAATAAAGTCTACAGTGAGATTGCCAATCTTTAACTTTATTCAGTGAAATTACATGTTTCCTTTCAACTTCTCCAAATACCTTTGCCTGATAGAATTAGAGGTACCATTTCCAGTTCCTTCTAGCTTGAGGATGGCAGCCTGGCTAACATCAAAACCTCATACTTCCTACCAGGAACTGTTTTGCTTGTGTTTATGTTTGTCTATTTATGGCTATGTTTTGGGATGATTGATATAAAAATAATGTTATTTTCTTCATAGCTTTCTCTAATACTCAGACTTTGTCACTTCTTTGCTTTGGGGCAAAGAAGGACTCAGTCCTCTAGAGTGGCAATTTGCACGCAAAGTTTTGGTGGAGTGAAGAACTTCCAGTCTCATTGCTTCATGTAGACTTGGCATGTTCTGGGAAGGAAACCCACCTATGTCGTGGTGTGCCTTTCAGGAAGGATTTTTGCTAGATGAATCTGGGCTCTGCAGTGGTGTGGTTTCTCGCCAGTTTGAGCAGAAGTGAACCCTCTGTATTGCAGCTGTGCAGAATTTTCCACTGACCTCCATGGAAGCTTGAAAGCATGCTATTCTCAGCTCTTGTTGCACCTTAGTACACATGTGCTTCAATGTGACGTTACTCTCGGGCCCAGCCTCTTCGGTTTTATGTCCTGCTGCAGCACCAAGCATCTTTTGAGTAGGAGGAGATGAGAGACACAATCCATCTTGTAGTTGAACTGGTGAAGTCATAATATTTTTGCAGCCAGTGCTAGAAGCTGAGTCACAATGAGTGTGATTCAGGCCTTGAGTTTTCACCCAAGGTAATTTTGAGAGGTGTGAAGTCAAAAAGACCCACAGTTGTCACTGCCCCCATAGAAAAAGCCCTGAGCACTGAGCTTCTGTAACCAAGGCAGAGCCCAGTCTATACCTGGAACCATTCCAGTTTTTAACTTTTATGTCTTTCATTTGCCTCAAGAATGAATGACCTCATTCAGAAAACACTGTCAGTCATTTGCCCACCTTTTAAAGTCTGTCTTTTTTTATTTTTATCTTGGTCATGTTAACCATGCTTTTAGAAAGGGGAAAAAGCTAACTTTTTTCTAAAATTAATATCTCAGTAAAAACTCACATAATTAAGAGATTTGGTAGACTGGCAATGTCTTAGTTTGGAAATGGGAAGTTCTAGATTTCAGATTAAGTTCGGCAGGGATTTGACCCTTTCCTCAAATGTAGAAGGTGCTTGAAAGACATTCAGATATAAAGGGTTACCTTAGAAATCTGTAGCTTTTGCATTTTTTAAATATTATGAATGAAAGGCTTATAAGCACACACACATACAGACTGGAGAGTTCTTATCAGGGGTGCAAGAGGAGGGCCCTGGCAGAGATCAGAAGACCTGTGTTCCCAGGTCACAACTTTGCTGAACCAGAGGTGTGACTTTGAGGAAGTAGCTTAATTGATCAGTTCTCAGTTTCCACATCAACAAAACGAAGAAAATAGAACTGACTTTGCAGGGTGTTAGAGAATAAAAAGTTATGTCAAGGGCAGAACACCTAACGGTGCTTGAACCATAGCGCGCACTTAATAGACTGCAGTGGTGTTCACATGAATAATTACTTGAACTTCAGGGTATTATTCTGACTGTTCATGACTTTGTGTAAAATTCACTTGGATACACATAGTGAAATTGGAAACTGCAAAGAAAACCAACCTAAGTGGTAGAGGAATTGAAAAGGAGACTCATAAAAAAGTTTGAAAGAACTGATTATTAATTGTGGAGAAGTGAAGACTGGAGAGTCACTGAATGACTCTCTTTGAGGCATGTGGGACATCATTATATGAAAAATGATACTGGGCTGTTCTTCATCGCCACAGAGGTCAACAGAACCAAGGCAGGCAGGACAGGGCAAAGCCAAAGAATGAAAGCAGAAACAGTAGAGATGATAACATATAAATGAGGAACAAAAATGTAGAGAGAGCAAGGGGGATGCAGTCCCAAGGAAGATGTCAGTAAAGTTCATGTCAACACTGCCCTTGAACTCCTAAGGTCTAAAGGCATATCCCCAGCATGGGGGCAGTTCCCCCTGGTTCAGCCTGCATGCGCCATCTCTTGCTGTGGACACTAGCTTGTTCATGGGTTCTGTCCATGAGTGCCTTACCCAGCGTAGTTGCAGTTAATGCCTGGCACTTTGCTTAGAGCAGTGATTCTCAACAGAGGTCAATTTTGCCTCCCCAGAGTGTGTTAGTCTCCAGGCATTTTTGGTTGTCACAGCTGGAGAGAAGGGGGTGCTTTTGACACCTAGTGGATAGAGGCCACAGTTATTGCTAAACATCCTACAATGCACAGGCTGGCCCCCCACAGCGAGGAATTATCCTGTCCCAAAATTTCAATAACACTACTTTTTAGAAACCTTGAGTTACAAGAATAGAATATCCTAGCATGAGCTCCTTAAGATTTACTAGTTTATGCCAAAGCATTTTTTTTCTCCGTTTACACCAAACCATACAACTGAATGGTTAGAGGACTTAAACAGTTGCTATTCTAAAAAAATGTGTGGATTACATTATAATCATGTGTTTCTTAGCTGTCTGCTATACTTGGGTTTAAAAATATTTATATTTCTAAATAAGCAACTGATTCTTTGTATAGGGAAAATAACATGCATTAGAGCTCCAGGGAGTATGTTGCAGATACCACCTTCCACGCTTCCTCTGCCCAGCATTTTGCTGGCCGATTAATCGCTGCATTCAATGACTCCCAAGGCAGTGACTGCCCTACAATCAGAGTGTTGTGGTTGAGACTAAGGCATGACATTGGGTGGGGAAAATTCCCTAGGGCCTGCACGCTGGCCAGCAACAAAGGGAGGACTCTAAAGAGTGAGTCGCATCGGTGCACAACGTACCAATGCCCTGGAAACGTTGCTATTCAGTGACTCTGGGAATAAATCATGCTTTCTTGACTTAATAATACATTGCTGTTTCTAAATAATATAAGTATATGTTGTGTGCGTCCATTTGTAAACTTTCTGAGTCTTCTGAAATCCAGACACAGCATGAAAACACATTCTATATTTGATTCTTGCATAAATAGCACAGATTTTAATTTTATCCCAGTTATGGATATCTGGCGTGTGCGCTGATACTCTGGGCAGACTGGTGTGAAATTTAATTTGAGCAGTTAAACACAAGGGTGAGAGAGTGCAAAATAAACAAGCACACGCATTTCCAGCCCTACAGCATTTGGTATGTTAACGGGAAAAGCACCCAAATCCTCTCTCTCTCTTATTTTTTCCATCTGACAATCAGATTACAGACTGTCTAAAAAGGCACAAATCCTCCCTGTCTCCTGCACAACCCCACCTCCCCCGATTGTTGCCTGCAGTCATTTCATTTGTGAGCTCTTCATAGTTGGAGTTTTAGTGAATGAAAGTGTACAGGTTTGCTTTCAGACTTGATATTAGATGAGAAATCCCCTTAGTTTCAAAAGGAGGGAAGAGTCTCTTTGAGAATACCTTAGAAGGGGAAATAAGAATGCAATTGGAAATAGTGAGAAATAATAGATTTACAGTTAAGCAGACCTGGTTTCACATCTCTGCTTTGCCAACTGCCATGTCTATTACCTTTGGAGAGTTACTTAAAGACTCAGTTGCCCATTTGTACTTATTTGTAAAAATGAGAGTAACTCCAGCTTCATAAAGTTGCTGATAGAAAGGTACCAGCACATAGGTGCCTGGTGAATGTCAGTTTCTTTCCCCATTAAAGACATCTGTAAGTCCAGCCTCAGTTACACTTGCTGAGGAAGGAAGGCATGCTAATGGTTGTTGTCAGTAATCATTAATGTTGGTAAAAATTGCAGCTACTTCCATTCCTCCCCCTTAATCACCTCCATTCAGGAATTAGCAAGCACCTACTAGCCCGCCCCACGTCTATTTATAGGTCATTCTGGGTATTAAGTACACAAAGAGCTTTTGGTCTTAAAAACACCCACTCATTCCTGAGGAATATGTTGTTTGGGGGTTAGGGGAGGGGCAGTGTGCATGTGTGTCAGTTCAAGGAACCAGATCCATGAGGAGCAGCAAGACTGGGTGAGTTTCTTCTTATATTCCAAAGAAAGAACTTCTGCTTTGCCATCAGTAAAAATTCCCATCTTTCCATTCAATTTGTTTCCACAGAAGAGCGCGTTGTCCCCATTGAAGTTTGCCGGTCCAAACTGTCCAAATACTTGCAGGGAGTAGTTTTCCGCTGTGATAAGTGTACCTTCACCTGCTCCAGTGATGAGAGCCTCCAGCAACATATAGAAAAGCACAATGAACTGAAACCTTACAAATGCCAGCTCTGCTACTATGAGACCAAGCACACGGAGGAACTGGACAGCCACCTTCGGGATGAGCATAAGGTACTTACCAGGACTTCCTGCTCCCGCCTCAGCACACTTGTGGGGAGGGGCCAAGGGGGAGACACCACTGCATTTAGTCATGCCCACTGTGTACCAGATGGAGATGTGAACTCAAAGAACTTTTAAAGTGAGGTCTAGTTTCTTCTATTAGAAACGTAAGGTCATTTTTAAAAATTGCCAAACACAGGTTGGGTGGAAAGGAAATCACCCATAATTCTACCACACCAGTTCAAATGCTGAACATTTCTGGTGTGTTCTCTAGACCCACTTTCATTTGTTTTACATAATTGTGATTATACTATACATAAAACATGATACCTTGCATTTTTTAAAGCTTATTCTAAAAGAAGTATTTTGCTATATTATTTGAAATGTTAATACATTTTAAATCACAAGGTTTGGCAGTTTCTATAAAGGACCAGAGAGTAAATATTTTAGCCTTTGCAGGCCTAAAATGTAGTCTTTGTGGCAGTTAAGAAAGCAGCCATGCTGGAGTTCAAGAACAGCCTGGGCAACATGGCGAAACCCCATCTCTACAAAAAATACAAAAGATTAGCCAAGCATGGCGGTGTGCACCTGTGGTCCCAACTACTTGGGAGGCTGAGGAGGGAGGATCACTTGAGCCTGGGAGGTGGAGGTTGCAGTGAGGTGAGATAGCACCACTGCACTGGAGCATGGGCGACAGAGTGAGACCCCGTCTCAAAAAAAAGAAAGAAAGCAGCCATAGACAATACATAAATGAGCCAACACGGCTATGTTCCAGTAAAAGTTTATTTACAAAAACAGGCAACAGGCTGTGGGCCAACAGTTGCCAACCCCTATTCTGATAGAATTACCTCTGTGTTTCTCAATCGTATAGGTGGTTTCCAATATTTTGCTAACTGCAAAGATTTGTCAAGGCATTACCCAGTATGCCTGAACATTATAAGGATTGTAAAATATATGTTTTGGGGGGAAGGAGACTCGAGAATGAATACATTAGTACAGGACATAAAATAGAGGATTTGTGAAAAAAAATTCTCTTCCAGAGGTTTGCTGATCAGAGGGTAGAAATCACACGGACGACTTCCTCACTCTGCACAGGGCTCATCTGGCATCTCATGAACTGAGATGATCATTTCTGGTTTTGTGTATTGCCCAGAGTACAGGAGGAGCTATAATTAGTATTTGTTTAATGACAAGAGCCTATCAAAATGCTTTTTAATTAGCTAACGAGTCCAAAATATCTACTGCGTATTTACTGAAGGCACAAGGAGAAGCACTTTTGATATTGTTTGCTTTTTCCTTGCTCTGTATCCTCATGAGTGGAAATATGGCCCTTCTTTTCTGGCCTTACAAACCCACATTATGAAGAGTTTAGTCTGAATCATCTGCACCCACGGGTTAGAATTGCTCTGTGGGGTGTTGAGAGAAAAGGCTGAGCTTTGTCACCTGTCCACAATGGACCAGTTTAATGGTAACTTCTCTGCTTTGGAATGCATTTATTTTCCAATATGTCTGCCCGAAAAGATGAAGCAAAGAAGAAAAGGCTGAATTACCTCACTTAAAATTTTTCATATCCTTTCTTATTCAAACTTCCTGGGCATTTCTTCCCCAAACTTAAGGGTAAATTACTCATCTTTTTCAAACCAAGCTTTCTATAATTATTCACATGTATCTTATTTACGTAACTACCTCAGACCTTTTTATTACAGTGTTTAAGCCTCCAGGCTGATATTTTCAGACGGAACAAATCAGGAAGAAGATTCTTCTCTAGTTGTTGCACAGTAGCTTGTAAATCACTGGGGAAATCCAGAAAATGTTAGAAACCATAGAACCAGAGGGTTCCTCAGCAGTGGGCGGAAGGCTGAGGCTTTGAGGTATGGATCATGGAAATGAGTTGCTCAGGAAAGTAGGGCCCAGTTAAGAGCTTTTGAACCAAAAAGATGTGGGTTTTAATCTTGTCTCCACCATTCACTGTGCATACTTCAACAAGTTACTGAAATTTCTGGGTCTTTTTTCCAATTTGTAAATGGGAATTGTTACACCTTTCTCAGAAGTTTTGTAAGATTAAATGAAGTCCTGTATTTCCCCCACTTTGAGACCCAATACATTCCTTAGAATATTTGTTAATTGAATTGTGTTCAAATATAATAATAGATGTACCTATCATAATGGCAGCTGTGTTCCCAAAGACCTAAAACATATTACAAAATCACTAATTATACTTTGCATCTTAGACAGTCTTTTTTTAAAATTATTTTTCTATTGAGTATTGGGATACAAGTGGTATTTGGTTACATGAGTAATTTCTTTAGTGGTGATTTGTGAGATTTTGGTGCACCCATCACCCCAGCCGTATACACTGCACCCTATTTGTAGTCTTTTATCCCTTGCCCCCCTCCCACCCTTCCTTCCAAGTCCCCAAAGTCCATTGTATTATTCTTAGGCTTTTTCGTCCTGATAGCTTAGCTCCCACATATCAGTGAGAACATACAATGTTTGGTTTTCCATCCCTGAGTTACTTCACTTAGAATACTAGTCTCCAATTTCATCCAGGTCGCTGCACATGCCATCAATACATTCCTTTTTATGGCTGAGTAGTATTCCATCAGATATAGATAGATGATAGATAGATAGATAGGTAGATAGATGATAGATAGATAGATAGATAGATAGATAGATAGATAGATAGATAATAGATAGATAATCACAGTTTCTACAGTTTCTTTATCCACTCGTTGACTGATGGGCATTTGGGTTGGTTCCATGATTTTGCAATTGTGAATTGTGCTGCTATAAACATGCATGTGTAAGTATCTTTTTCAAATAATGACTTCTCCTCTGGGTAGATACCCAGTAGTGGAATTGCTGGACCAAATGGTCGTTCTACTTTTAGTTCTTTAAGGAATCACCACACTGTTTTCCATAATGGCTGTACTAGTTTATATCCCACCAGCAGTGTAGAAGTGTTCCCTCTTCATTGCATCCATGTGAATATCTACTGGGTTTTTAAAATTTTTTTATTATGGCCATTTTTGCAGTAGTAAGGTGGTATTGCATTGTGGTTTTAAATTTGCATTTCCCTGATCATTAGTGATACTGAGCATTTTTTCATATGTCTGTTGGCCATTTGTATCTCTTCTTTTGAGAACTGTCTATTCATGTCCTTAGCCCACTTTTTCATGAGATTGTTTTTTTCTTACTGATTTGTTTGATTTCTTTGTAGATTCTGATATTAGTCCTTTGTCAGTTATATAGATTGTGAAGATTTTCTCCCACTCTGTGGGTTGTCTGTTTACTCTGCTAACTATTCTTTCTGCCGTGCAAAAGCTCTTTAGTTTAATTAAGTCCCAACTGTTTATCTTTGTATTTATTGCATTTGCTTTTGGGTTCTTGGTCATGAGGTCCTTGCCTAAGCCAGTGTCTAGAAGGGTTTTTCCAGTGTTATCTTCTAGAATTTTTATGGTTTCAGGTCTTAGATTTAAGCCCTTAATCCATCTTGAGTTGATTTTTGTATAAAGTGAGAGATGAGGATCCAGTTTCATTCTCCTACATGTGGCTAGCCAGTTATCCCAGCACCGTTTGTTGAAAACGGTGTCCTTTCCCCACTTCATGTTTTGTTTGCTTTGCCAAAGATCAATTGGCTGTAAGTATTTGGGTATATTTCTGGGTTCTCTATTCCGTTCCATTGGTATATATGCCTATTTTTATACCAGTACTATGCTGTTTTGTTGAGAAACAGCAGAGTACAGTTTGAAATCAGACAGTGTGATTGTAGTAGTCTGTTTTCACACTACTGATAAAGACGTACCTGAGACTGGGCAATTTACAAAAGAAAGAGGTTTAATTGGACTTATAGTTCCAGGTGGCTGGGGAAGCCTCACAATCATGGCGGAAGGCAAGGAGGAGAAAGTCCCGTTTTACATGGATGACAACAGGCAGAAAGAGAAGGAGGAAGACACAAAAGGGGAAACCCCTGGTAAACCATTAGATCTCATGAGACTTATTCACTACCACGAGAACAGTAGGGGGGAAACTGCCCCCATGATTCAATTATCTCCCACCAGGCCCCTCCCACAACACATGGGAATTATGGGAGTACAATTCAAGATGAGATTTGGGTGGGGACACAGAGTTGAACCATATTAGTGATGTCTCCAGAGTTATTATTTTTGCTTAGTCTTGCTTTAGCTATCTGGGCTCTTTTTTGGTTCCATTTGAACTTTAGAATTGTTTTTTCTAATTCTGTGAAGAATGATGGTGGTATTTTGATGCAGATTGCATTAAATTTGTAGATTGCTTTTGGCACTATGGTCATTTTCACTCTACCCATCCATGAGCATGGGATGTGTTTCCGTTTGTTTGTGTCGTCTATGATTTCTCTCAGCAGTGTTTTGTAGTTTTCCTTGTAGAGGTCTTTTGCCTCCTTTGTTAGGTACTTATTAAGTACTAGTTAAGTACTTTATTTTTTTGCGGCTATTTTAAAAGGGGTCGAGTTCTTGATTTGATTCTCCACTGATCGCTGTTGATGTATAGAAGAGCTACTGATTTGTGTACATTAATCTTGTATCTGGAAACGTTGCTGAATTCCTTTATCAGTTCTAGGAGATTTCTGGAGGAGTCCTTAGGATTTTTGAAGTAAATAATCATATCATCAGCAACCAATGATGGATAACCTTTACCAATTTTGGATAACCTTTATTTCTTTCTCTTGTCTGATTGTTTTGGCAAGGACTTCCAGTACTATGTTGAAGAGGAGTGGTGAGAGTGGGCATCCTTGTCTTGTTCCAGTTCTCAGAGAAACAGCTTTCAACTTTTCCCCATTCAGTATTACGTTGGCTGTGGGTTTGTCATAGGTGGCTTTTATTATATTAAGCTATGTCCTTTGTATGCCAGTTTTGCTGGGAGTTTTAATCATAAAGCAATCCTGGATATTGCGCAATGCTTTTTCTGCATCTATTGAGATGATCATGTGATTTCTGTTTTAAATTCTGTTTATGTGGTATATCACGTTTATTGACTCGTGTATGTTAAACCATCCCTGCATCCCTGGTATGAAACCCACTTGATCATGGTGAATTATCTTTTTGATCTGTCATTGAATTTGGTTAGCTAGTATTTTGTTAAGGATTTTAGTGTCTGTGTTCATGAGGGGTATCGGTCTGTAGTTTTCTTTTTTGGTTATGTCCTTTGCTGGTTTTGGTATTAGGGTGATGCTGGCTTCCCAGAATGAATTAGGGAGGGTTCCCTCTTTCTCTATCTTGTGGGATAGTGTCAAAAGGAATGCTACCAATCCTTTGAGTACCAGTTCTGGTAGAATTCTACTGTGAATACATCTGGTCCTGGACTTTTTTGTTGGTAATTTTTAAATTACCATTTCAATCTCACTACTTGTTATTGGTCTGTTCAGGGTATCTAATTCTTCCTGATTTAGGCTAGGAGGGTTGTATTTTTCCAGGAATTTATCCATCTCTGCTAGGTTTTCTAGTTTATGTGCGTAAAGATGTTCATAGTAGCCTTGAATGATCTTTTGTATTTCTGTGGTGTCAGTTGTAATATCTGCCATTTCATTTCTTAATGAGGTTATTTGGATTTTCTCTCCTTTTCGTGGTTAATCTTGCTAATAGTCTATCAATTTTATCTTTTCAAAGAACCGCTCTTGTTTCATTTGTATTTTGTATTACTTTTTGTTTGCTTGTTTCAATTTCATTTAGTTCTGCTCTGATCTTGGTTATTTCCTTTCTTCTGCTGGGTTTGGGTTTGGTTTGTTCTTGTTTCTCTAGTTCCTGAGGTGTGACCTTAGAATGTCAGTTTGTGCTCTTTCAGTCTTTTTGATGTAGGTGTTTAGGGCTATGAACTTTCTTCTTAACACTGCCTTTGCCGTATCCCAGAGGTTTTGATAGGTGATGTCATTATTGTTGTTTGGTTCAAAGAATTATTTAATTTTCATCTTGATTTCATTTTTGACCCAATGCTCATTCAGGAGCAGGTTATTTAATTTCTATGTATTTGCATAGTTTTGAAGGTTCCTTTTTGGAGTTGATTTCTGGTTTTATTCCACTCTGGTCTGAGAGACTGCTTGATACAATTTCAATTTTCTTAATTTATTGAGGCTCGTTCTATGGCTCATCATAGTCTACCTTGGAGAAGGTTCCCTGCACTGTTGAATAGAATGTGTATTCTGTGGTTTTTGGATGGAATGTTCTGTATGTATCTGTTAAGCCCATTTTTTCCAAGGTATAGTTTAAATCCATTGTTCTTTTGTTGACTTTCTGTCTTGATGACCTGTCTAGTGCTGTTAGTGGAGTATTGAAGTCCTCCACTATTATTGTATTGCTGTCTGTCTCATTTCTTAGTTTATACACAGTCTTTAATGTAATATTTTCACTATGCCATATTAGATTCTTTAATTTTTTTCTCTTCCTCATGGTTGACCAGCTTATTAAGTCCAATGAGCACCTAATTGAGGCTAAAGAATTGCGACTTTCAGCATGCCTAATGATTCTCATGTTTGTCTCAATTGTTAGCTTTATGAGACTTATGCTTATTACTGAGATAACAGTACTTTTTTTCTCATTTTCTAATCTTTTTTCCCTACATGATGAGTACAAAATGCAATTTGAATTTTTGAAATAATTCTGCAAACACTGTTTTGTAAGTAAAGATGGCAGTGCTATTGAAACTGAATTTTTGGCTGACAGCCAGTGGAATTACGTGCTGGCTAAAAATGGTCATTTGTTAGGGGGAAGATATACAAACACCTGATTTCAGGGTTCATGAGAGAGGAACAGGGGTGTCAGTATACAATGTACTAAACAGAATTACGCTGACAATTCAAATATAAAAGTCAAAGACCGTAAGGCTAAAAGAAGAAATTAAAGGCATGAGAATTGGAAAGGAAGAAACACAACTTTTTATTTATAGACAATTTGATTTTTATAGGTAGAAAATCCACAGAATCTACAAAAAAAAAAAGCTACTAGAACATGAACGAGCTTAGCAAGATCGCAAGATATAAAATCAATATACAAAAATCAGTTATGTTTCTGTATACTAGTAATGGACAACCGGAAAATGAAATTTTAAGAAGATCAATTTCATGTACAGTAACATCAAAAAGAATAAAAGTCTTAAGAATACATTTAACATGAGAACTATACATTGAACTATACACTGAAAACTATAGTTTTCATAGTGTATAGAGAACTATATACTGAACTATACACTGAAAACTATAGTTTTCATAGTGCTGAGAGAAATAAAACTAAATTAATGCAATATATACCATGTTTATTAATTAGGAGACTCAATATTGGTAATTCTTTTCATAATCATATACAGATTCAGCATAATCTCTATCAAAATCCCAGTAGGCTCTTTGGGGGTAAAAAGTGACAAACTGGCCCTAAAATTTATATGGAAATGCAAATGACCTATAGAATAGCCTAGTGTGGAGAAACAACAAAATCAGAGGATTCACTCATCTTGATTTCAAAACTCACTGTAAATTGACATAAGATAGATCCATAGATCAGTAGTGCAGAAGCAAAAGTCAAGAAATAAACCCTTATATATGTGATCAGTTGATTTTCATAAAAGGTGTTACGGTAATAGGGAAAGGATGATTTTTTTTTTAAATGGTGCTGAAACAATTGGATTTGTGTATGCAAATTATGACCCTAGACCTTTACAGCACTCTACACACACACAAAAAAAACAATCAAAATGGACCATAAGCTTAAATATGTGAGCTAAAATTATAACACTTTTAGAAGAATAATAGAAGATTTTATCATCCTGGGTTAGGGAAAAAAATTTTATGTATGATGCAAAAGTTATGGACAACTGAAAGAAAAAAGAAGACACCATTAAGAAAATGAAAAGGCAAGCAACAGACTAGAAGCAAATATTTGCAAAGTAATTATCTAACAAAGGGCTTTAACCAAAATACTTAAAGAAATCTTACAACTCAACAATAAGAAGATAAGCAATTCAGTTAAAAATGAGCACAAGATTTGAATAGACACCTTACCAAAGAAGATAGATATACAAATGGCAAATAAGCACATGAAAAGATGTTCAACTTGATTCACCACTTGGGAAATATAAATTAAGACAATAATAAGATTCTACTCCCCGACCACTAGCTAGCTTGGCTAAAATTAAGAAGGCTGATAGTATCAAAGTGTTGGAAAGTATGTAGACAAACTGGAATCTCATACATTGCTGATTGGAATGTAAAATAGCGTAGCCACTTTGGAGCAGTTTGGCATTTGTTTATAAGTTAAACGTACACTTGCCATCTGACCTGTCCTACCTTCACATAAAATGGATGGATAAATAAAATATGGCATATCCATGCAATGGAGTACTACTCAGCGATGAAAAAGAATGAGCTACTGATACATTTAACAGCACTGAGGAATCCAAAAAATGTTACGTGGACAGAAGCTAGACACAAGAGACTATATGTATTTTATGATTCTGTTTATATGAAATTTCTAGAAAAGGCAACATGATAGAGACAGGAAGCAGCGAAGAGGTTACTTGGGCCTGGAAGATGGGAGCAGGGATTGATTACAAAGGATATGAAGGAGCTTCTCAGAGTGATGAGAGTGTTCTTAAACATCACTGAATTGTTTACTTATAATAAATTTTATGGTAGGTAAATTATACCTCAATACCTAAAACAGATGCAAGTTTCCCATAACCCAACATACAGTAGGTCTTCAATAAATGTTAATTTCCTGTAGTCTTTTTATGACGTTCATCCTGAGAACAGCTATATCAACAAGATACTCAAGATCCGGATTAATGTGGAATAGACTTAGCAATTGGTTCCAAACAGGAATTCACTTTTTTTCCCAGTAAAACAGTGCATTGCTCATTATATTCTTCTACAAATAGCATTAGGTGATTTGTGTGGTGGGGAGAATCTATAGAATGAACTATAAGACACGTAGACTGTATTTTCAGTTAAAGGATTTCGTTAAAAAGAACTGAACATTCGAAACTGGACTTCTGAATTCTGCCTGCAAAGGTTGTAAACCTCAGGAACATCTATAAAGATGTCAGACTATATCATTCACAGATGGGACAGAATCCTGGTACCAGCAAGAAAGGTCCTTAAAGTCAAATATATCATTCCTTTTAAGAACCAAAATCTCCAGTGCAGTTGATTTAGGCTGCATGTTTATCCTCAGAAGCCAGAGTGCAAAAGGGATAACCATCAGAACCCTCATTTTATAGGTGATAAACACAATCTTTCCTCCTAGATCGTTATCTTTGTTACTAGTGAGCAAGGCATCACTTGTAATCTCTTAGGATCTACAGTAAACAGTGCAGGTTATTTGAAATTTTATTTTTTTATCCTGTGACTCCCTGTCTGTTTTTAATCTCAGTGGGTCCTCTAGAAGGTTGACTAGGGTAGTTTCTCCCTCCCCTCCCCCTCCCCTTTACTTCCCTCTCCCTTCCTTCACTCCCTGCATTCTCTGTCCCCCGACATTGTACCCCCCAACACATATAGTGAATTATTTATCAGTAATGCCCTTTATTAGCAATACTGTTGAAAGATGAAGACAACATTTTTTCTTTTTTGAGTCAGGATCTTGCTCTGTTGCCCAGGCTGAGGTGCAATGGCACAATCATAGCTCACTGCAGCTTCAAACTCCTAGGCTCACGCAATCCTCCCACCTTGGCTTCCCAAAGTACAGGAATTGCAGGTGTGAGCCACTGTGCCCAGCCTAAGATAACATCTTTAGGAACCTTAAAGTCATGAAGAAAAACAAACCTTGCACTTCTCACATTTAAAAAATACACACACTTTTTTTTAAAAGAAAGTTTATATGCAATACCTTGTTAGTGTTCTTTATGGTTCTGAAGTCTCTTTGCTAGTTTAAGGAACATAAAAATATATTATCTCTAACTTGGTCTGCTCATAAAATTGTCATGTTCAGTATATTAAATTTAGAAGGATAGTCTATTCAGGCAGTACACATTCACTAATTGAATTTACTTTGAAATGTTTTTAATTTTTTATATAAATGGAGCCTCAGGCAGTTGAACTCTTAAGAAACTCGTATCTTACTTTTCGCCAGTTTGGGGAAAACAGCAAAACATTAAGCTCAGAAGGAATCATCAACATTTTAGTTATTCTAATAAAATTGCTCAGTTTTTTGGACTAGTGAAATCCACAGTGGCCAAAAAAGTCACTTAGGACATTTGTTTCCAGAAAAGGAAATGAGAAATAAATGAAGAATCTTTCTCCAAAGATTCTTCCCAAATAAATCATAAGAATTTTTCCCAAATCATAAAACACACCTTTGGCTGCATTTTTTTTGGATTGCTTTTTATTTCTGAACTAAATGCTAGCAACTTTAGCTTTATCAACAACAATGATTTCTGCAAGCTGAAGGCTTCTCTAGAAGACTATGCCGTTTCGTTTCTGTTTTCCCTCATGTAGTTCTGCTTCTTAATTTGTTAACCATAGCTCTGTCTCTTCCGTGTGTTGTAGAGGACAGAGAAACCAGAATTAGATAAGCAAGAGGTGTGACCATTTTTCAGAGGGGTGTGTCTGGCAAAACCTTAAACAGTATTTCTCAAATAGACATTTGAAGATGTTCTTTACCTGTACCTTCGAAACCATCCACTAAACTCCCCAGTCAAAATTCTTTGTCCCAGCTTCAAAGCTTCCATAGAACTTTTCTCCTTCCTTTCTTAAGGCAGATTTATTTATCTCACCTTTCTTTCAAAATCTAACCTAGTGCCCAGCATACAGTAAAGCCTCAGGAGTTGTTTTTTAAATAAATCAATAAATGAAATCAATTTTTCAAATATGAAATTTTAAGTATCTTGTTCAAATAAGTAAGTATCTTGTTCAAATAAGCAAAATGTGGCAGCATCCATTAGCATCTTTTCCCTCTGTATTTTGGGTCCAGGAGATTGACAGCTGCTTAACTGGCCAGCCACAAGGCTCTGAGCCTTTCTTAATTACGTCTTTCACCTAGCTTCCTTGAGTACTTGTGTCTGAAGTTATGCTGAGTTTCTCCAAATAGGTGATTTTGTCTGGACTTTTGCTAAGTTAGGTATGGTGGAAATATGTTTTCTGATTGTGACACAGTGATTGCAAAAGAAAGTAGATATCTTTCTTGACTTCTGTGCTCTACATCCTTCTGGGTACGGAAATATGTTTTCTGATTGTGACACAGTGATTGCAAAAGAAAGTAGATATCTTTCTTGACTTCTGTGCTCTACATCCTTCTGGGTACTCTATGATCCTTTGTTTTTAATATTCTTAGGCTTTTATTTTGAAAAAAATTCGGA
Source organism: Symphalangus syndactylus (assembly GCF_028878055.3). NCBI lineage: Eukaryota > Metazoa > Chordata > Mammalia > Primates > Hylobatidae > Symphalangus > Symphalangus syndactylus. Next base: position 37,998,694 of record NC_072425.2, on the reverse strand, counting down.
AAGGATGCTACTACTGTTCTATCCCATCACATTTTGCAACATAACGTTATTGTTAATACTTTTTCTTTCTCCTTCCTGTGTTCAGCCAGTATAGCCATGGTAGTTTTGACATATTTTGTGAGTAATTTTGCATTTCTGCAGATGATTTGCGTTATAATGGGAAAAGCTTGAGCTGTGTCATCTGGAGATCTGAGTCCTAACTAATCCTGGCTTCATCATTTACCTGTTTTGTGATCTTCATCTACAAATATAGAAGGCAACACATTTACTACACAATGGTCATGAGGTATAAGTGATACACGTAAAAACTACTGGGGGCATTTGTAGCACATAATAGATATTTGGTAAGTATTGAAACAAAATCATTTAGAAAGTGCCCACTTTTATTCTCTCATTAACAAGCAACTTTATTTCATGGGATGCAAATCTTATGGCAATTTTTTTATTATTATTATACTTTAAGTTCTAGGGTACATGGGCACAATGCAGGTTTGTCACATAGGTATACATGTGCCATGTTGGTGTGCTGCACCCATTAACTCGTCATTTGCATTAGGTATATCTCCTAATGCTATCCCTTCCGCCTGCCCCCACCCCAAAACAGGCCCCAGTGTGTGATGTTCCCCACCCTGTGTCCAAGTGTTCTCATTTTTCAATTTCCACCTATAAGTGAGAAAATGCAGTGTTTGGTTTTCTGTCCTTGTGATAGTTTGCTCAGAATGATGGTTTCCAGCCTCATCCATGTCCCTACAAAGGACATGAACTCATCCTTTTTTATGGCTGCATAGTATTCCATGGTGCATATGTGCCACATTTTCTTAATCCAGTCTATCATTGATGGACATTTGGGTTGGTTCCAAGTCTTTGCTATTGTGAATAGTGCTGCAATAAACATACGTGTGCATGTGTCTTTATAGCAGCATGATTTATAATCCTTTGGGTATATACCCAGTAATGGGATGGCTGGGTCAAATGGTATTTCTAGTTCTAGATCCTTGAGGAATCGCCACACTGTCTTCCACAATGGTTGAACTAGTTTACAGTCCCACCAACAGTGTAAAAGTGTTCCTATTTCTCCACATCCTCTCCAGCACCTGTTGTTTCCTGACTTTTTAATGATGGCCATTCTAACTGGTGTGAGATAGTATCTCACTGTGGTTTTGATTTGCATTTCTCTGATGGCCAGTGATGATGAGCATTTTTTCACGTGTCTGTTGGCTGCATAAATGTCTTCTTTTGAGAAGTGTCTGTTCACATCCTTTGCCCACTTTTTGATGGGGTTGTTTGACTTTTTCTTGTAAATTTGTTTAAGTTCTTTGTAGATTCTGGATATTAGCCCTTTGTCAGATGGGTAGATTGTAAGAATTTTCTCCCATTCTGTAGGTTGATCTTATGGCAATATTATGAAGTCTTTATACTTTATGATCTCTCATGGGTTTTCATGTTACTGGTAAATTCAAATAGCATTTATTGTGTGTCAAGTGGATGACTGCACTGAGCCTATAAAGCTAAATAAGAAATGGTTGCTACCCTAGAAGAGTTTATAAGCAACTAGGTGAGACAAGTTTAAACAAAGAAACACAATTCAGCATGTTACTTGCTTGATAAGAGGTAGTTTTAAAATTGGAGAGGAGCACAGTGCACAACAAATATAGTTTCATGACTCTGGCTCCATAGAACTTTAATACTGCCTAACTGGTTTGGTTGGCTGAATATCTTTCCTTTCTTTCCTGCCCCCCCCAGCTTTATTGAGGTATAATTGATAAATGAAATTGTATATATGTAAGGTGTACAATGTGATGGTCTGATATATGTGAAAAAAAGGGGAACCCTTGGGCACTGTTGATAGGGATGTAAATTGGGAGAGCCATTAGAGAAAACAGTCTGAAAGCTCCTCAGAAAATTAAAGATAGAACTACCATATGATACAGCAATCCCACTTCTGGATATTTAACTAAAGGAAACAAAATCAGTGTCTCAAAGAGCTACTGCACTCCCATGTTCCCTGCAACAGTATTCACAATAGAATAGCCAAGACATGGAAGCAGCCTAACTATCCACTGATGGATGAATTTTTTAAAAAGTGGTACATAAACACACAGTAGAATATTATTCAGCCATGGAAAACAGACATTCTACCATTTGGGACGGTATGGACAAACTTTGAATATCCTTCCTTGAAGCTTTTACAAGAAGTCTAATTGAGGTGCTCTTATCTAAGAATTCAAGATTTTTTTACCTGCACTTTTGACCATCTTGCTGTAAGAAATTGTAGAGACAATACTTTGCTGAATCTTTCTCCCACTGTTTTCTTTCCCTCATTCCCATTCTGATTTTTAAGGACAGGCAAAGAAGATCTGTCTGTTGAGTAGACCACTTGGTAAGTTAGGGGTTGGCAAACTATGGTGCATGGACCAAATCTAGCCCACCTCCTTTTCTGTATGGTCCACTCTCTAAGGATGGTCTTGACGTGTTTTAATGATTGAAAAAGTATCAAAAAATTGTAATGTGAAATATGAAATTCAGATTTCACTTTCCCTAAATAAAGCTTTATTGGAATACAGCCATGCTCATCCATTGACTTATTGTTTATGGTTGCTTCTGAGCTACAACAGCAGTTGAATAGTTGTAACAAAGACTATAGAGTCCAGAAAGCCTAAAATATTTACTTATCTGGCCCTTTACACAAAAAGTTTACCAGCCTGTGTTATAAGTCATTCAAAATCTTCACAGCACTGCACATTCTTTTTAACATCAACATGCAGTATTAGGTAATATGAGCATCCTGGTTGGGTGCCTCTTTTTGAAGGTACAAATGTTAAGTAAGAGGGGCAACCTTAAAGTTAAAAATTCTGGAAACATTAAGTGGACTTGCTCAATCTCAATCTGTCCTATTTGATGCTTGCAATGTAATCTGAAGACAAGGGTTCCAGTTCCACTCTGCCATTAGCAAGCACATTTATATCAGTCTTCTATCAGACTGGGTTTGCTACCCTAATACAATATGAAAATGCATATTCAACTTGATAATATTTATAAATCACATATAATTATTATCACCTTAGAATATGCCAGAAGAAATACATGCTAAGACCAGATCTAAACCATTTTGCTGAATAGTTAAAAGCCAACAAATAGACAAATGTGGAAGTGGTTTTGCAGTGTCCTCACTTCAGTGTTAAGGGATGAAACATGTGACACCTCATCTCACTTTTATTTTATTTTTTTTATTTATTTATTTATTTATTTATTTATTTATTTATTTATTGAGACCAAGTCTTGCTCTGTCACCCAGGCTGGAGTGCAGTGGCATGATCTTGGCTCAGTGCAACCTCCACTTCCTGGGTTTAAGCAATTCTCTTGCCTCAGCCTCTCAAGTAGCTGGGATTACAGGCACCCGCCACCACGCCTGGCTAATTTTTGTATTTTTAGTAGAGACGGGGTTTCACCATGTTGGCCAGACTGGTCTCAAACTCCTGACCTCAAGTGATCGACTCATCTCAGCCTCCCAAAGTGCTGGGATTACAGGTGTGAACCACCGCACCCAGCCTTCATCTCACATTCTCATTAGACAGATGACGTCACCAAACTCTGGGTTAGTGGCCTTCACAGGGGACCTTGAGTGAATGGGCATTCACAGATAGCTTTCACAGAAATAAAGATCTGCATATAGGTTTCTAGTCTGAATTATTATGTATCTGAACAATCCACCCTTCAAGAACATATATGGCTTCTTTCGTCTGCAGAAGGAGCCTGGAAGGAGCTGGGTTCTAAATCTCAAACTCTTAAACTTGCTCCTTCTCCCTTTGTTGTGGGCCTTTGGGGAAATGATAATAAACTGCTTCTCATCTTTAGAGGAAACAAATGTGTTTCTCTCGATATGTGATCTGCATCATCAAGGAGTTATTCAAATACCCACCAATCTCTGGGCCCCAAAAGTAGTGTAATCAGTTCAAAATATATGGGAACTTTTATAAAGTCTATACCCTTTGATTTTGACCATGTAATTTCACATCTGGAAATATAGCCTATAAAATTAAAACTAAGCATGAAAGAAAGGCTTAAATACAATAAGGTTTATTACTTTTTGTAACAAGCATTTTTAATTGTGAAAAGCCAGAAATGATCCACCGTAAATTCACACGGGAATGAACAGTCAAGTAAACTATCATATGTCCACTTGACGAAATGCTATGTAGTCATTAAAAATTTTATTTATTCAGAGAATGATGCGTACGCTATGCCAGACATGAAAAAGTTGGATATATACTTGTTTGTTTTAAAATGATAACAGCAGTGTAAATAATCTACAGATAGAGAACAGGAATACAGAAATACATTAATTCATTAACAGTTATTATGTATAGGTAGTTGGACTTTAAATGAGTTTTTCTTATTTTCATAAATTTTTTGTGAATGTTTATATAAAAGAAACTATTTTAAGTGAAAATGAAGATATCCAGTAGCCAGGAGGTGAGAATAACACCCTCTCTTAATCTAGACACTGTGCTGGCCAGTGGGGGTTCAGCTGTAAGTAAGACTCACAGCAAGTCTGTCCTCAAAGTTTATAGTTGGACTGGGGAGGGGCAGGCCATAAACAATTCATTACTGAATGGGGTGTGCTCTTGAAGGCGGGGTGCAGAATGCTGTGAACACGTGGAGCAAGGATATCCAACACAGGAGGAGTTTAGGGAAGGTCTCCCAGAAGAAGTGACAGAAGTGGGACTAGATTAAGGACTCAACACATGAAGCCAGCAGGCATAAGAGTTTCAGACAGGTGAGATGGTAGAGGCACAGACTCCTCGAGGGCCTGACATATTCCAGGACCTCAGTAAGTTCAGGGTGGTGGGAGCAAGGGGAAGCCTGGAGAAGATGGGCCAGAATAACATGAGAGCCCGCCGTGTAAACGACAGTAAGAAATCTGTATTTCATCCTCAGGGCAAGCAGAGACTGACATGAAGAGATTTACATTTTGTTAAAGATTGCTCTGACCACACTAAAGAATCAGGTATAAGAAGGGACAAGAGTAGGTGCTGGGAGACCAACATGGGAGGGGAAGGGGCTGGCAGTAGTCCAGGTAAAAGATGATAATGGGCTCAGGAATGCAGAAAAGAGTCTTCCTTTTGTGTTAGGATTAATATTTGGATAGATGGCTTGGGGATTGCAAATACCTTCATAACCCAAAACAATAAAGAGTTTTTATTTTAAAATCTTCTAATTACATGGCAAAAATCTTAGTTCTCATTTTTAAATCTTTTAATTGACTAGCAAAGATTTTAGAAATCTTCAGGACCAAATAAATCCTGGGTTAGCCTGGGATGAACATCATACTGTGAAAATGTCATGTACTATTTTAAAATCATGCAGAATTTAAAATGTTAACAGTTTTCCAGTGAAGGGATGATGGTGCTGGGAAAATGGACAAATACAGTCTTCAAAAAAACTCAGAATGAGGGGGGGAAAAAATAACATTTGGTTTGGTGACAGATCTCCTTCTGTCACCAAGAGCTCCAAAAGAAGCAGGGGTTCCAGTGTGGACCCCAGAGGCTGGCACACAGCAAGCCAGCCCCTCCAGGAATCCTTGATGAATGAATGAATTAATTAAAACAACTGGATTAAAGCAGATGTTTGAGGATTCTTCTTTGGTCTCCTTGGTTTCATTATTTGTTTCCTGGTGACAGCCCACCCCTCATGTCCTTTACACGTATTTATAGTTTCCCTGATTACTAATGGTGAGAAGTGCAGGAGAAAGTGACCCAGGAAAGGCTGCCTTTTATGTGCTAGTCACTTAAAAATACTTTTCTTCAAATATGTTTAAAAATTAGGCAAATTGGAACCTTGCCTACTTTTCCTGAAAAACTAGCAAGCCAGAAAACTTTTTATTCAAATATTTGTCATGAATGCTATTTGGCTAAAATGTAGACTTTGTGGCTAAACATAACTTCGTAAATATGCATTTACAATGCTTGTTGTAAGCATTCCCAGGAGCCAAAACTAGAAAAGGCTCACATTCCCAGAAAGGGGAAGGAAATTACATTTTGGGGGACTGTTGTGTTTCAAGCACTATGCTGACCTCCTTTTACAAATAAAGATATCAAGGACATATACTGAGTGATTTATCCAGAATCTAGTGGTTAATGGCAAATCCTAAACTTGAACTCAGGTCTGTCTGACTTCAAAGAGCATGTTCTTGTGCTATCCCTTTTTGCTCTTATGTCATAAAAGGAAATCAATGAAAATATTAAAGCCCTAGTTAGTAAGGTGCTACAAGCGAAAGTCCTTTGGAAACCGTTACTGTGGACTTAGAAGGGAAGAAAGAGAAATCGGGATTCGGAATTGACCTCTTTCTCATCTTGCCTTAGTCCCTTAATTTTTATAGTTTTTTTAATTGAGAAAAACAAGAAGTTGCCTTCCCTGCTTGTTTAGCGTTGGCATTGTTGTCTGCGTCTTGTCCACCCCCATGTTGAGTTGTTTTCAAAGTTAACTAATTTCATGGATTTCATTGTTATAGATAGATCAGTGTATTGTTTCTCCTGTTTTAAAAGAGGTTTTTCCCTGAGTTCTCCTCCTCCTGAATGCTACCTATCTCTTACAGGATGTTGTTGGGACAGTATTCAGTCTCAGTGTCTAAGGCCTGGTACTCTGAGGCTCTTTACATTTGTCACAGTCGATGATGATGTTCCCATCTGCCAAGCACATGGAATTGGTGGCGTTCAGCAAATCTTTGTTCCAGTCTGGTCCCAGAGACTATTTTGGAATTGTCTTGTAAATTATCTCTTTCCTCTCCTGTGTCCTCATCGTCACACTCTGTCTCTACTGTGGCAGCTAGGGAAGTCGGCCTTGGAATCTAATTAATGATGTCTGTCTTCCCTCTTCAACTTAACTGTGAGCCTCTGGAGGCCAGAACCAGGTCTCGTTCATCTTGTGTGTCCCCTCCCCAGGCCTCCAACAAGGGGAGCATAACACCTTACATAGAAGGCGTAGCCCATGGCAATTTTTTGACTTTAGTCCTGCACCAGCTTGTCATGCCTGATCGTTCTATGCATGCAACTGGAGAGGCTCTGAAAATCGATTCATGATGAAGGTAAATTTTGTGCTGCCATTGATCTGAGAACCCAAAATGGAAAAATCATTAAAGACTTTTCTTAGTGTAGATTTTTGTATCCCTCCAATGATACTTTGAAGAAAGCTTGGATTCCCACATTATTCTGACCACATTTTACATAAATAAAAACCAGCCATAATTAACACTTTTAAAGGGCTTTTAGGGGTTAGTCATCTAGGTTTTTCTCAGATAATCCCAGCCTTGACACATAGGCTCTGGTCAGCTTCAAAAACAGCAGTCACACTAACAGTAATAATATTATCTTCCATTTAAACTAGAGTTAAGGATCAGGTGGCTGTCATCTGGCCTAAGCTGGGACACCCCGCAACACCCTGGTTGATGGGATCATGGCAAAGAAGGTTGTACTGTGTCTCATTGCTAGTGGTCGGCATGCTTGCAGAACTTCTTCACCTGCAGAAGTATTTGAAACTTGGGTTTTTATGAGAGTTACACCTCTGAATTCAACTACAAAAAGAGTGTGTTTTGGATATTTACTCTATACTCTAGGCTTCATTTTACTTTTGGTCTCCTGCATACTATAGCTCACGTTTCTTCACAAGTTTGGTAATGAAGGTCCAGTGTACAAAAGTTCCAGTGAAAATGATGGAATGTGGGAGCAAAGGGCAGCTCCATCTCCAAAAGAGTCAAAACGAAGAAAAAGACCTCTTAGGCCCCGGAGTTGTTTGGTCCTGGTTGCAAAACCACAGTCACAGGAAAATGATGTTAGAAAGATCTCTCCATCAGGGAGAACCCCATTTGGTCTGCAGTTTATCATTCCATCATTTGTTTGGGCCTTTTTCAGGTAAGCCGTAACTTTGAGCTGGTTGGACGGGTTAACTTGGATCAGCTGGAACAGATGAAGGAGAAAATGGAGAGCTCCAGCAGTGATGATGAGGACAAAGAAGAAGAAATGAACAGCAAGGCTGAAGACAGAGGTTAGTCTCATCCTGCCCTCCCAATCCCAGATGGCATCTGGCATGTCCATAGTGAGACAGAAGGGAGGCAGGAGGTTGTTGTAGGAGTAACAGAAGGAATGATCCTTCTTAGTTAAGTAGCAGAACAGACTGACTTAGGAAACACATCAAGAGCTGTGTCTTTGTAAACTATTACCAGCTATAGAAATGCCAAGGAAAACAGACATTTTCTCCCTGATTATACATATATATTTGTTGAAAAATAGATGGCAGTGATTTGTTTTTAATAAGGAAAACTGGTATCTAGGGAATCTTCAGAATAAGGACAAGCAGACAGCAAGATGGATGACACTGTAGAGCTCTAGAGGAATGAGAATGAACTTCCAGTTGAATGCATATTTAAAATTGCTGCTGGGGCACACACTGCTGGAACTGTAGGGGAGGGTGGTGCAAAGAACTTGAGCCCCTACCCCCTGATGTCCCTCTGCGTGGCCCTTTTCTTAACCCCCTTTGTGCTCTGACTTGCTTTGTAAAGAGAGAGAAAGAGAGACCACCTCTTTCATTCAACTATGTATTTACAGAATACACTGGGGAAGGTTTTGTGGGACTTTGGTACTATTTTTCTAACTTCCTGTGAGTCTATAATTATTTCAAATTAAAAAGTTTTCAAAAGTATATTTAGTTGTAGATATACATTTATGTGATTCAGAGTTGGTTTTCTATATTGTTCAACATGGAATATTGTGGAAAACCCCAGACTATACATACAAGAATATAGGTTGAGATATGTTACTTTAGTTATTGCAGATATATCAAAAGCACGTGGATAACATAAACATCAGAAATCAACATTGCAGATATTGACCCAGAGATGAGAATAGTACTAGTTGCCATTACTGAGCATCATTATGTGCTAGCCTCACTGCTGGTGGTTTTTATATAACATTTTTCTTTAATCTCATGACTAGAGAGGACTGTACATTTAGCCTGCCTGAATTTGGTTTCCAGTTCTGCTACTTACTGTCTAGATGGCTTGGGGTAAATTATTGTATTTCCTTGTACATTCATCATCTGTGAAACAATCACAATCATAATAATGAGAATAATATCACCTCCCTCCTAAGATTGTTGAAAAGATTTTTTTTAACTTTAAGACTTCAGATTTTGGACTTTTTAAATTTTTTTTTAATTATTTTAATTGATAAAAATTGTATATATTTATGATGAACAACATGTTTCAAAATACATATACATTGTGGAAAATTAAATCAAGCTCATTAACATATGCATTACCTCACATACTTGTCATTTTTTATGGTGAGAACACTTAGAATCTACTCTCTCAGCAATTGTCAGGTATACAGTATGTTGTTATTAACTGTAGTCACTGTGTTGTACATTAGATCTCTTGAGCTTATTCTTCCTATCTGACTGAAATTTTGTATCCTTTGAACAATATCTCCCCAAACCCTGAGCCACTGGTAACCACCATTCTACTCTCTGCTTATATGTCTTTGACTTTTCTAGATTCCCCATACAAGTGAGATCATGCAGTATTTGTGCCTGCCTCTCTGTGCCTGTCTCATTTCACTTAATGTAGTGTTCTACAAGTTTATCTATGTTGTCACAAATGACAGGATTTCATATTTTTTAATGGTGAATAGTATTTCATGTGCGTATATACCACATTTTCTTTATCCACTCATTTATTGATGGACATCTAGCTTGATTACTTATCTTGGTTATTATGAATAACCCTGCAGTGAACGTGAGAGTGCAGATATTTCTTCAATATCCTGCTTTCATTTCCTTTGGATATACCTAGGAGTGGGATTGCTAGGTCAATGTGGTAGTTCTACTTTTAATTGGTTGAGGAACCTCCATGCTGTTTCCATAACGGCTGTACTAATTTGCAGTCCCACCAACAGTGCAACAGGAGTTCCCTTATCTCCACATTCTCTCTAGCATGTTATCTTTACTCTTTTTGATAATAGCCTCATAACAGGTGTGAAGTGATAGCTCATTGTGGTTTAATTTGCATTTCCCTGATGATTAGTGATGTTGAACATTTTTTCATATGCCTGCTGGCCATTTGTATGTCTTCTTTTGAGAAATGTCTACTCAGATCCTTTGCCATTTTTTAATCAGATGATTTTCTATTGAGTTGCTTGATTTTCTAATATAGCATGGGTATTAATTCCTTATCAGATGTACGGTTTGCAAATATTTTCACTCATTCCATAGGTTGTCTATTACTATGTTGATTGTTTCCTTGGCTGTGCAGAAGCTGTTTAGTTTGAAGTAATTCTGTTTATCTGTTTTTCCTTTTGTTGCCCATGCTTTTGAGGTAATATCCAAAAAATCATTGCCCAGACCAATGTCATGGAGCTTTTTCCCCTTTGTTTTTGTCTAGTAGTTTTATAGTTTTAGGTCTTATATTCAAGTTTTTAATTCATTTTGAGATGATTTTTTATCTGGTGTGAGGTAAGGATCTAATTTCATTCTTCTGCATGTGGATATCCACCTGTTCCAATACCATTTATTGAAGAGACTGCCCTTTCCCCATTATGTGTTCTTGGCACCTTTGTTGAAAACCGATGGACCATGAATGTGTGGATTTATTTCTGGGCTCTCTTTTCTGTTCTGTTGGTCTGCGTATCTGTTTTTAATGCCAGTACCATGCTGTTTTGATTACTATAGTTTTGTAGTCAATTTTGAACTCAGGTAGGGTGGTGCCTCCAACTTTGTTCTGTTTGTTTAAGATTGCTTTGGCTATCCAGAGTGTGGTTCCACGGGTTGTTGTAAAGATTAAATGAGATAACACACAAGACCTTCACCCAGTTCCTAGAATATAGCAATCACCTAATAAATGATAAGCCTGCAATGTAGGTGTTATTTTTGTGATTTCACAAATGAGAAAATAAGGACCCAGGAAATTTAAGAGCATGTTCAAAGTAAAAAACAAAACAAACAAACAACAACAGAAAATATAAACCCTGGAGATCAAATTCAATTCAAATTTACATCTTCTGGCTCCAAAGGCAAGCCCTCTTCTTAACCCTACACACCACTTTCCCAGTGCCTCGAGTAGTGTAATCTTCATTGAAGGGGACCTGACCCTGAAATCTGTGGATTCAGTGGCCCTTGGGACCTTGCTCTAAGGAGCAGTTTTGTAGAATTTCTTTGTGTTTTCTGCTTGTTCTGTCTGCAAATATTAAGGAAGCCTATTGGTGGGCTACTTCCCTCTAAGGTGTTCCCTGTTCCTTTTCCTGACTTGCACTCACCCTCCTACCATGATGCCAGGGCTAAAGACTATGGGTTTGCGAAGGGGGCCCCAGTTTGGCTCTTGAACCCCTTACCAAGACAGTCAGCAGGAAATGACAGCCAAGGTACACTACCCTTTCAAAAACCCTGTGCCTGTAATTAACCTGAAAAATACATGGACAAATAAAACATCCTTACCATATAGGTTGATTGTTCTTATAAAGTTATTACTTTTATTAGTAGAGGCTGTATTAATCCATTTCTTACAAGGAAAATGGTTGTGATCGGAGAAGCATGGCTTTTTTTTTTTTTTCTTTTTCAAACAACTTCATGAGTATGTTCTTCACAATGATATCTTAACATCTCTGCACTATTACCGGCGTTTTCTGGGAGAGGATACTTTTGACAGAAAGACTCCTTTTTCTTCATGATGCTCTGTGGCCTTGCCTTTTCTCCTCTGGAAATAAACTATTTCTCATTGGATATTATTATGGCTTTTTAATCTCTAAAGCTGAGCATGTGTGATTTCAAAGGTTATAAGCATTATAAAAGCAAAATACCTTTCTAGGCTTCTGCTCCCCTATGACTCCTTATAAAAAAGAAAAGGAAAGAAAGAAAACTCGAATTTAAAAGATGGTGATGGAGATGTGTGTGGTATACCAGGCAGACCTCCTCATTTTACCCTACTTGGCAGCCCCCTTTTACTTGGCAGTGTGGCATTACACTGGAGTGGTTTGGCTGGAAAGAACTTTAGGGTCTCCTCTTCTCACTGGAAAAAGTATAGTGTCCACATTCATGAGCTTTAACCACATGGGGAAAAAAAAAAAGCCCTCAGGGTGGAGAAGCACGTATTCCTCTCAGAGGGTGGGGGATTTACATGAGTAACTTCCAGTCACGTTAATGGGAATTACAAGCCTAAACCTTCCCTTCCCCCTCGCTGATCCTTGAAAGAGCAGCCTCCTTTGTCCCATCTCCTTTGAATAGACCAAGAATCAACTTTCCACCATCTAGGTATATTCTTGGCAAGAAAAAGAAATACACACAATAGCCTCGGGTGTTTCTGCCAGACATCCCAGCTTCTAGGAGCAGAGGGCAGGAGGTGGCTTACGCACAGCTCTCAGGCTGGTGGAGAGCTCTAGGAAGTGTGGCCAGTGCCCAGTGGCCTCCTCCTTTGAGGATGGAACTTAGTATGTGCCATTGGAAAGGACAGATGACTGGTTTCCTGTTTACAGATTAAGGGTAAAGAAGCAAGTGTACCAGGAACATTATTCCTCTTGTTGGCAATTTAGACTTTTATCAGACACCCTCAGTTTAGGGGGTTCACAGCCTCGCAGCCACCCCACTCCCTACCTCCTTTCTAAGTGCAAGTGCTGGACTGAATATGGACACACTGCAGGTCCTGCCTAGGAAGCTCAGGGAAGATTTGAAAGAGAAGAATCCAGGCATGAAGAAATCAAAATTAACCCAAGCAGAATCCTGCCCACCCCCCTCTCATTATGCAGTTGGGGAGGAGTCAGGAAGGCATTCTGTTGATTTCTTGCCCAAGATAATCCCTGCTAAGGAATTAATGCGCAGAGCAGATGGTGCTGTCTCATTTCCAATGAAAAGAATCAAGGAAGATAGTCTGTGCAATTATTTTTAATGGCTTGTGTGGTGATCTTCTTAATTTGTGAGAAAATGTTTCATCTTTTGTTAAAACTGGCCCCAGTCACATAGCTGTTTGTGCTGGAGATTAAGGCATCACAGAGCCCCCCATCCTGTTAACATCGTCCTGAGAATCTTATTAGATGGGGCATTTCAACCAGGAGGCATCTTCCTGTAATGTCTTGTATGTGTGGACCAGAGTGATCAGAGTGTAAAGATCATCAACACTTCCCTGTGCAATGCCCTCACTTTGCAACATGGCTGCAGAACTGGCAAGGTCCTGCTGTTTATTACCCACATGAAGACTTGGCCCTCTGTGGTATAATGAAATACATATGGGCTAGGAACTCAGGCTAACACAATGGCTATGTAAGCTCTTATCTTTGAGTTTGCCAGGAGACGTGGCCTGAAAACAGTTAAACAGCCAATCCACATTTATCAGACTTCTACCATGTGCCTAGTACCATGGAGGAAACAAAACAACTAAGTCAATATTTGATGTTTACAACAGACCGTCCAGAAATGTCTGCATATCCCCGTATTCATGAATACCACCAATTGAGGGGTAGGTGCCAGGCAGCTGGCCAGGATCTCTCAATAGCAGGGGACATGTGTTCACATACTGGTTCCCACTCATCCAGATAAATGTTCATGGTAGATTCTTCGCTTGCAGATCTCATTCAGTGCACATAACCGCCCTGTAAGGTATTGATTATAATATCTATGATGGATGACCACAAGTCATGAGCCTTCAGCCTTACTTGGAACAAGTAGAAACCCTGAGGTCCACAACACATAACCTGGTCCAGGGCTTTCGGTAGCCTATGTTCTTTTCAGTGAACAAAGATAAACCTGTGTCAAAAAGGAAATGAATAGAGGCTAACCTGTGAGGCACTGATAGAAATCATCACACAAGGGAGAGAATAAATCAGAAAAAATAATGCTCAGATTCCTTTGGAATCTCGGGCAAGGGGCTCTTCAGTCAAGAAAGACCCAGATTTTGTGATAGAAGCATTGGGGAGGTAAGGAGAAATGAGGTCTTGGGGCCCAAGAACCAGAAACAGTTCTCAAAAGCTATTCAAGAAATGCCCTAAGGGGGAAACCTAAGAAAAAGTAAGGAATCTGGAAATTGCTTTCACCACATGGCTTTATCAGTGAAGGCAGGAGAGAGGGTATCCTGATGAATGCTGACTTACCTATTCTGCTGATTCCCACAGCACACAGGTAACACTTCTGCTTTCTCTTTGCAGAGCTGATGAGGTTTTCTGACCACGGGGCTGTTATTAACACTGAGAAGCGTTTTCCATGTGAATTTTGTGGACGGGCATTTTCACAGGGCTCTGAGTGGGAAAGACATGTGCTGAGACACGGCATGTAAGTCGGGCCATCTCAAGGATGCCTTTGTCCAAAGCAAGAGGTAGGGAGGGAGGGAGGGGCTCTTGTTTTGGTTCCCCTGACAGTATGTACACCTCTCTGTGTCACATTTCTGGGCCATGGGAGGAGAGGCAATGGTGAGGAACCAAGTTTCTCCTTTTCTGTTGTTTTTTAAAATGGTCACCCAGCCGCAAGTCAAATAAGGAAAAAAATCATCTTTATGAATGACCAGTCCTGCTCAAGCCCATGTGCAGAAGTATAGTGTTTTCTCCAGCCAATATCCCTTTAGTTTTCATTAGCATGACATTCTATAATAGAACGTGAATCGAGGTCAAAAGATCTGGCTTCTGTTCCTGCCTCTGTGACTGATCATTCCCTGAGTGGCCCTGAACATTCCCATGTACTGCCTCGGGGACAGAGCCAGCTTCTTCCTGCCTCCCAGGTAGGTGAGAGCATACTTGTAAAATACTTATGAGATCCCTGAACATAAAATCAGCCCCTCAACAAGGCACGTTAGTCCATCAGACGCAGAGAGAACCTAGGATGTGGTCTTTTCAGGAGGAAACATGGCTCGTGTGGTGATATGAAGCCTGAAGCTTGGTCCCTGAAGCCTCAAGGGTCTAGACCTCAGAGAATATAACCAAGCTTCCCGAGACATGGGTTCCATCTTCAGGTTTTTGCTTTTAGTTTGTTTTCGTGATTTGTTTCAGGACCTGACAAATAAATCGTTAGTACCTGAGTTACTCTTTTAGACTTAATAAATATAACCAATCTCCAAGCTTCTGGGTTCAGCTGATGACTTTGAGCATAAGACAATTCTTGCTGTTACCACTTATGACCCAGTAGAGGAAGTGACATAAAATGATTACACTTGTCTAGAAACAAAACATGGTATAATCAATATATAGTATAATAATGGATACTTCTGTAAGTTCAAATCCTTAAGATACAGAAATATATGACTTAAGCGAAACATAGCAGGGATGAATCACTTGGTATTTTGTCATACACCCATGGCATTTGTTCAAAGGAAACCCCAAGGCTTTTTGAGGATCAGGAAAATAAAGACACTTGAGGGTTTTTATTATTTATTTGTTTAAAAAGAGAAATATATATATATACTATATTCATCTGTCTCTTCGATAAATGTTTTTCCAGGGCATTGAATGACACCAAACAGATGAGCAGAGAAGAAATCCACCCAAAAGAGATCATGGAGAACAGTGTTAAAATGCCCTCCATAGAGGAAAAGGAAGATGACGAGGCCATTGGGATAGACTTTTCCCTAAAGAATGAAACAGTAGCCATCTGTGTAGTAACTGCTGACAAATCTCTCCTGGAGAATGCAGAGGCCAAAAAAGAATAAGCGTTTGGTGAAATTCTTAATCAAACCTTACTTGAACAGTGATGAAAAAGTGGGAGGGCTGGCTTGGGCTGAGAAGGGAGGGACAGAAAAGAGAAGACAGAACAAAGCTGCTTTTTAGGACTGAACAATCTATTTTCAAAGCACTGGTACCTGTGTGAGTGAGTATGTAAATTAAAGTTATTTAAATGGTTGGAATATGTGGCTCCTTTTCCATCACTACATCTTTTCTTCCGGATCTTCATCATGGAAGTTTCATTTGTTGCGGAATATGGAAGCACCTCCCAAGGGTACGGTGCACCCTGTGGTGGTCTTGGACAGTATGTGGAAACAGAAGCTCCATGACAGTAGAAGACTTCTCATTGGGGAGCAACTTTTTGACGCACAACTTTTGGTGCGTTTTTCTAGTTTTAATACCTTAAGCTTTTTCAAGACCTAACTGCAGCCGCTTTGGGAAAAAAAAACAAAAAACAAAAAACAGAAAACAAAACAAAAAAAAAACTGCTTTGCATAAAACAGTCACCTGTTTCCTAGTACCTCAATCTTAACCAAGGGAACTCTCTGCATTTGTCAGTACTACCTGTCGTCGTTGTGGTTAAATGTAGAGAGAACTGCTGGGCAAGATGGTGAATGGAGAAAAAAAAAAGAGTTTTAAAGAAAGGAACACAAATTGTGCTTAAAATCCCCATGTGGGTTTTATTTCTTAAAATACTGTGATTTTTTTAATTATTTTAGTAAAAAACAAAACAAAAAAAAGAAACAGACTTTAATTATTAGATAACTGTTTGTGAATTGTCATCCTTTATTCCAGGTAAGCTGTTTATTAGTGTTCAACTATAATTTAGAATTTGGTAGATTCATGTGAGCTAATTTTAAGGTGATTGTGGAGTTATGTTTGCCACGTGTTTATTTTCTATCAATTTGAGTGTTACAAACACAGCACAATTCAGTTTTTCATATGAATTGTTTTTCGTGTGTGTGTTGTTATTGTTGTTTTAATTTCGGGGCAAGGGAGATTTAGTTTTTTGTGAATAGGAATGTTTTTATTTTAAACATGGAAATAACAAAGAAGTTAACTTTCTTTTTTTTTTTTTTTTTTTTAATTTAACTAAAGAACCAAACTTTCGGCACAGCTATGCAGCTTGTGGGCCAGACGAGGAGGTCCTCCTCACCCTTTTGTTGCCTGTCAAATTCACGCATTATCCGTCTCACAAATAATTTCTGTTAGGATTGGCTGGCTTTTGTGTGTGATTTTAAAATCTGTGTTTTGTTTCTGCTGGCATTGTGTTTTGCGGGGGGTTTTCATTTATTTAGGGGACGAGGGGGTGTACTAGTATCCCGTCCCTTTGGTGAGAGTGGACAAGAAATAACGTATATCCTACAAGGAGCCTGGAGAACTACTTTCTTTCTTTCTTTTTTTTTTTTTTTTTAAATCTAGCTGCCAGCTGCTCTGTCCCCCATATCGGCTTTTTCAGGAGGGAGCAGCTTAGACTAAATCTAAGCCTACATTTATAATATGTTCTGATTGTGAACAAAGGGTTTCGTTCCAAAAAATAGAAAAGAACTTTTCTTGAAGCCTAGGTTTTAGAAGCCCGTGTGTGTGTGTGTGTGTGCTTGGATGTGTGTGTGCGTGTATGAGTGTGTGTGTGCATGTGTGCACGTGTGAGTCCTTTGATTTTCATGTTTTGTTTTGTTTTTTTTTACTTGGAAGGGTTGTGGGAGGGTGGGAGGGAAGAAAGGGAAGGGGAATTGCTGAGATGACAGTGTCCCACACAGCTTCAAATAAAATCCATGGAAAGATGTTGCATTTGTGGAATAAGTGCTTACTTGAAAAGCATGTTCTTCTTTTATTTTCTTACTGTTAAGAATTTTTATTTGTAGGATGTTTGTTTTAATTTAATTTTTTTAAGGGATGGGGGCCATCACGTGGAAACCAGAAAATGGGGAAAGTGTGAACTATCCAGACAAAGATTCATTTTGTGTCTATATTTGTTTTTAATTGGCCTCATTTCAAATGTATTAAACAGTTCCATACCTGGATTGGGTGTTTGTAATGGTTACCAAAAAACAAACAAAAAAAGAAAGAAAAAGGAAAAAAAAAAAGAAAATAATTGTGACATGCTTTTATCACTACTTTATTTTTCAAATAACATGTAAATATTGTAATCCATTGGATTTTGTTTTGCTAACCTGTTAATAAAAATATGGGACCATTATCCTTTTAACAAGGCTAGAATGTCCTTTTTTTCTTTTTCAAACATATACCTGATATTTTGTGGCCGCACATTTTGGATGCATTATTATAATTCTGTTGACTGTAATGACATAGAATTTACAACATTTTTTGTTGTTGTTTAATTTATACAGAGGACATTTTTTTCAGAGCTTGAGAGAAGAAAATAAATAGCAAAATGATAACCTATTGACTCCAGTATTCAGTGTTTCCCAATACTTCATAAAAGATAGGGAGACCCTGAGTCCTTGAAGCCAAGGGTTTAAAAACAAAACAAAAAAAAAACAAAAACAAAACAAAAAAACCACAAGTAGGTTATTCAAGTTGTTTGCAACATACATTTTGTAATGAAATGTGAGAAATTAATAAAGAATTTTTTTCACATGTGTCTATGTGCATCTGTTGTAAATCATTTACAGATACGACTACAGATATGAAATCTAGAAATATTACAGCACTACCTTTCAATGCTTGTATACGAGATATTTTAAGTCATTGAATCTACACAGGTACGGAAAGCAAAGGTAAAGCTGAGGTGAGGTTGAGGTTGAGCTGGGATTTTCAAATGTTAATATTTCTGCCTCAGGTATTCATCACCAACTGAGGGAGTTTTAGGGAAGGAATACTTTTCATCAAAAATGTGAATCAAAGTGATGTGTGAACTTCAGAAGGAGGAAGCACCCGTGATTAAACATCATCTGGGACCCTGAATCCACAAGCACAGTCACTTGAACTGCGAGTCACACCCACTGCACAGGATCTATTTCAGTGTTGCCCTCCTTCCTTATGAAAGGCTGCACCACAAACTCTTACTGAACATCCTGCAGCCATAATTATCACCATTAACTTATTCTTTGAGCTACCCTGTTATAAATCAACGGAAAAATTAATAGTCCTGAAACCTAGAAGAAAAGTAAATTAAAATCAACAGCATTAATTATTAACTCAGAGCTGAATTGCACTATCTGCCTCTACCAGTGTTAGAAGTATGGCTCCGGGATCATTTGTTCAGTGTTCATTCTAAAAACTTGGTTCTAAACCCTTCCTCCTCTCCATCCCTATCAATCAATAAGCTCACATTCTGAGTAACATTTTATATTCAAGTACTCAAGAGATACTCAACCTTTTCTAAGGACTGCAGGTTGAGAAGTTTGTCCTGTAAGTTTTCAGAAAGGAGAGAAAGTGACTTAATGGACTTCACTGCGATACAGCTGTTCTCTCATGGTCTCCATGAAATATTTTATGAACAGTGCTTTTACTGAGTTCATGTCTGATCCATATTCTCACTTTATGTAAAAGAAATGGAATTTATTGCTATATAAGTCATGGTAGGGGCTGCAACAAGGCAAATCCTGAAATCTCTGGCTTAGCACCATAGAGATTTGATTCTTACACACATTCCCTGTGAATGTCTGTGAGGTGTCCTAGACCTGTTGACTCAGGAGTCTGGGTTTCCCCATCTGGTGATGCTGTCATCTCAATACATGAATCTCAAGGTCAATGCTGAGAGCTTGGAAGTGTTTCACCCACTCAAATGCCTGATCCAGGAAGTAGCACACATCACTTTCAGCCTCTTTCTATGGGCTGGATCTGGTCACATTGTTCCACCTGTCCACAAAGGGACTGGGAAGTGTGTGAGCTTCCAGTGGTCTTAGGAAGAGCACGTGACCAAGCAGCCTCCACCATAGTCAGGAACTGGTAGAGAAAGAAACTCTGTTCTTTAGAAGTTACAGTATGCTGATCCCACCGCATTGCCCATGCACTTAACCAAGATTTCTGAGCAAATATTTGGTGCTAGCTATAGCAAGAAACAGGACAGACGTGAGATGTGTATTCTGACAGCTCGTGAATAGCATAGATACACAACATTTGGAGACTTGACTTCCACTGGAGATGCTTGAGGCTTGCTGGACCCATTAGCTTCCTGGTGTGAGGCTTTGACCGTACCTCTGCATTGATAGTGGCAACCCTTGAGAAACATGGTCTTGATAGTAAATGTGTTTTCTGTCAATCCAAAAGAACGTATTTGACTTAGGGAGGCATAAAAGAAATTGGTTACTCACATACATTCATTGAGTCTTTTAGTCCTAAGTTTAACAAAAATTACTATATGTTTTTTCCTTGCAACTATCCTTATTGATTCACTATTTGCCACCATTATGGCATAGCTCTCAGAGGAATAAGCTTAGCAAAACAAAAGTACCTCTCACTTCCTTTCACTTGTACACTTGTGTGTACACTCCACTCGTGCCAACAGGTGGAGCTTTAAGGATTGGAGAAGTCTTTACCTTCAGAATTTAAAAATTTATGTTTACAATTATTAATGTGACAACATTAGAGGAGACATCAAAATAAAGTCACTTTCCTACCTCCCACATCCATATCCAGGAATGCTTTCTACCAGCTTCATTCCTGAGCACTTTTTACATGGCTCTAATCAATTTCAAAACATTATTTTTTTCCACTTAATAGTATATTTTCCATGTTGCTATAGAGTCTTCACAACTAAAAATGTTCAGAACTATGTACCATATTGAATGGAAACACATAACTATGTAACTCATGAGTTATTGAACATTTAGATTTTTAGATTTTGCAATATTATAAATTATGATGTAGTCGACATCTTGCCCATGGCCTCCCCAGCCACACTTTTGGATAATTTCGTTAAATTTTCAAAGGTACAATTAGCATTCAAAAGGGTATTATTAATTTGCACCAACACCAGCCATGAATGGAAGTAATAACTTAATCATGCCCTTGGATATACAAAAGAGAGGGAGATACCATGATCATGAATGCAGTTTCTAAAGTCAGCCCACCTAGATTCAAATCCCAGCTGACCCACTTTTGTGTGATTTCAGGCAAGCTACTTAAACCACGTTATGTCTTAGTTTCCTTATTTGTAAAATGAAGATAACAATATTCAACCATGCATCTTGCATGCATTTATTGCAATTTAAAAATTTCTAGATAATTTTAGGATAGCCAAGATATTCACAGTTGAGAGGCTAGACTTTCAGATTTGGGTTATCTGTAAAATGATGTTAAGACTTAATTAGAGAAGAATTCTTATTCAGTTTTGTATGGCCCAAGACCCACTGAAAACTATGATGCCAATGCTGATGGCAGGCAGCAATGATATTGTTTATGTTGACTTCATTTGGGGCTTACAGGGACAATTCACAAAACAATATGATAAGGTCATTTAGAAACAAAGAGGAGGGAGGAACTGGCTGCCTGAGGGATGGGGAGTGGTTGACACTGGAAAAGCTAGACCATTGAACATAGCCTTAAATGACTAGTCTGGGATGTATGCCAGGAAGAAAACGTGACAGAGAGAGGACATTCCAGGTGGAAAAGGAGGCATTTATACAATCATAGAGGTAAAAAGTGCTAAGCCTGGTGTTCTGGGGATGGCAGGTGGTACTGGATGACCTGATGAGGAATGCCAAGAGAGGAGAGAGCTAGAAAGGTTGATCAGAGAATTCATGAGGGCATTCAATACCATGCCAGAGAGTTTCAATATAAAGAAGTGGAGATGCTTGTAAGAATTGTGAGCTTGATAAAGAATTTTAAGCAAGGGATTGACACAATCAGATTTAAGTTTAACAAAGACTATATTCAACTAACAAAGGCAGTGGTGGTTGGTTAGTTGCCCACCCAATAGCTATCACTCCCATTTTTCTTACTTAGTTGAAGCCTAATTTTAATTGGAATGGTAATGTACCCAGCTTTAAAAAATACATTTCTCAGCTTCCCTTGCAGCTAGGAACACCATATGTCACATTTCTGGCCAATGAAATGTAAGCTGAAATTTTCTGGGAAACTTTTGTTTTCCAATTATAGATATCACCTCTTTCTCCACACTGCATTCTTTTCCCCTTCTACATCCCCTTTTGCATCCCCTCATCCTTTTTCTTCTTTCTGGAATATGGAGCAGCCAAATTACAACCATGAGACCACAGGAGTGTGAAAGTGTGATGCTTTCTAAAGTATGATCTACTGGTGCCCCAGAAAGTTGAAGGAGGCTGGGTTCCTAAATGCATTGTGATTATGCTGTAGAAGCCTAAATGGACTCATCCCAAATTTCTTGTGAGATGGAGTGGGGAGGGGGAAAGACATTTGTTTAAACCACTGTTATTTAGGCTTTTTGTTATTTATAACTGGAAGCAGTTTCTACTGCTGTAAAGTGATAGCCAGCTGAAGTCAAGACAAGTTCACTGCAGTTGCATTCTTAAACTGAACCTCCCGAGTGAAAAAATTCCAAAAGCAATGGTAAAATAGAAGCCTCCATGTTCTATATTGACTGAGCTTTGGCTGGTGATTTCTTGTAGCCCTTCGGAAGGGAGAATTTGACTCCAGCAGTCACATTATGTCACAGAGATATGAGGGGGCTATTTAAGGCCAAATTGTAGGTGGGAAATATGAGGAATCACATCAGCCTCTCCCATCTCACTGTCTTCTCTCTTAGCCTCAGGTAGGGAACAGAAAGGAAATAGGAAAGGAAGTGTTGATAAAATGCTTCCAGTAAGCTTCTCTGGCAAGGCCTGGGAGTTGATAGGCAATAACATTCTATCATAGAAATTATAAAGTGTCTTGAAATATCATGCTCATCATTTCCTGAAAATGTCAGTTCCTTTCTAAACAACTCACACCACACGTATCTTGAGTGCTAAGCTTTTCTTCTCTTCTGGAATTACCTCCCATTGAAGACTCAGCCTAAATGTCACTTCTGATGTGAAGCCTTCCCTGCCTCCCTATGAGTCACAAGATATAGACTATCACCCTAGCTATCACCTACCCCCCCCCCATCTTAATAAACACTTATGGAAGGCTCATTATGTCCCAGGAATGGTTCTAAATACTTTATACACATCATCTCTTTTAAACCTTGTATTGGTTTTCCTGAGACTGCTGTAACAAATGACTACAAACTTGGTGGCTTAAAACAACAGAAATGTATCCTCTCACAGTTCTGGAAGCCGGAAGTAGAAAATTGAGGTGTCATTAGGGTTGGTTCCTCCTGGAGGCTCTGTGAGAGAATCTGATTCATGCCTCTTTCCTAGTTTCTGGAGGCTGTGGGCAAGCCTTGGTGTTCCTTGGCTTACAGACTCGTTACTCCAATCTCTGCCATCCCCCTCACATCACCTTTTCTTCTGTGTCTTTTCCCTTTCACCTAAAAAGATACCTGTTATTGGACTTAGCACCCACCCTAATCCAGAATGATTTCCTTTCAAGATCCTTAATGACATCTGCAAAGATTCTTTTTCCAGATAAGATCAAAGTCACAGATTCTAATTAGACATATCTTTGGGGGTGGGGGGAGTTCCATTCAACCCACTACAGTCCTCCTAAAACACATATGAAGTGACTACTATTATTAGCTCCATTTTATAAATCAGAACCCTTAGTGAAAGGTTAGATAATTGCCCAAGATTCACAGCTCAGGAGGGGTGGAGCACTTCAAGCAGCCAACGTGCATTCCCTTAACCACTGATCTACACCCTTCTCTTTGTCTTATTCATTGTTGCCTCCCTAGTGCCATGCACAGAACCTGGCCCTGAATCAGGACTCAATAAATGTCTGTGGAAGAAATGGATGGATGGATGGATGGATGGATGGATGGATGGATGGATGATGAAATGTTCTTCTCTCCCCCACCCCCACCCCACTCAGCCTCTAAGTAGCTGAGACACATTGCTGTCAGATGCAGCTAGCCTTTTTAAATTCAAATATATTCCTGTTGATACCAAGTGTTAGTTCTCATCTGATTTGGCATCAATGTTACATTTTCTTTCAGAGCTCGATATTGCTTTTTAAAATATCTAAGTAAAAATATGCAGCTTGGTAGATGAAAAATGTCTTTGTCTGCAACTCCAGGCTCTCTCTGAGAAAACGCCAGAGAACTCAATACCAACACTCCCCCTTAAGAGGTCACCTTGACCCTCCTCCTCCTTCCTTGCTTAGAGGTGGCTAGGAAATGGAAGAAGAGGTCCCCTCGGCCTGAAAATTATAATAGATGGCAGCAGTGACTACTCGTAGGGGAGGGGAGAAAAGCCAGAATTGGCTGTAATGGGAGTGGAGACCCTTGGCTGTGACTAACAGGGCAGACTGTGTCAAGATGTTTAGTGGTGAAGGCAAGTGAGTAATAGTGGGACGGTGGCTTGAGAGAGATAGGGTTGAGGGAAGACTGTTTTTTAGAATACACATGACTTGGACACATTTATCACACTGGAAAGAAGGAGCCATGGCAGTTGTAGGGGCACTGACAAGCAAACTCTTACTGGGATACAGGGCACAGGAGAACAATTGGCTTTAGAGATGAAGAGGGAAGGAAGTGCAAAGGGAATGTGCTCTCCTCTCCATGAAGGTGAAAGATTCAGGGAGTGACGGGGTTCATGCTGAGGTGGGATCCGAAGTCAGAGGAGAGGCATGAGTAGGCAGAGAGGTGAAGGGTTGGAGCTGCTGCTGAGGGCTGTGTAGAAGAGAGCTGGTGGAAGGAAAAGGAAGCTGAACAGAGCTGAACCCGATTAGTCAGTATTATGCTCTTCATATGACAGAGAAAGCTTACCCAGAGGGTCCAGGGTAATAGATCTTTTGCTGAGACTTCCTTCACAACATCCCTCCACACACACAAATGCACATAAGCATGCACACACCACCACCACCTAATAAAGAAAAACAAGAGAGAGAGAGTCACTCTAGGAATCTGATGGGGACACTACCTTTCCCCACCTACCTAATTATCTGGCTTTTTGAATTAGGGCTGGATAGCAAACTTGCCTTGTTTCTATTCACAATTTCTCTCTTGAAATTCCCATTAATGAAATAGCTTAGTTTGGTTTAGCTAACTGCATGCATGACTTCCAAAAACCACATCACAATGCAGGAGGAATGCAGTCTCTAGCAACGCTACAACAGCTTAACCACATTGTTTAAAGAGAGGAGCTGGGGCAGCCCCAGTGCTTCTGAAATCCATTTAAGATGTGTGAAAACATGAGATTGAAATTCTGACCTTTCCCTAGAGCTGGAAAAACCTCCTCCAGGGGGCTGTTTGGAAGACTGCAGATGCAGGCCTGGGCCCATCTACATCTCCCCAAGACTCTGGCTTCTGGTAGCCTGTCAAGCAGGGAAGCCCTGCCTCTGTGTCCTGTCCCTGATGGGGCATTAGCCTGGTTAAGAGTGGAGTCTCTGAAGCCAAGTTGCCTTAGTTCAAATCTTGACTGCTCCCTTTATAGTGTGGCCTTGGGCACTTAACCTTCCCACACTTCAGTTTCTCCATCTATTTTTGGCATAAAAGTTATTGACATAAAAGTACCTAGTCACATACATGTTATAGGGATTAAATACAATAAGTAAGGCCTTTCCCATGGTTTGTGCTCATTTGGTATAATTGATCATCATCATTCTCATTGTTATTGTGCTTAATTCTTTAGTGACTTGGAACCTTTGTTTCCCCATCTGCAAAGAAAGGACAATAACATCACCTTCCTTAAGGTGGCTTAAAATAAAAACAGATTAGAGAGACTATGATGTGCTTGGTATATGGTAGACACTTGATATGTGGACATTGATTTTACTATATCTCTACTACATCCACTGATTTTTTCTCTTGCTGGCCTTGCAGAAATGTAAATGGCTTGATTTCTTCAGTCGTAAGTATGAAGATGGAAGATGGGTAGAGCTCACACCATAGGCTCTGGGGTCAGATAGAGCCAGGTTTGAGTTCTCTTATGAGCTTTGAAACCTGGAGTGCTATTTAGCCTCTTTTATGCCTTAGTTTTTTTAATCCGTAGAAAGAGGAATAAAAGTATCCACTGTGAAAATGCCATGTGATAAAGCAGTATCAGGGCCAGAGGAGGGCTGCAGAGTGTGAAATGCATGCTCCTTGAGGGCAGGGGCTTTCTCAGGCTTCCTGTTATGTCCCCACACCTATGAGCATACCTGGCTTGTTGCAGGGCTACTCCATAAGCATTTGCAGCCTGACTAATGTAGAAGTGAGGCAGAAGCTCAGTGCTGATCTTTGAAATGAGGTGTGGTCCAAGGGGGCCTCATAATTTCACTCTGTATAATTGGTTAAGCAAGTGACACCCTCACTTATTAGTCTTTTTTTCTGTACTGCAGCTCTGTTTGAGTCTTCCAGAAACAAAAGTATTGCTCTGCAAATACTTTTCTGCCACTGCAGAGGGTTCTCATACTTAAAAAGTTCCAGCCAGCCACCATGCATCCCACCACCCCACGCCTGACACTGCCTGTGAAGAGGCTTCCCAAGTGATAGATGGTCATGGTTTAACTAAGCAGCCGTGAGAAGATGTCTTGCTTCTATTAATTATCCTAAATTGGTTATTGATTATGGTTAGATTTAGAAATATAGTCACTGTCCTGGTTTAAATGTAAACACTGCGGGATTCTTGCTTATGAATCTTGTGAAGATGCTAGAAGATCCTAACTGACCTCCAAATCACACTTTGAGAGTTCTTGGAAACAAAGGTCCTATGTTACTAAAGAATTAAAAACTACAACAATGATGATGATGATGGTGGTGGTTACCATCAATTGCACACAGACTATGAAAGAGGCATGGAGCTAAATTCTTTACGTGTTTTATTTAGTCCTCATAACATGTATATGAGGGTTAGAAAAGGGGCTTCCCTCTCCCCAAGATTTACTGATGAAGTACACACTCAGCTGCCTGACCCTAAGTGTTCAGGGAGCACTGAGAGCCAATATGTATGAGCATTTGAGGGTAAAACACTGTCTACTCCATGGCCTGCTAGAGGGATTCCTCTGAATTTAAATCTGAGCCTGTCTTTCTCAGACTTAATGCACATCTCTTCAGTGAATCTTCACTCATCCTTCAGGTCTCAGCTTAAATGCCACCTCCTCTAGGAAGGGTTCCCTTGCCCCCAGGATTGAATGAGCTTCCCTCCCAGGTGCTCCTGTAGCCTTCAGGGCTTACTGAGATCATTGCACTGAACTGATAAGTCAGAATTGAAGTGTTGTGCTCACTTGTGTGCCTCTCTCACTCCACAATGAGCAAAGACTGTGTCTTATTGACTAGGTTTCCAGGGCCTGGCACTGTGCCTGGAACAAAGAAGTCATTGATTTAGTTAGGATGCTTTGTGCTGCAAGTAATAGCAGATCCCAACTCAAACTCAAACTGGCTTAAACAATGAGGAAATGTATAACTTCAAAAAATCAGAAGTCAGATACACCATGCAGTAGCATCAGCAGCTCAATGATCTCATCAAGGGTTCGGGTTCTGATCTTTTTCTCTGGCCGTCATCAATTCAGTTCCACCCTAAAGCTTGACCTTTAACACCACATACTTTATGATTCACATCTAGAAGAGAAAAGAGGGCAACCTCTTTCCCAAGTGTAGTCTATAAAACCTTCCTTGTAATCTGATTGGGTCAATCTATGTTGGTCCACCCATACAGTCCTTGGCAGGTAATCACCATCATCTGATTGTCTCAGACAAATTGTGATTTCTATCTAGAATAGGAATGAGATATAAAAAAATATATAGGTTTAATTAGAGAGGAGGAAAGTAGAGACAGATGTAGGCTAAGCAACCAGGAGTACATTTTACATAGGTGCTGAATAACTATTTGGTGAACGAATAAGTGTGTCTTGGTGCTCCTAGAGACTACTCCAATGGGGAAGTCCATCAACAAAGCGGGAGGGGCTGAGGCGCTCATGGCACCTCTCCTGGCATTGAAATGTCATCCACTTAAGGAACCTTTAACTGATGTAAGCACAATAGAACCATGTTCAATCTGATGCTTCTCTCTCAACCATCCTCTTGCTTGGAGAGGAGAGTGGTAAACTTCTCTAGCCAAGTGAAAGCATTTCTAGAGTTTTGCAAGCAACACCACATCGCTTTATTTCAGAACATTTCCCTGACTCTAAAAAGGAGCTTAGCAGACCTGTTGCTCTTATCTTACTTACAACCCAAACTGTTCAGTGCTCATTATTTTTAAAGAACCAGAAAACTCTGCTTGGGAACAATGAAGGGAGTGCAGCCCCTCTTCCAAGCCTGTATCCTATATCTACCCAACCTACTTCTCAGGAAGCTGGTGAGGGTGGATGGAAACATGGGCCTTTGGGACCCGAAGGGTCTGTCCTGAAATGCATGCTCCACTGTTGACTCAGAATGAGACCATGAGAAAATCACTTACTCTCTGTGACTCTTCTTTTCCTTATCTGTGAAATAGGACACTCATAAAAAAAGACCTGCCTTCCCTACCAGAAAGAATGGGCTTCTGAACTGTCAGAGTAGGAGAATTTGGGTTTAGAGAAATTAAGACCTTACAGAGAACAGACGGTGGGAGGAAGAGGAGGAAACATCAACAATAAACCTAGGAAAGATCTCATGAATGTAAGTTTCACATTTTTCCTAAAATAGAGTTTTTAAAAAGGCTCAAAATGTCAGTGACATTTAGCACGTATTAAAACGCTAATAACAAGTGCTATCCAATTAATTTCTATTTACCACCCCTTGCTTGTAAGAACATCTTTAAGATATTCCTCCCCTTAAGTTTTCAGGAAAATGCTGAAATTTCAGGTTGCAGGTAAGAGGCAGGTTGAGAGGTGTTTGTTGGTTGGTTGGTTTGTTCCTGCCTTTGGGTTTCCATCTCTACATTCATGTATTTCTGCCAGTTCGCTTGGGCATTGTTTTCTCCTATTCGCCAGAGACCCACGTTCAAGGCACCTTAATGAACAAACCCCATGGACCATCTGTCTACGCAAGACCTGCTCCTTCCCTGGGTCTCCTGGTCTCAGGGAAACACCACCACTTACCCAGTTACCCAGGGAGGAACCTGGACATGGGCCTGGACTCCTCACATTAGACCCTCACCTCCTATAGGTCCCCAGGTCCAATCATTTACTGCATGAGACCTCTTGAATCCATCAGCCTCTGTCCACACTCACTCCAGGTGGCTGTAGGTTACTTTTCGTTGTTTATCAAGACCACTGTAACCACTTCCTATCTGGTTTCCTCCAGTCCAACCAGACCACATAAAGCAGCCTGAATGAAGGCACATCAGACTCTGTCACTCCCTTTCTGAAAACATCTTAAAACCCTCCAGCTCCATCTCTCCCCAAAAAAATCAGAAGTCAGATACACCATGCAGTAGGATCACCAGCTCAATGATGCCATCAAGGGTTCGGGTTCTGATCTTTTTCTCTGGCCCCCTCCCCTGAACTTCCTCCCGACATAAATGCCAGTTTAATGAATACCTGCAATCCCTCAATGACTTCATTCTCATGCCTTTCCACATGCTGCTCCAATTTCTGGGAACATTTCCCTCCACCCCTAGCTGAACTAATTTCCCTTTGACTTTCAATGCTTTTATAAAATTTAACCAATTTATGGCTCAATTTTTTTCTCCCATACAATAAGAATAAATGCCTGTGAGTTTTATTATTATTATTATTATTCTGTGAGTACCTACCTCACAGGTTGTTGGAAGGAATGAATGGGTTAATCCATGTAAAGCATGAAGAACTGTGCCTGGCAGTTCAATAGATGTTAGCTATCTTATCCTTTCCAAGTAGCCTTGACCCTGAGCCATATCCCTCTCTCTGGTTATGCGCTCCTGTGTTATCCCACACTTCCCTCATCATTACCCTTAATAAACTGAATTCAAATTGAATCACTAGAATTTGCATTCCTTGAGAGCATATACAAGGTCATATTTATCTTTGTGTCTCAGTTCAGCATGTAGGGCCAGGAACAACAAAGGGACATAGTGAATTTCAGTTGAATGAATAAATGTTCAGGCCAAGAAGCCCTTTTACCATCGCCTGAAAGTCATGCCAAATGAATTATGGAAAATCGCTCTCACTAGGGCTTCTGACAAACTTCTCCTGAGATATCTGGGTTTTTGCCTCAATTCACACTAGCCAGGGACAACCCCGCCAACTCTCTGGGGTAGTAGCATGACAGGCAGAGCTGCCCTCTATTTCACTTAAAAAAAGAAAAAGAAAACCATGAAGAGGAAAATTACTTAGTCATCACTGTCAATCTTGGCAAATAAACATTGCTATTACGTACTTCAGAACTCAAGCAGCAACACATAATTAAGCACAGGTTCAATCAGCAGCGAGATGCAGGTTAGGGGAGTGTGTGAGAGGATGAGTGGCTCATTTGCACTGCAGAAGAGGTGAGATGTTGATTTTCATGCAAGCACTGTCTCAGAGATTCCCAACTAAATAGGCGCATTTAGATTTTTAAGGCCCAACTAAGCGAAATGCTTTTTCTGGGGAAAAAAGAGCAGGGAGTTGTATAGATGTGTTTCTGAGTGGCAGCTGCAGATCTATTATAATTTTACTTGTTTTCTGATTATAGAACTAACGTATTTTCATTATGAAAACTTGGAAAATATAGAAAACAATAAAGAAGCAAATAAAAATCTGTAATAATCTCATACAATTGATCCTATCATCCACTTGATTCCTTTTATATCTACATTCAGTAACTCACTCAGTAAATGATCTCATCCAGTCTCATGGCTTTAAATGCTGTCTTTATGTGCATGAGTCTCAAATTAATCTCTCCAGCTCTGTCCTCTCCACCAAGCTCCAGACTAGATGTCAAAGAGACAGAGCCTTACAGATATTTAATAGCATCAAAAACTCAATAAGGCCATAATAAATCTCTTGCTTTCTACCCTCTCTCTGCAAAAATGTTTCCTCCTCCAATCTTCCCAATATTTGTAAATGCCACCATTATCCACCCAACTGCTTAAGCCAAAAGCTAAAATCATACCTTTAACCATCACAAACATTTAGTCCATCAGTCTTACCTCTACCTCCAAAAAAAATCCAATTTCCTACGTCTTCCATCTCTACTGCCATCACCCAAGTGCAAAATGCTAATGTTTGTTGCCCAGAATCTTGTAAGATCAGTCTCCTAACCCATTGCCTTGCTTTCTCTATTCTTTGTATGGCATTCAGAATGCTATCTGGTTATTAAGCCTCCTACTTAAAAGTAAAATCACAAAAATAAATAAGGTTCTATGATTATATATGTGTGTATATATACATATATATGCATGTATACATATATATGTATATACATATACGTATATATATGTGTATATATACACACATATGTATGATATATACACATATACACACATGATATATATGTGTATATCATATCATACACACATATATGATATATGTATATATATTTCCAAGTTGATTTACAGAAATTATCTACCAATATCAATTGCACCAGCAGTATCTGGATTTTAAGATAGCATCTTCACTTGTGCCATGCACTTGGCCAAGAGTAAGCTTGAATCTTTCTGTTGGTTTACATTTTTGTCTCTCCTACTGGTTAATGCAATAATTATTTCTTTGATCATTTCATATTTATATAGCAGCATGAATTTTCAATCCATGATGCATGTGAATAACTTTTAAATACTTTTTCTTATAATTGAACTTAGTAGCTACCTAAAGCCCCCATGTTGTCTAATGGCAGAAAACTCAATCTATTTAAGGAACTCAGTCACTTAGGATTTTCTCTGTCACTTCAAGTTTAAACTCAGTCAATTTGGGTTTTCCCCACCCCTTTTTTTCTGCTTAAGACCTGAGATCTATCCAGATTGATTGAAATTGCAGGGCTCAGAGGGATCTTATAGAATCCTAGCCTCTGTCAGAAAAAAGGAGAGAGAGAATTGGTTTATGGCTGGCATCTGTCATTGCTTGGAATCTACTAAGAACTTTGTCCTATGTGGTCTTTGGTTAATCTCACTTTAATAAGCTGACATATCCTGGGCTTCACCATCAACTCCAGGTGTTAATTGGTCCAAGCAGTCCATGGTTGACTGTCAATCATTGCCGGACCCTCTTGTGGTCACAGAACCATGTGCTGGTTCTGAAACCCAGACATGGAAGGCAAAGACGAGGCATAGCAAGGGCAAAAGCTCCCTAAAATCATAATTGTCAGGTAGAGGTAAGACTGATGGACTAAATATTTGTGATGGTTAAAGGTATGATTTTAGCTTTTGGCTTAAGCAGTTGGGTGGATAATGGTGGCATTTACAAATATTGGGAAGATTGGAGGAGGAAACATTTTTGCAGAGAGAGGGTAGAAAGCAAGAGATTTATTATGGCCATATTGAGTTTTTGATGCTATTAAATATCTGTAAGCCTCTGTCTCTTTGACATCTGGGACCATACCAGACTGAAAGAGCTATTTTGGAGCCTCTATGTATCTTATTCCCATTTCCTCTCTGCTTCCAGTTCACTATACTGCTTTTGGGCTACACTTGGGAAGTTCTACACAGGTTCTTTCTTCAGGCTTTTCAAACCTATTCAAGTGTTCCATTATCTCCTGGCCTGAGATTAAGCTCAAGGAGGAGATAATTAATGTGGCAGACACGGAGATAAACGACTGCCCAGATCTGTCTTTATGCTAAACGTTGCTGCTCAGGTGCAGGGAGTGAGGACAGTCAGCAGATGGTCTCCAGCTGTCAGCTTCTCCCAGATGCAGATGCAGAACCTTGCCGAAGGTCATGCCCTTCCCAGAGCAGCTTGTATCCAGTGACTAAGTAAGGTGGAGGTATAAAGGTCCAGCCATTCTGCCCAACACAGAATTACTTTGGGAGTACTATTTGCTCCAGAGTTCCTGCTGCTTAAGGCTTGGTCAAGGTTGCCTTGCAGCTCAACTTTTCCCTCAACCCAATTCTGCTTTCTTCTTTTTCCTTTCCTAATCATTAATTGCAAATCAGTATTTTGCACCCCAAACCTCATCTCAGAGTCTACTTGAGAGAACCCGCCCTTCTGTTTTCGGTAAGCTGAATCATGTTCATGATCCCCTCTCATGAATACTCTGCAAGTTTCTTGCTCCCCCTGAGATCTCTCTCCCTCAGTTTAGCCCTTGGAAGTTTTACAGACTCTACAGAAGTAGACCATTAGCTTTTATATGTTATCACTCAATAGCCCCAATTCTCATAGCATGTGGCTTTTGGCACAAAAAAAAGCCAAGCTTTTGAAACTCAACAACTTTTTCTATCAACCTATTTTCTTTGCCAGGACTTTGAAAAGGCTCTTTTGAAACTCAAGATTGAGAACTGATGCCTTTGTTGTCTTTTGTTTGGCTGTGGCCTCCCTTCTTTGAGGCAGTGAGCTCCAATTGCCCTAGTTGCTGCCTTGAAATAAGTAGAAGGTTCCCATGATACATAAAAAATGTGGAGGTATGTGTATGTGAAGCATGGAAAATTCTCAGGTTAACTCAAAATCTTATCCTAGCTTATTTGCCAAATACCTGCAGCCTTGTAAACACCACTGAAAATAGCCAGTGCTCAAATTTGTGCTGGTTCTGAAACCCAGACATGGAAGGCAAAGACAAGGCATAGCAAGGGCAAAAGCTCCCTAAAATCATAATTGTCAGTACCTGAAAGCTAAAAGATGTTCTGCCAAGAGCTTGGAAGTAAATTTTCTCCTTTTTGCAAAGTCACCTGAGCAAGACAGTGGTACCCAAAAAAACTGGGCCCTATTATATCTTAGCAGATACATTATTCAGAAGATGGAGTTAGAAATACTAGGCAACATCAAGAGTTTCAGAAACAGATGTGGGCAGTCCTTTTGGAAAGTTCTTTCCTATGGTTATAAATCAATAAATGCAAAATACTGGTAAGATTTTGTTACAGTGATGGCTCTCAATGAACCACACTTTGTTTAGTCCCTTCCCTTGAATGTGGACTTGTTCTGTGACATGCTTTAACTAGTAGACTGCAGAGGAAGTGATGCTGTGCCAGTCATAGGCATAAACCTCAGGACATAGCAGCTTCTACTTTTCTGCTGTTAGGAACCCTAAGCCTCCATATTAGAAACAGGGTAGGTCTGTTGAAGAGATCTTATAGAAATCCATGTGGGGAAAGCAGCCCAGAGACTATATGGAAAGAGAGGTGACCCAGGCAACCCAGGATTCTGACTGAGCTCAGAACCACTGACCAGCCAACTAAAAACACCCAGTAAATTTCAGTAAGACCAGTAAATTACTGCCCAGCTAAACCAGGCTCATTTTACAGAACCGTGAGCAACAATATAATATTTTCTGTTTAAACCACTGAATTTTGTGATGAATTTTTTTTTTTTTTTTCAGCTTTAGATGACCCAAAGGAGATTGTAGCTTATAGACTTCAAGTCTTCAGGGCAGGCCCTCTCATTATGAGATAAATTCATCAGGCATCTTAATGTAATGCTATTAAACATTCAATTCACCTTACTTCCTCTGTGCTAATTCCAGGCTCACACAACAATCTTTTAACCCTTCCCCAGTCCCGCACCTCCTGCTCTGCCAAGCAGTTCTGACTTAAGAGGGAGAAGGCACTAGTAAAAGACTTCAATAAATTTTTCCTTTAGGAATTTAGAAATTGAGGTATCACTTACAGCAAAATATGCAGATCGTACAGTTCTAAGAATTTTGACAAAATACATACATCCTTGTAACCCACACTCCTGATAAAAACATAAACTACTTTTGTAACCCCAGAAGGTTCTCTCGTGTTCCTTTCCTATCAATCTTACCACCTCCCGAGCAACAACTGCTGGGGTTACATTTTCCATGGATTAGTTTTGACCATTCTTAAACATCATATAAATGGAATTATACAGTGTATGCCCTTTTGTGTCTGGCTTCTTTTACTTATGTGTCTGTGAATTTTATTTCCATTGCTATGTGAATTAGTAGGCAATCCTCTTAATTGCTGATA
The DNA here is from genome assembly GCF_028878055.3 of Symphalangus syndactylus. Taxonomy (NCBI): domain Eukaryota; kingdom Metazoa; phylum Chordata; class Mammalia; order Primates; family Hylobatidae; genus Symphalangus; species Symphalangus syndactylus. The sequence goes on along the minus strand of NC_072425.2, from coordinate 37,964,058 downwards.
TGGTTTGGCTGTGTCCCCACCTGAATCTCATCTTGAATTGTAGTTCCTACAATCCGCACATGTTGTGGGAGGAACCAGGTGGAGATAATTGAATCATGGGGGGAGGTTTCCCCCATCCTGTTCTCATGATAGTGAGTCAGTTCTCGTGAGATCTGGTGGTTTTATAAGGAACTTCTCCCTTCACTGGGCACTCATTCTTCTCCTTCCTGCTGCCGTGCGAAAAGGGATGTGTTTGCTTCCCCTTCCAGCATGATTGTAAGTTTCCTGAGGCCTCCCCAGTCATGCTGAACTGTGAGCCCGTTAAACCTCTTTCCTTTATAAATTACCCAGTCTTGGGTATGTCCTTATAGCAGCATAGGAACAGACTAATACAGTAAATTTGTACCAGGTAGTGGGGCACTGCTGTAAAGATGCCCAAAAATGTGGAAGCGCCTTTTAAACTGGGTAACAGGCAACGGTTGGAACAGTTTGGAGGACTCAGGAGACAGGAAAATGTGGGGAAGTTTGGAACTTCCTAGAGACTTGGAGGGCTCAGAAGATAGGAAGATGTGGGAAAGTTTGGAACTTCCTAGAGGCTCTTTGAATGGCTTTGACCAAAATCCTGATAGTGATATGGAAAACAAAGTACAGGCTGAGGTGGTCTCAGATGGAGATGAGGAACTTGTTGGGAACAAGAGTAAAGGTCACTCTTGCTATGCAAAGAGACTGGCTGAGTCTTCCGGCCTTCATCTTTCTCCCGTGCTAGACGCTTACTGCCGTCAAACATCGGACTCCAAGTTCTCTAGCTTTTGGACTTTTGGATCTACACCAGGGGCTTGCCAGGGGCTCTTGGGCCTTCGGCCACAGAGTGAATGCTGCACTGTCGGCTTCTCTACTTTTGAGGTTATGGGACTCAGACTGGCTTCCTTTCTCCTCAGCTTGCAGACGGCCTATTGTGAGACTTCACGTCAGGATTACGTGAGTCAATACTGCTTAATACTTCTTGCAAAAATTTTCTCCCATTCTGTAGGTTACCTGTTCACTCTCATGATAGTTTCTTTTGCTCAGCAGGAGCTCTTTAGTTTGATTGGATCCCATTTGTCAATTTTGGCTTTTGTTGCAATTGCATTTGGTGTTTTAGTCATGAAGACTTTGCCCAGGAAGGTATAGATTTTAAGGAAACCTGATCCAAAACATGACTGTGCACTTTAATTTGGGAGTGGATGATAGTTTACGAACTGGAGCAAAGAGAACAGTGAATTTATCCAGGGCAGGAGGGGAGTGTGTGTTTGCGGGGATGAGGGGGGAATTGAGAACGTTGAATGGAGTTGAAATAACTGTCCATAGAATTCAGGATAGGTTAGGAAGGAAGCAAAATGGGATGGTGATATGATTTGCTGTGTCCACACCCAAATCTTATCTTGAATTGTGGTTCCCACAATCCCCACGAGTTGTGGGAGAGACCCGGTGGGATGTAATTGAATCATTGGGCTTTGACTGCCATGATGTTCTTGTGATAGTGAGTTCTCATGAGATCTGATGGTCTTATAAGGGGCTGTCCCCACTTTAGCTCTGCAATTCTCCTTGCTGATGCCATGTGAAGAAGGATGCGTTTGCTTCCCCTTCTGCCATGATTGTAAGTTTCCTGAGGCCTCCCCAGGTGTGCTGAACTGTGAGTCAACTAAATCTCTTTCCTTTATAAATTACCCAGTCTCGGGTATGTCCTTATTAGCAACATGAGAACAGACTAATACATACGGGATTTAATGGGGGCAAATATTTATATGTGATTAGAAATATTGCAATAAAATTAAAGAGAGGGCTTAGGAGCATCTTAAAAAATATATCTCATTTCACAAGAACTCACGCAGAGACCACTTCTGTCTAAACCTGACAAGTTGGGTTTGGTGGCTACTTGATCCCTGTTTGAAATCCTCCGCTTTTTTATCCTAGGATGGACTGGCTGGTTTGCACACTCATCTGTTGAATCATTTTTGTTACAAAGCCATAGAGTTAATGAGAGATTTGAATAAAATTACTTTTATAAAAAGGGGCTCCTCAAGAAAGAAAAATTATTGAGACTTTCACCAAGTCAAAGAGACACACTTCTTTAACAGAAATAGATGATTAGTTGAGGTGTTTGTGATATAATTACAGATGGGTGGTGGGAGAACTCCCTGCCATGGTCCCCCATCATACCCATAGCCCTGGCACAGTATAGACTCCATGAACTCCACAACTCTTTGATATGTATGTAACCTTGGGCAAGTAAATTAACCTTCCTTAGTCTGTTTCTTCATCTTGAAAATGACTTCTCTTCTGGGGCCGTAATGTGGGCAGAATGAGAAAATGGATACGAAATAATGCAAGGGTTAGTCATTATTTTGTTGGAGTGCCCACTGTAGTAGGTTTCTTTGAGGATGACTTTGTTGTGATTAGACTTACCTAAAAGGATTATCTGGGATACATTTACTGCATTAAATAAAGTTTCTTTAGTTCCCATCCAGATTCACTAAGGGAAACTGAAAAATACTTGAGTACATGAAAGAACTTAAGCTTGGTGCCCACATCAGAAATAGTTTCTTGGTCTAAAGTAGTGATTCTCAAGCTTCAGCATGCCCCAGAATCACATGGAAGGTTTTGTTAACATGCATTTGGTTGCGTTCCACCCCCAGAATTTTTGATTCAGTCGGTCCGGGATGGGGCCCAAGAATTTTCACTTCTAAAATGTTCCTAGTTGCTGCTGCTGCCATCCAGGAGACCACACTTCAAGAATCACAGGTCTTTGTTATTGTGAATAGTGCTGCAATAAACATATACATGCATGTGTCTTTATAATAGGAAGATTTATATTCCTTTGGGTCTATACCCATCAATGGGATTGCTGGGTTGAATGGGATTTCTGTCTTCAGGTCTTTGAGGAATTGCCACATTGTCTTCCACAGTAATTGAACTAATTTACACTCCCACCAACAGTGTATAAGTGTTCTTTTTTCTCCACAACCTAGCCACTGTCTGTTATTTTTTGACTTTTTAATAGCCATTCTGACTGGTGTAAGATGGTATCTCATTGTGGTTTTGATTTGCATTTCTCTAATGATTAGTGATGATGAGCTTTTTTTCATATGCTTTTTGGCCACATGTATGCCTCCTTTTGAGAAGTATCTGTTCATATCTTTTGCCTACTTTTGTATGGGGTTGTTTGGTTTGGTTTGTAAATTTAAGTTCACTTGCACCCCTTTAAAAAAAAAAGGAATCAATGGGTCTAGAAGACTTACAGATCTGAGACAGCAAGTCAGTCCCCATGTGACCCCTTTTCAAAGCAGAGCCACCAGCACTATTCCCTATCAATAGAAGAAGACATTTTTCGTTTCACAGATGAGTGGGGACTCTTGTTCCTTCTCTCCCAATCAGTGCTCTGAAGTGAAAGTCACTGACTTTTCGTGATTAAACTCTAAAGCGTGGTTGGCCAGTCATTGAGGGAAGAGGCTGTAACCAGACACCTAAATGAATGGGTTTGATTGATAATGAAGTGAGCTGTTTCTGGCACGATTGTGATGATGAAGGCGTGGTCATGCTGCACGATGCAGGAGGCGATTAGGAGCAGTCTTCCTCGTTCGTGCTAGGTTTAAAAGGACTTCAGGGAGTGAGAAACAGCCAAATAGAGTAAATATAATTTTCAAGCAGGGAAATAAGCACTACTGAGAGGTAATGCTGAAGGGAATATAAAATGTTGCCACCTGCCTTCTAAGCCTCCTTCTTATGCCTGGGAATTACCAAATGTGTGAAGTTGAGTCCAGTGCCCACAAAAGAAACTGAAAATACCAGGCACTTATCTTCCCTGCATTTAGGGGACCTGATGGAGACTCTGCCCCTCAGTGCAGTAACTCCAGATTCTACCTGAAGTTAACAAACCCAAGAAGCAGGGGTTACTGAGAATCCACCTGCCAAGGGGCGGGGCAACTCTACTGAGTTTCTAGAAGCACCTGAAGCAGAAGTTCAAGGGGCAGCACAAGGCATGTTGGTGGTTTCAGGTATGCGTGCTATGGTATGTAATGCTCAGGGGAGGTTACACTGGTGACTTCACCAGCTCGGTTGTCAGTTCTCAATCCTGGTTGGGTTTTGGCTACAGAGCCTCCAAGCTTAGTGCCAGAGAGGTTTTTAGTTTGTTTGTGTGTTTTAATTTTGTTGTGAACTTTTGCTTGCAGCTGAGAACCCTGATCAATTCAAAATAAGTTTAAAACAAACTCCAAAATCAAAAATTGAGTCCTGCTTTTCCATTTTTGTTTGTAATTTTGAGCAAATCTCTTAGCCTATCTGAGCCCTAACTCCTTAAATTGTAAATAGAGAAGAAGAGTAATTTCTACACAAAGGTTGTTGGAAATAATGAGACAAATATGTGCAAATGCTTTTAAAACCATATTGCACTATAAGAATGTGGGTTACTATTTTAATACAAACATAGACTTACATGGCCTCTCTATAACTGAGGCTTGATTTGGGCCCTTCCTCCAAATTAGTAAGCCTTCCCTTTTCTGTGCTCATCAGTACCTGAAATTGTCTCTACTTAGAGCATTTTCACAATGAATTTTAGTTATTTAATGATCTGTCTCTTCTACAAGACTGAGTTCAAGGGCAGTCTTGTTCACCTTTTCCTTTCCCTCTAGTATCAATTGGCACATAGCAGGTTCACAGTAATTGTCAATTGAGTGAAAACATAAAAGAATTTGCCAAGCGCTCTAGGAGCATACTAGAAAGTTTCCAGTACAGATGCAACTCTCACTTTCTTCCTTGGCAACACTTTTTGGATCTGTAGCAACATGCCCCAATGGACAAGGGAGCGATCAGATGGAATAGGCTCATGGTGAGGCTACTGGTTGTCCTGCAGGTGCAAGTGATGGACACAGTGGAGGAAACGCATCTTAATTGGTAGCATAAAAAACACTTCCCAAGTGCTGGGTTAGGTTGTAAGTGCCATCTGTCCTGCCACAGAGGATTAAAGGGAAGAACACCTTTCCCTGGGTTCTGGAGACAGCGTAGGCATTAAGATGAGCTGTTGATATTAACTTGTCTGTGCTCCACCTGGCTAATTGCAGGCGAGGGAATCTGTCTAGGGTTTCCAGTTTGAAATCAAATGGATAATACAGTGGCAGGTCTCTCATTCCCAGGTGTTTGGTTGCATTAGTTAAAGGGAATTCTAGAGAGAGTGAGAATTAAACATTTTTTGGCCTATCCTGGAAGGTTTTATGTCAATATAATCCATTGTTTGATGTTTGACCACCCAGTCACAGAAAAAATAAAATGTGCTTCTTCATTCTGGCTCTGTCTTATCTTACACAACCTCTTTCATTTGCTTATTCCCTCCACAATTACTGAGTCCCTATGTTGCGTACTGGGGACACCAAGGAAGCTATAACATTGTTTCTGAAATCTGAAAAAGTACTGTCATGGATAAGAGGTAGGGGAGAAAGTAAGACCCACAGAGGGAAGGAAGAAACAAAGCTAAGAAAGAAAAAGGGAAAGAAAAGACACTTAGCTATGCCCATGGGTCACAGTCCCTGTTGTATTTTCTGTTCTGCCTCCCTCATTCTGTTTGAGAAATGGTTCCAGGAGGACCTCCTATTGTAATGTTTCTCCATTGTCTAGATGAAAGCCACATGGTCCAGACCTGGCCAATGCTGTTACAACATCTTTCTGTCCTCAGTGATGGATACAAAGATAGGACACAACAAAAGAAAACCAAAGAGGGTCTCTCCATGAAACAGCCTATTAAGGCGCTGAAAAGGGAGAGTTTTTTCCTCTGCTGAAGCCATGAACTACACCTGTAAACACTGGGCTGCTGGAGGCCCTCAGTCTTGGGACTGGCCATGCTATGTTGTGGTAACAATCTCCAAGACTCAGTGGCTGGTGACAAAGGTTTCTGCCTTGTTCACACTATCAGTACACTGAGCGGCAGCTGAGAGCTCTGTTCTAAATTCCCTTACTTGGGACCAAAGCTGATCAAGCAACCACTAATCTAAATGTTGCTAGTCACTATGGCAGAGGTAAAAAAGATTGAAGGGGTGTGTCCTGCCAATTAAATGTTCTAATCCAGAAATGACACATGTCAGAAGTCACATGTCACTTCTGCTTACAACTCATTGGCCAGAACTAGTCATAGGACCCCACCCCATCATAAGGGGACTGGGAGACATTAAGTCTCCTATGTTTCCAGAAGGGAGAGTAATCAGATATTTGGAGAACACAGGAATGTATGTGTGTATGTATAAATGTATATAAGCATATAGATATATATGTATTTTTACATTAATGTGTGTATACATGGTCATGCATCACTTAGCAATGGAAATGTGTTCTGCAAAATGTGTCATCAGGTGATTTTTGTCATCATACAAACATCAGAGTGTACTTACACAAACCTAGATGGTATAGCGTACTACACACCTAGGCTGTATGGCATGTAGCCTATTTTTAGGCTGCAATTCTGTACAGCCTGTTATTCTACTGAATTCTGTAGGTAATTATAATTTACACCTATATCTTTGGCTTTCAGTGACTGTAAGCTTCTTGAAAGAAAGGCTAAACAATGTATCTGTTTCCTAAAATACGAGAATTCCTTTCCTGAGACAAATATTGGCACCTGTGGTTAGGATAACATTTTACCCAACAAGACCAAGAGTCAATGAATAATGAATCCACATGCACAAATATTACTGCTTGTTATATTTTGCAGGGAGGGGAAACATTACATACATGAATAATCATTAGGATATGAACGCCCCTTTGCCTAATCTATGTGTGACTCTCATGCCATACATTGCATAAACAAAAGTCCATGAAGAATTGCAGCTCCCATCTTCCGTAATGGTTATAAAAATAACCACATCCATCTACTATGTAATTCCCCTGTGCCCAGCACTATGCTGGGTGCTTTATATGCTTAATGCAGTTCTGTCTCCAGCACAACCCTGCAGTGAGTGAGTACAGTCATCCCCATTTTAGAGACCAATAGACTGAGGCCCCAGAGAGTTTAAACAAGTTGCCCACAGCTGGTGGGGTCAGGATCAGGATCTAGATGCTTCTTTTATGCCACATTCATCTCTCTGCCTCTCCAATGTCCTCATTCCCTAGCTCCAAAATCAACTTCTCAGTATTCACTTCTTAGGAGTGATTTTCTGGCCCTTTCAGCTTCTATAGTAGGAGGTGAGCTTCTGGCAAGGAAATTGCGGGGGAAGAGAGAATCACTGTTAGGAAGGCAGCCAGCAGCGGCTGCCTCCCCATAGCACATGGGACAGGGCTGAAGAAACTGGAAGTGTTTACTGCAGAGGAGAATAATGAAAGGGTGTGATTGTTGTCTTCAAGCATCCGAAATCTTTTATATGAGTGTCTCTAGAAGGTAAGCCCAGTGCAATGGGTGGAGATTTCAGTAAGAATCTTCTAATAACCCAGCAGTCAAGAGAATGGGCTGAACAGAGAGAAAGTCACACAAGGTGTTCAGACACAGACTGGAAGGCATCAGGCCATGGGGAAGGAGATGCACTCTGGAGTCAGACAGACCTGGGTTGATCCAGTTCTGCCCTATCTGAGCTCTGTGACATAGGACAGGTTATTTAAACACTGAGTCTCTCTTTCCTCATAAATGGAGCCAGATAATACCTATTCTGCAGGCTCATTATGAAAATCAGAAGTAATACATGTAGAGGACTGCTATAGAGCAGTAGAAATAAGAATATCATAATCATTGCCTTAGATGGGACATCTCCCTTAGCACAGCTCTTTGAGATTCAAGAATCAAATAAGAAGGGTAGAGCACTGACTGGTATGACCTGTAGAGATCTCACTGGGGTAAAAAGGTCTTTATGAAGCATAACATCCTAAAACGAGGGTAATTTTTTTGTGGGGGAGGATTTCATGACAACACTTTTGAGAGCAGCACCGATTGGTGGGAGGCAGCAGTCTTGTTATAGAAATTTTTTTCTTTGTGACTGTTGGTGGAGGGGTGGGGAGTTTCCCATATTATGTGTACTTCTCCAATAGGATCAAGTTACTCTCTTTGACTTAACCACAGCAAGCCTGTCATCGACCCTCTGTCTCCGTAAAATTCTCACCACTGAGTTTACAGTTGATTGATTGTTCCTTCCATATACTATAATTGCTTCATTAGAAGCTTCAGATGGTTCATTGTGTTGGCAACTTCCTGTAAAACTGTCTGCACAATCAGGGCCAGATACATGCCACTGAGTCATCAGGGATTGAATATTTGTGTGTGTGTGTGTGTGTGTGTGTGTGTGTGTGTGTCTGTGTCTGTGTCTGTCTGTCTATCTATCTGTTTTCAAAAGGCAGACTATTATGCAGGGTTTATTCCGTGGCTGGGGGGGGCAGCATCTGAGTGACCTCAGCCACTCCAGGGCATCAGTTACCATCTGTTTATTAACAGCTCTCCAATTTCCAGCTCCAGCCCACGATCTCTTCCCTGATCTTCAGTATGAGATAGCAAAATACCTCAAGGGATGATCCCAGAAGCATCTCCAACTCAACATCCCTAATCTTGAGCTCATGATCCCCACTGCACCCTCACTCCCCTAAAACCAGTGATCTCTCTCATTCCCCATCTCAGCAAATGGCATCACCATCCAGCAGTTGCACAGGCAGATTTCTGCCCATTGTCTGTTCTCCCTCACACTCTACACCCAGTCAGCAATCCCTATGAATTCTTTCTTCCACGCCTTTTTCTTCAGGTCCATTCCCTTATTCCCACAGTCACTTCCATTGCTTAAGCTACCACTATTTATTCCATGGGCTACAGCAACAGCCTATTTCATTTGTGCTCCCTCCAAGCTCAAAAGGATGGCCAGTGCTGGGCATGGTGGTGCATATCTGTAATCCCAGCTACTCAGGAAGCTGAGGCAGAAGGATCACTTGAGCCCAGGAGTTCGAGGCCAGCCTGGGCAACATAGCAAGACCCCATCTCTAAAAACAACAAAAAACCCTCAAACTGATCACATCACTTGCATATTTAAAACTCTTTAAAAACCTTATGCTGCAGTATACTTTTTTCCTTAGCAACTTGTATTCTTTTTTTTTTTTTTTTTTTTTTTTTTCAGAGAGGACCTCTCTCTGTGCTGGTGTGCAGTGGCACAATCACAGCTCACTGCAGCCTCAACCTCCAAGCTTAAGTGATCCTTCCACCTCAGCCTCCGGAATAGCTGGGGCCACAAGCACATCCCACCACACCCAGTGCACTTTTTTAGTTTTTGTAGAATTAGGGCTCTCACCGCATTGCCCAGGCAGGTCTCAGACTCCTGGGCTCAAGTAATCCCCTTGCCCTGGCTTCTCAAAGTGCTGGGATTACAGACATGAGCCACTGTGCCCATCCCCTTTCTTTTTAAAAAAATAATCCTTATTTCTCGTAACACTCTTTTTCCCTGACATCAAGGGTTGTGTCTTTCTTCTTCACCACAGTATATCCCCATGATTAGCAGCTGTTAGCCACAGAGAAGGAGCTCAGGAACCATCCACAGCTATGAAAGAACAAAATAGGAGATCATCTTGTTAGCTGACATTTCTCCCTATAGTCTAAAATGTCTTTGGGGATGGAGAATGGATCACTTCAAATATCAAATGAGCAGAACTTAACAAATAAGTCTACCTGGAGTAAGAGATGCAAGCCTTTCACAAATGTGCCTCTCCACCAGGCTTAGCTCTACCAAATCCCACCCTTTTCTCTCACCTCCGTTACTGCTGTCTGTGCTGCAAGTGGCCAGAACTGTCCTCTCCTGTCCCCAGACACCCCATGCCCATTCATATGCTCATTCATATCACCAGTGCTTTTGCACATGTGTTCCTCTGCCTTTTCCTTCCTTCTCCACCCAGGGAAATTCTGTTCATCCTCAGTGGCCACTTCTTTGACTGCCCCAGGTAAAGAGAGTTGCTCTTACCTTGCGTTAGTCAGTTCAGGCTGCCATAGACAAAACACCATAGACTGGGTGGCTTAAAGAACAGACACTCATTTCTCACACTTCTGGAGGCTGAAGTCCAGGATCAGGGTGCCAGCATGGTCAGGTTCTGGTGAGGGCTCTCTTCCTGGGTTGCAGGTAGCTACCTTCTCTCTGTGTCCTCACATGGTGGTGGGAGAGAGAGAAAAATCTCTGGTCTCTTCTTTTAAGGGTGCTCATCTATGAGGACTCTACCCTCATGACCTCATTTAAATCTGATTAACCTTCAAAGGCCTCACCTGCAAATAACATGATATTAGGGGTTAGGGCTTCAATATATGAACTTTCAGGGGGATACAAACATTCCTCACTCCATAAATCTCTTTATCCTACCTTCCTCCTTTACTATGTGTAATCATTATAATGACTACAAATATCAAGCACTTACTATGTGCTTCATATTTTATTTCATTCAATTCTCATTCTTATCCTAAGAGGGTAGGTAATTGATATGGCTTGAATATTTGTTCCCTCCAAATCTCAGGTTAAAATGTGATCCTCAGTGTTGGAGGTGGGACTGAGTGGGAGGTGTTTGGGTCCCCAGGGCAGATCACTCATGAATGGCCTGGTGCCCTCCAGGTGGTAACATGGTAATGAGTGAGTTCTTGCTCTATTAATTTATGCAAAATCTGATTTTTAAAAAGAGGCTGGCACATCCTCCCCTCTCTCTTGCTCCTTCTCTTGCCACATGACAGGCCCTCTCCCCCTTCACCTTCTGCTACGATTGAAAGCTTCCTGAGGCCCTCACCAGAAGCAGATACTGGCACTATATTTCTTGTACAACCTGCAGAGCCATGAGCCAAATAAACCGCTTTACAAATGGTCCAGCCTTGGGTATTCCTTTATAGCAATGTTAAATGGACTAATAATACAGTACTTTTGTCCCTATCTCAGAAATGAGGAAAAAGTCACAGAGTAGATAGACCATTTGCCCAAAGTCTTAGAACCACCAAGTGGTGGCCCTACCCAAGCCTGGAATCAGGGGCTCCTGACCCCAAAACCAAAGTCTAACCACTCTCTCCTATTGCCTAGAGCAGGAGTTGGTGAATGTTTTCTGTAAAGGGCCAAATAGTAAATATTTTAGGCTTTGCAGGGCATATGTTCTCTATCATAACTACTCAACTCTGCCATTATAGCACAAAAGCAGCCATAGAAAATATATAAATGAATGAGCATGGCCTTGTTCCAATAAAACTTTATTTATGGACTCTGAAATTTGAATTTCATATAGTTTTCATGTGTCACAAAATAGTCTTCTTTTGATTTTTTTCCCAACCATTTAAAAATGTAAAAACCAATCTTAGCTCACAGGCTGTACAAAAACACATAGTATGCTGATCCCTGGCCTAAACCACTACATTGAACTTAGAATAGTAATTAGTTTTTAAACATATCTCTCTTCTCCAATTCCCCCTGACCTTCTCAAGCAGGAGCCCGCAGTACTCATCCTGTTTCTCCAACAGCCCACTTAACATTTTCCTCTTCAGGGTCTTTTCATACAGTATAGGGCTGCTTCCTTACTACCTTCGTGTCCTTGTCCTTCTCAGCGAGGTTGGCCCTGGCCACACATCTAAAAGTGTAGCAGCCTCCTCTATAATTCATGCCTTTTATCCTGTTTTATCTTTCTCCTTTGTACTTCTCAAGCACTTAATTTTATAACCAAGCATGTAGTTTTTCCATTTATCTTGTTTAGTGTCCCCAGTAGAATGTTAGTTACTTGCAGGCAAGCACTTCCCTTTTGTACACTGCTGTAAACCCAGAACCTAGAAGGGTGTGTAGCGCACAGTAAGAGCAAAATAAATGTTTTCTTAAGGAATCATTCACTTATCTAAGTCATTTTAAAAATCCAGCACAGAGTAGGTTCTCAAAATTAAAAGCTTAGGCTGGGCACGATGGCTCAATGCCAGTAATCCCAGCATTTTGAGAGGACGAAGTAGGCAGATCACTTGAGGTCAGGAGTTCCAGACCAGCCTGGCCAACGTGGTGAAACCCCATCTCTACTAAAGATACAAAACTTAGCCGGGCGTGGTGGCAGGCACATGTAATCCCAGCTACTAAGGAGGCTGAAGTAGGAGAATCACTTGAACCCAGGAGGCGGAGGTTGCAGTGAGCCGAGATCACGCCTCTGCACTGCAGCCTGGGCGACAGAGCAAGACTCCGTCTCAAAAAACAAAAACAATTAAATGAACAGCTAGATGAGGTATGGATCATGTTTCCTCCCAAGATCTTATGCTTTTGGGTTTGTAGAAAATCTCTCATTTTCTATGGAGTATGTTGAGGGCAGAAACGGGCCCTTGCTTTGTCTATCTGATCTCCCTGTTAGGCGCTGATCTGCACTGAGGTTTCTTGGAGGTGTGAACTCCTGACCCTGCTCCTTCTGGAATGCTGGGCTGCAGTATCTCAGGGAGGAGGCAGGACGTGACTAGGGCAAGGGGATTAGCCTCAGACGGGAGCAGCAGATGGAGCCGGGGACAGCTTGGTGAGGAAGGCCTGGAATCCTGGCAGGAAAGAGAAAAGGTGCGTGCCAGGGTTCCCGGGCGGGCTGGCAGAGTAGGACAGGCTTCTTGTTAAGTTAATTGAGGTAATTTTTGCTGCCACCTTTTGGATAGTAGCAAAACTCTCTTTCCACCAGCCACTGATCATATCTCTGCCTCCTGCCACATTTCATTGTACAGACAGTGTACTAAATTTAGCTACATTTATTTAGCTGTTCCTTAAAACTTTGTCACTTAAAAAATAATTATAGGATTTCTCTGACAGACTGCAATACACAGAGTGCACCAAATTACAGGTATAATTTGGAGATCCAACTGGGATCACCAAATAAAATTGACAGCAGCGGCCTAATTCCAGAATAATCCGTGTGGCACTGGAGAGGATTTGTTCCTTAGGCCCCTCTCCTTAATCTGTGTATTGAGCCAAAAGTTCAAAGAAACCAAAGCAAAATAAAGGAAGTGGCCTTTAGGCCAAGGTATGGACCCCAGGGAAGTCCAGCCTTCATTCTGCTTGGCAGAACTGGGCAGACCACCAGGGCCCAGATGTGCTCTCCCCGAGTGCAAAGAAAGTTAACTTCTATCCTTCCACCCAGCCAGGAGCCTGACAAGGTGAGCTCTAGGAGAGAAGGGCTTCATGAATTTTTAAATTTTTCTTTTGCATTTTCTGTGATTGTGAACTACAGAAACCAAAGTTTGGCTCCCAAGGAAAAATTGATGCTCAGGAAGAAAACAGCAGGTCCTTCTGGGAAGTGAAGACACCACTCAGCAGAGCCTAAGTGGACACAAAGCCACAGAGTGATGGATAATTCTGTTACCAATTCATTTCACAAACAGTGCTGAGGTCCTGCTGAGCTGCTGCTTTTGTACAGACCCTGGGGACACACAAGCCAATCAGAAAAGTAAGGGAGACCTATTCAGCCTAGAACCTTCTGCAGACGCTACAGAAGGGCCCTAGAGGGACAGAGAGAGCCAGGCTTGGGGTCATGCCTGGGGGAGCAGCTGGGCACAGAGGCTAGGAACAGGCAAGGAGGATGGCGCCGCCCTACTGGTGATTTTTGATGTCTGTGGATTTCCCCTTTTCTAAATCAAGCTCTGTTCTTCTCAGATACTTCATTGCGGCTTTCAGGTAGGAATAAAGAGCTCTCTGGCAAGGGATGTTTCCCTGGGGAGCTGGGTGGAGTCTAGAGCATCCCTTCAGAAGTTAGCACTTCAGAGGTTGATTCTGGAACAACTGGTGGCTAGGAGCCCTGCCAGCATTAATACAGCGAGATAGTCCAGTTGGAAGGAATCTTTCTGATTTTCTGTTCCAAGATCTGTGTTGTTAACATTGCTAACTCAAGCCCCAGAACAGTTAAGTGACTTGTCACAGGACATAGAGCAAGGCTAGGGACAAATCTTGAAAAGAAACTTGTTCTCCTGTCTCTCAGTCCAAGGCTACCATTTTTTTTTTTTTTTTTAGAGCTGGAGTCTTGCTCTGTCGCCCAGGCTGGAGTGCAGTGGCAACATCTCGGCTCACTGCAACCTCCGCCTCCCGGGTTCATGACATTCTCCTGCCTCAGCCTCCCAAGTAGCTGGGACTACAGGTGCCGCCACCACACCTGGCTAATTTTTTTGTATTTTTACTAGAGACGGGGTTTCACCATGTTAGCCAGAATGGTCTCGATCTCCTGACCTCGTGATCCGCCCCCCTTGGCCTCCCAAAGTGCTGGGATTACAGGTGTGAGCCACTGCACCCAGCCCAGGGCTACCATTTTTAATGCAACTCCTGGCTAGTAGAAAGAGCACTAGTTTTGGAGCCAGATGATTTTGAATTTGAATCCAGGCCCTGGCACACACCAATTCTGAGGCCTAAGTAAGTCTCTCAAAGTTACTGTTTCCTCATCTGTTAAATGGAGACAGTCATTTCCTGCTGGGCCTCCTGTATTGTGTGGTTAAAAAGATCAAATGATCCAGGTTGGGTGAAAGTGCTTTGTAAGTTGTAAGGTGCTGAATGAATACCGCTCATGGTCATATTGCCATCTGTAGCTGAGATCCCAAAGGAGCCCAACTTTCCAACAGGAGCCCTAAACAGAACAGCAGAACAGTGTCCCCAGAGCACCTAGAAGGCAGGAAGCAGGCCTCAGCACCACCCCACTGTCTATCCTTCCCTCTGTCCACTTCCTCTCCCACAGGGCCTGAGAAGAGTGAGCTGCAAATCTTTCCATATTGCACAGTAGCTCTGAGTCCCTGGCTATGCAATAGCCATGAGGAAAATCTAGGGCATTTGACTAGTTCTTTCCTGCTGGTGTGAACATCTCAATTCTCAGCCTTTGCCTTGTTTCCCAAGGCCTTTGGGTATGTAGAGGACCCTGTCCTTGGGCCACCCATCTCCCGTGGAACCAGAGGCTACCCTACAGTCTGGAAGGGGTAACAGCAAATTTTTAGGACCACAGACTGGGATGGCTAATAGTCGGCAGCTGGCTGTGGCCTTTGATCACTGCTTCTGCAAAGCCTATGACCAGAACCAGCAGCCCAGATTTCTGCAGCTCACCTGCAGGACCCTACATAGTCACAAACTCTGCTAGTATCTAGGGAGGCAGAGGACAGAGCTGCCACTGCAGATAGCCTAGCTAGTGACCATCCCTGAGTGTAACCTCCTGCGCTAACTAATGCACATTACTATTCACTGAGCACCTGCTATATGTCAGGGACTTCCCCATGCACTATTGACTTGGTCTTCTAATGCCTGCTAAGTAAGAAACAACTGCTTCTGTTACACAAATGAGGAAATGAGAGTCCAGAAAGGTTGTAAAATTTGCCCAAGGTCATGCAGCTAACAATAACATTAATAAAGCAATAATGAGTGCTTTCAATTGTGGATTTTCTCAACAACCCCTACAATAACCTGGAGAGGGTTAGAACACTCCCTGTCTTGTAGATGAGAAGGTTGGGTATGGAAGAAGCTAATGACTTGCCCACTCACATAGATAGCAAATTACCATTGATCTGTAGTCAAATCCATGCCCCACTTATGTGGTTTCCAACTCACATGGGCTGGTGCTGGATTTAGACCCAACATTTCTGATGCTAACCCCAGTGTTCATGCCCCAATCCCAGTCATTTGGAATTCTCGCTGCAGAATCACCACAGAATCACCAAGGCAGCCTTTTCCAAGGGTAGGTTCTCAGATTCTACCTCTGAAGACCCTGTTTCAGCAGGTCTGGTAAGGGCCTATGTGGCTGTGTTTATGACACATGCCACACGTACTTGCAGTGCTTGAAAAGCACGAGGTTCTATTACAGCTTCGCTAACTGCCAAGCTTTCTAATGGCAAACCCTGCCTCGTCGGTTTCCATCTTCCATCCTCAACTTATAGCATCACCACAACTGGCTCTGTCCTTGCCTCCATCACTGACAACCTGCCTTCACTGTAAGTCCAGGGGCCGCTTTCAGATGCTTACCTCAATTGGCTTCTCAGTGGCCACCAATGCCTGTGAGCACTCCTCATTCCTGATTCTCCATAACATCCCTTTTCTCCTGGTTTTCCTCCCATACCACTCTGGCCTCTTCTTTTAATTAAGTCTCCTAACTGACTTCCGGCCTCATTCTGTCTCTCCCCAGGACTTTGTGTTCAGCCACATTCTTTTGCCATTTTCCTTGCCCTGGGTGACCTCATCCACCCCATGGCTTCAGTTGCTCCCTCTCTGTGGATAATGCATATCACCTATCCAGAGCTCCCCGAGATCACCAAGCCTCTTGATAGTGCCCACCTGGCTATCTCACAAGGCACCTCAAATGCAGCATGTCTGTAATGGATCACAGAGTCTTCTCTGGCTACTACTGCTGTCTCATCTCTGTGAAGGGTCACTCATGGGTCACTGAAGGCAGAGACCTGGTGGTTTATGTTGGAGGGTGTTTCCCCAACCCCTCTTGCATCAGGTTATTACCAAATGCCAGATATTCTAGCTCCTGACTTCCCAAGGAGCACCCCCAGGTCCCCAACTACATGGCCTCTGTCCCAGTTCTTTCTCTTCAGGGCCCGGATGGATCCCTTTAGTGTCTTTCTGACCAGGTTCTTATCCACCCAACGCACTCGCCTCCCAGCAGCCAGGCCACATGCCTACTGCAAACCATGAAGTATTTCCCTATTGCTTCAGGGTAAAATCCCAGTCTTTTATCTCCTGCCCAAAGCACTTCCTGAGGGGACCAGACTTTCCTTTCCAGCCACATCCCCTGCAACTCCCCATCAAACGGTTCTATCTGTGCTCCAGGCACTTAGACCTGCACACAGTTCTGGGAAAGCTTCAGGGTCTTTTGATATCTTTGCACATGCTGTTCTCTCTGGCAGGAAGAGACTTTGCTGACTTCCACACTTACCACTATCTCCTTCTCCACTGTTCATCCTTCAAGTCTCCCTCAGGAGCCACCACCTCTAGAAGCCCTTCCTGACTGCTGGGTTTGGGCAGGTACCCCTCCCTTGCCTGCCACAGCAGCCTGTGACTGCACTTTCCCAGAGTTTACCACCAACCGTGAACTATCACTCTCCCTCCCAGTGGAACACCAGCAACTTCCCATTTTGTTCATTTCTGTCTGTCCAGAGCACAGGTCAGTACAAGTGGCGTTTAATAAATGTCTGTGTCCTAATAATGACGAAAATAATAACATGTGCCAAACACTTACTGAGGACTTAGACTACCAGGCACCATATTAATTATGGACATTGTATCACTTAACCCATACAACAACCCTATAAGGAAACTCTAATTCTCATTCCCATTTTATAGATGAGGAAACTGAGGTGGGGGATGTTAGTTAATTTACCCAAGGTGACACATTTAGTAAGTGATGGAGTGGGGACCAGAGCCCCGTCAAATTGATGAATAAAGGAGGAAATTGTGACTCTGGCTTGACCCTGTGCTCAAATTGAGATAGGACCACATGTCAGTAGTAATATTTAACCGTGTCATCCTGAGTAAAAGTCACTGGGAAATCAACTCCGAATTCACTGTGGGAAAGAGAAGACCTTTAGCTTTTTAAAACTAACCAGCCATCCTGCAACCCTGAGAACCTGAAGTAAGCATTCCTAAGAAATTCCTAAGAAGAACATGTGCGAGGTTTTCCTCCTGAGTCTCCCTTCCCCTGACTTCTCCCTCTCCCTCCTCCTGCACTGTCCACTGAATAATTCCCAGTTCCACCTTGCTTCCCCAGCAGCCAGAGGGGCCATCTGCAGAGAACTACAAACTCCATCTCTTCAATTACCCCCAATTCCCAGCTGCGCTGGGAACACACGAGGGCAGAAAAATGGCTTGAAATCTGTATGCGGGAGAGGTTGGGAAGGTTGAAGAGAGCAATTTTTGTTTCACATCATTCCTTTGTATAATGTTGTATCCTTCTGACAAGTCCCCATAATACATCTTAACTTCACCAATTGCTGCCTTAAGAGAAAACAGTGAAGACCTATCTTTAATGTCAAAGGAACAATGGGCGTCCTTCCAGAGGAGGAAAATGACTTGCTTTGAAAGAGTTGAAGAAGAAAAGTGCAAAATGTTCCAGCTTAACGTGAGGGGGGAGAAAGTCAGCAGCTGTGTACTGCCACGTCCGCTCCCCGGCTGCACAACTAGGGCGGTCCTGCCAGCTTCATCTGTCTGTTGGACACACAGGCTGAGGAGGGCGCCTCTTAGCTTGGATGGGGGCAGATAGCTGGTGTTTATTCCTAGGGAAAGTCGAGCCAGCTCCTCTCGGCCCAGGTGTGCCTGTGGGTGTGTATACCTGGATGTAGAGTTGCTGCAGTTCTCACTCATTGAAATTGCTTTCCCGGGCCTTTGGGGAGGCCGAGGTGGGCGGATCACCTGAGGTCAGGAGCTCGAGACCAGCCT
Organism: Symphalangus syndactylus; assembly: GCF_028878055.3. Lineage (NCBI taxonomy): Eukaryota > Metazoa > Chordata > Mammalia > Primates > Hylobatidae > Symphalangus > Symphalangus syndactylus. Next base: position 37,945,735 of record NC_072425.2, on the reverse strand, counting down.
CAACATGGAGAAACCCCGTCTCTACTAAAAATACAAAATTAGCCGGGCGTGGTGGTGCATGCCTGTCATCCCAGCTACTCAGGAGGCTGAGGTAGGAGAACTGCTTGAACCTGGGAGGCGGAGGTTGCGGTGAGCCGAGATCGCGCCATTGCACTCCAGTCTGGGGCAACAAGAGCGAAACTCCGTCTCCAAAAAAAAAAAAAAAAAAAAAGAAAGAAATCTGCTTTCCCTTCAAAGACAATGGGGACTTGAATGTTTAAGTGACATGCCTGGGAACTTCAGCCATTGGCTGTTGTTCTTCCTCCAGAGCATTCCGTTTGCACCTGATTTTCTCCACATGTGGCCACTCTCCACCAGGCATTGAGATGCAGATAGATTCTAACCAACTTTGGCACAAAGGCTCAGTGGACTAAAGACTATTTAGGTCCACCTCATTAGACTTTTCCCCATAGGTTGGGAACTTCTTCGGCCACCTTTCCAGTTTCAGATTTGGCACTGCTACATCAAGCTCCTTGCACTTTTCTGATTGTGCAATTTCATGAATTCCTGTTCTGTGCCCTGGTGCCTTTGCACATGCTGTTCCCTTTGTCTGAAATTCCCCTGGGAAGTCCTGTTCATTGCTTTAAGACTCAGCTCAAATATTTCCTCCTTCTGGAAGCCTATGCGACCTTTTAAGTGAGTTTAATACCCCTCTCCTTTGGATGCCAGGCTACTTCTACTATAGCAGACATTACCCTGAATGAAATTTATTGATTTACATGATGCCTCTATTAGGTGATGATGGTTTTGGGAGCAGGGACTTTGTTTATTCATATAGAGATAGATATAGATATTATAGGTATAGATACATATGTGGACAGCCTGGACTTAACTCAGTGCCAGGCACATTGTATATGCACAATAAATCCTTTTTGGATGAGAGGATCTAAACCTGGGGTCCTTAATCCTGGCTCAAAATTAGATTTACCTGGGAGATTATATATACAACATCTCAATAACAGGTTCCTACCCTAAACCAAATTAATTAGAATCTCTGCAGCGCTATGTAACTTGCATTTGAATCACCTTGAGGGCTCATTAAACACAAATGGCTGACCTCCACCCCCAGAGTTTCTAATTCAGTTGGTCTGAAGTGGGCCCTAGAATTTGCATTTCTAACAAGTTCCGAGGTGATGTGGATGATGGGGGGATCTGAGGACCACACTTTGAGAACCACTATCTAGGCCCAGGACTTTCCTACTTATCCATTTCAATCAGCTTGAACCAGCTGAGATGCTCGTGCATATCCTGAAGTGGGCTAAGTGCTGTGAATTTGAGTCAGGGTTCCCTGCTTGCCCTAAAAATGCTTCAGAGCAGCTTCCCAAATTTCAATGTGCATAAAAATCACCTGGAATCTGTTAAACTCCTGAACCTAATAAAGTAGGTCTGAGGTTGGCCTGAGATTCTGCACTTGTGACAAGCTCCTAACCAATGCCTACATTCTAGAGCAGGAACTGGCAAACTTTTTCTGTAAAGGATAAGATACTAAATATTGTCGGCTTTATTGGCCACAGAGTCTCTGTTGCAATTACTCAACTCTACATTATAACCTGAAAGCAACCACAAACAATACAAAAGTGAATGGGCATTTTCATTCATAAATGAATGGGCATTTCAAAACTTTATTTACAAAAACAGGTGAGAAAGACAGGATTTTGCTCATGGGTCATAGTTTGCTGAGTCTGCTTCTAGAGACTTGAAAGAGCAAAACATACTGCACTGGCCAAGACAAAGTGAGGTGCAGGCGGCTGGAGAGGAGGGAAGAAATGAGTTGGGTTTGGGGTTAAAAAGTGATTTAAGCTCTGAGTAGAGGAAGCAAAGGAGAGAGGACATTGTTGGCAGAGGGACAGAGGCCCAGAGGGGAGACTGAGAGCCTTCTAGCCACAATGGCATGACCAGAATGTGGGTAATTAGACTATATTAGCTTCAAAGTGACCCACTTAACTCTTTCCCCTTACACCTTCCCTGCACCAAATTAGTAGACATTTATCAGAACAGCCTGTTTCAGGAAGTAAAAGATCAGGGGCCAAGCAGCAGGTATGTGTGTTGAAGAGGGGTCTCTGAATCTTTTATTTCTTTTGCCATTGTTGAGTTTCAGGGTCCAATAGTAGAAGCAACATCAGTGAAGAGTCCTGAGACTTTGGACTCACTATTATGTGTTCAGCATTGTTCTAGTGCCTTAGATTGTTACATTTAATACTACCAACTCTGTGTGGTATGTACTATTAGCCCCATATTAGAGGAGCCAAGGTGATAATGCTTATCCAACCCACATGTACCACAAAAATGATTCTCTAAGGAAAAGAAGTATTCTGTTACCAGAAGAAAAATATGATACACATTCAATCAACTCCATTGCCCAATATAAGCACATAGGATTTCCAAAATGCCCCCACCTAACATGGTACAAATATTCCATTTAAAACTGAAAACACACTCATACATATTCTAAAGGGAAGTCTATATAAACAATAAAAATAACTAACATTTATTAAGCTCTTAATTTATGCCAGTCACTACAATTTCTTTATATGTATTGACTTATTTAAGCCTCACAAAATTATAAAAAAGATATTACTGTTTTATCCCAGGTTTACATATGGAGAAACAAAGGCACAATGGAATGTTATTAGTTGCCAAAAGTTATGCAAGTAAGTAGTAGACTTGGGAAACCAACATAAGCAATCTGATTCCAGAGCCAGTGCTCATAATTTCTACACAATCTTAACTAGTTGACTGCATCTCTCTTCAAAGACAGGATTTCTGCAATGAAAATTCTATTCTGGTGTGGGTGAAGTTTCATGTGTCTAGAAAATCATGATAAATGACATATTCACTCACTCCTCCCCAAAATATATGATACAAGATGAGAAAGAAAAAGATAACTACCATTAAAAACTCTTTCTTGGACAAAGAGAAGAGAATATAATCATCAACTGTATAGCATCTACCATGGGATAAGTGGATGGTGGGTAGGAACAACCAGGGCATCTCTGCCCTGTGATGAAAGGTATTCCTTGGTCAACCCATCTGGCTTCCCCTCGTTCTGCTCTGGCAGGAAATACTTTGTCTATTGATCCTGTGGCCATAACTAAGCGGGACAACAAGAGGTTTCCCTTCCCATGGCTACTTGCTTTCTCTTAGTGAGTTCATGAGCCTGGGACTGCCCCAGCTGTTGACCACTTTGTTGCAGATTATCATTTGTCAGGTTTTGTTTTTCAGGCATTACAACCTTCTTAAATCTTAATAAACACTTGATCGATCTGCATTCAGTCAAATCCAGTCAGAAAGATGGGTCCTTGAATCTCAACCACCATCTGGAAGTTTCTGTTCCTTGGCAGCAGGCCTTCCTGTTGTATCCACCATACTAATGATGCACTAAGGCAGGGAGGCAAGACTGAAATTTCTTTTGCTTCTTGTTGCATCCCAGAGATGGGCTTTTTATGCTATGGAAGAAAGATGATGTTCGGAGGGGTTGGATATCATGCTACCTCCAGGTTCCAGTCTCTTCTCTTTGTATTTAGCCTCCCTTCACTTCATTTATGTTAAATTTATCCTGGGATAGAGAATTTAGCTTTTCCAACTCACAGTGCTCCTCTCAGCCATTCTGGACTGCTGACTGATACAGGGTGGGCTTCTCTGAGAGAAGTTCTCTCTTCTTCCCACTAAACTTCCTTCTTCCTTGTAGGACATTACTGAAGGCTATAAGAAATAGACAATTCTCTCCAATATAATTATATTTTCTATCTCTAGAACATGGTTTGAGCCTTAATAATATTACATAAAACAGTTCAATCCAGCCGGCTTCCCAGCCAAGAACAGAGAAATTCTTAGTGCTCTGCAACCTACTGTGACTTAGCCAATTCTACATTTTAGGATGTCACTTACAAAACCTCACTTCCAAGAGCCAATGTTATTGTTATTTAGGTCTCATTTCATTGTAAGTGAAAGAAATCCATCTTAAAATGGCTTAAGAAGAAAAGGGAATGTATTGGCTCATGTGAATGGGAAATCCAGGGCTTCTGCTGGCTTTAGATGTGGCCGTTTCTAAAGCCTGAAATTATGCCATCAGTCTACTCTTGCTCCCTCAAAATCTCAGCTCTGATTTCCTTTGTATTGATTTTATTCTCTATCAGTAGTTCCAGGTTTATATTTAACCAGAAGAAATAAAGCATCACTTTTTTAATACAGTTACGTATTACATAACAATATTGCAAATAACAATGGACCACATATGTGATGGTGGTCCCATAAGATTATACTATATTTTTACTGTACTTTTTCTATGTTTAGATACACAAATACTTACCATTGTGTTACAGTTGCCTACAGTATTTTGTACAGTGGCATGCTGTACACATTTGTAGCCTAGGATAAATAGGCTATACTATACAGCCTAGGTGTGTAGTAGGCTATCCCATCTAGGTTTGTGTGAGTACACTCTATGACGTTCACACACAATGATGAAATCGCCTAAGGACACATTTCTCAGAATGTGTTCTCAGTGAGCCCCATTGAGAAGTGATGCATGACTATAATTCCAGTCAAAAACTCATTGCTGATAATCATTTACCCAACTGGAGCCACATGACCATTCCTAAACCAATCACTGTGGATAGAGAGGACACAACACAATGATTGGTCGTGCCTGGCCAAGTGCCCAAACTCAAAGCCAAGAACTGGAAATTAGCCCAACCTAAAACACACAGTCTGAAAATAGGAAGAATATTTTCCCCAGAGAAAGGAGTAGTTCTGTTAGCAGAAGAGATGCTGGACAGGCAAACAACAGAAGTCCACTTTAAGGACCATGACTATTTGTGCTGACTCTTGTTTCCCCAAAGCCCAGCCCAATGCTCATCACCTAGAGAGAACTCTATTAATATTTGTTGAATGGATGAATGAGTTCAGAGATTGTTTATATTCCAGTTACTCTATGGGGAAGCCTAGTGGAGGCTGAGCTCTTTAGGATCTTCCATGAGTTCAAGTGGATAGCCCAATTTTAATGGCTCCTGGATTTGCCTCATTGGTGAAATAATCCTCCTCTCTCCATAGGGACCCCTCTTCCCAACATTTCATCAGAAGGGAAATCTGGCAACTTACATGCTCCCTGAAATTTAAAAATACAACAAATTTATCTGAAGCAACAAAATTATATATTCATTCATTCATTCATTCATTCATTCCACCAACATTTACTGAGCACTTATTTTATACTAAGCATTGTGCTAGGTACAAAGATATGAGCATGAAGGTCATAATCCCTTACCTTAAGAAGCTCAAGCTTAATAGGCCAACAAATGATTTAAAAAAAAAAAAACCCACACACAAAAACACAAAACAAAGTGGAGGCAGCTTATGAAGTAAAAGATTATGGGCTTTGCTGGCCAGGTGCGGTGGCTCACACCTATAATTCCAACACTTTGGGAGGCTGAGGAGGGTGGATCACCTAAGGTCAGGAGTTCGAGACCAGCCTGGCCAACATGGTGGAACCCTGTTTCTACAAAAAATACAAAAATTAGTCAGATGTGGTGGCTCATGCCTGTAATCCCAGTTTCTCAGGAGGCTGAGGCAGGGGAATCGCTTGAACCTGGGAGGCGAAGGTTGCAGTGAGCCAAGATAACACCACTGCACTCCAACTTGAGCGACAGAGCAAGAGTCTCTCTTAAAAAAAAAAAGGTTTGGGCTTGCTGTTTGACCTTAGTTTGAAATTTGGCTTTACCTCCTAATTATCAATGAAACATTGGGAGTAATTAACCTCTTCAAGACTCTTTTTTCTTATCAGCAAAATTAGTTATAATTATATCACCAACTTCAGAGGGTTATCATGTGAATTAAATGATAATATATATGTACAGCCTGTAACTAGAGCCTGGTAAAAGTGGTAGCTCTTTTATTTGAAGCTGTGGAAGATTAGAGGAAAGATCAACTAACTCATCCTGTAGAAGTCAAAGAAGATTTGATGAAAGACATGAGATTTGAGCTGGTTCTTAAGGATGAAGAGGAGATCACAAAGTAGAGGATGATTGGGGTGGAGAGGAGCATTCTGACAGAGGAAACAGTTTATTCAAAGCTTTGAAAACCTGATGAAAATTGGTACGTTTAGAGAGCAACAAATACTTCCAGATGCCTGGTGTATTACTGGGATAGTGAGGGGAGTGGAAGGTGTGAAATGCCAGTATTCAGGGAAAGAATAAGGATTCTGGGATTTCTTTGTCCAGTGGGGTTAAAGGGTACCTGGCAATCTCTGCCCAAGAACCATAAATCATTGGTGTTCCAGGTAAGTGGGTGTCAGAACAGCTATTATTTCTTCTATACACACATTAAGATGGTACCTTTCAAATAGACGGAGAAGTTGAGGGTCCATTTATAGTTCCTTCTAAATGACTTGCAATAAATCACAATATTTATTATTCAGAGTCTTGTTTGAATGAAGCAGGGATTGTGAGTTGGGGTGGGAGAGGGGTGTGGCTTTACTCCTGGGGAAAAGGCTGGGGGATTTAATGAGATAATATTCATAAGGTGCTTTGAACTCCCCAAGGCGATATGCTACAGCTACCACTTAGGGACTCTGCAAGATCTGGGGAGATAATGTTTCTAAGTGAAGATGCCAGACTGCAGGAATGCTAGACAGAACAGAGGGGGGTGGAGGGGGAAGACTTGGTCCTTAAGTTATTTCTCTCATCAGCATCACAGCTAGAACAATCCATTACAGCAAGCACAGAGAAATGCCAGTTTGCCAGTTAGGGGGCTTGGGTCCAGATGCTCAGGCCTATGTGGCATCCTTCACTGGAGAAACACCCACTAGTTTCTACCCTGAGCCACATGCCACTCACACATTAAGCAGACTACCAGGGGCTCCAGAGCCTTGCTCACAGCCTTGGTCCTGAACCTTTCTCTCTTAGCTATCTTGTGTTCCACTTCTCATTCTAATTCCGGTGGTCAGTTATGACAGAAAAAAAGACAGCTAGGATCCAGGATTCCAAATTCCTGACTAGCTGCTTACTGATGTCACAGGTCCCTCATGGGTGCATACTACAAAAAGAACATAAAAACTTTGTCTACCACTAGGATGGGGGACGGCTAGATTGTGGGAGGGGAGGTCATTATTAGCTCCTTTCACCCTGCTGAGTCCCTCCTTTTCTCTGGATCATTCCCTCATTCCTACCTGGCATTACACATAGAGACAGGGATAGCCCCAGTTCCATGAATGGACCATTCTGGAAAGAATAAAACATTTTAAAAAGTCCATAAAGAAGAGAGAACTTCCGGTCTCTTTGTTGCCTCACCCAAAGCTTGCTGCCTTCACCATGGCCCAGTTCTTGGTCCCTGATGACTCTATTTGAATATGATCCACTTTAGAATTCCTTCTCCTTACACATTGTATTTGTTAGATGAAACTAACTGCTGTAACAAATTCTAAAATTTCAGTGGCTTAACTCTGTTAAAAGCTTGCTTTTTATTTGCGGTCAATGTGTATGTTTTTCTTCAGTCTAGGGGAGCCAGTCCACAGGGGGAGGGAGAGACAGGCTTATGTTCCATTTAGGGATTCAAGGTGACAGAGTTTTCCATCTGCATCAAGTGGCTTTCAAGGTCACCCTGGTGTTAGCATCCAATTTTCAAAAGAAGAAGAGCATGAAGGATTAGATGTGGGAGATATTGGTGGGCCAAGCCTCAGAGGGACACACCTCACAACCACTCATAATCCATCAGCTAGATTGCCATAATATGACCCCACTTAACAGCGAGGAAGGCAGGAAATATAGTCTTACTGCATGATTAGAGCAGGAGTGAATGGAGGATTTGATTAACAGCTAGCTAGCTTACCATGATATGGATCTGCAAGATCCAAATTGTAAAATATTACATGAGAATTTGGCTTTAAGGATACAGGATCAAGGTGTTGGAAAGAGTATGGCAGCACTTGCAGATCCCAGTCAAATCAATGGAAAGCCATTGAAGACATGGTGGGGAAGATTAGATATTTGCTCCAGTTTGAGAAATGCTGCTTGCAGGAGCCTCATGAGCTGGTGAGTTGGACAGAGGGCTGGGGCCTCAGAGGCCCAGGGCAATAGGGAGATACCACATGTTGATAGTTCTGCGTAGAAGTGGCCATCAAAGAGAACAGACAGTGGGACAAGCTTAGGGATATATAAAGGGGTTGGTTGAAAACCTCATCTTTGCAGATTTTAAGTCTTTAAGAAAGATGACAGGCATGTGGGAGGAGGAGAAGTCTGTGAATAGGTTACAAAAATCCTTCATGACTGAAAGTGGCACAGAGGTTGATAAATAATATCACTGGAGTTAGGAAAAGAGCAATGGGACTGCCTTAAAGGAGATGCATAAGGAAAGAGCCATACAGTATTCTGGACAGGTGAGCAGAAAGGTAGGAGGATTCCCAGCTCCATGGTGTGGTCTTGAGGTGGAAGGTATGAGAGCAGGAGCAGCCTTTGCTTGAGAGGGCTTAGTTGGCTCTGGCTGCTAGGACACAGCACTATAGACTGGTTTATAAACAACAGAAATTGACTTCTCCAAGTTCTGGAGTCTGGGAAGTATATTGTCAGGGTGCCAGTATGGTCAGGTTCTTCTGAGAGCCCTCTTCTGGGTTGCAGACTGTCAACTTCCTGTTTTATTCTCACATGGAGGAAAGACAGCTAACTCACTCTTGGGGCTCTTCTAAAAAGGACACCAATCCTATTAATGAGAGTGCCACCATCATGACCTAATCACTTCCCAAAGGACCCACCTGCAAATACCATCACATTGGAATTTAGGGTTTCAACATATGAATGTGAGGGACACAAACATTCAGTCCATTGCAGCCGTAAAAGATACAGTGGGCTTAGATGCAACCAGGTCTCAGTCCAGATGAAGCGGTGCAGAGAGCATACCAGGAGGCCTTTGAGGGTAGGCAGGGATCTTATAGGGCCCCAATGCAGAGGAGATCCCAAGAGGAGAATAGCTTGGGAATGGGCCAGGGCTGACCTGGGTGGGACTTTGAGAAAATGGGAGAGAAGATCTGACCAGATGGACCTCGGACTGAGGAAGACAACAAGCCCCACTATGACTAGTGCGTTTCACTATATGTGAATTATACCCCAATTTAAAAAAAAATGTAATAAAACTCATGAGGGCAACTTTTTAAAAAATGATGTAAATTACATCGAAATATATCAACCATTTCCCCCAAATGAAGAAGTTTGGGTTTTGTACACATTTTTAAGAGGTTTAAAGTATGAAGAAGACCAAATAACTTTTTAAAATCTAAATATAATGGCTAATACGTGAACAATAATGAATATTTAAGAAAGACCTCAAACAAAGAAATGAATTATTCTGCTGCTGTCTTCCTCAAGCACATGAAGTTTCTCTGAGCTGGCGTATGTTTCAATTCAGGTTGGTAATGCCTGACAGAGAAGTAGAAAGTTAGTTTCCTTGGGAAAGAAAAAGAATGGATTCCACCTTAAAGATTAAATTTTGATCTGAGAGCTATAAGAGCAGTGTCAAATAATTATTATTGTTATTTTTACTAATCTATTTCACTTTATAACAAGTTGGGAAATTTCTGACTCGGTTTAAATGAGACTTCAATTCTCCCAGGCCTGATCTGCCACCTGAGGCAGGATCTCCTGCTGAAAAAGTGCTGTGCTGAGGCATTAAAATGACAGCTCCCACTGAGAGAAATAACGGAGCCAGATTCTTGCAGCAGAGATGCTGAACAGTAGGGGAGGAAGTGAGGAAGGGAAGCTAATTTTTCCAGGCAGATCTGAATGCTTCTTTTTCATAGGCCCTCTTAGTCAATATTTATCTAGCTATTCGAAGAATTATAACCAATTGTTGATCTCTTTTTCCTTTTCCTTAAATGTATTTCTTTGCCTCTTCGTAGTACACTGAACTTGGGGGAACAGAATGAAGTTCTAGCTTCTTCATTCCAAGCCTTACGATATCAGAAGAAAACTTGTGGCTGAGATTTGACCAAACTGTGAGGCTCAGACAATTGGTGCAAGCCCCGTGGAAAAGAAAGCTTATGCCCCCACCTTCCAGGTGTTGATTTATAGAGTTAAGCTTCTTTAAGTATATTTTCCTAGAGTCTTTTGTTTTTATTTTTGCCTTGGCGCCATTTGGAGTGGGCTTTACTGACCAATCCTTCTGACTCACTGCTATCTCTGACTGTAGACATTAGAATAGTTTTCCTGGGAGAAGAAATCTTCTTTGCTATTTTAAATTACAGTGGGATACACAGAAAATGTAGAGTAAAAGGTCCCAACTGGCATTTCTGTAACTGTTGAGTAAGAAGCGTAAAGGAGCCCAGGTTTTGCTGGCCTTCCACCTTGGCTTTTTGATGGGGAGCCTGAGCCAAGTCCATAGAGGTCCAGAAGTCAGGGGAGAAGTCAGAGATCAAGTCTAAGGGGAAATGCCTGAGTTTGTGTACAGATGTTTTCTTGAGAATGCCTTAAGGAATACCAGTGAGGAAGTGAAGAAAGCAGAATTGGGTGGAGTTGAAGGGGAAGTTGAGCTGAGATGCAGTTCCAACAGATCCCAGGAGAGCTCTGAGGCTGAAATGACTCTCAGAGATCTCCAAAATTGAGATGAGAGGGCTGGAACTTTGTATCCCCACAATGACTAGTGGTTGAATAGAGGCTGTCCCCCATGGAGGGGCTACCTTGAGAAAGGCAGTTCCCTTCAGCTAAGGACGATTTCTGTAGATAGTCAGCAGGCAACGCTCCCAGCAGCTGGGAGTGAATGCTCAGCTCTGATGAGGGGAATGTGAGTGGTATATCACACACTCATTATGGGGCCACCCTTTATACATGTATACAATTTACTGCTGAAGCCTTTTTTGGACTCTAAAATGTGACTCTTTTCTGTCACTTATGTCTCAGTCTGTTTTGTGTTGCTGTAACAATACCACAGATTGGGTAATTTATAAAGAAAAGAAATTCTCACAGTGCTGAAGGCTGAGAAGTCCAAGATCAAGGTGCCAGCATCTGGTGCAGGCCTTCTTGTTTACAGCATCCACGATAGAAGGTGGAAGAGAGGGCAGGAAAGCCAGAGGTTGAACTCCTAGCATGAAGTCCTTTAATAATTGACATTAATCTACTCATGAGGATGGAGCCCTCATGACCTAAACACCTCCCATTAGGCTCCACCCTTCAACACTGTTTCATTGGGGATTAAGTTCCCAACACATGCTTTTGGGAGGGTACATTCAAGCCATCGCAATTTGCTTCTGGATTTACACTTGCATGACAATTCTACATCTGTCATCTAGTTTCTTAAATCCTAATAGAATTCTAGATGGGAAGGGAACATGATCTAATCCAACACCCTCATGTTACAAATGGAGAAACTGCGGCTATGAGAGCAGGAATAAGTTATTTTGGTGTCAGACTCAGGATTGGAATCAAGTCTTTTGACTTCCAAACTGCCATGCTCTTTCCATTACCAATGTATGCTGCCTCCATTTCATTCTTATGGTGGCCCTGAAAAATATGAAGGAAAAGTGTATTTTCTTTATACCTGGGAGATATTGTGGGTTTGATTCCAGATAATTGAAATAAAGCAAATATCACAATAAAATGAATTATATAATTTTTTTGGTTTCCCAATGCATGTAAAAGTTATGTTTATACTATACTGTTTGTCTCTTAAATGTGCAATAGCATTATGTCTAAAAAAAAGTACATGCCTTAATTTAAAAACTACTTTATTTCTAAAAAAATGCCAACTATAATATATCTGAGCCTTCAGGGAGTCATAATCATTTTGCTGGTGGAGTATCTTGCCTCAATATGAATGGTTGCTGACTGATTAGGGTGCTGGTTGATGGAAATTGGGGTGACTATGGCAATTTATTAAAATAAGACAACAACGAAGTCTATTGCATCAATTGACTCTTCCTTTCAGGAAAGATTTCCCTGTAGCATGCAATGCCATTTGATAGTGTTTTACCCACAGTAGAACTTCCTAACTTCCTTCAAAACTGCAGTCAATTCTGTCAACCCCTGCCACTGTTTTATCAACTAAGTTTATTTAATATTCTAAATATTTTGTTGTCATTTCAACAATATTCATAGCATCTTCACCAGGAGTAGATTCCATCTCAAGAAACTGCTTTCTTCACACCTCCATAAAAAGCAACTCCTCATCTGTTCAAGTTTTATAATGAAATTTTATCATGAGATTCAGTCACATCTTCAGGCTGCACTTCAAATTGTAGTTCTCTTGCTATTTTCACCACATCTGCAGTTACTTCCTCCAATAAAATCTTGAACCCCTCAAAGTGATTCAGGAAGATTGGGATTAACTTTTCCGTCAGACAAATCACCATCTATGGCAGCTATAACATTATGATATATTTATTAAACAACAAGACTTAAAAATCAAAATTACTCCTTGATCCATGGGCTAAAGAATGGATATTGTGGTAACAGGCATGAAAACAAATATTGATCTCCTGTACATCTCCATCAGAGCTCTTGGTTGACCAGGTGTGTTCTTACTGAGCTGTAATATTTTGAAAGGAATCGTTTTCTGAGCAGTAGGTCTTAACAGTGGGCTTCAAATATTCAATAAGCCATGCTATAAATAGAATGCTATCATCCAGGCTTTGTCATTCCATTTATATAGCACAAGCAGAGTAGATTTAGCATAATTGTTAAGGGTCCTTGGCTTTTCAGGATGGGAAATGAGCATTGGCTTCAACTTAAAGTCCCCAGCTGCATTAGTCCCTAACAAGAGAGTCAGCCTGTCCTTTGAAGTTTTGAAGCCAGGCATTGACTTCTTCTTTCTAGCTATGGAAAGTCCTAGATGGCACCTTCTTCCAATAGAAGGCTGTTTTGTCTACATTGAAAATGCGTTGTTTAATGGAGCCGCCTTCATCAATTTGTCTTAGCTGGATCTTCTGGGTAACTTGCTGCAGCTTCTACATCAGCACTTGCTGCTTCACCTTTTATCTTACGAAGACAGTGTCTTTTCTTAAACCTCTTGAGTCAAACTCTGCTAGTTTCATACTTTTCTTCTGCAGCTCCTCAACTTTCTCACCTCTCATAGAATTGAAGAGAGTTTGGCCCTTGTTCTGAATTAGGCTTTGGCTTAAGGGAATGTTGTAGCTGGTTTGATTTTATATCCCGACCATTAATGCTTTCTCAGTATTAGCAATAAGGCTATTTTGCTTACTTATTTGTGCGGTAACTAGTGTAGCCCTTTTAATTTCCTTCAATAACTTTTTCATTGCATTCACAACTTGGCTAACTTTTTGTCACAAAAGGCCTGGCTTTCAATCTATCTCAGCTTTCAATGTGCCTTTCTCACTAAGCATAATTGATTCCTAGCTTTTGATTTAAAGTGAAGGATGTGCAACTTTTCCTTTCGCTTGAACACTTAGATGCCATTGTAGGAGTATTAATTGGCCTAATTTCAATATTGTTGTGTCTAAGGGAATAGGGAGGCAGGAGCAGAGAGAGAGAGAGAGAAATGGAAAAATAGCCAGTGGTAGAACAGTCAGAACACACACAACATTTATTGGTTAAGTTTGCCCTCTTACATGGGCACAACTTGTGATGCCTCAAACCAATTACAATATCAAGGGTCACTGATCCCAGATCACCATAACAGACACAATAATAATAATGTAGTAGTCTAATGTAATAGCATAATAATGTAATAATAATAATGTAAAAGTTTGAAATATTGTAAGAATTACTAAAATGTGACAGAGACCCAAAGTGAACACATACATGCTATAGGAAAAAAGTACCAATAGACTTGCTCAACTCAAGGTTGCCACAAACCTTCAACTTGGCAAAACTCAAAATCTGAAAGCACAATGAAACAAAGCACAATAAAATGAGGCATGCCAATATTTATATAAAAATGAAGTAATCTGGCAAAGCTCATGTAAACCAAAAATGAAATTCTAAGACCCCCCAACCATCTGAACAGACTTCCTCCTAGGCCAGGGCACTTTAAAATTTAACCTGAAAGACCATGAAGGGAAGTGGGTGTAGGACGTACCCCATTATGCCTCTCCAGTGTTAACATCAAAACAACCTTAAGTCTGATAATAACAATTTAAAATTTATTCTCTCTGAAGCCTGCTACCTGGAGGCTTTACCTGTTTGATAAAACTTTGATCTCCACAACTTCTTATCTCAACCCAGACCTTCCTTTCTACTGATAACTCTTTCAACTAATTACCAATTAGAAATCTTTAAATCTACCTATAATCTAGCTTGGAAGCCCTACCCCCACCACCCCTCCACCCCCACTTTGAGTTGTCCCACCTTTCTGGACTGAACCAATGTATTTCTTAAATGTATTTGATTAAAGTCTCATGTATCCCTAAAATGTATAAAACCAATGCACCCTCACCACCTTGGGCACATGTTCTTAGGATCTCCTGAGGGCTGGGTCATAGGCCATGGTCACTCATATTTGGCTCAGAATAAATCTCTTCAAATATTTTATAGAGTTTCACTCTTTTTGTCAACACTTACAAAGGTAGAAAGTGGAAAGATTCTACAGGTCTGTTAGAGGACAAAGCTGTTGCTCTGCCCACCACATCACCCAGGGGGACCTTCCCCAGGAGGCCCCACCTCTATTCAGTGAAGCTCAATGATCATTTATTGAGCAAGTGGACACTGTAGGCCCCGAAAAAATAAAGATTAATCACTACATCAACTTTCAATGAGTTCATCCCATCTAAGTGGGGTAAAAAATAAAAGTATAAACCAGTTAAGAGCTACTTGGTAAAGGTTCTGAATGACTAACAAATGCTCCAACAGAGGAAGACCCTAACTCAGCCTGAAGGCTTCCTAGAAGAGGTGATACCTGAAGGTATTCATTTACATTTGAACCATGATTCATTCACATTGAACAATGCCTCATCGTCCCTCCACGCCAGCACCTTGACTTCTAAGGCATTCTCTAGCTCAGGTGTCTCTCCATTATCCTCGCAGTGACCAGAACCAGCCACCTAGAAGAGGAAACCAGAGCAAAGTTTTCCCCCACCCACCAATGACAGCCCATCTGTAACAGATAATTTATTAAGCCCTCTCAAATCTGAGTGCTCATCCTCTTCCCCTCACCCTCACATTTGTCTTAGTTTATATATCATGACTGCTTAACTGAACAAGTAAAATCACCTCCTGTCTGGTCTCCCTGCCCCCAGTTTTGCCCTGCCCTCTCCTTTCTGTTCCTACCATACAGGGCATATATGACTTTGCCATTTTCTGTTAAAAATCTTTCTATGACCCCACAACAACTTTCTCTTGATATGATGTGTTGACACTTGTATGGCTTCACATGCTGTTTATCTGCCTGGAAAACCCTTAACAGAATCCTTTTTGCCTTGCAAACTCCTTGCATAATCATTTAATGTGTAGCTGTTCAAAGATGTAAAAACCATTCTTAGCTTGTAGTTTAGTCCTTGAGAGCCAGATTTGGCCTATGAGTTGCAGTATGCTAACCCCTTGCCATAAAGGGTGAGTAGAGAGGGTCCACACTGAGGGGAAAGGCCAGGGAGATAAGCAGTGGCTGATCATGGAGGGCTAAAATGGCAGCCAGAAAATCTAGGACTTGACTGTGGAATCAATGGTGAACTATCAAAGAGCTTTAAGCAGGGAAGGGACATGATCTGATTTGTGTTTTATAAAGGTTCAGCTAGTGCAGTAGCAAAGGAAGTCTTTATTCATCTGAACTAGAAAAACTATATCCATCCAGTCACTATCTTCTGATCCCAACATGTGAGCATCTCAGGTGGATTCCAACACCATCTCTTTTTCCAAGTGAGGAATTGTTGGAAAGAGGTAACCCTCAGGACTATAAGCTCTTATATCTTTCTGCAAGAGCAAGGGTCCTTGGATTTGTGAGAATGTTCCTTGGGGACAACTTTCCTTATCCCTTCCAAGGAAAATAAAAGGGCCATTTGTAACCAATCAACAGGGCCCATGAAGAACATTCTCTGTGCCTCTGCAGACCCATTTCTGCCTGGGTCTCCTGATGACAATGGTTATTTATCTGACCTTCTCTTCCACATCATTCCAACTCCCACACTTAGTTCCAAAACAGGTCTTAAATCGCTCAGGAGCCAAGCCAAGCCAGGCTGAAAAAGGAAGTAACCGTAGCCAGGCCAGTGTTCCAGCACTCTCTGCAGACATCAAAACAAAGACAGGGTAAAGTCCGAAGAAATCACCTGCAAAAAATCAAGGCAAGATGTTGGCATCTTCTTCAGGGATTGTCCCAAATTAAGATTGAAATGTCTGTGCATAAAACAGGCAAGGGAGTCAGAAGTCTTTCCAGGGGATGCCTTAGTAGCTAAATCAGATGATGACAATTGCTGGATATTACAAATTTGTGCATAAGTTAAATGAGTATCTGCTTTTGGTTGCCAGGGAGACCACCTTAAGAATGTCAGCTTAATACTGGCCTCTAGGGAGGCCATACCCACTTTACTGCCAGTATTAACTCTCCTCTATACACTTCCCTCCAAGCAAAGAACCTTGATTCTGACTGTACTGACTTGCTGAGGTTGTGGTAATTCTACTTTGCCATTATCATGCTGTGTCTACCTTCATGCTGTAGTGCTGGTGTGAGATCTACTCTGTTAGCTCCAGGCTAGAAGAAGGCCAAATTAGTCATTCAAATACTAAGTCTTCAATGCATCTGCACCACCTCTCCCATGCCACAATCCTTTATTCAGGTAAAGTGACATCCTCAGCATTCTATAATAATCCTCTAGGGATAATGTCACCAAGGAGGGACAAAGCTTTTGGTTTCATGAGTTCTATTTAGGATTGAGCTTTAGAAACATAGTTCAAATGGATCAAATAACTTGAAGTTGGCAGGCTTTCAAAGTTTTTAAATTATGTTAGGAAAGTCATCATGAGAAGTGCCTACAGTTGTCCCAGTAAAACCTTTCCAATATTCTGATGGCCAAATATTTCAGATAAAATATCCCAACAAGTTGCTGGGTCCTTAAGGATCTTATAGTCCAGACCTCATGTTTATTAAAAAAAAAAAAAAAAAAAAAAAAAAAAACAGTGAATATAGCAAATTATCCCACCAAATACCTGGCTATTTTGATGGCCTGCAGAGAACACATTTATTTTCTGCTGTAGCAAGAATCTGTCTATCCATCTTTAAGAAGAAGACCTTGGCTGACAGGGTTCATTTGGTGCTTCTCAGAATAGGATGGCTTTGGGGCAGGTAGAGGTATTATAGGATATTTGTGAAGGATTATTTCTGGATTGCTAAACTACTTAGTGACCTATTTTGAGGTTATCCAGTTAAGACTGGGGTACTATTTAAGAGGAAGAGGAAGCTCCAGAAGTAGAAATAATCCCAACATCCCCACCACCTTTCACCTTTGGAGAATTGGTAAAGGAAGGCTGTGACCAAGTATTTAGCGTTCTGCCTTCACGAGATTCCATTAAGTCCTTATCTTATGCAAAAAGTCAGCTTTGAGGACCTGGGATTAAATTATATTAGGGCAAAAATGAAGAGGAAAGGGACCCTACAAGTCTCACTACCAAAGCCTTGCATATATGACAAACCAGGCACCCAACTCACAAATCAGAATCGCTGGCCTTAAGCAATCATTTGCAAGGTTGGGGTATATGTGTGGAGGGTCACTGGGTGTGCCGGCTCAAAGGGGGAAAACCACCTGCTTACACATCCACTGCCTGGCGGAGCAAGGAGCCCACACCCAGGAAATACACAGGTGGGGACTAATTGCTTCACCCACTATAGCAGGCTTATTCCACTATCCAAAGTCACCCAGATTATAGGAGAGAGGGTGTCTTTAGTATGTAGATGTCCTGTCAGAATTCACCCAGATGACGTGAAAATTCTGAAAATAGTATTAAAAGAAAAACTTTAGAATAATCAGATGTAACAGAGTTTAATTGAATGAAGATCAGCTCACCAACTGGGCAGTCTTAAGGACCAGAATAGGTTCAGGGCAACTCCAGGGATGCTACTTGGTTGGGTAACATTTACAGACCAAAAAAGGAAAGTGACATACAGAACACAGAAGCAAAGTACAGAAACAGCAGGGTTAGGTACAGGTTGGCGTTTGCCTTATCTGAACACTGTTTAAATATTTGGCTGCCTGCAATGGACTGAAATTTGGCTGCAGTGATTGGCTGAGACTCGCTACCTGTTATGAGAGTACGTTACACTCTGTGTACACAGCAAGTCAGGTTACAGTTTAATATGTATGAAGAAACCTTTAAGCCAATATTAAAATATGTATGGATGCAGCTTTAGGCCAAACTTAAGTTAATAGTAATTTACTGTGAGAAGGCCCCAGTCTAATGGAAGTGTGCAAGTCTAATAAAACTCCACTTACGAAGTTTGTGCCTGGATGCTCTGGTCTCCCTGACTGAGGCAGGTATCACATGTCTTAAGTTCCTCTTGCAGAGCAGGTCTGGACTTCTGCTGGGCTGACTCAACTTTGTTGGGCTATTCTCCTGAGGCAGTTCTCATGACCAGATCTCTGACAATCAATTATTTCACTGGATCACTATGACTTCTCTGGGGCCAATCATTCCCTGCACCTTGTACACAAGCAAGCGTCCAACTCTGCCTGGTATGACTAGGTGAGTACTTCTTGGGGGTCAGCTCTTTGGTGCCTACTGTGTAATCTGAAGCTCTGCAGAAGCACTAGGTGTTCTTCAGGTGTCTCAGGTGTAACCTGAATGAGGATCATAACCAAGAGCCCTTGCTAGATTAAGGCACTAATCCCAACCCCACAGGCTGGCCAGGGCAGATGGGACCATTTGGTGAGTGGGGTCATCACTTAGCTTTGCAACTTTTTCTTCCCTGGAATGAATGCCATCAACACTCTACCTGCACTTCTACACCTTGCAAAACAGAAATCTAGCCATTGCCTGTGGGTACCTCCCAGCTAAACCACCACACACTCATAAACTCATAAAGGGACACTGCATTATCTCTCTGTATGGGAAAGAAGCTGAACTTTGGACCTGGTCAGGCTCACTGAAATATCCTTGAGCTTGGGGTGGAGAGAGGAGACATGCCTCTGACACCCCATTAACATGAGAAAGTAGATTGAGAGCAGGGGAGTTATGCTGTTCAACAATAGTGGCAAGCATTCATCGTGTGTTTACTATGGGGCAGGCATTGTTTAAGTACTTTGCATGTATGAAATCATTTAAGCCTTCCGATAATCAGCCAAGGTACATCGTGTTTTTGTTTCTTTCTTTTGTTTTTTGTTTTTTTGTTTTTTTTTTTTGAGATGGAATCTCACTCTGTCACCCAGGCTGGATTGCAGTGATGTGATCTCGGCTTACTGCAACCTTCGTTTCCCAGGTTCAAGTGATTCTCCTGCCTTAGCCTCCCAAGTAGCTGGGACTACAGGTGCGTGCCACCACACTCGGCTAATTTTTGTATATTTATTTTATTTTATTTTATTTTATTTTATTTTGAGAGGGAGTCTCCTTCTGTCTCCAGGCTGGAGTGCAGTGGCGTGATCTCCGCTCACTGCAACCTCTACCTCCTTGGTTCAAGCAATTCTCTCTGCCTTAGCCTCCTGAGTAGCTAGGATTACAGGCACACACCACTACACCCAGCTACTTTTTGTATTTTTAGTAGACGTGGGGTTTCATCATATTGGACAGGATGGTCTCAATCTCCTGACCTCATGATCTACCCGCCTTGGCCTCCCAAAGTGCTGGGATTACAGGCATGAGCCACTGCACTCACCCTTGTATATTTATTAATAGTAGAGATGAGTTTCACCATGTTGGCCAAGCTGGTCTTGAACCACTGACCTCAAGTGATCCACTTGCCTTGGCCTCCCAAAGTGCTGGGATTACAGGCATGAGCTGTCGTGCTGGGTCTGTTTGCATTCTATGTATGAGAAAAATGAAGCACAGAGAAGTGAAGGGGTTTGATGCACATAGTAAGCGGCTGAATGAGGAATCAAACCCAGGCTGCTGGCTCCTGAACCCGAGTCTAACCTTTATTCCTCTCCTAGGACTGTATTTCACATTCTATAATTTAATCCTTCCAGGTACCCTGAAAGCTTTACTAGCCCATTTTATGGAGAAGAGGTTGAGTTTCAGAGAGGCTAAAAAATTTTTCCAAAAATCACAGTGTTAGCCAAGCAGGGATTTCAGTCCCTGCCTCCAAGGCCCACATTTTGACCCCATATGACACTCAGTAGGTTTGTTTTCCAGAAGTTTTTTTTTTTTTTTTTTTTTTTGGTCAGCTTTTTAAATGACTTTAAAAGTTTACTCAACAGAAGTAATTTCATTACTATTTTGGGGAGGGAATCACCAACTTTTTGGTGCAAACAATGCCAGCCTTCTTTTAAGCTTTAAGAGCACAACTTCTTAGGAAATGACATAAGCAATAATTTGACACCTCCATCTCCCTTAAAATAATATATTTTATTAATGCATGCATAGCTTTAGCAAGTTAGCCTGAGATAAATGATAGAATTCCACTATCCAGAGGCAAAAGCAGGGTCTATTAGAACTCATTATTGCATTTTCCGGAAGTTTTAAAGCATATGAGGTGGGAGAGCCATTCAGAGAGGATTAAAAAATAGATATTTGGAGGGTAATTAAATTAATATGTATTTTTCACACATTGTGGATTTGAAGTTACATCATGTGGGGTTTGGAACACAGAAATATATTACATGTTACTTAGTTTGCAAATAAAATGTCCATGCCTTATTCATTTAATGACATGAAAGCCTAGAAAAGGATGGAAACAAACTGGGACAAGTAAAAAAATAAATAAACAAAAAGACCCTTAGGGATTTAGAAAAACAAACAAACATGTTTTTCAGTACTTTTTAAAATTGTCATGGTTTCTCTTCCTTGGTTATTGTAGAGCTCTCCTGCAGTCACACACAATTTGCAGTTGACCATTTGGGAGAAAGTATTTTGGCCCAATTGTATAGTCTCTCTGTCCCATCCACAAAGGATGGCACAGTCCAGAGGGCTGCTGCCATTCATCAAACGGGCTCAGCTTTTAGACTCAGCTTTTAGAGCCACCCCATGGGGAAGGGCAATTGTTCCTCATGGTCCCAAGGGAGGGCATCAGTTTGGCTGTGACAGTCCCCAAATCACATGCATAATTTATTCCAGGGGAAGTATTATAGGACCAACAAAAAGAAATGTGTGCTGTATTATTTTGTAGGTTCCAACTGGTTGGATATGAAACAAAACAAAAAAGAAATTACATAGTTGATGCAAAATTAGAACATTTAACATTTCTATTTCTTTTAGACATTTTAATCTATTCCTCCATGAGGATAGCTAATGGTTGTCTAAAAGCTTTTGCCACTTTTCGACTGCATTTTAAGACACCTATTTTCTCTAGCTGGTCCTTCCAACAAAACCATGTTCGTTTTGTTCTTAGGATTTATTTCCAAGGATACAGTTCTTAGAGTAATTTAGGAATTATCCAAAGAATTATTAAAGGATTTAAGAATCTTAATATAGCAGTATTAATTTACTAAAGGATCCTTCAGGAAATGTTTCTGAATGTCTGATGGTGAGGAAAATCTTAGAAAAAATTATTGAAGCCGTGGAGAAATACAATGCTACTGTGATAAGTCTTTTTATATAAAAATGTATACATATATATATGTATGTTACATTTATATCAGGCAAATTCCTTTGATAGTATTATGCTAATACTTTTCCCAAAACATATTATTTTCATCATCATGAAGAGATACATGATGTGTAAGCTGATCTGCAAGGAAGGATAATATGCTTGTTGATGAATGCCTTTTCTATTTACAGTTCTATTCTTAAAGGTAATTAAATTCAACTTTGATCTCAGCTTAATAAGAAGAACTATTTGAGTTTCAAAAGTAATATTTAATATCAGAAAGCCAGTCCTCTAAGTATTTCCTTGTGTTAGCTAGTGGTGAACGACCCAGATGGTATTAATTAAACAACCAACCTTGAGCACAGAAGAGTACACAAAATCTCAATCAGTGACTTTAAAGATTCTTCTCCCTCCTTGGGCACATTAAGTTTTCATCTACAACATCTGAGGGACATCATCTGCTTTGCTCATATATCACCCCAATAATGAGTTGAAAATAGAATTTCTCCTCTGTAGAGCATTTCTATAATTTGTAGGAAAATGCTGTGAAAGCTTTTTATGTAAGAGCAAGAGTTCAAAAGTCATGATCAAGTGCAGAAGGGGACTCCTCCCTTGCTTGCTACAATGGTGGGTCTATGAACTGGCCAACCTTTCCTTTCACTGAGACCCTGGGGGTTTTCTGGAGGTAGCAACTGGGGTGGAGCTGACCTGTGGGAAAGGAAAATGGTCACCTTGCATTGGTGCAAAAGATAGAAAAGAAGGACCCCTTGTGGTTGGGCAATAGAAAAAGGAGTGAGATAAAGAGAGATGTCCGAACTTGGGATTCCAAGCCGAATGCTGTTCAATGGATGGTGCAAACCTTGTCCGCGTTCCTTATACCGTCTCCAGTGAAATCCACATTGTTCACAAATGCTGTTGTACAATTTAATTCTGTAGTATAGTTCAGAGAAGAGAACAGGAAAGAACTGATGTCCTGGTTACATTCTCGCGGAACCAATACAAGTAGAACCCCAAAAATCTACTGTTCTGAAAATGAGTTGAAAAGTTGCGAATCGTGTTTTGCTTTTAGAAGTGAGTGACAGACTACTGACCCAGATTGCTTTCTGTGTAACCTAAGAGAAGTATCTACTTGAGAGTGTAAATAGTAGGAAAATAATAAGACACTAAATATGCAGGCTCCCAAATGAATGACCTATGTTAGAATTAAATAATTTAGTAGACATGTGACCATAAGCAAATCACTTTACATCTTTGGAATTCATTTTCCCAGGTGTGCAATAAAAAGCTTTGCCTAAATCAGCAATGAGCAAACTCTTGGCCTGAAGAATGCATTGGCCCACCTAGTTACACATATAATTTAATTTGTGTGTGAATTTATGACAGCAAATATTATCTTTGATATAATTTAAGCATGAAGTTAGAAGTTAGAAGGTTGCTTCTTTTTTTTTTTTTTTTTTTTTCTTTTGATATGGAGTCTCGCTTTGTCTCCCAGGCTGGTGTGCAGTGGCGCGATCTCGGCTCACTGCAAGCTCCGCCTCCCGTGTTCATGCCATTCTCCTGCCTCAGCCTCCCTAGTAGCTGGGACTATAGGTGCCCGCCACCACACCTGGCTAATTTTTTGTACTTTTAGTAGAGACGGGGTTGCACCGTGTTAGCCAGGATGGTCTGGATCTCCTGACTCGTGATCTGCCCGCCTTGGCCTCCCAAAGTGCTGGGATTACAGGCGTGAGCCACCGCGCCCGGCCAAAAGTTGCTTCTTTATTGGGATTTCCACAATATTCCCAGAAATAAACATTTCAGTGACTAAAAGGCAGTGCCACATTCTTTAATTGGCATTTTTCTACATGGTTTTCTAAGCTAAAATATAACAGGTATCAAATTATTAGAATATATATTTTTCCACAGGAATCAATAAAGCTATTTTTTTCATTTTGTCTGATAGAAAATGGGTCATATATACTTTTTTGAGGGGAGAGATAGTGCAAAAGAAAAAGTTTGCTGTCACTGGGTAGAATAATTCTAACTCTTTTGAAATTACGGCTAAGGCTTCTCAAAGTGGACTTTGTAGGTGACTAGTAAATCTCAATTGGCCTACAGTAATTCTGTATTATAACTAGAAATCAGGGGCTCAGAACTAAATTGCTTGGAAAAATTGTTCTTTTTAAATTCTGTTAACTGTAAAGAAATGATAAAAACGAATGAATTAGTTGCTTCCCTGATATTTATTATTGTTTAGGGTGACAGGAAGAGGGGAAATTGACGCTGCTGACTTGCTCCTTTGTTCTAACTTTATTGTTGAAGACTCTCTTGTTCTGTGAACTTTCCTTTTGGATTCCAAGCCTCATTTGTAATTAAATCTCTAAAGAATAGAAAATCAGGAAGCAAGTTGCCACCCAAGAAAATACAACTGATTTAACACTAAATTTCCAATTGTTCTCCCTGCTTCTGTATTTTTGTGCCTCTAATTCATATTAAACCCAGCCACCATAATACTCTACTCAAAGCCCAGCTCTGCTCACATTGCTCTCCTGCTCAGAAACCTTCAGAGTCTCCTCAGCATTTGGAAAAGCAAACTTGTAATTTTTAGCCTGGCCTTTGGTGCCACCTGCTATTATGGAATGAAGGCTCTCATTAAACTTCCCTAGGCCTTGATTGCCCCCTTCTCTGCATTTTATTCACTCTCTTCCTCCTAACTAGATGGGCAGCCCTCTGTGCCCTCATGTTCCCAGAAGTCCACTGGGGTACCCTTCTTTTCTGGACATTTTTCTGGAGAGTTAGAATCATATGTACTCTTGGGGTATTTTGTATCTCATAGATGAAGTTGAATCGTCTTCCTTTTAATAGTTGTAATTATTTGCATCTTATTACCCTTTCAAGACTATAAGCTTCCTAAAGCATGTAACTCATTCTCATTCATCTCATGCTAAACTCACATTCTTTCCAATACTCCAAACTGCATCTTTCCTTTAGAGAAGTGGCTAAACTAACTGTATTGGTAGTGTGTCTCCTTGAAATGGAAACCTTTGATTGGTGTTCTCATAGCTTCTTAACCCATAGGTAGCCTTTAAATTCTGCCTCCTGTCACCCATTAAAGAAAGACTGTCAGTCAGAGCCCTTCTTTGCCTATTCCTTGCTTCTGGTGACCGTGGGCAACCCCCAGTGTTCCTGGCTGTAGGTGCCTCACTCCAATCCTCCCTCTTCACATGGTAAGCTCCCTGAGTGTCTCCTTTCCCCCATGTCCCTTTTCTTCTATAAGGACACCAGGCATGTTGGATTAAGATCCACCCTAACCCAGTATGACCTCATTTTAACTTGATTACATCTGCAAAGACCCTGTTCCAAAAAAGGTCAAATACACAGGTACTGGGTGTTGGGACTTAAACATATTTTGCGGTAGGACACAATTCAACCCACAACCCTCCCAGTACAGCTTACTCACAGAGAGTCACATAACCCCACCCTTCATGCACTGCAGATGAGTACCCCAGCTTACACCTCCTCTCCACCTTCCCACTCAGAGATGACAGTAACCCCAAAACTCTTATAAAAGAAATGATAGTGGCCAGGGGCGATGACCCATGCCTGTAATCTCACCACTTTGGGAGGCCAAGGCAGGCAGATCACTTGAGGTCAGGAGTTTGAGACCAGCCTGGCCAACATGGTAAAACCCTGTCTCTACTAAAAATACAAAAATTAGCTGGGCATGGTGGCACATGACTGTAATCCTAGCTACTTGGGAGGCTGAGGCATGAGAATTGCTTGAGCCTGGGAGGCGGAGGTTGCAGTGAGCCAAAATTGTACCATTGCACTCCAGACTGGGTGACAGAGCAAAACTGTCTCAAAAAAAAAAAAAAAAAAAAAAAAAAATTACAGTTCCTTTTTTCAAATTGAGCTGTAACTTATTATTATTATTATTATTATTTGAGATGCAGTCTCACTCTGTGGCCCAGGCTGGAGTGCAATGGTGCAATCTCTGCTCACTGCAACCTCCACCTCCCGGGTTCAAGTGATTCTCCTGCCTCAGCCTCCCAAGTAGCTGGGATTACAGGTGCCCCCCACGACACCCAGCTAATTTTTGTATTTTTAGTAGAGATAGTGTTTCACCATGTTGGGCAGGCTGGTCGCAAACTCCTGACCTCAGGTGATCCGCCCTCCTCAGCCTCCCAAAGTGCTGGGATTACAGGCGTGAGTGTACCTGGCCTAATTATTATTTTTAATTGTTGTTCCTAATACAGGTGCCAATATATATATAACACAAAATACTCCATTTTAACCATTTTTAAAGGTACAGTTCAATGACATTAAGTACACCCACATTGTCGTGCAACCACTACCATCAGATAAAACTGAAACTCTGTCCCCATAAACAATAACACGGATTCTTCACTCCCTTGATGATTGTTCTAAGTATAGAATTTATCATGGATAATTCATGATTCAGTTGCTCTAAACCAAGGTTTTAATTTCATTGTATATAATATATAACCATGATATTTATAACCGTTACATATACATATATAAAAACTATATATTTATGTATATACATAATATACTTACACATGATGTATGTATGTAATATACATACGTATGTAATGTATATATAATGTCTATACATATGTAATGTATGTGTATACATAATACGCAATAATGTGTATACATACAGATATATGTATCTGTAATGGTTTTATATATATAATGGTTGTGTGTGTATACATATAAAGGAGCTCTCTCTCGCGCTCTCACTCAATTTATATATATGTGTTAGCAGTAAAAACAATGGTATTAGTGATAAAGTATCCATTGTAGATAGGTGTAATAAGCTAGTCTGGTGCAATTGAGGAAAGTTTTAAGCTGCTTGTCCCAGAATGTGACCCAATTCCCTCATTTAACTGATGAAATTATTGCCTAAGCAAAAGTGACTAGGGAATGTTTGTGATAAATCCTTGTGGGAAGGTGTTGCTGGCCCCACTTGAAAGTGCATTCAAATCAATGATGTAAACATTTGTTCATAGCCCTTACCTGTGCCAGACACTGCTCTAAGTACTTGGACACAGAAATAAATAATAAGCATTAGCTCTTAAGAGCTGAAGTCTACAGTAGATGTAGAAATTTAATAGAGGAAATATTTCTGAAAGCACATCTTTACTTTAAAAACATACAGCTTTTCTCTCCTTATATGTCTTCGTTTTTTAAAAAAAAGGATGGCGCAGCCTTCAATTGGTCAATACCTTCCTTGTCTTCTCTCTTACTGTTAGTCTCTGATCCCTGATATTCCACCTTCTAAACACTTTTCAATGGGGATTGGCTTTGCGAAGAAGGATGAGATGCTGGTGGGCATTGAGGAAACACTAGAAAATATAGGTCTAAAGTTCAGGAGGGTTCTGTGTTGGAAAGTAGAAGTGGCCAGAGGACATCTGGTAAATACTGTTCCTCAAGAGTATCACATCTGGTACTTCTGCACCACCTCGAAGCTTTTCCTGGCCCGGAGAAGTAATTGTGCCCCTTCATGAAAGTATATTGCCCAGAAGACTGTAGTACATCCTTTTCTAGAAAACTCTTAGGCATCCTGACTCTTCTCTTTCTCTGTCTATTTTTAAATGTTGATACTGTATTCTGCCCTGGGTCTTCTTTTATTGTCACTTTATATTGTCTCCCTGGACCATCTCATGGAATCCCATGGCTTCAACTGCCATATACAATCTGATGACTAAAATTTTTAACTCCCAACACAGACTTCATTGCTCAACCTTAGAATCATATACACAATTGCTACATTTTCACTTAGATGTTGTAGTGGTATGTTTCTCAAACATATCCAAAAATTACCTATATCCCACTTCCAAATCTTATCTCATGTTCATTCGTTCTCTGTCTCTCTTCCCCCCTCCCCCTTTCTCCCTTTCTCCCTGCCTCTCCTCTCCCTCTCTGTCTCCCTCTCTCTCTCCCTCTCTCTCTCTCTCCCTCTCTCTCTCTCGTGTGTGTGTGTGTGTGTGTGTGTGAAAGAGAGAGAGAGAGAGAGATGAATTGTACTAACATCCACCCATTTTTTCCTTTCTCCATGAGTGAAGCATAGCAGAGGGAACAACATTAATCAAGCTGTGAGATTCGTAATGCTTTTGGAATTGCATTGTCTGAAATTTTAGGATATATAAGAACATATTAAAGATTAATAGCATAAGACTGGGTGCAGTGGCTCACACCTGTAGTCCCAGCTACTCAGGAGGCTGAGGTGGGACGATCACCTGAGCCCAGGAATTTGAGGCTGCAATGAGCCGTGATGGCACCACTGCATTCCAGCCTGGGCAACAGAATGAGACTGCAAAGGAAAAAATATATATATATATTAACAGCATAATCTTCAATTCCTGTGACCTTTATGTTGTGTGATAAGACCTGGTCATGAAGGAGCCGTTTCTGATGGTTTGGGACAGCTCCAGAAGTCATACCCATGTTATCAGTCTACTATACAGTTCTAGGCACATGAGCACTATCTCAGGTGGCGAAGAGGCTAGTGCAGAGAGGCAGGATGGGCCACACTGAGCTAAAAAAGTTGATCAAAGAGGAAAATGAAGTCCTCTAGAGTCCTTGCTAAAGGCATTGAGATTTTGGTTCACAAACAGAGTAAACTGGTACTAGGTAATGAAAACCGTGTTGAGTATTTTAGTAACTAGTATTACATACTACAAGAAGTACTACCTGCAACAACTGTGAAAGTAAATAAGTTTGCTCTAAGAATTCAGTTCTCAAAATTTTAGCACAATGTTTTACATTATAAAAGAGATAACCCCACTGGTAATCAGGCCAGGTTCTAAGACATTAGGTTTAATCTGAGACATTTTCCTCTCCACCTGAAAAGCCAAGGCCTCAGTATCCCAAAAAAGCTCTGCTGTATGTAATGAAGGCTCATGGAATCATAGATTCATACAAAGTAGAGCAAAAGTGAGAGATGATCCACTACCACAAAAGCTCAATCTGGCACTTCAGATCTTGTCAGTTGAATTTAATGGGTCTGGAGTTTTCTTTTGGAATGATAAAAATAGAACTAGATAGAGGTGCTGGCTGCACAACATTGTGACTGTAGTAAATGCCACCGAATTGCTCACTTTCAGATGATTAATTTTATGTTATATGAATTTCACCTCCATTAATTTTTAGAAATCTCATCAGTTAATAGTAGCTGAATAGTAGCTGAACCCTTCCCACTGCCCCATCAACTTCCTATTTCTTTTGCAATTAATTCCACATTCATTACTATGTATTATAAGACTCTACAAATCTGAACCTGCCTACTTCTCTCACCTCTCTTATTACCCTGCATGCTAGGCATGCAGCTTTTGCTTTCTTCAATGCAACAAGTTTGTTCTTATTCCAGGGCCTTAGCACTTGCTGTTCCTCTGCCCTGAATGCCCTTTCCTTTGGTGTGCAAGGTGATTATTTTCTTATGCAAGTCTCAGCTCAAAGCCACTCCCTCAGGGACGTCTTCCCTGATGACTGTATCTCCTTAGGCACTATCACACCACCTGAGTCTGTTTCCTTTACAGCACTTATACTATATGAAGTTATGTTTTCTTTTCATTTTTACTGGTTTAATGTCTGTTTCTTGCCACTAAAAAATAAATTTTATGAGAAGAATCTTACAGATTTTGTTTATTACTCCATCCCCACTGCCTGGCACATGAAGGCACTTAAAGATTATTTTGCTTGAAAGAATGAAAAGGGAAAGGAAGGAAGGCAGGGAAGGAAAGAGGGGAGGGGAAGGGGAGGGGAAAGGGAGAGGGAAGGGGAGCAGAAAGGGAGAGGGAAGGGGAGCAGGAAGGGGAGGGGAAGGGAGGGTAGGGGATGGGAAAGGGAGGTGGAAAGGGAGGGTGGGGAGGGGAAAGGAAAGGGAAGGGGAGGGGAAGGGAGGGGAGGGGAGGCGAAGGAAAGGGAGGGGAAGGGAAGGCAGAGGAGGGGAAGGGAAGGGAGGGGAGGGGAAGGGAAGGGAGGGGAGGGGAAGGGAAGGGAGGGGAGGGGAAGGGAAGGGAGGGGAGGGGAAGAAAGGGAGGGAAGGGGAGGGAGGGCAGGGGAGAGGAAAGGGAGAGGGAAGGGGAGGGGAAAGGAGGAAAGGGGAGGGGAGGGGAAGGGAAGGAAAGGAAAGGGAGTGTAGGGAAAGGGAGAGAGGGAATAGAGGTGAGAGAGAAAGGGAGAGAGGGAAGATTGCTAAGTCATATGGAGGCTGGACTAGGTGAGAATTCTGTGACTGATTAGCATTATCTGCCATGAGTGTAGAACAGCACAGATGTGGGATAAGGACGGTAGTATACTGGCAAATGTTTAACTAGTACTAGTAACTAGTTCTCAGGGTTGATGGCAGTGGGGAGGTGACATCCTGATTTGTAGCATTTATCAATTTATGTGGTGTAAACATTCTCACATGGCTGATTTCAAGCAAGCACTAAGTTGTGAACTGGCTCAGAAAATTTCTAAAAATTTAACAATTAGTTCTCATGAGCTAGTACAAGGAACTTCTAGCACACCACTGGTATAAATGGCATGCATTTGCTGCCCCGGAGATAGTCCTACATTTTCCTTTTACAGAGAGAGAACCTGAAGTCCAGAGAGAAAAAAACTGCATCAAGATTATACAACAAGTCTGAAGCACAGGCCAGTTCCTTGGTTAAAGGCTATTTTTCTTCATAAAGACTTTTAGATGCTGTCAAAAGAGAAGCACCAAGAGGCATACAACAAGTTTGTGCCTCCAAAGGGTTTATTAGGAGCTGTGTGGCTGTGCAACAAAGCCTTCTGGCAAGGACCCAAGCAGGTTGACAAACTCCTTGTTTGCCAAGAGTTTGGCTACCCAAAAAGATTTTCCATACTTTTATTTTGCTTGGGGAATGTTCTGCTGTGAAATGTCAGCATTTTTTCCCTCTGAACTAGAGTTGTTTCTTCAAGCCACATGGAGCTGAACAAAAGGCTAAGGAACTGACCGGTTATAAATCCAACTTTTATGTCTCAAGAAGTGTGGCTTTTCCATAGGTGGCCTCTTAAATTCTCAATTAAATTCTGTTTTGAATTACAAAAACCAGATTTTAAGGGTATCCCTAAATTTTACTTCTTGAGAGGGTAAGCAACTGACCAGTTATAAATCCAACTCTTATATCTCAAGAAGTAAAATTTAGGGACACCCTTAAAATTTGCTTTTTGTGATTCAAAACAGAATTTAATTGAGAATTTAAGAGATCACCTATGGAAAAGACAGACACGCACACACACACACACATGCACACACACAGGAAAAAATAAAATCAGTTTACCTCCTGCAGCTGTGTGCACTATCAACGTATGTCCCCTTCTATTCTAACACTGCACATACTGAATTCATTTCCCAGGGATGTTCCTGCAATAGACTGTAGGCTCTTTGAGGGCAGGGCATTTTTCTTACTCATCTTTGTTTCCTTCCTCAGTTTGAGCTCTCAAAACCTCTCCAACATTTTACACAGAGTCTAATTTGCTGGACAGAAAATCATAAAACCCTCTGACTAAGCAGAAGGAAAGAGGAGATGAAAGACTTGAGTCTAGCCTCAGCTGTCTCACTGATTGCTAGGAATTCCAACAAATCATTTCATTTCTTAGACCCTCATTCTTCTCACCTGTAAAATGAGCTGGTTGGACTACAGCATCGCCAAGGTCTCTTTCTCTCATGTCTCTAAAAATCTTGGATTCTAGAACAGTTTTCAGATTGCTTCATTACAGTTCCTGAGATGTGTGCTCTAATTTTATGGAAACGTGTGTATTTTAGATATGCTTATTAAATATTTAGTCAGTATTGTTTTATTTTGAGACTTAAGGCCGTTGACTACATTTTTGTTTCTTAAATTTTTCCTAAAAGCAAAATGAGTGAGCCCCATTTACATGGGTAAAACTGAATTAATAACCTTGGCATAATGAAAGGCACACGGTCTTTGAAGCCAGGTGGAGTTATAGTCTTAATACTGCTCCTCTCCATACTAGCTGTGTAACATTGACCAAATTACTTCACCTCTCTGAGCTTTGCAGCCCTCACTTATAAAGAGGGACTATTAACTTCTTTACACAGTTGTATGAGAAGTAAAGAAAGACAGGTGCAATGCCCAGCACTCAGTAGTCAGTCCACAAATACTTACTTCTGCTTTACTTCTTTCCTCCATATCTAATTTAAGAATTTATACATAAGCAAAAGAGATAACGTCTTTGAAATATTTTTGAGCCATTAATTATATCTAACATTTGGATTAGATTTGCATGAGATAAAAGGTTACAGAAATTCCCCCAAATAAGGCTGGAAGTTTGCTCCACTGACAAACAATGCTCTTTTCTTGGATGCTGAAATTGATTTATCTATTAACAAATTTATCAGTACTTCCTCCATCCAAGAGGCATATATGTAAAATGGAAAGATTTGTAGCTTAAAACAAAAAAGCAAGCAAGCAAGTGGAGAAATGGTCATGCATGGCTGCATCTGTGCCCTTTGAACAGGATTGATGTGTGGAAAAATACGCAGAGCGGGAAGGATCTAAGCCAATGCCATTATTTGGGTAGAATCTGGTCTTTGGTACAGTTTGCTTCAAGATCACCCGTTAGAGACTCTATTATTAAAAACTTGCTTTACTGAAGACATACTTAAAAGAAAAAGAAAACCCATAAACTAGGAGAAAATATTTGCAAATCACGTATTTCATAAAGGACTTATATTCAGATTATATAAAGACGGAAACTCTTAAAACTGAATAATAAATTCCTAATTTCAAAAAAAGATCGGAAGTCTTTTGTCCTTTTAAAAGTTCTGTTGCATATAATTTTAAAATTATTACACAATTTATTAGAATTATAGAAAAATAAAACATAAGAAAAATATACAAACAAAACATGTTATCTTTAACATGTTATATTTACTTATAATTTTCTTGTGGATTTACATAGCACTAAGTTTACTTCAATGAGATTGAACTAGACACAATGTTTAATAACTTGCTTTTCCACACTTAATTATGAACAATTTTTCCATATCAATAGATCTTATAAATATTTTGGCTGCTTATTATTATGCCATGTGGGTGTACAAATATTTAACCAACCCTCATTATAGATCATTTTAGTTTTTTCAGTACTGAACAAACCCACAGAACTATTCTGAAAGAAATTAGCCTGATCCTGAAAAGACAGTCTTTGAAAAAATGTGGACAGAAACAGATTACAATTAAAATAAGTTTTGAAATTCCATTCTTCTAAGTTTATGGCATGTTTCTCAATTGTAGTGTAAGTGAGAGAAGGGCTAAGGGAATTTCTGCAGCTGCCAAAAATTTTGAAACAAAGCTAAATTTGATGATTAGACTTTTTCTCTTTTTTAATGTCACAGACCAAAGTTTGGCCAAATCCAGCCCACTGTCTGCTTTTGTACAATCTGAGAGCTAAGAATGTTTTTTTACTTGTTTAAATGGTTGAAAAATAAAACAGAATAATAATATTTTATGAACACATGTAAATTGTATAAAATTCAGACTTTAGTATCCATGAATAATAAAGTTTTATTGGAACATAACTGTGTTCAGTCATTTACATATTATCTATGGCTATTTTGGTGCTCCAATAATAGAGCTGAGTAGATGTGACAAATACTGTGTGGCCTGTAGTGCCTGAAATATTTACTCTCTGGCTTTTTTATACAAAAATTTTGCCAATGCCTGCCAGAGACTATTTTCTAGTTAAAACTGAATCTCTTTTGTTCACAGTTGTATCTACCTAGTCATTACAAACCTGGAGCTTTATTATAATGTTTAAGCTTGGAAGAATCTTGGGCTTGTGTACCTGCTCTGTCACTGATGACTTTGTGTAACTCATTTTTCCTCTTGAGGCTACAGTTTCCCAATCTGTAAAATAGGCAGATTGCACTAGATTTCTAAGACACTCCATTTATTTATCCATATGACAAACATTTTCTTTGTGCCTACTACTTGCCACTCCCCATGCTAGCTCTGGAATCTACTGATAATGTCTATGAAATGGGACATTATTCTGTGGTTTTCACTGAAACATAAATTTCTTCTGACAGGAAAGGAAATGTGGCCAGGCACGGTGGTTCACGCCTGTAATCCCACCATTTTGAGAGGCTGAGGCGGATGGATCGCCTGAGGTCAGAAGTTTGAGACCAGCCTGGCCAGTGCGGTGAAATCCCATCTCTACTAAAACTACAAAAATTGGCTGGGTGTGGTGGTGGGCATCTGTAATCCCATCTACTTGGGAGGTTGAGGTGGGAGTATCACTTGAACCTGGAAGGCGGAGATTGCAGTGAGCTGAGATTGTACCACTGCACTCCAGCCTGGGTGACAGAGTGAGACTCCGCTTCAAAAAAAAAAAAGGAATGTTAGAGTCTACGGAAAAAAGACCAACAACAACAAAAATATACAGAAGGGTCTCCAGAAATAAATGCAGCCAAATGACTTCTCCAAAATTAAATCAACAGTGATCTTAGGAGATTCCAAATTCAGTAACTTTTTCTATAAGAGACTTTAAAGGAAAAAGCTGTGTCGTGTGCTCGTGCCATCTCCTTTCTTTACTCTTCACCCACTCTGATCTACTAGAAGGGTCTTTCCTGACAAACGTGGTATATATACCTCACGGAATACTGTTCAACCTTTAAAAAGAAGGAAATCTTGTTATTTGTGACAACATGGATGAATCTGGAAGACATCATGTAACTGAAATAAGCCAGGCACAGAAAGACAAATATCACATGACCTCACTCATATGTGACTCTAAAAAAGATGAATTCATAGAAGTAGAGAGTAGAATGGTGGTTACCAGTGGCTGGGGGTATGAGGGTGGGTGAGAAGATCATGACTGAAGGATACAAAATTTCAGTTAGACACGGGAATAAGTTCAAGAGATCTATTGTACATCATGGTGACTACAGTTAATAATATTGTATACTTGAAAATTGCTAAGAGAGTGTATTTTAAGTGCTCCACAACAAATAAGCATGTGAGGTAATGTGCATGTTAATTCACTTGATTTAGTGGTCTCACTGTGTATACATACTTCAAAACATCACAGTGTACATAATAAATACAGGCCATTTTTATTGTCAATTTAAAAATACTAAATAAAAACACAATCCTAAGATGTCATAACTCAAAGGAATCACCTCATTTGACAGCTGGAGTAACCAAGGTCCAAGGAGGAACTATAGCACTCCCTTTTCTCATGGAAGTTTCAGATCTCTTTGACTTTCTGATTCAATAATCATTAATTGAACTCCTGTTGATGTGCACATCTTTGGCTTGGAGTGTCCTGTGTCTGGGGAAAAAGTCTGACGGACTTCAAAGCCTAAAGTTTCTGAAACTTCTTTGGCTAATTGTCCAACTCCCTGGACCCAAAGAGGCCCCCTCAGTGTACATCAGCTCAGGTTGACCTCCTCTCCTAGCCACAAGGCTGATCTTTTGTTGAGTTCCCAGGCATTGTAAACCCAGAACCTTTTTGACACCATGAACACATCTTTATCACTGTTAATTATTAGGTTGGTACAAAAGTAATAGTGATTTTTGCCATTAAAAGTAATTACTGCACTGGCAAAAAGTAATTTTGCCACTTTTAATGGCAAAAATTGCAATTACTTTTGCACCAACTTAACAGCTAATATTTATTGAACATCTATGTTCCAGGCTCTATGTTATATGCATTATTGCATTTAATCTTTATAAAAACTCCAAAGTAAATATTATTAGTTCACTTTCAGATGAAGAAACCAAACTCCAGAAATCTACATAACTTGTTTAAAGTCATTCATTTAGCTTGAGATACACCAGAACTAGAACCTAAATTTGTGACTCTAAAGTCCTTGTTCTTGATACTACACTGCAGTGCATTTTTATTACGCTGTTTCATTGGAATGCATACTTCTTCCAATTCCTTCAAATTGTCTCCACTTTTTTTTTTTTTTTTTTTTTTTTTTTTGATATGGAGTCTCACTCTGTCACCCGGGCTGGATTGCAGTGACAAGATCTCGGCTCACTGCAGACTCCACCTCCTGGGTTCTAGCGATTGTCTGCCTCAGCCTTCTGGGTAGCTGGCATTACAGGTGTGTGCCACTATGCCTGGCTAATTTTTGTATTTTTAGTAGAGATAGGGTTTCACCATATTGGCCAGGCTGGTCTCCAACTCCTGACCTCAGGTGACCCTCCCACCTCATCTTCACAAAGTACTAGGATTACAGGCGAGAGCCACTGTGCCCGGTCATAAACAGCTTACTTCTAATTACCTTTAACAATTCTTGGCTAAGCCCTTTTACGTTATAGTTTGTTTAAAAACAGCTGATTTGCAATAGTCACACAGAAGATCTTACCTTAATCCTGAACTAGTATCCCATATCCAGTAGACTGTGTTTCCCACCAAGGGCTGTCTTAATTACCTCTATCCACAGAGTTTATCATGAGGCAAGAAAACCAGACAAGTAAATTATGGTAAAGGTCGCATCCTTGAGCCCCTTCGGTGGTGCCTGCCCCTTCCCGAGCCCCTGCTGAGGGCTCAGCCTTAGGCAATCATGCATTATGGTGTGGTGCCCTCTTAGCACCTGACCTAAGAGCAGCCAGTGCATGCCAACAACTTATGAGTTAAGCTAGTTGTCAAAATTACCGCCAAAATAGGGACAAAATTAGCTGATCAGGGTCTCAAAAATTCAGACCATAAAATGCAGACAGATTCACCAAATTGGCAGCAGTAACCACAGCTCACAAGTTCCAAAGAAGGTAAGTACTAGGTGCCATGCGTGAACTAAAGAGGTAAGATATTAGGTTGGTGAAAACTTTATTGCAGTTTTTCTCATTAAAAGTAATGGCAAAAACTGCAATTACTTTTGCACCAACCTAATAGAAAAATAGGTATGGTAGAAGGAGACATGCAGAGCAGATTGGAGGGGGTATGTGACAAAATTGATAGGTAGAAATAGTTACCCTAAGAGTACCTGGGCCAGGTGGAGAATTGTTGCAATGGTTCTTGCAACCTGGATTCTCCATGAACTTTCAGATAGTTTTCACAGTGGAGATGGTTCTTGGTTTTCCATGAGTTTCACGTCTTGTCCTATGTATCTTTTTACTGAGTTTATATTTCTGGATGGAGCATAAGTGAGTTGCAGTACTTGGCAACCCCAGGAGTCAAAGTAACAAAGAAGACATCAAAAACTGCTAGTTGACTGGCTGTCTGAAAGACTAAGGAATGGGTCTTCAGTTATCTTCAGTTCCTCACATTGGCCTTTCTGGAGATGTGAATTTTTTTCTGGCTAAATGCTGTGATACTAGAACCCTGGGGCATCAGGTGAGCTAAAAAACCTGTGTGTTAGCTATGAATCTTCTATTATGAGCCATCTGCAGTTCTGCAACAAGATCATCAGGAGCCTTACCGACCAGGCTAGGGAGTTCAGGCTCCATCCCATCCACAGAGCAGTTACCAAGAAGAAAATAGATTTGCTAGAAGAACGCAGCTGCAATATCAACAACTTCCTTATCAACAATTCCTGTACTAAAGCCTCTTCCATAGTTTGCATTTCAACACTGGGGCCCTTGTTGGCACTTCCCAGGATGACAGAAAGGCAGAGCTAATACCATTTTAGTGAAACATCAATCTCAAAATAAGGATAAACCTCTTTCAGCCACAGTTGTCCTCAGGGGGTTGGCGTCCTTTGCAACAGGACATTGTTTCATTTCCCTGGTTGTGCTCCTTTTCTTATTAAAGGCTAGCAAATAACTGCTGCAAGGTTTTCCACTCTCATCCATTCCTGACTGTCTCTGCCAGAAGCATGTGAAACAAGAGGTGAACCAGCTTTATGAGGGATGACAGAACTCTGGAAAGCAAAAGTTTGTCACCAGAGAACTCTAAGAACAGCTTCATAAACCACTGGCTACTTCACATGATCCTCTCAGAGTCTCCAGCAGGGGTGGCTAATTGTCCAGGACTACTTAGTACATAGTTTAAAACTTACTTCTAGATTTTAGAACCTTACAGATGAGAAGAATGCTTTCTATATCTTCATCCAGGGCACAGATAAAATGTTGGAAAGGATCTATCCCAAACCCAAACCCTGTAGAAGTGTTCGAAGACTTCCTAGGTAGACACAGAACTAGAAACCAAACCATTTTGGATGAAATAGTTCAAACATTTGTCCACTAAGCAGAATGGTCAACTATACAGATTTTGTTAGCATTTGTAAAGATGACATACATAAATTTATTTTAGACATAGACGGGAACTCTTAGAGCCTGGGAGCACCTTCAAGTTTGTATATCCACTCAACACACATAATGATTCCTTTCATGTTGAGCATAGGATTGAGCACTGTGGATTCAGAGACGATTAAACCCTTGTCCTTAAGAAACTTATGATCTAATAGAGAGAGGGGAATCCACATCAATAACAATGCCTTTCTCTCCTGCCTGCCTCTGTCACACTGAAAGTATTTAGAGAGGTCCTAATGTAAACTGTGCACTGAGGAGGCTGGCAGTGCTTTGAAAGCCTTTTAGGGGCCACACTAATTTAAGGGGTATACAACAAAATAGGACTCCAGGTTAATTTTCCTAGATTCCACTAGGGGGAAAGCTCTGCATCCATCTTTTCTGGCCTGGACTTTGATGTAGGATATCCATCAAATATGTCCACTGTTTAAAAGAACAAACAAAAACACACAAACAAACAAAAACGAAACAAAAACTCTGAAGTGGGGACTTCTCCTTTTTGCTTCTAGAAAGGTGGCACAGATGGGTCATTCCCTATTCTACCTCTTAACTACCACTAAAAACCCTGGATGTTATATATAAAACAAACACAAGAATACTCTGAAAGATAAAGATACGAAGACAGACCAGCTAGGAACTTCTGGACATGGTGAGTTCCCTGGGTTTTCATTTCACCTCGTGTATTCTAGACTTGGGACTGAAGAAGCTGGCAACCCAGAAATGTCAATAAGCACAAACAACAGAAGCCGGTTCTATCCTGCCAAAGGACCAGGGAAGGGGCAGCCTAGCAAGATAGAAACTTTTAGACAATAACCACTGTATTGTAGCCAAACAACACAGATGAAAGCTAGCCTCACCCACCCCACCACACACACAAAGGCAGAGAGTGTGAAGCTTAGACTTCAACTCTCTCCAGGCTGTAATGAAGTGCCCCGCCATACCTCCTCTCCTGCTGAGTTGGTGTCCAGGAAGGCCAAGAAGGTTGCTGGGATGTCCCCATCCTCACTGGGTGGTAATGAGCTCATATCCTTCCTCATAATGTCAGGCTGGTGAGCCTGAGTTTCCACCTCCCACCTATTAGTAACGAGGTGCCCCCCTCCCTCCCCACTGGGCATGAGTGGAGCCTAGTGGAGAGTCAGGACTTTCACCTCTGCCCAGCAATAATAAGGCCACCCTTCCACCTCTGTGGTGTCAGAGAGTCCACATATGAAACGAGAAAGAGGCATTCCTGCCCTTCTTAGGGAGTTATTAGTAGAGGCCTAGAGAGAACCACGACTCCCACCATCGCCAAGCAGTAATGACGAGCCCCCATCTCATGTGTTAACAGAGATTTAGTGGGGAAACCAGAGTTCTACCCTTACCTGTCAGTAACAAAACAGCACAGCTTCTCCTTCTTTTGTTGAAGTAGTGTCAGAGGAAACCAGCTAAAATGGACAGCTTAAACGAGACCCATAGTCTCATAATACAGTAGCAGAAATGCCCAGATTTCAATACAGAATTACTCAACATGTCAAGAATCAGGAAGAACTGAATAAAATTTCAAATCAAACGAAAAAATCATAGATTTTATCACTAAGATGATAGAGATATTAGAATTATTTGTCAAATATTTTAAAGCAGTCATAAAAATGTTTTAATGAGCAATGCAAACATACTTTAGACAAATAAATCAAAAATTGGAAAGTCTCAGCAAAAAAACAGAAGATACAAAAAGCCAAATGAAAATTTTGGAACTAAAAATAGAACTGAAATGTTAAAAAAAAAAAATGGATATGCTTAACAGCAGAATTAAGAAAACAGAGGGAAAAAAATCAGTGAGTTGAAAGATTGGATAGTAGAAATTACAGAGACGACAGAGAATATTTTTTAAAAAACTCACCGACTTGTAGGACTATAAGAAAATATTTAACATTAGTGTCATCAGGGTCATGAAAGGAGAAGAGAGAGAGGGTGAGGCTGAAAAAGCACTTAACAAAATAATTAAAAACTTCCCAAATTTGGCAAAAGACATAAAATCTACAGATTCAAAATGTTGAGCAAGCTTCAGACAGGATAAACCCAAAGTAATCCACACTAAGACATATCAGAGTCAAATCTCTGAAAACTAAAGACAAGGAAAAAAATTCTTGAAAACAGCCACAGTAAAATTCCTTGCTTACAAGGGAAAACAATTCAAATTACAGTGGATTTCTCATCAGAAACCATGTAGGTCGGAAGACAGAGGCACAACATTTTCCAGTGCTAAAAAATAAATATAGAATTTTGTCAACCCAGAATCCTACATCCAGCAAATTATCCTTCAAAAATTGAGGAAAAATAGGATATTCTCTGATTAAGAAAAACTGAAAGAACTCGTCATCTGCAGACTTACCCTCAAAGAATGACAAACAAAAGTTTTCTAAACAGAAAGTAAATAATAAAAGAATTTCTGAATTTTGGGAAGGAATAAAAGACATGGTAAACAAAAATATGAGTATATATAATAGACTTTCCTTTTGCACTTGAATTTTCTAAATTATGTTTGACGGCTGGAACAAAAATTGTAACACTGTCTGATGTGGTTCCAAACATATGGAGAGGAAATATTTAAGGCAATTATATTGTAAACAGAGGAGCATAATGGGATATAAAAGGAGGTAAGGTTTCTGGCACTTCACTTGAACTGGTAAAATGATACCACCAGTGGGTGGTGATAAGTTGTGTATATACAGTATAATACCTAGATAACCACTAAAAATGCTATATAAAGAGGTATACTCAAAAGCATTATAGAAAGAGCAGATTTTGAATGTTCCCAACACAAAGAAATAATAAGTGTTTGAGGTGATGGATATGCTAATGACCCTGATTTCATCATTGTACATTGCACACATGTATCAAAATATCATACCGTATCCCTTAAAGATGTATAATTATGTGTCAATTTAAAATAATAATAGCCAAAAAGGCATTATAAATAAAACAATTTTTTAATGTTGAAGAAACCTACTGAAAGGCAGGAAAAACGAAACAAAGAAAAGAGCAAAAAATAAAGGCATATGTATCCCAAACATATTAATAATTACATTGAATGTAAATGGACTAAATACACCTATTAAAGGACAGAGATTGGCCAACTTGGTTGAATAGCAAGACCCGATTATATGCTGCCTATAAAAACTTACCTAGTATAATGCAGGCAAGTTGAAGGTAAAAGGATGCAAACATCAATAAAAAGAAAACAAGAGTTGCTATATTATCATATAAAGTGAACTTCAGAACAAAGAAAATTATGAGACAGAGATATTACTTATGATAAAAAGGTCAGTCCACCAAAAAGACATAGCCCTACTAAATACACCAGAAAAAGATAGCTTCAAAATATGTGAAGCAAACACTGATAGAAACAAAAAGAGAAGTACATGGGCAATTATAATTGAAAATTTCAAAACCTCTCTCAACAATTGATAGAACAACTAGACAGAAAATCAGCAAGGCTAACAAATAATTCCATAACATCATCAACCAACAGTATCTAATTGACATTTATAGAACCTGTCACCTTCAAACAAGAAAATATACACTATTGTCAAGTGCCTATGGCACATATCCTAAAATAGACCACATCCTGGGCCGTAAAATAAACCTCAACAAACTTAAAATTATTGAAATCAGATTGTGTTCTCTGACCATAATGGAACCAAACTAGAAATTAATAACAGAAAGATAATAAGATGATCTTTAAATATTAATACTTGGAACTAAACAATATAATTCTAAATAAGAAATGGACCAGTAAGAAGTCTCAAGAGAAATTTAAAAATAGATTTTACTGAATGAAAATAAGAATGCAACATATCAAAATCTGTGGGACACATCTAAAGCAGTGCTGAAAATGAAATTTTTATCACTGAAGATGCTTCCATTTGCAAAGAGGTAGACTTAAATCAGTGGTCAAAGCTCCCGTCTCTAGAATGTAAGGTGGAAAAAAGAGCAAAATAAACCCAAAGCAAGCACAAAGAAGGAAATTTTAAAAGTCAAAACAGAAATTATGTGATTCAAAACAGAAAAACAATAGAGACAATTAATGAAACAAAGATCTGGTGCTTTGAAAGGAGCAATAAAATTAATAAATCTTTCACAAGATTAACAGTGGAAAAAAAAGACATAAATTACCAATATCAGAAGTCATTACAGGCCTGAAGGCATCAAAGTAATAACAAGAGAATG
Source organism: Symphalangus syndactylus (assembly GCF_028878055.3). Taxonomy (NCBI): domain Eukaryota; kingdom Metazoa; phylum Chordata; class Mammalia; order Primates; family Hylobatidae; genus Symphalangus; species Symphalangus syndactylus. Next base: position 37,903,655 of record NC_072425.2, on the reverse strand, counting down.
CTAGAAATAGCTGTACACACATAAATATGACAACTTAGATAAATGGATCTACTTTTGTGAAAAACACAAACTACTATAACTCACCTAATATGAAATAATTTAGATAATCTTATCATTATTAAGAAAAATTGAATTTATAATTTTAAAAACTACCAGACCAGTGCAGTGGCTCACACCTGTAACCCTAGTACTTTGGGAGGCCGAGGAGGGTGGATCACGAAGTCGAGAGATTGAGACAATTCTGGCCAACACGATGAAACCCCATCTCTACTAAAAATACAAAAACTAGCTGGGTGTGGTGGCACGTGCCTATAATGTCAGCTACTCGGGAGGCTGAGGCAGGAGAATCACTTGAACCAGGGAGTCGGAGGTTGCAGTGAGCTCAGATCGTGCCACTGCACTCCAGCCTGGAGACAGAGTGAGACTCCATCTCAAAAAAAAAAAAAAAAAAAACCTACCAAAAAAGAAATCTCCAGGCCCAGCTGGTTTCACTGGATAATTCTAATATTTAAAGAAGTATTACCACTAATTTTATGCAATCTCTTTTAGAAAATAGAAAAGGGAATACATACCCATTCATTTTATAAAACTAGTAGTGCCCCAATACCAAAACCAGACAAACATAGTACCAAAAAATAGGCTAATATTCCTAATAAGTATAGATGCAAATATGTGTGTGTATATATATATCATATATTTATAAATACACTATGAGCAGGTGAAATTATTCCAGAGAATGTAAGGCTGTCTCAATACTCAAAAACTAGTCAATGTAATCCACTGTATTAACAGGCTAAAAAGAAAAAACCATGATCACATCAATCAAATCAGATAAGAATTTGACAAAATTCCACACTTATTCATGATTAAAAAAAAACTTTCAGCAAACTAGCGATAAAGGGGAACATTCTTGAATTGAAAAAGAGCGTCTACAAAAACTTAAAATTAACATTATGTTTAATGTCAAAAGACTGACATTTTATTCCAAAACTCAGGAACAAGCCAAGGATATTCACTCTCACCACTCTTACTCAACATAGTGCTAGAAGCTCTCGCCAGTACAATATGGCAAGAAAAGGAAATAAAAGTTACATAGAGTGAAAGGAAAAAATAAAACCATCTATATTTTCAGATGACATGATTGTGTAGGAAGTTCCAAGGAATCTATTCCCTCAAAATCTTTCTAGTACTAACAAATGAGTTAATGAAGTCACAGGATGTAAAATACACATAGAAAAATCAATTCCAGAATGTGCTGGGATTACAGGCATAAGCCACCTCACCCAACCTGTTTCCCTTTTTTATCATTCATATGTTCACTGGAGTAGCACTTTAATTTCCTTAAAGAGCTGTCCCTTTGAATTTACAACTTGACTGAGCTTAATCATTTGTAGCTTTTGATTTAGAGTAAGAGATGTGCAACTCTTCTTTTCCCTTGAACACATAGAGGCCATTGTGGGGCTATTGAATTTTGGCCTAATTTCAATATTCTTACCTCTAAAGGAATAGGGACGCCTAAGGAGCAGGAGAGAGATGGGGAAATGACCAGTCAGTGGAGCAGTCAGAACATACACAACATATATCGACTAAGTTTAATGTCTTACATGGGTGTGGTTTATCGTGCCCCGAAACAATTACAGTTGTAACCTGAAAGATCACTAATCATAGATCACTATGCCACATATAATAATGAGAAACTTTCCAATATTGCAAGAAGTACCAAAATGTGACACAGAAACACTAAGTGAGCACATGCGTTTGGAAAAATGGTACCAATACTTGCTCAATGTAGAGTTGCCACAAACCTTCAACTTGTTTAAAAAAAAAAAACAAACAAACTCAGTATCTGCAAAGCACAATAAAATGAGGTGTGCCTGCCTATGGAAGAAAGGTCCTTTTCAATAAATGGTACTGGAGCAATTGGACACAAAGACATAAAAAAATAAGTAAATCTTGAGCCTCATACATTATACAACAATTAACTTAAGAATGAATCACAGATTTAAATGTAAAGCATAAAACTACAAAACTTTTAGAAAAACGAGAATCTTCAGGGTCCAGGACTAGGCAAAGGTATTTAAATATGACACCAAATGCATAATCCATAAAAGATGAAATTGATAAGTTGAGCTTTATTAAAATTAAAAACTTCTGTTCTATGGAAGATCCTAAGATGATGAACAGACAAGCTATGAAGTGGGAGAAAATATTTGCATGAAATCTGACAAAGGACTAGTATCTAGAATACTCAAAACTTGACAGTAAAGAAAAAATTTAATTAGAAAATTGGCAAGATAGATGAAAAGACATTTCACTGAAGAAGATGTACAGATGGAAAATAAGCACATGAAAAGGTGTTCAACATGATTAGTCATTAGGGAAATACAAATTAAAACCACAGCGAAATACCACTATACACCTATCAGAATGGCTAAAATAAAAAATGGCGTCAACACCAAATGCTAGCAAGGATGTAGAAAAATATATATTTCTGGTGGAAATGTAAAATGACACAGCCTCTCTGGACAACGTTGGCAGTTTCTTTAAAAATGAAACCTGTAACTACCATATGACCCAGCAATTGTACTCCTTGGCATTTCTCCCAGAGAAATGAAGACTTATGTTGTCACAAAAATCTGTCCATGAATGTTTATAGCAGCTTTATATTCATAATAACCCAAAACTAGAAATAACCCTCTTGTCCTTCAATGGGTAAATGGTTAAATAATCTGTGGTATATTCATATCATGGAAAACCACTCAGAAATTAAAGGAATGAACTATTGATACATGCCGCAACCTGGATGAATATCCAGAGAATTACACTGAGTGAAAAAAGTCAACTTGAAAAGTTACATGCTGTATGAACATTCTTTTTTTTTTATGCCATGTTGGTGTGCTGCACCCATTAACTCGTCATTTAACAATAGTTATATCTCCTAATGCTATCCCTCCCTCCTCCCCCCACCCCACAACAGGCCCCGGTGTGTGATGTTCCCCTTCCTGTGTCCATGTGTTCTCATTGGTATTAACATTCTTGAAATAACAAAATTATAGACATGGAGAATAGATTAGTGGTTCTCATTGGTATGAACATTCTTGAAATAACAAAATTATAGAAATGGAGAATAGATTAGTGGTTGCTAAGAGTCAGGGACAAGGGAGGAAGGAGTGTGTGTCCTCAAAGGGGCAATATGAGGGGTCTTTGTGGTGGTGGAAATGTTCTGTATCTTAAATGTGTCAATGTCAATATCCTGGTTGTGATACCGTACTAGAGTTTTGCAAGAAGTTGCCACTGGAGGAAATGAAATAAAAGGTACATGGAATCTTTCTGCATTATTTCTTGCAATTGCAGATGGCCCCAATTTTATCAAAATCAAAAGTTTAATTTTAGAAATGAAGCTGAAAAGTCCCTCCTACCCAACCCAATAATTTCACAGTTGAAGAAACCAAGGCTCTGAAGGGGTCAGGACTGAAATCAGTTCTTTGGCCACCCATTGACCAAGTTTTATGCAGAAGTGGTCGATTCTTTCTAGTGCTTTGGCTTGGTCAGCCAGTTGCTGGGATGAAACGACCTGAACCCACCAAGTGCCTGTCACTGTATCTTCACAATGGCTTTCCCTTGCACTTAGGCTTCCAAAGAAAAGGATGGTTAAAGAGAATCCTGAGGGACTATGAGGTGTGTTCTGAAAAAGACTCTCTAATGAACAGAGTAATAAGGTGCTCAGGACAGAAGATGGATGAGAAGAAGCATGGCTCTAAAGAGGTAAATCTAACTACAAAGGAAAAAAAATACAGGAAAATAACAGGAACTCTTTGGAGGCAATTGCTATATAGCTGAAAGGTTCAGAAAGCAGTACTTAAATAGTGGGAGGAGGATCATTCAAGTTCCATTTCAGTTTTTTTCATGAAAGAAAGAACTTCTGGTAGACTAGACCAAGGAAACCACAAACGACTTAGACAGACACTAATGTTTCCAGAGCAAGGAAAACATTTCAACTTCTTTATTCATTTAGGCAATAAGAGCTCATGGGAACCCACCCAAATTAGGGACCACAAAGCTTTGGGAGAACTCTATGCGTGCATGCATATGTATGTGTGTGTGTGTTTGTGTGTGGGGGTGTGTGTAAAACAGAACAGACTCACCTGTCTTGGTAACCTGGTAGATAGAGACCGTGACCCTTCTAAACTCAGTAAACTAACAGACTAGTGGCACTCAAGAAAGTGGATAATAGTCTAAAAGCACAGAAGTAAGACCATCTATTAAAAATGGGTGGCAAATTGGCCCAAATCCAGGAAACAGGTGGAGTAGAGAGCAGTCAGAAAGAAGAAAGTGCTCACCTTATGGATAAGCATTATGGACACTTCAGTCTACCCTATATAAATAACCCATAATAGTGGTGTAATTTCAAAAATGGATACATTTGCTGACAGCAGAATTGGAACAGAGGGGATGGTGCATACTGGCAGAAGGGGCCCTCTGGGCCTGAGTCTTTCCCATTGCACTGGGTCTCAGTTCCCCCTGGATCAATGCAAAAATATTTTGTCCTGGGGCAAAATATTCGCTTTTGCTTTAGTAGGAAATGTTTCTAAATTTGAACCCCCTTAAATTATTGTGGAACATGAAAGACTACAAAATAATAATAAACAGGGAAAGAAAAAGAAAATTCCTTCTAGAAGTTGAGGGCCCAGTGGATTACGGCTTCCAACAATCATCCCATGATCCATCCAAGAGCAGCAGCAAAGCAGCTCATGCAGCTTCCCCCACTAAGGATTGATCCCACAGTTTCTGGGAGTGAGCACCTCCACTCTACAGATATTGGATGTGAAGCTTAGAATGGGGTTGAGGTGTGACAGGAAGGTGGGGAGATAGGAGAGAGAAAGGCACTGAGAAGAATACAGAGATTGCTCTGTAATGTTGGAAATAAAGGTCAAAATTGGAATAACAAGACCTATTTTTAGTAGAGATGGGGTTTCACCATGTTGGCCAGCCTAGTTTCAAACTCCTGACCTCAAGTGATCCACCTACTTTAGCCTCCCAAAGTGCTGGGATTACAGGCATGAGCCACCAGGCCTGGCCCTCAGTATTCTTTCTGGATGGAATTGTGAGAAAGAATACTTTTGTCTTTGACCTAATTGCATGTGATTTCATCAAGTGCTTCTATTTCCAAGTGCCTAGTGGTTTGGTTTCACAGTGTCTGCCACCCCCATAGCAGCGATGTCTATAGTCTTCGTCATTCTTCCATGGACTCCAGCAACGGTGCATGTTGGTGCTGGTGAAGAACCTTCATTCAGATGTAGAAACAATGGGTTCTTCATATATACTTGGCATAGTAATAAACTAAAAATTTGAAATTAAAACCACGAGAAAAGTGGTATGCCAATATGCTCTTTGTGCAGTTGAGAATAGTTACCATAGGTGGGATTCAGTTTTGACTCTGAGCTTCCTAGCAGCCAAGGCAAAAAGGTAATTATATTGGATTATTTAATGTTCACCATCTGTAAAAAGAAAGCATAACAATTCTTTAATTGAAATAAATTCTAAAGCAAATTGATTATAATGAGCTTTGTAATAGCTTCAAAAATAGTTCTACAGGGAATGCAGAAATGTTTAAGATGACTTTTTTCCACATCTGTGCATAATTCCAAGACTTTTGTCCATTAGGAACCTAGTATAATAAAGTCCAGTAGCTTTTTAGTGATCCAGCTGCACTCAACGACAGAACTCAGAACATGTTGCAGAATCAGTGAAGCGTATTCCCATCATTAAGCAGTGTCTAATCCTGATTGCATGTCAGGAATAGCTGTAGAGAGACCTGTGAATCAGAATTTTGGGAGTGAGGCCACTTTCTCTGTTTCCCCTAGAGATGCTGATTCACATCCTTATTTAAGAACAGCTGATAAATTATCTTAGCAAAGGAGTTGAGCAACACAACTAGAGACCAGATCCTTCCAAAAGATCACAAGCATTTAATGTGGTTTGCTAACCTTTTAAAAATTTTTAACAAATCTGTGGCTTATCCAGATAATTTGAAAATGCACTTGCCTGCATTTGATGAGTCTTGGCACCCTTTCTTTCCATGGTCTCTCAAGCAGGAGATGGGGTGTTTGGGCAGTTCAACACTTGGACGTTTTGGCATTGGAAAGGCCATGTTCTTTTATGCCTCAAGTAGTTAACTTATGCTACTACCCCTGTCTGATACCCTCTTTCCCTGCTCACCCCAGCCCACCCATCCTCATCCCTCACCTTGCTAACCCCTACTTATCCTGTGACCCCACTTAAATGTCATCCCATGCAGGAAGCCTCCCCAAGGACACACACTTGAACAACGTCTTTCTCCCAGCACCTCCTTCTTGACCCTCCCTAGGACTAGTAACTTCCTGTTCAATAGTGTCTTCTGCACGCTCCCATAAGGGCCAATACTATTTGGTCTTCTTTATCCTGTATCTCTGGTACTCAGCATACAGCCTGGTGTATGATAAATGTCTAATACATATTTGTCAAATGAATGTATAAATATATGGCCTGCCATATTGTATACATGAGGAAAATGAGGATCAGAGAGGCAATCACCGAAAGTTCAACTGAATGTCAGTTGCAGAACTGGCCTATAGGAATAATGAATGTGATAAAAATGTACTGATCCTTTACTAAGTTTCTGGCACTCTGCTATATACTACTCATCCATTTCCTAGGTGAGTTGTTACCAGATGACTATCGAGTCATTCCTAAAGCCAGGTACCATCTTGAATTCTCTCCCATATCCCCTCATCTAATCCTCCATCATGTTCTGCCAGCTTTTCCCACAGAATACATCCTATATCTGACCTCTTTCATTCCACTATAGTCTAAGCCACTGCCATTGATTGCCTGGACTACTGCAATGCTGCAGATGATCTCCCTGCTTCTACTCTTAGCCCCCGCCCCAGTTATTTTCCCTACTAGCAGCCTGACAGATATTTTACAAATACAAATCAGGTCATGTTGCTCTTCTGCTTAAAACCCTCCAATGGCTTTCTACCACACTGCAGTGACATGCATACTTCTTACCATGTCTTGAGGCCAGCAGGATCAGCCCTGCCTCATTCTCTGAACTCCTCCACCACTCGCCCCACCTCTTGCTTCCCTGCAGCCACACTGGCTGCCTTTCAACTCTGCAGCACTCTGAGCTCATCACACTTGCTCCTCCTTCGGGGCCTGTGCCCAGGCTGCCCTATCTACCTGAAACCCTCTTTCTACTTCCTCACTGTCCAACTTCAGGTCTTGGCATAGCTGGCTCATTCTTGTCACTCTTATCTCATTCAAATGTCACTTCTTCAGAAACATCGTCCCTAACCCACTTAAATCCAAAAGAGCCCCCTTAGTCATCACCTTATGCTGCTCTTCTTTTATAGAACTCACACTATGTAAATTTTTCTTGTGCATTTATTAGCTGCTGTACTTCCTTCACTAGCGATTGGCTCCTTGAGTTATTTTCAGCCCCCAAGACCTCATCTGCCTCATTGTATCCTTCATACCTACAGTATCACTTGCTCCCTCATTATAAATGTTTTTAATTAATAAACACCCATTTTTCAGATGAGATAACTGAGGCTCAGAGGAATCGAGTGAGTTGTCCACGATCACACACTTAAGAAATGGCAGAACTGGAATTTGACCACATGCAGCCTTTCTCTGGAAACTTCACTCATTCCTAAAATTCCAGATTCCCTGTCTGTGAGCCCAGTGCCCAGTTCTCTCCACCATTCCTGATTCCTAGAAGGGGAGGACTGAGGACTGGGTGGCTTTTTCCTCCCTGATGGCTGAGATCCTCAGACAAATTGGGTTTAAAAAAGTGTCCTCCTCCCCACGGACTGTAGGAGGCAAGGCACCAGGGTTCCATTGGCTGCTCCTGTGGCTCATCCTGTATGTGAAGACATTTTGGCAGCTCCCACTGTGACATTATGGGGAACAGCCCTCACACAACCCTGTTCCTGGGCCTCAGATGGAATGAAGATTTCCTCCTGCCTGAGAGCCACTGGGGACAGGATGATGTGCACAAACGAGATGTGACCATACTTTAAGGAGTGCACGGGCTCTCTCTACAGCATGCAGGGTCTGACAGCCTCGAGGTCACTATACAGAGAGGCAACACAAAGCGTGAGCAGAAACACACCTGGGAGGTGAGCTGCAGCAGGAGGGGTGGAGCATCGCCATCCTGCCATACACTGGGTTTATTAGCTGAGGAAAGTCATTTCCCGGAGCCTCAGCTTACTCATCTGTAAAATAGTGATAGTAAGCACCAGTGCATAGCCCCCATATGTTCGTTCTCATTATACTCAGATGATGAAGCTGGGTAGGTAAAGGACAGAAAGGCAAGTCATTGCTGAAGAGACATTTGAAGAGAACATGAGCGGCAGGAGTTTGAATAATATTAATATTCCATTCCCTTGCATGGCACTATTGCTTTACAATGTACTTTTACATCTATTGTCTTCAGGACCCCTCACAGCCCTCCTATATACACATTACTATTATCATAATTACCCTCACCTCAAGCATACAATATCCTCAGGAAAGAAGATACTCGGTCTCAGATATACAAAGTCATGTAGCAAGGGTTAATTGTTAGAAAAAAAAAAAAAACCTCAGATATTTATAGTAAGGTCTGTCTTTGAATTTGCTTTCTACCATTCCAATCCTTGTTAAAGTCTCTGAACATCAGTTTCCTCCTCTTTAAAATGGGGACAATAGTTTCTGCCCTGCCTATCTACCTCCCGGAGCCTTGATCGTGTAAGTGCAAGACATTAAGATGAACACCACAGTGCTGTGAGGTGTTACTGTCACATGTTCCACCGGAGGATACCATTGCTTTCTCATCTCACTTTTTTTCTGAAGCAGAATTGATCCTCTCTGAAAGTGGTGTTTTCTGCCTACCTTCCAGAATCTGAGAGAAGATTCTAGAATAATCTGGCCTAGTCTACTAGTCTTGGAGCCATGTGACATAATTGCAACCTTGAGAAAACATAAATGTGAGATATCCCTGCTGAGTCATCACCCATGGGTAAGCCTCATCCACTTTTGGAGAGTCTCAGAAGACACAGGGTCACAGTCCAGAAAGTATCCAGAAAAGAACAGCCTTGCCACAAAGCCAAAGCAGCCCATGCCTGGGGTGTTAGAGAAAGACTGAGGTTGCCCACATGAGCTGATTCTGCCCATTCTCAGGCAAAATCGGCCAGAACCACTTCTTGTCCGGCCCATACCTTGTCTGTGGCTGAGGCCGAAGGTGTCACCTGTGAGCCCAATAGCAAGTGTTCTAGGGCGACCCCAAGCCCAGCACACAGTTGCTCCTGACCTCTTCCCACTGGCAGCCACTGCATGTCTTATGCTGCTCAATTCCCCACTTTTTATTCTGTTTAACGGTGGTGAGAGGAGCCGTGGCCTGCCCTGGGGAGTGTCTGCAGTGAGAGCAGGCACTGAATTGATTTTCAAGATTAACTGTCATCTCCAGCTGCGAAGCAGCTTGCACAAGAACTGAGCAATCTTCCTGGGTTTTCTCCTGCTTCAGAAATCACTTTCTCTGCCAGGTGTCTGATAAGGCTGGATTGGTAGGTCCTAGGAGGTCTTTTCCCGGTCACTGAAGCATTAAGTCTTCCAATATGTGAACACCAGGAGACACAAAGAGAACTTCTAGTAAGAAGGGCTCACCTTGTGGTTGTAAGTTTCATCATCTTTGCTGTGTGAACCTAGGCAAATTGCTTAACCTCTCTGAAACTTCAGCTCCTCATCTGGAAAACATAGACAATTAACCCCTACCTTATTGTGTGCTTGTGAAAATTAAACATAATGTATGTAAAGTGCCTGGCCCAGAAAAGCATTCCATAAAATGAGGGATGATTATTATTTAATTCCCACCCTTCCAGTAGCTGACCTCACCCAGAGCTGTTCCTTCAAACTGGGTTCATATTTTCCACAGAAACTAAATAAATTAATAAGGGAGGCCAAGAGGAAATAAATGAATAAATATTTTATTTGGCTGAGAAAATTTTGTCACTTCCATAGTCCAAGTTCCTGATGGTTTCATATCTTGGTGGTTCTTCATCAAGCTTATCTGCCCATCTCACCTCTAAATGGCCCCCACGTCATTCTGGTGTCCAGAATAGATCCAGAGGTTTAGCTTATCCTGTTTCTTGGACCAGTGCCAAAGCTCTTCCTTATTAATGTTCAACATGTTCTCTCTTGAAATCTCCTCTGCCTCAGGAGTGCTTCCTCTGGCATGAGATTACTGGTTCCCATGTTAGTTGCAAGACTGTGAGGTCCATCTGTTGAGATCCAATGAATGACCTTGGTTATTAGCCATGCCTGCTTGAAATGTCACAATGTGCCCCGCGCGGTGGCTCAAGCCTGTAATCCCAGCACTTTGGGAGGCCGAGGCGGGCAGATCACAAGGTCAGGAGATCGAGACCATCCTGGCTAACATGGTGAAACCCCGTCTGTACTAAAAATACAAAAAGTTAGCCGGGCATGCTGGCGGGCACCTGTAGTCCCAGCTACCTGGGAGGCTGAGGCAGGAGAATGGCACGAACCCGGGAAGCAGAGGTTGCAGTGAGCCGAGGTCGTGTCATTGCATTCCAGTCTAGGCGACAGAGCGAGACTCCGTTTCAAAAAAAAAAGGAATGTCACAATGTACTCACTTCTGCAAGAACCAACTTCCTTGCTACCATCCACAACCCAGCACCCATTGTTTCTCATCTAAAACAGGATCACGCTGGATGCTTGTTAAAGATGCAGAGTCCTGGGCTGTACTCATGCCACTGAATAGCTAAAGGAAGTAGGGAAAATGATATGATTCTACCCAAGCCGAATCTCTAAGGGTTAGGCTAGGGATCTGCCTGTGTAGGAAACCCCCAACTCATTATTGTGCCGATGAAAAGTTGAGAAGCACTCCAAGAAAGTAACAGAAAGACTCTTAAAATTGCATAGTCCTCCCTCTGCTTTTATCCATGGAGAGGAGTGTGTAAACATCTGAGACAGGCAACCCACCATACAGAAGCATTTGCTATCTGTGAAGGGCCCACGTGTTCAAGAAATTGTAATGAGAAATCTTAGGGCAAAAGACAAGTTCCATATTCAGTTCATCTGTATATCATTTCATGTAGCACAGGGCTGGCCGGCAGATGGTATGCACTGAATGTTGAGTTTATGTCTATATGTCAACCTCCATCTGATGGGCAAAGCAGGGAGAAGCATTTGATTTTTACTTGAATGTTGCCAAAACGAATTTAGTTTTATAATATTACAGATTACTTGATATCCATGGAGAAAGGTTTTATGTATACATACATACACATTTGGCCAGCATAAAGAAAGGACGTGCTCTCTCAGACTTCTGGGGAAAAGGAAAAAAAGAAAATAATATTGAGGGCCAACTATGTGCCTAACAGTTCTAAAAATTGTATAAAAATTGTACATTTTTATACGATTATCTCCTATAACCTTCTCAACTACCTTAGGTAGGTATTTAAGTTCTGCCTTCAGAAAAAAATTGTAGCACAGGGTTTAATCATTTTCCCTACTTCCCTTAGCTATTCAGTGGCACAGCCCATCTTCAGACTGAATTCTGGCTGAATTAAAAACTGCACCCTTGGTCTTTATCCTTGGCTTCCTTCTTAACGAATGTTCGTGTGGCTCTTCATAGTTAACAGAGTGTGTCTAAGTAAGTCAGGGTCTACTAGGGAATATGAAAGAAATGGACAAATATCTATATTAGGAGGTTGACCTGGATTTGAAAAGAGAAATGATGTTATGGTAGTTCACAGGAAGTGGCATTTGGGATTGGCCTGGAAAGATTGCTCTAGGGGAGCATGAATGAGAGGGAGTACCCACGGGCAGGAACTCCTCTACCAATAATCCCATAAAGGAGAAAATATCAAGTAATCCAGATTGACTGTAGCAGCAGCTAAGGCCCCTGCAGGAGAAGGAAGCATGGCCTTATAATATGGCCACTAGACATAATTTTACTTTTCTCTGTCAATAGTCTGCAGCCCTGGAAATCGTGGCCACAATACCACAACTTGTTTAGGCAGAAATGGCCAAATGATGTAAGGGTTGGCAGAAGTGTCCTACTGTGGGCATGGCTGGCTTTGGAGCTTCAGCTGAGCTATAAATCAAGGAGAATTGCAGAAGGAAGTTGAGATGGACCATGAGAACCTGAAGGATGGATGATGAAGAATAGGAGCCTGTAATAAGGGATTTAACAACTTGAATTCCTTCTGCTGCAAGGAACAGAAAACTCTGAATCAAATTAGTTTAAATTATAAGGAAATCAATGTGTTAACACATATAACAAGAAGTCCGTAAGTAAGGCACTACTAGACAAGGACTGTGAGGGCTCTGCTTCTCTTACAACCTGCAGGTTCTGTGCCTTTCTCTATATATTGGCTTCATCCTCAGGTCAGTAGCAAAATAACTGCAAGAATTACAGAGGTCACCTCAGAAAGCACATTACCCAGGGGGAAGCCGGGACTGTATCTTTCTTGTGCCTTTTATTAGGAAGAAGGAAACAATTTCCAAAAGCCCCCCAGCAGACTCCCTCTCATGTCTCATTAGCCTGAAATAGGTCATTCGTCCATGTCTATACCAAGCACAGCAGAAGGAAGGGGTTCCCATGATTGGCGTATCATCTGGGGTAGAATAGATGCTGGGGACTCAGCTGAATGGCCCCTGCAAGGAGAAAAGGAGGGAGCCCAGCTGTTCTTTCTAAGCCCTTGGGTGTTTCTCATGCTCCCCTCTTTAAATTCTTCCATCCACTCTGCAGGCACACGCCATTACTCTCTCTTTACAAATAAGAACATAGAGGCTCAGGCAACGGGCCCCTGCCCAGGTTCCCACATCTCTGCCATGCTGCAAAGCCTCTGCTCTATTTACTACTCTGTGCTGCAGGTTCTGGGAGAAAAGTGGAAAGACAGAAGCTGTGCCCAGAGAGGAGGGTTTTGGTGCTGAATGTCTTACATGTGGCAACTTTTTCTGAAGTGTTACATGCTTGGTTGGCTTCCATGAAGACCTCTAGGGCTGAGTTGAAAGCAGCATCAAAAAACAGAGAATCCCCAAACAGGTAGGCCAAAAGGTTTCCCTGGGGCAGAATCCTGAAAACAACCCACTGGATTGACGAGTTTGGGGCAGGGACCTCTGGTGTCTGCTGTGGGTCCTGTGACAAGTCACACACCTTGAGCAGAGGATGAAGGAGCCTGGCTAGGGAGCCAGTCTGCCTGTGTAAGTTGGCTCAGGCATCATTATTTTCTTTCCCTCCTCCTCGTACTTCATACCAAATATGGAAACAGATACCTGCCTACCATCTGTCTCCAAAGAACTACAGCTCTACAGTTCATCGCGTATATGGTAGGAGCCAGATGGGGTGATGTGTTCTTTTTTCCTGGGCATTCATAGAATGGGAAATCTGTGAGCTGGAAGCAACCTGAGTGATCATCTAGTCATTTGGAGGTGAAGAAAAATCAGGAGCCAGAGAAGCCAAGTTAATTGTCCTGGGACAGTAGCCGGGCTGGCCTTGAACCAAGTGTCTCATCTCCCAGGCTAATGCCCTTTCTACTGAATTGAGCTGCTTTTCATCATCTAGTTGACAATAAGAACTGAAAGCAGATGTGTTTTCTCTCTTCCTAAGAGAATCTCAAGCCCACTGCAGTTGATGTCCAGGATGGGCAGGCATTCTCCCAGAATCCACACCGAATTTGCCATTGATTCTTCTCAGAACTGAGCATTTTTTGTGTCTGCCTGGCCCTTTACAGGGTAGGGTCTGCATGGCTATGTTTCACATTTGACTCCACAGTTACCTTCTGTGTTGTGCCAGCAGTGTTCCCTCGCCTCTAGCAATGTGATACCTCGTTGCAGTTTTGCTCTTTTGCCACTTAATCCCGGCTACATATTAATAACCCAAGTCTAAACCATTAGGAATTATTGAGGTTGAAAAGGTGCAGGCAGAAGTGGCCTGGAATGACAGCTGCTCTTTGTTTAGGGCAAAGGTGATCATAATTCATAAAGAGCAATGAACTAGTTTTTGGACTGACAGAGTAAGAGTCAAAAGATTGGGAAGATCTGAAGGCTCCCCGATCTTGGATCCTAGAACTTAGAAAAATACAGAGGCTGCTCTGTCATCCTACTTTCATCCCAAGCAGTTGAGCTCTTATCTAGCTTGACTTTGAATCCTAGTGGGTCTTGGTGACCAGAGAGATGAACCTTTATTGTAGGAGATCACAGAACCAGCTTCTGGGCCTGGTGTACCAGAGGCTGGTATATAGTCAACAGCAGAAAGCAAACAAAATTAGTAAAATCCCATTACCCACTTGAGAAGACTTACACGATGCTCTTAAAAATATTTTATATTGGGCTCAGTGGAAAGGATGGTGGAAGGTTATGGATGTAGTTAGGTTTTCATCTTTAATAGGAACATCAATAATATCTAATACTCCTAAAGTCACTGCTTGTGAAAGTGGTTAAATGTAACTCTATCCACTCCTCTCCTCCTCTCCCCAAAGTCCATCATGTTTTAAGGGTGGAGATCAAAGTAGTATTTGTCTGTTACTCACAAATAGCATCCTCCAGGGCCTGGATGAGGGTCAGACAAGCCAGGTGCTTAGGGCACAAAATTTCAGGAAGCTCTCACTCTGAGAGTCCTAAAATGCTGTGTGCCAGAGCCCTGGCTTGCCTAACTGTTTCCTGCCTCATCACCCTCTTGAGTATCTGACACACAGGAGATGGGTGGTGAATATTGGTTTGCACACTATTCTCTCCACTACTTGAAATCCTCTGTCTCCACATCACTTTCAGAAGAAAGTCCAAAGTACTGAATGGGGCCAACACCACCCTCTGTGAGCTGAGCTGGCTCCTGTATCCCGTCTAGCCTTAGAGACCTTCAGGCTTTGCCTTATTTTACACTCCACCAATGTTAAACTCCTTAAGGCCCTCTCCCATGGGGTCCAGCAGAGTTGATATTCAGTAAAAGGTTGATGAATGAATTGATGTGTCAGTCCGGAAACACTGATACTACACTGATAGAATGAGTCCGAATTATGACTGAGATAGAAGACCTAAGGAAGTGATCTGGTAGTGTCTAAGTGGGCAGGCTCTGGAGTCAAACTGCCTTGGTGTGAATCTTCATCAGGAGCTGTGTCTTCCACATCGGATTTTCCCTAAGCTTCAATTACCTCCTTCAAAAACAAAGGAGGGAGGAAGGCAGGGAGGGAAGAAGGGAGGAATGGAGGGAGGGAGGAATGGAGGAAGGAAGGGAGGAAGAAAGGGAGAGGGAGGGAGGGAGGAAGGAAGGAAGGAAAGAAAGAAGGAAGGAAAGAAAGAAAAAATCTACTTCATTGATGTGCAGGTTTAAAAAAATAGTTCATGTAAATCCTTAGCAGAACGGCTGACACTTACAGTACTCAATAACTGGTGGTTAATGTTCTTACAAATTGGAAACAAAATTCAATCTTTGAGAAGTATTTATAAATCTACTGACTGCAGCTGAATTTTAGAAGGTGACAATGACATAGAGCTAGCACTTAGATGCCTCCAGTCACCCTGAGATGTCCAAGTCCTCTCTTTAACAGGTGCCTGCCAAGACCAAGACAGGGAGACACCTTTCCAGGCGCCAAACTTGCCCTGGAAGAGATCACAGAAGAATAAAGGCGTGGAGTCTGGGTTTCCATGTCTCAGTTGCAAGACCCTGCACCAGAATTTGTTACCTCATTACTTAGTGTCTGAGCCTTGAAGAAAACATGTAAATTATGCAGAAAGGCACCATATTGTCGGAGGCAAATGAGACCTTCATTATCCCTGTGTGAGCAGAGCTTAGCCAACAGAGCAGAGAGAAACAGTAAACCCTTCAAGGTCTGGCAGCACAGATGGGTGCTCAAAAAGGTTCCAGGGACCCTCAGAGCAGGGCCAAACGCTGTCGTTATTCAAGTGGTTAACACATGGCTAGGCACGTGGTGTGTCCCTAATGATTCTGCTTCTCTGCAGCCTTCTCCAGGGGAGGCAGCTCTTCTGCCCACAATCCTCACCACCACATTGTTAAAACACACAGCCTACAACCCAGGGGGTTTGCATTCTCCTGGGTCCCATGGTGATTAGCAGGAATGTCCATTCCCCTGGGATTCCAAGACCCTTCTGACTCCATGACTCACGATACTAGGCTGTATCATCGTCTCCTACTACCAGCCCTCTTCTTACACATGAACTATATTTAAATTCATCCTCTGTGTTTACTGGAGACCATGGCATCTAGTGCTTGGCATAAAGTAGATATTCATTCAACATTTGTGCAATGTTGGCATCAGTTCACAGTCTTCCTCTCCACCCCCAACCCCTGCTGCCATCTCAGATGCCCTTGAGATCTGTTGAGAGATCCTTCCAGCATCTCATCTTCCAGAATCTCGCTTTACCTATTTTCATAGCCTTCTCTTCCATTCCAGGAACTCACATTTTTGGCCACAGTCTGCCCCTACCAACATTTACCTCTGAAACCTCGACCTCAAAACATTGTCCATCTGACCTCAACCTTGTATTCTGTCTCCTCTCCCATTCCTCACAGTCTTGATCCAAACCACCACCACTTTTCTCAAGTCCTGTTCCACATCTGTTCTGTCACTATGCCACCGGTCTCACCTCACATAATAAATGTTACCACATATAAATTATTCTCAGATTCCCTCCAGCTTCTGACCTGGCCATTCACTTCCGCAGTTAACTATATTTCCATCTCTTATTATTTCTTCTCTTGTGGTCCCTTAGGAAGAAAAGCTTCTTTTCAAAGCTGATCCTTCCACTCTTGAAACGTATGATCATCTTCTTGAAATAGTACATATTTCAGCAACCTCTTTCTTCTATCACTCCACCTCTAAAGTTACCTTGTATTTGCCAAACCCAGTGAACTTGTAGTTACTCAACTTTGTGTTGATATATCTAAAGCATTTGACAAGTTTGGCCATATCTTTTCACTTAGAACCCTCTTCTTTGTCTTCTAAACTACACCCACCTTGAATTTTACTCTTCCCTCTACATTCACCCTTGCAGGGAGTTTTCCCTGGATCTTTCACCTATTTCATTCTTTTTTCTTTTTCTTTTTTGAGACAGAGTCTTGCTCTGTTGCCCAGGCTGGAGTGCAGTGGCATGATTTCGGCTCACTGCAACCTCCGCCTCCCGGGTTCAAGCGATTCTCCTGCCTCAGCCTCCTGAGTAGCCAGGATTACAGGCATGCACCACCAGGCCCAGCTAATTTTTGTATTTTTAGTAGAGACGGGGTTTCACCATGTTGGTCGGGCTGGTCTCAAACTCCTGACCTCGTGACCCACCCACCTCAGCCTCCCAAAGTGCTGGGATTACAGGTGTGAGCCACGACATCCGGCCTGTTCATTCTTTAAATACAGGTGTTCTTGGGGAATTCATCCTGAATTCCCTTTTTTTCTTGCTCTTTACCCACTTCTTGGGTCACGGTACCTACTCACATGGCTTCTACTGTATCTGTGTCCATATCATCACTCCCCCATCAATATCTCCTTTGTCCTCTCCTTTGAGCTTCAAACCCATATATCCAACTACACGTGGAAACCTCCACCTTGATGAAGGGCCTCAACCTGCTCCAGACCCTGTGCAGTCTCTTCCCCAGCACATCCACTTGGCACCTGAATTTTCCATCTCACTTGTGGCCCCACGATCCATCTAGCTGAGACTCAGGCATGTGAGGCAATAGACCATGATCCGACATACATAGTGTTTTTCCTTCTGTCACTGAGATGGGCTGAGCAAGGGCTGGGTTTGCTGTGGGAGCGACTGCAATAGTTAGCTGTAAAGGAAGTGACCATAAAGAGTAAAGGAGCTTTAACCTGAAAAGGAGATATTTCCAGCTAGGATAGAAGTTATGTTGTTATTATGAAATTGACTGGGAGGTAGGGATCTCTAGGGTCTTGCAAAGAGAAAGAAATAGAAATTGGGAAGTGATCTCTGGCATTCAGCAGCAGGAGGCCTACGTCGTTAAATTACACCAATGAAGCCCATTATTTTAAGTTCTATAAGGTTTGGAAAATATACTTTGAGTACCTGTATATTGAACTCTGGGATGGGGTTAATTAAGAAAGAGCAGATTACGGTCAAGTTTTCCACCACTACCACTACCACCTCAATCCTTACCACCTACCAGATGTGACTTGTGAAAAGCAAAGAGAACTTTATGTCTGTAAATAGAGATCAAAAGTAGCTAAAGCCAAGGAGACCTACAGAAAAGCTATGACTTTTAGCAAGATCAACCTTTTGGTCTCTACTTCTGTCTTTTTGAATATCATGATTTAAATGTTCTGCCTTTGTCCTATTGTAGACATTTCTATAATGACGATAGCTATTATTTTGGTACTCCATACTAGCCACAGGTAAGTCAAGTGGCTGAAGTTGCAGACAGGGTGCCACAGCACCCCTCAAGGCAGGACAGTCTGAGTGCTCTGAAAGCAGCTGCTGCATGTGGCTGGCCAGCCCAGCTGAGGTCTGATTGGTGGAATTGCTTCATGATCTGATTGATCCAAACTTTAGGCAGTGATGACATTTACAAAAGTGTGCATTGCAGTGACTATTCCTGCTGTGATGGATGTCATGGCAAGAAAATTGTATATGGAACAAAGCACTTTGCCCTTGATTAAATATCTAGTTCAACAGATTTTGCAAATAATATATCCCCAAACACATCTCCAAGTAAAATGGACTGAAAATGTGTGAACCTGTATACTATAGCTGAGGCGGTATGAATGTCATTTCATATGTGCAAAGGTGGAAGCAATATCACATTTTAAAGCCACCCCTCCTGCAAGCTGTGGAGAATTTAACCTCAGTCTTCTTGGGGATTTCTCCTGGGGTAGGGCAAATTCATTTGTTTATACAGATCAGCCTAAGACAGCCCAACTGCATATGGTCCTTTGGGATTCATTGCTTCGGGGCAGAGTGCTATTTATCAAGCCTGGAACCCAGGCAGCCCTTGTCCTCTGATGCCTACCAGGATTAGGGTAGGATTCTGCTGCTGACCTTTCAGCTCCTACTTGATTTCTATAGATCCTTTCTTTGGTCTGTCTTTTAGGGTTTCCCTTGGTAGCAGTCTCCCTTGAGGTCACTAGGCTTCCTCTCCTCAGTGAGCTTAGATTTTGGGAAACAAACGCCAGAAAGGGAAGTATTTTGCAAGCAACTCCTGCTTTTTGTTCTATCAAGAACCTCCTTTGAGGTAAGAAGGCACAGAGCCTCTTCCCTGCCTAAATGGTGGTGGGAAAGAAGAGGACACAGAGGAAAATTATCAGTTTGTATCTCCAAAACTTACTCTGCCATTTAGAGTTGCCATGGGTGTGCACTTGAGTGAGTGACAGATCGGTTACCTACAGGAAAAGTAAGATGAGATTGTTTGGGAGACAGCTCTCAGATGTGTCACAGCCTGCTGTTACCACTACTCCTGATGAAACTGTCATTTGGCAACGAAAGTAGATCCTGTCTTCTATTCCAGTGCAAGTTCTGTGTCTTATAGGAGGACTTTTCCACATATATTATTTAATCTGAGTTCCTTTAACCCTCTCATGAGAAAGGCTGTATGATCCCCATATCAGCCAAAACCAAGACTCTAAGAAGCGAAGCCACCTAGCTAGTGTGAGGTGGGGCTGGGATGTGAACCTGTGTCTATCTGGCTCCTGGTCTCTGTGCTCCTTGCAACTCCCTGCACACTGGCTCCCTTCTGTCTCCGCACACACCCAACAGAGCTGCCCACAGCAAAGCTCAGAGCCCAGGTATCCAGGCGGGCATCCTTTCACCTCTTTCCTCAGCCCATGAGTCTTTGGCTGTGCTGCTGTTTTACGTGAAGCCTCCTTTTCCCACCCAAATCCAGCTCAAGCTGCCTCCCTCATGACTCACCATCCAGAAGGCTGTGAACTATGTCTCCCTGTTCTTCTCCAAATTAACCATCCCTCTCTAGTGACTCTTACCTCACCTCCCTCGTACTTTGGGATTTATACACATGTCTCATGTCTCCCAATACACTAGAGGCTCTGAGGTGGCATGACTATGTCTAATTTATTGCTACACTCCCAAGAAACATGGTCTGATACCTAGGAGATACACAAGAACTGTCCATGGAATGGAAGAATGAACAGATAGATGAGTAAATGAATGTATGTATGAAAAAGAGAATAAATGAGTGAATGAACTAATGAAATGAAAGTGAAAACCCATAGAGGATGGCAAGAATGCCAAGCAGCCATTATAGAGAGTGATGAGATAGGATTCACTGCAAAGCATGCTGGAGAGAAGAAACACTAAGATTAAGATGATTCCAAAATGCAAATATGGCTGCAGGTCTAGGGAACTGAAAAACACTCTTTATGTCCCACTAGCCCCATGTTTCACTCTGGACTTACTTTATGGGGAAGTGGTATACTGGTTTCTGGAGCTCACTTTTGTAAAGCCCTAGCCCTTCCTCCTGTTCATTAATAAACAGTTTCAGGACAATAGCACTATAATAGGTAATAATTCTGGTGTACCCACCATGTGCCAGGCATTCTTCCAAGTACCTCATTCAATTCTCACAACAATAAGATGAGACGTAGACTGTTATTTATCTGATTTTACAGATGAAAAAATGGAGGCTTAGAGAAGTCAAATACTTTTCTTAATGTCACTCATTTAATAAATGGCAGAACTAGAATTCAAACCCATGTTATCTGACTTCAGAGCCATCCCTCCTAATCACTCTCCCATCAAGCAGCACATTCCTATGGCCGGCTGGCTAGGAGACTTAAGTTTCCACTCATTGAGCACTTGCTCTGTGATTCACCAAACACGCCGTAGACATTCAATCCACAATAACCTCATGACTGAAGGACCAGACCATTTTGATCCCCATTTTACAAACAAGGACACTAAAGTTTGTGTGACCAAGTGATGCCACTAGAAAATGACAAAGCTGGGATTTGAACCCAAGTTGGCTTATTCCAAAACCAATGCTGTTTACCACAATATTCTGTATCCTGGAAGAAGCACTCATTTTCTTTCTCCTTCAATAAATGGTCACGGGGTCTGAGAAAGAGACCTATATTTGAAATCAGGTTATTTGTGTTCAAGTCTTGATTCTTCCACTTGGGTCTGTACCTTGGGCACGTCCTTTAACATCTCTGAGCCTCAGTTTCCTCATCCATCAAATGGAGCCAATCATGCCACATTACAGAATTATTGTGAGGGTTAAATGAGAAGCTAATGCTGATGAAAGCACTGCGTAAACCTTTTTCTCTCTGAGGTAGAAAGAAGTCAATAGATATGATTATACTTCTCCTGGGAGTGAATAAAATGAGTCTCACAGAGATGAAGTGAGTAGTCTAACAATCTCACAGAGAGTCGTTCATTAGAGCAGGAATGAAGCCCAGATGTCCCTAGGCAGAAGTCCATGTGCCTTTTGCGAGGTGGCCAAGGATCATTATTTTGCACGGGTGAGACTCTGCCAGCCCCAGAGTGCTTCTTCAGTTTCGATGCACACCATCTTTCCCCCATCTCACACCTCCTTAGCTCTTTCTGGGCCCCTTGACAGTCAGGGTAAAAGTCTTTTTCCATCTTTCCTAGGCTTAAGTGTAAAATTATGTGGTCTTATTGTGTTAGAGAGTTCTACCCAGAATGAGCGATGCTGAGAGAAGGCAGCGTGAGCCTGGTCAGGTACGCTTGTCAAGAGCTTGAGATGCTCTGTTAATGAATGTCATTTTGGAGCTGGTTGGGATTAAGCCATTATCTGTGTGATCTTCACCTGACCCTTGATGGACCAGAATTCATACATTCCAATTCTGTGCTTAACTAGGAAGGCTTTACAGCTCCTTTCTCCTCTAGAATCTTTTCGATCTCCGGGACCTATTATGCAGCAATTTTGCTTTCTCCAATTTCATTTTCACTTTCAAAGTGAATGTCATTTGTCAGGCAAACCACATATTCTTTGGATCCCTATCTGCTAAATTATTTCTGAACTTGACTTTTTTGGGCCCCCATTCTGGCTGACCTAAATTCTTCTCTGTCTTCTACCATTTCTCCCTTCTCTCTGAAGGCAGCCATTTGTGGCTTCGTTGCCTAAAGAAGCTGTTTCTGGAAGCACTTATCTGTTACCCCAGTTGGAAAGTTATCATTTGTATCTAAATTAGCTAGTGTGATCTTTTATCTGAACTCCAGGCAGAGCTGATCCTTTGTATGAGAACTACCCATCAGGTTTCAGACCCATCTGCAGCATCATTCTCAGATGACTTACTTTGGAACTAAGATTTAAGTCTTCAGTGTTTCTAAATGTAAAGATTGTCAGTGTAGCCACTTTTCAAAAGAACTTGACACTCTCACAAGGGTGATACCTAAATCCCAATTAGGCCATCTCCTGCCCAAGCTCATCTCAGAAGCAATGTCGTGCATGGACCCCTGGTGTTTCTGTCCTGATGTTGCCAACTGTAGACAGAATGCCTGATAGAGGGAAACAGTTCCACAGTAGCAAAGAATGATTTCATACAATTCACCTTCAGGGTTAGCAGCAAAGAGATTTTGCAATGAAATCGGAACTGTTAACACATGTCAAAAATGATCTCACAAGAGGGCTGGCAGCCCTGCTCTGCCCAACGTTGGACATACCATGGATAGAGCATTGGGCTGGAGTTTGAAGTACCCCAAATCCAGAGGACATGACCACATGTCAATTTTGCAGAGAATAACCAAGATCATGAAAAGGCCAAACTGTGTAAGGATGGTTAAAAGAACTGGAATGTTTAGCCCGGAAAGGAGAGACTTTTGTGGGGATAAGCAGGGTGGAAAATTCTGTCTCAGACTCCTGTTTTATAAATTAGAAACCTGAGACTTAGCACAAACCCAGGGAATAACCAGAGTGAACACTTTAAAGAATAAATGAGATCACTTTTCTTTGCTGCCTAAAACCATCCAATGATTTCCCCACTGATGTTAGAATAAAGAGCCAGCCCCAAGCCATGGCCTCCAAGACCCCACATGGAGGCAGTGGTCCCTCTGTGTTAGGTAGAGGATCAGTTAAGCTATACAATCAAGAGACTCCCAAATATCAGGTAGAAGTTTATTCTCTACCTTGTTATACGTGGCACCACAATTTGCAGACCAGGCCAGGCCTCAGTAAGGTGCAGTTAACAGACACTGTCAGCTGACACCAGGAACATACCAGGGAATGAAAAAGAGACCCTGGCCTACTTCACATACATGATGAAGAGTAACAAGAAGAGACTGGATTAGAAACTGGAAGATGGTATGTAGCTCCAGTGATGATGAAGCACATCTTAAAGGAATGAAACAGAATGCACAGGTGATATCTGCTACATTTAAGTCTGCAAAGACTTTTTTTTCCCCTTACATAGCTCACTATAGCCTCGGACTCCTGGGCTCAAGAGATCCTCCCGAACTTCAGCTTCCTGAATAGCTAGGACAACAGGTGCATGACATCACACCCGGCCAATTTTTTTATTTTTTGTGGAGATGGTGAGGAGGGTGGGGTGTCTCACCATGTTGCCCAGGCTGGTCTTGAACTCCCCACCTCAAGTGATCCTCCCATCTTGGCCTCCCAACGTGCTGGAATTACAGGAGTGAGCCACCCTATCTGGTCAGTTAAATTTTATTGTAAATAAAAAAGCGTGAATAATGAAAATTAGTCACAGATGAGTGGTGAAGGGAAGGCAGGCAGGCTTTGTCATCCTTAGAGTGGAGCTTCTGTATTTGGGTGCAGGTGGCTCCTCCAAGCTCTTTCACTTTTCAGAGTCTGCCTAAGGGGTTCCTTGGGGCATCCCTTGCCCACCCTATCTAAATGAGCTCACCCAGCATATAATTTCATCTTAGCTCAGCATCCTGCTTGTTTCTTTCACAGCACTTACCACAATTTATACTTCTTTATTTATTTATTAGATTTAATTATTTTTGTCTATCCTTCCTCCCCTTCCTACACTGCTAGACTGATAGTCTCCATAAGGGTAGAGTAGGAATCTTATATACCTCATTCGTTACTGTATTAGTTATCTGCTACTGCTTAACAAATTACCTCAATACAGAACAGCTTAAAATAATAAACATTTATTATCTCATAGTTTCTGTGAGTCAGGAATTTAGAAGCAGCTTTTCTGGATGGATTTGGATTGGAGTCTCTCAATGTCAATGAAGATGTCAGCTGGGATGCAGTTATCCAAAGGCACAGCTGGGGTGGGGTGGAAGGATCTAAAAAGGTTCACTCACCTGGTGCTGGTTATCAGCAGAGGCCTCGGCTCCTTTCCACAAGGGGCCTCTCCAAGCACTGCTTGAGCATCTGCACAACATGGAAGCTGGCTTCTCCCAGAGTAAGCAACCCAAAAGAAAGCAAGGCAGAAGCCACAGTGTCATTTATGACCCAGCCACGGAAGTCACACACTGTGATTTCTGCACTATCCTATTGGTTACGCAGGTCAGCCCCATTCATTGTGGGAGGGGATCACACATGGATGTGAATATCAGGAAATAGGGATCATTGTGGGCCATCTGGAAAGCTGGCTACCACAACTACTCTTTCTCTTAGCAGCCAGTGTCATGCTGGCAAATGGTAGGCACTTAATATATGTTGGCTCAATGAATGAGTGAAGGGTGACAGCTCAAGTCAACTTGATATTACCAAGATTAGTAGCTGGAGTCAGCCTTGAAATCAGGTTTTCAGTCTCTTAGTGCTCTCTCCCTATACCACACGGTCTTCTTTATGACTTCTCCTGCCATGTGCCCCCTTTTCCAATACTCGGACACACCGCCTTATCTTTCCCAGCCTGTACCAGCCTGTACACAAGCTGATAATGGCCCATCTGGCAAAAAAAAAAAAAGAATCACACATTACTGAAATATGTCTTTACTTTAGTACCTGGAGGAGAAAGCAGGGCCCTGGGAGGGGATGCGAGGGCCTGACAGATGCCATAAGCAGCATTTGAGAGTCTAAGGCAGTGGTTTTGAAACCAGCATGCAGGAGACTCAGCAGGGAGTTTGGTAATGTGTCCAAGTTGGAACCCAAGTATCTTCAGTTAGGCAGGCTTGTGGGGAGTTCTGATTGCTGGTGGGTGAACAAACAATCCCATTCCTCCAGCTCTTTTGTACCACTGAGGTCATCGTTCTGGAGGGTATCTGTGGAGGGGTGGAGTTGGAGAGACAAATCCCAACCATAAACCTGTCAAGGTAAGAGGATTCACACAAGCTCGCTAGGAAAGAGACAAGAGGAGCGTGGGTGGAGGTGGGTGGGGGTGGGATGTGGGGTGGTAAGAGCAACAGGGCAAAGGTTCCTTAGTAGTGCATTTGTATAACATTGGAGTTCTGTTTCTCAGGTTTTTTTTTTTTTTCTTTTTTTTTTTTTGCAGGGGCTGTGTGTGTATGTAAGTTAGCTCCTTCAGTATCCAACTGGGAATTTGATTCATTTAACTTGTTCAGAATCAGTTGCAATAAACCAGGTGGTTTTGCATTGCTCATGCAAATCACTTTCTCCTCACACATGGCTACAGTCCCAGCTGCCAAAATGTTGTCATGTTCTTGTCTTCAGAGCCTTAATAAGAAGAAAAAATACAGTCTGGAGTGTATATGTGCTCAACACTCTCCCTGGTTATCACTGAGCCTCTGTGGCCACTACTAACCTGTCAACAGCTAGTTACCTCTTCCTGAGCCAGAAGAAGAGGTGTGGGGGCATGGGTGAACTAAAGGGCCAGGAGCTCCAGCTGTCTGGGCCACACATTCCACCAACTACTCCAGATATCTCTTATTAAAGCCATAGAACCTTGGGTATGAAGACTAAAATCCCAAATTCTGCTTCTGTCTTTGTATTTCTGACTAGATTTGGCCTCAAACCAATGGTGTCATGGTTCTCTAATTCTTGCGAGAAGCAGGTGAGGCAAACAGAGTCACAATTCCCAATTGATTTTCTTTCATGGTGCAGAAAAAGATAATATTGGGAGTAAATATAAAAGATTATTTGTGACCAAAAAATGACCTCTAGAGAGTTCTGACCACCCAGCCCCTGCTCATCGGCCCCATGGCTAAAGAATCAATATCTCCATGGCAAACTGGTTGACTACACACCCACAATAGTGGCCCTTCCGGAGAGACAATTATACTTCCTCATGCTGTGGACTCATACGTAGCCATGCCTCTTGCTTTGGCCAATGAGATGCAAGCAGAAGTGACATGTCACTGCCAGGCGGGATCTTCAGGCGCCAGAGCACATTCCGCCTTGCTCATTACTTTTGCTGCAGGGACTAGCAAAGCTCCAGATCATCTTGGAATAAAGACAATTTGCAGCAGAGCCACAGCCAGCTTACAGGGGGCCTATCAGATGAGCAAGGGATGAACTTCTTTTGTTTTAAGAGTTAGGGGGTCATTGTTCCCACAGTAAAAATTCTCCCATCCTGACTGTACGGTGGCACAGCTAATGGGATCCTTTGACCTCAAGGACAGCTCTTGCTAACTGGAGAGTGACATAGAAATGTTGGTCACCCACATGTGCAAGCACAGTCAGACTATAATTCATTTGTTGGGTTTCTATCATCTCTGTCCTCTTTGGGGTTTGTCTTTATCCCAGGCTACTAAAGAGAGGACTGAAAATTCCAGTTGTCATATTAATATAAAAAGAGATGGCTCTTTCTGTGTCTCTTTCAGAGAGAATTCAAATTTCACAGAAACTGTTGGATCTTCTGTAGCATACAATCATAATTAAGACAAAAAGCATGGCTGTGGAATCCCACAGTCTGGATTCAAATGCTGATTCTCTCATATAGTGGGTGATTTCAGATAAGGGACAAAGTCTCAGTTTCCACATCTGTAAAATGGGAATAACAATAAGGCCTCACTCAGTGGCTCACTGCAATACGTGTAAGGGTTTTTGGACTGGCACCTGGCACATCTGTTCATGTTAATAGTGGACGTCTGACATGCTCATGTCCTCTCATCCTATAGCTTTTCATTAGAAATCTTTTAATATTACGAGTCCCACCTTAGTCTCCCTTGCAGAAAATTTATCTGCAGTTAACCTTGACCCAGAATTATACAGGGAAAGAAAGTCTGGAAAGCCCACGTCTAGCTTAGCTGGGTTGATACAAAACACAGCTATCACAGGCTGGAATGGTAGGTTAGGCTGTGCAGCCAAAACAGGGATTTTGAGGGAAGGGACAGACTAAAGTCTTAGAAAGTTTCTATTTTATTTTTAAGTACAAGGTGCTTGATCAGACTTGCATTTAAAAGATCTCTTCGGTGTCAGGGTAGAGAATGGATTGGCAGGTGGGAGACAGGAAACAGGAAGAACTGATTGTTGCAGTATTCTGTAATTTTTTCTAAGGTGCTGCTAGAAATCCTTGTGGAAGAAGCTGAGATGAGAATCCAAAAGCAAACAATTGCTAGGGTAATTTCAATTCTAATTATCTATGATACGATACAAACATGAAATATATGTACACATATCAGACTAAGATACTTCTTTTTTTCAAGAGACATTCAATCCACTTAATTAGTTTCCCAAAATGTGATATTGGTATTGATTTAATTCTGAATGTTTTCCACTGGCAATGTAAGTATGTAAAATGATCAGAATAAGTCAGTTACGTTTTCTTTTTTTTTTTTTTTTTTTTTTTTTTTTTTTTTTTTGAGACGGAGTCTCACTCTGTCGCCCAGGCTGGAGTGCAGTGGCGCAGTCTCGGCTCACTGCAAGCTCCGCCTACCGGGTTCATGCCATTCTCCTGCCTCAGCCTCTCCGAGTAGCTGGGACTACAGGCGCCCGCCACCACGCCCGGCTAATTTTTTGTATTTTTAGTAAAGACGGGGTTTCACCGCGGTCTCGATCTCCTGACCTCGTGATCCGCCCGCCTCGGCCTCCCAAAGTGCTGGGATTACAAGCGTGAGCCACCGCGCCCGGCACGTTTTCTCCTCATATGCAGCGTAAAATAAAATCTGTGAAGGACTGATTCTACCTGCCTACAACCAAAAGAGCATGAATTCAGTTCCCAAAAAATACCTTCAGAAGTAGGACAGAAGGAAACACTCATCCATGGAACACGCCTTGGCACTGATTGTTCGTGGGCTCCCCTTGGTCTCTCAGCCTTTTTTGTGACTGCTTGGGCAGGTGCATTTAGTTCTGGCCAATGGACTGTGAACAGAAGTGACATGTCCCAGTCCGAGCTGAGACAGCTTGGGGCTGCGGTGCCTTCCTCAGTTTTGTCTTTCCTACCGTGGTGACTCAGAGGCCACGCGTTCCAGGTTCCCCATCACAAATTTCAGGACCCTCAAAATCAGTTTCTCATCTGCAAAATGGGAATAATAATGTCTATTTTACAGGGTTGATAGGAGGAGTTAAAAAGATCTCCCAGGGGAAAACCTGTAGCACAGTTTCCAGCACACAACAGGCATTCGGTAACTGAACCGTATGTCGCCATGTCCTCAGAAGGGAAACTCGGGAAACTCCCTGCAGATAATGGTGAAGGACTCAGCCCCAGGAAATTGCCTTGCAGTACACATACAGCCTTTAAAGTTTTTTTTTGTATGTAATAAGAACACTTAAGATCTACCCTCTTAAACAAATTTTAAATAGAGCAATGTTAACTATAGGTGCAATGCTATACAGCAGATCTCTAGAACTTAATCATCTTGCATAACTGAAATTTTATACCCATTAAACAAAAACTCATCTTCCCCTGCCCCAGTCTTTGGCAAACACCACTCGACTCTCTGCTTCTGTGCATTTAACTATTTTAGATCCCTCATATAAGTGCAATTAGGCAGTATTTGTCCTTCTGTGACTGGCCCATTTCACTTAGCATAATGTCCTCAAGATTCAGCCATGTTGTAGCATGTGGCAGGATTTCCTTCTTTGTTGATACTGAATAACATACAGCCTTTTGATAGTGATGAGAGAGAAATTTGCTTTTCTGTTCTCTTAAATCCTTCATTTTTAGCTTAAAAATTATACATGTAATTTATGATAGTGATAAAAAACTTGGAAAATACATATAAATCATAAGTGGGGTAAAGAAACCTCATAATTTTGGCAGCAGAGATACTTGATGTTTTAGATCTGTCATTCCATATAGATAAGTACCTATAATCGCTTATTACACAGCTGCATAGTATTTCATTGTGTGGACATAGCCCAGACTGTAGGTGGTTTCCAAATTTTTGCTATTGAAATCAATACTGTATTCTTCAATGCTGAAATAATCACAAGGCAAAGTTTTACTAGCTCTGCTATCTAATTCCTCTCCCCACTTCTAACTCTCCTGTTTGTCCCTAGTATAAATAATTAAAATGTTTTCCAGTCATACCTATCTAATTATTTATTAATGGTTCCTAAGTCAAAAGATCATTGCTGGGATTAATTACAACAGAGACACTTGTTCGCACAAACCTAATCCTCATTTCCTATCAGAAACTACGCATGAATCTACAGACTGAACTTCACAGACCAGAGTGATTTTTTACAACAAACAGATGCCAAGCAGGATCTTCTTTGGTAAGGAGAGAATTACATAATTACTTAATAATTTAGACAGGAGAAAATTCGCTCCAAAATAAGGGAATTTGGGTATAAAAGCAGTTTGCTAAATTATTAGCAATGCTGCAAAGCAGAAGGAGTATGAGCTTGGAGTCAGACAAATGAGATTGTTTGACCTTAATCCTTATTTGCTGTGTGCTCTTGAGCAATTTACTTAAGTTCTCTGGGCCCCAGCTTCTTTATAAAATACTTACTAATATCTACTGCAGGGTGGTTCTAAAGATTAAAATAATAATAAAGAACATCAACTACATTTTTACAATACATTAATAGAGAAAGAAAGTAAACTCCCATTTTTCCATGCAGAAAGCCACAGAAGGGCACCAGGAGTGACGTTTTCCTCCTTGATGGTTAAGACATGGAGAATGGCTAGAGTCAAGGTCTCCAACTAAGAAGCAGCTGTCTCTTAGTCCAATTCTATCTTTGATATCTCAGACCAAGAGAGTTCTCCATTAATAGAATGGCCAAAGAATTTACATCCACATTGAGACACTTTTGAGATGTAACTGGGGCACTGTAAATAGTTACCAGGAACAACAGGTGTGAACTTGACCTCTTCCAGGCAGAGTGGCCACCCTATTATTAACCAAGTAAGGACCAGTCTATATAAAGCAAGTGGGGAAATCAGGTCACTTCATTTCAAAGTACTCATTAGAGCTGTTGCAGTTATTCCCATGTGACTGAGAAAAAATAATTAAGTCAGACACAGACTGCAGTATGCACAAAGTTTACTTGACCTGTCCAGAACAACCTTTAGCACCATCTCTTTGAATGACCATTCTGTTATTAGTGTTCTTCTAGGAGATAAGCAAACTTCTTTCTCTCTCCCATAAATCTTCATGTGTAATTTTATAAGATTTGTGGCATCTTTTCGATTTATTTTACATTTTTACACATTGAGTATATGCCAAGCTCTAGCCTAAATTTACTGGAACTACAAAGATGGCTGAGCCATAGTCTCTGCTTTCAAAAAAACTCACAGTTAAGCCAGGGAGACAAATGAGGAAGCCATTAACAAAAATATACAATGTTATCAATTCTGACGTTGAACTGTGTGCAAGCACTATGGAACAGAAAGAAGAGGGTGATTCTTCTCTAGAGGGTGACTCTTCTCTAGAAAGTATCACTGAAGTGGTCATGTTTGAGACAACTCAAATAACATTTTCTAAGTGAAGAAGTGTGAGAAGTACTTCATATGTGCAGGGTTCAGGAAGCTTGAGAGTGTGAGATGTGTGAGGATCTGTTCCACCTGCAGTGTGGCTGGATCCTACTGTGAAAAAGGTGAAGCATTGGTTTCTAAGGTCTCTCTGGGTTCCTACAGTCCTCCCCAGCAGTGAAAACCAAAACTGAGCAGTCTCCTAGCTCCTGCCGCCTCTTCAACAGAACTTCCAGTGGCCCTAGGGCTTCAATACATTTTCTTTGAACTTCCTTAATAGTAATGTTACTGTCTCTCTCAATATCTTAAAATGTGTGTGTTCATGAATGTGATGCTACATGTCCACTAAACTCTACCAGATTTTTGCCATGTTTTTGTACCAATGAAAACTTTGTGAATGGACACCATACTCTGACCTTTAAAACACTCTTGTGTAATTGAGTTTTAGATGAGTTTCTCCTTACAGGATTCAAAACTGGTACATTCATATGGGAAACCAACGCAAAACCAACACCCTCTACTGAGTTTGCATCATTTTATAAGTGTTTTTCTGCCATAATTTCAGTAGGGTATTAAAAAAAATGTGATTCTAAATAATTCTGGCCTCTTTAGAAGACAATAAATGGTGTATTTGATTCAAAGCATTTTCCATGGTTTTCTAAAGACAAGTAAGCAAATGAGTAGTCCAGCCATATGGAGATGGGATAACTCAAAGGCAGGCCCATCTCAGACAGCCCATTCACTCACCAGCAGACAGAGTGTTCTAACAGAGGAGAGCAGGGTGAGGAGAGAGCCCTTGGGTTTGAGGACAGCAGGAAGAGATGAAAGGTTGTCCAAGAGTTTTACAAATGGGCCTCTATGAGCCTCTGTTAGGCTTCTTGCTTTATAAGTAACAGAATCTCAATTTAAATAGGCTCAAGAAAAAGAATCCTTTTTAAATGATCCACTGATTATCTTAGCTGAAAAATTCAGAGGTAGGACTGATTAGACATGCGTGAATATAGATACTCAAAGGATATCGTTGAATGTATCTATCTCTCAGCTCTGCTGGCTTACTTGTCAGCTTCATTCTCAAGCCACTTCTCCTATCATGCTGACAAAATGGCAGCTCACTGGTTCATATCTCTATAGCTCAGCAACCTTGGTGGAAAGAGAGCTTCTCTTTGCCAAAAGTTTCAATGAAGTCCTCAGATTGAGTCTCATTGAACCAGCCTAGGTCATGTGTCAGAACCTGAACCAATCACCACATGCAGGGCATGAAATAAGCTGATGGGCCAGGGCTGTGTCATCCCACATCTTAGATGAGGGGTGGAGGGTAGGAGTCAGGCAACTCCATCTGGGCTGGTGGGCTGAGCTACAGGGAGCAGCAGCTCACCTATGGTGATGAATGGCTCACTCTTTCCCAAGTCTGTTTCTCTTCTTCCTAACTACACATTCTAATGATAGTTCCTAGCCTCTTGACAGGTGTGACCATGTGACTGGGGTTCAGTGAGTGGAGGGTGAGGAAAAGTAATATGTATTGCCTCTAGGCCCATCAAACTTTGCAAGCCGTGGATAAAAGATAGCAAAAACACAAAATCAAAAAGAAGTCTAGGTCCCTAAATCTTTACCACGTGGAGGAAAACTGCCCACCAAACATCCATTGTGAATATTCTATCACGTTGAAAACATTATACATTTTGTGAATTTGTTATAGCAGCTAACATTATCTTCACTAATAAAGAACAATTTTTTTTTTTTTTAAAAAGACGTTTGTAAACTGAACAGGCAAAACAGCTCATGTCTACTACAAAGCTTCTATGCCTTTAGTGCTGAAGATTTCAGACATCCTGATGGGTTTAATCAGTCAGTTACCATGGCTTGATGGAAGCACTGGTCAAAGAGTCAAAAGACAGGGTTCAAAAGACTCTGCTACTGATGACTGTGTGACCCCAGGCATGTCACTTCTCTCTGACCTTCATTTTCTTCATCTGCAAAGTGGCAATTGCAATATCTGCTTGACTGCTTGACTGTAAGAATCAAATACAATTATGTGAGTTTGAGTGTGATGTAGACTATATAAAGCCCTGGGCTGGCCTGTAAACAAACCAATAACCTGACGCTGTCAGAAGCAATGAAAAGCATGTGGATTCGCCCAGTTGGTTAGAGCAAAGCATTAATGAGTCTATTTGGTCTCACACAGAAAAATATTTTGTCTCGTTCATAGAACCATAAAAATTAGCACCAGGCTAGGCTTTAGGAAGAAAAACCTGAGCAAGATATATTAATACATCCTGCCTTGGGGAGAGAGACAGCACAGCTGTGACCGAGTCTCCTGTAAGACAAGCTTGAAACCTTCCTCCCTTCTCACCATTTTCTTCCATTCTCACTCAAATCCTACCCTCTATACTCAGAAGTTGGCTTCTTTGTTTGTTTATGTCTTCCTAAACTAGTCACTCCTCAGGCTTCTTCCTCTTCTCCCTTGAACCAGTAAAATCCAGTCTAGTCCACCTGCCACAAGGCTGCTGAGCGATCCTTCCAAAACACAATCATGCCATTTCTCTGGGCCTAGAAGCTTCTGTTTGTTATCCTGAATTCAAGATGCATGGAATTCTTTTACCATAGCTTTCAGGACCCCTAACAATCTGGTCTCAACCTACCCTTTCTAATCTTACTACCCCCAGTCCAGGTCAAACAGACCTCTTCTCCATTCATTTCCTGGGTACCCTAGCTGCTTTCAAGACTTTTATCTCTGGCTGGGAGTTCGGAGGTCTAGGTAGCAAATGGAGATAAGGAAGCTCACAAGCTCCGAGCTGGAGACATAGATTGGGAATATCTCTATAAATGGAAGAGCTGAAAGCGTAGAGCTGGCGAGCTCAGTGGGCAGTGCAGGTGGGGAAGAGAAGGGAAGAGGAGCCTCGAGGAAGTCAGGGAAGGGGGAGGGAGGGAAATCTCGGGTAGACTGGTGTTTGAGGAGGCACTGTGAGTGGAAGAAGGAGGCTCCAAGGCAGAGGAAGAACACAAAGACACTGGTGTGGGAGGAGAAATGGAAGCAGGAAGCGGCACAGAACCCAAGGAAGGAGACGGTGACAAGAAGGAGGGAGGATGACCAGCATCAAATACTGCAGGGAGGTAGGCAGGTAAGGAGAGAGAAGTCTCACTGGTTTGGGCTAGGAGAGAGTCAGAATTTTTTTGTTGGAATAACTGAGGCAGGAGCCAGGAGGCAGTGGGTTCAGGAATGAAGAGGAGATAAGGAAAAGGAGGCAATGGAAGGAGCTGACCTTTCAGGAAGACTGGCTTAAGGTTACTTGGGTCAGCTCTCGAAAAAGCAACCTACTATGGCTGGCACTGTGGAGGCTGGGGGTTACAGGGAGTCACTCTCTGCCTTACCCTGTGGAGATTTCAGCAGCCACTACCTGTTTCTGATGGCCCAGCCAGGCTGCTGTAGCATGAGCTGTTTTTCTTTTTTTTCTTTTTTTTTTTATTATTACTATACTCTAAGTTTTAGGGTACATGTGCATAACGTGCAGGTTTGTTACATATGTATACATGTGCCATGTTGGTGTGCTGCACCCATTAACTCGTCATTTAGCATTAGGTATATCTCCTAATGCTATCCCTCCCCCATCTCCCCACCCCACAACAGTCCCCTCAGTGTAATGTTCCCCTTCCTGTGTCCATGTGTTCTCATTATTCAACATCATTTGACCCAGCCATCCCATTACTGGGTATACACCCAAAGGATTATAAATCATGCTGCTATAAAGACATATGCACACGTATGTTTACTGTGGCACTATTCACAATAGCAAAGACTTGGAACCAACCCAAATGTCCAACAATGATAGACTGGATTCTCAGCATGAGCTGTTTTTCACCATCATTTGAAAGGAACCTAACAATGGGTGCTGAAATCTCATTTGCCACAAAGCGCCTTCCTCCTTCACCGCCACCTCCTCCTTCACTCACCTGGCTCACAAATATCTTCCATAGAGAGCCTCCTGGAGGCCACTTCGCACAACTTGCCAACGTAGACACCATCCCTGGTGAAAACCATGGACAGGACGCATCCTGAGCACAGGACTTCAGAGGATCAAAACATGGTTCCTCTAGGCTGCAGGTCTGGACCTTCAGCAAGTCACATCTCCTGTTGGAGCCTCAATTTCTACCTCTGTCAAATAGGGACAACAGGTTTTTTTCTTAACCTTAGAGAATAGATAAAGTCAGAAAATGGATGTTAAACCTCACAGAAAATTGTAAAGCTTCCCTGGAGGGTTTGTTATTAACAATGTTCTTCTGATCGTGAAAGTGTACATTTGCCTAGAGCTTCCCAGACATGACATCCTCAACTCCCCTCCTTCTCCCATGACCTGCATAAAAAATCCTGTTAGCTCTACCTTCTACATACACCATGCTTCTGACCATTTCTCTCCACCTCCCCCACGATCACTGCAGCCCCAGCCATCATCATGGCTCTCTTGGAAAATTGCAATAGCTATGCAGCTAGTTTGGGGACGTAAGATGTTGCATTCCCACAGCCTCTTTTCCCTCAAAGCAGCCAGAATAGCCTTTTCCAAAATGTAGCCATCACAGCGTCCTTCCCTTAAAACCCTCCAATGGCTTCTCACTGTGCGTGCAAAATAATCTCAAGTCCCTGCCATGCCCTAAAATGCCCCTGCCCTGTGACCTGCCTTCCGCTGTTCAGAAGCTTCTTGCAGTTCCATGACCACACCATGCTTGTCCCACTCCGAGGCTTCTGCTTTGATGTGGCAGCCACTCCCTTATTTTATATCATGCAGGTCTTCACTCAGTCTCTTCAGAAAGGTCTCCCCAACTATGTTATTTCAAAGCCCTGCTTCCCAGCATGCCAGCCCCATCTGCACCTCAACTCTTTCCCTCTTCATCCCGTTATCCTATTTTATTTGTCTTTGCAGAACATTGACATCATGTTTGCATGTGTTAGTTTCATATCTAACTCCCCCAATGAAATGCAACTTTTGTTAGTTAAGACAAGGACTTGCTTCTGTCCTGTTATCCTCAGCACCTAGAACAGTGCCTAATAGGTCGCAGGCCCTGGATAAGTATCTATTGCATGAAAGAATGAATGAACCAGTGTTCTTCCCACATTTGTCTAGCGTGGCAGTGTCCTAAATTCTGTCCAGCTCACTCCACACAGCCCAGCTCCCTATACCAGTAGATGGCTTCCCTCTGAGCCCCTCATCCTGGCAATCTTGACTCCTTGAAAGGGAAGGAAAAGAGCTGTTTGCTTAATTTGATCAAAAGAACTGCTTTTTACCAGTATGGGTGGAACCTTTTGAGTGGCAGCAAAAGGTACGATCTTTATTTATCTTTTAAAATATGACTCTAGTAAGATGTGGATACATTCTCATTGTAAAACATTCCAACCCAGTTGTATACAGATCAACAAAATTCCTTCCCCTTTTCACACACGCCAACCCCACTCCACATCCCCACCAGACACTACTATCTAATGTTTCCTTGAAGACCCTTTCTCTGCACTGACACGTACTTTGTAGACAGATACATACAAATTCCCTTTGAAAGAACAGTGTCACACTGTGTCTTGTGCTGCAACTTACTCTTAGCAATACATTCTATGGATCTTTGCACCTCAGTTCATCTAGAACTACATTCTTTTTAGTGGCTGCCTGGTACTCCTTGGTACAGATGCAATCAAACTTTCTTTAATGCAGTGTGGAAGGAATAGATAGGCCAGCTCTTATTTTTGGCTACTACAAACACTGCTACGACCAACTTCCTTGTTCACACAATGCAGTACACATCAATATGTCTGCAGGAAAGATACCTAAAAGACAAAGAAACAGTCTCAATCATATTCATGAACAGTTAAAAATAGAAATAATTATACTATAGAATAATCTTTTATCAAGAGACCAATCAATAACTCAATTTTCCGAAGACCGACTATTGAATATAATGATAGAGGAGAGGGAATTCACACTTAATAAGGGCCTCCAATGCTTTTCAGGGGTATTTCACATCCAACCTTACAAGCACTCAGCAGGGCGGGTATTGTTGCCCTATGAAACTGAAAGAAACTGAGGCTCAGAGCATGGAGGTGCCACACCCAAAGCCCCCAACTATTAGGTGGCAGAGCCGTGACCCAAACCCAGGCCTGTTTGCAAAGCCCACTATTTTTGCAGTACACCACGGATTTTCCTTTTCAGCCTCCTCTTTCTGTTCAATAGAAAATAAATTTGCCCATGAAACTTGCTCATCTGCAATCACTCATTCCAATTCACCTGTGTCTCACCTAAAAACTACCCTCCTGCTTCACGGCTCATCACTAAAACAAGAGGACCATCGGAAGGGTGTGTGCCCTCACAGAGAATTCCCTCTGTATCCTTTCTTAGGAGACAGAAGAGAGGCCTCTTTTCGAGGCTGTCTCCTACCTATGAGAACACATTCGTACTGTCTCAGCTTCAGACGGTGACTGGGACTTCTGAGAGTTCTGCCCTGTCCTGGAGCAGGGAGTGTAGAGGAAAGGGGTCCCTTAGAACCTGCGTGTTTAGCCAATGCAAGCAAACAATTTCTCAGTATCAAAGGATGCTCCAAGATGTCTGGATAGCTTTACTCTCAAATGAATAAAAGAAAACAGAAAAGGTGGCCGGGCTTGGTGGCTCACATCTGTAATCCCAGAACTTTGGGAGGCATAGGCAGACGGATTGTTTGAGGCCAAGAGTTGAGACTGGCCTGGACAACATGGCGAAACCCCGTCCCTACTAAAAATACAAAAATTAGCCAGGCGTGGTGGCGCAAGCCTGTAGTCCCAGCTACCGGGAAGGATGAGGCCGGGAGAATCACTTGAGCCTGAGAGGTGGAAGTTGCAGTGAGCCAAGATGGCGCCGCTGCACTTTGTCTCAAAAAAAAAAAAAAAAAAAAAGCAGAAAAGGCAAGGGGGGGCCAAACGTTCACCCATGAAGACTGTCTGGGGGACAAAAGCAATTCAAAGGAAAAAAAACTAAATTGTAGATGATTATGCAGAAGCATGGGTCACGGATTTAAGAGACTGCAGCGTGACAGGGCTGGAAGGGGCCTGAAATATCTGCCTGTCCAACATCACATCCACAGCTCGGGTGTTTTCTGCAGCATACAGGCCTCACTGAGAGGGAGCACATTACGGCCCCCAGCACCAAGGTCTGCCTTTGCACATGGCTGCCTGTTCAGGAGCTCTTCCTTCTGGTAGTCTAAAACTGACCTGCCTTTCCTTCCACCTCCTTAGCCCCAGGTCTGCTCCCTTGAGACCCCACTGAACAAGCCCAGTCTTGCCTCTCAGAGACAGCCCTTCCAGCCCTGAGAAATGCCCCAATTCCCCAGCGTCTGTGACACCTTCACAGCAGGTCTGAAGGAGCTGCAGGATAGAAGCTTTCTTAACAAACAGGTCTAGCCTTTCTGGTTAGGAGAGCTGTCTGGACAAAGAAAACCAATCCCACTTGTCTTTTGAATCTGCAGCCAGATGGGGAGGCAACAATAGCCCCGGGAGAAGTGGGGGAGGACCTGCCTCTTCACATCTTAATGAAGGTGTGAACTTTGAAGCTTTATTATGAACACTTGAAAGCTTACCCCTGGCTAAGCTCCTTTCAGCTGCTCACTGTCACCCTGGATAATGAGGCCGCAGCTGTGTGGGAAGCACTGGGGCAGGAGACGGGGAGGCCCAGAGTTATCTGGAGGCAGGAGCCTCGCAAGCCCTGGCAGAAAAGCCACTCTTGGCTGTGGGCACTGCCCCGTGACCAGGCCCTGGGGACTTTCAGGGACAAGGAACTCTCTGTTCAAACCAAAGGAGGGCAGTAACCCCATTAGGGACAGGAGAAAGGCCTGGAGAGTCCTATTCTTTTTTTTTTTTTTTAACCTTCTAGGTAATAAAAATAATGACTCACACCTGGAGGGCACCTTACATCATCACCTCATTTAGATTCACAGAAAAGTCTCTGTGGGGCAAAAAGAAGAGTGGCACAGAGAAGACTGTGACCCTGCATGAGGTCACTTGGCCTGTAAGTGGCAGGTCAACTAGTTCCAACCCCGATTTTTTTTCCACCCCATAGCTGTCACTTTCCTTGAAGTCTTCAGGTCGAGTCTTGAGATATCCACTAAAATATCAAAACATGATTAGTATGCAAACAACAAAAGAATAGTTGACATTGAGTCCTTTTTATGTGCCTGGCACTGGTGTCATTTAATCCTCACAACAACGAAATCAGGTAGGTATTATTACAGACAGGGAAACAGATGCAGACAGAAGTGACTTACCCAAGGTCACACAGCCAGCAAGGGGCCAGGTCACATTTGAACTGAAGCTTTTTTAGAAGTGTATTTCACTTGTCTGCATTGTGACTGTAATACCTGCTTATTATAGAAACTGGGAAAGTCCAAAGATAGAGAAAAAAGAAAATCAAATCCCCATTGCCATAACACGTGTGTTATATTCACCTCCTGGCTTTTTCTCTAGGCACTTACATTTTACACGTATTCATTCAATATGCATTTCTTGAGTGCCTGTTGTGTACCAAGCACCATTCTGGATACTGGGGATTCAAAGGTGAACCAGAACAGCAGGTCCCTGTCCTCAGGGGTTGACATTCTAAGGCCACCTTCCTGTGTATTTCAGTGGCCCTGGTCAACTGCCTGGCTCCCAGGCTTTCTCCCGCAGAACTGCCCTCATATAAAGTGCCAGAGGGCTCTAACCACAGTTTAAAGGGCACCAAGGCTCATGTGACATCTACCCAACATCTATGTGCTCAGTGTCTCTGTGCCAGTGGCCAACACGGCAGCAAACAATAAAAGTGCTGGACTTCCTTCTTTCTTGCTCTCAGTTTCCACAAGGATAGAAAGTTACTCTGGATGCTCTGTAGGGCAGGGGTCCCTGACCCCCAGGCCACGGACCGGTACCAGTCCATAGCCTGTTAGGAACTGGGCTGTACAGCAGGAGGTGAGTGGCAAGCGAGCAAGTATTACTGCCTGAGCTCCACCCCCTGTCAGATGAGCAGCAGCAGTAGATTCTCATAGGAGTGCGAACTGTGCATGAGAGGGATCTAGGTTGCGCGGGCCTTACAAGAATCTCAGTAATGCCCGATGATGTGAGGTGGAACGGTTTAATCCCAAGATCATCCCCC
The DNA here is from genome assembly GCF_028878055.3 of Symphalangus syndactylus. Taxonomy (NCBI): domain Eukaryota; kingdom Metazoa; phylum Chordata; class Mammalia; order Primates; family Hylobatidae; genus Symphalangus; species Symphalangus syndactylus. The sequence goes on along the minus strand of NC_072425.2, from coordinate 37,863,805 downwards.
AAACCCCAATCACCTTGAGCTAGGAATCAGTCAGGTCTGTGCAGCCAGGACAGGTTTGAAAGGTAATAGGACTAGGGATTGTGAGTATCTCAGAAGACAAGATGACCCAGTTATAATCCCAGAATGGAAGAATCTGATCTGTTCGGCCAAGCTCCACAGCAGGGAATCCGGTCAGCAGCTGAGACTCTGGAGTTGTGGTTCTCAAATTTTTTGATCTCAGGACCCCTTTAACAACTAATACAAATTATTGACACCCTCCAAGAGTTTTGTGTATGTGAATGCCCAGGTGTGGGCAGCTGAACCCCAACTGCCCTATCAATACTGCATAAGGAATTGAAACTGAAAATGTTTTAAATATTTGTTAATGTATTTTAAAATAATATCTGTTAACATAAATAACATACTTTTAACAAACTATATTTTCTGAAACAAAAAAAAATTAGAAGAATGGCATTGTTTTATATTTGTGCACATCGAGAGCTGGATTTCCTCATCTGCTTCTTCTGTCAATCTGTTGCAATACGTTGTTTCATTTGAAGTATGTAAAGAAAATCCAGCTTCACACAGATAGGTAGTTATCTGCTTTTTGCAGATAATTGTGGTTGTTCTTCATACCAAAACTCAGAATGTGGTAGCTTCCTAAAAATTTGTTGCAATGTGGCCGGGCGCGGTGGCTCACGCCTGTAATCTCAGCACTTTGGGAGGCTGAGGTGGGCGGATCACGAGGTCAGGAGATCGAGACCACTGTGAAACCCCGTCTCTACTAAAAATACAAAAAATTAGCTGGGCGTGGTGGCAGGCGCCTGTAGTCCCAGCTACTCGGGAGGCTGAGGCAGGAGAATGGCATGAACCTGGGAGGCGGAGCTTGCAGTAAGCTGAGATCGTGCCACTGCACTCCAGCCTGGGTGACAGAGCGAGACTCTGTCTCGAAAAAAAAAAAAAAAAATTAGTTGCAATGTGACATCTGAGTACCTATTAACAAACTTTTCATACTCAGTAACATTAAAATTTGTTGGTCTATCTTGTGTTTTGAATGGTTCTTTTACACATGCATGTTTTGGGTTTGTTTGATTGGTTGGTTTTTGTTTTTGTTTTTCTTTGAGACAGGGCCTCACTGTGTCACTCAGGCTGGAGTGCAGTGGTGCCATCTCAGCTCACTGCAACCTCTGCCTCCCGAGCTCAGGTGATCCTCCTGCCTCAGCCTCCCTAGTAGCTGGGACTACAGGCTTGTGCCACCATGCCTGGCTAATTTTTGTATTTTTTGTAGAGACACGTTTTTGGCCATGTGGCCCAGGCTGTTGTTGAACTCCTGGAGTCAAGCGATCTGCCCACCTTGGCCTCTGAAAGTGCTGGGATTACAGGCGTGAGCCGCCGCACCTGGCCTTGCATATGCGTGTTTTGTAATATCACACATTGGTCATTTGGAAAGTCCTGACTCTAGGATTTACAGAGATCCTCCAGGTGTTGACATATTTCATTTTAATACCCTCTGGAAAACTTTACTGTATGAGAGAATGAGGATGGAAAAAGGCAAATGATATCTTAAGTACTATTGTGAAAATAGTTTTGACTCTGAGGGTTCCCTGAAAGAGCTCAGTGACCCTGCAGAGGTGCACAGACAACCCTTCAAGAACTACTGCCCTGGAGTGAGGAACACGTGATGACCATTGGGAAATCGAGGTGTGGGCAGATGAACCCCAACCCTCTGAAGGCAGGAAACGCACAGAAAGTGGGAACCAAGACAGAAGGCCAGTCCTATGGTTGGGAAAAGACAGATTATGTGTGCCTGGGAAGGTGCTCCAAGGGCATCTCCCATGAACAGCAAAAGATCACTGAGAAGCATTCAAGGGCCCCAGCAGGGAGGTCCCAGTCACTAGACCCAGGATCAGAGAGTGCAGCGAAGCCTCACTGAAGATTCAACCTACCTCCTTCCCCAGCTAGACAGTGTCTGGAAGTACAAGGAGATACCAGCTGGATGGAGCTGGGTCAGCAGAGGCTGGAGTCAAGTGTTTGAGGTAGATACTGGTGAGGGTGAATGTATATGGAATGAACATCTAATCCTGATTATGCCCATCTCTTTGGGGGTGGAGTCAAAATAAAAGGAGTCTATAAAAAATATGATCAAGTGACAAGGGATGACAAGAGGGGAAGGGAGGAAGGACCCAGGAGCAATAGGCCCCCAGTTTGGCCGACTGCCTTGCATTCTCTGCACCATCACCTGACTTCCCAGGAAGTGTCTCATGTCTTCATTCTCTTGCCACAGTCCTGGGTAAATCATCAGCTCTTTTCTTGTAACTGGTCTCTCTGCTTTCAGGGTTGGCACCTCCAATCTACCCCCTAGTCTTGCCATCAGACTTTTCTTTCTGCAATACAGATTTGATCATGTCTTACCCCTATTTAAAACTGTTAGGTTAAAAAAAAAATGGTAAGATATTCTCTCCCATTACCCATGGAGTCAAGGCTGGCCCAGTCAGTACTCAATAGACATACAAGTTAGACCCCACCATTTCCTGCTTGTCCTCCAACTATTGCAGACCCTCTCTGTCTGGTCTTGGCTCTGTCCTTGCTCTTTGGTCTGCTCCTGTGTCTTCCCAATGTGCACATTTCTTAAATCTGTCTCCCACTTCTAGTCCCTTGAGGGTGAATGTTAGCTTCCCTGGTTTGAACATCCAGTGCTCTCTAGCTGCTGTTCTGTTGTTTGCTTTAACCTCTATGGTATGGAGCAAATTGGACCCCCAGAGATGTCCATGCCCTAATCCCCAAATCCTTACAGGGCAAAAGAGACTTTGCAGATGTGATTAAGGGTGCAAACCTTGAAATTGGGAGATTATCCTGGATTATCTGGGCATGCCCAATCTGATCACATGGAGTCCTTAAAAGTGGAGAACCTTTCCCAGCTGAGTCAGAGAGCGAGCTGCCACTATGGAGGCAGAGTCAGAGAGAGGCAATGTTTCTATGATGGTGGAAAAAGGGGCAGATGAGTTGAAGAATACGGGTGGTCTCTGGAAGCTGGAAAAGGCAGGGAGATGCATGTTCCTCTAAAGCCTCCACCAAGAAGCACAGCCCTACTGACATCCTACTTTGAGCCCAGTGAGACCTGGGTTGGACTTCTGACCTATAGAACTATAAGATAATAAATCTGTGCTGTTTTAAGCCACAAAGCTTATGGTAATTTGGTACAGCAGCAATAAGGAACTGACACACTACCCCCTCCACCTTTAGTCTATTCTGGAAAATTTTCCTATCTGATGAGGTTAAGGTATCAGGGACATTCCCTAAATTGCCCATGAAGTGGGATGCGGTGGCAGAACCATGTCATAAGTCAAAGTCCACCTCAACTGGGCAACTATGAGACAAGAGATGTGCATGATAGCACGGTGGTCAAAGCACAGCTCCCGGAGGCTGCAAGGCCTGTCTCTGCCATACTGGATTTGTCCGCTTGTCCAGTTTACTCCTGAACCTTTGAAATGTGAGGGTTTCATTTGTTTCTGTAAATGACCTTCTGTAACATGTATTTCCCATGCCTGAGTTCACCAGAACCACTGTCCACCTAACTGAGAAACAGAGAAGGGAAGCAAAGGCCATGACATCCAGTGTGCCTGCCGCATCAGTCTCCCCTCCGTTTCTGAGGTGGCTGTGGACTGGAATTAAATGTGTCAAAGGATCCATAGTTTCTCTAACTCGGTAGGTTGTGTGTTTACCCTGTTAATAGTTTCTTTTGCTGTGCAGAAGCTCCTTAGTTTAATTAGATCCCATTTGTCACATTTTTGCTTCTGTTGCAATTGCTTTTGGCATCTTCATTATGAAGTGTTTGCCCGTGCCTATGTCCTGAATGGTATTGCCTAGGTTGTCTTCCAGTGCCCACCAATGATAGACTGGATAAAGAAAATGTGGCCCATATATACCATGGAATACTATGCAGCCATGAAAAGAATGAGATCACGTCCTTTTCAGGGCCCTGGATGGAGCTGGAGGCCATTATCCTTAGCAAACTAAGGATAATGAAACAGAAAACCAAAAACCACATGTTCTCACTTATGAGTAGGAGCTAAATGATGAAAACACATGGACACATCAAGAGGAACAATACACATTGGGACTATCAGAGGGCAAAGGGTGAGAGAAGGGAGAGGATCAGGAAAAATAACTAATGGTTACTAGGCTTGATACCTGGTGATGAAATAATCTGTACAGCAAACCCACATGACATGACAAACTTGTACATGTACCCCTGAACCTAAAATAAAAGTTAAAAAAAAAGATGTCAAAGAGGAGCCAAAGACAGCACAAAGATTGGGAGGAAACCACTTTTAGGATTTGAATGCTATGTCTGATGTGACCTAGCTGTGTGACCTTTGGGCTAGTTGCTTAACCTCTCTGAGCCTCAGTTTCTTTATCTGTAAAATTTACACAAGAACGTTGACTTGCAAGTTTGCTATAAATATTAGGCAATAAAATGTATAGAATGTTTCCAAAAAAGTACCTGGCACACAGTAGGTACACAGCCAACAGCACCTAATAGGAGTAGAACGCAAAAGAACACAGAATATGTGGAGTTCATATTGGTGACACACTGTAACCACTAGGGGGTGCTCAAAAACCCCTTTCACTCTGTCCCGAAGGAAAAATATCTAATCTTTGTGAGACTAAGATCACAATTGGACATTGCCTAGGAGATAAAGTCTTCGGTGGAAGGAATAGAAGAGTTTAAACCTTCTATGTCAAAGCTTCCATGTCAAGAGATCTATGTCTCAGATCTCTTTTTCGATTCCCTCCCATATGGCTGGAGTAGTCAGAGACCCAGCGCAGTGGCGTGCTACAGAACAAGGACTGTAAAATTTTCAGGAATTCAGTTTAACAGCCATTATTAAATACTAAATCATATAAATGTACAAGTAAATAAATCATTATAAACAAGAGTAATAAATACTCAAAAATCATTATTATTTCACTGTGTTTTACTGTCAGCTCTGATGTTGAGGTCACGCGTATTGTATCTTTACGGTGGAAATATTATATAATCGTGTCCTACTGCATGTCTTCCCAGCCCAATATTCAGTGGGGTCATGTTGGTAACTTGAAATTGGCCATGGTGGGAGTGTTTGCACCACAGAAATTGGCAAACACTACAAACCCGGGCTTGATTTATTGTTCTGTTGATTATCTAGGACAGGGGCCAACAAACTACATTCCATGGGCCAAATTTGGCCCACTGCCTGTTTTGTAGAGCCAACTGTGAAATCACAGGCTAGCACTGTGAGCTGCAGAGACTAAGCTGGACATCCATCCTCCTCTGCTCTATTTCCCCTTTGCTCCCAGCACCTGCCTATCTGGCTGGTGACCACACATCACCACTGCCCAGGATCTGTGCTGGTTGCCATCTACACATTGGAGATTGCTATTGGCAACTGCTGAGCACGAATCAAGTAGAATCTCAGGCTGGGAGTTGGTAACTTGGAGAGTCACCCCACCTCTGATCAGCTGTGCAAGCTGAGAAGAATGGACTCTCTGAAAGAAGAAAAGGGAAAAGTGGGATCTGGATGTCACTAGGGCAGACAGTGAGATTGATCTTGGCAGTCAGCATGAGCTGCTGCCCTTGTTGTGGGCAAAGTCCTTGTGAAGAAGCATTGCTCCTGTGTTGGAGGATGGCCTCTGGCTGGGAGAAACATGGTCCAAAAGTGACTACGGTTGGTTTTCTGAAGCTCTGAGAGCAGCTCAGGCTAGCAGGCAGATAAATTGTAACCAAGTTAGTGAGTGCTATTAGGGACTCCCCAGGAGCTGTGAAAGTACACACAAGGGAACTGAAACACAGCTTGGGGTGAGGAGGGGCCAGAGAAGGTGTCTTGAGAAGAACTCTCAGCTGAAGCTGAGAGCTGGGAGAAAAGCAAGAGTAAGTGAGGCAGTTGAAAGGGAAGAGTGTTTGGGGCAGAGGGAACACTCAAGCAAAGAAACGGGAGTCAGAACATCGTGGTCCACGACCAGGGAACCTCAAGGTGATCTGCGCATGATTTGAACATTAGGTGCCTGGGGGGAGTGGAGACAGAGGATTGGCAGATCATACAGATCCCATGTCTTATTCTAATAAATTTGGATCTCAAAGGATGATGGGAAGTTTCTCCAAGTGGATTTGAATTTTAGATATATCCCTTCAGCAGGAAACGCACAGCAGGGGCCCCCAACCCAGGGGCCATGGACCAGTACCCGTCCAGGGTCTGTTAGGAACCGGGCTGCACAGCAGGAGGTGAGCTGCAGGTGAGCGAGTATTACCACCTAAGCTCCAGCTCCTGTCAGATCAACAGTGGCATTAGATTCTCATAGGAGCGTAAACCTTACTGTGAACTGCGCATGCAAGGGATCTAGGTTATCTGCTCCGTATAAGAATCTAAGGCCTGATGAAACCATTCCCTACTCCTCTGTCCGTGGAAAAATTGTCTTCCACAAAACTGGTCCCTGGTGCCAAAAAGGTTGGAGACCACCAACATGGGGGATAGACTAGTGTTGTGGGGATCACTGGAGTTAATGAGAGATCATTAAGGAAGCTGTTGAGTGGTTCTAGTAAGGGATGCAAAGGCTCCATAAAATTGTGTGACAAATGAGGTAGCACTGGGTATTGGTTGGGATACAGACTAAGCTATTGTAAGAAAGAGGTCCAAATACAGTGGCTTAAATGAGATATAAGTGTATTTCTTTCCCACAATTCTGGCCAAAGCTAGGTGGGTGGCTGACGGTGGGCAGACATCTCTGCTTTGCACAATCATCCAGAAATCCAGCTGGCTGGCCTGCTCTGCCAAACCCAACATGTGGCTGCCATTGCTGGATCCAAGGCTGCTGCTGCAGTTGTTGCCATTTCCCAGCCGGCAATAAAGGGGAAAGAAAGTCCAGGGCAGCAAGCAGCCTTGGCTTTAAGGAGATGTGGTTGTACATATCGCTGCTCTCATGCTTAACTCAAAGAAAGTCTAGGAAATGTAGTCCATGGCAGGGTGGCCACGTGCCCAGCTAAAACTCAGGGGGTTCTATCATCCAAAGGTATATGAGGGGAATAGACTCTGGGGATGGAGTTGGCAGTTTCTTCACCATGGAAATACAGAAAAGATGTCAGAGTCAAGAGATACGTTAAAAGTTGAATCTACAAGATTTTTCAGTCTGGATTCTCAACTGGAAGCAAGAGAAATGGACTCAGTCTTAAGCAGAAAAGGTATTTAAGGAAAGAAACATTGGATGTTTACAAATCACTGGGAAGGCTAGAGAATTGGTTCAGAAAATTGGCCGGAGCCAAGGACGGCTAAGCAGACAAGATATTCAGGAATAGGAGCTGCCTGAAGTGAAACGCACTGCTGCCAACACCAGGTATGGGGTGCTGTGCACCAGCAATGCACGCCAGATGCTGTCATGGGCACCATTGCCACCACCTGTTCCCTACTTCTTTGCATCACTTGAAAAAGTTAGGGCCAGGTGCAGCAGCTCACGTCTGTAATTCCAGTACTTTGGGAGGCCAAGGTGGGAGGATCACCTGAGGCCAGGAGTGTGAGACCAGCCTTGGCAACATAGCAAGATCCACTCTCTACACAAAATGTAAAAATTAGCCAGGCATTTTGTGCACACCTGTAGTTCCAGCTACCGGGGAGACTGGGGCAGAAGATCGCTTGAGCCCAGGAGGTCAAGGCTGAAGTAAGCTAGGATTATATCACTGTGCTTTAGCCTGGGTGACAGAGTGAGAGTCTATCTCAAGAAAAACAAAAAGTCAGGAAAATAGGGAGCATAACTCCTCACTCCTTAAGTACATGTATGGCATGGAGACTTCCTTCCAAAGTGTACAGTGTGAAAAGCAGGACTATGGTTAGCTTTTCAGTGGAAAAGCTGAAGAATCACAGAAAGTGAGGTGTAAGGACAAGGTAGGAGTTGAGGATAATACCCAGGTTACTGACTCAGGACACTAAGTGGACAGTGGAGCCATTCCATAAAATGAGAAGCCTAGGAGTAGAAGCCATTGGAGGAAGAAATGTAAGTTCCATTTTGGATATGTTGAAATTGGAGAGTTCATGGAAATGTCCCGTAAGGAAATAAATATATGCATGTGGATCACGAAGAAATGGTCAAGGCTGAAGATGAGATTTTGGGAGTTACCAGCACATAGATTGGAGTGAATGAGATCCCTAAGGAAAGCAGATTGAAAGTAAGGAGAAAGCCAGAGACCCAACTCTAAAGAAATCAACATTCAAATCCTGGGGAGCAGGGAGTTCACAGTCCCTTGGAAAAAATGAAACAAGAAAAAGGTGGATAATCAGGACACAGGAGTGTCACTGAGGCCAATTGAGGGGACACTTTGAAGGAGCGAGTAGTCAACACTCTCCATCGCTACAGAGAAGCTAAGTCACGTAGAGTTTAGGGAGGGCTCACCAGGTCTGGAAATGGCCAATATTCAAATGGAATATTTCAGATGAATTCCTTTGCAGGCAACTGCAGTGGATTGAAACCCTGAGAGACTAGATAACCCTTGCCCAAAGTCTGGCCATGAAGGAAAAATAGAAATAGGTGTTTCTAGAATGAAATATCAGCTTGAACAACGATTTTTTAATTAGAAAACACCTGAATAAACTTCTGTGTTGGGGAGGAAAAGTTGGTAGAGAGAAGAAGTTGAAATTTAGGAGAAAATAAGGTGAGATGCTTGCTGGTCCTGGAAGAAGGGTCAGCAAGTGGGCACTGGTAGAGGAAATGGTCTTCCATAATGATATGGTTTAACTCTGTGTCCCCACCCAAATCTCATCTTGAATTGTAATCCTGATGTGTTGACAGAGGGACCTGTAATCCCCATGTGTTGAGGGAGGTGATTGAAGCGTGGGGGCGGTATCCCCTATGCTGTTACTGTGATAGTGAGTGAGTTCTCATGAGATCTGATGGTTTTATAAGTGTTTGACAGTTTCTCCTTCTCAAGCTCTCTTTACTGCCACCTTGTGAAGAAGGCACTTGCTGCTTCTTCACCTTCCACCACAATTGTAAGTTTCCTGAGGAACTGTGGGTCAATTAAACCTTTCCTTTACTAATTCCTTTACTAATTACCCAGTCTCTGGCAGTTCTCTATAGCAGTGTGAGAACAGACTAATACACACGCGATGAAAGAAACTTCTTTCCCTGAATCAGGAGGGAAACTAGGCAGAAAGGCTGAGAACTCTGACGAAGTCAGAGGTGAGGATGGAAGGAGATTGTTGGGGGTGTTTCTTCTTCTATTTTCCTGGAAAAGCAGAAAGCAAGGTCTCAGGAAGAGTGGGAGAATTTGGGGACAGCCCCTATGGGGAATGGGAGAGGCTTCGTGGAAACCTAGGCCACATGGACAGCTTCCTAGGAAGTCCTAAAAGCCCACTGGAGGTTGGGGAGCATGACTCCATAGGAGGGAGCATGCCAGTGGCTGGCTGGATCCAAAGGCAGGGCTAGCAAAGGGGAAAGCCACCAGGGAGAGTGGGCACAGAGTTCTCCATGGAGTTCTGCTCTGCAAGTCACTTGGGCCAGGCCCCAGTGTTCAAAAATAAGCACTGTCTCAGGAGGAATGTTCTTTATCCCACTTTGGAGGACAGCACAGTATGCTGGAATTTGGCCAAGTCCTGGCTTTGTCTTACTTCCCAGGACTAATTAATGGCCTCCTAGGAATGTTTTTGCCCGATACCTCTCTGACAAAACTGTGTGAGGGTTCCCAGTAAAGAAGTGGAAGCAGAAGTGGAACCCTCCTTCCACGTGAGAGTTTGTTGACCAGGAGAAAAAAAGCTGGGCTGGTTCATATTCTTCATGGTTCTGAAAAGCCATTATAAAAGCCCAGGGCAAACTCCAGGAGACTTGAGAGTGAGAACCTAGCCTGCCCACATCTCAGACAGGAGAGTAATTACCTTCTGTTTGGAATATGCTGCACTTCCTCTTCCTTATAGCCTAGAAACAATCCTTGGAGTTAGTGTCATGTATTTCCACACTTACCTAGTTTGGCATGGAGGAAGGAGCATGAATTCTAAAATTAGATCAAATTTACCTCCACCGTTTGCAAAATCCTATATAAACTGCTTCTCATATCTCAGACTTCAATTTCTTCATCTGTAAATAGGGGTTAATTAAAACTACCTGGTGAGGTAGCAGTGAAGTTGAAATGAAATAATATATGAGAAGCCTGGAATACGCAAAGCACTTGCTACATGGTATCTATGTGAGCTGGCTCACAAAAGCCAATTGTGAAATATTCAGGAATCTTGCCAGTCGGTGGTTAAACCATTAGTAGCCTGAAATCAGCCATGACATGAGTCCTTATACCATAGAAATCAGCAAATGCAATACATCAGGGCTTTTCCTTTTTTCTGGAAATCTAGTTTAAAAACCACTATTTATTATTATTATTATATTTTTCCTTCCTCTTCCTTATACCCTGGAAACAACCTCTAAGGTAGTATTATACCCACTTTACAGAAAAAAAAAAATGAGGGTTAAATTAAATGACTTGCCCAACATCAACAGCAAGTGAGAAATATCTGATTTTTTGTTTGTTTATAAATCTAGTGCAGTCTGCACTCCACCACGGCAGCATGAATTCAATGCAGTGCCATTCTAAGTACGCACAAATTCTGTGTTGGTTTCTGGTTCCCCTTTTCCAGCCACTTTAGTGGACATGTGACCTTTCAGGACCTGCAGCTTCCCCCTGGACAACTTAGTTATATCAGAAAGCCAGAGCTCTGTGCCCGCTACAGAAAGAGCCAGGGAGTTTCGCCTCATCTTCAAGCTTTCACATTTGTTATTTTCACCATCTACTAATCACTGTATTTCTATACACACTTCACTGTCTATCTAGATGGCATCTTTATGTAACTGGCTTTATGGGCTCCCGAAACACGAGCTCATTGTCCCTCAGCAACCCAGTGGAGAGAGTCAGAGATCAAAGAGAGTCCTTATTTTTTTATGGGGGGAAGGGTATTAAAATTTGCTTTTATTATTGATGATCTCTTTTCATTTAAAACTTGAGGGGGTACATATCAAAAAATAAAACTTTTGAGACATAAGTAAAGAGACAAAGTGGTGGGTAAATAAAGACGGGGGGTGGGCGGAGGGTCGAATGTGGTCATGATGTCAGAAATACTCTTGAGTGAGGGCCCTGGATGTGAGCACACACTTATTTCAGAGGTTCCAGACAACAAGGGCAAAAGACAAACACAGTAAGTCACACAGACCTCTTTTTTTAGTAAAAAGGAATCATGGGTTTGAGTGTCAGTCATGCCAAGCAACATTTGAATAAAGTTTCAATGGCAATTTTGTTAAAAGGGCAAAGACCTTGTTCATAAAGGCCAATTCTTATTCTGGCCTTTAACAGTAAGTTGAGAGATCAGAGCCCTTATTTTACAACTGAGAAAAGTGACTTGGCCCGGGTCACCTAAGGAATTGGAGGAGTGGCAGCCGGCTCTTCTGCTCCGGCCAAGGCTGGTCCACTCACCAGCAAAGGGCTAAGCAGCAGCTGTAGCCTCTCTCCTGAAGGAAGAGAAAATGTCAAGGGCTATCAAGACTCTAGCTGCAGGGCATAAACTCATTACCAGCTATGGTTAAGGATAAAAAAAAAAAAAAATCCCTGTACGATATACTACCATCCAATTACGAGCTTCACCCAGGCTTGAAGCAGTTGACATTGTCCACAATAAAGATTCTAAGCCCAGTCTGGATGAGAACATGGTTTGCATTCTCTGGCTACAGGGTGATACTAAGATAGATTTGGAAAAAAATAATAATAATAACATGGAGAGAGTTTCCCACTGCCAGATTATTCGAGCTGACATTATTACTATCACGCCCAGTGATTAAGAAGAAAATAAAGGCAGAGTCCCACTTGTCTAATTTGATTACCAGAAAACCTCTGTGTTGATTACTCACGTCTGCTTGCAATTGGGGACAGAAAAAAAGGTATCCAATCAGCTGAAAGCCGGGAAATCACACACAGGAACCTGAGGTCTGTGTAAATGAAATTTAATAATAAATGGGATGTGCTCCCAGATAAAGAGGTAAACAACAGGCAGAGAAAAGGAAGGTTCATACTGTTTAGGCAGGAAGAGGATTCCAGCCAACCTAGAATATGTGGAGAAATGGTGTGCATTGAGAGGGCAAGACATGCTCAGGGCAGGAGCAAAGTGAAGGAGGCAGAGGGATGGAAAGGAAGACAACGAATTAGAGATGAAACTACAGTGTAGATGTGGTCTCCGGAGAGGTGATTATAAGTACTGTTGGGGGCGGTGTACAAGAAGGCTTCTGTGTATACAAGGGAAAAAAATGTGGCCAAACGAGGAGAATCTCGGAGCCAAGCAGAGGAATATTGCATGATGAAGGGCCAGCATCTAGTTGAAACCCATCAGCGTGTTGCATAGGAAAGAAAGGTGCTGGCTTAGAGGCTGCTCAGCTTCAACATGCAGGAAAGAACCAAAGCAGCCAGGAGGTAGGAAGGACCTAGCAGTCCTAGGTTGGGTACCTAGCAGTTCACAGCCCTGTACAAAGGCTCTAGCGGTAGCCATGCCATAGCCTGAAGATATTTATATGTGCACAATCAAATGGCCCCAGTGGAAGTACTTTGAACTGTTGAAGTGATGCTGATACTGGAGGCAGGGGGAAAAGCTAGGCTTGACGTCAGAAGACCTGGCTCCGTTCCTTCCCACCTGTAAAATGGGGATAATAACATAGTTCACCCTTAGGGGTGCGGGAATGGGAGAAAAAGACAATTTAAAATGAGGAGACTGAGGTAACCCAATGCAGATTAAAACTGTAAAATCAACATGTTACAGATCAAAGCAGAGATAGGCAAAATCACATGAAAGAGACAGAAAAGTGCCCAGGCTGAGCAAGAGTTTGATTAAAAGTATTAAAAAGGCTAGGTATGGTGGCTCCTGGCTGTAATTCCAGCACTTTGGGAAGCTGAGGCAGGAGGAGCTCTTGAGCCTGGGAATTTGAGACAAGCCTGGGCAACATAGTGAGACCCTGTCTCTACAAAAAAGTTAAAAATTAGCCAGGTGTGATGGCACACACCTGTGTTCCCAGCTACTGGGGTGGCTGAGACAAGGGGATCACTTAGCCTGGGGGGTCAAGGCTGCAGTAAGCCATGATCATGCCACTGTACTCCAGTCTGGGATCAAAACGAAAATGAAAAGAGAAAAGTACTAAACAGATCCAAAGAAGGAGATGGTGCAACCAAAGGGGACTTGATGGGAAATAGGAGCATAATAAAAAGGTGGACTAGAGGCAGTGGCTCTTCCAATAAATTCAAACAAGTCTTACCACAGGCCTAGAGGATTCTAGTCCCATGGGCAAGATCATACCTATTGTGGCCACTTAGGATGAGGCCATTAACTATTCCAGCCATCTAACTCCACACCTTGGTTCTGCACTCAACAACGTCGCCTTGTTTTATTCTATGGGGGAAATACTCTGCTTCATTTAGAACTTCCCCTGGGTCAGCCTCCGAAGATTGTATCGGTCTTCCTCGCAGAGCAAGGCCACTGTGTTCACTGAGCTTTTCTCAGGGGAGCAGGAAGAGAGGGGCCCTGCTGCCTGTGCAGTGAGGTTCTTCTCTGCTCTGCCAGGCTCCAAGGTATACAGGTGCACCAAACATCTTTGCCGCCAAAGAACCTGTGAATGGAAAGTCAGGCATACTCATAATAGAATGTGGTAAATACCTGTGAAGACCTGTAGTTAAGCCACTCTGTGCCTCTGCATCCCATAACTATAAAATAGGTAATGATATAAATGAGTTTATACATGGAAAGCTCTTAACACTATGCCAGGCACATAGCGAGCTCCCAATAAATGCTCAACACAAGCAGTTACTGGGCACAGTGGCATGTGTCTTCGCTCCACTGTGCCTACTGTCCTCTTGACTTTGCAAACTTATTTCTTCATGCCATTTTTAACAGCTGTAATGTGCTTCCTTATTATTAGTAGGATATGATTATCAGGATGTAAACACTATGCTACATACGAAGGAAAAAAAACTGCTTTGTTCAGACTGAAATAATCATTTATAAAGTAGGGAACAGAAAGATCTTCTAACACATTCACAGGTTATTTTAATACATTCCAAATAAATGCCAAGGAAGGCAGTGTTTATAAATAGCATTCAAAACAGCCCCCTCCACTTTCTTGGTGAATGTGCACCAGCTTGTCAATGTCCCCATTGTGCAGGGCCCAGAGCGGGATATAATTAAATCCTATTACCAAGGAAAACTTGCAGCATAGTTGGTCTGACACATTTAATGATTTATTAACTCAATATGCAAATGTAATGAGAATAACTGTGCCTGGGAAGTGGGGGATGGATGAGATGGTATGGTGCCATCTTGGTCCTCAAAGAGCTTATAATCCAGTGGATAAGGAAATGGCTAAATATAGTCTCAAGCACAAATAAGTGAATACTAATTACACCTTCAGCAGCAAGAAGCACCAAAATCTCTGAACTCTTTCAGGGCAAGGTTTTGTCTATGCCCCTTCATCTGGAGTGAGAGACGCTGGTGCAGTGATTGGAAATCTGAACTCTGGCGTCAGACTGCCTGGGTATGAATCCAAGCCCAAACCCTTGCCTATTGTATGAACTTAGTTGGGTGAGATGGTTAACTTCTCTAAACCTCTGTTTCCTTATCTTTAACATAAGGATAATAATAGTAACTATCTCAAAGAGATGGATGAAGGTTGAGATAATGAATATAAAACACATATTGTAATTCCTGCCACGTAAACAGTATTCACCTTAGCTCACTTTTCCCCAGCACCGATCATAGAGATCACCCATAGTAGGTACCACTAGTGGATATTTAAAAGAATAAACAATATATGAATAAAATAAAGAGTGAATGAATTGTTTAATTAAGGTGAATATTGTTTGAGAATCAGTGTGAAAGTGGAATTACGCTCGATTAGGGAAACAGGAGGTTTCTTAGAGGAGGCGATATTGGAGAAAGCCTGAGAGGCTGGACCCTCACAGCATGGGTGGAGCAGGGCAGATGTGCATTAAATGAGGTCAGAGCCTTGGAAACATTCCAAGGACTGTGAAGTACTTTTTGGGGGGAAAGAAGAACTAGTAGAGGTTTTACTAGAGGGTTTTGATGTGATATCAGTTTTTTAAAGTGCTATTCAGGCCACACACAAGCAGTGTGAAAAAAGAGCAGCAATCAGGAGGCCACCCCAATAGTTCAGAGACCGTGGGAGTCTGCACCAGGGCAAAGGTTGTGGGAATGAGGAGAAGAGGAGTCCAAAGGGATGGAATGTCAGGGCCAGAGGAGAGGGAGGAGTAAGTGAAGAGGCTCAGGTTTCTCACCTGGGTGATTGGCACAGCCTTTATTATAGAGAGAAATCATTATTAAACCATAGAGAGAAAATGGCGCATAAACAATTGTTCAGTTATTTCTCCTAAATCTATAATCCTAGATTATCACGGTGGGTGAGACCAGTCCCCCAAACATTCACCATCTGCTGCATCAATTTTACTCATCTTCGTCCTAATTCCAAAGCAGCTTCAGGACATCTCTTATTCTTAGAAAGGTCAGCCTTATACTGAGTTAAAATCTGCTTTCCCATAATTTCCAGCCTTTGGTCCTGGTTTTAGAAACACATATCAAGTTTAGACTCTCTTCTCCAAGACGCTGTTTTTTGTTTTGTTTTGTTTTGTTTTTCCTTTGGACCCATTTAGCTGGCTAAACCAGAATGCCACCATTATTTTTCTAATGTCTGTAAAAACAACATGAGGTACCTCATCGAATGGTCTGCTGAAATCACAGTACACTGTGTCTGCCTCCCGCTGCTCTATTAGTCTATTAAACCTGACCCTCTAGAAAATGTGGAGAGGGTCTAATTCTGTTTGTGGTGATAAACTGGACACTAATGACCATCAATTTTGGTCTAAGTGCATGTGAACAATCTGTTTCATCCTCTATACTGGAATATCCCCCAAGATCACCAAGTCGATGGTCCAAGTTCAAATGCAATAGTATTGTAACGGAAAAACTCCTCTGCGAATCTCTCAGAGCCACCATTACTCTTAGGAAAAGCTTCTGCTGCTTTCGATCTTTGATCACACCATAACAGATCTCCCCAGCTGATTTTTGCATTTGCTGATTCTTCCATAACTTACTGTTTGTATAACTGGTTCTTTCTCGTCACCTTGGTTTCAGCCCAAATATCCCACACCAGGGAGGACTTCCAAACCACCTGATCTAGACTCAACCAATTCCCATTCACTGTCCCATTACCCTGCTTCATTGTCTGCATAGAATTTAAAAACTATCTGAAATGGTTTTTTTCTTTGTTTGCTTACCATCAAATAGAAGCCTCTTGACAGTAGGGATTTTGCTTTATTCATGTCGTAGTACCCGCATTAAGGACGCTGCCTGGCCCAAAGCCTGTGCTGAATAAGAACTTGCTGAATAAGCGTATAAACATCACTGCCTTAGAATTCTAACTGCCCAGCCTCCCACCCTTTCAGCTTTCACAAACCCCAGAATGATGTAGTTCTTCTCTCTTGAGGTTCCTGTCACATCCATTTTGCCAAGCAATTTTTCCTAGTTGATCAGAATTAGGTCCAGAACAGAAGTTCCCCAAGTCTCTTCTGCTTCTGGCTGAAAGATGAAATTATCAGCCAAGTCGAGCAAGACAAAATGGATCAGATGCCCTGTGTGAGGCTGAATGAAGCTCCCAGCAGTTACTGCCCCCACATCATTCCTCACAGAGAGAGGCCACATCCCCCAGCTGTCTCCTTTCATCATAGGAGCTCCCCAGCTTCAAGAAGGGGCTGGATCTGCTCTGGCATTGTCAAAGCAAGTTTACCATGACCGACTGACCTCCTTCTCCTCTCTGTCTTGAGTTCTTGACTTTTGGCTTCAACAACTGACATTAGGCCAGACTCTGGTAGCAGCCCCAACCATGGAATTATAATCAGTGTGTACCATTGGTTGCATGAGTCAGAAACCCTCAAACTAAAAAAAAAAAAAAAAAAGAGGAGTAAATGAAATTCAACAGGGAGTCTTATAGATCCCAGGGCAATGGGCAGGCAACTATTGTTATTGTTATTGTCTCTGCCTCTGTCCCCTGCCCCTCTGAGGCCACGTGCTCTTGAATCCTTTTTTCTTTCTGCAGAGCTGAGTCATGCTCCTTTAACAGCTGGCTTTCACTCCTGGATCATGGTTTCTCTGTTCTCCAAAAACCCTTTGAAGTACATATGCTATGGCTTTCCCTTTGTCATGTTCAAACTTCCCCTCAAGTCTCTATGACCTTTCAGCTCTGATCCACCACTGATTTACTACAGTCTTTAGCCTGCTGGTTCAAGCTGGCCAATGAATTGTCTTGTACTTTAGGTACTTATCTTTGGTCCAATCAGACATAGCTCAAGAGACCATCATGTGGTTCATAGAGATGCTCCCCACAAGAGCAGCGAGTGGGATTTTCTGAGGTAGAATGTAGGAAAGGGAGACATCTCAAGACATTCTAATTCGCATAGCATGATATCCTTGCTAAGGTGACTATTTCTTTCTTGGTGCTGTTTTGTTTTCCTAGGTCGGAGCCCAGAACAAACCTTCGTACATTCTAGACCCGAATCTCTCTTCCAAAGGTGGGAGGGGACCCCATCTGTGCAGCAGTTAGCAGTTCTCATTGTGCTCTTACTGCTGGATTTTGGCTGCTTCTAGCATAAGCCCAACATACTCTCATATCTAGAGACTGACACCTACTGCACTAGATATAGTTGGTCTCAACCATGAGTGGTACCAACACCACAAGGGGGGTGTGGAAATGTATGGGAATAGCTGTGAATTGTCCCAGTGACTAGGCATAGCTGCTGGTCTTTTTTTTTTGAGACGGAGTCTCACTCTGTGGCCCAGGCTGGAGTACAGTGGCACAATCTCGGCTCACTGCAAGCTCCGCTTCCCGGGTTCACGCCATTCTCCTGCCTCAGCCTCTCGAGTAGCTGGGACTACAGCCGCCCGCCACCACGCCCGTCTAATTTTTTGTATTTTTAGTAGAGACGGGGTTTCACTGTTTTTTAGCCAGGATGGTCTCGATCTCCTGACCTCGTGATCTGCCTGCCTCGGCCTCCCAAAGTGCTGGGATTACAGGCGTGAGCCACTGCGCCCGGCAGCTGCTGGTCTTTAATGGGCAGGGGCCAAAGATCCTTAATCTCCTGTAGCATATAGTACAGTCCCTCTCAACAAAGATGTGTCCTGTCTAAAATGCCAGCAGTGTCCCCATTGAGGAACACAAGTCGACTGATAACTTAGCCAGTCATCCATGCTTATGTTCAGTACCTTTATTGCCAATTACTTTGTTAGTCTAGGTATACAAATAGAAGTGTGTACAACATAGTCCCTGCTGTAGGTTCTCACAGCCTGAAGGAGAAGGGAGTCATATAAACAAACAATGCCAAATAGGGAAATGAAGGAAAGAATTATTTCTAGATTAAAAATAAATAGCTGTATAAGAAAGGTAGCATAATTAGAGTACACTATTTGACTCAGCAATGAGAGATATGTAATCAGAACAAATATCAATATAACCAAAAAATTGTTATATATCTATTTTGGGACTATGCAGGGAATGAGAAGTGGGATGGACTTTTTATAAGAAAATGGAATAGTCATCTACTATAAAAGAACAAATGATTCTAAGAAATTGCAGCATAGCTGTATAAGCACATTATTTAGAAATACAGAGGCAAATTCCAGGAGACAAAACTGGAAGAACTGCATTGGCTGCCTCTGGAGGATAGATGGTAAGACCAAGTTTGGGTTTTTGGTAATAAATCTTTTCAAATAATGTAATTTTTATCTATGCATATGTATTAGCACTTGATATAAAATGTAATTTTAAAGTTAATATAGAATGATAAGGCCTATCTTGGAGGAATGTGAAAGATGCTATGCATTTATTCTTAATGTTATTATGCTTCTGATTGGTGAAGGTATGAAAGGTTTTACTAAGTATGGAGGCCTGTGAAAATATACCAGCAATCCCCAACCTAAGAATGAGTCATGTTCCAAAAGCTTATTTATTTATTTAGTTTTTAGCATCTCTGTTGGAAAATGCCCTGATTAACCCACCTGGGGCAGACAACTCCAGAAATCCCAGCATTGGCTGCCACTTAGGGTATAGAGGAAACACAATAAATACCAGAGGTAAGGGAATTTGGAGCCTGGGAGAAATCTAGGAGACAGGAGGTAAGGAGAGAGAAAGACAACCCAAGAGTAGCATGCAAAGATATAAATGCCTGTGAGGCCCCCAGGTGACTTTGGGGTTTGTCAATTTTCCCAGTGTAACTGGTGATTTATCTGTCTCATCCCCCTCCATTTGTAAGTTCCCAATAGGCAAAGACCACACCTCAATCACATCTGAATCCCCTGCATCTAAGAGGGGACCCTGCCTGTGCTTCCCTAAACAGCAGAGAGTGATTGCGTGTTTATTCCTGACAGATGCTATTCTAAGTACTTTCTGTGTATGAACACATTTAGTTCTGACAGACACCTGGAGAAATAGGTATTATTATCTCTACTTTGCAGAGGATGAAACCAAAGCACTTAGAGACTCAGGAAATCCGACTGAATCACATTGAGTCCATCTGAAATTTTAGCTCTAAGTCAAATATAGCCCCCATTCTGGAGAAACTTTGTTTCTCTGATTTGCAACCTCCCATACCAATGTAATTCCCTTTCTAATTCTAAAAATGTAGTGGCAGGAAAGAGAAAAAAAGAGAGTTAATATTTATTGAGCTATTTTTTAATGTGCCAAGCATTTTGCATGTGTTATCTAATTGAAACCTCATGATAAACATTTGAAGCAGATGTTATTATATTTATTTTCATTTCATTGGTGAAGAAATTGAAGGTCAGAAAAATGAATTCCCAGGATCCTATACAGTTGGTTAGTTGCAGAAGTGAAGTTTGAGCCCAGGTCTGTCTGATGACCATGCCTTTCAAGGTAGCCAGCCTCCAAGATGGCCCCACAAGATCCCACCTCCTGGCATGGACGTTTATGAAGTCTGTATTAGTCCATCCTCATGCTGCTATGAAGAAATACCCAAGACTGGGTAATTTATAAAGGAAAGAGATTTAATTGACTCACAGTTCTGCATAGCTGGGGAAACCTCAGGAAACTTACAATCATGGCAGAAGACACCTTTTCACAGGGCAGCAGGAGAGAGAATGAGAACCTAGTATAGGGGGAAGACCCTTATAAAACCATCAGATCTCGTGAGAACTCAGTCACTATCACAAGAACAGTATGGGGAACACCACCCCCATGATTCAATTATCTCTACCTGGTCCCTACCATGACACGTGGGAGTTATGGGAACTATAACTCAAGATGAGATTGGGGGTGGGGGAACACAACAAAACCATATCAAAGTCCTTTTCCTGGTCATTGTATCAGAGTTGGTCTACATGACCAACAGAATAAAGTGGAAGTGATCAATTTTGAGTATAGAGACTATAAATCATAAAAGACCTGTTGACTTCTGTTTGTCTCCTTTTAAATCACTCACTCAAGGAGGGGCCAGTTGCCAGGTCACGAGGACCACACTGCAAGAATCTAAGGTCTCTTGCCAAGAGCCATCTGAGTGAGTCACCTTGGACATCTTGCAACCCTAGTCAGTCTTTCAGATGACTACAGCCCCAGCTGATAACTTGAACTTAACTGCAAACCCTAAAAGACCCTGAGCCAGAACCACACATTTAAGCTGCTCTCACATTCCTGACCTTCAGAAACCATATAAGGCAATAAATGTTTTAAGTTGCTAAGGTTTGGAGTAATTTGTTACACAGCAATACATAGCCAATATATCTTGTTCTTCCCTCTGAGGAGATGTCTGTGAGCCAGGCTTTGTATCAGTATGGCCTCCTCACCTTCCTGTGACCACTCCCTGCTCTTCTTGAGCACAGAACTAATACCTGATCTCACTCAGTGGCCATGAAAGAGTAGCCACACATCTGTGATGACTTCTTGCTCAAGGTAAGCACAGAGCTGGCATTGAGCACATCAGCACAAGAGAAAAAGAAAGCATTTTCAACTTTTGCCATACTGAACCTGGTTCTGGGGAATGAATTTGGTGACCTACAGAAAGAGATCTCGTTCATCCTACACACTTGTACCTTTGCCACTTCAAGAGAACCACAGAGAATGGAATAATTTGTGTCTTGGTACAACTCGGGGAGTTAAATTTTCAAGGGAAATGAATGTAACACATTTAATTAGGGTTACTGTGACCATGGGCAAACCAGAGCACTTTCCCAAGCCTGTTACATTCCTGCTATTGTTGCTTCCAATTTAAATAGCACAAGGAGCTGCAGAGTGGGTCTACTCATGCTTAAACCACAATCATAAGAGGGTTGTTTGTCTCTAAAATCAGGAGTCCAGGCAGAGGAAGGAGGAGAGAGAGCAACTGGAACAACCCACTCTCTTCTCTGCCCAGCTCCCTACCCAGCTCCCGGTGCAAAAAAAAAAAAAAAAAAAAAAAAACCAATCCTGGGCTGCTGCAAAGGAGAGTGGATTTTCTGCTTAAGATCCTACTTGGTACTCAGCTCTGTGGTCTGTTTTCTCATCAGCAGCTCACAAGAACCCGTTAGGTAGGAATTGCAGTCACCATGTTTGCAGACAAGGAAGGGAGGCTCAGAGAGGTGATGCCCTTGTGGGAAGTCACACACGTCAGTAGTGAATTAGAATTCAAATTAGAAATTTTGCTGTGAGACCTAATCTTCCCTTTCTTCCACACACTCCCCTAGATGCCCACTGAAGAGATCTAGGCATGCAGGGTTTAAAACCCAGACCCCACCCCCAAAACCAGCAAACTGAAGTCCTCATGGAGGGGCAGGAACAGGCAGCGGAAAGTTGTGGGTTCCCATTCTAAGACCTCTTTGGCTACTTGCTGTCCATGTGGCCTTGAGCAAATCTCTCAACCTTTCTGAGCCTCCACTCCTGCTCAATAATCTTAGGGTTGTTGAGATGATTAAATGAGAAAATACATGTAAAGTACAGAGCAGAATGAATGAATGAACGATAAATAAATACATAAATAAATAAAATGCCTAGCCCAGAGAACAATTTCCTTCTCCTCATTCCTGCCTTCTCAAGTTTTGAGAAACCATGACATAGCACTAGAGACAGAAGTGCCTCAAAGTCCTAAAATTTCCCTATGGAAGAATCCAGAGCAGGAAGGTAATATGTAGGAACTTTCCTTCTCTGGGCCCAGCTACCTCATTCATCAAATGGGCCCCAAATTAATTTCCAAATCACAGGGTTGCAATGACAATCAAAGGGAGGAATGTATGTGACGGTAACAGAAAACTCTAAGACTTTTAAACAAGTTATGGCTTTTTCCCTTTATTGTTTACTTTTGGATCTCTATGACATCACTCCAGTTAAATGTGGTCAACTTGCTATCAGGTCCCATCCAGACCCAGGGACAAGAGGGAGGACACACAGTTCACAAGCAAAAGCAAGGGGCGGGAACCACTCCATCCAACCTTTATCCAAAACCTGACCCCACCCAAATAGGACCCTATCCAACCAGGCCTCCCATGAGTTGGGAAGGTGTATCCTTAGGGACAAGCTAGGTTTTAAGCCTTGGCTTGCCTTTTAACAGTTTCTTTTGATGGAACAGGCACAAAATTTGGTATCAGGAGCCTAGCGTTTCAACCCCAGATCTGCCACCTACTGGCTGTATAACCTCAGAGAGTCACCTAGCCTCTCTGAGGCTTATGGTTTTTATCAGGATTTAATAAGCTAATATGTTTGACTGGTTAAGAATTGCGGCCAGGGATAGAGTGGTCCCTTCAGAACTGATTCAAGGAGTTTCAAACTTGAGCCTGGCCTGACGTATACTCTGTCCTTGTTTACCAAGAAATCCAGCACATCGCCTTTTGTGACATTGCACCTCATCCTCTTGGAGATGCCTCCTAAAAACACCTTCAAAGCCCTTGTGGGATGCTCCTATGGTGTGTCTCTTACTCAGGTCAGAGCACCTTCCTGGGCATCCTGTAGCAAGTCAGTCCAACCTTGCCAAGCTAATGCTGGCCAATCTCAATGCTGGGAAATACCAGCTTCCAGTGGCCAAAATTCGAGAATCTCATCTCTTCTAACCTGTGATTTGAAGAGTCTCAGAACATCAGTAGAGTGACCACCTCCGCATTTAAAATGTTCCTTCCAAATGTGAAATTCTCTGGGCAATGAGGGCAGTCTCTTAACCTTTGGAACCATGGTGTTCTGCAGACTGGACCAGGTGTCAGCTGCAAAAATAACAGCACAGCAATCATTTCCAAATTCATGGAAATACATTAAGCCAATAGCTGGAAATTTTTCAACTCCAAATTTTTTCTTATACCTATGTCACCAGTTAGTGCTTGTCCATGCTAGAATCTGGTATTGAATTATGTCATCTATACTTAGCTACTTCAAATTTCATATGTCAATATTTTATGGTTTTCCACAAATAGTGCAATTCAAGACATAGATCGTGTCAGCTCCCCTGCCCATCTCAGCCTGCTCACAGCTTGAGATACATAGTAGCTGTGAAACAAAGGCATTGACTCACAGATTTTCTTTTTAAAAGGGGAAAATAGAAAAAAATGGCCATATCAACATTTCTTTCTAAGCCCAACTCTTCAATTTGTAAAATGGATCTTATCCATTTTCATCAACTCAGTTCACTCCTGTTGATCTAACATTCCATTTTTCAGGTCCTCTTTACAGAAAAACTCTCAAGTAGATCAAGTGCTGAAGGTCACTATCAGCACTTTGTCTACTCCTTTTCTCTCCTGAAGTCACTGTAATCAGGTTTTTGGTCCTGCCATTCTGCCCCAAGAGCTCTTGCAAGGTCACCATGACCTCCATGGTGCAAAATCCAGTAGTCAATTCTCAATTCTCCGCTTTCTCAAATTCCCAGCTCATTTTACTCCTTCTTGGACCACTTTCTTCACTTGGTTCCCAAGACATGACTCTTGTGGCTCTCTTCCTGCCTCACCTCACGTCACTTCATTCTCAGTGTCCTTCCCTTGCTGCCCCTTGTGCCCCAGAGCTTGATTCTTGGGCTGCTTCTCTTTTTTGTTACTCCGTATCTATTTTTATTTCCTGGAGAATGATGATGATTTTAAAATACTCTTTAAATGCCTTCTGTACTCTGACAACTCCAAAATATACATATCCAACCTGGATCTCTCTCGGAAATCCAGGCTTTTATCTACAACTGCCTCATTGACATCTCCTCTTGGATAGCTAAATGACATCTTAGACCTAACAAGTTCAAAACCGAACTCTTGTTTTTCCTGTTTTAAATTTCCCTTCCAAATTTTTGCTCATTTTGGAACTGGCAGCTCCATTCTTCCAGGCGTCCAAACTTGGAATTACCCTTGGCTCTTCTTTCCCTCACATCCAGTCTATCAGCAAATCCTGCAAGCTCCATCTTAAAAATGCATCCACCTTTTACCACATCTACTGGGTCCACCCTGGTTGAAGCCACAACGGTTTCCATCTGGATTCCAGCAATGGGCTCCTGACTGAACTCTCTGCTGTCTCCATGCTCCTTTCACTCTGTTCTCCCCGCAATACCCAGAGTGATCCTGTGAAAAGGGGCTCACATCATACCCCTCCTTTGTCTGATATCCTCTGCATGCTTTACTCCATCAAGCCCTCTGTTCAAATGACATCTTACCAGAGAGCCCTTCCCTGGTAAGATTATTATTAAAGATAATTATTAAAAATTACTAATCCCTATTGACTTACTGCACTCCTTTGTTCTTACCCAACTTTATTTTTCTTCACAGACATATATTAAATTCCATATATCAATATTTTATAGTGTTCCACAAATAGTATTTTATATATATATGTATATAATATTGACTCCCCATAGATGCTAATGCTTTGGACACTTTGCCTTTTTATATTCACTGCTTTGTCCCTAGCACCTAGAACAGTGTCTGACTCAAAGTTGGTCAATAAATACTTGTTGAATGAATGAATGAAATGAATGAATAAATGACCCCGATACAAGAAGTGCCAAAATAGAAGATAAACACAGAACACAGCATGATTATCTGACTGTAGAGAAGGTCATAAAGGCAGCCTCCTGGGAGAAAGGGATCTGACATTGAGTTGTTTGGCGTAAGTTTGAGAACCACTGTCCAATAACAAAGTAGAAATTATCCCCATTGAAGCTTGTACTTGATTCCAGCTCAAATATCACCATTCATAGGCATTTTTTTCTTTGGTAAGGGGACAAGGTGTGCCTGACTTCCAAACTCCTTTCACATAAGAGATCCTGCCTTTGGGTCTTCTTCCCAGTGCCCAGTAGAAATGGAGGCTTGTGACTATCAGTACAAGGCACCTTTAGTGTCCATGGTTCAGCCCACATAGAAAAGGGGCAATAAAGAAAATTTGCTCCGAAATTTTAAAGAGCACATTTGGCCAAACCAGACCTGCAGGAAGTTTAATGTTGCTGGAAATGTCCTGTTCTCTCGGAATGGCTGCAGCCAATAATGCTTTGAGAGAAAAGAATCACATCCATTCACAGAGGGGGTTCTGGAGAGAGCAGGTTAATTTCAGCAGCTGCCACTAGAGGTCTGTTCACAGCTAGAAATAAGAAGAGGCATCACTCCTGTAGCCTTTTCAGGGCTTCTGGAGAGAGCCTCCTGCCCCAGAGTCTGCCCCCAGAGCACACTGAGCTCACATCACACCTGCCGGTGCCTCTGCTGTGGTCTTTTTTTTACCCATCAGAAACCCCATGTTGGGGCTCCTCCCCCAAACATCATGGAAGGACAGAAAACCCCTTAGAAGTACTGACTGTCGTGAGCCATGGCTGGAAGGTAAAGAGATGAGGAAATGGTTCCTGGTGACTCAATAAACATTTCTACATTTAGTGGTAGCATTTGCAATTACCCAAAGCAGGTCTTCTTTCATGCGATAAATGCTTCCCTAAAGGCCTATCTAAAATTCAAGTTGTTTTCATGCAAAAGAATTGAGAGCTCACAATCTGAAGAAATACTTCAAGAATCCTGTGAGTAGTGACTTGATAACTCTGAATAATATATCTATTTGGTAGTTTCATGCCTCGGGGTTGCTTTAAGTGGCTCTAAGACTTGTCTGTAGATGAGTTTGAAGTATCAATCCTGTGTGCTGTAGAGTTTGGTTATGCATTATGTGCACATCCATTATGTATTTTTTACTGAGGTAAAATCTATTTAACATAAAATTTGGCTGGGTGCACATGCCTTGACGTTGTTTGGTTGTGTCCCCACCCAAATCTCAACTTGAATTGTATCTCCCAGAATTACCCTGTGTTGTGGGAAGGACGGGGGGGTGTAATTGAATCATGGGGGCTAGTCTTCCCCATGCTATTCGTGTGATAGTGAGTAAGTCCCACGAGATCTGATGGGTTTATCAGGGGTTTCTGCTTTTGCTTCTTCCTCATTTTTCTCCTGACTAGATTTCAGAAGATATGTGGAAACGCCTGGATGTGCAGGCAAAAGTTTGCTGCAGGGGTGGGGGCCTCATGGAGAACCTCTGCTAGGGCAATGTGGAAGGGAAATGTGGGGTCGGAGGCCCCAT
Source organism: Symphalangus syndactylus (assembly GCF_028878055.3). NCBI lineage: Eukaryota > Metazoa > Chordata > Mammalia > Primates > Hylobatidae > Symphalangus > Symphalangus syndactylus. The sequence continues at coordinate 37,837,234 of NC_072425.2, read as the reverse complement.
ACAAAGTCCCTACTGGGGCATACCTAGTGGAACTGTGAGAAGAGGGCCACCGTCCTCCAGAACCCAGAATAGTAGATCCACTGACAGCTTGCACCATGTACCCGGAAAAGCCACAGACACTCAACACCAGCCCATGAAAGCGGCTAGGAGGGAGGTTGTACCCTGCAAAGCCACAGGGGCAGAGCTGCCTAAGACCATGGGAACCCACCTCTTGCATCAGTGTGACCTGGATGTGAGACCTGGAATCAAAGGAGATCATTTGGAGCTTTAAAATTTGATTGACCCACTGGATTTCAGACTTGCATGGACCCTGTAACCCCTTTGTTTTGGTCAATTTCTCCTATTTGGAATGGCTGTATTTGCCCAATACCTGTACCCTCATTGTATCCAGGAAGTAACTAGCTTGCTTTAGATTTTACAGGCTCAGAGGCAAAAGGGACTTGGCTTATCTCAGATGAGATTTTGGAACGTGGAATTTTAGGTTAATACTGAAATGAGTTAAGATGTTGGGGGACTGTTAGGAAGGCATGACTGGTTTTGAAATATGAAGACATGAGATTTGTGGGAGCCAGGGGCAGAATGATATGGTTTGGCTGTGTCCCCACCCAAATCTCAACTTGAATTGTATTTCCCAGAATTCCTCCATGTTGTGGGAGGGACCCAGGGGGAGGTAATTGAATCATGGGGGCCAGTCTTCCCCATGCTATTCTTGTGATAGTAAATAAGTCTCATGAGATTGGATAGGTTTCTCAGAGGTTTCCACTTTTGCTTCTTCCTCATTTTTCTCTTGCCACTGCCATGTAAGAAGTGCCTTTCACCTCCTGCCATGATTCTGAGGCCTCCCCAGCCATGTGAAACTGTGAGTCCAACTAAACCTCTTTTTCTTCCCAGTCTCAGGTATGTCTTTATCAGCAGCATGAACGCAGACTAATACATGCCTGTAACCCCAGCATTTTGGGAGACCGAGGTGGTTAGATCGCTCATGCCCAGGAGTTTGAGACGAGCCTGGGCATCATGGCAAAATCCCATCTCTATGAAAAAATACCAAAAATTAGCTGAGTGTGGTGCCATTTGCCTGTAGTCCCAGCTACTCGGTAGGCTGAGGTTGGAGGATCACCTGAGCCCAAGTAAGCTGAGGCGGCAGTGAGCTGTGATCTGCACTCCAGCCTGGGTGACAGAGCAAGGCCCTGTCTAAAAAACAAAAAAAGAAAAGAAAACATAAAATTAACCATTTTAAAGTGTACAATTCAGTGGCTTTTAGTACATTAATGATGTTGTACAACCATCACCACTATCCAATTCTGCTATCTAATTCTATTTTCATCACCCCAAAAAGAAACCTGTACTTATTAAACAATCACTCCCCACTCCCCTTTCCCCCAGTCCCTGGAAACCACTTGTCTACTTTCTGTCTCTCTGAATTTGTCTTTCATAGACATTCCATATAAATAACATCATACAACATGTGGCTTTTTGTATTTGGCTTCTTTCATGTAGCATAAAGTCTTTAAGGTTCAGCCATATTGTGGTACTTATCAGAAATTCATTCCTCTTTATGGCTGAATAATACTTTATCACATGGCTATATCCCATTTTTTGGTTTGTTTATCCACTCATCAGTTGATGGACATTTGAGCTTTTCCCACCTCTTGTGTATTAAGAATAATGTTGCTATGAACATTTTTGTACAAGTCTTTGTTTGAACATCTCTTTTCAGTTCTTCAGTATACATACCTGGGAGTGGAATGATTATTCTATTCATTTTTGCATTCAATACTGAACGCCTACTCTCTGTGAGGCATCAGAGTACAAGAGGAATAAGACAAAACCCCTCCCTCCCCTCAAGTAAACTTCCTCCATGTTTTCTGCATGCTATTCATTTGTTCAACAAACACATGCCAGGCACTGGGAGTATATCTGCAATCAAGACAGACAAATGTCCCAGCTGTCACGGAGCTCAGAGTTGAGTGAGCAGATGGGAATGAAGCAAGTAAACAGATGAACAAATAAGATAATTTCAGGTGACAGTGCAGAAGGACTACTTTTAGCTGGTTGGCCAGGGATGGCCTCTCTGATAAGGTGACATTTGAGCTGAGATCTGAATAACAAGGAGCCAGTCATATGAGGATCCACAGATAAAGCCGTGAGAACATGGTGGGGAAGGGCATTCTGGACAGAGGGAACAGCATTTGCAAAGGCCCTTAGGGGGATGAATTTGACATATTCAAAGAACTAAAATTTGCTCTCATCCATAGCCCTCCCTTCCTGCCTCCTTCCTGTGCAGCCAAAGCCTAATCCATGTCTGCCCACTCATGGACTTTACTCCATCTGCCACATCCTATTTTTTCTGTATTTCTTACCTCTCCCTCTCTACTGGTCTCCTTTCAGCCATAGTTAAATTAATCTACCCTTCAGCCAACAAAACTGGAACCCTTTATGGTTCTCTCTGGCCATTGTACCATCTTTTTTCTTCTCTTTACATTGGAGCATATCAAAAGGGTAATATACACCTGAATTACCACTTTTCTACTCTTCCTTATTCTTCGACCTTCAGCTATGTGGCTTCAACCCCCACAAGCTCATGGACACTGTTTTCCTCAAGGTCTCCTCTTGTTTGTAAAATCTAGTGCACACTCCTTACCTTAACTAACTCTTAATTATGATGGGTACTCTTGAGTACTTCTGCTCTTGAAATTTCATATTCTATGGGTATTAAACCTCACTGTCTTGCTCCTCTTCCTAAGTCTTCCTTCCACATATCTTTTCTGCTGCCCACTTATCAAATGTCAGTGTACCCAAGGCATATTTTAGCCTCTCTCACTCTCATTCTAATCCTTCTCAAAGTAACATCAACCAAACAGTCATGGTTTTAAATACACTGCATCCTCATTATTCAATAATTTCCCTACTCACTAAAATTTATTTGTAACCACCAAATCAATACTCTGGGCAGTGTCATGGTCATTCATGAACATGAACCAAGGAGCTAACGTTAAACAAGGCAGCACTCCTATTTTAGCTTTTATACTGCAAACAACTATTCTTTCATAATCTATTTAGGACCCTCCCAACCTTTTCTTTTTTTTTTTTTTTTTTTGCATTTGTGTGCATTTTGTTGGTGATTTGACTGTTCAAGATGGCCTTCAAGCACAGTTCTGAAGTGCTGGCTAGTGTTTCTAAGTGTAAGATGATTATGATGTCCTTATAGAGAAAATATATGCATTAGAAAAGCTTTAGTTAGGCATAAGTTACAGTGTTGTTGCCCATGAGTTTAATGTTAGTGAATCAACAATATATATTAAATAAGGCATCTTTAAATGGAAACACACATAAAACAAGTTATGCACTGATTAGTTGATAAAAATATTATGACCAAAGGCTCACAGGAACCTAACCCTATATTTCCCCTAGGAGCAATGGCTCAATGTTCACTAATTCAGTGTTTTTGGTGACTCTGTAGAACATAACTACCATGAATATAAAGAGAACCAACTATACAATCCAAACCACAATGTCCCTAAGGGCATTTTATCTTCTGCCCAAACTTCTCATCTTTCGTAAACCCAAATATTCAGTTGCCTACTGAACAATTCTCCTCAATTGTCACAAAACACTATAATTAGCACATGGAAAGCTAGACTTGCATCTTCATCCCATTCTTTCCCCAACTAACCTATTAACCTTCCTAGTTTCCTTGTCTCTGCTAATGACCTATCTAACCAGTGATTTCAGCCACCATCCCAGAGTCCTCCTCACTGTCCCATCTCCCATATCTCTACGTCGAAGCAGTCTCCAAGTCTTCTGCATTCTTCCTCCCATGTCTTGAGTCAGTCTTCTCTGTCCCATTACTCTTGCTTCTGCCTCACAAGAGTACTACATGCCTGCCAGACTACTATCATCCTTGGATTTCTGAAGGGCCTCCTACTTCTCCCCTTCTGATCAAGGCTTCATCTTTCTGCCAGAATTATCTTTCTACCATGCCAATTCAATCCTGTTGGATTAATCCTACAATTTAAAATCTTTACTGGCTTTCTATTGCAAACAATGTCAAGTCCAAACTCCAGCCTGGCATAAAAGGACTTCCCCCAGCTGGGCTCTGACTACCCCTCCTGCCACCTCTCCAGCTGATCCTCACATCATCTTTTCTCTAGCAGAAACAAATTTCTTTGATGTTTCCTAAGCATTCTATAGTTGCACATTGTTCTCTCTGCCTCGAATATACTTTCTCTGACTTGGCCTTCCATTCTGATACACTGTATCCTCTTAGAAGCCTTCCTATTCTTTTCCTCACTCCCACCAGACTGAATTAAATGCAGTCTTCTGTCTTCTCCAAACTTAAGTGGGTCAGCAATTACCTTTACTGTTCTGCAAGAGAGGATGGGCATATGTCTAGTTACTTCTATATCCCCAGGGTGGCACTCTTCCTACAAGGTATAGTCTTGGACAAAAATGTTAGCTCCTCTGAGCTGCAAATTCACTTTTGCAAAAATGAATTAGTCCCACCCTCTTCAAATGGCTCTTGCAAAAACAAAATGAACAATGCAAACAAACAGAAACAAATTGCCCAGAATTTAGACCAAAAAAATAAAAAATTCAAATCTTGCTAGTACTTTTGACTCACACATTTCAGCAAGAATTCCCCATCACCATCCAACTATGCCCAAACAGCTTCTCCCCAAGACCTCTTTATTTTCACCAACACCATCTAAATTATTCACACTCTAAACCTGTCTTTTCCCCATTTCTGCCTATATTCATTTGTTGTTCATGGAGACTTGTTGAATTTGTCTTTCATATTTTTAGTAACATCTTCCTGTCCATTTCCAGTGCCACCTGTCCTACTTTAAGAACAAATGGACTCAGTCTTGTATTATTCCTTGAAATCTCCACTGGTCATCCTGCTCCCACTTTCCCCAATCCTCTCCATTCCTCCTGGTTCTTCAAGCTGCGCCATGGCCAGAAGCTCCCCGTCTACTCACACAGGAGTGAAATGTGCAGGGGTGTGATGGTAAATAATTGAGTGTCAACTTGATTGGACTGAAGGATGCAAAGTATTGTTCCTGGGTATGTCAGTGAGGGTGTGGTCCAAGGAGGTTAACATTTGTGTCAGTGGACTGGGAAAGACAGACCCACCCTCAACCTGGGTGGGCACAATCTAATCAGCTACTAGCACAGCCAGAATAAAAGCAGGCAGAAGAATATGGAAAAACTAGACTGGCTGAGTCTTCCAGCCTACATCTTTCTCCCATACTGGATGCTTCCTGTCCCTGAACATCGGACTCCAACTTCTTCAGCTTTTGGACTCTGGGACCTTGAACCATAGACTGATGGCTGCACTGTCGGGTTCCCTACTTTTGAGGTCTTGGGACTCAGACTGGCTTCCTTGCTCCTTAGCTTGTAGACGGCCTATTGTGGGACTTCACCTTGTGATCATGTGAGTCAATATTCCCTAACAAACTCTCCTTTATATATACATCTATCCTATTAGTTCTGTCCCTCTAGAGAACACTGACTAATAAAATGGGCTAATAGATTGAAAGCAGTCCAACAACCATGACAAAAGAGTGTTGCTTGATGACTTCCTGAAGCTGGAGAGATGCTCTTTTTCCATGTATCCAGTTCAACATTTGGCCAATGTTGTGCATGAATTACAGAGAAGTGATGTAAACCAAGTTGCATACAACAAAAAGTCAGAGGAAAAGCAAACACAATAGGTGTTTTTCCAACCTTCAAGAATGTTGAGTAAGAATGAATAAAATGTTGTAATGACAAATTCACTTTTTATTCAGATTCCAAAAATCACATACTAGACGAGGGTGCTCTTGCTTAAAAACATTAAGAGCTCTAAACAAGTCAAGCCTGTAGCTAGGAATACAGGCACACGCCACCACATCCAGCTAATTTTAAAAAACCTTTTGTAGAGAAGGGGTCTTGCTATGTTGCCCAAGTTTGTCTTAAACTTATGGCCTTATGTGAACCTATAGGGTAATATGACTACTGAAAAAAAAAGTGTGTCCCATGAGCATGGTGTTGCAAACTCAGGAAGTAATCGACCTATTGTTTTTAGCTCCAAGCAGACAATATCTGGAATGTATGGGACCACATTTGAAGAGGAATATTGGCCAATTGCAAGATACCCTTGAATGAGCAATCAAAATAAAGAAGGGTGAAAATATCAACAATGGAACGCATACAGCACCATTTATTTCAAAATTGTAGAGGAAGCCTCAGATGAATCTGTGTTACGTCATTATACTAAAGGCCAATTTTGTTCAACATCAGTAAAAAGCAATCATTTGAAAGACAGATAATATGAAGAATCACTTTGGCTGGCTTAAATGTAGCATCTCACCCTTGCCTGTAACTCATTGCAATTGCTTCTTCATTTGGGTAAATAGTCATTCAGTTATTTTTTTTTAATTTAACTGAAAATGTAAAAAAAAAAAAAAAAACCCTGTTGTCAATCAGATTGTAATAAGTAATGTTTCTATGCAAACAGAGTCAAAGCCACATTAGAGCTAAAAAAAGTTACCTCTGGGAGATTACTATTATTACTTTTTTGCCAATGACATCCCAGTCCCATTTTGTTCTTCCTGCTTCCTCAACAAGAATTTCTCAGATACCAAGTTGCTGAATTGTCCTCACAGTCTAATAACATCTAATACAAAACTGGCTCTTGTTTCTCTAGTTTTTCCCTACAGTCACCTAGCCTAAACCCAAATCCTTTAATAAGCCCCTCCAATGCCCTCTTGTTGAGAAATCATGTGCTCTTCCTTACTGCAGCAAGACCAATAAACCTACATGTGTTTGACTATAGGTGTGTTCCTGGCAGTCTTTGACTAGTAGGCTTCAATACGTCAAATATTTATTGAGCATCTACTATGTGCTAGGTACTGTACTAGGTGATGAGAGAAAGTAAGGAGTTGATTACAGATAAGAAAACGGAGGAATCTGGGACAATTCCAGAGCAACTGATGACAAGAAGGGAAAAAAGAAATGAGGAACTAACCTAGAGTAGTAGAAATTGAGCCAACTGTGTACAGGGCACCTGGCCTCCCCTTATCTCCCACTGCAGGTCCCCGCCGAGTAGACACAGACTCTGTACCAAGTGGCACGGAATAGGGGTAGACATCAGCCCCAGGTGGGGACTGTCTTTTAGACTAGGAGCCCTTGACTTCTGTGGCCTTTATCGAAAAATGATGAGTTAGGCCTATTATATTCCTATGTAGGATGTTGAGCTAAAATTCACATAGGCCAGTTCCAGCTGAAAATGAAGTCAAACCGACTGTGAAGCATTACCCCTCTGTAGAGGGAACTGGGTGGCCATTATGGACTCTCTGCAACTGCAGGAGGAGAAAACAGATCAGCAGACAGGTGAGACTAGAGGTCATGTGCAGAGAGCATCAGAGCTGTCTTAAGTGAGGTCATGAAGCCCTCAAGAGATAGAGCAGCCTTTTTGTGCACTGATATTCCCATTCACATCTCCATGGGGCCCGAATGAACTTGGGTTCCTGTCTTGAGTCTCATGTGGCCTGTCTTTACAGTTGGTACCCCTATTGTTGAACTAGCTCTTATTGCCACATTAAGAGCCCTAACCAAGTCAGGAAAGAACAAGAGATCTTTTCTTTTTGGGGGGCAGGGTCTCACTCTGTCACCCAGGCTGGAGTTCAGTGATATAATTGTGGCACACTGCACCCTTGAATTCCTGGGCTCAAGTGGCCCTCCCACCTCAGCCTCCCAAGTAGCTAGGACTACAGGCACACGCCACCCCACTCAGCTAATTTTAAAACATTTTTAGAAAAGTGGTCTTGCTATGTTGCCCAGGCTGGTCTTAAACTTCTGGCCTCAAGCAAACCTCCCCTCTCAGTTTCCCAAAGTGCTGGGATTTCAGGTGTGAGCCACCACACCCAGCTGAGATTTTTAAACATTACAAGACTAGTAACCTAAAAAAATAAAGGAGAATGAAGGGAAGTAGAGTTCACACAGCGCCCTCTGAGTTTAGCATGGAACCATCCAGGGACCGCAATAGATGATGAAGGCAGGAAGAGGTTGATGGTGGAACTAGTGACATGCTAGGTGGTATCAAGCCTTGTTGCTGCCATCGTCTTGCCCTTCAAGATGTAGCTTGGGAGTCAACTCCCTGGGGAAGCCTTCCCTTGTGTCCTCCAGTCTGAGATGAGAACTTTCTTACCATGTTCTGACAACACCTTGGTTTACCACCTCAAAGCCCTTACCACTCTGCATTCTGATTACTAAAATAATTTCTGTCTGAATGTCCTCTAGCCCAATGGTTCCGAACTGGGGGCAAGTTTGCCCCCTCAAGGGCTACTTCACAATGTCTGGAGGCGTTTTGCTTGTCATAACTGGGTGAGGGGAGTTACTGCTGATAAACATCTAACAGCACACAGGACAGGCCTCGACAGCAAAGAATTACCTAGCCAAACGTGTTCATAGTGCTGAGTTTGAGAAACCTTGCTCTAGGTCAGCACTATTACTTTTGGTGACAATAGAAATGTTCTGTTATGTGTGCTGTCCAATACAGTAGCTGCTGACTGCCTGCGGCTACCAGGCACTTCACATGTGCAAATGAGGAGCTTTTTCTTTTTTTGAGACAGGGTCTCACTCTGTTGCCCAGGCTTGGAGTGCAGGGATACGATCCCAGCCCCACTGCAGCCTTGACCTCCCAGGCTCAAGCGATCCTCCCAACTCAGCCTCCCAAGTAGCTGGAACTACGGGCACGTGCCACCATGCTTGGCTAATTTTATTTTTATTTTTTGTAGAGATGGGATCTCCCTATGTAGCCCAAGATGGTCTCAAACTTCTGGGCTCAAATAATCCTCCTGTCTCAGCCTCCCAGAGTGCTTTAATTTTTTTATTTGTATTTAATTTTAACTACAGTCATGTGTCACTTAACGATGATGACACATTATGAGAAATGCATCATTAGGTGATTTTGTCATTGTGAGACCATCCTAGACTGTACTTAAACCTTGATAGTATAGCCTACTACACACTTAGACTATGCAGTGTAGCCTATCGCTACCAGGTTACAAATCTGAGCAGCATATTACCGTACCGAACACTGCGAGCAACTGTAACACAATGGTAAGCATTTGTGCATCTAAACATATCTCAACCTAGAAAGGTACAGTAAAAATACAGTATCATAATCTTATGGAACCACTATCATATATGTGGTCCTTAACTGACAAAAACATCATTATGTGGAGTCTGGCTGTCTTTTGAGTTTTGTTTTTTTTTTTTTTTTTCTGAAACAAGGTCTTGCTCTGTCACCCAGGCTGAAGTACAGTGGCTTGATCTTGGCTCACTACAACCTCCACCTCCTGGGTTCAAGCAATTCTCCTACCTCAGCCTCCTGAGTAGCTGGGATTACAGGCACCTGCCACCATGCCTGGCTAAGTTTTGTATTTTTAGTAGAGACGAGGTTTCATCATGTTGGCCAGGCTGGTCTCAAACTCCTGACCTCAGGTGATCTGCCCGCCTCAGCCTCCCAAAGTGCTGGGATTACAGGCGTGAGCCACCACACTTGGCCTTGTAAGTTGAATTTAAATGAGCACTTGTGGCTAGTGGCCACAGTGCAGATCAAGCCTCTCCTTTCTACTCCTCCCAGTGGCCACTCCTGTCTCTCAGCAGCACTTGCTATAGCTACATTTTTACACTTGTGTGAGCATTTGATCGTTTATCCCCCTCAGTAGATTGGAAGTTTTCTGTGGGCAGGAAACATGCTAACTTGTTCACCTCTCTATTTTGTTTTTTGTTTTTTTCTTTTTATGGAGGGGTGGAGTTTAATCTTTATTTACAGGACACTGTGAGATATGAAATTCCACAAAGAAATAAGAAACCCATTCAGAGGACAAGCTTTATACAGTATTTACAGGTTGGAACTGTTCAAGTATAGTGTCAGTGTAAAAAGTGCTACAATACCAAACCATATTTAAAAAAGAGTTCTTTGTAGAGTAACAGCAAGACAAAGTTATACCAAACATAGTACACAACAAATTTATGCCTCAGCTACATGATCTAAAAGTTAAAGTTCCCAGGAGTCTCATCCTGAACTTGGAAGGTATAGCTTTCAGAGGTAGTTTCTGGTACCATCTTTGCATCTTCCTCTTCCTCTACAGAGAAATATTTAATTAAGCTTAACGGAGCCTTATACACACTCATTTTCGTGATTTTGTAGAGCTTCAATTTTGTCTAAGCCTCCACATTCTTCAATCATTACACTAAGTTTCTCAGTTTCACCTAGTTTCTCAGCAGCCTGAAAGATATTTGAAATGGCATCCAGGATAACCAGAATAACCTTGGTATCTTTACAGTTAAGAGGTTCATCAATGGTTCTATTATGCCACAATGGATGAAGTACACAGTCTGTTCAACTGTTTCGCCACTGGTATAGTTGGTCACGGCCCATACGGCTTCCTTTTGTGTCTTAAGATCTGACTTAGAACATTGGCAAGGAATAGGACTAATCCATGATTCACAACTTGCTGTATCTGGTCCTGACGGCCAGCTGTGATGTTTGACACGGTCCACGTAGCTTCCTTCCAAGTGTTAGTTTTGGGGTTGGTGAGCAGGCTGGGAAAGACAGCGACTGCTCCTGCATCGATCACAACTGGAGTCCGTTCATCTGTACCAGTGACAATGTTCCCTGTGGCTCTTAGTGCAGGAGTCACGATTGGCAATTCAGAAGCTCCTAGAAGCTTCACAAGTTGGGGCACAACTCCTGTTTCATGACAGTGTCAATTCATCCATTTGGACCATCAGTCAGGTAGGAAATAGCCCAGCAGGTATCTGCTAATACTTCTGCATCATCATGATGCAGGAGCCGAACTCAGATAGGCAGAATTTCCTCAACAGCATCTAACAGGGGTGCAGGATTCTTGTTGCAGCAAAGATTTGAAAGTGTCCAGGTAAGATTACATAAGTAACCACATGCTAAAGATGAGATATCAGGAACTGCAAGAAGAGCCAACAGTGGGTCAACAGCACCATACTTAGTAACCGAGTCTCGGAAAACTGAGCTATCACTTGCAATGTTTCCTGGAGCCGATACAACTTGTTCACTGAAGTGAGCATGGGGAGATGCCAACAGACAAATGAATGCTAGGATGGCACCTCCATCTACCACAACCTTGGCTTGTTCTGATTCCCAGAAGCAATGTTAGTGAGCGCCCAGGCAGATTCAAACTGAATGGGACTACAATCAGTTCTGCCTAAGAAAGACACAAATTTTGGAATCAAACCAGCCCAGATTAAGTTGTCTCTGCGGGAGGTGGGGGGAAGGGGGGTTCTTTTCCTCTAGAAAGTAGTTTCCTGGCAGCTTGAGTAGCTTGGAGCTAACTTTCCACATTGTTGCTATTTATGCCTTTGACAATGTCATCAACAGACCAATTTACAGTGCCCTGATTGTTGTGGTTTTTCTGCAGCAGAGAAGTAGCATCATCAGGAAATGAGCTTACATTTCTCCTCTTCAGTATCTGGTCATCCTTAGCTTTCCTCAGCTCCACATTGACTTCTATTCTGCGACACCTCATTTCTGTACTGTCTTTTCTCTTGTTCTTGAATCTGTTAAGTCGGGCAGCTGGGTTCACCTTTCTATTTTAGATGCCTAGTACGCAGCCTAGTACTAGATAGGTTCTCAGTACACATGTGTGAAATGAAAGCATAGCCAAAGGATGAATGGCCAGACAGGAAGTATGTTAGATTTCTCCAGAGAAACAGAAGAAATGGGATATTTTACATATACATATATGCACATAATATACGTATTTTATATATACTACACATATTTATATATATATTATACACACACACACACACACACACACATAAAGGGATTTATTCTAAGTAATTGGCCCATGTGATTGTAGAGGCTGAAAAACCTCCAGATCTGTGGGGTGAGTTACCAAACTAGCAATGGGAGAGAGCTGATGGTGAGCTTCTAGGCTGAAGACTGACAGGCTTGGGACCCAGACAGAGCCATTGTGCAGTTTGAAGAAAGCACTTAGGTAGGAAGAAGTCTCTTTTACTTGGAGGAAGGAGAGCCTTTTGTTCTATTCAGGCCTTCAACTGATTGGATGAGGTCCATCCACATTAGGGGGGGCCACATCTGCTTGACTGAGTCTACAGATTTAAATGCTAATCTCATCCAAAAACACACTCTGAATAATGCTTGACAAAAGCACCCTGAATAATGTTTGACCAAATATCTGGGCACACCACGGCCCAGACAAGTTGACGCAAAACTAACCATCACAGGGGGTGACAATTTTTCTTGCTGAGTTTGTGTTTAGGTAAAACTTTATTATAATTAGGCAAATAGTTTAAGGGTTTTTTTTCAAAGGACTTAGGGACCCTAAATTGGGGTGGGCTTAGCCCTGATCCCTTTCCCTGAAGGAGACAGGAAGGAGCAAAGAAACAGTATAAATCTATCAACCCTGGTTCAGCCCGTGGTGTTCCTCATGGGACACTGAATTCCACAGTGGCTGCTGGGGTGATGGGCTGCCATGACCTACTCAGGTACAAAGTGGGAGTGAGAAGACCACCAGGGGCTGGGTACCATGTCCTTAAAATTCTGGACCACGAAACTCTGGGTCCCCGGTCATTTCTAGATATGGTCATTGCTAACCCTCAAATTGTTGTTTTGCATAAAAGCAAATGTGTTTTCATAAACAAGAGGGTTTGCTATTTCAAAAACTCAAAGACTCTGCCCTTCTAGCTCAGAAATCTACCATCCTAAGTCCACCTCTGATGCTCACGCCCTTTATGCATGAGACCAAAGGACTGTGGCACACTCCTGCCACCTGGTGGCAACATATGAAAAGTCATGCAAAGGCTTAACCCTGAGGTTCTGATTTGGCCAAAACACAAGACAGAAAGAGCATGCTTGGAGACTTGCATTAGTGAAACAAAATTATAAGTTAATAGGACCATAAACCTGGAAAGAAATGTAGTGATTACTGAGTTCAACTATATCAATTTCCAGATGAGGAAACTAAGGTTTAGAAATACTTTGTGACTCACTTGAAGATATTTCAGAGCCATGGCCTCATCTTCTCCCATCAAGTGCAATTTCCATTTTAATCCACCACTTTAAAAAATTTCCTTACTTGGGGCAACTGAAGGCTTGATTAATTGGCAGAATGGTGAGCAATTAAATATAATTGTAAAATAAACCAAAGGGACCAATCTCTATTACGACCCCTGTTTTGTAATGAGCAAAGGTCTTTGTACAGACACTTGTTCAGAAGTGACAATTCTGCCAGAGATGGTTTGCAATGAACTTGCTCTTTCAATTTGAACAGAGATGGAAGTGCATCAGCAAAATCAAATAAGTGATCACTCCCCTCTACAGGAATTGGATATCACCTTTTCATTTGCATGGATCAAATATGGACTAAATATTGCTATGTTTTGCTAGCTGCTGTGCTAGGTGCTGGGAATACAATGAGGAGAAAACCAGAAGAGATTTTTGCTTTCATGGAGCTCACAGTCTGATAGGGAAGACAGAAGAGTTAAAATGCAACTACAGTTATGCATCACATAAGGACATTTCAGTCAGTGAGGGACTACGTATACAGCAATGGTCCCATAAGATGATAATGGGGCTGAAAAAATCCTATCTAGTGATGGCATAGCTGTTGTAATGTCATTACACAAATGTTTGTGGTGATGTTGCTGGAAACAAATCTACTGTGCTGCCAATCACATAAAAATGTACAGTAGCCGGGTGCCCTGGCTCACGCCTATAACCCCAGCACATTGGGAGGCCAAGGTGGGTGGATCACTTGAGGCTAGAAGTTCGAGACCAGCCTGGCCAACATGGTGAAACCCCATCTCTACTAAAAATACAAAAGTTTTCCAGGAGTGGTAGTGTACACCTGTAGTCCCAGCTACTCAGGAGGCTGAGGCACAAGAATCGCTTGAACCAGAAGGGGCGAAAAATTGCAGTGAGCCAAGATTGTGCCACTGCACTGCAGCCTGGGCAACAGAGTGAGACTCTGTCTCAACAACAACAACAACAAAAGTATGGTAATGTCCTAGGCTTTCACACTCACTCACCACTGACTCACCAAGAGTTGCAACTCGCAGTCCTGCAAACTTTATTTATGGTAAGTTCCCTATACAGCTATACCATTTTTTATTTTTTATACCACATTTTTAGTATACCTTTTCTATGCTTAGATAAGTTAGATACATACATACCTAGCATTGTGTTACAGTTGCCTACAGTGTTCAGAACAGTAACATGCTATACAGGTTTGCAGCCGAGGAGCACTAGGCTAAACCATGTAGCCTAGGTGTATAGTAGGCTGTATCGTCTAGGTTTGTGTAAGTACACTCTAGGAAGTTTGCACAACAATGAAATCACATAATGACACATTTCTCAGAACATGTCCCTGTGGTAAAACTATGCATGACTGTGCTGTGCAAGGTGGTAATGAGAACACTGTATGTGGGACTAGGGATAAGAGTTGAGCTAGGACTGGAGAAGACAGCTGTCAACGGAAACAGAATCAACTATAGTCCCTGGTACCAGACAGGGAGCAGTGTCTGATGGAGCCAAATTCCAAATGTGGTTGATTGTTCAGAAGTGACAACTCTGCCAGAGATGGTTTGCAATGAACTTGCTCTTTCAATTTGAACAGAGATGGATGTGCATCAGCAAAATCAAGTAAGTGATCACTCCCCTCTACAGAAATAGGATATCACCTTTTCATTTTCATGGACCCAGTATGGACTAAATATTGCTATGTTTTGCTAGCTGCTGTGCAAGGTCCTGGTGCAGACCAGCCAAGCATACAAATGGCAGCATTGCCAGACTGGAGAGTCCAGAGGGAGTGGGCATCAAGAAGATCCATACAGCCCATTAGGCTGCTTGGCTATGGGGGGCTGGCCCCTGGCATGCCACTGCTGGGTGTGGTAGTCACCAGAAATAGACAGAGGGGCAGAAGGAGGCAGTAGCAGAGGATGGACCGCTGAGTCCCTGCTTGGGAAGACCCGCAGCCTGGCTGAGGAAGACAGTGTTCACGTACACCCCGCTTCTGTCGGGATTGGCCCAGGGACTTGCACTAGGCTGAGCCAGCAGGGAGTGGGGCTGCCGGCACAGGCGGCCTCTGTGGTGAGGGCGCCAGCAGGGCCCAGATGGAAACTCTGACCGTGGTGTTAATTCATTCCTCTGTGGTTTTCTGTTCAGGCAAATACCAGTCTCTTGTGGGTTTGTTTAGCTTAAAGCTATTGGCTATGTCGGGGCTAAGGCTCTACATCCTTGATTTCCAAGTCCCTGACTGGCCAAGTTTAAAGGAAGGGATGATCGAGTTGTTGGCTACTGGGAAGGACATCATAAAGCTTCGGAGAGCAGTTGAGGAAACCCTACTAATTTCCCCCCGACCTGAGGTACAACCTGGCCTGGAAATGCTTTCTGTCCTGTGCATAATACAACACAAGCGTGTGAGGTTTCAGGGCAGGCAGTGAGCCTGTGTCCTCTCATATGTCTAATGCAACATCTTTTTGGGGAGAATATTGACTCTTCCAGGTGGAAAGTTGGCCTGGAGCCTCCTAGGAAAGGTGGCAGATGGAGCTTGGTTGATTCATGATACCATAGCTCTTGTCCTTTTGTTGGATTGAGTATCCGCTGAAGAACTTTCCACACCCAAACCTGCCCTGGGACATTCAGTTCAACCCTCTGCAGTGAACTTTGGCCCAAATAGCAAGAGATTTGCTTCCACCAGGGCTTGGCCACAGACCAACCGTGTGACTCTGAGATAATTCTCACTCTGTGACTCAATTTCCTCAGCTACTCTTGAGATAATTTTCAACACCGAAAAGAACAACTATTGCCGTAGCCAAAAATGAAAACTAGATATTAGTTATGCTAGATATTAAATGCCATCCAAGAGACAGTAAATTTAATGGCCCCAAAGTGGTTTCAGGTCTCTGAGAGGAATTTACCCCCCAGCTTTGGAGAAGAAGCTAAGTGCTGTCCTTCCATTTCTGTCCTGCATTCAAAAAGTCATAAATAGTTAACTGTGTGAGTCCTTTTTTAAAACCTCCCAGGAGCATCTAAAAA
This sequence comes from Symphalangus syndactylus, assembly GCF_028878055.3. Lineage (NCBI taxonomy): Eukaryota > Metazoa > Chordata > Mammalia > Primates > Hylobatidae > Symphalangus > Symphalangus syndactylus. The sequence goes on along the minus strand of NC_072425.2, from coordinate 37,821,144 downwards.
TAGCCTGTGGGGGCTCAATGCATATTTCCTCAGGTCCTCCTCTTAATCTTTCAGTATATGTGGTGATGATGTGTTACTGTTACCTATGGATTTACAGAGACAAAAGCAGTTAGGCTGGAAGGCAAAGAGAGGAAGCTTTTCATGTGGGAAGGGTCTCCTGGGAAGTGGAACCTAGCATCGACACAGGGATGAGACATGTCACCTCTCCTTTCCTTGGTTTCCCTGCTAGTAAAAGGGGAGAGAAGGAGAAGTCTGTCTCCTCAGGGTGCAGTAAGAATCTACCCTCAAGTAGGAAGCTGCAACAGACAAAGCAGAACCTGCCAACAGCCAAATGCTATTAGGACAAGTCAAGTCCACACTCATTACATGCCTTTGCACTGCATGTCACCCCTGCCGTTTCCTATCTCCAGGCCCAAGTGGGGCCCTCCTGCCAGTTTTCCAGCCCAGTGGCATGACCGGAGGCTGACTGTCCATCACGAGCTTGATGGACAAGGGGCAGGAACAGCCAAACCCAGCTCAGCTGCCTGCCTGTTCTTTTCAACCATGCCTCTGCTTCCCTTACGCTTAACAGCAGCAAATAGCACCCCTCTCTGACTCTCAGCCATCTCCTTCAGGCAGGCATCCTTGCAGACCATCAGCCCAAAGCGCTCCTATGGACTTACAAGGAAGGATAGGGCAGGAACATTCCTGGCGGCCTGCGTGGCCTTGGTCCTCTCTCGTAACAATGCACAGTAATTAGCTGCATCTCGGGCCCCCTGACACCCCTTAACCTGGAAAATCAGGCAGACTTGTGCGACAGCAATCAGCTCCCAGACACATCCAGCCGTAATGTGATTACGCCATTTACCAAAATGCAAAGAGAGATACTTGAGGCGTTTCTGATTAGGGCTGACATTATCCCTCTAATGGGCCACCGCATTAATCAAAGCTGTTGCTATGACTATGGCGATGGTAGGGAAATAACCCCAGCTTGATTCTGGGCCTACCCAATGCCGCCAAGGAAGAGGTCAGCTTTTGTTAGGGACATAGCAGAAGAATTGCTTCTTCCTGCTTAAGAAGGGCTTTCTATTGAAATCGCACCAGCAGCCAGAAAGACAGGCCTCTGTTTTCTTTCATTACACTGGGATTTTCTGGTGCCATTGCTCAAGATGACTCGATAGCATTGTTCTGGGAGGGACTGGGATGTGTGTGTGTTGGGGGTGGGGATATGGAGGCTGATTTGTGGGGCTGTCAGAGCCTTCTGCTCTCCAGAACTGTATCTTAATTGCTGGGTGGCCCCCTGGGAATCATGTAGGGCATGAGAACCTGGGGGCGGGGGAGAAGGATGATCTGTGGAAAAGCCCAGCTTTTCCCATGGCATAAACACTCTGGGCTTCTGCTGCTTTCTCCATTCCAGAGCCACTAAAGCATTTGGCAGAGACAAGCCTGCACCACACACCCTATGACAAGGCAGATGGAAAAACAGGCGGGAATGAAATGGATTTGACAGGCCTGCGTGGAAAACCCCTTGGCCTCTGCTCTGGGCTGTGGAGAACCCATGAACTACAGGGGAGGGCAGGGGAGACCAGGTGATTGGGGCTGGGGATGGGGTCATCAGAACCCCATGATGGCTAGATAGAGGTAAACTGTTTCAAACACCCAAGGCTGCCTTCTCTCCAGTGCAGATACTGAAAGGGAAATAGAGGTCAGTGATGTGGCACAGCTCCTCCCCCCAGCACAGGGATAGAGCAATGGAGAATAATCAAGGAATCTGGTTCTAGTTCAAGTCCTTTCTAGAATTTTCTAGAATTTTCTCTGAGCCTTGGTTTTCCCATCATCAAAGTGGGGACAATGAAATCTACTCTGCTGTCCTCATAGAGGGGTAAAGGTCAGTCAGACCACTTCCTTTGGGGGAAAGTGATTTGTAAACTCTGGAGAACAGATATTCAAACTTGGCTGCATCTGGGAGTCACCTGAAGAGGTTTTTGAAGTTGTGAAGCCGGGGCCCCAGCATCAGACATTCTGGTTTCTTTGGTCAGAGAGGCGACAGGATGTGGGGATTTTTCAAAGTTCCAGGGGAGCCTCATGCACAGCCCAGGTTGAGAATCACTGCTCACAAGTGCTATAGGGAGCCGTGCCCTGCCTTTGAGCCTCATTTCCTGTATTTTTTAATGAGAATAAAAATTTTTTTAAAGTAAAAGGCTTTCATGGGAATAAAAGGAAAAATTGTATGTGAAAATGCATAAAGTCGTATATCCTGGATTCCTAATTAATGTTCAGTTCCCTCATTAGAGGCCATTGCCTCTGTTTCAGGGGAGTCTCGTCCCCAGGGTGAGACCCTGGACAGCACCTTCCCCCTTAGCTGTGTGACTGTGTCCAACTTACTGAATAGCAGCAAGCATGTACAGCACCTGAAGCCTTTCACATGCTTGATCTCACTTAATTATAGCAATAACCTGGGGAGGCGGGCATGATCATTGTTACCACCCTGTGAAGCAACATCATAGGTGACTCAGGCAGTCAGTGGTGGAGCTGGGATTTTAGCCTAAATTTGTCTTGTTCTGAAACCGGAGTTCTTTCCATGACCTACTTGGTTAGAACTGACCTGAGTCATTTTGTCATTCACTATGTAGATGTAAGAGGTCTTGGGGCCGTGGGTCTCTGCATGTTGTAATGAAAGCAGGTGTCACATAGAATTCTGCCATACAGACTTTCATTTATTAGCAAAGCACGTGCAAAAACAGGCATGTGGCTTGCTCTGCGAGCTCAATGACATCCTGAATCATTGTCCTTTTAGGTGCCCCAGTAGATCCTTGCATGCAAGCTTCACTCAGGGCAGAGGTGACATTTTTCAGCACCACGATTCAGCTAACCTTATCACTGAGTCATGAGAAAAAAATTAGCTGATAATCAGTCTAACAAACACAGAATCCACTGGAGTCATAAACTTATGGCACTGTTCTATTTAATAAACACAGGGAGACCAGTCGTAAGGCTACCAGAACATTCTAGCCCAGAGTTGACAATGGTTATGGGGAGGTAGGAAAGGGGTTGGATCATTCACTGAGTCAACCAAATATATTGAGCACTGTATTAGTTTCCTACAACAAAGTACCAAAAGGAAGTACCACAAAATCGGTGGCTTACAATGGAAATTTATTTTCTTATTCTGGAGGCCAGAAGTCTGAAATTAGGGTGTCAGAAGGGCCATGCTCCCTCTGACACCTCTAGGGAAGGATCCTTTCTTGCCTCTCTCCTGGCTTCCTGGCTTCTGGTGGGTGCAGCAATCCTTCGCGTTCCTTGGCTCATTAATCTCCATCTCTGCCATCACATCACATGGCTTTCTCCCTGTGTATGTCTACACCTGTGCATCCTTTCGTTTTCTAATAAGGACACCAGTCATATTGGATTTAGGGCCTGTTCTAATTCAATATGATCTCAACTAATTATATCTTCGAAACCTTATTTTCAAATATGGTCACATTCTGAGGTTCTGCATGGACATAAGTTTGGGGTGACATTATTCAACCCAGTACAGCCACCTACATTATGCCAAGTGCTGTGAAGAAAGAAGATAAAGGTGAATAAGCATTTTTCTGCACTTAGGTTTCTCAGCCCCCAGAGAGGGAGACAAGCAGGTTAGTGCCTATTCTGAGAGCAGTAAACACACATTGCTGGTGCAGGAGAGATGAAGCATCTCACCCCAAATTAACAGGGTCATGGAAGCAACCTCTGAGCTGAGTTCTGAAGGCCTGGCAGGAGGTAGCCAAGGCAAGGAGGGCAGAAAGGCAACAGAGACAGAGGGAGGGACATGTAGTTCCAAGGGTCTGGTTGTAGAGGGAGCAGGATGAGTGCATTGAGGCAAGAATGTGGGGTTTGAGATGGACAAGTGGTGATGTGTGAAGCCAAACTGTTAGGCAAGGACAGTTCAGGAAGCACCTCATGTGCCAGTCTAAGAATTTTTTCTGTGGACCACAGGGAGCCATTGGCATAGTTTAAGTAAGAGAAGATTGTAGTCATATTTGCATGTTAGAACAATCACTCTGAAGCAATGAAAAGGGTAAATTGGAAAGGTTAAGAATGTAAATGGGAAATCTCAGTAAAAGGCAATAAATAATAAGGTCCTGGCATATGGTCGCAACCATGAGGATGGGGAGAAGGGAATTGATTTGATATTTATTCAATATGAGGAATCAGTGGATAAATCAAATGGTGGGCATGGAAAAGGAGTCAATAAAAACATCCAAGGTGCTTTGCTATAGGTTTTTTTAAGCTCAGGTCCTGAGGTCATCCCTGAGCTATTTGGAAGTGATCAGGACAGAATGCTGGTTGAACTTCAACTTCAAGCAGCAGGAGAAAAACCATCTAGTAAATAATTCAGAGAAAAAAAATAGTCACATGACAGGAGAAATGGAATTATACATGGGGAGCATTAAGCAGACAGCCACTGGGACCCAGGCGGAATTAGTACCCAAGTAACCATGTTAGCCCAACGAGGTGACTCCCAGGGAAGGAAGAACTCTGGGAGGCTTAGAGACCCAGAAAGAAGGCAGAGTAGGGACAAAGACTGCATAACTTTATATTAGGCAACTTTCCCAACTTCGTATTAAGCCTGGATGTCGCCAAGAGCAGTGGGGTCCAGTTCAGTTAACAGGGGTGACCAACTGTCAGGTTTGCCCAAGTCTGTTCCAGTTGAACCCTGAGAGCCTAACGTCCTGAGAAACCTTTCTGTCCTGGGGAAAACAGGACACTTGGTCACCCTGATTAACAAACACTTCCTGAGCATCTGCTACATGCCACATGCTATATTGGATGATATCAAGATTAACAGTGCACAGAGCAGGCTCTTGTGCAGCCCACAGCCTGGTCGGGGGAAATAATGGATTATAAGCTCCCAAAACCTGTAGAAGAGTAGGTTGAGATTCCTCTTCTTCACTGCCAAGGGCAAATTAAAGGAAAATGGTTTGGATATAACTTAGGCCAGGGATGAAAAAATGCTCTCTTAACAAAATAAGGCTGTGGTGCGTGTTCATAAGTGTATGTTAATAAGAGAAATATTAATTTCTTGTATCAAATCGAGAAGGGCAGAAGTTATGCTTATTCTGTTTTTTTTTCTATCATAAAAGAAATGTGAGTTTTCAAGATAGTTTTGTTAAAAGGAGAAATAATTTCTCTTGTAAAGTTAAGGACAGTTTGGGGCCAGAAGGAAGGGAAGATGTCTACACAGGATAAAATGTGCTTGATTTTATATGCTTCAGGAAAGAACTAGTTACAACTCAAAAAGAAAAAAACCGTCGAGTCTCTCTTTGGTCCCCATGCCTAGATAATTTTCCCAGGGCTGCTGTAACAAATGACCACAATCTACGTGTCTTAAAATAACAGAAATTTATTCTCTCATAGTTCTGGAGGGCAGAAGTCTAAAATCAAGGCGTCTGCAGAACTACACTCCCTCTGGAGGCTCCAGGGAGAGTCTGTTCCTTGCCTTTCCAGCTTCTGGTGGCTACTGATGTCACTTGGCATTCCTTGACTTGTAGCTGCATCGACTTCAATTTCTGCCCCCATCTTTGCATAACCTTCTTCCCCATGTTTCCTTTTGCGTCCTCTTCAGTTTGTCTAATCTCGCTCTGCCTGACTCTTATAAAGGCATCTGTCATAAACTCATTGTAAGTTGAGGGGCATACTGAATGCATATCACTTTCACACTTACAGTTGAAAAATCAAATACAGAGAGATGTCATCAAGATTGCTTACTTGAGGTGCCCTGCACTCACCTCCTCCACAAGGAAGGATGAAAATACAAATAGATAACCACATGTCAAATAAAATGTCTAAGGAAGAACACCAGAATTCGGCATGGAAGTAACAAATACGTTTTGAGATAGAAACTCAGAACAGCAACATGAAGAGGGAAGTACAGCACCCAGCCAAGATCAGCTCAGAGCCAAAAGGGACTCCCCAATGTGGGGGAAAGGTAAGCAGGACATCTCCAGCAGTCCACATTCTCACTTCACATGCCTGCAATCTTAGTTACACGAGAGCCCCCCCATCTTCACAGGCCTTAAGCCCAGTGTAAGGAAAGGCCTGGAATCCACATGACTGCATTATTCCAGAGACAAAATTCACACAGAATCACCCCCAACTCCCCAGAACCCAGGCTGCTGCAGCACAACACAATTTTGAGAGCAGAGCCATCACCAGAGTGCATCCTGCCCTGAGGATCAATAGTCTCTGCATTTCTCCACCTCTGGAGCTCCACTGATATCCCATCACATTTATCCAGAGGGCTGCAGAGTCAAAAGACCAGCTGAAACTATCAGTACAGCCATATTCCTGGCACCAGACCCCATGCAGTACTCTACCTCTTGGGGAACAGGCAGTCCAGCACAGTTAAGGAGGCTGCCATCAGGAGAGAGGGAGCTGATGTATGCACTCTCCAGAGCCTGACAGCCATTTACCCAAGGCTCATTGCCACCAACCCTGCTCTCTCCAGCATCAAAGCTGCCAAGCACCCATGTATAACCCCCAGGAGCCCAAGGACTGGCCTGCCCATGGCCTGCTGCTGCTGGTAACCATGCCCTCTTTAACAGGGAAACCATCAAGTGCATGTGCATGCCCCCCAAGGGCTCAAGGACTGGCCTCCCCAGTGTTCCCAAACCCACCAAAGCCATAACAAAGCTTCCACAAACAACCACAGCCTAGGCTGCTGAGGCACTCGCAGACACTGCTGACATTGATTATAGCCAAAGAAATTATACAGAGACTATACTACTATACCCATCCAGAATCAAAGTCAAAGCACCCTACACAATCAATACTATAGGACACATCTACAGAATAAAGGTCTTACCCTACAAAAGCTACTCCATAATATCGGAAGAACCAAATGTTCCACTAAATGTCAGATATTACCGGAAAACAGAAAACATGAAAAACCAAGGAAGCATGACATCTCTAAAGAAACACAATAATTCTCCAGTAACAGAACAAAGAAAAAGAAACCAATGAATGCCTAGAAAGGAATTCAAAATAATGACCTTAAGGAAACTCAGTGAGATATAAGAGAACACAGACAATTCAACAAAATCAGAAGAACAACTCATGATCTAAATTTTAAATTCAATAGAGATAAATATCATTTAAAAATGAGCTAAACAAAAGCCTTGGAACTGAAGAACTTAATGAATAAAATTAAAAATATAACTGTCAGCTTTAACAATAGACTGGATCAAGCAAAAGTTAAAATTTCTGAATTTGAAAACAGTTCTTTTGAAATAACATGGCCAGAAAAAAAAATAAAGAATAAAAAGAATGAAGAAAGCCTTTAGGACATACAGTATCCTATTAAGCAAAAAAAAAAAAAGAAAGAAAAGAAAAAACAAATTATGAGATTTCAAGAAGACACGAGAAAACACATAGAAAACCTATTTAATAAAATAATACCTGAAAACTTCCCAAGTCTTGGGAAATATCAGGAGATGCAGATACAGAGAACTCAAAAGATTCCTAAATAGATTCAACCCAAAAAGATCCCCTCAAGGCACATTACAGCCAAACTGTCAAAAGTTAAAGACAAAGAGAGAATTATAAAAGCAGCAAAAGAAAAGTATCAAGTCACATATAGGGTAGCCCCCATCAGACTAACAGTAAGTTTCTCAGCAGAAATCTTACAGGTCAAAAAAGAATGAGATGATGTGTTCAAAGTGCTAGATTAAAAAAAGAAGAAAAAATCCTATCAGCCAAGAATACTATACACAACAAAAGTATACTTCATAAATAAAGGAGAAATAAAGTCTTTCAGAAAAACAAGCAAAACTGAGGGAATTGATCACCATTAGTCTTGTCATGCAAGAAATGTGTAAAAGCTGGGCATAGTGAATCATGCCTGTAATCTTAGCAGTTTGGGAGGCCAAGACAATGGTATTGCCTGAGCCCAGGGGTTTCAGGCCAGTTTGGGCAACAAAATGAGATCCCCACCTCTTAAAAAAAAAAAAAAATCAGCTAGCCATGATGGTGTGTAGCTGTGGTCCCAGCTACTCATGAGACTGAAGTGGGAGGATCATTTAAGCCCAGGCGGTTAAGGCTGCAGTGAGCCATGATCATGCCTCGGCACTCCAGACTGGGTAACAGAGTGAGAACATGTCTGAAGGAAAAAACATGTGTAAAAGAGTTGTGCAGCTGGAAGTGAAAGAGCAATAGCTACAATCATGAAAACATATGACTCCCGGGTGGTCAAGAGGTTAGGATAAAAATAAAAACACAAAAAACTATAAAACCCACTGGTGGAACAGATAAACAAAGGATAAAGAGAATGTAATAAAATGATACCGCTACAGAAAACCTGGCATGGCAGAAATGGCACTAAAACATGGCAGAAATAAACAATAAAAGAGGACAAAAAGAACAAAGGGTATACAAAACAACCAGAAAACAACAAAAGGACAAGAATAAGTCCTCACCTATAAATAATAACTTTGAATGTCAATGGTTTAAATTCCTCAATTAAAAGATGTATTCAAGCCCACCCTTATGGTCAAGAAAAAAAAAGATATGTATTTATACATTTATACATTGGCTGAATAAATTTTTTTAAAAAAAGAAACACACATACAAAAAAAAAACAAGACCGAACTATGTGCTGCCTACAAGAAACTCACTTCAGCTGTAAAGACAAACATGGGCTGAAGGTGAAGGGATGGAAAAAGATATTCCAAGCAACATAAATGAAAAGTGAGCAAAAGAGGCTATATTAGTTAAAATAGACTTTAAGCCTAAAAAAACACATAAGGAAACAAAGAACGTCATTATATAATGATAAAGAGATCAATTCAGCAAGAGAATGTGACAACTCTAAATATATACGTACCCAATACTAGGGCACCTAGATATATAAAGCAAGTATTATTAGAGCTAAAGGGAGAGATAAACCCCTATACAACAAGAATTGGAAACTTCAATGCACCCAGTCAGCATTGGACAGATCATCTGCACAGAATATCAACAAAGGAACATTGAACTTAAACTGCACTGTATACCAACTGGACCTAACAAACATTTACAGAACATTTTATCCAACAGTTGCAGAATACACGTTTTTCTCATCAGCACATGAAACATTCTTTAGGAAAGACCATATGTTAAACTACAAAACAAATCTCAACACATTTTTAAAAACTGAAATCCTATCAAGTATTTTTTCAGATCACAATGGAATAAATAGAAATCAATAATCAGAGGAACTTTGAAAACTGTATAAACACATGGAAATTAAACAACATGCTCCTGAACAACCAATGGGTCAATGAAAAAATTAAGAAGGAAATCCAAAAAATGTTTAAAACAAATAAAAATAGGAACACAAAACCAATAAGATACAGTAAAAGCAGCACTAGGTTGATAGCAATAAATGCCTGCAGTGGAAAAGTAGAAAGATTTCAAATAAATAACCTAATGCAGAACTAAACAAAACAGAGACAAAAAATACAAAAGGTAAACAAGTGAAAAGTTGGTTTTTTGAAAAGATAAACAAAATCAACAAACCATTAGCTAGATGGCCTAGGAAAAAGAGATGTTCCAGATAAATAAAATTAAAAAAAATAAAGGAGACATTACAATTGATACTACAGAAATACAAAGAATCGTTAAAGACTATGATGAACAAACATTTAAATTGAATCCAGTGAGATTCAAATCAGGGATACAAGGATGGTTCAACATACACAAATCAACAAATGTGATACATTGCATCTATAGAATGAAAGACAAAAACCATATGATCATCTCAATAAATGCAGAAAATTCACTTGATAAAATCCCACATCCCTTCATAATAAAAAGACTCAACAAATTAGATATAGAAGAAACATACCTTAACACAATAAAGGCTATGTATGACAAACCCACAGCAAACATCATTCTGAATGGGAGAAAGTTGAAAGTTTTTCTCTTTTAAGAAACAGAACAGTTAAAAAAAAAAACAAGCCCACTTTCACTACTCTTACTCAACATAGTACTCAAAGTCCTAGCCAGAGGCAAGTGAAAGAAATAAAGCACATTCAAACTGGAAAAGAGGAGGTCACATTGTCCCTGTTTGCAGATTATGTGACCTTATATGTGGAAAAACCTAAAGACTCCACCAAAAATCTCTTAGAACTTACCAATTCCATAAAGTTGCAGGATACAAATTTTTTTTTTTTTTTTTTTGAGATGGAATCTCGTTTTGTCGCCCAGGCTGGAGTGCAGTGGCTCAATCTCGGCTCACTGCAAGCTCTGCCTCCCGGGTTCACGCCATTCTCCTGCCTCAGCCTCCTGAGTAGCTGGGACTACAGCTGCCTGCCACCAAGCCTGGCTAATTTTTTGTATTTTTAGTAGAGACAGGGTTTCACCATGTTAGCCAGGATGGCCTTGAACTCCTGGACCTCGTGATCCACCCACCTTGGCCTCCCAAAGTGTTGGGATTACAGGCATGAGCCACCACGCCCAGCCCAGGATACAAAATTAATACAAAAATCAGTAGCATTTCTATATACCAATAACAAGCTATCTTAAGAAAATCAAAAAGTAATTTCATTTTTAGTAGCTACCAAAAAATAATATCTAGAAATTAAGCAAGAAAGTGAAAGTTCTCAACAATGAAAACTACAAACACTGATGAAGGAGATTGAGGAGGATACAAAAAAGTGAAAAAAAATCTCATGTTCATGAATTGCAAGAATTAATATTATTACAATAACCATACTATGCAAAGATATCTACAGATTTTATTCAATCCCCATTAAAATACCAACAACATTATTCACAGTAATTGAAACAACGATCCTAAAATTCGTATGGAACCACAAAAGAGTCCAAATAGCCAAAGCAATCCTATGCAAAAAGAGCAAAGCTGGAGGCATCATACCATATGACTTCAATATATACTACAAAGTTATACTACAAAAACAACATGGCCCTGGCATAAAAACAGACACATAGACCAATGGAACAAAATAGAGACCCCAGAAGTGAACTCATGTATTTATAACCAACTGATTTTCAACCAAGGTACTAAGAACATACATTGGGGAAAGACAGCCTCTTTAATAAATGGTGCTAGGAAAACTATCCATATGCAAAAGAATGAAATTAGACTGCTATCTCCTATCATATATAAAAATTAACTCAAAATGGGTTAAAGCCAGAAATGTAAGACCCAAAACTATAAAACTACTGAAAGAAAACAAAGGATATGCTTTAGTACATTGTTCTGGGCAAAGATTTTATGAGTAAGACTCCAAAAGCACAACAAATGAAAGCAAAAATAGACCAATGTGATTATACCAAACTAAAAAGCTTTTGCATAGGAAAGGAAACAATTAACAGTGAGGAGACAAGCTGTAGAATGGGAGATAATATTTGCAATATCTATCCAACAAGGGATTAGTATCCAAGAATATACAAGGAACTTAAACATCTCAATGACAACAAAACAAATAATACAATTTTAAAATGAGGAAAGGATCTGAATAGACATTTCTCAAAAGAAGACATAAAAATGGCCAAGTATATGAAAAAATGTTCAACATCAGTAATCATCAGGGAAATGCAAATCAAAACTAAAGTGAGATATCATCTCACCCTAGTTAGAATTGTTATTATCAAAAAGATTAAAAATAAGATGAGTGTGGTGGCTTATGCCTGGAGTCTCAGCCACTTGGGAGGCTGAGGCAGGAGAATTACGTGAGTCCAGGAATTCGAGACCAGCCTGGGCAACATAGTGAGACCCCATCTCAAAAAAAGAGATCAAAAAAATAACAAATGCTGCTGAGGATATACAGAAAAGGGAATTCTTACACACTGTTGATTGGAATGTAAATAAGAACAGCCATTATGGAAAACAGTATGGAGGTTCCTCAAAAAACTAAGAACTTTCAAATGATACAGCAACCCCACTGTTGGATATTTATCTAAAGGAAAAGAAACCTGCACTCCCATGTTTATTGCAGTACTATTCACAATAGCCACAATATGGAATCAATCTAAGTGACTATCAACAAATGAATGGATAAAGAAAATGTGATAGATATATATATATATATATATATATATATATATATATACACACACACAATGGAATATTATTTGGCCATTAAAAAGAATGAATTCATGTCATTTGCAACAACCTGGATGGAACCAGAGGTTACTGTGTTAAGTAAGCCAGGAATAGAAAGACAATTATAGCATGATCTCACTTATATGTGGGAGCTAAGAAGGGTTGAGCTCATAGAAGTAGAGAGTAGATCATAGTTACTAGAGGCTGGGAAGGGTAGTGGGGAGGGAAAATTGGGAGGGGGTCTAGTGAGAGGTTGGTTACCGGATACAACATTACAGCTAGATAGGAGGAATAAGTTCTAGTGTTCTATAGCACTGTAGGGTGACTACAGTTTATAATGTATATTTTCAAATAGAGAAGAGGATTTTGAATGTTCCCAACACACAGAAATGATAAATGTTTCAGGTGAAGAATATGCTAATTTTCATAATTTGATAATTATACATTATATGTGTGTATCAATAAATCACTCTGTACCCCATAATAGATATATACCCCATAAATATACGTAATTATTGCCTGACAATTAAAAATAAATATTTATCACTGGATTTAGGACCCACTGAGGTCATCCAAGATGATCTCATCTCAAGATCCTTTAGTTAATCACATCTACAAAGGCCCTTCTTCCAAATAAGGCCACTTTCACAGGTTCTGAGGGTTAGAACTTAGACATATCTTTTGGAAGCTACAATTTAATTCACTACACATCCATTAAAATAATCTGAGTCCATTTTCTTTTCTTTTGTATTGCAAGGAGCAAAGACAGACCCCTACCCTGACATAGAGCCCACCTTCCCTTAGTCCCACCTATACATGAGCAGAAAAGCCATTGATAGCTTTCCTCCACATATGGTTGTCTTATTTGTGTACTGCATAATCCCTTGGCTAAGGGGTAATTAGGAAGGGATACTAAAATCCAGCTTTCTCTCTGCAAGTCAAACCATATGCCTGGTCAGCACTGCATCCACTGGAAAAAAATCAGCAATTTTTTTCTTCCCACAAAGATGCTGCTCATTTCTTATGCAGTGTGCCCACTCAAAGAGGGGTTCCTTTTTCTGATTTGCATAAAGACAATGTATAGGCTAGGAGAGACTCACCATCGGCATTCATGACCTCAACTGTGTTTGCCGGTGCCCAATTAGAGGTGATGGTATAAAATACCTGCTAAAATTGTTAGGACCATGCAAAATTTGCCAGATACTAAAAGAGATGGAGAAGGGACTGATAAAAAGCAGCGGTGACACAAGGAAGGAAACAAGGGGAACAGCAGGTAGTGAGTTAAAGGGAGTTTCTAGAAGCAGAGGGAGGGAGGGAGTGGATGTAGAAGTCCGCTAGACTTGGACAGCCTTCTGTGAGCACACCCCCATGCTCACCACCCCCACTACAAGCAGCAAGGCCTTGTCCCTTTTGTGATAGGAAGGAGCAATATAACCTAGGCTGAGACCTGTTCCCCAAACCCACCTAGCTCTGCCCCCTGCTCTGTAAGACATTGAAGGAACTATCAGAGCCCCCATAGTAAAGACCTGCCCGAATTTTCAGCGGGATCTAATATGCCTTTGCTGTACTGTGATATCTGAGCCACATGGAGAAGGGCAGCTGGATCCTCACTGGAACCAGCTATGTCTCCAGCAACAGACACCCACTTGGAGGAAGACCCAATCCCCCAAGACGACCTGCCAGAGACAGGCCAGACATCCATCTTGTAGAAGAAGCAGATGAGGAAAAGCTAGCCATGCCCTCCACTGACACTGAAATCCCTTAGGTATGTACAACCCCAAAAGCCCTTCTATACCCACAATTTTGTTGAATTCTTACAACAATATCCCATGACAAGCCCATTTTACAAACCTGGAAACTGAGTTTCACAGAGGTGAAGGTCTTGCTCTGATACAGGACTCTCTACTCATAGTCACTTTTTGCCATTCAGAGTGGTGGATTTTAATTTTGCTTTTTCCATGTGAGACATACTGGGAATCTGAAGGCTGGGTTGTCATCTAGACTTCCTCGTGCTAGAATCTCAGGCGTGCCACTTAACCCCAAAGTGGTGTTTTTTCTGTAAATAAAAAAAGAATAATAATTATCTTCCCCATGATGTCACTGTGGAACAGTCAATAAAAATTATTAAAAAGCAATTGCCAACAATTGAAGTCAAACACATAATAGGAGAGTAAATTGTTGTGTTCTACTAGCTTCTGCAGGAATTTAGATACAATTTTTTTAAAAAGACCATTCCCTGGATATCTATGCAAGTTAGAGGGAGTCATTAGTAGGATGGAAAGAAAAGTTGTTTTATTTTCTTGGTAGTTTTATTAATAAGAAAAAGAGTAGATGTGTATTGTTTCTCAAAAAAAATGAGATTTTCGGGAGCATATGGCAAATTAATCATTAAGACTCTCTTATGGCTCAGACCCACTTAATATGTTCTCTGTGCTGTGTGTACAACAAACCTGCAAAATTACATTACAGTGACTATTAAATGATTCATCAGGGTCACTTCCCCAGTAGATTCAGAATCTGGTGCTTATTCATGCTTCTCCCTCGGTAAGCTTTATTATCTCAATTGTGTTTGCCAGTGGCTAATTAGAGGTGATGGTACAAGCTAATTGCTAAAATTTTTCAGAACCATCAAAGTATTTATTTTGAGAGCAGGGGAAAATTACAGTTCCATCTTTGGCAGCAGAAGGGATGCATTGTGATTTTAACAAATGGTGTGTCTGCTGGTCCTTAAGAGTTCAGTAGCAGTTTAATATGCAAAGTGATTGGCTGACAGTGTGAACCTGGAGCTGAGATGCTTTTATTGCTCCCAGTACCCAGGAGTACTCTGGCTACAGCTGGGCTCATGCTTCATGGCTTGAAATTCCCACAGCCTGGGTTTGGTCTATAAAGACTGCCCCCTCCCCCGCCCCTTTTGTAGCTCTTAACCATAGCAAGATTGGGAAAACTGTGGGGGTGACAAATTGAATCAGGGTC
Source organism: Symphalangus syndactylus (assembly GCF_028878055.3). NCBI lineage: Eukaryota > Metazoa > Chordata > Mammalia > Primates > Hylobatidae > Symphalangus > Symphalangus syndactylus. The sequence continues at coordinate 37,806,104 of NC_072425.2, read as the reverse complement.
ACAAGGGATGTCAGGGGAGGCCACAGCAGATAAGCTCCAGGTGATAAGAAAAAGTACAGTCTGATAGGGAAACGGCAGACTTCAAAGAGCAGAGGAAAATTGTTTGCCAGTAGGGCACAAAGACACTGATCCGGGAGAAGCAATGCTTAGTAACTCAGGCTGGCAGCCCTGAGAAGTCTGACAACCAATAGCCAAGTCGTGAACTCTAGAGTGAGATCAGGAAGGAGACTGGCCCCTAGGGAGAAAGAAGTTGAAAGCCAGAGAAAGAGAAGAATCAAGGCTGGGTCTCAAACACAAAGCCTAGAGGCAAGAAGGCTAAGGCTGAGTCCCAGAGAACAGGGGTTAGATAACTCACTTTTGATCCTGGGAGTGATGTTGGTTCTCTTATAAATCAATTATTGGCCCCAGCTCATCAGACAGCTACAACACTTTCACCTTCATGATACTTTGAGATCAAGCAACACCCAACTCACCTAGTATTCATTTCCACTTGTTGTGCGCCTTCCCATCGTGTGTGTGTTGGGGGGCAAGGCGGGGGGCAGAGGGCGGGTGTTAGTGGGAACTGGGAAGGGGAATTACAATTTCTTGGCTCACTTGTGGCTAGTTTGCCACGTAAATTAAATGCACTCATGCCAGATCTGAATGTGGGAAGTGGAGACCATTTCCCTGTTTTTCACCATTTCTCCAGGTAAGAAAAGTCATGAGGATATAGGGCTGTGGCAGCCATGAGAATGCACCTCTCACTTCTGCACTGCAAGGACTGGGGTTGACAACAGTCCTGTTACTGCAGTCTGAAATCCATGCTCACATTTACCCCACTGTGTCCGGAATTGGTGGGTTCTTGGTCTCACTGACTTCAAGAATGAAGCCGCGGACGCCCGCAGTGAGTGTTACAGCTCTTAAAGGTGGCGCGTCTGGAGTTGTTCGTTCCTTCTGATGTTCGGATGTGTTCAGAGTTTCTTCCTTCTGGTGGGTTTGTGGTCTCGCTGGCTTAGGAGTGAAGCCGCAGACTTTCGTGGTGAGTGTTACAGCTCTTAAGGCGGCGCGTCTGGAGTTGTTCGTTCCTTCTGGTGGGCTCGTGGTCCCGCTGGCTTCAAGAGTGAAGCTGCAGACCTTCGTGGTGAGTGTTACAGCTCATAAAAGCAGTGTGGACCCAAAGAGTGAGCTGTAGCAAGATTTATTACAAAGAGCGAAAGAACAAAGCTTCCACAGTGTGGGAGGGGACCCGAGTGAGTTGCTGCTGTTGGCTGGGGCAGGCTGCTTTTATTGTCTTATTTGGCCCCACCCATGTCCTGCTGATTGGTAGAGCCGAGTGGTCTGTTTTGACAGGGTGCTGATTGGTGCGTTTACAATCCCTGAGCTAGACATAAAGGTTCTCCACCTCCCCATCAGATCAGTTAGATACAGAGTATGGACACAAAGGTTCTCCAAGGCCCCACCAGAGCAGCTAGATACAGAGTGTCCATTGGTGCATCCACAAACCCTGAGCTAGACACAGGGTGCTGATTGGTGTGTTTACAAACCTTGAGCTAGATACAGAGTGCCGATTGGTGTATTTACAATCCCTGAGCTAGACATAAAGGTTCTCTACATCCCCACCAGACTCAGGAGCCCAGCTGGCTTCACCCAGTGGGTGGCACACCGGAGCTGCAGGTGGAGCTGCCTGCCAGTCCCGGTGCCGTCTGCCCGCACTCCTCAGCCCTTGGGTGGTCGATGGGACTGGGCAACGTGGAGCAGGGGGTGGCGTTCGGCGGGGAGGCTCGGGCCACACAGGAGCCCATGGAGGGGGTGGGAGGCTCAGGCATGGTGGGCTGCAGGTCCCGAGCCCTGCCCCGCGGGAAGGCAGCTAAGGCCTGGTGAGAAATCGAGCGCAGCGCCGGTAGGCTGGCACTGCTGGGGGACCCAGTACACCCTCCGCAGCCGCTGGCCCGGGTGCTAAGCCCCTCATTGTCTGGGGCCGGCAGGGCTGTCCAGCTGCTCCGAGTGCGGGGCCCGCCAAGTCCGCGCCCACCCGGAACTCCAGCTGGCCCGCAAGCGCCGCAGGCAGCCCGGGTGCCCGCTCGCGCCTCTCCCTCCTCACCTCCCTGCAAGCTGAGGGAGCAGGCTCTGGCCTTGGCCAGCCCAGAAAGGGGCTCCCACAGTGCAGCGGTGGGCTGAAGGGGTCCTCAAGTGCTGCTAAAGTGGGAACCCAGGCAGAGGAGGCGCTGAGAGCGAGCGAGGGCTATGAGGACTGCTAGCACGCTGTCACCTCTCACCAACACGGCCATGCTTCTCACAGACTGATTCCAGCCAGTGACTATGCATGGCAGAGAGACATGAGCTCCTTGGATGGGTGACTTTGGCTCAAGGATTCTCCATATGCTTTGCTGAACATTTCTAAGGTCTTCTGTCTTGCAGATTGGATTCTCTGGCATCAGTAGAAAGAATCTAATAGAACATTGTCTTTTGCTGTCTGGTACTTGCCACTGTGAACCTCTTGAGGGAAGGCGTAGTGGCCTCCTCATTTTGTGCCTTATAAACCCTGAAAAACACAAAAAGTTAAAGACTAACATCTATTTTATTCATGTATCGTTTGTTTTTGAATTAGTAGTGATGATAGCCATTATTAGCTGAATACCTAATCCATATGCCAAACATTTTACATTATACCCTACTAAATGTATTAGCTCATTTTATTCAATTCTCACAACAAAGCAGGTCTTATTATTAGCCCCATTTTGCAAATGAGGACATTGAAGCTTAAAGAGATTATGCAATTTTTCCCAAAGTCGCATGGCTAGTAAAGGACAGGCTCTCTTGCCTGATTTTCGTACAAACATCACATGCCAGGTGCCAAGCTAGGATCTATCTAGAATTCATTTCACAATTTCTTACTATAAAGGTAACACCAGCACCAGAAGTACAGCAGGATCAGGCTTGGCTTAGATGGATCTGAATAAGAAAGCTTCATTGTTGGGTTTCTTTTCAATGTTGTCATATCTATAATAATAGAGATTGCCAGATAAAATACAAGACACCCAATTAAATTTGAATTTCAGGTAAATAATGAATAATCTGTTAATATAAGTACGCCTTCAGCAGCGTTTGGGACATGCTGATTTACTTGGGTGTCTTATATTTTCATTGGCTAAATTTAGCAACCCTAAAAATAATTAAGAAGCTGCTCCCAGAGATCAGGGGGCATGTTGTTCAAAGCCCTAATGCAAAAAGCCAAGCACTCTTAGAAGAAAGATCATAATAACAATAACAACAACTGCTAATTTATTGAGTACCTTTTTACGTGCTAGGCACTGTTCTAAGGTCTTTTATGTAATAACTCGCCCTAACCTTACAACAAGCTGGTGGAATAGGCATTCCTGTTCTTCCTATCTTGCAGACAACTGAGACAGAGAAACTTGCCCAAGGACAGCCAGCCAGCAAGCAGCAAGGCTGAGATTCAAACCATGACTGTCATTTCTAGACACTATATGTTTAACCACTAACCTCATAAAGAGTAAGGCTGAATTTGCCAAATTATAAAGCAAATATTCAACTCAGGTTTACACAAATTCTATAGACTCTCTCTTCATTTGTTCTTTCTTGTTTACCAAAACCCTAGAACCCATTTTTCTCCTTATAGGTGTCATACCCTCGTAGGGCAGTGATCTAACCAGACACTATATTTTTAAAATACAATTTTCCTGTTTAAAAATTATTGTATGTTAAGGTTTTGTAAATTTTGGAATACAAAAAAGAATACAGAAAACTACAGAAAGTATAAAGAAACTTAAAATTACCTTAATTTCCTTTGTTAACATTCTGTATAGCCTTTCAGTCTTCCTATGAACACATATTATTTGCTTTTTTAGACAAAGTATGAATCATACTATATATACTGTTTTGTGGCTTCCATTAACAATATGCTGTGAACATCTTTCCTTTTTATAAATTGTCTAAATTGATGCTATGAACTGAACTGCATCCCCCACAAATTTCATATGTTGAATTTCTAACCCACAATGTGACTATATTTGGAGAAAGGAAGTAATTAAGGTTAAATGAGTTCATAAGGGTGGGGCTCTGACTCCAAAGAATTCATGTTTTTATAAGAAGAGACAGCAGACAGCTCGCTCACTTTTTCTGCCATGTGAGAGTATAGCAAGAAGATAGCCATCTGCCACCCAGGAATACAGCTCTCACTAGATATCAACCTTGCCATACCTTGATCTGGGACTTCCGGCCTCCAGAACTAAGAGAAGATAAATCTCTGTTGTTTAAGCCGCCCAATCTATGGTACTTTATTATGTAAGCCTAAGCAGACTAATAGTTTTTCAAGACTATAATACTCCATTGGATAGATACACCAAAATTTATTCAACAAATTCCCTTGATAGGGCTTGCATTTGTGTCCCTACCCGAATCTCATATTGAGTTGTAATCCCCAGTGTTGGAGGTAAGGCCTGGTGGAAGGAAATTGGACCATAGGGGTGGTTTCTCATTAATCGTTTAGCACCATCCCCTTGGTGCCTTGGTGCTGTTCTCATGATAATGAGTTCTTGTGAGATCTGCTTGTTTAAAAGTATGTAGCACTTCGCTCTGCTTTCTCTTCCTCCTGTTCCAGCCATGTGAAGTGCTGGCTCCTTCTTCATCTTCTGCCATGATTGTAAGCTTCCTAAGGCCCCCCTAGATGCCAAGTAGATGCCAGCATCATGCTTCCTGTACAGCCTACAGAACTGTGAGCCAATTAAACCTCTTTTCTTTATAAATTACCCAGTCTCAGGTATTTCTTTATAGCAGTATGAGAACATCCTCATTGCTAATTCTATAAACTGCATTCGAATTTGCACTTTCATAAGTAACACCTATAAGTAAACTCCCAGCCCTTACTTAGGATAGATTTTTAGAGACAGAGTCACTGGTAGAGTGACCGATTGTCTCAGTTTGTATGAACTATCCTGGTTTTTGCACTGAAAGTCCCATGTCTTGGAAAACTCCCCCAGTTTTGGCAAACCAGGATAACTAGGGCTTTGTTACACATACTGCTGGATCACTCTCAAAATGGGTGCTAATTTCCATACCCACCATGTAAGAGGTTTCTCTTCAGAGGTATAGTACCTTATCTGTAATTTACATAAACATACGTTTGCATAGATAGTGAGATATAGGAGGTGTAAATTAAAAGTAATCTATACCCTAGAAAGAGTTAATTAATATGTGAAGTACCCTAATCAGGAATCCACATTCTAGAGGTGGCTGGTTAGCATTTAAAAGACCCTAATCAGGAGCCCCTACTCCAACTCCAGCGCCTGCCACAGGCACTCAGACAAGTGCTTGCTTTAAATACCATTATGTGAAGCTGCATATTGAGCTTGTTAATTAGCATAAGGAATATTAGAGATAATGTTTCATTGGTGAAATATGAGCTATTCAGAAAAATGTTCTGCCTTGCATCAACAGAAGATTTTGAAAAATCTGGTATCAAAAACCAGCAGCCAAACGCTTTTGGAGTAACATTTTAAATGTGGAACTACATTTGATCGCATCACCCCTACATTTATCAGAGGATTAAAAAGGTTTGGAAATTGGGGAGTTATAATTTGGGAGTTACCACGATGACTAGAGGACTAGGAGAAGGATGGATAGCAGAATTCAGTGCCTGGGTAGAGGCAAAATGTCCTACAATGCCCATGCCCAGACCACCCAAAATGCCATAGACGCTGGAAGAGTTTCCAGCTAATGTTCAGAATCTTGTGGCATTTTTGCCTCAAAATTATCCTTCCAGGTTGGAGAACCCCAAGAACAGAGGTTCCACACTTTACTGGTTTTAGAAGAGAAAGCAGCTGGTCTTTGTGTATTTTTGTTGTTTTACTGTACTGGGGCCTTTTGTTTATTTATTATTTTTGTTGTTACATGTGGCTGAGAGTTCAAAGGTCTGAGAACCAGGCACTCCAATATCGAGGGCAGGAGAAGACAGACGTCCTAGCTCAAGAAGAGAGAAGGCCAAATTGGCCTTCCTCTGCTTTCTTGTTATATTTTTTCCCTTAAGGAACTAGATGATTCCCACCCACATTAATGAAGACGATCTTCTCTCTTCTGTCTATGTATTCAAATGCTAATCTCTTCTGGAAACACCCTCACAGACACACTCAAAAATAACCTTTTCCCAGCTATCTGGCCATCCCTTAGCCCAGTCAAGTTGACACATGAAGTTAACCATCACATCATCCCACAGGAAGACCCACTGAGGACTTCTGCAGGCTGGGATGGGGGTGAAAGGAGCAGACTTGGGTTAATGGCTTTAAAGGAGGTCTGAGATGAGGGGATGTGAACTGGGATTGGAAGGTGCAGGGAAAGAAAGGGAGTCAGCATTAGGAAATTGCCAGGTACCCCTGGTGGCCGGGGCCTGAGAATCTCCAGGGAGCTGAACCAGCCCCTGCCAACCCTCGGCGGGGAAGGAGCACCTCATGCCACACAGGTGGAAGGGCCACAGGAGCTTCTCCTTCCTATGCTCTTACATCCCAGTTGCCTGCAACCGTCAATACATCGCCTATCATAATGGTCCTTCATCGGTTGCATATCAGAATCACTTGGAAATGTTTAAGATACAAGTGCTCAGGCATAGATTCTGATTTACTGGGTCTGGGATTGGTCTAAGCATCTTTTTTTAATGTTCTCCTGGTAATTCTAATGGACTGCCGTGTGCTAAGATAACCATACTTTTCTTTAGACCACCTCAGCACAGACTATATGGTGTTACTATGTTATAGGATTAAGCTGGTGGTTCTTGACCTGGGCTGTATGCTGAAGTCACCTGGGGAGCTTAAAAAAAATACCAATGCCTGGGTTCTGCCTCCAGAGATTCCAGTGTACTTGGTTTGCAGGTGCATCGATGGTTTTAAAAGTTCTTCCAGTGACTCCAGTAGAGATCAAGAATGAGGCCGACTGGATCAAGTTCTAGCTCAGAAACCATAGTATATTTAAGTGTGCAAAGTTTGGGGGTGGTCAGGTGAATTCTAATCTAGACACTCATTCTTCAAGAGAAATCTATACATTCTTCTACTATCCTATCTCAATCAAAAAACAAATGCTTTGCAAATTAGCTACTGGACATTAAACATGGGTTTTTATTAAATTGCATGATGAATATGATGAGCAGGCTCTCCACTGGTGAAATTGCAGTTAGATGATACATATGTATTGGCCAACAATATTTTAGAGACACTTTCTACCTTTGCATAAATAGGGTTTGGAAATTCAGTGAGGCCCATATCCTTTAATATTAGGGATATTATTTTAGAAATATTACACTGAAACTATATTAGAGCTATATTGCCCTAAGTGAAATCTCTAAGCGGTTCCATGTTGAGCTGTGAATTCTCAAAGGTGTTGGTTGCCTAATGCCATCTCTCGGGGTGACAGGAACTTTGGCCTTCACCACTGTATTAGTCCATTTTCACATTGCTATAAGGAAATACCTTGCTGATCACAGTGGCTCATGCCTTTAATCCCAACACTTTGGGAGGCCAAGGTGGGTGGATCACTTGAGGCCGGGTGTTCAAGACCAGCCTGGCTAACATAGTGAAACCCTGTCTCCACTAAAAAGACCAAAAATTAGCTGGGCATGGTGGCATATGCCTATGGTCCCAGCTACTCAGGAGACTGAGGCATGAGGATTGCTTAAACCTGGGAGGCAGGAGTTGCAGTGAGCTGAGATCGCACCACTGTGCTGTAGCCTGGGTGACAGAGGGAGACTCTGTCTCTAAATAAATAAATACATGCATATATACATACATACATACCTGAGACTGGGCAATTTAGACAGAAAAGGTTTAATTGGCTCACTGTTCTGCAGGCTGTACAGGAAGCATGATGCTGGCATCTACTTGGCTTCTGGGGAAGCCTCAGGAAACACAATCATGGCAGAAGGTGAAGTGGGAGCAGGCATGTCTTACATGGCAGGAGCAGGAGGAAGACAGAGAGGAGGGAGGTGCTATACACTTTTAAATGACCAGATCTCATGAGAACTCACTCACTGTCACAAAGACAGTACCAAGAGGGCTGGTGATAAACCACTCATGAGAAGACGTTCCCATGATCCAGTCACCTCCCACCAGGTCCCACCTCCAACAGTGGGGATTACAATTCTACATGCGACTTGGGCAGGGACACAAATCCAAACCATATTAACCACAAATGAACCTTTGGTGCAAAGTGCTAAGTTGAGCACCTGGGAGCAGACTTCCTCAGGTATAGAACATGTCATGAGAATCCTTTTGTGATGACTTGCTAACAAGCATTTAGTTAGTAAATATTTGTACACCTAGCAGAATTGTCTCTGAGACTTGGTTTAATTAAAACGTGTTAGTAAGGATGTAGAAGCATGTGACTCTCACCCACCCCACACTACAGCAGCTCCTGATGGCTGTCAGCATAGAGCTGGCCTGGCTCTAATAGCAAACCCATGGTGTTCTCTTCTAGAACATAAGCAAAGCCTCTCTCATTGTTACAGAACAAGACGTAAAACATGACCACTCCGGAATCGTGTCCCAGCACAAGGACAAAACCAACAGCCAAACCATGAAAATGGTCAAACACCTTCTACCAGCTACTAGAGTGACTGATGCTTCTTTACCTGTTCTAGATTTGGCTCTACTCCATTCCTCCCACCTCCTAAATAAAACTTATCTAGGAACCATGCAATCACAGAGTAGCCTTGCTTCTGATAGCACCCAAACCAGAGCAAAATCATATTCCCTTAAACTCTCCCCTTACACAAGCCTAAATTCTATAAAAAGCCCCTTCCATAACTCCCTTACTGAGATAGACCAAGGTTCTCCATTTTGCTTTGTCTCTCTTATCACAATTACCTATTCATATTAGTGTTCTATTATATGTTAGTACATAACAAATTATTAGAAATTTAGATGCTTAAAAACAATACAAATTTATTATTTCACATTTTCCATAGGGCAAAAGGCTGGGCTTAGGTAGCTTGGTCCTCTCCTTAGACTCTTAGAAGGCTAAAATCAAAATGTCAGCTGGGGCTATGTTCTCATCTGCAGCTTGGGGTTCTCTTCCAAGCTAATTCAGGTTGTTGGCAGAATTCAGTTCCTTGTGGATATAGGACTGATAAGGTTTGGCTGTGTCCCCACCCAAATCTCATCTTGAATTGTAGTTCCCATAATCCCCACATCTTGTGGGAGGGACCTGGTGGGAGGTAACTGAATCATGGGGGTGATGGTTGTATAAGGAGCTTCCCCTTTCGCTTGGTCCTCATTCTTCTCCTTGCTGCCTCCCTGTGAAGAAGGATGTGTTTGCTTCCCCTTCCACCATGATTGTAAGCTTCCTGAGGCCTCCCCAGCCATGCTGAACTGTGAGTCAATTAAGCCTCTTTCCTTTGTAAATTACCCAGTCTTGGGTATGTCTTTATTAGCAGTGTGCAAATGGATTAATACAAAGACTGAGGTCCTATCTTCTTACTGGCTGTTGGCCAGAGGTTGCTTTCTGCTCCTACAGGCCACCCTCACATCTTAGCCCCATAAGCCCCCTCCATAGGCAATTAACAACTTGCTGTTTGCTTTCTTCCAAGCTGCCAAGATGATCTCTCTGAGATCTTATCTTCTTTTAAGAGCTCACCTGATTAGGTCAGGCCCACTCTATATAATTTACTTTTGACTGTAGTAATGTAATCATGGGAATGATATTCCAATGTATTCACAGGTCCCACTCAGATTCAATTTAGACTCAAGGTGAGAAAATTATACAAAGCATGTTCACCAGGGAGCAGGAGTCTTCAGGCTATCTGCCTACCACAACAAGAAACCTGTATTTGTTCAACTATGCTCTTCACGGTCTTTGGCTAAAAGACACCGACACTCTGCGACTATTATTTTCTGTCAAAAGGAACCAAAGACTTGCGCATGATCAGACTACAACAAGTCAGTTCATAACATCAGGATGGGAAACCACTGGGTGCAGACTTGTCGGAACACTTGGCTGAGTCCCAGTCAAACCATCTGGGTGATCACTCCCCCTTTTCAATAGCAAAGGCATTCAGAAGCCTCTCTCACTAACAGGCAGGTGGAACTTGATACACAGAGGACTAAAAAGAAGCTAGTTGCCTAATGTAAACTATTTGATCAATAACCAATTATCCAAATTTGGACTACCTATTAATGATTTATTCCCAAATTTTAACTTTAATCATTTACTGAAATTTATCTTAAAAATATCCTTGAAATATTAAATACATTTCAGAATATTCTCTTAAAAATAGGAATAATGTCTAGCACTTCTCTCCTTCTATTAGAAGCAAAGAACAGTTGCTAAGTGAAATAATGGTATTTCTATTACCTATGATTATGAGTACTTTCTGTCCCAGGAGTCTAATTTAAATTATTCTTTTGAAAGAAAATATCAGAATGGTAGGGAACCTGGAATTCACACCCAATGGAAATGTCTCTATGAACCACAACAGGTTGATTTGCCCCCTGAGAAGGTGTCCTTACAACCCCAATTATCCTTTAATTTATGTGAATCCTCTGATTTCTTCTTTTAGGCTTTTACTCAAATTATCAGGGTCATTCATTCATTCATTCACTGAATGAGTACATTTGAGCACCAACTATGTGCCAGGTGCTCACTATAGAGATAGAGCAGTGGATCATAAAAATTTGCTTCGTGGAATTTCATGGAACTTTCAATATAGCAGGAACACAGGCATTCAACAAATAATTCAAAAATGAATACATAATTACAAACTCTGATGACTAGTTGGAAGGAAAAGTGTAAGAGAAAGAAAAAAACCCTATGGTTATCATGGTTATTTTAACTATGGGGTGAAAATTGTGAGTTTGAACATTTTCTCTTTTTTCCTATTTCTACAAATATTGATTAGGAAGACATCTAGCGTCCCAGAAAATGAGGAGGGCAAGTAGGAATGTGCCAAGGGATAAGGAATCCCCTCAACCCTTTCCGGGATTGAAAAACAGGTCAGCTGGTAATATGGTTTGCCTGTGTTCCCACCCAAATCTCATCTTGAATTGTAATTCCCATTATCCCCACATGTCCAGGGAGGGACCCAGTGGGAGGTGATTAGATTATAGGGGCAGTTTTCCCCATGCTGTTCTTATGATAGTCAGTGAGTTCTCATGAGATCTGATGGTTTTATAAGTGTTTGACAGTTTCTCCTTCACATGCTCTTTCCTGCCACCTTGTGAAGAAGGCACTTCTTCTTCACCTTCCACCATGATTTTAAGTTTCCTGAGGCCTCCACCACTATGTGGAACTGTGGGTCAACTAAACTTCTTTCCTTTGTAAATTACCTAATCTCAGGTATTTATAGCAGTGTGAAAATGGACTAATACAACTGGTGATCATAACCTACCACTCGCTTCAATGTAACTGGAACAAGTCCTATCACACAAAGATCTCTACCTCCTGATATTACTTGCTTTATCAATCTTTGTTACAAAGTCAGCTAAAGGAGAAGTATTTTTTCTATCTATGGCCATACCACCCAGAACACGTCTGATCTCAGAAGCTAAACAGGGCCAGGCCTGGTTAGTACTTGAATGGGAGAAGTACTTTTTCCCACTCTGAATAAAAAAGTAAAGAAATCTACTTTGGCCGGGCACGGTGGCTCATGCCTACAACCCCAGCACTTTGGGAGGCCGAGGCGGGCAAATCACGAGGTCAGGAGATCGAGACCATCCTGGCTAACATGGTGAAACTCTGTCTCTACTAAAAATACAAAAAATTAGCCAGGCGCGGTGGCAGGCGCCTGTAGTCCCAGCTACTTGGGAGGCTGAGGTAGGAGAATGATGTGAACCCAGGAGGCACAGCTTGCAGTGAGCCGAGATAACACCACTGCAGTCCGGCCTGGGTGAAACAGCGAGACTGTGTCTCAAAAAAAAAAAAAAAAAAAAAGAAATCTATTTTGGATATACTTAATGCCCATTAAAATTGTATATGAAAATCAGGAGTACCTCATGTTTAAATATTTACCAAACATGGGTAAATCTTAGATCTTATATAGAACAGTATAATCCATGTCAGTTTATTCATTCTAAAATAGAGATTCTCCATCATAATTATCCAGGTAAAGTCAGCTACTGTCTAAAACCTTCCTTAATTTCCCCAGGCACAGTTATTAATAGTGTTATGTCCTCCTCTCTGCTCCCACAAGACATATTACAGCTCATTTTTGCATAGTACCATAAATATCTTGAGGTCTTTAAAGTTATTTTTCTGCCTCTTTTACTCAACTGAGGCCCTTAAAGAGAGCAACTTAGTCTTATTCATTTATGTGCCCTTAGTACCTAGCAGAGTGCCAAGTTTACAGTAATAAAATCGATAAAAGTTTGAGTGAACAAAGAAAAAGTTTTCTACAAATTAAATCTCATTATGATGAATGGAAGAGGATGACTTGACTTTTTGACTTGGGCCCTGAATGAGGAGACAGACATGCAATATCTGGGCAGGAATAGCAGTCAAGGGAGAACTGCAAGTGCCAAGACATGAGGGGAGGAAAAATGATACAGAAATCAGGCACCTGGGGATAGTAAAAGAGAGTGAAGAAGCTGAGATCAGAGTAGAGAGGTACAGGCTAAATAATATAGGTCAGGATAAGAAGTTTAGAGATCCAAAAATAAAAATAAAAATAAAGAAGTTTGGTAAGTGTATTATATACGACGGATTCATTTTCAGCAGAAGAATTACATGATATATTTTATATTCTGAAAAGATTACCCTGGGTATTGCTTGGAGGATTCATTTCAAAGGTGCATGCTTGGGAGCAGGGAAACCCTAGGATACTATGGCAGAAGTCCAGGCAAGAGGTATTGATGGCTGGTTCTAGAGCAGTAGCAGGTGAAATGGACAGAACTAGCTGGACTCGAGATATCTTTTAGAGGTAAAGGCAACCAGACTTCGTAAGTTAGACATGAACAGGGCTATTACTTAGCTTGTGAGTCCCTAGAGAGCTCTCCCAGTTATCAAAGTATTGAAATATTGTTATACCTTTTGGAAAACAGTCACAGCCAAGGGCCCCCAAGTGGGGCCTCAATTGCAACACCCCAATACTCCTAGACTTCCCTATAAGCAAAAACAAAAATATGAATGCCTGGCATGGTAGATACCTCTCTAGGCAGCTCTATTCCCTGCCTCTGTTCTAACTGATGAGTCCCATTCTGTACCGTTAGCTAAAGATCACAACCGGCTTTAGAGGAAAAGAAACAGGAGGAATGGGGAACACCTAGGCTTTTGGCTTGAGCTGTTGGATGCATGGCGTTGCTATTTACTGACATGTGGAGGAATTGGAGAGGAACAAGTTTGGTAGGTGGAAAATAATAATTCTGTTAAATTTGATACTTATTAGACATCCTAATGGAAAAGAATAGAAAGACTTCAGAGGTGAAGGTTTCCAGTCGCTACCCACACCAGCAAACCTCAATGCAACAAAACTCTAAAACAATAAAACTTTCAAATGACCTTAAGAATCATTTTACTGCAAATAAATTTAGAATTTACTACAAATAAATCTGTAATGCTCTGGATTCTATTAAAACCATGAAGTACCTCCAAGCCCTTTATAAATCCAGGTTCTAACAATCCATTTGGATAGCTGCAGTAGGCTGAATAATGGCCACCCAAAGATATGAAGTCCTAATTCTGGTACCTATAAACATGTCCTTATTTGGAAAAAGGGTCTCTGTAGACGGGATTAGATTAAGAATCTTGAGATGGGTCGACTGCCCCGAATTATCCAGGTGGACCCTAAATGCAATCACATGCATTCTTAGGGAGGCAGAGGGAGATTAGAGCAGACAGAAAAGGAGAAGTCCATGTGAAAACAGAGGCAGAGATTGAAGTGATGTGGCCACAAGCCTAGGAATGCTGGTAGCCACCAGAAGCTGGAAGAGGCAACAAACAAATTCTCCCCTAGAGCCTCCAGAAAGCAGGCAGCACAGCTGACACTTTGATTTCAGCTCAGTGATAACAGATTTCAGACTCCTGGCCTAGAGAACTGTGGGATAATACATTTCTTTTGTTTTAAGCTGCCACACTTGTGGTTATTTATTACAGCAGCCACAGGAAACAAATACACCCACCAAAGTAATCAAGAAAAAAGGCAGTGTTGTATACCTCTTATAAATGAAAACCCAGTGGCTGGGCGCAGTGGCTCACACCGGGTAATCCCAGCACTTTGGGAGGCCGAGACTGGCGGATCACGAGGTCAGGAGATTGAGACCATCCTGGCTAACATGGTGAAGCCTGTCTCTACTAAAAAAAAATACAAAAAATTAGCCAGGCGTGGTGGCGGGTGCCTGTAGTCCCAGCTACTCAGGAGGCTGAGGCAGGAGAATGGCGTGAACCCGGGGGAATGGAGCTTTCAGTGAATGGACATGCGCCACTGCACTCCAGCCTGGGCGACAGAGCGAGACTCCACCTCAATAAATAAATAAATAAATGAAAACCCAGAGATAGGGATGCTTATGACATTGTGCTATAAGCTCACACTACTCCTATTCCCCCCAGCTAGATGAGGCTAGATGACTTGCCCCAGACCTCCTTTAAAGCCTTTATTTCCTGTGAGATAAGAGAGAGGGGACAAAGACTTTCCCCGACCAAATTTTAGTCAGGCTCCTCTGAGCCCTCCTTTCAACTAGGCCTCAGTCTTGGCCCCTGTCCTACCTTCCACCTGTCTAGCCCACTTTTAGAAAGAATCCTGCTGTCAATTGAGAGAGAATCTCTCATCCTTAATATCTAATCACCCTTAGTATATAATCAAGTTTCTCACCCCCTACCTTTGATGTATATGTCCATAACCTGCCTTCAGCAAGAAAAAATTCCCCTACCCACTCTTAGAAATTTTTCATTCACTAACCCCTTTACCCTTCTCCTTGGCAATAAAGATCCACTTGTGCTTGTATCTGGAGATGAGCTTGATCTCTGTTTTCCATTGGAATAAAGTTAGCCCCTATTGTGATCATCTTAAATAAAGTTTTCTCACTATTTTAACAAGTGTCAGGATAACTCACTCTTTAATAGAGAAAGCATTGCTAGCTTATCAGCTGTTGACTTTCAGACATTGGAAACTTCAAATGGCTTTCCTTTCTAGATGTGATGTTTGGTGCTGCTGAAAATGTCATAGGTGAGCAAGAAAAGGAACTATCCCAGTTCTATTTGGATATACTTGGTCTTTAAGTTGAAACTCCTCATAACTTTTGTATTCCAAAGAAGACACAAATGGGACAACTCTTTCATTTAACATCTTTTCCCTCCTTCCCTCCTTCCATCCTTTCCTTCCTTTTTTTCTTCTTTCCTTTCACCCAGTTATTCATTCACTCATTCAGCAAACATTTGCTGAGGCATGACTGTGCACAAAGCTACATGCTCTGGGCCACAGAGCTAGAAACGTGTAGATATGATAGTCACCACCCCCAAAGGAGGAAGGAAACCACAGTAGGGCTCTGAGCCCGTACCTGGTATCTGGCTCTATTCTGGAAATTTTCACATATATTGTCACATTTAATCCACCCACAGAACCAGAGAGATGATTGTTATTATTCTCTTTTTCCCTAACAGATGATGAAAAACTGAGTCTTAAAAGAAATTGAGTATGAAGAGAGATGAATAGAGCACAGACTATTTTTAGGGTAGACAAAATATCCTGTACAATATCATGATGGTGGATACAGATTATTATATGTTTGTCTAAACCCATAGAATATACAAGCCCAAGAGTAAATCTGATGTAAATTATGAACCTTGGGTGATAATGATGTGTCAGCGTAGGTTCATCAATTGCAACAAATGGACCACTCTGGTGGGGGATGCTATAATGGAAGCAGCTATGCCTGTGTGGTAGTAGGAGGTATAAGGGAAGTCTCTTTATCTTCCATTTTTCTGTGACCCTGAAACTGCTCTATAAGAATAAGGACTTTTTTTAAAAAGAAAAAGAAGAAAAATTGAGCAGCTTACTCAGGACCATGCAGTTACTCTTTTTTCTCACTGTACTGTAACAAGATATGCACACAAATAACTATGATACAAGGTAAATGGGAACAACTTTGCTACTCTAGAAGAGAGTAGGTAAATGCTTTTAGAGTTCAAAGAATTTTTAAATGTAGGAAAGAAAGAACTATTTAGTGTCTGGTATGTGCTAGGCATTTCACCTTGCATATCCACATGCATAATCTTTCTTTATGGAAGTAAGAACATGTAATATGGGCTCTACCCTCTTCATAAATTTTCAACTGGACAATACAGTATTGTTGACTACAGGCACAATGTTGTACAGCAGGTCTCTGGAACTTACTCATGTTGCATCACTTTATACCTGTTGAACAGCAACTCCCCATTTCCCCCTCTTCCCTGCTCCTGGTAACCACCATTCTACTGTCTGCTCCTATGCATCATCTTGTTCAATTCTTTCTACAGCCCTGTGATGAGTGACATCCCACTTTCAGCTAGAGAGACTGGGGAAGTCATCAAGGAAAAGGCAATTCTAATTTTGGGCTTTGAAGGGTGAGGAAGGTAGAGCATACAGAATTGGAAAAAAGGCACATTCCAAGGGAGGAAACAGAAAAGTTCTAGAAAAAGAAAAAAACATTTTTACAAAGCAGCTGTTGGTGAAATTGGCTGGAGCAGTAAAAGCACAATAGGAAAGAAAAAAGGTAGAGAGCCTTGAAGGCCATGTTCAAATATTTGGGCCTTGTTCAGTGAACCATGGGAGCTCTGGACAAGGAGGCCAGGGCTGAACTTGAGGAAAAGTGTGTCGTGGAGGATGAACGGGAAGAATGAAGGAGAAACTAGGGTCAAGGGAGCGAGGTGGGAGGCTTTGGAAATAATCTAAGGAGTGATTGTAAGACTCTTCTGAGAAAGGGGACAGGCTTAGAGGGAGGGGGGAATCACAGTGAGATAAAAATTGACATCATTTTTCAAAAAACATATTAAAGATAGGAAAAAAACAGCTTAAAATAACTGGTTCTCTTTTGGAAAAGAGGCAGCAATGGGCCAAGGATATTTTCATTTAAACCTATATTTGTTAGATGGCAAGGGCGGCAGCTGGCCAGTAGTAAATTGCTCCTTATCTCTAGACCTAGGCCATTTCACTCTTTTACCCAGAGTCTGAATAATAGATGTTCTGCTCTTCCAAGGAAAACAATGTCACTGAAAAAGGTGGAACAGGATGGTTTGTTTTTTATGGACAGAGTTTCATACACTGTGTCAGAAGTCATCTATTTCTTTCCCAGTTGACCCAACAGCCCAACCAGCTGACCTTGAAAAGTCATTGTCTTTCTCTTTTCAGTACAGTTTTAAAAATCGAAGTGTTCTTAGAATTGGAGAGACAAACCTAGGAATGAGGCTTTCAGCAAAAAAAAAAAAAAAGGTAATCGATGTGTTCAAGAGTTCTCCTGATAAAACTGAACAGTGAAGGCTACGGATTATGCAGTGATGGGGAAGGAACTAATTTACTGGCGCCTGTTAGTCCTCAAATACTCAGCTTGATGCTGTGAATTTAACAACAAACAAGACAATCCCTACCCTCAGTGCACTCACAAACAGATAGAAAAATTACTTGAACAACTAGTTTGGAAGGGAAATTTCCAGAGGTATTCAATGGGATGAAAACTCTGGCGATCTTGTGATTTATGGATCACTTTCTGATCAAGTCTGATGGGCACCTATACTTGCAAACACAGTATACATTCAGTGATTGAAAAGTCAAATCTTGTGTAATAGTACTCAGAGCCGCCAAATCATTTGAAATGATGACTCTCTTCTCCTTCCTAGGAGGAGGGGGCAGAGAATGGAGAAAGGGGGAAATGCAGTCATTTTCTCCACCTAACAATGTTCCCCTCCCCCAGCTGGTCAGTGGCAGTTCCTGATCCCCTCAAGACTGGGTTAGGGCATGGTTGGATAGATGTCAGTGGTAGGAAAAAAAGGTAAGGGTAACAGATAATGTCTTCCCTGACTGGGTGTATTGTAAGCAGTTTGGGCAGTGGGGATGGGAAATGTTAAAGCTGCTTTCTAGGGCAACTCACTGATAAGTTTCCACAGGCCATGCCCTTGATCGAAGTAAAAGCCCACTGATCCAGCATTACTCACTCTCTCCTCTGCTCCTAGGAATCCAGAAGTGCAACTTACCCTCTGTTGAGGCCATTTCTCCCCACTTGATAACCCTATTGGATAAGATAATAAGATGACCCCACCCAGGGTTGTCAAATAAACTGTTCTGTCTTTGTCCAGAAAAAATCTGAGAATGAAGACTAATCCCCAGAAGGAACAATTCTCATCCTCTGATATCCTGGGTGGGGTGGGGGAATAGGGGTCAGACAACAGGCCTGTGTGTTCCCCTAACTGCTCTCTGCATGGTCCCTTTGAACTCCTCTTCCTTGACAAGGTGAAGGGGGAAGCTCCCCTTTCAACACTCCTCCTTGGATGGAGAACTCACAACTCTTGTGGAGGACTCACAACATAGCCACAACTCTTTCCAAAGAAATCCCCATAAATTTTTCCTAAATCTGCACTCTCTCAACCCTATTATATCCTGGGTATGGTGGGGGTTAGGCAAGCTATGGTTTTCAATTTATCTTCTCTAGAATTTCTGCATATGACCTAAAATCTACTATAGAATGTATGGGTTGCAGAAACTGAAACCTTCAATATAATATCCTGTTTAATTTTCAGAGACAAAGTTGAAAATAAATTACAGAATTTATTAATAGCAGTAAGTGCTTGATGCTCCTATGCAAAGCCCTTGTAAGAGAATAAAGAATATAGATGAGGCCAAAGCCTCTTGCTTCCCAATCGTTGACTCTCTCCCTCTTCCATTCCCCAAACACAAGGGTGGGAGGCTATCACTGCAGTGCAAGGAAAGACCGATGTGAAGCAGCACCCCATGACTACTAGAAGAAATGGAGCATGTCAAATCACTAAAAAAAGTACATCTGACCCCAAATCAAGTGCTGAGTAATCCAGGCATCTTGGCGCAGAGTGAGAACAATGAACAGGGTCAAGTTGTCATCTGGGAGAAAAGAACGCTGATGAGAGATGAGTAAGTGTCTTCCACCACAGTAAAGGACCCAAGACCTTTAACCAGTTCTTAGAGCAGGAAGTAAAAGAAGAAGAGGCAGGAGAGCCCACCTTGCAAAAACTGAAGAAGTGACAGAGAAAGAGATTGGCTTGGTTTCTGCCACTGAGTAATCCAAAGCCTTCTAACTGGCCAAGTTATGTGTCATGAATAGGCTACAGTTGTGCCACAAGACCTTCAATCCATAAACCTTGGGGGCTGCCAGAGACCCTGTATGGGTCACCTCTGACCATGAGCAGCCTTATTTGGGGCTCTTCAGAGGGTGGCTCAAGATTAGTGGGATCAGTCTGTACACCCCACAGTCACTGTAGGCAGGAGCGTAATAAGCACCACTGTGCAATAATGGCTCAGCTTCAACATACTGAGCAGGGCCAAGGAGGAGCCCTTCCATCCAGACAGCCACGCCAGCAGCTAAATGGTGTGGGATTGCTGGATCAAATGCCGGATCTAATGGATGAGTGAACAGCTCATCAAGGACAAGTGGCCCACGGGGCTTATAGAGAAGTTTGTGTTCCTGATGTCCAATGTCTATAGTACACAGACCAAGGTGCCACCTGTCTGCATTGAAAGACAGGGATGTCAAGCTCCTGAGGTGGTGGCCTGCCAACATATTTGGAATTTCTGGTCATTTGTTATTGATGTGCCCTTTAATGGCATTCAAGCCATCTGCATGGCAACTGCTCTAATGATATGTGAGAGTTCTGTAAATGAGAGTCACATTATTATTTTGAAGTACTAGATATGACAAAGTTAATTAGATTTGAAAAGCATTTGCATTATCACAAGATATTTCAATAGTAAATTTGTGAATAAAAGGATGGGCTATCATAGTCCTAACTATAATTTCAACTATTATGAGTTTTGGAATTGTTGTAAAACAATGATCTAAATACTATTTTATGACATCTTCATGCAAATTTTCTCACTGATGGTGAATTTCCAAAATTTGAAGAGATCATTGTTAAAAAACTTTTGATCAGGAATTGAGTGTAGCCATTTCAAGCATCAAACTTGATATTAAAAAGTTGTGTTTCTAAAAGTAAACTCTCATTTTTAAAATTGACAATACCCTATTTAGATGTTCTATGCAAACATATCTAGTATCTTTCTCAATTTTTATTTTCTTATAAGAAATTGGCTTCAACATACATATTTTAAAGTTTTGATGTTTTATAAAGAATATATTCCTTGTGTATAGCATCCAAGGACTGTTGCATAAAAAATTTGATCCTCAACTATGGCTCTCAGTCTTCAAGATTCTAGCATGAACCTCCTCTCCTTTTAAGAGGAGGGTTCACAGTTACCTCGTTCTTGGGACCCTCCTTCCCGTGGGAGGAAATAGAACAACCTGGGTCCTGTGTTTTCCCAGGTGTTTTATCTTATAAGTCATATTTTCTTATTTGATGGCTTTTTTAAAGAAATATTAAAAAAAATTTTTAAAGACACATGGTGGAGATTTCTTAAAGAACTAAAAATAGAACTACCATTTGATCCAGCAATCCCACTGCTGGGTATCTACCCAGAGGAAAAGAAGTCATTATACAAAAAAGGTACTTGCACACACGTTTATAGAAGCACAATTTGCAATTGCAAAAATGTGGAACCAATCCAAATGCCCAACAATCAATGAGTGGATAAAGAAACTGTGGAATACATATATACGATGGAATACTACTGAGCCATAAAAAGGAATGAATTAATGGCATTTGCGGCAACCTGGATGGGATTGGAGGCTATTCTTCTAAGTGAAGTAACTCAGGAATGGAAAAGCAAACCTTGTATGTTCTCACTCATAAGTGGGAGCTAAGCTATGAGGACGCAAAGGTATATGAATGATAAATGGACTTTGGAGACTCAGGGGGAAAGGGTGGGATGGGGGATGAAGGATAAAGACTACAAATTGGGTGCAGGGTATACTGCTCTGGTGATGGGTGCACCAAAATCTCACAAATCACCACTAAAGAACTGAGGTAACCAAACACCACCTGTTCCCCAATAACTAATGGAAACAAAAAATTTTAAAGACAATTCAGTCTGCCTTTAGCATATGCTTTGGCTAATTTTACTATTTTCATTAAAAATATTTTCTCTACACTTGTAACTTATTTGTAGTATTTTATCTTTTTTCTCCTGGTCTACACCATTGTAGAATGGGAAGACTGGAGAGGTGAAGGTCCTCAGGGACTTTTTTTTTTTTTTTTTTGAGGCGGAGTCTTCCTCTGTCGTCAGGCTGGAGTGCAGTGGCGTGATCTCAGCTCACTGCAACCTCCACCTCTCCTGTTCAAGCGATTCTCCTGCCTCAGCCTCCCGAGTAACTGGGACTACAGGTGTGCACCATCACACCCAGCTAATTTTGTATTTTTACTAGAGACGGGATTTCACTATGTTGGCCAGGATGTTCTCGATTTCTTGACCTCATGATCCGCCCACCTCCTCAGAGACTTTTCAGAAAAGGCATCATAAAAGGGAGCCAGGTCAGAGAAAAAGGCTATTCAGCCAGGCCCACTCCTCAGGAAGCCTTGCTGAATTTCTCCTATGTCATCATTTATTGTTCACCTACTACCTGGAGGCACATGCACAGGCTTTTGCTAGTCATCACAATGACTCAGCAGCATGGGTATTAGTAGGTCCAATTTACAGAAAGGGACACTGAGGCTCAAAGCAATCGCTTAGCAATCACGCAAGGGCAGCAGACACATCTTTAGTGAGAAGGTGAGTGTGTCAGGAGTTACAAAATCTGTTTGATTTTGAACCTGTGCTCTTTCTGCTCCTTCAGTGCTTCTCAAACTTTAATGTGCTTATGAATCACCTGGGCATCTTAAAATGCTGATTCCAATTTAGCAGGTCTGAGGTGGAGCCAGAGATTCTGCATTTCGAATAAGCTCCTAGGTGAGGCTGAGGCTGCTCCCCTGAAGACCACACTGAAGCTGAAATGTGCACGTGGTCTTCACCAGGCCCCTCTGGGTACACCGGCATCAAGGAGGCAGCCCAGATAGAGCTGTCGAGGTTATCATTTACAGCAGATTTCTCCTTTCGCTGACTGGCTTTGATCAGGGTTCCAATGGATGGCTAGCCAGAGCTAATTACAATCCCAACTAATTCACTGTGTCAGTTGTTATTCATTAACAAATTATGTTCCTGACAAACTGCTCTAGTGTGGTACCCTAAGTACTGTAATTAAAATCTTAGAAAGTTGCATGTGGGCCTAATTGATTTCCTTAATGTATTACTCAGACTAAACATTCCATTATTTTGTGTCTTGATGTTTATGAAGGGGCGGAACTGCTGCTGCCACCCAGGCGGCAGATAGATCCATCTCTGGGTTAATAGGGGAGCTTTTCTGCTCTTGGGTCCTACTCAGTTCCCCAGCAGCACTGCCCAAGCATTCAAATGACAGTGGCGTTTCTCTCCTCCAGAAGTGTTTACATAGAAAGGGATGGAGGGCAATTGGAATTATGTCTATAATTTGTATTTCCTTCTTGGGTTTCCAAGCTTTCAAAATTTATGATGACTCTTTAGTGTTGCTTCCCGAGGCTGTTATGATCCCATATCCTATAGCTCCCCTTTTACCACTGAGCACCATGAGGCAGAACAGGAGATGGAGCTGGGGTCAGTATCTAAAAATGTCTGTGCTTCATCCAAAGCCATGTGTGATGCAAACAAATCCAAGTGTATCTGGCAAATGTGGAATGTTATGAACAGCCAATATGTATACTGCAGTTCACTGAATTGGACTACGTTTATTCATTCATTCATGTATTCAACGGCCTCTGAATAAGCACGTAGCATGGGCCAGGCCCAATGCTAGGTTTAAAAAACAAATAAAAAACAATCAAAATAAGCACAATCATAATAACAGCAAACAGTCATGTATTGTAAGCCAGGCACTGTTCTAAGTGCTTTAAATATATCCACTCCTTTTATTTTTGCTTATTTCCTTTGAAGAAAGTACTCCTATTATCCCTATTTTACAAATAAGAAAACTGAAGCAAAGGGAATTTAAGGAACTTGCCTAAGGTCACACAGCCAGGATTCAGGTCCAAACAGTCTGGCTCTGAGTCCTCGCTTGAACTACTATGCTATACCGCCTCCCTTCAATATTATAATAATAATAGCTGGTGAGTACTTAGTAAATCCTCGTGAATAGTTTTATACTCACAAACTCACAAAAAACCTAATGAGGGCTAGGCGTGGTGGTTCACACCTGTAAGCCCAACACTTTTGGAGGCCAAGGCAGGAGGATCCCTTGAGCCTAGCAGTTCGAGACCAGCCTGGGCAATATAGTGAGACTATGTCTCTACAAACAAAAAAAAAAAAATTAGCCAGGCATGGTGACATGGGTCTGTAGTCCAGTTACTTGGGAGCCTGAGGCAGGAGGATTGCTTGAGCCTGGGACGTAGAGGCGGCAGTGAGCCGTGATTGCACCACTGCACTCTAGATTGGGCAACAGAGTAAGATCTTGTCTCAAAAAAACAAAGCCTAATGAGATAGGTCTTTATACCCATTTCACAATTGAGGAAACTGAGGCACAGAAAGGTTGCTGAACTGCCCCCAAAGTCTTGGGTTGTAAGTGGCAGAGTCAGGATTTGAGCCCAGGCCTGGAACCTAACATTTCAATCTCCATGCATCCTATGTAGAACTAGCAGAGATCTGAGAAATCAAATAGGGATTTGGGGCCAGCACAGTCCAACCAATTTAAATAATCAAACTCCAGGTATCCCTGCCCTAGATCTACAGCAAATGAAGCTACGGCCCAGGTGGAAAGTGTAGAGCTGGAATGTGAAGCTGTGGGCTGCCCTCTGCCTCTGCATTAGAGTATCTCTTGCACAGCCCTAGTTCTCTGAAGCTCCTTCCTGTGCCCTCTGCCCTACTCACCTTCACTCAGCATCCAACACAATGCGGGTGGATCACATGTGTCCAAAGATAAACTTAACAGGCTCACTATACATTGCATGATATGCTACACATTGTATGTTAAACTAAAATGTGCTTAATTTGGGAGCATCCCTTTCTTTTTTTATGAGTGTACATCAAAAATGCAAATTATGAAAGGCACTATTTCTTATGGTTTCGTAATTCTTAACAAAAAAAAAAAAGAAATGCCAGCTTTGAGGTCTTTTGGAAGAATTGGACTGTTTTGTTTGCTGGAATAGGAAACAGGGCTTTTTCAATAGGTTATTTCTCACGCTGCATGGATGCATTAAGCAAGGGCTCTCATCTTCTAGTGGCTGCCCCAAGAACGATGTGGTTCATTAGTGTGTTCAAGCCCTTTCCTTGGTTCTGGTACTTTACATGAGTCAACACCATTACCCTCTGAGTCATTTCCTGTAACCCTGGTACACAGGCTTCCGCATCACGAGTTGTGTTATTTCTGCTTCCCTTCAACAAGTGCCGTTGCATACACCCAATCCAGGCCCCTCCAAATCACTTTTCTCCTAGATTTCTGCCCCAGGCATCACAAATTCCTTTCCCTCTGGTTTCTGGGAATGATCTTACTATGCACCATCTTTGGTGAGCTCCTTTCAGTAGTTTCCACTCGTGGTTAAGCACTTTCTCCCCTCAGCTAAACCAACTGTGTATCCTTCCATTGAAATGTCCCACTAGTAGAACAAACTGGCTTTTTATTCATCACTCTCAACACATGACGTTCTTAAACTGTTTTTTAAAATGCATGTGTGGCCAGGTGCGGTGGCTCATGCCTGTAATCCCAGCACTTTGGGAGGCCGAGGTGGGCAGATCACCTGAGGTCAGGAGTTCGAGACCAGCCCGTCCAACATGGTGAAACCCTGTCTCTACTAAAAATAAAAAATTAGCCAGGTGTGGTGGTGGGCGCCTGTAGTCCCAGCCACTCAGGAGGCTGAGGTAGAAGAATCATTTGAACCTGGGAGGTGGAGGCTGCAGTGAGCCAAGATCACGCCATTGCACTCCAGCCTGGGCAACAGAGTGAGACTCTGTCTCAAAAATAAATAAATAAAAAAAATTAAAATGCGTGTGTGTGTGTGTGTGTGTGTGTTAGCAGTCAATACCACAAATTTTTATTCATATTACTAAGCAAAAACTAGATTTAAGAAAACTAGATTTAAGTTTAAAATATCATGTAGATATATTCATCCCAGCAAACTCCATTGTCAGTTCTTACGTAGGACTTTGTAGCACTAATGACTTGGCTAATAAAAATGCTGTCGGAAGTTAAGAACTACTTCTGGGATAGTGCTCCCTTTCAATAAGAGTTCTTAAAAACACTTGACCAAACTGGGGAACTTGGTTAGGCATTACAGTTTTTTCTCTCTACACAAGCCACTATTTTTAAGCAAAGAAGGGTCAGTGCAATTGTCAGAAAAGTGTGAACCATTCTCTCCAATTTATTTGATATAAAAAAAATCTGGTTTAGGAGATGTGTTCAGAATCCAGACTATTTGTGAGGCATGATGCTGGTACCTGGTAAAGACAGGATTTCTTTCTTTCTTCTTTCTTTGTTTTTACTGAAATGGCCATTGGGATGTTGCTCAGAGTTTTTAGTGTGGGGAGGCTGAGAGGCTCTCAGGCTCTTTGGAATGAATTTGGTTTTGGAAAATTACCAAGATTGATCCCATAGTTACATAAGTATAAAGCAAGTACCCATTTCTTGTCCTTGGCGACAGCAGTGAAGTCACCATAAATCGGAATGCTGATGGTGCAGATTAAGATGCCAACTCTTTTGCCCAGTGATGTAAGTAAGTATCTTTAGCCAGGACCATGCCCTTGAAGAGGGGGAGAAATGTTTTGCCCAAATGTGAATCTAAGGCATTGGTATTTAAGTGGTATTTGAAGAGTAAATGATACCAACCTTGTGGAATGTATTTTCAACAATTTGGGTACTTTCAACTTTTTCTGAAGCACAGTTTTTAAAGACTTTTTAAAAGATATTTTACATTTTACATTGTATTCCAGTAAACATATGCAACAAACATCTAACAGTAACAAAATTTCATTAAGCAATACTTATCTTTATTGTATGTAATGCTTTCTGCTATGTCTATATATTCCTATTTCATTGTTTTTAACGTTGGTCATGTCGCATTGAATTGATATTACAACCTGTTAATGGTTCGTAATTTGTAGTTTGTAAAACACTGAACTATTGTGATTGCTTTATCTGGATCCAGTGGTCAACCACATTCTGTGAAGGGGAGTGGTAAGAAATGAGTAAGCTTTCCACTGAGCAGAAGGAGCACCTTCTCCAGTCTGTGGAGTCCAGGAGGTTTGGGTCATTAGACTTTAAGGTTTGAGGACCTGTAGTGATGACAGCAAGGTACTACAAAATACTTCAGCATAGATAGTGAGATACTACATAAGTGCCAGTTAGTTGCAGCTTTAATTAGGAGCGGCCAGGGGTGGTCAGCTGGCATTTTCACCTGGAGTCCACCCACCAGTGCTTCTGTTGTCTGCATCTCAATCAATAGTCAAAGCTTCACCATTGAATATCTTACACACTGAATATCAAAAATGGGTTTTTACTGGCCGGGTGTGGTGGCTCACACCTGTAATCCCAGCACTTTGGGAGGCCAAGGTGGGCAGATCACGAGGTCAAGAGATCGACACCACCCTGGCCAACATGGTGAAACCCCGTCTCTACTAAAAATACAAAAATTAGCTGGGCGTGATGGCATGCACCTGTAGTCCCAGCTACTCAGGAGGCTGAGGCAGTAGAATCACTTGAACCTAGGAGGGGGAGGTTGCAGTGAGCCGAGATCACGCCATTGCACTCCAGCCTGGTGACAGAGCAAGACTCTGACTCAAAAAAAAAAAAAAGGAGGGGGGTTATGCAAAATCGTGTTCTATTGATTCACTTAACAAATTTCAGAAATGATCTTTTGTTGGTAACATTAGAAGAATTCTTAATGTGTGGACTGGCTAAAATATCTCTACCCTCATCTAATCAGAGTATTAGAGTCCAGGGAACCTGGTAGCCTACTACCCTGGAAGACTTGATTGCTAAAATGCTGTATGTGCAGCCATTGGTGTGTAGCCATCGATGTGGAATATCCTTGCTATCTGATG
The DNA here is from genome assembly GCF_028878055.3 of Symphalangus syndactylus. Lineage (NCBI taxonomy): Eukaryota > Metazoa > Chordata > Mammalia > Primates > Hylobatidae > Symphalangus > Symphalangus syndactylus. The sequence continues at coordinate 37,778,986 of NC_072425.2, read as the reverse complement.
TTGACTATAAGGGTAACAGAATCCTACCTCTGAATTGTTGGCTTTTGTCTCCAGTGAACAGAAGTTCACGCGAGGTGCTCATCAGAGCATCTAAAAGGCCAGACAGCGGCTACGACTTCATCAAGCCTCCAGAATAGGCCATATGAGCCATTTTGTGCTCACTTGCTAGTGAATCTGTGTTTAGCAAATGTCTGCTTGTGTAGCAGAATTTGGTCTGAGAATTGCTTTCATCGTAACCCAGTAGTGAGGTTGTGTGGGAATGGCAAACTGTCACCCCCCCCAAACTTTGGGTGGTTTGTGTTCTCTTAAAAAATATATATTAAAACCTAAGAGCTGTGATTATCAAATTGATTATATTCAGTTCATAGGCCCCTCCTCACTCGCAGATCTCTGTGGAGAGTGAAGGATGCTGGAGAAGCAGATAACTTGGGGAATGAATGGTTGATAAACATGCCCAACAGCACAGGTGTGTGGGGCATGGGAATGATCTGTTGATTCCCAGAATTCAGTTGTGGAGGAAAACTCAACAGAGGAAGGGTGTTCAAAGGATGGGGACTCAGGGCCATATTACTCTAGATTGTAAAAGGAAATATGACCTTATTTGGTAGTCAGAGGCTGGTGAGGACTGGAAATCCACAGGTCATATTTGAAATCACAGTCTACCACAAGAAGGCTTTTGTTGGCATTCCTCTCCATATAAACATTAACATTTTAGTTATGAAGTAGACTTTCTCAGGGTAATATTGTAGAGGGAAAGGTGGAGAGACTCCATGTGTTCCTAAGACGCACCCACTGCTGTGTCCCAGGCCTTTCTGACAAGTCAAACAAAGGGAAAAGTCCTAATGTAATGACCATTGAGGAAGGGGCTATCTGCATTTTGGGGCTATTTGGAAGGAAGCTAGTAGAAAAGGCTTGAGAAGTGTCTGGGGGAGATGAAGATGGGAGGAAGAGCTTGAGATCTGCGTTGCCTATCACTCCCTGGCGCAGCACCATGAACTAGGTCTGCTCTGCCTGGGCCATAGGCAAAATCAAAAGGAGACACTAGGATGTTGCTCACAGTGCATTGGACCTCAGAAACTAAGTATAACACCAAAGGGGAGAGGAAATTTTCTTTTATTGCTGTATGAATCCAAGACAGAGAAAATCCAAGAGATTACAGAGCCATGTAGGAGCTAGAGAGTCAGGATCTGCATCCTGGGTATCACCTGGAGAGTGCAGGCTCAGCATAGGCATCAGCATTGTCACCCAACACATCAGTGACAGTACTGAGGCATGACTGCCGAGGGGCGTTCAGTGGACATTGACCATGTAAGCCAGAGAGGAAGAACTTAAGATTAGGGTCATGCAGTTTGGAGCAAGAGCCAAGAAATTTTTATCTTTACCCTCAGTGTGCCTCCATTGTACCTAAATATACAAGTAAGACTTGAGGAAATTTGAATTACATTGGAGAATCTTATTGGAATTATCATGATTTTGGATTTTTCCGCAAAAGTAGAGCCCAAGAAAAGCGTCTGTGCCAGTAGTTTATCTAGGAAATGATCCAAGAGAGAGAGGGTAGGAGGGAACAGCACTGTAAGAGGACATTATCAAGTTGGTCACCGCTGTGTGACTAGGGCTTGACCCCACTAAGACCTTCTGAGGAGCCATATAGAATATGCCTCATTTATCCATCATTTATCTATCAGCTCCCATCCCCCATTAGAAAAGGGATGCCCTATTGGGCTTAACTCCCCTGCCCTTTCAAGGTACACACGCCTGAGTGGGTTTCCACAGCCATCTTACAGCACAGCATTTGAGAAATCCCAGGGCAGAAAAATGTGATGCAGATGAAGTGAGGCACTGTCAGAATATATTTGTGCAAAAACTAGTTGCTGCAGCAGTGACTGGAGTAAAATGTAAACTGAGAAGCTGTGAAGATGTGAAGTGGTACACACAAGGTGTCTGACAGAGTACATCTCCTGCACTGCTCAGCTCCACTCATGCCCTACATTATTAAATCCTGTTCACCAGAGAGCTCAAGGTGGTGGCCAACCACAGTCTCTACAAAGGATTTAATACGGAAAGCTTCCTGAATAAAGCTATAGTCCCTATTGCTGCAACTGGTGGAAGGGGTTTGATGCAATCAAACTGTTATTAGGTGCTTGTTTGGTCTCTTCAAGTGATGGGGCCATTTAGAGGATTAGTATCAGTCTCTGTTGTTGCCAGGTTGGGCCCTCAGCTTTAATGAGATGGAACCCAATGCCATTGCAGTCATGTATAACTTCCATCCTTGTACCATATAACCACTCTACCATCAGCCCATTCCACAGAGCTGGAGTGGCTGAGACAGAGGGTGGCTGAAATCTGCAGGACAAGTGATCTGTCGACTCAGTTGATGAGGGCCTCCTCCAGATGACCGTTCTTCACTGAGCATTACCATGAGACACAGAAAGCCAATACTTTATGCCTACTTTCATGGCTCCATGCACATGCCTCTTACTTATACTTCTTGTCTTTGATCATCCAAGCTTGACTTTTTTAGGGCCTTGATTAACCAGCCAAACCATTTGCCACTACCCCAGACTCTATGTACATTGCCACTTCAGGGCATTTCACCCGCTATAAAAAGTAACTGCCACTGCACTATTCTCAGCTTTACTCGCTTTCCCTTTGCCACTTTCTTTTAGGGGAACATCCTTCAGGGCCATGCCTGGGTGCTATATCCCCCTGATCTTATGATTCTGAGGGCGGAATCATGCCCAGATCATGATGGGTAGCATCTATTACATAATTATTTGATGTCCTATGGCCAGGTACTCATTCTCTATTAGAAGCCAGAACATGCCAGGAGGTGCTCTTCAAATGGAGACTATTTCTCTGCTGCAGAAGCCATGTCCTTTCCCCAGAACCCTACTGATGTATATTATGATGCTTTTATTGGAGTTTGCAAGAATATCCACACACCTTATTTATCCACAACAGACTCCTTTAGCACCATTAACCTTGTTGGCTTATATCCAGCCTGGACCTGCTGCAAAGCTCTCTCTTGCTCTGGCAGTACTCCCAAGGGCTTCCTTCCGAATTCTAAGCAGCTTACCAAGCACCATGACTCTTTCTCAGTGGTAGGAGGATGCAAAGTGCAACTACTTTTCACTTATCTCAAAGAGCATGTCCTGGTAAGTCCCAGACCATTGAACTTCTAAAATATTCATTGACTTGGAAAGCCCCTTTATCCTTATGGGGTTGTCTCCCGCCCTCTGGCATGCATGTGTCTTATTAGAACATCCAGATTACTTGTCACTTCCTACTCACCAGGTCCAATTAGCATGATGTCACTAATGTAGAGGATCCTCATGACATTCTGTGAAATGCCATAATGATCATTGTTCTTGCAGACTATATTATGGCAGCAAAAAGTAAGATAACATATCTCTGTGTCGAGGTAGTGAATGTGTACTTGTGTCCCTCCAACATAATGTGAACTTACTTTTGAGCCTCCTGAGTGATGGGTATTAAAAAGAATGCATTTGCCAGAATAATTACCACATACATTATACCAGAATAATGAAAGCTGTGCTGATCTACCCAGGGAAAACCTCCACATTTCTCCACAGCATCTGTAATTGGGGCCATCATGTGCCATAACCCTATGGCTTTTATAAAAGTCATACAGATAAATCAATCAACTAGGAATATGATAAGGACCACCATCCCTACAGCCTTTAAATCTTTAATGATGACATTAGCCTCTGCAATTCCTCCCAGGGTATGGTATTTATTCTGAGTTACTATCTCAGTCACAAAAAGACACATGAGGGGGTTCCCACAGCTTCAGGGCCTTCCACTTAGTCCTTTCTTCCTTGATGGCACAATACAGATATGCCATAGTGTTTTCTGCCCAAGGAATGGATGGAGGTAGCCCTTGTCCACTGGCTCTTATCTCCCTATTAGTCAGGATTGCCCTGATCTTCAACCCTCAACCCTTCCAGATTTTGCATGCATGAGAGCTAAGTAGCCACCATATCAGTGATGTCCCAGGGCATAAGAAAAGATCCAGCTGAAGGGAGGTACTATCAAAATACACCTGCACAAAGCTAGTTGTCACATCTGTGATTAAAGCAAATGGTGGCCAAGAAAATGTGAGGTGGTGTACACAAGTTATCTTATATGGTGGTGCACTACCAATCTTTACTGCTTACTAATTAGTTATGACCTCCCACATCCCCATCTGATTCATTACTAATTAATTGCTACCTCTAGAATAGTACAATGTTGGCTTGCCCAACTCCTAACTTCATGATGCCATTAAGTAAAAGACTAGGCCTTTCACCAATTGTCTTGGTCCTTAGACTTTTCACATACCTCCCAAATGAAAAAGAAAGTGGGATGGGCATAGTGGCTCATGCCTGTAATCTCAGCACTTTGGAAGGTGGAGGCAGGAGGATCACTTGAGGTCAGGAGTTCAAGACCAGCCTGGCCAACAGGGTGAAACCTCGTTTCTACTAAAAAATATAAAAATTAGCTGGGCATGGTGGCACACACCTGTAATCCCAGCTACTTGGGAGGCTGAAGCAGGAGAATTGCTTGAACACAGGAAGCAGAGGTTGCAGTGAGCCGAGATTGCACCACCACACTCCAGCCTGGGCTACAGAGTGAGACTCTGTCTCAAAAGAAAAAGAAAGTGATTGAAACTTCTCTGGTGGAGCATTAGAATTCCTGGAATAGGTATATTCATTCTAACTGGGTTTATCAAATCAAAAAAGAATCGTAGTCAATTTCATGTGACCCACAAAAAGCATAGAATGCCATAGGCTCCCTTGAGAAGTGTCAGATGAGGCAGGGTCCTGAAAGATGTCATGAAGCAGCTAGCCTCTACGTTCAATTATAAAATTTAAAAAGTCAAAGCCTAGTTTTTCATAAGCTAAAAGGGAGTATATGGCCCACTTGCTGAGAAGTCTCTTTCCTTCCCTAACTACTTGGAAGAAATCCCCTGTCAACTGAGTTGAGGCCCTAGGATAGGCAATTAGGTGAGCAAGGAAGCCTATGACAGCAGCTTCTTGATTCCCAAAACAAAGACTGGGGAAGGAGTAGTGCCAGACCCTGAAAAGGAAGCTTAGGAATTGTGCCTGGATTGAGGCTCAGCAGGGCTGCAGTGCCGGTTCCCTCAACAACACAGAGAAGAGGAAGTTTAAAAATCCACAAGAAGAGCCTCAGTTAGGTAGAAACGATAATCCTTATATTCAGAGGGATTTACAGTTCATGAAACTTTTGCCTCAAGGTTTTCTTCTTTTGGTTTGATCTTAACTACAAGGGAGCAGGGGGCCTACCCTGTAGCCTCTCCTTCTGATCCCCTTCTGATGTCTAAACCTTTAAATTTGATTTTCCTTTTTTGGCCCTGAACCCTTGAAGAGCAGAAAATTAACACTGTGTTTCTAAATTTGTCCAGAACAAATGTTCACTGCTGCTGTAAGGATTCTCTTCCTACTCAGGTGTAAAGCTTTCAACCCCTGGATCAAAAGTTGATATGTTGTCCCGTTTTTGCGTATCTATCTTTTCTAAATTTTCTATAATGAACGTGTTCAGGCAGTCCTTGCTTTGCACAAGTTCCTGTGTGCACAAATTTCAGTTACCATGGTTTAAATAACACCAGTCCCTTAGTAACACGGTTCAGATTCCAGTTTCCACGGTATATTAACTGTGAAACTTCCCTGCTCAGTCTTGAGTACACAAATCACTACATAAATAACGGATGTACATCATCATCATCATTAGCCAACCACGTCCCTCCTTTCAGTTCATCCAGGCTCGGTCACTGCACATCTATTATTCAGTTCACTCACAGACAGCAAACCAAGGGGTTGTGCTGTCTCCTTGTCTCCCGGGGATAAACCCACATGACAGTTTACAAAACCAGGTAATCATAAGAAGCAAATGGCCCAGATGAAACACAGCAAAGGAATGAGAAGTGGTAACACTGGGAGTGAAATTCGAACCAAACGTAAATGGAGTGATCGTAGAAATCGCTGACTGTGGAATGTGGACACTGCCTGTATCTGCAGCCTGAGAAGCTTAAAGAAGGTGAACTTACCAACACCAGTTAGAAAGTAACTGTGATGAAACAATGAAGATGCTCCAGAGGAAGTGACACCAGCAATAGGAAAAAAAAAACCCTCTCATTGAAGGAACTCTCGGAGATATTTCATGACATGGAAGGCACAAAGGATACAATATTGGCAACTAGTCGAAACTTAGAAAGGATATGACAGCTCACCAAGGCGTAGAAAAAGATGCTCGCTCTATCATAAGTTACAGAATGAGAAGAAGGTAAGCACCATTCAAACTATTTTTGATAAGATTTTTACACAGGAAAAAAAAACCTGTAATTCTCAGTACTTTCAACATTCTAAATTACAGAGTACTAAATAAATGTGAGCTTTAGTATTTTTTCATTACTCTACATATTTAGAATGGAAAGTAAGAGAATATTTAATGTTATGACAAAATTTGTTAAAGGCTACAGGACAATCGTAATTTTTCCAATTGATCATGAAAATCACTGCACAGTTTTAGCTTACGTGGTCATTTTTATTGTTCCATACTACTGGCTAAAGTGGGGATTGCATGAGATGAAAAAGGTGCTTTTAATATGTGTTTTTGCTGGGCAAAGTGGCTCACGCCTGTAATCCCAGCACTTTGGGAGGCCGAGGCGGGTGGATCACCTGAGGTCAGGAGTTCAAGACCAGCCTGGCCAACATGGTGAAACCTCATCTCTGCTAAAAATACAAAAATTAGCTGGGTATGGTGGCACATGCCTGTAATTCCAGCTACTCAAGAAGTTGAGGCAGGAGAATCACTTGAACCCGGGAGGCGGAGGTTGCAGTGAGCCGAGACTGCGCCACTGCACTCCAGCCTGGGCAACACAGTGAGATTCTGCCAAGAAAAAAAGAAAGTAAGAAAGAAAGAAAGAAAGAAAGAAAGAAAGAAAGAAAGAAAGAAAGAAAGAAAGAAAGAAAGAAAGAATATGTGTTTTTAAAAACTAACAAGGAACAAGAATGTTTTTTCTGCTACCTCATGTTAACTAGTGTGTCTCTAAGATGAACTATATTCTTAAATAGCAAACATTTGAGAATTGATCAGCTTCTGCATACACAAGAATTGTAAATATCCAACTGCATACATGGTGCAAGTAAAATAATCTATTACATCCTTTTTAACATTTTTGGTGTAACAGAGATGGAAAAGTAATAGCTTATGAAGTAGCATATTTATTTAATCTATCATTTAAAAAATACATCATCTAAACTTTTTCAACTGAAATATTTTTGGTTCTCAAAAAAATATGGAAAAAACTTTCCCTAAAATGTTCTCCAAACTTTCAGGTAGGTGGGTTCCGTCTTTGACTTTGCAATTTATTTATTTATTTAGAGATGGAGTCTTGCTGTGTCGCCCAGGCTGGAGTACAGTGGTGTGATCTCGGCTCACTGCAACCTCCACCTCCCGGGTTCAAGCGATTCTCCTGCCTCAGCCTCCCAAGTAGCTGGGATTACAGGTGCGTGCCACCACGCCTGGCTAATGTTTTGTATTTTTAGTAGAGACAGGACGGTCTCGATCTCCTGACCTTGTGATCCACCTGCCTCAGCCTCCCAAAGTGCTGGGATTACCAGTGTGAGCCACCACACCCAACCTGCAATTTATTTTTTAATAGATATCTATCCTAGCATTTTCCAGGACCTAAAAGCTTTCATGAAAAAATTAATGTATTAAGTATCTTCTATGTTTGAGGAGCTGTAATATATTTGGGGAATATAGAAATGTTGCAAATGGTTAATTTTCAGTCTAGTATCCTGTAAAATGTGGTGCTTCTGGTAATGCTTGGGAGATTTTATCATTGTGGAAATGCTTTTGCTTAATTAGATTCTCCTAGTGTTCTAGGAGCCAACATTCACAGACTGCACTTTTAAAGGGATGATATTTTCACATTTCCTTAGTACAGTTCTTTTAGTAACAATATTTATATAAAAGTTATTATGACATATGAGTCATAACATTTGTTTTAATTCTCAAATTACCTGGTAACCACTGTTAATAGTTTGGTATATACACACTAAGATAGGCAGTAAGTAATTTGTTGTATTTACATTTGTACTTTTCTCTGTGCTATTACACACACACTTACACAAACACACACACACCCCTCACATGTACATAAACAGGTTAAAATTTATATCCTTTCTTCCAAGGAAAATGAGATTATCCTATAGACAGGTGTCTGAAACTTGCTTATTCACCTGTGAGTATATCACAAGTATCTCTTCAAATTAATACATGAATATCTAACTCACTATTTTTAATAGCTGCAAAATATTTCTCAGCATGGGAAGAACATAATTTATTCAATTATCTCACTACTGATGGACATTCACATTTAAATGTTGTCTGGGTTTTTTTTAACCCCTATAAACAAAACTACAATAAACATTCAAGTGTGCACACACATGCATGGTCTATTTTTGTGGATAGACTCTGTAGCTGACTCTTCAATATCCACTCCCAGATAAATAGTCAAAGCCAAGGATAATTCTATCCCTTTGTTAATGATTGGTGATAAATGGACAAATGTCCATGATAAATGGACCCAGTTCTGGACAGTAAATGTGAGGGGAAGTTGATATGGAAATTCTGAGATTTGATTCATAAAACTGCTTCAAGGCCAGGCGCAGTGGCTCACACCTGTAATCTCAGCAGTTTGGGAGGCCAAGGTGGGCAGATCACGAGGTCAGGAGATCAAGACCATCCTGGCTAACACGGTGAAGCCAGTCTCTACTAAAATTATAAAAAATTAGCTGGGTGTGATGGCCCATGCCTGTAATCTCAGCTACTTGGGAGGCTGAGGCAGGAGAATAGCTTGAACCCGGAGGCGGAGGTTGCAGTCAACCGAGATTGCGCCGCTGCACTCCACTGCAACCTGGGCAATAGAGCAAGACTCTGTCTCAGAAAAAAAAAAACACACACACACACACACCTGCTTCAAACACCATGTTCCAACTCAAAGATAAAAATGACAATAAGGATGAAGAAAAGAGAAATACTCTTTTCTCAAAAGAGAAAATCCTTGTGATACTCAATGACATTTTGGCACACTAAATTAACCAACTTTAGCGTCTACTCTGTTTTCTGGGCTTCCTTTCAGGTGAGAGATACATTTCTTACTATTTAAGCCAATTTAGTTTTTCTGTTCGTTATAGCAAAGAACACATCCTATCAGACACACCTCATGTATAGTTTTATTTCTGTGACAAAAATTTCCAAAAGAGGGTTTGCTGTATTTTTACTGTATTTGAGTCTGACAGATTACAATTCAAAAATACTGTAACAATGCATACTTCTATCAGCAATGGTGTATGGGAATGCCTATTTTCCCCATACTTTCACAAGGAAAGGAAAGTATCAACTATATGAATTGTAATTCAGTTTCAAGTAATAGGTAACTAACCCAAAGGGGCTTAAATTTAAAAGGGAGGTTATTTGGCCCATATAACTGAACAGTCCAAGAGTAGATGTGTATTCAGATAGGGCTTGGTTCACAATATATGTGAATCAATCCATGGAACAGAAGAATTAATGCAGGACAAGAAAAAAGAAATATATAAATATATATAAATATATATAATATAAAATGTATATAAATATATAAATATATATATGTGTGCGTGTGACACCACTGTTTTAAATTTTTCCCAATATATGAAAAATATGGCATTTTACTAGCATTTTTCTAACCAAAGTTGGTCGAAGTGAGATTTGAATACAAATCAAATGACTCAGAAAGTCTGTTACCAATACCCTGTATTATATCCTTCACATCAGCTCCATTTGAAATCCTGAACTATAGAAAGCCATGAAAGAAATAAAATACTGTCTAGCAGTTCTATGAAGATGACAAAAGATTTAGAAATTCTGCCCGGGAAAACTTAGTGATATGCTAAATTTTTACAGCCTATAAAATAATGTATCTTCTCAAGAACAATTAAGGGTTTAATTGTTGCCTTTTGTTGAGGAAAAATCATGGAAAGATATTGAGTAGCAGGCAGAGGAAAGGAATCAAATTAGATCCAGAAGGCATCAGTTTAATCACAAAAATCCTATTTCTCAACAGAAAAGGTCCCACACAGGGCTGGGTGTAGTCTGTCTGTGTTGCTTGTCTGCCCTGCACCCTCCTCCGGTTCATATGGTCCTGATGGAATTGTGAATGATTACCTCATCATCCTCAACTCAAGAGCCATCATGTGACCCAGGCCAACCAATCAATATGCCCCATCCCTCTGATCATGGTGAATGGTTCTAAGATGGGCATGTGACGTAAGTGGAGCCCATTAGAATCCTCCTCAGGACTTTTCTGCCAGAGTAATTGGAAGAGAATATCTCTTTTCCATTGGGGTTGATAGCCTGTCATCTTCATGAAGCCAGCTGTAGCCCTGAATTTCCAATTCATGTGGTCAATAAATTTCCTATTTTGCCAGGGCTGCTTTGTTCAGTTTTCTGTTTTCCAACAAAATGTTTTTAAGCAATATAGTGGGTCACTCACAAGTCTGTTGTAGCTCCTTCTTCTGAGGCTATTAATATGAGAGAACTTATGTGCAGAAGGAGGGTGGTCAAATGACACCTCTAGAGGTTGGTTGCATCTCATCAGGGATCTGTCTAGTGGTGGATGTAATGGAAATAAAAGAGAATGCAGGGCTGGTGTGATTCTCACTTCAAATTCTCAGAAACGCATTCATTGACCCCACATTCTTTAAATACGATTTCAGAACCCATAGGTGAGAGATTTTTAAGTGATTTACAATACATAATGAAAAAAGCTATAATCTTTTTTCCTTTGAGAAAAAAAAAGAAAAGAAAAGTTGATTCCTATTTACAGTTATTCACACAAACCAGATTCTGGACCAAGTGTCAACTGCTGTGTGATTAGCCAAAAGAGTACTTCTTAAATAGTCCTTTCTAAAATTCAGTTAGTCAAGCCAATGTATCCATCAGGATGTGAGTTGGAAGCCAGGCTATGATAGTTGGAACCATAGCCAAATTAAAGCCTTTCTGAGAGCCTTTGTATCTTGGGGTTTGAAGGGAACAGAAGGAGCTGAATTGAGTTCTAACCCGAAGGTATTTAGATTCTATGGAGAAGGAGAATAACATCAGACTATGATAAGAATGGCCACCATTTGGGGAGCTGCTTCTACAGGCTAGGTACACTGCACGTTTTATCCCATTTAATCCTCACAAATATTTTGTAAAGGAGGCATATTTAACCCATGAGTATTCACATGGGGAAACTGAGGCTCACAGAAATCAAGGTTTGTCCAGAGTTACGTAACTGGTGCATGAAGGATCTAGGAGTCATGATCAGTTCTAGCTTGTCCAAGGTCTGTGCTTTGGGTCTCTTCCCTAAACTCCATGTTTTTCTTACAGTGTTTTGTGGCCATCTACAGCTGAGTTTATGAAGTTTTGACTTAAGGCATTCCTTCCGGAACTAGACTTCTAGCCAAGACCACCGAAGGAATCAGATTGCCTCCACAGTTACTACAGTATTTCTTGGTCTTCTCTTCCAGAAGGGTGTTCTTCTAGAGGAACTGTGTACTGACTTGAAATGCCCCTATAAAATCTCAGTTCAAAGGTTGTGTATCTCCCAGGAAACAAACGGCTTTTTTATTCTTCACCACTAGCTTAACACTGCATTATAGCTGCTCATAACAAGTCATGGTATGCTAATTTATGAGTCACATGACACACTCAATTCACATTATAGACATTGCCCTGATTATATGTCTCCTTAACTGAAATGTTTACATAGTTGTGATGGAATCAATTTTATTAATTTTGCAGCGTTCACAGATTTCTCCTCTTCCCAAGACTGCCAGAGAGATCCTGTAATTACCTGCCCAGTTTTTCTTCTTAGGAGACATGAGAAAAGAATAGAATTCCTCTAATTATTTTCTGCTTGTTTGTGCCTCTGTAAATTTGACTCTTCTCAGAGATGAAACCAGCTGGGACACAGCTTCTTTAGAGTTGCACAGTGACACCTGCAAATAGTTAGCAGTGCACCAGGTACAGAAGCACACACACCTGGTGGCAGGGCAAGGCGGGGTGATTCCTGGAGCCAGATCGTCCCTGATGTGTTCCTTGCAGTGTTATCAGGGGGATTACAGGAAATAATATGCACAAAAAACTGTTTCTTAACTGCAAAGCATTGTGCAAACGTGAGCTGTTAAGCCAGGTGGTGTGTGCAATGGAGATTACCTTTTGCCGGGGGGTAATCATTTCAGTTTATATAACACTTATCACTCCAGGAGCCCCAAGCCCTTGTGAATATTATCCTGAGAAATATCACTTGAAATAAAATGCACATGCATAAACAGAATCTAGCAAATGGAGGCACCAATTATGATGACAATGGCGAAGGTCTTAAATGAGAACATAAACATTTTGACATGTCAGCTCCCAAGGATGTTGCCACTGTAGTCACAACACCTTCTGAGGGAAAATCAATTCTCAACGTTAATGTTTCCCATGAGTGTTGACTGCTCGGGGGACAGGGGAGGAAGAGGGAAACAAAAGTGGAAAAACATTTGAAAATATGAATTTTATTTTCCATAGCAGTATATTAGAAAACTCAAATATAACTCCACAACTCTTTCAAGAGTTTCTTTTTGTTTTCCAATGGTAACAGGAGGGAAAATAAGCTGTCATTATCGGAATGATCAAACACAGAGAGAAAAGAGGCAGAGGTAAGTAAAACACCAATTACAGCGTTGCCAATCTGTGTGAATTGGGATTCTTCCAAACAACAGTGCAAATGGATTTGAGGACGTGGGGAAGGGGATACGGAGGGGGCAGGGAAGAGAGAGCTGCCAAAATACAAGACAGGGAGGCTTAGAGAAATTGCCCCTTGGCGCTCTGGCAGCAGTTTAATCAGCCAGAGCCCTGTACATTCCCATGCACCAATTCCATTGTGTATGTTCACTTGCAGATTTGGCTTCTGGCTTGCTCTCTTTGTTTGGGTAGCTAGGCATGAAAAACAATCATCTGCAACCAGAGCTCAACTTAATTCCCAGTTCCTCTCTGGAAACTATCTGTTGGCATCATGAAATGTTCTGTGTAAAAGGCCATGCTTTGACTGATCAAAAGTGGGATTTCAGACCCTCCATCAGAGTCTTTGTGGATGAAACTAAGCCAATTCTCGGAAAGCGACAGAAGAGGCCTGAACCTCTGGCATAAATTGCATCTCCCCAGCATCTCACTGTTCCTGCCAATGACAAACAGGAACCCCCGACGATTTTTCCTCTCTCTCCTGGCAGTGCAATGATGGCCCAGCTGTTTTCTCACTATAAAAAGGCAGTCACTTCTCTCTATCACTCCAGCCTATAGCAAAAGGTCTACTTACATTACTGATTGAACAACCAAGTATCATATGAAAAACCACAAAAGAAATTCACAGGAGAGGCTTTAAGATTGCTGATCATTTTATCCACATCCCAGCATCTACATCTGAGCATGGTGCTCAGTAGATATTGCACGGATGAAGGACAAGAAATTTGGAAAAATACTGCATTGTCTACTGTTTTCAGAAATATTTGTGCAGGGTAATTTTAATGTCTGCCATTTTCCCTTGGGTCAGGGAAGCCACTGTATGATATTATAATTGCTTTGATTTGTATCGTGTACCTACTAGGTTCAAGACACATTCAGGAGTGTTCTGAAAAACATAATAGAAACTGACAGAAAAAAATGACTAAATAGACTTCCAGTAAATATGAAAGATTGAATACAGAAGTTTGTTTTCCCTTTTCCAAGCCCCTCTAAAATGACAGGAAAATAAAAATAAAACATGGATCCCCCAAAACAAAGGAAACAGAAAGGGAAATGACCACAGATGATAGACAGCCACAAAATTTTGGACATGGCAACCCAAGAAGAGAGAGGGATGAGGTTACGGGAGGAGGAGTCAACCAGAAGAAGCAAACCAATTTGTAGCTCAGAATCCCCAGAAAGTGTCAGGAATTGAGGATGTCAGCTGCCTCTGAAGGCAGATTGAAAACAAGACAATCGATTAAAAATCTTTGTAAGGAGTAGGCAAATTCTGAGGTCTCTTCATCAACCCTTTGTGGCCTGGTAGCCAACTCTCCCTACTCCAGCAGAACACCAAAGATGTCCTCCCTAGAGATGTGAATGAACAGGTATTCCAGACTTGGGAACACCAGACACAGCTGAGGTACCACAATTAAATGGAGAAACTAAGCAAAAAATCACATCATAAACAAAAAGTCTGACCAACTCCACCCCCTTCTTTATGTCAATTCTCGGAAATACTGCATTGTCATTAAAGCTTAAAACTGTAGACAGGAGAGAGAAAACTAGTCATAAATAACTAGAAATAAGAATAGCATCATCTTCTCAATAGCAACAACGGCAGCTTGATCTCAATTTACTCTGATTCAATCCCACCCTCACATACCTCAAAATACTTGGTTCTGTGGCTTTGACTTCATACAGAGACTCCTATAAAATACTGATGTTTGCCTCTTAAAGCATAGCATATCCATCCAGCCCCTGTGACCAAAGAAATGGTCTTGGCTCTCATCCTAAAGAGATATTAAGAAGCAGCCTTAACAAAGGAAAAGACCAGCATGGATTGTGCCCCTAGACCTTCTATTCTTTGGATAGGACTTTACTCTTAATTCCCTGTTCTCCTCTTTTGATTATAACCTAATTGGCAACTGTAGCAGCCAATCTAAGATATGTTCTTGATTTCTGCAATGTAGCCAGAGGTGGATTTCATCACATTCTCCTTTTTTTTTTTTTTTTTTTTTTTTTTTTTTTTTTTTTTTTTTTGCTGGTGATGGAAGGAGCAATTGGGTCATGAGCTTGGTTTGATGATTAAATAAATGGCTTGGTGACATTTGGAGTGGCAGCTTTCCAGATCTGCAATCACCACAAAACTGCAGACACAGACAATGAACCTGGGGTGGAGTTGCTGGGTTCAGAGACCATAGATTGGATATTACCTTACCATTAGAACATCAGTCTTGATTTCCCTTTCTTGGCTGCATTTAGGGACTAGATGCCCGCTCCTCCACAACTATGTAATGGAGACAAGAAGGTGATACAAAGAAAGTCCACCACAGTTTACGGAGCCTGCAGAAGCCAGTGTGCTTGACACACACTGTCATCCTGTCGTTTCAAGTATTCTTTTTATAGTGGAGGAGGAGGACGAAGAGGAGGAGATCAAATTTTAAAAAGAATGATCTCATCTTTTTAGGTGAGAAGATGGAGAAGATGAATACATTTGCTTTCAGCAAACCAATGGAAGTCAATTTGCATGATCTGAAAAGGAAAATGCGAAGCTAATTGTTCTATACAAGGCAGAATTTAAGAAATACAATTCCTAAGGACTCCAATGGATACAGCTCTGGTTCCTGGACTTCGTGTTTTGGCTTGGTCTTTCTGCTTTTTCAATTTTGTCACTGGTAAGACTGGCCCCATTTCACCCACGAGGAGCACATTTCCAAGGTTAAAATGCTGAGTTAATTAGAGAAAGTGGTGTTATTAACTGAATGGTGATAGAGAAGCAGCAGCAATTGAGGGAAAGGAGATGATAAGTTGTTTAGGGGCATGGTGAATTTGAGATATCTTGCAGAACATTCAGATTAAGGTTCTTATGACCCCTGAAGTTGTCACATGTTAACTAGAAAACAGACCTGCCAGGTGCAGTGGTTCACACCTGTAATCCCAGCATGTTGGGAGGTCGAGACGGGCAGATCACTTGAGGCCAGAAGTTCAAGACCAGCCTGGCCAACATGGCGAAACCTTGTCTCTACTAAAAATGCAAAAAATTAGCCTGGTGTGGTGGCAAGTGCCTGGAGTCATCACATAGCCCCACTCAACCACCAAGGAGGCAGGAAATATCATCCAACCATGAGTCTGGAAAGAGGAGTGCTGCCATCAGTGAGCCATGTTAATAACTACCTTAAGGCCCAGGGCAGAATTCGTATAAACATGCTGCTTCAGAGATGTAAGAACTAAGAGTTAGCATAGAAAGAAGTTAATGAAAGAACCATCAGACATAGGAGGAGGACCAAGAAAGCAAGAGTCGAGGAGGACCAAGAAAGCAAGAGTCACGGATGACCAGGAGGAAGAAGAAACAGTGAAGAAAGATGCAAGTGATCAGTGCAGTAGTTTCTGATAGGAAGGTGCACCATGCACAGTTAAGACAGATAGATTTAAGAAGGCCAACCAGCTGTCTCACAAGGAGAGCTTCAAAATGGCACTCATCTCCTTGATGGATTTCTCAGGATCACAATTTCTTCGCCTCAGCCCAACCCTAACACCACATCTAGCCATAGTTGTTATGATGCACACGTGGGGTTGCCTGTTGCCACTGAACATTCTAAATGTCTAATCCCAACTCTCTTGCTCTGGTGTCATTCTTGTTAAGCAAACTACTGCTTATGGTTTGGCTTCCCTTGGATATCTATCTTTGGTAAGAGAAAATGTTAGTCATACAGACTTAGAGCATTTCAGACCACATGACAACTCCACTATTAATTGGGTAAGTTTAAAACTCAGTATTCTGATACTTCATTGTGATGAACGTGGTATATATGAGTCTCCCGCCAAATGGTTCCACCCCTGATATGCAGGCAAATATAAGGCCCATGAGCCTTATGTGTAATATCTGATTTTTCTATGAGCATTTAGCAGTAAAGAAAAAGCCAATAAAGGCAAATTTCCTATTGAAGAGAGACAGAGGGGAGAATAAAAAGGAGAATTCAAGAAGGGGGAGAGCTGGATAACAAGGAATTAGGCAGTAAATGTAATAGGGAAAACAGAGACCATGAGTGGAGACTGCAATTTCAGACATTTAAAGAGCTTGGTGGCCTTTTTGTTTTTGCTGAATTTAAAATGGGACTGCAGGCCTGGTGCAGTTGCTCACCCCTGTAATCCCAGCACTTTGGGAGGCCAAGGCAGGCAGATCACTTGCGGTCAGAGGTTCGAAACCAGCCTGGCCAACATAGTGAAACCCCGTCTCTACTAAAAATGCAAAAATTAGCTGGGCATGGTGGTCGATGCCTGTAATCCCGGTTACTTGGGAGGCTGAGGCAGGAGAATCACTTGAACCTGGGAGGCAGAGGTTGCAGTGAGCCAAGTTTGCACCACTGCACTCCAGCCTGGGCAACAAAGCGAGACTCCATCTCAAAAAATAAATTAATTAATAAAATAAAATAAAATGGGACTGTAATTGTTTACAGACTATGAAGTGAGTATAATTTGGCAAAATAATTAAGGTTATTGATGGTGGGATGAAAATACCAAACCTGATTACATGCCAGAAGACAAATATGTATCAGATTTTTCTATTTATAAAAATAAGCATGCTGTGAATTGCTACATAAATTATATTAGGGCAAGATTATAAACTACAATACTGTATACAATAATAGGCATTATAATATAAATTATAACACATTATAAAATGATACAATACACTTCAGTCATCAAAACTAGATTGTTAGTGATTATTACACGACACAGGAAAAAAAGATGGCTGCTATATAATGTTCAGGGAGTAAAACAGCAGGATTTTTTCAAAGTACTTGCACTATTTTATCAGCTTTGAAAAGTAGAAAAGACTGGAAGATCTTAAGAATGAGTATGGAAGTGATGGTGTGATTATGACTGATTTTTATTTTATTCTTTATACTTTCCTGTGATATTCACATTTCCTATAATGAACTTAGAGTTCTTTTATGATAATGTAAATTATATAGAGAAGCATGCTTCCATTAGCAATTCTGTTTTTCAATTATTTTTGTTAGCTATACTGGAATTAAAAACTCATTCGATACATTAAATGTAACATTCTTAAATGCTGAGGGTATATATACTCCCAACTGCTTTTAAAATGAAGTTGTAATTAGATGGAATAAGAGAACTGAGACTAGTAAAGCTCTCTGAAGGTAATAGCAAAGGCGTAAAATACCCTATTTCAAATATTGTGAAATACTATATGAATGGCAATCTTTGGGATGTATTTTACAAAATACCACACATATAAATTAAAACTTGACTTTAGATCCCCTCATAGGTTTTAATACAAATAAGCAAACCAATAATGAAAATAAGATTATAGAGGCAACAGTGCACCTGCCAAGGAGAATATACTATTTTCTTTTCTTTTTTCAAGACAGGATCTTGCTCTGACACCCAGGCTGGAGTGCAGTGACACAATCACAGCTCACTGCAGCCTTGACCTCCAGAGCTCAAGTGATCCTCCTACCTCAGCCTCCCAAGTATCTGGGGCTGTAGGCACATGCCACCACACCTGGCTAATTTTTTTATTTTTTAGGGGTGGTGTTTCACTATGTTGCCCAGGCTGGTCTCAAACTCCTGGACTCATGTGATCTTCCCACCTTGGCCTCCTGAAGTGCTGGGATTACAGGCTTGAGCCACTACACTGGGCCTATATTATTTTCAAATAGTGGAGACATCCATTACATACTTGTAACATATATGTTAATTAACAATCAATATTCTAAGTATAGTTCCAAGCTCCATTTGGCAATATAGAATAAATGGAGGGTTTGCTCACATCTGATGGATATGACTTTCTCTGTGAAGACTGAAGTAAGATCATCTGAGTGTAAGGAGGCAGTATAAGTTCAGAAATTAAGGAAGGTAGAGATGCTTAAGGTAGCTTTGCAGAGAATAGGAGCGCAAGTCCACCAGACAAATGTTATAGGATTGCCATGGCTTGAAGCTTGAGACCTAGCCGTGGATGATTGAGTTGATTCGTGTATTTAATGATACTAATAGAATGATCCCCGTGAGCAAGCTGGATTCCAGGATGCAAAAAGAAAATAGCTTTATTCTTCACCTCCAACTGCCCATTTGAATTTTCTTTTGGGCCAGTTCTTTTCCCCTCCCCAACTTCAAATTAAATAATAGAAAGGTCTTTGGACTCTCTGATCATCTCAGATAATAAAATGCCCTCTGGTCACTTCAGTTCCAAACCACAACCTCGGTTTATAAATTAACCTGCCCAGAAACTCCCAAATTCACTGTAGGCTTGGCAATGCTTTAGACTAAGGGGCCTATAGTGGGGAATGAGATACCCATCTCTGTGTTCCCTTTAATGCTCCTTCTCCATGACCCTGACCTTCTTTCTCCAGCACTTAGCTACCAATGGGTCTTCCAGGATAGGAAGCAGAAACAGCAGGAAGGGAAGAGGAAGAAAGGTCTTATTTGACCTACATAGATATAAGCTGGTGTAGCTGCCCTCTGGCTCTGGCTGATGTTTCAAGCTGACTTTCATGCTCTTATTTCAGTATCTGTGGCCTCCTCAGACACTCACCTTCTGGACCTGTCCAGCTGGAATTCCTTCACTCAGGTAGTGCCTCTCCTTTAAGCAGCTGTTTACAATCTCCCTCTACTTCTCTGTCCAGTGAAACCTTCAACCTCTTTTTGTCAAGGACACCTCATCCATTCCAGGAAGCCCTCTGGGTTAGAATTCCTTTTAAAACAACTCAGACTCACATTCCTACTATGGATTTTATTTGGTCCTCAGAAAAATAAAACTTTGGCCTGGCATAAGCCAAAAAGTGCTTACTTCCTAAATGCGGCCCTCTGCTGTGCTGACAGAGTTCACTTCAGCCAGCCTCTCACTCAAAGACTTTCTCTTTTGGCATGAGTCAATGCCTGCCTGTGTCTCCATATTTCAAAAGATACATATCAAGATCTCTTTGAAGTTCTTACATGGTAGAGGGTCTGGAGGCGGGGTGGTAAGGAGTGTCAAATAGGAAGAATTCACAGCTGAAGGTAAAGTACAGATCACAAAACCTGTTTTCATGCACGTTCTTTAGAAGTCATTGATAGATGGGCTAATACTTTGCATTGGAATTTGACAGTATTCGGCATCTTTGGTTTTGGGGCCCAGTGAAAACTAGAACAAAGAGTTCTATTTTAACTCTATCTTTCTTCTATGCAATTTCTCCAGTACTGCTCAGCCTCCTAGTAGAAGAGAAAGATGGTTGGTTCTAAATTGTATCAAATAGAAATGATAAAAAATAGAGCAGCAAGGGGCTTTGGGCTCTGGCAAGAGTGATTGAATTGATGCATCATAGAATAAAACTGGAGAAGGAAGAAAGGAAGAAGATTAGTGGCCTAAAGGGCTCAGGAGGTTGGAGAATGTAGAAGAAATAGTTGAGTAAACATTCTGGAAAGATACTTTAACAGCTGATTGTCTAAAGGAAAGGGAGACAATATACAGTGGAATGGTCTTTGGGATTTGGAGCCTTATGGATGAGACAGATTACGGAATCATTCACAGGATTAGAGTACTGGGGAGGAGAACCGGTTTTCAGGGCATAATGATGAACTTCATTTTGAACAAACTGAACAGGAGAGGATAATGAGACATCTAAGTGGCATGGAGGCCTGGAGTTCAGAAGAACCACAGGATTCAAGATATGCCTTTCAGAGTGAAGACCAGGAACATTATCGGGGGTCAGGATTCAGTGACACCTACAAAGGAGAAAATGTGAAGACTGAAATGCAGGGGTTGAGAACCATTTTGTTAAAGGAAAGGGTATAATGAGAACTTGTTAACACAGAAGAAATGGAGTTCTCTGTCATTCAAGGCAAAGAGCTGCATCAGAGTCAAAGTAATCTGCTCTGAATAGTGCTTCATCCAAAAATATCTCCTCTTTTTTTCGCAATCATCTTTATTGTCTCGTTATGCAAGTAAACCTTCTACCTCTTAAGCCTCAGGTTCCACATCCATAAAATGAATACAATATTACTATCTACCTTCCATGGCTGTGATGAGGATATAGTGAGGCAAGGGGTGATATGCCTGGCACAGAGTACAAACCCAACCAACGTGAGCTACCCTTATCATTGTCATTATTATTATTTGTCACATTTGCCTCTGTTTAATCAATAATCATTCCTTTACAAGATGAGTATCCCAAACTTACTTCCAAATACTTTGCCATTTTTTTCACTCCTCACTTAGCCTTTCTGTCTGATTCAAATGGCACGGGGAAGGAGAGAATGATTCAAACATCACAGATTGCTGTTACCCTGGCACAGTTAAGATAAGTATGTTGCCATCAGGATACTGGTTTGACTCTCAAGTCTGATGTTCAGTGGTTACTATTTTCTCTTAGGGACTGTGCTTAAGGTTTAGAGACATCGCCATCATCTAGATGATCGTTGCTCAATTGAAACATTTATTTGCTGTATTAGTTTTCTATTGCTGTGTAACAAACTTAATGCCTTTAAACAACACCCCGTGTATTAGCTCACAGTTCTGTAGGTCTGAAATCTGGGCACCACATGGCTGAAATCAAAGTGTAAATTGTGCTGTGGTTCCCTGGGATGCAAGGCCCTCCTACAAGCTCATAGTTGCTAGAATTCAGTTCTTCGTGGTTGTAGGACTAAGGTTCTGTTTTCTTAAAAGCTGTTGGCTGGGGACCTGTCTCAGTTCCTAGAGGCTGCTCCTCTCCATCAGCAGTTCACTACATAGCTGTATGCTTTCTTTCAGGCCAGCAATTATGTTTCTCTCTGATTTCTTCATCTGCTACCAGTCAGAGAAAATGCTCTGCTCTTAAAGGACTCACCTGATTGGGGCAGCCCACCCAAGACAACCTCCCAATTGCCATATAACATCATAATTAAGAGACTGATACCTCTTCAGATTCCTATCTTCCACCCTCACTCAAAGAGGAGGGGATTACACAAAGGCAAGTGTGGTTGGAGGCCTTCTTAGAATTCTGTCTACCACATTTACTTATGGAACAGCGTTTACTTCCTAGGCATTGCACAAAGCACTGTAGGGACAAAGAGACATTACAGTTGCCTTTGAGATGTTCCTGCTATAGTCCAGCACTATCAAATACAGAAGCCATTAACCACATGTGGCTACTGAGCATTTGACATGTGATTGATCTGAATTGTGCTGTGCTGTAAGTGTCAAATGCACAGAGGATTTCAAAGAATTAGTAGCAAAACAGACTGTAAAATATCTCATTAATATTTGTGTAATGACTACATATTAAAGTGATAACATTTAGGATATGTTGATTTAAATAAAATATAATATTAAAATTAATTTCATCTGTTCTGTTTACTTTTGTAAACTGTCTACCAGGGAACTTCCAATCACATAAGTGCATAAGTGGCTCGCATTATGTTTCTATTGGACAGTGCTGGTCTAGATTAAGAAAAACAATAATCACTTCAGAGTGTACTAGGTGCCATAACAGGAGAAGCCAGCAGTGTTTTGGGGTCACAAGAGGGAGTGGTCAGTTTAGCTGGGGAAGAGAGTGAAAATAGGAAAGACTTCAACTGCTTGGTTTCCCATTCATAGCAGACAAGGTAGAGCCTGATTTTCTATGCAAAAAATCCTTTCCCAAGAGATAGAAATTCTTTATATAAAACTGCAGAGTAACTACTAGAGACTTTTTATTTTAGAAGGCACAATTCAGAGCAAAATTTTAAAACAAATACAAATGCCCAAATGCACATTAGCATTTTTCTGACAAACCTTTAACTGTTCTGCCTCCGCCTGCACCTTTCTTGTCTTTCTCTTGGACACCGGCAGACACAGCTGATTCCCTCTCTCTGAGCTACTTTGTAGGGTCAAAACTTCCAGTTGCTCATCACCGAGAGCAGCCTATCTTCAAAATTCCTCATAAGCAGTGATTCTCTGGCTTTTTATCTCTCCAATAGGGGGCAGCTATTACCAGCTTAATTGGAGTGTAATTACCTTCTCGGCCCTCCCACTTAGTTCAAAGAGTTCTCTTTGGCTTCCTAGCTTACGGCAAATCAGAAAAAGAAAGAAATATTGAAATGTGATCTATAAAACTTTTTTCTGTGGTGGCTTTTTATCCCATTGGGAGTTTATCAGTTTTTGTTTTTGTTTTGGACTAGGCCATACTTCCCATAAGGACCCACGTGAATATTTTGTACTCATTAGACAAATACTTTTACAGGCAAATAGTTAATACTTGTTAAGTACATGCTATGTATTAGATGCCTTGCTAAGTACATCCTCTCATTTAATCTTTTCAGCTCAAAAAGGTAACAATAATAATATAATACTAAAAGTTAGAGTGCTTGCTATATGCCAGGTACTTTTCTAATCTCCTTTTATTTGTGATGAAGTTAATTTAAGGAGTTAAGGCTCAAGTGAGATAAGAGATGGGAAGTGCTAAGAACAGTGTCTAGCACTAAGTATTCAATAAATGTTAATAAATATTTAATCCTTGCAAAGACCCTGTGTCATAAAAAATATTGCTATCATTCCTATTTTACAGATAAATAAACTGAGGCTTAGAGAGCTTAAGGTCCTTGCCCTAGATCAGTTGTTCTCAATCTTTAAATATCCCAAATATCATCTGGAGGGTTTGTGAAAACACAGATTGCTGGGCCCCACCCTGAAATTCTCATGCAGTAGGTCTCCAGCGGGCCTTGGGGATTTGCATTTCTAACAAGTTCCCCAGTGATGCCCATGATGCTGCCCAGAGGAGCTCACTGCTCTAGATCATTGAGTTAATAAAGATTTCACCCCTGGCTGGGCGTGGTGGCTCATGCCTGTAATCCCAGCACATTGGGAGGGCGAGGTGGGTGGATCACCTGATGTCAGGAGTTTGAGACCAGCCTAGTCAATGTGGTGAAACCCCATCTCTACTAAAAATACAAAAATTAGCCGGGCATGTTGGCAGGTGCCTGTAATCCTAGCTACTTGGGAGGCTGAGGTATGAGAATCTCTTGAACCCTGGAGGCAGAGGTTGCAGTGAGCCGAGATTGCGCCACTGCACTCCAGCCTGGGCAACAAGAGCGAAACTCCTACTCAGAAAAAAAAAAAAAGAAAGATTTCACGCCAGCTCTTCATACTCCGCACGAGTATTCAACACTCTCTCTTTGTCATGTTATATTAATGGAGCTTGAAATGTCTAACATTCAAGCTAATGTCAGAACTTAGACAACTTTAAGTAAACCATAAAAGATTTTAAAGAGACAGTAGAAAATGACTGGCTCACATTAGATATTGGAAAGGTCTGAACCAAACAGAGCATCAGCTCTCTTTCTAAGGAGCATGCCATTCATAGATTCTCACGAATAAGGGTATTTTGCTCATTTCCAGCATCTCTATTTTTTAAAGTTTTCTGTTTTAGCAACTCATAGATGAGTTTTAGCTACCCATGTATGCTGGCAAAGCTGAGTATTATCTTTCCTGGATACGTATGTAGATGGACCTTGCCATGTAACTTATGGCTTGTTTGTGTAGAAGGGTGATACACAACACCTTCGTGAGAAGTGTTTTCTGCAGAGAAGAAAGGAGCGCTGTGGGATTGAGAGGAATTTACAATGCTTTTAATTAAAAACCAATGTTTTTGTTCTTAAAAAAATTTTGAAGCAATTCTAGCAAAATGTTGGGATTTGTTAAAACTGACCAGTAAGTACACAGGCATTTATTATACTCTTCTGGATATATTTCTAAATCTTTGAAACGTTTTATAATTACATATTTTTCAAAGGCCCAATGCCTACTATTTACTACAAAAAAAAAAAAAAGACAAAAACACAGGGAGCACAAGCAGATACAGTCCCATCTCCCACAGGAGTTACTGCCCCCTGAAGCAAGGAGCCCATAATCAAATAATCATAGATAGGCACATAGTTACAAACTGCGATCAGTTTTACAAAGCTAAGGGCTAGAGTGCTATGAAAGCTTCTAACTCTGGTAACTGACTAGTACTCCAAGTCAGGGAATGCTTCTCAGAAGAAGTGGAAATTCAGCTATGAGCCAAAGGCTACATAGGTGTTAACTAGGACACATGAGTTAGGGCACAAAAAGAACTATCAAAAGGCCAGGTGAGGCCAGGTGCAGTGGCTCACACCTGTAATCCAGCACTTTGGGAGGCTGAGACAGGGGTATCACTTGAGGTCAGGAGTTCGAGACTAGCCTGGCCAACATGGTGAAACCCCATCTCTGCTAAAAATATAAAAAAAAACTAGCTGGGCATGGTGGTACACACCTGTAATCCCAGCTACTCAGGAGACTGAGGCAGGAGAATCACTTGAATCCAGGAGGTGGGGAAAGAAAAGAAAAGAAGAGAAAGAGAAAGGAAGGAAGGAAGAGAGAGAGAGAAAGGGAGAGAGAGGGAGGGAGAGGAGGAGAGAGAGAGGGAGGGAGAGAAGGAGAGAGGGAGGGAGAGAAGGAGAGAGGGAGGGAGAGAAGGAGAGAGAGAGGGAGGGAGGGAAGGAGGGAAGGAAGGGAAAGAAAGAAAAGAAGAAAGAAAAGAAAAGAAAGAAAGGAAAGAAAGAGAGAAAGAAAGAAAAAGAAGAAATGGGAGGGAGGGAGGAAGGGATGGAGGGAGGGAGGGAAGAAGGGAGGGAGGAAGGAAGGAAGGAAGGAAGGGAAAGAGAGAGAGAGGGAGAAAGAAGGGAGAAAGGGAGAGAGAGCGAGAAGGAAAGAAAGAAAATAGAGTGGAACTACAAATGTTAAACCTTGAGTATTAAGGATCTGTTCTATAACAAGTATCATAATGGCAAACTAGCTCTCCAAAATAGGGGAGAAACATGTAATAAATCAGAAGAAAACTATGATTTCAATTTAACCTTGAGTTTATAAATCTCGTTCATCCTTTGCTTCCTTATGCGTAGAATGAGGAATCCCTTGAAGGGATAAAATCTTCATTATTTTATGAAATGAGGTCTTTTATGATCAAGATTTAACTTATGCTCATTAGTGATTATAGCTTTCTAGTTTCATTGTCGGGATGTGGGGACACAAAACATCTACCATCTGCTTGCTAGTGGTTGCTGACTCGTAAAATGGCATTTTCCCTCTTCTCTTTACATAATCATCACTGAGACTGGTTAAGTGATTTGACTTTGCCTTTTTAACACCTAGTCCTGAGCCTACTGTGAGGAGTCATCTAATAAGTCAAATATCTGTATAACTACTGTAAGCATTTTTTATATCCAAATTTTTTTTCCTCCAGGACCTAAGATTAATTCTACCATTAAAATTTTAAGTACCTGATTTTCTAGAGCCTCGCTAGGTACTGGCTTACTGTATGCAATTGTCTGAGGTCCTCAGGCATTCCTGGCTTTCTAAAGAAGTTTAAAAGAAAAACATAATAATAATCAGGGCTGATGCTATCTCACTAATCCCAGTTTGGTACACCATAGCTGTTTTCAATAGCTTTTATGCTTCAGGTTATACAGAAAGTAGAATTTTCCAATTACAAATTTTTTTTTTTTTTTTAAGACTGCAATGCAAGAGTGGTCCCTTTGACAAAGGGGTATTAGGCAGAATCTCCCAGCGTCGTTGACAATGGGCCACAATAATTTCTCTCCTAAAATATTCCTATATGATTCGTTTATTGCACTAAATAAAAGTGAATGGTGGCACATGCTCACATGGAATATCATTTGAAATCTCTCCAAGGGCTTCTTATTACTTTAAAAACACCCCATTACAGTAATTTATTGTTACATCTTATTCACTCGTGCTTGCTTCAAGGGCTGTAATTAGAACCTGGAGAGCCATCCAGGGGCATATGGCCATAGGTTGGCCATATTGCTCCAAAAGACTTTCTAAATTTTTATTATGGACATGAATTTTCAAACATACCCCAAATTAGAGAGAACAGCAGAATGAACCACCATGTACCCAACACTTAGCTTTGATAATTATCAATTCATGACTTTTCATGGTCTCACTCCCTTTCCATTCACTCAGTCATGTTTTAGATTCCAGAGAGGCTTTCAAAGGAAGCCATGGAAACTTCTGTGGCAATAACAACCATTCACATTCACTCCTGGAGATGCAGACTTTCTTGTGGCCTTACAGTGTGATCACAGCCATCAAAGGAGAAATGAACACGTTTCCCGAGGCACTCTATTTACATACTCAGGGTTTTTCATCAATCATGTAAAAGAGAGTTACATTTTCAGGTCAAAGTGACTCATCAAGCCAGAGGGGTGAGTCATGGAAGACATATGACGCTTTCCAGTTTAACCTGCTGTGTGACTATGAACACCTGTAATAGTCATCTTGCCATAAATCTCTCCCTGACCTTTTTGTGACAAGAGAAACTGCTTACCAAATCCTGAATCCTACCTGTATAGTAAGACATGATTTCAGTTTTTATTGCAGAAATCCTCTATTTAAAGAATTTAAATTTAAATCAAATTCAGAGGCAAATTCATATCTTACTTTAGAAGTAAAGCAAATCATTGGGAAAAGCACTGGGGGAGAGAGATTGAGATAGAGAAAGAGAGATTCTCTTTCAATCAGCGATTCTGTGTCTATTAGTTTTTCTTGAAGAAATAAGTCTTGAAAGGTGTATGTACTGGGTGTTTATTGCAGTAGATTGAATATTAGGAAAATATTGAAAACAATTATCCAAAAATTTAAGACTATGAAACTTAATTATGGAATATTCATACAATGAAATATTATGAAGTCTTGAAGAACGTTAGGAAAATGTGATATATTATTTTAAAAGTTATATCTTCAATAAATAGTGAAAAGAAGAGGACATCAGAAAAACCTACAGATTAAAAGAGACTTATGAAACTTCTTTTTTTTTGATGGGGGAGACAAGTTCTCACTCTGTTGCCCAGGCTGGAGTGCATAGTGTGATCATCGCTTACTGCAGCCTCAACCTCCTGATCTCAAGTGATCCTCCTGCCTCAGCCTCCCAAGCAGCTGGGACTATAGGTGCACACCACATGTCCAGCCAGGAAACATATTAACCAGTTGCAATGTACTGCATTGCCCTCATAAGTCTAAGCATGCACACATACAGAGTATTAAGGAAATGTAAACACTGACCAGTTATTGAATTATACTATGGAATTTTTATAATTATTTTTAAATGTGATAATGGTATTTTCTTTTTGAGTTCTATATTTTAGAGAAAAAATGCTATGCTGATTGGGGAATGTAAGGATATAGATGAAACAAGATTGATGAAGTTTGAAAGTTTACTATACACTTCTCTCTACTTATGTACATGTTGAAAATGATCCATTTGTTAAAAGGTTTTTTTTAAGTTATAAAACAGTGTGTATACTGTGACCCTATTTGTTAATTTATTTTAATATCTTTTTTCTTATTCTTCTATATAAGACATGACAATATTTTGATGTAAACATACTTTTTACTTATTCACGTATTTATTTTTTGAGATAGGGTCTCACTCTGTCACCCAGGCCTGAATGCAGTGGCATGATCTTGGCTCACTGCAGCTTCTGCCTCCCAGGTTCAAGAGATTCTTCTGCCTCAGCCCCTGAGTAACTGGGATTACAGGCATGAGCCACCATGCCTAGCTAATTTTTGTATTTTTAGTAGAGACAGAGTTTCACCATGTTGCCCAGGCTGGTCTTGAACTCCTGACCTCAAGTGATCCACCCGCCTCGGCCTCCCAAAGTTCTGTGATTACAGATATGAGCCACCGCACCTGGCCCAAACATACTTTTCATAATAAATAAGTAATTTGACAACTTGAACTGATTTACGCTAGCCATTAATCTCACAAAATTTGCTGTTTTCCCATTATATCTAATATACTACTGAGTTTACAGTTTGTAAACTATTAAAAATGACAGCATGAGATGGACTCACATGTTGTCTCAAATTAAGATCTTCTATTATCATAAGGCCCATGCATCAGTTGTGAGGTGACTTTTATCCTGTGGCCAGGGAGCCTGATAATTCATGCCTGGGGCAAGCAAGGAGATCAGGACAACTCACGCAAAACCCCGGACTTTCCAGTTTTCATACAAAGCTGGACTTTCATAAACAAAACAAGGAAAGAAACTGAGCATCTTAACAGGTGAATCTAGGGGAAACAAACATCTTTTTTATATAAATTATTTGAGTAATTTAGAAAAATTTTAAGGGCCATTTTGCCTAAATTAATAAGAAAATGTGGTTGCCCCATGTAGCAATTTTGCTCTTTTAAGATGGCCAGGTTTACCTCAGCTCTCAGAAAAAAAAAAAAAAAAATCATCACACCGTAACATTTTCACACTCCTAAAATAAGCTTTAAATTTTATTTATTTATTCATTCATTTGTTTATTTTTGAGACAAGGTCTCTCTCTTTCACTCAAATTGAGTGTAGTGGCATGATCATGGCTCACTGCAGCCTCTAACTCCCGGGCTCAAGTGATCCTCCCAACTCAGCCTCCCAACTAGCTAGGACTACGGGCACGCAACACCACATCTAGCTATTTTTTTTTATTTTTTGTAGAGATGGGGTCCCATTGTGTTGCCAAGGTTGGTCTCAGACTCCTAGATGCAAATGATCCTCCTGCCTCAGCCTCCCAAAGTGCTGGATTACAGTCATGAGCCACCACACCCGGCCAAGTTTTAAGTGGGCCTTCCTGAAAGTGAAAGTGACTGTGTGCATGTACAATGGAATTGGAATAAATTAAATGCAATGAACTTCTCACATCAGCCTCTGTTGATGGGTGGGCTGTGCTATGTACTTGCTCTTGCTTAAAGACCCAACCACACATCCTGTGTGCAGGAAAGACAGCAGTTTGGAAATTGCAGGACTGTGATTCTGCTCGTGCCCTCCAAGGCTCCAAACTGTTTGACTAGAAAATTCTGCTTTGCTTCTGGTGTTGGTCTCCCCTTTCTAGGTCTCTCAACTTCAGGCCCCGAGTCCTATCTCAGGTAACTAAGTTCTGCCCCACTCAACTTCTCAGTCCAAGTTCATCATCTGTCCAGAGTGAGTCTTTGCCACACCAGAATGGGGTGGAGTGGGCCTTGCCGCCCTGCCCTGTAGCCAGATGGGCGCTAGGTCTGGAGGCTTCTCCCCTGACCCCTTGTCATTCACAATAGCACCTCGGGACTTCTGTTTTGGTTTTCTGAATGTTCCCCTGGCCCATACCCAGGGGGAAGCCCAGAGTCTCAGCGCCCTAGAAGTGGCCCGTTTTCTTCCTGTAGTAACCACAGGCTGAGGTCTGACTCCCTTCATAAGGGACCACCTGAAACCACACTGCCCCCTCCTGGATGCCATTCCTCTTGCTATGACATCCATGCAAGCAACTGGCCACCCCCCTCCACTCATGTGGACACCCCAAAATTTTCTTGGGATGGGATTGAACTCTAATTTGCTATACCTGTAAAACATAATTAGGACCGTAGGGTATGCCTCAGTGGTAATACAGAAGCAGGAGCTGACTGATAAATTTTCAGGATTTTTGCAAGTTGGACTGTTAGACACCCCCAGTATTAAAATTTGAGTGATATAAACTTTTAATTAATCTATACTAAAAATAAAGGTCATACTCAAAACTCATCACTTCTTATCTTACAAGATTTTACTACTGTCTATGGTCTGGGTTATTTACATTGACTGTAGTGTTATTTGTATGACTGTAGTGTTATTTGTATGGTGGAAATTACTCCACTTATCAAATCATGGTTGAATTTCAACCATCGGTTGGCTATGGAGATAAAAGTTCAGTAAAAATCAATGAAAGCATTTTGTGAGGGTCAATTAGCCATATGGGACTTAAAATAAAGGGTATTGCATATTTTATTATTATTTATAAATGGCATCTACTCATCCTTTTTTGTATCGACAAATTTTATAAGTTGATGTATTTTATTTTCCAGAGAGCCCATTGTTAAGCATTTCCCAGCACACCACTGTATCCCATCTACCGGACTGTGAGCCCAGTTCTACAGTCTCATCCACTCCTTCGGTTCTGCTCACCTCCCACATTGACTTTGAGACTGTTGGAGAACAGGAGGCTCATACCCAACCCACTCTTAATTTATCTCATCCATGTGTCAGGACATCCATTAGCATAACACACCTGGCTTCGGCTCCCCCACACTCCTCTAGGCAAACTGACTTACCCGGTTGGTGAATTTGGAAGAAAAACTGTGTCATATATAGCTTAGCTTTTTTCCTTTTCTTAGGAGCTACCCACAGGAGGGGCATCTTTCTCCAGATGCAAAGCCTGCCCTGTTTTGATGTTGCCTGAGGCTGATGGGCAAGTTGGTCAAATCCCAAAGTTGAGTTGATAAGAACTGCACTTGCTTGAAGATAGAAGCTATGCTTTCCCAAGTAGCATTGACCAATAAGGAGCTACCCACAGGTAACAGGTGTGTTGGCCTCCATCTGCTGACTACTTGGCTTTATTTCTCAATTGGCTCAAAAATTGAATGGAGAAAAGGAGTGCTCTTTATTGGCCCCCTTAGAAACTCCACAGTGGTCCTCCCCCATCAGCCTTTGCTCCTGAGGTCCCAGAATGCCTTGTGGCCATGCCCATATTTCTTGGCACACATAAGCTCTTTCTTTCTTTCTTTTTTTTTTCTTGAGACAGAGTTTCACTCTCTCGCCGGGCTGGAGTGCAGTGGCACAATCTCAGCTCACTGCAACCTCTGCCTCCCGGGCTCAAGTGGTTCTCCTGCCTCAGCCTCCCAAGTAGCTGGGACTACAGGCGCGCGCCACCACTCCCAGCTAATTTTGGTATTTTTAGTAGAGACAGGGTTTCACCATGTTGGCCAGGATGGTCTCAATCTCTTGACTTGTGATCCATCCACCTCGGCCTCCCAAAGTGCTGGAATTACAGGCATGAGCCACCGTGCTCAGCCATTAGCCCTTTTTTAAAGAAGAAAAACCGATTGGCAAATTTATTTTATTCTAATCCCTTTATTCTCAATATGTACATGTAATAATCATAACATTTACACAATTGAGCCCCTTTTATATGTTAGATATTGTACATAGAAATAGCAAATAGACCTTGGAAAACAAGTGTTATTATCACTTTACAGATGAGGAAATTATATCCTAACGTGTTTAAGTAACTTGCTCGGGGTCACAAAGTGACTGAGCCAGTTGTTGGATGCCAAGGCCCTTGCTCTTTCCATTACAATTTCTCTCCCTTCCCTTTATCTTTCCTCCATCCCCATTCTGCCAATCTTCCCTCCTCTTCTCTCTCTTGCCCTCTCTTCCACCGAGCCCTCTATGACTACCATTCCTCATTGCCACATTTTGTAGCCCTTTAACATGTCAGAAAATTGAAGAAGCATTTGAAACCTCAGATATTTCAGTATATTTAAAAATATCTACAAAATCTTACCCCAGCAGCTGGGCCCCCAAGAAGCCTGGCAGCAAGCAGTAGGAAAACTGTGGCTGTGTTTTTAATATCCTCCTCAGGTTTCTCAGGAGGAATGTCTAGCATCCCATTCGAGGTCCTGGGGGAGAAGGTCACAAAGAAACCAGGACATACAGAGAGAAAGGCCACAGGACTTCATCAAGCTGGGGTCTGCCCAGGCATGACCTGGGAGCTGCGACCTGTGTAAAAAATGCAGCCTTCCCTCAGATGGAATGTGTGTCCGTTACCTCTGAATCAAGGTTTCTTTCCCTGGGGTCAATAGTTGTGTAAATAGCTCAGGGACTGAGCAAACAGTTTAGCAATTACTTGGGGAATGACTGAGAGAAGAAGAAAATATGTACATATTATGCATTCTCAATCAGGTAGTATTGCCCCCAGTGGGGTGAAAATTGGTTCTTGGGAACTCAAAAAAATACAAAGTATATCTATGATATTAAAATTTCATAGAGGGGTTGATTAAGAAAAATATGTCTTAACAGGCTCCTTAGGAGAGCAATGATTCGTTTAACGGTTGAAAAACATAGATGAATATAAAGAACTTAACATAGCATGTGACACATAGTAGGTATTCAATACATGAGAATTGTAGTTGCTATTATAGTCATTAGTTGTTATTATGATTGTCCTACAACCTAATTAGAGAAATCATCCAGACCCATCATAGTTAGGGCAGAGAAGGTTGCGCTGTGCCAAGTTCACAGATGAAGCTAGCTTTTGGCGGATTTTGCCTGAGCTAGAGGTCAGAACTGCCCAGGGTTCTAGAAAATAGAAAGATTCCTGCACACTGCTGGGATGAGCAGAAACATTTGTGTACACAGTGTTAAAATAAAATTTAAAAAGTGGGGCATGGTATGAACGTTTAGGCTGTGTTCAGACTTTCACAGTGTCTGCTATCATCCTCTGGGGAAAGGACATGATTAAGGCACGAATGTAGGGTTGGGGAAAATGCTGGGCAACTTCTCATACATGCTGCATGTGCTCTGCAGGTTTGTAAAAACCTAAATATCCAATGATTTTTTTTTTTTTTTTTTTTTTTTTAGACAGAGTCTTTCTCTGTCACCAGGCTGGAGTGCAGTGGCACAATCTTCACTCACTGCAACCTCCGCCTCCCAGGTTCAAGCGATTCTCCTGCCTCAGCCTCCTGAGTAGTTGGGACTGCAGGCGCCCACCACCACGTCTGGCTAATTTTTTGTATTTTAGTAGAGATGGGGTTTCAGCATGTTGGCAAGGATGGTCTCCATCTCCTGACCTCATGATCCACCCGCCTTGGCCTCCCAAAGTGCTGAGATTACAGGCGTGAGCCACTGCGCCTGGCCCCCAATGATTATTCTTAAAACCTATGTTTGTATGACTCTCAGTGTACAAATGTACACTTATTTAAGTGTAAATTAATTAAATGTAATTAAATAAATTTAAAATGTAAATTAGTTCAACAATTGTGGAAAGCAGTGTAGTGATTCCTCAAAGAACTAAAAACAGAACTACCATTCGACCCAGCAATCCCACTCCTGGGTATATACCCAAAGGAGTATAAATCGTTTTAACTTAAAGACACATGCATGTGTATGTTCATTGCAGCACAATTCACAAGAGCAAAGAATCAACCTAAATGCCCATCAACAGTACTCTGGATAAAGAAAATGTGGTGCATACACACCATGGAATGCTATGCAGCCATAAAAAAGAACGAGATCATGTTCTTTGCAGGAACATAGATGAAACTGGAGGCCACTAGTCTTAGCAAAATAATGAAGGAACAGAAAACCGAATATCACATGTTTTCACTTATGAGTGGGAGCTGAACAATAGGAACACATGGACATGTAGAGGGGAACAGCAGGTACTGGGGTTTACTTGAGGGTAGAGGAGGGGAGAAGGGAGAGGTTCAGGGAAAAAAAATGTTGGGTACTAGGCTTAGTACCTGATTGACAAAGTAATCTGTACACCAAACCCCCGACTCAGGAGTTTACCTATATAACAAACCTGCACATGTACCCCTAAACCTAAAATAAAAGTTAAAATATTTGTTAAAAAGTGGTTTCATATATAATATCTTATGAAATCATCATAATAACCCTGCAAGGTCAGTATTAGATCCCTACCTGAAGGATGAAGAAGCAGAGGCTCAGAGTCCTCTCAGTTATTTGTTCTTTTTAGCTACCCAGTAGTAAGTATCAGAGCAAGCTTCATTTCTACTGTCCTCCACCACCTCTTTAAAATCCCTTTCCCACAGAGGAGGAGGACATAGGAAATGCTAAAGTTATGGAGCAAAAGCCACATATTGGGACTTGGGGACTCCCTGGTAAGGGATACGATAGTGCCTGTAAGTGGACACAACCAAATCATGTAAGAAGTGGGTATTACGTTCACAGAGTATGAATCTAGCATATGGCAGAACCTACTGAGGCTGGTCAAAGTCATCTACTGCCAAGTTATAGGGAAATGAAAACCCATTGAAATAGAATATGGAAGCATCACAAGATGCTGTGAAGCTCAGGATATAAAAGACTTAGGAGCACATTGAGAATAAAAATATAATATGAAAAATCAATGACTAGGTACACGGTGCTAGATTTTATTTTAAGGCCATAGCTTCAAATGTAGGAATGATGGCTATTTGGCTAAGAGTGGAGAGAATTTTTCGAAGACTGAAAAGAATGTGTTTAGTCAGAGACTAACTCATCTGGCCAGAAGGGCTGTAAATGGAAAACAGATGGGAAGGGAGAAAAAAGCACCTAGATAAAACTGAAATGGGTTTCCATGGGTGATATTAAGGAGGGCCTGGGAAGAATTTCAACAGTGAGGGAGGTGCCGCGTAGTTCAATGAGAAAACAGTTGGGAAGGACATCAGAAACAAAACATAGGCAGCAGATGTCCAGATATCATGCACAGAACATGAGCAACGTGGTAACCTTGAGATTACGCACAGGGTGACAAACAAGACCTCATAGATACCACTGAGAGTTGACGGGCTGGAACAGATCCATGGGAACATAGCGATAGAAGGGTGTGCTGTGTACAAAAGACCTGTTGAGAGGAGGAGAAGCTGCACTGTAGGCTGTGATAACAATAGATTCAGAGGAATCCCTGAACGCTTGGATGAAGATGAAAGGACAGAGGAACAGAAGTGATGTTTTTGTGGAAGCACAGCTGAGCCACATGGAGGAAAGCCACAAAATTGGCACAGTACCCACGATTAATGAGGATAAGATTCAGGATACTTCATTCAAATAAAAGCAGAGGTTTTCACGTGCCTCTCTAATAATTTTATGTCCTAGAAGGTAGAGGAAGGAATAAAAACAACCGTGCTCTGACTGATTCCAGTACATAGGAAGACGCCACCTGGCAAAGTGGACAGGATGAGAATTAGAGAATGTGCCTGTCATCTTCAGGGGAGAGCCTGATGGAGCTAGACAAGGGTGGATACAGGACTTCAGGAAGTTAGACTCCAAAATATTTTAAGAAAATATGGCGGCCGGGCGTGGTGGCTCACGCCTGTAATCCTAGTACTTTGGGAGGCTGAGGCGGGTGGATCACAAGTTCAGGAGATCGAGACCATCCTGACTAACACGGTGAAACCCTGTCTCTACTAAAAAAAAAAAGAAAGAAAAAGAAAATATGGCATAATTCCACAAGTTTCTAGAAAAGAAAACAGTATCAACAAGCACTCAAAAGCATGGCTTTGGATAATTCCAATGAGAAGAAAAGAGAGAAGGGGAGACTCTCAAAGAAACTAGTGATGGCACAGAGCCCTTTAAGCAAGGATGTAGAATGGATGTTCAAAAAGACGGAGGTAGGTGATCACTGCATGAGAGTGGCAAAGAACAATAGAAATAGTAGCAGGGATGTTAATATCCTGGAAGGATCAAAGCATGCAAAAATGGGAAGGACCAGAGAGAGTGTTATGGGGCCAATGGGATTACAATAATGATGGTAGAAAGTATGCGCTATTTCTCAAATGATGTCACATTCTTTTAGGCCCTGTCAAGGACTATGATTGTAGGACTGAAAAGGTTGTACAAAAGTGAATATGAGTATGTTGAAATCCAAGTTTGGGGAAATGTTACTGATCCTTTTTGAAATCTAATCTAGAATCAAAGTTTCTGGTCCACAGTCTGGGAATCAAAGAGTATACATTTGCTGATTTTCAAACTTTCTTATTACTAAGTATTATGAATTGCATTTCAGCAAGTTGATCTTCAAATTCATCTTGCAGAAGCTTGGGAGTGAGCTTGGGAGTGTAATTCATTTGGGTGAGAAGAACTGCTTCCATTTTTGGATCATCTGCATATTCTCTTTTATTATCAGAATTTTTCAATTGGATATGTCCAGCTGAAAGCTTAAAACTAGCTAACTAGCTGCAGAAGGAACGTTTCCAAGGTCCTCAGCAGGATGCTGTGTGTATCTCTAGGTAAAGAAATGTTACTTAATTAAGGTATTCTATCTTTAAGAAAGATATTGCAATGTGTTGGAGTTTCTTAAGAACTTTTAGAGTGGCTCTTCATGAAAGAACTAGTAAAAGTGCCTTTTATAATGGTTATGGAATTTTCCTCTAATTAGTACACCATTTCATAAAGTTCAAGAACAGGCAAAACTAATCTGTGAGGATAGAAACCATAATAGTGATTGCCAGGATAGTTGGCAGGGAGTGATAGAATGAAAAGGAACACTAGTGAACTTCCTAGGATAATGGCACACTCTATTTTTCTATTGGGGTACTGGTTATATGGGTATATGCGTTGGTCAAATCTCATTATTGTATGTTAAACTGCCACTGTATGTCATTACACCTCTGTAAAAATACATACAAGTATATAAATCTGGGCAGTGATATGAAAAGAAAAAGAATGACTTTTCTCTCATAACTTGACAGTAAATAAATGAAGTTAATATAAACAGTTAAGGAATCAGATAAAAAGCAGAATCTCTGAGTTTGAAATCAGCAGTGTTCCCTAAGTAGATTTGGGAAAATGTAAATCTTACCAACACCCTCAAGTTGTTAATTTTCTATTGGCAAGGTCTTCCATATGGAGAAAGTGGTGCATTGCTAATTTCTATACTGGTTCCACTGGCACTAGGTACCAGTGATTTCCAAACTTCCATGCACATAAATATCACCTTGGATACTTGTTAAAAATGCAGACTCTGGGGCCATACCTGGAGATTCCTATACAGTAGGTTTGGCTGAGTGTCTAGGACTCGAATTTTAATGATCATCCTTGATGAGATTGATGTAGGTGGTCCATGGACCTACACTTGGAGAAACATTTCATTAGACAATCAGATCATAAAACTACCACCTACTTGCTCTAATTTTAGGCTCTCCAGACAACCTTCTAATAATAAAGCCTTTCTCCATGGCTTCATGGAGAAAATATGTTGCTTATATCAACCTGTATTCCAGCCCATGTGCTAGCATTCTTTCTCATTCTAAATAATAAATAGGCACTGGCTTTGAATCCCAGTCTGAGGAGCTTGCTAAATATTGGTTTGCCCCAATAGACGGATGTGCTTACTATGTGATACTGAAAAATCATGCCTCTGGGCTTGCAAGAGACAAAAATATGATTTGTGCTAAATTTATAGAGATAAAGAATATTTCCAAAATAGGATCTCTTTTTAAAAACTCTATGCCTAACATCATAATGACTATTATATTCTTTTTAAAGTAATTGGACTTAACAATAAACATGTATATATAAATATAATGTTTTCATTTTAAAGAAATCAAATGAATCTTTTAATAATGTATATTGTGGTTTATTTTCATGATTCAAAATAAATGTTTATTATTGAAATTTGGGGAAAATGGAAATGTATTTTTTAAAAATCACCTGTTCTACTACCCTGAGCTAACCATGGTTAACATTTTAACTTTTTTTCCTTCAAGTCATTTTTCTGTGTCTTTATGTGCATGTATTTATTGTAGTGGTGGTGGCAGCGGTGGCTTATTACTTTACAAACCTGGGATTATGCTTATTAAGTATAATTTCCTAACATGATATAATTGTATCACATCTTAACATGATTTGCTCTCCCCTGATCTAATTTTATTTTTCTTCTTAGGGCACTTATCACAAAAGTGATATATTTGTTTGCTTATTTATTTTTTGTCCTTTCCTGCATGTGTGATCCAGAGAACAGGCCTTTAACTATGAAAACCAGCACCTTCAAGGCTGGGCGCGGTGGCTCATGCCTATAATCCCAGCATTTTGGGAGGCCGAGGTGGGTGGATCACCTGAGGTCAGGAGTTCAAGACCAACCTGACCAACATGGTCCACTAAAAATACAAAAATTAGCCCAGCATGGTGGTGGATGCCTGTAATCCCAGGTACTCGGGAGGCTGAGACATGAGAATAGCTTGAACCAGGGAGGCAGAGGTTGCAGTGAGATGAGATCGCACCATTGCACTCCAGCCTGGGCAACAGAGCAAGACTCCATCTCAAAAATAAACAAACAAACAAAACCACCACACAAAACCAGCACCTTCCACAGTGTCTAGCATATGTTAGTCACCAAAACAGGTTTGCTGAATGAACAAATGAATGAATGGCATTTTATGTGTCAGTAAATATGCTTCAAAATCATGATGTATGATGAGTAAGCAACTCTATCAAATAAATATAACAATTTGCTGTGAACACATAATTTGCTGTGTTCTAGTATTGAACAGTTGGACTATTTCCATATTTTAAGTTTTACTATTATGTTTGAGGATGATATATAAATCTTATTTATAAAAAGAATTCATATTTCTGAATATTTCCTTAGGATTAATTCCTAGAAGTAGATTTATTATGTCAAAAACGATGACAGTTCTAAAGACCTTTTACACATATTGCCAAATAACTTTCCAGGAATAATGCCTATTTATATGTCTATAAGCAGCACAAGAAAATCTCCATCTCTTTGTGTCTTTACTTACATTGAGTATTGCCACGTTGATACAAATCCTGGCCAATTAAATAAGTCAAAAACTGTATCCCTTTGATATTTGAACTGATTAGCAAGATAACAAGAGTATTATCTTACTATGTTATATATGAAAGATTATTGCAATTAAAGTAGTTTTTGCTTTGTTTTTTAATAGGTATATTATAGATATTGATGTTATTAAGTCTTTTTTTTTTTCTGAGACAGAGTCTCCCTCTTCTCTCCTAGGCTGGAGTGCAATGGCTCAATCTCAGCTCACTGAAACCTCTGCCTCCCGAGTTCAAGCGATTCACCGGCTAATTTTTTATATTTTAGTACAGACAGGGTTTCATCACCATGTTGGCCAGGCTGGTCTGGAACTCCTGACCTCAGGTGATCCTCCCGCCTGGCCTCCCAAAGTGCTGAGATTATAGGTGTGAGCCGCTGCACCCAGCTTAAGTCTTTTACTTTATAATTTATTCCTTATTTTTGTGCTCAGAATGCCATTCCCTATCTTGAGATAAGGTAAATATTCACCTCTACTTCTTGCTAGTTGTTTAAAGATTTCACTTTTCACACATAAGTCCCTCATCTGTTTGGAATGATTTTAGTCTATGGTATAGGATATAAATACAACTAATTTTTTTTTCATTTAATTAATGGTCCCAATATAATGTAACCGAGTAATCTTCCTTTTCTTTATTTGGTTGACACTTTC
Source organism: Symphalangus syndactylus (assembly GCF_028878055.3). Classification (NCBI taxonomy): domain Eukaryota; kingdom Metazoa; phylum Chordata; class Mammalia; order Primates; family Hylobatidae; genus Symphalangus; species Symphalangus syndactylus. Next base: position 37,739,162 of record NC_072425.2, on the reverse strand, counting down.
ATCACATAATCTTTTTCAATATTCAGATTTGTTCCATTTTGTCCCAGCATCACCTTGTTTGGCATTTTCCAACTTCATATGAAGGTTAAATATTTAATAAGGCATATTGCCTCAAATTATTTCCTTGTAAGTTCCATATGTGATAACCAATACATTGTTATCACTCCTGTGGAGTTTGAATACTGGTGAAGTGGAATGCTTTTTTATTTTTTATTTGTCTGTTTATCTATTTGAGATATGATCTCGCTCTGTCACCTAGGCTGGAGTGCAATCAGACGATCATGGCTCACTGCAGCCTCGACCTCCCCGACTTAAGCGATCTTCCAGTCTCAGCCTTGGAGTGCTTTTTCTTTTCTTTTCTTTTTTTCTTTTTCTTTTTTTTTTTTTTTTTTTTTTTGAGGCGGAGTCTTACTCTGTTGCCCAGGCTGCAGTGCATTGGCACGATCTTGGCTCACTGCAACCTCCCCCTCCTGGATTCAAGCGATTCTCCTGCCTCAGCCTCCTGAGTAGGTGGGACTACACATGTGTGCCACCACTCCTGACTAATTTTTGTGTTTTTAGTAGAGATAGGGTTTCACCATGTTGGCCAGCCTGGTCTTGAACTCCTGACGTTAAGTGATCCACCCGCCTCAGCCTCCCAAAGTGCTGGGATTACAGGCGTGAGCCACCGTACCCAGACGGAGTGCTTTTCCAAATGTGTATTTATTGACCGCTTGTATTTTTCGTCTGTTGTCTGTCCATATAATTTGGCAAGTTTAGGGCACTCAATTTTTTTTACTGATTTGTAATCACACTCTATTAATTGAACATAGCACGTGGTTTATCTTTGTCTTTATTTTAATTTTTCTTTATATTTTTATGTATAAAGGTAGCTGGAACATTTGATCCACCTATAACTGGCCGAATTTCTGCATTAGAAACTTGCTATTATTGGAGCATCCATTCTTTTTTTCACTGATTTGAAATGTCACTTCTATCGCCTTGTGTTTATAACTCTAAGATCATGCTGCTGCCATTCATACACCACAAACCTCTTTACCACAGTTTTCTATAAGGTTGTGAGTGAACTGGAACAGTGGCCTTTAACACATGGTAAATGGCATATAAGTGACAGCTCTTATTATTGCACTGGCTAAAAGATCTCTCCCATTGTGGTTTTGTTTGTTTCCACTTCCTCCTTTATTTGGTGAGAACAACAAGCTCAGTAAGGCTCAACCTTTGCTCTTTGAATCGGTTCAGTTACTCACCTCCCTAGAGGCAGTTTAGAAACTCCCTCGAGTAGAATAAATGAAGCTCTCCTAATTCTTTGTTTTGATGTTTCTGCCCACACCCACACTCCCAACACTGTCAAATATTCCAGCCTCTGCCTTTGGGATCCTAAGAGATGCTGTGGGATGTTACTGTGGAGGTGACACACTCAATATATAATGGCAACCTGAAGGGGCGCTGATTCTTCTGAGCTTGGAATTTTCTTCTTTGAACTCATATAGAAAAATTTACGTGTTTTCTTTTTTTCTGTCAATCTATTTCCAGATGCTTTATAGCTTTCAGAACTACAGCCGAGTACAATCTACCAAAAACGTAGTGGTTTAAAATAACAATTTATTATTATCTCATGAGCCTTTGTGTTGACTGAGTTTAGCCGAGCTGTTCTTCTGGTCTCACTTCTGATCTCTCATGCAGTCATAGATAGCAGCTAGGACGGCAGTCCCCTGGAGGCTCTGCTGCATGGAGACATCCAAGATGACTTCTCTCACATGTCTAGCAACTTGATGCTTCTCCACATGGCCTCTCTCCTCATCCTTAGAGGTATCTCATCCTCCAGGGTTTCTACACATGACCTCTTTCTACAGCATGGTAGCTGGATTCATACATTATGGTCTGCTTTCATGAGTGCAAAAAAGGAAGGTGCCAGGACTTTTAAAGGCTTAAATCCAAAATGCTACAGCATCACTGTCACTGCATTTTATTGATTAAAGTCCACCTGTAATATGGGAGGAGACTACACAGAGGAATAACTACCAACAAGCGTGGTTCATTGGGACCGTTTTTGTATAACTATCACATTACTTTGTTTTAGTTTCCAAAGCTGTTGTGTTTTGGGAGGTTTTTTGAAATTACTTCAAAAAGATTTAGAGGAGAAAAAAATGAACTCAGTATTAATTCACCATCTTAAAGTGGGAATCCAGTATTTGTTTTGAAAATGGCTATAGAAATTACGTTTTGGTATTTGTGTTATTCTCTTTTTACTATGTGCATTGTGTAATACAACATATACAATAATCTCATTTTCTAATCCTGTCAACATCACTTAATTGAAAAAATATGGTTTTCTTTGAAAATAAAATCTCTCAGAATAAGAATATATTCAATTCTTTAATTCAGTAAGCATTAAAAAATATTTCTTATATGCTGGGTCCTATAATCAAGGTGCAGAGTGACTAATATTTTCAATCTGATTCAATGATCAGTAATCATAAAGCATTCTTTTTTTTTTAAAGTATGTTAAGCTCTTATTAAATGTATGGAACTATAGGGGTATAAAGGATTATAAGGCAGTGTTGTCCTCAGGGGGCCTTAAAATAGGAAAAGTTATTTAATGTAATAAAAATGAACCCGTTATGTACACACAAAAGACATTCTTGGGCCCTTAACACCACATAAAAAAATTAATTCAATATGGATCAAAGACCTAAAGAGCTAAAACTAAAAAACTTTTAGACAAAAACATAGCATAAAGATTCATGACATTGGCTTTGACAATGATTTCTCAGATATGAACAAAAACCACAGACAACAAAGAAAAAAAATAAATTGGACTTCAAAATTTTTGAAATTTGGACATCAAAGGACTCTGTCACCACAGTAAAAAAGCAACTCAAAGAATGGAATAAAGTATTTGAAAAATCACATATCTGATAATGGAGTAATATTCAAAATATAGGGAAGTTGTAAAACTCAACAACAAAAAAATAAACAATTTAAAAATAAGCTAAGGACTTGAATAGATATTTCTCCAGAGAAAATGTACAGATAACCAATAAGCACCTGAAAAGATGCTCAAAATCACTCATCATTGGGAAAATGCAACCCAAAGCTACAATAAGATACTAACTTAAACCATCAGGCTGGCTATTATTATTATTATTATTATTTTGAGATAAAGTCTCCCTCCGTTGCCCAAGCTGGAGTGCAATGGCACAATCTCAGCTCACTGCAACCTCCGCCTCCCAGATTCAAGCGATTCTCCTGCGTCAGCCTCCCGAGTAGGTGGGATTATAGGTGCCTGCCACCATGCCCAACTAATTTTTGTATTTTTAGTAGAGATGGGGTTTCACCATGCTGGCCAAGCTGGTCTTGAACTCGTGACATCAGGTGATCCGCCACCTTGGCCTCCCAAAGTGCTGGGATAAAATAGAAAACAAGCGTTAGTAAGAATGTGGGGAAATCAGGACCTTTATGCGTTGACAGTGAGAATGTAAAATGGTATAGCCACTATGGTAAACAGTATGGCAGTTGCTCAAAAAATTAAACATAGTATTATTATTTGATCTAGCAATTCTACTTCTGGGTATATACACAAAAAGATTAAAAGTAAAGATTTAAATAGGTATTTGTAGATCCATGTTTACAGCATTGTTATAATCATCTTATCATCATTATTGCTACTTGTGAAACTAAAGAATCTGGTGATTTCGGGGGTTTTTGTTTTTTGTTTTTTTCTTCTAAATACAGGGTCTCACTATGTTGCCCAGGATGGATTCAAACTCCCAGGCTCGAGCAATCCTCCTGCCTCAGCCATACAAGCAGCTAGGACTACAGGCATGCCCTCACTGCTCCTGGCCACAACAGCATTATTCACAGCCAAAAGGTGGAAATAACTCAAATATTCATGAACAGATAAATAGATAAATAAAATCTGGCATATTCTCACAGTGGAATATTAATCTTAAAAGGAATTAAATTCTGATACATGCTACAACATGGATGAAACTTGAAGACATGCTAAATGAAATAAGCCAGACACAAAAAGACAAATACTATATGATTCCATTTCTATGAGGTACCTAAAGTAGTCAAATTCATAGAAAGTAGTACAGTGTTTACCAGGGCTGGGGAGAGGGAGAAATGGGGAGCTATTGTTTACTGGGTAAGTACATTCACACTTACGTGCAACCACCATCCATGTGAATCTCCAGAACTTTTCCTTCTGGAAAAGTTTGTTCCTTCTTCAGAGAAAATTCTGGAGATTCATATGGGTGTTGGTTGCATGTAAGTGGGAATGTTCTTAATTCCACTGAACTGTACATTTTTTAATGATTGAAATGGTAAATTTAATGTAATTTAGATTTTGCTACAATAAAAATACATAAGTGTATGTATTCACACATAGGAGTCAATGTACTTAATTCCACTGAACTATACATTTTTAATTGATTGAAATGATAAATTTAATGTAATTTATATTTTACTACAATAAAAAATAATTTTTAATGAACACAGAAAATAGAAAGTAATAAATACTATAAAACGAGCACAAATAATCTTTTCCAGAGTTTTCTTCAGACAGCCTGTCTAAAATTTCAATTCTATTCCCACCCTGATACTTCTTATCTTCTATATCAGCTTTATTTGTTCCTTATGGTTTATTACTAATATTCTATAAATGTAACTTTATTTTTAGTTTGCTTTCCTCCTTAGAATGTAAGCTCCAAAAAGGTAGAAACTTTTGCCTGGTTTGTTAATTGCCTTATCTTAAGTGAATAGAACACATGGTAAATGCTCAATAAATATTTTTGATTGAGTGGATAAAATGCCAAAGGAAATGAGAGGAAGGAAAAATGACTTCCTGAGCAATCGAAGGAAATCTTTAATGACAATGTAGATTTAGCATTGCCATTTTGTTCATTGTGTTCTAGTTGTTCGGCAGAATCATTGCTCCTTTCTTCTTCTCTTGCTGGCTTTTTAAAAATAATTTAATAACTTTTTGCACTTTGGGAGGCTGAGGGGGAGATCGAGACCATCCTGGCTATCATGGTGAAACCCCATCTCTACTAAAAATACAAAAAATTAGTCGAGCATGGTGGCACATGCCTGTAGTTCCAGCTATTAGGGAGCCTGAGGCAGGAGAATCACTTGAGCTCAGGAGGCAGAGGTTGAAGTGAGCCAAGATCGCACCACTGCACTCCAGCCTGCACTACGGGGCGAGACTTTGTCTCAAATAAAAATAATTTAATAATTTTTAAAATAATGGTATGCTTTGATTCCTTTCTCTTTATCTTTTGCATATATCTACCATAGGTTTTTGGTTTGTAGTTACCATGAAGCTAGTATAACATTGTATAGATATACTAGTCTATTTTAGGATGATAACAACTTAACTTTGATCACAAACAAAAGTTCTGTACTTAACCCCTCATTTTATGTTTCGATATTTCACTTAATGTCTGTTTATATTGTGTATCTGTTAACAAGTTGGTGGAGTTATAGTTATTTTTAACACTTTTGTGTTTCAACCTTTATCCTAGAGTTGAAAGTGATTTACATACCATCATTACAATAGTTGAGTATTTTGATTTTGACTATTATTTGCCTTTACCAGTGAATTTTACATTTTCATATGATTTTGTTACTAATTAGAGTTCTTTCATTTGAGCTTGAAGAACTCTTTAATGTTTCAGATCTAGCAGTGATAAATTCTTCAGCTTGTTTGTCTTGGAAAGTAGTTCACTCTCATTTTTGAAAGAAAGTTTTTGGAATAAAGTATTCTTGGTTGGCAGCATTTCCTCTCAGCACTTTGAATATAACATCCTACTCTTTCTTGGTCTGTAAAATTTCTGCTGTGAAATTCACTGATAGCTTTATTCACATTGCCATGTATGTCATATGCTTCACATAGTACTTTCAAGGATGCATAGAATTTGAATTATTGAGAGGCAAGAGTTATTTGCTCACCAGAGAGGCAAAAAAGAAAATTATAGAACCTATTAAGTATTGGCCAGGGGGCAGGGGAAACTGCTACTTTCAAATAGTGTTGCCAGAAGTGTATATTAATGCAGCAATTTGGATGAAATTTTAGTAGAATATATTACGTTTGAAATATACATTCTCTATGACCTAGATAGCTCACTTCTTTGTGCCTGTCATAGAGAAAATTTTAGACATATGCAGAGAGGAAGAAAACTGAGGCACAAAAAGATTAACTAACTTGATAAGAGTTATTTCATAATTGACATGAGGGTTAAAAGTTAATCTGTAAGACATTTAGAGTAGGCCTTGGCGCATAGTAAGTACTATATAAACATTTGCTCCCCATTTTTATTTATTAGTTAATTGTACTTTATTGATAAATTTTCTGTGTAGTTTTTCTGCTTAGTTGGCTCTTAACACTTTCATTTTCAAGCTGTAGGAGTCTTGTATATTAAAGATGTTAAATTTGTCCTATGTTGAAAATAGTTTTCAGTTGCATGTTTTTTATTTTATAGCTTTTTTTTTTTTTTTTTGAGACTGAGTTTTGCTCTTGTTACCCAGGCTGGAGTGGAATGGCGCGATCTTGGCTCACTGCAACCTCTGTCTCCCAGGTTCAAGTGATTCTCCTCCCTCAACCTCCTGAGTAGCTGAGATTACAGGCACACGCCACCACGCCTGGCTAATTTTTTGTATCTTTAGTAGAGATGGGGTTTCACCATGTTGGCCAGGCTGGTCTTGAACTCCTGATCTTGTGATCCAACCACCTCGGCCTCCCAAAGTGCTGGGATTACAGGCATAAGCCACCATGCCTAGCCTCTTTATGTTTTATTACATAATGAGATATTAAAACTTTTATGAAGTCAATTCCATTGTGAATATTTTTTAAACTAGAATATTTGCTGCCAATCAGAAATTTTGCAAATATTTGCTTATTTCTTCTGTTTTCATAGTCCGACTTTTTACATTTACTAATTTGTCTGTAATATTTATTTATTTATTTATTTATTTTTAAAGAGAGGGTCTTACTCTGTTGCCCAGGAGAAAGTGGAGTGGTGCAATCTTGACTCACTGCAGCCTTGCCCTCCTGGGCTCAGGTGATCCTCCCACCTTAGCCTTCCGGGTAGCTGGGACTATAGGCACACACAACCACACCTGGCTAATTTTTTGTATTTTTTGTGGAGACGGAGTTTCGCAATATTGCCCAGGCTGGTCATCCATCTGGAATTTATGTAAGTGTACATCAATAGGTTTTTATTAGTTTCCTAAGGATGTCATACCAAATTACCACAAACTGGGTGGATTAAAACAAAAGAAATTTATTGAGTTCCAATTCTGGAGATTAGAAGTCTGAATTCAATTGTCAGCAAGGCCATTGGTCTCTCTGAGGAACGACTTCTGGTAGTTGCTAATAATTCTTAGTGTTCCATGGGTTGTAGCAGTATCACTCCAATCTCTGCCTTCATCATCACATGGCATGCTTCTTTGTGTCTGTTTCCAAATTTCTCTCCTTATAAGGATACCAGTTATTGGATTCAGGCCCACCCTAACCCAGTATGACAGTGTCTTAATTTGATAATATCTTTAAGATCCTATTTCCAAATAAAGTCATATTCACCAGTACCAAGGATTAGAATTTGAACACATATTTTGGGGGGACACAATTCAACCTACAACAGTTTTTAAACACCCAACAAATTATTCCAGCCCTGACACTTTTCCCTATTAAAGATTGTTAAATAATGTTTTATTGTGCCATTAGATCACATATTAAATGAATATATACTAGTGTCTCTTTCAGGCTTTTGTTTTTTACTTTGTGATCTATCTATCCATTCTTGTACCACTATGAGAGGGAGATATATCTTTGAGTGGCTTTTAATAATTTTGACAATTAGTTGAATGTGAAGATTTAAAAATGTCATATGATGCAACAACACAACTCAATTATTTCCCTCTGCCAAAAATCCGTACTCTGAGCAGCAGTCTTCTTTGTTTCTGACTTTCTTAAAACCACTGGTTTTGTCATGAAAGTTATGTAGAAGATTTAGAGACACAATTTTTGCTATGATTAGGAGCATGTCCCATTCACAGAGCCCCTATGTTTTTGGTTTTATTTTTAACTAAGTTACCATGTGGGCTACATTGGAACTCCAGTGAGGAAACAAAGAAAGAATGAGGCAGACTGGAAATACAATGGGAACAAGAAACCATAAAATCAATTTCACACAATATTCATATATGCAAGAAAAGATGTATCCAGGCTAGGCGTAGTGGCTCACGCCTGTAATCCCAGCACTTTGGGAGGCCAAGGCGGGTGGATCACCTGAGGCTGGGAGTTCAAGACCAGCCTGACCAACATGGAGAAACCCCGTCTCTACTAAAAATACAAAATTAGCTGGGTGTGGTGGTACATGCCTGTAATCCCAGCTACTCGGGAGGCTGAGGCAGGAGAATTGCTTGAACCTGGGAGGCGGAAGCTGTGGTGAGCTGAGATCGTGCAATTGCACTCCAGCCTGGGCAACAAGAGCGAAATGCCGTCTCAAAAAAAAAAGAAAAAAAGAAAGAAAAGAGGTATCTGTGGGATAACTGATATCTAAACGTTAAACACTTCAGGTCCTGGGGCTCTCCTTAATTATGGTTGACCCTTGAACAACACGGGTTTGAACTGTGAGGGTCCACTTACACATGAATTATCTTCTACCTCTGCCAGCCTGAGACAGCAATACCAACTCCTCCTCTTTCCCCTCCTCCTTAGCCTACTCAACATGAAGATGATGAGGATGAAGACCTTTATAATGATCCACTTTCGCTTACTGAATAGTAAATATATTTTCTCTTCCTTATGATTTTCTTAACATTTCTTGTCCTCTATTCTTTGTTGTGAGAATACAGTATATAATACATTTAACATATTAAATATGTGTTAACCTTTTGTGTTAGCCATAAGGCTTCCAATCAACAGTAGGCTGTTAGTAGTTAAGTTCTGGGGGATTCAAAAGTTATATGCACATTTTTAACAGTGTGGGAGTCAGCAACCTTAACCCCTGTGTTATTTAATAATACACAGGTGGTTTAATTATAAACCCCTGTGTTTATAATACATAGTGTAACAGCTCTGCAAAACATAGGCAAGCTTGTATTGCAAAATTACAAATAATAAACATGGGTCTATAAGAAGGAACCCATTTAAAGTTTTTTTCAAGTACATTTAAAGTTGTTTTTTTGTTTTTTTTTCTGTTTGGTTTTTTTTTTTTGAGAAAGAGTCTCGCTCTGTCACCCAGACTGGAGTGCAGTGGCAGGATCTCGGCTCACTGCAACCTCTGCCTCCCGGGTTCAAGCAATTCTCCTGCCCCAGCTTCCCAAGTAGCTGGGATTACAGACGCTCACCATCATGCCCAGCTAATTTTTGTATTTTTAGTAGAGACAGGGTTTCACCATGTTGGCCAGGCTGGTCACAAACCCACCTGCCTCGGCCTCCCAAAGTGCTGGGATTACAGGCATAAGCCACCGCTCCCAGTCATAAAGTTTTTTTGTTTGTTTGTTTGTTTGTTTTTAATGTAGTGCTCTACATAAAGTTCTTCCAACAAGAAGCCCACATAATTGTATTAATTTACTCAGAATTTATTTTATGAGAAGATACTATTCTAATGCTAATACAATTTTCAGAACATGTATCCAAAACATTTACTAGATAGCCAACTGTAAAAGTAGGATATAGGGAGAGCTGAAAAGACGATGAGTCCCCTGTCCACGTCTCACCCCAGCCAGAGCCTATCAGATCTCACAAGCTTTCTGGAACATTCCTTAGTTCCGGTACATAACACAGGTTTTTATTTGTTCATCTCTCTTGGTAGGGCTCCTGAGGTCAGAGATTCAAAGACTCACCCAACATAGGGTCTGACATGTCACCACATCCCAAGAAACGTTGGAGAATAAATGATAATAAGTTAATTAACAAATAAACACAATTTCAACAAAAGGCAAGCCATGATTTTTAGCTCAAAAGATAAGCCAGGAATACTTGAAATAAATCATGTATTAAAATCAGTTTTAGCTGAAAATAAAAAACAGAATGAGAAAAAGAATGTTGGGGAGAAAAAAACTGTTTAAACATATTGAACTTTAGCAAAAGATCTATTTCACAATTTATTGTGAACAACTTTTCTACTCTCTCTTGCAAAACTACTGAGAAAATCAGTTCAAATGAGAAAAAGGAATGTTAAGTTGCGTAAACGGTGCTGTTTAAACATAAAAATGTGAATGCCAGACTTTTGCCCCAGTAGCTCGCTAACCAATTTTCCAAATCATAGTTAGGTAGCTAAGCTGAGAATCGCTTAGTTTTAGGGGTATTCATGTACAATTGGCAAGATTTTGGTGTGTACAAGAATTAAAATTCTAGAAGTTAAAAACCACCTGTACGGCTAAGTGGCTTTCCAAATGCTTGTAACAAGTGTAAACTCATCAGAAAACTATGAAAACACCACTTCGATCCACTTTTGATATTACTGCAGGTTATTAAGTCTTGATTGTTTAATTTTTGTATATAACAATATCATCTTGTTTTAATTTGCTTTGTTTTGATGGCTAAGTTTTCCTTTCATTATTAATTGAGCTCATTCTCTGCTTCACTTCTGTACTTCACTAAGTACACTTCTTGGTGCTTAAAGAATGTGACAAAGATCTCTATCTTCTAACAGGAGAGGTGACACTATACAATAAATATAATAAATAAATGATATAGTGTGTTAGAAGATAAGTCTAAAGGGAGGGAAAAGAAAAGCAGGCGAAGGGGCATTGGGGAAAGCTGTACTGGGAAGTGTTGGGCATTCTGTTGTATGAAATAAGGGGTCAGGGTAAGGTTCATTGAGAAGCTGGGATGTGAACAAAGATTAGGGCAAGTTAAGGAGAGGGCAGATAACTGCAGGGGGATTTGCATGGTGCAAGTGGCACCCCCATGACAGCTAGGGAAGTGAACTGCTCAGACTGCACTTCCAAAGAAACAAAAAAGCAAAACTTAGCTGTGAGAAACAATTAACTGGCAGCTCTTTCAGGGCAGCCCCTAGCTACTGAGCATGGTGACAGCACCAGAATCTGGCAGTTTTGTCCACTGACTTCTGGGATGGGCAATGTTGACTCCAGAGCTGCCCATTAGGTTGGTTGAAACTGTCTGATCTACATCACAGTCTGACTCTCTCTCTCTGCCCAATTCTGCTTCCTTTCCACTTTCCTTTCACAGGAAATATTATCACCATTGTGGTCTAAAGGCTTTCCTTACCAAATCCTGCTTCCTCCCTTCTATTTTTCACAATTGATAACCATCAAAAAAAAAAAAAAAGGACTAGTATTCCTAACTGTTTTGGTGTCTGCTTCCCAGGTACCTGAACTTACACAGTGACTGAACAACAAATAAGAGATTTACAAGGATGAGAAACTTGAGCTGTAAGCAGCAGGATGGAGGTTGAAGAAGCCCGAAGTCTAAGATAGAAGACAAAGATTATTATAATTATTATTATTATTTTGAGACAGGGTCTCATTCTGTCACCCAAGCTGGAGTGCAATGGCGCGATCACAGTTCACTGCAGCCTCAACTTCCCAGGTTCAAGTGGTATTTCCACCTCAGCCTCCTGAGTAGCTAGGATCACAGGCATGTGCCACCACACGTAGCTAATTTTTTTTTATTTTTTTGTAGAGGTGGAGTCTCCCTATGTTGCTGATGCTGGTCTCAAACTCCTGCTAGATCACTCAAGTGATCCTCCCACCTCAGTCTCCCAAAGTGTTGGGATTACAGGCGTGAGCCATGATGCACAGTCTGACAAAAGATATTTTTAAAGCTCAATTGTTGCAGGCTGAAACTGTTTTTAAGTGTTTAATTGTGGGATGCTGAAATGCTTTCAATAATGAACATTTTTGTTACAATAAGGCACTGTTGTTATACTTAACAAAATATCACCACTCTACAAGCATCTAGAATTTGAAAAGAGGTTCATGAGCATAAAATTTATGTCATAAATCACCAATCTACTTATTAACAATGGGAAAAGGAACAATAGCTCAATGACTAGGCATGTGCTGTGACTTCTATTGTTATGGTTTCTTTCTAATTGGGTCTGAAGCTCTCTCTCGACAATGGCCACAAGCCAAGATAGCCACTCTCTAGAAGAGCCTTGGCTGGGGCAAAGTTAGCTTTGGTGTGTTGGTCAGGGGAGACACAATGAGGAAGTGAAGCCAAAATGCACGAAACAGAATAAATTTATTACTTACAGATCCCAGAGGCATTAGGGGTGCTGAGAAAGTCTGGAGGTGGCAGAGAGCTCAACCAGTGGGTGAAGAGAGACAGAGACAGAGAGGGAAAAGGGGAGAGTGGGAAAGAAGGAGACAGAAGGAGGGAGAAGGGGTGGAGTGGGAGAAAGAAGAGAGGGGGAGAGGAATGGAGGGAGAGAGAGGAACTGTGAGGCTACGCCTTTATTAAGGTCCATGATCATTATCCCTTAGGCTTTCGTGAAGAGGGCTGGGGATTGGCTAGTTTAAAGAAAAAAATGCAAAGGGGGAAACTACTTACTTGCCCCTGGTGTTGACCATTAGGTTTTATCATGGTCAGCATCTGTGGAACCTGCTGGGTTTTGGGCTAGCAAGATGGGGGGCAGAAAGGCTATATCTCAAACAACCACAAGGGGAAGTTTTTGAGGTTTTGTTTTTGTTTGTTTGTTTGTTTTAGAGACGGGATCTCACTCTGTCACCCATGCTGGAGTGCAGTGACATGATCATAGATCACTGACATGATCATAGCCCTCCTGGGCTCAAGTAACCCTCCTGCCTCAGCCTGAGTAGCTGCCACTACAGGCACACACCACCACACTTGGCTAATTTTTAAATTTTTTGTTGAGATGGGGTCTTGCTCTGTTGTCCAAGATAGTCTCAAACTCGGGGCTTCAAGCAATCCTCCCACCTCAGCCTCCCAAAGTGCTGGGATTACAGCCATAAGCCATAGCACCCAGCCAGGGGGGGGATGTTTTAATTAACCCCAAGGTGATAGGGTACAACTGGGTTTCAAACAACTTATGTCAAGCCTAAAAATGGACGCCAAGACTGCAACTATATTAAATAAATTTATGCAGTGTGTGTTCTGCCTACAGAAGGGGTTAAATGAAACACTTATTTTCCTTAACAGGATCCAGAATCAAACTTTGCCTAATATTGTATTTCCGACACAATGCCTGGTACAGAATAGGTGCTCAGAGAATATTTGCTGGAAAGATTGATGTCTGCAGAACACTGTGAGTCAGCGTAGACAGATGTGAGTGAGGAGGATCAGAAAATGCCTAGGAAGTTTCCTAACATGAATGTGCATTCCGTGAGCCTCTTTCTCTCACATACCACATCAACTCTGTCAGCAAAGCCTGTCAGCTCTAGTTTCAATAAATCCAGAACCCAACTGCTTCTTACCACTTGTACGGCTTCCACCCTGATATGAGTCACCACTCTCTTCTGAATTATTGCAATAACCTCCTAACTGGCTTCTTTCCATCCATCCTTGCCTTCCTCCAGGGAATTCTCCATACAGTAATCAGAGCAATTCTTTCAAAACATGAGTCAGATCTTGTCATTTCTCTGTCTTAAACCCTCCAATGACTTTCTATGTTACTCAGAAATAAAGCCGAAGTCTTTACAATGGCTCTCAGCCCACTGTCCCACCTCGCCTTGTCTCTCTCCTCCTTGCTTCCTTGGCTCCTTCACCTCACCTCCTTGCTATTCCTCCGATACACCAAGGATGCTCCTATATCATGGCCTTGCATCTGCCCGTAATAAGTGGTATATGAATATGAACATTTATGGCTATTATTGCTGTTTCCTTTATTCAGTTCTCACTCTCTTTCCCTAGCATTGGCATGACTGGCTTCCTTGCTTCGCACTACTCCAATATCACTCGATTAAGGAGACTTTTCTTCATTAACTGGCACATCAATCTGGGCCTCAGCAGAAACACAGACATCACATTGCTATTTTATGGGGTGAACTGTATTCTCCCAAAGATATGGTGAGAACTGAAACCCCAGCACCTCAGAATGTGACCTTATTTGGAAATGGGGTCATTACAGATACAACTAGTTAGACAAAGTCATACTGGAGTAGAGAGGGACCCTTAATCCAATATGACTGGTGTCCTCATAAGAAGAGACATAGGGATGTGGACACACAAGGGCAGATTATGATGGAGGCAGAGACCAAAGTGCTGTGGCTGCAAGCCACAGAACGCCAAGGATTGTTGGAAAAGCATCAGAAGCTAGAAAGAGATGAGGAAGAATTCTCCCAAATCTCAGAGGGAATACAGCCCTATCAACACCTTGATTTTGAACTTCAAGCCACCAGAAATGTGAAAATGTGAAACAATAATATTTTTTCTGAGACAAAGTTTCACTCTTGTTGCCCAGCCTGGAGTTCAATGGTGCGATCTTGGCTCACTGCTACCTCCACCTCCTGGGTTCAAGCGATTTTCCTGCCTCAGCCTCCCGAGTAGCTGGGATTACAGGCATGTGCTACCATGCCCGGCTAGTTTTGTAGTAGAGATGGGGTTTCTCCATGTTAGGCTGGTCTCGAACTCCTGACCTCGGGTGATCCGCCCGCCTCAGCCTCCCAATGTGCTGGGATTACAGGCATGAGCCACTGCGCCTGGCCAAATTTTGGTTACTTTAAGCCACCCAATTTGTCGTACTTTGTTATGGCAGCCCTAAGAAACTAATAATGGATACACTGAAAACATTCACAAAACAGATGCTTTGCAATGATGTGGGAGAGAGCACAGGGAAACTTCAGGGAGAGTACATTTCCCTGGAGTGAGAAATAAGGGCCCTCTAGGCTTGAGGGGGCAAAGTGAGAAGCAGTTACCAGAATCACCTGGGGAAGAGCCACCCTTCAGAAGCAGTGACCTTGTATCAAGGGCACTGCCAACCTCAAAGAGGAATAAATTCCCTAACTTCACTCTCCTCCCTCAAACCTATCTCCTGCAGAGATGCCCCAGGAAGCCAACTGCGGTAGTCCTACAGATCAGCCTTCTTGGGGCTAATTTCTGGGTGAAGAAAGAGACAAGAAGAATACTGGGGGTGAGGTGGGAATAAAACATAAACGGAACAATCTGTAAAGCAATATTCCTTTTCCAGAGCACTATTCATCCTCTTCATGCAGTTTCTTAAAAAGATGCTTATCATCTGATGTATAATTTTTTATTGTTAGTGTATTATCAGTTTATTATCATTCAAGAATATAAACTCCATGGGTGCAAGGACTTTGTTCTGTTTCCTACTGAATCCTTAAAAATTATTTGTTGGACAAATGAATTGTCTAGTCTGGCATTTTTACCATGGATTTTTTAAGTCAGCAGCTGCTGTATCTCTTCTTGCTCAGCCTCTTCCCTAAAACCATTGATGGATTTCCAAAAATGCAAGCAATGCTTGTTATGAAGCATTTGGAATTTAATCTTGGCCCAATAGCTCTAGAAGGGAGGCTCAAGGCCTATCCTACAATGGCTTGCTGACAAGAGCTTCATCTTGGTGGTTTTTGTGTTTTGGAGTAGGGGTGGAGGTCTTATTATCTAGCATGTCTAGTGTGCAGTTTTTCTAGAAATTCAAAACAAAATTTCATCTTAACATTGTACTTCAGAAAAATGATATTGTGCAAACATTTTAATTAATTGACATCTAAAATCTACTGTTGCCACAACTACAGTCATGTGCCACATGACATTTTAGTCCATGCTGAACCATATTTATGCATGACATTTTGATGGAGCTGAAAAATTCCTATCACCTAGTGATATCTTGGGTGTCACAACGTCGAAGTGCTATGCATTACTCACGTTTGTGGTGATGCTGGTGTAAACGCATCTACTGCACTGCAAGTCATACAAAAGTCTAGCACATAAAATTATGTATTGTATGTAGTACGTGATGATAAATGATTGTTATTGGTTTATGCATTAACATACTATACTTTTAAAATTTTGAGACAAGATCTCACTCTGTCTCCCAGGCTGGAGTGCAGTGGCATGATCACAGCTTACTGAAGCCTCAACCTCCTGGACTCTAGGGATCCTCCCACCTCAGCCTCCAGAGTAACTGGGACCACAGGCATGCACCACCATGCCTGGCTAATTAAAAAAAATTTTTTTTGTAGAGATGAAGTCTTCCTGTGTTGGCCGGGCTGATCTTGAACTCCTGGGCTCAAGCTATCCTTCCATTTCAGCCTTCCAAAGTGTTGAAATTACAGGCATGAGCCACAGTGCCCAGCTTGTACTATACTTTTTTTTTGAGACAGGATCTTGCTCCGTAGCCCAGGCTGGAGTGCAGTGGTGCAATCTTGGCTCACTGCAACCTCTGCCTCCTGTCCTCAGGTGATCCTCCCACCTCAGCCTCCCAAGCAGCAGAGACTATTGGTGCGTGCCACCACACTTGGCAATTTTTATTTTTTGTAGGGAAAGGGTCTCGCCATGTTACCCAGGCTGGTCTCAAACTCGTGGACTCATGCATTCTGCCTGTCTCGGCCTCCCAAAGTGCTGGGATTACAGGCATGAGCCACTGCGCCTGGCCTTGTAGTATATTTTTTATTGTTCTTTTAGAGTGTACTCTTTCCACCTATATAACAAAAGTTAACTGTAATACAGCCTCAGGCAGGTCCTTCAGGAGATATTCCAGAAGAAGGCATTGTTATCATAGGAAATGACAGCTCCATAGGTGTTACAGCCCTTGAGGCCCTTCAGTTTGACAAGATGTGGAGGTACAAAATGGTGATATTGACGATCCTAACCTGGTGTAGGCTTAGGCTAATGTGTGTTTCTTAGTTCTTAACAACAACAAAAAGTTTAAAAAGTAAAAAAAACAAAAAAAGAAAAGAAAAAGAAAAAAAAATGGCCAGAAGCAATGGCTCGTGCTTGTAATCCTAGCATTTTGGGAGGCTAAAGTGGGAGGATCTCTTGAGGTCAGGAGTTCGAGACTGCAGTGAGCTATGATCATGCCACTGCCCTCCACCCTAGGTGACAGAGCAAGATCCTGTCTCAAAAAAAAAAAAAAAAAAAGCTTATAGAATAAGGACATAAAGAAAATATTTTTTATTTTTTATAGCTGTACAATGTTTGTATTATAAGCTATTATTACCAGTCAAAAAGTTAAAAAAAATTAGAAGTTCATAAAGTTACAGCAAGCTAATTTATTATTGAAAAAAGAAACACTTTAAATTTAGTGTAGCCTAGGTGTGCAGTGTTTATAAAGTCTATAGTAGTGACTATAGATGCGTGCCACCACACTTGGCAATTTTTATTTTTTGTAGAGAAAGGGTCTCGCCATGTTGCCCAAGCTGGTCTCAAACTCCTGGACTCATGCATTCTGCCTGTCTCGGCCTCCCAAAGTGCTGGGATTACAGGCATGAGCCACTGCACCTGGCCTTGTGTGTTTCTTAGACTTTCACATTCACACAGCAGTCACTCATTGATTCACCCAGAGCATTTTCCAGTCCTGAAAGCTCCACTCATGATAAACATCCTATACAGGTGTGCCATTTTTAATCTTTTTATACCACTTTTTTAACCATACCTTTTCTATGTTTAGATACACAAGTACTTACCATTGTGTTACAATTATCTACAGTGCTCAGTACAGTAACATGCTGTGCAGGTTTGTAGCCCAGGAGCAATACACTATATCACATAGCCTAGATGTGTAGTAGGCTACACCACCTAGGCTGTATTTCTACATTCTATGATGTTTGCCCAACAACTGAATCGCCTAATGACACACTTCTCAGAACAAATTTCTTCATTAAGTGATGCATGACTGTATTTGCGGAAACATATTCTTTTTTTTTTTTTTTTTTTTGAGACAGAGTCTCACTCTGTCGCCCAGGCTGGAGTGCAGTGGTGCTATCTCAGCTCACTGCAACATCTGCCTCCCAGGTTCAAGCGATTCTTGTGCCTCAGCCTCCCAAGTAGTTGGGACTACAGGCATGCGCCACCATGCCCGGCTAACTTTTGTATTTTTAGTAGAGATGGTGTTTCACCATATTGCCCAGGCTGGTCTCGAACTCCTGAGCTCATGATACGCCCATCTCGGCCTCCCAAACTGCTGGGATTACAGGTGTGAGCCACCACACCCAGCTGCGGAAATATATTCTTTTACGTATCTAGAAAGTTTCTAAGAACTCAAAGCAATGCTTACTTCTAGGGAGGTGGGAGGACTTTTATTTTCAATCAATCCCTCCCTTTCTACATTGGCTTTTTTTTTTCCTTTTGCCACGAGCAAAAAAAAGCCTTTTTTTTTTTTTTTTTTTTTGCATGCACTAATAAATGGAAAGGCATCTCTCTCCTTTTTTTCCTGCAGATAATAATAGTTGTAGCAGGATGCTTTTAACATTATAATAACTGTACAGCATATTTCAGGTTTTTAAATATTTTCACATTTTCTTACAACTATTGTAAATTATAACTAAAATGACCTTACCATGTTTTCAAATAACATGTATAGAGTATCCACATTGTGCTAGCTTCTTCAGATAACACGATGCACAGCACTGACTCAGCCCGTCTCATGGAGTTTACCACTGATTTAGGAGTCATTCAGCATACACTATTGAGCACCTACTGTGTTCTAGGCACTGTTGTAGGTGAAAATAGTCATGAATACGACAGTCAGTGTCGCTCCCTAAAAAGCAAGTGGCTTGCCTAGAAAAAAGGCTTAGGCCAGGCGTGGATGCTCACGCCTGTAATCCCAGCACTTTGGGAGGCCAAGGCGGGCAGATCACAAGGTCAGTAGTTCCAGACCAGCCTGGCCAATATGGTGAAACCCCATCTCAACTAAAAATACAGAATTAGCCAGGCATGGTGGCAGGCGCCTGTAATCCCAGCTACTCGGGAGGCTGAGGCTGGAGAATAGCTTGAACCTGAGAGGCAGAGGTTGCAGTGAGCCGAGATTGCGCCACTGCACTCCAGCCTGGGTGACAGCAGAGCGAGACTCCATCTCAAAAAAAAAAAAAAAAAAAAAAAAAAGGCTTAACACAGGTTTAATATATACTATTAAATTTGTTGAAGAAGTCCTCTCTAAAAAAGTAAAATTTGAATTGGAACCTGAAGATGAAAAGGAGTTAGCCATTCAAAGATCTGGGAAGATAAGTTTCAAGATGAAGGAACCGCAAGTGCAAAGGCCCTGAGGCTAGAACCAGCTTAGCCTGTTTGAGGGCTGAAAGGGAAATGGATGACAGTGAATGAGTGGGTGAGAGAAGGAAAGAGATGAGGTCAGAGAAATTGGCAGGAGTCAGATCATGTGGGCTCTCCAAGGCCACATAAAGAGTTTGACTTTTATTCTAAAATGCAATTAGATATTAAGCATAGATACGACATGCTCTGATTTATGGGTTTAAAAGGCCACTCTGGCTGCTAGGGAGGCTGTTGGGGGTAAAGGGTGGAAGCGGACAGACCAGGTGGGATGCAGGTGAAGGATAATGATGGATTAGCTCAGGGCTGTAGAAGCAGAAATGGTGAAAAAAGGCTGACTTGGGGATATACTTTGGAGAATAAGGTTGACAGGGCTTGATAATGAATTGCATGTGGTGGCTGGGAGTGGGTGAGGGAGGGAAGAGAGTTATCAAAGATGAAGACCAGATTTTTGGTCTGAGCACCTGGGTAGATTGTCAGGCCATAAACTAAGATGGGGGAAAACTGGGAGAGGAGCAGTTTGCAGGGGCGAAGGAGGTCCAGAGAGAAATCAGTTGTTCTCTTTGGCCACATTAAGTTTTAGATGCTTGTTACATATTCAGGTGAAGATATTGCTTAGGCAATTGGCTAACTCTATAGCTAAGGGGAGAGGTCCAGGCTGGAGGTATTTCAAAACAAGGGCCAAGATGAAACCACCTGGTGACTACGAGTAGATACAGGAAGACAGAGGGCAGAAGATTGCATATTTAATTACTATGAAGGGAGTTATGTGTTGTGAAAGGGGAAATATCAGGTTAGCAGAGGGATTAGCTGGTCAAGGAAAGTTTCTTGGAAACATTAAACCCAAGCTCCTTGAAGCCATGAAAACCAAGCAGTGACATTGTATTAGTGAGGATGCTGTCCCAGAGAAGTAATTTGTCATTGGTCATAGAGCTAGTGGCCTGACTAGAACTGTGTTTTATACTTGAACTAAATCAAATGTGCCACAGGCACAGTATAAAACAAAGAAAAGCTGGGCGCGATGCCTCACATATAATCCCAGCACTTTGGGACTCCGAAGCAGGAGGATTACTTGAACCCAGGAGTTCAAGACCAGCCCTGGCAACATAGGGAGAACATATCTGTACAAAAAAATAAAATATCAGCTGGGAAGCAGTGGTGTGTGTCTGTGGTCCCAGCTACTCAAGAGGCTGAGGTGGAAGGATCTCTTGAGCTCGGGAGGTTGAGGCTGCAGTGAGCCGTGTTTGCGTTACTGCGCTGCAGCCTGGATGACAGAGTCAGACCCTTTAAAAAAATAAGAATAATTTTTAAAACAAAAAAGAGGGGAATAGTGGCACACCCTGGGACACAGACTCTGGAGTCATTCTGTCTGAGGTCACATTGTGGATTTGCCATTTACTACTGGCTGGGTGATTCCAGGTGCATTACTCAACATCTCTGTACTTCAGTTTTCTGTCTGTAAACGGACTTTCTACTAATAGCTAACTGCTTACAGACTGTTTATCGTGATTCTGGTACCAAGATTTTACATACAATATTCAACTTCCCCCTCCAATAATCAATGAGTGACATTATTATTCTCATTCTACTGCTGAGGATGCGGAAGCACATTCACCCATTCCACAAACATTTACTGTGCACCTGCAATGTGCTAGGCATGTTCATGGGTGAACACAGCAAAATCTTTGCCTCTGTGCAGCTTCAGTCTGGGGTTTACAGGAAAAGGAGAAAGATGATAAACAAGAGATACGTACATTACACGGTAATTATAAGGGGATACCCGCTATACAAGAAAACAGCAGGATAACAGACATAGGAAGTTGGGATTTTAAGTAAGGCAGCCAGAGCAGACCTCACCAAGAAGGCAATATCTGAGCAAGGATGTTAAGGGAGCCGGGGGCAACCTAGAATCCACCAGCGGGGAGAGTAAGGCGACTCGGAGAAAGGCGAGGGGCTAATGCATCCGTTCTAATAACTCTGACTTTAACTCGGGGCTAGATGGGGAAACACTGGGCAGTTCTACCCCGAGGTGTGACAGAACTTGACATTCGTTTTAAATCGGTCCATCTGTTTAGGCCCAAGGTCCCAAGGCTAGTGAGAAAAAACAATATTTGAACGCGGGCAGTCCGGCTCAGTAGTCTGTGCTGTCGGGATTAAAGAATCAGTCGACACCCCCAGGGCTGAGCCCCGCAGCAAGCGCCCCGCGGCAGCCTGGCCCCAGACTGTGGTTACCGCCATCCTTTCACTTAAACTCCGCCCCGATTACTCCCCCGCTCCAAGGCTCCGCATCCACTCCGCCGAGTCTCCACGTAGCGCTTCCCCGGCTACATATTGCGTAACTTCGGCAGCCGGGCGGAGTCTGGACAGAGGCGGAGCGGCGGCTGGCGGAGAGAACGCCCCAGCAATAGTCGCTAGGAGGAAGCCCCAAGAGCCCTTGCCGCCCACGGAACGCGCCTGCGTAATCCGGGTCCAGGCCGCCGACATTCCAGAGACGCCTTCCGCCCCGCCCCCAATTCCGGGGCGGAGTCCTCCGCCGCGCCGGCGCAAAGCGTCGCCGCACCCCACGCCTGCGCGCTTCGCCCGCCCGGCCCCATCCCCCCCCAGGTTTTTCTCGTGGGGGAGGGGGCACGTCTCGGCGAGTCACGATGATGGCGGCCACCATCCTGTGGTGAGCTAGCGGATTACCTGCTTGTCTCGCCGAGCCCCTCGCGCCTTCTGCAGATTCGGTGGCTGGCGCTCGGCGCGTGAGGAAGCACGGCGGCCCGAGTTTGCGGGGAAGGCCGCAGTCGCGGAGGCAGCGGCGCGGTCCGGGGCACGGGCTGGGGGAGAGGCCGCTCCGCTGGGCGAATGTGACAAGCCCCCACCCCCACCGCCTTCCTCCCCAGAGCGCGAGGAGCGCGGGCGACCCCGGGGCCCCGCCAGGCCACAGACCCCGCCCAGCGGCCAGCACCCGGCGCAGGCCCGGCAGCCGAGTTGCGCGGCGGCACCATGCAGGTCACCCTGAAGACCCTCCAGCAGCAGACCTTCAAGATAGACATCGACCCCGAGGAGACGGTATGCGCGCGGGCCGGGGCAGCCGCGTGCGGGCCGCGGGGAGCGCCAGGAGCTCGTGGGGCTGGGCGGCGCGCTCCAGCGGGGGAAGTCCCGGAGGGCGCGATGAGGGCCCTGGGTCCTGGTGCCGGCCCTGGCCCTGGCGGCGTACAGCGGAGCCGACCCTCCTGTCTTGGCCGTGGGCTTTGTGGCAGGAGAATGGGGAAGCAGTGGCCGGACGCCGAAGGCCTGGTGGCAGATGGCGTGGAGCGCACGCCCGCGGGCCTGGGCCTAGGAGCTCGTGCTTGCGGGGCCGGAGGGGGATGGGGAGGTCCAGGCCGTCTCGGCCGTGGAGCCTGGCTTTCTGGTGTGGGTGCACAGGTGGGGGAGGGAGACGTAGGCGTCGCCACTACCCCTGCGTGGACCTGGTTAGCAGCTTAGTTCCCAGAGTTAGTAACCCGAGAAGATGAGCCTTAAGAAAAAAAAAAAAAGTATCAGGTTCCGTTTGCCGCCGAGTGAGAGGTGAGTGGTGGTTAAAATGAATTTGCCCCTTTCCCCTCAGAATTGTTAACCCTTTTATTTGCAAATGAATCGTTCTGCTGCCTTCCTCCTGCCACCAAACCCACACCCGTGCGTAGATTGCACTTTGAGGCCTCTTTGGTGATGGTTTTAGCTGTTAGAGCTCTTCAAATCCATCCAGGCTCAAACTAAACTTAAGATTTAACGGGTTTTCTGTGTTAGAAATCTTGGAATTGTAGGAGTTGGAACCCTGCAGCCATTCTCCCCCGATCCCCCAAACAGTAGCGGTTCAAGGGGGAGAAAAGAAAAAAAAAACAATAACTTTGAATCCTTTCTGCATTTAAAGCCTTAAACATTTCAGAAGTCCACATTATACATTTTTCTGTATTTGTGACTGCATAAAGAGACACTGTTGAGGTCAGTACAACTTTATGCCAAGATTCTAAAAACGCTGTGAGTGTAAATTTACTGCTTATGTTCGGAAATACACCGCTAAGATTGTCATAATACTAAGTTTAAACCAGCAGCTTTCTGCCCAACTCTATTTTTAAAAGTAGTTGATTCTATTTTGGGTGGAGATCAGGGGCTTTGTTGTTAAGTAGACCTGAGTTCCATTTGTGGTTTTGTAACTTATTTGCTATGACCTTGGGCAAATTACGCTTAGTTTCATCCTCTGTATAATAGGGATAATACCTGCCTTGCAGATATGTGAAGATTAAATGGTATGTGTTTACTTGGTGGTCAGTAAATGGAATCGATTATTTAAACAATGGATTCCTTTGAGTGGAGATACAGTGTTAGGTTTTACTTATCTCATTTAATCTTAAGTTTTGTACATCTTTAATTTTTTTAAGAAACAGCCTTTTTGGGAGTTGGTACAAAATTATTTGATTTCAGAATATTTGTATGTAGGTATATGCTGTGTGATTAACTTCTTAAAAGTACAGGAGATCTCAGTTATACATGAGAAACTTTTCAGTGTCCTCAGAAGTAATTGACAACACCCTGTGGACTGACAGTACTAATAGAATCTAATTTCTCTTGCATATTTCCTTACTGCTTAATGTGCATTAATAAGTTGAAGGGTGAAAGTTAAAATGGAGTTGTTTGATGATTTCAGACAAACTACGTGAAATGCCTATTTGACTTTGGTTCTTTGTGGTAACAAATGTTGGTGCCACAGTAACTTAATCGGCTTATAATACTCAGTTAATTTCAGAATTATTGAAAGCTAAAGAAATATTGTGGCTTTTTGGTAAATATGTGTGGGTGTACTGAAGTTATGCAGTGACTCTTTCAACAGCTCCACTGAAGTATTTATGTTCTGTAAGATTTGTTTTAAGTGTTTTAGGCACTTTACACATACAGTGTTAACTGTGAGTTAGTGCTGTACCTGTGTTTGTATAAATTCTTAACTATTTTTGCTGTTTTCCAGCTTATTTCCAAGGAAAAGTAATATGTTATATGTCTGGAAGTATATTTTTGAAAAGCCCATTGTTAGGGAGCGGCTTCTATGGCTTTTGCTGCTACTTATATAAATATAATTTTGCTATTAGTATAAAAAAACTAATACTGTTAGTCTGGGGCAAGAAATTAAAGCATTTCCCCTGGGATATATGGAACGTTTGCATTGAATGACTTGTCAGTTTTTATTTTAATGACTTTAGGAAATATTTTTCATGACAACTGTTTCAATTCTGTGTTTGTAGTGGGTTTTAATTAATATTTGTTTTTGATACGACACTTTAGAATTCCAGTAAGAAAATAAACAATGAAAATTATGTTTTCTAGGGCAACACTAAGTGTCCTGTTTCTAAGTTGTTGTGAGAACGAGGTAACCAAGGATATTAGAAATAGATCTAAAATAAAGACAAGATAGGATCTTATTGAGACCTGTTTTTGGTCTGCTTACAGATTTGTCCTTGTTTAATTTTTACCTAGAAGGAACCAAGGAAATTAAGTAACTTATATAGCCAGTATAGCAATTCTTGTGAGCTTGAGATGAGCATGAGCAAAAATGGAAGAAGGGACTGTGCGATAAGTGGAATCATGGGAATGATTCATTTGTTGAACAAGTAAATGTTTAGTGAGCTTTGCTGGCAGGACTGGAGGAGTACAGGGACCTGTAGAACGTGGCTGGGGCTTCTGGAAGCCTTATTGACTTAGTCAAAGCTCAGTGACTATAGAGGAGGGGGATATACAAAGTGGAAAAAGCAAGATAATTTGTTTTAAGATGTTTTTGTTTGCCCTAGTTTTAACAAAACTTTCTTAGACTTACTAGGCATTTTGTACCATTTACTTGACTATTACCGTGATACATTACATGACCACTGCCTTTAGTGTTAATCTTTACAAAGATCTTTTTGTTTTTTACAATTGTAATGCAAGCCTTCTTATAAAATATTCAAACAATACAGAAACAAAATGAGAAGGTGGTATGTGTGGGGTAGGGAGACCATTGCTAGGAGATTTTCTTCATTATGTGCTTTTTTTTTTAACTGTAAAAATTGTGGGAGACTTAAGTAGCCTACATATTCAAGCATTTTGAGGCGTCTGATAGAGCACTGCTTCTCTGAAATTCTTAAAAATTCTGAAGTTTAGGCTGGGTGCGGTGGCTCATGCCTGTAAACCCAGCAGTTTGGGAGGCCGAGGTGGGCAGATCACGAGGTCAGGAGATGAGACCATCCTGGCTAACACGGTGAAACCCCGTCTCTACTAAAAAAATACAAAAAATTAGCCGGGCGTGGTGGCATGCGCCTGTAGTCCCAGCTACTCAGGAGGCTGAGGCAGGAGAATCGCTTGAACCCGGGAGGCAGAGGTTGCAGTGAGCTGAGATCACTCCATTGCACTCCAGCCTGGGCGACAGAGCGAGACTCCGTCTCAAAAAAAAAAAAAAAAAAAAAAAATTCTGAAGTTTAATGGTGTGATGGACATTTAGAGGGAAATGGAGTACAGTTTTTAAGCTCAGTTTTACAGTCAATTAGTGTTTTATATTACTGTTGCGTAAATCCATTAAGAAAGGTAGATTTAAGAATAAACCTTTTGAGATAAAATACAGTGCAGTATTTTATTGCATCACTGAAATGGTGACAAGAAAGAGTATGTGATACACAAATTAATCCTGCATTCTAACTCTTGACACTGTTTGCCTTGAACAACTAAAAACAAAACTCGGTAAATTTGAGATGGACTTTAAATGCAAAAGCTGAAATGTGATTGGATTAGTATATAAGTGACATTAAAATTCTACATATACATTGGATGTTTTTGCTAAGATAATTGTAAAGGTATCAATTTTAATATTCTAACTCTTGACACTGTTTGCCTTGAACAACTAAAAACAAAACTCGGTAAATTTGAGATGGACTTTAAATGCAAAAGCTGAAATGTGATTGGATTAGTATATAAGTGACATTAAAATTCTACATATACATTGGATGTTTTTGCTAAGATAATTGTAAAGGTATCAATTTTAATATCTATAAATAGCATATTAGTGTGCTGCGAAGAATTACCTAATTTCGTGGTTTATCTCTATAATGTGATTGTTATAAAATACTGCTTTACCCAGCACTTTGGGAGGCCGAGGCGGGTGGATCACCTGAGGTCAGGAGTTCGAGACCAGCCTGACCAACATGGTGAAACCTGTCCTCTACTAAAAATAGAAAATTAGGTGGGCATGGTGGTGCATGCCTGTAATCCCAGCCACTTAGGAGGCTGAGGCAGGAGAGTCGCTTGAACCTGGGAGGAGGAGGTTGCAGTGAGCTGAGATGGCACCGTTGCACTCCAGCGTGGGTAACGAGTGAAACTCCATCTCAAAAAAAAAAAAAAAGTGTGTGTGTGTATTGCTTTAGTACTTGTTCTGTATTATACAGTATTTGCTAGCCATCATTTATTAGTGAAGTATTCCTGTGGTGGTTTATTGTATTTTCAATATAGTCATGCTAGATACAATTTCATATTATAGAAGCTTCCTAGATTAAGGCAATGAGTAGTAAATGTATTAAAAATACTATATCACAGAGGTGAAATTAAGAGTTCTTGGCATATTGGTAGAACAAGACACAGAAAGAAACTGAGAAATCTGGTACATTTTTGCCAGACTTTTGCTGTTTTGATGGCGTGCACACAGTAGGCATTTAGTAAAGATCTTTGAATGAACTGAATATATTCTTTTGGTGAACTGGCAAGGCAGTGATCCCCCAATGTAGTGTGTTTGCATGTTGATTTATTTATTTAATAAATACTTGCTGTGTACTTACTAGATGTCAGGTCCTGCTGTGATGGTATGTGCATTCTAGTGGGATAAAACCATCAAAAAATAAATTTTAAAAACCAGATAATGGTAAGTGCTATGCAGAAAGTTGAAATAGGATAAAGTACTTGATAGTACTTCACTGGGTGCTACTTTTTTGTTGTTGTTTTGTTTTGTTTTTGAGATGGAGTCTTACTCTGTAGCCCAAGCTGGAGTGCAGTGGCGCCATCTCGGCTCACTGCAACCTTTGCCTCTGGGGCTCAAGCGATTCTCCTGCCTCAGCCTCCCAAGTAGCTGGGACTAGAGGTGTGCCCCACCACACCTGGTTAATTTTTTTGTATTTTTAGTAGAGACAGGGTTTCATCATGTTGCCCTGGGTGGTCTTGAACTCCTGAGCTCAGGAGATCTGGGTGGCTACTTTTAAATTTACTAGTCACTGAAGGCCTTTCTGAATAAGGTGACATTTAAGCTGAGAGCTGAGTAAAAATGAGCACTCAAGATGAAGAGAATGTTTTCTGTAGGGAACTGCTAGAGCAAAGACCTTTAAGAATGTGTTTTGGGAACTAAAAAAAAGCCTGCATTGCTAAGGTGATGGGTAAGAGATAAGAGAGTGAGTTGGGTAAGAGAGAACAGAGTGAGTTAGGCAAGTGGCCAGAGCATTGTAGGCTAGGGGTTTTCATGGTAAAATTGGAAACGTTTACAAGCAGGACAGAAATCTTTGTTTCTTTGTCTCTCTTTCTCTTTTCTCTTTCTTTTTTCCTCCCTTCCTCCCTCCCTTCCTCATTTCCTCCCTTCCCTCTCCTTCCCTCTCCTTGCCTCCTTTCCTCCCTTCCTTCGCCGCTCCCTCCTTTCCCTCCCTTCCTTTTTCGACAAGGTCTTGCTCTGTCACCCAGGCTAGAGTACAGTGGCATGATCATAGCTCACTGCAGCCCCAAACTCCTGGGCTCAAGTGATCCTCCACTCTAAGCCTCCTCAGTAGCTGGGACTGCCGGGGCATGCCACCACGCCCAGCTAATTTTAGTGTTTTTTTTTTTTTTTTGTAGAGATGTGGTCTTGATGTTTTATCCAGGCTGGTCTCCGACTTCTAGCCTCAGGTGATCCTCCTGCCTCAGCCTCCTAAAGTGCTGGGATGACAGGCATGAGCCAGCACACCTAGCCGAGTAATATTTATTGTAGGTTTTTTAAAGGTTACTTTGGTGCTGTGGGGTGGGCAAAAGTGAAAAGCAGAGACATCAGTTAGGGGGCTTGTGCAGTAGTTTTAAGTAATTACAGCTTGAACCAGGGCAGTAGGAGTGGAGATGTAGAGAAGTAGCTGGAATTAGGATATGTTTTGAGAGGTACAGTTGGCTGTATGACTTGCTGTGTGACCTCAGGCAAGTTACTCAGTATGTGCCTTTTGGTCCTCTGCTGTAAAATTAGAATACTAGTATGAAAGTACTAACTTATTGGTATATGAGTTTTGAAATAATATTAACAGTGCTTGGCAATATGGTCCCACTCTCCCTCCATTGTTCTTGCTTAGAAAGCCTCAAATGTGATTAAATTCAACTCAGTGTTTGTACTTGCACCTGAGTGGCCAGAGATGCACCTGTAGCCACATTGACTTCTCTCTTAAATTTATGAACATTAAGGAACTTAAGTTCTTGAGCCTTAAGGAATATTAAGGCACACTAAGGAACGTTAATTGGGTCCTTAGTGTGCAGCACCTGACAGTCTTACAGTTTACTAGTCCAGTCACTCTTCCACTGCCACAGGATGCTTTCATATCATCTACCCTCCTTATTTTCACTTGATGACCCTAGTCTTTATTTGATTGAGAATTTAGAAATAATCGAGACAGAATGTCTACAGGGTCCTACCGTAGCTACCTACCTGCTAGCCTCCTCTTACTGTAGATCGTTCTGAATTGTGGGCGGTGCTGTCTAAGGCAGGTCCTTCCACTTCTCCACTATACCTCATCCTGTCATGTGTGAAGGACATCACTCCATCAGATCTTCTTTTCTCTTCATCACTGATTTTTCCCATTTCTAGGGTATACAAACATTTTTTCCCCATCTTAATGATACGCTCCCTTGTGTCCACATCCCTCTTTAGCTGCTGCCCTATTTCCCTGCTTCTCAAGAAAATTCAGGAGTATCTCTTAATTCTGTTTACTTTTTTCCACATCTTGCTCTTTGCAGATCCACCATACTGTTCCTAAAAGGGAGTCCTCACAACTTTGTACTTGTGCCTTGTCCTTAAGCACAATACTTTTAAAAAAGTCTCTCCTCATTATTAAAATGGGAGTAATAATGAACTGCTTTCCTAACAGTTGTGAAAATCAGGTGAGATCATGGGCATGGAAATATTTAGTGAATTGTGAAATTAGAAATAAATTTTGCAGTTTTTAAACTAATCCTGCTTTCATCAGTTTTTATTTCGATCATTTCACTATCCTTTCTTTAAAAGGTTTGTATGAATGAGATATTCTCATTTTCTTAGATTGACATAATCAGCAATTTTGAACAGTGTAAAATCAATGAACAAGGTCCTGCCATGATAGATGCCGTATAGGATTCCGGTTAATTTCTGAAAGAAATTTGCTAAATTTAACCCTACTGTGGCACAGTGAATCGTGTGAAGGACACTACACCATCTGTTCCCTATAAGTTTAGATAAATAAATGTTTTTTTATAGTGTCACAAAAGCTAATTTTACAACCGAATGAGCTTTATAAAACTTTTAAACATTATATAAACTTATTTCAGCAGAGGAAGTAGACCAGCTACAAATGACTGACAATACATGAACAGATTCTAGAGGCTTAAAACAGGTAGATAAAATTGTTCTCACCCATTATTCCCCACACACTTCTGGTTGAATTAGGTAGGCACCTTGTTTTTGCTAGTGCACTGGAGACATCCATTCTTTGCCTATATAGAAACTTACAGGTATCTTGGGAATTCTGCTTACTCAGTTTTCAAATTCCTGTGTTTCTTTTGGTCTCGTTGAAATCATACTGTTAGGAATATGTTTTATAATAGATTAAATTGGCATGAATTGGTTGGCTTAATTTCTGTTGGACAAATGGGTTTTGGATTTCAAATCATATATTTAAAATAATAGCCTTTTGGATCATAACCCCAATTTGAGGATTGCCTTTGTTATAGTGCCTGCCTCTTCTCACGTAATTGATGTTATGCTATCAGTTATTGTTTCAATTGTAAAAATCTCCTGTACTAAATTATTTTATTCTTTGGGTCCAATGAGGAGATTTTTCCTGTTTGTACTGAAGTCAGCTGACCTTTTAAAAATCAAATTTCTATTTGTAGAATTATCAGGAACCTACCTTGGGACAGAAATTCCCCAGGAAATACTCTGGTGCCTGTACCAATTTCTCAAGTGGAAGGAGAACAACCAAAGAACCAAAAAAGAAAAAGCATTGCCTGTAGTGTAAACATAAGAAATCCTTTAGTAAACATTTGGCTTTGGGAATCTCCTTTATTTTGCTAATTGTTGATTGCCAAAATTTAATTGCTATTATTATTTTTTAATTAGGCCATGTAGTATTAGAACTGCCTTAGACCTTTTTCTTTTAAATGAAATCTCTTTTTTCTCTTTGAAAGTCCAGTTTTCCCTAAATTACTCAAATAATTCAGGCTCATTATAGTAAATAAAGTACAAGAAAATGTGAACGGCTTTTGCCCTTGGTCTAAGGAACCACTGTAGACTCTGTATATCCCTCTAGTCTTTTTAAAAAATATATTTACACGTAATACATGAACACGACTACACTATTTGTGTAAAAAAATTAATTAGCAGCTAGCTTTTTTCTTCAAAGATAGTTACAAATATTCCATTCTTTATATTGCATAGTGTTCAAATGAATGTATGTACATTAATTTATTTTACCATTTCTCCTTTGTGGATGTTTAGGGTTGTTTTCAGTTTTTAGTACTGCAAAAAGCAATGTAGGGCACACACTTTGTACCTTTGTCTTTGAAGTAGTTACATGAGCACCTCTAGCATTGATTTCTAGATGTGGAATTATTTGGTCAAAGTGTGGCAGATTGCCTTAAAAAATGCCTGGTCAGGCTGAGCATGGTGGCTCACACCTGTAATCCCAGCACTTTGGGAGGCTGAAGTGGGCGGATCACGAGGTCAGGAGTTCGAGACCATCCTGGCCAACTTGGTGAAACCCCGTCTCTACTAAAAATACAAAAAATTAGCTGGGTGTGGCGGCTCGCCCCTGTAGTCGAGCTACTTGGGAGGCTGAGGCAGGAGAATCACTTGAACTCCGGAGGTGGAGGTTGCAGTGAGCCAAGATCGCGCCACTGCACTCCAGCCTGGTGACAGAGCGAGACTCCGTCAAAAAAAAAAAAAAAAAACAAACCTGGTCAGTGCTTACAAACATTAACAATATTTGTTACTTACAAATACCATCTCCCATATGAGTAGCCAGGATTCAAATTTAGGGACTCTGGCTCTAGAGCCTATATGTTTAACCTTTTTATTTCATCTGCCTTAGTGTCCCCATCAGAAAAAGAGGATAATAGTATCTACCTGTGTACTAGTTAACCTATTAACTGCATAACAAAGTACCCCAAAACTTAATTAAAACAGTAAACACTTACTATTTCATAGTTTCTGTGAGTCAGAAGTTCAGGGATATCTTAGCTCTGTGGTTCTTATTCAGAGTCTCAGGAAGTTGCATTTAAGGACTTCATTCTATGCATTAAAGGCTTGACTGGCTGGAGGGTTCCCACTGAAAGTGACTTCCTCACATGGCTAACAACTTGGTGATGGTTATTGACTGGGGCTTCAGATCCTCCCCATATGGGCCTCTCCCCAGGATGCCTGAGTGTCCTTGTGACATTGTGGCTGGCTTCTCCCAGTGTTAGTGATCCTAGAGAGCAAAATAGAAATAATGGCTTTTATATTATATATAAACCAGCCTCAGAAATCACACTTTTACTTCAGCAGTATCTTACTATTCTTGTGGACTAGCCATAATTCAGTATGTGAAGGGTGTGTACAAAGGCTTGAATACCAAGAGATGGGAGTCATTGGGGGCCATCTTGGGTGTTGGCTACTGCAACCTCATAGAGATGTAGTACAGATTAAAAGAGTTAATTATTGTGAGGCTCTTAGTACACTGCCTGGCATATGGCAAGTACATAGCCTACATTAGCTTTTATTCAGATATTATATTTCAGGGCTACCCATTAAAACTTTACACATTTATACTGTATATAGTTACAACAGTAATAAGGGACAACATAGTTACAAAAGTAAGAAGGAAAAATAATAACTAACAATGAGCAAGCTGTTATATGGAATATGCAATTGCTGACCTAATTAACAAGCAATAGCCTAGAAATCTTATGCAAAGTGCTGTGTAAGAAGGTTGACACGACAGCTCATTATACTATCATAGGAATATGATTTACAAGATATTATTTTGATGTCTCATGCATGACCTAAATTTGTCGAATGAAAATGACTAGTTTTTTTAAGAGACAGAGTCTTGCTCTGTTGCTCAGGCTGGAGTACACTGACAGTATTATAGCTCACTCCAACCTTGAACTCCTGGGCTCAGTCAGTCCTTTCACCTCAGCCTCCTGAGGTAACTGGGACTACAGGCGGGCACCACAGCACCTGTCTAATTAAAAAAAAATTTTTTTGAGATGGTGGCTCACTGTGTTGACCAGGCTGACCTCGAACTGTTGGGATAACAGGGGAAATGACTGCTTTTAATGGTTGTTGGCCTGAACTAGAATAGTGCCAGTGCCACAGAGATGCACGGTAGTGCTCACATTAGGGAATAATTAGATGGTAAGTTAAGCTTTGTGGCTTTGTGGTGGCACTTTTAAATACACTATTGTGATTGTCTTCCTTTGGAGGAAAAAAGAAAAACCATGCCCATCATGTTTAATATTATATTGAGTACGTTTTTATTTTTAAATGCACGATTTTGTAAGAGAAAATTAAGTAGCTAGAAAAAAAGTTTGATTTCTTGAATGTTAACCCTGTCTTTGTCTCTAGTGGAATTGATGATAAACCACCATTATTTATACAGCGGGAAATGCAGCACAATGAAAGTTCTAGCCCTGATTATGTACTGGGACTGTGGTGCTCAGGTTTATGTTCACTCTGTTGAGATGGCTTACTGGAATGGGAGCATTGGCGTGGGGCTCAGCGCAGTTAAAGGAGTCATAATTGCATCTATTGTGGGCCATATCCTTTCCAAGAGAAACCTTGTGCTGAGTTCATACCTCTTCCTTTGAAGCATCCAGAAAGAAGGCAGTCTTTCTTGCTAATCTGTTTTAAAGTATGCTCAATTAGGTTGGGTTAGGGATGATTTAAACAAAATAATTTAGACACAGTTCTTCCATAGATACATTATAGTTTAAGTGCCTCTAGGACATCCTGTGAAGGTGTTCAGTAGAGAGTTAAGTGTGGATAAATGAAGGTCAGAGAGAGAGAGCTGGGCTAGAAATACAGATGACATCTGCATGGTTATTAAAACTAGGAGTAGACACGATGGATTATCCTGGAAGTCTAAGTAGCACTTAAAGGGCTGGCCAGGGAGGAGGATTTCGTGAAGCAGTGAATGGAGAGATAGGAAAACCAAAAGTATGGCGCCCTGGAAGCCAAGGGATGGCAGTATGTAAAGGAGGGACAGGTCAGTACTGTCACACGTGACGAGGGAGATAGGAGAGGATTAAGAAGTGTCTTATCATTATGATGTTGCAGAATTCAGTGATGTTGGCAAAGAGCAGTGTTAATGGAATGGCCAGCGGTGGATGGGGGGGGACTGCCAGAGAAAATAAGCAGCAGAATGAGAATAAATTTCGTGTTTTTGTTTATCAGCACAGTATTGCTCTCTTTTGAGTAGTTGGTTTGAGATTATGAATAAGTGAAGACAGTGGTGTGTATTTAAGTTTTTGAAGAATTAGATTGTGGGGGGAGAGAGTCTAGTAGGAGACGTGATTGTTAAGTGTTTGTTTTTAAAATGATAAAGAATTAGGTCTAAGTGTGAATGAAAGTGAACTGAGTGAGAGAGAGGCTGAAAAAGCTGGGAGAAATAGGAAGTATAATGAATTTAGTAAGATACTGAAAAATACTTGGAGGAGAACCAGAGGACAGGTGGAAAGAATTAGGTTTGAAAGAAAGGGATACTTTTTTCATTTAATAGTTGAGAAGGAGATGTAGGTGAGTCTGGATGCAACAAAGTTAGACAAAGTTGAAAATAATTTTCTCTGTCTTCTGTTTTTAATAAGGTAGAAAGTAGTCGCCTGCAGAGAGTACGAGAGGATGCTGTGAATCAGATTTAGAGTAGAATGCAGATTTGAGATTTTCTTCTGGAGGATGGAGAAGAGGGCTAACCAGGGGGAACAGAAAATTTAGTGTATCCATTTCTCCACTAGCATTTAGAAAACAGTATAAATGTAGATAGGCAGTCTCTTAGGTGAAAGTTGAAATTGGTTAGCTAAGCAAGGTTAGGACAATGAGACACCACAGAGTGGCTGGAGTAAATTTTAGAGGTTGAATACTGACAGAAATAAATGATGTTGGTCCAAATACAGAATTTTGTGTGTCAGGAGCAGCAGAAAGACAAGGAAGTTTTTGATATTAGAAGGTGATAGGAGCAATGATAGTGAAAAGTGAAATGAAAGTAGAGACTCTAGGAACCAAGTCTTAAGGAGATTCAAGAGCAAGTATAGTGAACAGTTACTAAGAGCTGGTAGGAACAGGAGATTGGTCACTTATAATTTTAAACATGGAGTGGTTTTTAGATGACAGAATTCAGCCTGTGTTCTGTAAGTATAGATTGGATTGTAAGTAAAGATCATTGTTTAGTTCAAGGTAAGGAACAATGCCAGAATTTTAGACAGGTCAGTGAACCTGGCTCCAAAGTCTGGTTCAGTTATTTTCTTTGAAGTGATACTGTTGGATCAAATCCCCGCGCCTACCCCCACCACCTTAAAAATGTTGAAGCATCTTGGCATGTTGCCCTCAAAAATTTTGATCATTTGGTACTTTAATTCTTATTCTGAGAATGTATTTCTTCACTTTCAATGCCAAGAATTATTCAAAACAATCTTTCCAGTGTGATAGTCTGTTGGATTAATAACATGAGGCATCAAAATTTGTGTTTGGTTACTAATGAGGTTGAGCTTTTCTGTGCTGTGACTGTGTAATTGTGAATTGCCTGCCCTATCATTTGTCCAATTTTTTTATTAGTGCAAAAACAGTTTTGTGCCTTGTCTCTCTCTCTCTCTTTTTTTTTTTTCTTTTTCTTGAGACAGTCTCATTCTGTCACCCAGGCTGGAGTGGAGTGGCGTGATCTCGTCTCACTGCAGCCCCAGCCGCCCGAGTAGCTGGGATTACAGGCGTGTGCCACCATGCCCAGTTAATTTTTGTATTTTTAATAGACATGGAGTTTTGCCATGTTGGCCAGGCTGGTCTCAAGCTCCTGGCCTCAAATGATCTGCCCACTTTGGCCTTCCAGAGTGTTGGGATTACAGGCGTGAGCCATTGCACCCTGCTGCCTTTTCTCTTTTTTAATTGCCTTTTTTTTTTTTTTTGAGATGGAGTCTTGCTGTGTCGCCAGGCTGGAGTGCAGTGGCACAATTTCGGCTCACTGCAACCTCCATCTCCCTGGTTCGATTGATTCCCCTGCCTCAGCCTCCCGAGTAGCTGGGACTACAAGTGTGCGCCACCATGCCCGGCTAATTTTTGTATTTTAGTAGAGACGGGGTTTCACCATGTTGGCCAGGATGATCTTGATCTCTTAACCTTGTGATCTGCCTGCCTTGGCCTCCCAAAGTGCTGGGATTACAGGCATGAGCCACTGTGCCCAGCCTCTTAATTTCTTTTATTTTTTTAATTTTTATTTGTCCTTTTTTTCTGTTTGAGTTGCATGGTTAGCCTGTTAATTTTTCTTCTTTGTTGAATAAACATTTTTAGTGTTTAGTCTACAATTACTTCTTTAGCCAAATCATATAGGTATCTTGTATGGAGCTCCCATTGTTATGTTCTTAATATTCTGTGTTTTGTTTTGTTTTGTTTTTGAGACAGAATCTTGCTCTTGTCGTCCAGGCTAGAATGCAATGGTATGATCTTGGCTCACTGCAACCTCTGCCTCCTGGGATTCAAGCAGTTCTCCTGCCTCAGCCTCCCAAGTAGCTGGGATTACTGGTGCCAGCCACCATACCCGGCTGATTTTTGTATTTTTAGTAGAGATGGGGTTTCACTGTGTTGGCCAGGCTGGTCTCGAATCCAGCCTTAGGCGATCGTCTGCCTTGGCCTCCCAAAATATGGGATTACAGGCGTGAGCCACTGTGCCCAGCCTTAATATTTTTTAATCAATTTTGATTTCTTTGAAGCAAAAGTTATTTAGTAGTAAATTACTAAAGGGCCTTTTTTTTTTTCCTTTGGTCCAGCTTTTCTTAATTTATGGGGCTTTTTTTTCCCTTTTGTCCTCTCCTCCCTCATTTTTGATATAAAGCTAGACGTCCCGTTATTTAAGCGTTTTGAAATATGAAATATTTAAGTCTGTCTTATACTTCATTGTAACCTGTCAAGAATGAGATATTCCTGCATGTTTATTTTCTTTTACTTGTTGCTTCATATGTGTCTTTTTTTCCTTCACATATGTCTATGCTCTGTTCATTTATTCATCCAGCACAGGATAATGGAGCACCCACTCCATGCCAAGCCACTATGTATTGCCCTGAAAACTGGGTTCGTGCATAGACATACACTTGGTCTGTAATTTATTTGTAGTTTTCCTAAATAATCACACTTGGAAATACTGTATCCTTTTATCCCTTTATAAACAAAGTTTGAGAAGAAATTTACCATACACCACTGAGTGCTCTACCCATGCTCTGCCATCAGTTGGTTGACTTGGCAAGTCTCTTAGCATGTAGGATAGCAGTCCTCAAATGACTTGATTTCAAGACTTGTTTACATTTAAATAAGTTATTGAGGGCTCCAGAATAACTTTTGTCGATATGCTTACGTTTTATTTATTTTTTAAGGCAGATTCTCACTCTGTCACCCAGGCTGTAGTGCAGTGGCGTGATCTTGGCCCACTGAAACCTCCACTTCCAGGGTTCAAATGATTCTTGTACCTCGTCCTCCCAAGTAGCTGAGATTACAGGCATCTACCACCACGCTTGGCTAATTTTTTTTTTTTTTTTTTTTTTTTTTTTTTTTTCCATTTTTAGTAGAGACAGGATTTTACTGTGTTAGCCAGGCTGATCTCGAACTCCTGGCCTCAGGTGATCCTCTGGCCTTAGGTGATCCTCCCACCTCAGCCTCCCAAAGTGCTGGGATTACAGGCGTGAGCCACTGCGCCCGACCCAATTTACTTACATTTGTTAATGTTTACCACATTAGAAATTAAAACAAATTTTATTAATGTTCATTTAAAAATAAATATAAATTTATTATAATTTTTTTTGCAAAAATAACTGTATGCCAAAATAACAGTAACAACAAAGCACTGAAAAGACTGACACTGTTTCACTTTTTTTGCAAATCTGATGTTTGCCTTTAAAAAAATTTTACTTGTGTTTTACCTTTGAAATGGGGAACAGTGGAAAATAGTGGATTGAAATTTTTGTGATGGATTTCTACTTTGGGGAACATCAGAATAGCAATGATGCTACTGATCCATTTCAGGAAGATCATTGCAGCAAGGAAGGTTTATATGGTATTTGCAAAATACTCTGCTTGGAGTCATAAGGGATGGTAACCTCTTTATTTCCGTCTCCTCGTCTATAAGATTGAGTGGGTGACATTTCCTTTTGTCCCAGAGTTTTGAGGATTGTGTGAAATTGTATGTTAACATCTGAAGCTAAATAAGCTTTTTTTATCTTTGAAGTACACACTATCACTTTTTAATTGTACAAAAGAAACCTATATTTGTGTCCCTTTCTGTCTAAAACCGAGAGAACTGTCAACTTAGATAATTTTCAAGAAGTATTTTTTTCCTTGGTTCTTGTGCCTTTAAAGTAATGAAAGTAGTTCTGTAAAGGCAAATGGGAAAGCCATCTCTGCCTTTTTTACTCCTGTACCTCCCTACTTAACAAGTTAAGAGGTCCATTAGACTCATTTTTCTGAATACTGTATAATGAGCCTAATTGTCACACAATTTTAGGAAATGAAGAGACTATAAAGGTCATGGATTCCAGCTCCTCTTATAGATGAAACTGATGCTGAGAGAAGCTAAGCTGCTTGTTTAAGAGCACTGAAATTGTCTGGTGGTTTTCAGCCTGGGCTGAACTTTGGGACCACTTGTAAAGCTTTTTAAAAATACTGATGTCAAGGTCCCACTCTCAGAGATTATGTTTTAATTGGTGTTTGTAAAGCCTCCCTGGTGATTGTAATGAAACATAACACTTAAAATGAATCATTTGCCTTTTAACATTCACAACTGAACCTTTAACATTGAAGTATTCTTATTGTTGATGAGACTATTTTATTTCTTAGACTTTTTAGGTGATTGAGCTTTACTGTCTTGCTCCGTGGGAAATAAACCCATAAACACTATATAAACCAAAACTTTGATGTTGAAAACTTTATTTTAAATTATCAGGTCAACTAGTAAATTTTTAAAAATCTGTGTGTATCAGATGGTGTTAAAGTTATGCCTATCATAACTAATAATGAGTTAATGTTGAATCTTTTTTGATATAAATTGGAAAAACATAATATTTGAGGTTTTGGAGGCATTAATAATTATGTATATAATTTTTGTCTTCCATTATTTATTCAGATTCTGGATTGTCATTTTTTATTTAGACTTTTTGCAAAACAAATCTTTATTTTTCCTATAGGTGAAAGCACTGAAAGAGAAGATTGAATCTGAAAAGGGGAAAGATGCCTTTCCGGTAGCAGGTCAAAAATTAATTTATGCAGGTATGAATTAAATATTAAAATTAACATGCCATGTCTTGATATTCTTTTAGTTTTAGAAATGTTATCTTACATATTGTAGTATATTCAAATTGTCAGAAAAATGATTGTACAAATAAAAGCAGTCAAAGAGCAGTCATTTGAATCTAATACTAATATTCAATCTTCTCTTTATTCACATTTGCCCTATGTATTTTTCATCAAATGGTATTAGTTTTGTTTTATCTTTTGTAAGCATCATGTAACTGGATTTTGTGTTTTTAATCAAACTGAGCTTTTTTTAAAATTGAATTGAAACCATTTATACTGATTGTGTTATTATTAGTATGTTTGGAATCATTCCTGTAAAATTATTTTAACCAAAACTGACTGAAGAGTACAGAAAAAACACATCACACAGACACCTACAGGAAGAAAAAAAATTAATATTCAGAATATGTAAAGAATTCTTAGAAATCAATAAGGAAAGGATGACCAGTAAAGCAACAAAGGATAAGAGTAGGAATTATACATTTGACTAGCCTCACTAATAACCAGGAAAATGTATATTAAAAATACACTTGATATCCAAATTCAGTAGAGAAAATGCTTTCATTGTAGATGTTAGTAAGGTGGGTGTTCGATCGCCCATGGATTCTTCTTTTTTTCTGAATAGTGTTTCCTAAAGTGAGACAGCCTGGAGGAAATGCTAACCTGGTGATTCAGTCCCATTATTTTTATAGGTCAGAATTCAGAAGCCTAAAGAAGCAGACATAAAATTCCAATTTCCAGTTTCTTGTTTTGGCCTGTTTTCTCATTCCTATCCATATTCCTTTCTGACTTAATGTTAGCAGCTTTTGATTCAATAGCTTTTTAAAGATGGAAAACTAAATTCATGGAGCAGGAAACACCAGAGAGTCCTGCCTGCCTAATAGTGACCTTCAGCACGACCACAGTCTTGTGTACTTCGTGCACTTCTGAGTTCTATAGCATCTTGCCCTTTCTTGTGTGTCATGTCGTTTTCTGAAGTGCTTTTAGTATCTTGCTTTGATAGTGTTAGAACATTTCTGATTTATCAGATATCAGTATTTTGGGGAGCAGGAAATTTGTTTCTCTCCCCTTATTCATATCATAAAAGAATATAGATTATTTTCCAGAGGACCCCTGTGCAATCAGAGTGTTGAATTTTCTTTATCTTTATGATCTCCTCCTTTTCAGGGCCTCTTTCATATTTACTTGCCCAATAAGTCTTTTATATAATCAATACATTTGTAAAAATTGATTGTCATTCTGTATACACTGTATAAGTTTGACATCTTTTAGTCAAATGGCGATGCGTTTTAGTTTTATTTGTTTGAGAGAGGGTCTTGCTCTGTCACCCAGGCTGGAGTGCAGTGGTGTGATTATAGCTCGCTGTATCCTTGAACTCCTGAGCTCAGGTGATCCTCCTGCCTCGGCCTCCCAAGTAGCTAGGACCATAGGCATGTGCCACAATGCCTGGCTAATTTTGAATTTTTTTTTATTTTTATAAACAGGGTCTTGCTATGTTGGCCATGCTGGTTTCAAACTCTTGGCCTCAAGCTATATTTCCTCCTCAGCCTACCAAAGTGTTGGGATTACAGGCGTGAGCCACCATGCCCTGCCACTTAGGAGTTGTTTTATTTTTATCTTGATTGATTGGTTTTTCTTTGGGAAAAGTACTAACTGATAGAATTTATGTTGGTGATTCATATTTTAATATTTCTGAAATACTCATATTTCGAGTAGAAAGTTGTTTTAACTTAAGTGTAAGAGAAAGATTATGCCTTAAATGATTTTTTTTTCTCTTAATGTATTAGGCAAAATCCTCAATGATGATACTGCTCTCAAAGAATATAAAATTGATGAGAAAAACTTTGTGGTGGTTATGGTGACCAAAGTAAGTTTCAACCTCATTTTGTATATCTTTATGCATGTAAGTCTTTTTAAAAATGATTATCCCAAGTCCACACAATGGACACAGTTTATACACATCCATAGTGGTGTACACTTAACTACTATACTATGAAAGGTTAAGAATTTACCTTAAGTGAAACATAAAGTTATTAATGTTTTACATTAATTACACATTAAACTGTAATAGTTTTAATAACATTTTATGTAAATTAAAACAATTGAAATACAAAATATCATGTTAAAATTATTTTTGCTACAGTAGTGAAATCATTTATTATATAATTCTTTTAAAAGAATTAAAATGTCTTTATAAGTGGAATAAATGTTTATTCTGTAGTTTTTGTAAGCTTGCCTTAAATAGACTTGCTAAATTATGTACTAGTCCTAACAGATTCCTCAAAAGGCATGAAAGCTTATTATTATAGTGATAGTTCTTAGTGAAAGAATATGTTTTTAGAAACTAAAAAAAGGGAAAAGGTAACTAAAGAAATGATGAAATGATTTTTGTAAGAAAGTTTTTGTTTTTGTTTTGAGATGGAGTCTCGCTCTGTTGCCCAGGCTGGAGCACAGTGACACTATTTCGGCCCACTACAAGCTCTGCCTCCCGGGTTCATGCCATTCTCCTGCCTCAGCCTCCCTAGTAGCTGGGACTATAGGCGCCTGCCACCACGCCCGGCTAATTTTTTTGTATTTTTCGTAGAGACAGGATTTCACCATGTTAGCCAAGATGGTCTTGATCTCCTGACCTCGTGATCCGCCCGCCTCGATCTCCCAAAGTGCTGGGATTACGGGCGTGAGCCACTGCGCCTAGCCTGGAAGTTTTAAACAGATACTGTTTTGTGATTTAGTAGGCTGGAATGTATTTGGAACAATTTATAAATTTTTTTTAAAGCAGAGAATGAACATGGATTTTTTTAAGAGACTATATACTTGTTTATTTAAAGATATATAATGCAGTGTAGAATTAAGAGACAAATGGAGAAGTGGTACTCATGACATTCATTTTTAGGATTGGATTGTCATATCTGAGAAAGAACAGTGTTAACTTGTAGCACTGAAAATGAGTTTAAATCACTAATTGAAACCA
Organism: Symphalangus syndactylus; assembly: GCF_028878055.3. NCBI lineage: Eukaryota > Metazoa > Chordata > Mammalia > Primates > Hylobatidae > Symphalangus > Symphalangus syndactylus. The sequence continues at coordinate 37,697,285 of NC_072425.2, read as the reverse complement.
CTTCATCAAAGGCCCAAAGTGTAGGTTTTTTTCTCAAAGTCACAAAATAGTTAATAGTAATAGAAAATAGAGTTGAAGAAATAAATTTTAATTACGACATACTTTTGTACTGGGAAACAAGCAGCTAAATAGTTTACATGTGTTGAACTTGAACATTTTTTAATTCATTAAGAACCATATTGATTTTGCTGTACTTAAGAACTTAACTCATTATATGTTAAGCTTAAAAACAGAGAAGCAGAATCGTGAGGAAACCTTGTATCATCTAGGTTTTTTTATTCAACTGTGGTAAAATACAATAACAAACTTCCAGTTTAATCATTTTAAGTGTACAGTTCAATAACATTATAGTTACCTTGTTTTGCAGCTATCACCATCATGTAAGTGGAATCCTATGGTATTTGTCTTTTTGTGACTGGCTTATTTCACTTAGCATAATGTCATCAAGGTTCATCTATCTATGTATAGCCATGTGCCAGAATTTGCTGAACTTTTAAGACTGAATACTATCCTATTTTCCTATCTAGTTTTAGCGTACATAGTACATAATGGGAAATGTGATAGCCACACATTTAAATATGCTTTGTTACTGGTCTTAGTTTCTTTTAATATTACAGTAATTGTGACTATTTAGAACGCAAGAATTAAGCAGAAAAAGTCTCAATAGGTGCGTGTGTTTGAGGAATAGATACTTGAAGCCTATCGTTATATTACATACAGTTCTTTTGTTTTTCCTTAAAGTCTTTTATTCCTAATATTACATAGGATTCTAGTGATATTTATGATTGTTTTATTTTGAAGTTAGTAATAGAGGACAACCATAAGAAGGGAGGGAATGCTGCTACAGTAAGGCATTATGGAAGCACTGAGAAATGACCTTATTAATACAAAGAAGGGAAAGGAAAAAGCTATTAAGATCAAAAGCAAGAATAAAAACTAAAAAGCAGAGAAGGGCTTGGTACTGTTTAGAATAAAGTATAAATAGCTGTTCTTGGCAGCAGGAACCTTGAAGGCAAGTTATGTTGCAATATTATTTTGATAACAAATAATTAAGGAAAATATTAAATGAGTATACCGCATTTAAAAATACATTTTTATCTAGATTGGTTGTAATAAAGTTTTGGTGCTTAAGACTGAATTTTCACCTTTGTGAAGCTCCAGTTTATCCAGAATAACTGAAGATCCAGAATGACCTCAGGATTTCAGCTCATTTTAGTTTTAGAACATTAATAATCTGCAGAATATTATATTGGCTGTTAAGAAAGTTAAGCTAAATAGGAAAAGAAGGGAATAATGCTACTAGGATTTTTTAAAAACCTATCACATTTCACTAACCTTTTTCCTAGTGTCTTCTTTATTCAAATCAAAAAGACACAAGGCAGCTCATTGGTTTTAGTGTTTGTTTATGCTTGTGGCAAATTATGTTGAATTTAAGCCTTGTCTTCCACTAAAACAGCTACCTTTTGTCCTTGGGAAAGTTATGAACTAAACAGGTAGCGAGCATTGACAGGCCTTAGGAGAAGACTAAAAATCATGTAGTATGATTTTTACATACGTACAGTTGACCCTTGAACACCGCTCAGCTTAGGAGTGCCAGCCTCTCCCCTACAGTCAGAAATCTGCATATACCTTTTGACTTGCCCAAAACTTACCTACTAATAGCCTACTCTTGACCAGAAGCGTTACTGATAACATAAACAGTGGATTAATACATGTTTTATATGTTACATGTATGATATACTGTATTAAAGTAAGCTAGAGAAACTATTAAGAAAATCATGGCCAGGTATGGTGGCTGATGCCTGTGATCCCAGCGCCTTGGGAGGCCAAGGTGGGCGGATCGCTTGAACTCAGGTGTTGGAGACCTGTCTGGGTAACGTGGCGAAAGCTTGTCTCTACAAAAAAAAAAAAAATACAAAAATTTAGCGGGGAGTGGTAGTGTGAGCCCGTAGTCCCAGCTACCTGGTGGTGGGGGCGGGGGCAGTGGCTGAGGCAGGAGCCTTGGGAGGTTGAGACTGCAGTGAGCTGTGATCATACCACTGCACTCCAGTCTGGGTGATAAGAGTGAGACCCTCTCAACGAAACAAAAAAAGAGAATCACAAGAGAGAATATTTTTAGTGTTCATTAAGTGTAAGTGGATCATCATGAAGGTCTTCATCTTTTCACACTGAATAGGCTAAGAAAGAAAGGGTTGGTATGGTGGTCTCAAGGTGGCAGAGATGGAGGAGGTAGAAGGAGAGGCAGGCACACTCAGTGTAACTTATATTGAAAAAAATTATCATATAAGTGGACCCAGTGCAGTTCAAACCCTTGTTGTTCAAGGGTCAACTAATTTGTTTTTTGCCCTGTGGGAAGCTTTATGGCTCTATTTCCAGTTCAGAAAGTGCTGAGTGTGTGGAGGTAACTTAATTTGGCCTTTATTTTTCTGCTTAACTACATGTATGTCTCAAAGTGTTGTGAACCTTTTTGTACTTGGGTCTGTTGATTTGTAGTCAATTTTGGGATTTTCCTCCCTCTTCTAAAATACAGTACAACAGAATATTTGACATGTTTGTAAATAAACATTTATACTGCCATTTCAAGAACATTATTTTGGGCTGGGTGTAGTAGTTTATGCCTGTAATCCTAGCGCTTTGGGAAGCCGTGGTAGGAGGGTTGCTTCAGGCCAGGAGTTCAAGACCAGCCTGGGCAAGGTAGCAAGACCCTGTCTTTAAAATTAAAGAAAATTATTTTGTTAGTGCTTTTAAGTGGTATTAGGTACTTTAAAGTTACAACTCAGGTACATAAAGTTTTTTTGGGAAAATAATACGGTGTGTGTGTGTGGGTGTGTGTATATATATATATATATATATATATACTCTATATTTCAAGTTTTTTACTTTATATTAACTTGATATGAAGACAGAAATTGTTGGGTAAAATTAATTGTGGTTGATAGTTAAGATTAACATATGCTCTCATGAGCTTTGAAAGAGTAACCATAAGTCAGATCGTTAATATTGATCATTTATTGTGTCATTTTACAAAATTATTTTCAAGTTATAGGTTGTTATTAGTGCTATGTTTGTGGCATCCTGTAACGGTACAGTCTAATTAGAGATCAGGCAGTATGTAGTATTTTATCGTAATTATTTTGTCTTTTAATGTGTTTAGCCCAAAGCAGTGTCCACACCAGCACCAGCTACAACTCAGCAGTCAGCTCCCGCCAGCACTACAGCAGTTACTTCCTCCACCGCAACAACTGTGGCTCAGGCTCCAACCCCTGTCCCTGCCTTGGCTCCCACTTCCACACCTGCATCTATCACTCCAGCGTCAGTGACAGCATCTTCTGAACCTGCACCTGCTAGTGCAGCTAAACAAGAGAAACCTGCAGAAAAGCCAGCAGAGACACCAGTGGCTACTAGCCCAACAGCAACTGACAGGTAGGAACTGGATTCTAGGAAATTCTATCTCAAAATCCGTGTTTAACAGGAACTTCATGCATTTATTTTGATTATTGTTTTGATCAAACTGACTATATCTACTATGTTAAGCTTTTTTTTAAACGTTTGACTAAAACATATGCTGCGTCTATTTTGATAGCTTACTAAGGAGAATATAAGTACAAATTTTAATAGTCAGATTTCTGTACTCTGTTGATTTGGGCAGGGTGGGGGGCAGTGGGAAGGAGAGAGCAGGTGAAAGTCTTTTTTTTTGAGTAGAAACGTTAGGAAATACAAATAACCAAAATGAATAAGGATTATATCATGACATTGCCACCCTGATCATCATTTGTACTTGATCTGTATTCTTTGTGGTCATTGTCATATATATCATAAGCATCCTTCCATGTTAGTAAATCTTTCCCATAGATATATAGCATTGTGTTTGGTTCTGACATTTGTTAGCTCTTGTAACCTGAACCTATGGATTATTTCAGTTTTTCACTGTTGTATCTGTATCTTTGTGAACTTGTGAGAAATTCAAGCTTCTGCCTGTGTGGATCTTTAGGGGGAAAAAAGGAAAAGACTGTTGGGATATTTGAGGAGCAAGAAATAATTTCTTGTGGGAAGTTGACAGCAGAGACACCTCAACTAAGTGGCTACTTAGGCAGTTAGGATTATTGAGCAGTTTAAGACAAGACTTTTTTTTTTCTCCCCAGATGATCAGGTAAAATGACCAAAGCAAATGCTTAAGTCAGAGTTCTCTTGGTTGGAAATCATACAGCACAATTCCTTGATCTAAGAGCATGAGTTGTATTATGACCAGCCTTCACTGGCACTACAGCTGTTGTATTTTGTGACTTAGTGCAACTCAGGACCTCAGAGGCAGCAGTTATATGATCCTTGGAGTCAGAATCAGACACAGTGGAAAACTATGCAGTGACTGGAAGGATTTACAGACATGGAAAGGGGTTAAGATATATATGACAATGATCAGAAAGATATAGTTGTGATCCTTCATTTTAGTGTTCTGCCTTTGATTGTGGTTTCTGTGTCTGACTTAGTCAACCGTGTTTGAAGGAGTCTGAGCCACCTGGTTCATTGCTTACTCGGGGGTCTCTTTCTAAATAATTGATTCCCTAAGAAGACAACATGGGTTTAGGCAGTAGAATATTTGCCCTGTTACTTGCCTAGAACACTGCTTTAAGCATTCTATGACACCATTGCCTAACTTGATCCATCTTTCCCATGTACAATTAGAAATGCATTCAACCATCTTATCCTAGTGGATGCCACGTAGAGTCAGGTTAAGCTGTTACATCAAACGGCTGTTGATCAGGTCTGTATAGAGGGAACTTACAAATTTAAAAAATTGTTTCACCAAAGCACTTAAATATTACACACTTAATACGTCTTAAGTCAGTCAGCACAGTACATCTTATTCTCTTAATTGCTTTAAGCTCCTTTAAAAAAAAAAAAGCTTACAGTATGAGAATTTTAGAGTTGATCAATACATTTTAATGTGCTAATGCCATCAATTTAAATTTGTTGCTTCATTAACTCCACTTTTTTTTTTTTTTTTTTTTTTTTTTTTTTTTTTTTTTTTTTGAGACAGAGTCTCGCTCTGCCACCCAGGCTGGAGTGCAGTGGTGTGACCTTGGCTCACTACAACCTCCACCTCCCGGGTTCAAGCGATTCTCCTGTCTCAGCCTCCTGAGTAGCTGGGATTACAGGCGCATGGCACCATGCCCAGCTAATTTTTGTATTTTTAGTAGAGAAGGGGTTTCACCGTGTTAGCCAGGCTGGTCCCGAACTCCCGACCTCAGGTGATCTGCCCACCTCGGCCTCCCAAAGTTCTGGGATTACAGGCATGAGCCACTGCACCCAGCGCATTAACTCTAGTTTTATTTTCTTCCTGGAGTTGCAGTTTTACTTACCTATTGTAAAAAGAGCCAGGATTATCTTTTCAGACCTACAGAAGTTGCATAAGTAACTTGGTGGTCAGTGATCCAGGAAAGCAGACACTAGAGTTTCTTACTTAGTTGGACTTTGTACACCACCTGCTTACTCTTATTTCTCAAAAATTTACCTCAGAAATGTAACACAGGAAGAGAGGAATGAGAGAAACTCAGAAAACAAGCTGCTTAAATGGGTCTTAATTCCTTTATCTTTGCTGGAAAATATCTAGTGTCTTGTGAAGCACAAAACCTAGTGAGTAATTATCAGGAGATAAGCTGATAAGAGTTTGTGGAGTGTCTGTTTACGACCACTGACCTGACTTTTGTTATCAGGGATTTTTTCTTTAGGTCAATTTTGTTCTTTAAAAATTGTCTATTACAGTGCAAATTCCACTTGATATCTACCTGAGAGAAACTGCACTTGTGCACATGACTGTATTGTTTTTAATAAAGGACAAATTGGAATCCTAAATTGACCTGTGGTTTATTTGTAGTAGAGAACAGGACTATTCAAAGTGTAGTAGTCAATAGGCTGCATCAGCATCACTGGGAGTATGTTTGACATGAATTCTTGGGCCACCCTGGACCTGTAAATCAGAATTATCTGGGAGTGGATCCCAGAAATCAACAAGCCCTCCTAGTGCATACTTGGGATTCTTGGACTTTGTAAAATTTGAGAAACCCTGATATCTGATACTACAAGACAGTTAAAGTATGTACTGTATAAGCATGTTAAATGAGTGTGGTTTTGAGGCTTTGTTATTGAGTGAAAAAAGCAGGTTGCAAAAGAGTATAGGCGATAACCATAAACCAGACAACCCATAAACAACATTGTACGTTTTCTGTGGGTATGCATGTTAATGTGTAAAAGAAAAGAAGGCAAGCGTTGACATATAACTAATGAGTGATTTCCTCTGTGGTTGGAGAGGGGAGAAGCAGTGAGACAGAGTCAAGATTAAAGAATAGTGGTTAAAGTATATATACATCCAGTCTTATCTGTGGTGTTTAAAGAGAACTTTTTAAAAACAATGTGTGGGCCAGGCGCGGTGGCTCACGCCTGTAATCCCAGCACTTTGGGAGGCAGAGGCAGGCGGATCACAAGGTCAGGAGATCGAGACTATCCTGGCTAACACAGTGAAACTCCGTCTGTACTAAAATACAAAAAATTAGCCGGGCGTGGTGGCGGGCTCCTGTAGTCCCAGCTACTCAGGAGGCTGAGGCAGGAGAATGGCGTGAACCTGGGAGGCGGAGCTTGCAGTGAGCCGAGATTGCGCCACTGCACTCCAGCCTGGGCGACCGAGCGAGACTCCGTCTCAAAAAAAAAAAAAAAACAACTATGTGTGATAATAGTGTAAGTTATTGTAAGGGAGATGTGTCTTACCGGATTTTAAAATGTATTATACAGTAATGATTAAAACAGTTTGGAATGGCTCATATTAGAAAGATTGGTTAGCGAAATCAACAATAGCTTGGAAATAGACCCAAATAGATACAGGAACTTAATATAAAGGTACAGTTTCAGAACAATGTGGTGAAAATGCTTTTGAGATCTCACCATCTGGAATGAAAAAAGAATGACCCCTCATACACCTGCAAAAATAAATTATAGATAGATATGAATTTAATGTAAAAGCAAAGCCATAAGCTAATGGAGAACAAGGGAGCAAAAGAATAGTCTTCACTTTGAGAAGTTATTCCTAAGCAAGACAACCAAAAAAAAAAATTATAACAGGAAAGATTGATAAATTTGACTATAGAAAGAATTTAAATGCAGGAAACCAAACTACACATTCCTTAATAAGAGCTCGATTTGGTCTTTTAAATGGAGTACTGTGCATCTTTGGGAAGAAATTGAAGTAGATTTGATTGTGCCAACATAGAATGATTAAGTTAAAAAACAAAAAAGCTAAAACAAACAAACAAAAAACGCCAAAGCAAGACACAAGTTGTTATTCTTTTAAATAGAAATTGGTGTCATAGTGCTTGTCTCTGGGTTAGGGGTAGGAAAAATTTAGTTTTTTTATATTGTGCTTTTTGAAATTTTATTTTCTCTATATTAGTTTTACAGTATATTTAATGAAGAACTTAAAAAATTATACCAAAGGATTATACTAATCATAATATTCATATTGGGTGTTAGATGCCAGGCACTTTGCTAAGCACTGTACTAGTGTAGCCCTACCCACAACACTTTGGAGTATATGATACTGTCGTTGACATTGTACTGACGAAGAAACAGGCTTAGAAAGATTAAGTAATTTATGAATCCAAACTTGAGTTTTCTGCTCTTATTATATACTACCAAGGGCTTTCTCAGAACTGAAATATAATGTGTGTGTTGTTTTTAATTGAGACACAGGTCTAAGTGTGTATGTGTGTCTGCTTTAATTTAAACTTCTAACTACTACCTTTACCACTGTTGTAAAATTAAGTTTATTTTTCTTTGGCCTGCTCTTGGTCTTTCATAATTTTCTGTCTTTTATTGCAGACTTCTCTGTAGTTTCCCAACAGAAACTTAATCTTTTTAAACTGATTTTCATTACATTCAAATTTGGATTTAACCCATATCTACCTTTTTTGTATATGCTATATTTCTTTATTTGAATGTCTTCTTTCAGTGTCCTCATTCAGAACTTACCTATAAGACCTTATTATGTAAAGACTTTATAGCCTAATTTGGTTTCTCCATGTGCTATTTTGTATACTGCTTTTGATATTCTGGTGTGACTTGATTTATAAATTATTTAACTTCTCATGTAAATTATTTCAGGTAAATAATTGTGCATTATCTTTTTTGTATTCAATAGATAGCTATCTGTTAGGATATTATTTTATATATTTTGACATTTAAAGTGATGGAGTCTCAGAATAGAAGGAGTACCAAGATTAAAAATTTTTCCCAAACCACAAATGTTTTAGATAAAGCTTTTGGATTTAATCTAGAAGAGACAGTTTAAATACCGTAGTCAGACTTTTATATTTAATTAAAATCAAAGAATCTGTTTACCAATTGGATAGTTACTAAACTAATGTAAATTAAATTTTATATGCTTTTTAAAATGTGGTTTTTCTAAAATCCTTTTACAGTACATCGGGAGATTCTTCTCGGTCAAACCTTTTTGAAGATGCAACGAGTGCACTTGGTAAGTACCTACTTTTCCTTGTAAATAACCTATAAAGAGATAGGAAAGAGGTTTCACTTTTCTAGATCATGATAAAAGTAAGTGTTAATAATTTGCATGGTTATTTATAATCAAGCTGTAAGATGATTGATTTAGGTAATTATTCAATTAATAGTGTTACCAAAGACTTTTAAATTAATATTTATGTATTGAGTTCTTTAAAACTTGCTCTGAGTTGAGCATACTTGGTTAAAGCAAATAAATCTCCATTTTCTAGATGTAAATTTTAAATGTGATCCTAACATGGTTGATCTGTGTATGGATTTATTACAAAGGGTCTTTGAAATGGGTATGAAATTTTTCTAGATCTGCCTCACATTTCATGTGTATTCACCATCAGACTTAATTCCAACTTGATGGCACTATACATTCCCATCTACATCTTGTTGCTTGCATTGGCTTGCAGCAAAAATGCCTTTTTATCCCTACTTTTTATTTTACCTACTGAATAATGCCTTTCCATCTCCCATCACCCCAGTCTGTCAGAATGAAGCAGCTTTTTTTTTCTCCCATTGTAGCATCTCTGATACAGTTCCTGCTAATTACTGGTGTATTGGCTGGCAACTCCATTCCTAATTTGGTACTCTTAAATGGCAGGGAGGGAGAAAGCAAGGAATAGGTAGAAACAGCAGCTTTGGTGCAGTACAGGCTTCTGGATTCCTGCTTAGCTTCTACAGCAGCAGGGTTCCAGCAGCAGTACCACCTCCTAGCATCTGAGTTGGTTCTCTGAGCTGGTTGGGCTGGAACTCCGTGATGCCCTCGTTGCTGTGGAAAATGGCATGTACATTTAGTGGCAAAACAGTAGTTTAAATTATCTAAGATCGCCTGGGTGTGACAACCCCAGATTTTCATCTTTGAGGAACAGTGTCCAGAAACCACTCTATTTCAAAGAGGGAAAGGCTTATTAATCTTAGGAAATTGTTAGGAATTGGAAGGGCTGGAGAATAGGATTACCCAGAGAGGCAGTAAACTGTCTGTGGCCTTGGGGCTGGAGCCAGCTGGCACTTGCCCCTGATGGTGCTGAAGGCTCTGGCTGTGGTCACTGCTGCTGCAGCTGGAATGCATTGATGCTCCTGAGTGGGAGCCTGGGAGGCCATGCTGTAGCTGCTGCTACTCAAGCCTCTTTGACGATGTCTTCCCATTCTCAGCTTTATGGTCTCGGGATCCCTCTGCATTTTCATCTTTAATTTACCCAAGTCTTTATGTTGATTCCCTTCTTTTTTATTTTATTTTATTTTATTTTATTTTATTCTGATTTATCTTGTTGCTGTACAAATTAACCTTGCTTCTTTAAACGTTCCTTCTTTGGCTTCTGTGACACCACTCTTTTCCTGATCCATACCTCAGGCTCTTTCTTCTCAAGCTTTCTAGTTAATTCTTTTCTTTTTTCTTTTCTTTCTTCCTTTGTTTTCTTTTCTCTTTTCTTTCTTCCTTTCCTTTTCCTTTTCCTTTTGTAGTCTCACTCTGTCGCCCAGGCTGGAGTGCAGTGGCGTGATCTTGGCTCACTGCAACCTCCATCTCCCAGGTTTAAGTGATTCTCCTGCCTTAGCCTCCTGAGTAGCTGGGGTTACAGGCACGTGCCACCACGCCCGACTAATTCTGTGTATTTTTAGTAGAGATGGGGTTTCACCCTGTTAGCCAGGATGGTCTCAATCTCCTGACTTTGTGATCTGCCTGCCTCGGCCTCCAAAGTGCTGGGATTACAGGCGTGAGCCACAGTGCCCGGCCAGTTAATTCGTTTTATTTTACCTAACCATTAAATGTACGATTTTTCTATGGTTCTATTCTAGGTCGTAGTTCAAAGTTTAAATTATGGGAATGACCAATTCCATCCATATACTATATAGATTCCCCAAATTATAGCTGCAATACAGATCTCCCTCTGAACTCCCAAACTCGTATCTTGACATTGTCAACTGGAAAACTTTAGAACCTCCATGACTTCAGGTTTCAGACTGACTCCTTTTTTATTCCCCAGTCTGATTCTTTTCTTTTGTTCACTTTTTACTTGTACCATCATTCATTCATCCACCCTCTGCCTCTTTTGGCCCAGTGAGTCTGTTACTTTTCTTTTCCTTTCTCCTCTCTCCTCTGTCCTCTCTCCTCTGTCCTCTGTCCTCTCTCCTTTCTCCTTCCTTCCTCCTTCCCTTTCTTCCCCTCATTCCACAGTTACTAATGACTCCGTTTCTTAAAGTCTCTGGAATATTTGTTTTCACTGTCATTTAGTTGCCTTAGTTCAGGTCCTTATTTCACTTGTACTCTTGCTTTATCCTTATCCACCTGGCCTACCTCTTCCTTACCAGAGTGGAAAGCAACTCTAATGGGGTCTTTGTTAATTCCTTTAATAGTTCCTCATGACCTAGAAAATAAGTCCAAAGCTGCTTATTTTTAATTTTTAAAATTTGTGTATAGGGAGTACAAGTGCATATTTCTTACATGCATGTATTATGTGGTGGTGAAGTTTGGGCTTTTAGTGTAGCCATCACCTGAATAATGAACATTGTACCAAACAGGAGATTTTTGAACCCACACTCCACTCCCCACCTTTTGTAGTTTCCAGTGTCTATTATTCCACTCTATATGATGTGTGCCTATTGTTCAGCTCCCACTTGTGAGGACATGGGTATTTGACTGTTACTGAGTTAATTCATTTAGTATAGTGGCTTCCATAGTTCTATCCATGTTGCTGTAAAAAAGACATGGTTTTATTCTTTTTGATGAGTGAGTATTATTACACACACACAGCACATTTTCTTTATCTCATCCTCCATTGATGATTCCATATCTTTACTATTGTGAATAATGTTGTGATTAACATACAAGTGCAGGTATCTTTTTGATATAATGATTTATTTCCCTTTGGGTATATATACATAGTAGTGGGATTTCTGGATTAAATGATAGTTCTGTTTTTAAGTTCTTTGAGAAATTTCCATACTGTTTTCCATAAAGGATGTACTAATGGACATTCCCGCTAGCAGTGTATAAGCATTCTATTTTCTCCACATCCTTTCCCAACATCTGGTGTAAGATGGGGCATCTCATTGTGGTTTTAATTTGCATTTCTCTGATGATTAGTGATGTTGAGCATTTTTTCATGTTTGTTGGCCACTTGTATGTCTTCTTTTGAAAAATCCATGTGATGTTTTTTGCCCACTTTTTAATGGGGTTGTTTGGTTTTTTCTTGATGTTTAAGTTCTGGATAATAGCACTTTGTTAGATTGCCTAAGCCAATGTCCAGAAGAGTTTTTCTAGGTTTTTTTGTCGTTTCAGGTCTTAATATTTAGGCTTTAATCTGTTTTGAGTTAACCTTTGTGTTTGATGAGAAGTCTGGGTCTAGTTTCATTCTTCTAAATATGGTTATCCAATTTCCCAGCACCATTTGTTGAATAAGGTGTCCTTTCCCCGGTGTATGTTTTTGTTGACTTTATTGAAGATCATTTTGGTTGTAGGTATGCAGCTTTATTTCTGGGTTCTCTATTCTGTTCCACTGATTAATGTGTCTGTTTTTATACCAGTACCACGCTGTTTTGGTTACAGTAGCATGGTAGTATTATTTGAAGTCAGGCAATATGATCAAAGCTTATTCTGAATGACATATATAAGGTTCTTCATCACCACCTCTTTTGCCTCATTACTCTGTTTCTTGTCCAATCTCTCTCTTTTTTTTGTTTTTTTGTTTTGTTTTTGAGACTCTCTCTCTTTGTCACCCAGGCTGGAGTACAGTAGCACAGTCTCAGTTCACTGCAACCTCCACCTCTTGGGTTCAAGAAATTCTCCTGCCTCAGCTTTCCAAGTAGCTGGGATTACAGGCACCTGCCACCATGCCCAGCCAATTTTTGTATTTTTAGTAGATACGGGGTTTCACCACGTTGGCCAGGCTGGTCTCGAACTCCTGATCTTAGGTGATCCGCCCGCCTAGGCCTCCCGGAGTGCTGGGATTACAGGTGTGAGCCACTGTGCCGGCCTCTCTAGTTCTTTTTACAAGTCATTTGCCTTTGGACTTTTAAGATCTAAAAAGTATCACACTGCTTATGAGTATTTTTTGAGATTGTATAATTTAACCAGGAAACATGATTTTAGGAGTCATAGTGTAATGATTAGGTGTGGAGACTCTTGACTGTCAGCCTGTGTTTGTATCTCTGCACCATGACTTAATACTTTTACCAATTTTTTTTTTTTTTTTGGAGACAGTCTTGCTCTGTCGCCAGGCTGGAGTGCAGTGGCGTGATCTTGGCTGACTGCAATCTCCGCCTCCGGGGTTCAAGCAATTGTCCTGCCTCAGCCTCCTGAGTAGGTGGGACTACAGGCGCATGCCACCATGCCCAGCTAAATTTTTTTGTATTTTTAGTAGAGACGGGTTTCACCATGTTGGCCAGGATGGTCTAGATCTCCTGATGTCATGATCTGCCCGCCTCGGCCTCCCAAGTGCTGGGATTACAGGCGTCAGCCACCACACCTAGTCTTTACCAAATTATTAATCTCTCCAAGCTGTACTCTACTCATCTTTTAAAGGAGTTGAAATTAAACCTTTCTTATGAAGTAGGGAGAGAGAACTAAATGAGAAACACCATGTTAAAATAGTGCAGTTCTGATTTTCTGTAGCTCAGAATTTCGTTTATATTGATACTGATTTCTGTATCTGGGAATTAGATTACTGAAAGTGTATTGCTACTTGAGTTGCTTTGTGCTCGAATTTTATCAGTAGATAAGAAAATAAATAATTAAAAATTTTTGTTTTATGGGATGGGAAAAGGAAAGTCATTATTTTAAGCAAGATATCAAATGCTTAATCTGTTTGTGATATTTAGGGGGTTTTTAGCTATGAAACACCTTTATTTTTGAAAGTTCTGCAGAAAAAAATTATTTATTCAACAGATACTTGGTGTCAACTGTGTATCAGGGAAACATGCAAAATGACATGGTTTCCTGCAGCCAAACTTGCAGTCAGTTGGGGCAAGAAAAAAATAATGAAACATTAAAAAAAAAAAGATAAGTGATACTAAGAACACAAAGGGCTTCCCTAAAACAAAAACAGAAGGCTACCTAGGATGGCCTTTTAAATATGGAACTGAAGCATGTTGAAGGAACTGGCCATCTAAGATGGCTGGTGTTGTGTAAAGGCCTTGGGGCAGGAAAAGGTGTGGCCTGCTGAAGTAACACCGGGAAGATGAGTGTGGTGGGTGGAGGATTGTTGAGGGCTGGGAGCCAGATATGAAATGAGGGGTTTTGCGCACGCGTGGGTGTGTGTGTGTGTGTGTGTGTTTAATTGACTTTTGCAACTGGATGAAGAATAGATTGTAGATACAGAGACAAGAGTTGGAAGCGGTGTAATCCCATCTAGAGACTGTTGTGGGCTTGTCTTCAGTGATGACAGTAGAGAATGAAGAGATGGGTTTGGGGTGTAATTTAGGGATAGAACCTACCAGGTATGCTGGTAAGTGAGGTGTGGAAGGAAGAGGAAAAGGAACTGAAATCACCAGGGTTTTTGTTCAAGCACTTAGGTAAATAGAGGTGCCATTTGTTTAAAGAGAGCGGACAGACAATGGTGGGACACATTTGAGAGGGAAATCTGAATTGCAATTAGTTGAGGAATGAGTGGAACGTGAGAAAGTGGACACATGTTCAGTAGCTATGGCTGTGATGAGAAGAGAGCAGATGGTTCCTCAAAGAGGAATTAGGATGAAGTCAAAGATGGGAGGTGTGTTTTTGTTTTAGAGTGAAATATAGGACATAGTTAACTACTGACCCAGGATAATTACACAGAGGGGGAAAGATGTTGGTGGAGAAGAGGGAGGATAACCAAATCCAGTTTGGTTTGAGTGTGAGGCAACAATAAAGGTAATGGTCCCCAGAACACAAGCGGAAGAAAGGATAGTTTTAAGTGAGGTAAGTTTATGAGGAAAATAGCTTTCATTTATTCAGAGTGTTGTCTGTGCTGAGAGGAGGGAGCATAGGAGTCTGTAAGAAGTGATTTGTTGGAATGTTAGCGCTTTGGGCATTTTACCAACTTTGTATAGTGTACAAGATTTTAACTTTCTAGCTCCTAACCTCTTTCCCCCATTTCAGTTATATAAGGTATCAAAGGGAAACTGAACTTGTTGCGTCGGAGTTGATGGTTCGAAATACCATCCCTTCCCCAGCATGTTTTCAGAATTTGGTGTCTCTTCTTACCAGTTGCCTTCTCTGACCTCCTGCTAATTCTCCCTTACCTTCGTACCTCATTTTTCTATTGTACTCTGAAACATATTATATGAGTTTCCTGTTGCTACTGTAGTAAGTTACCACAAACTTAGTGGTGTAGAACAACACAGATTAACTGTCTTCTAGTACTGTAGGTTAGAAGTGTGACACAGGGCTCACTGGACTAAAATCGGGGAGCCGGGATTCCTTTTTGGAGACTCTAGGGAAGAGTTTTTTTCCTGATCCTGTCCAGCTTCTAGAGACTGCTCACATACCTTGGCTGGTAGCCCCTTTCTCCATCTTCAAAGGCAACAGCATAACATCTCTCATCCTGGTTTTGTCGCCTCCTCCTCACACCTGTTTCTCTGACCCTCTCATCTTCCTCCTCCTCCTACTACTATTAAGGATTCATGTCATTACACTGGACCCACCTGGATAATCCGGAATGAAGTCGCTGTCTTAAAGTCAGCTGATTAGCAACCTTAATTTTATCTATTACCGCAATTTCCCCTTGCCATGTAACCTATTTATAGGTTCCAGGGATCAAACCGGAGGGCATCGTTGGGGGACCATTACCTACTACATATATGTTGTAATTTATACTGTTACTCATCTTTGTATTCCTAGCACAGTAGTGCCTGAAATGTTGTATACATGAATCAAGAAATGTATAGAGAGGCCGGGCGCAGTGGCTCACGCCTGTAATCCCAGCACTTTGGGAGGCCGAGTCGGGCGGATCACGAGGTCAGGAGATCGAGACCATCCTGGCTAACAAGGTGAAACCCCGTCTCTACTAAAAATACAAAAAAAAAAAAATAGCCGGGTGCGGTGGCTGGCGCCTGTAGTCCCAGCTACTTGGGAGGCTAAGGCTGGAGAATGGCATGAACCCGGGAGGCGGAGCTTGCAGTGAGCCTACACTGCACCACTGCACCCCAGCCTGGGCGACAGAGCGAGACTCCGTCTAAAAAAAAAAAAAAAAAAAGTATAGCAAATGCTTATTTATTAAATGTTCCTTTTCTTTCCCCTCCACCCTCCCTTTCTAGTGACGGGTCAGTCTTACGAGAATATGGTAACCGAGATCATGTCAATGGGCTATGAACGAGAGCAAGTAATTGCAGCCCTGAGAGCCAGTTTCAACAACCCTGACAGAGCAGTGGAGTATCTTTTAATGGTGAGAAACATGTTTTACTTTACTCCATTCTGTTGTTTAAGATCAAAATCTCAAAGAAACAGATTTTAAAGGACCAGTTCACTTGTTACTGATATATGCTAGATGATATACATAATGCTTTTTTTTTCTAGTATGTTTGTATTTTGTGTTAATAAAATGTAACCTTTTTTAATCGAATGGTCCAACATTGTAGTAGCTTTTTAGGTGCCACTATGCGTGAATTATTCAGAACAAAAATTTCTTTTTTTTTTTTTTGAGATGGAGTCTCGCTCTGTTGCCCAGGCTGGAGTGCAGTGGCACGATCTCTGCTCACCGCAAGCTCCACCTCCCAGGTTCACGCCTTTCTCCTGCCTCAGCCTCCCAAGTAGCTGGGACCACAGGTGCCTGCCACCATGCCCGGCTAATTTTTTTGTATTTTTAGTAGAGACAGGATTTCACCATGTTAGCCAGGATGGTCTTGATCTCCTGACCTTGTGATCCGCCCGCCTCGGCCTCCCAAAGTGCTGGGATTACAGGCGTGAGCCACCACACCTGGCCGCAGAACAAAAATTTCAAGCTTGAGAGTCCGGGCCAAATTATTTTGCTTATACTGTGTATATTTCTGTAATCAGTTGCCAACTTTTTAAAAACTGGGAAATTTCACATAAAAGTACAGATTTCTGGTTTATCTGGACAACTTTGATCCAAGATTTTTGCAAGGGATTAAGGAAAATATTTTAGATCGTGGAATCTAATTCATTATCCTCTGATTCACTCTGTTACCAATGTAACATCATGCATTTAATGAATGATGTTACCTGGTTCCGTTGACATTTGAATTTGTTTTTATAATCAGTAGGAGTTGAGGGACTTTTTGAATAAGGTTTTCTTTTTTTACTGGTAATGGGAGTTTTTGAGAAATAGGTTGTTGTGGACATCAACTGAAACCCTTGGTATTAAGATGAAAGTCTGCAAGTTTTACAGATGTGACACAGGCTAAAGTAATTGAATTAACTTATTAAAAATCTTAGACTTCTATAATTGTCTTTGGTGTTTTGGAGTATTATCAAAGTCTGAATTGCCCTAAATATCATCTTAAAGTTGCATGATTCTAACCCTTTTGGGAATTACATCCACAGTTTAACCCATTCCTTTGTGTCTAGGTTGTACTTCTGTTAAAAACTCCTTTCAGGTAGCTAGCTAGTTTCAGAAGAGTCAGTTATAAGCCTCATAACTGTACTCTGCCTCCACCATTTATTTGCCCATGCATTTGCATGTAAAGTTCACAAAACCTTTTTCTTAGCATATTATTTTCTCTTTTTAAATTCACTTTTTCATTGTCTTCTTGAGTAGTGTCTTTAAATGCTGGCAGTTTATCCAGTTTGTTTGGAATTGTGGAATTAATAATTGTTGTGAATTTGTTTGGTGAGGAGTGCGTACCCTAAACAGATTGTATAAAAGTATTAGCTTTTATGGAGTGGCTTTCATTTACACCTGATTTAGAATTCTGCATAAATTCAACAGTATCAATTATTTTGATCAAATGGATGTGGAGTTTTGAGGTATAAAAAAACAGTCATTGTTACCAAATGCTAAAACTGCTGTAGAGCATCAAATGCAAATAAATAGATGAGACATGAATTCATCAAAAACAATTTATAACTAAAATGTTTTTATATATTTGCTCTTTGTTTCATAGACTGGAGGGGAAAAGTTGCCTTTAACTGTTACTAGTTAAGAGATAAGGTGAATGGATGGAAAGAAGAAACGTTGAGCATTTAATAAGAGGCTATGTAATGTGTGAGAGTAGAGGTCGATCTATAGCAATGAAGATTAACTTTTTAGTTTAATAAAACAGAATTTGATGGATGCTCTGGATCCTAAATTTGTATGTAGTTTGTTAGCACTTAAATAACTGCCCATCTGAGTTAAGGGTTTGAATTGGTGAACTCATTCAAAGATACTGGTTTTAATGCCTGGAGTGACATCTAATGCCTGCAGCCATTTTCCTGCTGTGTTACTCTTCATCCTTTATATGTTGTTGCTTTTGGCTTCGGTTTATTAGGGAATGGAAGCATTTATCATCTTATTCAATTATAATACTTGGTTCTTTTTTCTCTTCTTTTCGAAATCTGTAAGAATTTGATAAAGACTTTTTAAAAATTTTAAATGACAAGCCTATCAATCATGTGCATCAAAATAGGTGTCCCAAAAGATTTTAGTACATGCAGTTTTAAGCTCTTAATAACTTTAAAAGATAAGTACTATAAACTTACAAAAGGCATCACCTAATTTCTTTTATATCGATTTTGTGAATTTTGAAAAATTAAATTTTTTGAGATATTCTAAGTATCTCATTTACGAGATACTTTGACACTTTAAGAAACACTTCACTCAAAAGTATCTCAAATTTATGAGATACTTCCTGAGTGACACTTTCTCAGTACCATGGATCAGTAGGGGAGATCCTCCTGCCTGGCCACTGTGTACCTGGTCTGTATCCATTAGATATTTTTTTCCCCAGGAGTCATTTCAGAACTGTCAAGTGTACATCAAAACCTCTTTTTTTGGATTATCTTAAGCTAGAGTTGCAAACTCAATCCTTTTTATCACTGAGTAACAGCTGATTAAGATTTCTAAGAAGTTAAAAAGTCAACTAATTTGGTTATGTTCAGTTTTAAGAAGGTACATGTATCAATATTTTTCAAATCTGACGCTAATTACGTGTGCCTGGTAGGCGTCTTATTGAACAACACAGAATATTTCCATCATCATGGTAAGTTCTGTTGGACAGTGCTGCTTTGCATTATTATAGCAATGTGGGTTTTTCCATAATGTGCCCAGGTCATTTCTAATCTGAATCCATGCAGCTTAATAATCCTTTACTTTTAATTGAAGCAGACATCTGTTTGATGCTTTTGAAAATCAGACAAGATGTTAAACAGACTATAAATCTTTTACTCTGTATAATATTTAATTTTGCATGATGGGATATCTTAAAGCTTGGAAATTCTATTATAGGGAATCCCTGGAGATAGAGAAAGTCAGGCTGTGGTTGACCCCCCTCAAGCAGCTAGTACTGGGGCTCCTCAGTCTTCAGCAGTGGCTGCAGCTGCAGCAACTACGACAGCAACAACTACAACAACAAGTTCTGGAGGTAAAGTAGAATCTTTTGGATGGGGAGGGAATGGCCCTGAATTTTTAGTGTAAAATAATTTAATCTGAAATACTTCAGAAATCACGTTCATTCCCAGAGCAGTCGAATAATTCGTTCTCTCTTCACTAATGTTTGAGAAAAGCCCAAAAGAAACTTTCCCAAGTGGATGTAAAAGGTATCCTTGCTGATATTAAACATCAGTGTTGCAGTTTTGCTGAAGGGCATATTCTGTTTTATTTGTTCTAAGGAAAAGATGCTTTCCAGTTTGTATTTAGTGTTACTTTCTGATGCCATTCAGAATGGTTTGCTCACTGTGTCTCTTACTCTCTCCATAAATGTTACAAAGTGTATGTAATTTCAAAGCCAGCAGGATTTTAGTAATTATACAACCAAGGAAATGAAACCGTGAGAGGTTTAGAACCTTGTATCTAGAGGAGAAAGCAAAGCTTGAATTGAAGTCTCCTTACTGGGGTGCTGACCATACCCCACACATTGTTATAGGTCTGACTACAGAGCAAAGCCTGGAACCTGCAGTCAGCTTAGAAATTACGCAGTGTTCTCCTTCATTCGTTCTTCCGTATATTAATAAAGTAATTTAAACTGTTGATCTTGAAAAGGCCATTCTTCATGCATTTCGTAGCTCTGATAATGATAGTCACCTCTGGTTGACAAAGGTCACTCAGTGCTGTGTGTACAGTCTCCCAAGGAGAGGCCCTTTGTTTGTTGTGATTCAGCATATGGGAGTGGAAAGAGATGACCACAGCTCTGCTTTGGATTTGGGGTCCTGTTCCTTTCAGCACTTACTAGGTGACATAGTCTCTAAGTCTCGTTGCCTTCACCTATAAAGCTAGTATTATATATGGAAGAACAAAAAATCCATGTGCTGTGGCCATTTCAGTTAGAATGATTGTCTTCCTGAACAGGAAATTACGACATACATCTAAAAATTCAACCTCAAAAACAATTCCTCTATGTACGATTTTTGGTTTCCTATAGCATAACCAGACAAGTACCAGCACCCTGAAAAAGCCGGAAGTTCTGTATTTTATATTTTATTTGGCATTATTAACATTTATTATTGTGAATAGATTTTAGACTGAAGAGTTTAGATATATTAGTACTAGATTGCCATACAGCTTATTTGTCTGAGTTTTTATAGTTCACAAATGTTTGAAATTTAATGGTAATAATCAGAAGTCTTCCTTAATGTAAGTTTGTATTAAAGTTTCTCCTGATTTGCAAAACCTGACCTCAGACTTTAAGTATCTTTTTCTTCTTTGGTTTAGCATTTCCTAGGAATTCAAGCTCAGATTGTGTTCTTTTAGGGGTTTTCGTTGTTTATAAAGTAAGTGAGTTTTTGTTGTTAGTTGTGTGTATTTTTCTTAGGAACTTTTAAACAACAGGAACAACTTTTAGTACGTTTTATTTTGATAGAACACACACAGGAGACAAGTTTCTAGTATTTTATAACGTTGAGTGCCAAGGGCGATTATAGGAAAGTTTGGTTCATATTACAGTCAGCGTTCTGCACTCCTTGCCTTTACTAATAGGAGTAATTTTTGCCATATTAAACTTGCAAGTTGGTACAGTTGGAAGATTTCATCATTATTTACTTCATTTTATTACATCTGAGAACTCAAATCATTTTTTCCTTGATAGTGTTTGCTGTCTAAATGTATTGTTTAACCACTCTTTGTATATGTATTTACTGCTTTTGCTTAAAAATGTTTATGTGTATTTTAGGACATCCCCTTGAATTTTTACGGAATCAGCCTCAGTTTCAACAAATGAGACAAATTATTCAACAGAATCCTTCCCTGCTTCCAGCGTTACTACAGCAGATAGGTCGAGAGAATCCTCAATTACTTCAGGTGACTAATCAGTGTCAGTTTCACAAGTGATGTAGAGTGTGTCACATTTTGAAAAAGTCCATGAACGGTCCTTCCCCGCCTCAAATACAACTCTGTATTTGAGAATGGTGAATGTATTCTTCCAAGCTACACTTAGATATTGCAATCTAGATAGGTGTACTAAAAAAACAGTTGAGATATGGAGGTTGGGTTAAATTAAGTTGACCAAATAGTAATAAGTTTGGGAAACATTTTATATTTCCTTTTTGGAGATTCCCACTACACATTAATATGTTAAAGAATTTGGGAAACTGTTTAACAAAGAAACTGCCTAACTTTCAATCACTTTTCACAAGCTTATTACTCAGTTCCTTTGTTCCTTTTTCTTAGGAACTTTTAAGCAACAGGAACAACTTACTCTTAGAAAAAATAGCTGTGGGGCTTCTTTAATGCTCAGATCACCAAGTATTTGAATTCTGTACAGCATTTTAGTGCCCACTAGTGTGGAAGGTAAAAAATATATGCAAGTATAAAGAATAAGTTCTATTCTTATAGTCCCACAGTAGTTTGTTTTTTTTTGTTTTGTTTTGTTTTTGTTTTGTTTTGTTTTTGAGCACAGGAGGCTCAGAGCAGTTAAGAATTTGAATTTCTTCACTGTTTACTTTGCCCAAAAGAACTGAATTTCTTTACTAATGTACAAGAAATCACATCCTTCCAAAGATTGAATAATCCAGAATCACTAAATTACTACGTTTGCAAAAGTGTAGCCTTTTCTCTTAGTAATATTTAGAATTTCTCTGTTCCTGCAGATACGTAATATCAGTGTATTATTTTTCTCTGTCCTTCATATCACCACAGCAAATTAGCCAACACCAGGAGCATTTTATTCAGATGTTAAATGAACCAGTTCAAGAAGCTGGTGGTCAAGGAGGAGGAGGTGGAGGTGGCAGTGGAGGAATTGCAGAAGCTGGAAGTGGTCATATGAACTACATTCAAGTAACGCCTCAGGAAAAAGAAGCTATAGAAAGGGTGAGTTTAAGTAAAACTTTAAAAAAATGAGTTCTTGGCTGGGCTCATGCCTGTAATTCCAGCACTTTGGGAGGCCAAGGCAGGTGGATCACCTGAGGTCAGGAGTTCAAGACCAGCCTGGCCAACGTGGTGAAACCCCATCTCTACTAAAAATACAAAAATTAGCTGGCGTGGTGGCACATACCTGTAATCTTAGCTACTTGAGAGGCTGAGGCAGGAGAATTGCTTGAACCTGGGAGGTGGAGGTTGCAGTGAGCCGAGATTGTGCCACTGCACTCCAGCCTGGGCAACAGAGTGAGACTCTGTCTCAAAAAAAAAAAAAAAAAAAAAAATTCCTTAGTCACACTAGCCCCATTTCAAATGCTCAGAAGTCACATATTAATAATAAGGTTTTTCTATAATTTCTTTCAATAGTGTCCTGTAGTTTTCAGTGTAGAAGTTGTGTAATACTTTTGTTAAAATTATTCCTAAGTATTTTTATTCTTTTTGATGCTGTTATAAATGGATTTTTCTCTTAATTTCATTTTCAGACTGTTCATTGCTAACTATATAAAAATACAATTGTGTATATTGATCTTTTATCTTAAAACCTTGAACTCTTATTTATTCATTAAGTATTTTGTGCATGTGTTCATTAGGATTTTCCATATACAAGGTTATGTCATCTGCACATAGAGACAGTTTTACTTCTTTTCCAATATGGATACCTTTTATTTCTTTGTCTTATCTAATTTCCCTATGTGGAGCCTCCAGTATATTACTAGACTAGCAGGAGCCAACAACATCCTTGTCTGGTTCTTGATCTTGGGGGAAAGCATTCAGTCTTTCATCACTAAGTATGATGTTATCTATGGGTTTTTTGTGGATGCCCTTTATCAGATTGAAGAAATTCTCTTCTGTTCCTAGTTTGTTCATCACAAAAAGGTGTTGGATTTTGTCAAATTTTTTTTCTTTATTAAGATGATCATGTGATTTTTGTCCTTTAGTATGCTTTATTACATAGATTGATTTTTGTATGTTGGACCAACCTTGCATTTCTGAGATAAATTTTACTGGTTACAGAATATGATCTTTTTTATACATTGCTGGATTTAGCCTCCTTGTATTTTGTTGAGGATTTTTGCATCTGTTCATAAGTCATATTGGTCTGTAGTTTTTTTGTGATGTTTTTGTCTGAATTTGGTGTCTTGGTAATACTGGCCTCTTAGAGTGAGTTGGGAATTATTCTCTGCTCTTCTGTTATCTGGAAGTATTAAGAATTGGTGTTAATTCTTTGAACAGTTGATAGAATTCACCAGTAGTCTGGGCCTGGGCTTTTCTTTTAGGGAAGTTTTGTGATTACTGATTCAGTCTCTTGTTACTTGTCTATTCAACTTTTCTATTTCTTTTTTTTTGAGACGGAGTCTCGCTGTTGCCCAGGCTGGATTGCAGTGGCGTGATCTCCCCGCTCATTGCAAGCTCCGCCTGCCGGATTCACACCATTCTCCTGCCTCAGCCTTCCGAGTAGCTGGGACCACAGGGACCCGCCACCATGCCCGGCTAATTTTTTTTGTGTGTGTTTTTTTAGTAGAAATGGGGTTTCACCATGTTAGCCAGGATGGTCTCGATCTCCTGACCTTGTGATCCACCCGTATTGGCCTCCTAAGTGCTGGGATTACAGGCGTGAGTCACTGCACCCAGCCAACTTTTCTATTTCTTTTAGTCAGTTTTGGTGGTTTTTGACTTGGAATTTGTCTATTTTATCTAAGCTGTCTAATTTATTGGCATGCAGTTGTACATATTTCCTTATAATCATTTTATTTCATCTTTTGATAAAGTAATAATGTTCCTGCATTTATTCCTGATTTCAGTCATTTGAGTCCTAAGATATTTTTGTTTTTTCCCTTCAGTTTAGCTAAAGGTTTTAATTTTGTTCATTTATGTTGTTGTTGTTGTTAATGACAGAAATAACTTTGGGTTTTGTTGATTCTCCCTATTGTTTTTCTAGTCTTTTTTTTTTTTTAAGTCTCTCTAATGTTTGTTTCCCTCTTGCTTACTTCTAGTTTGTTCTTCCTTTTTTAGGTTAGGTTTAGTTTAGTTCTTTGTTTAGTTTTAGTTTAAGATTAAATTATTATCTATCTTTGTTAGCATAGATGTTTATAGCTATAATATTCGTTCTGGGTTTATGCTATAGCAGCATCCCATAAGTTTTCGTATGTTGTATTTTTGCTTTCTTTCATCTCAAAATGTTTTTTAATTTCCCATTTGGTTTCTAATTTAATTCATTCGTTATTTAGGATTGTGTTAATTTCCACAAGTTTATGAATTTCCCGCATTTTCTCCTTTTGATTTCTAAATTCATTCCATTATAATCAGAGAATATAGTTTCAGTACTTTTCAACTTATTGAGGTTCGTTTTGTGGCCTAACATGGTATTTCTGAAGAATGTTCTATGTATACTGAAGAAGAATATAATGTAGTTCTTATTAAGTGGTCTATAAATATCTGATAGATCTAGTTTGTAGTCAAGTCTTCTGCCTTAGCTGTTTTATCTATTATTGAAGGTGGAGCTATAGATGTCTCTATTATTGTTTATTGCTAATTTCTACCTTTAATTCTGTTTTTATTTTATGTATTTTGTGGCTCTGTTATATGTATTTATAATTGTTGTCTTCCTGATCCTTTTTTTAATCATAAAATGCCTTTTGTCTGTAGTAACAATTTTTATCTTAAATCTGTTTCCTCTGATACAGCCATTCTCCTCTTTTTTGGTTACCATTTGCATGGTATATACCTTTTTCTATCATTTTACTTTCAACCTACTTGTGTCTTTGAATCTAAATTGTGTGTTTTGTAGAAGCAGGCAGTTGGATTGTACCCTTTACTTCACCTATCCTAGCTTTAATCTGGATAAAACCTAGATAACAAACCGATTTTTTAGTTTCTTCTGCTTTCGCAGATGAGTAGTTATTCGTGATGAATTGGGATTTTTGCCCAAATTTTAAGGGTTATTTCCGAATATAATCTGACACAGCAGTCTTCAACCTTTTTGGCACCAGGGACCAGTTTCAAAGAAGACCTTTTTTTCTACCAACAGAGGTGGGGTGGGCGCGGTGGTTTTGGGATGAAACTGTTTCACCTCCGATCATCAGGCATTTGTTAGGCTATCATACAGAGCACAGAACCTAGATCACTCTCATGCACAGTTCACAGTAGGGTTCATGCTTATATGAGAATCTAATGCCGCTGCTGATAGGACATGAGACGGAGCTCAGGTGGTAATTCAAGTGATGGGGAGCGGCTGTAAATACAGATGAAGCTTCACTTGCTCGCCCACTGCTCACCTCCTCCTGGGCGGCCCGGTTCCTAACAGGCCAATGGCTGGTACCAGTTCGTGGTCTGGGGGTTTGGGGCCCGTGATCTAACTCAGGGTGATTGAGACAATTGAGGAGGGTGACATTTGGCTGAGTTTTTAAAGGCTTTTAAAAGGAGTGAGTATTGTCACAAGTGATTTTTAATATAATAGACTAGGAAAATGAAATTAAGTAGCTGGTATTACCATTTAAAATGATGTAACTGTTAAGCAGATAAAAATAGAACACTGTCTTCAAAATGTACCATGTATTACTAATAATTGGTCACCTGTTTTTCTAGTATGGAATGTTGAATAAAGCAAGGAGATTGAGAGTGATGTTTGATCCAAATGAAAGACATGAGTTCGCATTAATAAATTAAACATAATTTGCCTTTAATTTACAAATAATTAGGTGAGGTGGTTAAACTATACTGCAGGTACTCTCATCCTTATCTTCACTCTTAATATACTAAAAGCCATTTGATTTATGCATTTCCGTAGAGTCATTTATTTTTAAACCATAGCAGAACGAATTTTTAATTAGGCCAAAGAGTATTTGCATAGTATCTATTAAGCTTTAACTAGAAACAAAGACTTTTTTAGGTGATTAGTAAAGGAAAGGGTCTAGATTCCATCTAATCCCTTGGGTTGGGCAGTAAATCCATAATGATAGAGATGAATTCATGTAAAATTCTCAAGAGCTTTTTTGGTTTGCAGTATGTTTTTGAGTAATGATTTGTCTTTAGTGCTATACTGGAATCTATAATATGTAAATAAAATTAAATGTGCCATTATTGGTGTGTTGGATTTATATTTTTTTCCTTTTTCTTCCAGTTAAAGGCATTAGGATTTCCTGAAGGACTTGTGATACAAGCGTATTTTGCTTGTGAGAAGAATGAGAATTTGGCTGCCAATTTTCTTCTACAGCAGAACTTTGATGAAGATTGAAAGGGACTTTTTTATATCTCACACTTCACACCAGTGCATTACACTAACTTGTTCACTGGATTGTCTGGGATGACTTGGGCTCATATCCACAATACTTGGTATAAGGTAGTAGATTGTTGGGGGTGGGGAGGGAGGGATCTAGGATATAGGGCAGGGATAAATACAGTGCATGTCTGCTTCAATTAGCAGATGCCGCAACTCCACACAGTGTGTAAAATATATACAACCAAAAATCAGCTTTTGCAGGTCTTTATTTCTTCTGTAAAACAGTAGGTAACTTTTCCTAGGTTTCACTCTTTTTAGTGTACTAGATCCAGAAACTTAGTGTAATGATGTCCTGCTTTATATTTCTTTGACTTAACATTGGTTTCAGAAAGAATCTTAGCTACCTAGAATTTACAGTCTCTGTTTCATGGCAACACTGGATAATGGCTTTGTGAAATTTAAAAAATTTTCGTAGCGACTGTAAACAGAAATGCCAAATTGATGGTTAATTGTTGCTGCTTCAAAAATAAGTATAAAATTAATATGTAAGGAAGCCCATTCTTTCATGTTAAATACTTGGGGTGGGAGGGGAGAAAGGGAACCTTTTCTTAAAATGAAAATAATTACTGCTATTTTAAAATTTCTTGATCATTGAATGTGAGACCCTTCTAACATGATTTGAGAAGCTGTACAAGTATAGGCAGAGTTATTTTCCTGTTTACATTTTTTTGTTGTTTTGGGGAAAAAATTGGTAGGTGTCTAATTACTGTTTACTTCATTGTTATATTGCAGTAAAAGTTTTAAAACAACCATTGCATGTTTGCTTTTGATGTATCCCTTTGTGAAATTAGCACTTTTGGGGCCAATGGAGAAATGCAGCATTCACTCTCCCTGTCTTTTCCCCTTCCCTCAGCAGAAACGTGTTTATCAGCAAGTCCTGAGTCAAACTGCTGCCTTTTTAAAAACCTACAAAATGCTGATTCAGTTCAAAATTAATGCAAATGTTTCAAAACTGGGTTTCTGATATTTGTAAATGTGTTTCTTTATTAGATAAGAGTGTATTACCATTAAAGTCATTAGTATAATATTGCTTTCAAAAAGAGATGGTAGACAAAACTATAATCCAGCATCTTTTATTGCATTGGAAAGACTGGCAAAGTCTTTTGGAAGGGTTGGGAGATGTGGCTGGAAAGTACTTTGGAAAATATACAATCAAGATATCTCATGGCATATTAAAAGAAAAATCTTAATAGCAGTGTTGGCTTTTATTTGGATTTTTTCATCTCAGTTTTTTCTTTGGAATCTCCTTCATTGGCATTGTTATTTAATCATAAACGGGGCAGATGTCTACTTGTTCAGTTTTTCAAATCTGTTTTCCTGAGTATAAATAAGAGTATTTAAAGAAATAATTTGGGTTGCTTTTGTTTTTTGTTTCCTTTTTTTTTTTTTTTTAACCATCTGATACTAAGAAGATGAATTTGCACAGATTTCTCTCTGCATAATTTCTCAATATCTTTAGCACAGTATGGTGATGAATTTTAAGCATTTATATCACGTACTCATAACCTATTTCTTATGAAAATAAATGAAACTGGCTGGGTATGGTGGCTCACGCGTGTAATCCCAGCACTTTGGGAGGCCGAGGTGGGCAGATCACTTGAGGCCAGGAGATTGAGACCAGCCTGACCATCATGACGAAACCCCGTCTATACTAAAAATACAAAAATTAGCCAGGCATGGTGGCGCACGCCTGTGGTCCCAGCTGCTTGGGAGGCTGAGGCATGAGAATTGCTTGAACTGGGGAAGTGAAGGTTGTGGTGAGCCAAGATCACACCACTGCCATAAACATGACAGGCTTTTGGACCTTGTATTACCTGTATGTTTTATAATGGATCATGCATAATTTCTCAGGAGAATAAAATGAGAATTCGTATATATGTTCATCTTTCAAGTCAGAGCAATGAGTTGGGAAAAGAGGTAGCATTTCTGATCGGATAATGGAATACTCATTTATGACATTCTCTGTCTACTCAGATCATAGTGAAAACTGGAAACAACAAAAAAAAAAAACAGCAACCTCTTCCTTGGAAAGTGACAGCAGAAGGTGGCATGGAGCTTTTGTCCTTGGACAACAAATCTGGATATACTAGGATTAATAATTATCAGAAGACAGCTCAGGCCAAGTTTTGATCATTCCTTACAGTAACGTGTTTATCATCTGCTTCTTAAAGAATCAGCCGAGACACCATAAAAGAAATAGGCTTTTTGTGCCTTTTGCTGTTACTGTTTAATTTACAAACTGTTTTGGTAAATCTCTTAATGTAAGTAGCTATTTGACTTTGGAATTTTGCATTTGAGGTATACTGTCATTTCTTGAAATCTTTTTCTCGTTTAGTTGCTCTGTGGGAAATGTGAGGAAGCCTAAGTTTGTATTTGTAAATTTCTTATGCCATCCTCTAGTCAAATTTTTTTTCATTGTTTAAAAATACTGAAGTGTTCCAATATAATTTTTCCTGTACTGGATGGCGAGGATTCTAGAGAATTGATTATAAAATATTTTCAATACATCCAACATTGCACTTCTCATTTTTTAAATGATTCTGTCACATAGAATCAGATTGAAAGTTGACAATGCTTCTGTCACTGATACTTCTTTTTACTTAAGTAATTGGTGAGTGTATCATATAGGAGGCCCAGGCACTAGATTGACTTTATTGGGTCTCCTGGTTCTTTTCTCAACACAGAGATGGGATACTTGCTGGGATGTTAAGGTTAGTGAGGTTTTTTAGGGAATGCATAAAATTTCCATTTTTCCGTACTTCTTGTCTGAAGCAGCCAGCCAAGCCTGCTACAAAATGTTCTACCAAAAGTAAGCAATTGGAGGGAATGAGTGTTCCTGACCCAGTCAGTTCTGATTGATGGATTATCCAGCGATGAAGTTCAGTTGGCCTCCACCGTCCATTTTCCCCATTTTTTCCCCCAAGCCAAGGGCTGGCAAACTACAGCTTCATGAGCCAAATCTGGCATATACCTGTTATGTGGTCCATGAACTAAAAGTGATCTTTACATTTTTAAATGGTTTCAATTGTGTATGTTTTTTTTTAATCACCTCAAAAGTTCAATTTACATTTCAGTGTCCTTAAAAGTTTTATTGAAACACAGCCATCCTCATTTGTTTACATATTGTCTGTAGCTACTTCTGTGCTACAGAAGTTTGCTGTTGGATAGCTGCAGCAGACTGTGGCCTGCAGAGCCTAAATTATCACTGTCTGGCCCTTTACAGCAAAAGTTTGGTGCCCCTCTTCAAAACTGACTAGTCTACCCTAAGTTATATGATGCTTTTTATTTCTCTCCTGACATTCTTGGACTCTTGACTTCAGGTCTTAGCTGTAGTCTGGCTTCCATGTGACCGTCACAGATCTTTCCAGAGGAGTGGTATAACCCCTATTATCCACTCACAAAGAAAAGGAACATTGTGAGCCTGATGTGCTGGCCTAGTGGTGTCTAAGTTACTCTTGGATGTTGCCACACTGTTTCTTCTTCTTACAGTAGGATAGTGAAGTCCATCACCACACTGTCAAACGCACCTGGCAAAGTGTGACAAGTCAACCAGAAAAGAAAAGCCTGATGAAAGCATCTGGAAATTCTTATGCCCTGGGATTGGAATTGGGGCAACTGGAGGAAGCATCTTAACTGCAGCTGGAAGAAGAGAGTGGGTGGAACCTTGGAGGGAGAAGTTGTAGCAATTGGACGGACCTGTTTTGGTGGGTGGGTGGGTAGCTCCCAGAACTGTGTACTTTGTGCATGGGAGGATGGAAAGGGGAGAGATGAGGCTGAGTGAAGGCTTGGACTTGCTAGGCAAAAGATACTGCATTGTCAGTAACATTTGGGGAACTGCAAGAACAGTTACAAATTGGTTGTTAAAGAGCCTTCACTGTGATGAAGTTAGATTTAGAAAGCAGTCGTCCCTCATGTAGGGTTTTCACTGTGGAGAGGAGGCTGGGAGGACCAAAGAAACGGATGACAAGTTTGCTTCATGTGTGGTGTGGTGCTGCGGATACCAACACGATCTCTGCCATTGAGCTCGATGTACTGTGACAGTGGCCATTTTAATAGTAATGGATCCTTTACAGATCTAATTTGTCTTCCACAAGCACAAATTAGAAAACAGTCATCCCAGACTTGTGCCTCATGTCTTAGTCATACTTAATTTTCCATTCTTGTTGCCTTTAATTTATGCACTCCTCATCTTCCTATTCCAGAGCTTCCTAACTCGGCTTGCAATAGGTATAGATGTTTAGAGATGGTGATTTTCCTCAGCCCATGAGGTCGTCTTCAAGGCAGCTGGGGAACCTGGGCCCAGCGTGTTATACAAGTACCGTGTTTGCTATGTTGAAAAGATCCGGAAGCTCTGTCCTACGTATCTATTAGCTTTCTAGATGAGCTTTGCATAAGTCAGGGTCCTCCAGAAAAAAACGGAGATTTATTATGGAAATAGACTCATCTGATTATGGAGACCTAGCAGTCCTACAGTATGCTGTCTGCAAGCTGGAGAACCAGGAAAGGAACTGGTGTAGTTCAGTGCAAGATCAGAGGCGTGAGAAGGCCAAGGGTGGGGTCAGGTGCACTGGTGTAAGGCCCATGGTACCCAGAACAGGAGAAAGTGGACGTTCCAGCTCAAGAGCAAATTGGCTGTTCCTCTGCCTTTTTGTTTGGGCCTTCAACAGAATGGATGACACCCACCTGCATTGGTGAGGGTGGGCATCATCCAGTAGATGTACTCTGGTCTACTGATTGAAATGCTAAACTCTTCTGGAAACACCCTCACCTACACACCAGAAATACCATTTTACCAGCTATCTGGGCATCCCTTCACCCAGTCAGGTTGACACAAAACCATCACAGGCTTCTCAGCTGTACATGGCCCTCCACACTTCAGTGTGCTGACCAGGACTGGAACTGCCAATTGGGTTGCCACCTCAGGCTCTTGGGATGTCTGATACGGATAACTGGATTTGGATGTTGACAGCTTCCACCTCTGTAAGTCCAAAGTTGTTTCAAAACTGCTTTTGTTTGGCTGCACAGTTGTATAAGCCATATGGGTTTTGTTTGCACACAATAGCAGATTTGAGCACAATAATATTGCTTCAAAATTCATTGAAATTTTGTTGAGAATATTTAGTGGTGGGACTATGTCTTGGAACAGCTTGGGGGTTCAGTTTTTTGTTTATTGAATGATTTTATGGACCCTGGAGTGATTTTACACAATTTCACACTTGCAGAAAAAGTTGCAGGAACAGCAGAGTTCCCACATAGCCCACCACCACCTTAGAGAACCTTATAAAATTTTACACTTGCACCAACATTGTCCTCCAAGCAAAAGGGCCCGATCCAGGTTAACACGCTGCGTTTAACTGCATTTAATGAATCTCCAGTTCACTTTCTCAGTCCCTCTCCCTCCTTGAGCTTTATGACCTTAACATTTTTTGAAGACTGTGGGACAGTTGTCTTATAAAATGTCCCTCAATGTATGTTTGGTGTTTCCTCATTACTACCCTTGGTATGCGTGTTTGGAGGAAACAGAAGTGCCATTGTGCCCCTCTAGCTGCACCCCATAAGGTGACACGGGGTGTCAATTTGTCCCATCGTTGGTGGTGTTCACTTGGACCCTGAGGCAGGTGGTGTCTGCCAGTCTTCCCTGGAAAGTTACTCTTTGTCCGTTTGTATTGGATAAATATTTTATAGGGAGATATTTTGAGCCTTTGCAGATATCCTATTTCTCATCAAAGTTTGGCCCATTCGTTTTAGTATTGTTGTTTCTTGCCTGCTGTAATGGTTTCCAAGTGGTGATTTTCAAATTCCTTCTACTTTATTAGTTAACATTGTCCTGTATTCTTACTCTTTTTCTCCTCGTTTATTATTTGTATCTGTATGGACTTTGATTCCTATTTTATTCCATAGTATATAATCCTTTACTATCATTACTTTGATGTTGGAATTGTCCCGGGTTCGGTGATTGTGTGTTTTCTATTTTTTTAGTAGAGACAGGGTTTCATCATATTGGCCAGGCTGGTCTCGAACTCCTGAGCTCGAATGATCCGCCTGCCTCGGCCTCCCAAAGTGTTGGGATTACAGGCGTGAGCCACCGCGCCTGGCTGATTGTGTGTGTTCTTAAAGCTGGCTTCTGTGTTTTGACATGCTATTACCCTCTGAGTACTTCCCTACTTTCTGGCAAAGTAATGTATTCCAGGCTCTTGCACTTCCTGTGCCCTGGTCCTGGAATCAGCCATTTATCAAGGAGCTCTAGCTCCCCTTATGTAGATTGTATTTAGAAAGCAAACCCTTGTTCTAGGCGTGCTCACTGCTACTAGAGTCTCACTGCTCCCAAGCCGTCTAAGTGGACACATAGTACATACATACTTATATTTACATTTGATACATAGATACGGAAAAGGGAGTTCACTCTGGTACCTTTAATTCTGATCCAATGCCATAAGGTTCAGGCTGGGCGTGGTGGCTGAAGCCTGTAATCCCCGCACTTTGAGAAGCCAAGGTGGGCGGATCGCTGGAGTCCAGGAGTTCAAGGCCAGCCTGGGCAACATGGTGAAACCTTGTCTCTACGAAAAATACAAAAATTAGCCAGGTATGGTAGCGCGTGCCTGTGGTCCCAACTACTTGGTGGGGCTGAGGTGGGAGGATCGCTTGAGCCCAGGAGGTTGAGGCTCCAGCAAGCCGAGATCACGGCACTGCACTCCAGCCTGGGTGACAAAGGGAGACCCTGTTTCAAAAAAAATTAAAAATGCCATAAGGTTCATTCTATCTTCTCCCTTCCCATATTTCTACCTCCTTCCAGGGCAATGAGAAACTTGGCTCCCATTATCCTCAATATAATTTCACCTTCCCTGAAGGTAACCAGCGCCCTGCAGCGCTCTGCTCTCTTTCTTGTGCTGAGCTGCCACTCAGCTCGGCCACTTTCCTGCACAGCCGAGGCATTTGTATTTGAAGTGGACTTGGAAATGGAAGTGAAGTGTGTTTAAATTTCCTAGTGTAGCACTCCTATGATGGAGCTTCTAGGAAAGCACAGCTCCATGGGAAAGGGCGGGCCTTTTTTGTTCTGCTCTAGTTGCTGTTCCACTGGAGGGTTACCTCCTACTTGGAGTTTAGGACCAGTGTGTTTCAGGTGCTTCTTGTGGTGAGAGACAGGGTTGGGGGTTAGGGGAAAAAGCAGCCCCACAGGCTAGGCTGGTAGTGCACCCCCCACCCTGGCATTGTGCCCTCCTCTCTGTCCTGGCACATGTTGCTGCTCTGATTCATGCATCCCGTGAACAAGGAGCAATCACCATGTGCTTTGGAATTTTTCCCACCTCCTTTATGTTGCTAATTTTTTTTATATACAAAATATGGCCCCTCTTCCAGGAAGCCTTCCCGTGACCCCCTTTTCCCCTCTAATTTGGGCCAGGAACTCCTCTGGGTTCCCTCAGCTGCTTCTAAGTATCTGCCATAAAAGTGAAAACCCTGAACTGGGATTGTCTGCATTTGGTGTATCACTAAAGGTACTGAATGAGAGAGAACTGGTGAGCTCTCTCAAATTCAGGGCTGTGCCTTTCATCTCTGTATCCCCAGAACCTGGTGAAGGGCTGGACCAAAGACCAAAGGAGATGCTGAGGCATCATTAGATGGATAAACAGACAATGAACAATAGTTGAGATGCCTTTTGTCATCTTTCTTGTGGCACTAAGCTCCTCTTTACCTTTTCCGGAACCCTTCAGTTCTGAAAGTGGCCTACGATAGTCAGTGAGCAGTGCCTCAAAGGCAGCTCTGTTTTTCCTTCCTCAGCTCCAAGGACCTTTCCACCAGGTTCTGAAAGACTTGACACATAATGCAGTGAGCTGGCTGGTGGTGGAGACTGCAGGGTTCTACTGACCAGTTCCAGATGGGCATGCATCTGAGACTTAGTTGGAGCGCACACTGACAGCTGCACTCCCAGAAAGCCTGTGCTGAGTCCAGGTCTGAGGGCCTGGGTTTGAACTTGGAGTCTGTCGGGCCCCGATTGTTATCTTCACAGCCACATCAGCTGGGTGACCTCAGCCAAATCAGTCTACCTCTGCTCTTGTTTTCTCATCTGCAAAATAGAGCTGCAGATGCCTGCCCCAGGTTGCTGGTGGAGATCAAGTGAGAGAGTGGATTGAGAACACCTTTACAAAGGCCAGGTTTGTTTTTTGATGTGGGTGCCAACGGCCTACCCTGAAGTCGAAGACTGTCTGTGAAGAGAAGTTCTCTTTGCCTTTCTCCCACGACGAGCATGTTGCCGAGTTATTTCCAGGAGTGTGGGGTGAGCCTCTTTGATCTCAGGGTGCCATTGCCTTCCCTGCTTCACTGTGATCGGCTCAGCGTTCCCAAGTGGCCAGGGCACTTCCCACTCAGCTGGGCAGCACCGCCCAAGCATTTGGGGAACAGAAAGTTTTTATTTTTATGAGCTGTTTCTGAGCAATGCCTTGTTTTCTCCTGTCTGTTTCTAGGCCACAGCATTGGCAGCTACATCCAACCTCCAGGTCAAATTTGGCAGAGAACCAAGCAAACCTGCCAAACAGAATACCCACTGCTGCTCCTTCCCATCTCGAGGAACTGTCTCTTCTCAATGTTTTCTTTTGATTTCCTCTGACAGTCTTGCTGCTCTTCCAGAGGCCCAGGAACTCAAAATTGGGAAGGACTTGAGGGTGACCCCCACGATCAAGTGCAGTGCCTCCCTCACGCGTGACTTCCAGCCTCCACATGCACACTTCAAATAACTGCACACACACCCTCCAACTCAGACCTTTTGGATTTCAGACACTCCAGTGGGTGAAGGGTCGCTATGTTAGGATCTCTGATCTTCCTGTCTAACCAGGCTATCCTCAGGTTCTAGTTCACGCCTGGGGGTCACCCTGAGCCAAGTAACCCCTCTTTCCTGTGTCAATCCTTTAGGTCTTTGAGAAGAGTGGTTGTGTTCTCTCCGACCATGTCCCACCCTCTGGCCAAGCCTTCAGCTGAAAACGAGTGTATTGAATCCTTCATTCAGATGAACCCAGTACTTCAGGAGGGGCTGAGCAATAGGCACTACAGGGGAGCCCTCACCTCCCTTACTCTGTGCATAATACCTCTATTAATACAGCCTAAATTTGGTCTTGCTGGTTTGGCAGCCACATCACACTGTGCCCTTAGACTAAGTGACTGTGCTAATAATACACCAGACTTTTCAAAGTGTCTGTGCCTTTGGGGGTCATGTCTGACACAAGTTATAGAAACAGAAACAGCCTACTAAACAAATACTGCTGTTTTCACAGTTATATTCTGGACCAAGAAAATAGAGCTATCATTTACAAGTCCAGTGTCTCACTCTGTGCTAAGTGCTTGTATGAGGCAGTTTTGCCGTTTTACAAATGAGATAACTGAGGTCAGTCAGGGTAGAGCTACACAGCTACCAAGTGGCAGAGCCAGGTGGCAAACCTAAGTTGATTGGTTCCGAAGTCACCCTAAGTGGCACTGCCTCCCTGTAGCCCCTGCCCCTTCACATTCCCTGAGCCAGTCTCTATCCCGCCTGTGATTTCTTTCTCTGCTGTTTTGACAGTTATTTGTTCCTCTGGTGATTTGCCTGGTTATTGCTAGACCAGCAGTTCTTAACATGCAGTATGAGGAATAGAATCAGGGGGTGGTTCTATGAAATCAAAATTTTTTTTTTTTTTTTTTTTTTGAGTCAGAGTCTTGCTCTGTCACCCAGGCTAGAGTGCAGTGACATGATCTCGGCTCATGGCAACCTCTGCCTCCCGGGTTCAAGTGATTTTCCTCTCTCAATAGCCCAAGTAGCTGCAATTACAGAGGCCTGCCACCACAACAGGCTAATTTTTTTTTTTTTTTTTTTTTTTTTTTTAGTAGAGATGGGGTTCCACCATGTTGATCAGGCTGGTCTTGAACTCCTGACCTCAAGTGATCTGCCTGCCTTGGCCTCCCAAAACTGCTGGGATTACAAACGTCAAAATTATTTTCATAAAAACACTAGGCCAGGCTCACGCCTGTAATCCCAGGACTTTGGGAAGCTGAGGCTGGCGGATCACCTGAGGTCAGGAGTTCAAGACCAGCCTGACCAACATGGAGAAACCCAATCTCTGCTAAAAATACAAAATTAGGTGGGCATGGTGGCACATGCCTTAATCCCAACTACTTGGGAGGCTGAGGCAGGAGAATCACTTGAACCCGGGAAGCAGAGGTTGCAGTTAACTGAGATCGTGCCACTGTGCTCCACCCTGGGCAACAGAGCGAGACACTATCTCAAAAAAAAAAAAAATCTTCTGGGTTTCTAAATAATTTTTAAGAGGGAAAAGGGCATAAGACCAAAAAACTTGAGAACTGCCGTGTTAGGTGATGGTTCTGTGTTATATGACTCAGAAGAGAGTACCTGGGAAGGCCTCTGGGGCACTGGTGAAGTGTCCCCTCTTGTCTGCTGGAGACACGGTTGGAAGCTCAGATAGCTGGTGCTGTGTGACGCTTCTCCGCCATTCTGCTCTCCATTCCTGCTTTCAGGAAAACAAACTCTTAACTCCCTGCTTGGCTTTCAGCGTTCCTTATAAACTTGCTCCAATTTACACCTTCAGCCTGGTCTCCCTCCCTCCCCACCACATTCAACAGGGCTTCGTTACCCTGGCCTTTTCCACCCCTGTATGCATTTACACTCTGGTGTGCTCTGCCTAGAAACTCTCCCCTATTCCTCTCTCCTCAGTAGGCCAACGTTTAAAACCCACTTCAACGTGGCCAGGCGCAGTGGCTCACGCTTGTAATCCCAGCACTTTGGGAGGCCGAGACGGGCGGATCACGAGGTCAGGAGTTCGAGACCAGCCTGGCCAACATGGTGAAACCCCGTCTCTACTATTAGCTGGGCATGGTGGCGGTGCCTGTGGTCCCAGCTACTCGGGAGGCTGAGGCAGGAGAATCGCTTGAAACCAAACGACGTTACATCCTCTGTGAAGGCTTTCTTGCCTCAGAGCCAGCAGAGGATTGTTCCCTTGTTCCACTCCCTGAACATGTGGTACACAAACGGTGCGGATCTGACCATAGCTATTGATTTGCACACTTGTTTCATGGACATTGGTCTCAAAACCAAAAGCAAAACTGGGGTTATCGGTATTAGT
Source organism: Symphalangus syndactylus (assembly GCF_028878055.3). Taxonomy (NCBI): domain Eukaryota; kingdom Metazoa; phylum Chordata; class Mammalia; order Primates; family Hylobatidae; genus Symphalangus; species Symphalangus syndactylus. Next base: position 37,659,924 of record NC_072425.2, on the reverse strand, counting down.
GGGAGTTCAGCACCTATAGCTGACAAGGGAACTAAAAGGAAGTTTGCTTGAAGTCTTTGAAGGATAGAGGGTGGGAGAGGAGGGAAAGTCTGTCTCACACTGTAGGGAGGAAGTAAAACAAAAAGTCCAAGTGAGTGATGGAAAAAGCCAGGACCTTACAAGCAACAGGCTGAACACCTGGAGGGCAAGTGCTGCCTGCCATGCGCCGGCACGCCCCCTTGTGGTGAGGGAGAGCCTTGTAGTTTCAGGGGAGGAGCACAAAGTGGGAAAGACCCAGCGTCCATGGGTTGCCCAAAAGCTGTGGGAAATCGGGTCGCTGGAGGAAGTGAAGACGCTGGTCTAGAGACCCACCTCGTACTGGCCTCTATTGCCCAAACTACAGGGGAAGGAGGAAGAGAACTAAACCCCTAAAACTTCAGGTACCAAGAGCTCTATCTGCATTGACTCATGCCCTTCTAAGAAGTGTCGGGCCGGGCGCGGTGGCTCACGGCTGTAATCCCAGCACTTTGAGAGGCCGAGGCGGGCGGATCACCTGAGGTCAGGAGTTTGAGACCAGCCTGACCAACATGGAGAAAACCCGTCTCTACTAAAAATACAAAATTAGCTGGGTGTGGTGGCTCGTGCCTGTAATCCCAGCTACTCAGGAGACCGAGGCAGGAGAATCACTTGAATCCTGGAGGCGGAGGTTGCAGTGAGCCGAGATCGCGCCATTGCACTCCAGCCTGGGCAACAAGAGCGAAACTCTGTCTCACACACACACACACACAATGTCATGCAGAAGAGGAAACTGAGGTTTAGAAAGGGTGAGCTGTGTGCCCAAATGCTCATAACTAGAACACAGCCGAGAGAGGTTGGGGACTCACTTGGCTCCAGGCCTCCTCTGAGCCCATTTAGACCATTTTTTTTTTTTTTTTTTTTTTTGTCTATACAAATATTAGGATTGGGGGGGACAGTGGGCTTTTCTTCAGGTATCTGAGATAGCTTGAACTTTTACCCTTCTAAGCCATGGCTGGAGGAAGAGGCACAGGGAAAACTGATAGGATCTGTAGTCAGATGAGTGGGTTTTTTCTATTTCAAGTTTATTTTGCCGTAAATGCAGCGGACTAGGGATAGGGAAGTCTGTCCCTTTAGAATAATCAATCCTTTCACCTTCAAAAGCCATCCAAACAAAGACAAGTGCTCTGTGAGGCATCCATAGGTCATGGCAGGATCCCCTATCTGGCCTGTGATACCACCTGAAGCTCCCCGTCTCCTCTGTCTAGCCCTGAGCCAGTCCAGGTGCTATCTTCCAGCTGGAGCAATGGCCATTCTTAAGCCAGAGGTCCCTGCAGCCCCTGGGCAGGGGAGGTGTCTGGGGAAAAAGTGAACCAAGAATCTTTCCAAAAGGCTATTCTTTCTCGTGGCCTGGAATGGTTTTCAGCCTCCTGTATCCCTTTCTATGGGACTTTACAAAGCTTGTAATCTCAAGCTACACAATGCAACTTTGAGCAATGATGGATTTGCAATAACCCCAGAAAAGCTGGCTTAGGCCTCATAGATTTCTCAGTTAGCTTGGAACTCACACACATACAAATAGCTATTAGCCTGTTTCAGGGCCCAGGGAAAGAGGGCTGGCCTCCAGACCTTTGCATATATCCCTCTAGGGTCTCTCTGGATACTTCTTCCCCTTCTATTCCCATTCAGCCTTCTAGACTCAGCCCTTATTCCTCATCCCAGATATTCCTTCTTCCCCAGGCTTTGCCACTGGGTGCCACTGGATCAGGGGCCTCCCATGACCCTCTCACTGGACCAAGGGACTCTCATGAACACCTTCACCACCTGACACTGGACCGGGAGTCTCCTGTGACATCCGTCACGCCCCCAATGGACCAGGAGTCTCCCATGGACTCCGCTGTCAATACTTGCCCTCGACGCAAAGCATTGCCTCTGTCTGATTTTTTTTTTTCTTTTTTCCATCATGACAGTGAGAACTCCTGGAGGGCAGGCCTGTATGTTTTTCTTCTGGATGTCCTTACTACCTGGCACCTAGTAGGTGCTCAATACATTTTGGTTGAATAAATCAATCAGTGACAAGGAGTTTCAAGCCTCAGATTAATAATCACCTCTATAAAGCCTTCCCTGATGCTTCCCTACCACAATGAAAAAAAAAAATTACAAGTGAATAGCTTTTATTTTCAAAACGTTTGTTTTTTTCTTTTTTTTTTCAGATGGTGTTTCACTTTTGTTTCCCAGGCTGGAGTGCAATGGCGCGATCTTGGCTCACCGCAGCCTCCGCCTCCCAGGTTCAAGTGATTCTCCTGCCTCTGCCTTCCTGAGTAGTTGGGATTACAGACATGTGCCACCACGCCCTGCTAATTTTGTATTTTTAGTAGAGATGGGGTTTCTCCATGTTGGTCAGGCTGGTCTCAAACTCTCGACCTCAGGTGATCCCACCTGGGCATCCCAAAGTGCTGGGATTACAGGCATGAGCCACTGTGCCCAGCCTTTTTTTTTTTCTTAACCAATGAATTCATGTCATATTTTCAAAGTTTCTGCAGCAGAGTGATATGGGTTCTGGCCATGGCTCTGATATTGTCATTGTATGTCTGTAAGACCAGTTTTCTCATCTAGAAAATGGAGATGTTTATAATCATCCTTCAATAATCTGATGAGCAAGACTTTACCAGGTATGACAGCAACTGGTATCTGGCACATTAGTCACTGCTTAATGCAAGTATGTCCATGTATTTAGCCCACCATGTTGTCATTGCTAATTTACCATGTTTTCCATTATAGTGGGGCTCCTCGTGGCTTCTGTTCCCACCCTGGGCTTGGCTATAGTTTGTTCATGGAATTTAATGACTTTTCTGTCTTACCAAAGATTTTCCAAGTACTTAATATTCACTGAACCCTTAAAGCAAAGACCAACACTTGATACCCCCTTGGGCCAGCAGAGAGAATAATGAATAAGGCAGGACCCCAGTCCTCCAGAAGGATCACCATCTGGGAGGGGGCCCACAAAACAGCCAACTATAAGATTCCCGAGGAAATTCAGAGGTTAGAATGTGGGAGGGGCTCTTCCGAGACCTCCACGGCCTGAGTCTGGGACTGAGGAGTGGGGAAGGTATGGATATTGTTGGAAAAGAGGAGTCCTGAGACAGCCCCCACTTTTGCAAGAACTAGCCCCTGTTTGGCTGCTACTTCTCAGCCAGCTGGAGATGGTAGAAACCCAGCCCCATAGATTCCTGGCCCTCCCAGACTTTGGTGCAGGTACAGCCACCTTCTTTGGGCATGACAAACACTTCCAGGTATCTGCCATTGCTGCTCCATCCAGGAGCTTTGTCCTGGGCTGACTACTCTAGTAACAGACCTCCATTGGGTTGAATATTGTCTCCATATTCATTTGTTGAATTTGTGCTATTGATTCACTTATTCATTCATTCATGTAATATTTGTTGAGCACTAACTGCCAGACCAAGTACTAGACTGAGAACATGGACTAAGAGCTTCAAACCCTGTCCCAAGGAGATCTGTGACAGATAAAGCTTTCCAATGCCATGATAAGTACTATAGCAGATTCATGATCATCATAAAGATGGGACCTACAAGGTAACTGACAAGAAATCAAGGAAAGCTTCATGGAGCAGGGGATATGTGAGCTGGGCTGCAAAGGTTTTGTAAGAGTTCACACAAGAGAAGTGAGAGGAAAGGCACCCCAGGCTGAGGAAACAGCTTTCGCAAAGGCACAGATGCAAAAAAGAACCAAGCAAAGTGGGGAATGAGGAGATTGTTGGTGTGACTCAGACATTGTCTAGAGGGTAGGAGATTAAGTTAGGACAGAGCCAAATTTACAAGGGGCTTAAATGCCATATTGGAGGCTCAGCCTTGAACTCAGGGTCAGTTGATAATCAACTGGGTTCCACAGACAGGCTCCAAAGCCTTCTTTATTAAGCCAACAAATATTTCACATAACACCCACTGCATGCCAGGCACAAGGAGGAGGCTCAACACGAGGGGTTCCAGGCCACTTGTCTCTAAAGCTACATTTTAATATTTTACATTTGGGGCTTCTGCATGTGAATCTATTCTAGAAAAAAGAGGTGTATTAGCTAAAAAGAAACCAAAACAAGCAAAAGTCTGCAGCCAATTGCTTCCTCGGAGAGCCATTGCAGGTTTTGTTTTTTCTTGGAGTGCAGTAGTGTTATATGTTTGTTTTTAGCAGAAGACAGAGGTGTTTAGATCTCTTTTCAAAGGATAAGGATAATTATGAGGCTTCCCAGCCCTTCCCTGCAACCATAGTACAGGAAGCAGGAAGCTCACTGAAGCGGGGGCTGTTTCTCTGAGTCCTGAGCTCAGGACTGGTTCTCTCTACCCTGCTGGGTGCTCCCTAGGGAAGCCAACAATGTGGCTTCATGGGTTCCAAAAGGAAATATCAGTTTCTTCTGGGAAGGAACTTGACCTCTTTTGAGGCTGGGAGCATGAAGCCAGGGCAATCAAAACACCATCCCATTCTTTTTACCTTCATGGGAAAGAAAGCCAGCTCTGAAGATAGCCTGGTGGTGGGGAAAGAGCTCTCAGTCTTTGAAATAACTCAAATCTGAGTTCAAGTCCTCCTTTGGCCCACTTAGCTATGTGATCTTAGACAACTTCCTCAAGTTTTCGCAGCCTGCGTATGTTAATCTGTGATGATAATTATTACTTACACCTACCTTCTTACCAGTTATTAAAACATATTACAAAGCCAGAGCCAAAAAAGCAGCACATGACAAAGAAACAAATGGCACAAAATCGAAAATCCTAAAACAGATCTATGATTATCCTAGAACTTGATAGGTGATAGACATGCTATCAAGAATCAGTGGGCAAGCCAGGCGCGGTGGCTCATGCCTGTAATCCCAGCACTTCCGGAGGCAGAGGCAGGTGGATCACTTGAGGTCAGGGGTTTGAGACCAGCCTGGCCAACATGGTGAAACCCCGATTCTACAGAAAATACAAGAATTAGCTGGGCATGGTGGCACATGCCTGTAATCCCAGCTGCTCAGGAGGCTGAGGCAGGAGAATCACTTGAACCCAGGAGGTGGAGGTTGCAGTGAGCCAAGATCGTGTCACTGTACTGCAGCCTAGGCCACAGAGTGAGACTCCGTCACAAAAAAAAAAAGAGGAAGAAGAAGAATCAGTGGGCAGAGGGTAGATTGTTCAATAAATGGAGTTGGGAAACTGGCTCCTATCTGGAAAAAAAAAATTTTGTGTGTCTGAGTGTATGTATGTGTATGTTTAGTTATCTTTGGTTGACTGAAGATCTGAATGTAAAAGGTAAAACTGTAAAAATTCATAAATAGAAGGTGGAGCCAAGATGGCTGAATAGGAACAGCTCTGGTCTACAGCTCCCAGCCTGAGCGACACAGAAGACGGGTGATTTCTGCATTTCCATTTGAGGTACTGGTTTCATCTCACTAGGGAGTGCCCAACAGTGGGTGCAGGACAGTCGGTGCAACGCACTGTGCGCGAGCCAAAGCAGGGCGAGGCATTGCCTCACCGGGAAGCGCAAGGGGTCAGGGAGTTCCCTTTCCTAGTCAAAGAAAGGGGTAACAGACGGCACCTGGAAAATCGGGTCAGTCCCACCCTAATACTGCGCTTTTCCAACGGGCTTGGAAAACAGCACACTAGGAGATTGTGTCCCGCACCTGGCTCGGAGGGTCCTATGCCCACGGAGTCTCCCTGATTGCTAGCACAGCAGTCTGAGGTCAAACTGCAAGGCCGCAGCGAGGCTGGGGGAGGGGCGCCTGCCATTGCCCAGGCTTGCTTAGGTAAACAAAGCAGCCAGGAAGCTCGAACTGGGTGGTGTCCACCACAGCTCAAGGAGGCCTGCCTGCCTCTGTAGGCTCCACCTCTGGGGGCAGGGCACAGACACATAAAAAGTCAGCAAGATCCTCTGCAGACTTAAATGTCGCTGTATAACAGCTTTGAAGAGAGTAGTGGTTCTCCCAGCATGCAGCTGGAGATCTGAGAACAGGCAGACTGCCTCCTAAAGTGGGTCCCTGACCCCCGAGCAACCTAACTGGGAGGCACCCCCTAGTAGGGACTGACACCTCACTCGGCCAGGTACTCCTCTGAGACAAAACTTCCAGAGGAACGATCACACAGCTGAATTTGCGGTCTCACGAAAATCTGCTGTTCTGCAGCCACCGCTGCTGACACCCAGCCAAACAGGGTCTGGAATGGACCTCTAGCAAACTCCAGCAGACCTGCAGCTGAGGGTCCTGTCTGGTAGAAGGAAAACTAACAAACAGAAAGGACATCCACACCAAAAACCCATCTGTACATCACCATCATCAAAGACCAAAAGTAGATAAAACCACAAAGATGGGGAAAAAACAGAGCAGAAAAACTGGAAACTCTAAAAAGCAGAGCACCTCTCCTCTTCCAAAGGAACGCAGTTCCTCACCAGCAACGGAACAAAGCTGGACAGAGAATGACTTTGACGAGTTGAGAGAAGAAGGCTTCAGACGATCAAACTACTCCAAGCTACAGGAGGAAATTCAAAACAATAGCAAAGAAGTTAAAAACTTTGAAAAAAAGTTAGACGAATGGATAACTAGAATAACCAATGCAGAGAAGGGCTTAAAGGAGCTGATGGAGCTGAAAGCCAAGTTTCGAGAACTACGCGAAGATTGCAGAAGCCTCGGTAGCCGATGTGATAAACTGGAAGAAAGGGTATCAGTGATGGAAGATGAAATGAATGAAATGAAGCAAGAAGGGAAGTTTAGAGAAAAAAGAATAAAAAGAAATGAACAAAGCCTCCAAGAAATATGGGACTATGTGAAAAGACCAAACCTACATCTGATTGGTGTACCTGAAAGTGACAGGGAGAATGGAGCCAAGATGGAAAACACTCTGCAAGATATTATCCAGGAGAACTTCCCCAATCTAGCAAGGCAGGCCAACGTTCAGATTCAGGAAATACAGAGAATGCCACAAAGATACTCCTCAAGAAGAGCAACTCCAAGACACATAATTGTCAGATTCACCAAAGTTGAAATGAAGGAAAAAATGTTAAGGGCAGCCAGAGAGAAAGATCAGGTTACCCACAAAGGGAAGCCCATCAGACTAACAGCTGATCTCTCAGCAGAAACTCTACAAGCCAGAAGAGAGTTGGGGCCGATATTCAACATTCTGAAAGAAAAGAATTTGCAACACAGAATTTCATATCCAGCCAAACTAAGCTTCATAAGTGAAGGAGAAATAAAATACTTTACAGACAAGCAAATGCTGAGTGATTTTGTCACCACCAGGCCTGCCCTAAAAGAGCTCCTGAAGGAAGCACTAAACATGGAAAGGAACAACCGGTACCAGCCACTGCAAAAACATGCCAAATTGTAAAGACTATGGAGGCTAGGAAAAAACTGCATCAACTAATGAGCAAAATAACCAACTAACATTATAATGACAGGATCAAATTCACACATAACAATATTAACTTTAAATGTAAATGGGCTAAATGCTCCAATTAAAAGACACAGACTGGCAAATTGGATAAGGAGTCAAGACCCATCCATGTGCTGTATTCAGGAAACCCATCTCACGTGCAGAGACACACATAGACTCAAAATAAAGGGATGGAGGAAGATCTATCAAGCAAATGGAAAACAAAAAAAGGCAGGGGTTGCAATCCTAGTCTCTGAGAAAATAGACTTCAAACCAACAAAGATCAAAAGAGACAAAGAAGGCCATTACATAATGGTAAAGGGATCAATTCAACAAGAAGAGCTAACTATCCTAAATATATCTGCACCCAACACAGGAGCATCCAGATTCATAAAGCAAGTCCTGAGTGACCTACGAAGGGACTTAAACTCCCACACAATAATAATGGGAGATTTTAACACCCCACTGTCAACATTAGACAGATCAACGAGACAGAAAGTTAACAAGGATACCCAGAAATTGAACTCAGCTCTGCACAAAGTGGACCTAATAGACATCTACAGAACTCTCCACCCCAAATCAACAGAATATACATTTTTTTCAGCACCACACCACACCTATTCCAAAACTGACCACATAGTTGGAAGTAAAGCACTCCTCAGCAAATGTAAAAGAACAGAAATTATAACAAACTGTCCCTCAGACCACAGTGCAATCAAACTAGAACTCAGGATTATTAAGAAACTCACTCAAAACCGCTCAACTACATGGAAACTGAACAACCTGCTCCTGAATGACTACTGGGTACATAACGAAATGAAGGCAGAAATAAAGATATTCTTTGAAACCAACGAGAACAAAGACACAACATACCAGAATCTCTGGGACACATTCAAAGCAGTGTGTAGAGGGAAATTTATAGCACTAAATGCCCACAAGAGAAAGCAGGAAAGATCCAAAATTGACACCCTAACATCACAATTAAAAGAACTAGAAAAGCAAGAGCAAACACATTCAAAAGCTAGCAGAAGGCTAGAAATAACTAAAATCAGAGCAGAACTGAAGGAAATAGAGAAACAAAAAACCCTTCAAAAAAATTAATGAATCCAGGAGCTGGTTTTTTGAAAAGATCAACAAAATCGATAGACCACTAGCAAGACTAATAAAGAAGACAAGAGAGAAGAATCAAATAGATGCAATAAAAAATGAAAAAGGGGATATCACCACTGATCCCACAGAAATACAATCTACCATCAGAGAATACTACAAACACCTCTACGCAAATAAACTAGAAAATCTAGAAGAAATGGATAAATTCCTCGACACATACACCCTCCCAAGACTGAACCAGGAAGAAGTTGAATCTCTGAATAGACCAATAACAGGTTCTGAAATTGTGGCAATAATCAACAGCTTACCAACCAAAAAGAGTCCAGGACCAGATGGATTCACAAACGAATTCTACCAGAGGTACAAGGAGGAACTGGTACCATTCCTTCTGAAACTATTCCAATCAATAGAAAAAGAGGGAATCCTCCCTAACACATTTTATGAGGCCAGCATCATCCTGATACCAAAGCCTGGCAGAGACACAACCAAAAAAGAGAATTTCAGACCAATATCCTTGATGAACATTGATGCAAAAATCCTCAATAAAATACTGGCAAACCGAATCCGGCAGCACATCAAAAATCTTATCCACCATGATCAAGTGGGCTTCATCCCTGGGATGCAAGGCTGGTTAAACATACACAAATCAATAAATGTAATCCAGCATATAAACAGAACCAAAGACAAAAACCACATGATTATCTCAATAGATGCAGAAAAGGCCTTTGACAAAATTCAACAACCCTTCATGCTAAAAACTCTCAATAAATTAGGTATTGATGGGATGTATCTCAAAATAATAAGAGCTATCTATGACAAACCCACAGCCAATATCATACTGAATGGGAAAAAACTGGAAGCATTCCCTTTGAAAACTGGCACAAGACAGGGATGCCCTCTCTCACCACTCCTATTCAACATAGTGCTGGAAGTTCTGGCCAGGGCAATCAGGCAGGAGAAGGAAATAAAGGGTATTCAGTTAGGAAAAGAGGAAGTCAAATTGTCCCTGTTTGCAGATGACATGATTGTATATCTAGAAAACCCCATTGTCTCAGCCCAAAATCTCCTTAAGCTGATTAGCAACTTCAGCAAAGCCTCAGGATACAAAATCAATGTACAAAAATCACAAGCATTCTTGTACACCAATCAAAGACAAACAGAGCCAAATCATGAGTGAACTCCCATTCACAATTGCTTCAAAGAAAATAAAATACCTAGGAATCCAACTTACAAGGGGTGGGAAGGACTTCTTCAAGTAGAACTACAAACCACTGCTCAATGAAATAAAAGAGGATACAAACAAATGGAAGAACATTCCATGCTCATGGGTTAGAAGAATCAATATCGTGAAAATGGCCATACTGCCCAAGGTAATTTATAGATTCAATGCCATCCCCATCAAGCTACCAATGACTTTCTTCACAGAATTGGAAAAAACTACTTTAAAGTTCATATGGAACCAAAAAAGAGCCCGCATTGCCAAGTCAATCCTAAGCCAAAAGAACAAAGCTGGAGGCATCATGCTACCTGACTTCAAACTATACTACAAGGCTACAGTAACCAAAACAGCATGGTACTGGTACCACAACAGAGACATAGATCAATGGAACAGAACAGAGCCCTTAGAAATAATGCCTCATATCTACAACTTTGATCTTTGACAAACCTGACAAAAACAAGAAATGGGGAAATGATTCCCTATTTAATAAATGGTGCTGGGAAAACTGGCTAGCCATATGTAGAAATCTGAAACTGGATCCTTTCCTTACACCTTATACAAAAATTAATTCAAGATGGATTAGAGACTTACATGTTAGACCGAAAACCATAAAAACCCTAGAAGAAAACCTAGGCAATACCATTCAGGACATAGGCATGGGCAAGGACTTCATGTCTAAAACACCAAAAGCAATGGCAACAAAAGCCAGAATTGACAAATGGGATCTAATTAAACTAAAGAGCTTCTGCACAGCAAAAGAAACTACCATCAGAGTGAACAGGCAACCTACAAAATGGGAGAAAATTTTCACAACCTACTCATCTGACAAAGGGCTAATATCCAGAATCTACAATGAACTCAAACAAATTTACAAGAAAAAAACAAACAACCCCATCAAAAAGTGGGCAAAGGACATGTATAGACACTTCTCAAAAGAAGACATTTATGCAGCCCAAAAACACATGAAAAAAAATGCTCATCATCACTGGCCATCAGAGAAATGCAAATCAAAACCACAATGAGATACCATCTCACACCAGTTAGAATGGCCATCATTAAAAAGTCAGGAAACAACAGGTGCTGGAGAGGATGTGGAGAAATAAGAACACTTTTACACTGTTGGTGGGACTGTAAACTAGTTCAACCATTGTGGAAGTCAGTGTGGCGATTCCTCAGGGATCTAGAACTGGAAATACCATTTGACCCAGCCATCCCATTACTGGGTATATACCCAAAGGCCTATAAATCATGCTGCTATAAAGACACATGCACACGTATGTTTACTGCGGCACTATTCACAATAGCAAAGACTTGGAACCAACCCAAATGTCCAACAACGATAGACTGGATTAAGAAAATCTGGCACATATACACCATGGAATACTATGCAGCCATAAAAAATGATGAGTTCATGTCCTTTGTAGGGACATGGATGAAACTGGAAACCATCATTCTCAGTATACTATCGCAAGGACAAAAAACCAAACACCGCATGTTCTCACTCATAGGTGGGAATTGAACAATGAGATTCATGGACACAGGAAGGGGAACATCACACTCTGGGGACTGTTGTGGGGTGGGGGGAGGAGGGAGGGACAGCATTAGGAGATATACCTAATGCTAAATGACGAGTTAATGGGTGCAGCAAACCAACATGGCACATGGATACATATGTAACAAACCTGCACATTGTGCACAAGTACCCTAAAACCTAAATAATATTAAAAAAAGAAAAAAATTCATAAATAGACTATGAAAATTATAGGCTGGTATAGTGGCTCAAGCCTGTAATCCCAGCACTTTGGGAGGCCGAGGTGAGTGGATCACCTGGGGTCAGGAGTTCGAGACCAGCCTGGCCAACATGGTGAAACCTCGTCTCTACTAAAGATGCAAAAATTAGTCAGGTGCAGTGGTGAGTGGTGGTAATCCCAGCTACTAGGGAGGCTGAGGCAGGAGAATCGCTTGAACCTGGGAGGTGGAGGGGTTGCAGTGAGCCGAGATCGTGCTACTGCACTCCAGCCTGGGTGACAGAATAAGACCCTGTCTCAAGCAAGCAAGCAAGCAAGCAAGGAAGGAAGGAAGAAAGGGAGGGAGGGAGGAAGGAAACGACCCTGTCTCTGGAAAGAAGGAAAGTGAGAGAGAGAGGAAGAAGCAAAGAAGAAGGAGAAAGAGAAAGAGAGAAAGAAAGAAAGAAAAGAAAAAAGAAAAGAAAGGAAGGAAAGAAAGAGAGATAGATTATTGGCCAGGCGCGGTGGCTTACGCCTGTAATCCCAGCACTTTGGGAGGCCGAGGCAGGCGGATCACGAGGTCAGGAGATCGAGACCATCCTGGCAAACACGGTGAGACCCCGTCTCTACTAAAAATACAAAAAAATTAGCCAGGCGTGGTGGTGGGCACCTGTAGTCCCAGCTACTCAGGAGGCTGAGGCAGAAGAATGGCATGAACCCGGGAGGTGGAGCTTGCAGTGAGCCAAGATCGTGCCACTGCACTCCAGCCTGGGCTGACAGAGCAAGATTGTCTGAAAAAAAAAAAAAAAAAAAAAAAAAAAGATTATTGAACCTCAGACTAGGTAAGAATTTCTGAAAGGAAATCTCAAAGTGGGGAGGTGAGACGGAGGAGGGCCCTGGGGGAACACATGTTGCCATGCAGAGTGGGGCCTCTATATGAAGCTTGCTCACCTGTCTTTGTTGTTAACCACTGTATTAAGTCTTGCGCTTCTAGTTAGGCTCTTTCCCCACTTCCTTCTGTGTAGAAGATAAAGGCTCTTTGCATGCAATTAAAGAAGCCCTCTGGCTTCCATTTCTGCCTTTCCATTACTTGTTATAGCCTGTTGCTATACACTATCTTCTGTAGGGACATCAGCGGTGTTTAGCAATGGCCATCCAGTGCTGTTAACTTCATAGCTACTATCCCAATTCCCAGGCCCCAAGTTCAAGTGCCTGATAAATTCATTGACTGCCAGCACACTCCAGCCACAGGTACACTAGCCAGTTCACCATGGTGGGAAGCCACTGTGTGCACTGGCTTTCCTGTATTCCACCTGCCATGGGGCTGGGGTCCTCCTTGCCATCTGAGAGGCGAGTAACACAGCCCCCAAGCTCCATCTAGTCACCAGCTTTCTTGGACTATTCCCAGCACCAACTGCTGCAGATAAGGTTCCTGGAAAGAAAATACTCAGATGGGGATGTTTATTACGGATCAACACCTGTGAAGGTATTGGGTGGAGGAAGAAGCCAACTGCCATGAGGACTTGACAAAGCCTCCACCAGGCCATAGGGAGACCTGGAGCAAGCACTGCCTGGCAGAGCTGTCCTACACCTGGCAGAAGTGGCTGGGCCTTCATACCCGACCCGCCAGCCCCCATCACTCGGTCAGCAGGTATGTCTCCCCCAGGAGGCACAAGAGTTCAGGCAGGACTTCTCTCTGCAATTGGGCCACAAGTCCTTCCATGAAGAGGGGACTGAATGGTGGTCTCCATGTCTATCACCACCTCTGACAGCAGTTTGAAGACTGTGTGAATAATAACAATGGCGAACATGTACTGAGCATTTGCTGTGCTGGACAAGGCTAAATGCTGTTCAAACTCCAAGGCAGGGGCCATTACTACTGCCATATTTGTGGCTCCAGATGAAGAAGCTAAGTAATGCACATGAATAGAGTGTAAATGACTCACAGAATGTGTGATGGATTTCCATTTCAGAGAATTTTTAAATTATTGGAATAAAACTTTTTTGGAATAATTTTTGATTTTCAGAAAAAGTTGCAAAGATAATGTAGAGTTCCTGTGTACCCCTCACCCAATTTCCCCTCATGTTAACAGTACACAACCATGGTCCATTCATCACACTAGTACATTACTGTTAGCTAGACTGCAGACTTTATTTGGGTTTCCACTCATGTCCTTTTACTGTTCCAAAATCAAACCCAAGATGTCACCTTTTATTTAGTATCCCAGAGACGTGGACTCTCAGGTGTAAACTTTTGACCTGTCTGCATTACCGCCTGCTGTTCCCACAAAGGCTTTGTAGCCATAAACCATTCAGGTACCTGCTCGCTGCCTCAGGTGTAAGTGGGCAGCCCCAGAATGTGCCCTGCTGGCTGACTAGGTCACTGTTTAATCTGTGAATGTTTCCTTTATGCTGGCATGTGGGAAAAAACTCCCACCAGGCCCAACTCAGCAACATGCTGGTGTTTACTTGGCCCAGCAGGCATTTCCTGGGCCTCTGCTGTGTGCATGGAGATGCGTGCTGTATGAAGGTACCTATGGCTGCTTCAGGTCGACCCTCCTCTCCAGGAGCTGCTAGCCAGCATGCAGCTTCTCTCACCTGCCCATCACCTGTGCTCACTAGCGAGCAGGTTTGGCTTGAGTCAAAGAGGAGTTAAGAAGGTGAATTCCTGCTTTCGCCCCCACACCACTGAGCTACCTTGCAGAACTCAAACATGCCCATTGTGTCTGCTCTGGGTCCTAAGCCCCTGGGGCTCTCTGTGCCTCAGTTCCCTCATCTGCAACATCTACTTTATAGAGTTGTGGTGAAGACGAAGGTAATTAATAGGTGCAAAAACATTTAGAACAGTACAATATGCGGCAGGGATAAACTCTCAATAATTAATAGTTATTATTACCCAGCTCAGGTGGATGTTTAGAGAGAATGAAATGAGATTATTATCATAAAGGTACATTGTAAATGGCAAGGCTTGCTAAAAAATGTTAGCACAAATTTTTTTAAAACCAGTCATGTGTGGCTTAACAGTGGGAATACGTTCTGTGAAATGCATCATTAGGCAATGTTGAACACCATAGAAGGTACTTAGACAAACCTAGATGGTATAGCTTACTACACACCTATGCTAAATGGTATAGCCTGTGGTTCCTGGGCTGCAGACCTGTACAGCATGTTACTGTACTGTAGGCAACTGTAATACAATGACATTTGTATATCTAAACATAGTTAAAGAAAACATCATGCATTGCACTATAATATTATGACAGCTACGACATCACTAGGTGATAGGAATTTCTCAACTCCGTTATAATCTTATGGGACCATTGTATACATGGTCTGTCACTAATTGAAACATCATTATGTGGCACATGACTGTACTTTATAGTGTTAGAAGACACAAGCAGTCCATAGGAAATTATTGTCTGTCTAGGTTTCCTTACCATGGCCAAGTACAACTGAAAAATGGATGAGCTCATAAAGTCTACAGTCCTTTATGGAACCTTTATTAAGTGCTGCCCATCATTTTAGGCATGTGTACTTATATTTTCTCATTTACTAATCACAAGCAAACTGTGGGGTGGCTATTTTTAACCACACTTAATGGCTGTCTAAACTAAGGTTCGAATATATTCCATTCCTCAAGAAGCAGGAATCAGCCTAAATCAGTCAGTACTTCTTGAAAGCCTCCCACGTGCACACATTTCTAGGTGCTGAGGAGTAAACACAATAGACCCTGCCCTAAATGAACCTGCATTCTGGTGGGAGACACACTGAACATGGGAATGAGTGTGCCAGTCATTTGCCCGTCTGTTCTCAGATCTTTCCCTAGCCTTCCCTTTTTCTGGTTGGTATCACAGAGGTGGCCTCTCTTGCACACTAGGCTCCCTTGCCAACTGGCTCTAAGTTTGTCCAATGGATGTACTACAAAGAGTAAAAGGAAGGGAGAAGTCAGAGTATCCCCCCTCCCCCCACCGTCCGCCCACCCACCACCCTGCTTTGCTTTAGATGATGTCTGAGGCAGGGGCTGCAGCTCCTTCGCTGCTCTAACTTCTGCTGGACAGCTCCACACCTCATGGTCCAGCTTCCTTCATCAGACCCAGTGATTCCAGCTTTCCTGGATAGTGTCATTTCCTTGCCTCCTCTTTTGTTCCTCCATTTCTCAGGGTAGGATGCTTTCCTTCACTTGGGGTGCACCTTTTCAGTTTGCTCTTCTAGCACCTTGCTACTAATTGCCTATATTAAGTCCTTCCTGTTGAATTACCTCAAGTGGGCTTTATTTTCCTGCTAGACCCTGACTGAGACCACAAATGAATAAGATAATCTCAGACAATGACAAGTACTTTGAAGATCACAAAATGGGGTGGGTGGGGGGCATCTTTAGTTAGGATGACCAGGAAAGAGGGGTTTTCTGTGAAAAGTGACTTCTGAGTTAAAATCTGGAGGATGAGAAGGTGGCAGCCCTGTGACAATCTGTAGAAAGAGTGTTGGAAATAGGAAGAGCAGTGAACACAGGGGCACTGAGCTTGTGCGTTCAAGAGGCAGAAATGAAAAGGAGGTGAGATTATTGCTAAGTAACTCTAATACCAAAGTGACTTCATACTATAGCAGGAGTATCTAACACCACAGAAGTTTCAGGGGAACAGTGCCAAGGAAGAACGGGTGACAGAGTTCAGACGGAGGGGCTGCTACTTCTTTTTTTTGAGATGGAGTCTCCCTCTGTCACTCAGCATGGACTGCAGCAGCACGATCTCAGATCACTGCAACCTCCACCTCCTGGGCTCAAGCAATTCTCCTGCCTCAGCCTTCCAAGTAGCTGGGACTACAGGCATGCGCCACCATGCCCAGTTAATTTTTGTATTTTTAGTAGAGACAGGGTTTTATCATGTTGGCCAGGCTGGTCTAGAACTTCTGAACCTTAAGTGATCCACCTGCCTCGGCCTCCCAAAGTGCTGGGAATATAGGCATGAGACACCGCGCCCAGCCAGAGAGAATGTTAATTCTAACAAGGGGTGGTGGGGAGAGGCTTGGGCTCCGGCACAGCAGGAACAGGTAGGAAACCTCATGAAATGCTGATGAGCCTTAAAGAAGAGTCTGAGTGAAATACGTGCACATGAGAGTTAAGACAGAAGCCCCACAGTTAGGAGAGAAGCGGAGGCAAGACTGTGGGATGTGTGCTCACAGAGGGAGGGTGGGCTTGTCTGAAGGGGAAGGTGTGAGTCAGCAGGAAGGAGGCAGGTCTTTCCTGATTCAGGGGAGCCAGGAGCACTGGCCTGACCTACTGGGCAAGTTTCTTTTGACGACAGTGCTTCAGCTTTTCCCTTCACTAATCAGGAAGAAAAACACCCACTGTTGGCTCTCCAGCATACTGTCTCCTTTTGTTGACAGCACAACAAAAATCAGCTGAGCAGCTGCAGCTGAGCTAGAGGTGCTGGTGCCCATCCAGGTATTCCCAGGACATGACTACCATTGTCAAGGCAGGGATATCAATATGGAGGGCACTCTCAAATAACTGGAGCCGTCTTCTGAGCAGCTGTTGTCTTGAGCTCCCAAGGGCCCACAGAAATTGTAGAAAAATAGATCCTTCTGTTTTGGACTTTTTCACTGCATGTGCAGTGGGACCAATCTTCAACATTCTTAAAGAATGTTCAGGTTGGGCGCTGTGGCTCACGCTTGTAATCCCAGCACTTTGGGAGGCTCAGGCGGGCGGATCACGAGGTCAGGAGATCGAGACCACGGTGAAACCCCGTCTCTACTAAAAATACAAAAAAATTAGCTGGGCGTGGTGGCGGGCGCCTGTAGTCCCAGCTACTGGGAGAGGCTGAGGCAGGAGAATGGCGTGAACCCGGGAGGTGGAGCTTGCAGTGAGCCGAGATTGTGCCACTGCACTCCAGCCTGGGCGACAGAGTGCGACTCCGTCTCAAAAAAAAAAAAAAAAAAAGAATGTTCAACCCAGAATTTCATATCAAGCCAAACTAAGCTTCATAAGTGAAGAAGAAATAAAATACTTTACAGACAAGCAAATGCTGAGTGATTTTGTCACCACCAGGCCTGCCCTAAAAGAGCTCCTGAAGGAAGCACTAAACATGGAAAGGAACAACCAGTACCAGCCACTGCAAAAACATGCCAAATTGTAAAGACCATCGAGGCTAGGAAGAAACTGCATCAACTAACGAGCAAAATAACCAGCTAACATCATAATGACAGGATCAAATTCACACATAACAATATTAACTTTAAATGTAAATGGGCTAAATGCTCCAATTAAAAGACAGACTGGCAAACTGGATAAAGAGTCAAGACCCATCAGTGTGCAGTATCCAGGAAACCCATCTCACGTGCAGTGACACATATAGGCTCAAAATAAAGGGATGGAGGAAGATCTACCAAGCAAATGGAAAACTAAAAAAGGCAGGGGTTGCAATCCTAGTCTCTGATAAAACAGACTTTAAACCAATAAAGATCAAAAGAGACAAAGAAGGCCATTACATAATGGCCTTCTTTATGTAAAGGGTAAAGGGATCAATTCAACAAGAAGAGCTAACTATCCTAAATATATATGCACCCAATACAAGAGCACTCAGATTCATAAAGCAAGTCCTTAGTGACCTACAAAGAGACTTAGACTCCCACACAATAATAATGGGAGACTTTAACACCCCACTGTCGACATTAGACAGATCAACGAGACAGAAAGTTAACAAGGATACCCAGAAATTGAACTCAGCTCTGCACCAAGCAGACTTAATAGACATCTACAGAACTCTCCACCCCAAATTAACAGAATATACATTTTTTTCAGCACCACACCACACCTATTCCAAAACTGACCACATAGTTGGAAGTAAAGCACTCCTCAGCAAATGTAAAAGAACAGAAATTATAACAAACTGTCTCTCAGACCACACTGCAATCAAACTAGAACTCAGGATTAAGAAACTCACTCAAAACCGCTCAACTACATGGAAACTGAACAACCTGCTCCTGAATGACTACTGGGTACATAACGAAATGAAGGCAGAAATAAAGATGTTCTTTGAAACCAATGAGAACAAAGACACAACATACCAGAATCTCTGGGACACATTCAAAGCAGTGTGTAGAGGGAAATTTATAGCACTAAATGCCCACAAGAGAAAGCAGGAAAGATCCGAAATTGACACCCTAACATCACAATTAAAAGAACTAGAAAAGCAAGAGCAAACACATTCAAAAGCTAGCAGAAGGCAAGAAATAACTAAAATCAGAGCAGAACTGAAGGAAATAGAGACACAAAAAACCCTTCAAAAAATTAATGAATCCAGGAGCTGGTTTTTTGAAAAGATCAACAAAATCGATAGACCACTAGCAAGACTAACAAAGAAGACAAGAGAGAAGAATCAAATAGACGCAATAAAAAATGATAAAGGGGAGATCACCACCGATCCCACAGAAATACAATCTACCATCAGAGAATACTACAAACACCTCTATGCAAATAAACTAGAAAATCTAGAAGAAATGGATAAATTCCTCGACACATACACCCTCCCAAGACTAAACCAGGAAGAAGTTGAATCTCTGAATAGACCAAGAACAGGCTCTGAAATTGTGGCAATAATCAATAGCTTACCAACCAAAAAGATTCCAGGACCAGATGGATTCACAGCCGAATTCTACCAGAGGTACAAGGAGGAGCTGGTACCATTCCTTCTGAAACTATTCCAATCAACAGAAAAAGAGGGAATCCTCCCTAACTCATTTTATGAAGCCAGCATCATCCTGATACCAAAGCCTGGCAGAGACATAACCAAAAAAGAGAATTTCAGACCAATATCCTTGATGAACATTGATGCAAAAATCCTCAATAAAATACCGGCAAACCGAATCCAGCAGCACATCAAAAAGCTTATCCAACATGATCAAGTGGGCTTCATCCCTGGGATGCAAGGCTGGTTCAACATATGCAAATCAATAAACGTAATCCAGCATATAAACAGAACCAAAGACAACAACCACACGATTATCTCAATAGATGTAGAAAAGGCCTTTGACAAAATTCAACAACCCTTCATGTTAAAACTCTCAATAAATTAGGTATTGATGGGACGTATCTCCAAATAATAAGAGCTATCTATGACAAACCCACAGCCAATATCATACTGAATGGGCAAAAACTGAAGCATTCCCTTTGAAAACTGGCACAAGACAGGGATGCCCTCTCTCACCACTCCTATTCAACACAGTGTTGGAAGTTCTGGCCAGGGCAATTAGGCAGGAGAAGGAAATAAAGGGTATTCAATTAGGAAAAGAGGAAGTCAAATTGTCCCTGTTTGCAGATGACATGATTGTATATCTAGAAAACCCCATTGTCTCAGCCCAAAATCTCCAGCAAAGTCTCAGGATACAAAATCAATGTACAAAAATCACAAGCATTCTTATACACCAATAACAGACAAACAAAGAGCCAAATCATGAGTGAACTCCCATTCACAATAGCTTCAAAGAGAATAAAATACCTAGGAATCCAACTTACAAGGGACGTGAAGGACCTCTTCAAGGAGAACTACAAACCACTGCTCAATGAAATAAAAGACGGTACAAACAAATGGAAGAACATTCCATGCTCATGGGTTGGAAGAATCAATATCGTGAAAATGGCCATACTGCCCAAGGTAATTTATAGATTCAATGCCATCCCCATCAAGCTACCAATGACTTTATTCACAGAATTGGAAAAAACTACTTTAAAGTTCATATGGAACCAAAAAAAGAGCCCACATCGTCAGGTCAATCCTAAGCCAAAAGAACAAAGCTGGAGGCATCACGCTACCTGACTTCAAACTATACTACAAGGCTACAGTAACCAAAACAACATGGTATTGGTACCAAAACAGAGATATAGATCAATGGAACAGAACAGAGCCCTCAGAAATAACACCGCATATCTACAACTATCTGATCTTTGACAAACCTGACAAAAACAAGAAATGGGGGAAGGATTCCCTATTTAATAAATGGTGCTGGGAAAACTGGCTAGCCATATGTAGAAAGCTGAAACTGGATCCCTTCCTTACACCTTATACAAAAATTAATTCAAGATGGATTACAGACTTACATGTTAGACCTAAAACCATAAAAACCCTAGAAGAAAACCTAGGCATTAGCATTCAGGACATAGGCATGGGCAAGGACTTCATGTCTAAAACACCAAAAGCAATGGCAACAAAAGCCAAAATTGACAAATGGGATCTAATTAAACTAAAGAGCTTCTGCACAGCAAAAGAAACTACCATCAGAGTGAACAGGCAACCTACAAAATGGGAGAAAATGTTCGCAATCTACTCATCTGACAAAGGGCTAATATCCAGATTCTATAATGAACTCTAACAAATTTACAAGAAAAAAACAACCCCATCAAAAAGTGGGCGAAGGAC
This sequence comes from Symphalangus syndactylus, assembly GCF_028878055.3. NCBI lineage: Eukaryota > Metazoa > Chordata > Mammalia > Primates > Hylobatidae > Symphalangus > Symphalangus syndactylus. The sequence continues at coordinate 37,639,054 of NC_072425.2, read as the reverse complement.
ATGAACAGACACTTCTCAAAAGAAGACATTTATGCAGCCCAAAAACACATGAAAAAATGCTCATCATCACTGGCCATCAGAGAAATGCAAATCAAAACCACAATGAAATACCATCTCACATCAGTTAGAATGGTGATCATTAAAAAGTCAGGAAACAACAGGTGCTGGAGAGGATGTGGAGAAATAAGAACACTTTTACACTGTTGGTGGGACTGTAAACTAGTTCAACCATTGTGGAAGTCGGTGTGGCAATTCCTCAGGGATCTAGAACTAGAAATACCATTTGACCCAGCCATTTCATTACTGGGTATATACCCAAAGGACTATAATTCATGCTGCCATAAAGACACATGCACACGTGTTTATTGCGGCACTATTCACAATAGCAAAGACTTGGAAACAACCCAAATATCCAACAACGATAGACTGGATTAAGAAAATGTGGCACATATACACCATGGAATACTATGCAGCCATAAAAAATGATGAGTTCATGTCCTTTGTAGGGACATGGATGAAATTGGAAACCATCATTCTCAGTAAACTATCTCAAGGACAAAAAACCAAACACCGCATGTTCTCACTCATAGGTGGGAACTGAACAATGAGATCTCATGGACACAGGAAGGGGAACATCACACACCGGGGACTGTTGTGGGGCGGAGGGAGGGGGAATGGGATAGCATTAGGAGATATACCTAATGCTAAATGACAAGTTAATGGGTGCAGCACACCAACATGGCACATGGATACATATGTAACAAACCTGCACATTGTGCACATGTACCCTAAAACTTAAAGTATAATAATAATAAAAAAAATTTTTAAATATGTGAAGAATATCATTGGTAATCTGACAGGAATAGCATTGAGTCTGTAAATAGCTTTGGGCAGTAAGACCATTTTAATGATTTTGATTTCTTCCTATCTGTGAGCACGGAATGTTTTTCCATTTGTTTGTGTCATCTCTGATTTCTTTGAGCAGTATTTTGTAATTCTCGTTGTAGAGATCTTTCACCTTCCCAGGAGGCTTCTGATTCTCACAAGTAAATAGATCCTAGAAGGGTCAAATAGGAGACACTTCCCTTTCCCTCCAAGTCTGAATCCTAGATTAAGCATTCTTCAGCCCCATGCTGGAGTCCCACCACCCAAGTTTTCCAGGAGAAGTGGTAGACTTCTTTCTCTACTCCAAAGCATTTTCTTAACTTCTGTCTGCGGTCAGCAGATAGATAGTTTGCCACCAGCAAGGCTGGAAAACAGAATCTTAGGGCTGCCAGGCCCTTAGACGTCATTTCGTCCAACTTTGCCTCTCAGAAATGGGAAACAGAGGTCCCAAACTGGACAATGACTTCCTCTCTTAGGACGGCATTGGGAAAATGCAGCCTCAATAGTGGGGTAGTGGTGCTGCCTTTGGTTTGAAATAATTGTATCAGGTAAACTCAGGTGCTGCCTACCACGACTGGTGAATAACTCATCCAAACTCCAAGAAAAGGGAATGTGTTTTCCTGACTGCTGTATCCTGTGAGACACCAAGCAAGGAGTCGGTACATTCGGTGAATGATCCTTTGGTCAGAGTGGCACCATGCATGGAGTAGACACCCAACAAATGTGTTAAACAATCCTCCCACCTCAGCCTCTCACAAAGTGCTGTGATTGCAGGCATGAGCCACCACACTTGGCCTGCTTTACTCAAAGTACGTCTTTTAAAACGTTATTCTCATCCAAAAATCACCTTCACAGAAATATCCAAAATAGTGTTTGACCAAATATCTGGGCACCATGGCTCAGCCAAATTGACACATAGGATTAACTATTATTATGGTAATGAATATACATGCCTTAAACGCTTCTCCTGGGGCTTAAATGAGTGAATATATTAATAATCCAGAATAAGCAGCTCCTTTTCCTTCCCAGAGAAACCAATGGAATGAGCCACTTGTCAAAGTCAAAGAGAGCCCAAAGTTGGTGAAGAAAGGCTGGATGAGACTGCCTTCTTGGATGTAGAGACCCAAGCTCCCCAATGGGGACCTGCTTGGACAAAAGAGGGGCTTATTGACTTATGTGTTCAATGCGGAGAGCAGGAGACTCAGGACCGCCGGGCTGGGAACCTGAGTGCCTCCAGAGGTCCTTCCTCTTCTCACTGTTGTTTCCAATGCCTCAGCCTGGATTTCTCCTCAAAGGAAGCTCCTGGCTACTGGTAACTCCCCAGCTAACATTATCCCAGCTTCCTGTTAAGAACAAGCGTTCTCCCTGTAGCTTCTCAATTTGCTGCCCGCGAGAACCTGCCTATAACCCAGCCTACCAGGCAATGTTCTAAAATCTGGATTATTAATATATTCACTCATCTAAGCCCCAGGAGAAGCGTTTAAGGCATGTATATTCATTACCATCATAATAGTTAATCCTATGTGTCAACTTGGCTGAGCCATGGTGCCCAGATATTTGGTCAAACACTATTCTGGATGTTTCTGTGAAGGTGCTTTTTGGATGAGAATAACGTTTTAAAAGACGTACTTTGAGTAAAGCAGGCCAAGTGTGGTGGCTCATGCCTGCAATCACAGCACTTTGTGAGAGGCTGAGGTGGGAGGATTGTTTGAGCCCAGGACCTCAAGACCAGCCTGGGCAATACAGTGAGTCCTTGTCTCTATAAATTTTTTTTTTTTAATTTGCTGGCGTGGTGATGCTGGCCTGTAGCCCCCGCTACTCAGGAGGCTGAGGCAGGAGGATCACTTGAGCCCAGGAGTTTCAAGTCTACAGTGAGCTGTACTCGTGCCACTGCACTCCAGCCTAGACAACTAAGTGAGACTCTAGCTCAAAAAATAAAATTAAAGAATGAAAAATAAATAAAATATTGAGTAAAGCAGATGACTGTCCATAGTATGAGTGGGCCTCATCCAACCAGTTGAAGGCCTGAACAGAACAAAGATTGACCTCCCCTGAGCAAGAAGGAATTCTGTGGCAGACAGCTTTCAGACACACTGCAAATCTTCCCTGGGTCTCCAGCCTCCGCCTCCATTTTACATAGGATGAAACTGAGGCACAGTTGTTCAAGTTCATATAATAGCTAATGAACATCCAACTGTCATTTGAATCCAGGTGGTGTGACTCCAGAATCTTTCCTTAAGGGCCAAGTTATTGATATGGACTGAATGTGTGCATCCTCCCCAGATTTGTATGCTGAAGCCCTAAGCCCCAGTGTGATGGTATTTGGAGGTGGGCATTTGGGAGGTAATTAAGTTTAGATAAAGTCATGAGGATGAAGCCTCCATGATGGGATTAGTATCTTTGTAAGAAGAGGAAGAGGCCGGGTGCAGTGATTCATGCCTGTAATCCCAGCACTTTTGGAGGCTGAGGCAGGTGGATCACCTGAGGTTAAGAGTTTGAGACTAGCCTGACCAACATGGTGAAACCCTGTCTCTACTAAAAATACAAAATTAGCTGGGCGTGGCGGCACATGCCTGTAATCCCAGCTACTCGAGAGGCTGCGGCAGGAGAATCCCTTGAGCCTGGGAGGCAGAGATTGCAGTGAGCCAAGATTGTGCCATTGCACTCCAGCCTGGGCAACAAGAGTGAAACTCCGTCTCACAAAAAAAAAAAAAAAAAGAAGAGGAAGAGTGCTCGCTCTTGCTTTCTCTTTCTCTCTCTCTCTCTACACCCCCCCGCAATGTGAGGACTCAGAAAGAAGGTGACCAGCCATCTGCAAGCCAGAAAGAGCCCTCACCAGGAACCCAATCAGCCAGCACCTTGATCTTGAACTTGGGGCCTGAAGAACTTTGAGAAATAAATGTCTGTTGTTTAAGAATTCCAGTCTATGGTATTTTGTTACAGCAGCCCAAGGTAATTAGGACAGTTATTAACATCCTTCTGAGACTGGTTCTTTTGCACATTAGTATCTAGGCCCGTGCCTGGCACAGAGAGACCATCGTTATGTATTTGTTAAATAAATAAGAAACGGAACCAGAAGGAATATCAATTTCTAAATCAGATCTTTGGGCAGTGCGCTGCATGTTCCTTGATGTGGATGGATGTTCAAGAGTTGCTCTCGGGGGCGGGGCGTGGTGGCTCACGCCTGTAATCCCAGCACTTTGGGAGGCAGAGGTGGGCAGATCATGAGTTCAGGAGATCGAGACTATCCTGGCTAACACGGTGAAACCCCGTCTCTACTAAAAATACAAAAAATTAGCCAGGCGTGGTGGCGGGCGCCTGTGGTTCCCAGCTACTCAGGAGGCTGAGGCAGGAGAATGGCGTGAACCCGGGAGGTGGAGCTAGCAGTAAGCTGAGATCGCGCCACTGCACTCCAGCCTGGGCGACAGAGCGAGACTCCAACTCAAAAAAAAAACAGCATGGAAGAGCATAGAAGAGGAAGGAAATGTGTTTAGGGAAAGATTTTCTGGGATTCTCAGCCCTAGCACGGCTGCCTGGGGATCTCCTGCCATCACTGGAGAGGGGCTCTTACTTCTGTTTCAGGACAGAGGCTGGCCCCTCAAGGGCATCTGGAAAACTTTGCAAGGCAGTGCTCTTGGCCAAGGTATCAATATTCTTGGGAGGGGAGCATTGGCCTCAGCAGAGCAAAGGCTCCCTTGGAAGGCTCCCTACCCCTGGGGAGAGGTGGTGTATGGTGAGTGTCACGCAGTGACTGTGACTGAGGTTGTATGTTGCATGTGAGAGGAACTCCTTTGGAGACTTCCAGAAATCCTTGGGATGGAGGTGATAGCAAACAGAGGTAGCCAGTGGAACTCTTGAGACATCATTTTTTCGAATGCACAGGATGGTGGCTAGCAGCACTAGCCAGGAGTAATCTGGGGAAGATGGAGATTGCCCTAAGGGTTGGCTCTGCTCATTCCAAGCAACCTGAAGTCACTGGGAGGAGAATCCAACCTCAGAGGAAGGGGCAGGAACTGGACCTTGGAGAGCTATTAAAAGGTCCTGGCTCAGAACCAGGATCTCTACTAAGGAGCTGAAAAGTTCAGCAGAGAAAACAAGGAATGGGTCCAGCTCAACATGAGGGCAGGGAAAGGAGAAGAAAGGCCATGACCTGGAATCTACAAGGAATCCTAGAATTCCAGCACCCCAGGGACTGGGTCTGCTGAGGAGCAGCAGAATTCTGTCTAAACCCCCAATTGGGAGCAGTTATATAAATTACATTATTTATTTATTTTTGAAATAATTTGTAGAGACAAGGTCTTGCTATGTTGTTAAGGCCGGTCTTGATCTCCTGAGCTCAAGCGATCCTCTCGCCTCAGCCTCCCAAAGTGCTGGGATTATAGGCATTAGCCGCTACACCTGGCCATAAATTACATTTAAAAAGGACCCAGTAGGCTGGGTGCAATGGCTCACACCTGTAATCCCAGCACTTTGGGAGGCCGAGGTGGGAAGATCACCTGAGGTCAGGAGTTTGAGAGCAGCCTGGCCAACATGGTGAAACCCCATCTCTACTAGAAATACAAATATTAGCTGGGTGTGGTGGCGGAGCTTGTAGTCCCAGCTACCCCAGAGGCTGAGGCAGGAGAATGCTCGAACCCGGGAGGTGGAGGTTGCAGTGAGCCGAGATCGCAGCACTGCACTCCAGCCTTGGCAACAGAGTGAGATTCTGTCTCAAAAAAAAAAAAAAAAAAAAAGGTGGGGAGACCCAGTGCAAAATGAAAGTGCAAGGCCATTTGTTCCAAAATTATTAATTTCAGGACAGCAACAGTAGAGTCCATCCAGCACAGGACGCTGTGCAACTGTCCCTGCTCCACCAACTGGGGGAACCAAGATCGCCTTCCTTCCCGTGTTTTTTATGGGGAGGGGTTAAGCCTAAGAGGATAGATAGGGGTAGTCACAGAGATCTGGGTTTGAGTATCAGCTCCAGCACTTTGTGTCTGGGTGAACTCAGAGCCTCTTGCTCCAGGTCTGTTTTCTCATCAGAATAATGGAGTTAATAAAAGTCCGTACCTGTAAGGCACATTTATTTGCTTCCATTTCATCCAAGAGCAATTCCTGACTTGTATTTGAGGATCCACTCACTCTTCCCTTTCTCTTGGTGTTTAATGTAGGAATAGGAGGGAGGCACATAACCATCGGCTAAGCCAACCATTGTGGACCTGGGCATGATTCCATGACTCAAGCCCATTCAATCTGGGTGAATCTCAGGACGCTGGTGAATGGCCTCAGACTTCCTGCCCTCTAGAACAGCCTGAGTATAAGGCTGGAGTTGCTGCAGTCAGGAGTATATGCTCAGAACTTGGGAAGTCAGCAGTTAGCTGCAGAAAAATTGAGTTTTAATGGTATCATTCACATCCTGAATCTAGCTGTGCCTGAAGGCAATGCTCTGCCTGGGCTATTTTGTCTAAAACAGTTAAATAAAATTAAACAATCGTACCTGATTCACCTCCTCCCGGACTGCTGTGAGGATGAGGGAGAAATTCCACGTAGAATACTCAGCCCGGTGCCTGCGCACAAGCGCCCAACAAAAGGCAGCTATTATTCACTAAATGACAAGTAACCATGATTGTTGCTGTTGCCATTGTTGTGGCTGTGTCTGGGTATAGCCTGGCTTGCAGTTGTGGCCCAGGCCGACTTCCAGCTGCAGAGATCTGGGGCGGCCCAAGGAAGGGGCTCCCCAGGGCTGGGTTTGTTTGGAAGCTGTGTCTCGGTGTGGGCTCCCAGTGGCAACCCTGCGTGGATAATGCTGTAATTGCAGCCTTCCCAGCTGTCGGCCATGGAGACAGCCCAGAAAATGAGGTTGGCTCAGTAAATATTGAACCAAATTATGCAAATGAGCTCAAACAAGAGACTCAGCTGCAGAGACATGGTCTGATTGATGGGCCCTGGCCCAGCTTGCAGAAGACCCCTCCCCTTCCCCCTGACTGCTCTGTCAGCCTAAGGCAGCCACCTGGGCCTGCCAGAGAAGCTGGGTCAGCCCCAGGGCTGGCACAGGTGGCCCTGGGGTCACCCTTGCCTGCTACTGATCTCTATCAGTGATGAGAGGTTGAACAGCTTTGGAGAGTGGTATTCAGTTTCTGCTACATCCTCGTCTCACTCCAAAGGGGCCTGCCTTGGCAAACAAGTCTTTGAGGTCACCGACCTGGCCATGGTGATGACTTCTCTCTGATCACTATGCCGCTGCTGCTGAAGGGTTGGTACTGTGCAGGGACAGAGACATTGGGATGATGGGATGATTTATTTTCCCTGGGAGAATAGCATTTTAGTGGCTCTTCCCTATGGGCAGGTCAAGGCCCTAAAACCCTCTGCAGTGATCGGGTCTGCTTCAGGGGAACTCAAGGTTCCAGAAGCAGGTTAGGAAGCAGGCAGGGTGTGAGAAAGTAAAATTCTGAAGCTCTTTTGTGCTAATGGAAGAATATCCCAGTGGCCTTCTTGGGGACAAAATGTATCTGGGCATATCTGGTGAATGAGTGGGTGTGTCCATGGACCTCATTTACAGGATACTTGGCTGAAGGAGCAGGGCAAGTTGCAGGTAGAGCCTGGAAGAATCGGGGAAGGGGAGGGATGGCTGGGGTGGGGGCCATAGCACAGATCCCAGTCCTTCCCCAGGGACTGTACCCCGCAGGCAGGAGCTGAAGATCTTGTACAGGGACACAAGCAGCAGCACTCCTTTGAGGCCCAGATGCCTGAGAATGACACAAAGTGGGGAGCCTTCCCTACCCCTGCATGGACAATGGTGAGTTCGAAGAGATGAAGATGGCAGGGACAGAGTTCTGCTTTGGAAACTCAAGCATCAGATGCTCTGCGTGTCCTGCAAGATGGTCCCATGGGATAGACGTGGGTGCTCTCAGGGGATACCGACAGCAGTGGCAAAGCATGGCCAATGGCCACGTGGGCACCAGACACTACCTAAGGAACTTAAGTGGGAGAACGTGGGAGAGGGATCTGTGAGTCCTCATGAGTCAGCCCTGGGGGCGTCTGTGCAGAATCAACAGTGAGACTTGCAGGTGGGTGGAAAGGGCCCAGCTCCCAGGGCAGCAAGTAAGGCATTATATTCCTTTCTCATTTCTGCTGCAATAAATGACCACCAGCTCTGTGACCTAAACCAATGCAAATATGTTATATCTTACAGTTCCGGAGGTCAGAAGTCCCACATGGTTCTCCCTGGACTAAAATCAAGGTGCCAGCAGGGCTGTGTTTCCTTCTGGAGACATTAGGGGAGAATTTGTTTCCTTGCCTTCTCCAGCTTCTAGAGACCACCCACATTCCTTGGCTTATGGCTGCAGCACTCAGGTCTCTGTTTCCATCATCACATCTCCTTCTTCAACTCTGACACTCCTGTCTCTCTCTTACAAGGACCCTTGTGAGGGATTACAATGGGCCTACCTAGATAATCCAGAACAATCTCCTTTTAAGGTTGCTGATTAGCAACCTTAATTCCATCTGCCACCTTAATTTCCATTTGCCATGGATTCTAACAGATTCACAGTTTCCAGGGACTAAGACACGAACATCTTTGGGAGGCCATGACTCTGCCTATCACAGGCATAGACTGAGAAATTGAGTTAATACTGTTCAATGTAACCCCAAGACTAACTACAGGTTGGCAAGGCTTGGAGAAAGTAGGTCATGCTTAGAAATATTTTTATTTCCATGAAAATAAGATAATAAAGATGGCATATTGAGCAAAGCAAGTGCTGGTGACTGTTATATGTGTAAAATTAGAAATTATGGGTACCATGTTATTTTCTATGTACCATGTGTTGTTCAATGTAAACTTTAGAAATGTTTTCTTCCCCACAGTGTCCGTAAGAAACTTATAAATTTGTTTTGCTATGCTGCATACAAGCTAAGAGGAAGCTTTTTGTTTTCTTGCTTTTTTCTTATTTTAGTCCGATCTTTATCCCAATAATCAAAACTTTTCTGGTTTTACAGTTGAGTGTTCCTAAGAATTTCTACTTTCTTTTTTTCTTTTTTTGTGACAGAGTCTTACTTTGTCACCCAGGCTGGAGTGCAGTGGTGAGATCTTGGTTCAGTGCAACCTCCACCTCCCAGGTTCAAGTGATTCTCCTGCCTCAGCCTCCCTAGTAGCTGGGACTACAGGCATGCACCACCATACCCGGCTAATTTTTGTATTTTTAGTAGAGATGGGGTTTCACCATGTTGGCCAGGCTGGTCTCAAACAGCTGGCCTCAAGTGATCCGCCCGCCTTGGCCTCCCAAAGTGCTGAGACTGCAGGCATGAGCCCCTGTGACTGGCCACGCATTTCTACTTTCAAATCCATACGAGATCATCTTTATCTAAAATTATCCCAGCAGTGGGAAGGGTAGACTGTCAATCTAGGGAAGCCAGAATTAACCATAAGAAAAACTTGCAACTGGGAAGAGAAACAGATGAGTTCATCCAACAACGAAAATGCTATTCTTGCTGCTAATCAGTTGTGAGGTAGCTACCTCACTGAGGAGATCCTGTATTCTTTCTGTTCGACCTAAAATAGCCTCAGCCTAGTTTGATCCCCATCAGGGAGCCCTCTCCTTCCCTCCCCCTCCCCCGCTCCAAGCCACAAGCCAACCTTGTTATCAATTTAACCCTCGGTAAGGGTCTAGTCTTACCTCTTCACCTCTCTAGGCTTATCTCTCCCCACGCCCCCTCAGGCCACCTGGTAGGTCTAACCACAAGGGACCAGTCATCCTTTGGAAAACCCCAGGTACTCTCACACCTGCAGTTCTTTACTCCTGCTGCTCTTGGCCGCCTCCACCTTATTTGTCTCACTTGTCATCCTTCAAGCTCAGCTAATAGGTCAACCATTCTATGCAAAGCAGTGCCACAAACTCAAAGATCTGAAATTGTAGGCCTCCTACTGCCAGAGGCAAGGGAAGAGAACTGGATCTAATAAGTTTTTAAAATACACAGTAAAATTTTTTTTTTTTGAGATGTGGTCTAGCTCTGTGGCCCAGGCTGGAGTGCAGTGGCACGATCTCAGCTCACTGCAACCTCCGCCTCCCGGGTTCAAGTGATTCTCCTGCCTCAGTCTCCTGAGTAACTGGGATACAGGCGCCCGCCACCACGCCCAGCTAATTTTTGTGTTTTTAGTAGAGACGGGGTTTCACTGTGTTGTCCAGGCTGGTCTCGAACTCCTGACCTCATGATCCGCCTGCCTTGGCCTCCCAAAGTGCTAGGATTACAGGCGTGAGCCACCACGCGCAGCCAGTACACAGTAAAATACCTTAAAAATTCATAATAGATAGCTTTTACTGCTCACTTTCAACCTAGCCCTTGTTGAGTGTGCTGTGCTCATGGTCTCATTTTCTCACTGGATGTTGTGATCTCACAGGGACCTTATGGGTCAAATCTCATCATCAGCTCCACTCTGTAGCTAACCATACTGTAGAGAAATTGAGAACATGCCCAAAATTATAAAGCTGGCAAGTACCAAAGCCAGGCCTTGAAGCCAGCCTGCTGATCCTCCAGTCCATGACTTTAACCTCTGTGTAATCTTCGTCGGATGATGAAGGCATGAAAGCCCAGGTGATCTTTCTCAGTTGAGCACTTGGAGATTCTTAATGAGGGACATCAGGAAATGCTTCCTGGCAGAGGTGGCAAAAGAGATGCAGGCCAGGATGAGCACAATGGCTCGCGACTGTAATCCCAATGCTTTGGGAGGCCAAGGCAGAAGGATCACTTGACCCCAGGAGATTGAGACCAGCCTGGGCTAACATAGCAAGACCCCGTCTTTACAAAATCAAAAAGACAGGCCGAGCACAGTGGCTCACACCTGTAATCCCAGCATTTTTGGGAGGCTGAGGCAGGCGGGTCACTTGAGGTCAGGAGTTTGAGACCAGCCTGGCCAACATGCTAAAACTCTGTCTCTACCACAAATATAAAAATTAGCCAGGCATGGTGGTGGGTGCCTGTAATCCCAGCTACGCAGGAGGCTGAGGCATGAGAATCGCTTGAACCCAAGAGGCAAAGTTTACAGTGAGCTGAGATCATGCCACCGCACTCCAGCCTGGGTGAAGAAGTGAGACTCTGTCTCAAAAAAATAAATAAATAAAAATAAAATAAAATAGCCAGGCACGGAGGCATGCCCCCGTTGTCCTTAGCTACTTGAGAGACTGAGGTGGGAGAATTGCTTGAGCCCAGTAGGTCTGCAGTGAGCCATGATTGCACCACTGCTCTCCAGCCTGAATGACAGAGTGAGATAGTGTCTCAAAAAAAAAAAAAAAAAAAAAAATACAGAGAGAGGAAGAAAGAGATGCAGAAACAGATGGCCTCTGTCTTATAGGGCCTGGGGGCAAGACACTGGGCAGACAGAGGGAAGCCACACAAAGAAGCGCAGCTGCACAGGCTCCAGCAGTGCTCCCGGATGCTGCAAGAATGCAGGCAGCGAGGGGACCGAAAAGTGGGATGGCCCTTGGTTTGGTCACATCCTGCTGCTGAGGGAATCAGGTGTGTCCTGTGGTAAGATTTAAAAAATAAAATGAGCCTAGAGAGAAAAAGCCAGGCTTGCTGAACTAGTAAATCAGTGGGAGAGGTGAGCGCTTGCTCTAGTGAGGCATTTATGATTGGCTGCCTTTCACTGAGCCACATGGCGAGCTCATTCGGTGAGCAGAAAGCCTGGCAGAGTGGGCCTGCGATCTGGCAGACTGGGGGGTCCAGTCCAGGCTGTGCTAATCTCTTCATCTTTCTGAGTCTCGGCTTCCTTATTTGTAATACAGGGGCGCTATATGTTCTACCTACTTTACTGTGGTAGGAAGAGTCACTGAAATAAAGAAAACAAAAATTGCCTATAATTCACAAAGTTCCTACACAAGAAACCAATAATAGTATTCTTTTACAGGGAGGGGAATGGGGTGGCCGGGAGACAGGAATGGGAGGGAGACTTTACGGTGTGTATCTTTTTAGATGTTTTGCTATTTTGAACCACAAGAATAAACTATTCATTGAAAAAAACTTAGAAAAAACCAATAAAGGCAATAATAAGGTGAGAACTAATAATGCAAACAATCGTCATTATCATCATTATCATGGTCAAAATCACCAACATCATCATTGTTTTATTTGTTTATTTTTTGAGACAGAGTTTTGCTCTGTTGCCCAGGCTGGAGCGCAGTGGTGCAATCTCGGCTTAGTGCAACCTCTGCCTCCCAGGTTCAAGTGATTCTCCTGTTTCAACCTCCCGAGTAGCTGGGATTACAGGCAGGCGCCACCACGCCCGGGTAACTTTTTGTATTTTTAGTACATGTCAGCCAGGCTCGTCTCGAACTCCTGACCTCAGGTGATCTGCCTGCCTTGGCCTCCCAAAGTGCTGGGATTACAGGCGTGAGCTGCTGCGTCCGGCCCATTATTTAAAAGGTTATTTCCACATCATCTTCCCAGTTTACTCTCACCAGTTAGTAAGTAAGTAAGTAGTAGTCAGTAAGTAAGAAATTGGTCATTGCCTCCAAAGTTCCTGGTCTAGCACCCTACCATGCTCTCATATTCAGTGCGTATTCGGTGGCCTTCTACCTCTGGAAGGATCAGAGGCCTTGGAGGTAGTGGGGTGGGGAGCTTTCAACCTAGCGTAACCTACCGTGGAATATTAAGCAGTCATTTAAGAAGAGATGGAGCCCTTCTAGGTGACCCGGAGGAATTTCTGGGAGTTATTGCTGATGGAAAAAAGCAAGATGCAAGGAAATGAGTGATCTCATTTTATAAAACAAAGACCAGTATAGCATCCAGCTACAGACAACAAACACTGTGGGTTTGTATGTGTATGGAGAACAGGAAGGACATGTTCAGAATGTGAACAAAGATTGTCTGGGGTGTCTGAATGAGATAGGGAGCTGGTGTCGGGGGATAGCAGTGGATAGTGTTGATGATTTAAAAAGTTGGGCACCTTCTCACTTATGGTCATTTACATATGCTGTGTATGGGTGTGCATGGCTGTGTGAAGAGGTGCAAAGAAATCTGACAGAAGACCATCTTGACCAACATGGTGAAACTCCATCTCTACTAAAAATACAAATATTAGCTGGGCATGGTGGTGCACACCTGTAATCCCAGTTACTCAGGAGGCTGAGGCAGGAGAATCACTTGAACCCAGGAGGTGGAGGTTGCGGTGAGCCGTGATTGCGCCACTGCACTCCAGCCTGGCAACAGAGCAAGACTCTGTCAAAAAAAAAAAAAAAGAAAAGAAAAAGAAATCTGATAGGCAATATTCATAGTAGTTCTCTCAGGGTGGTGAGATTCTAGGTGACTTTTATTTTTTTTTTGGTCCAGATATTTATATAAATAGTTCTGATTATGAGAAGTCAACATGTATTATTTATGTAATCAGAAAAATCTACTTCTAAGGTGAATGATAATTAAAACAAACTAAATGACTGATAGGTGTCACTCTATCAGTCATCAGCTGGAGTTACAAATGAGGTAGGATGTCTTTTAAAATTCAAATGGGGCTGGGCGCAGTGGCTCAGGCCTGTAATCCTAGCACTTTGGGAGGCCGAGGCGGTGGATCACCTGAGGCCAGGAGTTTGAGACCAGCCTGGGCAACATGGTGAAACCCCATCTATACTAAAAATACAAAAATTAGCCAGGTGTGGTGGCGTGCCTGTAATCCCAGCTACTCCAGAGGCTGAGGCAGGAGAATCACTTGAATCCAAGAGGCAGAGGTTGAAGTGAGCAGAGATCATGCCATTGCACGCCATCCAGCCTGGGCAACAGAGCGAGACTCCATCTCAAAAAAAAAAAAAAAAAAGAAATTTGAATGAGATAATTCTAAGACTGCTGACAAAGAGGGAACATCTTTTGCCCCTCCCTGGTTCTTCTTACTCTGCTAAATCCAGTAATCCCAGAGGTACAGTTTTGACCCCAGCCGTCGCCCTGGGGTATTCTGCAGCCACCTGCTGGGGAGCAGGGCCACCTTGGCCACCTCAGCTGGTTGACTCCAGGGAAGGCTGGCTGCCAGTGGTGGCTGCCATGCCACCACCATCTCCGGCCTGCCTGCCGTCGCTCTCCCTTGCTCAATCTCAGGGCCAACTTGAAGCTCTCAGTAAAACTCGAGCCCGGTGCTACAGCCGATTGCCACCACTAATGCTCATCCCCTGGGTCGTTCCTCAGCACAAGATGCTCTTCTCTCAACAGTGCCACCCTAGGGGAGTGGGAAAGGGGACCCACTGCAGAAACCAGCTGCCAGTGGTTTCCCTACAGCAGGGTACAGTGCTTTAGGGACAGGGCTGTTTCAGCTCGGGAGCACACTTACCACCAGGCAACCCCACGGTTTCAGAAGGACTGGGGTCCAGAGCACAGTGATCCTAGAGCCAGCCCACTCCTACCACCTGGTTGAAGGAGCACCCAGGCTCAGTGCCCAGTGTCAGCCCTGGTGTCTTTGTTGCTCAATGGCGAATCTCTAATCACCCTTGGACTTACACCCCTAGAGGGTATAAGATCAGTGGTGATCCCACTGAATGGGGCAACACCACAGTTATGTGGGGAGAAGAGGTTTGGAAAATGTCAATGGTCTCTCTCCTGACACAGAGGGAAGGGGACTCCACTCTACTCCCTGGAAAGAATGTCCTTTCTCTCTCCTCCTATTTTTTTAAATTTTAATTAATTTTATTTTTTGAGAGGGAGTCTCACTCTGTCATCTAGGCTGGAGTGCAGTGGCATGATCTCAGTTCACTGCAACCTCTGCCTCCCGGGTTCAAGTGATTCTCCTGTGTCAGCCTCCCAGTAGCTGGGATTACTGGCACATGCCACCACACCTGGCTAATTTTTTTTTTTTTTTTTTGTATTTTTAGTAGAGACGGGGTTTCACTATGTTGGCCAGGCTGGTCTCGAACTCCTGACCTCAGGTGATCCACCTGCCTCAGCCTCCCAAGGTGCTGGGATGGCAGGAGTGAGCCACTGTGCCCGGCCTCTCTCTCCTCCTCTTTACTTGTCCTCACGGTAGGTTGTCACTCAGGCAAGAATGCAGGTGTTCATCCTGGTGGGCTCGCTTTATTCTTCCAGACTGCATCAGGATCTACGTGCTCCTTCTTGGGGCTCCCAGCCAGCCCCTGCATGGGAGGCCAGGGTGGGCTAGGATTAGCATTAGGGTTGCAATTAGGGTCATGATCAGGGTTTGGGTGTACTTTGGTGGGTGGGGGGAAACAGTTAGGCAGGTCCACATGGTGTTCTTCAGTCCAGCTCACCTTGAAAACCTGGTGTTTTTTGACCTTGTGTCTATTTGTCAAGTGGCTCAGATCTCAGGGAGCAAAACTATGTGATTGATTAGCCAAAACCCTCCCGTACCACTCATCATCAGTGCTTGACAACCTCCACCATGAGAACTGACCTCCTGGTCTCGCCACACCGCACCAGCCAGGTCCCCAGAGAAAGCCTCTGTGTGGTCCATTTCCAAGGGCCCCCTCATTTCTGCTCCAGGATGATGGGCAGTGGGGGTACCCACTGTTTTGCCACTGTAGCACCATAGAGAGTGAAGAAATTCAAGGACTGGAACAGTCCACACTTCCCAAGGTCATTGTTTAGTCACATTCCGGTTGAATGAATGAATGAACTGATTTTTAGTCAGCTGGTTGTGCTACCATTGTAGAGAAGGGAGTACTTTACTTACGCTGCCTGATGTATCCTCACAGTAGCCCTATGAGTAGGCACCATTCTTCCCCTATTAGAAGGGAGGAAATGAAGTCTCTGAGAGGTGACATGCCTGGGTGAGTGGCAGAGTCTTGGCCTGAGTCTCTCTGATACCAGAGTTCCTCCTCCCTGAACTCCTGCAGAGTGGCTGAGGAGGGAGGCTGAGCTAGCTGACTTGAGGCTGACATGCTCTGAGAGTCAAGTTTGTAGGTGGGACATCATCAGTCTGTGGATGCATATGAGGTCAGAGTAGGCTGACCCACTGTGACAACAGAAATATACCGATTTATTTATATTTATTTATCCCTGGTTTCTGGCACAGAGCTTCTAACATTCTTCTTATTTCCTGAGTGATAGTGGTCTTTGACCCCAGTTCCTGACACAGAGTTCCTAAGTCCTTTGGAATTTCCTGGGTGATAAGAACATCTTTTGTCCTAATGAGGTGGCTCTTGGTAAGACCCTGCACAATGTCAGGGTGGGGGCTGATTGCCAGGAAGACCAAACCATGATTAGAAGCTTAGATCTTTCAGCCCCACTCCCCATGCTCCAGAGACACGAGAGGAGCTGGAGACTGAGTTAGTAATCCGTCAAGCCCACGTGATGAAGCAACCATAAAAATCCCTAAAAGGCAGAATGGGAGAACTTCCGGGTCAGTGAACATGTCATGTGCTGGAAAGGTGGCACAACCGAAGTCCACGGGGACAGAAGCTCCTGTGCTCGCGCCCTCTGGAGCTTGCCCTACATGCAAGATCTTCATCTGGCTGTTCATGTGTTTCTTCTATCAAGTCCTTTGTAATAAACTGGTAAATGTGAGTAAGTGTTTCCCTGAGTTCTGTGAGCTATCATATTGTTGAACCTGAGGAGGGGATTGTGAGAACCCCAGATTTGTTGCCAAGTTGGATGGAAGTGTGAGTAACCTGGAGATCCACTCCTGGTGGTTGGTGGCTGAAGCGTGGGTGATCTTGTGGGGCTGAGCCCTTAACCCGTGGAGACTGTGCTTACATTAGGTAATTAGTGTCGCAAATGAATTGTGAGGCACCCAGTTGGTGTCTGGAGAGTTGGGGAATTGGTTGGTGCGGGGAAACCCTCTGATACTCACTGTCACCAGATTATATGAGTCTAAGGCCCCACCCTGCTTTCAGGGATCACGCCAAGTAGTTCCCTCTTCTTCCATCTCTATGTCGGCATCCTGGCTTCTGGCATTTTGTTTCTGGATCCTGTACTGTCTCTGGAATTTGACTGCAGCACCTGCAGAATATAATATTTCAGAGTTATTTTTCTGAAATAAAGATTTCAAATTATAGACTAAATAATGAATAATTTAGGGGTCATATATGTTTTTATTTTATGACTCCTCTAAATATTGCTGGCTCATCAACAGAACAGCCAGACATGTAATAGTAATTAAATGCAGTTTTCTTTGATACTTTGCTGACTTTACATGAAAAACATAGCTTTTACATATTTTTGATTTTGTCAAAAATCAAATCATCAAAGTAGGAGAATAGGAATACTTTATTTAGCAGTTTGTTAGCTTGATTCATAATAATTAAAACATCTACACATATAGTATGTAGACCCGCATTTGGACTTTCATCTCTGGCTTTGTTGAGTTAGGCAGGACTGAGCTATCCTTAAGTTTCTAGAAGGAGTTCAGTGATTCAATATTATTGACTTCAATGATTAAAAATTAAACACTTAATATTGCTTTTTTTAAAAAAATAACATTTTAACTTTAAAAAATTGTGGCCAGGCACAGTGGCTCATGCCTGTAATCCTAGCAATTTGGGAGACGAAGGCGGGTGAATCACCTGAGGTCAGGAGTTCGAGACTAGCCTAGCCAACATGGTGAAAGCCCGTCTCTACTAAAAATACAAAATTAGCCAGGTGTCGTGGCGCACGCCTGTAATCCCAGCTACTTGGGAGGCTGAGGCAGAATTGCTGGAACCCAGGAGGCGGAGGCTGCATTGAGCCGAGATAGCGCCACTGCACTTCATCCTAGGTGACACAGCGAGACTCCATCTCAAAAAAACAAACAAAAAAAAATTGTATTTTCCTTACCGAATCTTAACTCATTGCAGACCAGTGGCACATGGCCTCAAGCTGCCAGGGAAAGCCCAAGGTAAAGCTTTTCCACCCCTTAACTGAGGAGTGTCTGGCACAGCAAGGCAAGCTCATGTAAAAACCAGTCATTGCAACTACTTTTTTAAAC
This sequence comes from Symphalangus syndactylus, assembly GCF_028878055.3. Taxonomy (NCBI): domain Eukaryota; kingdom Metazoa; phylum Chordata; class Mammalia; order Primates; family Hylobatidae; genus Symphalangus; species Symphalangus syndactylus. Next base: position 37,621,302 of record NC_072425.2, on the reverse strand, counting down.
AAATGTAGATTTCCTCAGTACTGTGCAACCAAACAAAAATCAAAATTCAGAATAAAGTGATGCAGAGACTGATTTTAGGCCATTAGCAAGCATCCACAGGCTTCCCAATTTCCATTTTTTTTTGTTATTTGTTCAAACAATTCCATGTTTACACTCTTATTATAATAAGAAAATCAATACATTCAGACACATAAAGGCTTATGATGAGAACTGTGGCTTTTATCTAATTTTTATGAGATGGAATGAGATTTTATTTCTCTCATCACTGCTCCACAGGACATGGCACTTGTTATCAGAAAAGAGGGGAGAAATCTATTTTTAGTAATAACAATTCACCCGAGAGGAAGCGATCTAAAAAACTTGAAGGTTTGAATTGTTGTACAGGTGCCTACTCAATACACCTACACTGTCACCAAGTTTATAATTAGAGAGAATATGAAAATGATGAGGCCGGGCATGATGGCTCACACCTGTAATCCCAACACCTTGGGAGGCCAAGGTGGGAGGATAGCTTGAGCCCAGGCATTTGAGACCAGGCTGGGCAATATAGCGAGACCCCGTCTCTTAAAAAAATAAAATATTAGCCTGGCATAGTGGCACACAGCTGTAGTCCCAGCTACTTGGGAGGCTGAGGCAGGAGGGTCACTTAAGCCTAGGACGTCAAGGCTGTAGTGAGCTATGATCATGCCACTGCACTTCAGCCTGGGTGACAGAGTGAGACTCTGTCTCAAAAAGAAAAGAAAACGGTGAACATTCTAAAGGTGGGACCAAAGAAGAGAGGTGGAAGAAGTTTAAAAATGTCAAGAGAAGCCGGGCACGGTGGCTCACGCCTGTAATCCCAGCACTTTGGGAGGCCAAGGCAGGTGGATCACGAGGTCAGGAGACTGAGACCATCCTGGCTAACAGGGTGAAACCCTGTCTCTACTAAAACCACAAAAAATTAGCCGGGCATGGTGGCGGGTGCCTATAGTCCCAGCTACTCGGAAGGCTGAGGCGGGAGAATGGCGTGAACCGGGGAGGCAAAGCTTGCAGTGAGCCGAGATCGTGCCACTGCGCTCCAGCCTAGGCAACAGAGCAATACTCCGTCTCAAAAAAAAAAAAAAAACAAAAGAAAAGAAAAAAAGAAAAAAAAATGTCAAGAGAAGAAAAAGAGGGTTCCAAATGTGAGAGCCCTGGTCATGTAAGAGGCTTTTGGAACCAAGGATGAATCCACACCTGAAGTAAAAATCTGTTTGATTCAATCTTCTGGATTCAGCATGGTGACTGTAGCTTCTAACACTGAGGTTTTGGTGATGCACTGAACCACTCCTCTTTCTCTTCACTAAGCGCGTGGTATTGGGGTTACAGACAGACTGGGTTCTGTGTAAGACTTTGTTCATTGAAAGGGTTTCACTGCTTAAAAACAAATAAACAAGACAGGCAGGCGCGGTGGCTCACGCCTGTAATCCCAACACTTTGGGAGGCTGAAGGGGGCGGATCACCTGAGTTCAGGAGTTCGAGACAAGTCCAGCCAACATGGTGAAACCCTGTCCCTACTAAAAATACAAACATTAGTCAGGTGTGTTGGCATGTGCCTGTAATCCTAGCTACTTGGGAGGCTAAGGTAGGAGAATCTCTTGAACCCAGGAGGTGGAGGTTGCAGTGAGCAGAGATAGTACCACCACACTGCAATCTGGGTGACAGAGCAAGACTCTGTCTCAAAAAAAAAAAAAAAAAAAAAAAAAGACATTAAAAGCAGCTGTTCTCTGAGTTGGAACAAAAGGTTTTTTTTTTCTGGTTGTTGTTGTTTGTTTGTTTGTTTTCCCACAGAGGCTCTCCAGGCATCAGCTTCACAGAGAGAATCGTGACACCCAACAGGGACAGCACTTTCAGAGATGTACCCTTACAAGGGGGCCCCATACGAGCTTGAAATGGCGAGCGATGTGTTTCATGTTTGCCCCTGAACTGAAGCTCTGACAAAGATACACTCCTATGTTCTAATTAGCTAGATATATGTCTAAGATATATATGTCTAAGATATAGTAATCCACATGGTACATTTAATTTACAAAGTGCTTTAGTATAGTCACTAAACATGTGACAAGTATTTATTGAGAGCCTACTATATGCCAGGCATTTGGTACATATCTGGTAACAAAATAGACAAAAATCGCTCCCTTACATTCTGGAGAGAAAAGACAGTCAATAATATGCAAGACCTCTGCCCCAGACCAAGATGAAATAACAGAGACTGGTTTTACTCTTTTGCTTGAAACAATGAAAAAATTTGGATAAATTTTATAAAACAACTGTTTTAAAGACACCGGACATCAGGCCATGAAGGACCTGAAAGGTGGGACACAAATGAGGCAAGCCCCATGATTACTCCAGCTCGCTGCCTAGGGAGAGTTTCCAGGCTGTGGCACAGGATGAGGAAATTCAGATGGAATCTAGAGGTCTCCCTAAATTGAGGAGATATAGCTGGTATTCCAGGAAGACTGGGGTGGCTAGAGTTGACAAGGTAGTGTGAGAGAGGAGAGAGCTACTCAGAGATAAAACCCTGGAAATCTGAAACCCTTAAGTCTTCAGATAAGTACTTATGAACACACGCATGTAAAGAAATGACTCAATAGAACCCTCAAAAGAATTAGGGGAAATACTTTCTATAGAGGTGTTTCCTACACAGAGCCAGAATTGTTCCTGTTTCTATCACTCAGAGCAGAAAACCTCAGTCACTGAAATGGAAATGCACTGGTTGAGACTAACAGCAGATTAGACAGGGTAGAAAAAAAAGTGAGTGTGAAAAGATTAGTGAAAAATTAATGAAGACATAGCAATGAAATTATCCAAAATGAAACCCAGAAGGAAAAAAGAAAGATAAAGAAAGAGTTCATCAGTGAGCGGAGGGACCACTTCAAATGGTCTGGTTGGAGTCCTCAAAAGGTGTTGCAGGGGGGAGAAAAAAAATTGAAAAAATAATGACTAAACATTTTCCAAATTTGATGAACATGATATATTCATAAATCCCCAAAGTTCGATGAGCCTTAAATACAAAAATCATGATAAAAATTACAACACGGCCAGGCATGGTGGCTTACACCTGCAATCTAAGCATTTTGGGAGGCTGATGTAGGCAGATTACTTGAGCTCAGGAGTTCGAGACCAGCCTGGGCAACATGGCAAAACCCCATCTCTACAAAAAATTAAAATCTAGCCAAGTGTGGTGGCATGTGCCTGTAGTCCCAGCTACTCAGGAGGCTGAGTGAGGAGGATTGCTTGGGCCAGGGAGACTGAGGCTGCAGTGAGTAATGACTGAGCCGCTGCACTCCAGCCTGGGCAACACAGCAAGACCCTGTCTCAAAAAAAAAAATTACAACAAGCTGGGTGTGGTGGCTCACACGTATAATCCTAGCACTCTGGGAGGCTGAGGTGGGAGAATTGTTTGAGGCCAATAGTTCAAGACCAGCATGGACAGCGGAGTGAGACCCTGTCTCTACAAAAATAATTAAAAAAAAAAAAAAAAAAGAAAATTACAACAAGGCACATCTAAATCTCCACACCACCCGCCACACCTCCCCCCTACCCCGCCCAGAGACAAGGCCTCACTCTGTCACCCAGGCTGGAGTACAGCAGCACAATCATGGCTTCTGCAACCTCAAACTTCTGGGCTCAAAGGATCTTCCTGTCTTAGCTTCCTGAGTAGCTAGGACTACAGGCTTGCACCACCATACCTGGCTAATTTTTAAAAAAAATTTTAGAGATGGAATCTTGCTATGTTGCCTAAGCTGGTCTTGAACTCCTGGCCTCAAGCCATCCTCTGGCCTTAGACTCCCAAAATGCTGGGATTACAGGCATGAACCACTATACCTGGCCCCAAATTGCTTAAAAATCAGTGATTAAAATGTATGTATATATATCTTCTCATCTAAAAAAAAAATCTGAATAGTAGCAAGACAGAAAGGACATTACAAAGATGAAGATGACAGCAGATTTCTCACTAAAACACTGCCCAAGCTAGAAGACAGTGGAGCACTATCCTAAAAATACAGGCATACCTCATTATATTGTGCTTCACTTACTGCATTTTGCAAATATTGGTTTTTGATTTTTTAACAAAGTGAAGGTCTGTGGCACCCCTGCATTGAGTATGTGGCTCCTTGAGATGGATTCTGCTCCAGGTGAGGATGCTGTGAACATTATTTAAATGACAACAAAGGATTTAGAGTACTATATATACTTACTTGATAAAGCAATAGCAGGGTTTGAGAGTACTTCCAGTTTTGAAAGAAGTTCTCTTATGGGTAAAATGCTATCAAACAGCACTGGATACTACAGAGAAATATTTCATGAAAGAAAGTGTCGGCCGGGCATAGTGGCTCATGCCTGTAATCTCAGCACTTTGGGAGGCCGAGGTGGGCGGATCACTTGAGGTCAGGACTTCAAGACCAGCCTGTCCAACATGCCGAAACCCCGTCTCTACTAAAAATACAAAAATTAGCCGGGCATTGTGGTGCGCACCTGTAATCCCAGCTACTCAGGAGGCTGAGGCAGGAGAATTGCTTGAACCTGGGAGGCGGAGGTTGCAGTGAGCCAAGAACACGCACTCCAGCCTGGGCTACAGAGTGAGACTCGGTCTCAAAAAAAAAAAAAAAAAAAAAAAGAAAAAGAGTCAATTGTGGAGGCAAACTTCACTGTTGTCTTATGTTAAGAAGCTATCACAGTCACCCCAACTTTCAGCAACCACCACCCTGATCAATCAGCAGCCACCAACATCAAGAGATCATGATTCCCTGAAAGCTCAGATCATTATTAGTAGTTTTAGCAATAAAATATTTTTAAATTAAAGTACATTATACTGTTTAGACACAATACAAACTTAATAAATTACAAAATTGTGTAAACATAACTTTTATATGCACTGGGAGATTAAAACACATTTGTTTGACTCACTCTATTGTGATATTCACTTTACTGTGGTGATCTGGAATCAAACCTGCAATATTTTCAAGGTATGCCTATATCAAAAACAGTATCTTTAAATTTTCAAAAGTGAAAATATCTGTCAAAAAGAAAGGTAGAGTATTTTAGACATACAAAAGCTGTAGGTCTAAAAATCCATCACCATCAGACCTGTACAACAAATGTTACAGGAAGTACTTCAGGGAGAAGGGAAATAATACCAGATGGAAATTTAGATCCACACAAAGGAAAAACTGACACTAGAAATGTTATATATGTGGGCAAATATAAAAGATTTTTAAAAATCATTACTTAAGTCTCTTTAAGAGATAATTGACTTTTAAAAGCAAAAATACTAACAATGATTATAGGTTTTATAACATATGTAGAAGTAAAACATATAACAACAATTACACAAGGCTGGGAGGAAAGAAACAGATGTATGTTGGTGTAAGGTTCTTTTACTGTTGTAAGGTAGCATAATATTACTTGAAGGTAGACTGTGATATGTTAAAGATGCATACTGTAAACTCTAAAGCAACCATTACAGTAAGACAACAAAGAGTAAGAGCTAATTAACTAACAAAAGAGACAACATGAAATCATAAAAAAAATACGCAATTGGCCGGGCTCAGTGGCTCACGTCAGTAATCCTAGCACTTTGGAAGGCCAAGGCAGGTGGATCACTTGAGGTCAGGAGTTCGAGACCAGCCTGGGCAACACGGTGAAACCCCCATCTCTACAAAAACAACAACAACAACAACAAAATTTAGCCGGGAGTGGTGGCACACCTTTAGTCCCAGCTACTCAGGAGGTTGAGGCAGGAGAATCGCTTGAACCCGGGAGGTGGAGGTTGCAGTGAGCTGAGATTGTGCCACTGCACTCCAGCCTGGGCGACAGAGCGAGACCTGGTCTCAACACAAAAACAAAAACAAAACACACAGTTAATCAAAAGAAAAGCAGAAAAAAAAAATAGAGGAAAGAAAAAACAGATGGGACATAAATTGCAAGATGGTAGATTTAAATCCAACGATATCGGCCGGGCGCGGTGGCTCACGCTTGTAATCCCAGCACTTTGGGAGGCCGAGGCGGGCGGATCATGAGGTCAGGAGATCGAGACCACGGTGAAACCCCGTCTCTACTAAAAGTACAAAAAATTAGCCGGGCGTGGTGGCGGGCGCCTGTAGTCCCAGCTACTCGGAGAGGCTGAGGCAGGAGAATGGCGTGAACCCGGGAGGCGGAGCTTGCAGTGAGCCGAGATCGCGCCACTGCACTCCAGCCTGGGCGACAGAGCGAGACTCCGTCTCAAAAAAAAAAAAAAAAAAAAAAAAAAAAAAAAAAAAAAAAAAAAAAATCCAACGATATCAGTAAACAATAAAGAATAAATAAATACAATTTTAAAACAAGTAGTATTATATGTTAGAAGGTAATAAGTGAGGTAATAAACTTGAACATGACAAAAGGGTAGAAAGTCATGAGGGGCAGCCTGTAATTTTAAATGAGGTGTACAGGGTGAGACTCATTAAGAAGGTGACAGGGGGTGAGGAGGCCAGCTTTGCAAATAAATGTGAGATTCAAAGGCTCTAAGGCACATGCACATCTGGTGAATCAGAAATAGAAAGAAGGCCAAGGTGGCTGGAGAAGAATGAGTGAGAGGGCAACAGTAGCAGATGAGGGCAGAGAGATAAGGAGATCTGGGTAAAGACAGATCACAGAGCCACAGTCTTAGTCTGAGTGAAGTATGGAGCCATCTCTGCACTCTAAGGACAAGAGTGACCTTCTCTGACATATGCTTCAAAAGCATTCATCCGAGTCTGTTTTGAAAATACCCTGGGCAGGGGAGGGCAAAGGTAGAATCAGGAGGACTGGGTAAGAGGCAATTTAACAATTCAGGTGAGCAATGATGGAGGCCTGGACCACAGAAACAGCAGTAGAGGGAAGAAGTGGTTGGATTCTGGATTTATCCTGGAGGTGGAGACAGCAGCACTTCCTGTGGAATTGAAGATGGAGTTTGACAGGAAGGGAGAGAGACATCAAGGTTAATCTAAGGCATTTGGCTTGAGCAAATGGAAGGATAAGATCCCCATCAATTGAAAAGGGAAAATCTGTGCCTAGAGCAGATTGGGAGCAGAGCAGTTCATTCTGGAGATGCTGAATTTGAGATGTCTATTGAACATCCAAGGGCAGATGTCAAAAGGCTGGTGGAGGTATCTGGGCTTAAGATAAATGTCTGAGAATCATCAGCTTAGAGATGATATCGAAAGTAAGATCACCGAGGAACAAGTGTAGGTAGAGAAAAGGAGAAGAAAAGTACCAGCCTCTAAAAACACTCCAACAGAGAGAAAGAGAGGCCACAAGAGACTAAGTAGGTGGCCAGGTGCAGTGGCTCACTTCTCACTTCTGTAATCCTAGCACTTTGGGATGAGCACTGAGGCAGGCAGATGGCTTGAGCCCAGGAGTTCTAGATCAGCCCGGGCAACATGGCAAAACCCCATCTCTAAAAAACAATACAAAAATTAGCCAAGTGTGGCGGCATGCCTGTAGTCACTGCTACTCGGGAGGCTGAGGTGGGAGGATCACTTGAGCCTTGGAGGTTGAGGCTGCAGTGAGCTGTGATCATGCTACTGCAGTCCAGCCTGGGCAACAGAGCAAGACCCTGTCTCAAAAAAAAAAAAAAAAAAAAGAGAGAGAGAGAGAGACTAAGAAGGAACTACCAGTGAGAAGGTGGAAAACAAGAAAGTAAGACGACCAGAAAGCCAAGTAAAGAAATATATCAAGAGGAAGGAATAATTAATGATGTCAAACGCTGCTGATAGGTTAAGTAACAGGAGGACTGAGAATTGACTATTGAATTTTGCAATGTGGAGGTCTCTAGTGATAAAAATGGTTTTGGTGGGGGAATTGCAGAGAAAGTCTAATTAGAGTTGGTTTAAGAGAAAATGGGGAGAGAGAAATTGGAGATGGCACATATAGATAAGTCTTTCAAGGAACTTTGCCTATAAAAGGGAGCAAGGAGGAAGAGAGATAGGAGGGTTTTTCTTTTTTTCAAAGATAGGAAGAATAACAGCCTATTTCTTTGCTTATTGGAATGATCTAGTAGAAAACAAAAAACTGATCATGTAGGTGGGAGAGAGAAGAATTGCTAGAGCAATGCTCTTGGAGGCAAGGGGGTGGTGACATAGATCATGGAGGGAGAGACCGTGAATCAATCATTCCCCACCTCTGGAGCTCAGAGTTGTAAGGTTGGAATTGTTTTGATTTATTTAATATTATAGAGCCAGATGGCATCTGAGTGTTGGGGCCATGTGTCTATTTTATTGACATCTCCAGAAAGATGGATTCTGGGCCCTTTGGGAGATAGTTTGAAGAGAGACCCTGCAAAATTTTCCCTGGCACTCATACACACAGCCTTTAGCTTCTTGGACACCTCTGTCTGGGTTTGCCAAGCTCTTGGTCATCAATTACAGTGGAATTCTGTATAACTCCAGTAAGCAAACGCACTGGGACGTCACGTCTCATGTACTCAGCCTCTAAGTATTGGTGTTTGTGCGCCCATCATGATTGAGGATGCAAGTGTAGGAAAAGGTTCAGATCTAAGTATAACCACAAAAAAGCATAAGTTTCATGAGAGAACGTGAACCAAAAAGAAAAGGAAAAGGAAAAAAGAGTTGCCAAGAATGTAGGAGGGGAACCTTGAGAGAAAGGTGTGGAAACCTAGGGAAGTGAGTTTAATGAAGAATGGGGTGATTAACATGACACTGTCAAAGAGAGGTCAAGTAAGATAAGGGCTGAAAAGCACCCACTGGGTTTGGCTAAAGGAGGCTTTGTCAAAGCAGTTTCAGTGGGAAGGTCAGGAGGAAGCCAGATTGCTGTGGGCTGAGGATGTGTAGGAGGCGAGGAAGTGGAGACAAAGCGTGAGGGATATCTGTTCAATTCATTTGGCTGCAAAGTGTGGGGAAGAGATGCAATGACAAGTTAAGGGCAAGCCATGGAGAAGGGAGAGCTATTTCAAAATGGAAGACATTTGGAGTGCTTACCTGCAGAGAGGAGAGAAACAGGATGATGGATTGGAGTAAAAGACAGAAAAAGGAAAATCAATGGAGCAGAGTTTTAAAGGGGATGGAAAAGACTCAGCACGAGTAGAGAGGGAGAAAAGAAGTGAAAATACAGAGATATTTTGAGGTGGACAGAAGGTGGGCATTCACATGGTGCAGTAGGAGGTGAGGTAGGATGAAAGACTTTGGGAAATGCTTGGGGTGTTTTAGGAGGCAAGGCATCTTTGAAAAACTGGTGCAGGAAAGACGCTAAAGCTGGATAAGAGGATTGTGGAACAACATTGTGGGGCCACTGACTCTTCAACATGAGTTTAGCGCCTGCTAATATTACTCCCTGCTCCTTGAAAAAGGAGCAACTGGGTGTGACAGAAGGAAAAGCGTGGTAACACAGGATCCCCAGATCAGAATTAATCAAACCATAAATAATCACTATGGGAAGCAGTACGGAGGTTCCTCAAAACTAAAAATACAGTTACCATATGACCCAGCAATCCCTCTTCTGGGTATTTACCCAAAAGATTTGAAGGCAGTAATGTCAAAGAAATATGTGCATTCCCATGTTCATTGCAACACTATTCACAATAGCCAAGTTATGGAATCAACCTAAGAGCCCACCAAGGGATGAATGGATAAAGAAAACGTGGTATATATACACCATGGAATACTATTCAGCCTTTAAAAAGGAAGAGATGGCCAGGCGCAGTGGCTCACGCCTGTAATCCCAGCACTTTGGGAGGCTGAGGCAGGCGGATCACAAGGTCAGGAGTTTGAGACCAGCCTGACCAACGTAGTGAAAGCCCGTCTCTACTAAAAATACAAAAATTAGCCAGGCATGGTGGTGGGCACCTGTAATCCCAGCTACTCAGGAGGCTGAGGCAAGAGAATCGCTTGATCCCGGGAGGAGGAGGTTGCAGTTAGCTGAGATCACACCACTGCACTCCAGCCTGGGTGACAGAGCAAGACTCCGTCTCAAATAAATGAATAAATAAATAAATAGGAAGAGATTCTGTCATTTGTGAAAACACAGATGGAATTGGAGAACATTGTGTTAAGTGAAATAAGCCAGACACAGAAAGACAAATACTGCATCTTCTCAATTACATGTGGAATCTCAAACAATTGAACTCAAGGAAGCAGAGAGTAGAAAGGTGGTTACTAGAGGCCGGAGGGCAGGAAGAAAACAGGGAGATGATGGTCAAAGTATATAAAGCCTCAGAGAGGAGGAATAAGTCTGAACTTTCCTTTCTTTATTCTTTTGCTGAGATCAATTACATAGCATGATAAATATGGTTAATAATTGTGTACTATATGTTTAAATTTCTCTGAGAGTACATTTCAAATGTTCTTATCAAAAAATGTTAAATATTTGAGGTGATAAATATGTTAATTAGCTTGATTTAACCATTATATTCAAAGTCATAACACCACTTTGTACCACATAAATATAATCTATAATTTGTCTATAAATTTACATTTAACATATAATTTATGTTTATAAATTATATTTATAGCAAATTATAATCTATAATTGAATTATTATTTATAATTATACTCTGTAATTTATCTATTAAAATAATTTATCAATAAAAATAGAATTAAAAGTAAAAATAAAAATTTTTTAAAAAATCATAAATAAAGAACCTGTCAAGTATTATGAATCCATTTCTAACCACCCAGAGGTAGCCCCTAAGAAGCAGTTTCACCATCCTTGCTCTTTGACCTGTTGAAATATGTTGGGACAGAAACTCAAATTTCCCCTTCTGTCAAAGAAAAAATAAGGCAATCCAAGAGGAACTGTTTAGAATAGTTCCAGATGGCTGAGTCAAAAAAAAAAAACAAAAAACTGAGCTATGTGTGGCTCTTTATAAGTAGGCCAAAAAGTAGGGTTTTTGAGCACAATAATGCCAGGACTATTGTATTGCAAGGAAAAGAGTCAATATTTTCTTGGCCAGGCACAGTGGCTCACTGCCTGTAGTCCCAGCACTTTGGGAGACCAAGACAGGTGGATCACCTGAGGTCAGGATTTCGAGACCAGCCTGGCCAACATGGCAAAACCCCTTCTCTACTAAAAATACAAAAAATTAGCCGGGCATGGTGGCACGCACCTGTGATTTCAGCTACTCGAGAGGCTGAGGCGGCTGTAATCCCAGCTACTCAGGAGGCTGAGCAGGGGAATAGTTTGAACCCGGGAGGTAGAGGTTACAGTGAGCCGAGATGGAGCCACTGCACTCCAGCCTGGGTGACAAGAGACAGACTGTCTCAAAAAAGAAAAGAGTCAATATTTTATTTTTCTTTCTTTTTTTTTTTTTTCAGACAGAGTCTTGCTCTGTCACCAGGCTGGAGTCCACTGGCGTGATCTCGGCTCACTGCAACCTTCGCCTCCCAGGTTCAGTGATTCCCCTGCCTCAGCCTCCCAGGTATATGGGACTACAGGCGTGTGCCACCACGCCCAGCTAATCTTTTGTATTTTAATAGAGATGGGGTTTCATCATGTTGGCCAGGCTGGTCTTGAACTCCTGACCTCAGGTGATCTGCCTGCCTTGGCCTCCCAAAGTGCTGGGATTACAGGCGTGACCCACTGCACCTGGCAACTCTTGATTTTTTTTTTTTAAGATGGGGTCTCACTGTATTGCCCAGGCTGGTCTCAAACTCCTGAGCTCAAGCAATCCTCCCACCTCAACTTCCCAACTTGGTATTATGGGCATGCCAATATATTCTCAATGAAACAATCAGAATTATATAAAATAGAAAAAACAAATTCCCCCTTTATATCACATCTTCATTCCTTCCTCTCTCCTCAACCGTTGCGTGCATTCTCCCAGTCCTCTTCCTTAACATTTAAATTCAAATGTATGCATTTAAGTCTCACATATAACTTCTTAAAAAATGTAATGGGATCACAATGCACATAATGTTCCAAACCTCACTTTTTAACTTAATGACTTCTATTTTCATTATAGCTTATGTAGGTCTACACAATTCTTTCTTACTAGTTGTACAGGGTTACATGGTGCAGGTATATCAGAGTTTATTTAACCATTCCAATATTGATATTTTGATGATATACAGCAAATATTAGCAACAGTCCTATTCTGAGTATCTTTGTTAATACACATTATGCCCCTGGACATAGGTTTTGTCAAGAGAGAGGTCAAGAAGAATTTCCAGATCCTAGGTTATGCTTGTTCGTGCAACTGCCAGATTCCAAGTCAAAAAATCATCACCAGGCCAGGTGCGGTGGCTTACATCTGTAATCCCAGCACTTTGGGAGGCTGAGGCGGGTGGATAACCTGAGGTCAGGAGTTCAAGACCAGCCTGGCCAACATGGTGAAACCCTGTCTCTACTAAAAATACAAAAATTAGCCGGGCATGGTGGTGCACGCCTGTAATCCCAGCTACTTGGGAGGCTGAGGCAGAATCACTTGAACCTGTCAGGCGGAGGTTGCAGTAAGCTGAGATCGTGCCACCGCACTCCAGCCTGAGCTACAAAGAGATTCTGTCTCAAAAAAAAAAAAAAAAAAAGAAATCACCAATTTCTCCTCCCAACAACAGTGTGCAAATATGCCTTCTTCTCCAAATCTTTGCCAACTTTTGTCACTTATCTTTCATTGCTGTTTCAATATTCACTTTGCTGATTACAAGTAAAGTGGAGTGTCTTTCAATTCATTTAATGGCTGCTTGCAGTCTATGAATTATCTGTTGTATACTTTACACATTTTTTCACTTCATCCTAAAAACAACAACCTTATGAGGTAAATACTATTATTATCTCCTTTTTACAGATAAAGAACTGAAGATCCAAAGCCAGAGAATGATAAAGTAACTTCCACCTGACACAGTAAAACATTGCAGGGAGAGTCTGGGGTCTGGAATGAGAATGCCGCTTCCGGGCTTTGTTACCTTACATAAATTATTAATGCTTCAGTGGCCTCATCTACAGAATGGAAATACTAATAATAGTAGCTATCTTATAAGGTTATTGTGGGGATGGTAGGAGGCAATCCATAATAAGGTTTGAGTAGTAGCTGGCACATTGTAGATACTCAACATACGCCAGCTATTATTGTTATAGAAAATATGCAGATCTGGAGCAGCATGGAAAATGTTTATGATACAATAACAAATTCAAAAGAAGTCTACTAAATACTGTGTATTTTATGATTGCAATTTTGTCAAAATTATGTCTTCTTATGGAAAAAGATTTGAAGAAAATATGCTTATGTGAAAAGAATTTGTTACAGTGATGGGATTATGTAGCTTTATTTATTTATTTGAGACCAGGTCTCACTCTGTTGCCCAGGCTGCAATACAGTGGTGTGATGCCAGCTCCCTGCAGCCTCAACCTCCTGGGCTCAAGTGATCCTCCTGCCTCAGCCTCTTGAATAACTGGGACTACAGGCATGTGCCACCATGCCCGGCTAATATTTGATTTTTCCGTGGAGACAGAGTCTCCCTATACTGCCATGCTGGTCTTGAACTCCTGGGCTCAAGCGATCCTCCAGCCTCAGCTTCCCAAAGTGCTGGGATTACAGGCGTGAGTCATTGTGCCCAGTCATGTGTAGCTTTTTAATGCTTTTATATCATTCTGTAATGAACAAGAAATGGAGAGAAGAAAGAAAAGGAAATAAGCTCCATGGACTTTGCCCTTGAAGGTGTGAAGGAGGTTCACAAGCACCTTCAGACCAGTGCCATACCTTTAAAGGGGCTATCTGGCCATGCTTTCTTCTCTCCAAAGGCACACTGGTGGCTTTGTCTCCTTCATTCATTCATCCATTTGTTTACTAGGTGTATGTGGAGAGCTTCGTACGTGCTAGACACCATTCTATGCATGAGCTATACAATGGCAAACAAGACAGTGAATCCTGATTGCTAATGAAGAAATTAGGCAATAACTCCCCCAAATGTAAACAAGAAATGATCAGATAGTAATAAGAGCTATGCAGAGAATTAAAACATGAGCTATGATAATTGCTGGCTGTATGGCTACTTTAGATTGGTGGTCAAGGAAGGCTTCTCTGAGAAGGTAGCACTTTAGTTGATGACAAGAAAGCCCTGACCTAGGAAAACCAGGAGAAGAATATTCTGAAGCATTAACAGCACGCTCAAGGACTCTCAGGCAGAAACTCGCTTGGTAGGGATGAGGCACGAAGTGTGGCTGGAGGGTGATGGGCCAAGGGTGAGAGCAGAACGAGATGAGGTTGGATCATGGGAGGCTTCGTGGAAGAGGGCAAGAAGTTTAGATTTTATTCAAAGTGGAGTGGAAAGTCATTAGAAAGTCAGTGGAAAGTCATTGGAAGAATGTAAGTAAGAAAGTGATTTAATCAGATTCATGTTTTTAGAAAGATCCTTCTAGCTGCCATATGGCAAATGGATTGCAGAGATATTGGAAACAGAAACAGAAGTTATAAGAACACTTCAGTGATCCAGGCAGTGATGACCAGGGATTTGATTAGGATGTTGGCAGTGAAGAAGTAGATAAGTGGGTGTCGGGATATCTTTTGGAGACAGAAGTTACAATACTTGCTGAAGGATTGGTCATGGTGCCTAGTAAAACAGAGAAATCAAGGATAATTCTAGATTTTTGGCTTGAGGGTAACCAGGTGCTGTTTACTTTGGTGGAGAAAATTGGAGTAGAAGAAAACTTGGGGAGAAGGGAGTGGATTAATAATCTTATTAATTTTTTTACAAGTGAAAATGTCAAACAAAGAGTTGATTATATGAGCCCGTTGATTATATGATTATATGAGCCCGGATTTGCACAGCGAGCTCTAAGCAAGAATAGCAAATTTGAAAATCTCCATACATGGATGGAGATTGGTGGGCTCACCCAGGTGGATTGTAGGTGCAGAAGATAAGAGCTCAGGATTGCATCCTAGGTCTTCTAAAGTTGAGAGGTTAAGCAGAAAATAAAGAATAACAAAAAGGAGGCTGAGAAGGAACAGCCAGTGAAGTAGGAGGAACATCAACAAGTGAGATTTCATAAAAGTCAGGAGGAGAAAATGTTTCGAGAAGAGGGGCACACAGGTTGGCTTTGTGGAATGTCACTAAAACATCAAGTGTGATAAGAACTAAGAAAAGGTGAGCTGGGCATGGTGGCTCATGCCTGTAATCCAGAACTTTGGGAGGCTGAGGTGGGTGGATCATGAGGTCAAGAGTTCGAGACCAGCCTGGCCAACATAGTGATACCCCATCTCTACTAAAAATACAAAAATTAGTCAGGCATGGTGGCGTGCACCTGTAATCCCAGCTACTCGGGAGGCTGAGGCAGGAGAATCACTTGAACCCAGGAGACAGAGGTTGTAGTGAGCCAAGATCGCACCACTGCACTTCAGCCCAGGCAACAGAGCGAGACCCTGTCTAAAAAAAAAAAAAAAAAAGAGAGAGAACTAAGAAAAGGCCATTGGATCTGGCAACAGAAGAAGGATCACTGGGTTTTATTACAGACAGTGTGAATGTTAAAGACATTGCCATTTGAAGCCCAGTGGGACTGGGTTTGAATTTTAGTTCTACCACTTACTAGCTGTGAGAGCTTGGATGTGCTACTTAACCTGTCTGTAGCTTTCGATAATGACATTTACATTATTGAATTGTAAAGTTTAAGAGAGGTAAAGTTTATGAAATTGCAAGCACTTAATAGGCACTCATTGGTTTCCATTTTTTAGGCAGTGTTGGAAAGTCAGGGACCTTGGGGTAGCCCCAGGGAAGAGGTCCTTGTGTGCTTGGGTTCTGTTTTTGAAGCTGCAGTAGTGTGTGTTGTCAAAGCAAAGCAAAGGGTATTGACCCAGAGATCTGAGAGCTGGAGCAGCTGACTCTGTCCAAGAAGGAGATGAGGGCAGATTTCTACGCTCAGGTCCCACACTGAGCTCTTCCTGCTTTTAGGCCTGACCTCAAGCATCCTTGCTAATGAAATCCTAGGTCATGAGGTTTCCTTCTAGTCAATCACTATGCTCGCTGTAGTTCAGCTCTGGGCTGAGCAGGATGAATTGAGGCTAAGGGTGACTGCCTCTGTGCCTAAAACCTTGAGCACTGTGTTCTAAGCAAAATTTGTGTTTACAGTAATGCCCCGGTGACTGGGATGAGTTTCCAGGACTTGTGAGACATCCCAGACCCTGTGCTAAGAAAACCATGGTTCCTACAGCCCTTGCATGGGGAAAGTGGATCAAATACAGCAGGGGGAGCTCACTTCAGGGCCATATTTGTGCTGTCTTCCTCTATCCTTGTTGCTGTGACTATGGAATGGAAGAAGGCAGAAATAAGGGGTCACTATCTACACGGCAGTGAGCAAGTGATGGGTTTAGTCCTTGTCCCAAATGGTCAGGTCCACAGTCATCCAGTTCTTAGTCACAGGAGTTATTGGTAATGTCAAGGGCTGAGTAGGGAAACTGCTAAGAGATAGAAATGAAACTGAGTGCCAAGAAAGCAGAGAACACCTAGGACAGGAAGGGCAAATAAGGGCACACTGGCAGCCACTCCACCCTCTTGGGACCAGGGGAGACATGCTAATCTATCACAACTTCTTCCTGCTGAACCTCTGACTCTACCCCTAATTCTAACCTGAACACATCCCAACATAGAGCTCCATGTAGCCACTTTCAATAATTTGGCCTTGATTTACAAGACAGACTTAGTATAATATTCTTGACTTAGGACTATTTTACTTATCTCTCTAACTGGCACCAAACTAACTTTTTATAGCCTGAGTACAGGAGTGACCCATGGTGTTTTTGTTTTGTTTTGTTTTGTTTTGTTTTCTAAGACAGAGTCTCGCTCTATCACACAGGCTGGAGTGCAGTGGCGCCATCTCAGCTCACTGCAACCTCTGCCTCCTGGGTTCAAGGGATTCTAGCGCCTCAGCCTCCCAAGTAGCTGGAACTATAGGCACGTGCCACCATACCTGGCTAATTTTTGTATTTTTAGTAGAGACGGAGTTTCACCATGTGGGCCAGGCTGGTCTCAGACTCCTGGCCTCATATGATCCTCCCACCTTGGCCTCCCAAAGTGTTGGGATTACAGGTGTGAGCCACTGCTCTGGGTCTTCCATGGTGTTTTAAATAGCACCTGACCATCATCTTTGATCCTTTGTTATATTATTTTAGGAGATGATTGGGTTTTGGAATTCACCTTTCATGGGCATCTAGAGCAATTCTTTTCACCCTTCACTCTGCATATATGATCTGGGTAAATGCAGAGTCTGATTCAGTAGGTGCGGGGTGAGACCTGTGTTTGTGTATTGCTAACAAGCTCCCAGGTGGTACCAACGCAACTGAACTGTTGTCCACACTTTGAGCAGCAAGGAAATAGACTCACTGGAGAGGAGAGGAAATTTTCAGACAAATAAGAGCCTAATAGAGCTCACAGTGTTCTAGAGAAAACTTGGCAAGATCCTGCAGCCACCTGGACAAGCAATCTGGGATGAGGTAACTCTCCGGGCAGACCCATGTTATGAAAGTAGCTTGAGGAGAATACACACTCCGAACTCCCATCACCCTGTGTGCAAGTTGCAGTTCATGAGCAGGGGTGGGTGATTGCTGCTGGGCACCTTGCCTAGTCACCTGGGAAGAGAGGCAGAACGGGGGCTGGCAGAAGACTTCTTGGAGTTAACTGGGATCAGGACAGGATAAGGGGGAAACCATAGTCTCCTAGGGGTGAAGACGGTAGCCAGGGGGCTATGCCCTTTACATTGGTGGAGCCACAGTAAAACAACTAGAGACAACCTCTGTAACTGAGTTCCCTCCCTCCCTCCTTTCCTTCCTCCTTTCATCCCTCCCTCCCTCCCTCCCTCCCTTCCTACCTTCCTACCTTCCTTCCTCCCTCCCTCCCTCCCTCCCTTCCTTCCTTCCTTCCTATTATTATTTTTTTGAGACAGGGTCTCACTCTGTCATCCAGGCTGGAGTGCAGTGATAATCACAGCTCACTGCAGCCTCAACCTCCGGGGCTCAAGCGATCCTCCTTCCTCAGTCCCTCACACTTCCAACCCCTGGGGTTTTGCCAGCCCAAGCTGTTCTCAAAGTCCTGAGCTCAATTGATCCACCCACCTCGGCCTCCCAAAGTGCTGGGGTGACAGGCATGAGCCACCATGCCTGGCTCTTATTTTTCTTCTCACTCAGTTTTCTGCAGAGCATATCAGTTAGGGCAGCCTCTCTGCCAGAGAGGAGAAATTGGTTTAGAATTGGTTTGTTTCTTGGTTCTTTCCACGTACATATTACATCTTGGGTAAAACTCTGGCTACACTCAAGGAATATTTAGATAAGTGCCTGAGGGGTAGAGTTATAGTTGGTCATTAAAGAGGGTAGAGAAGAAGGTTGGAGAAGAGCTACCACCACGCAGACATGGGCCTCCTTGAGGACCCTCATACAGGGTTGTGCCAATGTGGCAGGATAGTGTGACAGAAGAGGTACAGCACCATATTTAAATCTCTAAATCTCAGCTCCTTACTTATTACCTCTATGGCCTTAAGAAAGTGACTCAACTTCTCCGAACTTTGTTTTCCTCATCTATAAAATATTATCTCCTTGCAGAGCTAAATGTCAGAATTAGGTTGGGCACGGTGGCTCACACCTGTCATCCCAGCACTTTGGAAGGCCAAGGCAGGTGGATCACTTGAGGCCAGGAGTTTGAGACCAGCCTGGCCAACATGGCAAAGCCCCATTTCTACTAAAGATACAAAAACTAGCCACACGTGGTGGCATGTGCCTGTAGTTCCAGCTACTCGGGAGGCTGAGATAGGAGAATCGCTTGAATCTGGGAGGCAGAGGTTGCAGTGAGCCAAGATTGTGCAATACACTCCAGCCTGGGCGAAAAAAACAAAAAAAAAAAAAAAGGAATTAAATGAGGCAACTGATCCCCGGCACTCACATATGGTGGCTCCCTTCCCAGCTCCACTGTGCACCTTGCCTCTAACAGCACAGACCCAGCTGCTTCTGAAAAGCCACGCAAGAGAGCCGCTGACCTCACCCAGTCTCTGCTGGACCACCTTCCTCTTCCATCCCCCTAGCAGCTAAGAGGAAACATGCGTGTCTCTTCAACTGTAAAATGGAGGTGGCGAGGTCCACTCCCAGGATCTTGTGAGAGTATTATGAAGCCCTGGATTTGTAAGTATCTATGGTGGCCATATATAACGGTATGACCAAAATAGTCCCAGTGAATATCTGATGTCCTAGTGTCCTGTTTAGCAATTTGGCCCTAATTTGGATAATAAAGTATAAACTTAAAAACTTTAAAGGGCTGTGCAAATACCAGGCAGTGTACACTGTATTTATGGGTGGAAGCTATTGCTGCTAACTGTAAACTAAGGCAGGAAAAGAAAGGAGTTAAAATGGTTTTCTCCTCACCCACAATACTTAACTGGGCCCCCTTTTCCAACCCTTGCATTGTGGGTACAAGAGGAAACCAAAGGAGTCTGGATGGCTGAAGGGAGCCTCAGGATCAGGGAAATCCCAGGAGTGGGGCACACTCCCAGTGCTTCCTCCATCTGTGTCCACCATCAGCCACCCACTCCCTCCCAACCCTGCCCTTTGGCCACTGACTCACTCCCATTCAGGCCTAGACCTGTGCTCCGTGCATACTCTCCACTCTCCCTCCACCAGTGAGGGTGGCAAACATTGTCCTGAGAATGTGAAACCCACATGGGCCTCTCAGAGGCCCAATCCTGGCTCGGTCTCCTGGATTGCTCAAGCATTCCTCCTCTTCCTCCCCCTCTCCCCCTTCTTCTCTCTCTCTCTCGTGCCTCTTATGGAAGCTATTTGGTGATTGAGCAATGCTCTGGAATAACTAGGTCAAGTCAGGCCTGTGCAGGGAGGAGGAGACAATTGGACTGTGTAGGTGGCTATGTATCAAGCAGCAGCCAATACGCCACTAACCAAACAGGAAAATCTAGAACATCCATACACTGACTACTCAGTGGCCTGTTACTTGCTGGGTCAAGCCCAACTCCACACAGAAATTGTACCTTTCCTTACCACGTCCCTGCTAACTCTTTCATTGCATCTCCCTCCACTCCACAGCATGACCCTAGTCTCCAATCCCACTGGACTTCCCAGTGCCCGTGACTCTGTGCCTTTTCCATGCTGTTCTTTTTCCTGGCAGGGTTCTTTCCCTTTCTATTGCTCTGAAAATCCCTATTCCAACATCTGTTTCTCTAAGAGGGTTTCCCGCACTCTCTCAGGACGATTTAGTTGCTTTCTCCTCTCTCTTCCCAAAGCACAGCACTTGTGTTTCCATTAACGCTTTGCAGATTTGTCTCCCAACTCATCAGTCTGTGAGCTACTCAAGGGAGGAACCATGTCTTGCTCATCTTTGTATTTTAGAGCCTGTCACGAGATTGACCTTGTGTGAGGTGCTTAGTAAATGCATGTCAAGTCGATGAATGAAAGAATGAGTAATGGAAACAGGGTTGGCTGTTGGATCCAGATACCTTGATTGGTGCCCCAGGTCTACCAGCGACCACTGTGTGATCTTGGCCAAGCCAGGTAACCTCTCGTAACCTCAGACGCCTCACTGATAGAGTGGTAATGACAACACCTATGCTACCTGCCTCGTAAGGCTGCAGTGAGGACCCAATGACATCATTTATGGAAAAGCACCTTATAAGCTGAAAAGGGGAAAGCACACATCCTAACACCGTGAAGTTTACTGGACTGATTGGACCTCAAAGCTCTCACTGCTGAGCAAGGTGAGTGTTGGAAAAAGAGGCCCCCTGCTCTAGGAACTCGCCAAAAACCTGTCAGCAGAAGAAACTTTCAGAGCAAGCACAAAGACAGATGCATGTGCTTATACGGAAATGTGTTTTTAACAAATATAACATGAGAATGGAATTCTTTTCTCCCTACATCCAGCCTTGATAGCTAATTAATTCCACCTGGAGGAGGGAGCTGGGCACTGGGTAAGGAAGAGTCCTTATTCCATGTTTGGGAAAGAATTTACGGTAGCTATCTCATGAGGATCTGGGGAAAGGCAAAGGATAAACCAAGTCACTGGGATTTTTTTATTGTAGTTGTTGTTTTTGAGATGGAGTTTTGCTCTGTGGCCCAGGCTAGAGTGCCCAGGCTGGTGTGACCTTGGCTCACTGCAACCTCCACCTTCCGGATTCAAGTGATTCTTCTGCCTCAGCTTCCTGTAGCTGGAACTACAGGGATGCACCATCATGCCCGGCTAATTTTTTGTATTCTTAGTAGAGACAGAGTTTCACCATGTTTGCCAGGCTGATCTCGAACTCCTGGCCTCAAGTGATCTGCCCACCTCCGCCTCCCAAAGTGCTGCAATTACAGGTGTGAGCCACCAGACCCAGCTAGGTCACTGGTTTTGAAGGATCTCAAAGATGATCAAGTCTGACCTCATAATTTTACTGGCAACTCAGGAAGGAGATATGATTAGCTCAAGAAACTGGGGAATGACACAGTTAGGCATGATCTCCCAACTCCCTTTCCACTGCTCTTTCTCCTATAGACCAAGTCTCCTGACCCCAGAGTGGCATGGCATTTCTTAGCCAGAGTCTGTTGGTGGTTGCTACATTGGACAGGTGTGGACAAGGTTGATTAGCCAAGGAAATACTCTTTAGAGCAGGTGTCATTCTCCTCTCAGCAAATATTGTGCCCAAATAAACACTTTCAAATTCATGACCCTTGGCATTCTCTTGCCTTGCTTTTAATAATAATCCTCACCTTCTCAGATCTCAGGTGCTTTTGAGACAACATTTATCTCTTCGATATGATGTTTATAAATTGCCTTTGAATGCATTGAGTACCTGAATAGCTGCTGAGCACTGTGCTGGACTCTGCCGCAATGAGAAGCAATGTCCAAAACTGCAATGAAGGGTGCTGTGGACTGGTCCCTGGGTAATCAGGATTCGAGTTCCTTTACCCTGCTACCACCTTTCTGGGAGACCTTAACAAGGCATTTGCATTCTCTGAACCTCAGTTTTCAAATCTGTAAAATAAGGCCAAACTCTTTCCCAGTTTCAAGTCTATGATATTAGCTGGGATTCTCAATGCTCACTGGCAAGGATAGGATGTGGCATTCGGATTTATTTTATTACTTCAAATGTCATCCCTAACCCAGGCTACGAGGCATATGGTAGGGTGGTATCAAGGATTGTGTTCAAGACCTTTAAAATATTTGAGCAGTATGTTAAGCAGAAGAGCAGTGTCAGCTAGGAACCAAGAGACAAGTCCGCTTACCTCTCATCTCTGTGAACTGTACTCCTCCCATCTCTGTCTTGTTCTCTAGGAGTCAAGGAAAAGAATCCTTGGCCTTGGCCTCAGTCACTTTTTTTTGGTTTAATGTTACTCCAGTGTTAACTGTTTTGTCTTCTAGTTGCTGTTTTTGACTTTCTCCTCATCTTCTCCCCTGGTCTTCTCATCAACACCCACATCTCAACAACCACCGCCTTGATGCTGAGCATTCTCAAGCCTATTCTCCTGGTCCAGAACAAAACCGTATATTCTTTCCCTTGGATGTTGCCTCTGAGCTTCAGACGTACTCCCAACATCTCCTCCTGAGTGTCTTGCAGTCCTGTCCCATTCAATGTCCCCTCCCCATGCCCACCCCAAGGCTATTGATTCTCTCCGCGTCTTCCCGTCTTGGCAGTGACACCACCACTCAACTAGTTGAATAAGCAAAACCTTGGAAATCATCCTGGATGCCTCTCTTGTCCCACCTGCCCCAGCCATCAGCTAATTAATCCTGTAGGTTCTCGTTCCTTAACTAGCTAATACCCCTCCCTGTCTTCCTATTTCCACGAATTTTGCCCCAGTTCCCTCACCTGGACCCAACAAGCCTCTTACCTTGTTGAAAGAGACTTCCTTAGAGTCTCTCCTTCCAATCTATCCTCCACGCTGGAGCTAAGAGCAGTGGACTGCATCCTGGATATTGGAATCACCTGAAAAGTGTCAGCCCATGGATGCCTGGGTTCTATCCCAGAGATTCTAATATAATCGGTCTAGGGTGTGGCCCAATATGATAATTAAATATTCCTTGGATGATTTGAATGTAGTCAAGGTTGAAGGCTATTGTGCTAAAATAATCTTTCTAAAACTACTTGCAGGATCAGGTCTAAACCTCATAACCAGCTTTATCAAACTGTTCCCAGCCAGGTCACAGCCTTCCTCATCTATTACTTTAACTTCCCAGGTGATTCCAATATGCACACAAAGATAAGGCCACTGTGCGTAACTACAGCATGGAGGAGAAAGTGGTTGGATTGAGACTTAGAGGCAGGGAGGCCTTTAGGAGGCTAATGCAGTGGTTCAGGTGAGCAGTAAAGAGTCAGGAACAAGGACAGAATCAATGGGAAAGAGAGCTTTGCTTGGCCGGGTACGGCAGCTCACGCCTGTTCTCCCAGCACTTTGGGAGGCTGAGGTGGGTGGATCACTTGACGTCAGGAATTCGAGACCAGCCTGGCCAACATGGTGAAACCCGTCTCTACTAAAAATACAAAAATTAGCTGGGTGTGGTGGCAGGTGCCTGTAATCCCAGCTACTTGGGAGGCTGAGGCACGAGAATCGCTTGAACCTGGGAGGTGGAGGTTGCAGTGAGCCGAGATCGTGCCTCTGCACTCCAGCCTGGGTGACAGAGCAAGACTCAATCTTGAAAAAAAAAAAAAAGAGAGAGAGAGAGAGCTTTGCTTACCCTTTTGACCTCCCTCAAGGCCAGATGCATAATTAGTAAATATGTTCCTGGATGCAAACTCCAAGGTACCTTTTCCCAATTCCACTTGGTTGTACATCCTTCCAGCAAGGGAGTGAGTTTGCCTAAGCCAGTATAACACTTCATCCTCCTAGTGAAAGGGAGGGTGGCAAGGGACAGCCTGATGCTACAGAGGCCCTAGTAAATGACTGTGCATCTACACTAAGTCTCAACGGTGGTATGAAACAATTCTTTACTTTTTTGTAGAGTAGCCCCCTGCTCATTCTGAGCCCACCTAAGCTAGACATTGAAATTGTCTTCCTCTCTTCGGTTGCCCCTTTTTCTTTCTACCTCACAATCCTCATGTTTTTGTTTTTGATTTTTAAATGTCTTTGCCCCCCACCGACCCTACAGGTTCTGCTCCTCCTTCTCCTGGCTGTGATTCATGCTCAGCTGATTGGGATTCCTGCTCAGCCAATTGGGTGCATCTGGTTTTCCCCTTAGGTGAGCTGGTGGGGGTGAGGTTTGGGGACTCTTGGAAACCAGGTCTGCGTGATTCCACAGTCCATGATCTCTCCACTGTACCAAGCATCCTTTAGTAACTTTTGTTTTTCTGATACATCAAGCCTCTTCCAAGAGCTATCTAATCTGAAGAGTATGAGGTCAGGAAGCAGATGTGCAGGCATGAGCATTTCCAAAGCCTTATGTTTTCCAGATTGACGTTGTGCTGTGAGGGGTCACAGTTCTCGTGGGATTTCTCAGAGGAGCATTTTCTTCGAGGAGCATTCATTAGAGGCAGGATGGGGGAGTAGAAAGCACAGGGTTAGAAAATAATAGAATGGCCAGGCACAGTGGCTCACGCCTGTAACCCCAACACTTTGGGAGGCTGAGGTGGGTGCATCACCTGCGGTTGAGAGTTCGAGACCAGCCTGGCCAGTATGGTGAAACCTCGTCTCTACTAAAAATACAAGAAATTAACCAGGTGTGGTGGCAGGCGCCTGTAATCCCAGCCACTTGGGAGGCCGAGGCAGGATAATTGCTTGAACCTGGGAGGTGGAGGTTGCAGTGAACTGAGATCGTGCCATTGCACTCCAGCCTGGGCAACAAGAGTGAAACTCTGTCTCAAAAAAAAAAAAAAAAGAAAAAGAAAATAGTAGAACTGCAAAGAGTTCTGAATAACAGGCTAGGTCAACTTGAGAAAGTCACTGGCCCTCTTTGAGCCTCATTTTTCTTGTCAATTACTGGAGGTAATACATATGCCTTTGTTCAGTTTACTGTGAAGATCTTATGAAGGAATGTCTGGGAGAGTGCTTTGTAAACTGTGAAAAACTCTGAATACATGTGGCATTATTATTCTGTGTGCAAATGCAAACAACGGATGCCTGGAAGTGAATCGTGAGATTGATGCATTGGTTTGAAATGTCAAAACTGACCAGGAGATGGACTCATCAAGTGGTTCATATGGTTTGCTAACAAGGGATCATAATTTGTCTTGGGCCATCCAAAAACCCCTGTAAAACAATACTGTGCAGGCTGTAATCTTCACTAGACTAAGATGTATGGGCATGATACCCAGATTTACAACATATTGGCTGTTTTGCAATTTGAAAATGTAAAACCAGATTTTGGAAAGAAATGTTTTTCTCTCCCAGCCAAGCAGCACAGCCAAAGAAAAACAAAATCCGGCCAGATGCAGTGGCTCACGCCTGTAATCCCAGCACTTTAGGAGGCCGAGGCAGGCAGACCACCTGAGGTGAGGAGTTCGAGACCAGCCTGGCCAACATGGTGAAACCCCATCTTTACTAAAAATACAAAAATTAGCCCGGCATGATGGCAGACACCTGTAATCCCAGCTACTCAGGATGCTGAGGCAGGAGAATCACTTGGACCTGGGAGGCAGAGGTTGCAATGAGCCAAGATCGTGCCACCGCACTTCAGCCTGGGCGGCAGAGCGAGACTCTGTCTCAAAAAAAAAAAAAAAAAGAAAAGAAAAGAAAAACAAAATCCAAGGGAAAAGATCCAGTGGGTGCTTCTAGAGTCCAATCCAGGTTGGCAAGCCTGTGTGTCCACAGCGATGAGACAGTAAAGGTGATACGCCAGTGGGGAGTGAGGTGTGCTGGGCTTCTGAAGGCAGCAGCTACTGGACACCAGTCTGTTGTGGCCATGAAGGAATCAGGGCTGAGTGTACCAGATTTTCTGATTTTTCAGGAGAAGCTGGAAATCCAGGATTTTGTATTTACATGTATATGAAATTTCCTTTTTTTTTTTTTTTGACAGTTTCGCTCTTGTCACCCAGGCTGCAGTGCAATGGCACGATCTTGGCTCACTGCAACTTCTGCCTCCTGGGTTCAAGCAATTCTCATGCCTAAACCTCCCGAGTAGCTGGCATTACAGGTGCATACCACCACACCCAGCAAATTTTTGTATTTTTGGTAGAGACGGGGTTTCACCATGTTTGTCATGCTGGTTTCGAACTCCTGGCCTCAGGTGATCCGCATGCCTCGGCCTCCCAAAATGCTGGGATTACAGGCTTGAGCCACTGCACCTGGCTTGAAATTTCCATTTTTTTTTAAATGTTGTCAGCTGGGCGTGGTGGCTCATGCCTGTAATCCCAGCACTTTGGGAGGCCGAGGCGGGTGGATCACCTGAGGTCAGCAGTTCGAGACCAGCCTGACTAACATGGTGAAATCCCCCCATATCTACTAAA
The DNA here is from genome assembly GCF_028878055.3 of Symphalangus syndactylus. Taxonomy (NCBI): domain Eukaryota; kingdom Metazoa; phylum Chordata; class Mammalia; order Primates; family Hylobatidae; genus Symphalangus; species Symphalangus syndactylus. The sequence goes on along the minus strand of NC_072425.2, from coordinate 37,594,980 downwards.
AAATACAAAAATTAGCCAGCCGTGGTGGCACATGCCTGTAATCCCAGCTGCTCAGGAGGCTAAGGCAGGAGAATCACTTGAACCTGGGAGGCAGAGGTTGTAGTGAGCCGAGATCGCACCACTGCACTCCAGCCTGGGCGACAGAGCGAGACTCAATCTCAAAACAAACAAACAAACAAACAAAAAAACAGGTTGTCAGTTGAAGACATTTAAAACACCTGATGGGCCAACCTAAATAGCTGTGCTGATTGTATTCAGCTCTCAGGTCACCTTCCTATAAGCTCTGCTCTCTACTACTTATCTGTGCATTAGAACTACCTGAGGAGGTTTTAGTTACTTAGATTGTTAGTTCATTTGTTTTTCACAGGATCTAGCTCTATCTCCCAGGCTGGAGTGCAGTGGCATTATCATACCTCACTGTAACCTCGAACTCCTGGGCTCAAGCAATCCTCCCCACTTAGTTTCCTGAGTAGCTAGGACTACAAGAATACACCACCACATCTGGCTAATTTTTTTTTTATTTTTATTTTTCATAGAGTCAGTGTCTCACTATGTTGCCCAGGCTGGTCTCGATTCCTGGCCTCAAGTGATCCTCCCACCTTGGCCTCCCAAAACGTTGAGAATACAGGCATGAGCCACTGTGCATGGGCTTCGGGAGGTTTTAGAAATTCCAGTGCTCAGGCTTTACCCCAGAGCAATGATATCAGAAGATCTGTGGGTGTGACTCAGGCTTTTGTGTATGTCAGAGCTGATGAGGTGATGCCAGTATTCAGGCAAGTTTGAGAGCAGTTCTTTAGAGCCTTGCTACCTCAAATCTAGGCCTCAGACTGGCAGCGTCAGCTCCTCCTGGGTGTGTGTTAGGATCTCTATGGATGGGCTAGGAATATGTGCTTTAACAAAGAATCACAGATCAGGTCCTGTGCCTCAAGCTGTAAGATGCATCTTATTAAAATGAAGACTCAGCAGGCTGGAGGCGGGACCTGAAATTCTGCGCTTCCTCACAGCTACCACTCTTGCACTTTCAGTGCAAAGACCACACTCTGAGTAGCATGAGTGTAGATGAGCAGTCGGCAAACCACAGTTCCATGGGCCAATTCCGGCTTGTTTTTGTGTGGCCTGCAAGCTAAAAATGATTTCTGCATTTTTAAATGGTTGGAAAAAAAAATCAACAGAAGAACATTTCGTGACTCATGAAAATTAGATGAAATTTAAATATAGCTATCCATAAATGAAGTTTTACTGGAATGCAGCCATGCCTATTCATTTACATGTTGTTTGTGGCTGCTTTTGTGCTACAATGGCAAAGTTAAGTAGTTGACAAAGAGATCACATTGATCACAAAACCTAAAATATTGACTATTTGGCCATTACAGAAAACTTTGCCAACTCCTGCTCTAGCTGGTTAGCCAGAGGCTAGCCTCTGTATATCCCTGCTTTGCCCTTTATCTGGCTAGCCATATGACTCTGTGACTCCTGGGCAAGTTGCTTCATCTAATTAAGCCTCACTTTCTCCTTCTGTAACATGGGCATCATAGCTCCTACCTCTTGATCTGATTGGATTCGAGGTGGGAGTGTTTCTGAGCATGCCTGGTCTTCCTGGCTTATAGCAGGTATTCTGCACTTTGTTTGCTTTGCTCTCTCTGCATCAGCATTTCCTTTACCTAGATATCGCCATGACACCTGCTTACAGGGAGCCTCTAGAGGGGTACTTCTGTGGAGGTAAATGATTTAGGGGCTGGAAAAGTGTCATATTGACTATACGAAAACAGGATGGCGGCCGGGCATGGTGGTCCACACCTGTAATCCCAGCACTTTGGGAAGTCAAGGTGGGCAGATCACCTGAGGTCAGGAGTTCGAGACCAGCCTGGCCAACATGGCAAAACCCCATCTCCATTAAAAATGTAAAAAAAATTAGCCGGGCATGGTGGTATGTGCCTGTGGTCCCAGCTGCTCGGGAGGCTGAGGCGGGAGAATCACTTGAACCTGGGAGGCAGAGGTTGCAGTAAGCCAAGATCGCACCACTGCACTCCTGTCTCAAAAAATGAACAAACAAAACAAAAACAGGGTGGCATCAGAAATGCTGTCCAGTCCCCCTCCTATGGCTCTGGGGTTAGTTCTTCCTGTATATCTACAGCGTCGCCCATGCAGCTCAGCCCGTTACCAGTTACCTACTGTACCGGTTACCAATGTATGTCTCTCAGTGCCAAATTCACCCTTCTTTGCCCTGCTTTCTGATACTGGGACTAGACCCTATAGGTATTTCTCCTTTGCCAATGGGTTCGGCATTAGGCTTTGTCAATAGAGAGGATGGGAGGACACTGCCAGGCCAGAGTAAGAGGGTAGGAATTCCCTTCCAGAGTGATGCTTTTTGGCAGAGGGGCCATCCAGTCCATCACCATCTGGCCCAATAGCACCTACAGCTCACTTGAGCTGGCTCTAACATGTGACCTTCAACAATTTCTGTTTCCCCGGAGGCTGCTCCTATTAACTGAATGCAGCCTGCCTGTACCTTCTGGTGCCTTCTTCTGCCACTTGGAAGGCTATTCCTCTGCATTAGCTTTGGCCTGTACCCTGTGGCAAGTTTCTTTGCCACCTGCAGTTTGCATAATCCTGTGGCAGCCAGTTGCTCTCTAAATAGATTTTTTTTTTTTTTTTTTTTTTTTTGAGATGGAGTCTTCCACTGTTGCCCAAACTGGAGTGCAGTGTTCGCAATCCCGGCTCACTGCAACCTCCGCCTCCTGGGTTCATGTGATTTTCTTGCCTCAGCCTCCCGAGTAGCTGGGATTACAAGCATGTGCCAACACGCCCAGCTAATTTTTGTATTTTTACTAGTGATGGGGTTTCACCATGTTGGCCAGGCTGGTCTCAAACTCCTGATCTCAAGTGATCTGCCTGCCCCAGCTTCCCAAAGTGCTAGGATTACAGGCGTGAGCCACTGTGCCTGGCCTAAAGAGATTTGAATCTCAGCCTTGGAAGGAGAGGGATGGGAGGCGAATAGGGGACCTTCTAAGTTCTTGATTCTTTCCTTGTTCACTGACTTTCAGCTTTAGAGGGAGTTGCTGCTCTCTGCACTTGCTATTCTGTATCCTTTAGAGTTCTCTTTTATACCTTTGAATAATTAACCACATTCTACTAGTTAAAAGTCCTTTATCATTATAAGAGTTGCCTGGAATAATCAAACGTATAGAGATAGAAAGTAGAATAGTGGCTAGGCACAATGGCTTACACCTGTAATCCCAGCACTTTGGGAGGCTGAGGTGGGCAGATCACCTGAGCCCAGGAGTTTGACCAGCCTGGGCAACCTGGCAAAACCCATCTCTACAAAAAATACAAAAAAATTAGCCAGGCATGGCATTGCATGCCTGTAGTCTCAGCTACTTGGCATGCTGAGTCAGGTGGAGTGCTTGAGCCTGGGAGGTGGAGGTTGCAGTGAGCCAAGATCGTGCCACTGCACTACAGCCTGGGTGACAGAGCAAGACTCTGTCTTAAAAAAAAAAAAAAAAAATCCCAGAACTTAAAGTATAATTAAACAAAACAAAACAAAAAGAGACAGTAAAAAAAAAAAAAAAAAAGAAAGAAAGAAAGAAAGAAGGAAAGAAAGAAAGTAGAATAGTGATTACCAGGGTCTGGGAAGGGATGGCAGTGGGCAGTTTGTGATTAATGGGAACAGAGTTTCAGTTCTAGAGATAAAAAAGTTCTAGAGCTGGATGGTGGTGATGGTTGCATATGCATGTGAATGTACTTAATGCCACTAAACTGTACACTTAAAAATGGTTAAGATGGAGCCAGTGCAGTAGCGCACACCTATAATCTCAAATCTTTGGGAGGGTTAGGAGAGGGAATTGCTTGAAGCCCAAGTTCAAGACCAGCCTGGCAATAAAATGAGACCCTGTCTATTAAGAAAAAAAGTTTTAAGAAATGGTTAAAATCGTTGTTTTCATGTTATGTATAATTTCTCATAATTTTTAAAAAGATCTTTAAATTAAAATTTCAAATGACATATATGCTTTCTGTCTCCTGACTGGGCCTTGGCTGACACACCAGGCCATTGCAGCAGCCTCCTCAATGGCCTCACCTCCGCTCCTTCTGGCCTCTCTCTATAATGCATCTTTCTTTCTTTCTTTTCTTTTCTTCTTTTTTTTTTTTTTGAGATGTAGTTTTGCTCTTGTTGCCCAGGCTGGAGTGCAATGGCATGATCTCAGCTCACCACAACCTCCGCCTCCCGGTTCAAGTGATTCTCCTGCCTCAGCCTCCCAAGTAGCTGGGATTACAGGCATGCGCCACCACGCCTGGCTAATTTTGTATTTTTAGTAGAGTCAGGGTTTCTCCATGTTGGTCAGACTGGTCTCAAACTCCCAACCTCAGGTGACCCACCCACCTCGGGCTCCCAAAGTGCTGGGATTACAGGTGTGAGCCACTGTGCCCAGCCTATAATGCATCTTTCACCCAACAACAAAATCCATGTTCCTGAGTGCACCTCTGACCTACGATTCTCCCACTCCAAATCCCCTCCTTGGCTTTTCTCTGCTGAGTGAGTAAGGCTCTAACCCCCAAGCCAGGCATTCAGGGACCTTGACAATCTAATGCCATCTTGCCTTCCACACCTCAGCTCCTGCTACTCCCCATCACGTTCTCTTGTCCATCCAGCTAGAGTGTACCACCTTCTCTCCTCTCTGCGCACCCTGACCTTTGTTTTGACCTCTGCATTTGTTCAGGCCATTACTCCCAATTAGAATTCCTTCTACTACTCCTCCGTCCTCAGGTTGTCACATGTTTAAAGCTCAACTATTCTGCAAGGCCCTGCCCTACCAGCTCCCAGTAAGAAACATTCATCCCTTGTGACAGGTTAGGTGCATCTCTCCGTGTTATCCCTTCAAATCTTGTAATACAATCACGTACATGATTCTACTTCCCTAGAGGATTTCTGAGACTAAATCCATACTGAGATAATCTTTGTATTCCTTTAAAGTGTATAGCATACAGACTTGCACGTAACAGGCATTCTATTACAAAAAAAGTTGAAAAAAATACTTTTAAAAAGTTTATGACACTTTCTAATTCATCTTTGTTCTAGAGCACTGTATTAGTTCTTTCTTGTACTGCTGTAAAGAAATACCTGAGACTGGGTAATTTATAACGAAAAGAGGTATAATTGGCTCACAGTTCTGTAGGCAGTACAGGAAGCATGATGCTGGCATCTGCTCGGCTTCTGGAGAGGCCTCAGGAAATTTACAATCACGTGGAAGGCAAAGCAGGAGCAGGCATATCTTAACATGGTAGGAGCAGAAGGAAGAGAGGGAAAGGGTAGATGCTACACACCTTTAAACAAACACTGGACTGGGCGTGGTGGTTCATGCCTTAATCCCAGCAGTTTGGGAGGCCGAAGTGTGCAGATCACCTGAGGTAAGGAGTTTGAGACCAGCCTGGCCAAGATGGTGAAACCCCATCTTTGCAAAAATACAAAAATTAGCCGGTCATGATGGCAGGTGCCTGTAATCACAGCTACTTGGGAGGCTGAGGCAGGATAATTGCTTGAACCTGGGAGGCGGAGGTTGCAGTGAGCCAAGATCGCGCCGTCACACTCTACCCAGAGTGAGACTCCATCTCAAAAAAACAAAAACAAAAACAAAAAACAACCAACCAGATCTCAGAATAACTAACTCATTCACTCACTCTCAGGAGAACAGCACCCAGGGGATGGTGCTAACCCATTCAGGAGAACTCCGCCCCCATGATCCAATCACCTCCCACCAGGCCCCACCTCTAACACTGGTGATTACAATTTGACATAAAATTTGGTGGGGACACAGATCCAATGCATATCAGGCACACATGGCTGAGCAGTTTCTACCTTGTCTCCCAATGTAGTCTATTAGAAGTGGCTGCTTGAAGTGCTGTGTAGAGATAGATAAAGCCACATCCAGCCTCAGGGGAAAAGAGTGCATGATTAATTAGTAATGTCTTATCATTAGTACAGGATGGAAAATAACAACAAGCACAAAACAGATTTGACATTTCTGTTCTAGGTGCTTGGACGAACAGATTATCATTTAGTATATATGCTCAATTCAAAGTGGAATGTCGGGGCCAGGCATGGTGGCTCACACTTGTAATCACAGCACTTTGGGAGACTGAGGCAGGAGGATCACTTGAGGCCAGGAGTTCAAGATCAGCCTAGGCAACATGGTGAGGCCACATCTCTATAAAACATTAGCCAGGCGTGATGGCATGCGCCTGTGGTCCCAGCTACTTGGGAGGCTGAGGCAGGAAGATCACCTGAGCCCTGGAGTTCGAGGGAGCTATAATCATGCCACTACACTCTAGCCTGGATTCTTCTACAAATTCTTTGACAAACTTACACTCCTAATAAGTAGTGGGAAGATAACAGGTAGTTTTACTTTCCCCTAGAGGCTGCTCCTATTAACAGACTCCAGCCTGCCTGTACCTTCTGGTACCTTTCTCTGCCACCTGGAAGCCTATTCCTTTGCACCAGCTTTGGCCTGAACCCTGTGGCAAGTTTATTTGCCACCAGTAGGCTGCATGATCCTGTGGCAGCCGTGAGCTCTCCAAAGAAGTTTTAATCTCAGCCTTTGTGGGAAGAGAAGGGCAGTTGAAGAGGGGCCCTTCTAAGCTCTTAGTATGTCGTCCTAGTTTATAAACTCAGTCTTGTCCATCAGTTTTTGTCTAATCCAGTTGTATCCATAAAGTTCAGCTGTAGAAAGAAGCAACCTAGCTATTTTAAGTAAAAAGGCAATATGATATGGTGAATTACATGCTTAAAAAATAATTGTTAGGGTTGAAAGGCAGCTCTGGGCTGAGTCTCTGGAAATGGTTCCTAGAACAACACACAGAACTGGGCTTCCAGGGAAGCTGCTACCTCTGCCATAGCCGGGAAGGTGGGTTAAAAAACCTATCAAATTCAAGAACACCAACTCAAGCACTGTTCACAGCTTAAAAGTGGCTCACTCTTTGCATGTTCTCTCTCTCCAAATGATTTCCCTGCTCCTCCCCTCTGTTTCTGTGCCCTGGAAAGCTGTATTTTCTTTTTTTTTTTTTTTTTTTTTTTTTGAGACGGAGTCTCGCTCTGTCACCCAGGCTGGAGTGCAGTGGCGCAGTCTCGGCTCACTGCAAGCTCCGCCTCCCGCGTTCATGCCATTCTCCTGCCTCAGCCTCTCCGAGTAGCTGGAAAGCTGTATTTTGTCTCTCTCTCTCTTTTCTGGCTCCCATTGCCATTGTCACTATTATACCCTGACACAGGTTGCAGGGCTCAGCCATGACTGGGTGCTGTCAGGATAAGGGGAGCTGTAAGCCCTTGGTCTTCATCTGATTTAACCCACTATCAGAGGACTTTCCTGATGGAATCGTTTTGGGGTAGGTAGTGGGCATGGTTTTTTCAATCAATGCTTTGTGTCAGAAGATTCACGTGTACCAGGGCACTCCCACTGAACAGCTGCATCTATCTTTGATCTCACCCACAGTTTACAGCCTGTCCTATTTCTAGTGTGTGTCCCACAGTCTAGCTTGCATGACCCCTGACCCTCAGGTAAGAAGTGCTCCTGCCTGAGTAATGACTGGAGCCAGCAGAACCCTCCTTCACCCCTCTAAGATGTGAGTAGGACCAAGAGATGGGTATCCCTCCTAAACCCACTTCATGAGCGCAGGGGCCTCAGAAATCTCCAGAGGAGAAACAGCTGCCCACCCTTTTGCACAGACACATCCCCAAACTTTGAAGGTTAGGGGCCCAATACTCCTTGAGAAAGGAGAAACAGGAGACATAAATAGCAAGCACTTTTAATCTCTACAGATTCTGCATTCCCCTTATAAGGAAACTTAGATATCAATGGCTGCTAAGGTCACAAAAACAGAAACACCAGATGTGATGTGCCTCTTATAGTCTTGGCAAATACCACCTATAGTCCTGCCAGAGGGATTAAAGCTGAGCCTGTGTCTAGATCCAGCTGTCAATTGCCAGGAAATACAAAGGACAGAGGAACATGAAGAACTACACCAAAATTACACAATCAGCAAAATCCAGTCTGTGGACCCTCCACAAGTCAAACAGCCTGGGTCCATCAACTGGTGAGTTGTCACAAAATGAAGGAGATGGAGGAGGTTTGCATAGATTAAAAAACATTTAGAAGACACACCACCTTTTTTAAATGGGCTAGACTAAACCAAATCTTGGAATGTATACATGGATGATAACACTACAAAAAATATGTGGAAGTGACATAAACAATGCTCAGGATTTTTTTTTTAATGGGGAGTGGAAGGGGATTTTGACAAAGTCCTTTTCTTGTCTCTAGGTGGAGTTCACCTCATTATAATTCATTAAGCCACCATTTGAGTTCTGTGGCTTCCAGTATCTGTGTCTTATTTGCGATAACGATTATTTTTGGAAAAGAAAGAAGAAAACAGAGGTGATTTGTTTCAGAGAGGAGAATGGCTCCAGGTGAAAGGTCACTGGACCTGATGAGGAGTCCTGGGTTGGAATACCATCCATTACTGTCTCTGGAAAGCCCCACAGCTTCTTGGAGCCTCGGCTCCTTATTTACGTAGCAATGGACCAGTGTGGCCAACTCTGAAAGCCCCAATCACCCGTATCCCAAGGACCCTATGGTCAGAAGTTTTGGCAAGATGAGGTCATGAATTGCCTCACTTTTCTTTTTCTTTTTTCATTTTTTACAGACAGGGTCTTGACAAGGTCTTGCTCTGTTGCCCAGGCTGGACTGCAAAAGCACGATTGTGGCTCATTGCAGCCTCCATTGCCTGGCCTGAAGGAATCCTTCTGCCTCAGCCTCCCAAAGTGCTAGGACTAGAGGTGTGCATCACCGTGCCTGGCTAGGTTTTTATTTTTTATAGAGATGGGGTCTTATTATGTTGCCCAGGTTGGTCTTGAACTCGTGGCCTCAAGCAATGGTTCCATCTTGGCCTCCTAAAGTGCTGGGATTATAGGCATGAGCCACTGCACCCAGCCTGCCTCAATTTTCAAGTTGATATGACCCTGGGCTATTACTAAAGTTCAAGAAGTATTTTCTAAAAAAGATGCTGTCATCTAGAAAAAGGACATGTTCAATATGACAGACATTAGGAGTTTGCCCAATATTCATGTAGCCTACAGTCTTGTTTCCCTACTAACAGAACCCTAAGTATTGAGGGCAGCAATTTGCCCAGCTGAAAGAAAGTAGGTTTCCCAGGTACCCATATGCTAGGGGTGGCCTGTGAGGACAGTAGGTGGGGCTTCCAGGAAATCTATTGTTTGTTTTTCTGATAAAAGTAACAGGCTCAACTGGCTTATGATTTTTACCTTCCTCGGCTTCATACCTGGAATGAGGATGAATGCCTGGAGGCACTACAGCTGTCCATTGAGCCTGAGAAAGAGGATCACATGCTAAGTATGGCAGAGAAGGAAGATGGCAGAAGCTTGAAGTTTTTTCTGTTTTTGTTTTGAGATGGGGTCTCGCTATGTCACCCAGGCTGGAGTGCAGTGGCACAATCTCGGCTCACTGCAACCTCCGCCTCCCACACTCTAGCAATCCTCCCACCTCAGCCTCCCAAGTAGCTGGGACCACAGGCGCACACCACCAAGCCTGGCTAATTTTTTTATTTTTTGTAGAGATGAGGTCTCACCATATTGCCCAGGCTACTCTCAAACTCCCGGGCTCAAGCAATCTGCCCACCTTGGCCTCCCAAAGTGTTGGAATTATAGGCATGAGCCACCATGCTTGGCTAAGCTTGAGTTCTTATTGGTTTCACAGCCACTGCTCCATCCCTGGTCGCTGCTTCCAGACTTCTGACGTGTAATGAAATGAAACCCCTTGGTTGTTAAACCCATGTGATTGAGTTTCTGTTAACTGCAACCAAATAACTCACTAAAAGATTGAATTTCTCTATCTGCAGAAAGAGAGTACTCTCAGAATTAAAGGAGGGATTTACCTGAAAACGAGCAACTAACATTGTAATAGTCACACTTATACTGCCAGGGTATCTAAGAGGTGATGCGAAAAGACCTTTGCTCTTGCCCAGATGTAGAAATGGCACCAATATAGAAGTTCCCTTGGTTTTGCTGACAGACAGTGAGGAGTAAATGTTTTGGGATAGGCTGGGTGTGGTGGCTCACGCCTGTAATCCCAGCACTTTGGGAGGCTGAGGTGGGCAGATCACTTGAGGTCAGGAGTTTGAGACTAGCCTGACCAACATGATGAAATGCCGTCTCTACTAAAAATACAAAAATTAGCTGGGCGTGGTGGTGCACAACCGTAATCCCAGCTACTTGGAAGGCCGAGGCAGGAGAATCGCTTGAATCCAGAAGGCAGAAGTTGAAGTGAGCTGAAATTGTGCCACCATACTCTAGCCTGGGTGACAGAATAAGACTCTGTCTAAAAAAAAAAAAAAAAAAAAAAAAAATTCCAGATAACAGAGTGGAGAGTAGGTGATTCTGAGACTTCCAACAGAGTTCCCAGGAAACTAATTAGAATGTGAACATAGAAGAGCTTAATAAGCAATAGGACACCATGCACCTAGATGGGGTGATTATGTTCATTTTAAACTCTTTTATACATGGTAAAAGTAAAATTGAGACTTCCAAAATATAAAGAACCATAGTGGGAAGAGCACTGGATTTTGGGCCAGAGGGATCAATGTTCAAGACCCGTCACTTGTTGGCTGTGAAACCTCGGGCAAGTTAAGTCATTTTGCTTCTCTAAGTCTCATTTTCTGCATCAGCTAAATGTGTGATGTGCCTGCCTTGTGAGATCGTAGGGAGGGCTGGATCTGATGATGTGGGTGAAGGTGCCCACCGCAGCCTGTGTGACTCTCAGCACGTGCTCTACAAATGTAAGCCCTTTGTCCCTTTTCTCTTGCACCCAGTAAGTTCTCATTAACTAACAGTTCAAGTTAAATCTAAATTGTGATCTCAAGACTAAACAGAACTTAATTGTTCTCTGGTCCAGCCCCCTTCTGAGGCCAGTACCTCAGCTTCAATATCTGTTCCAGATGGAAAGTCAACCTCTGCACACTCTCAGGAAAGGATACTCACTCGGCCTAAGGCAGCCCCTTCAAACTCTGGGCAGCTCTGCCTGTTGCCAGGTTATTTTCTGGACTGAGTTGAAATCTGTCTCCCAGGGCTTCCTCCCAGGAACCAGACTATAGCCCTTTTCTGACTGCTTGAGCACTGACTCCTTGAATTTGAGCCATGTGCAGCCCCTCCCTGGTTCTCTGGATGACACAGTCACTCTCTGCCAAGGTTACTGCCTCTTCCATTGCACCAGGTGATTGGTCTGCACTGGTCAGAATTACGTCTAGAGCAGCCATTTCCCACAGCACCCACTCCCTATAGGTCAGATGCTGGCTATCAACCCACAGACCAAATCTGGATTGTGGATGTGTTTTTTGACTTCACAGTGTTTTTTAAAAAATGGAATTAACCAGAAGCTTTCATATTTTAAAAAATCCAAGTAGGCTGGGTGTGGTGGCTCATGCCTGTCATCCCAGCACTTTGGGAGGCCGAGGTGGGTGGATCACCTGAGGTCAGGAATTTGAGACCAGCCTGACCAACGTGGTGAAACCCCGTCTGTACTAAAAATACAAAAATTAGCCAGGCTTGGTGGCGGGCACCTGTAATCTCAGCTACTCGGGAGACTGAGGCAGGAGAATTGCTTGGAGGCAGAGGTTACAGTGAGCTGAGATTGAGCCATTACACCCCAGCCTGGGCAACAAGAGCGAAACTCTGTCTCAAAAAAAAAAAAATAAATCCAGGTAATTATAAAAAATTTGTCAATACCATTACCAAGTCTTCTTTCCCATATGCTAGGATTTGGCTGGAGCTGAGTAGAAGCTGCCCCAAACACAGGGGCACAGGGGTCGGCCATTCACCTAGCTGTCTTTAATGCCCACTAGCCCACCATTTATGTTTAATACTTGGTTCCTATTGGCATTAGGGTTTGCAACCTGAACTCCATTCAATGGGGTCCTCCTTCTAGGCAAACAGTTCACTTTTAGTCAGGACCACAGTAATCCACATCCTCAAAAGTAACTTGACTTTCTGCAAAATCCTTTTTGGATACCACCTTTGAATATTCATCCTAAAGAAACACTTTCATGTGTTCTTAAGTAACATGAGTAAGTATTTTATCACAGTATTGCTAATAATAAAGATTAGCTGAGAATAATTTAAATACCTATCTACTGGGAAGTGGCTAAGTCAACTGAAGTATCTCCATGTCATGGAATACTATAAAATAATAATATAGACATAAAATGATATAGTATATTAAAGTAGTATATTAATAATTAATATAATATAGTAATAATAACAAGATAGTAATAATAGTAATAGGCTATATGTTCAGACTTTAAAAAATCTCTATATTAAGCAAAAACAGTAAGTTGCAATATAATATAAAATATATAATTTATATGTAAAAACAACGTATTTACATATAGGTTTATGTATGTAAATAGGTAGAAAAAGCCTGAGAAGACAACAAACTAAATTTATAGCAGTAGTTACTTTTAAAATGGGACTGGAGATCGGGTGCAGTGGCTCAAGCCTGTAATCCCAGCACTTTGGGAGGCAGAGGTGGGCAATCATCTGAGGTCAGGAGTTCAAGAGCAGCCTGGCCAAAATGGTGAAACCCCGTCTCTACCAAAAATACAAAACCTTAGCCGGATATGATGGCAAACACCTGTAGTCCCAGCTACTTGGGAGGCTGAGGCACGAGAATCGCTTCAGCCTGGAAGGCAGAGGTTCCAGTGAGCCGAGATCGTGCTATTGCACTCCAGCATGGACAACAAGAGCAAAACTCTGTCTCAAAAAAATAAATAAAATAAAATGGGACTGGAATTAGGGATAATAGTCAAGAAAGACTTTGGCTTTCTTAGTATTGTTTTGATTTTTTTAGTGAGAATGTATTTATGTCTTGTTTGGGTTGTAGAAATCAAATTAAAAAGACAATTCCTGCTGGGCGCAGAAGCTCATTTCTAACACCAAGACTGAATATGGAGAAATAAGTCACCCAGAATCACATTCTGTTTGTGAGCTTAGTTAACATGTCATGCATTTCTACAGAGTCTGTAACTCCAGGCTTTTTTGGGGATAGTTCCAATTTCAAATGTTCTGTGTCCTCATAACTATACTCATTCTTGCCAGACGTAGGCTTCTGACTTTAGGTATGGAAAATACAGTCACTGTATACCTTATACAAATTGCTGTTTCTAAGCAACTACGTATCAAGGATATATCAAATTTACCAAAAATATACCCTGGAAGCATTTCTGTCCCCAAACAGCGTTCCATAATGCATCACTTCTGACCAATATAAATTCTTGTGGCCTCAGAGGATAAGGGAAATTCATGCAAGTGTTCCACCTCGGCTCCAAATGACATAATGACAGCCCAGTTGAAAATGGCACGCAGAGGGCATTGCGCTGTGGGGACGTGACGCCTGCAGGCCCTCACATTCCTTCAGAGTCTGAGTGCTGAATCTGGCCTCTACCAGCACCCCCTCACCTCCAGACAGATGCCTCTCTCTGTGTGAGGCAGTCCAGGGAGAGGCTGGCTGGGGTATTTCCACGTCTCACAGGAGCCTCCTATCTAAGACATCTGAGACAAAACTGGGATTTGGTCTCTGAGCAGAGGAGGAGAGGACTACTCACAAAATCACAGACCTTCCGACGAGACATAACCTGGTGTGTAAAGGTACTAACAGGACCCGGACAAGCCCAGGAGGTAAGCTTCCCCCAGAGAAGGAGCTTAGCCACAGCAAAAGGATCTGAAGTTTTTTAATTTCTTTTTTCTTCTTCTTCTTCTTCTGTTTTTCTTCTTCTTCTTCTTCTTCTTTTTTTTTTTAGAGATAGGATCTTGCTATGTTGCCCAGGCTGGTTTCAAATTCCTGGACTCAAGCGATTATCCCACCTTGGCCTCTGGAAGTGCTGGGGTTACAAGTGTGAGCCACTCTACCTGGCCCTGAATTTTGATTGGGCCAAGAGGAGTGATACAAATGTAAAGAAAACCACAATGAGATTCCTCTTCACATCCATTAGTATGGCTGTTATTAAAACAACAACAGCACAAAAACAACAAAATAACACATGTTGGCAAGGATGTGGTGAAATTTGAACTCTAGTGCATTGCTGGTAGAAACGTGAAAGGGTGAGTTTCCTGGGAAAAATAGTCTGGCAGTTCCTTGAAAAATTAACTTCAGGCCGGACACGGTGGCTCACGCCTGTAATCCCAGCACTTTGGGAGTCCGAGGCGGGAGGATCTTGAGGTCAAGAGGTCGAGACCATTCTGGCCAACATGGTGAAACCCCGTCTTTACTAAAAATACAAAAATTAGCTGGGCATGGTGGTGCGTGTCTGTAGTCCCAGCTACTCGGGAGGCTGAGGCACGAAAATCACTTGAACCAGGGAGGCAGAGGTTGCAGTAAGCTGAGATCGCGCCACTGCACTCCAGCCTGGGCGACAAAGCCAGACTCCGTCTCAAAAAAAGAAAAAAAAAGAAAAATTAACTTCAGAATTACCCTATGATACAGTAATTCTACTTCCAGGTATATCTCCAAAATATTTTGGTTTTTTTTTGTTTTGTTTTGTTTTTGATACGAAGTCTCACTCTGTTGCCTAGGCTGGAGTGCAGTGGCGCGAGCTCACTGCAGCCTCTGCCTCCTGGGTTCAAGCAATTCTCCTTCCTCAGCTTCCTGAGTAGTAGCTGGGATTACAGGCACATGCCACCACAACTGGCTAACTTTTGTATTTTTAGCAGAGACAGAGTTTCGCTATGTTGGCCAGGATGGTCTCAAACTGACCTCAAGTGATCCACCCGCCTCAGCCTCCTGAAGTCCTGGGTTTACAGGTGTGAGCCACTGTGCCTGGCCAGAAGATTTGAAAGCAGGGACTCAAACAGATATTTGTACACCAATATTCCAAACAAGGGCTGAAAGGTGGAAGCAACACAAATGTACCTCAGCTGGTGAAAAGATCGAGAAAATGTGGTATGTACATGTAATAGAATATTAGTCAGCCTTAAGAGGAAGACAATTTTTATTCATGCTATGACAGGGATGAACCTTGAAGACATTTTGCTAAGTGAAATAAGCCAGTCACAAAAGGGCAAATACTGTGTGTGATTCCACTTACATGAGGTACCAACAATAGCCAAATTCATGAAGGCAGAAATTAGAATGGAGTCTCCTGCCCAGATGGAGGAGCAGGGAATTATTCAGAGTTACTGCTTAATGGGTACAGAGTTTCAGTTGGGGAAGATGGAAAAGTTCTGGAAATAGATAATGGTGATGGTTGCAGAACAGTGTGAATGTACTTCATGGCACTGAATTGTACACTTAAAATGGTTAAAATGGGCTGGGCACGGTGGCTCACGCTTGTAATCCCAGCACTTTGGGAGGCCAAGGCGGGCGGATCACGATGTCAGGAGATTGAGACCATGGTGAAACACCGTCTCTACTAAAAATACAAAAAAAAAAATTAGCCGGGCGTGGTGGCGGGCGCCTGTAGTCCCAGCTACTGGGGAGGCTGAGGCAGGAGAATGGCGTGAACCCTGGAGGCGGAGCTTGCAGTGAGCCGAGATTGCACCACTGCACTCCAGCCTGGGCGACAGAGTGAGACTCTGTCTCAAAAAAAAAAAAAAAAAAAAAAAAAAAAAAAATGGTTAAAATGGTAAATTTGATGTTATGTATATGGAACTACAGTTTTTTATAAAAGGATGAAACTCAGAAAGCCAGAGTCACCTCAAAGGTCTCTGTGGCTGCTCAGGCCTCAGCCTACTGTGAATGGATGGGACTGTGGGAACAAAGTCTTAGATACTATGTATTAGAGCTGGTTATATGCCATTCCACACAAAAGGCCATCGTAATCCAGAGGGAGTCAAAACTAATGACACCTTTGGATGGGTTGAGCTTGGCTCTTTATTCTTGCTTTGGTGGTTGTCGGGAGGGTAGAAATTTATCTTCAACGCCACACAGTGTGTGTTGTGCTCAGCTTGCCTTAGAAGGTTATGCTTTTCTTCTTTACTTTTTTCCCTTCCTTAGGAGGGAAAAATTTTTCAAGGAACTGCCAGACTATTTTTCCTAGCAGACTCACCCTTTCCCATTTCTACCAGCAAGGCACTAGAGTTCAAATTTCACCACATCCTTGCCAACATGTGTTATTTTGTTGTTTTTGTGCTGTTGTTGTTTTTAATAAAAGCCATCCTAATGGGTGGGCCTTCCTTAGGAGGCAGCCACGTATGAAATCCATGTGCCTGTGTTAATGCAAAGGTGGAATTTCCTATGGCTGGCATGCTCACTGCACAGAGATGGAAGGCCAGTTGGGTGGAAAGGATGAGAAAGCTGAGGTCCTGGAGGGCTCTGAGGGACGGGGTATTATTGTAGAACTCTGTTTTATGTCTGCGCAAGATGGGGAATGTGAGATAAGATTGCTGCATGGCCAAGAGGGTAGGGTGTGAGTATTGAAGCAGTGGAGCAGGGTGGTGTATATTTACAAAAGCTCTCATTAAGAGATTCTTATCCCAACTCTGGGAGGCAGGCATGACTATGGACTATCTCTACAGATTGGGTAAGAAAGTGAGGCTTAGAGACCGGGCGCAGTGGCTCATGCCTGTAGTCCCAGCAATTTGGGAGGCTGAGGCAGGTGGATCACTTGAGGTCAGGAGTTCAAGACCAACCTGGTCACCATGGTGAAGCCCCATCTCTACTAAAAAATTACAAAAATTAGCCTGGCATAGTGGTGTGTCCCTGTAGTCCCAGCTACTCGGGACTCAGGAGGCTGAGGCAGGAGAATCACTTGAACCCAGGAGGCGAAGTTTGCAGTGAGCCGAGATCACGCCACTGCACTCTAGCCTGGGCAGCATAGTGAGACTCCATCTAAAAAAAAAAAGAAAGTGAGGCATAGAGAAAAGAAGGAATTTATCTAAATTGCTGCAATGAATTAGCAGTGCAGCCAGAACCAGAACCATGTTTCCTGTACCCAGGTCCAAAGCATTTAGTACTTGTCCTATGGAATCTAAAAACTGAGGGTCTCAAGCACATTATTGGCTCTCACTGACACATTACATGGTAAATTAGCAAGTATAGCAATTCAGACTGAAGCTAGAATAATTATTGATACAATAGGTGTGGCTACAATTCAAAGATGGCCCCCATGATCTCTTCCCTCTGGTGTTATGCCCTTGAGTATGGGTGTGACCTGTGACCTGCTTCCAACATAGAATATGGCAGAGGTTATGGGATATCACTACTGTAATTACATTATATTGTATAGCAAAAGTGACAGGAGTTTGCAGATGTTATTAAGGCCCCTAATCAGTTGACTTTGAATTAATCAAAAGGCAGGTTATCCTGGGTGGGCCTGGCCCAATCAGAGGAGTCCTTTATAAAGGGCTCAGGCATTCCCTAAAGTCAGGGATTCCAAGCAGCAGAAATAAGGGTCCTTTCTCTCTGTCTCTCTCTCCCCTGCACCACCTTTTCATCTGCTGCTGACTTTAAAGAAGCAGGCTGCCATAAATTCTACAGCTACAAAGAAGTGAATTCTTTCAAAAACCTGAGGAAATTTAGAAGCAGTTCCTCCCCTAGTCTATCCTGAAAATAATGCAACTCAGACAACACCTTGATTTTAGCCCTCTGGGATCCTGAGAAGGGAACTCAGTTAAATCACACCTGGATTACTGATCTTGGACTTCCAATTCAGAAAATAGTAAGGATGTTGTTTTAAGCTGCTTCATTTGTGGTAATTTGTTATGCTGCAATGGAAAACCAATATAATAGGTAAGTAAATTGGTTCTGTCCAAAAATATTTAGAGAGGAAAAACCATATCCTAAGGGGTTGCCAAATAAACGTAACTTTAGAAGGTGTAAGAATCCATCTACCGGCCGGGCACGGTGGCTCATGCCTGTAATCCCAGCACTTTGGGAAGTCAAGGCAGGTGGATCACTGCATGAGATTGCTTATTGCCAAGAGGATAGGGTGTGAGTATTGAAGCAGTGGAGCGGGGTGGTGTATATTTACAAAAGCTGTCATTAAGAGATTCTTATCCCAACTCTGGCAGGCAGGCATGACTATGGACTATCTCTATAGATTGGGTAAGAAAATGAGGCTTAGAGGCCGAGCACGGTGGCTCATGCCTGTAATCCCAGCACTTTGAGAGGCCGAGGCATGTGGATCACCTGAGGTCAGGAGTTCGAGACCAGCCTGGCCAACATGGTGAAACCCTGTCTCTACTAAAAATACAAAAATTAGCCGGGTGTGGTGGCATGCGCCTGTAATCCCAGCTACTCAGGAGGCTGAGGCAGGAGAATTGCCGGAACCTGGGAGGTGGAGGTTGCAGTGAGCCGGGATCACACCATTGCACTCCAGCCTGGGTGACAACAGGGAGACTCTGTCAAAAAAAAAAAAAGCACCTACTTAGCTGAATCCTTATCCTCTTCAGCTCCTCTTAAAGTTTAAAGATACATAAAACTGTGGAGTTCAGGAGGTGCTTTTGCACATAGGATTTCACTGAGTCTTGCTAACAACCATGCAAAGAAGGTATTATTTTTATACCCACTTGACAGGTGAGGAAACTCAGACTCAGGTTCGGAGAATGGTTCTTTTAACACATATTCATAAGGCACTTTCTCTCAGACACTGTTCTAAGTACTGATGATGCATCAGTGAAACAAACACACAAAAGGAGCTTATAGTACAGGAGAGCTTACAGTGGGGATTAAATGATGTATGTAGATATTAAATAATCTGCCTAGAATTCTGGTTAGCAAAGAGTGAAAATTAGAGCCCTGATCTATCTAGCTTCCAAAGTTTATGTTTTTGGCACTATAAAAAGATTTAATTTGAATTCCCGGCTCTGACATTAAAATTGTTTTGTAAATGTGTGTATACACATATATTTTCCTTTCTTTTAGTATTGTATTCCTTAAAACGAAGTTACTGTGCACAACCCATGCTTAAGGAGTGCGGTAATTATGTTCTCTGTTTTTTAGGGTGGAGTATCCACATAATTTATTTGGAATTCTCTCTCTTTTTTTTTTTTTTGGTTAAGGTGGAGTTTCACTCTTTGCCAGGCTAGAGTGCAATGGCGCTATCTTGGCTCACTGCAACCTCCACCTCCTGGGTTCAAGTGATTCTCCTGCCTCAGCCTCCTGAAGAGCTGGGATTACAGGCATGCGCCACCATGCCTGGCTAGTTTTGTATTTTTAGTAGACATGGGGTTTCTCCATGTTGGTCAGGCTGGTCTTGAACTCCTGACCTCAGGTGATCCACCTGCCTCGGCCTCCCAAAGTGCTGGGATTATAGGCATGAGCCACTGCGCCCGGCCAGAATTCTTTAGCATAGGATATTTATCTCTTCTACCCCATTCATTTATTTATTCAATAATTTATTTATATCAGTATGGACTCAGAGACATTTATTTCACACTTTGGATTATAATAAAATGCTATGTATTTTGTTGCTCAAATTGTTCCAGCTATGGTTACTGTTACCTCTTTCAGTGGACTCTTCCTGTATCCCTTTGACATATCCCCAAGAAAGTTGTTGCACAAATTTGAGTATTTCCTTACTTTCTGGCACTACAAGATGCTCCAGGCTCATCTTATATATTCCGGCCCCAGTCCTAGAATCAAACATTTCTCCAAGCAGCCCTGACTGCTCGTACTGAAGAATGGTATTAGCAATCAGGATCTGCCCAGTAGGTGTACTAACTGCTACTGAGGCACTTTTACTTCTGTATTTTTAGATTGAGCACTTTATCTCTGAGTGAAGTAATTATAATTAAGTCTTCCATATTTTGTATACAGGTTGATTCTAAAAGTTAAAATAAATAAACAGCAAAAGAATGAATTTGGGGCTGGGAACGGTGGCTCACGCCTGTAACCCCAACATTTTGGGAGGCCGCAGTGGGAGGATCACCTGAGGTCAGGAGTTCGAGACCAGCCTGGCCATCATGGTGAAACCCCGCCTCTACTAAAAATACAAAAATTAGCCGAGCTTCGTGGCAGGTGCCTGTAATATCAGCTACTCAGGAGGCTGAGGCAGGAGAATTGCTTGAACCTGGGAGGCAGAGGTTGCAGTGAGCCAAGATCATGCCACTGTACTCCAGCCTGGGCAACAAGAGTGAAACTCTGTCTCAAAAAAAAAAAAAAAAGAATTTGGACCTCTACTTCACAACGTATGTATAAAATTAACTCAAAATTGACCAAAGTTCTAAACGTAAGAGCTAAAACTTAAATCTTAGAAGAAAACATAGGCATAAATCTTTACGAACTTGGATTAATAATTTTAAAAATATGACACCAAGAACATAAGTAACCAATAAAAAAGTAGGTAAGTTGGACCTCGTCAAATTAAAAACTTTTGTGGTTCAAAAGACATTATCAAGAAAGTAAAAACAGCACACAGAATGGAAGAAAATATTTGTATATCATATATGATCTCACATGATAAGATTCTAGTACTAGAATATATAAAGAATTCTGAAAACTCAGCAGTTAAAAAGACAACCTAATTATTAAATGGGCAAAGGACTTGAATAGACATTTTCCCAAACAAATATACAAATGGGCATTGATCACATTAAAAAAGAAGCTCAATGTCATTAGTCATTAGGGAAATGCAAATCAAAATCACAATCAAATACCACATCGCACCCACTAGGACGGCTACAATAAAAAACATGGGCAATAATAAGTGTTGGAGAGGATGTGGAAAAATTGAAACCCTCATAGATTGTTGGTGGGAATAAAACAATTTTGCAGTTTCTCAAAAGGCTAGATCTAGAGGCTGGGCATGGTAGCTCACACCTGTAATCTCAGCACTTTGGGAGGCTAAGGCAGGCGGATCACTTGAGGTCAGGAGTTCGAGACCAGCCTGACCAATATGATGAAACCCTGTCTCTACTAAAAATACAAAAATTAGCTGGTCGTGGTGGCGTGTGCCTGTAATCTCAGCTACTCTGGAGGCTGAGACAGGAAAATCGCTTGAACCCGGGAGGTGGAGGGTGCAGTGAGCCGAGATTGCTCCATTGCCCTCCAGCGTGGCCAACAAGAGCAAAACTCCATCTCGAAATAAAATAAAATAAAATAAAATAAAATAAAATAAAGGTTAGATCTAGAGTTACCATATGACCCACAAATTCTATTCCTAGGTATATATTCAAGAAAACTGAAAGCACATGTTAATAAAATGTTTATATCAACATTACTCATAATAGCCAAAAAGTGAAAATAACCCAAATGTCTACTAACTGATGGATGGATAAAGAAAATGTGGCATGTCCATACAATGGAATATTATTCAGCATTAAAAGGGAATGAGGTATTGATGCATGCTACAACATAGGAACCTTGAAAGCATTATGTTAAGTGAAACAATCCAGACACAATGGCTACATGTTGTATTATTTCATTTATATGAAATGCCCAGAATAGGTAAATCCATAAAGACAGAAAGTAGATTCGCAGTTGCCAGCAGCTGGGGAAAGGGGCTGTGGAGTGTGACTGCTAACGGGCACAGGGTTTCTTTTTGGGGTTATGAAAATGTCCTGAAATTAGCTAACAGTGACGGTTACCCCTTCTGTAGATCCATTAAAACCCACTGGATTGTATACTTTAAAGGGGTGAATTTTATCACATGTGAATTAATCTCAAGCAACAAACCTTAGAGATACTTTTAGGCTTAAAAAATGTTTATAGCAACATTATTCACAGGCTGGGCACAGTGGCTCATGCCTGTAATTCCAGCACTTTGGGAGGATCACTTGTGCCCAGGTGTTCAAGGCTGCAATGAACTGTGATTGAGCCACTGCATTCCAGCCTGGGTGACAGAGTGAGACCTTGTCTCAAAAAAAAAAATAACTTTTAAAAATTAATAAGCAGCATTTACATTATATAATAATTAGATAGATGATAGATAGGTAATACATGTTTGAGTCACATGGGGTAAATTCCTACGAGCGGAACTTTTACATGAAAGTGTGTATGCATTTTTTTTCTCTAGACCTCCTCCATAGTCAAGGTATAATAAGTTTTTTTTGTTTTTTTGTTTTTTTTTGTTTTTTAAATGGGGTCTCCTTATGTTGACCGGGCTGGTCTGAAACTCCTGAGCCCAAGTGATCCTCCCACCTTGGCCCCCCAAAGTGTTGGGATTACAGGCATGAGCCACCATGTCCAGTCTTGTATGCATTTTCAGTCACAGCAGATGATCTTCCATGGAGGTTGTCCTAATTTACACTCCCTACAACAGTTCATGGGGTGCCTTTGGCCCCACACGATTGCCAACAGGGATATTATTCAGCATTTTAGTTCTTCCACCTCTCATAGTGTCTCACTGTAGTTTAATTAGCATTTCTCTTACGTGTAAGAATGAGCATCTTTTCATATATTTTTAAGACATTGTCCTTTTCTTTTGTTTGTCCATATTCTCTGTCCAATTTTCTATTGAATTATTGGTCTATATTTCATTGAGTTTTAAGAATGTTTAATATACTACTAAAATTAGCCTTTATTGATTCAATGATTCATGTGTTCAAACAGTTTCCCCAGGCTGAGCATGGTGGCTCACCCCTCTGTAATCCCAGCAATTTGGGAGGCTGAGGCAGGGAGATCACTTGAGGTCAGGAGTCTGAGATCAGCCTGGCCAACATGGCAAAACCCCATCTCTACAAAAATACAAAACTTAGCCTGGTGTGGTGTTGGGTGCCTGTAATCCCAGCTTCTTGAGAGGCTGAGGCAGGAGGATTGCTTGAACCTGAGCAGCAGAGAGGTTGCAGTGAGCTGAGATAGAACCACTGCACTCCAGCCTGGGCAACAGAGAGAGACTCCGTCTCAAAACAAAACAAAACAAAACAAAACAAAGAAACAAACAAAAAAAACCTACAACATCAAAGTTTGCTAACTGCTGTACACTATCTGGTGTTGCTTCAAGAGTTCCAGTGACCTCTCTTTCGGGATGTTTCATTCTCCTGCTTCAATCCACTCTCACTTCTTCGGGTCTATTGCTCGACTGTCTGCTGGGACAGCCTCTACTGCTTTCCGGGTTGGTTTCACTGTTCATGGAACCCATGTTTTTATTTTCCTGGTTTTCTCCTTCATTTTCCTGTTGCACTTTTTGGTTGTTGTTTTTGTTGTCCCCCTGCTTCACTGCCCTTCCCCCACCAGCAGAACTTGGACACTTTTGAGCTCTGTGATTTGGGACAAGCAATGGGACCTCCCTGACCCTCAGCTTTCTTCTCTGTGAAGATGATAACACCTTCCCCACAGGATGAATTGAGATGGTGGGGTGGAGAGTGCTCAGCGCTGTGCCTGGCATGTTGTAGGAGATCAAAAATGGTGGCCCATCTGGAGCTAAGCAGTGAGGCAGCTAACTCGGTGCTTTGGTGGCTCCTCCTCCCTCCGCTCCTCTCCCAATCTCCCTCAACAGGATTTCTTTTCCAGCCCTCACCTTCAAAGAAGGATTATATGGTCATTTGCACCAAGGCATCTCCAGGAATCAGAATGGTTCATGAGTTTTCTAAAAAGTATTTATGATGGAAAATTTCAGATGCACACAAAACTAGAAAGAATAGCATAATAAACCACCATGTACCCAGCTACAGCATGTATTAACCCATAGACACGTTTATTTTACCTGTATCTTCATGCATTCTCCATGCCCCACTCTTCATGCATAAGGGATCACTTTGAATCAAATCCCACATCTCACATCATTTCACTTGTAAACATTTCAGTAGGTAGCTCTGAAAGATAAAAATTAAAAACATACAATGCCGTAAGTGCACCTAGAAAGTTAAAATAATGTATTAGTATAATACCATCCACTGTTTAGATTTCTCTGATTTTATTATCATCTTTAAAAATGGTTGGTTTGTTGCAATCAAGATGCAAGCAAAATCCACGTATGGGGTTTGGTTGCTATGTCTCTTTAGTTTTTTTGAGTCTAAAGGCTTCTCCTCTCTTTTATTTTCTTCCTCTTGCCATTTATTTGTTGTTGTCTTTTCTCCTGTGATTATTGTCCTATATCTAGAGTTAGCCACATTCCAGGGTTTGCCAGTTGCAACCTTGGGATGTCATTTTACCCAGAGGCTGATTCTTTGGTGCCTTTGGTCCAGTGTAGACATGCAGCATGCAGGCAGGAGAGGGCTCAATGAAAGGACAGTAGGTCATCTTTTCCAACCTTGCCACATCAGTGCCCTGAGCAGCCACACCACTAAAGTGCTCTGGTGAATTTCTTTTCCAACACCCTAATGCTGAGGCTTTCCAGCCATCCACCCATCCATCCATCACTCATTTCCTTGGCCATCCACCAGCCATTAAATGTGAGGATACTATGGCCCAGGCACTGAGCCAAGTGGTGAGGATACAGGGCTCAATCAGACCCAGCCTTGATCCTCAGGGTGGTCAGGGACAGTGCAAAAACAAGCAAGGAGATAAAAGATGCTGGTACTAGGCTTTCCTGCTGCATCCTCCTTGCAGACATGTGTGAAAGGGAGCATACGGCAGGAGTCCTACTGGACATTAGAAAAAGCTTCCAAAGGCCAGGCATGATGGCTCACGCCTGTAATCCCAGCACTTGGGGAGACCAAGGCAGGTGGATCACCTGAGGTCAGGAGTTCGAGATCAGCTTGACCCACATGGAGAAACCCCACCTCTACTAAAAAATACAAAATTAGTTGGGCATGGTGGTGCATGCCTATAATCCCAGCTCCTCAGGAGGCTGAGGCAGGAGAATTGCTTGAATCCGGGAGGTGGAGTTTGCAGTGAGCTGAGACTGTGCCACCGGACTCTAGCCTGGACAACAAGAGTGAAACTCCGTCCCCCACAAAAAAAAAAAAAAGAAGAAGAAGAAAAGAAAAAGCTTCCAAAGTGGCTCCTGAAATGTCTGTCACAGGACTCAGCCAGGCAAGGGGGAGAGAGTGAAGGGCGAGGAGGAAAGAGAGGACATTCAGAACAGGCGAACTGCAGGTGCAAAGGCCTGGAATCTAGGGAAAGCAGAGTCTGTGGGAGGAACAGCCAGTGTTTCAGGATGGCTAAAGCAGAGGTTGTGAAGTGCAGGGACGGCTTTAGACCTTAGAGGCCCCAGGCACTGTTATTTTCCAAGGCCCCACCCCCACACTATACCATGCTTATTAAAATTCACCCACATCACACAGGAAATATGAGTTATATATGGCTACCTAAGGTTTACGCCAGTTGCAAAGACAATTGACATGTTGCATTTTGTAGACATTTAATTACATATTTATCAATTACAGCTTGATGGCCTTCTTGTTTTATCAGTTTTGGAGGATGTACATAAATACATAGAGAGTCTCAAAACTAATCTTGTAGCTATGCCTGTGATGGGCTAATTGATGAATCAGTGCTGGAGAATGGGTTGCAGTGGGAAATGAGGCTGGAGAGGCCCGTGAACTGCCATCCCAGAGGGCCAGGGATGTCCTGCAGGGAGCTTGGCATGAGAAACCTTGGAGAGTTTTAAGCAAGGGCTGATGTCGGCTGCCTAGAAAGGCATGGGTGGGAGAAGCCTGGAGACAGGGATCCCAGGGAAATGCCCATGCAGTTAGTCTATTTCTGCTGCAAGTAAGCATGCATTTGTAGGCTTGATGCTTTTTTTCTGCTTCTCCAGCCCTGGCCTGGGTCAATCCTTGGGGCCCAGACTGAGCACGTGATGGCGGTGGAAAGAAGCCCTGCTTCCTCCAGAGGGCGTTGCAGGACAGCTTTTCTTAGACAGGGGCTAGTATGTGCAGCTTCTGCACCGGGATACTGGTTGACAAGTTTGGGTGGGCTGGAAGCCAGCACCTAGGGAGGTCCCTGGAAGGGGCCAGCCTCGCCAGGAGAGAAGGGACCTGGCCCTTCAGGGTCAAGCTCAACAGAGGAAAAGATCTCAGGGCATCCAGAACCCAGTGGCTTTCAGCACCTGCATGAAAATCAGAAATCAGCCAGATTACCCCATATTGCCCAAGAGGAAACTGAGGCCAGAAAGTGATGAAGCTTGCCCAGGACCCCAGAGGGTGTTAGAGGCAGGCCAGAACCAGAGGACAGCTCTGTCCCAGCACTTGCCCTCCTTTAATTAGGTGGGTGGTCATATCGCAGTGGTCAGAGACATTGCAAACAATAATAATAAATATTGAGCACTTGTTACATGCAAGGCAGTATGGTAAGCACATTATATTTGTTATGTCCTTTCATCCTAGCAACTTCTCTGGAAGTGGAGTAATACCTCCCCCATGTCCTACATAAGACAATGGATACACTGGAGGGTTAAAGCCATGCCTTGCCTAGAATTACACAGCTGCGCTTAACAGCTGGAAAACCCCAAAGGGTCCCTCTGACTCAGCCCCTGTGTGCTCAGTTTTAATTTTGGGAGGGAAATAACAATGCCACCTTATAATACTTTCTAAGAACATGAATTTTATTCAATGAAGTGGCCTTCTAGAGCTGGAAAATGAATTCATATACTCTTCATATTTTTAACAACGACGTCGTGGTTGATCCGTAGCCAAGAAGTTAGATTAACCAGGACACTTCTGGCCCCAAGCACTCTAGCTGGTTGATTAATGGAGACATTGCCATGCCAGCTAAGAGGCTTTGGAGTGCAAAATAGGATGAATTGCTCTTAGCAGAGACATAAATCCTAAACTCAAATCCTCACATTTGGGCAGGTGATCAATGCTTAGGGAGCACCTCCTGCCCAAATGCGAGGATTTGAGAGGGACAGTCGCCTATACAGGTTCACAGAACTGACTGGCAGGACCAAGACGAGTCCTCTTGTATCCGAAGCCCAAACCCTTAATCTTGAAGCTCAGTAGCAAACCAACAAAAGACTGTTGCCGTCAGGCGTACGTCACGTTTACTTTTCCATTGCCAGGACTAGTAAGCCGAGAAGGCACCACAGAGGATCCATGAGAACATGTACTTAAAGCATACAGATTAGAATTTTGGCTTTGTCACAAAGGTACTGGGAGGAGTCAACCCCTTGGAGGAGACTTTCAGCATTCATTCAACAAATATTTACTATGGGCACTGGGGAGCCCACAGTGAACAGGATGTTCCAGGCCTGGGCTCTCAAGGAGCTTACATTCTAAGGACGAAGAAAGTGGGGCTGGGTGGGGACGGGGAGAGACAAGAAACATAAAGAGAGTGTTAAGTGCTATTAGGGCAATAAAACTGGATAATATGACAAAACAGGGATGGAGTGGGACTGTTTAGTTAGTAGCCAGGTATGAGAAATTTAAGTTGAGATCTGCATGATATGAAAGAAGGAAGCTGGTTGAGCGCAGTGGCTCATGCTTACAACCCTAACACTTTGGGAGACTGAAGCAGGTGGCTCACTTGAGCTCAGGAGTTTGAGACCAGCCTGGGCAACATGGCAACATCCTGTCCCTACAAAAAAATACAAAAAAAATAGCTGGGTGTGGTGTCAGGTACCTGTAGTCGCAGCTACTCAGGAGGCTGAGGTGGGAGGATCACCTGAGTCTGGGGGGTCGAGGATGCAGTGAGCCATGATTGCACCACTGCACTTCCAGCTTGGGCAACAGAGTGAGACCATGTCTCACAAAAAAAGAAAGAAAGAAAAAAGAAAGTCATGCTGAAAGAAAAGCATTGCGCACAGAGAGAAAAACAGCTGCCAAGGCCCTGAGGCAGGAATGAAGCGTGGCCCATTGGAGGGCGTCTGGAATAGCTCTGTCCAACAAATACAGTGTGAGTCATGAGCATCATTTTACATTTTCTAGCAGCACATTTTAAAAACAAAACGAAACTGGTAAAATTAATTTTAATATGTTTAATTATTTTATTTTATTATTATTATTATTTGAGACAGAGTCTTGCTCTGTCACCCAGGCTGGAGTACAGTGGCATGATCTCGGCTCACTGCAACCTCCACCTCCCAGGTTCAAGTGATTCTCCTGCCTCAGCCTCCTGAGTAGCGGGGATTACAGGCGTGCGCCACCAGGCCCAGCTCATTTTTGCTTTTTTAGTAGAGATGGGCTTTCGCCATTTTGGCCAGACTGGTCTCGAACTCCTGACCTCAGGTGATCCACCCGCCTCAGCCTCCCAAAGTGCTGGGATTACAAGCGTGAGTCACCACACCCGGCCTAATTTTAATATGTTTTAATAAGCCAAGAGACAAAAAAAAAATTAATGACATTTACCTTTTTTTCTTCCTACTAAATCTTCAAAGTCTGGTGTGGGTTGGAGCACATTTCAAGCGCTCGGTGGCCACATGCAGGTACCTAGTGGCTAGTGTTGGGCAGGCCAGTGTGGGTGGTCCTAGGAGCCATGGGACGGTTTTAAGTCAGGGGTCAGAACTAATGGATTCCAATGATTCGGAACATCCCAGCTAGTTCTTGGAATCTCAGAGGCTCTCCTTGCGCTCTTTGGCGACGCTGCCTCCTGGCGCAGGTCGCCGCACACAGAAGGGAAAGCCCCCAGCTCTTCTTCCCGGCGGAGGCTTCTTCCCTCCCCCCAGAGTCTGGTTCAGAGAAAGCCAACGCCTGCGCACGGGGGAAAGCAGCGTGGCTGGCCCTGGGCCTGGAGCCACCTCCCGGGCCCACTCTGCCAGGCCCCATTCTAGATGCCAGCAGGCCGGCCCCGCCCCTTGGACACGGTTTTGGTTTTCGGGTGCAAACAGTCTACATTCCTCTGAAGAGGCCCGCTCCCGCCTCAGCAGAGCCGGCGAAATCAACGACAGAAACCGGGGACGTCGGCCCGCAGTTCCCGCGAGCGCCACGAGGGGCGCACACAGATGAGGCTCGCAGCGCTGGCTGCCGCTGAAGCTCCTGGAAGTCCGCCTTGTCCTCTTCCCCGTGGAGAGCCCAGGCGTACCACCACGATGTGCCTTCCACCATCCTCACTCTGCACCCAGTAAACTCTCCGTCGAGCGGTGACTTAGGTTCTCCAGGGTCCCAGGCCTTGTGGGAAAGTGCCCGCGGAGCAGGCCAGAGACAAAGGAAAGAGCGGGTAGCTGAGCCTCGGGAGGCCCATCCGCTTGATATGGGGGTAGGTGGAGACTACGGTGAATCCAGTCTGTGGGTTCTGAGACTGGAGCCAGGAACAAAAAAAGATTCCACTGTTCGGATGTTTTCACCCCTGAGGCTGAAATAACAGCTGAGGCCTGACTACTCACGTGGTGTCTGTGGCCAGAATAGGACCCACATAATAATGGCTTAGATCAGGAAAGGGACTTTCTCATTCCATGGCGCAATACCGTCATGAAGGCAACAACAATGGACGCCTCGCCTCTGCCCTCTCCACATTTCTGTGCTTTCCAATGGCATCCCCAAAACAGTGTGATAACGCCTGACTACTGGAGGACTCTGGAGGGACCTAGAGTTGGCAGATTGCCAGAAGAGTAAGAGATTGGCCCAGATGGTTCCTCAACTGTTAGTTCACCCTCCCTCAGCCACTTGTTAGCAAGAGAAGGCTATTTGGGGTGGGCTTTCTGGTAGGGAGGGGGTCATACTCATCTTTCTAGGAAAACTATCCCTGGATTGTGTTTGACAACGCTTTTGCAAGAAAGCATCCAGCTTGAGGAGTAGCTTACCTCAAACAGCCCTAATGATATGGCACAGCCAGCTCACCAAGGAATGTACAAGCTGCATTTCCAAAGCAGCAAGATGAAACCAAATGACTACGTATGCCCTGGACAGAGTCCAATTAGGAGGATATGAAGAAAGCAAGCCTTGGCCAGGCGCGGTTGCTCGTGCCTGTAATCTCAGCGCTTTGGGAGGCCGAGGCAGGGGGATCATTTGAGGTTAGGAGTTCGAGACCAGCCTGGTCAACACGGTGGAACCCCGTCTCTATTAAAAATACAAAAACTAGCCAGGCGAGGTGGTGCGCGCCTGTAATTCCAGTTGCTCCAGTGGCTGAAGCAAGAGAATAGCTTGAACTTGGGAGCCAAGATGGTGCCACTGCACTCCAGCCTGGGCGACAAAGTGAGACTCCATCTCAAAAGAAAAAAAAAAAGGAAAAAAGAAAGCAAGTCTTGGTTTGGGAAGAGCACATTGACGAGGTGGGTCATAAACAGGAAAGTCAAAGAAAAAGAAAACAGTCTGGGCGGGACGTGGTTGCTCATGCCTGTAATCCCAGCACTTTGGGAGGCTGAGGTGGGCAGATCACCTGAAGCCAGGAGTTTGAGACCAGCCTGCCCAGCATGACAAAACTCCGTCCCTACTAAAAATACAAAAATTAGCTGGGTGTGGTGGTGCACACCTGCAGTCCCAGCTACTGGGGAGGCTGAGGTGGGAGGATCACCTGAGCCCAAGGAGGTCAAGGCTGCAGTGAGCCATGATCACACCACTGCACTCCAGCCTGGGCAACAGAGTGACACGCTGTCTCAAAGAAAATAAATAAATAAACAAAGAAGACAGTGTGGAAGGGGCCTGAGGAAAGTGTAGGATTTGGAAACAGAAGGAAGAAGAGAAGAGTGTGACCTCTTATTAAGTGCCTTCTGTACCTCCAATGGACCATAGCCTCTACTAAAAAGTACTTGCATGTACTTTGAAGGTATTTAGTCCTCATAGTAACCCTCTGAGGGCAGCTCCGAATCTATAATCTCTGGAATTCCAAGTTTCTGAAAGCTCTGAAAAAGTGGAAACACTTTTGTAACTTATTTGGTGGTGAAACCTAATTTATAATAACATGAGTATCCCACTCAATGTGAATATTAATCCTTTTGCTGTGAAAAACAGTAATGTGTTTGATATTTGGGGGCTGCCCTGGACTCCAGTTGGGTGTTATGTAATATATATACATGTACTTGCTGCCTTTCTAAAATCCAAAACATTCTGAATGGAGACATATATGGCCTGGAGAGGTTTTTTGTTTGTTGGTTTGTTTTGTTTTTTTGAGACAGAGTCTTGCTTTGTTGCCAGGCTGGAGTGCAGTGGCATGATCTTGGCTCACTGCAACCTCCGCCTCCTATAGGCATGTGCCACCAGGCCTAGTTAATTTTTGTATTTTTAGTAGAGACGGGATTTCACCATGTTGGCCAGGATGATCTCGATCTCTTGACCTCATGATCCGCCCACCTTGGACTCCCAAAGTGCTGGGATTACAGGTGTGAGCCACTGTGCCTGGCCTGGCCTGGGGAGTTTTAAGTCAGGGATTGTAGACTTGTATTATTCCCACTTTTTTTTTTTTTTTTTTTGAGACAGGGTCTCACTCTGTCACCCAGGCTGGAGTGTAGTGGCACAATCATAGTTCATTGCAGCCTTGACCTCCTGGGCTCAGGTGATTCTCCCACCTCAGCCTCCCGAGTAGCTGGGACTACAGGCACGCTCCACCATGCCCAGCTAATTTTTGTATTTTTTTGTAGAGATGGTGTTTGCCATGTTGCCCAGGCCAGTCTCGAACTCCTGAGCTCAAGTGATTAGCCTGCCTCGGCCTCCCAAAGTGCCAGGATTACAGGTGTGTGCCACTACACCTGGCCTATTATTCCCACTTTGCAAATGAGAAAGCTGAGGCTCGGTAAGGAAAGCAACACGTACTGGGCCACTGAGGTGTCAAATTTGATGTCAAAGTTGAAGACTCCAGTCCTGGTTCAGTTTCTAATAAGGGACTGTGATACCACGAAGCAGAACAAAGACTGAGCCTGGATCCCAATGCAATGGCCTGGCTGGAGAGAAAGTTGCATGGGTCATTTATAGCTCACAGAGGCAAAGGTAACCTACCTAAGAATGAATCCAGAAGGCGAAAGGGACTGCCCTGCGCTCAAGAGATGTAGGCACCTCATCTCCGTATCTCCAGCATGCTGGGACTGGGGCTCTGGGCAGGGCAAGATCAGCACGGTGGCTCTGAGATCTGAATCCAGAGATCCACAGCTGTGGATTAGCAAGCTACTCTGTTTCTCTATATGTTGGTTTTGCCTTCTACAATATGGAGCTAGTAATCATATTTGCCTCCTAGAGCTGACATCAATATTAAATAAAATATGTTTGAAATAATTGAGCATAGTGCCTGGAACGTAGTGAGCCTTCAATAAACGTTAGCTGTGACTATTATTATTCTCAAATATGAGCATGCATACCTCTTGGGGAGTTCCAAGTCTCAGTATAGATGTGGTGAATATTCTTGGATTGCCAATTTTACTTGTTTTCAAGTAATTTAAGTCTTTATCTTTTTCCCCATTAAAACTGGCACAGAATGAATATACTTAAAACTACTGAAACTTTAAAATAGTTATGATGGTAAATTTTACGTTTATTTTACTACAATTAAAAACTGGTGAAACCCCGTCTCTACTAAAAATACAAAAATTAGGCTGGGCGCAGTGGCTCACACCTGTAATCCTAGCACTTTGGGAGGCCAAGGTGGGTGGATGACGAGGTCAGGAGTTTGAGACCAGCCTGGCCAACATAGTGAAACCCCATCTCTACTAAATATACAAAAAATTAGCTGGGCATGGTGGCAGGCGCCTGTAATCCCAGCTATTTGGGAGGCTGAGGCAGGAGAATCACTTGAATCTGGGAGGAGGAGGTGGCAGTGAGCCGAGATTGCACCACTGCCAGCTTGGGCGACAGAGTGAGACTCCATCTTTAAAAAAAGAAAAAAAAACTAAAATTTTAAAAACTGGCACAGATCTATTAGGGAATAGACTGCAAAAGCACTTGAATAAAAATGAGATTTTAAGGACTTTCTAGCACTTGGGGTTTGGGGGATATGGACTTAATGGGGGGAAGGTAGAGAGGCAGAGTTTACAAATAAACTCTCTCAGAGGCCTTGTCTGCCCACTTTACTGAACTTGACCCAGGGTTATAGAGTTTGATGAGCTTTGTAAGCATAGGCAAATCAAAGGTCTGCAAATCTTCAGAACGCTAATATTCATGGGCACTTTTGTCACATGTTTTAGGTCCTAGGATGGGCATCAGGGCAGACACAGGTGTGAAAAGCTCCCTGGGTTAATGGTGAGAATATAAATGTATAGAGACAACATTAATAAGCACAGAATTCACTAAGTGCAATGAGGGGTGTTTGGAATTCTATGAACACTTTGAGGGGCTTTGGGGAAAGAAGAACTACCTCTGCAAAGGGGAACAAGGAGTTGGGAAGAATGTTGTAAAAAACAACCCCTGAGCATGGTTGAGAGTGCTTTCACCCGTCGGTGGTTCTCATCAACAGCACCTGGAGAGCTTGTTCGAACACAGGTGGCTGGTCCCCATGCCCAGCGTTTCTGATTCAGTAGGTTTAAGATGGGGCCCAACATTGGCATTTCTTTCCTTTCTTTTTATTTTGAGACAGAGTCTCACTCCATCGCCCAGGCTGGAGTGCAGTGGCACGACCTTGGCTCACTGCAACCTCCACCTCCCAGGTTCAAGTGATTCTCCTGCCTCAGCCTCCTGAGTGGCTAGGATTACAGGTGCCCGCCACCACCCAGACTAATTTTTGTAGAGATGGGGTTTCACCATGTTGGCCAGGCTGGTCTCAAACTCCTGATCTCAGGTGATCTGCCTGTCTCAGCCTCCCATAGTGCTGGGATTACAGGAGGGAGCCACTGCGCCCAGCCCACATTGGCATTTCTAACAAGCTCCCTGGTGACGCTGCTTCCCTGGCCCAGGGGCTGCGCTATGAGAACCACTTAGCTGGATCAAGAGAAGGAGAAAGCACCTACCATGAGGTTGGGGAAAGGATGTGCAAAGACACAGAGGAGTGAGAAGGCAACAGGTGTTCAGAGGGCGACGAGCAAATCCATGAGGCTCCAGCACGTGGGCTGCCAGGTGCCAGATGATGGAGGGCTCATGTGCCAAGCCCAGGAGTTTGGACTGGATCCTGGAAGTGAAGGACATCTAAAGGAGGTTCTTGTGGAGGGAAGAATACAAACAGACTGGCAGTTCTGCAAGATCACTTTGGAGGACAGGTGGGGTGGGGAGGAGAAAATGGAGGCCAAAAGACTAGTTAGGAGGCTGTCACCACTAACCTGTCAGATCCCACTAGCCTTGATCTTATGCTACCCAGAGTCCCAGGAGTAGGGAGAAATCAGAAACTCAGACAAGCAGCAGTTCCTGTAAAAGAGCAACCTGGACCACCACTGAGTGGGCAGTAAGTAGTGAGCCCAGGAGCACATACCTTATGTGCTTCACCTCTTCACATACTCCTCACAGCCTTGGGATCAGGTGTTCACATCAAAGCTCAGAGAAGTTCAGGAACCAGACCAAGGTTAGGATGCAGCCAGATTCAAACCCAGGTGAAACCCATTCTCTCTCCAGCACTCCGCATTTCCCCACAATCTAGATTCTTTAGGAGCCTGCCCCATTCTTTCAGGTGCTTTGAGGCTACGTGTGCTGTAGGCATATGTGTTGTGAGTGCTGTGTGTGTGTGTTGGGTGGGTGTGTGTTCCGGGTATGTGTATGTCGTGTGTGCACATCTAGGTGGGTGTGAGTATGCAGTGTCTGTGTTATGTGTGCTGGATACTGCTAGATAGTTGCCTCCCAGTCCCCTCCTCTCCCTCTTGCCACTGAAGGTGAAAGAGTCTCTTTGGAAATATTCATGGGGACAGAGAGAGCCAGGAAGGGAGGACTTTCCCACACATTTAGTTTTTCCCATGATACATCAGGCAGTAAAGAAGAATGTCATCCTGACCATCGGCTTCCCTGACATAACGCTAAATAATTCTCAGACACTCGCAGGCCAGTTGAAGACAGCATAAAGCCAGCCCTACAAAAATCCCGGGGACAACAGGAATAGTGGTGAGAACTTACTTGTCAGGTAGAGGGTCTTTTTTTTCTCATGGACTCAACTCAGGAACCAGCCAAAGGGAGAGATGTGAAAGAATGAAAGAGGAAAGGATGGCAGGGCTGGAAGGACTTATTGACTTGGAGTAAGAAAAGCTGGGTTCGGCCAGGTGCAGTGGCGCACGCCTGTAATCCCAGCACTTTGGGAGGCCAAGGTAGGCAGATCATGAGGTCAAGAGATCGAGACCATCACCAACATGGTGAAACCCCATCTCTACTAAAAATACAAAAATTAGCTGGGTGTGGTGGCGTGCACCTGTAGTCCCAGCTACTCGGGAAGCTGAGGCAGGAGAATTGCTTGTACCCGGGAGGCAGAGGTTGCAGTGAGTCCAGATTGCGCCACTGCACTCCAGTCTGGTGACAGAGCGAGACTCCGTCTAAAAAAAAAAGAAAGAAAGAAAGAAAGAAAGAAAGAAAGAAAGAAAGAAAGAAAGAAAAAGAAAAGCTGGATTCGGGACTCCCAGCAGCCACTTATTGCTGTGTGACCGTGGACAAAACCCTTCCCCTCTCTGGGCCTCAGTTTTCTCAACCAGTCAAATTCAGTAGATGGATTAGATTAAGCCCCTTTCCAGCTTTGATGTTCTGTGCTTTTTCCTTTTAAATGTACCTGACTGTGACTTTTCCAGGAAAACATCAAATATTTCAAAGGGCAAGCTTCTATGTTTGCCAGACATCTTTTGTCACTCTTCGGCTGGCCTTATCTACACTTCATGTTCAGGGGATTTTCTGTGATGCATGCGGTTTCTAATTTCTCGAGTTATATTTCCTTGTTTCTACGGGTTGACTGTTGCAGAAACAGGGCACTTTTTTTTTTTTAAAACAAATATGCAGTCCCATGCCAACAGGAATATCCTGTTTACAGGAGCCTCCTCTTACAAGGTACCAGCTGTTTGAAAACATTTGTGTATTGCCACATAGAATAATCTCCCCATAAGCAACTATTTTTTTCCTAGTAACATCATTTTCTGCAATGCAATAATATAGTGGGATAGAGCCCCTTAAAAAGCAAATATCCCACGTGCTTATCATGTTAATCTAGTTTCTTCCTCTCCTTCTATATTAGTTTCCTCAGGCTGCTGTGACAAAAGATAGTCATGTGCCACATAATAAGGTTTCCCTCAACAATGATCCCCATATACAATGCCTGTAAGTTTGTAATACTGTGTTTTGACTGTCCCTTTTGTATGTTTAGATAGGTTTAAATACACAAATACTTACCATTGTGTTACAGTTTCGCACATAATTCAGTATGGTAACATGCTGTCCAGGTTTGTAGCCTAGGAGCAACAGGCTATGCATACAGCCTAGGTGTATAGTAGGCTCTATCACCTAGCTTTGTGTAAGTGCGCTCTGTGATGCTTGAATGACAGGATTGCCTAACGATGCATTTCTCAGAAAATATCCCCAGTCTTGGCCGGGCACCATGGTTCATGCCTGTAATCCCAGCACTTTGGGAGGCCAAGGTGGATGGATCGCCTGAGGTCAGGAGTTTGAGACCAGACTGACCAACATGGTGAAACCCCATCTCTACTAAAAATACAAAATTAGCAGAGTGTGGTGGTGCATGCCTGTAATCCTGGCTACTTGGGAGGCTGAGGAAGGAGAATCACTTGAACCCAGGAGGCAGAGGTTGCAGTGAGCCAAGATCTCACCATTGCACTCCAGCCTGAGTGGGATAAAAGTTTGGACATATGAATTAGCGACATGTGAATTTGACATATGCTTTTTTTTTAAGTGTGCACTTTTATTCAACTGGTCTCAAGTCAGTGTACAGGCAAGCCCTGGCTGCCTCCAATCACTCCCAGGGAGACAGAAGGCTTTCATACATCTCAAGTTGGGATGCAACTAGCAGATGCAAAACTCTGTCAAAAAACAAAAAAGGAAAGAAGGAAGGGAAGGAAGGAAGGAATGAAAGGAAGGAAGGAAGGAAGAAAGGAAGGAAGAAAGGAAAGAAAGAAGAAAGAAGGCCAGGCACAGTGGCTCACGCTTGTAATCCCAGCACTTTGGGAGGCCGAGGCGGGCGGATCACGAGGTCAGGAGATGGAGACCACGGTGAAACCCTGTCTCTACTAAAAATACAAAAAAACTAGCCGGGCGTGATGGCGGGCACCTGTAGTCCCAGCTACTTGGAGAGACTGAGGCAGGAGAATGGCGTGAACCCGGGAGGCGGAGCTTGCAGCGAGCCAAGATAGCGCCACTGCACTCCAGCCTGGGTGACAGAGCGAGACTCTGCCTCAAAAAAAAAAAAAAGAAAGAAGAAAGAAAGAGAAAGAAAGAAAGAAAGAGAAAGAAAAAGAAAGAAAAGAAAAGAAAAAGAAAGAAAAGAAAAGAAAGAGAAAGAAAGTTTCCCCACTCTTAAGGGATGCATGACAGTACTGCTACCTGAGTGCCTTAAATAACAGAAATTTATTGTCTGACAACTCTGGAGACTAGAAGTACAAGATCAAGGTGTTGACAGGGTTGGTTCCTTCTAAGGGCTGTAAGGGAGAATCTGTTCCATGCCTCTCCCCTTGCTCCTGGCAGTTGTCTGGTAACCTTTGCTGTTCCTTGACTTGTAGAAGCATCACCACAATTTCATCTTCACATGGCATTCTCCCCGTGTGCATGCCTATGTCCAAATCTCCCTTTTGTTTTATTTATTTATTTAATTTTTTTTAGATGGAGTCTCACTCTGTCACCCAGGCTGGAGTGCAGTGGCCCGATCTCGGCTTACTGCAAGCTCCACCTCCCGGGTTCACGCCATTCTCCTGCCTCAGCCTCCCAAGTAGCTGGGACTACAGGCGTCCGCCACCATGCCCAGCTAATTTTTTTTCTTTTTTTTTTTTGTATTTTTAGTAGAGACGGGGTTTCACCACGTTAGCCAGGATGGTCGCGATCTCCTGACCTTGTGATCCACCCGCCTCGGCCTCCCAAAGTGCTGGGATTACAGGCGTGAGCCACTGCGCCCGACCCCAAATCTCCCTTTTATAAGAACACCAGTCATACTGGATTAGGGGCCACCCTACTCCAGTATCACCTCATTTCACTTAACAAATTATACCTGCAACAAGGCTGTTTCCAAAGAAGGTCACATTCTCAGGTACTGGGGTTAGGAGTTGGACATATGAATTTGCGACATGTGAATTTGACATATGCTTTTTTTTTAAGTGTGCACTTTTATTCAACTGGTCTCAAGTCAGTGTACAGGCAAGCCCTGGCTGTCTCCAACCACTCCCAGGGAGACAGAAGGCTTTCATACATCTCAAGTTGGGGGACAAAAAAGGGAGGTCACAAAGGCTGATCATTCAAAATAAAACAAAATAAAAAAGTATCAAGGCTGGCTGGGCGCGGTGGCTCACGCTTGTAATCCCAGCACTTTGGGAGGCCGAGGCGGGCGGATCACGAGGTCAGGAGATCGAGACCACTGTGAAACCCCGTCTCTACTAAAAATACAAAAAATTAGCCTGGCGTGGTGGCGGGCGCCTGTAGTCCCAGCTACTCGGAGAGGCTGAGGCAGGAGAATGGCGTGAACCCGGGAGGCGGAGCTTGCAGTGAGCCGTGATTGCGCCACTGCACTCCAGCCTGGGCGACAGAGCAAGACTCCGTCTCAAAAAAAAAAAAAAAAAAAAAAAAAAAAGTATCAAGGTGAAGATTTAAAAAATTTCGCACTTAGTAATTTTTTGTTTGTTTGTTTTGAGATGGAGTCCCGCTCTTGTTGCCCAGGTTGGAGTGCAGTGGTGCGATCTCGGCTCACTGGAACCACCACTCCCGGGTTCAAGTGATTCTCCTGCCTTAGCCTCCTGAGCAACTGGGATTATAGGCGCCTGTCACCACACTTGGCTAATTTTTGCATTTTTAGTAGAGACGGGGGTTTCACCATGTTGGTCAGGCTGGTCTCGAACTCCCAACCTCAGGTGATCCACCAGCCTCAGCCTCCCAAAGTCCTGGGATTACAGGCGTGAGCCACCGCACCTGGCCTGCACTTCATAATTTACATGAAAGCAATGCTATCACCTCCCCTGTGTGGACTCGGGAAAGGACTGGGCCATTCTCCTTAGAGAGGAGTGGGGTGCTTTTGGGAGGGCAAGGGGCTTCCTTTGACGTATGAATTAGTGGGGGAAGAACACAAAACAGAACACCTTTCCTCATCAACTTTTCTGTGAGGTGTGCAGTACTACCTTGGGGCTCAAGAAAATTCTGAATGTTCAGGTTCAGCATCTAGGTTCAGCATCAACATAGGACTACCCTGTTCTTCACAGTAACAAAATCCTTTGTAGGAGTTTGCCACAAGGAAGACTCTTCATATACATCCTCTCCTTAGATACAAATACCAGCTTCTGGAGGTGGGTTGGGAGGAGAGAGACAGACTGTCCAAGCTGGAGGATTCCAATAGTCTTGGATTTGAATCCCAAGTCAAACAATATTGGGTGAGGATTTTCTGATGATTATGCAAGAAGAAAACTAAAATCCTCCACATTTCTGACTAAGGAGGACAGCTAGTTAGAAAGTGTTCCATTGTTAAACAGCTGTCTTCTTCAGCAATCACACAGAAAGGAAAACACCTTAGAGTAGACGGTAGCATATGCTTTTGGGGGAAAACAAAAGTATCATATGGCCAGGCACAGTGGTTCACAGGCACTTTGGAAGGCTCATGTGGGAGGATTGCTGGAGCCCAGGAGTTGAAGACTAGTCTGGGCAACGTAGTGAGATCTCATCTCTACAAAAATTAAAAAAATTAACCAGGTTTGTTTGTGCACGTCTGCAGTCCCAGCTACTCAGCAGGCTGAAGTAGGAGGACTGCTTGAGTCTGGAATGTTGACGCTGCAGTGAGCCATGCACTGCCCTCCAGCCTGATTGACAAAGCAAGACTCTGTCTTAAAAAACAAACAAACAAACACAGTATCATACATGTGTTTTTAGAGATAAAAAGGTTACCTCTCTCTAAGTGGGTGAAAACATTTAGGAGACACATTGAAGCCAGAAGTGCAACCTTTTGTTTACAAATAATTGTTGAGCACTTAGTATGTTTCAGATATCTGCTAACTAGCTTTGAATATATACAGATTACCAAAAAAGAAAATAAGCCCACAACACCTTAAATAGTGCCCCCATGTGACACAGGCACGCAGCCATGAGAAGTGCAACTACAAGGAGAGTAATTAACCATACCCGACCCAGAGGCTGCCCTGAAATCTGTCACTGTTTTTGTACCAGCCACACCTCCCACAGGCTGCTTGTTGGTTTGACTGAGTGTGGCAGGCAACCCACAGCAGCCCTGTTCCTGGAGATGCTGGACTCCTGTGATAGGTGCCACTGGTTCAGGGACTCCCCAACACACCTGCTGAACTTTCTTTAGACTGAATGGCACTCTAGGATGCCTCTACCCACGCTTCCTCCCTTATTGCCTTCACTTTGGGACAGAATTGCATCCACCTGTGGTCTGCCTCTTGGGACAACTCTACAGACAACTTATTTCCCTTTCCCACCCCTAGAGCTCCCTCAGCCTCCCACTACTCCCTCCTGGCTTTCTTTCACAGGCATTTGTCCTAATGAAATCCCTGTGTGTTTAAACCCATCTTAGCATCTGCTTCTTGGAGGACGCGAACAAGAGGTGACTAAGACTCAGTAGCTTCACAACCACGAAGAGGTATCACCTTGCATCCCTTAGGATAGTGATATCAATAAAAACAACAACAGAAAAGATCAACTGTTAGGTCGGGTGCGGTGGCTCACGCCTGTAATCCCACCACTTTGGGAGGCCCAGGCAGGTGGATCACGAGGTCAGGCTTTCGAGACCAGCCTGGCCAACATAGTGAAACCCTGTCTCTACTAAAAATACAAAAAATTAGCTGGGTGTGGTGGCGGGTGCCTGTAATCCCAGCTACTTTGGAGGCTGAGGCAGGAGAATTGCTTGAACCTGGGAAGTGGAGGGTGTAGTGAGCCAAGATGGCGCCACTGCACTCTAGCCCAGGCAACAGTGTGAGACTCCATCTTAAAAAAAAAAAAAAAAATTCGCTGTTGAGGAGGATGTGGGGAATTTGGAACTCTTGTGTACTGTTGGTGGATGTAAAATGGTGCAGCCATGATAGAACATAGTATACAAGTTCCTCAAAAAATTAAAAATAGAATGATCATGGGCCTGGTGCTGTGGCTCACACCTGTAATGCCAGCACTTTGGGAGGCTGAGGCCAGTGGATCACCTGAGGTCAGGAGTTTGAGACCAGCCTGACCAACATAGTGAAACCTCGTCTCTACTAAAAATACAAAATTAGCCGGGTATGGTGGTCATGCCTGTAGCTGAGATCATGCCATTGCACTCCA
Organism: Symphalangus syndactylus; assembly: GCF_028878055.3. Lineage (NCBI taxonomy): Eukaryota > Metazoa > Chordata > Mammalia > Primates > Hylobatidae > Symphalangus > Symphalangus syndactylus. Next base: position 37,553,951 of record NC_072425.2, on the reverse strand, counting down.
GCCTGGGCAACAAGAACAACACTCCATCTCAAAAAAATAGAATGAATATATGATCCAGCAATTCCACTTCTGGGCTTACACACAAAAGAATTGAAAGCAGAGTCACAAACAGGTATTTATACACTTGTGTTTGTACAGCATTATTCACAGTAGCCAAAAGGTGGAAGCAACTTATGTGTCCATCAACGCATGGATGGAGCAACAAAATATGGTCTATACATAGTGGAATATAATTCAACTTTGAAAAGGAAGGAATTCTGATACACGCTACAACATTGACAAACCTTGAAGACATTATGCTAAGCAAAATAAGCCAGCCACAAAAGACAAAGATTTTGCGATTCCACTTATCTGAGGAGTCAAGTTTATAGACACAGAAAATAGAATTGTACTCGCAAGGGGTTAGTGGGAGAGGGTAATGGGAACATATTGTTTAATAGGAACACTTTCAGTTGGAAAAGATGAAAAAGTAGAGAGTCACAGTGGTGACAGTTGCACAACGATGTGAATGTATTTAATGTCACTAAACGGTACATTAAAAATGACCAAAAAGTCAAGCGTGGTACCTCACGCCTGTAATCCGAGCACTTGGGGAGGCCGACACGGGTGGATTACCTGCAGTCAGGAGTTTGAGACCAGCCTGGCAAACGTGGCAAAATGCTATTTCTACTAAAAATACAACAATTAGCTGGGTATGGTGGCATACACCTGTAATCCCAGCTACTTGGGAGGCTGAGGCATGAATATCACTTGAACCCGGGAGGCGGAGGTTGCAGTGAGCCAAGATTGCGCCACCGTACTCCAGCCTGGGCTATAGAGACTGTCTCGAAAAATAAAAATAAAAATGACTAAAGCAGCTGGGTGCAGTGGCTCTCGCCTGTAAACCCAGCACTTTGGGAGGCGAAGGTGGGCAGATCACCTGAGGTCTGGAGTTCAAGACCAGCCTGGCCAACATGGTGAAACCCCAATCTTTACCAAAAATACAAAAAAATTAGCCAGGTGTGGTGACACATGACTGTAGTCCCTTCTACTCAGGAGGCTGCGGCACAAGAATCACTTGAGCCTGGGAGGCAGAAGTTGCAGTGAGCCAAGATCGTGCCACTACACTCCAGCCTGGGCGACAGAGTGAGATTCTGTCAAAAAAAAAAAAATGGCTAAAGGGACTTGGGAGGCTGTGGTGGGAGGATCACTTGAGCCCAGGGGGTCAAGAATGCAGTGAGCTGTGATGGTGCCACTGCACTCCAGCCTGGGTGATACAATGAGACTCTGGCTGAAAAAAAAAAAGAAAAGAAAAGAAAAATAAATTAAAACATAAAAATGATTAAATGATAAATTTTTGTGTTACATATATTTTACCACAAATAAAAAATGTTTTAAAAACAATAAAATTCTCAGCCGGGCGCGGTGGCTCAAGCCTGTAATCCCAGCACTTTGGGAGGCCGAGGCGGGCGGATCACGAGGTCAGGAGATCGAGACCATCCTGGCTAACACGGTGAAACCCTGTCTCTACTAAAAATACAAAAAATTAGCCGGGCGTGTTGGCGGGCGCCTGTAGTCCCAGCTCCTCGGGAGGCTGAGGCAGGAGAATGGCCTGAACCCGGGAGGCGGAGCTTGCAGTGAGCCGAGATCGCGCCACTGCACTCCAGCCTGGGTGACACAGCAAGACTCCGTCTCAAAAAAAAAAAAAAAAAAAAAAAAAACAATAAAATTCTCAACTCTTGGAGAGTGACAAACTTGGAAGTCGGGAACCAGGAGGCAGTTTGGTTTGGGGTGGAGAGCCCCGGGCTTTAGGTCAAGGGACACTGGTTTAAGGGAGTGATACGGTCACAGCCTCTGTGTAGGCCAAGGAGTCCCTGATGTTGCCTCCAGGCTGCCGGACAGCTCACTGTGTCACCCTCATCAAGTGACTGCTCACATTTCTCTAGAAATAGGGAGCTCCCTCTGCCACCAAGCAGTGCTGACTTGTTCGAAAGTTCCTCTTGAGGAGCTCCAGTGGCGCTTGGTTAGGGCATGGTACTTACGCAGAAAGGACCTCTTGATACGGAACCCAAGTTTGCATCGTTGTTCTGACCTTTGGGAACACTCAGGACAACTCTGTTTCCCTTCCCAGCCCTTCTCCATCTGCATGCCAATTGCTCCCTCACTCTACCCTCCTCCCAAAGGAATGCTGTTTACTGCAGAGACAAACAGCCCAAGGCAGGATTCCCAGCACCCCTTCACCCCTCTACCCAGCACCTGTCCACGGGTTGAAACACCCAGGGATGAATGCCAAATCCTGTTGAAAAGTGCTTGGGGGTACCTGGATGAAAAGGCCAAAGAGGCATAGGGCAGGGTGTTTAGTCTTCAAAAGACCTAAGTGGTCCAAAGGCCTGTGTTTGCCAGTTTACCACTTGAAAACCGAAACTAACCTAGTCTTTTCACTGTCAAGATAGTCCGTGTTTATACCTCATTTCAAGGAGCTGCATGATTCACCAGACAGCTGATAGTGATCAGAAAACATGTTTAGTATTGGTTTACTACTTTATAAGCTTGTATTTTAGACAAGAGAGGGGTCAGAGGCCAGGTACAATGGCCCAGCACTTTGTGTGATCCCAGCACTTTGGGAGGCTGAGGCAGGCAGATCATCTGAGGTCAGGAGTTCAAGACCAGCCTAGGTAACATGGCAAAACCCCGTCTCTACTAAAAACACAAAAATTAGCCAGGCGTGGTGGCACATGCCTATAATCCCAGCTACTTGGGAGGCTGAGGCAGGAGAACCGCTTAAACCTGGGAGACAGGTTGCAGTGAGCAGAGATTGCGCCACTGCACTCCAGCCTGGGCAACAGAGCAAGACTCTGTCTCAAAAAAAAAAAAAAAAAAAAAAACAGAGAGAGAGAGGGACAGAGAAAGGCAATGGCTCTTGGAAGATTTCCCCTAAGTGAGCCCCATTTTGCTCATTTAAATACATCTTTGTCCCCCTCTATACCAAGAAAGCACTAGATGCCACATGCATACATGGCCAGGCTTTTCTATCTGGGAGTTTTTATTTGCAAAGAGATAAAATATAGACCTAGGCACAGGTCACAGTGGTTTGGCCAAATATCCAGAAGACAGAAAAGGAGAAGATACTTCCTTTCATATTTTCCTTTTAGCCTTTTATCTTCAAGCTGTGATTATGAGAACTAGTTAGGGGCTTGGGCTTGTCAAGGAACCCAGGTTCAAATCCTAGCTTTTACATACCGTGAACAGGCTATATACAATTGCTCTGTGCCTCAGTTTTCTTGTCGGTAAATTTGGGATAAAAATAGTGACTCCTGGCCAGGCTGGGTGGCTCACGCCTGTAATCCCAGCACTTTGGGAGGCTGAGGCAGGTGGATCATGAGGTCAGGAGTTCAAGACCAGGCTGGCCAAGATGGTGAAACCCTGTGCCTACTAAAAAATACAAAAATTAGCCAGGCATGGTGGCAGGGGCCTGTAATCCCAGCTACTCAGGAGGCTGAGGCAGGAGAATCGCTTGAACCCGGCAGGCGGAGTTTGCAGTGAGCCGAGATCATGCCATTGCACTCTAGCCTGGGCAACAGAGCAAGATTCGGTCTCAGAAAAAAAAAAAAAAAATAGTGACTCCTGTAGAAGGGTATGAGTATGAATAACAGCCAGAAATTACTGGAAATTTTCTCTGGGCTAGGCATCGTGCTAAATCATTTATATACATTGTCTCATTTAATCCTTAAGCCCAGGATGATCTAATCCCAAAGCATATGATTTTTTTTTTTTTTTTTTTTTTTTTTTTTTGAGACGGAGTCTCGCTCTGTCACCCAGGTTGCAGTGCGGTGGCGCGATCTCGGCTCACTGCAAGCTCCGCCTCCCGGGTTCACGCCATTCTCCTGCCTCAGCCTCTCCGAGTAGCTGGGACTACAGGCGCCCGCCACCACGCCCGGCTAATTTTTTGTATTTTTAGTAGAGACGGGGTTTCACCGTGGTCTCGATCTGCTGACCTCATGATCCGCCCGCCTCGGCCTCCCAAAGTGCTGGGATTACAAGCGTGAGCCACCGCGCCTGGCCCAGCATATGATCTTAACCACAGTGTGACATCTCATTTTATTAATTGAGGGATGCTTGTAAAAAAAAAAAAAAAAAAAAAAGTAAGGCCAGCCTCAGTACAATAAGCTGTAGCAATTCCCTTCTACATGTGGCGTGTGGACCTGAGGTTCAGAGAGATTAAAAAAAGCTCTCCAGAGTCACAATGCCAGGAGATAATAAAGCCGGGGCTTAGCACTGGATCTTTCCTCCCCAAACACAAACAAAGTGTGCAAAGGCACAGAAGAGACTATCAGGTGGGGAGGAGGGGCTTTGAGCCAGACTTTAAAAGAGGAAAGGAGAGGTAAGAGGGGCAGGAAGGCATTCCACACAGGAGACTAGAGCATGGTTAAAGTCCTAGAGACATGGAAGTGCAGGGTGAATCAGAGTTCCAGAAATGGCACACAGGGGAATGGGCTTGGCTGGAGATGTGGGAGCCAGCTGGGAGCATATCCTAGGCCAGGTCACAGACACCTTTGAATGCAAGGCCAAGAATATACATCACCATCTGAACATTCACAGATCTTACCACCCAGCAATAAACGTCTTGAGATCTATACCCTAGATAAAGCCCTGCTCCTGTGCACCAGGAGATATACATAAGAATGTTCATAGCAGAATTGTAAATAATGGTTAAAAAAAAAAACTACAAATAAGCATAATGTCTACCAACAGATAAATAAGATTTTTTTGGCTGGGTGCGGTGGCTCACGCCTGTAATCCCAACACTTTGGGAGGCTGAGTTGGGTGGATCACCTGAGGTCAGGAGTTGAAGATCAGCCTGGCCAACATGGAGAAACCGCATCTCCACAAAAATACAAAAATTAGCTGAGCATGATGGGGGGTGCCTGTATTCCCAGCTACTTGAGAGGCTGAGGCAGGAGAATCACTTGAACCCAGGAGGCAGAAGTTGCAGTGAGCCGAGATTGCGCCATTGCACTCCAGCCTGAGTGATAGAGGGAGAATCCATTTCAGGAAAAAAAAAAAAAAAATTTTTTTGTCTATTCACACAATGGAATACTACACAGAAGTGAACACGAATGAATTAAAGCCACATTCAATAACATGGAAATAATAAGTAAAGAAAACAAGCTGCACAGAGTGAAGTATTATTCAGCCTTAAAGAGAAGGAAATTCTACCATTTGTGACAATATAGATGACATTATGTTGGAGGACTTTATGCTAAGTGAAATAAGCCAGCTACAGAAAGACAAATACTGTCCCAGCCACTCTGGAGGCTGAGGCAGGAAAATTGCTTGAGCCTGGGAGGTGGAGGCTACAGCGAGTGAAGATTGCGCCATCGCACTCCAGCCTGGGTGATGGGAGTGAAACCTTGTCAAGAAAGAAAAGAAGGAAGGAAGGAAGGAAGGAAGGAAGGAAGGAAGGAAGGAAGGAAGGAAGGAAGAAAGGAAGAAAGAAAGATAGGGAGGGAGGGAGGGAAGAAGGGAGGGAGGGAGGGAAAAATACTGCATGATCTTACTTATATGAGGCATCTAAAATAGTCAAACTCATAGAAGCAGAGAGTAGAATAGTGGTTGCCAGGGGCTGGGGGAAGGGGAAATAGAGAATTTTTGCTCAATGGGTATTAGGTTTTGGTTATGCCAGATGAATAAGTTCTAGAGATCTGTCGTACAACACAGCACGTAAAGTTAACAATATGGTGTTGTGCACTTTATGTTAGGAGGACAGATTCACGTTTAAGTGTTCTTACTATATACAGAAAGGGAAAAAAAAGAATACAAGGAAGTATTTGGAAGTGTTGGATATGTTCAGAACCTTAGTTGTGGTGATGGTATCATGGGTATATGCATATGTCCAAACTTACACAGATGTACACATTAAATATGTGCAATTTTTGATATATCGATTACACCTCAATAAAACTTTAAAACATTAGAATATAATGCCTTTTTATAAAGCTCAAAACAAGCAAAAAAGGCCGGGCGCAGTGGCTCACGCCTGTAATCCCAGCACTTTGGGAGGCCAAGGCAGGCAGATCACCTGAGGTCAGGAATTCAAGACCAGCCTGGCCAACATGACAAAACCCTGTCTCTACTAAAAATACAAAAATTATCTGGGCATGGTGGCCCACGCCTGTAGTCCCAACTACCCAGGAGGCTGAGGCAGAAGAATCCCTTGAACCTGGGAGGCAGAGGTTGCAGTGAGCCGGAGACCACGCCACTGCATTCCAGCCTGGATGACATAGCGAGACTCCGTCTCCAAAAAAAAAAAAAAAGTAAAATAATAAATAAAATAATAGATTGTTTTCTTACAAATATATTTGGAGTAAACCCATTATAAAATAAAGGGAATGCAAACACAGGATAGTAGCCATGAGGGGTAGCCTAGGGTGGTCTTCTAGGGATGAGTTAGGAAGGACTCACCCCAGTGGATGCAATAGCACTAGGAATGTTCTAATCCTTAGCTTGGGTGGTGGTTTATATGTATTCATTTTTTATTATATAAAAATATATGATATAATTTATATATTTTTATCTAAAAACGTATATACTTAACTTACATATGTAGTACATATAACTTTTTTATGCATTATATATATATATTGCCTTTTAATACTAATTTATTTATTTATTTTAATTTTATTTTTTATTTTTTAAAATTTAAAATAGAGACAGTGTCTTGCCATGTTACCTAGGTTGGTCTTGAACTCCTAGCCTCAAGTGATCCTCCCATCTGATCCTCCCAAAGTGCTTGGATTATACCACACCCAGCCACAATTTTTTTTTTTAGTGTAGAGGAGTCTAGCAGAAATGCTCAAATTAATTAAATGAGTGAGATCTAAATTACAGCCCCTTGTAACATTTTTGTTGTTGTTGTTGTTGAGATGGAGTCTCACTCTGTTGCCCAGGCTGGAGTGCAGTGGCACGATCTCCTTTCACTGCAACCTCCACCCCCTGGATTCAAGCAATTCTCCTGCCTCAGCCTCCCTAGTAGCTGGGATTGTAGGTGTGCGCTACCACGCCCAGCTAATGTTTGTATTTTTAGTAGAGATGAGGTTTCACCATATTGGTCAGGGTGGTCTTGAACTCCCAACCTCAAGTGATCTGCCCTCCTCAGCCACCCAAAGTGCTGGGATTACAGGCATGAACCACCGTGCTCGGCCCCCTTGTAACTCTTGTAACTCTTGATATTATAACAAGGTCATTGGAGCAATTCTATTAGATATGTAATACTGTTTCAATCTTTCTTTTTTTTTTTTTTTTTTTTTTTTTTTGAGACGGAGTCTCGCTCTCTCGCCCAGGCTGGAGTGCAGTGGCGCGATCTCGGCTCACTGCAAGCTCCGCCTCCCGGGTTCACGCCATTCTCCTGCCTCAGCCTCTCCAAGTAGCTGGGACTACAGGCGCACGCCACCACGCCCGGCTAATTTTTTGTATTTTTAGTAGAGACAGGGTTTCACCGTGGTCTCGATCTCCTGACCTTATGATCCGCCCGCCTCGGCCTCCCAAAGTGCTGGGATTACAAGCGTGAGCCACCGTGCCCGGCCTAATACTGTTTCAATCTTTCATTCATTCAGCCTGCATTCTCAGTTCCTCTATGTTCCAGAGATTTGGAGATAAAGAATTCGTCCCTGCTCTAGAGGAGCTCAAAGTGTTGGGACAGGTGTGAAATGCAGGAACCCAGAAATACCAAGTAGAGCAAAGCAATGGAATCAGCTCCTGGCTCCTCTGGGCCTCGGATGGTGGCCACAGGGATGTGCTGTAGAGGAGGCTGCGGTTGGCAGGGATGGAGCTGGTTTCATCACTGGCAGATGTTGTCTTCTGCGCAGGGCCCCCTGTTGCTCTCTGCCCAGGTGGAGGCACCATCACACTATTATACCTCTGCCAACCCGCTATCGAGCGACTGTTTGCAGTCTGCCTCCTTGACTTCTAGCTAGTGTGCACCCTCCCATCCCCTCCCACCCCCAGTGCCCTGCACAGGACTTGGCAAGTCAGTGTTTGTTGGCTGTGTGAGGCTGTCAGAGTGTGCTGATATTGACCTTATATTTATCAGCTGCTTTGACCGCTATGCAGAGTGTGCTGCTTCACACTGGGTCTTATGCTGGGAATATAAGACACAGCTCCAGTCCTCAAGGAGGGCTCACAATTTAGTCATGCCACTCAGTGCCAGCCTGTTCCTCTCCTCAAACACTTAGGTCATTTTAAAACCCACTGGAAAGCTAGATGTGGTGACAGGCACCTGTAGTCCCTGCTACATGGGAGGCTGAGGTAAGAGGATGGCTTGAGCCCAGGAGTTCAGGGCTGTAGTGAGCTATGACCGTGCCTGTGAATAGTCACAGCACTACAGCCTGGGCAATGTAGCAAGATCCCATCTCTTAATTTTAAAAAACCCTCTGAAAAATAAAGACATTATATTTTTCTTGTGAATCATGTATAAGATGATGAATCAAGTGTCGTTCATTTTTTCCATCTTAAAACAACCTCTTTCTCCTCTGTCTTGCAGTAAGCTCTTCTCCAGAACTTGGGGTTAAATCTTAGGGTTTCTGCAGCACCGTGTGTTGCTGAGTGCTGGTGCACACCTGTAATCCCAGCTACACCTTGCGTGGAGTGGCTTATTCACATGTAGGTTCTCCCTGCTGGAATCGATCCTTGTTGAGGACAGAGACACATCCTTTATCTCTAATGTTGCCAGAGCCTGGCACAGAAGTGCTGCTCAAGCAGGAGCTGTTGAATGTCTGAAGGAAAGAAATTGTTTCTTGATTTTGATCATACATCTCTCCTCTCAGGCTTTGCCCTTCGAAACCCCAAAGCCCTAATATCCTCTGTGAGCTGCCTGCATGTACTGTACCTTGCAGCATCTCAAAGAGGCCTAAAGCCACATTCTGTAGTCAGGGTGTGTGTACGCATGTGGGTAAAGATGCACAAACACACGCTCTGGTTATTCTGGTTACACAGCATCGTGCTGAAAACCCCACAGTATCAGGCTGTTCTCATTTAAGTGCTTAAAAACAACAACCCCTTCTATTCACTCAAAAGTGCTTCATGATTTCCAAAGTGCTTCCACGTCCATTCACTCAGCTCAAAACTCACGGCAACCTTAGGAAGTGAATAGGGCTCATTCCTTTCATTTTACAAATAGGGAAACCGAAGCTCAGAGAGGGAAACTATTTTGGCCAAACTCAAACAGATCCAGGTCTTCCAGTCCCAAAGTCAGAGACTTCCTGGCACATAGTGACAGGCTGGTATAGGAGGCTACATGGTGCTTGGTTTCTGTCCAGGGATGAAGTTGCATTGCTCTCATGCCCTGGCTTGTTACCAAGACTCGGGTCAGAAGCTTGTTTCTCAGGCTGAGCTGAATGGGAAACTAAAATTGCATACTAGAAAAGCAGGGCTCCGGCCGGGCGCGGTGGCTCACGCCTGTAATCCCAGCACTTTGGGAGGCTGAGGTGGGCGAATCATGAGGTCAGGAGTTCAAGACCAGCCCAGCCAACATGGTGAAACCCTGTCTCTACTAAAAATACAATAAATTAGCCAGGCGCAGTGGCGGCCGCTTGTAATCCCAGCTATTCAGGAGGCTGAGGCAGGAGAACCACTTGGACCCGGGAGGCGGAGGTTGCAGTGAGCTGAGATCACGCCACTGCACTCCAGCCCAGACGACAGAGCTAGACTCCATCTGAAAAAAAAAAAAAAAAAGAAAAGAAAGCAGTGCTCCATGTCTTGAAAGTTCAACAACTGTAGCTCTTCAGAGCCTCCACTCAATATGGCTTTATGGTAGGCAGTCTTATTTCTGAATTAACTTAGCTATGTGTCCTGCCTCCAAGGATTCACAGAGGAGACACCTGACCCAGCCTGGAGTAGGAGTGCTGGGTATTGGTGAGAAAAGCTTCTAGAAGAATGAAAGCCTGAGCTGAGTGTTCAAGGATGAGTGGCCATTAGCCAGGCATGGGATACAGTGAGTGAGGACACACAGAGGTCAGGCAGGGAGAAGGACATTAACCTAGGGAAAGAGCTTAAGTGAAGATAGACTTCATGTCTACGCATCCACCTTCATGATTTTTACTCCATAAGATTGCCACCTGTACAATATTTATGTAATATTTGTATTGGACTAGATTTAAAATTTAAATATAATTAAATAAAAAAGACATAGTAGGTCGGGTGTGGTGGCTCACTCCTGTAATCCCGACACTTTGGGAGGCTGAGGTGATAGATCACCTGAGGTCAGGAGTTCAAGACCAGCCTAACCAACATGGTGAAACTCCCTCTCTACTAAAGCTGGGTGTGGTGGTGGGCATCTGTAATCCTCAGGAGTCTGAGGCAGAAGCATTGCTTGAACCGAGGAGGCAGAGGTTGCTGTGAGCCGAGACCATGCCATTGCACTCCAGCCTGGGCGACGAGAGCAAAATATCGTCTCAAAAAAAAAACAAAAACAAAAAAACAAACAAAAAAAAAACCACACACACACACATAGCACATCATGGGTTTGCTTGCTACTTTTTTTCTAATATACATTAAAATAAATACCTAGCTGGGCACGGTGGCTCACTCCTGTAATCCCAGCACTTTGGGAGGCCGAGGCAGGAGGGTCACCTGAGGTCAGTAGTTTGAGACCAGCCTGACCAACAGGGAGAAACCCCATCTCTACTAAAAATACAAAATTAGCCAGGCCTGGTGGCTGGCGCCTGAAATCCCAGCTACTTAGGAGGCTGAGGCAGGAGAACTGCTTGAACCCAGGAGGCAGAGGTTGCAGTGAGCTGAGATTGCACCATTGCACTCCAGCCTGGGCGACAAGAGCGAAATGCTGTCTCAAAAATAAATAAATAAATAGATAGATACCTAATTATTCAAGTGAAAAAACAGTCATCCTTTTATTACCACAAAATCCTCTGGTATATCCAGGTAGAATGGGTACCACATTTGGGAATCTGTAAACAAAGGCACAGCGATGAGTAAGAGTGTGGGGGTGATGGGGCCGCTGAGAAAGCAGTGGGAAAGGACAAGAGGGTGGGCAGGAGTGGTGGCTCATACCTGTAATACCAGCAGTTTGGGAGGCTGAGGCAGGCAGACCACCTGAGGTCAGGAGTTTGAGACCAGCTTGGCCAACATGGTGAAATCCTGTCTCTACTGAAAATACAAAAAAAAATTAGCTGGGTGTGGTGGCAGGCACCTGTAGTCCCAGCTACTAGGGAGGCTGAGGCAAGAGAATCACTTGAACTCGGGAGGCGGAGGTTGCAGTGAGCCGAAATCGCACCACTGCACTCCAGCCTGGGCAACAGAGCAAGACTCCGTTTCAAAAAAAAAAAAAAAGAGCAAAAGAGAACTGGGATGTGAGGGCAGGGGACTGAACAGGACTGAACTTGGAAGGGTTTGCATGCCTGATTCAGGCTTCATCATCTCAGAGTCGTGGAGAGACAGCCACTGAAAGGCTGTGCTATGAGCAGCTCACAAGGCCAGAGAAAGCCAGGACTTCTTTCCTGTGGCTCAGGCTGTACTTTGAAGGTCTAGACCTCAATTATCAAGAAGCCTTGAGGAGGCAGATTTCTAACCTAGAACGAGGCTTTGAGTCAGAAAACCATCACTCTGACACCTACATGACTGTGGGCAAGTCATATGACCTCCTGTGGCCTCAAGTATGCTGTCTGTGAACTGGACGCATACCAAGGCACCTGGGCGGGACCTGGAGGTTGTGGGCTCCCAGTCTATTTGCCCACTTCCCTCTAGATCAGGATTTCTCAACCTTGGCCCTAGTGACATTTGGGGCCAGATAATTCCTTGCTGTGAGGAGCTGTCTTGTGTGATGTAGCATGTTTAGCAGCATCCCTAATCTCTACCTATTACATGCCAGTAGCATCCTCCAAGCTATGACAACCAAAAATGTCTCCAGACATTGACAAATGCCCCTGGAGGAGGAGGAAGATGACACTCAGACTTGTCTTTAGAGAGGTAGAGTGGGTGCTGGTGGCGTCTGCTGTGTTGGCTGAAGCTGGACCTAGAAGAGCAGAAGGCTTCCAGCAGATAAACCAGTGCCACCCAGTTTCAGAACCCCAGATGGGAAAGGAATAGTCAACGAAGAAGTTTTTATCATTGCCTTTGTCACTGAAAGTGCGACTCATTGCATTGATTCCCTAACACTCATTAACTATTGATTCTATCATTTGATGTGCAAGGAAAGACATCTCAAAGAGGGTCACATGCTTCCAGCACTCAAAAGCATGACCTATTGCTTCCCTGCTTGGGCCTGTCTTTCATGGGAAGGCAGCCAGCAGCAGGAGAACAGACCCTTGTTTGGAGTTTAGAGCAACTATGGGAATAATCAGGACAATGAGCCCACATGTCAGCAGATTCACACACAGTTTCCAGGTCCTAGAACCTGGTCAACCTGTTCTTTGAGTCATAAAAACAATTATGGTAATAACATCACTTGAGCATCTACTGTGTACATTGCACACACTTATCTAATCCACACAATTCATTATCCCTATTTGATACATGAGGAAATTGAAGCTCTGTGGGATTGGCCAACTTGCACAACATTGCTCAGCTATTAAATAGAAAGCAACCAGTCAAAAGTGTAAACAGCTGACTTTAGCCCAGGACTACCTGATTCCAAGTCCTTTGTTATTTCTCTTATGTCAGGCTACAAATTCTCCTTCCTAGTGGTATTGCGAGGAGGAAAGACAGCTGCAAATGTGCTAGGGTTTGAAGTACCACAGTCATTGGCTCCTTACCTGTGTGTTGGTGTCAGAGTTTCAAGCCACATGCACATAAAATTGCAGGGTGCTACTTTTGATATTTTTAGCCTTGTCTAAAGCTGAGAAACAAAACCACACAAATCTAGCTTAGTGAATTATTATGAGGCACATATCTTTTTAATCACCACTTAAATCAGGAAATAGAACTTTGGCCAAGCACAGTGGCTTGTGCCTGTAATCCCAGTACTTTGAAAGATTGAGGCAGAAGGATCACCTGAGGCCTCGTGTTTGAGACCAGCCTGGGCAAGGTAGCTAGACCCATCTCTAATTTAGAAAGGAAGAGAGGGAGGGAAGAGGGAGGGAGGGAGGGAATTTGCTAGTCATCCCAGTAACCTTCTACCAATCCCATCCCAATCATGGCTCCAATCCTTCTCCAAAAGTAACTGTGATTCTCACTTTTATTTATTCTGTCATTTTATTTTGTGTTTTGAGACAGGGTCTCACCCTGTAACCCAGGCTAGAGTGTGGTGGTACAATCACGATTCACTGTAGCCTCAACCTCCTGGGCTCAAGCAGTCCTCCTGCCTCAGCCTCCCATGTAGCTGGGACCGCAGGCACATGTCACCATGCCCATTCATCATCCAGTTAGGCATCTCTAAACACAATAATAATTTTTCTTTTTAAAAAAACTTGATATGTCTCTTAAGTCTACTTAATCTATTGATTTTATTATTAAAACCATATATTTAAAGTATAATACGTAGGTTGGGCATGGTGGATCACACCTGTAATTCTAGCACTTTGGGAGGCTCAGGCGGGTGAATCACCTGAGGCCAGGAGATGGAGACCAGCCTGGCCCACGTGGTGAAACCCGGTCTCTACTAAAAATACAAAAATTAGCCAGGCGTAGTGGCGGGCACCTGTAATCCCAGCTACTCGTGAGGCTGAAGCATGAGAATCGCTTGAGCCCAGGAGGTGGAAGCTGCAGTGAGCTGAGATTGCACCACTGCACTCCAGCCTGGGTGACAGAGCAAGACCCTGTCTCAAAAAAATGTAAAAAGTGGGAGGCCGAGGTGGGCGGATCACTAGGTCAGGAGATCGAGACCACGGTGAAACCCCGTCTCTACTAAAAATACAAAAAATTAGCCGGGCATAGTGGCGGGCGCCTGTAGTCCCAGCTACTCAGGCTGAGGCAGGAGAATGGCGTGAACCCGGGAGGCGGAGCTTGCAGTGAGCCGAGATTGCGCCACTGCACTCCAGCCTGGGCGACAGAGTGAGACTCCGTCTCAAAAAAAAAAAAAAAAAAAAAAAAAAAAAAAAAAAAAAATGTAAAAAGATATAAACAAAGTATATAATATGATGATATACATGATACACATATAAATGTGAACTAATTACTACTGTCAAGAAAATATCCTATCCATCATCTCTCTTTTTTTTTTTTTTTTTGAGATGGAGTCTTGCTCTGTCAACAGGCTGGAGTGCAGTGGTGCAATCCTGGCTCACTGCAACCTCCACCTTCTGGATTCAGGCGATTCTCTTGCCTCAGCCTCCCAGTAGATGGGACTACAGGCACATGCCACCACGCCCAGCTAATATTTATATTTTTAGTAGAGACGGGGTTTCACCATGTTGGCCAGGATGATCTCGATCTCTTGACCTCGTGATCTCCCACATTGGCCTCCCAAAGTGCTGGGATTACAGGTGTGAGCCACGGCGCCCAGCACTATCTATCATCTTTCATAGTTATCTTTGTGAGTGTGTGTGTGTGTTGCGTGCATGTGCATGTGGTAGGAGCACCTAAAATTTACTTTTTAGCAAATTTTCAATATATAATATAGTTTTATTTATTTATTTATTTGTTTGTTTTGAGACAGAGTCTCGCACCATTGCCCAGGCTGGAGTGCAGTGGCGCAATCTCAGCTCACTGCAATCTCCACCTCCCAGGTTCAAGCAATTCTCCTGTCTTAGCCTCCTGAGTAACTGGAATTACAGGCACATGCCACCACGCCCAGCTAATTTTTACTATTTTTAGTAGAGATGGGGTTTTGCCATGTTGGCCAGGCTCGTATCAAACTCCTGACCTCAAGTGATCCACCCGCCTCAGCATCCCAAAGTACTGAGATTACAAGAATGAACCACCACGCTCGGCCTACAATACGATATTATTAACTATAGTCCTCATGAAGCATTTTAGAGCTCTAGATTTAGTACATAACTGCAAGTTCATACCATTTGACCCACTTCTCCCCCTTTTCTTCCCCTCCCTGCTCCTGGTAACCACCATGTTCTACTCTGTTTTTATGTATTTGACTTTTTTTTTTTTTTTTTGCGATGGAGTCTCACTCTGTCACAGGCATGCACCATCACGCCTGGCTAATGTTCATATTTTTAGTAGAGATGGGTTTTCACCATGTTGGCCAGGCTGGTCTCAAACTCCTGACTTCAAGTAATCTACCCGCCTCGGCCTCCCAAAGTGCTGGGATTACGGGCATGAGCCACCTAGCCCCCAGCCTGCATTTGACTTTTTTTTTGATGGAGTTTCCCTCTTATTGCCCAGGCTGGAGTGCAGTGGTGCGATCTCAGCTCACTGCAACCTCTGCCTCCCAAGTTCAAGCGATTCTCCTGCCTCAGCCTCCCGAGTAGCTGAGATTACAGGCATGCACCACCACGCCCAGCTGGCATGTATTTGACTTTTTAAAAGATTTACTTATACATGAGATCATGCAGTCTTTTCGTTATACAGCCTGTCTTGTTTCACTTAGCATAATGTCCTCCAGGTTTACCTGTGTAGCAATCCCTCTGTTGGATATATACCAAAGGGAATGAAATCAGCACCTCATAGAGACATCTGCACTCCCATGTTCATTGCAACATTATTCACAATAGCCAAGATATAGAAACAACCTATGTGTCCAGTGATGGATGAATGAATAAAGAAATTATGATCCACTGGGAGCGATGGCGGTGGCTCACACCTGTAATCCTAGCACTTTGGGAGGCCGAGGTGAGTGGATCACCTGAGGTCAGGAGTTTGAGACCAGCATGGTGAAATCCCATATCTCTACTAAAAATACAAAAATTAGCCGGGGTGTGGGGGGCATGGTGGGTGGTGGTGCATGCCTATAATCCCCGTTACTTGGGAGGCTGAGGCAGTAGAATCGCTTGAACCTGGGAGGCAGAGGTTGCAGTAAGCCAAGATCACACCATTGCACTCCAGCCTGGGCAAAAAGAGAGAAACTTCATCTCAGAAAAAAAAAAAAAAAAAAAGAAATTGTTTTATATATATACACACACACACACACACACACACACACACATCTATACACACATATACACATAATGGAATATTATTCAGCCTTTTAAAAGGAGAGCCTGCCATTTGCAACAGCATAGATAAACCTGGAGGACTTGATCCATACGTTTTATATTTTTCTTAAAGTCCTCTGCAGATTGACCTTATGAAAATCTTATAAGGAGACATTTTCCCTCACATATTATTTGGTGGCTCAGTGATGCAGTTCACCTATTACATTTGATTCTGGAGAAAAAGAAAGTGACTTTTTATATAAGACACTGATTTCTCATAGTCTGTGTCTTCTTGTTTCCCCGTCTTTCCACACTTTAATTTCTTCTGTGTCTTTAAATTCAGCCTTGTCTGTTAGATAGACCATCTTATCATTTCCTACATGCTCAATCTTGTCTTATCTCAGTACTCCTTTAAGCAACCCATGCTATAACTAACCCTGGTTCCATCTGCCTTTCAGAGCCACGCTTTGGGAAAGCATTTTTATACTCATTCACTCTCTTCCTTTATCTTCTCTTCTACCTTGGATCATAGATGGCTGGCTTCCATCCTCACCCTCCAGGGAACCCACTCCAGCATGCCCACCTACAACCTCCATTCAGCTAAATTTATGTGAAACAAGTTTGGCCATGAGGACCCCTCAACAATCAAGGGAGAGAGACACACAAGGGTTATTGAGACAGGGTCCCACATCATGAATGGTCTTAAACCTAGGCTTCTGACAACATCTCCAAATGACAGTACATGTGTAGTCATTGCAGTTGATGTGTTTGTATGTTCAGGGCATTAATTTGTGAAACATAATATAATAGTTCTCCCCTTTTGGCACTACCTCCATTAAAAAAAAATAGGGCCCTCAAAAATGAAAATGGTCCCAGTCTCACTCAGTCTTCAAGAAGCCCTGTGGGACCAGTTTGGGAGGCATAGCTGGGGTGACACTGGGGAACAGCATAGAGCAATATGGGCCCAGGTTAAGACCTCAGTCCCAGCTGGGAACAGTGGCTCATGCCTGCGATACCAGCACTTTGGGGTCAAGGTAGATGGATCACTAGAGGTGAGGAGTTCGAGATCAGCCTGGCCAACATGATGAAACCACATCTCTATCAAAAATATAAATATTAGCCAGGCATGGTGGTGCACGCCTGTAATCACAGCTGCTCAGGAGGCTGAGGCAGGAGAATTGCCTGAACCCAGGAGGCAGAGGTTGCAGTGAGTCATCTCACCACTGCACTCCAGCCTGGGCAACAGTGAGACTATGTCTCAAAAAAACAAAATAGATCTCGGTCTCAGATCCATAGATCCCTCTTTCCCCTCGGAACTTCTACTTTTTACTTCTCACCTCACTGAGTTATTGTGAAGATCCAAACTACAGTGAAGTCACGTATGCACAAGAACTTTATAAAGGCCAACTGATACTCAGAAAAGTCACCCAGGATCCCTAGCAGTGTTTTTTCCTTAAATGAATCAGAATAGAATAAATCAAAAATTCTCACGGGGCACTGCCCATAGAAAGGGTGAGAGTATTGTTTCTGGGTTTGTTTGTTTGTTTGTTTGTTTGTTTGTTTGTTTCTGATATGGAGTCTCACTCTGTCGCCCAGGCTGGAGTGCAGTGGCGCCATCTCAGCTCACTGCAACCTTCGCCTCCTGGGTTCAAGCAATTCTCCTGCCTCAGCTTCCCGAGTAGCTGGGATTACAGGCATGTGCCATCACGTCCAGCTAATTTTTGTATTTTTAGTAGAGACGGGGTTTCACCACACTGACCAGGCTGGTCTCAAACTCCTGACCTCGTGATCCGCCCGCCTCAGCCTCCCAAAAGTGCTGGGATTACATGCGGGAGCTACGGCTTGAGGGTATTGCTTTATAGAATTTACTGCAGTTATATATACATGGACAGATATATGTTTATACTAGTGGTGATATAAAATGTATTTCTTACTATAGGCCACATTTTTCTAACGTTTGAAAAACAGTGCATGATAGGCCCCTTTACGTACATCTCCCTTGAGAATGGGTCTTGTTATCTTCATTTACAAATGAACACATTGAGGCTCAGAGAAGATAACTGGCCAGGGATATATAAGCCAGGTTTAGACCTAAGGTCTTGAAAACCTACTAAAATGTCTAAGTTTATGAATCACCTGGGGGCATCTTTTAAATACTGATTTCTGGCTCTCTGCGGAGATTCTGATGGGGTGAGGGAGGTAGTTCTGAATGTGCATTTTTAATATTGCCTTCAGGCAATCTGAGTGCTGGTGATCCTGCCTGCCACACTGGATGTCACTAGTTTGGAGCAGTTGTCCCTCAAGAGGTTTGCCTGACCTACTGTGGGGTTGGAGAAAAGCATTTAAACTTCAGTTTCTACTTGTGCTCGTGCCATTCTTTCATAATATCTATGTGCCTATAATATACATATCATACAATTGTACATATATAAACACCAATATGGGCATATAATGTATGTCTGGCCCCATGAACAACTGGCTTCATACAAGTGCACATACGAGCACACGATATAAACACATTATGGGCATATAATTGGGCAATGTTATGTTATCAGTTTTCACTGGTTGGGAAACAACGAGGAATAGGAAGGAGATTGCTGCTCTGAGCTGCAGTCACCACCACGTGAAGGGTGTTTCAGAAAGACAATTGTTCTTGGTTGCTCATCTGAGGAGGTCATGGGCAGTTCCAGACCTTGTAGGGAGTATTGTGTACACAAAATACAATGAGAGGAGGCCAAGGCAAGCAGATCACCTGAGCTCAGGAGTTCAAGACCAGCCTGGGCAACATGGTGAAACCCCGTCTCTACAAAACATACAAAATTAGCCAGATGTGGTGGCGCAAACCTGTAATCTCAGCTACTTGGGAGGCTGAGGCAGGAGAATCACTTGAATCTGGGAGATGGAGGTTGCGGTGAGTGAAGATCGCACCACTGAGCTCTAGCCTGGGCAACAAGAGCAAAACTCCATCTCAAAAAAATACATAAATAAAAAATAAAAGCTCTGGTGGCTGGGCATGGTGGCTCACACCTAAAATCCCAGCACTTTGGGAGGCTGAGGCAGGTGATCACTTGAGGCCAGGAGTTTGAGAGCAGCCTGGCCAACATGGTGAAATCCCATCTCTACTAAAAAATACAAAAATCAGCTGGGCGTGGTGGCGTGTGCCTGTAGTCCCAGCTACTCGGGAGGCTGAGGCAGGAGAATTGCTTGAACCTGGGAGGTGGAGGTTGCAGGGAGCAGAGATGGTGCCACTGCACTCCATCCTGGGCAACAGAGTGAAACTCCATCTCAAAACAAAACACAAAAAAAGCTTTCGGTGAGGGGACCTGAATGGACAGGGTGTTGTCTCTGTCACACTCGAGAAACCAGCTCCCATCTTACCTCAGTTGTATGGTCCTTTCTGATCCAAACAAGATTAAGATGGCCCATTCATCACTTGTCAAGGGGAGGTCTGAATTCCTAGGAAGGGGGAACTTGGAACCAATCATTCAGTCAACACTTGTACAGATTATTCTGAAAATGCCCAGTGAGGTTGCAGGAAACCTAGGAGGAGACAAAACCATATAAGATGTGGCAATATAACAATGTTTGGGGAGAAAAGATGTAAAAACAGCGAGGTGTAGTGGCTCACGCCTATAATCCCAGCACTTTGGGAGGCTGAGGTGGGCGGATCATGAGGTCAGGAGATCAAGACCATTCTGGCCAACATGGTGAAACCCCATCTCTACCAAAAATACAAAAATTAGCCGAGTGTGGTGGCACACGCCTGTAGTCCCAGCTACTCGGGAGGCTGAGGCAAGAGAATCACTTGAACCTGGGAGGCGGAGGTTGTGGTGAGCCGAGATCGTGCCACTGCACTCCTGCCTGGCAACAGAGTGAGACTCTGTCTCAAAAAAAAAAAAAAAAAAAGGAAGAAAGAAAGAAACGACATAAAAAGGTAAATGTGGTAATAAATGCCAGGGTATTTCTTTCCTTATGTTTATACGATTTTGAAACACATTGTTAATAAAACACCTGGGGGTTTCCTTTTAACTGCAGATACAGTCTGTGGAGTCCATGCTGAATGCACACAAAGCCTGTACTGTGGCTGAAATTGACTTCGTTTTAATCTTCTGTAATGATGCCATTATTTTTACAGCTGCTTCTACAACCCCATACATGATTTACATGCAAGTGCTGGCCTCTCTTTTTATATAGGTATGTACTGTCCCCTGTAAACTGTAAATTCCCCCAGGGCAGGGCCCATGTTGGCACAGGGTTGGGGGTGGGGGAGAAAAGAGCACAGGGTTTCGAGACAGGTGTCTCTAGACTCAAAGCCTGGCTCTGCCATATACTGGCTGGGCAACCTTGAGCAAACTATTTAATGTGTGAGCCCCTAGAGGTTAATGAAACCTTATCTAGTAACTATTCGTGGCTGAAATGAGATATGGCACAAAAGCCTGTCAAGTGATTGGCGGCCTGAATAGGATTTGCACACTCCTCAGAACTTAGTGTTTTATAATGAAGTATTTGCTTGGGAACTTTTCCTCCAGAACCTCATCTATTTGCTTTATAGTGCTCGTGTTAGTTGAGGAAGGATTAACAAGAAAGTCATGACTTTGTTGTCCCTTACTAGGTTTTTGTTTGTTTTTTGTTTTGTCTGTTATGCTTTCAGACTGTATCCAGCTTTATTACAGATACTTTCTATAAACAATCATGGTATTTCAGACAGGACATGCGCAGACAATCATTAACCGTATACAACAACCTTCAAACTCCTTTCTTCAATGGACTACCAAAAATCAGGAAGCCACCATAAAGCCCAATGAAGTCTTCATGCGATGCTCTGAACAGGGAAAGTTTAGAATGAGGGTTGACATTTCACATTTAGCATGTTGTTTAACAACTTTTCACAAGCCAACCCTGACTTTCAGGAAGTGAAATGAAAATGGCAGAATTTATCTGAAGATCCACAGTCTAGAGATGGAACCACAGCTCTTTTGAGGGGTGCCATCTCAACGGCATCACTGGAAAGTCCAGATTGCCTGACACACTGGTAACCAATGACTGGGGGTCGGGTCCCAGCAGATGTCTGAGCTTAAGGGAGTTAAGTCTATGCTGAAAGATGGATAGGGAGAAGAGGACATAAAAACGAATTTGTTTTTTCATACCACAAGGCTTTTGTGCCAAGGTGGCCAAGTGTGTCAAAGTCAGGGAGGCCCTCGTCCTGGGAGCCAAGAGGAAGTCTCTCAAAACCAGAAGGGAAAGGTGTTTTCCCCACATCAATCCAGCTTCAGAGACATTCTATTAGTGACATATGCCCCGTCCCCCAAAAATAACAACGAAGTGTTCCGTGTGCTCACAGCATAGCTTTAAAAAAAAAAAAAAAAAAGGTCGGGTGTGGTGGCTCACCCCTGTAATCCCAGCACTTTGGGAGGCCAAGGCGGGCGGATCAACAGTCTCTTCTTAGAGATGGCATTATCAACATTATTTAGGAACTGTACCTTGGCTTGTACTCCTTCTCCAAATACCCTGGAAATGTGACCTAGTTAATAATAATGATTGCCGGGCGCAGCAGCTCACGCCTGTAATCCCAGCACTTTGGGAGGCAGAGGCGGGCAGATCACGAGGTCAGGAGATCAAGACCATCCTGGCTAACACAGTGAAACCCCGTCTCTACTAAAAATACAAAAAATTAGCCTGGCGTGGTGGCAGGTGCCTGTTGTCCCAGCTACTCGGGAGGCTGAGGCAGGAGAATGGCATGAACCCGGGAGGCGGAGCTTGCGGTGAGCCAAGATTGCGCCACTGCACTCCAGCCTGGGCAACAGAGTGAGACTCCGCCTCAAAAAAATAAAAATATAATAATAATAATAATAATAATGATAAAAATAGCTAGTATTTATGAAATGCTTGCTATGAGGCACACACTGTTTTAAACACTTATAAGCAGCATCCTATTTAATTCTTATTAACAATCTTACCTTTAACAAGCCCTATTGTCTTCATTTTACAGATGATGAAACTGAGGCTTAGCTAGTGAGCCGAGATCATGCCACTACACTCCAGCCTGGGCAACAGAACGAGATCCCATCTTAAAAACAAACAAAAAATAGGCACACACACACACACACACACACACAACATGTATCACACAAATAAAATATTACATTTTCAACTGCCTGGCATTTACCAGTTTGAAACTGGAGCCGACTGCTTTACACCAGAGGATGATAAACCCTCTCATTTTTAGTTTGGCTTCTAAGTATGCTCATCACCTGATAGTAACTTATTTTTGCTTCCTGTGAGTCAGAGAGCAAAAGGGACTATCTCCAAGCCACCAGGGCAACCTTTAAACAAACGGCCCCATAATGAATAGTTTTGGTAAAGTAACGGCCTGCTGCATGCCTTGTCATAATATGTAAACACTCTCTAATTTGTTCAGTGTTCTGTATTAATAAAGTTTGTGTCCTATCATTTCCAAAGATTCTCAAAGAACGCTTGCTCAGATGGCCAGTGAAAAGTCCCACTTTGTCATACCTAGGAAAGCGGCATCTTTTTTTACTTTTATTTTTAAATAAATAGGCCAAGCTTGGTGGCTGTTGCCTATAGTCCCAGCACTTTGGGAGGCCGAGGTGGGTAGATCACGAGTTCAGGAGATCAAGACCATCCTGGCCAACATGGTGAAACCCTGTCTCTACTAAAAATGCAAAAATTGGCTGGGTGTGGTGGCATCATGTGCCTGTAGTCCCAGCTACTCAGGAGACAGAGGCAGGAGAATCGCTTGAACCCAGGAGGTGGAGGTGGCAGTGAGCCGAGATCGTGCCACTGCACTCCAGCCTGGGAGACAGAGTGAGACTCTGTCTCAAATAAATAAATAAATAAATAAACAAACAAACAAACAAATAAATAGAGATGGTGTCTTGCTATGTTGCCCAGACTGGTCATGAACTCCTGGGCTCAAGTGATTCTTTTGCTTCAGCCTCTCAAAATGCTGGGATTACAGGCATGAGCCACTGCGCCCAACCCAGCATCTTTGTCTAACAGCATAGAGATAAGGCTGAATTGAGAGAAGACTCTGTGTTGTAGAGATGAGCACTGTGTCCAAAGTCGCTCTACCTCTTCGAGGTTCATCTGGAAAATGGGCTAACTGACAATTAAATGGATATAATGTACACAGAAGTGCACCGTGACTGGTGAGGCCACGTAAATATTGAACACTGGTTTTCTGTACTTTTTTTTTCTCACTTAAAGTTCATCATATTGGAGAGCTTGAGAAGTTACCGGGATGGGACCTCAAAGTTGCTGGTGCCTTGTCACACAGTTCCAAAATTTGGATTGCTGGCATAAAATATTGTATTACGGCTGGGAGCAGTGGCTCACGCCTGTAATCCCAGCAATTTGGGAGGCCGAGGCAGGCAGATCACCTGAGGTGAGGAGTTCGAGACCAGCCTGGCCAACATGGTGAAACCCCGTCTCTATCAGAAATTCAAAAAAATTAGCTGAGCATAGTGGTGGGCACCTGTAATCCCAGGTACTCGGGAGGCTGAGGCACAAGAGTCGCTTGAACCTGGGAGCGGGAGGTTGCAGTGACCCAAGATCACACTACTGCACTCCAGCCTGTGCGACAGAGTGAGACTCTGTCTCCAAAAAAAAAAAAAAGACAAAGACAAAGAAAGATAAGGTTACTGGGCTGGGCGCAGTGGCTCATGCCTGTAATCCCAGCACTTTGCCAGGCTGAAGCAGGCGGATCACCTGAAGTCAGGAGTTTGAGACCAGCCTGGCCAAAACGGCGAAACCTCGTCTCAACTAAAAATACAAAAATTAGCCAGGCATGGTGTTGGGCACCTGTAGTCCCAGCTACTCAGAAGGCTGAGGCAGGAGAGTCACTTGAACCTAGGAGGCGGAGGTTGCAGTGAGCCAGGATCATGCCACTGCCCTCCAGCCTGGGTGACAGAGACTCACTCTGTCTCAAAAAAAAAAAAAGAAAGAAAAGAAAAGAAAGAAAGATAAGGTTACTGGAGTTCAGAGAGGTTGCAGGAGAAAGATAGCCAGGAACTAACTAGCAGGGCTGCCCTTGACAGTCAGGTCCTCTGACTGTGCATTCCATTGCACTATGCCTCAGGACTGTGTGTTATTATTTCTAACATCACCGGTTTCCAGAAAGGATCCTAGGCAATTGAGGAAGGGGTGTCAAGGGGAGAGAAGGAAGAAGAATCCCAACAGTTAAAACCTCCCACAGCCCAGGCTTCCTGGTCACAGACAGGGCTGCAAAAGGTACCCTAGATGGGCTAGCTGCTGTGGGTGGGTGAGACTTGCACTGAGTACTTACTATGTGTTTCAGGAAAAAGGACCCTGAGCGTGGTGGCTCACTCCTGTAATTCTAGCACTTTCAGAAACTGAAGTGGGAGGCTTGGTCGAGGCCAGGAATTTGAGACCAACCTGGGCAATAAAGGGAGGCCCTCTCTTTACGAAAATAAATTAAAAAGAAAAGGGCGCCGCCTGTGAGTAGGGTCAAATGTTATGCACTGCACCTGCTACATGCTACAGATACAGGTGGTCTGGGACCTGCCGGCTGACAGTGGGAGTGAGTTTGCCCCGAACAAGGAGTCCTTCATTTCTCATCTTGTAGCAACTCTGTGGGTGGAGTATGATTACTCCCACTTTGCAATGAGAATATTAAGGTTTAAAAAGGAGACAGCTGAGGCCACAGCCGTAGATGGAGTTAGTGGCACTGCAAGACTGGACCCCAGCTGGGTGCTCAGGTTCATTTTCTACCTCAAAGGAAAGGTAGAAACCATCCCTATCTGCCACAAAGGAGCAGACTCCAGAGAAGCCAAAGCCTAGCCAGCGAGTAATCATAACAATGTCCGTCTTTTAGTGAGTATTTGTCATGTAGCAGACACGTTATTGCACACTCCCACTTAATGGTTACATGACCTTGTCCGGTCTATTTTCACGTTAGCCAAAGGGAAGCCTAGAAGTCCACAGTCCCCGGGAGTTGGAAGCCAGGCAGTGACAGCGCCACCGCATCCTCCTTGACTTGATTTTAAATTTCACAACTTTGGTAGTTTCAATAGGGAGGAAGAGGAAGGGCGCCAGCTCCCGCCTGCAAAGGCGGCGCGGAGCGGGTAGCCAGGTCCGGAGCCGTCCTGTGCCGGGCCATCCGGTGGGGGGCACTGCAGACCGCGCGGGCGCTGCGCCCGCCTCTAGCTCCGGGCGCAGAGGGGTGGCCACGCTCTCCTGTGTCGCTCGCGCCCCTGGCCGCGCCTGGGAGAGCGGACTGGCCTCCCAGAGAGGATGCGGGGGAAGCCGCACTGGGGCCCACGGGGACCGGGTAAGGGCGCGGGATGGGATCGGCTCTGGATGTGGGTGACCCCCGAGCCGCGCCTCACCTCGCGAGCGCTCCTATTTGCACCTCCACTTGAGCACGGAGCTTCAAGGACGGGCTATTCTGGGGTGCGGGTTCCGACACTAGGCCCCACACGGATCTGGGGACTCCTTTGGCTACGACCTGGCGGAAGGGGGGAAACCTGGCCCGAGGACGGAGACTGTGGGACGATCCCGGGGCGCACTTAAATCTGGCTCCGCTGCTTTCTCGCCCCGCCCCCCCCGTCACCTTCCTCTGCGTCTGCGCTGCGATTCCACATCCCACTCCACCCCATCCCACCCAGACCGCTCACCCGATTCTGACTTTGAACCCAAAAGCGATCAGGCGTGTACTGGGCCCAGCCACAGCCAGCGGGCGCTCTGGCCCTCGCAGAAGCCGCCGCAAGCGGGCATCGCTGTCCCCGGGGAGGGGACCCCAGCTAGCACCAGTAGAGGTGCAGTCCCCCTTTTTAAGATTACTCGGAGGCTAGATACACGGCATCCACTGACCTTGATCTTTTCCCACAGTCACCTGGGACCCAGGCATATCATGTGGGCAGTTTAATGAGGTGTAAACGAAGTGCAAATGGCGTAGAAGCCCCTTGAATCTGAAGCAGGATGGAGGCTTTCTTTAGAAGGGCGGTTTATGAGTAGGTTACTCACTCTGGGAATTCTGGTAACAGCAATAGTCTCTGATTGTTAATTGGTCATTATTACTTTGTTAGAAGTCTGTACACCATTCCAAGTTCTAAGATGACAAGAGAAAGAATATTTCTGAGATTTACATCTGGGAGGGAAACAGCATATTACTTTCTGCATTAGGGTATACATTAGCATACTTGTTGAATTGAATTTTCCGCCTTCACTTTTTAATATATTTCCAATTTCCAACTACTCCCTGGAAAATTTTAAAAAGGGGCAGCAGAAGGATTGGTGATGTGCATGCCACAGATGGAGATGGAAAAACTGCCCAGAACATGTTGACATTTGTAAAAAAGTTAACATCCCCCTACACTTTAAAACTATGATATTAGGAACAGTATAATGGCAAAAGTTACTTGTACAACATCTGTTCCTTCCAATGGGGGGATTTCTTTCCTGCCAAGAATTTATGAATTTTCTATAGGAGCTTGGTTCTGTTTGGGGAAGAGGGAAGGACGCCAGCCAAAGCAGCCCCTTAGCTTCAGGGAATGCAGGGATGCATTGCTCCTGGCTTTTAGATGGCTCCTGAAGCTGCTGATGGGGCCAAAGTCACCCTTCAGAAGGACTTGGCTGCAAACAAGAACAATCTCCAACAGCCACCCATGGTTTAAAATGACTAGGCCGTCACTAAGAAAGGTCAAGGCCATATGGCTTGAGGACAGAGATGAGTTGGTTATAACTCCCATTCACAGAAGACTTAATCCTTTTTGGAGGGCAAAGGAAAGAGTTTATTATAGGGATAAAACCCAACCAACTCATATCAGTTCATTTCAAATGTTTCATTCATTTTCACATTGACCAGATAAGTGTTTGTTCACTCACCTCAAAAACCTCAATCTCTTCATCTACCATCAATTGTCTTTTACCCTTGCTCAGTTGAATCTGGTGACTGGAAACTTTTATCTTTCTAAAAAACCATGACGTGAGTGCTCAAAACAGCCATCTGGGTGAATAGGACAGTAAGTGGATTAGCAGTTGAAACATTAATGATTCACTTTTGACTCAAAGCAAGTTTATCTAAGCAGATTTCCAATGGTCTTCTCTTTTGCAATCAAAAGAATTTTCTGCTCTAGAGAAGCCTCTGTCCAGGAAGGGGGAGATTACCTTTTTGCACTTTAAAGTGGACCATTTTAGGTTCTTGAATTTCATTGTTGTTGTAGAGACAAGGTCTCACAAAGTTGCCCAAGATGGCCTTGAACTCCTAGCCTTAAGTGCTTCTCCTGCCTTGGCCTCCCTGGGATCACAGGAGTGAGCCATCATGCTTGGTTTTTTTTTTTATTTTTTTATTTTTTATTTTTTTTGTTAAGACAGAGTCTCTGTCACCCAGGTTGGAGTGCAGTGGTGTGATCTCAGCTCATTTCAATGCCCCCCACACACCCCCGCCCTGACCCCGCCACTCCGATGCCAGGTTGAAGAGATTCTCCTGACTCAGCCTCCTGAGTAGCTGGGATTACAGGTGCCTGCCACCACGCCCAGCTAATTTTTGTATTTTTAGTAGAGATGGGGTTTCACCATGTTGGCCAGGCTGGTCTCACATTCCTAACCTCAGGTAGTCTGCCTGCCTCAGCCTCCCAAAGTGCTGGGATTGCAGGAATGAGCCACTGCACCCAGTCTTTTTTTTTTTTCCCCTTGGAATATTTTTAACGAAACATGAAAAAAACTTTCAATCCATTCAAGTATCAGGAATCTAAATTGGGAGTCTCTCTAAGCCCACTCCGGCTCAGGAAGCTGCCTTATAAAAATAATAATAATGATAATCATCTAAGTTGTTCCCATTTGGCAGTGGTTGCGGGTTGGAGGAGGACAACAGCAACCAACATCAAGGGTTTGGTTCAGTCTTTCAAATCAACAATGCTTATTGAACACCTACTACATGCCAGGTAGTTTCCTACGCATTGTCCTCCTCCTCATTCTAGAGGGAAGCTAGAGAATAAGTAGATCCAGTATGTATTACAGTTCAGGTAATGGTAACTGTCATGAGACAACATCAAGCAGGTTAAAGAGATAATAACATGAGCAGGGTGAGAGGGCTCTTTTAGTATAGTCAGAAAAGGCTGCTTCAAGGAATTGGTATTTAAGTGGCCCTTCTAGAATTTTCTGAGTGCATATATACCCCCCAACACATAAACATAAATGTATTTTACCAAGTTGGATAGCACTTTCTAAGCTCCTCCCCTTCACCCACCCCCTTCCCGTTAACTTCTGAACATTCTTCTGCATATAATGAGCAGGTGGCTCAAGAATATGGGTCTGAGTAGAATCAGGTTTAAATTCCAGCTGCATCACCTGCTTGTTTTGTGACTCAAGGCAGGTTACCTAAGTTCTTTTTGCCTCAGATGCCTCATCCCTAAAATGAGAACAGTCATGACTACCTTACAGGATTATTGTCGGGACTGAATGAAAAAAAAATGCCTGTGAAATGCTGAGTACAGAGACGGCATAGAGTAAACCTTCCTAAATGTTGGCCCTTATTTATTATTGTTTGTTTGTTTTTGGAGACAGAGTCTCGCTCTTGTCGCCCAGGCTGGAGTGCAATGGCGTGATCTTGGCTCACTGCACCCTCCACCTCCCGGGTTCAAGCGATTCTCGTGCCTCAGCCTCCTGAGTAGCTGGGATTACAGGCACCCTGCCACTGCCCCCAGCTAATTTTTGTATTTTTAGTAGAGACGGGGTTTCACCATATTGCCCAGGCTGGTCTCGAACTCCTGACCTCAGGTGATCTGCCCCACTTGGCTTCCCAAAGTGCTGGGATTACAGGCATGAGCCACCGCTCCCGGCCTTTATTATTGTTTACTAGATAATTTTAATGGTGCATAGGAGTCCATTCTAGGGATGTCAGAACTTATATAACCAATGCCCTACTGTTGGGCCGAGAGAATGGGATATAAACCTAGCAGATGACGTGAATGAGCCGAAGGAGAAAAGTGAAACAACAACTAAACAAAATAAACAAAACCCAACACGTGTAGAAAATAGTCCAAATCAACACATTTTCTAGGAGAGACTCATTGTTCTTCTGCTATCCCTGATGCTAAACATACCCACTCACAAAAACCTGCCTGCTTACCTACCACCTGCGTCTTGGTTAGGAGTCCCCCTAGGTCTTGCTTCTATGACCTCATGTGCAGGCGGAAGATGAGGGTCAGGAAGTGTTACGTTGGAATGAAGTTCTGCAGTGGCCTAGCTGTTGGGGATGTGAGGTCTCATCTTCCTCATTTGTGCAAAACAGCCTTGAAATAAAATGTTCTTTGGTGTTGGGCACAGTGGCTCACGCCTGTAATCCCAGCACTTTGAGAGGCCGAGGCAGGTAGATCATTTGCGGTCAGGAGTTCGAGACCAGCCTGGCCAACACGGTAAAACCCCATCTCTACTAAAAATACAAAAATTAGCCAGGCATGGTGGCGGGCGTCGTAATCCCAGCTACTTAGGAGGCTAAGGCATGAGAATCACTTGAACCCGGGAGGCAGAGGTTGCAGTGAGCCAAGATCATGTCACTGTACTCCAGCCTGAGCGACACAGTGAGACTCCATCTCAAAAAAAGAAAAAAGAAATAAAATGTTCTTCGGAACACCTTCCAGCTCTGTCACTCATTTGTTCCCAGACTATGCTCTGGTGCTCCAAAGAGCCTTCCTTGCTTCTGAGATCTGAAATGGCTCTCTGAGTCATTTGTTCATGCCAGTGACACAGACCCAGATCTATTTTAGGCTGAGATCCTGTTCAGGGGAAAGAAATTATCTTTAAATATTGGTAGCATTAGGAGAATGCTGGCAAAGCATTTTGGAAGATGGGCAAAGAAGCAGGACTGTTTCCCATGGGCCATGGCTGAGAATGTGGGCTCTAAGCACAACACTCGAATGTGCCACTCCTGGGGTGAACTTCCTCTCCTGAGTTCTCCATTTAAGGAGGCCTCAGAGTGTGTGACCTTCAGAAAAGATTCTGTCTTCGGAGTACTTCCAATTGGCCCAAATATAAAAAGGGCTGTTAGTTTTTGTTTCAATAGATTGAATACATGCGTAAAATGCTTTGAAATCCGTGAGTGAAATAAAAAAAAAAAAAAAAAAGATTACTTGCCTCTATTAGAAAAAGGGATGGGTGGCCGGGCGCGGTGGCTCACGCTTGTAATCCCAGCACTTTGGGAGGCCGAGGCGGGTGGATCACGAGGTCAGGAGATCGAGACCATGGTGAAACCCCGCCTCTACTAAAAATACAAAAAATTAGCCGGGCGTGGTGGCAGGCGCCTGTAGTCCCAGCTACTCGGAGAGGCTGAGGCAGGAGAATGGCGTGAACCCGGGAGGCAGAGGTTGCAGTGAGCCGAGATTGTGCCACTGCACTCCAGCCTAGGGGACAGAGCGAGACTCCGTCTCAAAAAAAAAAAAAAAAAAAAAAAAAAAAAAAAAAAAAAAAAAAAGAAAAAGGGATGGGTTAGGCCAATCTTGCCCATATAGCTTCACGTGCACCAAATATAACCCTTGTTTAGAAGAAAAAATCAAACACACGTTCCAAGGAGGTAAGGAGCAGATAAAGCAGAAGTTAGCTTTACTTTATCTGAGAAATGGTGTGATATGGCAGTAGGAGCCTGGACTTGCAATCCGGCACATCTGGGTTCCAATCACAGCTCTGTGACCTTGGACATGTCACTTGACTCCTCTGGGCCTCAGTGTTATATAATAACAAATTCCTAAACATCTAGCAGAGTTCTTGGCATACCATAGGTGTTCAATGAATGTGAATGCCTTTTTCTATTCTACCTCCAGCTCAATCAACCAGCAACTCCAAGTCTGTTTCCCAGTACATTCATCCTGACATGCAAAAAATGTTTTCCTGTGGTCAGTGACAAAGATAAAGGAGCAAGAATCTGAAGCGTTAAAAAGAAAATAAACAAATAAACCACGTGACCTAAACCCACAATCTGAGAAATTGTCCCTCCTCACGCAGTTTCTATTCCAGGCTTCACGTGGCCAATCTGAGAAGGTTCTCAAAGCAAATGTTAATTAAAAATGTTTACCATGCTGGACTTGGTGGCTCACGCCTGTAATCCCACCACTTTGGGAAGCTGAGGCAGGTGGATCACCTGAGGTCAGGAGTTCGAGACCAGCCTCACCAACATGGAGAAACCCTGTCTCTACTAGAAATACAAAATTAGCCAGGTGTGGTGGCAGATGCCTGTATTCCCAGCTACTCGGGAGGCTGAGGCAGGAGAATCGCTTGAACCCAGGAGGCAGAGGTTGTGGTAAGCCGAGATTGCACCATTGCACTCCAGCCTGGGCAACAACAGCGAAACTCTGTCTTAAAAAAAAAAAAAAAAAGTTTACCAGGGCTGGGTGTGGTGGCTCACCCTTGTAATCCCAGCACCTAGGGAGGCCGAGGCTGTCGGATTATCTGAGGTGAAGAGTTCAAGACCAGGCTGACCAACATAGCAAAATCCCATCTCTACTAAAAATACAAAACTTAGCTGGGCGTGGTGGTGGGCACCTGTAATCCCAGCTACTAGGGAGGCTGAGGCAGGAGAATCGCTTGAACCCGGGAGGCGGAGGTTGTAGTGAGCCAAAATCATGCCACTGCACTACAGCCTGGGCAACAGAGCAAGACTCCTACTCCATATAAAAAAAAAAAGTTTACCAAAGGATAGGTAGTTAAACATCGTGTACAGCTGAGAGTATTGTTACCCGAAACCTAAAATAATTTTTCTCAAACCTTTATTTATAAAGAAAGACATTGAACAGGAGTGTTCAAATATGTCCTCAGGCAGTCAGAGGCTTTTCTCTTTCATTCCTTCTGCAGATCCACTGTCTGACCATATCTTTGTGTGCTTTCTTTCTCTAACAAAGAGCCATGCATTCTAATTAAGGAAATCAATGAAATGTGCAGACCTCTACCTCTGAGTTATTTGTCAGTTGGCAAATAGATTACTAGCTCGGTTTTGCTGGAGCCCAGGTAGACTCCACCATTCACAGAGAAGACCAACGTATCACACTTCCTAATCAGTACAACCATTCGACCAAGCAGTTTTATCAACTTTTTAACAAATAGTATCATTTGTGTATCGGGACAAGAAAATGAAAATAAAAGAGAAGTAAACCTCCAATGGGGTCATGTGTTTCCAAATGCAAATTGAGATCCAAACATTAAACAATAGAGATCATCTAATCCTTTTACAAAGACCCAAATTGCAAATCCAATTCCCAAGCCAGAGTGGCTTTGTCTAACAAAGTCGTTAATGCAAAGAATCCCCTAGGCAAAGCCTCTTCTGTTTCTATGGGCTTTGGCACAGCGAGAGCTATATGTGATGTCAGTTATGCTCTCTCACTGTAAAGTTAATTGTGCTTAAAACAAAATCATATGTTCTCGTGGTCTAGATATGCAGTTTCCAATCCATAGCAACCCAAGATGTCTTGGTTTGAAACTTAAGACCCATGCTGACCAAATTATTAATTCCAACAGAATTTTGTGATATTTTTGAATAAGGCCAAAAACTTCATGCTGAATCTGAAAAACACATCTTAATATGCCTTAACATGCATCCGATAAACAAGTTAGAAGTATCTAAAAAATAATAGGCAATCGGCCGGACATGGTGGCTCACACCTTTGTAATCCCAGCATTATGGGAGGCCAAGGTGGGTGGATCACGAGGTCAGGAGTTAAAGATCAGCCAGGCAAAGATGGCGAAATCCCATCTCTACTAAAAATACAAAAAAATTAGCTGGGCGTGGTGGGCACCTCTAATCCCAGCTACTCGGGAGGCAGAGGCAGAGAATTGCTTGAACCCAGGAGGCAGAGGTAGCAGTGAGCTACGATCGCGCCACTACAATCCAGCCTGCACAACAGAGCAAGACAACGTCTCAAAGTAAAAATAATAATAATAACAATAAGAAGAAGAAGAAGAAGAAGAAGCAATCAAGAAAATTGTAGGGGGGAGAATGGTATATGTGGTTGTAATTAACATGGTTGAGTCTTGCAAAGAATCATGTATCACTTTTTCAAGAAAGGTAACAATTTTTTTAGTGGGGCTAGAATGCTGGTTTTCATTTAACTTACACTTTATGCCCTTTGCAGAGCAGTTGCAGGAGGAAACAGTATCTGTAAACCTGCATATTCTTTTTTTTTTTTTTGAGAGTGAGTCTCACTCTGTCACCCAGGCTGGAGTGCAGTGGCACGATCTCGGCTCACTGCAACCTCTACTTTCTGGGTTCAAGTGATTCTCCTGCCTCCGCCTCCCAAGTAGCTGGGAATATAGGCGCCCACCACCACACTCAGCTCATTTTTGTATTTTAAGTACAGATGGGGTCTCATCATGTTGACCAGGCTGGTCTCGAACCTCTGACCTCAGGTGATCCACCCGCCTCGGCATCCCAAAGCGCTGGGATTACAGGTGTGAGCCCCTGCGCCTGGCCATATTTACAGATTCTTACTCATCTTTGCTTCTCCTGCCCTTTGCACAGTGGCTGGTAAAGTAGATCCTTGAATTGATTACATGTGTTTGAATCAACTGCATGGAAAGAGAAAGTGGAACAAAGCCAGAATGATACTATAACACTTTGAGGGAATGGTTCCTATGTTCTCTCTAGAGGGAACACAGTGACCAGTGAGTAGTCCTGTCCTAGCTGGCCGGTAACAGAGCACTATACAGAAGGATGATAAAGCACGGTAAAATACTTTTTTGGATGTTAGAGCACAACATTACATTGCATTTAGAACTTTCCAGGGCCAGGCACTGTGGCTCATGCCTGTAATCCTAGCACTTTGGGAGGTCGAGGCCTTTAAGCCCAGGAGTTAGAGACCAGCCTGAACAACATAGGGATACCCTTGCCTCTACAAAATAGCTTTTTAAAAAAATTAGCCAGGTATGGTGGTGCATGTCTGTGGTCTCAGCTACTTGGGGGGCTGAGAGGGAGAATCTCTTGAGTCCAGGAGGTAGAGGCTGCAGTGTGCTGTGATTGCACCATTCAGCCTGGGTGACAGAGTGAGACCTCATCCCCCATCTCAAAAAAAAGGAAAAAAAAAAAACCAAAAAACAGAACTTTCCTCTGAAAGCCATCTTTTCTGCATGGTGTTTTTTTGTTTTTTTTGTTTTGTTTTTTTGTTGT
Source organism: Symphalangus syndactylus (assembly GCF_028878055.3). NCBI lineage: Eukaryota > Metazoa > Chordata > Mammalia > Primates > Hylobatidae > Symphalangus > Symphalangus syndactylus. The sequence goes on along the minus strand of NC_072425.2, from coordinate 37,519,805 downwards.
TTGTTTGTTTAGAAATTGTTGTTTATTTTCCGCCAACCTTATTTCCATGTTGCTTCAGAGACCCTGCAAGAACAGAAAAATATGGAATGCCTCACGAATTTTTTTTTTTTTTTTTTTTTTTTTTTTTTTTTTTTTTTTTTTTTTTTTTTTTTTGAGATGGAGTCTGGCTCTGTCGCCCAGGCTGGAGTGCAGTGGCGCGATCTCGGCTCACTGCAAGCTCCGCCTCCTGGGTTCACGCCATTCTCCTGCCTCAGCCTCCCTAGTAGCTGGGACTACAGGCGCCCGCCACCGCGCCCAGCTAATTTTTTGTATTTTTAGTAGAGACGGGGTTTCACCGTGTTAGCCAGGATGGTCTCGATCTCCTGACCTCGTGATCCGCCCGCCTCGGCCTCCCAAAGTGCTGGGATTACAGGCGTGAGCCACCGCGCCCGGCCAGCCTCACGAATTTGCGTGTCATCCTTGCGCAGGGGCCATGCCAATCTTCTCTGTATCGTTCCAATTTTAGGATATGTGCTGCCGAGGTGAGCATGGTGTTTTTTGTTTTTTGTTTGTTTGGTTTTGTTTTGTTTTTGAGACAGAGTCTCACTCTGTCACCCAGGCTGGAGTGCAGTGGCGTGATCTCAGCTCACTGCAACCTCTGCCTCCCAGGTTCAAGCAATTACCTTGCCTCAGCCTCCTAAGTAGCTGGGATTACTGGTGCACGACACCATGCCTGGCTGATTTTTGTATTCTCAATAGAGATGGGGTTTCGCCATGTTGGCCACGCTGGTCTGGAACTCCTGATCTGAAGTGATCCACCTACCTCGGCCTCCCAAAGTGTTGGGATTACAGGCGTGAGCCACCACGCCCAGCCAGCAAGATGTTTTTGATCATCTTGATTCCTCTAAGCTTCCCTTGGGCTGTTAGGATGAAGCCATGGGTGGTTGGCCTGTTAAGTAAATCAGATCTAGGTGCTGGTTGCTCAGATGTCAACTCGATGTGACCTTGGGGAAGGTCACAAGTCCTTCATCTGGGTCTTTTCCTTGAGTTAAATGGTCTTGAAGATGCTTTTCTTTTCAAACATCTTATGTAATTTTATTTTATTTTTGAGACAGGGTCTTGCTCTGTCACCCAGGCTGGAGTGCAGTAGAACAATCATAGCTCACTGCAGCCTCAGCCTCCTGGGCTCAAGGGATCTTCCCACCTCAGCCTCTTGAGGAGCCGGGACCACAGGAACATGCCACCACTCCTGGCTAATTTTGTTTTTATTTTTTTATTTTTTTATTTTTTATTTTTTGTAGAGACAGTCTGCCTATATTGACCAGGATGGTTTTGAACTCCTGGTTTCAAGTGATCCTCCCGCCTCCGCCTCCCAAAGTGTTGGCATATAGTTGTGAGCTACCTACGTAATTTTACAGCTTCAGTCCTTGCAATGTTACCCATTCCTAGGCGAGGCAGTAACAGTGCCTCAAAGGCAGGGCAATGGTCAATTCCGTGCACTGTCAGAGTGAGTTTATTTAGATGTATTCAGAGGTCAGAAAACTACTGTCATCCAGGCAAACTAGAAGAGTCTCAAGCTTGAAGTGGAGCAAACCAAATGGGAGGGTTTCACAGCACCCAAAGCTAAACCTTCCTGTTTGGGCAGACTAGCCCACTCAATATCCTAGAGTAGAAAGTACCCTCTTTCAGCTGGTGCGGTGGCTCACGCCTATAATTGCAGCACTTTGGGAGGCCGAGGTGGGTGGATCATGAGGTCAGGAAAGCACCCTCTTTTAGGTTTTATTTTATTATTATTTTTTGAGATGGAGTCTCGCTCTGTTGCCCAGACTGGAGTGCGGTGGCACGATCTCGGCTCACTGCAACCTCCGCCTCCCAGTTTCAAGCGCTTCTCCTGACTCAGCCTCCTGAGTAGCTGGGATTACAGGTGCCCACCAGCATGCCCAGCTAATTTTTGTATTTTTAGTAGAGATGCGGTTTCACCATGTTGGTCAGCTTGGTCTCAAACTCTTGACCTCAAGTGATTCACCTGCCTCAGCCTCCCAAAGTACTGGGATTACAGGCGTGAGCCACCGTGCCTGGCCTAAGCTTTTAAAGTGCAATTTTTTCCTTCTTTTTTTAGCCTTCATTATTTGTCATATGTTCATGGTACACATACCTTTTTTCTTGAAAGGAGGCCCAATGGGTCATCCAAATAAAGGAAAAAATATCTCCTTTCCCCTCTGGGTGCGGTGGCTCACGCCTGTAATCCCAGCACTTTGGGAGGCTGAGGCGAGTGGATCATGAGATCAGGAAATCGAGACCATCCTGGCTAACACAGTGAAATCCCGTCTCTACTAAAAATACAAAAAAAATTAGCCAGGCATGGTGGTGGGTACCTGTAGTCCCAGCTACTCTGGAGGCTGAGGCAGGAGAATGGCGTGAACTGGGGAGGTGGAGCTTTCAGTGAGCTGAGATGGCGCCACTGCACTCCAGCCTGAGCAACTGAGCAAGACTCTGTCTCAAAAAAAAAAACTCCTTTCCCCAAATTTTGGCATCCTGGAAGACAGGCCCAGTGGTCTCTAAATTGCTTCCTGTAGGTCACCTGACATCCATCTGCCTTCCCCAGCACACAACAAACCCCTCAAACGAACAAAATTCTTTCCAGAGTCAATGCAGAGAATCACTTGGCAAGGAAGAGTTCACAAAAAGGAGATGCCAGGATTTTAACACAGCTTCACTCTGTCGCCCAGGCTGGAGTGCAGTGGCGTGATCTCAGCTCACTGCACCCTCTGCCTCCCAGGTTCAAGCAATTCTCTTGCCTCAGCCTCCTAAGTAGCTGGGATTACCGGCGCACGACACCATGCCCAGCTAATTTTTGTATTTTCAATAGAGTTGGGGTTTCACCATTTTGGCCACGCTGGTCTAGAACTCCTGATCTCAAGTGATCCACCTACCTCGGCCTCCCAAAGTGTTGGGATTGACTCTGGAAAGAGTTTTGTTCATTTGAGGGGTTTGTGGTGTGTTGGGGAAGGCAGATGGATGTCAGGTGACCTACAGGAAGCAATTTAGAGACCACTGGGCATGTCCTCCAGGATGCCTAAATTTGGGGAAAGGAGATATTTTATCCTTTCTTTGGATGACCCAGGATTTTGGCTAAATATTCAGTAAATGATTAGTTTTTTTAGTAACTGAGGGTATTCAGGACAAATCAAGAAACCTCCTAGTGCCCTCCAGAAGCTCATGTCTTTAGGGGAAGCCAGACCCATAAGACCTTATAATAGACTGGGTGCAGTGGCTCACACCTGTAATCCCGGTACTTTGGGAGGCCAAGGCAGGAGGATCGTTTGAGGCCAGGAGTTAGAGACCAGCCTGGGCAATATAGTGAGACCCCATCTATACAGAAAAATAATAATGAAATTAACCAGGAGTAGTGGCACGTGCCTGTGGTTCCAGCTCCTCAGGAGGCTGAGATGGGAGGATTATCTGAGCTCAGCAGTTTGAGGTTGCTGTGAACCATGTTTGCACCACTGCCCTTCAGCCTGGGTAACAGAGCAAGACCTTGTCTCAAACAAATAAAACACACAGAAAAACCCCACATAACCTTGTAATACATACGAATAAGTGTTTAATGCAAGATCTAAATAGAATGGAGGAGTATTCTTAAGAGCTGGGCTTTAAGAGACATATAGGCTTTTGTTAGGGTAGTAGGGGTCTTTCCAAAAGCAGTGGAGGCCAGTATCTGCAGGCAAGTTTCAAATGCTGAAACAGCCATGTGCACTGGATGACCAGAAGTTGTTGAGCATGGCAGGTTTACCTAAGGAGGAACTAGATAGGGTCTTTCGTTATTGTTGTTGTTGAGACGGAGTTTTGCTCTTGCTGCCCAGGCTGGAGTGCAGTGGCATGATCTCAGCCCACTGCCACCTCCACCTTGGGTTCAAGCAATACTCCTGCCTCAGCCTCCCAAGTAGCTGGGATAACAGGCTCCTGCCACCACGCCTGGCTAGTTTTTGTATTTTTAGTAGAGCCGGGGTTTCACCATGTTGGCCAGGCTGGTTTCGAACTCCTGACCTCGTGATCCACCCGCCTTGGCCTCCCAAAGTGCTGGGATTACAGGCGTAAGCCACCACACCCGGCCCTAGATAGGATCTTGAACAAGCAGCTGGAAGCCACAAATAGGGAAGTGACCATGTTAAATCTATATCTACTAAGCACTGGGGACCATGTGAAGTTACAAAATAGGGGTGGGCTTGACCAGATCTATTTGACCAGGAGAGCTGTTTGCTGGGCCAGAGGTGAGGCCAGAAACGAGAACTTCAGAACGAAAAGTACGAATTGTGTACATGGCATAGTGGCCCTAGCTGATGAAACATCTGCAGTAAACTCTGCCTTCCCTATCTGTCTACTTTGACAAAGGAAATAGTACATTGATTGGGAGACAGAAAGTCTGAGGCTTTTGACTCTTAAACAGGTTTACTGGAAGAACCTGGACGTTAGCAAATCCTTTTGAATTGGGGTGGATCCTTTATACCTGTAGCCCTACCTGCCCAGCAGTCTGAAACAAAGGTATTAGAAGAGAAGTGCTTTGAGTATGTCAGCAAGAATGAGAAGTGACAGGAAAATGCTAACCTGTAAAGGGAACCTGAGTTTCTTCATCCGCATACTGGAGATGGGAGAGGAAAATCCCATCCCTGCTTTGTAAGATTGAGGTACTGTAGGGTGTAAGTACTTTGTAAGCCTCATAGAGCTGTGCAGAAGGGATTGTTATACACTGACAGAAAGTGACCTGGAGCACGCAAGAAGCATGCTCGTCCTTACAGAGAAAATCTCTTCTATTTGTCAAGTCTAAGAGATTATTCTTTCACAGTTTGTAGCAATTACTATCTCCTGGTCTTTTAGCAGGTGTATCCAGGGTTTCTCCAATTTCTCCATAAAGCTATTTGCTCATTTAAGCTTTTAAATGGATATATAGGTATAGCACCTGAGTGCATTGGTTTTGTATCATGGGGATTTGGCCACTATTTAGTAATATATTGATCCAGTGCCAGGTAGTACAGATTCAAATATTATAGGTGAGACAGGAATTATAGCCCTACTTGACCTTCTGGTCCTCTCTCTCTCTCTAAACAGCTAACTTTCTTGTTTCCTGCTCTATTTAGATTATATTATTATAACATGTAAAATGGACATGAAAAGAAAAATAACCAGCCTTGGCAACATAGGGAGACCCTGTCTTTACAAAAAACAAAAGCAGGCCGGGCGCGGTGGCTCACGCCTGTAATCTCAACCCTTTGGGATGCCGAGGCGGGCGGGTTACTTGAGGTCAGGAGTTCGAGAACAGCCTGGCCAACATGGTGAAACCCTATCTCTACTAATAATACAAAAAAAAAAAGAAAAGAAAAATGATGTGTTAGGTATCCTCAGGTGAGATGTCAAAGGGATTTCTAACTGTGAATTTACTTTTTGCTGTTATTAAATAGAATTTATTTCCTCCTTTCCTTTAAGAACAAGTGGAGGCCGCACGTGGTGGCTCACGCCTGTAATCCCAGCACTTTGGGGGACCGAGGCGGGCGGATCACTTGAGGTCAGGAGTTCGAGAGCTGGCCGACATGGCGAAACCCCATCTTTACTAAAAATGCAAAATTAGCCCGGCGTGCTGGTGCTTGCCTTAGTCCCAGCTACTCTGGAGGCTGAGGCAGGAGAATGGCTTGAACCCGGGTGGCGGAGGGTTGCAGTGAGCCGAGGTTGTGCCACTGCACTGCAGCCTGGGCGACTGAGCAAGACAACGTCTCAAAAAAATAAAAAATAAAAAAAATTAAAAAAAAGACCAAGTGGAGAAAGACATTTGGGCGAACGATTGCAACATGCTGACTCATCTAGGGTGTCGAGAAGACCGAAGCAATTTAAAAAAGTATATTATATCAAGGGCACCGTGGAAAACAATTAAAAAGATGGGCTCCAGATGCACATGACTCCAGAGAAGCAATTTGACTAATATTTCCACCCCATGCAGCCGTTCCTCCCCAGCTAAGTTAACTGGCTGTGGTAGCCTTGATTCCAGCCTGAAAGATTTTTCTGTGTATGCTAACATTTTAGCAGTTGCTTTCCCTCTGTTTTGACTGTGACCAGGGAAGTAAAGCACCAGGTTCTTCAAACGGATTTAAGAATTTACTAGTTTTTCAGGAGATGGTGAGAAATTTACTCAAGATTCACCTTTTTGTTTAAGGTAAAGTTTTCCAAAGGGAAACTTTCCAACTTTCATTTTAGTTTCATTTAACGTAGAAAAAAATTTTTATTTTCATGCAGTATTCTAACTTTAACAATAGTTTGTGGTTCCCCCCCCCCCACCACAGGTAGAACATTCCGTGATATTTTTTACAGCATTCATTATGTAGACTGGTCTTGGAGGCTTTATATGAAATATTATTGAATGACTCTGCGTATGAACAATGAATGATAGTTTCATAAACAACCTTTAGGAGGCAGACATAGCTTCGGTTTAGCACTATAAAAACATGTCACTATACAATAGCCTGTAGAAGGTGCTACGAAAATACAAAGAAGTAAAACAAATAGATAAAATGCAATACGTAATAAAATCATGAATAAAATGATAAGAATAACACATAAAGTAAAAGGGTTTATGTGGACTGGGTGGCATTCATGTCTGTATGAGAGACAGGGAAATGGACAAGAGTGGGTGAGGGAGTATCTAGGCTACAAATCCATCTATGTATGTATGTTGTGTTGAATGGAGCTTCAGAAGCCAGAACATTTAATAGGACAGGTGGCTGATACAGGCTGCTAAATTTAGATTCTCCCATTTGTTGAAGTACAACAGGTACCACCACTGCTTGTTTTAATATTTTCTCTGTGGACTTGCTTCTGTAGCATAAAGACTACCTCCCCTGGGCTTCCTTATATGGAAATAAATTATATGTAAAAATTATTAATCTCCAACTGTGAAGAGCATTTCATGTTTCTAAAAATTGTAACACTTTTTCATTTTTTTTTTTTTTTTTTTTTTGGTAGAGATGGGGTCTTGCAATGTTTCCCAGGCTGCTCTCAAACTCTTGGCCTCAAGCAATCCTCCCACCTCAACCTCACAAAGTGTTGGGATTACAGGTGTGAACCACCACACCCGGCCTGGAACAATTTTTGGAAGAAAAAGAAATATTCCCCATGACCATCCTACTTGAGATAGTGAAGGCGTCTGTTTTGTTTTACAAACTGAAACAGGATAGCAAGAGTCAAATACGTTTTCAGGCAGAAAGAATTTTATCAGAAGAGACATTTTGCTGGAAAACAGGTGGACTGAAAGTCTGTTGATGTGTGTAGGAAACATCAGTTAATCCTTTGTGTGTGTAGGCACACAAGTTAAAATAAAAAACAGTAAAATTAAGTGTCATAAGGAAAATATAATAAGCAGGCATCACAATTATTAGGTACTCTTTATTGTATAGTGTATAAACGGCTCTGTAACATCATAATGACAGTACACCTAGGAGCCCACAGCTGATAGGTCCCAGAGTAAATAATTTAGCTATTGGCGTATGTTGAATAGTATTTTGTTTGGTCACAGTTTTGGGAAATCTTCCTCATTCATTTTAGATATTGAAGCTTTCTTTTTCAGGCTAGAAAAAGTTAATGTAGGCTGGGTGCTATGGCTCATGCCTGTAATCCCAGCACTTTGGGAGGCCAAGGCAGGAGGATTGCCTGAGCTCAGGAGTTCGAGACCAACCCTGGGCAACATAGTGAGACCCTGCCAATATAAAATTTTTTTAAATTAAATTAAAAAGTAAGAAAATAGGGGTTGGGGAGAGACAGCATCAGTTAGAATAGCTAATGGATGCTGGGCTTAATATCTAGGTGCAGCAAACCACCATGGCACACGTTTGCCTGTATAACAAACCTTCATATCCTGCACGTGTACCGCGAACTTTAAAGCTGAAGAAAAAAAATTAAATAAAAATTAAAACTAAAGAGAAAGTTAACGTAGAGGAATGTTAATCTATGACATCAGAAAATTTTGAATAAATTTAAAATTCTTGATAGTTTATGCATGTTTCTTCTATTCGAGATAATATGCACTTAGCAAATTTAAAGATGGCATTTTACAGTCATTTTCATACACCAACTGTGTGGCAAAAGATTCTGTATAACAGAGGTGGATTACAAAAGCAACCAACCACAATTTAACAGAAATTTAAGAAATTTAAACTTAAAGGAATCTAAACATAATTTACAGAATAACGTGTTCTTTTTTTTTTTTTTTTTTTTTGAGACGGAGTCTTGCTCTGTCACCCAGGCTGGAGTGCAGTGGCGCAATCTCGGCTCACTGCAAGCTCCGCCTCCCGGGTTCACGCCATTCTCCTGACTCAGCCTCTCCAAGTAGCTGGGACTACAGGCGCCCGCCACCACGCCCGGCTAATTTTTTTTTTTTTTTTGTATTTTTAGTAGAGACGGGGTTTCACCGTGGTCTCGATCTCCTGACCTCATGATCCGCCCGCCTCGGCCTCCCAAAGTGCTGGGATTACAAGCGTGAGCCACCGCGCCCGGCCCAGAATAATGTGTTCTAATGAGGGCTTTTTGTTTAAATAATTTTAATTACTCTTTATTTATATCTTCATTCTTATGAGAAAGTTTTTCAAACTTATTATAGTTGTTTTAGAATATTTGAAAACTTCAAAAAAGAAAATTTAGGCTGGGCGCAGTGGCTTATGCCTGTAATCCCAGCACTTTGGGAGGCCTAGGTGGATAGATCACTTGAGGTCAGCAGTTCGAAACCAGCCTGGCCAACATGGTGAGACCCTGTCTCTACTAAATATACAAAAATTAGTCGGGTGTGGTGGTGGGCACCTGTAATCCCATCTACTCGGGAGGCTGAGGCAGGAGAATCCCTTGAACCTGGAAAACGGAGGTTGCAGTGAGCTAAGATCACACCACTGCACTCCAGCCTTGGTGACAAGCAAGAATCCATCTCAAAAAAAAAAAAAAAGAAAATTAAAACTGAGAAAACCAGTATGAATATTTTGGCAATCCCTTCTAGGGTTTTCTCTTAATTTCCTTTTGTTTCTCTCTCTCTCGTTCAAAGCACACATACACTTAAGTGTACACAGTTGAATTGGTACTGTTTATAGTCTTATATCCTGCTTTTTCCACTTAACATACCATGAGCATTTTTCCATGTCATTAAATATGCTTTGAATATGTCCTTGGCCACATAAAATTCCATCCTATTGATGCACCTGTTTTCTTTTTTTTTTTTTTTTTTTTTTTTTTTTTTTTGGGATTATCGTTGGTTCTTTTTTTTTTTTTTTTTATTAATTTTTTTTGCATACAAAAACAATAAACATTTTCTAAAAATACATACAAACAAAAAGATGCGTATCAAACATATTAGGAAGGTTGCACATGGGAAGTCGGGGAATAGAAATGGGGGTGGGAGTTAAAATAAATGAGAGAGGGACTTTATATGGATCAGTGATAATAACTCAATCCTCTATTTGACAAAGAAGAGGGAGAAGGAAGAGGAAGAAAAAGAAAGTGGGATAAAGGATCAGAAAGGGAGGAAAATAGAAAAAATTAGAGTATGACTCCAGGGTAGACCTGTTTTGTTGTCACTGAGTTGGTTGGTTGGTTTGTCTGTTGTATTCTTCATGTTTCGCCAAGTTGGCCAGACTGGTCTCGAACTCCTAGCCCGAAGTGATCAACCCGCCTCGCCCCCCAGAGTGCCGGGACCACAGGCGTGAGCCACCACGTCCAGCCCCCACATTGCTTCTGGCCTCCGTGGTAGACCTCCCAGACGGAGTGGCCAGGCAGAGGAGCTCCTCACTTCTACCCAGACACGGGGCGGCCGGGCAGAGGAGCTCCTCACTTCCTAGACGGGGCGGCCAGGCAGAGACGCTCCTCACTTCTTCCCAGACGATAGGTGGCCGGGCAGAGGCGCTCCTCACTTCCCAGACGATGGGTGGCCGGGCAGAGGCGCTCCTCACTTCCCAGACGATGGGTGGCCGGGCAGAGGCGCTCCTCACTTCCCAGACGATGGGTGGCCGGGCAGAGGCGCTCCTCACTTCCCAGACGATAGGTGGCCGGGCAGAGGCGCTCCTCACTTCCCAGACGATGGGTGGCCGGGCAGAGGCGCTCCTCACTTCCCAGACGATGGGTGGCCGGGCAGAGGCGCTCCTCACTTCCCAGACGATGGGCGGCCGGGCAGAGGCGCTCCTCATCTCCCAGACGATGGGTGTCCGGGCAGAGGCACTCCTCACTTCCCAGATGGGGCAGCCGGGCAGAGGCGCTCCTCACTTTCCAGATGATGGGTGGCCGGGCAGAGGCGCTCCTCACCTCCCAGACGATGGGTGGCCTGGCAGAGGCGCTCCTCACCTCCCAGACGATGGGTGGCCGGGCAGAGGCGCTCCTCACCTCCCAGACGGGGCAGCCGGGCAGAGGCGCTCCTCACTTATTCCCGGACGGGGCGGCCGGGCAGAGGCGCTCCTCACTTCTTCCCGGACGGGGCGGCCGGGCAGAGGCGCTCCTCACTTCCCAGACGGTGGGTGGCCGGGCAGAGGCGCTCCTCACTTCCCAGACGATGGGTGGCTGTGCAGAGGCGCTCCTCACTTCTTCCCGGATGGGGCGCCCGGGCAGAGGCGCTCCTCATTTCTTCCCGGACGGGGCGGCCGGGCAGAGGCGCTCCTCACTTCCCAGACGGGGCGGCCGGGCAGAGGCGCTCCTCACTTCTTCCCGGACGGGGCGGCCGGGCAGAGGCGCTCCTCACTTCTTCCCGGTCGGGGCGGCCGGGCAGAGGCGCTCCTCACTTCTTCCCGGTCGGGGCGGCCGGGCAGAGGCGCTCCTCACTTCTTCCCGGACGGGGCGGCCGGGCAGAGGCGCTCCTCACTTCTTCCCGGACGGGGCGGCCGGGCAGAGGCGCTCCTCACTTCTTCCCGGAGATGCACCTGTTTTCTTTTAAGCAGAGACACATGCCATGCTTTCCAGTCATGCTGGACTCTCAAAAGCCAAAGAAAATACCTTGTGTTGATCTACCATAAGCCTCTTATAAACGTCCATTTTTTATTTCATTTATTAAATGTACCCATGGTACAAACGCACCTCTGGACACTAGATACAACCAATAGTTAATAAGCACTCTAAAGAAAATGCCAGTGAGCAGTGAGCTCTGTCCCCTGGATGATGTTAAGTATTAGTCACCCACATCACTATTACAAGTATATAAGGTGTCAACAAGTGTCACAAATGCTTTTTCCATTTTGTGATAGCCCCAAATGAATTTCAATCCCTCAGGCACCCACCTCAAAAACTTCAGATTCTAACAGGGCAGTTTTGAGTTTTAATATTAAAACTTGTAATATAAACGCTACAAACTTCCAAAAACACCATTTTACTTTACACTTAGTTTTGTGAATTTGAATAATTCTTGAATTATTTTATTTCAGTTTGTTTGCCCACCTTCAATCAGGGAACTGATTTAGTTTTAAAACAATCTGCCAGAAACTTTGGTTCTGACCTCTTTAGGGCTGTAACTAGTAGAAGTAATGAATCTGTAACACACACCAAGCGTAAGTGAACCCTTTAATCCTCAGGAGGGCACTGTGGAACTACGTTCTTAGGGTTGTCTGCTGTGGGAAGGTTCTTTTGTTACTCAAATGTGAGGGGCGCTGGGACAGGCCTCCACAGAAAACTTTTGTATTTTTATTTACTTTAAAAGACAAACCAGAAAGATTTTTTTCAAATATGAAACTGAACTATATATATTTCATAAATATTTTCATACTAAACTGAGCAAATTTAAGAATGATTAAGCTGTTTCTACTGGGAAAATCATAGGTAAGGAAACTGCTTTCGTGTAGCTTTATGTACATTTGGAAAGAGCAAACCTGAACTGGGTTTTTAATCTTATAATTTTTAAACGTACAATATTCAAGAGTTCTCAGCCCTATATTGATAGTATTTATTGTAAAACTAGTTTTCTTAAAATAAAAAAGGCATTTTAATTTGTTGACATAAAGTTGGCTTTTTTGTGCGTGCTTCTTACACGCCCTATTACCCCAGTGTGTTTAAACCAACTACTGTTCATATTTTTCCAGGAGGAAAACAAAACAATAACAAACATTATTCAGATAAAATATTATAGGTTTATTTAAAACTTAATTCTCACCTTGAGTATGCAAAATACAAACTCCACAAAATGTTCATTTTACTTTGTAGTTTACAAATATACAAAATAGACGTTTGCTTAAATTTATATTACATATTTATTAAGGCAAGGAACTATATAGAAAAACACATTTGTTCTGCTTAAGGCATACTTGGGAATAAACCATTGTACAAATTATTGCACATCTGAAACCACAGTGCATAACAGACTGTCTGCATAAAAATGCTAAAGAAGTAAACCAGGTATATTACCTGACTTAGGTCATAAATGTAGATCGGAAGACAAATATAGATTTTCCTTGTCAAAGTATGCAGCAGTTTGAAAACTTTGGCTTCCTTGTTTGGTACCTTTAGAACCAAGACTCACCAAGCACCATCATTTAGACTATTTAAACATGTTTTCTGTACCTGAATTTCTTCCTCTTCTTCTATCATAATAATGGCTTTTAGAAGGTAAAGAGAATACAACGTGATCTTTTATGCTTATATTGCATCAATACACAATTCAAGGGAATTCTGGCCTTCCCTCCCCCAACTCACGGATATAATTTATACCCTGATATCCACAACTTCCAGTCACCCCCTTGGCATTTTGTAAGTCCAGGAATATTCAAGTCAGATTTAGAATTGGAATGATAGAAGATCCAGTCACAGACCCCATCTGTTCTTTGATTTTTGTCTTTTGGATTCCTCATTTTTCCTGATTATCCACTCACAAGATGACTCAGTTGGGAATTTGACCATGATTGTAGTGCTTTCTGGCTGGGTTCCTTCCCTCATCGGGAAGACAGTGTGAAAAGTAAAAAATACTGAATTCTCTTCTGGCAGTGTGGGTCATATCCACTGTCTGGGATTTAAAAATGCCTCTTCATGTGTAATGCGAGGTGGTCCGACCTGGAAAATGCTCGGTCGCATTTTTGGCACTGGAACGGGCGGTGCCCAGTGTGTTTACGGTAGTGCCTGGTCAGTTCATCTGAGCGGGCGAATTTCCATCCACAGCCGTCCCAGTCACAGTGGTAAGGTTTCTCACCTGTAAAGGTAAAAGAAAAAAAAAAATTGACGCCATTGCTATATCAAAGAATCGCCCCTTTTAAAAACTGAAGGCCAGATATTAAACCAACTCTGACCCTATCCTAAAGGAATCCAGGAATGTCTATACCACTGAAGAGCTGTATTGAATTCCGCATCATAAACAGGAATACATTCCGTGTCTTAAGTATTTGGTCTTGTTTTTAGGGGGTCAGTTAGGCACACAACCACCACCTACAACTATACTAATGTTTCACCAAAAACACACAAACACCACCTAAACCTATACTAATGTTTCTTTTGAGTCAAGACATCTCAGTGGTAGAAATGAAATTTGGAAATTGTGATTGGTAGTGTGCCCAAACCAGGCAATCTTATTCCTACTCTGACTGGGGATAAAAAGCCACAGGTGGCTACTTTTTTTTTTTTCTTTACCTTTACCTTACTGAATGCTGCACCTAAATGACTTTGGGTACCTACTTACATTGACATGGAAATGCTCTGCAGTGACAACCCTAAATCAGAATCTCCCCAGCAATTTTGACCATCATATTCTTGGAATTTAAAATAAAACCTTCTGCTTGCGGGGAAAAAAAATGAAAATGTAAATCAAAACGAACAAAAAATAAAAAATAAGACCGAATTGTTAAGACCAGAATTCAAAATAATAGAACGGGAGGGTGAGCCTGGGAAGGGAACAGTAAAAAACGATTTTTTAAAAAAGCCAACATGCTTTTGCATAGCAAAGTACAATTTCTTGATTACAATGCCAAGCTAGAAAAGGCTCACAGACCGCGGGAAATCTCCTGCCTTTTAAAGGCCTAACAAAATTGCACATTCAAGCACAGATACCATCCATCAAGCAAAAGGTTCCTGGGCAGAAAAGTAGGCGCCGGTTTGCTGTTCTCTCCAGTGATCCCGGAGATCAAGGCGATAGACTGCCCTGGGAAGCCAAGGAGGCACTGAGGAGTGTCCACTGGTAGCCTATGGGGCTGGAAGCTAACCCCTTCCTTCTGCAGTTTGTCCCCCTACCTGTGTGGGTTCGCAGGTGTGCCTTGAGATGGGAACTCTTTGTGTAGGTTTTGCCGCAGCCCGCGTAATCACAAGTGTGGGTGGCGGTCCTTTTCCGGGGCCACGATCGTCTTCCCCTCTTTGGCTTGGGCTCCTCCGGCATGCAGGAACCGGGTGGCATGAGCTCTAGGGGTGAAGAAGGTGGGGTGAGCATCATCCCATGTGCCCCGAGGGGCTAGCACACACACGGCTCCCCAGCCCGAGCTACAAATCCCCGGGACTGACCTTGGTAATGGAGCGGCGGGACTTGTGGCTGCATCTGGTCGGGCAGGAAGGATGGGTAATTGGGCCCCGGGTGGGGATGGAAGCCGGGGGGAAGCGGCAGGGCAGGGTGACAGTCCCTGCTGCTCAGCACTTCCTCAAGACCCAGGGTCGGGGTAGTCCTGCTGGGGAGCTGCCGCCCCAAGGGGAAGTCGTGTGCAGCCGGCCGGTGGCCATTGCTGAGAGGGGGTCCAGCGCCCAAATGGGTGCACGAGGAGACCGCCTCCTGCTTGATCTTGGGGCACGTGCGCGGCGGCCCGCCGTTGTAGGGCGCCACCACCACCGGGTGGCTGCCGTCAGGGCTGCCTTTGCTGACGCTGATGACCGACGGGCTGCCGTACTCGCTGCCAGGGGCGCTCAGCGACGCCTTCAGCACGAACTTGCCCATCAGCCCGCCACCTGGCGGCTGCGGCTGCTGCGGCGGAATGTACACCGGGTCCAATTCTGGCCGCAGGAGCTCGGCCACGAAGCCGCCCGAGGGGCTCACGTCGTTGATGTCCGCCAGGTTGAAGGGAGCCGTCGGAGGAGGAGCGGACTCCCTGCCATATAGGAGGCCTCCGCCCGTGCCGCCCGGCGCCACGCCCGGGTCGTTCCCGGCCCGGATCGGATACGTGAAGCTGCAGGTGGAAGGCGCGCTGGCAGGGCCGCTGCTCGACGGGGACGACGAGGAGGAGGCTGACGCTGACGAGGACACGGTGGCGGCCACTGACTCCGGAGGATGGGTCAGCGAATTGGAGAGGATAAAGTCCAGGTCCAGGAGATCGTTGAACTCCTCGGTCTCTCTCCGAGGTAGGGGCGCCAGGTTGCTACCGCCGCAAGCCGCACCGGCTCCGCCGCTCTCCAGGTCTGTGGCCACGGTCGCCGCCGCCAGGTCATAGGGGCGGCCGGGAAGCACCGGGGGAAGTCGCTTCATGTGGGAGAGCTCCTCCCGCCAGCGCTGCGGGGACAGGGCGGGAGACCCGTCAGTGGTGGTCCCCTGTTGCCACCCGACATACTGACGTGCTGGCCGGCCACGCGCGACTGCACCGTCCAGACATGGGGACTGGTCAGGCAGGAAGCACCCGGGAACCCAGGGCGCCAGCGCTGCAATCTCGGCCCACACCCGGGTTGGAGAAGAGGTGATGCGTCTGTATCGCGGGTGTTATGTCCTGTCTGCCCAATTGCGCGTGAGCGAGCGCCGCGGCTGGTCCCTCCCCCGCCAGGTCCCGTGGACGTCCCCGGAATTGGCACACCGAGGCTCTCTCGGTGCGCTCTCGCCACGGGGCCGCCTACGCGCTAAACTCACTCTGGCCCAGCCAGTGTCTGGGGACGCGGCCACCTCCCGCCCGGTGGCCCGCGCGCGCCCGCCCTACCGACAGCGCGCCCGGGGACTGACTGGTGAAGACCCGGCTTGCGCCCCAGGCGGCTCCGCAGTGCTCGAACCACGGGCACATACAGCTGAGCCAAGGGCACGGAAGCTATCCCGGGATGGCTACGGAGTCCGCGCGGTGGCCGCTCCTTACCCTCGTTCAGTGGCTCTTGGTGACCCCAAGGCTCAGCCCGACCCCACCACACCCACGGAAACCCACCGGGCGTTCCCGGCGGCCCGGGGCGATACTCACGTTATTCGGGGCACCTGCTTGACGCAGTGTCTTCTCTCTTCCCGCCGGGCCAGACGCGAACGTGGAGAAAGATGGGAGCAGCGCGTCGCTGACAGCCATGTCAGACTCGCCAGGTGGCTGCCTGCGAGCAGGGCAGGGCGCAGAGACAGGAGTCAGGGGCGGCTTTCGGCCGTCGTTCCGGCGCGTCCCACCGGTCCTCACCCCTCCCTGCTCCCAGCGCCGCGCGCCTCACCTACCTCATTAATGTGGGGGCCCAGAAGGTCCTCGGGAGCCCGAAGCAGCTGGGGCACCCGAACCCCAAAGTCAACGAAGAGAAGAAACGAAGCCAAAACCCAAAACCCCAAACTGGCCGAGATCCTTCTTCTTTGGATTAAATATAAATTGGAAGCGTCCTTTTTAAAAAGTTCCTTTGTATACAAAAGTTCTTAGAAAAGTTGTAAACTCAAAAATAGACAATCAGCAAGGCGAGTAAGTAGGTCCGGTGGCCGGGCTGCCTCTCTTCCACTCAACAGCGTCCCCCACCACTG
Organism: Symphalangus syndactylus; assembly: GCF_028878055.3. Lineage (NCBI taxonomy): Eukaryota > Metazoa > Chordata > Mammalia > Primates > Hylobatidae > Symphalangus > Symphalangus syndactylus. The sequence continues at coordinate 37,503,190 of NC_072425.2, read as the reverse complement.
TCGCGGTCGCCTCGAGGGCTGCCGTAGGCGCAGGGGCTGTGGCCGGGGCGGTGGGCGGGCGGTGCCGCCAGGTGAGACTGGCTGCGGTGGCGCGGAGCTGCGAACTGGTCGGCGGCGCAGGGCGCGGAGTCCGGTGAGTTGTGTGGAGCGCGCGCAGCCATGGGCGCGGGCCACGGGCGGGTAGGAGGGTGGGGGGCCAGAGGGGCGGGGAGGGTCACTCGGCGGCTCCCGGTGCCGCCGCCGCCCGCCACCGCCTCTGCTCCCCGCGCGCCCGCAGACACGTTCGTTCTCTCTGGTCGGGAAACTGCCGGCCGCCGGCGCGCGCTCCTTACTTATAACTTCCTTCGCTACAGCCTTTTCCTCCGCCTTCTCCCATGCCCCGCCCCTCCCTTTCTTCTCTCCGCCCCCTCCAGGCGCCCCTCCATCGTTGCTATGGCAGCTAAATCAACAAACTCGGCGCACGTGGGGGCGGGGGAAGGGAAGGAGGGGCGCGGGCGGGGCTGGGCCGGGCCGTGACGCCAGCCAGGCAGCTGGCGGGCTGGAGCCGAGCTGACGCCGGCGGCAGTGATGTCGGCGGCGGCGGCAGCGTTCGCCCCAGCGCGGGGCGCGAGGAACCGGGCGCAGGTTCGGTCGCTGCGCGACCAGGGCCGTACTCACCGCCATTGTCGGCTCCCTGGGTTCGAAGCCCGCGAAGACTGGTGGGGTCAGCGGGCGGGACGGTCACGCGTCCTCACCCCTGCTAGCATACGCGCTTGCCGCGCTGTCTGCGCTCTGGAGAAGAGCGCGATTATCCGCGTGACTCATCCAGCCCTCCATTTCCCCCTCCCTCTCTGCGCTCGCAGGAGTCCGCTCTCGCCGCTCAGTGCCGGTGCCGGCGCTCGGCCTGACCTCGCACGGTTCCTCGCGGGCCCTTCTGCCGAGGGGTGGGGGGCGCTAGGGGTGTGGAGAGGAGGCGGTGCCCAGCACTGTGCATCGTGAACTGGCAGCCTCAAGAGAAGGCCAGAGGAGTGTTCCGCCGGGAACAGGCAGAAAGAAGCACGAATGGGGAGTTATGGTTTTGATACTTTAGATAGCGAGAAAAGGAGTGAAAGGGCTCAAGATTTACTCAGAGGAGTGAGGGAGAGAAGAGGGACTGTGAGGCGCGGAGACAGTTTTCAACCAGCCATCTCGAAGCACTTTCCTTTTTTTTTCTTTCTTTTCTCTTTTTTTTTTTTTTTGAGACAGAGTCTCGCTCTGTCGCCCAGGCTGGAATGCGGTGGCACGATCTCAGCTCACTGCAACCTCCGCCTCCTGGGTTCAAGCGATTCTCCTGCGTCACTCTCCCGAGTAGCGGGGATTACAGGCGTGCGCCACGACACCGGCTAATTTTTGTATTTTTCGTAGAGGCGGGGTTTCACCATGTTGGCCAGGCAAGTCTCGAACACCTGACCTCAAGTGATCAGCCTGCCTCGGCCTCCCGAAGTGCTGGGATTACAGCCGAGAGCCACCGCCTGTAATCTTTGATGACTAAATTGCACTGTAGAATAATAATAATAGAAGACACCCATTAAAGAAGAATTAAACACTCACTGGTGACTTTTCAAGCCACGCACTCTCCTTTCCACTTGATGGATAACAAACTGAGTCATAAAGAGGTGAAATGGCCAGTAAAGGCCAAAGGACAACTCGTTCCTTCGGCTCAGGCTCCGGGTAGGTCAGGCCCCCCGAAAGGGACTTCGCTGGGAAGTGACCATGTGCCAGGAAGTGGAGCGATGCGGTGGGATCTTAGCTCCCGAAAAGTGCACACCGAGCTCGCCGCAGGCGTCCTTGCCCACTGGGAAGGGAATAGGAAACGGCGATCTTTACTTAAGTCTTATAACGCTGCCTCCCCCACCCCCACTCTCCCCTTGGTTTGTGATCAGTAATTTTCCAGCTGGGAAATGTTTTGCTCTCATCTTCTCAGCAAACAGTATTTTTTTTAAACGTGAATGTGGTGTTCGGTATCACTTTCTAAACGTAGGCTTGGCGAGGTGTTTACTTTGGATTCGAGCGTGCGGCGCGGGACTCCGCCCCCCTCTCCACGGAGCCCCCTCACCGGTGAACGCTGGCGCTTAGGCTGGTGTCAACCTAGGAAAGAAAAGAGAGGGGACACTGGGGAAAGGGGTGGAAACTCGGGCACCAGGCAGGGAGTGCGCTCACCCCTTTTTGAGTTCTAGTTGCCAACGTCCTTTGTCGTTGTCACCTGTTTGAACCTTGCGATTCTGGTACCTATTAGGTTTCCTCAGAGTATTTGTGATACCTGATTTTTCCACTCCTCGCCGACCACAGAAGCATTCTTGGAATGCATCTCGCCCCGAATGAATTGACTCGGCCCTCCCTGCCAACGCCAGGAATCCCTCTAAGATCCAGAGTCGGACGCCCTTGAGTGTGACTTCCATCCTCTAGCTTGGCTCTGGGGAAGGAGAGTGTTTTGGCAGGGAAACCGAGGTCCTCCTTCCCATGGCCTCGAGGGGTTCAACCCCACCCCCATAGGATCAGGCCAGTTACTTTAACTCCGATTTTTACTTTAAGCCCTTTTCAAACGGAGGAACCAAAAAAGGAAGACACCTGCCACCTCCTCCCCTATTCCTTTAATTGTGATGGCAACATCTTGGGATGCTATGATTTGAGGGCTGCATGGGAAACTCACCACTTTTTCAGGAAAGCCAAAGTCCCTTACCCTGGATGAACAGTGGATGAGCCCTTGATTGGCAGCCATCTTCCTTGGGATGTAAACATGTGGGTCAGGACTTGGAATTTCCAACTTAGGTAGGCAGCACACTAGATTATTTCTGCTTTACTTTTATTTCTCTAAGGCAGTAGCCCTTCCCCCTCAAAAAAAACTATCTGTAACCACCACAATGAAAAAACAATATTGCACAGTTGAATTGGAAAGCCACCATTATTATGTCATATAATCAAGACAAGATTCTGAAACTCAATTGAAAAAGATGAACTTGTTTCCAACCGACCTTCTGAAGGATAAAAGCCAGCCTCTCTTCGTGGCAGGCAACTAGCTGGTTTATTCCTCTGATTGCGTCATAAAGGGAAATCTGTATATTCACCCCAGATTTCTAAAAGAAGCAAGGAACTTCAAGTTCACAAATGATCTTGCAAGGCAGGTGCCCTGTGTGACAACAAGGTTATGGCCCTCCCTGTCTTCAGAACAGGTAGGGCCAGAAGAGTTAAATCCTTGCCCTATATAATTTATAAACATGAGGCTGAGTAAACCTTTGATGACTAAATTGCACTGTAGAATAATAATAATAGAAGACACCCTTTAAAGAAGAATTAAACACTCACTGGTGACTTTATTTCAGCAAACTGATATTACTAGTTTTGTGGACTAGAAGTTAATTATTAATGTCCTTGGAGTTATAAAATAATTTTTTTTCCAACACAAACTGCATTAGTTGGTAGAAGGTGTGATGAACACCATTAGTGCTAGGGGATTAATGTGGAGCCATGGAGGGGTGTGATAGACTGAAGAAGCTGCATCCATGTTTCAAATGAAAGATTCAGCACCCATAACTGGGCATGGGGTCTGGACACATAGAGCACCCCGTGACCTGGCTGCACCCTGGCTGGGTGTCTCTGCATAACTGCCGCAGGACTCAAGAAAAACTGCTTTTTTTCCTTTTTTTGAGACGGAATCTCACTCTGTAGCCCAAGCTGGAGTGCAGTGGCGTGATCTTGGCTCACTGCAACCTCCACCTCCAGGGTGGAGGTGGAAGCGATTCTTATGCCTCAGCCTCCAGAGTAGCTGAGACTACAGGCGCGTTCCACCATGCCCAGCTAATTTTTTGTATTTTAGTAGAGATGGAGTTTCACCATGTTGCCCAGGGTGGTCTCAAACTCCTTAGCTCAGGCGATCCACCCGCCTCGGCTTCCCAAAGTGCTGGGATTACAGGCATGAGCCACTGCGCCCGGCCTGAAAAACTGCTTTTTAAAAATGTGAAAACGAGATGATTTTAAGTACCCGAATTGCTTCAAAATGAAATCCCTGCTAATAATAACTGTAAAAGGAGCTTGCAGCTTTCACAAGGTGGCAAAGCTTTTCTCAGCCTCAACGCTCATCTCCTTGTGAACGCCAGCCTCTTTTTACCCTCTGTCTTGTGTAGACTTTAGAGGTTAGGAAAGTAGGCCTTGACTCTGTGTTTCCCAACATGACTCTGCTGCTTTCTAGCTGGGCAAGTTACTGACCTCACTTTGCACTTTGCCTGTTTCCTCTTTTGTAAAACGGGGATATTAATAATGCCTACTTCTTAGAGTGATGAGGATCAAATCAGATAATCTAAAGTAAAGTATTTAGCACAGACTTAACACTCAATACCTAGTAGCTATTACTATCACCAGTATTCCCCAGGGTATCATAAACATGATGAGGCTGAGGCTATTGTTTTGTTCACTGCTATATCCCCAGGTTCTATTATAGTGCCTACCTAGTACATGGTAATGCCCTATAAGTGTTTGTTGAATGAATGAATAATGCATGTTTAATGTGCTTTTTCTTTTTGAATAATCCATTAGCAGGAAGCTCATCTTTCAGCAATCCACTGTAGGCTCATTGATCCCCTTTCTCATCAAGAACCGCAACACACTCAGGCTTAAAATTTCATCATTCTCTCCCCGGTTTCTAAGATAGAAACCTAGATTTTCTTCAACTCCTCCGTTATTTTCTTTGACCTCAGCATCCAGACATCCACAAAACTCAGCTATTTCCATTCCTAAATATCTCCACTATCTTTTTACTACTCTCGGGCTGCTTTGGTTTAAGCTTGCCTTATTTACAGCTTTTTGTTGTTGTTGTTGTTTTGAGACAGGGTCTCATTCTATTGCCCAGGCGGGAGTGCAATGGCACTATCTTGGCTCACTGCAACCTCCACTGCCTGGGCTCAAGCGATCCTCCCACCTTAGCCTCCTGAGTAGCAAGTATCGTGTAGCACTGATTCTTTTTTTTTCTTTTTTCTATAGAGATTTCATCATGTTGGCCAGGCTGGTCTCAAACTCCTGTGTTTAAGCCATCCACCCACCTCGACCTCTCACAGTGCTGGGATTACACAAGTAAGCTACTGTGCCCAGCCCCATTTACAGATTTAATTATGTCTATACACTCCAAATAGTCCTCTTGTCTCCTCCCTCAGAGCCCCACTGGCATTCTCCAGCTAGATCTAATCCATTTTGCTCACAGACCACCACAGTTCTGTCTCTGCTCACGTCCCCACCAGCCAATCTTTCAACAGCTCCGCTTTGCCTAGCGGAATAAAACCAAACTATTTGGCTTGATGTACCCAACACTTACTACTCTGGCCCTAGACAAACTTTCCAGAATCTTCTCTAGAGACTGACCTCACCCTCTCTAAACTCTTAACTGGATGTTCTCTCAAATCCCTGAATACAGGATGTGTATTTTCATCGCTGTTTTTCCTGTCTGAAATGCCCTTTCTCCCCTCAGGGCCCTCATCTTACCCAAACTCCAAGAAGTCCCTCTACATTGTTCCTTGGTCTATGAGTTCCCTTTCAAGCCAGTCCTTTTTTCTCTGAGCTCTAACAAAGCTGTGTAATGACTGCTATGATGTTTACCCAGTGGACTTGCATGATCTGGTTGTTTGTAGCTCCTGTTCCCCTGTGGCGTCTTCAGGACAAATGCCCAATGACCATTAATTGTAGAATGAATGAAGAGAGCAAAACTGACTTGGCAAAGTATTAATGGGGTGGAGACAGGGAGTAGGGGGACCTGGTCCTTGTCAATAGCATTTCTCTTTAGTTGAGAGGGTCATTGGTTTGGTACTTCATTTTCCATCCCTTCTCTTTCTTCACCACTTCATCTCTTTCTTTGAAGAGTTCTATGAAGGAAAACTTTTCAAAGAAAGTTATGAAGGAAATAAAATCCTTCATAACTCTGTACTCTCAAAAACAGTTGGACAAAGTAATAGAACAGTGCTGGCCAAGGCATTGTAATAAAACAAACTTGAAAACACAAACAAAAATAACCAAAATCCAAACCAAAACCAAATGGAGAAAGAGTCCACTCTTTTCTGCAGCCAAATTCATTGCCTTTCAAAACCCAAACCTTAAGCGTTGAAGTTTTTAGAGCAGAAAATGAATCACAGACATTTAAAAATCAATTCTCAGAAATTTCATTAGAATCTTTTTCGTGAACCCTTAGGTTTGATCACTTGTTACATTCTTAGCTCAAAAAACTTAGGCCCAATACATCCTTTAAGCTATTTAAAAATAAAATCTAAAATTAATGAAATTATCTTCAAGACTTTTGAAGTATTCTGACTGCAATATATTAAATTCAGCTTTTCAGTGTCCTCAACTTGTTCTGAGATACTAAAAAGGATACAAAAAAAAATCCCTCTAGGTTGCTTATTTTTTTTTTTTTACTTTATTTATTTATTTTTTAAACGGAGTCTTGCTCTGTCGCCCAGGCTGGAGTGCAGTGGTGCGATCTCAGCTCACGCAACCTCCACCTCCCAGGTTCATGTCTTTCCCCAGCCTCAGCCTCCCGAGTAACTGGGACTACAGGCACCCGCCACCACACCCGGCTAATTTTGTTTTTGTATTTTTAGTAGAGATGGGGTTTCACCGTGTTAGCCAGGATGGTCTCGATCTCCTGACCTCATGATCTGCCTGCCTCGGCCTCCCAAAGTGCTGGGATTACAGGCATGAGCCACCACACCCGGCCAGCTTGCTTATTTTTAAATGTCTGTTTAAGTAGAGAGAAATATTTTTTAATGGCTCACACCTGTAATCTCAACACCTTGGGAGGTCAAGGTGGGTGGATCACAAGGTCAGGAGTTCGAGACCAGCCTGGCCAACATATAGTGAAACCCTGTCTCTACTAAAAAATACAAAAATTAGCTGGGCATGTTGGTGCATGCCTGTAGTCCCAGCTACTTGGGAAGCTGAGTAAAGAGAACAGCTTGAACCCGGGAGGGGGAGGTTGCAGTGAGCCAAGATCACACCACTGCACTCCAGTCTGGGCAACAGAGCAAAACTCCGCCTGAAAAATAAAAAAAGAAATATTTTGTAAGAGTGAGGTGCATCTCAGTAATATTTCCCTTAACAAAACATTTTGTAAGAGTGAGGGACATCTCAGTAATATTTTCCTTAATAAAAGCAATTACGGGCTAGCATTTACCATCTTCGTATAGCATGACTCCAATACTATATGCATTTGAAACACATTTAAAAGTAAATGAACTAGCAAATTTTAAAAGTATTTAAATTTTAATGAAAAAATAAAAGTACTTAAATGAACCAGCAAAGAAGTCAGTGGGCAGAGAAAAACCTGTTGCTGGAATTTTCTTCTTCACTTGGTTCACCAAGTTTTGCCTGCTTCCCTTGGGGGAGAATTATCTCTGAAAAGAGAACCAAGATTGTACTTCCTTTATTTAAAAGCCTCAGTGCCTCAGATTCTTAGAGTAAGACAATGTCATTCTTCTGAGGAAAACAAAGTCCCTAGGTTTAGATTGGATTGGAGGTAACATTTTTGTTTTATGGAAAATGTAGGAATGTTGAAGGTATAAAAATGAATGCTTCACACCCTGAAAAATGCAAACAAGAAAAAAACAATTCTGTGTTTAATTTTCTTTCAGTTTGTGGGCCGGACAAGAGGGGAGCTTATTTTTGCCAATTTGAAATTATGTACTTTGAGCCAGGGAAATGATTTTAAAACAATTAACAATGCATTTGATTACCCTGTAGTTGACTTTTTTTTTTCACAAACATTGTGTTTGTTAATCAGTTTTAATGTCCTGGCTGGTGGGAAGGGGGCTAGTGAGTGCCAGTGTGGGGGAAAAAAAAAAAAGCCAAACGAATGTTCTGGCAGCAGCTAAATATCTCATACAGTGTGTGATGCCTTATTCAAACTCAAATCTAGACACAAACTCCTCTGATATCCAGGGATGACCAGAAACTTCTTAAAGGGGGAAGCTCCTGGAATAGTTACCTAATCTTAGAAGAATTCCCAGCATTATCGTTGATAATAATAAAGGTAATCTAGTGAAAGAGCGAACTTGGTCTATGGTGTCAGTTGTTGATGAATTTTTCTGGTGGCTACATTTACCCAACAAAGTTCTCAGAGTAAAGTGTTGAATTTCAATGTTCTGATGTTTCATTCGGCAAACTCAGTTTTCCATTTGAAAAGAAGCTCATCTGGGTTTCTTTAAAGACAAGGCAATATCTTTGGTCTATCTGAGTGCAGATTAGAGTGTCATTGTCTGACTTTATTCTTAGAGCCATCTTGCCGTAACTCAATTAAGGAGGAGAACTTGACAGAATTCACTGGGCTGTGGGAGAAGAAATGACAGGGATGAGTAGTGCAGAGACTCTGGGGGCATAGGTGGGATCTGCCACGCAAGGGTTTGGACTCCAGGCCCTGAGTTGCATCTTACTAGCCAGGTGACCTTGGACAAGCTATATCATCTAGTTGCACTGTACTTTCCTTGTCTGCAAAAGGGGTCTACGAATGTACCTGCCTCACAAGGCTAGTGTGAGCATTAAGTGAGATACTGGCATTAATGTTAGTGTGTCCCCTCTACCAGTGAAACCTTACATAGTTAATCCCCCCATGATAACTTCAAATTGGTCCTGCAGTATTCAGCACTGGAATATGATATAATATCTTGGTTTGAAGAGTGAAATGCTTTGTCACAGTATTTTCTTTCCCCAAAATATTTCACTGTCACTACAGATCCACAACCAAAGACCAGGCTCACCGAAAATCTCACAAAGACACTGTTTTAAGTAGGAAAGGTATACATTAACTTGGGAATCTCACTTCCTAGGGTCGCTCCATGACTTGCAAAGGCCTTTTGTGGCTGTGTTAAATCCCTAAAGACAGTGACCTTGACCCTTCATAACCCAGTCAAGAGTTAGGTTGGACAAAAGATAATTTCAAAGTCAAATTCAACACTGAAGAATTCTATAGTTATTGACAGTGTTAGCAAAGTTCTAACCTTGTCTTTCCTAGAAGGGTACTGAAAGAGTCTGCTGGGTTCTCCCTCCAGGAAAAGGAGGGAGCAGGGACCTTCAAATTCATTAACATCACTGCTCTCAGACACTGTACCAGGTAACTGTGCTAAGTACTCTCATGCATTAACTCACTTGTCTTCACATTACTTCTCTGAGGTTGGTGCTGCCGTTGCTGCTAGAATGCAGGCTTCGGGGGCAGAGACGCTGCCTGTGTGTGTATATTTTAAAATATACTCTTTTTGCCGGGCGCGGTGGCTCACGCTTGTAATCCCAGCACTTTGGGAGGCCGAGGCGGGCGGATCACGAGGTCAGGAGATCGAGACCACGGTGAAACCCCGTCTCTACTAAAAATACAAAAAATTAGCCGGGCGTGGTGGCGGGCGCCTGTAGTCCCAGCTACTCGGAGAGGCTGAGGCAGGAGAATGGCATGAACCCAGGAGGCGGAGTTTGCAGTGAGCCGAGATTGTGCCACTGCACTCCAGCCTGGGTGACAGAGCAAGACTCCGTCTCAAAAAAAAAAAAAAAAAAAAAAAATATACTCTTTTTGTGTGTGTATATTTTAAAAACTGATATATCACAGTTGTATGACTTTCTTTTTATTTTTTATGCTATTTTTATTTATTATTGTTATTTTGAGACAGAGTCTCACTCTTGTCACCCAGGCTGGAGTGTAGTGGCGTGATCTCGGCTCACTGTAAACTCTGCCTCCCAGGTTCAAGCGGTTCTCCTGCCTCAGCCTCTTGAGTAGCCAGGACTAGAGGACGCGCCACCCTGCCCAGCTAATTTTTTTTTTTTTTTTTTTGAGACGGAGTCTTGCTCTGTCGCCCAGGCTAGAGTGCAATGGCGCAATCTCGGCTTACTGCAGCCTCTGCCCTTCGGGTTCCAGTGATTCTCCTGCCTCAGCCTCCTGGGTAGCTGAGATTACAGGCGCATGCCACCATGCCTGGCTGATTTTTGTATTTTTAGTAGAGACGGTGTTTTACCATGTTGGCCAGGCTGGTCTCAAACTCCTGACCTCAGGTGATCCCCCTGCCTCAGCCTCCCAAAGTGTTGAGATTACAGGCGTGAGCCACTGTGACCAGCCATTACTTTCTTTTTAATCATAAGTTTTTGTTTTATTTTGTTTTGTTGTTTGAGATAAGGTCTTGCTCTGTTACCCAGGCTGGAGTACAGTGGCGCAGTCTCGGCTCACTGCAGCCTCGAACTCCCTGGCTCAAGCAATCCTCCTATCTCACCTTTCTTAGTAGCTGGAACCACAGGCATGTACTACCATGCCCAGCTAATTTTTAAATTTTTTTGTAGAGACAGGGTTTCACTGTGTTGCCCGGGTTGGTTTGAACTCCTGGGCTCAAGCAATCCTCCTGCCTCAGCCTCCCAAAGTGCTGGCGTGAGCCACCTCACCTGGCTGACTTACTTTTTTTTTTGACCTGTCAGCAGTAAGTAACTGACTTACTTTTATTACAGAATGTAATACAGTTTGCTGGCACATAATAGGTGCTCAATACATACTTGTTTAATACATAAACCCCATTTTACAGTTTTAAAAAAACTGCAGTATTGGCTGGGCATGGTAGCTCATGCCTATAATCCCAGCACTTTGGAAGGCCTAGGTGGGCGGATCACCTGAGATCAGGAGATTGTGACCAGCCTGGTCAACATGGTGAAACCTGGTCTCTACTAAAAATTCAAAAAATTAGCTGGGCGTGGTCGCGGGTGCCTGTAATCCCAGCAACTCAGGAGGCTGAGGCAGGAGAATCACTTGAACCCAGGAGGCAGAGGTTGCAGTGGGCTGAGATTGCGCCATTGCACTCCAGCCTGGGCAACAAGAGCGAAACTCCTTTTCAAAACAAAACAAAACAAAACAAAATTAGCTGGGCGTGATGGCGTGCACCTATAATCCCAGCTACTTGGGACTGGGGCAGAGAATCATTTGAACCTGGGAGGCGGAGGCTGCATCTAGCCAAGGTCGTGCCACTGCACTTCAGCCTGGGCGACAGAGGGAGACTCCATCTCAAAAAAAAAAAATTAATAAAAATAAAAATAAAATAAAAACAACCAAATAAACTGCAGTATAGAGTGGTTAAATCCAGCCCAGGATTGTGCAGCTAAGTAAGGGAGTCAGCCAGTGTCTCCTGGAGCCCACCCAGAGGAGGAGGCCTGCTGTATGATTGCTCTCTGAGTAGCCTGTCCTCAGCTGTGCCTGGCTTCTCTGAGTTCAGAGCCCCTGGATCGAGTTCCCCAGAGAGTAAACCTCTAACCTTCTGTCCAGGCTGGGGGAAAAGCAGTCACCCAACTGAACAGGGCTAGTGAGGAATCTTGGGGCCTGTATGTACATATGGGTGGATGGACGGATGGATTATCTAACTGCTTGAGATATATATATATATATATTTAATTTTATTTATTTGAGATGGAGTCTCACTCTGTTGCTCAGGCTAGAGTGCAGTGGCATGAGCTCAGCTCACTGCAACCTCCGCCTCCTGGGTTCAAGCAATTCTCCTGCCTCAGCTTCGCTCATAGCTGAAATTACAGGCACGTGCCACCATGCCTGACTAATATTTTTTTTTTTTTTTGAGAGGGAGTCTCACTCTGTTGCCTAGGCTGGAGTGCAGTGGCACGATCTCGGCTCACTACAACCTCCGCCTCCTGGGTTCAAGCGATTCTTCTGCCTCAGCTTCCCAAGTAGCTGGGACTACAGGCATGTGCCACCATGCCCAGCTAATTTTTTTTTTTTCTTTTTTTTGAGAAAGAGTTTTGCTTTTATTGCCCAGGTTGGAGTGCAATGGCTTGATCTCGGTTCACCACAACCTCTGCCTCCTGGGTTCAAGTGATTCTCCTGCCTCAGCCTCCAGAATAGCTGGGATTACAAACCTGGGCCACCATGCCCAGCTAATTTTTTTGTATTTTTAGTAGAGACGGGGTTTCTCCATGTTGGTTAGGCTGGTCTCAAACTCCCAACCTCAGGTGATCCGCCCGCCTTGGCCTCCCAAAGTGCCGGGATTACAGGCATGAGCCACTGCAACCTGGCGCGCCCAACTAATTTTTGCATTTTTTAGCAGAGATGGGGTTTCACTATGTGTTGGCCAGGCTGGTCTCAAACTCCTGAGCTCATACAATCCACCCACCTTGGCCTCCCAAAGTGCTAGGATTACAGGCGTGAGCCACCGCGCCCGGTCTATTATTTCATTTTTTAAAGGTACATTTTTTTTTTTCTGGTTTCAAAATGCATGCTTATTTTTTAAAAAATAAATCAATACGGCCAGGCACAGTCGCTCACACCTGTAATCTCAGCACTTTAGGAGGCTGGGACAGGTGGATCATGAGGTCAGGAGTTCGAGACCAGCCTGGCCAAGGTGGCTAAACCCCGTCTCTACCGAAAATACAAAAATTAGCCAGGCTTGGTGGCAGGTGCCTGTAATCTTAGCTATTCGGGAGGCTGAGGCAGGAGAATTGCTTGAACTCGGGCAAGAGAGGTTGCAGTGAGCCGAGACCAAGCTGCTACACTCCAGCCTTGGCGATAGAGACTGTGTCTCAAAAACACAAATCAATAAATCAATACATGTGTATTTTAAATAAAATCCACAGCCTGCCTCTCCAGATATGACCACAATTCAGTTTGTTGTATGAGTCTCCACATTTTTTATACATATGTGAAAATAATAAAATTTATTTATTTATTTATTTATTTACATAGGGCCTTGCTTTGTTGCCTGGGTTGGACTGTAGTGGCATGCTCATGGCTCACTGCAGCCTTGACCTCCTGGTTTCAAGTGATCCTCCCATCTCAATCTCCTGAGTAGCTGGGACCACAGGTTCTTGCCATCACATCTGGTTCATTACTTTTTGTAGAGATGAGTTCTCACTATGTTACCCACACTGGTCTGGAACTCCTCAGCTCAAGGGATCCTCCCACCTTGGCCTCTCAAAGTGCTGGGATTACAGTTATGTGCCACCACGCCCAGCCCAATCTTCTTTCAATGGACATTTAGATTGTTTCCAACTTTTCATTACTACAGAATTTCCGTGTGTACTCTTATTCACTTATTTCCTTAGGCTCAATTCATAGAAATTAATTTACAGTACATTTCAACCATTTCAAATTATTCCTCAAAAAATTTACATCAGTTTACATTCTCTTTTTTTTTTTTTTTTTTGAGATGGAGTCTCGCTCTGTCACCCAGGCTGGAGTGCAGTGGCTCAATCTCGGCTCACTGCAAGCTCTGCCTCCCGGGTTCACGCCATTCTCCTGCCTCAGCCTCTCTGAGTAGCTGGGACCACAGGCGCCCGCCACCTCGCCCGGCTAATTTTTTTTGTATTTTTAGTAGAAACGGGGTTTCACCGTGGTCTCGATCTCCTGACCTCGTGATCCGCCCGCCTCGGCCTCCCATAGTGCTGGGATTACAAGCGTGAGCCACCGCGCCCGGCCTCAGTTTACATTCTCATCAGCAAGATATCAACATGTTGGTTTCCTTACGTACTAACCAGTACCGAATATTATGATCTTAATCTTTCAAATGTTAGCATCTACATAATCAGCTTTTGGCTGGTGAAACTTTCATGGCAGTTAGTTTGCACTTCCTTGAAACTCTGAAGATATGGAAATTGTACATTATTAGAATATAACTGGAAGCCCCCACTTTGCACAGATGAAAGGGGCCTAGGGAACAGAGGTAACTTACCCATGCCACACACTGGCAGAGCTGGGACGAGAAAACACATGTCCTAACTCCTAGCCAAGTCCAAGCCTCCTTCCCTGCATCAGACAGCAATGACACAGGAACCCCTGACACATCACTTCTTTTTTTTTTGAGACAGTTTTGCTCTTGTCGCCCAGGCTGGGGTGCAATGGCATGATCTCTGCTCACCGGGTTCTAACGATTCTTCTGCTTCAGCCTCCCAAGTAGTTGAGATTACAGGTGCCCACCACCATGCCCGGCTAATTTTTGTATTTTTAGTAGAGACGGGGTTTCACCATGTTGGCCAGGCTAGTCTGGGACTCCTGACCTCAGGTGATCCACCCGCCTCAGCTTCCCCAAAGTGTTGGGATTACCGGCGTGAGCCACCTCACCTGGCCCTGACACTTTACTTTTATGAGCCCACCTACCTTTCGAAACCAGAAGCATGGAGCTCAGAAGAGGGTGAAAACCAACATTTTTTTTTTTTTTGAAACGGATTCTCGCTCTGTTGCCCAGGCTGGAGTGCAATGGCACAATCTCGTCTCACTGCAACCTCCGCCTCCTGGGTTCAAGCCATTCTCCTGCCTCAGCCTCCTGAGTAGCTGGGATTACAGGCATGCGTCACCACACCCCGCTAATTTTTTGTATTTTTAGTAGAGATGGGGTTTCACTATGTTGGCCAGGCTGGTCTCGAACTCCTGACCTCATGATCCACCCACCTCGGCCTCCCAAAGTGCTGGGATTACAGGCGTGAGCCACCGTGCCCAGCTGAGAACCAACATTTTTAGAGAACCTTTAAAAAGCCTGAAACTTCCCCATATACTTTGCATATGTTATACCCAAAATAATCCTGCAAAGTAGGTATTATTATTATTATTTTATTAATTTTTAGAGTCAAGGTCTCACTCTGTTGCCTAGGCTGGAGTGCAGTGCATGATGATAGCTCACTGCAACCTCAAATACCTAGGCTCAGGTGATCCTCCCCCTTCAGCTTCCTGAGCAACTAGGACTTCCGGAAGCCACCATTAAGCCTGGCTACTTTTAAAAAGTTTTTTTGTAGAGATGGGGTCTCGCAGTGTTGCCCAGGCTGGTCTCAAACTCCTGGCCTCAAGCAATCCTTCTATCTCAGCCTCCCAAAGTGCTGAGATCACAAGCGTGATTCACTGTGACTGCCCTAAAGTATTATTAATTATGTTACACAGAGGAGGAAATGAAAGAACTGGAGATGAAATTGATCAAATTAGTAATCTCCAGCCAGTCCTGAGGAGATTTATCACTGGGCAGTTTTCGAGTTGGGTTTAAGAAGAGGCAGAGTGGTATGAGTACCAGCAGTCTGCCCCGCGTGGGTAAGGGAGGGATTTTCTGGCAAGACTGAAGACATTCTGATACCCTCCTCTCCCCTAACATACACTTACTCAGGTGTAAGAGTAATTCAGGCATAAGAGTCAGCAAAAACACTTTCTCAAGACGCTGTCTAGCTGTCTCAGGATCTTGTCCTGCTCAGGGTTGAGCACAAGTAGAACACAATCCTTGCTGGCCGGGCCCTGTTCTGGAATGACTGAGCTGTCCAGCATGGCCAGTGTGTAAATGTCAAGTAAACACCAAATTCAAGTGCAATCTAACTATTGTGCTGGGACTGTTTGTTTTAGATATAATAGTCAGCAGGAAGGGAGAAGGGGAGGGAGGGGGGAAAGTATATATCACTTCACAAGGCAAAACATGACTATGGTGAGCCCTCCCTTGGTCAACTTGGATGTCGAGAAACCAATATCAAATAAATAAAGAGCCTGCACTCCATGCTGCAAAAATAAGCATGTCCATTTGCTTGAAAAAAAGATTTTTTCAGCTGAGGGAACATTTTCCAGTCAATCACTCTGCAGCAAAGTCATCCTGTTGAATTTGTGACTCACAGGCTCTGTGAGTCAATAGACAGAGTCAGCCCAGAGTTATGACTTCACTGAGAGATGAAGCAAAAGCTGGGAGACGAGGCAGGACCAGCTTTAAAAGAAGGCTGTAAGCTCAGACAACAAGTAGCAAAAGAAACACTGACCACTCACAGGCTGGGTAATTGCATTCGTTGCTTCTTTTTCTTTTTTTTTTTTTTTTTTTTTTTGAGGCGGAGTCTCACTCTTTCGCCCAGACCGGAGTGCAGTGGCACTATCACGGCTCACTGCAAGCTCCGCCTCCCGGGTTCACGCCATTCTCCTGCCTCAGCCTCCTGAGTAGCTGGGACTACAGGCACCCGCCACTGCGCCCGGCTAATTTTTTTTTGTATTTTTAGTAGAGACGGGGTTTCACCGTGTTAGCCAGGATGGTCTCGATCTCCTGACCTCGTGATCCACCCTCCTCGGCCTCCCAAAGTGCTCGGATTACAGGCGTGAGCCACCGTGCCCAGCTCTCCTTTTTCTTTATTTCTTGCTCGTCTCCTAGAAAAGAAACAATCTGACTTCATCCTTTCATTGCATTAACATTGATGGGGGACATGGTCATTGTCAGGGCTATGACTTTGCTTGGTGCTCCATATACATTGTTATCTCATCCTGTTCTCACAGCAATTCTATAAGGTAGGTGGTATTTGTATTATTTTATTTTATTTACTTTTTTTTTTTTTTTTTTTTGGAGACGGAGTCTTGCTCTGTCGCCCAGGCTGGAGTGCAATGGCGCGATCTGAGCTCACTGTGTGAACTCCACCTCCTGGGTTCAAGCGATTCTCCTGCCTCAGCCTCCTGAGTAGCTGGGACTACAGGTGCATGCTGCCACACCTAAGTTTCTGTATTTTAGCAGAGACGGAGTTTCACCATGTTGCTCAGGTTGGTCTCGAACTCCTGAGCTCACACAATCCACCTGCCTCGGCCTCCCAAAGTGCTGGGATGACAGGTGTGAGCCATTGCACCTGGCCTTTATTTACTTTTATTATTTATTTTATTTTTATTTTTATTTATTTTTGAGACGGAGTCTCACTCTGTTGCCCAGGCTAGAGTGCAGTGGCGCAATCTCGGCTCACTGCAACCTCCGTCTCCCAGGTTCAAGCAATTCTCCCCGCCTCAGCCTCCCAAGTAGCTGGGACTACAGGTGCCCACCACCACACCCAGCTAATTTTCGTATTTTTTAGTGGAGACAGGGTTTCACCATTTTGGCCATGCTGGTCTTGAACTCCTGACCTCAGGTGATCTGCCTCCCAAAGTGCTGGGATTACAGGCATGAGCCACCGCACCTGGCCTGTTTATTTTATTTTATTATTATTATTTTTTAGACAGAGTCTTGCTCTGTTGCCAAGGCTGGAGTGCAGTGGTGTGATCTTGGCTCACTGCAACCCCTTCCTCCTGGGTTCAAGCAATTCTCCTGCCTCAGCCTCCTGAGTAGCTGGGATTACAGGCACACACCACTATGCCCAGCTAATTTTGTATTTAGTAGAGACGGAGTTTCACCATGTTGGTCAGGCTGCTCTCGGACACCTCAGCCTCCCAAAATGCTGGGATTACAGGTGTGAGCCACCATGCCCAGCCTATTTATTTTATTTTTAAGAGGCAATGTCTTGCTCTGTTGCCCAAGCTGGAGCACAGTGGGCACAACCATAGCTCATTGTAACCTCAAACTCTTGGACTCAAGGGATCCCCCCACCTCAGCCTCCCAAGTAGCTGGGACTACAGGTGCGTGCCACCATGCCTGGCTAATTTTTCAATTTTTCGTAGAGACGGAGTCTCCCTTTGTTTCCTGGGCTAGTCTCAAACCCCTGGCTTCAAGCAGTCCTCCTGCCTAGGCCTCCTAAAGTGTTGATATTACAGGTGTGAGCCACTGCACCTGGCCTGTATTATTTTATTTTATTTTATTTTATTTATTTTTCTGAGATGGAGTCTCGCTCTGCCGCCCCGGCTGGAGTGCAGTGGCACAATCTTGGCTCACTGCAACCTCCACCTCTCAAGTTCAAGCAATTCTCCTATCTCAGCCTCCTGAGTAGCTGGGATTACAGGTGTGTGCCACCACGCCCGGCTAATTTTTGTATTTTTAGTAGAGATGGGGGTTTCACCACGTTGGTCAGGCTGGTCTCAAACGCCTCACCTCAGGTGATCCGCCTGCCTCAGCCTCCCAAAGTGCTGGGATTACAGGCATAAGTCACCGCGCCTGGCTGCCCGTTTTATTTTATATGAGAATAATTATGAGAATAATTGAGGCCCATAGAGATTAGGTAACTTTGTAAGCTTCTGCTTAAGGATTCTCATCCCAGTTCTCCCTGGCTTCAATTTCAAATTTTGTGTGAGTTTCGGACAGCCTCTTATTTTGTTATCCTACTATAAGCCAGACATGTACCTTGGCACCAGGGTCTCACCAACAAATCAGACACAGTTCTTGCCCTCAAAGAGCTTGGGGCCAGCCAAAGTACTGCTGTCTTGGTGTTCAAGACCAATGCAGCACAATCAGTTTAGGTTGCCTGTAAACAAGTTAATATTGAAGAAAAGATAGTACCAACAGACTCACTACTTGTTTTCCAAGTTGATACTACTTGCAGATGTCTCAGGAATGCCTGTGGGGATGAAAAGCCACTAAGAGATAATAAACCACAGAAGAGTGTACGTGGAGTGCAAACGGCTGATCTGAAGGCAAAGCTTGCAGCCAGTCAGCTTTGCCTGGCATGCTGGTTGTGGGGAGGTAGAGGCTTAACGTTTGGTCTTGTCTAGCCACAGAGCAGGCTAGGCAGGGACAGGGCCTGGCTGCGGAGGTGGAAGGCCTGGGCTCTAGTCTGGGCTTGGCTACCACACACTTGGAGGCTTAGGTCCGCTGTTTGCTCTGTTCAGAACCTGTTGAGGTTCTAAATCTTCTACACGAAGGCAGATGAAAGTTGAAAATTGACTTTGATATGTGGTTAAAGTGACTCTCAGACAAAGATTAAGTACATCTTTGAGGCTGTGACTTCACTATAGAGACACAGTGTGCAGAATGGATTGAGGCTCTCATATACAAATCCAATCCACCGTTAAGATTGTCACTCTTGGCCGGGCATGGTGGCTCACACCTGTAATCCTGGCACTTTGGGAGGCCGAGGGGGGCGCATCACGAGGTCAGGAGTTCAAGACAAGCCTGACCAACATGGTGAAACGCTGTCTGTACTAAAAATACAAAAAAAAAAAAAAAAAAAAAAAAAAAATTAGCCGGCATGGTGGTGCACGGTTGTAATCCCAGCTACTCAGGAGGCTGAGGCAGGAGAATCACTTGAACTTGGGAGGCAAAGGTTGCAGTGAGCTGAGATGGCACCACTGCACTCTAGCCTGGATGACAGAGCAAGACTCCATCTCAAAAAAAAAAAAAAAAAAAAGAAAGCTGAAAAATTGACTTTGATGTATGATTAAAGTCCACAGGTGGGTTGGTGACTCTCAGACAAAGATTAAGTACACCTTAGACACAGTGTGCAGAATGGATTGAGGTTCTCATACACAAATCCAATCCAATGTTAAGACTGTCACTCTTGGCAGGGCGCAGTGGCTGATGTCTGTAATCCCAGCACTTTGGGAGGCCCAGGCGGGTGGGTCACCTGAGGTGAGGAGTTTTGAGACCAGCCTGGCCAACATGGTGAAACCCTGTCTCTACTAAAAATACAAAAATTAGCTGGGCGTGGTGGCGGGTGCATGTAATCCCAGCTACTTGGGAGGCTGTGACAGGAGAATCTCTTGAACTCAGGAGGCGGAGGTTGCAGTGAGCCAGGATTGCACCACTGCACTCCAGCCTGGGTGACAGAGTGAGACTGTCTCAAGAAAGAAAGATAGTCATTTGTGCACTTGGACCCAACATGTAAAAGGTGCTGACTCTCGTACCTAGACACAGGACAGGTGGGGGATACTTAATCTCAGCTCTGGACCTTCCTGAAAGTGTGGTTGTGACATAGCCCATAGTGGCTAGGCTCTTTAACTGTAGCAAGAGGAGGGAGAGAAGCCAGTCTTTGTGGCTCAAGAGTATCAGGATTCATCAGGATGGATAGGTCAGTCCTTGATTTTGGGTGGAAGGCTTTCGCCTAGATATTCTATTAAAATGTTTTTTTCCTCGGCTCAAGTGATCCTTCCATCTCGGCCTCCCAAAGTGCTGGGATTATAGGTGTGAGCCACTGCATGTGGCCCAGTCTAGATATTCTCACATTAGAGAGGTCAAGAGCAATGGACCAGCTGGCTCTCAAGGCTGAGACATTCTATCTCCTTAGCTCTTCTTGCAACTCTTCTGAAAATTGAGCTTGTAAAGTAGCTTTGATTCTTAAAAAAAAAAAAAAAAAATCTGTTGTCTGCTTAAACAAAAGTTCTTAGAGTGGCTTTGCCTTTATTTTAGTGTAACACAGATTCTTTCTCCTTTGTTTCCGTTGTCTCAGTGTTCTCCCAATTCTAAGAAGCTGTCAGTGTATATAATATATTCCCTGGTTGCCTCAGTCCCCTTCAAATTTCCGTCCTTAAAGGTTTTCTTCCTAATGGTTGGGAAAATTCTTTTTTTTTTTTTTTTTTTGAGACGGAGTCTCGCTCTGTCGCCCAGGCTGGAGTGCAGTGGCGCAATCTCGGCTCACTGCAAGCTCCGCCTCCCGGGTTCCCGCCATTCTCCTGCCTCAGCCTCTCCGAGTAGCTGGGACTACAGGCGCCCGCCACCACGCCCGGCTAATTTTTTTGTATTTTTAGTAGAGACGGGGTTTCACCGTGGTCTCGATCTCCTGACCTCGTGATCCGCCCGCCTCAGCCTCCCAAAGTGCTGGGATTACAAGCGTGAGCCACCGCGCCCGGCGGGAAAATTCTTGAAAGGACACAGTCAATGTGCCTTTGCTGGGATATACTTTTAAAAAATTTATTTTGGCTCTGTGTTGTTTGTCAAGGCTTCAGAGAGCCCTGCAAGTGAGAGTGCTCCGTTTACCATTTTGAATTTCTCCCCTTCTGGTTGGCCAACATCGTGTTTCCACTGTAATCCACCTGAAAAACAAACAGGAAAGTTTACACTGGTCTCTGTGTCAACCATCTGCCTCCGCAATGATCTCTACAACAATGTAAGAGCTAGAAGACCAATTCTGGGGTGTGTGTGTGTGTGTGTGTGTGTGGGCGTGTGTGGTATTTGGGGAGCACGAGCTATATGTCTGGCTCAGGGTTGGGCATTCGGAACATCAATGGCGAACAAAGATAGATGTAATCTCTACTCACAAGGAGCTTATAGTCTACTGCCAAAAGAAAGACATTAATCAAATAATCACAAAAGTAAAACCAGACTGCAATCACTGCTATGAGGGAGGATGCACAGTGTAGCAAAGCTTATCATAGGGAAAACTAACCTAGTTAGGGTTAATAAGGAGAGTAGTGGGAAGAGGAAAGTCATGTTCTCTCTGTGACCTCTGAGTGCTGATAAATGATTAAGACTAGCATTTGTGCCCTTGTATTTCTAAATCTAATATGGTCTCCATGATTTTTTTAAAATCATGTTAACGCCCCCAGCTAGGAACTCAGGGCACAGAAATAAACAAGACATTGCCTACGAGACAAACCCCGAAAGAAATTGTATTACAAGGTGCCAAGTGTGATACTAGCAAGAGGGTTGTGCAAGGACGCCTAGGAGCCCAGAAGGTACAGGGGATTGGTTCTGCTTGGGGTGCGCCTGGCAGATAGGGAAGAGGAGGGGTGTCCAGGCAAAAAAGTCAGCACAAACAAGCCACGGAGATGGGAGAGTATAGGGTATGCAGGTGGACCAGGATAAAATCCAGGGGGGCCAGCATAGAGTGTGCAGGTAGAATAAGTAAATCTTTGGAAAAGACATTTGGAACCAGAAATGGAGGGGCCCAGGGTCACAGCTTCTCTTAAATCAAACAGTTACTCAAGAGCCACGTGTTAAAGCTGTCTTTTCCACAACTTCCGTGATCCTAGAACTATGTTCAGTTTTTTGGCACAGGTATGTTGATTAGTCATATTATGATAATATTTTTCTTTAAATCCACTCATTTAAACAATATTTTGAAACTTTAAAACATATTTAATAATAATATGTGTAATATTGCAGTTTGGATATGCTATCTCAATGTTTTGTAAAACATAGTATAATAAATGCATAACAATTAAAATAATAAATATTTCCCTGTGTGCCACATTAAATCACCTTGAGTCCCATCAGTGGTATTTGTATTCTTTGATTAAAAAAAAAATTATACCAGGCATGATGGGTCACACCTCTAATCTCAGCATTTTGGGAGAGCAAGGCAGGAGAATCACTTGGGACCACACGTTCAAGACCAATATAGCAAGACCCCATCTCAAAAAAGAAAAAAAAATTCTACCACAACTCTAGGACAATATAGATGTTAAAAAACAAAAACTCATTACTTTTTCCATCACTTATGTATTATATTTAGTGATTGAGCAAAATCTTTTCAATCTAAACAGCTGGTTTGTATGACTAGCAGATAAAGACCATTGTGTCTTTCTGCCTTTGGACCGAGACTCTCTTTTCATCTTATTTTGTCTAATTTCTGTAGTGCTGAAAAGAATGCATTGTCCATACTAATGACAACCCACTGTGTACCTCCTCCCATGCTCTCTAGTGGTGCAGCTTGTGGTGGTCAGTTGCCTGTTTTTCCTCGCTGTGAACGCTTTTAATTAAAAGGAAGGTAATTTGCAACATTAAGCATGTCTTCTCTGAATTAATCCTCAAAACAACTCTAAAACAGTAGTAGATAAAGCCTTATTTTACAGATAAAGAAAGGGGGCTCAGATAGATCCAAGTGACTGCCCCTCTTAGTACTGTGTGACCAGCCAGAGATGGGTTTGAATTGAGAATTATTTGATTCGAAGCCTGGGACTCTGTCTTTGGCTTCTAACTGACTGCATTCACTTGGATGGACTTTTTCTTCCCATCCATTTAACAGATATTTTCGGAATGCCAGTTATGTAGAAGGTACTCTGCTATATGGTGGGAGATCCAGAGATAAGTATAAATAGTATAAGCTGTGCTATCAAGATGCTTATAGCCGCCAGGCACAGTGGCTCATGCTTGTAATCCCACTATTTTGGGAAACTGAGGCGGGCACATCACTTGAGGTCAGGAGTTTGAGACCAGCCTGTCCAACATACTGACACTCTGTCTCTACTAAAAATACAAATATTAGCCGGGTGTTGTGGCGTGCCCCTGTAATATCAGCTATTCAGGAGGCTGAGGCAGGAGAATCACTTGAACCTGGGAGGCAGAGGTTGCAGTGAGCCGAGATTGTGCCACTCACTCCAGCCTGGGCAATAGAGTGAGACTCCATCTCAAAAATTAAATTAAATAAATAAATAAATAAATAAACAAAAATTAGCTGGACATGGCGGCATGCACCTGTAGTTCCAGCTACTAAGGGGATTGAGAGAGGAGGATCACCCGAGCCTTGGGAGATCAAGACTGCAGTGAGCTGTGATCACAGCACTGCACTCCAACCTGGGTGACAGAGTGAGATATTGTCTCAAAAAAATAAATAAATAAAAATAAATAAAAGGCCAGGCGTGCTGGCACATGCCTGCAATCCCAGCACTTTGGGAGGCTGAGGCAGGCGGATCACCTGAGGTCAGGAGTTTGAGACTAGTCTGACCAACACAGTGAAATCCCATCTCTCTGAAATACAAAAAATTAGCTGGGTGTGGTGGCACATGCCTGTAATCCCAGCCACTTAGGAGGCTGAGGCAGGAGAATCACTTGAACCGGGGAAGCGGAGAGGTTGCAGTGAGCTGAGACCTCAACATTGTACTTCAGGCTGTGCAACAAAAGCGAAACTCCATCTCAAAAAAAAAAAAGGAGAAAGAAAAAGAAAAAAAGAAAAAAGGCTGGATGCGGCGGCTCCTGCCTGTAGTCCCAGCACTTTGGGAGGCAGAGGCGGGCAGATCACTTGAGGTCAGGGGTTTGACACCAGCCTGACCAACATACCGTATTTTGTAATAATACAAAAATTAGCTGGGTGGGGTGGGAGGTGCCTGTAGTCCCCGCTACTCAGGAGGCTGAGGCAGGAAAATCGCTTGAACCCGGGAGGCGGAGGTTGCAGTGAGCCAAGATGGTGCCATTGCACTCCAGCCTGAGTGACAGAGCAAGACATCGTCTCCAAAAAAAAAAAAAAAAAAAAAAGAAAAGAAAAAGAAACGAAAGAAGCTTTTAGCTCCTTCCTGGGAGAGTCAGAATTATAAATGGTTACATTTAAAAAATTACTTTTGTTTTAACTAATATAGACACTAAGAAATTCTAACGGTTGGCTGGGCGTGGTGGCTTACGCGTGTAATCCCAGCACTTTGGGAGGCCAAGGCCGGCAGATCACAAGGTCAGGAGATCGAGACCATCCTGGCTAACACAGTGAAACAGTGTCTCTACTAAAATTACAAAAAAACTTAGCTGGACATAGTGGTGGGTGCCTGTAATCCCAGCTACTCAGGAGGCTGAGGCAGGGGAATCCCTTGAACCCAGGAGGCGGAGGTTGCAGTGAGCCAAGATCGTGCCACTGCACTCCAGCTTGGGGACAGAGCGAGACTCCGTCAAAAAAAAAAGGAAAGAAAGAAAGAAGGAAGGAAGGAAAGAAAGAAAGAAAGAAAGAAAGAAAGAAAGAAAGAAAGAAAGAAAGAAAGAAAGAAAGAAAGATTCGAACAGTTTATGAAATGTCAAAGATTAAAAATAAAACCTTTCCCTCTTACTCCCAAATCCTAGAACTGTTCCGCAGATGAAGCCAGCATGAATAGCTTCTTCATATTTTTACTTTACTTTGCCACTCTACAAACTATTTGAAGTGACTCACAGAGAAGATTATGTTTTTTTCCATTGTAAAGTTAATAGTATAGAAATAGAAAACCAAGTCATTAAAAAAAGAAGGAAACTAGCATGTGATATAGTTGCTATGATTGAGCATCACATCTTAGCAACTTAGCTTCCTGGCAGCCAAGACAAAAAGGGAACAAGCTAAGTTCCGTAGCTCTCATTATCAGAAAGGAAGAAGTCCATTGCAATTTTGGTCCTTAAACCTTAAGTTCACTTCTCACCTGGAAGCCCACAGAGGGACATTGATAGACACAATAATTAATGTTTTTGGCAACAGCCTTACCACAATTGCCAATTTTTGTCTGCCCTTTCTTGTGAAGGCCTTTAATTAAGGTCAAGGGCTTAACACTGAAGCAGACATCGGTGAGAGCTTGGCTAACCTAGTTCAACAACTGTCTGTAACCCAAAGCAGAATGGAATCAGGAACTAGTTAGCATTACAAGTGAAATATAAAGGATCTCAAGAGGATCATGCAATTACAGCTGTCCATTCATATTCATGGGAGATTGGATGCTCAAGTTCCTTATATAAAATGACATAGTATTTGCATATAACCTATGCATATCCTCCTGGATAATTTAAACCATCTCTAGACTACTTACAATACCTAATACAATGTAAATGCTGTGTTTGTTATACTGTATTTTTTTATTTGTATTATTTTTAATTGTCATATTTTTTTGTTGTTGTTTCTAAAAAATTATCTCTGCTGGGTGCGGTGGCTCACGTTTGTAATCCTAGCCGAGGTGATCTCTTGAGTGCAGTAGTTCAAGACCAGCCTGGGCAACATGGTGAGACCCCTCCCCCTGCTGTCTCTACAAAAAATACAAAAAATTAGCCAGGTGTGTACCTGTAGTTTCAGCTACTTGGGAGGCTGAGGTGGGAGTATCACTTGAACCAGGGAGGTGGAGGTTGCAGTGACCTGAGATTGCGCCACTGCACTCTAGCCTGGGTGAAGAGCAAGGCCCTGTCTCAAAAATAAATAAAGAAAGAAAGAAAGAAAGAGAAAAAATTATCTGTAGGTTACTTATCATGCCTAATACATTGTGAATGCTATCTAGTTGTTACAGTGTCTTGGTTTTTATTTGCCTTATTTTTTATTGCTGTGTTGGTTTTCTTAATTGTTTTTTCCCACTGAATATTTTCCATCCACAGCGATTCAGAACCTGAGGATGTGGAGGGCCGGGGGGCTGAATTTGCAAGTTGGGCCATGGGGAAAGCCTTCACAAAGGAGAAAGCCCTTGGGCTGGAATTGGAGGAGTAGGAGTCAATAGACAGAGAAGAGAGTAAGGGGCAAGGCCATCATTCCAGGTTTAGGGAGCAAGTACAAAGACATAGAGAAATGAAAAGGCTTGGCCTGTTTGGAGAATGTCAAGCTGTCTGGGGTTGAGAGAAAGAGATTCTATTCTAACAAGGCTTCCATTAAAGAGGCTAGATTTGCTGCTTGGACATTTTCTAGCTCTTCTGAGACAACTTTTTGTTGAGTTAAGCGAAAATGAATGAAAATCAGATGGACCATATTTCTCTTGAATACACACGGGCTTAAAAACGAAGGGGAAAAAGAACTTGACAGAATGTGTCTTGGCTTTTGCCAAACCCAAAGTATTTGAAAAATCACACAGTACACATCTCGAACCCAAAAACATGCCTGGATTCTACCACCCCTAATTGCAGCTGCAGCCATTTAATGAAATGAATTGTGTACAAGAAAATGGGGTCCCAATGGAGCAAGCTTCATTAGAGAGAATGACTGATATAGGGCGGTTGGCTGGTGCCCTTGAGAAAGTACATATCTCATTGCCCTTGCAGAGAAAGAGAGAGGCCCAATGTAGAGCTTGCTAACCATGCTATTGAATCAAGCTCTCTTGGAGAGAACAACTAAAACCCCACATTATTTAACTTTATTGTATCATGTGTAGGAAGAATTCAGCATCTCTTGTTTCTCTCCTGCTCTGTTTCTCAGTTTTACACTGTGAAGTATGACAACGAAAAGAAACATGTTTTACATCAGTCTCAATTCACATAAATGGATACCAAATAAGAGATGGTGGAAATAGAACAAGATTGTTAATATACTACTTATTCCCGTTCAAAATTCTTGGCTTGAGCATCATGGACATTTGAAAAGTGGAAGAAATCTGAGGCCCAGAAAGGTTAACTGATTTGTCCATGGTCCACAGTTGGTTAGTTGTAAAGTTAGGACTCAAACCTGGACCTCTGATTCCTGTTCTTTCATAGCAAACACATTTTGTTGTTGTTGTTAATGTTGCAGGGTGAGGGTCAGGCTCAGGTACTAGATGTCCCAGAGATTCCTCCAGCTTAACATGTTCCTAATATTTTTACACCAAACCATCTTGGGTCCCTCAGTTTATGATCTTAGTAGCACTGTCACCTCTGGGTTACTCACTCCAGAAACCTGGGCGTTCCTCTTGACTACTGTTTCTCCCTTATACCTCTTACTTAAATAATCTTCCAGGCTGGGTGTGGTGGCTCACTCCTGTAATCCCAGCACTTTGGGAGGCCAAGGCCAGTGGATCACTGAGGTCAGGAGTTCAAGACCAGCCTGGCCAACATGGTGAAACTCCATCTCTACTAAAAATACAAAAACTAGCTGGGCATGGTGATGGGCACCTGTAGTTGCAGCTACTTGAGAGGCTGAGGCGGAAGAGTCACTTGAATCCAGGAGGTAGAGGTTGCAGTGAGCTGAGATCATGCCATTGCACTCCAGCCTGGATGACAAGAGCGAAACTCAGTCTCAGATAAATAAATAAATAAATAAATAAATAAATAAATAAATAAATAAATAAATAAATAAAATAAATTCCAGTTGTACTGATCTTCCTTTCTAAATATTTCTTAAATATGTCACTTTCTCTCTAGCCCTGTGTTCACTGACCTAGTTTTGACGCTAGTTGTCTTTCTCTCACTCTTCCGCTTAAAAACAAAACAAAATTAGCCAGGTGTGTGGCTCATGCTTGTAACCCCAGTACTCTGGGAGGCCAAGGCAGGAGAATTGCCTGAGTCCAGGAGTTTGACACCAGCCTGGGCAATACAGTGAAACCTTGTCTCTAGAAAACATACAAAAATTATCCAGGCATCAGATCACCTGAGGTCTAGAGTTCAAGACCAGTTTGGGCAACATGGTGAAACCACATCTCTACTAAAAATACAAAAATTAGCCGGGGGTGCTGGCGGGTGCCTGTAATCCCAGGTACCCGGGAGGCTGAGGAAGGAGAATCACTTGAATCTGGAAGGTGGAGGTTGCAGTGAGCTAAGATCATACCATTGCACTCCAGCCTGGGTGACAAGTGCAAAACTCCGTCTCAAAAAAAAAAAAAAAAAAAAAAATTAGCCAGGCATGGTGGTGTGTGCCTGTAGTCTCGGCTACTGAGGGGCTGAGGAAGGAGGATCGCTTGAGCCCTGGAGGTCGAGGTTGCAGTGAGCCAAGACTGTGCCACTGCATTCCAGCCTGGGTGATAGACTTTGTCTAAAAAAACCCCCAAAAACAAAACCAATAATACTTCATATTTTGAATTTATTCTGCCAATTTATTTTCTGTTTCATCTTCATTAACCTGGATTATTGCAATATTCCCTAAACAGCCTCCCTGCCTGGGAACCATTCTCCACACTGCTGCCGGAGTGATTTTTTTTTTTTTTTCTTTTGAGACAGAGTTTTGCTCTTGTTGCCCAGGCTGGAGTGCAATGGTGCAATCTCAGCTCACCACAACTTGCGCCTCCCGGATTCAAGCGATTCTCCTGCCTCAGCCTCCTGAGTAGCTGGGATTACAGGTGTGCACCGCCATGCCCGGCCAATTTTGTATTTTTAGTAGAGACGGGGTTTCTCCATGTTTTTTAGGCTGGCCTCAAACTCCCGACCTCAGGTGATCCTCCCACCTCAGCCTCCCAAAGTGCTGGGATTACAGGCGTGAGCCACCGCACCCAGCCTTGATTATTTTAGTTAGCAAGTAACCTGTCACTGCCCATCCTTGGTGCCCTTCTATGGCAGCATTCAACTCTAACAAGACTGGTCTTTATTATGTCTCCATGACTCCATCTCTTGCTCTTTCCAATCTCAAACTTTATGCTGAGCACCATGACACCTTCTGGCTTCTTGAGCAAGGCAGGCTGCTTTTTATTTGTTTGTCTTCTTGTGGTTATTGTTTGCTTGCTTTTGCTCACTTTTGTCTTTACCTCTGTGCCTTTGTTCATACCGTGACCTCCACTGGCAATGCCCTTCCCATCCATCACGTACTGCCCCAAGGAGTTTTCATCCTCAGCATCTGGCATGAAAACAGGCATAATGTAGATATTCAATAAAATGTTTTTAAGCGCATTCTTGACTTATGAGCATAGTCCAAGATGCCCATTCACTCATTCACCCACTCATTCATTCATCTGCATGATCTCACTTAATCTTTGCAGAAAGCCCATAGGCAAAGTGCCATTCATGTGATAGACACTGGCATAAGTTGTGCCATTGTAACTGCTGCTGCAATATTACATCAATATTGTAGTAGTTGGTAAGTAGCCACTGTCCTGAGACCACTGAGTGTCCCCCACCACACTGGCTACTCTCCTGGAGTGCCCTCGTCCTCCCTATGATTCAGCTACTAAAGGGTTAACTTTGGGTACCTTCCCCCAACCCCACCAGGAATCTATGGCAGTACCCTTGTTGCGGTTCTCCTGCCATCTGGATTGTTAAATGCACACTGCCACTTCTGCCCATAGGGAGGGTTTCACAGACTCTATTTTATGCCTGAAGCTTAGAGAGGTTAAGTGACTTACCAAGATCATTCAGCAAGCTCCGGGTTCCCCTCTCTGTGAATCTAGAGCTCTTTCTAGGACACACTGAAGCCTTCTTCTCCTGTCTGTTCTACTCCTTGTGATGTCCACCATCTTGGCTGAGCAGAACCTGCCCCAGTTTTGACACACTCCTCTGTGCACAGGGTGAGGCTCAGGGTAGCCAAGTATCAGGGCTTGAGTACAGCCTCCTACATTTACCTAAACTTAAAATACAACAGCAAGAAATGAGTTCTTTCTTTCTTTTTTTTTTCCCGTGTGAAAGTTTGTGTGTATGTGTGTGTGTGTGTGTGTTCTGCAAATTCAAGATCAGCCAAAATAAATTTTAGTTCAACTTGTTCAAACAAAATTACATTCACTTGGAAACACAGTGAGGTGTTTCTGGCCTGATGTGTAATTACTTTCCTTAGGTTATAACTGTTTCACCTTCTCTCTTTCTTCATGAAAGAAAGTCCCTTTTCCAGCTGGAGCTTCACTGAAGGAGAGTGGGTCAACCGGAGACAGGGCACAGAACACAATACTCGTTGCTGTTTTTGGACATGAGACCCAAAGGTTTACCCATACATAAAAACACACTTCTAAAGGCCAAGGTTTTCTGCTCTGAAGTTCATAGTCTCAGCTTGATCCTGTTGAACAACAGAGGATTTTTTTTTGATATTTTATTTATTTTTCTGCTTTAGCATTTTGTTTGTTTGTTTATTATACTTTAAGTTCCGGGATACATATGCAGAACGTTTAGGTTCGTTACATAGGTGTACACATGCCATGGTGGTTTGCTGCACCCATCAACCCATCATCTATATTAGGTATTTCTCCTAATGCTATCCCTCCCCTAGCCCCACTGATGCTATGCCTCCCCAGAACCCTTGGTGTGTGATGTTCCCCTCCCTGTGTCCATGTGTTCTCATTGTTCAACTTCCACTTATGAGTGAGAACATGCGGTGTTTGGTTTTCTGTTCCTTTGTTAGTTTGCTGAGAATGATGATTCCCAGCTTCATCCATGTCCCTGCAAAGGACATGAACTCATCCTTTATTATGGCTGCATAATATTCCATGGTGTGTATGTGCCACATTTTCTTTATGCAGTCTATCATTGATGAGCATTTGGGTTGGTTCCAAATCTTTGCTATTTTGAACACTGCTGCAATAAACATACATGTGCATGTGTCTTTATAGCAGAATTATTTATAATCCTTTGGGTATATACCCAGTAATGGGATTGCTGGGTCAAATGGTATTTCTGGTTCTAGATCCTCAAGGAATCGCCACACTGTCTTCCACAATGGTTGAACTAATTTACACTCCCACCAACAATGTAAAATCTTTCCTATTTCTCCACGTCCTCTTCAGCATCTGTTGTTTCCTGACTTTTTAATGATTGTCATTCTGTCATGAGATAGTATCTCATTGTGGTTTTGATTTGCATTTCTCTAATGACCAGTGATGTTGTGCAATTTTTCACCTGTCTGTCGCATAAATGTCTTTTGAGAAGTGCCCGTTCATATCCTTCGCCCACTTTTTGATGGGGTTGTTTTTTTTCTTGAAATTTGTTTAAGTTCTTTGTAGATTCTGGATATTAGCCCTTTGTCAGATGGATAGATTGCAAAAATTTTCTCTCCCATTCTGTAGGTTGCCTGTTCACTCTGATGGTAGTTTCTTTTGCTGTGCAGAAGCTCTTTAGTTTAATGAGATCCCATTTGTCAATTTTAGCTTTTGTTGCCATTGCTTTTGGTGTTTTAGTCATGAAGTCTTTGCCCATGCCTATGTCCTGAATTGGTATTGCCTAGGTTTTCTTCTAGGGTTTTTATGGTTTTAGGCTTACATTTAAGTCTTTAATCCATCTTTTTTTTTTTTTTTTTTTTTTTTTTTTGAGACGGAGTCTCGCTCTGTCGCCCAGGCTGGAGTGCAGTGGCGCAATCTCGGCTCACTGCAAGCTCCGCCTCCCGGGTTCACGCCATTCTCCTGCCTCAGCCTCTCCGAGTAGCTGGGACTACAGGCGCCCGCCACCACGCCCGGCTAATTTTTTTTTGTATTTTTAGTAGAGAGGGGGTTTCACCGTGGTCTCGATCTCCTGACCTCATGATCCGCCCGCCTCGGCCTCCCAAAGTGCTGGGATTACAAGCGTGAGCCACCGCGCCCGGCTAATCCATCTTGAGTTAATTTTTGTATAAGGTGAGAGGAAGGGGTCCACTTTCGGTTTTCTTCATATGGCTAGCCAGTTTTCCCAGCAACATTTATTAAATAGGGAATCCTTTCCCCATTGCATGTTTTTGTCAGGTTTATCAAAAATCAGATGGTTTAGATGTGTGGCATTATTTCTGAGGCCTCTGTTCTGTTCCACTGGTCTATATATCACAATAGAGGATTTTAAACACCTCTTATCTACCTCTTATCTTCCCGACAGCAACCCCACTCCTTGTCCTCTTTTCTCGTGGGATACCAGGTCCTCTTCTGTGGCCCAATGCTGCTTGCTTGCCTCCACCTCCTCCCGAATTACCTTCTACAGTGCAGCTTTGCTACCGCCCTGTCATTCTGGAAGGCTTGGACATGTAAGAGAAGTCCAGGGCAATATAGAAATGACAGCCAGGCATGATAGCTCATGCCTGTAATCCTGGCACTTTGGGAGGCTGAGGCAGGAGGATTGCCTGAACCCAGGAGATCAAGACCAGCCTGGGCAACACAGAGAGACCTTGTCTCTAATATATATATATTAAAAAATATATAATTATTATATGATTATTATTTTCCAATTAAATTTTGAAAATGCATCGGCAGGCAGCCGGGTGCAGTGGCTCATGGCTGTAATCCCAGCCTGCCGAGGTGGGCAGATCACAAGGTCAAGAGATCGAGACCATCCTGGCCAACATGGTGAAACCCCATCTCTACTAAAAATACAAAAATTAGCTAGGCATGGTGGTGTGCACCTATAGTCCCAGCTTCTCAGGAGGCTGAGGCAGGAGAATCACTTGAACCCAGGAGGTGGAGGTTGCAGTGAGCCAAGATCATGCCACTGCACTCCAGGCTGGTGACAGAGCAAGACTCCGTCTTCAAAAAAAAAAAAAATGTATTGGGAGGCTGCATTTAATGAAATATGATATATAAGAACATGATCCTGCTGGGCACAGTGGCTCACTCCTGTAATCCCAGCACTTTTGGAGGCCAAGGCAGGAGGATTGCTTGAGGCCAGGAATTTGAGACTGGTTTGGGTAACATTGAGTAACCCAATCTCTATTTAATAAAAAATATGTTTAAAAATTTTTTTGAAAAGTAGAAGTTTCACAGTGAGAAGAATGCCCAGGTTTTCTCCCTCTAGAGGATCTGTCCCTGGGAAGCCAGAGTGTGACCTGGAGGTTACCAGGTGGGCCTGGAATCCAGGCAGGTTAGTTATGGGCCTTCACTGTTCAAAGGTATCAGTCCCAAGCAACCTGCCCTGTACATGCCGCCATTGGGAGAAGGCTTAAAATCCACTGGTGGCCGGGCATGGTGGCTCACGCTTAATCCCAGCACTTTGGGAGGCCGAGGTGGGCGGATCATCAGGTCAGGAGTTAGAGACCAGCCTGACCAACATGGTGAAACCCCGTATCTATTACAAATACAAAAATTAGCCGGGCGTAGTGGCAGCTGCCTATAATCCCAGCTACTCAGGAGGCTGAGGCAGGAGGATCGCTTGAACCTGGGAGGCGGAGGTTGCAGTGAGCTAAGATTGTGCCACTCCACTCCATCCTGGGCAACAGAACATGACCTCATCTCAAAAACAACAACAACAACCACCACCACCAATCCACTGGTGAAGACCCCTCTCACCTGAACAGGAGTGGGATCTGCCGTAGGTCTTGCCAAATCTTTGCAGTGGCCTGCAAGGCCCTAGACCACCTAGCTCCCTGTTTCCTTGCTGACCTCATCTCCTCCTCCCCACTTGCAGAGTCCCTTCCAGCACTGGCTTCTTCACTGTTGCTCCAGTGCTCCAGGCCCCCTACCCCAAATCTTTTGCCTTTGTGGGTTCCCCTACCTAGAATACTCTTCCCCAGGCATCCAAACAGTGAATTTCATCAACTTCAAGTCTTGCCTTAGTACCAACTTTCTGCCATAGTCAGCCTTTTAAAAATTGCAATTCCAGCTGGGCACAGTGGCTCATACCTGTAATCACAGCACTTTGGGAGGCCAAGGCGGGTGGATCACCTGAGGTCGGGAGTTCAAGACCAGCCTGACCAACATGGAAAAACCCCGTCTCTACTAGAAATACAAAATTAGCCCACTGTGGTGGCGCACACCTGTAATCCCAGCTATTTGGAAGGCTGAGGCAGGAGAATCGCTTGCACCCAGGAGGCGGAATTTGCAGTGAGCCGAGATCACACCATTGCACTCCAGTCTAGGCAAAAAGAGCGAAACTCTGTCTCAAAAAAAAAAAAATTGCAATTCCTCATCCCCAAAGTTGGAAATCTATGTTCCTCTTGATGACTTTTTTTTTTTTTTTTTGAGATGGAGTCTTGCTCTGTTGCCCAGGCTGGAGTGTAATGGTGCGATCTCGGCTCACTGCAACCTCTGCCTCCAGCGTTCAAGCAATTCTCCCACCTCAACATCTCGAGTAGCTGGGATTACAGCCATGTAAAACCATGCCCGGCTAATTTTTGTATTTTTAGTAGAGACGGGGTTTCACCATGTTGGCCAGGCTGGTCTCAAACTCCTGACCTCAGGTGATCTCCCCACCTCAGCCTCCCAAAGTGCTGGGATTACAGGCATGATGGACCACCATGCCTGGCCCAGGCCAGTCTTGAACTCCTGGACTCAGGCCGTCCTCCTGCATCAGCCTCCCAAAGTGCTGGGATTACATGCATGAGCTACTGCATCCTTCCAAGTTTATTTTCTCTGTATCTTTTACCTGCATCTGCCATATAACTTATTATATTTGGTTATCTTTTTTATTGTCTGACTTCCTCCCTAGAATATAAGCTCTGCAAGGTCAGGGTTCCAACTGTGTGTGTTAGTCACTCTATATCCTCATACCGAGAACACTGCCTAGCATAGGGTGAGAGTTTAGTAATCATTTACTGAATAAATGAATGAATATGGCTGGGTACGGTGGCTCACACCTGTAATCCCAGCACTTTGGGAGGCCAAGGTGGGCAGATCACCTGATGTCAGGAGTTTGAGACCAGCCTGGCCAACATGGCAAAACCCTGTCTCTATTAAAAAACACATAAAAATTAGCCAGGTGTGACCAGGTGCGGTGGCTCACTCTGTAATCCCAGCACTTTGAGAGGCCGAGGCCAGTGAATCACAAGGTCAGGAGTTCAAGACCAGCCTGGCCATTATGGTGAAACCCCGTCTCTACTAAAAATACAAAAATTAGCCAGGCATGGTGGCAGGCGCCTGTAATCCCAGCTATTTGGGAGGCTGAGGCAGGAGAATCACGTGAACCTGGGAGATGAAGGTTGCAGTGAGCTGAAGATCGCACCATTGCACTTCAGCCTGGGCGACAGAGCGAGACTCTATCTCAAAAAAAATAAATAAATAAATAAAATAAAAATAAATAAATAAATAAATAACTCTGCTTTTTCTGTGACTCCCAGGCTGACAAAGTCCCTTCCCTTCCTGCCCTCTGCCAGCCACTCCTGGGCACATTCCTTCTTTAGATACATTAATCCTGAGTCAAGTTTAGTTTTGTTCTGGGACAGCCATCCAATCTCTTTTCAGCTCTGCATATCTTTGCCCTAATGCTTTAGGGCATGTCACTGTCACCTCTATCAAGCTCCCATCTGTAAAGGTCTTGTGACTGGCCCATGACTGACCTGTGAGTGGCCTGGAGAAGGAGGTAGCGGCAGCATTAGAATCAGACCCCTGGACACCCATTCAGTCCTCCCTATCTTGGCCCCTAGAAGTGGGTAACAAAGCCCTGGACGGTGGCTTATGCCTATAATCCCAGCACTTTGGGAGGCCAAGGCAGCGGATCACTCGAGGTCAGGAGTTTGAGATCAGCCTGGCCAACATGGTGAAATCCTGTCTCTATTAAAAATACAAAAATTAGCTGGAAATTGCCTGAACCCGGGAGGCAGAGGTTGCAGTGAGCCGAGATCGTGCCACTGTACTCCAGCCTGGTGACGGAGAGAGATTCCGTTTCAAAAAAATAAAATAAAGTAATAAAATAAAAATACAAAAAAATTAGCCAGGTGTGGTGGCTGGCACCTGTAATCCCAGCTACTCAGGAGGCTAAGGCGGGAGAATTGCTTGAACCTGGGAGGGTGAGGTTGCAGTGACAAAGCTGGGGGGTTGGGACCCACAGGTCTACAAGCTGTATTTTGTCGTTTGCCCAGTTTAGCCTGGGCGACAGAGGGAGACCCTGTCTCAAAAGAAAAAAAAAGTGGATAACAAAAGGTCAAGTTGAATTTGAGAGGTCGAGAAGGAAGGTAGCAGGGAAAGAAGATAGCCTAATAACAGGGACCAGGGCCGTTACCTAGGTTGGAAATTCAGGAGCAGCAGTGGGTCATTTGAGGAGTGCCCCATCCACGACATTCATTTCTGTTCTGGTCAAAGCCCACTTAACAGGAGAAGTGAATTTTGGTTGAGCAGTTTTACAAAATAATTTTAAAATTTATTTAATTTTTACTTTTTTTTTTTTTTTTGAGACTGAGTCCTGCTCTGTCACCCAGGCTGGAGTGCAGTGATACGAACTTGGCTTGCTGCAACCTCCACTTCCTGGGTTCAAGCGACTCTCCTGCCTCAGCCTCCCAAGTAGCTGAGATTACAGGTGCGTGCCACCACACCTGGCTAATTTTTGTATTTTTAGTAGAGACAGGGTTTCACCATGTTGGCCAGGCTGGTCTGGAACTCCTGGGCTCAAGCAATCCACCCGCCTTGGCCTCCCAAAGTGCTGGGATTACAGGTGTGAGCCACTGCACCTGGCCTAAATTTTTTTTTATTAGAGACAGGTTCTCACTCTGTTGTCCAGGATGGACGAGAGTGGCGCCATCATAAGTCACTGCAGACTCCAGGCTCAAGTGATCCTCCCATCTTAGGCTCCTAAGTAGCTGAGGCCACAGGTCAGTGCCATCATGCCTGGCTAATTTTTAAAATTTTTTGTGGAGTGGGAGTCTTGCTATGTTGTTCAAGCTGGTCTTGAACTTCTAGGTTCAGGGAATCCTCTCACCTCAGCCTCCCAAATCATTGAGATAATAGGCATGGCATGGGCCGGGCGTAGTGGCTCACACCTGTAATCTCAGCACTTTGGGAGGCCGAGGCGGGTGGATCACAAGGTCAGGAGTTCAAGATCAGCCTGGTCAAGATAGTGAAACCCCGTCTCTACTAAAAATACAAAAATTAGCCGGGCGTGGTGGCGCACCTGCCTGTAATCCCAGCTACTCAGGAGGCTGAGACAGAGAATTTCTTGAACCCAGGAGGCAGAGGTTGCAGTGAGCCGAGAT
Organism: Symphalangus syndactylus; assembly: GCF_028878055.3. Lineage (NCBI taxonomy): Eukaryota > Metazoa > Chordata > Mammalia > Primates > Hylobatidae > Symphalangus > Symphalangus syndactylus. The sequence continues at coordinate 37,466,521 of NC_072425.2, read as the reverse complement.
GGCACCACTGCACTGCATTCCAGCCTGGGCAACAGAGTGAGACTCTGTCTCAAAAAAAAAGGCACGAGCCACCACGACTGCCCTAATTGAGCAGTTGATAGTTAGCTTGGTTTGCGATGGGTGGGGGATTGGGGGTGGTTGGGACCCACAGGTCTACAAGACGTATTTTGTCGTTAAAAAAAAACTCTTTTTAGGCCGGGCGCGGTGGTTCACGCCTGTAATCCCAGCACTTTGGGAGGCTGAGGCAGGTGAATCACAAGGTCAGGAGATCGAGACCATCCTGGCTAACACGGTGAAAACCCATCTCTGCTAAAAATACAAAAAAAAATAGTTGGGTGTGGTTGCACACGCCTGTGGTCCCAGCTACTTGGGAGGCTGAGGCAGGAGAATTGCTTGAGCTCAGGAGGTGCAGGTTGCAGTGAGCCGAGATCACGCTGCTGCACTCCAGCCTGGGTGACAGAGCAAGCCTCCGTCTCAAAAACAACAACAACAACAACAACAACAACAAAATTTCTTCTTGAAACAGAACCTCACTCTGTCACCCAAGCTGGAGTGCAGTGGTGCAGTCATAGCTCACTGCAGCCTTGAACTCCTGTGCTCAAGAGATCCTTCCCCCTCATCCTCCCAGTGTGCTGGGATAGCTGGGATTACGGACTGACCCAGGGTACCGAGCAAACAAGCTGTATTTTGAAGGGACTTCTCCAGTATGTACGGAGATGGACGCAGCCAGGCTGCCCGCCTCCCAGCAGGGAAAGGACTCATTGCTGGTCTTTCTCCCAGCCCAGAGGGAACTCTCTACACTCTGGGCTGGGAGAAAGACCAGACTGAGACACCCACAGTTGCCTGTACGGTTCAGATTTTTTTCTTTTTTTTTTTTTTTTTTTAGACACAGTCTCGCTCTGTCCCCCAGGCTGGAATGCAGTGGCACAATCTTGGCTCACTGCAACCTCCGACTCCGGGGTTCGAGTGATTCTCCCGTCTCAGCCTCCCGAGTAGCTGAGACTACAGGCGCGCCACCATGCCCAGCTAATTTTTTGTATTTTTAGTAGAGACGGAGTTTCGCCATGTTGGCCAGGCTGTTCAGATTTCTTATCACATGGCTTTGTGATAAGAAATCTAGACGGTGAGAGCTCTGGGAGCAGGAAAGCCCCTATTTGCCCATCCCCTCCTTTTTTTTAATCATTAAAATTGTGGTAAAATATACATGACACAAAATTTGCCACTTTAATCACTTTAAAAAAAAATTTTTTTGTTGAGACGGAGTCTCGCTCCCACGCCAGGCTGGAGTTCAGTGGCACAATCTCGGCTCACTGCAACCTCCGCCTCCCGGGTTCAAGTGATTCCTCTGCCTCAGCCTCCCGAGTAGCTGGGACTATAGGCGCGTGCCACCACACCCGGCTAATTTTTTTGTGTGTGTGTTTTAGTAGGGTCTGGGTTTCACCACATTGGCCAGGATGGTCTTATCTCCTCACCCAGTGATCCCCCCGCCTTGGCCTCCCAAAGTGCTGGGATTACAGGTGTGAGTCACCACACCCTGCCCATTTTAACCACGTTAAAGTGTGCAGTTCAGAGACATTAAGTACATTCACATTATTGTGCAACCATCATCACCATCTATCTCCAGAACGTTTTCATTTTCTCCTACAGAAATTCGGTTCCCATTAAACACTAACTCCTCATTCTCTTCTCTCTGCAGTTCCTGGTAACCTCTATTCTACTTTGTGTCTCTATGGATTTGACTACTCTACTTATATAGGTAAAATCCTCTTGTGACAGGCTTATTTCCTTAGCATAATGTCTTCAGAGTTTATCCATGATGTAGCATGTGTCAGAATTTCCTTCCTTTTCATGGCTGAGTACTATTTCATTGTATGTGTGCACTGCATTTCGTTTATCCATTCATCCCTTGATGAACACTTGAGTGGCTTTCCCATTTGCCATTGAGTTGTCTCACATCCACAACACTGGGTCGATATTCAGTGAGTGTAATGGATGAACAAAACTCTAGTGGTGTCTCAAGAAGGTCTGGGGTGGAGGAGAGTTGAAGAAAGCTGCCCCCTTGAAATAGTGGGTGCCATCCAGGGAAAGCTGCTATCATTTTTGGAGGATGCTGATGAGGGAATCTGTACAGGTTCTGAAGCCTTTGTTATTTCACATGTTGGTTCGTTTGTCTCCTGTTCCTAGCAGTGTTTAGCAGTAACATTCTCTCTCTCTCTCTCTCTCTCTTTTTTTTTTTCTTTTTTTTGAGACAGTCTAGCTTTGTTGCCAAGGCTGGAGTGCAGTGACATGATCTCAGCACGGCAACTTCTGCCTCCCAGGTTCCAGCTATTCTCCTGCCTCAGCTTCCTGAATAGCTGGGATTACAGGTATGTGCCACCATGCCCAACCAATTTTTGTATTTTTAGTAGAGGTGGGATTTTGCCGTGTTGGCCAAGCTGGTCTCAAACTCCTGACCTCGGGTGATCTGCCCATCTCAGCCTCCCAAAGTGCTGGGATTACAGGTGTGAGCCACCTCACCCAGCCTAATTCTTGTATTTTTAGTAGAGACAGGGTTTCACCATGTTGGGCATGCTGGTCTTGAACTCCTAACCTCAAGTGATCCACCTGCTTTGGCCTCCCAGCTAGGATTACAGGCATGGGCCACTGTGCATGGCCTTTTCTTTCTTTCTTTTTTTTTTTATTATTTGTATTTGTTTTCTTTCTTTTTGTTTTTTCCTTCACCACTATCAGGTGAGAAGCAGTAACATTCTCAACCCTCAAAAGGCCCGTGGATCTGTTTTTAGGGAAGAAAAGGAACCAAGGACTGGGGCATGCCCATCCCATGCCCAACCCGGTCCAAGAAGAAGAGAAGCCTCAAAGTCACCTGCAAGAATTTAGCATTTCTTAAACACCTATGGGCACCAGGCATTATACTGGCTGTCATTCATCTGATTTCACAGATTCCTCCTAACCAGCCATGAGGTAGGGATGATCACTCTCAGTACTCACTGAAGTCCTGAGGGCTGGAGCTGGCCTGAGGTCTCACAGCTGTTAGAGCGGGGCTTGGGCTGCTGCCACAACCTGTGCCCTTACTCGTTAACCCCACTGTCCTCATGGGGGCTGAACCATAGTTGTGATTGGCATTTGGAAAGTATGCACGAGATTCTAGGACTAGGGTCCAAGGTCTTCCTCACAGAGCTCCCAGGGCTGGTATAAGATCAGTCAGGAATAGGTGCCTGGACATGTGGTTCCAGTATGAGTCCAACAGCTTCCATGACCCTTTAGCCAGGGCTCCTCAACTTAGTGCTTGTGGCTTCTGGAAGGTCTTTTGGCACATCCAGAGGCCAGTGAGTCTGGATCCTGACCCCCATTAACTGAGTACTCCTTACCTGCTGTAGGAGGCCCCAGGTAGTCAGGGAAGAGCCCGGGGAAAGCTGGAAGTTGATTTGCCTTCAACAAAGAGTGCCTTATCTCCTATCCCTCATCCTACATCCTTGCCCCCTTGCCGACCCGGAATCCTCCCTCAGGCATCCAAATGTCGGAATCACTCCGCTCCAGCCTTTATTCTCATTCTGGAATCTGACACTGCCAGGCCACATATCCTTGGACTACTCTCTTATCTTCTATGTCTCAATTTCCCCTTTCTGAAAAATAGGTGTAATTATCATACCTACCTTACACTGTTGATATGGGATTTAAAGGAGCTCGTACTTGTAACTTGTATAGCATTTAGCATAGAACCTGTACATTATGGCTCAATACAATTTTTTTTTTTTTGAGACAGAATCTCATTCTGTCACCCAGGCTAGAGTGCAGTGGTACGATCTCGGCTCACTGCCATCACTGCCTCCTGGGTTCAAGCGAGCATGTTCAGCTAATTTTTGTATTTTTAGTAGAGATGAGGTTTCACCATGTTGGCCAGGCTGGTCTCGAACTCCTGACCTCAAGTGATACACCTGCCTCAGCCTCCCAAAGAGCTGGAATTATAGCCATGAGCCACCATGCCCAGCCAGGTCAATAAATATTAGTTGTTATTAGTACTGCCATCTAGGTGTGCCCCTCCACCTTTCTGTGGTCTCTACTGCAGGCCTAGCTCCCCCATAGCCTCCTCCAAGAAGTCTTCCCCAATTCTGTCCTGAGAGATGAAGCCCTTTAAAGACCCTAAAGGTTTTTGTTTTGTTTTTGTTTTTACCCTCTTTCTCTTGGCATTTGTTATTTGGGCCTGAATTCTCCCCTTTGCTGATTTGCAGGCTTCTTCGGGCAGAAACAATGTCTTTTTCACCGTGTAGGCTGCCCTTCACCAAGCAGGTTCCTCCTCTTCATCTTCTCGGTCTTTGATCTTGAGGCCACCTGGAGATTACAGATAGTGCACTGGGGTCAGGAGACCCAGGACTCATTGGAAAACTCCATAGAGCGTCAGCTTGGGCGTATCTCTTTCCCTGGGCTCCAGGTTCTCCGACAGTACAATGCAAGGACACTGGATTAGACGACTTCCTAAGACAATTTTCTTTCTTTCTTTCTTTCTTTTTTTTTGAGACATGGCCTCACTCTGTCACCCAGGCTGGAGTGCAGTGGCACAATCTCGGCTCACTGCAACCTCCGCCTCCCAGGCTCAAGTGATCCTCCCACCTCAGCCTCCCGAGTAGCTGGGACTACAAGTGCGTGCCACCATGCCCAGCTAATTTTTTGTATTTTTGGTAGAGACAGGGTTTCACCATGTTGCCCAGGCTGGTGTCGATCTCCTGAGCTCCGATGATCCACTCAACTCGGCCTCCCAAACTGCTTAGATTACAGGTGGGAGCCACTGCACTGGGCTGACAATTTTCTTTCTTTCTTTCTTTCTTTCTTTCTTTCTTTCTTTCTTTCTTTCTTTCTTTCTTTCTTTCTTTCTTTCTTTCTCTTTTTTCTTTCTTTCTTTCTTTCTTTCTTTCTTCTTTCTTTCTTTCTTTCTTTCTTTCTTTCTTTCTTTCTTTCTTTCTGTCTTTCTTTCTCTCTCTCTCTTTCTCTCTCTCTCTCTCTCTTTCTTTCTTTCTTTTGAGGCCATCCAGGGAAGGCTGCTATCACTTTTGCGGGATGCTGATGAGGGAATCTGTACAGATTCTGAAGGCTTTGTCATTTCACATGTTGGGTTCTGTTGTCTCCTGTTCCTAGCAGTGTGTTTAGCAGTAACATTCTCTCTCTCTCTTTATTTATTTATTTATTTTTTGAGATGGAGTCTAGCTTTGTTGCCCAGGCTGGAGTGCAATGGTGCATCTCGGCTCACCACAACCTCCGCCTCCCGGGTTCAAGCGATTCTCTTGCCTCAGCCTCCCAAGTAGCTGGGATAACAGGCATGTGCACCATGCCTGGCTAATTTTGTATTTTTAGTACAGACGGGGTTCTTCCATGTTGGTCAGGCTGGTCTCGAACTCCAGACCTCAGGTGATCCATCTGCCTTGGCCTCCCAAAGTGCTGGGATTATAGGCGTGAGCCACTGTGCCCAGCATGGGTCTACAATTTTCTAGATAAATAGAAGGTACTAAATGTTTCAGGAGACAATTTCTTCCATCTGGCAAACTGTACTTCCAAGCTTCCAAATTCCAGCTGAACATCAATGTGTTCATCGTTGGGTTTAGAGCTTGGGTGCTGGAGTCACAGAGACTTGGGTTTGAATCTAGGTGATTAGTAATGGTGGCTGAATGCAAGTGACTTCCTCATTTCTGGGAAACTCCCTTTTCTCATCTATACATTGGGGATGATAATAACAACCTCAGAGTTATTACAGAAGGGGTATTACACGAGAAATTTTAAAGGGCTTAGCACTGTGCCCTTTAAGATGTGGGTCAATCAACTATGGCTATCACCCCACTCCTTAAAAAATATGAGAAATAAAAAAAAGTCTCCTGTGTCTTTATCTTTGACCGAATCTTTACATAAACAAATAAAACAGTTGTGTTTAAGTGTGGGGTGGTGATAATATAGGGCATTATTAATTAATCTGCTTTTTTTTTTTTTTTTTGAGACGGAGTCTCGCTTTGTCGCCCAGGCTGTAGTGCAGTGGCGCAATCTCAGCTCACTGCAAGCTCCGCCTCCTGGGTTCACGTCATTCTCCTGCCTCAGCCTCCCGAGTAGCTGGAACTACAGGTGCCCACCACCAAGCCCAGCTAATTTTTGTATTTTTAGTAGAGATGGGGTGGTCTCAATCTCCTGACCTCATGATCCGCCCCCCTCGGCCTCCCAAAGTGCTGGGATTACAGGCCTGAGCCACCGTGCCTGGCATTTTTTCTTTTTTTTTTTTTTGAGACAGGGTCTTGCTCTGTCGCCTAGGCTGGAGTGCAGTGGTGTAATCTTGACTCACTGCAGCCTCAACCTTCCAGGCTCAAGTGATCCTCCCACCTCAGCTGCCTTAGCAACTCCCCACTCCTGAAACCACCCCCAATCCTTTCCCCCATTAGTTGGGGCTACAAGCATGAGCCACCTCACCTGACTAACTTTGCATTTTTTGTAGAGACGAGGTTGTGCCATGTTGCCCAGGCTAGTCTCAGACTCCTGAATTCAAGAAGTCTGCCTGCCTTGGCCTCCCAAAATGCTGGGATTACAGGAATGAGCCACCACACCCGACGCAAACTCTCTTTTAAGCCTAGACCTCCACACACATCCAAAGGTAGGTTACAAGTTTTGTTCCCTTGAGAAAGGTGATGGTTACACCTTTTCTTAAAAACAAACTGATAACAATATTGACTAATTAAAACCAGTCCATGCCAGGCACCAGGAAAAGAGCCTCATACGAATAATTAGCTGATCATATCCTCTTTTTTTTTTTGACAGAGTCTTGCTGTGTTGCTCAGGCTGGAGTGCAGTGGTACCATCTCGGCTCACTGCAGCCTCTGACTCTTGGTTCCAGTGATTCTCCTGCCTCAGCCTCCTGGGTAGCTGGGATTACAGGCATGCACCACGGCGCCCAGCTAATTTTTGTATTTTTAGTAGAGACAGGGTTTCACCATGTTGGCCAGGCTGGTCTCGAACTCCTGACTTCAGGCAATCTGCCCCCCTCGGCCTCTCAAAGTGATGGGATTACAGGCGTGAGCCACTCTACCCAGCTGGTCAAATCCTCCTTGATATGATCTGCAATAGTTATTGCTATATCCCCATTTCTCAGATGGGAGAATTGAGACCAGAACCATAAGGAAACTTGCTTGAGATTACAATGCTGTTAGTAAGTGGTTAAGTGGCTGTTAGTAAGTGGTTAAGTCAAGATTTAAATGAGCCATTCTGAATCCAGGTTCCCCAAGATTAACAACTGGGCTTTATCTCCTCCATCAACAACAGAAGGAGGCTTACAGATTTGGGAAAGGCCTCTAGAGGAAGTGATTATAGGAAAACAGAGAAAAGAGTGAGGCTATCAGCGTCTCACCTCTCCAAAGTGCCTGTTGTAATTCAGGCATTCACTTTTTCTCCCACAGGGTTGCATCAGCTGAGCATTCTACTGTTCCACACCTCCAGTCTGGTCACTCTGGGGTCAATCTACTATGCTGGAGTCCTTCTGCTATGCTAAAGGAGATCCTTCTGATACCAAATCTCACTATCCAACTTGTATATTATTGAAATACACAGGAAAAAGTAGGGGAAGTATACATTATTCAAGAAATGGGGCTGGAATGATTGCCTACCATTCAAGAAAAAAATTATGTGCACACACACATACAATTGGAATCCTACCTCAGACCCTGTGCAAAATAAACTCTAGGTGATTTACATATTTAAAAATAAATGAGGCCAGACGTGGTGGCTCATGCCTGTAATCTCAGCACTTTGGGAGGCTGAGGCTGGAGGATTGCTTGAGTCCAGGAGTTCCAGACCAGCCTGGGCAACATGAGGAAACATCGTCTCTACAAAAAATACAGAAAAACCAGCCGGGCATGGTGGCCTACACCTGTATTCCCAGCTACTTGGGAGGTTGAGGTGGGAGCATTACCCGAGCCCAGGAGGCTGAAGCTGCAGTGAGCCGAGATGGTGCCATTGCACTCAATCCTGGGCAACCAGAGCGAGACCCTGTCTCAACAAAAAAGAAAAATAAAACCATATTGGAAAAATTGAGCTTTTTCCAGTTGTGGCACTGCGTAATGGGGAGCTCTAATCTACCTAGCCAGGCCATCCAAGGGCCGGTTGCAGTCCGTTTAGGTCTTCAGACGCAAGAAGAAAGCCACAGCTGTGGTGCTCGGCAAACGCCCTAGTGGCCAGATCAAGGTGAACTGGCGGCCCTGGAGACAATTGAGCCAGGCACGCTGCAATACAAGCTGCTAGAACCAGTGCTGCTTCTAGGCAAGGGGAGATTTGTTGGTGTGTACATTCATGAAGGGTGATGGGTGATGGTCATGTGGGTCCTATTTGTACTATCTGTCAGTTCATCTCCAAAGCCCTTGTGGCCTGTTGCCAGAAATATGTGGGCGGGTGAGGGCTCACGCCATTAATCCCAGTACTTTGGGAGGCCAATGCGGGCGGATTGCTTGAGCCTAGGAGTTTGAGGTCAGCCTGGGGAACAGGGCAAAACCCCCTCCCTCTACAAAAAAATGTAAAAATTAGCTGACCATGGTGGCGCGCGACAGTGGTACCAGCTACTTGGGAGGCTGAGATGGGAGGATCCTTGAGCCCAGGAGGCGGAGCTTGTAGTGAGCCGAGATCATGCCACTGCTCTCCAGCCTGGATGACAGAGCCAAACCTTATCTCAAAAAAAGAAAAGAAAACCCTATCTCAAAAAGAAAAGAAAAATAGAAAAGAAATATGTAGATGAGGCTTCCAAGAAGGAGATCAAAGACATCCTCATCCAGTACGACATGTGTCCTTCTGGCAGCTGACACTGGTTGCTGCAAGTCCAAAGTTTGGAGGTCCTAGTGCCCATATTCGCTACTGTGAATCCTGCCGATAAGCCCATCAAGAGGATCAGAATTCACTTGTATAATAAACAATGTTTGAGGGATTTTAAAGTTTAAAAAAAAAAAACAAGAAAGGAAAGTATTTTGCAAAAATATCAGTTATAACAGATTGGCAGGCTTTACTATATAAACAGTTAATGGCCGGGCACGGTGGCTCATGCCTGTAATCCCAACACTTTGAGAGGTTGAGACAGGCAGATCACCTGAGGTCAGGAGTTCGAGACCAGCCTGGCTAACATGGTGAAACCCCATCTCTACTAAAAATACAGGCCGGGCGCCGTGGCTCACGCTTGTAATCCCAGCACTTTGGGAGGCCGAGGTGGGTGGATCACGAGGTCAGGAGATCGAGACCACAGTGAAACCCCGTCTCTACTAAAAAATACAAAAAAATTAGCCGGGCGTGGTGGCGGGCGCCTGTAGTCCCAGCTACTCGGAGAGGCTGAGGCAGGAGAATGGCGTGAACCCGGGGGGCGGAGCTTGCAGTGAGCCGAGATTGCGCCACTGCACTGCAGCCTGGGCGACAGAGGGAGACTCCATCTCAAAAAAAAATACAAAAAAAAAATTAGCCAGGTATGGTGGTGCGTGCCTGTAATCCCAGCTACTGGGGAGCCTGAGGCAGGAGAATCGCTTGAACTTGGGAGGCAAAGTTTGCAGTGAGCTGAGATCACGCCATTACACTCTCTCTGGGTGACAGAGAGAGACTCCATCTCAAAAAAAAAATAAAAATAAAAAATAAACAATTACAATTCACATGTCTAAAAAAAGAAAACCCACCACAAGTAAAGTTAAAAGGGTAAAACCAAATATTGGAAAAATATTTGTGGTGTAACAGAAGAAAATTTAATATCTTTGCTATATAGAGCATTCTTGCAAAATCACAAGGAAAACATAATGGCAAAGTGGACAAAGTAGGTGAAACCAATTAAAGAGATAAAAATGACCAATAAACACATTTTAAAAGTTTAGTCTTGGCTGGGTGTGGTGGCTCACGCCTGTAATCCCAGCACTTTGGGAGGCCGAGGTGGTCAGATCGCGAGGTCAAGAGATCAAGATCATCCTGGCCAACATGGTGAAACCCCATCTCTACTAAAAATACAAAAATTAGCTGGGTGTGGTGGCATGCACCTCTAGTCCCAGCTACCGGGGAGGCTGAGGCAGGAGAATCACTTGAACCTGGGAGGTGGAGGTTGCAGGTAGCCAAGATGGCGTCACTGCACTCCAGCCTGGTGACAGAGCGAGGCTCCATCTAAAAAAAAAGTAAGTTTAGTTTCATTAGTCATCAAAGAGATAAGTAAAGCAAGACACATTTTTCACCAATCATGTGGACAAATGGTGCCAACATATACCTCTAGTGGTAAGCTGATCCCTTTGAGGAAGACAATTTTTTTCTCCTCCGCCAGCAACACCTGGCCTTTAAAAAACAAACAAAAAAAATAGAGACAGGGCCTCCCTATGTTGCCGAGGCTGGTCCTGAGCTCCTGGACTCAAGTGATCCTCCCACCTTGGCCTCCCAAACTGCTGGGGTTACATGGTTCCCCGCTAGGAGGACAATTTTGGAACTTGAACCTGTAAAAAAAATAAAAATGAGTGTCACGCTGAATACTAGGAATTTATTTTGAGGATAGATTTAATAGTCAGGAACTTCGAATCTTTGGATGAGATAAGAACCGTATGTTGTTTGTAGCCTGTGCCCGCTTGTTTCTCCAGGAGTTCGGGAGCCCAGCCTGCTGAGAAATGAGTCTTGCTCCTGTGATGCCCATGAATTTTGCAAAGAGTCAACCAGAGAATATCGCTCAGGGTGTGTTTGATGACACCTGGGTCAATGATTAGATGTAATAAAAGAAATAAACAGAGGCTTCTATTGGGAGAGCAAGGAGATGCCTGCCCATAGCTTGAGGTACACTAGCTTGGTAGTAATAACTATGGAGCTTCCTAGCCACTATCCTCCTGCCCCAGTCAATTACCCTGGGAGCTGGGGAGAGATGAAAATTTGGGTAGGTCCTGTCAATTTGCTTTCTAGACTTCAGTCAGTCCAGCTTAGAAGAAATCCAGTGGACAAACCAGTATTTATTCCCCCAAACAGCAAATGAGAGCATGAGTTAAGTTACATTCTCACCAACACTGAGTACCACCTGACAGTATTCCATTTTATCCAGCTCTTGAATGTGCAGACATCTCCTGGTAGTTTTAATTTGCATTTCCCTCATGCACCTTTTCATATGTTTATTGGCCATTTGAATATGTGTGTATGTGTGTGTAAATTGCTCATTCACTGTTCTCCTCTTCCTTTTCTTTTTCACCCATTTTTTTCTATTGGGTTGTCTATCTTTCTTTTTTTTTTTTTTTTTTTTTTTTTTTGAGATGGAGTCTCGCTCTGTCGCCAGGCTGGAGTGCAGTGGCACGATCTCTGCTCACTGCAACCTCTGCCTCCTGGGTTCAAGTGATTCTCCTGCCTCAGCCTCCCCAGCAGCTGGGACTACAGGCGCATGCCACCACGCCCAGCTAATTTTTGTATTTTTTTTAGTAGAGACGGGGTTTCACCATGTTGACCAGGATGGTCTCGATTTCTTGACCTCATGATCCGCCCGCCTTGGCCTCCCAAAGTGCTGGAATTACAGGTGTGAGCCACCATACCCAGCTGGGTTGTCTATCTTTTTGTAATTGATAAGTAGGAGGTCTTCATATGATCTGTCTATAAGTCATTTGTTGGATACACTTTTGCAAATATCTTTTCTCAGTCTGTGCTTTGCCTTTCTTTCTTTCTTTCTTTCTTTCTTTCTTTCTTTCTTTCTTTCTTTCTTTCTCTTTCGTCTGTCTTGTCTTCTTCTTTCTTTCTTTCCTTCTTTCTTTCTTTCGTCTGTCTTGTCTTTTTTTTTTTTTTTTTTTTTTTCAGAGTTTTGCTCTTGTTGTCCAGGCTGGAGTGCAACCTCTGCCTCCTGGGTTCAAGCAATTTTCCTGCCTCAGCCTCCCAAGTAGCTGGGATTACAGGCATGTACCACCATGCCCAGCTATTTTTGTATTTTGTATTTTTAGCAGAGATGGGGTTTCACCATGTTGGCCAGGCTGGTCTTGAACTCCTGACCTCAGGTGATCCCCCTGCCTCGGCCTCCCAAAGTGCTGAGATTACAGGCATGAGCCACCATGCCCGGCTGTTTTCAATCTCTTAGTGGTGTCCTTTGATGAACAGTTCTCATTTCTAAAGTAGTTAAATTTATCAAGTTTTCTCTCTATGGTTAGTACTTTTCATGTTCTATTTAATACATATATTTACAAAGCCTTATTGTTTTACTTTTAAACATTCTAACATTTAGATCTATAACCCATCTGGAATTGATTTTAATGTGTGGTTAAGCTTTTTTTTTTTAATTTGTTTATCCAATCAATCTGGCTCCATTTATTGAAAACATCGTCCTTTCTTATCTGCATTGTAATGTCACCTATATCGTAAATCAGGTAGCTTATAATTGCAAATGTTTCTGGATTCTCTCTTCCAATCCTTTGGATTATTTGTGCCAACGCCACACTGTTGTAATTACTGTAGTTTTATAATACATAGTAGTGTCAGACTTGCAGCCTTGTTCTTCAAGAATGTCTGGATGTTTTTTGACCCTTTCTATTTTTATATACATTTTAGAATCAGCTTGTCAACTTCCACAATCACCTTTAAAACCGTTTGGCAGTATCCACTAAAGCTGAACAATTGTACTCTTAAGTAAATACTGAACAGAAAGAAATATACAAAGAATATTCATAGCAACTCTATTCATAAGAGCCCCAAATTAGAAACAACCCAAATGTCCATCCACAGTAGAATGAATACATAAATAACTGGTGTAGGCCAGGCGCGGTGGCTCACGCCTGTCATCCCAGCACTTTGGGAGGCTGAGGCAGGCGATCATCCGAGGTCAGGAGTTCGAGACCAGCCTGGCCAACATGGTGAAACCCCATCTCTACTAAAAATACAAAAATTAGCCGGGCATGGTGATGTGCACCTGTAATCCCAGCTACTCCAGAGGCTGAGGCGGGAGGATCGCTTGAACCCGGGAGTCAGAGGTTGTAGTGAGCAGAGATTGCACCACTGCACTCCAGTCTGGGAGACCAAGCGAGACTTCATCTCAAAACAAAACAAAACAAAACCATGGCTAAAGCTGGCCAACATAGTGTTTAATGCAGTAAACCCAAACCAAGAGAGTTCATATTGTAATTTCATTTATAACAAGTTCAAAAACTAGTAAAGCTACTCTATGGCATTACAAGTTAGGAAAGTCATGACATTTGAGGATGGTGGGCTATGGTGCAGGGCTTCTGGGATGCTGGATGTATATTCTCTTTCACTTTGTGAGGATTCAAACACTAGTGTGCACCTTTCTATAGGCATCTTATACTTCAACACAAAGTTAACTTAAAAATTAATTCAATGTGACAACATACATTGAAGGCTTAACATATGCAGGGAATCTCAGCCTGCACTGGTGTGGGAGCCAGATATCAGGGTAAGTAAGAATACAATGTGGCTACTGCCCTGGGGTAAGTTCAGGGATGGAGGGTAGGGAATGGGGGATGGATAAAGGATGGAGAGTCAAGTCTTCAATATTTTGCAAAGCATAGTGGGTGCCAAAAGACCACTGAATTTGCCTTGCCTGGGGGTTGGAGAAGTTGTGTTGGTTACTGAGTGCTAAGCAGGATTTCAACTACTGTAGTCAAGGAGCTGTTAGTGTTTTTTAGGCTAGAAAATAGAAACATATGAAACTAATGTGCTAAATTGTATTTTAAATATGAAACAAGATTTAAGTTTAATTTAAGCCCCGACTAATTTCCTTAGAACACTGGGATAGTGAGTGTATTGTAATCTGGATGTTGAATTTAAAAATCTCTAAAACCTCTAATATAAGAAAAGTTGGTATATTGATCTCTTCATCGTCTATTCTTGGGTACACTGAACAAGTTACTAACCAACTTCATTGGTTGGACGTGGCCTCACCAAAGAAGTAGTGAAATGAAGTTATATTTGTTAAAACAACTATATTTGTTAAAACAACAATTAAAAAAAACCCCAAACCCAAGATTCCCTGGATAGTAAGGTATTACCAACATAGCCCACAAGAGAGGTATACTCATAGGTAAGGTGGGGGCAGGGGGAAATGGTAGATACTATGAAGCAACCAGGGAAGGAGAGTTGGAATTTTCTGTCTAATTGGTGGCAATCTGGGGAAATCCCAAAGGACCAAATGTTCTGGAAGAAATTTTGTGCAATAAGAATGTTCCCAAACTGGCCGGGCCTGGTGGCTCATGCCTGTAATCCCAGCTACTTGAGAGGCTGAGGCAGAAGAATCGCTTGAACCTGGGGGGCAGAGGTTGCAGTGAGCTGAGATAGCTCAACTGCACTCCAGCCTGGGTGACAGAGCAAGACTCCATGTCAAAAAAGAAGAAAAGAATGTCCCCAGATTAGACCTTCAGTTTAATTCAGTCCTTCTGAGACCCCCCCAGCCCCCCTCCAGGGAAGGTAATTTGATTACTTCCTTAGAAATGTAAACCAACTCCATTCCACCACCTGTAGGTCAGAGCCAGAGCCACAGCCAGTCAGGGGAGGACTTGGTTATACAACGTGAAGGGAACTGCTGTTTCAAAGCCACTTTGTTGCAAAGCATCTCAGCCTGGAAAAAGTGTGTAATGGAAAGGACTCTAGAGACAGACAGATAAGGGCTCCAATACTACCTTGGCCATTTACCCGTTCTATGACCTTGGAATGCCACACCAAAACTTCTCCGTGCCTCAGTTTCCTTTTCTGAAAAATGAGGACAAATCACATACACCTTAAACAACAGACACCTTGTTGTAAGAATGAACTTTACTATATTTAAATCACTTAACACAAAATCTGGCACATAACAGACCTTCACTCAATAATCATAATATTATTATTTTCGCAATGCTTTCTGGCTGATGTCATGCTGGACAATAAATGCAGCATTGAGCATCTCCTTTTCTAGGTCACTGTATCCACAGTTAGAGAGAGGAGCCAAATGGCATGTTCACTTGGAGCCAGGCTCAGTCCTCAGGCAAACAATGGGAAATAGGCAATTAAGCAAGCAGTAGTGCCAACCTATTGATTGGTCTGTCTCTGCTTAAGAGCCCTGAAAACTCGATATGGTATGTTTGGAGCTTTTTTTCTTTCTTTTCTTTTCTTTTCAGAATAACTAACAGTGAAAAATGCATTTTGTGTTGATGTCAGTAATATGTGTTTATGGATAAAACAAACATTTCATAAGACAATACTTATTAACTGTAATGAATAGTTTTGTATTCTAAACTATTCTATTTCTCCATTTAAAAAAATTGGTTGCAGGTCAGGCACAGTGGCTCAGGCCTGTGATCCCAGCACTTTGGGAGGCCGAGACAGGTGGATCACCTGAGGTCAAGAGTTCAAGACCAGCCTGGCCAACATGGTGAAACCCCGTTTCTACAAAGGTACAAAAATTAGCTAGGCACGATGGTGGGTGCCTGTAATCCCAGCTACTCAGGAGGCTGAGGCAAGAAAATCACTTGAACCTGGCAGGCAGAGGTTGCAGTGAGCTGAGATCACGGCATTACACTGTAGCCTAGGCAACAGAGGAAGACTCCATCTCAAAAAAAAAAAAAAAGGTTGCACTCCACTAGATTGATTTTATTATTTATGAATGGATCAAAATTTGCAGTTTGAAAGACACTGCCCTCATCCAGTTCCTCAGATGGCCGATGAGGAAACTGAGGCGCAGAGGGGGAAAGAGTTGCTTAAGTAAAATAGTGAGTGGCACAGGACTGAGCCGAGACGTGTGGATCCCACAGCTCTAGCTTTTCCACAGACCACTTCATGGAGGTGAAACTCCAGGTTCTGCTGTGTAAACAGTGGCACTTCTAACATGGTAGGTTAGAAGGGACTTTTTTTTTTTTTAATTGTAAAAGGGTCCACAAAAGCCCATAAGCACACAACCTTTTCAACAGCAGGCTCCTTGCAAAAAGGAGACACTTGGCCAGGCACCGTGGCTCAGGCCTGTAATTCCAGCACTTTGGGTGGCCGAGGATGGAGGATCCTTTGAGCCTAGCAGTTCAAGACCAGCCCGAGCAACATAGTGAGACTCCCTGTCTCTACAAAAATAAACTAAAAATAAAAACAAATGAAAAGAGGCACTAGGGTATTTTCCCTTGGAGTTCAGTGCTTCACCTTCACCTGCCAGTGTAAGCAGAAGTTTCATTTCTTTCCTAGCAGCCTCTATAACAACCCAAGATGTGGTCAGAACTACTTGTTCCCCTTGAAGAACTAAGTGGTTCAAGATCTTGTCCTCTTTTCTGCAAACAGCAAGGCAGTTTGCCCATCTGCCCCCAGGCCTGCCACTGTTTGCAATGCTGAGAAAAAGATGTCAGACATTAAGGAGCCATCTTGACTGTGAGAGCAGAGGAGGCTGGTAAGACGACCTCATGGGCAGTTTCTGTTGTGGATTTCACTTTTCACAGGTTGCACTTTCACCTTGACAGAAAGGGAAGGCCGAAGTCTCCTCAGAGTTCACTTTAGATGGAGCTTCTGAATCTTCACTCCATGCTCCTGAAGAATTTATTGCTGGTACCTTATTACCCTTTTCCCATTCTGCTTTTTATTCATGATTCCCATTCTAGTCATAGCTACCCTATGAGGAATATACTCTGAATCTTGTTCATCTTGCTATGGGACTCGGCCCAGTAAATGTGGGTTAAATCAAAGTGAGCTATGAGATTTCCTAAGAATTTGATTCCCTTAAGCTAAATTTTGTCTTTTGGTTTTTTATTTAGAAAAGACATGGACCATTGCCCTTATATCCGCTGCCACTCTAAAGCCCAGGCATCAGATCTAAGTGGCTTCTAGGCCAAGCATGGTGGCTCACGACTGTAATCCCAGCATTCTGGGAGGGCGACGCAGGTGGATAACTTGAGGTCAGGAGTTTGAGACCAGCCTGACCAACACAGTGAGACTCTGTCTCAAAAATAAATAAATAAAAAGATAAAAGTGTAATTTATAAATTAGGCGCAGTAAGAGACTAACTTAAAGGAAGCACTTTACAGCTTATCTTTGGCATATTTAGACTGTCAGCATCGCCATTCTTGCTCTTTGGAGACATTGTTAAGTAAATTAAGGATGACTTGAACACAAGCACTGAGTTACCATGGCAGTCTAATGGATCATGCAGACAGCTACTAAGCGGCTAATGGGTGTGTAGCCTGTGTCAATGCAGTGGACAAAGGAATGATTCATGTCCTCGGCTGGACAGAGTGGGATAGTGAGAGATTTCATCATGCTACTCAGAATTGTGTGCAATTTAAAACATGAATTCTTTCCAGAATGTTTCTTTTTGTTATTTTTAAAAAGTAAATATTTATTTACTTATTTATTGTTTGTTTGTTTTTAAAGATGAGGCCTTGCTATATTGCACAGGCTGGTCTGAAACTCCTGGGCTCAAATGATTCTCCTGCCTCAGCCTCCTGAGTAGCTGGGATTACAGGCATGCGCCACCACACCTGGTTAATTTTGTATTTTTAGTAGAGATGGGGTTTCTCCATGGTGGTCAGGCTGGTCTCGAACTCCCCACCTCAGGTGATCCGCCCGCCTCAGCCTTCCAAAGTGCTGGGATTACAGGCGTGAGCCACCGTGCCCGGCCCATAGGTTTTATTTCAAGTGCAATGGGAATGTATCACTTTAATATTATCTTTCTGACTTCTCTTCCTGCAAGCTACAGATTTCTGTCTCTACCTTCCAAAGACTTCCCCACTTTAAGGCATTTTCAGAGCCAACTGCTGCTACATTTCAGGGCAAGCCTTGTATTTTATTTTTAAATTAAAACAAAACAAAACAAAGCTGTATCCTTTGTGCAAACAACATTGTGACAAAAGATAAAGGAAAAGCAATCACTTCCCTATCTCTCCACCATAAGTAGCAATACCAACTCTCATCTTCCATATGATGTTCCAGTACTTGGAAATATGTGTAATTTTTAAATACTTCCTTAGGTGAGAACAAGCCACGGCAGGGAGCAAAACAGAACTAAATTACCAGTTAATACATCCACTCCCTTTTTCCTCCTCCAGCCTACCCAAAGTACAACTAACATTGTACTGAGCCGGCATTGTGCAAATTGTTTTAAGTGCATTATCTCAAATAATCAACATAACAACCCTGTGAGGTATGTGCTATTATTATTCTCATTTTACAGAAGATACGAGGAGGCTTAAACAGATTAAATAAATTGCCTAGGATTATGTAAATTGTCACTGACAGTAGGCAGGACTCAAATCTAAAATACCAAAGCTGTTGTGCTCTAGACCCTCTCTCTGGGGCTGCATTAGTTACTGGAAGGCCCCACCCACCCTGGTTCTGCTTAAACAGAAATTTCTGCCTTTGCCTAGTAGGGCCAAAAAATGGACTATCATCGGGTTTCCTTTGTATTTATCTCACAAACTTACTGTAAATAATGTTGATCATTCACATGCATACAGCTTTGTAAACAGATACGGTTTACCAAATTCTTTCAAATGTATTACTTCACTTGATGCTGACACGATAAGAACCGAAGGAGGGCTCTCTTAGTGTCCCTAGTTGAACCAATGAAGAGGACAGGAAACTTAAGTGACCAGTTCAAGGTCAGTTAGACTGCAGGGGTCTTCTGCTGCCAGACCGGGCACATGAGGGTTGGGTGGTTGGCTCATATTATCAGTAGACGACGAAATTTTTTTTTTTTTCTTTTGAGATGGAGTCTCTCTCTGTCGCCCAGGCTGGAGAGCAGTGGTGGGATCTCGGCTCACTGCAACCTCCGCCTCCCAGGTTCAAGCAGTTCTCCTGCCTCAGCCTCCCGAGTAGCTGGGATTACAGGAGCACGCTGCCATACCCGGCTTATTTTTATATTTTTAGTAGAGACATGGTTTCTCCACTATTTCTCTCTTTTTTTTTTCTTTTTTTTACTTTTCTGTCAGTGCTTGTTGCTGTGGCTGATATCACCCAGACAGAAGAAGAACAAATGTCCTCAGTTTGCTTCTTCATAAAGAGCTTATACTATTTAGTGCCCCAAGACTTGCTTGCCTCTTGGAAACCATTTGCCATTTCCTATATCACTGTGTTCCAAAGAATCCTGTGAAGTAATGCAGGCATACTATGTCCAAAGTGACCAGCTGGGTCAAGGCAAAGTTGAGCTACTTAATTGGCCGTTCCAGTTTTTCTTCTATCACAGATCATCCATGATACCAGCCAAAAGCAACTCTGCTGCCCATTCGAGCAAGGGCATTGAAGCTCACAAACGGCTCATGAAGTTAACAGAACACAGAGGGCTTTCATGTCTCTTACCTTAACAATCCCTAGCAGGGGAGGCCATCCTGTTGTTTGTCACTGAGGCTGGAGTGCAACGGCACGATCTTGCCTCACTGCAACCTCTGCCTCCTGGGTTCAAGTGATTCCCCTGCCTCAGCCTCCCAAGTAGCTGGGACTACAGGAGCCCACCATCACGCCTGGCTAATTTTTGTATTTTTAGTAGAGACCAACAGCCACCGTGTCGGTCGGGCTGCTCTCAAACTCCTGACCTCAGGTGATCCGCCTGCCTTGGCCTTCCAAAGTGCTCGGATTACAGGTGTGAGCCACTGTGCCTGTTCCATCCTGTTATTTGCATTAACCATTTAGTATAGATGAGGAAACTGAGTTCTAGAAACTACACAGAGCTAGTAAGCGACACGGTAAGAATTATAGTTTTATCGTGAATTATGAACGAAGTTTAGCCCATGCTTTTTCCAGTACACCATGCCTTTACCCCACTCCCTGACAAAAAATAGGTATGAAACATTCAGCAACCCTGAAATTGTTGATTTACTGTAGTGCTCCCTCCTAGGATAATGCGCCTTACAGGTCTGTTTTCCAGGCACCATTTGAGCATCTGGCAAATGGGAGGATCTTTCCTCACGGCAGCTGGAAACCAGCAAGTAAAACATTTACCAGGTTATTGACATAATGAGTCTGGGTGTTTGTTTAGGTATCAGGCAGTTATTGATTGCTTTTTAACACTGTTTTGAAATGAAAATAAATGTGAGAATAAGCCCCTAAATGGCCCTAATAGAATGTCAAGACTAATCAATACTTGAGTATGATAAATGTATAATCCTGGGAGGGACTGCCGAGGGGAACCATTAGTTCTGTCTGACTGCATAATGGGGTTGGGGGCTTACAGGATGGGAAGGCTTTTAGGAGGCCTCTGAGGAGGAACCGGAGGAGGGGGCAAGGGCAGGGGTTACTCAGTAGGTGAAGAATCAGGAACTTCTTGCGGATGGTCTCATGCCAGTTACAGGACTCCTTGTTGTTGATACCTAAGGGCAACAGCATATTTTAGCCACTTGTAAATAAGGTTGCCTTCTAAGAAAGGAACTATCAAATAGGATGGAACCAGAGATATGCAAATCTCTGGTAAAGACAGAACAGCTGACTAGATCAAGGCCCTCCACAATTTTAGCATTTCTAAAGAAAGATTGCGTCCATCTAATGGAGATTGGAGTCATTCCTGGAATTTTGGAAAATAGGAACTATTATTGATGGGGACTTGGAGTCTTTCTCTATTAAGGTACTAATTTTTAGATCACATGACCATAACATAGGACCCTTCAAGATTGCAATGTGGCTTCTCAAGGACCCGTCTGTCTACAGGGAGAACATCTCCCAGTCCTAACCATGGGGGCCAGGAGCCTGCTGAAGCTGGGAACCTGTGGGAGCGGTTAGTAGGCAAGAAAAGCTCGGGAGGACGAAGTGAGCATCAGCTGTAAGGAGGAAGGAGGATGGAAACCAGACTGACAACTGGGTTTGATCAACCAAAGATCACAGTGACCTTGTTAAGAACTGTTTTGGGAGTAGGATGGGCCTGATGCCAGTTGTGGAACTGTGCAGGGAGAGCTAAGGCCATAATGGGAGGGGAAGTGGCGTGAAAGGATTACTTATTTTTTAATTTTTCAGTGTGAGAAACCTGGGCATGTTTGGATGTTGACGGGAAGGGCTGGTGGAAAGAGTTGATTGCAGACACCTTAGGGAGAGGAGATGTTTGTTAGTGTGATTCTCCTGGGCAGATGGATGGGGAGGTGGCAGACTTAGGTGAAAGGAAGAAGGGAGGCAGGCCCAGAAGTGTGGATGAGGAACACTGGGACTGTAGGATGGGGTCTTCTTTGCTCAGGGTGAATGAGCCTGTTTGGGGTGCGTGCAGCTGTTAGTTTGAGGAAGGGGTGGAGGGACTTAGAACCCATTGTTGAGAGAAATGTGAGGAAGCATCTCCAACAGGGGAGAGAAAAAGGCTTCCTAAAGTATGTTTCAGGCCCAGCATGAGCCCCCTCTCCCCAGTTCATCTGTAAGGGCCAGCCTCTGCCAAGAAACACAATGTCTCTCTGCCATCAATGATGCAACCGTGATTAAGAGGCACTGAATCCTGTTTCCGACATAAAAATGAAAGTGATATGAGACACAGAGCCATTGTGAAATCTAGACAAATCTTTCTTTAACTCTTTATCATTTAGCACATGGCTTTCCCCACCCTGTATCTTCATTTTCCCAAAGGTGGGCAACTCACTGAGGGCCCTCAGCCCTTCCTCAGCTCACAAGCGGGACCTCAGGTCTATAAACAGTTTCAGGAGGAAAGGGAAGCAGAATGAGGAAACGAGGCTCCAATGCCAAGCAGTGGGGAGCCCGGAAAGACCACATTTCCAAGAATTCCAGGCCTGGAAGTAGGAGCTGGTGAGCGCTTCTTTAAGCCAGCCCATTAGGTATCAATGAGATGAACAGGACAATTACTCTGGGGTCAGTTACTCCCCTTCCAGAAGGAATCTTCACTGTGGCTTACTCATTGCTAGCAGGAATCCTTTAAATGCCAAGCTTCCTAGTGCATTTCATTAGGATTTTAATGTTCACAAACACAATTCCAGGATCATCTCCTGGGCATGATTAACAGGGCCAATTGGATAAGCCACTTTTCTTGGAGGTAGCTTGAGACTGGAATGGGGTTCTTATGCCTAGAGATGTATAGGAAGAACTTTTTTTGAACTAGAAACTCCCTTCTCTAACAGGTGGATTTGTGACCTTCCCCTCCCCAAGACTTGCTTTGGGCTTGGGTAGAAGGAGAGCAGATTCCTGGAGATGGTCCTGGTTTATGGAAAAGGCATGAGCACAGTTCAGGAATGGATCCTGTTGGTGACAGCAAGTTAGAAATCCTAGCTGGGGCGTGAGCTGTGGTAGCAAGAGGAAGTTGTACATTTTATTTAGACTGGATTTGTGATGTGCTGGCAACATGTGAAAAATAACAGATAACGTAGATTTGTATATGCCGTCTCGGGGGCTGGCGTTGCAGTGGAGAAGGGGGTGCCAAAATGCCAGGATCCCAGTTCTGCTAGTTTTGACAGTGTAGCTTTGGGCTATTGTTTCTCTCATCTGGGAAAGGTCATAATAATACCCTGAGGGTCATTCCAAAGATTGGAATAATTTAATTTGAAGTTCTGTGCAAATTAAGGGACCCATTACAAACATTAATTCTCTTTTGAAAAAAAATCTGTATTATTTTATCATTATTGTTGTTTTCTTTTGTAGAGACAAGGTCTCACTATATCACCCAGGCTGGTCTCATACTCCTGGCCTCAAGCAATCCTCCCACCTTGGCCTCCCAAACTACTGGCATTACAGGAGTGAGCCACAACACCCAGCCTTAATTCTGATAGGCAGAGGCTACACATAAGTATAAACTTTCAAGAATTGAGGTGTGGACAACATTCATTTATTCTTAAAACTTTTTTTTTTTTTTTTTTTGAGATGGAGTCTTGCTCTGTCACCCAGGCTGGAGTGAAGTGGCCCAATCTCAGCTCACTGCAACCTCTGCCTCCCAGATTCAAGCAATTCTCCTGCCTCAGCCTCCTGAGTAGCTGGGATTACAGGCACCCACCACCATGCCGGCCAATTTTTGTATTTTTAGTAGAGATGAAATTTCACCATGTTGGCCAGGCTGCTCTCAAACTCCTGACCACAGGTGATCTGTCCACCTCAGCCTCCCAAAGTGCTGGGTTTACAGGTGTGAGCCACTGTGCCCGGCCATATTCTTCAAACTTCTGATGTCACTCAGTATGTAGGAGGTACCATGCCAGATGCTTGGGATACATAAACAGTAAGATATAAATCTCTGTCCTGAAAATGCCAAGCATAGTGGGGGAGGTGGAAAGCAGTGATTTCAATAAAATATAGTACAATTTGAGCATCCTTAATTCAAAAATTCAAAATCTGAAATTTTTCTTTTTTTTTTTTTTGAGATGGAGTCTCTCTCTGTCTTCCAGGCTAGAGGGCAGTGGCATGATCTCAGCTCACTGCAACCTCTACCTCCTGGGTTTAAGTGATTCTTCTGCCTCAGCCTCCTGAGTAGCTGGAATTACAGGCATGCACCACCATGCCAGCCTAATTTTTGTATTTTTCGTAGAGATGGGGTTTTGCCATGTTGGCCTGGCTGGTCTCGAACTCCTGACTTCAGGTGATCCACCCTTCTTGGCCTCCCAGAGTGCTAGGATTACAGGCGTGAGCGACCATGCCCGGCCAAGATCAGAAACTTTTTGAGTGCCATCGTAACACCACAAGTGGAAAATTCCTCACCTGACCTAATGTGATAGGTCGCAGTCAAAACTATTTCTTGCACAAAATTGTTAAAAATTTTGTATAGAATTGCCATAGGCTATGTGTATAAGGTGTATATGAAACATAAATGAATTTTGTGTTTAGACTTGGGTCTCATCCCCAAGATATCTCATTATGTGTATGCAAATATTCCCAAATCTGAAATCCAAAACACCTCTGGTCTCAAGCATTTCAAATGAGGGATACTCAACCCGTATGTGTTGTGAGAGCAAGGGATAAAAGATACACTCTGGTTTTGGGATGGGATTCCCGTGTGACCACAGCTGACTTTTGAGCGGACTCATTGGAGGCTGCAGAGGGAAGAAAAGCATTGCAGGTAGAGGCCGGGCGCAGTGGCTCACGCCTGTAATCCCAGCACTTTGGGAGGCCAAGGCAGGCGGATCACCAGGTCAGGAGATTGAGACCATCCTGGCTAACACGGTGTAACCCCGTCTCCACTAAAAATACAAAAAATTAGCTGGGCATGGTGGCAGGCGCCTGTAGACCCTGCTACGCGGGAGGCTGAGGCAGGAGAATGGTGTGAACCCGGGAGGCGGAGCTTGCAGTGAGCCGAGATCGCACCACTGCACTCCAGCCTGGGCGTTGGAGCGAGACAAAAAAAAATAAAAAAGGCATTGCAGATAGAAGCAGCTGCATGAGGCATGGAACAGGATGGGCCATGGAACTCCTGGCCTCAAGTGATCCACCCTCCCTCGGCCTCCCTGAGTGATGGAATTACAGGCAAAAGCCGCCACACCCGGCCATGTTTCTTTGTTTTTTGAGACAGGGTTTTACTCGGTTGCCCAAGCTGGAGTGCAGTGGTGCCATCATGGCCCACTGCAGCCTCTACCCCCACGCGATCCTCCCACTTCAGCATCCCAGATAGCTAGGACTACAGGCACATGACACCACACCTGGCTAATTTTTTAACTTTTTATAGAGACGGGGTCTCGCCACGTTGCCCAGGCTGGTCTCTAGCTCCTGGTTTCAAGTGATCTTCCTATCAGCCTCCCAAAGTGGGATTATAGGTATGAGCCACCACGCATGGTCTCAAAACTATGTTTGGATTCAAGCAAAGGAACTTTTTTTTGTTGTTTATAAAATATTAAGCCGGGTGCAGTGGCTCACACCTGTAATCCCAGCACTTTGGGAGGCCGAGGCAGGTGGATCACCTGAGGTCAGGAGTTTGAGACCAGCCTGGGCAACATGGTGAAACTCCATCTCTACTAAAAATACGAAACTTAGCCGGGTGTGGTGGTGCACTCCTGTAATCCCAGCTACTTGGGAGGCAGAGAGGGAGGAGACTCGCTTGAACCTGGGAGGTGGAGGTTGCAGTGAGCCGAGATTGAACCACTGCACTCCAGTCTGGGTGACAGAGCAAGACTGTTTCTTAAAAAAAAAAAAAAAAAAAAAGTTGCCATTGAGGTGTAGGTCTTTCCTTCCTTTTATCCCCTTAGGCTCAGCATTCAGCTGACATCAGCCAGTGTAGAAGGCCCAAGTTTTGGTTCACCTCTATGCCAAAATATTCTTGATCTTTGTACCTCTAAACCATCTATTTCTACTCAAAATACATGCATAAATATGCATTTAACCTATACCCAAATAATTGTTTCTCCTGGTTAAAACAGAATTTCCTTAGTTCTGATAACAGGTTGAGGGTGTAAGGTCACGGTTGTGCAGGGAGAAAGGCATATCTCAGCTTCTGAGCTCTGGAGGCAGATTGGCTTGAGGCCATCCAGGCTCCGTCACTGATGACATTAGTTGTATCATTTTGTCCTCTAGGGCTGAATTTCTTCACCTGGAAAACAGACATTTTAGAAACTACTTTATAGGCCTATTATGTCTATTAAATGCCATAATAAGTGTGAAAAATTGCTTGGTATGTCTGGAAGGGAAGAGGAATGTATGATGGAATGAGGAGTTCAGTGCTTTATGATATGTATATAAACCATAAGTATAAATAATAACTTATACATCATATACTTTTTTTTTTTGAGACGGAGTCTCGCTCTGTTGCCCAGGCTGGAGTGCAGTGGCACAATCGTGGCTCACTGCAAGCTCCGCCTCCCGGGTTCACGCCATTCTCCTGCCTCAGCCTCTCTGAGTAGCTGGGACTACAGGCGCCCGCCACCACGCCTGGCTAATTTTTTGTATTTTTTTTTTTTTTTTTTTTGTAGAGACAGGGTTTCACCGTGGTCTGGATCTCCTGACCTTGTGATCCGCCCACCTCGGCCTCCCAAAGTGCTGGGATTACAAGCGTGAGCCACCGCGCCCAGCATCATATACTTATGACAAATTATATACAAATATATCCTCTTCTCTATACTACTCTTCTGCTTCTAGATGGGAGAAGCTGTCTAAGGAATGATCAAGGTGAATAAAACAAGTCATATTTAAATGTTCTCTTTTCTGTAATCCCAGCATTTTGGGAGGCTAAAATGAGAGGATTGCTGGAGGCCAGGAGTTCAAGACCAGTTTGGGCAGCATAGTGAAACTTTCTCTCTAAAAATTAAAAAAAAATTGTTTTTAATTAAATGTTGTCTTCTTAGACTCATTGCCTGAACACATGATCAAGTTACAGGGATGTTATCAGATATTCAAAAATATTTGAGGAGGCCGGGCGCCGTGGCTCATGCCTATAATCCCAGTACTTTGGGAGGCCAAGGCAGGCGGATCACCTGAGGTGAGAAGTTCAAGACCAGCCTGGCCAACATGGAGAAACCCCATTTCTACTAAAAAAAAAAGAAAATACAAAAATTAGCCGGACGTGGTGGTAGGTGCCTGCAATCCCAGCTACTCTGGAGGTTGAGACTGGAGAATCACTGGAACCCAGGAAGCAGAGGTTGCAGTGAGCTGAGATCGGGCCACTGTACTCCAGCCTATGACAGAGCAAGACTCCATCTCAAAAAAAAAAAAAAAAAAAAAAAAATTTGAGACGGTACAGCATGATGATGAAGAACATAGACTATATTTTCAGACAGACCAGAATCCAAACCCTAACAATTCCTAGGTGTGTTTACTGCCCTGAGCTTTGGGTCTGTATCAGTAAAATGGGTGTAATAATATAGGTTTCAGATCGAAAAGCCATAGTATAGGGCCCACACCATGGCTCATGTGTGTAATCGCATTACTTTGGGAGGCCAAGGCAGGAGGACTGCTTGAGCCCAGGAGTTCAAAATCAGCCTGGGCAATATAGCAAAACCCTGTCTCTACAGAAAAAAAAAAAAAAAAAAAAAAAACAAAAAAAAAAACCAAGCCAAAAAAAAACAAAAATAAACAAAAAAAACAAATTATTTGGGCATGGCAGCACACACCTGTGGTTCTAGCTACTTAGAAGGCTGAGGCAGGAGAATTCTTTAGCCCAGGAAACTGAGGTTACAGTGAACTCTGATCATGCCACTGCACTCCAGCCAGGATGACACAGACCCTATGTCTAATTTTTTTTTTTAAATAGTCTCATTCTGTCGCCCAAGCTGGAGTGCAGTGGTGCACTTGACCTCCCAGGCTCGAGTGATCCTCCCACCTTGGCCTCCCAAGTAACTGGGACTACAGGCATGAGCTGCCACACTCGGCTAATTTTTTAATTTTTTGTAGAGACAGGGTCTCCCTGTGTGGCCCAGGCTGGTCTTGAACTCCTGGGCTCAAGCAGTCCTCCTGCCTCAGCTTCCCAAAGTGTTGGGATTACAGGCGTGAGCCATCTTGCCCAGCAAACATCTTTCAAAAAAGAAAAACCGTGGTTTTATATAAGGTACTATCCGTAGTTTTAGGCATCCACTGGGGATCTTGAAATGTATTCCTCTCAGATACTAGGGAACAACTGTACATATTAGTTACTACTTTTTCCTGTGGCCATAAGAGCCACATCTGGAAGAACACAGAGAGTGAAGAGAGGACGTGGTTTTGAAATTCACTTTCACAAGCTTGAGATCTGGGGCCAACTTATTTCACCCCTCTGGAGCCTCTAGCCTTGGAAAAATGAGGCTAAGACCTTGGAGCACTTGTTTTTACCTGGGCTGATATTGGAATCACCTGGGGCTCAGACCCACCTCATCCCCATGATTCTTATGTAATTGTTCTGGGATCTGGCTTTAGAAATCAGGATTTCTAAAAACTCTCCAGGTGGTTCTATTGTGCAGACAAAGTAGAGACCCTTCTTAGAAGGGTCCTGTGGAGATCAAAAAGAAAACTAAGGCTGGGTGCGATGGCGCATGCCTGTAATCTCAGCACTTTGGGAGACCGAGGTGGGTGGATCACTTGAGGTCAGGAGTTCAAGACCAGCCTGGCCAACACGGCAAAACCCCATCTCTACTAAAAATACAAAATTTAGCCGGGCATGGTGGTGCGCACTGTAATCCCAGGTACTCGGGAAGTTGAGGCACAAGAATCACTTGAACCCGAGAGGCAGAGGTTGCAGTGAGCCGAGATTGCGCCACTGCACTTCACCCTGGGAGGCAGAGTGAAACTGCATATCAAAAAACAAATAAACAAACAAAAATCAAAACTGTGTGAAGGGCTTTGTCAAGGCTGAAGTACTTTTGAAACCTCACTGTTTTCCTGTGCCAGCTCTGAATTCTTTTTTAAAAGAAAATTATGTTCTGTAATTTAAAAAAAGAAAAAGAAAAGAAAAAAAATTCCCTTACAGTGCAGACTCTCACTGAAAGCAGACTCTTGCCAATGCTTCATCTTTGGCTCCAAAGGAAATCTATCCCTATCCTAGTAATAACTTACAATAGGGCTTTTCCTGGGTGAAGCAGCGTTCGTCTGGTCATCAGAGTGCTCTCCCCAGCCCTCTGGAAGCTATGGATTTGCAAGCCATGTGCACCCTCTATGAGGGGAGGTAAAGGGAGATTGTGGGGTAACAGAGGAGATGGGGTTAATGTGAAGTTCACGTTTCCAAGGAGCAATGCAGTCTGGGACACAGCTGTCAGAATACTTTGAGATTCAAGAAAGTCCATGGTAAGGAAAGTGTGCTGAGAGGTCCTGGGGAGGCAGGCTGGTTTGTGCAGAACCTGCACTTTGAAGCTCTGACGGTAAGAGGAGTTAGCAGTTCATGCATCCCTCCTGTCTTCTCCCATCGATTTGTGCATTACCGTCTTGTGATAAGAATCATAAATACAGATGTTTTTGTCAGATCCCAAAGCCTTAAGGTTCTATATCTGACCTAACTCCAATAGACTTCCATCAAGCCAAGTCCTGTTGATCAGTCAGTCCAGTTGATCAGACTTTCATGGCTGGCATCATCCTCCGGGCTTCGCCTGGGATAGCAGATTGGAACTTATTCAGAGCTTTGTGATGATAGTAACTTGTTTACAAGCAGACCTTACGTTTGCTAGTGAGATTCCCAATGTTTTCTTAAGCTCCACAGTCCCAATCTCACCAGCTAGATTCCTGTCCTTTCTTACCACTTTGAGATTAGGTCAAGTCTGTTTTGATCAATGCAAGCAAGTAATCCCATCCATTCAACCATTGATTCATGGAGTCATCCATCCATTTAATTCCCCATTCAACTGCCAACTGTCACACACTCATTTTCAATCCATCTATTTCTCCATCCATCCATTTTTTTTTTGAGACAGAGTCTCACTGTGTCACCCAGGCTGGAGTGCAGTGGCACAATCTTGGCTCACTGCAACTTCCGCCTCCCTAGTTCAAGTGATTCTTGTGCCTCAGCCTCCTGAGTAGCTGGGATTATAGGCACATGCCACCGCACCCAGCTAATTTTTGTATTTTTAGTAGAGATGGGGTTTCACCATGTTGGCCAGGGTGGTCTCAAACTCCTGACCTCAAGTGATCCACCTGCCTCGGCCTCTCAAAGTGCTGGGATTATAGGCGTGAGCCACCGTGCTAGGCCATCCATTTGTTTTTATCTATCTGTTTACTCATCCATCTAATCATCTCCCTGCTCACTCACTCTTCAGCTACATTCAAGTTCCTAGTCCCCAAAGAGCTTGTTTGATATTTTTATTGTTATCCCATGGACATGGACTCACTACATGGTAGCTATTTTATGATTACTTAATCAGTTGAATCATTATTTGCCAAGATTTGGGGGCTTTCTCTGTGTGGGTATTACTGAGGATACAGTAATTAGTCTGAATTGAATCTTGAAGTTTGAGTAAGCATTTTACAGGTGAAGAAATTACAGTTAATTCTTGAACAACACAGCACTGAACTGTGCAGGTCTACTTATAGGAAGATTTTCTTCTGCCTCTGCCACCTCTGAGACAGCAAGACCAAGCCCCTGCTTCCTCCTCCTCCTCAGCCTATTCAATGTGAAAATCACAAGGATGAAGACCTTTATGATGATACATTTTCACTTAATGAATAGTAGGTATATTTTTTCTCTTATTTATTTATTTTTTTCCAAACAGGGTTTTGCTCTGTCACCCCGGCTGGAGTGCTGTGGTGTGATCATGGCTCACTGCAGCCTCGATCTCCTGGGCTCAAGTGATTCGATCATCCTACCTCAGCCTCCTGAGTAGCTGGGACTAGAGCTGGCACTGTGCTTGACTAATTTTGTAATTTTGTAGTGACAGGGTCTTGCTGTGTTGCCCAAGCTGGTTTTGAACTCCTGGGCTCAAGGGATCTGCCCACCTCGGCCTCCAAAAGTGCTGGGATTGTAGGCATGAGCCACCATGCCCAGTGGCTCATGCCAACCAGTGGGTGGGTGGATAGATAGATAATTGTTTTCTAACTTTATTGTAAGAATACAGTATATAATACATATAACCTACAAAATATGTGTTAAACGACTACATTATCAGAAAGGCTTCTGGCCAACAGTAGGCTGTTAGTAATTAAGTTTTGGGGGAGTCAGAATTTTTGTGGATTTTTGACTATGTGGGGTTGTGGGAGAGGTTGGCACTCATAACTCCTGTGTTGTTCAAGGGTCAGCTGTAGAGCTAAGTGTGAGAAAAAGCCTTCCAGGCACAAGGAATAGCTAGCGCAAAGTCTTGGAGGTGAGAGCAAGTGTGGCTTATGGGAAGCTGTGGGTAGCTTCTAATGTCAGGGTAGAAGGATGGGAGGCAGAGAGCCTCCAGCAATCAAGACTGGAGAGATGAGAGAAGGCCAGTTGATAAAGGGTGTTATGTGTCATGCCAAGAAGTCTAGAGCTGTTTGGAGGAATTTCAGCTTGCAGTTGCATCTGAAATTGACTTGACTTCTTTGTTCAAAACCAGAAATGGCTGATCTCTCCAGGTTCAGTCGATGGAAGATCTCAGAGACACATTTCATAGACTGGGCCTGGGAATCAGGACTGCTGGACTGTGGGCCAGTGTTTTCTTCTACCACCCTGTGCTGCCACCCCTCCTTCTGACTCATTCTCCTTTTCCCCATATCTAATCTCTTTCATCCCTCAGTTTCTAATACAGGTCTGTAAATCCATTCAGAGCTCAATAAATGTTTGTTGAATGACTCACTGATTCCTGTGAAAGACACGTACCTGCATGTGTGCACGCACCTGGAAGGCCTCTTTGAATTTCTTCCACCATTCCAGGCCCACTTAGAGTTGCACTGGTAGAAAGGGAATGGATTAGCAACGGAAAAAATCAGGCTGTGGGCTCTGGGTCTCTCACTGACAGGTCATGTCTCTTGGCCAAGTCTCCACATACTCTCCAGGCCTCTGCTGCTGCACATCTATGAGATGGAATTGGTGGCCTCTGACCTGGGGTAGTTGGGAGCTGTGGATAAGTCCATGCTGAGAAAAGGCTTTGTTGCAGTAGAGTGCTGTACATTCACAAGGTAATGTTCCCACTCCTCTCCTAGTTTAGGAGACTGTCATGTTGTATTTGTTTTGTTCTTGTTTTGTTTTGTTTTTAGACTGAGTCTCTCTGTTGCCTAGGCTGGAGTGCAGTGACGCAATCTCGGTTCACTGCAACCTCCGTCTCCCGGGTTCAAGCAATTCTTATGCCTCAGCCTCCCTAGTAGCTGGGATTACAGGGGCCGCCACCACACCTGGCTAATGTTTTTGTATCTTTAGTGGAGATGGAGTTTCACTATGTTTACCAGGCTGGTCTTGAACCCCTGACCTCAAGTGATCCGCCTGCCTTGGCCTCCCAAAGTGCTGGGATTACAGGTGTGAGCCACCGCGCCTCACATTGTATTTGGATAATGAAAAACCTCCTCCATGCTGCTGTATCAGTCATGGTCCCAGCAGGGTACAGAGGATACCTTTGGGGGTATTTAATAAAACAACTTTTATGGAGGGTTGGTAGGGTTTGGGAAAACCAAAAAGCATTACTTTGAGACTCTGATAACAGAGGCACCTCATCCACTCCCCTTGGCTTGAAGGGTCAAGAGGAAGGGGAGAGTGAGAGCAGGGGATATATACACCAGCCTTTCTCCTCACCTCCCATCTCCTGCCAGTGTCGTCCATAGGCAGAACCTGACCAGAAACCAGGGTCAAGGTGATCATGAGTGTAGTCCATGAAGTTCAACTGCCTGGGGCACAGAGCAAAGTGCTGAAATGTACAGAGTGGATCTAGGGGTGAGATGAGAGGTGTCCAGCACCCCATCCTACTCACATTTGTTCTCCCTCCCCTCCAAAGATGTTCCCATTGCTATAAGTGCCTTTGCAGCCCCCTCTTTATCTGGCTCACTCCTACCTGTCAGCCTTTCAGTCAGGTCTGCCTCCTCCAAAAAACCCTCTGGAGCTCCTTTCCATTAGGTTTTTTTTTTTTTTTTTTTTTTATTTGAGACAGTCTCACTCTGTCACCCAGGCTGGAGTGCAGAGACCTGATCTCGGCTCACTGCAACCTCCAACTCCTGAATTCAAGCAATTCTCCTGTCTCAGCCTCCCAAGTAGCTGGGACTACAGGCACACGCCACCATGCCCAGCTAATTTTTGTATTTTTAGTAGAGACAGGGTTTCACCATGTTGGCCAGGCTGGTCTCGAACTCCTGACCTCAGGTGATCTGCCTGCCTCTGCCTCCCAAAGTGCTAGGGTTACAGGCGTCAGCCACCACGCCTGGCCCCATCACCGTATTTGTCATATTGTGGGGATTATTTGTTCTCTGGGAACAGGAACTCTTTCTTTCGTCACCTCAAGCCTGTGCCTAGCACAAGATCCACGTGGAGCAAACCCTAGAAAGTGTTTGTTGCTCCGAGATGAACTCTGTGACCTTGAAGCACAGTGCTCGGTGGGTTTCTCCTCTCCTACAAAACTTTTGGCGGTTCCCCATTTTCTGCAAGTCATAAAAATCCCAAACCCCTTTCTCTGCTGTCTAAGGAGCCTCACCATCTGCCCTCATTGTCACATCTCTGATCCCCAGCGCCCGAGACAACCAGTGGGCTAAGTTCAGGGATTACTGTCTTCCGTTGCCGTGTGTTGGATTGCTTGTGATTCATTCCCGCTTGGCTTGTTTTGGAAATTAGCATTTCTCGGCGATGCACCTGATACAGGGTCACTTAGGCAACTCTGATAGTTTGGGAGAATCAGAATTGACAACACAACAGTACTTTAAACACACATTCTCCTCCCCATCCAAACACACTTATCTCTTCTATTACCCAGATGATGGGCTGTCCTTTCCAGCTCCGTGCTGATAAGCTGCTAATAGCTCTCTGCCTGACTAGCTGTCTTGCGTGGAGTATTGGACAGGCAAGAGAGAGGTCTGTGGATTCATCAGTTACTTCTTTCAGTAGCTGTGACCTCGAATGAGAACCTTTGTTTCCTACTTTTTAAAAATTACTTTTTTGGGGCTAGGCATGGTGGCTCACGCCTGTAATTCCCAGCACTTGGAAAGGCTGAGGCAGGAGGATCTCTTGAGCCCAGGAGTTCAAGGCCACCTGGGCAACATAGTGATACCCCATCGCTACAAAAAATTAAACAATGGGGCAGGAGGATCATTTGAGCCTGGGAGATGGAGGCTGCAATGAGCCGTGATTGTGTCACTGCACTCCTGCCTAGGTAACAGCGAAATTCTGTCTCCAAAACCAAAAAAAATTTTTTAAATTTTCTTTTCTTGTATTATAGAGGACTAAATGTTACCTATTTTTTCAAGAAAAGAGTCATATTTCCCTCTTTCTGGGCAATCCTGGAGACCCCCTGAGGATTTTATGCAGACACTTTAAATGGAATAGCCTTAAGGAAATGGAGTCCTTGCTGTACTGGAGGCATCCCCCTTTTTCTTTTTTTGAGATGAGTCTTGGTCTGTTGCCCAGGCTGGAGTACAGTGGCACGAACTCGGCTCGCTGCAACCTGGGTTCAAGCGATTCTCCTGCCTCAGCCTCCTGAGTAGGTGGTACTACTGGCATGTGCCACCATGCCCAGCTAACTTTTGTATTTTTAGCAGAGATGAGGTTTCACCATGTTGGCCAAGCTGGTCTCCAACTCCTGACCTCAAGTGATCTGCCCAGCTCAACCTCCCAAAGTGTTGGCATTACAGGCATGAGCAACTGCGCCTAGCCTCCATTTTGCATTGCCATTAATTTTCTTTTCTTCTTCTTCTTTTTTTTTTCTTTTGAGACAGGGTCTCACTCTGTTGCCCAAGCTGGAGTGCAGTGGTGCAAACACAGCTCACTGCAGCCTCAACCTCCTAGGCTCAAGCTATCCACCCACTTCAGCCTCCCAAGGAGCTGGGACCACAGGCATGCATCATCACACCTGGCTACCTAAAAAACTTTTTTTTGTATAGACAGGGTCTTCCTATGTGGCCCAGGCTAGTCTCAAACTTCTGGGCTCAAGCATGCCTGCCTTAGTCTCACAAAGTGCTGGCATTACAGGCATGAGCCACCACACCTGGTACATTTATTTTCTTAATTATTTATTTATTTTTGAGGTTTTTTGTTTGTTTGTTTCTTTCTTTTGGACTGGAGTCTCATTATGTTGTCCAGAATAGTCTTGAACCCCTGGGCTCAAGTGATCCACCTGCTTTGGCCTCCCAGTGTGCTGGGATTATAGGTGTGAGCCATTGCATCTTGTCCTATTTCTTAAAGGCAGTAGATTCCATTTCATTTGGTCTCTGCTAATGTGGGGCAACTGTGTGTGCATATGTTATGTGTGTTGTATATGCAAATCACAGATATTTCATATCAAATGAAAGTAATAGTAGATTTCCCAAATATCATTTATGCTCATTTCTATGACTTAGAAATTAGACTTACCATCAGATCTTGTTATTTAATGCAATAACAAAGACACCTATGGTATAATATCACAAATTTGGTTTTGAGTATTTTGATGATTGGATTTTTACCAACCTTTTCTTTGTCATCTTTTTTTTTTTTTTGAGACAGGGTCTCACTCTGTCGCCCAGGCTGGAGTGCAGTGGCGTGATCTCAGCTCACCACAGCCTCCGCCTCCCGGGTTCAAGCGATTCTCTTACCTCAGCCTCCAGAGTAGCTGGGACTACAGGTGCCCGCCACCAAGCCCAGTTAATTTTTTTATTTTTAGTAGAGATGGGTTTCATCATGTTGGCCAAGCTAGTGTCGAACCCCTGACCTCAGGTGATCCTCCCACCTCAGCCTCCCAAAGTGCTGGGATTACAGGTGTGAGCCACTGCGCCTGGCCCTGTGCCGGAGTTTCCCTCTTTGTTGCCCAAGCTGGAGTGCAATGGCGTGATCTCGGCTCACCACAACCTCCGCCTCCTGGGTTCAAGTGATTCTCCTGCCTCAGCCTCCTGAGTAGCTGGTATTACAGGCATGCACCACCATACCCAGCTAATTTTGTATTTTTAGTGGAGATGGGTTTCTCCATGTTGGTCAGGCTGGTTAGGCTCGAACTCCCGACCTCAGGTGATCCGCCTGCCTCGGCCTCCCAAAGTGCTGGGATTACAGGCATGAACCACTGCACCCGGCCTCCTTTTTTGTTTTGTTTTGTTTTTGTTTTGAGATGCAGACTTGCCCTGTCGCGCAGGCTAGAGTGCAATGGCGCGATCTCAGCTCACTGCAACCTCTGCCTCCTGGGTTTAAACAATTCTCCTGCCTCAGCCTCACGAGTAGCTGGGATTACAGGCACCCGCTACCATGCCCAGCTACTTTTTGTATTTTTAGTAGAGACGGGGTTTCACCATGTTGGCCAGGCTGGTCTCGAACTCCTGACCTCGTGATTCGCCCACCTCAGCCTCCCAAAGTGCTGGGATTACAGGCGTGAGCCACCGCACCCGGCCGCGGCCTCATTTTTCGTATATGTTAAATGACACATACTATTATCATTGTTGCTTTTGTAGAGTCAATATTCACTTATGTTTACCCCATTTCCATTATTTCAAATGGAATCATTTTTCTTCTGCCTGAAGAACCTTACTTCACCTTCATTTTAAAAGCCTGTTTTCTTTTTTTTTCTTTTTTCTTTTCTTTTCTTTTTCTTTTTTTTTTGGAGACAGGGTCTCACTCTGTCCCCGGCTGAAGGTGCAGTGGTATGATCTCAGCTCACTGTAACCTCCGCCTCCTGGGCTCCAGCAATCCTCCCATCTCAGTCTTTCAGAGTAGCTGGGACCACAGACACGTGCCACCACGTCTGGCTAATTTAAAAAATATTTTCAGTAGAGACAAAGTTTTGCCATGTTGTCCAGGCTGGTCTCAAACTCCTGGGCTCAAGCAATCTTCCTGCTTCAGCCTCCTACAGTGCTGGGATTACAGTCGTGAGCCACTGGGCCGAGCCGAAAAACTGTTTTCACTGGGTATGGAATTTTAGATTGGCAGTGTTTTCTGCCCTCGTCTCTTACTCCCAGCATTTAAAAGATGCTAATATGTTGTCTAAACACATTATTTTGGAAAGAGGTACACCCACAAGCACAAACACACAAACTCTAAAATCCCTTAAGAATCCAGTCTCAGATTGGAGAAACACCCTCAGGGGAAACAGCTAGAACCCGTTTCTGATTACTGTTAACTACAGATGCTCCAGGAAAATCAGGAAGAAGTTTAGAAATGCAAAGCAGGGGAAATTACATAAATATATACATATATATATGTATACGCATGAATATAATAAAACAAATTTAGAGAAGCAGAGGAAGGAGAGGAAGAGCTTTGGGGCTTAAATCCCATCTGCCTTTGGCTCGTCCTGTGATTTTGAACAAATCCCTTCACCTCTTTGAACCGTAGTCTCATCTGTGAAATAGAGATAATAGTACCTGCCTTGTGAGATGTAGTAATGGTGACAGGAAAGAAATATGGCTGCGCATGGTGGCTCACACCCAACATTTTGAAAGGCCAAGGGGGAAGAATTGCTTGAGTCTAGGAGCTCAAGACCTGCCTGGACAACACAGTGAGACTCAATTTTTTTTTTTTTTTTTGAGATAGAATCTTGCTCTGTCACTCAGCTGGAGTGCAGTGGCGTGATCTTGGCTCACTGCAACCTCTGTCTCCCAGCTTCCAGAGATTCTCTTGTGTCAGCCTCCTGAGTAGCTGGGATTACAGACACACACTGCCACATCCGTCTACTTTTTTATTATTAGTAGAGACAGGGTTTCACCATGTTGGCCAGGCTGGTCTCAAATTCCTGACCTTAGGGAATCTGCCTGCCTCGGCCTCCCAAAGTGCTTGGATTACAGGTGTGAGCCACTGCACCCAGCCATGAGACCCCATTTTTACAACAAAATTAAAAAATTGGCCCTCTAGTGGAGCACACATGTAGTTCTAGCTACTCAGGAGGCTGAGGCAGGAGGATTGCTTGAGCCCAGGAGTCTGAGGCTGCAGTGAACTACGACTGTATCACTGAATGCCAACAAGACTGTCTCTAAAAAAAAAAATAAAATGGTGGGTGCTGTGGATCACACCTGTAATCCCAACACTTTGGGAGGCCAAGGCAGGAGGATCACTTGAGGTGAGAAGTTTGAGACCAGCCTGGACAATATAGCAAGACCCCATTGTTTACAAAAATAATTTTTTAAAAATTAGCTGGGTGTAGTGATGCACTCGTATTCCCAGCTACTCAGGAGGCAACATGGCAAAACCCTATCTCTACAAAATACAAAAAAATTAGCTGGGCATGGCAGTATGGGCCTATAGTTCCAGCTACTTGGGGGGCTGAGGTAGGGGGATTGTTTGAGCCTAGAAGTTCGAGGCTGCAGTGAGTTAAGATCGTTCCACTGTGCTCCTGCCTGGGCAACAAGCGAAACTCTATCTTTAATAAAAAAGATATATGTGATGTGCCTTCTGTTGAGCCTGACCCTACCTGACACAGCCAGGCCAGCTCATGAAAAAGGAAAAGAGGGAAGGAGGAGAGTGAGCTTTGTGCTTTCTGGGAAGTCAGAGGGGTAGGAAGTCACTTAACTTCCACACATGGCAACCTAGGGACAGTCCCCATGAGCCTAAGAGGATGCTGACCACCAGGAGTCTGGAATGCTCAGAGCTGGCACGGGAGGACTGAACAACTGAGAAAAATCTGCTTGCTTGAATGCCAAGACCTGGGCTCTTCAAAGGATCTTGGTGCCCTGTGGTGGTCAGACTCCGTGGGGCATTGAGGTTAGACTTAGTGTGCTTCTTCTCCACTTAAGGGAAAATAGGCCGTTAATGGGGCTGCAGTGGTCGGGCCTGGAATTTCAAGGTCGTGTGGGCATCTTGTCCTCAACTCACCTGCGCCTGCCTGAGGCTGAGGCCCTGGAGATCTCCAGGCAGCAGGCTCAGACAAGGGTCACATTGGATGATCCTACCTGCTTTGCCGGGGGTCACTGCCAAAGGACTCCTAAGGTGCACAGTTTTTAAGAAGGCTCTCTCTCTCAGGGGGCCTATCCCACACTTGCACGCCCTTGAGAATGAGGTCCTCCTTAAATATTCACTCTGGTTCTTCTCCTGCCTCGCTCAAGTCCAGGCCTTGGGTCAAGAAGTGAGAGGTGAACTCACAAGCCAACTGTTCCCAGATTTGGCTTCATACTGAACCACCTGAAAAGCTTGTGAAAATGCAGAATTCTTCCTGAATCAGAATCTCTGCAGGTAGGGCCTCGGAATCCGTATATATCAATATCCTCTTGGGTCGTTATCACAAGGCCAACCCCAGGCAGATCCAGGGATGGCCCTTGTAGAGCACTGAGATTTAGGTAAATTCTGCAGATCTTTGCAGTTTACGAATCACTTTTCCATGCACAGAACTTATTTGATTTTCACAACATCCAGGGCATTTTTCAAAGAGGAAAATCACATCAGTTATCATGTTGCAGAGCCAGAAGCAGCACTCATTTATTCAGTCATTCCTATTTTGCAAACATAGCTTAAGTGTCTACTGAGCCACCAACAAGGAAATTGCCACCTAGTAGTGAATACACACATATACGCACATAGACTACTTAAAATATGATGGTTGACCGGCGCGGTGGCTCACGCCTGTAATCCCAGCACTTTGGGAGGCTGAGGTGGGTGGATCACCTGAGGTCAGGAGTTCGAGACCAGCCTGGCCAATGTGGTGAAACCCCATTTCTACTAAACATACAAAAATTAGCTGTGCGTGGTGGCGGGCGCCTGTAATGCCAGCTACTCAGGAGGCTGAAGCAGGAGAATCACTTGAACCCGGGAGGCAGAGGTTGCAGTGAGCCGAGATGGTGCCATTGCACTCCAGCCTGGGAGACAAGAGATTGCATCTCAAACAAAACAAAACAAAACAAAACAAAACAAACAAACAAACAAAACTAGAGCTGTGGAGCTCAGAGGAAGGAGAAGTAGGGAGTGTGTTGGGAGGAGACCAAGCAGCTTTCTTGGAGGAGTACTTGGGTCAGGTTTTTTTTGTGTTTGAAACTAGGTTTCACTTTGTTACCCAGGCTAGAGTGCAGTGGCTGGATCTCGGCTCACTGCAGCCTCGACTTCCTGGGCTCAAGCGATCCTCCAGCCTCAGCCCCCACAAGTAGCTGGGACTACAGGCCCGTGCCACCATGCACAGCTAATTGTTTTTGTATTTTTGTAGAGATGGGGTTTTGCCATGTTGCCCAGGCTGGTCTTGAACTTCTGAGTTCAAGCGATCTGCCCACCTCAGCCTCCCAAAGTGCTAGGATTACAGGCGTGAGCCATTGCGCCTGGCCTGGGTTGGGTTTTGAAGGTTGAGCATGATTTCCCCATTTGTGGAAAGGCATTCTTGCAGAGGGAACTGCACATACAAAGTTGTGCTTTGTTGGGCTTGAGAAAGCCTTAATGTATTCAAGGAATGATAAATAGGTGAAACAGGGTCTCGCTATGTTGTCCAGGCTGGTCTCAAACTCTTGGGCTCAAGCAATTCTCTCGCCTTGGCCTCCCAAAGTGCTGGGGTTACAGATGTGAGCCATCGCGCCCGGCCCCCAGGGCTTCCTAAACATACTGTGCAAATAGATTACCTGGGGATCTTGTTAAAATGAAGATTCTGATTTCATATGTCTGGGATGGGGCGTTCTGCATTTTTAACAAGTTCCCAGGGGTATGCAGAGGCTACTGGTCCCTGGATTGTACTTGAAGTAGAAAGATTTTAGGTAGCTATACTTAAAGTCAATGTGGAAGATCGGCTGAGGAGGGAAAAGACTAGACACAGGAAAAATATCAAACAAGGCACTGGGGGTGGTGACTTCTTTTTTTTTTTTTTTTTTTTTTTTTTTTTTTTTTTTTTTTTTGAGACGGAGTCTCGCTGTGTCACCCAGGCACCCAGGCTGGAGTGCAGTGGCTCGATCTCGGCTCACTGCAAGCTCCGCCTCCCGGGGTCATGCCATTCTCCTGCCTCAGCCTCTCCGAGTAGCTGGGACTACAGGGGCCCGCCACCACGCCCGGCTAATTTTTTGCATTTTTAGTAGAGACGGGGTCTCACCGTAGTCTCGATCTCCTGACCTTGTGATCCAACCACCTCGGCTTCCCAAAGTGCTGGGATTACAAGCGTGAGCCACCGCGCCCGGCCTTACTTCTTAAGAACACTCTTGCTTCTCCCGTTACTTTTGGAAGCAGCCCCCATCAGCCCTGAGTTATGTCATCCCCTGTATTTTTCCCTCCCAGAACAGGGCAGGAGATGGGAGGGGTCAGAACTCAGCTGTGCGCACGTCTGTACAGCTGGTGAATTTCGGCAACTGACATCACAACGCTCCTGGGGGATCGTCACAACCTATTGATATTCACTCCATCACAGGACTTGGAACAGTTTTGCTAGCAGAAAATACTACTCTCTTCTATGCTGTGGCAAAATAGTACAACCACAAGGCCAGGATCCATAGAATGTGAGCAGCTGTTTCAGTGGTTTTCTGTTACTATTTGTGAAGTCTTCATTCTTGTCATCTCTAGCAGAAGAGTGGTGCCAGTTGCCAGAGGTTTGAGGAAAAAGAAGTCATGGGAGAATTTACATTTGAGAAAATTCCATTCATTGACTTAATTATTTCTGGGAATTCAGAAAAGACCACCATGATCCTTTAGCCGTGAAAACACTTGGGCCAGTTTTGGAAATGCTAGAATCCTGCAGGAGAAGCTTTTGAGAAATTCAGCACTGTGCAGTGTTGTAGCCTGAATACTTTACTGGTATGTGAAGTTTTTGAAATATTGAACAGTGCTATAGCAACACAAGGTGAAATTAACACAGAGAGTGAAAATAATTACAACCAGAGAGACAGTTATCAATCTCACAGTCATCACCTTGCCACACTTACTATACATGTCAATGTTTTATTTTATTTTTTTCATTTTGTTTTGCTTTCCTGGTCCTTATCCTTAGGCAGATTTATTATTATTATTATTCTGAGGCACTGGCAATTACATTCAATTCTGTGTTCTGCTTTTTCTGCTTAACATTGCAGCATAACTATTTTTCCATGCTGTTACCCAGACCCCATTAGAAAGTTCATGGGCGGTATAATTCACTGGCTAGATGTATCATAGTTTATGTAAACCTTGCTATTGGCCATCTCAGTCACATGATGCTATTAAAAATGGAATGAGCAACATTGTCAGTGGGAGTGTGAAATGGTACAAGTCTTTTGGGAAAGCGATTTGGCAATCTGTATCACAGGGCTGAAATATGTTCATTGCCTTAGAGCTCGTCATTCCACTTCTGGGAATCTCTCATAAGGAAATCAGGAAATAATCCAAAGTGCGGACTTGGATTCATGCACCGAGATCGAAACTTTATATATAATACGGAAAAGCTTGAAACAACCTAACTGTTTGAATATAGGAGTAGCATTATGTAAATGACTATATACTGCTCAATGGAATATTATGCAGCCATTAAAAATGTTTTTGAAAAGTTTATAAATGAAAAATGCTTACATTAGGATTGAAGTAAGCAGGACGTAATATTTTATGCTATGGTCCCAGCTGTGTAAATACAGGCTACTAAGTATGCAGAGAAAAAGGTTGCAAGGAAACACACCAAAATAGTAACAGTATTTACTGTTCCTATCCCCTTCTAATAACAGGGGATAGGAATGATTTTATTTTTCTTTCAACTTCTCATGGCTTAAGAAAAACCAAAATAACCTTTATTTTGTTCTGATAAAAAGTTAATGCTTTCATTGAATAAAATTGCAAGCATTAAAGAAATATGTCATGTAGAAAGCTAACCCTTATTCATTGCCCTGTTTGCATTTCTCTAATACATGTTTTCAAAATTAATTTATTATGAGAATATCAGACTATTTTTGAAGAAGTTGTACATATTCTTTTTGTCTTGTAGAATTCTTTTGTTTTTCTTTTAAATACATGTATCCTAAAACAAATTAAGTTATATATAATGCAATTGTAGTCAGCATTATGGTATCTAGACTTTTCTTTATAAGAAAGAAGAGGAGAACAAGCTCAGATACTAGGAAAACAGACCTGATTTTGCTTGTTATCAAATAGGCATTACTATCAAATCTGGAATTTCTTTTTTTTTTTTTTTTTTTTGAGACAGAGTCTTGCTCTGTCACCCAGGCTGGAGTGCAGTGGCGCAATCTTGGCTCACTGCAAGCTCCGCCTCCCGGGTTCACGCCATTCTCCTGCCTCAGCCTCTCCGAGTAGCTGGGACTACAGGCGCCCGCCACCACGCCCGGCTAATTTTTTGTATTTTTAGTAGAGACGGGGTTTCACCGTGTTAGCCAGGATGGTCTCGATCTCCTGACCTTGTGATCCGCCCGCCTCGGCCTCCCAAAGTGCTGGGATTACAAGCGTGAGCCACCGCGCCCGGCTTTTTTTTTTTTTTTTTTTGAGACAGAATCTTGCTCTGTCACCCATGCTGGAGTGCAGTGATGCGATCTCAGCTCACTGCAACCTCCATCTTCCAGGTTCAAGTGATTCTGCTGCCTCACTCAACCTCCCAAGTAGCTGGAATTACAGGTGTGTGCCACCACGCCTGGCTAATTTTTTTTTTTATTAATTTTTTTGCATACAAAAACAATAAACATTTTCTAAAAATACATACAAACAAAAAGATGCGTATCAAGCATATTAGGAAGGTTGCACATGGGAAGTCGGGGAATAGAAATGGGGGGTGGGAGTTAAAATAAATGAGAGAGGGACTTTATATGGATCAGTGATAATAACTCAATCCTCTATTTGACAAAGAAGAGGGAGAAGGAAGAGGAAGAAAAAGAAAGTGGGATAAAGGATCAGAAAGGGAGGAAAATAGAAAAAATTAGAGTATGACTCCAGGGTAGACCTGTTTTGTTGTCACTGAGTTGGTTGGTTGGTTTGTCTGTTGTATTCTTCGTGTTTCGCCAAGTTGGCCAGACTGGTCTTGAACTCCTAGCCCGAAGTGATCAACCCGCCTCGCCCCCCAGAGTGCCGGGACCACAGGCGTGAGCCACCACGTCCAGCCCCCACATTGCTTCTGGCCTCTGTGGTAGACCTCCCAGACGGAGTGGCCAGGCAGAGGAGCTCCTCACTTCTACCCAGACACGGGGCGGCCGGGCAGAGGAGCTCCTCACTTCCCAGACGGGGCGGCCAGGCAGAGACGCTCCTCACTTCTTCCCAGACGATAGGTGGCCGGGCAGAGGCGCTCCTCACTTCCCAGACGATGGGTGGCCGGGCAGAGGCGCTCCTCACTTCTTCCTGGACGGGGCAGCCGGGCAGAGGCGCTCCTCACTTCCCAGACGATGGGTGGCCGGGCAGAGGCGCTCCTCACTTCCCAGATGGGGCAGCCGGGCAGAGGCTCTCCTCACTTTCCAGACGATGGGTGGCCGAGCAGAGGCGCTCCTCACCTCCCAGATGATGGGTGGCCGGGCAGAGGCGCTCCTCACCTCCCAGACGATGGGTGGCCGGGCAGAGGCGCTCCTCACCTCCCAGACGATGGGTAGCCGGGCAGAGGCGCTCCTCACCTCCCAGACGGGGCGGCCGGGCAGAGGGGCTCCTCACTTCTTCCCGGACGGGGCGGCCGGGCATAGGCGCTCCTCACTTCTTCCCGACGGGGCGGCCGGGCAGAGGCGCTCCTCACTTCTTCCCGGACGGGGGCCTGGCTAATTTTTGTATTTTTGGTAGAGACAGGGGTTTCACCACATTGGCCAGGCTAGTCTCGAACTCCTGACCTCAGGTGATCCACCCACCTCGGCCTCCCAAAGTGCTGGGATTACAGGTGTGAGCCACCACGCCCGGCCAAGTCTGGAATTTCTTAGATGTGGAGTAAAGTCAGTCTGTTAACCAGGTCCTTGTTATTCTAGATAATTCTTATTGATTCAAAAATTGTTTTTTCTTTGAGTTCCTTCAGAACGAGGTCATACCAGCTTCACATTTCTCTTTCTCCAATATCACACGGGGCTTGCTAAGTAGTAGGCACACAATTAAACTTTGCAAAAGGACTGAAAGTTTGACACATGATTCTTTCTTCTCCAGGAGAAAGGGTTACTGAGAGATCATATTCACAAATCAACGTGCAATAGTGAAAAAAGACGGCAACGTTGAAGAACCTTACTGAATAACCCAGTATGGACCACGTATTGCAATAGGCACTTAATTTCTCTCAATCCTTTCAATATCTCCTTGAAATAGGTACTATTAGCCCTCAATTTACAGATAAGAAAACTGAGGCTGAGGTTTACA
Organism: Symphalangus syndactylus; assembly: GCF_028878055.3. Classification (NCBI taxonomy): domain Eukaryota; kingdom Metazoa; phylum Chordata; class Mammalia; order Primates; family Hylobatidae; genus Symphalangus; species Symphalangus syndactylus. Next base: position 37,422,075 of record NC_072425.2, on the reverse strand, counting down.
CAGTCAGTGAATGGGGCAGACGGGCCTTTAATCTATTAATGTATCTGTCTGACTCCACAACCTCTAACCTTTCCACGGGGCAGGAGAGGCGCCAGATGAATGACTCAGGAAATAGGGTCATAGGTTTCCCTCTCTGAGGCAAGTGTCCCTTCATGCCAGGCAGCTAATCAAAGGTCTCTGTTTTATTTATTATTGTCTGGCTATCTTCTGTTCTGCATTCCATGAGCCAGTAAGCTCGTAAAGGGTGAGGCATTTTCTTTCTTCTAATAACAGTACATTGGCACCTCTTTGCCCAGTTAGAGGATTGAGCTCTATTCCTTAGTCTACATGCTGATGTCTGTGCCTGACCAACATAATCCCTCCCCTGAACAATATAAAACAGACCAGGGGCTGGGCACCATGGCTCAAGCCTGTAATCCCAGCACTTTAGAAGGCCGAGGTGGGCCCGATTGCTTAAGCCCAGGAGTTCGGGACAACCTGGGCAACGTGGTGAAACCCCATCTCTACAAATAATATAAAAATTACTCAGGCATGGTGGCACACCACTGTAGTCTCAGCTACTCAGGAGACTGAGGTCAGAGGATCTCTTGAGCCTGGGAGGTAGAGGCTGCAAAGAGCCGTGATTGTACCACTGCACTCCAGCCTGGGTGACAGAGTCCAACCCCGTGTCAAAAATAAAATAAAATAAAATAAAGCAAAAAACAAAAAGCAGACCAAGATGCTTCCCTACCAAACAGCATTGAGAAATGATTAGCTTTCCCATCCTTGTCTTTCCTGAGCATATCTGCTTAATGTCACCAGGTAGTGACTGTCCATTAGAAAGACAGGAGAGGAGCAAGCGCAGAGAGCTAGATTCGTGGAAAGAGTAACACATTCAAAGGGCATAACTCTGAACTCATTTACTCAAAAAATTTACGGCCGATTTCATTATTTGTGGCAGCTGTTTTCTGTAAAGTTGCAATGAACACTGAATTACTGAATACTAAGTGGTAGCTCCCAGGGGATATACTGGGTAAGGTCCCTTTGAATCTCTGGTCACAATGTTTTCACCCACCAATCAATATATAACTGTGTTGTGTGTGTGCTTCTGTTTAAAGACACCTTATTTAGTCTGGGCGTGGTGGCTCAGGTTTGTAATCCCAGCACTTTGGGAGGCCGAGGTGGGCAGATCACCTGAGGTCAGGAGTTCAAGACCAGCCTGGCCAACATGGTGAAATGCTGTCACTACTAAAAATACAAAAATTAGCCAGGTGTGGTGGCACATGCCTGTGATCCCAGCTACTCGGGAGGCTGAGGCAGGAGAATCACTTAAACTCCAGGAGGTGGATGTTTCACTCCACCCTAGCCTGGGTGACAGAGCGAGACTCTATCTCAAAAAACAAAAAAAAAATTAAATAAAGGCACCTTATTTAATGTATCTTGTTGATTCATTAACATTGAATTCACAGCCTACAGCAATATAATGAATGCCTAAATAAAGCTTATTTATAATGCACATCACAGCCTTCTTAGGCTTGGCAACACCAGACAGCACTTCAGCACTGTTCCTGGAGACCATGTTAAACAGCCAAATTACCAACAAAAAGCACAAACAGCTGGGCGCAGTGAGTCATGCCACTTTGGGAGGCTAAGGTGGGCAGATCACCTGAGGTCAGGAGTTCGAGACCAGCTGGCCAACATGGTGAAACCCATCTCTACTAAAAACACAAAAATTAGCCAGACGTGGTGGTTTGTACCTGTAATCCCAGGTACGTGGGAGTCTGAGGCAGGAGACTCACTTGAACCCAGGAGGCAGAGGTTGCAGTGAGCTGAGATCGTGCCACTACACTCCAGCCTGGGGGACAGAGCAAGACTCCATCTCAAAACAAAACAAACAAACAAACAAACAAAAAGACAAGACAAAACAAAACAAAAAGCACAAACATACGAAAAATGTGTGTGGCACTAAATGGGTTGCAAAAAGGACACATATATAGTTGGGGAACTGAAACAAGAAGACAGAGTACCTCCTTGCTAAGGTCAGCTGGGAAGGTATGTGGGTGACTCAGATGTTTCATTCCTTCTCCCGTGTCTGTGAATGGCCATGAAAGTGCAATAAATTTTGATTTTGGGGTTACAAATACATTTTAGTAAGGAGACAAATTCATAAATATGGAATCCTTGAATGAGGATTGACTGTAATTGCATCAGTGACAATTGTTGAATTAGACATCTGGTGGGCTATTGCATTTTTTTGATATTTGCAAGGCTGGTATAAGATAAACCTTAAACTCTAAGATGACAACTTTTTTTTTTTTTTGAGACGGAGTCTCGCTCTGTCGCCCAGGCTGGAGTGCAGTGGTGCAATCTCCGCTCACTGCAAACTCCGCCTCCCGGGCTCACGCCATTCTCCTGCCTCAGCCTCCGGAGTAGCTGGGACTACAGGTGCCCACCACCACGCCCGGAGAATTTTTTGTATTTTTAGTGGAGACGGGCTTTCACCGTGTTAGCCAGGATAGTCTCGATCTCCTGACCTCGTGATCCGCCCGCCTCGGCCTCCCAAAGTGCTGGGATTACAGGCGTGAGCCACCGCACCCGGCTTTTTTTTTTTTTTTTTTTTGAGACAGGGTCTCACTCTGTCTTGCAGGCTGGAGTGCAATGATGTGATCTCGGCTCACTGCAACCTCCACCTCTGGGGTTCAAGAGATTCTCCTGCCTCAGCCTCCCAAGTAGCTGGGATTACAGGCGTGTGAAACCACGCCCGGCTAATTTTTGTATTTTTAGTGAAGACAGGTTTCTTTTTTTTTTTTTTGAGACAGAGTCTCGCCCTGTCACCAGGCTGGAGTGCAGTGGTGTGATCTTGGCTCACTGCAACCTCTACTTCCTGGGTTCAAGCCATTCTCCTGCCTCAGCCTCCCAAGTAGCTGGGACTACAGGTGCACATCACCACACCAGCTAATATTTGTATTTTTGGTAGACGCAAGGTTTCACCATGTTGGCCAGGCTGATCTTGATCTCTTGACCTTGTGATCTGCCTGCCTCGGCCTCTCAAAGTGCTGGGATTACAGGCATGAGCCACCGCGCCCAGCTAGATATGGGGTTTCACCACATTGGCCAGGCTGGTCTTGAACTCCTGACCTCAGGTGATCAGTGCGCCTTGGCCTCCCAAAGTGCAGGGATTAGAGGCGTAAGCCACTGTGCCCTGCCTAAGATGATAACTTTCCCTCCAATTCCCTAGACATGGACTGAGATCCAAAGTCTGGGTAAATAAGAGAAAGAGGACAGGAACTTTCTTCCTCTCAGTAGCCTCCTCCCATTCCCTCTTTCCTGAATTCTTTTCTTTGAGAGAAATCATATTTAGGTTAAAGACAAAAGGAACAATAGTGCGTATAAAGCTTCTGACCTCACCCAAAAACATTATAAAATGAGCTGTAAATCCAGGGAACACAATGTCTGCACATTCTGCAGCTTTCCAGAAAATCTAGGCCAGGCAACTGGAGGGGGTAGGATGGGAGAGTGGGGGTTGGAGAATAATTTCTCACTCCTCCAGTGCTAATAGTCTCTGCAATAGGATCCTATTTATTTTCTTATTCAGTTCCCAAAAGAGCCTGTGGAGTGGGCACACAGCAATTATTAGAGTTAAGCAGAAGGTTGAGCTACATAAAATCATCTGGCTACTTAGCAGCCAGCATCAGAATCCGGGTCTTCAGATCCCACAAACTTGTTTTGTTTCTTTGAGTTTTGAGTTGGAACCAATTGAATCAGTCCCAGATGTTGATACCAGTGCATCTGTAGTTGAGAAGATAAACAATTCTTTCTAGGCCTTGAGAAATCTGCGAAATACTTTACTTTTCTACACTTGTTTCTTGAACACCTACTATATGCAAGAGGTGGGCATTGGGGTCCAAAGGTGAGTCAACTCTGACCTCCACCATGGTGGAATTCTTACTGCCCAATAAAAAGACAATGTGGGCCATAGACATCATGCACTGTCTAACAGCAATTTAGTCAATGACTGACTGCGTGCACGATGGTGGTCCCATCAAATTATCATTGTATTTTTACTATACCTTTTCTTTTCTTTTCTTTTCTTTTCTTTTCTTTTCTTTTCTTTTCTTTTCTTTTCTTTTCTTTTCTTTTGAGATGGAGTCTCGCTCTGTCACCCAGGCTGGAGTGCAGTGGCACGATCTCAGCTCACTGCAACCTCCGCCTCCCACATTCAAGTGATTCTCCCGTCCAGCCTCCCGAGTAGCTGGGATTACAGCCGCCCACCACCACATCTGGGTATTTTTAGTAGAGACGGGGTTTTATCATATTGGCCAGGCTGGTCTCGAACTTCTGACCTCAGATGATCCGCCCGCCTCAGCCTCCCCAAGTGCTGGGATTACAGGCCTGAGCCACTGCGCTGGGCCCCATTTTTACTATACCTTTTCTATGTTTGGATGTGTGTAGACACACAGATACTTAGCATTGTGTTATAATTGCCCACAGTATTCAGTACAGCAACATGCTGTCTGGGTTTGTAGCCTAGGAGCAAGAGTTTATGTTACACAGTTTAGGTGTATAGTAGGCTCTACAATCTAGGTTTGTGCAAGTACACACTATGATGTCCGCACAATGATGAAATCACCTAACAACACATTTCTCAGACGTATCTGTCATTAAGAAGCCAATGGCTGTATGTAGTTTTCAATTATCTAGTTGCCACAATAGAACACTGAAAGGAAACAGGTGAAATTAATTTAATACTATATTCCTTTAACCCAATATATCTAAAATATCATTTTCACATTTAGTCAAAATGAAAATTATTTTACTTTTTTGAGACAGGGTCTTTCTTTGTCACCCAGGCTGGAGGGCAGTGGCCTGATCATAGCTCACTGTAACCTCAAACTCTGAGGTCCAGCGATCCTCCTGCCCCAGCCGCCCAAGTAGCTAGGACTACAGGCCTGCACCACCACACTTGGCTAATTTTTTTTTTTTTTTTGAGACTTGAGTCTCGCTCTGTTGCCCAGGCTGCAGTGCAGTGGTGTGATCTCAGCTCACTGCAGCCTCTGCCTCCCGGGTACAAACAATACTTCTGCCTCAGCCTCCAGAGTAGCTGGGATTACAGGCGCCTGCCACCATGCCTGGCTAATTTGTATTTTTAGTAGAGACTGGGTTTTGCCGTCTTGACCAGGCTGGCCTCAAACTCCTGATCTCAGGTAATCCACCTGCCTCTGCCTCTTAAAATGTTGGGATTACAGGCGTGAGCTACTGTGCTTGGCCCCAGCTTATTATTTTTATTTTTATTTTTGTAGAGATAGGGTCTTGCTTGTGCAGGCTGGTCTCAAACTTCTGGCCTCAAGCAATCCTCCTGCCTCGGCCTCCCAAAGTGTTGGAATTACTGACGTGAGCCACTGCATCTGGCCCAAAAATGAAAATTCATAATTAGATATTTTACATTTTAAAAAATCTGTATTTTCAAAATTCAATATGGATATTACACTTTACAGCGTATCTAAATTTCTACTAGTCCCTCTGGTGGGGACCCATGGCCACATGCGGCTAGTGGCTACCATATTGGATGGCAAATAGCTAGAGGGGAGATATTTCTAAATGTATTTGAAAACCACTGTGGGCTCCTGGCCATAGCGAAAACCTGTACCTGTAGCACCGGGAAGGGAGAAGTTCATCCTATCTGGAAATTGTTTCTCAAAGCTTTCCAGAGGAGGGGGCTTTTGAGTTGGACTTCACTGCACTCAGAAGAGGAGGTCATCCTTGGAAAGGTAGGATCACCCATCTGGTGGCTGGTACAGGTGGATGGCGGTGGTGGGGGCTTTTTCTTGAGCCAGTTTGTTTCTGACATTCTTAAGACTGGCTTGAGTTTCGCAGCAGGATTGAGTCCTAGGAGGGGCCATCAATTTTCAGTCCTAATGCATTTGCCTAGGGCTGCGTATTAGAGCTGAGTAAGCCAGTCGCTGCTGTCTAGATGCTCCTTTCAGAGTAGTGCTTCTTTTTTTTTTTTTTTTTTTTTTTTTGTGACAGAGTCTCGCTCTGTCGCCCAGGCTGGAGTGCAGTGGTGCGATCTCAGCTCACTGTGAGCTCCGCCTCCCGGGTTCATGCCACTCTCCAGCCTCAGCCTCCGGAGTAGCTGGGACTACAGGCGCTCACCATCACGCCCGGCTAATTTTTTTGTATTCCTAGTAGAGACAGGGTTTCACCGTGTTAGCCAGGACGGTCTCAATATCCTGACCTCGTGATCCATCCGCCTCAGACTCCCAAAGTGCTAGGATTACAGGCGGGAGTCACAGCGCCTGGCCTTCAGAGTAGTGCTTCTTAAACTCAAGCAGCACCTGCACCTGGCAGGCTTGTTGAAACACTGATTCCTGGAGCCAATCCCCAGAGTTTCTGATTCAGCAGCCCCAGAGTGGGGCCTGAGAATGTGCATTTCCAACAGGTTTCCAGGGATGCTGATGCTGACAGTTAGGGAACCAGTCTTTGTGACCATTGATTGAGTGGATGAGTAAAGTCATCAAACACTCATTCAACAAACATTTTAAAATTAGTAGCCTGTGAGAGGTATTGCTTCAGCATTGGGGATACAGTGGTGAACAAGACAAGTGAAGTCCCCTCCTTCAGTGCAGCTTCCAGCATGGACATAAATAACGGACATGGTGGGTGACTCAGGGATCTGAAGCTGACCTGATCAATAATATCCCACTGTCAGCTCTGCGATTTTGATAGCTACAAAGATTACCATCTTTTGGCGTCCCAAATTATTTCTATTCCCTAAAAGAAAAATCTGTCCAAAGGGACATGCCATTTAATGAGAACCTACTATATGACAGAATTTGTGCCAGGGGTTTTGCAAATATATTTGCATTGCCTTCTGACAACATGAGAAGCACCACTACCTGCTTTTTTATAGCAGAGGTGACTGAGTTTCAGAGAGGCTGGTTAAATACCTTGCCCATATTTCTACAAACCAGTTTATGCTGCAGCTATGGTTTATCCATGGTCTTTTTGTTGGTTCATGGTATTTCCTCGATCTGGTCCTCTCAGCAACATTCCCCTACTCCTCCATTTTTTCTAATTAACTCCTCTTAATCACTCTTTGGATTCCTAAACAAGTATTGATTTTTCAGGAAAGGGTTTCTTGACTTTCTGGGTAAGTTTCAGTGGTATACTGATCTCTTATTTAATTTGCAGCGAAGGTCATATGATAGCTGCTTAATAAAATTTGTTGATTGAATGAAGGAGCTAATGAATTCAATAAAATCAGGGAAGGCTTCTTGGAGGAGGTGTACCTTGCTCCAGTGGGCTGAGAAGACATTCCACGAGACCACAGCAAGGAGAGGAGTGGCCTGGCAGCTAAAGCCAGAGACAGACGTGAACCTGGAGGTATGAAAGCCTGTGTGGGGGATCAGGTATTCTGTACAATCTTGGGGCTTGGTAGGTTTCAAGTGGAGGCCACACTGTGGGGAGATTGTAGGGGTTGGCGGGGAATTCTGATTAAGCTGTTTCAGGAAATAGCCCCAGAATGTTTGAGGGCAGCCAAACCACATATATTATTGTTTCTATTTCAGAGGAAAAGCTCAACAATTTAGGGTTCTGTGATAGGTGCATGGAGAAGGGGGTAGGGAGGAGGAACCATTGTTAAGGTTCAAGCTACAAAACCGTATTCCTGGGACCTAGAGTCCTAGCTCTGCCCCTTAAGAACATGTGATTAAGGCCAGGCACGGTGGCTCACGCCTGTAATCCCAGCACTTTGGGAGGCCGAGGCAGGTGCATCACAAGGTCAGGAGTTCGAGACCCTCCTGGCTAACACGATGAAACCCCATCTCTACTAAAAATACAAAAAAATTTAGCCAGGCTTGGTGTTGGGCGCCTGTAGTCCCAGCTACTCCGGAGGCTGAGGCAGGAGAATGGTGTGAACCTGGGTGGCGGAGCTCACAGTCAGCCGAGATCATGCCACTGCACTCCAGCCTGGGCGACTAAGCAAGACTTCATCTCAAAGAAAAGAGCATGTGATGATGGGGAAGTCACATAACCACTGTGAAACTCAATTTCTTTCTATGAAAAATAGATTTGAAAAAATCACCTAATTTATTGCATTTTGGTGAGGACTAAATGAGATAATATAGCATTGATGTACCCAGGATGACGTCTGGCACCTGACAAACATGACAAATAGTAGCTATTGCCATGAAGATGAGTTTCCTCTTGTCTCTCCTTTCCTTCTCTCTTCTCTCCCTCTTCTTCCTTTCTTCACACATGCCCATGAGAAGATTTATAAGGGGTTCTGAGCAGAGCCCTGGAACTGGTTCTTGGCATCTACGCAGATGGGATATCACAGAGGGGCTAAAGGACGGGGCCTAGGGTGGCAGGGTGAGGTGCAAGGTAAAGCCGGTCATAGGGGCATTCAGATCATTCACCTTTTGGCACCCCGGTTTCTGCATCTGTTTCAGGGTCACCATAATCCCAGCTGATCATTATTGCTACTATTATTGTCTCACTGCCTCAAGTTCCTAATCTCCTCCCAGGAAATAATGTAGCAACTGCTGAGGCCAGCAAGGGGCTGAGTCCAAATCAGATGAACACCACAGAACATGCTAATCTGAAGGGAAGTTCCTGCCTGGAGTAGAGGCTGCATTGCTCTCACCTCCACACGAAACCAAAACAAAAAAATCAAGAGAAACAAATGATGCTTAAAGCAGGAAAATCTTTCTGAGTTCACTTGGCTGCAGAGCCTTGTAGGGGACAGAATTACGGTAAATCTAAAAATAAGGCCTTGTGTGCTTTTTCATTAAATGCACAAAAGTTTTCTCTTTTCTATTTGCCTAGGGAACAATATAATCCAACAAGCATACTTTGCCTGATTTCTTTGCGTAGGACCCAGAAAAGCTCAGGGGAGAAAGAGTTCCTGAGATTGTAGTTTGTTGCTTGAAGATCAAACCCAGAGAAAGTTATTTTTATACCTAGTCTTTTTTTTTTTTTTCCTTCTCCTTTCAACTGTGTGGTATTTATCCTTAGAATTAGGGGGTTTGTCTTGTTAAACAAAATATTTTTTTTCCTTGATTTTAAAAGGAGTACATGTTCATTATAGAAAATTAGAAACTACTAAAAAAAAGGAAGAAGAAAATGACATCTGTCATTCAAAGCTAGCCATGGTTAATGCTTCATGACTTTTTTTCTTCTAGACTTTTTTTTTCTACGCTTCTTTCATTTATTTTTATTTTTGAGATAGAGTCTCACTCTGTCAGCCAGGCTGGAGTGCAGTGGCGTGATCTCGGCTCACTTTGACCTCCGCCCCAGTGGGCTCAAGTGATTCTCGTGCCTTAGTCTCCCGAGTAGCTGGGATTACAGGTGTGCGCCACCATGCCTGGCTAATTTTTGTATTTTTAGTAGAGACGGGGTTTCACCATGTTGGCCAGGCTGGTCTGGAACTCCTGACCTCAGGTGATTCACCCACCTTGGCCTCCCAAAGTGCTGGGATTATAGGCGTGAGCCACTGCACCTGGCCAATGCTGAGTATTGTCAGACTTGTCAATTTTTGCCTTTCTGGTGGATGAAAATGATATATCTTTATTTTAGTTTTCATTTTCTTGATTTGTTAATAAAGTTGAATGCCTTTTTAAAAAATCTTTTGCCATTTAAATTTTCTCCTTTTTTGAAATGTCTCTAGTGTCTTTTGCCCATTTTTCTGGCGGGCTTTTGTCTTTTTTTTTTTTTTTTTTAAGAATTCTTTATGTACTCCACGTATTATTCCTCGGTCAATATTGTCAGTATTTTCTATCAGTTTTGGCCTTGTTTTTTCACTTTTCTTTTTTCTTTTTTTTTTTTTTTAAAATACAACTTTATTTCTTTTACAGATGAGGTCTTGCTCCATCACCCAGGCTGGAGTGCAATGGTATGGTCACAGCTCACTGCAGCCTCCAACTTCTAGGCTCAAGCAATCCTCCCACCTCAGCCTCCTGAGTAGCTAGGCTACAGGTGCATGTCACCATGCCTGGCTAATTTTTTTTTTTTTTTTGTAGAGATAGGGTCTTGCCATGTTGCCCAGGCTGGTCTCAAACTCCTGGGCTCAAGTGACCTGCCTGCCTCAGCCTCCCAAAGTGCTGAAATTACAGGCTTGAGCCATTGCATTCAATCACATTTTTGAATTTATTAGTTTGATGAAGGTTGATGCTTTTTTGGAGTGTCTTATTTAAGAAATCTTTCCTTACCCTGAAGTTATCAATATCTTCTATATTTTCCCCCAAATTTAAGTTATGCTTTTTATTTTAGTCACTATAATACCTGAACCTGATGTGTGTGTGTGTGTGTTAAAGTAGGGATCAGAATTTCATTATATCTTCCATCTGAATAACTGGTTGTCCATAACCATTTATTGAATAGTCCATCTTTAACCACTACCAACACACAATGCAAACTCTTTTCCTATCATAGATATTCATAAATGCATGGGTCCATGGATCTGTTTCTGGGCTTAATTCTCCCCCAATTAGTGTATATCTCTCTCCACATATCAATACTATACTATCTTAGTTTTTATAATTTTATAACAAATTTTGATATTTCACAGAGCAAGTTTACCCACTTTGTTATTCTTCCTCAAATTTGTCTAAATTACAATCACAATTTATATTAATTGTCTAAATTATTTGCCATTTGCTCTTGATCATTCATTTCAAATTAGGTGTTCAAATTCTTTGGAAAACTCCGCTGATATTTGCATTTCAATTGGACTGAATTTGCAGATCAGTCTGGGAACAGTTGACATCTATATATCAAAACTTCCTATCCATGAACAGAGTTCCTCTCTCTTTTTCCATTTGTGTCTTTTAAAATGTGATTTAACAAGTTTTATAATTTTCTCCACAGAGGTCTTGCACATTTTTTACTAGAATTATTTTTGTTGCCATAATACTTTTTTTTTTTTTTGATACAGAGTCTTGCTCTGTCACTCAAGCTGGAGTGCAGTGGTGTGACCTGGGCTCGATGCAACCTCTGGCTTCTGGGTTCGAGCAATTCCTATGCCTCAGTCTCCCAAGTAGCTAGAATTACACGCGTGTGCCACCACGTCCGGCTAATTTTTTTTTTTTTTAGTAGAGACAGCGTTTTACCATATTATCCAGGCTAGTCTCAAACTCCTGGCCTCAAATGATCTGCCTGCCTCGGCCTTCCCGAGTGCTGGGATTACAGGATTGAGCCACTGCGCCCGGCCAGTAAGTTGTATTTTTAAAATTACACTTTTAACTGATGGTTATTTGGTTGTAAAAATGTAATTGAGTTTCATTTACTGATAACAATTTTGTTAATTTTCTTATTCTTTCTAAGCATTTACAGTTTTTATTGGTGTTTGAATATTGTCTGTAGACAATCACATAATTTGGGAATAAAGAATTTTTGTACCTTTATTTGCTGACTATTAGGGAAATTCTTCTAATTACTCACCATTAAGTATAATATTTATTTTGGATTTTTGCAAATATTCTTTTTCTAGTTAAGGACATTCCTTTTTATTTCTTTATTTCTTTTTCTTTCTTTCTTTTTTTTTTTTTTTTTTTTTTGAGATGGAGTTTTGCTCTTGTTGCCCGGGCTGGAGTGCAATAGCTTAATCTCGGCTCACCGCAACCTCTGCCTCCTGGGTTCAAGCGATTCTCCTGCCTCAGCCTCCTGAGAAGCTGGGATTACAGGCATGCGACACCATGCCTGGCTAATTTTGTATTTTCAGTAGAGACGGGGTTTCCATGTTGGTCAGGCTGATCTTGAACTTCCAACCTCAGGTGATCTGCCCACCTCTGCCTTCCAAAGTGCTGGGATTACAGGCGTGAGCCACTGCGCCCGGCCCTACATGATTTTTTTTTTAAAAGAAAGCTTAGCAAACTGAAGTAGAAAGAAATGGCGGGGCAGTGAGACCCGTATGGAGGTTGCCGAGATTGCGTCACTGCATTTCAGCCTGGGCAACAGACCAAGACTTCATCTCAAAAAAAAAAAAAAAAAAAATCATGTATGAGTGTTGAATTTTAAATAGCTTTTTGTGTGACAACTCATATGATCTTGTCATTTATCTCCCTTAACTTGTTAAAATGATGAATGCCCAAAATGCATACCTAATTTAAGCCAAATTTGATCATGTGGACTATCTTTTTTTTTTTCTATGATTGCCGGCTTTGATTTACTAAAATTTTGTTTGGGGACTGTCTAAGTTCACATGAAATATTGGCTAATGATTTTTCATTTTTATATTATTTTGCCTTATTTCAATAGCAAAGCTGTACTTTTCTCATCAAATGAGTGGGAAATTTATTCTCCTCTTTCTGTTCCCTGCAAGAGTCTGAAGTGATATGTAATTACCTGTTCCTTGACATTTAGTTAGAACTTGCTTTAAGAACTGCTGGGCCTGGGCTGGGTGCAGTGGCTCATAATCCTAGCACTTTGGGAGGCTGAGGCGGGCCGATCACTTGAGGTCAGGAGTTCAAGACCAGCCTGGCCATCATGGTAAAACCCCGTTTCTACTAAAAATACAAAAGTTAGTTGGGCATGGTCGCACTTGCCTGTAGTCCCAGCTACTTGGGAGGCTGAGGCAGGAGAATCACTTGAGTTTGGAAGGCGGAGGTTGCAGTGAGTTGAGGTAGGACTACTGCACTCCAGCCTGGGTGATAGAACGAGACTCCGTCTAAAAAAAGAACAAAATGAAAAACCAACCTTCCCTGCCAAAAAAAAAAAAAAAAGAGAAGAACTGCTGGGCCTGGAAGTTATTTATGGAATAGTTTTATAGATTTAATTTCTTAATAAAATATATTTTTTAAATTGACATATGGTTGTGTGCGGTGGCTCACACCTGTAATCCCAGCACTTTGGAAGGCCGAGGTGGGAGAATCACTTGAGCCCATGAGTTTGAGACCAGCCTGGGCAACATGGCGAGATTCTGTCTCTATTTATTAAAAAAATCAGTTAATATACAATCTTTTTTTTGATAGATTTAATTACTTTAATGGTTAAAGGAAGAGTCAAGTTTTCTAATTATTTTTTAGTCAGTTCTGGTAGAATTCTTTTCTAGGAATTTTTCCATTTTATCTAAGTTTTAAAATTTATTGGCATAAAGTCATTCATAGTGTGTTTTATTATCTTTTAAATCTTCGCTCTATCTGTAATTGCTCATTCCTTTTATTATTCCTAATGTTATTTTTTGAGCCTCACATAATTTTCTTATTGATCATTCTCACCTAAAATTTATCAATTTTATTAGATTTCATAAAGAACCAACTTCGTTAAAGTTCTCTATTTTTGTTTTCTATTTTACCAATTTCTGTTCTCATTTTCTTATTTTCTTATGTCTACTTTCCTTGGGTTTATCCTGTGGTTCTTTTCTTTTTTTTTTTTTTTGACAGAGAGTCTCTCACTCTGTCACCCAGGCTGGAGTGTAGTGGTGTTATCTCGGCTCACTGCAACCTCTGCCTCCCGGGTTCAAGTGAGTCTCCTGCCTCAGCCTCCGGAATAGCTGAGATTACAGGTGTGCACTGCCACACTGGGCTAATTTTTTTGTGTTTTTAGTAGAGACAGTGTTTCACCATGTTGGCCTGGCTGGTCTCGAACTTCCGACCTCAGGTGATCCACCCACCTCAGCTTCCCAAAGTGATGGGATTACAGGCATGAGCCACTGTGCCTGGTCCTATCCTGTGTTTATTTTCTAATTCCTTAAGTTGGATGTTTAGTTTATTACATTTCAGCATTTCTTGTTTTTCTAATCTTTTTTTTTTTTTTTTTGCTTGATTGATTAAGACCAGGTCTTGCTCTGTCACCCAGGCTAAACTGCAGTGGCACAAACATGGATCACTTGCAGCCTCAACCTCCTAGGCTCATGTGATCTTCCTGCATCAGCCTCCCTAGTGTCTGGGACTACAGTCATGAGCCACCACATCCTGCCAATTTTTTTATTTTTTGCAGAGACAGGGGTCTTACTGTGTTGCCTGGGCTGGTTTTGAACTCCTGGGCTCAAGAAATCTGCCCATTTTGGCCTCCCAGAGTGCTGGGATTACAGGCGTGAGCCACTGCACCTGGCCATCTAAGCATTTACAGTAACAGATTTCCCCCTTTGGTGTTGATTTAGTTGTGTTCCATACATTTTGACATATAGTATTTTCATTGACATTCAGTTCTAAATATGTTGTAATTTCTACTTTCATTGCTTCTTTGATTTTTGACTTATTTAGATATAAGCTCATAAATTTTCAAAAGCGTAAGGTTCTCTTTGTTATCTTTTTGTTATTTATTTCCAGCTGAATTGCTTTGTGGTTAAACACTGTATATATGCAAGGTTTCTGAATTTTGTTGGATTTGCTTTATAGACTGGTAGAAAAGATTTCATGTGTTCACTGAAAACCATATGGATGACACTATATACACATTATCCTGACTCCTCAAGAATTCCCAAATACACAATAATATTTATTAAACAAATGAGGAAACTGAGGCCAAGAGGGGCAAATAGAGAAGGTAGGTGTTAATTCAGGTTGATTTAACTCAGTTTTTTTTACTTATGTAACTGCTTAATCAGTCATTTGGAAAATAAGATAAAAGAATCTGGGATTATTGGTAAATAAGAATTTAAGGGCTGTCTGGGGATTTGCTCTTGTGATATTAGTGCTAGCTCTTTATTTATTTATTTATTTATTTATTTACTTATTTTTATTTATCGATTCGTGATATCCGTTGAGGGCTCCCTGAGCTGGACTCTGGACCAGGACACGAATCAGGCTCTTATCCTTGTGAACTTCATGTGTCCTGACCTGCTTCTTAGCATTGTGAGATTATTTATTTATTTATTTGTTTATTTATTTTTTGTGACGGAGTTTCACTCTTGTTGTCCAGGCTGGAGTGCAATGGTGTGATCTCGGCTCATTGCAACCTCCACCTCCCAGGTTCAAGCAATTCTTCTGCCTCAGCCTCCCAACTAGTTGAGATTACAGGCATGTGCCACCACACCTGGCTGATTTTGTATTTTTAGTAGATACGGTTTCACTGTGTTGGCCAGGCTAGTCTCGAATCCCTGACCTCAGGTGATCCACCTGCCTCTGCCTTCCAAAGTGCTGGAATTACAGGCATGAGCTACTGTGTCCGGCCGATTATTTATTCTTTTAGTGAGATACAAAAAGAATCTCCTACCAGTCATGTGGAGGAAATTGTTGAATAAATAGAAGTTGCAAATGCCAGTAATGAGCAGGAGCTAATTTCACTCTGATTGTTGTGGTGACATTTCTATTATTGCTGGTCATTGTTGCATATTTTTGGCCTTTCCCTCTTCCAAGTCTCTCTCCCTACCTCCTGGTCCTAGCTACCCCTCTGGTTTCCATCTCCAACTCTTTTTTGGAAAAGTTCACCTGATCCCATCACTGTGGTTTTCTCATGAGTTAATGAATGCCTCACACCTGATGAACACTGGCTGTTAATCAGCAGCAGTGCAATTACCCTCCTCACCATCGTCCTTACTAGAAATGCCTTCACTGCCTTCTCATTGTCCTCAAATTAAAGGCCAAGCACCTTAGCATGACTCATGGAAACCAGGCCCTGCTTTCTCTCAGCCTTAATTCTCAGCACTTTCCCATCCTCCCTAGTCCAGCCACAGAAGCTCTTGCAAGTTCCCAAATGCTCCATGTTCTCTCAACCACAGCTCTTCGCACAGGCTGCTTTCTCTGCTAAGAATGCCCTTCTAGGAATCCAGGCACTGCGTCCCAGGACCCAGGCATTCACAGACGACAAACGCAGAGAGGAGACTTTAAAAGGGCTTGGCTCTCAGAAGTTTATCCCAGTTGGGCAGAGTGTGTGTGAGTCGAACGCTGGATGCTGGCTGCCTGTGAGCTGCGTCTCTAGCCCTAATTTACCTCTATTTCTTGTCTTAACTGACCCTCGACTCTCTGCTGAGGACACCATTTGCCCTTGGCCTTTGAGAGTTAAGGTTTTAAAAAATTCCTGACTCCAGATGTGGAGGCAGAGGCTGCCTTCTCCTGCTTTTCATTGCCACTTCCAGATCCTTGCACACCTGCCACTGTTCAGCCTCCCTCTCCTCTCCAAACCTTCACTCACATTTCATGCAGTGACTCTGCCTCTAGGACCAGGCAGTGGCTGGGTGCTTTCTCATGTAGTAGGTGTCTCAACACATCTTCCCAAACCACCTTGCAGGAAAGTTACGCTTACCCCTGCTTTACAGATGGAGAAATTAGAAGCTTAAAGAGGTGAATGTTTGCTCAAAGTCTTGGCCAGGGTTGCAAACTCACACCTGCTTCTGAGTCTGTGTTCTTTCCCCTATTCTGTGGTCTTGGAAAGTTTAAGGTTATGTCACTGCTGATACTAAGTGGTGACCACGGGCAAGTCACTGGCCTTTTATGGACCGCAATTCTTTCATTTTAAAGCTGGGGAGACCCATATCTATCTTCCCCTTTCATGGGGTTGTTGGATATTTCAAAGCAACTAGAAAGCTCTTTCTAGAAGACACATGAGCTTTAAAAGGCCAGTTGAAAGGTCCAATCCTCAGCTCACACACTGTCCAAAATGGGATACACCTCTGAGAGATGAGCCATTTAAGGTCGCCTCTCTGCGTTTGTCGTCTGTGAATGCCTGGGTCCTGGGATGCAGTGCCTGGATTCCTGGAAGGGCATTCTTAGCAGAGAAAGCAGCCTGTGCAAAGAGCTGAGGTTGAGAGAGCACGTAGCATTTGGGAACTCGTAAGGGCTTCTATGGCTGGACTAGGGAGGGTGGGAAAGTGGTGAGAATTGAGGCTGAGAGAGAGCAGGGCCTGGTTTCATTTATTTATTTATCCATTCATGATATCCATTGAGGGCTCTCTGAGTTGGACTCTGGACTAGGACAGGAATCAGGCTCTTGTCCTTGTGAACTCCATGTGTCTTGACATGCTAAAGTGCTTGGGCTTGAATGTGAGGACAATGAGAAGGCAGTGAAGGCGTTTCTTGTAAGGACGATGCTGATGAGACTAATTTCCCTGCTGCTGCTAACAGCCAGTGTTCATCAGGTGCGAGGCATTTCTTCATTAACTCATAATGCACTCAACAGCCATTGTAAGGGAGATAGATGTTATTCTCATTTTAAGGTGAAGAAGCCATGAGAAAACTAAGGTTCAGAGATGTTAAGTAACTGACCCCGACCCAAAGGATACACAGGTGGTCTGTTGTTGACCCAGACTTCAACCCAGGCTATCTGACTCTAGGGGCCACTCTCTTAACCCCGCCCTTCTCCTCAGTGGTCGGAGCTGAAGTATTATCTTGCTTGATTTTTCAGTTTACCTTTTTGAGAGTTAAATCTGTGTGGAGGAGGAAGGGAGGAGAGACTAGAAGCAGAGAGGCCCATGGGAGGCTCTGGTTCAGGCAAAAGAGGATGGTGAGTTTAATCTTGCGGGGGGGGTGACTTTGAAATTTGGCAAATTCAAGAGGCTTTAGGAAATTAGAATGAATAGTACATTGATCCACTCACTCAGCAGCTACTATCTGTCTGTTTAGAGGCAGGGTCTTGCTCTGTCATCCAGGCTGGAGTGCAGTGGTACAATTATGGTTCACTATAACCTCAATTTCCTGGGTGCAAGTGATCCTCCTGCCTCAGCCTCCCAAGTAGCTGGGAATACAGGTGCGTGTCACTACTAACAATTTTTATAGAGATGGATTCTGTCTATGTTGCCCAGGCTGGTCTTGAATTCCTGGCTTCAAGTGATTCTCCTGCCTTGGCCTCCCAAAGTGCTGGGATTACAGGTATAAGCCGCCATGCCTAGCCATCTGTTTATTGAGCAGCTAAGATGTGCCAAGCCCAGAAATAGCCAGGCCTGGGTTGGGGGGTGGCCCGGAAAGATTGCTGGTCTGTGAGTGAGAGGGGTGAGTCAAAAGTGACCTCACCAGATAAGGAGAGTTCTTCCTGAAATGAAGGTGCAGCCCACACCACTGCTTGAGGCAGAAGGAGTTGAGGGGAGCCTCCTGGAAGGTTCCCATCCTGCAGGTGGGAAGTGAGGGCCATCTGCAAGTGGGGCCGCCTGTAGTTTCCACCTGGCTGTGATGGGTTCCTTTTTGGCTCAGGTTGAGGTTTGCCTTGGCATGGTTCCTCATTAATTACCCTTAGAGGTAATTCTGCAAATGCCAGTAATGACCAGTAGTTAATCTCTCTCTCTCCTGCTTGCCTCGCTTCTTCGTTTTTTCTTTAATGGGCCATCCAACCTTGTTGGAATGTTTACCAAAGCAGAATAGTTAGAGATGTAAATAAATGAATTTACCTTGTCTAAAGGATCTGGAGATAGAATTAAGGTGAGAGGAGTAATTTACAGGTGAATAATTACTTGGAAACCTCAGCAGAGAGACTGCTGGGGTTCTCTAATTATTTCTCTTCTCCCAATTTTCTCTTCTTTGAACTGCCAGCACGGGGGTGTACGGGGGTGGCATGGGGGGCTGGAGATGTTATTCTGGATTTCCCCTTGTGATTGTGAAATTCCTTCTGGGGAGGGCCTTGCCAGGATGTAGGGTTGTGACTTCCATGGCACTTTTCACACCATGACTTCATTCAGATCTTCGGTGAGCGCTCTAGGTGGATGGTATGGATAGTCACGTTTATGGATGGAGAAATTGAGGTTCCTATATGTGAAGTCATTCCCCACAAGCCACACCACAGATCAGTTGCATATTGTGGCTCAGACCCAGGTTTCTGACACTCCCCCCGCCCTACAGCTGCCTACAGGGCTTCCTCACCTGCCAGGCTGCCTTCTCCCTTCCCCAGGCAGGCCCTTGCCCCCTCCCAAACACCCCAGGCCTCATGGAGCCGCAACATTCTTTGGCGAACAACCTGCTCCGTCTTCCCTGTAAGCTAGTGGCCGCGCCCCTTCCTTACGCAGCTCATTTTCCATTTTAAGATTTCCTGTTTGAACTAAAGGGCAAAGATCTCAGCAGTATCAGCCTGGAGCCGGGCTTCTGTGTGTATAAAGGGGAGCCCTGGTCCCTGCCCTCTGTTTGTCCACTGGCCTTATCGACGGAGCCCAAGTCCCAAGTTCAGAGGCTTCAGTTCCTTCCCGATTTGCTGGGTAAAGTCCGGCCCTTCCGTGCGGGCGGCCAGGGCGGGTGGCCAGCCTGGAGCCAGGGGTCATTTATGGCCGGGCAGTGCTTCCGTCCTGCCTGGCAAGCCACTGGCTGCTGCTGACAGACAGACGGATGATGGAGAGACAAGGGCTCTTAGGGGTGCTTTCTCTTTCCCGTCCTTCCCTTTGTCCTCGGCTGAGGGCTGACTCCTCTGGGGCTCTGCTGGCCTGGCAGCCATATGTCCCTGTAAATAGGGACAGACAGGGAGGAGGCCTGGGTTCCCTGAAGCGTCCTTGAAATTATATCTTCTTATGGGGTTGATTTGGCTCTCCAGGCCAGCATATACACTCACACTCACACACACATTCATGCTCAAGCACACACTCCCAGATCAAAACCGAGGCTCTCTATAGCTGAGTCCTTTCTCAGAGACACTGAGCTGGTGCCATTTTTATGGGGGATAATAAGAACTGTATCTCAGGAAGAACGGCATGTTAGTTCCAAGATCCTTTCATCTCCTATGTCTCATCTGATCTGGAGGAAAATCAGGAGTCATCCAGATAGTTATCACCTGCATTTTACAGATGAGAGAAACTGAGAATCGATGGCTTCATTTAATCATCCCTTTATTCGACCGGAGTTCCTAGGGAGCTTGCATCCACCAGGTGCTAAGGATTAAGAGGTGAAGTAGGTACAGTCCCTCTTCAGGTTGCTCGGGAAGTCAGTGATTGCAAGGCAGGGCACCAAATGCCAGAAGCAGCACCCTGGGGTGCCATGGGAGGTGGGAGTCAGGGCATGAGTTGGGGCTGGGGAAATGATCCCATAAGGTTTGTCCAAAACCCCTGTGAAGCACAAGGAGACCCGGAGAAGGGCTGTAGCTCTTGATGGTGTGCACACGACACATCCTACCTTTGAGTCTAGGTACAAATTGTGCATGAGGCTCTCTCTGTAGTGAAAGTCAGCCCTAGAGACACAGAGGAGAGGCTTCCTCTATTTGTGAACTGCTTTATCTCCAGGGCCTAAAATGGAGCACTTGATAAATATTTGCTGTTGAATGGACACATACTACATACACACGTGCACACACAGTGCATGCCACTCTATCTCAGAGCTATAGAACCTACAACCTGAAGGAAGCTTCTAGAATATGCAGATTGACGGCTGGGGGCAGATCCAGAGCCAGAGCCATGGTGACCTGATTCTGGATCTCATGTGCATTCCCTAAAAGACCATGGGACTAGGTATTGATGCACCCAAGTTCTGGTCTCCTTTACAACAGCTTTCAACTTTGTGTGACCTAATTTTTTTCCATTGCAAAGTAAGGGGCCCTGTTGGCTGACCTCAGGAAGCCCCTTTTTCTGCTCTAACATTTAGTTAGTCTGGAAATGGGCAAATGGCACTAGGCAGGAATTTCTCCAAGCTGAGGAGAGTCCTTCTCTTTCCAGCCTGATACAGCAGGCTTCTGTCTGGTCTCCCTTGCCAACCCTTGTTGCCAGAAAAATGTCGGCCCCGTGGTCACTGCTGCTGGCCCTCTGGGCTCCTTTTTGCCTTCCCTGCTGCCTGCTGGCATGGGGGGGTGAGGGGCTACCATGTGGCTATTCTCCCACCCCCAGGCCCAGCCTCCCCATTCACTTCATCAGAACCAGGTGTCTGGGAACTGAGGAGTCTGGGGATGACAGGGTGTCGCTAGGCTCTTCCAGGCTGTGGTCAGCCCAGAGCCCCAGAGCCTGTGCAGAGTCCTGCCTGGGGACTGTCCCATCTGACCTGCCCTTCCTCCTTCCCTCTCATGGCTGCCGATGTGTGGCATGGTCTGCAGTAAATTTCTCTTGAGGCTCAGAGACTTCAGCAATGGCTATGAAAGATGTGGAGTCCCCAGTGTGCCCTCAGCCTGCAGTCAGCATCTTTTCTGGGAGGTGGCACTTCAAGAGGTCATGGAGAAAAACTGTCTCCATCAGACCACCCCACCGGGCAGCCACTCCCACTTTGAGCCTTTCCCAATGGCGTCCATGCCCCTTCCACATGATTTTCCTCCCCTCCCCCACTGTGTTGTCCTTTTCTATCCCCTCTCTCTGGGAGGGAACCCGGGACAGTGGAACTTGAAGTTGGAAAGACCAGGGAGCCTTTAAATCCCAGCCCTGCTGCAAATCAGCAGTATGACTTGAGCCCCAGGTTTTTCATCTGTAAAATAATTACTTTTTCCCAGGCTTGTTATGAAGATTCTATGAGATTATAGTGCATTAAAGCCCTGGGCAGGTAATAGTAGTGAACAATACTGTAGAATTAGCTATGTACTAGGCACTGTTCCAAGCATTCCTCAACCCTAGGAGGAAGGGACTGTTTACTCCCATTTTACAGGGAGGTTAAGTCATGGCCCAAGGTCCGGTAACTTGTAGGCGGCAGAGCTGGGGTCATGAATCTAGAAGACTGGCTTGTTTTTGTTTTTTGAGACAAGGTCTCTCTCTGTTGCCCAGCCTGGAGTGCGGTGTAATGGCACAATCATGGCTCACTGCAGCCTCGACCTCCCTGGGCTCAGGTGATGCTCCTACCTCAGCCCCCTAAGTAGCTGGAACCACAGGTGTGTGCCACTACACCTGGCTAATTTTTGTACTTTTTGTAGAGACAGGATTTCACTATGTTGCCCAGGCTGGTCTCCAACTCTTGGGCTATTCTCTAACTCTTGGGCTGAAGCAATCTACCAGTCTTGGCCTCCCAAAGTGCTGAGATGACAGGTGTGAGCCACTGTGTCCAGCAGTCTGACTCTTAAACAGTTCTTTACAACCTTGAGATGTGTGTGCTTACTGTTTCTTGGGTCCAGTTGCCCTCAGCTAATTTGGGAGCTGCGAGCATTTGCATTGATGAGACTGATTCTTTTTTTTTTTTTTTTTTTGAGACGGAGTTTCACTCTTGCCACCCAGGCGGGAGTGTAGTGTCGCGAACTCAGCTCGCTGCAACCTCCACCTCCCGGGTTCAAGTGATTCTCCCACCTCGGCCTCCTGAGTAGCTGGGGTTACAGGCACCCACCACCACACCTGGCTAATTTTTGTATTTTTAGTAGAGACAGGGTTTCGCCATGTTGGCCAGGCTGGTCTGGAGCTCCTGACCTCAGGTGATCCACCCGCCTAGGCCTCCCAAAGTGTTGGGATCACAGGCATGAGCCACCGTGCCTGGCCAGATAAGACTGGTTCTTAAGCCATCTTGGGAGTTTCATTCACCCCTTTTCTCCCTTTCTTACCTTCCCACATCCTCTCCACACGTCAAGGGCTGGGCTCTGGCTCCATTTTCTAGTTCTGTACCCATGAATGGGAGCAAAGCACCTTAGGCCAAAGTTTTAAGAGGCATAAACTGAAGCAGGGTTTGTCTTTGGGGTCTGCCAGTTAAAAGGAGGCCAGAAAATGGCCTCTGAGTGATTCACTTCAACAGACACTAACAAGACAGGGCAGAGGCTGCTGCCACAGAACTTACAGCCAGTGCTGTTGCTGGCAGGATCCCCCCTACCCAGGCTAGGCTGTCAGGAGCAAGAGGGATGTGTGTCTTAGCTTTAGCACCTGCAAGCCCCAGAGGCCAGTCTGGAAGGGATCTGGGAAACCAGATCAGAGAGGAAGAGGCTGTGCCCATTTCACAGAGAGGAAGGGTAAGGTTTAAGGCCCAAACCCAGCACTCTGACTCTTGACTGGGTGATTTCTGTGACTCCTTTCTTCCTTTTACATTTTGTCTCTATTTTTTTTTTAATTTTAATTTTTAATTTAATTTAATTTTTTATTTCCATAGGTGTTTGGAAAACAGGTGGTATTTGGTTACAAGAGTAATCCTTTAGTGGTGCACTCATCACTGAGCAGTATACACTAAACCCAATTTGTAGTCTTTTATCCCTCACCCTCCTCCCACCCTTTTCTCCAAGTCCCCAAAGTCCATTGTGTCGTTCTCATGCCTTTGCATCTTCATAGCTTAGCTCCCACATGTGAGTGAGAACATACGAAGTTTTTTCCATTTCCTGAGTTACTTCACTTGGAATAATAGTCTCCAGTTCCATCTAGGTTGCTGCGAATGACATTAGTTCATTTCTTTTTATGACTGCATTATCTCTATTTTCAAAACTCCAGGAGAGAGAAGAAGGCTCCAGCGACCCACAATGGATGGAAGTCCCACATGTAGATAGGGGCTCTGGAAGGAGTTTGTTGCCTGTTCTGAGAAGGGGCATGAGGCAGGGTGAGGATGAGGGAGTTTTAGCAGCAGGAGAGGAGATGAAGCGACTTGCTCAGAGACACAGAACTTTTCTGCTTCCAGGAAGACAGTATGACTGTATCACTTCTCGTCTGGCAAGCTGAAGGCTCCTTTTTGAGACAGAGTCATGCTCTGTCTCCCAGGCTGGAGTGCAGTGGTACGATGAGAGCTCACTGCAGCCTTTACCTCCCAGGCTCAAGTGATCCTCCTACCTCAGCCTCCTGAGTAGCTGGGACCACAGTTGTGCACCACCACGCCCAGCTAATTTTTAGATTTTTTTTGTAGAGACAGGATCTCACTGTGTTGCCCAGGTTTGAGACGGCCTTCTGGGCAGATAGTTTGAGGCAACAAACTAGAAGCAGCACAGTGAGAAGCACTTGTTCTGGGAACGCAGAGCCTTGAGTTTGCAGCTCTGCCACAAAGTCACTGCATGGTCTGGAGTGTGGCTCTTCCTGTCTGGACTCACCTGTCCCAGCTGCATAAAGACGCCCCTTCCACTGACCACACGTCTCCAGACAGATCCAGGCTCAGGCTCAGTCAACCATTCTCATGTTTTGTTTTGTTTTTTTTTTCCCTGAGACAGGGTCTCGCTCTCTTGCCCAGGCTGGAGTGCAGTGTAGTGGCACACTCACGGCTCACTGCAGCCTTGATTTGCTAGGCTTAAATAATCCTCCCACCTCATCCACTAGAGTAGCTGGGACTACCAGCACACACCACCACATCTGGGTAATTTGTAAAAATTTTTTGTAGAGACGAGGTCTCACCATATTGCCCAGGCTCATTCCCATCTTCTTGCATTAGGGATCAGGGTACAGGAGTAGTTATAGGCTGGGGAAGAGAAAATCTTTATTTTCTATTTTCCAGTCATTTAATTCTTCTGTGAGTCGCTCCTGTAACATCTACTGCAGGTGAGAGAGTTTCCTTTTAGTTTCTAACAAGAAATGCATAGTTTTCTTCTTGTGACTTGAAATAAAAAAAAGAAAACAGGGGTAGCGATAGAATGCCTTACCTAGGACAGGGGTGAGATTGAAAGGGGAACCTCAGTTCTAAGGCAACATTGGTTGTAGGTCACGTTTTTAATTCAATACTCGCCTTTACGGGACGGGGAAGGAAGATGCATAGTCACCATGAGCATCTGTTGTAAGTTGTAGCCAGACTTCAGAAATGGCCAAATGTGAAAAAAAAAAAAAAAATAGGTGTGTTAGGATGGAGGAAATACGATATTTACTTAGAAATGAAAATCGATTGCCTTTAACTTATGATAAGATAATTATGTTCCTCTGAGTCATTGTCATGCATTTGTGTTCATAAACCTCCCTCATTAAGTAGTAAGGGTACGCATTTTATCTTAATTCGTTTTTTATAGGGCTGTGAATTCGTGCATTTATCTACCTTTGTTTTCCTGTGTAGACACAAGGCTGCCTGGCCTCCCAGAGGTGAGATAACTTATTATCTAACAACTATTTCCCTGGAGCCCAGCCTGAGCTGAAGTGGGCTTTCATTTCTCCTCTTACTGCCTTGCAGTGTAACTTTGGGTACACTTTATCTGCCTGCCTCTGTTTTCTGGTCTAGGTGAAGTTAATATATTAAGTCTCTCACAGGGCTATTGAAAGGATTAAATGAGATACAGTTATATCACTTCTATGAAGGAGGAGCTGATGCTGCCTAAAACCCATGCATGAACTCAGCCATTCCTCACTACTGTCTCAGTTAACAAGAATGGCCCATGTAAACCTGAATTGGTGTTGGCTTGATAATGGGATGTCCTGAGAAGGGGCAGGAGAAAGTCTCTGAGAATGGAGCCAGTTCTGATGGGGGCTCAGCGATCGCATTGCCTGGGTTCAAATCCTTGCTTGACAACTCACCAGCTGCATGACGTTGAACATACCGTCATGTAACTCTTTAGGTCTCAGTTTTTTCATCTGCAAAATGGGAGTAGTAATAGTATGTACGCGATAGAATAGTTGTGAGGATTCAATGGGAATATCAAATGTGTGTATAGAATTTAGTGCAATCAATAAGAGCTCTATTGATTTTTAATCAAAATATGTGCCAGACCTTGTACTAGACACTTTACATATATTAGCAGCTGACACCAGCAGGTTCCCCTAAAAGCTTGAATCACCTCTCCTGGGTCTGATCTTTGTGGAGGATCCTGGGTTAAGATGGGAGCTTTGGTGATTGCTGGAGAGCTCCACAGGGCAGCGGCTCAGCATTGTCAATCTCTCCTTGGGCAAACCTTACCTTTGTGTCTGACAAAGTCACTTCTAATAGCAGAGTCCCTCTGAAACTCCTTAAGTTTCAGGGAGGCAGGCCAGTACCACTTGTTGGATACTCTCTGGGTTCCCAGCATCTCAAAATACTTCATAGACTTCAGCTCAGTCGATCCTTGTGCAGACCCCACGGTGCCAATGTTATTATCCGATTTTGCAGCTGAGGGATGTCATAGTGTGGGTCGTTAAAGACCATGGGCTCTGGAGCTATACTCCTTGGATTCAAATCCAGGTTCTTCCATCAACTAACTGTATGACCACGGGTACTTGACTTCTAAGATCTGTGCCTCAGTTTACTTTTCTGTTAAATGGGAATAGCAGCCAAATTTCATGGGTGATAGTGGAAATTCCATTAGCTATTTAATGATTCCCCATAAATGGTAGCAGGAGGCTGATGCTGCTGGCGAAAAATGATCAGAAAGGAGAAGTCCCGGCCGGGTGCAGTGGCTCACACCTGTAATCCTAGCACTTTTGGAGGCCGAGGTGGGTGGACCACCTGAGGTCAGGAGTTTGAGACCAGCCTGGCCAACTGGTCTACTAAAAATACAGAAATTAGCTGGGCGTGGTGGCACACCCCTGTAATCCCAGCTACTCGGGAGGCTGAGGAAGGAGAATCACTTGAACCTGGGAGGTGGAGGTTGCAGTGAGCTGAGATTGTGCCATTGCACTTCAGCCTGTGGGACAGGAGAAAGACTCTCTCTCTCAAAAAAAAGAAGTCCTACATCTAGGGTACTTAGCCAGGAAGAAGTAGAAGTAAGTCCGCCGCCTGGAATCCAGATAGGCTTGACTGTAAAGCTTATGCCCTGATCAACAGTATTGTGTTTTCCTCCTTAGCTGAGCTTTCCTAACCAAATTAGTTGTAGACAGAGCCCAGAGGCTGCTGAAAGGCCGCCTTTATAGATGGAAGGCAACAGTAGCTGATCCTATGGAGCTACTTCTCAATAAGGACCCAGCACAGACCTAATGACTCACACTTGATCAAGGAAAACAGTTCACAAACCATCACAGGCTAATTCTTATGGTCCATGCAGTGCAGACATTCAGGGATAATGTGTCTGGCTTGTACCACTGATGAGAGAATTATATGGCACATTTGCCCTTTTATTTTTTGAGATGGAGTCTAACATTGTCACCCAGGCTGGAGTATAGTGGCGAGATCTCAGCTCACTGCAACCTCTGACTCCCAGGTTCAAGTGATTCTCCTGCCTCGGCCTCCTGAATAGCTGGGATTACAGGCGCCTGCCACCATGCTTGGCTAATTTTTGCAGTTTTGGTAGAGACGGGGTTTCACCACATTGGTCAGACTGGTCTCGAACTCCTGACCTCAAGTGATTCGCCCACCTCGGCCTCTCTAAGTGCTGGGATTACAGGCGTGAGCCACCGTGCCTGGTCACATTTTCTCATTATTATTATTTTGTCACCCAGGCTGGAGTACAGTGGTGTGATCTCAGCTCATTGCAACTTCAACCTCCTGGGCTCAAGCAATCCTCCCACCTCAGCCTCCTGAGTAGTGAGATGACAGGGGCACACCACCATGCCCGGCTAATTTTTTGTATTTTTTGGAGAGATGGGGTTTTGCCATATTGTCCAAGCTGGTTTTGAACTCCTGAGCTCAAGTGATCTGCCTGCCTTGGCCTCCCAAAGTACTGGGATTACAGGTGTGAGACACTGCACCTAGCCTGCACATTTGCTATTTTTGTAGACTCTTTTAGGGGATGTCTGTCCTTTTAGAGAGAGAGAGGAAGAATATGCAATCCAGGATGGAGGAATAGGCTGCAGCCAGCAGGTCAGGAGGGGATGGATGGAGAGGGCGAGGAATGATATTTGGGTACCTGCTCTATGTCCAGCACAGAGCCAGGTGCTTCCCTGATTGGATAGATACTGTCTCCCCAGTACCCCGCAGAGTAACTCAGGGAGCTGCAGGGCCTTGTATAAGGTCACACACAAAGAAGTGGTGGAGTGACTGTTTCAGTCCTCCTGGTCTGATTTCAGTGTCTTTAACACCCCAAGACCTTTTCCACCCATGCCCTGAGCACATGCTGGTCTCTGCCTGGAATTTCTCCCATTCTGGGCATACTGCTACATTCTAATTTAAGCTCCACGTTTGCTTCACAGTTTCACCACACATGCAATTATTTATTTATTTGCCTTTAAGCTTGGGGGGTGCTTGGCGGACAGATTTCCACAGTGAAATGTAAATGACAAGAGAGCAAGGCATTATCTGCCTTGTTCATCCAGTGGCCCCAGCACCTAAAATGATGCTTGGACCTTAGTAGGTGTTTAATATTTCCTTAATAAAAAAAATAAGAGCAAAGAATCTGACTCAGAGTCCAGCTTTATTAAAGATATAATTTATTGGCCGGGTGCGGTGGCTCATGCCTGTAATGCCAGCACTTTGGGAGGCCGAGGTGGGTGGATTACCTGAGGTCGAGAGTTCGAGACCAGCCTGGCCCACTTGGTGAAACCCCATCTCTACTAAAATTACAAAATTAGCTGGGCGTGGTGGTGCATGCCTATAATCCCACCTACTTGGGAGGCTGAGGCAGAATTGCTTGAACCCAGGAGGCAGAGGTTGCAGTGAGCCAAGATAATGCCATTGCACTCCAGCCTGGGCAACAAGAGCAAAACTCTTGTCTCAAAAAAAAAAAAAAAAAAAAAGATATAATTCACTGACCACACAATTCACCTAACAGTGTATAATTGAATGATTTTTTAGTATATTCACAAAGTTGTACATTTTCATCACCCCAAAAGGAAACTTTGCATTCATTAGCAGTCACTCCTTATTCCCCTTCTCCCCTAGTCCCGGGCAGCCTTGATCTGCTTTCTGTCTGTATGGATTTGCCTGTTCTGGACATTTCATATAAATGGAATCCTGTCATATGCCCATCAGTTGAAGGGGAAGTGGGTTCTTTCCATTTTTCGGCTATTGTGGATAATCCTACTATGAACATTCGCATACATGTGTTTGTGTGGACATATGTTTGCATTTCTCTTGGGTATATCCCTTCACCTTGCTGCTTTATTTATTTATTTATTTATTTTGTGAGACAGATTCTTGTTCTGTCGCCCAGACTGGAGTGCAGTGGCATGATCTCAGCTCACTGCAACCTCCACCTCCCGGATTCAAGCAATTCTCCTGCCTCACCCTCCAGAGTAGCTGGGATTACAGGTGCACACCACCACGCCCGGCTAATTTTTGTATTTTTTAGTAGAGTCGGGGTTTTGCCATGTTGGTCAGGCTGGCCTCAAACTCCTAACCTCAGGTGATCTGCCTGCCTCTTTCTCTCAAAGTGCTGGGATTACAGGTATGAGTCACCGCGCCCAGCCTACCACTTTGCTTCTTAACTCTCTTTTGACAGCCAATGATAGAAGCCTCTCATTTGAATGGGCAAAGCCTGGCCTTCTGGGAGGAGCTAACCTGCCTTTCCTCCTATTCCAGCTGCATCTACTCAGGATTTACCCTCCAAGGACATCTCCAAAAATGCTGGGGCTGGGGGAATCTGAAGCCTTCCCATCCGTGTGGCCTGGCAGGCATGCTAGCCTCTTGGCTTGGAGTCACCACTTAGCACTTCACCTTTCCTCTTTATAGAGGGAGAACAAAGATCGAAATGCCTCGTCCCCAGACAAAAACAGACACAGCATTTTAATGATTAACACTGTAACCGTGTTATTGGCCTGCGCAGGCCTCTTGCCATTAGTGAGGTAGGAACAGCCCTGCTGCCTCTTGCTCTAAATCCCAGGGGGAAGGGTAATTTAATAAAGATTCAGTGCTTCCCTGTGAAAGTCCCAGGACATACTTCCTCCTGCCATTGAGAGGTTGCTTGGTAGGTTCTGGGCAGTTCTGAAACCCTCCACTGTGACCTACAGTGCATGAGCCTTTTTTACCTGCCCCCAGGTGCTCTGCAGGGTACTTCTCATCTATTATCTCATTTTTATTCTCCCAGTCACTCAGCCAAGCAGCTGGACCTATTTCCATTTTATACATGTGGAAGATGAATCCAAGCTTTAATCTTTCATTCCCCTGCTAGACCAAGGAATGCAGAAATACCTAAAGAAACATCTGGAAGTAAAAGATGCTGCCACAAAGCCAGCAGTTCAACTACTTCTTTGTCTCTTCCTTTTGGGGCGATTTTTCTTTCACTTTACTTGTTCTTGTAAAGAATCGTCCTACCTCTCCATTGCCCCTTCCCTCCCACCCACTCTTCCCCCGTCATTCTCCTTAGTTGATCTGGAGTGGATGCAGTGGGACTTACATTTGTGTCAGAATAATTCACTCGTCAGCCTTTCATTCAGGTGCTGACTTACCCGGTTGTAAATTCTGTAATTCATTCCATGCTCATTTCCTGTGCTCCTTCTATGTTCAACACCAAGCTCCATGCTGTGGATTCAAAGGTGGTTGTGGTGTGGTCCAGATCTTCAAAGCCCTCATAATCTAGTGCGGAAAGAAGAGATACAAGCAAGCAGTTTCTAATTAACATGATGAGAGCTCCTAGAGAGGGACTCACACTGTGTTGCGAGAATACAAGGAACAAAAATCAACCTGCAGATAGGCCGGGCACAGTGGCTCACATCTGTGATACCGGCACTTTAGGAGGCTGAAGCAGGTGGATCACTGGAGGTCAGGAGTTTGAGACCGGCCTGGCCAACATGGCAAAACCCCATCTCTACTAAAAATACAAAAAAAATTAGCTGGACATGGTGGCGCCTGTCTGTAGTTCCAGCTACTTGGAAGGCTGAGGCAGGAGAATCGCTGGAACCCAGAAGGTGGAGGTTGCAGTGAGCTAAGACTGTGCCACTGTACTCCAGCCTGGGCGACAGAGCAAGACTCTGTCTCAAAAAAAGAAAACAAAAACAAAAACTAACCTGAAGAAATCATGGAAGACCTCCCAGAGAAAGTGTCACGAGAATTGGGAACCAAAGCACAAATAAGAGTTTATTAATTTCTCTTTAATTCCTTTAAAGATCGTATCAGTGGTGTAGACCCACCTGCTTCCAGTCTCCTGCATTTAAGCAGACATTCTCCATATCACATACCTGGCCTTTCCTGAAAATAGCTGTTGAGACCAGAGATTGACCTCAGGCCCCAAGTAAACTGATTCTTAGATAGGCTGGAGATCACTGATTAGTGGCCTGACTTGAAAAGATGAGCTCAGCCAATCAGATTCCTTCTTTGGGAAGTTAGACTTGGGAAGAGAGGGATGGATCTAGTTGGTGCTGGTGCTGCATTTGCAAATATGCAAGGTAGAATCGGGAAGCCATAATGACTGTGTACCAGTGAAGGTGTAGGGACACTAAAGCAACAAGGAAACAGGAGATGCCTAGGGAGAAAGCAGAGATGTAGCGAGGGCTAGAGAGTCCAGTGACTTCAGAAACGGAGAAAACATTAGGAGCTGCCGGGAGTGACAGTGTTTCTCAGCCCCCGTTGTGGCCCTCTAATTCCCTTCCTGTTCTGGAATGTCTGCATGAGACCACTGAACAGCCCCACATACATTGCCCCCCTTTAAAAATGAGCTTAAATGAACCTTGGTTCTTGAAACCCAGAGTCTTAGCTATAACAATATTCCAAAAATGTTTTCATGGAGAGCAGGGCTTTTCTAGTTGGGTAAGAAGAGAGAGGTGATAGTGGAACGTTCTAAAATAACCAACGTTAGCTCTGAGCGGGTGGGAGGTTCAGTTTGGCTGGGCGTAGAGTCAGTGATGGGGCTGGTAAAATCTGGAGCCAGACTGGAAGGGCTTTGAGAAGACACCTTCGTCTTCGTAATTTATGGTGAAATTGCAGTAACAACGAGTCAGTTCTACAAGTAACACTAGTAAATCAGGATGCACAAGACTGGGCTTTGCCAGGAATGAGCCCATCCATTTCCCTTTTATTCCTGGCCTCACTTTATAGGTAGTTCTCATCAGAGGCATTTTATCTTGGCTGAACTTTTGGCAATGGCAAAGCTGAGGGAAATGCTTTTTTTTTTTTTTTTTTTTTTTTAAAACAAGCCTCCACCTTTTTACAGGCCCCTCTTGCCAGCACTTTCTGTTATCAGGAGCTGGGAGATTTCATAGTTCTCATTTGTCATTGAACTAGAGTGTTTTCCTGTCCTGCCTCTTCCCAGGGTGTTGACCTTGGAAAAATGACTCAGTCTCCTTGA
The DNA here is from genome assembly GCF_028878055.3 of Symphalangus syndactylus. NCBI lineage: Eukaryota > Metazoa > Chordata > Mammalia > Primates > Hylobatidae > Symphalangus > Symphalangus syndactylus. Next base: position 37,390,410 of record NC_072425.2, on the reverse strand, counting down.
ATCTCATTTTCTTTACTTGTAAATGAGGGTAATTATATTTACCCAGCTGAATTCTAGGGTGGTGCTTTTCCAACTTTCTCTGGGGAACCACCAGGGATTTTTTTTTTTTAATTCATTTATTTATCTTTTTTTTTTTTTTGAGACAGGGTCTTGCTCTGTCGCCCAGGCTGGAGTACAGTGGTGCGATCTTGGCTCACTGCAACCTCCACCTCCCAGGTTCAAGTGATTCTCCTCCCTCAGCCTCCCGAGTAGCTGGGAGTATAGGTGCATGCCACCACACCTGGCTAATTTTTGTATTTTTAGTAGAGACGGGGTTTCACCATGTTGGCCAGGCTCGTCTCAAACTGCTGACCTAAAGTGATCAGCCTGCCTGGGTCTCCCAAAGTGCTGGGATTACAAGCTTGAGCCACCGCACCCGGCCTATTTATCTTAATTTTTTATTTTTCAATCCATGATGAACTAGTAGAAGCATGCAGCTTGGGCCATATGCAACGTGAGTTCAACAACACCCAAACTGGTCTAGACCCCATTCCAGAAGACAAGTCTGCTAGTCACATGCTTGAATGTTATGGCAATGTCAAAACATTAGAAAGGTTTCTAACTGGTTGCTTTCATTTCTGTGTTTATTATTGTGAACTGGAAACACGTAGTTCGCAGATCAGCATCAGTCCATTGACCAGATTTGAGCGACGCAGACCAGCATCAGTCCATCGACCAGATTTGAGCGACACTGCCTTAGTAGTCTTATGAAATCAAATCAAGGCAACCTATAGGATAGGGCTTTGGGACTGAGGGTGTGCTTTATATGTAACTTGCATATGTGAACCATGTTTATGGAATCATAATGTAACGCCGATCTCACGTTTCCTGAATGTTTGTAACTCTTTCTTTGTCCTCTCTGGTTATATTCTTAGGCCGACAATGTTTTCTGGTATGTCCCTTTCTCTTTGCTTGTGACTTGGCATTCTATTCTGCACTGGAACACAGTATGTCTGCATACAAAGGCTGCAGGTTTTAGAGTCAGGGTTGGAGCTAGAATTTTGGATCTGACACTTACTAGTGATGAGATATTGGATAAATTGATTGTCCCTCAACTTCCACATTAATTTAATTTAGCTTAATTAATTTATTTTTTTGAGACAGGGTCTGGCTTTATCACCCAGGCTGGAGTGCAGTCGTGCAAACTTGGCTCACTGCAACCTCCACCTCCTGAGCTCAAGCCATCCTCCTACCTCAGCCTCCTGAGTAGCTGGGACTACAGATGTGCACCGCCACACCTGGTAATTTAAAAATTTTTTTAGAGATGGGGTTTCACTTTGTTGCTCAGGCTGGTCTCCAACTCCTGAGCTCAAGTGATCAACCCACCTAGGCCTCCCAAAGTGCTGGGATCATAGGCTTGAGCCACTGCCCTCTTTTCTATTAACAGTGTGCTGATAATACCTAGCTGGTGGCTATTGTGAGAATTAAATGATCTAATGTGAAAAACTATGTCTTGTGTCTAGCAGGTACCAGGTAAAGCAGCTTGCTTTGCTCTTGTACTCTGATGACATTTTTTTCTGTCTTACATTCTGTGTGATTTGGAGGCTCAGGAAGTGGCACAGGCAGGCTAATAAACCATGGTGGCAGCAGCATCATAGATCGTGATGTCAGCATAGCCCCCATACTTTGCTGATGCCCCAAGAGGAGCCAGAATCAAACACTATGGGTGACCTAAGTGCTGAATCCCTTTCCTTTAATAGTCTCTCTACCTCAAGGGACTCCTGGAGCCCACACAGCCACAGAATCCCAAAAGGTCACTGCTGATGGGGCTCGGGCTATTTGGCACAGATGCTGTTAGGTGCCTGTCCTTTGCTTAGGGCATTCTTCCCAGCTGACAGAGCCCTGGTTTAGTCATGGAAGCTGTCTCTCTCTCCAGCTCAGAGGTGAATCTTGATTAGTTTAACCAGTAACTGCAATCCCCTGTTCCCTTATCAGTAATGAATTTGGGGATGGGTGTGTCTCTCGGTATGGCCTGAGACTTAAAGTCAAACTCCTAGGCTCAAGTGATCCTCCCTCCTCAGCCACCTGAGTTGCTGGGACTACAGGCACACGCCACCACACCTGGCTAATTAAAAAAAAAAAAAAAAAAGCCCAGGTGCGGTGGCTCACACCTGTAATCCCAGCACTTTGGGAGGCCCAGGTGGGCAGATCACGAGGTCAGCAGTTCGAGACCAGGCTGATAAACATGGTGAAACCCTGTCTCTACTAAAAATACAAAAATTAGCTGGGCGTGGTGGCACACGCCTGTAATCCCACTTACTCAAGAGGCTGAGGCAGGAGAATCACTTGAACCCAGGAGGTGGAGGTTGCAGTGAGTGAGCTGAGATCATGCCACTGCACTCCAGCCTGGTGACAGGCTAAAACTTTGTTTCAAAAAAAAAAAAAAAATTAAAGCAGGGAGCTGATGGGAGGCACCCGGAAAAGGTTTCTTCTACTCTTACCACTAGAAGATTCAGTCTTTTTCTGCCTCTGGATATTTTTCTGTCCAGATGTGATGTCTAGAACTGTGGCAGCCCTCTTGTGACCATGAGGGTAGCCAGTCTGAGAACAAAGTTGATATGTTGAGACATGGAAAAAACATGGATCCTAGATGAAGTTATTGAATCAACTCTGAAGTCACCCCACCTCTGGACTTTATGGTGCATAAATTGGACAAAATGAACTTGTAATCATTGTGCTAGCATTCCGTATCAAAATCCTCAAATAAAATGTGAGGAAATGGGTTTGCCGGCACTGTGCAATGCTGAAGGCAGAGTGATGTCTGAGAATTCCTGGGCATGGACTCTGCTTTCTTTCTGCAGTTGAGGAAATGGACTCGTTCATGTTGTGTTTAAACATTCCCTTGAATAGAAGCCACAGATGTTAGAGTAAATTCTATTCTAGTGACATGAACAATGAGTACAAAAGAGCAGTGACATAGCCCTTTGAATCTCATTAGAAGCCTCACTAAGATGTATGCTGTGATCTGCACCTGACTGACTGACGTGTTATTCTGAATTATTGCAATAATATTCTCTACCTTTGAATAATTAAAACGGGGACTTACTATAATGGGTAAGGATGTGTAGGTGTGTGTGTGTATGTGTGTGGCCTCTTCTGTAACTCACCTGAAACCCCTGTAGTTGTTCTATTTCTATTTGAGGTAATACATTTCCTAATAATTCTTCTTCTTCTTTCTTCTTTTTTGTGACAGGATCTCACTCTGTCACCCAGTCTAGAGTGCAGTGGTGCAATCACAGCTCACTGCAGCCTCAAACTCCTAGGCTCAAGTGATCCTGCCTCCTTAGCTTCCTGAGTTGCTGGGACTACAGGCACATGTCACCACACGCAGCTAATAAAAAAAACAAAAAACAAAAACACTTTGTGTGTGTGTGTGTGTGCTTGTGTTTAGAGCTGGGGTCTTGCATTGTTGCTCAGGCTGTCTCAAACTTCTATACTCTAGTGATTCCCCACCTCAGCCTCCTAAGGTGCTGGCATTGCAAGTGTGAGCCACCATGCCTGGCCTAAATTTCCTAATTCTTTAAGTCACTTTGAGTTGAGTGGTTTATTCTTTGGTCTTGAAAACACCTTAATTGATATATATTCCAACTGTGAGTGCTTAGCCAATGGGTTCAGGGGTAATGCTGGGGTTAGGGATGTAGGAAAGTATATGCTTGCTAAATTTTGCTTTAAGTTTTCACAGTGAATCTGAGAGATCATGTTTAAAATAATCCAGTCAATTCTGCCCTTCATTCATTTGTTTATTTGAAACTGTTGAGTGCTTCTCATGTGCCAACCACTGTGCCTGGCACTGGGAATACATTGGAGAAGGGGTCTTGCCTTGGGGACATAATGATCTAACTGACAAACATTTTGGTGGCTCTGCCTGCTAACCTCTCTTACAGGATTCTTAATATCTTAGAAACCATTTATGTGTCCCTGCAAGATTTTTTTTTTTTTTTAGACAGAGTCTCACTCTATTGCCTAGGCTGGAATGCAGTGGCGCAATTGTGGCTCACTGCAACCTCTGCCTCCTGGGTTCAAGTGATTCTCCTGCCTCAGCCTCCCAAGTAGCTGGGATTACAGGCACCCGCCACCGTGCCCAGCTCATTTTTTGTATCTTTAGTAGAGATGGGGTTTCGTCATGTTGTGCAGGCTGGTCTTGAACTCCTGACCTCAGGTGATCCACCTGCTTTGGCCTCCCAAAGTGCTGAGATTACAGGCGTGAGCTACCGTGCCCAGCCCACTTCAAGATTTTTAATTCATCTGAGGTGTGCCAGGGAAGGAGAGACTTGTTTCTGTTGTCATTAGAAAACCCAGGTTTGTGTGGCCCTGGTTTCAATAAACGTGTCCATTGTGTTGGTCAGCAAGAACATCATGTTGGGAAGTATAATAGCCATAGCTTTTCTTTACATGCTAAAACACAATAAATATTTACATTTGAGGCAGAAAGTGGCCACATATTAAATATCTGACTCTCAGATCATAGGTTATTGATTTTCAAATGGGCATTTTTTTCAGCTTTATGATCCATCCTGGTGACAGTGGTGATACTTCTCAATACTTCTGTGCAGCTCCTGATGTGTATTCACTGGCTCTTGTGTCCTTATCTTATCCAAACCATTGTAGAAGAGAACAAATATATCTAATCTTCAGGACAGTGCCTTTGCAGGTGGACAGGGATAGCATATCAAGCACTGGACACTTTGAGCCTGGGAGGCTTTGAGCTTGTGATGTCTTCAGGGAAATGAACATGTGACATGGGGGAATAAGTCTATTTTTTTTAATTAATTAATTTTTTTTTTTGAGATGGAGTTTCGCTCTTGTCACCCAGGCTGGAGTGCAATGGCGTGATCTCAGCTCACCACAACCTCCGCCTCCCGGGTTCAAGTGATTCTCCTGCCTCGGCCTCCCAAATAGCTGGCATAACAGGCACGAGCCACCACACCCAGCTAATTTTGTATTTTTAGTAGAGATGGGGTTTCTCCATGTTGGTCAGGCTGGTCTTGAGCTTCCGACCTCAGGTGATCCACCCACCTCCGCCTCTCAAAGACCTGGGATTACAGGTGTGAGCCACCATGCCTGGCATAAGTCTGTTTTTATACAACAAACTAATGACTAGCATCTCTGTGATAGCAGTAAGTCCCAGAACATGGGTCTTCTTTTTTTTTTTTTTTTTGAGGTGGAGTTTCGCTCTTGTTGCCCAGCTGGAGTGCAATGGCACGATCTCAACTCACTGCAACCTCTGCCTCCTGGGTTCAAGCGATTCTCCTGCCTCAGCCTCCCAAGTAGTTGGGATTATAGGTATGCACTACCATGCCTGGCTGATTTTGTATTTTTTTTTTTTTTAGTAGAGACAGGGTTTCACCACGTTGGTCAGGCTGGTCTTGAACTCTTGACCTCAGGTGATCTGCCCACCTCAACCTCCCAAAGTCCTGGGATTACAGGTGTGAGCCACCAGTCCCAGCCCGGTCTTCTTTTTCATCTCTCTGAAGCTTGTGCTTTTGCTTCTTAGAGGAGAGCCCCAGTTAGGAGCTGGCGCTTTTTTCTCATCCTGCATGTTGCAACTCAGAAAAGAATAATTGAACCAGGCACGAGAGAGAAGTGCTTTTGGTGGATGGGGGATGGCAGTTTTGGCAAAGTGTAGACGTGTTCATTTTTCTTTTCTTCAAGCTCAGGTGAGGAAACCGAGGTAGGTTGTGAGATAGTGTGAAGTGTATGTATTCCTCACTAGGGCCCCCACGGGGGCGGAAGGCAGGAGCTGAACTCCTCCCTGGAGTTCAGAGCTGGGGTTGATTGCACGGAGTGAGGATTCTTGGTAAGTGTAGAGTCCAGGCTCTACCCTTGACAATTGCTCCTTCTCTTCTTTGTACCTTTTACTTGTATTGCTTCTACCACATCGTAAACAGTTTATTATATTTCCATTCAATTAAACCCAGGTTTATTGAACTAGATTCAGTGATAGGTACAAGGGACATTGAAATGAATCAGACACTAGTCCTCGTGGGACTCATGAACTAGGGGGAGAGACTGACAGACTGACAGCCCAGAAAACTCAGTATCTAAGTGTCCCTATAATAAGACACACAGGGGCTAAGAGAGCACAGAGATGGGGCTTCTCGCCAGCTATGAGAGGTCATGACGACTTGGGGAACAGTTAGTTCAGTGTGACTGGAGCTGAGTGTCTTAGTTCAGGCTGCTATTAGCAAATTACTATGGACTGGGTGGCTTAGAAAACAGAGATTGATTTCTCACATTTTTGGGGACTGAAAATCCAAGGTCAGGCTGGCAGCATGGTCAGGTTCTGCCAAGGTTCCTCTTCCAGGTTGCAGACTACCAACTTTCTGTTGTAGCCTCTCACATGGCAGAGAGAGGGTGGGAGAGAGTTCTCTGGGTTCCCCCGACTTTTTTTGAGAACAGAGTCTCTCTCTGACGCCCAGGCTGGAGTGCATTGGTGCTATCTCAGCTCACTGCAACCTCTGCCTCCTGGGTTCGAGCGATTCTTTGCCTCAGCTTCCCAAGTAGCTGGGACTACAGGCACACACCACTGCCCTTGGCTAATTTTTGCAGTCACAGGGTTTTGCCGTGTTGGCCAGGCTGGTCTCGAACTCCTGATCTCATTATCCACCCGCCTCAGCCTCCCAAAGTGCTTGGATTACAGGCATGAGTGCTGATTCATTTCTTTCTATACTTCTTTGCCCATTAAAGCCCTTTTCCCTGCACGCAGTTAACAACAATAAAGACACAGTCAGCATCAAGCAGATCAAGGGACTGAATAATAGGAGGCCTGACTGAAGTTTTGTTGCTCTCAGTTCTTACTGCTTGATGATGACGTTGTTTGAGTGCTTACAATGTTCAAAGCAGCTTCGTAAGAATTACATAAGATAGATACTATCATTATCTTTTTTTACATATGGGAAAACTGAGGCTTGGAGACATTAAGTATTTTCCCCCAAGGTCACACAGGTAGTGGTGGAACCCATTCCCTTATCCTTATAATGTAATGATGATTAGCATTATGTTTTTATTGTAATTGTCATTATCATTATTAAATTTATGGATCAAACATTTATCCTAGGTCCGAGCTGTGTACCTCTGAATCCAAGATCCCATTGTAACTTTACAACAGCTCTAGGAGGCTGGCATGATTCCTACAGCCCAAACATTCTGCAGCTTTTCATTCTGAATCTGGTCATTTTGCATAACTCCACATTGCCTGTTTATTGTAAAATCAACTTGTAAGGAAATAAAAAGCACTAGTAATATAACCCTGGATCTATATGACTTCCACATCACCTGTTTGCTTTTACATCCTCCCTTCCTGTAGTGATCCATATGTGTTTAGATTTTGATTACAGGTATATGTTCATTTTTAAATATAGGTACAATCTGTACAATGTTATATCCTTCCTTTATCACTTAACATTATTTTTTATTCTATATTAGCATGTTTTTGCTTTCCATTTCTTTTCTTTTTTTTTTCTTTTGAGACGGAGTTTCACTTTCGTTGCCCAGGTTGGAGTGCAATGGTGCAATCTTGGCTCACTGCAACATCCGCTTCCCAAGTTCAAGTGATTCTCCTGCCTCGGCCTCCTGAGTAGCTGGAATTACAGGTGCCTGCCACCATGCCCAGCTAATTTTTTGTATTTTTAGTAGAGAAGGGGTTTTGCTATGTGAAACCAGGCTGGTTTTGAACTCCTGACCTCGTGATCCGCCCGCCTTGGCCTCCCAAAGTGCTGGGATTACAGGCATGAGCCATCACACCTGGCCTATATTGGGACATTTTTCTAATACTTTATAATTTTCTCTGGCTGTAGTAGCTACCTTGTGGATATGCTATTATTCACTCACTTAAAGACGGCTATTTTTTGAACATTTTAGATTATGGTGACTATCTATGCCTATGGTATTTTGAAAATTTCTTCTGAGTTGACTTCTCGGAATAAATTGTCAGGAGAGGAGTTATTAAGTTAAAATGTAGTCAACATGTATTCGTTGAGCACCTGTTTGCTCCAGGCTATGCTCAGGAGCTGGAGGCACAACTATGAATGGGACAAACATGACTCCAGTTCTCCTCAAGCTTACATTGCTCTGGGGGAGACAGAGACCAAAGGGATAAGCAAATAAACAAACAAAATAATTATGGGCCTGGTGCAGTGGCTTGCACCTGTAATCCCAGCACTTTGGGAGGCTGAGGCAAGAGGATCACTGAAGCCCAGGAGTTCAAGACCAGTCTGGGCAGCATAGTGAGATCCTGTCTCTACAGAAGATTAAAAAATCAGCTGGGCATGGTGGTGAATACCTGTGGTCCCACCTACTCGGGAGGCTGAGGTGGGAGGACTGCTTGAGCCAGGAGGTCAAGGCTGCAGTGAACCATGTTGATGCCACTGCACTCCAGCCTAGGCAACAGAGCGAGACCCTGTCTCAAAACAAAAACAAAAATACCCACAAAAACAAAATCAAAATAATTATGCATTGTGATAGTGCTGTGAAAAGATAAACAAAGTGATGGGATAGAAAATAATGGGGGAGTCCACTTGGATAGCTTTCCTGGCAGCCACTCCGAGAAAGGGTCATTTGAACTGAGACCCAGAGAATGAGAATGAACTGGCCATTCAGAGTGATCCCCCGAGAGAGAGAGCTCACGTGCAAAATGGGCACCTGAACATATGGAGTGGGCTTGATCTGTGAGCAGTGTACAGTATACAGATAGCCACACGTTTTAGTGTAATCACTTGCTCGAAAAATCTGGATTCTGTTCAGTGAAATTATTTAATTCTTCTGACTCCTGTGTGGCCTCCTGATGCGTTTCTCTGTTTTCACTTTTGTCCCTCTTCAATCAATTTGCCACTCAGCAGCCAGCATAACTGTGTAAGTGTGGCTCATGCATGAGCTGCAAGTTTGAGAAACCCCATAGTAACCCTGTCTCAAAAAATTTTTACAAAATTGCATTTAATGGCTTACATAGCTGAAAAGTCTGGGTACATCTGGATCCAAAGGGTCAAATAATAGCTCAGGACTTTCTCAGCTCTGCTTGCCTCTGGGACTTACTCTTAGGCATGCTGTCCCCCTGCTGTGTTAAGATGGGCACTAGCAGCTCAGTTTGCATCTTTACCAACAGTTCTGGCTGAAGTCTTATTTATTGGCCTGGTTGAGCAACATGCTGGGAGTGGGTTGGTGAATTGGTTGGGATGATGGAGAGGCAGGGGGAGGCGGTAATCAATTAGCCAAGCATGGATTTCTGGTACTGCAGAGGGAAGTCAATACCATCCAAGCCTCATAGGATGAAAGTAGTGGAAGGGTAATTATTGAAAAGAAAATAGCATTCTACTGCGAGAAGAAGGGGTGGAATGCTGGGCAGGCAAATGAAAGATGATCTCCATCATCATCTCCACCTCTGTCTCCATCTCCACTTACATTTACCTCCGTATCTACAGAGACATTCTCCTCTCTCACTCATTACACTGTAGCCACACTGGCTTCCCTTCTCATCCTGGAAGCCCTGAACTCCTGTCTGTCTCCAACACTTGGCACATGTTCCTTCTCTCTGCTTGGATTGCTCTTGGAATGACCCTTCAGCTCTTAGCTCAAATGACTTTTTCTCAGAAGCTTCCTTGGCTGTCTTTCCCTGGCTGTCCATTCAGGTGGGACTACTTCAATTAATTTCTTTCTTTCTAAGAAACAGGATCTTTTTATTGGCCAGGCTGGTCTTGAACTCCTGGGCTCAAATGATCCTCCCACCTCATCCTCCTGAGTAGCTGGGACTACAGGCATACACCACTGTTCATGATCCCCAATTAATTTCTATTCCATCACCTTGTCTGTCTCTTTGTTTGCCCCTTTGGTCTCTGTCTCTCCCACCAGTAGGTAAGCTTGGAGAGGATAGGAACTGTGCCTGTCCTGTTCCTTGTGGTTTCTCTAGCTCCTCAGACACCTGGAACATAACAGGTGCTATGTGTAGAGTAAATATGTATAGAGTAACAGAATGAATAGATGGACATTAGTGTCTTCAGTCTTCCTGGGTTGTGATGAAGTCACTTGCTTAAATAGTATAGGTTTAGACCAGGGTCCCAAACCCAGAGACCAGAAGCCACCAGAGCCTAAGCTTTGTTCTTGTTGTTGCTGAGACAGTGTATTAGGGTTTCCTAGAGGGACAGAATATATATATATATATATATATATATATATATATATATATATTAATTAAGCATTAACTTACATGATCACAAGGTCCCACAATAGGTTGTCTGCAAACTTGAGGAGCAAGGAGTGCAGTCCGAGTCTCAAAACTGAAGAACTTGGAGTCTGATGTTTGAGGGCAGGAAGCATTCAGCAAGGGAGAAAGATGTAGGCTAGGAGGCTAGTCAGTCTCACGTTTTCGTGTTTTTCTGCCTGCTTTAGATTTGCTGTCAGCTGATTAGATTATGCCCATCAGATTAAGGGTGGGTCTGTCTTCCCCAGCCCACTGACTCAAATGTTAATCTCTTTTGGCAACACCCTCACAGACACACCCAGGACCAATACTTCGCATCCTTCAATTCAATCAAATTGACACTCAGCATTAACCATCACAGACAGAGTCTTGTTCTGTCGCCCAGGCTGGAGTGCAGTGGCATGATCTCTGCTCACTGCAACTGGCACTTCCAGATTCAAGCCATTCTCTTGCCTCAGCATCCCAAGTAGCTAATTTTTTGTAATTTTAGTACAGATGGGGTTTCACCATGTTGCCCAGGCTGGTCTTGAACTCCTGGCCTCAGGCGATCTGCCCACTTCGGCCTCCCAAAGTGCTGGGATTATAGGCGTGAACCACTGTGCTTGGCCCAGAGCTCAAGCTTTGACTTCAGAAGTTTTAGTTCCTAGCTTTGTTTTTTTTCCTACCGTGAACAAGCCAGTAGACCTTTCCTCTGCTTCAGTTTTTTCCCTAGCATTAGGGCAAAGATCCTTGCCTCCTGGGAGTAGGGGGAGTGGTGGGAATCAAAAGTGATGTGAGATGCGTCTGGGTTTTATAATCTGAAGGGTGTTGTGCTAGGGCTTGTTATTGCCAGTAGATGGCTAAACCGTCTGGGGGTGGTATCCCAAGCCACCCCTACTTTGTCACTCTTTCCCCTCTCCCTTCCTTGCCTGTCTGGTTTCTAGCTCTCTTATATCCTTATATATTAATCAGTTTATTTGCCAAATATTCACTGAGTGGCTGCACTATCCCTGCCCCAGTGCTAGGTGCTGGGTTATGGTGGTGAGCAAGTCTTGTTTGGGGAGTTGTAGGGGTGTATTTGTATGTGTGTGTGTGTGTTTGCACCTGTGCATGTGTGCAGTAGGGAGAGCAGAGACAGGAATGAAGGACCCCTTCCCAACCCCAGCAACCTGTTGTCTTTTTTTTTTTTTTTTGAGACAGAGTCTCACTCTGTTGTCTAGGCTGGAGTGCAGTGACGTGATCTTGGCTAACCTCCACCTCCTGGGTTCAAGCGATTCTCATGCCTCGGCCTCCGGAGCAGCTGGGGTGGCAGGCGTGTGCTGCCATGTCCTGCTAATTTTTGTATTTTTAGTGGAGATGGGGTCTTACCATGTTGCCCAAGCTCATCTCAAGCTCCTGGCCTCAAGTGATCTATCCACCTCGGCCTCCAAAAGTGCTGGGATTACAGGCATGAGCTACTACATATGGCTAATTTTTGTATTTTTAGTAGAGACAGAGTTTTGCCATGTTGGTCAGGCTGGTCTCGAACTCCTGGCCTTATGTGGTCTGCCTGCCTTGGCCTCCCAAAGTGCTGGGATTACAGGCATGAGCCACTTCGCCTGGCCATGAGGTCTTCTCACAGATTATTCTGCCTGTTTATTTGCAAAAAGGTGGGGACCCCTGGCTTTCAATGATAATCGTGTGTGTGAAGATCTGGCAGGTCATCAACTGTAATTTTTTTTTAATTAAAAAATTAAGATGATCTTCAAAGGCACAGAATTAAAAACACCAGGAATGAAAATCACTAGGTTTCTCATTTGGTGTGGACACAATGGTTTGCTTCCTCTGATTTCTCCCCAGAGGCCCAGGGTGTGGAGCAACCTCAGGCCAGCCCGCTCGGCTCTTCCTCATTTGGCTAGGGTGCTTGCTGAGTGTGAAGCCTTCTTCCAAGGCTCTTCATGTGAACAAACTGCACGCAGCCCTTGATTTCGTCACTGCCTGCAAGGGCTCAGGACCCTCCAAGCGTGCTTTTCATCTGGGAAATCTTTATTCTTTTATACTCTTCTGTCTGTCATCAGGATTGGGGCCTGATAACATAGTTCGAAACACTCTAGAGGTTTTGTCAAATGCCGCTTTAGCTTTCTGGTGAAGACTCAAAGAATATATGCCTGGCTGAGGCTGGCACATTTATCCTTTTGGCCATTTTGGTAATTGGCTTTTGGGGAAGTGTGCTCCCTGTAGGGGCCTCTCTGAAACCTCCATACTAAGGCGTGGATGGGAAAAACAAAAACCTTCCCAGAGCAAGCTGAAGGGTGAGAAAGAAATAACTTTTTTTTTTTTTTTAAGACAGAGTCTCGCTTGGTTGCCCAGGCTGAAGTGCAGTGGCGTGATCTCGGCTCAGTGCAATCTCTGCCTCCCAGGTTCAAACGATTCTCCTGCCTCAGGAGTAGCTGGGATTACAGCCATGCACCACCACCCCTGGCTAATTTTTGTAGTTTTAGTAGAGATGGGGTTTTGCCATATCGGCCAGGCTGGTCTCGAACTCCTGACCTCAGGTGATCCGCCCACCTCGGCCTCCCAGAGTGCTGGGATTACAGGCGCGAGCCACGGCTCCTGGCCAGAATAACATTTTTGTTCACCCCAGTCCTATTCTTTTCTGTCTGCTCCATTCACCCACATACCTTTTGGTGGCCATCATTAAAGGCAGAGGCTCTGCTTCTTTGGTTCAGGAATTATTTGCAGAAAACTTGCTTTGCCTTGGTTCTAGATTTGTTCAACATTGGGCCTTTGGCTGTAATTCCTATCTTCGGTCTTTCTCTTGCTCCTGCCCCTCATATTGACCAATTTATTTAGGTTCCCCTAGCTCAGTGCTTGGAGTTCCCTCAGGACCTGCCTTGGGCTCCATCCTACTGGCCTTCCATAGGGTTCTCCAGTTCCGGAAGTGCTCTGCAGGCCTCAGTCCCTAGCCTGGACTTGCTTAGTGGGTTCATCCAAGACTCAGACGCTTACCATGGACCCAGCACTGACCAGGCACCTGGAGGTTTGTTTGATCTGGTTGGCTCACACTGGGGGCAGCTTGTTCTTAGGATTCCTTTCCCTGAAACCCCAGAGGGCTTGATTCCCTACCCTTCATCCCCAACAGGTGTCCGGCATGCCTGTTGCCTGTGCTGAGGCAGTAAAACAATTCTTCAGTGCTATAAACTCAAGGGCTCACCTGTTGAAGGTCAGTGTGTTCAGAGATGTTTTTACAGCCAGTAAACATAGCACCCATTTACAGTGGAGCACATTGGGTTGTAAATTATTTCACCGATAGCACTGGCCCCTTATTGACAGAGAAATGGGGGAAATTACATAACCACTCTACATGGTGAGAAAATGCAGTTCTGGTGATACCCATGGACTGCCTATATCATTCTACTGATGAATTATTTCTTTTCTTTCCCCACCCCCAGCCTGTTATTTAACACTGGATTTTGGCTACAGACCCAAGCCACATTTTCTCAGTTTTTTTTTTTTTCTCTCTGCTAGTACTATGGCCTTTGAGAGGCATTCATTTTGCCTAAGCTGGCTATGTGAAGGGTGTCTCCTAGATGTGAGACTCTCTATCATTGACAACTAGTGAACTTTGGGACTTAAAGGTATTTCAGGAGTTGATGGGGACTACTCATGTGCTGTCTTCTGCTTTGGGATGACTTCTAGGAGCCCTGGCCACTGCTACCATGGGCAAAGACTGGGTGTTCCTGCCCCATGACTATGCAGAAGGAAACCCCAAATCACCTGCTAGCAAGCATATTCTGTTGCTTGGCACCTTGTTCTTTATTCTGTTTGCCCTTTAAGCTGGGCCCAGGACACTGAAAACTTGGAGAAGGACTGAAAAATTACAGATCAGGGAACTGAGTGTCTGGTAGCTCCTGGGGAGTGGGGAGGCCATTGGATAGGAAGTCAGACACAGATTAGAAAACTGGAACTGCTATTGTCCAGCTAAGTTCACTCGAACACTTCATATCTCCCTGGGCCTCAGTTTCTTCATCTGTAAAATGGGCCTAACAGGGTCTACCTCGTAAGGGAAAGGTAAAATGAAAATGCCTGCAAAAGAGCCTGGCATGTCGTATCACAGACCACACAGGCTCTGAGCAAGCCGTCCAGGGCCACTCAGCAGTTCCTCCTTCTCTCCTCATCCTGAGAAGGACTGATGGGACTGAAGAAGACCCTGGACACTCTCTCAGGGTCCCAGTGCTTGTGAGGCTGGGCATGGTGTGACATGCCCTGGAGCGTGGGGCACTCACACATTGTGAATGGGCACCTGGCCAGCCAGCCCGCCACACTGTGCTTCAGTGGCTTAACAAGAGCCCTATCACAAATCTCCCCTGATCTTCCTGTGTTAGAGCTCTGCCTTACCCATGGTTTGGGTTGAATTGACCTGGGGGTTCAGGGCAAAGCCAGGCAGAGAGGAATGGAGAGCCACTGGGCCACCGAGTGCACAGGTGCTGGCCCTTCCAACTCAATCAGTCTCACAACCCTGGCGGAAGGCACCAGAGGCTTGTAAAAGACCAGGATGTTTCTACAGGCATTTGCAGTAAAGGGCTTTCCCCACTCCCAGACTTCAGTTCAAGACTGGTTTGGGTCTGGGAGTTTCTCAGTTTCCCTAATTCCTGAACAAACAAATCCATTTTGAGCTTCTGGCTGGATTCCCTCCACACACAGAGGAAGAGAGAAACTATGATCCACAAGCACCTGCCATATCATCCATGATAGCACACTGATCCTGACAGCAGCCCCCACCCCCAGGCTGGAGTGAATAACCCCCATGCAGAGGGACGAAGGCCCATGGAAGTGGACTGACTCCCGAGGTCGTGCAGTCAAGAGGTGGCAGCTGGTATCTGAACCAAGGACTTGAGCCCCCAAACCCTACACAACTTTACTGCTTCTGAGGCTATGAAGGAGAAAGATTGAAGCAGGGCCTGAGAAAAAGGCCTAGTGGATTAAGTGAGGAGGCTGGGGAGAGGAGGAAAAGGGAAATACATAAATAAATGCACACAGTTATTGCCTCATCAAGGCAAATGAAGTTTGCTCATGTGGTGGGAAATTGTGAAACTTGGCTATGAAAGCTTTATGTCAGATAGATTGTGAGGCCCACATGATGAGAGTTCTCCCACACACCTTTTTCTCTCCCAGCCTCTAATCAGAGATCTGGTTGGTGGTTCACGCTTTTCTACCCAGCTTGATCAGATTTATTGAAACAGCCATTTTTCTTATTCAACCACCTCTTCTTGGAAGTTCTGCAAACTTACGCAAGCCATCCAGCCACAGGAGACAAGGGGCAAAGTGACACACTCTGTAATTTTAGTGCCTCCTTCAGAGCCTCTTTGTTGGAAGAGTTATTGCCATCTCCATTGCTCAAACGAGGATGCAAGTGCAGAGAGTTTATGATATTCGTCCAAGGTCAAACAGCTGACAGTGGTGAAGCCAGACTTGGAGCTCAGCTCTGCCAGATTCTGGAACGCATCTCTTTCCGTAGTCCTTGTCTGAGCCCTGCTTAAAAATATGGCGTTCCCATGTATTCTCCAATTCAATTGTCATGATAACCTTAGAAATTCAGGTATTGTTGTTAGTGCCTCCATTTCACAGAGAGAAATTTCCTCAAGGAGGTTAAATGCTTTGACTGAGACCTCACAACTTTTGAGTGCATGGTAGAACTTGCACCTGAATTTCGTAGACTTCAACTTCTGATTTTTTTTATTATACTATATTTAAAGAGCAAAATCCCTCATCTTTCCATCTGCCCATCCATCCATCCATCCATCCTTCCATCCATCCATCCATCTTTCCTTCCATCCATCCACCCATCAGGCCATTCACTCATTCACCCACCTATCCATCCATCCACATCCATCCATCCACCCACCCACCCACCCACCCAATCATCTTTTCAGTGCCTACTTTGTAGCAGGTCCTATATTAGGTCTAGGTAGAGTCATATGGTCATGAAAACTTTCATTTGTCTCCAGAAGCCTGTAGCCTTTAAAAGAACAGATATCCAATTACATGATATAATGCTGAAATAAGCGTGGCAGTAGAAATATGTAGATTGAGGGAGACTAGGTCTGCCCAGTTGGTTGGGAGAGGTGGTGATACTCTGCCCCTGCTTGTTGAGTACTTTGTTTTGAAAAGCATGTTTTGCATGTATTTTTCAAAATCTCCTAATTGAATGAGGCACCTGCCTCTGTGGCATCCTTGTGGGCAGTGGTTGAGCAGGAAGTCATCCTCCATGCGAATTAGGTTAATTTGGTGAAAATGAAATGAATAGCTCTGTAATCTGGGGTGATGGAAATCCCAGGGGGCACAAAGCTAAAGTTGTGGCAGAAGCTGCTAATTGAATTGTGACCTTGGGTTCTAGCTGGTTACATAAACCATCTTCAGGTGAGAACTCACCAGAGCTTACCCAGCTGGCAGGGGCTGGGCTGCCTCTCCTCATTAGGATCCTGACTGCATTTCTGTAACTGCCCAGACTTGTTGAAAGGGCTCCTTTTCTTTTCCGGAGTTCGCATGTCCTAGGAGGTCCTAGGAGGACTCTGGGTGGACTTCAGTGACCTGTGAATCCTTTAAATTAGAAGCAAAATTCATGTACATGTATATGGTCCCTGAAAGAAGGGCTATAGCTTTAATCAGTTTCTCAAGATAGTCCCTGAGTGAAATAATGTAAATAACTAGTGACGTGGTTTCTTGTTCCCACCCAAGTAGAGTTTTGATTCAGTAAGTCAGGAGTGAGACCCAGGGCTCTTGATTTTGTCTTTAGATTTCCAGGCGATTCTAACGCTCAGTCAGTCTTGGGAACCACTGATTGAATTAGAACTGTACTCAAACTTTCATGAGCCTATGAAGCCCACGGGGAACTTGTTAACATGCAGATTCTGATTTGGTGGGACTGAGATGGGGCTGAAGATTCTGCGTTTCTAACCAGCTCCCAGGTGATTCTGCTGGTGGGTGAACCACGCTTTGAGTAGTAAGAACCTAAAGGCATGTTTGTGTTTGGGTCAGTCATAGGACACTGGTTAGATTCAAGACACATCTAATTCCTTTGTTTGGGATTGAGATTAAGCACTGAAGCCACTTCCATTTGAGGAACACTATTAGAGGGAAGTTAAGAGATTTAGGGAATGTTGAATACTTTATGGCCAAAAGTTCCATTTCCAGTCACAGTAGGGGTTGTATAAAGAGTAAGTATGAGATTAGACAGATTTAGGTGTCAATACTGGCCCCAATATTGATCACTTATTATTTGGAATGACATCAGCTATAATAACAGAAAGGTTGACTAACAGTGGCTTAAACCAATAGTTGCTTATTTTTTATGCATAACAATAAGTTATTCAGTAGTGTTGGAATCCTTGGGTCAACTGCCAATCACTGAGGACCAGGGCCATTTTGTTCTTCTGCTCCATGTCTCTAGTATGTTGCTCTTGCGGGAGAAAAGAACACTGTCAGCATCTTAGGCAGGAAGAAGGATATATTCATTGGAATAATGTTGCCTAGCCATCCCTAGCTGCAAGGAATGTTGGAAAAGAATTATGAACATTTCCAACTTCTATTCTGGAAAGCAGCAAGAGAGATTTGAGAAATGCTGTTAGGTCAGCTTATAATACTATCTTCTACATCGTGTGATTGTAGGCAATTTGCTGAATCTTTTCGAGCATCAGTTTTTTCATTTGTAAAATGGGAGAATAGTTCCTTCTAGCAGTGGTTCTCAAAGTGTGGTGTGTGGTTCCCAGACCAGCAGTAACAGCATCATCTCGAAGCCTGAGTACCACCCCGTACCTACAAAATCAGAAGCTCTGAGGGTGGAGCCCAGCAATCTGTGTTTCAACAAGCCTTCTAAGTGATTCTGATGTGCACTCAACTTTGAGAAACACTACCTTAAGGATTGCTGGGAAGACTAAGATGATTGCTTAAGGCATTCAACATTCAGAGAGTGCTAATAACACATAGCCTGGGAGTCCATATCTTAGACTAAGACAGTGTTGGAGTCTTTTTTTTTTTTTTTTTGAGACGGAGTCTCTCTCTGTCACCCAGGCTGGAATGCAGTAGTGTGATCTCAGCTCACTGCAGCCTCTGCCTCCCGGGTTCAAGCAATTCTCCTGCCTCAGCCTCCTGAGTAGCTGGGATTACAGGTGCGCGCCACTATGCCCAGCTAATTTTTGTATTTTTAGTAGAGACAGGGTTTCACCATGTTGGCCAGGCTGGTCTCGAACGTTGGAGTCCATTTTCTGAGTGCTGACTTGGAATAAGAAGTTTAGAAAATATTCAATAAAGAATTTCCAAGGTTTGTTCTGACTAATGTCCAATCCTCCAATCCCTAGGATCCTTTGGAGAGCTGCTCACTGCAGCCTCGACCTCCACCTGGGCTCAAGTGATCTTCCTGCCTCAGCCTTCTGACAAGGTAGGACTACAGGCATGTGCCACCATGCCTGGCTAATTACAATTTTTTTTTTTTTGTAGATACAGTGTTCTCACTATGTTGCCCAGGCTGATCTTAAACCCCTGAGCTCGATCAGTCCTCTAGCATTGGCCTTCTAAAGTGTTGGGATTACAGGCATGAGTCACCACACCTGGCCTTCTGTCATTATTGAGGCAGCCAGCATTCAGTTTCAGAAACGATCCCTATCTCAATATAATGGGAGAAGAGTGTGTAGAGAGACCATTGCCCTGCAGGGGCCAGGGGCCTTAAGGTAGCACATACACAGACCAGTGGGGGCCCAAGCAGGGTGGAAACCCCTCTTTTGGGGCAACCAAGGAAGCTTTTGCTGCATGGAAGCTTGAGTACTGAGCCGTTCACGTGCAGCTCCTGCTAGCAAATTCCCCCCTGGATCCTTGGAATCCAGGCCAGATAGAATGATGATGATGGTTAAATGTATGAATCACTGAGTCTGGCCAGGTCCTGCTTAAGTGCTAACTTATTTCATCTCATAGAATCTTCACATCAAACCTAGCAGAAAGGTATTATTATCATCTCTGAGTTACAAAATGGGAACTGAGCCACCAAATGGCTAAGTGGTTTGCCTAAGAACACAGAGCACTGGGCAGACAGAGGAACCAGGGGACTTAGGCCTTGCCAAGGAGGTGACAGTTGGACTGGCCTGGAGGGACTGGCCTGGAAAGAACATATACAGTATGGCCACAGGCGAGCCTGAGCAGGTAGACGATCCTCACCTTTCCCTGTGGCCAAGCACTGGCTCTGGGCAGGTGGGGAGGAGTAGTTGGGAGATGCCTGTCCCAGCGAGGACAGGCCAGTCCTAAAAGGGGCTTTTGTGTCCTGAGCCAAGAAGCTTGACTTTTGCCTCCTAAAAGACATTGACTCAGTCAGGAGAGCTTGAGAAATCTCTCTCCAGGAGGCTGTGGGAGGTAGATTTTCCTTGATTGGCCTGGTCTCCCTTCTGCCCTCAGGGTCTGACTTTCCCCCTTGATCTTCTCTTAACAAGTGGGTGGTTGTGACTCTCCTAGGGTTCCGGGATGGCCAAGGAGGCCCATCTCACCAGACCTGGCCCTGAGAAACTTCACCAGCAAGGCTTTCAAATCTGGTGCATATTGCTATGACATGAGTTCCCTTCCAGCAGGGCCTGCAGCTGCTCTGTCCTCCTGGATGGAGAATCTGACTCCAACTCAGCTTCCCAAACCACACACAATTCGAAGATGAGACTGGTCTTCCTCTGGGGGACCAGGGAGAAATGTGGTAATTTAGACTCTCAAAGACTCTTCCTAAAAAGCTGGGCTGTTAAGGAATCCACTCCAAGCGATCACCATCTGTGGCAGGCAGCTGGTGGAATAGACAGAACTGTTTTGACATCAGATGAACTAGAATTTGAATACTGGTTTAGTCCTGTCTAGCTGTAGGGATTTGAAGGGAAATACAGTTTTTCTTTCAGAAAACCAGGACAATAATATTATACTAGATTTGCGAGGTTAAAGATATAGAAAGTATAGACAGCTAGGAGGTGTTGGGAGATTGGGGCTTCTATTCTTTGTTTTGCATTATTATTCTTAGCAGAGCCACTTACAGGGTGTCTGCAGAAGCATCCCGTTCCTTGGCCCCAGAGTGAGAGTAGAGTTTATTAGGGTCTCCCTGGCTTTTGGGTCCACCCAGTTTCTTCTGCAGACAATGTTTGGACTGAACTTCACCCTCTGTACAATGAGGAAACCTGTTTTAAAGGCCTCACTCGTCAAAAAAACAGCCATAAAACAGACTTAATGAGACTTCTGGATGCAGCCAGGCCCGTGTGATTGGCTGCTCCAGGGCAGGCAAGGCTGGAATTCAGGGCTCTGAACGTGCTGGCCGGCTGCGCTCCAGCCCCGGTCTGTCCTGGTGGTGTTCCGTGTGCTCTGTCCGCCTCTCCTTTAACTTGCCTGATAAAACCCTTACTTGGATATTGTTCTGAGATGATTGATTGTTAAATGCCCTGCAAATACAAAACTAGGCTGCTAAGTCACACTCGAGAGAAGTCCAGGAAATCCTCTGGTTGAATGTTACAGCTGGCTTCTCCTGAATAGAGGCATAGCAGCAGATTTCACCTAGCCAACCCGTTTGCTTTTTAAATGGGGAGACTGAGGCCCTGAAAGGGGAAAGCACTTGCATATTATGTATATTTTATTACAACTTAAAAAAAAGAGAGAGAAAGATGAATAGACAAGGCCCTCGTAGACCAGGAGGATGGCAGACTCACCGGATACAGGCTGGGTAGGGGGCCTCTCTAAGCTCTTTTCCCCCCTCGACCTTTCCTGCTCCTTCTCCTTTATTCCCCATAGATAGAGAGCAGTTTTTCCTCCTAGTACCAAATGTGGATGGTGGCATATTCTTTCCCTTTTACAGAAATATTAAATCCTCCCAGGTCACACAGCTGTGTTGTCTGGGTGGTGGCTGAGCCAGGATTCCATCGCAGGTGTGTCTGATGGCCATCACGATACCACTGTAAAACTGAGCTCATTGACTAACACTTAAGAAGTGGAGGGCCTTACATTCTAGATTCCAACCTTCGCCTCCAACAAAGGAAACTGCTGGTATTTTCCCATTGCTAGTGACCTCTGCTTTCTTGGGATTAACAAGTAAGCAAGTCAAGTCCATTTGTTAAGCTCTGTGACCCTTTTCATTGTTAGGAAAATTTGGACTTCAAAGTGTGGGAGTTTTGGGGGATGCTTGGCCTCTTTGGGACTGAGAGGCTGTTTTCTTGTTCAGTTGGCAGCCCTGGATTAAATTTATAACTTTTTTCCTCACCTATTTCCTCCGTTTCCTATAAGCTTAGCCCTTTTTCCTGGCACATAGTAGGTGTTCAGTAAATATTTGCTGAATGAGTGAATAAACTGCATTGTGTGAACTGCTTTGTGTGAACATGTTAATTCCTCATTCAGATGTTGGCCCCTGCTTCTCGGGGACCGGGCCTTCTCTGTGCTTCCACCCTGTGGGGCTTAGCACAGTGCCCTGGCCTGAGAAGGCATTCTGTGTGTACATACTGGACAAGTACATACATGGATAGCTTTTGAGGCTGCTGGTGCTGAATCACACAGCTGAACTTGAACCATATACAAATTTGGGACCTGCTTTTGGAAACGTTCTCATCTTTGTACATTTATAAAGGTGTTCCTGTATTTCTCACCTTGCAGCCACCAGACCTCGGCAGCAGTTATTGTTAGCTATAATGAGCTCAGCTCTCTGAGAGCATCCCACAGGGCTCATGATGTCACTGGAGGAGCACTGGAAACCAGGGGAGAGTGTGGGAAGTCTGGGAGGCAATGCATGGTCGGGCAGATGGGCCCTCAGGAGGAAATGCAGGCAGTGCCTATAAGGTAGTGCCCACCACACTGTGCTCACCCCCTGAATGTGTTGTGCTAATATTAATGAAAATTAGTTAGAAAGACTTGAATTCAGTTGTGAGGATGGGCGATAATCACCCCTCCTCTAAACCCTTAGCAAGGGTAACATCAGCAGTTTTTTTTTCCACGTAATAAGTCAGAGGTAGTCTAGTCCAGGGTTGGCATGTGACATAGTGTTGGAGCCCCAGGTTCCTCCTGTGTTATTCTCAAGGTCACTTCATGGTCCAAGGTGTCTGTTGCAGCTCCAGCCATTAAATCTGTATTCCAGAAAGCAAGAAGAAGGAAAGGCAGAGATAAGTGAGAGCATATTTTAGGCACACTTCCTGGAAATTGTATACAACTTTTCCAAGTTTATCCCGTTGGTCAGAACTTAATTGACTGGCCAAACACAGCAGCAAGGAAAGCTGTAATTTATTCAGGGTGGCCATGTACTCAGCAAATATCATGGGGTTCTTCTGAGAGAGAAGGGGAGAACCAATATTGGAGGGCAATTAGAGTCAGTAGCACAAACCGGAGCTTCTCTTTCCTCTGTTCCACCTGTCAAACCTCTGGGCCCGAGAAGGTAGGTATTATCCTCAGTTTAGTTTTAAGCCACCTGAGACTCAGAGGAGTGAATGGCTTGTCCCAGGTCACATAGTTGGGTATTGAAGGAGCTGAGAACGGAATCCACGTTTACCTGGAATATGAAACCTGAGTTATTTGTGTGATTGCTTTTTGATAGAGGTGATGTTTTCCTATGAGCAGGGAGGGCAGCTATATCTGTTTGTGAGCTATGTTAGTGTCCAAATAACTTAAGAAAATGGTCATGCAGTTGTGTGCCCCTGCCACCAATGTTTCTTTATGTGCCCACAACGTTTCATTTATCCCTCTCCCACTTGGCAATCCGGTAGCATCCCAACACCCCTTTTCTTCTTCATCTCTGTATTTCCTGCATTCCTGCAGGGTCCAGCACAGAGCAGATGCCCCATGCATTGTTGTTGAGTGAATTCACTAATTAATAAAGCTCAGTCACAGCACCATTTGATACCCTGGTCGTTCTCAGGACTCAGGACTACGTGTCCTGAAGAACCAGACCATTCTACATGCATCAGTCACACAGAGACCTCAGAAACCCAGTCCCTCCTGTGCTATCTAGGTTCTTACCCAGTCTCACTGTGCCAGGTACCCAGCTGGGTCCAAGGAATCCAGGAAGGGAAAGAGGTGCTACCTGCACTTTGCTAAGGGTGTCATAATTCCAGTTAACCCACAAAATAGCCTTTTATAGGAGGTGGTAGTCCCACTTGCCTGGTGAGGAGACCAAGACTCAGAGTGGAAATGATTTTTCAAAGGTCATCCAGCTAATAAGGGGTGGAGCCAGGAAGCCTGTTGGACCCCAAATCTTTCATCCGTGCCATCATTCACTTATCCCCTTTTCAAATCCTTACAGATTTGACAAGCCAGTCGTGCAAACAGGTGCTTAGCGTTACCCACACAGCAAAGACCCGGGAGCTGGATAAATGACAGTTAGAAAACCTGGTTTGCCCTGGTCACATATTACCCAGGCACTCCTTTTTGGCTGCTGCCTCCCAGTGTCAACACACACACACACACACACACACACACACACACACACACGTACTTCAGCTTCCAGGCTTTCTGCTTTTATTTTCCCAGCAAACTCAATCATTCCTTGCAGTGAAGTTGATGGGACTTTTACCCTATCCCTTCAGTGCCTCCTTCCCCTGGCCACCTTTCCTTTTGGCAAACCTTCCCCAGTAGCCAAGGGCTGTGTGAAGGGAAGGCACCCCCAGGCTAAGGTGCACATGGGAGGCTGCGCCATGAGTCAGCCTGGCTGGGAAGGGAGCCTCAGGCTTCCCGGGTTACAGGGGCCTCCAGCTCTTGGGGGTGATGAATCTCCTGGCTCACTTCAGCACACACATCGGGGCAGCCTTCAAGTCTCGGGGCTGCCCTGAGTCGTTCCAGGGGGCTTTTCCATCAGTCTTTTATTGCCTCAGTCCCAGAAGCGCGGCACATAGTGGAACTCCTTTCATAGCCAGGGAGAGGAGGGCCTGCCAGTTTAAAGGAAGGATCTGGATTCAGAAAGCCAGCGAATGCCAGAGGAGGCTTTGGTCTCCTCCAGGCCTGCACAGTTCATCCGTTTACGTTTTCAGAAAGCCCTTCATGGCCAAATCCTTTCCTACCCGCACCGCGCCCTCCTGCTCTCCTGCTGAGTTGGGAGCATGCTGGCTTTCTTTTTGTTCTTGGAACCCCCATGCTTGCTCAAGTCCTAGGGCCTGTGCTCCAGGCGGTCCCTGCCTGGAAATCTCTTCTCCTATCTCCATGTGACTGGCTCCTTGTCACCCAGATCTTGGCTTAATGACCTTTTATCAAAGGTCTTTCCAGGACCCTCAGTAGAGTAGCTACCAGGGTCCTCTCCATTGTAACGTGTATCTTTTTTTTTTTTTTTGAGACGGAGTCTCTCTCTGTCACCCAGGCTGGAGTGCAATGGCGTGATCTCGGCTCAGTACAGCCTCCGCCTCCCAGGTTCAAGTGATTCTCCTGCCTCAGCCTCCTGAGTAGCTGGGACTACTGGTGTGCACCACCACGCCTAGCTAATTTTTGTATTTTTAGTAGAGACAGGGTTTCACCATGTTGATCAGGGTGGTCTTGAACTCCTGACCTCATGATCTGCCCACCTTGGCCTCCCAAAGTGCTGGGATTACAGGCCTGAACCACCACGCCTGGTCACATGTATCTCTTTTATGTATTTAAAAAATTGCCCCCTCCCCTCAGTGGAAATCTTATGAGCGCAAAAACCCCTCATGAAGATAAGATGCTTAGAATCGTGGTTCAGAGGAGTCAGCTGACTTTTCCTGCAAAGGGCTAGAGAGTATCTATTTGAGGCCTTGAGAGCCTAAAGGATCTCTGTTGCAACCACTCAATTCTGCCATTGTTGTGTGAAAGCGGCCTCAAAGCAAACAAATGGCTGTGGTCATGCACCAATAAAACTTTATTTAGGCCAGGCACAGTGGCTCACACCTGTAATGCCAGCACTTTGGGAGGCCAAGGTGGGTGGATCACCTCAGGTCAGGAGTTCAAGACCAGCTTGGCAAACATGGTGAAACCTCATCTCTACTAAAAATACAAATGTAGCAGGGTGTAGTGGTGGGCGCCCGTAATCCCAGCTTCTCGGGAGGCTGAGGCAGGAGAATCACTTGAATCCAGGGGATGAAAGTTGCAGTGAGCTGACGTCACACCACTGCACTCCAGCCTGGGGGACAAGAGCGAAACTCTATTTCAAAATAAATAAACAAAAATAAGAAAATAAAACTGTATTTCTAAAAACAGATGGCCTATAGGCTGTAGTTGCAGACCCCTAGTTCAGAGCATTTATTGGTGCTGGAGAAGAAAAACTGAATTCTACCTCTGCTCCCCTTCATCTTGGAGTCTTGAGCAAGATTCTTACCTTGTCTGTGGCTCAGTTTCCCCAGCTCACCTAAACATTGGAGATAATAACACAACTTGTCTCATGGATTGTATTGTTGTGAGCATCATTTACATATCTGGCTTATTAGTTGCTCAAATCTTCAGCATATTACGTGGCTCCTGCACAGAGTTAGGGACTCGACATATATATTTGTTAACAAATGAATGGCTGAGCACCTACTAGGACCCAAGCCTTGTGCTGGGCTCTGGGGAGATATTGGTGAACCAGAACTTGTTGGGGTCACTGCACTCAAGGTGGTCAGAGTTTCAGGGTTAAGGTCAAAATGGTTTTTATACCAGGGGCAGCAATAGCCACATCCCGTGGGCAGGTGATATTGATGAGGCAGGGAGGGAGTAATGGGGCAGTGGAAAAATGAAGTGTGTATATCCCCTCTAAATTGTAGCTGTGGGTCAACGCAGAACCAACTTGCAGGCACTCTGATTATCCAAAGAAGCTGGAAATCTGGATTTTTAAGTGCAGTGTCTCATTTTTTGCAAGTAGCTGACTTGATAAAGCAAAAAGAAACCAAACCAAAACAGCACTGGATGGGCTCAATGGACACAATTGCAGCAATTGCGTGTTGAATTCAGCCATCTCTTTTTTTTTTTTTTTTTTTGGAGAAGGAGTCTCACTCTTGTTGCCCATGCTGGAGCGCAGTGTGCAGTCTCAGCTCACTGCAGCCTTGCAACCTCCACCTCCCAGGTTTAAGCGATTCTCCTGCCTCAGCCTCCTGAGTAGCTGGGATTACAGGTGCCCGCCACCATGCCCAGCAAATTTTTGTATTTTTCGTAGAGACAGGGTTTTACTGTGTTGCCCAGGCTGGTGTTATATTCCTGATCTCAGATGATCCGCCTCCCTCAGCCTCCCGAAGAGCTGGGATTACAGGTGTGAGCCACCACATCTGGCACAGTCATCTCCTTTTCACAACCTTATTTTACAGATAAAGAGACTGAGGCTCAGAAGGGCCACATGACTTGCCCACAGGCACACAGCTAGCATGTAGAGAGGATCTACAGGTTTGAACCCAGGTTCATGTGATTCCCTAAACGTGGACTCTATGCCAGTTGCCTCAATTGCCGTTAAATGAAGAGGAAAGAGGTGGCCAGGAAGGGAAGGTATGTTTTGGTGTCTCAGAGCTCATCATTTCTCAGAATATCACTCTTAGCCTATTTTCCAGCTTTGAGGAATGGCTACAGGATAGTCACCTTCTGAGGGTTCACCTCCAAGGCAGTGCCTGCCCCGACAGGACCTGGCCCCTGGCTCTTTCCACGCTCATCTTTGTGTTTCTCTCCAGCTTTGCCTTCTCCAGCTCATCTGTATGTGTTTTCTACAGTCTTGGCATTAGTGTCCAGCTTCCTTCAGCAGAAGAATGTGAACCTTGAGGGTCCTTTTGCCTGTCATGGCCCTAGGTGACCCATGAGAGGGAGGGTGCAGGGAGGCTTGAAGATGTGACTTTCTCCCACAGTGGGGTCTAGTGGGGAGGACACTGTTTTTGGAACCAGGGAGACCTGGATTAGAACCCTGACACTGCAGCCACTCACCAGCTGGGTGACCTTGGAGCAGTTCCTTCACCTCTCTGAGTTTCAAGCAGGTGCAAGAGCCTGCTCCTTGCAGAAATGTGCTGAGATAATGTATGCACCCACCTGGCACAAGGCTGGAATGCCATGGACACTCCCACATGGCAGTTCTGTTCTTTTTGTCCCCCTCCTCCCCTCTGCCTGTCCTCTCCTGCTCCTGGCCCGGCTAGCCCCTGCTGTGGCTCTCTTGCCTCAGTACTGAGAGAAGTTTGTGGAACCTGGGTGGGTCTCTGCCCCTGCATCCCCTCTCCCCAGTGCCAAGGCTGCAAGAGGAGGGTGTGGGCATAAATTACACCCATCTGTTCCCTCCCTGCTGAGGGAGGGCAGGAGGGAAACACATGGGCCTTAGTGGGTGTTGTACTTTCCATGTGCAGCCGCCAGGAACAATGGAAGGGAAGAATGTGAGCTCGGTGAGGCGTCCACCACACCCTGCCTTCCAGTCCCCTTCCCCCTTTCAGGGATTGTAGGAACCAGCTTCTTTGAGGGCCCTGCTTCTAGGGAACAGAACTCACCCTTGTTGCCAACCCAGAAGTCCTCAAGGTTGGTCATGTGCCTCTTCTGGTTTATTGTTGATTACTAACATTGTTCATTCATTTATTCATTCTACAAGTGTTTACTGAGCATGTACTCTGGGCCAGCCAATGCGTGGGCTAAGATTTGAAGTGAGTTTCATGCCTTTGAAGAGCTCACCATTTAGCAGGAGAGACCACATGGAAAGCAGCCAAATTTGGGTGCTGTGGCAGAGGTGCGTGTGCTGGGCTGTACAAATATAGATGAAGGAAGGCTTCCCAGGGTGGTCCTTTGATTCCAGTAAGAGTTATCACGGATAAAGGGAGGGTGCGTATCAGGCAAAGAATGCATGGAGTGTTTGGAGGCGCGGTGTGCAGAGCTTGCAGGAGGCAGTGTGCGGTGAGTTGTGGGGACTCCTGCATTGTTTGGTCCCTCCTTTTCTGCTGGATACTCCCCATCAACGTTTACCCGCACTCAGGTCTCTCATCTACAGCAAACCCTCACTCCACCTCACGTCTCACTCCAACTCCTGACTCATCAATTTCCCTCCCAGCCAAATTTTTCAAATAAATGTTCTGTGCTATGCGCATCGTCTCCATTTCCCTCCCCCTCCAATCCACCTCTACCTTTGCTGCTTCACAAGGTCATCATGACCTCCACATTCCATAGTCCGTTGGTATTTCCCAGTTGTTTGGTTAGATTTTCTAGTGGCATTGATGCTGGTGGAACATTCTGTCCTGCTGGACCTTCGCTCTTCTCATGCATAGAGAGCCCACAGACTCATGGTTTTCCTCCTGGAGAGCCTTGGCTGTTCTTTCTCAGCCTCCTTTACTTGTTTTCACCTTTAGCTACCAGATCTTTATACGCTGGGATTCCTGAAGGCTGGAGTTTATTTTATCTGCCAGCTTTCTTTTTACTTTATCTCTTGGTTGACTATTCAACTCCCATACTTCAATTACCTTCTCTGAGCTGATAGCTCCCACACCTATTTCTTTCTGCAAAGATCTCTAGTTTCAGACCAGTGGAAATAGGAGCTTAGCTAACATTTCCACTTGAATACTGCACTAACTTCCCAAACTCAGCCACTGAGTTCGTTACCCTCCCGCAGTCCTGGTACTCTCCACCCTCCCCACCATCCCTCCATATCTTGGTACTATAAGTTCTGCATCCTGGGAAACACCTCAGCCCGGGCACACTGGGATGGTTAGTCACTCTACTAAAATCCAAAGGCTAAACCCTAAATCTCTTCCGTGACTTAAGAGGCTCTGTGTGATCTGACCCCGGACCTGCCTCATCATGCCCCAATCTCTCCTTGCTCTTGGGTCCTGGACTGTGCTCCCACACCACCCAGAGCATCTGTGCATATCATTGTTCCCCTTGTTGAGAGCATTCTTCCTCCCCTTCTTCTTAACTCCCTCATCCTTCAGCTATCAGATTAAACATCCCATCCTTTGCTCAGAAAAATCCATTTTTTTTTTTGGTATGGAGTCTGGCTCTGTCACCCAGGCTGGAGTGCAGTGGTGCAATCTTGGATCACTGGAAGCTCCACCTGCTGGGTTCAAGCGATTCTCCTGCCTCAGCCTCCTGAGTAGCTGGGATTACAGGTGTGTGCCACCATGCCCGGCTAATTTTTGTATTTTTAGTAGAGATTGGGTTTCTCCATGTTGGCCAGGCTGGTCTCAAACTCCTCACCTCAAGTGATCCACCTGCCTCGGCCTCCCAAAGTGCTGGGATTACAGGTGTGAGCCACCACACCTGGCCAGAAAAATCCATTCTTGACTTCGCCAGAGAAGGTAATGTGACCCCCATTACACACTCTCTCAGTATTACCCCTCCTTCAGCTCTGTAGCTGTTGCGGTTGCATGATTAGTCAGTGTTGGTCTCCTCATGGAGAATGTAACTTGAACACTAGCTGGGACCGTGTTTATCTTATTTCCCGCTGGAGTCCCTGGCCTTCACCTAGAGGGCGGGATGTGGTCAGTGTGCAATGAGCAAGCTGCTTGGTGCACCTAAAAACAGGCTTTGGCCACGGGGCAGCATAGCCAGATGTGTGTTCTAGAGAGAATGTTTTGGTAGCTCTGTGGAGGATGGATGACAGAACCTCTGCCCGTGGAGGGAGGCCGGTTAGGCATTCTGGGTGAGAGAGGATGGTGGTATGGATTGGGAAATCAACCAATGCTTCTGAGGATGTCACCATATCCCTATGAGGTAGACTCTTCACAGCGTGGAGACCGACTTCACGGAGGCACTAATGAAGCTGGAAGAGGTGAAGATATTTCCCAGGTTTGGGGCTTGGGGGCCTGGGTATCTGGTTGGAGAGTCCCATGGTTAGCCATGATAAATTATGTCTTAACCATGGCAAATGTAAACCAGTCAGTGTGACTGTCGTGATGTCTTGAATATCTGGTCTATAATATTTTTGTTAAAACTACATTTTCTGGGCTGGGTGTAGTAGCTCATGCCTGTAAATCCCAGCACTTTGGGAGGCTGAAGGGAGGAGGATCACTTGAGGCCAGGAGTTCGAGACCAGCCTGGCCAACACAGTGAAACCCTGTCTCTACTAAAAATACAAAAAATTAGCTGGGCCTGGTAGCAACTACTTGGGAGGCTGAGGCACAAGAATCCCTTGAACCTGGGAGGCGGAGGTTGCAGTGAGCCAAGACTGTGCCACTGCACTCCAGCCTGGGCGACAGAGCAAAAACAAAAACAAAACAAAACAAAACCCAGCACAAAAACACATTTTCGGGCATCCTCCTTGGATTCATTTTATCACCTTCCCCCCCAACCACCTCCTCGACCCCTAAGTCCTGGCAGAAAGGAGCAGGACCCATAGTGAGTTAAGGAGAGGGATACATTTTTTTTTTTTTTTTTTTTTGAGACAGAGTCTTGCTCTGTCACCAGGCTGGAGTGCAGTGGCGTGATCTCGGCTCACTGCAACCTCCAACTTCCTGGTTCAACTGATTCTCCTGCCTCAGCCTCCTGAGAAGCTGGGATTACAGGCAGGCGCCACCAAGCCCAACTAATTTTTGTATTTTTAGTAGAGACGGGGTTTCACCATGTTAGCCAGGATGGTCTTGATCTCCTGACCTCAGGTGATCCAGCTGCCTCGTCCTCCTAAAGTGTTGGGATTACAGGCGTGAGCCACTGCGCCCGGCTGGAGAGGGATACATTTTTAAGACTCACATGGAGCGCTGTTGCCCAGGAAAATGAACACGACTTCTCTAGGGTTAGGATGTCTGGGTTCCCCCTCAGCATGGTGTCTCGCCAGCTCTGCGACCTTGGGCGAGTCCCTGTCCCTCTTTGGGCTTCCCCACCCCCACTTCTACAAGGAGTTGAAATTATGCGGTGGTTCTCAATCCTGGCTGCATATTAGAATTGACTGAGGAAATGTAAAAAATACAAATGATCAGAACCTGTTCCCTAGAGACTCAGATTACATTGACTTTTTCTTTCTTTCTTTTTTTTTTTTTTTAAAGCTTACCAGCTAATTCTTAAAAGCAGTGAGGTTAAGAACTATCCAATCACATGATCTTGGACACTATTCAGCTCGGTTAGTCTAACCTAAGAATGGCCCCATTTAGCCCCCAAGGGCCCCCTGGTGAGACCTGCCTGCCATCCCTGCACTGTAAGTCACCTGTAAGTCACCTGCACGTGCCTCGTGGTCCTGGACTTGAACTTAGGCTCTAGGGTAGCAGCAGAGGCGGGTCTTCTGCTGAGGCTAAGAAGCAGAAATGCAAAGTCTGTTGAGAGAGGGGGATGGGTAGGAGCTGTGTGAGGAGGAACAGATTGAAGCTATTAACATTTGATCAGTTTGGTATTGTTCTTCTGGAGACCGCAGCTTATGCGGCTGCTTAATAAATGTCTGGTCAGGGTCCAATCCAGAGCCGCCAAATGGGTGTTGCTATGGTTTCTGAGGAGTTTGTTTCCCACACAAGTTACTGCTTCCCACCCCGAACTGTGAAGCACCAGAGTCTTCCCTCTGTTCCTTAACTCTCTCCCTTCCTAGAGGAGCCTGTGGTGAGAGAGAACATCTGCCTGGGCCTGGGGGATACACACTGGTCCCGTGTGACTGGCCATCAGTGGCACCTGCTTGTGCCAGCTCCCTGAAGCAGGCCTTGGGCCTTCCCACTCTGTGCAATTTCAGGTGGGCCCAGCGCTCAGCTGGTGTCATCTCAACCTCCCAGGTTTCAGGGTCTCTGCATCTGACCCTGTTGTCCTTGACTGGAGAAGAGGGGTGGTCAGAGGCTAGGCTGGCAGGCAGTGTGTTTGTGTGTGTGTGGGTGTGTGCTTGTCAACGCGAGCCAGTGTGGGGGTTCCTGCGACTCAACACGTGAAGATAAATGTGTGAATGTGTATGGGTGAGTGTGTGTCGGTGCTTGTGTGTACTTGTCGGTGTGCGGAGTATGGCTCTGTGTTTGTCAGTGTGTATGTCTGAGGATGTATGTGTGGATGGCAAGAACTGGGAGTGAGCACGAGGCAATGCTGCTGAATCTGAAAGTGTATTATGACAGATTTACAATAAATGAACACTTACAAAGTCCAACATGCAAGCACTCATGGAAATGCCATCCAGCCTAACAGATAAAATGTTACCAAATACAGCTTAAACTTTCCCTGCGTTCTTTCCTGATTGTATGTCCCTTTTCCTCCCAGGGTTAATCCTGTGTGAATTTGTGAATTTATCTTTCCCAGAATGATACACTCTGTTTCAATAAGTAAGCTTCTTCCAGTGTTGAATCTTTCTGTAAAACATAGTCAATGAAGTGTGAATATGGTGTGTATGTGCGCAAGCCCGTATGTCGGGCGGCTGTGAGTTGTTGGGGAAGATTGGAGAAAAAGAATTTGAAAGTGCTCTCAGCATGCAGTGGCATCTTCTAGAGGTGTGACTGAAGAGAAACTTCCTAACCTCTCTGAGCCTGTTTTTCATCTATAAAATGAATGAGATGAGAATGAAATGATATAAGATGTGCGAAAAGAAATGGCACATAGTTGGAACTCAACCAGCTCTGATTTTTTTTTTTAAATGTATCTACTAAAGAGGAGGCAAGGCCAGCCAACCTTGCAGAAGGAAAACAAACAAATCAGATATACATTATTCAGGGGAGGTAGAGGTGTGCTGGCTTGAGCTGGATCCTTCCCTCCCTCTCTTTTTCTTTTTGATTCCTTAGGACTTTCCTCTTTTGGAGCAGTGGTATGTCAGCACAGTGGAAATTCGAATGGGGCAGTTTTTGTCCCAACAAAGGACTGGACTGTGATGGAAGGTCCCCTGCCTGTTCACTGCTAAATAGAACTGCATGTAAATAAGATCATTTGAGCTGTGGTGGGTTTTGAATACACAACCATCAAGGTAAATGAGCATTCCAAAGAAATCCTGGCTCTCAGACAATGCCTGAGTTAAAATGAAACTTGCTTGAAAATTAAAGCTAACGTTCAGGCTTCAGATCATGTGAGGAAATGGGAGGCATTTGCCGGTTCATTCACCCATGCACTCGTTTACCTAGCTGCATCCTGGATTTACAAAGGTGGAAAGGATCATTCTAGCAGGAGAGAGAGAGACAGTGAGGAGTTAAAGATAAGACATTTGCTGCTATCTCGGAAAATATACAGCCTAAGTGGAAATGCACAGCAACACTCACTTGATTCTGTTCTGACTGTGTCTACTATGTGCCTCAGACTGGCTAGACACCAGGAGGAACTGAGAAGCTGAAGACAGGACGTGCCAACTAGCTAATGTAAAGATAGGATAAGTGTGAATAAAGAGTTGACAGAGGAGGGTTAGAAGGACACTGCCATTTATTGAGCACTCACTTTGTACCAGGCACTATGTGGGGGTCTGGTGGGTTGCGGGGGTAGCATTTAGCCTAAATTAACCATTGCAACAATCGTTGAATCAGTATTATTATCCCTGTTTTACAGGTGAACAAACTGAGTCTTAGAGGGGTTAAGGTCTTTGCCTGGTAAACATCAGCACAGGGAATCAAATCCAAGTGTTTCTGACTTTCCAGCCTAGCACTGGTTTTTGCAAATAATTCCGTGGCAAGAACTATATGACAAGCGTGAGGTGGTTTCCAGTGAATAAGAAAGCAAGAATCTGGCCGGGCGCAGTGGCTCACGCCTGTAATCCCAGCACTTTGGGAGGCCAAGGTGGGCGGCTCGCAAAGTCAGGAGTTCAAGATCAGCCTGGCCAATATGGTGAAACCCCGTCTCTACTAAAAATACAAAAATTAGCTGGGCATGGTGGCACACCCCTGTAGTCCCAGCTACTCAGGAGGCTGAGGCAGAAGAATTGCTGGAACCCGGGAGGCAGAGGTTGCAGTGAGCCGAGATCGCACCACTGTACTCCAGCCCTGGGTGACAGAATGGGACCCCATCCCCCCGTACCGCCCCCTCACAAAAAAAAGGGAGCAAGAATCTGGTACTGACAATGAGTATTGAGAAAATCCAAATCCAATGCAAGATAAAATGTTTTGGTTAGCATTTATCTAAGAAAGTTTTGGAAAGAAAGTTGTATATTTGGCTCCGAAGAAGTGGTCCTTTCATTCCAGGAACCTCAGCTTTGTTATTTTCTGAGGCTATGGTTTAAATCACATATTCCTGGTACATTGTGAAGAAATTTCTTGAGACAAAGGCAAGAGGGAAAAAATATGATTTGTCATGGCATAGGAGCTGAAATTCAAGTTTTAAAATCACTTCTGAACAGCTCTGAGCTTCTGTGATTTGCTAGAATCACAGAAAGACTTACTTAGCTCAAGTTGGAGAAAGCACATCAAGATTGCTAAGGCTGCAAAGAGATTTTTCAATTCCTTTTTGGTTTTTAAAATTATTATTATGAGCTCCACAGTTTCCTCAGACGGGATTAGATATGACTTTCAAGTTTTCAAAGTTCAATTCAATTTGAGTTTCCTGTGTCCTAAAAATGTCTTCAATTAAAAGCAAGAAAAAAATGTATTTTTTTTTCATCTTCATCAAACTAAAAAATGGCTGAAGGGATTTTATTCAAACTTTTCCCCAAAATTCACCTTTTGCCAAGACCCAGCATGGAAAATTTCAGTGCAAAAGGATCACTCTTTGGCAAGTTCCCTGAGCTAATGAAAACAGAGGGGCATAAAGGGAGTCTGTGTGCAGCTCTAACTATAGTGATCACTGCAGCCCACATTGTGTGAGAAAAAGGGCCTCATTCAATAACCCCCCTTTTAAGTCTTTTTTATCATCAATATGGATGAGACTTAGATTTGACGTGGTCACCAAACAAAAGGCCCTCACTTTATGAATACAATCTGGGTAATGGCATTATTTCAAGTGGCTTCGCTCAGTTATGACTGGCTTTGGAATGGTTATTGTTGATTCATTCATTCATTCATTCATTCATTCACTCATTCATTGTACAAGTATTTACTGAGTGCCAGCAATGTGTGAGGCACTTTAATACATGTTGGGAATGCTATGGTGGCAGGCATAAGCGAGGCAGTTCCTGCATTCATGGGTTCATGGTGGGAGAAGAAAAACAGATTAAATTACAAACTGTGACAAATTCTATGAGGCAAAAGAACAGGGCGCTGAGATAGAGAAAATCGGGCTTTGTGCTGATAGGAGGCCTACATTGTATGGGAGGCTGGTGAAGGTCTCATATGCATTCATTCATCATTTAGCAAACGTTTAGTGAGCGGTCGCCATGCTCTGGAGTCTATACTGATCTAGACACCATTTTTGCTTCAAGGTGCTCCTAGACCAGTGGGAGAGCAGGCAGGTAAGTAAAAAGCTCAGATGCTGGGTGACAAGTGCTTTAAGGCAGGCATGTGCCATATCTAATGTGGAAACAGGAAGGAGATCTAAATATGCTGCTGTTGGTGGTGGTCAAATAAGGTTTCTCTCAGGGGGAACAATTCAACAGACATTTGTGATAGTTGATGTTTGGCAAGATAAAAGTGAATGAGAACTAGGGCTGCTTTCAAGGAGTCTGAAGTCCAGTCTTGCTTCCGGAGTCACCTCTTTGAGAGCCTGGAGCCTGTGGTGTCTGACCCGCCTCTCCAGTAGTAAGCATGAAACTTGAGTCAAAAGAGGTGCTTAGTAAATAACAGGTCCCTTTCTCTGACATCTCATGGCGCAACTCTTTGGATTTAGTCTAGTGGTGAAGAACTTGGCTACTGCAGTCAGATTGCTTGAGTTCAAATTCCAGCCCCCAGCTGTGTTACCTTGGGCAATTTTTCTCTGCATTACAGTTTCCCTACATACAAGGCAGGGATGATAATGATACCTGCAGACTAGGGTAGTTATAAGGACTAAATGAGATCATGCTTATATGATCACTAAAGATATGACCAGCATACATCATCCCAATGTGTTTTTAAGTGCTGCTTGTCACTTTCCACAAACCCCCCACATTCACTCAATCCAACAATTATGGGTTGAGTATTTTCAGTCTTAGGCATTGTGCTGGGTGCTTAGATTCAGAAAAATCTTGACAGACCCCAGGGTCTCCATCCCCATAGGTGGTTAAATTCCCACATCTCCCAAAATGAAAGTTCTTTGCCTCTTCTACCCAGATAAATAGGTATTTGCTATCTCTGGATTAAGGGTGAATGTCTGTTCATTTTTCGTCAGCACATCTGGTTTTTAGGTGAAAAGCTGCCAGAAATTTTGAAACATCTTGTTACTTTAGACATCAGAAGGCAGGGAGATTTCCCATTATTAATTGGATGTGAAAACTTCTTTGTGCCCCAGGGCTAGGGCAAAGCTGAGATTTCATAGGTCAGTGAAAGCTCACCATCATTGTTTTTGCTTGGTAATAATTTTATTTAGGGAGGAGGAAGAAGAGAGGGGAGGTGGTTTCCAGAATGATAAAGCACTGCCAATGCCGTGCAGTTTCGAGAGGTCACTGAGGTGGTAGGGAAAGCATTGCCCATGTGTGGCTCCATCTCCCCGAGCCTCAGTTTCCCTTTGTGTAAGATAAGGATAACAGAACTTCTTGTGTAGTGTGGGTTGAGGTTTCAAGGAGAGCACGAATGTGGAAACACATCAGTGCCTTTTGCCTGCTAAATGCTTCTTGTTTATTTCCAGCCCTGCCACATGTTTGCAAATCTTTGCAATGTGCAGTTGGAAGGGAAAGTGGGGATAGAGAAGGCAGATTTGATTTGACAGTTTGTGCACACAGTGGTGGGTCTGAGTTGGGGGCCTGGCTAGAAACAAGTAGCTTTTTTGGTGGCACCTTGTGCGCCTTCTCTTGAGACAGAGGCTCTGTAACCCCCCCTCGGCATTAAACTTCGCACCACCTTCCCTTTGCCACGGCATCCTTCCTTCTCGTCTCCAGGGAGGCAGGACACAGAACCCAGGCCCAGCCCAGCGATCCTGAGCCAGACTGCCTCGGGCCGGTCTTGCTCGGCCTCCCTGAGGAATCTGGGAGGCTCAGCCAGGCCTGAGTCGGCCTGGGTCCCGAGGTTAAGGTCGGGGTCAGGGTCGGGGTCCCGTCGTAGGCGCTAGCACGGCCTGCGGTCGGGCGCGCACAGTCGAGCGCGGGGCCTCCCCGCAGGCTGCGCTGCCGGGCGGCCTCGGGAACTGACCAGGCCGCGTGTGAGCGCCGGGATTCCTGATCCTGCCTTAAATATGCCGGTTATTTTTATCTCCCTACGTCAGGCAGCGAAGGCCATCCCACCGGTGGCCCAGGCGGCTGCTACACAATGTTTCCCTTTAGTCGGGAGGGGAAATGGAGGGAGGCCAGACTTCCTGATCACATGGTGCTGAAGTCAATGAAAAAAAATTAAGGGGGACCCCTCCCTTTTTCTTCAATGCCTGATCCAGATTTCCCCCTCCCCGCTCCCCCGACCCACCCTCTCTGGGCTCCGCGCGTCGGAGGGAAGCGCTGCCTCCCAGGCGGAGGGCCAGCGAGGCAGGAGAGCGCGCGCAAACATAAACACGAGACTGTTGCAGTAATTGGTGGCTCTGAAAACACTGAGGAAATGAGAGGCTTGTACGAAACATCAGCCGACAAGAAACGGGGTGATGTCAGACAGCCTTCCAGGATTAGAAACCCTTAAAAGCTCCGAGCC
The DNA here is from genome assembly GCF_028878055.3 of Symphalangus syndactylus. Lineage (NCBI taxonomy): Eukaryota > Metazoa > Chordata > Mammalia > Primates > Hylobatidae > Symphalangus > Symphalangus syndactylus. The sequence continues at coordinate 37,352,766 of NC_072425.2, read as the reverse complement.
CGCGGCCGCTGCGGAAAACTCGGCTCTGCGGCTCTCCCGGGTAGGAAGCCGGGATTTCGCTTTTGCCCGACTCCCTCGGGGCACTCGCCCTCTCCTCTCTTCCTTGCTTTCTCTCTTTCTCTCTTTCTCTTTCTTCTCTTTCTCTCTCTTCTTTCTCTTTTCTTCTTCCTTTCCTCTTTTCTTTTCCTTCCTTCTTTTCTTTTCCTGTCTTTCTTCTTCTCCGTCTTGCCGCCCCCACCCCCAGCTTTTTCTCTTTCTGTTTCTCTGGCTGTCACTGTGTCTCTGTCTTCTCCCTGTCTTCTCTCTTTTCTTTTTTTTCTTTTACCTTCTTTATTAAAAAGAAGAGGCCACATCAGAAGATTTCCATTTCTAAGGCACCTCGTACTTTTCTATCTTTTTCCTCCTTTGAAACACTAAACTGGACCCAACTCCTAAACAAGTCCAAAGGGACAAGTAAAACTGGGGTGTCAGTCGCTTGAGTTTGTTATAACTTTCTCCTCTTCTCAGTGCCCCTTCCTTACCCCCCTTTTCGGATTAGAAGTTCATATTGCAATAATTTGCCAACATGTTGGAAGGGCTGGAAATAAACAAAAAGCATTTACCGAGGACAACAGCAGCCTACCCACCCTGAGATGGGGAAAAGGCTTGCAAAAATCTGGCAGTTTCAGAAGAGAATATAGATTTCCCAGTAATATATATCCCAGCCACCCAGCTAATAACATTAGTGGCTGTTGCCCCATTTTCTGTTCATAGTGTAATTAAGACTTAAAGTGCTTACATGTATGTGTATACACACACACACACACACACACACACACACCTTCCCTCCTTCAGGCCACAGGGCAGGGTAGCTAACAGCCAGTGAGCAGGGAGGATCTTGTACCACATCCAGCAGGAACTTGCGTGTGTCTTAAAGTTGGAGGCCAGTTACTTAGTGACATCTGTTCAGTGACACCAAAAGTGATGTCTGTCAAGGCTTTTTCTCTTCGTGTCTGCCAGGAATAATGAGGCAATGTTTGGAAAGGGCTTGAGCCCCCACCATGAAAGGCACCCAAGACACCTTTTCAAAGAATGATTTATGTCCAGCTTTATCTAAATAGGAACCGAAAAAATATTTTTCTTGTCTGTAGAGCAGGTGAACTGAGCACCTGACTTCGTGCTCGGGGGCATTTCAGAAGCTTTCACATCTGCCTTATTAATTGGTCTGATACCTCTTTACCATGAAGGCACGTGTTTTTTTTTTTTTTTTTTCTTTCTTCCTGAGACCCCAGAAAAGGTCATATCAAGGCTGAGTTTGTACAGCCTCGGAGGAATATGACTGGTTCCAAAGACTTGGTTTCCTTCACTGCTGCTTATGGTGAGAACAGTGTCCCCCAACCTGAACCCTCCTCCCTCCCCTGTACACTCATAAATCTTGTGGTGATTTAGTTCCCCTCAATGCTTGAGACTCCTAAGCTGTAGTAATTTGAGCCAAGCATACTTTCTGGTTTTATCCAGTATACCTGACGTTATACCACTCACCGAGAAGTGGATCACAGCTCTGTTTTCAACTCCTTTTTTTTTTTTTTTGAGACAGGTTTTCACTCTTGTTGCCCAGGCTGGAGTGCAATGACACGATCTCGGCTCACCGCATCCTCCGCCTCCCGGGTTCAAGCCATTCTCCTGCCTCAGCCTCCCAAGTAGCTGGGATTATAGACATGCGTCACTGCACCTGGCCAATTTTGTATTTTTAGTAGAGATGGGATTTCTCCATGTTGGCCAGGCTAGTCTCGAACTCCCAACCTCAGGTGATCCACCCGCTTCAGCCTCCCAAAGTGCTGGGATTACAGGCGTGATGCACCGTGCCCGGCCTGTTTTCCACTTCTTATGGGGACGTTTTCCATCTCTGATATTTTTCTTGTGCTCTACAATCCCAGTGGGCAGCCTCATCTCTTCCTAGTCATTTCCTGATGTCCTTGTGTTGGGTAAAAGTGTCTCTACTCCTGCCACTGCTCCACCTAGTCACTTTGGCGTCTTCCTTGCTATTTTTTTTTTTTCCTTTTGAGACAGAGACTTGCTCTATCACCCAGGCTTGAATGCAATGGTGCGATCTCTGCTCACTACAGCCTCCACCTTCCAGGTTCGAGTGATTCTCCTGCCTCAGCCTCCTGAGTAGCTGGGATTACAGGTGCCTGCCACCACGCCCAGCTAATTTTTGTATTTTTAGTAGAGATGGGATTTCACCATGTTGGCCAGGCTGGTCTTGAACTCCTGACCTCAATCGATCCACCTGCCTCAGCCTCCCAAAGTGCTGGGATTACAGGTATGAGCCACTGTGCCTGCCCATCATCATGTGTTTATACCAAACTTCTCCCCGTCCCCTCAGTGAACTCCCCACAGCCCTCTGGCCCCACCGTGCTCTTAGACCTGCCCTCCTCTCTGCTGGGAATGTTCTTTTCCTCTCTTCACTGCCTAGTGAACTTCTTCCCACTCAAAGCCCAGATACAGTGCTGCTCCTTCTCCAAAGCGTTCCCAAATTTTTCACCCAGAGCCAGCCTCCTCTGTCTTCCATGCCTTGCCCTCCGCTCAGACTCCCATAGTGGTGTATGTTGGACTCCAGCGATCTTTTGACCTGCCTGTCTCCTTCACTGGAAGGGCTCCTTCCAGTGTGGGCTTCTCCACACAGGGATTGGATCTTGTTTGACTTTGTGTCCTAAGAGTACATAGAGCCCTAATGCATGGAAAGGCTCAGTGAATGTTTGTTGAATGAATAAAAGAATGAATGAGGCCAGGCTTTGTGGCTCACATCTGTAATCCCAGCACTTTGGGAAGCTGAGACAGGCAGATCACCTGAGGTCAGGAGTTCGAGACCAGCCTAGCCAACATAGTGAAACCCCGTCTCTACTAGAAGTACAAAAATTAGCCGGGCGTGGTGGCAGTCACCTGCAATCCCAGCTACTCGGGAGGCTGAGGCAGGAGAATCACTTGAACCCAGGAGGCGGAGGTGGCAGTGAGTTGAGATCGCGCCACTGCACTCCAGCCTGGGCGACAGAGCTAGACTCCATCTCAAAAGAGAAAAAAAAGAATGAATGGACCAAGAACCCATTCTCTAGGGAAATCACAGCCTATCTGACAGGATTATGGAGTGCTCTAGGGCCTTGCACATGTCCCCCAACCCCCAGCCTCCAGAGCTCACTTCTGACTTGATTTAATGAGATGATGCAGTGATTTGTATAACTCTAAGCTCCTTCTTCCTTTGTGTCACTGAATCAGCCTAACATTATTATCCCAACCCACAAGAGGGTGAGGGAGAGGGAGACAGGCTGAAGGAGAGGAGGTGACCAGCAAAGGTTTTGTATCCAAGAAGTGGGAGAGCCAGGCTCAGGTCAACTTGGATACGAAGATCCCACCCTATCCCTATCCCACCAAACGTATATTCATGAACACACACACACATACAGACACACATACACACAGAGATCTAGCTATTTGGCAGCCCAGTAATATAAGTATTGTTATTATTTCCATTGTATAGATGAGAAAACTGAGACTCAAAGAGTTCAGATACTTGCTCAGAGTAACACAGCTATGTAGGAAAAACTGAGTAGGAAAAATAACATTCTTTTTGCCATAACAAGCAACTAGACCAAGGATTTGGAAGCAGAAGAGATAAAAAGACATGGATCCCAATGATTTGGCTTTATGCCGTCTCTATAATTTTAGACAATCTTGATGGTATGAAGATGCTGGAGTCTGGGATTCTTTTTTTTTTTTTTTTTTTTTTTTGAGACAGAGTCTTGCTCTGTCGCCCAGGCTGGAGTGCAGTGGCACGATCTCGGCTCACTGCAAGCTCTGCCTCCTGGGTTCATGCCATTCTCCTGCCTCAGCCTCCCGAGTAGCTGGGACTACAGGCACCCGCCACCATGCCTGGCTAATTTTTTGTATTTTTAGCGGAGACAGGGTTTCACCGTGTTAGCCAGGATGGTCTCGATCTCCTGAGCTCGTGATCCGCCTGCCTCAACCTCCCAAAGTGCTGGGATTACAGGCATGAGCCAGCGTGCCTGGCGAGTTTGGGATTCTTAGAATGGGTGTGGTGGAAACACTGAGCCATCACTTTATCCAACCTACTTTATCCCCAAGTGGCCAAGTTAGGGCACAGAGTGGGCTAAGTATGAGCCTAGTGTCACACAGTCTGTGAGTAAGGGTCCAACCTTCAACCCAGGCAGATCTCACTCCCTCCTAATATTCCTTCCTCCTACAGAAATGTCTTGGAGCCAGGCAATTATGATTTTGAGATTATTTCCCACTTTCACATTTGACTATGAAGAGAATCAGAAACAAGAACTTTACGACATTCTTTCAGACATCAGTGGAAAGGTGAGGTGGGCAGGAACCCTGAGACAAGCCCTGGGGAATGGCAGACATATTGCCTGCACTTACATTCTGGTTGGCAGCAAAGGCAGAGCTAGGCTTGATCTTTGGCAGAGATGACATTTCTTGGACAGTTATCTCCCTTGCATTCTTGTTACCCCCAGATGACTGGACATCCTCATCAGGGTCATCTTCTGCCTACATATTGGAACTTAGGGAAATTTCATAGCTTCGTTTGATAGCCAGTTACTAGCTGAGTGGGCCTAGCAAGTGATGTAAACTCTCTGAGCCTCCATGTACTCATTTGTAAACTGGGGATGAGTGAAGTACCTGCCATGCCTACTTCACAAGATGTTGACATATGTCAGATGGGTCTACATATGTTAGGAGGGCTTTGTGATGTCATGGCCAAATCTAAGTTGTTAATGTGACCATTAAGTGGCCATGGGCCAGCTATAAGCAGCCAGCTCAAGAGGTCAGCTTCCACAGACAGGGGGTGGGACAGGGTAAGGACACAGAGGCAGAGGAGAAGGGAAAAAAAGCCATCAGACTGGTGCAAAAGTAATTGCAGTTTTTGTCATTAAAAGTAAGAGCAAAAATTGCAATTACTTTTGCATCAATTTAATGTATCTACACACTTGTTGAGCACACTCTACCAGGCATCTTCTATTCATGATTTCATTTCAACCACACCATCAAGCTATGAAGGAGATATTTGTAGTGTGTTGAATGATGACCTCTGAAAAGTTATACCCATGTTCTAACTCCTGGAACTTATGAATGTGACCTTCTTTGGAAAAAGGGTCCTCGCAGATGTAATTAAGTTAAGGATCTTGGGATGAGATTATCCTGGATTATCTGGTGGGCTCTAAATCCAATTATAGATTTTTTTTTTTTTTGAGACAGAGTCTCGCTCTGTTGCGCAGGCTGGAGTGCAGTGGCATGATCTCAGCTCACTGCAAGCCCTGCCTCTCTGGTTCACGCCATTCTCCTGCCTCAGCCTCCCAAGTAGCTGGGACTACAGGCACCTGCCACCACGCCTGGCTAATTTTTTGTGTTTTTAGTAGAGACAGGGTTTCACCGTGTTAGCTGGGATGGTCTTGATCTCCTGACCTTGTGATCCACCCACCTCAGCCCCCCAAAGTGCTGGGATTACAGGCATGAGCCACTGCGCCTGGCCCCAGTGATAGATGTTTTTATAAGAGACACACAGAGGAGATATACACAGGGGAAAGAGATGGCCATGTGAAGATGGTGGTGGAAATTGGAGTTATGCAACTCCAAGTCAAGGAACACCGAGAGCCACTAGAAGAGACGAAGAAGGGTTCTTCCTTATGTATGTACTTCAGAGGGAGTGTGGCCTTACTGATATATATATCGCTATCTACCTATCTATCTATCTATCTATCTATCTATCTATCTATCTATCGAGAGAGACAGAACCTTTTTCTGTCACCCAGACTAGAGTGTTGGGGTGCAATCTTGGCTCACTGCAACTTCTGCCTCCCAGGTTAAAGTGATTCTCATGCCTCAGCCTCCCAAGTAGCTGGGATTACAGGCGTGTGCCACCACACCAGCTAATTTTTTTGGATTTTTAGTAGAGACAGGGTTTCACCATGTTTCTCAGGCTGGTCTTGAACTTCTGAGCTAGGGTGATCCTCCTGCCTCAGCCTCCCAAATTTCTGGGATTACAGCCACGAGCTTCCGCTCCCAGCCCCTACTGATACTTCAATTTACAGAACTATGAGAGAATACGTTTCTGTTTTAAGCCATGAAGTTTGGGATCATCTGTTTTGGCAATCCTAGGAAACTCATGCAGATTATCTTTATCTCCATTTTCCAAATGAGAAAACTGTATCAGAGAGGGTAAGCGTTTTTTGCAAAGCCACCTAGCTCATGAGGAACTGTAACTCAAGCTCAGGTTCATCTGATTCCAAAGCCAGTACTCAGATTCTTCAAGTGGACAAGGGGAGATTTCAAGGGATGCAGTGGCAGAATGCCTAGGATAAGGAAAGTCAGACTGGATAAACAGAAGAAAGCTGGGATTAGCCAGGCACGGGGGCACGTGCCTATGGTCCCAGCTACTCGGGAGGTTGAGTAGGGAGGATTTCTTGAGCCCAGGAGACGAAGGCTGAAGTGAGCTGAGATGGCACTACTGCACTCTAGCCTGGGTGACCAAGTGAGACCCTGTCTCAAAGTAAACAAATAATAAAATAAAGAAAGATGGAAAATGAACCTTTCAGTTCTGAAGCAGAGCTTGTAAGGCAGAGAATTTCCTGAGGAGAAATGCTCCTTCCAGTAATGCCACAAAAGGTGGTGAAGAGGGGATTTTGAGGGGAATTTTGGTGGTTGTATTTCAGAGATGGTCCCGAGGCCAGTGGTTTTGGGGAACATTGGTTGGGCGCTCATCCATGGGGCACCCAGGCAGCAACTTTTCAGCTAAGTCAGCAAGAAGCCTCACACCAGTCTGAGCTTGGAGAAACACAGATTTCTTTCTTCCTTTTTTAAAAAAAATTCATCCTTCTCTCTCTCTTTTTTTAAACACAAGCCAGGCTGGGAGGAGCCTCAATAAGGAAGGAAATCAATAGGAAATGCCTTTAGAAAATGAGATTTTTTTGAAAGCATGTCATGTCTTCATTTTTGATGCAAAGTATTGGGCCCTGCAATTTGAAACAGGAAACAGCAGAAAGCAAAGGCAGCCAATGTGAGGACATGCCGAGGTCCCTCCTTTCAGAAGCCAGCTGTAACGACAGGGCTGGCAGTGGTGGATACGGGGCCAAGTCACATGGAGGCCAGTTGAGGAAACAGTGAGTGTTGGCCTGGAGAAGAACAGTCTTGGGCAGGACATGAGAGTTTTCTTTGCACAACTAAAGGGCTGTCATGGGGCAGTGGGAGCAGGTGTGTTCTGACGGGGTCCAAGGTGAAGAACTAAAACCATTGGTCTGGCTATATCACAGGGAAGCAATAGAAGAAAACAGTTAAAGGCTCTAGAGCCAGGGGTTGAAATCTCAACTTCACCACTGGTTAGTATTATTAAATTTTTAGAGACAGGGTCTTGCTGTGTTATCCAGGCTAATCTCAAACTCCTGACCTCAAACAATCATCTCACCTTTGCCCCAGGGATTACAGGCAATGCCAGTGCTGTGTTATGGGCATGAGCCACCTCACCTAGCCAACTTCACCACTTATTCACTTGGACATATTATTTAAGCTCTCTGGTCTTCTGCTTGTTCATCTGTAAAATGGAGCTAACAGTAATGCATTTCTCATGGAGTTATGGAGAGGATTAGATGTATGTATAGATATAAAATTAAATTTGCCCAATCCTCTCTATTATAGTCATATGTAACTATCTGATACTTTTTTTTTTTTTTGAGACGGAGTCTTGCTCAGTCACCCAGGCTGGAGTGCAGTGGCGCCATCTTGGCTCACTGCAAGCTCCGCCTCCCCAGTTCACACCATTCTCCTGCCTCAGCCTCCCAAGTAGCTGGGACTACAGGGGCCTGCCACGACGCCTGACTAATTTTTTGTATTTTTTAGTAGAGACTGGGTTCCACCATGTTAGCCGGGATGGTCTTGATCTCCTGACCTCATGATCCATCCCCCTCGGCCTCCCAAAATGCTGGGATTACAGGTATGAGCCACCACACCTGGCCAGCACTTTTTTTTTTTTTTTTTTTTTTTGATACAGAGTCTTGCTTTGTCACCCAGGCTGGAGTGCAGTGGTACAATCTCAGCTCACCACAACCTCTGCCTCCCAGGTTCAAGTGAGTCTCCTGCCTCAGCCTCCCAGGTAGCTGGAATTATAGGCGTGTGCCATCATGCCCGCTAATTTTTGTATTTTTTAGTAAAGACAGGGTTTTGCCATATTGGGCTGGCTGGTCTCGAACTCCTGACCTCAAGTGATCCAACCCTCTCGGCCTCCCAAAGTGCTGGGATTACAGCTATAGATATATGTCCCAACAACTGTCTTTTGGCTGGGCGTGGTGGCTCACGCCTGTATCCTCACACTTTGGAAGGCAGAGGTGGGAGGATCACTTGAGTCCAGGAGCTGAGACAAGCCTGGACAACTTGACGAAACCCCGTCTCTACCAAAAAAATACAAAAATTAGCTGGGCATGGTAGCATGCACCTGTAGTCCCAGCTATTCGGGAGGCTGAGGTGGGAGGATGGCTTGAGAATGGGAGATGGAGGTTTCAGTGAGTTGAGCTGAAATTGTGCCACTGTACTCAAGCATGGGTGACAGAGCCAGGCCCTGTTTCAAAAACAACAACAACTACTGTCTTTTTCTCTACATATTACTATATGGATATTTTATTTCTCTACATATAGTCAGTAACATATAGGGAGAAAGACAGTTGGGCTCCTCACCCATGGGTTCAACCAAACATGGCTTAAAAATATTTTTTTAAAAAGCATCTTTACTGAACATGTACAGATTCTTTTATTCTTGTCATTATTCCTTAAACAAAATAGTGTAGCAAACATAGTGTAACAACTACTTACATAGCATTTACATTGTATCAGGTATTATAAATAATCTAGAGATGACTTAAAGTACGTGGAGGATGTGCTTAGCTTATATGGCAAACCTATATCATTTTATATCAGGAACTTGAGCATCTGTGGATTTTGGTATCCTTGGGAGTTTCTGGGACTAATCCCCCATGGTTACCAAGAAATGACTGAACAGCTCTTGGAACAGTGCCCTGTAGATGTTAGCTATTTTTAGCTTTTCTTGGAGAAACCAAGGAAAACTTTCTAGAGGACACAGAGCTGGGATTTAAAAGGTGGATATGGGATACATCCGAGCAAGGGCATGGCTAGGAGGAGGGCTGGCAAGCACAGAGGTGAGGAGAGACCCCTCCTGGTATGTTGGGCTGCTCCATGTAGTGTAGCATCCCGTAGGGAAAGCAGTGAGAGATGGGGTTGGAGGAGCTGCCAGGGCCCGTTCATGGAGAGCTGGGCATCTGAGTTAGGAGCTCGGTCCTGTAGATCAGTGCTGTTTAAACTTGAGCATGCATCGGAATTATCTAGAGGGCTAATTAGAACACACACTGTTGGGTCCCGCTCTTAGAGACTCTGACCTAGTAGGTCTGGGGTGGGGGTTGAGAATTTGCCTATTGAGCAAGTTCCCAGATGACACTGTTGATGCTAGTCCGAGGAGCATCCGGAAACCATCCCCCTCCACTGCAGGTGGAGAACTTTGATAACTCCTCCTGTAGATCCCATAGGCAATGGGAGGATTGAGCCAGGTTCAAGAGCAGGTCTCAGGAAAAATGCCCTCAGTCTTGCTACTGCTGAGGCCACATGAGCAGCCACCTGAGACCAGAGTGGAAGACTGTCTGGAGGTGGAATAGCTGGGGCTGGCATCCTCTGTTCTCTGAGAACGGCTACAAGCCAATTTTGTTAGTAGTTCCGGTGGAAGCAGAACTCAGCAGGCACGCTCCAAGGGCAGGGTGGCAGCTGAGTGCCACTCCAGGCAACTTCACCCTCGATTTCCTGCCTTTATTAAGGGTAGCCATGGAAAGGGTGACCTGCTTCCTGGGGATCCCAGGACAGACAGCCGAAATCCAGACAGCAAAAGGAAACCTCTTAACTGCTGCTCCTCCAGACCCATGGCCCACTGCCTGACCCCTACCTGGGTCCCTGTCAGTAATTGCGGCGGCAGCTTCCTGGATTGCTGAGGCGGAGAGGACACCGATCAAGGCTTCATCCCACCCTCTCTCTCTGTCAGTGCTGGGGGAAAAACAATATTTAGTTAGTTAAACACCCGGCTACAGTTTCATTTGAAAAGCTGGATTTGATTAGGAGACTGCAGGGATTGATTTATGAGGACAGCTGAAAAAAAGAACAAGCGTAAATATGGAGAACTCACCCAAATGATGACTAAGAGAGGACGAATATACAGAGTCCTCACAAGTGGAGACGGAGAGGACTTATTAAGGTTTTTGGTCCCATCTCGGGTTTATGTAGTCACAGTTACTGACGGTATTTTTCAAGATCTCAGCCTAGACCTGTTTTAAGTCAAGGGGGTACATTAGGTGTGGAGGTGCCCACTTTTCCTAGGAGATTTTCACCTCTGAAAGAAATAGTTTTTCATATATATATAAAATGGATATATTGTATGATATATTGTAAATGAATATATTCTATATAATGATATGTAATACATATGACAAAAATATATATGAAATATGTATATTTTCTTACTGTAGCAGGCTTGTAAAGGGATATTCACTAGTGCATTGTTTGAAAATGAAAAATTGGAAACAGTCTAAGCTGTCCATCACTAGGGGGATGATTAGATAATGGATCACTTCCCCAGACTGTGGAATTGTTAAGGGGCAGTTTACAAAGAGTGCTGTAGTTCTGGGTCTGTACATGCAGTGATCTCGGGTGCAGGCAGTAAGATTCAGGAGAACATATAGTGTTGATCCCTTTAATATAAAAGCAGGCCAGGTGCAGTGGCTCATGCTTGTAATCCCAGCACTTTGGGAGGCTGAGGCGGGTGGATCATCTGAGGTCAGGAGTTTGAGACCGGCCTGGCCAACATGGCAAAACCCCATCTCTACTAAAAATACAAAAATTAGGTGGGCATGGTGGCAAATGCCTGTAATCCCAGCTACTCTGGAGACTGAAGTAGGAGAATAGCTTAAACCTGGGAGGTGGAGGCTGCAGTGAGCCAAGATCGTGCCACTGCACTCCAGCCTGTGCAACAGAGTGAGACTCCGTCTCAAAAACAAGCAAAAAAACAAAATAAAAGCACACACACACACACACACACACAGAGTCACATATTTCTCCTATGAACAAATATGGATATAACCTCATAGCCGAAGGCTTGGAGGGATGCACATCAGAATTAGGAGAGTGGTGGGATGGGTGAGTTTCAAAGAAGTTTTCTGCTTTGTATGTAATGTTTGAGTGTTTGCTCTGAGATGTATTGACGTATTACTTTTATAATTAAAAAATGATTAAAAACATAAGCAAATCTTTCCCTGAACTCCTATGGGAAGAATGACGAGAACCGCAGCTCCGGCCCCTCCATACCTTTCCCCAGGACCTCGGCAGTGTCCTTTGCTCTTCAGTCCGTAGGATCTATCTCTTGTCTTTGGGTCCTACTGGTGGCCACGTGCTCCAGGAGTCCCTCCCCCTGGCCTGCCCTCCAAGACTTAACCTGGCCTTGACCTGAGCATCACGTCAGTGTCACCTATGTGACTGGTCTCACCTCATCTCACCTGAGCCCACACAAAGCTGCTTCCTGGGGCATCTTCAAGAAAGCCCCCAGGGCTCCAGCTCTCCTCTTGGACTGGCTCTTGTAGTTTGGCATGACCCCCTTTTCCTTACCTCCCTCTCTACCTCCCCTCCTTCTTCTGTCTACTGGAGCAGAAGAAGTGGGGTTGAGACCACATAAGCCACACACACCATCACACAAGGACACCCTCCAAGGTCCCACCCCACTGGGGATCTCTGCACAGCCCCAGCCTACCTCCCTTTTTTCCTTTCCAAGATGTAACCCTTGTCTTACTGGCCCACTGCCCAGAAAGTGATGGGCAGTTGTTACTTCTGCACTGATTCCAGAATCTCATTCCTAGGAGGTCTGGCCTGGTGGTGCCCACAGGTCAATGGTGGGCAAAAGAGATCTTCTGGGACACTCATGGGATCATGTTTTTCCACTTCCCTCAGTATCTAGCCAAAAAGCACATAAGCTGAAAGCGCCTCGCTTTTCTCATTTGTAAGCTGAGAAGACTGGCTTCGGTAGTTTCAGAACTTGCCTCCAGCTCTGACATCCAGTGTTTCCTTGCATGCTTTTGTTGGTGTTCACCTCTCCAGTGTGGCTCTTGGACCATCTGTCTCATTCCAACAGCAACCCTGTGGAGCAGGCAGGGCCACTCACATTTTCCCCATCCTACTGTGTATGGGGACAGCCTGCAAAGACAAGGCTTAGAGATGTCAAAGATGGCCCAAGCTCATTCAGCTGGTATCAGAGTCCTGGGCAGGAATTTTCACATAAAGGTCTTCAGAGAGTCTATTCAGAAGTAAGAGTTTCTCTGGTGGATAAGAGGAAAAGGATCACCCAGGCAAGGAAAGAATAGAATAAAGGAACTAGGGGTGAGAGGACAGGAGCATGGTGATTAGCTCAGTGAGGCTGGAGCAAGGGAGTATGAAAAGGAATTGGATGGAGAGGTCATTGGGACACCTTTCCATCTCCCTATAAATAAGTCTACCTCAAATACTGCCTCCTCCAGGAAGCCTTCTGGCAATGGTGTACCGGTAAATGTTAAACAATCATTATCTTTCCGAAAATTAAATGAAATAAAAAGCCTTTATTTATAGTGTTGGCCAATGACCCCCTCCAGTCTGATATCAAGTTAGCAAAGTGAAGTTACTGAATGCTTAGGAAAAAATACACAGTCAGCTCTGGGAAGTCAGTAAGTGCCACCTCGAGCACACCACAAGGTTACTAACTCTTCTCTCTGCCCCGAAAGATGTGGTGGCCTCTGTGCCTTAGCAACTATCATATAGCTGAAAGCATCTGTGTATAGGTCTCTTACATGAGATTCTGTGAGTTTTTAAAGGTTAGCATCCATGTTTTGATTAAAGGATTTAATGATGATTAAGTGAATTGAATCTATTATTAAAATGTGTGAATACATATAACACGCTTAGAAGTGCTCATATAAGTGAAAGCTATGCCTACTAGCTGTTACCTTTGTCTCCCAGTAAAGGACAGAAGCACCAAGATGTCTGTTGAAGGGATGAATTAATTCTTAACCTAAATGGGTACCCAGGCTCTGTTTTCCTTATTCTTCTTGTTTTTACAGATGATTTCTTTGCTGAAAATAAAAACAATTTTTTTGTAAAGATTGGGGTCTTGCTATCTTGCCCAGGCTGGTCTCAAACTGTTGGCCTCAAGTGATCTTCCCACCTTGGCTTTCCAAAGTGCTGGGATTATAAGCTTGAGCTGATAGGCCTGGCCTGTCCAAAATAATTTAGAATTCTATGCAAGTTTTTGTTTCATGGCGAAAACTCTCTCACCAAATTCTTTTGGACAACAAGTGCCCTCCCAATCCATTCTGTCAACACTGGCACAATCATGGTGGGGTGAATTGGATTTGGATTCTGATGGAAGCTTCTCACTTTTTTTAGCTGGGCATCTGAGTGCTGTACCTCTCTGAGCCAAGTTTCATTATCGGAAAAAGGAAGACATGCCATCAACTTCCATGGGGTTAATGAGACCAGTAAACAAGTTTTGGAGCTGCACTGGTTGTCCTGTTCATTTCCCATCCCCATCCCCATGTTCTACCCTTCCCTGCCCTTCTCCTTTGGTGCCTGGAAGTCGACTGCGACAGCACTCCTTGGCCTCAGCCATCCCCTAGAACTTAGCTAGTGGCAACAGCGGCAGAAGATTGGGGGCATGTGGGAGGAGAAAGAGGCTCCCTTCTGGCCAGGCATGGTGGCTCACGCCTGTAATCCCAGCACTTTGGCAGGCTGAGGCGGGTGGATTACGAGGTCAGGAGATTGAGACCATCCTGGCTAACACGGTGTAACCCCGTCTTTACTAAAAATACAAAAAATTAGCCACGCGTGGTGGCATGTGCCTGTAGTCCCAGCTACTCGGGAGGCTGAGGCAGGAGAATCACTTGAACCTGGGAGGTGGAGGTTGCAGTGAGCCGAGATGGCGCCACCGCATGCCAGCCTGGGCAACAGAGCAAGACGTCATCTCAAAAAAAAAAAAAAAAAAAAAAATGCTCCTCCTTGCTTCAGCTTGGTCTGACCAATGATACATCACACATCACAGCCTCCACGATCCAGCTCCAGCTCCCAGTGGTGGCTGCCAATCTCCTTGGGCTCCAGCTTTTAGCCAGGCATACGGTTAAGGAGGAATTAGGTCCTCAGCCTTCTTAGTCCCAGAGTGTCTGAAAATCCATTGTTATTCCATGCAATCCTACCCAGACCTTGACAAATAGTTCCTTTAATATAATTTATTTTAAGTATCCCAGACTAGTATGTCATCTGCTTTCTGCCAGTACCTGGACAATATCAAATCTGGTGTCTGGGCATGTAAGAAAGGCTTAATAATAACCTGAGCAGCCACCCTTTATTCAGGATTTAGCTTGGGCATTATGGCCAGTCATTTTTCTTTTTTTCTTTCTTTTTTTTTTTTTGAGACAGAGTCTCGCTCTGTTGCCCAGGCTGGAGTGCAGTGGCGCAATCTCGGCTCACTGCAAGCTCCGCCTCCTGGGTTCACGCCATTCTGCTGCCTCAGCCTCCCGAGTAGCTGGAACTACAGATGCCCGCCACCGTGCCCGGCTAATTTTTGGTATTTTTTTTTAGTTGAGACGGGGTTTCACTGTGTTAGCCAGGATGGTCTTGATCTCCTGACCTCGTGATCTGCCCGCCTCTGCCTCCCAAAGTGCTGGGATTACAGGCATGAGCCACTGCGCCCGGCCGGCCAGTCATTTTTCTGTTTTAGTTTTTTTAAGAACCATTATATCATCGAATCTTCACAAAGGCGCTATGTGGGAGATATTAATTATTATAACCATTTTGCAGACGAGAAAAGTAAAGCCTTAAGGTGTTAGTGATTAGCTAAGTCATCCAGCTAGTATGCAGGGGAATCAGGATTCAAATTAGTTGATGTTAATAATACTGTTATTTGGTGAACAGGGACCAAGTCTTTGACTCTGACTCTCACTGCAGTCTTGTACCCAGAGGTGCTCGCTAGACACTCGCTGGTGGATGGAGGCTTGTAGTTCAGAGCCCTGTTTCTGCCTCATCTGTGTTTTCCGGGAGTTCTCCCTCTGGCTTCAGGGCCACACGTGCCTCTACAGACCCTTGCTTCTTGTTCAGGGAGTGTCTGGGCTGCTGTGTTCCCAAACAAGCCCCGGGGATGGAGTTTTTCTTTCATTACTTCTTGCCCATATTTCTACACGCTCTGAGCTGCCAGAGCAGCCTCCTTGTTCCTCCACCCTCCTGGTCAGTCATGCCCACTGGTGTTTACAATACGCCTCCAGCATCTGTGGACTTCATTAGAGCCTGTGCTACACCCTCTTCCTGCTCATCGGTGCAGACTGCATGAGGCCAGACTGAACACAGCTCCCCGGGGTGCCTGCCAGACACTTCCACCAGCCCTGCCAGATTCCCTTCTCTAGGGACAGCCAGCCAACCTCTAATCCAGGTGTCTCTGCGGGATAAACATTCCCCATGGGGCACCAAAGCCATACTCTGTTCTAGCCTGTGCTATAGTTAGCACTATTTGGGGAGTGACTTAGAGCATTAGTTTTGGAGTCAGGAAGACCTGCCACTTACTAACGCTGTGATCTTGGTTCAGTGGCCTAACTTCTCTGACCCTCGTGTTCCTAGTCTGGAAAACTGAAGATAAATAGAGTTGAGAAATGGGATTGTTCCATGGAAAGCACCTGGCTCATCTTAGGTACAGAATTCATTCTCTCTTCCTGCTAAAGACCACTTTGGGGATAGTAATGAGCAAGAAGTAGAGTACATTTGTCATTTATTTGCTTATTTTTGAAGTGCTCTTGACTAGGTGTTGATATATTATCAGAGATTAAAAACACAATTATCCCCATTTTATAAACATTCCAAGTTCTGAGAGCTTAAGTTAATTTGCTTATATTCACCCAAATAACAGGTTGGGTTTACCATTGATCCTAATTTAAACTGACTCTTTATTTTTAATTTTCTCTTGTCATTTTTTTCAGAAATGAAAGAAACAAGCAAGTGATATTAGCCTAAATGAAACTGCCTGTATTTCTTGTAAAAAGATAGTCGCCTTTGCTCTCTGCACTTTTTTTGTTTGTTTGTTTTTTGAGACAGAGCCTTGCTCTGTTGCCCAGGCTGGAGTGCAGTGGTACAGTCTTGGCTCACTGCAACCTCCACGTCCTGGGTTCCAGCGATTCTTGTGCCTCAGCCTCCCCAGTAGCTGGGATTACAGGCATGCACTACCATGCTCAGCTAGTTTTTATATTTTTAGTAGAGATTGGGTTTCGCCGTGTTAGCCAGGCTGGTCTCGAACTCCTGGCCTCAAGTGATCTGCCTGCCTCAGCCCCTCAAAGTGCTGGGATTACAGACATGAGCCACCGCACCTGGCCTATTTTTCTTTATCCAGATATTCTCTCATGAAAGTAGTTGTCATTTGTGACTCCTTAATCTCATTATCTAGTTTTCTCTGCTCCTTGGATGAGCTGAACTTTCCAAGTCCTTTTTGAGATATTGCCTATCAAGGATGAAATGCAGGAAAGTCATACTCTCAGTGGACTAACATGGGAGTGTTTATTCCATAGGAATCAAGTCAGGACTTGGGTTGGGGCTAAAGTTGGGGATGGTCTGGATGACAGAATGAATTTGACATCATTGTCATTGTTATGCGTTTTCTCCTTATTAAGCTCAGAGGTTGAGGCATGTTTAAGAGTTTCTTTCTTCTTATATCATTGTTTTATTTGAGAATTAAAATAGGGCTGTGAGCTTTCACTCACCACCATATTATGAGCTCCCTGCTGGGTCTCACTGATCTCTGAACCTCATATGGCCCCTTCTACAGTACTTTGCATACAATGGTGGACAAACTTGAATGAATGAACGTTTATTGAGCACTTTATTGTTCTCTATATTATTCTGTTTGCTTGCATGGATAGCAGTGGACGCTGGATCTGAAACTGGTTGGACCTTCCGGCTCTACATGTAGTGCTTTCCTCACACCTCAGCTGTCTGTCAATATCTCTATCAATGATGGTTGTTGAGCAAGATTTGTCTTTTCTTTTAAAGACTGCCAATGATGTCATATATCATGTTGGGGGAAGGAGGGTGAGTAAGAAATATATAGAGAGGGCTGGGCGCAGTGGCTCACGCCTGTAATCCCAACACTTTGGGAGGACGAGGCGGGTGGATCATGAGGTCAGGAGATTGAGACCATCCTGGCCAACATGGTGAAACCCTGTCTCTACTAAAAATACAAAAATTAGCCAGGCATAGTGGCGTGCACCTGTAGTCCCAGCTACTCAGGAGGCTGAGGCAGGAGAATCACTTGAACCCCAGAGGCAGAGGTTGTGCCATTGCACTCCAGCCTGGGCAACAGAGTGAGATTCCATCTCAAAAAAAATGTATATATATATATACAGATATATATATACACACACACAGAGAGAGAGAGGGAAGGGCAATTTTGGAAGGAGGGTGAAGGAAGCAGGCGTGATCCCTCTTCACAGAAAGGATTATAACAAGCCTCAGCTGACTGGGCGGTTCCCTCGGCATGTGAGAGTAAAGAGGTTCAAAGAAACCAATGTGTTATCATGGAAACTGTCCCAGTTTTATAATCTTCATTTTTTAAAAGCCTGAAAATGAACACATGGAGAGCAAGGAAAATTCAGTGAATGGGAAGTGATGCAGGCTAATAATTTAAATACAAGTTTTGAAGTGGGAAATCAGAGAGTGGAGAAATATTTTGAGGAGACTTTGAGCTGCTCAAATTGCTTTTCCTGGTTAAGAAATAATTGGCTGCAGGTGAGGAAAAGAATTACCGTTCTGTATCTGGAAAAGATGCATTGAGGTTAGTGCTTCTTGGCCAAAAAGATGTCAACCAAGGAGCATCTCAAAGAGAGGGAGAATGGTCCTCTGTGCAGGATGGCCACTTGTCTGAGCAGGAGATGCCTGACAGAGCTCCTGGAAGGAGACAGGACCTGAGGTGAAATTGTTGATGGAATTAGTCAGATTGCAAAAATGGTCACAAATTATTTCCCACCCTGTATGTATATCCCTGTGCAATGTAACAGCAATTCCTCTCATCAGGAGGTGGCATCTATTTCTCCAGCCCTACCATCTTGCCTTGGCCATGATTCCAACATGTGACTTATTTGGTCAGTAAGACAGTAGCAAATATGATGCAGTCAAGAGGCTTGAAAAATGCTTCAGGTTGAGGATTGCCTTCTCCTGATGCCCTTGGTTACACTGCAACCACCAGCACATGAATAAGCCCTGGGCAGCCTGCTGGATGACAAGAGACACATAGCCCAGTTGCTTCCATCACCATGCTGAAAGCCAGCCAGATATCTGAGGCTGCTGATGGCCAGCAGATCTCGGGTAAATGAGGGGGCCCAGTTGATTCCACATGGAATACATGAGCTGTCACAGCTGATCCCCACTCAAGCTGTTGACTCTCAGAATCATACACAAATAAACAGTTGTTGTGTGGAACTGCTAAGTTTTGGGATTATTTGTTATACAGCAAAAACTAACTGATGCTAAGTATATGCAACAGATGGCAAGCAGCAAGCAGGGAAAGAAAAATGCACTTGACATAGGTTTAGAACAGGGGTTGGCAAACTATTGCCCATGAGCCAAATACAGCCCACCACCTCCTAGGAAGTCATCCTGAAAGTCAAATTATATAAAACAGTGCATAAAAATATATATAGAGAGAAGGGTAATTTCAGTGTTAAAGATTATTTACATTTAACATTTTTATAAACATTCTCCAATTGCCTTCCAGAAGCTCTGTTTTGACTTATACTCTTACCAATAATGGATTAGAGAAAATAGACACTATTGATGTGTAACATAGATCATTTCATCTCCCAGAACATAGAGGATGCAACTAGAGGAATGGACATAAATTTATCTTGCAAGGAAGAACTGGGTTAACCTTGGGAGAAATTGACCATGTCATTTTAGAGTTCCTGATAGTCTAAGGGAACAGTGAAGTTGCTGTTTGGAAGACTCAGGTTCTACAAAGCTCTTCAGAGGCTGAAAAAATAAGCCCAATCTAGGCTGATGAGATGTCAATAGAGATTGATGTCAATTTCTGCACCTGGGCTCAAGTAAACAATAGCATTAACACATGGTGGGAACCCAGTGACTTCAACGCCACCCTGGTGTGAAAAAGACCAGGGAGCTAAATAAGAATCAGCAGTGGGGTGTGCCTCCATCAATGCTAGTCACACTATTGGCTGCTTGGTGAATGCTCCCTTCTACTCTGGGCTGCTGAGACCATATCCACATCACTGGGTTCCATTCTGGCTACTGTATTCTAAGGGAGTGAAAATTACCTGGGTGGGAGAAGGTGCTTTTGAAGAGAGAATGTAGGATGCTGAAGGACTCCAGTTCATTTCATTTGAAGAAATTTTGAATGTGCCAGGAAGCCTTAATTTAGAGAAGACTCAGAAGGGACGTGAAAAGCATTTTTCAGTATTTGTGTTTTACAGTAAAGATATCTTTGTTATTTTTTAAATTATAAAATTGTAGATAATACAAAAAGGTGAACACAACTAAAAAAAGGTAAAGAAGAGGCTGGGCTCAGTGGCTCACGCCTGTAATCACAGCACCTTGGGAGGCCGAGGGGGGCAGATCACGAGGTCAGGAGCTTGAGACCAGTCTGACCAACATGGTGAAACCTAGTCTGTACTAAAAATACAAAAATTAGCTGGACATGGTGATGCATGCCTGTAGTCCCAGCTACTTGGGAGGCTGAGGCAGGAGAATTGCTTGAACTCGAGAGGTGGAGGTTGCAGTGAACCAAGATCGTACCACTGCACTCCAGCCTGGGTGACAGAGTGAGACTCCATCTCAAAAAAAAAAAAAAAGTAAAGAAGAAAAAACAGTTATCCTGAATTATACAAGAGGAATATTACTGATATCTTGATGAACATTGCTCTAGACAGCACACTGCAAATACATGCACACAAAATATACATATAATTTTACATAAAAGGTGATACGGTTTGGCAGTGTCCCCACCCAAATGCCATCTTGAATTGTAACTCGCACAATTCCCGCATGTTGTGGGAGGAACCAGATGGGAGGTGATTGAATTATGGGGGCGGATCTTTCCTGCACTGTTCTTATGATAATGAGTCTCAGGATACCTGATAGTTTTAAAAATGGGAGTTTCCCTGCACAAGCTCTCTCTTTGCCTGCCGCCATCCATGTAAGATGTGACTTGTTCCTCCTTCCGCTATGATTGTGAGGCCCCCCAGCCATGTGGAACTGTTAAGTCCATTAAACCTCTTTCTTTTATAAATTGTCCAGTCTCGGGTATGTCTTTATCAGCAGTGTGAAAGCAGACAAATACAGAAGGTGTAATATTAATTTTTTAATTACTCAACATTAGGTAATGGACATATTTCAGTGTCAACTAGGTCATCACATTTAATAGCTATTTAGAATTTCATTGCATGTTTTGACCATAATTTATATAAACAATTTCCTATTAATAGAAATTTAACTGTTGGGTGGCTCCCGCCTATAATCCCAGCATGTTGGGAGGCTGAGGCAGGTGGATCATCTGAGGTCAGGAGTTCGAAACCAGCCTGGCCAACATGGCGAAACCTCATCTCTACTAAAAATGCAAAAATTAGCTGGTTTTGGTGGCTCACATCTGTAATCCTAGCTACATGGGAGGCTGAGGCAGGAGAATTGTTTGAACTTGGGAGGTGGAAGCTGCAGTGAGCCAAGATTGTGCCACTGTACTCCAGCCTGAGCAACAGAGTGAGATTCCAATCCCCACCCCCACCCCTCAAAAAAAGAAATTTAACTGTTTGATATTTTTTGCTATTACAAGTGAACAATTAGATCAATATCCTTAACTTATATCATTGTTCATTTTGCTAGTTATCTTAGGATAAATTCCTAGGAGTAAAACTTCTGGATGTAATAGTTACACAATTAAAATTTTGATATTATTAAACCATTCTCCAGAAATATTAATTTGCACACTGTGATGATCTTGTTTTTATTTTTATTTTTATAGTACCTTGGTGCATTTGAATTTTTTTTTTTTTGACGGAGTCTTGCCCTGTCGCCCAGGCTGGAGTACAGTAGTATGATCTTTCTCACTGTAGCCTCTACCTCCCAGGTTCCAGCAAGTCTCCTGCCTCAGCCTCCTGGGTAGCTGGGAATACAGGCGCATGCCACCGCACCCAACTAATTTTTGTATTTTTAGTAGAGATGCGGTTTCACCATGTGGGCCAGGCTGGTCTCGAACTCCTGACCTCAGGTGATCTGCCCGCCTTGGCCTCTCAAAATGTTGGGATTAAAGGCATGAGCCACTGCGCACCAGCCTGAATATTCTTTCATATGTCTAGTACCATTGTATTTCTTATTTGTTTATTTATTGAGACAGAATCTCACTCTGTTGTTCAGGCTGGAGTTCCAGGGCAGGATCTCAGGTCACTGCAACATCTGCCTCCCAGGTTCAAGCAATTCTCCTGCCTCAGCCTCCCGAGTAGCTGGAATTACAGGCATCTGCAACAACGCCTGGCTAATTTTTATATTTTTAGTAGAGGTGGGGTTTCACCATGTTGGCCAGGCTGGTTTTGAACTCCTGACCTCAAATGACCTGCCCACCTCGGCCTCCGAAAGTGTGGGAGTTCCAGGTGTGAGCCACCATGCTTGACCTACCATTGTATTTCGTAATTTATGAATTTCCAGTTAATACTTTTTGACCATTTTTCTGTTGAATAAATTTGTGTAAGTTTTTTGTAAGTGTAATGACATTTTCTCTCTTATATATGTTACACATACATTTTTCCCCCAGTGTGTCAATTAAACTTCTTCATGGTCATTTTCTTGTTTGTTTTGGTTAATCGTTTTTGCTTATTAAAGTTTCCAATTTTTACACAGCAATTCTATTCATTTCTCTCATCCTTCATTATATGTAATGGTTGTCATATGGAAGAGGATTAGACATTTATGAAGAAGACAGAATCAGCTCGATGGGAGAAAGTTGCAGCATGGCAGATTTTTACTAAAATGACAAACAACTTTCTCCCAATTAAGACTGTGAGATATGGAATGCGCTGTCTCGCAGGTAGTGAGATCTCCATAATTAGGGGCTGTTAAGCATGAATTGCATGACCACCCAACAGTGATGCTGTACGGGATGAGGCCATATGGCCTCTGGCATCCTTAATTATTTACAAGGCAGATTTTTAATGGAATGCCAATAATGTAATTCTAATTGTTTTTGCCAGAGAACTTTTTTCAAAACTGCAACACCATGCAAAATTTGGGGTTTCCAAGAGCAACTGGACCAAAGTTGATGTGGCAGATCAGGCAGCACTAAATGAAAATAGCTCAGAACCACTGAAAATTATAAGAAAGCATACCAGGACATTGTTACTGGTCATATGCTTGTCATTCATGAGTTTTACTTTCATCACCATGCATCACCTTCCAGCCACAGAAATTTCCTCTGAACCATACAAAGCTCATAGGAGCTGACCTCTCATAACTGGGAATGCAGGTGGATGTAGGCAAAACTGACATCCTAGCACAGGTCAGTTGTGGGCATGGTCAAGTTTTTTGAGAGTAACAGAGCAAGGTGGTGCCAGGCATGAGTATAGAAGCAATCTAGTATAATACTGCTTTGTAAAATTGGTAGAGCTGAATTACATAAAGGAGAGGAAAGTTCTCACTAAATAGTCTCAGAATAGGATAAGGCTCTATGAGTCTTAATCCATCTGACTATATAGTCATTTCCTTTTTGACCTTGGGTTACTACTGCTTGATAGGCAGAATTGGGGAAAATAGGGTCAAACTTAGACCTGGAAGAATGCTTTTACTTTCTATGAATATAAAGTAATTGAATGAATAATTACATAATTGAATGAATTATTACATTCATTCAATCATATATAATGAAACACTATGATGTGCAAAGCATTGGGATTTCAGCAATCAACAGGAAAGATAGCAGCTCATAGCCTAGAGGGGAAGTCACCTTTAAACAATTAATGACATCAGAGGTTGTGAAAGGTACAAGATGCTGGGGTCGTTCACAGCCATGGCATTGAAACCTGTCCAGGATATCAGAAAAGGCCTTCTGGAAAGACTAAAATTAAAGCAGAGATTTAAAGAAGGAGGAAGAGGTGCTGCCCATGAGAAGGGAGGACAGGAGAAGAGAATAAAAGATTGGGCTGCACAAGTATTTCAGGGGAATAAAAACACATGTAAAAGTCCAAAGCCAGAGAGAAATTTAGATTCACACCTCTCTGGAGTGGTATTAGGCTGTTTTTGATGCATGTGATGTAGTAGCAAGAACCAAAATTTAAATTGAGAGTTTGGCTGGAGTTTGGCTCCCAGCCTTGCTAGTTCCTGAGCGTATGAACTTGGCAAATAACATAATCTGTCTTCAAATAACATAATCTGCCTTGACCTCAAGCTTCTCATCTGTCAAATGGCGATAATAGCACCTGCTCCACAGGTTGCTGTGAGAATGGGATTAGCTAATAGATACAAAATTTTGGCCAGTGTGGGGCTAGGTTTTAAATAAGCCTTATTGAAGCTGTCAGTGACCAAAATCTATTCTTTTTACCTAGCCGAAATCCTTCTTGCTATCTGTGAATATATATCAACCGGATTGGTTCATCAGAGGTTTACTCAGTTTCTATTTTGTGTCCTTGTAGATTTAGGCACTGTGAGAATATGAAAGAAGTGTGCCGCGGGGATTGAAAAGTTCAAGTTCGTTTGGAAGGGAAGGTTAGTTTAAAGAGGTGTTTGTCTCTTAGGTTTTTTTGTTGTTGTTGTTTTGTTTTGTTTTGTTTTGTTTTGAGACGGAGTCTTGCTCTGTTGCCCAGGCTGGAGTGCAGTGGTGCGATCTTGGCTCACTGCAACCTCCCCCTCCCAGGTTCAAGTGATTCTCCTGCCTCAGCCTCCTGAGTAGCTGGGATTACAGGCACCCGCCACCAAGCCCAGATAATTTTTGTGTTCTTAGTAGAGACAGGGTTTCACCATGTTGGCCAGTCTGGTTGGTCTTGAACTCCTGACCTCAGGTGATCCACCTGCCTCGGTCTCCCAAAGTGTTGGGATTACAGGCGTGAGCCACCGCGCCCAGCCTATCTCTTATTTTGTGTGTACATCTTCAACTCCAGCTAGTCTATGAGCTCCCACAGGAAAGGATCTATAAAATAGGTCCTCTCTTTAATCCCAGTAAGATTCCCAAGTGTCTGATTTAGAGTAGGTGCTCAGCAAATCCCGGTTAAATAGAACCAATGAAAGTCTGGGAACTTACAGCAGATTTTAAATGGTAGTAAATACATACATAGATTAGAGGGGTTATCAGAAGGAAAACCTGTGTAAATCAGGGAGGGTTTATAGAGGTAAGGTCGGAAGGTTCAGCTTTTGTAGATGCTGTCAAAGAACTTTCAAAGCAGTTGTACCTTTTTCTTTTTCTTTTTTTTTTTTTTTTTTTTTTTGAGACGGAGTCTTGCTCTGTCGCCCAGGCTGGAGTGCAGTGGCGCGATCTCGGCTCACTACAAGCTCCGCCTCCTGGGTTCACGCCATTCTCCTGCCTCAGCCTCTCCGAGTAGCTGGGACTACAGGCGTCCGCCACCACGCCCGGCTAATTTTTTGTATTTTTTAGTAGAGACGGGGTTTCACCGTGGTCTCGATCTCCTGACCTTGTGATCCGCCCGCCTCGGCCTCCCAAAGTGCTGGGATTACAAGCGTGAGCCACCGCGCCCGGCCACCTTTTTATTTTTCTACCAGCAATGTATGAGAAATGAATATAGAGGGTACTTTTAGCCTTTTTAATTTTAGCAATTCTGGCAGGAGATGAGAGATATTCTATCATGGTTTTATTTTACATTTTCTTGGTGACTAATGATTTTGAGCATCATTCCATATGATTGTTAGCCATTTGAATATACTTTTTGTAAAGTGTCTTTTTAAAGTCTTTTGCTCACTTTCAAAAATTATATTGACTATTTTTATATATTATGAATGCAAGACCTTTGTTGGATTTATCGACTGTGAATCTCTTCTCTGAGTATGTGGCTCAACCATTTACTGTTCATGGTCTCTTTCTATGGAAGAAGTTCTCAATTTTAATAAAAAACAGTATGTCAGTTTTTTAAGGGTTAGTTCTTTTTGTGTACTATTAAAGAAATCCTTACCTAATCCAAGATGATAAAGATATATTCCTATTTTGTTTTTAGTTTTATTTTAGGTTTGGGGGTACATGTGAAGGTTAGTTAATGTAGGTAAACTCATGTCATGGGAGTTTATTTTACAGATTACTTCATCACCCAGCAATTAAGCCCCCAAAATATGGGACGCTTCACAAATTTGCATGTCATCCTTGCAAAGGGGCCATGCTAATCTTCTCTGTATTGTTCTCATTTTAATATATGTGTTGCCGGAGCAAGCACAAGCATTTTTTCATGAAATCTTTTTTCCTCAATCAAAAAGAAATGCATGCATATGGTTTAAAAAATCCAGAGAGTCTGAAGGACAATAAAATGACAACTAAATCTTCTAATTGTTATGACCAAGTTCTTCTCCCCAAAGGCAACCACTATTAACACTTTTTTTATACAGGCTTATAGATATTTTCTATATATATATTTATAAAAACATGTGTATGAATATTCCTTTTACTCGTTCACCAAATGGTATATATTAATAAGGCTGTCCTGTACATAACTATTTTTGTTCAACAGTGTACCTCAGCGATCTTTCCCTGTTGACCTCTTTGAAATGACCTCACTCCTTTTAAGGGCTTTCAGATAATTGTTTTGTATACAAGCTTTATAATTTAAAGCTACTGACCCCTCCTAAAGGGATCAGTTAGGTTGTGTTTAGTCTTTTCTTATGACAAACAGTGCTGCAATAAACATCCTTGGGCATAGGACTTTGTGTGAGCAATGAAATGTCTTGTTCCAAGGGTATGGATGTTTATAATTCTGTTAACTCTGGCCAAATTATCAAAAAGGTTATATTGGTTTATACATACTCCAGCAGCATGTAAGGGTGCCTTTCCTTTCTCTGGAGGGGTCCAATTTTTTTTTTTTTTAAGATGGAGTTTTGCTTTTGTTGCCTAGGCTGGAGTATAGTGGCATGATCTCAGCTCACTGCAACCTCCACCTCCTGGGTTCAAGCAAGTCTCCTGCCTCAGTCTCCTGAGTAGCTGGGATTGCAGGTGCCCGCTACCACACCTGGCTAATTTATTTTTGTATTTTTAGTAGAGACGGGGTTTCACCATGTTGATCATGCTGGTCTCGAACTCCTGACCTGAGGTGATCCACCCACCTCAGCCTCCCGAAGTGCTGGGATTACAGGTGTGAGCCATTGCACCTGGCCGGATTTAAATAAGAAGCGCAATGAAGAGAACACTTTTCACAGAAGGAACAGCATAAACAAAGGCTTAGAGTGTTTTCTAACCTCGGCACTATTGAGTGTTCTGGCTGAATAATTCAATGTTGTAAGGACTGTCCTGGGCATTATAGGATGTTTAGTGGTATCCCTGGCCTCTACCTACTAATGCCAGTAACAAGCCGCCCTCTTTGCCCCTTAGGTGTGACAACCTAAAATGTCTCCAGACGCTGCCAAATGTTTTGTGGGGGACAAAATTGCACTGGGTTGAGAATCATGACTTAGAGGTTGGGATGTTCAGGGGTCAGGCTGTGGGGGGATTTGTGAGTGTGTGTGTGTGTGTGTGTGTGTGTCTATACAAGTTCACAGTGAGCACAGGGTAAAAGCGAGAAGGCTGGTGGAGTGTTAACCCTAGAAAGCTTCAGAGTTAGTTTGAGGAGAGATGTATTTCTTCTCTTGCTTTCCTCTCGTTTCATAAAAACCCACATTGCGGAAACCCATCCCTTTTTTTTTTTTGATAAGGAGAGAAAGCCACACACTAACCCTTCGTCCTCTTCATTATTAGTGAGCAACCCAGAGCAGGCGCTTTAAGTGCATAAAGGTTGTTCATGATCTCTAATATCATTGTAATCTCACAACAACACATGGGGGTCCTGATCAGCATGCGAAGGGCTGGTCTACAGATGGGGAAACAGAGGCTCAGGGAGAGAAGTTGAAACCATTGTCCTTTCAGGCCCTTGTGTGGCTGCACATCTCCACAGCTCTACCCTGAGAGGCTTCAGCAGCTGGCTTTGCTGCTGCCATTACTGAAAGCCCAATATAAAGTCATTTGGATGATTTTAGTCATTATTTCCATCATCTGTTGAACCTCAGAATAGGCTTTAAGTCATTATTCTTTCTCTCCTCACGATTTGGTTTATTTTTGGAAGTGAAATCAATGGATTGTCTTTTGCTTTCTTTCAGACACCTCTTTGCTGCATTTCTAACCACACCCAGGAGTAGGCATGTGGTAGATGCTCATGGAATGTATGACAGCCCTTCTCTGGCTCAGTTTCCTAATGGGCCAGATGATAGCTATGCTCCCATACTGTGCAGGTCTCAATGTGTTATTATTAAGTTCACTGCTTGGCAGAGATAACATGTTAACTCATAGTAATAAATAACTATGAATATGTGACTTCAACTTCTAATAAAGTACCTAGTCCATAGTAGGAGCTCAGTAAATGTTTGTTGAGTGATGAAGTATATAATCACATGGTTATCTGGGAGCAGTACCACCCAGGCAAGTGGAGCACCTGCCTTAGGTCCTGGGCCTCAGGGGTCTTGCACTTTATTTATTTATTTAATTTTTTTTCTCAAGACAGAGTCTTGCTCTGTCACCCAGGCTGGAGTGCAGTGGTGCCATCTCAGCTCACTGCAACTTCTGCCTCTTGGGTTTGAGAACGATTCTCGTGCCTCAGCCTCCCTTGTAGCTGGGATTATAGGTGTGCGCCGCCACGCCTGGCTAATTTTTGTACTTTTAGTAGATACGGGGTTTCATCATGTTGACCAGGCTGGTCTTGAAGGGGTCTTGTACTTTAGAATGCTGTCCTTAACATCTTCCAAGCCCTTCCAGTGATCAAGACTGACCAAGGCCAGTAGTGCCAACTAGACAGGGTGCTCTAGGCCCAGCCTCCACCATGTCAGCCCCTGTCCCTGTTTTCTGTCCTTTGGAATGCTCTTCAATTCACTTCTTAGTACAGGGGGTCGACCAGATGCCCTAGGAGACCTCTAAGGTTTACACCTATGAGATTGTGTCAGGGACCCCTGACCAGGCCCAATTCCAAAAGGGCTACTGGGAGAAAGGATCTTTTCTTCCAGCCAGAGAGTATTTCTTTTGCAGTATCACATGAAGTTGGGTGATCAGAATGCTGCTTAAACATTGATTTTAGGTAACTTAAATTGTTTATATATATAGGGACCCCACAGAAAATATTTGCATAGGCCTTCACATGGCTTAGGGCTAACCATGTCTAAGAAATCATCATTCATTCATTCAGGCAGTCATTCAATGAATTCATGCTTTCAACTGACCCCTCAATTAACTAGTGTAGGCCCTATGATAAGTGCTATGCTATTATTATTATTATCAGAGTGAACACATGCATCGGACCCCAGGCAAAGAAGTGGAGAACCCAGCCAGCGTGGGAATTAGTTAGCAACATACAGTAGGTCATTCCCACAGAGGACATAACATTGGAAGTTAGGTCTTAAAGAATGGCCAGAATTTTTCCAGGAGGGCCATGTCATGTTTAGGTAGGAGAAAATAATTCTATGGATCTAAAGGCTGCAGTGAGGGCTGGGAAGAGATGGCACATGAGCTGGAAAGACAGATGTGGCCACAACATGAAGGGCGTGTTGTCAGGCTGAGATTTCTGCACATCTTTTCTGAAGACATTGGAGAGCAATTAAATGTTTTTTAGCCAGAAGGGAGATGGTTAGATATCTAGATTAGAAAGTTCATTCCAAGGGCTGGGTGTGGTGACTCACGTTTGTAATCCCAGCAATTTGGGAGGCTGAGGAGGGCAGATCACATGGTCAGGAGTTCGAGACCAGCCTGGCCAACATAGTGAAATCCCATCTCTACTAAAAATACAAAAAATTAGCCAAGAGTAGTGGCGGGTGCCTGTAATCCCTGCTATTTGGGAGGCTGAGGCAGGAGAATCACCTGAACCTGGGAGGCGGAGGTTGCAGTGAGCCAAGATTGCGCCACCGCACTCCAGTGCGAGACTCTGTCTCAAAAAAGAAAAAAAAAAAAAAAAAAAAGAGAAAGTTCATCCCAGTTGGCCGTGGGCTGTGTGGGCTGTGTAGATATTGGGTTGGAGGACAGCAAGACAGGAGTCAAGGTGACTCCTCTGGAAGGTCCAGCCAAGTACAAGGCAACCAGAGCCTGGTGAAATGTGGCAACCCCAAGAAAGGAGGGGCTGGGAAGTCACAGATAGTTCCCAAACTCTGAAAGATTCTGAGAAGCAAAGTCAATGTCTCCTCTCCACGAGGTTGGCTTCTTTTGTAATCCAGCTGCCTGGCTGAGCACTTTCTCTTTTCTTTCCTTCCTAATCACTTTCCCCTTCTCTCCTAATCTGATGACATGAGACTAGCTGTTGAAACAACACTCTCTTCTGGATGGAGAGGAAGCTGAAATCAACAGTATCGTAGGCAGTCCACGCTCAGGAAGACCTTCCCAGAAAAGCCTGCAGAACCTAGATGGAGGCAGGGATTATGTGTTCAGTTTGCATGGAAAAGCTTCTGGACTTATCCCAAGGGGCTCTGCTGAGTAGCACAGAGACCTTCAGAGTGGCCTCAGGCAGGTGGCCCCAGCTTCTTCAAGAGCGCAGGAGAGGGGCCTGTGCTTTCTTTTCCATGACATGCACCCACTGCGCTGGTACAAGAACCCCCTGCAGGATTCGTCTTCGCCCCAGGGTGTATGGATCCCCATCAGGACTGGTTGCATCTCTGGAAATGATCTCAGTCTTTGGAATATTTGTTCTTTTTGGCTTATCAAACAATGTCCTCATTTTGCCAGAGGAAAAGGGAAAGAGACTCTCTGAACGAGCAGGCCATCCTTTGTTCTGGGCCCATAAATCTGGCGCGAGCACATGTCCGGCGTTCCCACCCCACTGCATCATTGTCCCACTGCTGATTAATAGGTCAGAGCTAACTTTAAACTGGCATTTCCTGACCAGCCCCTCTCCCTGCCTTCGACCCTGCCTGGCTGTTCTTTAAAAATCTGCTGTATTTTAGAACATGGTTTCACTCTGTCCCGCGGCCTCCGCCTCACACTGTGTTCCAAGGTGACTGCGTTAAGTTTGGTCAAAGCCATCTGTGCTGTTCCTGAGTTGGCAGAATAAGGGCTGAGGCAGAGGGGTGGGCGCACAGCTGAGTTCAGGCTGTCTCAGGGTGTTTGAGCCACCACTGCCTATCTAGTCTCAGAAGCACATACCAGGGCATGATCAGTAGGGCTGCGTGGAGAAAGGATGTGACATTAAGTATGATATGGTGTTTTATTTTGCCTTTTTATTTTCATGTCCTGAGACTGGGTGGTGTCTCAACCATGCAAAATAATGTAGAAGAGTGGGTCCCAACATGAAGATGTTCTTGATGTTGACTGAGTAAGGTAGGATACAAAAGTTGAGTATCTCTCTCATCTAGCCAGATAGTTTTTACAGTAACTATATTGTACTTGGTGAACAAGGAGGTATACCTCAAAAGCGGCTTTAGTTTGAGTTGTCTCTTTTTTTTTTTTTTGAGATGGAGTCTGGCTCTGTCACCCAGCCTGGAGTGCAGTGGTGCGATCTCGGCTCACGGCAAGCTCCTCCTCCTGGGTTCAAGCGATTCTCGTGCCTCAACCTCCCAAGTAGCTGGGATTACAGGCACGTGCCATCACACCTGGCTAATTTTTGTATTTTTAGTAGAGATGGGGTTTCACCATGTTGCCCAGGCTGGTCTCGAACTCCTGACCTCATGATCCGCCCGCCTCAGCCTCCCAAAGTGCTGGGATTACAGGCGTGAGCCACCGCACCCGGCCTGAGTTGTCTTTTAACTCTGGGGTAAGCCACAGCATCTCCACCTATGACTACAACCTCCTGCTTGTCAAGAACCCAGTTAATAAGAATTCCAATGGCATTTCCTACCTTAGGCAGTCAGGCTGAAAACTGGCTCATGGGACAGTAACGGCCACATATTGAAAACCTACTGATATCAGGCTGCAGCAGAGGGGAAGCTAAAGCATCTTACGTAGATTATCTCACTTAGGAGTTGCAACAACACATTATTATCCCCACATTACAGGGAGGACATGAAATTCCAAAGAGGATAAGAAGCTGGTCCATGGTCATGCAGCTAGTCTGTGAGAGTGGAAATGTCAGTCCAGGTGTTTCTGATGACAGTAGCTGTGCTCTTCCTAGTGTTCTGTTTTCCTGATGGCCAACCTAGGATTCCAAAAACACAATTACCTTGCAAAATGCTCAGGAAGCGGCCGGGCACGGTGGCTCACGCCTGTAATCCCAGCACTTTGGGAGGCTAAGGCGGGTGGATCACGAGGTCAGGAGTTCGAGACCAGCCCTGCCAACACGGTGAAACCCCGTCTCTACTAAAAATACAAAAATTAGCCAGGCGTGGTGGGGCATGCCTGTGATCCTAGCTACTCAGGAGGCTGAGGCAGGAAAATCGCTTGAATCTGGGAGGCAGAGGTTGCAGTGAGCTGAGATTGTGCCATTGCACTTCAGCCTGGGTGACAGAGTGAGACACCATCTCAAAAAAAAAAAAAAAAAAAAAAAAAAGAAAGTTAAAAAAAAATGCTCAAGAAGCTCAGCGAGAGACCGGCCTTCCGCATGTCTGCATCTGCTGGTAACTGAGAGCCTGGCTGGAAGGTCAGGGAGGTTGGAAAAGTGATGAGGTCCACTGTGCAGCCACGGAGGTATCCCTCACACTCAATGAATATGCCTCTTTTACTTCAGCTTGGGGTCTGAGACAACTGTGCACTTCTGGACTCCTAAGCCTTTCACAGTAGTGACATCAAGGATAATGAAGCGCACAGAGCTCTCGTGGCCTATTTCTCTGTTTTTCCCCCACATTGTCAGCTGCCCAGGAAAATGGATTCACCGTAAATAAACAGGCTCCCAAGCATCCAACAGAAACAAACAATGAGTGACATTGAGCAAATCTAGTTAGGATCTTCAAAAATCCTGGTTTTGGGAAGCCCTAATTCCTTCCACATTTCAATCACTGGACTCTTGGAATTAATAGTGTTCTAGGTTGGTGGCACGAAAGACTGAGATACACTGAAATCACTCACGAGACATTTTTTTAAAAAAGGCAAAATAAAACAATCTGTTATCCTTGTCACACACCCTCTCTCTGTGCAGTCTCCCAGTGGTGTTTAGGTGTGATCATCCAAGATCAGATCTGCCAGAGTTACTATCGAAACTTTTGAAATTGATATCCAAAAAGAAAAATACAAAAACCACCCTCAATCTCATCACACAGATAAATCTGTTGTTGACATTTTGGTGTATTTTTCTGTAGTGTGTGTGTGTGTGTGTGTGTGTGTGTGTACACATCTATCTATAGGGCCAGACAATAGATACACCATTGTGCCTTCGAATCCATGAGGCACTGGTTCTAGGACCAAAATCCACAGACATTCAAGTTCCTTATATAGATAAAATGGTGTAGTATTTGCATATATCGCTCCTCAGATCCGTTCTCTGCGCTGCCAGCTCAGGTGAGCCCTCGCCGAGGTGACCTCTCAGGACACTGGTGAAGGTGCGGTGAGGAACCTGCAGAGTCGCACTGTTGCCCTGCCCCTCGAACTGTGACATGGAGAGAGTGACCCTGGCCCTTCTCCTACTGGCAGGCCTGACTGCCTTGGAAGCCAATGACCCATTTGCCGATAAAGACGATCCCTTCTACTATGACTGGAAAAACCTGCCGCTGAGCGGACTGATCTGTGGAGGGCTCCTGGCCATTGCTGGGATCGCGGCAGTTCTGAGTGGCAAATGCAAATGCAAGAGCAGCCAGAAGCAGCACAGTCCTCTACCTGAGGAAGCCATCCCACTCATCACTCCAGGCTCTGCCACTGCCTGCTGAGCACAGAACCGGCCTCCAGGGATGGCCTGAAGCCTAACACGGGCCCCCAGCACCTCCTCCCCGGGAGGCCTTATCCTCAAGGAAGGACTTCTCTCCAAGGGCAGGCTGTTAGGCCCCTTTCCGATCAGGAGGCTTCTTTATAAATTAAACTCGCCCCACCACCCCCTCAAAAAAAAATGGTGTAGTATTTGCATATATCCCATGCACATCCTCCCATATACTTTAAATTATCTTTAGATTACTTTTAATACCTAATACAATGTAAATGCTATGTAAATAGTTGTTATACCCTATTGTTTAGAGAATAATGACAAAAACTCTGTATATGTTTAGTACAGACAAGGGCATCCTTTATTTATTTTAATTAATTAATTAATTTTTTTTGAGATGGAGTCTCTTTCTGTTGCCCAGGCTTGAGTGCAGTGGCGTGATCTTGGCTCACTGTCACCTCCGCCTCCCAGGTTCACGGAATTCTCCCTGCCTCAGCCTCCCGAGTAGCTGAGATTACAGGTGCCTGCCACCATGCCCAGCTAATTTTTTTCTTTTTTTTTGATATGGAGTCTCGCTCCTGTCACGCAGGCTGGAGTGCAGTGGTGCGATCTCGGGTCACTGCAATATCTACCTCACGGGTTCAAGTGATTCTCCTTCCTCAGCCTCCCGAGTAGTTTGGATTACAGGTATCTGCCACCACACCCAGCTAATTTTTGTATTTTTAGTAGAGATGGGGTTTTGCCATGTTGGCCAGGCTGGTCTCGAACTCCTGGCCTCAGGCGATCCACCTGCCTTGGCCTCCCAAAGTGCTAGGATTATAGGCATGAGCCATTGTGCCTGGCAGCCCCCGTAATTTTTGTATTTTTAGTAGACGCGGGGTTTCTCCGTGTTGGTCAGGCTGGTCTCGAACTCCTGGACTCAAGTGATCTGCCTGTCTCGGCCTTCCAAAGTGCTGTGATTAAGGAATGAGCCACCGCACCTGGCCGATTCTAAAATATTTTTGATCTGGGATTGGTTGAATCCATGGATGCAGAGCAGAACCCACAGATACAGAGGGCTGACTGTACTCAAATGGGATTATAATATACATACCTTTTTGTCTGCTCCCTCATTCAGTCAACATCAAGAACATCTTTCTGCATCAGTAACTTCTTCCACAACGTCATTTTGCGTGGCTGAGTAGTATTCTGTTATATGGATGTATCATAACATTTTAAACCCACTTCCAATTTTGCTGACTACTTCTGATTTTGGTTAGTCTCAAGCATTTATTTATTGAGTCCTTTCCATGTGCTGAATGCTTTGCAAATCCTATGACTTGATGGGAGGCAGTGCCTGGTGATGGAGAGGCTTCCGTTCAAAGTTCGTCACTGTTCTTTACTAGCTCTTTGACTAAGTTACTGAACTTCTCTGGGTCTCAGCTACCTCCTGTGGAGAATATGGGTAATGGTACTCTCCTTAAAGGACAATGGTAAAAATGAAGTGAGGAAAGACACAGAGTGTGGCCAGCAAATGGTAGCTGCACTGCTGCAGTGGAAGGTGTCCTGTCCCACTTGAGGGAAAGTGTTCAGAGACAGTGTCTGTGTGGGACTCAGAGCCCAGGGTTAGCCCTGAAGGGACACAGTTGGGCTGAGCAGACAAAGAGGGGAGACTTGCAAACACCTGCTTTGGAATCCATTGCCCTGGGCCTCTGCTTTCGTTATCCAGTATGGAGCCAGGAGTCTGGGGATGGACGAATGGTAGAGACTGCAGTGGAGAAGTGCTATTGACAAATTTGTTGGCATCCGGGCACTGAAGTGGGAATAGGAACTATGGACCTTGCTGGCTGGGTTTGCTTAAGGTTATGGTGCTCCAGGTTGACTGTGGAGGTGCCTCTAGGCCTTTCAGCTTCCTCCAGCTAAGCATTAGGTAGGAGTTAAGGGCTTAGGTTGGAAAGTCTCAGACAGATCTAAGATCCAGTCCCTGCTCTGTCATTTCTCAGATATTTAATCTCCTTATCTATAAAATTGAGACAATAATACTGCCTCGGCTTGGTGCGGTGGCTTACACTTGTAATCCCAGCACTTTGGAAAGCCGAGGTGGGTGGGTCACCTGAGGTCAGGAGTTCAAGACCAGCCTGACCAACATGGCGAAACCCCATCTCTACTAAAAATACAAAAAATTAGCTGGGTGTGGTGGCGCATGCCTGTAATCCCAGATACTCGGGAGGCTGAGGCAGGAGAATTGCTTGAACCTGGGAGGCGGAGGTTGCAGTGAGCCGAGATGGCGCCACTGCACTCCAGCCTGGGCGACAGCCAGACACCATCTCAAAAAAAAAAAAAAAAAAAAAAAAAAGCCAGCCTCATAGGGAGGCTACGAAGATAATGTGAGCTAATGTATGTGAAGCTGACACCAGCTCAGGGCTAACCTGAAAACACACAATAGGTGGTGACTGCAGGTTTTCTTATCCACTTGTCCTACTTTTCTCACCTGCTCAAAGATGCTGTACCTGCCGGGCGTGATGGCTCATGCCTGTAATCCCAGCACTTTGGCAGGCTGAGGCGGGTGGATCACCTGAGGTCAGGAGTTCAAGACCAGCCTGCCAACATGGAGAAACCCTGTCTCTACTAAAAAATACAAAATTAGGCAGGCATGGTGATGCATGCCTGTAATCCCAGCTACTCAGGAGGCTGAGGCAGGAGAATCACTTGAACCCAGGAGGTGGAGGTTGCGGTGAGCTGACATCATGCCATTGCACTCCAGCCTGGGCAAAAAGAACGAAACTCTCTCAAAAAACAAACAAACAAAAAACAAAGAAGCTGTACCTTCTGCCTCTCCTTGGTTCATGCACACTTTGCCAATGGCCTGGTGTTTAGAGAGGAGGCAGCGGGAGGAAATCAGGGATAAAGGGAAAAGGGAGGATGAAGTCTGAGCTTGAATCCTTCAAACAAACCGTGAGATTCAAGGTTCTATTCCAGGCTAGATAGAGGCTACTGGGAGATGGCTATAATCTATGACCACACAGCTGGTGTGAGGCTCGGGAGAGATGCTGTGAAGAAAAAAAATAGCCCAGCAGCCTTGGGATTTTATACAATTTTTGCCTGGAGAAAGGATGCAAACCCAGACAACTTTTTGAGATTTTTCTCCAGGATCTGCGGATGGCTTTAACACCAAGGCAGTGGTTCTCAAAGTGTATTCCACAATGAGGTGAGCACAAACACTGAGAGCAAATGAGTGCATGGGAAATTCTGTAACTGTTTGACAGTCATGTTATGTGTGTTCAATCTAATATAAAAAGGCTGAGTCTGTGTGTATTTTGTATGTCCTTTAAATTTTTACATTTCTAGTAATTCATTATGTTTTACAAATGTCACAGTCTGTGCTAGATTAGTTAATTAAAGCAAAACAAAACAAAACTTACCCTCCCCAAAGATGCTTGGAGAAGTGCTGCTTCGGGCCACTCTATAAATATCACACATTGCTCTCCATGGAGTTCCCAGCATTTTCACTTTCAGGGGCAAAAGCGAATGATGTATCAGAAAGAACCCTTGGTTCTTGGCCTCCCCAGGCCAGTCTAGCTGTGTGGTCTTGGAAAACCTCCCCTATGATCACTTTCATTATTTGTAAAATGAGGGTAATAAAACCCACCACATGGGATATAGTGAGATTCAATCTAGGAAAAGAGCATAATTGGATCTCTGGCCTGTGATAGGTACTAAAGAATATTTGTTCCTTTTTTCTTTTCCCTTTGCAGTTTATTTGCATGTAGAAAAACTTAAGTGTTCTGCTTTCTTGGTCTCTTAAAAAGTATTTCCACCCATCCTAGTCTTTGCTTGTTCTAGGCTAATGGTGGTTCTTGCAATTTCCATCATAATGGTTCCAGTATTTTACATATATTTGCCTTTCCTTACAATGAGCCTGCTAGGCAGGAATAGTTTTTTTATTTTGAAAAAGAGAAAAGTGGAGTCAGAGAATTTGAATGGCTTGCCCAAACTCATAGGGCTGTGACCAACAGTTGAAATCCCAGCCTGTCCAACTATCCAGCAACTCACAGTCACTGGCCCTCCCTTTCTCTTATCATTTTCTCTTTCATGCATAGGTAGTTGTTCTGACGGCAATGGTCAGATGTTCAGTAAGCCCAGGGGGATCAGGGACACTTGTGATCGGAGCCAGTGGTGTGTGGGGATCCCGCAGCCTTTGCATTTCAGCAGTTACTATAGCAAAGAAACAGAGAGGAAATCAAAGTGCATAGGAATGCCAAGGCCTCCCTGCTGCTCCCGCCCCATCTGCTCAGGTAGGGTCACTGAGGATGTTTCAGGATAGGTCTTCTTTCTTGACTCTGGAAATGAAACTCCTGTCATGTTTAGCTGTGGACACATCTGCCACGCAGCTGGTCTTATTGCACAATGTATGCTTCTCACTAGCTCCCTCTGGTCTTGCCACCAGCAGGGGACACGATCCTTTTTCTTGCTCAAGGCTGAGCTGCAGTGATGAAAATAGACTTCCCCCACCCTACCCCAACCCAGTGAAGAGAAGTGGTTCTACTGTGCCTCTGTGAAGGATCTGCTGGATGGGGGTGATGGAGGGAACCCCTGCTAGAAGGTCAGAGGGAACTGGGTTTCAGTTCCAGCTCTATCTGATCTTCTTGCCAAGCTTCTGCTTTCTCACTGGTAAATGGAGACAAGAATATGACTTATCTCATGGTGGGAATTAAGTAGGTAAAGTTTATTGTAGGGCCTGGTCATAATAGCAGCAAACCCTTCTAGGATGCAGACACATTGCCAGGCACTGTTCTAGGATGTTACCAGAAAGGGGTCCCGATCCAGACCCCAACAGAGGGTTCTTGGACCTCGTGCAAGAAAAAATTTGGGGTGAGTCCATAAAGTGAAAGCAAGTTTATCAGGAAAGTAAAGGAATAAAAGAATGGTTATTCTATAGGCAGGGCAGTGGTGTGGGCTGTTTGACTGAGTATACTTCTATGCTAAACAAAAGGTGGATTATTCATGAGTTTTCCAGGAAAGGGGTTGGCAATTCCCGGAACTGAGGGTTCCTCCCCTTTTTAGACCATAGAGTGTAATTTCCTGATGTTGCCCTGGCATTTATAAACTGTCATGGTGCTGGTGGGAGTGTCTTTCAGCATGCTAATGTATTATAATTAGCGTATAATGAGCCATGAGGATGACCAGAGGTCACTTTCGTGGCCATCTTGGTTTTGGTGGGTTTTGGCTGGCTTCTCTACTGCATCCTGTTTTATCAGCAAGGTCTTTGTGACCTATATCTTGTGCTGACCTCCTATCTCATCCTGTGACTAAGAATGCAGCCCAGTAGTTCTTAGCTTTATTTTACCCAGCCCCTATTCAAGATGGAGTCACTCTGGTTCAAACGCCTCTAACATAAGGGCCTTGTTTATTAATTTATTTCATCCTCACCACAAACTTTATGGGCAGGTGTTATTATTATCTTCACTTTGCAGAAGAGGAAACTGAAATAGAGGAGGATGATGTAATTTACAGTAAGTAAGTGACGAACCAAGGTTCAGTCCGGGAAGCCCCCGTCTTTAGCTATGATCCCATACTGTATCTCACTACGGTGTGCGGTAAGCCAGTGCTTGTGAAGTCCTTTCTATTCCCTTATGCAAGTCACGTTTTCCTGCCAGAACAGGGTCTGTCCTATGAGAGTTGACACATGAAAGCCAAATATGATAAATCAGGGTGGAGATTCACAGTCACCTTAAAAAGATTCTCAGGCCAGGCGCGGTGGCTCACACCTGTAATCCCAGCACTTTGGGAGGCCAAGGCAGGCGGATCGCAAGGTCAGGAGTTCGAGACCAGCCTTGCCAACATGGTGAAACCCCGTCTCAACAAAAAATACAAAAATTAGCCAGGTGTGGTGGTATATGCCTGTAGTCCCAGCTACTTGGGAGAATCTCTTGAATCTAGGAAACAGAGGTTGTAGTGAGCCAAAATTGTGCCATGACACTCCAGCCTGGGTGACAGAGAGAGACTCAGTCTCAAAAAAAAGAAAAGAAATAGAAGAAAAGATTCTCCCAGAAGAGCAGGACTTGTCAATAATGGGACTGAGGTATTTATATACTAGAAGAAGGAGTGGAAGATTGAAAGGGGTTTCACCATCCATGAAAGGCAGGATATGAGGTGAAGCCAGAGTCTTGACCAATAGTAGACCTTGAGAATGATCATTCCAAGGACACAACTATCCCTATTGAGTCCATCTGCCATAGGAAAGAAGATGTGGGATGGGGATGACTTGAGTTGCTGGTTTACCAGACAGCTGGCTCTCTCTCTGTATAAATAAATGCACATCCATCTCTCTGAGCTTGGTTGATATGAATCGTCTTTGAGAGACTAATCTATTCTTCTTGTTCTAATCAAATCAAGTGTGTTTTTTTCTTCTTCCTTTTCTTTTTTTTTTTTTTTTATGGAGTTTCACTCTTGTTGCCCAAGCTGGAGTGCAATGGCACGATCTTGGCTCACTGCAACTTCCGTCTCCCAGGTTCAAGCGATTCTCCTGCCTTAGCCTCCTGAGTAGCTGGAATTACAGGCGCATGCCACCACGCCTGGCTAATGTTTTGTATTTTTAGTAGAGACGGGATTTCACCATGTTAGCCAGGCTGTTCTTGAACTCCTGACCTGAGGTGATCTGCCCACCTCAGCCTCCCAAAGTGCTGGCATTACAGATGTGAGCCACCACGGCTGGCCAAATCAGGTTTTTGAAATGAGAAGGCATAGGCCCAATTCTGAAGTAGGTGGATTTCATAGGAAGTAATAAAATAAATATAGACTGCTGTGGCTCCTTGGTGACAGCCAATTGG
Source organism: Symphalangus syndactylus (assembly GCF_028878055.3). Lineage (NCBI taxonomy): Eukaryota > Metazoa > Chordata > Mammalia > Primates > Hylobatidae > Symphalangus > Symphalangus syndactylus. The sequence goes on along the minus strand of NC_072425.2, from coordinate 37,312,883 downwards.
ACTTCTTTAGACAATATTGTTCAGGCTGCCATGCACATCACCATCTGTCACTCGTTGGCCCTTCTGTAAAGCCACGCACGTTGCCCTCGGGTCTTCTATGGAGGTAATTGATTCTAGTTTTGGCTCATGCATGTTTTCCCTGGAAGCTCTGCACAGTTTTGAAGTTCTCTCTTGTCTAGCTTAAAAACCTATGGGCCTGTTGCCCTGAACTTTTCCTCCTATTCTGCATTTTAGTCTGCTTTTTCTTCTACAGGACAGCAGTCTCGTTACTCACAGACCATTTTCTCAAGTGGCTCTCATCCCTTTCTCACGTGGGGTCCAGAACCTTCCTCGGTCCAGTTATTGACTACTTTTCCACAATGTTGGTGAATTGCAGCATGGTTATCTAAGGGCAAAAGAGAGTGGACAGGGATCCTACAAGGGATCTGGGGTATCCCTGGGGCTGAAGCAAGGCATTTCAAGGGTGATTTATGTTTCATCTTAGTGATGATGATGCAGAAATTTTGCTTTTCATTTCTAATTTAATCTATGGTTGTATAATAGAAATATAACATTATCTTTAAAAAATTTTATTAAAAATTAAAAAAAAAATATAGAGACAGGGTTGGCCAGGCGTGGTGGCTCACGCCTATAATCTCAGCACTTTGGAAAGCTGAGGTGGGCGGATCACCTGAGGTCAGGAGTTTGAGACAAGCCTGGCCAACATAGTGAAACCCCATCTCTACTAAAAATATAAAAATTAGCTGGGCATGGTGGCAGGTGCCTGTAGTCCCAGCTACTTGGGAGCTTGAGGCAGGAGAATTGCTTGAACCTGGGGGAAGGTGGAGGTTGCAGTGAGCCAAGATTGTGCCACTGCACTCCATCCTGGGCAACAGAGTGAGACTCCATCTCAGAAAAAAAAAAAAAAAAAAAAAAAGAGAGAGAGAGACAAGGTCTCAATATGTTGCCCAGGCTGGTCTCAAACTCCTGGACTCAAATAGTCCTCCTGCCTCAGCCTCCGAAAGTGCTGGGATTACAGGCATGAGCTACTGTGTGTAGCCTCTTTCCTCTATCTTATTCCACCACATAGCTTCAGGGCTAGTTATGCCTCGGATAAAAAAACTCTGATGTAGGTCAGTGAGTCCCAGCCTGTAGGTCATGTGTCGCTCAGTGTGGTTTATAAGTTGTGTCAACAAGGTAGCTCCCATTGCTTCAGTCAGTGTCAGAAAGTAGGGTTACAGTGAAAGGGGCCGGCAGGGATAGGAGTTATGTAGAATTTTGGCAGGATCTGTCAACATTGCTAATGTCCCAGCAGTCCTACTTAAGGGATCTAACACATGAGAATGCTGTTACTGTGTGCAAACTTGTGTGTGTGTCTAAGAGTGGTCACTGTAGCATGGCTTAGAAGGGCAGCAGTGTCAAGCTCTGGTCCAGTAAACTGTAACACTGGGGACGTACAGAGGTATACTGTTTTTTTCTTTTTGAGACAGAGTCTTCGTCTGTTGCCCAGGCTGGAGTGCAGTGGCGCGCGATCTCGGCTTATTGCAAGCTCCGCCTCCCGGGTTCACGCCATTCTCCTGCCTCAGTCTCTGAGTAGCTGGCACTACAGGCGCCTGCCACTACACCTGGCTAATTTTTTTTTTTTTTTTTGTATTTTTAGTAGAGATGGGGTTTCACCGTGTTAGCCAGGATGGTCTTGATCTGACCTCGTGATCCTCCCACCTTGGCCTCCCAAAGTGCTGGGATTACAGGTGTGAGCCACCACGTCCGGCCAGAGGTATACCGTCTCAAAAGTTAAGAGGAATGGAGTGAGTCTAAATGTGCTGACTTGGAAGCTTGTCCAAGGAATATTTTAGATTACTTTAATTTTATTTATTTTTTTCTTGAGATGGAGTCTCACACTGTCGCCCAGGCTGGAGTGCAATGGCGCGATCTCGGCTCACTGCAACCTCTGCCTCCCAGGTTCACGTGCTTCTCCTGCTTTACCCTCCTAAGTAGCTGGGATTGCAGGAGCACACCACCACACCCGGCTAATTTTTTGTATTTTTAGTAGAGATGAGGTTTCACTATGTTGGTCAGAATGGTCTCAAACTCCTGACCTCGTGATCCACCCGCCTCAGCCTCCTAGAGTGCTGGATTACAGCGTGAGCCACCACGCCAGGTCTACATTACTTTTATTTTAAAAATTAATTAATTATTTCAGACAGGTTCTTGCTCTGTTGCCCAGGCCAAAGTGAAGTGGCACAATCACAGCTCAATGCAACCTTAACCTCCCAGGCTCAAATGATCTCATCTCAGCCTCCTTAGTAGCTGAGACTATAGATGCACACCACCATGGCTAATTTTTACAAAAACTTTTTGTAGAGATGGGTCTCACTATGTTGCCCAAGTTGATCTCACACCCCTGGGCTCAAGCAATCCTCCTGCCTCAGCCTCCCAAAGTGCTGGGATTACAGATATGAGCCACTGCACTTGGCCTATTTTAAAGTGGAAAAAAAAAAAGGCTTCAGAACATTCTGAGCCTGGGCAGTATAAGAAGGCAACATCTCTACAAAAAATTTAAAGTTTAGCTGGGTGTGGTAGGATGTGCCTGTAGTCTCAACTACTCAGGAGCCTGAGGCAGAAGGATCGCTTGAACCCAAGAGTTTGAGGCTGCAGTGGGCTGTGATCATGGCACTGCACTCTAGTCTGGGCAACAGAGGAAGATCCTATCTCAAAAAAAAAAAAAAAAAAAAAAAAAAAAAAAAAAAAGGATAAAATGAAAAGAACGTTCTGTATAATGTGATTCCATTTCTGGTTTGAAAAATTATACATGTCGTAAAGTCATAGAAAAATATCTAGAAGAAAATGTATAAAATGATTACCTTGTATGACTTTCAGAAGATGGAAGATGGGGTTAACAAAGTTTTGTGAGAAATATATTTTTCATTTTTTTTCTTTTTCTGTTTTTATTTTTTAGAGACAGAGTCTTGCTCAGGTCCTTGCCCAGGCTGGAGTGTAGTGCAATTCACTGCAACCTTGAATTCCTGGGCTCAAGCAATCCTCCTGCCTCAGCTTCTTGAGTAGCTAAAGCTACAGGTATGCACCACCATGTCCAGCTAATTTTTTAAAACTTTTTTTGTCTGTTTTTTTGTTTTTGTAGAGACAGGGCCCTACTATTTTGCCGAGACTACTCTTGAACTCCTGGGCTCAAGTGATCCTCCTGTCTTGGCCTCCCAAAGTGCTGGAATTGGAGGGGTGAGTCACCGCGTCCTGCCTCCATTATATTCTTTATAGGTATTTTCTATAGATTTTTTTTTCCTTATATATTTCCATTTTGTTTTCTGGAGGGCTTATTGCTTTTGTGGATAAAGCCAATGCTTTCTAAAAAGGAACACAATAAACTGTGTTTATATTTGTTTGTCTCCTAATAACAGATTTTAGAGTTATAAAACTCATGTATTATATTACAAATTCAAAAAGTATTAAAAGTTATACAATGAGTAGTAGGTCTCCTTACCATCCCGATTTTTAGTCTCATCTCCAGAATTTCTGTGCAAATATAATCAAGTATATAATAAAATGCCCCTTCAGAAAACATTCACGCACAAATGGGACCCGCTGGTGTTCCACACTCTGCATTTTTTTTAACTTTACAATATATCACGTAGAGCTTTTCCATAATGGCATATGCAGATTATCATACGGTTGTTCTAAAAGTGATTTACCAGACATTTAGGCTATTTTTTATTTTTAGTGATGGAGTTTCAGTGTGTCACCCAGGCTGGAGTGCAGTGGTGCGATCTCAGCTCACTGCAACCACCGTCTCCCAGGTTCAAGTGATTCTTCTGCCTCAGCCTCCTGAGTAGCTGGGATTATAGGTGTGCGCCACCTTACCCGGCTAATTTATGTGTTTTTAGTAGAGACGGGGTTTCGCTATGTTGGCCAGGCTGGTCTTGAACACCTGACCTCAAGTGATCCACCCGCCTCGGCCTACAAAGTGCTGGGATTACAGGAATAAGCCACTATAAAGTGCTGGGATTACAGGCATAAACTGGGATTACAGGCATAAGCTGGGATTACAGGCATAACCCAGCCCATTTAGGTTATTTTTTTTTTCTATTATAAACAACGTTGTAAATGATGTATGTGGCATATACATATAACAGGATGTTAAAATGGAACTCTTCAAGTCTCAGTTTCCAGCTGAGACTCCAAATCCCTAGAAACCATACAATAGGTACTTGAATATCTCCCTCCCCAATGTTAAATGAGGTGCTAGACCACCTTGGCAGGCCCCAGCGTTCTGCCAGCATGGACCATCCTTTGCCTGACACCAGCCTTCAGAGGCTGGGAGGGGGGCAGTCTCTGGTGAGTCCTGTCGCAGTGTCTTTTGTCCCTCCCCACCCTCATCTCCTAGGAGAGGGTCGGCTGGAGAAAGCGAACTGAGAAAGGCTGAAAGGGAGAGCTCAGCGTTGGTCCCTGGAACCTGAATTTGCGAGCTTAAGACCAGGAAAGAGAAGCTGAGGCTGGGCTGGCCTGAGGTGACAAAGAGAGAAAAAGAGAGAACACCCTTCCTCCTCCCAGAAGCAAGGGAGTGTCCACCAGCAGAGGAGAGCAAAAAGCCCTGTTGTCTGGGAATCAAAAAAGGGCCAGCAGGAGAGAGATAGACTAGAGCCACCTAGAATGGGGCTTTTCCTGACAGCGCCCTTTGAAAGGCAGAGGAGGGACTGTTGGACAGTCTAACAGATAGACGCAGAAAGCAGCAGCTGGGAGGAGGCCTCACTGCATTCAGGCAACTGCCAATGAGTTCCCAAGGGCAGAATGCCTGGGGAACCTACACACACCACCCAGCCCAGAGGGCAGCAGCCACGGCTCCCAGCAAGACCAGCCTTGGGAAGCTCTGCCCCCTTCCCTATTTCCTCTTTTTCTGGGTCCTGTCCCAGGTACGGAGATACTGAGGGTGAAGAGGTGAGAGGAAGAGGGGGGACAACCTTGCCTCCCCCCTTCCCCCACAGCTGCCATTTAAGTTTGAAGCAGATCTGGGCTGAAGAAGGGAGAAATTTTCAAATGAGATTTGTTCAGAGTTCTGGCAAACATGCTGGAATGTGTGCTTTTAAATTACAGAGACTGCTCTTTGGAAATAAGGGACCCAGTGAATAAGTTCACAGGGCGAGCAAAAATAAAGCAGCATTATGATCGTCCCTTATTGAATCCAGCTCATTGGACGTCCTTTGAGAACATGTGTGATTTTATATGAGGAATAAATTTTTAGAAGTGGAATTTCTGTGTCAAGTAATATAGTATATTTTAATGTTGATAGATGTGGTCAAATTGCCCTCCAAATAATTTGTTCTTATTAACACTTTCCCAGGGGTGGATGAAAGTGGCTCGCTTATGACACCTTGTCATTTCAGTCTTTGCTACTCTACCAGATTTTTTTTTAAAGAGATATTTCTTATATATATATTTATATATAATATATTCTATATATATGTGTATATTTCATTATGAGGGAAGTTAAAACATTTCTATTTTTCTGTGAACACCATTGCTAATGTCGTTTGCCCATTCATTTTTTTCCTTTTGAGTTGTTGAGTTTTTTCTTTGTAATTTGTAAGAACTCTTTATATAAAAGGCATTAGTCCTTGCTCTATTACATATGTTACAAATGTTTGTCAATGTGTGCTATTGGCCTTTGATGGAAGTTATTGCACACTAAGAGATTTTTAAATGTGTATGGATCCTACTGTATAGAACGAATGCAAGTTTACTCTAGAGTGCACCTGAATTAACAGGTGGCGTTTTTTCCTTTTGTATATTCATAATCAACAGGCACTGAACGCCTAAGTAACGTCATGGCAGGTGAGGGATGGCCCTTGAGATCAAGAGGTTGGAAACCGCTACTCTAGGCTGTACTGGACATACCTAAACTGTGCCCAGAGCTAAGCCCAGCCATCCTGGGTTGAAGCTCCAGCACTGATGTCTCTCGTGGAGCCAGAAGTCATTAACTTACTAATTCCATGTAGAACACAGCAACAGCATTTCAAGGAGCCAACCAAAATGGAAGTGGAATGGCTCTCTTCCTCTCCCCCTACTCCCTCTGCATCCCCTTCCCTTCCTCCTTTGTTTATTTCCTAAAGGGGAGAGTAAGGCAGAGAGAAAACAAAGGGTAAGGAGAAAGGGAAGGCTCCCTACTGTGGAGAATTAAGACAACTCTCTTGCTTGGGGCTCCAGGGCCCTCCCATCTGGCCACCCTTCCTCTTCTCTGTCCCCAACATCCTGCCTCACTGTTACACCAGCCTCCTAGCTACACTCTTCCCAGGCCTTGCCACCAGCTGCTTTCTCTACCAAGAGCTTGTTTCCCCTTCCCTGCTCTGTGGACTCTGACGTTTCAAATGTCACTTCCTCTAGGAAGCTTTCCCTGGCCAGGCTGACTGAAGTGTTCCCTCCCAGGGCTCCTGTCTTTTTTACAGCACTTCTGATAATTATGTTAGAGGTGTGTGTCTCTCTCACTAAACAGGGAGGTCCTTGAAGGTAGTATTTGCCTGATTCATCTCTGGTTCTGCCCCAGCACCAGAGCAGCTTAGTCAATGTTCATTGAACAAATCCCTATTTAAAGAGCAAAACTGTGTGTTGGCAAGGCGACCTGACAGTGCTGCTGGGACAATATCCTTCCCTGGAGGGATAGAGCACCCCAGCCAGCTTTCCCCCAGGTCGCTGTGCCCCTCCTCAAGTCCTAAGCTAGAGCCTGGCAACCCTGACTGAGTCCTGTGGATTCACATGGGAGTAATGCCTCAATGTGCAGAGGTCACCCACTGACCTCTATGGGAAGCCCCGCTCCCCATACTGGTGCCAGAGAAGAAGCAGACAAAAATTCAGTCGCCACCTACGGAATCACATCCCTGAGGAAAGTTCACTTAGAACAGTGGTCACTCAAACTTTGGTCACTATCAGAATCACCTGGGGAACTCTGGAAAAACAACAAGGCCCAGGCCTAATCCTAATTCAGCGAGAAGTTTGAGAACCACTGGCTTAGACTACAGTGACTCATCCAATCTCTTCAGCTACTGTGATCTGCTTATGCTTCTTCTTACAGGAGTACTGATCTTAAAGGGTTGTGGGGCTCCTGCCTTTCCTTCTCCTCACACGTTTCCTCACTAGGTTTTAAGCAGAGTTAAGTTCACATACAAATTTGTCATTATCCACAGCAACGTTTATTTGTGCCCAACATGTATGTGTGGAATGAATACACACAGGAACAAACAAGATACTTCAGTCAGGAAGCATGTACAGGCTTCTGCTTGGAGTAGCAGACTCGACACTAAGAGGGATGGAACCCTTGGGGACTGGGGAGTCTGGTATCACAGTCCTGCTGTTGATCGCATGTCCCTCAGAGCTTCAGTTTCTTCAGCGCTTAAGAAGGAATCATAACGATAACAATACTATCTAGCTGCATGGCTTAGTGTGAGGATTATATACAATAATGGGAGTGAAAGTGTTTTCTAAACAAACTCATGAACATAAGATACTATCACAAAGAAAAATCAATCTTATGAATAATTATAAACAAATTTTCTTAAAGTCTCCCCAGCTTGCACATGTTAAGACATTGAGGCCAGGCGCAGTGGCTCACGCCTGTAACCCCAGCACTTTGGGAGGCCGAGGTGGGCAGATCACGAGGTCAGGAGTTCGAGACCATCCTGGCCAACATGGTGAAACCCTGTCTGTACTAAAAATACAAAATTAGCCGGGCGTGGTGGTGGGCGCCTGTAATCTCAGCTACTCTGGAGGCTGAGGCAGGAGAATTGCTTGAACCTGGGAGGTGGAGGTTGCAGTGAGCCCAGACCGCGCCATTGCACTCCAGTCTGGGCAACAAGAGTGAGACTTGGTCTCAAAAAAAAAAAAAAAAAAGACATTGAGCTGTTCATTTTCTCTTTAGTTTCTAAGCTCTTGCAGACATGTGGCAAGTCACTGGTGGTTTCTTTTGGAGCAGACTTTGTTGCAAAAGCCTTCTCTCCTTGCCTTGTGGTCAGCGCCATTTGCCTTCTGCCCATTCAGAGCCGTCGCAGATGCTGATGGGCTATCCTTTGTCTCTGAGAGGCACTGAGAAGACTATACTCAAAATTTCTGATGTGCTTGCCATTTGCAAAGCATCACTTCCCTTTTAAGAGAAGTTATTCTTTATCAAGAAAAAAACATTGCTTACACTTTGGATGGTTTGCACAGAAACAGACCACATTTTTTCTCAGAAATATGCAGAAATGAATGCCAGGTAAAGTTCTTGGCTTGTAAAAAATAGGACTAACCTTTGACATTTATTAATCTTTCTTAGTTTCCTGAGAACCTTCGCATCTATTTTCTCATCATTTTCTCACATTCACCCTTCAAAGTAGTTTGTGATGTTATCTGTATTTCACAGATATGAAAAGTGAGCCTCCAAAAGGAGGTAAGGAAGGCTCTCACAGGGTCTCATAGCTAAGATGTTAGGATCACCCTTCCAAATGGGCAGAGGAAACGTTTAGGATGCTTGGGGAACCCAGCCCACTCACAGGCCAACAGCTAGAACGTTTCAAGAGTGAGTCTCACCTGTTTTTTGTAAGTGAGCACTGCAGTTGTCACTCCCCGAGGGTTGCTAGAACACCCATCACATCTGTCAGTGTGGCTCCCATTACAGCTCAAAAGGAAGGGCCTATTATGGGGTTGTTAGTCATGCATGTATGTGTTGCTCTCTGTAATCAGCTGAATAAGAACCTCAGCCAAGAACCCAGCTTTCCTCACCAGCCTTTAACGCCTGTAAAATGTGGAGAGAATTTTTCCTTGGTTGGAGTCCCTGTTCACCACGGCACCTCCTTGACATCCGAGTTTACAGCGTTTTCTTCTAGAAGGCCAATGCCTTCACATTCAGGTCACCTGATGATCTGATTCCACTTCTTTTATTCCACATTTTCAACAAGTCCCTTAGTCTTGGTGTCTGAGCTTCTCTTCCTGTAGAAGTAAAGTCCCATAGAGTCATTCCCAAAGATCTATGAGTGTCTCCCTCTTCCAATTCCACATTGATTCTTAGCTGGATCTTCTCCTTCAGTCCGCTGGAGAGGGACAAAGGGCAGCTGTACCAGAAAGGTTTCCTGGCCTCCAATTTTTTACCCATCATTAATTTGCTCACATTATTCCCTTTCTTGGAATGTCTTCCTCTCTTTCCTTTGTTAAGTATATGTCTAGTAATTTCTTGAGGCTCAATTCCTATTCCATCTCTTCCACGTAGCCTTTTCTGATATCCCTACTAAGAATAAATAGTCTCTTCTTTGTACCTGCATGAGTTTTTTTTTTTTTTTTCTTGAGATGGAGTCTCACTCTGTCACCCAGGCCAGAGTGCTTTGGCGCAGTCTCGACTCACTGCAACCTCAGCCTCCCCAGTTCAAGCAATTCTCCTGCCTTAGCCTCCTTAGTAGCTGGGATTACCGGCACCCGCCACCACAACTGGCTAATTTTTGTATTTTTAGTAGAGATGGGGTCTTGCCATGTTGGCCAGGCTGGTCTTGAATTCCTGACCTCAAGTGATCTGCCCGCCTCGGGCTCCCAAAGTGCTGGGATTACAGGCATGTGCCACCATGTCTGGCCCCTTCATGAGTTTTTGTATCTGTCATTCATCCTCATGTTTATTATTTTACCAATCACTTTTTGAGCATAAAGTATATATCAAAATATATATTAAGCTGTGCTAATTCCAGGGAGGTCTATACAGGTATTGGGAAATGAATGATGTATACAAACATATCTAAGACATTATCCTTACTTTTACACTAAATTTATTTAAAAATTTTTTTTCACAATAATAAATTAACTTTAGCTTACTGTGATATTTTTACTTTATGCACTTCTAATTTTTAAAAAAGTTTTTGACTCTTGTAATAACACTTAGCATAAAACACAAACAATGTACAGTTGTATAAAATATTCTTTCTTTATATTCTTATTCTATACATTTTTTCCTATTTTTAACATTTTAATTCTTAATTCTTATTCTACTTTAAAAGCTTTTTCATTAAAAACTAAGACACAAACACACACATTAGCTTAGGCCTACACAGGGTCAGGATCGTCAATATCACTGTCTTTCACCTCGCCATCTTGTCCCACTGGAAGGTCCTCAGAGGCAGTAACATGCATGGAACTGTCATCTCCTGTGATAACAATGACTTTTTCTGGAATACCTTCTGAAGGATCTGCCTGAGGCTATTTTACAGTTAATTTTTTAAATAAGATGGAGTGCACTCTAAAATAGTCATAGAACATGTAGTATTATGTATACCGGTAACACAGTCATTTATGATCATTGTCAGGTATTATGTCAAGTACATAATTGTATGTGCTATCCTTTTATGCCACTGGCAGCACAGTGCGTTTGTTTACACCAGCATCACTGTAAACACTTGAGTAATGCATTGTACTAAGATGTAACAACAGCAGCAGTGTTACTAGATTGTAGGAAATTTTCAGCTCCATTATAATCTTATGGGACCACCATTGTACGTTTGGTTTCTTGACTGAAATGTTGTTATGTGACAAATGACCATATTCCTCATGGACTGTTATGCTAAATGGGACCTGTCCAGTCCTAATTTGCAGAGCAAAATTTCAGGGGCTGAGTAGACCCGGAATCCATGCCACCTCTAAGGCAGCCTGAGGTGGAGAGATGCAAGATGTGTCTGATGTAAGAAAGCCCACAGTGTGTTTAAGGCAAGCCAAGACTGTGTCTCTGAGAGGATGAGGCTGAGCATCAAGATCAAAGGCAAATGTCAGCTCTCAAATGGGAAGACACATAGTGAGGAGAAAGTGGAGATGCAATAGGCAGGGTGGAGTGCAGTGCCAGGATAAGTGAGCCCAAGATGTTAGGAGCCAAGGAGAAGACCAGGGGAAAGGTGATTAGGCTCCTGGTGTGTGATACCCGCTGGGTGGTGCAGAAAGTTAAAAACGGGCTTGTTGCTCAGTTATCTTGCAAGCAGTTCCAGGTTTTTATTTGCTTCTGAAATTCTTTCTTTCCTTCTTTCTTTCTTTCTTTCTTTCTTTCTTTCTTTCTTTCTTTCTTTCTTTCTTTCTTCTTTCTTTCTTTCTTTCTTTCTTTCTTTCTTTCTTTCTTTCTTTCTTTTTTTTTTTTTTTTGACAGAGTCTTGCTCTGGCTGGAGTGCAATGGCACTATCTTGGCTCACTGCAATTGCCGCCTCCCGGGTTCAGGCAATTATCCTGCCTCTCCCTCCCAAGTAGCTGGGATTACAGGCGCCTGCCACCACGCCTGGCTAATTTTTGTATTTGAAATTATTTCTTGACAAAACTAGTACAAGTAATCTACAGATCTAGTCCAACTTGATCTCTAGGTATGTTCCAGATCCATTAATTTAACCTGTCCATTTGAATGCAGTGGTATTGTTTTTAATTTTTTCTAAAAAGCGGTAGAACTACTTTTTTAAACAAAAGTTTATCTTCAATCCAACATAGAAATCAAGAGGACATAGTATAAACTTTCAACAATCAGTAGAGAACACTTCATTGTTTGCAGACCTTCTAAAGGTCTCAAGGGAATCCTAGAATCATGTAGAGCTCCCTGGCCAAGAATTCTGTAGAAATGGCAGGCCAAGAAGCCAAGGTCAGTTTTTAGTTGAGAACTTGAAGGCTTCAATTTAAAAGCCAAGTGCCTGAAGATGAGATATTGCCTTTCTTCCTGGGAACCCATCAAACCTGGAGGATTTTTTAAAAAAATATTTAGCCCATTGCTGAATGGGAATCAAGGCAATTCTGGATTATTTCTTCAGAAAAAATAAAGAACTTTAAGTTTTGTGTTTCCCTTTTCAGTCTTTTCACATCAACCAATATCCTAACTGCAACATGCAATGTTTACCCCTGTACTATAGAGTGTCTGACAATGAAACACGATCACCATGGAGATCAGGAGCTTCATTGTTCATTGGGTTGTGAGCACAACTGATAAGGCAGGAAAACTCATTTCTCTGCAGAATGACTTACTTTGTGAAGGATGCTCACTGAAGGAACCAGAAAAGTAAACCAACAATGGAAGAGGACCCGTTCGCCTAGTTAGGGACCTCCAAGAAGTCTCTTCACAGTGTTGGGGCAACAGCAACACTTGGGTCCTTTAGGCTGCATTCACTAGCTTACCCAGAATATTTGAAAATAAGAGAAAAGAGAAAAAGCACACTGTTTCTCCTGGAGGATCCATACAGAGCTGATTTTTCCTTGTTCTATTGTTGAAAGCTCACATGGATGTGGAGAAAAACTAGCAATATTATTTCTGTGCTATGCATTGGGTAGACATCAGACAAATAAAAGTCTTTCTGACTTTCAGTGTGGAGTGGTTTTGGATTCAAGATCCATGTGTTCCAGACTTTGACTCCAGTATAGATCCTCCTTTGCTAGGTGATCTTGAGTTGGTAACATGAGTTCCCCATATCTCAGTTTCCTGCTATGTAAAGTGAGGGTTCCTTTAGCTATCAAAAAAGTGACATGAGTAGGATAATACTGTTTCATCAGAGTCTTCCCAATTTGTTAGAGAAATACATAGCACTCAAAGTACTTAATTCTCCCTAGTTGTGGGATGAGAGGCTTAAAATAGAAGAAGAGACTTAACTTGAATCTTGAGCCATAAATGCCGGTTTGATAATTGAATAAAGAGAATAAATAACATTTTCAGACAAAAGGATCAGCATGTGTAGAGAGCATAGAGCTGAGAAACAAAAAAATCACAATAGATTCTAGGATCTATTGCAGTTGAGAAAGGTTGAAATGTGGGGAGCATATGATGGATAGACAGAAGAAGTACAGACCAGATCAGAGACTGTGTAAGCTTATTAAGCGTTTTGGTATTTGTCTTGACAACCCTGATATATTGTTGAAGGTTTTTAAACAAGAAAATTAAATGGGCCCTTAGTCATGTTAGAAAAACCACTTTGGCAACAATGTCAAACAGAGCTTGCAAACTATGGCTTATGGGCCAAATCCATCTTGCTCTTGTTTTTGTAAATAAAATTTGATTAAAACACAGTCACACATTGATTTATATGTCTATGGCTGCTTTTGCACCACAATGGCAGAGTTGCTTAGTTGCAACAGGGTCCCTGTGGCTGCAAAGCCTAAAGTAATTGCCATCTGGCTCTTTACAGATAAAGTTTGCCAACCTGGTGGAGAGGATGGATTAGAGGAAAGCAAAAGCTTAAGAGAGGTAGCTGTGTTACGAAGCCATCTCTAAAGTATAAAAGCCATGGCAAGAGCTTGAATGAGGCAGGGGCAGAAAGAAAATCTCCAAAAGAAGTGGAATCAATGAGAATAATCTTAGGTGACTAATCAGATGTGGAGGTGGAATGCAAAAAGGATTCTAGGACAACTCCCAGTTTGTAGCTTGGGCAATGGGGCAACTGATGGTACCAATTGCTTACATTGAGATGCCAAGAGGAAGAGCAGGTTTGGGGATGAAAAGGATGGCTCCAATTTGGACAAGTATGATTGGGACATGCAAGCAGAGGTGGTAGATGGAAACGTGGGTCAGAAGCCCAGGAGAATGATCTGCTCAGCATGTTTAGATCTGGGAGTTGTCAGAATATAGATGCACGAATTTCTCAGAAGCACGTGTAAAGTGAGCAAGGGGAGATAGTCAATGGTAGGATGCATAGAAATATTTAGGGATGGACACAGGAAGGAGAACCTGAAAAGACAATTGTGAAAGAGGTCTCAGAAGGGGAGAGGAAAACTAAGAGAGTATTTTCTGGGCAAATTATGTGAGACAAAGTGAAATTAACCACCAATGTCCTATAAAGAGAATGGGGGGTAGGTAGTAATTTGGGGCAGGAGGAAGAAGGGGTGAAGGAAGAGTGATTTGAAGCAGCTGAAGACAAACAAAATGAGGAAGAAACAGCCTCCACTTACTGCCCACTGTTGGGCCAGATACCATCCCAAGTGCTTACTTTTGTGAGTTCATTTCATCCGTGCAACAGTCTTTCAAGGTAGGAATAGTCATTTCCATTTTCCACGTGAGGAAACTGACGTGTTTCCTCATGCAGCAACTCATTCTAGGTTATGCTGCTAGCAAATGCCAGACTAGGGATTCTAACTTCCAAACCCATGCCCCTGAATCCTGCCAGAAAACTCACTGATATCAGCAACACTTCTCTCTGCCCAGCTTCTTATAAATATGAACTATTGCCAAAGCCCAGCTCCAGTGTTACGTCTTCTGGAATAACCTCCTGTCATAACGCATCTGTTATTCTGTGTTGGGTCAGCATGGCAGGGTCTTGAGGCAGAATTATATTATGTTAAGAGTGCATACTCTGAAGTCCAGCTACCTGGGAACAAAGCCTAGCCCCAGCGCTTAAAAACTATGTAACCTCATCACTCAATTTCTTGGTGCCTCTGTTTCCTCATTTATAAAATTGGGTTGGTAAGAGTCCTTATCATGTAGGTGGTTCATGAATACTTAGAGCAGGACCTAGTGCACAGTGAACATTCAATAATGATAGCCCTTAAATGACTCTCAGGATGTGTCAGGCACTGCTCTAAGTACTTTCTGTATATTAACATTTAATCCTCTCAACACACTTCCAAGGAAAATATGACTTTTGTCCTCATTTTACAGATAAGAAATTGAAACATAAAGAGGTTAAGTAACTTGCTGAAGATCACACAGCTCAAACAAGCGTTTGATAGTATTAATAGTGTTATGGGTCCAGCCTTAGTCCCATCAGAGCTAGTGTTTCTTTCTCTTGCTCACAATTGAGTCTGGCACTCAGTACATTGTAATGTGAGATATTGTTTATATATACATGGAGTCTTGCTCTGTCACCCAGGCTGGAGTGCAGTGATATGATCTCAGCTCACTGCAACCTCCACCTCCCAGGCTCAAGCGATTCTCCCGCCTCAGCCTCCTGAGTAGCTGGGACTGCAGGCGTGTGCCACCATACTGGCCTAATGTTTTGTATTTTTAGTAGAGACGGGGTTTCACTGTGTTAGCCAGGATGGTCTTGATCTCCTGACCTCATGATCTGCCCATCTCGACCTCCCAAAGTATTGGGACTACAGGCGTGAGCCACTGTACCTGGCTGAGATATTGTATATTTGCTTGTTAGTCCCAAAAGGCTGAGCAAGTCTTCTGCTTTTTTGTACCCACAGCTATTAATACAACTGATTTGGTGACTTGGGTGAGGCGGTTCTGCACTGAAGGTTAAGGTAAATTTAAGGGTGACCTTGAAGCCAGAAGGCTGGCTTTTGGACTCTCCACCTTCTGGTGGTAGGGATTTTAGATTTACTTTGCACTAATTGAGCAGACATTTAATTTTTGCTGGAAGTCACCTGGGTATGGTGGCAAGACTCCTAATGAGGCAAGGTGGAAAAGAAGACATGGGGCAAGGTGGAAAAGAAGACACACTGAAACTGATCCCTAGGGTTCTAAAGCTGAAAGGTACCTCCAGGATCTCTTGGCCCAATCTGTCAAATGGAACAGTGCTGGAATAATAGCCACACCTGGCTATTATTGCTACACACTCTAATTGGCTTTTGGGCAATCACTTCAATTCCATCATGACTTCACAATCTGCAAAATGGCCCCCTTAGCCATTTTGGTGCAATGATGTAAAATGATTGATAAATGTGTATGGCAAAGGATTAAAAAAAGACTTCAGGGCTCTAATCATATACATTCTAGTTATTGTGAATATTAGCATAGATGGCTCTGTAGATGTGTGCATACATAATGTACTTGTTAAATGATTGAACATTCCTGTCCCTCAGTTTCTTCTTTATGAAATGAGACAATGCTAGTACCTACTTATAATGTTGCCATGAGTTTCAAATGTATCTGCCTGTACTACCTGTACAGTTTTTAGACAAGTGCCTTACATGAAATAAGCATTCAGTCACTATTATTGAGGGCAAGGATTTTTCTCTCCTTGAGAAAACATTATACTCAATGTTTAGAGCTGACACATAGTGGGTGCTCAATAACTATGTGTGTAATGAATGAGAGATAATTAAAAAAAATAGCAATCTCCAATAAGCCTCTCTGCAAACTGTAGGCAATGCCCCTCTTTTTATCAGCAGAACTTAGTCTTGGGTCCCAGTGACCATAAGGATGTGAGAGGTGAATTCTCAGGGAATGTCTGGGCAGATTTGTTCTGGTTCTGAAACCCTGTGCCCCTAAAACACTTCTCTCTCCCTTGTCAGGAGGCCAACCCTTTGGAGCTGGAGAATGCAGATGTAGGCTCAGTGGCACAGCTCTCAGCTGAACTGGAGACTTACAAGTTTTGGCAAGTACCGTGGAGCTTCATTGCTGCAGTGGCTGCTGTCCAAATAAAAGCTATCTGTGGTGACTGGCTCTTTCTGATCCTCCAGATGGACTGGGCAACCCCTCTAGTTGGGGAGCTCTGGGGCAGATGGTGGAGTCTCCTCTAGTTCTGAGTTTGTGGCTCTAAGTCCCTTGTCTCAGCTGGTGGGAAGCATGTGCTGCGGGGTGCAGTGGCCCATCTCTCTCTATTAGTTCCAAAGGCTTTGAGGGGCACCCTCTGTGATCCCTACCTCACTAGATGATAAATAATCTCCACTGCAAACAGTCATCTGGGAAAAGTGGTTATGGTCGAGTGCAGATTCCTAAGGCTAATCATCATGCACAGCAGCCTGTAGATTCCAGCAAGGATAGCAATTCCTTCTCACCCAGGCAGCCAAGAAGTGGAAGAATCTATTCCCTGTGCATTTATTGAAGGGTATGAAGAAAATAGCATGGACTTTGGAACTGTACTGACCTGGGTTTGAATTCCATCACTTATTAGTTGTGGTTTGTGTGCAAATCTTTTAACTTCTTTAAGTTGTGGTTTTCTCTATCTTCAGGATGGGGATAATAATATTTTCCTTGTGGCTCTATGTAAAGTTTAATGATAGTACATGTAGGGATTCCTAGCATAGAGCCTGGCATATAGGTGATACCTGACACAAGGCAGCTGCTATGACTTATGTAAGCAAGTAAACAGATTTAGTTTAGTCTCAAGAACAGGGTCGGCAAATGTTTTCTCTAAAGGGCTAGACAGTAAATATTTTAGGTTTTGTGGGGCCATATGGTTCTCTGTTGCAATCACTTCACTCTGCTATGTCAAAGTAGCCATAGACCATACTTAAACCAATGGAGCATGGCTGTGTTATGATAAAACTTTATTTACAAAAGCAGGCTGCTGGCAGGGTTTGGCCCCTGGGTTATAATTTTCTCACACAAGGAGTCCTGTAGTATCTACATACTCTAATTGCTAATAATTTTTTTCTGTTTTATTTTTATGGTGGTTATTGAATTCTTCTTTGTGTAACAGATGGCCTCGGCTCAGAAGCCTAGACTGTGTTTGTCCCTGGACTCAGGCATAACTTGGAAATTCTGCAGGGCCCATTTTGCATATGAAACCAACATTCCAGCTAACGAGGAAAAAAAAGTGAAAGTACATTAAATTGCTTCAAAGATGATAGGGGATGGGGAGAAGTGGCTTTGAATACAATATGTTTGTTTCTGGAGAGCAGGGGCTGCATCCGACTCATCTGCAGGACCTGGTACAGAGTAGCAAGTCTTTTTTTTTTTTTTTTTTTTGAGATGGAGTCTCGCTCTGTTGCCCAGAGACTGGAGTGCAGTGGCGCGATCTTGGCTCACTGCAAGCTCCACCTCCCAGGTTCACGCCATTCTCCTGCCTCAGCCTCCCAAGTAGCTGGGACTACAGGCTCCCGCCACCACGCCCAGCTATTTTTTTGTATTTTTTTTTTAGTAGAGACGGGGTTTCACCGTGTTATCCAGGATGGTCTTGATCTCCTGACCTCGTGATCCGCCCTCCTTGGCCTCCCAAAGTGCTGGGATTACAGGCGTGAGCCACCGCGCCCGGCCCAGAGTAGCCAGTCTTTAGTGAGTGAATTCTGTAAATGGATACTACATTATTTCTTTCGGTCCTCCTACCATAGCTGTATGTCACCGAGGGTGTGGGACTCTGCCTAATTAGATGGAAAGCTCCCATCTGAGATTTAAAACAGAAATGTCCATGAGAAAATTGGGCAGCCACTTTGGGTTATGTTTGCAGTGTGCTTGCAAAGCCTCACGGGATTAAGGCTAACACTCATGCAATAGCAGAGGGCAATGTTTGTTGAAGAAGATGGTGGCAGATATTTTCCAAATATGGCCACACCAATGTGTGTGCCGTCCTACAAGTTCTTATTACAATGTGATATTAACACTCTTCCATCAAGAAGTATGGTTTATGTTCCTCCCCTTGAACCTGGTGGAACTTTGTATACGCCTTGATCAACAGAATGTGGTAGAAGTGATGCTGCATGAATTCCAAGAGTAGGCTGCAAAAGGCAATATGGTTTCCACCTGTTATTTTTCTCACTTTTAGGACACTTATTCTTTTTTTTTTTTTTTTTTTTTTCGGATAGGGTCTGGCTCTGTCACCCAAGCTGGAGTGCAGTGGTTCAATCTTGGCTCACTGCAACCTCTGCCTCCCGGGCTTAAGCGATCCTTCCACCTCGGCTGCCCCAGTAGCTGGGACCACAGGTGTGTGCCACCAAATCAGGCTTAATTTTTGTATTTGTAATAGAGTCGGTGTTTCACCATGTTGCCCAGGCTGGTCTTGAACTCCTGAGCTCAAGCGATATGCCTACCTCAGCCTCCCAAAGTGAGGAAGCTTGTTCTAAAAATTTATCCACCATGTTGTGATGAATCTCAGTGCACATGGAGAAGCCATATGGAGAAACCATTCTGACAGCCTCAGCTAAACCCAGGCAACAGTCAATATCAATGTGTGAGTGAATGAGTCTTCAGATAATTCCAGCCTCCAGCCTTTGAGTCTTCCAGTTGAGGCTTCAAACATGATGAGGAAGGGAGCATTGATTCCCATATGGCTTGTCTGAATTTTCTATCCATTTCCAACCTCTGGAGAGGAAAGGGGGCCTGAAGATTAAGTTGATTACCAATGGCCGATAGTTTAATCAGTCATGCCTACATATTGAAGCCTCCATAAAAACCCAAAGGACAAGGTTTAGAGAGCTTCTTGATAGCCGAACATGCGGAAAAGCCTGGAAGGTGGTGTGCCTGAGAAAGGCATGAAAGCTCTGTGCCTCTTCTTTCATACATCTCTTCATCTGTATCCTTTGTAATATTCTTTATAATAAACCGGTAAATATATTTTTTAAAAAATAAATTCACAGTGAGATCACAAATAATTATTGCTTTTTGAAGCCACTAGGTTTGGAGTAATTTGTATTGTAGCATTAGATAGCTAATATTGGTTGTAAAGATGTCGCAACCCTGTTCTGCCCTGTCTGTCCTATTGTGTCTGGAGGACTTGATAGGACAATAATACTGCTACAAGCCAGCAAGCACCCTGAGTTCATTCATTCATTCATTCATTCGCTACTCTGCACCAGGCTCTGTGTTAAAGTCTGGGGAAACATAGATGTATACGCTGCGCCAGCTCCTGCATTCAAAGAGGTTATCATCCACAGCAGAAGACAGACACTAACCAACTCATTAAATTTACAAACTGGTAAGGGCTTAAAGAAACTTGCAGAAAGTACAGCAAAAGAACAGCGAGGGGACCGTTATTTTTACCTGGAGGACTTTGGAGAGGCTCTACACCGAAGGTGACATTGGACTGGGTTCTGCAGGAAGTGTAGCGGTTCACTGCGCAGCCAGGTGAGAAGCAGGAATTCTAGGCAGAGGAAACTGTGCATAAAAGTCTGCAGAGGGGAAGGCATGTAGAGGGCTGGAGGAATATGGCAGACGGAAAGTAGAATTTGAAGGAGGACTCGCAGGAAAAGAAGCAGGGAAAGTAGGATGAAGCCCTATTGTGTTGAGCCTTCCATGGTTGTTCTAAGAAAGTTAACTTTCTTCTCTAAGCAACAAGGAGCCACTCAAGTATTTTGAGGAAGGGAGTGAGTGAGTTGCCTAGACTTGCATTTTGGATGGGCCATTTTCCAGTCTGGAAGATGGGCAGGAAGGATTGAAGCCAAGGATTTCAGTTTGGAGTTTGTTATTTCCTTAGAGATCCTGGAAGGAGATCCTGAGATAGGGAAGTTGTCTGCAACAATGAGGAGAAGATGGGTATGTAAGATGTTGCAGGAGTGACCCTACCTGGGAAGAACCAGAAAAAGGGAGGTGTTCCTCTCCCCTGGCCTGGGTGATGGGCTCAGGGTGGCGACACTAAGAGACAGGAGCAGGGTGTGGGGAAGATGACGAGCTGTGAGGTTTGGACTTTCAAGTGGAAACATCCTGTAAGCAGTCCACATGTGGATCAGAGGCCCCATGGAGAGATGTGGGATGGAGATAGAGCACTGGGAGTTGTCAGATTATAGGTATAATCGAAGCTGTGGGAGTGAATGAGGTTATTGAGAGCAAGCGTTTCTCAACTTGAAAACATGGGGCCTACACTGTTTGGCAAACAT
This sequence comes from Symphalangus syndactylus, assembly GCF_028878055.3. Taxonomy (NCBI): domain Eukaryota; kingdom Metazoa; phylum Chordata; class Mammalia; order Primates; family Hylobatidae; genus Symphalangus; species Symphalangus syndactylus. The sequence continues at coordinate 37,292,465 of NC_072425.2, read as the reverse complement.
AATGCTGGGCCAGCTAAGATTCACTGCATCATCCACATGTCTGTACCACCAAGGAGGTGTTGCCAAGCTTTGCCCTCAGTGATTTGTATTAGAAACAATAGAAACATCTCTTTCCTTTGTTGAATATTAAGCTATAATATTGAACATGATGTTTTCAAAATGTATTTATCTTATTCCAAAGATTCTGATAGGGCTGGCATTTTGCTCTCCCTTCCCCTCCCTAATGCCTCTATGTTTCCCTAGAATCTAACACAGAGCCTGGTGCAGAGTAGGGGATGAATGAATGAATCAATGAACGAATGAATGAGTGAATGATTGAATGAAGAACTCAGGATGCCTTCTGACTTGTAGCAGTGTTATTGTCCTCTCAAGTTCTCTAGAACATAATAGGACCAGACAGTGCAGTACAAGGTTGCAAAACCTTTGCATTCGCTCTCTAATGCTACAAAACAATTGGGGGAGAAGATATGGGAAATCAGAAGAGTTCAGGGGGTTGAGGCCTGTGTTACACCAACATATAAACGGAGAGCTGAATAAAAGGACCCTGAAAAAAGAAATGGAGAGAGGAGGTGGGGCATAAGAGATGGGGAAAGGGAGGTGGAAAGAAATGGAGCAGGGCATCTGGGGAGGAGAGAGTTTCCGTTGGGAAGTTTACTGTCCCAGGTACTAAGATAAGGACCAAGGTGAGGCCATTGGTGAATGGATGGGAAGGTTATAGGTGCACGTGTTTCTCACAGACACAGACGTGACTGCACATCGGTGCAGGCTGGGTCAGGGTGGAGGTGGCTTCCTTCCCTCAAGGGGATCTTGACTGCATGACTTGATGCTGCCACACACCAGTTATTTCACAATTTGTGTAGCTCATTTCGTGAACTTTGGAAAGTTCTGCGACATTTCTGCCAGTTAAAATTATTCTGTCTTTAGGAAGTCAGGGAGGTGGGTGGCCCTGGTACTGTGCCATTTGCCCAGAGCCAGTTCAGACAAACAGTGGAAGCAGAGAGTTGGGGAGTGAGAGGAAGATGGAGGAGCAGGGAGAATGTGGATGGAGTGTTCTTTCCTTGGCTGGCTGAAAGCATAGCTACTGTTTCTCGCAGGAAAGTCAGCTCTGCTCTGTCAAACAGAAAGCGCGTGGTGTCTGGCCCCATGTCTCTTTGTGATTCCAGTCAACACACATAAGGAGCATGTCTCCATAGCTGGATTTACTTGCATTTCACCTCCATGGGAATTTTTTCAGAAAACAAAACCAAACCCAAAACTCTGCCTGTTTTGCATGTATGTGTTTTGGTTTTTTTTTTTTTTTCAGTGAGGATGTTTAATCAACGCCAAAAGAGTCATTAAAATCAAACATGCAGTTACCTTCTGTACCCTTTCAGTATCCGGGAACAATTAAGCTTAAGCAAACAAAATTGCCAATGGCCTAAAAATGGAAAATAAATCCCTCTAGCTTGCCTAAACCCCTGAGACTTTGGATGGACTAACCAGCCCTTTTGTGCTCATCTGACCTTGTGGCACAGGTCTCGAGATTTTGTTTGCCTGTGATTTTTTTGTTTTGTTTTGTTTCGTTTTGTTTTATTTATTTTTTTAACCCTACACATGAACAGTTGCAACCATTTCCAAGATTGTCGTGGGTAGTCAATAAGCACATTTGTTTTTCGAGAGGGATGTATTTTGATGAAGAGCAGAAAGTATGATGGGGAAAATGTCAGAAGGAATTAAATCAAGGAGTGACATAATTCCCAGGGGGAGACAGACGTCAGCTGCATTCCCCGTTTCTTGCTCTACCTTGGAAATCGTTCAGAATTCATTGGAAAATAAATATGTATGTGATGGAGAAGTGAGTAAATTCAATAGCTACAATAAGAGAGAGGGAATGAAATGAAAACACACCCTTGGTTGGATTATTAAACTGATTTAAATTCGTAATTCACAGCTGTATGTAAAGTATTGTTTTTCATTGCGTCTGCCTCTTTGTAGGATTGAAAAAAGGTAATTTGGAGTTCATTCTTTCTGACTTGGAACACAGTATTCTCTATAGTAGGCTCTCAATAACAATTTGTCAAACATTAAGTGCAAAAATGAGTGACAATGAATGAGTAAATGGCAAATGTGTCTAGCTATAGGCAGGAGAAATTATGTCGGGGTCAAAGGAACTTGTTGGGTTATATAAGATTAAATTGTTGTGCAATTGAAAACAAAGCAGAAAACTTTGTGCTCCTATGCTGATCATTATGTAGGCAGGTTCACACCCATTATTGTATTAAATTATCTCAACAATGCTGTGAAGTAAATATTATTATATCTAATTTATAGTTAAGGAAACTAGAGCTTAGGGAGATTAAGCAATTGCCCAAAGTAGCATATTTAAGAAGTGGCAAACATGACAATCAGACCTGAGTCTTCTTTTTTTTTTTTTTTTTTTATTATACTTTAGGTTTTAGGGTACATGTGCACAATGTGCAGGTTAGTTACATATGTATCCATGTGCCATGTTGATTTCCTGCACCCATTAACTCTTAACTAAGCCTTCCTTTCATCCATTATGATAAGACACTGGAAGGTTGGAGATATGTATATTTAATGCAGCCTCCAGGGATACTGCATGTTTCAGAAAATTTATCAGTAGAATTTCATTTTATTTTTCCAAGCTCTAATGTGAAAAGAAAGAAGGATTCTCATCTGTTTGGATAGTTTAAATGGAGTTTTGTTTGAAGCTGTGAGACTGGTGAGGTTTTGGGTTATTGATTTTATACACTTGAGTTTTCCTGAAATTTGGGTACTTATATTTAAAAATTAAATTTTACTTTGCAATTTTCACAAACTTAAAGAAGAGTTGCAAGTATAATTCAAAGAAATTTTTTTCCTTTTAAAATATTTGGAAATAAGTTACCAATCTGATGGCTTAGGATCCCTGAATACTTAAGTGAGTATTTCCTACAAGCAAGGATATTCTCCTATATAACCACAATGCAACCATCAAAATCAGGAAGTTAACATCTATACGACATGATTATTTAGTTCTCAAACCCCATTCAAGTTTCACCAACAGCCTCATAATGCTTTATCAGTCCTGAAAGACTCTTGCTTAGAATCACTATGCTTAGTTGTCATGTCTCTTGAGTCTCCTGTAGCATGAAACAGTTTCTCAGTCTTTGACTATTTTCATGACCTTGACACTTTGGAAGACCACGAGCAGCTATTTTGTAGAACATCTCGCAGTGTGAGTTTATCTGACGTGTCTTCATGATACTTTTCCAGTTGTGCATCTTCGGCAGGGATAGCGCAGAAGCGACGCTGTTCTCGCTGCCTCTCATCGTAGGGTGTGGAATTCCAGTTTGTCCTGTTACTGATGATGCTCACTACGCTCACTTCCTAAGGTGACGTCTGCTGGGCTTATCCACAGGAAAGTTACACTCTTTTTCCCCTTCGTGATTTTGTAGGGAGATACTTTTGAAATAATGCAGACTGTTCTCCACCACACTTTCACTTTTGAAGTTGTTTGTCAGCATGGACTTGTGGTTTCCTGCTTTGTCCATGAGTTATAATCCATTGCGATCATGATCTATTTTGATGTTTAAAGTATGCCAGATTCGGCCAGTGGGAGTCCTTCCAATCTGGCCTCTGTGTCCTTTTGACATGTCCCCATCATTCTGTGAGTCCCTCCTCATTCTCTGGCACAAGATGCTCCAGGCTCATCTTGTTCTTTCCCTTCCCTACTCTTGGAATCAGCCATTTCTCCAAGGAACCCTGGTTCCTTTTAGTTCAAAATGTTATTTGAAAGCTAAGATTTGGGTGCTAGATGTGCTCACTGCTTTCAGGGTGTAGCTGTTCTCAGGTCCTTGGTGTGGATAGAGCCAGCAAATAACACACACACACACACACACACATGCCCACACACACGCACACACACAGACAGGCTTACATTTATATCTATAGTTATTTCTATACTTTCTTTCTGCATATGTACTGAAAATAGTAAGCTCACACACGTAGTTCCAATTCCAGACTAACACCATACGATTCATTCTAGTTTTCTCCTTTTCCATATGTATAACTCCCTTGTCCCACGGTGTAAAACCTAGCTTCCATTATCCTTAATAGATTTACTTATTTATTTATTTATTTATTTATTTTATTTTATTTTTTAACTTTTTTTCTGAGACAGGGTCTTACTCTGTCACTCAGGTCTGAGTGCAGTGGCACAATCAGGGCTCACTGCAGCCTTGACCTCCCAGGCTTAGGTGATCCTCCCACCTCGGCCTCCTGAGTAGCTGGGATGACAGACACGTGCCACAACACATTGAAAATTTTTTGTAGAGATGGGGTTTTGCCATGTTGCCCAGGCTGTTCTTGAACTCCTGGATTCAAGCAATCTACCCACCTCGGCTTCTCAAAGTGCTGGGATTACCGGCATGAGCCACCTCGCCCAGTCATATTTATGAATTGATTCCCCTGAAGATAACCTATCTTCCCTTTCTGCCACTACCCCCATCTGCACGCAAGTCGTCTTCCCCTATCTCAGGCTCTGACACCCATCTCCACACATGTATGTTTGCCTCACCTTTCTTAGGCTTTAACTTCCTCTCTTTTATTTTTATTTTTTTATACAGATAGGATCTCACTATGATGCCAAGCCTGATCTTGAACTCCTGGCCTCAAGTGATCCTCCCGCCTCAGCCTCTTACCACACTGAGATTACAAGCATGAGCCACCAGGCCTGGCCAACTCCCTCTCTTTGGGCCATCCCTCCCTCATGTGGACATCTTTCTCACCCTGCTTAGGCACTGATACCCCAACCCGGAATGTGCCCTATGCAAACTCCCTCCTGACCCTGCTAAGAAGCTAGCACCCCGGTGTCCCTTCTGTAGGCTCAGGCTCTGACACCCTGCTCTTAACCACCATGGCTTTTCCACGCCCAGCGTAGACATGGCTTTGTCCTAACTAATGGTTTAGGACTGAATTTTTCAGAAAGAAAAGGGAAGAAAAAGGAAAGGAAGGAAAGAGGAAGAGGATAGAGAAGGAGAAAAAAGCAAGCGCTTATCATTTCAGTTAAAAAATAAGGCAATTTGTCAATCATACATCAATAAAGCTGATGAGTTAAAAATCATCTTTTATCTCTTAGGAGCTTTTATCCAGGCTAAAAGAATATTTTTTAAAGGAGAATATATTCAGGGCTGGGTGTGGTGTGGCCCACACCTGTAATCCCAGCACTTTGGGAGGCTGAGGCAAGAGGACTTCTTGAGGCTAGGAGTTCGAGACCAGCCTGGGCAACATAGTGAGATTGTGTCTGTACAAAAATTAAAAACAATTAGCCAGGCATTGTGGCATGCTCCTTTAGTCCCAGCTACTTGGGAGGCTAAGGCAGGAGGATTGCTTGAGCCCAGGAGGTCAAGGTTACCATGAGCCATGATCTCACTGGTCCCCTCCAGCTTGAGTGACAGAGTGAGACCCTGTCTCAAAAAGAGAAATACAAATAAATAAATAAGTAAAAAAGAGGATATATTTTGTGAATGAAGCAGGCAATAATCAGAACTAATCTTGACTTTACGGGTGTCTTTGATTAGAACCAGGCATCTTTTGCCACCAGCTGGTATTGTCCTTTCTTTACCACAGAGCCTACGTTTCTCAGAAACTACTACGTTTCACAGAAACTACGTTTCTCAGATTTCCTTGCAGTTGGAGTTTTGGAAGCAAATTAGGTTCCACCAATGAGATGAACTCCCAGGAGCCTTGGAGTTTGGAAGTGAGATGGAAGCCATGGTCCTGTTGTCATTGCTGCTGGCAAGTGAGGTCATAGGCACATGCGTGTCTGTGGACTGACACAGATTTATGGCATGTCATGCAGCCACTGGCTTTTTGAGTATGAGAAGCATTGGTGGTTTAAGTCAGAAGGGGCAGCAGCAACAGTGTTCTGATCTCTGATCTTGGCTTTGGAGGTGTGCACTGAACCAGCAGTCCTCTAGAATGGGTCCTCTAGCCTTCCAAGGATTATGTAAACACCTCATTTTCTGTATTAAATGTCCTCTGTTTAAACTACTGAGAGGGGCTTCTGTTTCCTGCACTGACTCCTAACTACTACCCTGATTGTGTATAAAGGAGGATTAGATAAATAGGCCATGGATATTAACTGCTGGAAGGGTGTCACCGCATTTTATTTACATTAGAACTTGTTTTGTACTTATTATGGGTAGTGTGCTTAACTAGACGCAAAGATATTAATAACAGCATCAAACACACACATCCTGGTCTCAAGGAATTTTCAGACTAGAAGAAGGAAGTAGAGTGAAAAAAAAACAATAAGCAATTAGGTCTAAAATAAGACAGATGAAGATAAGTGTTGTAAACGAGATATAAATAGAACATTCCTCACATGTCACTGAGTAAGGTCTAAACTCCATTCCATGGCATTAAAGGTCTCCCAGCTAGTCCACCTCTTCAGCATCACTTGTTGCTACTCATCCCTGGGCCAATCACACCTGATGTCCAGCCATACGAAGCTCTTTGCCATATCTTATGTTCCACTTTCCCTTTTAGACTTCGAATGCCTGGAGAACTCACATCCACTCTCCAGGACCAAACTTCAATGTCAACTGCTATATAAAGGAATCATGCAGAGTTAACCTCTCCCTCTTCGACTTCCAATTAACTGGACAAACGAGAAGCCTGTTGAAAAGATGTCTGTCTCCTTTCCTTTATTATTTTATTTTATTTTATTTTATTTTATTTTATTTTATTTTATTTTTGAGACAGAGTCTCTGTCACTCAGGCTGGAGTGCAGTGGCGCGATCTTTGCTCACTGAAACCTCTGCTTCCTGGGTTCAAGTGATTCTCCTGCCTCGGCCTCCCAAGTAGCTGGGAATACGGGATGTGCCACCACATCTGGCTAATTTTTGTATTTTTAGTAGAGACTGGTTTCACCACGTTGGCCAGGCTGGTCTTGAACTCCTGACCTCAGGTGATCTGCCCACCTCGGCCCCCTAGAGTGCTGGGATTACAGGCGTAAGCCACCACGCCTGGCCTCTCCTTTCTTTAAAATTGTTGCTTGCTGGTCCTTTTAGAGAATGTGGCTTCTGAAAGGAGAAATTATACTATTAAAAGCCACTCCCCCTTTTTCCCAGGGGACTGCTTTATTGTTGTAAAGTAGTTAAATAAAGCAAAACTTTCAAAGACTAATCCTTTATTTAAAAATATTATAAATATATGCACAGACTCATGTATGCACACATTATCATACATGTAATTCTAATTCCTGATAGTTTCTGCCTACACATGAGGTTTTTCCCTTGGGGCCCAAGTTCTCAATGAACTGCCAGAACATCTGTCAAGCTGAGCTTTGAACACACATAGAAGGAATTGTGCAGCAGCATATCTTTTTGTAAAGATGGATCCTTTTCTGTATTCTAAATTAATTCATATATTGTATACTCCTGCCACTTATTTGGGGTCCTGGTGGTGCTTAGCATTGCCAATGTTATTATGACACATTCATGGAATGCTGCATGTTTGGAAAATAGTTTACAATGGTTTGTTAACAAGCATAAGCTGAGAACATTTCAGCAATGGTTGATTCACTTTGTAAAGCACTGGCAGCAACATATAATATTTATGGGATTGCAAAATCTCATTAAATGAACAAAGTTCCATTTTTCCTACTTGGATTCAGTCATCATTTATTGAGTGCTGACTAAATTATATGCACTGTACTAGAATTTGACTGAATGAATGAATGCCCATTAAGCAACTACCATGCCAGCCATTGGGTAAGTATTCCACTGAGTGAATGAAAACACCTATTAAGGACCTTCTATGTACCCGGGTATAAGGCTAGAATTGAACTAATTGGATAGGATCCTATTATGCATCTCGAATGTGCCAGACACTGCACGAACATTCCATGAAATGAATAAATATTTATTAGGCACTTTCCATGTGTGAATCATTAAGCTAGACACTTTAACATACATGATCCTGCTTAATCCTCTCTACTGTAATGGAGAGGAGCAAGTATTACTATTCCCATTTTAAACATGAGGAAGCAGAGGCAAAGAGGCTGAGATTCATGCCCAGAGTGTAGAGAAACTGAAATTGGAATACGTCTCCTAACTCTGTAGCCAGTGCTCTATTATGCAATCATGGTTCTCCGTGTTTGTAGAACCGAACCTAATTTTATAGCATTAAAACAAATGAGAACTGATGGTACATTGAATATCACCATGTGGAAATGTATTTCTGTAATATTCTGAAGGCAAGAAGAAAACTTGACCTCACTTGTTAAAGATTAGTCATTGGAGCAGTTAAAATTCCTGGGTTCTTGAGCCCTGGCCTCTCTTTTGTGAGAAGGTTGTAGACAATCGGTTGAGTTAGCTCTCAGGGCTGTGGAGACAATTCCCGCTGTGGTCGCTAAAACTCAAGTAACATTTCTCATCCAAGTAAGAGACAACAGGAATGGCACTGCTTGAAGTAGGCCAGACAATTGTACTCTTGAATTACATCCTAGTTTTTAGGCCACGTCTTATGCATTCAGTTAATTAGTCTGCAAAGGCTCACTGAATGCCTAGTGCATGCCAGGCACTGTGCAAGTGCAGGATGTGCAATGAGACTTGGCCAGTTTTTAGCTGTGTGGCCTTGGGCAAGTTCTTTAATATCTCAGTCTCAGATTCCCGTCCAGAAAGAGGCCAGGTGTTTACGGAGGCTATTATTATTCTTCCATTTCTTAAACTCTTAACATTCAGTTTCTCAGGCTACAAAATAAGTTTAGTGTTACATGCTGCCATCTATCTATCTATCTATCTGTCTATCTATATCTATCTATATCTATCTATCTATCATCATCATTTATCATCTCTATATCTATCTGTCATATGTCATCTATATATTTCATCTATATAAACATTTAAACAATATTTTTTTCTGGCTCATTATTTTTCTTAATTCCACAAGCCTACAAAGTAGGCATTTTGCAGTGAGCTATACTCAGGCCAGTGCGCTCCAGCCTGGACAAGAGTAAGTCACTGTCTCTATCAAACAAACAAACACCCCAAACTGGACAAAACAACAACAAATAAAACAAAGCAGGCATTCTTACCCGATTTTACAGATAAGGAAATCAAGGCCCTGAGAGATTAAGTAACCTTTTAAAGTCACATGGCTAATAAAATGGCAGAACCAGGATTTAATCTCCGGTGTGTGTGGCTTCAGAGGCTTGCTCTCTCCTCCATAGTGTGTTGGGTTTGCAGAGACACTGATAGTAAAATATGTGAAATACTCCTGCAGAAATCGATTCCAACAATGAAATGGCAGAGGAGGATCCAAGGTAGGTTTGGCCCATCCAGTTAGTTTACTCCCAGTTTGCTCTGAAAGTGATCTTTAGATATTTGAAACAGAAGAAAGTCAGTCTCCTCTAGTAACGACTAAAGAGAAACTGCACATTGGCAAAATGGTTGGTATCATTGCAAACATTCCTTCTGGCTCGAGCTGCAGGAATGGCACAGAGCCCTGGAGCATAGGAAGAGCAGGTGTGGCTTCCAGGGGCACCACTAGTTCTTTCTGCTTCAGTGTAGCTTCCTTTTGAAGCCTTGGTTTCTTTCATCTGTAAAATAAGAGATGATAATTTGCTCAGTGATTGCCATGGGGGTTAAATAAGAAACATAGATGAATGCACTTGGATGAGGCACATTTAAATGAAGTTTAACTCACTATGGAGTGAGTCTGTGTATTAGGCATTCTCTGAGTACTGGGTACAGTGATAAATAATGTTGGGATGGTCTTGTGGAGAAAAAGATGTGATAATGGCAGTGTGGACAGGCTGTGGAGAAGGGAGTCATTACTGGTGTTTGGCTGGATAGTTTAATATGGGGAAGCTTTCAAGGGATATATTTCAAGTTAATGGGATGGGAAGAGAGGAGAGGGGAGAAGCAGTTCTTCTGCCTGGATAGGGTGGGGAGGATGATATAACTCCATCAGTCTTCCCCGATGATGCTGCAGCTGTCCGGAGATCTTTGCCTTTGGTCTTGTTCTTGGCAGAAAGTTCGGCAGTAAGTGGTGCTGTGGAAAATATCTTTGTGGTTAATGAATCAATTCATTAAAAACACTTAAAACAATGAGAAAAATCCTTTGCTGGTTTGTTTCCATCAAGAATGGGCATCACATGTTGCCTCATCACATCTTTCAACCCAGTGACCCAGGTCTCCTCCTCGTTGCTGGAATCATAGTCTTCACATTTCTCAGGATGTGTCTGGAACTTGGTGACCCTTACGGATGTACTATGTGTTATCACTAGGGTGATGAATCATGCCAGATGTAGATTTTACCCCCGCTGTTCTCCAGGGAGTACTATGATAGAGCGTTCTTAGAATCCTAAGGCTATTGCATCATAGCTGTGGATTTGGGGCATATTTTCTTAATAAGTTGTATAGGAAGTATACAAGTATAGGAGTATATGGACTCAGTTTTCATGCCTATGAAAATTGTGAAATATGACCTACCTCAAAGGGCTTCTATGAAGAATCAATGAAATACTGGGCAAATGCTTGGGATAAAGTAGATTCTAAGTAAATGTTTTCCTCCAAGTTTCCTTTTTCTGCATCAGAGGTCAACAAACTATGGCCGACTGGTCAAATCTGACTGCCTACCAGTTTTTGCAAATAAAGTTTTATTGGAACATAGCCACACCCATTCATCTCTGTATCCTCTATGGCTGCTTTTGTGTACAATGGCAGAGTGTACGGCTGTGACAAAGACCAGATGAATCATCTGTCCACAAAGCCGAAAATATTTACTGTATCGTCCTTTACAGGATATCTTTGCCAACCCCTGTTCTACATAGTAGCCTTATCTCTGTGTCCTTCTCCTTCCAAAATTTCTCTTTATCAGACTAAATGCCACTGGTGACTTAAACCACCACTCCTATGTCAAAGTGTTTGGTCCCTCTGGTTGTTGTCCGAATGCAATCCTATTGATTACAAGTCGTTGGCCTGGTGCAGTGGCTCATGCCTGTGATCCTAGCACTTTGGGAGGCCGAGGTGGGAGGATCATGAGGTCAGGAGATCGAGACCATCCTGGCTAACACGGTGAAACCTCATCTCTACTAAAAAAAAAAAATACAAAACGTTAGCGGCATAGTGGCAGGCACCTGTAGTCCCAGCTACTCGGGAGGCTGAGGCAGGAGAATGGCATGAACCCTGGAGGCGGAGCTTGCAGTGAGCCGAGATGGCACCACTGCACTCCAGCCTAGGCGACAGAGTGAGACTCAAACAACAACAACAAAACACACACACAAAACAAAACAAAACAAAACAAAAACAAGTCCTTTGAGCATGACTCCAGGTACTGTGCAAACTCCAATCCGATCCTGCTGGCTTTGGTCTGACCAAATCTAAGAAGGTGTCTGTAGGTATCACCAGATTACCAAAGAAGTTCATGTACAGATATGCATGCTTTTCATGATGGTAGCAGCTCATTCTCAAAAGCCTCAGGAGTTACAGAACACTCCTTTGCCCAGACAGATCTCCAAAGGGGCAAAGAAAGTTTTTGAGTTCTTCTCTTCTCTCAGACTAAGATAACATATGTTTGTCAATTGGGTTCTCTGAGAAGCAGCCTATGAGAGGAAGTTAGAAATATAAGCAGTTTATTGGGGAGAGGAATGTCACTTGTGTTAAATAACAAGCAGGAGAAGCAGAATTGGGCAAGGAAAGCCTTCAGACCATGACAAGGAGAACCTCAGACCTCAATTCAGGTTTCCCAAAGTCTCTGCCAACCCAAATGAGAGCTCCAGAGCAATGACTGCCTGCTAAAGGAGTCCCATATTAGGCAGAAATGGCCAGGCGTACTCCTCGTGCCCAGCCATTGGCTAGAGGATGCTCAGGAGGAAGGTGGTCCTGGCTTGAAAGCTGAGTACATCTTGAAGGTGTTATGGCAGGACACTATCAGCTACCTTCTCTCATGCAGCACAATGGCAAGTTCTTTCTTTAAGAGAGATCTGAGAAGTGCACCTGGTCCACGTCTGCCCCAACTCGAAAAGGCCAGCACAATCCTGGAGTAACATGCAACATAGCCAGAGACAAAAAAGCATGTCTCCGAGAGAATTGTGTATCTGGTTTTATTTGCACTGGGCACCAAAATCTTGATTTTCACAGTCAGGAAGTGTCTTTCCAAGCTGGGAATCTTTTTTTTTTTTTTTTTGAGATGGAGTCTTGCTCTGTCGCTCAGGCTGGAGTGTAATGTCGCGATCTCAGCTCACTGCAACCTCCGCCTCCTGGGTTCAAGCGAGTCTCCTGCCTCAGCCTCCCAAGTAGCTGGGATTACAGGCATGCGCCACCATGCCCAGCTAATTTTTGTATTTTTTTAGTAGAACTGGGGTTTCACCATATTGGCCAGGTTGGTCTGGAACTCCTGACCTCAGGTGATCTGTCCACCTCAGCCTCCCAAAGTGTTGGGATTTCAGGTGTGAGCCATTGCGCCCAGCTTGGGAATCTTTTATACTAGTATCTAGAGTAGTTCTTTGACTTAGGACTTTAGGAAGGTGACTGGAGGATTTGTTGATAATAACTGGGAGACTGAGTCTATACTCTGTAATGATAATGATAATAACGAGGATGATATTGAGGAGGATGATAGAGTTTCTACATGAATATAGAGTCAAGGAATTACAAGGACTACATCTTAGGCACTGATGTTAGAATCTCTCTCCTCTGCCCTTCAGTAGCTGGAGCTTACCCAGTGTGGGTGTGGAGTCAGCTCTGATCCCACTTCGACTCTTCTCCCAGGAGTTCTCTGCTATGCTCCATGCCATCTTATCATAGGCAGTGGATACCAAGGCACATACTTCTTGCTTCAGAGTCTATCACTCATCATAGACAATACGTAGTCATTTCTTAGGAACTTACTCAAAGGAGATGCTGAAAGTGCTTCATCTTTATCACTTGATTTCTATGGAAGCTGAATTTTGCCTCTAATGTGCCTTCTAAAGTGCTGCCTGTGTCCACTGCTTGCAATGACAATGAATGTGGGAGCTGCCTTTTTCTAATCAAACATGCTGGGATACACTCATGCTGGAAAAATACGTCCTGTTTCAGGGTGGCCATTCTTTGTTGTAAGTCTAGAAAGAGCATCTGAGTCCTGATTGGCAGGAATAATCATTGTCTGTTGAGAATACCTTTGTAGCTCCACTATACTTCCTGTGTAAAGTATTTAACATCCCTTGACATCAGGATTCAAAATTAATTTAGGGCTACGATAGAGCCTTCTTAGAATCCTAAGGCAATTATATTGCGTCATAGCTGTGGGATATGGGACATATTTTCTTAATAACTTGTATAGGAAATATACAAGTACAAGAGTATATGGACTCAGTTTTCATGCCTGTGAAAATTGTGAAATATGACCTACCTCAAAGGGCTTCTGTGAAGAATCAATGAAATACTGTGGAAATGCTTGGCATAAAGTAGATTCTAAGTAAATGGTAATTGATATGTAATAATTTTCTTAGGTAACTTGATATGCATTAATTTTCTTTCTCTGCTTTTCCTCCTGGTTTGAGTTTACTTGCAATGCATTTGGGAGATAGTTCCTTCTGTCCCTCATTGAAATGGCTGGATTGAAATATTGGACTTCTAAACGGATTTGTGCAAATATCTTCTTCCCAGGATTGCCCTTCAGTCTTTCAAACTCAGGTCCTTTGGCAAGGTCCTTGGCAGCAATGAAAGTGTCCTCCTGGGGATGGGCAGTCATCCCCATGAATGGTGAGCCAAACAGTCAGAGGAAGGCAGTGCTCATGCCAGGAAGATCAGGCGCTTGCCACCTCCTCCTTGGCCAAGCACTGCATGCCCTGAGATGATGTATAGCCACACAGTTAGGAGAGATCTTGACTCTGAGATCCTCAGCACTTCCCTCTCCACCTCTTTGAAGATCTGAACTGAAAACAACACTTGGCCCCCAACACTAGTAACACCCATCTCTCTCTGTCTGAGAATCTCTAATTAGCTAGGCACTTCCCACATGTATTATACCATTTAACAACACTCTGAGGTAAGGGTGCTTGTTTCCATGTTAGAAATGGGGAAACTGAGGCTCAGGAGTTCCTTGCCATTGGTCAAACAGTTGGTAAGTGGTAGGCCTAGGATGTGAACACAGGTGTGTCCTTTCCCCTATATGCAGTTCCCATAATAGAGAGTGATCCAGGAAGTAATGAAGCCAATTGCATCCCGTGTGAGGGAAGAGCATCTGCTGAACAGATGCCCGGATATACTGGCCGAGTGCCATGAGGACATAGCTTTTTCTTGGCGATGAGGGCAATATCAAGAGACTGCTCCATGGCAGAAGTGCTTTTACCATGAGTCACCCCATTACTCCATTTGGAGAGTTTATAGCTAAGGAGCTACAGCAATTCACCTGTGTCTCCTACATGTTTAAGCCCCAGCAATCCAGAAGAGCAATTCTATTAAGCAATATCCTCCCAGCAACGTATGGAGAGTATAAGAAATCATGTGACTTATGTTAATCAGCACCCAGGTCAAATTCAGCTGTTTATGGGGATCATGTAGACTGATTTACCAACATCTCCAGATAATCTGTTTTTCTTGTTTTTTGTTTTTTGTTTTTTAATCTAAGTGCTACACCATTAATTTCTTCTCCTCATTCACTTTCAAGTTTGAAATCCAAACTCCTGATAAAGGCATCTCCCAGTTGTCCATGATCTGGCCCTTGCCTGCCCTTGTCTCGATGTTTTCTCTGAACTGTTATCTCTTACAATTCATGCTCCAGTTGTACCGGCATCCTGGGAGTTCCAGAAATGGCCATGCTGACCCAGGTCTTTGCCCTTTTGATCCTTTTCCTTAAGAAGCCCTTCCTCACTGTGTCTCCTTGCCTAGTCCTTGAATATCTTCCAAGTCTCAGCTCTAAGACTTGCTTCCCTGACATCTTTAGTCAGGTTTAGGTCCTCCTGCCTTCTCTTGTCCTCTCATAGCATCTTGTAAAATATATAAATTGGTGCAAAAGTAATGGAGGTTTTTGCCAAATGAATGGCAAAAACTGCACTTACTTTTGCACCAACCTAATACAAATGGGTCCATATCCATTTGCTGGAGTCACCTGCTCTCTCCTTCCTCTTCCACATGAGTCCGTATGACCCTCATGGGAGGGAAATGTGTCTTCTTATTCTTTGAACACCCAGTGGTTGTTAGATAGCATGACTCACAGTCAGTGTTCAGGAAACCTTTGAGACATTAACCACAAGGCATGCTGAAATCTCACTCACGGGCTGCGAGGAAAGAGAAGAAGTGGAAGCAGGTAGGACTGGAGGGAGGAACCCACCAGCCTTTCTGATAGGCCCTGACCACGGGACACACAGTGGCCCCCAGGATTAGTATCAAACTGGGTAAAATGCAAGTAAAATGAAAACTGGTAAATACAAGCTCGATGCAAGCTGTCAGCACTTCCAAGGAGAATGCTTTGTCCAAATTCAGGGGTCTCAGGTTTTAGTTGGGGGATAAGCAGTCAGGTCATGATGCTGGGGTGTGGGGACCTCTTGTTCCTGCAACAGAAATATATCAGGGCTTCACAGGAGAGTGGGCCCCAATGTACAGGACTCCTTTCATTAATTACATTTAAATTAATTTAATGTTAGATTAAATTTATTAAAATTTTTGAGATAATTGTAGATTCATATACAGTTGTAAGAAATAGGACAGAGAGATCCTTAAAGTGGGCATCATACAGAGAGGAAAGTATCCTTGATCTCTGTTTACTCATGAGAAAAGGACCACTTGCCCAACCATTTAGCAGGCTCACTAAGCGGAGCCAGTGCTGGACCCTGTGCTGGTGAAAGATCTAGAGTCTGACTGGATCTAGTCACTCTGCCTCTAAGGACTTACAGTCTAGGGAGACTGGCCAATGAAGTAACAATTACAGTGTTAAAAGCCACAGTGGAGAGACCCTGTGTGTGTGGAAAGCATCAAGAGTGATGGATGTGGATTCTGTTGGGTTGTGATGATGGTGGTTGGATGGTGCATTAGGTTGGTGTCATGGGATGAGGGGCTGTTCAAGCGTCAGTCTTGAGGCTTGATGACACATCCTCCAGTTGGAGAAGGGAGGCTATGAATTCCGTGAAGAGAATAGCATCAGCAAAGATACCAGGTCACTTCGCAGCCTGGAGGGCGTCAGGGCGGGCAAGCCATTTGTCCTGATTGAAGGCAGTGTTCTGGTGGAGGAGTAGAGGGAGGGAGGCCGAGGCAGTTGGCAAGGGAGATTGGGGCATCTGGTTGAGTTGCTCAGGCATAATCCTGTGGGTAACTGGAGGGAGCTGCAGCCCTACAGGATTTCTTTTCTTCTTCTTTTTTTTTTTTTTTTTGAGATGAAGTTTCGCTCTTGTTGCCCAGGCTGGAGAGCAATGGCGTGATCTCAGCTCACTGCAACCTCTGCCTCCCGGTTCAAGCGATTCTCCTGCTTCAGCCTCCCGAGTAGCTGGGATTACAGGTGACTGCCACCACGCCCAGCTAATTTTTATATTTTTAGTAGAGATGGGGTTCTGCCATGTTGGCAGGCTGGTCTTGAACTCCTGACATCAGGTGATCCTCCCACCTTGGCCTACCAAAGTGCTGGGATTACAGGCGTGAGCCACCGCGCCCAGGCCTAGAGGATTTTTAAAATGGGAGTTGCTTGGTGAGGTTTGGATTTTGAAAATTTACTTTTGCCAAAGAAGCACTTCATATATGAAGGTCTATAGTCTTCCCTTGGATGGAGAATAAGGAGCTGCTCATGGCCTCAGCTCTGCAATCTTCCTGGGCATCCTTACTCTCAACCTCAATCCTACCTCACACAACTCTACAGATTACAATCCAGGCCATGTGCAGTGGCTCACGCCTGTAATCCCAGCACTTTGGGAGGCTGAGGTGGGTGAATCGCCTGAGGTCAGGAGTTTGAGACCAGCCTGGTCAACATGGCCAAACCTCATCTCTACTAAAAATACAAAATTACTTTGGGAGGCTGAGGTGGGTGGATCACGAGGTCAAGAGATCGAGACCATCCTGGCCAACATGGTGAAACCCTGTCTCTACTAAAAATACAAAAATTAACAGGGCATGGTGGTGCGTGCCTGTAGTCCCAGCTACTCTGGAGGCTGAGGCAGGAGAATCGCTTGAACCCGAGAGACAGAGGTTGCAGTGAGCTGAGATGGCGCCACTGCAGTCCTGCCTGGCAACAGAGGGAGACTCCGTCTCAAAATAAAATAAAATAAAAAAATAAAAATTTAGCCAGGCATGGTGGCAGACACCTCTAATCCCAGCTACTCGGGAGGCTGAGGCAGAAGAATCTCTTGAACTCAGGAGGCAGAGGTTGCAGTGAGCTGAGATCAAGCCACTGAGCTCCAGCCTGGGTGACAGAGCAAGACTCTGTCTCAAAAACGAAAAAAAAAAAAAAAGATTACAATCCAAACTGTCCACGAAGAGCCCCCAGTTGCTTCACCAAAGTAAGGTCCATGCCTCTCTTTGTGGTAAGTATAAGTGCCTGTTTACTGTCTCTTTGACAGTGGGATCTGTTGTAGGAACAGACTGAGTTGGATGTGGGGAGAGAGGTGAACTTGTAAAGCCCCTCAGTCTGGAATTCCATGCTCCATTTTGGAAGCTGTGGGCTTTGCTTCCTGTGTGGTCTCAGGCTCATCCTCCCATCTCAGTTTCCCCATCTGGAAAAATGGGAGAAAAATATGTACCTTCTTGGGGTGCCTCAAGAATTATTAGTCATAGGGAAAGGATTAGGAGAAGGCAGACGAAAAGCCTTCTCCAGTGTTCTGCAGTCTCCAGACCTGACTGCAGCAGTGTGGGCAGATAAGACAAGCTGGCGAGAAGGAGACAAAAACACGTGTGTTGTGAATTAGCTCTGTCTTTGCTCTTTCTCCTTCCTTGGGGTAGAGATTTGCTTGTGCTCCAGCCTGGCAGAGGTCATTTTTCCAGGAAAGCATCTTCTTTCATCTGGCTAGTAAGTTTTCTCACCTGTAAAATGGAGCTCTGTGGTCCATTCCTCATGGCACAGTTTGAGAATAGTGCTTGGCACATATAAGTGTTCAATAAATGTTTGAGACTTGAAAAGAAAAAAAAAGGTCTTAAGCATCGGAGGCCTTTCAGATGCATAGAATTCATCAAATTCTCCAGAGGCTGCAAGGAAGGAACCAAGAATGTAGGATTCGGAGCTAGACTGGTGTGGGTTCAAATCGTGTGCTCATTATTTACTCGTGAGGCTTCAGGCAACTTGCTCAAAGAGCTGTGATTTTCTCATCTGACACATGGAGATTTGACCCTCTGTCTTATCAGATTCCCCTTCTACTTGAGAAGTTAAAGTATGATAACAAATATAAAGTGACCAGCACATGGTGAGGGCCTCAGCACCGAGTAGGTGATAATTTCTTTTGTTTTAGCTTCTGCTGCTTGTATTCCCACACCAAACACCACTCCATGCTGGAGACAGATGACCTGCCCAGCCAGGCCAGGGGGGACACAGGCTCTCATCCACATGACACAAAGTACAAAGCCTTGGCTTTGCCTTCTCTCCGGATGGTCAGGCAGCTGTTTGGAGAGACAATCAAAGGTTTGCAGCTGCAGCTTTGGGCCACAAACAGATGGCATAATGCAGCCCTGTGGGGGCAAGTGCCTTTGGGAACAGGGAAGTCACACTTTGGGGGACCTTCTTCTAATGTCTAAAGGCCATTTCCGACTTTTGAAAAACAACCCATTCTGCTCTCTAACTGCAAAGAAATTGGATACCATAGTCCCGAATACAATGTTATTGACCCCTTCTCTTTTATAGATTATTTTTTTAGGGACACAAACAATGGAAATTCACCAGCATCACTAAGAAATGATGAGAGTCCCATAGTCTTTAGGGTGAGGTGCAGCCAAGACCCGCAAAAGCCAAGCCCTGTGTTTCGGCTACAGGAAAACTGGCAATCCTTGTGGAGCCAGAAAGGTGGCTGAATTTAGGGGGAAGCCAAGTAGTAAACGATTCACTCATTCATTCATTTAGTAATTCCTTCACTCGTGCATTCATTGAACTAACACTCACTGAGCACTTGCTGGGTCCTCGGCTTTATATTGCTGCTGGAGATGCAAAGGCCCAGTGCTGGAGCTGAAAGGGCCCAGCGCTAGAGATGAAAGGGCCCAGTGTTGGAGATGAAAGGGCCCACTGCTGGAGATGTGAAGGCCCCGTGCATGAAGGTCATAATACACTGTCTGAAAGGAGATAACGATGTAGCAAGAACCAAACTGGAAGGGGATAATGGTAGGAGAGTGTGATCAATGCATTAATCAAGGTATGCGCTGGGCTGGAAGGTACTGGCTGATTCTAGTACAGCACAAAGAGCCACAACTGAAGGTTGGGAGGAGGCAGAGAACTTGGAACTCTCTCAAAAGGATGAGTCGGGGTTCATCAGGAAGTCTGGTGCTCCCCGCAGAGAAAGCAGCAGACACGAGGGTTTGCCAAGATGCAGTATTTTCCGGAAACCATTCTAAGACTGTAGGCAGAGGAGCCCTGTGAGCAGGTTAGAGAGGGCAGCAAGTCTACTGCCCGGAGAAACCACTGGAAGTAGAGAAAACCAGAGGCAGGAAGCTCAGCTGGCTGAGGTAAGGAAATCAGAAGATAAGCCCCACATCTGAGGCCCTCACCAGAGCAATAACTATAATAGTTTATGTTTAACTTGATCGGTGCTGCCAAGAACTTAACTTAGATGAATTGACTGAACCTTCACAGCAATTCTTGAAGGCCAGAGACTACCTGCTCAGAGTCACAGAGCTAGCACATGAAGGATCTGCGTCTTAAGTATTGTCTATATGAACTTGATGTTCAAAACCTTGCTCTAAGTGTCTAAACCACTAGTGCACCAGAGTAGATGGGAAAGCTGGGGACAGGTAGAGAGTGTCCTCTGTCCCCACAGTCCCTGTGGTTGCCAGCTCCTGGGTCTACCCTGGCTTGGAAGTCAGACACCTGGCTATGTCTTCCAGGCTTTGTCACCTCTGCAAAGTGTCTTTTGTTCCCATTGCAGTTTTGTCTTCTTTCAAATGCCCCCCATCACACCCATCAGCGCCGTGCTGTTTGCCGCTGTGCTTCTTGTACTGTAAGTCCATCCTCACATCCCCCTGATGCTTGCGTGGATGCCCCATGTCAGCCTAAAAAATCCTGCGCCTTCTCCCCTGCCTCCTAACTAGCTTCTCCCAATGTCTCTCCAGCTGTGGAATCTCCCACATGTCAAAAAACACCTCTGGCTGGGCGCAGTGACTCACGCTTGTAGTCCCAGCACTTTGGGAGGCCGAGGTGGGTGGATCGTGAGGTCAGGAGTTCAAGACCAGCCTGGCCAACATAGTGAAACCCCATCTCTACTAAAAATACAAAAATTAGCCAGGCATGATATTGCGTGCCTATAGTCCCAGCTACTCGGGAGGCTGAGGCAGGAGAATCGCTTTAACCCAAGAGGCAGAGGTTGTGGTGAGCCAAGATCGTGCCACTGTACTCCAGCCTGGGTGACAGAGTGAGACTCTGTCTCTGAAAACAAACAAACAAAAAACAAAAACACTTCCTGTGTTTCCTGTTTGCTAAGTGAGTCCTGTGCAAGGCGCAAAAAGGAGTAATTGGAACTGAATGCTGCATTAGGATTAAGAACATGAGTCAGCCCCAGCTTTGGGCCTGCCCTCAGCGGGGTGCAAGCTTTGTAGAAGAATGGGAGGAGCACGGTGAAGAGGAGTCCTGGACACATTACAGGAGCTTTGCAGAGGGAAACGCTCCAGAGACAGCTTCTGTCCTAAGGCTGACAGAGCACCAGGCCCGATACCTGCAGTTGAGCATCATAATGGCACAGAGCAACATGACCCAGGTGTGAAGGTGTGGGCTTGCCAGATGCTGTGACACAAGGTCACATACTGAACAATCATACAGAACTTACTATGTACCAGGCACTGTACTTAGTGCTTTGCAAACTCCGACTCCTTCAAAATGATAACTCTAGCTAGGTGTGGTTGCTCACACCTGTAATCCCAGCACTTTGGGAGGCCGAGGTTGGGAGGAGGCAGGTCACGAGGTCAGGAGTTCAAGACCAGTCTTGGGAACATGGTGAAATCCCATCTCTACTAAAAATACAAAAATTAGCCAGGTATGGTGGTGGGAACCTGTAATCCAAGCTATTTGGGAGGCTGAGGCAGGAGAATCGCTTGAACCCAGGAAGTGGAAGTTGCTGTGAGCTGAGATTGCGCCACTGCACTCCATCCCCGGTGACAGTGTGAGACTCCATCTCAAAAAAAAAAAAAAAAGGTAACTCTATGAAGGTGATACTGTTACTATCCCCATTTCACAGGTAGGGAAACTGAGGCACAGGGACGTTAAAGAACTTGCCCCATGTCACACAGGCAGAAACAGGCAGAACGAAGAGTTAAACCTCAGCCCTCCAGCTGTAGTCTGTGCTCTTCACCGATCACTCCAGGCTGCTTGTGGCTGCCTCTCCTGTATTGAATGCTCTCTTTGCAGGGTGCCAAGGGCTCCCTGGCTGGTGACAACCCCCATTTAGAATATCTGGGAACCCCAAGCCCACTGTGGTCACTGGTTCTTTCACTCGGTTGATATAGTACAGAGTTCCAACTGCACTATCTGACCCAAATCTTCTCTCTGCTTCTCTCAAACTTCGGAACCTCAGACAAGTTAACTTTGTCTCCTGATGCTTGTTTCTCCACCTCTAACCCGAGGATATCTCTGCTGCTCACTCAGGGTTATAGTGAGAATTAAAGGAGGCTATGGGTGTTTTTATTTTTATTTTTTTTTTGAGATAGGGTCTTTCTCTGTTGTCCAGGCTGGGGTGCAGTAGCATGATCTTGGCTCACTACAGCCCCTGCCTCCTGGGTTCAAGCAATTCTCATACTTCAGCCTCCCAAGCAGCTGGGACTACAGGCATATGCCACCACACCCGGCTAATTTTTGTATTTTTATTGGAGACAGGGTTTCACCATGTGGCCAGGCTGGTCTCGAACTCCTGACCTCAGGTGATCCACCCACCTCGGCCTCCCAAAGTGCTGGGATTACAGGTGTGAGCCACCGCACCCGGCCTGCTATTCTGACTTTTAAAGTAGTAATAGCTCCTGTTGATTGGGTACTGATTGTGTGCAGTCTCTATCCTAGCACTTCACAGACACCAAGAACCCCGTGACAACACCCTGTAAAGTCTTTCTACTACCCATGGGCTTCACTGCCAATGAGCTCATTACATTTAGTGGCTCAGATGTCGTTAGAGATCCAGCTCTAAGGGGATCTAAGGACTCTAAGGGGGAATGGCCTATGAATGACATTCTCACTCAAAGCATGGGTGAGAGACATGAGATGAGAGATGTGAGAATCCCTGAGAAATGTTTTTGTGCCCCTCACTGGATCCTAGTTAATGCTTCTCAGGCAAGGTAATTGAAAACATTTGTTTTTATCTGCCTGGATTTTTCTCTTTTCCTTTATCTTTCATTTTCCTCCATTCAAGTATGCAGAAGGTCTGTGCTTCCTTAGCTCAGAAGTTTATAGTAGGAGGCTTGAGATTGGAGGTTTGTGGCCTAAGCTAAGTGCCAAAAGACCAAAGTCCTGCCGGGCTCAGGTAGGTAAAATGCCAGCAAAACACAGAGGAAACAGGCTGGGTACAAACGTAATAAATAATGGTGGAGGAGTTGGGGCAAACTGATGTGTGCATACTCTATCCAAAGGGACCAGCGATACCAGATCTTATGACTTTCCAAAGATATCTGTGTGAAATGTCCTGGTCTAAAATTTTGGCAATTAATTCAACTTGATTTTTTTAAGCCAGAGGCAGGCGAACACATTGCTGGAAAAAAAGCTTACCCTGACAGTTGCAGGCAGTCCTCTGGTACAGCCAAGGAATACAGGGTTTGAGAGAAGAAGCATCCCCCAAATGAAAGAGAGATTCACTTAGGATATGGGGAGAGAAGGATGTCTCTAGGGACTCTTTTTCTTTTATTTTTATTTATTTATTTTTGAGACAGAGTCTCGTTCTGTCACCCAGGCTGGAGTACAGTGGTGCCATCTTGTGATTACTGCAACATCCGCCTCCTGAGTTCAAGTGATTCTCCTTCCTCAGTCTCCCAAGTAGCTGGGATTACAGGCACGCACCACCATGCCCGACTTATTTTTGTATTTTTAGTAGAGACAGGGTTTCACCATGTTGGCCAACGTGGTCTCGAACTCCCGACCGCAGGTGATCCGCCCACCTTGCCCTCCCAAAGGACTGGGATAACAGGTATGAGCCGCCGCTCCTGGACTCTAGGGACTCTTTGAGCAAAGGGACCTGCATCCTGATGGCAAGACCTGCACCCTGGGGTATGGTAAGACCCTAGGGGGAAAAGCTACTTGGTTCACACAGGAGGCTGGCAACACATGTGGGGCTCCCCTATCCAGAGAAGCTTGTGTCACATATCAGGTTGTCAGGCCCAAAGGGGTCATGTGGACTGGACAGTGGCAGGGGTGAGGGTGGTCAGAGGAGAAATTGCTTTGGACAAACCACTTATAACCATAGAGAGCCTTCCTGAACACGTTAATACTAGGTGACACCCTGGAGTCACTGACACAACCTTGGGAGAAGGAGAGATCCAAAGAAAAGTAGGATTGAATTTCTTCCATTTTGGTAGGAAAGAGCTCAGGGTCAAAATTAAGTTGATCTGTGTAAAGTTGCTCTGCTCGTTCACTCCCACCTGAGTTTGTGGACTGAGATTCATGCTCATGCTTCTGTTTCAGGGAGTGCCATGGCACATCCGTCTTCTTCCTCTGAGGGTGTGACTTTGCATGTCTCAAGCAGTTAGCCCCTCTCATCCCCTGCCAATTAGTGCTTTATCTCCTCCCATTAGGTGCTGTTGACCTCTCCAGACTCTTGGGGTCCTTCAGCCGTTTGCACAAGATTGTCCTGGAAGCACACCAGCCAGTGGCCGTTGACAGGACACTTCTCCCAAAAACTCGTGATGGTGGGCTTTTTCTTCTTCTCCTTCTCCCTCTTTCTCCTTCTTCTCCTCCTCCTCCTCCTCCTCGTCCTCCTCTTCCCCCCGCCCTTCCTCCTCCTCCTTCTCCTTCTCTTTATCCTTCTCCTTCTTCTTCTTCTTCTTCTTTTTTTTTTTTAATTGATGGAATCTCACTCTGTCGTCCAGGCTGGAGTGCAGCAGTGTGATCTCGGCTCACTGCAGCCTCCGCCTCCCGGGTTCAAGCAAGTCTCCTGCCTCAGCCTCCCGAGTAGCTGGGACTACAGGCGCGCGCCACCACACCCAGCTAATTCTTGTATTTCTAGTAGAGATGGGGTTTCACCATGTTGGCCAGGATGGTCTTGATCTCCTGACCTCATGATCTGCCCCGCTTTGCCTCCCAAAGTGCTGGGATTACAGGCGTGAGCCACCACACCTGGCCCCTACTTCTTTTACAAGACACTTTTTCAGAGGTCTCCATTAAATGACAGTCTCTTGAGGTTATTCTAAAAACGTCTCATAATAGAGGATCCAGAAGAGGCTTCCATCATAATGGACTCCATGTCATGTATTGTTGATAACCCATGTCTTTCACTCTCTTTCCATAATTCAGCTATATTTTCAGAATGCCAAACATATCTTGGGCACAATGCTAGAGGCTGGAGGCATACGCAGGAATAAGCCTGCTCCCTGCTCTTAGAGTTCTCAGTCTAGTCAGGGAGGCAGAAGCGTCAAGAGAGTGCTGTCGTGTACCGTGGTGAGAGTTGGTGATGGCATGAGTGACGGGGGAAGGGGTAGAGGAGGAGGCAACAGGCTGCTCAGGTGCAGGAGGATGTGGTGAGCTTCTAAAGAAAAAAGAATAGAAGTTCTCATGCTGACAATGGCACTGACCTGGGTTGGAAGAGTTGGGAATATAGGGATGAGACCACAGGTGAATCCTTATAATTCCTCATAGAGGAACATGAAATAAAGCTGTTTGGAGATGCCCAACTACTTAGTGTGGGTGGCAGGGACAATGTGTGCCCTTACCAGTCCCCTTTCCTTTTTCCTCTTAGATATGTGGTTAGACTATACTGCCCATTCCCTCTCGCAGTTTGGCAGGACCATGTGACTAAGTTCTGGCCAGTGAAATGTGTGCAATCTCCCACACTGTATTTCTCCATCCTTTGGCTTAATGAAGAGAACTCCAAAGACGAAGATGATAGAACCAAAAATTGGATGGAGCCAGGGCCCCTGAATGACTGTGTGGAATAGAGACCCAGAGGACTCTAACATGAGCTAGAAAAGTTTATTGCTTAGATGACTGTGATTTGGAGATTGTTTGTTCCTTCTGGTGTTCTATCAATGCTGCTACCGAATAAAGTCCAGGGAAGGTGGAGAAATTAGAGATTAGACTGAATAGGAAGATTGGGGGGCCAGGTTATGAAGGGCCATGAGTACCAGTCTAAGGAGTATGAATGGCCATGGCAGATTTTTCTTTTTCTTTCTTTCTTTCTTTCTTTCTTTCTTTCTTTCTTTCTTTCTTTCTTTCTTTCTTTTTCTTTCTCTCTCTATCTCTCTTTCTTTTTTTTTTTTTTTTTTTTATATATAATGTCTCATTCTGTTGCCCAGGCTGGGTTGCAGTGGCATGCGTGATTAAGGCTCACTATATATAGCCTTGACCTCCCAGGCTCAAGTGAACCTCCTGCCTCAGCCTCCCAAGTAGCTGGGACCACAGGCATATGCTACCAGACCTGGTTAATTTTTAAAAAAAATTTAAGAGTTGGGGTCTCACAATGTTGCCCAGGCTGGTCTTGAACTCCTGGACTTAAGTGGTCTTCCTAGGTTGGCCTCCCAAAATGCTAAGATTATAGGTGTGAGCTACCATACTTGGCTGGCCATGGCAGATTTGCAAGCTTGTTTAGGGTAGAGTGGGAATATGAATGGTAGTGATGACAAGGCAGTTAGATTTGGCCACATTTCTCAGAGCATTAGCTCTTTTGGGTAGCAGTTATGGACAATCTGGTTAAGAGAGCCTTATAGTTGAGAGGCTTAAAACCAGATTCTGTCAGCACCGTGATGTACAACTTGAGGTCCTCGTAACAAGTCAGAGCAAACCAAATCGACAATACTGTCAAGTATCTATTACAGTTTGAAAATTTTCTCAAATTCATTAGATGGTATTCTTGACTACTGACATTCCCACAAGAAAGTCTACCTTCTGATGACCATTAACACTCTTAACATGCAAAGCAAACCAAAGACATTTTAGACACCTTTCAAAGAGGATTCTTGCTTGTCTTTGCCAATGGAGGGGGATTGTGGGGAGCCCCAGATGATTTGTTTGACATATAAAAGGTCTAAAGAAAGGCAGGCAATAACAAATGCTGGCAAGGATGCAGAGAAAAGGGAACCCTTATGCCCTGTCATTGGGAATGTAAATTAGCACAACTATGGGGAAGAGTTTGGAGGTTCCTTAAAAAACTAAAAATTGAGCTACCATATGATCCAGCAGTCCCACTACTGGGTATATATCCAAAAGAAAGGAAATCAGGCTATTGAAGGGATATCTGCACTCTCATGTTTGTTGCAGCACTGTTCACAATAGCCAAAATTTGGAGCAATATAAGTGTCCCATTGATGAATGGACAAAGAAAATGTGGTACTTGTACACAATGGAGTACTATTCAGCCATAAAAAAGAATGAGATTCTGTCATCTGCAACAACATGGATGAAAATGGAAGGATTTATGTGAAGTGAAATAAACCAGACACAGAAAGACGAACATCGCATGTTCTCACTTACTTTGGGATCTAAAAATCAAAACGTTGAACTCATGAACACAGAGAGTAGAAGGTTGGTTACCAGAAGCTGGGAAGGGTAGTAGGGGTTGGGGGATGGTTAATGGGTACAAAAAAAAACAGTTAGAAAGAATGAATAAGACCTACTATTTGATAGCACAACAGGGTGACTGTAGTCGATAATAACTTAATTATATATTTTAAAATAACAATGTTATTGAATTGTTTGTAACACAAAGGAAAATGCTTGAGGGGTTGAATAACCCATTCTTCATGATGTGCTTATTGCACATCGCATGCCTGTATCAAAACATCTCACGTACCCCACAAATATATACATGTACTATGAACCCACGAAAGTTAGAAATAAAATTCAAAAATTTGAAATACAAAAACAGTTAATTAAAAATTAAAGTCTGAGGAAATTGGTGAACTGTTTCTAGCAAAGTTACATAAATGCACACAAGCAACTTGAACAGTACAATATAAGTCCAAGGAAAATTTGGATCCTGTTGACTCATCAGATACGAGGTGAACTTTGGAAGAAATCCTTCCATTTGATATATGGTGCCGGGAAAGATCTAGGATGCTTTGGTATTAACAGTGTTTTCTGTGGTTGTATGCATAGCAAGAAATAGGTCAGGGCAAGGCAGATATTATTTACTTGAGAGAAACCAGATTAGAGGCAAGTGTTGAGGCATGAGCAAATATGCATATATGACCAGGGCTGGAATTGTTGTCTGATAGAGTGTCCATAGGCCAATGGGTATTTCACTGTTGCCTACAAAGCAGACCACAACTTTGTGTAAAAGAAATGCCACATCACAGGTGTCTAGTTTAGGATTGTATTTTAGGTGTTTATTTTCTGATGCAAGAGCTATATTTCCACTACAGAGTAAGAGGTGATATTCATATTCATGTGGAATTGGCATATATTGTGTGCCCATGAGGTGCCAGGCTCCATGCTAGAGGTTTTGCATCATTATCTTGTCTAGTTTTTTTTTTTTTTTGAGATGGAATCTCGCTCTGTGGCCCAGGCTGGAGTGCAGTGGCGCAATCTCGGCTCACTGCAAGCTCCGCTTCCCGGGTTCACGCCATTCTCCTGCCTCAGCCTCCCGAGTAGCTGGGACTCCAGGCGCCCGCCACCACGCCCGGCTAATTTTTTGCATTTTTAGTAGAGATGAGGTTTCACCGTGTTAGCCAGGATGGTCTCAATCTCTTGACCTCGTGATCCACCCACCTCGGTCTCCCAAAGTGCTGGGATTATAGGCGTGAGCCACTGTGCCCAGCCTATCTTGTCTAGTTTTAACCAGAACTCTTTAGACTAATGTGGTGCTACTTCCATTTCATTTATATAGATATTGAGGTGTAATGAGAGTATGTTATTGCCTCAGGTCATCCAACCTGTGAGTGGTAGGGCCTGGAGGTTGAGTCTAGTTTTCCAATTTCAATTTCAAATCCAGCATTCTTTTTACTCCAGGCCTTTTTGTTGTTTTGTTCTGTTTTGAGACAGGGTCTCACTCTGTCTCCCAGGCTGGAGTGCAGTGGCAATCATAGCTCACTCTGGAAACTCAAGCGATCCTCCCGTCTCAGCCTCCCTAGTAGCTGGTACTACAGGTGTGTGCCACCACGCCTGGCTAAGTTCTGATTTTTTGTAGAGACAGGGTTTCTTCACGTTGCCCTCGATAGGTTTTTTGTTTGTTTGTTTAAGACATCGATTAATTGGTAAATTTCTTCTCAAGAAAGCAGAATGTTTTTGTTTACATATGCTGGTAGATATTCTTACCTACTAGGCGTAGTACTGATTCCTAGAAAATTTGTAGTTTCATCCCACACATTTTTGGAGATTGGTGTTACTCTCCTCTCCTCTCTGTTTTTTGGTTTGTTTGTTTTTCTTTGTTTGTTTGGTTTTTTTTCTGATGGAGTCTTTGCTCTGTTGCCCAGGCTGGGCGTATTTCTTTTAGTAGGGGTTTCACCATGTTAGCCAGGATGGTGTCAATCTCCTGATCTCGTGATCTGCCTGCCTTGGCCTCCCAAAGTTCTGGGATTACAGGTGTGAACCACAGTGCCTGGCCTTTTTTTTTTTTTTTTTTTTTGATACAGAGTCTCGCTCTGTCACCCAGTCTGGAGTACAGTGGCACAATCTCAGCTCGCCTTAACCTCCGCCTCCTGGGTTTAAGCGATTCTCCTGCCTCAGCCTCCTAAGTAGCTAGCTGGGATTACAGGTGTGCGCTAATTTTTGTATTTTTAGTAGTGACTGGGTTTCACTATGTTGGCCAGGCTGATCTTGAACTCCTGACTTCGTGATCCGCCCACCTGGGCCTCTGAAAGTGCTGGAATTACAGGCATAAGCCACCATGCCTGGCCTTTTTCTTTCTCTTTCACTTCCCTTCCATCCCCTTTTCTTTCTTGTTTTCTTCTCTCCTCCTTTCCTCTCCTTTTTCTCTTTCCTCCCTTTCCTTCTCTTTCCCATCTCCCCTTTCCTCTCTGTATTTAATAATAAAGAAAACACTGAGGGTAACTCACTAAATTCATTTCATGACTCATGAATGGGCTAAACCTATAGTCTAAAAATGCTGCTTAGAGAGAAGTTTCCAGAGCGTCTATGAGTTTCTCTGGCTCCTGCATTCTCCCAAGACCTGTTATTTTGGTCTTCCTTGGATTCTGTGAGCAACTCTGAATCCTTCCTGTAAGCTGCCACCACTCCAGTCCTCCATTGTTCTGTGCCTGAACAAGAAGGTCAGTTCACATTAGTTGTAACTGAGGAACTTTAGCTATCAATTGACATCCCTTGTCAACCTTTTCTTTCTGCCCCTTACTCCATTCTCCCTCAGATTGTAGGCAGATTCATTCAACAGCATTGCCAGTGCTTTTGGCTCCTAGAACAGTAATTAGGCTCTGGATTCCTGAGGACACTTAGTCATCACTACAAGAAATAAAAAATAGCCGAGCATGGTGGCTCATGCCTGTAGTCCCAGCTACTTGGGAGGCTAAGATGGGAGGATCTGCTTGAGCCTAGGAGCTCAAGCCTGCCGTGAGCTATGGTCATGCCACTGCACTCCAGTGGTTGAGTGCTGCATCCACCTGGAGACAAAAAGGGGATTTTAAAACATTAGCACAGAAGCACCATGCTAGCAATAGTGCCAGGATGAGTTGCAGGAGGTTAGAAGGTATCATTAGTGCTGCTGATGGAGAAGGCAGTGCACAGCTAGCAGGCCCCTCTCTGGATCTGGTTGGTACTGTGTGTCAGGGAGCCAAAGGGGACTCTACTAGATTTCAGGGTGATATGCACTCATCCTATGCCACTTCTTCTTCTGACCAGGGTCATGACCTAAGGTAACATGAAAAACTTGGAAATGAGACATTTTAAAAATAATATTTTAGCCAGGCATGGTGGGATGTGCCTGTAGTCCCAGTTACTTGGGAGGCTGAGGCAGGAGAATCGCTTGAGCCCAGGAGTTTGAGGCCATGAGCTATGATTGTGCCACTGTACTCCAGCCTGGGCAACGTAGCCACAGTAAGACCTATATCTGAAACAAAACAAAACAAAACAAAACAAAACAAAAAATCAGGAATGTTTTACAGAATATCGTCATTTTAAAATGCTTTCTCATTCATTGTTTTGACATTTCTTTTGCTCTGACCTCTTAACAGATTGAAAAAAAAAAAAAAAGCTAGGACCAGGGAGATTATACTTAGGGGGAAGGCAGCAAAGAATGATGCAAAGATGTAGACAGGCTTTGAGATCTAACGGACAGACCTAGTTTTCAGTTTTATTGTTCGTCATTCATTTATTCCGTAGGCTTCTTATTTGTAAGCTATTATGTGCTAAAAATGATGCTGGGCAGGGTTGGTATCATGGGCACATGACTTCTGCAGTTACACAGGACTCCACACGTGGGGGGTTCCTGCATGTGCTACTTTTGTATTTTTAAAACTGATGTGTCATAGTTGTACATATTTTGGGGGTACATGTGGTATTTTGATACATGCATACAATGTGTCACAATCAACTTAAGGTAATTAGGACATCCATGATTTCAAATGTTTAACTTTTCTTTGTGTTCAGAACATTACAATTCTTCTCTTCTAGTTATTTTGGAATATATCATTGTTGCAAATTATTGTTAACTATAATTTCCCTACTGCACTGTTGAATATTAGAAGTTATTCATTCTATCTAATTTTTTGTTTTTTTTGAGATGGAGTCTCGCTCTGCCACCCAGGCTGGAGTTCAGTGGCACAATCTCAGCTCACTGCAACCCCCGTCTCCTAGGTTCAAGCGACTCTCCCATCTCAGCCTCCTGAGTAGTTGGGATTATAGGCATGCACCACCATGCCCAGCTAATATTTGTATTTTTAGTGGAGACAGGGTTTCACCATATTGGCCAGGCTGGTCTCAAACTCTTGACCTCAAATGATCTGGCTACCTCAGTCTCCCAAAGTGCTGGAATTACAGACCTGAGCCACCACTCCTGGACTATCTAATTGTATTATTATTATTATTATTTTTCATAGACAGAGTCTTGCTCTGTCACCCAGGCTGGAGTGCAGTGGTGCAGTCTCGGCTCACTGCAACCTCCACCTCCCGGGTTCAAGCAATTCTTCTGCCTCAGCCTCCTGACTACCTGGGATTACAGGCCCCCACCACTGTGCCCAGCTAATTTTTGTATTTTCACTAGAGATGGGGTTTCACCATGTTGGCCAGGCTGGTCTCGAACTCCTGACTTCAGGTGATCCACCTGCCTTGGCCTCCCAAAGTGCTAGGATTACAGGTGTGAGCCACCGCGCCCGGCCTCTAATTGTATTTTTACACCCATGAAATCTCATCTTCCCCCTCCTAACACACATCACCCTTCCCAGCCTCTAGGAACCACCATTCTACTCTCCACTTCCATGAGATCCACTTTTTTGTCTCAAACATATGCGTGAGAACATGCAATATTTGTTTTTCTGTGTCTGGCTTATTTCACTTAACATGATGACCTGCAGTTCCATCCATGTTGCTGCAAGTGACAGGATATCACTTCCTTTTTAAGGATGAGTAATATTCCATTGTGTATATGTGCCACATTTACTTCATCCATTCATCTGTTGATGGACACTTGCATGGATTTTACATCTTGGCTATTGTGAACAGTGCTGCGATAAACATGGGAGTACAGCTATCTTTCAGAAGGTCCCAGGCTTGATTTAATGATCTACTGTTACCATCTTGAAATTCTTCATAATTGTTAGACAAGAAACCCTGCATTTCCACTGGGCATGGTGGCTCATGCCTGTAATTCTAGCACTTTGGAAGGCCAAAGCTGGAGGATTGCTTGATCTCGGGAGTTCGAGACCAGCCTGAGCAACATAGTGAGACCCCATCTCTACGAGAAATAAAAAATAGCCACGCATGGTGTGGCTTATGTCTGTAGACCCAACTACTTGGGAGGCTGAGATGGGAGGATCTGCTTGAGACAAAGAGTTCAAGGCTGCATTGAGCTATGATCATGCCACTGCACTCCAACCTGGGTGTCAAACAAGACCCTTTCTCAAAAAAGCGAAACAAAACAAAACAAAACAAAACAAAAAAACAGCCCCGAAACCCTGTATTTTCATTTTGCATTGAGGCCTACAAATTATGTAGCTGGTCCTGATGCCTGATGCTAGGTATAGAATCCAGAGCTGAGCAAAAACCAGCCATGGTCCTTGCCCTAGCCATAGAGTATAGTATACGAGGTTGATGACCTGGGACAACTCACTTTCTGATTCTTGGTTTTCTCATCTGTAAAATGGAGATAGTCATTCCAACTTCAAAGAGCTGCTGTGAGCACTAGAGATAATTGTGTAAAGTGTCCAGCCTGGTGGCTGGCATGATGTGCTCAGTGGGCTTGAGATTCAGAGTTCCCATTTCCCTGGTCTCTCAAGGGAGGTCAAAGCTGGTATTTTTCCTGCAACCTCGCTGTCATTGACCCACCTAAATACTCTTCCATCTCTTACACATTTGGTGTCTTTTGGGGACCGACCTCTTTGTTAGAAGCCTTTGTCTTCCACTCTGCAGTTGGGCACACCCAGGATCCCAAAGCCTGCCAAGGCTTTCCCACCGGGAAGCTAGCATTCCTCCAGTGCCTTGGATTTGCCATGGCAGTGCCCTAATGGAGCTAAGGCTGATTCTTCAGGCTGGTTGAAGCCCTGGAGGCCCCCATAAACCTGAGTGTCATGAACAGATGGCAGCTTTGGATTCATAGCATCTGTTGGTGTCAAATATTAGGAAGAGCACAGCCAATCGATTATCAGAGCATCCTTGTTGAACAAGGCTCTGGTCACTGCTGGAAACCATACCAGAGCTGTTGGTAGTGCCAGGCATTTTTCAAGGAAACACAAGCAATTTAAGATAATCCATGGGTGGAATTTTCATCCCGGGTTCCCCAGTTTCCCTGAAGAACTGTGTGCAGTTGCCAAATTTTAGTGAAATAAGCCGTTTGTGATTTCCTTTGAGAAATGAATGCCTTGTGATGGGAGTTAGAGTGAGTCCATCATAATATATAAGAGAAGAGGGACAGTGTGACTCAAAAGCAAGAGCATGGATTTTGAAGTCAGAAAGTCTGGGCTCAAGTCCCATCCTTGAGTTTTAGTAGCTGTGTGTCATTAGATAAGTTACTTGCCCTCTCTGATCCTCAAGATCCCTAGCTATAAAATAGAAATTATACTAGTTACCTTCCAACGCTTTATGTAAAGGAAATAGTACAGTCAATATCATGGAACTCTAATCATCAACGTTCCTTTCCTTTCCTATTCTGTTCTGGGTATCCACTGGCTGAAAGGCTGGGAGGTAGATTCTAAAAATGAAGCTAAGAGGCTACTTTATATGGGTCATGCTTATGCCAGTTTCCTGATGGCCCATTTCCATGGGCAATTGGCACTGTTATTACATCAATACTTGTCACTCTAACATGGTACAGGTTGACCTCCAGCTCAGCAGCTCTCTGGCCGAGTGCTAGCTCACCCTGGGGATTCTCAGATCTCAGCACTGACACATGTCTTCATGGTGAAGACAGACTGATTGTGTGCCTAAAGGTAGACAGTTGTTTCTCTGCTTGAGGTCTTTTGACTATGCAGATCGTGTTGTCCAAGGCCAGCATTACTGCCTCCTAACAGGTCTCTTGCTGATAATCCAGAATTATCATCTTCAATCTATTCTACTTTATTCCCTTCTTCGTTCTCTGTCTCATCATTCATATGTTCATTCTCTGAATGAGGATTGTAAGCTAGCACTGGGAAGACAACGGTAGACAAGACTGGGAGCAGCCATGCCTTCAGGGGGCACCCAATCCAGAGGAGGAGACACAGTGGCTGAGGAGTGCAGCTGCAGGCTGTGGGTGCTGAAGGAAAGCAGGTGCGCACCAGGCTGAGGGTGGGAGGAAGTGTCGGAAAAGGTGCCCTTCGAGAGCCAGAATTGACAAGTAGCCACCGACTGGACCTGTGTTTCTTCTGGCTCCTGAGGGTCCTCCTATTTAGAATGTGAGTGACTGTGTCTTGTGTCATCATTCTGTCCATGTTTATCTCTTCAAATAGACTAAGAATCCTATCAGAGCAGGAGCTGCATCTTCTTCAAGTAGCTATCCCTCCATGCTAATGTTAAATGATTAAGAATCAATCAATCAATGAATTAGTTAAGTAGTTGAAAAGAGCATAGTGTGATTTTGGGTGGAGTCTCCATCGTGAATAAATATCCCTGTGGTACTAAGGAGAAGGATTCACGTACACACTTCTTGTACGTGAATTCGTACTTCTTGTACTTAAATTTTTGCTAGTGCCAATTCAGGCAAAGCATATTTTTTAGCTTCTTAATTGTAGTGAGCTGAAACTAACAGCAACAAAGAAGCAACACAAATAATTACTATCTAGTGAGAACTTACTATATATCAGGGATTGTACCAAGTCCGTCTCATGTTTACCCATTTAATTCTCAGACTGTCTTTATGATATAGTGACAATTATTATCATGCCAATTTTACAGGAAGGGCAACTGAGACATGGAGAGGTTCAGTTGTTCACAACGACTGACGTGGAGAGGTTCAGTTGTCCCCATAACAAGTAAGTTTCAGAGCTGAGGTCTGAACTAATGCAGTCTGCCTCCCGCATCAGAGTTCTGGACCTCGGCAGTGGATTATCTCACTTCCTGCACCCTGTCAAGGGTTAACTCTTGCCTTGTGCCAGGAGAACTGGCAGATTTCTGGCAGTGTGTATTCATCCCTTTGCAGCCTTGGCACAGATTCCCATTCCCTTCTGCTGTCAGGTCTCTCTTAAAAGAAAGTCATTTTTGACAGAGACATCCATGGAAAGGTCCAGTTTATATGAGTTTACTCAAGGAATTTCCAGTCCTATTGACAACTGAGTTGTAGCTTGCAGGACCTCACTATTACTCAGGAAAAAGGCTGTGACCGAATGGTTTCTGTTCTCTCTGCCGGCCAGCATTTTGCAATGTTGGTAGGGCCAGGCATTATGACAGGGAATCCAGTTGTTGTTGTGCATATTTCTGAAGACACACGATTCTGACATCTGTAACCCTGCAGTCAGTCAAGGTTTGTACCAGCGTTGTAATCTGTTTCAGGGCTGCCAAATAGTTCTTTTGAAAAACTTATTGGCAGCTCACCCATTTTCTGCTGTTGTGTTTTGAACAAGTGTTTCCCAAAACTATTTCCTAACAGCACCAAGCGGTTGGGGGAGGAAAGAAAGTAGAACAGGATAGCAGAATTTACTGGGGAGGAAAAACACAAAGTGAAACCACCACCACCATTTACCAGCATCACCCCTAAGCCTGGACTGTGGCTCTGGGCTCTTCATAATTTGAAATCAGAGCTTCTGAGCAGGTGGCCTTTCTCTGGCAAAGGCGATCTCTGTTTTTATTTAGGTTCAGAGAGGGGTTTCTCTTCACCCCTTTGGAAGTTTTCAGTTGGCAACTGTGACTTCCAGGAGAGAAAGATGCAGGCAGTGGATGATTGGAAAATACCCAGTCATAGAAGAGGCCAGATGCAAAGATGTTGATGACCTGTGGGTTTCAAGGGCAGGAACTCCTTGTTCTGCACGGTGACTGGTGTCACGTGTGTCCAGCTCAGGCCTGCTGACGGAGCCTGCTGCTCATACTGTCTTGAGTTGAACAGACTGGACCAGAGGCCACTGGAAGCACAGCTCCTAAAAAATCCCAACAGTGATTTTTGGCCTTTTCCCAACATCCAGGGATTCAGATTGGAGCTAGGTCAGGGTTGTGAGCACCTGCTGCTCTCCTGCACATTGTCCTTCCTTTTTGGGTTTTGGAATACACATGGATATATTTAACTAGATATATTACACATATTTTAAAGATATATACTTAGCATATATATTTAACATAGATATTTCTAGAATATGCATATTCTGAATATATGAAACATCTAAGCTTGACATTATTTGTACATAAAGTAAGTATAATATTTATATTTATCACTTTAAATTTTATACATAGAATGGTTATTTCTCAAGATATCTATGTATCTATGTATTTCCAGCTCCTAAATATATTTATATATCTTTATATCTATATACAGCGAAGATGGTTCATATAAATAGATATATACACACATGTATACACACACTGTATATATATATATATTTCTCCTTTTCCAGTTACCTGCACACACACATGCGGATACACACACACAGACACACATAAACATCTCGTATATAGAGTTTCCTCTTTCTTAAGCTGCCATATCTCAGCAGTCATTGGACACCCCCACATGGCTGTCAGGGCCAGCAAAGCTGCATCCCCTTGGAGAGGCAGAAGAAATTCACAGTCCCCTTGTAAAATCTCTCACTTGCCTTGCACTTAGGGGATGTCAAAAGTGTTCTCTCTCTGCCAGCTCCTCACTTTCCATACCCCCTTGAATCTCACGTATTTACCACCTTGTTTTTTCCTTCTTTTTTTCTTTACAATTTTTCAACAGGGCCTTTATTTTCATCAAATGAGCATTTTAATGCGTAGTTCAAGGGAAATTCAGTCCGTATGTTTCAGATTCATTTACAGTTAAATCATCAGTAGTTTTGCAATCACAATTTGGCAGCCAGGAGATCTTGGAGGCTTTTTTTTTTTTTTTTTTTTTTTT
Organism: Symphalangus syndactylus; assembly: GCF_028878055.3. Classification (NCBI taxonomy): domain Eukaryota; kingdom Metazoa; phylum Chordata; class Mammalia; order Primates; family Hylobatidae; genus Symphalangus; species Symphalangus syndactylus. Next base: position 37,255,594 of record NC_072425.2, on the reverse strand, counting down.
TTAGGCCCTTTGACTTGGAGTCAAGATGTGCTGTACAGTTCGGTGCTGAGTGCTCTGGACGTCCCAGCAGGGCCGGAGAAAATCTGCAGAGGCAGCAGCAACTGGTAGGTGGAGCAGGGGTTTGGGCCTGCGGACTGTGCTTGCTTCTTTACCATGTGCTCAAAGGCCACTTATCTGAAATGAACTATGCATCGTCACCCTGGGCTCGGCTTCTCCACCTATAGACTAGGGTGTTACCTACACTTATGAATGTCTTTGTGCTTCATTCCTTTTATCTTGAAAATAGGGACAACAGTAATGGGCTATGAAGGATGCATAAGCTACTTAGGGAAAATGCTTAGTATTTGGCCTTGTAAGAGTTCTATATGGCTGGGCATGGTGGCTCATGCCTGTAATCCCAGCACTTTGGGAGGCCAAGGTGGGGAGGATTGTTTGAGCACAGGAGTTTGAGACAGCCTGGGGAACATTGTGAGACTCCCATCTCTACAAAAAATAAAAAAATTAGCTAAGCATGGTGGCATGCATCTGTGGTCCCAGCTACTTGGGAGGCTGAGGTAGGAGGATCTCTTGAGCCCAGAAAGTAGAGGCTGTGGTGAGACCTGTCTGCACCACTGCACTCCAGCCGGGGTGACAGAGCAAGACCCTATCTCAAAAAAGAAAAAAAAAGAAGAGTTCAATAATTCAATGACAGTTACTATTGTTCACATTCTGGCCAGTTGGGTAGGAAATTGCCAATATTGAGGACACCTTGTATGTGCCAGGTGCTGTACTAGCTGCTTTTAACTCAGTTCTAATGAGAATCTCACCTTGTCTCCTACCTCTGCCTCTTACCTTGCTGAGTGTCTTTTCTTCTCTGCATGATTCTCTCTTCTCTTGACTTTCCTGACCGGCTGCAAGTTCACAGGGCTCTGTTGCAGGTCTCCTCTTTTCTGTTTCCATACACTCTCCTTAGGCAGATGCATCTTTTTCTATAGATTTAACAACTTCTATGCTGTATTTTCATCCTCAGCTTCTTCCCTGAGGTTAGGCCCATACATTCATATTCACTTGGATGTTGCCAGGGGCCTTTAACTCAATAGACCCAAAGCAACATGCTTGACCTCTCTGTTGTCCTCCCCACCTCCTCTGTCTCCAACAAATGGTCCTGTGTGCTTGATTCCTTGCCCCGGCTAATGCTATCACCACCCACCAAGTTACCTGATCCCGGGCACCCATCTTGATGACTCTTTCTGTTTAACCACCAGTCTGATAAATGACCAAGTCCTGTTGATTTTATGGATTTCAGGCTTTTTAAATTTGCCCTTTCCTCCCAGTTTCCACATTTCAGCAACTCAGGCTCCGGCAGTTCTCCTAATGGCAGCAGCAACAGCCCTTCTCTTATCTCCTGGCTTCCAGCATTGCCCCCTTGGAAGTGTTTCTTCCACCTGCAGCTGGGTGAGCTTCTGAGACAGGTCAGAATTTGCCTCTGGCTGCAAACTGTTTGAAGAATTAACAACCAAACTCCTAATTTTGACACTGAATGCTTGCTGCTGCCTATCCTTAAGTTACTGACCCACCCTCATCCTTGGTCTCATCTCCTGCCATTAATTAAAACATACAGTCTGGTAATCCCTGGGTGGATCCTGAAGCCACTTTCTGAATGATTGTACTGGGGTGACATTCCAGATCTATTTGCTGTTTTATAAACTCAGGACATTGGGGAGATAACGGAGTAGGGGTGCCTCACTGTGCTACCTCCAGCAGACCCACATCATGCCTGCCTGCCAAGCAGAGCTCTGCAGACCAACTGCAACCCAGCTTCTGCAAGGGACCGCAGATGCTGGTTTTCATTGGCAGTGCAAGTCAAAGGAAGTATGATGGTACTCTCTGGGGATAAGTTGTGACACTTCAGGATTTGTTGAAGGACAGGAGCTGGCTCTGGGCAGCTGAGGGAGGCCTTTTGACCTGCTCTTCCCTCATCACTAAGACTGGAGCAGAAGACAAGAATCTTTGAGTCTCAGCAGAGCTCGTGGGTAGTCAGTAGGGTGGCTGTGAATTTGTAGTGGGAGGCTGACCTGCAGAGATGGATATCAGCTCTCTGCTTTCTTTCAGCCGGAACCAGGCACCCCACTCTGCTCACTCCACACTTTTATGCCAAGAGGAGAGAGTTTGAGATTGACTATGGTCAAGTGCCTTCAATGAGCCTAGCTCCATGACAATGGCATGTGAGTGTAACCAGAACCCAGAATGTTCTCACAGAAAGTGGTGGTGGCCCGGCTGACATGGTGGTGCATGGCTGTAATCCCAGCACTTTGAGGGGCTGAGGCAGGAGGATCCCTTGAGCTCAGAAGTTTGAGACCAGCCTGGGCAACATAGCAAAACTCCATCTCTACAAAAATTAAAAAATTAGCTGAGTGTGGTGGTGCATGGCTGTAGTCCTAGCTACTCAGGAGGCTGAGGTGGGAGGATTGCTTGGGCCCAGGAGGTTGAGGCTATAGTGAGCTGAGATCATGCCACTGTACTCCAGCCTGGGCAACAAAGCAAGACTCTGCCAAAAAAAAAAAAAAAAAAAAAAAAAAAAGAAAGAAAAGGAAGAAAGGAAGGAAGGAAGGAAAAGAGAGAAGAATGTGGTGGCCCATGTCACCTGCTTCAGAATGTAGAACAAAATAGGATTAGAGTTTCTGACTGCTACAATGCTCCACTGCAATTTCTTCTAGAAGATGTGCCCAGGACAGTCATACATGTCAGTGGACCAGGGAAAACCAAGCTGGGTGGACAGGAAAGCCCTGGAGCGAAATAACCTAAATGCCTTTTTCTGTCTCCAGAGGCAGTTGGCTTGCTCTGGTTGCCCACTCAGCTTTTCCCCTGGACTCCAGAGGCCTGGCACATGCATATCTCCAAGAGAGTATAAACCAAGGAAAATCGATGTCTATGTAAACTACTGAGGAATCATGGAGAGGGAGAGATGAATTCTACCTGGGGTGGGGCAAGGATTGGCGAAGAAAGGAACATTTGCATCGGGTTATGGAAGAGGAATAGGAGTTTTATGGGAAGAAAATAGGCAAAAGCATTCACTGCAAAGACAAAAACATGTGAAAAATCATGTTTAAAAGCTAGTAAATGGGCTCATCCTAAGGGAAGAGTGGGGAAGATGAAGTTAGAAAGAGCCCCACAGGGTGAAGGGCCAGAAGTTATGGGGGCTGAGAAGACTGGGCACTCTCCTTATCATGCCAAGAGGTGCTAGACTGGTGGAATACATTTTCCTGCAGCAGTTTCAAGTTGACTCGAACCCTGGCCTTTTCACCCTGGGCCCTATGCTCTTTTATTTTCTGTCTTCCTCCCGCCCTCAGAGTAATTTCAAATAGGTCTCATCTAAGTGAGTAAACATCTCCAATTCAGGCACCCTTCCAAGAAAATGAAAAACACAAAACAAAACAGAAACCTGGGGATTTTACTACTTGGAGCGTGGAGGGAAGAGGCATGCCCAGGCAGGAACCCAGCTCCAGACAGCTTGTGTGGGACGAGAGGGGCTGATCAGAGACGCTGGGATTCCCACTTGGGAGACCAGCCCCAGGGCTCTCCTTGCATTGCTTCTCTTTTTCAGGGGAAAAGAAATCTCAGAGCAAATATTTGTCATGAAAAGGAAATTTTGGCCGGCCTCAGAAATCACAGATAATTAAGAGATATGATTTATCATTGGTGATGTTTCCCCGTCATGGCCAGAGTATGAGTAAGTGTTTTTCAAGCTGCTTGGCCTTAAACTCAGCGGCGGCTGCTGGGGAAGGCTCTTCTCGCACGTCAGGGGCCTCGCTCGGTCGTCGCTGGGACACAGGCAGGGGCTGGGCAGAGGCTGGGCAGAGGCCTCTCAGTAACAGTTCCCTGCACCATGAGCCCTGCCTGCCGAGGGAGGATGGCCTGGCAGAATGGAGGGAATGCTGGCCTTGAAGCAAGGCAGACCTACGCAGGATTCCTTCCTCTGTCACGGCCTCCAGCAACTTCCTTAGCTTCTCTGAGCCTGTTTCCCCCATTGTGGAGTTAACACAGAGGTTCTCAAATGAAGCAATTTTGCCCGCCACCCCAAGGGACACTTAGCAATGTCTGGACACATTTTTGGTTGTCACACTAGGAGTAAGGTACTGGTGGTATCTGGTGGGTTGGGGCCAGGGATGCTGCCACACGTCCTGCAATGCACAGCACAGCCCTCCACAACAGAGACCTGTCTGGCTTCGATTGTCAGTAGGGCTGAGGTTGAGAAAGCCTGAGTTAAAGCAATGACACAGACCTCAGAGTTGCTGAGAAGATCAAGTGAGATCATCTATCTGTACTGCCTGACACAGAGTGAGCCCCAGATAAATGGGATAAATGGAAGTTTAAAAAGTGGCTGCTAAAGTCGTTTCTCCAAAAGGTTATAAGGCCACCAGTCTGGGGTAGTTCTGAAGGAGAGATGCCAGCCAGGAAGAGAAGAAGGCTAACCAGAACTACTCTCTCTAAAGATTCTCCCTGCCACCCTCCCTTTCTTCCTTCTTTTCCTTCCTCCTCCTTCAAATGTTTACGAGCACCTATTAGCAGCTAGAAATGGGATATAGTAGGGAATAGAACAAAAAGATTGCTGTCGTCATAGAACTTTCATCCTAGTGAATTTCCCACAAATGAATAATATACGTTATGATATGCCAAATGGCAAAAAATTCTTTTAATCCTATAAAAAAATAAAGCGTGATAAGGGGCATAAACAGGGGTGCTGGGGTGTATGTGTGTAATTGCAGTAGGTGGGAGCAGGCCTTTGAGCAGAGGACTGGAGGACACGCAGGAGGGGGTCCACCAGAGTCAGCGGCCTATTCAGATCCCGGAGCTCCACTGCTTGTCCGGAGGGCAGCTCCCAGCCCTTCTCAGACGGCCGGGCTGCTCTTGGCCGGGGTTGAGCAGTCCTGGGCCAGCTCCTTCAGTATGGAGCCTTTCAGGGAGCACTGGGGAGATCAGCTCTGCCTGTTGGCTCGCCCTGAGCTGACCACAAGGGTGTTTGCAAAGGAAGGGTGGGGGGTTTCACCGATTAGGGTCCATGTGCTCAGGCCCTGGCTTGAAGGAAACCTGGCTGTGTGCCCAGGGGGTGAGTTGCTGGCTCTTGGTCTGCCTGAAGGGGCGTGGGGCGATTTGTACTCCACCCCAGGTCCTGGCAGCTGACTCAGGGCTGCCTGCCATAGCAGAGGCAAGGCCAGCTTCCAACTTCAGGAGGAGTGTGTCTGCAAGTGGGGCCTTTGCCATGGTGGGTGGGGGAGTGAGAACATTAAAAAAAAAAAAAAAAAAAAGAAAAGAAAAGATGCCACCTGTAACTACCTTCTTCTTGGGTCCTCAGGGCTTTTCCCCACTGTGCCTCCTTAAATGCCTGGGAGAGATAGTAAAGAAGTAGGATCGACAGGACTGGGTGTCTGTAGGGTGAAGAGATGCAGGGTCTTGAAGCCAGAGTGATGGGGGAAGTCAAAACTCTTTCCACTCCAACTCTCACCTCTTGGAGTTGTGAGAATTAAATGCAATGATGTATTTACAGTACCTAGTGGAATATCTGGACAGCATAGGTAATTTATCAATGGCAGCTCTGATTTTTGTTATTATTCCTTTACTCCCTCAATTTATCTGGACTTCAGAGGTCCCTCCTGTGTAGAGTCTTCCTGACTTGTTTCCATTTAGCAAAAGTCTTTGCTGAGCAGTCCCCTCATGGCCAGCACTGGACTAGACAATGGCATCTGTCTTGTTCCCAGCGGCACCCTGCATGCCTAGCACAGAGATCTACAGACAGTGGGGGTGCAATGAATACTTGGGGAATAAGTATTCGGGGCACGTGGATTATCTGGAAGAGAAAAGACAAATGGCAGGCCACCATCATCTGGGTCACCTGGGTTGGGTAGCTAAGATTATGCATAAGATGAGAGTTTGGAGAGGAGAGGCAGGGCTGAGGCAGGTGGAGAGAGATCTGGAGGCAGGTCTAGGAAGTGGTGAGGGTGCCTTTTCCTGGAGCCATTGCAACTGATGGTGAGGCCAGAGATTTAGGGCAGAGCCATCACCAAAATGAGGAGACGGGGGAAGACATGAAGGCCTTCAGAATAGGGAGCGAATGAAGACAAAAGGACTGTTCCTGTCTCCACGCCTCTGCTCATTGTGTTCGCCTCGCTTGGGGATCCTGCCCATCTCCTCTCTGCCAATTCCTGGATTCATATAGTCTCAAGTTTTGAAGGAATCTTTTTTTTTTTTTTTAAAGACAGAGTCTCACTTTGTAGCCCATGCTGGAGTGCAGTGGGGTGATCTTGGCTCACTGCAACCTCCGCCTCCCACGTTCAAGTGAGTCTCATGTCTCAGCCTCCCAAGAAGCTGGGATTACAGGTGCCTGCCACCACATCTGGCTAATTTTTTAATTTTTTAATTTTTTTAGTACAGACAGGGTTTCACCATGTTGGCCAGGCTGGTCTCAAACTTTTGAAGGAATCTTAAAGGTTACCAGGTCCATCCTCAGCAGCACCCCCTCCAGTTGCTTCTCCACCATCCCCTGGGGTCTGTAGTTCAGAATATGCTTGACGTCTCTAGGGATGGGGTGCCCTCTGCCATCCCACATCTCAGAACAGAGATTGCAAAGTGACCTGAGGCCATATCTGTCTTTCAGACAGGATTTGTTTAGTTTTCTACGTGTTTAAACAATTTAAACATTATTCTCCAGTATTTAAAAATCAGATTTTACACCCAGAAATATAAATGATTTCTGGCTTATCTTGACATGGAAAGATCTGGCCACACTGGATCCACATTCTCAAATGGCAAGAATTGGCTGAAACTGAGGAGCAGCTGCCCCTTTAGATGAAGCACGTGTTCTGGGGTTTTCTGCTCTCTCCACCTCTTCCTATTAAGCCCACCCTGTTTTCCTCATGTGCATAATCTGCCTGGTATCTGTAGCCTTTGGGGCTTACAAATAGGGCAGTCAGTGGAATCAGTCAAATGTGAGTGCAAATTCTGACTTTGCCACTTGCCAGCTATGGGCCAGTGACCTGACCTGAGCCCCAGTTTTCTCATGTGTAAAATGGGAATCATAACTCTCACCTCTTGGAGTTGTGAGAATTAAATGCAATGATGTATTTACAGTACCTAGTGGAATATCTGGACAGCATAGGTAATTTATCAATGGCAGCTCTGATTTTTGTTATTATTCCTATACTCCCTCAATTTATCTGGACTTCAGAGGTCCCTCCTGTGTAGAGTCTTCCTGACTTCCAAAGAGGTGAGGGGAGTTAGTGCCTGGCATTTGTGTGGCCCTGGATGTCCAAAGCCCTTTTGCACAGACTCACAGATCACATTCGTGCCGTGCCCTCTGCCCCTCCCTGCTCCCAGCTCCTCCATGCCACTTGCTGTTGTCCTCATTCTGCATTTTCTCCCCACGTTGCCTTCCTGGTCAGAGCTCAGTCCCCCTCCCCATGCCTGGCATAGTGCTGTGCGCAAGGTCTGTAGGCTGCAGGCTTGTCAACATGGAGACCCACATTTCCCTTTCCAGAGAGGCAGGGGCTGTCATGGGAAAGAGCCTTGGGGTCAGACAAACCTGGTTTCATTCCAGCGCGGCCACTTTCTACTCCTGCAACTTGGGTCAAGTTATTTCTAAGCCTCGATTTACTTGTCTACGAAGTAGAGCTATGAAGATGTAGCTTCAGGGTTAGCATGAGAATTAAATGAGAAAATACAGCGCCTAGAGCCAGTTGCTGCTTACTGAGGGCCGATCTCTTCTGCTTCCTCCATCTAACTGCTCCAGAACTTGATAAGCTGCTTAAGCAGCTACCATTTTCAAAGCACCTCATTTGTGCTAGGAGGATTGCTGTCAGCTCTCATCACGCAGTGATGACTCTGAGCAGCCCCTGCCTTCAGGCAGCTCCAGCAGTGGGTCCAGCACCCTCTTCCTGCTGCACTGTGAGGACTAAGTGCCCCTCCCCAGGGCGCAAAGAGGGTTTTGCACAAAGCCTTGGCTTTTCTCAGACGAGAAAGCAGAACAAGGCCAGGAGGCATGGGAAGTGATGGGTGCTCTGGTTGATCATAGGAGCTTCTCTCTCCAGAGGAGCAGGGTGGCAGGATGCCCAGGGTGGTGGGAAAGCCTTACGTCTCCTGTTCTGGAGATGAACAGGGCTTCTTCCTGAGAACCCTGGATGCAGCCCAAAGCCTGCTCTGCCTTCCCTGCAGGCCAGTGAGGCCCGGAAGATGAGCACAGCTCTGCCTTGGGCACATCTGTACCTGGCAGGACCTTCCTTTCCTTCTCCTCGGAGCCTGGTTTGGGGGCACCAGCGATATGTGCCGGGAAATATCCTGGTGGCAGGCATAGGCCAGGAACGTGACGGAAAAGCCCACAGAATTTTAAGAAGTCCCGGGAAGAAAACTGGTGTGTTCCGGCAAGTGTTTTGCATTTTATGTTTTTCTTTTTGATAGGAAAAGCATGCAGCTGGATTTTTCTCTGGCAGTTCTTTCCTTCTCAAAATATGGAGCTCTGGGAGGGGGCACTACATAGGCCTGGAATCTGTGTGGTCCCTGAGACCTTTGGGAGTGTGTGAGGCAAGAACATGGAATGAGCTTGCAGTTCTGATAAGAGTCGCATGTGTCAGGGAGTTATCCTATCAATTAATACACATAATAATATCATGTATTGTGTACTCACTACATGCTGGCACTGTGCTAACCCTTATTTTTAAATATTTATTTATTTGTTTATTTATTTGGGACCAGGCTGGGCTGCAGTGGCCCAATTTCAGCTCACTGGTACCTCCACCTCCCGGGTTCAAGAGATTCTCATGCCTCAGCCTCCCATGTAGCTGGGATTACAGGCATGAGCCATTGCACCTGGCTAATTTTTTATATTTTTTGGTAGAGACGGAGTTTCACCATGTTAGCCAGGCTGGTCTCGAACTCTTGGCCTCAAGTGATCCGCCCACCTTGGCTTCCCAAAATGCTGGGATGTCAGGCATGAGCCAATAAGCCCGGCCTATTTATTATTATTTTTTCAAATTTATTTTTATGGCCGGGCGCAATAGCTCACACCTGTAATCCTAGCACTTTGGGAGGCCGAGGCGGGTGGATCACGAGGTCAGGAGATCGAGACCATCCTGACTAACACGGTGAAACCCCGTCTCTACTAAAAATACAAAGAATTAGCTGGGCGCAGTGGTGGGTGCCTGTAGTCCCAGCTACTTGGGAGGCTGAGGCAGGAGAATGGCGTGAACCCAGAAGGCGGAGATTGCAGTGAGCCGAGATCACACCATTACACTCCAGCCTGGGTGACAGAGCGAGACTCCATCTCAAAAAAAAAAAAAATTATTTTTATTTTTGTATTTATTCAAAAATTTTTTTAGAGTCGAGGTCTTGTTGTGTTACCCAGGCTAGAGTGCAGTGACATGATCATAGCTCACTGCAGATTTAAATTCCTGGGCTCAAGTGATCCTCCTCCCTCAGCCTCCCAAGTAGCTTGAACTACAGTCACATGCCACCATGCCCTGCTCTGTGCTAATCTTTTTATATGCATTATCCATTTTCATTCACACAACAACAAAGGAAATGTGATCATGCTCATTTTACAGGTGGGAGAACTGGGGATTTAAACAGTTGAGTGGTCCCAGAATAACAGAGTTGGCAAACCGTTTGACCCCGAGACTACACACTTAACTGCTTAGCTAGAACCATTTTAAAGGCTCAACCGTTCAGTGAGGAAAGTCAATAATTCTGGTATTTCCTATTTTGAGATTCAAAACGATAAAGTAATTTGCTCAAGCCATACAAAGGAATGCTTTGTAGAATTGCTCTGATTCCTACTTTCTCGGGGAATAACTGTTGGGAAGCAGATCAAGCTGCATTCGAAGAAGTAACAAGATGAGTGCTCCCATTTATTTCTTGTTTTAAGGGTTTCAGTGGCTCCTATTTGCCCGAGGCAAGAAACAGAGCTCCTTGGAGTGCCCTTCACAATTGCCACAATCCAACGTACTTTCTGCACTCGCCCCTGTTGACTGCACTTCATGCTCACATTCCAGCTTCATGCCAAAGGTGATTCTACCTTTGTGTCCCGGGGCAGGCTCATAAGACACACTGCACATTGCGATGACCTGCATCTCTTCTCATACACACACATAACAGAGAAGTCAACAGAGGACTCAACTCCTTCAGAGAAGAGACCAACTGAGTCATATTTGCTTCTTCATTCTGCTTCCAGCACAGAGCCTGGCACAGAAAACGCATGCTCCATGCATATGTAGAGAACGCATAAATGAATGAATGAATCAAAGAGTATGTGTGTGAGAGAGAATGAATGAATGGGATGAATGAATGAGGATGGAGTAGTCCTCCTCTTTTAATACCATTTCTAACACCAAACCAGGCCAGAGACTTTTGCCATCTGCAACTACAGACTCCAGGAGAGTGAGGTCAGGAGAGGAGAGGTGAGAGCTGAAAGCCTTTGTTTCATCTCGGAAAGGTAACAGTGAAAATTTGCATCCCGAGTTACAGTTCATAAACCACAGCAGCAGGCCTCATCTTATTTCTCTTCATAAAGGAGAAGGAAGCTAAGATAAAGTGTATAAACTTCAGGCTCCAAGAGGGTGCTGAGCAGACGGGATGCTCCATTTCTTCCCAGCTCAGGACACCCATGTGGTGTGGGAAAGACATCTCTGTGATCCAGAGAAACAGCCAGGGGTGGAGCCAAAAATTAAAGTGGGCAGGAGAACTTGTGGGTAGTTGGAGAGAAGGGAGAAGATGTCCAGAACTTGGCTTGAATCTCTCCCATGTGCCAGCTTTTGAGTGTGGAGTTTTACTTATAATCTCTCATGAGTCTTCAAAACCATCTCATGATTCCTCAAAACCATCTCATGAGGAAAGGATTACAGTTGACCTTTGAACCACATGGGTTCTAGCTGCGCACATCCCTCTGCCCACACTGATATTTGAATTTTCTTCTGTCTCTGCCACCAAGAGACAGCAAGACTAACCCCTCCTCTTCCTCCTCCCTCCTCAGCCTACTCAGTGTGAAGACAATAAGGATGAAGACCTGTAAGATGCTCCACTTCCACTCAATCAGTAGTCAATATATTTTGTTTTCCTTATGATTTTCTTAATAATGTTTTCTTTTCTCTTGCTTATTTTACTTCAAGAATATAGTATTTAATACATATAAAATACAAAATATGTATTAATTGGCTGTTTATGTTATTGATAAGGCTTCTGGTCAACAGTGGGCTATTAGTAGTTACGTTTTGGGGGAGTCAAAAGTTATCCACAGATTTTTGACTGGTGCCCCTAACACCTATGTTGTTCAAGGGTCAATGATCATCCTTTAAATAGTGCTCACTGTGAAAGGAAAATAAATCTTGGCACCCCAAACTCACCAAGCTGAAGGCAAAAGTTAAGCTGGGAACTGGGTCATGCAAACCTGCCTCCCAGTTTTGTTCCTAAATAAGATTGGTACAAAGATGGGAAGCTACATAAAGATGAGAAGCTACAAGGAAATTCCCGGTGGGCCCCAAGATCTTTACCCTAAAGCATTTCTGTTAAAGCTCAACACAGCAATTTATTAATAAATGGATAGTTTATCTTCACAGTTGTGGCAACACAGGACAGAACTGAAAGTTATCCCTCTACTCACCTGAAACCAGTGCATATCTGATTGTTTCCTCTGCCCTGTTGTCTATGTTATCTTATATAAAAATGCAGATTCACTGAGCCAGACTAAGGCATGAATGGCTGTTTTCCCCTCCCCGCCTCTCACATGAAAATTGTGTATTTCTCAATTTCCCACCCTTTCTTCTTTAAATATTGAAGCCCTCAAAATCATCTTTGGAGAAAGGCATAGACCTATCTCTTGAGTATATTTTTTTTTTTTTGGAGATGGAGCCTTGCTCTGTCGCCCAGGCTGGAGTGCAGTGGCATGATCTTGGCTCACTGCAATCTCCACCTCCCTGGTTCCAGCAATTCTCCTGCCTCAGCCTCCCAAGTAGCTGGGATTACAGGTGTCCACCACCATGCCCGGCTAATTTTTGTAGTTTTAGTAGAAACGGGGTTTCACCATGTTGACCTGGCTGGCTTCGAACTCCTGATCTCAGGTGATCCACCCACCTCAGCCTCCCAAAGTGCTGGGATTACAGGCGTGAGCCACCGCACCCAGCCTGGGTATCCTTAACTTAGGCAAATAAACCTCCTAAAGTGACTGAGATTTGTCTCAGTCACTTTCCTTGATTGACATCACTCACACTTGAGGTGATTGAAAATCTAAAGGTTTAAGTAATTTTCTACCTGAAAATGTAAAAAAAGGGGTTACATTGAGAGCTGTCTGACTCGAAGCTGCTTGTTTTTAATTCTCCATGGCTCCCTTGTGCACCCTTGGTGATGGATTAATTAATCCAACCAATTCTTTCTTTGATTCTACTGCATGGAGACACAAAGATAAAGAAGGCCTGCTGGTGACTGACAGTGTTTGTGTGCTGGGAATGGAGAGTTGTGGAAGATGGATAGGTAAACAGATTTTCCCTACAAGGTGCCAGCCATAAGCAAAACAGGATGTGGGAGCACTGGGTGGAAACACGGAGCAACTTCGCCTGGGATATTGTTGAAGCCTTCATGGAGGAAGTGATGATGGTGTGGGTCCTTTCAGGAAGCTTTAATGATGAGCCAAGCACCATGCTGGGCAAAGTGCTCTCCAAGGATAGTGAGGAAAATGAGGGAATGAGAAAGGAGGATGAGGAAGGCTTTGAGGGTGATGAGTCAGATGCAGGCACGGCCTTGGTAGTAGCTGGGTTTTAGTCCGTGCTCTGAGATGCCCAGTTTTTCATGAGAAAGAAAAGGATGTATGCCCACCCAGAAGAATGATTGCAAGACAGGCTAAGAATATTGAGAGCAGAATGCACAGCCAACGCAAACTTTGCTTTATGCTCTTCTTTCTGTGGGGATTTCTCTCCCTTTCTCTGCCTATCATTCAGTGAGCAGAACAGAAGTGTGTTCAGGCACAGGAGGAGGATGAACTGCACACGAGTGAAGGGAACAGTATGGGATAGAGCAGAGTAGCACAAAAGAGCATGCACATTGTGAGTTTGCGTAAGTTAGCTTTTGCTGTATAACAAACCAACTCAAAGCTTAGTGACTTAACCAATATTTATCATTTTTTAGAATAATTTTTTGGGTCGAGTGAGTGATTCTCCTGGTCTAAGTGAGCTTAGTTGTTGCTGGAAGGTCTGCAATGGTGTAACCCACATGTCTGGGGCCTCAGCTGAGATCTCTTTCCACATGGGCCTTATCCTCAAGGAGTCTAGCTAAGGTTAGTAAACATAGTTGCTGGAGGGGCTTGCAGAAAGAAAGAGCTTTCAAGCTTTTGCTTGCTTCACATTTGCTAATGGTCCCATTGGCCAAAGACAGTTTCATAGCCTACTGAGATTCAGGGGGCAGAGAAATATGCTCCACTTCTTAATATAAGGAGCCACAACTCACACTGCAGGTATGGGAAGGATTTACGGGTGGGAAATCCAGTGTTCTTGCTGCGTATGGTGATGGTAGAGAAGAGGAAACCAAAGAAACAAAGGCACATCCTGATGGGCCTTGAATGCCAAGTGAAGGGCTTCAACTTTATTTTGTAAGCATTGAGGGTTCCTGAAAAGATTTAAGCAGGCCAGCTTTGGATTTAAAAAGCCCATTCCAGTGGCTATAAGAAGGTTGGATTGGAAAAAGGTAAAATTCAAGGAAAAGGACCCATTAGGCCATCCACAGTTCAGGAACAGGGGGTCAAGCCCTGAACCAAGACTGCCACTGAGCTCTTTGAAAGCAGGGCCATAAGTTCCTCATGTTTTTAGCCCATGTGTAGCACAGTGCCCGGTCTCGAGTTGGTATTCACCGAGTGCTCTAATGAATGTTGTATGGAGAGCAAAGAGCGGACTGCCAGATGGTTTGGAGGTCGGATGACCAGGGCTTTCCTGATAGGCAACAACAGATAGGAAGAAGAACGAGATGGGTGTGAGTGTTCAGAAATGTGTTCGTGTCAGCTGAGGAGGTGAAGGCTGGGTGCAGAGTCAGAAGCCAGTTACAAGGACTTGAGATGCACCTCTCTCTGTCCATCTTCTATCATCTCCTTCATGTCAAGGACACTCTCTGACATGAACTTGGGCAATTCTCTTCATTCACCAGGGCCTCTGTTTCCAAATTCTTTAAAACAGAGATGGTAACTCCAGGACCCTGGCAATGCCAGTAATATACTCTGAAGAGAAACTATGAGAGAACCCCACTTAAAGGGCAGACAGCACTGATGCCCTCTCATTAAGGTTGAGCATTATTGGACAAACTTACCCACAAGAAGGTCAGGCTGGGAGGCCTAGAGCAGGTTCTTTTTTTAGTGGAGAAATTTTCCATTGGGAGCTTCATGGAAATGATGCTTAATGCCTTTACCACTCTGCCTTTCCAAAGCGTGTTAGTCTCCCTTGTGAGAGAATCTATGTAATGTGCTGGTGACGTAGGCATCATCAAGGCCTATTATGCCCATTTCCCAGATGACGGACATCCCATTGGAGGTGGCAGTGATCGGCAGAAAAATTACAGGCAAAGGCTAGGTCAGAACTCTGAAGCCTGAAGTCTGCCCTGAAGGTCATGGCTCTTCTCCAGCAGTAGCTCCAATACAGGCTTCTCAAGTTTACCCAACTCTAGCGCTAACCAGCTTTTCAGAGTCCTTTCTCTCCAATAGTCATCTTTGTGTAAAGAGCCGAAAAGCAAATGTTCCAATTAATGAAAAAGCTCTTCTATAAAAGGATTTGTATGAGATCAAAAGGGTTTCTAACTGGGACAGAGCTGCAAGCTTGGAGTGCTGTGCTTCTCCAGCATGTGCTGTAATTAATACATACACTGAACATTACATATAATCTGCATATTAGTGACCCAATGCACAATTCATATGGTAATGCCATTAATTGCATATTACCTAGGCTGCTTAATGAACATTACATAGGTTTTTAATGGATGTAGTTATTATAATTGAGTTCAATTACATCCCTGCCATGCATATGAGGTCAATAGACTAGCTCGACCCCACAGGGTCTGGGAGAAAGGAAACAGGTGTTTGCAGTGAGGGCAATTTGTGAGCTGGAGCAGAGGGAAGGGAGGGGCCAAGGGCCAGAGATGACTTGCTTGGCTGGGCCCTTTTTAGGGCCCGGACAGTGGTGCACAAAGCTGGGTAAACAGCAGGCAGTCTATGCACAAAGGCAGGATCTCCTGCTTGCCCCTCTGCTGTGGGTTTGGAACAGGGCACCCGACTGGAGCCCTGAAGCCAGCCACGCCCACGCTGTAACAGGACACTCTCTTCTAGGCTGACCCAAAGCCAATGGGCAGTTGCATCACTTCCTCTGGCAGAGTGGAGGCCACATGATTCTAGCATCTGGGCTTGCCAGGGATGCAGGGGAGCCCTGCCTGCCTATGATGCTGGTGCAGAAGGCCCTGAGCCTGGTGTTGCTTCTTTTCTCCAAATTCTGTGTCTGGAGCGAAGGAGACAAAGCTGCTGCTCCCATATTCTGGGTGCTCGCACCCTCTAAAAGAGATAACCCCGTGTGGACAGAGAGCTAGGGAGTGAAGAGGCATCAGAGTTCCAGATACTTCCCTTCCTAAAAAAAGAGAAAGGTGACTCAGAGATGACAAACACCTGCCATAAACTAGGCACTGCTGATGTTACCTACTTTACTCTCCACTGGATTTCTCCCATTTGATTAAAGTAATACTAAATCTTCAGAGAGGTTAGAAATTTTCCCAAGGACACACACACACACACACACACGCACACGCACACACAACACAACATACACACAGCTAGTTGAAGGTGGGGTCAGAATTTGAATTCAGGTCTGTCTCACCCCAAAGTTTACAGCACCCAATTACTCCAGGCTGCAACTTTGCTGTGTTCCTATTTTTGAAGGCCACTCCAGAAGTTTGGGGTAAAATAACGATGAAAAGAAAAGTTTGATGCAGATATCAGGATAGAAAGAAAAGAAGAAAATGAATGATTTTTTTTTTTTAAATCAGAGAGAGAATTTGATTTTTCCAGTAACCTTCTTGCAAAGTATACATTTGCATGTCTCTTTTTCTGCCTGTCTTTCCACTCTCATTGACCGCTGATTTGCTAAGCTGGGCTGGCCAGGAATACACTTTCTATTTAGAAAGCAAATGCAGCCAGATTTGGGCCCCGGCCTAGGAGCTGACTCACTTTTGCTGGGATGACACATTCACTGCGCATGTTTCACAATTTTCAGAAACACCAGATTTATTTCTGTCAATACCCAGAGCCCCACTTCGCCGTCCACCTAAGGCCACACACTGAGGCGTTGCTATTTTTTTCCCTGGGGCCTAAATGGATGGGAAGACTTCCCATGCCTGAAACATCACCCTTATTTGTAAGGAGAGAAAGTCTGGCCAAGAATTGCAGTGTTTTTAACCAGAATTTGGCTGGCTTTCAATAGCTTTATGCCAAAGCTGTACCAGCCAAAGAGATGGCTGTGAGTGTGTGTGTGTGTGTGTGTGGGGTGGGGGGTGGTGGGGGTTGAAGCTTGAAAACAAGGCAAAAAAGGAAGGAAAAAAGAAAAAAACATGCAGACAGCAGAGAGGAAAGGAGAGAATAGGAGAGAATGAGGGTTGACTAAGTTTGGCAAGGAAGAAAAGAGAAGGAAGAGAGGGAGTTTAAAAAGAGACAGGCAGCAAGAGAAATAACAAAGGAAGAATCAGGAGAGAGAGGGAGAGATTAACTTACTTTAACTAATCAACTACTATGAGAATGCCAAGCATTGTTGGGGATGCTTCTGCACACCACCTCATCTAATTCTCACAACCACCTTGTGGGTACACATAATGAAGCTTCATTGTTATTAATAAAGAAGTAGGGGGCTCAGGAAGTTGGAATCCTTTGCCCTGAGGCTATACTGATAATACAGGGCAGAGGGATTTGAACCTCCCATCTCTGACTTTTAAAAGCTTGGAGAACTCTGCTTGCAATCAGGGAGCTTCATGGCAGGCCCTGTGATCTGGATGGTCCGTGACAGTCTCCTCTAAGGGGGTTGTTTACACACTTAGACACTAAGTGCTTAGGACTTGAAGGGACTGCTACATACACAAAGCTCTGGATTCAGAGCTATCTGGAAACTTTCTCCAGGGTAAATAAAAACAACCACTTCAACAATGTTGCCAGTGAATCTCTCTCCAAAAAAGAAAAGGAAAGGAAAAGGGAAAGTGATGCTATTTTTTCCCCCTCCAAAGTAAAGGTTACAACAACATTTTCTTTGAGCTGATGTGAGAGCAGCCAGCAGACATTTCTTTGGTAACCATCTCCATGTGTCTGTGGAAAGTACCTTGCAGTGACTAAGCGTTCGTTGAGGTGATTCACTTGTCACTCCGCTTGGGGACTTTGGACTAGTCCTGGCAGCTGCAAAGTTATTTTCATCGGCTTCTGACCCAGGCTTTCCCTGCAGGGCACAGGTGCCTGAGAATGTACCCCTGTCGCTGCTCACAAGGTGAGCAAGGGGGCCTGGAGGACAAGCTCTCTCTGGACTCCTGGCAAGACTTCTAGAAAGTCCTAGCTGCTAATTTCCTTGGCAGCCTAAGAGTCAGGGGTCTGAGGCAGCACTCAGGGCTTGAAATGAAATGAAGCTCATTTACTGAGCATCTAGGATATGCCAGAAGTTTTCTCTTCATTTGTCTCATTCTTCCTCACAGTAATCCAAATAAATGTTTTCTTTTGTCATTGAAACTGGGACCCTAACAGAGCAAGAGGCCTGACCTTCACACCTATGTAAATCAAGATCACAGAAATGCTGAGGGGCCATGTGACTCCAGTGAAGCAGGAGTATCCATCCAGCCACAGAGATGGGACCTGTCCAAATGGGACCTGTCTATTCCAAAGGTTATTCTGCTTGGTAAGTCTGCTTAGATTGCAATATTTTATTAAAATTATATACACATAGAAAAGGGCACCTATAAGTATACAGGTTGATAAATGTTCACAACCTGAATAGAGCCTATACTTAACACCCAAATCAAAAAGCAGAACATTCCCTGTGGTCACCTGTCTCCAAGATGACTGCCATCAGTTCATTTCCTCCAAGTAAATTAATGTCCTTTTCCTGGAGAAGTGGAATTCTTCCTCTTTTCCCCTTGAATTTGGACTGGCTTTAATGACTTCTTTGACCATAGAATGAAGCGGAAATGTTGCTAGGGCTAGATCATAAAAAACCTTGCAGCTTCTCCCTGGGTCTCTTGGAAACCCTCTCCAGGAGCTCTGAAATACTACATAAGAGGTCCAGCTACTCTGAGACTGCCATGTTGGAGAGGCCACATATAGGCACTCCTGTTGACGGTTCCAGTGGAACCCAGCCTTCTGGTGATCCCTGACAAAGCAGGAAATTTGTTAGGAGAGTTTTCTTGGACTCTGCAAAGCAGCCCATTTGCCAGCTAAAGACCACGGAGTGACCCCTGTCAAAACCACATGGAGCAAAAGAATCACCCACCTGAGCCCTGGCCAAATTTCTGACCCACAAAATCATGAGATATAATGAAATGATTGTTGTTTTAAGCCCCTAAGTTTTGAGGGTAATTTATTAGGCAGTGATAAGATAAGTAAATATAATCCATCAGCGCAGAAGCCCCCAGTTGACCCTTTCCAGTCATTATGCTCCCTCCAATGGTAACCACGTGTCAACTTCCTCTACCATAAATTGGTTCTGCCTGTTTTTATGCTTTCTATCAATGGAATCATTCAATATGTTCTTTTTTTGTGAGCCTGGCTTCTTTGGCTCTATATTATGTTTATAAAATTCTTCCTAATGTTGCATGTAGCTACAGATTCTCATTCTCATCGTTCTAGTCCAATGTGTGACTATATTGATTTATCCATTCTATTATTGATAGACATTTGAGTTGTTTCCAGCTTTTGGCTATTATGAATAACATTGCTATGAACATTTCAGTGTGTGTGCATTTCTGTTTCATATATACATGTATCTCCATATATATACATGCAGAGAGAGAGATGGGTGTGTGTGTGTGTAGATACGTACATAGCTGTGTGTCCACCTATATACATACCTATATCCATATATATATATATACACACACACACACACCCCACAGTGTTATAGGTCTCATATATATTAGGTTGGTGTAAAAGTAATTGTGGTTTTTGCCATGACTTTTCTCTCTCTCTCTCTCTCTGTCTCTCTCTGTCTCTCCCTCTCTCTCTCTGTATATATATACATATACACACACACACACATTACTTACAAAGTTTTAAATACTTTATTCTCTAGCAATTCCTCTCTTGGGGGTGGTGTGTATGTGTGTGTATATAGGTGTATGATATAGTTGGGCTGTGTCCCCACCCAAATATCATCTTGAATTATATTTCCCATCATCCCCATGTGTCATGGGAGGGACCTGGTGGGAGGTAATTGAATTATGGGGGTAGTTACCCCCACGCTGCTGTTCTTGTGATAGTGAGTTAGTTCTCATGAGATCTGATGATTTTATAAGGGCCTTTTCCACCTTTTGCTCGGCACTTCTCCTTGCTGCCACCATGTGAAGAAGGACATGTTTGCTTCCCCTTCCACCATGATTGTAAGTTTCCTGAGGCCTCCCCAGCCATGCTGAACTGTGAGTCAATTAAACCTCTTTCCTTTATAAATTACCCCATCTCAGATATGTCTTTATTAGCAGCGTGAGAACAGACTAATACTATGTATATAGGTATGCATATAGGTGTGTGTCCGACTATATACATACCTATGTACACATATATATATATACACACACACACCTCCCCAGTCTTATAGGTCTCATATATATATATACACACACACACATATGTATAGGTCTTCTAGGATATGTGTACACACACACACACATTACTTATAAAGTTATAAGAACTTTATTCCCTAGCAATTCCTCTCCTAGGGTGTGTGTGTGTATATACACAGGTTTTCAAAATGGTTGTACTTGGTTTATATTCTTATCAGCAGTGTTTGATGGTTGCTCCATATTCTCCTTAGAACTAGCTGTTTGCTGTCTTTTTCTTTTGTTTTCTTTTCTTTTTCTTTTTTTTTTTTTTTGAGATGGAGTTTCGCTCTTGTTGCCCAGGCTGGAGTGCAGTGGCATGATCTCAGCTCACTGCAACCTTTGCCTCCCAGGTTCTAGCAGTTCCCCTGCCTCAGCCTCCCCAGTAGATGTATTGAGCTTATGGCAGCTGAAAAAAGTACTGTCCTCATGTGACTAAATTTTCTTAAATCCAGTCGTATCACAGATTTTGAAAAATGGCAGAAACTTGGCGTGATGGTCAGTTTTTTGTGTCAACTCAGTTATTTAAGCAAACACCAATCTAGATGTTGCTGTGAAGGTGTTTTGAAGACGTAAAGGAAATCACTTGTCCTTAAGTAAAGGAAAGAACTGGGCCTCATTTAATCAGTAGCTGGGATTACAGGCATGCGCCACCACACCCGGCTAATTTTGTATTTTTAGTAGAGACGGAGTTTCTCCATGTTGGTCAGGCTGGTCTCAAACTCCCGACCTCAGGTGATCTGTCTGCCTCGGCCTCCCAAAGTGCTGGGATTACAGACATGAGCCACCGTGCCCAAACCGTCTTTTTCATTTTGCATTTGAGGATCTTGTACGATTAGCTAGCACACAACAAATAACAGGGCTGTCCACCTGCCAACATGGCATCTGAGACATGCAAGCTAAATGCAGAAAAATTGAGTCCCCTTGACCCAGATGGGCTCCTTCCATGAAAGGGAAAGAATATTATAATTGTTTGTTCATGTCCAAGAAGAAGGTAGCTGGGTTCAGCTTTCACTGCCTTATTCTTCTGGAGAGTTTCTGTTTTGTAAGTCAGGCTCACTGAAGATGTGATAGAGGAAGTGATTGAGATTCTGATTATTTTCTTCATTCTTGGGCCCTGAGTCATCTCCAGGCCATGGGGCATTTGGGAAAAGGTGAGGCGGAACATGGCAGTTGGGTTTATTTTAGGGCAATCAGATGGCTGGGTCATAAAAACCTGTTCAGGGGACTTGAAAATTCACTCTGCCGGATGCTCCATGACTCATACATTTTTGCTTCCTAATTGATGTGACAAGACATCCGGGCACACTAAACTCAATATTACAAGGAAAAGAACAAGAGCATGACTGATTTGGGTATATATATTGAGCTTACGGCAGCTGAAAAAAGTACTGTCCTCATGTGACTAAATTTTCTTAAATCCAGTCGAATCACAGATTTTGAAAACTGGCAGAAACTTGGCGTGATGGTTAGTTTTTTATGTCAACTCAGTTATTTAAGCAAACACCAATCTAGATGTTGCTGTGAAGGTATTTTGAAGAGGTAAAGGAAATCACTTGTCCTTAAGTAAAGGAAAGAACTGGGCCTCATTTAATCAGTTGAAGGTGTTAAGAGCAAAACTTGAATTTTCCTGGAGAAGACAAAATTCTGACTCAAGACTGCAGCATCAATTCTTGCCTGAGTTTCCAGTCTGCCAGCCTAGCCTATGGATTTCAGACCTGCCAGCCTCACAATTACATGAGGCAAATGAGATATGTACGTGTGTGTAGACATACACAAATACATACATATGTGCACGAATATATATATATATGTATATACATACACACATAGATGGAGGAGTGGATAGATAGATTAATAGATAAATAGATGGATAGTTACTATTGATCTTCTTTCTCTGGAGAACCTTGACTGATACATATGATATAAATGAAATGAAACAATCCAGAAAAAATTTTCAGGTTTTGATCAAAGGACAGGCCATCCTGTTTCTACGATGTGCTTGGAATGGGCGCCTGAGGGTAGGTATGATTATCAAGCACTTTCCCTGCTTAGCCTGACTCAATTGTAGAAAAATGACGCTGAAAAAAACACTATGGCTACTCATGAAAAGTTCTGGATGGTAAGTTGAGATTTCTGTTGAATCCTATGGCCAAACTCTAGATCATGTTTAGCCCTATCTGGTTCTATGGAAATCCTTCTTTCATGATTGACTGGCTACAGGTGAAAGCAACTCTTTGATGTAATTAGGAATTAACCTGGAGGAGTCCTCCATGAATATCTGTTCTTTCCAAATCCATTCAGTCTGAACACATCAATGTTCTCACCAACTTAGACTGAGTATGGACCAGCACAAGACTTACACTCACGGAAATCCGTTTTGTCTTTTTATAAATAAAGTCAATTAAGTAATTCTTAAAAACAATTTTTTTTTGAGACAAAGTCTGACTCTGTAGCCCAGGCTGGAGTGCAGTGGCCCAATCTCAGCTCACTGCACCGCTGCCTCCCAGGTTCAAGTGATTCTCCTGCCTCAGACTCCCAAGTAGCTGGGATTACAGGTGTGTGCTGCCACACCCAGCGAATTTTTGTATTTATAGTAGAGATGGAGTTTCACCATGTTGGCCAGGCTGGTCTGGAACTCCTGGCTCAAGTGATCCACCTGCCTTGGCCTTCCAAAGTGCTGGGATTAGAGGTGTAAGCTAATGTGCCTGGCCAAAAACAACTTTTATATTACTGAGTTGAAAAATAATCTTATATCTGAATAGTTAACTGATTTATCAATAAGGCCCCCATATGTGGATTTCTGTGTGATGGCAAAACAAAGACAAACTAACCCACTTTGAATGTTTTTCCACCAGACCTTGCTATCTCAGGATTCTAGTAACTCTCTGTACAACCTTGGATGGGTCACTTAGCCCTTCGACGCTTAAGTTTTATTTAAAACTTAAGTCTCTGCCAGAGCAGAGAGGAACTTAACAGGTCACCTAATTTTGACATTGACAAAATGAAATAAGTATCTCACAGCAGATTTCCTCATAGAAAGAGAAAGCATCAACATTTTTAAGAGATCCATCCATAGACCAGTCCCCGTTTTCACAGATGCTATGTCTTATGTCATGGACTCCAATGCTTCTAGCTCTCTGTAGAAAAATTGACAATTGTCATCTGAACTGAACCTGGGTAAGCTCAGTTTTGCCCATTGTTTGCCTTCCTTGGAGAGATTTTATACACAAATCAATATTGAAGGACTTTAAACACCCTGTAATGTGCATATGTATCCACATGTACCCACATAAGTAAGATACATCTGTAGAAATCAGGAGGACCCTCTTGTTACAGGACCAAGACCAAGAGCCCTTTTTAGAGAGACTTGGGAGGCTCCGTCTACTTCAAAAGCATTCTCACTGGTCCCGTGGCTCCAGGTGCTCCCCTGTTATTACATTCTTCTCCTGCAGCCAGGGTGAGATTCTAATATTCAATAGCATCACGTCCCTCCTGCAGAACTTACAAAGGCGCCCATTTCCCACTAAATAAAACCGAAACTCCCTAGTCAGACATACATGGTGCCCCATAATGTAGCCCTGCTCCTCTTGCCCTCTGTACCCTCACCATCCCCATCTCATCCACAACTTTCCAGGAACACACAGAATGAAGCTCTCCCTTCCCTGAATATGCCAGACTTCCCCTAATGTCCACGTCCATGCTATTGCCCTTGACTTTGCCCTTCTCATCCCTTCTACCTGGGAAAATATATTTTAAAAGCTAGCTCAAGTATCACTTCCTCATTAAATCCTTCCAAGATTTCCTGGGAAGATTATTTTTCTGTTAACTCACTCTTATAGCATATTTCAGGGATTTCAGTGATGGCACTTATTAGATAGGATTGAATTAGTTTTTTGTGTTTGTTTGTTTGTTTGTTTGTTTAACATTAGCTTCCCCCTCTAGACTGTGAGCTCACAGACGGTAGACGCTGAGTCTTGTTTCTATTAATAGTTGTGTCCCCATCACCCAGCCCAGAACCTGGCACAGATTATTGTGGGTACAACTCTGAGTTCTAGTTGAGGCGTAAATGAATTATAAGCATATACAGAGGTACACAGCACTGAAAATAAGAAGGATGGCTCTATTTCTGAAGGCACTTATACTCTAGAGGATAAACACACACAAAGGTGATGCCAGATTGACATCCAGGTGGAGCAGGTGATGGCTAATGGCTCTGGTGCCTGCTCTTCCTTGGCCAGGCTGTTGGGGAAACTCATGCTGATGTGAAGTTGCCTCTCTGAGCCATCCCCTATGGAGGTTGGCGGTCCTGGGGACTGTGCAGGTCCATAAAACCACTCTGTGAGCAAGGCACCTTTGTGATTTTAAGCCACTGAGCTTATTGGTGGTTCTCTGTTACTGGAGTATAATCAACCTATGGTAACTAATATCCAGCTCATAGCACCATTCTTCTTAAAGACAGGAAAAGAGTCCTGGCTTGAAATGCAGGTTTATGCTTTGGGAAAACAAGTCCTGTTTTGAGATTTCCAGCTATGCTGTTTTTCAACGTGGCAGCCAGAATCTGCATCTTGGAGCCAGGAACTGTGTCCATTCTTGCCTAAGAGAGCATCCATTGGAAGTTCCCCTTTCAGCATCATTGTGGATGCTATTCAAGGAGGTAAGATCTGGCTGAGATCTGTGTGAAGGGCTCTGCCCTTGGCCAAGAGTCCTCCTGTTTTCTGTCCTTGAACTAAAGGCCAGGAAGCCTCCTGTTTCCTGGACTCCCTCCTGAGTCCCAGGCCTGGATTATGGAAGAAGGCTGAGAGCAAGACATGAAGGTCAACACCCAAGGTGGTGATGAGTAATTTTGTTTGACCTGGAGTGTCAGTGAAATGGCTCCACTGTCCATTTCTCCCTAGCTGTGCAGAGGTGGCCCCACTGGAGCATGTGCGTGTTTTCTCAAAACTATTCTCTGAGACTGGTTTCATAGTTCCATTTTACAAACTGAAAACTGACAGGCAGAGAGTCTAAGGAATTCAAACCAATGTCGTAGCTATTTGGTGATACAGCCTGAATTCAAAAGGAGGTATTTTAGTTTTTCGAGCTTTGGTTATTTCTACTACCACACAGTTGTAGAAGTGAGTTTCAGTGAACACGTATTGGGAAACTCTCTGTGGCAGGCATTGTGTGAACACCGGGCATGAATGTGAACAAAGCTCAGTATCTACCCACGAAGAGGTTTCAATTTTGTTGGGGACCCAGGCACATAAATGAGTGATTATAGCAGACTCAGAAATGCCACATGTAGAGAACACTGCGGAAGAACCATCAGGGACGGCTTCCTGAAACAGGGACCATGGGGCTGAGACCTGAAGTGTGAGGGGGGATGTTCTGGGCAGTGACAGAGGGGAGCAAAGAGAATTCTAAGCAGAGACTCTGGTACATACAAAGGCACTGAGGTGTAAGACAGAGGGACTTGATGGGGAACTGAAAGCCTAGCTGGTGTGATAAAGAAGTGGTAGGCAGGGAATTTACAATCATCTGCAAGCAACCTACAGCTCTCCGAAAATTGTGGGGGCCTTGAATAATTTAGATAATTGCAACACGTCTTCCCTTGGCTTGACATCAAAGCCTCCTCTTCCCAGCAGCTCCTGAAGTTGCTGAGGACGCTGGCTCAGGGCCATTTATCACCACCCTGGCTGGACTGGTGGCTGGAGTGGTGGCAGGCCTGCCGCGAGGCCCATGAGGCAGTGACGACAGTGCCCTGCAGGTATAGGTACTAAACGCATTCCAGGTAGGGCAGTGCTACAGGCTGACAACCTCCCAGGGGCCTCCACTGAAGGCAACAACAACACTTTTAGAGGAGAAGGTAATTAGCTTTGTTTGGCGAGACTTCCACGGATTCTGTGCTGTGACTTCCACGGATTCTGTGCTGTGCTAGTTACTAAATATTGTCTCATTTGATTCTCAACCATCCCAAGTAGAGGGCTTTCTCCTTCTCGTTTTATAAGAGAAACTTGGCTTCTCAGGGTTTTGCACACCTTGTCCTGGGTTACACGGCTGGGATTCAAATCCAAGCTTTTTCATATCTTTCCCTCACCCAGTCCTGCTTCTGTGAATTCTGGTTGTGGATTTTAACTAGAATCAAAATGGAGAGAAATCGCCTCTAAAATGGGCGTATTGAATATTCCTTACATTTCATACAAAATGAAACTCATTCTTGGACCACTTTGGTGGGCCTTGGCTTTTCCTGACCTGTTTTCCTGGGGGCCTGGCTGGCCTGGTCATTTTTGGCAGTCTCTGTGCTGGGTCAGGCCATGCTGCCTTGGTGGCTCCTTCCTGCCTGAGGAACTATGGGGCCAGAAATGGTAACTCCTACTTATTTTTAATCCTGGACTTTAACCCAAGAAAGTCACCACTGGCTTTTGGAACAGGCTTCCCCCAGAATAAAGGGAGGAGGAGATTAACGATTCAAATGGGGAAGTGGTTCAGCAAGGAGGAGAGCGGGGAGGAGCAGGGTTCCTGAGACCCGCAGGGGTCTCAGGAAGCCTGGCTGGAAGAGGAATCCCAGGGGGAAACTCAGAGCATGCAGGAGGCTGGGCAGTGTGCAAGGCCAGGGTGCAAAACATGGGTGTGGCTTCTAGGGTAAGGGAGCAGGGAGAGGATGAAGGGGTGGGAGGCTGGGATTGGAGCCCCGGGAGTAGGAAGTCAGTGAGGGAACGGTGCCTGGGGTGTGTTTTGGTTCTGCTTTCAGAACTAGAACAGTGGTTTGGCCGCAACATTCAAAGACCTGAAAATATGGAAGCAGACTTTGGGGAAGAGGACTACTGAGAATAGCAGTAGTGAATACGGGAAGTGCTGAGCCCAGGGTTCCACGGAGAAGCTGTGGCTTCTTTCCGGAGCCTGTCAGTCTACAAGAAGAGGACGTCCGGTTCCAAACTGTTCCAGGCCTGCTAGGGTCATCCAGCTGGTTCCCTCTGTCTTTTGCTGAACGTCCTCACTCCAAACTTGCCCACATCAGCTTAATATACTTTGTAAACCTGAAGGGGACATAAAAGAAAAGTTGCTGTTAATTAAGTTAATCGTGTATTTATTCAGCATGATTTGTTGAGACCTAACCTGTACCAAGTCTTGGAATTTAGAGATGAATTGAAACTCACTGCTCGATGCAATTATATAATATGGTGTGACTGGCAGTATAAAGATGCACATTCCCAAAGCTATGGAGCCCAGAGAGGGGAGAGGCTGAGCAGGCTCCGGGAGAGTAAAGGTCATTTTCCCAATGAGTTTGCAAAGATATGTACACCAGCTTGACCAAGAGGAAAGCAAAGGGCAGGCCAGGCAGAGAGGCTACCTGTGCTGAAAGGAGGAAAGGAGACGAAAGTGTCTGGCATCATTGGGAAAGAGCCAGGATTGGGCAAAGATGAGGCCAGGAATATAACAGGGATGGGGGGCGTGAATTCCAGGCTATAGAACTTGGATTTTATTCCATAGGCACTGAGAACTAAGGAAGGTTTTTATGTAAAAGGTAAATGTGTATTGTTTTAACTTGCCAGTTTTATGATAATTTGTTATACAGCAATAGATAACTAATACACATTCTCCTAAATGAGCAGTGCAGGAATCTGCTTCTGGGAGACTCTATTATAGTTAATGTTAAGGATTACAAAACTGCAGATATGCCTGCTTTACAAGCTGGTATCATCTGCAGCTACCCACAAAGTGGAATTTGAGAGCAAGTGCTACCCCACCAGGTGTTCCAGCCCCTAATAGTCCTCCATTGCATGTTGGCAATTGGAGAGTAAACTTCTTTTTTTTTTTTTTTTTTTTCTTTTTTTTTGAGACAGAGTCTCACTCTGTTGCCCAGACTGGAGTGCAGTGGTGTGATCTCAGCTCATTGCAACCTCCACCTCCCAGGTTCAAGTGATTCTTGTGCCTCAGTCTCCTGAATAGCTGGGATTACAGGTGTGCACAACCACACCCAGCTAATTTTTGTATTTTTAGTAGAGATGGGGTTTCACCATCTTGGCCAGGCTGGTCTTGAACCCCCAACATCAAGTGATCTGCCCGCCTCAGCCTCCCATAGTGCTGGGATTATAGGTGTGAGCCACTGTAAACTTCTTAGAGTCTTAGAGGCAAGGCAGTTAAGGAGAAGAGCAAAAGCTTAGTAGTCAGATAGGCCAGATACTACCATGCAACTGTTGCCTATATTTTTTCAGTTGTTGACTCAGTTTTTTCATCTGTAGTATTGGTGTAATCTACTTAGATATATCAAGAGGGTTTAAAAAAATAAAAAACTACCTGTTAGGTACTATGCTTATCACCTGGATGATGAAATAATCTGTACGCTAAACATGATATAGTTTACCTACATAACAAACCTGCACATGTACCCTGAACCTAAAAGTTTTATTTATTTATTTTTATTAATTTAGTTTAGTTTATTATTATTTATTTTTTTCCATAAGTTATTGGGGTACAGGTGGTACTGGGGTACATGAGTAAGTTCTTTAGCAGTGATTTGTGAGATTTTGGTGCACCCATAACATGAGCAGTATACACTGAACCATATTTGCAGCCTTTTATCCCTCA
This sequence comes from Symphalangus syndactylus, assembly GCF_028878055.3. Lineage (NCBI taxonomy): Eukaryota > Metazoa > Chordata > Mammalia > Primates > Hylobatidae > Symphalangus > Symphalangus syndactylus. The sequence goes on along the minus strand of NC_072425.2, from coordinate 37,227,211 downwards.
CCTCCCTCCAACTCTTGCCCCCAAGTCCCCAAAGTTCATTGTATCATTCTTATGCCTTTGGGTTCTCATAGCTTAGATCTCACATATCAGTGAGAACATAAAATATTTGGCTTTCCATTCCTGAGTTGCTTCATTTAGAATAATAGTCTTCAATCTCATCCAGGTCACTGCAAAAGCTGTTAATTCATTCCTTTTTGTGGCTGTATAGTAGTCCATCATATATATGTATATCTATATGTATATATGTGTACATATATGTATATGTGTATATATACGTATATATGTGTATATATACGTATATATGTGTATATATGTGTATAGTATTCCATCATATATATGATGGAATACTATACACATATATACGTATCTACGTATATACGTATCTATGTATATATATGTATAGTATTCCATCATATATATATGTACATATACATATGTATGATGGAATACTATACAGCCATATATATGTAACTTACATTATTTATATGTATACATAACTTACATTATTTATATATATATAAATAAAATGGAATAGTGTACAGCCGTAAAAACGAATGAATTAACATTATCAGAGTTTCTTTATCCACTCGTTGATTGATGGGCATTTGGGTTGGTTCCACAATTTTGCAATTGTGAATTGTGCTGCTATAAACATGCTTGTGCAAGTATCTTTTTCGAATAATGACTTCTCTTCCTTTGCGTAGATACCCAATAATGGGATTGCTGGATCAAATGGTAGTTCCACTTTTAGTTCTTTAAGGAATCTCCACACTGTTTTCCATAGTGGCTGTAGTAGTTTGCATTTCCACTAGCAGTGTAGAAGTGTTCCTTGTTCACCACATCCATGCCAACATCTACTGTTTTCTGGTTTTTTTTGTTATGGCCATTCTTGCAGGCGTAAGGTGGTATCCCATTGTGGTTTTGATTTGCATTTCCCTGATCACTAGTGACGTTGAGCATTTTTTCATATATTTGTTGGCCATTTGTATATGTTCTTTTGATAATTGTCTATTCATGTCCTTAGCCCACTTTTTGATGGGATTTTTTGTTTTTTTCTTACTGATTTGTTTGGCTTCTTTGTAGATTCTGGATATTAGTCCTTTGTCAGATGTATAGATTGTGAAGATATTCTCCCATTCTGTGGGTTATCTGTTTACTCTGCTGACTGTTCCTTTTGCTGTGCAAAAGCTCTTTAGTTTAATTAGGTACCAGCTATTTATCTTTGTTTTTATTGCTTTTGCTTTTTGGTTCTTAGTTATGAAATCCTTGCCTAAGCTAATGTCTAGAAGGGTTTTTCCGATGTTATCTTCTAGAATTTTTACAATTTCATGTCTTAGGTTTAAGTCCTTATTCCTTCTTGAATTTATGTTTGTATAAGGTGAGACAGGAAGATCCAGTTTCATTCTCCCACATGTGGCTAGCCAATTATCCCAGCACCATTTGTTGAAAAGGGTGTGCTTTCCCCAATTTACGTTTTTGTTTGCTTTGTCGAAGATCAGTTAGCTGTAAGTATTTGGGATTATTTCTGGGTTCTCTATTCTTTTCCATTGGCCAATGTGTCTATTTTTACACCAGTACCACACCATTTTGGTGACTATGATCTCATAGTATAGTTTGAAATCAGGTAGTGTGATGCCTCCAGATTTGTTCTTTTTGCTTAGTCTTGCTTTGGCTATGCAGGTTCTTTTCTTGCTTCCATATGAAATTTAGAATTGTTTTTTTCTAATTTTATGAAGATAATGGTGGTATTTTGATGGGAATTGTGTTGAATTTGTTGATTGCTTTTGGCAGTATGGTCATTTTCACAATATTGATTATGCCCATCCATGAGCATGGGATGTGTTTCCATTTGGTCATGTCATCTATGATTTCCTTCAGCAGTGTTTTGTAGTTTTCCTTGTAGAGGTCTTTCAACTCCTTGGTTAGATATATTCCTAAGTATTTTATTTTATTTTTTTTGCAGCAATTGTAAAAGAGGTTGAGTTCTTGATTTCATTTTCTGCTTAGTCCCTGTTGGTGTATAGAAGAGCTACTGATGTGTGTGTATTAATCTTGTATCTGGAAACTTTGCTGAATTTTTTTTTTTATCTGTTCTAGGAACTTTCTGGAGGAGTCCTTAGGGTTTTCAAGGTAAATGATGATATTGTCAGCAAACAGTGACAATTTGACTTCCCCTTTATCGATTTGGATGCCCTTTATCTCTTTCTCTTGTCTGATTGCTCTGGCTAGGACTTCTAGTACTACGTTGAAGAGGAGTGGTGAGAGTGGCCATCCTTGTCTTGTTTAGTTCTCAGAGGGAATGTTACCAAAAATATTACCAAAAATAAAGAAGAATTTTTTAATGATAAAGAGATCAATTCAGTTGTAAGATATAACATTTACAAATTTGTATTCACTCATATCAATCTTTAAAATATATAAAATGAAAATTGAGAGAAATAAAAGGATAAATAAAAAAATAATGGAAATAAAGGATAAATAATGAAGAAATGAATGATAAATGAAAAAAAAAAAAAAAGAACAGAGCTTCCACCACTACCACTTCCCGTCCGTGTTCCCAGAACGTTGTCCTTTCGATGGAAAGCTGTTATTTGAGTGCGGGTGGTTTATTTGGAAGGAGGCCCCAACAAATTTTGCTAGATCTTAGACACAGAGGGGAGAGAAATATCATCAAGCCAGTTGCTATTATAAGCTACTGGAGCTCAGTCCCATGGAGAGCCCTGGGTGATGGTATGGATCATGATTGAAGGTTGAACCAACAGAGAAGCAAGGAAGCTGTGCAATGTCAGAGGGCTGTTCACAGGGGCATTGATTCTATGCCCTTTGCCTTGCCCTGTGCTTGGGCCAAATAGACTCTTATGACCAGAAAAAAAGAAAATTACATGTGCTCACTTTGTGTTAAGCAGCGTTTGGTGTGCAGAGGCCAATAATGAAGGCATGTGGGCAGAGTTTCTATAAAAACAATTATAGGGGTAATACCCTGTACTTCTCAGAGTTGTTCTGAGCATAAATGATATAAGTGCCTGGTGCTTGATATATATACAATTTTTTTTTTTTTTTTTTCAAAAAATCAGGCCGGGCATGGTGGCTCACAACTGTAACCCCAGCACTGTAGGAGGCCGAGGCAGACGGATGGCTTGAGCCCAGGAGTTTGAGACCAGCCTGGGCAGAATAGTGAGACCCTATTTCTACAAAAAAATACAGAAAAATCAGCCAGGCTTGATAGCATGCTCCTGTAGTCCCAACTACTCAGAATGCTGAGGTGGGAGAGTCACTTGAGTCTGGGAGATCAAGACTGCAGCGAGCAGTGATCATACCACTGCACTCCAGCCTGGATGTCAGAGCAAGTCCCTGTCTCAGAAAAAAAAAAAAAAAGTATTTTCTCCCAAAGAAAGGCTCATGGGAATCTTACAAAATGAGGTTTTAGGAGCCAAAATTACTTCATGTAGTACTCTCTAGTAAAGGCAGAGTATGCAAATGTTGCAGCGGGTCTCTGGCCAGCCGCCATAAGTCTCTTGGATCTAACACTTGCTCTCTTCAGACTTCAGTTTCCTCATAAGGTGAGAACAAGGCTGTATCTCAGTGCTCTGGGCCTGCTCATGTATCCTGCTCATATGAATGTGAGGGCCACACCAGCCCTCTGGGAAGTAGTCCCTCAAACAGCAGCCCAGTGCAGGGGGAAGGATGCAAATATTACTGGCAGATCAGTTTAATCCACTTTTGGGCAGGGTGACCTTAGGAAAGCCTGTTTCCTTCTGCCTCAATTGTCACCTCTGTAAAATGGAAATAATCATATTTATTTCCGTGGCTGTTTGGAGGAGTACATAAAATAACAATACAGTGGCATGCCATTTTTTTGAGGCAATTATGTTCTATAAAGTCACTGCAAACACTGAATTACTGGAATAGTGAGCCATTGCTCTTACTGGAAATACAGGATTAAGTTCCTGAAAAATCTCTGGCCACAACATCTTTGTCAGCTGATCAGTACATAACCATGTTGTATGTGTGTTTCTTTTTAAAGGTACCTTATTTGATAGCATTGTCAATTCATTAATATTAAACTCATGGCTAAGAACACTTTAAGTCATACCTGAATGAAGCTTATCTAATATGTATATTCTCCCTGAGGGTACATCACTTCTGTCTTGCACTTAAACACACCAGACAACACTTCAGCACTAAGTCTGGAGACCATTTCAAACAGCAAAATCTCCAATAAAAGCAAAAAAAAAAAAAAAAAGTTAAAATTATGGCACTAAATAGACTGCAGAAAGGACACCTGTTTATCGGATGAGAGCTGAAAAAAAAGGTAGAGGGCCACGAGTGATGGCTCACAACTATAATCCCAGCATTTGTGAGGCCAAGGAGGGTGGATCACCTGAGGTCAGGAGTGTGAGACCAGCCTGGCCAACATGGTGAAACCTCATCTCTACTAAAAAATACAACAATTAGCTGGGCATGGTGGCATGCACCTGTAATCCCAGCTACTCAGGAGGCTGAGGCAGGAGAATCTCTTGAACCTGTGAGGAGGAGGTTGCAGTGAGCTGAGATCACGCCACTGCACCCTAGCCTGGGTGACAGAGTGAGACTCCATCTTGGAAAAAAGAAAAAAAAGAAGGTACAGCATGGCCTCGCTCAGCTGGGAATGTGTGTGTGCATCAAGCAACTATTTTTTTTTGCTGCTCTGTGCTTGTCTGTGAACAGCCACGAAAATGCTGAAACACTGCCCATGTTAATCTTGGGGTTATAAATAAATTTAGTGAGTAAGCGAATTTGCAAATATGAAATCTGCAAATAATGATTTGACTGTGCTTAGTAATTGGCCAGTAAAAAACTGGCAGCTTATTATATTATCATCAGGGAAAGCATAGAGTCTGGTAAAGATCTGTTAGGGTGCACCAGGAATCCAAACTCCAACTGGTGCCCATAGTAGTGGGAGGGAAATCTGTAAGTGTGGAGCCCCTCAAATCAATGCTCGAGGGAGCCTTGAGTCCCTCTGTCACCTGTCAGCCAGGTCTCCAAGGACTCCCTAACTCTTTGGACTTAACTCTTGGATCTCCCTGACAATTGCAGTAGGTGAAAACTCCAGGGCTGCAGCACGAGGCTGCTGCATTTGATGTCGAGGCTGTTGGCCCTCTGTATGCCTAGGATAAGCCCCGTTTGGCCCAGTCCAACTCAACCTGGCTCAAACGGCTGCATGCCATTGCTCGTAAGCACAGGCCTGTATCCTGCCATTGTTCTGGGAATGACCACGGTGGGACCGACCGGCAGGAGAATAGCACTAGAGATAGGGAGTGTGTTTCCAAATTGCAGGGTCACAGGGGAAAAAGAAACTGACCTGTTCCACATCACACCACCCCCTTCCTGCTCTCCACCCTAGCTCTCCGGTCAGGTGACCAGAGAAGCCCCAGGGGGTCCTTAACCTGGATTTCTGCACTTTCCCAGGAAGCCAGCAGGAAAAGAAAGGGAACTCCCATTTCTCAAGCCTTTCTCTGTGCCAAGCCTGGTGCTCGCCACTTTCCATTTCCTGCCTCGTGGAGTCCTCCCAATAACCCTGCAGTGTCCAGACCATCCTGGGTTTCAGATGAGGAAACTGAGGTTCAGAGTGGCCCAGTGAATAGCAATGAATTCAACCCCATTTGACGTTTGGCAGCATTAACTCATTTTGAGCCACAATGTAGGATTCTGTTACAGACACTTTTCAAAGAGCATAAAAGAGTAGCATAAAAGCGATTTCACAGGGGCCCTATAACAATCGTTAAGATAAAATATAATAATAATAATAAGAGCAATAACGACAACTTCTGAGTGTTTTCTAAGTGAATAAACTATACTAAGTGCTTTACATAACTTTCTCTCAATTTAACCACTTCTCTGACATTTTGAGTTATGAATTATCATTATACCCATTTTACAGATAAGGTATCTGAGGCTCAGAGATGTGAGCTGACTTGCCTGAGGTTATGGAGGTCATAACTTAGCAAACAGGGGAGCAGGGGACTGGAATCCAGAGCCTCTCCTCTTACTTGTCATGCTAGAGGCTGGGGCCAAAGTAGGGCCCCTTTCTCATTCTCAATCCCCCTCCCATACCCTCGGTGTCTCTTTCATCTCACAGTGCGACAGGCAGCAAAGGTTGCCAGGAGCTCCAGTCCCTTTGTCTGCAGGAAGAGGCCAGAGCCTTCTAAACCAGAGGTACTGTGCTTGCTGCTGCTGCTGCCTGGTTATTCCCATCCCTTCATCCTCATTAGCCTCATTCTCTTCCTCGTCCCCACCAGTTTCATCCCCATCATGCTACAGGTCTCAAAAGATTCCTACTCTTCCAGCCTCCTTTTGGCTCCAACTTGTTCATTTTTAGAGTTTCTTGTAAGCTCCAGGACTTCTGTTCTGTTAGCCTTTGTTTCCACAGAGAAGGACAATGAAAGGACCTACCATTTATTGAAGTCCTACTGGATGCTGGGCACTGTGTTAAGCCACCATGCCTAGTGATGAGTATTACTACCACCCTTTTACAGAGGAAGTCACTTGAGAAAGATCAATTCACTTCCCCAAGATAACAGTGGATGATTCTCATAGAGCTAGAATTGGAAACCTAGAAAAGAATTACTGAGGAATCCTTGGTTTTGAAAGAATATCATCTGCTTCCTTTTCTCTTCTCCATTCCCTTCCTGCTAGTGTGTTCATTAGTGTTTTAATGGGGTGGTTTTCTTAGGGGCACTATGAATTTGGAGCTTTCATCTGATGGCCCACCAATTCTTGCAATGGGATCAATGAGCTCTTCACACTCAGGAGGTACCCGAATTGCATGCACACAGACTTTCTAAGTATTTCTTGATCATCTCTCACTGCAAGGCCAACACAGAAGCGTGCATACAATCCCAGCATTTTCTCTCCTGCCCTGATCTTGGGGATGGGCGGTGCGGGTAACAGTTAAATTTTGGGAGGTAAGGCAGATGGATGGGAGGTGCTGAGCTCCTGACTTGCAGCCCTCATTCACGCCCTGGCTGATGCAGGCTTCCTCCCACGTGCGTTGTGCTGACCCCATGGCCTTGTCATGGAAACATAGACTGGAGCCCCATGAGCAGGCCAAATCTCTCCATCCCTCAGGACACTGCTGGAACGAGAGGCTGTGGAAAGCCTCGTTTGGCACTGGGAAAGGTAGTCTTGGGCTTTGGAGCCAGAAAGACCAGGGTTCCATGGTCAGTGCCACAGTCTATCTGAGTGACCTTGGGTAAGTCACTCAATCTCTCTGAGCTCCAGTTCCCTCACCTATAAAATGGAGAAAATAATGCAAATGCTATAAGGCTAGGAATTTAGCAAAAGTATGTATTTTGGTAATAAACCAGGTGCTCAGTAGATGTCATTCTCCCTCCTTCTCTTCCTCTTCAGATCAGGATTAGGGTGAGAAGAGCTAAAAGAAGGTGTCCAAATCCACTTTTCATCAGCCAGTTTAGGACAGATCTAATTCCCTGCCCAAAGGCTCCTGGCCAGAATGACAATCATTCCAAAGCTGAAGAGTCTTCAACTGATCAGAGGCATAGATGAGCTTAGCCCACCTTTTGCCTTCCTGAATTAAAATAAAATCTCTTACTAGAGATACTAAGGGAAATCCTTTAGAAGCTGAAGTCAGTGAGAATGAACACAATAAAGAATTTTGGACATGGTTTACATTTTATGCATGCTATTATTAAATGTTGAGTAAAATAATATGTTATCTTGAGTAGGGATTAAGACTACAGGCCCTGGAGGTGATATGCCTATATATGTTCAAATTCCTGCTGGCCCTCTTATTAGCTGAGTGACCTCAGGCAAGATATTTAATCTCTTTGTGCATCAATTTCCTGACGTGTTGGTAGTAAGAATGAAATCTACCTCATAAAGTTGTTATAAAGACTTAAGAAATTATTATATGTAAAATGCTTATAAGAAGAAATTATTATATGTAAAGTACTGAATAACACATAGAAAGTGCTCAATAGATAATATTTGTTTATGTATTTTATTTTACTGAGGTAGAGACTGAGTCGAAAAAAGACTAGATAGATGCCTCAGGAAAAAAGGGAGAGAAGATTTTCCTTCATTAATTAGCATTCTATGTTGTTTTGTTTGGCAGCTGCTTAATTAAAAACTTCTGTAATCTTGATTAGAACTATTAATCAGTGTCAATGATTCTTTATAAATTGTGCCAGGAGTATGAATATTAAGATTTTGCGTTTATTAGGATGCAAAATTGTCCCCTTTAACCAGTATTTTTATAAAACTGTAAGAACTGGAAGAGACTTTGAATATAGGAGGTTGAGAGGATTGCTACCACTAAGGCCATGGACAACTTGCTTCTGCAGAGTGATGTTGACTTGAAGTTTCACAGTTACATGACCTTCATTCATTAATTTATTAACTCAAGCACCTTTCATAAACAGGCACTTGCATTAGGCACTGTAGCAGGCCTACAAATAGAGAGAAAAGAAGGCCAGTCCCCAATCCCACAATGCTTGAAGTCTGCTGGGGAGATAGAAGTGCAAATGGACCATGACTGCATTGTGATCAATACCTTAATGGAGACACAAATGAGATACCATGAAGGTGCAAGTAATGGAGTCCCAAGTCCACCAGGGGAGGCTTCACAGGGTAGTGAAGGTCATGCAGTGCATTCATGGCAGTGATAGACAGTTATCCTCACCCAGTGTTCTCTCACTGCCTCATGCTGGCTTTCCTACCAAGCATACCTCAGTGAAAGGTCCCATATCCTGAGAGCTAACTGAATTATTGAATGTTTATTAGGAGTCAGGCACTGTGCTAGGCACTTCACATAAATTATCTTATTTAGTTATTGCATTGGCCCTATGAGGGAAGTGCTATTATCTCCAATTTATAGATGGGAAAAATTAGACTCAAAAAAGGTTAAATAAATGTAGTAAAATCATGCAGCTGGTGCAGAGTAATGGGTGAGCTGTGGCTTAAATGCAGGTCTCTCAGGGTCTGTATTAGTCTTTTTTTTTTTTTTTTTTTTTTGAGGCGGAGTCTCGCTCTGCCGCCCAGGCTGGAGTGCAGTGGCGCGATCTGGGCTCACTGCAAGCTCCGCCTCCTGGGTTCACGCCATTCTCCTGTCTCAGCCTCTCCGAGTAGCTGGGACTACAGGCGCCTGCCACCACGCCCGGCTAATTTTTTGTATTTTTTAGTAGAAATGGGGTTTCACCGTGGTCTCGATCTCCTGACCTCGTGATCTGCCCGCCTCGGCCTCCCAAAGTGCTGGGATTACAAGCGTGAGCCACCGCGCCCAGCCTAGTCTTTTCTCACAGATATAAAGAACTACCTGAGATTGGGTAGTTTATAAAGAAAACAGGTTTAATTGCCCCAGTTCCACAGGCAATACAGGGGGCACAGCTGGGGAGAGCTCAGGAAACTTACAATCATGGCGGAAGTGCAAAGGGGAAGCAAGTACGTATTCACATGGTGGCAGGTGAGAGAGAGAGAGAGAGCAAAGGGGGAAGTGCTACATACTTTTAAACAACTAGAACTCATGAGAACTCCACTTTCTATCACAAGAACAGTAAGGGGGAAATCTTCCCCCATGATCCCATTACCTTCCACCATGTCCCTCCCGCAACACTGGGATTACAATTCAACGTGAGATTTGGGTGGGACACAGAACCGAACCATATCATTCTGCCCCTGGCCCCTCCCAAATCTCATGTCCTTATCACATTTCAAAACCAGTCATGCCTTCCCAACAGTCCCCCAAAGTCTTAACTCATTCCAGCGTTAACTCAAAAGTCCAAGTCCAAAGTCTCATCTGAGACAAGACAAGTTCCTTCCACCTCTGAGCCTATAAAATAAAAAGCAAATTAGTTACTTTCAAGATACAATGGGGGTACAGGCATTAGGTAAAGAAACCTGGAACAGAGAGAAATCAGGGTTTTTAGTGTATTTGGCAGAAGACATTTCTAGAGAAATCGACCAAAACAAAGGGACTACAGGCTGCATGCAAGCCTGAAACCCAGCAGGGCAGTCATTAAATCTTAAAGCTCTGAAATAATCTCCTTTGACTCATGTCTCATATCTAGGGCATGCTGATGCAAGCGGTGGGGTCCCATGGCCTTGGGAAGCTTCACATCTGTGGTTCAGCAGGGTACAGCTCCCTCAGCTCCTTTGATGGGCTGGCGTTGAGTGCCTAAAGCTTTTCCAGGCACATGGTGCAAGCTGTTGGTGGATCTACCATTCCTGGGTCTGGAGGATTGTGGCCCTCTTCTCACAGCTCCACTAGATAGTGGCCCAGTGGAGACTCTGTGTGGGGGCTCCGACCCCACATTTCCCCTTCACACTGCCCTAGTAGAGGTTCTCCATAAGGGCTCTACCTCTGCTGCAGACTTCTGCCTGGATATCCAGGCATTTCCATACATCCTGTGAAATCTAGGCAGAGGATCCCAAACGTCAACTCTTGCAGTCTGCATACCTGCAGGCTCAACACCAAGTGGAAGCCACAAAGGCTTGGGGCTTGCACTCTCTAAAGCAATGGCCTGACCTGTATATTGGCCTTTTAGCCATAGCAGCAAGTGGAGTGGCTGGGATATAGAGCGCTATGTTCTGAGGCTGTACAGAGAAGCAGGGCCCTGGACCTGGTCCATGAAACCATTTTTTCCCTCCTAGACCTCTGGGCCTGTGATGGCAGGGGCTGCTATGAAGGTCACTGAAATTCCTTGGAGGCATTTTCCCCATTGTTTTGGCTATTAACATTTGGCTCATCTTATGCAAATTTCTGCAGCCATCTTGAATTTCTCCCCGGAAAATTGTTTTTTCTTTCCCACCATATAATCAGGCTGCAAACTTTCCAAACTGTTATGTTCTGCTTCCTTTTTAAATATAAGTTCTCTTTACTTGTGGCAGTGAGTGTAGGCTTTTAGAAGCACCCAGGCCACATCTTGTATGCTTTGCTGATTAGAAATTTCTTCTGACAGATATCCTAAATCATCTCTCTCAAGTTCAAAGTTCCACAGATCCCTAGAGCAGGGGCACAAGGCCTCCAGTCTCTTTGCTAAAGCATAGCAAGGGTGACCTTCACTCCAGTTCCCAGTAAGTTCCTCATCTCCATTTGAGTCCACCTCAGCGTGGACTTCATTGCCCATATAACTGTCAGCATTTTGATCACAACCATTTAACTAGTCTCTAGGAAGTTCTAAACTTTCCCTCATCTCCTTATCTTCTTCTGAGCCTTCCAAACAGTTCCAAACTCTGCCCATTACCCAGTTCCAAGGTCATTTCCACATTTTCAGGTATGTTTACAGCAATAGCCTGCTCCTGTTACCAATTTTCTGTATTAGTCCATTCTCACACTGCTATAAAGAACTACCTGAGACCAGGTAACTTATAAAGGAAAGAGGTTTAATTGACTCACAGTTCCACAAGCTGTACAGGAGGCACGGCTAGGGAGGCCTCAGGCAACTTATGATCATGGCAGGAGGGAAGGGGAAGTAAGCATGCCTTCACATGGCAACAGGAGAGAGAGGGCGAAGGGGTAAGTGCTACACACTTTTAAATAACCAGCTGTCATTAAAACTCATGCACTATCATGAGAACAGCAAAGGAGAAATTCACCCCCGTGATCCAATCACTTCCCACCAGGTCCCTCCCCCAACACTGGGGATTACAATTCAACATGAGATTTGAGCCAGGACACAGAGCCAAACCATATCAGGATCCAGTCCCTGTGCCTGCAAGGCTAATCAACCAGCTCTATTATGTTTTCACTGAGTCTATAATTCCACCTGAAGTAGAACCTTTACCCAGATGGCCTGTCTGAAATGCCTGGGCTTTAAGATTATGTGATATGGAGGAAAGAGCTTAGGATTTGAAATGGTTTGCATTGTCCTATTGCCTTCTAGCCATAGGGTGCTTACTACCTAGAACCTAAGCTTAATCCTATGAAAAAATGGGTCTAGTGACATGTATATCTTTTCTTGGGGTCTTATGAGGCTTCTATGAAAGAAAAGAGAATAATTCTAAGACAGTATTTTATAAAAGTGAAATGTATGTTAAAGTATGTTATTGGAGAAGAAGTGTATTTTATAAAAGTAAAATGTATGTTAAAGTATGTTAACATACTTTAACATAGAGAAGAAGTGTATTGGACAGGCAATGGAAAGTATCCTAGCTAGTTTAGGCAGAAAAACAATTTAATGTAAGGAAAATGATGTGTACAAAATTGTTGGAAGTTCTAGAAAATGAGCTCTAGATTAAAAGATAATTTTGAAATATAGTTTTTAGCATTTAATTATTATTCGTTTTTTGAGACATGGTCTCACTCCATTGTTCAGGTTGGAGTGCAGTAGTGCAATCATGGCTCACTGCAGTCTCAGCCTCCTAGGCTCAGGTGATTCTCCCACCTCAGCCTCCCAAGTAGCTGGGACTACAGCTGCAAACCACCACACCCAGCTAATTTTTAAAAATATTTTGTAAAATGGGGGATTTCGCCATGATGCCCAGGCTGGTCTCAAATTCTTGAGGTCAATAATCCACCTAACTGGCTCTCTCAAAATGTTGGGATTACAGGTGTTAGCCATTGTGCCTGGCCTCATTTAATTATCTATAATCAGAAATATACTGAAGAGTCTGGAAAAGACACTAGGCAAACCCACAGTTTGGTTCAAATGCTTATATGCAGTGATTTAGCAGAGCACTCACCTTTGGCTGTGCCAGATGGCCCCTTCTCCAAAGATGGAACCAGGAATGCGTTGGCCTCTACCTTTCCTCCCCCTACTGAGAGTTGAGGAGCAAGGAGTGGGGTGGGATTAGGAAGACTGGGACATCAAGGGCTTTCAGAACACAAGGATTGGCAAAGCTAGAAACCCTACAATAGGCAGTCAGGAAAAGCACCACAACTGTGAAAGTCAGCAGAGGAGAGCAGTGAATAGGATCAAGAGTTCGTGAGGGAGAGCAGGTGGAGATGACATAGAGAATGGAGCTACTCCATGCACTCTAACACCAGCTCTGTTTGCAGCTGACTTTCAGTAGCCACCATGAGTGTCATATGTGGATGAGTCAGTCCAGCTGAAAGGACAGGACATGGGACATAAAGAGAGGCCATGGGTTAAAACATACAATGCCCTCCTTCTCGGGAAGATCTCTGTGAAATAAAACATATTATACCCACCTCTCTAGGACATTAAGATATGTATTTCCAAAACTTTCCTCATTACCGTTCTATGCTTACATATTCACTTTCAAGCAATGATCAGTTTCATCTGATCAATGAAAACCAAATTCTCAGCTAAACATAATTCATCTTAAACAGATATCCACACAAGATGAAAATGAAATTATGGGCTGGGCACAGTGGCTCATACTTGTAATTCCAGCACTTTGGGAGACTGAGGTAGGAGAATCCTTTGAACTCAGGAGTTCAAGATCAGCCTGGGCTACATAGTGAGAATTCACTTTGAAAAACAATAAAAAAATTTAGCCGGGCATGGTGGTACATGCCTGTGGTCCCAGCTACTTGGGAGGCTGAGATGGGAGGATCACTTGAGCCCAGACAATTGAGGCTGCAGTAAGCCACGATCGCACCATTGCACTCCAGGTTGGATGACAGAGTGAAACTCTGTCTCAAAAAAAAAAAGAAAAAAAAAAAAGGCCAAGCGCAGCAGCTCATACCTGTAATCTTAGCCCTTTGGGAGACTGAGGTGGGAAGATTGCTTGAGCCCAGGAGTTCGAGACCAGCTAGTGAGACCCTGCCCATATTAAAACAAAAAGAAAGAAAAAAAGAAAATGAAAATATTTTTCTAACTTCATCATCGTCATTAAAGAAGATCTATAATTAGAAATTAATCTCCCAGTTACCTTTTTTGTAAAGGCAGATGTGATTTTTCTTAAGGCTTTGCAGTTCTTTTCTTATAAGCTGAGGATATATTCTTTTACAGTCATGTCAAGGCCATCACCACTGGTTGTCTTGGAGATGGTTAAAGCACCATGGCAAGAGCCCCGTTAGCATGCCTGCTTTCCTAAGGACAGGATGGCTGGTGGTGTTGGTAGGGATGTAAGAAGAGGGAGGAGTAATTAAAAATGATGAAAGTAACAAGCACGAGCAAAATTACTTCTTAAATTCTAAGGAGAGATTTCACAATTTTATTTAACATGAATGAAATAGATAGGCACTGTCTCAATAAATGATCACGGCTGTGGTGTCCCTGTGGGGAAGCCAGGTTATGGTGCTGATTCTGGTAGGGGTGGTCCAGCACATCTGGCAGCCTGGACTGTCTTTACTGGCCCAGGCAGGAAGGGGCTGGTGGGGCTGATACTCTTGTCTAGGGAGCATGTCCAGACTGTAGCAACATTGCTGTTGCTTCTGTCCCAGTTAAGATTAGAGCCAAGGGCATCCTGAGAGCACTTTCTCCAAAACTCATTTCATAATTAGGAAAAGCGAGGCCCAGAGAGTTTCTGGGAATTTTCCCTCCTTATTTTGAATCTTGAATGTATAAAATTTTGAAAAAGTAAGTAATTGACCTGAACATAAAGGTCCTGAATATGCAAATCCAAATGGTAAATGAACAGATGGGAAAATATTTAGCTTCACTAATAATCAAAGAACTGCTAATAAGAAACTGGTGTACCATTTCTTTCCTATTTTTACAAATGTAATGCTAATGCTCAGAAGTAGAGGAAGTATGAGAGACTTGGGCCCTCTCATTCTCTCAGGGACCACACAAATTGATTGATACCATCTTTCTGAAGGGCACTTTGGCAATACGTGTCAATATGTGTCAAGAAGCTTAAAAATGTACATTCAGTTTTTGACACAGCAGCTAGAATTTTAGAAATTTATCTTGTAAGCATATTATAGATGCACACAATTAGCCACAGATTGTTCATTTTTTGGATACAAGATATGTGTTCTAAAGCATGAGACTATTTACATTGCATATTCATAAAATGGGATACTTGTCACTGTAAACAAAAATCTGGGTTCATATTTCTTTTTTTATTCTTATTTTATTTGGGGGTTTTCTAGTGAGCTGTAACACTTCGTCTTTCAGATTTATTTCCAAACTTTCTTTAGCATCATTTGCACTGGAAAGAGAAATGAGCTCTGGTGGCACAAGATGCAGATTGAAAGTCCTCCTTCTACCGCTTTCTAGGGGTGAGGCTTCGTAACATTTCAGCTCTCTGAGCCTTTGTTTCCTCAACTATAAAATGAAGTCAGAAATAATACCCAAGTTGGAGGTGTGTGGTGAGGATTCCTGAGCTCATATGTAAGAAAGGACTTCATAAACTCTTACACCACCCAGAACTTATGATTATGGTAATTTCTTTCGAATACAGTTGAAATGACAGCTAGAGCCCTCCCCTTGCTATAAGTAGGATTATTCTCAGAGAGTGCACCTGCTGCTCTTAGATCTGTGGCAGAACAAAATTCCCGGACCTCTGTACCGCTGACCCAGAGTCTAACGCAACTTTGGCACCCAGGGAGCCTGGACAACAGACAACAGTGAGAACATCCTGTGACCAGGCCATTTACGGCCACTAAATAGGGGCTAAGACTAGACCCTCAGCAGTGAGGGGAGTCACCTCAGACATCCGCACACAGCTCCAAAACTTGAGGGGTATGGCCACGATTACCACCATAGCTATGTGTTTTTCGTAATACCTGCTACATTTTAAAAAAAAAATCACTTTTTAAAACTAAACAATTTATTTACAAAGGAAGCTTTTATATCACTCTAATAAAAAAAAAGAGTCATTTGCTAAAACAGAAGTCAATCAAAACGCATGCACGATGATAGCAAAATAATGATATTAAATTCTAGCTAAACATTCTTGCCTTCTGAAGCTTTGTCCTAAGGAGTGTTCTCAGTTGAAGGGAAAGTAGCAAATGTTAGAAAGCTTTTAAGGACAGGCTAGCTCCGATATGAGAATTTCTCCTTGACATATAATTCGAAGGATAAAAAGAGAGTTAAAACATGTTACCCTTTTTACTAGTGATTTTCTTTTAAGCCTGTGATTCCTAAAGTCTTCTCTCATAGGGGTTCTGAAACTGCTTTGTGCCCATTCTTTGAGAAATAATAACCTAGTTAAAACCCCCCACCACCTCCCTGCCCATCTTATAGATGTGAAAACTGGGACCCAAACAAGAGAGGAAACTTGTTCAAAAGCAATGAGTGAATCAGTGGCTAGGCTGGGATGAGAATCCGGTGCTTCTGATTCCCAGCTCCATGTGCCTTTTACCAAACACCCCAGTGGATCTTGCAAGAAGGTTTGGTTTTGAATGATAAACAACATGAATAAAGCAAAGCTCTGAATTACTGAGTCTTTTGTCTTGGAAAAATTATAGCTGTTTTTTTGCGTTTCTGGTTCTGCATTCAGAAAACAGACCAAAAAAAAAACAAAAAACAGAAACAAAACCAAAAACCCATGCCTCCTTCAAAGAACACGTATTTTCAATTATAGCTGTTCTTTGACATGACCTATTTTTAAGCATGGATTTCAACATGTGACTGAGAACAACACAGATAAAGCTGTTTCATCCAGTATGTCTCACTGTTCGATTCTAATTCAATATTGTCATTATTGCTGTACGGGCACTGCACTTTATATTTGTGCATTTCCTTATGTATCTTACATTTGCAGGGTGTTTTCATACGTGCCAACCCACTTCCTAGTCATCCTAACCACACCAGGAAGATGCTATGCTCTTCATGGGTCCGGCTGAGGATGCTGAGAATCTAGAACAGCAGCTTGGCCAGGGTCCCATGAATAGGAAGGAGAAGGATGGAGACCAGGACTCAAGCCAAAGCCAGAGTCTTTCATTCCCCCACGTTGCCTCTTCCCTTCCTTGCCACCAATTTCTACCACTGTATATATGCACTGGGAGCAGCTGTGTTGGGACCGAATGATGGAAGGGAAAGGATCATGAGATGAAAATAATTAAGGGTCCCCAGTTGAGAGTCTTTGGACTGAAAGGATTTACCTGGGGTAGTTTTAAGAACAGGAAATGGGCCGGGCGCAGTGGCTCACGCTTGTAATCCCAGCACTTTGGGAGGCCGAGGCGGGTGGATCACGAGGTCAGAAGATCGAGACCACGGTGAAACCCCGTCTCTACTAAAAATACAAAAAAAAAAAAAAAAAATTAGCCGGGCGTGGTGGCGGGCGCCTGTAGTCCCAGCTACTCAGAGAGGCTGAGGCAGGAGAATGGCGTGAACCCGGGAGGCGGAGCTTGCAGTGAGCCGAGATTGCACCACTGCACTCCAGCTTGGGCGACAGAGCGAGACTCCGTCTCAAAAAGAAAAAAAAAAAAAAAAACAGAAAATGCTGTAAGAAAGGAGGCTATGACAGATCTCAGACCCTCATTAGAAGGAGACCATCAGCAGTTTCTTCTTGCAAAGCGCAATTATGGTTTGCAAAACCTCAGTGAGATAAGCCACTTCCTCAAGGAAGTTTTTCCTGATTGCTCAGACAAAGTCATGTCTCTAAGTTATGGTCCCCTGGTGTCCTGCTCTTTTCTAATAATCTTAATAGATTTAAATTACTAATAGGAGTGATTATTTTGGCTTAATGTCTGACTCCTCCACTTTCCTGGAAGTGTCACAGCAGCCAGGACGTATTTGTTGATTGCCGCTGTATCCTAGTGCCTAGCATTGCGCCTGAGACGTATTCGGTGGTCAATTAGTATTTACTGACTGAATTAATACCTTGTGAGAAAGGTAGAGGAGTTACTCCAAGGCGCATGCCATAGCAAGGTCATGGAGGCTGTGTAGTGCATACGTTTTCAAAGTGTGGTCTGGGGACCCCAGGAGTCCCCAACAATATTTCAGGGGGTCCTTGAGGTCAAAGCTATTTTTGTGACAATACTAAGATGTCATTTGCTTTTTTCACTCCCATTCTCTCATGAGCTTGGAGTGGCGTTTTCTGGAGGCTGTTTGATGTGAGATGATGTCGTGCTGGGATGACAGATGGAACGTGTGCTTGTGTGTTCTTGAGCTTTAAAAATTTCACAGTTTTAATTTCTAATACGGTGATTGATATAACCCACAGAAACAAAAGTCCTTTGGGATTCTCAATGCTTTTAAAGACTGTGAAGGGATCCTAAGACCCAAATGTTCGAGGACTGCTGACAGGGTGTGAGCATGCCTAGTGTCCAAAGGCCTGGGTTCAAATCTGAGATGTGTGTGTTCTTAGGTGAACTACATAAGCTCTTTGTGGCTTAGTGTCCTCATCTGCAAAACAGGGTAACAATAAAACTAATCCCGTGGGGGTCTGGGCACGGTGGCTCATGCCTGTAATTTTATCAGCACTTTAGGAAGCCGAAGCGGGCGGATCACCTGAGGTCAGGAGTTGGAGACCAGCCTGGGCAACATGGTGAAACCCTGTCCCTACTAAAAATATAAAAAAATTAGCCGGGAGTGGTGGCAGGTGCCTGTAATCCCAGGTGCTCGGGTGGTTGAGGTGGGAGAGTCTCTTGAACCCGGAGAGGCGGAGGTTGCAGTGAGCCGAGATTGCACCACTGCACTCCAGCCTGGTGACAGAGTGAGATTCCACAGTCTCAAACAAAACAAAACAAACAAACAACCCCCCAAAACTAATCACATAGGATGTAGGGTTGTTGAGAGGATTAAATAGGAGTTGATTCCTAGCAAAAGTAACTAGAATACTGCCTGGTAAACAGTGTTCTTTGAAGATTAGCTAGCATGGAGGCCCAGAGACATTGAGACCTGTTCAAGGTCCTACTGGAGTGGGTGGCAAAGCCCTGAGCCGTTGATTGGTAGGACTGAGGGTTTGTTTAGCTCCTCCCATGGCTGAACCAGGCAGTGGGGTGGGGGGCGGGCTTTCTCCCAGAGCTGAACCAGGAAGTCAGGAAGAAGGAGGTGCGATTGGTGACTGCACAAGCAACCAATCCCTGTCTACAGGGCCTGAAAGAGGTGCTGGGCGGGAGGAAGAGAGCCCCAAGGACAGGGTCTTGGCCAGCTCGCCTGGGAAGGGAAGATCTTTTGGGCACTGGGTGCTGGCACCTGCCTCTGAACGCAGCAGGGCTGGCCCTGGTCAGGGAGAAGCTTCGATTCCTGGAAATGCACATCAGCACATTTGTTACTGTCTTATCAGCAGAGTGCAGAGGCAGCCAGAGAGTGAGGGACGAATCCTGTTCCTCGTGACGAAATGCCCTTCTGGTGAAGTATGAGAAATGTTTTAGGAATGAGTTCCTAGCCCTGGTGTGAAAACAGATGTTCGATTCTCTCTGTCTTTTTTTCCTTTCCCCTCTGACATAGTTCAGGAAGCCGGGGCAGGAGTCAAACGTTTGAGCTGCTCACAAGGGTAAAGGCCCTGGAGTGATGTCAGGAGAAAAGCTTCCAGGTCAGGCTGCAGGAAGTGGGAGAGACTCCATCCACTCCCCCGTTCTGCAGAAGAAGAAACTGAGGTCTCTTTGAGAGGGAAGGAGGTGCCCACAGTCACACAGCTTGGCCAGGGCTCTCTTTGGCTAATGAATGCCCGATATAAGATTGGCAACAGTCACAAAATTAGGACTGACAACCTTGAATGGGTCCATAAAAAAATGAGCTTGGAAAAAAATGATAACAAGGGCAAAAGGCCTATCTAAAAATTTATTTTTTATTCTTTAAAATAATTAAAATGTTATTTTTTTCTCAAAAATAGTATTTATACGAGAATAGAAAAACTTATTGAGGATATTCAGCCCCGACATCTGCCAGGTTGAAGGATTGACTCACGGAAATAGGTCAGGCTTTGGCATCAAGAAGAACTAAGGTTAAAAATTCTGGATCTGCTATTCAATTGTTGTGTGATCTTGGGCAAGTCTCTGAGCCTCAGTTTCTCCTTTATAAAATGGGAATCATGATACTTTCTTAAAAGGAATGTTGTGAAGAAAGTAGAATTGTGGCTGGCCACAGTGGTTCCCTCCTGTAATCCCAGCACTTTGGGAGGCTGAGCAGGTGGATCACTTGAGGTCAGGAGTTCGAGACCAGCCAGCCTGGCCAACATGGTGAAACCCTGTCTCTACCAAAAATATAAAAAATTAGCCAGGCATGGTGGTGCACACATGTAGTCTCAGCCCTTGGGGAGGCAGAGGCAGAGGCAGAGGCAGAAGAATCTGTTGAACCTGGGAGGCGGAGGTTGCAGTAAGCCGAGATTGCAACACTGCAATTCAGCCTGGGCAACAGAATGAGACCCTGCCACAAAAAAAAAAAAAAAAAAAAAAAAAAAAAAAAAGAAAGTAGAATTACTATCAGAAGCTGACTTTTAAATATATCTATGTGCCAAACCATATGTCACATTCTTTCATGGATTATATACATTGGATCATCCAAAGAACTCAATAACTATTAAGTCTCATGCTACAGATAAGGAAATGGAGACTTAGCGAGGTTAACTACCTGCCCACTTAAGGTCACTGACACAGTAAGAATCAGAGGTGGGATTTGAACCCACACCATCTGACTCCACAGCCTGCATTAACCCATGTAAATTGCCTAGGACAGCAGCAGCACATGCAAGCCAATATTGGTGCCATGACCTGAATGTTTGCGTCCTCCCTTGCCCCCCAAATGTATATGTTAAAATTCTACCCCCAAAGTGATGGCATTAGGAAATGAGACCTTTAGGAAGTGATTAGGTCATAGGACAGAGCCCCCATGAACAGTGTTTGTCCCCGTATAAAAGAAGTCACAGAGAGCTAGGCTCTATCTATGAACCAGGAAGCAGGCCCTCACCAGACATGGATCTTGGACTTTCCAGCTTCCAGAACTATGAGAAATAAATTTCTGTTGTTGATAACCCTGTCTATGGGATTTTGTTAGCAGCCCAAACAGAGTAAGACAATTGGTATTATTAAAGTAATCATATTTCATTTCACTTGGCTTATGTAGCATCACAAAGGCCTTATCACTCTGAGATCATCATTGAAAAGAAGTCAGGAAAGTAGTACCATGAAATAAATATCTGAAGATAAAATCCAAAGTCTCTTTGGTATGTGGGATGAGGAGCTGTTACTGTGGTTCTAACCTAGGAATGCCACCTTGAGGAGTTTGAGAAATATAAATGAGGTCTCCTGAGTTAATTTCTGTATCATAAAATTAAGGATGGCAATCTTACATTGAACCCCTATTATGGATATTCCCAGATGAACTAAACTATGTTATTACTGTGCTTTGAGCAGGAATTACACAACCCAGTGGAGAAACATTGGTTATCTCATGCTGGTCACAAGGTTAGGTTGGCATTAATATAACTGTCTCAGTTAAAACAAATGGATCATTATGCAATAAACATCTTTGTTGTTGTTATTGGTTGCATCCTTTTTCAGTATGTGTGGCTCAAAGGAAAGAAGTCACAGCAGGGTCCCTCCACGATGACAAAGTTGGGAGCCACTCAGCTGAGACTTGCAGCCATTTCAGGTTGTTATTTAAAATATATGTATTTATTCATTTATTTTATAGAGATGTGGTTTTACCATGCTGCCCAGGCTAATCTCAACAAACCTCTGGGCTCAAGCAATCCTCCGACCTTAGCCTCCTGAGTAGCTGGGACTACAGGCACAAGCCCCTGGGTTCAGCTTATTTCAAGGTTGTTTTCTTTCTTTTCCTTTTCTTTTTCTTTTCTTTTTTTTTTTTTTTTTAAGATGGAGTCTCGCTCTAGTTGCCCAGGCTGGAGTACAGTGGTGTGACCTTGGCTCACTGCAGCCTCCGCGTCCTAGGTTCAAGCAATTCTCCTGCCTCAGCCTCTTGAGTAGCTGAGACTACAGGCATGAGCCACCACTCTCGGCTAATTTTTTGTATTTTTAGTAGAGACAGGGTTTCACCATGTTAGCCAGGATGGTCTCAATCTCCTGACCTTGTGATCCACCCTCCTTGGTCTCCTGACCTTGTGAGCCACTGTGCCTGACCTTCAAGGTTGTTTTCTGAGCAGAGACTGTCCATGTTGGCAAGGAAATTCAGAAAATGCTGAATGATCCATTGATCTCTGACGTCTACAAAACTCCTGATTACTGAAAAGAAATGGAAGTACATCTCCTCCACTGCATCATTAAAGAAACAGGTGGAGAGTAGACAGGACTTGTTCAGGATTGCCAGGGAAATCCAGGCAGGTGTGGGGCTTCTGAGACCTTGCTCTTTTCTCATTGGTTTTCAAACGTCTTGATGAGTTCTACAGAAGAGTTTTCTGAGCTCTTTGGACAGAAAGCTCTTGTTATTCAATAACCTGTGAAAGCTTCCCTGAAAAAGTGACTTAAACTAAAAAATAAATAAAACACACAGAAAATTATATCATAGGTGTACAGCTCAATGAATTTTTATGAACTCATTCAACCAGCCCCCAGATAATAAAATAGGACATTACTAGCAACACAGAACCCCTCATATCGTGCTACCTTCCAGGACCTACCACTCCTCTAAGGGATTACTACCATCCTGACTTCTAACACCAATATGGTTTGAATGTTTGTCCCCTCCAAATCTTACGTTGAAATGTGATCCCCAATGTTGGAGGTGGGGCCTGGTGGCAGGTGTTCAGATCATGGGAGCAGATCCCTCATAAGTGGTTTAGCACCATCCCCTTGGTGATAAGGGAGTTCTTACTCTGAGTTCATATGAGATCTGGTAGCTTAAAAGAGAGTGGCACCTTCCCCCTGACCTGTTGCTCCCACTTGCACCATTTGATACCAACTGCTCCCACTTCTGCCACGATTGTAAGCTCCCTGAGACTCTCACCAGAAGCCAAGCAGATGGTGGGGCCGTGCTTGTACAGCTTGCAGAACCATGAGCTGCTTAAAACCTCTTTTCTCTATAAAGTACCCAGCCTCAGATATTTCTTTATAGCAATGTAAGAACAGCCTAATACAAACACTATAGATTGATGTTGCCTGATTTTGACTTTTTTATAAATGAAACCTTATGAGGTGTACATCAGTTAAAGCTGTCTGACTTCTTTCACTCATGATATGGTTTGGCTGTGTTGTCACCCAAATCTCATCTTGAATTGTACTCCCATAATTCCCACGTGTTGTGGGAGGGGTCCAGTGGGAGATCATTTGAATCATGGGGATGGTTCCCCCATACTGTTCTCATGGTAGTGAGTAAGTTTCATGAGATCTGATGGATTTATCAGGGGTTTCCAATTTTGTATCTTCCTCATTTTCTCTTGCCACCACCATGTAAGATGTGCCTTTCACCTGCCACCATGATTCTGAGGCCTTCCAAGCCATGTGGAACTGTAAGTCCAATTAAACCTCTTTTTCTTCCCAGTCTTGGGTATGTCTTTATCAGCAGTGTGAAAATGGACTAATAAATTCAACATTATGTTTGTGGTATTTATTCATATTTTTACGTGGAATTTTAGATTGTACATTCTCACTGCTGGGTAGTATTCTATCTTAAGAATTCATTGATCTATTTACTGTTGATAGACATTTGGTTACCATGCATAATGCTGTTGTGAACATTCTAATGTGTGTCTTTTTGTGCATGTGTGACCATATTTCTATTGGGTAGATACAGGAGTGAAATTGCTTGGAGAGGTGAATTTGAACTGAATTTAACTTTCCAAAAAGGGTAGGGGGAAGCTATTGCAGCAGAGGGCAGTGTCTGTGCACAGGCCTATAGTTCAAAAGGGCGAGAAACATCTGGGGAACAGAATGACTCAGTGGGTTGGGCATATGGTGCCCATGAAGCCTGAGCAGTGGGATGCTCTCTCTTCTGGGATGACCTGCCTTTCCCTCCTCGCCGCTAGCTCCTTGTTCCTCAGTCATTTCTAGAGCAGCTTTGAGTTCACCATTTCCTGGAGCTTTCAGATGTCTTGAGTTAGTTGCCTCTGTCTGGGTAGTTACCAGAGTTTCTATAGCCTGCTGTGATTCTAGTTAATACAGCACTGCCCCTACCATGCTGGGCTTGCCTGTTGACCCAACTGTCTCCTCATTAGGCTGTGAGTTCCTTGAAGGGCAGAGCAGGGTTGGCTCAGTGCCATCTCTTTGTACCTTGGACCCACTCTATCCTATCTCTGTCCTGCTCTCTGTCTACGAAGCTGACCTCTCTGGACTGCATCAAGAGGCATGCCCTCTTCTTTGCTTCTGACTTTGGCCAAAGAAGAAGCCTTCTCAGAAAACCAGAGGTAGAGATGAGAGTGAAAGAAGGTGATCTTTCCCAAAGGGCTTGGTCTGTGGGGTTATCTTGAGTTGACTGCATTCCCAACAGAAGGTTGTAGCTTCTCTCCAGGTAGGAGAAGTCCCTCTTCAGGTCTAGAGATACAAAAGTCCCAAAATTTCTAGGCTCAAAGTATTGCACTATCTTTGTGGTTCTCCTACCATTCAACCAACCCTGCTCAAATTGTCTTAATTTGTATGTGCCATCTGCTGGGGCCCTAACCAAGGCATGCATTTTATTCATCTCCATATCCGCTTAGCACACTCCTTGGTACATGCTAGGGATCAAGGAAAGTTTATTGATTAAATAAATAGGGAAGTGAGAGAGGCTGAAGATGTAGAAGCTGGCCAGTAGCCAATAGTGAAGAACCTTGAATATCCTTTTGTGAAGTTTAGAGTTTAATCCTTAAGACCGGCTGTTGCAACTTCAAGTATTGTAGGGGCCAGGTAGTGCAGGTGGAATTGTGGCATAGTAGGAAGTAAGTGATGTCTCTTTTATACTTCTACTACTCAGCATCAGCACATTAATGCTCTGCAAGAATTTGGACCTGGAATGGCCAGATTTTCTGATTTTTTGAGAAATCAGAAATCAGAATTTTAAGTGGACTGCCAAGTTTTAAATGTTGTCAATATTTAACATTTAAAAATACTTCATACTGGCAAACAAACATGTGGCTGCCAATTTGTAAGCTTTCTGTAGCCAGTAGGGACCCACTGGACAGTGTGAAGACATCAGACAGATGGTCAGATATTGCATAGTGCCGTGAAAAAGATATCCCCAGTGGATGAGCTGCAGAGACCAAGGGCCTTTGATCTCCATTTCTGAAGTGGTTCGAATGTGCTGAGAGGTGCTTACGCTGAGAACATGAATCTTTCTCCATGACAGATAATTTTTTTAAATCAGTTTTTAATTCTAAAAATAGTGTTTGGTGGATTTCTCTACTTTAGTCAGGTTCCCAGCCACTTTCTCTATTTCTGCTTCAAGCTAGGAGCTCTGAGTTCTTTTGGGTTTTATCAAATTATACACTGTGCAAAGGCATCATTTCACCAACAGATGGACTTAATGTGCATGAAAATACATGCCTTTTAAAGAAACTAAATTAGTAGTTTCACTTCTTTCCCCTTTTATTAAAGACAGAGTTCTAGCAGAGCTCTGTGCTATAAAGTCAGACTTTATAGACATCAGCAAAATGAGATTTATTTGGATAGAAATTGGACGGAACATCAGAGAAGTCTTTTGCAACAGTGAACCTGCAGGTTTCAAGTAGAGATTAGGAGGATGCTGGCCCCTGGACCCAGACTGGCTTAAAAAACAGAAAAGGGAAGAGAAAAGCTTTCAAATCTAACTCTTTAAGAGTTGAAGTTTCCCTTGAAAGAATGGGTGATGGCTTCCTTCCATAAGTGGCAAAATGGCATGAAGACTGTGGAAGTTAAATGAAGCAGGAAGGTGCCATCCATGGAGCACTGGAACTGGAATACAAAGACCTGGGTTCTGGTTCCAGCTTTATCACTAACCCCTCCTGGCTCATCTCACAAGTCCCCTCTCCTCTCAGACTCTCTGGTTTCTTATTTAGGATGTGGAATCTGTCTATCCCATAGCATTATAATGAGAGAAGTAAAATAAATGGTGTATAGAAAAGCACCTTTATTTCCATGCTTTTATTGTTTATGTATCTATTTATTTATTATGATATGAACAATAATGAGTGCATTCTCACTCATTTCAGACAATATGCCCTCAATTTCAGACAATATGCCATCAATGCAAAAGCTGTTTTCCCTTTGTTCCAATCCCAGAATGATTAGCAGTAATTATTAGCAGTTTGATATGTATGTGTCCTTGAATTTTTATATAAAATTATATACATATAGAGATACATTTTTATCACGTAAGTAACATTATGCTATACATACCACATGTTTTGTTCTACTAAATCAAACATTCTATGTCAGAATATACAAATCAGCCACATTCTTTTGGAAGGTTTCAGGGATGCCATAGTTTAGATGCACCATGATCCGTTTACCCATTCCCTATGAATGGGTAATATGGTGCTTCTAATATTTCGCTGTTACCAGAAAACGCAGTGGATGTTTTTCATACCCATGTGAAACTATTTCCCTTGGGTAGGTATTAAGAACTAAAACTACTTGATCAAAGAGAATACACATTTAAAATTTTTATAGATACTGCCAAATTGCCCTCCACACAGTCTGCTGATGTGTGATCCTACAAGAAGTATTTAAGAGCATTCCTTTCACCTCCGGACACTGGGATAGTATTAGTCTTTTAATTTTTACCCATCTGATGAGTGAAAAATAGAATTTTGCTGTCATTTTAATTAGCACTTTCCAGATAACTAGCGAGGCTGGTAGCTTTTCAGATCTTTACTGGCTATCTCTAAACATGAGTATCTTGCTATGTGTTAGCATAGCTAACATAAAAAGCATGGCTGTAGTAGAAAGAATGGTGTATGTGAGAGAGAGATTGGCTCACATTCTAGCTCTTGTGTTCATAAGCTTAGTGGCTTTTGGCAAGTTACTTCACTTTTTCAGGCTTTAGTGTTCCCATCTGTAAAATGGAAAACATACTGTTATAGACTGAATTTTTGTGTCTTCCCAAATTCATATGTTGAAGTCCTGACCCTCAATGTGATGGTATTTGGAGATAGGGCCTTTAGGAGGTAATTAGGTATAGACAAATGAAGCCATGTACAAGCCAGAAAGAGGGCTCTCACCTGAAACCAAATTGGCTGGCAACTTGATCTTGGACTTCCCAGCCTCCAGAGCTATGAGAAACAACTTTCTGTTGTTGAAGTCACCCAGACTAAAACATTTTGTTATGGCACCCTGAGCCAACTAAGACACATTATACCACCATTCCCGTGACTGAGGATTGTTATGAGAATTAAACCTGAATGTGCATGGAAACTTTTTTTGTGATAGTGTATTAGTCTGAGTTCTCTAGAGAGAGCTGATGGTATAGTGCAGTCTGAGTCCAGAGGTCTGAGACCGAGGAGAGCTGATGGTATAAGTTCCAGTCCAAGTCTGAGTCTGAAGGCAGAGGTCCTGTGTTCCAGCTTGAAGACAATCAGGAAAATTTTGTTCTGTTCAATTCAGGGCTTTGACAGGTTGGATGAGGCCTAAGGGCAATCTGCTTTACTTAGTCTACTAATTCAAATGTTAGTCTTATCTAGAAAATCCCTCACAGATAAACACAGAATAATGTTTAACCAAAGATCTGAGTACCCCATGGTCCAGTTAAGTTGACTCATGAGATTAGCCATCACATCTAGACAAAGATACAGATTGTGTTGTTGTTCATTTAACCTGCTGGAGAAAGAGTGATTTCTAATCCTCATCCCCTCATCATTCTCTCCTTATTTAGTATGCACTGATAGTCAATGATTGTGTAGCTGTTGAAAAAGTACATTACTATTAAAAAGTTGAGTCTGCCGGGAGCAGTGGCTCATGCCTGTAATCCCAGCACTTTTGGAGGTTGAGGCAGGCAGATCACAAGGTCAGGAGATTGAGACAATCCTGGCCAACATGGTGAAACCCCGTCTCTACTAAAATACAAAAAATTAGCTAGGCGTGGTGGCACGTTCCTGTGGTCCCAGCTACTCAGGAGACAGAGGCAGGGGAATCGCTTGAACCTGGGAGGTGGAGGTTGCAGTGAGCTGAGATCGCACCACTGCACTCCAGCCTGGTGACAGAGAAAGACTCCGTCTCAAAAAAAAAAAAAAAAGTTGAGTCAAACATTTTCTGTGTTGCCTTTATTAGTGGTGAAGTTTATTTTGTATGGGGAAGAAGGTTTGGGATGGATTTGGACAAAATCTCCAGATGTGAGTGCCATTTTTTTTTGCTCTTCTTCCTAATGCACAAGTATCTGACCCAACACTTCCTCTGTAAAGAGACCCCAGAAGTTCCCTTCCAAAGGCAATGCACAGGTATAGTCTCCTATTGGCTCACAGGTATATCTTGTTCTAGATACTCTCTCTTCTCTCAGACTAGCTTGCTGATCCTCACTTGCCCTCTCTCTTGAAAGCTTCTTGAGACAGAGGAGTTATCTTAATGATCTTTGCAATTCCCAAAGGGCCTAGTATTAGCCAGTAGGGGCTCCAGAATTATTGGCTGAATCCTGATGATACAGAAGTGGACATTCTGCCTGACCTAGTTGTGTGTATTTCCTCCTGTGAATTTAAACAGATGAGATATTAGAGCAGTGGCTCTAAGCAGCTTCAAAACTGTAGCTGCATAAAGAAATACCTGCAAAGTTTGTAAAATTCTCAGCACCCAGGATGCACCCAGGACCAATTAAGTCAAAATGTTGGAGAGTTAGACTCAGGCATTCTTGCTTTTTAAAGCTCCTCCGTTGATTCTAACCTTCATCCTCTGCCGTAGAGCTTAGGTGGGTTCTTCTCCAGGCTATGGGTTATCAGCCTAAGAAGATTTTGCACACTGGATACCAGATAATCTCTTGCTATAATAATGTCCTTAGAAGGAAAACTTTGTAATTTTTTTTTTTTTTTTTTTTTTTTTACCGTTCTCCAACCTTCTATCCTGAAAAACTTTGTAATTTTATAAAGAGTCAACTCATAATAGCAATAGTGATTTTACTGCAGTCCAAAGTTCAAAAGTTATATTTCAGAAATGAGGCCTTAATCCAAAGGAGAACAATATTTGGCAGAACAAGGCTGTAAAAATTTACCAGCAAGCAAGTAAATAAAGAACCTAAGAGTCATAGAGCACATGGCAATAAAGAAATGTTAGCCTAGTTGCCTTTTACCAAAGACTAGCCCTCAAACCAACATTACTATTAATCTGTCACTATCTGGAGAAGCTGGCCTGGTGGTTTGTCACAGATTAGATTGTGCAAAAAAGCTATCAGCCTGCTGTTGAGCCAGAAGGCAGTTAGAGGAGGTATGGAAGAGGAAGAAGGAAGATTGCTCCTAGTAAAATCCCGCTCTGGCTCCCTCAAAGTGATTGGATTCATTTAGAAAGAGTATTCAATCTCCTGCGCAGAATTACTGAAATTACATTTTGTATTTGTATTACCTTTGAACTATATGTTCTGTAGCTTGTACATGCATATGCATTTCATTCTTACTAGACAGTGTAAATGGTGCACAAAACTAACTCAATTGTTTTAAATTCACTTCTTGATATGTGTACATTCTACCAATGCTGTCTACCTTTGGCTCACTGATGAGTAAAGATGGCCTAAAAGGAAACCAGGCTAAATGATTGCCTGAAACAGGAAAGTAACACAAGCAAGAAAACATATGACAGGGCTTGTTGGCCATTTGAAGTAAGTTCTGCTTCCAATTAGAAGTATGGTCTCAGGACAGCCAGTGCCCCCAGCCCCCTGACCCCCCGGCTTACCTAGTTCTAGAAATAACACTCTTACCTGGTACTTGTTTGAGCCTCACTGAACTTCTACATACTGTAGGTCTGCTGGAATTTTGTGCTCACGAGGCGTGGTTGGCACTCCATGTGAATATGGCAGCAGGGAACAGGGGGCACACAGATTGCCTGAATCTATTCTGGTAACCTGCAAGTTCCCATGTTCCATCAGATTTTGCTTTGAAAACACGTATTCAAAGCTCAAACTATTAAGAATTTCAAGATGGTGCCAACAAAGCATTAAACCAAACTGGGGCCCTTCTGAGTGAGGGTTCTCTGGGCCTGCCCAGGTTGCACTGCTATGAAGCTGGCCCTGAGGACAGTGAAGGAAAATACACTGCAGATGAAGCGATTGCAGCATTTCAGAAAGGATTTGGCAATTTGTGTGATATTCATACCTAATAGACTCATACTCCATTTCTGGGGATGTATCTCAATGTTCTAATTAAAGCTTTACTTTCAAAGTTGCTCATGCCAGAATTGCCATGAGAGAAGTGAACAACCAGTTATAACCTAAATATATAGTTTAAAAAGATTAATTAAATAAATATTTCCTTGATGAAGTATTATGCATCCAGTAAAACCCATGGAGACTGTGTCAACGCATGATGGATATGGTTAGGTTTTATGTCCCCACCTAAATCTCATCTTGAATTATAGTCCCCATAATTCCCATAATCCCCACATTTCAAGGGAGAGACCAGGTGGAGGTAATTGGATCATGGTTCCCCCATGTTGTTCTTGTGATAGTGAGTGCATTCTCACAAGATCTGATGGTTTTAAAAGGGCCTCTTTACCCTTTGCTCAGCACTTCTCCTTCTTGCTGCCTTGTGAAGAAGGTGTCTTGCTTCTCCCTTGCCTTCCACCATGATTGTAAGTTTCTTGAGGTCTCCCTAGCCATGCTGAACTGTGAGTCAATTAAACCTCTTTCCTTCATAAATTACCCAATCTTGGGCAGTTTTTTACAGCAGTATGAAAATGGAAGAATACACATGAGAAAATGTGTCTGCTTAAATGTTAGTGGAAAAAAAAAGATGTACTATTTCATGCTACATACTCTGATTTCATATTTATATATTTGAAATAATATTCTATAGATTATATATGTAAAATATGTATCTGTATCTTTAAGTAAATGTTAGTCAAATACTTCACAGTCTTTGGATATTAGATTATTAGGCACTTTTCTTTATTCTTTATTTTAGTTTCTACTTATTCCAAACTTTATTGTATGATAATTTATTTCTTAACTACACTTTGTTTATTTGTTACAGCCTGATCTTACTGATGCTCCATAATTCTTTAGGACTTCAGGATAATGAAGACATCACCATCACTCAATTTCACATGTTTCATACAGTTTATAATACGTGGCATTTTTAGATTTTTTCTCAAAAAAGCAAAATTATGATTGAATGATCTGGCAGGGGAGACTGGAGAAGGGGTCAGGAGGGTTTGCTGAAGAGAGGAGGCATTTTTTTTCTGCCTGGATTTTCACTGCCCTGTGTATTAGTCCATTTTCATGCCGCTGATAAAGATCTACCAGAGACTGGGAAGAAAAAGAGCTTTAATTGGACTTACAGTTCCACATGGCTGGGGAGGCCTCAGAATCATGGCGGGAGGTGAAAGGCACTTCTTACATCGAGGCAGTAAGAGAGAACGAGGAAGAAGCAAAAGCGGAAACCCCTGATAAACTAATCAGATCTTGTGAGACTTATTCACTATCATGAGAATAGCACGGGGAAGACCAGCATCCGTGATTCAATTACCTCCCCCTGGGTCCCTTGGAATTCTGGGAGATAAAATTCAAGTTGAGATTTGAATGGGGACATGGCCAAACCATATCACCCTGTATTAGGGTAGAGTTCATTGAAAGTGCTTTATGATGACGCTGCTGAACTTCAAATAGCCTGAGTATTACAGGAAGTCTATAGGGCTGAGACCAAAAGGACCTAGAAATCCAGCTCTACTTTGTTCTCTTTGTTTTGTCGTCTTTTTTTTTTTTTTTTTTTTTTGGTAGTGAAAAACACATGATATAAATTTTACCATTTTTATGTGCACAGTTCAGTAATATTAAGTATATTTACATTTTTGTGAAACATCCGCTAGGCTTTTTTTTTTTAAAGTCTTTTTGAGGTATAATTGATCTATTAAAAAAACTGTACATATTTAATGTATACAATTTGATGGGTTTAGATGTGTGCATCCACCCATGAAACCATCACCACAGTCAAAGTAATAAACATCCGTCTCTGTATTAATCCGTTTTCATGCTGCTGATAAAGACCTACCTGAGACTGGGAAGAAAAAGAGGTTTAATTGGACTTACAGTTCCACATGGCTGGGGAGGCCTCAGAATCATGGCGGGAGGCGAAAGGCACTTCTTAGATGGGGGCAGCAAGAGAAAATGAGGAAGAAGCAAAAGCAGAAATCCCTGATAAACCCATCAGATCTCGTGAGACTGTTTTACTATCACGAGAATAGCAGGGGAAAGACTGGCCCCCATGATTCAATTATCTCCCCCTAGGTCCCTCCCACAACACGTGGGAATTCTGAGAGATACAATTCAACTTGAGATTTGGGTGGGTACAGAGCCGAACTGTATCAATCACCTCCAAAAGTTTTCTTGTGTCCCCTATGCTGTTCTTTTTTTTCTTTTTTTTTTTTTTTTTAGAAAATATGGAATGGTTCATGAATTTGCATGTCTTCCCTGGGCAGGGACCAGGCTAATTTCTGTTATCATTCCTATTTTAGTATATGTGCTGCTGAAGTGAGCATTCCAACCCTTTTTTTGCGATAAGAGCACTTAACATGAGATTTATGTTTAAACAAAATGTTTAAGTTTACAATACGGTATTGTTAACTATAGGCAGTATGTTGCACAGCAGATCTTATTCATCTTGTGTGTAAAATGTTGCAGCCATTACGGAAAACAATATGGAGATTCCTGAAAAAAATTAAAAAATAAAACTACCATAGTACCTGCAACCTCACTTCTGGCTATATATCCAAAAGATTTGAAATCAGGATCTCAAAGAGATATTTGCCCTCCTATGTTTATTGCAGCATTATTCACTGGCTTAGTTTATTTGCTGCTGCTATAACAAAATACCGCAGACTGGGTATTTTATAAAGGAAAGAAATTTATTTCTTACAGTTCTGGAGACTGGGAATTCCAAGAGCATGATGCCAGTTATCGGCTGGTAGGAAGTATCACGTGGTGAGTGAACATATAAGACAGAGAGAAAAGTGAGCCAAACTCATCTCTTTTTTTTTTAACCAGGACCCTACTCCTTTGACAACTAACCCACTCCCATGATAACAGTATTAATTCATGCATGAGGGCAGAGACCTCATGACGTTATCATCTCTTAAAGGTCTTGCCTTTCAATACTGTTACAATAGCAATTAAATTTCAACATGAATTTTGGCAGGGACATTCAAACCATAGCATTCACAGTAGCCAACATATGGAAACAACCTTAATGTCCATTGATGAATGAATGGATAAAGAAAATGTGGTAAATCCACACGATGGAATATTTTTCAGCATTAAAAAAAGAAAGAAATCTTTTCATATGCACCAACATGGATAAACCTGGAGGACATTATGCCAAGTGAAATAAAGCAATCATGGGAGGACAGCTATTGTATCATTCCAGCTCTAACTCTTATTAGCTGTGTGATTTTTGAACCTAAGTTATTATAGCTGTAAAATAGGAATGATACTCCCGCCATAAGAGGGTGAATGAGAAGACACTATCAGAACATTGAACTGTGCACTGTGTGCACTGAATCTGTCTTGGAAAAGTCACTCTGTCAAATGTTGGTTGTTGGTTGTACCACAAAGCCTCATATTCCATATTCCTCTGGGGGATTAGTGGGCCAAGGTTTGGCCATTGAAATAGCAAATTAGTTTCCAAACTCATTGTTTCCAGGAAAATTATCTTTTCAAAACAGTGATGGTGTTTCATGTCTCACAAACCACAGAGTTTATTGTTCATCATTTCTGCTTCACAAAAAGTGCTCTTTTTTATGTTTTTAATATATTCCAAGAAAAATTAAAGATGTTTCCACGGTTAAAAAAAAAAACAAACCACTTTTGAAATCTAGAGGTGGTCAAATTTAATAAAATTAGACATAGGCAGCTAGAAAACGTTTTTTTTTTTTTTTTTTTTTGAGATGGAGTCTCGCTCTGTTGCCCAGGCTGGAGTGCAGTGGCACAATCTTGGCTCACTGCAAGCTCCACCTCCCGGGTTCAGGCCATTCTCCTTCCTCAGCCTCCTGAGTAGCTGGGACTACAGGCACCTGCCAGCATGCCAGGCTAATTTTTTTGTAGAGACGGGGTTTCACCGTGTTAGCCAGAATGGTCTCGATTTCCTAACCTCGTGATCCACCCGCCTCGGCCTCCCAAAGTGCTGGGATTACAGACGTGAGCCACCGTGCCTGGCCTAGAAAACTTTTCTTCAACATTGTAATACGAGTAAGTCTGCTGTGGTATTGTTTGTTCTGCATTCAGTGATTGATTCATTGACTCACACGCTCAGCATCTGCTGAGTGACTAGAGTTGAGTATAGGGGTGGAGAGATAAGATGAATAAGGTATGATTCCTCTGCCCTCTCTTCCCTGTACCTTTTTTTCCAGGAAGCAGG
Source organism: Symphalangus syndactylus (assembly GCF_028878055.3). Taxonomy (NCBI): domain Eukaryota; kingdom Metazoa; phylum Chordata; class Mammalia; order Primates; family Hylobatidae; genus Symphalangus; species Symphalangus syndactylus. Next base: position 37,193,023 of record NC_072425.2, on the reverse strand, counting down.
CTTGTAAACTAACAATATGTTAGCTGTACACAAAAGATTACAGGAGCCAGACCTGGGGGTGCCAACTCTGGCTGAAGAAGTTGAGGATGGTTTCCACGGGATGGATCTCAGCTCTCCCAAAGCGCTTCAGAGCTCTTACCCCTACAACACCTTCATTATGATGTGGTGTAGATACAGGCTGGCTCCACCCTCAGGGCATGCACTGCTGGTCAGACAGGCAGGTGATTTAAAGACATTCTTCTTACCACTGTCAGCAGTAGGGCCTAAAGCTTGGTCAGAAGGCAAAATGAAACTGTTAGCAAAGCGAAGCCTGGGAATTCCAGATCCTGGATCCTTATGTGCCCATTGTAACTCAGAACAGCCTTTGGCACGTGTACAAATGGGTTCACTAGGCTAGAGAAATAAGACCTTTGTTTGTGAGTACAGGTTGAGTATCCCTTATCTGAAATGCTTGGGATCAGAAATGTTTTGAATTTCAGGTTTTTTCAGATTTTGATATATCTGCATGTATGTAATGAGATATCTTGTGGATGGAATACAAATCGAAACACAAAATTCATTTATATTTCATGTACACCTTCTGCAAATAGCCTTAAGGTAATTTTATACGATATTGATTATTATATTTATATGATAATATTTGTACGATTATTTATACAATATTATAGTGATTTTGTGTATGAAACAAAGTTAGTGCACACTGAACCACCAGAAAGCAAAAGTGTCACTATCTCATGTTGGTGCTCAGAAAATTTTGGATTTTTGAGTGTTTCAGATTTTGGATTTTCAGATTGGGGCATTCAACCTGTGTTTTTAAGAGATTGATGGATGAGGGGAATAGTCATTTTCTGATCACCTAGATCAGAATCATTTGTGGATGCTTGTTGAAAAGCAAATTCCGGGTCAGGTGCAGTGGCTCACGCCTGTAATGCCAGCACTTTGGGATGCTGAGGTGGGCAGATCACTTGAGGTCAGCAGTTTGAGACCAGCCTGGTCAACATGGTGAAACCCCATCTTTACTAACAATACAAAAATTAGCCGGTCGTGGTGGCGGGTGCCTGTAATCCCAGCTACTCGGGAGGCTGAGGAAGGAGAATCGCTTGAACCTGGGAGGCGGCTGTTGCAGTGAGCCAAGATCTCGCCACTGGACTCCAGCCTGGGTGACAGAGCAAGACTCCTTCTTAGAAAAAAAAAAAAAAAAGCAAATTCCTATTCTTCATAATAGAAGAACTGAGTCACAATCTCTGGGATTGGGAACTGGCAATTTGTTTTTGACCAGTTTCCTGGTTAATTTTACATACAACCTAAAATTTATGAATCACCAGTATAAGAGAAAGAACATATAGCTCAAAGTCAACAGTTCTGGTTCTATGGCTTGGGCACATCATTTTACTTTTTTGAGCTTCAGTTTCCATGCTGTAAAATGGGGCTTGAGAACTGTATTTCCCTTGCAATGTGGTTGTTAGATTGAAATAAAATTATGTGGGTGATGTCACCTCATAATAATAAAATGCCTTGCAGTGCTAAGTCATTGTTATTACTTTTCAAGACAGTGCATTTTCTTTTCAAAGAGCTTTTAACTGAATGAAAGTCCTTTTATAAATTGGTTGAGAGGTGTGTGGAATAGTCTTTAAGGCTTCTGGTCCTAGTTCTAACTTTGGAGATACTGTCAACATTATCAATTTACGTTGAATACGATATGGTTTTGATATACAATGATAAAGACTCCCTTGGATTTCTTTATGAGTCTAGCCTAGGAAGAGATATGTAAATAAATAATTTCAATGCAATTTGAAAATAATAATTATAATGGTCATAATAAAAATATTTAAATCAACAATTATTATAATTAACATATTTTGAGCATTATGATGTTCCTGGAACTCTGCTAAGTGATTATATTTTCTCATTTAAGCCTCATTACTACCCTGTAAGATGGGCATTATTATTTGCATTTTACAGATAATAAAATTGTGGCCCAATGAGGTAGAATGACTTGCTCAAGGGCGTACAGTCATAAATAGAAGAGCTCAGATCCAAATCCAAGTCTTGGTTGGGTGTGGTGGTTCACACCTGTAGTTGCAGCACTTTAGGAGGTGAGGCAGGAGGATTGTTTGAGGCCAGAAGTTCGAGACTAGCCTGGGCAACATTAAACAAAAGACCAAAAAAACCCTTAAACTCTATCTGTCTGATTCTATCTTTCTCCTCTTTCTATTGGTCTGTAGAGTTTCCAGCAAACTGTTAGGTTTGCATTTGCAATTCTGAGACCTAAGTCCCTAGGCTGAAAGAATCCTCCTTAATGCAGTAACTTTCAAAATCTTGACAGTAATCCACAGTGAGAACTTGATCTTACATCATGACTCAATGCACATACACACATACACAAAGGTACACACGTGTGTGTATGTATACCTGTCATAAAAAAACACTCAATACTCATTTTTACTGTGATGGTTTTTCTTTTCTTCCTTTTTTTTTTTGTCTGAGACGGCGTCTCACTCTGTCACCAGACTGGAGTGCAATGGTAGAATCTCGGCTCACTGCAACCTCCACCTCCTGGGTTCAAGCGATTCTCCTGCCTCAGCCTACTGAGTAGTTGGGACTACAGGCGCACGCCACCACACCCAGCTATTTTTTGTATTTTTAGTAAAGATAGGGTTTCACCATGTTGGCCAAGATGGTCTCAATCTCTTGACCTCAGATGATCCGCCCGCCTTGGCCTCCCAAAGTTCTGGGATTATAGGCGTGAGCCACCATGCCCGGCCTTGTTCCTTTTGTTTCATAAAAAATGTTTGTGGTGACTCCATTGATCTGATTACTTTTTGATGGGTCTGACTTATGGCTTGAAAATCCCACCCTAAGGGATATTGAAACCAGGTCTCTCTTTTATAGATGTGAAGACTGTGACTGGAGAGGGCAAACAATCTGGGGAGGGTCTAATTGGTAATCAGCAGGAATCAGCTACCACATGGCTAGCCAAGAGTTTTGTAATTTCTGTTTTTTCCCTATTCATAGGTTCTAAAATGACAGTCCTGTTAACAGAAAGAACAATCATTTTGTGGTCCAGCTGCCCTTGATTCAAATCTGAGTTCCACCCTGTCTAGCTATATGACTTGATGTATGACTTCATCTCTCTGAGCCTCTTTTCCTCTCTGGACAAGGCAGGTAACAATACCAGTGAGGAGGCTTGTGAAGGTGAATTGATATTAAGGCCCAGTGCCTGGCATACATTATGTGCTTAACATAGGGGAGACACCACAGGTAACTGGGGGAAATGTTAAGTAAGGGACAGTGAAGACTGAGAGTCACTTGTTAGGTGGTCATGAATGCAACCTCATTGGTTTCCAGAATCCAGTGCAGCCTTAAGATTTGAGATGCGGAGATAACATTTGTATATGTTTAGCAGTGTGGTTCAGTGGGGGAAAATGCTGGCCTTTGATCCAAACAGATGTGGCTATGAATCTCAGCTCCAGAACCTTCTAGCCTCAATCAACCTGTTTCTTCATCTGTAAACTGAAATATTAAAACTTCCTTCAAGAAGTTATTGTGGGATTCAACAAGGTATTTTCCCAGTATTTACCCCTTCCTTTCATAAATGGCCTAGAAATTTTATGGATCACCTTTGATTTTACCTTTTTATTATAGAAATTTTTGAACATACAAGAAAGTAAAAAGCATCCATATACTGATTCATATACACCAAGTTTCCTGAATTATGAAACCCGTTTGCATTGAATAGTTTAGTCTCTCCCCACAGTTGGCTAACATAGTGCCTAGCTGATAGTAAGCATTCAAGAAATATTTGCTGGTTGAATGAATGGATAGGGGATGAAGAATGACAAACCTCACTTCTGTCACCAATTACTTATAGCAGGAACCCAAACTCAAATGACTTCAGGGGCCAGACAGTCAGTGTAATTGGGTGAATTATGCTGGGGTAAGACAATAAGGAGTGAAGGGAGGATATATGGCTTCTAAAGGAACTTGAACTTAAATAAATTTTAACACTCTATGAAGGTCCACTCTCAAAAATCTGTGGGCTATCCATGATCTCTGATTTTTAGAATGCCTGTTACATGATTTGCACCATACTAGGCATTGAGACAAAGATATATCATGGACCAGTGAAAGGTAAACTGGAGAGTCCCACAGACCTAATCACCTGCTAAGTTGCTTTGGTTCACTAAGCCTCAGTGTTCTATCTGCAAATGCAAGTGATGAGACTGAATCTGCAGGATTGCTTAGGAGATGGTGGTAGGCAGCCTCTGAGATGACCCCCAGTGATTCCCCACTTCCTGTTACTCTCACTCTTGTGTGATCTCTTCCCCTTAAGTGTAGGCTCAATTTAGAGAGTTGCTTCTAATGAATAGGATATGGCAGAAGTGATGGGATGTCATTTTCAAGATTAGGTTATAACAATTGTGGCTGCTTTGTTGAGTGCTCTTGCTGTTGCTTGGATTGTTCACTCTGGAGGAAGCCCTGTCCTGAGGGAGTCCTCTGGAGAGTCTCATGTGAGTGAGCTGGGGAATGAATTTTCTAAGACCTACCAATAACCATATGTGGTGAGCTCAAATGCAGATCCTCATCCAGCTGAGTCTTCAGATGACGCCACTGCCCCAACCCACACCTTGACTGCAACCTCATGAGAGACCTTGAGCCAGTGGCACCTAGGTAACCAACACTCACAGTTTCTCAACCCACAGAAACAATCACTTGTTATGTGTGGTAACAGCCACTAAACAAGAAATCTTGATACCCTATAAACAAATGCTATGGCAAAAAAAAATGTACATGGAGTGTAGGAACCTGAAGGAGAGAGCTTCTAATACTGGAGTCAGAGAAAGATTCACAGAAGAAATGAGTATTGGGTTACATAAGATGACTAAGAATATGAGGCAGATAAATAGAATAAGAATATGCTTTGTAGGGGGAACAGCCAAGACACAAGCAGTGAAAGGAACAGCAAGTGTGGATGGTGTGGTGGTTACGGGGCAGGAGATGAGACAGAAGGCAGACCACAGAGGACCCTTATTCAGTAAATGTGCTTTATATTTGATTGACATTTCATTTTAGGATGCTCACTAGAATTGCATACTCAGAGAAGTAGGAGAGACCGTGGAAGTAAGGTAGTTCTTTGCCCACCTCCACTGTCTTTTCCAGGTAGTCCTCAAGAGAAAGTTAACTAAGATATTCACTAAGGGCTGGCATGGTGGCTTATGCCTGTAATATTTGTACTTTGGGAGGCCAAGGCGGGAGGATCACTTGAGCTTAGGAGTTCACAATCAGCCTGGGCAACATGGTGAGACCCCATATCTATAAAAAAATACAAAAATTAGCTGGGCATGGTGGCACATTCTTGTAATCCCAGCTCAGCTACTCTAGATGCTGAGGTGGGAGGATTGCTTGAGCCTGGGAGGCAGAGGTTGCAGTGAGCCGAGATCATGTCACTACACTTCAGCCTGGATGGCAGAGTGAGATCCTGTCTCAAAAAAAAAAAAAAAAAAATTATTAAGGTGTTTACCTAAGTCCATTGTCAATTATCTTATTGTTAAATAGACAAGGCAAGCAGCTGAGGAGGTTCATTTGACCCAGGTCATCTTGTATGAAAGTCCATACCTCGCACTTCTGCTGGCACCACTTTTGTTATGTAATAAAATCATGCTCCTCTTGAGCAGCTGGAATTTCCTTTAATCTGACAGACATTATGAATCACACATCTCTGATAAGGGTTTCCTACTTAGCCTGTGGAAAACTCAAGTTAATTTGTGTCCCAACTTCCTACTCTACCTTGGGAGAATCAGTCTTCCTCTGGCTTCATGCAACTATTCTAACTTAATTTTGCCACTCCCATTACTTTTTAAGACTATTTTCGTTGTATTGTATTGCAGATTTTTAAAATAGCTACTTCAAGATTTTTTGGGGAGTGGGATGTGGTAAACATAAATGTATATAAAGGGTTCTATTAATTCTTTGGAAATGAAAATGAGGAAAAGAAAGAATGACGCCTCATCTCCCTCAGTAGATACTTGAATTCCTACATTCTTAGGAAATACTACGAAAAGGAATGAAAGGTTTTGGGAGAAGATGGACAGTTACTTTTAGCACATGCACATTTGAGGTCCTCTGGAAACAGAGCTGTCCAACACTGAATTGGTTAGGTATGTAAGGAGCTCAGGAGTGAGGTAGATTCTGGAGAGAAAGTTTAGAAGTCATCACCCCAGTTGTTGAAGCCAATGGAGGAAAGAGACAGTTCTTTAAGAGTGGTGGCCTAGCCTCAAATGACAGCAATAGAAAGAGAAAAGATGTATGATCCTTTAAGAACGCAGAAATTATCCCATGACTGATGGCATACACATGTACGTACCCATTCACCCAAGCAGCTCACAAGTGAATTATATAACACCACATTGACACCTAATTTTAAATCATATGAATAGACATGAAGTGCCAATTTACACTCAGCACTAGAAATTCTTTCTGGGATATGTATTTATAGATTCATTTTCTTTTCTTATTGAGTTTATAAATCATTTATTTCCCTGTGGTTTAAAAACAAACATACAACATTATTTGGAGAAGTGATGGTCTGCTATAAAAGTTAGATGGTCAGTGCTAATGGGGAAATTTTGATCGCTTCAGGGTTGTTCTTTTCCATGCCTGGCACATGCAAGATGAAGCTAATTTGTATTATGAAATATAATGTGTTCTCTTTTTATTTTATTGAAATGCTTTAAAACTTAAGATCAGAGCTGGGTTAACAATATTTTCCAAGTAAAACACCATGAAGTACAAATATTACCAAGGACCTCCAAGTTCCCTGTTAAGTGCCCTATACATTTACCTGAAAAGGGATTTTTAAAAGTTTCCTCTATTCCTTACTCCCCACTCAGTGCTGGTTAATTAACCAATCATAGAGAAAAGATGAAAGTATGTGAACCTCAAATCCTTGTGTTCTGGAAAAAAAATATAGTCACAGAATAATGAAAATAAATTTCAACTAATGAGAACCAGGAACAATGACCACTGGAAATAGTGAAAACAGTTGGATCAAACAGGTAAAAACTTCACAGAAAATTAGCAGTGCATTGGTCTGGCTTTGCTTCTGTGTCTCCTTAAGGCCTATGTCTTGGTTGGATGACTTATTGGTGGGAGCAGGGGGAGCTCTTTTCTTCAGAGCACATGGTTTAAATGTTCTTTCAACTTTGTTGGCTAACAGGTTGTTTAATATGCCTTTTCACCTGGCTTCCACCTCTTTACATACATATTAAAAGTCCCTGCCTTGTGCCGCAGTCCACCATCTGGAAACAGCCTGTCCCTTATTCAGCCAGCACAGACACTCCATCCTCCCTGATATTGCATAGCAGGGAGATGAGGTTTAGAGTTGTATGACTTGCTTGACTTGGAAGTGGAACTGGATTTGTTCCATTTTAAATGCTGCTTGTGGCAGTCTATGGCAGGCAAAACTTTTGTCCTCTTTCTAGGTATTAGGGTGGGATAAATTCTCCAGCCTTCTTTGCAGTTAGGTTGGGGCTTGCGTTGGAGTTCTTGCCAACGGAATGTGCACAGAAATGATGTCCACTAGTGGTTCTCACGCGATAATGCATATAATGAGTCATCCCATCACTCAGGGATCTTGTTGAAATGCAGATTGATTCAGTAGGTCTTGGGTGAGGCCCATGATTCTGCAGTTCAATAAGCTCTTAGATAATAGTAGTGCTGCTGGTTTTATGGACAACACTTCAAGTAGTAAGAACGTACACCAATTCCAACCTGGCCATGAAATATCATGTGCAGTCTTCCAAGATTTCTCAACTTTATCTGTACAGCTACAAGTAAAGCACTTGGAATGGCAAAGTGCTTCCCTCAATGGATGGAAGGAGACTGGATCCCTCTGACACTGACTGGAAGAGCTCTGCTAAGCAAAGCTGCGAGCTCATGAAAGACTGTGAGGAGAGTAAGAGGTAACCTTTTATTGTGTTAAGTCATTAATGTCAGGGTTTACTTGTTACTACAGCATGGCTTCCTCTAACACCTCCTCTTATCAACTGCCTTTTCTGAGTCTTTCCTTGACTCATGATTTTGAGTTAACTTAGTAAACTTACCAAAGGCTGACTTTGCACCAAGAATCATTATAGGTATTGGACAATTTAGAAGATGGAGGAGGTGAAGTCATTTTTTCCTAAGGAGCTGGGAGAGGAGATAAGAAATGGGATCAAATAATGAACAACAAGTTTCAAAGGGATCAGAGTCCAATAAAACCTGCTGCCTGAGCTCTTAAGAGAGAAATGGAAATCCTAGTTGTGGACATCAGGCTTTCTAGAAGTGATTGTACCAGCATCAGCCTTGAAAGGTGAGTAGAGTTTGAATTTATAACGATTAGGATAAGAGCACATTGGAGGAGTTAAAGTCAGGAAATGGTAGGAAGGTACACAGGAAATGTGGGACTTACCATTGGGATCCAGTATAGGGTGAAGAATTGGAGTCATGGTATATCCAACAGAAATGAAGGTCAAGGTTGTATCATAGAATACTTTGAATGGCAATTTGAGGAGCATGGATTTATCCTGAGGATAGAAGAGAACTCTTGGGTTTCAGTAGGAGTATGATCTCACTGGATATAATGAGGAGGGGTGTGTGGCTCTGGTACCACACTGTCCCTACTCCCAGGGTCTGTTGCAATAGTTCAGGTATAAGAGACTGAGGTCCAGCAAACTAACACAGGAATAGGAAACCAAACACCACGTGTTCTCACTCATAAATGGGAGCTGAACAATGAGAACACATGGACACAGGGAGGGGAACTTCACACACTGGGGCCTGACGGGGTGTGGGGAGAAAGGGGAGGGAGAACATTAGGACAAATACCTAATGCAAGCAGAACTTAAAACCTAGATGACAGGTTGATAGGTGCAGCAAACCACCATGGCACATGTATACCTAGGTAACAAACCTGCACGTTTAGCACATGTATGCCAGAACTTAAAGTAATATTAAAAAAAAAAAAAAAGAGGCTGAGGTCTGAGCATAAAAATGAAAAAGACAAGGAAATCTGACAACACTGGGAGAAAGATAGAGAAGCACCTCCCCATTCCACTCCACCTCCTGTTCAGAAACCAGGGTGCTGCATCTCTGAGATGTTGTGTCTTGACATGTAACCACTGTGTCTTAGTTACATGTAACAAAGTCAGTAAGCCATGGTGTTAGGTCTCAAACCCCTGGCTTCTTGCTCCAAGCTCACTGTTTCCACTTGAGTACAAGGTTGTTGCCAGTGTCATAGGTGCCCTCTAAAGTTGTACTCGGTGAGCTGGATCTAAGTACAGCGTAATTCACATCTTGCAGTGTGACCACCTTTGCAAATTTAATTTCAATAGTTTTGAGTCACCGCAGCTGGGAAATTTATTGGAACTCTATTTCACTATACTTGCCAACAGCAAGTTTAAGATACACTTTAAAAAGACATTGACTACTCTAAAGGTGCTTCAACCAAACCTGCTGCTATTTCTTTGGGGTCTGTACCACACCTGGGTGAGAGGGTTTAGGCTGGTTGGTTCTTTCTTTCTTTCTTTCTTTCTTTCTTTCTTTCTTTCTTTCTTTCTTTCTTTCTTTCTTTCTTTCTTTCTCTCTCTCTCTCTCTCTCTCCCTTCCTTCCTTCCTTCCTTCCTTCCCTCACTCCCTCCCTCCCTCCTTCCTTCCTTCATTTCTGTCTCCCTTCCTTTTCTTTTCTTTCTTTCTCTCTTCCTCTCCTTCTCTCTTCCTTTCTGTCTCTCTCTTTCCTTCCTTCCTTCCTTCCTTCCTTTTTTTTGAGGCAGGGTCTCACTCTGTCACTCAGACTGGAGTGTAAAAGGGAGAACTTTCTGCAAATGTTGTCAGACAGAAATTTGTTTGAATCTTATGTCTGCCACTTCCTAACCATGTGATCTGGAACAAATAATTTAACATTCTGGAGCCAAGGTTTCTACAGTTTAAAATGGGGAGGGTGATTACCTGCCAAAATTATATGAAGGTTCCATGAGATGATGGTGATGAAGTTCTGAGCACAGTGCATTGCACCCAGTGCTGAAAGTCCAGTCAGTGTCCATGCTGCTATCTCTATCCTGGGTATACTAATGAGAGCAATGTTAGCTGCTCTAATGAACACATCCAAAAGTTTCAGTGACCTTAAAGTAATAAAACACTATTTTTCACTCACCAAGCTGTTGATATGGATGTTCCTGGTTGCCAGAAAAGCTTTCACATGGTGAGTCAGAAACCCTGCCTCCTTCTTCCTGTGGCTTCTTTCTCACCTAAGATGTGAAAAGACAGGATGGAGAAGGGATGCCTTGGACCAGGAGTGAGACATGTCACTTCTGCTCACTGGTGTAAAGTGGTCACATGACCACCCACGAGACACAAGAGGTGCTGGGAAATGTAATCACTGACATGGCAGCTACTTCCCAGTGACAGTTCTACACTATGGAAGGGAAGCAGTTAGCTGTCCCTACCGTAGGAGGGGGAATTCTGAGGCAGGACTGGGATATGGGCCAAGGAGCTGGGTTTATAGTGGTGAAAACAACATGTCAGATTCACATTTCTTTCCTCTCTGTCTCTTCTAGAGCTCAATCCAGCAGATCCTGTCCCACTTGGAACCTGGCTATGAGTGAGAAAACATCTGTGGTTGGAAAATGGGGCTGGTGATTCAGGCCTGTTTGGGAAGAAGATGCTCTTCGATGCTTTGCTCAACAAACACCTCCCTTCTGCAAGGAGGTGAGAGGTCATCTGTCTGTCTACTTTGACACTTTCACCCACTGAACTTCAGGGCTTAAGACACCTTCCCCATAAATTGGAGTGAGCTCGGCACAAACTGTCCCTGAATTTGACCATAACTGACTCACCAAAGGTCTGAGTAGGGGAGAAGGCAAAAGCAGACAAACAGGCACTGCGGACTTTGCCATCCCAGACCTGTGTCATGTAAACAGGCTGTCTGCTTCACAGCCAAGGAATGAGCCCTGGACGTGGGTCGGAACTGAGCCTTAACAGCTAATACCCAGAGCCTTTGACTGTGGACGACTGTGTTCAAAGGGGCAGGCTGCCCACTACTAGGGCACGGAGGAGAGGCAGGATGTGGGGAAAGAGTGTGGTTTTGGAATCAGACACAACTGGTCCCCGCCACTTACTCAGCCTTGTGACCTTGGATGAAAAAGTCTCTTATTCTTTCTAAGGCTCAGTTTCCCCAACTGTGAAATTGACATAACACTATGGACTTCAAAAGGCTTTACCGGCAAAACAATTTATAAAACAATTTATTCAACAATTTATTCAGGCACTTAGCACAGTGCTAGCACATAGATATAAGTAATAGTTTTTTTCTCTGTTCCTTCTACGTGGAGGAGAGGCAACTGTTGTCTCTTCAAGTTAATTAATTTGAAAATATCCAATAGCAACCATTTCTTAAATTCCTCTTATGAGCCATTTAGTTTTGCAACAACTGCAAGATAGACAGTATTATTCCCATTTTACAGATACGGACGTTGAGGCTCAGGGAGTATACCAGATATAGTGACTTTGATCTTCTCATTGCCCTGACACTGAGGAGAGAGAGATAACAAAATTAAAAGAAACAGTTGGAGGAATAAATGTCAAATATAGGAGGCTGGAAGCATAGTCTCTAACCTCAGTCTGGCCTTGGATAATAGCATTTTCATCTTGCTACAGCAGTAGCAGACACCAGCTGGGTGCCCTCCCCCTATTTTATTCATTTGTATGTTCATTGAGCAATTTATCTATTGCTAATTCCTTAGCAAGCATTTACTGTGAGCTTCCTTTTATTATTACTCTTATTATTATTCATTTTAGAGACAGGGCTATGCCATTATGTTGCCTAGGCTGGAGGGCAGTGGTTATTTACAGGTGTGATGCCGCTACTGATCAGCATGGGAGTTCTGACCTGATTCATTTCTGACCTGGGCCCATTCGCCCCTCCTTAGGCAACCTGTGATGCCCCACTCCCAGGAAGTCACTGTATTGATGCTGAACTTAGTGTGGGCACTTCATGGGCACAGCACACTACAGCCCATAACTCCTGGGCTCAAGTGATCCTTCCACCACAGTCTTTCCAGCAGCTGGGACTACAGGTACATGCCATTGTGCTCAGCTACTGTGAACTTCCTATGTCCTCAAATCCTGCTACTCAAAACATAATTCCCAAGCCGGAAGCATCAGCATCACTGAGAGCTTATTAGAAATGCTGATTCTCAGGCCTAACCTCGGACCAACTAAACCAGAGAATCTGCATTTTAACAAGATCCCTGGGTGATTCACAGCATATATGAAAGATTGAAAATTGCTATCCTTGATGCTTGTCTTTCTCTCTTTTTATCTTTTTTGAGATGGAGTCTCACTCTGTCACCAAGGCTGGAGTGCAGTGGCATGATCTTGGCTCACTGCAACCTCCACCTCCCAGTTCAAATGATTCTCCTGTCTCAGCCTCCCAAGTAGCTGGGATTATAGGCACGTGCCACCATGCCCAGCTAATTTTTGTATTTTTAGTAGAGATGGGGTTTCACCATGTTGGCCAGGCTTGTCTTGAAGTCCCGACCTCAGGTGATTCACCCGCCTTGGCCTCCCAAAGTACTGGGATTACAGGTGTGAACCACCACGGCTGGCCTCCTTGACGCTTTCCTATCTTAGTGAAATACTTATTGGGAGGACTTCCAGTACTGCTACCTTCCTTATTGTGAGTTGGAAAAAAACTGAAAAAGTCAAAGTGTTTTTTTCAATTCTCTCACTCAACAATAATCACCATTGAAGACTCCTGTGACCAACTCTGTGGGGATTTCCCCCCACCAACAAGCAGTCAGTTCTGTAGCAGACACCAGCTGCGTGCCCTCCAATCCAACTCAATTCTGACGTTATCTACCTGGAGGTAGTGTCAGATTTCACAGGTTGAGGGCTCAGTCCCACATGACTGCCCCCAACTTATGATACCAGTCAAAAGCCCCAGGTTGTTTAACTTGTGCTTCTGACTGACCGTCTATGTCTGGGATCCCCTGAACCCTTTTTTGTGTATGATTAATTTGCTGGAGCAGAGCTTACAGAACTCAAGGAAACACTTAATGTTTACGGGTTTATTATTGTATTAGTTCGTTTTCATGCTGCTAATGAAGACATACCTGAGACTTGGTAATCTATAAAGGAAAGAGGTTTAATGGACTCGCAGTTCAGTTCCACATGGCTGGGGACGTGTCACAATCATGGCAGAAAGTGAAGGGGAAGCAAGACATGTCTTGCATGGTGGCAGGCAAGAGAGACAGCATGTGCAGGGGAACTGCCCTTTATAAAACCATCAGCTCTCATGAGACTTATTCACTATCACGAGAACAGAATGGGAAAAACCAGCCCCCATGATTCAATTACCTCCCACCAGGTCCCTCCTATGAAACGTGGCGATTATTACAAATTCAGATTTGGGTGGGGACACAGCCCAACCATATCAGTTATATTGGGTATTACAAAGGATACGGATGAAGAGATGCATAGCTCAAGGCATGGGGGAAAGGGCACAGAGCTTCCATGCCCTCTCTGAGTGTACCACCCTCCAGGAACCTCCATGCGTTCAGCTATCCAGAAGCTCTCTGAACTCCACCCTTTTAGATTTTTATGGAGGCTTTATTATGTAGGCATGATCGATTGAGTAAACCATTGGCCATTGGTGATCAACTTGACCTTCGGCCCTTCTCCTAACTCCAGAGGTTGTGGGTGGGGCTGAAAGTCCCAACCCTCTAATCGTGTCTTGGTGACTAGCCCTCATTCTGAAGTTACCTAGGGCCTGCAAGCCATTAGTCAAGTCATTAGCATACAAAAACACATCGCTTTGCAGATTCCAAGGATTTTAGGAGTTGTATGCCAGTAACAGGATGGAAGATTAAATATATATTTTACAATATTACATTAATCCACACAAGGAACAATGGGGCACCTCTAGAACACAATTTTTTTTTTTTGTTGTTCACTTCAGTGCGCCTGTGATCATCTGGACCAGGGATGTGCAATCTTTTGGCTTCTCTGGGCCACGTTGGAAGAAGAAAAATTGTCTTGGGCCGCACATAAAACACACTAACAGTAATGATAGCTGATGAGCTAAAAAAAAAATTTTTGCAAAAAAAATCTCGTAATGTTTTAGGAAAGTTTATGAATTTGTGTTGGGCTGCATTCAAAGCCATCTTGGGCTGCATGTGGCCCGTGGGCCCCAGGTTGGAAAAGCTTGGTCTGGAGCCTGGGTGACCACTCCTTCCTATGCGTGCATATGTGGTATACACCTCTAGACCTTAACAGAATGGAAAGCGAAGCAAAGAAGGCTTCGATCTTAGCAAGTGTTTAGGGGCCCTAATCTCCTCATCAGCTGCACCCTACTTGTGGTCCTGGGGATTCAGCTGGAGGCAGAGAGGCAGTGCCTGAGCCCTGAGACTTCTATACATGGTGTCCAGTATATTTCTTGTTGTATCACGATAGCACCAGGATTAACCCATAGTTAACCTTAGCATCACAGTGATTATGTGAACTTGGGATAGCTCTGCCTCATCTAACCAGGCCAGGCACCACTTATGGGGATTCCAGAGTCATTAAATATGGAAAATGGTAAAAGCTATGAATTACTTCCTGCCTCATTTGGAAGAAGCTGGCTATTTAATAGGCAGCAATTCAAGATTCAGCAGAGGAGATAGGGCCTGGCATGCACTGACTGTGTTCCCATGAACACGCAGGAAACCTTGACATTATTTACAATTAGGGAGCATCTGCTGCATGCCACGCAGCAGAAGGAGTGATGGCACATCACCTTGTTTCATTCTTATGATATCTTTAGGTAGGCAGCATGATTTCCATTTTCAGAAGAGTTAACTGAGGCTCAGAGAGACCGTGTGACTTGCCCATGTCACATAGACAATCAATGGTAGTGCAGGGCTACATCCATGCATTTTTCAAAACTTGGCATGGGGATTTTAATAAGAGAAATCATGCATTTTTTTACAATTAGAATGAGAATTTACATTCAAATAAAGGTCACTTTCATTAATGGGGTTTGGGAATGTAGGATGTTATTCTCCTGCTACTTCCAAGGGAACTGCAGGAGAATGTGTAGGAGGATGAGCAAAGTTAGTCAAGAATGGGTGCAGAGACAGTCTTGGATATGTTCCACTCTTGTTACTGATATATCACAGCCATCCTGCTCCTTGACTTCCCCACTTCAGCTTGAAAGAGCTCACCATGGACCAAGAAGGTGGCAGGTCCTGGATGAAATGCACTGCCTTAGTGTTTGTGTTTCCTCCAGCTTTCAGGCCCATGAGTGTCAGTTGCACGTCTCCACTGATTCCCTGGCAGGTGGCACAAGCAGCCCAAACAACCACTAGGGAGGCTTTGTTGCTGCCAGAGTTTTGAGCTGAGTTCCGCCACCCTCAGGAGCCTGATTTGGAAGCTTGGAGCCTCGTGTAAGACAAAAGTCATTCTGTGGCCCTAAGCTTCGGAGGGAAGTGTCGACATCTTGCTAATTAACACAAAAGAGGTGTTGCTCCCTATACACTCTTCCTTTGGAAGCAGAGAGTGGAGTCAACGTAAATTGAAATTTAGATTAGGATCCCCACTCCTCCTTTGATTAGCTCAGTGATTTTTGTCAAAGTCAAGCAACCTCTCTGAGTCTCAGGTGACTTCATTTCTTCGGTGGAATGTTCACATGAGAGATGCTGTCAATGTCTTAGTACAGGCCTTAACTCCAAATGGGCATTCAACAAATAATTGCAGTTATTATCCCGTTTTGCTACATGAAGTTTACTGAAATATAAACACATTATATTCATTACAACATTTTCAGTCGTAAGTAACAAAACTCAGCTTAAAACTAACCTAAACTAATAAATAAAAGTTTATTTACTCAGCAAGACCAACTTTAGGTGCAGCTGGATTCAGGGATTCCAACAGTGACATCAGGGCCCAGCTTCTCTTCACCCCTTAGTTCAGAGTCCCTGTGGGTATTGGCTGTATCCTGTAGACAGGCTGTGGCCACCCACAGCTCCAGATTCACATATTTTCCAGCTTATTAATTCCCAATGCCCATTTATCAATCCAGGGAAGATTCTGATTGGCCTTGCTTAGATTACACAACTTATACCTGGACCAATCATTGTTGCTAGAGGCATAGAGCACTGAGATTGGCTAATCTGGAGTCACATGACCAACTCTGTGATGAGGAAGGGGATGTTGGTAGATGTTCCCAGCTCAGCTGGGAAGACATAGACTGGAGACGAGCGGTTCTTCAATGTCGTTAAGGATGCTGGGCAGAAGAAAACAAAGCAGTATCTACCTCAAGAGCCTTACAGAAAGAGGTATTTGCTCCTGACTCTTCCCTACGTCTCCCTATGAGTCAGTCCTAGTCCAAGTAAATTTGTTTCTAAAGTCATTCAGGAGAATTCTGTTGGCTTAGAAATACATATAGCTTCCATCAAAGTAAAACAATTTGCAGAAGAGTTGCTGTTGAGCTGTATGAATCTGAATTGTAAGTAGGACCCCCAGGCAAAGTCTGTGACTTTGGCTTAAAACACATGGAACTCAGAGCAAAATTTCACTCAGCCAGCTGGGTGTCACATGGATGTGACCTGCTTCAGTTGCTTTAAGACCAATGCCGTGCACTGGTCTTAAAGCCACACACCCAATGCCGTGCACATCAGTATCGAAGGGCACATGGGAACTGTTCTACCAGTATTCTGAATGCCCCCTTTATTTCACCCCCCCCAAACTTTTCCAAAGCGGTAACAGCCACACACCCAAAGTCTACCTTATGTCACACGGATAGTTCTTTGACTCTGTAAGCTATAAACTTGCCAGCTCTTTCTTTGCAAACATTTGCACATTGTGCTAGCTTGAGGTTGAGAAGGTCAGGATTTGCCTTTGTAAACTGATAAGGATATTTCTGTTTCGATCCCTGTCAGTCCTTTGCAGTGGTAAGAACCACAGTCTTCCTTGTGAGCTTTTTTTCTAGTAGTTATTTTATTTGTTTCACAAATACTTGTTGAACACCTGTTTTGTGTAACAGCCTGTGTTAGAAGATGAAGCCCACACATGTGAGCCAGATGTGAGCTGTCCTTCATCGCCTTGCTCTACTTCTTCAGGCCCTCCTCCCTTTTCCCACCCCTGCCAATGTAGAGAAGGCTTCCAGCACCTCTCTTTACTCAAGAGTTCTAAAGGGAGATGGAGGAAGGAGATTACTTTGCACGCCTTAGCAAGCAATTTACAACATTCCCCTGCAACATTTTCATCATTCGAGGTTGGTTCTAGGACATGGCCATGTGCTAGAGTCGTGAGTTTCCTGCTTTCCCTTTTCCTCAGCCTTGCTGGCCTCAGTTTCTTCCATTACAGTATCCACTTCCCTCCCCCATTCCCACATATTCGGCACTCTTTTTTATGAAGTAGATCAATTAATCTATACCTGAGCTTTAACTTCCATTCTTATATATGCAAAAGGCATAGTAATGGTTAGAAGACTAAAGGACCCCCAGTTTCCAGAATGCATGCTCCTTATAAAGCAATGTTAATGTGATAGTTATCAGGCCCCATTTAGCACCCAAAGGGCATGGCAGCATTGCCCAAATGTGGACTGAGAATCTCTGCTCCAAGATGCTGGTTAAGAATTAAAATTCTCGGCCAGGCGCAGTGGCTCACACCTATAATCCCAGCACTTTGAGAGGCCAAGGCGGACGGATCATTTGAGGTCAGGAGTTGGAGACCAGCCTGGCCAACATGGTGAAACCCCGTCTCTACTAAAAATACAAAAATTAGCCAGGCATGGTGGCTCACGCCTGGGTAGTCTCAGCTACTCAGGAGGCTGAGGCACGAGAATCTCTTGAACCTGGTGAGAGGTGACCGCACGCTGGCAGTCCTCGCAGCTCTTGCTTGCTCTTGGCGCCTCCTCTGCCTGGGCTCCCACTTTGGCGGCACTTGAGGAGCCCTTAAGCCTGCCCCTGCACTGTGGGAGCCCCTTTCTGGGCTGGCCAAGGCCGGAGCCGGCTCCCTCAGCTTGCAGGGAGGTGTGGAGGGAGAGGCGCCTGCGGGAACTGGGTGCTTGTGGGCCAGCGCCAGTTCCGGGTGGGCGTGGGCTCAGCCGGCCCGCACTCGGAGCTGCCGGCTGGCCCTGCCAGCCCCGGGAAGTGAGGGGCTTAGCACCCAGGCCAGCAGCTGCGGAGGGTGCACTGGGTCCGCCAGCAGTGCTGGCCCACCAGCACTGCGCTCGATTTCTCGCCGGGCCTTAGCTGCCTCCCTGCGGGGCAGGGCTCAGGACCTGCAGCCTGCCATGCCTGAGTCTCCTCCCCTCCTCCCCTCCGGCCCCGCCGCGCCATAGTGGGCTCCTGCGCGGCCTGAGCCTCCCTGACGAGTGCTGCGTCCTGCTCCATGGTGCCCAGTCCCATCAACTGCCCAAGGGCTGAGGAGGGCGGGCGCACAGCGCCCTGGGACTGGCAGGCAGCTCCACCTGTGGCCCCAGTGCGAGATCCACTGGGTGAAGCCAGCTGGGCTCCTGAGTGGTGGGGACTTGGAGAATCTTTACGTCTAGCTAGGGGATTGTAAATACACCAATCGGCACTCTGTATCTAGCTCAAGGTTTGTAAACACACCAATCAGCACTCTGTGTCTAGCTCAGGGTTTGTGAACGCACCAATCCACATTCTGTATCTAGCTACTCTGGTGGGACTTGGAGAACCTTTGTGCCCACACTTTGTATCTAGCTAATCTAGTGGGGACGTGGAGAACTTTTGTGTCTAGCTCAGGGATTGTAAACACACCAATCAGCACCCTGTCAAAACGCACCAATCAGCTCTCTGTAAAACAGACCAATTGGCTCTCTGTAAAATGGACCAATCAGCAGGATGTGGGTGGGGCCAGATAAGCGAATAAAAGCAGGCTGCCAGAGCTAGCAGTGGCAACTGGCTCGTGTCCGTTTCTGCACTGTGGGAGCTTTGTTCTTTTGCTTTTCGCAATAAATCTTGCTGCTGCTTACTCTTTGGGTCCGCAGTCTTTATGAGCTGTAACACTCACCGGGAAGGTCTGCAGCTTCACTCCTGAAGCCAGCGAGACCACGAATTGGGAGGAACGAACAGCTCCAGACGTGCCGCCCTAAGAGCTGTAACACTCACCCCGAAGGTCTCCAGCTTCACTCCAGACCCAGCGAGACCACGAACCCACCAGAAGGAAGAAACTCCGAACACATCCGAACCTCAGAAGGAACAAACTCCGGACACGCCCCATTTAAGAACTGTAACACTCACGGCGAGGGTCCGCGGCTTCTTTCTTGAAGTCAGTGAGACCGAGAACCCACCAATTCCGGACACACTGGGAGGCGGAGGTTGTAGTGAGCAGAGCACACCACTGCACTCCGTCCTGGGCAACAGAGTGAGACTGTTTCCAAAGAAAAAAAAATAATTAAAATTTTGGAGCCCTACCCCAGGTAAACAGAATGAGCATCTCTTTGGGGAAGAGTAGTTGTTCTCAACTCTGTTGGGCTATAGGATTCACCTGGAGAGCTTTTGTCTTCTTGTTTTGTTTTTCACTTGTCCCCAAGTGATTGAAATAACGGAGCCAGGATTGCCAGTCTTTGGATTAGAGGCACCTGCATTTTTACAAGCATCTCAGTGACTCTTACTCAGCTAATGTTTGCATTATAGAAGTTTAGAGTATAAAATATTTTCTTCTGGAGTTCAGGGAAGGTGGAGTGAGGAGAAAACTTCCTAGAGGAGGTGAGTGGTTTTGTGGGTGAAATTGGGAAAAGTGAATGGGGTTTCATTAGTTGTGGGGAAAGGGGAACATGGACAGTTTAAATCATCACATGTCTAAATTCTAGGTTATTTAAAACAGAGCTAGTGGTAGCCCAGCTTTGAAAGTAGATCCAACTCTAAAATGACATCGTTATTTGCTTGTAAGCCTTTAAAATACTACTCATCCTTCCCATGATCATACACCCTTTTCCTCCCTCCTAAGGAGACAAATTCACGGGTACAGTCACTAAGGGTCGTGGATTTTTCTAAAACTTCTGCCCCACTGATGCAGTAAGTCATGAAAATATTCCAGACATCCCAATATTTAAATCTTCAAATTCCATTTCCAAGATGACCTGGCATTTGAAAGTGACAAAGGTAGGTTGACAACCGCAAGTTTCAGCTGAGCGTTTAAATAGTAAGGCCTCCACTTCCCAGGTGGCCAATAACACCAGCTCTCATCAGAGTGTGCTAGGTCAGGCGTGCACACCGCACCAAGCCAGCTGAGGCCAAGCTTGATAACAATGAGTCAGTACTGAGATCAGGCCGCTGATTGCTTTTTCTCAACTTAATGCTGTTTGTTTAACACCAGTGAGAGTCCTTATTAAGGGCTGTTAACACTCTGAAATTGGTGTTTGTTGAGCTTGCCAAAGTGGTAAGTGATGCTGTGTTTACTCTCTTGTTCTCAAGGCTGATGGAGAAGCCTAAAACAGTTTTGAAGTGCTTCGCTCTAATTAAGATACTAGTGAGTTCCAGAAATAAGCCAATGGTTTGAGAACAGAGTCACGAAGGCTAAAAAAAAGTTTGCAAATGTTTGTTGGCTTGTAATGGATTTGCTTGATGATAACCACAAAGCATACACACACACACACGCACGCACACACACACACTACCCACTCATACACACACATTTCACTGTGTCCAAATATGTCTTAAGGTCTGTGCTCTTTTACTGTCAGCTCTGAGTGTACAATGCAAGTGCTTTCTTTCCCAACCATGTGAGTGAGTTGTGTGCGCTTGTGTTCAGAAGGAGAGAAAACGTCAGATGGCTGGAGACATAAAGTGAGGGACTGCTTTCCCCAAACGCGTGCCCTCTAACATAAGCAAATGCTGGCTTTCCTGGAGAGCTAGCTTTCTTCAGGACTCCTATCCACTGTGACTCCAAATGGGTATGCCCATGGAACTTGCTAGTTATTGGGTTGAGGCCACCTCTCCGTTGGTGAAGTATACATGTTTCTTCTGCCTGTGAGCTGCCTGCAATGGTATTAGCCACATTCTTAGTGCCTTGATATTAGGTTACCTGTGGCCTCTTGTGGAATTCTAAGACTTAACCAACAGACTCCTGCACGTTTTGGAAGCCCTAGAACCAAAGCTGGAGAGGGAAGATAAGGTGGTGGTGGCCAGGTTTATTGGTGCATGCTTGTAATCCCAGCACTCTGGGGGGACGAGGTGGGAGGATCCCTTGAGGTCAGGAGTTCAAGAGCAGCCTGGGCAACGTAGCAAGATTTATCTCTACAGATAAAAAAAATAAAGATGGCAATAAATAGTCATATAACTTATTGCCCAAACGAAAACCTTTTGAGAGTGAAGGGATATGCGATGAATAATTATGCCAGGACTGCAACTAAGGGCTGTCTTGGGGGGGACATTTGGTCTTCCTCGTAATAAACAGGTTAATATTTATTGAGCCCTTACTACAAGCTAGGAATTTAATTCATGCTTTAAAATACTCTTCTCTTTAATCCTCACAGTAACCTTATTCTGTGGATATTTTTATTTCCATTTTAGAGATGAACAAATGAGGGCTCAAGGTGTAACTCAGGTTAACTTATTCTTTAATCATACCCTGGTAAGGGTAGACGTGAACAAGGATTGGGACTGAAGCCTGTGTTATTCCAAAGTGCGTGTGCATTGCACTATTGGCATGATTTCTCATCCTGTAATTCAGTGATTTTTTTTTTCTTTTTCTTTTTTTCCAAACTGGGTCCTAAGCAGTGCTAGGGAGCCAGTTAGCTGCCAGGTGCATGCCTGATGGCAAGGAGGAGACCAGTGAGGAGCACCTTCCAAAGAAGGCTCCATCTTCATGAGCAATGTGCTGGCCAGCTGGATGGGAGCTCATTTTGGGGAGGGAGGGGTCTGCACTATTGAAAGAAAAAGGGAAGAAAGACAGGAAAAGAAGCAGGAGGAAGAGGAGGAGAGAAGGAGTGTGAGGAAGAAAAGGAAAGAAAGGAAAAGGAGGTAGGGACGGGAGAGAGGCAGGAAGGCAAGAAAGGAGTAAGAAAAGACCATCATTCTAATTTAAGCCCCTCATTTTAAAATAGAAAAACTGAGTTTCGGAGAGAGAAAATTTCTTATCCGAAGTTGCATAACAAATCGTAAATAGAGGAAACAATGGTCTGCAAAGTCTAGGATTTTTTATTTTCAATGCTTTTTTTTCCTACATTTTGCTGTGTAGTGAACAATGTTGAGAAAACATGTTGCTGGGGGGAGCTATTTCCATATTTCACCTGTTTTGACATTGGCAGTGAATATCTGGTCCTTAGGGAAGCTTTTCTTTCAAAGGGAGATAAAACTTTTTAAATATGGAGCAGGAAAAGCTGTCACAGATTTCAGATACACTATGGAAGAGGTTTTAAATAAAGACAAGTGTGTGCGTGTTGAATTTTAATCGTGAAGTGTAGCATTATTGAAATGCTTTCTTTTTCCTTTTAATCACCATAGTGCTGAACTATTTAAAGAACATTAAATGATACTAATTTAGGTTGGAACGTGGAAAAAGCTACAATCACTTCTCAGTGAACTAGGATCGGGGATTGGAGTAGAAAACTACAGAATATTGGTCGAGGGAACTCACAAAAATAAAAACATAGCAGAGACTTAAACAGTCATTACCCCTCAACCCACAGAGGCTTCCTAATAGCTGGTTAACTTAAGTGAGAGACTTCTCTAAGACAGGAGTAAATTTTGGGGCTGGGCCTCTTGGAGAGGGACAAGGGGGGAAAATCCCAACAGACAAAGCTCTGGGCTCCATCCCAAGCTTCCGTAGAACTGCTCCACTTTAATCTTCACATATTTTGAAATATTTACTATGTATTAGGGACTTTTCCGAACATTGCACACGTGCTAATTTAATCTTTACAACCCTGTGAGGTTGACATTGTTATTATCCTCAAGGTCAAACGGCTAATAAATTGTAGAGCTGGAATTGAGACCAAGGCAATTCAATTCTGAGTGTATGTCCTCAACTGCATGCCACACTCACTCTGCAATAATCATCTTTGCAATAATCATCTGGAGGCAAAGCTGTAGACTCGGCATGCACGAGTGGCCATCTACAACACTTCTTGGTGTTGTGCATGTTGGACAGCAGATTATGCCCTTTAGCCGTGGGATGTGGTACTAGGGTAGCAGTGGGCGTGGTGTTTCCTTCTCCTTGAAATTCTTCTCTTTGGCTGGGTGCGGTGGCTAACACCTGTAATCCCAACACTTTGTGAAGCCAAGGCTGGTAGCATTGCTTGAGCTCAGGAGTTTGAGACAAGCCCGGGCAACATAGCAAGACCTAGTCTCTACTAAAAATAAAAATAAAATCAGCCAGGCATGGAGGTGCACACCTGTAGTGTCCCAGCTACTCGGAAGGCTGAGGTGGGAGGATCACTTGAGCCCGGAAGATGGAGAATGAAATAAGCTGTGATCACGCTGCTGCACTCCAACCTGGGAGACAGAACAAGATCCAGTCTCGAAAAAAAAAAAAAAAAAAAAAAAAAAATTTTTTTTTTAAATTCTTGCTCCTGAGCCTTGACCATGGTGTATTTGGGAAGTAAGAAAAGGAGTGTTGAGAGAGGTTGTTGATAAGCCCATTCTCAGCAAATTCCCCTAGACTCTTCGGCAGATGTTGCAGTGTGAGTTAGATGGTTAGGTTATGAGATGCCTGATTTCTGCTGATCAGCTTTGAACTTTGGGGTGATGCTTTTCTCTGAGCTGAATCTTGGCAGGGTATACAAACATTGACTTCTTGAGTATGTAAACCTGGTTAAACTTTTCAAACCAGGAATATAATAATTGAAAAATCTGTTTTACTCTGCTATAATCATGCATTTCAGGAAATCCAGGAGCCAACAGAGAAAGATATTTCAGAATGGGAACAGATGTCAACCTTTTGCATTTTAAGAGTAGTGACATAAAATGTTCATTTTACCCTGGAAATTAGCCCACACGTTAATGCTGGAATTTTAAAAATTTAATAGTAACAAGTATTTCTGAAGGTTTTGATCGGCCACTGACTTTAAGGACTATATTGACCACCCCAGCTATTTGCAATAAACAAAAACAAACAATAAAAAACAAATATTAATAACAATGTCCTCAGATTCTTAGCATTTCCGTTTGTCTACTGTTTATTTTTTTCAAACTTATCATTTGTGATATATAAGACACTCCACAGACCAGTGGCTTGGTATTCAAGGCCCTCACTATTTGATTTGCAACTGGCCTTACATCCGTTTTAAATCTATTTAGTTAAAACTATGTTGCCTGAAAATAACAAAATCCCACCGACAGTGGAACAAACAAGAAATGTATTTGTCTCATGCAACAGGAAGTTGAAGGTAGACAGTTTAGGACTAGTATGGCAGCGTGTGTACGCCACCAGCAACCCTGGTTCCTTTTATTTTCCTGCTCTGCCATTCACAGACTCTGTCTTCACAGAAGATGAGATGGCTCCTGCACTTCCAGGCATGGCTTCCGCCTGGGCTAAAATAAAGGTGAAAAGTGATGGGCAAAGGGCTTTCTTATAGCAGGGCTTTGGGAAAGAGTGTCCTGGACAAGAACTTTCGCCAGATCTCATTGGCCAGGGTAGTATGGAGCCAGGAAGATCCACATATGTTTAGCTGGGACCATTGTCACTCAACAAAGCTTGGGTTTTCTGTGAAAGGAAGAAGGAAATGGCAGTAGGAATGGTCATTACCAGTGTCTGCTGCACACAGCTGTGCTGCCAAAATAAATGCCTTGTGGTGCCCTATTCATATCCATGGACCCCACTTTCACATTTCTGCTTATACTCTTTCATCCTGGAATATTTTCACCTCCATTCTAATATTCTTATTTCAACAATTTCAAGTTCCCCCTGTCTCTGGGGTACCTTTTTTCTCAGCATCTTTCCTGACATCCTTCTCCCAGTGGGCAGGGGTCTCCATCTTCCTGCATTCCCACTGCCCTTTACCATCCGAGAGCCTGAGGACCTGGCTTCCCTCCAGCCATCCCTACAGTTTGGATACCACATTCTGCAAAGCAGGGTAAAGGGCTAGTTTTCCCTAGAGAAGCAACCCTTCTCCCACTGTGTTTTGTCCAGGAGAGACACTAAATGAGTGGGGGTAGATATTTACACATTACAACTAAGACACAAAATGAAGCATTTTTGTTTTCTATTGCTGGGGAGATCGTACTAACTAGTTTGCTTGGGACTAGTTCTGATTTATACCTGCTATTCTGGAGAAATTAATAGTGCTCCTTTTCACCCTCAGAAGTGTCCCAGTTTAAAAAATAAATTCTGTGTTTATCGATAGATGACTTTATTTTGCAATGGAACTTCCACTCCCAATCCCTGGGGGATGGGTGGGGAGGAGAAGTTTGCCGGTTAAGGGAAACTGTCTCTCTGGTTTAAAACACTTTCATCTGGATTAACTCAGTCAATTAGATATGTACTTGGCATATTCCAAATCTAAACTCTATCAGAGCTGTTTCTGCCCTTTGGTCTTAGCATCTTCTTTTTTCCAGAATGTGTCTGAGAGCAAGTCCCTTGTCAAAGGCACCAATGTCAACCATTTCTAAAACTTGTCGGCTATGCCAACATTTGGAGTTCACAGCTATGTTAAGAGTTTTGGTATTATCCTTTACTACTTCTCCCATCTGTGGCTTTTAATCTTATAGGGAGTTGGAGGTGACATTTGACCTCCTTCTCCCTCATCTTCCTTTATTTTTGTCTTGTGAGCATCTTCTGTTTCTCCTCCTTTACCTTATAGCTTGTAGGTAGACTTGAGTTTTGATAGGTAATGGAGAAGTATGGAATGTAGAAAGCCATTTTTTCCTTTCAATGAAGTTTAATTTATGGTTTTTTTTTTATTTAATAAGGAATATGTGCCTCTGGGCAAAAAGGGAAAATCATGAACAATGACGTGTAGGGTGAGAAGGGGAGAAAAAGAAATTCAGTATTTTCCCCCAAAGGATGATCCCTGTTATAGCTACTTATTGAGTGACTTGATAAACGTGTAACTTCATACAACTTTTCAGAAGCTACCTAATGCCAAAAACCATGAAGAAAGAGTATGTATGTGCTAATACCCTTATACCACAGTGGAATTTGGTGGCTCTACTGGCACTCCTCATGGAGCCTCACCCTTCAAGAGTGGTCCTGGCTGTTGTTGGAGCCCCAGATCATTTCACTCCCCAGCCAACTCTCTGGGCCTTGCAGTGATTCGCTTATAAATGTAGAAAACAGAATTTATTCTTCATCGTCAGATAAAGACTGAGCAGTCTAAAGAAAATTCAGTGCATTAAAACTGCTTTAAATCTTCCGGATTATGGCAAAATGGCTATGTAGAGAAAAGAAGTGAGCTCTATTCTCTGTTTCACTGTGGCTAAACTGTGCGTTGGTTTCTAATTTTATTATTGCCCATAAAATAAGGGCAGTGTTATATGTGTTTATTATATATATATATATAAAATATATATTTATATATGTATATTTAATTTCCAAGAGAGCTTTAGAAAAATTTTGTAAGACAGCCGTGGAGTCGATGAAAAATGCTGAACTTGAAATCTGAGGACCTGGATTTGGATCTTCATCTAGCTCCCTATAAAATTGCTTAGTCTTGGTTTCTTCCTCTGTAATAAGGATTATACCTACCTCACAAAATTGCTACGAGAATTAAATGAGGTAATGTAATTGGTGATGCATTGTAAAGTAATTTATTAGATATGAAAGCATCCAATGTTTTTAAGAGAGAAATTGATCTATGTAGCAAATGTTATATCCAGACATTGTGAGCACAAACTGTGAAAGCAGATCTAAGCATCTAAATTTATAGATGGTACTTAGCAAGGGAGAATTGTGACAGCCTGGAAAGTCATCTTTCCAAGGCTAAAAATGGGCCAGGCATGGTAGCTCATGCCTGTAATTTCAGCACTTCTGGAGGCCGAGGTGGGAGGATCACTTGAGCCCAGGAATTTGAGAGCAGCCTGGGCAACACAGGGAGACCCTGTCTCTTCAAAAAATTAAAAACTAAGCCAGGTGTGGTGGCGCATGCCTGTAGTTCCAGCTACCTGGGGGGCTGAGGTGGAAGGATTGCTTGAGCCTGGGAGGTCAAGGCTGCAGTGAGCCATGATCATGCCATTGCACTCTAGTCTGGATGACAGAGCTGATCCCATCTAAAACCCCAAAAACCAAACCAAACAAAAAAAATGCTAAAGAGGCAAAAAGTTGATGACAAAGGCCAGAGGGGGACTCTGTTTCTTTTCCAAGCTCTGGGTAGGCAGTGTCTCCTGGAAAGAAGGATGTGTCCCTCTCACTAAATTGTAATTAAGGCAAGCAATAAAATAAAGCTCCCTGATGTTTGCACAGGCTTTGTTTTTTTTTTTTTTTTAAAGGAGAGCCAGGGAGTCAAACCCTGCCTGTTGCACTCCAAAACTTAAAATTGTCTTCCTGTCCATGAGGATTAATACTTTTGTTTTCAAAAAGGCTGTTGGTCCATGGAAGAGAGAGAAACTTCCTTTTTGAAAAGAAAACCTCAGTGCTGCAAAGAAAGTTCATGAAGATGGTATATCCATGAAGGTCCTTTCTCTTCCTAATAATAGCTAAGAACTGTTTCCAAGTGTGGATAGGGAGTCTGATCAATCTGGTGATTCTTTGAAGCTCTCTCTACTGGGGTCCTGTCTGATGGTAGCTCAGCTTCTTGTATCATTTGCCTTTGAGGCTGGGAATCAGATTTCATCTTTTCTTTCTTTTTTTTTTGAGACGGAGTCTCACTCTGTCGCCCAGGCTGGAGTGCAGTGGTGCAATCTCGGCTCACTGCAAGCTACGCCTCCTGGGTTCACACCATTCTCCTGCCTCAGCCTCCAGAGTAGCTGGGACTACAGGCGCCCGCCACCGTGCCAGGCTAATTTTTTGTATTTTTAGTAGCGATGGGGTTTCACCATGTTAGCCAGGATGGTCTCGATCCCCTGACCTCGTGATCCACCCGCCTCGGCCTCCCAAAGTGCTGGGATTACAGGCATGAATCGCCGCGCCGGGCCCAGGTTTCATCTTTTCAAGTAATCCTGATCTCTTGGGAGCTAGAGAGATGGTTTGCCTTAGTTTATTTGTGTGACCAAGGGGAGAGACAAAAGACCTCTCTTTCCAGGAATTCAAATTCCTAGAGTTCTGGGACTATGGAGAAGGAAAAGAAGTACTAGTGGGCTACTTGCTCTTTAAAGAGCTGGGTCTTACTGCTTCTCTTTAAGTGTGGTCTGAAGGCAGTATAGAGAGTTCTTTCACCTGAGGACCCGCAGACTCTGTGCTCCGTAGGGGAATGAACAAATGATTGCATCCTTCTTGTAAACCTGTTTCCTCAAAGCCTGACATCTGAGGCTGAGGCAGGAGAAAGGTGTGAAGTGGGGGAGGTGGAGCTTGCAGTGAGCCGAGATCACACCACTGCACTCCAGCCTGGGTGACTGAGTGAGGCTCCATCTCAAAAAAAAAAAAAAAAAAAGCCTGACATCTGGCACAGAGTAGGTGCTCGTTAAATATTAAATGATTGAATGAATGAAATAATGCATTTCTGAACAGTTCTCAAAGCTGACATCCAGTGAGTGGAGTAGGGGACAGAGGTACTTACATTATTAGTAATATGGATTGTATTTGCATGTCTGCTACTTCATTCACTTTGGCTCAACTACAGAAACAGACAGAGATAAAGATAGAGAAAGCATGCGCGTGAGAGAATTGCACATGATACATGATTCTTATTGACTAGATAAGGAAACTGAGAATTGAATGACTAAGCTTCTTCAAGGTTACAGTGAGGCAGATCTCAGGCTCATACCTAGGCCTGTCTGGCTGGAAAGCCAGCACTCTGTGTCCCCACTCTGTTGTGCTAAGTGATACCCTTTGTGTGGAAGGGGAAGTCAACAGAGTAGAAAAATTGGCATTCACGAAGATGGAAGATGGGGCGGTGAAGTGGGATGTAACCAGACATCCTGTGGAAGGGTAGTCATTGCATTTTCTAATTGCTTTGAAATCCAGGTTTACAGTTCTTGAGAACTGAATTTTATTTTTTTGAGGCTATTGAAACTGCAGTTAACGTTTGAGTCCCCTTAAGATCTGTCACTGATGTTTTGGCAGATATCTGGACATTTCTTGGCTGGCTGTTATATATCTAGAAGTGCTAGACTATTCCATGTACATTCTGTTATTCCATCCTCATAAGAACCCAGTGAGATATTTTAATCTCCATTTTATAAATCCAGGAACTGAGTTTCAAAGAAATAAGTGATTTCACTTGAGATCATACACTATAATTGGCAGAGCCAGTGTATGAATCAAGAAATGTCTGTCAGTTAAGTATTCCTTGTTTATTTTTTTATTGACGTATCATAAGTGTACATATTTCTGGGGTACATGTATATTTGGATACATGTATACAATGTATAATAAATACAGGTAATTAGGATATCTGTCATGTCAAACATTTATCTTTTTGTTTTTGTTTTGATTAAGACAGGGTCTCATTCTTGTGTCCCAGGCTTGAGTGCAGTGGCATGATCACTGCAGCCTCTACCTCCTGGGATCAGGCAATTCTGTCACCTCAGCCTCCCAAGTAGCTGGGACCACAGGCATATGCTACCACATCTGGCAAATTTTTTAAAACTATTTGTAGAGACAGGGTTTCCTTATTTTGTCCAGGCTGATCTTGAACTGCTGGGCTCAAGTGATCCTCCTGCTTCAGCCTCCCAAAGTGCTGGGATTATAGGTGTGAGCCACAGGACCTAGTCAACATTTATCTTTTCTTTGTATTGAGAACATTATAATTCTTCTAACTATTCTGAAATATATAATAAATAACTGCTAACTATAATTTCCTTACTGTACTATCAAATGCTAGAACTTATTCTTTCAATCTGACTGTATATCCGTACCCATTAACCAACTTCTCTTCCTCCTCCCCATCCCAGCTTCCCTTTCCAGTCTCTGGTAATTACCATTCTACTCTCTACCTCCATTAGATCCATTTTTTGTTTTTTAGCTCGTACATATGAGTGAGAACACACAGTATTTGTTTTTCTGTTCCTGGCTTATTTCACTTAACATAATCACCTCTAGTTCTATCCATGTTGCTGTAAATGACAGACTTTTTTTTTTTTTTTTTTAAGGCCGAATGATACACCATTTTGTATATGTACCGTATTTTCTTTATTCATTCTTCTATTGATGGATACTTGGGTTGATCTCATATCTTGGTTATTATGAATAGTGCTGCAGTAAACATAGGGGGGTTCAGATATCTCTCTGATACACTGATTATCTTTCTTTTGGAGATATATCCAGCAGTGGCATTGCTGAATAATATGGTAGTTCTATTTTTAGTTTTTTGAGGAACCCCCATACTGTTTTCCATAATGGCTGTTCTACTTTGCCATCAATAGTGTCCTAGCATTCCCCTTTTCTGCATCCTCACCAGCACTTGTTATTATTTGTCTTTTTGATAATAGCCATTCTAACTGGGTGAGATGGTATCACACTGTGGTTTTGATTTGCATTTCCCTGATGATTAGTGATGTTGAGCATTTTAAAATATACCTGTAAGCCATTTATATTTCTCTTTCTCCTCCTTCTTTTTCTTCTTCTCCCCTTCCCCCTCCCCCTACCCTACCCTTTCTCCTTTTCCTTCTTGATGGAGTCTTGCTATGTTTCCCAGGCTAGCCTCAAACTCTTGGGCTCAAGTGATCCACCTCAGCCTCCCAAGTAGCTGCGACTACAGGCACACACCACCACTTCCAGCTTCCATTTATATTTCTTCTTTTGAGAAATGTCTATTCAGGTCTTTTGCCCATGTTTAAGGAAGATTGTTTTTCTGCTATTGAGGTGTTTTAGTTTCTTATATATTCTGGTTATTAATCTCTTGTCAGATGGATAGTTTGCAAATACTTTCTACCATTCTGTAGTGTGTCTCTGTTAAGTGTTTTCTTTGCTATGCAGAAGCTTTTTAGCTGATTTAGTTCCATTTGTCTATTTTCGTTTTTGTTGTCTGTGCTTTTGAGGCCTTACACCAAAAAAATCTTTGCCCAGACAAAGTCCTGTAGCATTTCTCCAGTGTTTTCTTGTAATAGTTTCATACTTTCAGGTCTTACATTTAAATCTAATCAATTTTGAATTGATTTTTATATATGGTGGAAGATAGAAATCTAGTTTCATTCTTCTGCATATGAGTATCCAGTTTTTCCAGAGCCATTTATTAAGGACACTGTCATTTCCCCGGTGTATGTTCTTGGTGCCTTTGTCAAAAATTAGTTGGCTGTGTGTGGATTTGTTTATTGTTTCTCTACCCTGTTTCATTGATCTATGTGTCTGTTTTTATGCCAGTACCATGCTGTTTTGGTTATTATAGCTTTGTAGTATAATTTGAAATCAGACAGTATGATGCCTCCAGGTTTGTTCTCTTTGCTCAGGATTGGTTTAGCTATTTGAAGTCTTTCCTAGTTCAACATAAATTTTAGGATTATTTGTTTTATTTCTGTAAAAAATGTCACTGGTATTTTAATAGAGATTACATTAAATCTGTAGATTGTTTTGGGTAGTACAGACATTTTATCAATATTCTTTAAATTCATGAATGTAGGATATCTTTCCATTTTTTT
Source organism: Symphalangus syndactylus (assembly GCF_028878055.3). Classification (NCBI taxonomy): domain Eukaryota; kingdom Metazoa; phylum Chordata; class Mammalia; order Primates; family Hylobatidae; genus Symphalangus; species Symphalangus syndactylus. Next base: position 37,161,368 of record NC_072425.2, on the reverse strand, counting down.
CTGTCCTCTTCAATTTCTCCCATCAGTGAGAGATCTTTTACTTTTTTGCTTAAATTTATTCCTAAGGTGTGTGTGTGTGTATGTCTATTGCAAATGGTATTGCTTTCCTGATTTCTTTTTCAGATTGATTGCTGTTAGTGTATGGCAACACTGTCGATTTTTGTATGTTGATTTTGTGTCCTGCAACTTCACTAAATTCATTTGTCAGTTCTAAGGGTTTTTGGTAGAGCCTAAAGTTTTTTGTAAATATAAGATTGTGTCATCTGCAAACAAGATAATCCGACTTTCTCCTTTCCAATTTGGATGCCCTTTATTTATTTCTCTTGCCAAATGACTCTGGCTAGGACTTTTAGCACTATGTTAAGTAAAAGTAGTGAAAGTGGGAATCCTTGTCTTGGTCCAGATCTTAGTGGAAATGCTTTCAGTTTTTTTCCCATTCAGTATGATATTAGCTGTAGGCTTGTCCTATATGGTCTTTATTGTGTTGAGATGTTCCTTCTATATGCTATTTGTTGAGAGCTTTTATCATAAAGCAATGTTGCATTTTATTTAAATTTTTAGCATCTGTTGAAATGATCATAAGGCTTTTTTTAATCCCTGATTCTATTTATGTGATGAAGCGTTTTTTTTTTTACTTCTAAGCTTGATGACATTGCAGTTGACTAAAAAAAAAAAAAATAGTGAGAGAGAAAAAAAAGAAGAAAGTCTAGAAGCCCAACTAATTATTTGAGATGCAGACAAACTGTGCCAGAAGTTATCTTGCTCTGTCTTCTAGAAGATACCTATCATTATCTGTGGAATAGAAACACTAACATCCTTGCGGCTAATTAATGTTGTTTTAGTTTTCAAGGTTTCTTCTCACATGTTCATTCATTCAGCAAATATTTATTGAGTGCCTGCTTTGTGCTCATGATTCTCTAGACCTCAAGAAAATAGCTAGGACAGGCTGGGCATGGTGGCTCATGCCTGTAATTCCAGCACATTTGGAGGCCAAGGTGGGCAGATCACTTGAGTCCAGGAATGAGACCAGCCTGGACAACGTGGCACAACCCATTTCTACAAAAAATTGCTGGGCATGGTAGTATGCACCTGTAGTTTCAGCTACTTGGGAGGCTGAAGTGGAAGGATTGCTTGAGCCTGGGAGGTAGAGGTTGCAATGAGCTGAGATAGCACTACTGTACTCTAGCCTGGATGACAGAGTGAGAACTTGTTTAAAAAAAAAATAAAACAAAAACAACACTTATTTGTCTCCTGGCAGGGGAGAAAGATGGCCACAACTTTTATTCTATTTTATTAAACAGCTATGTTGAGATAGACTTCACATACTATGAATTCTACCCTTTGAAAGTGTATAATTCAGAGGTTTTTAGTATATCACAAAGTTGTGCGACAATTACCACTACCTGATTCCAGATCAATTTCAAATGGGTATCTAATTTGTTAGGAGTGACAAGGTCACTGAAGACAAATAAGTGGGGTGAAGTGACAACATTGCTAGTTTACCTGCAGTGATCAAGAGAAGGCTTGCCAGATATAGTGATACTGGAGCAGAAACCTGTATGCAATGAGGGAGTGAGACCTGGATATCTGGGGGAAAGAATGGTCCTTGGAGAAAACAGTGCCAGATCCCAAGGCAGGAGCATATCCAGTGTTCAGGGAAGAGTAAAGAGATCAGTGAGAGGCTGGGAGTGTGGTTCACGCCTATAATTCCAGCATTTTTGGAGGTTGAGGTGGGTAGATCTCTTGAGTCCAAGAGTTCGAGACCAGCCTGGGCAACATGGCAAAACCCTGTCTCTACCAAAAACATGAAAAATTATCCAGGCATGATGGTGCACGCCTGTGGTCCCAGCTACTCGACAGGCTGAAGCAGAAGAATCACCTGAGCCCAGGAGGCTGTGAGTTTGCAGTAAGCAGAGATGGTGCCACTGCAGTCCAGCCTGGAAGACAGAGTGAGGCTGTCTCTCAAAAACAAAAACAAAAAAAGAGATCAGTGAGAAGAGTCAAGGGCCCAGGAGGGGAGATGGTCCTATCCGAGTGTTATAAGGGATCATGTGTTGAAGCACTTGGTACAATGCTCGGTACACAGTACGTGAAAGATGTGATTATTATTGCTGTTCTAATCTTAAAGACACCAGGCACTTTGCTTCCTGAGCACCAAGGATCTATTTCACCTTTGCATGCCCCTGCAGACAAGACCAATGATGTGGCCTTAATGTGAAAAGTCATTAAACATCCATTGAGTGAAAGAGGGTTCTTTAGTCTTTAATAACCTTTGTTTGCTCTAGGAATGAGCAGAAATATACATGCTCAGATGGACTGATAAACCACAAAGGCCAATTAATTTAACTCTTCCTAGCAAAGGGGCATTACTTTCTCGAAGGCTTTAAAAATTTCTATTTCCTTGAGAGGCGGGGTGGGATGAAGAGATTTTTTTCTTTTTTTCTTGGCCCTGTGTTGAAGGCGGCTCTGTGATGGGGTTTCTTTATAGTCGGGCAAGGGGTTGTCTGGGTCAAAGTGACAGCCAACGTGTGCTGCTATTACAACACATTACATAAATAGCTCTACATAATTGCTACCATCCATCAATTTGGGGAGATCCGTGGTGAGAGACGCTGCCAGTTTCTTGGAATGAAAACTAAAGCTCCAAATAGCCCATACAGTCACTGAACTCACTAATCAATGCCAGTTTTTCTAAGGGAGGGTAAAATTGGTCTAGTCACCAATTCAGCCTTGAAAAGGATTCCCTTGTGTGTCCTTCATGTGGATTTACCAGCCTGTTTCCTCAATGCTCTCTTTACATTTTTTTTCCTTGAATCTCTCCCAAACTCTTTTTATCGTAGTATTTTTTTGCTCTGCATTTTCCTATGTTGCAAGATCAAGTCTTTGTTGAGCTGGCTAAGGATGGTTAGCTTTCTTGATGGGTTTAGGTTAATCTGACCACCGTGGGCAGCAGGACAGAACGTCTCAGCTCCATGTGCAGTTGGGAGTTCTCATTGACCAGCTTCTCTGTCTGCATGGGTTGAGTTAACCTGATTATTTCTCAATTTCTATTTCATTCTGGATTGGAAAAAGAGTAACCATGAGTCACAAAAACAAATAAACAAGTGGAAAAAAAAAAACATGTTAGATATGCAAAGTTCCAAAGTGTGAAATCTCTCAATAGTCATATCTTGCTCTTCAACTCAGTCATTCTAAGACACTGGGCCCTAAGCACTGTGCAGCAGGCAGGGCTGTATAGGACAGGGCTAATGGCAGTGTATCTGACATGAAGAGGCAGAATAATCTTATTGAATTGATGCTGAAGTAATGAAGTCACATTCTTGTTGATTGAAAATACAATTAAACAGAAAATTCCCACAAATAAGCCCCTTCTGAGCAGCGCTGTATGGTCAACAGCTTGACTTGCAATAACTCCGAGGGACTCTACAAACTCGTGGGATGTGAGAACCTTGTTTAGTTCCCCTGAGAATGGGCCATAGAGTCTCTTTAGCAGTGGTAACGGTGGAGGGTGTATGTGTTCCGCAGATCCATGTTACAGACACGGCCGACAGCTTTCCACCCCCAGCATGTAGTCTGGTTTTCTTTCTCCGTGAGAAGTGGGCTCCCTTGATACGAAAAGCCCCCTTCCATCAGAATGCCCCTTGGGGCATGAGCCCCTATCAAAGGATGAGATGGGGAGCCTATGAGGTTCCTTTGGCTTCGTGTTCCGTGCTCTATCTGGATCCTCTAGTAATGTTTGAATGAATGCTCCATGTTCTCCAGAATGGTATAGCCTATCATTATACTAGTCAGAATTATTTTTTTGTGTGTGGATAATTAATAGGAAATAAAAGAATTCAAGAGTGATTTGGTGTTTGCAGAAATCCTTAGAAGTTCTTTAAGAGGAAAAAAAAAAGTAAGTCTTGCTTAAAACCCTCAAGCCAAGGGACATGGTTCTTTTTCATGGACAATTGCTACTGAGAAAAATGCAATAAAACATGTCATTCTTCCCGGTCAATAGACACTAGACATTTAAATTTTCTGTTTTTGTTTTTTTGAAGTGAACATACACTCAAAGTTTTATTGTCTTCATCATAAAACAAAAGATGATAGTTAGAACTGGATCGCTTGGCCCTTTGTCTTTGCACCTCCTCCCAGTTCAAAATCCTTGCATGTCTTAACAGCCAGCACTTTTGTAGATCTGCAGTTGGGCTCAATGCACTCAAGCCTCAGCACAATCTTCTTTGTAGTTTTAGCCTTTTTCCTGAAAATGGGCTCAGTCTGCCCACAATAGCCACTTGGCTTCGTATTATAGCACTTCTTTCCCTGGGCATATAGAGAATCTTTGCCCATCTCATTCTGTGTCATTTTGTGGGACTGGTGCTTGCCATACTTGTTACAGAAAGTCCGGTGGGTTTTAGGAACATTCGCCATATTTGCAGGAGTGCTGTGGGCACAGAAGTGCATTTAAATTTTCTTGGGCAAAACAGGATCAAGAAAAGGTAGTTTTACCTTTTCTGGATGCTGGCGTAAAGAGATGGTCAGGTAATTAACTCTCCCCTCCTGGCAGGCAGCATATAATAATAGCAGTATAGTAATGAGAAAGAGAGTGTGTTATATTTGAGTAGCACTCTATACTCTGAAACTGCATTCACCTGCATTTTCACTTGATCCTCCTAATAAGCCTGTGAGGACACTTAGGCAGGCATTACACAGATAAGGAAACCAACGATCATAGAGAAAGTGGAAAGCGACTTTTTCAAGATCTCATAGTTAAATGGTGACCTTGAAACTTGGGTTTCCCTGTTCTCCAGCTGTCACCCTCTCTGCTAGAAGAGGGGTTGTGAGGAGGGGAAGAGTATTTCCTTTATTCCCTTTATTTTGGCTCTCAGGAGTCTGAGGTACTGTTTGCCTAAAACAGGCTTAAAAACCAAACAAACATAAAAACAGAGGCTGGGCATGGTGGCTCATGCCCGTAATCCCAGTGCTTTGGGAGTCTGAGGCAGGCAGATCACTTGAGGACAGGAGTTCGAGACCAGCCTGGCCATCATGGCGAAACCTTGTCTCTACTAAAAATACAAAAATTAGCCGGGCGTGGTGGCCCGTGCCTGTAATCCCAGCTACTTAGGAGGCTGAGGCAGGAGAATCGCTTGAACCCAGGAGGCGGAGGCTGTAGTGAGCCAAGATCATGCCACTACACTCCAGCCTGGGTGACAAAGTGGGACTCTTTCTCAAAAACCAACCAACCAATAAATAAACAAAAACAAAACATTCTAGCTGGCTTTGCCAGGCCTGCTGCTTTGGGGCCAGTGAAGAAGTGTGCTCACCTCCCATGCTTGTACAAGTTTCCCCAGAGCAGGCCCTGACCACATCTCCATCACCACTTATCTCAAGCTTGTCCCATGCTACCACTTTCTGTAGTGAGGACTTCTGTCCTTGAGGTTGCCACCTATAGTGCCCAGCCTTAGAGTCATTTTCTTTCCTGCTTTGCTAACACCTGTCCTTTAAAATGTCACTTTTTCTTTGCTGGGAAAAGTGCCTTTGTGCCTTTTTCACCATGGTCTCTGTCATCTAAGCCTATGATATCTCTGACATGAACCTTTCTTTTGGGGACACTTCACTCCTTTTTTCTCCTCTAAACCCCATCTTCTCAACTCTCCAGCATCTTTCTAAAGCATGGATCTGCCTAATGATCCCCATCAGGAAAAGTCAAGCTGTATGGAGGCAGCATTTGGGACTCTCAGTGGCCTGGTCCGAATCGGTTGCCAACCTCACCCCTCTGCCTCCCACTATTGACTTGAATGAGCCTTCAATTCCAGCCACACTTTCCTGGCACTGCATTCATTATCTTTTTTGAACTCTTCCACCTCTAGGATTTTGCTCACACTATTCTATCTCCAAGTGTAGAAATTTAATAAATCAAGTTTCAAGGATTACCACAAATGCTGTCACCTCCAAGAAAACTTCGTCTTAACTCCTCCAGGAAAGGAGTCTCCCTTCACCGTTAACAGCTAGTGCCAAGACCTGTCTTGTTTGCAGTATTTCATCTATCTGCCTTCACTGGGCCATGAGTGCCCTGAAGCTCATGGCTAGACCTTGGCCATCTTTGTGTCCCTGTATCTGATATAAAATAGATACTCAAAGGTTTCCTTTGGATTGATTCTGGCACCATGTGAATTATAGTTGAATGGCTCAAATATCTAGCCCCTCCCCTCCAGGGCAGGATTATCAAAGAATGCCAGAGTATCTGTAGCAAACCAGTCAGTATCTACTTGCAGGGGTAGCAAGAAGAAGACAAAGCAGATAAATGGATTTTGGGCTTGGAGTTCTTGCCCTTTACCTGGACTGTTAGGATGGCCTGAGGGCTCTGAAACACTGGTGGGAGGAAAAGCAAAAAAGTGGGCAAATCTGAAGGAGCTGCCGTAGGTGGAATTGAGCTGAGGCTGCTCCCAAAACACCCACCTTTCGGCAGCATTATTCTTCCCAGAAGGGAAAGAGGTAGGCTTGGGCTCAGACACTCTATCTTCCAGTCCTTTTTTGTCCCGTGGGCAACAACTTTGGGAAAATCTCTTGGCCTCGCTGAGTGTTTGGGTTCATTAGGGCTCCCTCGTGGTTTTATTGAAAGGGTGGTCCTTAAAAACTTGGACTGGCTCGGGTGCGGTGGCTCATGCCTGTAATCCCAGCACTTTGGGAGGTCGAGGCAGGTGGAACACCTGAGGTCAGGAGTTCGAGACCAGCCTGACCAACATGGTGAAACCCTGTTTCTACTAAAAATATAAAAAATTAGCCAGGCATCATGGTGCGCACCTGTAATCCCAGCTCCTCGGGAGGCTGAGGCAGGAGAATCACTTGTACCCAGGAGGCAGAGGTTGCAGTGAGCCAAGATTGTGCCATTGTACTTCAGCTTGTGCAAAAGAAGTGAAACTCTGTCTCAAAAAAAAAAAAAAAAAAAAAAAAAGGAAAACTTGGACTGCAACTTTAAGCCATGGAGAAACAATGAAAACATTTGAGATAGAAAATGAGTTTGATAAGTTGGTAGTAGGAGGGTCAGACAATTTCAGGGGATATTTACGTAAGAAAAGTAAAAACATATGCTTACAAAAGACGTGTAAAAGAGTATTTTCAGCAGCTTTATTCACAGTAGCATGAAACTGGAAACAACCCAAATGTCCATCAGCAGGAGTATGGACAAACCAACTCAGGATACAGTATCTTCGTACCATGGAATACTACTCAGCAGTGAAAAAGAAGAAACTACTGAAATAGAAAACAACATGGACCAAACTCAAAAAACATGTTGAGTGAAAGAAGCCCGACCAAAATGAAGAAAAGAATATTGCATGATTCCATTTATGTAAAATTGAGGTCAAACAAGTTGAGGCTTTGGTGAGAGGTACTGGAACAATTGTTACTTGTGGGGTGGGGTGGGGATTGACCGGAAGAGGCATGAGAGAACGTTCTGGGCTGATGATAATATTCTAATTCTTGACTGAGATATTTACTTCATGAGTGTTTGTGTTTGTCAAAACTCATCTAATTATATATTTAAGACTACAGTTTAGTTGTCCATTAAAATAGCTCTTGAGAAAAGTTAAGATTAATTTTATTTTTTAATTTAATATAATTTTAATTAATTAATTATTTTGAGATGGAGTCTCTCTCTCTTGCCCAGGCTAGAGTACAGTGGCGTGATCTCGGCTCACTGCAACCTCTGCTTCCCAGGTTCAAGCGATTCTCCTGCCTCAACCTCCCAAGTAGCTGGGATTATGGGTGCCCGTCACCACAGCCAGCTAATTTTTTGTATTTTTAGTAGAAATGGGGCTTCATCACGTTGGCTAGGCTGGTCTCAAATGCCTGACCTCAGGTGATTCACCCGCCTCAGCCTCCCAAAGTGCTGGGATTATAGGTGTGAGCCACTGTGCCCGGCCTAATTTTTATTTTTAGAGGACAGGGTCTTGCTTTGTTGCCCAGGAGTGAGTGCAGTGGCACAATTTTGGCTCACTGCAGCCTCGACCTCCTGGGCTCAAGTGATCCTCCCACCTCAGCCTCCTGAATATTTGGGACTACAGGCACACACCACCATGTTTGGCTAACAAATTCATTTTAGACCAGACTTGTAAGTAAGCTTGTGGCATTGGGAATTGGTGAACTTGACAGTCAATGTCAGGCAACAGCAAAGCAACTTATCTGCAATCTAGGTTTCCAAGAGGAGAAGATATTTGGAATGAGCTATAAAACAGTATAAACCCACCAGATGGACCAAGGTGTAGAATTTACTTCAGGAAGAAGAGAAAGAAGATCATAGGCTACAGGTTGGAAAGGAGGCATCTGAACCTTGCAGATGAGTTGATGTGACAGGAAAGAGAGTCTGCGAACGAGCCAGGGGATAAGGCTACAGAGGCAGCGTGGGTAGCCATAGGGATGGCTTAAGTGGCCAGGAGATGGTGGTACCTCACTGTACAAGGCAGAGGGATAATGCAGGCCTGGATCTCAGAAGAGAAGCCTGGAGACAGAATTTGGGGAGAGTGGCCAGCGTAGAGGAGGTAGTGAAAACATCTGGGAATGGACAAGCTAACCCAGAAAATTAGAAAAACATGTAGTATATGTGGTATAAAAATGAATCATCTCTCAATCTTACCAGCAAGAATAAAGTAGTGATGGCTGGGCATAGAGGTTCACCAACACATTGGGAGGCCAAGGCAGGCAGATCACCTGAGGTCAGGAGTTCGAGACCAGCCTGGAAAATATGGTGAAACCCCGTCTCTACTAAAAATACAAAAATTAGCCTGGCATGGTGGCAGGTGCCTGTAATCCCAGCTGCTAGGGAAGCTGAGGCAGGAGAATTGCTTGAACCCAGGAGGTGGAAGTTGCAGTGAGCCGAGATTGTGCCACAGCACTCCAGCCTGGGCAACAGAGCCAGACTCCATCTCAAAAAAAAAAAAAGAATAAAGTAGTGACTTGACCTGTCAGCTTGGCTAGACTTTGACTTGGGTTCAGCCACTGAAGATGAACATGAAGCTGGTTTCGGATACAGAAGAATGGAAAGAAAGATCATTCTTTCTTCCTTGGCATGTCCAGGGAGAGCAAACCTGGTAGCCTGTCTCTCTGAGCTATACAATGTTGCCCTTGTTCAAGGTTCCTCCAGTGACAGAATCCCATACGCTGTCTTGTTCAGACCAAATGGAAATGAAGCCGTTTCTCAGCTTATGAAAAAAGAAGTCCCAGAAATGGAATTACAACCTGTGATGAGCAGACTTTGTGCTGTTTTATGTCTCCTGATGACTATTACCTAACTTCTCTATGCCTCACTTTCTTCATTTGTCGAAAGGGGTTACTACTGCCATAGGATTATTATGAGGAGTCAATGAAAGATATTTAGGAAAGACCTAGAATGGTCCTTGGTACATAGTAAGTGCTATACAAATGTTTTTCAAATAAATTTATTTAATTGTTAAATGAAAAGTAGAGTTCTCAATGGAAAGAGCTATAAAAAAGAACTTGCCAACAGTTCCATTGGTTCACTGGTAGAAGATCAACTCCCAAGGAAGATCAAATTAATTGTCTTACTCAATTTGTATTTTGGAATAATTTTAGATTTATGTAAAAGTTGCAAAGAAACTGAAAATTCCTCACCAAAATGATTTTTGGAATGTATACCCAGTACTAACCATGTGCAAAATAGTAAACTAAGCTGAGTGCAAGGGTCCGGGGAAAAAAGGAGAACCATAGAGTAATGACTCATCTAATCCTTCCTACCTGTTGATTGTGGGGGAAAAGAAGAGTTTATGTTCATGTATTTGTTTGCTATTAAGAGCCTGCTAGTTACTCAGCACTGTGATAGGAACTGAGGATATAGTGGACAAACTCCTACATCTGCTGAAGAATGTTCCTGTAACTACGTCAGGCACTAGGAATGCAACAGTGAAGGTTACTGTCCATATAGGTCATCGTTACAAAAGCAGAAAGAGAGAAAGATGCATGTCAAGCACTATGTGAGCTTCAAGGAAGAGGGATCAGGTCCACTTGGGAAGAGGCTTCATGGATAAGACAACTTTCGAAAGATTGAAAGGTGGGTAATTGGGGAGTCTTATCCCCTTATAATAAGGGCTTCTGAAGAAGATATGTAGACTTTAAAAGGGCTGAGACACTGGCCAGGTGCAGTGGCTCACGCCTGTAATCCCAGCATTTTGGGAGGCTGAGGTGACCGGGTCATGACGTCAGGAGTTTGAGACCAGCCTGGACAACATGGTGAAACCCTGTCTCTACTAAAGATACAAAAAATTAGCCGGGCGTGATGGTCTACGCCTGTAGTCCCAGCTACTCGGGAGACTGAGGCAGGAGAATTGCTTGAACCTGAGAGGTGGAGGTTGCAGTGAGCTGAGATCGCGCCATTGCACTCCAGCCTGGGTGACAGGGCGAGACTCCATCTAAAAAAAAAAAAAAAAAAAAAAAAGAATAAAGTCGTGACTTATCAGCTTGGCTAGACTTTGACTTGGGTTCAGCAGCTGAAGATGAACATGAAGCTGGTTAGATGATGGCACACAGACACACAAAAGAGTTGAGACACTACATCAGTGGGAAAACAAAAAGGGTTTTGATATTAAACCTGCAACTTTGGTGACATTGTGCCATTGACTGGAGAGCAAAGGGATGAAATAAACTTATTTCTTAGCAACTGCATTCTAGAAAGAGACACAAGAAAATATGAGAGAGGGAATTAGGGCAGGAGAAGAAGAGAGAGGGGAAAAGAAAAATTAAGTTCTGTTTTCCGCTTAGGTAGGAGGAGTGTCTGAAGGATTTCTAGAAGCCTGCATTAGGCTTCAAACGTTTAATGACTCAAATCACTCATGCTTGCTGATTTCCAAGTTCTTCCTGAAAGAACATAGGCACTTGTTCCTTAAAACAACCCAAAGAATGTTGCAATATACTCAAATCAGAAACCACGTTATTTTTAGTTACTTTCTCCTCTTCCTCCTGTGGGTGACTTCTTGTATCAGATGAAGGCAGCACATAACCTCTGTGGCCAGCTGACCTTGTATCCCTGGAGAAGGTGGTTACCTGTTACCCAGGAGATGAGTGGGCTCTTCTTTTCTATGACTTGCATCCCCCCACCCAGCCCCCATTCTTATCTACTCTTGTTAACTTTCTCAGGCTCAGATACTATGAACTTTTAGAGGACAAAGAACTTGTTGGTCACCTCTGCATCCCAGCACAGGCCTGACACACAGTAGATACTCAATTCTTCATAATTTACTAGAATAATGGTGGAAGCTTCAATTATGCCAGACTTGTTGTGGTGAGATCCTCAGATGCATTGCTTCTACAAATACTTTCAAGAACAAGTTATATTCTAAGGTAGTTCCACCATGAAAACCAAGACCCAGTGGACCTTCTGGGTCCCATCCAGTTCACTGAAATTTCTCAGCCCAATTATGCTCACTATACATAGAACTAAATTCATAATCTTTAACCCGTTTCCCTAAACCAGTCCCTATTTTTTTTTTAAATGGCATCACCTTGTTCAGACACCCACATTACAAAATCGAGGAAGATTCTCAACTTTTCTGCTGTTTCACTCCCCGTATGAACTGGTTACCGACTCTGAATGCTGCTACTTCAATATTTCTCTGAAAACACGCAATCCTTCATCATTCTGCTCTGAATTGTTCTCATGTCTCCCATTGAGCCTCTGATTCTAATCTTCCAGCTCTGATCTGTTCCTCAACATGGTCCTGCTAATATGCAGAATTGACCACGTGTCTCTCTGGTTTAAACCCCTCTGGGAGTGTCTTTGCTTTCATCCAAGTCCAGAATTGAGAATCTGCATGCTTCTTAACTCATACACTTCTCCATAGTGCTTCACCCATCCCCCCCATCGTCCAATCTACTGTTTGTCATAACAAATGTCTTTATGTTTCCTAAAAACACCTGCCTCTTCCTCATCTATGCAGGATATGTCTTCTCAAAGCTCTGGGGAGGAGGCAGCTTAATGAGATTTGGCACAGCAGCTTATTCTGCTAGTTCCACCACTGTTGCTATAACTGACCCCAGAAAGCCCATACTGAATGAATCCACTGCTCACTTTGTTGAAATACCATGGAGGTCAGTTCAGGCAGTGTGAACTCCGTGAGTTTTGTTTAATTACTGATATGTTTTGGCTGTGTCCCCCCTCAAATCTCATCTTGAATTGTGGCTCCCATAATTCCCACAAGTCCTGGGAGAGACCTGGTGGGAGGTAATTGAATCATGGGGGTGGGTTTTTCCCATACTGTTCTCATGATAGTGAATCAATGGTTTTAAAAATGGCAGTTCTCCTGCACGTGCTCTCTTGCCTGCTGCCATATAAGCCGTGCCTTTGCTCTTCCTTTGCAGTCTGCCATGATGGTGAGGCCTCTGCAACCATGCTGAACTGTGAGTCATTTAAACCTCTTTCCTTTATAAATTACCTAGTCTCGGGTATGTCTTCATTAGCAGCGTGAGAACGGACTGATACAATTACATTGCCCACATACACCTAGCTCCTTAAGTTCTCATTTGAACTGGTTTTAATGTCTTATTAATTGAAGAGTTGATTAAAATCTTTGATGCTTGTTTGTGTGTGTGTGTGTGTGTTTTGTTTTTAATATAAATAGAAAAGTCATGTTTTATTTTGTTTTGCTTCTTAAAGCAGAGATGGGGTTTTGCTATGTTACCCCAGCTGGTCTTGAATTCTTGGAGTCAAGGGATCCACCAGCCTTGGCTTCCCAAAGTGCTGAAATTACAGGAGTGAGCCACCGTGTGTCCTGCCTTCCTTCTTTTGTTTTTTCTTTTTAGAAAAGTCATGTTTCTAACCCTTCAGAAATTATAATGACAGTCTTTTTTTTTTTTTTTTTTTTGAGACGGAGTCTCGCTCTGTCGCCCAGGCTGGAGTGCAGTGGCGCAATCTCGGCTCACTGCAAGCTCCGCCTCCCGGGTTCACGCCATTCTCCTGCCTCAGCCTTTCCGAGTAGCTGGGACTACAGGCGCCCGCCACCACGCCCGGCTAATTTTTTGTATTTTTAGTAGAGACGGGGTTTCACTGTGGTCTCTCGATCTCCTGACCTCGTGATCCGCCCGCCTCGGCCTCCCAAAGTGCTGGGATTACAAGCGTGAGCCACCGCGCCCGGCCTAATGACAGTCTTTAATAACAATTATCCTTTTGATGATATATATACTCCTAAAAGTGGGAGTGACCTGTCGTTTCAGATTTTTTCAAGCTTAGCCTAGTCTTGTGTCTTCCCCCGGGTAGAAACAGTTTATCTGCCTCATCATGGGCCACTCCTATCTCATAAGTTATTATCTTCTTTATTCCCATAGCACTTTGAATTTAACCTATTTATAGAACAATTGAATTGCATTTTGGGTATTTATATTTGGGCCCTGACCCCATCCCTGTGAGAAGACTGTAAACCTTCTGAGGACAAGAACTATACCTTTCTTTCATCATTATATCCCCAAAAGTTTCTATAGACCCCAGTGGTGCAGACTTTAGAATTAATGAATGGATGGATGAATGAATGAACAAATGAATTGGGCAAGAAATACAAAGATGAATAAAATCAGTTTTCTTGGTGGAGAGACAAATATATGCTGTCATTCCTTTTGCCTGGTGTCCAGAAAAGCCTTCTGGATCCATTGTTATATATGCATGCATTTTCCTTTTCATGGGGATGGCTGTTTGATGATTGTCATTGTTTAAATAACTGCAACTAATCAGTTATGCCCATGGGATTTAGAAACCCTGAACTATGTTCTTTGGAATAGGATACAGCATTATTTTAAATACAGTGCAGGTCAAGTATTATTACTAACATATCTCATAAGAAACCAGATGTTGCCAAGGTTTAGTTCACTTAATTCAAGGTAATATTCAACATGAAATTGTATTTCGGCAAATAGAGTTTTAGAATTTGTTGTAATGCGATTAACCCGTTATATTACTACCTTGATTCTCAGGAAACTCCTTCTGTGTTCCCAACTGGGAATGGGGACTTCTCACTTTGCTCCCAGCTTATGTCTTTCCCTTTATCCAGGCAAACAGTCTGTGTCATTATGCCTCCCCATATGCCTCCTGGGTGGGAGTTGTCTGGTAGCAGAAACCATGCCTGACTCGTCGAAAGTCCTTATCACCCAACACAGGGTCTGATACTATGTAGGTTTTCACTGAAGGTTTCCTGCATGAAGGGGAGGAGAGCAGAGATCATGGGCTCTGGGTCAGACCTCAGTCTGTTAAAAGAATTATTTCCAAACAAGTAGAACATCGTGACTTTCTTTTTCCTTCTTCTTTTTATTTAAAAACAGAGATGAGGACTCACTATGTTGCCCAGACTGATCTCAAACTCCTGGCCTCAAGCAATCCTCTCACCTCGGCCTCCCAAAGTGCTGGGATTACAGGTGTGAGCTACAATTCTTGGCCTAACATCATGACTTCACACAGGTAGAAATTAAACACGTGTTAAATATTTTATTTAACTTATTAATTAAAGAGAGAATGAGGCAGGTATTATAACCAGTTCAAAGGAGAATCTGAAGAACTAGCACATGTATACATGAGGAATATTGAAATGAATATGCAAATGAAAACAAAACTAGTTTCCTTTACAGTGGAAGAGGAATCAATGGAAACCTTTGTGGATAAAACAGAATTTACATGTCCGTAAACGAGAATTATTTTGCATCTCTATCAGTTATCTACAATTTCCAGAGTTGTAAAATAGCTCCCTTAGAATCAGGTAACTTAGAAGGTGTTCTCTAGACAATATAGAGTTTCCCGTTAAAGGTTAAAGCACAAAATTCCCCTTTCAGTTCAAATCTCACTTGAGCTCACCTGAGGGAAGGGATAACAGCACGAGGAAAGGCCTGGAGGCATGAAGCTTCTGTAAGGGGAGGAAAGTTGCTAGAAGAGTGAGAGGTAGGCAGTAGCCAGAACATATTAATAACCCAGGAAGGCCCGGATAAAGATTTTTATTTTTTATTATTTTTTATTTTTTTGAGACAAGGTCTCGCTCTTTTGCCCAGCCTGAAGTGCACTGGTGTGATCACCACTCATTGCAGCCTCTATCTCCTGGGCTCAAGCGATCTCCCAACCTCAGCTTCCCAAGTAGCTGGGACTACAAGCATGCACCTCCATGCCCAGGTAACTTGTTGATCTTTTGTAGAGACAAGGTCTTCCTAAGTTGCCCAGACTGGTGTTGAACTCCTGAACTCAAGTGATCCTCCTGCCTTGGCCTCCCAGAGTGTTGGATTTACAGGCATAAGCCACTACGCTCAGCCAAGATAAACAATTTAAATTTAATCCAAACTTTTAAAATCGCACAACTCTAACAAAAAATATATTTGGAGCACCTCATCCCCCATTTGTGCATATTTGTTAATAAGTTATGCATATGTATTGTGGTATTGTGATACCAGAATAACTCTAATAGCACAAACTCAGACATTTAACAGCTGTGTGACCACAGGCAAATTACTTAACACAGCCATGCCTCAGTTTCTCCATCATTTTTTTTTAGAGAGATGGGAGGCTCATTATGTTGCCCAGGCGGGAGTTTAGTGGCTATCCACAGGCACAATCATAGAAAACTATAGCCTCGAACTTCTGGGCTCAAGCAATCCTTCTGCCTTAGCTTCCTAAGTAGCTGGGACTACTTTGCCCGGTTTCAGTTTCCCCATCTTTAAAATGGAGGTGAGGCTGGGTGTGGTTGATCATGACCATAATCCCAGCACTTTGGGATGCTGAGGCCGGAGGCTTGCTTGAGCCCAAGAGTGTTGCTTTTGAGACCAGCCTGGGCAACACAGTGGGACCCCATCTCTACAAAAACGAAAAAGAAAAAAAATACAATACAGTACAATACAACACAATGGAGGTGATAACGTAAGGTTGTCTTTCTGTATTCAATGGATCAGATTGACCACCCCAAGTGGTATGTGCGCCCATTTCAGAAATTATAAATGAGAGGCTTGATAAACTCTGTGGATTGTAGAGATGAAGAGTTTGAGATAAGAGAAGGGGTAAAGGCAATGAGATCAGCGAAGAGGCAGTATTGTAGCACAGGAGAGAGATGAAGGGGGCTTGAGCTAGGGCACCCACGGGGAGTTGTGAGTGGGGCTCACTGAAGGTAAGGTTGGGTGCCTTTGGTAACTTTTGGACAAGGACTTGCAGAAAAAGGCAGAATGAAGACATGGAGAAGATTCTTTGTGTGGGAGGCAGATGATGCCTAGAACGAGCTTCAAAGTTGGGAAGAGAGGCAGAGAGGTGCCAGAAAAAGGCAACAGTAAGAGGCTCGCTGGACAGTGGGCTCATGTCCCATTGTCCCCACTGCTTTGGGAGACGCTAGTGGCTCATGCCTGCATTGGTATTTACAACCGAGACTACAACGGGCTATGGTGTTACCCATGATTTATAGGCCCAGTATTCTGTACAGATACAGTGCTTGTTACTTTATGGACAGTGTTTACTTCATTTAGTTTTCCCAATAAACTAAATCATTGTAGGAATGACTACCATCCCCATTTTACAGATGAAGAAACTGAGACTTACAGAAGTTAAGAGGCTTGAGCTGTGAAATGACATGCTCACTATAAGGCACCCTGCTATATAATCCCAGAGAGTGTGTGCTGGTTTTCTCCCGCACCTTGTTGCTTCCCAGCTGAAACCTAGAAAGCTAGAAAATTGCATTCCCTTTGCCCTGGTTACCTCACTTCTCTGTGCTTGGTAATTCTTCATGTCCTTACAAGGAGGAGGCTCCTCCTGACCTCTGAGGTGGCCACCTGAAGAGCAGGATATGTCAGCACCTGCTTGCTGGGAAGCATCACCCAGTGTATTCCATTCCTTACCCCAGGAAGCAGACAAGGATGGGGAGAGGCCTGGTTGAGAAGAGAAAGTTTCGTGTGGTTCAAGAAAAGTACCAAGTATCTTCTTTTTTTTTTTTTTTTTTTTTTTTGACAGAGTTTTGCTCTGTCGCCATTCGATGGGGTCTTGCTCTGTCGCCAGGCTGGAGTACAGTGGCGCAACCTCTCCTGCGTTCAAGTGATTCCCCTGCCTCAGCCTCCCAAGTAGCTGGGACTACAGGTGTGCGCTACCCTGCCTGGCTAATTTTTTGTACTTTTTTAGCAGAGACAGGGTTTCACCATGTTGGCCAGGATGGTCTTGATCTCCTGAACTAGTGATCTGCCCGCCTCAGCCTCCCAAAGTGTTGGGATTACAGGCATGAGCCACCGTGCCTGGCCCCCAAATAACCTCTTAAGAGTTACAGACTGCACAAGTTACTGGCTGAATAAGTTGGGGGAGGCTGGTAGGGAACCTAATCTTTTAAGATTTAATCCACAGGAAAACAAACGGAGACCCTCCAGAAATCACAGGCCATTGCTAAGGGGGAGAATCGGTTGCCTTCAGGCAACTTCACCCCAAATGGCTTGTGTATGTGTTTGATGTCCTGCCCTCTACTGCACCTCCATTTATTGTAAAGTGTTACTACTTTCAAAGAATTGGAGAAAGTCTACAATAAGATAAGTTACAGGTGACTATTGTATGTAACTTAAAAATGTGCTTTACAATTTTAAACTCTTCATGCAGACCTAAAATAAAGGCTTAAAAGGTGAATGACGCCAGGTACGGTGGCTCACATCTGTAATCCTAGCACTTTGGGAAGCTGAGGTGGGAGGCTCGCTTGAGCCCAAAAGTTAAAGACAAGACCTGCCTGGGCAACATAGCGAGACCCCATCTCTATTAAAAAAAAAAAAAAAGTGAATGAGGATAATCCCTGGAACTCGCTTTAATGAAGGAATCAAAATTATTTATGAAGGGAGGATGTACCTTTCTATGCTCTCAACGGTTTGCAGTTTCCCACCTATTCTGATAATCATGTGAAAAGCCTGCATAAATGATGCTTCTAAAATGCTTAAGCCCTTTCTTATCTGAAAGCTTTGCTTAAACTTCTTTGTGAACGGCACTCTAGGTTTGTTGAATGAATGAAGAAATGACAGAGAGTTTTTTATTTTTCTTCAGTACCAAAGGCCAGTTTAAGCCAAGCCCTTGACTGAGTCATCACAAATTCCTGAATTCACACATAAAAATGAACTCTTACCATAGATGATGTGTTTGCCAGGACAGGATTAGAATTACTTGTGTTGAAAATATGTTATTTAAACATGGGAGGTGCACTTAGAGTTGTGCCTGTACATTAAGTTATATTCTCTCTTATAATTGTGTTGATGGTTGTAACAATTACATTCACTGGCCTCTGCAGAGTTTAAAACTCTTGGACACTGAAATGTCAAAGAAATGAGGACACTGAAGTTCAGAGATGTTTCAGCTCGCCCAGAGGTTCACCAGCATTTGTTCATAGATTAACAAGCAGAGGTTAGCCCGTATACTGTAGCAGGGGTGGCTTCTCTTTAAAAGGAGATATTGTTCTTTCTGTTCTCTAAAGAGGCAACGCAAGCTCGTTGAGTGTTGCAGAGAAATCAGCTTCCCAATTCAGGAGAAATGGGAGCAGGACAGGCCTCATGCAAGATGCAGCTTTCAAATACTTGAATTTTTTCAGAGTTCTCCTCCTCCTCTGGGTTGGGCACGTGGCATTCTAGCAAATTCAAAATGTTTTAATTTCAGACTAACCATTCATCTGAAGCAGAACAAAAAAAAAAAAAAAAAGAAAAAAAAACACATAAAAAAAGCAGCTAAATCCGAGTGTTGCAAACTCTTTTAGCAAATAGTTGTGAAATAGCATTGACTTTGCCAGTTCCTGTTTTCATTTTCCATAAATCTATTCTGGTATAATTTTATTCCCTTGAAGTAGATGTAGCAAGTTCTTTGTGATACTAAATAAAACAACAAGATAATCAGTTAAAAAGCCCACTATATATTAAATAACAGCAACGACTAAACTCTGGCCTCAAGTTAAACTTAGAAAAATTACTTTTTTGGGGGAAAATTCAAAATGTTTTAGAGAAGCTATAAGATTACTTAAAAGTGTCCTCAAACCAATGTTAAAACATTTGTAGGCTGGGTGCAGTGGCTCACACCTGTAATCCCAGCACTTTGGGAGGCCGAGGTGGGTAGATCACTTGAGGTCAGGAGTTCGAGACCAGCCTGGCCAACATGGCAAAACCCTGTTTCTACTAAAAATACAAAAATTAGCCAGGCATGGTGGCGGGCACCTGTAATCCCAGTTACTTGGGAGGCTGAGTCAGGAGAATCACTTGAACCTGGGAGGGGGGAAGTTGCAGTGAGCCAAGAGCATGCCACTGCACTCCAGCCTGGGTGACAGAGTGAGACTCAGTCTCAAAAGAAACAAAAACAAAAAACAACAGTAGTGAGTGACTAAACATAGGAACTATACTTTTTTTTTTTTTGAGACCGACTCTTGCTCTGTTGCCCAGGCTGGAGTGCAGTGGCGCCATCTCGGCTCACTGCAGTCTCCGCCTCCTGGGCTCAAGCGATTCTCTTGCCTCAGCCTCCGAGTAGCTGGAATTACAGGCATGCGCCGCCACCACGCCCAGCTAGGAAATGTTTCGCCATGTTGCCTGGGCTGTCTCAAACACCTGGGCCCAGATGATCCACCTGCCTTGGCCTCCCAAAGCGCTGGGATTACAGGCATGAGCTACCATGCCTGGCCAGGAACTATAAATTGAATCAGCTCAGGAGAACCATAAAGATGCTAGTGTCTTTAAGTTTCTGTAGCACTTATGATGGGGGTAGGAAACAGCGTTTTGGGGCTGGTAGGAGCCTGTGGCTTCAGGAAGATCCTTGCTCAGTTGACCACTACCCAGATGCATGACAGTTGGGTCACTGAATCTTCGCAGCCTCAGCTATGAGGGGAGAAGGATGTTACTGATGACAAAGGGTTGTTGAGAAATACCAAGAATTGGGAGTCATCTCCTCCCAGTAGGAGCTTAACATGGAATTGCTGCCATTGTGGTGAAAATGAAAGACAGAAAGGATGAAGAAAAAAGAAACTAAAGCTTTGCTTTTTGTGCAGGAGTGTCCAATTGTTTGGCTTCCCTGGACTGCATTGGAATAAGAGTTGTCTTGGTCCACACACAAAAAATGCACTAACACTACTCATAGCTGATGAGCTAAAAACAACAACTACAAAAAAAATCACAAAAACATCTCATAGTATTTTAAGAGTTTACAAATTTGTGTTGGGCTGCATGTGTGGCCCGTGGGCCACGGGTTGGACAAGCTTGCTTTTGTGAGTGAGGCTTGAAGTAGGAGAGGCTTAAAAAAATACGAGGGAAGTCCTATCAGAAGCAAGTTATTATGTAAGCAAAGTATCCCGTTATCCGAGTGAGGCTTTTTGGATGAAAATCTGACACCAAAATTCTTTCCGTGTGCTCCTAATAGCACTCTGAATGGAACAAATGGAAGACATTTACATTTCACCAACTCCCCTCACCATCTTTTGATGGGGCAGTCAGGCCACATTAGGACCAACTCCAGGCAGCTCAGGCTGGAGTGCTCCAATTTGTAGCGTCTTCCTGCCTGCTGCCTCCCTATTGCAGGCCCACCTGGTCAGCCCTGCCCACTCCTCTTTTGGTTCATTTTTGAATGGAAAGGCTCCTGGTCATGGCCGCTCTGAGGGGGAAAGCACTTGCAGTCCTTCTGTTGTGTTCCTGGTTGTCATGTGGGTTTTGCAGTGTTGATGAAATGAGAAGCAGGGATCTAAATATCACCCTGAGGTCATTTGCCCTATTCTCACTGCTACTCGGGCAATGAGAGTAGGCTGGGCAAACATATAATGGCAAGAAAAGACTGTGGCCTAAAACATTGTCTCTCTCTCATGCAGAGACGACTACTAGAGAACAAACTCTCAGAGCCTTCCATGATCACAAAATAAAAACCATGTCCTTTTGATCCTTCTCATAAGGCCAGATCCCGTTGCTATGCTTGCTCATGGCATCCTAAGCATCACATTCATCTCTCGTGTAATTCCTCAGTGTCTTGTTTGGTGGGTCCCACCCCTAGCCTGATTCTCATCCCCAGGCTATTAGCTCCGTGAGGAAGGTCCTGTGTGGCTCCTATGCACTGTGATATCCAGTGGGTAACACCGAATCCAGCCCCAGCTGGTGCTCAGCATACATTCTTAGGATGAATGACTTGAAATGAATGTTGTATTCTAGTTTACAGCTTTTTATCCCAGGACTTTGGGTCCTCAATAACCTTTGAAAGCCTCCATTAGGTTCTTCCTAACAGACAATAAAAGCTTGCATCATAAAAGGTTTAGTTTTTGGTTTATCCACTTGTGAAGATACAGCACACACAAGAGGACTGGAGGGTCCCTAAAAATCTAGTTCATTTCCTTTGCATTACAGATGAAGACAGGGACGCTCAGAAAGGGGCAAGAACTTAAATAAGTGCAAGAAGGTGACATAATCACCACTGGACTCTTAACAGCCTTTGTATTTAACAGTTGCTCCTAATAACTCAGGGACACTGTGGTATAGTGGTTAAGAGAGTGGGTTTTAGGTACCAGACCACCAGGTTGAAATCCTGGCTTGGCTACTTACAGTGTTAAAAGAGAAACTTTAGACAAATTAAATTTAACAGGGTTTAATTGAGCAAAGAACGATTTGTACTTAATCCACGCTTAACATTGGATTTATATCCTCTTAAATACCAACTTTGTTTCTCCAATTAAGGTACATAGCATTGCTTATTAAATGGGTTATCATAGGTAATTTGCCTTGGACTGTGGAGCTCATTCAAATTGCATATCTTAATAAATTTGGTACTGGCTGCTTTAACATGAAAATCTGGCAAAGTATTTCTTTGGTATTTAATTATTATCTTGCTTGAGTTAGCAGTTTTATAAACCAGTCAATCTTTTCTTTAGAGTTCTGGGAATTCTTTCTTAGTCCAAATGATCCTAAAGTAATCAGAAATCTGTATTTAAGAGTTTTTGTCAGGGTCCTTTTCATCCTTTCCAGGAGCCAACCTGCTTACAGATATAATACTTTAGAATTTTACTTGCTTGTAAAGAGCTTTCAAAAAATGTGTAAGCGTTAAGCAATTAACTGTGGACAAGACTTAAAATGGTCATGGTTAAAGATGCAATTGACAAGAAAATTTGCTTATTTGTGTGGCTTACAATGATTTAACATAATAAGCACAATTATAACTGATAATATATCAGAATTTTATTTTGAGACAAGCTCTGTCACCCAGGCTGCAGTGCAGTGGTGCAATCTCAGCTCACTGCAACCTCTGCCTCTCAGGTTCAAGCGATTCTCCTGCCTCAGCCTCCCAAGTTGCTGGGACTACAGGCACTTGACACCATGCCCAGCTAATTTTTTTGTGTTTTTAGTAGAGACGGGGTTTCACCATGTTGGCCAGGATGGTCTCTATCTCCCTCGTGATCCGCCAACCTCGGCCTTCCAAAGTGCTGGGATTACAGGTGTGAGCCACTGCGCCCAGCCATTAAAAGGTTTTGAAAAGCAAAAACATTTATTCTTTGATGGAGAGGAGGGTCAGTTTTCCAAATAATCAAAAGACCTAATAAAGACAGCATGAAACACAATCTGTCTCTCCTTCTCTTCCCTCTTTTTCTTTTTTGCAGTTTACTTAAAGGGTGAACAATATTTCTTTTGCTGTCTCGCATATTAATACTTCACAAACTCCTTGTTCAAAGGAGAAAATCAAATTTTACTTTTGTATTAGTGTATTATCAATACTAAAATTAATTTTAAGAAAGTTTTATAAACAGAGGGTGGGTATGGTGTCTCACACTTGTAATCCCAGCACTTTGGGAGGCTGAGGCAGGAGGATCACTTGAGGCCAAGAGTTTGAGACCAGGCTGGGTAACGTAGCAAGACCCTTATGTCTACAAAAATACTAATAAAAAAAATTTTAAAATAAATTAGCCAGGAGTGGTGGCATACACCTGTAGTTCTAGGTACTCAGGAGGCTGCAACAGGAAAATCCCTCAAGCCCAGGAGCTGGAGGCAGCAGTGAGCTAAGGTTACACCACTGCATTCCAGCCTGGGTGACAGAGCCAGATCCCATCTCTTAAAAAAACAAAAAAAAAACCACCTCAAACAAATACATTTAATCTCAGCCAGCTTTTGAACACAAAAAATAAGATTTCCATATAATGGATACCTTATATTTTATAAAATAATCTCTTTTAACCTCTTACATAGTATCTTATAATTTTATAAGATTATAATCTCTTGTATAATTCTTTATCTTTTTTCCCCAACATTTATATTCATTTAGTTTTATCTGTAGCATGTTTTCCTTCATTTTGAAACAACTTTTACATAACCTCAAAAAGAGACAAAATTACTTTTCCTTTAACAACATACTCATCCTCATGTCTTTTTTATAACATTCTTCACCAAAAAACACACATCTCACTTTATTTATTTGAATTACAATGTGACTTTTCATACTTTGGAGTGAGCCCCACAGGAATCAAAAACACTAGGAAGGGATAACCACTTGCCCCTGAGGAGTGGCCCGGGGGAGAGAGGCTACCTGAGGGGAAGGAAGCACAAAAGAGATGCCCTGCAGGCTCAGGGCAAAGGGAATGCCATCGGTGCTGGGACCTGTGAGCACTGCAGGAGGAAATGCGAGTATGGTTAGACCGGCTTCAGGCACTGGCAAAGGGCAAGAGGGCTGGACACAAAACCACAAATCTACTTGGGTGCTCCTCCTCCTTTTCTTTCTTTTTTTTTTTTTTTTTTTTTTTTTGAGACGGAATCTTATTCTGTTGCCCAGGCTGGAGTGCAGTGGCACGATGTCAGCTCGCTGCAACCTCTGCCTCCCGGGTTCAAGTGATTCTCCTGCCTCAGCCTCCCGAGTAGCTGGGATTACAGGGGTGTGCCACCATACCTGGCTAATTTTTTTTTGTATTTTTAGTAGAGATGGGGTTTTGCCTTGTTGGCAAGGCTGGTCTCGAACTCCTGACCTCAGGTAACCCACTTGCCTCACCCTCCCTAAGTGCTGGGATTACAGGCGTGAGCCACTGTGTCTGCCCTGGGTCCTCTTCCTTCTCATTTGCCTTTTTCTGCTTCTGCCGAATGGTCTCCAAGTCCCTCTGCTTGCAGGAGGCAACAGAAAGCCCATCATCTTGGTGCTTCCCCTTAACCAAGTCACTCTGCTTTTTTGTATTCTTCTGGTGGGCAAGTTCACCACAGTCATGGCTACAGCAGGGCAGCAGCTCTTTGCTGCCTCTGTTCTGTCCCCTCCTTCTATCCGTATCTCACTTAATACACTCAGTATATAGAATTGCTTCTTTTATATCTCGTAGTTTTAACTACAATTAACTATTACAATTAAAATTAACTACAATTTCAACCCTTAGTAACCCTAATTTCCAGTGAAAAACCTAGGAAGTAATCTGAACTGTTTTATGTCAGTATTTATAGATAAAAACTATTTCATAATTTTTTAGAAAGATATGTTCCCAGCTGGGCATGGTGGCTCACATCTGTAATCCCAGCACTTTGGGAAGCCAAGGCAGGAGGATCACTTGAGCCCAGAAACTCAAGACCAGCTTGGGCAACACACAAGACTCTCATTTCAAAAAATAAAAATAAAAGAGATACGTTTCCTCAATTTTATTTACTAACAGATCTAAAAATGTTTAGCTTTTCTATATGATGTAAAATAAGATAAAGTATAGAAACTTAAGCTTATGTTTAATAATGTCTTAGTATTTTATAATTTAGAAATGACTCAAACATTTTATGATTATCTGTTACTTAATTTAACATAATGTGTCTTTAAGATTTTTAAATTACTGAAAAGAATCTTCAGACGATGACACAGGTACACTACCTAATGTCTTCTTCAGTCATACTGAGTCTCAAATACCACATGGTACCCAGGACAGCTATGAAAGGCAGGGACCTTCTGAATCCTGAATTTACACAGCAGGTGTAGAGGTCAGAACACAGGATGGAGCTGTAAAGAGAATGCTTGGAGGATCTGACTCTTCCTAGTATAACCAAGAAGCAAAGCTGGGCCATATTGGGCCTGGCTCTGCCTTCATGCTGGTGGCCCAGGCATAGAGAACACAGGATGTGTCCCCAAACCCACAATAGCCACTTGGCCAGGCCCCAGTATCCAGAGGCTCAAAACCAAATACTTATGTAAGCTCACAGTAAGACGTGTGCAAGCCTTCAGGGGAGCCCAGCAGCCAGCCCTTATAGCTTTAGCTTACAGATAAACAAGTATCAAAAATATTACAGAAGCAGCAGTTTTGTTGCCTTAAAACATGTATTAGAGACAGCATAAACCTGTCTGATCAGTAGATCCAGGCAAAAATGTTTGAATTATATTTAATACTGACAATCCTGGAGATACTCCTATTTATACCAACAATTTTAAAACTAGCTGTATCTACCAAGTATTTTAGAGCACATAGAAATACACATACACATAGCATATATAGACACATAGATATACAGACACACAGACAGAAGCACATCTTATAGCTTTCATGAAGGTTTTGCATTGGCCAGTTTACAAATAATTTTTCTTTCCTCTATTCAGACTATGCATTTTCCAATTACCTATTTCATGGTCCTAAGTAATTGTTAGTTATGTAGCCCTACATTTACACTTCTAAAGGGATGCCTCTTAGGTGAAACAAAGGAGAAAATGTGTATCTCAAAAACACAGAGACTTCAGGCCTAATCATCATACCATCATTTGCTCAAATCAACAAAGGAGGTGTAGGTAAGGGCCCAGTTAAGATGGCCAGGAAAATCACCTTATAGGTAACACGTGTTATGTAAATGTAATCTACTTTTCAGAGTTTCTACTGACTCAGTCCTCCCTCTCTTCCCAGTGCACAGAGGAGTCAATCTTAAAATCTAAGATTTCCTTTATAGATGTATTTTTTAAAACATAAAATGGTTTTAAAATAGCTAGCTAAATGCCAGAAAGATGTATTTTGGAGACCAACTTAGTTCAATAGGTGGACTTTTAAACTTAGTGTCTGTTTCTTAGCTAAAATTACAGAGTTCAGGGTGAAACCCATTAAAGAATAGGGCAGGGAAAGCATTCTCTATGCCTGAACTCAGCATCGATAGCTCTGAAAAAGAATTAAGCCCACTTTACCTGAGGGCCTACCTTTTGTAAATACTGTAGCCAACTTTCTTTTCACCTTCAGGGCAGAATAGAAACTAAGCCAAAAAGTTAGCAGGTTCAATTTTTCTTATCAATTAATTGCTTAAGCTTTCTATTTGCCTTTCAAAAAGCCTTTTTAAAAAGATGATAAAAATATTAGAATCTTTTTAGAAGCTTCTGCCCATCACTAGGCATTCCTGGATAAGCCTAATTTCAGGAGCCCTCACTTTTAAATGCCTTTCTTAAAGTGTAGTGTTGTTCATTTGGAAAGTTCTACTGTAATTTTAAATTATCTTTAGTAAGATTTCGCCAACTTTGTGTTTTCTGCTTCTATAGCTGGAAGATGGAGAGCTCAGTTCTTCAAAAATTAAGGGTCCTATTGTTGCGGTACTTTTCCTTAGCTCAGCTAAAGATGGGGTTCTTGTTTCATGGCCACAAAAGATTAGGCTTGCAGACCATTTGACGGGTGAGTAAGGCAGGGTTTTATTGGGTGAAAAGGGAAAGAATGGGAAACAGGGCCCCTCAGCAAAGCCAGAGCCCCTGCTGCTGCGCCTCCTGCCTTGCAGTTTGAATCCCAGGTTCCACACAGGAACAGGAGGGGTCCGGATCCTCCTGGCTGCAAACCATGTGAACTTCTGTGGCTCCAACTCAGTGTTCACTCCTCCCAGTGTGCAGGCCGGCTGGAGTTTCTCTGAGGACTCCTTCCCACCTGGCTGTCTCATTATTTTTACACTGAGTCTTGGCTTTGGCTTTCAGATCCCTTTGATCAGCTTAGCCAATAATTCATTCCTACCTAAGCACACAAGAAAAAGGATTGGTTACAGCTGGATGTCTGCCTTATTTGAACACAGTTTAAACAGTTGGCTGCCTTGAATTGGCTGAAACTCTATAATTGGTACAAGAATAGGTTACTTTGTGTGTGACTTTGAAAAACTTACTTAAAACTCAGTATGCCTCACTTCCCATATCAGCAAAATGGGAATATTAATAGTTCCGGCCTTGAGGGGTGACTGTGAAGATAAAATGAGTCAATGCCTTCATTGCTTGCCTTCCCAAACTACCAGGCCAAAGCCATATTAGCATATATCTTAATATATATTAGAAAGATAGATATGTGTGTGTGTATATATATATTATTTAAGACAGAGTCTCACTCTGTTGCCAGGCTGGAATGCGGTGGCGCATTCTCGGCTCACCGCAACCTCTGACTCCCTGGTTCAAGCGATTCTCCTGCCTCAGCCTCCTGAGTAGCTGGGATTACAGGCGTGCACCACCACGCCCAGCTAATTTTTGTATTTTTAGTAGAGATGGGGTTTCACCATGTTGGCCAGGATGGTCTCGATCTCCTGACCTCGTGATCCGCCCCCCTTGGCCTCCCAAAGTACTAGGATTACAGGCATGAGCCACCGCACCTGGCCTGTATATATTTTTTAATTCATTTATTCATTGATGGACACTTAGGTTTACACATTCAGTTATGTACAGTTTGGGATGTATGGAGACAAAATCTCTGCAAATTTCTGAATGCTAGAGTTCCCAAGGCGTTTTCTGCAGGATTGTCATTTACTACCAGTTTTTGTGTGACCCAGTCAGACACCTAGGCCTCTAACTGGATCCAGTCTAGTTAATTACCAGATCCAATGTCATCCTAGAGCCAGGCCAGTTTCTGCTGGGAATACTGAACCCGGTTTAGATAAAAAATTTGCTCAAACAAACTCAGATAGCTCAAAACACAAATCTATGGCACCTCAAAATCCAAGAGAGGACTTACCCACCATTCCCAGCTGTGGTGAGAGAGCGATGGACACAGTGGGCCCAGTGAGCACCTTGCTTGGTCACTCGATGCTCTTAGGGGTCACTGGAAGTTCTGCTTCAAACCCCACTTCTATTTATTTTAAGTTTTAGGGCACATGTGCACAAAGCGCAGGTTAGTTACATATGTATACATGTGCCATGTTGGTGTGCTGCACCCAGTAACTCATCATTTAATATTAGGTATATCTCCAAATGCTATCTCTCCCCCCTCCCCCCACCCCACAACAGGCCCCGTGTGTGATGGTCCCCTTCCTGTGTCCATGTGTTCTCGTTGTTCAATTCCCACCTATGAGTGAGAACACTCAGTGTTTGGTTTTTTTGTCCTTGTGATAGTTTGCTGAGAATGATGGTTTCCACCTTCATCCATGTCCCTACAAAGGACGTGAACTCATCATTTTTTATGGCTGCATAGTATTCCATGGTGTATATGTGCCACATTTTCTTAATCCAGTCTATCATTGTTGGACATTTGAGTTGGTTCCAAGTCTTTGCTATTGTGAATAGTGCCGCAATAAACATATGTGTGCATGTGTCTTTATAGCAGCATGATTTATAATCCCTTGGGTATATACCCAGTAATGGGATGGCTGGGTCAAATGGTATTTCTAGTTCTAGATCCCTGAAGAATTGCCACACTGTCTTCCACAATGGTTGAACTAGTTTACAGTCCCACCAACAGTGTAAAAGTGTTCCTATTTCTCCACATCCTCTCCAGCACCTGTTGTTTCCTGACTTTTTCATGATGGCCATTCTAACTGGTGTGAGATGGTATCTCAATGTGGTTTTGATTTGCATTTCTCTGATGGCCAGTGATGATGAGCGTTTTTTCATGTGTCTTTTGGCTTCATAAATGTCTTCTTTTGAGAAGTGTCTGTTCATATCCTTCACCCATTTTTTGATGGAGTTGTTTTTTTCTTGTAAATTTGTTTGAGTTCATTGTAGATTCTGGATATTAGCCCTTTGTCAGATGAGTAGGTTGCAAAAATTTTCTCCCATTCTGTAGGTTGCCTGTTCACTCTGTTGATAGTTTCTTTTGCTGTGCAGAAGCTCTTTAGTTTAATTAGATCCCATTTGTCAATTTTGGCTTTTGTTGACATTGCTTTTGGTGTTTTAGACATGAAGTCCTTGCCCATGCCTGTGTCCTGAATGGTATTGCCTAGGTTTTCTTCTAGGGTTTTTATGGTTTTAGGTCTAACATGTAAGTCTTTAATCCATCTTGAATTAATTTTTGTATAAAGTGTAGGGAAGGGATCCAGTTTCAGCGTTCTACATATGGCTAGCCAGTTTTCCCAGCACCATTTATTAAATAGGGAATCCTTTCCCCATTTCTTGTTTTTGTCAGGTTTGTCAAAGATCGGATGGTTGTAGATACGCAGCATGATTTCTGAGGGCTCTGTTCTGTTCCATTGGTCTATATCTCTGTTTTGGTACCAGTACCATGCTGTTTTGGTTACTGTAGCCCTGTAATAAAGCTTCAAACCCTACTTCTGATGCCATCTGTTGAAAGAAAAACTTCAGACAAATTAAATTTAGCATAGTTTAATTGAGCAAAGAAGAATTCATGAATCGAGAAGTTCCCAGAACCAGAATAAGTTCAGAGTAACTCTGGGGCTGCCCCATGGTTGGATAATATTTATGGACAGAAGAAGGAAAGTCATGCACAGGAAATGGAGGTAAGGTGCAGAAACAGCTGGATGGGTTATAGCTGGATGTCTGTCTTATTTGAACACAGTTTAAACAGTTGGCTGCCTTGGATTGGCTGAAACTCTGTAATTAACTAATTGGTACAAGAATAGGTTACAGTCTGTTTACACATTCGTGGGTTTTTTTTTTTTTTTTTTTTTTTTTTTTTTTTGAGGTGGAGTCTTGCTCTGTCACCTAGGCTAGAGTACAGTGGCGTGATCTCGGCTTACTGCAACCTCCGACTCCCTGGTTTAAGCGATTCTCCTGTCTCAGCCTCCTGAGTAGCTGGAATTAAAGGCGCCTGCCACCACACCCAGCTAATTTTTGTATTTTTAGTAGAGACGGGGTTTCACCATGTTGGTCAGTCTGGTCTCAAACTCTTGACCTTGTGATCTGTGCGCATCGGCTTCCCAAAGTGCTGGAATTACAGGCGTGAACCACCGTGCCCGGCCCACATCCAGTTCTGTACAGTTTAGGATATATGGAGAAACCTTTGCGCTGAACTTAAAATATGTAAGGAGGCAGCTTTAGTCAAAACATAATTTAACATTAGTTACCTGCTGTTGGACAAGTCATTAAACCTGTGTGCTTTGACTTTTTTGTCTGTAAAACGGGGATAATATTAGCTCCCACCTCCTAATGCTCCTTGGAGGATTAAACAAGTTAATATCTCTAAACACTTACAACAGTACCTGCATTAATAAGCACTATATAAATGCTAATTCAAATCGTCATTGTATTCTATAAGAATCTGAATAACCTAATAATCCCATTCAATACTTCCATATTTCTGAGTCCCGTTCTGTGCCAGGAGCAGCATATTGATGGGAGGCTCCAGATAAGCAAGTCCTGACTTTGGCCCCCAGGGTGCTTACAAAATGTTTTTAATGGGAAAAACATGAAGGGATGATTTACCTGATCCAATCTTAGGTTTAGAAAAGAGCAAACCTCTATGAAAAAGGCCTGGGCCAGACATAGCAGCTGTATCTATCCTCTTTATATGGGTAGAAAGGTGAAGGCCTCGAGTGAAAAGTGTCTGCTGCTACCTGTGGGAGACTGTATTTTCCAAGAACGGCAGCAATAATACCTCCCATTCCACATGTTTTTCTGGAACCTTGGCACTTTCCCATGAAGAAGTGGAGTCTAGTTCTCTTCTCTTGAACCTGGGCAGGGCTCCCAGCTTGCTTGGAAGAAACAGAATGCTGTGAAAGTGACACTGAGTGACTTCTGAGGCTAGGTCATCAAGATCAGGAATAGGGATTAGAAGGGGCTTTTGCCTTTGTGGCTGCAACATTTGCCTTTGGAGCTCAGAGCTGACACTGAAGAAACCTGAGGCTGCCATGCTGTGGGGAAGCCTAGGCCACATAGAGAGGCCATGTACAGGTTCTCTGGATGACAACCTCAGCCGAGGAATGAGGTGCCTCCCGGAAGCCAGATATGTGAGTGAATATTCTTCCAGATGCCTCTAGTCCCTGTCTGCTTTGTCTTCCCTAGTCTTTGAGTTTTCCCAGATGAGGCTTCAGACATTGAAGAATAGGGTAAAGCCTGTTCCCTTTGCAAATCTCCAACCCACCGAATCAGTGAGCATAGAAAAATGGTCATTCCAAGTCACTAAGTGTTGGAACGATTTGCTATGCAGCAGTAAAACCGGAACACTGCAACAGACACTTCTTTCTCTAGACATCTTAGAGAAAGAAAATGTGTTCACCGCACAGTTAGATTTGTTTCTTAATGAATCTAAAGAATCCCCAGTGATTAAGCATGTTGCAGCTGGAAGTTTCTAGAGCTGCCATCCTTGCCAACATCAGGCTGTGATGGTGCCTAAGAGAGTCATCACCAGCATCACCAGCAGAGAGGGCAAGGAGGGTGATGCAGCCTCCTCACCTGCCGAAGACTGTTTCACAGCTCTTCTGTGGAGCTGGCCCGGATTACAACAGCTCGTGCAGATGAAAGTACCAGGTTAATAATGGAGAAATGTTAAATCCACCCGGCGGAATGCAATTCCCCTTAAGAGGAGTTCTTCATTTGGTTTGTGAGATGGTTCTCACATTTTCCAGCTTCTGTGATTCATCTTATTGTCTGATATTTTCTTAGAGCTCTATATTTCATGTCTATTATTTAGTTCTAGTCTCACAATCAAAGTGGGAAGTCGTTTGTCAACCTCATTTTAGAGATGTTGAAACTAAGATTCAAAGACTAACCCAGGCTGAGTGCAGTTGCTCACGCCTGTAATCCTAGCACTTTGGGAGGCCGAGGCAGGCAGATCACCTGAGGTCAGGAGCTCAAGACCAGCCCGGCCAACATGGTGAAACCCTGTCTCTACTAAAAATACAAAATTAGCTGGGTTCTGTGGTGCATGCTTGTAATCTCACCTACGGGAGGCTGAGGCAGGAGAATCACTTGAACCCGGGAGGCGGAGGTTGCAGTGAGCTGATATCATGCCACTGCGTTCCAGCCTGGACAGCAAAGTGAGACTCCATCTCAAAACACAAAAACAAAAAAACTAACCCAGAGCACATTTATCTAATCAATGGTAAAGCTCAGACATAACCCCGTGGTTTCTGATTCTAAATTCAGGTCTCTCTTATCAATGTAGTCTGGAAAGAATCCCTGTCCTGGACCAAAAAGAAAAAAGATGTGTGTTTGTTTTAAAGTCGTCAGAATAGTGCTCATTAAAGATGTGGTGTTTCTTACTTTTTAGTTCCTTCCAAAGTAATATAATTCTGCACTTCATCTGTGCAAAGAATTTAGTTTTCTGTTCTGAGTGTTGGCTTTGTGTACTTCTTCCCAGGAGTGAGATGAAACAAATGTCATGATGGCTCATACCCTCCCACCCTTCCCCAAACCTCCAAAAATGATTTGAAGTATTTGCCATTTTACACCCATGGTGTAAATGCTCCTATCATGGCTGTCTTCAAGTGACTAAGTTGACGTCATTCACCATTAAGTTGAGAAGAGATAGGCACATTGAGCTTTTGAGAGCCAGCACTAGTCCCCCTCTAACAATGGATGAAGCCAGTGCAATTACAGGTATTTTGTAACCGTTTCTTCCAAAGCAATCAAATGTCTTCCACTCAAATTTTTCAAATTATTGAAGACAGTGAAAAAAGACAGTGCTGCTATTCACATGTGAGGGCAGGACTATTTTTGCTTCTATAAAGGGTCACACTCTGAAGCAGCCATCACCTCTAGAGAGCTCCTTGTATCTTTCACCAGTAACACAACCCCAATGATACAAGTACTGAACACATATCTTAGTGTGGTGTGACCATCTTGCTTGCACTGGCATGGGGGTGGAGGGCAGTATTATAGGGCTGAGTTGGAGCAGCCGACAAGCCTGGAAAATAATCCCACAAACTTCAGTCTTGCTCCCCAAGTCGGTTTTGATAGGCCTGAAACTTACTTGGTTCCCTTGGCTCCCACCCTGCTGGGGAGCAAGGAAAACGTTGAAGGGGAAGAGGGTCCCCAGTGTCTGCTGGGACCGTTCCTCCAAGGTGTGACTCATTTAACCAGGTGGGAATATTCACACAGACCTCCTTCTTGCCCCACTGGTCTCCCCAGTGTCTCCCTCCCCATTTTCTTCTTTTTCTCTTCCCTGTCCTCTTTGCCGCTAGATATCTGGTAGCATGTCCTCCTTCTCCTACATAAGAGCAGATGGAGACAAGTGGGTGGAGACCTCAAGAAGGAGATTTGGTTCAGATGGAGCTAGAGATCTGAGAGATGCTGGTGCCAGGAGGCAGCTGACTGCAAGGGAGTGGGCAGTGAGTTTCCCAGCATGAGGATGGGACAGCTGGTGGGGATTTGTCTACACTCTTTAGGAGCTAGAAGCTCGCATGAAGGAGGTAGAGGCGGTTAGAATATATGTGAAGGTTTATGATGTGGCTCCTGCCCTCCTCCCTCCCAGTCTCTAGTCATTTCCAAACTGAACTTGCAATTCTTTCAAACCCTAGCCTTCTCACACTTTGCCACTGCTATTCTCTTGCAGTAAATTTCCTACCCCGACCCTGCTCTACCTTTGTAATTCCTGCTCACCGTTTGACACCCAGCTTAGGTGTCACCCCCTGAGGAATCCTTTTTTGGCTTCAGCCTAACCTTGACACACACACACACACACACACCCCACATCATACACACCACAATATGAGCTAGAAGTGCAGCCTTAAATTCTGGCCCACAGTTGCCATGGTCTGAATGACCCCAGTCAAGACCTTCCACCCTCTCAAGTCACATTTCCTCATCTGTAAAACCAGGGGTTGGGTAAGCACTTCAGTTATTCTGAAGTTCTGGGGAAGTGTACACCATGAATATGTGCCCACATTGGTACAGCAAACGGTACAGCCTCTCCATTCTATTCTAAGTAGAAAAAAAAAGCACCTGAGGTCAAAGCAATTTATTTGCAGGTACTCACGATGCAGCTTTGCCCACAGTGGCTCTAATTCCGTGCTGACATTTTCGATGCAGCCCGGCTTAATAGAGAAAAATGACTCCATTGCCTAAACAAGACAGACTTTAGTAGGAATTGAGATGGATAGTGGGGGAGCTTTTATTTACATGTCACATTTCTCTAATTCTAAGGAATTTAAGCATCCTCTTTGCTTTCCATTTCCATTTCCTACCCATCCCGTTAATAAAGATTAACGAAAAGACTAGAATTAGTTGAGAAAAACAAATCAAAATAACAATTTTCAGTCCTTTTGCCTAAAACAATGGCATGTTTAATTTGGGCAACTCATAAAATTCCAGTTAAAACTGTGGCTATTAGGCAATTAAGACTTAGTTTTGGTTCTGCTTACTCTCTGGAAAGTCTGTTTTCCAAAAGCATAAATGTGACAGGAAATTTCTTCACTCCGTTTATCCCTAGTAGTTTAAATACTATTTCATAATTGCAAATGGGCTTTTCCCCAGTTCTTGCACAGGCAGGCTATGGCTGGTCTTCTTTTTGGTGGTATGGGCATGGTAATATATTTTTTCCCAGGGTGACAGAGAGAAGCAGTTGAGCTCATGGATGAGAAAACTCTCTCCAAACTCTAAGAAAAATGCAAGGAGGCGGCATGGCCAGCAGTGATCCTGGACAGGCTTTCAGTTCTAGGAGGTCAAGTGTCTTTTGGTCAGGATTAGCCTGGGATCTCTGGAGAGAATGGGGTGATACTCAAGGAAGGCCTGTCAGATGGAACTAGGATAATACAGACCCACTTAGCACAGTTTAAGAGGAGTCTCAAATTGAAATGCTTGCACAAGACCAAGGTTTCTCCATGTTCTTTATTTCTCCTTTTCTTTCACAACTTTTTCTGAAGGAGTGATATTTCTTGCCAGTCTAGTTCCTCAACCTCAAAATTCAAGGAATTTGCAAATAGTTATCTCACGTGGCCCTGCCTCAAAGTTTCCTCGTGAACGCTTCCATCCCACGTCTAAAAGTATGTCTATAAAGAGCAGATCTTTGGGTCCTTGGTGCACTGGAAAATTTTAAATGCCAAAGCAGTATTATTTATACTTGCCCTTGAGTGCAAATGTTCCTCTGAGAATAACACTTAAGGATTCTTTGTATATAAGGAACGGCTTCATTAGACGTTTACGACTTAAGGGACCAGGTGCATCATGTTTTTAATAGAGGCTTCTAGATTTATTTATTTGCTTCTCAGCCTGACAAAGTTATGGCTAATTGATCTGTTGAGGAGGAATAAATCCGTGCACATTTACAGCTCCTCCCAGTCACCCTGAAGACTGAGCTACACTGGTCCTGTCCTTATCATTTATGCTGCCAAGTAAAATACAGTCCTTCATGTTTTAGTCACATGTACCAGAAAACCAGCACCAGAGAAGGACTTCTAACCAGGTAAACCCTCCATTTAGAAGAACGTGTCTCCTAGGCTCTTGCAAGGGGATGGATCTCATTCAAAGTATCGAACAGGCAAAAGATTTGAAATGCCAATAATTTTTTTGTGTATGCCGATAAATGCTTTCTTCTGAAGAGTATCAGGAATTCACTTTAATAAGACCAAGTGTTTATTGATCAATTACTTTGTATTAGGCGTAAAGATGGGAGAATACAGAGTTGATTAAAGCCCAGCACTACTGGTAGAAATACACATCTCACATCTGAGTGGTGTTTTATAGGTCATTCTGTATTTGCGCATCATCTTTCAGTTCCCCCAATCTCCTTGAGAGTCTATACTCTTTCATAGAAACCAAAGATCAAAGAGGAGACTTGACTTACAGAGGATGCACAAAGAGTCTACCTATCAGTCCGTCTCAACTCCCCCAGGTTCCTGCTTCTCAGGTTTTCCCTAGGGCCATGGGTTGTTTTTCTAGGAAGCAAGAACCTAGGATCTCTACTGCTTGGGAATGACAAATGTTGAATTGAAATGAAGGAGGAAAATGTCCATAAGATCTCAACATGGGGCAGTGCAAAAGGAGAGCATGGCCTGATGGTGATCTGGGGAGGGGATAATTGCAGCAAGCACGGAACTTCTGATATGGCTCTGGGCAAGCCCACCCTTGACAGATTGGCCAGAGGGTAACCTTAGAGCGGGCCCAGACTTCAGTTATATATCAGGTGTTTTTAGGACATCCAAATGTCTTCCCAGAAACCAAGAGCTTTAGACTTTTCCCCACCTCTTCTGAGATACTGGAGGTTCCAGGGGTTACAGCAACTGAGGTTTCTGTTCAAGGAATGTAGTCCCAGCTACCTGGAAAGAAGGCCAAAGATTTGCTGTAACTTTTTCTCCCTGAGCAGCCTTCACGGACGCTTTGGTCATAATCTGACTGCTCAGCACTTTAGAATCCGTTACCAGAAGCTTCAGTGGACCTGTCTCAATTCACCCTTAAGATCAAGAAGAGTAATAATAAAAAATGAAAGAGAAATTTGTTTCTCAGTAGAATTGAATAATTCTTTTTCATTTGCACAAAAGTAAACACCTGGATGAACTCCTGCTGCTACCTTGCACTGCAGCATCCAGAGCACTTATATATTATTGCATGCCATTTCATGTTGACATTAGTAATTGTTATTTTCTGAGTGATGAGGAAATTGAGACTCAGAGAAGTTAGTACCTGAGTTTCTGTATCCAAAGCTGCTGCTTGTTCTATCACATTAGTGGTGGTTCCATGATACTTGATGAAACTCAAGAGAACCCATGAAGATAATTTTGGGATGCTTTAGTAGAGAAAGAGAGGGCCAAGAGGCCTGCACCCGAACCTTGATTCAACCAAAGCAGTTACAGTTTTAATTTATTTTATACGGTGGATTTCATGTATTATTTCATTATTGCAATTCATGACTCCTGAACTTTTAACTAACACTTTCAAGTGAACAGGCCCAAGCACCTTAGATCTATATCCACCTATATTCAACTCTGGAGTTGTTTGAACTTTGAATCATCCTGGGTGAAGGCCCTTATAGTAACTTGGGCCTCTTTGTCATTCATGGCAAACCCAACTGGGGCAGTGAGAATGAGTTTTTATTCTTCTTGTACCACTGAATCCTTGTGTGACTTTGAGCAAGTTACTTCTCTCTGACTTTGGTTTTTTTAGTCTATAAAATGAGGACACTGGCCGGGCACAGTGGCTCACGCCTGTAATCCCAAAACTTTGGAAGTCTGAGGTGGGTGGATCATGAGGTCAAGAGATCAAGACCATCCTGGCCAACATGGTGAAACCCCATCTCTACTAAAAATACAAAAATTAGCTGGGCGTGGTGGGGTGCACCTGTAGTCTCAGATACTCGGGAGGCTGTGGCAGGAGAATTGCTTGAACCCAGGAGGTGGAGGTTGCAGTGAGCTGAGATCACACAACTGCACTCCAGCCTGGCGACAGAGCAAGATTCTGGCTAAATAAATAAATAAATAAAATAATGAGAACACTGAACTGGATAAGCTTCCAGGCTGGCGTTCTGTGAATGTTGAGGAAGGGGTGGAAGTTGTTGCAGTCTTCCAAAATAAAGTACTCATGTGTACTGGCTGGAGGCCTGCCAATAAGGTTGCCAGATTCAGCAAGTGAAAATGCAGCACTCTCATTTAAATTTGAATTTTAGATACACAACAAACTCTTTTTTGTTGTTGTTGTTGTTGTTGTTTTTTAGTCTAAGTATATCCCATGCAATATTTGGGACATATACTTAAGAATATTTGTTGTATATCTGAAATTCAAATTGTGTCTGAGTGTTCTATATTTTATTTGCAATTCTACTTTAGAAGTATATTGTTTCCTTTAGCAAAGAGTTGATGTAAATAAGCAAACAAACGAACAAATAAAAAACTGTTTGTTAATTATGGTCTTGTTGCCTTGGTAAAATCTTCCTCTTTCAATTCGTGACATCATGGCACCCAAAAGTATTAAATGTAGAAGGTGGTAACTAACAGTACCATTCTCAGAGTTTCCTTTAATTTAATTAATTAATTTTTTTTTTACAAATTTTTTTCTTATTTTTTTTTACAAATTTTTTACTTGTTTTAATTTGCTTATTAATTAATTTACTTATTTGTGTTTAAGAAACACAATTCTGTGCCTGCATATAACATTTTGTGCTCGCACTGGGGTATCTTTTTTTCATATCTGATGATTTAACAAAAGCTTTTGACTCGAACAAGCCTCTCTTCTCCCTGCCCCAGACATGTTATTTTGGCCTAAACCCATACTGCTATCACAAGGAATTTAATTTGCTGTCTGAATTTCCTTCAAATTCTATTACTTTGTGTTTTAATAGGCACACACACGCGCTCACCCATACATGCTCCTCCAATCCAAACTCTTGCACTTTTTGCTTCTCAACCAGTGATTGCATGTGGCCAGTGGTTTACTGATTGTGAAATCATCTTGAAATATCAGTGAAGAAAGTGTTCCTCCTGCATTTGTGGCTAAACTCCCCTCAGGAACTTCAGGTTTCTTTCTGCCTCCTTGGGCAGAAGGAAGCACTCACTTGGGGTGGCCCTGGGGCAGCGAAGCAAAGAGGCTGTCAAAACCAAGCCTTCTGATAGTGTGCTCCTGACATTTTTTCAGATGTCTTTTGCAAACATTATTTGGTCCTAATGGGAATAGCATGCCTCCTGCATAGAATCACTGGTGAATCTGGGCACTGCCGAGCCTGTAGGTCGGAAGGTACAGAGGGACTGGACCCTAAGCCTAGGCAGAGAGCCTCTCCAGAGCAAGAACTGAGTAGCAAACGTGGCCTTGACATTGGCTCAGTCCTTTGAGGGAGGAGGAGAGCTTTTCAAGGAAGGAGGTCAGTGCAGAGAGAAGGTTTGTGCTAGGAGCCACCAGATAGGCAAATATACAGTGAGCTGGACCCAGAGTGGGTGTCAGCATTACTTCAGTGATGGCCTCTCCATAAAAGAAGTGGCAAGGGCCTTGTACGCAGGCCTTACCTGTCGATTTGGCTGGGCATCCAGCTAAAACCCCTCCACCCCACCCAGCCCCTATATATGCTGCACATCCTGCACAGAGGATTTTATATAAAGAGTAGGTGTGTGGAGGGAGGGCTGTGCCTGAGGGACTGGAGATTTGCACTTTCTTCCCATGTCTACCGGAAACTTACTACAATCTGGTGTAAAGATCCATCTGGTCACAGGGCTTGGTTGAGCTGATTTCTAAGAGATATTCCAGGTTTGCCTTTCTGTGATTCTTTTTAAAATTATTATTATTGTCATCATTATTGTGCAACAGTTCATTCATCCGAATATAGGTCTAGAAATAGGAAATTCTGCAGCTTAGGAAAACAGTAACAGAATATGTAGGACATACTTTTTCCATGCATATTCACCCAGAGACACTTTAAGAAATCAAGGTAAGTATCAAAACACAAAGGCATAGCCAACTTTCATTATATTCTATTCGTATCTAATAAACACATATCTACTATGCACCATGCTCTGCTTATAGGATAGAAATAAAGCAGGCAGCGGCCCTGTCCTGGGAAGCTCACAGTCCCAAGGGGCCCTGACAATCCCAAGAGCTGGGGATTTGTGATAGTGGGAGGAAGGGCAGAGCCCTGTGGGGACCTGAGGAAGAAGTGGTGCTTTACCTCTGCGTATTTCTCTTGTGGAAGTGATATGTGGGGGTGGAGGTGGCTTGAACTATTGGGGCAGCAAATAGAGGAAGTATATGCTATCAAAAATAGAGGGGCAAGGAGGAAATAAAAGTTCTTCTAATCTAACAGAAACACAGAGGGGCCTGACAAGGCCAAGGAATGAGTAATTTTCCCTGGTGCTTTTGGACCTGAGCTGTCTCTAACATAGAACTGGGTTCAGGAAGGGGAACCTGCCACAGCCACGTTGTGACACTTGCCTGATGTCAAAAGGCAGAGCAGTGGGTGCTCCAGAATCCCTTAGTAAGGGATAGATAGGGGGGCTTCCCATGGGAGGATAAGGAGGTTGCTCCCAGAGGTTTTGTGTTCCTCTTTAGGCCACCTGGTGTGGCCACTATTGCAGATGGGGACAGGCTGGGCCCAGAGATGCCTTCTGTTCCATTCTTGGACTCAGTGCTGAGGATGTGAGCCTCCCATCCCAAAGAAGGCCTCTGCATATCTCGGCTGCAGTGGTCTGTGCAGAAAGGGAAGACTGACCAGGGAACCAGTGGCTATCCTGCTGTCATGACACAGGGCCCTCAAAAGCTCCGTGGAATGTGGGCATGGCATCTGTAATTGTCCTTTGTTTTACTTCCCTGGGACCCCCAAGTTAGGTCCTTTGGCCCTTTACAGACAAGCTCAGACACTCTTCCACCTGAGAATTCACAGAACAATCCATCCACTCACTGTCTCCAGCCATGGCATGTTATATACACAGTCCCTGGCCCATAGTCAGCAGTCAATAAATATTTAATGGCTGAATAAATAATCAAATGACTTTAATAAACAAATGAAGAAAATACAGAAAGTGATCATAATGAAGTGTAGCAGAGGGCTGTTTGGGATGGCATGTGAGCTGGGGCCTTAGATGCTCAGGGCCTCAGCAGCTCTCCCTTCTGTAGGCACGGAAGTCAGAGAGGCACCCCAGCAGGAAAGAGAGCGTGTACAAAGCCATGGACGTGCTAAGTCATGAGATCCATTTAGGGAATGTCAAGCTAGTGCCCAGGTTTTAGGGAATTACGAGCCTAGAGGGACTGGCTGAGGATAAGTCATGAAAGCATGCAATAGAGTTCAGATTTCATCTCAAAAGAAAAAAGAAAAAAGAAACTATATAGATAGTGTAAGAACTTTATTTGCACTGGAGCTCAAGAATCTCCTTCTAGGCCAGGTACAGTGGCTCCCACCTGTAATCCTAGCAC
Source organism: Symphalangus syndactylus (assembly GCF_028878055.3). Taxonomy (NCBI): domain Eukaryota; kingdom Metazoa; phylum Chordata; class Mammalia; order Primates; family Hylobatidae; genus Symphalangus; species Symphalangus syndactylus. Next base: position 37,120,537 of record NC_072425.2, on the reverse strand, counting down.
TCTGGGAGCCCAAGGCGGGCAGATCACCTGAGGTCAGGAGTTTGAGATGAGCCTGGCCAACATGATGAAACCCCGTCTCTACTAAAAATATAAAAAAATTAGCCGGGCATGGTGGTGTGGGCCTGTAGTCCCAGCTACTCAGGAGGCTGAGGCAGGAGAATTGCTTGAACCGGGGAGGCAGAGGTTGCAATGAGTCGAGATCACACCACTGCACTCAAGCCTGGGCAACAGAGTGAGACTCTGTCTCAAAAAAGAAAAAAGAAAAAAAAAAAGAATATCCTTCTAGAAGCCTTTTCAAGTTTGTCTAAAACATTCTTGAGTTGACTTTAATATTTCTTTGTCACCCTTAAACTATGTTGTGTTTCTGCTGGATATTCTAGGCTTTCCAAATGTGGGTATGCTCCCCTTTTGTTTCTGCCTCTGCTGATGCTGGCTTACACTGATGCCTCTCTGCCACCTTTTCCCCCACACTGTAGCCTCCAAAGTCCAAAAAGCTAAGGGGGGATAGAATCAGTCATGGGAGCTGTAAGTCTTGGGGAATTTCATGCTCATTTCATTTCAATATTGCTGAGGCCAGAGCAACAAGGGGCTAATAGAGCATCATAGAACTCAATAGCTCTCAACCCCCAAGTCAGAAGGCACCTTTAAAAATCCTCATTGAGATTATTTCTTAAGTTAATCCTCGTATCTCCTCTTCAAGGCAATTCCAGCAAAGAATATCAGTGGCTGGGTCCAAGCCTCCAGAATTGACAGAGAATACATGTTCATGGTTTACGCCATCCAGTCGTGGCACTCTGTCACAGCAGCCCTGACAAACTAATACCCACACATATTCCAAAAGGGACTGAGAGCCTTTAAAGCCATCTTATCTTCCTGTCCCAGGAGCAATGCTCTTGCCTGTATTCGAGGTGGACTGTATTCCTGGGCAGCAAGGTCCAGTGAGTTCTTAAGAGCATTCTGAAGTATCTGCGATCACATTGCTGCATCCCACTGGTGCTCAATAATGCTTTAGTTTAACCAGATTTTAAGTCATGGCTAAACCTTCATTAGAACAGTGACGACGGGAATTCAGAATATGGGAAATATTCATCAAGTTCTTTCTTTGTAAAACTCTCCATTTTCTGCGGCCTCTGCCAGTCCTCTGCCATTTGCACACATACATGTGTACTTGCAACCTTAGTCCACATTCATCTTTGTAAAGTCGTCTCTTTTCCCTGCATGATACTGTTACATCATCTTATAATGTCTGCCTAATATTCCATCCGGTCGTTATACCACAGTTATTTCACCATTACACTCTTGTTGGTCATTAATTTGAACTTTATTTTCTTTTTTTACTCATTTAGATAATGTTACAAAGAACATTTTGCATGTATAAACAGTTTATTCTTTTGGATTATTTCTTTTGTATACATTTCTAGGATCCATTTACTGGCTCAAAGAGTACACAGAGTGTCAAGGATTTTGTTCCATATAATTACACTTTTTTTTTAAATTTAAGAATCTAGCTGCTTTTTTTCTTTAATTTTCTTTTCTTTCCTTTCCCTTTCTTTCTTTTTCTTTCTTTCTTTCTTTTTCTTTCCTCCTTTCTTCCTTTCTTCCTTTCTTCCTTTCTTTTCAAGACAAGTTCTTGCTCTGTTGCCCAGGCTGGGGTGCAGTGGCCCGATCATGGTTCACTGCAGCTTCGACCTCCTGGGCTCAAGTGATCTTCCTATTTCTATAGTTGACTCATTTTAATAGTTTATTAAATGGCCTCCTGAGTAGCTGGGTCTACAAGAGTGTGCCACCACGCCCTACTAATTTTTGTATTTTTTCTAGAGATGAGGTTTCACCGTGTTGCCCAGACTGGTACTTCTTATTTTTATCCTTTAAAAATAAATTATGTTTATTCAAGGTATACAACATGTTATGCAATACACATAGCAAAAAGGTTACTATAGTGAAGCAAATTCACATGCCCATTATCTCCCATAGTTACCTATTGTTTTTGTTTTGTTTTTATGATAAGTGCAGCTAAAATCTACTCACTTAGCTTGAATTCCACATAAGTACAATTTTATTGCCTATAGTCTTCATGGTGTACATTAGCTCTTTAGACTTGTTTATTCTACATATTTTATTAAACTATTTTTTGAAAATAGCTTAACAAACTAAAAAAATACAGGGCTACCAGAAAGCATGTATCAAATAGTGCTTCGTTACAGTTTGCACTTTTATTTCCTGGATTAAAATGTATGTATTTATTCTGTAGGACTGTCCTTGTGTTAATTAATATTTACCAACTTGGATCCTAATTATACTGGCTGTTTATACATCACAGATACTAAGTCAAACTATCTGTGCCATGTTTTTGAAAACAGTTTCTCTTTTTGCTCCAATGGCACTTGTTTTCTTTTCTTTTTTTTTTTGAGACAGAGTCTTGCTCTGTCACCCAGGCTGGAGTGCAGTGGCACGATCTCGGCTCACTGCAAGCTCCGCCTCCCGGGTTCACGCCATTCTCCTGCCTCAGCCTCCCGAGTAGCTGGGACTACAGGCGCCCGCCACTACGCCAGGCTAATTTTTTTGTATTTTTAGTAGAGACGGGGTTTCACCGCATTAGCCAGGATGATCTCGATCTCCTGACCTTGTGATCCGCCCGCCTCGGCCTCCCAAAGTGCTGGGATTATAAGCGTGAGCCACCGCGCCTGGCCCGGCACTTGTTTTCTTTGAAGAGAGTTACATTTTATTCACAGGAAGTCATTAGAGGGTTGAATTTTTCGTTCTTTTGACACTTACACTATTTGCTATTTACCAAATAAACATTCCTCTAAAATTATGATTAAATATTCAGTTCTGTTATTTCTGTGGCTCATTATAATCGTTTATTTTCAACCCATTTGGAGTTTTTTATATAAGGTGTAATCTAAATTAATTTCTAAATTGTGATCCAGTTACATAAAATAAGTACTTATATGTGTTAATTATCCCAGTTAGTTTTGATGCTGACTTGATCACATGCTAAATTATGCCATGGACTTTTTTCGTTATAAAAATTTATGTTCTTTACTCTTTAAGTATTATACATTTTTATTATTTTTATTTTTATTATTGTTGCTTTTTATTTTATTTTATTTATTTTTATTTTATTTTTATTATTGTTGCTTTGTGATATGGTCTGCTTCTATTATTGCTTTTTTTTTTAGCATTATTAGCATTATTTTTATGTGTGTGTTCTCATGGTTTTATTTTTCCTAAGAGTTTTAGATTCATCTGTGCAGTTCTAAAAGGAGATCATTTGATACTTGGGTTAGGGCCTACATAAGCTTGCATCCATTATTGGGTGGGTCAGGATAGAATGGCTTGGAGCAGTTTGTTCTAAGTGGTGTGGTTAGATGGAAAGAGCTGGGCTTTACAATTGGATGTATCTAGGGATGAGCCCCATCCTACCACCGGCTAGCTTGTCCAGGCTGAGTAACCACCCAGAGCCTAACTCCCCTCTTAACCACACAGGGGTAGCACAGCCCACCTCAGGTGGAGTTGTTATCTTGGCTCTGCCACTGCCTGCCTGTCGCTCAATCATTTCCTTACATCTCTCTCAGAAGGGGGTCATTCTAATTAAATGAGAGAAAAAGGCATGTGAAACATTCAGCATAATGTCTGCCACAATATCAGCAGCTAATTTTCATTTCCTTTTTATTTTCTCCCAATCACAATTTGTAGCTTCATTTGAACTTCTTAAGCTCCCTCCAAACGTGGATGTGTTTGAAATGGATTCCTCTGTCTCTTTACATGTGCATAGCTGTTTCTGATTGATACTCAAGGATGTTGTAGATTATTGTCCTTTTCTTTTGTTCCCTGCCCCTTTTTGAAGCTCTTGTAACACTGTAGGTGGTCCATGGTTCTTTTCAGGCTCTTATGGATTTTTTAGCTAGATGCAGAGCTACCTTTTGGCTCAAGCCTTCTGAAAATCATGGCTGTGTTCCTAAACAGAGGCTAGAAACTGTCAGTTCCTTGAGCCATGTTAAGGGTGGCCTCTACCACAATTCAGGAGCTATTCTTGGTTTGCCCCCTCGAGGACTGTACTCTTGGGTATCCAATCTTTGAACCTCTCCCCAAAAGAGCTAAGTTCTTCCATAGGAGGATTTCAGGTCTGATTTCCACCTCTGCCTCCCTCCCACCCTGTCCTCAGCCAGAACCCACATGACCTATGGTATTTTCAGATTAGGAGTCTCCTTTTGGCCTCCTGTGGACTTTTCACTATTGCAAATGCACATCCACCAAGCAAGTAGTCCACTCCAGAGCCAGGGTGACATGTGATGTAGCCGACTCACGCATCTGAGAATGGGGTTCTCATCTTGGTTCTGCCACTGCCTGGAAGGATATTGGGGATGTAGAAATAAGTCAGCCCTGCAGTCACTTGGAGGCTAGAGAAGAGCCAAGACTCTTCACAAAGCTGCCAATCTTGTTTTAACCGGACCCCGTTGTTACAAGCAAACTGGGAACCACCATCCCATCAACATCCCCTAGTTGGAGTGGGAAAGAATCAATTTCCCAGGAAAGTGTGGTGCTGCAACTGCAATATGGAGAAATGGGGGCAGGAAACGGGGAACATGCAAATCAAGAGATTTCTGATAGTTGCTTCTCAGTACCCCCAGTTAAGGGCTTAAAAGCCCAAATCTCAAAAGCTCATTAGCTGTAGCTCATTCATTTATTTACACCTCTCTCTTTTCCAAAAAGTATTTGAAATTGCTTTACAACTACAGGAAAAAGTAGAAATCATAAAATGAGGAGGAAGAAAATAGGAAAGTAGGGGCTGGAGAAAAAAATGGAGTCAGAAATGACAGAAACACAAGTACGAACCCCTGTGCACTTGTATTTGAGCACATTTGACCTTGAGTTTCCTAGCAGTCCGAAGAAACAAATGTTTTGGGCAAATTAGTTTATCTCTAAATCTCGGTTTGATCATTGACAAAATGGAAATAGAAACACTTCCATCAGAGGATTGTTCTGAAGATGACATGAAATAAGGGATGCAAAACCCTTAGGTACAAATGTGTAACACAGAGCAGGGACCCCACAATTGCTAGTTTGTTGTTGTTACCGTTATTTCTGTTAGCAGCTGCTTTGGGGTTAGACATCAGCACTGTAGCTGGTGCATATAGGTTGACTCAGCTCCAGAGGTCCTGTCCTCTTTTCAGCATGGCGCAGTCTGAGAAATGGCGATGTGAAGTTAACTATACCACTGATACAAATGTGAGGTGTGAGAAATTAATCTGCTTCCAAGAGGTATGATGACAGGTAAGGACAGCGATGTTGCTTTGTGTCATAGGACACAAACGAACGACATCTATTAGATGGAATAGATGTCCCACGTATTCCAACCCACTGGCCAAGAAGTGGCCTCAATAGAAGCAAATGCTAGAGCTTAAAGGAAGCCTCCACAGCTCAACCTTCTCTCTTTTCAGGGGGAGGGGGAGAGTTGAGTTTTCCAGCATTACACAGATAAATGCTCAAATTCCAGTTCTTTCTCTTGAAGTACCCATGGATGGGAGATGACGAGTGCGGATTTGAAGTAAAGAAAAAAAAATGCTGATTTATTTATAGTTTAGGGAAGTGAAAGTCAGCTTGAGTTCGGACCGTTCATTGTTTCATTGTTGTTACTTTCAGCGCAGTGCAGTTGTCCATTCTTCTTCTTTCCTCTGCTGGCCCTGGCAAGTCAGATCCCCTGGAAACAGAGGTCTTGTGCGATTTCTATCTGATATGAAGGAATGTAGGTATTTAAAGGGCCTTATTTTTCTAAATGCTTTTATACTTTGACAGAGAGTCCCATGCGAGCTCATCTTTGTGCTATTTAGAACTTACAGAGGAATGCCTTCTGCATGTGCACATGTGCCCTGGAATCTAGGCAGAACACCGGTTTATTTTGACTGGTGGTATTTGACACTCTGAATCACAGGCCAAGTTCGTCATGGGCTCCTCTCTGCCTGTTCCTAGCAATTGAAAGCCCACATGCATGTAAGAAGCAGTCAGAATGGTTATGATGAAATGATGTAGAAAGAGAATCTAGCTCCTAGCACGTGGTTAAATTCCTCATATCCAGGCCATTTTGTGCCAAATGTGTGGCTCGCACTTTCACACGCACCCTCATCTTCCCCTCCCATCAACTTGGGGGGGAGGCCGATATTATCAGCCTGCTCTGTTCACAAGGCCTCTCGGAGAAGTGGGCTGACGTGCTAGGATCACGGTCATAAGACAACCCAGGTTCCAGACTCCAGCCAAGCCTAGCACCACTTCCTTGATACCACTGCCATCTACTCTTGGCAAAAAGAAAAGGAAAGGAAGCAAACAACTCCAAACCCCAAATTAAATCAATGATTTCCAAACAAGCTTTATTTTCTCCAGTCTCTGTGCAGCCTTTGGATGACCACTGTGGTATTAGCTCTCCCTTAGTCAACCGTGTGCCTGGGAGATGAGTGTTCATACTCTTTGGTACAGTGGCAAAGCAGTTGGATGATTTTAAATAATTTATTTGTGAGGTCCAAAGCAGCGGTGTCTGTGTATCTGGCGAGTTGTACTTCCTCTCTTCCCTCTCCTATTTCCCTTTCTGAATGGGTCACTTGGAATGCTGGCCTCCACGCGCATCTGTGTGCACTTGAGATCTGAAACCCAAGTCGGTGCCACCACCAGCTGCAGAAGCACGCCACTCGCTGTCATTTTTGGAAACCAAAAATGACTGGTCACATAACGGTGATTAGATAAAGCTTGTAATTTGTGTTTGCTGTAGTCAGCGACGTGGTATTTTGGGACAAACAGCCACTCTATGCTACATATAGCTTGGAATTTGCGGCTTTTTTGTAACCTGCCATTGTATGGTCAAGGAGGTAACGGAGAAAGAGGGGAGAGAGAACGGATGAAGAGAGAGAGGTCGGGAAGCCCCCCTCAGCAGACAGGCAGAGGACCAAGGAAGCTTCAGAGCTCAAAGAGCCCATAGTAAAATCTGTAGGTGACTCACCCTTAAGAGGGACCCCATTCTGTGTCAGGCACTGCCTGGCTTCCTGATAGTACAACCTTCCTTTCCTGACAGCTGGAGCCTCTTGACTCCCAGTGAGAGCCTCAGCCTTACCCCAGGCTTGGGAAGAAACGCTAATCTGAGCCGGAGCATGGCTGAAGCAGCTCAAGTTCAATTCTCCAGTTCCTCAGCTTCTTAGTCTGGCTGATAGGTATTCTCTGATTGGCTGCTCAGTTCTAAAAGACTCTCCTGTCCCCAGTTCTAGAAAAAATGTCCTTGCCTTGCCCTGAGTCCACATCTCAGCTGGATAAAACCTTTTTTTGTTCGCTAAACATTGACCAAGGGCCTTTATGTATCAGGCCAGGAAGGATATTGGGGATGTAGAAATAAGGCAGCCCTGCAGTCACTTGTAGGATAGAGTAGAGCCAAGACTCTTCACAAAGCTGCCAATCTTGTTTTAACCAGACCCCGTTGTTACAAGCAAACTGGGAACCACCATCCTATCAACATCCCCTAGTTGGGGTGGGAGAGAATCAATTTCCCAGGAAAGTGTGGTGCTGCAACTGCAATATAGAGAAATGGGGGCAAGAAACAGGGAACATGCAAATCAAGAGATTTCTGATAGTTGCTCATCAATACCTCCACTTAAGGGCTTAAAATTAAAAGCTCAAATCTCAAAAGCTCATTAGCCTTTTGAGGTAACATGAATATGCAATAGAATTATCAACACTTGGTGAATTGTTTGTCCGGCAAATAAAGAACAATTTGTGTTCCAATGGGAATCTTCAAGGACTTACAGGTACTCCACAACATGAAAAGAAACACTGATTACAAGAAGAAATCTTACTTAGGGCCAGAGTGGTGGCTCACACCTGTAACCTGAGCACTTTGGGAGGCCAAGACGGGTGGATCACTGGAGGCCAGGAGTTTGAGACCAGCCTGGCCAAGATGGCGAAACTGTCTCTGGTAAAACTACAAAAATTAGGCAGGCATGATGGCTCAGGCCTGTAATCCCAGCTACTAGAGAGGCTGAGGCCCAAGAATCGCTTGAACCTGGAAGGAGAAGGTTGCAGTGAGCCGAGATCGCACCACTGCACTCCAGCCTGGGAGACAGAATGAAACTCTGCTTCAAAACAAACAAACAAAAACACCGAGAAATGTTACTGAGGAAATCATCTTTGTATCTAGAAAGTAATTCTTTGTCTTCCGTTGGCCAGGGCCCAGGAGCTGTGTAGGAACAGCACTCTACTCCTGAAGGTGTGGGTTGGGAGCTGTTGGGGACCTGCCTGTCATGGGTTCTGAGAACAACCACTCACTGCTTCAGGTGGAGGTGCTGCCTTTGCCATCATTTAGGTTTCCTTTTGGGCTTCCAAACTCATGCCTTGAAAGCATTTCCCCAGTGCCATTTCAGACTCTAGCTCAATTCTCTCTGCTGTTGACACTGCCGTTTGCTCCAGAAATACACAATGGGGACTAGAAGGAGGGGTTTTCTGTAGCATTAGCATTCCTTTAAAAAATTTTAAAACTGGAACCCAGAATCCTTATTAGCTTACATTAAAAAGTGTTTTAGCCATCCCCCTGTCTAATATTTTGTGAAGTGTGTTCCAGGGAACCAAGTTCTACAGGATTCTGAGGATTACATGAGAAAAGGGGCAGGGATATGATGGAGACCTCTTAAGTTCAAATAAATTTCTGGAATGCTGACTTTAAATAAAGTTAAACAGGTGTCTTTACTGCAAGAGTTCTCAGACTTTCAAATGCCTCAAATCTGTGGTAGATCTCTAAGAGAAGCAGGTAGTTAACTATGATTATAAAAGTTATTTGACAGTGGAATTTTTGTTCTGAGGTGAGACAGAGTAGCACACAGATCTGAGTTTTATATTAAGCCAATATTTAGCCAGTAGATTATTATTATTATCATTATTATTATTTGAGATGGAGCCTTGCTTTGTTGCCCAGGCTGGAGTGCAATAGGGCGATCTTGGCTCACTGCAACCCCCGCCTCCCGGGTTCAAGTGATTCTCATGCTTCAGCCTCGCGGGTAGCTGGGATTACAGGCACCTGCCACCATGCCCAGGTAATTTTTGTATTTTTAGTAGAGAGGGGGTTCTGCCATGTTGCCCAGGCTGGTTTCAAACTCCTGACCTCAGGTGATCCACCTGCCTCGGCCTCCCAAAGTTCTGGGATTACAGGCATGAGCTACCGTGCATTGCCTAGTCAGTAGATTATAATCAGATCTTTCCTAGTTCTTCAACTGATTGCTTGAGCCCCAGATGCCCTGTTAGCAGAGAGCCCCATTCCCTGGAATTATCCAGGAGCACTGTGCCTACCCAGGATCATTGCTGCATTATATTTCCCTGCCTCCAAGTTGCTCTTGAGAATACTGGCCTGCTCATTCTGGCATGCCATTGTTAGTTCCATCCTAAGTCCCTTTCAAGGTGACTTCTGCTTTTACTAGTCTTTTTGTTCTGATTCTCTCATGCTCAGTCATTGTTCCCCAAAGCAGAACAGCTATGTCTGGGGCTCTGGGTCCAGGAGAGCTCCCTGCACTGACAGCATACCAGGACAAGACCAGCCCTTCCCATAGACACTTAGGTTCTTCTGCTGAGCCTCTCTGCTCATGGCATGGACACCTTATTACTCTAAGATGATTTCATTTGAGGAATCAACTTGTTCTACTTTGCCATCAGGTCATGGCTAAGGCCATCCTGCCCACTCCAACAGGTCTTCCCTACCTTAAATTCTGGGAAGCAGGCCCTGGATTCTTTTTTGGATTCTTTTTTTTTTTTTTTTTTTTGAGACAGAGTCTCACTCTGTCACCCAGGCTGGAGTGCAGTGGTACAGTCTTGGCTCACTGCAACCTCTGCCTCCTGGGTTTAAGCGATTTTCCTGCTTCAGCCTCCCGAGTAGCTGGGATTACAGGCGCCTGCCACCACGCCTATCTTGGCCCTGGCTTCTTTATGCAAATTGATCCATCTCCTTCTGGAAGACTGGATCTGTTTTGGCACTAAGTTTCTCGAGGAGTGCTATCTTTGTTGAAAGTCAAAAAGGCACAATAAATTTTGTTGTAAATTCCGTCTCAGTGAAATTTGCATACTGAAGGTTCATTTCCCTGAACAAAGAAGGTATATCCCAAAGTAATGACTCATCTCTAGCCCCAAATAGGAAAGGAAAATGTTGACATAATTGAGCCCCCCTATTCTGTTACATCAGTTTTGGGGACACTGACTCTAGTTCAACTCTGTTAATTAACAGATGGGGAAACTGAGGCCCAGAGGGTTGCGAGCACTTGTCTAAAGACAAAGAGCTAGGAGGTAGCAGATCCAGTGTGGGATCAGGTTGGCCTGACTCCTAATCCAGAACTCTTTCCACTGTTCCCTCAAATTTAAGACTTCCTGATTATCGCCACAGGTCATAAGTAAGAATCATCACATTCAATCAACCAGTATTTTATTTGACTGATTTTCTTTGAGGACACAAATATATGTAAGATATAGATTCTGCCCTTAAAGTCCTTATTATTTGTAGAAGGCAGTAAGATATACATAAAAAGTTATGCTAAATTGTAGAAAATGCCATGTGACCCCTATAAGAAGCAGAGACAGTTGGAACAACTTGGCATGTGGGTAGCTCAACATCACTTTTGTTAGGGAGCAGGCATTTGAGCTGACTCTTGGAAGGATTTGGACAGAGAGAGAGGAGATTGAGAAAGAGGAAAAAGAGCACTTCTAGGTAGGGGCATCTGGGGAATTGAGATGGAAAGAATGGGCTGGGTAGGAATTGGGTAAAGGCCTTTTAAGCAATGGAGTTAGCATAAGCTCAGGGTTAGAGGTGTGAAGTGCTTAGCATGTTTTGGGAAACGTTGCTGGTTATCCATCATGTCCAAGAAGGGCTAGAATAATGAGGGAGGATGACTCCTTCACCACATAACTGGGTGATCACTGGAAGCATGCTGACCAGGCAGCTCTCCAGAATGGCTGGGTTTTGATAACTTCGTACATCTCAGCTCTATCTTCTGGATTCATCTCTGGGCCATATCTCTCAGGCATCGTTTAGGGTACTGTGAGTAGATCAAAGTTTCTGCTCTTGGCTCCATCTTTACTGAATTTGCAACTCAATCCAAGCTCTGTCTCCATAATACCAAATATCTTAATACAATGTGACAAAGATACAGCATTGTTTGGGTCATTTCAGGAAGAACATCTGGATATTTGAAAATATCTGGACAGTTTGCCACAGAAAAGTATAATAATACTTTGTATCTCAGAGTTTAGTATTATGGGACATAGACAATGTCTGAGTCACCAGTATGTCTTTTAGAATTTGGGAAATGCATTCCTTTGAAAAGAGAAGAAAATTGTCACCAGTAGTCCCACTTCTGTCTCATGTTCACTTTCATCTTTCCTATTTGTTGCAGATGTGACAAGCAATTACTCTTGAAATGTTACAGAACTAGATGGTTCACCTCTAATTGCTGTTTCTCTAGGGAGGAAAAAAATATAGGGCATCCCTTCTGTTTATTTAAAATTTAGTTTATTCATAAACCTGATATATATTTATTAAGCCCCTTCCTAGTTTGAGGCCCCATGTGTAACTTGAGAACGGAGATGACCAAGACACATGCCCTACTTTGCAGGAGATCACTGTCTCATAACCACGTCATCTTTTGTTTGTTTTGGTGTGTGGTTTTTTTATTTCATTTTTTGTTTGTTTTTTGTTTTTTTGGTGTTTTTTTTTTTTTTTTTGAGATGGAGTCTCACTCTGTAGCCCAGGCTGGAGTGCAGTGGCATGATCTTGGCTCACTGCAGCCTGTCTGTCCTGGGTTCAAGCAGTCCTCCTGCCTCAGTCTCCTGAGTAGCTGAGTTTACGGGCATGAGCCACCATGCCTGGCTAATTTTTTTTCTTTTTTTTTTTTTTTTGTATTTTTAGTAGAGACGGGGTTTCGCCATGTTGGCCAGGCTGGTATTGAGCTCCTGACCTCAGGTGAGTTGCCTGCCTCAGCCTCCCAAAGTGCTGGGATTATAGGCATGAGCCACTGCCCCCGGCCATCAGGTCATCTTAACCTGATTTAGTCATGATTTCATTCGTTATTGCTGTTAAAATATTCTATTGTATGAATATACTGCAATTTATTTGTTCTTTAATTGATAGCTGGTTGCTTCTGGTTTGGAGCTCTTATGAACAAAGGTGCTGTGAACATTCTAGAACATGGACTTGTAAAAATTCTGTTTAGAGTAGCTTTAAAAATCATTGCTGGTTTTGTTTTATTTTACTTTTTTGAGTTAAAACATACATTAAGTAAAGTGCACTAATCTCACTGCTGTTGAATTTTCACATATGAATACACTCACATTCCTACCACCAGATCAAGATATAGAACACTCCCAATACCCTCAAAGGCTCTCTTATGCCCCCTCCCAGTCAACACTCCACTCCCCATAACCCCTGTTTGGACTTCAGTCACTGCAGACTAAGTCTCCTGTTCTTAAACTTCCTGTAAATATGATTATATATAAATGGCTTCTTTTGCTCCCCCCCACCCCCCCAAAAAAAAATATGCAGCTATGCAGCTGAAATAGGCAATTGCTGGCAGGGCCTTTTTTTTTTTTTTTAGTTTTTTTTTAACTTCCACTCCTCTGGTGAGCAGACACAGTTATTGAATCCACCTCTGTGAATGCTTGTTATAGAGTGAATGACTTGGAAGCCAACAAAGGTTGAAGGGATGGCCAGCTGGACCACCTCCCAGGGCACCAATCCATGGGCCAAATTTCCTGGGAATGAATTGGAAATATGGAGGTCATTTATTTAGAAATCTGGGTGCAACACTTTACTTAATTGGCAAAATGTAGTTTGGTCCTTTTCTCACCCAAGACAAAATGTCTTTGAGTGGAAGTTTAAAAAAAAAAAAAAAAAAAAAAAAAAAAGCCCTGCTAGCAATTGCCTATTTCAGCTGCATAGCTGCATATTTATTTATTTATTTTTTTGACATGCTCAGGTAAAAGCAGTCAGCGGAGACTCTGGAATCAAAGAGTATGTTGATGTAGTGTTCTTTATCTTATTCATTTCATTATCGCAATTTAAGCCCTTTAGTAATTCTCTCAAAAAGTTAGTTTGCTTCAGGAAATCACAAAAGACAACTGGAGGTAGTTTCAGAACCACAGAAAAATAGGAAATGTCTTTCTTTTTTTTAGAGACTGGGTCTTGCCTTCTCACCCAGGCTAGAGTGCAGTGGGACAATCATAGCTCACTGCAGCCTCCAATTTCTGGGCTCAAGCAGTCCTCTCACTGAGGCCTCGCAATGTGCTGGGACTACAAGTAAGGGCCACCTTTCCTGGTCCTCCCCTCTTTTTTTCTTTTCCTTTTTTTTTTTTTTTAAATGAACATAGAATCTCTTTTGGTCTTGGGAATGAATTATCAGGAGACTCTTTTACTGAATATAATTTGTATTAAGAGAAAATAATTGTTTTTTTAATCCCCCTTAAAAAAATGTTAAACATTGGCTGGGTATGGTGGCTCACACCTGTAATGCCAGCAGTTTGGGAAACTGAGGCAGGAGGGTTGCTTGAGCTCAGGAGTTGAAGACCGCCTGGGCAGCATTGCAAGACCTCAATTCTACTAAAAATAATAATAATAATAAAAAAACTTAGCTGGTTGTGGTGGCATGTACCTGTGGTCCCATCTACTTGGGAGGCTGAGGTGGAAGCATTGCTTGGGAGATTGAGGCTGCAGTGAGCTCTCGTTGTGCCACTGCACTCCACCTTGGGTGACAGGTGAGAATGAGAACATGTCTTAAAAAAAAAAGTTGAAAGGGTATTTGAAGAAAATTGTTTGATGGTGTCACAAATTGTAATCTTGCCAGTTCTCACCCCCTACCCCAAGAAGTTGAATTTAATCCTAACGGATTTTTCAATGAGGCGAGAACACATGGAAGAGAAAGTGAGCTTGCTCATTTCCGGTTAGAGGGGCAGCTGTGATTGGCAGAAGGGCTAAAGAAGATCAAGTTTGGGAAAGCAGGCTGCAGAGCGGTGCTTGTTTACCTTGCCTGCACTTTGGAATCGTATGAACAGTCCCTAAGGCTGCTGATGGCTTGTAGACTGAGTATGGGTTGTGTACAAGCTCCCCAGTTGATTACAGAGAACAGCCAGGTGGAAGGTTGCTGCTTAGGAAATGGTCCAGCAGCTATAGGAGAGGTATTTTTCCTGAAGAGGATTCCAGGGCCCTGGTTCTCAAAGTCTGTTCCCCAGACCAACAGCATCAACCTCACTTGGGAACTTGTTAGAAATGTGTATTCCTGGGTTCCACCCCAGACCTGCTGAATCAGAAATGCTAGGGATAGGGAGGCCCAGCAATCTGCATTTAATAGGCCCTCCAGGTGCTCCTCACGCACTGAAGTTGGGTAATGACTTATGTAAGGAAAGGTGGTCTTTATGAGAAGCTGGGGAGGAGAGCAATGTAATGGTGACGCAAGGGAGTGAGGCAGGCTCCCATCAGGTTGCAGAGACAGCAACCTGGAAGGACTTTCCCTGAGGAACAGACAACAAACACAAGGGGAGTACTCGAGGGGAATGAAAGCAAGATCGAGAAAGGTCAGACTTCACACAGAATGATGCCAACTGGTCCTCTTCCTCACCTAGGAGCCTGCCGTTGCCTCTTGGCTACACTTAGGGCACTTACAGCAGTTTTCTCAGCTAAGTGGCTGATGGTGAATGTGACACACTTTGTGTGGGGGGCTCTGGGCTACTGTGGTGGTCTGAGAAACAAGGCCAGGGTTTCCCCGTGGAGTAGAAAGAGGAGATTCCTGTCTCTGTTCTGCAGTTGTTCCACCCCAGTGCAGCGAGGAGGACCTCTCTGATTTCTGTCTTGTTTTCACTTCTGCCTTCCCCTCTGACTCACACACAGCACGGTGGCTCTGGGGACAGTTGTCCCTTTCCTTGGAAGAGTCAGAGATTTAGAATTAATGATTGTATGGAGGCCATAGTGAAGGTGGACTCGGCAGCAGTGAAGTTGTTTGGCTTACTTGATATAGTACCATTTAACAGATATTTCTAGCATGCCTACTCTGCATCAGAACTTGGGCCAGTCACACCAGGAAAACAGAGAGCAGACACACAGACCTGGCCTTTAGGAAGCTTATGGTCAGGTGGAAGATACTTGCTGGTGGAGGAGAAAAATCATAGATCAATGTCTTCTGCCTGAGAGGCGCTTATCATTAGAGCAGTCTTTTAGGTTTATACACAGACCAGGACATGTTTGATAGCAAAAGTGTGAGCTACTATCAGTTACGCCAAGACAACAGGCATCACGTGAGATTCTCCGGGAAGACTCAACTGGAAGCATGGCCATCATAGCTATGCTGTGCAGAGCCTGCAGTGTTGGCTAGTAGTGGTTTAGCCCACAACTTAGGGCTAAACCCCACTTTGTGTGTTGCCTCTCCGAGGCTCCCTCGTATGTACCACACTTCACCCCACACCAGCTTTTAGAATTAGCAGCCATTGTAGTTAGAGGGAAGCAGCATGTCCCGCCCCATACAGAGTACCATGCCACTCCTGTGAGGACCCAGCTGTGGTTCTGACCCTCAGGTGTAATGCCCAGGCTTCTTTCTTGGCCACCATCCCAGCTCTCCTTCATATTATGAATGTGCAACACTGGGCATGTTACAAAATTTCTTGGATCCTCATCTCTTTCATCCATTAAATGGTACTCCAATTTTATAGAAATTTGTTGGATCTGGAGGGTCCATTTACGCTGGTTTTCGGTAGACATCTTTTCTCCTCTTAAGGTCAAAGTTAAATGCCTGCATTTTTATTATACTGTGCCTTTTGTGAAGATGTCCTACTGTATTTGGTCATCAATTTCCCCCACTTAATGCCTACACACAATGATGTGTGAGCATCACTAAAACTAACCTAAAATTACTTCTCTGGTTCCAACAAACATTTCTTGAGTGCTATGTTCCAGGCAGTGAACTAGGTGCTCTAGCACTTTCAAGCTGTTTTATCTTTTTAAATTTTAATTAATTAACGAATTAATTTATGTATTTTTGAGACAGATCTCACTCTGCCACCCAGGCAGGAGTGCAGTGCCACTATCTCAGGTCACTGCAACCGCTGCCTCCTGGGTTCGAGTGATTCTTGTGCCTCAGCCTCCCAAGTAGCTGGGATTACAGGCATGTGCCACCACGCCTGGCTAATTTTTATATTTTAGTAAAAGATGAGGTTTCTCCATGTTAGCCACGCTGGTCCTGAACTCCTGGCCTCAAGTGATCTGCCCACTTCAGCCTCCCAAAGTGCTGGGATTACAGGCATGAACCACTGCACCCAGGCCTTCTTTTATCCATTAAAAAAAAAAAATGTATTGCGTCTATTTAACTTTTTTTTATCTTAAGCCTCACAATGACCTTATGATGCAAATGATATTAAGCTGATTTTACAGATGAGGTAAAACAACTTCCCCAAGATACACACTGCACACAGCAAGGCTGGGTATTCTGACTCCCCATCAGGCACCTGATCCAAGACTTCACAGCTACAAAATCAAGAGACAAGGGCCGGGTGCCGTGGCTCACACCTGTAATCCCAGGACTTTGGGAGGCTGAGGTGGGCAGATCACAAGGTCAGGAGATCGAGACCATCCTGGCTAACACGGTGAAACCCTGTCTCTACTAAAAATACAAAAAAATTAGCCAGGCGTGGTGGCGGGTGCCTGTAGTCCCAGCTACTCGGAAGCTGAGGCAGGAGAATGGCGTGAACCCGGGAGGCGGAGGTGGCAGTGAGCCAAGATCGTGCCACTGCACTCCAGCCTGGGTGGCAGAGCGAGACTCCGTCTCAAAAAAAAAAAAGCGACAAGAATAGAAAGATCATAATTTTGAAAGGACTTACTTAAGTACATTACAAAATTCTTTATCAAGCTGACATGCTAGAGAGAATCACTTGTCTTAATAAAAGCACCATGCCATGGACGAAAAATAATATAAAATAGCAAAGTCTCATAATCTCTTAACATTGGTATCACCTGGCAACTTGTTAGAAGTGGAGAACCTCAGGCCCTATTTTGCGCCTGCTGAATCAGAATTTGCATTTTAACAAAACCCCTAGATCTTTAAAAATATCTGTTACAGTTTGAAAGGCACTCTGATTTTCACAGGCACGGGAGAGACCCTTCTAAGGGATCTTAGAAAGTTAGAGGTAGGACAAGGGAACTGATTTAATTAGCAGTGTTAGAGACTAAGCAATCCTGGCCGAATAAAAGAAACATCTGGGAAGTGTTTTTTTGTTTATTTGCTTGTTTTTTAATGCCTTTCCCCCAGTCAAGCCCCACCCCACACCAATTCCATTAGATTCTCTGGGACTGGGGCCCAGGTTGGTATTTTAAAAATTCCCCAGGTGATTCCAATGTGCAGCCATGGGTAGGGAGTATTGACCCACTGGGTTCTAGGCATTTTTCACTTGATCTCATTTAATACTAAAAAATAAAACAACTCATTTTGCTCATTTTGTGTATAAGACAACCGAGGTTGCAAGCAGACCAGCAGTGAGTAAATTGTAGAGCTGGAATTCTGGCCCAGATCTCTCTGGCCCCAAGTCCTGAGTCCTGACCGACTCAGGGAAATAAGCTGCCTCTGGCTGGCTACTTACCCAGGGCTCTTCCGAACCCTTCCAAACTCTCCCACATCTCCACTTAGCTGCATGTTTCATTCTTCAAGGCCAGTTTTCTCAGCAAAGCAGTTTCCCATCACCTGAAGCCAAACTGATGTCTTTCTGCCACACTCCTGCCGTACTCAGTCATGGATAGCTGGTGACCTCTTAGTGGCTCTAAGTTGAAGTGTATGAAAATGTCCCACCCAGCCCAGGGGGCCACCAGGTCCTTTCTGCTCAGAGCAGACAAGCACCACAGACAATCACCCTGCCAATCAATTGCTGATGATCTCATCTCATGCAATCCATTCCTGACTTTGCTCTTTCCAAACATCAGAAACCTTTCCTGGTGACAGCTTCCCATCCCCTCACCATCAGGGGTCTGTTTCATGACTGTTGCTCCACAGATCCCGTTTTTGAAAAGAGTTTGACTACCAGACAAATAATATTTAATGAATGATGGTTGATTTTACTTTAAAAATCAATCACATCACTCAGAGTTCCTTTCACCTGAGAGATAACTAGAGCTTCAGGCTGATTTGATACACTTTATACCTCTTGGCCTGGACTTCTGGCATGTTTTTCATTTCCGAACATCCTTCCTCCCTATTGCCCTGTCTTCTCCTAGCCACTTCACACTTCAGCTCCAATCAATGCCATTTCCTCTGGGAACTGATCCCAAATTCCTAGGCTATGTTGATGCAACTCCTTTGTGTCTCTATTAGTCTGTTCTCACACTGCTAATAAAAACATAACTGAGACTAGGTAATTTATAAAGGAAAGAGGTTTAATAGACTCACAGTTCCACATGGCTGGGGAGGCCTCACAATCAAGGAACAAAGACACATCTTACATGGTGGCAGGGAAGAGAGTGTCTGCAGGGCAACTGCCCTTTATAAAACCATCAGATCTCATGAGACGTATTCACTATCATGAGAACAGCACTGGAAAGACCCACCCCCATTATTCAGTTATCTCCCACTGGGTCCCTCCCACTACATGTGGGAATTATGGGAGCTACAATTCAAGATGAGATATCAGTGTCCCACAGCAGCAAAGTCCCTCTGTTCATTAATGATCATTTTTTGTATTTTAATTATCTGTTTGTAAATGAAGTAATACTTGTTTAGCACCTAATACTTGCCTGGCCCATTGTAAGGGTTCAGTAAACTTT
Organism: Symphalangus syndactylus; assembly: GCF_028878055.3. Lineage (NCBI taxonomy): Eukaryota > Metazoa > Chordata > Mammalia > Primates > Hylobatidae > Symphalangus > Symphalangus syndactylus. The sequence continues at coordinate 37,101,741 of NC_072425.2, read as the reverse complement.
AACTACAATAATTTTTTGTCGATATTGTCTGCCCTTCCTCACATCCAGCACGCATTTTTTGAGTGCTAACTATCTTCCAGACACTGAAATTGGAGCATACCCAGGCTCTTTTATCTTAAGCACTACTATAATCTTGTACGTCCTGCTAGGCCTATTTTACAGGTGAGGCCAAACAAAGTCTTCAAGCTACATAGCTCAGAAACAGCAAGACTGTTTCTGCCCTGAGATGAGGAGCAAGCAACTTGAGGCGAGGGCTTAGCTCTCAATCACAGAGAACAAGCCTGGACTCATGAAAAAATTTGGGGATTCAGGCCGAGGGTTAGGGTTAGGCTTTAAGGTCATTGTGCAAGTACAGAGTTAGATCTTGTCTTTGTTTAAAATTTTGGTATTTTCTTCATCTGATTTTTTGCTTTAATTTTTATTATTTTTAAAATTTTTAAAAATCTATTTTATTTTTATTTATTTATTTATTTTTGAGATGGAGTCTCACTCTGTTGCCAGGCTAGAGTGCAGTGGCGTGATCTGGGCTCACTGCAACGTCTGCCTCCTGGGTTCAAGCGACTCTCCTGCCTCAGCCTCCCGAGTAGCTGGGACTACAGGCGCGTACCACCATGCCCAGCTAATTTTTGTATTTTTAATAGAGACGGAGTTTCACCATGTTGGCCAGGATGGCCTTGATCTCTTGACTTCATGATCTGCCCACCCAGCCTCCCGAAGTGTTGGGATTACAGGCGTGATCCACCATGCTTGGCAATTTGTATTTTTAAAAGCACTACATTACAAGGTTATTTTATCTTGATTACTGAATTTTGGCACTCCTTTAAATTTTGTGCCTGAATCCAGTGTCTCATCCTGGTTACCCTAGTCCTGGCCCTGTGAGGACATCCATACAAAGCAGGGTTTGACTTGATATGCAACATAATCACTCACTGCCTGCTCCCCCAGCTCAGTGTGGATTTGTATTAATGAACTTCATGGTCACATCTCAGGCCTTTCTGCTTCTCAGTAATTTGTTCAGGCTTCTCCTGCTCTGTGAAACCCTGATTAGTATCCAGCCCTCTCCTTCTGCCCAGGGCCTGGTCAGGGCTATTTAGCACCAAAAGTGTGTTGAGTAATGCTCCCCAATGTCCTCCAAGGCAAAGACTTTGGCTTTCTTTTTTTTTCTTTTGCCCATGCAGCCTTTTGGAGGATAAATGAACACATTCCTTTGGACTTTGTAAAATGCTGATGAAAACTTCTGGACCTCATATCACCTTGGCACAATCCTTCCTGGCCTATTGCCTTCAGTTGCCTACTACCCTCATGCCAGCTGGGATCTGGAATATCAATGCATGTCATAATTGGCCTGTGTTTAGCACTTATTATTGTGAGAAACCCAAAGAATGGACTTAGAGGCACAAAGAACAGCAAAAGTGAGACTTTTAATAATGGTCTTGCAAGATCAGGTGTCTGGTAGACAGGCACACACAGGGCAGCTACAGAAGATAATTATCTTTTAGCATGCAAGTCCCTCCCCCAGTTCCTTATTGGTTGAGTACTATGGGGTTACAATTTTCCTGGACGTTGCCTAAGTTTCATTATACCCCTTGTAAGGTTAGACCCCATCCCCTTTCCCGCTTAAGTTTTGATTTCCCAATAACAAAACATTTTTCCCTTTTATGGACTGACCCCTCCTCTACATTCTGTTTGCTTATTGTGACCTCCTAGGTGCATGAGCCATTCGGTCTCTCACATTCACAGGCTGGCTGCCAGTACTTACATTTATCATGCCTTGAAAATGGACCATTTAAAATGTTTTCTCACACTATGTAACAGGCACCACCTAAGATCTTTACATATACAATTGTACCTTGGTATCCATGGGGGATTGGTTCTAGGATTCCCCCCGAGGATACCAAAATTCATGGATGCTCAAATCCCTGATATAAGATGGTGTAGTATTTGCATACAACCTATGCATATCCTCCAGGATACTGTAAATCATCTCTAGATTACTTATAATACCTAATGCAGTGTACATGCCATGTGAATACTTGTTATTCTTTTGTTTTTTTATTGTTGTATTGTTAATTTTTTATTTACTTTTTTTCAAATATTTTTCATCTGCAGTCAGTTCAATCCGGGGATACAGAACCCATGGATACTGAAAGTCAATTGTATTTACCTGGTTAATCCTCATTACAAACTTATGAGATGGCTATTACTATTAATCCCATTTCACAGATGAGAAAACTTGGGCACAGAAAGAAAGGTAATCCTTGCAGAGTCACGTAGTTAATAAGTGGAATAGCTGAGATTTGAACCCAGGCAGCCTGGCTCTGGAGCCCACTTTCTGTCTACCGCTGTCTCTTCCCACTGCTGGTAGATGAGTCCTTAAGCCATTGAGGAAAGCCTGGGAAGTTGCTTTATTTTACTCTAGCTTGGGGTGGGTTTATATGAAATGAACTACATTGAGGATGTAACTGTAAACTCCTCTGTTATAGGCTGAATGGTGGCCCCTTAACATTTATATGTTGAAGCCATAACCCCCAGTTTCTTGGAATGTGACTGTATTTGGAGACAGAGTCTTTAAAGAGGTAATTAAGTTAAAGTAAGGCTATTAGGGCGGGCTCGAATTCAATATGATTGGTGTCCTTACAAGAAGACAGAATTTGGACACAGACAGGTACAGAGGGAAGACCCTGTGAAGACACAGGAAGAAGATGGCTTCCTTAGTCCCTTTGGGCTGCTATAACAAAATACCATAGACTGGTATTTACAACAGAAATTTATTTCTCACATTTCTGGAGGCTGGGAAGTCCAAGATCAAGACATCAGCAGATTCAGTGTCTCTTGAGGGCCCACTTTGTAGTTCACTGACAGCACCTTGTTGCCGAGGCATCATGTAGTAGAAAGGATGAGAAGGCTCTCTGGAGCCTCTTTTACAAGGGCACTAATCCCATTCGTGAGGGCTCCACCCTCATAACCTCATCACTTTCCAAAGTCTCCACTTCCAAATACCATCACCTTGAAAATTAGGATTTCAGCATATGAATTGGGGGTGGGGGAGCTATACAAATAAAAACCATAGCAACAGCTATCTACAAGCCACAGAGAGAGGTCTCAGAATGAAGCAACCTTGCCGACACCTTGATCTCAGACTTGTAGCCTCCAGAGCTGTGAGAAAATAATTACCATTGTTTAAGCCATCCAGTCAGTGATATTTTGTTATGGCAGCCCTGGAAAACTAATATAATCTCCAAAGCATAGATCCAAGTGAGATACAGAAATACTTGGAAAACACACTTGGGCTGCAGCTTGCTGACACATTGCTTGCTCCTTCAGCCTCTCTCATTAGAGCTTCAGCCAATGCCCCTCCAAGACTCCAAGGAGCAAGGGAGCAGTCATCTGTGGTCACAGTTTTCTTTTCTCATCTCCCTGGAATGCATATTCTCTGCCCTTTTCTACCCCTATCAACCTTGTAAGGCCCCCATTACCTTTGCCTGGATGACTGTGCCATTGGTCAGCCTGCCCTTCTTCCTCCCATGCACTTCATTCAAGGCTTTCAGTTTAATTTTCTGAAAACATAGCTCTAATCTTGGAAGTCATGCTCCCACTCTAAAACCATTCTTGGCTCTCCATTTCTTTTTTTTTTTCAATGGAGTCTCACTCTGTCGCCCAGGCTGGAGTACGGTGGCGCGATCTTGGCTCACTGCAAGCTCTGCCCCTCCAGGTTTAAGCGGTTCTCTACCTCAGTCTCCAGAGTAGCTGGGATTACAGGAGCGTGCCACCACGCCCAGCTAATTTTTTGTATTTTTAGTAGAGATGGGCTTCACCATCTTGGCCAGGCTGGTCTTGAACTCCTGACCTTGTGATCCACCCGCCTCGGCCTCCCAAAGTGCTGGGATTACAGGTTTGAGCCACTGTGCCCAGCCGGCTCTCAATTTCTTAAAGAGCAAAACCTAATTCCTCAGCTTGCTTTGATCTGCCACACATCCAGCACTCAATGGGACCTGACATTCCATCTCTTTCCATACCCATCACTGGGGTTCAAAGGCAACCACCTGCAATACCTCTCATGTTCCTACTGCTTTCCTGTCCCTGTACCTTTGCTCACTCTGTTCCCTCTTCCTAGAATGCCCTTCTCTCCCTTTGCATGTTTGAATCCTATTGATTTCCCAAGCACAGCTCAAATTCCATCTCCTCTATGAGGCCTCTGCATCCCTGGCTGTTATCTCTTCCTTTTCTCAGATCTCACCGCATCATCTCTCATGGCTCCTAAGTTCTTTACATTATATAGTTGACCGTTGAACAACACAGAGGCGAGGGGCACCGAATCCCCACACAGTTGAAAATTCCTGTATAATTTTTGAGTCTCTAAAAACTTAACTGCTAATAGCCTACTATTGACCAGAAGCCTTTTTGGTAACATAATCATTAAATTAATACCTATTTTGTATGTTAAATTATTATATATCACTTTCTTAATTCCAAAGTAAGCTAGAGAAAATAAAATGTCATTAAGAATCATAAAGAAGAGGCTGGGCCTGGTGGCTCACTCCTGTAATCCTAGCATTTTGGGAGTCCAAAGTGTATTACTTGAGGGCAGGAGCTCAATACCAGCCTGGTCAACATGATGAAACCCCATCTCCACTGAAAATACAAAAATTAGCCAGATGTGCTCGCCTGAACCCAGGAGGCATAGGTTGCCGCGAACCGAGATTGTGCCACTGTACTCCAGCCTGAGTGACAGCAATACTCAGTCTCAAAAAAAAAAAAAAAAAAAAAAGGGATCAAAAAGAAGAGAAAATGTGTTTATTTCTTAAGTGGAAGTGGATCATCATAAATGTATTTATTCTCAATGTCTTCATATTAAGTAGGCTGAGGAAGAGAAGGAAGAGAAGGGGTTGATCTTGCTCTCTTAGAGGTGGCAGAGGTAGAAGAAAATCCACATATAAGTGGACCCACGCAGTTTAAACCCATGTTGTTCGAGGGTCCACTGTAGTTATTTATGCATGTGTTCCACCCTAAACCCTTCCCACATTTGCAGACCTATGGGGTGCTTTCTGGAAGGGAAGCAGCATGGTGGCTTAAAAAGGGAATGACTCATAGAGCTAGAGAACCTGTGTGTCTAATCCTGTGTCAGCCAATTGTTAACCACAGTAGGATGGGGACCCTTATCCCTTAAAGCTTGAGTAGCCAGCACATAGGAATTCAGAAAAATCATCTACGAGCAGGTGGGCAAATCATTTCATCTCTCTGAGGCTTAGCTTCTTCATCAATAAAATGGGAAAAAGGACCCGGCATGGTCGCTTATGCCTTTGGGAGGTGAAGCTGGGAGGATCACTTGAGGCTAGGAGTCCAAGACTAGCTGTGCATAGCGAACCAGCCTGGGAGTTCATAGTGAACTCCCATTTAAAAAATAAAAAGTAACTGGGCGTGGTGGCTCATGCCTGTAATTCCAGCACTTTGGGAGGCCAAGGCGGGTGGATCACGAGGTCATGAGTTCAAGACCAGCCTGACCAATACGGTGAAACCCCGTCTCTACTAAAAATACAAAAATTAGCCAGACGTGGTGGCACGTGCCTGTAGTCCCAGCTAGTTGGGAGACTGAGGCAGAAAAATCGCTTGAACCTGGGAGGCAGAGGTTGCAGTGAGCCAAGATTGTGCCACTGCACTCCAAACTGGGTGACAGAGTGAGACTCCTTCTCAAAAAAGATAAATAAAAAAATAAAAAATAAAATGAGATAGAGACAAAAACAATGATAAGAATACAAGCATATAGGATAATATTGATGAAAAATATTTTGCAAAGGAGAAATCTTTTTAAATTTTATTTGAGTGTTCTACTAGAGACTAGTGATGTCTCCATCAACCAAACTACTCATTTCCTGTAAAACTATGACGCTCCACTACATTTTCTAATTTAGCCAATATAGTAGTCCTTTCTTATCCATAGTTTTGCTTTCTGCAATTTTGACTATCTACAGTCTGAAAATATTAAATGGAAAATTCCAGAAATAGGCAATTGATAAGTTTTAAATTGTGCACTGTTCAGAGTAGTGTGATGAAATTTCATGCCATCCTGCTCTGTCCTGCCTGGGATGCAAATCATCCCTTTGTCCAGCATATTCATGCTACGGACCTTACCCTGCCATCAGCCACTTAGGAGCTGTATTTGTTATCAGATCATCTGTTGAGGCATCACAGTGCTTGGGTTCATGCTAAACCTTATTTTACTTAATAATGTCGCCAAAGGGCAAGAGCAGTGATCTTGGCAATTTGAATATGACAAAGAGAAGCTGTAAAGAGCTTCCTTTAAGTGAAACAATGAAAGTTGTCAATAAAGAGAAAAAATTGTATGTTGAAGTTGCCAAGATCTACAGTAAAAACAGGACTTCTATGTGTAAAATTGTGAAGAAGGAAAAAGAAATGTGTGCATAGTATATACAGGTTTCAGTCACCCACTGGAGGTCTTGGAACATATCTTGTGAGTATTATGGGGGAGTACTGTAATAAGTGCATTATGTGTTTCAGCTACTCTGCTAGGTGTGGTCCCTCATTTAATCCTCCCAATGGACTTAGAAAGGAGGTGGTGCAGATATTATTCCCATGTTACAGAAAACCAGGGCTTCTGACATGCCTGAGCTAGGTCCCAGCCTCTCCCATACAGCTTCAGGAAGTCACTGGGACCCCGGGGGAATTGAACTGGGCTGGAAGGGAAGAATCGAGAAACTCAGCCTTGATGGGTTAAATTGGAACAATGCCTCTAACTGGGTAGTCAGATTGATTTCCAAGATTTATTAGGACTGTGATTTCCCCAGCTGGGCTGGACATAATCTCGCATCTCAGTCTTCATGAGCCTGGCTGGTGACTGTGAGGATTTAGAATTTCTGGGCCTGAGCTGGCAGTGGTCTCCCAGAGCCAGGAGTGGGGTAGCACTGATGAGTCGATAATTAGGACACTTCTTTCAGCTGGAGATAAAGTCCAGAGCCTCAGTCCAGCCATTATCCTGCCAACCCTAACAGAGCCAGATTGATGGATACAGCAAGGAGGGAATTGGGAACATTCTTGTGCACACTATATCACACTCAATAACCGCTCATGCACAATGTAGGACTCTTATACGCCATAACGAAATCCATTTTGAAACAGCTCTGGGTGCGTCAGCCAGCTGCAAAGCATCTAAAGTATCCCTGACATTTAGGCTTTGGGAGAATGCAGCGAATGGAGAGCAAATGCGCGTGCGTACACGCAAGCCAAGAGAACTCTATCGTAAGGAAAACAGATGCTAGCACCACAACCCACTGTACATCTTATACTGTATTTTTGCAAACACACTAATCCTTCTTGTTAGACAAGAACAGAAACCCCCAAAATGCTTTCCATATGTCCCATTGTCTTCCTGGCCCTTTAATTCTATCTCAAAACCCCCCAACTTAGCAACCTTCATATTCATGCTAAACATATTACATCAGTTCTAACATTGATATGTTTAATATGAATACAATTAAAGTTGCTTCAATATAATCCTGTTAAGATAAACAGCATTGCTATTATTATAAACATTCCTGCAAGGCCTCTTGTAAAATATTATCAATACTAATAGAAATTTCCCCCACCCCACATACTTGGACTAAACAATGCCACTGCCTCCCTACTAGTAACAAATATGTCCAGTGATTTAAACATCGGTGCATCCAATGTAAACACCATTATAGCTAATGTAAAACAGTTGCCCGGCCCAGCAAATCCTCCACCAGAAAGTTGCCGAAGAAAAAGAACAGTTTCCTCGGCAAGAATGCATTACAGCCTGCTGGTGACATTTGCAATAGATTACTTAAGCCCATAAAGAAATGAAAATTGCAGGCCCAGTTTGAGCCAGAAATGATGAAATTGGAGAGCACAGGCTAAGTACAGTGTGGCACAGACTGGCTGCTGCCCAGGGTCTGCAGGCCTTGCGTGGGTTGGAGTGCACCTTTGTTGAGTCTGTGCATGCACGGCCTCTGACACATCATGTCCTTTCAGTATTGCATTCAGTTCAGTGTTGCATTCGGTATTGCATTCAGAGGCCTGCATTCAGTACATGGCCTCCACACAGATAGGCATGAAGCTGAAGACTGACCTTTTCACAGCTGGAGTGCTCACCAAAGCTGTGTGAGTGTAAACATGTGGGTGGATTTCTCCCTATGATGACCTTGCCTGGTGATATGGTTTGGCTGTGTCCCCATCCAAATCTCATCTTGAACTGTAGCTTCTATAATCCCCACATGTCATGGGAGGGACCCAGTGGGAGGTACTTGAATCATGGGGGTGGGTTTTTCCTGTGCTGTTCTCGTGATAGTGAATAAGTCTCATGAGAGCTGATGTTTTTATAAAGGGCAGTTCCTCTGCACATGCTGTCTTGCCTGCCGCCATGTCAGATATGCCTTTGCTCTTCCTTTGCCTTCTGCCATGATTGTGAGGCCTCCCCAGCCATGTGGAACTGTGAGTTCATTAGACCTCTTTTTCTTTATCGATTACCCAGTCTCAGGTATTTCTTCATAGCAGTATGAAAATGAACTAATACCCTGGGCAGCGTGGGAAAGAACAATGCTAAGGATTCTGCCTTACACTGTGGAGATCTTTCTCCTTCAGATTACAGAGAAGGTCAGGGTTTTAGGGAGGACACCTACTAGATACTTCTCCAGAGTGAAAGCAGGATGTTATTCATCTGATGCTTATCTCACCTGGTGCCTCTAAAATCAGCACACAATAAGCCTCGGCCATGTTCACATCAAGCTCTTGTTTCATTCTTGCCTGTCTCTCTCTCTGTGTCCACTTCCATGATTTATTGGCTCCTCACCTGTTGTTTACATCTCTTATTTCTGGAAACTTCTTCGATGTGGTTCCAATGATTCTATTCTTACTCATTTTTTTTTTTTTTTAACATAAATCACTCAACCCCACTCCTGCAAAATACCTAAATTCATCAAGCTCTGGCTTCGGGGACCTCTGAAAGGTGATCCCAGTAAGAAGCATTTGAAAACTTCCACCCTCTCTCGTTCAGTTGCAGACAGCCTCAATGTGACACTGTGAATCAGTGGTCCTGACTTCTCATTGCCCCTCAAGGGGTCTCCTCAGAGAATTTCCAGAGGGCAGTCTTACCTTTTGGGGCTAAGCTCTATGACATCTATGACATTGTCCCCAGAATTATAAGTTTCTGTCCTGATACAGAGAAAGGAAAATAACATTTTCCAATTATTTCTACTTAAAATATTTTAATCTAAATTCACCATCTCTACCTTAAATAATTTTTAAGGAAGTGTAAGTAATGTTTTCCATTGATGACAGAGCTTGTCTACAATCAAGCAATTCTCATTTTCTTGGTGTGACTGTGAGAACAAGAATAGGTATGTGTCTTTCAAAAATATCACTCCCAGACTGGGCGCAGTGGCTCACGCCTGCAATCCCAGCACTTTGGGAGGCTGAGGGAGGCAGATCACTTGAGGTCAGGAGTTCGAGACCAGCCTGGCCAACATGGCGAAACCCCATCTCTACTAAAAACAGAAAAATTAGCCAGACATGGTGGCGCACACCTGTAATTCCAGCTACGCAGGAGGTTGAGGCAGGAGAACCGCTTGAACCCGGGGGGAAGAGGTTGCAGTGAGCTGAGATTGTGCCATTGCACTCCAGCCCGAGTGACAGAGAGAGACTCTGTCTAAAAAATAAATAAATAAATAAATAAGTAAATATCACTCCTTCACATGTACCCTGGAACTTTAAAAATTAAAATTAAAAAAAAAAATCACACATTGGGAAGTTCATCTGGCACTTAGAGTTCAATGATGTTCAGGGTTCCAGTTTTGGTACTGTTAACATTTAGGGCCAGATACTTTGTTGTAGGGGACTATCCTATACAATGTATGAGATTTATTTATTTTTGAGACACGATTTCACTCCGTTGTCCAGGCTGGAGTGCAGTGGCACTATCTTGCTATCTCGGCTCACTGCAACCTCTGCCTCCTGGGGTCAAGCAATTCTCCTGCCTCAGCCTCCTGAGTAGCTGGAACTACAGGCACACACCACCATGCCTAGCTAATTTTTCTATTTCTTATAGAGACAGGGTTTCGCCATGTTGCCCAGGCCGGTCTTGAACTCCTGAGCTCAAGTGATCCACCTGCCTCTGCCTCTCAAAGTGCTGGGGTTACAGATGTGAGCCACTGCGCCCGGCCTACAATGTATGTTATTTAGCTTAATACCTGGCCTCTACCTATTAAATGTCAGTAGCACCTGCAACCCACCCCCCAACCCTGACGTTATGAAAATCATAGATATCTGCCGACATGGTCAAATGTCCCCCAAGGAAGCAAAATCTTACCTCTTCCCCACTGCTGAGAACCACTGAGCAATTTGCATGAATCAAAGCATCTAACAAATGAGTGAAGACAAATTGAGATGTAAATTCTTTTTCCCTTGCTTACTGCCTATGTGGTCTTATTAGGCAAGAAACTTGGTTTATCTGAGCCTCAGTTTCCTTATCTGTACAGTGGGATTGATAATATCTATGTAACAGGGGTTGCAGGAAACCACCTAGGTTTTATGTATGTAAATTCATGATGTCAAATTTATGGCAGCTGTGATTCTCACTGGGGCCCCTCATCAGGCACCTCCTCCTTGAATGAGCCTATGGCAGCCCAGAGCATAAACAGGGTGTTCTCATTTCCCCAGAGTCTGGAAAGATGGGGAGTTGGAATTCCATTCCAGCTAAACATCATGTTTTTAATGCTGGGCAACTCTTTCCTAATAAAATCCAAAACCACGTAAACACCAGTATAGTTTTCAATTTGTAGTCAGATTAGACGCCAGGAGCGTTTGGTTCAATTTAATTTAATTTAATTTTATTTTATTTTATTTTTTAAGTGGTATCTTTACAGTGGATTTGAAAGCAAGCTTTACAGTGGATTTGAAAGCAAGCTGTCTCTCTGGAGAAGTGTAAGTTTTGGAAAGCAAGTTTCCTTGGAATGTTTCAGCATTAATCAGGGTAGATGGTAGAAAAAAATAAAAAGGTGGTTAAGCCACGTGACAGAATTTCTGGACCTGGATTCATCAGCTCATTTAGGAAGCTCTCTATGGAGCAAAATATGCACAGAAAGGAGGCTTTGTGTCATTCTAAAAGCTATTTTATGTCCTTGGAAAGGCAGGTGTGTGTTAATATTTATATTCTTTGAGTGTTCTGTTTAAAGTGTCACATACTGCAAATGTATCTCCAAAGTCACTCCAGGAAAAAAAAAAGTCATTTTATTGGGGAATGGGGCATAGTTCCCCAACTCCCACATCCTCATGTCTGTGAAGCTCACAATTTGTATCGTTCTATCATTGTTGTTACCAATAGCAAGAGCTCCTACTTCACATCCATTGAGCATTCCTGTTGAACCCTGGGGATCCAGGGATAAATGGTGAAATTTCCTACCCCTGGGGGCCACAGCCTGGCGGGGTGGTGGGAGAACAGACTCCCCTAGAGAGCCTGAGCCTGCTCTTTCTCTTTTCTGTGACAAGGAATTAAGCCTCAAGGGGTGGCTTGGGGTGAAATTGTTCTTTTCCCCCGTGAAGTTCTGGGAAGAGCTGAGCTCTGAGCTCCACTGGAGTGCAGGGATCAAGGTACAGAGGTTCCTGTCACAGGGCCAAACCCGAGGCCAAACTCTGTGTGTGTGTGTGTGTGTGTGTGTGTGTGTGTGTGTGTGTGTGTGTGACAGCCAGTACATTTTTAGATGGTGGAGAATCTGAAAAGGGAGTGCAGGGAGAGCTGATGGGGGTGCCTGGCTCCAAGCCATTGTCACTGCCCAAGGAAAGCGGCTGGCTACAGGGTAGCCTGAGGGGAATAGGCCATGTCCTGTCCCAGGCTGGGCTCATGAGAAGTGATGAGACACCCAGCAGGGCCTTGGCTTCCCCTGTGAGCTCTCCTTCCCACCATTGTTGAGCATGCCCGTGATCACTCCACAGACATCTCTTGGGCACTATTGTGTTTGGACTCGAGGATCTCCCCCAGCAGCCCCCATGCCCAGCCATCTTCTCCTCTCATTTTGACTAAAGTTGCCCAGGCCTTCAGTTCCTCTAATTCCAATGGCTGTCATCATGCACATAACTCCCTCATCTTTCTATCCAGCCAAGACCTCTTTGTGGAGCAGCAAGCTGATAGATCCACCAGCCTCCTGGGAATCTCTTCTTGGAAGCCCCTTGAGTACCTTCATGTGCTGCCCCCACTGGGAAGCCTCCCCTGAATCCAGCAGACATTGGCTCCTTCCACTTCCCATCATACTGGACACCACCCTTATAGCATCGAACAGGTTGTCCTGTGGTTGGTCTGTGCCCATCTCCACAGTGTCATGTCAAGGCTTGGTGAAGTAGGTGCTCAGTGAATTCTTCTAGGCCCAAGTGTCTTCATCAGTTAGGGCTCTGAGAAGAGCAGTGCCATGAAGAGGACATCTCAAACTTGCAAATAAGCTAAGTACATGTCAGAGTGTGATTTTAGCAAATTTGTAAAATTAAAGTTGTCACATGGGACCTCTGACAACCTCCAGCTGCTTTTCTGTGACAAGAAGACGAATGAAAATGTGTCCTGCATCCCCTCCTTCCCCCCTCTTTCCAAATACCACTATGGGTGCACGGAGCCATGGTAGAGGGCTTGCCAAGGGGCGCTGGGCCGAGGGAAGGGCAGGGCCTCTCTGATTACACATTCATTATGGCTTAACCACCTCTGCACTTTCCTGCAGAACTTAATACAAATCAGAGAGACCAAGGCAGTGGGCGAGCATCCTTGCAGTTTGGAAGGCATAGCATCTTCTGCTATGGTGACAGAGAAAGGATGTTAAAGCAACAAGGACGGGATCATAAAGTGAAAACAGCCTGGGGGCAGTGGCTCACACTTGTTGTCCCAGCTACTCAGGAGGCTGAGGCTGGAGGATGCTTGAACCCCCTGGAGTTTGAGGTTACAGTGAACTAAGATGGCAACAATGCATCCCAGCCTGGGTGACAGAATATAAAGTGAAGACAGATACTCCCAAGCCAAGAGGAATAGTCTGCCCATGCCTCACAGCAGGAAAGAGAAGGTGGATTGATTCACCGAGATTCCCAGGGGAACAGGCAGGGAGATAGACAGCAAGTGGCAGCAATGTGCCGACAATACCTGCTAACTATGTGGGACCCAGTTGTGGAACATACTAGCAGGACAAAAGAAGAGATCTTATAAACCAGGCCTTGGCAGAACATCCAGAGAGATTATTTGGAGATACTTAGTAGTTCCCCTTGAACTTAACTCCAACCAAGAAGGATGGGGATTGGCACTTACAAAGCAGAATTGTGTAAGGAGGTTGCTCTCCTGGGTTTGCTTTTCCTCAGTGCCATCCCCTGCATGTAATTGTGAGTAGGGCAAAACCTATTTGTAACAATCTTAGGTGTGGAGGTGGAGAACAGGCTCTAACTACACCTGGGAAGACAGAAGCAAGGTTGTCATTAGGAAGATTGGATTCACACTGTGGAATGAAAACTAAATACGTTTGTCTAGAACAAACAGACCTATATAGCACTTGCTACGTGCCTAGAACTATCCCAAGTGCTTTACAGATACTTAGTTAATCTTCAGAACATCTCTATGAGATATGAATATTATGTCCTCATTTTGCAGATGAGGAAACTGAGGCACAGAGCATTTGATCTTACCTAGCTGATGAGTGGCAGAGGTGGCCTCTGAACCTAGGAAATCTGCCCGAGAATCCATGCAGCTAGTCACTGCATTGTGCTTCTTCTTGCACGTGATAGACACGTGTGCATCATTTTTAAAATGAGGTTTAAATACTGTTTTCCAAATTCTTCTCACTAAGGGATGGATAAAAAGTCTTAACCAGGTAAGCCTAGATGTTTAGAATTTATACAGGTTGTGTGCAGGTTTTCCTTCTTTGTTGTACAAAGCTGGTTGGCCCTCCTCTGTGAGCCTCATCATTCTTATTATATTGTGTGTACACTGCCTTTGTGTTAGGATCTTTATTATTAACTTTAGAAAATTGGCAGCTTTGCTAATGCATCTGCTCACAATTCACTCCAAATACTAGAACAGTTATAAATAGCATTTTCCTGAGTCCATTCAGACTTCTTTAACAAAAGACCATAACTATGTGGCTTGTAAACAACAGAAATTTATTTCTGATAGTTCTAGAGGCTGGGAAGTCCAAGATCAAGACACCAACAGATTGGGTATCTGGTGAGGGCCCATTTCCTTGTCTTCTTCTCTCTGTGTCCCCATGTCCTCACACAGTAGAAGGGGTGAGGGATCACATTGGAGTTTCTTTTATAATGGAACTGCTCTCATTCATGAGAGCTCCACCCTCATCACCTAATCGCCTCCCAAAGGCCCCATCTCCTGATACCATCATTAGGGATTAGATTTCAGAATATGAATTCAGAGATGGGGGGATATATGCTTCCAGCCCATTTGGGTATTCCTAAAGTCTTTTTCCTCTGAGTACTCTGAAAAATATCTATTGCATGCTACATCTAATCAAGAATGGCTCTTCTTTCTGTGTTTTCATAAACTTGGAACCCTATGTTTTTCTCCAGTCATGGTATTCCTGTTATCTGGCTAACCACCTCTGTCTTATATATGCTGTGAGTGTGGTGTGGGTGATGGGAACTGTTGCCTCTATGCAGCCACCACCTCTGTGCATCTGCAGCCAAACATCTTTGGTGAGCCTGGGGCCACAAGATGCAGAAGAGGTAGATGCTTAGCCAAGGAGAGTAAGAACGAGTGGGTGTCTTTGGGGCACCTGTTTGCTGGCACATCTGGTCATGACTAACCTCTGAAATTGATAGCTGCTGCTTCACCTTGGGCTTCCACATCCCATGCAAGTTCCTCTTCTGGTCAAATTTCTCCTGGAACCATACAGTGAAGGGGATTCCGAGAAATCTAGTTCCAGCTTACCTAAGTTACCACTGCAGAATGAAACACATTGTTGTGCTCTTTGAAAAATTTTTTTTTTGGTCAGCCATATTGCTGACTACTGTTTTGGAATGAGATGATGGATAAATAAATAATCAGAAGTCTATTTGTTGAGCATGACATCGGAGAGCAAGGATGGTTGGATGGATGATTTTAAGATATTTTCTTTAGCTAAGATAGCCTGATGCATTCCCCCCAACCTCAACACCCAGTGTGGCTAGCCCTGAGACTGGGGCCATAATCCTTGAGGTCCATTGGCTGAAATGATCTTTGTCCTAGAAAGCGCTGGAATGAGTACAACCAATTTCTTGTTAATTCTCAGGCCTGTCTCGGGGCCTGAGAGTTAGTAAGAAATTTATCTTGATCCTCTGGGCCTTGAGTCAGTGCTCTTATCAAGTGGGCCCATACATGTATCTTCCTATGGAGGAATATGCCAGCTCTTATTTGGTCATGAGCTCTAATTTTTATTAAGTAGAATGATGACAGACTTGCCTAATGGATAATATTGTTACAGCCATGAATGTCATGTCTTCAAAGCTGGATGTCTTTCAGTACTTTTCAGTGCTTATACAATAGATGTGAAAGTAGAACTCTTCAGTCTCTGTGCTGGGTGGGTAATAGGCATCAAGTATCTTAAAACCAGGGGTCATCCATGCAGCATATGCTAAGAGACTGCTGGCATTAGAGACCGCAGCCAATAAGCACGGCTTCAGAGATAGCCTATGGATGGCTCAATGTGTGTTCCTCAATGTGACTTCCACTGGTGTAGAAATGATAGGGCTGAAGTCCCCTTGCCTGGTGCCAGAATGACAAGAGAAGGCAACTGTGCCCCCTTCCCACTATAGGTGTCCTCCGCAGAAGCAGGCCTGAACTTCAGGTAGAGGGGAGAGGTTTTACATTAGACTTGGCTGTAAAGTTGGTTATTATTCTAGATAAAACTTTTTAATTATTAAAATGAGGGTTTTGCTTGAGGTCAGGAGTTCAAGGCTGGCCTGGCTAACATGGCGAAACCTACTCTACTAGAAATACAAAAATTAGCTGGGCATAGTGGCATGCGCCTATAATCCCAGCTGCTTGGGAGTCTGAGGCAGGAGAATCACTTGAACCCAGGAGGTAGAGGTTGCAGTGAGCCGAGATCACGCCATTGCACTGCAGCCTGAGTGACAGAGTGAGACTCCATCTCAAAACAAACAAACAAAAAACAAAAAAAAACACTGTTTCGTAAACTAAAGTGACTTGAAGACTTATTATCTAGGAGGAATGTCTGGAAAAGTTATGAGACCAATCTGAGTGTCCCATTCCAAGGGAGGGAAAGAACTTCGCAATGAGGCTTATTAATGGAGAATGGTGGAAAGGAATACACTGTTTTTTTTTGCATAAATCGTTTAGAATCTGCTCATCAGGTAAAGGCAGTTACCCTCTACTGCTTTGTCCAATTTAGAGTCACATCGAGGGATCACTCCATTTGGATGATAAGCTACCTGGGCAGGTAATTTGAACTTTCTAAGCCTTAATTTCTTATCTAATATCTAAAGTGTAGGAAATAACAGTGAATACCTTAGAAGAAACTTCTGAGTTTTAAATGAGACCATGCCGGCCACTTAGTAGATGCTCAATAAAAGGAGGTACCCATGTAGCAATCTCACCCTCTTGCATGAGCAAGGGGGTCCCCAGCTTAGACAAAATGACTTATTGAGTTGAGGACAAAGGCCAGGATAAAACTCAGTGGCCAGTAATGCTTGCCACTTTGACTAAACAGGAATTGGACTGCTCAGGTGCAAAATGAAGCAAGTAGTCTGCTCACTTGTAATGCTTTTCTCATCAGGTGCTGGGTTTAAATGGAGAAGTTGAAAGCTCTGGTGAAGGGTGCCTAGAAGTGAAATGCTAGGAGAACCTCTTCACACCAGCCTTTGTGGCAGGTCCTTCTGGTCCCAGGGAGAAATCCTGGACTTAAGGGGGAGGATGGGTGGACAGACTGAGACATGGGTCCTTCCCATGAGCTCAGGTTTGCACTGATTCCACTCCCTGGAAGAATGCTTGGGAGGAGGACAGTGGAGTGGCAGAGTCTGGACTTGGAATTCCAACTCCCTGGTTCATGTTCGTGCTGTGCAGTCTAATTTTGAACACAAGACTTAATAACCATGCCTTGTTTTTTGTACCACGTGGGACTAGAGCGAGGATAAAATAAGATAGTGCCTGTGACATGCACTCGGTAAGGTTCTTTTGCTTCTTCCTCTTCCCTCTAAATTTTCAGCTGTACCTCCCCTTAATTTCCAGAGCCCTGGCTCTCCTCAAAGACTCCTGTTCTCACTTCCTACTAGTTTGGGTTTCCCCTTATCTTGATTTCCATGCTTCTGCCTGTCCATTTGATCCCTTGCCCCCTCTGTGTTTGTCCTCGTTGTTTATCTCCTATTGCTGTCTCCTCCCTTCCCATTGCCATCTCATTCTTTTCTCTCCCTGTCTTTCCACTACTGTAGTCTCTCCCTTTCTCCTCTCTTTCTACCTCTCCCTTTCTTTTCTGTCTGTCCCCATTCTCTGCTTTCGCATGACTCTGCACATTTGGACAGAAGTGTTTTCTACACAGATGCTTTCTCTCCATTTTCTTTGGCCATCTGGCTGCATCTGCAGGCTGCCACCAGGCCAGTTGCCAGTGGGAGAGTCAAGAATGAAGACAGGAAGGGGAACCGGGCTAAGGGTCTGACAGCCTGACAGAGAGAGCAGAATTGTCATGGAAATTCTGTAACTCTGTATCGTTCTGTGTCCATTTGGGCCAAAGCATGACCTGCCTGTTGGGGAAGATGACTCCTACCTTGGGCAATCAATTAATTGACACACAAACAAAAATAAAATGCAAATTCTAAAAGCACAAACAAAAAGAAAACTTCAATATCTCTATCCCCCAGATTAGAAAAAAATAATTCTCACATCTTGGCTTCTTTCCCTCCCTCTCTTTGTCCCCCTGCTGGGTCCAGCAGATGTTCTCCTGGAAGAGAGAATGGCCCTTCATTGAGCAGCAGCCAGGAGACAGGTCATTTAGGAAAGCTGGTGAAAAGGACCATTGCTTCAGAGTGCCCAGTTCTCTTTGTCTGACACTTGCCATCCAAATAGGCACTGCAAATATTGATTGCAATTCACTTAAATCTGTAGACATGGAGATGGGTGAGGTCTTCCTTGCCGCCCATCTGGCAAGGTGAGAGTCAGGTATAGTGAGGATGAGAAGTGATGACATACAATGAGATTCTGGCATGTTACTCGAAATAAAGCAGATCTTAAGAAATGTTAATTTTCTTTCCTTTAAATTATAGAAATAATGAGGAATCACAAATTGCCAGCTCACAGCATCTTTGAGGTGGGAAAGGCCTCTTACTTAACACAGAAATCTGCCTCCTGTGAGGCGGCCCTAAGAGCTGCAGGTGCAGTCTCTGCTTGACCCAGCCACCAACTGGGAACTCAGGCCCTCACTGCTTGCATTTTTGATTAGCTGTCATTGATAGGACGTATTTTTCTTTCTCATTACTTCTACTTCCCCAGCCCTATCACCCAATCGTTATTAGTTTTCTAGAGCCACACAGAAGAGTTCTGCCTGTTTCTCCTTGCTACAGCCCTTCTAAAATCTGAGGCCACTTTCTGTGACTTCTTGGTGTCCTTTCTCCATATTAAGCATCCCCCATGTGCTGAATCATGTCTTAGATGACTTGATTTCCTGGTCCCTCACTTTCCTGTTGTCTGAAAAGTAACATGATGCAATGGAAATATCAGACAGAGACAACCCTGTGAAGAAAGCTGTGAGTGACTCTGGCTAAGTCACTTCTCTATGTCTCAGCTTTTTCTTTCTTTTCTCTCTCTCTCTCTCTCTGTCTTTTATTTTTCTTTTTTTATTTTTCTTTTTTTTTTTTTTTTTTTTTTTTTTTTTTTGAGAAGGAGTTTTGCTCTTGTTGCCCAGGCTGGAGTGCAGTGGCATGAAGTTGGCTCACTGCAACCTCCATCTCCAGGGTTCAAGCAATTCTCCTGGCTCAGCCTCCTGAGTAGCTAGGATTACAGGCATGCACCACCATGCCCGGCTAATTTTGTATTTTTAATAGAGACAGGGTTTCTCCATGTTGGTCAGTCTGGTTTCGAACTTCCAATCTCAGGTGATCTGCCTGCCTCAGCCTCCCAAAGTTCTGGGATTACAGGTGTGAGCCACCGCACCCAGCCCCTTTTGTTCGAGACAGAGTTTTGGTCTCATCACCAGGCTAGAGTGCAATGGTGTGATATCAGCTCACTGCAGTTTCCATCTCCTGGGCTCAAGCAATTCTCCTGCCTCAGCCTGCTAAGTAGCTGGAATTACAGGCACCCACCACCATGCCTGGCTAATTTTTGTATTTTTAGTAGAGACAGAGTTTCACCATGTTGGCCGGGCTGGTCTTGAACTCCTGACCTCAGATGATCCACCCACCTCGGCCTCCCAAAGTGCTGCGATTACAGGTGTGAGTTTTTTCATCAGTACAATGGGGGTGTCAATGCAATAAGCCAAGTACTGGGAATAGTGCCTTGCCCATCATAAGTTGTTAATTTTTACTTTCCTGACTGTGCTATTCTGGATATGAATGATTTGCTGACATCACTTCAGAGTGTGGTTTGGAAGTGTAACTGGCCCCTTCCAGGAAGCCTGCATTGGATCCCAGTAGCAGACTCTATTTGGCTTCCTCATTTTGGAGATACTGTACCAATGAGCACATGTGATCTTTCAACTATTTTGTGTAAAGAAAAATTTCCCTTTTATTAGACTCAATTCTATTCACCTGGGAACATAACAGTCCCGAAACAGTTTGCATCCACCATTCCAGGGTGCGAGACCTCACCAGTGTTTGTGTGGCAATCAGGATTCCAAGGCGAGCTGCTGGGTTACACAACATAATCAGCAGACAATAGAAAAATCACAGCTGCAAATGAAACAAAGAATTGCCAAGAGCAACCTGATCATCCTCTTCCAATTTTTCCTTTCATATTCATTTGAACTTGTAGACTTATTTGGCACCTGTGTTTGCTGGGTGATAGCAGGTGCCATAGGTTTAAGAAAGAAAAGATCATAGAACAATGTAGCATTGAGCAGATTCTCTCCATTGATTCTGTCATTGTTTCTGCACATGGAGAGATGATGTCAGCGATTCAGCTGCAGCTCTTAAATGCCTCCGTCCTCTTGAGGAATGCCAGTTCTCTGGGAAAAAAATGAAAATCCTCCGGGCAGGGAGACCTATGCAAGTTCTTCAAAGCAATGGTGCTTAGACCCATAAGGAAAGAAGTATTCCACACCAAATTCTAATTATTTCCATCTTTGTATATTCTCTTTTTGTTTTGCTCTCCATGTGCATACATTTTTCGTGTGAGAGATCATAAGAGTTTTATGTAGTAATCTTTGTTTTTTCACTTACCATCGTATCACAAAGAGTTCTCTGTATTACTGCAAGATCTTTACAATGGACGAATAGTATTAGGTTCCTATTGCTGCTGTAAGAATAACCATAAATTTAGTGGTTTAAAGCAACTTAAATGTACTGTCTCACAGTACTATTGGTCAGAAATCTGGACCTCTCAAGGCTGAGAGCAAGTGTCAGTGGCTCGGGTTCTTATCTGAAGGCCCTGGGAGAGAATTTGCTTCTAAGTGTATTCAGATTATAGCAGAATGCAGTTGTGTGCTGTTGTAGAGCTGAGGTCCACTGTGTCCTTTCTAGTTGTCAGCTGGAGCCAGCCCTGAACTAGCAGCCTCATTCTGGTTCTTGCATGCAGGTCCCTGTACCTCAAAACCAGCAATGGTGCATCAAATCCTTCCTACTTGGAATCCCTCCAGTTTCTCCTCTGATACATTTGTCTGCTCCAGCCAGAGAAAGTTTTCTGCTTTTAAGGTCTCACATATTATATTGGGTCTATCTGGATAATGCCAGGATAATCTATTTTTTTTTTTTTTTTTGAGATGGAGTCTCACCCTGTCGCCCAGGCTGGAGTGCAGTGGCGTGATCTCGGCTCACTGCAAGCTCCGTCTCCCGGGTTCACACCATTCTCCTGCCTCAGCCTCCCGAGTAGCTGGGACTACAGGCACCCACCACTGCACCCGGCTGATTTTTTGTATTTTTTAATAGAGATGGGGTTTCACCGTGGTCTTGATCTCCTGACCTCGTGATCTGCTTGCCTCGGCCTCCCAAAGTGCTGGGATTACAGGCGTGAGCCACCATGCCTGACCAATAATCTGTTTTAAAGTTCATAACTTTAATTATCTCTGAAAAGTTCCTCTTGTCATGTTATGTAACATATTCACAGATTTTGGGGATTAGGACATGGACATGTTTGAGAAGGTCATTATTCTGTTCACCACAAAAGCTTAATTATTACCTGTTGTTGGATACTGAGACAGTTCGTAGTGTTTTATTTGTTTGTTTGCTTTTGTAAATAACACTGAGAGGAATGCCTCCAATAGTTTTTGCTTTAGTTGGACTAGTTGGTTAGATAAATTCCTACAGGTGGAATTACTGGGTCAAAATTATGAAAATCTTTACAACTTGATTTGTAGTACTCTATTGCTTCCCCAAAGGGTTACTCCTGTTTATATTACTACTTAGATTTTACTATTACTATTTACTATTGCTATTACTAGATTTTACTGTTACTATTTATATTTACTTTACACTTAGATATTACTATTTAGATTTTATCTGTACACTTCTACCTTTTTCCCTAGCTATAAAAGGGGATGAAAGAATGTCCTATTAAGTAGGCATTTTGTCTTCCAAATAAATGCTAAACAAACAAAGACTGTCATTATTTTTTGCTTACCCCCATAGTGCTTCATAGAGTGCTGAGCTCATACCTGATAGCAGTGGTGTGCTAGAACCAGCAGGTACCAGTTGTAACAGTCGCGTGCATGGCTTTCTAACTTTGCACTCAGTGATGACAGCCCATCAGCTTCAATCAGCCACAGTGGAAATATTTACACCATGGAAATGGGCAAACACTGTAAGAAAATGCTTTATTTTTTTCCTTGAGTGCCACTGGTTGATGGGTGATCAATGTGTCTTTTTAAATTTTGGTTTTGTAGTTGTCCTTGGGTTCTAGGAATTTACTTTTGTCAAGCACATTTTGGAAATCACAATTTGAAAAGGAACAGAAAAGTTGTGAAAGAGACTATGATACCTTCAGATACAGCCTCGTATAGAGAAACAAGTACATGTTTGGGAACAAGACAGATTTTGTTTCAAATATTGGTCCCACAAAACTGTTAGCTTTGGCATTTGATGGAAGTTGCCAGGCTTCTCTAAATCTGTTTCTTTAACTGAAAATGAGGAAATTCATACCTACCCTAAAGGATTGTTGGGCAAATTAAATGATATATCAATATAAATGATACAAAAGGTATAAAAACAACAAATATAAGTCATTACAAGTAGGAATTCATGAAGTGTTTGACAACTCACTCCTATTCCTACTCAATAGATGGCTCTATTATATTTTGCCGCTCCAAAAACATTGCTACCTTATATTTGAACTTCTTATACCTTATATTTGTTATTGCTACCTTGTATTTGAACTTCATTTGCACTATCCAGAGAAGCAATGGTAAATGCAGTCACAAAGAATAAGGCCTCTACTTCCCATTTTCTTTCTTCAAATTCTCAGGGAGATTTATAAATTGAGAATCAGGATGCATGACTAACTTACATCAAGACCCCGGGCACTATTTGGATTAGTGTTCTATGTTTCAGAAGCAGTCATTTATTCAACAAGTATTTATTGAGCTTCTATATTTCTGGTAGTAACAATAATTCCTTTCATTTCCATAGCTCTTAAGAATTTACGAAGCAAGTTCACACCCATGATTGTATTAAAACCTCGTAACAATGAGATGAGTTAGATTTTATTACCTCATTTTAAACATGAGGAAACTGGGGCTTAGAATAGAAAAGCTACTTTCCCAAGGTAGCCCAACTAGTTAAAAAAAAAAAAAAAAAAAAAAAAGTGACATCAATCATTCCTTCACAGTGAATAAGAACAAAGATACCTGTCTGCCATGTGAAAGCAAAGCACCCTGATTGGTTAGCCCAATTGGGTCAATTAATTTGTAAGGATGCTTTACACAGCATAATTGCTATTCCCAAAAAGAATTCACAGAATACTTCTTCATGTATTATCTCAACTGAGCCTCACAAAAACCTGTGAGGTATAAGAAGAAGGAAATGTGTGACCAAGACAGAAGAGAGGGAACAACTGAGCATCTAGTATGTTCCCAACTTAGGTCCTATGAAACTGATTTGGATTTCTTAGGAGATTGAGTCAGAGGCAAAGATCATATAATGATGTATTCTTGGGAATTGTAATCTCAGGGAAGCAAAAGTGAGGGAAGAAAGGGAAATGAGAGATAGAAAGATAAAAAGCAAATATAAGATGGCAGCTTATTGAGCTGAACACAGCTTCTCAAAAAAACATAGTAGGTTGCTTTGTCATGTGAGAAATCTCAGAAAGGGCTATGGAACCACTGTGATTTGGTTGATTCTTTCCTGTCTCTTAACTCTAATGAAGGACAAAATCTAACTCAAGGGCATTGATGAAAAAAATGTACCATGCAAACTCTTAACTCTAAAAAGCCATAGAATATTACCAAAGATTAAAAGGAATGTTTCATAATGATAAAAGAGTAAATTTCTCCGGAAGAGCTAATATTTGCAAGTGTATATGCACCTAATTACAGAACTTTATGAAGCAAAAACCTATAGAATTTTTTAAAGTATAAATCCATAGTTATTGTAGTATTGAACACTCCTATCTAAGTAATTGGTGAGATACATGAAAATAATAGTTACATTATAAAATACTAAACAACACTATCTATAAACTTGTATAGATAAAACTCATAGAACATTACACTCAACAATGGAAGAATACACTTTCCCTTTAATTACACATTGAACATTCACTGATATAGGCCATATTTTGGGCCACAAAACAAGTCTCAATAAATATAAAGGGATTTCAATCCCACAGAGTATTCTCTGTACTCAACAAAATTAAATTATCAATGAGTAACAGGAAGATGTCTAGAAAATTCTCCAATTAAAAAAAAAGCAACATGCTTGTAGATAACTCATGGGTCAATAAAGAGATCACAAAGAAATTAGAAAATATATTGAACTGAATTATAATTTATTTATTTATTTATTTATTTTTTTTGAAAGTCTTGGTGTTTATTTGATAGGTTAGTTTCTTAGAACTTCAAAAGGGCTTTTCAAACCACTCAAAACAGTAGCTATTTTTTTTTTTTTTTTTTAATACTTACTTTTTTTTTTTTTTTTTTTTTTTTTTTTATACTTTAGGGTTTTAGGGTACATGTGCACAATGTGCAGTTTTGTTACATATGTATCCATGTGCCATGTTGATTTCCTGCACCCATTAACTCGTCATTTAGCATTAGGTGTATCTCCTAATGCTGTCCCTCCCCCCTCCCCCCACCCCACAACAGTCCCCGGAGTGTGATGTTCCCCTTCCTGTGTCCATGAGTTCTCATTGTTCAATTCCCACCTATGAGTGAGAACATGCGGTGTTTGGTTTTTTGTCCTTGCGATAGTTTACTGAGAATGATGTTTTCCAGTTTCATCCATGTCCCTACAAAGGACACGAACTCATCATTTTTTATGGCTGCATAGTATTCCATGGTGTATATGTGCCACATTTTCTTATTCCAGTCTATCGTTGTTGGACATTTGGGTTGGTTCCAACTCTTTGCTATTGTGAATAGTGCCGCAATAAACATACGTGTGCATGTGTCTTTATAGCAGCATGATTTATAGTCCTTTGGGTATATACCCAGTAATGGGATGGCTGGGTCAAATGGTATTTCTAGTTCTAGATCCCTGAGGAATCGCCACACTGACTTCCACAATGGTTGAACTAGTTTACAGTCCCACCAACAGTGTAAAAGTGTTCCTATTTCTCCACATCCTCTCCAGCACCTGTTGTTTCCTGATTTTTTAATGATGGCCATTCTAACTGGTGTGAGATGGTATCTCACTGTGGTTTTGATTTGCATTTCTCTGATGGCCAGTGATGAGGAGCATTTCTTCATGTGTTTTTTGGCTGCATAAATGTCTTCTTTTGAGAAGTGTCTGTTCATGTCCTCTGCCCACTTGTTGATGGGGTTGTTTGTTTTTTTCTTGTAAATTTGTTTGAGTTCATTGTAGATTCTGGATATTAGCCCTTTGTCAGATGAGTAGGTTGCAAAAATTTTCTCCCATTGTGTAGGTTGCCTGTTCACTCTGATGATAGTTTCTTTTGCTGTGCAGAAGCTCTTTAGTTTAATGAGATCCCATTTGTCGATTTTGGCTTTTGTTGCCATTGCTTTTGGTGTTTTAGACATGAAGTCCTTGCCCACGCCTATGTCCTGAATGGTATTGCCTAGGTTTTCTTGTAGGATTTTAATGGTTTTAGGTCTAACATATAAGTCTTTAATCCATCTTGAATTAATTTTTGTATAAGGTGTAAGGAAGGGATCCAGTTGCAGCTTTCTACATATGGCTAGCCAGTTTTCCCAGCACCATTTATTAAATAGGGAATCCTTTCCCCATTTCTTGTTTTTGTCAGGTTTGTCAAAGATCAGATAGTTGTAGCTATGCGGCATCATTTCTGAGGGCTCTGTTCTGTTCCATTGATCTATGTCTCTGTTGTGGTACCAGTACCATGCTGTTTTGGTTACTGTAGCCTTGTAGTATAGTTTAAAGTCAGGTAGCGTGATGCCTCCAGCTTTGTTCTTTTGGCTTAGGATTGACTTGGCGATGCGGGCTCTTTTTTGGTTCCATATGAACTTTAAAGTAGTTTTTTCCAATTCTGTGAAGAAAGTCATTGGTAGCTTGATGGGGATGGCATTGAATCTATAAATTACCTTGGGCAGTATGGCCATTTTCACGATATTGATTCTTCCAACCCATGAGCATGGAATGTTCTTCCATTTGTTTGTATCCTCTTTTATTTCATTGAGCAGTGGTTTGTAGTTCTCCTTGAAGAGGTCCTTCACATCCCTTGTAAGTTGGATTCCTAGGTATTTTATTCTCTTTGAAGCAATTGTGAATGGGAGTTCACTCATGATTTGGCTCTCTGTTTGTCTGTTATTGGTGTACAAGAATGCTTGTGATTTTTGTACATTAATTTTGTATCCTGAGACTTTGCTGAAGTTGCTAATCAGCTTAAGGAGATTTTGGGCTGAGACAATGGGGTTTTCTAGATATACAATCATGTCATCTGCAAACAGGGACAATTTGACTTCCTCTTTTCCTAATTGAATACCCTTTATTTCCTTCTCCTGCCTGATTGCTCTGGCCAGAACTTCCAGCACTATGTTGAATAGGAGCGGTGAGAGAGGGCATCCCTGTCTTGTGCCAGTTTTCAGAGGGAATGTTTCCAGTTTTTGCCCATTCAGTATGATATTGGCTGTGGGTTTGTTGTAGATAGCTCTTATTATTTTGAGATACGTCCCATCAATACCTAATTTATTGAGAGTTTTTACCATGAAGGGTTGTTGAATTTTGTCAAAGGCCTTTTCTGCATCTATTGAGATAATCATGTGGTTTTTGTCTTTGGTTCTGTTTATATGCTGGATTACATTTATTGATTTGCGTATGTTGAACCAGCCTTGCATCCCAGGGATGAAGCCCACTTGATCATGGTGGATAAGCTTTTTGATGTGCTGCTGGATTCGGTTTGCCAGTATTTTATTGAGGATTTTTGCATCAATGTTCATCAAGGATATTGGTCTGAAATTCTCTTTTTTGGTTAAGTCTCTGCCAGGTTTTGGTATCAGGACGATGCTGGCTTCGTAAAATGTGTTAGGGAGGATTCCCTCTTTTTCTATCGATTGGAATAGTTTCAGAAGGAATGGTACCAGTTCCTCCTTGTACCTCTGGTAGAATTCAGCTGTGAATCCATCAGGTCCTGGACTCTTTTTGGTTGGTAAGCTATTGATTATTGCCACAATTTCAGAACCTGTTATTGGTCTATTCAGAGATTCAACTTCTTCCTGGTTTAGTCTTGGGAGGGTGTATTTGTCGAGGAATTTATCCATTTCTTCTAGATTTTCTAGTTTATTTGCATAGAGGTGTTTGTAGTATTCTCTGATGGTAGATTGTATTTCTGTGGGATCGGTGGTGATATCCCCTTTTTCGTTTTTTATTGCATCTATTTGATTCTTCTCTCTTTTCTTCTTTATTAGTCTTGCTAGCGGTCCATCAATTTTGTTGATCTTTTCAAAAAACCAGCTCCTGGATTCATTAATTTTTTGAAGGGTTTTTTGTGTCTCTATTTCCTTCAGTTCTGCTCTGATTTTAGTTATTTCTAGCCTTCTGCTAGCTTTTGAATGTGTTTGCTCTTGCTTTTCTAGTTCTTTTAATTGTGATATTAGGGTGTCAATTTTGGATCTTTCCTGCTTTCTCTTGTGGGCATTTAGTGCTATAAATTTCCCTCTACACACTGCTTTGAACGTGTCCCAGAGATTCTGGTATGTTGTGTCTTTGTTCTCGTTGGTTTCAAAGAACATCTTTATTTCTGCCTTCATTTCATTATGTACCCAATAGTCATTCAGGAGCAGGTTGTTCAGTTTCCATGTAGTTGAGTTGTTTTGACTGAGTTTCTTAATCCTGAGTTCTAGTTTGATTGCACTGTGGTCTGAGAGACAGTTTGTTATAATCTCTGTTCTTTTACATTTGCTGAGAAGAGCTTTACTTCCAACTATGTGGTCAATTTTGGAATAGGTGCGGTGTGGTGCTGAAAAAAATGTATATTGTGTTGATTTGGGGTGGAGAGTTCTGTAGATGTCTATTAGGTCCACTTTATGTAGAGCTGAGTTCAATTCCTGGATATCCTTGTTAACTTTCTGTCTCGTTGATCTGTCTAATGCTGACAGTGGGGTGTTAAAATCTCCCATTATTATTGTGTGGGAGTTTAAGTCCCTTTGTAGGTCACTGAGGACTTGCTTTATGAATCTGGGTGCTCCTGTGTTGGGTGCATATATATTTAGGATAGTTAGCTCTTCTTGTTGAATTGATCCCTTTACCATTATGTAATGGCCTTCTTTGTCTCTTTTGATCTTTGTTGATTTAAAGTCTATTTTATCAGAGACTAGGATTGCAACCCCTGCCTTTTTTTGTTTTCCAGTTGCTTGATAGATCTTCCTCCATCCCTTTATTTTGAGTCTATGTGTGTCTCTGCCTGTGAGATGGGTTTCCTGAATACAGCACACTGATGGGTCCTGACTCCTTATCCAGTTTGCCAGTCTGTGTCTTTTGATTGGAGCATTTAGCCCATTTACATTTAACGTGAATATTGTTATGTGTGAATCTGATCCTGTCATTATGATGTTAGTTGGTTATTTTGCTCGTTAGTTGCTATAGTTTCTTCCTAGCCTCGATGGTCTTTACAATTTGGCATGTTTTTGCAGGGGCTGGTACTGGTTGTTCCTTTCCATGTTTAGTGCTTCCTTCAGGAGCTCTTTTAGGGCAGGCCTGGTGGTGACAAAATCACTCAGCGTTTGCTTGTCTGTAAAGTATTTTATTTCTCCTTCACTTATGAAGCTTAGTTTGGCGGGATAGGAAATTCTGGGCTGAAAATTCTTTTCTTTAAGAATGTTGAATATCGGCCCCCACTCTCTTCTGGCTTGTAGAGTTTCTGCTGAGAGATCAGCTGTTAGTCTGATGGGCTTCCCTTTGTGGGTAACCCGACCTTTCTCTCTGGCTGCCCTTAACATTTTTTCCTTCATTTCAAGTTTGGTGAATCTGACAATTATGTGTCTTGGAGTTGCCCTTCTCGAGGAGTATCTTTGTGGCGTTCTCTGTATTTCCTGAATCTGAATGCTGGCCTGCCTTGCTAGATTGGGGAAGTTCTCCTGGATAATATCTTGCAGAGTGTTTTCCAACTTGGTTCCATTCTCCCCATCATTTTCAGGTACACCAATCAGACGTAGGTTTGGTCTTTTCACATAGTCCCAAATTTCTTGGAGGCTTTGTTCATTTCTTTTTATTCTTTTTTCTCTAAACTTCCCTTCTCTCTTCATTTCATTCATTTCATCTTCTATCAGCGATACCCTTTCTTCCAGTTGATCGCATCTGCTACTGAGGCTTCTGCATTCTTCGCGTAGTTCTCGAAACTTGGCTTTCAGCTCCATCATCTCCTTGAAGCCCTTCTCTCCATTGGTTATTCTAGTTATCCATTCTTCTAATTTTTTTTCAAAGTTTTTAACTTCTTTGCTATTGTTTTGAATTTCCTCTCGTAGCTCAGAGTAGTTTGATCGTCTGAAGCCTTCTTCTCTCAACTCATCAAAGTCATCCTCCATCCAGCTTTGTTCCGTTGCTGGTGAGGAACTGCGTTCCTTTGGAGGAGGAGAGGTGCTCTGTTTTTTAGAGTTTCCAGTTTTTTTGGTCTGTTTTTTCCCCATCTTTGTGGTTTTGTCTACTTTTTGTCTTCGATGATGGTGATGTACAGATGGGTTTTTGGTGTGGATGTCCTTTCTGTTTGTTAATTTTCCTTCTACCAAACAAGACCCTCAGCTGCAGGTCTGTTGGAGTTTACTAGAGGTCCACTCCAGACCCTGTTTGGCTGGGTGTCAGCAGCGGTGGCTGCAGAACAGTGGATTTTCGTGAGACCACAAATTCAGCTGTCTGATAGTTCCTCTGAAAGTTTTGTCTCAGAGGAGTACCCGGTTGAATGAGGTGTCAGTCTGTCCCTACTGGGGGGGTGCCTCCCAGTTAGGCTGCTCAGGGGTGAGGGACCCACTTTAGGAGGCAGTCTGTCCGTTCTCAGATCTCCAGCTGCGTGCTGGGAGAACCACTACTCTCTTCAAAGCTGTCAGTCAGACAGGGACATTTAAGGCTGTGGAGGTTCTCGCTGAGTTTTTGGTTGTCTGTGCCCTGCCCCCAGAGGTGGAGCCTACAGAGGCAGGCAGGCCTCCTTGAGCTGTGGTGGGCTCCACCCAGTTCGAGCTTCCTGGCTGCTTTGTTTACCTAAGCAAGCCTGGGCAATGGCGGGCGCCCCTCCCCCAGCCTCATTGCTGCCTTGCAGCGTGATCTCAGACTGCTGTGCTAGCAATCAGCGAGACTCCGTGGGCATAGGACCCTCCGAGCCAGGTGCGGGACACAATCTCCTAGTGTGCCGTTTTCCAGGCCCGTTGGAAAAGCGCAGTATTAGGACGGGACTGACCCGATATTCCAGGTGCCGTCTGTTTCCCCTTTCTTTGACTAGGAAAGGGAACTCCCTGACCCCTTGCGCTTCCCGAGTGAGGCAATGCCTCGCCCTGCTTCGGCTCGCGCACAATGCGCTTCACCGACTGTCCTGAACCCACTGTTAGGCACTCCCTAGTGAGATGAAACCGGTACCTCAAGCAGAAATGCAGAAATCACCCGTCTTCTGTGTCGCTGGGGCTGGGAGCTGGAGACCGGAGCTGTTCCTATTCGGCCATCTTGGCTCCACCCCCCTGAATTATAATTTAAAAAACAACATTTGTGGGATACAGCTAAAGCAATACCTATAGAGAAATTCATAGTTTTAAATGTTTACGTTAAAGAAGAAGAAAGGTCTGTAAGTTCTGTGAAAGTTCTGAGATTTTTTTTTTTTTTTACTTGCAAGCTAACAAATTAGCTGGCACAGTTTCCTGAATGGTGGCAGAAGACATGAGACTCCTGGGTCAGAGACAAAGGACTTGATTATATACAGCAAGAGCAATAGCCAGAGTACCAGCATTCATACTGATTCCCTGAATCCCAATTCACAGAGGGTGATAATAAGAGGACCAAATTACATCTAAATGTGCAGTGGGTTGTGTTATAGGAGAAGAAGCTCAAGTTCAGGAAATGTGGATCTTTTATAATGGACAGTAGCCTCTCTGACTTTGCCCCAGAAGGAGACATTATATTTATTACACTGAACAGTGGACACACCTGCCTTTTGCTCTGGTGGGATTCACTATCTTTATCTTTCAAGGTGGTTTTCCCTACGTTCATCCTCAAAAGGGTAGTGTAGAACCAAGGCAGTCAGTGCAGCTTCTTGCAAGATGTGCAGAAACATGAGAGATCATGATTTGTCTTCAACAGAGTCTATACCAATGAACTAAACTTCCATTTTATGAAGCCAGAAAAAGAAGAGTAAAATTAATCCAAAATAAGTTGAAGGAAGGAAATAATAAAGGCATAACAGAAATAAATAAAATAGAAATGGTGTAAGCATAGACAAAAGATTGTTCTTTGAAAAGATCAAGAAAATTAATAAACTTTAAGCATAAATGATCAAGGTAAAAATAGGAAGAAATAATACCAGGAATAAAAAAGACTGTACAGATTCTACAAACATTCATACCAATAAATTTGTATTATAAACCATTTTATAGAAATCTGTCACCTTACATAGAATGGATAAATTAATAATGCACCAAATTAAGTTTTTACTGTTGTTGTAATTATGACAAAATTAATGGCTTAAAACAGTATACAGATTTATTATCTTAGAGTTCTGAAGATCTGAAATCTGAACTGTTCCTCACTTGGTTAAAATCAGGGTATCAGCAGGCCTGCATTCCTTCTGGAGGTTCTAGGGAAGAATCTACTTTCTTCCTTGCCTTTTCCAGCTTCTAGAGGCCACCTATATTCTTTGCCTCATGGCCCAATTTCTCCATAGTCAAAGCCAGCAATATTGAGCTGAGTCTTTTTCTTGCTGCCGTCTCTCTGATTTTCTCTCTTTTTGTTTTTCTCTTTCATTTGTAAGAACACTTGTGATTGAATTGGGCCTACTCAGATAATCCAGGATCATTTAGCCATCTCAAAGTCAGTTCATTAGCAATTTTAATTTCATCTGCATTTTTATTTCCCTTTGCCATGTAACACGGCACATTCACAGGTACTGGAGATCAGGATGTTAACATCTTTGGGAAGTGATCATTATGCCTACCATTCACATGTTACCTGAAATGAAACAGGAAGAAATAGAAAATATAAATAGCCCTACATTTACTAAAAATTAAAATAGTGATTAAAAATCTGTTCACAAAGAAAAGTCTGGGCAGAAATGGCTTTTTCTAGTGAATTCCATCTAACAATTGAGGAAAAAATATCAATTGTACAAAATGCTTTAAATAAGAGGTAAAGGAAGGCTTTCTAACTTGTTTTATAAGTCTAGCATTGTCTTGATACCAAAACCAGTCAAATATATAATGAGAAAAGGACTGGTATTTTGAGATTAATATCTAGGATGACCAAAATCTAGGTTTTCCTGGGCCTTATCCCAGTTTTAGCACTGAAAATCTCATTTCAATGCCAGGCACCTTATATAATATTCCTAACAGACACAGACACAACAATTCTTAGCAAAGCATTAGCTAAGAATTGAATTCAACAAGCAATATATAACAAATATAGTACAATATGTCCCAGTGGGATTTATTTCAGGAATATAATATTGCTTTAAAGTTCAAAAATCAAGTACAGACATTTAACATATTAACATAATAAAGGGAAAAGATAATTTTTTTCAATATTTGCAGAAGAAATATTTGACAAAATTCAAAATTCATTTATAATGGAAAAAAAAAAACCTCTCAGCAACCTAGGAATAGAAGGTAACTTCCTTAATCTGATAATAACCATGTATAAAAACCTACTACTTATATAATAATTAATGGTGAAAGATTAGATTTTTTTCCTCTAAGATGAGAAATAAGGCAAGATATTACCACTACTGTTTAATCTTGTACAGACAGTCTTTTGTAAATAAATAATGATAAGAATAAACAAAATAATAAATATAGCAAAACATGTACATGACTTCTACATTCAATACTACTTGGCATTGCTGATAGAAATTAAAGAAGATTTAGTTTACAGTACCACCAACAGTGTAAAAGTGTTCCTATTTCTCCACATCCTCTCCAGCACCTGTTGTTTCCTGATTTTTTAATGATGGCCATTCTAACTGGTGTGAGATGGTATCTCACTGTGGTTTTGATTTGCATTTCTCTGATGGCCAGTGATGAGGAGCATTTCTTCATGTGTTTTTTGGCTGCATAAATGTCTTCTTTTGAGAAGTGTCTGTTCATGTCCTCTGCCCACTTGTTGATGGGGTTGTTTGTTTTTTTCTTGTAAATTTGTTTGAGTTCATTGTAGATTCTGGATATTAGCCCTTTGTCAGATGAGTAGGTTGCAAAAATTTTCTCCCATTGTGTAGGTTCCCTGTTCACTCTGATGATAGTTTCAACCATTGTGGAAGTCAGTGTGGCGATTCCTCAGGTATCTAGAACTAGAAATACCATTTGACCCAGCCATCCCATTACTGGGTATATACCCAAAGGACTATAAATCATGCTGCTATAAAGACACATGCACACGTATGTTTATTGCGGCACTATTCACAATAGCAAAGAGTTGGAACCAACCCAAATGTCCAACAACGATAGACTGGATTAAGAAAATGTGGCACATATACACCATGGAATACTATGCAGCCATAAAAAATGATGAGTTCGTGTCCTTTGTAGGGACATGGATGAAACTGGAAAACATCATTCTCAGTAAACTTTCGCAAGGACAAAAAACCAAACACCGCATGTTCTCACTCATAGGTGGGAATTGAACAATGAGAACTCATGGACACAGGAAGGGGAACATCACGCTCCGGGGACTGTTGTGGGGTGGGGGGAGGGGGGAGGGACAGCATTAGGAGATACACCTAATGCTAAATGACGAGTTAATGGGTGCAGGAAATCAACATGGCACATGGATACATATGTAACAAACCTGCACATTGTGCACATGTACCCTAAAACCCTAAAGTATAATAAAAAAAAAAAAAAGAAATTAAAGAAGATATATAAAAAAAACCATGTTCCTTATTTTTAAAAATTGATATAAGATTTTAATTCTCCTAAAACTGATCTATTGATCCAATATAATCATTTGAAAATGTAATAACTTAGATTAGCCGAAACAATTTTGAGAAGAGAAAGCTGAAGAATATATTCTACCTCGTTTCAAGACTTAATACAGAGTTATAATCAGGATCATATGATATTGGCATAAGGATAGACATAAAGGTCAATGACATAGACCAGGCAGTTCAGAATACGTCGTTGATTGATTTCAACAAAGGAACCAAGGCAATTCAATGAGGAGAAGATAATCTTCTCAATAAATTGGACTAAAACAATTGAATAAAATGAAAAAAAAAATCCTTAGTCTTTACCTCACACAACAAATACAAATTAATGTAAAATAGATCATAGACATAAACATAAGAGGTGATAAATCTTTTAGAAAAAAATAATAAGAGAAACCCTCTCAACACTGGTGTAGGCAACTATTTCTTAGACAAAAAAAGCATTAACCATAAAGAAAAAATATTTACCTCATCAAAATTAAAATCTTTTGTCCTTTATAAGACACCATTTAAAAATGACAACACAAGCCACATAATAGAAAAAAAATCATATGACATACATCTGATGAAGGACGTATATCCAATGTATTTGTCAGGGTTCTCTAGAAACAGAAGCAATAAAATACAGATAAAGATATAGATATGTCTAATAATATATACTATTTGTTATTCTGAGATTTATTATGAGGAATTGGCTCCTGTGATTATGGAGTCTGAGTAGCCCCACAGTCTGCCATCTGCAAGGTGGAAACCCCGGGAAAGTTGGTGGCGTAGTTCAGCATGAGTCTGAAGGCTTATGAAGCAAAAGATCTGGTGGTGTAAGTCGTAGTCCAAGGGCAGGTTAGACACTAAGACCAGTGTCTCAGCTGAATCAGTCAGGCAGAATGAGTGAATTCTCTTTTCCTCTGCCTTTTTTTTTTATTGAGACAGAGTCTCACTCTGTTGCCCAGGGTGGAGTGCAGTGGCACAATCTTGGCTCACTGCAACTTCCACCTCTGGGGTTCAAGCAGTTGTCTGCCTCAGCCTCCCAAGTAGCTGGGCTTACTGGCGCCTGCCTCCACGCCTGGCTAATTTTTGTATTTTTAGTGGAGATGAGGTTTCACCATCTTGGCCAGGCTGGTCTTGAACTCCTGACCTTGTGATCCACCCACCTCGGCCTTCCAAAGTGCTGGGATTACAGGCGTGAGCCACCATGCCCAGCCTCCTCTGCCTTTTGTTCTATTAGGTGCTGAGTGGATTGGGTGGTGCCCACCTACATTGGGAAGGGCAATCTGCTTTACAGAGTCTAATTCAAATGCTAATCTCATCCAAAAATATCCTCAAAGACACATCCAGAAATCATTTAGCCAAATATGTGGCCCATAATCTGGTCAAGTTGACATATAAAATTAAGCATTATATCCAGGATGTGTGTATGTGTGTATGTGTGTGTATCTACCTGCCTATCTTTATACCTATCTACCTACCCGTCTTACAACTCAATAGTAAGAAGACAAATAGCTCTGATTTTTTTTAAGTACAAACAATTTTGAGAAACAATTCACAAAAGATATAGGAATAACTAATAAGCACATAGCAACATTAACCATCAGATAAATGTAAATTAAAATTTCAATGAGATACCACTACATAGCCACTATAATGGCTAAAGCTAAAAGGACTGACAATATTAAGTGTTGGTGAGATATTTGGAGCAGTCAGAATTCTCAAACATCGCTGGTAGAAATGTAAAATGGTAAAAGAACACTGAAAAACTCTGGCAATTCTTTTATAAAGTTGAATGTACATTTACCATAAAACTCAGCAATTCCACTCCTAGGTTTTTATCTAAAAAGAAAGAAAAACATATTCTTACCTCAGACTTGTAAATGAATATGCACAGCAATTTTATTTATAGGACCCCCAAAGTGGAAACCATTCAAATGCCAATCAACTGTTATATAAGTAAACGGATTGTGATATATTCATACAAATGAAATTCTGTTCAACATGAAAAGAAACAAACTACTGATGGAAGCAGGAACATGACTGGATCTGAAAAACATGCGAGTGAAACTTTACACAATACAGTATATGATCTGTGATTCCATTTACCTTAAACTCTAGAGCTGAAAAAAGTAATCTATATCAGGAGAAATCAGATCCTTAGTTTCATGGGCTGGGACTGAAGGTGGAAACTTGACTGCAAAGGGGCATGAGAAGCTTTCTGGGTTGATGGAAGTGTTTTTTTATCTTGATTGGGGTTGTGACTACTAGGTATGTAGGTGTATGCATTTTGTCAAAACACATCAAACTGTACACTTAAAAAGAATGCATTTTACTGTATGTAAATTATACCTTAAAAATTTGATTAAATAATATCAAGCCTGCTGTTCCCCACAGATCTCTCTGTATACCAGTAAGTGCTCCCTGGGATCCAATGAGAAAGCTTACAAACTAAATGATCTCTTTGCCACTGGGATAATCCAATGTCCTGAGTGGACTCCTGCATTATCCTCAGTTATAGTCACTCAAGTATATTTAGAAATGCCTGGGCATGCCTTTGCGGTCCAACTCGGTATTTTATCACAAGGAACCCCAGAGCCTCCTGTGGAAGAATGTACCATCAGAAAGGATAGAGTAGGGCATCCAAGCTTTGTACACATTGAGTAGTCTGAGGGGTTTGGTCACAGCTTGGGCTCTGCCACTTAGATTGCTTCTGGTGCAGGCTGCCTCCTGGGCAGATGGAGCTGAAGTACAAGGGGGTAAAAAGGCCGAGGACTGGTCTTCTGTGATTCCTACAGGAGAATGAGCCACAGGGCATTAGTGTTATGGCTTTCTGTGCTTGAGAAGGCTGGTAGACAAGTCAGAAACAGTACAAAGCAACATGGACGTTGTGGCATAAGAGCAAAACAGAATGGTCATCTCCAGAAAGGAAGGAAGAATAAGCATCATGCTGTCATGGGTATGGCAGTGATAGACGCTGTGATTGATGTCTGGACGTTGGCACCAGCGCAGGCAGGGAAGCAAAGAGCAGACCACAGAGCCCTGTAAGATGCACATGAGGCCTCCCAGGTGAGTGGGTGGGAATTTCAAGGGGACTGAAAGACTTGAAGTAGAACCAGAGAAGTACTTATTCGTAATAGTTATCATGGTAGCCTTATGGCTCTTAATTGAGTATGCCTTTGCCAACCCATGATGCAGGCAACAAAAGATTTGCTTAGAGCAGGTAAACAAGACAGGAAGGGGAGTTGTTTGCCTCTGTATGCAAACCAAAAACCTTAAGCACTTCAACATGCTAGATGATAATATACCTAACTGATGTGGTCATTGATTTCAGATCAAGAAAGCAGTTACGTTAGATTTACAGGTTCACCCTAAGTGTGGGTCCAGTCCCTAGTGACATAAGTTCATACCTTGAGAACATGCATTAGAAACATTGGTAGTAATTTCATCAGTGGACTTACATTTTATAGCTTTTTTCTTTTTTCCCCTTTTATAGTGATCAATTTTGGTATAAATTTGCGGAAGTATTTAACAGAGAAAGCTTAAAAATATTTTTTAAACAATGGCCCATTTACTGTAGTAAAGAGGACCATTTATAGTTTGAGACCCATTGCCACAAAACAGAGGCTGAGAAACTACAGCCCACAGGCCAAACCTAGCTCATCTGTTTTTCTGCAACCTATGAGCTAAGAATGGTTTTTATAATTTTAAATAGTTAAAAAAAAATAGAGAAGACTATTTTGTGGCATGTAAAAATTATATAAAATTCAAATTTCAGTGTCCATAAATAAAATCTCACTGGAACACAGCTGGGCTCATTTATTAACATATTGCTGACTGCCGCTTTCATACAACAGTGGCAGAGTTGAGTAGTTGTAACAAAGACCACTGCACCCACAAAGCCTAAAATATTTACTGTCTGGTCCTTTACAGAAAAACTGTATGCACCCTGCTCTAGAATGGTTACTACTCGCTTGGATCACATCCTGGTAATCCAGTCTGGAGCTATTTGAAAGTCATCAGAACTAATGTATTTCTTAAAAAATTGTCTTTATAAGCTGTGGGCTAATCCCAATAGATCTGTCCCAGTTAGTCCCAGTTACTGGTGTCAGCTACTATCCTGCTCGTGGCTTCCCCATGGGTGCCCCGTGGCTGCCAGCACATGGCTTGGCTCTCCCCGGTCTCCCGAGGAAAACCGCCTGCTGCCTTTGTTGTTCTGGGCATTCCCATTCACATTTTCACCAAGCCTGACCCTGCCTGGCTTGTAAAATCTGATGGGATCTCTGCCCAAGGAGGCATGGCTGCAGGCGGGTGGAAGTGCCACTCAGAAGAGGTGGTAACATGTGAGTAGAGCAGGCTGCAGAGAGATGGGTGGCACCTCACTTTCCGTACACCTGAGCTATGATCACTGAGCTCCTGGGTTTCCTGAACATGAAACTCACACACTGCTTAAAACAACTCATTAGCATGCCTGGGGAGAGTTGAATAGTTCAGGCTTCTCAAAAGTCCAATGTTTCCCTAGGAAGGAATTTACTGGGGTGGTCGTAGGGCTGGGGTAATAGACTCCTCTACGTGACCAACAGCATTGCACTAGCTACCCTGGCAAGAGCCAAGCGAGGTAAACAGTCTCATTACACATACGCCACATGAGGAGTGAGAGATGTCAGAGCTGGGCCAGTATGGAGGCAGCTGAGGTACACTGGAAAGAATACCAGTGCTTGATGCCAGGAAGATCTGTCACTTACCAGCTATGTCTTTTGGACAATTCATACATTGCCTCTTGGAGCCTTCTCTGTGAACTGACTCATGGGGCAGTTGAGAGAATCACATTAAATAAAGCAAATGAAGAATTTTGCCAACTGCAAAGCTCTCTGCAAACGCGAGGGGTTGTTACAAGGCAGCTTGTGAGAATCATTCTTTTTAGTGCCCTGTATGGACAAGGGAGCCACTCTCTGGTTAGCACTGGGCCAATAAAGCTCGGCTTTTGATTTCTATAAAAATCAATTTAGGTCTTTCCTTACCTAGATATTAGGTTGTAAGGAATCTTTAAAGCCCTTTAGACATTCCATCCCACCCCTATGTCAGCTTTCTTTGGCATTTAGCTTCCTCTCTGCAACATCTTTGCCAGATGGTTTGCCAGCCTCTGCTTACATACTTTCAGGGATAGGAAGCTCACTCCTTGTTAAAAAACATCCCTTTTGTCTTTGCTTAGGTCTGACCACTGGAAAGTTCTTACTGGGCTGAAATCCACATGTTAATCTTTCACATTCAAGTCTTATTTTCATCCCTCCTGTTCACCCAGAACAATTCCAACAAATGCATTCTCCAACTTGGCAAGATCAATCCAATTTTCTTTATAAATTACATGCACCTTTTTTTATTTCCCCTAAACTAGGGATTATCAAGCTTATTAGTCCCTGAACTCCTTTATACTCTTAAAAACCTTGAGGCCCCCAAACATCTCTGTTTTTTTGTGGATATATAGTTACCGATATTTACCTGATTAGAAATTAAAACCAAGAAATCTAGAAAAATATTAATTCAGTTAAGAATAAAATTAATAAGTTCATTGTATGTTAACATAAAAACTTTGTGTTACAAAAAATAACAATGAGTCTAAAAAATATTTGGTGGGAATGATGGCTCTGCCTTTTTGCAGCTCTCTTTAATACCTAGCTTAATAGAAGACAGCGGGGTTCTTACATAATATAAAGTGGGAAAAGTGGGAAGTATTTTAGTAGCCTTTTTAGATCATTGCAGATGTGACATGTAATCGCAAGAAACCTCTGTACACCCATGGAGGGTTTAAAAAGGTAAATACCTGTGGAGAGCTTAAAAAGGTAAATAATTCCCAGGTATTGTTATGAAATTACTTTGACCTCATGGAACCCCCAAAAAGGTCTTGGGGACCTTAGGGGTCTTCAGATCACGTTTCGAGAAGCGCAGCCTTAAGCCATTACAACTTTAGGTTTGTTCCAGTGGCAACTTTTCAGAAATGGAAACAGGAGCTCTTCCTCCATGTCTCCCACCTACTTCTTTTCTTTAATTCTACTATTACAGAACGGATTTCAAGACAAAAATGTGACTCCCAGCCTGATGTCTTTCAGGTAGAGATTGAATTGATCATATCTCAGAATTTTCTTTCAGCTAGCATTGTG
Organism: Symphalangus syndactylus; assembly: GCF_028878055.3. Lineage (NCBI taxonomy): Eukaryota > Metazoa > Chordata > Mammalia > Primates > Hylobatidae > Symphalangus > Symphalangus syndactylus. The sequence continues at coordinate 37,061,724 of NC_072425.2, read as the reverse complement.
CCTTTATGTAGTATATGACCTTGGGTGCTTGAGAAAGATACATCAACACCTGTTGTAAAAAGAACACAACCCCAAGAAGACACACAGACCTGACAAAATACAACTCCCACTTTCCACAGTGTTAACTGGTGGGCTGCATCTGAAACATAGGAGTGTGGCCTTTTTTTTTTTGCCTGGTAACTCAGTATAAGCTGTGACACTGACTTGTGCACATTCTGCCATCATGATATGAGCTCACAGAACCAAAGTCCCTCAGGGGCAGGAAGGGCAGCACCTCTCCCTCCTCTGCAGCTCCAGCTCCCTCTACAACACCTATCCATCTCTCAAGATGGGCATGAACCCAAACTTCTTTGTGAGTTTTGCTGATCAAAGTTTTTGTGGCAGAGTTTGAGAAGGGCACAACCCAGATATGCTCCCTTCAAACCAGATCTCCTTCCCTTGGTTCACTGCCTATCTCTGTAGGAATAGTAGTCTCCAGGACCTACCGTTTATTATATTTCCCATCTTTGGCCCCTTTATCATTCCCTCGTCCCTTCATTTCTGATCTTTTGGTGTCACCAAGTTGCCAGGGGGTTGATTTTTCACAGCAGAGACTTCAGAGCCAACGATGTAAGTGCTGTTATTTTTGGTACAGAAGTCACACCTCCATGTTCATATCTAGACCCTCATACACTACTCGAGGCAGTCAGTATATACCTTGGCATTCATTTCTACGCACACACTCCAGATTTTACTGGAGAGCCCCACGTAGATGAAGGAGCTGGGCCAAAGGATTTCTGTTTTCTCTTACAAACCTGGCTGATCTAGTTCCCAGAGAGCCATTTGTCTGTGTCCATTTTCCTATTTGATGTATGTTGTGAATCAATAGAAAAATGGGAGGGCTATTATATATTAATTATGTGCTATATGCCAAGGTTTCCCATACCTTGGCTAATTTAATTCTCACTATACAGGCAAGGGTTTTCATATCCCCATTTTACAGGTAAATAAACAGACTAAGAGAAATTGAATAGGATTGCCAGGTAAAAAATGCAGGACATAGGCTGGGCATGGTGGCTCATGCCTGTAATCCCAGCACTCTGGAAGGCTGAGGCGGACAGATCACCTGAGGTCAGGAGTTCAAAACTAGCCTGGCCGACATGGTGAAACCCCATCTCTAGTAAAAATACTGAAAATTAGCCAGGCGAGGTTGCGCGTGCCTGTAATCCCAGCTACTCAGGAGGCTGAGGCAGGAGAATCACTTGAACCCAGGAAGCAAAGGTTGCAGTGAGCTGAGATCATGCCACTGCACTGCAATCTGGGCAGCAGAGTGAGACTCTGTCTCCAAAAAAAAAAAAAAAAAGCAGGACATAGAGTTAACTTTGAATTTCAGATAAAACATAATTTTTTGTATAAGTATGTTCCATAGAATATTTGGGACATACTTATATAAAAAAAATGTTTCACTATTTATCTGAAAAGTTTGAATTTAACTGTACTCTGTATTTGCATTTGCTAAATCCAACAACCCTGGAAGTGAAGTAACTGACAAGGATGAACAGTGCAGAACTGCCAAGAACTGAAATCTCCTTTTTACTCTACTGGAGGCCCTTCACCCTAGTCTTGCAGTCTGATGTCAAACCCTAATGCAAAATGGAAAAATGTTTTCTCAGATTCTTGCTGGCCCATAAACATCCATAATCAAAACAGAGTCTGGTATGTGTGCCAGGTAAGGGGAGGAGAAAGGCCCTTGTATATTTCTATTTTTACCGGATTTTAAGATGCTCACAGGCAGTAACCTCATCTAGTTTATCCTGTATCCTCAGCACATGCAGAAGGCACCCCCTGGAAGCTTGTTCAGTTGGACTGGAAAAAGCAGCTTTTGGCCAGTCCAATTGAGGGTGCTGACTTCAGGTGGCCCGTGAGCTCTACTTATTGTCACCTCTTCTATCTTTGGCTTTCATTCTAATCTAGTTTTGAAGATGAGAAGGAGGAATCTCCAAGTAGATATTTGTGGTCTTCTAATATCAGCACTGTGATTTAAGAGATTAATAAGGGACTTAGACCTGGCATCTAACTCTGGCCTTACTGGCTGGTAAATCCAGTTCCCAGATTTACCCCTTTGAAAATGAAGGGTTCTGACCAAATTAGTCTTAAAGCCCTTTCAAGCTCTGCCACCCCACAGCTGAAAAATTGTGGATGACTCTGAAGGGAGAATAGGTATTTGGTAGCAATGACAGCTATGTGGCAACGTTCCTGGGGTAGCATTGCGGTGGAAAATTATTTACAAGGCTGAGTTGTCATTTGTCTTCATGCAGACCAGGAATTAGACTGGGAGTAATTCTGGTACACAGGCACCCTAAGATGTTGGTCTCATCAGTAATAAGAACAAAAAATATTAAGACTATTTGTCCCACTGCAAGCAATGACTAAGAAAAATGCCCAAGTGAATGTGAATATGTAGTGGAGACCTAAAACATCCATAGCTGGAAGACCCACCATTATTGTGCAGCTTCCAACATTGAACCACTGGGGAGGCCAAAGTTCTCCTCTGAAAGTTATGGGTGAAGCACTGAAACAAAGTATCTCCTTTGCATCACTGATGCTCTGGGGATGGACTGCTTGGTGGCTTGTTGCAGAGGTGAAAGTGTAATGTCTGCATCTCCTTCACTTTTCTGTTTAACACACAGACTTTCCTTATTGGGTCTACACATGACCCAGTGTGGCTTGGCTAGGGCAGGTTTAGGTAACAGCTGCATTGCCTCAGGTGCTCCTTTTCAGTGCTGACACTATTTGCATCCAGCACCTGCTTCAGGCTTGTGCCCTGGGCTTGTTGATGCTCTGTTCTCTCTAATGGAACTTTCTGGGATGAGTAGAATATTTTGTCTCTGTGCTGTCCAATATGGTGGCCATTAGCACACACGGCTACTGAGCACTTGAGGTGTGGCTCGTGTGACTGAAGAACTGAGTTTTTAATTTCTACATTTTAATTACTTTTAATGAAAATAACCACAGGTGGCTAGGGCTACCATATTGGACATCGTGTAGCTATAGCCTGATTTTTTTCCATGACTGAAAGAACCCCACCTACTGACCTACTTTTTTTTCCCCTAAGCCACTGTTTGAAACTCACCTGGGTCACTCTGCAGACAGGTGGCACAGATCCTGGCTTAGAATTCAGAAGCTCAAGCCATCCTTGCATGGGCCCCACCCATCTAATCTGTTCTCTCATCTGAGGCAGTTCTCTTCTGTTCACTGCAACCTCCGCCTCCCAGGTTTAAGTGATTCTCATGCCTCAGCCTCCTGAGTAGCTGAGATTACAGGTGCACACCACCATGCCCAGCTAACTTTTGTGTTTTAGTAGAGACTGGGTTTCGCCATGTTGGCCAGGCTGGTCTCAAACTCCTGACCTCAAGTGATCCCCCTGCCTCAGCCTCTCAAAGAGCTGGGATTACAGGCACGAGCCACCATTCCTAGCCTGAAGCAACAATCTTCCTTCTGTCTGAGCTACCTTCTCTTGTAGGATCTCCTTTCCTGCATTTAAAAATGTGTCTTCTTTTGGCCAGGTATGGTGGCTCACGCCTGTAATCCCAGCACTTTGGGATGTCAAGATGGGCAGACCACCTGAGGTCAGGAGTTCGAGACCAGCCTGGCCAACATGGCTGTCTCTACTAAAAATACAAAAAAAAAAAAAAAAAAATTAGCTAGGCATGGTGGTGCACACCTGTAATCCCAGCTACTCAGGAGCTTGAGGCAGGATAATTGCTTGAACCCAGGAGGTGGAAGTTGCATTGAGCTGAGATTAAGCTATTGCACTCCAGCCTGGGCCACAGAGTGAGACTCTGTCCCAAAAAACAAACAAACAAACAAAAACAAGTGTCTCCTTTTAATCTGAAGCTGACTTCTTTTCCTGGAGTATTACGAGTGTTGACCTGGTAAGGTCTTCTCTCCACCAAAGTCTTGCCTACTGGATGTCACTGACCAAGCTTGACTATCCAGGAGATGCAGTGTCAGTCCCCTGTGTGCTTCTGCTCTGGGAACAGGCAAGAAATTGTCCGTTTCTACTTCTGCCAACACAAATATCTAGTGAGCCAAAACCTTTCTTAGATCTGAAGTGATTTTTCTTCTGATGTGGATTCTGCCATTGTATCATATTGTTTTGGTAAGTCATGTAATTTCTCTCAGGTATTTTAAATCATACGGTGACACTGCTCCTATACCAAAATGTCTCTGAGAAAACTGACTACCAAGGAAAGGGAAATAAAAAAGAAAACTAGGCTGGGTGTGGTGGCTCACGCCTCTCTGTAGTAATCCCAGTACTTTGGGAGGCCAAGGCAGAAGGATTGTTTGAGCTCAGGAGTTGGAGACCAGCGTGGGCAACATGCCGAAACCTAGCCTCTACAAACAAACAAAAACTAGCCAGCGGTGCTGGCATGCACCTATAGTCCCAGCTACTTGGGCTGAGGTGGGAGGATTACTTGAGCCCAGGAGGCAGAGGTTGCAGTGAGCCAAAACTGTGCCACTACACTCCAGCCTGGATGACAGAGGGAGACTTTCTATCAAAACAATAATAATAATAGCAATAATAATCAAGAAAACTAGCACTTAGATGAGCATCTACTTTTCTTCAGGGCCAGTTCTTAGCACTCATCTTGCATTATCTGATTTAATTTTTATAAATATGTTTTGCAGATGGGAGAATAGAGACTCAGAGAATGTATGCACCTCTTTTGAGATAAGCCTATAACTGCCACTGTTGGATAAAAACCCAGGTTGGTTGTCTCGAAAGCCCTTTATCTTTCAACTGTTGTAAGAACTTACGGCAGGAAGTCATCCTCTATGGAGCAAAACCATGGCTCATGCAAACAATATCCTATCTCCACACGTACACACTGGGGAAAAAAGTGAGTGTGTCAAGTAAAAGACATCCAGTTCCAAATCTTCTTCACTTGCAATTTGTTCAAAGATGGATAATGAATATCATCTGAATTGCCAAAGAGCAAGAAGTGGGGGAGACATCTGGCAGAGAAGAGGGATGATTCTAATTTGCTAGTTATTCTGGTGATGATTGCTCGTGGGGCAGCCAGAACAGAAATATGGATACAAGCTTGAGTTTGTTGATTTTAGTTGCAATAGGGAACAGTGGGTGTGTGTGTGTGTGGGTGCATGTGCGCGTGCTTTAAAAAGCAGATTGAAAGATTCTTATAATAATGTTTATAGGACATATCGGAATTCATAAAGTGCTTTGTTCATTCTCTGTCTTGTTGAATCCTTGCCATAGTCCAGTAAGGATAGCATAAATGTGGCAACTTTATAGTGGAGGAAACTATGCCCCAAATTCAGTCTCAGAAAGAATAAAGCTTGGGTTCACAAGCCAGTCTAAATCTCAGTCCTGTGCCACTTCATATTTGCCTGCAATATTTCTGGATTTTGTTCCTCTGATGATAAGTGTATAGGCAACCAAATAAATTTACTTAAGACTTGGAAAGGAGAATTATCAGGACATGTCTAAGAAAAGAAAAGGAATAAAGTTTAATGTATACAAGTCAAAATAAATAAAGTGATACATCTTAGTAATGTAATATTAAATATAATAATTAGATTTCAATTATGACATGACACTATTTTTATAAGTTTAGAAACAAAATCTAATAAGTACGCATACTGTTTAGGAATACATTTAGATACAATAAAACCATATACTAAAAGAATCAAAGGAATGAAGAATATAGGATTTAGGGTGATGGTTACTCTGTGTGAGAGAAGAGAGGGGAAAGAGTTTGTAGAAGAACCATGGAGTTAGATGAAGGTTATTATGGAAGTTCTAATTTTAGTTGTTAGAGGTGGTTTTAAATGTGAATGCATACATTTAAAAAATAACTAAATGGCTACTAAAATAAGTAAAAGAGAGTCATGCAAAAACTAATGATCAAAATATGTAATGAACCATTAGGATTAATTGTGTTCTGTTAACCTGTAGTCCTGTAAGTAAAAAACAGCAACAACAACAATATAGGTCGCTAAAAGACAGTTGCACCTGGCTTAATATAGGTCTTATTTCTCACAATATCATGAAGGTCCAGAGGTCCTCTTCTATCCTACAGATGTGCCAACTGGATTATGTGTCATGTCGGGTATGTGGGGGCAAAGAAGACAGAAGAAACACATTGACTTTTAACTACTTCAGCCTGCAAATAACAAATGTTATTTCTGTTCATAGTTCATTGACCAAAACTAGCTATATGGCCCCAGACTATTTGCTGGAGAAACTGGGTAATGCAGAGGAGGAAATGAAGATTTAGCAAGCACTATCTGTCCCTGCAACACTTCTTTTATTTATTTTCCTTGTTAAAGATGAGCAATTCTAGGTAAGATTCTATTTTTACCTATCCTTCTTGTGAGCTTTAAGAGACAGATTAGCTTCATAAAAAGAGCTTGGGTTTGGTGTCAGATATATCTGGGTTTGACTCTTAACTCTCCTCTAAATGACTTAGGTGAACTTAAGCAAGTCACATCTCTTCTCTGGGCCTGTTTTCTTATATGTAAATTGGAGATAATAATCCAGATGTTGCAGGATTAATGTAAGGCCAAGGTTGAAAGATGTCCACTAACATGTTGGAATCTCAGTAATTTACTAGTAATTATTACCATGCAAAGCTGCTATGAGGTCATCGTTCAAGTCACTCAAATCTCAGAGTGGCTTTAGAGATTGTCAACAATATCTTCTTTCATCATTGCTTTAAAATGAAGCCACAAAGCCCTTGGTAGTGTTGCTATCTTGAACAGAATCTGCCTAGAACTAGGAAGGTATCTATGTATGCCAGAGGCCTGGTACAAGTGGGATAGTTGTATCTTTCTCTGGTCATAATGATGCTTAAGATTTGTATTCTCTGAGGAACAAGTAAACATAGTGGGTCCAGGGTGGTCTTCATAAGACTCATGGGCACTTTTTAGCAACTCTTTATATTAGTCAGGATAAACTAGGTTATTTGGCCATAACAAACATTCCTTAAATGGCTTAACACCAAAGGTTTATGTCTTACTGAAGATCTAGGAGACTTTCAAAGCCACTGGCTCTCCAAGTAGTGATTCAGTGGTCCATGTGTGAGCAGCTTCCTCTGTCCTGGAGCTAAACTATTTGGAAAATACAACCTATTCAGTTGAAATGACAGGAGAAGAGGTCCTGGAGATTATGATTTGGCAATTGCTTTGGCCAGAAATTAACACTTACCATTTCAGCACACAATGCATTGGTTAGAATTAGATGGTGCTGCCTAGCTACAGGAGTGGTGGGGAAATAGAGTCCTTTCTTGTGCCCAGAAGAAAAAAAAGCTAAATATGGGTGAGCACCAGAAGTATCTGCCAGACTCTGGTTCTCCACTGAACCTCTGCCATAAATGGGCTGTCTTACACGGACAAGGGTACGGCAAGGTTGTCTATACATAGGACATGCTTCACAGTCCATATACATCAAGACTCCTTACTCTCTAAAATCTTTTGAGTGTTCTGCCTCCATGTTTTTGTTCATGTTGTCTCATTGTTCTAGAGTATACTTCCCTTCTATTTCTATATTTCCAAATTTTACCCATTTTTCAGTGCTTCATCTTAAATGCCACCTCCTCTTTATCTCCTGCTGTGTGTGTTTATTTATTTTTATCTCTTCTACAGTATGCTATTAATCTCCTGAGATCCTCTGGCACGTTTATTTTTACCCCCTAAGTTTGTGTTCAAACATGTGAGTGAACCAAATTCAGAGTACTAAGAGCAGCTTGTGAAACTTGGAATCACAGTCACAATCTTCATTCTGAGGATCAGGAAGTACAACTGTGTTCTTCACATGCTTGAAATTTGGCCTGCCCTCTGAACTCATAAAATTTGGCTGGAAGTCAAGAAGAGTAAGAGCAGAGATGCAAGTATAGCTTCCCCAAACCTCCTCAGGAGGATCTCTTCCTAGACTTAACGATGGCATTTCCTCCTCAGGTCAGTCAATTTGTCTCGCTGGATGTCTGTCTGTTCTGTGCCTGGGACAAGGGACAATTGGCAGCCGCTGGGCCAAACGGTGAGACCTGAGTCTGCATCAAGGTAGCAGCTCCTGGCAATGGCAAAATTCCCTTTTGAAAGTGCTGTTGCTTAACCATCTGCAGTGGTCTGAGTGTTTTTGTTCCTCCTAAATTCATATGTTGAAATCTTAAATCCCAAAGCAATAGTAATAAGAGGTGGAGCCTTTAGGGTGATCAGATCATGAGGGTGGAGCACTCACGAATGGGATTAATGCCCTTATAGAAGTAGCCAATGTGAGCTCATTTGTCTCTTCCACTACATGAGGACAAAATGAGAAGCTACCACCTATGACCCAGAAAGTGGGCCCTCACTAGAACCTGCCCATGCTGCCACACTGATCTTGAACTTCCCAGCCTTCAGAACTCTGGGAAATAAATTTCTATTTTTTATAAGTAAGCTACTTAGTCTAAGGTATTTTGTTATAACAGCCCAAATGCACCAAGACACCATTCATCTGATAATTGGTTACGGATCATAGCCTGATCTGGTGTCTAAGCAGTTTGTTAAAGTAGGCATTGTTCCTGGGTGTCTTATACTTCTGGGATCAGATACTCTGGTGACTGTTTCCTTAAGACTTTTCTTAGGAGGTTCTTTTCAGCAGCATTTCTGATGATGAAAGCATTCCCACAGATCTACACATGGGAAGGGAAGCCCTACTTGTTCTATGCCCTTGTGAAATCCTGCCTTGTGAACAGCAGCTGCATGAATGTGTGCAAACCTAACCAAGCTTTCAGGACCAATACATGAAGGAACAAACACCCATGGAGCTTCCCCAACATGCTGGGCACTGTGCCAATGTGTTCGCATGCTTTCTTCTCCTTAATCTTTACAACAGCCCTGTAAGGTAGCAATTACTAGCTCTATTTTAGTAGATAAAAAGAGACTGAGATTCAAAGAGCTGGCACCCGATCCCACAGGTTAGAAGGTACACCAGCTGGAGAGATGCATGAACCCTTCATCATGGCTCATGTGACCTTGGTGGACCATTATTACATTCTGGACTCAAAGTTGTCCTCTGTTAGGCCAGTGGATATGGTCAGGCTGGAATCCTGAAACTGGTCACCCACTGGGCATCCCATCAGTTCTACCCCATTATCAATGGGGTGCCTGCCTCTTTCAGACTGTGACTTAGAGTCTGAGTGGAGAGCTTACCATGTTTACTATGACTTTAGTGACAATCTTCCCATGTGTTCAGTGCCTGATGGGATGCAGAGACTACATATATATTATCTCAGTTAATCCCCATAACCACATTACATGCAGGCAGAAGTTAAACTGGAGGAAGTTGTGGCTCAGAGCTAAGGCAAGAGTTCAAGGACACACAGTTGTTAGGGGGTGATGCTGGGATAAGAAAATCCTTCCACTATCTAGGGGCCCTCTGAGTAGCCACAGTCACAGTGATAAAAGCCAGAACAGAGGATGTAGACCCAGACAATGGTATTTGGGAGGGCCTATGCAAGAGTATCAGTTTCTCCTCTGCTCCTTGGCCGTGAAATGGGAATAATAATTCTAATATTTCGTGATGATTGTAAAGATGAAATAGGCATAATGTTGCATCAAAGTCCCAGCCCAGGCCAGGTGTGGTGGCTCACCTCTGTAATCCTAGCACTCTGGAAGGCCAAGGCGGGCAGATTGCTTGAGTCCAGGAGTTCGAGGCCAGCCTGGGCAAAATAGCAAAACACCGTCTCTACTAAAAATACAAATAATTAGCCAGGCACAGTGGTGTGTGTAAATAGTCCCAGCTACTTGGGAAGCTGAGGTGGGAGGATCTGCTGAGCCCAGGAGGTCAAGGCTGCAGTGGGCAGAAATGGCACCACTGCACTCCAACCAGGGCAACCAGAGGGAGACCCTGTCTCAAAAACAAACAAACAAAAGCCCTGGCCCAGCTCAAAAAAACCCAGAACAAACAAAGCCCCAGCCCAGCTCCTGGCCTATAGGAAAATACCTTAGCTAGCATGGGCTTAAATATTAGGTGACTATCATCAAACATGTACCCTGATCATTTCTGGAACATTGGAAAGAGACTGCCTTGGGCTCTACTCGATGGGCCCTAATTCCTCATCACATGTGACTCTGTGATAGGCGTGGTAAATGATAAGGTAAGTGGAAGAAGGTTAGAGAAGGAACAAGGAAACCACTTAAGGCTGCCTGCCCTTGCTTCTCGTTTATTTCTTCTGTGTGCAGTGGTTTGCACAGCAGCCATGGAGGGAGAAGAGAATTCATTCACGGGTTTGTCAGCATTTTGCCCTCATCCAGAGAAGGGTGGGCTTTGCCAGAGCCTTGGGAAGCAGAACCGCTGGGCCTTCTGGGTAATGGGTGTATTTAAGTATGTATCTGGCTTTTCACAGCCAGCTGACCGATAAAAAGGATCTTGATAGCAAACCCACCCCAGCACTGGGTAGTTAAATGGCACTTTCAGCTGAGCTCATTTCTGGCACGAGAAGCAGAGGATCATAAACCAGAACTCTAACCTCAAATTGGATTCTGTTTGCGAGATACGAATGGTGGTTTCTAAGCCTTGAGCAGTGTTAAGCACCCCTGTTTCCAGGAGAAGTTTTGTTCAAGGCTGCAGTGGTCAAGGCTGCGTGGTGCTTCCCTGTTTGCACAGCAGGCTCCTTCACATAAACACTTTGACCTCCTGGCAGCTCTGCAAGGTAGATAAGCTTGTCAGGCATTACCACTCGATTTTCTCTAAGAGGAAACTGAGGCTCAGTGAGGGCCAGGGCTTTGTCGGAGCTTGCACAGCTAGATCTGACCTCCTGCTATAAGACCCCTGGACTAGAATTTCTTCCTCTCATGATTTTGCTTACAGAATATATTTCCAGGAGGTTTTCTCACCTTTAATCAGTACTCTTGGACGTGGTAATCTAAAATGGGAAGTTGAGGCTTTTAGAGAGATTACATTCCCTGCTGCAAACCACACAGCTAGTAAACAGCAAATCCAGGATTAAAATCCTGATTTCTGCATCTCAGTTCTTAATTGCTATGTTGGTGTTTCTCAAACAAGGATTATCATGATCCATTCTCAGAGAGCCACGTTATAAAGTTTCAAAAATTTGCATTTTTGTTTTGATAATGATCTTTAATCTCATTTTGCCTATTATACATTAACAACTACTTTAAAAAATGTTGGTTAATAATTTCAAATGGAAAGACTTGTTTTAAATGCATAAAACAAGATAGTCCTTGTTTCAGTTTGCAAATCTTAAAGTGGATGGAGACTGTGTCTCATGTCTGAGGTCACTTTCTAGGGTTCTATGAGGTTTTTTTTCCGTATGAAAAAGTTTATATATTACACAAGTTTGAAGAACTGAGCTGTGATTCACAGCTTCCCTACTGAGTTGTAGAAACATTTCTGCATTCTCTCCTTGAAGTCTGTGAGTGATTATTACAATCATTTTGCAGATGAAGAATCTGAAGAGAGGTTTAGATTTGTACCCAAGCTCACAAACCTAGGAACTCACCGATTCCAGCTTCAAACTATGCCTTGTGACATCCATCCAGGTTACCTGCTAAGAAAATGAGAAATTCAGGTTTTTAGCCAGAGGGTGACTAGACGGCTCTGATTTCTCCCTAAAAGATCTAGAGGAGCATGGATTCAAAATGGGTAGAATCAGAGATGAGGAATGTGACAAATTTCCTCTCCGTCAATGGGAGTCCTCCTAGCAGGAACACAAAATGATGTTTATCCCATTCGCTTTGGCCATTCACCCGTCTGAGCCATCTCCATCTCAAGGCTTCTACAAGGTGATAATTCCCAAATTCCATTGCAATGTTTATGATTCTGCAGCCAAATCAGTCAGTGTTCTTTAGCTTTAAGCAAAGAATTGCAAGTATTCGCATCCATTTTCTTATCTGGACTGGTTCTGCCACCGCCTTCTGCATGTGGTCTTCACATGGCTTTTATGAATGCATGAAGTCTGTTCCAGCTTGTTCTAGTGTTGCAGTGTTGTAACTGCCATAACACAGTGGTATCAACAGATAAATTAACTAGATATGTTGAAAAAATGATGGGCAAGAATCCTGTTCTCCTCACTCAGCCTGATTCACCCACAGGGAGAATCTGCCATGGGAGTTGTGGGGAGAAGATCTCTATGAAGTACAGACCAGAAAAATAAGCCAGTCCAATGATTCTATTATTCCTAAAGTTCTGGACTGTTTTCACTTAAATCAATGGCAGTTTTCTCTAAAGTTGCCCCCTCTCTGAACCTGGCAGTTTCTCCTTTAGAGTGTTTGCAGAGCTGCTTCCAATGGGACTTTCTGCTGTGAATCATGGCAGTTCAGGTTGCCGACTCATAATATTTTTCTATCACTAAGGATGTCCTTGTCCAGATCTCAGATTCACTCTTCTCACTTCCCGAAAGGAGAAAGTTTCTAAAGAACAATTAGAACACTCACCACAAAAGGCCTCTTCTCCCCCTGCCCCGCCCCCTACATTCCAGCATCCAGTGTTTTCCCTTTTGCTTCATTCTCAGCATCTTATTTAAAGTTGGGGGAACATGTGCTTTTGGGAAATAAGCTCTGTAATCCTTGGTCCCTGAAGTGATTTTCAATAGGAAATCTGAATTCCTGCTCCATGTAAAATGGGTCTCAGATGCTGAGAAATTAGTATTTGAGTGTAATTTATGATTTACTTTTCATAAGTCAGTGCTATTTTGCCTACAAATCATTTTGGAAAATGTTACAGCTTTATAAAATATGAGTCAGAGCAGGGAATACTGATTGGAAATCGAGGCTTATATGTTGATCCCTGGTCCTGTCACCAAGTAGTCACACGATTTTGGCAAATTGCCCCAAGACTTTGAGTTTCATAGGGGGTTGTAAAATTATTAAATTACATTTTTCGATGATTAATTCATTAGTTTAATACATATTTATTGCCTGGCAACTCTCTGCCAGGCATCATGCCGGTCCTTTCCAATTCTTACATGTTATAAAAATCCAGGCTGATGATGGGTTACGTTCTTCCAGGATGGATTTGACAGAAAGGGGGTATGATTCTAGGAGTCAGAAAGATTATTTTATTTGATTTTTTTCACTACCTCTGCAGAGTAGTAGCTCCGTTTTGTAAAGGAGTAAATGAGCTCAGAGGTTGAAGGACATACAGAAGGTTGCATTTCTTCTAGGTGGTAGAGTCTGGCCTGAAACTTAGGTCTGCCTGGTTCTTTCTCTAGGACTTGCTGACTCCCTAGAATAACCCAATTTTATGTCCATTCTTAGTATTTTCAAACAAGAAACTTGGGACACAACTTTGTCTTCCAGTAAAAATGGAGATTGGATTGTGCTCTCTGATTGATTTAGCTGCTTTCTCTAATCAGGGCAGATTCCTTCTGGTGTGGTTTTGATCTGTGCCCCATCCAAATCTCATGCTGAACTGTAATCCCCAGTGCTGGAGGTTGGGCCTAGTGGGATGTGATTGGATCTTGGGAGTGGATCCTTCATGAATGCTTTAGCACCATCCCTTTGGTGCTGTTCTCATGACGGTGAGTGAGTTCTCACAAGATCTAGTGATTTAAAAGCATGCAGCGTCTCCCCCATCTCTTTCTTTCTCCTACTCTGGCCATGTGAAGTGCTGGCTTCCCCTTCACCTTCTTCCATGATTGTAAGTTTCCTGAGGCTTCCCTAGAAGCTGAGCAGATGCTAGCAACATGCCTCCTGCATGCCTGCAGAACCATGAGCCAATTAAACCTCTTTTCTTTTTAAATTACCCAGGCTCAGGTATTTCTTTATAGCAGGGCAAGAATGAACTAATACGCCTTCCTACACCGAGAGTGGAGCTACACACAGTTCTCTGCATGGGCAGAGCAGAGTGGCTGATGGACCCCCTAGGGTATGAGATCAGGTGCTCCAGGATGCTTGTATATCAGAAGAAGCATATGTTGGAGATGGCCCTAAAGTTTGGAGTCCATCACAATCTCTACTCTGCCTTTCAGGCATAGAAAACCTGGTAGAAGTGTAGGAATGCCCAAAAGAGAATCATTCACAAGTCAGGCAGTCAGGTCCCAAGAAAGTAAGTTAGCGATGGTGCTGGTCCATCACCTGAAACTCTGCACTTCTTAGCATTCTTTAAATATGTGTGTAAGTAAGAGACAGTGGCAAATTAATGGCTTTAAGTTCCAGAGAGAAAGCTTTAAAATGCTAGACTTCAGATGACTAAATACATAGGAATAAGTTTCAATGAAGGAAAGAGAGAACACTCTGGGATTTTTAAGCAGGATAGAGTTTAATATTGATAACTGAATGCTTATAAAACAGTTGTAAAGGCCAAAGGAACAGGTTCTAGGATAGGCTTCTTGGGTGCTTTCCAAGAAATACAGAACTGACTTACCAGGGATTGCTACTTCTGAGTGTGCCACTAGCACTGGGTAGATTTTGAATGGAAGGCACCACCATTGTAACCCCTGGACAGCAGGGAGCAGGAGGATGGATACTCCAAGCTGTAATTCATGGATCAGGAAGTCAGATCAAGAAGCCGGCACTACCACTGCTGTTTGTCAATACACAGGACCCTGGAAAATGAACACTGCAGTGTGCTGCAAGAAAAACACAACTTTCCCAAGCAGTAGTGACAACCAGAAGTCAAGGTGATGGCCTCTGCCTTACTTCTTTTTTTCAACCAATGAATGCATCAAATTGGGTCTCCAACCTCTTCATTTGTAAGAATGGTGAAAATGAAGGTTGAGGTGGTCAGTGCAATGGGGAAAGTCATTCTTCACAGAGATTCTTTTCTAGCATTACTTAAAACTCCAAGGGTAGAAGAACTTCCTCCAAAAAAGCAAAGTAAAACAAAACAAGACCACTTAATGTTCTTTTTACACGGTTAGAAGTAGAGGTTATCCCAATAATGGAGGCATTCATCTTCAGGGATTTATATTCTCTTTGTTCTATTCAGAAAGGGCTGAGCCAAGTGTGTCCAACTTAGGGTTCAGTTCCTTCCTCTGTTCGAACTCCACCCAGCTGATGTCCAATACCACCATTTCTAGTAGGAAATTTTCTTATTAAAAAAAAGATGTGTCCAATGAGAAAAGTGGTAGTTCCATCTCCTTACTGGAACAATAGATGGCAAATGTACATTCAGTTTCATTTACAGCAGACCCTGAGCACCAACTCTGTTTTAAGCCCTGAGCTGGCCACTGGGCATATGGAGGTGAATGAGACACCGTCAAACAGGAGAGCCAAGTGAGTAAAGAGATCATTACATGATGGAGGTAAGCCAGGGAGGGTGAAGGCATACGAATAAACCTCGAAATACAGTTATCGAATAAAGAGATAACATTGGAGAAACAAGACTCTGTAACTCCTCTTTGTGCAGGCAGTCTGTGTAGTTCCCCACACAGTCCACACATTAACACAAAAGAGTATATTTTTCCTGGTGGCAATGGTTCTGAAGATCAGGGTGCTCTGATAATTCCTTGGGGTTGGCAGCTTCTGAAATGGCTGCCAGTGATCCTCGCTTGCTGGTATTCAAGCTTTGTGTAAATTCCTCTCCATGAGAATGCATTGGACATAGTGATTTGCTTCTAACAAAAAAATATGGGTAAAGTGATGGGATTCTGAGATTAGGTTACAGTCCAAAACGTGGAAGTGCCGACGTTGAGAAACTCTGGGCTAGAAGTTGGTCTTCCCTGGTTATTCCGCTGGTCTCCCTGATTGATCAGGTTCCAGATGTTTCCTCTGACTTTTCTGCCTGAAGCCACTTGATTGAACCATCCATGCCACTTAGCACACCCTACCCTCACACCTTCAAACACATGCACCACCCCTGCTATAGACTGAATGTGTTCCCTGAAATTCATATGTTGACACCTATCCCCAGTGTGATGGTATTAGGAGGTAAGGCTTTCTGGAGGTGATTAGATCATGAGGTAAAGGCTTAATGACTAAGATTAGTATCTTATAAGAGGTCCCAGAGAGCTCCGTTCTCTCTTCCACTCTTGCCCCTTTCACCCCTTCCACTCGTGAAAAGGCACCATCTATAAACAAGGAAGCAGGCCTTCACCAGACCCCAAATCTGCTGGCACCTTGATCTTGACTTCCCAACCTGCAGAACTGTGAGAATTTCTGTCATTTATAAGCCACTCAGTTTATGGTATTTTTGTCATAGCAGCCCAAAGGGACTAAGCCAACCCCCACTAGACAGCCTGGCTCCACAAGGGCATCATCTTTGACCAGTGTTCGCCAATATTGCCTGTTCCACGTGGTCACTCCTCTTTTTCTGTCTTTCTTGGGATCTCAGGGGCACAGAGTGGTGGAGGCCACGCCGCGGTCTGTGAGTTAGTCCATCAAAGGTTGGTCCCTTAGCGAAGGTCTGTTTTTACTTAGTCCCATGCATCACAGTGGCAACAACTCAGCCCTGCTGAGAAATCTGCTGACAGTTTTGGATAAGGACAAATACATTTTCTGGAAGAACACAATGGAGGCAGTTTTCTGGAGACACCAGAAAGAGAAATAACAGAATGCTAAAAAAAAAAAAAAAAAAAAAAGGAAACACATACTAATAGGAGCACTGAAAACAACCTTTCTTGTTTGTGTTTCTGGAAGAGCAGAGACATCATTGCTACTTTTGTCATTTCTTTTTATTTCTTCTGAAAGCATTAGCTCTGAGAAGAATGACTTTTGCCAAAAACCATCCCACCTAGGGGACAGACACGACAGGCCTACTCTACATGGGGTGATCCGGAGGGAGGGAGGGAGCCATGGACCCAAACGGAAGGATTTGGGTCCACGGCCCCGAGAGAAAGCCTTTTTTTGTTACTGGGAAATACGTTCTGTTATAAGACTTCTTTCCAAAGGTTTTTCAGAGCCAGAGTCTTGCTTTTATTCTCCCCTCCTGAGAATAAATGAGGCAGCCACTGCTTATCTGAGAAGCATCTAGTCTATGCTCTATGGTGAGTTCATGTCTTTCCTCCGTGTGTGAGTGGCTCTTCTCCATTGATACCTTGTCTGTCCAGTTCAGGACCTGAGAAGTGGAGCATGGAGAAGGTCCCACCCAAAAGCAAGCTGTTTGCTCTGACACAGAGACTCAGTCCTGAGTCCCTGCTGCTTTCCCCACTCTGGGAAGACAGAGTAGAAAACCAGAAAGTTCTGGACAACTTCATTGACTTTACTTATTCTTTTATTTAATAAACATGAAAAACCTAATATATGTCAGGTTCTATGCTAGATGACAGAGGCCCATGCATGGGTCAGACACAATCTGTAACCTCTGAAAGTTCATGGTCTTTGGAATGGGGTGGGGGTATGCTAGACAATGAGCAATGACAGTATGGGGGATGAGGTGGCCTCCTAGAGCAGGTGACCATGAGTGCAGGTGCTAGCCTCTTGGTTCCTCTTCTTGTCTGTTCTTCTTGAGCACTCGAGAAATAGTTATGGTACACTTGCATTGTGACATTTTTTACTAAAAATACACATACATGTACTCTTAAACATACTCTTAAACACTGTTTATAGTGTCACAAAAACTGGCAAATAAGGTAATTTCCAAATAACGTATCATACATTCATCTTAGGGGATATTTTACAGCGATTTTAAAAAAAAGTGAATGAAGCTTTATAAGATAACTTGGAGGAGTTGTCTGTGAGCTATTGGTGAATGAGAAAAGTAAGATAAGAAAACGTGCAATATGCTGCTTTTTTGTAAAACAATAAAAATATGACATATATGAATATATATATATAAATATGAATATACAGGTATCTGAAGAAATCCAAGGAAGAATGCACATAGGTTGTGTTGGATATTTTCTTTTTGCCTCCCAAATTCACTTCCTGCCCTTCCCCAGCCCGTGGTGTGTCCGGAGCCTGACCTTTATGTGCTGCATTCATAACCCAATATACCCTTTGGTTTCTGGTTGGTTTCATGAATGGAATTACCAGTAGGAGATGAGAAGGAGGGAGGGGCATGGGAACAGGGTGTTTTCCTCTCACTCCTTCCTGCCAGTGACGGTGGCACCAGGTAGCTGCCACTCCTTTACTCAAGTCCACAGCTCCAGATCGGGGGGCCTCCATATGACCGCTCTCTCCGTGTTGTATAATCTTTATCTTTGGCCCTTCAGGTCTAAAGGGCGATTTGCTGTGGCTTCGCCATCTTTTGTTAGTTTTTCTTAACCTGCCCTCACTTTGAAAATTGTCTCTTTATTAAAATCTCCTTGAGCGCTGTCTGAGGGCACCACACCATCTGTTTCCTGCAACGACCCTGTCTGATAGGGTTGTTAATGTATTATCTCTCGGGGAGGGACTGTGGAGGTGAGAGACAGTGATAGAGGGGAGAAGAGGGGAGACTGGGGAGCCAAGCCAAAAAAGAAAAGAAAAAAAATTGCACCTATGAAGTCAAATAAATGTATGTATATGCATGGATATGAATGGGATGAAATTAAATAAAATTTTTTAAAAAGGAGAGGACCGGTCAGGCATGGTGGCTCACACCTGTAATACCAGCACTTTGGGAAGCAAAGGCAGGTGGATTACTTGAGTTTAGGAGTTTGAGACCAGCCTGGGCAACATGGTGAAACCTCATCTCTACAAAAAATAGAAAAATTAGCCAGGCGTGGTGGCACGGGCCTATAGTTTCAGCTACTTGGGAGTCTTAGGTGGGAGGAGGCTTGGGCCCAGGAGGCGAAGGTTGCAGTGAGCCGAGATCGTGCCACTGTACTCTAGCCCAAGTGGCAGAGACAGACCCTGTCTGAGAAAAAAAAAAAAAAAGAGAGAACTTAAAAAAAAAAAAATTCCCCTCAGTAGTGACACCAGAAGAGGCTTTGCTCTCTATACTCACTCCTTCTTTTTGCCTCACATGCTGTCCCCAAATCCAGCATAGAAAGCTCCTATGGCCTCCTCTTCCACGCACTCTCCCCCAGCTGAGTGGACACTGTGAGGACACGTGGGGCTGGAAGGGGCAGCCCTGGAGGGGAGCATCCCCTCGAATGCTCGAGCTACAGCCGGGCATTTTCCCTTATTTTACACATTCAGCACTCTTCTCTCTGCAGGTATTGTTCATGCTGGTCATTCTGCTTAGTCCCTCGAAGTCCAGTTCATATCTTTCCTCCCTGAGAAAGTCTTCCCAGGCTTTCCCTTCTCTACTCTTCAGACAATGTTAATAACTTCTTTTTTCTAATCCCTTCCCTTTTTCATGTGTCTGTTGCCACTTTTGACAACTGTAAGGCATTGCTTGGTCTGTTTTAGGTACTGGAGTGAAAGCTCTTTGAGGTCAGGCCCAGGATTTAATGTCCAAGCACAATTCCAGCACCCAGCCAGAGCCCAGCTCTCAGGAAGTGCTCACTGGCTGTGCATTGGTTTGATTGACTGGCTGGTTGGTTGGTTCATTGATTATAGAGGTTTTCCAATGGAATGAATCTCTAAACTAAACCAGTTCAGTTCGTTGTCTTATGTATGAGGACTTCTGATGAACACAGAGACAAGTAACTTGCCTGGAGGCTCAGAGCTAGCAATAGCAGAGCTGGGTCTGGCGCCCCTAGGCCAACCTCTGCTTTAAGAACATTTACACCTTCTCGTGTCTGAAACCTCTCACTTTCTACCCGTTCCTCCCCTCTGCCTCAGGATGTCCTGGCTGGAGAGGCACGTGGCTAAAGTGGTCCTTTCTCCTACCACACTGAGCTCTACATGGCTTACATTTGCTCTCCTGTGCCTGACAATCTGTGCCTCGGAATAGCCAATTGTCACTGATCCTATAGGGAGAGGCAGTTGGGGGGCATATCTCCCTGGGCCCTGATACGTTACACTTTCCAGAAACCTGGAGTGAAGCATGTGAAGTTGACAGTCCTGTTTTATTTCAGGAGGGAGAGGGACCATGCACTCTACATGAATAACCAGAGGAGAAATGCTTATTCATCTTTTTCTAGAAAATTTACATTCCTTCTAACCCAAGACCCATTGCAAACATCTCCCTACAGAAATGATGACCCTTGTGATTTATGGTCCAAAATTGACTCCCATCCAAAAGGATTATGAGACACTCTGGGCCTGAAAAGTGAGTTTGTGGGACACACAAACACATCCACATATGCACATTTTCTCTCTGTCCCTCACCCTCTCTCTTACTCTTTCTCTCCCTCTTTCAAACCTAGTAATGAGCCCCTCCATTAGGCTGCAGGCTTGCTGGGGCCCATGATGCCAGTGTGGCACTGGAGTTCATCTCACTTGGAAAGACTATTACAGTTTTTTTTTTTTTGTTTTGGTGTTTTGAACAAGCGTTCTGGGCTGCTCCCATAGAAAAGTATTACTTGGTGCTGCACATTAAAAAAATGCATGTTACAATTCTGTTCTCATTCTCCACTTCCATGCAGTCCCTTGCCTCCTTCTCTCCTGTACCTATTGCCAGAATGATTGTTCCAGGACACACATCTTACTGTTTCTCTCTTTAACACCTTTTCATGACCCCAAAATCTACTGCTCACATGATGAAATTCGAGATCTGCAGCATGTGGTACAGGACTCCTGGCAACGTCACCAGGCTCAGCTCTTTCTGCTTCTCCCCAGGCAGCCTTGGCCAGTTGAGACTAGGAGTTGAGGTTCCTCAACTCTTCCCTGAGCATGCCTTCTTTTGTCGTTTACAGCGTTGTCCTTTTGTGTATTCTCTGATCCCTCTCCCTAGAATACCACTCTCAGTTTTCTTCATCTAGAGATCTATTTTAGGAATTGTGCTAAATCTTGCCCCAAAACTTACCAGGTTTGTGTGTGTGTATGTGTGTGTGTGCATGTGTGTTTTCACAGTGTTTTACCTTGCTTCTTACATTTCACATAAGAGTCCGGATTCTCAGCCTGTCTTGAAAAAGTAGTAGATTAGGCAACTGTGCCTTTGTGCAAAGTAATTATCTGTAGGGACTAAGTAGCAATTGTCCATTTTAGAACAGAGCATGACACTTGAGTGCATTTCAGTCTCCACCTCGCCTGCTTGAAGGCTTTTCACGGTGATTTCTGTTCTCTGTGGGCTTCACAACAAGCCCCATTGTTAACTTCTAGGAAGCCTCTTTACTCCCTACCAGGTAGAATATTCTCTCCTTTTGCTTTTATACAGCAGTGCATATATTGCAACCACAACACTTTTTATATTGTATTGCACATACATTTGTTCAAGGAGATTGTTTCTGAGATCATTGCTAAGGATATAAAAGTGAAGGAGACTTAATTCTTGCCCTCAAGAAAACTTTCACTCTAGGGAAGAAAATGACACATACACACAGAGATAATCAAGATATGATATGGGAAGTACATTAATAAAATATATTTAGAGCATTATGGGGAAACAGATGAGAATTCTTGAATGAGCCTGAGGTCTACAAATGCCTCTGTATTAGTCTTCTATTACTGCTGCAACAAATTTTCCTAAACTTAGTGGCTTAAAACAACACAGATTTATTATTTATAGTTCTGTAGCTTAGAAGTGGAACATATACCTTACCCAGGCAAAGACTGGTGTTGGTAAGGTGCATTCCTTTCTGAACATTCTAGGGCAGAACCATTTCCTTGCCTTTTCCTGCTTATAAAGGCTACCATACTGGATGACTCATGGCCTCATTCCTTCATCTTCAAAGCCAGCAACATTGGGCCAAGTCCTACTCATACTGCCATCTTTCTGATTCTTTTGATTCTCTCTTCTGCTTTTAAGATCCTTTGTAATTACGTAGGGTTTACTCAGATAATCTAGAACAATCTCTCCATCTCCAGATTAGCTGATTAGCAACCTTAATTCCATCTGCAACTTTGATTCGTCTTTGCCATATGATATAACTTGTTTACAGATCCTGGAGATTAGGAAATGAGCATTTTTTTGGGTGCCCTTATTTTGCCTACCACATTTTCTGTATTGATTAGGATAGGCTGTACTCTGCTGCAATAACAACCTCCAATCTCAGTACAAACAAAGCTTTGTTTCTTGAATATACAGAAGAGTGCTGTGATTCTAGATGACTCTCCAGGGCAGCTCTCTTTCTTGCAGTGACTCAGTGACCCTGATTGCTTCTGTCTTGTGATGTCATTTCAACATATGGATGCCAGTTCACCACAGTGAAGGAAGTAAAAGCACAGACACTTCACATCTGTGTTCAATGCTTTCATTCTGTTTCGCCGGGAAGAGACTCAGGTATCTTCTGCTTGCCACCTTTTGGCCAGAGCTAATCACATGAGCTCAATTGCAAGGGATGCTGGGAAATGTAGTCTTATGTGCCTAGAAAGAGGAAAACACAATAGGTTTGATAATCACATAGTATCGTTACTGCCACAGCTCCTCAAATGAGATGATAACTGAACTGAAACTTAAAGGGTCATTGGGAAGAGGTGATGAGGAAGGGAAGGTAATATGAGAAAAGACATGGTATTATAAAATACCACAGTTTATTCAGGAAACTGCATATAGTTTGATGAGCTGGAGTTAAGTCTCAAGCAGGTAGCATTGATGGAAGAGATGGGGGACATGGAAGAGAAGAGAGGATGGAAGGCCTTGACTAACATCTTAGAAGGGTGTTGCATGGTTAAATTTTCACTCCAGATAGATCCATAGAACATAGATCAATGAAACCGGGACATTCTCTCTCAAAAAAAAATATATTTTTCTCTCTTGAGAATATATACATTTACACACACACATACATATATATATATAGAGGAAATATATATAGAAAACAGTTATATATATATAGAAAAAATTTAGAGAAAATATATATATACACAAAATACATGTTTAGAGAGAAATATATATGGAAAATATTTGATATATAGAGAAAAAATATTTAGAAAGGAATATAGAGAAAGATAACTATATATATGTATGTGTATGTGTGTGTGTGTATATATATTTTTTCCATTATTGTTTTTCTGGTACTGAAAAAATGCCTATCACATAATGTGTGTTCAAAATATATCTAGATGCTTGAATCACTCTAGATGTTGTGTGAATGATGGAGTTGAGGTGAACAGAGGATAGAGGCTCCATTTTCATTTAGAAGGTTGTCATATTGATTTACGCAAAAATGATGAGAGTTCAAGTCATGATGGGGACAGATACAATGTAGAAAAGAGGACCAATTATAGACACATTTAACAGGAAAAAATACGGAAAACTTGATAATTGATTGTATGTGGCAGCAGACCAGGCACTGAGGGGAAAAAGGATATTAAGAACGACTCCCAAGGGTCTGGCTTGGGAAAGTGGGTGGGTGGATTGTGCTCATGGAGAGTGAGATCACAGGAGGAGGAACAGATCTTGGGCAATCATGAGGAGTTTAATATGAAACATATGGAAGTTGAGGCATTTTGAGGGGCACCTGGAGCACATGAAAAAAGATTGTGAAGGAGATAAACGTCTATAGGCTGGGCTTGTAATCCCAGCACTTTGGGAGGCTGAGACGGGTGGATCACTTAAGGTCAGGAGTTCAAGACCAGCCTGGCCAATATGGTGAAGCCCCCTGTATTAAAAATACAAAAATTAGCCAGGCGTGGTGGCACGCACCTGTATTCCCAGCTATTCAGGAGGCTGAGGCAGGAGAATTGCTTGAGCCTGGAAGCGGAGGTCGCTGTGAGCTGAGATCGCACCACTGCACTCTAGCCTGGGTGACAGAGTGAGAATCTGTCTCAGAAAAAAAAAAAAAAAAACAAAACCCAAACCAAATGAAGCTAATAAACATCTACAAGACCTCCACAGATAGATGGTGAGTGAAACTTCTAGAAGGCATGGTAGCTCTATGAGACTGGGTAGAAACAAGAGTGAGCAGGACAAGGCACAAAGAAACTCCAGCGTTTAAGGGGTCATCACAAAAAAAAGAGATTAAAAATAAGTGAAGAAGGAATAAGAACCAAGAGTGAATTCCAGAGAGAGCTCGTGGGATGGAAGCTAATGGCAGTAAGAAACTCAAGAAGGTTGATTAGCAGCGTCTATGCTGCAGAAAGGCCCAGAAGATACCAATGGAAAGGGCCAACTGAATTAGCCAATTAGGAAGTTTACTAGTGAACTTGGAGAGCACCAGGCTGGTAGAGTTATGTCTGAAACTAGACTAACATGGGCTAAACAGTGATTGGGAAGTAAGAAAATGAAGATAAGGTTAGCAAGAAGTATGGTAGAGGGATGGAGAAAGGGATAACAAGATTTATTGGCAAAAAGAGGTTTAGGGGATTTGCAATACGCATCTAAATATTTAAAGAAATAACCAGGAACCAACCATAAGCTCTTTTGCCTTTGAAGTGGAGATGGTATCCATAAATTGGATTTTGACACCAAACGTTTGGTTGATCACATTATAGAGTTTAAGCTGTGCTGGTTCCACTTGTACCCCCGAGGGCAGGACCTGCCACTTAGATACTTGGGCAGGCGAAGATACTCCTTTCCTCAAGGCTGATATACCAGTGGCCTCAGCATCCTTGCTGCTCAGGATGCAGCTGATTCCAACAACCAAAAGGTGCATATGAGAGGGACCCAGGGAGAAACTGGCCTTACTAATTAATCAAGCTCCTGTTGGGAAGTGTGAGACGTTTAACTGGCAGTTGGAAAGCAATGATACCCTCAGCATTGTACTGAAGATGCAGTCACCAAATTCTGCTGAGCCTGCAAAGGCTTAAATTAAGATAATAATTTCTATCTCATCAACCTATTGACGGTATGAAATACAGTAATATATTTAAAGGGCTTAGCAAGAGGCCCAGCATACAAAAAGTGCTCAGTAAACAGTAGTTCCTTTCTGTGACTAAGTTGCTTCATTATCTTCTCCCTGATGTCAATTTCTGGGTGCCGTTGATAAACCTTGATGTCCATAATGTAATTGACTATATGGCATCTCTAGAGGAGAGAGGTGAGATGCAGCATGGCACTAGAGAGACAAGATATCAGGCACTTAGGCTATAATCCTGGCTCTGACTCTTAGAAATAACTTTAAACACTCTCTCATTCCTGCCATACCATCCACCCCTTGGATCCCAGCTACAATCTCATGGTTGTGTCTTTGGACAGGTCTCTTCACCTCTCTGCTCTTCACCTTCCTAGAAAATGAGATAATTGTGAAATAAGTGAAAGTACTTTGAAAAGTATAAAGCACTGTCCAAATATAATATTTTAATTACAGTTAAGGTGATTGCTTATTTAATTCATAGAGAAGATTATTCTTGCCTCAATTAAATGATGTAGGGACACGTATTTTTAACTCGAATCACCCAGGTGATTGCTTAGGCTCTCCAACTCCCATTGGTTGTGTTGACACAGCTTTTGGAATTTGAAAAGGAGTTCCTCCATGAACATGAAATTGGAAACTTCTTTTTCTTGGACATGGCTTTTTGCAGTATCTTTTAATAATTCTTCAGATTCTTCAGACTGGATGGATTCTTCCTATGACCAAAGTTCTCAACTGGTCAAAGGTAAAACCCACCTGCAGTTTCTTGGAAGTATCTCTTGTTAAGCCAGCCCTATTCCTCTTTATCTGAAAGAGAGAGTAAATGTAGGCATACGATGCCTTTAAACACATAGGGCAGTGCCTGCCTTTATTTACTAGCTAGAAAAGAGTTATCTGCTGGGCAGTGTGACAAAATTACATTGTGATTTCTGCTTCTCCAAAGCGGAAGAGGGAACACAATTCCTTCCCAAGAACTCTTTGGTTTGGCAGTTGGGGTTGTTTGAGCTGTGATAAAGGCTAATATTTATTCAGCCAGCTTCCCAAATCCGACCTGCTACTTGGAATCTGCTCAGTGGTGATCAAGCGTTAGTTACCTCAGCGCCCTGTTTGTTCTCACAGCCAGGAACCCAGGCTGGTATCAAATGCCAATATATCATGTCTCAAGGACTGGCTTATTGAATCATGGGTCAGGGCCTGGAGGGGGATTTCCAGTTTAATTTATTCTAGTGTGTAGAAAGATAATGCACAAAATAATGAAATCTGAGAGTTAGTTGGGGATTCAAAACCCAGCTAAAGATCCTGAAGCATTATAGAGAAATGATCAGCTTCCCAGATAGGATTAGTGACTTTCCTGGGTCCCTTGGCTGGTTAGTTGCAGAGTCATAGCCAGAGTTGCCATGGCTAGGGTTACCATTTACTGAGTAACAGCTATGGTCCTAGGCATTGGGCACTTGGCATACATTATCATGGCTCTCACAATCCAATGCGTTGGTGAATCCTGTTACTTATGGATGTAGAAAACAAGATTGATAGCAAAGAAATAACTTTTCTGAAGTCATACATGTAGGAAATGTGAAAAGAAATTCTCGTGTATGCTCTGTAGCTATTAGAATGCCATGCATTGTAAATAAAAGAAGATTCATCTTTAAATGGCTAGTTTATAAAGGAAATATATATATGGTCCCAGTAAGGCTGGCTTAAGGTTTGATTTGGTGGCTTTAGTGATTAGACTGAAACAAAGCTTCTCTCACTTCCTTCTCAGCCTCTCTTCGTTAACACTGGCCATCTTCAAAGGCTTAAAATTATAGTTGCAAGGTTGCTGCCAACAACTAGTGGGGCTGCAGACTCAGGTTCAAACTGAGTAGATATTAGAAACTCTGCCTTGCATACAGCTGAATGATGAGGCTCCATTGGCCTCAACTGCT
The DNA here is from genome assembly GCF_028878055.3 of Symphalangus syndactylus. Classification (NCBI taxonomy): domain Eukaryota; kingdom Metazoa; phylum Chordata; class Mammalia; order Primates; family Hylobatidae; genus Symphalangus; species Symphalangus syndactylus. The sequence continues at coordinate 37,035,152 of NC_072425.2, read as the reverse complement.
TCTTGCACCGATTGCTGGGTCAATCACTGGGACCAGGGGGATGAACTATGTTGATTGATTTAAGTCAATCAGAGCACACTGCAGGGAATTGCAGTGGGATTCAGGACTGAATCCATCTACACTCACACAGCTTATTGTCCACATTAACCTGACTTTAATATTTGACTGTCTTCACTAACATAACTTTGCTATTCCACTGTCTTCATCTATGTAGCATTACTCCTCCAGGGAACCCTTCCCCAGGAAGATAAAAGTTGCAGATTACTTTATTGTTCATTTCAGGAATTTTCTCCCCAGTCTCCACCGAAGAAACAAAACAAAAATAATTTATATAAACACCACACTTGAAATTTTTAATAAACAGCATCAAATGACTGTTTACTCTCTAAGACTTTTTGAATCATAGCTTGAAGCCTTTGATTGTCTACCAATCCTAAACTATTATATTGTGATACTTATCCAATCCTAATTAGGCCTTTCCCATTGAAAGTTCATCTTAGGTCAGACTCCAAAATCTTATAAATATCTCAACTTTGTCCTGTGATGCTACTAAGACTTTATTATGGTAGTGTTCCCCCTTATTTTGATAAGAATATACTCAGCTTTGTCTTATCAACTAGCTATTTTGATGATATTTTCATGGAGTCTGCATTCAGCATTAATTCTACTCAAAATACCTTACTGTGGAAGTCAATGTAGAGTTAGGAAGAGGGGAAGGAGCATGGATGATGAGGACAACCACCAAATGTCCACACGTGCTACGTGAGTGGGGCTCCCGCCTTTACATCTTCCTTGAGAAACCAGGCATTTAAAATGACATCATTTACTTGGCATTTCTTTGGTAGGAGGGAATGCATGGGAAGTCAGATGAGCCCCAGGGCCACGGAGAGCAACATGGAATCAACTGGGAAGATATAAATGCATGGTCTTCTTCTCCTAGATTGCCTTTCAAAGCTGTGGGCTTTGAAACAATGTTTTGAGCACTAGGCAGAGTCTGGGCTTATCCATGGCAATTCTGGCCCAGTGGGAGGAGCACTGAGCTTGCAGTCAGAGACCCTGGGTTTTAGTTCCAGTCCCCTTCACTTACCACTTATGTGGCCCAGGGTGGTCACAGTACACTCTTCTTCTGATCCTTATCTGTACATTAAGGATGGTAAAACCTATTTTATCCTATTTTGGAGGTTTAATGTAGATAGTAAATATGAAAGGAAAATTTAAAGTGCAGAAATGGCACACACACACGTGAGAAATTATTAATTTTGTCAGCCATCCACAAATTCCTACTCAGTTGCTATTGTGACTAATCTGCTTAAACTCTGGCAGGATTTAAAGTGTAAACTACTGGGAAAGAGAAAAGCTAATTGACCCAGCCCAGGTCTATGACCTTGACCACAATGGCATGGTTCTCTTGACACTACACAATTTTCCTATTTGTAGATGGTCTAATTCTCCTGCTTTAATTTCCAGGTTGGTCAGTCAAAACAGTACAGTATTTACAGCCAGAGAGACAAGGTCTAAAGTTTCAGGTACACTTACTGTATGTCTGGGTTGGGACAAGTTACTTAGACTGTCAGAGCCTTAGTTTACTTATAAAATGTAAAAAAAAAAAAAACAAAAAAAAAACTGCAGGCAACTCACATAGTTGTAAGGATTGGATGTGAGTAGACTTTCAATCTGCATTTGAATGTGATATTTAGGTCATGTTCTGTGTGATATTTTTGTGACAAAATTACACTTTGTATTAGGTCACCTTAGCATACACGTGACCCCAGAGAAAGGAAACACATGAGGGAGGGCACCCATGTCACTGCATAGCTAATTGAGTGTGGCAATAAGAACTTTGGTAATTCTGAGGATGAAACATCTGGTGACTGTTGGAGGGATAATTACTGTCCTTTATAATTGCAGGTATTCCTAGACATAATATTTCCTAGCATTCTTGAATTCACACAAAGTAGCAATGGTTGGAATACCTTTTGTATGTTTATATTTCATGGTATACTTTTATGGTACACATAATGGTCTTTTTTGGTCTTAAAATGATATGCGTATCTTTCTCCTACATAAGAACCCTGGTAACTTCCCCCTTCTTTTAGGATTGTAAGCCTTAGTTTCCCTTAACAGGCTACACAGGGATGCACTTGAATGGTGCTGAATGTTGGAAACTGTGGTTCTGTCTGTGTGACTGCTGGTGTATGTGGGTTATTTAATTAACATGGTAGATTAGATTTTGTGGTAGAACAAAGTAAAGATTGTATTCAACATGAGAACTGGTGAATCACACGAAGAATTTCACTTTACTGGGGGCCCTGTGTTCTGCCCTTTAAAGGGAATGACAGAGGATCAGGCACATGGAGCTTTGGGAATCTCTAGACATCATAGATCAGTTCAAAATGGGCTGTGTGTGGTGAAAGAAATTCTGGTAGTCACGGCTGGTCAAGGGGCAGGACGGGGTGGCCCAAGGGCAAAGATAAAGATGAAGTAATGAATACAGCACGGCACTGAGAGAAATGGGAAAATAGAAGAAAGAATAAGAAAGATGGAGAGTAGTGAATGATGTCTAGAGAGAATTTTGTTTTTATTTGTTTGATTCTTCCAAATCCTTGAATTGATTCCTTTGTAACAACATACAAACAAACTGAGAATACAGGTCCATATTAATTCTTAAGGATTTTAGAGGTCAAAGCTGTTACTGAATACAACTCCACATAGAAATTGGTCCATGTAAGTTCATATGTAATTTTCTGGTTACAAGAGAGTTAAGAATTGACTGTTTAGTGTTGTGTGTGTGTGTGTGTGTGTGTGTGTGTGTGTGTGTGTTTTGAGACCAGACTGACAGACTTACTAATGCCGATTAAATAAATTATCGAACCACCAAGCAGATTTGCTAGGCATGGGAAATGAATAAAGAGAGTCTCAGAAGACAAGTCTCAACACTAAAATGGCATTTTCCTTTATGAAATACTAAAGTCTGAGTGGGCCCTTTTTGTTTGTTTGTTTCTTTTTTATTTTCAGAAAATCATTCACAAATATCTTTCTCTCCTCTCTTTTTTTTTTTTTTTTTTTTTTTTTTTTTTTACATTTTTGGACATATTTGAATCTCTACGTCATAAGAGGTATGACTCTGAAACCATTCCAAAACTTGAATAATAATCATAGCTACAATTTCTTGACCATCTTCCAGTGCCAATTAAAGCCTAGATACTTTATATCCATTATCTCTAATCTTTACAACTCCCTCACTCTATAATCTGTATCCCCTAACCCCTCTTTCATAATTTTTTACTTTTTGTCTTTGTGGAATGCATTCTGAGTGATTTCCTAGGTCCATTTTCCAGTTCACTAATTATCTCTTCTGCTCTGTTAAATCTAATGTTTAACTCATATATTGAGTATCTAATTTTAATGACTGTATTTTTTTATTTCTAGAAGTTCTATTTGGTTCTTTTATAACTACCTAGCCAAATTTGTAGTCTCTTATCATTTTTTATACTTTTAATAGTCTCTTTTTTTCTGAAAAAATATACAATACAAAATTAAATTATATGTTACATGTAATTCAATACATAATATGTGTAATCTATATTACAGTCATTTATGTTATATTTTTTACTTCTAGAAGTTCTACTTTGTTCTTTAAAAAATTGTCTTAATTTCAAATGTACACATTTTCAAGCCTGTTTTTAATTTAAATAATTAACACTTATTTTATATATTCTGTCTTACAGTTCTAGTACTTGAAGTCTGATTCTGCTGTCTGCTGTTACTGAAGACTCTCATTCATGGTGCCTGGATTGCTTAAACAGTGAGTTTTTACTGTGATTTGCTCATTTACTTTGGAACTTTATCTGTGTAAATTCTTTAAGATTTGGAACAAATATGAGTTCTTGAAGAAAGGATTTGTATTTGCTTTTGTCAGGTGTCTGATGGCACTACTGGTTTTTAAAATAAATTTTAAAATAGGTGCTTAAAAATAAATTTTTACTTGTGGTTATTGAGACCACCAAATAAGTATGAATTTAGGCCAAGCAGCCATGAAAGGGTGGTTTGTGATTGTTGATTCCTTTCTTTCCCCCTAACTTCCCAAACTGGTTAAGACTGTAAATTCTTATGGCAGATTGCCCCCACTTCAGTCTGTACCAGTATGTGAGAGGTGCAGTTTTCCATGCAGTTCTTTCTGAGGCAGGGGAGGTAAAGTTGACTTCCTGCTTATCTTTACAATGAGGCTATAGACTTAGAGGGCCCAGCTTTATGGATTCCTGTTAGACTCCTCAGAACTGTAGGCTTCTGTCACTCACACACCACAAGGCAGCAAGATGATGGTCATATTCATCAGGATTGGCAAATGCTATGGATGTGGGAGCCAGCCCCAGGGCTCCATCAGCCTCTAGGAGTTTCCATCTTTATTCAATCCCTCATAAGAACATTCTATCATTTCTCAACAGCTCATATTAGAAGTCCTAGCCAGAGCAATTAGGCAAGAAAAAGAAAAGAAAGGACATCCAAATTGTAAAAGAAGAAGTAAAATTATCTTTGTCCTAAACAACAGAGAGAAGGGAGCCTGAAAAAAAATCACTGGCCGGGTGTGGGGGCTCACGCCTGTAATTCCAACATTTTGGGAGGCCGAGGTGGGCGGATCACCTGAGGTCAGGAGTTCAAGACCAGCCTGGTCAACATGGTGAAACTCCATCTCTACTAAAAATACAAAAATTAGCTGGGCGTGGTGGTGTATGCCTATAGTCCCAGCTACTCAGAAGGCTGAGGCAGGAGAGTGGCTTGAACCTGGGAGGCGGAGGTTGCAGTGAGCCAAGATCATGCCACTGCACTCCAGCCTGGGCAACAGAGCAACACTTCATCAAAAAATAAATAAATAAATCACCCAAAACCCAGAGAACTGTAGGATTATAACAACAAAAATGAAGGAAATACAAATACATCCAGCAATGTAGATGAATCTCCAGAGAATCACGCTGAGTGGAAAAGACAACCCCTAAAGGTTACATGCTGTTTATTCTATTTATTTAACATTCTTGAAATGACAAAATTATGGAAAGGGAGAGCAGATTAGTAGTTGGCAGAGCATAGGGGGTTGGGGGCAAGAAGGAAATGGGTATGGCTACAAAAGGGCATCATGAAGGATCCTTGTCATGTTGGAAATGTTCCGTATCTTGACTGTATCAATGTCAATATCCTAGTTGTGATACTATACTATAGTTCTGCAAGATGTTACCATTGGGAGGAACTCCTGAAAAGGTACATTGGATGTACCTGTATTATTTCTCACAATTACATGTGAATCTACAATTATCTAAAAAAAAAGTTGAATTAAAAAAAACACAGGCTACTCAAGTTCATGCAATAAAAAGGGTTGACTACTGCTGCTTCATAGCAAGTAGACAGAATGATCTGGCAGTGCCAGCAGATGCCACTTGTGCAGCCAGTTGGGTAATTATACCCCATGGATTCCATAGTAATTACAGTGGGACTCACACTATACTTCTCATGCCGGAAATCATCACATTCCCTTAGTAATTACTCAGAAGCAAGCACCTATGGCAGTGGATGGCTTGCAATTGATGGCTGACAAACTGTTAAGAAATAAAGAAATCAGCTTAATTTGCAGGCAGGATTGGGCAGCAGTCTACAATCCCTTTTAGGTTTATCATGACCATTAGCAAGATACCTGGGAAAATTGTGAGGAATGTCCTAACAATAAGTTTGTAGTTTGTTTTCAAGGATAATAGCTTCAAAATAGTGCTTGATTTCCCTATTTGTTACCAAAACAACAACAACAACAACAAAAGTCAACTCAAGAATGATGTGATGACAACTGTTTGGGATATGGTCATTGTCTATCTTCATTTGTCTCCCAAAAGGGACCCATGGGAGAAGCAAGAAGTTAGCATAAAGTTCTCCAGGAGAAAGGCACTGCTCACTGACGTTGACTGCCCACTAACTGTAGAAATAACATAGACTTTATTCCACTGGAGCCTCACAATACAGAGATGTCAGTTTTCCAGAAGGAAAATCTCAGGTTTTAGGGAAGTAAAACAACTTCTCTGAGGTTGCAAGTGGGAGTTAAAGAGAGCTGGAATTTGAACCTGAGTCACTCCAATCACAAAATTCTGTCTTCTTTTTACCCCATAGCAGCAAGTGTTGCTCCAAGTTCTCCAGTACATTTATTTCAGAGCTAAGAATAAGAGCAGGTCTATGAGCAATGTCAGCATTAAGTGGGAGGAGGAAGGACTTTGTACTGAGCAAAGAGCACTAGATTTGAGATCTAAATCCTGGACTTTTATCTCGTCTTTAGCTTTGAGGCTTTTGCATAAAGCCTTTCATTTCTATGAGTCTCGGTTCCTTCATTTGTGAAATAGTGGTTGTAACAATTAAATTAGGTGATAAATGAAAAGTAACTAGCATAGGTCTTAGTCCATAGTCCACTAAATATGGATGTTGTTAGGGATTCTTTGAGCTTAGGATAGGGCAGAGTAGACACTTTGGCTCTAGTTAATCATTAACCCCTGGTTCACAACAGGTACCTGTAGACCACTTGCTTCTCAAAGATCCATTTGAGGTACCTGCAGTGCAGGAGCCGCCTTATATCCTTTTTAAAGGTTTCAGCCTCGGAGATGAATGTAGCAGTTCTTAAGACCTTCCAACCCATGTCCTCCTAAGGGAGAACCTTGCTAAATTAAATATCATCTTCTTCAGAAACCTTCTAGAGCTGGGATCCATCAGCTGTTTGCTCCCCTCTCTTTCTCAAGCCAAGCTCACCTGGTCTTCATTGCGATTATCTATGTGTCTGTCTCCCTTTATAACATCAATTTCCCGAAAGCAGTAATCTGCTTTGATACCGTGTTCTTAGGACCTAGTACAGAGCCTAGAAAAGAGAAGACACAATCATGCTTAAAAATAAATTAATAAACAGACAAGCACATGCATGACCTCCAGAGTCTGTGCTGATTTTTAGCTTAGAGTGGTCAGTGCACAGTACTCACTGTCCAGGCAAGTGTTTGATGTCAGAAGGTGACAGAAAAATTTGACTATCCCAACCGTAGCCACTTTGTGTTGGGCAATCAGGAACTTTTCCGGTAGAGCTGATCCTCTCTCATGACACCTGTTAATTTTTGTATTGGCATTAAGTACATATAAGGAACATTTCACGTGAAAGACTCAAAACACTCCGATTTCTGGGTTCACCCCTATATTATTCTCATGTATCATTAGCACTTCTTTTTTATTTCTTTTCATAAAAACAGATTGCAGCATGTTTCCCAGCCTGGGCTCCTAGAGACCAAAAGCAATGACAGGATGTCTCCACCCACTTACCTGATGTCACTGCAGAAGACAAATGCCCCACTGGTTGGAGTTGCTAGTGGGTACAGTGGAACAAGGAGTCCAATATGAGAGAGATATCCCCTCCTTCCTCCTCTTTCCCCTCTTCCTCCATGAAGGAACACCATGGTTTTGAATGCTAGCTCTGTCACTCTCTGGTTGTTGGCTTTGCACATGGAAGTTGGATCTTCTGAAGCTTTAAAATGGGAATAATAATGGTCATTCTTATGGGGTTGAGGAGAGGGTTTATTCATCAATTCAGCAAGTGTTTATTGACTGTGTGCTATGGGCCAGACACTTCTGTCAGTGATGGAAATATGTCAGTGAATAGATTGAAAGGTGACACATGATCCTGGAGAAAATTATGGCAGTCGGGGATACCCAGTGCTAAGCGGGGGTAGGTGGGGTTAAATGTAGTGGTCAGGGGGGACCTTGCTGAGAAGATGACATTGGAGCAAAGACTTGAAGTTGGTGAGGAGGTGAGCCACTTGGATACCTGGGGGACAGCTTCCAGCCGGAGGGACTAGCCAGCACAAAGCCTCAGGGCCGGAGCAGGCCTGGTGTGTTTGTGGAACTGCAGGGAGGTTTATAACTGCATGTGAATGTATAATTATATATTACAGAATTTAATTAAAAATTTAAAAATGTGCCAATTAGGACACCCAAGTTCATGCAATGAAAGGGTCAGAGTCAAGGAGTGAGAGGAACAGCAGTAGGACCTGCGGTCAAGGAGGTGGGGGCAGGATATGTAGAACCCGTAGGACACTATACAGTCGTTGTGTACATTCTCAGTAAAACTGAAAGCCACTCGAGCGTTTTGAGCAGAGGAGGGAACTGATACGACTTAGATGTGAAGAAGCTCCTGTAGTTGTTGCATTGCAGGAGGCTGTAGGAAGACAAGAAGAAGCAAGGAGGTCCCTTAGCCACTAAGGTGGCAATGATCTACAGCAAGTGCTGTAGATCACTGGCTAAGGGGCTCCCTTGCTTTTTCTTCACTTGGTATGCATGGCCCAGATGATAGACGTGCTTAACCACCATTTCACCTTGGCCATGTACACTTGATGTGCCATTTAGAGAAATAGTCTTCTTTGCAAACAGGGCCAAGTAGTAAAGTCAATCCGTGATTTCCATAGTTTGATGAGTCTATACTCAGTCAACTCAGTCAAATGTTCCTCCATGATCTTGGGAAAACTCTTTTACATCCCACTAAGGTACAGTCTCCCCACCATAAGCTGAATACTAACAATCTCCTCCATACAGGGTTATCAGGAGCACTTATTACAATAATACCTATAAAGTATCTCACACATAGGAGGACTCCAAAATGCTAGTTCTAGTCACCATCCCTCATTTATAGTCTGTGTTTCTGTAACTCATGTTCCTTTTTAGCATTTTCTGATCCATGATTCTGAAATAAAAAGTCTTTTGTGGTTACTAAACATTCATGTTTAATTAAATAGCCTTTTTAATTTTAAAAGGACAAATGTTGGAGTCATGTATTAACAGCTCTTGGCCAAATGCCTGAGGGAAGTTTGTTTGTTTAGTTTATAAGGCTGACCCAGCACCTAACTGAGTGCTGGGCATATGTTAGATGCTCAACAAGTGTTTGTTGAATGAGTATGTGTGAGGCTGTGATTAAGGATCCACTACCCAGGTAACTAATGACATCCTGCCTTAGTGATAGCCCAAGACGAAATTAAGGGTCAATTTTACTAATGATATGTCTTAAGATTTTATATAACTAAAACTTTTCAATGGGCTAACTAGATTGATTCATGCACCATTTATTTTATTTTATTTTTTATTTTTATTTATTGATTGATTGATTGAAATGGAATCTCTCTGTCGCCTAGGTTGGAGTGCAGTGGTGTGATCTCAGCTCACTGCAACCTCTGCTCCTGGGTTCAAGTGATTCTCCTGACTCAGCCTCCTGAGTAGCTGGGATTACAGGCACTCGCCACCACACCCAGCTAATTTTTGTATTTTTAGCAGAGACAGGGTTTCACCATGTCAGCCAGTCTGGTCTTGAATTCCTGACCTCAGGTGATCCACCTGCCTTGGCCTCCCAAAATGCTGGGATTACAGGCATGAGCACCATGTGCAGCTACCACTTTAAAAATTTTATGTATGTATGTATGTATGGATGTACATATGTATGTATGTATGTATGTATGTATTTTTTGAGATGGAGTTCTGCTCTGTTGCCAGGCTGGAGTGCAGTGGCACAATCTCGGCTCACTGCAACCTCTGCCTTCCGGGTTCAAGGGATTCCCCTGCCTCAGCCTCCTGAGTAGCTGGGACTACAGGCGTGCACCACCACGCCTGGCTAATTTTTTTTTGTATTTTAGTAGAGACGAGGTTTCACCATGTTGGCCAGGATGGTCTCGATCTCCTGACCTCATGATCCTCCCACCTCAGCCTCCCAAAGTGCTGGGATTAAAGGCGTGAGCCACTGCGCCCAGCCAAAAATTGATGTTTTAAAAGATGTTTCTACATTACACAATTTTACACTTTTAACACAAGACCACTAGATTTGTAGTCCAAAGCTCTGGGCCACAATTTAGTCTTCTCTCTTAGTGTCTCTTGTGTGGCCTTAGACATAAACTCTAAGAAGTTAAAATTAAAATATAAATGGCCTTATGTGCCAGCGAAGCTGAGACTATGTCAGATGTGAATGGACTCTGAAGGTGCTTTATGAATTTACAAACCATCTTGGGCAGTCCTGGGTGAAGGGGAATCACTAGAGCATAGACCATTCTTTACTGTTCAAACTGAAAAACGTGTAACTTTGGGAAAAATATGTATTTATTATAAATCATCCATTTCATTGGGTGGTTTCAAATTAAGAAAGCAATATGTGCTTGTTATAAGAAGACCAGTGAATGCAAATGTATATAACCCCAAAGCTCCCTTTTCCTACCCTATTCTGTCTCTGGTCTCCCAGCTAGTGAAGTCAACAGATCAGTGTGGATCCTTCCATCATTTGCTCCTATCTCATTCATGCATAATCAAATAAAAGGAACATACATAAGGTTCAATCTTTTCTGAATACAATCCTAGTATGCATATTACTCTGTATACTTTGTACTTAAATATATATACGTACATACAGATAAGAGTTTTACTAAGTTCATAAACTAATGTGGGATCATATTTTATGCACTTATCTGAATCTGGCTTTTCTCACTCAGCATTACCTTAGAAAATTCTTTCTTAAGTCAGTATGGATAGTTGGAATTTATTCGTTTTGAGGACTAATTGCAAGGCAACATCTTAATTTTTCTTTCTTTCTTTCTTTATTTTTTAACCTTAAGATATTTTCTAATTTTTATTTTTTTTGAGACGGGGTGTCACTGTGTCACCCAGGCTGGAGTGCAGTGGTGCGATTACCCCAGGCTCAGGTGACCCTGTCACCTCAGTTTTTGTATTTTTTGGTAGAGACAGAGTTTTGTCATGTTGCCCAGGCTGGTCTGTAGCTCCTGGGCTCAAGTGATCCACTAGCCTCGGCCTCCCAAAGTGCTAGGATTACAGGTGTGAGCCACCATGCCTAGTCACATCTTCATTTTTCTAAGCCATTTCTTCTTCTAAAAAGATGGTTTACAAACAGAACCTGTTTCATAAGGCTGCTGTAAGGATTAAATAAGAAAATTATCTAAAACAGAATTCCTGGCACATCCTAAGTGCTCAATAAATATTAGATACTGTAATTATTTTTCATAAAATGCTTTACTAGTGTGGACAATCCTTTTTCAGGTTTAAACATGCAAAGACCTTGACATTTTTGCTCTCTTAAACTTTTCATACCAATTACAGCTTCCTTCCCTCTTATGCTCCCCTTTCCTTCAGATAAACTCCATAGAAGTCTTTCTCTGGGACTGTTTTAATCACCCTCTTTTCCTGTCGTCTTGGCTTCTCCCTGGAACATGACAAATACTCAATTTGAGCTGGGCATGGTGCCATGTGCCTGTAGTCCCAGCTACTCAGAAGGCTGAGGTGAGAGAATCACTTGAGTCCAGGAGTTTGAGGCTGTAATGAGCTACAATTGTGTCTATGAATAGCTACTTCACTCTGGCCAGAGCAACACAGTGAGACCCTGTCTCAAAAAAAAAAACTTCAGCTTTAACGTTTTTATTTGTACTTGTTTAGTGAAGTTGCTGTGGGCAAGGCAGCTTCTTGGGCAGGATAGAAGCCAGGGGACAGTAAACCTTCCTAGGCAGAAGAAATATCTAAGAGTCTATAGTCCAAAGAGGCATGCTACTTTTGGAGGAACACCCAGTTCAGGGTGGAGAAGGAGAGATGAGCATGCTCCAGTGTGATGCTTCATTGAGTGCACAGTCAAAAGAGCCTTGGAGCAGGCAATTACAACATTACTTGGGAGGCCCCTAATCCCCAACATGTGGCAAGCGGAACCCCAGCCACCCCTTGGTCTACCTGGAACAAGACAAAAACTCACTTCTGCTCTCTTGCTGCAGTGAGAGTCTGGCATGAGCAAGTAGATTGAAACATCTACCCAGCAAGTTAGAGTCCAGTGGCAGCAGGGATATAGTGTGCATGACAGAGAAACTGAGAAACCCAGTCATATGGTTTGCACTAACACACAAGGGATGTGGGAAAGACTGATGGGTGATGGGTGATGGGCACGGGGGTGTGTGGCCTTCCCAAGGGCTCTGTGAGGCTGGATCTGAGGTAGCATGCTCTCTATGTCCTGGGCTGTACTTAGAGACAGAGGGCATGGGTAACTCTAGCTGGGTGCATCTGGAGAAGAGAGGAAACAGTGCCATTGTCTTAACCAAACATTCCACATGGCTGCCTGTCACCAGGCTGTATCTTGAAGACAGGTGAACACACAATACCCAGTGTGTCACTTGTTGTAATAGACAAATATGCAAGGGATCATGGAAGCACAGTGCAGAATTTACACTAGGGCCCTAGACAGATGTCTGTGGATTGACTATTGAATGAAGCCTCTGTGCTTTGGAAAAAACAGGAGAGAGCCTCTACCTTTCTCTAGAGGCGTCAGGAAGTCTTCCGGAATAGTTGGAATTGAGTGAGTCAGAGTGTGAAGAAGGAAAAAGCATTTTACATAGAGGAGGAAGCTGTGGCCATAGGTAGAGAGATAAGAGTATTTGTACTTGACAAAGGCCAAAATTTTGATGTGGTTGGAGGAGAAGACAAATGAGATCGAGAGGAAGCAGGAAATAGAGCAAGAGAAGCAGACATAAAAGGACTTCATTGACATGCTAAGGAGTGTGAATCTTAAAGGAAACAGAGTCAAGAGAAGACAGCAAGAACGTCAAGGACATGGTCAAATACAGCAAGACGTATTTCCGAGAAGTTGTGTGTAAGTCAGATAGAAACATGTGAAGTTACCCCATGACATTGTGGTACAGTGTTTTGACCTTTATGGCTACTTAGATAACTTTGGCTCCTAAAACTTTAGCCTTCCGTATCCTGGTCCTTGCACCATCAAATACTACCAAAATATCAAGGTCATCATGATTATTACATATTCTTACTTAAATATTCTTAAATATCAAATATTCTTACGATTATTCATAAGAAGATCTAATGAGGCCATCAGAAACAAAGAACTGTGCATCAAAAAGGCATGAAACAACCAGGCGCGGTAGCTTACACCTGTAATCCCAGCACTTTGGGATGCCAAGGCGGGCAGATCATGAGGTCAGGAGTTTGAGACCAGCCTGGCCAACATGGTGAAACGCTGTCTCTACTAAAGATACAAAAAATTAGCTGGGCGTGGTGGTGGGAACCTGTAATCCCAGCTACTTGGGAGGCTGAGGTAGGAAAATCACTTGAACCTGGGAGATGGAGGTTGCAGTGAGCCGAGATCACGCCATTGCACTCCAGCCTGGGCGAGATGGCAAGACTCCATCTCAAAAAAAGAAAAAAAAAGTACTTGGAATCAGGAGAGTTGTATCACTGTTCCTGGGGGTCCCTGAAAGATGTAGCACGGGAGACATGGATTGGTTATTTACAGTCTACAGTAAAGGAGTTCCTTGAGGGTCAGATTTGACAAGGGAGAAGGAGAATGCTAAGCATAAAGGAGATTAGAGTTATCATCCTGCTCTAAATAACCCATGAGTAAACATGGGACTTGGACCCCAGGTGTTAAGAGACAAAGTCTTGAAAGTTTGCTAAATCCTAAAAGCTCCTGGAAAATGTGTGAAGAGTTCCCCTATTTTCTGAACAGAGTAGTATCTGCAATGCCATGACAGGATGAGTCGATCAGAAGATGTCTGGCATCATACTGGAGCTAGTCCATCACATGATGTTACAGGCTACTAATTAAAGCTCACTTCTGCACATCAGTGGCTACTTAATGGAGAAGTTGCTGTTATTTTTTGTTTTATGTGCTAATCTCATGGAGCTTTCAACTTCACTTTATTCTTGTTTGACAATTTATTTGTAGCTAATTTTAGAAGTAGTACATGCTCACTATTGTGAAAGAACAAAAGAAAATGGAAAGTAATAAAAGCAGAAAGAAATTAAAAAAAGTTGTTCATACTTTGACACACCAGAGACCATCATAGTGACATTTCGGAGTGTTTTACTTCCTGCATTTTTTGTGTGTGATTTTTATACAATTGAGCTTATAAAACTCTTACAAGAAACAAGAGGGCACCTATAAAGAAAAAGCTCAATGTAGGAATAAAATAAATCAATAACATATCTTTTAAAAATCATGAAAACATGAAAATCAGGATAACAGTCGAGTCTGATAAAAATCAACAGAAAAAATACAATAAGATTTGTTTTTTTTTTCTTGGCAGAAGCCAAGATTTGTTTAACATTCATTATCTCATTGCTGGAAATAATCATCCAAAGTAGACTTTGGTGCTGTCATTTTCCAGGTGAGACTCAGTGACATTAAGTGACCTATGTAGATCAAATAGCTGGGAGCCCTGGAATTCAAAGCCAGGTTTGTTGGGCTCTGAAGTCTCTTCTCCTCATGCTCTACTTGGCTCCATTTTTAATTCTAGAGTTTTTGAAAAAAATCATCTTAGAGGGCCTGTTAAAACTATCAAGTTCTACTAAGTTTTATTTTGAAGTTCTCTAATATATTCTACTACTAGATGTTTGTGTATCTATGGCTGCGTTTCTCCCGGGACATCCCTCTGATTCCAAGTGCAGTGATGCGAAGTAAAATTTTCAGTCTTTTATGGTTAATTCACACAGTGCATTCTAGGTTTCATCGGTGGGATGTGTCCACACAGGACAAAAACTGAAAGTGAGAATTTTGAGAAAATCAGATAGTCTCAGACACCCCGTCTGCTTACCTAAGTGGTGGCGGAGATGTGAAGTTTTCTTGGGTACAGGTGGTTGCTCAGCTGAGTGTCTGAGGCAGAGCTGGCATCAGGGATGTGATCGTGGAGGTTGCATTAAAGCTAAATTCTTAGCATTTTCTGTTTGATATTAGTAGCAGTGACAGTCATGACCCCCTTCTCAACAGCCTTTCATTGTGTGTGTGTGTGTGTTTTTTTAAATAACTTTATTGAGATACATTTGCATTCCATACAATAAATCCATTTCAAGGATACAATCTAATTTTTTTTAGTCTATTGACAGAGTTGCATATTCATCATTACAATGGATTTTAGAATATTTTTATTACTTCCCAGAGAAATCTCATACTGTAGCTGCCAACTCCCAGTTTTCTATACACTCTTCCCTCCAGCTCTAGGTAACTATGAATCATCTTTCTGCCTATTTGCCTATTTTGGTCATCTCATATAAATAAGATGATACAGTATGCGGTCCTTCATGACTGGCTTCTTTCGTTTAGGATGATATTTTCAAGGTTCACCAATGTTGTAGCATGGATCATACTTCATTTTTTTCTGTTGCTGAGTAACAACAGAAAGAAAATTTTTGTTTTGTGGGCACAGCCTTGAGTCTGTTTTCCAGCCTTCTTAAGGATTCTCTGATAGCCTTTTACTTATCTTTTTGTAAACCCATTTTCTGCTTAGATTAGCCAGAATGAATTGTGTTTGCAGCTAAGAACCCTAACTGACACATACGGATATATGAAGACTGCGATGTTAAAAAGTCACTTAAACCAAGCCAACCATAAACTAGATAGTCTCTAAAGAGCCGTTCAAATTCTGATGTTCTCTGAGTTCTTTAACTTGTAGAAATAAACTATTAGCCATATGCCAAAGACCACACGAAATGGCAGCTGACCTGAGGAACCACTCTGACAGGGGGATCTCTTAAGATTGAATATTGGTTAGGGATAAGAACACCTTTTCCCATTTAGCTGGTTCCTGCTGTGCCCCCTCTTTCCATCCGGGATTCTTCTCCATAGGAGGCATCTGGCTCCTCCTCCTTGAGCCAGACGCCTCTTCCAAGCCCCAGCCTTATATCTCCAACTCCTTAGTCTCTCTTGTCTTTACCCAAAATCCTACTTGGCCAAGGGGGATTTCATAATCTTTCCCTTGAACCAGTGTCCTCTCTGACCTTCCTCATTTTCCTTGGTGGCAGGGAAACTTGAAAGCTGAATTACACAGTCTTCTCTTGGCCAAGGATTGAAACTTCATGGTCAGGTTTGTACCTTCTTTCTTCTCTAGTCACTTGCTCTTCATGTCCAAAAATGATTAATTCCAGCCCTTTCTCCTCCTTTTCTCAGGTTCTTTATATTGTTCCTTCCTTATTCCCACACAAACCGCTGTTCTATCGAGGCCTGCATTAGCTCTCTCAGATGCTTTGGAGAACTTTTTTTTTTTTTTTTTTCCATTGAGGCATTTTATTTGTAACTATATATTACATCCCTGGAAAAAGAATCCCAGGATTTTCCCTCCTGTGTGTTTTTGTCTTGCTTCTTTGTGGTCCATGATCCCAGCTGAGATTGTCAGTACTATGAAACCAAACAGGTAGGATGGAAGCAGATTATTCTGGCATTTTTCTAGATCTGTGAGTTGCACATCAAATCTGGGGCTGATCACTCTATGCTTGTATTACCTGCCTGAGAGGTTCACAATTCACCCAGCTCTGTGATCATCAGTGATTTCAAATTTCCCAATTTGGAACACCGCCTAGTAAGAACCTGGCATTTGCCTCTCTTTTCAGCATTGTTGGTGATCTTGAGAGCTCGGCCAGGACATTCATGTCCACCATTGTGGCAGTAGGGAAAGATGGTGGAAGGAGCAAGAACTTTTGAATGGGATTCTGTATTTAATTTCTTCCCTTCTAATCCGGTTAGTGGTCTCTGAACTTTGAATTATGTGTCCCAACCAATAACAAATTTGAATACACACTCCCAATATTTACATACATATGTAATATATTTCACTTATTAGGTAGATAAATATACTACTAAAATATATTATTTGCCTTTAGGATATATACACAAAAATAATTTTTAAAAGAATGATATTGAGAAAATGTAAGTAGATGTTTTGAGATTTTTCTTTCCATACCACAATAGATTATCTTGTCCATGGGTTGCAAGACCATTGCTCTCATTGGTTCTCTATGCTAAACCAGAACTATCTTCACACTGCTGATATGACCATGCTGGTTTCCTACTCAAGCCTTCCAAGATCCCCAGGTAGAATATAGTCCTAATACCTTCCCCAAATAGTGGGATTTGAGCTGCTTTTTAAAATCTTTATCTCAAGACGACTCTGCTTATGGTAATTGGCTGGTTTCTCTAGCAAGCTCAGTCCAGTGTAGTCTCCAGGACTTAGTTCCTGAATCTAGAAAGCCATCCCCAACTGTGCCCTCTTTCCAACTCCTGATCTAAGGTAAGGGTCTTGAGCTTCACTCTCAGAACACAAAATCCCACAGACTATTGTGTCAAATGTCTCATGAGTTTTAATTTTAAAAACGTTTAAATATGTTTATTAAGAATTTCAATATTCAAATGTCTTTAATATACATATTACATTTGTATTCTCATCCTGTAAGTTGGTGATATGGTAGGTATCATTAACCCCCTTTCCCAAGGGAAAGCTGAATTTCACAGAAGTTGAAGGACTTACTCAAAAGTCACATAGCTATAGAAAGGCCAAGCTAGACCTTGTCTCCAGATTTGACTGGCTCCAGAGCTCATGCTTTTCTCACTATCCACTGCTCCTCTGGTAGAATGATGAGAAAAAAATGACAAGTTAACTTAGTCCATCCCCTGGAACCTGTCTCCCACCCTGCAGTCATCACCATTTGGAACTCCTTTCTCCTCAAATCCATGGTTCTCAAGTGGGGATAAGACATTCACACCTACCCACTTCACAAGGCTGCTGGCAGGATTAAAGAGCTAATGTTTGCAAAATACTTTGAGCTTCAAGAAAACAGAGACTGCAAAGAGCTACAAAGGGTTATTAAAACAGTAGACTTTAAATCCCCTTAACAAGCTCCCTTCCCTTGGAGCTAATCTGGTGTGGATCTTCCTCTTCCATCCTAAATCCCCTGTGAGTTGCTTACCTCTGTAGCTTGAGCAACTCTCCAGGGATTTAGGATGGAAGAGGAAGATCCACACCAGATTAGCTTTCTTGTCTTCCACTTCCAGGACTTTCAAATACTAGCCATGGTATTTTAATATAGCCTATGGAATCCTTATAATGTTTAAAATCCTAGCTTAATGAGGGCCCTTAAAGAGCATCTAATCCAACTCTTAATTGCACAGGTGAAGACACAGACCCAGGAGAAGCAGGGACATGGCCAGAGAACGGTGGCAAGGTGGCCATGAGCCTCAAGTTACACATCATCCCTGCATTTAGGAGCGAGGCTGGAGAGACTCACACAACCTGTCCCTGACTCCTTCCAAGGTCAGCTTCATTGGTGTGTGAGCTGGAACTGGGCCTAGGATGAAAGGGCCCCTAAATACATCCAGCCAGTCCCAATCCAGGGCCAGATCCCCACACTAGGGAAGCAGCTTAGTGGACCGAAAGAGTACGGAATGGGGTGTCCATCCTTGGGTTCCGCCCCCAGCTCCATCCCTTTGTAACTGTATGATCTTGGGCTGGATTTGACCCATGGGGTCTCATTTGCTGACTTCTATTCTAAAGCACAAATCTGAGCCTGTTGCATTCATGCTTAATGCTACTTCCTGCAGGCATCAGACCCTTGTCAATATGAACCTTGTCTACCTCATGTCTTATTTATTTATTTATTGACAGAGTCTTGGTCTGTTGCCCAGGCTGGAGTGCAGTGGCATGATCATAGCTCACTGCACCCTCCAACTCCTAGGTTCCAGCCATTCTTCCACCTCAGCCTCCCGAGTAGCTGGGACTACAGATGTGTGCCACCACGCCCAGCAAATGGCTTTTATTTTTTGTAAAGATGAGGTTTCATTTTGTTGCCCAGGCTGGTGTCAAACTCCTGGGCTCAAGCAGTCCTCCCGTCTTGGCTTCTCAAAGTGCCGGGATTACAGGCATGAGCCACCGTGCATGGCCCTGCTTCATTTCTTGACATGGGCATTTCTGCCAATCCCTAGGAGCTCTCTGCACATTCTGTTTCCTCTGTCCCTGCCTCTTGCCTTGTCATGTCCCATTCATTTTATCCCCAGAACACTGTTCTTTCACATCTTATTGGCTTGGAGTATTCTCTTAACCTAAAGTCTGAAAGTTTCCTTCTCCCTTCACCTTTAACATGTATAAGTGAATGTCACAAATATGTGTTGTGTGCCCACCAGTGGCAGGGACCAGGTCAGGACCCAGGGAAGCAGGAGGACATGGCTGCCTTCCTGGAGCAGACACATAATTAGAGACCTGCAACGATGTGATGATGGAGGAGAGGATAGGCTACTGGGAGGATAGAGGAGGGCTGGGCAGAGGGTAGATGTCAAGGAAAGCTTCCTGAAAGAGGCTGATGCTAAGCTGGAGTTAGAAAGGCACTTAAGAATTAGCCAGAGGAGGGTAAGAAGGAGAGATGGAGTATTTCAGGCAAAGCAGGCAACGTATGTGGATGAAAGGATTCTCAGAAGCGTTCATGTTCACATATCTCTGCCACTGCACTGTGTCCTCCACTAGGCTGTGAGAGTCTTCAGAATAACAATGCTTCCTTGTCCGTTTATGGAGAGATAGCATAGCTTAGGCCAGGGATGGACAAAGCATGGTCTATGGAACAAATCCAGCCTGATGACTACTTTTGTATGGTCTATGAGGTAGGAGTGGTTTTATATTTTCAAATGGTTGGGAAATCAACAGAAGAATAATATTTTAAGAAACAAAAATGTCATGCAATTAAATTGCAGTGTGCATAAATATCATTTTATTGGAAGCCAGCTGTGCCATTCATTTATGTATTATCAGTGGCTCTGCATTTGAGCTATAGCAGCAGACTTGAGTCATTGTGACAGAGAAAATCAGGCACATGAAACTCAAAATATTTATTATCTGGCTTTCAACAGAAAAAGTTCGTCAACCCCTAGGTTAGGCTGTAGAATCAGGCTACCTAGGATCAAATGCCAAACCCTCTTCCTCCTACCTTCGTGACACTGGGCAAAATACTTAACCTCTCTGTGTCACTGTTTGCTCATCTGAGGATTAATTTAGGGCTCTTATGAACACTGGGTTAACATGTTATTAAATAGGAAATGTTTAGAATAGTGCCTTGCATGTAGCAAGCACTCAATAAATGTTTATTATTATTATTGTTGTGGCTGCAGAACCCAGTGGCAGACCTGGCACATTCTCTTACTCACAGGGTGTTTGTTGAAAGAATGAGTGAGGAAGTAGGTGGCTGAAGGTGTGTTCTAAAGACGCTCACCTGTTTCTGTGAAGCCTTTCAAAAAAGTAGCAATGGGAACCCTGGCCGCACAATGTCTATTCCACTTGTCTTTTCCTCTGGCCAGCATCTCCAGAGCATCTGCTAGCAATCTGGGTCTTGTGGCATTTTTCTCCTTGTGCTGTTAATTTTAAATGAATTTTCAGACTGTGGATGATGGAGGAAAAAGCAAAGGGTGGGGGAGGGACTCCGTAAAGCATGGACAGAAGGGAGCCGCAGTTACAGAGTTTAGACACAAGAGATCACGTTTCCTGAGAGCAGAGCCCCCCAACATAAACAATTTCTCTAAGAAAAAGAAAAAAAACAATCATTTCCTGGAGCCCCCTCTTGGGTCCCATGGGGAAAGGGTCCTCTTTAGCGTTTGCAACTTGTTCCAGCCTCCCTGGGAAGCCATGCAGCCCGTGAAACAGAAGGGCAGCCTTGCTCATTTGTAAGTGAAATATCTTTGTGGCTACAAGTCTCCTTTGTGGTTTGGAATTAGGTGCTTGTCCCTGGTGAGGCATTTGTCCTTTATAAACCAGCCCAGAACACTCTGAGCATCTCCAGTGGCACTCTAAACTCATTCTTCAGGGAGCAGTTTTATCTATAAATTGGGACACTCCAAAGCTTCCGAGCCAAGCCCAGTCCTGGGTCATTACAGACCCTGCTTCTCACAGGTTTAGGTTCCCACATTTACCCTAATATTAGTTTCTGAGTTCTTCAAAGGACATCGTGTGGATTCCTGTCTGCCTTATCGATGTATTGTCAAAAGCTAGCAGAGACCAGAAGAGTAGGTACCACCAACTATGTGTCCAGTTGGAGGGAGGGGGAGAGCACTTGGCAGTAAAAGAATTCTTTTCAGTGAACTGAGCCCCCAGAGGCCAAGCCCTAGCAAAGGAGAAACATCGCAGCCTGTGGGCCAATTGGTGATCATATCATGTTTACTTCCACCTCCGTTCCTTGTTTTCAGATGGGAAAGGGTGCAGCGTGTGACTCTTATTCACTTACCTTCCAGTACATCGAGAACTGGAATCTTGCTTCAGTAGTAATTACCATGATTATAATTCCCTGTGGAACTTGTAGGGTGAGCTCCAAAAACAATTCCTCAAGCTTGTCAAACCACTGCGTCGATTTGCTTATGAAAGGCAGTTCTAATCAAAAGGGGGTAATTACAATACTAAGTGCCAAGCCTTGCTGTGCAAACTCTTGAGTCACAAGATATTAAGCTTAATTGAACTCCATTGAAGGAGGCATGCAGCATCACGCACTCAGCTTTCCAAGTTGAGACGAGCCCAAGCTGAAAACTTCACTCCAGGAAAGTGGACAAATTACCTGATTTATTAGCCATTCCATAATCACAGTGTTATGTAAGTCAGTGCACCTGCCATAGGAAGCTGTTTTCTTTCTGAAGTTTTAATGCTGTAGGGGTTACTAAGTAAAATCCCACCCTGCCTTATAAAACTCTCAGTCCTTTTTGGCTGTAACCCAGCACTGAGGTCTGGCTCTGGCCCTGAACCCATTTATTTACTCGTTCATACATTCATTCAATATATATTGAGATTTTTAGTGTGCTAGGTGCCGTGCTGAGCATGGTAGAGGCTGAGATAAAGAAATGTAACATGTTCTATGTCTTCAAGAAACTCACCGTTGGTTTGGGAGGTTGGGCTCACAAGCAGGTGATTAACCTACAATGTGAAAGTACTGTAATAAAAAAATGTTCAGGAGGAGCCGACAAAGGAGTGTCCCAGCTTACCTTGGAGAAGTCAGATAAGGTTCTGAGGGGAGGTACCACCTGACTGATTCTAGAAAGATGAGTAGGTGTGAAAGGCTGTGGGATGTTCTGAGCAGAGGGACCAGCATGTGCAAAGGTGTGACAGGGTGAAAGAACTCTACATATCATCATATCTTACATATCATCAAGAAGTTACGAATACTTCACTGTGATTTTAAAATGATGTATACCTATACATGTACATATACACAAGCAGGTGAACAGAGGTTGTGAAGAGGCTCAGGGAAACAGGGGCCAGTAATAAGATAAGCCTTGTTGGTCATATTAGGACCATCCCCAAACCCTTCTCCCAGAAAGAGGGTCAGAATCCAAGTACTGTGTTTTGGGGAATCTACATGAAAATATGGAGGCAATCACACAGACTTCACACACTCAGACCCTGACACACACCACACACATGGTCGCAACCTCCTCTCCCCACATGCACACAGGTGATCTTGCTGGATGTGGCAGCAACCAAATGGATATGTACCGTTTTACACACAGAGGAAATGACCCAGGTGCCCTCAGGAACACACCCACATCTTACAACACAAGTTCAATCTGGGGCTCATTAGCAGCAAAGGAAGTTTTCCCCTAATATGAGCGGGGTGATCAATCATTGCTAGCTGATGGATTGCCTCACTGATGAATATGCCATGCTTACAATCACAGGCTTTCATTAATAATTTAATCATCCTTCACTTTAGCTAAGATGTTAAAAAGAAAGGCACGCACTTGAATCCGTTTATTTCAGGACTTTTGATTCTTTTGTTTTTAAGAACAGGAAACCAAAGATTTCAGGAGGAGAAGAAAAGAAACATTTATTACATCCTCTTGGTGTTCTATGTGCTTAATATTATTTTAAAGCTAATTTTCTGAGCAACACTCGTGGTGGCTAAATTACTATTTTCATTTTGAAGGTGAAGACATAGAGGCTCAGGGAGGTTAAACAACTAATCAAGGTCACCCAGAGTGTAGATCAAGGACTGAATCACGCAATAAAAAGCTGCTTTTTCTTCTGATAATAATGATAAAAATGAAGGAGGACAATTACAGTATTTTTTATCAAATAAATTTTACATATTTTCTCAAGTTAATCAACTTTTATTTTCATCAAATCAATTATGGACCTGGTTGAGATGCAGACCACAGCAATGGAAGAATAGTAGGTGTATGTGTTATTGCTTTCCTTCCACAAGAACCTGAAGAATACATGTCATGCCAGCTGGCTGGATCCATAGTGCTGATAAATGGCAACCTTCAGAAATGAGACCTGTTGTGCATCCTCTGCTGAATACACTCTGGGGCTAATGACGCCAAGTTCATGAGCCTGATCTTCTCCTAATCCATTTAGCTTCACCATATTCTTCCCTTGACAGCTTGCAACAGAGAGGCTAGAGAGAAGGTGTACTGTTATACACAAATGCATCTGTCTACAAGAGTAAGCATTCCAAGTTTGGGGTCAATGACCAGCATATCAGAACCCAGCACAGGCCTAATGGTCTGAGACAGAGAGACAGACCATCTGGCCATTCCTCAAGGCTGCAGATTTCCAAGGTAAAACTTGGTATTCCTCTGCCCCTTTGGGGTTAGAAACAATTGAAGCTCTTTTTGCTTTGATTGTGTTAGAAGGGTAAGAGTTTTTCTTTAAGCTCTTTGAATGAATAAGTAATTGCCCAGACATTCTTTTTTTTTTTTTTTCCACCTGAGACTTTCCTTTTGTTACTGAATGAGTAGCACCAATAATTACTGGCACTTTGCTCATTACTTCCTAATGTGATAAGCAATGCTAATCTCTGTCCTTATTTAGAAATACTTCTATTTGTGTGCACTGTTTAAAAAGAAACTATGAGATTTCATTTTTATTTCTCTCCATTTCAATTCTTAGTGGGTTAGAATACAAGGAGAATATGTTCTTGCCGCTCCTGGCTAACAGTTTAAAGCCTGACTAATACGATTCCATCTCAGGAATAACTCAGTGCTGTGGAACTTTTCCTTGGGAGGCTCTGGGAGAGGCTTGGAGATTTGGCAACAAGGTTACACTAGGTCATATTATTCAGACCTTTCTGATAGCAGATTTCCTGAGAGGCTGGTGTCTTTGATTGGCCTGTCATTTCCAGGCTTTGATAGGGTGGAAAGAGCAGTGAGAGGTTAGTCAAGTAACAGTGCTTCTAGACTTAGTGACTAGCTAAGTGACCTTGGATAATTCATGTCCACTCTCTGGACTCCAGTTTTCTTCTCTGTAAAATGAAGGGCTTATGCCAGAAGTTTCCTCATAGTTATGTTATCAGAAGTTTAGCAATACAGCAAACATTTATTGAGCATCTACTGTGTTTAAGACATTGAACTAAATACTGCAAATGAAAAGGTGAATCACAGCTAGTGGTATCTTCTGAGTTTTCAGAAACTAGAGGGAAAAGCAGATACTGATGGTGCTAACACAATGTGTATGCCGTGCTAGAAGTCTATACCATCCATTATTCTATGAAATATTCTCCATGTATTCATGCACGTGGATAAACTGGCTTTTGAATCAATGGAGTAGAAGGATGTTAAGCCGTACGGGTTTTCAGGACTGGAGTTGGTGTACAAGCATGGACAGATTGATGACTTTGGGGAAACTCATTCAGTTCCCAGTATTATTGTTGTTTTTACCTTCATGCAACAGTGTTCTCCATAAAAACAATAGCAAGCCATGCAGATAGAAGTTCTGTCAACAAGCCTGTTATTAATTATTATCATAATGATCTAAACCAACCTGCTGAGCTTTTTGATGTTTGCTCAGCTCCATGGATTAAGATGAAAATCTGGGTGTGATCTCTATCATTGTTGCATTAGGATCCATGGCCCATTAATCTCAGGCTACAAATAACCATAGGTAACCTCAAATATACACATTTTACCCATGGGCTCTATGCACTACTTCCGTGCCCCCTGCTCTGGCTCCCACAAAACTTGAGGCTTGAGGAAGCTTTTCTGGGTGAAATCTAGCTAGAATGGACTTTCCCTTGATTCCGGAGTCATCCAAAATGTTTTCCAAGTGTTTCCCTTCAAGTTGAATCCCCAGTGGCCATGGAAACTTGCCAAACAAGATACTTTCCAAGACTAATATCTTGACAACAAAATTTGTAAAAGATGAAAGAAAAGGCTGGGGGAAGGCATCCAAACATCAAAACTTTACGCTTGAACTCAAGATCTAAACACAGAGCAAAAAGATGTCAGGGGACTATTTAAGCAGCTGTGAGGTTAGTAAGGGAGACCTGGGTTCTAATTTCAGCCCTGCTCTTGCTTCGTGTATGACCTGGGGATATGGTAGCTAGGACCATAGGATTTGGAAACAAGCACACTCAGGTTAAGAGATCTGTAACCTTGCTCATATAAGTTAATTTCCCAGTGCCCCTCTGTAAAATGAGAATATGAATATATATGCATATCTCCTTCATAGGGTGATTGTGAGATAACGGTACTTCTATAATCATTGGATATAAATTGGAAGGAAGTTGTCTCACAAATGTGAGCTGTCTGTGAGCACAGCGTGAAGGTACAGAGAGTGAATACATCACACTTGTAAGCTCTGTCATCTCTGTCCACTTTTCTGGCTCCCAGGAGCCAGCAGAAAATACCTCTTCCAGCAGAAAATACCTTCTCCCAAGACTCTATGACACAGCTTCCCTTACCCCAAGAATACAATCACGCTGAGGGGCTAGGCTGGGGGAGATATGGTCTAGCCTGGAGTTTGGGCTCCCCTGGGTGGGTGATCTAGTGAGGAAGTCAGGTAGTTCACACTCCAAGGGTCTTTCCTAATGACAATTATTTGACTTTTGCTATCTTGATCAAATTATTTATATACCTCTACCAAATCTCCCATTAAAAGTTTCCGTGACGGCTCTCACTCTTCTTTAGGGCAGATATCAGACAGGGCCCAATGAACTTTAGTGATTTTGCAAAGAGTCTTGGGATAACCACCCTTACATCTACCCCGTGATGACACTTTCTTATGTCAGGTCTTTGTTTTTGTGCAGCTGAGAGACAAACAACAACAAAATAGCCCTAAGAAAGCTAAGAGTCACAATAGCAGCAAATGAGAAAATGATAGGAAGACAAAGTCTCCAAAAACCCAAAGTTAAAGGAACATTCCACCTTTTAATGAGTATGAGAGTTTTGTAAACTGTAAAGTGCCTGTGCACATAGATGTCATAGGTGCAGATGGCCATTGTGAGGTAGGCGCTCTCGGTCTCATATTTGGGGACCTGAAAAAATGTACTTAATGTACTTCTTGGGAAAACCTTGAAAATCTAATGGATAGCTTGATTTTAAGCTGTTTTAGAACTGATTGAAGGAAGACGACTCCTTTCAGATAAGCAAAAAGGATGTCCCTGAGACTTTATCTTTTTGGACCTGACCTACCTTTTCCCAGGCCCAGTAGAGTGCCTCACACAAAGGGGGCATCCCATGAATTAAGAATCTTATTGTATTGTATCAGTTTATTGGGTACTTCCTAATGATCTCTCACATTCTCTTTTATTCCTTTTCTCCCGCTAACCACACTCAAATATCCCTTTTGTGATTATTTATGACAGAGCAGCAATATAGCTCACCTTTGAGTGAACATGGACTATGCAAACTGTGATATGCTTGGTGACTCCTTTAAGTCAATCAGAAATTTATTATGGCAAGCCTGATCTCTTAAAGAATGTCTCACTTTACATCTCCTAATATACACAGGTTGCGTGTGTGAACACCTGCTCATGTCCCCACATTTTATGGAAATGACACTGAATCATTTTGCAACAAAGGAAGGGCTTTGGATACTTCTTGGAGGTGTGTCTCAGTGACAGGATCTGGGCAAACCAGTTGAATAGGTGCACCCCTAAGCAACCAGTGGCCTACTCTGGAAGGCACTGAGTTCTGAAACCAGAAGGAACCATGATTACAGAAGTTCCTAAGCCTTCCTACCTATAAGGCAGAGATGCTGTATTCTTCACAGCAGAAAATCTAGCCACATGTATAGAGGCTGCTAACCAGAAGATGGCCTATTGTTGAGCAGGCTAAGAACTACTCACATCTTTCCATTTAGATTCTCTTGGCCAAAGAGCCCTTTACAGAGCTTCCAGTCCAGTGTTTTTTGTCTTCTCTTCAAGGCAGTCCTAGAATTACCCCAAGCTGCCTTAGAATAAACCTTAGGGGCAAGAAAATGGGGCTCAGTAAGTTCTTGGGGTTTCTGTTTCCATACGGAAACTCTGATTTTGTTCTCTTTTATATCTTGGGATTCTTTGAATCATTTATTTTAAGGAAAGAGTACTTCTGCCTAATAAAAGTATTTAAAAAGAATTCCTCCCCACCCACCACCTTTGTTTTTTTTTTTTTTTAAAGGCAAATTGGGTACAAGAGATGAAAAGTGAAACTGATCCCTTTAACAAAGACTTCCATGTTGCCAAAGTCAACCCTTTTTCTACTTGACCTCTTGGCAGCATTCGATTCAGTTTATCCCTCCCTCCATCTTGAGTTGTTTTCTTCTCTTAGCTTCCATGACAATGCACTCTCCTAGAGTTTGTCTTCCAGTACTGGCTGATTCTTCTCTGTCTTTTTCCTGGCCCCCAATACTCCAACTCCAAAGGCTGGCCTTTTCAGGGCTCTGCACTGAGACTTTGTCTCTTCTTCAACTATGTACTCTCCCTAGGAATCACATCTACTCTCATAGCTTTAAATTCTGTCCTCATACAAGTGATTCCTACTTGCATGACCACACCTTCTGATCTCCTCTTACTGGACTCAAGACTCGTATATGAACTTTATGTCTTCTCCACTTGAGTGTGTCAAACTAGACATTTTGAAGGTGGAAATCTTGGTCTCCCTCCTCCCCCAACCCCATCTATACCTTGTCCAGCTGTCCCTGCCCAGTAACTGATGACCTTCCCTGTCGCCTGGCATATGAACTGGAGTAATAGTCCTGTGTGTTGAATATGTTGCCAACAGGACTGCCCCTGAAGCATGGGCGAAAAGTTAGAATTTCTTTCCCTCACCCTACATTTAACCCATCAGCATCAGGACTCTAGTTCATAAACATACATCAAATCCTGGTCTACAGACACTATCTGAACTTGTGCTGTTTTTCACCTACATCAATGAATAGCCTCTTAACAGGTCTCATTGCTTGTATTCCGGTCTCCACTTCCCTCATAATCCATTCTCCCTATGCTTTTAAATATGTAAATCAAATAATATTCTCCTACTCAAAACCTTTCAGCCACCTGTTGCATATATAATAAAACCACCATTCTTCCCCAGGCCTGTGGAGCCCCTGCCTTCCTCACTGACCTCATGTGGAACGACTCCTACATTCACTCCCTGAGCTCCAGGCACACAGGCTTTCTTCTGATTCCTGGAACATCCCAAGCTTGGTTTTACATCAGGCTCTCGTAAGAGAAGCTGCCTCTGCCTGGAATGTTTTTCTCCTAAGTCTCAAACTCAAGTCTAAATATTACTGCTGGCCTCCAAAAAAACTTTCCTTGACTTCCTTTTCAAATGTTGCCTTCCCAGGCACTTTGTAGCATATTTCCTCCTTTTAATTCAAATACCTATTATCTAACACTTATTTTTTCTTTAATTGCTTATCATTTAATGAACTGTCTTCCTCCCATCAAAGTCCATGAGAACACGAATCTTGCCTGTCTTGTGCAATGCTTTTCCCCAGCCCCTAGAACAATTCCCAGCACATGATTAACATTCAATGGGTATCTATTGAACACATGAATTGAAAGTGACTCTTTCAAAGCCACTTAGCCAAAGAACCAGGCTGCCAAACTCCCACGTCAGTGAAGGACTCATGAGTTGACTTCTAGAGTCTCTGTTCAGGACACAGCGTTTTATGGATCTGTGTAATGACTTCCTTCCCGTTGAGCAAAGAAATGAAATAAAGTTGCTAGAGATATAACCTGTAGAGTTACGGGAATATTTTACTGCCTAGAAAATAATCTACTTATTCAATAAACATTTATTGAGGGCCTATTACGTGGAAGTTAGGCGCCAGGAATATAAACATGAACGAGATAAAATCTCACCCTTTTCTGTAGACAAGGATAGAGACATCTAAGCATATGGTGACAGTATTAACATTTTAGTGGTCATAATAATAGCCAGTGCTTACTGAGCACTTAGCAATGGGGCACTCTTCTGAGGACTTAAAGTACTTGGCACATTTATTTCTATGTTGTATATACTACTCTTCCCCTCATTCTGCAGTTGAGGAGACTGAGTCATAGTTTAGGGAATTTGCACAAGGTCAAAGACAGCATGTGCAGAGCTGGGCTTTGCATCCTGATAGGGTATTGGGGAGCATGTTCCCTCAGCAGTGATGCTCTGCTGACTCTCTCCTACAGGCTGCTGGGAGTGATGTGGGGACACAAGAAGGAACAATTCTCTCTGTCCTTGGTGGCGAGGGAGATTCAGTGAAGAGTTTGCTATGGAAATGACCTTTGAGCTTGGTACTTGCAGGTTGAGATGGTGTTTCCCCATAGGGAGATGTTGTAGGGGTACCCAAGGTAGAACAGCTGAGCAGAGCCACTGAATTGCAAAAGGGCATAATTGTCTTGGAAACCTCGTGGGATTTGGTGGGGCTGGCACATCATGAGTAGTAAAGAAGAGATGCGAGGTAAAACTATAGAGAAATGCAGGGGCCGTGATGAGAAGTTTCTTCTATTGCAGATGAAGAATGAGTTTTACACCCTTGGCAATGGGGAGCAACTGGAGATATTTAAGCCGATGAATGACACATTCTAAGTGCTTTAGAAAGGTCACATAAAAGGTGGATGGGAGAAGGGGAGAGAAGTCAAAAGGAAACTATTTAAAAAGTTCTTGCAGTGGTCCAGGCAGGAGATGCTGAGGACTCGTGGGGCCTCAGGCCCCTGTCTCCTAGGGATGAGAGAGATGCCCCTAGTGGTCTAATGCTGTGTGTGGAAGGAGAGAGAGGGCAGTCACCTGGGGTAAACTGAGGGTGTTTGCTGAGAGTGGGTACAGGCCATTTCCCCAGCCACCAAGGAAGTCAGCACAGTTGCCCTGGCCTCTGTATAGCTGCCCCACCCTTTGACTCCAGCCAGCTGTTGGCAGGACTCTGACACAACCTCCTCACCACTGCTGTGGCTTCAGGCTTTGATAGGAAAAGGCTGCTGTCCTCTCGGTAAGGGCTGTGCCTCATCCAAGCACAGAAGTGATGTCAATGCCTTTCTGTCCTGCCTGTCTCAGAGTTCTTTCAAAACAGGCTTTAAAAACATGCTGAGGTCACAGAGAATGTGTTAAGTTGTTTGGTGGATTATTATCATTTTATCACTCTTGTGATTGGCTAGAGGAGATGAGCTCTTCAGTACTTAAACAAGAGAGCATGGGAATTTCCATGCTTTAGAACTGATAAATGGAAATAAAGAAAAGATCAGTAGCAAGTCCTTGCCTTCAGAAAGAACAGGACCCCTAAGTTTTTCCCATAGTACTCAAAATCAGTAGAAAGAAGTTTTTGGCTTTTGAATTTTAAATAAATTCATTGATTTTAAATAAATTGATCACAATAAATTTTGCATAAGAAAGAAATGCTAAATAAAAAGAACTCCACTCCACCTCTGCAAAGGAGTTGTCCTCTATAATGAAGAGCCAGTGGGAGCCAGCTGTGGTCAAAATGTCCTCAGTTATTGTCCTGGTAGCAAATGGAAATTGTCCTTCCTTCAACTTCTCTTCCCTCTCCTCATCTGAACATTTTCACAGGTGCTTACTGGCATCCCAAATTGCTCTCCATGGCAAAGTCTTTCAGGACAAAATCTAGGAGTTTGTAAGATGAGTAGCTGGAAGTGATATGTTCTTAATGTTCCCTGCTAGGTTTTAAAAAATTATATTGTTGGCCGGGCGCGGTGGCTCATGCTTGTAATCCCAGCACTTTGGGAGGCCGAGGCGGGCGGATCACGAGGTCAGGAGATCGAGACCACAGTGAAACCCCGTCTCTACTAAAAATACAAAAAACTAGCCGGGCGTGGTGGCGGGCGCCTGTAGTTCCAGCTACTCGGAGAGGCTGAGGCAGGAGAATGGCGTGAACCCGGGAGGCGGAGCTTGCAGTGAGCCGAGATCGCGCCACTGCACTCCAGCCTGGGCAACAGAGCGAGACTCCGTCTCAAAAAAAAAAAAAAAAAAAATTATATTGTTTTTTTTTTCCACTAAGCACCTACTTGGAAGACCTGATATTAACTTTATTTCAACTCTTGATCCCAATGATTAAAAATATAATTGCTATCAATATAGTTATTACAACAAAACTTCACTGTCATCAACTTGGTTGTATACTGTAATTTTATCCAAAATAACACATTTGTAGAGAGCTGCAGATGTTTTTAGACATACAGATCTTTTACCAGCTTAAGGATTCCATGGACCTTACCATGTTTGTGAAGATGTGAGCTATGATGCTGGAGGATTTCGGTGTGCTGAAGAATTTTTGCAGCACACTAGACATCTTAAAATGATTGCAGCTAGTTGCTTAAGGTGGAAGTGTTTAGAAGTGTATTCCAAACACAAGTTACAGGAAATATTTTGAGGCAAAAAATTTCCATTGTATACTAATTTTAGAATATGGCACATAGTTTTGTTTTGGAGATTTACAGTACAATAAAGAGACTGTTCTGTCCAATTCTATTTAAACACAGCATTTGTTACACTTTTATTGACCACAGAATCATAGTGTGCATGTGTGTATGTGTGTGCAACAATGTAAGAAATCTGCAATAATGATTCTCTAAGGTTTGACTAAAAAAAAAAAAACTGCAAGGCACATGACTATAACCAATAAAATGACCTGTGAATGGATTTTTCATTCAGGTTCTGTTGCCATTAGCTCTTAGAGATCTTTCTGAACTTTGGGTAGTCAGTTGTAAGTTCATTCGTTCATTCTCATGACTTTCTCCAGCCTTGCTGTTTGCCATACCATGGCATTTTTCTTCCTTACCAATGTTCTAGGTTTCTGCCTACCTCCAATTCACTCTCCACTTGCGGGTTAGTTGGACTCCGTCATCATCAGGCTCCTCCCACTGCTCTTCTAGGTCACAGCTAAACAACTGAAATGCCATTCCAGATGTTTCTCAGATGACTTTGTCCCCACACTCTTTGAACCAGTTGATAACATTCAAAGTTATTTTATTCTCGGAATGCCATCTTCCTCAAGCTTCAAAATACTGAACCGCCAAGGTTGTTCCTGATACATCGGCCACCCCTTCTCTGCCTCTATACATTTTTTTCTGTCTTCCCTCACTCCAAATAAAGTAAGCTACTATCTGTTAAGAATCTGTTATGTACTTTATATATTTTATCTCATTCGATCTTCACAATGGAAATCAGATGTAGGAGCCCCCTCTTACTGTTAAGAAACCAAAACCAAGGATCAGAGAGCTCGAGATACTTGTTCAAGGTCACGCAGCTAGTAAGTGGCAGGATAAGAATTCCCATTTTAATTTCTCAAACACCCATTTCTGTGTCACTTTTTCTACTCCTATATCTCAAACAGGGCATGGGTACACCTCGGTGAGAGAGTAGGCAAAATTGCTGGTCAGGTATGGAGAATCTACGACTATCTACACCACTTAGCGTCATGGAAAAATAGTAAATAATATATTTTCAAGGTGAAACAAATCAGTCCATCATATGAGCTAGAATACATACTTCAAAAGAAATTTTAAGATGGACCTTAAGTCTACAGTGGAATGTTGTAACTCCCAGGGATGTTGGTTCTTGCTGACTGACACATTCTGGGCACTCAATATAGCCATTAGCAGCATTAGCACCATTGTTATTACTGTTTTTACTGTGTCCCAGAATCTGTGCTCAGATGCTGCAGGTAAGATGGTGGTAGATAAATTTGACGTGGTTTCCACCCTAATGTAGTTCACACTCTAGTGGATAAGACAGGAAATCATGCAATATATAATTGCGTACTGCAGTAAGTGTGGGGAGTTATGAGAGTGCGTAGCAGGAGGAACTGATTTAGTGGTGGGGAGGAAGAGGCAGGAGTGATGAGGAAGGTTCCCGAGGGCAATGATAATGAACTGAGATCTGAAGAATGAGTGGAGTTAAGTGAGTGAATTAGGATGTGAAAAGTGCTCTCCTGGGAAGGACCAAACTATACAAAGGCTTCTGAGCATGGAGTTTTGCAAAGACAAAAACACTAATGTGCCTGGAGCCTGGAAATCAAGGTGCAGAGTGGCTGAGGATGAGTCTGGATAGGTAAACTGGACCTAAGCCAGGTATGATATTGTAGACAGCAGTAGGAGACTTTGTTTTGTCCTAAGACGAATAGCAAATTGTTGAAGGTTTTAAGTAAAGGAGTGATGTGCTATGACTTAGGCTGTTGTGGGGAGAATGCTTTGGGATGAATGGCAAAAATGGAATGGCAGTGATCAGTTAAAAGTTCTTTCAGTAGTTCAGGACTAGGATGATGGCAGTGGAGGCAGAGAGAGATGTACCAATTTGAAGATATTCAGATATAAGAATGGCTTACATGTAGAGGGTGACAGAGAAAAAGGTATCAAGGACAATGCCTGGATGTCTAGCTTGGAGAGTTGTGTGAACAATGGTAACATGCTTGAGGCCACCTAGTTAGTAACCAGCAGGGTCAGGCCTGTGACCCAAGGCTTGAGTGATGGCCTGTAATACATCACAGCTCTTCCTGGTGGCAGGGCTTGAAATCCTTCTGCTCCAGTTGAGATATTACGTCCTTGCATACGGCCCTCATGAAAAAGTTCTTCTAAAATTGGAAACTTCTAACAACCTTGGACTTGGAGTTAAGGTTTCTTAGATTAAAATTCTTGTAGCATGAGCAGGTCACTCAACATCACTGAGCAAGCATCCTCATTCAGTTCAACACACATAGTCCAAATACTTGTTTCAAAACGAATTGCTGTGGGAGGTAGAAGAGATGGGTTCAGTCTGCAACAGAGACATCTTCATGTGAATCTGGGACCATTTCTGGTCCTCTCCTCAAGTCACACTCCTGTCTTTTCCTCTATAGGTTGCTTCTGTGGTATGGGAGCGGAGAGGAGCTTTTGATTGAATGCATTTTTGCTGTGCAATTTCAGGTGAAGTCAACTGTAATTTCCTGCATGTTAGCGGCCTAGGAAGTGTATAGTGATGACAAAACTTGCCCCTTAATCTGTCCCTCATCATCACCAGGTGAGCTACTAGAACGTTCTTTGTGCTGAGATCTGGAAATAAAAATATGGCTAGTCACGAGTCTAAGGCAAAGGATCTCAAAGTTTCTGATGCATAAGAATCACTGGGATGGCTTTTTAAAACACAGATCTCTGGGCCCTACTAACCTAGAAATTCCAATTCAGGAAGTCAGGATGCAACGAAGAAATCTGTATTTTAGTAAACTTCCAAGATGAATCTCAGGCTGATGATCTAACTGCTACATTGAAAGAAACATTGGCTTGGGGGTTGTCAATTTGGCTGTGATTCCTTAAGGGTAGAAACCTTGTCTGCTTTACTATACCAAGACCTACTTGGTTGCTCCATAAACATCTGAGTTAAATTGAAAAATCTTTGAGTTTTTCCAAATTGAATTACTATGTTGTGGCCTAATTTTTCCTCCTATCCATCACAAGTTAAATTTTTGATGACTCTGCTGTTATTTTAGGGACAATGCATTTGAGGGACATTCTCAAGTTTTGTATTGATATTAGAGAGGGGTGAGGTTCAGGAAAATTTGTGTGTGCATTTGCATGTTTGTGGGTGCATGTATGTGTGATACTAGAAGTTTATGGAAATCCAAATGTACTATCAAGTAGGCAAAAAGGGCTTGGGACTCCCATTTGTGAGAACCTGCTACTGATGGGACCCCATTCCAATTCTACCATTCACTCAGGATTTGAAGTTATATTAAGTTATGAAGATATATAACTAAAATTAAGCTAGGCCCATGCTGAACCAGGCACATATCTTACTGCTGAGACAGTCTCCCCAGGCCCAGGTAGCCAAAACTCCAAGAGTCTCCTCACAGCCCTGGCCCTGGAGGTATCTTCCTGAGGGCTGTTCAGCTACCTTTGACCACATAGGTTTTTATTCTCCTTGCTATGCTTTCTCATCTGCAGCAGCTCATCTGTGCATTTTCTTTGCTTCTTTTCTTTTCTTTCTTTTTTTTTTTTTTTTTTTTTTTGAGATGGAGTCTTGCTCTGTCACCCAGGCTGGAGTACAGTGGTGCGATCTCGGGCAGTGCAATCTCGGCCTCCTGGGTTCAAGCGATTCTCCTGCCTCAGCCTCCCAAGTAGCTGGGATTACAGGCACCTGTCACCACGCCCCTCTAATTTTTCGTATTTTTAGTAGAGACAGGGTTTCACCACTTTGGCCAGGCTGGTCTGAAACTCCTGGCCTTAAGTGATCCACCTGTCTCGGCCTCCCAAAGTGCTGAGATTACAGGCGTGAGCCACTGCTCCCGGCCTCATCCATACATTTTCTTCCACACCTCCTTCCAGCCAGTATTAAAATATTCTTCTGTTTGTGAGAATCAAATGTTCCAAGGGCTGGAGCAGAACATACCCATCAAGCTTGCTCTTCTAACCTCTGCAGGCATGGCCCCTGACCACCTTTCTTATATCACTCATGTCCTGACACATTTTTAGAAAGTAAAATTTGAAACAAATCATACACTTGGTAGACATGTGATTTCAACATATCGTGTACAAGAGGATGTTCGTATAGGAAACTCAGGGTAAAGAGCAGGCCTTGAAAGTGAGAAGGAAAACAGCTCTAAGGGACTAGTCATTTCCCTCATCCTAACCAAAGTACCCATTAGTGTTGACCCTCATTGCTTAACCCTTCTATTCCCCCAGCCACTGCCCCACATCTCACTTCCAAAATGATTCATGCTTTCTGAAGGAATCTGATTTTGCCCGTGACCTTTGCTTGATCATGGGACCAACGTCAGCTTACAGAAGTTCACCAGGTGGATAAGAAGAACTTCGGAAAATGCAAAACCACGCTTGAATCCTGACTCCTGCCTCCTCTGCATGAATGACTTTTGATGAAATCTTCCACTCTGAAAAATACCTTTGTGGTGCTCTCTGCCTTGCAGATGCAGATGAATATCAGAGCAAGGAGAACTGTGACTTAGAGAGACTTGGAAGCCTGTTTTATGTTGGAGCAGGCCCTATGAGTAGGATGTAGGGTTCCTGGCTTAAAGAAATTGTTAAGGTTTATTTTAGCATCAGAATTTCTGCTCCTCCTTTGAAAAATTGGATTTTAAATAAAAACACCTCCATTTATTTTTCTTATTTGTATTCTTTAACTTTCAATATACCAATTGTATGTCTGAAGGCTCTAAGGGCATTTATTGTGTAGGAAACTCATATATGTGGAAAGCCATTCCATGCGGTTTACTGAACAAATGAGACAGTGAGTCCTAGTCTGAATTGAAGGTTCTCTAATGCTGACAATCTTCTCCTAGTGCGATGTTCCTCTTGCATTTGAATCGAGATTTAGTTCCTTAAACTGAAAGCTACTTAGCAGCAATCTCCTCCCAT
Source organism: Symphalangus syndactylus (assembly GCF_028878055.3). NCBI lineage: Eukaryota > Metazoa > Chordata > Mammalia > Primates > Hylobatidae > Symphalangus > Symphalangus syndactylus. The sequence goes on along the minus strand of NC_072425.2, from coordinate 36,998,777 downwards.
TTTTCTAATTTGAGCTTGGCCTTCAGATGAATGTAAAGCAATTTCAAGGATGCCGTGGAAAGAAGCAAGAACAAGTTTGTTGGCCAACTTTCCTTGGGTGTACAGGCAACTGCCACCCACCCCCCATACTCCTATGTCTGAATCTAGCCCATGTTCAGAACACCCTTTCCTTCATAAGTCATTAGAAAAAGAATGGCTTCTCCCCGCAAAGGTCAAAGCTATTGCTCAGATGTTCCGTTTACTAGCGAGATTGACTTGAAGAATATTCTGGGCTCCACCCAACCCCACATGGGTAAACAGTGCACTCTCATGCAGAACAGGAGGGAAGGAATCTTATCAGACAGGATTTTACTGGCCAGGAATAAACCAATGATTTAACCTAGACAGTATGACCCGAGGAAAGAAATTACTATTCTGTCAACCCATTCCAGCACCAGCTAAAGTATCAAAACATCCAGATTCCTAAGTGCTCTCAAGTTTGGCTTAGAACATTAGTCATTTATTGAGAACTACTATGTGGCTTATGCTAGGCTGGGCACAAAGAAAAATGAGAAAACATGTCTTAAGTGCCTTAGAACGGCGCCAGGATCTGACTCATAGTAACTGTTTAAAAATGTGATTATTATTACTATTATTTAAATCGTTTATTGTTCTTGTTGTTACTGTTGAGTATCACAGTTCCTGGGTAGGTTTGCTCTCTTGTGCCAGTTGCATTCGACATCACTGACATCTCTTCTTAGACCTCCCTCCTATGAAGTTCTCCTACTTACTGGACCCCAACTTCTCTGTTTTCTCCTCTGATACCACCTCTTGGCTTTTTCTCTACTCTGAACCCATGGTGGGGTGGAGATTTCTGAGGACTCGTGGATTCGCTCTGGTTTCCTCTGCCCACTCTTTTCCCCTGGGTGCCCTTCCGCCCTTACTGTAGCATGATGATACTTTCCAAGCCTGGCCCTTGAACCCAGCCCTCCCTCCCACTGTGTTTCCTCCCACTGTGTTTCCAGATGATAATAATTTGACTGTATGAACATTCAACTGCTTCCAAACATATTCATCTTCTTGCCTCATCAGCTCCAACCTGCAGGAGTCCCTTTTTGTCAGTGGCAACCTTTATGCAGCTCCCTCAGGTTTACAATTTGGGATTATCCTTTCCTAGCAGTTTGCTTTCTTCTCTATGTTGATTCTAACAATTAGCTCTTCAAATTTCTATTATAGAAACAAATGTGTATATGTAATATGTATATATATTATATATGTAGTATGTATACATATCATATATAGTATGTATACAATAGATACTAACCTAATTATTATATAATATACATAGCCTATGTGTATATATATAGACACATTTGTTTTTTGTGATAAATATATTATGTCTATTATCTATCATCTGTCTATGTATCTCTCTGTCTCTCTCTCTCTCTCTGTCTCTCTCACATATTATTCCATCGTTTTCTTTCTGGTTTCACTGTGGTCTATTCTGGATGATGACAGAAACCTAATTTCTCTCCCTCTAGTCTGTGAGCTTCTTTAGGGCAGGTACCAATAATTATATGTCTCCATATGCCCCAGAGTCTGATAGGAGCTCCATAATATTTCCTGTGTATACATGACCAATAAATGTATACATGAATGAATGAACTAGCATGCTGATCTTTCTGCCACCAGTTTTTCCCTCTCTAGCTAGTCATGCCCGCTGCAAGCATACCTACCTCCTGAAAATTCCATCTTCATCCTCTTACTTCCTGGCTCAAAAATATAACTGGCTCCCCATTACTCTTGAGGGGAGCTTTCAGACCACAACCACCCCACTATTTTGATGTTTTGTTCAATGCCACCTCCTACTGTTTTCTGCGTAAAGCCTAATGCCAGGGAGGTTGGACTCTCTCAGGCACTGGATCAGTGGATTTCTGTATACTGATTCTTTGTAGATCCTTGTTTATGACTTTCTAACCTTTCTCTCTGATCATCCATCATTCAGTGCCCACCTCTCGAGACCTTAGCAACAATATAGCCCACATGGACACAGTCGCTGTTCTGAACTTCCCACATCTCCTCTGCTTGTCTCCTCATCAAATGCTGTCCTGTATTATTATCTGACAGTAAATTTATCACATCTTGAGACTAGGAGCCATGTCTTATGTTTCTTTTGGATCTGCATCATTGTTAAGAACAAAATTGATGGCCCTTGAAGTCTTATCAAAGTGAACTAAATGCAACATTAATTTTACAGGAGACTGTTCTTTGAAGTGTAAAGCTGAGCTTGGCCTCTCTTGTTTCCATCTAATCACTAAATTTACTTCTTCACATATGGAGCAGTCAAAGTCAAATTTTTGGGTTTCCAGTATATCTTGTATAACATGTAGATCCTAATCATGTGACAAAAATGGTAGTAGCTGAAATATTTGGGTGCTTACTATACTATGTGCAAGGCCGTGTATCAAGGATTTTAATATTTTGATTTAATCATCTTGAAACTCCTGTAAATTTTATTTACCCCACTCTGCAGATAAGGAGACATACCAAGGCTTCAAATATTCATCAAGCCCTGACTCAATTTCATGCCCAGTGCTATATATGCTAAGTATATTAGCATATATAGTAATTAGTAATTAGCCCTTCCTCTGTCAAATGAAGGCTGTGACCAACCCTGCCCAGTGTCCAAACAGTGTCTTAAAAATAATCTCTGTACCTAACTTCTACAATCTTGCTCCTAATAACCTATCTCCCCTGTTTAATCATGAGAAAATATCAGCACATTCCAATGGAGGAGTACTCTAGAATATACCTGACTAGTAACGCCTCTGAACTGTCAAGGTCATCAAAAAATAAGAAAATCCCGAGAAATTGTCACAGCCAAGGAGATACAATGATTAAATGTAATGTGGTATCCTAGATGGGATCTGGAACAGAAAAGGCTGTTAGGTAAAATATAAGGAAATCTGAATAAAGTCTGGACTTTAGTTTATAATAATGTATTAATACTGGTTTATTAATTGTAACACATGTCCCATAGTAATATAAGATATTAACTGGAAAACTGATTATGGAGTATATGGGAACTCTCTGTAAGATCCTCTCAGTTGTTTTCTATAAATTAAAAACTGTTCTAAAATATAAAGTCTACTAAAAAATAAGGGTCATGGGTGACTGGCAGGTTGGTGGGGCTGATAAGGTAGGGAATCTAAGCAAAAGAGGCCATTGTGTTGGATGACAAAGCGAGGAAGATGGCGAGTTTGGTTTTAGAGATACTGCCTTGGAGGGTCTGCTAGGAAGTCCAGATGTCTGATAAGCAGCTGAAGAGCATGATTTGGAGTCTCGGGGTGGGGGCGGAAGACCTGGTTTGGAGACACTTGGGAGTCATTATGCACATAGGTGGTAGTTGAAGCATTTGATGTCCTAAACACCATTTTGGGGATGAGCAGCCAGCAACTCTGTTATTACTGTGTGGAGGATGAGGCGGAGGAGGCTGGGGGAGAGCCAGTTTGATTATAACTGCAGAGCAGCTGGAGCCTTTCATTGTCGGGGGGCCCAAACCATCCTTGTGGGCACAGATGCTGTGTTTTCCCTCATTCTGGAAGGCATTTCCTGAGACAAACTCTGGATATGATAATTATGCTGGTTAGTAAGTTGATCTAGCCTCAACTGCATAGACAGGGATCCCACAACAAAATGCCTCCATGTTATCCAATACATTGGCTTTTCTTAAAAAAGAAACATTTTAATTCTTTCTTCCATAGTAGATTTAGGGTAATTACGTTAGATGAAACTATTTTGATAACCATCTTTCCTGAGGATGCAGCACCTCTGTAGCTTTAAAACCTAAGTTAATTAGATATCTGATGTTAACAAAAGCTTCCATTAAAAAAAAATTCTCATAAGCTGCATCCCCCAGACTCCTGCTGTAACAGAGGAGTCAATGCTAAATACAGCTTTTATCATCAAACTGGCATTTTTGTATAGTTAATCATAGACGTCTGCTGCCTCTGAGATGGAGCGGGCACCCCCACTCTACCCCCAAGGATGAAAGACCCGTCAATGTGGTAAAATCCGTGTTTTTTACATGACAATTTCAGAGAGTTGGGGCTTACATACACTAAGATATTAACTTTGCTTGGCATTCAAGGACTATCAGCTTTGTGGGGAAAGGACATGTCTTGGAATTATAAAGGGGATAGTCTTAGTTAACTCTAAGGTAAATATCCAAGTGAACATGAAAGGATTTATTGAGTTACCTGGAAATGACCAGGCTTCTAGAAGTGTTCCTAGCAACGGATTCTCAGGAATGTGATGCCTCCTGACAATAAACAAATAAAACTTAGAAGAGATTGCTTTATTGTGTATAAATCTGCCCACCCCACCCCACCCCACCCCAAACAGACAAGTACATACATGCATACATGAGTGCTTGCACGGGCACACACGCACACCTTTGACCTCCAAGCTGGGCAACACATCAGCTCTCTTCAGTTCAGAGAAAGAAAAAGTTTATAGCTGGAAAGACTGCTGGGCAGCCTTAGCTCCTAGAAGAAGGCAGAGTGGAGAATGGGAGCCATGACCACAGGGAACTTGCATCTGAGCTCATATCCACCTCTCTCAAGCTCTGTAATCTCAGGTGTGCTACCTAGTTCCTCTGAGTCTCAGGTTCCTTTAATAAGAAATGAAGATAAATAGGCTCACCTCAATTCAGTTAATACATACTGATTTTTTCCAAGTGTCACACTTTGCTGGAGATACAATGGTGGATAAGAAAAACACAATTGCCCCCCTCAGAGACAGAGGCATTTCAGGATTGTTGCTGTGCATATTCAGTGATACTGAGCATACACGTAGCATGGCACATGGTTGCTGAGAAAAAAATATTAGTGTGCTTCTCTTCCACCCTAAGATGAGCAGTTGAACTTGAGCAAACGATAGTCTTAACTATGGGAAATTTAGCAGCACCAGGCCTAGGACTGAAGGGTATTATTTTACAAAATGTCAGAAGACTTTAATAGCAAAAACATTGAAAAAGCCAATGGTCTTTGGAATCATAGAGAGCTAGCCCGGCATCTTTGCCTTGTCCCTTACTAACTATATGTCAGTGTGTAATTTGCTTAATCTCTTTGAGGCTAGATCTATAAATGAGATATTGTTAGAGATACCTACCTGAAATTGATGTTACAGCTAATAAAGGAAATATTACACATTAAAAGCGTTTGTTAAAGGGTAAAATGATATCCACATGTTAGTTAATATTGATTATTTTCATTATTGAGTAATCACCAGCCATGACAGCACTCCCTGTGTGGTGTCTCTGGGGCTGGTGTTCTGGACTGAGGGATTGCAGCATCAACGTTACCACATTTCACAGGGTCCAGAATAGCATGGATCACTGGAAAGATTTATAAATAAGTCCCCCACCTAATCAGGAGCAGATCCAAGGATTCTGACTTTCTTTGGAATAATGGCAGCGGAGACTATGGCACAGAGAGGGGGCCTGGGAATGGGCTTTCTTAAGTTCCCATGAGCAACATCAGCAGGACTTCTGATCCATGGTAGATGCCACACTTGGTCTCTTTCTCAGTTGACTGGATCTCTGTCCATTTCAGAGATTGAGGAGGAGAGCATATCAACAGCAGAACTGATCGCCATTCTCAGGAAAATTCCTCACCAGCAATCATCCAGAATCCCCATGTAAGGCCAATTATTTTGGGGTCGAAGAGCCCAAGGTGGGTTCCAGGCTCTCTTAAGGAAGCATCACAAAACCTGGGGAAACTTCATAATCTCCACAAACCAACATTTTAACTCTAATAGTCTTGGAGTCCTGAGTCACTCTGAAGGGTTGGGGGTTGGCTTCAATATTTCTCCCAGGAGGCCATAGCATGTTTTTGCAAATAGACTCACGAAGAGCATCTCAGATGTTCCAGAGTTTTTCAAGGGGGTTGCAGGAATTCCCCTGTGCTACAATAATGTGATAGAACCTACCAGGGCTTAGTCAGGCCAAACTACCATAGTTTCATCATACAGTTTCATGCGGCTCCACCTTTGAACGTGTTTTCCCTCTGCTTAGAGGAATTATTCCTCCCCGTGCTTTCCTGCACTACCCTATTCATCCTTTAAAACCTCATCTCAAAGTCCCTCTGTGAAGACGTTCCTAATTTTTACCGTCTCTCTATTCCATCAACAGACTTGGCTTCAAATCTCAGGACGTGGCCCATTTAATGAGTTCTCAAGAAATGATTATTGTTTTCTCAAATTCTTGGAGTTGACCTGGTTTCTTCTCCAGCCTCTGACAATCAGACCAAATGCAATGCAGGCGGCTAGAAATCAGCTATGCAGTTGTGAAACCTGCAATTTGAAGCAAGATTCTTGATTGCTCAAATGAGAGTTATGTAAGCTTTGTTTGCATGGTGCAATGGGCAGGAGGACCTGACTGTGAGCAGAGTTTTGGAGGCTATTTCTGGTGTGACAGCACCTCTGCTTCATTTCCACCAAAACCATCATATCTCCCAGCCCCAGTAGAATTCCTGGTTCAAAGTAAGCACTCAACACAGATCTGCTGTTTCAGGGAGATAAAACAAGCTCAGTAAGAAGAGGATCCCACAAGGCTTTCCCAATCTTCTCTACAATACTTAGTGACCCATTTGCAGAAACCCATCCTGGCTGCCTGAAAGGCCATTTCCCCATCTTAAGATAGTAATCAGGACAGAGGAGGGAGGCTCATTATTGATAACGAGGCTGACTAGCAGTAGGCGTTTGGTGAAAGATGCCATCACAGCTCACAGTGGTTATTGTTGTTTTATCATTATTACTATCAATGTTTTTCTTTTGCTTTTTTATGGTATGAAAATTATTGCTTAATATTCTTGGAAAGCTATTTTCACTCCATATTTTTTCCATTTCCTTTTTCTATTTGGATGTCCTTAAAAAATTCTACCAGGAGAAAGGGCTCAACCAAGGAAAATTAACACTAGCATCCCTATACATCAACTCAGGCTAAAGTAGAATAAGGCAAATCCTTAGTCCTGAGATGTGGAACTGTTAACAGGCCATGTTTTTAGATCCATTTCAACCCATCTCAATGCCTCCTTTCTGAGGAGACATTTCTTTGCCCCTCAACAGAGGTGGCCTTTCCTCCTTCACATCTCGTTTTTTCTAAATAACATTATCATAGCTGTTTATGTGTCCTAGTACTCTTAGTGAATTAAGAACTCTTTGATTTTGGAGACCATAGTAATTTTGTTTGGTGGAAAAAACAATGCTCTGGAGACAGATGTTTGGGTTCAAACTTTTCTGTGATTGATTAAGTGTGTGACATATAAGTTACTCAACCTTTCTGAATTGATTTCATCATCTATGATACATGGATAATACAACCTACTTTGCAAGTGAGTTGTGATGATAGAGTAAGATACCATGAATGGAGGGCTTGGCCATGCAGGTTAGTGCCGTGGGATCACACAGCCTCCCCACTAACTAGCTGCTCAGCCTCGTCAAGTTATTTAACCTTCTAAGCTTCAGTTTTCTCTTCTGTAATATCGGAGAACCGACAGATTCCTTCTCATAAGGTTTTGAGTGGATTGAAGGAGCCAATAGATATGAAGAGCTCAGCACAGAGCTTGACAGAGAGTGCTCAGTAAATGTCTGTTATCAGTGCTTCATTAATTTTTTTTTCCCTCTCTCCACCTCAGTCTTCTGAAGCATCCTACCTGATGCCTGGCAGAGAGGCAGTAGATATTGTTGAACTAAAACCATGTTGTGTTGCGTGGAATGTCATATGACAGCTTGGATGGTCATTTCCCCTGCTCTCGTGGTTGTTTCAAGGATTTCCTTGAAATAAAGTTCCATATTTAAAAGGAGAAATTCAGCTAAAATATCAAGAATTAGCTACTTTAGAGGAGAAGGGAAATAAGCTTATGATTAAACACAGAAAGGGGGGAGAGAGAGAAGGAGAGAGAGAGAGAGAACGGGAATTAGAGATTAGAGGCAGGATGACTAAATGGGATAAGACAGGGTCAGGGGACATTCTGACAGAGGTAGAACGAGGTAAAATTTGCACAGGCTCCTCCTTCGCTCATCTAGGATCCCTAGAGGATGCTGGATGTTGGAGACAGGGTCATTGTCCCTAGATTGGTGGTGGTAGTTGGGGGATAAAAGGGAGTGGATACATTCCACACTCTTCACCTCACCAAGAAGCCTTGGCATCCAGGAATCTGTGACCAAGATGGACCCAGCCTCATAAGAACTGCTCAGAAGAAACCTGGTGAGGTCCCTGCTTGCTCCATTAGCCAGTGGTCCCAGTGACCCACAGCATGCTTCTCCAGAAACCACGTGTCCTTAGTCAGAATTGTTGCCTCTCAGAGACTTTGGGGGCCCTGGACTGGCCCCTCCACCCTTGGTCTGGCAGCAGAGCCCAATCAAAGGCAGTTGCTGGGCTGTGGGCCGTGGCAGGCTTGGCCAGCTCCCCCTGTGTCCAGTGAGTCAAGCACAACCTGCAGCCGGCAGAATGACTGAGAGCCTGGGATCTCTCCTGCAATTAGAGCATGTAATTGGAAAATCTCAGACATTTTTATTTGGGAGAATTCTTTTCACCAAAACCCAAGCAATTCTTAGAAACCATCCAGAAATCCATGCCTGCAGCAAAGTTTTCCTTTGTCTCAGAACCGGCTCTGGAAGGAACACTGTCTTTCTTTTTTTTTTTCTTTTTGAGACGGAGCCTAGCTCTGTCACCCAGGCTGGAGTGCAGTGGCGCAATCTTGGCTCACTGCAAGCTCTGCCTCCCGGGTTCACGCCATTCTCCTGCATCAGCCTCTCCGAGTAGCTGGGACTACAGGCGCCCGCCACCACGCCCGGCTAATTTTTTTGTATTTTTAGTAGAGACGGGGTTTCACCGTGGTCTCGATCTCCTGACCTCGTGATCCGCCCGCCTCAGCCTCCCAAAGTGCTGGGATTACAAGCATGAGCCACCGCGCCCGGCCACTGTCTTTCTTTAATTCTTTTGTTTCTAGACAAAATAGAAATCTGCTCCTACCCTGGAAAGGGCTTTGAGGTCAAGGACATATGAGTTCACAAAGGAGGTTTTATCTTATCAGAACATTCTACCAACAAGTTAGGTAACTGCTTTGAATCCCTCACTATACCAAATACCATTTCCTTAAGGAAGTCACAGGAGACACAATCGGTTCATTCACACATGATAGCTTCAGATTTTTGAACATTGTAGTTTTGGATAAAATGCAGTTTAGCTTTTCAAGTCTTGCTAGTACTGTAGGCCACATTTCACTTTATTTTTTTACTTAAAAATCTTCTAAGAAAATATAGGGGCTTTGTAGTCCCTGCTTCTGAAGGATGTTCATGAAATACTGTATTTGTGGTTTGCTTATGGTGAGCAAAATTTCCTAACTTCCCTTTCACCCACAATCTCATCCTGGAGTTGGGCTTGGCTCTGCAAACTTCTACTGAACAGAAGGTCCTCCTCCTACGGCCTTGCCTCCAACGGGTCTTGACTATTCTCTCCTCTGCCACAGAAGTCCACTGCGTCCCTTCTTATTTTGCTCACATTCACTTACAAGTCCCGCAGTGGAAACAAGCAGTTCCCAATGCTTTTTCTTCCTTTAATTTTTATTTCTAGTATAACTTATTTCTTTTCCTGATTGATATATAATATATATGCAATAAAGTACACAAATTTCAGGTGAATGGCTTAGTGATTTTTGCATACACACACACATACACTTGTGCAAGAATCGCTCTAATTAAGACATGGAACATTCTAGCACCCAGCTTCCTGCATGGCTTCAGCCCAGCAGCACCTTCCATCAAAGGTAATTGTTATTCTCAGATTGGTTTTACTTGCTTTTGAGGTTCATGTAAATGGAATCATACAGCATGTACAGTTTTGTGTCTGGTTTTTCAAGTTTTTCTGCTGGGAATTCACCTTCTTTGACATATGATGGGCACTGAACACATACTCAGTAAAATGAATGTGTAAAGGCTCCATGTATGTAGCTGATTTTTGAAAGAACACCTCTTTAAAAGAAAAGACTTTCAGGGCCAAAACCAGATGTTCTCTAATAAGAAAAGCAAAGCCATCAGCGAAACCATTGCTAATAGGTAACTTTTTAAAAAAGAAAACTATGAAAGGCATTCCTCAGTCCTATACCTACCTCCCTGCCACCCCCAGTGAGGGAATTACATTATTTCTGGTGAGAGGTTCGTATTGATCTCTCTTTTTTTGTATTATTATTTTCAAAGAAGTGCCTGACACCACAGAAGTGCACAGCTGTGAAGTGAGATGCTGGCTTTGAGTTCATTCATGTTGCTGTTGCCGTGAGGGTGGCAGAGGGGATTCAGGTAAACCTGTTCAAGACAATTCCTACTTGTGTGTGCTTGGAGAGTTATTCAGCATTTCAGCCTCAGTTTGCTAATCCATTAAAAAAAGTTGAGTGGATTAAAGGAAATAATAGCTGTAAATGTATACTAAACTATAAAGCACAAAATAAAGATTAGTTCTATAAACTAGTTGTCATGGTTAATTTTATGTATCAACTTGGCTAGGCCATAGTGCCCAGATATTTGGTCAAACATTATTCTGGATGTTTTTGTGAAGGTATTTTTAAAATAAGATGAACATTTAAATAGACAGACTTGGAATAAAGCAGATTGCCCGCCATGATGTAGGTGGTCTCATCCAATCAGTTGAAGGTCTTCACAGAACAAAGACTGACTCCACTGAGCAAGAAGGAATTCTGCCAGCAGAATTTTTAATGGATTTTTTAATGGATTAGCAAACTGAGGCTGAAATGCTGAATAACTCTCCAAGCACACACAAGTAGGAATTGTCTTGAACGGGTTTACCTGAATCCCCTCTGCCACTTGAACTGAAAATCTTCCCTGGGTCTCCAGGCTGCCAGCCTACCCTGCAAATTTTGAATTTATCAACCCAGTTCCTTAAAATAAATCTCTCTCTCTCTCTCTATATATATATATATACACACACACACACATATATACACACACACACACACACACATATATATGTACATATCCTTGGCTCTGTTTCTCTGGAGAATCTAATACACTAGTTTTTCATTTAGTTTATTGATTCCAATGTCGTCTTATTTATTTTGTCTCCTTTTTTATTTCAGATGCTATCTAGCTTATTGCTTCTTTTCTAAATTACTAATAAACATATTGGGACCATATTTTTATTTTTTCTATGGTTATTAAATTTATTTCAAGTAATAATTTTTCTTCCTATTGTTTTCTTGGCTATCTTCCATGGAGGGGTAGCTTTTTGCAGACACACACGTGTTGCACTCTGCGTTAAGTTGTTAGTGACATTTAGTGATGTTACTTCTTACCACTCTGTGGATTTTCATGGATGCCATGCTTGTTGGTCATGTATCTAGACCTACTGGCTCGCCATTGGGCACATCCCACCCAAGCACCATGTTTAAATTTCCCTAGAAGTTTCAGTAGAAACCCAGGACACCAGTTGTACTGAAACTGAGTGAACCCAGCTTTGTCTGATACCTAGAATCCTCCTTCCTTTCCACTGTACTGAACTGATAGTGTGAAAATGGGGAAATTTCCTGACATTTCTTTGGTTCTCTCCTAAGACTAAATTTCACTCCAGACTTCTTTCCTGTAGTCCCTTTCTGTTTTACCTTTCTTGATCATCTCAATCTGAGGGCACTCCCCAGCAAAGGGTGAACCCAGTCTCATCTTACTATTCTATAGTGCCTGTGGAAAGGCAACTGATGGGATTTGAGGGAGAAGTTTTATCTTCTTCCCTTATGGTGAAAGCCTCACCCCATACGATGGCCAGTTGTGTGTCTGTAATGACCACAAAGTAGGTCAGAGTGCTGTCAAACAAAAGGAAGTGAGGCCATTGTGGTCTGTGTTTTTGGTCATAGAAAATCTTGTTGATGTTCTTGGATAGCTTCGCTGACACATAATTAAGTAAGGATTTTTAAAATTCCCACGTGATTGGATTTCTTTTCTATTGCTTTATTATTTTCATTTCATTTTGTTAAATCATGGCTTGAGAATATGATCAGAATTCCAGTTTATATTATTGAGTTCATCTCAGGCTGCTATAATCTCACTTTTTCTTTCTCCTTTTCCTCCCTCCTCATGCTTTTCTTTTTTTGAAGCAGCTATGGTGGGATCAGGAACCATTTCACAGACTTTAAATGTAGTATTTCCTGACATCTATCAAATCTATACAAACATTTTCCTTTTTTTTCTTTTCTCTCTTTCTCTCTTCTTGGTAACCGGAGGGAGTTCCCAGGTCTTTGATTCCTACATTGGCCTGATATTTACAGATTCTAGAGACATGTTGATCTAAGCCATTTGGTCGAGTATTAATGGCATGATTGGCATCATTTGTGGTGTGCCCTTGGGTGGTGACTTATCCTCTCCATACTTCGCTTTTATCATTGTAAACAAGGGGCAATGAATATGCATGTTTTGACGGGGTTGTGGTGAGAATTATAAGTAATTTTTTAATGGTTCATTACATTATTAGCTTTGAAACTGGCAGATACGTAACGTATATGCTTTAGTGAATATCAAATATTTTCTTTAAAAGAAGAGAATAATGTTTATGTGGTACTTGCTGTGGTCTGAATATAGTAGGTATTCTATAAGTGGTAGCTACTATTGTGGTTATTACAAGTTTGAATCGTGGGCCTGTGTATGAGAAGAAATGTCTGAAGCAAGCATTTAAAGGACTCCGTTAATTTACATTACATCATAGGATACCCAAAGATGCATAAATAGCAAGTTCCCAGCCCAGTGAGCTTAGAGTTTAGCTGTGGCAGCACATAAACACAGCTAGCAAACCAGGGCATATCCAGTCTACTCTAGACTATTGCTTCCAAAACCCTTATGCCATAGTACACGAAGAAAATAAGAGCATTTGTCCAGTGTAATAGAGCAGGTGGGAGGGGACCTGGGGGGTGTCTGTCTATACGGGCTTGATTTTTTTTATCACGATTTTTTTCTTTATGTTATGTAATTACAACAAAACAGAGCATCTTAAAATTTTTATTAAATGTTAAATTTATATAAAACTTCCAAATAAGTGGTTTTAAATTCTTCCATGACAAATTAAGCTTGCTTTTATTAATATAATTTTAAAAATGTTACTCTTTCTGCTTGAAATGATGCAAACAATCTCTGACCAGGATATTTTAATGATGGTATCTTCAAATTCTTAATCCTATTCCAGAAACCTTTCACACATAGATGATTACAATTTTTAAACACTTTTATAACAATTCAAAATTTTCTACAGTTGAAATTATATTTAAAAAATCTGATAGCACTTCCTTTTTATCAGTAAATATTGGATTGTTTGTAAAAATAAGAATGGATTTCAAATCCAACTGAACTTTTTAATGTAAAGGTTTCAGAATAATGATGATGCTCTAATTTGTATGATACACATTCTTAGAGAAGACACTGTTTAGCCAGCTAGTAAACCACTAAAAATCTCATCAGCCACAAGTGAAAAGAGATATCCAGTATATGTGAAAGGAGAACTTGGGGCTGCTGCTTGGAGCTCCATCCAACACGATCCACAGTTGGACCTCTTCGGTTCTTCGTTACCTGATTGACCACACCTGAGGCTATTCCCCTGGCTCCTTGAACATCTAGAACGGCAACTCCTCCAGCAGCTAGCTCCATGTATCCTTACCCATGGGACAGTCATCTCACACATCCAAGGCTGAGGACTGAACATAACCCACAGCCCCATGTGTTTGTACACAGCAGATGGGTCATTACAAGTTATGGTGATAAGGATTGTTGTAGTGCCTTTGATTATGTATATCTTTACCTGCACAATGGATTACAGTTTCATAAAGTTGGGACATACCTAAATAAGTGTGCCATACATAAGCATGCCTGCCATTTATATATGTGAAGTAGTAGGAGATATGTTTTCAAACTATTGGTACGGAGGCCAGAACTTGAAGATTGGTGGTGAGGGAGGTGACTTAAGAGTATCAATTTGAAATTGCTTATTCTACAAATGATCTCTCATTTGGGATGTGATCCAGAGTCAAAAGGAGAGCTTCCTTCTGGTCAAATAGAGAATTTAGGTGTATCTATATAAACCCCCACCTTCTTCCAATGCAAATAAGTCAGATCCCATGACCTCCAATGGTAGACAGAGCCCCCCTTCCCCTGAGAACCAGTGCGACTTGACAGCACATTCTTCTGGGGACCCAGGCTCCTCGCCCTCTTGCTCTGTGTCATATTCTCATCAATCATCATTTTTGGTCCTTCATTTCTATTTCTTTAGAATTTAGAATGAATTCTCCAATTTAAATTCTTTAGAATTTAGGACTAACAATATTGGCATTTTAGAGCAGGAACTAGACTTTCCTTTGAAGTAAAACAAGTATACTATTTGGTAAAACAAAAATAGAGGGCTGAGCTATTTGGGGGGTGACAGGCCCTACTCTGAAGTCTCAGGTTTAGATTAAGGTTATATTTTCTCTGGAGGAGTGGGCAAAGCCCCCTCATGTACTTTATTCACTTGAAGGATGTATTTTTTTTATTACCTTCCAAGGCTCTTGAATGGATTCAATATAGATTTCCTTGGAGAGAGAACATAGCTTAGTAGTTAGGAAGTGGAGTGTAGGTTCAAATAGTCTGGCTTTAAATCCCCACTTCACCATATCCTAAATGACCCTGGGAAAGTAACTTAATCTCTAGGTCTCAGTCTTATCATCTGTAAAATGGAAACAACTCGCATTTGTCCTTTATTCCGTATCATAGCATTTCAACTTTGGCACCACTGACATTTGGGGACAGATAATTCCTTGCTGCACAGGGGCTGACCTGTGCACTGTAGAATGTTTAGCGGCATCTCAGCCTCTACACACTAGAAGCAGTACTCCTGCATCCCCCAGTTGTGAGAATTTAAACTGTTTTTAGACATTGCTAAATGTTTCCTGGGAGGCAAAATTGCCCCTGGTTGAGAACTGCTACTCCAAATAGTAAATGAGAAACTTATAAAGCACATGCATAGCACATAGCATTGTGGTTATGACCTGCGTTCAGATCCATCCTTCATTTGCAAGTTGGATGACCTCAGAAAAGCCACTTAAACTCTCTAAGCATCATTTCTTCATTACAAAACGAGTATCATCAGCCCTACTGGGTCTATCTCATTGAACAATTGAAAAAAATCAAAGGAAGTCTCTAATATAAAAATGCCATGTAAGCCATTGAGAACTATCTGTTATGACACACTGTTACTGCCTGGTGAATAGTATGGTAGTGAGGCTGCATGGCTAGACCTCCCCTCTAATGTTCAAAGTGATTTGCAACATCAAAGTGCACAATACATTTTAGCTTCTGTTGTTATTGTCTCCATTCTACAGTGAAGAACTTGAGACTTGGGGAGGTAAAAGAACTTGCCCAATATTGCACAGCATGGTGCATGGAGATGGAATTTACTTCAGACCATGTAATTCCAAAGTTGGTGCTATGTTCAATACATTCATGTTTCCCAGTGAACATGAGTGCCATTATTAGAAATGAAAGCAGCACCTTTTGTTAGCAAAGGAAGTCGCCATTTATAAAAAGATGTCCGTCTTTTGGTGAGGGTTGGAAAAAGCACTACGGGACAACTGAGAATAAGATAATTTAGATATTTTTCTCCTGATTTTAATTCAGAAAAGAGGTATCCTTAGGGACTTGAAGATAGTTGAAAATGAAAGGGCAGAGTCAACCCCACCTCCATGCTGTGAATCATTCATTCACTTAAAGGGTTGAGTTGTACCTTCTACATCTGAGCTATTTTAGTTTTAACTTTGCAAGCCATGGTTATTCTAGCTTCCTAGGGAAAACCCCTCTGGCGCTTGCAGCCTCACTGGAGCCCTGGCTGTCATTGTGAACACCAGCAGTCAGAAGGTAAGTACTGAGGATACTGCTCCTCTTAGCTGGCTACCCTAAAGGCAAGTTCCTGATCCCTAAAATTCTATGGTCTGAGCTCAATAGCAACCATCTCACCCACTGCTTCCAAATGTACTCAGTTCAGTTGCCGCCTAGAGAGAATTTCTCCCTCTGTCTTGCCTGGCTTTGGAAATTGCACTGAGCCAAGGGTGACTTGTTGAACTCCTAATCTGGGGCTACATGATAATTGGAAAAGCGGCCTACCCACGGTGTCGCATTACATCCAACCATGCACCTCTTCTCTCCTAAGTGCCCTCGCGACACAGAATTCCAGGATTCCAGGTAGCTGAGGGGGAATGCAGCACATGAAGCTCAGCAACAGCCAGAAGATAAGCAGTTTCAAACTGATATTCTTTAAGTCCCCTCCTTAACTACCAATCTCAGTTCCAGCAGAGATTCAGCCACACGGAAAAAGAGAAATGTTTAGTTAGCTTGGGTACAGTGCCCTCCAGGAGGATGGATGCTTGACAAAGTCCCAAGTCCAAAGCATCAGCCTTGGAGTTGAGCTGTACCAGCTGTCTGACCTTCTACTAATCCTTGGGAAAAATTAGCTTTTTCATTTTCTTTTTTTCCAGATGATGAAACATCTTCAAAAAGAAGAGTAATTTAACCTCCAACTCTCTGTACAATCAGGTAATACTATTGTACTCAGTTGAGGTGAGAGGCATGGTGCATCACCCAGCACATGGCAGGGCACAGTAAGTGTTTGTTTGGCTTTTTTCTTTTCTCTCTTTCTCTCTCTTTTTTTTTTTTTTTTTTTTTTGACAGGGTCTTGCTGTCTCACTCAGGCTGGAATGTAGTGGCATGAGCAAGCTTACTGCAGCTTCGATCTCTCAGTAGATCGAAGGTGCTGCGCACCACCACATCCAGCTGATTGTTTTGATTTTTAGTAGAGATGAGGTCTCACTACATTGCCTAGGCTGGTATTGAACTCCTGAGCTCAAGTAATCCTCCCACCTCAGCCTCCCAAAGTATCTGAATTACAGGTGAGCCACTGTGCCTGGTCAGCAGGTGGTGTTTTGAGTCCTTCCTATAGTAACTGTTTGTTGAGCACCAACTACATGCTATTGTCCTGGGCCCGGCCCCAAGATGGTCATTAATGTGCACATTGTAATGCAGCAAGTATGGAATTTGCAACCAACACCCAGATCTTCCGATAAGTTCCTCTTCTTACCAGCATGCAATCCTAGGCAAGTCATTTTCCTTCTCTGCATCTCCATCTCCTCACCTGAAACAAGGAGAGAAGATTTACAACACTCATTGAGATTATACACCTCATGCAGTCCTGGCACAAGATATGAATTAATGTATTCGTTATTTCCTTCTTCCTTTCCATATGTCTGCATCAGTTACGTGTGCTAAGTACTCCAGACAGCTCAGAGATGGGAACTTTTGAAACTCTTCTGATCTAGTGCAAATGTTCTGGGGATGGCGAGGATCTGGAGAAATCCGGATACAGAGTAAATCAGGTTGGAGAGAGATTTTTTTTAAAGACATTGCAATTGCTTATGTGAGGAAGACAGAAGACTTCAGAGGAATCGAAGATGACTCCTAGGATTCTGGCTCGAACAACTAGGAAGAGGTTGATGTCAAATGCTAGGGAAGAATTCTCTTTTCCTCCTGTCTTAGTCAGTTTGGGCTGCCATAAAAAATACTATCAAAATTTATTTTCTCACAATTCTGGAGCTTGAAAATCCATCAAGGTGTCAACATTATTGGTTTCTGGGTGAGGGCTCTCCTAGCCACCTGCTCCCTGTGTGCTCACATAGCCTTTCCTTGGCGCTTACACCTCGGAGAGAGTGAGGACATTCTCTGATGTCTCTTGTTAAAAGAGCTTTAATTCCATTGGACCAGGACCCCGCCCTCATGACCTCTTCTCATCCTAATCACCTTCAAAGGCTGTGTCTCCAAATACCATCAATTGGGGATTGGAGCTTCCACAAATGAATTTTGAGAGAACACAAACATTTGATTCATCACACCTCCTGATGAATAAGAGAGAAATACTGATGCCAGGTATCCTAGTCATCTTCCTATTCCAATGGCTTTGAGCCTCTTTGATTATTTCAGGAGGTGGCTTGCGAGCCCATCTGTCTACACTCATTTATCTTTTCTTCCATAAGAAAGATAAAGGGGAAGAGGAGCCTCGGTAGGTGAGTTAGGGCTAAGCTATGAGTTCGTAGTGAAGACTTTTTCTGACACAAGCATAAAAAACTATATTCCTTAGGACCCAATCAGTGTGAGGCTTTGAACTAGAAACTGGGATGTCAGCTGAGTCAGAGGCATCCTTATCCTCAAGGATCTCACTGCTTTGTAAATGCATGGAGGATTTTCTCAGGAAGTTAGCTGTTTGGACTCTGGTCTCAGGTCATGAACATCTTGCCTCTGAATATGAAGGTCCTTAAGTGTGACTCCATCACTCTCCTGTCTAGGACTTCCTCAGGCAGGGGATGGTCTGCTTACCTGACCCCTAAGTGGCTTGTTAGGATGAATCATGTTCCAATTCTCTAAGAGGGTTTATGTGTTGCAAAGAATATTCTCTTTGATCTCATGGCTTACAGTGCATAGGCTTTGTCCAGTTAATCATGTAGCTGGCGTCAGGCTTTGCCAGTTTTTATTTCTTTGAGGCTTTATAGCATTTAAAGGGTTGAAGACTGGCCCTGTAGCCAACATGGTTTTGACTTCAACAGCAACTGAATCTTTTCTCCAGCTCTTTGATAGTAATTGATTAGTTTAGAAGTCCAAGCAAAGGTGGGACTTTCTAAAGTGGCCTCAGATCTAAGGGGTGATTGAAGGGGGGTGAGTCTTTAATAAGGACGCGCTCTCTCCTCTCCTCTCCTGAGTCATTCCCACATGGTTAAAAGAGCTCTCCCAATAAATGTGATTTTGCCTTAGTGCTTTCCATTTACAAAGTACATTCATTCCACTATCGCTTTAACCTCTCAAATCAGCCTTGAGAGGTAGAAGGAGCAAGGCAAATCGGCTTAATTTTGCAACAGAGAAATTCTAACACTCATTAAATGATTTGCTCAATGTCTCATGGGGTAGGATTTGTGAGAGGAGCTAACGTTTATTGAGGGTCTGCTATGTGACAGTTTCCTTGTAAACCCTAACTTATATAGTCTACAACTAACCCTGGGTGGGGGGTAGATATTATTGTGCCCAGTTGAAAGATGAAGACACTGAGTCATGAGACATTTAAAGAGCTATTTCAAAGCCTCCCAGCCCTTAGATATTAAGCCAACATTGACTTTCTAGTCTTCTGAGAGTCAGTCTGTTATGCTGTTTAAACTCCTCATGCCTGACTGTAAGAAGATAATAGTACACTATTTATGCTTAGTCAAATCTGGGGTAAGAAGTGCCGTAAAAGGAAAAGAGGCCCATTTTTCCTCTTTACAGAGAGATTTGGAAATTTGCTTTTCTTTACATATGAAATGAAAGAAGACGCAGAGACATGGACCAGCTGCTGCGTGTGCTTCTCTCTGAAGTCTGAGCCGAGATTCCCCTAAGTCTGACTGCATCGCTCAAGACCACAGGCCAGGGCAGCAGCCCCTCTGTGAAAAAAGCCGCCTTTTAACCGGCTTGTTCATTTTCTTCTTCTTGCACACTCTGTGGTCTGGCAAGGAGCATGGGGGCCTCAATAGCAAAGCCCTCACGACAGCAGTCCTTCTCGGTTCCCACTCTGAGTGAACCCAGCTCAACTTCTCAGGCTAACAGAAATTTTAATCCAAATGAACTGACAGAGAATTTGCTGAGTCCAAGAACACGCAGTCTCAAGGTCACTGGACAGGAAGAGAAGGCTCTAAAAGCTGAAAGAATGAGGCAAAGGCTTTCCCCTCGGCAGGCTCTGGCCTCCCTTCCTGACACTTCCTCTTGGGCTCTGTGAGTGTTTGCCTGGGGTTATTGGCAATGTCATCAGTGTCAACTGATCAACAGTGAAAGGGAGAGGAGCTAGAGCTACTGCAGGCTAGGAGCACACACGCTGGATCTCATCTCATCTCCATCTAACTCCTGTGTGAAGTGGGCTGTTGGAACCCCTTTCCCACAGTTGAGGAAACTGAGGCTCTAAAACGTGCAGTACTTCGTCTAAGGCAACTGGTTAAACTTGCATTTGAACCTGAATCTGTTTAGCTGCCAAACCTGTGCTCCTTCTACCACCCCACACTGTCCATAGACACGTACATAGCACTTTCTAAGGCTCCAAATACTTATCCCATTCTCCTGTCAGGCAGGGCCATTTAGATCCAAATCCTTTTTCTCCAATAGAAATGAGCAGTTTAAAGGCAATGACCGTCTTGCTCAACCCTTCATCCTTCACCAGACCCATCAAGAGGGCTTGCAAATAGTAGGTGCCCAGTAATTGCTCGTTTTTACTAAATTCAACATTTAAGTGCACACATACCCTGTAGTTGGTTCTGCCCAAAGACCAAACCCACTGGCTGTGGGTTTGGTTTACCCCAAGCTGTCTGATTCCCCCCAGGATAGGTAGTGGCTAGATTTTGTACCTATCCTCTTGGGTAGTGGGACTATCGTTTAAGCAGCGAACTTTTCCACTCTAACAAAGCTCTAATCAGAGGTAGAAAGGGAAGCTTGGGTATCTGGGGCGGGTTATATAGATCAGTGATTCTTTGGACTCCACAAATTCCCAAATCCATGTTTCAGGCTCTGTTTTCAATCTCCAAGCATTGTAGGCATCTCCTGGGGGCTATGAGAAGAATGCTCTAATTTCAGGACAGAGTGGAGCCTACAGCCAACTTGGCAAGGGCCAGAGGAATATAAATTCAGAGTGACAACTGAAGGAACATGGTTTTAATAGAAACATACTTTTATTTCTTCTCCGATCACATGCCGACTGTCTGTTTGCATGGGGAGCCCCAGGCTCAAATGAAAGTTGTCAGAATTGGTAATTGAGGGACTCTGCTTTCCCCCAAAAGCTCCCTGGTCCTCCAGATGACAACTTTGAGAGATCGCTTGGATGCTTGGGGACTTTGTGAAGTCAACATTACAGAGCAGCCAGAGCAAATGTAGGTATGATTTGTTATATGCCATGGGGGGAAATTCTGGCACAATACATTGAAGAAAATGTTAAGAAATCCCTGGACTGTTGGGCACATAAGAAGTGGCAAGGTTTCAAAGGTGAGTAAGACATCTTCCCAAGGAGCTTGTTCAATGGAGAAGACAGTACTCGAAGTTGGCTAAGGGGTACAAAATACATGAGATAGAAGGAATAAGTTCTAGTATTTGATAATACAATAGGAAAAATTAAAGTTAACAATAATTTATTGTATACTTCAAAATAGCTAAGAGAGAAGAATTGTAATGTTCCCAACACAAAGAAAAGATAGATGTTTAAGGTGATGGATATCCCAGTTACCTTGATTTGACTGTTAAACATTGGATACATGTATCGATATATCACATGTATCCCCAAAATATGTATACCTATGATGTATTAATTTTTTAAAGCCCTATAACTGTAATTCTTAGATATTGTAATAAGAGAGTAAACACAAATAATGAATTCATTTCAGTAGAAACCAAATATAATAATAACATAAGATGTGATATGGTTTCAAACTGTTCTCAGGCAATTGGTCCAACTTCTCATTTTAACACTTGTATGTACTATGCACTCCTTAAGGTTTGGGGAGAAGTTCTTGCAGAAAGGTCACTGAATTTTTATTGGAATAAGATAAAGAAAAAGAAATAAAAATAAAAGTTAAAATTAGAGTGGTGTATTAGAATGTCAGGTACTTTTGTGTGTGTGAAAAGCAGTACAGCTTAAGGATTAAGAACAAAGGCTCTGGAGCCAGGCTGCTGGGTTCAGATTCTAGTTTTCCCACTTACTGTGTGACTTTAACCAATTGCTTAGCTTCTCTGTGTCTCGGTCTCCTCATCTGTGAAAAGCAGAAAATGATGGTGTCTGCCTCATAGGTTACTGTGAGGATGAAATAAGTTGATAAAAGTAAAGCACTCCTAAATGCTATGTGGAACCTAGATTGGATCTTGGAACCAAAAGAGAACATTGATGAAAAACTCATAAATTCCAAATAAAACATAGAATTTAATTAATTTTTTAAAAATAATGATCCTGCATTAGAAATATTGTCTGTATCACAAAATAATACATCACTGGGTATGAGATGGGAGGTGGAGAGAAGTCAGCTCCACAGAGAATGCCTAGAAAGGCTGACGAGGAGTTTGCTGGGTGAACACAGGAAGATGGAGGCCTAAAAAAAAGAATGGAGTGTTTAGGGAATTAACGTGACGTAATGTGGCTGGGGCCACGGTTGTGTTTCCAGATGTGAAGGAGAAGCAGGAGATGTCCTCGGCGAATTAGATGGAGTTTAGATCATGCGTGGCTTTGTACTCTACACCAAGCTCAAACTATCTCCTGTGGCAACCACATTGGAGTGATGTAGTCAGAGGTACACAGCAGAACAGTGTCGTTGGCTGCAGCATGGTGGATGAAAGAGACTGGGATCCAGGAGACAGAAAGACCAGGAATAGAGCTGATACGGTCATTCAGGCGGGAAGTGATCAGTGCCTGACCAGGATAGGACAGCAAGGCTGAAGAGACAGGAAGGATGAGGCAGAGACCTAATAGGCATCCTTGGGAGATCGCTGTGATGTCACCCTGCAAGGAAGTCACCAATTGCCTGCCAGGACCTTGCCAGGGTACCAGGGCCTTGGGATGAATTACTTCCCTTACTTTGAGATGCTGTAGTAAAGAGAGATGCAGAGTTTCAGGAAGAAATGGATCCTCATGTACATATAGGGGTTTACTCTTTACAGGGCTCCTTCATGTGCATCGTCTTGTTAGTTATTACAGCAGTCCTGAGAGGCACACATTATCATTATTCAAAACTGTGCGTTTGTTTTACTGATTATAGATATTGTAGAAACAATCATTGTAGAATGCTTGAAATACTTTTTAAAAAGTAGTAGAAAATTAGAATTGCCCTAATACCCTGATTGATAATTACTGTTAATATGTTGATAAGCCAGTTGCTTATAGCAGCTAGCAAGTGAAAAAATACAAAATTATGTTTCAAATCCAATTACATAATAACATGTTATATGTTTTAGCATTTTCTATAGTTACGAAATTTGGATTGAAACACAAGTGCTTTATATTCCTGTTTCTGTTTTAGCATTAGATTATAAGCATTTTCTTTTTTTTTTTTTTTTTTTTGGAGACGGAGTCTCGCTCTGTCGCCCAGGCTGGAGTACAGTGGCGCGATCTCGGCTCACTGCAAGCTCCGCCTCCCGGGTTCACGCCATTCTCCTGCCTCAGCCTCTCCGAGTAGCTGGGACTACAGGCGCCCGCCACCACGCCCGGCTAATTTTTTGTATTTTTTTTTTAGTAGAGACGGGGTTTCACCGTGGTCTCGATCTCTTGACCTCGTGATCCACCCGCCTCAGCCTCCCAAAGTGCTGGGATTACAAGCGTGAGCCACCGCGCCCGGCCAAGCATTTTCTGTGTTAATCCAATTGCAAGCCCAATTTTCATTGCTGCATAATATTCCAATGTAAAGGTGTGCTATACTTTAGTAATACTATTATCTACTGATATATATTGATTATATAATTAAGTTATTTCCAATTTTTGCACTCATAAATAATGCCTTTCTGAATATACTTTAACATGTGTTTCCCCCATGTGTTTCTAATTACTTCCTTAGACTAAATTCCTAGAAGCAAAATTTCCAGGTCAAAAGATATGCACATTTTAAAACTTGAAGTTTCCTGAAATTATTTATTCCAAATGACCATTCCTACTCACAGTGAATGAGCCAACCTGTATTACCCATATTGATTAGTACTGAACATTATTTTTCAAAAAAATATTTGTCAATCTGATAAGCATAAAACTGTGTCTCATTGGGTTAATTTGTGCGTCCTCATCACTGGAGTGGTTTAATTCTCATACTTATTTTACACATGTGGGTTAGTGATTTGCCCATACCACAAATTCAGCAGGTGGCTAAGAGTGGACTGCAAGCCAGGCCAAGTGGACTCCTTGGGCAGTGCTCTTCCCACTATGTAATATGTAAAGAGTTGCCTTGATTTCTCTGTGTTTACAGCATTGTTCTCTGGGTTCCCTTTCACTGGGGTCACACCCTCAGGAACTCACTGCCCTGGGTGTCAAGGAAAGAGTGTAACCTTCCTCCTGAGAGACAGCAGTTCCTTCAGCTTCTCAGAGGACCTGGCAGTGGGGAGAGTTCATGCTGTGCTCTGGGTGGAGGCCATGGGTATGGCATATGCATGGGTGGCTGGTCCTTCCCCACAGAACCCCAAATGGAAAAGGGACACAATAAGGAAATAAACCCTATATTCTTCCTAGAAGGAAAACCTGGCCTGTCACTTTTCTGCTGAAAACCTTATCACGGTCTCCTTGCCAATATCAGGATCTGGTCCAGGCTCTGTCTTCTGGCACTTAAGGCCCTGAGAACCTGACCTGACCTAAATCACCTTAGTGTCCATGTGATGGTCTCTCATGCCAGCCTTGCTGGCCTACATTGCGTATTTTCCCAGGATCTACCTATTTCTTGTCTTTCAGGCCTCAGCTTCAAAGACACCTTCAAGAACCTGTCTGTCTTTTCCATGCTCTGAGCTTGCCCATGTAAAATCCTCACCTTGGGTGAGACTGGCTCTTTGTGTGGCTGCCTCTGTTCTCAAGGGAAGGGGACTTGTTTTCCTTTTCCCTGAGCCCTGGCAGGGAGGTTGCACACTTGAAAGGTTCCTAGACTGAATCAGTGTTAGAAGTCCCACAGAGAACCTACAGGATTCTATCTGAGATTGACCACAGAGTCCTTCATTCACACAAGAAGTACTAGTTGAAGGACTGCAATGAGCCAGGTACCATTAGGCACAAGCAATGGAATAGGCACTCCCCATTTCAGTACTTCAGTGCTCGTATCTCCAGCAGCTGCAAATGGTGGTGGTTCTCAGCTGGGTTCCTCTCTGGAAATGTCCTCAGTGGAAGAGAACACCTAGCTCAAGGTTTTACCTCTCTACGTGGGCAGCCTTCCTCGAAGACAGGCTGTTGGGAAGGTGTTGGTAGAAGCTTGACTCTCTTGTCTTAATTTGGAGCAGCTCTGAAGGGCCGTCCCCAGCTCTAGACCTCTCTACAGGACCAGCTGAGTTATCTGTGGCCAGTGCATTGCAGCTGGAATTCTCTATCTGCCCAATCCTGTTCCTCCCACCTTCCCATTGGAGTTGCTCCCAAAGACCCCCCACCAGTAAACTTCTTGTGTGCAGATATCCATGCCAGAGTCTGATTGCTGAGGAACCCAGCCTGACATGATGGTAATAAGAGGTATGATACCTGTTATCATAGAGCTTTGGGGGCAGCTTTGTCCATCATAACTACCTTTGTTTGTCCCCTAGGACAAGCAAAAACTATCCAGGCCCAGTAGGGCTGTGCTCATGGTGACACTTAGCAGTGTCCTGAGCAAAGACCTTTGTAGCTACACCACTCCATGCAGCCATCATTAAGGCAAGAACAGAACCAGCTTTGCATATTAATATTTTCATATTAGTTCCATAAACCTGTTATTGAGTGTCCTCTGTCTCCCTTTGCTGGTGCCAGAGATAGAGATACCTAAGATATGGCTCTGGATTTCCAGGACCATCTCATGGGGGGGGGAAATGAACAAGAAATCAGACAATTGAAAACATGTGGGACAATTCAATATCTGCAAAGTGCTATGGAAGCTCAGAGGAGATGGTGGTGGCTTACTCAGGGAGTCAGGGAAGGATTCTCAGAGAGGCAAAGGAAGGAAAACATGGAGAGGGTGGTATTGATGGGAAAGAGAAGAGAATAAATATTTCAGATTGAAGAAATGTGTACATGAAAGAATGAATAGGGGTGAGTGAACAAGCACATTTGTATCCATTACTTTATTTGTGCTCTGCAACACCCTAATGAAGTTGTCTGCAGACATCCTTATCCCCATTTTTTGAACAGAGAAACTGAGGCCCTGGGAGGATAAACAACTTGTGTGCAGGAAGGGGGTTATCTGTTACCTGAACCTGTATCTTCTGACACCAAATCAGTGGCTCTGTCTGTCACACCATTCAGCCAACATTGAGTTTTTCTCCAATACCCAGCATGGTGCCCAGTGAGGACCAAAAGAAGCATAATATCAATGGTCAGCTCTTGAAGAGCTTGGATTCAAGATAAAATTTAAAAAATTGATAATGTCAAGGGACAAATGCTGAAATGAAGGCCCAAGCAATTGCCCTGGAATCATGGCAGAGGTATGTCCCCCCAAAATGTCCTTAGCTCTGTTTAATATTTGGTACCAATTATTTAGACAAAGACATATAAAGTCCGCTTATCACATCTGTGGTTGACGCATAGCTGGGAGGGATAGAAAATATGATTGATGTCAAAATCAAACTTTTAAATGATCTCAGTTGTCTGGAACCGTGAACCAAACACTGCAAGATGAAGTGCAGCAAGGGTTCACATTGGACCAGCACTTTCTTCCAAATAATCAATTGCTTGAGAATAGGAGAAGGGAGCCTGGCTTGGCCTCTGGCCATAAGAGAGATTAGAGACTTCACCAGGCCTCAAGCCAAACTTGCACCAAGTATTTAAATTAAAAGTGTCTTGAACTCCTGACCTCATGATCCACCCACCTTGACCTCCCAAAGTGCTGGGATTACAGGCGTGAGCCACCGAGCCTGGCCAAGATGGTGAAAATACCATCTCTACTAAAACTACAAAAATTACCCAGGCACAGTGGCAGGCACCTGCAATCCCAGCTACTCGGGAGGCTGAAGTGGAGAATCGCTTGAACCCAGCAGCAGAGGTTGCAGTGAGCAGAGATTGCGCCACTGCACTCCAGCCTGGGCGACAGAGTGATACTGTCTCAAAAAAAAAAAAAACGTCACAAACTAGCATACTCTGAGTCTGTATGGCAATTATATTCCTAGTCATTGCATACATTTAATGGGACATTTTATGAATTACGTTGGAGATGGCTTAATGGGACATTTTGTGAGTCATGTTGGAGATGGAGTGGTGCTGGAGGGACAGCATCTTCAGATCAAAGAGGAAGATGCTTATAAATCTCTTTATCCAGGCAGTTCTCTCAGTGCACCTACCACATGCCAGGCCTGTGCCAGGTCTTGGACAACATGGAATATCAGCCTAGGAAGCCCCAGGACCTTGCAGAAGGACTTACGCACAAACTCTTGTGTGCCTCTGGGAAAGTCATGGAGGCTTGCTAGGCATCATTTTCCTTATTTATAAAATGGATGCTATAATTTCAGTCTCATAGGACCTTGTGAGTAATAATGAATGAGATCATGAATGTAGAATGATGAGCACAGAGCTTGGCCTGAAGCTTGTATTTAAAAAAGGTGCTTACTGTTAATATCCAGACAAATCCAGAGACATCTATAAATAGGCAGCAGGGTCACAGGACCTGTGGACTTGGATTTAGGGTCAGGCCTTCAGTCTTCAGGTGGGTTTAGGAAAGGCTGATTTTTCTCTCTATGAATGTGTGTGTGTGTGTGTGTGTGTGTGTGTGTGTGTGTGTGTGAGAAAAATTTCAAGCTCAAGAAAAGACACAGCTTTAGTATATTTGGGGCATTAATCAGATTCGAGAGACAGTCATCCACTTAACCAGAATGACACCCAACAGTGGGCATAAATCCTCGGGTACCAGGAAGTTGCCCACAGTACCTGAATTAGGGCAAAAAGACAAAGCTATCTTGGCAGCAAAAAAGATGAGACAGATTTCCACAGTTCTGGCTGGGGTTCCCTTAATCCACTTTCCTTCAGGATAGGTTGGTCTCTGGGCCTCTGAGTTTCTTCCTTTGCAAAATGAGAGGGCTGGACCAGATTAGTGGTTCTCAAATATACGGTCTTGGAGAGGTGCTGGCCTATGTTGGAGTCAAATCCATGACATCCCACTCAGATAACTTCCTGACTGTTCTATGTTGGGATACTAGGGAGAAAAATTGCTTCTTGCTGTGAATAGCCACATAGAAAAAAACACTGTCCTTTCCTGCCACCCTCTCCAGCCAGACTCCTGGGCTACCTTAGTGAACTCTTTTCAGCTTTGGGCCAAGAAAGGGAAGAACGCTGCTAGAGATATGGTGGGGTTACTCATCCACTTCTCTGAAGTGCCCAGAATATTATGAATTCAAGGAAGTAGTGACAGTGTATGCTTTTCATTTTTATCTATAAATGTCTTTGAAATTTGATTTTTGATGACAGTATTAAAAATGAAGCAACCAAACTATTTGGAGACTCAAGTTCACTCTATTTTACTATATTGCATAGGTACTCTCCCAGCTGACAACCTCTGTCAAGAAAAATATTATCTACAGCATAACTCATAAAATAGCATTTTACATTGTACTTTTAATTTTATAATGTAAAAAGCCTATCTTTTACAAAGAGTGTTAGATTGCCAAGATATAATTTTTTTTCTTTCTCAGGTTATGCCTTTTGTTTTTGAGGGGTAGGCTGTTAAAATTATCATTCTTTTATGAAGTGATTATGACAATTGATGGAACCAGATTTTATTATTTTTAAAATTATACTACTTGGAATAAAGTAATAAAAAGTTAGACTCAGGATTGCTTTCCTCTTTTAAAGAAAACTTCCCTGGCCCATGAAATACAAAAACAAAAACAAAAAAAACTTGAAGAAAAATTTAAGAAGAATTTATTAATTATACCCCTAATGTAAAGAGGCAGATTCACCAATGTAGCTTGGGAGGGCAGTCTTAGTTTTTCAGAGACCTATGTTGAATTGAACTCTGTGTCTAGTAACAGGCTAAGTAGACTAGGGGGTATATAAAAGGACGATCCCTGGCATCACACTTTGAGGATGAGACCAGGGCTAAAATAATTTGATGTCTAGACAAGCCATTGGTGCTGGCTGTCTGGTAATTATATATTTATATCAAACAGCTTAGCTTGACATTCAAGTCTCTTTGTGATCTTATTTCCACCTGCCATTAGAACCTTATTTGTCTTCTTTTTCAGAATCCCTTGGGTCCTTAAACTCTGTGCCCAGGACATCCCTGGCATCCTGGAAAAAGTGTGAACCTCTTCTGAAAGTAAGGACTTGAAATCATTAAAAAAAATACATAGTATTGCAAAGGAAAACAACGATGTTAAGATATGGTTATCAAAATAACTGAAAGTGTGATAGGGTTATTCACATGCTTCTTTAGTAACACATCGAAAAACAAGCTCTAGCATCAGGTCTGATGCCATTGGAATTTTGAAGTTATAATGAGTGTAAGTGCTGTTCTAAGATATCTTCAACAAAAGTGATGTGTTATAAAAATATCTGTGATTTCTACTGATACAAGGTCAAGGTGCTATTAATACTACTGTGGTTTGTTGTCTGCATTGCATACTTTGAAGAAAATGCTAGATTTCAGTGTGAATTCAGTGAGGATTTTGTTTTCTTTTTAATTTGCCATCTCTGAATTCTATCCACTGACCTTTTCAGGGTTCCCTGCACCCCACTTTAAGAACCGCTGCTAGTCAAACTTATGCTAGTTTTTCTAAATACTCCTGATGTTTTCTTGCCCAAGTTTATTATGGTTTTTTTTCCCCGATCTGGAATAGTCTCAGAGCCCTCTTCTTATAAATGTGAATTCTACCCATCCAGCTGTCCCTCTTCAAGTTTTCTTTGAGTTTTCTATGGCATAATCATCTCTCTATAATCCAAGGTTCCACAGCCCTGCATCAGTCATTTCTGATAGCCCTTGTAAGGTATCTATTGTACAGGGGTGATATGCAAATTAATTCTCATGCTATCGTTGTATTATCTCCTCCATTCTATTAATTTATTGGAGATCACATCTGTACTTGATTCCTATCTCTTTCTCTTGACGTGTTTTCAGATACAAGTGTTGGCCCTGAC
This sequence comes from Symphalangus syndactylus, assembly GCF_028878055.3. Classification (NCBI taxonomy): domain Eukaryota; kingdom Metazoa; phylum Chordata; class Mammalia; order Primates; family Hylobatidae; genus Symphalangus; species Symphalangus syndactylus. Next base: position 36,968,911 of record NC_072425.2, on the reverse strand, counting down.
CACCACACCCAGTGTATTCAGAATTAAACAGGTTTCATTTCCCTCAATATAGGGCTCATAAAATGTCACTAGACTCCCTAAATAGCTCATGCCAAATATAAATAACCACTGCTCCCTAAATCTGCTTCCTTAACCTGAATACTCCTGCCTCCACTTAACCGGCTCTGTTCCTTCCAACTAGAATGTTCTCCTCCCAACCCATGTATGCCTGTAGATCAATTTCAAATGTCACTGTCAAAAGAGGCCTTCTCTGCTCTCTCTCCCCAACTGAGTATGATCTGTAAATCCGCATAGCACATTGCCATCACTTAGCATCACATTCTGCCTTATTTTGTACTTGTCTGTGAATTTCTTTCTTCTCTTCCCATTAGACAAACAGCTGCATAAGAATAGGAACTAATGATTTTCTCTCTTCCTTTTGGTTCTAGCATAGCTAATAAATATGAAATAGAACACTTCTCTCTAGTTCATCTGACCGAAACAACCCACACAAAATTTCTTGGTCTTAAATTTGAGCAGGAAACCTCAAAAAAAAAAAAAAAAATCAAATGTCACCTCCTACTTCCTGTCTCCCTACTTTGGGCTCAGGATAAGCCTGAAATGGCCCTGTCAAAGTTGGTTTTCTTTGGCCAAAGCCATAACAAGACTTGAGGTGTGGGTGGGAAGAAAAAAATAAAATCAGGTTTTCAAATCTGAAAAATAATAAGTCTTGGCATGGGTTTTTCTAAGGCCTGCAATGAAGACATGTTTGTCCTCATTTTATTTGCTAAGCAAGCTTTTTCTTTCTGTAGGACAACCCACATGCAGATACAGAACCTGGGGACCAGACAAGGCAGTAACCCTGGCAACCTATTAACTATAGATGGAAATATAAATAGCTTAGCTCAGCATCCAGAGTTCTTCATGGTCTTCACCCAACCTGCCGTTACAAACTTAACTCCTCCTCCTCTTCAGCTCACCAACTCTGGCTCAGCACAGCCCAGCCAACATTTATCATGCCCTGCACTGCACCAAGAAACTGGAAAGGCATTGGAGTTACTAGGATGGACAAGACTCAGACCATTCCTTTGACAGGAACCATATTTGGTGTTTCTCAAGAAGGAGCAATGTTACCCAAACAGGAAAGACAGAAGACAGATACAGGTAAGACTTTAAACCGTACTGCAGAAAATGGTAGTGCCAAAACAGAACTGGGTTTGATTTTGTAGGTCCTGTAAGTACCAAGTGTATTTATATTTATTTTTTAGTGATTATGATAGCCTTTTATAAAATTGCAGTTTTTTGTCTTATGTTAACCTTTGCCAAATTATTTAATCTCTCCAAGCCGTGGTTTACTCATCTATAAAATGGATGCTAGCATGCATAGTAGCTATTTCAAAAAGTGTTTTTGCATCAGTACTGGATAAAAAGTGCTTTGCGAATTATCAGATATTATTTTATTTTACCAGTTTCTATATACATTGTATAAGCAGTCTTACATAGGCCATAGGGAAAGAGAGTGATGCAAGACAGCTAGGACCTTTTCCAAGTCACATACACAAATCACGTGGTGACCCCACATAGATCATTTTATTTTTTCTATCCCTTGTGCTGGATTTCAAAGACAAGGAAGATTGTATCTGCCTTATATCTACCTCCTCCAAAAACAGAGAAGATGATTTAGAGTCCAGGAGACAGGGAGTACCTATGGGAAAAGTGAAGGCACAATTTTTTTTCATTACCTCTTTCTTTTCCTCTCTCTCTCTCTCTAAATTAAACTTTGCCAAAGACAATTTTAAAAATATATATTTTTTTATTTTCTAGGCTGGCAACATTTTCAGCTTAGAAAACAAGAGTACTTGACTACTAAAATGACCTGGTTTTTATTTCAAACTTGGAGACGTACCACAAATAGGTTGAGGTCAAAAGATGCATTTCTACCTTAGATAATAAGGAAGTGCAGTAGTGGGCAGATGGCTGTAGTGGAAAGAACATCAGAACTGGGGTGAGGATGCCTGGGTTGAATTTCCTGTTTTGTTTTTCATTAGCTATTTGACAGTGAGCAAATTAGTTCACTTGTCTGGTTCTTAATTTCCTTGTATGTAAAGTAATAACAGCACCATCTATTTTATAGAATTTCATGTCCACATTATATGGACGGCTTATATATTCAGTATATTTATTCTTGATGTAGCTGATGAATTTGGAAAATGTCGTGTAAAAGGCTACTTAAAGTCTGTAAATCTTTACTGATGCCCCATGGAAAAACATCTCTACTTTTCTTCTCTATCTTCACTCGCTCCCATGGTGATCCCATGGTGTTTCATGATCTCAGATACTATTTGTATGTGAACATCATGAATCATGAATGATTCTCATCTCTCTGGAAACTCTTATGTCTCCGTTTGAATGTCCAATGAGCATCTCAAACTTATCATGTGCAACATGTGTTTCCAGTCTCCTCTTTCCAACCTGCTTCACTTACAATTACCCTCCTTTCTGTGAATAGCAACTTTTTTCAGTTGCTTAGGCTCAAAAACCTTGGAGTCTTTCTTGACCCCCTCCCCTTTCTAACCCGCATTCAAGCTATCAGCAAATTCTGGAGGCCTTCCCTATGATCATAACATGGTCCAGAATCCCACCACTACCTACTATCTCCAGATATCACCACCCCAATCCAAGACACCATTTATTCTCATCTGGATTCTTACAACAGCTTCCTGACTAGTCTCTGTTTTTTTTTTTTTTTTTGAGTTGGAGTTTTGCTCTTGTTGCCCAGGCTGGAGTGCAATGGCACGATCTCGGCCCACTGCAACCTCCACCTCCCGGGTTCAAGCGATTCTCCTGCCTCAGCCTCCCGAGTAGCTGGGACTACAGGCATGTGCCACCATGCCTGGCTAATTTTGTATTTTTAGTAGAGACGGGGTTTCTCCATGTTGGTCAGGCTGGTCTTGAACTCTCGACCTCAGGTGATCTGCCCACCTCGGTCTCCCAAAGTGCTGGGCTTACAGGCATGAGACACTGCACCCAGTTAGTTTCTGCTTTTGCACTTGCTCATGTAGAAACGTCTGAACAGTGCTATTCTGTTTTTTAAAAAATTAGTTTGATCCTGTCACTCCTCTGTTCAAAACCTTCCTAAGACTTTTGACTTGAACTGAGTCAAGTCCAAGTTCTTACCCTAACCCCCCCAGGCCTGTGTGGCCTCTCTGACCTCTGGCTTCCTCCTCTCCAGCCTCACTGGTCCCTTTGGTGCCCCTGAGTACTCTGCCCTGTTCTTATCAGGACTTTCCTTCTGGTGGCTTCCTCTGCTCCCACCTACTTCCATGTCCTGCTCTCTCACCTCCTTCAATCTTTGCCTAAATGTCAACTTCCCGGACCACCCCACTTAAAATTGCACCCCAAATTCCCGCCCTCCCCATCCCCCTTCTTTGCTTTATTTTTATCCACAGCACTTTTCATCTTCTGACATTCTACGTGTTCCACTTACAACTAGAATATAAACCCCATGAAAACTGCCATTTTGTTTTATGCACTGACTTATTCCTCTGTAACTGTGCTTGGCCCTAGTAGGCATTTATTAAATATTTGTGGAATGAGTGAATAAATGAATAGGACATTCTATTAAGTGTAAGGAACATCAGCTCATGTACTCCTCATAATAACTATTGGTTACATTATCTCCATTTTGCAAACGAATAAATTGAAGCTCTTAGAGATTAAGTAATTTGCTTGTGTTTATTCAATAGCATATTTATTGTGAGAGTCAAATCAGGTCTGGCAATTTGCAAATTCATGTTGTTTCTATTATGCTACAAAACATAATACATTTTTAAAGGAACCTAAAATGTATGCTTAGGTTTTTTTTGTTGCTGTTGTTGTTTAAAATTTCTGGCCCTACCTCCTTGCTCTCTGCTGAGTTGGTTAGGTAGGAGAAGATTCTACACACATCCCAGAGAGACCTCCTGTACATGTGCTGAGCCTCAGCTCTGTTCCCAGATAGAATCCTGTTTCTATCCCCTCTCTTGCAGGGCATGAGAGTGTGGAAGGCCAGGCTGGGGAGGGCTGGTGTTTCATGCAAATGTCTCTGCTGTTGATGAGCCCAGTCTGGCTGCATGTTTCAGCTCCCTGAAACCTCCTTCACAGTCAGGCAGGCTTCTGTCTCCAGTCTTTTAAAACCATTTTTTTTTCTTCCCTTCACACAGCTTTCTGTCTCCTTCTCTTAGCTTGACGTTGTGTCTGGCCACACAGGCCATGTGGGCTATTTTTACTGACAGCAGTCACCAGCCCATATGGTTCCCATTACCACAAAATGTTACCTTCATTGACACCAGTTTGCAAGTGAGTGGATGGCGGACAAGGAGGATGTCAAGTCCACATGGCCAGTCACAGGGCTCACAGGGTTTGCCTCGGTAGGTATGTTGATCTTGATGAATGTCCTTTAAAACAAAATCGGGTTGGACAAAATGCTGATTAATTACTTAGGTATTTTGTTCTTCCTTTTCCCTTCCATGTTCATTTTAGTAGGTTTCCAAGAGGGTCAAGTTTCAAAGGTAGGTTGCTTTTTATAGAGAGGCGGATTTAAGTTTTGTTTATTTCCATTTTTGGAGCTTGCTGCATGGTGGTACCTCCATGGGCGATGATGCTTATTAGCCCCTCGGGGAGTGACAGTCAGTAGCACACAGCTTTCAGTGCAGAGTCTATGAGTTTGTGATGAGATAAAGTGAATCCTGAGAATTCCCTTTCTCTGGAAAGAGGATTAGAGACCCTCAGGGTGTCAGTACTATTGGTAACACCTCTCTTTCTGCATAGAAAACACTTTATAATTTGCAAAACATTTTCAAATGCACCATCTTATTTGAGTCTCACGACCTTGCTATGAGATTGAGGTTTTTCATCTTCATTTTATAGGCGAGAAAACAGAAGCTGTGAGAAGCTGACTTTCCCAAGTCTGCGTGACTAGTAAGAATCCAAGATGGGATTCAACCTCAGCTTCCTGGACTTCAGGCCAGAGCTCAAGCCTCAACACTACGGCTGCCTCAGTGACTTGAAAGAAAACCGGGCAGGGCTTGTTCAAGGACATAAGCTAGCAGCTCACAATGGGGCCTGATGGGACATGTTGCATCGAAACTAGAAGTTGGCATTGAGATCCAGGCTCACTGTGGCACTACAAAGCTGCCGCCACGTCAGCTGGATGACACTGAAATGGACGAGAACAAAAGGCTTTTTCCTGCAGTGTGTAATGTCCCCTTACCAAGGCCCAGGAGCTATTGTGATGCACTGAGCATAAAGCTTCCAGAGCAGTGAGTAGGTGAAAAGGAGAACTCCAGGCTGAGAATGAGATTTCAGGCACAGGTGAGTCACTCTGAGGCCCTACTAGCCCAGCTGGGCCATCTGTGATCAGAACCTTCCCACCAGGCCCACCAAGGTCTTCTCTTCCCCTCCACTTTCTCCGGCTTCGCTGTGCCCTTTCAGTTCCTCAGCCACACAGAGCTCTTTCTGAAAGTCTTTGGCCACGTTGTTCTCTTTCTCTGGAACATTTTTCCCTGTTCTCTGCAAGGCAGACTCTTCCACATAAATGTTCCCATCTCAGAAAGTCTTACTGTGGCCACTGTAGTTGGTTAAATAGTGACCTCTCCAACAAGACATGTCCAAATTCTAACCCCTGGAAACTATAAAGGTGGCTTTGTTTGGAAAAAGGGTCTCTGCAGGTGTAATTAAGTTCAGGGTCTCCAGGTGAGATCATTCTGGATTTAGGTGGGTCCTGAATTCTATGACAGGTGTCCTTATAAGAAGAGGAGAGAACTCAGAGACATTTAGGGAGAAGAAGGTAATGTGGAAATGGTGGCAAAGATGGAGTGGGCAGCCCACGTCAAGGGACGCTGACAGCCAGCAGAGGCTGGAAGAGGCAAGGAAGATTCTCCCCTAGAGCTGTCAGAAGGAGAGCAGCCCTGCTGATTTGATTTTGGACTTCTGACCTCTGGAGCTGTAAGACTATATTTCTGTTATTTTTAAGCCACCAAGTTTGTGGTGATTTTTTGCAGTAGATCTAGAAAACTAATACAGTCACCTAATCCAAGTAACACCTTCACCCTCCCCACATACACACTGTTGGAATTCACTGCTAATTTCACGTGTGCCTCTTTCATGCCAATGATCGATTTCTAACTCTACCATCATTTGGGATGTCTTGTGTTTTGTCCGTATTCCCTCTTCATGTCTCTTTAGGCTATCGTTGGCTGAGATAGTTGGCTGGTAGTTTTGCGGAATACTGGTCAGGTATTTTGTAGAATGTCCCTCCACTGGAATTCAATGTTTTCCTCATGATTAGACAGGGATTATGTTTTTTTTTTAAAAGGAAGATCTCACAGATGTAAAGTGCCATTCTCATCACATCATATCCAGGGTACTCACTATCAATAATATTTATTGTTGTTGATAGTAACCTTGGTCATTTGGCCAAGGCAGTGCTTGTCAGGTTTCTCCACCGTATAGTTACTCTTTTTTTTTTTTTTTTTCTATACTGTACTCTGGAAGGGAGTCTCTGTGAGAAGCTATAATTCATTTTTAAGCTACAGTTATGCTTTGATTTAATAAGCAATGCTTTAAATAACATCCACATTGATTGTCAGCTCTCTCAATGGAAAACTAAGAGTCAGAGAGGTTAAGCTATCTTCCCAAGGTCACACAGCCAATAAGTAGAGAATGGAGACAAATTGTTAGATCTGACTCCAAACTCTGATCTTCTCACCATGCTCTTTTTATACTGCTTCCTTAGAGTACTAATCAACTAAATTCTTAACATAAATTTTCAAATGTCCTGGGTCTTGCTCTGCTGAGAGTGAAATAGAAAAGCGGGTTGGGAGGGGGAATAATTTACCATCTGCACTGTCTTTGGAAAACTTTAATATACAGATCTATTCTATATACCAACATAAATAGTAAACTAAAGTCCATATGTATTCAAATTTCTTTAGTTTATCTTTGTGCCTCTAACACTATGAATAAGAGCCATACATCATGTCAGCTCTGCCTGGCACACCTGGGGGCCTCATATTCTAGCTTTGACAGTCTAACCCATTCATAGCAGAGAACTGTGGAGGGGCACAAAGTGCTTTAGGATCATTATCAAGGGCTGTAGGAAAAAGTTAATGTAACATCCTACAATATCACAGTTTAAAGGACTTGAAGGCTCAGAGTGGTAGTAACTTACTGAAGGCTACCCAGGGAGATATTGTTAGAGCAGGAACTAGAAACTAGGTCTTTGATTTAGCTCGAGGCTCTTTCTATTTAAGACAAATGGCTTCCAAGAAGAAGCATCTCGTGTCTGATCGTTGTTCACACTTGGCAGGCTCCACTGTTAAAAGCTTAGTCTGAAGAATGGGCTTCCTATTACTGGTGAGTCATTGTCTTCATATCATCTTGACTCCAGCTGACTGGTCAAGTGGGAACATGTAGCTAATTCCTTATGAGCTTCATCTGTCCCTTATGAGTAAATCTTTAACCTCTAGGCTAACAAGGGCTGATGATGAAGGCACTCAAACATAGTAAGTACATAAATAGACTGAAACCAAAGAAAAAGGGAGAGACTCAAGGATCTCATGTCTGCTATCTTCCTGTCCTACAGGGAAGACATCCTGCTTCCACTGAGGTCATATCAAGAGCTTGGGTGAGGACAACATAAGAAGAGACTACAGTCTCACTAGTCTGCATAACCAAGGACAGAAATCAGGTGACATGGGCTGGACATATTTTCTTCTATAGGATTCAATGAGATCACAACATCAAGGACTACTGCAGTAAGTCAGTGGCATCTAAAAACGCTCAGAGTAGATTCCTCTTAGGTATTTGTGTAACAACTTCAGTAGTGGCAAACATTTGTGTAGAAATTTCTCTTGTGTGCTATCTCCAGCAAGTTTAATGACATGATTGTTAACATTTTACAAAGGAATAAATTAAAGCTCAGAGAAGTTAAATCACCTGCCCAAGAGATGGAATTGTAGGTGAATTTAAGATTTCAGCTGTGATGTTTTGACTTCCCGCTTTGATGGTGACCATCCCTGTCTCCTATTTCTACTTAAAACACAAACCTATTGATCCTACATATTCCATGCTCCATTCTAAGTTCAGATATTCTAATTCTAATGCTAATGCTAATTTAATGTGCTAGTCCATTTGCATTGCTATAAAGGAATACCTGAGGTTGGGTAATTTATAAAGAAAAGAGGCTTATTTAGCTCACAGTTCTGCAGGCTGTACAAGAAGCATGGAGCCAGCATCTGCTTCTGGTGGGGCCCTCTGGAAGCTTGTAATCATGGTAGAAAGCAAAGAGGGAGGCCGTATATCACATGGTGAAAGAGGAGCAAGAGAGATGGGGAACTGCCACACTCTTTTAAACAACTGGATCTCATGCAAACTTATTATGACTCTTTTCTGAAAGAGGGCACCCAGCCATTCATGAGAGATTCACCCCCATAATCCAACACCCTCCAACAGGCCCTACCCCCAACATTGGGGATCACATTTCAACATGAGATTTGGAGGGGACGCACATCCAAACCATATCAGTTAACAACCAAAAAAGAAGTAGCAAGAGATGGACAAGATATTTTAATTCTATAAACTGAAAAATAAAAAGGGGTCACTGGGGAACTTTGGGGTGGATTTTTGAGGGAGAGTCTTTTGTTGCTTCAGAGATGATGAAAGACACCAGATACACTAGGAAAGTGGCAGAGGAAGAGAAGACTAACATATAAATAGGGTTAGCTAAAGGGATGGGTGCGCTTTAAAATGAGGAGTGGAATGGTGGGGGGGTCTCAACTTTGTACCTCTTTGAAGCTTTCCCTTCAGGCACATTCCTTTCCTTTGTGCTCACCCACTTCTATACATTTCTTACCATGTGTACCTCTCCCTGCATAGCTGTTCTCACAGGGGTCATCTATTTCCTTATTCTGTGAGCGCCCCAAGGCCAGGAGCTGTTCTGATTGATTTCCATTGATCCAGCAGTGCCCTGCAGGGAGCTATGCATAGTGCAGACCTTAGACTGTTGCTGATTGATTGAATGAATAAATGAATGAATGAATAACAATTGAAGAAAGGTTGAAGCTATCACAGGTCTACCTTTTGGAGACTTTCCATTCTGGGACATCCCAACAGGTTTCAAGCATATTTCCTTTCAAGTGTAAATGTAAATACCAGTTAAGCAGAATGAATCTCTGGAAATAATGCTGGTGGAAGACAAATGGTAACTAACTCTATCATGAGACCAGAGATCAGAAACTTCTTTTGATAATAGATCTTCCTACAGTGGGAAGACAATGAAACTGCGATAATGTTTTGAGGGACTTGATGGAAAGAGTCATGTCTTGGAGACAAAGATTGTAAGACCATAGACATAGATAGAGAAAACACAAAAAATGCCAATTTTCTTATTGAGATGAAATTAACGTAACATAAAAGTAACTATTTTAAAGTGAACAATTTGGTGGTATTTAGTACATTTATAATGTGCAACCACCACTTCTATCTATCCAAAATATTTTCATCATCCAGAAAGGAAATCCCGTACCCACTAAGAAGTGGTTCCTCAATCCTCTTGTACCTGGTAACTGTCAATCTGTGTTCTGTCTCTGTTGATTTACTCAGTCTGGATATTAATATTTAAGTGGGGCTATACAATACAATCCAACCTTTTGTGTCCGGCTTCATTCACTTATTTTCACTTAACATTTATTGTGTCATAGCATTTATTGGTACTTGTTTCCTTTTCATGGCTGACTAATAATCCATTGTAGACTTATTTACCACATTTGGTTTGTCCATTCATCAGTTAATGGATGTTTGGGTTGTTTTCAGCTTTTGGCTGTTATGAATCACACTGCTATGCATGTCCATGTACTTGTTTGAGTGGCAAAAAAAAAAACTGTTTTAAAGTCTAAATTCTAAGCAAGCATCTAACTTCAAAGTGAGAAGCCAAAGGAAAGGGAGAATTCAACAAGGGGGTCTGAGGGAAGAGGCATTTTACTTGCCCTCCAGGGAGTATATAGTGAGGCATTGAGCCAAGGAGGGCTATATTTGAAAAGTGCTTCATGCTCACTAAAGGGAAGATTCTGAATATGAGGAAAATGAAGGTGGTTTCCAGATGACAAACTAATTCCATCAGTCAGAGAATGAAGGCTATTCATGCTCCCTTTTCCAAGACTCCCTTTTGTCTATAAACAAACTACAGAGCCTCTCCTAATACGTTGTTTCTGGTTGCAGACACGACAACAGACTCAGTTCACTTTCCCTACGTCAGTCTTTCCTCCAGAGCCCAGGAGTTTGGGATGAGGGTAGTGGAAGGAAGAGGGAGGAGGGAAAGGAATAAGTTTCTTGTAGAACACTGCTGGACAGGAAAAACACTGGCAAGGAAAGCTAACTTACCATGTCCTGGGCACTGCGTGACATGTTTTCACACAGATCATCTCATTCATCCTGACAACAGCCCTGTGACATGGGCATGCATAATATTTTCATTTTACGATAGAAGAAACTGAGGCTCAGAGAGGTTAAGCAGTTTATCCAAGATCATGCCACTCGTTAGTGATGGAGCAAGCCTTCAACTCCAGGTCCTATGTTCTTAATTACTGCACTGACTGCAACCCTCTAGTTTTCCCCAAGCGTGAGCAAAATATTGATTGATTTCCTCCTTTTACCAAGCCCTGGGGTTGGATTATCACTCAGGACATTTTCAGGATAACAACAAACATTCCTTGAAAATAATTAAACCCACTTTGACTGGGCATGGTGGCTCACACCTGTAATCCCAGCACTTTGGGAGGCCGAGGCGGGTGGATCATGAGGTCAGGAGATTGAGACCATCCTGGATAACACGGTGAAACCCCATCTCTACTAAAAATACAAAAAAATTAGCCGGGCATGGTGGCGGGCACCTGTAGTCCCAGCTACTCGGGAGGCTGAGGCAGGAGAATGTCGTGAATCTGAGAGGCAGAGCTTGCAGTGAGCTGAGATCACACGGCTGCACTCCAGCCTGGGCATCGCAGCGAGATTCCGTCTCAAAAAAAAAAAAAAATTAAACCCACTTTATATAACTGACTAAGTAGAATGTCTTGAGCAGTACCTTCAACCAAATGAATGATGAAGCTAGAATGCCCACTACAGTGAACTGAATGGAAACTCTGCTAACAGGTAACATTTACTGGGCTCTACTCCAAGTATGTTACATGCAACCTCATTTAGTCCCAGGAAACCTATGACCTATACCCTACTTGCAGTTTTACCTTACCATCTCCCCAACTCGATGCAGAGCTTCTCTCTTTGTCTTTGGGAGCAGGATAGGGTCTGGCAAGAAGCAGGTGCTCAGGAGTAAACAGATTCCAGTGTGGTGAGCCCAGGGGCATCTCTTCACTCCCTCCTAGGGCAGAAGGTAATCTCGGGACAGGAGCTCCTTGACCATTCCCCAGGGCCTCACCTGGCTCTTTCCATCACTTTTTTTACAATCAGGTTCTACAGTCACCAGAAGTGTGAGTTAGACTGGTCATTTGTACCAGACATGATACGTTTTGTGAAGAGAGGCCTCAGTTTCTCTGTCAGCAATAGTATAAAGTTCAGTCTTTTTCACCAGGAGTCTTACTGCTCATTCCGAGCAGACTTTATCCAATGTGAACTGCTCAGTGTTCAGGCTTGGACTCTTGTAGAGGTGTGATCTTGGCAAACTCAGTGGAATTTTCTGCATCTTTAAACATGTGTAATGTTATCCAATAATACCCACCTCATAGAGTGATCATAGAATGATAACAACGACAAGCATAACAAAAGTGACAATAGCCAATGTGTATTGTGGGTTTGCTATCTGCCATGTTGCATTGGGCTTAGGTTTTTCTTGTATTTTTTTAATCCTCCCCAAACATGTGTTTGTGTACGTGTACATATACATACATGCACACGTTTATATGTACTTACATTGTGTGTGTGTGTGTGTGTGTGTGTGTGTCCCTATATGTTATCACACATGAAAGGATTTGGTGCTTTTACCAGATATGGTAGTTCCTCAGTAGATGTAACTATTGGTGATGATGTCTGTATATGTTCTAATATAGAGAAAAATGTAGACCAATTCTACAGAAAAATAAGTAGCATTGATTCCTCAAGGAAGGGTGCAGCTCATGGCAAGGAGAGAGTTATACAGGAGAGAAGAAAAATACTGTTTTTTTTTCTTTACACATCTTTATATTGTTTGATTTTTTATCTGAGCATATAGAACAATTTATTAAGTTCAACATTCTCTTAATCATTTTTTTAGTGAGAAAATTGGTGAAACACATTATCACTTTGGAATAAAAGTCATTGAAACACAGCCATTCAAGAAAAACTAGAGAATAAAATGCCTAGTGTACTGCCATGCACAAAGTGGGTCTAAATAAATATTTTCCTATCTTTCCCTTTTATCACAGGGCCCTGATATTTGTGCTTCCTTTGGCTAATGGAAAGATAAACTTATTAGTGTATATATTTTCCTGTGGTTTCCTTAGCAAAGACAGAGGCTAGCATTAAGGTGCCCATAGAAAACTAAGGAGCGCTCTCTGAGCCATGGGGCATAGGCCTGGATGTGCAACCCAGGTTGGTGTGAGGCACAAAAGACAGTCCAGCTTGCTTTCTGCTCTGAGTCAATCTTTACTGCTTGAAGGAATTTTCTCAGGTGTGTGTTTTAATAAGTGTGCTAGTAATTTTGACTCTAAGTTTCTCTACTACGCGATTGTCATATACACAGGATTGCTTATGTATAAGATTTAAGCTCTCATGGGAATCTTGGCTTCAACGTTCAAAATTTATCAGTGATACATAGTATAAGAAAGAAACTGGCCATGCAAATGGATAAGGGAGGTAGGCATGTAACTGGTTAGGACAGGACTCAAGGTGTTTGCTAGCACTTCATATATAGCAGGGCTTAAAATGTGTGTCAGGGATCACAAGAAAAAGTAATTAATTATAAGCATTCACAATGCTACTGCCTTTCCCTTTTCCTCAGTCCATTAAAGGAAATTCTGTCTTAGCCTGTTCAGTTTCTTCCCCTTTCTTATGACAAGCAGGAAAGTATTCAGCTGCAAGGAAGAGAGACATTGAGACACAGTGACTTAAATACTCAGAGGGAAACCTTTCCCACATGTATTAACTCTGGCTTCTGAAATTGGTTCAATGCTTCATGGTTTCAGGACCAGGGATCATGTCATTCCTTTGTCCTTTAATTCATGCTTAGTACCTCATGGTCAAAAGATAGCTGTCACAGCTCCAGTTATCTTTTTTTTTTTTCAAGACAAGAATAAAAAGGATTGGTAGGGGAGGAGGTTTTGCCAAGGAAACCATAAGGAGGAGGAGCATAAAGATCATATATGTTCCCTTTATCAGAAACTACAATTTCCCTGGAAGCCAAAAGAAATGTGGAGAGAGATTGATCTATGATATAATCCATCACAGTGTCATTTATGAAACCAAAGAATTGGAAACACCTTGTATTAGTCTGTTCTCCTGCTGCTAATGAAGACATACCTGAGACTGGGTAATTTATAAAGAAAAAGAGGTTTAATGGACTCACAGTTCCACAAGGCTGGGGAGGCCTCACAATCATGGCAGAAGGCAAAGGAGAAGCAAAGCACATCTTACATGGCGGCAGGAAGGAGAACTTGTTCAGGGGAACTCCCATTTATAAAACCATCACATCTCATGAGACTTATTCACTATCACAAGAACAGCATGGGAAAGACCTGCCCCCATGATTCAATTATCTTCCACTGGGTCCCTCCCACAACATGAGGGGATTATGGGAGCTACAATTCAAGACGAGATTTGGGTGGGGACACAGCCAAACCATATCACACCTTATATGCCCAATGAAAGGGACTGGTTAAGTATATGCTGCTACGGCTTTATAATAAACTAGGCAGACGATAACATATTTTTAGAGTTCATTTAAAATTTTAGTGAAAATTTCAAGAAACAAAGTTGTATAATTCTAATATTTAACAAATACATAGGTGTATCAAAAAGAAGACTGAAAGGAACTATGCCGGGATTATCAGCTTTCCTTTGCTTTCTTCCTTTATTTTTTGCCTTGTCCACATCTTCTCTAATGAGAAAATTTTTATCATCAGAAACTATTTATTAGGAAAACAACTTACTCTTGCCAGATCTCCACTTCATCCATTCTTTGATTCCCACCTCTACCCCCAACAAATTACTTCTATGTCTGATTCCCAACCTTTGACCTATGCAGGGAGCTTCAAGCTATAAACTACCAGGGGGAGTCAGATCTTTCACTCTCTAGGCTAATTTTCATTTGTTGTCTGGGCATAATTATGAACAGTTCCCCCTTTTCATGTCAGAAGTCTTCAGTGTAGAAGATAAATTATATATTCAGCCTTGGCTGGGAGTGGTGGCTCATGCCTGAAATCCCAGCACTTTGGGAGGCCAAGGCAGGAGGATCACCTGAGGTCAGGAGTTTGAGAACAGACTGGCCACAATGGTGAAACCCTGTCTCTTCTAAAAATACAAAATTACCTGGGCATGGTGGCACACACCTGTAGTCCCAGCTACTCGGGAGGCTGAGGCAGGAGAATAACTTGAACTCTGGAGGCAGAGGTTGCCATGAGCGAAGATCGCACCACTGTACTCCAGCCTGGGTGACAGACTCTGTCTCAAAAAAAAAAATATATATATATATATATATTTTTTTTTTTTCAGCCTAAATTTTTGGAATGGATATGGATTCTGAATGAGGTCAGAGATGTAAATTGCCCTAGTACACCTCACGGTCTCTCAGCTTACTAAAATGACCACATCCAGAATGTGCCAGGAGAAATTCAACAAACAAAGATCCTTGGGGGAATGGAGACACAAACTCAAATTAATGTTCCATCTCTGATAAGCTGTGAAACCATGAGCTCTACAAGCTTTGATGTTCTTTTCTATCCATCAAGGACAGTAATGCCCATCTCACTGAGCTGTGGGCAGGAGTAAACAAGGTAGTCCCATTCACACAAAGTGCCAAAGGTCTGACCTCATGCTTGGCAGGCAGAAGCCAACTGCCAACCCGGATTCCTATCACAAACACTCTAATATCCAGTATTTCAATTAATACTCAAATTAATAACTTAATGACTCAAATTAATCCCAGGCTTTCCCCAGACTCTTCTTGTTGCAAAGCAACAAGTAAGCATGGTGGAGTCAGTTGTCAATGCAAGGCAGAGAAGCAGAGTGGTGAATGGCATAATCATATTAGATTTATATGCATGACCATGCGGGGAAGAATGTAGGGGGATTAGTGACAGGAATTAAGTGGCTTTAAAAAACATGGGTGTCACTTCCATCACTCAGCAGTTTCTCAGACATATGGGCCATCTGCCAAGGGGTTTCAATATGTACTCGATGTCTATCTGAGTCCTTTTTGGAAAGGTCTGGGGAAAATTCAGGGGATCATTGAGAAGTCCTGTGTAAAGGGACATTCATTGCAAACCTATGAGGAACAGAGGAAAAGGCCCATGTTCACTCATCCTAGCTCCATACTGTGACCCTGCACTTTGCAGTATAAACTCCATAGACACATAGTTCAAGAAGCCAGTATGCTTCTGAAATGTATTAGATCACATTCTTCTTTCACATTTTCTTGCACAGAACCTTTTTTTCCCAGTTAGCCAAGGCCTCTGTTTACCTGGGAAATAACTTTTAAAATTTTGAGCAATAGTTCATAGGAGTAGCATCACTGTCCAGCTTTTAATATTTTTCCCCTTGGGTATAGTGAGTCAAGAGTCTTAGAGGGTAGATGTTGTTGAGAAGAGATTTTGAAATCCCCCAAACCCCCTTACTTATCAGGAGATACTTCTAATGTGTTACTCTGAGCAAGTTGGAATATGAGTTTGGGGAGTGATCAAGTTTGTATGTTTATTTCTCCCAAATCTCATGCTGAAATGTAATCCCTAATGTTGGAGGTGGGGCCTGGTAGGAGGTGTTTGGGTTATGAAGGTGGATACCTTATGAATGGGTTGGCGCCCTCCCCATGGTAATAAGTGAGTTCTCATTCTTTTAGTTCATGTGAGAGCTAATTGTTTAAAAGAGCTTGGCATCTCTCTTGCTCCCGCTCTTGCCATGTGACATGCCTGCTTCCCTTTCACCTTCTGCCGTGAGTAAACACTGGTGCCATGCTTCTTGTACAGCCTACAGAATTGCAAGCTATATAAACCTCTTTTCTTTGTAAATTGCCCAGCCTCAGATATTCCTTTATAGCAATGCAAAATGGAGAAATACAGGGAGCCTCCTAGAAGCATTCAGAGGAAGAGGAAATGCTTCCATTGGAAAGTTTATGGAGAAGAAATAGTTGGCAAAGCCGCAGTTACTTTTGCACCAACCTAATAGAACCAAAATCTCCACATCAGTGTCTTTACTACCCCCACTCTTTGAGGGAGGCATTATTTAGGGGGTGGGGTAGTGGACTTTTCCAGTAGGTATAAGGGAATCAGAACATTGCCCTGCTTCCTTAAGTATAGTAACAGTAACAATGATAATAACAATAACAGCAACTGGAAGAATTTACCATTATAGGCTTTTCATACATGCCAGGTGGTTTCCTAAGTCTGTTATGTACATGATTTCATTGAACCCTCATAATAAGTTCATGAGGCAAGTACTATTACATAGGCAAGTTACCCTCATTTCAGAGATGAGGGAATGGAGGCACAGAGAAATGGAAATAAATTTTGCAAGGCCACTAGCTAAGAAGTGACTGAAATGAGTTTTAAGTTGAAGAATGATGCAGAATCTATGTTCTAAACCCAAGACAGTGCTGCTTCTTGGTCATGACACAAGCTTTTACTTACTGAGGCTTATGATGTGCTAGGTCCTGTTTTAAAGGCATTAAAAATGTTATCACATTTGACCCTTAGTAACCACAAAATATAGTGCTATTATTGGCCCGATATTACACACGAAAATATAGAAGAATAGAAAAGTTTTAAACTTTCATAAACGTATCCATCTAGCAAGTACTACCATGGGATTTAAACCCAGGCAGACTGGGCCCAAGTCCCTTCTGACCTGAGTGGAGCTCGGGATTCCGAGTAGACAAGCGGAAAACACTGGGCCCTAAGAACTGCAGGAGAAGCACCCAAGCCCATCAGCTAGAGAAGGCAACAGCCCTGGAGAAAACTTGGCCCTGGGTTTGAAAAAGTAACTTATCCACAACTCCTTCTCTTCTCGAATTTCATCAGAAGTCACCTGGAGTACCAGAAGGGCGGCACTTGTCACCCATCCCCTTCTCCATCCTCATCAAAACTCACCTGGAGCATCAGAAAGGCAGCACTAATTTCCCGCCACTTTCTCCATCCTCATTAAAGTCATCTGAAGTACGAGAAGGACAGGACTCATACGGCAGCCTCTTCTCTTCTCCAAGGTCTTGAAGGCTCACCTGGAGTACCAGAACAGGCTTGTAAATCACTGCTAGTCTGTAACTTCTTTGCCCTGCAGCCAGGTTACTTTTCAGGTTGCAAACCTTCAATGAATTTTTAATTTTATTTAATTCTAATTAATTTAAATAGCCTCATGTGGGTAGTAGCTACCATATTGACCAGGGCAGGTCTGGAGTCCCAGGTCCTTAGCCTGACAATAAGACCTTTCCTAGCCTGGGCATTACTTCTCATCCAGTCTAGTTTTCTGATCATGCTGCTTTCACCTGTATCTGCTTTCAGTTTCTTGATCCAGCTGAGATACTTTGTCTTTCCATGCTTTTGTGCAGCCCTGGGACTAGGACAAGACAAAAGTGGCACCTGAGGCACACAATGTAATGATGTGCTCCCTCTCAGGGTGGTGCACTGTAAAGTCTAGAAAGCTTTTCAATGTTTTCCCTTCTCACCTTTCAAGTACCAGCTCAAATGTCTTCTCCATCAGGAAGCCTTCCCCTAGCACCCTCAGACAGAACTAAGATGCCCTTCCTTCAGTGTCACCCCTCTTTTTACAAAGTTTCATCTACCTGTTTCACCATGCTCCTATACCAGGTCAGTTCTTCAAGACCAGGAGCCATCTGTCATTTATTTCTATATCCTCAATACTGTCTTGGCCAGAAAGGGTGCTCATTTAGCACCTTTGAAAATGATTGAATTGAGTTATTGAATTCACCTGGCCTCGCCCACCATGACAGCCTCCAGATTTCTCAAATGTGTTTTAATCTGGGGTTAAAGTCAGGCCATATGATGTCAGCCAACAGAAGGGAGGGGAGAAGTTATCACTTTCATGACGTTAAGTCTAACTTCTAAGTCCAGCTAGACTTTTCCCATGAAAGGTGCCCTGACCACCACCACACATTCCTCCACCTTCTACCCTCTGCCCCCAACCCTCCTCTTCCCCACCCACAATACGGTCTTGCTCTGTTGGGCTTCGCCAGAGTTTGGAGTCTGTTTCATCCCCGCCCACCCGCTCCTACCTCCAGGAGATAATTGGTTGCTGCTGGTCTTGGCAGCAACCTTGAGGCTACACTTGTACTTCTATCAGCACTAATTAGTGACTAAATAAACAGCAAGAGAGCCTCAGGATAGGCCCACATGCAGGACTTTCAGACTGGGTGGAAAATGTCAAGACATAATGAAACTCCTTCTCTGAATCACCTCTGGAGAATGAAAAGCTGGGGAGAGCCAAATCCTGAAACACATGAGAAAAATAGGAGAAGGGAGTACAGTTCTCCTTGGAGTTTCTTGTGTCTTTGTAACATCCTCAGGAGGAGGAAAATTCACGTGGCTAGGGGGAGCCAGGAGGCTGCCTTGCCAAACATTTCCTTGCTCTGAGTTTTGCTGTGTGGGAGGTGCTGCGTGAACCTGTCGTGTTGATGAACGTTTCATGTCTGTGGAATGTTCGGAAGAGGTAAAAGGGTTGAAGATTGCTCTAAAATGTGTAACACCTAATATGGGGCAGGAAGTCACAGCTGTGTGGGCTGCTTGGGGTCAGGGCTCATCTCAAACACACTCACTCATAATCAGAAGAGCTGCATCCCAGAGAAGGGAGGTGACTTTGCTGAGTGCACGGAGAGCTTTTGGAGCGAGGAAGTCTAGGTCTCAAATCCAGGCTCCCTGACTCCTAGGCCAGAGCAATTTCTACTGTAGCTCAACAATAGAGGGAATAAGGTTTGGGAAACAGACACTGACATTTTTTCCTTAATATTGTCCCATTCCACCCTTCAAAATGCCCCCAGCAGAGAGGATGGAGGACTGAGAAGCTGGCTCTCGGCTCTGGGGCTGTCACATCTCAGTAGGGGTAGACCGGGACAAGCTCAGAAGTAGGGGCAGATGACCTTGCATTAAGTCAGGTTCTTTAACTTGTTTGCTTGTGACTGTGGACACATCCTTTAGCTTTCCGGGCTTCACTTTCTCATCTGTGAAATGGGCCTTGTGAACCTGAACTCTTAGGTCATTTGTGGAAATTAAATGAGATAATGGATAGAAAGTAGCTAATTTAATAGCTCTATTTATGAGAGAAGCTATCCTGTGCCAGCTTTGAAGTTACAGAGCTGCCAGCCTGGTGCCCAGGAGGCTGTGAACATCTATCATGGCTGGCTGGTAGGGGCAAGTTGGGGTAGAGATGCCAGTGAAAGTGGCCCCATTGGCTGCAGACACTAAATCCAAGGAGTTGCCCTCACTCCCCATGCACCCAGCAGCAGCCCCACTGCAGGCTGGGCTGAGTTCTGTCTGGCTCTGCAGCAAACACCCTTCCCCTCTTCACTTCCCAAGACATCTGGAGCAGCTGACTCAAGCACCAATGAGATAATGTTTTTATTTGTTCTGTTTGTTTTTTGTTTATAAACCTGGGCTCCTGAGAGAAGCCAGATTCAAAAGTAGGTCTGAGATGTGAAGTCAGCCTTGAGGCTGACCACAGGGCCGAGGCCCAGCTGGGGAAAACACCAGGCCACCACACCTAATGGCCAGGCCAACTGCCCGTTGTTGCACTGTTACAGTGCTTCTCCTCAGTGCCCAGCCCTGGGCAGGAGGTAGGGGAGGCAGAGGCACAGCCTTCTAGGACCCAGCCTTGGAGACCCTCCAGGGTGCTCTGAAAAAGCAAGAGACTATGATGGAATGCAATATGATCGAGCTGTGACAGCAAAAGCTTGTGGGCTTATTTGAGGATTAAATGAGTTGTAGCAAGTCTTCAAGAATAGCTAACAATTACTCTAATAAAAAGGGAAGCACAGGAGCTTTTGAAGCAGCAACAAGGCTCTAAGCTCAGTTTTGGGAGTGGGGCAGTGGGGTGTGAAAGGGAGGGAAGTTTTGGCAGGGGCAGGAGGGTGATCTAATTGAGACTGGGCCCTTCTTCCTCTAGGCTGATGTGTATCCTTATCATATAAACCAATACTTTTTTCTACCCACTATGTGCTGGAATCTATGCTAGGCTGTGCTTTGAGGAGATCACAGAGATGTATAGGACTCAGTTTCTGCCCCTGCAGTGCCCATAGATCTGACGAGAAAGAGGATACATATATAATCACACAATTGTGCAAAGCCTGCGGGAACACTCTGCAGCATCCCAAGCTCCTGAGCCTCTCAAAGCCTCAGTTTCCCCATCTGGACCTATACCATTGGCATCGTAAGTATATGCTATCTTACAAGGCTTTTGTGCAACAGTCCTGTAGTAAAGCAGTTAGTGGTTAGTAGTAAAGCAATTAGCAGAGATCCTAGCCCATTTTAAAAGCTCAGTAAATGCTACTTAGTAGGATGATAGTGGTGATAAGTATTGTCCTGAGCCACTAAAGTGGGGGGCAGTGGATGTATGGTGAGGATGGAAAAGGTGACATTTGGTTTGAAACATAAAAGATGAATTAGAGTCAAGTATGCAGAGGGATCAATGCAGAAAGAGAACTGGCAGGGAGGATGGTACTATATTCTGGGAAAACAATAGCAGCTTTGATGTGCGTTAATATGAAGGCTGAACCCCTTCTCGAGCATTTGCAGGTGCTTGGAAAGATGAAGAGTCACTTCAAGGACTTCAGGAATCTTGGATGTCAATGTATAGGTTTTGTCTTGTAGACCAATGGTTTTAAATCCTCTCTTCTTCTCTTTCCTTCCTTCCTTCCTTCCTTCTTTTCTTTTTCTTTCTTCCTCCCTGTCTTCCTCTCTCTCCATTTCCTTTTAGCAATTGAACTTTTCATTTGAAAGCAATGTTAAACAGAAGCCCATTATAAAGAACAAATAGAGGTGGAACTGCTGTTTGAAAGTTACCTACGGAACTATCATAGCTGGGGGTTTCCTCAGAAAGCAGAGCCTGAGATAAGCATTTGTGGGCAGGTAGTTGCTTTTTGGATACAACCTCAGGGAACAGTAACAAGGGGGTGGGACATGAGGAAAGGAAGAAAGCCAATACTAGTGGTGCCATGTCCAGCTAATCATCACCATGGACAGTGGAGGCTGGATTCTTCAGGGACCTTCTGAGGACCATATGGAAAGTCCTTCAAAATTGTCTGCCTGACGGTGAGAAATGGGGTCACAAAATCCACCTGCTTTCTGCCCCCATTGGTTAAGGATTGCCCCACAGGTTGTTAACTCCCTTGCATTTTCAAGTTTTCCTGAGCATAGATGTTGAGCAGGATACCATGGTCGCCCTACTTCTTGATGTTCCAGAAGCCCCGGGGCAGTAAGTCAGCAAGGTGGAAGTGCAGCTGGGGGCATTGCCTAGACCCCACTGGCACTGGCTAGGGTAGAAGGTGGGTTGAAAAGATGTGAGGCAGGGCACACGTGTGAATGTAAGATCTCATGACAGTTTGAGACTGGGGAGAAGTGAATAGGGACAGGAAGTCCATTTAGGCAACAATTGGTGCCACAGACCAGGGAACAAATAGTGAGGGAGGGAAGAAAATCACTTGGAGTGAGAAGGAAGGGGAGGTACTATTTTGGAGAATGGTTAGGGAATTAGAATCCATGGGGCTTGGGGATCACTTGGATATGGCAGATAAGAGAGAGAGTGGCTGGAGTGGTTGTCAGGTGTTCAGCTGGGGCACTAGACAAAGTGCGGTGCTGCTCACCCAAACAAGAGACTCAGAAGTTGGAGGTTTATTTATCCATTTATTTTAATGAAACAGATATTTTTTTTTCCTCTTCCAGGTGGAGAGAAAATGAGCCCTCAGCTTTCCTGTAAGCCTCCACTAAGTGACTCCCTGTCTGCATGAAACAGAAAGAAATTCCAGAATCATGCAAGTGGGGTTGGGACAGTGTGGGTAGTGTATGCTTAGGACTTGCCTTTTTTTTTTTTTTTTTTTTGCCTCCATTGCTCTTGTATCTACAGAACAACTACCTTCTTCTCTACTGACTTGTAGGCACATAGAGTCCTGATACTGGAAAGACCCTCTCTTTGTGTGGAAAGAAATGCTGGGCACAATGAAGTGATGCACCTGTGTTCATGCCGTGAGTTGGGATGTGAATGCTGACTGTAACCCAGGCCTGATTCTCATTCCTATTCCTTTGCCTCGCATGTCTCCTGTAGCTCCTTTCTATTCACTGCCTGCTTTCTTACCTTAGAAAGATAGCATGAGGTTTTGGTCATCATTCCCTATTCAAACAAGCAAGCAAACACAAAGCATTGTCTGTGTACAGCCTTTAAAGTATGCAACGCCATTTTCCAGTTATTGCCTCCTTTCAGCTCCAGTTTTCTCCTCTTCCATCCAGGGTGAAACTGGTCCACAGAGCAGTAGTGTGATCTTCCCAAGGTCTCATAAACAGGAAGAAGAGGTGAGACCTGGATCTGAAACCAGGCTTCCTTGGATCTTTCTCTATTTCTAATGTGGGGTTGAAATCACGTCCTTGGTGCCCCCAAGATAACATATATAAGCTT
Organism: Symphalangus syndactylus; assembly: GCF_028878055.3. Taxonomy (NCBI): domain Eukaryota; kingdom Metazoa; phylum Chordata; class Mammalia; order Primates; family Hylobatidae; genus Symphalangus; species Symphalangus syndactylus. The sequence continues at coordinate 36,946,087 of NC_072425.2, read as the reverse complement.
CTAACGCATAGCAGCTACCCATTTGGTGCTATTTTCCTCTCCTTTTCCTCTGATCTCTTTCCATCAAACCATACTGTTGCTCCCAAATTTCCTCCAGCCGGTACTTTTCTGAGGAGTTTCTGGATTACTCTGTGCCTTTATAGAAAAACAAGAATGGTAAATACACTTGTTGCAGCCTGGACATCTGTAACTGCTCTGAGCCTACATCTCACGGCCCTCAGGATGAAGTCCAGACCCTTAACCTGGCATCAAGGTATTCCACATGTACCCCAGCCTCTCTAATTCTGCCTTCTCTTTGAAACCATTCTGAAAGCACTGGGCAGAGTTCCTTGTCCTCTTGGTTACAGCTCTATAGTTAAAGCACTTAAACCCTCAAAGTTATTGTCTATTTGGGAAACTGTACCCACCCAAAGACTGTGCTGCTTCAGAGTCAGACAAGCCTTATTTACATCACTTTTCTCTATGAATTAGCACAGAGCCTGGCACAGGTAAGTACTCAGTAAATATTTGTTGAATTAATGCCACAATCTATGTATACATAAATCGGTGAATCAATGAATGAGGGTAGTGATACCTGCCCTTAATGAACTTGCAGAGTTAGTTTGGTACAGATGCAAGATGCATAACTGAGGTTCCAGACAGATACAGAGCATTATTCCCATGGGTTTATAAGATGGACCTTGAAGGGTTAGCATGTGTGCTCACATAACCCGTATTGGCTGCTGTAGGTGCTGCCGTTTGGGTGGCAGGGCTGAGGAGAACCTTGCAAAGTAACCTCATGTATCTTTATGGAAGGAACCATGTTGTAGTTTCTGAATGGAGCTTGGCATAGACAAAGCATGCAGTTCATATTTAGTATCAATAGTGGCAGATTCAAGCCATGGGGCAGTGTGCATTCCATGCAGTGAGTCACCTGGAAATTCCAAAAGGCTCAAATTGATCTTCTTAACTTCACTCAAATTTTTTGAGTCTCAGTTTTCTCAGCTCTAAATGGAGCCATAATGGGGACCACCTCCCAGAGTGATTGCGTAAGAATTATACAGATTAGACAATGTATGGCTGTGGCTCCCAAAGTTCCTCCAGTTAATGCTTTCCTGAGGAGTTTCTGGATTACTCTGTTCCTTTACAGAAAAACAATAATTGTGTATAGATTTAAGCATTGCCTGTGTACAATCTTTAGAGTGTCCAATGCCATTTTTCAGTTATTACTGCCTTTCAGCCCCAATTTTCTCCTTTTTCATTCAGGGTGAAACTGGTCCACAGAACAGTAGAGTGATCTTCCCATGGTCTTCCTAGTGACAGCTGGTTGGAGCAATGTTCACTCTCTAGCTAGCATCTAGACATAGAGTAAGGAGCATCAACCAAGTATGTGCCCTGGCTTGAGAATCTGCCCTATAGAAGTACACAATATTACATTATATACTTACAAAGATCTCACTTTCCAACTTGGGCCTGGAAGAGTGGCTCCCGCAAAGAAGCGTGGTGAGAAGAAAAAGGGCCCTTCTGCCATCAGTGAAGTAGTGACCGGAGAATACACCAACATCATTCACAAGCGCATCCATGGAGTGGGCTTCAAGAAGCATCCCCCTCGGGCATTCAGAGAGATCTGGAAATTTGCCATGAAGGAGATGGGAACTCCAGATGTGTGCATTGATACTAGGTTCAACAGACCTGTCTGGGCCAAAGGAATAAGGAATGTCCTGTACAGTATCTATGTGCAGTTGTCCGGAAAACGAAATGAGGATGAAGATCCTCATTAAGTTGTATACTTTGGTTGCCTGTGTACCTGCTACCACTTTCAAAAATCTACAGATAGTCAGCATGGATGAGAACTAACCACTGATTGTCAAATATATCCAAGTTCTAAAATTGCCAAAAAAAAGAAAAAAAAGCTGCTCTGAAGAGGAGAGCCATGGGCCACATGTCTTCATTCCTTCAGTCTGCGTGGTTGATTCTGGTCTTGTCTGGTTTACAAAACAGCTTCATTTATTAACAGAAGGGCATAGGGCTGAGAATGGGCCCTCTGGGAGAAGGTGATTTGAAAGACATAGGTCCTGAAGACCCCAGCCAAGAAACCTAAGGTGTCAGACCAGACACTTGTCAAAGCAGGAAATGAGACTTGTGTCAGGAGTGAGAGGGAGGCTGGGGTATCAATGAGTACATCTTGTCCTAGATGGGGGAGTTCTGTAGTAGCCCAGGGGCAGAGAGCTGACTCACCAGACAACAGACACAGTAGCAGTGACCAGCTACATGACTGCTCTCAGAGAAGAGTTGGTATTGGACTATGCTTCTAAATTATGTACCACACTGCTGCATTGATTCAGGTAAGGCAGGGTAGGGCTGGACTTTTAAGCTGAAGGCCTTGTGGGTTGCTGGAGATTTGGCCTGGGGAAAGCAGGAGCTGACAGCTGCAGTCTCACTTTTGGTACAGACACGGCTTAGATATATTCTTTGCTTGACTCGAAGCTATTGTGTTGGCAAAGACCCTGTCCCAGTCTTTGGTCTCCTCTATTACTGGAACTAAGCATGATGCCAGGCACATGGGAGGTGTTCAGTAAATCACTGCAGAATTTAGGAATAAACATGTAGAGCTGGGGAATGTGTGTTTTGGGGTGGGGGAAGGTGGACACATTGTCCTAAGAAAAGTATAACTCTAGGATTTGAAATCTTACCCTCTTCAACCTGAGACCTCAGGTAATCATAGACAGGATTCATGAACACACTTCCAGGGCAAACACACTTCATGTTGATGCAGAGTATCTGGGACTTGGAAGAAGCAACTCCTTATCTGAAGGATAATTTAGCAATTATGAGCTGAGGCCTAACAGAAGGTTACCTAACATGTCTGTGTCTGCTTCCTCATCTGTAAAACAAGGGGCTAATACCTGTTCATGGGGTAACTGAGAAGTTGGCGAGATGACATGTGAGAAATTAGCAGTCCACAGCACAGCTTGATGAATGTTTGTTGAATGGCAAATGCCATTCTGGTGACTAAAGTTCACCATGGCTCAGTTCTGCTTTCTGCCTTGACTCATCCTCCTCGTTGTCTGCCAAAAATCATTCTGTGCCCAACCTGGTTCCTTCTCAAACTAAGAGGTCCGTTCACAACACTAGCTGGCATCAGGAAGCCACCCTTGGTCATCTCCTGCTCATCCTTGGGGGACAGACAGTGATGGACGGGCAGACTCTGAAAGTGGAGCTGAGTCCTGAGCACTGAGCATGTGATCCATCATTGAAGCCACTTCAAGAGGAGAGGAAAGTAGTCAGTAGTGTCACCTACTGACTGGCACTGCTGGTAGCAGGGGGGTCTTATTTTAGCAATGCCTCTGAGCTCGTGCAAGTATCATTGGGAAGCAGGATTAGGTTTGCTAAATATATAATTAAATAAGATGAAATATCAGAGAAAAGGCACAGATGAATGTTATGGAGTTATAAAGTAATAGATTGGGAAAAGCCATGATGGTTTCTTTATATATTGCCTAAGAAAAATAAGCACAAAGCAGCAAATTTCAACTGTAGAGAGCATGTGTAGAAAGTCGCAGGGAGAACCATTAGTGGGTTGAAGGCTGGGATGCATCACTGAAGAGAGAAAAAGAGCAGAATCTGCATTTATTGGCTGCATGGTCTGAGCCAGGCCCTTCCCATGTACACTGTAGTCCTACATGGGAGAGATTACTATCTCTATTTTAGTGAAATGGAAACTAATGCTCAGGTTTGTTAAGTAACTCGCACACACCCATGATGTTTGTGAGTGTCAGAGCTGGGCCTTGTATGTCCAAAGGGCATTGTTCTACAGAATCACACTGTTCAATAGCCCTTCTGGTTTATAAAGAAATTTTTAATGTAAATCTTGTCTAATTATTTCGGCAAAGATCAGAGAAGAAGGACTTCAGGGTGAACCTTTTACTTAAAGAGGGTGTTGGGAACACTCATCAAATTTCCATTGTAGTCCACCACTCTGTTTTTGGCATGTTCCCATAATGGCCTAGTTGCCCAAACCATGGCTCTATTGACAGGTGTATTCTCCTTTATTTCTCTAAAGTATGAGGCTCTACCAACCCCATCTCTGTTCTTGTTTGGCTCTACCTGTCATCAGCCATAAACTAATCTTGTACTCCCAGCTTTTCCCCCTGTTAAAAGCTCCCAGCTCCAATACAACTTCCAACATGGAAGCCAGAGTGATCTTCTCAAATTCTGGATCTACTAATGTCCCAACTTTGCCCTCACATTTAGAAGGGTTATCTCTTGCCACCACATTTTATCCAGTTCTGTGGTCTGGCATTCAATTTATCTGGTTTTTTTTTTTGTTTGTTTTTTTTTTTTTTTTTTTTTTTTTTTTTGCTGTCCCAGATAAAGATTTGCTTAACCAAAGGTCATAAAAATAATTTACTCCTATCTTCTAAGAGTTATACAGTTATAGTTTTTACATATAGGTCTGTACAAATTTTAAGTTTTTTTATATATTTATTTTTAGATGTTACATCATTTGATTTATACACTAAATTTACTCTTTTTTCTATTAACATTTCCATTAGATACTGCAGTTTTATAGAGAATACATTGATTTGTATATATTTATTTATTTGTAACCATTAGCTATTCTAAACTCAAGGAAGATTTTAGTTTGTTTTTTATTCAGGGTTAAGAAATGGAAAATAATGATTAATAATTTTTAAATCTCCCTTTTTGGATAGTTATATTGCTTTTTACTTTATTTTACTGACTTAAACATCCTAAATAATGTTAAATAATAATAGGTGATAGTGGACATCTGTATCTTGTTCTTGAATTTAGTGGTGATGAACCTGGTGTTTGTTTGAAATTGACTTCAGACATTCTTTACCATGTCAAAACTATTGCTCTATTCCTTCTCTACTATTTCTAGTTGAATCCAGATGGTATAGTAAATTTGTTGTTACCTGTTTTTTGCTCTGTTAATCACTTAATGAAATGATGTAATGCAGTTATCAACATTTTCAGTATTGAACCATCCTTGCATTTCTGGAATGAATCCTGCTTAGTCATAGTGCATTATTCTTTTAAGATACTTCTGGTTTGGAACTGCTGCCATTACATTTATGATACTTGCACAAATGATATCGCCCCACATCAATATATGACAAATTCCCTTTCTTGGACCAAGCCAAACTACATTTAAAAAGTAGGTAAACAAGGAAAGGCCTAGATGAGGCTTCAGGATCTAATTTTTACTTATTTGAGAGAACCTGATAATTGTTGATGTGACAAAGTGCTTATATCACAGTTTCTCATTTTAAGGTCCTGCCCTATTTTGGCAAAGCATTGAAAGGAAGTACTAAAGCATCACAGGGCAGTCTCAGTAAAATAAAACTACAATAATACAGTAGTTACACAGTAGTTATACAACTTCAGTTTACTGAGGGCAGTCTCAGTAAAATAAAACTAAAATAATACAGTAGTTATACAAACTACAATAATACAGTAGTTAATAATACAGCAGTTATACAATAATACAGCAGTTGTTATACAACCAAGAAAACTACAATAATACAGTAGTTATACAACCAATAATACAGTAGTTAAGTGTTTATGGTATGCCATATGATACTAGACACTTTACATATATTAGTTCTCCTCCTCCTTTTTGGCAGACAACTTATTGGAATATTAATTAGTGTTTTCTATATGATAGAAGGTTGGAAAAATGTGTATGGAATATATGTTCTTTTTCCCTGAGGGCATTATTAGAGGCTTTTGTGTTGCAGCCCTGAAAAGAGAAGACATCTAAAAAAAACGCCCTTATCTACTCCCACTCTTAGGCCTTTGTTTGAAGAATGTATTGAGATATTGAGGGAAGCTGGCCTATGAAGTGGAGAAGGAGGCAGAACTGGCCCTACATGTGCACACACGAACTCTGCCTTCTACTGAGATTGCAAGGTAAGTGAAGGTTATCATCCTAGAGCCTAGGGTGGGGGAGCATGCTATGGCAGGTCCCACCAGTGCCAGGAACTCACACAGCACCTGAGGAGTGCCAGGGTCTTTGATGGGGTGCTCCATGGTGCCATGAAATTGACCACTGAGAGGCAGAGCCTTAGGACATTTGCAAAAAAAAAAGCCTTAGCATGATGGCAGAGCTCTCTGTTTGTGAACGGAAACATTTTCATTTTATAGCTCAGTGAATAGCTGTGGATTTAAAAATAGAGTATATTCTTCCATTTTTCAGGTGCCATGGAAGTATCCTGGGTCTTTGTATGCAGCCTGGAAAGGAGGTGAGTGTTCCCTCCCACTCTATCTTATAAAAGTTGCACCTCAGTGTCAGGGAGCAAATTCCTATCTATCTTCTAGCTATACAATTCTCATGCTAACCTTAGAAAGTTTTTAATCATTATCCCATTTTTAGATAAGAAAATGAATAGCCGAAGAGACTAAGTAACTGGTCTGAGTAACTGGATGTTATCTCAAGTTAACCTCCTTTCTCATGGCTGAACAATTAAACTATGCTGCCTTACATTAAAAAAAAAAAAAAAAAAGCCATTCCTTATTAAGGGACTACTTTATGCAATGCACAGGGCTAGATGCTATATATATATAATATATGTATATAAAATTTCAAGGAAGTTCTTCCTATTAATCATTTCATGTTATGGTGAAGTAGAAGATGGAGAATTATTTGGTAGTTGTTAGACCTAGTGTTTAGTCCCAGTTCTGCCACTAGCTTTGTACATTAGTTTCTTCATCTGTGACCTGAGAATAACAAAATTTGCCTTTTGATATTATCATGAGTACTGAGTGAGGTATTAGAAATAGCAGGATCTTGTTAACTATAAAAAGATGTGCACACATGGACCCTGCCTTCTACTGAGATTGCAATCTATACTGGTCGTCTCAACTAAGAGTCTCTCTTCAGCAGTTACTAAGATACTGAGGTATACATTACAATGCAGAGGGGACCAGGACACCAGGAGTTGGACACTAGCCTTGGAAACTGATTGTTTATATTTGTGTGTAGTCTCCTTGAAGCAGAGGTTAGGTCATACATAGCTCTTCTGGGTCTGGCAAAGTCAACTGGAAACCACTAATGGCCAGTCATCCTATACGATTGCTTCTTTCCAGTCCTCTGCATTCAGGGAAGCCAAACAAACAAGAGACACTTTCATCACCACTCCAAGGAATCTATCTTTGACAACTTCCAGACAGCAGACATACTGGAATATGTAGTCCATCCATAGAACCCAGAAGCTGATCTCCCAGTAGAGATCTAGCCATCTCAAGAAAAGTCCAAAAAGACTCCCTGAGCAGATGTCTGCCCTCAGGATAACATCGAGGCACGTGTTTGTGCTCTGAAGTCACCGCATGTTGTTGGCTACATGCAGAGTTGCTCAGGACAAGCTGTTTGTTAATCCAGGCTAGTAAATGAGGGGGTGTCTAAGGTATTTGTTAAAGAGTCACCAAAGTCACCCTCATTGGGCCAAAGCTTGGCAGAACCCAGGAAGTAGCCAGATTATGCCAAAGGCAATAGGGATTTCAGGGAAAAAGTTCAAAGAAAATCACTGAGATTTAACAATAGATTTCTTTTTCCATCAATATTGGGATTTCTTTTTCCATCATCAATATTGGGAAAGTGTGCCTGGTAAAGAAGGCATCGGGGGACCCAATAGGCACCATGAGGTTACAGACACATCTCTTCCTCTTTGCTTATTCTGTACTCCAAGACTTAACAATGCCTTGTATATACTTGGTACTCAACTAAATGTTAGTTGGCAATTGAGCGAATGAGAATTTGGGCAGTAAGTGGGATGGTCCCAGTTGCTGTATGTAAATCTTTGTACAACTTAACAGTTGCTTGCTTATGGAGAAATAAATTTTGCACTAACCCCCAATTAATTTTTTTCTCATGAGGAATCACAATGCCAGATACAAAGAAGAAACAGATTTAGGTTATTCTAGACTCAAGGGTTCTGGCTTCCAGTTTCAGCCTTAGAGCTATTCTGAATCTTCACCTGTCTACTTGCATGACATAGAGAAATCATGTAAAGTCAGTTTTCTTATCTGAAAATTTAAAGTGGTATTTCTTACCTCACGAGGCTTTTTTTTTCTTTTCATAATTCCATGAAAAAATGTGTATGCTCTGCCAGTACAGTTTCTGTAGGGTTGCAATTAGGAATAAGAGAAACATGCTTTGGCATCAGAATGTGTTCAGATCCTGGGTCTACCACATAGAAGCTGACTGTTCTTAGGCTAGTCACTTAAATTCTCTCAGTCTCCTATTCTACATCCCTAATAAAAGGATAGTAATAATATCCACTCCACTGAGTTGAGGGGATAATGATTGCAAAGTGTTTATACTGTCCAGAATATAGTAAGTGCTTATTATTATTAGAAGGAGGAAGCAATTTCTCATTTGGATATCAAATTTTGATAAGATAAAGATGCTTACTATTCCTTAAAGAAAGATTTTTCTTCTTTTAAAAAATAAAATTTTAAGAACATAGCGAATCCACAACATTGAGTTGAGTTTCACTATACAATTTTAAAGTCAGCATTTCAATTTTTGCATTATTTTCCTCTTGCTTCTTTTGGAATGGAACCACCAAAAACATGCAAAGACTTTTTAAACTGGATAACAACTTCTGCTCTTTCCCAGGTCTTCGGGATATAATTCAATTTCATGATGCAATTAAGAAAGAAGTCTAAACCAAGGGACACTTACCACACTGCAGCAACATGTGTCTACTTATCTAGCGTGATTTCAGAGAGAATTTTTAGGTCATCCAGGGTTTCTGTGCCTGTAGTTTTTCATCTCTCGAAAGGGGATTCCTGACTCATAGTGTGGGGTGAGGCTGAAAATGCATGGTATATATGGAAATGCTTTCTAACTGGAAGGTGACTAAGGACACAGGTACTGTGGTGTGGTCCTCAGAGCAAATCCTTTGTGCTTCTTTTTCTTTTTTATTATACTTCAAGTTAAGTTCTGGGGTACATGTGCAGAACATCCAGTTTTTGTTACATACGTATGCATGTATCATGGTGGTTTGCTGTAACCATCAACCCGTCATCTACATTAGCTATTTCTCCTAATGCTATCCCTCCCCTTGCCCCCCACCCCCTGACAGGCCCCAGGGTGTGATGTTCCACTCCCTGTGTCCATGTGTTCTCATTGTTCAACTCCCACTTCTGAGTGAGAATATGCAGTGTTTGGTTTTCTTTTCTTGTGTTAGTTTAGTGAGAATGATGGTTTCCAGCTTCATCCATGTCGCTGCAAAGGACATGAACTCATTATTTTTTTATGGCTGCATAGTATTCCATGGTGTATATGTGCCCCATTTTCTTTATCCAGTCTATCATTGATGGGCATTTGGGTTGGTTCCTAGTCTTTGCTATTGTGAATAGTGCTGCAGTAAACATACGCGTGCATGTGTCTTTATAGTAGGATGATTTATAATCCTTTGGGTATATACCCAGTAATGGGATTGCTGGGTCAAATGGTATTTCTAGTTCTAGATCCTTGAGGAATCGCCACACTGTCTTCCACAATGGTTGAACTAATTTACACTCCCACCTTTTGGATCCCTGGTGGTTGAAACACCTTGTAAGCATCCTCCTCTTCAGGTGTCAGGAAGCTTATGATTTCTTTTTCTGCCCTGATCCCTGCCCCTCTGAAATTGCAGCATTTTCGTGATCTTCTTCCTTTCACAACTGCCATCTTCTTGTTCTGTTACCAAGAGGCTGCTCATAGAAATTTTGAAAGTCAAAATTCTCAGTTACATACTCCTGCTGCTTTGTAAACTTAACAACTGACTGATGGCATCCCATAGGAAAGACTGCTCTTGCAGGAAACTGGCTCAACAATCTCCTCTCATCATTTTTTCTCTTGCTTTCTATGAAGACCTAGGGAGTTTGAATGAATCCCCTGTTTAGGGCTTGGGGAGGACAGCCCGGCTGGAGGGCCCACAATTAGAGCCGGTTTCTGTCTTGGGCACACAGGGCTCAAAACCCAGCGGATTCATCAAGCCAGGCTCCCTAGAGGCAAGCCTAGGTCCAAATACCTGGTTGTCTATGTTGTACTCTCTTGTTTTCCCAAATGCCGCTCTATGTCTAACTTTATACTCAGAATATTGTGAGATAGGAATAATTTCCTGTTTTTCCAAATTAGAAAGTCAAGGCTCAGAGAGGTTCAGTAACCTCTCTGAAATCACACAGGTAAGTGACAGAGCTGAAATTCAAATGCAAATCTGCCTGACACCTAACCCCACATTCTTTTCCGCAATAACAAAGGACCTTCAGACAGTGAGAATTAAGATACATTTACAGGCTGAATCCCAAAAATATTTTGCCTTGATAGTAAATAAATTTTCCAAATGAAAACAAAGTATTAATGAATAATAATATCTTAAAGAATTTTTCTTAAAGAATTTTGAATGCTGGGAATGTTGGTGATAGCATTAACAAAAATCAGCAGTTGCATCAGCTGGGCAGTTTTCCTCCTGAATATTCTAGTCTCAAACAGCCAGAGGTTATTTCTGATTACATCAGCAGCCAGGCAGATCCAGTTTAGGAATCTCGAAACCACATATGTGACTCACATGTCATTGTTATAACAGTAGGAAACACATTAACTCTGCTTTAACAAGCGTTCATTGAAAAGTCGGGTTTCCAGAAACCAGTTTCTCGGTGTACTTGGAGCACATAATCTAAGCCTTTTTCCTGATGACAGTGTCCTTGCGTGAGGCTGTACATTATGTGACCTGACCGCTTAACAAGACAATATCTGCTTTTACAAACTCCGTGTCCTAGCACATTCCATTGAACTTATAGCAGGTGACTAACGAGTATTTCACCACCATGATATTTTGAGTTGCAAGCTATAGGGACTATCATTTGACTGAACAATATATTAAAAATGTTTGCCAACATTGTAATAACAAAATATTTCTGTTGAAGTCATAGAAAAGAGTTCCTTCGGTCTAGCTCAGAACTGTCAATAATGCTGGTCTGTTACAGACATTTTTGAATGATGGAAGATGACACTTACGGTTTTCCAAATACGTGAAGTTGATTCTTTTTTTAAGCTGTATATGCTTAAAATGAGAATTTTTTCATAGTTGGATGACCAATGTGGGGTCTCAAATACTTATCCTCTGGTGTTGGCGTGGAAGTTGAAGACCCAAAGCATAGTCTAGAAAATGGAAACTGCAGGGGACAGAAATTACTACACTTAGATTCAGCCAAACTTGGTTTCCATGTCACATCCTGCTTCTCTCCTGGCTACGTGATCTAGGAAAAGTCACTGACCTTCTCTGTACCTTAGCTTTCATGGGAAAATAATGATACTTTATAGGAGAATGTGTGAGGATTAAAATAAGATGATAGGTGGAAGGTTCCCAGTACATAGTAAGTGTTCGAAAATATAGTCTCATTCATTTGTTTGTCTCCGTGGGAGCAGTGGACAACCAGATAAACAGAGAAACAAGTTCTGAAGGCAAGAGACGAGGGCTGATAGAGAATGTGGAAGAGGAAATTTGGTAGAGGCTGAGTTACTGAAGGGGAAAGAGGAAGGACCCAGGAGCCCAGTCTTTCTTACTGAATGCCTACACTGTGTGCCAGAGATTAGAAGGGGTGTCAGAGGAAACAGGATAAACTCTTTTAAACAGACATGAGAGGCCAACTTGTGTGAGCTGGTTTGACTTAAGAGTGATGTTCCCTGGGGTTTTCTCTTGCCTGCCCTTTTAGGTGTTACAGGGAAAAGGAGAAAGGAACATATGCTTTTGTTTACTCCAGGGAGTAAACAAAGCGAGAGAGAGAAGATAAACAGAACCTAATGCTGGGCCACTAACAGTCAGATAAAATTGAAATGGCAATGTCTGGAGATTTCCTTGCCATGTTATAGGTTCCTGGGCATAAAATGATGGAGCACCAGGGGTCTTGTACTTATTATTAGAAAATTAATTAAATGAAAGCACACCCACAAAGATAAAGACCTGATTTGATAGTCCTATAGATTTTGGATTGTTTACTGTAAAGGGAAGTAAGAGCAGCTTTATTTGGGTTTGGATTTGTGTTTGCAGAGGAGTTTTATGTGGGTGACTTTGCATATAATATCTACCTTCCAAGAGATGCCATCAATATCTACCTTCCAAGAGATGCCATCATCTGCAGAACGGGAGACGTGCTCCAGACTTGCTCATCAAAATCTCTATCATCTTTTGGGAGGTGATTTGACTAGTCTTGATAGACAGCTGGATAGAAAATTCTAGTGGAGGGGATGTGACCAAGCTCATATGCCGACAGAGGCTCAGCAAACAAGACTTTGCAGCAGCCTCTATAAAGTGGCTTCAAGAATTTATTTGAACAGTGTCCATCGAAACGTGAATGTATACCAAACAAACAGCCAGTGTGGACTTAGACTGGATTATATCTCCGCATTGGGGTGTGGCATGAGGCAGAACCTTCCCAGTCCCACCCTGCCCCAGAGTTTATTAAAAGAAAGATTGTTGACTGTTTCTTACTATACAGATACCAAGTTATGTTAGAAGTACATCAAGTCTGGGCCAATAAAACCTATTGTTTGGGGATGACACAAGTGAATGAGTGGACGATGCTCTGGCCAGATCCTTTTCACATTTCTGTGTATCCCTTCCCTGGCTTCTGGGTGCCTTTGTGTCTAACAAACAGGCAGTGCCCCTGGACTACTAGAGCCACTTTGCCCAGGAGCTCAGAGAGCTGGAACTACCCAAGTTTGCAACCTGCTGGAGTGGCCCATGCCAGTGATGGACTGTAATAAAGAATATCAACCCTCAGCCTCCTTGCCTCGAGTCCGAATGAACTCTAAGGTGTAACTTCCTCTCTATAGACTCCCTGTGGAATCAGACTGAGGCTGCACACTGACTGAGATTGTACCTGGCTCGATGTCTTCCCCTTTCCTTTCCTGCTTCCTGAGCTCCTCTGCTAGGCTGTCCTGGGAACTCTCCCCTAATAAATCTCTTGCACCTGAATTATCATCTCGAGGGCTTCTCAGGAAACTGACCAAAGGCAGTGCATTAATCCAAATGCTTCATATTGGTGTGTGTGTGTGTGTGCAACTTAATTATTGTGAGCCTCCTTTCATGCCATGAAGGGAGCTTGTTGGATAAGGAGACCTTAGTTCTCTCTGAAGGGATAAAGTTGATGCTTTCCATCCCCATGAGGGGAGCAACGCAGGGATCCCTAGGATGGGTTGCAGCCTGTCAATGTTAAGAACATCCACAGCCTTGCTAGGTGCTATGAAGAAGATGGTGCTTTAACTCATCATGAATCAAGGGAGAGGGAGAGAGTGTGGGAGCCGGCAGCCTGCTGTTGCTTAGGGTTGGGGAATGCAAAGTGTCCTGCCACCTCTATAGCAGCTACTGTTTGTTTCAAGCCTTGGCAGGTGGAGGTGGTTACAAGTGGCCACCTTCATGAATGTGGAGAATACACACATTTTCCCTGAGAATTGCTAGGAAATAATGGGGACATGACATTCTGCTATTTTTCAAGAGATGGCTATCAATTCAATATTCTTTTAGACCACATTAGCACACATTTCTAATAACCCAAAAAATATGATGCAGGCTTATTAGGCTGGGCTGCCTCCAGGGATTGGAGACTCACCATCAATGGAAACATCCAAACAGGGATGGGATGGGAGGGGCTCTTGTGAGCCACCTTGTAGCTGGGATTCCAACATCAACTGAGTGACAGGGAATAACCTAGGTGATCCTTTCACCTGCCAGGAATCAGCAATTCCATAACTAAGGAGAGCAGGAGCATGGCAGGGACATTGTGGCATTTGCTACCTTTCCCCACAGGGGCATATTCATCATCATTTACCACACTCCTCATAAGTCCTTGCTAAAGAGTGACAGGGATTTAAGCTGGATAAGACAAAGGTTCTGAATTCTACAACTCAGCAGGCAGGCAGAAGAAAACAACTCCCTCTTTCATCAGGAGCTGGGGTTTCATCAGTTGCCTGGTCTACCCAGCTTTTATTGCACAGGGTTGGGGATCATTGGAGGTTTGGGACACATCACAGGCAGGCTTGGCCCTGCCACGTCTTCACTCCAGGCAGACATCTATTACCCCATCTTCCCCTCCAGTCCTTGCAACAACACTCAATTACGTGACACTCTGAGCTCCACTACCACTTGCCTCACCTGGCTCTATCCTGCAGGCTTGCCTGCTGTGTTATTCCTGTAGGATACACAAATTTTATTTTGGGGCTGCTGCTCCCATGTGAGGCTGAGTTTGAGCTCCATCGATGATGAAGAAAGGGTAACAAACAAACACATGTGGAGAAAGTGAGAAGAATGGACAGTGGAGCCAGGTGAAACCAGCCACCTCAACTTTTTTAACTTCCTGAGTTTGACTGGGTCTTTGACTGACTAAAGCCAATTTGGGCCCAGATCTTATTCATGAAACTTAAATTTCAAATATATGACATGTTTCCTCTTCAATGCAAATACTTACTCTAGGCTCTGAGCTGGGGTATCCAGGGTCTCCTCATGACATGGTGGCTGGAACTCATCCCTTTTCTTGGAAATTGTCAAAAGAGCTGAAAATTCTGGAAGGAGCAAGAGGCAGAAAATAAATCTGTCCCTACTTTGGAGCAGAATGACAAGGATAGTCCTCCTCTGAGGGAAGCCATGGGATTTGGGATGCTCAAAGCTAACTGTCGACAGAAGTTACCAAATGGAGCAGAGGAGAATAATCAACAGTTTCATGGAAACGTCTTAGCTGTAAACCCCTTATTTGCACAAGTCAGGGTGGTTATGGAAAAGAGGGGAGCAGATCTGTGCCCTTACCTACCCTCCTAGATAACGCAGGCTGGAGAAGAGAGGGTTAAATGGTGTGTGGAGGACTTGAGCTACTCTCCCTCTGCATTCACCCGAAATCCCACTGGGATACTCTAATCTCCTTGGAACACGCTGCATTATCTGTACTTTCAGCACAGCTCACGTTTCAAATGGCAGGCTGCAGAGCAATCTGATTGTTTTATAGGCCCAGCCAAGAGAGGAGCTCCAGTTCCTTTCTCCTGGCCAGGTGCCCTCTTTGAGGGAGAAGACCTGCGGTGTATAGAGACTAGCCAAATGCTTAAAGATTTCAGAAACTTCAAAGGCAGGGGAGGAGCCAGAAACCATAAAAAGGAAAATGATAAACATTCGGCTTAAAGACGGGCTGAGTTAAAATCCCTGAGAAATTACTCCAAGCAGTTAGAGGCTGATTCTCAGAGGCCCGTGGCAACGTTCCATGGTGTTACACAATGTTCCAAGAGGCAATTATTAGCTTTGTTTTAGTTGTGATTAACACAGTTAACAACTCGTAGAGGTGGAAAGACAATGGAAATGAGGGAGATGAGCACACAGAAAGGGGTCCCTGCTCCAGCCCAGCACTCTCTGATGAATAAGGGGAGTTCATCTCATCTTCAGGGTCTCTAGGAGGTCTTCATCCATTTTGAAAATTCAGTTTTGGAACTATTTCATAAGGAAAAACACAATTTTTTTTTTAAACAGCCCAAAGCCCTTGCTGTTGAATAGCAAAAGGAAATCTGCTTTATTAAGGCACTCATCACTTCCTGTGGGCAAAGCTTTGCCATGGGGCTCAACATCATTAAGGTCATATCTGCACAAAGACCAGGAGAGAGTCAGAGTGATCAGCTGGAATGTTTAGGTCCAAAATATTGGAAGAGTTCAGCCTGATTCTCATGGGGAACTTAAATAGCTCAAGTAGGAAAAAAAAATCAGTGGATTTAAATCAGTGCAAAACTCTATGTGAGCATTTACTACATTCCTAACACTTTTCTAGGGATGTATTTTGTTCCAGCAGACAAGACAAAGATTCCCTTTTCTCATGAAGGTCACATTCTAGAAGGAGATACAGACACAAAATAAAAGCCACAGTGATACATCATAGTTTAACGTGGACAGTGCTATGGAAAAGAAGAAAGCTAAGTATGGGAAGGAGTGTTAGGAGTGCCAAGGGCTACCTGGGGAGGCAGGAAGCACAACGAAATGGGTGGAGATGTTGGGCTCCATCAAGACTGGGAGATCCAAGCAAGGCATGGAGGAGGTGATGAGGTCAGCCCAGAGGTTTCTAGGGGGCATCCAGGAAGAGTGAGGGACAGTATGCCTCAAAGGGGCAAGTCAGGAATGTGCTGTGTGTCAAAAGAACAACAAGAAATCCAGCGTGGCCAAGGTGAAATGAGTACTGAGGCAAGAGGATGGAGGCTCAGAGAAACAAGGGGTTGAAGGGAGGGCCTGAAAAGTCTTAGAGACATTGTGAAGATATTGCCAGAGTAAAATATTGGAAACACTATATCTCAATGCTCTAGGAGACCTGAATAGCTTAGACAGAAAAATAAAAAAGATTTACATATATACAGAAAAAATCATGTCATTCTTCAAGAAGCTCACAGTCAACTGGGAAAGATAGATAAGTAAACAGAGAATAATAATCTTACATGTGATAAGCGAATACTACAAAAGACAAAAGCTTTGACTTGGGAGCAAAGGGGACGATTTGTGTTCCTGTTTGGGGGAACCAGGGAAGATTTCCCAGAGGACACCTGAGCCTATTTGTTAAGTTGAAAACAGTAAATTTGTTAGGTATTTTACCCTACAGATTTGCCCATAAAGACACGTATACTCCAAGGATGTATGTTATTTGTCCCAGTTACCCTGCACCTAAAGTACTAGTCCAGTTTACCTCCTACTAGAGCAATTGCCTTCCCGTGTGCAGACCCAGTTTGAGCTGTGTTTGGGATTGTTTTCCTCCACAACGGAGCTTCTTAGAAAACTCCGAGCTTGCCTTCTCCTGATGTTACTGGCTGCCCTCTATAGGAGTGTCTCCCAACTGGGGACTCTCCTTCAGTGAAAATCTGGACTGTGAACATTGTAAAGATGGCCCTGTGCAAATGCATTTCCCATGCTGGTCAATCTTACAGCAGAACAAGGAAGACCTTTAATCAAACAGAAAATATGTGGGTAATTTAATTAGAGATTCACTGGAAACTTAAGGTGTTCAAGGTGAACAACCGGAATGTTGAAATGTATCCTTCCTGGTAGACTAGAAAGTTTGCAAAGTTTGGTTTCAGGCAGCCCTGGGTACATATGCAGGTTCAATCACTTGCTAGCTGTCTGATCATGGCCCTGTTTTCCTTCTCCGTTACATGAGATCATAATACTTGTCTTTCCGAGCTCCCAGGGCTGTTCTGAGGATCATGAGAGTATGTGGTAAGCTGTAAAACACTATACCTGTGTTGAATGTTTTCCTTTTCAAGGTGACTTTAAAAAAAACTTCACTGGTTTATTTAGTCAATATGACACACTTCTGCAATCTTTTGAATCCGTGGAATTTTCATATTAGAAATTACAAATATTAGAGAGATTCTTATTTAAAGCCCTCATGATACAAATGAGCAAACAGGCCCAGAGAGGGAATATGATTTATTTAAGATTGCACAGCAAATTAGAGATAAAGCTGGACCTGGGTTCCCTGACTCATCTTTCCGTGTTCTTTCAAATAAATTACAGTATATAATGGAAGATCATGTGAAGGAAGATTCTTCCTGCTTCTGACTCAGTCAGAGAGACAGGAAGTATCATTTCCTTCTGGGGTTCTTCCACTGCAAGCACATTGCATTTCCTTCTACAGCAAACACTTTCACTAGTTTTAAAGGCATTCTTTTTTGATAAAAAACTCTTAATCCAGCACTTACATAAAACTGCTTTAATTCTTCCAGTAACCCAGTAGGTTATTAGTAATCCCATTTTGCAGATGAGGAAACTGAGCCTCTGAAAGCTGAAATTACTGACTCAAGGTCACATCTAGGAGGCAGCAAAGGTGGAGCCCACCTTCGAAGGCATTGTGCCGCTATGTCTTTCCACCACACCAAAACCGTATGTGCTACTTTATCTTTTAGCCTCTGGCAGAACTTAGATGTCTGCGTTAGAAAGGAGCTAATTAAAGCAGCTGAAAGAGTGAAATCTATCTTTATGAATCAACCTAGTAAGTAGAATTAAAATCGCAAATTAGACTTAGAGGATAACCTGACTTTTAAATTTTTTTACAAGATTGCAAAAAAAAAATAAAGATAATGTTTTCCATATACACAATGACTTTTATCCAAAGCAGTTTCACAAATGTGATTGATAGAGATGAATCATAGGTAGGATTTATGAGTGAGTCTAACATTTAGCAATGTGAGATGCCCTAGTAGAGACAGTGTCTGTGTAATAACAGGAGCACTGAAATCAGAACTGCTTTTATCAGAGATGCTTGGCAGATAAGATAGATTCATTATTATTGTAAATATAAGAAAGTATAAAAAATGAATAAAACTCGCCCAAGCCTAGATAGCTAGAAGCAATTATTCATGTTATTTTTGGATGTTTCTTCCTTCTCCTTGAACATTGCCTTTTAAAAACTTTGGCTGGGATTAGACTGTATGTGAATTTGCACTTGATGTTATTAGTATTATTTACTATGATATATAACATGCTTCAAAAAGATAATATTTAATGGATGAATCACATTCCATTACTGAAAATAAAAAATATGTATTAAAGAAACACCCCCAAAGGGGAGAAAAACAATGACAAAAACCAAATGCAGAAAAAAAAAATGGTGAGGTGAGTTGCAGGCTTTAAAGCAAAAGATAAAGTCTTTACAAGAGAAGACAGAATAGACTCTTGTTTCAATGATACTCTGGCCTCCCTAGTTCTTGTTAACATTCCTGAGCCAACATTTTGGTTGACTCTTTCAAACTGGCTGTGTGTGCTTGTGCAGGGATTGGCCAGCCTTTTCTGTAAAGTGCCAGAGAGTGAATCATTTCGGTTTGAGGCAATACAGGCTCTGTAGCAACTACCCAAATTTGCCATTGTAGCCTGAAAGCGGCTATAGACAATATATCAACCAATGAGTGTGGCTGTGTTCCTACAAAACTTTATTGACAAAAACAGACAGTGGATGGAATTTGGTTCTCCCTTGGGCATTCGTATATCAGTCTGCCTGGGCCTGGCTCTGTGCTAAACTTGTGTATAGATACAGAAAAGAAGGAAGTGTTTTGTCTCTGCCCTCAAGTAACTGGGAGAGATTAGAAAAGGCATCATTGCAATGTAGCATATGAAAAGCAATAAATAAGATGCACACCAAGTGCTGTGAGATCAAAGAGAAGGAAGCAAGCCGATCTCCTCTGGGCAATAAGGAAGGCCTCACAAATCAAGGGATCTAGCCTGAGTTGCAGAAACTGAGTAGGCGTTT
Source organism: Symphalangus syndactylus (assembly GCF_028878055.3). Lineage (NCBI taxonomy): Eukaryota > Metazoa > Chordata > Mammalia > Primates > Hylobatidae > Symphalangus > Symphalangus syndactylus. The sequence continues at coordinate 36,926,836 of NC_072425.2, read as the reverse complement.
ATCTACATGCGCCTGTTCAGTTGGCTGTGTGTTGGGTTTCTTCTCCTATAAGGTTTGGGGGTATCTTCATGAAAATTCCCAAGTCCTGGGCTTCGCCGAGACCAGTAAAATTTCCCAAGAGACTGGTGGGCACTTTCCAGAGCAAACTTTACTAAACCATTGGCCTGGATGATTTTTTATCCTTGTTTGATCAAGGTTTGAAAACAGCGAAGCCGGTGCGTCTTTGAAGTCCTTCTGTGTTGTGTTTATTTGGTGTGTGTATACATGTTATACAGGGTACTAAGGATGAAATCACAGGGTGTTGTTACAAATTCCACCCCCAGCTATGGGGCCAACTGCATTATGGCATCCAGTCAATCCCGTAATGAGTGCCTACTGTGTGCAAAAGATGGTTTTCTGTCCAAAATAATGATCAAGCCTCCATTTCCAGCACCACCCCACCAGCAGCAGCAGGACAATTGTCAAAGGGACAAAGGGTCCCGAAATGTTTGCTTCAGAGGGAGCAAAGAGAATGAGGAAGTGGAAAGAAGAGGTATTTGTTTTGGGGTGTGTTAACTGTTTCTCTTTTAGCAGGAATTTAGCTGAGGTGAGGATTAATGATTCCATTTCTATTCTTGTTAAGAGTAACCAAGCTCTCCAGAGATTCTAGAAACAACTGTGCTATCTAAATACACAGTATTTTTCACATACTTTCACGTTAATCTCCCAGCTCTCTCTAAATCAGCTGCTAAGAAAAACTTAAAACAATTCCAATAGATTTCCTTTAGAGAGTGGTAAGGGAAAGAGTTGAAGTTGGGGAAATGTGGCAGAATGCTAGAAATTTTTCTACTTAGGTCTTGGATCCAGAAAATTTAAAAAATTTAAATATCATTAAAAGGTGATTAAAATTTAAAAATTAATGTTTAAGTCTTCTGCCTTGAAAATTATGAGTTAGGGAGCGTACTTTTTAAGTAAATAAATACTAGATATATAAGGAGAAGTTAAGAGAAAGACATTGAGAAGTAGAGCAGATAATGATAAGGAGAAGAGCTAAGGCATGGGGGCAAAGAGAGCAGGATTGGAATCCATAAAAAATAAAAATACAAATTAGTGTATTAGGGGAAGAGGTAAAGTTTAAGGAGAAAAAAATCAAAAATCAACTCTCGGTAAAAAGAGAAGAGTCAGGCTGGGCGCAGTAGCTCACACCTGTAATCCCAGCACTTTGGGAGGCCGAGGCAGGTGGATTGCCTGAGGTCAGGAGTTCAAGACCAGCCTGATCAACATGGTGAAACCCGATCTCTACTAAAAATACAAAAAGTTAGCTGGGCGTGGTGGCTCATGCCTGTAGTCCCAGCTACTCAGGAGGCTAACACATGAGAATCACTTGAACCTGGGAGGTAAGGGTTTCAGTGAGCCAACATCGTCCACTACACTCCAACCTGGATGACAGAGTGAGACTCCATCTCAAATAGAAAAAAGAGAGAAGAGTCAGAAGGGAGAGAAAAGGAAGTCAGTTATTAAAAAGTTCAGAAGAAATTACCATCTGGAATCTTCATGAGCAGGATGAAGGCCCACTGTTTTCAGCTCTTCAAGTTCTCATTCTTAAAGCTTCAGAGTCTCTGATGTCAATGGGAACTGCCACTGCAGCCCCATGGGGAGCGTTTATTCTAGGTGGCTATGGCAATACCCACAACAATCATTTCAGAGGCTGAATGCAACCAAACCTAGGACCAGCTGTCCCCTGTTGACTGGAGATGGACCTTGTACTGTGGGTTATTGATTATCAGCTCAACATTCTGCATGTGCCTCCCATGAACAAGACTTTGAAGCCTGAGATTTATGTTAGACTAAAAGGTGGGCATTTTAAAGCATTTTACGGCAAAGAGAAGAGTCTCCCTTTGTGTCAAGAAAAAAGCCACACCAAAGAGCTAAGGAAAACGCATCTGAATTAACACGTATTTACTGAGCAGCTACAGTGTGCAAATCACTGCATTTATCTCTTCATACACACGTCATCTCATCTACTCTTCTAAACAATCCTGTGAAATAGTTATTATTGTCTTCATCTTTTTGGTGATGAGACTAAATCCTGGTGAACTTATATGTGATCTGTCCAAGGATCTATACCTATTAAGTAGTGGGAATGGGTTGGTGCCCAACACCAAAATCCAAGCACATTCTTCCATCCCTTCAGCTCCTCTAATTGTATAGTCCTACTACTAATCCACTAGGAGAGAGGCTTTGGCTCTAGGGCCCACTAAACAAGAGTTTATCGGGGGAAACTTGGCAATGTCTAGAGACATTTTTGTTTGTCACCTGACTGGGGTATGCTACTGACGTCTAGTGGATAGAGGCCAGGAATGCTACTAAACATCAATGCACAGAAAAGTCCCCACAACAAAGAACTATCCGGCCCCAAAGGTCAGTCATCCTGAGGTTGAGAAGCTCTACATAAGACGGAAGTCCCTGGCCAGAGTTGCTCTCCTAAAAGATCCATCTGTTACAGGGCTACTCAGATATATCCAGAATACACAAACTTTAATACTTTAAGTGCCTTGGAGGCTCTTGGGCGGGGGGGGGGGGGGGCGGGGGGAAGTGGGAAAGTCAGCTTTTCTGTTCTGTTTGTTGCCTAAATACAAGGCTTTTGGCTTTGCAACCTTCAATCCGTTTTTTTTTTTTAAATGCAGTGTATTAGGAAGAAATAGAAAATGCTGACTAAGATCATGGGGAAACTTTTTTTTGCCACTTCTTTAGGCCTCTTCATCTTCTGCCTAAAACCCTACAGCAGCGACTTGATTGTTTTCCCGTTTCCATCCTTGCTTCCCTTAAATCTACTTGCTGCCATCATCTTCCCAAAATACAGGTAAAGTCATGCCACTGCTAAACTCGCTAGGACTCCTATTGCCTCAGAATCAAGAACGTTTATTCTTCCTAGCCTGGCACTCAGAGCACCTATGATCCTGATGCAGTCTGACTCTCTCAAATTTAATTTCTCACATCTCTCCTTTCTGAACATTTCTTATAATCCAACCAAGCTGTAACACTTGCTTTTATGGGTTGGTGGTAGACAGGGTCCTAACCTGTGTTTTCCTGTCTCTGTCATGTTGCTAAAGCAATTCCTTTTTCTTGGAATGCCTTTCCATTGGTTCATTCATGGCCAAATCCTATCTCAAGTTGGAAGTCAGGTAGCGTGATGCCTCCAGCTTTGTTCTTTTGGCTTAGGATTGACTTGGCAATGCGGACTCTTATCTCAAAATAATAAGAGCTGTCTATGACAAACTCACAACCAATATCATACTGAATGGACAAAAACTGGAAGCATTCCCTTCGAAAACGGGCACAAGACAGGGATGCCCTCTCTCACTACTCCTATTCAACATAGTGTTGGAAGTTCTGGCCAGGGCAATCAGGCAGGAGAAGGAAATAAAGGGCATTCAGTTAGGAAAAGAGGAAGTCAAATTGTCCCTGTTTGCAGATGGCATGATTGTATATCTAGAAAACCCCATCGTCTCAGCCCCAAATCTCCTTAAGCTGATAAGCAACTTCAGCAAAGTCTCAGGATGCAAAATCAATGTGCAAAAATCACAACCATTCTTATACACCAATAACAGACAAACAGAGAGCCAAATCATGAGTGAACTCCCATTCACAATTGCTTCAAAGAGAATAAAATACCTAGGAATCCAACTTACAAGGGACGTGAAGGACCTCTTCAAGGAGAACTACAAACCACGGCTCAATGAAATAAAAGAGGATACAAACAAATGGAAGAACATTCCTTGCTCATGGGTAGAAAGAATCAATATCGTGAAAATGGCCATACTGCCCAAGGTAATTTGTAGATTCAATGCCATCCCCATCAAGCTACCAACGACTTTCTTCACAGAATTGGAAAAAACTACTTTAAAGTTCATATGGAATGATCAGTCTTGTTTTCTTACAGGTCTCCCTTATTGAATGAATGAATGAATGAATTCTCCTTAGAACTAGATTTTATGCTAGCTCCCATTGAACTAGGAGCTCCTCTGAACACTACTTGAAACAAAACAAAATATAATAAAAAGTATTCTAAGGTTTCATCTTAGAACAGTCTGGAGATTCTAAGATACACCAGTGCCCAAGATCCATCCTAGAGCTATGAAAACAGAATCGTTAGGAGTGGGGCTTATGTATGGTTATTTTAAAAATAACCACTCCACTGTGATTTTTTTTTTTCTGAGAATTTTTAAAATTCTCCACTCCCCAGGTGATTCCAAAGTTCTGCAATTGGGAATCACTTCTCTTAAGCTTGTGAGAGCTCTTTCACCATCATGGAGAAGAAAAGCCATGGCTTTGGAGTGAGAAGCACAGGTTGGATTCCTCTCTCTCCTCCAAGAAATTGAAGAAGTCATTCAATCTGAGCTTCAGACCTTCCTCTTTCAACTGTGATTTACATTTCTCACAGGGCTTTTGGAAAAATTAAAGGACATCAAATATGGGAAGCAACTGATGCAGACTGACACATAGTAAGCATTCAGTAAGTTGGAATTTCTGTCTTTTTTTCTCACATTCTCCCTCCATAAATCCAGGGAGAACTTCTGTAGGGAAACAAATAGGGGTATCCTCTGATAACCTCAGTACCTCCTTCCAGCTGGTAGACCGGCACACATAGTCTGCTTATCCCCAGGTCTCCAAATGCTTTTCCCAGCACTGGCCAGCACCTCTTCTGGGCAGCTTATGCCCCAGCTTGGACTCCTTGTCCCCAGGCTTACAAAATTCCAATCCTTCTTGCCCTGTACCAAGGGGGGAGCAGTGGGGTGGCCCTCTTCCAGAGCAGTGGTCCCCAACCTTTTTGGCACCAGGGACTGGTTCAGTGGAAGACAATTTTTCCACAGACCAGGCAGAAGGATGGTTTGGGGATGATTCAAGCACATTACATTTATTATGTACTTTATTCCTATTATTATGACATTGTAATATATAATAAAATAGTTATACAATTCACCATAATGCAGAATCAGTGGGAACCCTGAGCTTGTTTTCCTGCAACTAGATGGTCCCATGTGGGGTTGACGGGAGACAGTGACAGATCATCAGGCATTAGATTCTCAGATTCTCATAAGGAGCATGCAACCTAGAACCCTCGAAGGAACAGTTCACAATAGGATTTGTGCTCCTGTGAGAATCTAACAGGAGATGGAGCTCAGGTGGTAATGTGAGTGATGGGGAGTAGGTATAAATACAGATGAAGCTTCACTTGCTTGCCTGCTGCTCACCTGCTATGTAGCCCAGTTCCTAATGGGACATGGACCAGTGCCAGTCGGTGGCCTGGGAGTTGCGGACCCCCATTCTACAGTATAACTCTGCAGCATGTTCAGCTCTGCCCTGGCACAGACCACTTTGCATTCATGCAGCCTGCTGATGCTTCTGCCTGTGAGTTCCAGTTTTTACCAAGCAATGCTAGCTGGAGTTTGCCAGAAATTCTAAGCTGATAACATCTTTCCAAGAGATTGCCAGGGATCTTTATTTTAATTCCTCTGCTACTAGCATGAGTTCTGAAGAACAATTGTTCAGTTGTTGTCACTACCCCACTCTCCTATGGACATCAAGTCACAGATTTTCTTCCACTTGAGCTATATGTAAAAACTTCTTGAGTTGCATTTAGGAGTTTGTCCTTCACGGCATCGCTGTCTTCAGGATAGTACTCACATCCCATTGGAGAAAGAAAAACAAAAGCATTTTCCCTCCCACTATTCAGGAATGCCTCATGGTACTGGGAAACTCCCAGGCTAATTTTCCCATTGTGTACACAACACCTTACAGTTTATAGATGCTTTCATAGTCTTAACTTTCTGTGATCTTCTCCAAGAATGCTATTGAGATAACAGGAAAGAGATTATCATTAGATCTTCATTTCACCAACGAAAACTGAAGTTCAGAGTCAGACTTCAAAACTAAGTTCCTTCTCACCAAACCAAGCACAAAATCACACAAATGTACTTTACATGTTTTTGGAATGAATCCTGGGTTTTGTTTATACACAGTTATGTCAATAGGCTGTAAGTAAGTCCTAAATGATTCAGTTGAAACAGAAACTCGCTCAATGGACATGTCCCATTATTACTCTTAATAACAAAAAATGCCACAACCTGGATTAATGTAGCTGAAAAGGTAAAGGAAGCATGTCTACTGTCTACTCCTGTGCTCCCCAAAGCATGGCCATTGTGCAAGCTGTTCTAGATAAGAGTATTTTTTAACAAAAATTTCCAGGAAATGAATGGGCACTGTATCTTTTTATTTGGATATCAGAAAGAATTTCTCTTCTACAGCAATTTCTCCCCTGGCTAGGTTTTGGGGATTAAATCATTCTCCCATTTACAAGAGCCCTGTGGCTCTCCTAGGCTGTATCTCCATTTGGAGGGAAATGAACCGAGGCTCCTTACCTAAGCCACAGCTCTTCAGGCTTGAAACAATAGACTCTTTTTCAGTAAGACAAGTGAGTAGGGATTCCTGGGGCCCTGGAAAGTACTTCACTTTCCCAACTTTAACTATCAAAGGATTTGGGCTGGATCTCTGGTATTGCAGAAGTTGAGAGAGAGAGAAACTCATTTTTTTTTTTTTTTTTTTCTGAGATGGAGTCTTGCTCTGTTGCCCAGTTTGGAGTGCAGTGGCTCGATCTTGGCTCACTGCAAGCTCCGCCTCCAGGGTTCACGCCATTCTCCTGCCTCAGCCTCCCGAGTAGCTGGGACTACAGGCGCCCGCCACCATGCCCAGCTAATATTTTGTATTTTTAGTAGAGACGGGGTTTCACTGTGTTAGCCAGGATGGTCTCGATCTCCTGACCTCATGATCCGCCCGCCTCGGCCTCCCAAAGTGCTGGGATTACAGGCAGGAGCCACCGTGCCCAGCAGAGAAATTCATTCTTTTGGAGATCTCTGAGCTCCTGCCTTATTAACCATCTGCTGACAATCAACAGATCCTTCAGAGGCATGCCTTAGATCTGAGAGCCTCTCAATTTTCCTGTGTCCTGATGTCACAGCCCACCTAGAAAGACAAGTCCAAGGTGTATGAAAATTGACAACACCCCAGCTGCCCCTGAGATGATTCCTCAAGGGGATCTTTGCCAGGTTGTTACTGATAAAGAAGACAGATGATTGATCGTGTGATTCATTTGTCACCAATGACCCCATCTGGTGCACAAGAACTGGGTACAAAAGGAGGGCTGATTGTGGGGCGAGGACTGCCACTAACTGCACGGGCACCATCAGCCATCCACCTGTTCATGTCATTAACGTCATGATGCTCTCTGAAGGAGGCTGTGGTAGTCCCATTTGACAGATAGGGAGGTTAAACACACACACACACACACACACAAAATCACACATCTTTTAACCTGTTTTTAGCTCCAAAAGCCACTCATCCAGGCTGGAGTGCCGTGGTGTGATCTCGGCTCACTGCAACCTCCACCTCCTCGATTCAAGCAATTCTCCTGCCTCAGCCTCCTGATTAGCTGGGACTACAGGCATGCACCACCACACCTGGCTAATTTTTGCGTTTTTTTAGTAGAGATGAGGTTTCACCATTTTGGCCAGGCTGGTCTCGAACTTCTGACCTCAGGTGATCTGCCTGCTTCAGCCTCCCAAAGTTCTGGGATTACAGGAGTGAGCCACCACCCCAGCCAGATTCAAAATCTTTTATTGCCGCTAGGAATTGTGAGGCAATTCACGGCTATTGTGCTTCTACTCCACAGTTAAGGACATCCCCAGGGACTCCTGAACTGACAAATGACAATGAGAAATTGACCAGGGACAATTTTTTTTTCTTCACTTTAAAAAGAAGCAATAACCAATACAACACCTTCTTGGGGATCAAAATCTCAAAATTTTGGTATCGACTGGTAAAGCATCCACAATGCAACTCCTTGTTATCTCTTTTTGGGTTCTAGTTGTTTCCTTCTTTGCCCATGCAAAAGAGGATGGCAGGAGAGGAGCGCGAGAGTCCTCGCCGAATCTGCTTCCGGGGTTGCTGTGTGGATTACACAAGCAGACAGGTGTGAATACGTCTGCGAACATCACAGCACTCTACAAATGCCATTTATGAGCAGAAGGCATGCTTTTTTAATGCAAAAACTTGGGTGTCTCCTCTGAGCTCCCCAGCCTGGGTGAAACCATTCTAGAATCTTCTGTGTTTCACTCCACCAGATCACTGTTATTGCATTGCTTTCATTTCCCTACCTGCGGGAAAACAATGTAATGAACGGATCCTTGAAACCACGGTGCGATACAGGGCAGGCAGTGAGAAATAAAGATGGGCAGAAGAAATGTGCATATGAAATGTGCAAACAGGAAGGACTCTCCTCTTTCCTGGTCCAGCCTGGGAGGGCTTTTCTCATCAGACTGGTCAGGGGAGATCAAACAGTCCTTCACTGAATAAGGCCCTGAGTCAACATCACAGTGGAAAAGGGTCTCACCCCTGCAAGTTTCCTTCTGCATGCAGCATGGAGGAGGGGGTACCCTTTAGGGGTTTCCATTTCTGCTTTCCTCAGTCAGTGCGCTCTGAAATCCAAAGGCTTCTATGTTGCAGGACAACTTTGGTTACAACTTAGGATAGGGGCATGCCAGAGGCAGCTCCTATTGGAGTGAGCAAAAGAGAAAGAGAATTGTTAAATTTTTAGTTTTGGTAGCCAATTGATGTCACATTGATATCTCAAAATTGGTTATGGTTGGCAGTATTTACACAAGGGAAATTAGTAAATACTACAACTAAGGTCTTGTTTTTTTCTTTTCCTCCAGAGACCTGGTTGTTAAATGTTTACCAACAAACCATTGGCTTAAAGTTGCATTAAAGTGTAGAACCCCAAATTTTGCTCATGCTTTCTCAATTATATTCTCTTTTCCCCTCTTCCCAAGGTGCTTTTGAATTCTACCCTTCTATTTGCTCTTGGTGTGTACTTCTAGAGCAATGCTAAGGTTACATTCACAGAGGTCAAAGCGGTATGAATAAATAGACCGTTTATTTGTACAGAACCCTTATATTGTTTGAAGTGATGTCACATGTATTTTTTTGTTTTTGATCTGCACCACAACCCTGAGAAAGACAGAGTTAGTACACTTATTTACAATTTGCAGATGGGAAAACTGCAGTTCACAGTGTCTGCATGGGAATGATGGGCCCAGGCAAGGAGGAGGGCCAGGGGATCCTCCCCACCACCTTGCTGCCCCTAAAAGTCAATGAAGCACCACTAGACAAAGCACCCACCATTCCCGGACCAGACTGTGGCCGGCCGGGAAAAACCAAACTGAGCGAGTGCACAAACGGCTTTTATGTGGTTTGAGGCTACATTCTGTGATTCTTTATGTAGAAGCAAATTGTCCTTTTAATTATTGTGTGGGCTGAACTGAAATAGATGTACATTCCTTGAGCCACCGGCAGCAGCCAGAGTGGCCCAGGTGTTCAGCGTGAAAATCTGCCAAGTTTCAAATTTGATGCTTATATTTGGGAGCTGTATCTGTTTCTATGCAGAAAGTGTTTGCTTTTCTTAAACTAAAGCCTTTGGAATATCGTAAGTGGGAAACACAATGGAATGGTCATGGAGTTTACGGTGTATTCCATTAGGAGAAAGTTGGGGACAAGGTCCTGGTGGGCAGTGGGTGTTCACTGACATATTAAAGGTTCCAATCCTGTGGCCTTGATCCACTTCAGGTACACAAGTCTTATAACTGTTACCAAAGGGTAAGATCATTTTGAATGGCTGGGACTGTTGTCTTTTAAAAATACATTCATATAGTCTCATACGAGTTTGTTGCAGGGAAGCACGTTGGCCTATACAGAATTGGAGTTTTCAGACAATCAAAGCAAAGAAAAAAACAGGCCCCTAGCATGCATTCTTCTTTGTTCTTCTGCCTTGGAGCTAGGGAGACAGCATTGATTCGGGGCTCTTGCAGAGATACTCTACAGACAGATCGGTCCCCACCCTCCCTAATTGCTGCCCAGGCTCAGGTGATCACCAACACCCATTCCTTTGTTCCTCCCTAAATATTTTCCCATAAACCAAGCCCCGGGGCCATCTCCTCTTTTTCTCTCCCCAAAAACTAGGGCCCTCTGATGGCCCCACCTCCTCAGCCTGTCCCCCAGACAACTTGAAAAGGAGGCCTACGTTCATCCTAATTGCTGCAAGACCCACAGAACAAGGCTTCTTATCGCCCTCCTGGGGGACCTGGTCAGGTTCATGGAATTCCCAGAGTGGGTGTTGTTGCCTCCTCTGGCACCCCTTCCCTCCTCTTGTCATAACATCACAAAAATTATTCTTTAGGGAGATTCTACACCTCCATTTCACACTGTCATTGTGGGACTGTGAGTCAGTCTTGGTGGGATTTTTAATCAAGAGGTTCTCTCCTCTTTTGGCCAAGGGGAGACACTTGACTCAGTCTCAATCCCTCAGACTCTTAAGCAGAAATTCTGAGCACAGTGCTGCAAGGTGGAAGGCAACGAAGGCTAGCACATCCCAGGGCTGAGATGGGAGAAGCTTGTTCCCTGATTCCTGCGACTTAAATCTTCAGGGCTGCCCTGCATCCTCTTTTATCTCTCAACTGTCTTTTCTATGAACTAATTTATCTTCCAGTAAATTTTTTCTTTTCTTTTCTTTTCTTTTGAGACAAAGTTCTGCTGTGGTCACCCATGCTGCTGTGCAATGGCATGATTTCGGCTCACTGCAACATCCACCTCCCGGGCTCAAGCAATTCTCCTGCCTCAGCCTCCTGAGTAGCTGGGACTACAGGTGCCCAGCACCACACCCAGCTAATTTTTGTATTTTTAGTAGAGACGGGGTTTCACCATGTTGGCCAGGCTGGATCTCGAACTCCTGACCTCAGGTGATCCACCCACCTCGGCCTCCCAAAGTGCTGTGATTACAGGCAGGAGCCACCGTGCCTGGCCAAATGTTCTTTTTTGGTTTATTTTTCTCAAGTTATCCAGTTCATCTGTTGCTTACCGTCAAAACGACCCTAATTCGCAGAGTCCCAAATAAATGAAAACCTCACACACTGAGGCTGGAGGCTCTAGTCACAGCCCATTGGCATGTCTGATGCATCTGAACTCGGCAATGGCACATCCCCAATGAGCAACAATAACCAAAGAGGTTGGGGTGGAAAGTTGAGAATGAACCTAAAATAGTTTAAATCTCTAGGTTATAAATGACCAAAACCTTTACCGATAATGAACGTGCACAAAGCGGGAGCTTGCTCGAGTGTCTCTCCCAGTTTGTTTCTGAGTTCACTCATCTATGATATGGGAGGTAGGCCTGATGACTAGATGCTGGAAATCTGTGGTTTTGCCACACTGGTGTTTTCAATGTGATAAAAACCAAAACTGAGCTCTCTCTCTGTACTCTGCTAGGTACTGGCTCAAAGAGATGGGTGGAATGCATCCCCTGCCCTCAGGTGATATAGTTGGATTTGAGTCTGAGGAAAAGAGGCCAGGCTGGAGGCACAAAGACTGTTGGGTGACAATGTCTTGGCCTGAGATAAACAGGGCTACAGCCATGGTGTGGAGGCAGGAGGGGCTTCAATGACCGACAGAGCAACAAGAAGGGAGAAGCCCAAGTGACCCAGTTTCCTGATCTGGGGGACGGTATGTTCCTGAGATATTAAAGGGCTACCTTTCCTTCCCCCTGTGGTTTAATAAGTGGTCTTGAGGGAATTGGGCCATTACAACTCAGAAGTCAGTCCCTTTTTATTTTGTTTCTCAGGATAGTTGCATTTTTCCTGGCCTCCCAAGAAGAACAGCCCCTTCGCGCCAGAAAACTTGGAGACCACACAGCAGACATCCCTGACACCTGCTTTTCTCATAGTCCTTGTGCTTCTCCAGATCCAGAGAGAGACGCACACCACAGGGAACTGCTTAGCAACTGCACGTAGGAAATTGGGATTCCAAACTATTCCTGTGGGTTTTTTCCTCCCCGCTTTGTTCTCCTGTTTTGTTTTCAGTCGTTCATGATTCAGTCATTGTTCCATCATACAACACACTAACCGGTTCTGCAGGCCCTGGGATCTGAACTGCACTGGGGCCACGGCCGCCCTGGTTCCTGGGGTCAGGGGGTTTCAGGCAAAGGCCCCAGGTGATTCCCCAAAGACCTGGCCAGGGTGAGCCACAGTGGGTGGGCAGCCCCAGTGTGAGGCTGTTGTTAGGGCCCCCTGGGTTTCTCTGGGCCTGGGCCCTTGCTCTCATTCTCTCTCTCTTCATCTCTGCACTCATGTGGGCTCCTGACATTTCTGTTTACTCTCTTGGTAGAAGGGTCTCTTACACATCCACCTCTGTCTTGGTCTCTCTTTATATGCATCTCTGTCTCTTTCTTTGTCTCTCTCTGTCTCTGTGAGCCTCTCTGCTTCTCTCATCTCTGTGTCTCTTTGTTTCATTTGTCTTTTTTTTGTCTCTGTGTCTTTGTTTTCCCACTGTCTTTCTCTGCTTCTGTTTGTGTCTCTCTTTGTGTGTCTCTGTGCTTGTCTCTTTCAGTCTCTGTAAGTTTGTATCTCTCACTCTGTCTCTGCATCTCTCAGTTTCTCATTTTTCCGTCTTTCTGTTTTCTTTTTGTCACCCTCTCTGTTCTTTCTCTGACTCTCTTTCTCTGAGCCTCTCTTCTTCTCTCTCTCCCTTCCCCCACACCCCTCTCTTTCTGAATTTCTCTTTGAAGCTCAGAAACTTGGCCCAAGTCCCATATGAAATGGGCTGAGTTTCCAGAATAGCTAACATTGCACATTGAGAGTTAATTTTTTCCCTCGTCATCAACTTCCCTCCTATTCCAGGATGCCTGAGTCTGGCCAAAAGGGCTTCCTAGGAAAGGGCCCACGTGCCGTGGCAGAAGCCACACAGCCATGCTGCACCCCACAGAGCGCCAAAGAAGATCGATTGACAACTGCAACGTGCAACGTGCTGGATTTCTCTGGCAGTGCTCCAGCTAGTCAGAGCCAATTAATATGAAACCAATAGGCCAAATCAACATTTTCAGAAGTTAACTCAAAAAAATCCCTGAAGATTAACCAGCTTGTGGCCTTTGCTATGAAATTGTTACCACACCACTTTCTTTTCTTTTGAAAGTCCAGATGGGCAGATAAATCCAAAGTGGATCAACCACATCTGCCATTCCTCCACACAAATTACACCCCCTCCCACAACTTCCCTCTTCCCTCTCCAGCATGCAAAGCACTCAGGGCCTGGGCTGAATTGACATTTTATGCCACACTGTATGTTTTGAATTCCCCATTGTATTATGAGGAACTGCATCATGACCCCTCTGAGGCAAAGAGCTGGCAGATTCTGAAATTTGCCTTCTCCAAAGGTGAGAACTGCATTTGTGGAGGGACGGCTTTCTTCCAGGCACAAAATGAGCCAACAGTAGAACCCAGTCCCGTTGGCTGCCTTCTCCAGTGTTCTGAATCAGTATTCAAATCAGCAAAGTCCAGCTGGGTGTTTTATATTAATAATGCCCCCTTTTCTACATTTGCTAGGTAATATAGTATCATGCCCAGTTGAGAGAAGAGGTTATTAATAAAGTCCTTTCTTGAAGAAGAGAGTTGGGGGAAGGAAAGGAGAGAGGCAGGAGGGTTCCTTGGGATGGGCACCTCTCTTGCAGAGTAGCTGGTGCTGCTGGAATCTGGGTAGCCTATGGGGTTTGAGTCAAATGTCAGAAGTTAAGGCCACCACCCCAGGATGTCTGTATAAATGGGTCCTTGAAACAAGAAGGACTTGAGATGTCAGACATTGAAAATCTTGGGAAGAACCAAATCAAGAGAGTGGTGGAACATAATGCTGGGAAATACTTAAGAAACGGATGTTCATGCTGGCTTTTTGAGTGCTTCCTGGGTGGAGTGCATGGGAGTGTAAAAAGGCTAAGAACAGAATGACATAATCTGGAGCACAGTAGGAAACTTTTCAACCTCAAATCCTTTAATTCCAAAACTTGTGTTCTTTAGGTAAATTGATAAGCATTTTCCAAAGTTTCTCTATGAAGAAAGCAGCCAGGTGAAGATACATTTTATATAGCTAGGGACACCTATTAAAAGCCTACTTTCGAGCCAAGATCGGGCCACTGCACTCCAGCCTGAGCGACAGACCGAGACTCCGTCTCAAAAAAAAAAGCTCACTTTCCCTTTAAGATTATTAAGAAACGTATAGGGAATGTTCTATTTTATGCGGGCTGGGACTCTTGGCACAAAAACTGAGATTTTACATAAGAAACTGAAATCGCAGAATTCCAGAGCACGAAAATATTTCGAGATCAACTGATCTTTAATACCCTTTTCATTCGACAGATGAGGAAACAGAGGCCGAGAGATGGAATTTTGCATACAAGGTCGCATAGCAAGTGTGATGGGTGGTGACTTATACTTCAACCCCAACCTTGCAAGTTGGCCATGTGGTTGTGACATTTCTTCATGCCATTCTCAGAGGACCAGTAAACAAAAAAGATGTTGTTTGGGTAGATTAGCATTCCTGGGGTTTGAGTCTTTAAAATGTGGTTGTTTAGAAGTTTGAGAGAGGCTAGTCTTACAGAAAAGCACCTTGGGTTTTGCATGGCCACGTTAGCAGGACAAGCAGCACCCGTAGGCTATCCTGAGTTCCTGACACCAGTGACCTTCCAGGGTTTGGCTCAGCCTGCTTCTCTGTTCCCGACCAGAGCATAGCTTGGGTAGTGTCCCACTTGCTGGTTTTTGTGCTGGCCTCCACACTGGACCTTGAGATGCCCTGCCTGTGTATCGTCTGGCAGTTCATCTGGCCCCAAAGACCTGAGCAGATCTGTCCTCTCCCTGCCTGGCCTGCCTCCAAAGTCTGATGCCTGGTCCTTGTCTCGATGTTGGCCTGAACTGGACAGTTTCTGTCATTATCCCGGCCACGCATTCAAGGTTATTTGATGGAGATGCCCTGAGGACTTTGGGAATCCACAGTATTTGCCGCATGCCAGATATGACCTCACAGTGATAAAAGTAAGATCATGGCCTGATCCATTCACTGTATCTCCTCACCCTTCCCACCATCCACAAACACATGCACCTACATGCACATTTTACAGGCTAATCAGCTGAAGCTCGCAAAAGAGAAGTGATGGCCCCAAAGCACACAGCCCTATGTGGTAGAGTTTCAGCTCAAGGTAGAGACTTCACTATAAGAAGCCATCCCTCCATTTTCAGTTCTAATGAAGAAAATCTTTTTGGGTTATTGTATCCAACCTATATTTTACAGAAGTACATTCTTAGTTCCTGTCCAAATGTTAGGTGACATCAGCAGAAGAACAGCAAAGCCTAGTCTGGGTCATTTCCTATGACTACAAAATCATTAGATACAAAAAGGTATGTTTGAAAATTGTAAATGTTAAGAAGCCAATATTCATTCGCTGTTCCCTAGTACCAAGTCCTGTTTAAGCACCTTATATGTACTAGTTCATTTAATCTTCACAATAGCCCCATGAGGAAGGTACTAGCTTTTTCCAGCTTTCCAGATGAGGAAATTAAGGAATAGAGAGATTAGGTTACTTGTCAGAGGTCACACTGCTAAAAAATAGCAGAGCTGGGATTCAATCCAGGCTGTCTGCCTCCAGAGCCACATTCTTAGGTGCTATGCTGGGCTATCAAAAATATTTTGGCAGCTGAAGAAGTAGTCCAAATCACGTATTATTAGATTTGTTGAACAACAGCTGCTAAACTCTGCATAGCTCTTTGGCATGTGCTGCTTAATCAAGTATGATTAGCTTTGTTGAAGAATAACCACTAACCTCTGCATAGCTTGTGCATGTGAATTTTTAGTGTGTAACTTCTCATGGCTGCTCAAACTCCAGAATATGGAAGACTTGTGGGGAGGGAAAGTGACTTTAGTGGTAAGTGGCAGAATAAGGATTTGAACTCAGCCCAAATTAAAGCATATTACTTTATCTATATTTTACATAACAGGAAACTGAGGCCCAGAGGGATTAAGTAAGGCAAATCTCCCTCTTCACAGGGAGCCCAGCATAGCCATTTGTATGGAATTAGTGCTAAGTATGTATGAAGTCCTATGTCAAACGGTGTCTCCAGACTGAAGGATTCAAGACTCCTGGACTTAGTCCCTTGGGGAGAGTCTGGGGTCTCTATTGCATTCATGCTGGGGAGAAGAGATTTAAACAAACCCAACCAGATGCTGTAGGAGAATGAGGGAGGAGAGTGAGGCACAGGGTGAGCTGGGCTGAGGCTGTCTGAGAATTCAGGCTCCAGGCTCCTGTGTGTAGGGCATGATTGTGGACCCTTGATCTGGAGAACCTTGAAGAGGAAGCAAATAGCATCAACTCATTTCTGCAGGTCATAGAATTGGCTATCGTCAGTCAACATGGATTTCAATCTTAGATTGGTCTCCCTAAAGTCTTGTTTACTTCATTTATAAAATAGGGTCAAAACACTACTGACAGTGCTAATTTGATTAGCGATTAAGTAAGATAATATAGCTCTTATTGATGACACATAGTGGGCCACCATACTTTTGTTTCCTTCCCCACCTTCTCTGTCAAACTCTGTCTTCCTTGACAATTATCTGAAGAAGGCATTGATGAGATTTTATTTCCATGCAAGGATTAAATGAAATGAAAAGTAATTTTTTTTTTTTTTTTTTTTTTTGAGACGGAGTCTGGCTCTGTCACCCAGGCTGGAGTGCAGTGGCGCAATCTCGGCTCACTGCAAGCTCCGCCTCCCGGGTTCACGCCATTCTCCTGCCTCAGCCTCTCCGAGTAGCTGGGACTACAGGCGCCCGCCACCACGCCCGGCTAATTTTTTGTATTTTTAGTAGAGACGGGGTTTCACCATGGTCTTGATCTCCTGACCTCGTGATCCACCCACCTCGGCCTCCCAAAGTGCTGGGATTACAAGCGTGAGCCACCGCGCCCGGCCAAAAAGTAATTTTTAATGGCTTGCTGTTGTTAGGGGTTTTTGAACCTCCTTTTGCAATTGGCAGCAAAGGGTAACTCAGATGATGCATTAGTGTCCAGTGGCTGCTGTAATGAATGACCACCAGCCTAGTATCTTAAAGCAACAGAAATGTATTTGCTCCCAGTTCTAGAGGCCGGAAGTCCAAAGTCAAGGTGTTGTCAAGGTTTGGTTCCTTCCGGAGGCTCTGAGGAGGATTTCATTTCCAGACTCTCCCCTAGTTGCTGGTCCCTGATGGAAGTCCTTGACAATCCATGGCTTGTAGACTCATAAGGACAGTTGTCATTGGATTTAAGGCCCACTCGAATCCAGGATGATCTCATTTCGAGATCACCTTAATCCTATCTGTAAATATCCCTATAAGCTCATATCCTGAGTTTCCAGTGGACATGAATTTTAGGGAGGTGGGGTTCACTATTCAATTAACTACAGGCAGATTTCACAGGAGAAAAGGATACTAGATTAACATAATTAACTGTGGATTTTGCTTTGCCACTTGCTGCTCACTTGCTGGATAACCCTGGCCACATTACTTCCTTCCATCCTCAGCTCACTCCCCACATCACCTATAATGAGACCATGCAGAAGAGAGAACTTTGTAAAATTTTACCTAAGGCTGAGTGGGTTTTATGACTGGAGAATGGATAAATGGGAACCCAGTGAGAAAAGAGACTGACAAAGTAGGGCTTTGCTGGCATCTTCTGAGTAGCAGCTGAAGATATTTTCCTCAAATGCCCATACATATCAGGATGCCCCACAGCCTTTTACTAAATTGGCCATCTTGATCTCTTCTTGACCATGTTGTTCTGCCTTTCTGGAACTTGCAACTCTGAGGCTTCAGCAAGAAGGTGACGCCTGAGCCCCTGTGCATTTCTCCACACTCCTTCAGACAAGCATGCAGGCATTATATAACTGCATTGACAAACAGCCACCTGTCTCTGGCAGTGTGACCTGAAACCCATTCTCTGGGACTTGTCTGCGGGCTCTCAGTATACACTGTAACCGAGGAAATGCATGCTTTCCAGATGTTTATCTCCTAATTAAGAATCTGATGTGCCACTTACAGTAATGTACTTGCTCATGCTAATAGTTTCTCTTTCCTCAGAGGATCTGCCAGGGCGGATTTGATGCAACGAAAGACAGTGTCCCTGGTGTGTTTTAATTAGGCGATTGGTCTCCAGTCATGGTGAGCACCAGGTGCCAGGCCTGCTGCAAAGCAGTTCAGATCAACAACCGTCCACTGATTTCTATTCTAAGGTTAATGAGGTAGACTCTGCTTTTGAGGAGCTTTCAGCCTCCAGGGAGGGGGCTTGACAGACACAGATGACTAATTAGCATGCAAGGTGTTCAGTGCTCTAAACCAGTCCTGTGGGCTGAGGAGTTGGAATTCCAGTGGAGGCTTGGAGTTTAGTGAAGATGGGACAATTTAGCCAAGCTTGTCAAAAGGGACCAGTGGGAATTTATCAGGCAGACATGGAGCAGGACTACATTCCTGGCAGAGGAAATGGCCTGAGTAAAGGCATAAAGGTGTAAAAACGCAGATATTTGCGGTTGATGCCTGGGGTATATGGACAGAGTGGGAAGGGATGAGGGTAGACACCATGGGGACAGATCACACAGTGCCTTAAAAGTCAGGCCAAGGAGTTGATTCTGTAAATGCCAAAGGTGACATGATGGTGCTTGATTGGGACGGAACATGATCAGGACTGTATTGTAGATCAGTCACTGGCTGTGGCCTAGAAGACTGAAGAGAGGAGGCCAAGGGAAGGAAGACGGAACAGAAACTGTTGCAACACTTCAAGTTCAAGATGATGGTGGCCTGATCGGAGCAGTGCCACGGGAATGGATGAGTAGAACTCATATAATTGTCCATCAGAGGTTGCAGGGAGAGGAGTGAGGTAGGAATGGAGGAAAAGTCTGCATTTCTGTCTGGGATGACTTAGATATGGTCCATGAACTGAGATGAGGACTTCAGGAGGGGATGCAAATCTGGGGGAGTCAGTGGAAAGGGTACAGTTGAGATGAGGGTTGATTTAGGAGCTACCTGGTCATGAATCGAGGAAACCCACTCCGTGCTGGGTGGGCTATGTGATTTTAGGTGCCTAAGGAAAATCTTAGCTTATATATTCCTATAATAAAAGCCCTGTGGGACCATCCACTGCAAGGACTGGAGTGGGTGTTCTAAACCTGCAGTTCCAGCCTAAGTGTCAAGGGGAACTTGCTGTGAAGCTCTGGAATCCTGACCTCAGATCTCAGCCTCCACCCTGCCCCCTCAACCACAGGTTAGCGATTTCCCAAACACCTTCAGACCCTCCACCCCTGCCCCTCCGGCACTTCCTCTCCACTCCTCTCCCTCCTTTTCTGCCTAGTGCCTTGCCTGGACTTGTTCAGAACAGGGATTCTCTGAGTCTCTTACCCTGCCTTGGCCTATGTTTGGGATTTGGTGGGTGGTAAGGCGGGAGGTGGGCAGAAGATGGTAGCATCTCCTTCCCCAACTTTGCCACCCCTCCTGTCACGTTTCTTCTTTTGCGTCTTTCCAGAAAAAGACATTATGGTCAGATGGGCTACAATTTGGGTCTCATGGAGAGACAGAGAGGATGCTTGATAGTCCTGCGTGATTCAAAGGCATTGAAAAACTGGCCCCATTATAAGGAGCAACTCCACAATAAAGCAATTGCCCAACAGAATTGGCATCTAGCAGGTCTTTCTTATTTGTAATTGTAAGAGGCATTTGAACCAGAACAACTCCATCTTGAATGGGGGCTGGACAATATAAAGCTGAGACCTACTGGGTTGCATTCCCAGGAGGTTAGGCATTCTAAAGTCACAGGATGAGATAGGAGGTCGGCACAAGATACAGGTCACAAAGACCTTGCTGATAAAAGGATGCAGTAAAGAAGCCAGCCAAAACCCACCAAGATGGCAACAAAAGTGACCTCTGGTCGTCTCACTGCTCATTATGAACCAATTATAATATATTAGCATGCTAAAAGACACTCCAACCAGCACCATGACAGTTTACAAATGCCATAGCAACATCAGGAAGCTACCCTATATGGTCTAAAAAGAGGAGGAACCCTCAGTTGCAGGAATTGCCCACTCCTTTCCTGGAAAACTCATGAATAATCATACCTCTTGTTTAGCATATTATCAAGAAATAACCATAAAAATAGCCAACCAGCAGAGCTGGGGGCTGCTCTATGGGGTAGCCATTCTTTGATTTCTTTACTTTCCTACTAAACTTGCTTTCACTTTATGGAGTCCAAATTCTTTCTTGCGGGAGATCCAAGAACCCTCTCTTGGGGTCTGGATCGGGACCCCTTTCCAGTAACATCATCATTGCTTTTTCCTCCTTTCTCTCTTTCTTCCTTTCTTCAGTAAGTAGGAACAGAGCACCTTCTCTGGTCAAGCACTGGTTAGAGCCTCGGGACACAAGAGGCGAGTAAGTCAGAGAGCAGGTCTACCAGTAGCACCGGATCTAGAAGCAGAAAAGAAAGCAGATGATCACAGCTCCCAAATGGAGGCCCATGGCTAGAGAAGCCCAAGGGAAGGGAACAAGTAGTTTGAGAACAGAGCTACTCCATCTATGTGGAGGATACGTTTTCACAGGGAGAAAAGAAACAGGACATTGCAGCAAAAACGTGACATGAAAGGCGATGCCTGGTTCTATCTTTCCTCTTTCCTTTCTTCATCTGCCTTCTCCTATTTTCTCTTCCATCTTCTTATCTCAACAAAATACTAATGAAATATTTACACTATTTTTAAGCTAATATGTATTATTTTTATCTAATGCTGTTTGTGACATAAAGACAATCTCCTATCACTCCCACCACAGAGATGAGGCAAGTGTGGCTTGAAGACTTTAGGTGACATCCTGGTGGGTGGCTAGAGGGTAATGGACTTTGGAATTGGATGGTAAAAGCTGTTCTCCCCTCTATTTTGTATACCACCTCCTTTTGGAAAAATTTGGAAAGCGGTTATGTGCATTTATTCTAATCTGTATAAGTGCCTTGTTGTCATTGTATGAGAAAATAATATGAATGGGTAAGAAATGCACTAAATAGGAGGTCAGGAGACCTGGTCCTGTTATCTTTCCATAGGACCTCAGGGAGAGGACGAGGAGGGTCCTTCTTTTGCCTCCCACGCCCTACATACCTTGAGGTTCCCTGAGCAGAACAAATGGAACCAACCACATAGCCCAGAGGTTTGCTGTTGCCCTTGCAGGGCTGTCCAGGGCTCACTGCTTGGCTTAATACTCTGCTGTCTCCATTTTAAAACTCTTTATAATTTTAATAAGGCCCTGCATTTTTATTTTGCACTGGGACCCACAAATCATGTAGCCAGTCCTTCTCAGGAAACCTGCTTTCCTGCCCATTCACTGTCTCACTGTTGCTGTCTGGCTGCCTCCCTTCAAGTGATTCCCCACTAGCTCCCCTGCGGCCAAGACTGTTCCTTTGATCTAAGACACGGGCTGGTTCCTGGGTCCATGCAGAATAGCAGAATGATGGTGTCCAGCACCAGACATGATTATCCAAATCATTTCCTCCTGTGACCAGGACCTGGCTTAATACTTCCCAGGTACCAGGTGTTCCCCAAATATCTGCACGTGGAAGGGTTTGGGTGACTCCATTCTTTTCTCTTTCGATAAAACAATTAGGTCATTTAGAATATGAAAAGCTTTGAAATCATGAAAGTACTTTATTTGAAGTTTGGGGAAGAAAGGACTTTGATGATAAAGAGAAAGACAGCTATTTCCATTTTAAACAAAGCAGCAGCAGGAGAGATTTCTGGGAGACGGTAATAACTCAGATTCTGTTGTCCATAGTATTGGTAAGAGACTTTACAGAGTCACTCATTTAGTAAGTTGAGACTAGTCCCAGTAGGTAGACATTGCAGAAAGAAATCTTTGGCCTCAGAATAATGAAGAGATTCTAGCATTCAGAGATTTCTGGATGGAGATTTGGCCAGCTCATAAGACAGTGAAGTGTTTATCCCTGGAAGCAATGAGCAAATTGCTGGTTTATGCCCATTCAACAGAGGAGTAGAGAAGAGCTGAGCATCAAATGGGCAATTGGACCAGACAGAGTTTAAGATTCTTAACAACCCTGGCAACCTGTGTTAGTTGATTCTAGTGACTGTGAGATACTGGGTTTTTCTAACCCAGTGATTCTTCTTATTTATTTATTTATTTATTTATTTATTTATTTATTTTTGGTTTGTACCTGAAAGCTAAAGTTACCGACTTTCTTTTTCTATTTCTGAAGGAAACAAACGAAGAATCCAAATTTTCATATTTACCATATAAGCAGGAAGATATTGATTGCTTGAAATTACTGTGATAATTCCAGAATTCTAGCCGGTGGCTTTCTTAAAATGAATGAATGAATGAATGAACAAATTAATTAAGGAAAGAAACGAGAAACGTTCAATGCAGAAACAGTTCTTTCAAGATTACCAAGGTCAGGAAGGGTAGACCCCAGGTGGTGGTTCTCTCAGGACATGAGGTTCCATAATCTTAGAAACTGCTGTGATGCCAGCAGCCTCTAGGGTATCCATTTCCCTGCAGAGAGTGGAGTGAACAACATTAGCACACACCTGGCCAAGGGCCTGGAAAGAGGATGTTTGTGAAACACTAATAGAAGCTTCTGTGTAACATCACAGTGTTCCCAGCACTTCCTCGGGCAGAAGCCACATCCTGGAAACAAGCCGTGTACAGGTACATGAAGATGCAGTTGGCAACGTCTGTGTTTATTCCATTGAAAGCATGAAAGGCACCGGTCCTGAGGTCAGGAGTCCTGTCTGCTAGTCCTTGTTCTGCCTCTAAATACTTAGGTGGCTTTGGCAAAGTCCCTTCTCCTCCTGGGGACTCAGTTTTTCCATTTTTAAAATAGGGATGACAACAGTTTTGCTCCATACAATGGTTATGAGGGTTGAATTAGTTAACATTTGTAAAATGCCTTAAAAAGTGCCTATTGTAAATACTATATAAATAATGAACCCAGAAGTGTCACTAGTCTTTACAGTAACCTTTTTAGATAGGCATTCTCTAAAGGAATCTGAGGCTCAGGTAGTCAGTGAAGTCCCCAAGGTAATATACCTGGCCATCACCCCACTTTTCCACTGTCAACAGGGCTAGATCAGCTATAAAATGACTTCCAATTCTGACATTCAGAGATCCCATCTTTATAAACTGACAACTTTGCCTGGATTACACGTGTCCCTTAGTTCTTGTGGGCACCAGCTAGATGTAGGAAATGTTCACTCACAAGGGGATCTCCAATTCTGTTGGTGATGTGAAAGGCCATTTTCAGCATCACCATCTTGCTCTGTGTTCAGTGTGGCCTTAGAGGCTGTGACAGACCCTGACTATGTAACCTAGAGCTGCTGGGCCTCCTTTACATTAATGACGTGGAGCCTGGTTCTCCCAGCTCTGCGGCAATTCTAAATACATTCCAAGGTTGCCAAAATAAATGTCGAATCCTGATTCTCTCTTCGTAGTCGCTGTTAGGTCAACATCCCAAAGCCTTCCACGCTACTACAAATATTAGTGTCTGCTCCTCCCTTGTCCTCCTGTGTAATCGATCACCAATCCTGTCTTCAAGGTTAGTCCCGTATGCTGCTTGAAATTTCTAAGTGAATCTGCATTATGTATGAGGTCTAAGCTTATCATTCTAGCACCTCAGGTGTTAGCTCCTACCTATCTAGCTTCCTCTCCTACTCTGTCATTCTCCCTCCATGGGCTTCCCCTCATTGGCCTCCAGGGCAGCCAGCCCTCCATCCGTGAAGAACCTCTTGCTATAATCTGAACACGCCAGGTTGTCCTCAGCCTTCCTCATCTACACCAGACACTTCTGGGGAAAATGCCCACCCTTTCCTCCTCTCCTGTTATAGTCTATTTCTAGACCCCATGCATGCCCTGTTGCTTTCTCAGGGACTTATTTTTTTGCTTCCTTGTTCCTTTATATAAACTTAAAAATGCCCACTCCCTCCCATTTTAACAAAACTCCCCAATACCCATGTTCCGCCCCAGCTATCACCCTTCACAGCCAATACTTTCTGCCACTAATTCTTAACCTCCTACTTACTCTTCAGTTCATTGTAATCTGATTTTTGGTCTTTCCATTTTACTGAAATTACTCCTTGCCATTGTTTCCTCAAACCATCTTTTTCCTAAATCTAAAAGTCTAATCATTCCCAAGGCATTTTTAATTTGACCTTTCAAAAGAATTTGATACTCCCCACTTCTTTAAAGTCTCCCTTTGTTCATCCTAGAGTTTGTGGGGTTTTCTCCTCTCTCCTCGGCCACATATCCAACTTCACTTCCTCTGCCTCTGCAGACTTCTTTTTCTTTCTTCCCTTTAAATGCCTTTCCCCCCCACCCCGCAATAATTCTACTAGTCAAGATGGGTTGAATTGCACTAACAAACAACCCTTAAGATCTCAGTGACACATATTTGTTATTTGTTTAGGCTACATACCCAATGCAAGGTGGCAGTAGGACAAATCTGAGAACCATGGACAGTCATTCCATTCTATGAGCAAGACTGACCACTAATCAAGAAAATTCCAACATTTTCCCAGCTAGACTTCAGAATGGCTCTGGTGACAACTTTCTTCAGTGTCTACCCTATGTCTGTCCTACCACTGTGTCAGGGGCAGATAATTTGTCTCTTTCATTCCCAGGAGTTCAAATTGGGAGAATCTGTACTGAAGGAGCTGTACTTAAAGAAATATACCCAAGAAGATGTATTGACACCTAAACCTGATTTAGATGATGAGATTCCAGACTTCTAGCTGATTGATTGGATAGAATGAGATTTCGGGGAGCGGCGAATGTGTTTTGCATGTGGGAGGAGGCATGTGAACCACCGGGAGCTGGAGTCACACTGTCACAGCCAGCCTTCAAGATAGCCCTCATTTCCTAGCCTTCTAGTATTCACTTCCTTGTACAGATTCTGCACTGGATGGGGCTGGCCTGAGTAGCCAGTAGAATATTTCAGAAATGATGGAGTGTGATTCTGAGGGCAGGTCATAAAAGACGCAGTGACTTCTGTCTTGTTCTCTGCCTCTGTTATCACTCACAATGGGGGAAGCAAGAGACTATGTCATGAGGGCATCCAGCAGCACTGTGGAGAGGCCCACACAGCCACACACAGGGACCTCTTGCCAACCGCTATGTGAGGGAACCATGTTGGAAGCAGATCTTCCAGCACGTCGCATCTTCAGATGCAACTTTCATTGACTTTCTGATACCACTTCAGAAGAAACCTTGAGTCAGAAACTTCAGATAAGCTGAATTCCTGACCCTCAAATTGCGTGAAATGCGAGTGTCCATTAGCAAGTCTTCCTCATCTCCATTTCTGTCCAGTCATGTTAACTGTTGACTAAACCACTGCAGCTGCTTCTCTAATAGGTTTCTTTGCTTTCAAATTTCTTCCTTTTCTGAAATTCACTTTCCCTATGTGGACCTGAGTGAAATGTCAAAGTACGAATCTGCTGAAAATCCTCTGAAGATTTTCCAGTGCTCCTAGGAGAAATCCTAAACTTCCCAATGTGGCCTATGAGGGCCGCGTGATCTGACTGCTGCTGACCTTTCCAAACTAGTTCTCATGACTCATTCTTTTCAACTCAAAATTCAGGCCTTCAAATGTCTTTCATTTTCTAGAATAAGCCTTCCTTTTTCTCATTCCTTGACAAGACTTTTTGACAAACTACTCTCTGCCCAGAACACTCCTCTGTTCTCTTTTCTCCCCCAGTTGTTCTTCTCCCTTTGACCCCACATCTCTGAGAAGCCTGTCCAGACTTTCCTTGTCCAAGTCTGGGAAGCGACCCTCTTCTGTGCTCCATGACAACATATATCATATCCTTATCACAATATTATCCAGCCCCATGATATTTCAGTAACAGTAATATTAATAACTACTCATAACAGATGCTCTCTGGGACTACCCCTGTGTCATCTGAAGACATTTCCCCTACTCAAGAGCTTCTGAGCTGTTCTCAGAGATACTCTTTGATCACAGAGCATGCTTGACTCGCACTTAGGGCAGGCTAGAAGCACTGCAAAGTTAACCTCAATCAATGAGGGTTAAGAGTTGGTGAATAAATAGCCCATCTTCTTCATTTTAGTGGGCGCCTTCTGAGGTATGCGCTATGATATGTCTCAGAATTTCAATGGGATCAAGCCCCAGTTACCCAGGGGAGTTACCTGTCCATAAACATATCCTTCATTAGTGGTCTTTTTTCCCTCTGTGTCCCATCTCCACTCCCTCACAGCTTCTTGCATCTTTTCCCAAATAAATTGCTAGTACACATATCCTTTCTCAGGGTCTGATTTTAGAGTTAACCACACTGGGTCACAACCACTTAGTCAGCACTTACCAATGAGCTGGACACTGGGTTAAGCTCTTTATATGCATTATATAATTTAAGTCTCTTAGCAACCCAATGAGATAAGTGCTAATTCATAAAAATTAGGGTAATAATACTTAAAGCATTGTTGTGAAGATTAAGTGGAATAATGCATAAAAAGTGCTCAGAACTTGGTAAGAATGGAAGAGAAGACAAACTTGAAGAGTTCAGCACAGGCTTTGGCAGAGTAAGCAATTGGTCATTTGCCCAAGATCACACAGATACTAAGTGATAGATTTTAACCAAATTCTGCCAGATTCCAAAGTCCTATACTGTCTTGTTAGTTGTAACCTTCCCTTCAATTATTTTCTACAGGAGACTGTAGGCTCCGTGGGAATAGGAAACATGTTTATTATATTTAATTTTATTCCCACACCCTGACATTCAGTAGATAGCAAAATATTTGTGTTGAAAACACTCTATTCTTCTTCCCCCTCAAATCTGTTTTATATTTAGTTTATATTCATTACTCACAATAACTTTTGAGTCATTACTGAGAATAATTATAAAAACTATATATAAAAACAGCATGTCATCTTCAAAAAGTTGAATTTTTCTTTTATTTTTTTTCTCTTTGGGAAAATAGTGTATTTCCATTTCAGGAAGGCAGCATATTTAGTGGTAAGGTCATGCTGGTTTTGAAGTCTCAAGGACCTGGTTCAAATCTTGTATTTTCAACTCTATAGCCTTGGAAAAAATACTTAGCCTCTCTGATCTGTAGTTTTCTCGTCTATAAAAGAGGAATAATTGTACCTCCCATACTAGTTATTTACTGTTGCATAACAAATTACCTCAAAACTTAGTAGTTCAAGACAACAAACATTTACTGTCTCACATAGTTTCTGAGGGTCAGTAATCCAGGAGTAGCTTAGCTGGGTTGTTTTAGCTCAAGGTATCTCATAAGGTTGCAGTCAAGTTGTCGACTAGGACTGTCATCATCCGAAGGCTTGACTGGGGCTGAAGATTCATGTCCAAGCTCACTCATATACTTGTTGGCAAGACTCTCAGCTCCTCTCCATGACAGCCTCTCAGAGTATGGCAGCTAGCTTTAAGAGGGAGGGAGACGTAGCCCCCAATACAGAAGCCACTGGGTCTTTCGTAACCTAATCTTGGAAGTGTCATACCATCACTTCTGCCATATTCTATTGGTTGCAGAGACCAATCCTAACACAGGGTGGAAGGGGGAGCCACACAAGGAAGCGAATACCAGTAGGTGAGATCACTGGGGCCATCTTGGAGTTTAAGCACAACATCTCCCATATGGAGTTGTAATAAGGGTTTTTATGTGCCTAGAACATAGCTATCTCTCAAAAAAAAAAAAAAAAAAAAATTCTGTTTTATGAACTCCTGGGAAGATACATGAGTTTTGGGACCTGAAGAACACACTTAAAAATTCAGAGTATAGTAGTCATCCCAGCACAATTACTGTCAAGTAAATCTAGTTATTAAATTTCACATCCTGCTGAGGACTTAGCCAGCAATGCTAATGACAGCCAAAACTGCAGAGCTTCTCATAGTTTCCAGTATTTTATTTATGTTGATCATTAGTTTTAATTTTATGCCATCACATATTTCATTTAGTTCAGCAACTCAAAAGTGTATCAGTTATTATGGTCACACTTTCCAAGTAAGAACAATGAGCTTTAGGAAGGTTATGTGATTTGTCTAAGGACACTCAGCTATCCAGTGATGAAGTGAAGATTCACCCCAGGACTCATGACTCCAAAGTCTATTCTCTTTTAATTATCTCATGCTGTATTAGTGCTAAGTCAAACTCATTTTATAAAAAATAAAAAGAGGAAGGAGCGTCATCAGTATTGCCCTTTCCAGGAATTTCTACATAAGCTGACAGCAGTTTCCTCGGGGTTCTCTTTTCTGTGGTTATCAATTGTTAAACGGCCCAGGATCTCGCAGAGCACATCCAGGTATGTGCATAGAGCCCTGAAATGCTGATATTGCCTTAGGGGGTTATTTGTTTTTTATAGCCCCACACGCCATAGCTGGTGCATTTGCCTGAGCTTCCTCATCCTTTGTACTTATACCCAGGGAGGAGAAGGTGAATAGATAAGATCTTTCAGCCTGCAGATTTCCAGTAATTAATAAAAGCAAATGCTTTCTGTTGAGGGCCAGCTGAGACTGGAGGTGGTGAATAAGGGCTGTATGTGTAAGCACTGTAGGCTTCCAGCCAGCAAAGAATCCAGACAGAGCCTGCACCCTCCCGGCCTTGGAACTCTAAGAGCACAGGACAGGGTACAGACCTATGGAGTATGACACTTATTCCAGGGACTTTGACCTGCTACATTCACAGGTCATGACAGCTTTGGTGCTACCTCTGGGGAAGGGCCACCATTCAACTTGCCAAGAGAAGAACCAAAGGAACAAAGGCATGAAGCTCGGGGAGCATGGCTGGGCCAAGTTACTGAAAGTACTATTTGCATAGTTTTGGTCACTTTCCAAATTACCTCTCACTCAGCCTCACCACAGCCTTTATCCACAGAGCCACCTGGGGTGGAATGGGAGGGGCTTTTCTTATCCCCATCCAACAGATGAGGAGACTGTGACTCAGAGAGGTGAATGACTTGGGCAAAGTCTAACAACAGTAACCACAGAGTAATGATTTCTAAGCTACTAATTAACTTTCTCACCATCTACCCATAGGAATTGGCCTGTAGGTTGAAAAGGCATTCCTGAGTCTCTGTATACCACACACCAAGGATTAATATTCCAAGTAATCATTTTAGAAATTAAAAGTGCAATAGTTAAGATACTGGACACATCTGTTAAAGAAAAACATCAGAATACATCAGAAGACTGACTCAGTGGGCATGGGGATCACAGTCCTTCTAAAAGTCATCATGAAGGAGAGTGGAGAAACATTAAGGGATATGGAAGATAGAAATGGAACTGCCAATATCTGAATAACAGAAGTTCAAGAAATAGAGAAGTAGAGGCAACAACGAAGGGAAGAAAATACTTGGAAAAAATGTTAATAGATTTTCTAAAAGAAGAAACAAAGGAAATACAGAAGAGAGACTTTGGAATCAAAGTGTCAAATAGGATTTGAAACCCCAAATAAATGTGATTTAATAGAATTTGAAAACATCATAGAGAAAATTCTACGAGCTTCCAGAGGAAAAGAACGTATAATTTGCAAAAGGACAAGACTCAGAGATTAACCACTGGTATAAGAAGATGATGGAACAATATTTTTAAAGTATTAAACGACTATAACTTTAATGCTAGAATTTTATAACCTCCAAAATTTTGTCTTAAATGTGATGGGACAGTAAAGATATTTTCAGGCATTCAAAACCTCAGTAGTTTTACCACACAAAACTTCACTTTGAAAACACTCTATGCTTCATTTGATCCTCACAGGTCTGTGATGTGATGGTTGTTAATACTGTCCTTAAAGGCAAGATTAAAATGGTGGAATCACCTATCCATGGTCACACACTTGGGACTCACAGCCAGATCAGAACTGTGCAAATCTTTTACTCTAGGATGTTGTCTCCTTGATGAAGCAGAAAGGAAGGTCATATAACTGCTCTCACAGCTTTCCTACCTGCCCTTGCCCCCTGCTTCCCCATGTCCATCTTCTCAGGACTCCTGTTTTTCTGGCAGAGAGACAAAGTCAATCTATACAATCTATATAATCAAGGAATGAGAAAACATTCCTTGGGGACAAAGAGAAAGAAAACACGGGCTGAGTTGTGTGGAAAAATGATAGAAAAAAAACAGGATGGGAAGCTGCTCTGGGATATAAGGAATCTGTGAGGAATAAGGGAAAGTCATTCAGAGCTACAGAAGATCAGGAATGGTGTCCCAATGATGTCCTCTAAGAAATGCAAATAGAAGTTTTGAGTAACATTGTAGTTGCTTTTCTTTTATTCCTTTTATTTTTCCTTTTTTTTTTTTTCCTGAGATAGAGCCTCATTCTATCACCCAGGCTGGAGTGCAGTGGCTCAGTCTCAGCTCACTGCAACCTCCCCCTCCCAGGTTCAAGTGATTCTCCTGTCTCAGCCTCCCAAGTAGCTGAGACTACAGGTGAAGACCAACATACACTGCTAATTTTTGTATTTTTAGTAGAGATGGGGTTTCATCATATTGGGCAGGTTGGTCTTGAACTCCAGATCTCAAGTGATCTGTCGCCTCAGTCTCCCAAAATTCTGGGATTACAGGCGTGAGCCTGGGATTATGGCCCCTGGCCATAGTTGCTTTGAATTGTTGGAGAGGTATTTCCTTGGAAGTGAAATTGATTTGGGATTGGACCTTGTGGGTTCCTAGATTTGTAAGGAACATACCTATAACTGTGTGATAGCCTATCTGCTGTGGAGCAGACTTCCTTCACAAAAGGGATCCCTGAAATAATAGTAATAATGAAAAGATAGTGACCCTGAATGTGTGCTCCAGTGGTTGAAACCTTTGATTTCTGTCAGGTATGTTAGGGGAGCAGGGAGGTAGCCCACCATCTGTATTTGTCTTTTTTCTCTTTTTGTTTCTACTTAACAATTTTCCATTCCTCATTGCCTTTCTCACTGTGACAATGCTTTATTTCCACAGGGCAGTTTATTGTTATGGACCAAGCAAGGATCAGGCCAATTTGAGTCCTAATCTCAAACCCCCACTAGTCCTGTCCCTTGATCTTAGATAAATTACTTTTTTTCTTTCCAGGTAGAAATCATGTTTCCTTTTAACTGAATACTTAATTCACAACTTTTTTTTGCTCTTGGTTGCTACTCTGGTAATAATTATGTCCCCACCTATCAAGAACACTGCATCTGACCAGACTGAGAGCCGGTGTGAACATGGGCCCCAAACCAAGGCTTTCAGAATAACAAGGAACAGCAAAAACCAGCCTCTCCCTTCACTTAGAAAGGGGCTATGATTGGGAGGGTCCAAATTTTCACCATTCAAACACAGAAAACGAGAAACTCAATGCCAACATGGAAACCAGAATGTGTCAGGAATGAAGTACAGTACCCCCTCATATACACAAGGTCGAGATGGGTTTGGAGAAAGATATATTTGACCATCGGGCCTCTTCTAGTAGATAGGGCCCCAGCCTAGCATTTTTAAAGGAAGATATTTTTGTTTCTATTACTTGCATTACTTCGCAAAGGGGTATACAATCTACTAAACAGGATACAATGAAGGATAATAAATCTGCTCAAACACAAGAAACATTCCTGGATGATGATTTTTAGTTGCTGAAAATCAGCACATTATTTAAAAGTGGCAAAAATTCAGGGCAATCTGAGGAAGAATTCAAAAGTGGTGGCTACATTTGCTGGCAGGTTTAGGTAGGACACGGACACTTACAACTCCCATTTTTTTTCAGTGTATATGTCAAGAGGCCAAAACCTCTGGTCATCAAAATAAGCAATTTTGTACATTACAGTGCACAGGACAACAGAGGGAAAGAGGCTCTCTTGGAGAGTGACTAAAAGGTCTTTTGCAAAAGGTATGTATTACTCTGAAGTGGAAGGACTGGAGCCCAGGACCGGTGGCCTTCATTAACTTGACCCTTCCTTTTCTTTGGTTGCAGTAGCCTCATTGGGAGCTGTTTCTTCTACATGTTCTGCTGGCTTCTCCTCTACCTCTTCCTCCCCTTCTTAGGGATACAAATCTGGATATTTCTGCCTGCCTTCCTGCGTGGCTCAGAACTGGTCTACACAGTCTGACCCCTTGACCTGCTCATGTTATGGTGGAAGCAGAAAAAGGCTGCCTTGAACTGTTCCCTCTAGCAGCCGTTGTCCATTCCCCCAAGGAAGAGGCAGTGCTAGTTAAAGTCTTCATTTGGCAGCATCAATCCTTGCTCCTTCTAGGGAGGGATCGTTGGGGTCATCATCCACCAGCTCTGCATTGCTTGGAGTTTTGTGGTCTTCTTTGGTCACAAATATGATTCGATCCTTCTGTTCCTGTCAGCAGTAGGACATGGCTGCAGCCCAGCCCTTAGACCTCATAGAAGGAACAGTGGCTGTTGCAGCTTCACGTGATGACCTCCCTCTCCTCAGGCAGGGCAGGTGCCTCTGAGGCCTGTGCAGACCGGAGATAAATTACTTAATCTTCCTGGATCTCAGTTTTTTTGTCTGTGGAATGGATTAAATCATAGCCATTCCCTGGCAGAGTTATTGAGAGGACTGCATGAGGTAATGAAGGTGAAGCCCCCGGCCAAGAGTTAGCGTCCACACACCTTCACCCTCATGCCCTTTTGACTTGGCTCCCTCATGAGGCACTTTCTGTTATCAGTTAATGCAGAACCAATAAAGGACATGAGGACTCTTGACCATCAGTAAACTGATGCTCAAGGATCCCTTTCTTGCATCTCATTGACCCTTCAACAAATGAACCTTTTCCCTCTTGAACATCAGCTGATCGTCTTTTGAAAGGCCCTGCCTCAATTCTGAAACTCTACTCTGTCTTAAAAGTAGCAGTGATGGGAGACATCCTTCATCTCTATGTGATCTTCAAGAGAATGTATCTAAAGTTTCTCCATTGAGTATGATGTTTGCAATAGGTTTTTGATATGAAACCTTTATCCTTGGTTGCTGAAATTCATGTTTGTTTTTGTTTTCTCTTGTGATCAGAAGTAGACACTGAACATATCACATGATTTTCTTCATGCATCAGGTAATCATATGCAGTTTTCTTTTATATATTGATACAGATAAATTATTTTTATAGATTATCTGATGTTAAAACATACATTCATTCCCCCCCAAAACCTTACTTAAGATATATTCTTAATTGGCTAGTGAACTTGTATTATTCAGATCAGGTAATCACCTACTGATTTTGGGGTATTTGATCTGTTGTGTTTTTAAAGAGAGGTGTTTAAAAATCTCTAATTATAATTGCTGCTATATCTGCTTCTTCTCACAGTTTTATAAATTATATATATGTATTTGGAGGCTACATTTTAGAGGCATATGTGCTCATGATGGGCCTTTCATCTTGCTCTGTTGGTTTAGAATATTTTTCTTTAAGATATTATTTCCCTACAGTTTTCAAGACTGTTATTCCAGATTTCACTTGCTTCATATTGGCCTGATATTTCTTTTCTCATCCTTAGATTTTGAAATTTTCTTGCATCCTTTTGATTTGTGTGTCTGTCGACCACACAATTTGTGTTTTTAAAAATCTCAACTGAGATTCTGTCTTTTAATTGGTGAGCTTAACCATTTACATCTATTTTAATTACTGTAATATTACATTCTTGTGTGCTTTCTATTACGAAAGCTTTTGATAGTAAAATACAATTAAACTCTTAAATACAAAGTTTGATTTATTCAATGCAAAACATCTGTTGTTTCTTTTTTCTCTTTCCCTTTTCCAGCTTACATTGTTAATATCAATGTTTAAATATGCTAATAGTATTTTAAATGTATTACTATTTATGTCTTTCATAAAAATACAGGTTGTGCAGCATGTTCTCATGTTACTTTTATCTTTAATCCCACCCTCAGCCCCACCTCTGCTGTGATTTGTCTAAAATTATAATTCTATTTTTCTTTTGTTTTCTTTATTGCTTGTCTTTAAAAAAAAAAAAAAAAAGACATTTTGGGAGGCCGAGGTGGGTGGATCACGAGGTCAGGAGATCGAGACTATCCTGGCTAACATGGTGAAACCCCGTCTCTACTAAAAAATACCAAAAATTAGCCGGGCGTGGTGGCACACGCCTGTAATCCCAGCTACTCGGGAGGCTGAGGCAGGAGAATGGTGTGAACCCGGGAGGCGGAGCTTGCAGTGAGCCGAGATGGCGCCACTGCACTCCAGCCTGGGCAACAGAGTGAGACTCTGTCTCAAAAAAAAAAAAAAGAAAGAAAAAAAGACAACAACTTTATTAAGTAACTTGATCACTCCTTTCTATACCTCTTCAAGTTCCCTCCTGTATTTATTTTTGTTTTTATCTGCTCATTTCTATCAGGAGTATTTTCAAAGTGGAGTTTTGGGTAGTAAAACTTCTGAAGCTGCTTCATAGGAGATGAACTTTTATTTGTGATTCCTACTCTACCTTGAAAAACTATTCAATGGGGCCGGGCACGGTGGCTCACGCCTGTAATCTCAGTACTTTGGGAGGCCAAGGTGAGTGGATCACGAGGTCAGGAGATCGAGACCATCCTGGCTAACATGGTGAAACCCTGTCTCTACTAAAAATACAAAAAATTAGCTGGGTGTTGTGGCGGGCACCTGTAGTCCCAGCTACTTGGGAGGCTGAGGCAGGAGAATGGCATGAACCCAGGAGGTGGAGCTTGCAGTGAGCCGAGATCACACCACTGTACTCCAGCCTGGGTGATAGAGCAAGATTCTGTCTCAAAAAAAAAGATTCAATGGGATAATCTGCCCCAGTCAGCTCTCATTGTTCACTTCCTCATAGATCAGAGTGCCACAGGCCCTTTGAAATCATAATCTCAATGCTGAATGTGTCCACTCCCAGAAATGAATCACAATGCCAAATTTGGGTTAGCGTCAAGCCTTCCCCCACTCTTATTTTGAGCTATTTGGCTTGGAAGCCAGCAATGGCATGAAGGGCATGGCTGGATTCTTCATTTCTCCATCTGTCCTCCACCTGGGGCACTCTGGCCTTCAATCCCCTTACTGGTTTCTGTTTTGATTTCCCCCAAGTTCTCAGGTTGTGGAGGAAGACAGAGGACGGATAAAGACAGGTAAGTATTTTTGGAATAAATTTTATTCTAAGCTGATTCTGAGCTCTCTGGATCAGGCAAATGCCTACAGCTCACTCTTTTTTCACTGGGCATTTTTGTGGGTTCTTTGAAGGGTCCCTCCTAGGCCCTTCTATCCTTCAGTTCCTGGACAGGAGTGGATGTACCACTATTCTAGCTGGTCTCTTTCAATTCTTTCCTCAGTCTTAGGATTGCAGAGATATCCACCTCCCCAACTACCACCACCATTTCCTTCCCTACCTCAAGATGACACTACTGAATATGTTGAAAGATACACCTCCCCGCTCCCCCATAACCCGTACCCACACACACACACAAACACACACACAGGCTTTTCTCCTGCACATGGCCCACAACTGGGCCACAAAAAGTACCCACAAATCCCTTGTTCCAACAACCGGAGAAAGCAGACCAGTAACAGCAAACGTTCTCTCCTGGCTCTGCCCCAAGCTCTTAGTCTCTCACCCCCTAGAATTCCCAGGCATGTGGGAAAAAGTGGGACACCAATTTCTACATCAACTCACTGCAGGGAACACAACTCAAAGCTCTGCAGTGGTCCTACTGGACCACTCACTCATCTGGAGTTGAAAAGAACTCAATGGAATAGTTCCCTCCAAAGTACTCCTTTCACAAAATCTGCCCTTTCCTCATTTAGAAGTGCTGGAGGGCATTCAGTAGACAAACAACAGCTTGAGTTTTTGGTGTCAACTTGCCTAGTTTCAAATACTTGTGTTATGGTCTTGGCTGAGTTATGCATCTTCTCTATGCCTCAGTTTCATTATCTGTAAAATGTGGATAATATCAGAACTTAGCTACAAAATTGCTGTAAGGATTAAATAGGATAATGCATTGGAGAACACTTACAGACACACAGAAAATGCCAGCTGTTATTCTTAAAACAAACTGCAAATCTCTGTATAAATAGTAGATTTATCATTATAACATAATGACCCAATAGGTTCCTCATGATTTTGGAATCAGAATTTATAAATTGTCCTGACTCCATGAGCTTAAGTATGCATGAGCTTGAATCAGCTTGAAGGAAAACCCTAGATAATTTTTATCATTATTTGCGTATAATCTGCTGACAAATTACAAATGGTTTTCAAAATTGCAAACTGCAGTGATAACATTTTTACAGAAAATAAATAGAGCTGCTACTTCCTCACTGTCTGGTGTGATCATCCGTTTATCTCCCTGGCTGCTGGGAACATTGATGACAGGGGCTTGAGATACCCTTTCTTCCTTTTGAGACTGACAAATACAAATTCATCAAAATTCAGTTGAAATGTCATCTTTTTGATTTGGTGAAAGCTGACTTAACCAACTCCTCCAAACACAATTGTTTTCTTCGCTTCTCTACATTCAGATATGATTTTGTACAGTTCCCCTTCTTATCTAACTCTAGCGTGTTTGGTTTCTGCCTGTCTATGGCCCCTTGGATTGAACCTCTGTCCTTACCCTTAAATATGACCTTGACTCTAGGTACTGTTCCTCACACACCCATTTCATCCACACTTGATGGCTACCGTGACCACATATGCTGGTTCATCTCCCTTTCCCCCCGTGATAATTTGATTTTGGTTCTCAGACCCTTCATTTATATCTGATAATCCAGGGTCTCCTAATCTGGAAGTTTAGAAATGAAAGATAAGTGTCATTAGAAACTGAGAGCATAAGGAAAGCAATTCCTACATCTGGGAGTGGAGAGGGTTGGGAGTGGAGAAGGGAAGGGAAGGGGTCTAAAATATGTTTCTGGAAGGCATTGTTTTCCAGGTGGAGATGTCCAAGTGTAAACTTATGTAAGCTAGACAAAACAGCCTTGGCAAGGCAGAGAGACATGGAGAAGGTTGCTGTGACAGCCACATGAGGAGAGTTGATGTGTGGAAGTATCGAATGGGGGCCCCAGGGAGAATGATGGAAGGTAACACTGGGCAGAGGGCATGAAGGTCAACAAATGCTCATAAGGAGTTGGTTTTGTTATTTAGGCTTTGTGGAGACATCCAAGATTGTTAAATGGGGAGGGGGTGGTGAAAAGATAGAATCTCTATTTCAAAAAATATCACTCTGACTACTCTGAGGTTGGCTTGGAGGGAGTACGCAATAGCATCAGCCTGGAAGGGCCAATCCTTCCATCTGTCACAGCACAGTGGATGTCTATCATCCCATTAGCAGCCATTCATTATTTTATGGCTGAGGAGTGTCTCCAAGAAGTCAGATATAACAAGGAGAATTATTTGCGTGCTGTGTGTATGTTGGGGAGTAGGAGACTCAGAAGGGTGCAGAGAAGCGGACTCAGAAGGGTACAGAGAAGAATGCACAGGATGTTTAATCCTGATAAATACAGGAGAATGAAGTCTGTGGGCTTCATTCTGGAAGAAAAGATGCTTATGAGGATATTGCTGAGAAGCCAAATTATATATATACATAGGCAGAGCAGAGAGACAGGAGAGAAGGAAGCCAGAGAGATCAGAAGATCTTATCCTGGACTTTGTGGCACGAGAAGGAGGAACTGTGCTTGGTTGGTCTGTTTGCTTTTTCTGATTTTGGCATTTTTCTGGGCCCTGTTCCTGCTGCTTTGCAGAGAGGAAGGTAGTCACTGGCAGATGCACCTCTCCTTCTGACTGGAATCCTGTGTTCTTGGTTGAAGGCCACATTTGAAATCTAGCCTCTTCTGCCCTGTGCTGGATAAGATGGCAAGGGGGTAAGACCTTGCTTAGCAGCTTGAATGGAGAACTGAATGCTGACTTTCTAAATTTTTTACTTGTTCTTGTAGCCTAGGGCCTTTAAGAAACTGGTATGGAGGTGGACTCTGGATATGGAGTTCAATTGACTAATACTCTGTTTTGTTTCCAAGTTCAGAAATATGCACAACCATGTCCTGATCTTAAGAATTATAAATTCATTCTCTGGTCTCCAGAGCAAAGGAGTTACCAGAAAGCATTCCATCACTATGAAATGCTAATTGTGGCCCCAGGTCGTTAGATTTCATAAATCAGTGTGCCTGAGTAATGGCTTAAGAGACTTTATTTTCAGGACAACTGATGCGATTATGAGAAAAGCTCCTAATGACTGATATCTCATGGCAGTATCTTAATCACCATAGAATTCGTAGGAAGCACCTGATAGCTTTACAGATGATTTGATTAGAAACCACATTTTAAAATCTCTTCTCGATGAGTCAGTGACAGCATCCTTTGGGAGCCAAGTCTTAGTATAAGGTCTCATGCACAAAAAAATCTCAATGTTGAAGATAAACAAAACTCTGTTAAAACCACCACTTTCAATATCTAGTCTTAAGAAAATGGTCACATTTTCTTGACTAAAAGCTTCCAGGCTAAGGAGAAGCTGAAATTAAATGCTATTTTAGCTGCATTTTTTTTTGTTATTCATCCATCACTGTAGCTAGAGGTCATGGAAATCCCATGGCACGGTATATGAGGTCCCATACCACATGACACCAACCTATTCATTCATGTATATACTTAGCAACAAATAGCTGCTGGGCCCCTGGAACAGCTACGTGCCAGGTGCTTTACTGGATGTTAAAGCAGTAACAATGGTGAGCAAAAACAAATATAGTATCTTGCCTTCTTAAGCTTACAACTTTTTTAGAGCAGCTATACCTCATCAGTAAATTACCCAAATAAATATAAAAGAGCAGATATTGGTGCAATGAAATAGATAACTTGTGAAATTGACATATATTGATCAGAGAAACCTGGCTTTGTGAAAAAAAGTAATTATTGGGCTGAGACCCAGAAGAAGCGCGGGGAATAGTTTAGTGAGGGATGGTTAGGGCAAGAGTTGAGTAGCAGGAAGTGAAGGTAGGGACTGCATTTGGGGCACAGGGAAAAAGGCACAAAGGGCCTGGGGCAGAATGGAACTGGAAAACAGTCATGTGGTTGGAGAGCCATGGGAGTATATGTTAATATATAAAAAAGAAACTTATTATAACAACCGTGGGTGCTATGCAGGCAGATAAATAATTCAGACAGTAAATGTTAAAAGAGAAAAAGAGCTGGAATAGTTTCAAAGAGTATCAAGTGGGCTGGAATGTGGCTTGAAAGGAATCCATAGGGGGGTGGGGAGTGGGAGGTGGGTGGCATTTAACTGAGGCTCGAGGTTTTAGAAAGGGCCCTGGGGAGAGGTGGGGTGTGAATTGAGAACCGAAACGCTGGGAACTAGTCATGAAAATGGGTCAGAGGAGAGTGAAATAAAACGGTGCCGCTCAGGATGGCTGGGGTGAGGTACATGGTGAGGGCCGGTACAGAAGAAGAGGCTAGGGAAGTAGGTGCAGGCCAGGTAATGAGAGGCCTTGAAGGTGAGCAAAGGACTTGCAACCCGGAGAGAGCCAAAGAATGAGAGAATGGTAGGCATTAGGAAGCGTTGAACCAATAGGGAGCCGGAGTGGATTAAACACAGTCAATCCCATTTATACCAGTCACAGCAGATTGGCATAAAACCTATACCAATAAAGCCTATTGAATATAACCTATCTGCACATCTCTAGCTTCTCCCCTTGAACTGGAAAGTGGCGTTTGTGAGAATGAATGGACAAAGTATATTTTACCTGGAAAGGGGGAAGGAGGGGTGTGAGTGTGTATGCATGTACGTGTGCTTGGGTGTAGAGTACACGGTGTAGAGCCTGAGAAATGTTTTCAAGTATGTGACAGCCTCTGGATCTGGGATGAATATGCCCTTTGAAATCCCTTCAATGGCTACTAGAATGGAAACTAAACTCCCCCAAGAGTTCGAGTCTTTTATTCCCAGCTTTCTAGATGCCTTTCTCACACGCACGTGTTCTCACTTGTCACTCCAGTCAAAGTAGGACACCTGGCATCTCACTTCCTCATATGGCTTTCCGCACCTGGATTGTTTTCTCCCAGACACCACCTATCTAGCTATCCAAATCCTTCCAAGTACTGCCTGAAAGACTACTTCCAGGAACCTTCCAGATCGCCTACCAGAAGGCTCCCCTGTTCTTCTGAACCCATATGGTATTTGTACCCCCTTGTGTCTTATATATGGGGGAGAGTGTCAATCACAGGCCCTGATACAGATTAAACAGATATTCGGTATATATATTCAAATGAATGATTTTGAATAAATCAACAAATATTAGCATTTGTGTTCCTCTTTTCTTTTTACTTGGAGTAAGATCCCAGGAGATGTCTTACTCCTCTCTGTAGCCTTCACAGTACAAGACAATAAAAAGCGCACAAAGAGGTTTAGGTGCTGTGCCTCTTGCATGGTTTAAATTAATGAATCAATAATTCAGACTCAACTAAAAGCAAATTTGATGACATCATTCAGTGGTTCTCAATTTTGGATGGAATTGTTCCCCTGGAGGTGCGTGTTTGGGAATGTGTAGAGCATTTCTGGCTGCCTTAGTTGCAGGTGGGGGTACTACTTGCATTTAGTGGCAGGGATCAAGAATGATAAAAACCCTGCAACTCAAGGCGGAGTCCAACACAACAAAAAAGTTGTTCCACCTGCACCATTAAAGAAGAACTGCCTGCTCTAAATGATATTGAGAGAATAGAAAATGTTTTGAACAAAATTGTAGACCCTTCTCCTCTGGGGAAATTAAAAGAAAACAAGAGAATGTTGTCCGGATGGCCTCTCTCAACCCTGCCCAGCCCTGACATACTAAACTCCTGGGGAATGTAAAACTCAGGCCAAATGATCCAGACACAGGAGACCCACCCCTTTGGTTCCTGCAGGGGCAGCCTCAGCGTTCCCTGCTCCCATCAGAAAGGGCTTAGGGCTGAACTGCGCTCCCTCTGGCCAGGAGAGAGGCTGTCCCTCTGCATGTATTTTACTCTCAGGGTAACAACTCAGAGAAAATGTGGACATTTGCATTGGCATTCAGATGCTATCAGAAGG
This sequence comes from Symphalangus syndactylus, assembly GCF_028878055.3. Lineage (NCBI taxonomy): Eukaryota > Metazoa > Chordata > Mammalia > Primates > Hylobatidae > Symphalangus > Symphalangus syndactylus. The sequence goes on along the minus strand of NC_072425.2, from coordinate 36,885,951 downwards.
CCTGCCATTAGCCTGTCCTAGAGTTTTTTTCTTTTTTGTTTCTTTGAACTAAGTAAATAGCAGGAGTCAGCTATAGGAAGCAAGCTATGAGCGGTGCAGGAGATTTGAGGTGGTGTCAAGGATAAGGGTGACAGAATGTCTGAAAGGAGAAGTAACAGACTTGGCTGACTTTTGAGCCCCTTCCCAAATCACCAGGCTAACACTGACCACTGCCTCTCTTACATTATATATATAGTTTCATATAAATATATATAATACAAGTATTATATTCATGAGATTATATATAAATACAAGTATTATATTTATGAGATTACAAATGTAATACATTTACTAATATAAAAATGTTACATAGTTATACTCTCAATCACAAATTTTGTGACAAATAATGTATTTTGATATACAATAATATTAATATATAATACAATAATATCACATTAGGGTATTAATTTAACAAAATGCATTATTAATGTATTAGTGCATTATTAATACATTAACATATTAATACATTATTTATTATATATTATTATAATTGTTATATTAATATCTTTATTATGATAAATAATTTTATGATTCCTGCTAATCTTGGAGCTCCCTGAGAATACTGACAATATTTTATTTATTCCTGTATTTCCGGTACCTAGGAGAACACCTGTCCACTTCCTCCATTCATATACATTTCTGTTTTACTCCAAAGTACATATGATTTTACAATTATGCTTTTGCCACAATTTATAGCACAAAATCTTGACAGCAGTGACTATACTGTACTCCCTTCTGTGTCCCCTGAATCAGAGTTCCATGTACTCAAGAAATGTTCAGCAAATTTTGGTTGAATCAAATCAAACTGAAGAGGTGAGAATAAACAGCATTGAAATCTCTAGTCTGAATGATCAGATGCATGATGGTACCATAGAAAAATATATATATATATATTTGAGAAAAAGAACTACATGAGCTAAACGAATAAAAGGGTTCTAACATATTTCAGGAAATTAATTAAACACCCTGGAAGGGACTGAGTTGTTTGACAAAGGAAATGCTTAGGCAGAGGGGGCAATTTTGGCAGAAGAGATTTAGAGACTTAACCATCGATTTGTAGAAAGTGGACTAGTTCCAGAACTTTGGGAGGCCGAGGCGGGTGGATCACGAGGTCAGGAGATTGAGACCATCCTGGCTAACATGGTGAAACCCTGTCTCTACTAAAAAAAATACAAACAAAACAAAAAAAATTAGTCGGGTGTGGTGGCAGGCGCCTGTAGTCCCAGCTACTCGGGAGGCTGAGGTGGGAGAATGGCATGAACCCAGGAGGCAGAGCTTGCACTGAGCCGAGATCACACGACTGCACTCCAGCCTGGGTAACAGAGCGAGACTCCATCTCAAAAAAAAAAAGAAAGACAGTAAACTAGTTGCCCAGGGCCATTGATTAGAAACATCCCAGAAGCAACTGGAAAAGGAAATGTTGAGAATGTAGATTCAGTCAGTCTTAAGAATATCCTGTTGATAGGTACAGCAAACCACTACGACAAACGTTATCCTGCGTAACAAACCTGCACATCCTTCACATGCGCCCAAACTTAAAATAAATTAAATTAACCAAAGAATATCCTGCCTTGATATGCTAGTCCAGAATGATGCGCTGAAGAAGGCGCTAGGAATACAGAGAGAAATGAAATACATTTCCTACCTTCAAATTATTCCTAAAGCTATCTGTTTCTCATGGTTTTATAAGCCAAGATATTCTATTTGAACTCTTTCAAGTTACACTTTTACAATCTAAAATCAAGGAAATCTGGGTTAATGTAAACATTTACCATTGTTTTTCTCTTTCTTTTTTCTTTCTTTTTTTTTTTTTTTTGAGACGGAGTCTCGCTCTGTCGCCCAGGCTGGAGTGCAGTGGCGCAATCTCGGCTCACTGCAAGCTCCGCCTCCCGGGTTCACGCCATTCTCCTGCCTCAGCCTCTCCGAGTAGCTGGGACTACAGGCGCCCGCCACCACGCCCGGCTAATTTTTTTTTTTATTTTTTTTTTTTAGTAGAGACGGGGTTTCACCGTGGTCTCGATCTCCTGACCTCGTGATCCACCCGCCTCGGCCTCCCAAAGTGCTGGGATTACAAGCGTGAGCCACCGTTTTTCTCAACATATCATTTTTTTAAAAAAGGCTTTTGATTTCTTGAATGAAATATAAAGAAAATCTGGCCGGGCGCAGTGGCTCACGCTTGTAATCCCAGCACTTTGGGAGGCCGAGGCTGGCGGATCACGAGGTGAGGAGATCGAGACCACAGTGAAACCCCGTCTCTACTAAAAATACAAAAAATTAGCCGGGCGTGGTGGCGGGCGCCTGTAGTCCCAGCTACTCGGAGAGGCTGAGGAAGGAGAATGGCATGTACCCGGGGGGCGGAGCTTGCAGTGAGCCGAGATCGCGCCACTGCACTCTGCACTCCAGCCTGGGTGACAGAGCGAGACTCCGTCTCCAAAAAAAAAAAAAAAAAAAAAAAAAAGAAATATAAAGAAAATCCATTGTCTTGAAGAGAAGGTTCATTAAATATTATCTCTTTTTCTCTTCTCTTTAACTAAGTACTTAGGGGCCTGGCAATTCCCAAGTATGTTTGAGCAAGTTGATTGGTCTCCATCAGTGGATTAGAAATTCGGCTTTTAAAAATAGAGATTATTGATTGTCTAGGATGTTTGTTCTCAATTAACAAGTAGCAAGAAGACCTGAGGAGGGAGAGGCCAGTGAGGAATCTTTCTTCCCTCCTTCCACTAATGGCCCTGTTCTGCCTCTCTGAGACAATCATTAAAACTTCTCACAGCTTATCTTTGGTTCTTATTCTGAGTGAAGGGAGGATTCTGTGGGAATATAAACCAGAGAGCCCTTTCGTTACTCCACAGCCAGAATGATAATAGCATTGCTTAACTGGTTAGTATCTCTGAGATTCATTGTCTGTCTCTCTTAGGATTTAAATTAGTTTTGGCAGTAGCATCTCTTTCTTGACAAACACTGTAAACATCATAACCATCTTCTGCAGTCATGATAATACTAACTCCTCATTGCCTGATGACAGTAGTAATCATAATCGTGATTTAGGTATAAATGTGCTTTCCATGGAATGTATCCACTTGCTATCTTCAGTAGATTTCTATGGCCCCTTTAGAATTTTGTGTGTCAACGAATGTGTTTACAGTGATGCTTATGAAAAAGAGCTCACCAATTCCAGCCCCAAATAGTCACATTTCTGTCTGATTACTCACATTTTTCTGTCTTGTAGGAAAGTGCATAGTCAGATTTATCTTGTTTGCTCTTCTGGAAGCCAAATTTAGGAGAATGTGTATTTGAAAGATATCTGATCAAATGCTGAGTCATCTAAAATACATTGTCGGAGACGTCTGAGTTTTGGCTTTAGCTGGAAGTTCTTCACATTGGTCTGTCTTCCCACAAAAAGACAAGTTAAAAATGGGCCTGATCATTTAGGCTGACAAATATAATGGCCTGAAAAATAGCACTTACTCTATTCCAAATATTGTACCAGGACTATCGTAAACATCATCATGCTTTCCCCCACAACGACTATGTCCATTTTACAGATGATGCTGTTGAGGCTCTGAGAGATGAACTGCCCAAGGCAGCTGCTAATTATGGAGCCAGAATTTGAAGTCTAGAGTCTATCTCTTCATTTAACAGAATGAGTTCTCCCTGATTCTGCACTTGCTACATCCCTCTAGCAGAGTCAGTCTCACAATGGACTTTCATTGTTTACTTAAGCTTTGCCTCCTCTACCAGGTTTGCTAATTTCTTGACCATCAGTGGGGACTCAGTAAATATTTGTGCAACAATGGAACGAATGCATGAAGGAAAAAATGAGTATATGAATGCAAGACAAAACACAAAAAATAAATGGATTTTTTTTTCCTAGATTCTTCTGTGACTCTTTCCTAGACTTTTTCTGATTTGCCTCTCCTTAGATGTAATGGATACTATGCATCATCATTTATACAATTTAGTGAACCTTTACAGAATGGAATTCTGTGCAAGTCCTTTTGATACAAAACGAACTGAAGCCAAACCCTGCTCCTAAATGCTTATTATGTAGAGAGACAGGCAGGAACATAATCATCCAACTACAGTTGGTGTGTGGCAAACAGAGGTTTGTGTGAAATATCCATTTGAGCAGGACTGAGGATCTGAAGGTCTCACAGGGCAGGTAGTGCTTGAATTAGGCCCCGAAGGATGAGTGGATATCAGAAAATTAGTGCTTCACCACCAGAGGATTTCCTTCTTTCTGTAGGGGTTCAACAAGGAAGGGGTTAAGAGAGGCCATGACAATAAGAACTGTTTATGGCATACAAGTTAAGCCAGAGTGACATGGCTCAAGTACATATGGAGGCCCTATATTCTGGGGTATGAATAAACTGCCCACAGCACCATGACTGTCTCTGAGAGCATCTTTTTATTTCTAGGAGAAACAGTCCACATTCTTTATTACAGTGTCCTCAGCAACTTCTCCTGCAGGGTATAGCCCCTTCCTCCTGTCAACTGTTAATAGAAGTGATTTGTTTACATTTATCAGGAAGGGAGGAGACAAGGAACTGCATCTTATCATCCAATCTGCCCCTGCCTTTCAGAGGTATCCACTGGCATGTTATAACCATGGAACCCAGACACTCAGAGCAAAACAGACACCTGGGCTGGCCATATAATTTTCCTCTCCCAAACTCCATTCATCCTGGGTGGAAAATGGGCCAAATGAGATACTCATCTGGTTAAGACCCAATGGCATGATAAAGCGAGGCAAGCAGGGGCAGGGAGACTGCAGGGAGCTCTAGGTGCTTGGGAGTTTGTCCACATGCCTAGAACCAACCAAGAAGCTTGGGGATTGAGGCTTCAAGCCAAAGGGTACTGATGACAAAAGATGAGATTAATGTCTTCCTGGACTCCCGTCACATTCCAATTGGAAAACTACATTGATGACTATGGTGTTTGGTCTCTTGCTGTCTCACGAGCTGCAAGATGGTCTTGATTTATTCCGGCATAGCGACAGTCCCTGGTGTAATGCTGGTCTTCATCATCTCTTGCCTTGAGTATGACAATAACCTCCTCAGTGTTTTTCCTGCTCCTGCTTTTATCCACCTCAAACCCATTCTCCACGTTATAAAAAAAAAAAAATCCATCATCTTCCTTTTAAAATCCATCACTCACTTTACATCATATGCAGAAGCACCGTCCATAGAAATTTCTACAATGATGGAAATGCTCTTCATCTACTCCAATATGGCAGCCACTGGCCACAAGTGTATACTGAGCTTTGAAATACAGTGCATGCAACTGAGAAACTGAAACTTTAGTTGAGATTACTTTCAATTACTTTATATTTAAAAAGTCACACACGTCTAATGACTACCCTATTAGATATTGTAAATCTACAGGATGGTGTCCAAGCCCTTGACCATCAGTGGGGACTCAGTAAATATTTGTGCAACAATGGAATGAATGCATGAAGGAAAGAATGAATATATGAATGCAAGACAAAACACATAAAATAAATGGATATTTTCTTTCATAGATTCTTCTGTGACTCCTAGAATTTTACAATCTAAAATCAAGGAAATCTGGGTTAATGTAAACATTTACCATTGTTTTTCTCAACATATCATTTTTTTTTTTTTTACCGTGGCACTGAAAGCTCTTTATGATCTAGTCCCTATTTACTTTATTTTATTTCCTACCATGTTTCCTTTCTGGTTTTTCCACAAATAAGCTAAACTCTTTTTTTTTAAACCTCTATGCCTTTGTGTCAGGTGCTCTAGATTTCAAGATTTCAAGATGGAGATTAAATGTTCATCTTCTGGGAAGCCTGTCTCAACTTCTTTTTCTCCATAGAATGAATCACTGCTTCCCCTATACTCTCAAAGATCACTGAATCTGCTTCTGTTATAGCATCTGTCACATTGTATTGCAGTTATTTGTTTACCTGGGCCTCTCATCCACTAGCCTGGGAACTCCAAAGAACAGGGATTAACTCTTATTCATCCCTGTAAGACTATCACCCAAGGAAGTACACATCAATAAATGCGTGGTGAACAGATGCAAAGCTGCAGAATGAATTTATTATTTAATCAATCAGTGTTTAGTTCAAAGAGCTCCCTGAACTGACAGAGCCATTAGTAAACTTTTGCAACATCAAAGACACTGAGGACAGCCCATGATGTCAGGCACAGATTTACATCCGTGCAACGGTGCCTCTAGTCAACACGGATGGTCAACATGGAACTTTCAAATTCACTTCACATCTGAAAACACTTGGACTTAGGTGGATGATGCTCCAGGCTGAGAGGTTAAGCTGAAAGATGCTTGAAACTGCAGATGCCTAGGATGAGACATCAGAATCCCAAAGCCTCTGGATGCTCAGAATTTTTTAATAGTTACTTAAAAATGCTTTTAGGAACCTCGTTATTCTTTACACAAGAGTAAGAGGAGGGGAAGTACTAAATTTTCTTCTATAAAAGGTACTATGGTTGATTGAGATTCTACCATGCCATGTTACATCATTTGATCAAATGATATATGTAATATATGTTATACATCCTTTGATCAAATGATATACATTACATCCTTTGATCTTTTTTAAAAAAACTCTATGGCATTGCTATCTACAGTTTGCAGATGACAAAACAGGAATTCAGAAAGGAGAAATGATTTTGCAAGGTCTCGCATATGGTAAATGGTAAAGATAGGATTAAAACCCAAGCCTAACTCTAAAACACAATTTCCCAGCTCCTTTTTTCATACAACTGGAGGCAACACATGAAAACTTGTTTATATTTGGAGACACCTGTTGCCTGAAGAGGTTTTATATTCCCCCAAAAACATCAAGGAAAATTAGAGTTGAAAATGCCTACAAGATAATCTTTCCTGCCTCCTATGTGTCACTCTTGAGAAAATTGAAGCCCAGAGACAGACAAGCACTAACCCAATGTCACACAGCTCCAGTGGCACAGCAGGGACCAGGTTTCTTTTCTCTTTTGTTTTTTAGACAGTATCTCATTCTGTCACCCAAGCTGGATGCAGTGATGTAATCACAGCTCACTGCAGCTTCAACCTCCTGGGCTCAAGGGATCCTCCTGCCTCAGCCTTTCAAGTAGCTGGGACCACAGGCATGCACCACCATGCTTGGCTTTTTTTTTTTTTTTTTGGTTTGGTTTTTGTAGAGATGGGGTCTCACTATGCTGCTTAGGCTGGTCTTGAACTCTTGGGCTCATGCGATCCTCCTACCTCGGCCTTCCAAAGTACTGGATTATAGGCATAAGCCACCATACCTGAATAGGACCAGGTCTCTAATCTCAGGCCAGAATCTTTCTAGACTATTGCCAGGTTCATTAAGATGAAACTTCTGACAATCTCCTTGCTGTACATCACTGTAGCAGCAAGATTTTGGGGACACAAGCACATACCCTGCGGACCTCAGGGTTCACTGTGATACAGACACTCCAGAAAGCAGTTTGGTCATCTGCATCAAGGGTCTTAAAGCTGTTCAAAAGAACTGACTGAGTAAGTGGTCTCACTTCCTGGAAGTCATCCTAAGAAAACAATCTGTGATGTGGGCAAAGATTGTCATTTCAGCCTTATTTATAACAGCAAAAACAAAACGAAACACCAAAAAGCAGCAAACTTAAATGACCTCAAATCAAGATAACAATAGTTCCTAACATATAGAATTGTTAGAAGAAATAATTGATATGAAAGACGCTTAACCCAGTGCCCGGCCCATAGTTAGCACTTAGTTAAATCAGACACCACTGACCTTTCACATTTGTCACTTCTAGAGCCCATGGATAATATAATGTGAACCAAGCCAGACTAAGTAAGATAAATTCCTGTTTTGGAGGTTTGCAAAAATGAGGACTCAGAATTGGTGAGGTTTACTTAGGCTTCAGTTTATTACAGAACCAAGTAGCAAGGAATGTGCCAGTAATTACACGAATGAGTGAACCTGCTGCTTAGAGCTTCCCTTTATTCTCCATAAAGGTCTCTTCAAATTATCAGTCTCCCCAGTCTGTGCAGAGTGAGAAACAAACCAACTCACTAGAGCCCAGTTCAAAGCCTCTCTGTTTTCTCTGGCATTTTTGAAAGAATAAGAACTCAAGGGTCCATCCTATTACTAAAAGAGGAAGTTCTTGCCTTGTCCCTGTTACTACCCCATTTTCTCCTCTGATTTATTTTTTTCCTCTGTCTTCAGGCCTATTGCTGGTGGCGGGCCTGTCCATGGTCTGACTCATGATACATCAGCAGAGAGACTGGCTTTGAAGAGTTAAAAAAAGTTCCCCTTCTCTTACTAAGAACTTTATTTAATCTAATTGAGCTCCTTTTCCTAGCTGCAAAACAGGATAATACTCTCTAGAGTCTGCATGAGGATCAAATAGTACAATATGTTTACAGAGAGCCTGGCACCCCGCAGACTCTCTCAGAAGGAATTCTACCCTCCTTGATCTTCAACAACTTGTGCAAGAAAAAGGAAAACTGAAAAACCTATGGAGCTGGTGCACGTGATGGGGAAGCAGAAAGTAGGCATGAGTGACAGCAAAGACACCTAGAGCCCTGAGCATCCAGGCAAATGTGGTGGCAGAGTTGGACCAGTTGGATAATATTCACCTAGCTCATGAACCATTTTCACTTATACTTCCTGTAGTACTGACATGTCAGTCCTGCATTTTTTTTTTTTTTTTTCAATTGAGACCATGTAACTTACTGAGGTCCTGGTGAGTGCAGGGCAAATCCAGGACTCACTCAAACCTCCTATCTATCACTAGCTGTGCTACTGCTTCCACACTGAGTACTTCTGCATTAGACATGCCTGGAAGAAGGGTGCATCAGGAATATGGCACATAAGAGATTAGCATAGTTGACCCTTGAACAATGCAGGTTTGCATTATGTAGGTCCACTTATATGTGAATTTTCTTCTGCCTCTGCTACCTCTGAGACAGCAAGACCAATCCTTTCTCTTCCTTCTCCTCAGCCTACTCAACGTGAAGATGAGAATGGAGAGGATGTATTTTCTCTTCCTTGTGATTGTCTTAATAACATTTTCTTTTCTCTAGCTTACTTTACTTTAAAAGTGCAGTACATAATACATATAACATACAAAATATGTGTTAATCAACTGTTTATTGGTAAGGCTTCCAGTCAACAATAGGTTATTAGTAGGTGAGTTTCTGCTGAGTCAAAAGGTATACTCTGATTTTCCACTCCATGGGAGTCAGCATCGTTCAAAGGTCAACCGGGAAAATGAAAATGCAAGGGTCTATGGAGGTGATTTTGTGTGTTCTCTGGCGATACCCACATAGAAATAGCCTGGCTAAACTCAGAAAAGAGCAAGCAATTGTATAATATATATATGCAAATGTACATATATATTTGTCTATCTATAGACATGCATCCAGAGTATGAAAATGCCTATTATGGTTATCTTTCTTCAGTTTTCAACTGTGTGCTTTGGCAGTGGGTAATCACTGTAAAATATTCAGAAAAAGCAAGAATTAAGACCAAAAATGACTGTCAGAGTAGGGTCTAGTTATCTGATTAATTAATTCATTCATTCATCCACTCATTTACTCAGCGTCACTTTTCTGAGCATTTTTCTGTCCTTTGCTCTATGCTGGATCTGACAGATAGAAATGAATAAGAAACAAGTCAGAAAAACTGTTTGTTCTTAAGGCACCTCCAGTTCTGATTTATTTATTGGAATGAGCATCACTGTCTCTGTGTATGATTAGGTCCAATAAACCATAACCATAATTTTTATTCCTAGAAATGGGCCAGATGACCCCTTCAGTATACTGGTATTCTCCAATCAACAACCTCAAGAGCTCATCAAACAGTATGAAAAGAGAAAGGGAAGAGGTCGGAGAAGAAGACATGGATGAGCAAAGAGGGCTGCAACTTCTCAATAATATGAGCACTGGAATTCCTTTTTCCTAGTCCAAACAGAAGACGTAGTCATAAACCGAATCATGTTTTATTAAAACATATATATATGTTTATATATAATAGTTATGTTATATATAAATATTTTTATAAATATATTTATATAAATATAAATATAACTATATAAATTTATATATAGTTATATATAATATACACAACTTTATGTTATATATAATATATAAATTATATATAAAGTTATATATATTATAAATAAATAAATATATATATATATATAAAGTGATATATACATATAAAACTTTAGGCTCTATCCAAAAAGGATTTGAGTCTGTTTACAGTAATGGCTAGGCATATGGAAATTCACTAAAAAATAAACAGTAAAGCAGAACCAAAAAATGAGAAAAAGGGAAAGATTGGGAGCTTCATAGGATAATATAATTCTCCTTGACATGGTGGAGGATCATACTGGGCTCTGAGTTTTCCAGCAGTGGCAAAAGTAGGAGTATAAAATTCTATAGCTCTTATTCTCAGAGCAGCAAAAGCTCTAAAAGTTGATTAAAGAAGATAAAAGTGTTTGGGGGGATTATTGTACTTCTACTTTGTTGGGTTTTTCTTTTCCTTTTTCCCTGGGGCTGTATTTTGAAAGTAACACCTGATTTAGGACTTGACATAAAGAACATTGAAAAACAAAAAGGACCAAGTCCCTCTCCTTTGGAGTGTGAACTTTCTGGGGAGGGACCACACTATTCTTCATTTTTAGATTCCTAGAGTGCAGAGATATGACTAGTTAGAAGTTCAACAAGTGATTGCTGGATGAATGAATCAGTGTATCACAGACTAATAGTAGTCTTAACAGCAAATACCAAAGCAAATTTCCTACAACTGATACTGATAACAATGTTTGCAAACATCTCAGTATGTGCTCTTGAAGAGCAGATCAATGAAGGTAAGGAATGTCACCGAAGTTAAAAGGTTTTTATTCATCTAATTTTGAGTAAATAAAAGTAGACCATAGGAGAGGCAGCACCAATATTCAACCTGACCATGCCAGCATGGCTGACCCATTTGTCTGTAGTCAGTCCATTGTAATTGCTTGATGGATGTTGACTATTCTGAATATCCTCCGCAGAGGAGGAGGGTGTACCATTCTTTACTTGAACTCTTTCTCATGAATTCACTTCTTTCATTTTAAACTGTTTAAAAAATAATAGAAATCTTGATGACCGGGCGTGGTGGCTCACGCCTGTAATCCCAGTACTTTGGGAGGCCAAGGCGGGCAGATCACCTGAGGTCAGGAGTTCGAGACCAGCCTGACCAACATAGAGAAACCCCGTCTCTACTAAAAATACAAAATTAGCCGGGCATGGTGGCGTACGCCTGTAATCCCAGTTACTCGGGAGGCTGAGGCAGGAGAATCGCTTGAACCCAGGAGGCGGAGGTTGCGGTGAGCTGAGATCATGCCATTGCACTCCAGCCTGGGCTTGAAACTCCATCTCAAAAAAAAAAAGAAAAAATAGAAACCTTGAATGCCACTATATTCTGCCACTGTATTACTTTACAGTGGGAAATAGAATATCAAGTGAAATGGATGCTTGTATATGCTCAAGAGCCCAGTCTCTTCTCACAGGTAGTTCTTCCATCTAGGAAGTCAAAGTGTAAGAAAGTTGCTTGATGACTCTAGAATCACAGAAGGCAGAGTTTGCTGAATTTTCTTAATTATTGGGGGTGCTGTTGAGTTTGGTCACTGATGCGTTCTCCAATGCTCAGAGAAAGTTCCAGCCATACACACTGTAGTGTGAGTGGGTCAAAATATCCTCTCTCCTAGGGCCTCACTACATTGGCCAAGGTATTTAGACAAAGTGCATGAAAACCTATTCAAGTTTATTGAATATGCCAGACCTGATGCTTGTGCAGGCCACCCATATCAGTAAGAAAAAAGTCTACCACCCCATCTTCTGGATTTGATAACTGCAACAGTGAATATTGGCACTCTACTAAAGTTCTTAGTCACTCTTATTTGCTTCTCCCTGAGTTTCCATCTAAGTAATATCAAACAAACAGAAGGAGTATAAGTTATGGCTGTTTTTTTTTTTTTTTTTTTCACAAAAAAGTGGAGAAACCATAAAATCTTTTAAAAAGCCTTTTACAGATAAATTGTTTCTAAGCACAACCACACTCCTGAAATGCTCAATGAATGGTCTTGAGGTGCGGGGTGCTGCTGGAATTTATCCAAGACTTCAGATGCTGTGAGGATTGGCCATTATCCTTGCCAGACAGGCTTGTCTATCTTCCCATCAGTTGCAAGACATTTAATAAAAACAGGCTGCGTTAATTCATGCTTGTTTAATGGACTGCTCCACGGGGCCTCAACTGGGTAAGCCTGCAAGACCCAGCCATGCATGGCAAATGGCTAAGCAGATGGTTTCAGTTTAGATAGTGGCTGTCAATGTTTTGGTGCGAACAGCTCTTGCAAACCAGCATGAAGTGAACAGATTGCATGGTGGCTGGGAGAAGCATATGTAATTGGAAACAGTAGCCACTTACAATGGGGGCACATTTTCAATCTTTATCACAGTGGCTCCAGTTGGGAAAAAGAGAGTTGATTAACCAAATGTGTTCTTGGCTGTGATGAATCCAACATTAAGAAAATTTGGGTAGTGTCTCAGGAGGGTGCTGGGCATGGCTGGTCTGCTGCATTAATCAAGGATGTCTGGATCCCAGAACTAATCCTGTTCCTGGGAGACAGGGAAGCACTTGGAGAAGTAGGGAACATGCTCAAAAGAGCCAAATCGGCAAGCTGAAACTTGCAATAGCTGGAGTTATGGCAATAGAGAAGGTCAGGTAGTTGAGGCAAACTGTGTCCATGGGTATAAAAGACCAGAACAGGTAGAAATCCACATGGGTTATTTGGGGAAAGGAAACAGGTGCATGATTTTTGGAGACCCTCACTGAGAGAGGACATATGAAGGTTTGCAGCAGATGGTATGGCTACAGGCTCCAGGTCAAGGCTACTTAAAAGACTGGATCTGAGAAGGAGTTGTATGGGTGAGACAGGGACATTTCTCAGAATGACAGTGGAATGAAAACATTCCTCTGAGACAGAGACAGGGCAAATGGACCAAGGCAGGGACTGGACCCTGGCCTTAGAGCCAACTTTGCAGAAAATGTGGCTTCCATATTTACTGGCATTTATTGAGTAATTATCTCACCCTAGTCCTTGCGATAGGCTGGGGACACAGATCAATGAGACATGAATGATCTTCCTGACTCCTTTTGTCTATCACTCCTACTATTCCTCACCTCCATCAGCACTTCTCTGCCCACCTCCTTGACTATATTAAATTCTCTTGCTAGTCAGTGTGCTGCGTAGTTGCTGTTCTTAACACCTGTAAGTTTCAATTTTTTTCATGTATTAGATTATGATTTTATTAACTCCCTTACTAGACTGCATGTACCGTGACATCGAGGAACACTTTTGGCTGTTTATTTGTTTTTTTAAATCAATGTATTTTGTGTCTCCCAGGGAGTGAACACTCAAGAATATTTGCTTAACTAATGCATGGACGAGTGAGGGGAAAAATGATTTCCTTTTTTCTCTAATTGCTCAGAACTCAGGAAACAGTGACAATGCCAAAGTAGATGACAACCCCAGGCTCAGTGCCCAACCTAGACCATGGGCAGTCAACGAAGGCCTCCTGGGGCAGGTGACCCATGACTAAGGTTTGAGGTTTAAGGTGAAGTTGGCCCAGCAAAGATGACAAGAAAAGCTGGAGAAACTTGACACAGTTCCTGAGAAATGGGCTGAAGCTGCTTAAATGCTTTCTGCCCAATGCTCCCTAAGTCTGGAAAATGGCAGGCAGAATGGAACCAGTGTTGTGTATTCCCTGGTTCAGCTATGGAGAGCACAGGGTAGAAGGACAGGGGTCTAGGTAAGACCTACATGGGATGGAGCACCATGAGAACAGCAGAGTCTTTCTCCAGGGAAATATTGTCTCTCTCCATCACAGTAAATGTAGAAATGACAGAGCCTGAGATCTGGCTGCCTGGATGCCATGAGAGCCACAGAGAGCTGCCCAGCCTGCCCGAGTCCCCCCAGGCCCCAGGGCCTGACTCTATACTGCACTTTCCCACAGTGTTCTGTCCTAGGCCTGGCACTGTATTTGCTGTGTGTCAGGAAGGCCACCCAGCCTGAGGCACCCTTGGCAAGGAGGGTTGGGATTGTGGGGGCTGCCCACTGATAGCCTGGCTTGCTCTGATACTAAGGTGCTATCTCCTTGAGTCAATTTCCTCTGGCGATAACGCTCGCCCCGTGTAAAGGGCCTGTGTGAAGGAACCATTCTTTTCTCTGCCCCTTTACACAGGCTGGCTCAGTCAGCTCTTTTGGCAAAGCCCGGGCTGCTGATGTGACAAGGTCACCCGGGACATGTGAGCTACACATATGCAGGGCACTAAATCAAAGGAGGCTCAGTGCCATCTGGCCCAACACCCTCACTTGACAGATGAGAAAACTGAGGCCCAGAGAGAGGGCGAGACTAATTCAAGGCCCCACATAAAGCTACCAACAACAAGGCAAGAACCCAAGACTTTTGACGCCCTCTTCAAGTGCTCAGTCACCAAAGGAACAGACAATGAAAGAAACCCAACATCATTCAGAACCACAGTTCATGGAGGGAAACAGTCAGGTAAGATCTTTGAATAGTAATCCTGCGGTTGGAACCCCTCACCACACTAAGGCACGTAGAGACGCAGCTATGTGTGACTTTGCACAAATTGCTTTTCCTCTCTGAATCTGTAATAGAGGGACAAAAATGATCACGGGTCTCACATTGTCCCTGATCATGAGAAGTTCACTTAGGACGATATGCATCCCAAGTCAATCATAGTACAGGATGAGTATACTAGCGATGTATACAAGGTACCCAGTTTGTTCAAGGGCTGACAGTTTGCCCAAGGGAGAACCTGGAAGGGCTTCTCAGAGCAAGTGGCACTTTGGCAAGGTTTTTAAGCAGCTCGTCCCATAGGTGAAGATAGTGGACAGTCAGAACAGAAGCAGCAGCGTGCACCCAAAAGCCTGCTGTGGGAACTCTCCATCTTGTGGTGTGATGAGAATGTCAAGTGCAAAGAAGTGCATAGGGGCTGACACATGGGACTGAACAGGAGTCAGAGTCCAGATCTTGATGGTCAGGGAGATGGCGGTCAGATCTGAATCGGAAACAATCACTCTGGGGCTGGGTATGGCGGCCCAAGTCTGTAATCCTGGCACCTTGGGAGGCCAAGGTGGGAGGATTGCTTGAGCCCAGGAGTTCGAGACCAGCCTGGGCAACACGTCGAAACCTCATCTCTATGAAAAATACAAAAATTAGCCAGGTGTCGTGGTGCACATCTGTAGTCCCACGTACTTGGGAGGCTGAGGTGGGAAGATTGCTTGAGCTCAGGAGGTTGAGGGTGCAGTGAGCAAAGATTGTGGCACTGCACTTCAGCCTGGGCAACAGAGTGAGACCCTACCTGGAAAACAAAAAAAAAAAAAGAAAAAAAGAAAAAGAGAAAAGGAAATACTCTGGATCCTGAAGTTCAAGTCAACATCAAGTGAAATATAACTATCTGAAATTTGTTGTGAAACCTCAACTGAATAATTCATTTTCAGCATATCTAACTGAATAAATCTATCTTGTCCATTTGAATTGTGTCATTTTTATAGTTTGAGTTTAATAGTTTTAAGAGAGCTACAAGTGTAAAGAGTGTATAGCTACTTTTATGTCAGCATACATTTAAATAGCACTAAGTCAAGTTTTTTAAAAGTTACATTGGAGGTTGCTATGAAGGATGGGGTGTTGGAGATTGGACTAGAGTCAAGAAGACCAGCCAGGGGAAATTTGTAATTGTGTAGGTGAGAAATAATTCCTGAGAAAGAATACAATGCATGGCTTTAAAACGTGGGCTCCTGTGTCACGCTATCTGGGGACAACTTCAGTTTCCAATCCTTATGATTTAATTTGGACAAGTAAAATCACTTCTCTAAACCTCAGTTTCCTCTTCTGTAAGCTGGGGATAATAATACCATGGAACTATTTCATTGGATGAAATGAATTCTAATGATTAACAATAATTCATATAAAGTATTTGACATGGAATTTGGCCAAAGTATATGTTCAATAAAAATTAAAAGAAAAATTCACAGCAAACAAAACCACCAACAAAACACAAAGATGGAACCAAGGGCAATATACACTAGACAGTCTTACATCAAAACATCATTTTAGTGGCGAGAGAAAGAAAACTGGGAGAGGAAACCTTTGGGATGGAAAGTTCTAAGACCTCCCATGACCCACCTCCAGAGCCCTGTGTTGGGCTCCTTTCTGAGACCCTTTAGGGTGCTCTGTGATGAAAGTTAGGGATGTAAAACTGCAACTGGGTATTGTCTCCAAACTCCTAATAACCTCAGCAGGGAAGACACCAGGTTCAAGAGGACCAAGAAGGGACCCAGGGCCAGCAAACAAGACATGAGGTTTCATTATGGGGAGAGAGTCCAGTTGAGGCAGGAGAATAGGGTCTGGAGGCAGGAAACCTAAGGCCATTTCACGTCAACTTCCTAGAACTAAATTGAAAAGAAAACCCGAACTTTTCATTCCTAAGTAACAAAAGGACCAGAGACTACTCCCTTTGCAAATCCCCCACCTTTTCTGTATGAAAGATGGGAAATTGGCTGTGCACAACCAATCAGACTTATTGTGGACTGAGTCTTCCTTTGCATAGAAGTACAACTTTGTAACTTCACCTTAGCCTCTGACTGGTTGCTTTTTGCAGCCAGTCAGATGTTTGCACAGGAGTGCGACCTTTGTAATTCCACTTCACCCTCTGGCTGGTTGCTTTCTGAAACCAATCAGACTGATTGTGGGCCACCACTTCATTTACATGAGGTGAGCATGAAGTGGCCAATGGGAAACCTCTAGGGAGTATTTGGACCTGAGAAGATTCTGCATCCGGGCCCTTGAGCTGCTGCTTGGCCCACTCACACACTGTGGAGTGTACTTTCATTTTCAATAAATCCCTGCTTGCTGTCTTTCATTGACTCATTCTTTCCTTGCTTTGCTGCACGTTTTGTCCAATTCTTTGCTCAAAACACAAAGAACCTGGACAACTTAAGTCAAGACCCTCTACCTATAACACAGTGGTGTGAGTTGGACAAGATAACCGCATAGCCCAGTGGCAGTGGGCTGGGCAGAAAAACTGCAATCACCTGCAAACATCATCCAGTTTATAGAGCATTTTCACTTAACACCCTCCCCATAATGACCTCCACCTGGCAACCTTTATTTAATCCGAAACTCAGTGCCTCAATCCCTTTACAGCCCCATGTTCCACAGAATGGGGTGGAGCTCAGATGTTTCTCATAGACAAGGAGTACATCTTTGGGTTGGCCACTTCCAGATTCCCTAGCTCAGAACACACATTCACATGCGTCTGCCATACAGGGTCATTCTAAGGATTTGCTTAGGTTATTGCTATCAGATGCATTTACCCGACACTAGGTGAAAATGATGCCTCTGCATCTGCAAGTGGGCCTCACTTCAGAGTGTCATTGACTGACTGCTGGAAGTTTCAAAAACAGAGTGAAGGATCATTTGGCTTCTGTTGAAATACAAGATTCATATAAAAGTGAACAATTCACAGGGCACTGCTTTGGTTGAAGTCAGATGTTTCTAAATACTTTCTGCTACAGATCTTCAAGTCTCCTAGGCTGGGGCTTGACGTTTTTCATCCAGTGTCCATCTCTGATTTCTCTCCTTCTGCCCTATCCCAGGAAGTAGACTATTGAAAATTTAGATGTTAACTGAAGACATTCCTGTCATACTCACTTTTTAACATTTAGGGGAAAGGGCATTGAAGGGCTGCCTTTGGTCCTACCCAGATTTTATTATTTTAACACTCTTGATTTTTGTCACAAATTCTATTTTCTGTAGCTTCATTAGAGTTGGGGGAAAGTTCCAGTTTCCTAGCTTAAATGAGGATAAAATGTAAACAGGTAGACCTTGATTATTCCTTTGTAGTAGAAGGACATTCTGCCTCTACTCAGCTTAAATGCAGTTTCCAGGGAACTGAAGAAGTGTAGTCTCTAAGAACTTGGAAATCTCTAATTTGGAAATTAAAGACACCTGGATTTTATTCACTTATTCATTCATATATTGAACAGCTATTTACTGACCTTTAGCTTTTTCTTTTTTCATTCTCCATACTTTGTGCTGGATTTACAACAGTAAATCAGCTGAGATTAGAATTCAGGGCCTCAAGGAGGGAAGGAAGGGATTAATCAATTTCAAATAATAACAGTACAATTGCATTTAATCTTGCAAATAGCTAAGTGGAAGCATACACAGCTCCAAGAATGTTTATTAGGGAAATCTGATCTTATCTGGGGGGTTGGAATCGCTGTTCTGCCACTTTCTAATCACATGGGCTTCTAAAACAAATTTAAATTTCTGGAGCCTCAGCTTACCCGTCTGTAACCCAGGGTCTGTCTTCCAGGACTATGGTGAGGATTCTAGGAGATAAAGTGTGAATGTGCCAGCACAGGAAGAGTCTGTGGTAAATGCTCGGTTAATCTCTTCCTTTTGTCGTTCCTTCCTTGAGCTTATTAATACTTAGGTAAAAAACAAATTATTTTCAAAGCTGTCTGCTTGGAGATGACAGAGGGAGGAATTAGTCTACATTTTTGGGCTAACTATATTATTGCAAAAATATTCTCTCTCTCTCTCTCTCTCTTCTTAAATAACTCCAGACACGGGCTCCAGGACCACAGAAGGAAAGCTGGGTAGAAGGAAAGCATGTGGGGCCCTGAATCTGGAAACAAACTTGCTACTATGCAAAGGCAGTTCACCGCACTCAGATCCCATTCATCTCTAGTAATAGCCCAGTGGTGCACTATGTGCATTTCCTGAGTATCCCAGCCAGGAAATGGGAATGGGATAGTGTTACTATTTCACCAAAGCACCTCTTTTTTGTCACTGGTAACTGAGACAGAGTACTAGGGGACAAGCCATTCTATGATCACCAACTGTGGACTGAGGTAGTGGATTTAAAGCAGCTATTCTATAAATTATGGCCCAAACCAAACCAAAAAACACCATGCATGAAAGAAAAAAAAAAAAGACTGAAAAGAAATATACTGAAGACTGGAAAACATAACTTGGTTTTTCCGCTCCTTTTACTTCTACGTATTTTCCTAAACGTTATAAATAACACATATTACTTTTAACATGTTGAGATAAAAACGGTTTTTTTTAAGACATTCAACTATGACTGCATAGACAAGACTGAGCATATTTTAAAAGCCTGATATTGAGTCCAGCACGAACACCCTACTCATTGTCCCAAAACAAGATTCCAATTCTGAGATATTATCTGGGCAGTGGCTCCTCTGACTCTTCCTACTTTTTCTTCCTCTCCTATGGGTTTGCTCGTATAAGTCCTGAAATGCATCTCTTATTCCACTTGTTACACTGTTTGTATCTCTTTACTATTGAAGTGTGACTTCTTCAAGTTCAAACATCTTGTCTTGTTCAATTTTTTTAGATCTCCTATACCTAGGACAAGACAACTACAAAATAATATACTAATGACAATAATAATGATGATGACAACAACAGTAGAAGGAGGAAAAAGGGGGGAAAGGAACTAACATTTACTGCCTATGCTATAGGTCCATCCATGAATAATCTCATTCAGTCTTTAGAACTGACAAGTTGGATGTGTTATTTCTGATTTACAAAAATTAGAATGAAAATTACAATTTTTTTTTCTGATTTACAAGTGTTATTTCTGATTTACAAAAATTAGACATGATATCAAGCTTTGAGACAAAACTGAAGTCATAGGATAAGTAACCTACCTCCTCAGGTCTCTTAGCTGTGTTGCTGGGATTCAAACCCACAGCCCAGACTGCTGTGCTTTGCAGTGTGTGCTGTGCTTATGCTGCTGACCAGTGACACAATTTTGCATTAAACAAAATTATTTTAAAAAATTGAATGATTAATGAATGTCCTGCGTATCGGGCAGATCATACAAACATAAGGGGCAAATAGTCCAATAATAAGAGATGAAAAAGTTAAACGCCTTTGGAGTCCCAAGTAGTGAAGGGGGACCAACAGAGCCTGCAGTGAGAGTGAGACTGCCTGTCTCACCCATAGGGGGCACCTGCGAGCCTGTACGCACACTTTTTTCGGACCTCTTTAAAAGAGGATCATCAAGACCTAATAGTGTGAAAGAGAGAAATCCTGACCAAACCTAAACAGAACTATTCTTCTTAAATGCACTTTCGCATTTTGGAGCACTTCAAAGTTTCTAGGAGGAGGAATTGGAAATTGGTATCAGAGCCCCATTGACTGTTGACTACTTGTTGTAGATATTTATATTTAAATTAACAGTATATCAGCATGCATCAATTCTGAGTCCCATATGTGGATGCAGGAATCTTCAACTGATGCTTCTGATGTCTCCAAAAAATCTGGGATACAAATATGAGTATAAATGAGTACAGGAAGCTTCATTCCAGATCAACAATTCTTTTTATAAAAGAGCAACCTCAGCAGGTGTTTTCTGCTTGTATGTGTGTCTCATTAGACAGGAAACCAAGGTTTCCAACTCAGGCTCTTGTTGAGTTACCTAGAATACCACAGTCTCGACTTGTAGTGTTATTTCTCAAACTTTGCACTGAGGTCAGTTCTGAATCTTGGATTAAACCACTAAATTTTTATTAGGTTGGTGCAAAAAAGTAATTGTGTTTTTTGCTATTAAAAGTAATGGCAGGCTGGGTGCGGTGGCTCATGCCTATAATCCCAGCATTTTGGGAGGCCAAGGCAGGCGGATCACCTGAGGTCAGGAGTTCCAGACCAGCCTGGCCAACATGGAGAAACCCCATCTCTACTAAAAACACGAAAATTAGCTGGGTGTGGTGGCGCGCATCTGTCACCCCAGCTACTTGGTAGGCTGAGCAGGAGAATCACTTGAACCCAAGAGGTGGAGGTTGCAGCGAGCCAAGATCATGCCACTGCACTCCAGCCTGGGCAACAGAGCAAGACTCTGACTAAAAAAAAAAAAAAAAAAAGTAATGATAATTACTTTTATAGTAATATGCTCTAATTGCATTTATTAGTGGTTATGCTATACTATCTTAAAATTGCTAGTTATGTATTCACTTTCCTAGTAAAACAAGCACTTCTGTCAAGCAAGGGCTTTCTCTTTTTGTCTTTGTTTGCAACAAAGGACTACAAATATAAAAGTGCCATTGAAAGAAATGGCCAAAACCACAATTACTTTTTTGTACCAACTTAATAGTTGACTGAAAACTAAAATAATTGGATCATTTTGGACGGAGAGAAATAATTGAGTGTCTTACAAGGTTTTATCAAGTGCAGTCTATTCCAGTCAAGCTAGTAGACCCGTGGCCAGGTAGTTTTGAAAAGTAAATATGATTTTAAAATATTATTTCATTAGAAAAGAATAAAACAGTAAATAACTAGACCTAATTAATCAAAATTGTCATAGGAAAATCAGGTTGTACCATTGGTTGTATTTTCTTATCTATTTAATTCAGGGAAAGTTCTGAGAGCAATATAGATTTAATTCAAATTTCTGTTTCTTCCATATGTTTAACTCATTCACTATTCACTGGGCTTCTACTCTGTGCCAGGTGCCATGCTATGCATTACGTATTCAGGAAGTGACATAAACACTTTCTCTGCATTAATATGCTTATAGCATAATAAGGAAGCTAACTGACAACTTGATTGTGTGAGATTATAATGGAAAGAACCTGGTCAACTTCTAATTATTCTTCAAAATAGCTCAGCTTCCACCATCTCTAGGCGGTTTTCGTTGATCTGAAGAAGGAATACCTCATTTCTAATTGCATTTATTACTGCATATGCTATACTATCTTCAACTTATTGGTTACATATGCAGCTTTCTATGAACATTTTGGCAATTTTAGATTAACCAAAAGGGTGATGGGAAAGTAGAGAAAAACAGGAATAGATTTAAGTTCAGTAGAATGGCTGCTTCCAAGTATCTTATTGACTTTCTTCTTATCACCACAAAAATTTCTTGCAAGAGTTTTATTCTTATATTGCTGTATCCACAACACTAGGAACAGTGTCTGACTAGTAATAGCTATTTTGTATATGAGGTTTAATTAGACATTAAAGACAAAGAATGAAAAAAAAAAGGCTAGGCACAGTGGTTTGCGTTTGTAATCCAGCATTTTCGGAAGCCGAGGCAGGTGGATCACTTGAGGCCAGGACTTCGAGATCAGCCTGGCAAACATGGTGAAACCCCATTTCTGCTAAAAATACAAAAATTGGTGGAGTGTGGGGGAACACGCCTGTGGTCCCAGCTACTTGGGAGGCTGAGACAGGGGAATCGCTGGAACCCAAGAGGTTGAGGTTGTAGTGAGCCGAGATCACGCCACTACATGCCAGCCTGGGAAACAGAGAGAGTGAGACTGTCTCAAAAAAAAAAAAAAAAAAAAAAAGACAAAGAATAGACAAAGTAGACAAAGAGTAGTAAAAATGTGAGGGGTAGGTGCGGTGGCTCACGCCTGTAATCCCAGCACTTTGGGAGGCCGTGGGGGGCAGATCACGAGGTCAGAAGATCGAGACCATCCTGGCTAACACGGTGAAACTCTGTCTCTACTAAAAATGCAAAAAATTAGCCGAGAGTGGTGGCAGTCACCTATAGTCCCAGCTACTGGGGAGGCTGAGGCAGGAGAATGGCGTGAAACTGGGAAGCGGAGCTTGCAGTGAGCCAAGATCGTGCCACTGCACTCCAGCCTGGGCAACAGTGCGAGACTCGGTCTCAAAAAAAAAAAAAAAAAAAAAAAAAAAGGTGAAAAATACAGTGAGTGCAACTGAGGATAAATCATGTTGAAAAATAAATATATAGACTTTCAGTTAAAGGTTATGAATTGTACACATGCATTTTTCTCTAGTTCTGTTTCAAAACTCCATTTGAACAATAGTTTAAGGACTAAAAAATAAAGGCAGAAACCCAGAAGGATAAAGAAAACAGAGGTTTTTGGAAGATGGAAAGAAGATGGGAAACGAATTAGCAGAACTAGTAAAGCATAATTATAATTCAAAATCTTATAATTCAAATATAAGCAAGAGAAATACGAGCCAAATATAAGCAAACAAAAAAAAAAAGTAAATATAGACTTCTATATTTACTCAGAAGCCACCGCAGAATCCCCAGGCTGGGTAGCATTAGGTACCTCTGAAAAGAGAGGTCCAAGTAGGAGAATTGGTTGAAAGTGTATTGAGAAATCTATGAGACCCCTTACCTTTTACCAGCAAAGTGACTATCCTGGCATATTGGAGGTTTCTTTCTCTGAAGAGGGTAAAACAGCAGATCTTGAGATCGCAGAATACTGAGCAGAGTTGAAAAGTGGGTCCATGCCCCGTGAAAAGGGGTTATTGAATTAAAAAGGGGTGATCAAATGTGTACATACCACATACTAAATGATCAGACTTTCTCCTCACACAACCTCCAGGATGCAGGCATCAAGGCTTATACCCTCAAGGTACAGGCTGGAGTAGACTTTTTCTGGGGAATCTGATCATTCCACGAGGAAAAAAAATCTGACATTGAGGTATGAAATGGCTCAGCCAGATAAACCTATACTGAAGCCCATGGACAGTCCTCTGTACACAGAGCTTTTTAGTGTCCTACACTTAAATATGAGATATTCGAAGAAAGTATTTTGAAATCCAGAGACCAAAAAGAACAGACAAACAAGAAACACAGCCTAAGCAGGGAGATGAAAATTTCTAAAAACTATTATTAATATGCTCCAAGAGATGAGAGAAAAATTTGTGTTGGTGAAAGAAGAATGGTATTTTGTAGGAAAGGAACATTGGATGAAAGGTTAAAAATGAGAGCTGAAGTGAAAACAGTAAGTGGGAGGATTTCCAGATAAATCTGAGGAAATAATAAAAAAAATACAATAAAAAGATGAAAAATAGAAGAAGATAAATGAACCATATCAGAAGGTGTAACATCTGAAAATATAAAGTTCAGGAAAAAGAGAATCTATAAAACAGAGGGTAAGACATTATTAAAGAAATGGAAAAAAATGTTCAGAATTGAAGGATGGAGTTTTCAGGTTAAGTGGATTCAGCACAATGAATGAAAATAGACCCACATCAAAACAGATCATTATAAAACTATAGATCACTGGGCACAAAGAAATCTCTAAAGTCTTTCAGAAAAAGGGGAAAAAAGGATGTTTCCATACAAAGAATCAAAAACAAGAAAGGTAACAGACTTTTCAAAGCCTCCCTAAAAGCTAGGAGAAAATTGAACGATGTATTCAAAATGGATTCTTCAAGCTGAGAATGTTATATCTGGCCAAGCCATTCATTAAGTGGGATAGTAACATAAAAATCTTTTCAACTTAAAAGTTCTCAAAAAATTACTTATCAGATAACCTCATTTAGGAAGTGATTTGAGAAAGCATATACTGAGAGGGGGAAAACCAAGACAAAAGTGGAATCCAGGGAACAGTGGATCCAACACAGAATATGCACAAATGAGTCCCCAAGATAATGACAAAGGAAGATTCCAAAGTGTCAGTCATCCAAGAGGTCTAGAGAACAATCTCTCTGCCTAAGACCAGTTCAGGAGGCTCTGTGGGTATTTCTTCAAGAGGAAATCAGTAATTACCTAATGTATTTGAATGTATTAAAAGGAGGTTTTTTGCAACTTGGGAAGAATTTGGGGATAAATTAGCTATATGTACTAGAAAAACTAAGCAAAAGAAAAATCTTTTGGAAAATGAGTGGACTGTGCAGGAAAGGAAATACACTACACAATCAACTGCAAATAACACTTACATAATCATTGTAATATAAATATTGAAAACTGAGCCACAGTGAAAACACAGCTATCTCATGGGACCCAGCGAACAAAAGCGTGCCTGGGTTAAGTGGAACAGAGGGTGAAAGAGAGCTAAATCCTCATTTCCCATGCTGGGAAGTTAATTTATAATCCCTAAACTAAAATAAAAATTAAGAAGGAATATTATAAGCATATTATTTAGAGGATATGGAGGCAGATATGGAAAGCACGAGCTGAAAGAACTGAATGCACTTGTCTCATTGAATTATTTGATTCTTTAAGCTATGCATGTAAATCACATCGATAAAAATAAAAACTAAATTTGTAAAAAAGGAATTTATCAAGTTGTAGAGAAAGTAAGATGTTGATCTCTATCTACCTACCCTTGGTTCTTAGAGACTATTTTACTTTCTAAATATTCATATTCGCCAGTCCTCTTGCTCCTTCTTTAAGGATTTAAAATAGCCCTTCTGTCAATTTAACAATGTTTTATTTGCATTTTAGAGATTTCTATATCATGGCTTTTGTGATTAAAATTGCTCTGGAAGGCTAAGTCCAGCAGCCATATTGTCTGTTTGCCTTTCTGAATCAGGTTTCAAATGGTGAGCAAGGGCTCAGCCTCTCCATTCTGTGTTTGTGTTTACTCAGGCAGGTGCCATTTTGTGACAAAGAAGATAAGATCTGTTCCCAGGACTGTAAGAGGTGACAAGTATATTATCTGAACATGTGGGAAAATTATTTAAATAAAAATGCACACGATTATCAACACCCATATCAATCAGTTTAAACAGGAACCAAATAAATGTCACCCTGCCTTCACGTACTTACTTGGCAGCTTATCCGCCAAGTGTCCACAAAGAACAGGGAGGCAAGATGTTGACACCAGTTGAGAATTTACTGAGTCAGGTATAGAGAAAATAGAAACTGCATAAAAATTGGATGTTAGTAAGCCTTAAACCACTATTATCTAATTTAATCTTTAGAACAATCTTATCAGGTATTTATTAATACTCCAAATTTACAGATAAGACACTTAGAGTTTAAGCAACTTGTCTACGGGAGAGAGCCTGGGAATCAAATTTATGTCTATTTCATTATAAAGCCCAACCCCTTAAACAGTTGCACTGCTTAGGTGAGAGCTTATAAATCGTGTTCATACAGTGGGGATGTTTATGTTTGCGAGTATATGTGCATATACACACACATTTGTTTGTTCAGAGAGGGAGAATTATCAGAATACCAGAATATCCTGGACATTCTATTTTGATGTGTCACCCATTGGTGTCTTTGTAATTTCTAAGGGAAATAAATGTACAAAGGATAAAGCCAAAACCATGTGCTCTCCTTGTAACTGTGCGCTTTGACCCTAAATATCTACATAGTCAGTCCCTGGTGAGCTAGACCAAGTGGTGTGAAAAACGCCTGGCAAGAGACAAAGCTGAATGCTTTCTCCTCTGGACATTTTCTAACCAGTGCTGTGCTGGAGAAATTTGTCCTGGCTTCTAAGAGCCGATAACTGAATTTTTAGGAATTTTGCTAGCCAGTGGGTGTCAAGTTGGTAGTTTCAAATGGGCCACGATGGGAGTCTTCACTTATACCACAGTACTTTAGCTCCCTGAGTCAAACCACTCTTATGCAGAGGAAAATCCAGTCCAGGAAGAGCCAGCTGCTCCATGCAAGTGCCAAAGAGCTTTTCCCGAAACCTGGAGCAGAGCAGACCTAGGTCTTTTGGCCCAGACCTTCATAGGGCACAACAACAAGAGATTCTGACCTTGTCTAATTTTGTGAAACCTGATTGGAGAGGAGTGAGCAGTAAAAGAGAGAATGAGAAAGTCAAGAGTGACCCAAACAGATGGCTGGACCACTTCCCAGGGCGCAGCAGCCTCTCTCAGACTCTTCTTGCCTCTCCACCCACTTCTGGCTTTAGAGTTGAACTTCTTTGCTCCTTCATAAAGTTTTACTCTCAAGCAATGTAACCCAAATACTACCGTTGAACTTTACCTGTCTTCAAGGACTCCCTTAAGTGGGGGCATTTCAGCGTTCCCAGGGCTACAGCAATTTATCAGCTGCACAATGGAAAACAAGCCATGCCACCTATTGCAACCATGTTTTTGTTTGCTATAAAACAGAGTGTTAACACCACCCATTCAGAGATGCTTGAAGAACAAATGTCAAGATCTCTGATATGCAGCCAAACATGACAAACAAAAAAAATTATTGTTATTGTGATTGTCAATATTATGACTATGGATTTGGGCACTTATCAGGGAATATATTTGAAGATCAGAAATAATCTAACTGGAATTACGCCACTCATCTCAGAGGCTAAAACAGCTTATTTGATGAATTTTTAAACAAAGAGCAGGCTCAGGAAAATGTTGATGCTCCACGGCCAGCATCCCTGATAATTCTAAGAGGTTACACTAATAGACTCAAACTTCAGTGTTGTTATCAAGCTGGCACCAGGTAAGAGGTCACTGAGAAGCACACATGGGTCATGAGAACCTTATTTGTCAGCCCACCCACCCCTTTTACCTGATAAGTATTTAATAGCTGGTTTTACCCTGGGGGCCTTGATTCCTTGATCCACTTATTTCTGTAGGATACAACATGGGTTTGCAGGCACATTGCCCTCACAGATGGCTTCAAACAGAAGTGCTGCTCTAGCTCTTCCCTGCAAGTAACTGAGTGACGGAGAGTTGGGAGTAGAATTATTCTAATTTGTTTGCCACAGATCAAGGAGCACTGCCTGTAAACTTCCAAGTCTTTTTGATAGACAGTGATGGTACCAGGAATTGGCTAGGGAGGGGAATGGCTAAAGATCAGTCTCATAGTCTATGTAACACCTTTTCCTCCAAGTCAGCATAAATCAATACACGGCTGACAACAGAACAGCACACTTGCTCCATAGAGGTAGATTTACAGCAAGCTCTCCAGCCCCTTCAACAATCAGAAGACCACCCCTCAACTCTCTCTGCACTGAAATTCTGGAGTTGCCACTTAGGGCAAACATCTCTCAACAGGTGAAGGGCTGCAGTTTAAAGGAAGAAATGGAACTAACAGGGATAGTCCAGATTAAAAACTTCAGCCAATTGGTGGAGGCTCCAAGGAAGCAGTTATGGTTCTGCTAAAACAGACCTTTTACATGACTAAGAGTCCTGGTGTACACACCATGAGTGTTGAATATGGTTGGAAACCCACTTCACATTTTATTAGTGACACTTCAATATATTTGGAAACTTCTCCCATAAAGAGTCAATCTTCATGGATGAGAAATTCATTTAGGAAGTATGATATCTTTTAATCGAGATTTCACCATGTATTAGGCCTGGAAAAAAAACTACAAATGACCTCCAATTTCCTGTAGCCAGTCACCATCTTTGAAAGCCCTGTGAATAATTCATGAAGGTGACCCATTGCTTCTCTCATCTGTATCACAGGTGATCTGATGATTTCGTTGACAACCATCTTTGTTATGTAAGTGAAGAGTGTGTATGTATGCAGGTACACATAAAGCAGTAGATGAATTTCTCCTTTAGCTTACAGCTTTGTAAAATGTCTCTACCTATGCTATGAAAAGGTACACTTTCTTTTATTCAAATGATGATGGTAAGGTTACATCCCATTTTCTTTTTTGTCTTGGTTAACAAAAGACTCAACTCAATATCATCATCTCATGTAGAAATTTACTCTGAATGGAATTTTGTTAAAACTACTTTTTCCCTCCTCTCCAAAGAATTTGAGAGAGCAAAACTCCCTTTGGAAATTTGGCAAAAGTTGAACGCATAAATAAAATCAATAATGAATACATAAAATGAATAATAAATAATGTATAACATAGATACATTCATACATAAAACATACTACTGACCTAGTCTCTCAGGAATCCAAGTTTAATATTGAATGGCTTTACTTGACTGTTGCCTATTACAATTACCTAAAGAAACAGAAAAAGTTGGTATGTATTTTAAACTTATTATATATTAGCTTTCCAATTAGGGAAATAGGAAAATATATGTACTTTTCTTAGTGTGTAAAAATATTTTCAATAGATTCAAAATAGATTCAAAACGTCTGTGTTTCAGCTTCCAGGTTACAGTTATAATTTTTGATATATATTTGCTTCTGTGGGGTAAAGATAAGCATCCTTGTTTCCTGAGAAAAGAAACATCATTATTTTAATGATGAGTAATAAGCATGTCAAATGTCCAATGAATTTGCACCTCACAGTCTCTGCTGTCAACATAAAATTTTGCAAGGCCGGATGTGAATTTTGCAGTAGCTTTGTGAAAGAAGATGGGTGTCGCTTTTGTCAAACAAACCAACCTGTGTATTAAAACATTCTATGTTTGATAAGCCTTTTGTCACTAACAAGTCCTGATTAAATTATCATCATGCAAAACATGGACTTGGCAGTGCCAATGCCAATATTGATATTGACCTCACCTTGGCCACCCAGCACAGAAGAACTTTTTCGTTTTATTTGACTTGCAACTTTTGTTCGTAAACCTGGTCTTGTACATATTTACTCTCTTACTCTCTAGCACCTCATACCCACAGATACTGGAGATAATCAGGCTATCACATTTCCTCAATATTCATCCAGCTATGATTAGCTTTCTTATTTGTAAGATATGGCGTCTGTGTGAACAATTCAAATTCACTACTGGCAAATAATGATAATGCAAAAAAATTAATTTCAAAATTACTTCCTGTGTTTACACAATGGCTTCCAAGACTAAGTTTAATTTGATGAATAATACTGATCAGACAACTCACACACACTCTCACACACACACATAATAAATATTTGCAGGTATTTTTCTTACTATGTTGACCAGTAAAACAATAAAATTGGTAAAAATTGCATCTATTGATAAATGACAGAGGCAGTAGTCTTTTTGAACAAGTTATTTGATTCCGTTTCAAATAATTAATATATATGAATACTCTATTCACAATTTAAATTTAGAGAAATTATATGTCAGAATGAATATCTACCCAGTAAGAGATTTAATTGTATTTTCTCCAATAAAATTTCAGGACACAATTTTCCGAGGATTAAAGGCTATTAAATGTCAGGCTATTATTATGCCCGACACCAGGCACAAATTATAAACACATGGAGAGCCAGGGCTTGTGTCACAGGATGCCACAAAGTAGAATGACAGTGAAATGGTGAGGTTTCTATCATCCTCTGATATATCAGTAGGGGAAAACTATGAGACACTGACTCCAAGCAAAAGCTGATTCCAGAACATTGTTTTGCCCGACATAAGGATGAAGAGATGATCCTAAGAGACCTTGAAGGTAGAAACCTTCACATAGTATCCCAGAGTCTCCAGCACCTCATTTGTAACTGAATAAATGGTACCTACTCCACTACTATGAAGACCAATGAGAAAGCATGGAGTGTTTAGTCCCATGCCTGGTGTATAGCAGGAATTTAACAAACATTATTTTCCTTCTCTAATTAAAGTTAAATTAGCCTTAATGCTCTTCTCAACCTCGAAGTAGACAAAAGATCCCTTTTCACAAATAAACTTAGTGCAAAGCCCTCTGGGCTAGGAGTCTGAGGATCTGGGCTCTAGTTCAAGAAACTAACCTCTGTGAGAATTTGGTTACCTCATTTTCTCTGAGTTTGTGTCACCATCTGTAAAATGTGGCTTTGACGTTTTCACCTGTCCATCTAGTTTGGTCATTCTGAGCCCTTCTGGATTCCTGAGAGCCTTCCCTAATAAAGGATGTTATTGAAGTGGAGAGTCTGGTATTGTCCTCGTTCTAGTAGTGTCCCTCAAAGGGATCATTTACTACAAAGAAAGATTAATATTAAAACATCTTTATCCCCTCAGAATATTTTTCAAGAGACCTATTATGGAAATCCATAAGGCCTGGGAGTAAGACAGGAGAACCAAGAGACCCCAAGTCTATTATCTATTATCTATTATCTACTTAGATCTTTGGGCCATCATTCATCTCTGCTCCTCTTCCTAGCACACTCCTTCCACATGTTGTCCCTGTGATAAACTCCTTTGTGATTAAACTTCAAATGGTATCATAAGGAAAGGAGGTAATTCCTTATCCATCACAGATGGTGTTTGATATTCCTTCCTCACTCCCACCACCAATGCCTCACTCTGCATAGGTTTTCAGTACATATTTTTTGAATAAATAAATGATATATTAGGTACTTAAAAAAAGAACTAAAATGACGGTGATTTTTTGTATTGCTCATGTCAGAGCCCAGTAGGGTTTTTGGTAGATAGCATTCCACGTAGTGATACAGGGATCAAGTTTCCTTCTATTTGTGGCTCTGTCATTTCTCAGGGCTTTAGAGTCTTCCACTGGATTTTTTAAGTCTGATAACCAGCTAGAGAAGAAATAGCAAGTCAAGAATATCATAGGAGAATTTGGGCACCAAGCCTGGAAACGGTGTACATCATTTTTCCCAATGTTCCTTTAGCCAGAGCTTATAAATACATATTCACCACACTGCAGCAAAGGAGGCTGAGAAATGTAGTCTTGTGTATACAAGAAGAAGAAACTGGCTTGGAGACCACCTAGGAAATCTATGCCCCATAAAATTGTGTGCACATTCTACTGTAATTTTCTGTTTATGTAACTATTTTATTTTCTAGATTGGAAACTCCTTGAGATGAGAAAGAGTGACTTACCTATGGTTATGTCCTTATCACCAGACACAAGGGTGGGGGCTTGTGTTTGCTAAACTGAAAGCTATTCTAGGAGTCTATTTCCTTAGATATCATCTATTCAGTGAGTTGGGCATGATTACCATTTTTCAACATTTCTCATCCTGATATTTACACATGAGTTACAGATGGCTTGGCATCTCCCTTGTCTAGATAAAATGCAAGTCAATTTGATCAACACTTATAGCGCATTTACTGTAAGCTGGGCACTCTGGTACTGGCTGAGAAAATACACAGTTATTGCCTAAGATTTCAGACCTCAAAGTGTTATGGGAAACCATAGAAAAAGCAGAGTGACTGTTGTACCCAGACAATGGCTTATGAGGTGACCCGCATTTTGAAGGATGAGTAGGAGTTTGCCATGAAGAAAAGGGATTGAATATTCCAGACAAATGGAGCAAGATACACAAGCCCATACATGTAAAAGGGAAGGCACACTGCATTGAACAATCCCTAGCGCTAGAGCATAGACTAAATCAGAAGGAGTGAGGAAAGAAGACCCTGTTCAGGCAGATTAGGACCGTTATGTGCAGGGCCTGGTATGCCACGTATGCAAATCAAACATCAAACACACTGCTCCCCTCTATTCTCACTCTCAGTGTGCAGTCGTTAGCATTGGTAATCAGCATCTCTCTCATTCTACATTAAAACAACCACAAGAGGAAACTCAGTCTTTTGCCACTGAAGTAGCTCTCCACTGCCTGAAAATAAATTTCACTGGAGCTGCATTCTCTAGACCTGTATTGAATTTAAACTCTAGAGTGACCTCTTACTTAAACATATCTCTGGACTTCCCAGCATGAGACAATATACCCAGCTATGTATTGCAGGAAGACTGCTGAACAGACACCATGCACTGAAAATTCCCAATTTATTGTCATGAAAGATCACTGAGTCCCACACTGGCTTGAATCCCTGTAAAGAAAGAGGCCATGCAAAATACGTCCAATGCCCAATCTTGTTTTGTAGTTTCCCACGTTGTTTGGGAGCCAACTAGTGTTGGCTTTCTGTTGTTGTTGTTTATTTTGATCTCTCTAGGAGAGGTAGAAAAGTGTTAGAAGATCTTGCCAGTCATTAACTTCACATGCTGATGACCCAGGACCACAGGCAGACAGAGGAAGGGGCTAAGTAAATATCCAACTTTTCATCCCACGGAGCTAAACCAACTGAGGAATTCAATTTAATGCACCAAATAATCATTCATTCTTAGCTGGTATTTCAGTGGTTCTTATTCCTATTAGCTACTATATGTTGCCACACATAATGAGAAATACCTCCACCCCCAACACTCAGTATTTATGGGTGTCTCAAAAAATTATTATACACATTAACAAATCCAATAGGTAGTTCATTCAATGCCATGTAGCATGCATTATTGTTACCATCCTTCTGCTTTCTCCTCTCTTGGATGGGGACCACCTTGTCCTTCAAATCCATCTGTCTGCTAGGAACTGCTAAGTTGGAGGTAAGTGCAACAAGAAAGAATCAATCATGCAGAGGGGAATGTTTGAACTGGCCTGGAGAAGGAGATAAGAGGTTACTGGGATGTGACACGAATAGAAAGAGCTTTCCATGGGGAGGGGTGGAGGAATTTGAGGCAGAGAGCAACGATGTGCACAAAAGAGATGGGTACAAAAAGGTATGCCAGGTCCAGAGTGCAGCAAGAAATTTGATATTACTGGAATGTGATGTATAGAGGAAATGAAGCCAACCAAGTGTCTGGGATGCTATGAGAATGGACTTGGATACCTTGGTGAGAAATTTTGGTCTATTCTGGGAGTAACAATGGTCCCTGAAAAATATTAAGTAACATTAGGTAAGTAGCATAGTCAGAGTTGTGCTTTAAAATAATCGTTCAGGAGGCAGTATTGAGAGTGAACTAGGGTAGCAACTGCCTGCCTAGTATTCTACTTAGTATTGGGGGTGGGCGGGGAGAAATTATGACTAGCCAGAGTCCCTGTTCTCAAGAAGCTTAGACTTTCTTCAGATAATACGGAAGAAGATACAAAAGAAGAGGAGAATCCATAAATCACAACGCACTCCTTGTGTTCAGAAATAAAACTCGTCTTCTACAAAATTTCCGCCTACGTATTATGGTATGCTGCAGTGATTTTCAAAGTCTTTATTTAGCCTAGAACCCCTTGCTCAAACAAAAGTTAGGTAGAATCAGTAACAAAACAGTTAAGGAGAAGAGACCCTGTTCTGGTAAAAAGTAGGGTAAGGAGGCAGAAATCTATTCTTTCATGCTCCAGTCCCAGTCCTGGATTGGCTTCTTAGGCCACTTACAGCTCAGCAGAGAGCAGTTTGAAAATGATTGATCGCCATTCTAACTGGTGTGAGATGGTATCTCACTGTGGTTTTGATTTGCATTTCTCTGATGGCCAGTGTTTGACCCAGCCATCCCATTACTGGGTATATACCCAAAGGACTATAAATCATGCTGCTATAAAGACACATGCACACGTATGTTTATTGCGGCACTATTCACAATAGCAAAGAGTTGGAACCAACCCAAATGTCCAACAACGATAGACTGGATTAAGAAAATGTGGCACATATACACCATGGAATACTATGCAGCCATAAAAAATGATGAGTTCGTGTCCTTTGTAGGGACATGGATGAAACTGGAAAACATCATTCTCAGTAAACTATCGCAAGGACAAAAAACCAAACACCGCATGTTCTCACTCATAGGTGGGAATTGAACAATGAGAACTCATGGACACAGGAAGGGGAACATCATGCTCCGGGGACTGTTGTGGGGTGGGGGGAGGGGGGAGGGACAGCATTAGGAGATACACCTAATGCTAAATGACGAGTTAATGGGGGCAGGAAATCAACATGGCACATGGATACATATGTAACAAACCTGCACATTGTGCACATGTACCCTAAAACCCTAAAGTATAATAAAAAAAAAAAAAAAAAAAAAAAGAAAATGATTGATCGGATTAAGGGAACTTGGACTTTGCAGTCCAGGAGAGTTGAGTTTTAATTATAGCTCTGACTTTTATAGGAAATGTGTTCTAAAGCAAGTCACCACATTTTTCCAATCCTCAGTTCCCTCATCTGAAAATAGGGCCAATAACAACTACAGTCACATATCACTTAATGACAGCGATATGTCCTGAGAAATGTTTTTAAGTGATTTTGTCATTGGGAAAACATCATAGAGTGTGCTTACACAAACCTAGATGGTATAGCCTACTACACCCCTAGGCTATGCGGCATAGCCTATTGCTCCTAGGCTACAAACCCGTACAGCATGTTACTATACTGAATTCAGTAGGCAATTGTAACACAATGGGAAGTATTTGCGTATGAAAGCATAGAAAAGTTACAGTAAAATGTAATATTATAAGTTAAGACAACCACCATTACATATGCAAACCACCCTTGACTGAAATGTCATAACGGGACACACGACTATACTTCTAACAGTTATTGTGAAAAATCAAATGAGATGATGTAAAGTGATTAACAGAGAGTATCTGAAATTGAGTAAGCACTGAATGAACGATAGCCATCATCGTCATCATCATCATCCTCATCGTCATCATTTCACATGTAATTAGCAAAGCATTTTCTAAAACTGAGACCAGCTTATCACTTAATCCAG
This sequence comes from Symphalangus syndactylus, assembly GCF_028878055.3. Taxonomy (NCBI): domain Eukaryota; kingdom Metazoa; phylum Chordata; class Mammalia; order Primates; family Hylobatidae; genus Symphalangus; species Symphalangus syndactylus. The sequence goes on along the minus strand of NC_072425.2, from coordinate 36,850,796 downwards.
GCTAGCCAGTTGCATATTCTTTTGATGAAGTTACCAGGATCAGTTCCTCAACTTTAAAATTCCAAGAAGTCAATCTCACCAGCATACCTCAAAGTGACCAAACTTCGCTGGATCAACTGCAACAGTCAAACTCATAAAACAAGAATATGCAGATTGGTTACCAATATAAAATTTATAATGGGATAGAGACGCTTCTAAGGGCAAAAATAATTGGTTTTGCTGTTCCAGATACCTCGTTCTAGTTATGAGAGCTGGATGTGCTTCCAGAAACCTGGTCAGTGTGCAGAATAGCTCCAGTAGCCCTCAGCTATATGGACCCTTCCTGACCCAGAGTTAGACCCGGTGAACTGATTACTAGAATCCTCAAGCTCACCAGGTACTGTGCCCTTCACTCACCCAAACAAGACCTTTGGTAGAGTACAACAGATACTGATGACCTCTTACCATGTACTCAATTTAATGACCTTAGATGTCAACTATGAGTCGGTCATAGTTCTAGATGGTTTAGAAACACATATTAGCCAACTTAAGTAAGGCTAGCTGCTATGTAAACCACCTCTATAATCTCAGCAGGTTAACACAATAGACCTGCTCACAGGTCTTGCTCACATAATGGTCATTATTTCTTGCTCACATAATCGTCCAGTGTAGGCTGGGCAATACAACTGGGTAGCTCTCCTTTGGGCAATAAGTCAGGTATCCAGGTGTGTGAATCTGCCATGCAGGTGGGGGACATGGTGCATGGAAGATTATATTAAACCTTTCATGGTCAAGGCTAGAAATGTCATACAACACTCTGTTGACATTCAATTGGCCAGCACCCAGGCGCATGGCTCTGAGGAGGCTATTAAATGAGCTTCCTTTATGTGTCCAGGAACAAGAAATGAGGTTGATGAGCTACATTCTGCCTCATAGTCCGTCAGATCTCTTTCCTGGTTGGGCTTACATCAACTGTATCTTTTCCTGGCTTCCAGGCAGCCTATGATTGGTTGAGCCTATCTTTGCTTCAAAGTGATAAAGGCAGTCCTGTTGAGTGGGACCTGGCTGAATTTAGTGACAGACTATCACAATTTGAACCTGAGTACTTTGGCAAGACTTGGCATTTCCATCCATTTATATGGCAGAGCATGGACTATCCACCTGTAAGGGCAGGTTACTTCCAGTCACTCTCAAAGGGTCTCTATTTCTAAATTCTTGTAATATTTTATGCTATCCTCTATAGACTGACATAATCTACTTGCTTACATGTTCCTTTTTTCCGGAAGGCCTTCTGTCATTCCATAAACTGGTACAAATATCTTGTCTGGGTGCATTTCTTTCTTCTTGAACCTTCCACACGATAACATCCTTTAGATTTTATTGTTATTTAACCCTTTTATCTTTGAGATAGACAAGGGAAGGGACCATGTCTTGAACACGTATTTCTTTATTCTTAGCATCTAATACACTACCTAAAATGTTAAAGGCACTGAAATGTTTTTTATTTAATTAATCATGTATGTACTTAATTTAGTATTATTTCTTGAATGCTGACTGAGTGATTGATAAATGAAGAAAAGCCAGGTATGGTGGCACTCAACTATACTTCCAGCTACTCAGAAGTTGAGACAAGAGGATAGCTTGTAGTCAGGAGTAGGAGGCTACAGTGAGCTCTGATGGAGCCTATTAATAGCCACTGCACTCCAGCTTGGGTAACATAGCAAGGCCCTGTCTCTAAAAAGATAAACAAATAAAAACTTAGAAAATAAATAAAGAAGATTAAGAGAGCGTATAGTTGTCATTCAGCCTGCTTTAAAGTTTCCAGACTAGCTTTGGAATTTAGAGGAAAGAAATGAAAACCTCCGGATGGCTTACTGATTCTCTGCAACAAGTTTGGTGGTGAATCCAAAGATTTTTATTGCCATTTTGTAGATAAGAACACTGAGGTCAAGATCATACTGTGGGTCAGTAGAAGAGATGACGTTTCAACTTGCATCTCTCTGGCTTGAGCCCCTGTTCTTTCCTCTCATGAGACCTCATTGCCTGCCTTCTGGTGAGTGAAGGAGTATGATACCCTTTCTACTTGTGTAGTTCTTTAGGGTGTCCAAGGCATGTCACAGCCAGAACCTCATTGGTGCTGGCATGGCAGCTGTCACTGGGAGGATGCACTGAGCCCCTGCTTTGTGACAGAGCCAGCTGCCGAAGGCACAGCCAACAGCTTCTAATCAAAGGGAATTCTGAAGGAAAAAAAAACCTTCAGCAATCTTCTGGGGATTCTTCCTATCACAGTCCTTGGCAATAAATAAAACATGAAAAGAGATCCGCTCATGCGAAGGTGGACTTCAAAGCGGGTGGGGTAACAGTGCTCAAACCCACCACTTGGCGTCCGTGCTGTCTGCTCATTCCAGAAGTTAATTCACAGAGAATAGCATGAGGGAATGCCTGCCTCCCTGCAGCTGATTCATGGGAACTCTGAGCCTGCATGAACAGGAGGGAAGGGCAGCTTGCTAGTCTTTCAAGAGCATTTTCCCAGCCCCAAGCCTTAGAGCTAGGCCTTGGACCGCTGCTGTGACATGTGTTCTGAGCTAGTCCCAAACAAGCGCAAACACAACAGCCTCCACTGATCAATGCAGCAGGGCTGAAGGATGGAATCCAAAGCATGAACCCTGAGAACAGAAAGTCCCAGCACTCTCTCTGTGCAAGCTGCCATGAATTCTAGCCATGCATCCTGTGGCCAAGGATGGGTGGCCCCCGAGCAGGAAACTCTTTGGCAGCCTCCACTGCGTGCTTTGCCTGCTGACAAGAGCACACCCTGGCCTTGGTTATTGCCCTTATAAAACAGCTCAAGGAGGATGTGAGCCAAACGTTTTAAATGTGCCTGGAAGAAAAATGTTAACTATGAATCCACGCGGTAGAACAGTACAGTACAACTGCAACAACACGCAGCACTGCTCTCAGAGAAGGAGCCAAGGAGGAAACTGCAACTGTTGCCCAGGTTTCCTGTGGCTTTTCCTCTTCCTCCCTCTGGGGCCAGGGCTGCTCTGAAAGCCACTTTGCAACAGAATCTGAGAAAGGGGTGCTTTTGTGGCTGTAGTTAGAGTCATAGAATGTTCAGAATTTTCCCTATTAGGAGAGACTTTAATCCTCCAGTTTGCATGTAGAGACAGAAATTGAAGCTTACAGAGGTCATCATCAAGGTCTGTCGTTTCTTACTAAAATTCATTTTGCCTGTTTCCAATCCATATTTTGCAAAAGAAAGTTAATGCATGTAGGATGTCTTTCATAATCGGTACCTATTATCTATCAGGCAATGTCTTAGGTATTTTTCCCATAGCATATTGAATCTCCAGTACAGCCTTAGAAAGAAATATTATTATCTATATATTAAACAGAAAGAAAGAAAAATTGTAGGTGTGTATGTTCCAATACCAGCAAGTATTGGAACAAGCATTAGATCCCTAGTGTCCCTGACCCCAAAACCTGTGTTCTTTTCATTGTGCTAAAATGCCACTCAAGTGTCATTTAAGAGACACATAAGTGTCACTTACACATAAGTGTCTCTTATATCTCTGGGCTATTGATATCCATTTTTTTTCTAATAACTCTAATAAAGATATTCAATGGAGGTAATCAGAATGATCTTTGAATACTTCCATCAGGATAAAACCTATTTTGTCCTACTTCATGTTAAAATACCAGAAGCACTGTAGGAAAAAGGACAAGAATGCCCACCAGTGGCATTAACATTTATTTTATTTTTTTTACACTTTAGCCAATAAAATAGAGCAAAACTTAGAAAAAGAAAGCAAGAATCCTGCTTTATTTGATAATTGATTATATAGTGTAAAACTAAGAAAAAATAGCTGTAAAAACTCATAGAACTACTAAAAGGGCTCAGTAAATTAACCAAATAAAATTTAAAATCAAATCAATGACTTTTTTACATAACAGCAATCTCCATTTAAAAGACACAATGGAAAAAGATTGATTATACTTGTATTAATATATACACCTAAGTACTTTAACAAAATTGTGTCATCTATTTAAATGAAACCACAGAGTTTTACAGAGACTCAAAAGAATATTTTACAAAATCAAGAGAGGTTTTAAGTTTTCAGATGAGATGCATGAACAAGGATGCCAGATCTTCCCAAATTAATACATAAATTTATCATGATAGTAATAAGGTTTTTACATTAAAAACATTGCTATAGAGTTATTCAGAAAAGACCGAATAGATGAGTAAAATAGCTAAGAACAAGTATAAAACAAGAGAAAGAAAGGAGAGTTTGTCCATCAAAAGATATATAATATTGCAATCATTAAAACGGATTATACTGTCACAAGACTGGATAGATCTACCAGTGGAACAAGACGGAAAGTTCTAGAATGATCATAAAATGATCTGGAACTTAATATATGATAATAATGGAAGTAGCAAAATTCAATGCAAAATTCAAAGGTATAATATTCACCATATAATACTAGCAAAAGTGGCTAAAATATGGAAAGAAATAAACATTTACTTAATCCTAATATCACATATCTACCAATTCAAATTCCATATGCCTTACAGATTTATGTGAAAACAAAGAAAACAATTATTAAAATATGAAAATTACAGTAAACATGTAAATTATCTTGAAAGCAGGAAATAACTTCTTTAAACTTTTATTTTAGGTTCAGGCGTATATGTGGAGGTTTGTCACACAGGTAAACCTGTGTCACAGGGGTTTGTTGTATACATAAATAACTTCTAAATATAAAATAAGAGCAAAAAATCAGAAATAACACAAGTAACAAAAAAAGACATTGCAAAAAAAATACAAAAGAAGAAAAATGTGAAATTAGAAAAGCACTTTCAATGAATAAAAACAAGAGTTTAATACTTTTATATATATACATATATGTATGTGTGTGTATATAGATATATATATAAATACACCTCAGAAATCATTTCTAAACAATTTCTAATACCCATTAGCATAATCATACTAGTAGCTATGCCTTAGCCCATTCTCACCAAGTGGAAACATTCACCTGGATGCTCTGTATTTACCATTTCATTTAAGTTTCACACTATGGCGTTGGGTTATTTATGCACACAAAATGAGAATGCTAAGACAGACAATGGTTATTTGCAGAAGGTCACATCACTGGGCCAAAAAAAGAAAGAAAAAATCAAAACCAGATACATCAGTCTATAAAGGTCTTACTTCTAAACATGACCCTATATAAAAGTGGCCAAAAATGATGAGTACCTATGCCAAAGAGGAAGAAAAGCATTTGGTTAACAAACATTTGATCAGTTTTTGGTCTGCCAGTATTCAACATTAAGAGACACCATTTTTAACTATCAAATTAACCCCAGACATGAGAAATAGTAACAAGACGAATCAATGCTGGTGAAGCATTAGCAAAGACGTGGAATCAACTTAGGTGCCTCTCAACAGGGTACTGGACACAGAAAATGTGGTACATATACATGACGGAATATTACACAGCCATAAAAAAGAATGAAATCATGCCCTTAGCAGCAACATGGGCGCAGCTGGAGGCCACTATTTTAAGTGAATTAACACAGGAACAAGAAACCAAATACCGTGTGTTCTCATGTATATGTGAGAGCTAAACACTGGGTCCTCATGGACATAAAGATAGTAATAACAGACACTGGGGACTAGTAGAGGGAGGGAGAGGGAAGGGGGCAGAATTTGAAAATCTACCTATTGGGTACTGTGCTCACTACATGGGTGATGGGATCAGTCATACCCCAAACTTAGCATGATGCGATATACTCATGTAGCAAACCTGCATGTGTACCCTTTGAATCTAAAATACAAGTTGAAATTATTTTAAAAAATACTAGTAAAGGTGGATTCCACATAGCTGCAGAGTCAAAAATGTACACACCTTTCTGGAAAAGAATTTGGCAATATACATCAAAAGTCCTTAAAAATGTTCTTACCGAACAGCTCTACTTCTAGGAATGTACACTGAGGAAACCACCAGAGAAACTCATTCAAATGTATTCACAAGGAAATTCACTGAAGCCCTATTTATAATTTATTTACTTAAAGAATTGAACGTAAAATTAGTTAAAATGTAAAGTATCCAGAACATGGTGTGGTGGGCTGAATAATCCCCCTCATCCACCAAAGGCATCTAGATCTGAATCCTCAGAACCCAGGAATATGTTACTTTACATAGCAAAGAGGTCTTTGCAGATACAATTAAGTTAGAGAAGGGGAGATAATCCTGTGTTATCTCGGTGAGACCACTGTCATCATAAAGATCTTTTTTTTTTTTTTTTTTTTTGGAGACGGAGTCTCGCTCTATCTCCCAGGCTGGCATGTAGTGGCATGATCTCGGCTCACGGCAACCTCTGCCTCCCAGGTTCAAGCAATTCTCCTGCCTCAACCTCCTAAGTAGCTGAGACTACAGGCACGTGCCACCACGCCTGGCTAAGTTTTATAATTTTAGTAGAGACAGGGTTTCACCATGTTGGCCAGGATGGTATTGAACTCCTGACCTCAAGTGATCCACCCACCTTGGGCTCCCAAAATGCTGGGATTACAGGCATGAGCCACTGCGCCCAGCCACGGAGGTCTTTATAAGAGGAGACAAGAGGACAGAGTCAGAGCAGAGGGAGACGAGGTGACATGATGACAAAAACAGAGGTTGGAGCGATGTGGGGCCACAAGCCAAGGAGCATGGGAAGCTGGAAAAGGTAAAGAAATGGACATGCCCCCAAATTTTTCGGAAGGAGCACAGCCCTATCAACACCGTGATTTTAGCCCACTGAAGCTAACCAAGGACTTCTGTCCCTCAGAACTGTAAGATAATACATTTGTGTTGTTTTAAGCTACAACATTTGTGGTAATTTGTAACTGTGGCAATAGGAAACCAATGCAATGGGCTACTGAAGCATCACTAAAAATCATAGTTTGAAAAATAAACAATGATGTGGGATCATTATCAAGAGAAATGCTATTGGAATACAAGGATTATGCTAGCTGACGTAGATGTTACATCATGTTTCAATCATCACCAAGATTCAACAGATACAATATTCCAAAGTGAGGTAAAGGATCAAAACGCAAATTTCTAAAGGAAATGGTTACCAAAAAATTACATGACTCTTTAATTCCTTGTCCACCTCTGGAGTACAAAAAGATCGAGTTTGGAAATTAAGAAAGAGAAACTGGGAGGAAATTTCTTTGGAGAGACCTGTTGCTGTGGCATGAGTACCTTTCACACCACCAAGTGTTTAAGAGTGTGTGTGTGTCTCTCTGTATTTAAGAGGATGATGCTTGAAACTGATCTCAGACCCATTAAGAAGAGTTTCAACAGGGCCACCCTGAAAATCGGATATATATTCCTTGCATTTGGGAGTCACAGAGTTGAAAATCTCAATGCAGAGGGCCAGCTTGGCCAGACGTTCTAGGGGTGGGAGTCAAGAAGAGATGGGTGTGTTGGATGGCAATACTCCTGCAGGAATCAAAAATGTGTGTTTCCCATGGACAAAAGATCAAGAGTGAGGGAGAACCAGTCTGGGGCTTCAGTCCTGTCCATCAGTACTCCTGGAGAGATGTTCCTACATTGTGCACACGAGAGGCCCCACTAGACAGAAGCTGAAGGTAGAGTTGGTTTACGGCGGGCTGAGTAAAGAAAAAAATAAGGACTGGAAAAAGAGAGAGAACATGATCGGCATCAAGAGACCTGCAGATCAAAGCTCCTGGGGAGGCATGGTATGGGGCAAGAGTGTCCTGAAGAACACATAAGGGCCAGTGAGAGCATGGGCTTTAGACACCTGCCTGATACAGAGAGTAGGAAGCCCACCTCTGACAGGGCTGGTCACATAAGAGACTTCTAGCTCCTCCCATGACTCCAATCCCAGAGGGGTGAGAAATTGACAAAAATTGGGAGAGAAGGGCAAAAACTGAGAGTGGAAGCTAACCACACTCCATTGGCCTTCAGCTTTTCTTGTGGCTGTCAGCCTAGCTGAGGAAGTAGAGAAGACCATTTTAAATCAAAATCAAAGTTTCAATGATCATAAGGGGCTTGGAATTGTAATTTCTGAATTTCAGTTGCATATGTTGTAAAAAGGACCATGGGATCTCTTAACTCCTAGGAACGATCAGAAAAGTAATGGGATGCCAGTGTTTTATTAAGGACAGGGGAAGAACTGTCTCTTCTAATTAATTTTAAAGAGACAGTGGAAGAGATTAAATAAATTTGCTTTGTGATTGTATCCCAAGAGTTGTTCTCGTCCAATCCAAGAAATGAGTTATATTACATTTTTTTTAAATGGGAGAAAGAAAAGGAGAAAAGAGAAAGAAAAGAAAAGAAAATGAAATACAGCAAAATATTAGTAGAGTTATTTTGGGTTGGTAGATGATGCATGGGTTTTATTTTCTACTGTGTTTTCTTTCCAACATTTTCATACATATTATCTTTATAAGAAGACAGATAATTTTTACATGCATCTACACCCTCCATTACAAGACTCTATTCTTGGTACCTACATGGTGTATGGCTTTATTAAATGAGCATTCCAAAGAATGCTTGAGATAGATAAAAATAAAAAAGTCTCAGTCGTTAAGGGACTGGAGGAATTTCTTCACTTTTAAATATCAGTTTTGGAAGAAAGTGTTTACTGAAGCTTTCTGTGACTGATGTTGTACACACTTTAGTATTAGACTGATGGTTCATTATGGAAAGAACCCACACATCGTGGGCAGGAACAGTTGAACAATAAACTACTGGTGGCCCCCTAAACGAGCTGGCAGTCTTTAACTTCAGTTCATAAAACCAGGGTGGCATTTGCCAGAGGGACACAGAAAGCACCCAGAGAGATGAGAACTTCTGGATAATAGAGCAAATCTTCTAAGTAATCCAGAGTGTTAAAGAAACTATTTTTATTAACTCTCTGCAGCTGTAGCATCCACACTAGAGCACAAATGTGTGAAAATGCAAGCAGGAACACAAAAATAATTTGGAAAAAATCCCTACCTCCAAAAGGATTATTGGGGAAGGCAAAGTGCAGAATGCATCTAAAATCCAGTGTTTATCTTACTGTAGGTATTTTAAAAAGTTAGTTTTCTTCTCTTCCCAGATCTCCTCCTCCTCCCCAGCCCCCTTCATAAACATAGGGCACCTCACTGGGGTGGCTTGGCACCAGATGTCTCCTCATCTCTGCTTTCTTTATTTCATTTCAGACTCTTGGGTGAATTGTCATGCCTGATATGGTTGATTTCAAAGCCAAGTTTAGATGATGTGAATAATTAAAATCATGAAACTTAAACTCTCAAGTGAAACATTTCTGAGTCCTGCACACAGAGGAAACTTGAATTGGACAGGCGAAGCCAAACCGCAGCCAAACGAAAAAGGCTACAAATCCAGCATTTTAGGTACCACAGAAAATTAAGCACAGCAGGCAGAAAAGCAGCAAAGTTTATCTTGAGTCTGGGCCAAGAGTGAGCCAGGAGGAATACAAACACACAAACAAAAACTCTCTAGCAAAATGTGTTATTCAACTAAGGTTTGGTAGATGCCAGTTTAACCTTTGAGTTGGTCCCAACTAGGTGATGGTCTGTCTTCCAAGGCTACTGAGCTGACAAGAACTCGCAGCTATAACTATGCAAAGCATGTATTGTCTTTAAATACAATAGTAAATTAAAGGTCCTTGGGGAGACCCAGAATAGTTCGTGTAGGGTTCTGTGGTTATCCTAGTGCCTGCACCCTTTAATTCTGCAAATGCACATGCTGGAAAGCTTAACGAAGATCCAACCTATTAGGCATGTGGCTTTTGTGGGATCTAAGAGCTCCTTTCATTAGACTAGAACATCCACAAAAAAAATACGCGCACACATATCCACACACATACACACATGCACACAGACCCACAAGTTCATTTCAGCCATGCACAGATGCACAGACATGCATACACATTCTGATGCCCATTCTGACATTCACATATACACTGGCACACACTGGCATATGCATGATGTTCAAAAAGGTGGTATGAACATTCAACATTAAAAATATCATGCAAGAATTTCTTAATGGGGTAAAAAAATTTTAAGTGTGATCTGAAGAAATATCTGATCCTAGTTTTAAGTGTTTCCCCTCTTTGGCTCTACTCATTCTCACTGTACTTTGCAGTATTTAGCATAATGAGCTCTCCTCGAACTGGAGAAATTCAAACAAGTATTCTCTGAAACTACATTTCCAGAAATATATACAAGAATATGTGTTGGCATAGGTTCAGAGATATAAATAGGGTTTCCCATATCTATTGATAGAATTCTAATAGGTAAATAGTCATTTTTCTCATCCCCGCCAAAAATCAAATTAACTCTGTTCGTTCTCTCCAGTGGCTTATGAAAAAAAGGTGGAGTCTGGGAGAAAATCTTAGCAGAATTGCCAATAATTTTGCTTCCTTAGTACAGTCAAGGTCTATCGTATGGGTTATTACCTTAGAAAGTCTCACAACAACATACAAAGTAAATGATTCTTCAAGGACCCACTCAATGCCCCGAGTGTCCACTCCTATCGGTCAGCATTATAGAAGCTGCAGGGTTCTCTCTCCAGGGGCTCACTATCCACGTGGTTACACACGTCTCCACATCATTATAAATATTTGTCCCTACAACATTCACCAATAATGAGAAAAAGGGATTGCTATTTCCTCTACTTGGCAAAGGAGGAAATGGAAATGAGTCACTCCGGAAGTAAGAGGATGCACAGGAATGTTGGGACAAACTGTCCTTGCACTGGGCTGAGCCCTCTGTACCACATGCAGTGCAGAAATATTCACTTACCAGCTGGGAAAGTACATGAACTGCCTCGTTAGGCTTAACCCTGATGGCTAGAGAAAAGCTTTGCATCTCCAGGACTGGTATTATTTTAGAACTGTAACCAACGTTTAGTTTTTCCTCCCCTTAATCAACCTAGATGAGATGTTCTGTGGTTGGGCTGGCAAAACGGCAGAGCAAAGCTGGAAGGGACACTTCTGATTTTAGTTTGGCAACGGCTGCCTTGGGGCCTACTGAGAGGACCTGCAGCAGTGTCAGTCATGCTGATGCAAACATGTGGTGATAGCAGGAGGATTCTGCCTGGGCCTCATGCTCAGTTGGCACTCTGCCCCATGTTCTGGAAGAAGGAGTAAATGTACCACTACACACCTTCATCCTTTTCCTCATATGCCTTCACAACATGTAATTAAACACCTCTGACTCACCTCCTAATCTGGACTTCAATGAGAAGTGTACATCACCAACGATATCTTCATTTTTAGATGCTTAGCCACCGTGTTGTTTTATCATGGCAGACAAAGCCACAACTTGACCACAGCCTACTAAATCTATATGTTCAGCCATAATTCCACGCTGAGTCCCAGGCTTATATCTTGAACTTTTGGCTGAACTCTTCACTGGCATGTTCTTCAGGCACCACAAACTCAGCATATTAACAAATAGAAACTATTTTCCCCCAATATCTCCACCTCCCCCCTAAAAACCTTCGTGTGCTCCTTAACTTACAATGGGGTTATGAGGATGGGTTTATCGTGATGTAACCCCATCGTAAGTTGAAGAGTGTACTGAATGTATATCACTTTTGCACTATCCTAAAGTCAGAAAAAATCCTAAGTGGAACCACAGTAAGTCAGAAACTGTATTTAGCAGAGTAAGATTCAGCCAACATTTTTCTGTAAAGAGGTAGATAGCCAATTTTTTTTTTCTTTGTGGGCCATACAGTCTTTGTCACAACTACCTGTCTCTGCCATTATATTGTGAAAACAGCAACAGACAACATGTAAATGAATGTGCATGGTCGTGTTCCAATAAAACTTAATTTACAAAAATAAAGAGTAGGCTGGATTTGCCGTGGGCTGTGAACCACCCACTTACAGTCACTAAACCCAGAAACTCCTAAGTCATTTTAGATTGCTCTTTTCCCTTAATCCTCACACCTTCAGTAATTTACAAAATGTTTTTAGTCTTTACCTCTTAAATAGATCTCAGATCTCTTTTATTCTGTCCTGTTGTCATTGCCTTTTGATTAATTACACTAATTTTGCTATTAGTTTATTTATTGAACATGACCAACTACTATGGGCAAAAACAAAGCATCATATATGGTCACCATCCTATGGTCTCCATTGCTTTTATTTTTTTAATTCAGTAAATATTTAGTGGATACCTATTAGGTAACACATGTTATACCAACCAGAGCGGTCAGCGATGAATAACAAAAATATAGTCCTTCCCTCACAGAGCTTCTATAAAGCATAAAAAATATTACTTTAAAATCTATAAAATATCTCAAACAGTCTCTGAAAGTGGTTTGATTTTGTCTACTTCTCAAAAAGTTTCCCCAAATTAAAAGCTAACTCATAAACAGAATTTGTCAAACACTTACTAAAGAGAAATAAACTGTATATAAACAACCAGTTGTTTAAAGTATATAATAAGCACAAAAGCAAAAAATCTTATTTATAAGGTAAGGTATTCTTTATCCTGTAATAACTCCTATGGCATGTATTAAAGAATTTGAGATATTCTTACCTCGCCTCTCAGCATTCATATCAAACTGGGTTTGTATTGATGGAAATTCCTAAATAAATTTAATTCATCACAGAAAAACCATGGCATCTTATTAGGTATGAAATGTGTTACGATTATGGAAGTTATAACTCCACTAGGATAAATAAAAGGGGAGGAGTGAAGAATATTATGCAAAGTCCATTTTTGTTACAGATGGTCCAGAAAACCTTCAAAAATCACAACTGGGATGCTTTGAGACACAAAATTATAACACATTAGGCAGAAGTTGTCTTTTGCATCTAGGGAAAAAAATACCTGTGGGGCATAATTATATATATTAATATATAATTAAATATGTTTTTATATTTATTATATATAATGTATAATATATAATATCATAATAAAGATTAATATCAGTAAATATTTATTAAATATATAAATATATATACATACATATATAATGGATGCGTATCATATACTAAGTATACAATATACTATATATAAGTATATATTATATAGTATACAAAGTACATGTTATACAAGTATATATTAAATATATAAAATAAGCATATGTTGTATATAAAGTATATTTATATATTTTGTATATTATATGTTTATATAGTATCTATTATACATTTTTATACATATATACATATATATGACAGATTACATTTATCTTTAAATGTAGCCCCAGAATGAAAACTGTAGGGGGTGTTCAATTCAAGGTAAGTCCTTCCAACAGTTACAATTGTGCATACAGGGAACAGCCTTCCTGGAGCAGGAAGGGTTAGAGATGCACGTGATAGACCCCATGGCCTCCTGGTAGGATTCCAGAATGAGCACACTAGCATTGGCAGGGGCTGGCCTAGCTGTCCTCTGAGGCCCTGAATTCTGTGAGAGTGGGAGGGCTTTGAGAATATCAAGTGACTGGAGAGATCTCATTCACTCTGACAGAAATGAAATACAAACTCAGAACGTGCTAACACTTTGATAGAGGGGGCATTCGTGAACATTGTGAAATAGTTGGCCTAAAATATACAGATGCATGCTTTCCCTCACAATGGCATTTTTCACAGGGACAAATGAATAGATTCTAAGGTTCAACATGGGTTCTAATAATATTTCCCAGCATTTGATCATTAAGAGAGTGAAGCAGATAAGTTTATTTTGTTGGCACTGAAGTCACACTGAGTTGAAATCTTGCCTCCAGAATTTACTTTATATGGAACCTTGAAGAAGTTATAGACATTGGTAGGTTATATTTGTTCAGTATGTTCACTGGACTTTCCCTACCAAAGAATATTACTACTTGCCTCATTAATGTCAGACTTGGCCATGTTATTTGCATTGGGCAGTGAAATTGAGATGAAATAATAAGTCAATGTGTCATTTCTCGATGTGTAGCTTTAGGAGCCATTGCATGTTTTAGCTACAAACTATTCCACCTGCCAAAAGACAGCTAGGTTACATATAAGGGCAACTCTTTGAATGTGAAAGAGAAAAGAAGTGATGTTAACCTATGATGCACAAATAACATGAGACGGAAATAAAGCTTTACTGTTGTATGTCAGTGAGATCTGGGGCTGTTTGTTACTACAGCCTAACTTAGCTTATACTGTTTAATAAGCTATTTAAGAAACCACTCTCAGATTTCCCTTCTTTAATATAGGAATAATGTAAATATATATTTTAGAAAACTGTTGAAGAAAATGAATTAATTCATGCAAAACATTTGGAACTGAATCTGGCACAGGGTGAGCACTGAATAAGTGTTACTTATCATTATACCTAAACTACCCCAAAAATTCTGAAATTAATGCCCACAATTTCTTAGTACACATGTTGCAATTATTGCCAGACATGCCAGTAGTAATCATCAGAAACAAAGAAGATCCCACCAGTATATTAATTTAGCAAGACAGTCCTGAATCAGCTTTCACAGAAGCCATTTTATTGCTCAGATAATGTGTGAAGGCAAGGTGCACAAACACTATGCTGGGAGTGAGGAAAATTAGGTATTAGTACCTCCCACTTTCTGGGTTAATTTCCTCCTCTTTAACTAAGGATGTTGCACTAGATGGTGTCTAATGCCCTGGCAACTTGTATGTCCAATGTCATTCTAGCAGAATACATTTCAGTATTACAAACAACACATTCAGAGAATGAAATCATAGAAGGCAGCCCTGGCATGCATTTGTTTATTCCGGCTCAGCAGTTGTGGGAATTTGAATTCCAGGTGTCCAAGCAAAGTTCTGGAGCCCAGAAAGGCTCTGGAGCATACCCAGGAGATGCCCCTGCTTTCATGGGCTCCCAAGAGTTGCAGGGGATCACAAACAAAGAGCCAGGCCTTTGTATTCTAACTTTGTCTGCGTTCTGTGGCCAAGTCTTCTGGGAACTCTGACTGGCATGTTTGACAAACATATTCCCCTCGTTTGTATCCCCAAAGTGCTGGCAGGCGGATAACAATCCAACACCTGCCGCAGAGGGGCAGATCAAACTGAAAAGGCCCCTGACATCTCTAATTTTTATCACTGTGATTTCACAGTCAATCTCTAAGAGTTCACATAATAGCTGAGTGGTGAGTTTTTAGCCACACTTTCACTTAATTTTTAAAAATTTTCCTTAAGAACTTCAATTTAAAAGAAATATAACACCCTATGCTGCTAAGTTTGTAGTAAAAAAAGAAAAAAAAAAGGGCTTAGGAAAGCACTGCTGGTGACAGTGTAAACTGATAAAAAATTTTTTGGAAAGGAGTTTTATAATACCTACCAAGAACAGCAAAATACTTCATTTCATTAGACCAAGTGACTCAACTCCAGGAAATTTATTTTAAGGATCAAGTTCCCTAAAAGTGTAAGTGTGAGGTAGAGGAAACAAAATACAAAACTAAATTTGTCACCTTCCATACTGGTGAAAAACTAGAAACAACTTTAAAGTCCTCAAACAAACCAGTTAAATAAATTGTGCTATATCCCCTCAACTGAATTTGAGACCGCAAATACAATTATAATTTAAAATATTACACATCCCTGGGAAAAGATCTATGACACAGAGTTAAGGGGGAAAAGCAGAAATACCATGTCTCTGTATGAAAAAGGAACACACAGTTAACATGTTCGATGTATTAGAATGGCAAAATAATTTGTAATTCTTCTATCTTATTTATTTATTTCTGGCATGGTTATGCTATTGAATATTCAACAAATAAATCTTCATAGGTAGAAAAGATCAGATAAGGGTCTTAAATTCATTTGGTTCTTTTTTTTCTACCCTCTTAATAACTTGTACTATACTGTGTATTCTCTGTGGGGGAAATATATTTTAGTACTGTACATGAAGTATTATAGACCCATTGGGTTTTAAAAATATATTTGGTGTTTTTGGAAGAGAGAGCATATTGAATTCATGAATTTATTTGTACTTCCAGTTTAATTGCAATGCAGTTTGAGTATTTTTTTAAAATCCCACGCCAAGGCAAACTGGCCATAATTTGCAAAATGTATAACAACCGTTTTCATTTTTCACGTCTAAAGTCAATACTTGTATAAAAAGAAGCCTGGGAAACATCACACAGGCAGAAGGAATCATCAAAACAAGGCAAAGTTTGTTGTATTATCCTGGGGTGACCATTAGTTTCTATCTGCTGTGAAGAAGGCATCTTTGCCAAAAGCAATTTCACTGACCAAGATATCATCAGCACAGGGCATTGCTTTTCCAGAGGGTCTTATTTAGCCAGTGCAATTCAAGACCCTCTTTTCCCTTTTCTGCCAACTCCAACTTCCTGAAACCAATCCTCGGTTTCACTTTGGAGATGAGATTCCCATTCTCTCTGCTAAGAAACTCATGAGAGCAAGGCTTTTATCTTTGAAGGAATGTGTCTGTGCAAGAAGCCAACACCCATCAGAGTAACATTGACTCAGGTCTATTAAATATGGTAATACTCAGAGGAGGCGTGGCATAAGGGAAGAACTTTCTGGGTTACATAGTCAGGGTTGTGAAGAAAAGGGGGTTAAGACTGCAGTTTATCTCATTGCTTAGTTTCACAACCTTGACCCATGTCACTTATGTTCTCTGACCCTTGGTTTCCTCTTTCATCAAAGAGTGATGATAAGCCCCATTTCAACAAAGTCACCATGATGATTGACCAAGATAACGTATGCAAAGCATCTGACACATAGTAGACACTCAGTAAACAGTATCAATTGTTATTATCTCAAGTATTTCATTTAGCAAACATAACTAGGGCAATCTACCTCTTAATATGTGAACCAACTCTAATGATCAATGAAAGATCAACTGTATCATTGCTCCATTGCTCCATTCTGATTTTTTCCAAGTAATTTTCATTGAACAGTACCTATTTATATAATGTACGTGTGTTTGAAATTGCAAGGGTGAATAGACAGAGAAGGGGGAGAAGAAATACTAAGAGAGGAAGCATGGGCTAGGTAGTTTATAATTTATCAATATAAGAAGACACATAATGATTTCTATTTTTAAAAATATCATCATAAAACTAAATAAATTCCACTTTGAGACTTGAAATATTTTTGTTGGTTTTGTGGCACTTAATACTTTCAGGTGTTATTTAATTTTGGCATTTGAATGCTAAATCTCTTCAAGACAAATGATTGATGTATCTACTAGTTTTACAGTGAATATATTTCAGCTGTCCATCATTCAGCTCTTCTGACAGCTGGGGTCTGTGGGCAGGGGCCAAGGGAAGCGTTGCCCATTGTGCATTTTCTTGGTAGTTAATGAAAGGTACTCTCCTCTCCCTTGCTTGGTAGCAAGGGTGCATGCACATCATCTAGATTGAGCCAAGGACACATTCCACCTAGGACATTAGAATCAGAAGCAAGAGGTGCCAAAAAAGAAGCAAAGTTGGAAATGACTGTGGTAGCATGCAGCAGCCACGGTGTCCAATGTCAGTGCCCCGTAGTGGCCATAATGATGGACAGTCCAAAGCAATGTCTAACAGCAGTGGAAACCAAGTGTCACCAGCTGCAGTGGTGTCCAGCAGCAGTGCTTACTTACTCTTGATAAGTAAGATATGTGGTACTGGTCTAAGGACCTATTGCTGCCTGGCTTCCAGATGCTCTTTGAATCTTGTCTATGCTCCAAAACTACCTTTCCAAGTTTCTATGAATTATAAAAATTATCTTTTTTCCCCCCCAAGTGAGTTAGATACTCTTGCTTGCAACCAAGAATCTGGCCAGCACACAATTTTTCTCCCTGTGAACCATCTTTAACACCATGTGTCTTATCCCCTATGGGATCCTGCCTAATCCAGATCCCTGATATATATAATTACATATATACATACATAATTATATATAATTAATATATATATAAAATTACATATTTTCAGCTGTCCATATTTTCAGTCTTTATTGGTCTCTCCTCTTGAAAACTGCCAGAATTAAGGACCTCACTTAAAGAGGAGTTGAAATGGATGATTAATTTTATACATTGATGTTTAACTGTGTTCATGCTTCTCGTAGACCTAACAGGCTGTTTGGCCCTGTATGTCTCCACTCACTTATATTGCTGTGTTTTGCCTCTGCCCATCTGTTCACAGTTCTTAATTTATACTTATACATAACATGTTTGATGTATGCTAGGGCTAAATTGTGTACACTAGGGCCAATGCCAAATTCTTTTAGGGCATTGAATGCACACATTTATCATACGTTTGTAAACACAGTCCTCATAACTTTTGGGTTGGTTTCCTTTCATTTTTTTAGAATTCAGCCATTGTGCAGTACCCACCCAGTGTAGTCACTCTGCCAGAAATGAGCTGAGGGCTTGTCCCAGTCAACAAACACAAAAACCACAATTCAAAATGATTGACATGAAGATCCATGTAAGGGCCTTTTAGGAATGCAACTGGGTTTAATGTAGTGAAAATGACTCTTAGAGACTTCCTCTTCCTTAATTTTTTGCCCCATTTTATAAACTGGGAACTACCATCCATTCATAAACATTAGGAAGTAGTCCCTCTACACTTGATTCTGTATCTCCAACACCCAACCTATCCTCAGAAAGTAGAAAAGATTTCTCTGAGCAGTTTCGGCTTTTCTGTCTCTTTTTTTTGGGGGGGAGGTGTATGTGTGTGTTTATTGCTTTGCATCTGCCTCCCAGTGGAAGCACATCTGGATCAGAGGCCTGAGTCACTTCTGGAGACCAACATCTCTCTGTTCTTACTCAGAGGCCTTTCAGGTGTGAGGAGCCATGCTTCCCTGAGGCTAAGCTGTCTTGTTAACTAACCCTGTTTACTGTACTAGGGCAGCTCATTCCAAAGTCTAGATGTAGGGAAAAGTAGAAGAAAGCCTGTTCAAGCTACATTCTCTCACCCAACATTACTAGTAAGAGAAAATGATTTTGATCTCCATCTCTCTGACTTCTCTATCTCCCAACTGGTTTCAAACACAATGTGTGTATACGCATCCCCAATGAGGTTAGAAGAGGTGTAGTGAAAGATGCAAGTAGCTTCCATGCATTAACCCTACTGTAGGTAGAACTGTATAGAAGTCGCTTCAAACTAAAAGAGAAAAAAAAAAAGTAAAGGTTAATGTATTCTATTTTCTCTGTAATGCCACAAATTTTATTCTATTTCCCTGCATCATTTGGACTGCAAGATGGCTTTCCTCATACAATATGCACTACATTGCTTATTTGACACTTACTTAGAGCCTATTCCGCACCAGGTTCAGAGGTGGACACCGGAGTAATCCCTCAGAATGCAAGAATGAATGCAAGTGGCAAGGGATGGGGCTGGGAGGGAAGAAGGGGTCACATTAAGAAGGACCTTAAGTGCTAAGGAATTTTGGCATGACCCGAAAGCTAATAGTTACTTGATATCTCAGCCACCCACTTACCAAAGCAGGTCTGTGACCTGGGGTGGTGGCGGGGTTGGGGGTTGGGGGGTGGCTCCAAACTGATTCTCAGAGCCCTAGGACTTCATAGATTGCACTTAGGGGTCAGTCACTATGAGGGAAAGGCCAAATAGAAGGATCCTGGGTTCCAGCAAATCCATTCAAGACATCCCCATTTTCATCTGTGTTGTATACTGATGTGTTATATAAGAATTGTTCTGAAGAAAGAGCCAAATACCAAACTTACTTTTTAAGGTCAAAACTGTATTTAATAGTCCCACTGAAGATCCATCTACAAGCAGCCATATTTAAAGACTCAACTTATTTTATATGTGAAAGCGTGAATCTCAATTTGCATCTCCAGGTATCCAAGAAATATCACATTTTTTGCCTTCTCTTGAAATAAAATTAAATGTGACCCCAAGCTATCATCCTACCAGGATGGCAAAATGCCCAGTCTCAGTCACAAGGGGTTGTCCCACATCAAAATCCCCCAAAGAGGAGGGCTCTTTTAGTCCACCAGGGTCGTCATGAACATCTTCACTGTCTAAGCCTAAAGCACGTCCCTAAAGCTCAGCTGCTTCCCTGCCATCCATGCCCGGAATCCTACCTTCTATACACACAAAGCAGCCAATCCCTCCCAGGTTTGGCCATTTTCCTAGAAAGCAAAACAGAGCAGGGCATGAGCCTGGGCTAATCATTGGACTCATAGCTTTTCTCCATCTCTGAGACACCCTCTCCACTCTCTGCTCACATTTTCCAACTCTTCTCTCCATTGAGGACATTTAGTATAATGCTTTCAGTTAAGGATTTAGCAAAATGCAAAAACAAAAAAAGAAAAAAATATATATACAAAAAACAAACAAAAAAACCCTTGTGGTCTTCTAGAGCCTTCTATTTGCCATATTGAAAAACTTCAAGAAAAGTGAAATTAATTACAACCTGCTACCTGCCTGAATTGGAGGTCAGGGAAAACAACATAAAGAGCAAAATCGCATGCTGACACTTCAATAATGTAAAAATGCAGGGTTTTGTTTTGACATCATTATATAAAGTGTCAGTTTTGTCTTCCTAATCGCTGACTCCCCTTCCTGGAAAATAACAATTTTGAATAACTGAAGAAATTAGTTGGCTCAGCATTTAGTCGCCCCGGGGACTTGTGACCTTTTTTATTTTCTGTTTCAAACAGGGACAAAAGTCATCTGCCCAAGGGCAGCCTTCACAGAAGCTCCCCAGGAGGAAGCACAGCATAGCATTTCAGGTTGGACTGTGCAGTCTGGGAAGGGTTTCCCTCTCTTTCTGACCCAGGGCTCTCAGCAGGCACCGTGTGGGACCAGGTGACTCTCAAAGTCTCTATTGTTGTCTCAGCTCCTCAGTCTTGGTGGCAAATCAGCCAGCTGAGACACTGAACTCTTCTGGATCAGCATCGGCGCTGGAGTCCTTGGCTGTAAGAAGGGGTGGACTGGGAACAGTCCATCTGCCAAAGTGTAAAGCCAAGAAATGTTTGAAAGCCCCATTAAGAACCAGACTGAAACACCAATATGACCTGGATGAGGAGGAGGAAACCATGTATAACAAAGGGCTAAGCTGGCAATACCAAGACAGAAAGAACTTCAGAATGTGCATTGCCTGTCTGTAAAGGGTGCAGGTTAGGAGTGAAAGCTGCTACATCAGGATTCTGACAGTTATAGGGGACAAGGACAAGGCTGACACATCCAGCTCCTCTTGGGTGAGGTCCCCAAGAGCATTCTTGGTCCTTGCCCCACCCCTCACTCTACCTAATGGTGCTGGGGCATATTACCTTTTCGGTGGACTACAGCCATTGATCTCAGCTAAATGGAGTTAATTCTCTCAAATATCTTTAAAGTGTCAGAATAGATCTCTTTCTCTCTTCATGGCCACCAGGACTCGTGGGAAGGAGACAATAACTTGGGCAAGTATATCTGCTGTGCAAACACAAAGTTGCCCTCAGGTGGGCAAAGTTCAGACTCAGAGCTAAGGAGTTACATTCCATTTTGGCGCTCACACGAAACTACCACCTCCAAATAGCTTTATCTATACCAAAAGTGGTATTTTGGTTCTGCAGCCACTGACACATTTGTCTGTTTTTTGGCATTCCTCAAAATGGAGACAGGGGAGGGCACACCATTCGTTAGGCACCTTGAAAACCCTGACAATGGTGTCAGACTTGGCTGAATTGGATTGAATCGGTATTTAGTCAGAGGCAGGCAAGGTCTTCAACAGTTGGAACGCAGCCCCTGGCCAGACAAATGCCTTCCTCTCCTGGAAGATGTAAGCCCCAAGACCAACCATGACAGCAAAGTACAGAATAAATCACTAGCTGTTCCCAGCAAAGCCCAGGGATTGATAGAAGTGCCCCAGATCATCAATAAATGCGAGCTATGATATCATCACTTCACTGGTAGTCAATTTCAAGGAGGAGCTCCAAAGACGGCATTACTAGAAGGAACAAAAGTTTTCCTAAGAAACAGAAGAAATTAACATTTATTAACTTTCTCCTGTGTGTCAAAAACTTTCTACCTATTGCCTTATTTGAGCCTTAAAACATTCCTACAAAGTAAGCATTATCTCCTTTTTCACAAATGAGATACGTGATTTGCCCAACATCATCATTTAGTAAATGGTGGAAGTGAAAACTGATGTCCAGTATCCTGACTCCCAGTGAAGTGCTCTTCTCACTACACAGCTGTCCAGAAAAAGACCATCTCAAGGGAGCCGCCCATCATTTTGATACCTACATTCAGGTGTGCTGGTTAGAAGAAATCAGAGATATTGACTCACAGTCGCCCCTACAGAAATATCCTAATTATAGCCAACGGCCTGAGAAACACATGGACCAAGCTACCCATCGTTAAATCAAAATAAGAGCTTATTATGTCTCTCCCAAAGAAGAAGAGTGTGATTATATAGCTGCCTATTTATTCCTCAAACCCCATTTTGAAAGTTGTCTTTGAAATCGGTACAGAATACTTTTTAAAAATTCCCAAATTGCTGCAGCCTTGGTCCAAGGTTTCCAACAGGACACAGATGGGCAGCAAGGCCAGTTTCAGTGGTCAGGCTTCCCACTGGTGGAGCTTGTGCCAAGCAGCTCATTCACGGTCTGCTGAGGGAGTGGTGACTCATGATACAACTGCTTTATTTCAGCTTCTGGAACCACAGGAATACATAGTTTCAGAATAGAAAAGACCCACTGACCATCAGAGAGAGTTCTTCTCTGGACAACTGTATAGACTCTCTGACTTACACCAAATTATAGGCAGCCAGAGAATCCCAGAAAACACTGTCAGCATCTTCCCTGGGGGCTCATCCAAATTTTTATGTTCAAACCAGGTTTGGCGTAGAAGTTTTAAGGGCGTAAGGGAAATGATTTAATTAATTCATTCATTCATCCTATACTCCCAGAGAACTGATTTGTTCTAGCTACTGGAAATATTGAGGCTGGAATGAGCAATATTGGTGATAAATATATATAGTCCTTATCCTGAGTAATGCCAGACGTATGGTAGACAATAAATACTTATTGAATAAGAAAATGCTCTTGAAAGCCACATTTAAAAGAGAACATAAATAAGTACATGTTATTTTACTGCTATCATAGGATTATTATCAAAGTAACAAACAAAGCAAACAGAGGATAAAATACTTAATTCTGCTTTTGGTTGGTGGAACGGGACTGTGGTCTTTCAGAGAAAGGTACTGAAAGAAAAAACCCATTTGAGCTGAGTTTTGAAGCATGAATAGGAGTTTGGCAAGCTTATAAAAGGGGAAAAGAAACCAGGGTAAAGGAAATGCTATGTACATAGTAATGAAGGTGGACAAGAGGATAGTGTGTTTGGGTGCCCACCAACATTCCTATGGTAAAAGATTGCAGCATCCATGGGGTCGGGTGAGGTTTTCAGGAACGCAAGCGGTGAAATCAGCAGGACACCCAGCTAAGCTAAACAGCCTGGGCTTATCCTGTAGGCAGTGGGGCGGGGAGGCATCCTGCCCAACATTGCTTTTAGAAAAGCAGCTTCAGAGCAAATATGGGTGACTCAGCACATCCATTGGCATCTCTGGGAGCCATGCTCAGCCCTTCCCTTGTGCTGGCGGGTGGGCGTGATGTCTCTGTGCAAGGAGACCACCCACCTGGTGTCATGGCACACATCTGACTTTGATGGGGATTTCTCTAAGCCCCATGGCATGAGTAAAGCTTATTTGGAAATACGAAGGCAAAGTACTCTCATGCTTTTACTCACACTTTTGTTCTTTTTTTTTCCCCATTTGGTTCACATTTTTATATTACCATCACAGAATTGTTTCTCTCTGCTGCCTCTAGTTCTCCATCTGAAAAACCATCATCTTTGACATCTCTTTCTCTGATTGGCAGATAACTCTACCCCCACTTCAAAGCCTAGTCCAAATGCTGCCAGGCATTTTGGTCAGCAACTGCTTAATAGACACCGCTGACACCTCTCTCACCCAAGCCCTGCAGCAGAAGGGAGTCATTTTAATGTGATTCTCCCACCAGGCACTCTACAGCCACTCCCCTCCAGACTCTTACATGTATGAATCTCCTCACCAAACCTTCTGGATATCACCTCACACACACCCACCTTGAACATGCTGCACGTTGACCGAAACCTTGAATACAGGTAGAAGAACATAAGCAGTAAGAAACAGAAAGAATGTAATAGAGGGCTGGGTGCGGTGGCTCATGCCTGTAATCCCAGCACTTTGGGAGGCTGAGGCGGGCGGATCACAAGGTCAGGAGATCGAGACCATCCTGTCTAACATGGTGAAACCCTGCCTCTACTAAAAATACAAAAAATTAGCTGGGCGTGGTGGTGGGCGCCTATAGTCCCAGGTACTTGGGAGGCTGAGGCAGGAGAATCGCTTGAACCCGGGAGGTGGAGGTTGCAGTGAGGTGAGATCCTGCCACTGCACTCCAGCCTAGGTTAAAAAAAAAAAAAGAATGTAATAGAATATGTGCAAAGAATGGCAATCATTTATTCAGTATTACTGAGGATTATTTCCATATTTATTAACCAATAATAAGATAGACAGCAATGTGAAGGCTCCAGCCATGGAGAGACTCATGAAGGAGAACACAGAGAAGAGGAAAGCCTGCTGCCAAGAGAAAGGCCAACTCTCTTTCATTCCTTTTGTAATCACACAGTCTACTGACATCTCTGCCCAGCAATAGTCTCCCATAGCCTTCCATCCACTGGGATTTCATTCCTAGTGCTTCTATTCTCATTCCTCTTTCCTAACAGAATCTCCAAGGAAGGGAGAAGCTGATCCATCCAAGAAGATTTATTCTATGGGAAAGGCATCAAACACTCCTCATAGCTACTGTGTGGGAAGCCTTAAACAAGTCCTCTTTCCTTAACATAAATCTGGAAGGCAAGAGGAAGCCATGGAAGGTGTGAAAGAGGGAATAATATCATCCAGGTGGTGTTTTAGAATTTGTGGCGGAGGCTTTTGGTCTTCCCTGAGCTCTGGCTTCTCATGCTGGCAGAGCATTCTAAAGGAGAGCTTGAAATGATAAGAAAATGATCACAGATGCTCAGGGGAATAGCACTGATCCTAAAATTGGCATCACATCTGTTCTCCAGTGAGAGTTTGCAAAACTCTGAACACCTTGTCCCAGTAGCATCTGCTCCATCCCCCTTCCCCACCTGACAACCTTTCACAAGGCTGCTAGTCAATCCCAGGGAATCAACCATTCCTCAGCTCACTGGGGGCTTGATGTGGAATTGGAGCAACTCCTTTCTGCCCTCTCTGGCCCACTTTGAACTTTCTTGTCCTCACACCCTGCAGCCCTGCTACCAGCTCCTCTGCCCTCGTTGTGTGTTGACCCAACCAGTAGCCTCTTTCATCCCAAGGACCTGTTGACCATCCCTTTCTTTGCTCTCATTCTGGCTTCTCCTCCTCTCCTGATCACTTTCTTCTTTTTCTATCAGGCATTCATTCAACAAGAGTTATTTCGCACCTACTCTATAGTGAGTACTCTGCTAAGGGCTAGGGATACAACTGTGGAAGTGCTCTCCAGAGTTCCTGCCCTCATGCAGCACAAGAAGAGAAGGGTAAACTGATGTGGAAGGGGCTGTTTGCCTTGGAACAGGCGGAACACAAGGAGGCATGCATGCAGATAGCCATCCTAGTGTGGGAACTCGGGAAACAAAAGGACCAGAGAAAAAATAAAAGTTAGACGAAAACTCAGCAGATGCCATGAGTGCAGGTATGAATGTTAAAGTCACTTGAGTCAACCAGGAGTGAAGCTGCAACTTTAATTTCATAAAATTTAATCAAATTCATAGCAAACATAGTTGCTTGTTTATGTAAACTTGACCAATTCAAGATAAAAGCTCAGTTAGCTCAAGATATTTCCTCCTTTTTTTTCCTTCCTCTCCCAGCATTATGTAAGCTGGGGTGATGATGGAGAAGTGTAGTGGGGATTGCAGCAGTGGTGTGGGGCCACGTCTGAGCCACAGCCCTGCCTCTGCGTCTTCCCTGCCTCCCCTGCCACCCCGCTGCCGCCATGATGCCAGGGCCACCCCTGTCGCATTTGAGTTCCTCCTCCTCACTCTTCTCCTCACTATATCTCTTAAAGCCCCAAACTCCAAGTTTCTGGATTCTCTACCTCCAGAAGATGTAAAACACAGTTACCAACCAACCAATCTCTCTTCTTGAAAAGGATCCTTTTAACTTTTTATGCAGAGCAACGTATCTTCCCTTTGTCTTAACACCTCCTCTTCATTCTAGGTCCAAGGTCTTATTTGAATAACCAATAGCCTGACCAAAATGTTTTCTCAACAAAACAGCAATATTTTTTTCCAAAGCAAACTCAGCTTAAGTATATAAATAGCTACAGTTCCTTAAAAATAGACTTTGCTTTTCTTTTGTTCTACTACATGTAAAAAGGTTAAAGTCCAAAGTCCATTCTCTTTCCCCTGAACCATGCAGCTCTCCAGGCACAAAGCCGACTTTTCTACAGAAGGATTTTAGTTTCAGTTGTTTGTTCAGTTGCCCTGGGTTCCTAGGGGATTAAATATTGCATAAATTATTGGGGGAAAATTTGCCTACAGATCCTTAACAACGGTTAAAAAGCCCTGCATCTCACATGATCTACTTTGCATCTTTCCAGTGGTACAAATTCTACTGGTCATACCATCATAATGATAGAGGTCAAGATATAAATATCAAGGATTAAAGGCTTATATGCTTTTCTAGGTTACCTATGCCTCTGTTCTTCTCTTATCACAGAAAATGAAAAGTTAGCTCTCTCCCACCTATTTAAGACAGCATGTTTTCAGAGAACTGTCTCCTTAAACAGTTAAAAATCAATCAACAATATAAATAGAGGAGAACTCAAAACATGGTTATGCTTCATCCTATAATTAATTTAATTTCAAGAGAGGTGCTGTGGGTTCAATCCCACCAGCTCAATACCTATTCCACCTGAACAAGTGATGCCAGGCATGGGTAAATCAAGTTGGAGAGCTGCGTGTGAGAACAGCTCTGGAGTGGAAAGCTTTCTAAGGCCAAGGTTAAAGCGGAAGGAATGTTGCAAAAGGCAACCTAAGGCGGCTTGACCAGATTGTCAAGGTTTTCACCAAGGAACCAAAATGTATTTGAGCATCAATAACAGGACACAATAGCAGAACAGGTAATGATATCACTGCCATGTTCAAGGCATGAATTGCTAGTGAGGGGTGGCACCAGGGTAAAGACACGTTACTGAGCTCTAAGGAGCACTGGCCAAAAGCTGGAACTACTACGTGCACTCTGCTTGAGTGCCCACCCTCTAGGAGCCTGGCTGACAAATGGCTTCTCCTGAAGACATCCTTAAAGGTTAGTCTGACTCTCTAAGAAGAAACAGGAGCAACACACCCTCCACGTAGTGTGCATGCAGTCAGCTGCATTCCTAGGGCCATGTGGTCCTCATCACTCACCATCCAGGCCTGTGCTAAGCTATAAATTTTTTAGAGAAAGATTCCAGATAAACACAAGCTCCTTGTTATCGGTGCAAGTTCAGAGCCCCTTTAAAGAATGATGAACAAATTATTTCCTTGTTCAGCCACACAAAACTCATGAGTTGTGCTCACATTTCAGGATTAAAAACTATGAAGTGTGCAAGCAGTCAAACTAGGCTTTGATGTATGCCCTCTAAACGTAAAAGTTTATAATCCACCTGCCCAGAGGTAATCCTGGTATTCTGAATGGGAAGCAGAATGGCCCTGACACTCTGTTCATTCAGCCATGGACTCCAAAACATTTGGTTGTGCCTCAAACCCATTTGCCCTTTACCACCTGAAAAAATAAAATGGAGAGAGAGAGGGATGATTGTATAACAGTCTTACATTCATAGTCCTATTTATTTCTTTCAAAAACTGGAATTAGAGCATTAACCCATTTTACGTGATTCCTTCAAGGTCACACAGCTGGTGTTACGGATTTAGAAGTTAAATCCAGATCCCAAAACCAAACATCTACCATGTACCATGTCCAAACATGTCCTGCCAAAAGGAGTGTCTGAAGGATAGGGAATATGGCTTATTTCTCATGGTTTAATATCAGGGATATCAGGATTTCACAGATAGTGCTAGCCTTGGGTAGAATGTGAGATTCTTTTGAAGTAAAGCCAAGGTAATGCGAAACACTGAATATTTCTTTGTACGCATCCCTTCTTTGGCTCTCTGAAAGTCAAGCTTCTTACTACGGTACGTTCACAGCATTTTTGCTTTGTTGAGTCCAAATGACCCAATGAAGCAGCAATCCAGAGTGAGGCAGGAAGAGGCAGAGTTCCAGGCACGTCCAGTGACCCAGCATCACCTCCATCCCAACCAGGACCTGCTGCTGCCAGGGCTACAGATGAGTCAGTCTCATTCCAAACCAAATGGTAATTAAGAGGGGATGCATTTTTAGACTGGTGTGGTCTGGTATTCTTCTGGAAACTTTTGAAGTCTGTCAAAGCTCTGCCAAAGATAAAGAGAAGGAACTCCTATTTATTGGTTGAGTGGCTATGATGAACTGGGCACTCTGCTAAGTGATCTACATACATGGTGACATTCCATCTTAACAATATCCCTGCAAAATAGGAACTTCTAGCCTCATATTTTTAGGAAGATGATATTATAATAGAGTTTGGAGAGAAGAACTGAATTGCTCAAGGTCATCCACCTAGGACAGACAGCTTTTGGAATTTAATTCTAGATCCTGCCTAGCTTCATAACCTATTCTAATTCTACCACCACCACATCAACTCTTGTCAGCCACATTTTAATGTCCATGGAATTTCTCATGTGATCTAGGTTCTGGCTCCTCAAGAAAAGACATGGAAACAACAGAGGCCCAGGCATTCTAAATTAACAACGCTAACTCTTGTTTGTTCTTCAAAATTCAACATGTGCCTGCTCCTTTAGGATAGTGCCCCTCGATATGTAATTTATGGATGGTGCTGTCTGTAAAATGTTACTGATTGATATGCTTTGGCTGTGTCCCCACCCAAATCTCATCTTGAATTGTAACTCCCACAATTCCCACCTTTCGTGGGAGGAGATTGAATTATGGGGCGGGTCTTTCCTGCACTGTTCTTGTGATAGTGAATGAGTCTCACAAGATCCGATGGTTTTAAAAAGGAGAGTTCCCTGCACACGTTCCCTCTTTGCCTGCTGCCATCCACATAAAATGTGACTTGCTCCTCCTTGCCTTCTGCCATGACTGTGAGGCCTCTCCAGCCATGTGGAACTGTTAGGCCAATGAATCTCTTTCTTTTGTAAATTGCGCAGTCTCGGGTATGTCTTTATCAGCAGAGTGAAAACAGAGTAATAGACTGATCCATTATGAGATAGGAACAGATACTGAAAGTACATAAACATTTATAGCTATTGACAGAGCAGTTATTTTTGTAATCAAATAACAAAATATTTGGGTTTATATTATGCATGTTTTTTAAAATTTTCCTTTTCTAGTAATTCATTTTTATTGTGATTTGCAAAAACATCAGTATGTAACACACTGGAAATTAAAAAAATAAAAACTGATTCTTCAAGTTTGAGAAGCACTGTACCCAAGTGAGAGATCTTTGAAAGCAGGGGCCATCTTTTAGTGTCTGGATAAGCGAGAAATATTCCACGTAAGGGACGGCTTTTTGCTGAAAACAATTTCTGACCTATACCACTAGCTGCCTCTAGCATTTCTGATCTGAAGGGACAAAAACCAGGAAGGCAATTAAAAATATGGACACTGGAGTCAGCAGGAAGTGGATTTGAATCCTATGTCTGCAACTTAGCAACTACATGATCGTAAGTTACTTAGTTTTGCTGTGACTTAGTCTCCTCCTCCGTGAAAAAAGAAACATACATTAGGGAATGCAAATCATAACTACAGTGAGATACCACTTCCCACCCATTAGAATGGCTACTACTTTTTTTAATAGAAAATAATACGTGTTGGCGAGAGTTCGGAGAAATTAAAACCCTGATGTATTGCTGGGGGGAATGTAAAATGATGTAGCTATTACAGAAAACAGAATGGCGATTCCTCAAAAAGTTAAACATGGAATTATCATATGATCCAGAAATTCTACTCTTAGGTATATACTCCAAGAATTTGAAAGCAGAAACTCAAACAGATATAGATACTGACGATGGTTCAACTTTACCATGGTGCAAAAGTAGTACACATTCAGGAGAAACCATCCTTCAAGTATCCATACAGCCATTCTTCTACACAATCTTCCATACACATATGGCAACTGTGCACATTTCCTCATCTTTCATTGAAATATGAAGAGATCTTGGTGGTACCAGAGACTATGTCAGACATTTCTCTTGAACCATTTCAAACCTGTTTGGGCCCACCACTTGCTCTAGCTGCTACTGTGGATTTTTTCTCTTTCAGTACAGTATTCAATAAATCACATGAGATATTCAACACTTTATTATACAACAGGCTTCGCGTTAGATGATTTTTGTCAATTATAGGCTAATATAAGCATTCTGAACACATTTAAGGAAGGTGAGGCTAAGCTATGATATTCTATAGGCTACATGTATTAAATGCAGTTTTGACTTATGATATTTTGAACTTACGGTGGGTTGAAACCCCATCGTAAATCAAGGAGCATCTGTGTTTGTACACCAATGTTCTTAGCAGCACTATTTATCATAACCCAAAAGTAAAAACAGCCCCAGTGTCCTTCAACAGATGAATTAATTTTAAAAAGTGATATATCAATACAGTGGAATATTATTCAGCATTAAAAAGTAATGAAATTCTGGCACACTCTATTAAATGTCACAAAGATTATGCTAAGTGAAATAAGCCAGACACAAAAGGACAAACATTGTATGATCTCACTTAAATGAGGCACCTAGAATAGGTAAATTCATAGAGATAGAAAGTAGAATAAAAGTGACCAGGAGTTTGAGGGAGAAAGAAATAGGAGGCTATTGTTTAATCGGTGTAGAGTTTCAGTTTGGGATGATGAAAAAGTTCTAGAAGTGGATACTGGTGGGATTAGTTGCACAACATCATGAATGTACTTAATGTCCCTGAATTGTACACTTAAAAAAAGTTAAACTGCTAACTTTTATGTTATATGTTTGGGGTTTTGTTGTTGTTTTATTTTTATTTTTATTTTTTTCCACAGTGAAGGGGAAGGAAGGGAAGGAGAGAGAGAGAAAGAGTACAAGACTACCTTATAGGTTGTTGTGAGGATACAATGAGAAGGTGTCTGCAAAATGGCTAGCTAAGAGAACACATTTTATATATACGTAAAATTTTATTATTAAACTTAAAGCCAGAATTTAGTTCTTACAGGTAGGGAAGTTATCTTTTATTTATTATTTCTATAGGTTTTGAGAGAACAGGTGGTGTTTGATGATATGGATACGTTCTTTAGTGGTGATTTCTGAGATTTTGGTACACCTATCACCCGAGCAGTGTAAACCGTACCCAATGTGTAGTCTTTCATCCCTCACCCCCTCCCACCCTTTGCCCCAAGTCCCCAAAGTCCATTGTGTCATTCTTATGCCTTTGCATCCTCATAGCTGAGCTCCCATTTATAAGTGAGAACATACGAAAGTTTGGTTTTCCCTCCCTGAGTTACTTTATTTAGAATAATAGTCTTCAACTCCATCCAGGTTGCTGCAAATGCCATTATTTCATTCCTTTTTATGGCTGAGTAGTATTTCATGGTATATATCTCACACTTTCTTTATGCACTCATTGACTGATGGGTTGGTTTCATATTTTTGCAATTGTGAATTGGGCTGCTATAAACGTGTGTGTGCAAATGTCTTTTGTGTAATGACT
This sequence comes from Symphalangus syndactylus, assembly GCF_028878055.3. Classification (NCBI taxonomy): domain Eukaryota; kingdom Metazoa; phylum Chordata; class Mammalia; order Primates; family Hylobatidae; genus Symphalangus; species Symphalangus syndactylus. The sequence continues at coordinate 36,819,064 of NC_072425.2, read as the reverse complement.
TCTTTTCCTCTGGATAGATGCCCAATAGTGGGATTGCTGGATCAAATGGTAGATGTGCTTTTAGTTCTTTAAGGAAACTCCATACTGTTTTCCATAGTGGTTGCACTAGTTTACTTTCCCACCAGCAGTGTAAAAGTGTTCCCTTTTCTCCACATCTATGCCAACATCTATTATTTTTTGATTTTTTAAATTGTGGTCATTCTTGCAGGAGTAAGGTGGTATCGCATTGTGGTTTTGATTTGCATTTTCCTGATTATTATTGTTGTGGAGCATTTTTTTCTACATTTGCTGGCCTTTTGTATATTTTCTTTTGAGAATTGTCTATTCATATCCTTAGCCCACTTTTTGACAGGATTATTTGTTTTTGTCTTGCTGATTTGTTAGTGTTCCTTGTGGATTCTGGATATTAGTCTTTTGTTGGATGCATAGTTTGAGAACATTTTCTCCCACTCTGTGGACTGTTTGTTTACTCTGCTGATTATTTCTTTTGCTGTGCAGCAGTTTTTTTTAGTTTAATTAAGTCCCATCTATTTATCTTTGTTTTCATTGCATTTGCTTTTGGATTCTTGGTCACGAAGTCTTTGCCTAAGCCAGTGTCTAGAAGGGTTTTTCCAAAATTATCTTCTAGAATTATTATGGTTTCAGGTCTTAAATTTAAGTCTTTGATCCATCCTGAGTCGATTTTTGTATAAGGTGAGAGATGAGAATCCAGTTTCATTCTTCTACATGTGACTTGCCAATTACCCAGCACCATTTGTTGAATAGGGTGTCATTTCCCCACTTTATGTTTTTGTTTTCTTTGTCAAAGATCAGTTGGCTATAAGTATTTGGCTTTATTTCTGGGCTCTCTGTTCTATTCCATTGGTCTATGTGCCTATTTTTATACCAGTACCATGCTGTTTGTGTGACTATAGTGTTATAGCACAGTTTGAAGTAGGGTAATGTGATGCCTCCAGATTTGTTCTTTTTGCTTAGTCTTGCTTTGGCTATGCAGATTCTTTTTTGGTTCCATATGAATTTTATATATATTTTTTCTAGTTCTGTGAAGAATGATGGTGGTATTTTGATGGGAATTGCATTGAATTTGTAGACTGCTTTTAGCAGTATGGTCATTTTCACAATATTGATTCTACGCATCCAGGAGCATGGGGTGTGTTTCCATATATTTGTGTCATCTATGATTTCTTTCAGCAATGTTTTGTAGTTTTCCTTGTAGGGGTCTTTTTCCTCCTCGGTTAGGTATATTCCTAAGTATTATTTTTTTTTTTGCAGCTATGATAAAAGGGGTTGAGCTCTTGATTTTATTCTCAGCTCGGTCACTATTGGTGTATAGCAGCGGTACTGATTTGTATACATTGATTTTGTATCCTGAAACTTTGCCAAATTCATTTATCAGTTCTAGGAGCTTTTTTGAGGAGTCTTTAGGGTTTTCTAGGTATATGATCATATAATCACAGTTTGACTGCTCTTTACCAGTTTGGCTGCCCTTTATCGCTTTCTCTTGTCTGAGTGTTCTGGCTAGGATTTCCAGGTAATGCATTTATTATTCAATCTTATATTTATCATATCAAAGGTGAAGGTAGAAGTTTGTGGTAAGGAAAAGGTGAATATAGGTTGGGGGAAAAACACCATCCACCAAGAGGCAGAGTGATTCATTTGAAGAAACTAAGCTAGTGTCTCGCACTTCCTTATGCTCTTATCTCCAATGTGCTCCCTTACGCATAGGGAAGCCTCAGTTTTCTCATCAGTAAAATGGACAGAAGAGCCATGTTTTCAAAGAAAGCACCAAGCTCTGGAATTTTTTCATTCAATTGTTTTGAAGACAATGGGGAGAATAAATGGAGCAGTAGCAGGAGCCGGCTATTTATTGAGTCCGTGGAATATGAAAACTGCACTTATTTTCTAATCTTCCATTGAGATAAGAAGAGATCTGGGTGGTACCAGAAATTGACTGTGTCAGAAACTTCCTGGGCCCCACTTCAAGCCTGTTTGGGCCTACCACTTCCTTCAGCTGCAATTATGATCAGCTCTCAGCAGGTGTCTACTAGCTTAGTTCAGCTGCAACCAGTCTGAAATACACCCAGGGCTTTTTAGTTCCCTCACGTCCTTCCCTGGAACTCCCATGGTACCATAACATGTGATGCCATAGGCACCCACTTGGCCTTCACATATGAACATCTGGGAAGTGGAGAAGAACTAATATGTGCAGGTCTGCCTTTAACCACTGGGCAATGGGGCTGATGGATCAATGCCTTCCTCTTTCATTCCCCAGGAAGACTTGAGACTTATTTCATAACACTCCTCAGAAGCTCCCAGAGGCATCTCATCAGTGATCATCAGTAGTTCTGATCTACTGGGGATGTGTAAAGTTTTATGTAATTTTAATCTAAGTTTTGGTTGGAAATTGCCACATTTATTTTGATCTCAGTGACCAAATCACTCACATATACCAAGATGCTCTACTTAACCCAGCATTGTTAGAGGAACCCTATCTGTCTTGGATACTTGAAAATTGACATGGATCTTCTTTCTGCATATTTCTTATCAGTGTATTTCTGATCTAACATCACGGAGTCTCACCCAGGCTGGGTATTTAAGACTTGTGTTCACTCTAGTCTACAGTCATGGAGTTCTCCCTTCAGGTATATGTGGAATAGGAGGTCATTAAGGGAGAGTGTGTGCATCAAAGGTGGGAGGATTCATTCTTAGCAGGACCCCTTCTCTCTGACCCTCCAAGGCTGAATTAGAGGTCTCTCACCCTCCCTCCTATCTGCCCCTATGATTGTGGTCAAATATACACAACATTAAATTTATCGTCTTGACCATTTTCAGTGCACAATTCAGTAGTAAGTTCTAATTGTTGTCCAGTCTCCAGAACTTTTCTCATCTTGCAAAACTAAACCTCTATAGAGTGAGCTCTTCATATCCATGGGCTCCACGTCCCCAGAATCAACCAACCATGAATCAAAGACACTAGAAAATATTTTTTAAAAAGTGCAACAACAAAAAAACATCAACAATAAACCAAAAGAATATTACAACTTCCTACATAGCATCTACATTCTATTAGGTATTCTAAGTAATCTAGAGATTATTTAAATTATACAGGAGGATGAGTTATATGCAAATATTGTATCATTTTATATAAAGGACTTGCTTATCCTTAAATTATGGTAGACACTGAGGGTGTTGGAACCAATCCCCCATGGTTACCAAAGAACAACTGTACCTATTAAACAGCAAGTCCTCATTCCCCTCTACCCTGACCCCCTGTCAACTACCATTCTACTGTCTCTATAAATTTGACTACCCTAGGAACTTCATATATATGCAATCATACAGTATTTGGCCTTTTGTGACTGGCTCATTTCCCTTAGCATAATGTTTTCAAGGTTTTCCATATGTCAGAATTCCCTTCCTTTTTTTTGTTTTTTGAGACGGAGTCTCGCTCTGTCGCCCAGGCTGAAGTTCAGTGGCACGATCTCGGCTCACTGCAAGCTCCGCCTCCTGGGTTCACGCCATTCTCCCGCCTCAGCTTCCCGAGTAGCTGAGACTACAGGCGCCCGCCACCACGCCCGGCTAATTTTTTGTATTTTTTTTTTTTTTTTTTTTTTTTTTAGTAGAGATGGGGTTTCCCCGTGTCAGCCAGGATGGTCTCGATCTCCTGACCTCGTGATCTGCCCGCCTCAGCCTCCCAAAGTCCTGGGATTACAGGTGTGAGCCACCACACCCGGCCCAGAATTCCCTTCCTTTTTAAGGTTGATAATATTCCACTGTATGTATAGACCACATTTCTTTTACCCATTCATCCACTAAGGGACATTTAAATTGCTCTCACTTCTTGGCTATCATGAATAATGGGGCAATGAATATGGGTATGCAAATATCTCTTCATGTCCCTGCTTTCAATTCTTTTGGGTATATATGCAGAAGTGGTATTGCTGTACCATATGCTAATTCTATTTTTGAGGAAGCACCCACACTGTTTTTTGAGTTGGTTGCACCATTTTATATTTCCTCCCACAGTGCACAAGCGTTCTAACAGTTGTCTATATCCTTACCAACACTTGTTATTTTCCGGATTTTGGATAGTAGACCTCCTAATGGGTGTAAGACGCTTATGTTTTTGTTCAGTCAATGATAAATGCCTTGAAAGCTGGAACTAGCCCAGGGCCTGGCACCAGTTATATGCTCAGCACAGGATCATTAAATGAATGAAAAAGACAACCAGCTATGGCCTGACTCTGACTGTGGGCAAGTCACTTTCCCATTCCCAATCTCAGCATCCTCATTCATCAGGTGAAGGAATATATCAGGTCATCTCTGATGACTCTGCCTGACCTCAGAAGGTCAGTATTTCTAAGACATAGAGCAGAAGGCAGACTTTGACCACTTCATTCTTTTTGCCAAGGCTCAGTCTCTCTGAGGGGTAAGACACTGCAGGAAACAAAATAATCTTTGCACCATGTTGCTTTCTAGTTCACAAAAGCCTGCCACAGAATTTTCCCAGAGAGCACTCACCATATGCACAAGTGACCAAATCCCTACTTTGGTGAGATGATGTCTTTGCACCAGTAGGACTTTTTTTTTTTTTTTTTTTTGAGGCATATCCTGAAGCTATATGCCTAAGATTTAAATAATCTTAGGCATTTATTTAAATAAATAAATTATTATTTAAATAATTTTCTTAAGCATGTATCTTCACAGATTTTCACATTTGAATACATTGATATAACCATGGCACAGATCAACACACAATATTTCTAGCACCCCCAGAGATTCCCTCATGCATTTTCCTAGGCAGAAATCATCCTACATCTATCCGTAAGGACCCACTATTCTTATTACTACCATAATCAGTTTTACATATTCTTTCATAGAAATGGAATACAGTCTTCATCCTTTTGAGTCTTGATTTTTTTGCTTAATATAATTTCTGAGTGATCTATTCATTTTATTGTATGTAGCAACAGTTTATTCTTTTAAAGTATGGAGTGTCTTAGTCCACTCAGGTTGCTATAATAAAATGTTACAGCAATTTGTAAACTGGGTAGCTTATAATGGAAACTGGATTGCTTATAAACAACAGAAATTTATTTCTCACAGTTCTGGAGCCTGGGGAGTACAAAATCAGCGTCAAACATTTAGAGTTGGGTGAGGACCTGCTTTCTTGTTCATGGATGGTGCCTTTTTGCTGTGTTCTCATATGGCAGAAGGTGTGAAGGAGCCCTCTGGGGCATCTTTTATAAGGACACTAATCCCATTCATGGGGGCTCTGCCCTCATGACCTAATCTCCTCCCAAAGGTCCTACCTCCTAACACCATTACATTGGTAATTAAATCTTAACATATAAATTTTGGGGAGACACAAATATTTACACCATAGCATGTACTATTCTATTATATGAATATACCATAATTTAATTATTCATTCTTCTACTGTTGGCATTTGGGTTGTTTCTACTTTGAGACTACTATGAATAAAACCATGAACACTCTTGTGCATGTCTTTTTGTAGGCATACGAACTATATTCTCTTGGGTTTAGATCTTGGAGTAGCTTGCTGAGGCACAGGGTAAGCTTGTGTTTAATTTAGTAGATACTGCCAAACAGTTTCCCAAAGCAGTTGTATGAATTTAAACTCCCTGTTGAGACTTTAAAGATTATATACTTGAACATACAGCTATATATATATATACATACACAGAGAGATAGATATAGATATAGATATATAGATATGTAGCTATAAATACAGATGTGGCTTCTCCTCCTTTTCCTAAAATGAGAACTTGAAACTCAACAAAATTTGTATCTAAGATGTTGGTCACAACATTTATATTTATAGATGTGGAAATTTTGAAATGCCAAACAATTTAAAAATTATTAAATAAGTTATTCTACATCCAGAAAATATGACTGTATCATTAGTAACATTTACTAACATAAGGTTTTTAAAATATGGGGGAAATGTTTTTGATGTAGAAATTTAGGGAAAATAATTTTTTAGAATGCAACATTCCCTATTCAGTGAGATCTCATTGATGTTTGTTTGCCTAGAAAACAGGTCCAAGAAACATGCATCAGAACATCAACAGACTATCTTTTGGGGGTTGGATTATGGGTGATAGGCATTTCTTTCCTATCGTTTTCAAAATTAGAATATTTTGTTTTCATAATCAGATAAAAGTAAAAATGTACGCAAAAAGGCAAAGCTCTCTTCTCGGAGTCTGGAGAGCTACTTTGATAATTCTCTGTATAAAAAATAACAGCAAAACAACTGCAATTCCTCGCTCTTCTACTTCTTCCTAACTCTGCTGTCAGCATGAGTTGGATTGAGAGACTAGAAGGAAATATGCCAAAACATTCGATGAGGCTCCTTGCAATTTTCTGTACTTTCCAAATGTTCTCTAGTAAGCGAGTATTCATTTCATGATCGGAAAATAAAGAATATGTAAAAAAGAGGTTTTTTTTTTTTTTTTAAAGTAGGACTGAAAAAGTGATTTTTTTTTCCCCCTCCATCAGAACTGAGAGGGCTTTGTCTTCTGTGTGGGATCAGACCATAGAGTAGCTATTTTTATCCATCAGCATCACCACAACCAGCTAAACCTAGCCACATTTTGTGTACATTCGATGTGTTATGGACTATTTTTCAGAAGTCTAGATGATTGGAGAAACCCCAAAGGCACTTGTCTGGAAGATGTTTGCCCTTAATTCCTAAGGTAAATTTAATGCACATGTATTAACCATCTCTCTCCAGTCCTCTCCCTTTGAAGTGGGCTTGCCACTGAGCTCGACTTCAAGGTTTCCCGTGATGCTTCCTTGTTCTCCCTAATTCACTTAATGTGGGTGGTTGGTGGTAGAAATGCAGACAGCATTTGTAGGGTGCAACTAGATGTACTCATTCAGCAAATTCCAGCTAAGAAACCATGCTGTCCCAGGCTCTAGGGATGCGCGGAGCACTGAGGGAGGGTTTCTTCTGAGGAAGAGCTCCCAGTTGACCAGGGGAGACAGAGGAATAAATAAATAAATGAAACAGCACTGCCTTAATTTTAGAGATAGCAGAGTGCTGTGAGATTACAGCCAGAGACTGAACAACTCAGGAAACCCCCCTATAGCTACTCAAACAAATGTGGAAGTGTCTGGTAGCCCAGCCCTCATTTTTTCTCCCACACCCATCTGTCCTTGAATGTCACATCACCTTATGTAACGTTGTTCACTGCTAAAGCTCAAACCAGCTATCTTGTTTATTTGTTACTTACACTGTGATGGCAGCCCCAGGAGTTAGGACACTTTGTTTCTCCCAGTCACTGTTATGTCCCCCATCAGAACTGAGGTTAGCGCTGGACAGTGACACTTCCAGAATTCCTGCCCAGGAGCTGTTTAGAGACAGCAACCTGAGTGGAATGAGAGTAGGACTGAAGCTCCATTTTCATAGCAAGTCCTGTGTTGCTTGTTTTGACACTCGCAAGTTTATTTGGCATGGCTTTGGTAGGAAGAGCGTCAGAAATTAGGGAAAAGCAGCTCAAAACACTCCTAGCCACGCCTTGAGACACCCCTTGAGCCACCCTTAGAAGTTCAGAGAGGCCCATTTTCACTTATTTTAAACTTCTAATGTAATTTTAAGATGAAGCGATGCCAGGAAGAGATTATAAAAATCATGATGTTTTAAATATTTGCACATAACAAATTAACATCTTGAAACAGAACACATGTTATCTTTTTAGTCACAGGATAATTCCAATATTTAAAAAAAATTGAATTACAGTGCACCTTGGATGGTATGTTCCAGTAACGAGACACAAATTTAAAATTGTAAAATAAATGACTTGTCTTAATTTCCCCTCTCTCTCTCTCTCTTTCTGTTTCTCTCTTCCCATGTGAGATGCTTTGTCTTCTGCCCTTCTACCCTCGGACATTAGACTCCAGGTTCTTCAGCCTTTGGACTCTGGGACTTGCACCAGCAGCCTCCTGGGGGCTCTCAGGCCTTCAGCCTCAGACTGGATGCTGCACTGCTGGCTTCCCAGGTTTCGAGGCTTTGGGACTTGGATTGAGCCATAATACCCATTTTTCTCATTCTTCACCTTGCTTATACCCTATATCAAGGGACCTTTGTAATTGTGTGAGCCAATGATATAAACATTTATATAAACATATATCCTATTTCGTTCCATCCCTCTGGAGAACCCTGACTAATACAGACTTTGGTACTGAAAATGGGGTCTATCTATCCATGTGAAGCCCAGCCAAGCAATCCCCATGTCCCATCCCCATCTCACCATTCTCTGTATAAACTCTTTCTGGCACATAGTAAGTGCTTACCAAGTGGCTTATCCATAAATACTGAACAAATCCACAAACAAAGGAATGAATGAATAAAGTTGGAAAAGAAGGGCACAAGAGTCGAGGCTGCAGAGATGAACAGTAGCCCCAGAAACTTCGTGGTGGGAAGATAAACAGCCTTCTAAGCCCAGTAGACAGGTGTGCCTGTGGATGGGATTGACAAGTAGAACCCTGTGTTCTGGGAACTGCAAACAAGACAGAGCTGCAAATGCTGCTGGGGACATAGTGCAATCTTCAGTGTGAGAGGTGGCAAGAAGCCAGATCCCACAGGGCTTTGAGAAGAGCTTGGAGATGATGGGGAGCCACTGAAGGCCTTTAAGCAAGAAAGGAGTTGTGAGTTGACTTGCCTTTAAAGACCACTTTGGCCCTGGTGTAGATCAGGAGACATGAACCTTGGTCTGTGGGACAAGTCTGGCCCTCTACCAGGTTTTGTGAGTAAAAGTCTTGTTGGAACAGAGCCACACTCATACATTTGTGTATTGTCTGTGGCTGCTTTTGCACCACAACAGCAGAGTTAACTAGTTGTGATGGAGTCCATCAGCAGGCAAAGCTGATAATATTCACCACCTGGCCCTTTAGAGAAAAACTTTGTTGACTGTTGGTCTATAGGAAAAGGGAGAAGAATTCAGAGACAAGAAGATCAGTTACAGCTCGCCAGTAGCCGATATAGAGAGAATGGAGAGGAGGGGGAGACAGGAGAGATGCTAAGAGCTAGAATCATCAAGACTTAGGGCTTGGTGGGAGATAGGGGAAGGATGTTCAGGATGACTCTCTGTTTCTCTCTTGCATGACCAGGTACACGTTGTATCATTTATTAAAATTAGAAAGAAAACCAGATTTAGGGATGGAGAAAGAAGAATTTGTCTTTCAACACATTGAATTTGAGGCTCCTTAAGGATGTTCGGCTGGAGATGTCCTCCAGGCAACAGAATAACCAACACTGGAGCATCTTGGAGACACAACTCTTAAGTCCTCAGTGTGTCAGAGGAGGTGATTAAAGAGGCAGGAGAAAGGATATGCAAAGAGAAGAGCTGTGGACTGAGGATAGGGTTCTGGGAACTTTCCAGAGCCCAACTAGGGGCAGACAGAAGCCTGAGGAGCCCAGGGCTCTAGGGAAGGCTGTTTCCTACACAGGAGCCCAGAACCCTGTGTCCTTCCTCTCCTACCAAGACAGAGCAGGGCTGGCAGCTGAGGGGACCCCCCTCTCTGCCTCCACTCTGGGAGCTGTGGGGAGTTGTAGGGAGCTCTCATCTGCCTCTCTGCTCTAGGGAACCCACCATTCCCACCTAATAATTGTCTCATTCTGAGGGATCCACAGGATCTTATCATTTTCCATATAACCACCTCAGCATTGCTGCCAGGTCACATCCAAGTGATGCCAAATGCCAGAATGAAAAGTGGACTTGCTTAGTAGCCCGCAATGCCAGATCAACTTTCTCTCTTTTTATATTATATTAAATATTATCAGCAAAATATTATCCGTGGGCTTTTGCTCTATCAACGTCCAGCTAAGGAACAGTCTACACATTTTTTTCAGGAACATTTCAGCTGGCTTTTCTCCCCAAGATCATCACCTTAGCTCTGGGCTTAGGAGAATCATATATATGAGACATATATACATATACACATATGAGCTATATATTGTATGCACATATATATGATATATACCATATGATATATGATATATATGACATATACACACACATTTTTTTTTTTCGGCTCAACTGACAAACTGATGACCAGAAGAAGAAGGAGCTTCCAAGAAGCTCTACAAGCTTACGGCAAAGCTGAAAATATCCCGTGTCTTTCCACTCTAAACTTGATGCTCACTTTCCCCCTAACTCCTCATTCATGTTCCACCAAAGGCCTCCACCACCCCAGTGTGGCTTTTGAAGGCTATTTTTTGCTTCTTTCCCCATATTGCACTCAGGCCCTCCCTCGTCCAGAATGGTGTCATGTACACACACAGGCAGGCATAGTGTTAAGGTTTCAAGGGGGTGGAAAGCTTATTCTCCACACTTGAGCATTTTGACGGCCTGCCCTTCCCTGAGTCCTCCCTTCGGAGGTATAGTAAGCTCTCTAGCTAGAGCAAGAGCTGTCGTTCAATGGTTCCCTCTGGGTATCTTCATCAGAAACCCTGACCCTGGGGGTTTGCTTGACTTCTCACCTCCATCCCCACACAGGATGAGGCAGTGACGATAACTTAGTGGGTCTGCTCTGCAAACTTGAACTTTCTCACCATTTAACTGCTCTGAGGTCAGATGCATTTGACTGTAAACACCACGCATTTCAACAAGGTTTTATGATATTGAAAGTCATATTTTGATATCCATCTTACTTACTCCTTTGTCTACCTTTCAATTTGTTCCAGCCATAGGTGGAAATCAGGGAGGGTATCCACTTTTCAGAAAAAAAAAAAAAAAAAAAAAAAAAAGCAAAACAGGGAAGCAGAGATTTTCAATACAAAAACTGTGTGTCCATGTAAGGCGTGGAGAGAAGGGAGGTTGGCTCTGACATTTCATCTTCATGGTAATTTATGTGACTTTCGCATGCTTTGTCCCTCTGAGAAAGAGGAAGTCCAAAGCTGAGGCTCTTCTATTTTGTTTGGGAATGAGTCACAATCTGGCCCTGGACTACCTATCTAGCCTCATTCACCATGGCTGGCTGCTCTGAAACCAGACTCATTTTTTCCCTAAACGTGATCCCATCCTTCCAGTCACCAGGCCTTGGCTCACACGGGGCTTCCCACATCTCCACGCTCAGTCTCAGTATGAGACTCGGTGCAGCAGGGCTTGACCCTGGTCTGCAGGAGACATAAAGAAGAATGGGCCATCTCAAGACACAAGCTCTCTGATCCCAGTTTCCTGGGACTGTCAGGACAAAGTGCCACAAACTGGACGGCTTACAACAACAGAAATGTACTTTCACATAATTCTGGTGGACAGAAGTCTGAAATCGAGGTGTCTGCTGAACATGCTCCCTCTGAGAAGTAGAATCCTTCCTTGCCCCTTTCGAGCCTCTGGTGGTGGCCGGTAATCCTTGGTGTTCCTTGTGCAGCAGCATCGCTCCCATCTCTGCCTCCGTCATGTCGTGTTGCTCTTCCTTTGTAGGTCTGTGTGTCTCTGTCTTCATGTGGCATTCTCTTTTTGTTATAAAGACACCAGTCACATTGGATTAAGGACCCACCCTAATGACCTCATCACAACTTGATTACATCTGCAAAGATCCTATTTCCAAATACAATAGTCCCCTCTTATACATGGGGGATACATTCCAAGACCCCCAGTGGATGCTGAAACCACAGATCGTACCAAATCTGATTGCGGTCAGTTGGAACATCTTTCTGTTTATGTCTTCCACCCACAAATGCAATGCCTTTGCCATCTTAACTAAACACTTATCACATACTGCGGCCATAACTTCCGCAGTTTGAGGTATGACACTAAAACCAGTGTGAATTTCTTTTTCCTTCCTCATGATTTCACGAATGGATTTGTTCTTACCATAGACCTTAGTGATCTCAGTACGCAATTTTTTTTCTTTCTTTAATAAGTCAAGAACTTTCACTTTTTGACTTCTCTTTGGCATATCCAAATTGCCAGCCTCATTACTCTTCCCCACTGGGGACGTTATTAAGTAAAGTAAGGGTTACTCGAACACAAGCACTGCAATACCGTGACAGTCAATCTGATCTCCAAGATGGCTAATAAGTGACTCATGGGCAGGTAGCTTAGGCAGTGTGGATATGCTGAATAAAAAGACAATTCATGTCCCAGGTGGGACAGAGCAGGATGGTGCAAAATTTCATCAAGCTACTCAGAATGATAAACAATTTAAAACTTAGGAATTCTTTATTTCTGGATTTTCCATTTCATATTTCTAGATCATTGTTGCCTGAAAGTAAAGGAAACCACATAAATCAAAATCATGGAAAGGGAAATCTCAGATAACAGGGAACCCATGTAGGGTCATATTCATGTATACCAAGAGTTGGGACTTCTGCATATCCTTTCAGAAGATAGAATTCAACTCCTAACAGCTCTCATTCACTTTTCAAGGCTCAGACTCCTAACAGTGGGAAATACTCCCGGAGGCTGCAACCAGGCAGGACCTTTCCTTCCTCTGCTGTCCCAGGAATTGGTCTCCATCTTTTTATATTTGTACCATGTTCCCTCACAGATGTGGTAATTTGAAAGACATGACAGAGAAATCAGGTGTGCAAGGAAAAGAAAATGTTACTTTGTGCCCATAGATAATCTTCTGTGTTTTGCAGAGTCTCTCACAGATTACGGTTTCTGTAATCATTCTTTGGCCTGACCTGAAACTGTGGAGGGATCTGGCCCCAGGAAGCCTCTCTCAGAATTCAGGATTGAATGATTGAGTGAAAGCACTGGCACAAACTCACCACAGCTGTCCAGGAAAGCCCTGACCAATGGGCGTCCCCAGGTCCCTCTGTGGTGTGTGCTTCAGCCTGCTGCCAGCTGAGGAGTGTCCCCCCCACTGATTTCTCCGGATAGAGCTGAATCCAGAAAGCAGGCTGTTCCAGAGAGGCATGTGGCTTGGCTGAGTCAGGCCCACTTCCTTTCCCCACTCTGGTATTTAAGGCTCCCTGCAGCAGCCTAGTTGGCAGGCCTGGACTGCTTCTCCACCTACATTCCTAAGCCACACTGCTTGGCCAAGATGCATACCTGCAGCCTGGCCTCCAGTGTCGGACAGTGTTTGTGGGAGTCTTGCTGCTCCTTGGGAGATCAGCACCTGGTGGCTGGGAGTGAATTTTGGATACCCACAAAGCCTCCAAGTTGCAGCCATTATTTTAGCCCAGGCCACGGGGCAGGAGGATTTTATCATATAGAATGCATCAGAATGAATACACCAGTGTTCCAGATCCCAGCTCTGTCCTTTAGGGAAGGCTGTGGCCTCAAACAGGTCATGTGCCCTCTCTAACCCTTTGTGATTGATCTCATGTTGAAAATTGGTTCATTGGCAATTTCCTTGCAGCATTACTGGAAGGCAGCTTGGTGGTAAAGGACAAGTGTTCTAGAATCAAGCAGCCTAAATTCAAACTCAGGCCACAAACTTGGAGCAAATCACTTAATTCATCCAGCTTTAGCCGCCTCAGCTGGAAAACTGTGTTTGTTTCCTACTGCCGTGCTAACAAATTGTCATAAGTTTGGTGGCTTAAAATACGCAAACTTATTTGCTTACAGTTATGGAGGCCAGAAGCCCGAAGTCAGCTTTACTAGGCTGAAACAAAGGCATTGGCAGGGCTGTGCTTCCTCCAGAGGCTCTAGGGAGAATCCATTTCCTGGTCTTTCTCAACTTCTAGAGCTGCATTCCTCGAATTATGGCCGTTCCATCCATCCTCAAAGCCAGAAGTGTAGAATAGCATGTTCAGATCTCTCTCTGCTTCCATCATCACAGCATCTTCAGCCTTCTGTGTCAAATCTCCCTCTGCCTCCCTCCTTTTTTTTTTTTTTTTGAGATGGAGTTTCGCTCTTGTTGCCCAGGCTGGAGTGCAACGGCGCAATTTCAGCTCGTTGCAACCTCTGCCTCCCAAGTTCAAGTGATTCTCCTGCCTCAGCCTCCCAAGTAGCTGGGATTACAGGCATGCACCACCATACCCAGCTGATTTTTTGTATTTAGTAGAGACGGGGTTTTACCATGTTGGTCAGGCTGGTCTCAAACTCCTGACCTGAGGTGATCCACCTGCCTCGGCCTCCCAAAGTGCTGGGATTACAGCTGTGTATCACCATGCCCGGCTTCTACCTCCCTCTTCTAAGGACACCTGTGATTTCACTTACAGCTCACCAGGATAATCTGTCCATCTCCAAATCCTTCACTTAATCACATCTGTGAAGTCTCTTTTGCCACCTGCGGTGACATTTACAGATTCCAGGAATTAGAACCTGGCTGTCTTTGAGGACCATTATTACGTCTATAACAACAACATTAAAAATATATATCAACCAATATAGCATGACACAGATCCCTCAGCATGGTCCTCTGCTTTCCTGCTTCATGAGATGGGCAGAGACCACTTAGGGAGCTCACATTAGCAGCATTTACTAACCAGGTTTGAACTATTTCAATATTTTAACACCCAGGCATACCAGCTAAATATGAACACTGCTATTAGTAAATGCCTCAGAGAGCAATTATCATGATTAGATGCCACAATCCATGTCAAGAATACTAAGCACAATGCCTGGAATACAGTAAATGCTTAAGAAATGCCAGCTATTAACATGGTTACTAATAGTGAGCTGGTGCCTCCCAGGGGCCTGAACTCTGTTCTGAGAATATTCATTTCACTGAAAGATGAGAGCTCCCCTGCCTCCAGCTGCATCTCCACTGTTCCTTCAGGCAGCACAGATATTCCCGCATGCCTGGGCCTTTACCTCCTGGGTACCATTCCTACCCATTCTTCTCTATTTCCTCCACCTTCTCCCTGGATATGCTCTCACTCTCAGCTCCCCCAGATTCAGGACACAATCTATCTTCTGCAGTTGGCATTCTAATCAGAAATTGGGTCAACACACCCATTCACCAGCCCCCAGTTTGCCCAAAGAATAAATCATGCTTCCCACTTCCTCATCTACATAAGATGTGCTGTGGCCAAGAATGCACTGGATGCTTCCAGCAGCCTGGGAGGTGGCCAAGTATCCTGAGCCTGGAGTGTGTGCACTGGAGCCAGGCTTTGACAGCTGCAAGAAGTCCCTTGCTGGAATATCCATTACTCTGAGCTGATTGGCCAAGCCTGGATGAGGGCACCAGGCCATACCCATTCCTGTGAGCTGACTATGAAGTTAGTACTCTAAAGCAATAGTCTTCTCTTGAAGCCAAGTAGATGAGGGCCTATTGGAATCCTCTGTACAAGGAGAAAGGTTCCAGGCCACCCTCAGTACTGATGGCTAGTTAATCTTTGAAGTTTGGCTCTCCAATCACCCTCTTCAATTGTATTTTTCCATCTTTAATTTAAGAGTGCCAGTCCTGGGTCAGAAACGTAGCCAGGCTCTAGAAATCCAAACTCAATGATAATAGCTATTGCTTATTAAGTGCTTATTCTGTGCTAGACAAGGGGCTTACATCAACCTTCCAGTTCTAATAAGATGCAGCAAATGATGCTTAACATAGGTTAAGTGACTTGTAAATGGTGCTGCCAAGTCTTCAACTCAGGAGTCAACGTCTTACTGTTGTTGTTTTTTTCCCCCATGATACCATACTTCCTGTGAATGAAAAGCAATCCTGGCTCTCAGAAGGTTTAATCCAGTGGGAACACACTCCATAATTAAGTAACTGCCACCTCCTATATTCTAAGCAAGATGGTAGGAGCAAAAAGAAAAAAACAACCTCTCTCCTATGCCAGTGAACTCCTGGCAGCCTCCTGCTGCCAGGGCCACACTACCCTCTCCGGTGGCCCTCCCTGCTACCTGGGCCCCCAAGGAAGAAAAGAGTTGGGATGAGGGTTGTTAGATTCAGCAAAAACCAAAACAGATGCCCAGCTCAATTTGGATTTCAAATAAACAACAAACAAAGGATATTTTTTGTACTTATATATGTATGTGTGTGTATATATATATGTATATGTATACATACACACATATACATATGTATATACATATATATATACACACACACACACACATAAGTATGTACACACATATACACCGGTGTTCCAGATTCCACACATATACATATATACATACACACACACATAAGCTAATATCATAAGCAGTAGCTATCAACATTTACAAGTGTGTCCCAAATATACTCGTAATGTCTTATATACATAGATATATATATATATATCCCCAAAAATATTTGGGACATACTTATACCGACAAAATATTTATTGCATATATGACTATTTTCTTCATTTGACAATTCTGGTTGGGCTGGATCCCAGGCATTCAGGGCTCTAGGAAGGGAGTTAAGCTAAGTAGGCCTGGGTTGCGGGGGAGTAGCATCCACTCTTTGGTTGACTTATGGCTGATTAGGTGAAATTCAGAGAAATGGTCTATAAAGCCAATGCAAGAGGCAGAGAGAGACTCCTGTTATGTACAACAGGAATCTGCAGACTCCAGCCAGTCAAAAGGGCCATATTCACACAAGAACCATTCCAGGAAGGGAGAGGGGAAGAGGTGTAGGAGTGACCGACAAAGCAGCTACAGGAGCCCAGTGAGGGCAGCACGGAGAAGGCAGAGAGGGACTCTGCCTGGGCGGAAATCTCCTGTAGAAGTGGAGCTTCTCCAAGTAGTGGTGGTCACCAGGAGGATAGGGTAGTGGTAGCAGGGGGACATCCTACATGTTTTTATGTCCACCCTAGCCTTCTTCGTGTCTGGTAGCTTGGGATAACGCAAAAAATGCCTAAGATTTGGCTTCAGAATTTCAAGTCACATTAGCCCATGTCCCAGCTATGTGACCTGCACACATTTACAGAGCATTTCTGAGTTCAATTTTTTCCTTTATAAAATGGGATTCACTAGGCTATTGTTCAAATCAGACAAGAAAATGAGGATATGACTTTATAAAGTGCTTCTATAAATGCTGGCACTTATTGCAGTAAATGCTCAGTGTCTACTGAATGAATATTGTTTTTGTATTTTCTCTCTCTCCTCATCAAAAACACGTCAGGATCCTAAAACAAATCCCATTTGTGAATCCAGTCCTCTGCTGCTTTATCATTCCCTTGCCATTCCAATTGGAGAAGAGGATAATTGAATGATTTGAAGCTGTGAAGGGGCCAGATTCCCCTGGCTTCGGGTTTCCATTGTCATTTGGGAGAGTTGCTTTGGCTCTCGGAAGCACACGGGCACTATTAAATAATTTCCTATAGCAGGAGCTTGTATGAGATGGTCCCTTAGTGCATAATAGTTTTGAGGATGAGGTCAAGCCAGTATTATGGGTATTAAAAAGTAATTATGTGGAGCCACAGAGGTAGAGGCCTAGACAGTGGGGAGCCAAGATAGGAGGAGGAGGGTAGGAGGGAGAAGGGGGAAAATGGGAGGAAAGAGGAGAAAGAGATAGGCTGTTGCAGGATCTGGTTACTCTCTGTTTGCAAGTTCACCTTTGGGAATTAAAGCAAATCATTCAAACTTCCTGAATCATTTTCCTGATATATAAAAAGAACAGACCCTGCTTACAGATGGGTTGAACTGATAATTAGCAGAAAGCGTTGGACATTTTACTATATGTATGTAATAATGTCTTACGGTACTATAGCATCTTACTTGAATTTCATATGACTCCGGAGTGGGCAGAGGAAAAAGCATAGCTGAAAGCCCTAAGATACAAAACTGCAAGGGCTATAGTGTGGCCAGGATGTATTTTTTCAAGGGGGAGAGTATTGTGAGATTAAGTGGAGCATCACACAGAAAGCAGCTTGGTGGCCCTCAACACTGGCTTCACCTAAAAATCACCCAGCAGCGGGGAGGGGGCGGGGTTTGAAAAAGTATCAGTGTCCAGGACCCACAGGTAGAAATCAGAGTAGTTGGTCTAAAGTGGGTTCTGGACAAAAGAATTAAAAAATTCTGTCCCCTCTAGACAATTTTTTTTTTTTTTTTTTGAGACAGTCTTGCTTTGTTGCCCAGGCTGGAGTGCAGTGGTGTGATCTCAGCTCACTGCAACCTCCATCTCCCGGGTTCAAGCAATTCTCGTGCCTCAGCCTCCTGAGTAGCTGGGACTACAGGCACCTGCCACCATGCCCAGCTTATTTTTCTATTTTTAGTAGAGATGGGGTTTCACCATGTTGCCCAGGTTGGTCTCGAACTCCTGACCTCAAGCGATCCACCTGCCTTGGCCTCCCAAAATGCTGGGATTACAAGCATGAGCCACCATGCCTGGTCCCCTCTAGATGATTCTAAAGTACAACCACGGTTAAGACCCACTGGGCTAAACCTTTTAGAACAGAATAAGTTGTGTCAATTTATTCTAATGGGAGTATATTGAACATTTTAAAGCAAGAGGTGGAGCGATACCTGATTTGCATCTTTAAGTGTCACTTAGGATGCTGTGTAAAGATCAAAAGTGGGCAGGCAAGTGAGCAAGCTTGCAATAGCCCAGGTGAGAGATGTGGAGGGTAGGACTAGGGCTTCAGCAGATGGAGGTGAAGAAAAATGAAAGGAGCCATGATGTATTTGGGAGGTAGATTGGATGGGTGATGGGTTTGTGTGAGAATCCCGGAGACGTGATTTTCAAAATTATGGTATTTCTGAGATAAGCGGCTGGATGGATGGCAGTACCATTTATTGAGGTGGAGAGAATTGGAGAAGGAGCATGTCTGGCATGGTTTTGAATCTAAGTTTAAGATGCCTGTGACACATTCAAGTGGAGCTGTCAAAGGGGCAGTTTGATGTCCAACCTAGAGCTCCAAAGAGGTCTGGGCTGGAGATGTGAGCTTCAGAGTTGTCAGTAGGTAAATAACCTTTAAAGAGTCACATACGTGAATGAGATTACTAGTGACTGTAAGAAGAATGAGAAGAGATCTTGGAACTGCATTCCTAGGATCTCCAGTGTTTAAGGTGTAGGAAGACGTAGGGATGCTGACTGGTGCAACTAAGAAGAGGGAGAGGGGACATATCTGTGGGAATGTGGTACAACCAGAAGCAAAGGACAGGAGCGTTTGAGGAAGGAGGTGTCTAAGGCTGCTGGGACGGCAAGCTGGATGGCAGGCTCCATCCGACACATTCCACTGGATGCTGCATCCAGGAGAGTTTCAACGACTTTTAAAGGAGCAGTTTTGGGGAAGCGAGGGGCCAAAATCCAGCGTGCAGTGAGTAGGAGAGTGAATAGGTACCTTGTGACTCAGCATGGCCACTCATAGTCTGTGGGAGACCCTTGCCCATGAGCACAAAGGCCTATGTGGAAGTATGTTTATCAAAGCAGTGCTTGTAACCAACTTAAACACCCATCTAGAGTAGAATGGAAAATTAAGCCAGGGCAAGAGAGGCAGCCAGAGAGTGCAGTGGTAAAGGCAAAGACTCTGGAGCCATATTACCTGATTTGAATCTTACATCTTCTTCTTACTTGCTGTGTGTCCAGGAGCAAGTTACTGGATCTCTCTGTGCTTTAATTTTCTCCTTTATAAAATGGGGGTAATAATACTTGTATATCTCATAAGGATGTTGTGAGGATTAAAATAAGTTAAAAATATAAAATGAGTTAACATAAGCATATTGGGCAAGGCACAGTGGCTCACGCCTGTAATCCTAGCACTTTGGGAGGCTGAGGTGGGTGGATCACTTGAGGTCAGGAGTTCAAGGCCAGCCTGGCCAACATGGTGAAACCCTGTTGCTACTTAAAATACAAAAATTAGCCGGGTGTGGTGGCACACGCCTGTAATCTCAGCTACTTGTGAGGCTAAGGCAGGAGAATCGCTTGAACCCAGGAGGCGGAGATTACAGTGAGCCAAGATCGCACCACTGCACTCCAGCCTGGGTGACAGAGTGAGATTCTATCTCAAAAAATAAATAAATAAATAAAAATAAAAATAAAAAAAGACACATCTAGAATTACTAAATACCATGGCATAAAGCAAAGGGTCTTGAGATAATTTTTTTTTACCTCCCCATTTTATAGATGAGCGAAAGAAAGTTATACAAGGGGAAAGTGGCTGGTTTAAATCAATGGAAGCTAGGAGGAGCCTTTTCCCCAGGTGCTTTCAGTACCCAGCCCCTTCACCACACCACTCTCCCCCAGACTGCAGACTCGATCTTATGAGTCTTGTTCAATGCCTTGGTGAGGCAAAATGTTAAGGAGGCCACACAAATATGGCAAAAAAGTCTTAGTCTGGAAACATGATTTTTTTTCTTTTTTGTCCTTTGTAGTTATTTAAGGTTGAGAGCATTTACTTTGGTGGCCCACTTGCTTGCTTGTTGGTTAATAAAGTCATCTGGGTTCAGCCTAAATTAAAGTGAGTTCATCCCCTCCTTCTTCATCCTCCTCTTACATTGCACTGGTCCATTCTACTTCCTGATTCTCTCCCCACCCTCAGAGCCTCAGTTTGCCTGTTTTGGAGGCTAGCAGCCTCCTCTCCTTTCTTCCTTTCCCCAGACTCTGCCTTTCAATGCACCCTCCTCCACATGGAGCACAGATGAATCTTTGTAAAACAC
The DNA here is from genome assembly GCF_028878055.3 of Symphalangus syndactylus. Taxonomy (NCBI): domain Eukaryota; kingdom Metazoa; phylum Chordata; class Mammalia; order Primates; family Hylobatidae; genus Symphalangus; species Symphalangus syndactylus. Next base: position 36,798,614 of record NC_072425.2, on the reverse strand, counting down.
AAATCTGCCCATACCTCTTGTCTGCTTCTTCCCTTCAGAGTCACTCTATGGTCCTCAGCATGAAGTTCTTAGCTTGGCTGCTAAGACCTTCTGTGACCCTGCTTCTAGCTACCTGTTGGGCTCACACTCCACTTGTTGCTATGATTCTCACCTCCATCACACCTTATGCTCCCACCACACAGAGGGACTCACCGTTTCTCCACTAGGCTCTTTCTTACCCCCAGCCCATGTCCAGGTTTCTCTCTGTTTTTCCCCTCTTCACACGTGTAACTCCAGCTCATTTTTCAATTACGCCTCCCATCTACAAGGAGGCCTTTCCTGGGACCCTAGCTGGTACACCTCAGCCACCCCTCCAGGAGCTGGCTGCCCCCGTGAGGCTCCCATAGCAGCACCCTGAGTTTGCATCTATCTTTAGCACTTATCACACTCAATTATCAGGGTCTATTAATATGTCTCTTTTCCTCTAATAGCCTAGGAGATCCTTAAGGCTGAGACCCTTTCTCATTTCTTTTTATGTCTCTAGTAGGTCCGGAATGTGCTATGCACAGACATCACAGACTAGATACACAAATGAACTTTATTACAGAACGGAAGAATTTGCTTTGTAACTGGGAAGGGACACGCAAAAGTCATGGCTTCCTGCTTTTCAAAGATTTCTGATTATACCAGTTACGCACCGCACTTATACTTGCTAGATATTGTGGAGGTGCTACGAAATTTGTTTTGCCTACAACTGCCTTTTTTTTAAAGCCTGTGTTTATGTTTTCTAAGTAAGATAATTAGAAAGGCTTCACATGGTATAATTCCATAGATATTATGCTGCTTACTAGTTATAAAAATAATCAAGTATGTCTCATAAAGATGACTTAATTTCACGAATGAGTTGTACTCAAGTAAATATTTACTTCTAAATGCAATTTTGTTGAAAAACCTTTCAGAACACTTTCATTAAACTTGTATGATGCATAAGCTGTGTAGTTATTAAGTCATTATTCAAAGGATGATAATTTTTAAATAAAAAGAAACACATGCTTTCAATGCATCAAACACTTACTTAGAGCTACTTACATGCCAAACCTTGAGGTGACCACAATTCCTTTGATTTCTGGCATTAGTCTTTATTTTACACACACACACACAAACACAAATACAAACACACACACAGACACACACACACACACACTCCATAAGCAAATCCAAAACAGAGCAGTGATCTCTTCTCTCCATTTTACTGCTCCAACTCTGATCAATTACCACTTAGATAGGTCTTTGAAGATTTCAACATTTCCTAATTCAATTTTTGTTATCTTTCAATCCATTTTCTGTACAACAGCCAAGTCAACTTTGTAAAAATTAAACCATATTATGACACTCACTTGCTTAATACCTCCCAGTGACTTCCCGAGATATAATTTGTTTTGTAAGGTAACTTCGACACCCCACTAACCCCTGAAGCTCTCTGTTCTCCAATTGTACCAGGCATTTGTTTCTGCCTCATCCTCCAAGCCGGTTCTTACTCCAGCAATTCTGCAATCACTATTCCTCCTCTCTAGAAAACTCCTTCCACAGATCTTTGCATGGCTGCCTCCCCATCATTCGGGCCTCTGAGAGTTTCCTTTCCTCCACTCACTGTCTTCATCACATAACCCCATTTCATTTCCTTCAGAACAACCACTTTTCACTGTTTGCAGTTAGCTCACTTCTTTCTTAACTTTTTATTGTTTGACTCCCTCCCTCCACCCCTTTGAATAAATATTTCCATAAGAAGAAGGATCTGGCTTGGCCTGTTCATAGCAGTACCTCCACAATTTAGAAAGGTCCCTGGTCTATCACAGATGTTCAATAAAGATTCTTGAATGAATAATTTAAGAAATAATCCCTGCCTGAAAGATCATTCACTTTTAAAATTAAATTGAAAAGAAGGCAATCTGGGACTAGTGCTGGAATGGGGGTGAAAGAACCTTGGAACCTTCATCTCCTCAATGTTCCTTCTCCTCCCTTGATTGTTATGAGGTCCTCTGACAGCCTCCCTGCCTCCAGTCCTGCCTCCTCCAGCTCATTCTCTGCAATACAGTGGGTACTCCATACTATGCTTATGGTCCTTAAGGATAAAATATAAACTCATTAGCACCTATACAAGGTATCTCAAGTTCTGGTTTCAACTGAGCTCCATAGTTTTCATTTCTCACCCTCTCTTTAAACATGTCCCTCAGTCTTCTGAAAACCCAGCACTAGCAGCTGACAATCATCCTCTGTTGGTCTTCCTTTTGTTATAAACATGCTGTTCTCTCTACTTTCAATTCCATTCTCCATGTCTTAACCTGGATAACCCCTATTCCTTGTTCAAAGCTGAGCCCAGATGAATTCACTTCTAGAAAATCTTTGCTGTTTCCTCACTTCTCCTCCTCTTTTCTTTAAAACTCCTAGTGCTCACCTCCATCCCCATTCCAGGACTCAACCTACCTCTTTTTTTTTTTTTGCCTTTTTGTGGCTCAGTTTTAACTACCAGACCGGAAACTACAGGAGGCAATTTGATTTATCTGATTTATCACAGTATCATCCATGTCTAACATAATATACAATAAATGTTTACAGATTAAGTATTTGAATCAATGAATGGGTAAAATAAAATTCTCAAGAGCAAAGGAGAAAGCACTGAGAAGAGAAGAGGCCAACTTGGGGAGGCTTCCAGAGAAAAGCAGAGCAGGTCTCTAGTCATTTATAAGTGATTCCAAATTCAACAGTTCTAAAAACCAAAAGTCTTTCTTCTCCCATTAGGTAGTAAAGCCTCACCTGGCCTACTGTGTCTTTACTTATTCCACTTAGTGTGAGTCCTCATATGTTTTGCTGCAAAACATTAGTACCCATTATTGCAAGGTTGCCCTGGAGTACATTGAATATATTTTGTAATATACAGCATATGAATTCTGTTATCTTTCTTAAATCCAAAAAGATTCTGGACTCCAAAACATGTCTGGCCCCAAGGGTTTCACATAAAGAATGATGGCCCAGGATTTGAACTGTCTTAGAGGATGAATAGGATCCCAATAGGCAGAACTGTACAAGAACAGAATGTGCAACGGCAAAGCAGCCAGTGTAACAAAGAGTAGTAATTTGTCTGAAGTCATCAGAAGGCAGAATCTTTAAATTTATGGGAAATTCATGCTGGAAAGACGTTTTGAGTCTGATGGGGTCTTGAACATCAGGCTAAGGAGGCTAAACTTTATTCTGCAGGTGATGGGAAACTAGCAAATTGATTTTCTTTTTCTTTTTGAGGCAGGGTCTTGCTCTGTTGCCCAGGCTGGAGTGCAGTGGCATGATCACGGCTCACTGCAGCCTTAACCTTTTGGGCTCATGTCATCCTCCTGCCTCAGCCTCCTGAGTAGCTGGGACTATGGGTGTTCGTCACCACTCCCATTTACTTTGTTAAATTTTTTTTTTTGTAGAGATGAGGTTTTCCTGTGTTGCCCAGGCTAGTCTCAAACTCCTGGGCTCAAGCTGTCCTCCCACATGAGCCTCCCAAAGTGCTGGGATTACAGGTGTGAGTCACCACACCCAGCCAGCAAAGGATTTTTAACAGACAAATGAGAGCAGGTAAAGCAGATGTGATGAGTGGGAAGCAATCTGTACTTAGCTTCTTAGTTATGTGACATTTAATTGCTCTGAGCCTCGATTGCTTCATCTGAAAAGTGAGGATAATTTAAAATGAAAATCAAATGAAAAACGCATGTGAAAATTTTTTCTAAAATGTAAAATTGTTTTAAGATATAAAGTGTCATTATTAACTGATAATGAATACTGAAGAGTAGGGAGTGGGGCAGGGTTTAGGAGTTGAATGTTCCCTGTGCTGAGTTTGTGTATTATCTAAGAGGCAATGTTCAATAGGCAGGTGGCAATGTGGTTCTGGAAATAGGTAAGAGCCAGAGTGACAAGAATTGGCAGCTGTCTGCATAGAGGAATGAGTGGAGGATACAAGAGTTGATGCATTGTGCCTTAAAGCAACTGGGATTAGTCATAAAAAGGCCCCTCCTAAACATCAAAAAAGGAGGAAGTGTCCCTTTTTTCATTTACATGAACTGTGACATTTGTGTTTCCAAATTTTAGTTTCTTTTGAGAGATGGGTAAGGAAGTAATAACTTAAAAATATAAAATCTTTGAAAGGATATACTATGAAAAAGCTGGAACACTGAACAGGGCAAGCCCTTCATGCAGAGCATTTGTTGCTAAGTCAGTTGCATTTTATTGAAAAAATGTATTATAGGAAGTCACTGGATAATAAAGACATTGTTGGAATTTGTATCTGTATTTATTTCCCCGAGTGAAAGTACTGAGGGTTTGGTTTGCTTCTGAACTCTCTTTTCTTTCAACTTCTTTTTAAATTTTTTCTTCCAAACTACATTTGTAAGAACACATTGAAATTTAACAGATTGTGATAACTGGAAGGACTCTTACATATCAAATCCCAGCCATTTTATAGATGGCGATCAAGGTCTAGAGATGGGGTGTAGCTTGCCCATTATCACACCATTAGTCAGTATAAGAAAATGGTCTCATAGCCAACTAAAGCCTTCTCCATTTACAACAGTGCCAGAATCTATTGTGCAGCTGGAGAGGAAAGCATGAGTTTGGATAAAAAGAAACAGATGATGTCAATCATCCTCTTCCCCAAACCAATGAGGAGGCAGGTGTTTCCCTTTTTTTCCCTGTATCTTCCAGCCTTACCTGGCACATCACATGACCACGCTTCTAATTGATTCTTTTCAGCCTAGTTGCTACTTTCTTCTGAACAGCTTCTCCATGTCCAGGTGCCCACCCCTCCCAGATCCAACACAACCACCTGATAGCAACAATGATGTTCTAGAGGGGACATCTAGGAAAATCCTAGTGCATCTTCATCTCCTGCTATCAAAAGATGTATGCTTAGCAGTGACGTATTCTGTCCCACACTGCTCTGATGTGAATATTGGAGGCTCAGGGTTCCACATGCATGATGATAACAAGTTCAACCAGTGTCCCTGAGGATGGATACAGAGAGATTTGGGCTGTCTGGTAGGATGAATGAACGTGTCTGTGAGAGACCCATCCTGGTGGGAGAGACTGGGCTGATCCTAATCAGGAGAGCATGTGACAACTGGTGTGCAGTCATGAGAGGCAAGTCTCAAAGATCCACAATCACGCAGGGAGGCGTAGCAAGATGGTGGAATAGAAGGCTCCACCAATCATCCCCCTCCCCCAACCCTGGCAAGGACACCAAATTAACACCTATCTACAAAGAAACAACATCTTCATAAGAACCAAAAATCAGGTGAGGACTCATAATACCTAGTTTTAATTTCATGTAGCTGAAAGAGGAAAAAAAAATACAGAAAAAACCATTCTGAATCACCAGTGCCACCCCCTGTCCCACACACCAGCAGCAACGGTATGGTGCTGAGAGCTTGTCTCTGGGCATTGAGGGAGGGAGAACACAGCAATTATGAGAAATTGAACTCAGTGCTGTACTGTTAAAGCAGAAAGGAAAACAGAACCAAACTCAGCTGACACCCACCCATAGAGGGGACATTTAAATCAGCCCTAGCCGGATGGAAATTGCTGATCCTAGTGGTCCAAACTTGAGTGCCCACACACCTCGCCACTGAGGGCTACAGTGCTCTTGTCTCCAAGTAAACTTGAAAGGCAGTCTAGGCCATAAGAACTGCAATTCTTAGGTGAGTCCTTGTGCTGAACTAGGCCCAGAGACAGTGGACTGGGGTGGACATACAACATACTGAGACACCAGCTTGAATAGCGAAGGGAGTGCTGGCATCATTCCTCCCCTAACCCCAGGCCTCACAGCTCACAGCTGCAAAAGAGACCCCTTCCTTTTGCTTAAGGAGAGGAGAGGAAAGAGTAGGGAGGTCTTTGAGCTGCCACAGCAGGATAGGGCACCAGGTAGAGTTGTGAGGCCCTAGCTCTGAGGGGACATTTCTAAACACACCCTGGGCCAGAAGGGAACCCACTGCCTTGAAGAAAAGAACCCAGTCCTGCCAGCATTCATCACCTGCTAACTGAAGAGCCCTTGGACCCTGAATAACCAGCAGCAGTGACACCCAGGTACTACATCAAGCACTTTAGTTGAGCCTCTGAGATGTGCTGGCTTCAGGTGAGACTCAGCACATAATTAGCTGTGGTGGCTACAGGGCAAAATTCCCTTTGTTGAGAAAAACAGAGGAAAAGTAAAGGAGACTTTGTCTTGTACCTTAGGTACCATCATAGCCACAGAAGAGGTAGAATACTAACTGAGCTCTTGGGGTTCCCAATTCCAGGGCTTGACTTTCAGATGGCATTTCTGGACTTTCGTTGTGCCACAGTGGAGCCCACTGCCCTGAATGGTGAGTCCCAGGCCAGGCAGCATTCACAACAAGCTGACTTAGAAACCCTGGGCCTTAAGAGAGCTTGGCTGGTAGTCTGGAAGTACTCCTCACAGCCTCAGGTGGCAGTGGCTAGAGGGAGAGGCTCTTCTGCCTTAGGAAACAGGAGGGAAGAGTGGGAAGGACTGCATCTTATGTTTTTTTGTGTGCTAGCTCAGCCATAGTACAATAATAGAACACCAGGTAGACTTCTAAGATATTTGACTCTAGTCCCTGGCTGCTGGACAACACCTCTGGACCAGCCTAAGCCCTGGGGGTACTTGCCACCCTGAAGGAAAAGACACAGTCCTAGCTGGCTTTGCCACCTGCTGATTGCAGAGGCCCAGGGCCTTAAGCAAACATAGGTAGTACCAAGGGAGCGGTTATAGCAGGCCCTGTGCAAGACTCAGCACTGTGCTGGCTTCAGTTCTGACCCAGCACTGTGCTGGCTTCAGTTCTGACCCAGCACAATCATAGTGGTGGTGGCCGCAAGGGTGCTTGTGTCATTCGAACCCCAGCTTTAAGTGGCTTAGAACAGAGAGACGACTGTTTGTTCGAGAGAGAGTAAGGGAAGAGAACAACAGTCTGTGCCTGGTAATCCAGAGAATTCTTCCAGATCTTGTCCAAGACCATCAAGGTGGTACCTCTACAAATCTGCAAGAATCACAGTGTTACTGGACTTGGGGTGCCCTCTAAAGCAGATACAGCTTAGATCACAACACCCAAGTCTTTCAAATATCTGGAAAGCCTTCCCAATAAGGACTACTACAAATAAGTCCAGGCAGTGAAGACACCAATAAATACCTAAGCCTTCAATGCCCAGATACTGAAGAACATCTACTAGCATCAACAACATGCAGGAAAACATGGCATGACCAAATGAACTAAATAAGACACTAAAGACCAATCTGAGAGAAACCGAGAAATGTGACCCTTCAGACAGAGAATTCAAAATAGCTGTGTTGTGGAAACTCAGAGAAATTCAAAATAACACAAAGAAGAAATTCAGAATTCTATCAGGTAAATTTAACAAAGACACTGAAATAATCCAAAAGAATCAAGCAGAAATTCTGGAGCTGAAAAATAAAATTGGCATATTGAAGAATGCACCAGAGTCCTTTAATAGCAGAATTAATCAAGCAGAATAAAGAATTAGTGAGCCTAAAGACAGGCTAATTGAAAATACACAGAGGAGACAAAAGAAAAAAAGAATAAAAAACAATAAAGCACACCTACAGGATCTTGAAAATGGCAAATCTAAGAGCTATTGGCCTTAAAGAGGAGGTAGAGAAAGAGATAAGGATAGAAAGTTTATTCAAAGGGTTAATAACAGAGAACTTCCCAAACCTACAGAAAGATATAAATATCAAAGTACAAGAAGGTTATAGAACACCAAGCAGATTTAACCCCAAAAAAGACTACCTTAAGGAATTTAATAATCAAATTCTCAAAGGTCAAGGATAAAGAAAAGATTCTAAAAACAGCAAGAGAAAAGAAACAAATAACATACCATGGAGTTTCAATACATCTGGCAGCAGACTTTTCAGGGGAAACCTTATAGGCCAGGAGAGAGTGACATGACATATTTAAAGAGTTGAAGGAAAAAAAATTCATCCTAGAATAGTATCTCCAGTGACAATACCCTGCAAACATGAAGGCGAAATACTTACCCAGATAAACAAAAGCTGAGGGATTTCATTAATACTAGACTTGTCCTACAAATGTTAAAGTTATTTCTTGTAGGACAGGTCAGAAATAAAAGGACATTAATGAACAATGAATAATCACCTGGAGGTACAAAACTCACTGGTAATGGTAGGTACACAGAGAAACACAGAATATTATAACACTGTAACCATGGTGTGTAAACTACTCTTATTCTAAGTAGACTAAACAATGAACCAATCAAAAATAACTACAGCAATTATCTAAGACATAATACAATAACATATAATTATACACAACAAAAAGTTAAAAAGCAGTGGGACAAAGTTGAGGTATAGAGTTTTTATTAGTTTTATTTTTGCTTGTTTGTTTATGCAAATAGTGTCATTCTCAGGTTAAAAGAATGGGTTATAGGACAGTATTTGCAAGTCTCATGGTAACCTCAAACCAGTAAACAGAATGGATACACAAAAAATATAAAGCAAAAAAACTAAATCATACCATCAGAGAAAATCACCTTCACTAGAGGAAGACAGGAAGGAAAGAAGGAAGGAAGAGAAGATTACTAAATAATTAGAAAACAAATAACAAAATGGCAGGAGTAAGTCCTTATCAATAACACATTGAATGTAAATGAACTAAACTCTCCAATCAAAAGACATAGACTGAATGGATGAAAAAACAAGACCTATTAATTTGTTGCCTACAAGAAACACACTTTACCTATAAAGACACACATAGACTGAAAATAAAGGAATGGGAAAAGATATTCCATGCCAATGGAAACCAGAAAAGAGCAGGAGTAGCTACATTTGTATCAGATAAAATAGATTTCAAGACAACACCTATGAGAAAAGACAAAGAAAGTCACTATATAATGATAAAGGAGTCAATTCAGCAAGAGGATATAACAATTTTGAATATATATGCACTGAACACTGGAGCATCCAGACATACAAAGGAAATATTATTAGAGGTAAAGAGAGAGCTAGGCTCCAATACAATAATAGCTGGAGACTTCAACACCCCATTTTCAGCATTGGACAGATCTTCCAGACAAAAAGTCAACAAAGAAACATCAGACTTAATCTGCTTTAAAGACCAAATGGATCCAATAGATATTTACAGAACACTTCATCCAATGGCTGCAGAATGCACAATCTTTTTCTCAGCACACGGATCATTCTCAAGGACAGAACATATGTTAGGTCATAAAACAAGCCTTAAAACATTCAAAAAATTGAAATAAGGTCAAATGTCTCCTCTGACCACAATGGAATAAAACTACAAATTAATAACAAGAGGAACTTTGGAAACTATACAAATACATGGAAATTAAACAATATGCTCCTGAATGACCAGTGGGTCAATAAATAAAGAAGAAAATTGAAAATTTGCTTGAAAAAAATGGTAATAGAAACACAACATATCAAAACCAATGGGATACAGCAAAACCAGTACTAAGAGGGAAGTGTATAGCTTTAAGTACCTATATCAGAAAAGAGGAAAAACTTCAAATAAACAATCTAATGATACATCTTAAGGAACTAGAAAAGCAACAGCAAACCAAACCCAAAACTAGTAGAAAAGAAATATAAAACTCAGAACAGAAATAAATGAAATTGAAATAAAAAACCAAAAAAGTTATTTTTTTAAAGTTAAACAAAATTGATAAACCTTTAGCAAGACTAAGAAAAAAAAGAAAATACCCAAATAAATAAAATCAGAAATGAAAAAGGGGACATTACAACTGATACTGAAGAAATTCAAAAGATCATTAGTGGCAACTATGAGCAACTATATGCCAATAAATTGGAAATTCTAGAAGAAATGATCAAATTCCTAGACACATACAATCTATCAAGATTGAACCAGGAAGAAATCCAAAACCTGAACAGACAAATAACATTGAGGCTGTAATAAAAAGTGTCCCAATAAAGAAAAGCCTGGGTCCTGTTCACTTCACTGCTGAATTCTACCAGACATTTGAAGAAGAACTAATACAAATCCTATTCAAATTATTCTTAAAAATAGAGGAGAAGGGAATACTTCCAATCTCATTCTATGAGGCTAATATTACCCTGATACCAAAAGCAGACAAATGTACATAAAAAATATAGGACAATATTCCTGAAAATATTGATGCAAAAATCCTCAACAAAATATGAGCAAACCAAATTCAACAACATATTAGAAAGATCATTCATCATGACCAAGTGGGATCCATCCCTGAGATGCAACTATGGTTCAACATACACAAATCAATCAATGTGGTACTCATATAAACAGAATGAAGGATAAAAACCTTGTGATCAATTCAACTGACATTGAAAAAGTATTTGATAAAATTCAACATTGCTTTATGATAAAAACCCTCAAAAAACTGTGGATAGAAGGAACATAACTCAACATAATAAGAGCCATATATGACAGACACACACCCAGTATCATATTGAATGGGAAAAACTGAAAGCCTTTCCTCTAAGGTCTGGAACATGTCAAGGATGCCCATTGTCACCACTGTTATTCAATATAGTACTGCAAGTCTTAGCTTGAGCAACTAGGCAAGAGAAAGACATAAAGAACATCCAAATTGGAAAGAAATATGTCAAAGTATCCTTGTTTGCTGTTGATATGATATTATATTTCAAAAAATCCAAACATTCCACAAGAAAACTATTAGAACTGATAAATTTAGTAAGGTTTCAGGATACAAAATCAACATGTTAAAATCAATAGCATTTCTAGATGACAACAGTGAACAATGTAAAAAAGAAATAAAAAAGTAATCCCATTTACAATAACCACACATAAAATTAAATACCTAGGCATTAACTTAAAAAAGTGAAAGATCTCTAATATGAAAACTGTAAGTCACTGACTAAAGTAATTGAAGAGGACACCATAAAATGGAAAAATATTCCACGTTTCATAGATTGGAAGAATCAATATTGTTTAAATGTCTGTACTACCCAAAGCAATCTACAGATTTAATGCAGTCTCTATCAAAATGCCAATGACATTCTTCATATAAATAGAAAAAAATCCTAAAATTTATATGAAATCACAAAAGACCTAAAATAGCCAAAGCTGTCCTAAGCAAAAGAACAAAAGTGGATGAATCACATTACCTGGCTTCAAATTATACTACAGAGCTATAGTAATCAAAACAGCATGGAATCTGCATTAAAAACAGACACATAGACCGATGGAACAGAATACAGAACCCAGAAGCAAATCTATCACCTACAGTGAACTCATTTTTGACAAAGGTGTCAAGAACATACACTGAGGAAAAGACAGTCTCCTCAATAAATAGTGCTGGGAAAACTGAATATCCATATGAAGAAGAATGAAACTAGACCCTTATCTCTCACCATATAAAAAAATCAAATAAAAATGGGTTAAAGGCTTAAATCTAAGACCTCCAACTATGAAGTCTCTACAACAAAATAGCATAGAAAATCTCTAGGACATTAATGTGGGCAAAAATTTCTTGAGAAATACCCCAGACAACCAAAGCCAAAGTGAACAAATGAAATAACATCAAGTTAAAAAGCTTCTGCATAGCAAAGGATAAAATCGGCAAATTAAAGAGACAATCCGAAGAATGGGAGGGAATATTTGCAAACTACCCATCTGACAAGGGATTAATAACCAGAATATATAAGGAGCCTAAACAACTCTACAGGGAAAAAAAATCTAATAATCTGATTTTTAAAATGAGCAGAAGATTTGAATAGACGTTTCTCAAAAGAAGACATAAATGGCAAACAGACATATGAAAATGTGCTCAACATTCATAATCAGAGAAATAAAAATCAAAACTACGCCGAGGTATCATCTCACCCCAGTTAAAATGGCTTATATACAAAAGACAGACAATAACAAATGCTGGTGAGGTTATGGAGAAAAAGAAACCCTTGAATAGTGTTGGTGAGAATGTAAATTAGTACAACCACTATGGAGAACAGTTTGAAGGTTCCTCAAAAAACTAAAAATTGAGCTACTATATGATCCAGCAATCCCATTGCTGGGTATATACCCAAAAGAAACTGAATCAGTATTTTGAAGACATACCTGCATTCCTATGTTTATTGCAGCATTGTTTACAATAGCTAAGATTGGGAAGCAACCTAACTGTCCATCAACGGATGAATGGATAAGGAAAATGTGGTACATATACATAATGAAGTACTATTCAACCATAAAAAAGAATGAGATCCAGTCATTTGCAAAAATATAGATGGAACTGGAGATCATGTTAAGTGAAATAAGTCAGGCACCAGAAAGACAAACACTGCATGTTCTTACTTATTTGTGGGATCTAAAAATCAAATCAATTTAACTCATGGTCACAGAGAGTAGACTGATGGTTGCCAGAGGTTGTCAAGGATAACAGGGGGCTGGGAGGGAGGTAGGGATGGTTAATGGGTATGAAAAGTAGAAAAAATGAATAAGACCCACTATCTGGTAGCACAAGAGGGTGACTATAGTAAATAATAATTTAATTGTACATGTTAAAATAACTTAAAGAATGTAATTGGATTGCTTTTAACTCAAAGGATAAATGCTTGAGGTGATGGTTTAAAAAAAGATCCATGATTAAATGCCACTGCAAGGAAAGAGAGGACACAGCCTACACAAATACAGCAGGATGGGCGAAACTTCTGGAGTTACCTTCAGTGTGGTCACCAAAGAAACATTTACAACAGATTTAGGCAGAACTCTGGAGAAACACAGTGAAGGCCTGCTTGAGTGGCCAAAGGAAGACAGAAGAATGAGCAATTGAAGGATGGCTCAGAAATAGAGCTCCTGACTTTAATTTGCTATCTTGAGGGTTTCTCTTTCATGGGCCTTGCGACTATTCTTAACGCAGCGGAAGAAAGTGAACAGAAACCTATTGTATTACTCAGGGTTCTCTAGAGGGACAGAACTAATAGGATAGATGTACACATACAGGTCCCACAATAGGCCATCTGCAAGCTGAGGAGCAAGGAAGCCAGTCCAAATCCCAAAACTGAAGAACTTGGAGTCCAATGTTCGAGGCCAGGAGCATCCAACATGGGAGAAAGATGTAGGCTGGGAGGCTAAGCCAGTCTAAACTTTTCATGTTCTGCCTACATTTTATTCAGGCTTCACTGGCAGCTGATTAGATTGTGCCCACCCAGATTAAGGGTGGGTCTTCCTTTCCCAGCCCACTGACTCAAATGTTAATCTCCTTTGGCAACACTCTCACAGACACACCCAGGATCAATATTTAGCAACCTTCAATCTAATAAAATTGACACTCAGTATTAACCATCACACCTATCAATGTTTCTCTTTTTTCTCATCCGATCTCCTTTTCAAGCAATAATCAAAGAAAGTCTACCACAGGTGGCTGGGGCGGATTGAGTTTACTCTTCAGGTTACACAAAAATCAGTGCTGAAACTAAGCCATTATTAGTATGACGCTTCCAACTGCTGGGCCAAGTAGAGCAGGCCCACTCTGCAACTATGTTCATTTCCACATATTACACACATGTCACCTGCCCCCACATACTTTTTACATATGCATATACATGTATTTGCAGGTCATATAATAAATCATTCATTCATTTACTTCATCAATATGTATTTAGTAGCCAAGTGCAGTGGCTCATACCTGTAAATTCCAGTGCCTGGAGAGGCTGAGGTGGGAGGATCACTTGAGCCCAGGAGTTCGCGGCCAGACTGGGGAACATGGAGAGACCTTGTATTTACAAAAAATATAAATAAAAAAAAATACCCGGGCATGGTGGTGCACACCTATAGTCCTAGTTACTTGGGAGGCTGAGGGGAAAGGACCACTTGAGCCCAGGAATTCAAGGCCGCCACAAGCCATCATCACATGGCTGCACTCCAGCCTGGGCAACAGAGCAAGAGCAAGACTCTGTTTCAAAATGTATGTGTATATGTCTGTGTATATGTATGTGTATGTGTGTGTGTGTGTGTGTGTGTGTGTATATATATATATTTTTAGTGAAATATACTGGATGCTCAGAATACAAAAAAGAAGTCCTAGCTGAATATTTACTATGCTGTATTTCCGTCTTAAAGAAACTTAGAGGGTTTTTGTTGTTGTTTCTTTGTTTTTTGTTTTGTTTTTAATTGCCTTGATGGACTAATGGAATTAAGCCCTTAATTACCTACTGGTCTTTATTTTTTTAACTAAGAGTGTCCTTTGTCACATTTCACAATTTCAGGTAGGCCCCTTACTTTGTCCAAAGTTGGTTTAGTTTTGCATTTTCCAAATTGCTTTGTCAGTGCTGTAATGAATTTTCCTTCCTTTGTAGAAATATCAGTCTCTGTGAAACTTCCCCTGCTTTTGCCCATCTCAGTATTAATGACCTCAATATTATTTATCACTAGGAATTTCTTCCTCAATGCCCCATAAACACCCCAGACATTGCATTTCACCCACTTGATTGACATGCATTTGCTTCCATGTCAATTGTGAAAATTAATTTCCCTCTAAGCTTCAGTGCTTATTCCAGGGTTTGTCACACAGTGGGTCCTCAGTTACTGTGGTCCTGAATAAATTTAATTAGGGACAAATGTACTTGCTCTATTGAAGTCATTGCCTAATTCGAAAGAGCAAATCAGGTAGTCTTGGGGACAGACATATTGTGCCAGCTTGCTCATCACCTCAAAGTGTGGGAAGGTCCTGAGTCTCGGTATAAGAACCTCGAAGAGATGTAAGACCTAGCAGCTATTGATGTTTTGAGCCTCAGTCTTAGTCATCATGGGAAGGACCCCAAATGAGCCCCAGACCAGAGTGAGTGGAATGGGAGGATGTTAATGTGTAGGCTGGATGAATTAGACAGGCCTGGTTTGCTTCATATTCAGCCTGATCCAGTTTCCATCATCTTAGAAAAATAGGACAAATATTTAGGCAATGTTGCAATCCAAATAAAACAAAAATGTTTTGTGATGTATGTGGGGTCAGTGAAGGAGCATATAGAGTGCATACCAAATGCCCATCTGGGGGATTGTTCGCGGGAGCAGCAAGATGTCTTGGAAGACTTGGCAAGAAGACAGCTAAGAGCTGTGTGCAGCCCATCCATGCACCACAATTCTGTTTCTCGGCTTATGTAACACAGTGGAAACAAGGTCCTTGCCTTCCTCACAGAGGAGAGCAAGGCTGAAAGGCATGAGTAGGAATCGCTTTGGCACTACTTAGAATTCCTGCCACTCCTTACTGCTTCTAATAAAATCCACAAGCTGGCAGTTTGTTTACCATCTCACAAAAGGCGATCTCACCAGAGAACAGTACATGGCCAATCTAACATTTCCTTTGCTTTAACTTGGTAAATGTTAGGAACCTGAAATGAATCAGAGAAGCAAGAGCTTAATTAGACACATATTGTTCCATCAACTCATTGTTTATTCAATGTGGCTCATTCAAACGCAGGGAGAAAAATACTGAAAGGCAACCAAACAAAAGCAATCCTCCCTCTCCTCTCCCTCATTCATTCCATTGTACTTTTACAGAAGCCATGAGTGAAACAGAAGAGGGGCGAGAAGTGTGTTTTCTTGACTACAAGGAAATACACTGAGCTGTGTTCAACAGTAGAGTTGAGCAGTAGGCACATGGTGTTTTATTTTTTTTCTCCTGTTATCCTTTGTGTTTTTTTAAAGATTTATTTATTGTGAGATGATATATGTACATAGATAAAGTGATTTAAACTTATACGATATTTAGTGTTGTTGAAGGAATAACCACTACCCAGATCAAGAGGCCATCACCAGCATCTCAGAAGTTACCCTTCTGAATCATGATGGCTGTCTCTAAAAGCAGCAGCCCTCTGGCTCTCAGGGTCATAATTTCATCTTTACTGTTATCACTTTTCCATACCTCCTAGAACAACATGCTCTTTGTCTATTTTTTGTTTTTTGTTTTCATTTTTGTTTTTTGAAATGGAGTGTCACTCTGTCATCCAGGCTGGAGTACAGTGGCACGATCTCGGCTCACTGCAAGCTCTGCCTCTCAGGTTCAAGTGATTCTCATGCCTCAGTAGCTAGGATTACAGGCATGCACCACCATGCCTGGCCAAATTTTGTATTTTTTTTAATAGAGATGGGGTTTCACCATGTTACCCAGGCTGGTCTCAAACTCCTGGCCTCAAGTGATCTGCCCACCTTGACCTCCCAAAGTGCTGGGATTACAGGCATGAGCCACCATGCCTGGCCCTGTTTGTCAATTTTAAAGCAAGATTTGCTCTGTCCTTACTAACTTTGTGGCCACGGGCAATTAACGTCTCTGGGCTTCAGTTTTATCATCTGTAAAATGAGAAAGGGAGTTAATAATAGTACTTCCTTACAGGGTTGTTTCGAGAACTGTGTGGTGTGTGTGTATGTGTATGTATGTGTACACATATATACATGTACTGCTTAGCGTGATGCTTGACACATACGTGTGCAATATGTTAGCTATTTCATTTGTTACTGTTGTTACACCAGATAACCTCAAAGATAACTTCAGATGCCCGTGTTCTGTATTTCCACAGAAGTAACGAGCAGAGCACAGATTTCTTTGACAAAGCATGTGGCCTCCATTCTGCTTGCTCCATGTATGAACTGCATAAGCATAGGCAAGTTCCAAGGCTTTCTGAGCCCCAGTTCCCTCCTCTGTAAAAGGGGAGCAGTCATAGCTCTGCCAAGTGGTGGCTGGAGGGACCGTGGGGTAAGCGACGTAAAAAGCATAGCATGATCTTGGGATCCAAATGGCCTGGGTGCCCTCCTTGCTCCTCGGCAAGCTACTTAATCCCGGTGAAAATTTGTTTCCTTTTGATAAAATAGGCCTAACGATACCTGCTAAAAATTAACAGGTAAAGCTCTTGGCATAGGGCCCAGTCTGTAGTAGGGCCTCAAAGCCTTTCTTTCCTTTCTTGGCCTTTGTTCCCCTTTTGGTGAAACGGAGAAAGTGGTGTCAGTTTTTTGAACTCATAAAATTGTTATAAAGATCAGATAAGACAATGGACAGGAAATCACTTTTTAAATTGTAGTGGCATGACAATAAAAACTCAAGTTAGTACCTAAGTTGCCAGGGCAGGATTTATATTGCCCAGCTTTATCTGACAAAAATGAGTATGAACAGAAACATTCAAGAGTCCTCTAAACAGTGTATTCACTCATTGATTTATTCAACAATTATTCAGTGAGCATATACTACATCAGAATTTTTGCTAGCAGGATTCTTTTAAAAAATTATTCTGATCTAGTTAAGATAGTCTTATGTCAATAATTAGAGAAAGATCGATTTAAAAATAGGTGACAGAAGAAATCGGGGTTAAGGAAAAATAAAGACAGAAAAATAAAATGAAGCCAAACATAAGAGTAACTCATGAGAACTAAGATATAATTCTATATACTGATAAAGATGGGATAAATTTGTACTCATAGGAAACAATGCAGAGAAAGACAATCAATTACTGAGTGTTTTTCAAAGTGTCATCCACGGGTCCTGCATCACCATGATCACAGATGCCTGTTTCCATCTTCTATCCCCTGGCCACCTGAAATTCCACGCCTGCTCATTGTGTCTGGGAACATTTTACAAAAGCTCTAGTGCCAATGTAGGGAGGTCCTGCTACTTGAAATTAAGGATGTAAGTAATGGTACCTATAGTAACACTTGGCAAAACTCTTTTAGAATATAATTTGGTAAATGTGGTAGAAGTGTTACCAATTTTCAAGATTTTAAAATCATATTTTTTAAGAAAGGGATTCAATCAAAAACAAAACAAAAAGGCCAAAGGATAAAGATGGCCATTGCAGTTTTATTTAGGACTGGTTATAGTGAAAACAACCTAATTATGCAAAAATGGGAAAATAATGAAGTAAACTACAGAAGAGTCTTACTTTTTTTTTTTTTTAAAACAAAACGAAACAAAAAAAAAGAACAGAGTTTCATTCTTGTTGCCCAGGCTGGAGTACAGCTGTGCGATCTCAGCTCACTGCAACCTCCCCCTTCCCTGCTTCAAGCAATTCTCCTGCCTCACCCCCTGAGTAGTTGGGATTACAGGTATGTGCCACCAAGCCAGGGTAATTTTGTATTTTTAGTAGAGATGGGGTTTCTCCATGTTGGTCGGGCTGGTCTCGACCTCCTGACCTCAGGTGATCTGCCCACCTCAGCCTCCCAAAGTGCTGGGATTACAGGGGTAGGTCACCATGCCCGGTCCAGAAGAGTCTTTCTATTAATTACTACAGAGACATAAAAATTGTAATAATGACTTCCAGTTGGCTCAGTTTCTTTCATAAAATTTGGAAGGTAAAATTGAAAATGATTGTGTGGATGTAAAATATATAAACTAAAGACTAGAAAATAAAAATAAATATGATGTTTTATTATAGATGGATTACAGATGATTTTGCTTCTTATTTTAAAAATGTGTCTTTCAGCTTGGTTTGGTTTGGTTTGGGGGTGTGTTTGTATGTGTGTGTGTGCGTGTGTGCACATGTACTTTTCTCACCGAAAATAGGGCAAGTTTATCTCATTATATATAATTAGAAGGTTAAGAATAAAACTTTATTTCTAGTCATTTCTTTCTGGACAAGGTTAAAATGAGAGTAAGCAGTGAAGGAACTAGGTAAACCTTATAACATCACTGACAGAACCAAGAAAGACCATGAAAATATAAATTCTGTTCAAGAGAGCCACAACTCTCGACTTCTCTTGGACATTTTTAAAAGCATGCTTTTTTTGGCAGCTGCATTTATCAGCATATGTGAAAATATTATCCAGCGTGCATTCTGTATTTTCAGAAATGTGACATGATAGCATCCCTTAAAGAAAGGGATGTGGTGGTGAACATCCATCAATTTTCACTTGCTGGACTCCCTGAGGCATGACCCCGTGTCATGTCAACATTTTTCCCTCCACCAGCAAAATTGGAAGATACAAAGAAAGATAGCACTGCAACATCCTGTCATCATTGCCTTCCTCTCCCTGTTCCCCAACAGCCTTCCCCTTGGTGCTGGCCAAAATGAGAGGGGGAAAATTGTTGCTCGTATTGCCTTTTTATTTCAGGGAAATAATGTCAAAGATAAACAATACTTACAGATTTAACCCAAATGTTAGTCATAAAATGAACTTCCAATGCTTGGATGTGTAATAAGGCACCTAGAGCCAAGTTAGTACTGTCAACAGAAATCCCATCCAACTTTCTAAACCGTCTTCATCTGAATGAGGCACAGCTCTCAGGATACTATGAGGGGTAACCCCAAAAAACAAATCAAAGGGAGCATTTGCCTAGGTTTTATACTGCTAGATCCTAATCTGCATTTCTGCTATGGCAAGAGAGCTTAGAGTTCTCTGGAGGATGGTATGGGTGGAGTGGGGACCCTTACTGGAGCTTCCTTTCCAGAAAGAATAAAGGATTTGCACTGGACTCCTTTCAAGACCAACACCCTATATGAAAGGCAACTGAAGCTCTCTTTCTTGAACTACTGAAATATTTGACTACTTGATAGTTATGTCTAATTGAGGATGGTGCAAGGAAAAGACACATACTGGGAACTGTGAGGTCTCAGTATTTCCAAACCTGGGGTGGACAACAGGGTTTACAGAAACTGAAAGCTTTGCTCAATTTTCTTGGGGCAGCAGCCTGAGCTGAAGTGACTGCCTTTTCCCTAATTAACGGGGCTGTTATAGCTCTTTTCCCACAAAGAGGTTTCCATTGGCCCAATTTGCTGCCACTCAGTATAAAATGTCCCCGTTGGTCAAAGTTCCCAAGAAGACATCCGGAAGTAGTTGGCCTCTATCCAGCCCAGGGATTTTTCCAATCAGCTGTGTCCAGGAACAGAGTTAGCATTTCTCAAAACACAATGGAAGACTCATAGTCATTTCTGTAGAAAATATTCCATCTAAACACTCTTTCTTTCTAAGGAATATGGGTACAAGTCATTTTGTGGCTCCACAAACTCTCCCGAAAACCTCTTTATTGTAGACATGGTTCGATAGATATAAAAGTATGCTTAGAATTAGACCTCTGCTAGATGGGATTAAAAATTGGAAGGAAATTGGCGAGAAGTAACTGGTCAGTCCCATGTTGGAGAAAGCAAATAAATGAAGGAGACTGAAGCAGGCCCCCACATTTCCAAAGGGAGAAAGGCAAGAAGGGGACACAGGATACACAGGAAGCTTTGTATTCAGAGCTTTTATGGTAATTATCAGAGTTCTGAGGCAGGCAGCTTTACCAGAAATTAGGAAAGGAGATGACTTTTCCTCTATTTATAAAGCTGTGGTACCTGGCTACTGCCATACCTTGTGCCTGGACAAGAAACAAGATCAAATTAAAAAACAGATGCAAAAAAGGTGACCTTTGGATCAATGATTTAAACAAACACAAAGAACAAGTGAAGATGAGATGGCTTAGGGCTTCAGCTCTTTTCCTTGTCCCCTCTGACTACTGGAAATAAACATGTCCACTCACCCTGCAGCCTGTGATGTAAGGAACCAGGTGAAGAGTAAGGGGAACCTGGGCCACTCATTCACCTTTGTTCAAGGATGAATGGGAAGCAAAGGTCCTCCATTCAGCCATATGCAAGGTTGAATAAATCAATATTGGGAATGTTCCCAGTGAAATACAAATTGTAGGGATAACAATAAATAATTTAGTACTACAGAGACAAAGAAAGCACATACACTTGAGAAAAAAATGTTTTATGTATAAAAAAGGAACTGTATCTATTTTGTACTCTCAGTAAAATTCTAGAGAAACTTGGGCTATAAAGTAAAAGAAACAAGGTGAGAAAATAATAAAACAGTCAAATCCCTGTTCTAAATTTGGAAAAATCTGTCACCTATAGGAATCTCCCCCACTTAATTGCTTTCTCAGCTGTGGGTTCAGAGTCAGGCATAAATAAATGGGAGCCGGATAAAATAAGAAAATTCTAGAATAAAAGTAAAATGCAATCGTAGCCTTAAAATTTGCTTTAGAAGCAGTAAAGGACAAAATTGAAATTGTGTGAATTCCAGGCTGTAACGTAGAAGGCAGAGGAAAACATCTCTTGAAAAATGCAAAAGAAATACAAAGGGGGAAGTGAGAGAAGAATGATGAAAGAAAAAATGGTACATCTATAGGACAAAGAACAGTGACATTTCATTGGTGTTTCTGAATAAAACACCGGATCAAACAAAAGGGAATAAATACATAAAGTTATAATGAAAGAACTGAAGTCATCAGCATACTTAATGTGGAAAAAACATACACATTTCTGTTAAGGGAAAAACAAAGCCTGGGGAACATGGTGAGACCCCTTCTTTACAAAAAATGAAAAAAATTACCGAGGGTGGTGGTCACGCCTATAGTCCCAACTACTTGGGAAGCTGAAGTGGAAAGACTGAGCACAGGAGTTCAAGGCTGTAGCAAGCCGAGATCACACCACTGCACTCAGCCTGGGCAACTTTGAGACCCCTGCCGGTTTTGAGACCCTGTCTCAAAAAAATAAAAAATGTAAAAAGCAAGACAAAGATACACCTCTCTCAGCTTTTATTTATTTTATTTTATTTTATTTTATTTTATTTTATTTTATTTTATCTCTCTCTCATTTCACTTGTTTCCTTTTATCCCTACATCCAAGTCCCAGTCCTCTCTCTCCATACAGATTTTTTTTTTTAGCTTTATTAAGGGGATAATTTATACACAGTAAAATTTACTGTTTTGAAATATACAAGTTGGCCGGGCGCGGTGGCTCACACCTGTAATCTCAGCCCTTTGGGAGGCCGAGGCGGGCGGATCACAAGGTCAGGAGATCGAGATTATCCTGGCAAACACGGTGAAACGCTGTCTCTACTAAAAAACATACAAAAAATTAGCCAGGCGTGGTGGCGGGCGCCTGTAGCTCCAGCTACTCAGGAGGCTGAGGCAGGAGAATGGCATGAACTCAGGAGGCGGAGCTTGCAGTGAGCCGAGATCACACCACTGCACTCCAGCCTGGGCGACAGAGTGAGACTCCGTCTCAGAAAAAGAAAAAAAAGAAATATACAAGTCAATGGGTTTTGACAAATGCACACAGTCATGTGGCCACTAACAAAATCAAGATAGAGTACACCTCAATTACCCTCCAAATTCTCTTCTTCTCCTGTGCAGCCAATTCACTCCCCTACTCTGGCTCCTGAAAGCTGCTGTTGTGCTTTTACTTGCTACAGATTAGCCTTTTCCAGATTTAATTTACGTGGACTCATAGAGCATGTAGCGTTTTGTGTCTACTGTCCTCCATTTAATAAGATGCGTTTGGGGTTGGCACAGGTTGCCGTATCAGTAATTAAGGGATCCCTTTTTGCTCTCCATCATGTTTGTTGTTCCTTGTTTCGTGGACAGCACCCCACTCTCTTTCCTTCTACGTCATGGCATTCACCCTGGGTTACAGGCAACCACCTCTTCATCGAGTCTATTGATCCCCTGCCCCCAATTCCCCACCCTTTCTGGTAAATCCCTGCCTTTCCTTTACTACATGGCTCAAAAATCTCTCTCCTGGCCGGGCGCGGTGGCTCACGCTTGTAATCCCAGCATTTTGGGAGGCCGAGGCGGGCGGATCACGAGGTCAGGATATCGAGACCACGGTGAAACCCCGTCTCTACTAAAAAATACCAAAAAAAAAAATTAGCCGGGCGTGGTGGCGGGCGCCTGTAGTCCCAGCTACTCGGAGAGGCTGAGGCAGGAGAATGGCGTAAACCCGGGAGGCGGAGCTTGCAGTGAGCCGAGATTGCGCCACTGCACTCCAGCCTGGGCGACAGAGCGGGACTCCGTCTCAAAACAAACAAACAAATAAATAAATAAAAAATAAAAAATCTCTCTCCTTATTGAGGCTCCCCAAATTCTCACACATGCCTTCTTCCATAAGCTTGTGCCCTGGGTTCCCTCTTTTACTGCAGTTATCATAAGTTGTTTCCGTGCCGGTTTCTTTACCAGGCTGTGGCTGTGCTCTGTCCCTGAATCCCCCACTGTGGCACAGTAAATGAACACAGCACGCCTTGCCCTGTGTGGCTGTTCCTGAGTGTTCACCGTGACTTCTGAATGTGGCTTTGGACAGAAGTAGTCAGATGAAGAACTTGAGACCCAGAGATGTAGAATCTTGCTCAAAATCACACAGAAACCCAGATCATCATTCTTGCACATATAATCCAGGACATCTTCCAGGAGCATAACTTTATCTCATTTGTCCTTAAAGAGAATTGGGTGTTGGCCAGTAAGAGTTGAGAAGAAGCAGTGAAGGAGCAGAAGAAAAATGTCTTTGAGCACAGGCCTGAATAGGTCACCCTAGGTTTTGTTGGTGGTAAGAGGTAGTGAAGCATGTAGTCATGGATTAAACAGTTTTTCTCAACCAGGGTTTGGCAAGAGAATTAAGCCCAATTGCCCTAAGACATCCATTGTTTGTAGTGAATGAACTTCTCCCCAGTGTATCTAGAATGCCCTAGATGCAACCTTGGGAGAATGGAGATAATAGCTATTCAGATTATGTTTTTTTTTTTTTTTTTTTTTGAGGCAGGGTCTCACTCTATTGCCCAGGCTGAGTGTAGTGGCATGATCTCAGCTCACTGCAGTCTTGACTTCCCAGGCTCAAGCAATCCTCACACCTCAGACTCCAGAGTAGCTGGGATTACAGGCAAGCACCACCACGCCCAGCTGATTTTTGTATTTTTTGCAGAGATGGGTTTTTGCCATGTTGCCCAGGCTGGTCTCGAACTCCTGGCCTCAAGTATTCAGGCCAACTCGGCCTCCCAATGTTCTGGGATTACAAGCCACCGTGCCCGGCCTCAAATTATTTTCTTTATTTTGTGGTTCTAATGAGAAAGCCCAGTCAGGAAGAAGAGCCTAGAGGGATGAGTTAATAACAGAACAAAAATAATGAATCAAAAAAGCCAGGAACCTATAGCTAGGAGACCCTGGTTTGAGGCCCAGTTTTAATATTCTATGACATTAACTTCTCTGAGCCTCAATTTCCTCATCTATTAAATCTGATAATTACCACTGCTGACCTCACAAGGTGTGTTCCAAATGAGATAACATTTCTGAAAGTGGTTTGTAATCTGTCCCATATGATTCAGATGTAAGCACTGTCCATGAACTAGAAGGAATCTCAATGATTAGGCCAACAGCCAACTCCCAAACAACTCTGTTAATGACCAGGAAAATTTCACACACCTTCTGATTTCTTCCCTCCAATCTGACAACTCCTATAACACTTTCACGTCTGAATACATATTTCTGCCTTAAACCAAATACTGAGAGATGACAGATTTACCTTCTTCCTTGTTGAGGGAAGCAATGAAAATGGGGAAAGAGAGCTTATTTGCTTATCTTGGGAGGTGTAGCCTGTTAATGAGCAGTTACTTTGTCAAAGGCAGAGAGGGCATTGTACATTGGAAAGGTTAACCACAAAAGGCAAGGCCACCAGATAGAGTTGAAAGGTTGTGTCCTACACAAGGGTACTCAGCCAAGACAGTGAGAGGGCACAGAAAACCAGCCCATATTCCTCTTGACAAGCCATGTGCTCTAACTTAAGGCCACATGCTCTCAGAGGAAGGGAAAAAGAGTTGCCTTTTTCTCTGGACAAAGGTGCCACCTGCTACCAAGACTTAACCCTTAAGGTGGTGTGGTCCACTCAGTGGCTGGAGGGCGGGAGGCAGGGAACACACATCATTTTATTTTACAAAAATGCATTATGGCTCCAACAAAAGCCATGAATTAGGGCTGGGCATGGTGGCTTATGCCTGTAATCCCAACACTTTGGCAAGCTGAAGCAAGAGGATTGCTTGAGGCCAGGAGTTTGAGACCAGCCTGGACAACATAGCAAGATCCCATCTCTAAGTAAATAAATAAATAAAAAGACATAAATCTGTGGGAAAGAGACAGAGAAAGTTGAACAGAGACTTTAACAGTATTCCCTGGCTTCCAGTTGGTAGCTCAAAATCAGCATGCTGAAATTTTTACACCATGGAAATAGGCAAAGGCTATAGATCAGGGGTCCCCCTCTTACCCTTTGGAGAGGCAGTTGTTAAATATTTGCCACCACTGAATTAAAAAGCAGGCTCTAAGAGGAAGATGAGAACTAAAATGTATAAAGCACTTTTGGTGTGATCCCTGACACTCATGAAACCTTGTGATACAGTTATTATTACCTGGCATTATAGAGCAAGTAGCTGAAAGTTTTAGAGAAGTTAAATTATTATCTCAAGGTTCCACCCAGTTAGAAAGAGGCAGAACTTGGACTCAGATTCAGCTTTTTCTGGCTGACTCTGAAGCCCATGGTCTTTTCACCACACTATGTGGTTTTGCTAAAACCCCAAGCCCGTGATTCTGAGATGGCTCACCGACAGCACTTGCTTATCACATTAATTCTCCTTAGCGTTTTTATTTCCCCCAGTGACATTCAGGCATTTTAAAGGCCACTGCGGCACTTCCAGCACATTCATCAGACTTGCTCCCATGGCTCCAATGTCAGCATCCCCGTTAAGATTCATCTTCAAAGAAGCCATCTGAGAGTCAACCAAGTTGGAGTTCAGTAACCACTCTGCGCTTTCTGACATTGGGAAGATATATTACTGTACTTGGGTGACTGCAATGTTTAGAACAGCTTTGGAAGAGTATTGTATCAATTATATTGTCCCTGTGGGAGCCCTATTAACATTAAAATGTCTTATGAGATGAGCTAAACACTTGCACAAAGAAAACCTTTCATATGAGGGCTTCTTCAAATTTATAGTTGTTAAAGCAAAAAAAAAAAAAAAAATCACCTTGCCTCTCCCTTTGCACATTACACAAGGATAGATGACTCTTCTTAGACTATTTTAAGCAAATTATCTTAGAAAATGAGAACCCATCTCAGAATATATTACTTCAGGCCAAAGGCAACACCGTGTAGGAGGAGACAGCACGGATTAAAATCACACACATTATCTGGGTTCAGATTCTGGCTCTCCTACTTAGGATATCAACAAAATGACGACAATTGTAGTAATAATTTAACAAGCAAAAATTAGGGACCAGGGGCTTTCTATAGTCCAAGTTGTTTAAATTTCCACCGTAACAGTGCAACGGGTATATTATTCTGACTTTAAGTATGGGGAAACCAAGGTTAAAAGAGGTTAAGTACAATTGCAACAAAAGCAAAAATGGACAAATGGGATCTAATTAGAGTAAAGAGCTTCTGCACAGCAAAAGGAAACTATCAAGAGAGTGGACAGACAACCTACAGAATGGGAGAAAATTTTTGCAAAGTAGGCATCTGACAAAGGTCTAATATCCAGCATGTATAAGGAACTTAAACAAATTTACAAGGAAAAAAAAAACACAATTCTATTAAAAAGTGGGCAAAGGACACGAACAGACACTTTCAAAAGAAAACATACATGTGGCCTACAACCATATGAAAAACAGTTCAACATCACTGATCATTAGAGAAATGCAAATCAAAACCACAACAAGGTACCATCTCACACCAGTCAGAATGACTATTATTAAAGAGTCAAAAAAATAACAGATGCTGGCAAGGTTGTGGAGTAAAAGGGATGCTTTTACACTGTTGGTGGGAGTGTAAATTAGTTCAATCATTGTGGAAGACAGTGTGAGGATTCTTCAAAGACCTAAAAACAAAAATACCATTTGACCCACCAATCTCATTACTAGGTATACACTCAAAGGAATATAAATCATTCTGTTATAAAGACACATACACATGTATGTTCACTGCAGCACTACTACAATAGCAAAGACATGGAATCAGCCTAAATGCCCATAAATAATAAACTGGATAAAGAAAATATGGTGCCTATATGTGACGGAATACTATGCAGCCATAAAATAAGAATGAGATTATGTCCTCTGCAGGAACATGGATGGAACTGGAGGCCATTATCCTTAGCAAACTAATGCAGGAACAGAAAACCAAATACTGCATATACTTATTTATAAGTGGGAGCTAAATGGTGAGAACACATGGACACATAGAGGGGAAAAACAGACACTGGGGCCTACTGGGGAGTAAAGGGTGGAAGGAAGGAGAGGATCAGAAAAAGTAACTATTGGGCACTAGGCTCAGTATCTGGGTGATGAAATAATCTGTACAAGAAACACCCATGACACAAGTTTACCTATATTACTAACCTGCACATGTACCCCTAAACTTAACAGTTAAATAAAAAAGTCTAAATTTAAATTTATAAATGAGGCTAAGTAAATTCAACCAGCTCAGACAAGATGGTAGGCAGCCTCTGAAATGACCCTCAATGACTTCTGCTTCTTGGTATTCACACCTTTAAGTAATTTGCTGCCCTTTTGTGTGGGCTGGACCTAGTGACTTTTAGCTAGTAAATAGAATACGGCAAAAGTGATGGGATGTAATTTCCAAGCTTAGGTTATAAAAGACAGTGACTTCCATCTTGCTTGTTCTCTCTCTTGCTCTCTCTTCCTCTCTCACTTGCTTGCTTACTCTGTTGGAGCCTGCTGCCATGTTATGAGCTGTCTTATCAAGAGACCCACGTGGCAAGGAACCGAGGGTGGCCTCTGGCCAACAGCCCATAAGGAACTAAATCCTGCCAACAACTACTGAGTGCTCTTGGAAGCAGATCTCACCTCCATTGAGCCTTGAGATGTCCATGACACCTGGGTTTCAGCCTTGTGAGAGGCCAGAGGACCCAGCTAAACTCTTCCCAGATTTCTGACCCACAGAAACTGTGAGATAACACATGTGTGTTCTTTCAAGCTGCTAAGTTTTTGAATAATTTGTTACACAGCAATAGATAATACAGGTCGTAAGACACAGAGATGAGGTTTCTAGCCAACTTTCCATCTTCAAAGCACAATCTCATTTTCTAGCCCTAAATTAATTCTTTACAAGCCATATGACCTTGGGCGAATTACTAGAACTCTGAAATCTCTTACCTATATTAATAAAACAGGAATGATGCCCACAGCACACTGATACAGACCAGCTTAAATGAGGCGATATATCTCATTTCATAAGAAGAGATAATGCCTTTGGCTGGCCTGCTGGTTGAAATGGCAAAGATGAGAAAACAAGAAAAGGTTGCCACAGGAGAATGTCTTAATAATGTCGGCTATATACAATGGTGAGTTTTGAAAGACAGTATCCTGGGAAGCAAAAATTTGGGAGGCACAGTAGCTACATGACCATGGTCCAGGCATTCTACATCACTGATTTTATTCTCATTGGTAGAGTGATAATCATGCTCACCCCACTGGGATGTTCTGAAGGTTAATAATATGACATCATGTTTGTGCAATACTTCAGACAGGACCTACATAATAGACACTCAATAGATTCTAGCCATTATTGCAATAATTTTCAAGATAGTATTAGTTTTACTAATAAGGATGACATTTCAGGGATCTGCTTCAGGTGAGTAAAGAAGAATTTCTGGATTGAGGCCTGTAACCCTCATCATATTTTACAGTTCCTCTTTACTTCTTAAATGCATCGGCTAAGTCCAAGTATTTATACTTTGGTTCCTCATCTCAATCTCTTTTCCCTTACCTATATGTCAGATCTTTTTTCTTTTTTTTCTTTTGAGACAGAATCTCGTTCTGTCACCCATGCTGGAGTGCAGTGGCTCAATCTCGGCTCACTGCAATCTCCACCTCCCAAGTTCAAGTGATTTTCCTGCCTCAGCCTCGTGAGTAGCTGGGACTACAGGCATGCACCACCACGCCCAGGTAATTTTTTTTGTATTTTTAGTAGAGACAGTTGGTCTCAAACTCCTGACCTCAAGTAATCCTCCCACCTCAGCCTCTCAAAGTGCTGGGATTACAGGAGTGAGCCATGGCATCCAGCTATGTATCAGATCTTACTGCATAGTTTCTCTAGCAATAGCTATGCTCTACAAAAAAATTTAAAAAGAGAAAGCCTCTATTTAAATTAAGTGCTTGATTGCCTACTCAGAGATGCTTCTGAGGGATCAGGCATCAAACATCTGAGCCACTGCTCACAGCTATGACTACTATGAATAGAAAACTTGATAGAAAACACGTGGCACTTAGTAGGCACTCATGGTGATCTTCTTCACTAGCAAGAGTAATCACATCTGTCTTGTTTATTTTCATGCCTCCAACGTCTAGCAGAGGGCCTAGCTTACAGTAGGTAATCAATCAACATGTGCCATGCCAATAAATACACTGGACAAACACTATGTCTTTTTATTCTCCCTAGACAATCCCTGTTTGATTTTCTAAAAATTACTTTGTTCATCCAAAGTTTTGGTGTATAGAATTTATTGGTGTATTGGATACACATGGGGCAATTTTCCTTTTTTCCCTCCTATTATCTGCTCTTGGGTCCTGGCAAATCTGGTTAGAAAATACAAGAATTCCCTTCCCATTCACAGACTCAACATCCACTGTTTCCTAGGAAATGAAATAAAAGGAGACAAAAAAGTGAATAACAATTGAATAGCAACTACGTGTGCTTTGCTGAGTTATGTATAGGGATCTACTTAGGTACTGGAACCACTCAGGCCTAAGTTAGCCAAGGCTCATTTCTACAGCCACAAAGGGCAGTCCTACCGAAGTGTGCTGTGCCCGGTTGCCTTGTTTTTAAACCTCAGATATAATGGGGACGTAAATTTAAAGGACACTGATGAGAAAAATCACGGTTACTAAATTTTACATACCACTCACTTATTTCCCTTTGACTGGTAATCAAAATGATCTCTCATAAGACATAATCGTGTAGACCAGAACAATTTGCACAGATGATTTAGGAATGATTATTTTATGAAGGTCATAATTTCACTGATTTCTCTTTTTTGTGCATTTGTTTAATGGAATTGGGGTGCTAAGGAGTTAAAAACAGAGAAAAGACTTACTCAGTTTTTTAAAACCCAGCAAGATGTGAACCATATTTTAGAATTGGAAACAGAGCAGTTGTATTAAAAGAAAAAAACCTCACAAGACTTAGAATCTAAAATGTATGTGTATGTGTGTGCACACATGTTCTAATCCTTGCCTTCCTCTAACTCGCTGAGTAAACCTGAACAAATCACTTCATCTCCTACAACCTCAATTTCTTTATCAAATAGACAAAAGCATTCTAAATTCTCTCTGGCCCATTTGTGAATCTTAAAGGATACATTGCCCATCACAGCACCTAGCATAGCTCCAGGGACAGAGCAGGTTATGTATTCAGCCTTTGTTAAATTTGCTAATGGCAAATGAAGTCTAGCCAGAAAGTAGCATTGCATAAACCAAACATTTGAGTGGTTAATGGAAAAAGAAATAGAAATCTCCTTTTCCCCTGCATGGTTTGGATTTAGTTTGGCCCCACCATGTCTCATGTAGAAATCTGATCCCTAATGTTGGAGGTGGGATATGGTTGAAGGTGTTTGGCTCATGGGATTGGTCCCTCTTGAATGGCTTGGTGCTGTTCTCACTGAGTAAGAACTAAGACTTCTCGTTCCTAGTTCCTGAAAGAACTGATTGTTGAAAAGTTCTTGGTACCTCTTCCTCTCTCTCTTGCTTCCTCTCCTGCCATGTGACCTGTGCACGTGCTGGCTCCCCTTCCCCTTCCACTATAAGTGGAAGAAGCCTGAAGCCCTCACCAGAAGCAGATATTGAGGCCATGCTTCTTGCAGATCCTACAGAACCATGCGCCAAATAAACCTCATTTATTTATACATTACCCAGCCTCAGATATTCCTTCATAGCAACACAGACTAAGACATCTCTCTACTCCATTTTCTATTTAACATTGGATGTACTGTCATAATTAAGAGCCAGAACTTTGTGAAAGTTACTACCATAGAAGTATGGAGCAAAATTGATAAAAAACAAAATAAACAGCTATTGCATTCAAAATGTTTGTGTTATTTAAATTGAACTTCAATCCTGTGGGTTTTGCTAAGAAAAACATACTGAAAATTTCCAGTCCCTCAAAAGCAGTTTTAACTTTTCAGTAAATATTTTATGTCCTCCATTGTTAGACCTAATAGAAGTCCCAACAATTGGAAAAATTGACGCTTGGAAAACTGATAGGTTTACAATGATTCTGGTTCTTCATCCCCCAAAAGAAGTTTGATTTGTATTTCAAAGAAAGAAGAGAAGCTGCAGGCTACCAAGGGGACCTCATGCTGTTAGGCGCCCTGCTTTATTCAGAGTTGAAGTCTCTACTGTGAGTTCACCTGTTCTGACAACCCTATAAATGCTGTTGCACTCAAGGGTCTAAGAACTCAATTCTTCTGTCGCTACACACTTGTCTGAAGTGATGGCTTGAATAAACTCATATATCCTTACGAATTCGAAATCACCTTCCCAATGTGGTCAACTCTCCAGCACCTCACGTGCAAGGGCACAATGGACACTTGTCCCATTGTGTCCCATCATGTACTAAATCACTGTCACTTATCTTTTTCTTCACTAAACCTGATTCTATCTCCTCGAGAGTGGCACCATCATCCACTCAGGGAACAAGAGCCAGAAACTTGAGAAACTCACCTTTTATGCTTCTCATCTCCCTAATGCAAGTCATATCGACCTTACCTTATACATTTTCATGAGTCAAACCCATCCCCACCCTGTCTACTGTCACTGCCCAGCTTCAGGCTCACAACATCTTTTACCTGTCATATTGTAGAACATTCCTAAAAGGTCTTCCTTCATCTAGCCTTGACTGTACCAACCCATTCGCCACATGGCAGCCATAGTGATAGTCCTAAAAGGCAAGCCTGACCATGTCACCCTGCTGCCTACAATCACTGCATTGTCTCCTGGGTTGGAGGCAACGTGACTTGGCATCTTACATCTTATGTGTATTCGTGTCAGATTCTCCAGCCTCAGCTTCTATCACTCTCATCATTATAATTCTCAAATAATACTGAATTTCTTTGAGTAGCTTTCTCAACAATTCTTGCTGTTCCACAGACATGTGCCCTTTTCCTGGTGTTCCATTTCTTTGTATAGAATATCTTTTCTATACCAACTCAAGCTTCGCTTCCTTCAGGAATCCTTCAATGCACCCCACTGCCGTGGGTCCAACAATGGAGAGCATTAAAAGCATTCTGAAAAGTTAAAATTGCTTTTGAGGGAGTGGAAATTTTCAATATGTTTCCTTCCACACTCGCCTGAGGTCTGTTTTAGAGCAGATAACTAAGCAACATTGTAACCTTTTAAGAATATGGGCTCTGAGTTCAAACCCACGGGGTTAGAATCCTGTCTCTAGTAGTTACTAGCCAGTTATCAAACTATCTGGACTCTTTAAGCCCAGTCTCTTGATGTTTTAAAAGGTGATAATAATGACACTGAACTCAATGAATAATTATCAAAATTAAATGAGCTGAGACCTTAAGAATGAGAAGGAGTCAGCCATGCCAAGACTTGGAGAATGCACTTTTCATGGAGAGAAAATGGTAAGTACAAAGGCCCAGCTGATGAAACTTGGGGTACTAAATACTTTACAGCTGACAGCCCCATCCCTGCTGCAATATTCAGTCAGCCTAGGATTATAGTTTCTAAGAGAGAGCAGTAAAAGCCCCAGAATTAACATGTGGTGCTTGGCAGAACCTCATTAGCTGGGATCTGCTTCATTTCTCCTGCCCCATTTGGCTTCTTTCCAGACTCTACTATCACATTTAAGCCTCGGGTGAAACTTGAAAGCCCTTAAACCTAGTGAAAGGGCTACATTGGTAGGAACCTCAGGGATGAACTAAATGCTGAGTCCAGCACCCCTGCAAAAGCAGCTCCCTGAGGGCATTATCCAAAATGGTATGCCTTTAGATGAACACTGCAAAGCGCATACATTCAGAGAATGTGGACTTCTTGTCAAACTTGACAGCAGGTTTATTTCAGCATGAGATGCATTTGCCAGATGAACAGAGACTCAACGATCGTGCTGGTTCTAAAAATGGGTTTTGCTTAATAGTAGAGAAATAAAATGATTTATGAGTTTGTCAGGGAACGGATGTGGCCTTTTGGAAAAAAAATCCTCCCAGCTCCAGAGTGTCATGAATTGCAAATGAACCAATGGGTGATGTATGTGTGTGTATGTCAATACATGTACACACACATGTATCTCAGTGCATGTCCCCTTTCTTCTTTGCTTCTGTGGTTTGGACCACTGTGTGCCGTCACTGACGCTGCAAGCAAATTGTAATTATAATGCTGAAGAGTTACTTCCAAGGCAAACCAAATCTGTGTTCCATTAAAGTCATGGAATAGTTAAACATTATGTTTTTTTATTCCCAACCATAATAAAAAACAGGTTCTCCATTCAATCTGATGCTCCAGAAGTCAGAGGATTCCACATAGTCCCTTCTGAAATATTTGGAAATAGATTCTGATGGTGTCCCAAGCATATCAGCAGGAGGTCAGCTTAACTTATGGTTTATCAGGCTTACTGTGGTTTGGAGAGCAGCTGCATGGAAGTCCTCAAATGTAATAGATTTCCTCCCTAAGACACTAAGCCTGCTTGCCAACTTCTAAGCATATTCCTTTAGTGTGTCCTTTTGAGATGTTAGATGAAGTCACAGAAACGAGAGCTATTCTTTCAAACGAGAAACGAGAAAATGCTGCCCTTCGGGATTTGCTTCAAAAGAAAAAAACAATGCTCCAATCTTTCTGTTCACCAGTTTGTAACAATCGTTTTGATATGTTTTTGTAAAACTATCTTTGAAATGAAATTTTCCTCTATAATTCACCAGTGACTTTATCCCAATGCCCTAAATTCGTGTGCATTCAGGTTGCATTTTAATGGTAAAAGTAACTCTTTAACAAATATTTGGATTAAAAAACACAAACAAATGCTCTGCAACCATTTACCTCCTATAGGAAGTCTAGCTTACATTCAATAGGTATACTCTCTTCAACATTTTGCAATCATGCTGAAAATTACCAATAGACTTTACACTGTAATTTTAAAAGACCATTTCCCCAATTTGCTAGATTTTCTGTCCTCATGCTTTTGTCCAGGCCTTCCTCCTGCATGGAACACTTCTCCCCCTCACTCTACCCTCTCTATCTGAGGATTGTTTGTTCATTCCACAAAACTCAGCTCAGCCCCTACTTCTTCCTTCTCCAGGCTATGTGGAAAGGTCCTCTACATCATGCCATGTTCTCTCTATTACAGCACTTAGCACACGGCATTATAACTGGCTGTCTCTCCCAATCCTGTGAGATCCTATCCACTTCTAAATTCTGAGACTAAGGCAGAAGCGGTGTTTAGTGAGTATTAGTTAACGATTTAGTTAACATATTAAAATTTGATCCCAAGCACAGCCTCCTGTGCTACCTTCAAGGCTAAATCACTCGAATTTTCTCAAATCAAAAGGATGTGAAGGGGATGTCC
The DNA here is from genome assembly GCF_028878055.3 of Symphalangus syndactylus. NCBI lineage: Eukaryota > Metazoa > Chordata > Mammalia > Primates > Hylobatidae > Symphalangus > Symphalangus syndactylus. The sequence continues at coordinate 36,764,242 of NC_072425.2, read as the reverse complement.
ATTTCTTTTATCCCGTGAAACTTGCTTGGTTTTGCCTAAGCGAGCCAGCCTCCTGTTCCATTACGAGAGATTTATTCAGCAATGCTGTGAATTGCTTCAGTGTGCTTTGGATTTGGATGGATATGGGTGTGTGTGTGTGTGTGTCTGTGTGTGTTTGACATGGCAGCTTGAAATAGTCAGTATCTCATCTTCCATTTGCCTTTAGATTCCTCAGTTTGAGCCCATGTCCAAAAAGTCAGCTTATCAACTCCTGGATTTATCTACACTTGAAACAGTGGAATGTGGTCCAGATGGGGATTTGCATCCAAAGGGGAAGTCCCTCCTCACAAACTGGAATGGAGCTCCAAACTAGAGCCTGTGGAGGGTGCAGAATTCCTTAGCTGTCAAGGAGATTGGGCTTACCATCAATCAGTGGGGTCAGAATCACAGCCTATGCCTTCACTCCCCAGTCACCTTCTCCTTTTTCCACGTCTTATACCAGGCACCTTGCTGCAAGGATGGCCAGAGTCAGGTCTTGCCATCAAAGAACTCGAGAAGTTTGTGCAAGTGAAGACCAGTAAACAGGTAATTAGAATAGAATGTAATAAGAGATGCATATGAAAGTAAGAAAGACAGAATAGAAGGCTTAACAAGGCCTGATGTAGGGAGAATAGAATTCAGAAGATCAAGAGGGAGATAAATGTTTTTCCAGATATGTCATATGAGAAATGATTTTGGAATACCCAAAGTTGCTGAGGGCCACAAATTTTGTCCCTGTGGGTATGCATGACACTTAATGCAAGACTACTTGGTACACTCTGGGGAAACAGATAGGAAAGGTGAGCAGGTGGTAGAGAAAGAAGGCAGGATGGAGGCATGGGTGCGTGGAGAAGAGAGGCCTGGAAAGCTCCCTTCTTTACTATGCTGGCTGCTTGTTAAATAGAATGAAGGGAGCTAAGAAGAATTCAGCCTCAGTATTGTGGAGCAGTAATTACAAACCAGCCCCTATCATTCTAAATTCCCTGGTTGTCCCACTTACACCGTGGAAAATGTGGCAAATATGATGGTGAAGATAAACAAAGTGACTATCAAAGTTGCTGCCATGTAGTTGCTCTATACTGAGACCACTGGCTGACTTCAGGATCTATTTTGTAGTAATTAAGGAAACTCTTCAAAAGCCAAAAGGTCAGGATGTGATTATCTATGCTCCAGACAGCACTAAACCTGTGCAGCAGTTTTCCTAAAATTGCTATTGATTTTGTTATTTCCCCACGTACCTCCCCCAACTCAAAAAGTCCCTAAACATAATTTCCTGTGGCTCAGCCCCTAGGCCATCTCTGGTTCTTTCATTCTTTAACATATGGCCTTCTCTTGGGATCATTTGTATAAAAACTACTACATTGAGTTACAGGTTACCTGAGCTGGGTACAAGCCCTCACTGCACACATACGGGACTTTAGCTTCCAAGAAGGGAAGGGACTTCACTAAGACCACACAGTTTTGAGCAGGCTTATTCCTCCCTTCCACATCTCCTTGTCCCCTGATGCTGAGCCTTCATTTTGGGAGGTCCAGTCTACTGTCTTGAACATTCCTTTCTCAAAGATGACAGATTAGAAAGTTGGGAAGAGTTTTGTTCCTTGAGTATGATCATACAGATAATAAATCATGGAAGGAAGCATTTAAACCTGTGATCTTTTATTCTACCATTTTTTTTCCTTGTATACTATATTGGGAAAACCTAGGAAAACAGATCAACGCTAAGAATCACTCATGTCGAGATCATGGCGAATGGGAGGCAGAACTAGATTGCAGCTCTGACACGGATGGACACAGCAGCATGCAGAGGCTCCTGTCATGAATTCTAGCTCCAAATTGACTGCAAGAACAAACCAGCAATCCCAAGAGGACCCCCAGACCCTCTGAAGGAAGCGCACTGCTCCTGTGTGATCCAGGAGACACCACAAATACTGTGCTGGTATCCACAGCTGAAAGACCCACAGACAGTTCACATCACAGGACTCTATGCAGACAACTCCCAATACCAGCCTGGAGCTGGGTAGATTTGCTGGGTAGACGCAGAAGACAGGCAACAATCACTGCAGCTTAGCTCATAGGAAGCCACATCCATAGGAAAAGGGGGAAGAGTACTACATCAAAGGAACACCGCTTGGGACAAAAGAATCTGAACAACAGCCTTCAGCCCTAGACCTTGCCTCTGACAGAGCCTACCCAAATGAGAAGGAACCAGAAAACCAACTCTGGTAAAATGACAAAACAAGGCTGTTTAACACCCTGTAAAAATCATACTAGTTCACCAGCAATGAATCCAAACCAAGAAGAAATCCCTGATTTACCTGAAAAAGAATTCAAGAGGTTACTTATTAAGCTAATCAGGAGGGACCAGAGAAAGGTAAAGCCCAACACAAGGAAAGCCAAACAATGATACAAGAAGTGAAAGAAAAATATTCAAGGAAACAGATAGCATAAAGAAAAAACAAAACTTCAGGAAGCATTGAATGCACTTATAAAAATGCAAAATGTTCTGGAAAGACTCAGCCATATAATTGAACAAGTAAAATAAAGAAATTCAGAGCTTGAAGTAAAGGTTTTTGAAGTAACCCAATCCAACAAAGACAAAGAAAAAAGAATAAGAAAATATGAACAAAGCCTCCAAGAAGTCTGAGATTATATTAAATGACCAAACCTAAGAATAATTGGTTTTCCTAAGGAAGAAGAGAAATCTAAAAGTTTGGAAAATATATTTGGGGGAATAATAAAGGAAAACTTTCCTGGCCTTGCAAGAGACCTAGACATGCAAATACAAGAAGCACAAAGAATACCTGGGAAATTCATTGCAAAAAGATCATCACCTAGGCACATTGTCTTCAGGTTATCTAAAGTTAAGATGAAGGAAAGAATCTTAAGAGCTGTGAGACAAAAGCAGCAGGTAACCTATAAAGGAAAGTCTATCAGATTAACAGCAGATTTCTCAGCTGAAACCCTACAAGCTAGAAGGAATTGGGGCCCTATCTTCAGCCTCCTCAAACAAAGCAATTATCAGCCAAGAATTTTGTATCCAGCAAAAGTAAGCATCATATATGAAGGGAAGATATAGTCTTTTTCAGACAAACAAATGCCAAGAGAATTTGCCACTACCAAGCCACCACTACAAGAACTGCTAAAAGGAGCACTAAATCTTGAAACAAATCCTGGAAACACATCAAAATAGAACCTCTTTAAAGCACAAATCACACAGGACCTATAAAACAAAAAATACAAGTTAAAAAGCAAAAACAAAAAAAAACAAAAAAAACAAAAAAATAAACAAGGTACACAGGCAACAAATACCACAATGAATGCAATGGTACCTCACATCTCAATACTAACATTGAATGTAAATGGCCTAAATGCTCCACTTAAAAGATGCAGAACTGCAAAATGCGTAAGTACTCACCAACCAACTATCTGCTGCCTTCAGGAGACTCACCTGACACATAAGGACACACATAAACTTAAAGTAAAGGGATGAAAAAAGGCATTTCATGAAAATGGACACCAAAAGCAAGCAGGGGTAGCTATTCTTATATCAGACAAAACAAACTTTAAAGCAACAGCAGTTAAAAGAGACAATGAGCTATATTATATAATGGTAAAAGGCCTTTCTAACAGGAAAATATCATAATCCTAAACATATATGGGACTGGAGGTCTCAAATTTATAAAACAATTACTAACGGACCTAACAAATGAGATAGACAGCAACACAATAACAGTGGGGGACTTTAATACTCCACTGACAGCACTAGACAGGTCATCAAGACAGAAAGTCAACAAGAAACAATGAATTTAAACTATACTTTGGAACAAATGCACTTAACAGATATATAGAGAACATTTCATCTAACAACCACAGAATATACATTCTATTCAACTATGCATGGAACTTTCTCCAAGATAGACCATATGATAGGCCATAAAATGCACCTCAAGAAATGTAAGAAAATTGAAATTATATCAAGCACTCTCTCAGACCACAGTAGAATACAACTGGAAATCAATTCCAAAAGGAACCTTCAAAACCATGCAAATACATGGAAATTAAATAAACGGCTCCTGAAAGAGCATTGGGTGAAAAATGATATCAAGATGGAAATCAAAAAATTCTTTAACTGAATGACAATAATGAAACAACCTATCAAAACCTCTGGGATAAAGCAAAGACGGTGCTAAGAGGAAAGTTCATAGCCCTAAATGCCTACATCAAGAAGTCTGAAAGAGCACAAACTGACATTCTAAGGAACTAGAATGTCTAAGGACCTCAAGGAACTAAAGAAACAAGAACAGGCCAGGTGCAGTGGCTCACGCCTGTAATCCCAGCACTTTGGGAGGCCAAGGCGGGTGGATCACAAGGTCAAGAGATCAAGACCATCCTGGCCAACATGGTGAAACCGTGTCTCTACTAAAAATACAAAAATTAGCTGGGCATGGTGGCATGTGCCTGTAATCCCAGCTACTCGGGAGGCTGAGGCAGGAGAACGGCTTGAACCCGAGGGGCAGAGGTTGCAGCGAGCTGAGATCACACCACTGCATGCACTCCAGTGTGGTGACAGAGCAAGACTCCATCTAAAAAAAAAAAAAAAAAAAGAAGAAACAAGAACAAACCAAACCTAAACCTAGCACCTACCAGAAAAAAAAATGAAATAACCAAACTCAGAGAAGGACTACTAAATGATATTGAAACACACACACACACAAAATACAAAAGATAAATAAAACAGAAAGCTGGTTCTTTGAAAACACAAATACAATTGATAGACCATTAGCAAGATCAACCAAGAAAAAAAGAGAGAAAATCCAAATAGCCTCGTTAAGAAACGAAACAGGAGATATTACAACTGACACCACTGAATTATAAAAGATCATTCAAGGCTACTATGAACACCTTTATGCACAAAAACTAGAAAACCTAGAAGGGAAGGATAAATTCCTGGAAAAATACAACCCTCCTACCTTAAATCAGGAAGAACTAGATACCCTGAACAAACCAATTACAAGCAGTGAGACTGAAATGGTAATTCAAAAATTGCCAGCAAAAAATGTCCAGGACCAGACAGGTTCACAGCAGAAATCTACCAGACACTCAAAGAAGAATCGGTACCAATATTTTTGACACATTCCACAAGATAGAGAAAGAAGGAACCCTCCCTAATTCATTCTAGAAAGCCAGTATCACACTAACACCAAAATCAGGAAAGAACATAACCAAAAAAGAAAACTATAGACCATATCAATAACCTTGATGAACATAGATGCTAAAATTCTTAACAAAATACTAGCTAACCAAATCCAACAACATATCAAAAAGATAATCCGGCCGGGCTTGGTGGCTCACTCCTGTAATCCCAACACTTTGGGAGGCCGAGGCGGGTGGATCACAAGGTCAGGAGATTGAGACCATCCTGGCTAACATGGTGAAACCCCATCTCTACTAAAAATACAAAAAATTAGCCAGCATGGAGGCGTACACCTGTAGTCCCAGCTACTCGGGAGGCTGAGGCAGGAGGATGGCATGAACCCGGGAGGTGGAGCTTGCAGTGAGCCAAGATTACATCACTATACTCTGGCCTGGGTGACACAGCGAGACTCTGTCTCAAAAAAAAAAGATAATCCACCATGATCAAGTGGGTTTCATACCAAGGATTCAGGGAAGGTTTAACACAGGTAAGTCAATAAATGTGATACACCACATAAACAGAATTAAAAACAAAAATCACATGATCATTTCAATAGGTGCAGAAAAAACATTCGACAAAATCCAGCATCACTTTATGATTAAAACTCTCAGCAAAATTGGCATACAAGGGACATACCTAAGTGTAATAAAAGCCATCTATGACAGACCCACAGCCAACATAATACTGAATGGGGAAAAGTTGAAAGAATTCCTTTTGAGAACTGGGACAAGACAATGATGCCCACTCACATCACTCCCCTTCAACATAGTACTGGAAGTCCTAGCTAGAGCAATCAGACAAGAGAAAGAAATAAAGGGCATCCAAGTCAGTAAAGAGGAAGTCAAACTGTCACTGTTTGCTGATGATATGATTGTTTACCTTGAAAACCCTAAAGACTTTTCCAGAAAGTTCCTAAAACTGATAAATAATTCAGCAAAGTTCCCAGATACGAGATTAATGTACACAGATCAGTAGCTCTTCCATACACCAACAGTGAGCAAGCAGAGAATCAAATCAAAACTCAACCCCTTTTACAATAGCTGCAAAAAAATAAAATACTTAGGAATATACCTAACAAAGGAGATGAAAGACCTCTACGAGGAAAACTACAAAACACTGCTGAAAGAAATCACAGACAACACAAACAAATGGAAACACATCCCATGCTCATGGATGAGTAGAATCAATATCGTGAAAATGAACATACTGCCAAAAGCAATCTACAAATTCAATGCACTCCCCATCAAAATACCACCATCATTCTTCACAGTTAGAAAAACCAATTCTAAAATTCATATGGAACCAAAAAGGAGCCCGCATAGCCAAAGCAAGACTCAGCAAAAAGAACAATTCCAGAGGCATCACACTACCTGATTTCAAACTATACCATAAGGCCATAGGCAACAAAACAGCATGGTTCTGGTATAAAAATAGGCACATAGACCATTGGAACAGAATAGAGAACCCAGAAATAAAGCCAAATACTTACAGCCAGCTGGTCTTCAACAAAGCAAACAAAAACATAAAGAGAGGAAAAGACACCTTCTTCAACAAATGGTGCTGGGATAATTGGCTAGCCACATGTAAGAGAATGAAACTGGATCCTCATCTCTCACCTTATAGGATCAACTCAAGATGGATTAAGGACTTAAATCTAAGGCCTCAAACTATAAAAATTCTAGAAGATAAGATTGGAAAAACCCTTCTAGACACTGGCTTAGGCAATAATTTCATGAACAAGAACCCAAAAACAAATGCAATTAAAAAAAGATATAGTTGGGACTTGATTAAAGAGCTTTTGCACAGCAAAAGGAACTGTCAGCAGAGTAAAAAACACACAGAGTGGAAGAAAATCTTCACCATCTATACATCTGACAAAGGACTAATATCCAGAATCTACAATGAACTCAAACAAATAAGTAAGAAAAAAAACAAACAATCCCACCAAAAACTAGACTAAGGACACGAATAGACAATTCTCAAAAGAAGTATACAAATGGCCAAAAAAACATATGAAAAAATGCTCAACATCACTAATGATCAGGGAGATGCAAATCAAAACCACAATGCATTACCACCTTACTCCTACAAGAATGGCCATAATCAAAAAGTAAAAAAACAGTAGCTGTTGGCATGGATGTGGTGATCAGGGAACATTTCTACACTGCTGGTGGGAATGTAAACTATTACAGCTACTATGGAAAACAGTGTGGAGATTCCTTAAAGAACTAAAAGAACTAAAGAACTAAAAAGTAGAACTTAAAGAACTAAAAGTAGAACTACCATTTGATCCAACAATCCCACTACTGGGTATCTACCCAGAGGAAAATAAGTCATTATATGAAAAAGATTATTTGCACAAGCATGTTTATAGTGGCACAATTCGCAATTGCAAAATTATGGAACCAATCCAAATGCCCATCAATCAACAAGTGGATAAAGAAACTGTGGTGTATCTATATGATGGAATACTAATCAGCCATAAAAAGGAATGAATTAACGGACTTTGCAGTGACCTGGATGAGACTGGAGACTATTATTCTAAGTGAAGTAACTCAGGAATAGAAAACGAAACATTGTATGTTCTCACTGATATGTGGGAGCTAAGCTCCGAGGATGCAAAGGCATAAGAATGATACAATGGACTCTGGGGACTTGGGAGGAAAGGTGGGAAGGAGGTGAGGGATAAAAGACTACAAATAGGGTGCAGTGTATACTGCTGGGGTGATGGGTGCACCAAAATCTCACAAATCACCACTAAAGAAATTACTCATGTAACCAAATACCACCTGTACCCCAATAACTTATGGAAAAATTAAAAAATACATGAAAAATAAAAAAGAATCACTCATGTCTCTTGGAGGAAATTCATCTCTTAAGTACCTTGAAGTGTCCTCAGACATGCAAGAGGATGTACCTTGTTGTGCCCTTCAAACATCTAAGATAATGATTTGCAACAGACTTTCTCCCTTAGGAAAAAAATAGGCATAGCTCTATGGGAATATTTTCTTGTCCGTTCTTCAAGGAGTTTTGTGTGGCTGGATTGCATATTATAATGGCCAGAGTGCCTCAGGGAGTGTTAAATATTTGAATTGCTGCAGTAACTTATGCTGTCTGAATTGCATCCGGTACTCTGATTCTTTACATAGCTGGAAAAATTTGTCATATGTTTATGCTATTTTGACAGTAGCTGGACTGAAATAATTCAGAGGCAAGCCATATTTTTGCTACACTGACCGACCTACCATGGAGCAGGGAGGTTCTTAGCGAGTCATTAAATAGCTGGAGCAAATGGCTTGGATAAAGGCATGCAGCGGGGCTACAAGAGAATCTTGTCTGATGGGTGATAAGGGCACAGGAAAGCAGAGGCTGCCATAATTGATAAATGCTGGGCACAAGTGAGTTATTTTATGCAGTGTCTGGGCAAGAAGAAACCTAAAAGTTCATCTAATCCAGAACTCCTCATTTAAAAATGGAAAGACTTCAATGTGAGACTTGAAACCATAAAACTCCCAAAAGAAAATACAGGGAAAAAGCTACGTGACATCGGTCTTGACAATGAGTTTTCCGGATATGACACCAAAAGCACAGGCAACGAAAGCAAAAATAAACAAGTGAGGCTACATCAGACCAAAAATTTCTGCATAACACAGGAAAAAATCAACAAAATGAAGAGTCAACCTATGGAATGAGAGAACATATTTGCAAACCATATATCTAATAAGGGGTTAATATCCAAAATATATAAGGAACTCCTACAACTCAATAGCAAGAAACCAAATAACCCAATTAAAAAACTGGCAAAAGACCTGAACAGACTTTTTTCCAAAGACATGCAAATGGCCGCTAATCATCAGGGAAATGCAAAGCAAGACCATAATGAGGTATTTTACCTCACACTTGTTGGGATGGGTGTTGTCAAGACAACAAAAGATAACGAGTGTTGTCAGGGTATGGAGAAAATGAAACCCTTGTGTACCATTTGTGGACATGAAAATTGGTACAGCCATTATGGAAAACAGCATGGAGATTCCTTAAAAAATTTAGAAATAGAACTACGATATGATACAGAAATTCTATTTTTTGGTATTTATCCAAAGGAAACAAAATCAATATATTGAAGAGATAACTGCATTCCCAAATTCATTGCAGCATTATTCACAATAGTCAAGGTATAGGAGAAACCTAAATGCCTGTCAATAAATGAACTTATAAAGAAAATGTGGCATATACACATATATATACACACACATACACACATATATATGCATACACACATATATATACACACATATACATAAACATAATGTAATATTCACCTTAAAAAAGAAGGAAATCCTGTTATATGCAACAACTTAGATGAACGTGAAAGACATTATTCTAAGTGAAATAAGTCAAACACAGAAAGGCAATTACTGCATAATCTCATGTATATGTGGAACCTAAAACCATCAAACTCATAGAAACAGAGTAGAAAGGTGGCTATTCAGGAGTTGAGGGAGGGGGAAATGGGGAGATGGTAGTCAAAGGGCACAAACTTTCACTTATAAGATGAACAACTACTGGGGCCCTAATGTACAGCATGGTGATTAAAGTTAACAACAATGTAGTATATACTTGAAGTTTGCTAAAAGAGTAGATATTAAGTATTCTCACCACAGGGGAAAAGAAAGATAACTATATAAGGGATGGATATATTAATCAGCTTGATTGTGGTAATCATTTCACAATGCACACATCTATCAAAACCTCACATGTATACTGAAATATATATTATTTTTATAAATTATACATCAATAAAGCTGTAAATAAAAAGAATTTTAAACTTATCTGACCCAAAGTTTGAACCTCTGGCTCAAGCATATTTATGAGCTAAGTAGGGTCAGGTGCAATCTCATCTACAAATAAGTAATTCAGTGGTCTGAGAGATTGTGCTGTCACAGGGTTTGCATACAGTTCTACTGAGTCAGGCATGCAGACACTGTTGACTGCCTAGCCCAACTGCCATACCCCACTTCTTCCTGGCTAACAAAACTCTGATTTCATTCATGTGGCCAGGTGTACAGGCCCAGATAATCAATTAAGGTTGGTGTGAACCAGTCATGACAACCCCACGTCCTTTCATCAGTGATTTACTCAGAGTTGAACAAGTGATCCAGTTCTGACCATTGAGACATATAGCGAAGTTACTGTGGAGTTCTGTAAAAGGAATCTCCACCCCCATCCCCACCTCCATTAACACAGAGATACAGGGGAAGAAACTCATTTTGCTTTCTAACCTGCACCCTCACTTCCTACTTTTGAGGTTATTCCATTAGAAAATGATGCTTGGAGCTGCAGCAGCCATTTTGTGACTATGAGGAGAGACAATGCATACAAACGGAGGATGGTAGAGCCAAAGGACCAAAGGAATCACAATCTTTGATGGCACTGTCTAGCTGGAAACCAAACCTGAATCCTCACACCCCTAGATAGCCTAATCCAAAAGCAAATGACCTTAGAGTTTAAGCCATTCATGAGGAGATTTATGTTACTTGCGCTACCCTTATTTTAAGGATATAGTAAGAAAACTTCCAATCATGGCTAACACTTTGAAAAATAATTTACTTGTTATTGAGTCAGTATATTCTTCAAGAGCAAGGACATTTGGGTCCTTCAGCTTGTATTCCCAAGTCTTAGATCAGGATCTAGCATGTTGTGGATGTCTAGTAAATATGTGAAGCATACACACATATACTTACATAGACATACAAATTGCAGAGTAAATTTTGGGGTGAATATGAGTACACTCTAAAACGTTTAAAGAAGGGAAACTAGCATTTGTTGATAACCTTACGTAAGACAGCCCTTGTCCTGCTGGATTTCCCAAACCAATGTAGTACCAAGGGCAGGATGGTGTGAGCGGTCTACCCTGGGTGCAGGCACCAAGGGTTGCATTGACTGTAAATAATTTAAAAACAGTACTGAAAAATGGACTGAAAAGTGGCTCTGCTCTTTATTATCACCATGAGCTAGAAATTTTAAACAATGTCTGTGATAAAATGTTTCAACCCAAGAAAAATGTTTTGTTAGTCTAAATTCTAAACAATTGTTGTAGTTATTACTAAGTTTTAATAATATATAAGTAAGCTTTAAATTAACACTTTCTGTTGTTACCTATCCTTTAACAAACATTATATTCTACACAGAAGTTAATTCAGAGAACTCCCAGTTATATAGTTGGCCCCCAACAAGCAGAGACCCCGCCATGGGCATTCATGTTGAGACTACATTTGTGACAATTTAAAATAATTTCAGCTCACTTCAGGTGTAGTCCACATCCTTAGCACTTGTGATACCACCTATCTCTATAGTTAAATAGGTGACTCTGAATGAACATTGATAGCACAGTGACTGAAAAAGATGAAGAAGCAAAACTGGAGTTATTTCATTTCTGACACTCAATGTGACTACTTAGAGATCATTCACATTTAAAAATTAAAACAGTAAAGCACAGTAAAGGAACAGAGTGTTATGTTGTCTGGTAAGTACAAATTTCAGTTCAGAAATAAAATATTTTTCCAAATTTGAATATCTTTTGATGGGAAGTTTTATATGACATTATTACGCACCAAAGCCACTATTTACCAACAGCTGGAATCAGCCTGATTAAATGTACAGTAAAATACCTGCTTTAAAATGAATGCTTGAAGTTTAGCACATAGATATCATAGAGAAGGCCACTGACTATACAGCAAAATGTAAAGAAATAGACTTTTGACATGAGAGATTCAAATTTCTAAGAAAAATGCCAGGAGAAACAACACAATCTGCTGTTCTTACATTGCTGGAAGAAATCAAAAAGACAAAAGGATGTTCACCTGCCTCAATGAGTTTCACAAGGAACTGGACACTTGTTCTAAAGCAATTGATCAAACAATGTTAACATTAGTTATCACACAGTAATTTTCCCTGATCTTTACACACAATTTTACAAAATATAACAGATATTTTTGATAAATTTTCTGGTGAAGGTATTTTATTTAATTTTAGAGACACTTGAAAGCTGATAGAATTGATCCCAAAGAAACGAAGATGTGGCCAGTATAACCATTTCTGGAATTTTATGAATCTACCATATCTATCCTTATGTTTGATAGTTATCCTGTTTGTGTATCTGTTGATTCTTCCAAAAAAATTTTGAAATTAAAATTAATAAAAACTCAAATTTTGATCAACTATCAGGGATGATAGATGGACAAGTCTGGCTATGCTGTTTGTTGCACATAAATAGGCAAAGAAGAACAGTTTTGACAGCCAGTGAAAATTTGGAGAAGGCACAAAAACAGAACCTGTAATGTTGTTTTATACATATAAGTGTAAGCTTCTTCCCTTCTTAACAACTACATTAATGTAATTAGAAAGTATGAATCCTTTAACTGTTTCCCTTTTTGGTAATGTCACTTTTTTTCTTTTTTACTGGCATGATTATATATATGTTCATAGAAAAGTCTTACTGTCTGCATTTCTTTTCTTGCTACCGATATTATTCGTTCATTTCATGATTATTGTGGAGGATCGTTTTGTCACTTAGAAGAGAGAGGTGTTAAAAATGATCTGCCTCCATGTGTCAAGCGTGCTAGGCACACCACTTTCAGCAGCAGTGTTTTCCAAAAGAGAAAACCAAAACTCAGTGAAGTTAGGCGTTTGAGGCCCCCAATTTAAATTTATCATAAAGAGAGTCCTTCATTAGGATTAGATGATCGCCATCCTTAGAGCCTATGGGGCTCACCAACTCAGCTCATGCACGGGGTAAAGTTAACCATACGTTGTTAGAGGAAATCTTGTGGTCAACTGAACGTATATTCATAAATTTTACTTGACTATCAGTCAACTCCATTCTAAAGCCTTTCGCCCAGACTCCCTGACTTCACCCAAACAAATTTTTCCACTAAAAAAAAAAAAAAAAAAAATCAACTGTGAAACAGCTTATTTATGTAAGCAAAAACATTATCTAGCCCCCATTTATTATGATTCATACATGTACAATAAACTTGATTATACTTTTTGGTAATGTTACATTTCTAGTTAAGTTTATTAAAAACAGAACTCTGAGAGATGAAAAGAGAATCATTGTGAAAATCCACAATAAACCCCATACCCCCAGCCTTATTCCCCTAGTAAAGTCATTCTTGAAGATATACACAGGAAAGGCAAAAGGGGCCCCTGCTCAGTTATGTTATACTATATTCTGTTTCCATGAGAATACATACTAAGGGGATGAAATCATGAAGTACTCCAGGAGGTGCTAATATCTCAGTGGGGCATAATAACCAGCTGAAAATATCTGCATTCACTAAACTATAGCAAAGGGGGATAATGGAAATTTGGGGTAGGGGAAGAAATGAGCACCACAGACATGAGACTAAGCTGATACTAAGGGCATGCCAGGTTTGAAGCTGCAGATCACGTGTAATATTATTTTATATCCGTGGATCATATGTAATACTAAAACATCATCAATTTCAATTTAATGTGGTCAAGGTCAGTGTTTATCCTCTAAAGGTCCAAGCACCTCTTTTTCTTCAATCTCTCTCCTCTCCCATAAAATTTCAACCCAATAGATTTTTTGATCTTTTTTTTTCTATTATTGTTATTATCCTCCAGTTTATCAAATTTATCTGTCAGTTATTGTGACCATTAAACGCCAAGCAATTTGCAAAGATGATCTCATTTAAATTTCAGAATGTGCTTGTTGTGTAGGAATTACTTTTTTTTTCTGTTTTGGTACTGGGGAAATTAAATCAGAGATCAGCACAGCTCAGGAGCAGGATGTAGGACTCGAACCCAGGTCCTTCTGGGGCATTCTCCACTAAATTGTACTTCCCCATTGATGGTCCTCTTTATTCATTTGATTCAGACTTGGCAGTTTATAAACATCCTATAAAATAAGACAGCTTTCTGCAGGCATAACAGGAATCCCAGCTCCGTCTCAAGCTTCCTAGCATAACTAACCAACTAAGAAGAAGGTGCATGAGTTTTCTCTATGGGTCAAAGGCCTTGATGGTTTTGGCAGGAAAGATAGAAAGTTTAGAATAGGTGTACCAACGAGAAGGTGAAAGAGAAAGGGAGAATACTACAGTGAAGGTATCTGAGAATGTTCCCTTCTGGGACCCATGAACTCATATGTGAGTCTTGCAGAGGAGGGCTGAAGTCCCAGCTGAAGGAGCTCTTTGCATGAAGGACTGTGATACTCAGGGTGTAAGCTGTGCTGACCAGGGCATAAAAGTAAACCAGAGTGGGAGAAAGGGCACTGCCCCAGCTCTGCACAGAAAATCATATGGCTTTGGTGTCAGTTAGGATCAGTTATCTCCAATCACAAATAGACCCAAAAAAATCTAATGGGTCAAGTATAGAAGTGCTTCTTGTTGTTGCTTGTTTGCTTTTGATTGTATGTTTTTGGTTTGTGTGCACATATGTGCAGGTGCTCAGAAATAATAAACAATTCTAGTTTGGCAGGGGGCTGTGTTCACAATATCTAGGCTCATTCCAAGATCTAGGCTCTGTCAGCTTCAACACATGGTTTTCAAGGTCACCTCAGGCACTGATGTCAGAGGATGGGAAGAACGCAGAGAACCACACATGAAAGTTCCAATGCACCAGGCCTGGAAATGATGCCCCTCACTCCCACTCACATCTGCTGGTTGGAAATCAGTCACATGACCAAATCTAACTGTGAGGGAGCCTGAGAAATGTAGTGTTGCTAGGTGCTCATGAGAGGGGGAAAAAAAAAAAAAGAAAGAAAAAGAAAAAACAGGTTAGTAACTAGCTAACAGACTTCAGGGAATCTAGCCCACTGGCATTAGCAGCTTTGAGAACACCAGATAATTTAAATATCAGCATTCTGAAAGAGGATTCCAGTTCGTGTGGTGGGAAAGCAACCCCTTGCTGTGGCTTCACAGTCAACAAGAAAGGCCCAAGGTAGGGGACATCTACTAATAAGAACCGGAAAGAAACTGGCTGTTATCATAAAGTAGCAGAGATGTCTGTTCAGGGCTCACAGAAAAGGAGATTGGGTAACAACTGGGAGAGCAAGAGCCAGAAATACCTAAAATTAATAAGTGCTTATTTTCAAATATTCAGGCAATAAAGCAAGGAAGTAAACCTAATATAAATATTACTAATTCCATGTGGTGATTAAAGTTATTAACATTTTTGTATGTAGCCTGCCAAAACACATTCCTCTCCTTCCCTCTCTTCCCCTCCGTTCCCCTCCTCTCCTCCTGTTCCCTCTCCTCCTCACCTCTCTTTTCCTCTCTCCTAGTCTGTAAGTGTAGATCTGTATTTTTACTATTAATGACTTTTACTCCTGCATAAAATGATTGAATAGTGAATCCTTCATGACTGGAAACTCAATTGCTCTTTTTCTTCTTTCTTCTCTGTATTCTTTTTACTTATAAATAAAGCATCAATGAATATTCTTGTTCATATATCTTGAGTCACTAATCTAACTATTTGCATAGGAAAAATTTCAAGACAAAATAATTGATGCACCATGCATCATTTGTACCTACACACTTGGGAGCATAACCCTAAGAGCATGCACAGTTAAAATTTTGAAATACATTGCCAAATTTATCTCAAGAAAATTATACCCATTTAACCTTAGCAGTATATGAATGTTTGATCCCCATAGTTATCAATACTAGGTAACTTTATATTTTGTATAGCAAAAAAGGAACCCGCATTCTTATTTCAATGTGTGTTTCTTTGATTACTGCTAGAGTACAGCATCTATTCAAATGCTTTTTGGCCGTATTTTATTTATTGCATTTAAATATCTAGCAGCTCAGTGTTCTTTCCAATTGTTGCTACTTTCCGAATTTTTTTGCTATGCCAATATTTATATTTAGTTGAACTTTAAATAATTTACTTAAAAAATGTTAATTGAGATTGTGTTTAACATATAGATTTGCTCAGATAATAACAGCATCACCAGAATAAATATTCACACAAGAACAATGTGTGACTTTTATTCATTCTTTCTTATGATCTTTGATGCTGTTTTATAGTTTTCTCTATGTAAATCCTGAACCTTTATTTTTTCATATTTTTTTCTAAATATTTAATGCATTAAGCTGTCTTTTGTATTAGAATGTTCTCCATTATATTTCTTACCTGATCCTTCTTGTTAGATAAGAGCTTTTCTAATTTTGTATATTCATTGTTGAATCAGCTATCTTATTGATTTCTCTTTTAATATCTAAGAATTTTTAGTTGATTTCTTGGGTTTTTATGAAATTGGAAATTTGACATTTTAAATATTTATATGTCTTATTTTATCTTCTTAGCTATTTGTATCACTTTTCCAAAATAATGTGAAATAATAGTGGCAATAACAGACATACTTGACTTGTGTCTCCCTTTAATGGAAATAACATTGTATATAAATCTGTGTTTTTATGGTGTGTGTATGTGTATGCATATATATGTTTATCATATTGAGGAAATAGAATCTTTTAAATAAACTTTTAAGTTCTAGACTTAATTCTGTTCCTTTTAGACTTTTAATATGGAAAGATTGATAAAAGTTATTATGTGCCATTTTAGTATCTATCATGCTACTTGCAGGAAGTAATTCCTACAGCTAGGCTTTGCATTTGACAGGGAGTTTCCAAGCAAAAATGGGAGAATAACTTCGGTTATATTGCATTCATTGCTGGTAACAGGAAAAGACAAATCTCTCTTTCATTCTGTCAAGACACATCTCCTGTAATCTCAAGTTTAGCCATATTATGAAAACGTTAGAGTATTTTTAAAAGTAAATGATGACATATAAACTGTTTAAGGAGGGCAAAATGACTGCCATGAAATTGACCAGATATCAAGTATTTATGTGGAAAACCTCAAATCACATCATCCAACAGGTTTATAACATGAAACCAAAATAAAGATGCTATAGGCAGGTAAGAGCTAGGTGTATGGTTGCTTTTAAAATTGATGGGATCCTTCAGAGGGATGAAAGAGTTGGTCTTTCACGTCTCTTTCACTTCTTTTAAGCCAGTATGAGAGTCTACTAGAAGTAGAGGGAGCCAGCAGCCATTGGAAATGTGACAGGCAAAGAATGCCAGAGCAGAGGAGCAGGTAGTTTTGATTTGAACTAACTGACCTGAAGAACCAACTTGCCCAGGGGGGAATGGGGACAGAGTTGTATTTGCTCCAGCAAGCCTTTCCCTACTTCCTCCTCCACCTCCACTCCTAGTAAAATTAGAGTCTTCCTTCCTTCTAAGCCCTATACTGTTTAGTCCCTCTGGCACTTTCTGCTCTGGTTATCTATATGCCTATTTGTTTCTCAACCAGAAAATAAGACCATTAAAGACAAAATCCATGTGTTTGTATCACTCCCACACACACCCTATAATGCCCAGCACAGGATCCTGTACAGCAGACACTGTGCAGTAATCACTCATTGAATGAATGAATGCATGAATGATACGTGCAACCTTAACTCAGGTCCCATGACAGTATTACTACCGATAATAAGAAGAACAATAACAAAAGCTAATTTTTATGAAGTGCCTACTATGCAACAAGATTTAAATATGCATTACATTTTTTGTCATTACAATGATCCTGGCAGGTAAATAGCATTATTCCCACTAAGAGATGAAAAAATGAGGTTCAATATGTCATTTGACCTGCCAAGGCTCAAATAAAAGAGACTAGAGGACCTTTCTGACATCAAAGATTATGCTGTTTCCACTGTGCTAAGTTGTCAAGTGTGGATAAGAATTTCAACCCTTATTACATGATCTGTTCGGTGTTCCTATTTTGTAAAGGTTACTTTGAAGAATTTTAGGAGAAAACAAGTGTGGTCAAATGCAAGTGGGATTTCCAATGAGTTTTGAAATTGGAGAAAATGCATTACCAAGCACTAAACAAACATTGAATCTGTTTTATGAGTTAATGGATTAAGTTGGATTTCAGTGGCATTTCTGTATCACACACAGCATACACATGCTCATGCCTTTCTCCAAAGCTTAGGACCAGTTGGTGTTGATCACAGATGCAGCCAAATGGCTGCACTGTGAATGCTGCACACAGAATTTGTATCTGAGGCTGTTGCTTATCCAAAAACATTTATGAGAGTTCAGACACCCCAAACAATTCTCCTGAAGACAGCATAAATAGTTCCCACAATATATTTTCTTTTATTTTAATATAAGGTTTTGAACCCAAGAGCTCTTTTACTTTCTACATACAGAATAAGTTGCCATGTAATACATGCTCAAAAATCATTTGTTAAATTAGCAAAATTTAGCACTATGGAGTTTAAACCCATCTATACTGGTTTTTCTGTAAGTATTACCAAATCTGGTGTCTTTTAAACAATTCTAAAAGTCTTATAAGGAAAACTTCAAACTGAGAAGTATGAGCAAAAACAGAGGAAAACAAACAAATAAAACCTTTGGATACCAGCTCACAAAGAGCCTCATTTATCATGACCAGAATGGGGGAAATCACTAGAATAAGCACTTTTAGGAAACTAGACAACTAACTTCAAATGGTGACGAAATCTAAAGCAAGGATGGAAAATTGTTTTCAAGTTGCATTTAATCTTGATAAATCATTAGTAGCTTTCTGGAGCTTCCTGCTGAGAAGGGTCTGAAGCAAATGCAGGCTTAGGGAAGAAAGAGCGATTTATAGTGTCTTATGGTCATAGTCACATAGTCAGTCATTGTCCTGGTTCTCTTGCCAGGTATATATTTTATAATCTAGGTTTAAAAGGAAAAAAGAAAGATTATGACTTCAAGATATGATTCCGTCTGCCAGAGTCATTTATTCAGCCATAAGACTTAGGAAAGATGCCATTTCTTTCTCTAGCCTACAAAATATATTTATTGAGTCACTGAATTGTTAGAGATAACTTTTATTGAAAACTAGTATTCTCTAGGACTGTGTACAGGCCAGAAGTAAACACAAATGAAAAAAATCAGTCTGATCCTTTTATTAACCAAATAATATGATATATAGGAAGACAACTTTTTAAATCGTCCCCTGGCCTCATCCAATACACACTCAACCATTTGTGCTTGCACAGTCACTTAAACAGAAGTGGGACTAGCTAACTCACCAGAGATGACTCCTAGAATGAGGAGGCCAGCCCATGGAAGACTCTAAAGAAACACGGAACAATTGTGAAATTCTGAATGCCAAACCACAAACAGTTTACAAAGAAGAATATTGGTCCTGTGGTCCTTTGGTTTTCCCACACTTGAAAGCACTGAGAGTTGGGAATTTCCCCAGAGAAGAAAAAAAGCCTAAAGTCAAATGCTGCCTAATAGCAGTTGAACTTAGTAAAAAAGATGTTTGATTTGAACCTACCTATTTGCATGTTATAAATTCTGCTCTAGATTGTATATGTATTAAGTTTGGAAACAACGGTAGATGCTTAGCGATTTATACTTTTTCATTAAAAAATAGTATTGGCTAAAACCTGTGCTTTCTCTCCTTCTCTGTTATGCATAGTAACAAGGAGCCTCTCTATAGAACTTGGTTACCCTTTTTTATTTTTGTTTATTTTTTGAGATAGGGTCTCACTCTGTCACCCAGGCTGGAGTACAGTGGCACAGTCACAGCTCACTGCAGCCTCGACTTCTCAGGCTCATGTGATCCTCCCACCTCTGGTCAACCTTTTTATAGGCACCTTTTGCCCAGTGATAGTTAAGAAAATTGCCTGCAAATGCTCAGAAGAAAACCCCATAAAACCTAGCCTCTATGTGACACAGAAAATATCAAAATACGATGAATTATATAACACATACCTGTAAGATGACTCTTTAACTGTCTGACCAGTGTGAGAAAATAAATCCATTGCCTTAAGATGTAGAATATGAGAGAAGTTCACTAATGAAGACAAATACCAATCAGAATTGGAATTTAAAATAGATATCTATACTTATTCATCACTGGCTTTCAAAATTTTGCTTATTTGTTGTCCAAGATGTGGAAAAAAAAATGACCCTCACCTCATCTTTTATTCTTTCGTTTTATTTAGGTTATTGCTGGATTTTCTGCCCTTTTCAATAAATTGGGTAAAGAGAGAACAAACAAAAAAATGCACCCTAATCTTAACCAACAGCAGTGTTCAATTTGCCAACAGTATCTAAGTTGAAAAGATTTTTATTTTGCTTTATCTGAGATTTCTATTATAAGGTGCTTCAAGTCTGTTTTGACAATGGTCAAGAGTACAAATACACAAAAAACATAAAGCATCATTGTCCGGGCCTTCTAACTCTAATCCCAGAGCTCCACAAGATGGCTTATTTTGCTAGACTATCTTGTATACTCTCGAAAACAAAGGTGAACATTTTATTTTTAAGCCATTTCAGACAGAGAATAATTTATTCCAGCTACGTAAGTGTTCAGGAGAAAGTGGACAACCTTTTTTAGCAACGTATTCCAGAGCCACAGGGTCACACAGTGCTCCACACAAGGCCCAGTGTAAACATGTATCATTTGCTGCCAGTGAAGACCCAGAAACATCATTCTCTGGTCCTCCCCAGCCCAGGTTTCCCAAACTGTTTACAGCACACACACCATCCCAACCCGCTGCCCACACGTCATCCCAACCCACTGCCCACACGTCATCCCAACCCACTGCCCACACGTCATCCCAACCCACTGCACACACACTATCCCAACCCACTGCACACACACTATCCCAACCCACTGCACACACACCACCCCAACACACTGCACACACACCATCCCAACACACTGCACACACACCACCCCAACACACTACACACACCATCCCAACACACTACACACACCATCCCAACACACTACACACACCATCCCAACTCACTGCACACATACCATCCCAACTCACTGCACACATACCATCCCAACCCACTGCAAACACACCATCTCAACTCACTGCACACACACCATCCCAACCCACTGCACACACACCATCCCAACACACTACATAACACCATCCCAACACACTACATAACACCATCCCAACCCACTGCACACACACCATCCCAACCCACTGCACATATACCATCCCAACACACTGCACACATACCACCCCAACCCACTACATAACACCATCCCAACCCACCGCACACACATCATCTCAACACACTGCATACACACCGCCCCAACACACTGCATACACACCACCCCAACCCACTGCACACATACCATCCCAACCAACTGCACACACACCATCCCAACCCACTACATAACACCATTCCAACCAACCGTACACACATCATCCCAACACACTACATAACACCATCCCAACCCATTGCACACACACTATTCCAACACACTGCATGCACACCACCCCAACCCACTGCACACACATCATACCAACCCACTGCACACCTACCATCCCAACACACTGCACACACAACATCCCAATACACAACACATACCCCATCCCAACCCATCTCACACCTACCATCCCAACACACTACATAACACCATCCCAACCCACCGCACACACATCATCCCAACCCACTGCATATACACCATCCCAACACACTACACACATACCATCCCAACCCACTGCACACACTCCATTCTAACTCACTTCATACTTGTCATTCCAACCCACTGCACACACACCATCTCAACACACTACACATACACCATCCCAACACACCACACACACACCATCCCAACCCACTTCACACACTCCATTCTAACTCACTTCATACTTGTCATTCCAACCCACTGCACACACACCATTCCAAGCCACTGTATACACACAATTACAACCCTACTCTTCTCCCAAATATTACCTTATGAGTCAGGAAAGCAAATTTTCTACTTAAATTCACTCCACCAGCTTTTATATCTCTGGAGTCCTTGATCCTGATGATGATATTATCTAGATAACGCACTGATTTTACTTGATCTTAATGAATGTTTTAATGGAACAGCATAGCTGTAGACCTGTTAGGAGTAGCTCTACTTGCTGTTCTTCAAGTCATAGTTGACTTGTATGATTGCCAACTCTGTCTTTTGGCTTACCTGCCCCTTCCTCTGCAATAGCCTTGCTCTTGTGTTCAACTTCAAGGACTCACTCACCTTTCCTTCATGCCTTCTGTGCCTAGTGAAAGCAATCCCTCATTCCTATTGAAAGTGATCTCTCTCTCCCCTTTGAATTTCAGAGTAATTTACTCTACTCCCTCCTCCCTTTTTTGTTATCAGGTAAGACACTTTTTAGCTAAATGTCTTTGCTTCCCTAAAAGACTCTAAGTTCCTTTAAAGAAGGATTTTTGCTTGATTCATGAGCTGCTAAGAATCTAATAAAAGCTCTATAAATTATAGATTTGATATATGAATAAGAGGACAGAATTTTAAAATACATTGTTATTAGACATACATATTATTATATTATGGATTGATACTAGGACTGACAGTCAGTTTTTAGAATTTTTAAACAATTAATAATGATTTCCGACCTTTTCTAACACACCATATCCTCTTGTTACTTGATTTTGCAGCAACATCTCTTCCTAATCTGAAAAATTATTAATGGCATGATTTTTTATTTAAAATAATGGAAATTGGATTTCTATTAAAACATTTCTTTGGATAATTTTATTAATGTGGTTTTGAGAATTACAAGTCATGGTAAGAAAAGCAACACTTACAGGTGTGAACACACCCACACTCATTATTTGTTTCCCAGGGGTGCCATAACACTGCATGCACATTGGGTTGAGACATGTGTGCCAATTTAACTAGAGATAGATAACCAGTGGCTATGATTTGAGAGTGGGAAGATGGAAAGTGATAGATAATTGTCTGCTGAATGCTCAGAAGAAAACCCCAGAAAACCTAGCCTCTAAGTGTATAGAAAATATTAAAATATAATAAATTATATAACACATGCCTATAAGGTGATTCTTTAACTGTTAAGGAGTCAGACAGTTAAAGAGGGCATGCTTGCTCCAAAGCCTCTAGGAAGAATCCTGCCTAGTATCTTCCAGCTTCTAGTAGCCCCAGTCATTCCCAGACTTGTGACCAAGGCTATCTATGCCTTCACGTGGCTGTCTTTCCTCAGCGTGTCTGAAAGCTCAAATTTTCCTAATTTTATAAGAATACCAGTCATTGGGTTAGGGCCCACCCTAATCTCATAGGAACTCATTTTAACTGGATTACATCTGCAAAGGTCCTATTTCTAAACAAGGTCACATTCATAGGTACTGGGGGCATTAGGATTTGAACAGTTTTTGTTGTTGTTTTGTTTTGTTTCAGTTTTCTCAGGACACAATTCAGTCCATAATATAGGCCATACTTAAGATTACTGCCAAATGTAAAAAATAATAGATGTTTTAAGGTTTCAAGGATGAACCATGCATAGATGACTTCAAAATGAAGTTTATAATAAGATACATAAAGAAACATTAAGTAGCAAAGGAAATTTTCCTAGTAACTCTGTGATCACTTCGGGTTCCTAGGATTAAAAACTGTGATGTATGGTGGACTCAGTAGAGATTCAGGGCAAATGATTAATGTTGGGCAGAGAACAAATCAAGTTCAAATGGCCTGCTATATCTTTACTTACTCAACATTAAGACTTTCACAATGAAAAGATTTACTATGCCTTTTTTCACCACCCAATATGGAGCAGTGGTAATGGGCTGGATTCAATTTAAATTCTCTGAACAGCATGAGTTGGCTTTCCATCTTCCCACTATCAAGTTGTAGCCATTGCTTATCCATCTATCTCTAATTAAATTGGCATATTCTATTTTCAGTTAATACAGGCTTTTTAACATCAGAAATTAAAGATGAATGTTATCTTTCTCTGACTTAGGGGAAATCACAGAAATGCCCATATATCATTTTCTCCTCTTTGGTTCAATGATTGATATGTTGTTAGGCCGATGCCATGATGTCCAAGAGATGTTTAGTCAAGTTAGTTTCAATGACTCAGTGACGTTATCCAGGTAAATTCTCACCCGCTCCACCTATCAGTTACTCCACGGGCTTTTCCACCTGCACCTTACGTGTGAACTCTCCCTCGCCACCCAAGTACCACACTCTTTCCTGCCTACCTCCCATCCATTTTTCTAATATAAAATTATTCTTATATTCCTTTCAAAAACTCAAATTGGACATTATGTATGGTTCCTTTAATATTCTGCTGGATTTATTTTCCTAGTGTTTTGTGTATGGAAAATTTTTAAAATTTCATTTATACATGAGATAGGTCTGAATTTTTTGGTGTTTGTTATTTTTGTCTAGGTTTCAATATTATAATGATGTTATTTTATAAAATCGAGTTTTATACCTCTTAGGTTTTGAAGCATGTTTTCTGGTATTTGTTTTTTAAAAGTTTAAAGTCCTTTGGGTAAATACAAAGGAGCACAATTGCTAGGTCATATATAAGAATATGCTTAGTTTTATAAGAAACCACCAAACTGTCTTCAAAAGTGGCTGTGCCATTTTGCATTCTCATCTGCAATGAATAAGAGTTCTGGTATCTTCACCTTCTAGCATGTGGCATTGTCCGTGTTCTGGATTTGGGCCATCCCAATAGGTGTGAAGTGGTATTTCATTGTTGTTTTAAGTTGCATTTCCTTGATGACATATGAGATAGACCATCTTTTAATATGCTAACTTCCCATTTGTATATCTTTTTTTTTTTTTAGTGAGATGTTTGTTTAGGTCTTTGGCCCATTTTTTAATTTGGCTGTTTTCTATTGTTGAGTTTTGAGAATTCTGTTTATATTTTAAATAATAGTCCTTTATCAGATATGTTTTTTGCAAACACTTTCTCCCAGTCTGTTGCTTCTTTATTTTCTTGACAATGTCTTTCACAGAGAAGACATTTTTAGATTTTAATAAATCCAGTTTATTAACTGTTTCTTTCATTGATTGTGCCTTTGCTGTCATACCTAAAAAGTCATCCCCATATTCAAGGTCATCTCAATTTTTTCCCATTTTGCATTCTAGAGGTTTCATAGTTCTGCATTTTATATTTAAGTCTGTGATCTATTTTGAGTTAATTTTTCTGAAGGGTGCAAATTCTGTGTCTAGATTTTTTTTAATGTGAATATCTAGTTGTCCTAGCACCCACTTGATAAAAAGACTATCTTTTCTCCATTGTATTTATTGCTTTTGCTTTTTGTCAAAATCCAATGAACTATATTTGTGTGGATTTATTTCTGGTCTCTGGTCTCTATTCTGTTCCATCGATCTGTTTGTTTGTTCTTTCAACAATATCACACATTCCTGATTACTGTAGCTTTATGTAAGTTTGAAGTCAAGTAGGGTCAGTCCTACAACTTTGTTCTTCTCCTTCAATACTGTGTTGGCTATTCTAGGTGTTTTTCTAAAATCTTCATATAAACTTTAGAATCAGTTTGTCAACATCCATAAGATAACTTGCTGAGATTTTAATTTGGATTGCACTGAATCTATAGATTAAGTTGGAAAAAATTGACATCTTGACAATATTGAGTCTTCTTATCCATGAACATTGAATATCTCTCCATCTATGTACTCAAAGGAGTTAAAAATGTATGTCTATATAAAAACCTGAAAACAGAAGTTTTATAGCCCCTTTATTCATAATTGTCAAAACTTGGAAGCAGCCAAGATGTTCCTCAGTAGGTAAATGGATACATAAACTGTAGTACATCCAGACAATGAAGTATTACTTGGCACTAAAAAGAAATGAACTATCAATTCATGAAAAGACATGGAGGAAACTAAAATGCATATTTCTAGGTGAATGAAGCCAGTCTGAAAAGTCTATATACTGTATAATTTCAAGGACATCACATTCTGGAAAAGGCATAGTAAAAAGATCAGTTATTGCTAGGTGTTGGGAGGGAGAAAGAAATGAACAATTAGAGCACAGTGGATATTTAAGGAAATAAAACTACTTTGTATGATACTATAATGTGGATACATGTCATTATACATTTGTACAAACCCAGAAAACATACAACACCAAAAGTAAGCCCTAATGTAAACTACGAATTTGGAGTAATGAGGATATATCAACATAGGTTCATCAAATGTACCACTCTGGTGAGGGATATTGATAATAGAGGAAGCTATGCATGTGTAGGAGCAGGGGATCTATGAGAAATCTCTGTGTCTTCTGTTCAGTTTTGAGGTGAACCTAAAATCACTTTTCTAAAAAGCCTATTAAGAAACAAACTGCAAGCAAAAAATATGTAAGTAAAGAAATTATTTAAGTTTAAAATTTGTAAAAATGTTTAGATGAATAGTATTCTTATGTCTACTAATTTGATCACTTTTTTTCCTGGCTGTTGATCTATTTTTCCACTTCTCCTTGAGTTTGCTTTTTCCAATTATTCTTTTCTCTACTTTTACTTTATTTTGTGTTGCTACCACAATTCTTGCTTTTCTTTTAATTGCCCTTTCCTGTTATATCCTGCCTATCCTTTTATTTTTATCACTCTGCATTATATGGTTTAGACATATCTCTTTCAGATAAGATATGCCTGAATTGGGGGGTGGAGTCTAATCTGAAAGTCTTTGTTTCTTAAAGAGAGAATCTTTGCTCTTTTATGTTTATGCTTGTAAAATACATTAGTTCTCACTTGATAATTTTTCAAGAATTTGTGATTTAAACGTTTATTTGCTTCATTAAAAATCTGTCTTTATATGAATTATGTTTTCACTGGTAATTTTTTCCCTGGTGATTAGAAAGGTAGAAAATAGTCTACTTATTCTGTACCTTAATGACTGAGTAGGCAGATTCAGTCAGCCCTGCTCTGGGAACTCAGCACTTTGTTTGTTTGCTTGTTTGTTTCTTTCACAAATAATATCAAAACCCAGCAAAGCTAAATAGTCTAAAGTTTCATGACTAATTAGTACCAAAGTTGATACCAAAACCTAGTACTCCTAGCTTCAGAACAGTGCTTTCTTTTTTTTTTTTTTTTTTTTTTTTTTTTTTTTTGAGACGGAGTCTCGCTCTGTCGCCGAGGCTGGAGTGGTGCAGTGGCGCAATCTCGGCTCACTGCAAGCTCCGCATCCCGGGTTCACGCCATTCTCCTGCCTCAGCGTCTCCGAGTAGCTGGGACTACAGGCGCCCGCCACCATGCCTGGCTAAATTTTTTTTGTATTTTTAGTAGAGACGGGGTTTCACCATGGTCTCGATCTCCTGACCTCGTGATCCGCCCGCCTCGGCCTCCCAAAGTGCTGGGATTACAAGCGTGAGCCACTGCGCCCGGCCAGAACAGTGCTTTCTACTGCCTCAGTGTGTGCCAAATGTTGCCCTATTCCATGTGGATGAGCTTTTTCCACCTCAACAATCTACACCCAAATGTTCATATTTCCTTCTCTTGAAAGAAGCATTTTCCTACAATGTTCTCTACAATTTTAGCAGGGCATTGAGGCTGTACATCCACAGAAGAGCTCGGAATAATGTATCAGTTGGAGTTGTAATCTAGTCAATTATCAATAAGGTCATTATCTTTTCAAAATCTTTTTCATTTCAACTTAATACTGGAATTGGTAAAAGGAGATTTAGGCATCATTTTTGCCATTAAGTAGCTCACTCCTCATTCAAGAAGGCAGATGCATGACTAAATAACTATAATACATAGCAGACTCTAATAAGCATTACAATTTGGAAAACACATTTGACAAAATAAAGATGACATTCTGTGAAGTTCACATGTAATTTTCTCCCATAAGCAGTATAACTTAAAAAACATCTTTGACGTAATAAATATGGCATGCAGTGAAGTTTATACGTAATTCCCTCCCATCATCTCTCTTTGAAGGAAATGTGTATTTCAAAATACTTTTAATAGAGATCAATTTACTCATAAGACTTATTATGGGGTTAGTCTTTTCATTGAAAAACAAGAAGTACCTCTGTCCAAAAGCACACACACAGGCATATACTCATACATTAAGAGAGCAAGTTTTTTATATTTTATCCATAGGGTGGTTCACTTGCTAAAGGAAAGAAAGAAGAAAGGAAGGGAGGGAAAACTTTTTGCGTATGGTGTGTGTGTGTGTGTGTGTGTTTAAGAGTTGAGATCTCACTTGATCACTCAGACTGGAGTGCGGTGCAATCATGGCTCACTGCAGCCTCCAACTCCTAGTCTTAAGCAATCCTCCTGCCTCAGTCTCCCAAAACACTGGGTTTACAGGCATGAGCCACCACTCCCAGGCTAAGAAATCTTCTTTTTAAATAAGAATGAAGAAATATGACTCATGAAAAAAAAGAGCAGAACTCATCCAATCCATTTCAGTCTGTGTAGTCTCTGAATGGAACTATTTTGAGTTTGGATTTTCTCACTTGTAACACTGTGATCACACTACCTTCCTGATAGGGTTTTGTGGATTTAAATTAAATAAGACAGCAACTAGAAGCCGCTGGCACAGGGCAAACCCTCAATAAATAGTATAATTGATTGTGACTCACATTAATTGAGCATCTGCTTTGTGGGAGCTGCCTGTCATCTCATTTAGTGTCTCTGCAGCATTAGCTGTTTAATTCATCTCACTGGAAATCTGGTTACAGAAACTCCCTGATGTCACAGACACAAACGTAAAAAACAATCTATGATTTAAATTTTTACCTTTTGACAAGTTTTGATGACATTGACACCTTCCTTTTTCATGTGTCTTCAGACACTTATGTATTCTGAAATTAACTCATATTGCCTTATATACAACATAAATAAAATTGCAAAAAATCAATCCATCCTATATTTCAAAGGTGATTCCACAAATAACATAGAAAGTTACGGTCTTGTCTTGAAGGAAATTCCATATATCAGAGAGATCTTTTAAAAAGTGAATAATTTACGGTTAAAATAGGTCTTGAGTCACATTTTGAAAGCATACCCACAGCCTAATTATCACAGTAATCTGGAGAAGATCCAGATTCGTGCTTAGAAATGTCTTCCAAAAGGTTTCTGAAAACTGCTTTATTAATGATGCTGCATAAATGCAAAGCATTATCCTAACTGTTAAGTCACAGCCTTACTTTGTAGATGTTCTATTGTCCTTTCTACAGGAGGCAAATTAATCGTTCTTTTTTCCTCCTCAAACATATTTTTCCCATGTGTTCTCTCTTGCTGCCATGCTAAGAATTTTATGAGAAAGCTGAATAAATACTCTAGGTCATTATAATTTTTCTTAAAACATTTTCATTTTTAGTATAATATTTGATCATTTACCATAAGCTGAGCATTATGCTAATGACTTGTGTTTATTTACTTGAATCTGCAGTGTGCTATTACATATATTTTCTCATTTAATCCCCACAGCAACTCTATGTAGTAGGTAATGCTTTTATCATCATATTCCAGGAAAAGATCTACAACCTAGAGAATTGAAGTCACTTACCCAAGTTCTTATGATGATGAAGCCACAACTCAACCCCAAGTAGTCAGATAGCAGAAGCTATGCTTTTAACCCCAGTTCTGTACTGTCCCCTGGCTATCCATAATATAAGAAGGGAAAAAAGCAAATTTCAAAACGGCAGATACAGAAGGATCTCTATTATGACATATTTCCTTGGTGTGTGTTTATAGATATATAATATGATATATAACATGTATCATATATGTGTATGTATACATGCATGTTTTTATGTAATGTAAACACCAAATATAGGGAGAGTTATTATGTAGTACTTTCTATATACTACATATTTCCTATGCGCTAGACATTTCATATCCATTTTCTCATTTATTTCTCGAAAAAACTCATTATGATAGGTATGAGAAGCACAGAAGAGTAAAACAATTTAACAAGTTCATAGAGTAGCAAGTGGTTAAGAATCAACCAGATAATTTTATTTATAATATATATTTATAAATAAATGTTTACTTTGCTAAGTACATTACATATTTGTATGTATATATATATACACACACATATATATGTATATATGCACTTTTTGAAGCTTTTTTTTTTTTTTTTGGAGACAGAGTCCCACTCTGTCACTGAGGCTGGAGTGCAAGTGGTACGATCTCTGCTCACTGCAACCTCTGCCTCCCGGGTTCAAACAATTCTTGTGCCTCAGTCACCCAAGTAGCTGGGACTACAGGTGCCCACTACCACACCTGGCTAATTTTTGTATTTTTAGTAGAGACAGGGTTTCGCCATGTTGGCCAGGCTGGTCTCGAACTCCTGACCTCAAGTTATCCATCCACCTCGGTCTCCCAAAGTGCTGGGATTACAGGTGTGAGCCACCATGCTGGGCCAAAGATTTTTTTTAATTAAAAAATGTGTATGGTGAAATCCCGTCTCTACTAAAAATATAAAAATTAGCCAGACATGGTTAATGTGCCTGAAATCCCAGCTACTCGGGAGACTGAGCCATGAGAATCGCTTGAACTCAGGAGATGGAGGTTGCAGTGAGCTGAGATTGTGCCACTGCACTCCAGCCTGGGCGACAGAGTTAGATTCTGTCTCCAAAAACAACCAACCAAACAAACAAAAAAGAAAGAAATATTCAACTAATGTCACTTGAGATATCCTTTCCCATTACAAAGTGAACTCTTAAAAACAGTCTCAATATGTGACCTCCACTGGCTAAGATGACCTTCCCTAAGTCATAGAGGAACGGGCACTGCTCATGACAGCCTTGGGACTCTCCTTTGTCTTTTCTTCTGTGGTTGCTTTGTTTGACCAGATCCCCATTAGATTGCCATGTTCATATTTTAGAGGTGGTGATATCTTCAGTTGTATCACTGTCTTGCTAGCCTAAAAGATAGTTTGTCTCTTTCTGGTGACCATTCCTCTATTTCAGGGGTCAGCAAACTACAGCTTTGTTTCATTGTTTCCTTTGTACAGCCCATGAATTCATAATGGTGTTTACTTTTTAAAATGGTTGCAAAAAATCAACAGAAGGATATGTTATAGCATTTGAAAGTTATATAAAATTCAAATTTCAATATTTATAAATAATGGTTGGAACATAGCCATGCCCATAATGGTGCCATTTTAATAGGAAAAAAAAATTGTCATAGAGATCTGGATAAATATTCCACTGAGAGGACACTATGGTAGATCAGCAAGGCCCGTGGGTGAGACATCAGAGGCTAATCGTGAGTTACAGCTGCCACCTCCGACCCTGCGACATCAACTGTGTTATTTAAATTCTCTAATTCTCATTTCCTCATCTATAATAACTAACTTGCAAGTTATTCAGAGGCTCAAACCGTAATGACGTAGGTATTTATACTGTTCATATGTAAGTCATTAGTGGCACACTTCTAATTCAGAGGACAAGCCATTATATAAGCAGAGTCAGCCAGGGCCTGGAAACATGTTAACATTCAAAAACTCAGCCGAGGCAGTCTCAGGCTAATAAGCACTAACTTGTCTGTCTCTTAATGGAGCGCAAATATTTACATTTAAGCAGGGAGCAACTTCCTGCTCATTTTGGTTAAAGCGTAGACCCAGTTTTTAGACAATGAATTGGGGGGCGGGTATATTCTTTAAGTAAAAGAACACTAAATTATGACTACAGTGTAAATTATAAAAGTGAGGATTTGGAATGAGAAAGAAAATCACAACAAATCTCAAATCTCTTTCTTCGAAAATATTACAAAATCACATGACCACATGAAAGGGGCTTGAGCAAGTGAGCTGCTCTGAAGCTTCAGCTTTGGCAACTTTGGAGTAAATCCTTTACTGCTGTTGTCCATTCCAGCGTCAAAAAAAAAAAAAAACAAAATACACAGATCTCATAAACATCATGATTACTCCCACCTCATTGCATATAACTTCCCTATTTGCAAAATCGAGGTGCTAAATATACTACTAACAAATGTTACAAATGAATGTCACATGGATTCTGTGGCTTGCTTGGCATTAAACATTCCTGATACAAATTTGTTTCAGTCCTGCATTAACAAAAATCTGACTGGTATGAGAATTCATTCTAAATTCCAAACAGAGCCATGAGGAAAAGAAAATGTTTATTCCTTACCAAGAGAAAGTTAACTGTGGAAATTCGGGAAGCAAGACTGAAATTAATAGATAATAGGTCCATTTTTTTATAATGAAATTCGTGAAGTGAATGTCTCCAACATAGGATTCTGTACAACATTGTTTCAGATCAAAGGCCCCATTTTCCAGCAAAGGGAGTACAGCAGTGGGCACCAAGGGAATCCACTGTTTCTTTCACAATCCATCTCACCCTCACCCCACCAGTCTGACAGAATGAATGGCAGAATGGCCTCTTGAAGATGCAGCAGAGCGCCATCTCGGAGAGGGGACCTTGCTAAGATGGGGCACCATCCTCCAGGAGGTGTTCTATACTCTAAGTCAATAATCTTTATGCAGTAATACCTCCTCCACAGGTAGAATACATGGGTCTAGGAGCCAAGGGGTGGAAGCAGAGTAGATACAATTATCATGATCCCCAGTGACCCAGTTGGGGGATTTATGCTTCTCATCCCCGAAGTCCTAGGCTCTGCAGATCTAGAAAATCCTGCTCCTTCACAGAGAGTAAATACTCCCACCGGAGAACACAATGAGAGTCTGTTTCATTGAACTTTTAAGCTCTGGCTGTAACTGGCCACTTCCGGGTTCCCATACCAAGAGAACAGTAGATGAAGAAAGAAGTCACCCCACTTGTAGGAGTAATTCACATTGGCCTTCAGCAGAAAGAGATTGTTAAGAAGTCAGCTGCCAAGCTGTCAGTTCTTGGATGATCCTTTTTTTTTTTTTTCTATTTGTTTTTAAGGTATTTTCTTCATCTTGGTTACTGTGAAATTTCAGATGTGGATTTTTTAAATTAATTTTCCTTGAGATTTATTGAGTCCACTGAGACTTGTGTTTTTTGCCAATTTTGCAAAGTTCTCATCTATTATCTCTTCAAATTTTGCTTTCCTTGTATTTTCTCACTATAGAACCCCTACTAACCACACACTGGAAAATACTGACCAGGGGCACATTAAACTAAATTTTTTACTTTGGGGCTTTTGGTCCAAAGAGGTAGAGTGAATTCCAGCCCCAATATGGACACAGGTAGGCTTGTGGTTGGAAATTCTCAAAGGAGACATATTACCATCCCTTTCACACCTGCCTGGCCATTCCAACAAGAATCAAGCCAAAAGGGTCCCTCTGTGGAGCAACTTTTATTTTAGTCACAGATTTTGGGCATCTTGGGGAATTTTTTTTTTTTCTTTGCAATAATTCCTGTTG
The DNA here is from genome assembly GCF_028878055.3 of Symphalangus syndactylus. Taxonomy (NCBI): domain Eukaryota; kingdom Metazoa; phylum Chordata; class Mammalia; order Primates; family Hylobatidae; genus Symphalangus; species Symphalangus syndactylus. The sequence continues at coordinate 36,730,857 of NC_072425.2, read as the reverse complement.
TCACATCTCACTGTGCTCAAGCCCTGGACTTTGTCTCCTATGCTCTGCCTTCCTGGCCCATTAAAACTAAGAACCTAAGATCTTCAGAGTTCATCGGGCAATCTGAACTTGTTTATACTTCTGGAATCATACTTTCTTGTGTTTTTTTTTTTTTTTTTTCTTCTCTCAGTGTTTTTCATACTCTACCATACGCTCAGTCATGCTTTCACACAGCTACTTGATGTATCTTTGTGTTTCCTGCACTGGGAATGTTTCTCTGCATAAATGCTCTGCCATGTGGTTGCAAACAGATGTCAATAATTCCTCATTTGCATCATTTCTGAAATTCCCAACTAATCTTTTTTTTTGCTATTCATAAAACCTTATTTAGAACCTACCTCTACGACTGTCCAGCTCTACAAATGAGAGGTTATTTCACCTGTCCTTGCCTCAGCTCCCTTGTCCATAAAGAAAAGATGATCCTATTTCACAGCCCACCATGAGAACTAAATGACCTAATGTCCATACCAGTACACACAAGGGCCATAATTTTATGACTGAGTCTGAGCTAGGATTTTAGAGTAGAAGGAATACTATGTGTCTGCCCAAGGCCGCTTGGCCAGCTCCCCTCCTCTAGCCATCACAGACACGCTGGGAGGGACCCACTGCATGACGGACTCTGACTCATTCACTAGAATGACACTGAGGTTGTTACCAGGGCATATGGAGCCAAGACCTCAGCAGGCCACTTCTGGCAGAGGCTTTAATTTTCTCAATGGCAATAAAGTGAGGGCATTACAAGGCATTTGGTAAATGTTTATGGTCTTCGCAAGTTTTTTCCAGAAGTTGTTATGAGATTCAATTTTATCTTATTATCCTTTTTTCCTCTCTATTAAGCTACAGTTGCACACACTCCTTGTATATCATTGGAACTGCTAAAGTTTCACTCTCATGTTGTGGCTTGTTCATGCTGAAATGACCGTGCTGTTCTTTTCAAATCAGGTCAAACTATTGCCATATCAAGAGGCTTTTTGGAGTGATTAATGATCACATTGCCTCATCTTGACTTAGTTCAAACATAGACGAATGGTAAGTACATGCAAGGGCTTCTCATTCCCTAAGACCCAGCTTAAAAGCCAACTTCTCTTTGAGAGTTTCCCTGACCTTCCCCCATCACCCCAGTGTCAGTCACTTTCTCCTCTGTGCTTCCTCAGCACTGCATGCCAACATCACCTTAAAATATCTTACCACTGGCTTGGTGTCCAGTCACTATTTGTTCACAAGTTATAGAATATGTTAAGTCTCTGAAGAGGAAACAGACTATTCCTCCTGGTAACTTCAGCACCTGACATAGTACCTGCCATATAGTAGGTGCTCAATAATATTTATTGAATCAATACAAGAAGCATTTTAAGTTATTTTACATGTGAATAATTACATGATATTTACCGTGTGAACAATTACATGATATTTACTACTTAAATGAAATGAAACTAAGATTTTTAAAATGTCAAAGCATAATTATCAAATCCTAGTTAAGGGATGGTTCTTCATAACATGTACATGGAGGGCTTTTAGATATAGTATTTCCTGAACTTCATTTGGTTTTATTTGGGTGGCTAAACTGTGGGGTGTTTTTTAAAATGAGGACCTGACATCACAGAGTCTACAAATATCAAAGCTGAGAAGGGGACTTTGAAATGATGCAATTTAACAATCTCTTTTTCCTTTCCTTGCTTTATTTTCTTCAGAGTACATATCATGAATTCAAATGATTAATTTTAATGTTTTCAGGCCCCTTTCTAGCTCACATGTTAGATTATAACCTCAAGCACTGCACTCCAGCCTGGGAAATAAAGCAAGACCCTCTCTCCAAAAAAAAAAAAAAAAAAAAAAAGATTATAACCGCCAGTAAAGCTGGACCCTTGCTGTCAGGTTCACTGTTATGTTTCCAACTCCTAAAATAATGCTGGAGGCACAGAAACTTTTTAAGAAATATATATTATATGGATGACTAGGTGAGTGGATAGATAGATGGATGGATGGATGGACAGATGATGAACGAATGAATGAATAAATAAATAAATGACATGTGCAGATGTGGAAAAGGGTTTGCAGGAGTTAGGAAGTCTTCTGAGGCCCTGTCCAGAAGTTATAACGCAGAACACTACCCTATCCTTATGTGAAATAGTTCAAGTTCCTCGAATTGAATCTCGAATTTCTCTGTTTTATTCCTTTTTTGGAATTTCTGCTGCCACTACCATATTTCAGGGTACTTGCAATGTGTTTCCATTCCTTAGACACTTTAATAAGATGTCAATGCAGGATGGTATCAGCCAAGCATCTGAGGAGTAAGTGGTCAGGAACCAGATATAGTAGGTACCTTCTGCAGATGTCCCCAACCATAAAGAAAGTACAGGAGCACTCATCTATCCATTTATTCAACAAATATTGAGTGAATACCTACTATGGGCCAAGTAAAAATCCTAGGTACTTGGTTACATTAGTAAACAAACAAACACAACAATTCCTTTCTTGGTGGAGCTTAAATTCTGTTGGGTGGAGGTCCGGGGAGCAGGGCAAATAAGTAAAAATAATAAGTACTACAAGTAAATTGGATAGTTCAGCTAGACAGTCATAGATGAAAAAAACAGAAAAAAATAGAACAATGCAAGGGGATTGAGGGTTCCGGGAAATACCGTAACTTATATTACAGAAACACTGTGATGCCTACAGAGTCAGTTGCATAATTGGGGCTCCCACACAAACATTTAATATGTTACTTTCTTTAGGAACTAATTTGAATACCATATCTACCAAAATAAATAAAGCTATGGGTTCTGCTTCTGCTCCTATGAATATCATCTATCCCATCAACGGTGCTAAAGTATCCTTACCTTTACATATGGTTGGCTTTTTCTGTTTCGGCTCATCCAATTGCCTGGTGTTTCCCTATTTAGAGATTAATTAGACCAAGAAAGTATGTTTTTGAAAAGCTGCCTTTCATTTCAGGTTGGATAAGAACAGCTCGAGCACCGGACCATCTGGACTGAGATTCAGGAGTCCAGGGGACCCTGATCCAACTCCACACCCAGCTCTCATGTGATGTTGGTCAAGTCACTTTGCTTCTTGGGTACCTGGTTGCCCTATTTGTATTGTAAGGGAGTTAGATAAAATGATTTTGTACACTTTCTGACTTGCAGCTCAGGTGCTCCAAGATTCTACAAATTGTATGTGGAGGAGAACGCAGGGAAGAGAGATCTGTCCTGAACTCTTGCAGTGACATATCAATTATTTAAATAATTACAGCTTTAAGCAGAGAAGTGTTCTTGACATTTTTATAAGCATTCTTACTTTATTATTTTGAAACTTCAATAAGATTTCTAAGTGGGAATGCAAATAGTCTTTGATTAATACTGGGGAACATTCTTTGAGCTTCCTGCTAACCATCTGTAACTATAATTGTCTCTTCAAAGAAAATTTGCTTCTTAATTACAAGATCATGCACTAAAAAATAAAATGGAATGTAGCATGTGGACTAAGAGATGTGTGTGTGTGTGTGCGCGTGTGTGTGCGTACACGCACGTGCTGTGGGGCGTATGTGTGTGTGTTCACGTGCGTGTCGTATTTGTCTAATTTTAAGAAAATTAGTCAGAAGCCATTTAAAATTCTCACCAAGATTATATGACCAGAATTATACTTTAAAAGTTTAATGAAAATTCAGACTAAGATAACGTGGCTAGATCAATTTCCAAAAGCCACCTTTGCGTTGATGCATTTTCAAAAAACTGCTTTTAGAATTCCAAACTTGCCTCTCCACAGTGGTTGCTCAAGTGTTTCTTTCCCTAGGAAGGGAATGGGAAGGAGCATGGTGGCCCCTTGAAGAGGGTCACTTTTGGGTAAGGGATATCATTTGGTTTGGGTGTTTTAACCATGAGCAAATTAGAGGAAGCCATTGCATCACAAGTACCCCAAAGTGTTTATGGGAAAATGACTGTAGACAAATTTTGAACATTCTTTTGAAAAACAGCCCCTTCATAAAAGAAAAGGAGGGTGGGGACTCAAAACGAGCCACTTCCCGTTCCTGGCCTTAATTTTCTCAACTGTAGTGGTAGGGTAGGTGATGCTAGGAGAAACCGGCAGGGCTTAATCTGAATGCTAATAAAATACAGGAGCCACTTCCCACACCAGGAAAAGTAAAGTAGACCATGGAGATGAAAGTAGGTATCCCGAGGCCGGTAGGATTCATGGTCCAGGCTGAGAAGAGAGATGTCTCCCACCAGGAGGAAAGAAATGACATGCTGAAGACTTAGATACCTGGATGGGTTCATAGTGAGTGGGGAAGATATTTGTTGCAGCTGTAGAGAATAGCTCCAACTGCCTTCTGGACAGGTACCACAGGAGAGGAAGTGCTAATTCTAGATCCTTCCACCAAAGGGCTGAACTCACTCTTTGACCCAAGAGACCTACCTACTCTCATTTACTGAACTCCAACCTCCAGAGACCCAATAACAGAGAAAAGCCCAATTGCAGAAAACTTCTAGATCCCCAACTCACCATTTTCCAAAATCAGGAAGAGACAGACATTGAGACTGGGTGGGAGTTTGGTGGTTGTTGCCTAACTCGCTTTGCCATTCCTTGAGATTTGGGAAATAAGCATTGCATCAGAGTTTCTAGGGTGAGTGAGGACAGTGGGAAGTTAACAGAGATTTCCCTTCTGGGGTCCCCTTCGATTCATTCCTATTCTGCCAAGGCCTTGCTTAAACAGATCCCATAGGACTGGCTCAGCCTCTGCTGTTCCTCCCTCTTGGTTCTGTCTCCTTAGTAACAGCAGGGAGGGAACACTCTTTTGGTGTCCAGTGCTCCAGGATAGCCAAGGAGCAGAGTCAGGGCTGAGGAATAATACATAGTTCCCCTATGGTGGATGGCAGGCTTAGATGCCCACACCCTTTGCTGCAGGTCAAGCTTCTCCATCTCTGCAGGTGGCCTCAGAGCCACCTCCATGGGGAGGTACGCATGTTTCCTATGTTCACACCAGGAAAGCCTAGCAGTGAATGCTCCAGAACAAGAGGAAGTGGGCTCTGCTAGAGCTACAGTCTTCCGTTTCTGGTCTTTCCTTCAGGTGTGGGGTGTTGCAACCAGCCTCAAGGCAGGAATATTCATAAAAATACTATCAGTTTTCCTGAGTGGTCCTGGAAAAGGAACTACACTAACTTGACCAGATGAAGACAGCTTCTGGTTTTGGCCTGTGTCAAAGTGGTTTTCCAAATTTCACTTGAAATTTTAGGTTGCATATTTTCCCAACTTCAGATTTCCTCTTAAAAGATAACTTTCCCGGCTGGGCACGGTGGCTCACGCCTATAATCCCAGCACTCTGGGAGGCCGAAGTGGGTGGATCACCTGAGCTCAGGAGTTCGAGACCAGCCTGGCCAACATGGTGAAACCCTGTCTCCACTAAGAATGCAAAAATTACCCTAATGTGGTGGTGCACGCCTGTAGTCCCAGCTACTCAGGAGACGGAAGCAGGAGGATCTCTTTAACCCGGGAAGTGAAGGTTGCAGTGAGCTGAGATCATCCACTGCACTCGAGCCTTGGCAACAGAGCAAGACTCCATCTCAAAAAAAAAAAAAAAGGTAACTTTCCTATGCTTCAAATGACAAGACACCTTCCCTATACGTGGCTGTAAAGCCTATAGCAGCCAGAGATTTGGAATATCTGTTTTGATTGAGAATGGGGTAAGCCAGCCCAATGAATCATGCTTAAAATGTATTTTATATTAGATCTGCAAAAGTAATTGCATTGTAAATGTCTGTGGAACAATCTTGTAGCTAGTAATAGGCTTATGTAAGAAATGGTAATTAAATGAATTGATTTTGTTGCTTCAAGTCTTCCCACAGCCTACAAGGCCTTACTTGAGGTAGCTCACTGATTCCATCTACCAGCGGTCTTCCCTCCCTTGTTCTGCCCAGTCACAGGCTTCTTGCTTTTCCTTCACCACCAGGCAGTATAACCTGGTTTCAGAGCCCTGTCCCTTCACAGCCTGTGAAAGTTCCTCCATATTGCTTTATTTAAAAAAAATTTTTAGTTCATATGTGATAGTTGTCCATATTTCTCCATAACGCTTTACCTTTGAGGGTTTTTCCAACCTAGTCCTGCATGGCCATTCAAGTCTCCATGATCACATGAGTAAAGCTCCCATCCATAGCCTTCCTGGGAGCAAGACACATACACAGATTTCTCCACTGGATCTTTCTTTGGGTTTAACTATCTGTCAAACGACAGAACCTTAAGGGAACTTGGGAGAGCCTACCCTCAGTCCAATATTTAAAATATTATTTCAATGTTCATTCCTGTTTTCGTTATTTCATTTTGTTATTCTCAAAAGAAGATTTCATCTTCTGCATGATCCATTTCTTTTGTATCTCACAATCATAAAATAAAATATTTCTTCAAAACTCAACTACAATTCTGCCTATACATGTTGGTTGAGATTACTTACGGGATCAATTAATCATACCCTCTCCCATTTGAGTTCTGAATCCATTAGGAAAGGACCACTGGTGTCAAACAGAGACTGAATAACAGTATTATCAATGGAAAAATGGTATTAGGAAATGTGAGATGGGAGACCTACAGGAGCTTCTACTCCTTTTTCCTAAATTCTATATCTTGGGACCCACACCTGATGCGAGTTGAGCCTGCCACCTCCCAGCTGTCTGGAGCACCATAACTTGCCTTGCTGAGTGTATAGAATCCAAGGGGAAAGACTACTCATGAGAAGCATTGTTTATCCCATCCAAAAGAGGAACGTCCGCCAAAGAAGGCTTTCATTATGTCATCCAACAGAGGCAAAAGCTAGGAAGCAGAGCAATACTTTTAAGTGGGAAGAAGTTTCTAAGTTATGGCTGACAGAGAAAGGAGGGGAAGCAAGGGATGTTGTCCTGGTCGTTCTGCTCACTTTGTCCTGCTTGAGAAAACCCCTGGCCTCTCATACATTCTCCTTTTACAATATCACTGAGTATATGGTCTCCTTCTGTGCCAGTTCTAATTTAAACTCTATTCAGGTCCCTTGTCTCTTCCTCACATTATCCCTTTTAGGACCATTAAACTATTTTTGTCAGCCCGTCCCTGGGTCCTGTCTAAATTTCATATTTCCTGAGTCAAAGAATCCCAACAAATAACTCCTATGACCAAAATCAACTCTACGAGAATTAGATTTTCCAGCAATGGAGAAACCTCCCTACTATGTCTCATACACAACTCGCAACCCACTGCAATTTGGAGCTCTTCTTTATTCTTGAGTAAATAGTTTATTCCTCTCTCCTGAGTGACTACTCTGTGCTTTCCCTAATGGCCTCCACCTGTCCATTTGGCCATCCCCAAGGGTCAAGAACATTCCCAACCGCAACCAGCTTTCCCAGGGGCTTGCTCTCACACCAGTTTACATCAGAAGACAATTGAGTGAATATATCTGCCATTTGTATATTTTAAATGTTAATGAAATTGCTGAGCGCTCCAACTGCCTCCAATTCACTTGAGGAAGAAGAGGCCCCTGTAACTCCTTTGTTTTGGCCAATTTCTCCCATTTGGAATGGCTGTATCTACCTAATACCTGTACCTCCATTGAATCTAGGAAGTAACTAGCTTGCTTTTGATTTTGCAGGCTCATAGGTGGAAGAGACTTGCGTTGTCTCAGATGAGACTCTGGACTGTGGACTTTTGAGTTAATGCTGAATTAAGACTTTGGGGGACTGTTGGGAAGGCATGATTGGTTTTTGAAATGTGAGGACATGAGATTTGGAGGAGTCGTGGGTAGAATGATACGGTTTGGCTACGTCCCCACCCAAATCTCATCTTGTACTCCCAGAATTCCCATGTGTTGTGGGAGGGACCCGGTAGGAGATAATTTGAATCGTGGGGGCAGTTTCCCCTATACTGTTCTTGTGGTAGAGAATAAGCCTCATGAGATCTGATGGTTTTATCAGGGGTTTCTGCTTTTGCGTATTCCTCATTTTCTCTTGCTGCTGCCATGTAAGAAGTGCCTTTCACCTCCCACCAGGATTCTGAGACCTCCATGGCCATATGGAACTGTAAGTTCAATTAAACCTCTTTTTCTTCCCAGTCTCAGGTATGTCTTTATCAGCAGTGTGAAAACGGACTAATACAGTATCACACATAGAAAGCCTAGGAAGTTGTCTTTTAGCTTGACTAGCATAAAATTTTCCCTTTGGATATCCACAGGCTCTAATTGGCAGCAATCTTAAAAGCCAAGTTCTATTATGTAGGACAAAAGGGTTTCTCTTAGCATTTAAAAATAAGTGTTTTGAAAAAAGAAAAATTGATATGACATGAACAACTAAAAGACCTGGAGCCGAGTGACAGGGCATCCCAATCCTTCCTCTGGTCTATTCCAACAGCAAAAAGGAAGAGCTTAATCAAGTTTGGGTGAGGGTGTACCCCATGTTTCTGGGCAGCATGACTCTCAGATCCTGTCTGCCGGCTGTCTGGGTTCCCTATACCTCCCCCAGGCTGCTGGGATGAAAAGACACTATTTGTCAGAGGACTCTGCATAGTCAGTGGGATAATGTGGTTTAAAACTTGTTCTAATTCCTGGAGAAAGGATACCTTGGGCATCAACATTTTGGCATAGCCCCAGGCAGACAACCTAGCTCTGATCTGAGCAAAGGAGTGGTGTGGGCGTGTGGGTGTATGTATGTATGTATGTGATATGTGTTTCTGCATGTGTGTGCTTGTGTATATGTACATGCATGCACACCTGTGTGTGTGTACACTCACACTGTCCTGCACAATGATTACACTTCTCTAAAGCCCTGCTTGCTGCCCCAAGACAATGGTGAAGAGAAAGGCTGAGGATGGGAGCCTGGAACCATGGGGTACACCTGGCTGAAGGACCCTGGACCCTGCTGGTTTCCACAGCTCCCTCTGCCTGAGACACTCTGCCTTTCCCTCTTGGCCCAGTGAACGTCTCGTCCTGCCATGCTCTAGTCAACAGACCTTGACCAGGGAAAACATCCTTGGCCTCCAGGACTTGGTCAATCCCTCCCTTGTTACAAACTCCAAAAGCTGTTGTGGTTCTCTCCCCCGAGTAAAACTTCCTCCTTCATGGCATTTATTTGGAGTGTGACTTGGCATTTATTTGGGTGATTGATCACAGTCTATCTCACTCACTAGGGTGAAACCTTCATGAGAGCAGGGGCAATGTCTGTTATTGTTTACTAATGTGTCCAGACACATAGTGGATACTACAAAAATAATTGTCAAATGAATGAATGAATAGGCAGTGAATTAACAAACCAATGAACCAATGATTTGCTGACTCAATCAATGATCCGCTCTCAGAGCATTTTCTTCACTTACAAAATGGGACCCATAAAGTCTATTCTGTATCACAGAGAACACACAGAACAGGCACACAGTCAGAATGGAGCTGCAGAATGTTAAAAGCATTCTCCATTCTCCTTAGGAAACCTGGAGAGTGGAGGCCCTAATTGCAACTCTGTTCCCCAGAGATTCTGATTTAATTGATGTGGAGAAAAACCTAAGTGTTGGAACTTTTTGACAAGTTCCATAGGTGATTCTAAGGTGTAGCTGGGGTTAAGATCCACTATGCTTGATACTTAGGGAGCCTCAAGTTGAGTCATTCCTGGTCTCTGCCTTTCAGTTTCTCCTTGTCTAGTGGGCAGGTGAAGCCTGCAAATGGATCCTGGCATTGCAATGTGCTAAGGGCTAGAATGAAAGATTGGACTAGCAGCTATAAGGTTAGAGAAAGAGAAGAAAATGATCTCTGCTTGGGTAGGCTGCTCAGGGATGACTCTACTGGGGCCATGGCATGAGTTCCATTCTGACATCCAATTCAGAATTTACCAGGCAAAGCCAGGGAGGCCTTCCAGCCCAGAGAGCAAACAGCAAGTCCAAAGATTCAGAGGTGTGAGGGGGAAAACAGATTAGGGATTTTTCCAAACTACAAACTGAAATTATATAGGCTACAAGAGGATGTGGAAAACAATACCAGATAAAGCAACTTCATTTGCATTCTTCGTTGTGAGGAGAAAGGCATTCCTAAAACTCTGTGGTGGAAAAAGGGAAGAAACTAATGGCCAACCACATACAAGAAAAATGTGGAAAGTTCCAAAAGAAATCAGCCACCAGCAGCTCTGCAAACTCAAGCTGCGGTGGATGGTTTAGGCAGGTGTTTCTCTAAGTGTTGTCACTTGATCAGCCGCAATAGCATTACCTGGGAACTGGTCAGAAATGCACATTCTCAGGCTCCACTCCAGAACTACTAAGTCAGAAACTCTCAGGATGCAGAGAAACCTGTGTTCTAACACACCACCCTCCAGGTGGTTCTGATGCACACTACAGTTTGAGAACTTCTAATTTATGGTTAGTCCCCAGAGGGCTGTAGCTTTAAAGAAAAATAGCATATAATTCAGAGGCTGATATAGGAAGGAGCCCTTAGTACACTTTATTTATTTTCTTTATTGGCAAACAAACATGGGTTTTGAGACAGTCATGAGGCCTTAAATCCTAAGGAACTTCCCCTTAAGAGAAACTGAGTTCTGCCAGCAAAAGACAGCGCCTCCTGTGGCAGAACAGGTGCTTCTGCCTAATAGTGGAGCAGGAGGCCTTGCTCAGGGCACCAGAATAAGCATGGAGTCTTCCCCAGCTACAGCCTGCAAGCCTGCCTATGGGTCTGGAAATCAGGGCAAGGCAAGATTCCCACGTACAAAATTAGATCTTGGAAACAGGTTAGTTATCTTGGACTGACTTAACACAAAGGAATGTTATCACTGTGCAGATCTACACAAAGATCTATATGAAACTGAACTGAAACCATGCAGTCTTTCAAAGAGAAGGCCACCAGCCAGAGAGAATAGTGGAATTATCAGATGCCTGTGCTATTCCTTGTACAGAAAAATCAGGAAACTGGGTTTCTGTAGATTGTCTGAAGCCAGCTTCTCCCCTACCATCTGCTATGGCCTACTATCACCACCATTCTGGGTACCCAGAGAGGGGTATCACATCCATTATCTCATTTAGTCTTCACAGTGATTCATTAACTTTCAGGGGGCACTCTAAAAGGTATAGGCTTTTTGCAACCACCTGTCCAAAGGAAGTCACAAAGTCCTAGAGACAGCAGCCAACTGCAGTATTTTATTTTTCAGAGACAGACGCTAATTACTCTCTGAAATGATTGAATCAGCAAAGTACTCTGATGTTGCATGACAACTGTGAAAGAAGCATATGATGTTGTGTAAATATTTCTTTCCTTCATCTAGGTCATTAGTTTTTAGCACCTCATCATTTTGCTGCCTTGCTTTCCACGTTGATTGATCCTGCCACTTCTGTGTCATGGGATTTAGAGGTTTCGAACCAGAATCACCCGAGCTGGCTCCAACACTCACCAGTTGGGTAATCTTGGACCCCGGCCTTCAAAATAGGAAAATAACCCACCAAGATGATTGTGAAAAACTACGACAGTGAATGGCCCACTCAAAGAGATCAGTAAATGTGGTACTTTTCTATTCTTCAAGGTTGTTGCCAAGATTACCTAAGATCATATATGTGAAAGGCACTTTGTGTCTTGTGAACGGCTTACACTAGTGTTGACTGTTATTATTCTTTTACTTTCCTTTCCTTCTAATTTTTACCTCCAAGCCTTTTTTTAAACCATACTTTTGGTTTTTATAGGAATTATGCTTTAAAAAGACACCTACCAAGTATCACACCCCCAGCAAGGGGTGCCCCATCCATTATCTCATTTAGTCTTCACAGTGATTCATTAATTCTCTCGTTTTTTACAGCGAAGCAAGTGCAACTCTTAAGAGTTGCCTGTGATTTGAGGACTTTGCTGTTAACTAGTGTCAGGACAAACTTTTGAGCCCAGCTTAGTCTGACACTCCACTTTGCCTACCTGGGTGAAGCCTCAGAGATCCTTGTAGCCCTCATATCCTGTTGTATCCACAATGGACTTGTCCCAGGTCACAGAGCAAGTCACAGGCAGCACTGGGGTTAGAACTCACATCTCCTGACCCTCAAACCAGCACTTCAAGTTCTCTGCTGTTAGTGTTTCAGTCACTTTCCCGACCCAGGAGAGGCACGATCTAAATCATCCTTTCCCAAACCATCACCCAGAAATCTCTATTTGACAAACTTCCGAGACTGCTTTCTTTGTGGAGCTTCTAATCCTCATGCGTGGTGAGGAAGATGGCAGGTAGGGGAAAAGCTTAGGAGCTTAGTTCCTGTTTATCCTGTCATTCTTTTAGTCCCTGAGGCTACAATATCCATTTAGAAAGATTAAATAAAATGGAGTGGGGACAGAGAAAGGGGAGCTCAGGGGGAGGCTGAGCGAAAGAAGAAAGTGGAATTCCCTAAGCATTAGACTAAAGAGCCTAAGACATTAGTCATTCTCAAATGGGTCTCACTTCTTAAAGACAAACTGGCTTCTTGGGAAATCGCAGGCAGGTGAAAGCAGCTTGGGTGATTCTTTTTTTTGTCCCTGAACTTGGCTTTTCTTTTCAGCATTCTCAGGTGCACTTGCGGCGCTGGGAGGAGATTGGGCTTTTTCAAAAGACATTTCCACCTCCTAATCTCTGTGCCTACAAACCAAATATTGATCTATTTAGTAAACCAGCCCATGGGAGGAGAGATTATAAAGCCCTGTTTACTCAGCAGTTGGGCCCCCCTGACAGCTGTTCAATGAGGGATTATGATGTCACAGTGGTAATTACACTATAAACAGGGGATAGGGGGAGAATAAAGCATGAAAGAGAACCCTGGGCTTGTTACCAGGCAACACAAAATATGCAACCTGAAACCAGGCAAGCATGTAAATTTCCTTACAAGCCTCCCAGATGTCCTCACTTTATGGCCAATGCTCAGTTTCAGTTTCAATTTGTTTATTTGCTCTTCTTCAATCACAAATGTGGAGCTGAGAATGTTGGAAGAGAGAAGAGAAAGCAAGGAAAAATAAGACAAGGAGGGCCCCTGCTTCCTCCCCCGGGGGCGTAAGTGGGTCCCGAGAAAGAGAAGGAGCTGGGTCTGCTCTGTGCAGAAAGCTCTAGAGGTCAATGTCCCAGAAGGAAGGTCAACCCAGTAAAGAGGCTAAAGGCAGCTAACAAAAAGCGCCCAGGAGAGAGGAGAAAGAGAAAAGGGGAGTGGAAAGTGAGAAGATAAAACTGGCTACATAGGAAAAGGAAGAAGAGTCCATTGCAGGATCAGACCCCAGAAACTAGAAGGGGCTCCTGGAGTCCCCACGGCCACAGCCCCACCTAGTGGGTGCCCTGTGTTCTTTATGCTATTCTTTTGGTGGTGGCATCCCTCATGGTGCCAGGCAGCTCTGCCTTTCTCTGGGTGGCTTTATCAGAAAAGTCCTAGGTTGAGCTGAAATCAGCCTCCTGGTTCTAGACACCTCCCTAACCCATTCGTTCAGATTCCACTCCTCAGAAAAAGTACCTTACAGCCCCACAGAGATTTGGAAACAATGGCCAGGATACCCTGTGTTTTTCTTCCCCTGGATTCTCATTCCAGCAATAGCTCTCCCGGTGGGTTTTTCAGATGAAATTTCTTCTTGCCTAAATCGCACAATTTTCAGTGTGCCTATGTTCCTCTTACAATGTAGGCTTTGAAACCAGACACACCCTCCCAGGTGTGGTTTGACCTCACAGAATTAACCAGAGCCAGCTACATCTCCCCTCTCCGGTCTCATCCATGAAGCCCTACTCTTTAGAGAGCTACAGAGGTGGGCTGGAAATGGCTGGAGCAGGCACATGAGAGTGGATTGCTAAATTTTCAGGAATTCTGTGAGCCGGTTGTGAATCCTTGGTAGCTTGAAATCCACCATGGGGAAAGTATTTACACCACAGATATCGGGCAAATGCAGGAAACCCAGGCTTTCCTTCACCATCCCCCAGAGAGCGGGTTTACCAGCACACCACGGTCCCTGACCAACCACTTTCCACTTCTTTTGGGATTCAGTGCCTCACAGAAGATAGGCAGAAGCCTGAAGCCAGAGAGCCTCACAAATGACAGGCCTTCCTACAAAAAGCTATGAAAAGAAAGAACTACTGCCTCTGTTAGATCTAAAGATCATGGGACAGGAGTTTAATTCCTTTTGACTCTTCCAACTAGTGTGACCACCTTTGCTGACTGAGAACATTTCTCTTGGGAGAGGCTCACATTACGGCCACACAGTTTTCCACAGGGCCCTCCAAGAGGCAGATGTTGAATGGCCAGGTTGCCAAAATAAATAAATAAATAAATAAATAAAGTCACTAAACTGAATTGTAGAGGTGGCTGCAGTTGCTTGCATGGACACAAACACAGCAGCTCAATCAGCGGCTTTTCTGCAAACTTGGGAATTCTGTCAAATTTCTTCTTTTTTTTAACTCTAGGAATAACTGTCTAGAATGATGGTTTTGCCTGAGCTAAGTTTCCATCCTGGTTCAGCCCTTCCCTTGGTGTTTGATGGGATGTTCATTAGCTTCCCTCGCTGGGCCTCAGTTTCCACATCAGTCAGTGGTATGGGTTGAGTCTTAGGATGTCTAACTGCAGATGAGTTTTGCAACTGACTCCAACATGGGCTGTGGCATTCATATTCTGATGAGTGCAGTGAGCAGAGCTGAGTTGGTTGAGCAGTGTTTTTGTACAAGCTAATCTTACTGTGCAGACTTGCTCTCTGTCTTCACTCCTGTTGTCCTGGGGATGGTTTGTTGTGACCAGCCTCTCCTCAGATGCACTGTCAATGCTGATGAAATTGTCCTCAGTATTGCAGCTCTGGGCCAGATTATCTCCTAGAGAATCTCCTCCAATCCCAAGCTGATTTTAAGTCACTTCCCTAAAAGAGGCGCCCTCAGGTGCCCCACCCTGAAGCTTCAGATGAAGTAGAGGTCTGGGGGCCTTGGCAAAGCCTCCACCCCTTTGCAAAGATTCTTTCTTTGGATCTTACGGGAACCTTTCCCAAGAGCAAAAGCTCACAGTCTTTTTCTTTTACCAACCTTGTGACAACATAGAATGCATCCCAGTGCTGATACTGCATCTTCATCCCATGTTCCTTTCAAGAGCCCAGGTTCTGAAGTCAGAATCCTACATCATTTGCCAACCCAGTCTTTGTCTCATCTCCTCTCTGCCACCCCCAACTCCAGCCATCCTGGCTTCTTTCTCAGCATCTACACTACATGTCCCTGCTTCCCAAATTGCTCCTTCCACACGTCCATATGAATTGATTTCTTTGAGTGTTCAGAGAACACTCCACTAATCCCTCCCTACTTCACTCCCAGTGTAATCTGTCTCCATAGATCATCACCACCTTGACTATGATGTACCTTACTACCTGCATTTAGCCTTTCCCCAGAATGTTAGGTCCAGGAGCACAGAGGCTTTGTTCACTGCTGAATCCCCAGGGACTAGAACAGTGTCTGGCACATAGTAGGCACACGATTAATATTTGCCCAATGACTGAATATACAGTCGGTTCTCATTATTCTTGGATTCTGCATTTGTGAATTTGTTTACTTGCTAAATTTATTTGTAACCCTAAAATCAATATGGCAATTTTGAAGTTATTCATAAACATGTGCAGAGCAGTGAAAAATTTGAGTTGCCCAAAACACCTGTTCTCAGCTGAGGTTGAATAAGAAGACACTGTCTTCTGGTTTCAGCTTTCATGATGTAAACAGGTGTCCTCTTCACAGTCTGTCTGGTGCCATGTTTTTCCCATTTTTTGTTGGTGATGTCACTGTTTAAAATGACCACCAAGCATAGTACTGAAGTGCTATCTAGCTTTCCTAAGTGCAAGAAGGTTGCGATGTGCCTTACGGAGAAAATACGTGTGTTAGATAAATTTCATTCAGGCTTGAGCTTATAGTGCTATTGGCCATGAGTTCAACGTTAATGAATCGACAATATATACTAAAAAAGGTGTCCTTAAACAGAAGCACACAGAAAACAAGATTATATTAATATATTGATGGGTTGATGAAAATGTTGTGAACAGAAACTTTCAGGAACACAAACCTGTATTTTCCTTAAGGGCAATTGTTCAGTATTTACTAATTCAGTGTTCAAAGAGACTGAGACTTTATAGATCATAACTACTACAACAACAAAGAACTACTAGAACAACAAAGATCAACTGTACATGCATTTGAATGTTGAGCACTAGCCCATTAACAGTGGTAGTGATCTGGCAAGTGACTGTAACTCGGCCAGGGGTTCCTAATCTGTAAATTGGTAATGATAGCACCTATCTGCATGGCTGTTCTGAAAAGTAAGTGAGATTATTAATGTCATCAAATGCCTACCACAGCGCCCAACCCATAGAAGGTATACCAAAGATGTCTGCTCCTCTTACATTTATCTTGTTCATATGTAATTGCAATCCACAGAGCAAATGCTTTTTGCTTTCTTGTATTATCAAAAACATTTATCCTTGTAGTTCCCATGACTGAAACAGCCCATCAACTGTTCTGGTCCGTTCTCCAACTGTTGGCCACTGAGCTTACATCAAATTTTGAATTACACAATGAGCAACTTTTTAAAAATGTAGTTCTTTCCTTCTTCTCAAGGAGTATATTTCTTTACAGTAAATTCCCAGGAATGAAATTCCTAATTTGATGGGTGCCAACAATTGTATGGCCCTAAGAGTAGGTTTTGATAGTGGTGATAAGAGGAAGCTTCTTGGCAGACACTCAGTCAGGACTTAGAGGTTTGCCAAGTGATTCACCCATTCTCCAGCAGCATTCAACTTCCGGGAGAATTCAGATTTGTGAGAAATCCTATCAATAATCTCATCATATCAAGGAGGGAAACTGAGACTGGAGAAAAGAATTGAGTTGTCCAAGGTGCTCTGGCCAGTCAATACCAGACAAAGACGACCCCAGGTCCGCTGACTCTCAGGTCATCATTCTTCCCACCACCCTTTGGCTAGGATGGTAATTAGGATATTCCTACTGGGCTTAGTAATGCTGCTTCCTCAAGCTTTTAGGACCCATCATTTTAAGGAAAGGAAATGTGATACATATACTTTATTTTCTACTGATAAATTTAAATATGCTATTTTGTTCACTCCTTTCCCCTTTGAGTTTCCATATTGGCATAACAACAAGCAGGATAAAGAAGAGGATTTGTGCTTGTCTTTAGGATACAGTATCAAAAGACCAAGGGAGACTCTGAATCTGACCAGTACAGCATTGTCCTCACACCTGTCATTTAAACTCTTCCCATTCAACTGTTTTCTGTAGGAGGTACAAAGACAGCAACTTTTCTCACAAGACTTTGAAGCAAATACTGAGCAGTAATTTTCTGATACGAAGATAATGAATGCATTCATATAAATCATCATGACAGTAATTAATGGTTCCTAGAGGATGGAATGGCCTCGAAGAGTCACCCACTCTATGAGTACAATTTTCAAACCACTCTAGAACTTAGCTGTCAACTTTGCCTTGAAAAGTTCCTGATGATATCTGAATAGAACAGGCTAGAAGTAGAATAAAGTTTCTTATGGAGCTTTGTTTATTCATAAAGTATAGTTCTTGTACACTTTCAATCAAGAAAGAAAATTCCCCTTCGTGGACCTAGTCTCCATGTTGGGCCAAGGAAGCCAATAATCCTCACATTGGCATTAAGAGAAGAGGTTTACAGAAATATCTATCTCAATTATAATCTGGCATTGATGATGAGATGGCCTAATCTGCCATTAGAAGAATTTTATTGACATGTTATCAGATTTTTCACGTTTTCTTTATAGAAGCTAACAGCCCTCTGTTTTTGCCTAAGATTGCAAGGAAGGAAGGAAGGAAGGAAGGAAAGAAGGAAGGAAGGAAGGAAGGAAGGAAGGAAGGAAGGAAGGAAGGAAGGAAGGAAGGAAGGGCGGGAGGGAGGGAGGGAGGAAGGGAGGAAGGGAAGGAGGGAGGGAGGGAGAGAGGGAGGGAGGGAGAGAGGGAGGAAGGGAGGGAGGGAGGGAGTGGTCCTAGCTACCCACTTCTAACCCTGAGCTTTTCTTCCTCAATGAACTGATTCACAATCTCATGAAGTGAAGGGAAGCAGAAATTGCTCCCAGATTTTCTCTAGGCCTGTTGGATGGTTGCCTCTTTGGCTGGGATGGGATGTTAGCAGAAATCAGCACAGGCTGTCTCACTGCAGAGCAGATGCCAAGGTGAGACTTCATGGCCACCAAAGACTCTGATTTGGCTCTTGTCAAATACAAGATGATTCTGCGTAGAAATATTGAGGGGCCAGAGACATGAGCTTTTTCCTTCTATGCCCCTCCTCTAAAAGCTAGATAAGCCTGGACACTTGATGCTTGCTTGATGGGTTTCCTGAGACAAGAAAAGATGATCGGATGATGGGAGCATCCCATGCTTTGGTAGGGAAGCTACCACCTGACCCTCTGCTGCCTAATTTAACAAATTACGTATGCCCTCCTGAAAATGTACACATTCAGAAAAGCTGAAAAACGAAAAGTACATGAAGAAGGGACTAGACGCCAAAAATGGGAGGAGGAAGGCAGCTTCTATGGCACATAAACTTCTCCTTCTCTTTATTCCCATTGGTGCTATCAGATTCTCCCTAATTAAGCAAGCAGAGATCCCATTTGTAGCCTTAGGTGGAAACGATGAACACCTTATAAGACTAGGGTAACCGCACTGTCTCTGCTGAATTCTGTCCTAAAAGTTCAGAGGGCATGAGGACAAATTGGCTTTGGTAAACAATAGTGCAAGCAAATAATGAGGCTAACAAACCATCATTCTATGTGATGCATGATGGAATATACTAGGGGCATTGTTAAATTTTTTATTAGACCACTCTTTGAAAGAATATGACTCGTAATTTTAATTTCAATTATTGTAACTCACGTCACTGGATTCTTGTTACACCAGTCCTACTACTAAAAAGTATTTACAACAATCAGCAATTCTTCTACCTGAAGGCTCACAAATTACACTTAAAAGTATCAATAATGTCTACTAATCTTTTATTTTGAACAAGACATGAATGGAAATAAACATGGAAGTGAAATATCTTATGAACCTTCCAGTTTTGATCTAAAGGACAGATGTGTCACCACATGAAAGCACAGTGGGTAATTACCAGGTGGTTGAAATGACAATTAACTCCATCCTTAATAATTATAATTTGACAGACAATAAATCAAGATGGCAGCCATCTGTAAATAAACACCCACAGAGCCAGCTGAACAATATTGCACAATAGCTTAACCTCATAAACTAGCAAACTAGTTCTGACTAGTGAGCAAGTAAATCTCCTAAACACCAGAGAGAAGCAAGTTTTTGGGTCACCATGTTCCTACATTCGTCAGCTGGACACAATTGAGGGCCTAGTGTTGTTTTGTTTTCATTTGATTTTTTTTCTAGGACAATTATTGTTATTTTCCACAAAACATTAGCTTATTTTAAAATACGGGATTTATGACTTTTTGGTTCAAGTGAAACTGTTCTCTCACAAATAGCTCTATCCTGGGGCCTTATGAATCTCCTAGCATACTGTGCCTCGGCCACAGACCAACAGCCACTGTTTACTGCCTCTCTGTCTTGAAAGCCTCTCCTCATTTAGCTTCCATTAAATATCCCTTTTTTTCTTTTCAGGATTCTTTCCTGAATTTTGAGAATGTGATGGTATTAGTATCAACAACAAGAACATATGTTCTTTCTTACCTTCTGCTAACTGGTTTATATGCAGTTTATTGGTTAATCCTCTTAACAGCCCTCTGAAGTGGAGATCTTATTTTCTAATTACCCTTAAGAACAGGGAAGCCAAGAATGATCCAGTCACTTTCTCAGGGTCATACAGCTAGTAAATGGGGAAGCAAAGATTTTTAACACAAGTCAATAACCCTGAGGCTGTGGCTCTCAACTCTGCTGCTTCATCTGCAGTCATTATTATTTTTTCAGGTTTTATGTTGGTTATTTTTTTAAAATCTCACTAAAATATCCTTCTCTTGGTATGTCAGCTACTCTCATGCAGCTGTCATTTCATTGCTAAGGATTCCCAAATCTATCTTTAACTCAGGTCTGCCCTGCAAATACCAGATTCTTGCAGCAACACATTGCTGTAACTCCCACCTGGATTTATTCTTTCATTCAGCAAATATCTATTAAGTATTATAACTGTGGTCAGGCACTGTTAGGTACAAGGACTACAGTGGAAAACAACTCAGAAATCAGTGACTTTGTGGAACATATATTATAGATGCAAGACAGTGGGAGAAATACAAACAGTCGATAAAATTTAAAGGTAAAATACAGAGTATGACTGATGGTGATATGTACTAAAGGGGAAAAAACAAAAAGGAGGGATTGGGAGATCAGAGGGAGAAGGGAACCTACCTCTTAGGGAAGGTGGCCATAGGAGACCTCACTGGGGAGGTGATGTCGCAGCGAAGACCTGAAGGAGGAGAAGGAGCTGCTTAGGTGGACACCTGAGGAAAAGCCATTCTGGGCTGGGGGACAGTTGCTGGAAGGCTCCTATGCAGAGCATGAGGAACGCTAAGGAATCCAAGATGGCAGAGTGGTGCAGAGAAGGCTGGAGCAGGAGAATAGGAAGCCCCAGAGGCAATCAGGCAAGGCTGCAGGGTCGGGAGGGGTGGGTCATGCAGACCAGCGCTGTGAATACTTGGGGATTTTACTCTGAGTGAGATGGGCTGGCCTTGGGAGGCTTTGGACAGAGGAGTCAGGATCTGACTACTCTTTAAAAGGACCATCCTGGCCACTGTGTTGAGAACAGGCTGAAGGAGGGCAAGGTGGAAACCAGAGGGGCAGCGTAGGGGGCTATTTCAATAATCCCGCAATAGATGATGGTGGGTCTGATGAGTGTGGTAGCCATTCAAGCAGTGAGAAATGATCAGATACTGAATCTATTTTGAAGAAAATGGCAGCATCATTTTCTGAAGGATCAGATGTGGGGTGCAAAGGAGAGGAATCATGGTGGACACTTAAACAATTTGCTGAGAAGGGGAAGTGTGACAGAAGCAGGTCTGGGGGTGGGATTGGAGAAAAGATTGGAAGCTTAGTACTAAATATTCCCAGGTGGTTTTTGTATGCATGTGTACAAAACAGACACCTATTGTTACACGCACACACACACACACACACCCTTTCTCCTGTATATCCTTCATCTCCATTAATAAAACTAACCAACCAGGCATTCACGCTAGATTTAAAGATCCTATTCCCTCTTCCTCATTCCAGCATTTAAGCATTCCCTCTAGGTCATACCTGTCAGCATTACACAGGTTCTCATTCCATGAGTACACCTTGTTTTCTGTGTCAGGGTATAAATCTTTCCCTCAATACAGGTGATACACTTGGTCACCTTCTACTTGACCTTGCTTCACAAATATCAACTCATTGTTTAAGGCACAACTTAAATATTCCTTCTTCTCTGTAGCCTTCATGAGCAAAATTCGCTACTCACTACTGTCATTCAAGTATTTCTTATTGAACAAGCCCATATGACTTTTCTACTTTGGACATCTCTTGGTACTTGCAGTATAGCATGTATGTGGACATGATGAGAGACAAGACCACAGGAGGAATGGGGAATGGGTTCACAAAGGACCTTGAACATCATGCTATGAGGACTGTACTTATTCATCAAGTTGACAGAGAACAATACCAGAGTTTCAAGAAAACAGAGGGTCTAGTTTAATGTGAGTCTTCAAGAATTCACTCCAGTAACTATATGAAGGGTGAGCTGGAGGGTAAAATAAGTCAGGCAAGATTTGATGAGCTCCTGAAAAAAGGTAGGTTTAATGGGGATGGAGAATATACAACAGATCTGGCTTTTCTGAACTAGACTCTATTGGGCTTATGGATACTATTTAATGAGGCTTGCCATTTACCAGGCACTATTTTAATTATTATACCTGTGTTAACTTATTTAGTTCTCTCAACCATCTCATGTGGGAAATAGCGTTCTTAGCTCCATTTTACACAGAACTTAAACTAATATCTGGATAGGATTGAGTAAGTCACCCAAGTCACATAGCTATGAAGTAAAAGTGCCTAGATGTGAATATAGGAAGCTGCTCCAGAGCCCATGCTCTTCTCTCTCACTGTTCTACCTCCTACAACATAGTGTATTCATATAAAGCTATATTTAGCTGAGAAAGAACATTTTCCAACCCATATTAATCCAAATTTAATGTCTACTTTAATAACTTCTGCAAAATCTCCCTTTCAAAATATACCATTTGTGAACAGTACATGCTATAACTTGTGTTTATATGGGTACTTAGCCACTATGTGATGTTTTTCTTAGTCTTTGTTTCCCCTTTAGTCAAATGAAGGGAAACATCTAGCATATGGAAGCATTTTCACTCTACAAGTTGTGCTGAAGGGGGATATTATGCAATTTGCAAACACTGTCAAATAAAATATAAATATGCATTAGAAAAATGCTGTGTGGAGACAAATATATCTTGTATCGATGATTCATTTGGTCAATCTTTTTTTATTCAACAAACACTAATCGGTCACCTATGTTATGACAGGGGCAGTGGTCAGCAGTGGGAAGAGAGAGATGAGTAAGACTTATCCCTTGTCATTGAGGAAAACTCACAGGCTTGTGATTTTTATTTTTAAATGATCATGGCTGGATGAAAATTTTTCAGTTGACTCTCATTACTCATTAACCATCTTAAAAATAAAGAAAATCCTGTATTTTGATTCATGTAGACCTATGGTTTTTAACCCAGTTCTACCTCTTAGTACCTAGACATGTTGTCCCATCTATCTGAGGCTCAATTTCCTCAACTTAAAACAAGACACTATCTTACAGGATGGTGGTGAGAATTAGGAATATGCCTAGCATATCAGCGTTAGTTTGAATCAGAGTAGTTAAATGAATGACTAATGTGGCTTTTTATTTTTCAATCACTGGTACCATTTCCAAGGGTCCAGTCAAAAGTCATACCTGTTCCAAAACTAGCAAACAACAACAACAAATAAAAACCTCCCTGGTGGCTTCAGGTAGAAAGGACATGGCCTATCAGGAACTGAATTGGTCAAGTTTTTGCAAAAGCAGACACGGAATATGCTGACATACCTTGTCAACAGCTAATACACCCAAGGAGGAAGGGCAAGTTTTCTGAGCATCGGCTTATGAAGGGGGAATGAAACTTGCTAAAGAAATGGTGAAGACTTGTACAACAATGAAGAGAACAGCTACTTCAGAACCAGTGTCCCCACAGAGAGAGAAAACCGTTCTCCTGAAAATGTCCCAATAGGTTTTCTTCAGTGGAGTTACACCAGCAGAATGGTTGGTTCTCTCCTGACAGGGGGGCCACAGTAAACAAGGTTTCAGGAATGAGACAGTCCCACCCATCACTGTAGGTGTGAGTCAACAGGGGATTCCCCACAGAAACCCCATAATAAAAAAAAAATGGTCAGACTGGTTCTTTCACCTCAACATGGCAGGCAGCTTACTCTATAGGAGTATCAGATGAAAAGAGCTAACAGGGAAGGAAACCAACAAATATCACACACATTTCACGTGTCAAATATTTTGTCAGGCTCTTTTCCTTGGTTAACTTATCTAATATTCCCAATAAGTCCATTAGGCAGGTCGTTATTATTTCTAGTTAACTGGGTGAGGAAACTGAAACTCAAAGAGGTAAGTTGGATTTCTCCTGAAGCTGTTCAACAGGTTTTCTCCAAAAAGATACCAGCATCTCACCACTAGTAGGTGGAATTTGAAGCTAGATCTTTCTGACGTCAAAACCTATGTTCGTTCTGCCACTCTATGTCTTGGTGTAAATCTGAAATCAGTCGGTTTAGGCCATCTGATTATTTTCCATTTGTCAGACCATTCCCTTTCCCCCAAGACAAGTCTCTTACCTTCTATCTGCCATGGATGCTTAGGAGACTGACCTGTATAGTGAGTATCACAAATCTCCCTGCCCTCTGGTTTTTGGTTGGGCTTCGCCAATGAGAAGTGCCAGCAAGTGATCAGAAGGTGAAAGGAGAGAGAGATTGAGGCATTTATTCTTCTGTATACTCCCAGCCTTGCAATTCTACCACTCTAGGTCTATTACGCCATGCTTGTTCCAAGGCTCCAGCATTCAAGTTCTATCTCTGGCTTTTCTGCCTGGGACAATAAGACCTTCCTGCTATCGACAATTTCTGGATGTCTAACCATTCCTTGTTGATTCTTTTAACATTGCTTATGTGTCTGTAGATTCTGTCTTTATGAAATTATATTCAGCTAACCCCTTTTGAGTGTACCATTTTGTTCCCTGATAAGACTCCAATGATCTAGTATTGAGCTAAAAACTAGTGTATATTTAATTCCACCATAGTTTAGAGACTTAAATTGGTCTTAAGATATCTAGTAAATAGCATCATCTTGCATCTTATGGAAATGAATCAGCTGAAATTGCAGTGAACACATTTTGTCTGGAGCTGATGAGCTTGCTGCAGGGCCCATAAACTCCCCACATGTTATTGGCAACCACTATGGTGAATGAAATTTCCCAGTCGCACTTGGAATGTGATGTTTTTCCATGAGGCCGTGCTACGAAGATGAAATCCAAAGAATATGAAAACACGCTTTATGGACCCTGCCAAGAAGTTCTCTAGAATGTAGGCAAAATGGAGCTAAAAGCATTTGTAACTCTGTAATAGAAAGTGGAGCTTTGGTTGGGAGAAGTTTGACTGAAATCACTTGAACCCTCCTGATGCTGGCTTTTGGGAATGATGAGTGAGTACTTTGTAAATGAACTGAGAAATGTTTCACCCTTAATTACCTTTTTGAAGCTTTCAGAGGGCTCCTACACAATAGCAGTTTGTCCATGAAACACATAAATCAAAAGGCCAACCGTGAGGCCTGAAGTCATACATCAATAAATCTGTTAGGTGAAGGCCAAGACTCTGTTTACAAATGCAAAAACAAAGTTGAGATTTTAGCTCCTTATCCTAAAAAGTTTGTCTCCTCCACCCCCCAAAAAGTGCACCAAACAATTACCAGCTACCTATCCTGAAAAGTGTCTGTACAACAGTCTTATTATCTGCCTTAATCCACATACAAAGACCTATTTTATTACATATTATTTACATATTACATATGTAATTACTTACCTATTATTACATAATATGTAAATATTATGTTATTTACAGGCACAACATGCAGGAAGTGCTTCTGTCTGGGAACATTTCAGGAGATGCCATTGTTGTGGTTTGATCTTGTGGCTTTTGGCACTAAGGCAAACATGGTAACTGCAATTTTCACGCATTCGCCCCAAAAGAACATTTTATAAGAGAATATGTTTGCTCTTCTAAAGCTATCTGTGAACTGTTCAGTATCTTTCCACGCGCTCCCCCAACTCCATCCTAACAAAGTTTTCCTGCGCAAACTTTTAGGGCTTTCCACTAACAGTAGAACACAGAGTAGGTGATCCGATTTTTGCATGAATAAATATAAGTGCTTCATGAATATATTTTTATTTCTAGTCTGTAAGAATTTTTGTGGGATGATAATTACATTTGTTTTAATTGCCCTGAACACTAGGGATGTTTTTCTTCATCCATTTCCTGCTTATGTGACTTCAGACAAGTTACACGGCATCTCTGGCTTTTCCCATCCATAGACCTGGGACACGAGCTTTTGCTTCATTGCACTGTTCTGCTGATTCAATATTGTAATCTTGGTGAGCAGCCTAGCATCATGATGTGCATATTAAAGAGGTTTACCAATGTCCAGCCCATGCCATTCCTTCTGAACTGTCAGCATGAACATATCATGTAAATGGATATGGAGAAGGATGGAAAGGGCCCAGCGAAGATTCCCTATTTGGAGGAAACCTGGATTTAATGGTTTGGCGGACAATCTGATTTCACCCTACCCAAATCTTTGCTGATGTTTTAGATCTTGTACTGAGGCCACCTTTTTCAGGCTTCCCTAGTGGGCAGGTAGTTTTTTACTAGAAATATTTCAGATGAGGAACTTTATATTTTATCCATTTTTTTTTTCTGTTTCTAGATCCTCTCCTAGCTCTCCAGCAGATGCCATTTGGTCCATGATAGTTTAATAAGTTTCTAATACCATATGTGTTTCCAATACCATTTGACTTTTCCCATTATTCTTCTATTTTACCATCATTATAAAAACTTTCTGTGTGCCAGGCATAGTGCTAGGTACTAAGGTTGTAGGAATGAATAACTTGTGGTTCCTCAGCTACAAAAGTTTACATTTCCATAAGGGAGACAGATCAACAAATAAATTCTACAGTATAATCACGATAGAGGGATATGAGATGTTATTGAAGCCAGTGCCAGGATAGGGTAAAGTAAGTTAGGTCACTAGGATGCAAAACTTAAGAAGACCTGTACTCTCAGTGTCATGGGACTTGCAGAGTTGGCACTTGTACCACCCTGAGAATGAGGGTTTCCTTAAATTTTATGCCCAAGATGCCTCACTTACCTCACCCTTTGTCCTGGCCCTGGTAGAAACACAACAGAGAAAGACCCAGCTCTCCTTTGTGGAATCCAAAAATTTCCCCAGAGCAGATGACTTGGAACCCAAGCCTTTGAGAAAGGGCAAGAGTTAGCCAGGCAAAGAAAGAAGGGTGGGAAAGGTAGAGGTGTCAGCAAATGTACAACCATAGAGGAGAGAGTAAGCATTGCATGCAGATGCACCTGCAAGTAGATTGATATGGCTGCATCAGTGCAAGGTGGCTTGGAGAAGTGGGCAGCAGGACAAGGATTGCCTAAGGATGAAAAAAAGGGCCAGTTCACAGAACCCAGGAGAGAAACATACTGTATATTTAGGAGGACCAAGTAGTTTATCATTGAACTTGGACACGTTTGAGGGTGAAAGAAGGTATTACCCATAATTGCTAAGGCAGTAAGATCAAACAGGAATGTGTATGTATATAATACATCTGCAGTACACAGTAAGCTAATGTCTCCTGACATTGTCCTCAATGTAGCACTTCTTCCACTTTCCCTAGGTGTTGGAGGTATTTTATTTTTCTTTAGTATAAGGGGAAGACCTCAGGGAAACAAAAAAATGTCAGGAAAATTGATTGTGATTAGGAATCACACAAGATTTGGGTAAGATCCCTTTATAAATGTGAGGCTTGAAACCATGTTTGGGCCAGTATCACTCCTTGTGTGTAAGGACCATGTGACCAACTCAGCAAAGATCTTTCTGCTTTTGAGCACTTCTACATTTCTGAGTTTTGATTTATAAATGCTAAAAGGATTGCGGACTTTCTGTCCACAGTAGTGAATGAGCAAGACATTTTAGAAGTTTATTCCAGCAAGCATGATGCCAGTGTCAACTGAAGAATGATGAGGTTCATCAATTCATAAAGAAGAGTTTTATTTCTCATAAAGAGCAGCAGCCTGCCAGGTAGCCGTTCTTGTAGGCTGGGAAGCCTAGCCTCTGGTTAGAAGCCGAGAACAGACTCTTGGAGATAAGGGCAAACAGAACCCGAATTTATGCGGAGCAGAGTGGCTGAATATGCATATTTAATAAGCTATAAGAGGATTCATGAATATTTATGAAAGGAGAAACACACACATGTACAATTGAGCTTTATGCCCCGTTCATAGGTCCCATGTACAAAAAACAGCAGCATTAGCATTATTCGAGGATGGAGTTTTCTGCCTTCTGATGTCAAAAGGTGAGGCAGAGGATATGAAAACCCTTACTGTGCATTATTTTAGCACAACTCCATGGTCAGTGGTCTCTTATCAGTCCAAAAGGCAAGGCACCCTCAGATAGTTGGTTACTAAGAGTGGTAAACTCTTCCCAGCACTTTGGGAGGCCGAGGTGGGCAGATCACGAGGTCAGGAGTTCCAGCCTGGCCAACATAGTGAAACCCCGTCTCTACTAAAAATACAAAATTTAGCCAGGCATGGTGGCACGCACCTGTAATCCCAGCTATTTGGGAGGCTGAGGCAGGAGAATTGCTTGAACCCAGGGGGCGGAGGCTGCAGTGAGCAGAGATCATGCCTCATGCCACTGCACTCCAGCAAGACTCGGTCAAAAAAAAAAAAACAGAAAAAAAGCTGGTTTCTGTTTAGCCCTTAGAGAAGAAAGGCTAATGGTGACAAGAGATCTAAGGAGGTGTTTCCGACCTCTTACCTCATCATGGCCAAGAACTCAGTTTCAAGGTTACCTTTGGGTCCCCTTGGCCAAGAGAGGGTCCATTCAGTTGATTGGAGGGCTTAGAATTTTACTTTTATTTCTCACCAGTAGGCCAACTCATATCCATGTAACCCTCCAAGGGGCTCCAGAGATTTCTGGCCAACTTTTGCTGATAGAATGCAATGAGATTCTGGACTTGAGTGAGGTTTTGATGCACACATTAAAAGAAAATTGTTATGAAAGAGAATACTCATTTATTTAATGATATTTCATACAAGTTAAGTCTTTTTGTACATGTCCCTTACTCGCACAACATTGTAATATGGATATAATTTTATCTCTTTCACTTTTTATTACTAAATGCAAAAAGGTAGAAGGACTAGTGTAATGAACCCCCATATGTATATCACCTGGCTTGAAATAACAGTTAATAACCCTTCATATTTTAGTTCATAGGTATAATCACATGCATACATGCACACATGCACACACACACACCTTTCAAAGTAAAACAGAGGTATCAGGATATTTGTCCCTTAAATACCTTGTTATAGATTTCTAAATGGTAAGATTTGTTTCCTTCAAATAATAATATCTAATAAAATTAACAACAAAATCAACAGTAACTTCCTAACATCATCTACTATAATTTTCATATCCACATCTTCACATTTGCATCCCTAATTTTCCCAGTTTTATCTTCAAACTTAGACCAATCAAGGACCCTGTATGGCATGTACCTGTTATGTCTCTTGTCTCTTAACTCTTTTTTAATCTACAGCAGCCCCAACTTCCCAGGACAATTGAAGAGGTCAAACAAGTTGTCATGTAGAATGTCCATTTTCAGATTCTGTTCCCTCATGGTGTCGTTTCCTTATGATGCCTATTCCTTTTGCTTCCAGCAAGCTGGAAGTTGGATCTAAAGGTTAGGTGATATGCTACTTAAAAGTTTTTGGCAGGAATATATCATAGGTAAGGTGAGTCTTTTTTCTTCATACATCTGATTGCCCATAAAGGATATTAGTGATATTAACATCTATCAAATTGGGCCCATTTAGAGAGGAGAAGCCTGAAGTTAGGGAGGTTGGTTGCAGGCCTAAAGCCATACGGTTAGTAAGAGACTGAAGCAGAGTTCAAGTGTTACATACCCATGCAAGTCAGGGAGTGAGGGCTGATGGACATATTCTCAAACTGTCCTAGATGGACAAAGTAGAACTAAATGATGAAGCATGCAAGTAAAACTGCAAGGCAGAATCATGGCCAAAGTATTGCCTTCAATAAGGGAAATCAGGCTGTGGGGTTGGTTGTGACAGCTCAATATTTGACCCAAGAAAAGTTTAGTGTAAAACTTTTAAAAAGCCTATACTACAGTCAATTAAGTGTCAGAAATAAGTAAATTTTTCAATGCTTTCTTACAGATTTGGACTACAATGTTTGAGGGGCTTGCATAAGGCATCATTCTCACTCACCTGTCACATAATAGGCAGTTGATAGCTATTTGTCAAATGAATGAAGCTATTTGTGTTAAGTATTGATACCATATTCTACCTCAATCCAGCAGCCAATCAATCCTAAGGGCCATTGATCCTAGTTCCTCAACATCTCTTGACTCCATCTTCTGCAGTGTTTCTCTCACTGCTTTAGAAAAAGCCACCCTGTCTCTCCCAAAAAATTACTGCGACAGCATCCTAATCTGTCCACTTGGGCCCCTTTCCAATCCATTCTCCACACTACTGCCAAATAATTTTTAACACTGCAAATTAGATTTAAAATTAGGCCTAAATCCTTTCAGTGGTTTCTAATCACACTTAGGAGAAAATGCAAGAGCTTTACCTTGTCTTATGAGGCTCTGCATAATCCCCCTTCCATCTACTTCTCCAGGCTCATCTTTTTTCTCTATATCTTTTTATTATTTTGCTCCAAGTCCTGTGGTTTTCTCTGATTCCTTGAACATGTCCCTCTTTTTCCTGCTTCTTAGGCTTTGCATATGCTGTTCCCTTTCCTGGTATGTTTTTGCTCATGCTCTGCTTTGCAGCACAGATATCTGTACTATTTCACCTCCAATAGCAGTTTTTGTTTTGTTTTTTGTTCTGTTTTGTTTTTTGAGATGGAGTCTTGCCCTGTCACCCAGGCTGGAGTGCAATGGTGCGATCTCGACTCACTGTAACCTCTGCCTCCTGGGTTCAAGCGATTCTCCTGCCTCAGCCTTCTGAGTAGCTGGGATTACAGGTGTGCACCACCCCGCCTGGCTAATTTTTTGTATCTTTAGTAGAGAGGGGGTTTCACCATGTTGGCCAGGCTGGTCTCGAACTCCTGACCTCTTGATCTGCCTGCCTCAGCTTCCCAAAGTGCTGGGATTATAGCAGTTCTTTAGGGGTACTTTCCCTGACTCTAAGATTGGGTTAGAGCTCCCTAGTGAAGACCCTCATTCGATGTCTTGCTTTTACTTTGTAGGTCTAATCAAGTTTGTGAGTAAAAATAATTGCTTGTATATATGTATGTCTCTCTAACTAAACTGCAAGTTCCAGTCAGTAAGGGTCCACCTAGGTCATAGTCACGTCTGTAATCCCTAGCACTCTTTATAGGCCTAGAACAAAGCACATGCTTAATAAAAATTTCTTAAAAGTATAAATGAATGAATGAGTGAATTTATCATTTCCTATATCTAACTAATACATCATTTCTAAGACTGGCTAGTACTTGTGACCTTCGGTCTTCCATACAGTTTCAGTTTTGCAAGCCCTCTTTTGTCAATCAGGTGTGTTCAATATCAGGGTGTTGGATGCCCTCAGATGGGTTCTAAACATTGGTATGGAGCACATTATCTCTTCATTCATGTCAATTGTAATTGGTAAGTGCAAGTATAAGAGCCAGGGAAGCTCAAAAGATGTATCTCTCCAGATTGAGGGGGTGGAGTTGGGGAAGATAGGATGTCAGAGAGGACTCCCTAAATGACAGGATTCCTTACATGAGTTGTAGAGTTGTTCCTGAGTTGGCCATGGAAGTAAGAATACATATGAGGGGCATTCGAGGCAGATGGACCAGCATGTGCAAAGGCATGAGAGGAAGAGAGAATATGGCATTTTCAGGGCATTGCAAGTAGTTTGGTGTGGCCAAAGAACTAACAATGGAACCAGAAGCTAGAGGGCTACATGAGGTCTGCATCACAAAACATCTTCTAGCCATGCGAAGGCGCTTTAACTTCACATGAAGGGCAATGGGAAACCAATGAAGGAGGAATGGCAAGGAATAACATGACCAGATATAATTTTTTTAGCAATTGCACAAACAATGGTTCAGATAAAAAGAAAGACACACACTCCAAATTCAATTTGGTAAGTATACAGAATTTAATACTTGACTTTGTCAGGACGTGTTTTTATGCTTCTTTATCCACTTGCCAAATCAAACATGCCTATAGCACTGTGTGGAAGTAGCATAATCTGCTCTTTAACCCTTTCCTTCTCTAGTGCAGGGAAGTTTGAGTT
Source organism: Symphalangus syndactylus (assembly GCF_028878055.3). Classification (NCBI taxonomy): domain Eukaryota; kingdom Metazoa; phylum Chordata; class Mammalia; order Primates; family Hylobatidae; genus Symphalangus; species Symphalangus syndactylus. The sequence continues at coordinate 36,699,256 of NC_072425.2, read as the reverse complement.
AATACACTGCTTGATTACTTACACACGGTGAAGGGCCCTTCTCAAGCTGCCTCAGAGAGTTGGGTTCTGCCGCTGGTTTTATAGGCTTTATTTATTTAGCCAGAGCTAGACACATGGAAAACAACCGTCTCTGAGCACGTGGATGGGTTTCCCTGCAGGAGTCTGAGCTGGCAGTTATTTTAATTAGCAACACATTTTATAAGGGCAGAATCAGAAATGGAAACATGTCAAGGCCTCTTTAGTTATTGAGTTTGGCAGGTTCCTATGACTGTGCCCGGGCATGGTAATCAGCTCTCAATTACTCGCCATCTCTCCCAAGGAAACCACGTGCACAGAAAAGTTCTCTATGCATAGAGCCCCCTTGGGAGTTGGAGGACTTACGAATACGACACACAAAAAGTAGAGGATTCAGGAGTCCTTCTGGAGCCAGCTCTGGGAAATACAGTTTTCTCAAGGTAGGCCTAAAGTCATTCTTCTTTGATCTGGCCCCAGACCAGTTTCTCAGTTCTCATAACCTTTCTGGAACCAGTCCTTCTAGATATGCAACCCAGTTTACTAAATTTATCTGTCTAACGTCCACTATGCACCAAAAAATCGATTTCCTCTTTTTATTGCCACGATGGTTTTGAGCATCCTAAATATATGTGTGTGCATAATATAAACACACACATACATATATATAATATATAATTATTGACTTCAGATATATCTAAAATAAACCGAAATACAGTAGTCCCCTCTCATCTGCGGTTTTGCTTTGAACGGTTTCAGTTACCCACGGCCCACCAAAAATAGGTGAGTATAGTACAGTAAGATATTTTGAGAGACAGAGAAACCATATTTACATAACTTTTATTACAGCATATCATTATGATTATTTTATTTTCTTATTAGTTATTGTTATTAATCTCTTACTGTGCCTATTTTATAAACGAAACTTTATCATAGGTATCCAGATATAGAAAAAACAACACAGTATAGGGTTCAGTACCATCCACAGGTTCAGGCATCCACTGAGGCTCTTGGAACATATCCCACAAATAAATGGGACACTATTGAACACTCACACATTTCCAAATGAGTGGTAACTATATACTGTTCTAACAAGAAGGTCTCTTAAATGAATGGATTAAGCTGATAGGCTACTATCTTCTATTGACTTATCCATTCATGTAATCATTGTGCCAGATATAAGCTAAATGCAGGGGATATGAAAGAAAACACGTCTCTGACTATGAGAAACTCTCAATTTAATGGGGAAAGTGACCCGCGGACTAAAACACAAATTTAGGACAAAGTAACAAGGGTGGTGACAGACATGCACACAAGGCTCTCTGGTTTGCAAGTGGCAGAAACCAACCTTGAAGCAGCTTCACAGAGAGGGAGAATTTGCTGGATGGATAAATATATTGCATTAAGTTCAAAGTCTCATTTTGGAAGCAACCGGGTCCCCAGACCATAGACACAGCTACTTTCTCAGGACGGGGAAGGGGAGAGAGAAAAAGAAATTCTTATATCCTAAAAAAGAAAATGCCCTGCAATTTCAAATATGTATTTGGTGAAAAACGACTTTTGCAGCATCTTCAGTTTTTAGGCCAAGGATGTCAGGATTGTGACCCATCAGGTGAGGATGCCTGAGCAGCAAGTGACAGAAGCCTATAAAAAGAATTCTAATTTCTAGTATCAAACAAGCTCTTGTTCTGCCCCGCAAACACCTCCTAAAAACTATAAACTAAAGGGCTTTTCAGGAGCACTGCTTTGTCAGACCATCAACCTGAACGCCTAAATTATTGTTTAAAAAAAAAAACAAAACTCTTCCATCCTGGTTCAGCAACACATAAATAAGATCTGTCACAATGCCTCAGGAACCAAAACCAAAGGATTACAAGCTCTTCTTACTCAGAATTTTGGAGCATATTTGGGTCAAAACAGAAGAGAGCAGCCTCCAATTAAATATCTGTTTTCTTGGTATTATGATATGAAAAAACACGTTTTAAAATATGAGGCTGCTTTCACTTTGACAAGCTGGTGTTCACAGCCAGAACTGCTAGCAGAAAATCCAAGTCTTCCCAAGAGGTGGCTGCAATAAAAAGTAGCGATGATACTGGCTGCAAACTTAACAGTCGTGTTAGGTGGAACCCACCTTCATTCATTTTCAAGCATGCATTCAACCAACATGCGGCTCCTACTGAGCCCTTCCTGCCTGCCAGGCTCTGTGGAGAAGCCAAGGACGGGCAAAGCACAGTCACTAAACATACATTAAGCCCAGAAGGAGCGACAGGCAAGAAACCAGATAGCAAAAGAGCACAGCAGAGTATACTAAATAGGTACAGTGTACTAAAGAAGCAACAGACAGGTGAGCTTCACCTGGAGCCAGGATTGGCTTCATGGGAATGCAGTCTGTGCTCAGAAAGGCCCCAGTTGGCACCATCTTGAACTTTTTAATAATTTTATCTTTGAATTTGAGTTTCATAAGTGACGTCTGATAGGACAATAGAGCATGTTCCCGGAGCCGGGAGCGTCCAGCTCCTGTGCACTCTCAATTCCCACCATGTCCCCATCTGCCTGAAAGCCTCTTGGCCTCCTGCTCCCAGATTCTGGCTCAAGCTCCTCTCTATATCCCACAACCACTGGGCACTTCATCCAGGGCAGCAAGTAGGTCTTGTTGGCCTTGCTGGGCTGGAAGGCAAGGACAGAAGGCAGACCTTCTGTCCTTGCCTTCCAGCCCAGCAAGGGCCTGCAGGCGTGGAGAGGGGAGGTACCTGGCATGTGCCTCTCTGAATGGGTCAAGGCAGTGGCTGTCCTTGCCATGAACTAGTAGCATTTCAACACCTCTGGCAGGTGACTCGGTGGAGAACTGTCACCCGCTCCTATGGGGGTAGGGAGAACGTCACTGTATAGAGGTTGCAGGCCTTTAGAGGATACCCATTCATGCTTGGGATAGCAATCCTGTGGGAAAGGGAGATTGACTTCCCCTGCTGGGGCCTCGTGTTTTTTACTTTCCATGGGCTCTGCAAATTATGTGACCGTCTCTACTAGGAATCCAGATCAGAATGACCTCAAAGCCTCTGTTTCCTGCAATGTCCCACAAAGATGGGGATCATGCAAGGCAGGGTATGAGTTTGAGGTCAGGGTGCTTCAGCCAGTCTCACATCAAACGTCTAGGCAGGAATCTGGCAGCTCAGCTCCAGCAACGCTGGGCCCCCACACCAGCTGCCAGGGAGAACATCCACCAGTTTCCCTGCCCAAATGGCAGCTTTGATGGTGTCCCATTGTATCCTTCCTTCTCTCTTCCCATGAGATGCCACTCTGTTTTAGTGTGCATAAGCAATTCTCCACCTACACTATGCCTTAGATAAATCATGCTGGTGGTGACAGGCGGGTGGGATTGAACAAGGACAGACAGGAGAGGTTTTGGAAAAGCTTGTGTGCACAATGGGAAAGAACTGAACCAGGAAGGAGGCAAAAAAAGAAATAAGGAGAAAGGTGACCAACTGTCCTGGCTTGCACAGAACTTTGGGGTGTGAAACCCAGGATATGAAACTTTTGGTGCTAAAACCAGGACAGTCTGGGGCAAACTAAGATGGCTGATCACCCTAGAAGGTCAAGTCATCAAAGTAAGCAGCAGCTAATGGTGACAGCGTTTTACAGACTCCAGAGCTCTTTCTCTTTCATTATCAGATCTCATCCTGACAACAACCATGTGAGAAAGACAGTGCAGGTTACTGTTCCATTTTATTTATGAAGAAACCTGGGGCTCAGAGAAAGCAAGTAACTTACCAGAAATCTAATAGCTAATAAGTACTGGAATAAGACCGCAAATCCAGATCTGCTAACAAATACAAATAACGGGGTCTGAGAAGTGATTGAATGTCTTGAGAATCAAAGAGAAGAGACAGGCTTTTTAGTTGACTGAGAGAACATTTCCATGAAAAGGAATAAGAAAATTAGGAGAAAAAAAAACACATGAAGAAATGCTCCTCATCACTGGCCATCAGAGAAATGCAAATCAAAACCACAGTGAGATACCATCTGACATCAGTTAGAATGGCCATCACTAAAAAATCAGGAAACAACAGGTGCTGGAGAGGATGTGGAGAAATAGGAACACTTTTACACTGTTGGTGGGACTGTAAACTAGTTCAACCATTGTGGAAGTCAGTGTGGCGATTCCTCAGGGATCTAGAACTAGAAATACCATTTGACCCAGCCATCCCATTACTGGGTATATACCCAAAGGACTATAAATCATGCTGCTATAAAGACACATGCACACGTATGTTTATTGCGGCAATATTCACAATAGCAAAGAGTTGGAACCAACCCAAATGTCCAACAACGATAGACTGGATTAAGAAAATGTGGCACATATACACCATGGAATACTATGCAGCCATAAAAAATGATGAGTTCGTGTCCTTTGTAGGGACATGGATGAAACTGGAAAACATCATTCTCAGTAAACTATCGCAAGGACAAAAAACCAAACACCGCATGTTCTCACTCATAGGTGGGAATTGAACAATGAGAACTCATGGATACAGGAAGGGGAACATCACACTCCTGGGACTGTTGTGGGGTGGGGGGAGGGGGGAGGGACAGCATTAGGAGATACACCTAATGCTAAATGACGAGTTAATGGATGCAGGAAATCAACATGGCACATGGATACATATGTAACAAACCTGCACATTGTGCACATGTACCCTAAAACCCTAAAGTATAATTAAAAAAAAAAAAAAAAAAAAAAAGAATCTTTAGGACAGGAAAGATGGGTTTGGTTTGGAGAGTATCATGCTCTGAATTCACGGAGCAACATGAAATTTCTCAGGGGGTTGATGTCTTGAAAGCGAACAGCCAAAATTATGTTTACTTAATAGATCAATCTGTCTTAGATACTGCAGAACTCTGACATACACCTTGGCAATGACTTTCCGCTTCTACTCAGAAAATATTCTGGGTCACCTTCCTGACAAGATAAGCAAAGAATTGGCAGTAAATTACTGTGACTGTACAGTGGGCAGGAATAAGCAAGCTGTGGCCAATTCTCTGTAAAGGATCTGAGTGTGGGAACCACAAAATAGCATAAACTGTGGGGAGGGGAACAAGTTGGGATGCCATCTTTAGAATTTTTTTTTCATTGACCTTTGAATTTATTTATTTTTTATTTTTTTTTGAGACAGGGTCTGTTGCCTAGGCTGGAGTGCAGTGGCGTGATCTAGGCTCACTGCAGCCTTGACCTCCTGGGATCAAGCAGTCGTCCCACCTCGGCCTCTGAGTATCTGGGAATACGGGCACATGCCACCATGCCTGGCTAATTTTTGTATTTTTGTAGAAGCAGGGTTTCGTCACATTGCCCAGGTTGGTCTCAGACTCCTGTGCTCAAGCGATCTGCCCGCTTCAGCCTCCCAGAGTGTAAATTTGTTTCTTTAGCAATCAATATCCCAAAACTGTGCTACACTTGGGGAATGCAAAGTCACAGTGCTGCCATTGAGAAGCTCATAACCCATCTCTGGGGTGCATAGGCTGAGACTCATGCTATAATAACAGGTCTGTATAGTGTTTTGAAGGAAATTGCCATCAGAAGTAATGCAAGTGGGGGCTTGAAGAACGAATTAAAAAATTTCCAGGTAGAAAGGCGTAAGAAAGTGCAACCCATTCATTTTTCATTTATTCAACAAATATTTATTTAGCCTCTTTAATGGGCCTGGTCCTCTTTTAAGTGAAGTGTCTCAAGGATATACAGCTCAAAGATTGAGCTCAAGATACATGGCTCCTATTTCCACTATCCCATGACTCCTCCAAAGGAGACCATGACTTTCCGGAAAAGGGTAAGGACTGCAAGTGAAAAATAGGGAATGGGTCCAAAGATAAATTCCCCTCTATATTTCTCTGTGGCATACTTGCCTTAAGGGTTGGGTAGACACACAGGCCAAGAATTTATGGAATGGGTACAAAAAATGTGGATGCTTACCATTTGGTAAGCATACACCATATTCTCAGCACATTTTAAACTCATTCTAACTTTGCTTCTGATGCCAAAACAGAAACTCAGAGAGGTTAAATATGCCCTCAAGGCCACACAGCCAATAAGGAGGAGAGTCTAGCGTGTTTCTGACTCATATCCTATGCCCCTACCACAGCACTGAACTTCTCCCAGAGCCTGTAACTAGAGTGTAACTATTTAACCATGAAATTTTGAATCCTTCAGATCTCACATTCCACCAGTTGTTCTACTTTTATAATTATCATTACTCTTTCATACGAGTATACAAATTCATAAGTAGTGAGTAGGACTTTTCTGGCAACCATATTTCACAATTGAACTACTCTTGGGTTCTTTTGGGCTCTTGCAGATTGGGACGAGCTAAATGAAATTAATTACTGGATGAACTTTAAGAGCTCTCCTTCACTTGAAATGCTGATTCCTTGAAAACTTCAGAATGAGGCTTCAAATCAATCTGTTGACTTTCACTGGTCACCAACACATTTGAAATTTCCCCTCCCACTCTCCCAGCTTTGTTTGTTTTTTGCTTTTGTTTGTTTGATTGTTTTACTGTGTATAATTCTCCCAAAATGCTAGTAGAGATTAGTAAAGTTATACAAGACCTCACATTATCCGTCTAGGCTATTCAAAGCATACGCTAGCACTGACTGTTTTGTGGATATTATTCCTCTTGGTTCCAATTTATGACAACCAAACAGAGCTTTTGCTACAGACAAAGTTGCAACTACAAAATAAAATTTTGAAAAAGAGTGTCTGGGCAAGGCACAAGGAAGGACTGTATCTCTGAAATTGACTCTTGGTTTTTAGAAACAGAAGGGAGAGGGGGAGAAGAGGGGATTGTGCCTCCTAAAATTCAGATAATCAATCCAGAGAGGCAGCACAGCCTCACTTATGTGGCTGAGAACTTTGACTCCAGCTTCCATCTGGTTTCCATAAGGCAAGAGAACTTGGCAAATGGCTGGCCACGTAACTTCAGCACGTGCACATCCTGACCACGAGCACCAGTAAAAAGAGCCAAAGGGAATAGACAAATTTCTCTCTGTTCCTCTGTACAGTCTAGGGAAGAAAGAGTTGCTTTAAAGAGAAACGGAGCGCTCTACAACCCTATTGGGCAATGTCTTGGTCCATTTTCTGTTTCTATAACAGAAAACCACAGACTGGGTAATTCATAAAGAAAAGAAGTTTATTTAGCTCACTGTTCTGGAAGAAACTGGGAAGTCCAAGAGCATGGCTCTGGCATCTGATAATTGTCTTCTTGCTGTGTCACAACATGGCAGAGGGCATCATATGGCGAGAGGGCAAGAGTGTACCCGCTCACGTCTCTCTTCTTCTTTTTATAAAGCCACCAGCTCCATCATGGAAGCTCCACCATAATGTTTTTATATAATCCTAGTTACTTACCAAAGGCTATACCTCCAAATACCATCAACATATGAATTTGGGGATTACGTTTTCAGCACATAAAATCTGAGACACACATTCAAACCACAGTGGGCAAGTTCACAAAGAACTACCCATTTAACTGCATCAAAAATGTGCACCTCCCACTGAGATGATATTACCAGTTATTCTAAAAATGTCTGGTAAATGTTCTAACTCCACTGCTGCCTTTAATTCTATATGGTGTGTGCACAGGCAGCAGGATCGAAGTGAAAGAGCCTAAACTTGGATCTACATGGATATGGCCTAAGTCAACAATTCTGTTACTTATAACTGTGAAGCCTTGAACAAATTACTTAAACTGGTTGAATAACATAGAGTATTCTGTAATTTATGAGATTTTTGTGAGATGATATATATAAAACATCCTGTACACAGTGGGTGCTTCATAAATGGTATTTATCATTAAGTTTGAGGTGATGCTTTCCTCCAAGATCTTAATTATTCAAACACACTCACAGTGTGTCTGGCTCTAGGATACTGTACATACATCATCTCCATTAATGTTTTGAACATACCTTTGTTGTTTTTATATTATGCCACTTACAGTGCTTCAGTTCAAATAATTATGGAATATCTGTTTAAAGGGAGTCTTCAGCTCCAAGACCTTACAGATGAGAATGCTGAAGCAGGAAAAAATGCCACAGCAAGTCGGTGGCAGACCCAGGCCTATCCCAGTATCCCGAATCTCAGTTCTCTGTCTACTACTTCACCTGCCTTCATAAATGTTTCTGAAGCTAAAACAATTACAGTCATCCTTCCAAAAACCTCATCATAAAATTGTAGAGCTGGGATAGAAAAGTTTCTTCCATTGCTGTCTGGTAGGCTGAATTATGGCTCCCAAAGATACCTGAGTCTCAGAACTGGTGAACATTACTCTGTATGAGAAAGGGTCTTTGCACATACGATTAAGGATTTGGAGCAGGAGAGATTATTCTGGATTATTTGAGCAGGCATGATACAATCACAAGAGTCCTTATAAGAGGAAGCAGAAGAAATCAGAGTCAGAGAGAGGGCCATGTGAAAATGGAAGTGGTAACTGGATGATGGGCTTTGAAGATGGAGGAAGGAGCCACAAGCCAAGGAATGCAGGTCACATGTAGAAGCTGGAAAAGGCAAGGAAACAAACTCCTCCAAAGTCTCCAGAGGGAACCAGCTTAGTGACACCTTGACTTTAGCCAGTGACACTCATTTTGGGTTTCTGACCTCTGCAACTGTAAGGGAATAAATTTGCATTGTTTTAAGCCACTGAGTTTGTGGTAATTTGTTACACCAGCAATACATAATTAATATGACAGCGTAGTACACTGTATCAAAAACACTGAGTGACAGCTAAAATGCCCAACCACTGGGAATTACAAGTTATAAGGGAATATAATGCAGCCTTTTAAAAAGTGTTGATTCAAGTTTATTGAAGTAGGAGAATATGTATATTTTTAAGTGAAAAGCAGTTTATAACAGTGTATACAGTAGGACCCTGTCGTGATTGAGAGAAAAAAATAAGATTAAAAGTATATATTCATTATTTAGAGAAATTATCATAAGTGTTGGGATTTTCTACGTTCTATATACTTTTCTGCATTTTCCAACCAGGATGCACTAAATGTGTTGATTCTATGATTAGAAAAAAAGATATTCTTTAAACAAAAGCCTATTGTTCACCAATCCTTTCATTTTATAAAACAGGAAATGTATAAGTAAACCAGAGGAGTTGCTGGCTCAAGGAAGGGACGAAATTTCTCCTCAGTTCAGAATTTGCAAGCTTATTCTTAAATTATCAAAGGTATAAAAAGCACAAGACTGAATCAAAACTATGAACACCCAGAGAAATGACACACACTTCCCTCTCCACTTGTAATTTCCCTTCAGTGGACTACCCTTTCATATTAGGAGAGTTAGTAAGTGCTTTCTTCCATAGACAAATCATGAAAAGCATTAGAGAGCATACCAGCACATGGCATTTTGGAGCTTCTCACAGAATCTCCCAATGCGAATGTCAAAGGATTTCAGGATGAGAAAAACTGAAATGCAGACCCTGATATAGTTGACAGCTTATGATGCCATGAGACTTAAGTGCTTACCATTTTTTTACAACTAATTTCTCTTCTGCTGTTATGAATCTTTTGACTCTTTTTTCTCATCTTTGTCTCCTTATAGCATGGAGAATCCCTTAACCAACCATCCCATGATATCTCTTACTGTAAATCCTTTTTCCTCTCTAATTCAGGAGTAGCATGGACTATTTCTGAGCTGCTACAATATTCCAAACACTGTACTGGGTCCTGGGGTTACAAAGATGAATAAAACAGAGTCCTTGCCTTCAATTAACTTCCAATCTAGTGGTACCAATAAGCATAGTCAAAAGAAGTAGATCTTATGTAGGAACGACATTAGAAATTAACATAGAGATTCAAACAGCATGAAAAAGAGATTGGGTCTGAGTATAATTCCAACAGAAAATGGGTGATTTCATGAAAGAGGTACATGCTAGTTATCTGCCTCTTTATGATACATTCCTCATCCTTCCCTGCTCTGCCCTATATCACAGGAAGGTTGACTCCTGAATACTGCATTTCCCAGGCTCCTTAATACCTGTCTCTAGGCTAGGTTTTGCCAATGCGAGACTCATGCAGGAGATTAGAGGTAAGCAGGAAGCAAACATATTTCTATCTTTCTCTATGCTTCAGGTGGCTTCTCTGGCTATGGCTGAACCTCCATCATGCCTCCACGCCCACCGGAGAGCCCCATCTCCTTCAGTACCACCACCTCCGTTTCTTAGGAATCTCCCTGCTAATGCCATGTCTATCTAACACTGCCAGACCTAGGGAGTCCCTGAGCACTTCCCTTTTGTTATCCCTCCATCCCCAGTGATGGTAGCAGCTTCCTGTTGATGCTAGCCCCTCACGTGCCTGACCATGTTCTGTCGGACTTTTCATCTTTCCCGACAGCTTTTTGATTAGTTCCCTAGAGTAAATGTCCTGGATTTAACTACCAGGCACGGGCTCTGTCTTCCAGACTTGACCCTCAGAAGAAGTTTGTAGAACCAGAAGATTCTCCATTGGCAGTGCAAGGAAGAACACTCTTGGCAGAGATTCTAAGCAAAGCAATGACCACAGTCCAGATTGGAGAAAAGCCAACTAATGCAGGGCAGCTATGTCTTGAGGGTCACCAGGAAATATATTAGAGAATCTGACTGGCAGTCTAGGGAGAATGAGACCACAGAGGCTTTTCAGTTATCGGATAGAGTAATATGGGTTTGATTCCACATGCCTGGAGAGTTATTGAAGGTTTTGAGCACAGTGAGATGACCAGATTTGTTCTTTTGGAAATTCAATCTGGAAATGGCAGATTAAATTACATAACGTTAAGTGCCTAACACAAGGCAACAGTCATGTAAATAGCAAGGAAGGGTGGATTTAAGCAGAGTCAGTGTGACTTGGCAAGAGAAAAGGGAGGTGTTACAAGTGCATGGGAGGTGTTGAGTTAGAGTGGCTGTCCCTGTGACCAGGAGGAAATCATGAGGGGAGTTTGGTCTGGGCTGAGATGGAAGGAAAGGTACTCATTTGAAAATGTGGGTTTAAAACTCAGAGTAGGAATAATCCTGAGGGAGGATATTTTAAAAGACATTCTCACCCCAATGACAAATCAGTTTGTTTGATTTGATTGAAGGCAAAATTTAGAACCTTTATGGCATGAAGCAACACCTCAATTAAATTAATACATTGTAATTATTAATATTGCTATTTTGTTAGTGATAAATTTATAAGACTACAGCATTTTCATGACACAATTGCATTAACTTGTTTTTATTAGTATCCCAGGTAGAATAAAGAAATGTTTTCGTGACCTATATCTTAAATACTAGGATGAAATCATCAGCTCACCGTGGGGATAAAAAGAAGGAAGGAAGCTTGGCCTGATCTTATTTCTAAGACAAATCAGTTTTTGTCCTTCTTTTGTATTCCAGACCAGCATTAAAGGCACAGAAATAATATCTGTGTACCCATGTATACTATAATCTTCTAAATTTTTAATCTATCTTTCTAGAACCCCAAATATATCCACTTTGGAAATAACTCCCAAATGTCATTATATGACTAAGCACTCTAATTAGAAACTAAGTGCTAATAATTTGCCCTATTAAAAAGTTAGCATTTGTAAAAGGAATGATTTATTTACCTGTAATGCCACTGAAGCATGATCTGAAAGACATAAAAGACTGACGTTTTACTTTTCTTGAGAGATTGTAAAAATCAGTGGACTTTATAAACATGAGCTCCCATCTAGTAATTTGAGATTGCTTATGTGATTCTGGGGTCCCAAATAATTCCTAGGTGAATCCATTTGTTCCAAAGTTTGCAGGTGCTTTATGATAATTACTGCTTAAACAGTGTGTGTTTTAGAGATGGAGAGTATGTTTGAGATCTTTTCATCCATTTTGCAGAGCAGTAAACTGAGACAGCAGGGGGGCTAAGTGAATTGTCCAAAGAGGCACAGTGAGTTAGTTGCAGGACCCAGCGTGATTTGCTAACCAGTATGATCATCACATGGCCTTTAGCCCTCCAGGATTGTGGCAGCCTTTGGCGCCATACTGCATGAACCCAGAGCTTATTATTTGAGCCAGGGCAGGGAGTCTCCCAGATCCATCAAATTTCTTGCCTCTGATGGCAGGTAGATGTTAGAGTGGAGCAAAGTCACAAAAGCTTTGGCTTTAGGGAAGACAGAACCCTATTAGCTTTGTCAGACACTCACTCCTCTGGTTTTAAAACTGCAGCTTTCTATATATGGCCTGCCAGGCCCCAGTGGATTTCCCTACCAATGCCATGTCTGTCTAATAGTGGAAGACTTAGGATGGCCCTGATCATTTCCCTGATGCAAACATTTAAGCACACACATGCCACAGAGCAACACACTGTACCTTCTGTGGCTTGTGCCAAAGTGAGCCCCTTGCTCATAAACGTAGCAGTATGGGTGTGAATTATCAGATGCACCTTGCTATAGGCCTACATGGCCTTCTCTAGTAGAAGTTCTTTCTTGCAGGCTGTGCATCCCCTAAAATTCTAGATCTATCACTGAACACAGTAACCACACTGTTTTCTTTCCCAAAAGACTCTTTCAGGAGGGTCTTTGTTTGTTACCTCTGTGGAATGTTAGGGTCTAAAGAGAAATGAGTGGCTCTTCCCTGTGCTTCTTCTCACAGAAGACTTGAATCTTTCTTTGTCTCAAGGACCAGAGAGCTCTGGCTCTAACATAAATCACACGTAATCTACTGGTCACTCCCTTCTGCTGAAGGAGGCAGAACAGAATGGAAGCATTATTGGACAGACTCAGATGCTCAGGTCCTCTTAGGGGTATTATGGATTTATTTATGCCCCTCACCTCCCAGCCACCAAATTCACATGTTGTAGTCCTAACCCCCAGGATCTCAGAATGTGACTGTATTTAAATATAAAGTATTTACAAAGGTAGTTAAGGTTAAGTAAGGTCATATGGATGGGCCCTAATCCAATATGTCTGGCCTCCTCGTAAGAAGAGGGAAAGAAACCAGGAATGTACGTGGACACAGAGAAGGCCACATGGGGACATAACAAGAAAATGGTCATCTGCAAGCAGACGAGAGAGAGAGGACTCAGGAGACGCCAAGCCTGCCAACATCTAGGTATGGGCTTCCAGGCTCCATAACTGAAAATAAATGTTGTTTAAGCCACCCATTCTATGATGTTTTGTTATGGCAGCCCTATGAAACTAACACCAAAGGCAATTCAAAAAGTAGCATGGAGCCAAACCTTGATTCTAGAACCCAGCACCAAAGGGTGGGGATAAGCTTCATGTCTTTTGTTGTTTCCCATGACCACCTCTGACCAGTTTCCCTATGAAAGAAGCACAAGCCAAGGTAATCAATCCCTTAAGTAATGGAAGGGAAGAACGGTGGCCTCATAGCAACGCAGATTTCTTTTTGTCAGCCATAAAGCAGGGTCATATTTCAGGGAGCAACCCATATCCAGAGATTCTCTCACCCAAGAAAATATCTGTCGTATCAAATCTCCTTAGTCTATTTCTTACAATCCTGGTATAGGTAGTAAGATCTCATTAATTCAAACCTCCTACATATTTGGATTTTGTGACAGAAGTTGTACTAAAGTTTGTCTTTATACAGGGTATAAAATAAGTTATAAAGAAAATCAATCAACCAACTTCAAAGAAACTGTCATATTGACTTCGATCAGCTTCAAGTATGTTAGAAACATACACTTGAATGTAAATAATGGCTGTATCAACTTTGAAGCAATTATCTCTCTCCATAGAGCAGTGCCTTCTCTCCCTTTCTCACCCTAGAAGAGTGGTTCGGAGACTTTGCTCACTTTGAAAGTTGATTTAAAGAAATTAGAAGGATGAATGATAATCCAACAGATCCCATGGGAACGAGAGGACAGGGCCAGTATGATTTATTCTCCTTAAACATCTCCCAATATACCAAAAATATCTAACACACAATAGGCACTCTATAAGTGTCAATTCCATTGTCCTTTGCCAATTAATCTAAATAATGAGTTTTTACTACAGTAAGTGATTTAAGTCCTGAAGGATAAAAAAATTCATAATGTATTGAGTTGAAACAATTAGAGACCATCAACTCCAGCTCCTTTATTCTAGCATATAGAAACAGAAGCCAACAAAGGTTAAGAGACTTCTTCGAGTTCATTCACTCATCCTAGTACCCTTTATGTGGCAAGCTCTGAGCTTTGTTGCTGACAAAGTCAGACCAGGACCCGGGGCCTCTGATCGAGAATTCCTTCCAATCTTATTCCAGTGCTGCCTCTGAGTTAATTTTGTTTCAGAAATCATTGTGTGAGCACAGGTAAATCTTGCTGTCATTTTTTGCATGTATTTAAGGTCAATTCTCCTTCCTTGAATGTAGTGAAAACAGTTACAAATAAACCCTAAGTATGGACAGGCTTACACTTAGAGGAAAAAAAGAAAAAAAAAAATCTACAAATGCTACTTAAGGCATTTGAGAATGCCTAAGAAGTTTCATTGACCCCCTATTTTAAGCATAACTCGGACACAAGTAACACTTGTTAAATTAAATTAGATGTACAAAGCATTCTAATGGGAACATCAGGGAGATGTGAGCCAAGTCATCTGGAGGGGAGTTGTGCAGCTGAAGGTGGGGAGGTTGGGAACAGATCAAACTTATTTTGAAAAAGGACTAAAAGTTCAGAGAAAGAGGGGAGGGTTGTTCTAGGCAAAGCAGACAGAATAAACATACGTGCACAAAAACATATGTTCAATGTGGAATCTGAAAATGCTTTAAAAAGCAAAAGGTAGGCCAGGCACGGTGGCTCACGCCTGTAAACCCAGCACTTTGGGAGGCTGAGGCAGGTGGATCACCTGAGGTCAGGAGTTCAACACCAGCCTGGGCAATAGGTGAAACCCTATCTCTACTAAAAATACAAAAATTAGCTGGGCATGGTGGCGGGTGTCTGTAATCCCAGCTACTCGGGAGTCTGAGGCAGGAGAATTGCTTGAGCCTGGGAGGCGGAGGTTGCAGTGGGCTGAGGGGCTGAGAGCTGAGATTGTGCCTCTGCACGCCAGCCGGGGCGACAGAGCGAGACTCCATCTCAAAAGCAAACAAACAAATGAAAGCAGAAGGTAGAATACAAAAATATGCCATTAATACTTTGTAACCCTCCTGTTTGAGAATTTACAGTTATTTTTAGTCTGAGTTTAGTATGTTTCATTTTGCTCATAAACTGTCTTTTTCAAGTTTCCAAGAGTGCCTTGAATGCAAATACAACAATTTGTGGAAGAAATCAATATTTGTCCTTCTATGTGCTTTCTAATTTAAGCTCAGTAATTCAGCTAGTATTTCAGCAGTGTCTCTAAACTGGTCATAAGGAAGGCTGAGAGGCTTCCAAGCTTGTAAATGAACCAAACGTACAGAGTATTATACCTGCTGTGCTCACAGATTGTTCTTATTTTACTGGTGCCAAAAAGAAAAAAAGTGTGGGCGCGGGGCAGGTAGAAAGTTGTCAGTGATAAATTTCTTCAGAAGAGAACTTATGATGCAAGCAGCAGCCACAAACACAAACCCACACACACACATACACACACACACACACAACCTGCTCATCTACTTAATGCTTTGGAATGTAACAGAGACCAAAAATAGTCTATTTCATGTGGAATCCTGGAAACATTTTTAAAAGAAGAAAAATAACAATTCAGGAGGAGATGCTTCAATTTTTCCATAGTTATTACTGAAAAAAAATCTTGCCTCTGGCTGTTATACAGTATCTGGTACCACACAAGCTCTCCTACCATAATCCTTAAAAGTAACAACAAACAATTAGAAAATTAAAGTACTATTTGCAATAGCATAGAAATATAATATTATTAGAAATAAATTAATGAAAGATATACAAACACACTACATCAAAAACTATAAACTTTCCTGAGAAAAATTTCCTGAGAAAAAGTTTGGGCTCAGGTGATCCTTCTATCTTGACCTCCAAAAGCATTTGGATTACAGGCATAAGCCACTGTACCTAGCTAGAAAAAATTTTAAACATCTAAATAAATGTATAAAAGTACTATGTCTATGTATCAGAAAGCTTAGTGTTATAAAACTCAATATTGTCAATATTTGAAAGTCTAAATAAATGTTTAGGGATATTATGTTTATGAATTAGAAAATTTAATTTATTTACAAACTGATCCATTGATGTAATGCAACCAAATTTCTAGCAGGCAAGATGATTCAAAAATTTATATGGGAACGCAAAAAAACAAGAATAGCAAAAGCAGTACTGAAAAAGAACAAATATTGGGTGACTCACCCTACCCAATATAAAGATTTACCATAAACTTCAAGAGGCAATACATAATTCTATTGGCCAAAGATACAGACCTAGTTTAACTAAGTAGTCTAAATATGAACCCACACATATATGGTCAATTGATTTTTGACAAATACATCAGCATAACTCAATAAAAGTATTTTCCATATAGACTTCTAAAACAGCTGAATATCCATGTGCAAAAACAGAAAGAAAGAATCTTAGCTCCTACCTGTTGTCATATGCAGAATTTAATTCAAAATAAACCACAGACTAAAACATAAAAGATAAAACAACACACATTCTAGAAGAAAACAGAGGAGAAAATATTCATAAACCTTGGATAGGCAAAGAATTCCTAAATAAAATACGATAAGCATGGATCATGAAGGCAAACAATAACAAATTTATCTTCAGAAAAATTAAAACTTTCTGCTCTTAAAAATATTATTAAGCAAATGAAAAGGTCAGCCACAGACAGGGAGAAGATATTCACAATACAGACATGTGACAAAGGACTAGCATCTAGATTATAAAAATAAGTCTTGCAACTCAATAATAATAAGAGAAAAATTTAAACAAATAAATAAATGGACTAAAGATTTGAATAGGCACTTGATAAAAGAAGATATATTAATGGCCATAGAGTATAAAAAGAGAGCAAACATCTGTAATCATCAGGGAAATACAAATTAAAACCACAATTAAATCCCATTACACATCACTTAAATGACTAAAATTTAAAGAGTGATAATAACAAGTGTTGACAAAGACATGGGGCAATTCATACATTGATGCTTGGGTTGCAAAATGGTGCAACCACTTTAGAAAAAAGATTGGTGGTTTCTTTTAAAGTTAATCATACACTTAATTCAGGACTTTCAATACTAGGTATTGAAGAGAAATAAAAACATTCATTTACATGAAAAAAATATTCATTTACAAGAATATTTAAAGCAACTTTATTCACAACTACCCCAAACTGGAAATAACCCAAATGTTCATCATGGGAAATAGCCCAAATTTTACCTACTGCTGAGTAGATAACTGAACAATGGTATATTCAAACAATGGAATACTAATCAGTAATAAAAAGGAACAGACCACTGATAGGTACAATATGGATAAATCTTAAACACTAAGCTGAGTGAAACAAGAAATGAAAAGAGCACACCCAGTATGATTTAATTTACATAAAGTCCTTGATCATGTAAAACTAATTTATAATAATGGAAATCAGATAAGTGTTTCCCTGAGGCAAGGAATATGTGGGGGATCAACTACAAAGAGCCTTCCGGCAAGTTTTTGGAGCAATGAAAATGTTATGTGTCATGACTGAAGTGGTGGTCACACTTGTGTACACATTTGTCAAAACTCATCAAAGTGTACACTTAAAATGTAAGCATTGTATTGTACATCAATTACATTGGAAAAAATTTGGTTCAAAACATGAAGTTCACAAAAATAAAGAGGGGCCAGGCGTGGTGGCTCATGCCTGTAATCTCAGCACTTTGGGAGGCAGAGGTGGGTGGATCACAAGGTCAGGAGATTGAGACCATCCTGGCTAACATGGTGAAACCTCGTCTCTACTAAAAATACAAATAATTAGGCAGGCATGGTGGTGGGTGCCTATAATCCCAGCTACTTGGGAGGCTGAGGCAAGAGAATCGCTTGAACCTGGGAGGCGGAGATTGCAGTGAGCCAAGATCATGCCACTGCACTCCACCCTGGACAACAGAGCGAGACTCCCTCTCAAAAAAATAAAACTAAAATAAAATAAAGAGGGACAAACACATTCTTTCATAGTTTACAAAGGGGTTTGATTGTTTGCTTAATATTGATCCTTACCACCACCTTGTGAAGTAGGAATGCATACAAGTTCTTGTTGTGGAAAAGTCACAAAATTATGTTTCGTTCCTGAGCTGCAGTGTCTCACTTGGCTCTGGAATTCATCCACACACCTTGGGGGAATAAGAAAAAAAAAAAAACCCACTCCCTATGCACACAAATTATAAAGATGCTTTGAATGGTTCATTGCCTAGATACGGAGGAGGGTTGTCTATGGTAATAAGGGTTGTACTGATTATTTTTTCTACTGCATTATTGGCCAGGCATTGCACCAAGATCTACTCAAATAATTCTCAAAACAGTCCTGGGAGGTAGGCATTATGATCTCCATATACAAATGAGGACACTGGGCCTCAGCAAATTTAAGGGACTTGCCAAAGTTCACACAAGTAGCAAGTGGCAGAGCTGGGGATCTAGGTCTGATAGACTCAAAGCCCCAGCTCTTTCCCTGCCACCATGTTGGCTCCATATTTCAGACAAATGGGACTACTTTTATTTGTAGTGACTAGTTATTCCCCAGTGACTAAAGTTATTCAGGGGTGCTGGCTAGGAGTGGTCCTTTGGAGAAGATTGAGATACAGTCCATAGAACTTCAGGTCTAGGACAATGTGGTCTGCACCCCAAAAATCATGTGGGGGCCAATGCCTCTCTTACCTGATGGATGGACATTGAGTTCCAAAAGAAAGAGGGATGTCAGTCTGTGAAGGAACAAGGAGCCGCATTTGGGCATCTGCGACGATGGGTGCTGATGGGAAGAAGCGGGGGAAACCTCCGCAAGGCCATGCAGGCAGCAACCCCCTGTGTGAGATGATGTTTCTGGTAGGGGATCTGGAGCCACACAATTCCCGATGCAAAGTATTGTAGGATGCAGATGTCATGTGGGGAAATCGTTCATGAAGACCCACTTCTCATTTAAAGAAGAAAATTAAAAGGGACATCAGAGCGTAATGGGTTACTAGGATTGATTTGGAGTTGAGTGCCAACTCTAACATTTGGTGAAAACAGGTTTGAAGTAGAGAATGCTGACGTAAAACCTGGCTCTGCACTTACTAGCTGTGCAATCTTGGGCAACTTACTGCACCTCTCTAAGCTTCTCTCTTCTCAGTTGGCAGATGCAAATAATGATGCCTACTTGACAGCACAGTTGGAAGATGGATGTTTGCAAAGTACCTTCCTCGGTGTCTAGTACTAGGTAAATGTTTGACCCTCTCCTCTTGTGGGTAACCCATCAGGAACCTTAGGCTTCAACCTTGATTTGAATCCCTAAATTTTAGCTCTGCTGGCACTTACTTGTCTGAAACTGCAGCTGCCCCCAGGGAGTGGAGGTTGTTGGAAGCCGGTCCTCTTCCTGTTCCTTCCTGCTTATCCTGTCTCCCTAGGTCCTGGCATTCCACCTACTCCCAGGATTAATACTGTCTACCCCTTGCTTCTGGATCTCTGAGGTCTTCCCAGACTCTGTCACAGCTCTCCATCATCAACCTGCTCAGAGGGTCTGCCCTAACATTACCTGCACAGGTTCTGATGAAAAGGGTGGAAACAAGTTTCTGATCTGATAAAAACTCAGTCACAAAGGTTCCAGGCATTTCTGCTGAATCTCTGTATAACTGGGCTTAACAAAAGACAAACCTGATCATGTCATGTTCTTGATTAAAATCTGTCTCATATTTCCTCAAGATAAAGTTCAAAATCCTTAACATGGCCTGCCATGTCCCACAGGACACAACACATGGCACTCTCTCTAACTTCCTCTCTTACTACCTGCCCCTCCACCTGCCACAGTCAGCACCACAGGCATCCTCTACCTTCCAGCCAGACTGAATTACCTGCCCTTCTCAAACACGCTCCACTCTTACTTTCCTCAGGGACTTTGCACATCCTATTTCTCTTGCCTGGGATCCTTGCCTCTCATCTCCTTCAATACCCTCTTCCCGGCTCATCTCTGTCCTTCGTAAATCAGTTTAGCCATCATCCCAGAAGTTATCTTTGACTTCCAGGACTTATTTGGGGCCCTTCTTGGCTGTTCCTTGGCTTGCTAAACTTCTGTTTTAAGACTAATCACCTTTAGTTAGTTTCATTGTGTCTTTCCCACTAGACTGTAAACACTCTGAGAGTGGACCTGCATTTAGATTCCTGTACTCCAGCACCTACAAGAGTGCCTGGCGAAAGATCTAAAATTGATACCCTAACATCACAATTAAAAC
The DNA here is from genome assembly GCF_028878055.3 of Symphalangus syndactylus. Taxonomy (NCBI): domain Eukaryota; kingdom Metazoa; phylum Chordata; class Mammalia; order Primates; family Hylobatidae; genus Symphalangus; species Symphalangus syndactylus. The sequence goes on along the minus strand of NC_072425.2, from coordinate 36,678,920 downwards.
AACTAGAGAAGCAAGAGCAAACACATTCAAAAGCCAGCAGAAGGCAAGAAATAACTAAGATCAGAGCAGAACTGAAGGAAATAGAGACACAAAAAACCCTTCAAAAAAATCAATGAATCCAGGAGCTGGTTTTTTGAAAAGATCAACAAGATTGATAGACTGCTAGCAAGACTAATAAAGAAGAAAAGAGAGAAGAATGAAATAGATGCAATAAAAAAAGATAAAGGGGATATCACCATTGATCCCACAGAAATACAAACTAGCATCAGAGAATACTAAACACCTCTACGCAAATAAACTAGAAAATCTGGAAGAAATGGATAAATTCCTCGACACATACACCCTCCCAAGACTAAACCAGAAAGAAGTTGAATCTCTGAATAGACCAACAACAGGATCTGAAATTGAGGCAATAATTAATAGCTTACAACCAAAAAAAGTCCAGGACCAGACGGATTCATAGCTGAATTCTACCAGAGGTACAAGGAGGAACTGGTACCATTCCTTCTGAAACTATTCCGATCAATAAAAAAAGAGGGAAGCCTCCCTAACTCATTTTATGAGGCCAGCATCATCCTGATACCAAAGCCTGGCAGAGACACAACAAAAAAAGAGAATTTTAGACCAATATCCCTAATGAACATCGATGCAAAAATCCTCAATAAAATACTGGCAAACCGAATCCAGCAGCACATCAAGAAGCTTATCCACCATGATCAAGTGGGCTTCATCCCTGGGACGCAAGGCTGGTTCAACATATACAAATCAATAAAGGTAATCCAGCATATAAACAGAACCAACGACAAAAACCATATGATTATCTCAATAGACGCAGAAAGGGCCTTTGACAAAATTCAACAACCCTTCATGCTAAAAACTCTCAATAAATTAGGTATTGATGGGATGTATCTCAAAATAACAAGAGCTATCTATGACAAACCCACAGCCAATATCATACTGAATGGGCAAAAACTGGAAGCATTCCCTTTGAAAACTGGCACAAGACAGGGATGCCCTCTCTCACCACTCCTATTCAACATAGTGTTGGGAGTTCTGGCCTGGGCAATCAGGCAGAAGGAAATAAAAGGTATTCAATTAGGAAAAGAGGAAGTCAAATTGTCCCTGTTTGCAGATGACATGATTGTATATCTAGAAAACCCCATTGTCTCAGCCCAAAATCTCCTTAAGCTGATAGGCAACTTCAGCAAAGTTTCAGGATACAAAATTAATGTACAAAAATCACAAGCATTCTTGTACACCAATAACAGACAAACAGAGAGCCAAATCATGAGTGAACTCCCATTCACAATTGCTTCAAGGAGAATAAAATACCTAGGAATCCAACTTACAAGGGATGTGAAGGACCTCTTCAAGGAGAACTACAAACCACTGCTCAATGAAATAAAAGAGGACACAAACAAATGGAAGAACATTCCATGCTCATGGGTAGGGAGAAACAATATCGTGACAATGGCCATACTGCCCAAGGTAATTTATAGATTCAATGCCATCCCCATCAAGCTACCAGTGACTTTCTTCACGGAATTGGAAAAAACTACTTTAAAGTTCATATGGAACCGAAAAAGAGCCCACATCGCCAAGTCAATCCTAAGCCAAAAGAACAAAGCTGGAGGCATCATGCTACCTGACTTCAAACTATACTACAAGGCTACAGTAACCAAAACAGCATGGTACTGGTACCAAAACAGAGATATAGACCAATGGAACAGAACAGAGCCCTCAGAAATAATGCCGCATATCTACAACCATCTGATCTTTGACAAACCTGACAAGAACAAGAAATGGGGAAAGGATTCCCTGTTTAATAAATGGTGCTGGGAAAACTGGCTAGCCATATGTAGAAAGTTGAAACTGGATCCCTTCCTTACACCTTATACAAAAATTAATTCAAGATGGATTAAAGACTTACATGTTAGACCTAAAACCATAAAAACCCTGGAAGAAAACCTAGGCATTACCATTCAGGACATTGGCATGGGCAAGGACTTCATGTCCAAAACACCAAAAGCAATGGCAACAAAAGCCAAAATTGACAAATGGGATCTAATTAAACTAAAGAGCTTCTGCACAGCAAAAGAAACTACCATCAGAGTGAACAGGCAACCTACAGAATGGGAGAAAATTTTTGCAATCTACTCATCTGACAAAGGGCTAATATCCAGAATCTACAATTAACTCAAACAAATCTACAAGAAAAAAACAAACAGCCCCATCAAAAAGTGGGCGAATGATATGAACAGACACTTCTCAAAAGAAGACATTTATGCAGCCAAAAGACACATAAAAAACGCTCATCATCACTGGCCATCAGAGAAATGCAAATCAAAACCACAATGAGATACCATCTCACACCAGTTAGAATGGTGATCATTAAAAAGTCAGGAAACAACAGGTGCTGGAGAGGATGTGGAGAAATAGGAACACTTTTACACTGTTGGTGGGACTGTAAACTAGTTCAACCATTGTGGAAGCCATGTGGTGATTCCTCAGGGATCTAGAACTAGAAATACCATTTGGCCCAGCAATCCCATTACTGGGTATATACCCAAAGGATTATAAATCATGCTGCTATAAAGACACATGCACACGTATGTTTACTGTAGCACTATTCACAATAGCAAAGACTTGGAACCAAGTCAAATGTCCGACAATGATAGACTGGATTAAGAAAATGTGGCACATATACACCATGGAATATTATGCAGCCATAAAAAAGGATGAGTTCATGTCCTTTGTAGGGACATGGATGAAGCTGGAAACCATCATTCTCAGCAAACTATCACAAGGACAAAAAACCAAACACCGCATGTTCTCACTCATAGGTGGGAAATGAACAATGAGAACACATGGACACAGGAAGGGGAACATCACACACCTGGGCCTGTTGTGGGGTGAGGGGAGGGGGGAGGGATAGCATTAGGAGATATACCTAATGTTAAATGACGAGTTGATAGGTGCAGCACACCAACATGGCACATGTATACATACGTAACTAACCTGCAAGTTGTGCACATGTACCCTAAAACTTAAAATATAATAATAAAAAAAAAGAGTGACTGGCACAGAAAGGGTACTCAGGGAGTGCTTATACATGAAAAGAACTAAAGCAAGTCAGTAAACACACTTGATGAATGACAACCACATACCTGTGAAGCAGCTGATGGGCCTTGGAAAAGACAAACCTAGAGGAAAGAAGGCAAGAGTAAGAATTTCTGTAATAAACTTCGTGAGATTTTCCAAAACATCTGAGCACATGGAGCCAACTGCAATCTAAGATCACTAGACCACCCTGGAAAAGCACTGCCTTCCCTGAATTGCATGGGAATCCCTGTCTGCCCACATTATGCTCTGAGGCCACACAGTCTGAAAATGGAGTGTCACATTTTTTGGTCTGAGCTGTGTGCCGGCCTGCTCCAAAGCTGAAGGGAACAGCATTCTCTAGGCACAAAGAATGCACTCAGACCCACTGACTAGGAATGTATTTTTAAACCAAAAAGTTTGGGAAGAGTTAAGCAGCCTGCAAGCTTTTAGAGATCTGTAGCAAATGGGATTCAGCACAGGGACCTCCCAGGATGCAGGATTTGTACCAGACAGGAATCAAAGTTGTCCCAGATCTGGTAAAGATTTCTGAGGGCTTAAGTAATTGTCAAAGATCTATTTGCAGCAGGTCCCCAAGGTGGGTGCTAAGATGCAATGTCTGTTCTCATGCAAGACCCACAAGTGCAGGCTTCTTTGCCCCAGCCGATGGGCAAATTTTGACAAACAATAGGCTTAGTTGAGAGTACCACTGAATCATTGTGATATTGTTGAATAGAAAGACTTCAGACTAATGTCTGGCTGTGACATGGACGTGTTATTAATGACTGTCTCCTGCAAGCTCTATTTTTTTCATCTCTGAAATGTAGACCCACTGAAACTGTATTCCCAGGGGACCATATATCAGGACAGTGACTCTAACAGCTGATTGATCTAGCACAGCAGTTGAGAGGGTGGCTTGGAGAGTCTAGATGCCTGGAATGAATCCTGGCTTCACTACTTGTTGTGTGTCATCTGTTCTTAAACTCCAAGTCTCAGTCTCTATACCTATAAAATGAAAATAATGAAAAGACATAGAAGAGCACTCATTCAGTAAAGTGAAGATTCAACATAAAACCCTTGCAAGTTCTTGTCACACAATCACATCAATAAATGTTAACCATCATTAGTGAAATGGGACTATCCTTGACAGTCTAGGATGTACAGTAAACTTTGTCCTTAAGGACAGAATCTTTGTTTCAGTGGTTCCCCTTATGATATTCCAAAACAACTCTGCAGCTTCAACTCGAAGATAGTCACTGATTTGGCTTTGTCCTACATTTCGGTCAACACATATTTACTGAGATGATGTGCCTGGCCAATGCTGGGCTCTGAGGCTCTGAGGCTGCAAAGATGAAGAAGAAATGGTCCCAGCCCCATCTGAACTCACAGATGGCTGGGAGAGCTCAATCCAAAAAGACATAATCACTGAATTAGCTCTATTTTATTATAGTGTGATAAGTCAGGTGAGACAGGGAGACCAAGGGGACTGTGGACACAAAGAGAAGAGGCTTGAGGTATGTAAAAGGCTTTCTAAAGGACAGGAGGTGCAAGGGGGTCTTCCAAATAAAGGGAGGCAGAATTTGGCAGCTGGAGAAGGCAGGGTAAGCAAGTTCAACATGGGAAACAGCCAGGACAAAGGCCCAAAGATGCCATGCCATCTGGGAACAACTGGAATGACCTGGGGATGGGAGATTAATTCACTTAAGCTAGAGGCCAGAGTGCGAAGGCAGTGATGAATTTGGGCCTTGGTAGGTAGAGGCCTGTTAGGGAGAACTCATGAGCTGAATGCAGATTTCTAACCCTTGGCGCTACTGACATGCTGGACAGGGTGATTGCTATGAGAGGCTGTACTGTGCTTTGTAGAATGTTTAGCCCTGGCCCCTATTCACTGAATGCCAGTAGCAAGCCCCTCTAACACAACCCTGACATGACACCCCAAAATGTCTCCAGATATTATAAAATGACCAGCAGAGGTAGGGGCAAATTCACACTTTCCCCTCCCTCTGTTGAGAATTATTGGACTAAACTAAGGACTTTGAGCTTTAGGCTGGTTTAGAGGCTCTTAAGGTCAAGTGCCATGGTCAGATATGCAGTTAATTCTGATTATTTTGGATTAGAAACACAGCACAGAGACAGCCAATCTGGTTCAGGAGCTATTACAACAATCTAGGAAAGAAATTGTAAATGACAATGGAAATATTAACCAAGGGATGTTTTTTCTCTCTCCATCTAAATAATATAATGAATTATTACTATATACACAAATATATAATAGTGTATATAATATATATATTAGTACATTAATGCACACACACTAATTGGTACTATAAAAAAGCGGTGGGTGACTATAAGAGAAGACAGTGATAAGTCTTTATCTCTTCTTCCAGGATAAATATAAATTTTTTTTGAATTGTTTATAATTCTCCAGAATAATTATAAATACCATCATTGCACTTTAAAATTACTAACACCATTTTACAAACATTAGCTCATGGAATTCTCACCAGAGCCCCATAAATTAGGCTTTATAATCCCCATATTAAGGATGAAGAAAGTGAGGTTTAGAGAATTAACAATTTACACAAACTGATGCAGCCAGTAAACTGTGGAGCGTGGACTCACTTCTTGAGTCCAAATTTCATTCTCTTTCCACTGTATCCTGAAAGATGTTTCATAAACACAAGGCTTATGGTACTCTGATTCATTGCAATCAGTTCGATCTGGGGCATGTTAAAAGAACTCCATTTAGTTTTCAAACAATACATTTCCAAGCAAATGATCTCATAAAAATACAAAAGAAAGAGAATCCCCAAAAGCGGAAAGTTTTATGTGACTTGTATGCTTGCTTTCTTTTTTCTCTTTGTTTTGGTGTTAATGAAGGACATGCTCTTTCTTTCCTTACTCAGTCCGAGCTCTTATAACTATGCACACCAGCCCTAGCTGAAGCACAAACCCCATGCACACATTTGTCCCTAGAAACTCTTCAGGCTTCTGTGAACTTGACACCTGAAGTGAACGTGCAGTTTGCCACACCAGGTAGGCCACAGAGGAAGTGGCAGAGAGGATCAAATCCTTTACTTAATTTGTTTGAATGTGCCTTGTTGCCAAAAAATCCTTCTTGTTAATGTTTGGAAGAAGAAAAATAAGTGGGTTAGTAACAATTTTTTAGTTTCATTTTAAATTAATAAGTAATAAATGTAACTTGTATCTAGGTACAAGTTACAATGTGATGTTTGGATATATATTTCCAATGTGAATGACTAAATCAGGCTAATTAAACATATCACCTCACATACTTATCATTTTGGGGGGGTGAAAACATTTAAAATATTTTTGCGATTTGGAAATACACAAGGCATTATTATTAGAGTCACCATTCTGTGCAACAGACTAAAGTTTATTCCTGCTGCATAACTGAAATGTTGTACCTTTTGATCAACATCTCCCTTTCCCCATCCACTCCCCTTCCTAGCCTCTGGTAACCATCATTCTACTCTCCACTTCTATGAATTCCACAGTTTTAGATCCCACGTATATGTGAGATCATGTGGTATTTGTCTTTCTCTGCGTGGCTTATTTCAGTTTGCATAATGCCCTCCAGCTTCATCCATGTTGTCCAAAATGACAGGATTTCTCACCTTTTTAAGGCTGAGTAGTATTCCATTGTAAATATATACCCTATTTTATTTATCAATTCATCTGATGATGGACATCTGGGTTGTTTCTATAGTTTAGCTATTGTGAATAATGCTGCAATTAACATGTGAGTGCAGGTATCTCTTCAGCATACTGATTTTAATTCCTTTGGATATACAACCAGAAGTGAGATTACTGGATTGTGTGGTAATTCCATTTTTAGTCTTCTGAGGAAACTTCATACTGTTGTCCATAATGCCTATGTATTTTTTGCTGGTGCAAAGTTTACAGCTGATGAATCTGTCTAAATGTTGTTAACAGGTCAAGTGCACCTGGGGGCTAAACGTGATTCAGCCAGACTTGTGAATGAATGAGTGCGTTTTCCCTAGTTGCACCCACACATCATTTGTTACACTGTTTGAAAGACTTGACTGGTGGCTGTACCCAGCCCTGTCCCCACCCTGAGTTTTAAAGCTTGCTCCATTTACAGAGTTTTCCAGCAATTGTAGGAAAAAAATTTTCTGGAAGGAGCATCAGTATTGTTCTGCACACTGGGCAGGAAAGAGAAATGTTACTGAATGTATTCAAACTACATAGTTGGTCTATTTTATTAACATAAATTTGCTTGAGAATTTGATTAAAAGTCAGAGGCTAATTTGGCCACAGGAGGTTGAAAGAAACAAATATTTACTCAGAGCTTATTAAGGGCTAGGATTTGCGTTAGACACTCTACTGCTTATTACCTCTTTAATTCTAACCACAGTTCTGTGAGAAGTCATCCCTTTATCCTCATTTTCTAAAAAGACACTTGGAGGCTCACGAAGTACAAACAACTTGCCCAAGACCACTCAGCAAGTAAGGAGCAGAACTGACAATATTTACTCACCTTTAAACCATCAGTTGAGAGTCTGCCATTGCCATGCACTGTTCCGGGCACTGAAGATACATCGGCGACCAAACAGACAAAACCCTCTGTGTACAGAGAGCACCTGGATGGAGAGATAGACAATAAACATAGTAAACATGTAAAATGCATGGTATGTTAATTAAATATAAGGTAACAGGTGCTGCAGTAGTTGTGGATGCTGTTTACCAAATATCTCCAGGGCTTGGGTTTCCATGTGCCTAGCTCTGGCAAATGAATGGTGAGCAGTTTCACTTCTGGGCTGGAGTGTGTAATTGCTAGTTTAAGACCCTCCGGCACACTTTCTGCCCCCTGCCATGCTGATGGGCAAGAGTCCAGGTGGTGCTCACTCCATCAGCCTGACTTACAGGTAAGCACCATAGAGTCAGCCTCTGTGGTAGGGGACCACTGGATTAAAGTGAATCTGGAAGGAGGAACAAGGCTATATGAAAGAAAAAGAGAGAGGCCCACTGGCGTAAGTAATGAACACTGAATTCCAAGCATTGCAGAAAGGGTTACTGTGAGGTCGTGCCCTGGGGCTCAAGACCAGCTGAGCAAATAGCCCAGAGCCAGCAGCCAGGAGAATAGGGTCCAGTGGGCTACCTGCCATTATAGGAGGGAGCATGGTGTGGTGAAGGAGATGGGGAAGATGTTATGTAGACATGGGATCAAATCTTCATTGTCCCATTAACCAGCTGAAGAAAAATCTTAACCTTGAAATCGTTCAATTCTGAACTTCATTTTATTTGCAAAATGTAAGTAACAAACTTTTGCTTTATGGAATTGTTATATTAAGACTTAAGTCAGATGGAGTCTATGAAATGAAAGCGCACCAGTTGTCCTCTGTCACCCCCACCCCAGTGCTCTTCCTTAGGCATCTGGTCCTTGGAATTATGAATTCTGTGTTGTCTGCATCTGGCTTCAAGCATGACTTTTCCCAGCTAAATTAGATTGCCTTTCTTTTAAAAGGTTAATTGTTGTTTTGTTTTGTTTTGTTTTCCACTTTAGTTTCTTTGTTTTGTTTTGTTTCATTTGGGTGTTTTTTGCTTTCCATTTGTCTTCAAAAAATGGTTTATGTATCCACTGTTTAACACTCCAAAGACAGGACACTCTTCTCAAGATAGTTTTGTGTTGTGTAACAAACACATTTCTTCTCACTTCCCATGAAAGCTGTTCTATCTTCTTCTCCTCTCCTTTGCTCTCTTTCTTTCCAACAAAGAGTGAAGAAGAAAGTTTCCTAATGGCCCCTGTCTCCTGAATCACCCTCCCTTCTCTTGACACCCCGCCTGTTGATGGAAATGTATAATTGGATTAAGCAGGTTTATGTGTTCTCGTCCTGTTTCCTGTGTAATTTATGTCCTTCATCACACATCTGTTAAACAAAAAAAAAAAAAAAAGGGAGAAGAAGGAATTGTCTTCCTTGTTCATAGAGAAAAATCAATTATCCTCCCCTCTAAAATGAAATCATATGTATTTATTTGGTGGGAAATCTTCAAAGAAACTAAGAGGATCTCTCTACAATATTCAGGCCATCCGTACAACTCCCTCCCAACCCCTGTGGCTGCTTTGATGTTTTATTAATCAAAAGTGTGTTAGTTACACACTAGGCACTATATCAAATATAAGCAAGACATGATCTGATCCTTTCCCTCAAGGAGCACAGAGTCTAGAAGAGGAATTAGACATGGCACATTGCAGTACAGTGTGACTCACAGTGCTGAAAGCAATGGTCAGAGGTGGCCCAGGGAATGCAATTGATTTGAGGCTCTGGCATAGCTAGAGCCAAAGGGTAGGGGCAGGAGTGGGGGTCCTGTGAAGACAGAGAGGTGAGAGATAAGGTTTTAGTGGTCAGCCAACCATTTCATAAAGAGGTCCAGTTCTATGGGGGGAAAAAAGTGTAGAGTTTACTTGTTTTCCCCAAGAAAGAAGAGGATTAGAGCAGGGATCTCCAAACCCTGGGCCAGGAATCAGTACTGGTCTGTGGCCTGATAGGAACCAGGCCACACAGCAGGAGGTGAGGAGTGGGTGAGCTTTACTTTTCATCTGTACTTTACAGCCACTCCCCATCACTCACATTACAAGCTGAGCTCTGTCTACCGTCAGATCGGTGAGGGCATTAGATTCTCATAGGAGTGCAAACCCTACTGTGAACTGTGCATGCAAGGGATCCAGCTTGCACACTTCTTATAAGAATCTAATGCCTGATGATCTGTCACTGTCTCCCATCACTCCCAGATGGGACTGTCTAGTTGCAGAAAAACAAGCTCAGGGCTCCCACTGATTCTACATTATAGTGAATTGTATAATTATTTCATTATATATTACAATGTCATAAAAATAGAAATAAAGTACACAATAAATGTAATGTGCTTAAACCATCCGGAAACCATCCTCCCACCCCACCAACTCATCCGTGGAAAAATTGTCTTCCATGAAACCAGTTCTTGATGCCAAGATAGTTGGGGACCGCTGGATTAGAGGATTTTGGCTTTGGAGATTGACTCCAGAGTGAATCTGGATTGGTTCTAATTCAGAAATGGAAAATAGAAGCAGAAGAAGAATGGAATTAGTTAGACACGGTTCTGGGAAATGAAATCAGTTATCTCATTTGATTTTCACAACACCCCAGCAAGGACCTGCTTCACTAGAAGCTATTATTCCACCCAGTTTACACTTGAGAGGACTATGGTTCGGAAAGGCTACATGGGGAAAGGGGTATCACAGCTCTACTTCCTACCAGGGTTGACCACTGGGGATCAGCAGCGTGCATGGGGTCAGACCATCCCTGCATGCATCACTCTAGGCTGAGATGGGCTCATGTGCAGTGGCCCAGGGCCAGGTGCCCTGTATCTGTCTGATGGACTGAGAGCCATGGCAAAGCTCTTCCCAGTGATGGTTGGAAAAGCAAAATGATATGGCCTTACCATGTGGGTTTTTTCCCCACACATTTTTCCACTCCACGGGCTTTTATAATTATGGTGCCCTGAACCTGACAAAAGCTAGATGTTATGATAGATAAGCTGATGGTAGCTGGTGGAAAGATGCACTCCCAGTAAAATGTACAATCACCAGGGATGACACAACCCCAGCCAAGTGTCCTAAAGCCCCTGAAACACTTTTGCTCTCTCCCATTTTCAACATTTATATGCAAGTGGAGTTTAGACCCTAGAACATCACAATTGGATGAACAGGGCTTGCATAAAAGATATGTGGTCTTCATGAATCTTTGCCTTGAAATCTAGAGAAGCATGTCATAAGGGGACCAGGGCCATCTTCACCAGCTACTCAAATGGTGTTTCCCACATTGCTATCTGAGTAAGAAGACAGATGAGACAGATGCTGGTATTGGGGCTCCAAACAACTCCCACTGGCAGGCCATTTCTCCAGCAGCCTTCCTCCCTGGGGTGGACTATGTTGTGTGCATGGATAAGGACATGAAGCCTACTAACGACCTGAGCAAGGAGACCCCCTCACCCTTGCTTCTATAGGGTCCATCAGAAGGAGTCTACCAAAGACCCTGGTCTTTGTCTCAAGCCCATATTCTCAAAAAGGAATGTGATTTTATTTTTTGGTCACTTGCAAACTCACCAAGGCCTGTCACCAGGTAAGAATGGCTGATAAAAATAAACAACAATGTGGATGTTGGGCAGAACCAAAGCCACTTGAACAAGAACCTGGTTCTCCAGAAACCAGTTGATATGATTTGGCTGTGTCTCCACCCAAATCTCACCTTGAATTGTAGTTCCCATAATCCCCACGTGTTGTGGGAGGGACAAGCAGGAGGTAATTGCATCATAGGGGCAGTTACCTCCATCCTATTCTCATGATAGTGAGTGAGTTCTCACAAGATCTGATAGTTTTATAAGGGGCTTTCCCCCTCTTTGCTCTGCATTTTTCCTTGCAGCCACCATGTGAGGAAGGATGTGTTTGCTTCTCCTTCCACCATGATTGTAAGTTTCCTGAGGCCTCCCCAGCCCTGTGGAATTGTGAGTCAATTAAACCTCTTTGCTTCATAAATTACCCAGTCTCAGCTATGCCCTTATTAGCAGCATGAGAATGGACTAATACACTAGTCAAAGCCATTTTCGTGGACTGTATGTGGGATAAAGAGCTGCCAGGCTGACCTGAAGAAGTTCAGAGATGTAGCCAAAGAATCACTATTTAATCTGTTTAAAGGGCTAGGCTTCCAAGAAGGACTGAAGTAGTGCAGGGAAAGGTGTGAGGGATCCTAGTAGGAGGGCTATCCATCCTCCTTCCAGGTCAGCCTCATTGGGCCCACTTTTCTCAGAGTAGATGTAATTCCTCTTCTTTTTTCTGTTTCCTTGAAAACTATTGCACAAATATAGCAATTCTCAGCCCTTACCATGCTTGGACAAAACTGATTCTTTGGCTCAAGCATTGAAAGTGGAAATTCCTAGGGTTGCCTGGCACCATTAGTCTCCCCTTATCACCCTAGCAACCCTTGAAGATGGATGGAATAGATAATACCAACGACCTCTCATCTGACAAATGAGGGTTCTGACAGAGGGTGACTTTTCCAGAACTAGAAGGGAGACTGTCTGACACACCCAGGCACCTTTCTCTGTCAGTGTGCTGTGGGGTTGGACAGAGTGGCCCTCATTCTCACTGCTGCACATTCATATGTTGTCATTTTAAGCCATATTGCCCTCTCCTTTCAAAGTGCCATAGGGTAGTTGTTTCATAACACTGAGGAACTCCATCAAATTTGGATTTTATTGATAAGATGGAAGGTCTTCTTTGTATGTATGCACAATGGGAGGATTCAAATCAAGACCACCTTCCTGACTGTTTTTTGCCTATCTCAAGGCAATTTTGGGTTCCTAAAAAGAGCAAAGGAGTCATATTGTTGTTTTCATTGTTCTGCTCCTTCTTATTGATTGGTTCTCTGGTGGTGGTGATCTCTGGCTCCCTCTTGATCTCTCAGTTCCTGATGGAAACTTTGCTCTCAGTTCCTAATGGAAACTTTAGTTTTTCTTTTTCTTCTCCAAGAACTTATAGTGACATGAAATACATCATCTTTTTGGCCCTGCTTCGACCCACCAGCCACCCTATCCCTGATTTTTTGTTCCTCATTGTGCAAGTCAGAAATTCTCTCCCTTAAAGCCTTTATCCCTTTCCTGTGGTTTGCAAAACTTCATAACATCAGGGTTATTTTCCAGCCGTAAAGTGCTCTGATTCAAAAGAATATGTTCCTCTCTGTTAGTGCTAAGCAACCTTTTAACTCTCAGATAATTCCAAGTAATGTCAATGATCCCTTTTTTTCTCTACAATTCAAAATGAAGATAGCTATATTGGGTCCTATACAGTCCACTACTAGAAGAGCCCTGTGATTTTTTCTGACCCTTCAGGTAGGATGGGAGTTAGGGGTTGCCCCAGGGTAGGTCCCTCAATATTTATCCCTTCTTTGAGGGCCACAAGCTAAGAGCCCCTTCCAGGCACTACCCTCAGGTACCAATCGGTTCCAGAAACTCTTGTGTTATTGTTGTATCTTAATTTAATAGCTACTTCTAAGGTAGTTTACTAATAAAATATAGTGTTTTCATTTATCAACTAACTTTGTTTGAAAGTTTCATTGAGCATATTTCTATGGTGAATGATATGTACAAACCTACAATCTGTCCTTGGGACCCATTTGACTTAATATGGTTTCTCCTGCGACTATTTTGCAATACTTTCCATTCATGAAGAAAGTTTTTGGAATTTTCCCATTGTTCTTTCCTGACAATGAAGTCAACATGCTAAAGTTGCAGAAGCAGGGTTTATAGCATTATATGCCTCTTGGCAAAGTAAATGAGAGAACAATGTTTGTTGTGATTTCTTCATCAACATGATTTTGGGAGAGAATGAATTGGTTAAAAAGTTAGATTAAATTAAATTATTTGCTCCAGAAATACAACCAATGATAACAAGGAAGGCTTGAATCAAGTCTAATTTTCTTCCATAGCTTGACCGCTTCACATGGCTGGATTAGAAAGCCAGAAATATATCTGGTGTGTTTCTGGGGCTTGATTTTACATTTTCATTTTATAAATGAGAGAACAGAGGTCAGAGTAGGGTAGGACTTCCCCAAGGTCATACAGATCAGCAGCTGGGCTGCAATGAGAAGCTAGGCCTCCTCACTCCCCAGGCATGGTTCTGTGTCCACTCTTCTAAGGGCTTAGGGTCATTTCCTTTTCCTACTATGCACTGGGCACTACTTAATTCTGTCTCATTAAATGGCTGAATACTGAGGCTCAAAGCAACACACAAAAATCATAGTTCCACATCGCCATGCACTCATATTCTTGCCACTTCCACATAGGAATAGAATCTTTGAAAGTATGATGCAAAAACAGCCAATCTGCTCAGTTGGAAGGCACCATGGTAGAGTAAAAATATTTTGGCTTTAAAATGAGACCAATCTTGGTTTTAAACCTGGCCCTATCTCTAACTAGCTGCATGGCCTTGAGCATACTACACAACCCCTGAGCCTGAGTTTAGTGTTTGGCCCAGGGAGAAGTTCCATGTACACACATTAGCACCTCTTTCTGGTACATAGCAGTCTACACCAGATGAGGCAGTAGATAGATCATATTTGAAAATTTAGAATATAGAGGTAGCCACTAAACTTCCGAAATGTGAGGAAAGCTTTATAAAGTGAAAGAAATTTTCATGTGCTATTCCTAGTATCTACTGCATATGTACAATATGTAATATTGATTCAATTTATAGGTAGTTCTTGGGACATGTGTAGATTTCTCAAATCCTTGTCACAACTTCACAGGTAATCTGACCCTCCCTCCCCACCAACAACCATCCCACCTCACACCGATTCCCAAGATGATGCCCTTCTGGGAAATACTTGATTACTCAGTAACTACTGGTACATATTTGTATTTTCTGTAAAGACACACCAATACAGAATACGTGGTATCATAAAATATAACTTTTTCTACAATAAAAATCTACTACTCATGTAATAAAAGAATAAAAAAGCAAATTCAATAACTGAGAAAACGCATTTCTCAGACAATACACACATAATTTCTTAGAAAAGAAAATGCATTTTGCTGGTTATTAAAGTTGTTCTTCTATCCTTTCAGCTGTTAACAAAGTATAGTAAATCAAATAAGCTTTTAACCAAATTATAACAATTTTATCCTCTGGAATGTAACAACTATAATGTTTTTGTTTATTCCTTTTTCTGAGACATTCTGATAACTTCTTTAGTTTTTATATTATTCTTGTCAGACAGGACAAATATAGTAGTTATTGTATTTACTCAACTGAGGCACAAAAACCTATGTTTTGCTTCCTAGTCAAGAAAGTCAACATTAGTGTAAACAGCCCTGAAGCAGACAACATGTAGGCATCTCATAATTTCTCAGCTCTTTGGCTCCTTGCCACCCATAGTCACGAAGAGGAGCTGGTGATCACAGTGGTATCATTCTCACTCTGGAATCTGACCCAAGACAACAGTCCTGTAAAACAAGCCTGTTCAAAGTCTCCAATAACCAAATCAGATTCTATTCTGTTGTCACTTTTTAGATGGTCACAAACCCTCCAAGTCCTTGAAGAATTTAGGGTTTAATTTAAGACTTCTAATCACTGTTTCATTGTTTTTCTAGAGTTAACTACTTGAAGTTCCATCCAATTTCCCTGTCACTTCTAAGTTATTCTAAGGGAGTCATTACTGCTGAATGACTATTATATTAAATGGAAACAGTCTGTACCCAGGATGATTTGATCTAAATAGGCCTCTTTCCCTGATCATGTGTGTCTCTGGGTATGCTAATGTCTTCGGGATGGAAAGGGTGTATTGAATGAAAGGTTTCCCACGAGAATTCCCATGTCAAGACCCATACTGCCTAATGCCAGTTCTCAGGGACAATTCTCCACTGCCAATCTCAAATTGCATATTATTAATGTGTGCCATTAAGATTAATCTTCGCTTTTGCTGTCAGTTCTTATTTACAGACCCGCATTTTCTTTGCTGCCGTTAAATCTAGTTATGAAATCTTCCTTGATTCTGAGGCTCTCGCGCCACCTTAAATTGATTGGCCTTAATGTGAGGATCGAGTGTATGAGGAGGAGATTAAAATCTATCTGAATGCACGATTCAGTTAATACAGATGAAACTGGATTCTTTCTTTTATAGATTCTTTAAAGAAAGTATTGCCCCAGAATTTTATTACACATAAATTTGTAATGTGCTTGGTCAAATATACATAACACAAGAGAAGAAAACTACCCTTGACTGAAGACCTATCATATATGGACATGGTGTGGGCTCACAGCTTTATATACATTGTCTCATTTAATGCAACCCTATGGAGAAATTCATATCTTCTCCAGGTTATAAATAAGGAACATAAATATTACAGAGATAACTAACTTACCCAAAGTGACAAGGCTATTAAGCATAATGGTAAAACAAAAAGAAAAACAAACAGAAGTTTCTGGTTCTTCTGCAGGTGATTTTGTCCCTACGACACCCAGAACAAGAAGTTAGGAGCTTTCAAAGTTATTTCTAATTTTCCCAACTAATAAGTGTACATAAGAATTATGGCCTGAGAGGTCACAAAATTTAGTACATAATGCTAAACAGTTGTTTTTAGACATGTATAGATCATGTCTAATTCCAAAGGATGTAAAGAGTAAGCAGCTGATTCATTAAGATTCATTTATTACTCATCTCAGGAGTCATTATTCATTAATTTCAGCTGAGGAGATTCTGTTTTCACCACGTAATCATTCCTATCAAAAAAAAAAGGATTGTGCCTAGGAATTTTCACTGGTGTGCTTAAGGGTCTATTTTACTATTTATATTTCCTCTAAAGAACATGAGCTCTTCACACTCATTGAAGATGGGCATCCTAGGTCTGAGTCTTAAGGAAATTCACAGGTGACAAGCTTCCCTCTAATGCAGAAATATGACTCTGAGTACCTGGTGGCAGCAGTTTGGTTAACTCTTAGCACAGTGTGTAAAAGATTGGACTTGGGAAGAACAGAGATATTTCTTACCCTTGCTGAGGCTATCTAGAGTCAAAGACACCAAGGCACAACTTTACAAACCTAAGGTCTGGGATAGTATAATTATTCAATTAATGCTTATGGAAAAAGAGGCAAAAGAGGGATGGAGGAAGAGAAGAAAGATACAATAAGTTAACTTCAAAGATACAGCAGCTACAGAGCGCGGAGCAAGACGACAGAATAGAAAGTTCTACCAATCACCCTTCCTACAAGGACACCAAGTAAACAATGATCTACACAGAAAAAACACCTTCATAAGAACCAAAAATCAGGTGAGCACTAACAGTACGTGGTTGTAACTTCATAACACTGATAGGCACTGAAGAGATTTAAAAAAAAAAACCCTCCCCCACCCCCAGCAGTTTTGGCCTGGTGCAGAGAGCATCTCTGGGCACTGAGGGATGGAAAACACAGCAATTGTGAGGCACTGAACTCAGTAGTGTCCTGTCAGAGCAGAAAGGAAAACTGGACCAAACTCAGTGACACCTGTCCATGGAGGGAGCATTTAAACCAGCCCTAGCCCTAGGCAGAGGGCTATTACTGATCCTAAGTAACTGAACTTGGGTTTTTGCAAACCTCACCACCAAGAGCTATACTCTGTGTCTCCAAGTACACTTGAAAGGCTGTATAGGCCGTAAGGACTGCAACTCTTTGGTGAGTCCTAGTACTGAACTAGGCCCAGAGACCGTGGACTTGGGGCCACTGGACATAAAGAGACACCAGCTGGGGCAGCCAACGTTGTGTTGACATTATCCCTTACCAAACCCCAGGCTGCACAGCTTGTGGCTCCAAAAAAGACCCCTTCCTTCTGCTTAAAAAGAGAAGAATTAAGACTGGGTAGGACTTGCATCTAGGATATCAGCCCAGCTATAGCAGGATAGGGCACCAATCAGAGTCATGAGGCCCTTGTTCCAGGCTCTAGCTCCCAGATGACATTTCTAGACACACCCTGGGCCAGAAGGGAATCTGCTGCCTTGAAGAAAAGGACCCAGTCCTGGAAGCATTTATCACCTGCTAGCTGAAGTGCCTTTGGGCCCTGAATAGCCAGCAGCAATACCCAGATACTATGTCAAGGGCCTTGGGTGAATGTCTGAGACTTGGTGGCTTCAGGTGAAACTCAGCACATAACCAGCAGTGGTGGGTATGGGGCAAAACTCCTGCTTGAGAAAAACCAGAGGAAAAAGTAAAGGGGACTTTGTCTTGCACCTTAAGTACCAGCATGGCCACAGGGGAGTAGAGCACCAAGAGGGCTCTTGGGGCCCTTGATTCCAGAACTTGACTCTTGGACAGCATTTCTGGATCAACTCTGGGCCAGAATTGAGCCCACTGCCCTGAAGGGTGAGTCCAAGGCCAGACAGCATTCATGACAAGCTGACTTTAGAGATCTTGGGCCTTAAGGGAACAGTGGCAGTAGTCTGGCAGTACTCCTCACGGCCTCGGGTGGGAGTGGCTATGGGTGAGGCTCTTCTGCTTTTGGAAAGGGGAAGGAAGAGTGGGAAGGACTGTTGTGTGGTTTGAGTGCCAACACCAGGTAGACTTCTAAGATTTTTGACTCTAGTCCCTGATTCTCAGATGGCACTTCTGGACCCACCTGGGGTTTAGAGGACCTTACCACCCTGAAGGGAAAGACACAGGCCTGGATGGCTTTGCCATCTGCTGACTGTAGAGCTCCAGGGCCTTGAGTGGGCATAGGCAGTAGCTAAGGAGTGGTTACAGCAGGTCTTGGGTGAGTCCCAGAACTGTGCTGATTTCAGATCTGACCCAGTGTAGTCATAGCTGTGGTGGCCACAGGGATGCTTGTGTCCCTGTACCCTCAGCTTTAGATGGCTCAGAATAGAGAGAGAGAGAGAGATTCTGTACGATTGGGAGAAAGTAAAGGAAGGGAACAAGAGTCTCCGCCTGGTAATCTAGAGACTTCTTCTGGATCTTGTCTAAGATTATCAAGTGGTACCTCTACAAGTCTGCAAGAACCACAGTGTTACTGGGCTTGGGGTGTCCCCTGAAGCAGATATAGCTTAGATGACAACATTGATGTCCTTTCAAATGTCTGAAAAGCCTTCCCAAGAAGGATGGCTACAAATAAGCCCAGACAGTGAAGACTACAATAAATATGTAACCCTTCAATGCATGGACATTAAAGAATATCTACTAGCATCAGTACCATCCAGGAAAACATGGCCTCACCAATTGAACCAAATAAGGCACGAAGGACCTATTTTGGAGAACAGAGGTGTGTGACCCTTCAGACAGATAATTCAAAGTAGCTTTGTTGAGGAAACTCAAAGAAATTCAATATAACACAGAAAAGGAATTCAGAATTGTATCAGATAAATTTAACAAAGACATTGAAATAATTAAAAAGAATCAAGAAGAAATTCTGGAGCTGAAAAATGTAATTGGCATATTGAAGAATGCATCAGAGTCCTTTAATAGCAGAGTTGATCAAGCAGAAGAGAGAGAAGAGAGAATTAGTGAGCTTGAAGGTAGACTATTTGAAAATACACAGTCAAGGGAGACAAAACCAAAAAGAATAAATAACAATAAAACACATCTACAGGATCTAGAAAATAGCCTCAAATGGACAAATCTAAAAGTTATTGACCTTAAAGAGAAGATAAAGAAAGAAACAGGGGTAGAAAGTTTATTCAAAGGGATAATAACAGAGAACTTCCCAAATCTAGAGAAACATATCCATATCCAAGAAGGTTACAGAACACCAAGCAGATTTAACCAAAAGAAGACTACCGTAAAGGTATTTAATAATTAAACTTCCAAAGGTCAAGAATAAATAAAGGATTCTAAAAGTGGCAAGAGAAAATAAATAAATAGCATACAACGGAGCTCCAATATGTCTGTCAGTAGACTTTTCAGTGAAAACCTTACAGGCCAGGACAGAGTGGCATGACATATTTAAAGTACTGGAGGAAAAAAATTTTTTTTACCCTAGAATAGTATATCTGTTGAAAATATCCTTCAAACCTGAAACAGAAATAGACTTTCCCAGACGAACAAAAGCTGAGGGATTTCATCAATACCAGACGTGTCCTACAAGAAATGCTAATGGGAGCACTTCAATCAGAAAGAAAATGACATTGATGAGCAAATAATCACCTGAAGGTACAAAACTCACTAGTAATAGTTAAGTACACAGAAAAACAGAATCTTTTAACACTAACTGTGGTGTGTAAACTACTCTTACGCTAAAAAAAAAAACAATGAACCGATCAAAAATGATAACTACAACAACTTTCCAAGACATAGTCAATACAATAAGAGATAATTAGACACTAGAAAAAGTTTAAAGTGGGGCGATGGAGTTAAGACATATAGTTTTTATTTGTTTTCTTTTTGCTTGTTTCCTTCTTTGTTTATGCATATAGTGTTAGGTTGTTTTCTGGTTAAAATAGTGGGTTATAAGATAATATTTGCAAGTCTCATGGTAATCTCAAACCAAAAAAAAAAAAAAGGGAATACAAGAAATAAAACGCAAAAAACTAAATCATATCACCAAAGAAAATCAAATTTACTAGAGGAGGACAGGAAGGAAAGAGAGAAGGAAGACAAGATCATAAAACAACCAGAAAACAAATAAAAATGGTAGGAATAAGTCTTTATTTCTCAGTGATAACATTGACTGTAAATGGAGTAAAGTCTCCAATTAAAAGGCAGGGACTGACTGAAAGGATGAAAAAACAAGTCCCATTGCTTTTTTGCCTACAAGAAACACACTTAACCTATAAAAACACATGTAGACTGAAAAGAAAGGAATGGAAAAAGATATTCCAGGCCAATAGAAACCAAAAAAGAGCAGAAGTTGCTATACTTATATCAGACAAAATAGATTTCAAGACCAAAACTATAGGAAGGGACAAAGAAAGTCACTGTGTAATGATAAAGGTGTCAATTCAGCAAGAGGATATCACAAATTTAAACATACATACACCCAACACCCAGATATATAAAGGCAATATTATTAGAGCTAAAAAGAGAAGTAGATCATGACACAATAACAGAATAGGGTACCCACTTCAACACCCCATTTTCAGCATTGGATAGATCTTCCAGACAGAAAATCAACACAGAAACATCAGACTTAATCTGCAGTATCGATCAATGGATCCGATAGATATTTACAGAGCATTGCATCCAAGAGCTGCGGAATACATATTCTTTTCCTCAGCACATGGATCGTTCTCACTGATGCAAAAATTCTCAACAAAGTGCTAGCAAATCAAATTCAACAATACATATCACTATGAATATATCATGTTGAAGCACTGTAGTTCATCTTTCACCTGATGGTCAGGTGTCCAAGAATGTTTGAATATTTAAAACTTTTCTGGCATCTTAAAATATGAGCCACTTCTAGTAATGGTGGAGTAGGTCATATTGAACTAATCCTTTTACAAAAAAACCATGATAAATTCTGGACAAAATACAGAAAACCCACAACTCTCTGAAGGCACTGGAGAGTGACCATAGCAGGCATAAACTGAAAGGGAGTCTGTACTTGGAAAGAGGGAGTATCACCGAATAAACAAAAATGAGGTTTTGTTGCCAGCAGACCTTCACTGCAAGAAATGCTAAAGGAAATTCTTCAGGCTGAAAGGAAATGATACCAGATGGAAAGTTGGATCTGAGGAATGGAGAACTCCAGAAATGTTGATTGAAGATCAGCAAACATTGAAAAAAAGTTAATTGTGCTATCTCGTTAGCTGAACTCAAACTCACAATGACAGAAAGAAGAAAACTCACTTCCTGTCATAAGAAGGAGGCTCCCCACAGACATTGAATTAACAACTGGATGAAAACTTCAAGGAAACTGGGTTTATAGTTCACAACAAGCCTAGATCTGGGAGATGCCAGCAAGCAGAAAAACTGTGGCTGAAATTGAGGCAATGTTAGCAGAGTCCCAAAAGCATGCACTGCACATTTGCTGAATTGAATATTCCAAAACCACAGGTTACGGAATTCTAACAGTGAAATTCCGAAGCATACCTAAATATATAAATGCTACAAGTTAACCAGGCTGAACTTGGCTTCTGTCATCTAGTGAAATGAGAAAATGAAATTTCCAAAAATATTCTTGACAAGTTGACCCTTATAATGAAGCACCTTTCCACCTAAGTGACAATGTTGTCTGTCAAAATTACTTCGTTTTATGTACAGAGAAGCCACCAAAGTTTAGCAACATGAGAATCACCAAAAGTTAATGTTTGGTGGGCCATTAAGGAGTCTTGCATTACCAGCCCTCCATTTTTATTGAGATATAATTCATATACCCTAAAATTCACCCGTTTGAAGTGTACAATTTAATGGTTTTTAGTATACTCAAAAGTTTGCCACCATCACCACTGCTTTAGCCCATTTTCTGTTGCTATAACAGAATACCTGAGAGTAGGTAATTTATAAAGTGAAGAAATTTATTTCTTACAGTTTTGGAGGCTGACAAGCCCAATTTCAAGGGGCTGCATGGGATTGAAGTCCTTCTTGCTGTATGGCAGAAGGCATCATATAGTGAGAGATAAGGAGTGTGTTAGAGGGCTCTTTTTCTTTCTCTTTTTTAAGGCAACAGTCCTTTTGCACTAGGGATCTACCTTTATGACCTCAATTTAACCTTAATTGCCTCCTAAGAACCTGTCTTAAGGGATACATTGAAACCGTAGCAACCACTGTCTAATTGAGAACATTTTTATCAACCCAAAAAGCAATCCTATATGCATTAGTAGTCATTCCCCATTTCTCCCTCCCTCCAGCCCCAGCAAGTAATCTACTCTGTGTCTCTATGTATTTGCCCCATCTACACATTTCATATATATGAAATTATACAAAAAAAAAAACAAAAAAAAACAATACATATCAAAGATCATTTATCATGACCAAATGGAATTTATCCCCGGGATGCAAGGATGGTTTGACATATGCAAATCAATCAGTGTGATACATCACATCAACAGAATGAAGGATAAAAACAATATGATCATTTCAATTGATGCTGAAAAAGTATTTGATAAAATTCAACATCCCTTCATGAAGAACACCCTCAAAAGACTACAGAAAGAAGGAACATACCTCAACAAAATAAAAGCTATATACGACTGACCCACAGCTAGTATCACACTGTATAGGGAAAAACTGAAAGCTTTCCCTCTAAGATCTGGAACACAGCAAGGATGTTCACTGTCAACACTGTTATTTAACATAGTACTGGAAGACCTGGTTAGAGCAATTAGACAAGAGAAAGATATAAAAGGCATCCAAATTGGAAAGAAAGAAGTCAATTTATCCTTGTTTGCAGATAATATGATCTTATATTTAGAAAAACCTAAAGACTTCACAAGAAACGACTGGAACTGATAAATTCAGTAAAGTTGCAGGATACAAAATCAACATACAAAAATCAATAGCATTTCTATATACCAACAATGAAAAATATGAAAAGGAAATCAAAAAGTAATCCCGTTTACAATAGTCACACATAAAACTAAATACTTAGGAATTAACTTGACCACAGAAGTGAAAGATCTTTATAATGAAAAAAAATGGGCAAAAGATTTGAAGAAACATTTCTAAAAAAAAGATATACAAAAGGCAAAGAGGTGTATGAAGGGTGCTCAACATCATTTATCATCAGAAATGCAAATCAAAACCCAAATGACATATTACCTCATCCCAGTTATAATGGCTTATATCCAAAAGACAGACAAAAACAAATGCTAACGAGAATGTGGAGAAAAGGTAACTCTTTCTGTTGGTGAGAATGCAAATTAGCACAACCACTATGGAGAAGAGTTTGGAGGTTCCTCAAAAAACTAAAAATTGAGCTACCACATGATCCAGCAATCCCACTACTGGGAATATACCCAAAAGAAAGGAAATCAGTATATTGAAGAGATAGCTTCACTCCTGTGTTTGTTGCAGCACTGTTGACCATAGATAAGATTTGGAAGCATCTCAGGTGTCCATCAACAGATGAATGGATAAAAAAACATGGTACACATACATAATTGAGTACTATTCAGCCATAAAAAAGAATAAATGGAATATGGATCGAACTGGAGATCAATATATTAAGTGAAATAAGCAAGGCACAGAAAGACAAACATCACATGTTCTCACTTACTTGTGGGATCTAAAAATCAAATCAATTGAACTCATGGACATAGAGAGTAGGATGGTTACCAGAGGCTGGGAAGACTAATGGGGAGTTGGTGGGGGAGAGGTGGGGATGGTTAATGTATACACAAAGTAGAAATAATAAATAAGACCTACTGTGTGATAGCACAATAGGTGACTATAGTCAATAATAACTTAATTGTACATTTAAAAATAAAGAATGTAATTGAATTGTTTGTAACTCAAAGGATAAATGCTCAAGGGGATGGATACCTCATTCTCCATAATATGCTTATTTCACATTGCATGACTATATCGAAACATCTCATGTACCCCATAAATGTATACACCTACTATGTACTCACAAATTATTTTTGAAAAAATTAAGAAGATATAAAAGGTAACATTTTTCCGTTAAAAAAAGTCTAATTAAAGCCCTGTTTAAGATATCAGGTTGCACACACTCACCCTCAGCTCTCTCTTTCCCAAAATCTACTTAAATGCCATTAGACACTACAATGTTTTTGTTATTGTTTGTCTGTCTGTCTACCTATTAATTTGTTTTAAGGTATAAAGATCCAAGGACAAGGAAAAGAAAGAGGAGCTAAGAGTAACAGCATTTTGAAAAATGGAAAGTAACTGAATGAGTCAGTGATAGTCTTAGCAGAAACCTAAGCTGGAAGAAGATGTAATTTCAAAACAATAGGAACAAAGAAAAGATCCCCCAAGTTTGCAAAGAAGAAACATAGTTTTCATATAAAAGGTCAATAATTATATTGGCATCCTAATTGTAAACAGAAATCTTAGAACCAAAGGAAAATTGTGCAATGCCTTGAAATTTTAAGGGAAAATGTGTCCTTTCCAGATGATTATACCCAACTAAGCTATCAATTAAATGTGTTGACAGAACAAATCCATTTCTAGACATACAAAACTTCTTTAAAAATTATCACCATATTTTATTCCTCGTGACACTACTACAGAATGTGCTGCATCAAAACAAGAGAATAAAGCAAAGATGAGGCATGTGACCTGGGAAATAGTGCCACCAACATTACAATGCACACAGAATGTTGAATATCACATGATTCCATGCCTATGAGGCATCTAAAATAGTCAAACTCATAGAAGCAGAGAATAGAATGACAGTTGACAGGGGCTGGAGAAGGGGGAAATGGAGAGTTGCTGTTCAACGGGTGTAAAATTTCAGTTAGACAAGATGAAAAGTATTGGAGATCTGATGTACGACACGGTATCTGTATTAGTCCATTTTCACACTGCTATAAAGAACTGTCTGAGACTCGGTAATTTATAAAGAAAATAAGTTTAATGGACTCACAGTTCTGCTTCACTGGGGAAGCCTCAGGAAGCTTACAATTACGGCAGAAGGCAAAGGGGAAGCAAAGACCTTCTTCACATGACTACAGGAAAGAGAGAGCTAGCAAGAGCCGGGAAAACTGCCTTATAAAACCATCAGATCTCATGAGAACTCATACACTATGAGAACAGCATGGGGGAACTGCCCCCATGATCCAATCACTTCCCACCAGTTCTCTCTCTAAACACTGGGAATTACAATTCAAGATGAGATTTGAGTGGGGGCACAAAGCCTAATCATATCAGTATCTGCTGGTAATAGCGTATTGCAACTTCAAATTGTATTAAGCAGGTAAATCTCACATTAAGTGTTCTTGCCACAACAATAACAACCTCAGCAAAACCAAGAGAATCTCAGGTTAATAATGAAGGCAAATTACCAGCTGACTCCTTGAAGAAGCCCTGGAGAATAACTATTTATTTTAAGTGGGGTTCTCCAGCAACAGATGCGGAGAAGGAATTGGCATGCAGGCTATTTATTAAAGACCATTGCTTCTAAGAGATTGGAAAGAAAGGAGAGGGCAGAATCAAGATTGAGCAGAGGGAGAAGGTGAATTATGATGCAGACACAACAAAGCTTCGGCCAACCCCTCAGGGAGCTCTGCAGCATTACAGCCAAGTAGAGTTGTCCCACTGTGGGCTGAAGTGACTTTTATAGCCTTCTCATTATCAGTCAATGGATATGGGAAGGGCATGCTCTAGGGCATGCTCTTGTCTGCAGCCAAGGAAGAAGATGAAGAAGGTAACAGCTATCTGTTGACTCATTCCCAGCAACTGGAATAACAGGCCCCTCCTAGAAGGGGCTTCTAGACAATGCATCTACCATGTCCACCACACTGGTCTACATTGGAGCTGGTGAAAAGAGTACAGAAGAACGTTCTTCTAAGATATGAAATTAGTAGAATGCCTAACATGTTTTAAATTTACACAACAGGGGATAAGATTGGGGATGAATTAATGATGATTACATAGAAACCTAAGCAAAAGATAAAAACAAGATTAATTCCAAAGACAACAAAATATTGTGCATGAAAAGTAATCACACAATACTTCATGCTCAGCTATAAATTATCTTTATACGGCCATAAAATTATATTGAGAGAATGGGGGAATGAGAAATATGAATAAAGGTAAATCCTCATATACAATAATGGGGAATCAATAGTCATACTTAAAATAATTTTTACAAATCAAGATGTAGCGACATAAGCTTGATTTAAATACATAAAGATATATGCTAAAAGATTCTATTAGAAGGGTTGCAAATGGTGGCCTCCGTGTGCAGGAACATAGGAGCAGATGCTTTTTATAGAAATACGTACTTGTGTAGCTTTGATAAAATAGAACCTAAATTTCTATTACATTCTGGGCTTCCTGATATGGAAAATGTTAGGGTCTAGCTCTTACTCTATTTTCCCGACCCCATTTCAAAGGGGCAGCCAGGGTCATTCTCTTGCCTACAGTCAATCTTCTCCCAGGCTCTTGGCTTCCAAAAGTGAGACCTTGAGAAAGCTTTGCTGAGGAGATTGGAGCAGTGAGTGCCTTTGAGTGGAGAACAGAGGGTCACAAAAGCATAGAGGAGGCCGGGCGGGGTGGCTCATACCTGTAGTCCCAGCACTTTGAGAGGCCGAGGCGGGCGGATCATGAGGTCAGGAGATCGAGACCATCCTGGCTAACACGGTGAAACCCCGCCTCTACTAAAAATACCAAAAATTAGCCAGGCGTGGTGGCGGGCGCCTGTAGTCCCAGCTACTCAGGAGGCTGAGGCAGGAGAATGACGTGAGTCTTGGCAGCAGAACTTGCAGTGAGCCAAGATCGCACCACTGCACTCCAGCCTGGGCGACAGAGTGAGACTCCGTCTCAAAAACAAAAAAAGTTTAGAGGAGAGAGGATTTCTATAGCACAAGAAGTGATGAGATCTGAGAGGTCCTATGAATATCCTGTCACTGGAGCGCCCAGGCAAAGCAAAGATTTTGGAATCAAGCTTGCTAGGGAAGCTTCAGATCTCCCCGAACAAAGATATTTTGTGGACTTGGATGACGAGAACATCAACAGTGCCCATGAGAGCCTGAGGAAATAGATCTCAACCCCAATTCCCCAGCTCCACTTAATAGTCTAATATTTCCTTGACATTCTGTGAATTACAAGTATACTATATAACTATGGTATTATTGTCATTATTATTAATTATAATAGCAAACAAGAGAGCTGAATAGTTTTCATTTGGTGACCCTTTTACCTGATTTAGAGAAAAATCTACCTGCCTATATATAATCTTCTGGACTATCTTGTACCAGAATATATTAATATATGGCTAGCAAGAGTCACATTCCACTTCATCGGCTCTTATTCAGTCAAGTGGAATGATCAAAGAAAAGATTATCATGCCCCTGGAAGCAACCTGGATATTTATCAAATTTCCCATATTCCTGGACTTGGGGCTTTGCACGTTTTCCTGGCTTCCTGAACCAATCTTACCACACTCACTGCAAAATCGCAGCTTCTCATTGCAGCTTAAATGTTACCCTATACCTACATTTTCCAGGACTGGAATCACTCTGTCCTAAGTTCACTGTTGCTCTCAGCTGAGCTACTCAACATGTCAGACAAGCTGTAATTATTTTGTGTATTTATTTATCTCTCTCCCTACTCAAAAGCCATTTCCAGGCAACCAAAGGCCTTGCCCGTCCTTTTCACACTGTATCCAGGGACTTGGTTGGTGCTCAATGAATATTTATTGATTTCAAAAGTAAATGGGTTTCACAGTTAACAAGATGAGGTAACCCCCTGATTCTCTGGTTGTATTTCAAAGTTCATAGTTAAAATGTCAATAATGAGCCAGGCGTAGTGGCTTATGCCTGTAATCCCGGCACTTTGGGAGGCCGAGGCGGGTGGATCACGAGGTCAGGAGATTGAGACCACGGTGAAACCCCGTCTCTACTAAAAATACAAAATAAAATTAGCCGGGCGCGGTGGTGGGCGCCTGTAGTCCCAGCTACTCAGGAGGCTGAGGCAGGAGAATGGCGTGAACCCGGGAGGCGGAACTTGCAGTGAGCCAAGATCGCGCCACTGCACTCCAGCCTGGGCGACAGAGCGAGACTCCGTCACAAAAAAAAAAAAAAAAAAAAAAAAGCCAATAATGGTAGCTGTCTTACTTAGTTACCACAAGCGTGTGACTGAGCACTCTGTTCTTTGCACACTAAAAAAAGCAGTTGAACTTTAAAGATAAGAACTCCTGTATCCTAGACTATGCCTTCCTAAATTCCAATACTCAGAGCCACGGTCTTCATCATTCACCATGTGCCAGCCATTCTGCCAAAGTAGGAATTGATACAGCAAAAAACAAAAATACGAATAAACTATTACTATCATTTATTGAGCATTTGCTGCATACAGGGTACTTACTATATTATATTTGTCATCCTCAAAACAACTCTGAAAAGTAGCTGTTTTTTTCTTTTTTAATCTGACTCTAAAACAATAAAACAGAGACTCAGAAGTAAAGAGTCTTGACTGAAGAACACACAGCAAGTAATTACACGGCAAGTAATTATCCGAGTGTTGAAGATGAAAACTCAGGTCTGTCACTTCTAATGCTGGTGCTCTTTCCACCCTAAAATGTCATTTCGAGAATCTACATTTGTACCTCTTCACACAGACAGGATCAAACTGCAGAAGCTAAAATTGTGCCATTATAATAACACAGCCCTTTTATAAAGAGAAAAGCCAGGAAACCAATTCCTTTAGTTTGTTGTCAAGAAGTTTAAAGAAATATTTTTGCTCGTGGAGCACATACACAATTTTATATAATGATTCTGAGAATCATGATTCAATCGCTGAGGTTAAAGCATAAATCAAGAGGGAAAATGATAATAAATGTCTGTGAGCTAATAATGGAAAACTACCAAAGTCTTCAAGAGATTACAGGTTAGCAGGAAAAGATGTGAAATCTAAATGACACTTCATTTACTGTAAGAACAAGGAACAAATGTTCAGAATAATTTCTTTCCACTATGAATTCCTAATGAACTGTTGAGATCAATGTCAAGCAGGGTATTGAAACAGGACACGGAGTAGATGTTAAAATAAGTTAAACTGAATGAAGCAAGTTAGAGGAAACAGAGCTACATGATTCTTTGTCTTTGATTTCAAGAACAAAGAATCACTTTTTTTTCTTTTTTTCAAAGCAGCAGTCTTTCATTAGTCATGATGAAAATGTCAAATTCTTCAGGTAGAGTTACAGCTCCAACAGGTGTTAGACAAAAACAAAAATAATTTCCCTCTAGAAAACCATAATAATAATTCTTAAAATTTCCTCTCTCAATTGTCTTGATATACCTATCAGAATAACAATTAATACGTTAAATTTCAAGTGTGTATATAAATTATTATTCTGATAGGTATATCAAGAAAATTGAGAGAGAAAATTTTAAGAATTCTTTATTCATTATAATATATCCTCAATTTTCTATGTTCAGAAACATTATAATCACATTTTTCTAATTATAAAATACATGCTCATTACTTGAAACTGGAAAAATAAGAAGCCTTCCCACAATCCCATTAACCATGTTTTTGTTTTTACAAATAAAAGTATGTTCACATGTTACGTATGTCATATGTACATGCTCAATTTTAGAATGCTGATAATCTTTTCTCTACTTTGTGCTTCGGGTGGTAATTAGGGTGTTCCAGGAAGATACTGATTTTATGTAATTATTTCTTGAATTAAGGTGGATTTTATTCAACATATGGTTGTACATGATTTGATTCACATGGCTTTGTAAAGTTTCTCATATAAATACATTTGGGAGTCTTCTCTTGGATGTTTTCGTATTGAGTTCAAAACCAGGTTACTAAAATCCTACAACTATTATCGTACTGCCTGTGTTATCAGAGACACCCTCTTGCTGGTCTTATCCAGCAATACATAAAGTTTAGGCTATAGAAACTCCCTTTGGTGACACCCCACCTCTCGGCACTGATCCTTTTCTCATTGTTCAATAGCCATCCAGAGAGAAATTAATTTTAGACTCGAATTGTGACTCTCTAGGAAAAGGAAGTGGTTTCACCTTTGTGCAGTCTTCTTTACTATCATTAACAGCTTCTCATGATGTCATAACCCTTAGTCTTTTTTTTAAATTTTTTTTGAGGGAGATATATAATTACCCCAAACCATGGAAAAGAGGGACCATCCACAGAGGGCACTTTCACAGCTCAGCAAGGTCTTGGATGCAGTTGGAAAGAGTCATTCTGTTGAGCCTGCCCTCCTTTCTGTGGGCACCCAAATATGACCCTCTCCTGTCTGGCACCACCAAACTCCACAAGGTAACTTCTCCTCCTTCCCTCCAGACCATGCCTCAGCCCAGGAACTCTTCTCCAGAAGTGAGACAGAGAACTATTTCAAATTAACTGTGTGGCATAAAGTTTGCACCACGCTTCCCTCAAACCTTCCTTTTGGGTATCCAAAGCCCATTTTGAAGGTCAAAAAACAAAAAGAAAAGCTCGCTGGTATTTTTCACGCTTTTAGTCCTGCTTCCCCTGGTGGAAAGGCCATGTGCAATGGGGTAGAGAAAGGAAAGCACAAGGTGATATTCCAAAACCTCGTCACATCATTATCATTAAATTATCTGTCTGCTCTCCAATGAGTGTGGGCAACTGGAAGGCAGAATCTCTATACCTGATGCCTGCACCCCAGTGCTGAGTGTCACTTCCAGAACATTGCAGCCTCAGGAACTCCTCGCTAAGTGGACGCACATGTGAGCTATTA
Source organism: Symphalangus syndactylus (assembly GCF_028878055.3). Classification (NCBI taxonomy): domain Eukaryota; kingdom Metazoa; phylum Chordata; class Mammalia; order Primates; family Hylobatidae; genus Symphalangus; species Symphalangus syndactylus. The sequence goes on along the minus strand of NC_072425.2, from coordinate 36,647,985 downwards.
CTATTTTTGATTATCAGATATGGAGATATTTGACTGCAATATGTGGTTTTCTTAACAACTTCCAACAGTGCAAAGTTTCCATCAAGCAGAAAAACAGTTTACTTCCAAGTAGAATACTGGAGTACCTCGTGTAAACTCTTGAATTAAACAGATTTATGATAGTTCTGCAAAGTGAAAGTTTATAAGGTGTTTTAAAGAAACTGATATCACAGACCATATAATTTCCATAGCATTTAAATGTAAGACTGCAATTTCCCTGCATCTGATGATGATGTAAGTGCAGGCATTGAACACTCCCCCTTCCACCCTCAGACACATGAGATGACCAGTGGATATAAAATTAGGGAAAAACCAGCATCAGTGTTGGAAAGTAGGAAGGGTGCCACACATATGCGTGACACACCAGGGAATGTATATTTCATATAGGCCGATGGTAATGAACCTAAGATACCATTCAGACTCTATTTATGATTGTCCCTGTGACAAAGAAAGTGGCAAGGGAGTGGAGGGACCTAGACAATTTATGTCAGACCAGTTAATTTGAAAAGGAAAAAAGAGATATTGGAAAAGGAAAATCCGATGATCAACATGCCATTCTGAGGCTAGGCTTTTTCCTTAAGCCAGGAAAGCTTCCAGAAGAAATTGCTCACAAGAGAAGCAAGAGACCACTATAAGATTGGAAGGCCACCCAAACAGGGCCACCTTGGAGATCCTAGGTACAGAAAAGATACTGCAGGTCCAAATAAGAAGATCATCTTGAAGAGACAGAAATGCTTCTTTTGAAAGACATTTATGCAGCCAAAAAACACATGAAGAAATGCTCATCATCACTGGCCATCAGAGAAATGCAAATCAAAACCACAGTGAGATACCATCTCACACCAGTTAGAATGGCCATCATTAAAAAATCAGGGAGCAACAGGTGCTGGAGAGGATGTGGAGAAATAGGAACACTTTTACACTGTTGGTAGGACTGTAAACTAGTTCAACCATTGTGGAAGTCAGTGTGGCAATTCCTCAGGGATCTAGAACTAGAAATACCATTTGACCCAGCCATCCCATTACTGGGTATATACCCAAAGGACTATAAATCATGCTGCTATAAAGACACATGCACACGTATGTTTATTGTGGCACTATTCACAATAGCAAAGAGTTGGAACCAACCCAAATGTCCAACAACGATAGACTGGATTAAGGAAATGTGACACATATACACCATGGAATACTATGCAGCCATAAAAAAGGACGAGTTCATATCCTTTGTAGGGACATGGATGAAACTGGAAAACATCATTCTCAGTAAACTATCGCAAGGACAAAAAACCAAACACCGCATGTTCTCACTCATAGGTGGGAATTGAACAATGAGAACTCATAGACACAGGAAGGGGAACATCACACTCCGGGGACTGTTGTGGGGTTGGGGGAGGGGGGAGGGACAGCATTAGGAGATACACCTAATCCTAAATGACGAGTTAATGGGTGCAGGAAATCAACATGGCACATGGATACATATGTAACAAACCTGCACATTGTGCACATGTACCCTAAAACCTAAAGTATAATAAAAAAAAAAGAAAAAAAAAAGAAATGCTTCTTTTGAAATAATTACTCTAAGAAATAAGCACACAAAAATGCTAATTGGCATCTCAGAAAGATTCCAGGGTTTTTCTGAACCAGTCACTGATAATAGAGTCATCAGTGGAAGAAAAAAAGAAAAAAAAAAACCATAATTGTCCACCAAAAGTTCATGGTTCTCCTTCCATGATTATTCTGGGTGCCACCTGCCCCTTCCTTCAGGGTACAGCTATATGAACAGTTCTTGCCAAAGACACATGAGCGGAAGTGAAGATCTCTTCTGAGCTGGGGTTTTGAAGAAGGAAGTGTGCCTTCCCCACCACATATTTCCATTTTGATTGGCTGGAGAGGGAGGGCTCAGAGGTCCTCAGGGATGGAAGGAAACTGGGACCCTGAATCATCACGTGAAAGCAGAAAAACCTCTGTTTGTTAAGCTGAATGTTGGGGGATTGTTGGTGTGGTAGATTGCTTAATGGCTGCAAATTCCTCCCCTCCTAGGCTACCTGCACCTTTGCAATGTGACTTTGCTGCACCTTCTGTCCAGAAGTGGAAGAAATCTGCCTGGCCTTGTGACTTGTTTAGACCAATGGAATGTGGCAGGAGTGACATTGTGTGTGGAGCTCAGGCCTTGAGCTTTTGACCTCACCTCTTGAAAACCTTCCCCTCACCAAGTAAGGAAACTAGGGAAGCTAAAAGAATGGATAGAGAAAGATGCTGTGACAGCCAGTACCAGCCCCAGACTGTGTGTAAGGCCACCTTAGACCCCTAGCCCTGTAAGCCACTGATGACTGCAGCCATTGGAACGAGCCTAGGAGAAACCAGGAGAAGAACAACAGAATTGTAAAACTCAGGGGAAAACAGCATTTAAAAATATAATAGAGATAAGACTTCAGCTAGTCACAGATGTCCGTGTGTTGCGAACTTCCAGAAAAAAAAATGCGGTAATCTCTGGACTATTTTTAGGGGAAAAGATGTGACAATAGATTCTATAACTAAACAATTACTCTGTGTAATGTGGCTGACAAAAATTGTACCCAAGGATATAAGACATGTTAATTATATCATCTATATATGCTTCCAGGAAAGCATATATGGATAAAATTATTTGAAGATTTAGCCAAGACATAAACCAAAATTTTAAAATTTAAATTGGAGGTTGTGGCCAAAAGCCTCAGTGGTACAAATGAAACTAAATAAAGAGTTGTTTAAATAACTATAAATACAGTTTCACAAATACAGATGTTTTTAATGATTCTTAAAAGAGAAGCTGTGTGATGAAAATGATAATCATTTGGGCCAGAGTCACAAATTATTATCAATAAAAATTAGAACATGTGGGAAAGCTATAGACAAGTATATTACATTTCTTACACAATGGAAATAAGGATAGTTTAATTTTCAGAATCACCAATTAAAGAAAATATATTCAAAATTTTTAAGAAATTAAAGGAAAAAAGACTAAATAAAAAGATTGCAACTTTTATATTTATTAGTCAGACTTTTTAAGCAATGTATACTCACTTTAGTGATTTATTAATAAATTGTATATAAATATATGTACTATTGTATATACATGTATATGTGCATGCATTATATAATAATAAAATCATTAAAAAGATGAACTTGAAATTAACATTAGTTTAAAATAAATTTATTGTATTTATTAATAACACAAACAATATTTTTCTTTCACTGAAATAATAGTAACATTCAGTGAGAACAGAATGTTTAAATTTTTCAGTGTTTTTGAAACTGTTGGTTACGTATCTTGCAATATAGCAACCCAAAGGTATGATTCTGGGTCAATTTTTATTTCAAACTTGGTTTTCATAGCTGTAGTAACTGAGTAAGATCCTTCACAGAGAGAGAAACTCAAGGGAAAGAAGTGTGTCATTGGCTGTACTTAACAATCATGACATTTATAATCGATTCCACCCATCAATTATGTAATTGTTCTTGTTGAAATTCGGTAGTAAATTTCCATCTTCCACGATCAATTGTTCTTGAAAAGGAATCAGTACATGTTATAGTTTTATGCCTCAACAAAAGGGTTTAAAATTCTCTAAAAACTTTCAAAGATTATAAAAATTCTATTTTAAGTCCTTTAAGTGTGTTGATACGACAGATTATTTTTTATAGGTGTAACATTTCTATCGTTTTCAGCAATGTATCACATAGCAATGGAAACACTGAGAAACATTTCCAAACATCCGTTTTGAAAATGCTCTCTATTACCTCATAATGTGGCTGATGGAGCACTCCTGCCAGGAAAATGGAAAGCATTAGCTGGGCCTTTTGGGGTGGCGGTGGGAGGGAGGGGGTGGGGAGACAGAGGGCTTGTCATTATTGTTCTTCTGTGTCTGTATCATGGACATTACTTTTAACCTGCTTCTTTTTTTTTTTTGGAATTATCTGAAGATTCTTGTCAATTTTGACAGCTTACATAAAAGCAAATTAAATAACTCTTAAATCCACCTAACTGGGCACACAAACTTCAGTGAGTCAAGAGTTTGCAGAATGTAAAAGCGTCATTGTCATTCACCCCCACCCTCTGGAAATCACTCCCTTCCACCTTGCTTACTATGAATAAACAGACAGCATCTGTCTTATCTGTGGACCTGCACAAAGTACCAGTGCCAATTTATATTAAATATGAGTCAAGTTTACTATCATTCTTAATTTTGAAATGTAAAAACTAGTATTTCCTTCTGGGACTCCAATTAATGTTCTATGCATTCCACTTTGGAGAACAAAGCTATAGCAAATAAACCCGTATGGAAGCATCATGGAAAGAAGACTGCAGAAATGAGACCAAGTATATCAATTGTGACAACAAATACAAATAATCAGAAATTAAAACTTAACTATAGAAGATACTTCCAAAACTAAAATATTGAATTTATTTTAAAATATTAAGAACACAAAGACAGGGAGAGACACACTTTTGCTTTAGTAAGCCCAAACGAAAAGGAAGTGGGGCCACATATTAATATCAGACAAAAGAGAATATGCAGCAAGTAGGACGACACGGGGCAGGGGGTATCACTGAATATTACTAAAAGGCAAAGTCTGTAATAAAAACACCATATGCTCGAAACTCTAGGCAAAACGTACAGACACACGGTAAGAGAGACTTCAATATATCACCTCTACCTTGGCCATTTAAGTAGATAAAAACCAATCCAAAGATATAGAAGATTTGAATAATGAAGTAATAATTTATATACACAGTGATTTCAAGGGATAAAGCAGAGAATATACCTTCTTTCCAAGATTCTATGAAACATTTACCAATATAAATCATACACTTGGCTGCAAAAATAAAGCCAAAATAAATGTCCAAAGTAGTAATTCCCAAAATAGGAATTGTGTAGATCATGTTCTACAATTTTAAATGTCAAAATTGGTAACTTACTCAAAGTCATTAGCCTTTTACTATAAGCCATTTCCCTAAAACCATAGCTTTCCACCAAAACATCATAGAAATTACCATAAACTAGAAATATGCAAATCTATTATGTTCTTGAAATATTCCTGTTCTACTAACTTTACTTTAAAAAGATGATTCAAGGCTTAGACCATTTTATCATTATCATTATACTTATTATAAGAAATTCAATCAATAAACTCTAAAGAAAAATGGTAAAAACCATCCATAACCACATTACCAAGAGATTATGTTGATTTTATCACTTCATTTATTTTACACACACACTCACACACACACACACAAACACTCATACAAACATCCACATGCTTTTGCTGCCGCACAGCATAGGGACATACTGTAATTTTCTATTAATTAATTAATACATCACAGGCATATGTACATACCAATAAATAACAGTCTACATTGTTATTTTTTAAATGGTAATTTTCCATAGTACTGGATGTTCCAGGGGTTATTTCACCAATCTTCTATTGAACTTTCTTTATTCATTGACCTAATAACACTTGATCAGATTTATTTGTCATTTGATAGCGTTAGCTTTCTACATTTGTTTTGTGGTTGTGGTGGGTGGTTGGTTGGTTTGATTAATTTCCTGGTTTTTGTTGTTGGTGGTGGTGGTGATGGTAGTGGTGGTTTGGCTTTGACTAGAAAGTTTCAATTTTCATATAGTCAAATCTATCATCTTTTTCTTTTATAAGTTTCTGATGTTGATGTCATGTTTAAAAATGCCTTACAAAGCCAGGACCAGGGGCTCATGCCTACAATCCCAGCACTTTGGGACACTGAGGTGGGAGGATTGCTTGAGCCTAGGAGTTTGAGACCAGCTTGGACAAAACAGTGAGACCCCAGGAGTTTGAGACCAGCTTGGACAAGATGTTAAGTCCCCAGGAGTTTGAGGCCAGCTTGGACAAGATGCTAAGACCCCAGGAGTTTAAGACCAGCTTGGACAAGATGGGAAGACCCCACCTCAAAAGAAAGAAAAGAAAAGAAGGAAAGGAAAGGAAAGGAAAGGAAAGGAAAGTTCTTAAAAATGCCTTACATATCCCAAAATTATAGAAATACCTATATTTTCTTCTAATTTTAAATTTACTTTTAAAACTTTGGTCCATCTGAACTGTATTTTGGGGTAAGGCATGGGGCTAGAAGACAGTACAGCAAGAAGTTAATAGGATAAACCCAGACTCTATACTGCCTGGGTTCAAATTCCAGCTCTACTCCTGACCAGCTGTGTGATCTTGTACAAATTACTTAGCTTGTCTGTGTTTCAACCTTCTTATCTATAAAATGGTAATAATAGTATCTACTCACAGAATTTCTGTGAAAATAAATGTTAATTGGTATAAAGTACATAGAGCCATACTTAACACAGAGCACAAGCTATCATTTTTCCAAATGACTAACCAATTGTGCCAACCCAATCAGTGAATATCCTCTGCGCTCATCCCTAATTTGAATCTCATTTTTATTATTTACTGAAATCTGGTGTACTATCTGTCTGGTGCTGTTCCTCCTGTGCCAACACTATTTAAGTGACTCTAACTACACAATGCACTTTCATACCTCTTGGGGTACATACAACTCCATTATTCCTCTTTCTCAACATATTCTTGACTAACCCTACCCTGATATTTTTCTAGATGAACTTGAATATAGCTCATCGAATTCCCGGAATAATTCCTTTAGGATTTTAATTGGAGTTGGATTGAATTTGTGTGTTAATTTCATATTTTTACATCAAAATAAATTTAATGACAAAAAGCAGTTTACATTTTCAAAAATACTTTTAGAGCACTGTCTAATTTGAGACTTAAAAAATATTTGTGAAACTATTCCAAAAAGTCTAGAAGGAGCTCCTCCTTAACCTATTTCATGAAGCCAGCATCAGACTGATACCAAAATCTGTCAGAGACACAATGAAAAAAAGAAAACTTGGATTAAGAAAATATGGCACATATACACCATGGAATACTATGCAGCCATAAAAAATGATGAGTTCATGTCCTTTGTAGGGACATGGATGAAACTGGAAACCATCATTCTCAGTAAACTATCGCAAGGACAAAAAACCAAACACCGCATGTTCTCACTCATAGGTGGGAATTGAACAATGAGAACACATGGACACAGGAAGGGGAACATCACACTCCGGGGACTGTTGTGGGGTGGCGGGAGGGGGGAGGGATAGCATTAGGAGATATACCTAATGCTAAATGACGAGTTAATGGGTGCAGCACACCAACATGGCACATGGATACATACGTAACAAACCTGCACATTGTGCACATGTACCCTAAAACTTAAAGTATAACAAAATAAAAAGAAAAAAAAAAAAGAAAACTTTAGGCCAATATGCCCGATGAACTTAGACATAAAAATCCTCGACAAAATATTAGCAAACCAAGTCCAGCAGCATATCAAAAAATTAGTACATCGCGATCAACTATACTTTATTCCAAGGATGCAAGCCTGGTTCAACATATGCAAATCAATAAATGTGATTCACCACATAGACAGAATTGAAAGCAAAAACTATAAAATCATCTCGTTCGATGCAGAAAACTTTCAATAAAATCGAACAAAAATATGCAGAATGATGCTAGCCATATGCAGAAGGTGGAAGCTCGACCTCTACCTTTCACCATATACAAAAATTAACTCAAAATAGATCAAAGGTTTAAATTTAAGACCTCAAACTATAAAAAGTCTAGAAGACAATCTAGGAAATATTTTCTTGACATCAGCCTTGGCTAGTCCCCAAAAGCAATTGCAAAAATAGACAAAACTAAAAATAGACAAGTGGGACCTAATTAAACTAAAGAGCTTCTGCACAGCAAAAGAAACTATCAACAGAGTAAACAGACAGCCTACAGAATGGGACAAGATATTCACAAACAATGCATATGACAAAGGCCTAATATCCAGAATCTATACAGAATTTAAACAAATCAACAAGCAAAAAACAAATAACCTATTAAAAAATGAGCAAAGGACATAAACAGACACTTCTCAAAAGAAGACATGCAAGTGGCCAGCAAACATATTAAAAATTTTCTCGGCATCACTGATCATCAGAGAAATGCAAGTCAATACCACAGTGAAATGCCATCTCACACCAGTCAAAATGACTATTATCAAAAAATCAAAAAGCATGGATGCTGGTGAGCCTGCAGAGAAAAGGAAATGTTTATACACTGTTGGTGGGAATGTAAATTAGTCCAGCCACTATGGAAAACAGTCTGGAGATTTCTCAAAGAATTTAAAACAGAGCTACCATTTGACCCAGCAATCCCACTAGTGAGTATACACTCAAAGGAAAATAAATCATTCTACCAAAAAGACACATGCATGCGTATGTTCATCAGTGTGTTATTCACAATAGCAAAGACATGGAAACAACCCAGGTGCCCATCAATGGTGGAATGGATAAAAAAAATATGGAATATACACACCATGGAATACTACACAGCCATAAAAAAGAATGAAATCATATCCTTTTTAGTAACATAGCTGCAGTTGAAGACCACAATCCTAAGCAAATTAATGTAGGAACAGAAAACCAAATACTGCATGTTCTCACTTATAAGTGGGAGCTAAGCACTGAGCAAACATGGACATAAACATGGGAACAACAGACACTGTGGACTACCGGGGAGGAGAGAGGGAGAGGGCCTAGGCTGAAAAACTACCAATCAGGTACCACGCTTACTATCTGAGGGGTGGGATCTGTACCCCAAACCTCAGCATCATGGAATATTCCCATGTAACAAACCCATACATGTACCCCCTGTATCTAAAACAAAAGTTGAAAAAATTTCTAAATGTGTTTTTTTGAGGAGGCGTGAAAGTATGCATTGCATCCACTTAATTGACAAAGCTCGAAAAGTCTCAGGCGCTCACAGCAGTAGTAAGTAGTGGAATCAAGATTTAATCAGTTAAGTTACAAAATCCACACTCTTTTTATTATACCGTGCTAATACAGTAAAGAGGCATCAGCTAGACCATCAGGAGGTGTAAATGTGAATTCCAGTTCTAACCTGAACTCATCTTTCCTCCATCTGGGTTCTTGGTTTCCTTATCTTGACTAGCTAACATGCTAGGTTTCCTCCTGCTCTGATGATCTGTGACTCCCTATTTAAGATTATTTATCATCTTAAACATGATCTCAAAATTTAGGCTACTTTACTATGTTCCCAAGGTATCACCCACATATTTGCTTCGATTTGCCTTTAATTAATACGTGGCTAAGTAGTCTTATTAAATGAATAATGTCATAACTAACGAAAAAAATTACAAAAAGGTCATTGGTATTTTGTCCTCGGCTCTCAGATGCTTATACTCGCTTGCAGACAATTGGAAAAGAAAAAGTAACTCTCCAAGATGATTAAATTTTTTTTTGCAAAACACCACACTTGTTCACTAACACTGGATCTCAAAATTATAAACTTTCTTAAGTAATTCAGATCTATGGAGTATTTTTATGCTTTTACTCTCTTCAGAGAAAAAGCTATGGATGCTGCCAGTAAACTTAAGTCCAAAATCGACACCTCCTAAAATATTAGTTTTTTAAGATGACTCTGCACAGCCTAGTCTTACAGTTTGAAATGCCAAATATTTTCAGGTGGCATATATTTCGTTCCCACACTATTATGTTTATTCAGGCATCAGCAATGCTATGTTCTTTTCCTGTGACCCTCAAAACCATATACAAATTTACTTTCCCATTCTATGGGAAAAGAGTGTGAAAGCACTTCTGAATGAATGAAAGAGATTAGGGTAAAAACCTCAGATTGGAACTTTAAACTGAAGCACCTGATACAGACATACTGCGCTAACGGCCAAAAGCAAATATAACCTTAGTCAAGGAGACATCATCTCCCCCTAGCACTTATAAAGTGCCAGGCGGGCAATTCCTGTGCCTTTGGGTGTGTGCTAACTGATGCTCAGAGCATTCTCTCTGCTGAAAACAGGCAGACAATATGTTTTTTTTTCTTTCTTTCGGAAATTGCATAAAACCATGTTAGAATTGAATTTGACAGGGATTTTAAGCTAATCTTTGTGATTAATTAAACTTTTAAAATGTATTGAGGCTACAATATCTAAACGTTCACACCAAAGGACCTAGACCTGGGTGCAGCTCTCCTACTCAGGAAATGTGTGTCTTTAGGCAAGTAACTCATATTCATAGGCCTCCATTTCCATAAAAATTTAAAAAAATAAGAAAGGTGAAGGGTGTCTTTGAGCTCCTATTCACTGACAAGAACTTAATTTTCAGGTAAGGGATGTGAGTTTGGTATTCATATATACTATCTGCAGGACCTTGAAAACATCATTAACCTACTTCAGTTATCATACCTATAAAGTAGTGACAGGGAGACCTACATCACAGAATTGTATGTATTACTTGAGAAAATGATTGAGCACCATTTCATGTTTCCCCAAAGGGAAATATATATACACAATACATAAACTTTTTTTCCTATAGTGTTTTTTGGTTTTTGGTGGTGAGGATGATGATGAGTAACCTCTATGTTGTTTATTTTAGAGTCATGTAACATCTAGGTAAATGTGCATAGTTGTGCTATCTATAATTAAATAAAATATTCAAATACAATTTTAGAGATTAAATATTTTCTACCAACCTAGTCATATTTTCACCCATTGCCTTAGCTATTCCTGTTCTATTTCATGGTGTGCATTCCAAAAGCAATAAGTAATCTTGGATGTCAAGAAATTCTACAAGCAGTGGCAATGTTCTCTTTCCACAGCGTGACTATAAACAGAGATCTCATTACATGCTGACATTTATTTCTATTTACTGTTGCTTTTAACCTGGAGACAAAATGCAAATATGTATTTTATTATGAGGTTCTTTTCCTACTTATATAAGGCATGTGTAACCGAATTTCCTACTGTTGTGAGTGTTTTGTTTCTTTGTTTGCTACAAAGAGGGTCTGCTGAATGCCAGCCTTTATGTAGGTGCTGGGATGAAAAGAGTAATAAGACACAATCTCCTGCTTAAAGAACCCTAGAGTTAAACAGGTAGACATATACAAATAGTTTCAATACATTTGGATAATAATATTGTATCTTAATTCTTAGAAATGAGTACAAGGTATAGGGAAGGCTCACAGAAGGGAAGAGCAGGAAACTCCCTCTGGGGCTCACGAGGCCTTCACTGAGTGTATGACGCTTACCGAGGACTTGACGGATGAGTAGGAGTTTCATCACTGGTCAATGAGAGCAATGTTGGAAGAGAGGAAGACGTGAAAAAAAAGTTATGAGGTGAGGAAGGCAAGGCATATTTGAGAAGCTGCACATGATTTCACATGCTAAGTATTCAATATAGTTTTCATGCTGAGAAAGATATCTTAGAACCTCAGTGTATGAACACCTAATCAAACCTCTCACCCAATCACCCATTCCTCTTCTCAGTGTCATTTTCTTTCCATACCATTAATTCCTTAAAGTCTTATCTCTCTTCTGACTTGATACTTCTCTGATTTTCTTCTTTTACGAAAAGGCTGGGAATATCCTGAGCAGAAAAAAACTCAGAAACACCTTCTAATTTCTCTTTTGCTGAGGTGAAAATTTGATCAAGGCTTACCCACCTGTACTAGTCAATTGGTAATTGTGGTGTATGCCATGTGGCATTGGGGTGTCCCTCATAAGGGAAACAGTCTCTGTGTTTTGGGAGCCTACCCAATTCCTAACTCCTTTCACGAAGCTGGATGCAGGGCCTGGGTCTTTGCACCACCTCCTTGAGGAAAGGGCAGACTGAAGAGTCTAGGCTTTGGACGCTAGACACATAGGCTACTATCCCAGCTCTGCCATTTCTTCTCCACACAATCTTGGCAAGTCACTCATCTTTCTGAGCTTCAGTTTCCTCAGCTAGAAAAATGGATGCCCAGGGATATGATTACCTGGGTGTCTGTGTGGAAAATAATGAATAATGTTCATTAAAAGTCTAGGTAAACTCTCAACTTTTGGAGGATGTTTTAAAAACAGAGAAAAATAAAGTCCTAGAAGTGGGAAAAATGTGACACTCCCCAGTTCATTAAAAATTACCAGTCTTTGAGTGGATTTTATTCTACCACATTGATAACTCCATTTATAAAACTCTACTGCAGCACATACAGTATGGTAAAAATCTCAATTCCTGAGCAGCAAATGTTCCTAAATTACGTACCCGATGATTTTATAATTAGAAACAACGCATCTGGGAAGCAGAGATGAAATGTCTATCAATTGCTCAAAACACCTTTTGGGAATCCGCTCCTTTAGGTCATAGTATGTTCCGGGTAGCATCCAAAAGGCAAGAGCAGGGGCTTGTGTATATTTCACCACAGACGCTTATCTTCTGTGCATGCTGATGGGAGTCATCATGGTGTATTTCTGACTCTGGCATCTCTATCTCTATCTCCTTTTCTGCTTTGTTTTGCCTCTCTTATCCCATTAGTGCAGCCAATATCTAGAGTTTCATTCGTAGACTCATTTTGGCACATATTTCTATACATTTCTATATATTTCTTTTCCAGGGATCAGATCTGTAGATACTCTGTCATCTTTCAGGAGTAGAGAATGAAATGAACGTCTGAGACCTAATAAGGGTGAGAGCTCTGAGGAACTCTTGTCGTAAATAAACCATGACTGGACCCTTAAAACCTCTGGCCTAGTATCAAGCATTCCCAACCATTTTTGGCTACAGTCTCCATAGCTGTGAAATTTCAAGTACCTATCCTTTCTAGGTATCAGAACAAAGAAGGAATTCTTCGCGAGTTTTTTTTTTCTGTAATTATATGGGAAAATGGTGACTCTACACTAACTAATGTACTTCACTCCTTCGAGTGTCCTAATTTTTTTCATAAGTGGCTTCTATGCAAATTGCACCCTAAGTTCTTTCTTCCCAAGCTTCTACAATTTTTCAGTTTTAAATCTATTATTACTGCAATCTCATAATAGCCTGTTAAACCTAAGCTCTTGCACAGTTTGTGCCAAGATGAGATTTTTTAAAAATCATATCTAAATTACTCCATGAAATAATGTTCCTAGCTGCCTCCAAGCTGCTGTCAAGGCTGGGACAAAAAGCCTTGCTAAGAAGAAGAGAGCAAACTGAGCCAGATGTCTCCAGGGAAATAATGGAGTGGAAACCAGCTCTGGGAAGGACCCTCAGTAGACATCTTCTTATTTCATATTTTCTTCCAAATGATGTAGGTGTTACCCTTACAAAGTGCATTTTTCTTTTCATATTCTGATTCTACAGAGAATCAAAAGCACAAAAACTATGTATCCTGGCTCTCATCTGAACTTCTATTCTGATGAAAATGAATTATGAGAGAAGCATCTTCATATTCTTAGGCTACATAACATGACCTTTAATATACAATTTTGTCATTCATTCATTTAGCAAACATTCTCTGAATCCCTGCTAACTTACAGGGCATTGTACATAAACACATGCATAAAAGACTTAGTCTGACTTAGTCTTTTTTTTTGAGACAGATTCTCGCTGTCGCCCAGGCTGGAGTGCAGTGGCACGATCGTGGCTCACCGCAAGCTCCGCCTCCCAGGTTCACACCATTCTTCTGCCTCAGCCTCCCGAGTAGCTGGGACTACAGGCACTTGCCACCACACCTGGCTTTTTTTTTTTTTTGTATTTTTAGTAGAGACAGGGTTTCACCGTGTTAGCCAGGATGGTCTCGATCTCCTGACCTCGTGAGTGAGCCACCATACCCAGCCTTAGTCTCCACTTTTAAGAAAATCACTTTCTGATGGGAATAACCATACAGATTGTCACAGCACAAAGTGACAAGGGGTATTATTGTCTACAGGTGGATTCTTGGTACTTTGAGGATAGGTGATATACTGTCCTTTTTGTTTTCATGTTTTTATTGAACTATTCACTCAGCAAACTTTTACCAAATAGCCATATTATGCATTGTTCTATTCATAGCTCTGGGGTCCATAAAAATGAATTGGATAAAATTGTGTGCCAAGAGTTTTATTTAGAGAGGCAATGCATATGCTGGATATTTTCTGTTGCTCTCCAGATCTGTCATCCATGTTTCCCACTCTGCTCTGTGACCCAGAAAGCTCAACTTTAATAGACTTCAGTACTGATGGACTATCCTCCAAAATATGTTTTCTATAAGCAGACCACTAACCCATTTGAATTCCTTGATCAGTATACTTCATAGCAGAATAAGACTAAATGCACTTTTATATTTTAATATTTACTATACTTAATATCCACAGGATATTTTCCATGTATATCACAATAAGGATATTTTTTAATTTCTCAGGTTTTTTCTTGTATTAAATTTTACATATTATATCTTCTGCCACTGTGATTTTGTTGTTGTTGTTGTTTTTATTTATACCAACTCCATTTTTTTAATCTGAGTAAAATTTTGCAGATAAAAAACTCATTAAGGTAGTTCAATCTTTTGTCAATGTTTAATCAATAATAAGATTAAATATATGTATATTTGCTATTTTCAACGTTACTTTATGTTGGTTCTCTCTACCCACAATATTTAGTTGTGATTTCATCACCTAAAATAAAATGACTATTTATACAGATTGCTTAATTTCAGAAGAACTTCTAATTTTATCTAAGTAGGATTAAAATGGCAACATCAGTGATGGGGTCAAAAAATTTTGCTTTACATTTTGCAGCTTCCTGGATTTATACATTTATAAAAGCACCTGGCACAGTATATTGGGATTCATGTCTGCCTCTCTCCAGATAATGTGAGCTCCTTGAGGGTGGAAATTATGTATTATTCACCTCTGTGAAGCCAGTGCCTCGCCCAATCTGCCCAAGACGGTGTTAAGCAGAGACAGGTTCATTGTAGAGTCATATATTTTTTAAAGTTTCTTCATACCCTACTAAATGTATATGGCTTTCAGGTGTTTCCTCCAGGGAAATGATCAGTAGAGTGTTGTCAACATTCTTAGATGCAGGGAACCCTGCGATATAGCTCTGGTATCTGCTTACTTTCATAAACTCTGTTCCTACTCTTTTCACAGTTTGTTCTCATTTGTAAAACCCTTTTCCAAGCCCTATGGTTTAAAAAAAAAAGGTCAAGGGTGGCCACTGAGCAAAAACATTCACAGTCTCACATACCAATCCTACTGGCCTTCAATCTCTCGCTCCTGGAGTTAGATTCTATGCAATCAGGGCCTGCAACAGTTCCTGAGAGCAGGTGATGGGCGAAGTATATGAACAGACACTTCTCAAAAGAAGACACTGATGCAGCCAAAAGACACATGCAAAAATGCTCATCATCACTGGCTATCAGAGAAATGCGAGAAATGCAAATCAAAACCACAATGAGATACCATCTCACACCAGTTAGAATGACGATCATTAAAAAGTCAGGAAATAACAGGTGTTGGAGAGGATGTGGAGAAATAGGAACACTTTTACACTGTTGGTGGGACTGTAAACTAGTTCAACCGTTGTGGAAGTCAGTGTGGCGATTCCTCAGGGATCTAGAACTAGAAATACCATTTGACCCACCCATCCCATTACTGGGTATATACCCAAAGGATTATAAATAGTGCTGCTATAAAGACACATGCACACGTATGTTTACTGTGGCACTATTCACAATAGCAAAGACTTGGAACCAACCCAAATGTCCAACAATGATAGATTGGATTAAGAAACTGTGGCATATATACACCATGGAATACTATGCAGCCATAAAAAATGATGACTTCATGTCCTTTGTAGGGACATGGATGAAGCTGGAAACCATCATTCTCAGCAAGCTATCACAAGGACAAAAAACCAAACACTGCATGTTCTCACTCATAGGTGGGAATTGAACAATGAGAACACATGGACACAGGAAGGGGAACGTCACACACCCGGGACTGTTGTGGGGTAGGGGGAGGGGGGAGGGATAGCATTAGGAGATATACCTAATGCTAAATGACGAGTTAATGGGTGCAGCACACCAACATGGCACATGGATACATATGTAACAAACCTGCACATTGTGCACATGTACCCTAAAACCTAAAGTATAATAATAATAATAAAAAGAAAGAGTCAATTGACAAACTGAAGAAAGAAAGAAAAAAAAGAGATGGGGGAAAGAGGGAGGCAGAGAGAAAAGGAGAGAAGAAAATATAGTGTTTGTGGGCATTCATTCATTTATTGCAAGCTCCATAAAGGCAGCAAATGTATCTAACTTATTCGCTTTTCTGTACCTACCTCCTAGAACACTGCCTGGCTCATGTAGGTGCTCAATAAACATTTTTAACAGATGGGAGACCTAAATAAAGGACACTTGGATTTACTGATAATTTACAATTTGACAGGTTCTGTGTTAATTCCTTTTGCACGTCATCTTGCTTTAAGTGTAATTCTCAAGCCATCTTTGTTACCCTTGCTTTACAGAGAAAGAAACTGAACCGTAATATTA
Source organism: Symphalangus syndactylus (assembly GCF_028878055.3). Taxonomy (NCBI): domain Eukaryota; kingdom Metazoa; phylum Chordata; class Mammalia; order Primates; family Hylobatidae; genus Symphalangus; species Symphalangus syndactylus. The sequence goes on along the minus strand of NC_072425.2, from coordinate 36,631,518 downwards.
CATAAGGGCTGTTATTAACTCTTCACAATTAGGTATCATTGAGGAAAAGATCTGTCACAGTGAAAAGGAGCTCAGAGATTATCTAACCCAACACTCACGGTACTGATGGAGAAAATAACCCCCAGGTAGCGAGAGCGACTTTGTCAAGGCCTCACAGGAGTTAGGGTTGGAGGCTGGACCTAGACTCAGCTCTCTCACCTCAGGTGGGGACCTGCTAATCCCTAAATCCTCACCTTCTAACCCTAACCCTCTAACCATAAGCTCTATTTTGATGCCTCTTGCTGTTCTGTCGCTACCACATGTAGAGAGGACTGAAAACCACCAGCCATACCACCAAATTACCAGCTCAACCCAAAAGAGAGCTAATGCTAAGTGTTCTTTAAATGATATTTCACAATTACCCACAATACCACCTTCTGACCCCATCAGCTCCGTGAATTTTGTCTACCCACAGTGGCCTCGCATACAGCACTTGGACTTTTAAGACACCGGCCTTGTCTACGGCCTTGAAAACTGCAGATCTTCTAGACTTGGCAGAGCAGCATCTACCAAACAACACAAGGTTCTCTGTTTCATGCTTTAACTTGACTCCATTGTTCACCAAATATATTTTTCTATGAAGTGTAGCTGAACAGTTTATGACAGGGTTTAACATTTAAACCTGTAACATAAAGATCTCTCTTTGTCCCTGTACTCTGACGGATTGTCAAATAAGGTTAACGTGGATTGCTAAAAGCATGACTACCTTATTAGATAATTCCGCAGGTTTGCCTTTTGAGTCTGTGCATGTTGCAGATGGCAGAATCAACAAAAGTGGAGATCAGGAAGAAGGAAAGGGACATACAAATATGAACTTGTACTTCTGATAGGCGCCGGTTCTTGCTGCTCTGAAGGACTGCCATCTGGATTCCCGAGGATGGCATCACACAGTCTACCTCATTTCCTGGGCATGCCCCTACCTTGCACCTCAGGTAACCACTTCCCTATTGCCCTCACCTATCTCCTTCTGTTTTGATCTAGCAAAGTGAGATTATTTACCTCTTAGAACTGTATAATTTGATTATATTCATCATGCATAACACGAAGTAGGTGTTTTACCAAGCAAACAAGACAGTAAGTAAATGCAACTGACTTTGGTTAGTGGTGAATTCACACGCACATCATCTCTCCGTGGGACTGTTACTGTTCCCTGACCAGTTTTCCTGCCTCTCCCTCACCTCCAAAGCATCATCTCAGAATGATCCTTCCTGAATATAAATCTCTTCATGTTGCTCCTCTGCTGAAAACCCTTGATTCTACTTTAAACCTAGAGAATAAAGTACCAACTCATCAATGTGACAGAGAGATACGGGCTCGAAAATCTGGTCCCAACCTACCCAACCTGATGTCTCCCACATTAAACCACACGTCCTCTCCTCCAAAATTACCTGACAACTCACTTCTCAATAAGACAGGCTATTACTTTGCAAGGATTACTCTCCTGCCTTTTTTCCAACTCATGATCTCTTAAGCACACTTCACGACCCAGTATATGGAACCCATGCCCTGGGAAGCCATTGAAACCTTTCCAGATAAAGCTAGTAATTTTTTTTCATTAGACCACTGATTGCTGTCTGGGATGGCAGCTCATACCTGTAATCCTAGCACGTTGGGAGGTGAAGGAGGGAAGATCGCTTGAGTCCAGGAGTTCAAGACTAGCCTGGGAAACATGGAGAAACTCTGTCTCTACAAAAATATACAAAAATTAGCTGGGTGTGGTGGCTCATGCCAGTAGTCCCAGCTAAGTGGGAGGCTAAAGGGGGATGATCACTTGAGCCTGGGAAGTCAAGACTGCAGTGAGCCATGATTGTGCCACTGTACTTCAGCCTGGGTAACAAAGCAAGACCCTATCTCAAAAAAAAAAAAAAAAAAAAAGAAAAAAAAAAAGAACAGTGATTGCACTAAAATCTAGCCATCTGACTTCTTATCTTCTCTCTACCTCATCAGATTGTGAGCTGTTCAAAGCGTAAAATTATGTCTTACACACACTTTTCACTCTAGAAATAACAAACATGATCATCAAAGGAACATCCATTTTGTTAAAGACACTGGGCTAAATTCCATGAGGAATGCAAAGACAGATTATTCAAAGCCTTTGTCCTTAGGAAGCGTGTTCCTCATTAGGACAGCTGTTACCCACACTAATATGTAGACTTTTTGCACAAATACATTTTGGTGGCAAATTTTTAAGGCACCCTGCTGGAACTAAACTACATTCATGGTTATTGCATTTTTGACTTTGTCAACCTTTAGCACCCCTTCAGAATTTTCACTATTCTGATTGTACATTTATGAGGCAAATCACTCTGAGGCTACACTCATGTGTACCCTCTCTTATACACTCATAAGGCAAATCACTCTGTGTATTCCAATCAATTCAAAAACGTGTTTCAATGCTGCTTGATTTTTCTCTTTGCCAGATTTCTCAGAGTATATATTCACAGTTGAAGCAAAACTAAATGTACACACTGATCAAAATTTGACATAACATCTGAGATGGGGTCCTGGTACACTGGGGTACTGGAGACACACCAAATGGGCAACTCCCAGGTAATTCTCCTGTGCATATAGTCTTTAAACCCTACCCAGGTAATTCTCCTATACATATAGTCTTTAAACCAGGAATGCATCTTACAGACTCTAAAATAAATGTTTCCAAAAAGGTCTAAATGGATACAGAAAAAAATAAACAGGAGGATCAAGGAAGGCTGCACAGAAAAGAATGTCTGAATGTACTTTGCTGAAGTACAGAAAAAATTGGTATAATATAGTTTGGATTTGTGTCCCCACCCAAATATCATGTCCAAATGTAATCCCCAAATGTCAGGGGAGGGGCCTGGTGGGAGGTGCTATGCTTGGATCATGGGGGCCGATATCCCCCTTGCTGTTCTCATGATAGTGAGTGAGTGCTCACAAAATTTGATGGTTTAGTCAAATTTCTCAAAACCATCAAATTTGATGGTTTAAAAGTGTGGTGCTTCCCACTTCATGCTCTCTCTTTCTTCTGCTTCACCACGGTAGCATGCACTAGCTTCCCCTTCTCCTTCTGCCATGATTGTAAGTTTCCTGATGTCTTCCCAGCCGTCTGAAACTTTGAGTCAATTAAACCTCTTTTCTTTATAAATTACCCAGTCTCAGGTAGTTCTTTATAGCAGTGTCAGAATGAACTAACACATGGCACTTACTTTTAAACCTTGTAAATAATTCATAAATTTTATTTTAGTCACTTTTTGGCATTCCAATAAGGTGACTGTCACAAAATACTCTACCAAGGGCAATCTGGTGAATAAATGTGTGGAAAAGTAAATGGGAAGTCAATCCAGGGAGGTAACTAAATAGCACCAGAAGGAATCTTTTGGGCAGCTCAGGCTTGGTCAAAAGATTTCACCTAGGAATTGGGTGCGTGCTTGGTAAAATAAAAATCACAAAATTGATTCCAGTTGAGAGTGCTAGAGATGAATGATGAAAATGTTTTCAGGACAGAAAAAAAACTTTATTTTAATGAGTAAGAATTTATGGAACTCTATTTAGGACCAACAAACTGGATTAAGACTCAGGTATCCAAAGGTTAAAACAACATGGCCCCGCCCTGCCCAGTCTCAGCTGGAAACACACTTTGATAATTAAAAAGTGCTTCACCTTCGTAGTAGAGAAAAAGTATTCCTAAACTAAAAGCTGTTCTGTCCCACCTAACAAAACTTAAAAGCAAGACCCAAAAGGATTAAACTACTTTCAAGCAATTTAACCACATCTCAGAAAAAAATTCAAAAATACTTGAAGGAATATAAAAATATCCAGCACTCAGCAAGGTAAAATTAACAGTCTGGCATCCAACAACAAAAAAAAAGTAGCAGAAGGCAAAGAATAAAAAAAATGCAATGACAAGGAGAAAAGTGAGTTCATCAAAATTGGCCCAGAAATAACAGAAATGATAGGATAAGTAGACAGGGATATTGTTCAAGGTTTATTGTTATTGTATTTCATCTATTCAAGAAGATAGAGGGAAAGTTGAACATTTTATGTGGAGGCATGGAAAAATATATGTATCTCCTAAATTGGACTTATAAAAATGGAGTCTACAATACCTGAGATTAAAACGTATGCTGCATGGAACCAATAGCAGATTGGACAATGCAGAAGAGAATTTTATGAACGTGGGCCAGGCACGGTGGCTCATGCCTGTAATTCCCAGCACTTTGTGATGCTGAGGCAGGCGGATCACCTGAGGTCAGGACTTCAAGGCCAGCCTGGCCAACATAGTGAAACCCTGTCTCTACTAAAAATACCAAAAAATTAGCTGAGCGTGGTAATGCATGTCTGTAATCCCAGATACTCAGGAGGCTGAAGCAGAATCACTCGAACCCGAGGCAGAGGTTGCAGTAAGCTGAGATAGCACTCCAGCCTGGGCAACAGAGCAAGACTCCATCTCAAAAAAAAATAATATATATATATATATATATACACATATATAAAACTTGGAGCTATAGCAACAGAATTCCAAAATGAGACATAAAGAGAAAAAAGACCAGAATTAATTGAACAAATATCACTAGGTTGTAGGACAATTACAAGTGGCCTAACATAAGATTATTTGAGTCTCTAGTATAGAAGGAGGTGTAGAAACAATCTCTAAAGATATAATGGCCAAAATTTGGTCATATAGGATGAAAACTATAAACCCACACATTTCCAAAATTGTGTTTGAAATTTGAGCACAAAAAAATGAAGAAAACTACAAGGTACACCATAAAAGCAAACTACTGAAAACAAATGGTAAAGACAAAACCTTATAAGCAGCTAGATCAAAATTACATGTTATATACAGAGAAATAATTATAAGGATACAGGGCTGATTTAATATTTAAAAATTCAACCAATGTGAATTCAACCAAAAACTCACATACATTGGTTTCCTATAGGTTTGTCATAACAAGGTACCATAAATTAAGTGACTTAAAACAGAAATTTATTCTTTTCCAATTCTGGAAGCTAGATGTCCCAAATCAAAGTGTTTGCAAGGTTGATTTCTTCTGCAGGCTTAGAGGGAGAATCTTTTCCATGTGTCTCTCCTGGCTTCTGGTGGTTACCAGCAATCCCTGGAGTTTCTTGGTTTGTGGCAGCATAACCTTTACTCTCTGCCTCTGTTTTTACGTGGTATTGTCCCACCTATGTCTCTGTCTCTGTTTTTCTCTTCTTATAAGGACACTAGTAATGCAATTAGGGCCTACCATAGTCTTCTATGACTTTAGCTTATCTTAACTAATTATATCTGCAAAGACCCTATTTCCAAATGAGGTTTCAGGTGGATAGGAATTTTGATGGGACGCTATTCAACCCAGGACAACATGGCAAAAGATCAAATTAGATATCTGCCTAACACCATATATAAATATCAACTTCAGTCTGTTAAGAGTTTGTACGTCGAAAATGAAACTTTCAAATACTTTGTAGCAAATATAAATGAATATAATTTAGACTTTGGAATAGGAAATTATTTCTTAAGCAAGACACAACTTTGGCTATTCAACCTAGTATGCCGTATTAATAGACTGAAAAAGAACCTGCACAATCATCTCAATAGACGTGAGGGGAAAAAATATTTGAAAATATTCCAAAATCCATTTCTGTAAAACTCTCAACTAGAACAGAATGATCTTCCTCAACCTGATAAAGGGCACAGGTAACATCATACTTTGTGGTGAAAGTGGATACTTTTCCCCTAAGATCAGGAGCAAGGCAAAGATATCTCTTCCCTGTCATGCTTGTACTCAACATTGCTTTGTATCTTCCTCCTCTATACCACAAAATACCTTCAAAATTGCTGGTGAGCTGAGAGCCGGAGCCAAGCCCTCACCTGCTGTTGGACTCAAGAACACCCAGCTACTTCCTCCATCACCCTGGAATGTGTGATACACTACAAAGCCCCCTCAGTTCCTGCCACCTAGGCATTGTTACTCCACTTCTCATTTGTTGGCTTGAACACCAAATATCATGAGTTCTGTAGTTTCCAGATTTAATCCTGGGAAGCAAAGTAGTGTATCTTTCTGCTCTGGGATTCCCAACAAATTATCTGGGAATTATGAAAATCAGGTATTCAATGAACCATCCTCATTGCCTTCCCAAAAATAATTCAGGCAAAAAAATAAGATGCTGGATCACTTCTCATGATTCCACCAGCAACCAAGGTGGTTTTTCCTTCTCTAATTTTTTTCTGTCTCCTGGTCAAATATTTGTTTCTTTTTGGACATAAAAGGCTCACTCTTCCCATTTTGTATATATTAATATAAATTTAATGGTTTGAATCCTCCAGGATTTAGCTCGTCATATTTTAAGTCAACTTGGGAAGAAAACAAACAATAATCTGACATTTCTTTTCTCACTTCAGCACCTAGCTCTTGCAATTGAAAGGTACAATTTTCAAGATATGGCTCTGCTATTGATTCACAAATGTCACATCAGAGTTCAAAGATTAATAATTTGATGACTTAATGTCTGTGGATTGCTCCTACATTTTTTGGCAATGCGTATAGAAAACTACTGCTGCTGACTGACTGGTACCTGAAGGGTAGGTCCTATAGGAGATGAAAAATGCATAATTAATAACAAAATATTCCCCTGCTCCAATTACTTAAGGTGATGGAAGCAATACTGGAAGCAATAATAGTTTTTAAATTGGAAAAGATTATTAATGCTAAAACATTCTTAAAGCCACCAAAGAACAATGCATGTGTCTTCATAAATTACAAATACTCACATATTACACATATTCACACATATAATATGAAGTGTAACTTATGAGATGGATAATTACATGTATTGTATAGGTAAAATAGATATATAGAGGGAGTAATTGTAAAGATTTTCAGCAACTCAATCCTTCTTGGTAAAATAGTCTGGTTCTCCTGAAGGCCGACTTGAGTGAATTAGCAAAGTTGGCTAGTATCTAATTCGAGGCACCAGAAAATGTCATTCAGATGTGTTAGAAAATGAGAACAAATGACGAAAACATTGTTTTATGGTATGGTAAAATAACCCAATTGAAAACATTCTCCAGGAGGTGGAACTTAACGTGTCTCCACTGCTTGAGCATGGGTTGTGCTTAATGGTTTGCTTTTAAAGAGTAGAGATTATAAAGAGTGGGAAAGTAATTTACAGTAGAGGAACCTGACAAATACTACCTTGTTTGGGTGATCAAGGTTAACATCATAAGTGATAGCACGCTGATTGCAGGTACCCTGGATGTTATCTAATGGGAATGGCATTTCACTTCTATGCTCTTCTTCCCTAAAACCCATAAGCCCAATCTAACGATGAGAAAAACATCAGATCAAACCCAAATGAGAGACATTCTACCTGACCAGTACTTCTCAAAACTGTCAAAGTAATCGAAACCAAGGAAAATCTGAGAAATTGTCACAGACCAGAGGAGACTAAGGAGGCATGGCAATGAAGTGCAGTGCAGAGTCCTGGATGGGATTCGGCACAGAACAAAGTCATTAGGGAAAAGCTAGTGAAATACAAATAAAGAGTAGGATTTAATGACTAGTAATGTACTAATAGTTAATAGGAATGTACCAATGTTGGTTTCTTAACTGTGATAAGTGTGCTGTCATGATGTATGATGTTAACAGTTGAGGAAACAGGATGAGAAGTATATATTAGGTTGGTGCAAAAGTAATTATAGTTTTCGTCATTGAAAGTAATGGCAAAAACTAATTACTTTTGCACCAATCTTTGTAACTTTTACAATCTTTATAACTATAGAAAAGTTACAAAGATGGTACACAGATTTCCTTCTCTATGCACCATCTTTGTCACTTTTCTGTAAATCTAAGACTATTCTATATACTTTTTAATTTATTAAAAAACAAATTCCCCCAATCCTTGTTGAAATCTGTTCAGTGATATAATCAACTTACAAAAAACCAATTTCCACGTAAGCTAAATGGGCTAGTGAAAAGTCCCAAGTTCAAATCCATCATGGGACCTTACCATTTGAGTGACCTTAAAACTTTATAAGCCACCATTTTTCTCCCATATAAAACAGGGTTAGCAATACTCATCCTGTCTACCTACTTCAGAAGACAGGAAAAAAAAAATCATATATTAAGTAGCAACTATGTGTCAGAGAGCTTAAATGTCTGTATATCTTAATCCTCACAACAATCTTTTAACATAGGTAACCTTGTAACATATAGGTAACATGGATCTATAAATCTATTTTCCAGATGTAGGAAGCTCAAAGAGGCTGTGTAAATTGATTAAGGTCGTATTATTGGTAGAGGTTAAAGTCAGATTTTGAACACAAGTTCCTCCAAGCTGCCCCGTATGCACCATCAACATAAATGTTTTGTAAACTGTCTGGCAACTATACACACTTACCTTAACACTACACACAAGACAGATGTCTGAGAGTGCCCAAGTACAGTCAGAAAGGGCCTCTCGCCACTTGTAATTACTGAAAGAAGAACCATTCAGGCAAGGGGTACCTGAGCAGCCTTTTGAAGTACCAAGAGCCTGCACGTCCTATGAGCTCTCATTTTCCTCTTTCTAGGTCTTGGGGGCTGCCCTGGGGAATTCTTAGTCTGCCTTTTGGCAGCTCCACAAATCTTCTTTCTGCCAGAGTGCTTTGTACCAGGGCTGTCCAAGGTAGAAGCATGAGAGGCTTACCGGTAATGCTATGTGACAACAGTGTATCAAATTCATATTGCCACTTTTGCCAAATGAATTTAATTAAGCAGAAAAATGGGTTACTGAAATGAAATACACATGTGCTCTTTAAAGTCATGTGTGCCTTCGGGTATTTGGAAAATACCCTAAATGCATGTTATTACAGGAATCATATTAACAGCCAGAAAGCAAGCTTTAGATCCTCAGTATTTGTTTGGAAATATGTGAGCAACTTGGAATCTCAGTGTTAATGTGTCAGTTTATCTTCATGAGATAAACGGCATTTTGTGCCAGGCCAAGGCACAATCTCCCCACTCACTAATCAAAATACAATAAATTTTGCTGGTTTAAAGTTTCAGCTTTTCTTGCAAATTCAGACAAAGCTGTCCAAAGATCTAGGCAATTAGTTTTTACTATTCTCACTCTTAATAAGGACATTAATTGCCTTTAAACACAAGTATTTGTGATGGATTCATTAAAAATCATGAATAGTTTAACCCCGAGGACTATTAAAGATCATCTAACTCAATCCCTTCCTTTTATAAATGAGGAAACTGAAGCCCAAAAGGATGACTGGCCAGGAATGGCCCAAGGAGTTCATGGCAAGGCTGAGCTCATAACTCAAGCTCCAGGCTGGTGGCACACAGCTCATGCAGTTATTCTGTCTTAGACAGGGAGATTCTTTAGATTACTTTTGTTCCAAAAAATCTATGATACATACGTAACCAAGTCTCACTTAAAAGTCATGCATCCGGTCGTGGGGAATGAATAAACTGAATCTAACTGGGGGAAACATCATGTATACCCAGAATGAGAACCATTTTAATTTCAAAAGGAGAAATCGATGGTTTCTCCAAAAGTATCAATGTCATAAAAGACAAAGAAGGGCTGATAATTATTCCCGACAAAAGGAGACTGCTATTGACTGAATGTTTATGTCCTCACCAAATTCATAGGTTGAAATTCCAACTGCAACGTGATGTTATCAGAATGTGAGGCCTTTGGAAGGTGATTAGGTCACAAGGGCAGAGCCCTATGAATGAGATTAGCGTCCTTATCAAAAAAGACCTCAGGTGAGAGAGGAGAAACTACCACCAGAGTAAACAGACAACCTACAGAATGGGAGAAAATTTTCACAAACTATGCATCTGACAAAGGTCTAATATCCAGCATCTATAAGGAACTTAAAGAAATTTACAAGAAAAACAAAACATAAAAAGTGAGTAAAGGACATGAATAGACACTTTTCAAAATAGGACATACAAGTGGCCAACAATCATATGAAAAACAGCTCAACATCACTGATTATTAGAGAAATGCAAATCAAAACCACGATGAGATACCATTTAATACCAGTCAGAATGGCTACTACTAAAAAGTCAGAAAAACATGCAGATACTGGTGAGGTTGTGGAGAAAAAGGAATGCTTACACAGTCTTGGTGGAAGTGTAAATTGGTTCAGCCATTGTGGAAGACAGCATAGTGATTCCTCAAAGACCTAAAGACAATTCAACCTAGTAATTCCCTTTCTGGGTATATACCCAAAGGAATATAAATCATTCTGTTATAAAGACACATGCACATCTATGTTCACTGAAGCACTATTCACAATAGCAAAGACATGGAATTAGCCCAAATGCCCATCAATGGTAGATTGGATAAAGAAAGTGTGATACATATACACCACGGAATACTATGCAGCCACAAACAGAATGAGATCATATCCTTTGCAGGGACATGGATGGAGCTGGAGGCCATTATCCTTAGCAAACTAACACAGGAACAGAAAACCAAAAACTGCATATTCTCACCTATAAGTGGGAGCTAAATGATAAGAATACATGGACACATAGAGGGGAACAACATACACTGGGACCTGTTAGAGGGTGGAGGTTGGGGGGAAAGAGAGGATCAAAAAAAATAACCAATGGGTACTAGGTTTAATGCCTGGGTGATTGTATTAGTCGGTCCTCATGCTTCCAATAAAGACATACCCAAGATAGGGTAATTTATACAGCAAAGAGGTTTAATTGGCTCACAGTTTCACATGACTAGGGAGGCCTCACAATCATGGTGGAAGGCAAAGGAGGAGCAAAGCCATGTCTTACATGGCAGCAGGCAAGACAGCATGTGCAGGGGAACTCCCCTTTATAAAACTATCAGATCTCATAAGACTTATTTACTACCATGAAAACAGCACAGGAAAGACCCACCTCCATGATCAGTTACATCCCACTGCGTCCCTCCTAAGACATGTGGGAATTGCGAGAGCTAAAATTCAAGATGAGATTTGTGTGGAAACACAGCCAAACCATATCAGTGATGAGATAATCTGTACAACAAACCCCCATGATGCAAGTTTACCTATGTAACAAATCTGCACTTTTACTCCTAAACTTAAAAAAAAAATCCCAGGGAGTTCCATTGCCCATTCCAACATGTGAGGATTCAAGAAGAAGGCATCAGCTACAAACCAGGAGACAAACCCTCCCCAAACACCAAATCTGCTGGCACTTTGATCATGAATTTTATAGCCTTCAGAACTGTGAAAAATAAGTTTCTGTAATTTATAAGTCTCCCAGGCTATGGTATTCTGGTAGAGCAGCCTGAATGAGCTATAAGAAACTTAACCAGCATTACAACTAAATACATAACTAGGTGAGATGGTGCTAGAGGAGGAAGTGTTATAATGACATTATTGGGTCAACTGATAATTGGAATATAGACCACAAATTGGATAAAAGTACTGTTGTCACTATTGCATTTATTGAGGTTGATAACTGTACCTAGGAAATTGACACTGAAATATTTAGGGGTAAATAAATATGGCATGCAACATACTCTTAATTTTGTCAGAAAAAAACAGAAAGAAAACAATCAAATAGAGCAAAATGTTAACACTAGATGAAACTGGATATAGAGTAGAAGGGTGTTCTTTGCTCTATTTTTGTAACTTTTTTGTGTAAGTCTGACATTATTCCAAATAAAATGTTTTTTAGAAAAACAAGCCATGCAAATGATTACCAACAGCACCACAAAATTACAACCACCCTCTATTCAAGAGCAAAGAAGGGCATTTAAAGAACATCTCCAAAAATATAGTCTTTTAAAGTCATGGCATCCTTTATGCATATTTACCACAAAACCAAACTTGCAGTAACTACAAGCAATGAGTAGGGTCACCCCAGAAGGCCTTCCAGCTTGGGGTTTGTGCCTTGATTTGGGGCTGGCTCAATGCCCTATGGGCCTGCTGTCATTCATCAATTTTGTTATGATCTTTCATAATGAAGAAAAGAAATATAATAACTTGCTCTTATTTTAAAAGTTGCAATGAGAAAACTGATACCTCTTTAATGGAGCCAAATAATTAACTCACACATTTTCTCTTAAAAAAAACTACAAAAACTGTAGGTTACATTCTTGAATATGAACAGGAACATGGTCACATCAGGCCACTCTGAGGGACCTTATTCTAATGAGGAAAAACAATAACCATTTCCCTGGTGGCTTGAACAATGAGGTTCATGACAGTTTTATTTACACAGTCTTATTTACTTGGACCCAGAATAGGAATGCCTGCTCATCCCAGGGAAAGCAAATCCTTTTCTCTGAATTTGCCATTTGATTCTGGGCACTGCCTGTCAGCTGTCTGTTTCATGAGTCTATGCCAATACAGATTGTATACAGAGGGCAATTTGCACACAAATCATGTGGCAGTTGTGTTCCCCATGGATAAAAACAAATTCTGGTCACCACTTCATATCTGTGGGTGTTTGCAGAACATATTAATTGACATTTTCTGCTGATGAAAGAGTAGCTTTACTATTATAAATCATTCGTAGATAAATTTATACCAGTAGGTATTGCCCAGTATGTTTAGAGTTCTTGACATGTGCTCTGTTCTGGAGATGGAACTAAGCCCAAAGTCTGGATCCTGCCCTCAGGGAGTTTGTAATTGAGTTGGAATTACAGGAGCATACAAGGCCACAACAGAAAGCCGCAAGTCATGCACCATAGTGCTCAGGAGGCTGTATGCACAAAACAAAAGTTATTTAGTGTAATAGCCCTGACACAGAAGGCACCTGCACAGCAATTTCCAACATATTGATTAGCCAGCTATGAATTGCAACCCAAATGTGCCATGCTCTCTCTTGACTCCTTTGTACATACTATTCCTTCTGCCTAGAACACTGTCTGCCATCTTACCCTCATCACTCAATATCCCCCTTTTCCACCACCAAAATTCCTCCCTTTATTTGGCTAACTCACAGTTTCTTGCTTGGATGTTATGACTCCTGAAAAGTTATTCTTGACCCTTTTCTGCTTGGTCTAGGTTAGAGATCCTTCCTGTCTTCTCCCTCTGGGCCAGGCAATTACCCATTATAACCTTTATCACATTGCATAGCAAGGTGGTTATAAGGCAGAGGGGAGGTGGGGAGGGACCTAGGGTCAGGCTGCCTAGGATCAAATCCTGTAACTGCCACCTACAGGCTTTGAGGCCTAAGTGAGTTTAGTTGAGTTCCATAACCCCTCTGTATCTCCTGTGGTTTATTATTTCATTTAGTCTCAAGCCAGTCCTCCAAGGGATACTGCCCTCACTTCACAGATGAAGAAACTGAGTCTCACAGAGGTTACATAACTGACTCAATGTAATCTACCCAGGGAGCACAGATTCAAAGCCAAGTCTAGAGGATATAAAAGACATCAGTTTTAAGCACCATGCCAAACTTTCTCCATCAAGTGATTCTAGAAGTTCTGCTTATTACCAAGGAGTCTGGGCAGGCATTGGGTCTGCCTTTCTGAAAGAGGCCACGAAGAAGTGTCAAAAGACTGTGCTGTGTCAAAAGTTTGACACAAATTTTCAACTCTGTCAAAACCCGTTCCCTAAATGTGCCTTCCAAGGAGTGAACTTCAAGTTGACAATTCTAAGAAACTCTTTGGGAGCCATTAGTTGAGCTTTCACACCACATTTAGTGACACAATATCCAACTGTTTTTCATTTCTATTTTTACTTTTATTAGGAGTAAGAGAGTGTATTGGTTCATTTTCACACTGCTGATAAAGACATACCTGAGACTGGGTAATTTATAAAGGAAAAGAAGTTTAATGGACTCACAGTTCCACATGGCTGGGGAGGCCTCACAATCATGGTGGAAGGTGAAAGGCACATCCTACATGGCAGCAGGCAAGACAGAAACTGAAAGCCAAGCCAAAGGGGAAATCCCTTATAAAACCATCAGATCTCATGAGACTTATTCAATACCACGAGAACAGTATGGGGGAAACCACCCCTATGATTCAATTATCTCCCACGGGGTCTCTCCCATTAGTCATGGGAATTATGGGAGCTGCAATTCAAGATGAGATTTGGGTGGGGAGACAGCCAAACCATATCACCGAGAGAGAGAAATGAATTATGCTGGCTCAAGTGGGCCCAGACACCCCTTCCAGCAGGAGCTTGGAATATGTTCCCCTTTCCTAGAGAACAGAAAGGATGATAGTTACACAGAAATCCATGGGGAGGTGGTTTATAGTTGAAATAAGAGGCAGTAAAGCACAGAGCATAAAATTATGGGTTTTGGAGTCAAATCTAGGTTTGTCTTGACCCAGCAACCTTCTAGCTATGTAAGCTTAAAAAGTTATTCAAATTTTTTCTACCTCTAGATCCAGAGTTAAGCTAGGTCTTCCAAGTCAAATGGGTGTGTTAGCCAGGTATCAAGGAAGAGGAGGAGAGAGGGCGGCAAGGATGAAGGAGAAGCATGTGCTAAGATGGGGTGTACCGTCCATCTGGTCACACCTCTGAACAGTGCTGGAAGAATGCCATTCCTGTCTATCATGATGACATCCACTTCTATTTCAAAAGTTGACCCCAAATCCTTCTCTGGTAAACATACTGCTGTAACTTCATCTCTACTATTTGTTTAGAGGTTTCGAGTACTAAATTTTGATGCTGAGGTTAAATTATCCTTTAAAAATAGTTTCAAGATGACTTTACTTGTGCAGCAACTGAAAGGGAACAGTTGTTTTAGTGTTGTAAGCTTTCTAATAAAACATTAAGGTCTTCTTTTAAAAGACTTTCTTCTATGCATAATCTATCTCCAGAAATCTGTATCTTAATAATATTGATTTTCTATATTTGTGGAATCATTGTTACTCACTGCTGAGGAAAAGAGAAGTAATGCAAATGCCTTGGTTGGTTTGGCCAAATAATCTCATTTTCTGAAATTTGGTTAGTAGGTCTTATAGGACCAACACATTGCTCAGTACCTAATCAGCAATGGTCATGAGAGAGGGACTATAAAGTGAGGCTTCTGAGAATGGAGTCAAATAAATGGTGGGCATAGACCAACGGGAGAGCATTGCTGAGGAGGAACTTATTGAGATATACCTGAAGGCCACTGGCAGACAGAATTCAAGCGTTGAATCCCTGCTCAATTGCTATGGTATTGACCCGGCTCCTGAATGTGACGGGAGCCTTTGAGTAGCCGGCACATTCCCCTAAGCCTGTGTCAGTCTCTTAGTAAAAGTGTCACTTGACACTCTCAGGAAGGTAGGTAAGATGGGGCAATTTGATAAATTCTGACTTGATCTATTCTCCTACAGCAAGAATTGAGTAAGTAAAACTAATAACCTGAGTTTCAAAGCATTTTATTTTTCCTTAATTGCCTATATATTAGCACCAACAAGGTTACAGCATGTACAGTGCTAGTAAGCATTGATATGGTTTGGCTCTGTGTCTCCACCAAAATCCCGTATCAAATTGTAATCTTCAGTGTTGGAGGAAGGGCCTCGTGGAAGGTGACTGGATCATGAGGGTGGACTTCCCTCTTGCTGTTCTCATGATAGTGAGTGAGTTCTCATGAGACCTGGTTGTTTAAAAGTGTCTAGCACATCCTCCTTTGCTCTTTCTCTCCTGCTCAGCCATGTGAATATGTGTCTGCTTCCCCTTCACCTTCTTCCATGATTATAAGTTTCCTGAGGCCTCCCAAGCCATGCTCCCTATACAGCCTGTGGAACTCTGAGTCCATTAAACCTATTTTCTTTATAAATTACCCAGTCTCAGGTTCCTTATAGCAATGCAAGTACCAACTAATACAAGCATGGAAACATTTTCCTTCTTTTTATTTGTGATATAGAAACACTTTTTGTTGTGTAAGATATTTTAAATTATTAGGTAACCAGCCAAATTCCCAAATATTGCTGAGACAGCTCTTCTTCTATTCTTTAATACATACATCCTTGTGCAATTTCCTGTCAGTTTTCTACGTCAAGTTGTCCCTACAAAAAGTTTCATCAAGATCAATGCACATAGTTTCAAGTATCTGTCAAGTGTCTATTGACTTGGGCTCACTTTTGAAATGATTTGTCTTTTCTGACCACATCATGTTAATGCATAATTGTCAAAGTGTTTCTCACACAGGCTCAGCTCTGAGCTTAGAAGCTCTGGACTCTGCCTTGCTTATGAGCTACAGCACTAGGACCTTTCAAGGACAAGGCCAGGGATGTTGCATGGCCTATATTTTGAGTCAGACCCACGCAGATAGAGTTTTGAATCTGACAACAGTATTTTTTTTCAGAGACAAGGAACTTTATTTCTCGTTGCAAAAGGAGTAGCCACAATTTCATGTTGGTCTGTATCTGTTGGTTCCTCATGCCCACTCCTCCAAGTCTCGTGAGAGTGACAGAGAGAGGGCTTGGGCATGCCTGAGCATGCTATGGGTTGCATTATAGGAAGGCAACACTGAAATTAAAGGATTCACTTCTTTTATAGTGAGTGGAAGCAAGCCTGTGCCTTGTCTGGGGTAAGATGCTGTGCTAGTTCCTTTGTGTTGCTATAAAGGAATACCTGAGGCTATGTAATTTATTATTATTATTTTAAGGTTTATCTGGCTCACAGTTCTGCACCTTGTACAAAAAGCATGGCACTAGTATCTGCTTCTGGTAAGGGCCTCAGGAAGCTTCCATTCACGGTGGAAGTTGAAGGGGATGTGCAGAGATCACACGGCTAGAAAGGAAGTTTTGGGGGTGCCACACTCTCTTTAACAACCAGTTCTTGGGGGAAGTTTTATGAGAACTAGAGCAAGAACTCACTCACTGCCATAAGGGTGGCACCAAGCCATTTAGGAGAGATCTGCCCCACAACCCAAATACCTCCTAATAGGCCCCACCTAAAGTATTGGGGATCAAATTTCAAAATGAGGTTTGAGGGGACAAACATCCATTCTCAAGATTTATGACTGCACACACGACTGTAAGAAATGGCCCAGGTAAAGGGTGACCAGGCCCTTGCATTGTTGACATGCCCAATAAAAATGTGTAGGTAGACTCAGGACGTGGTCGATTGCTTCTGCCAGCACCAGAGGTCTACATGCTTTCTTGTCCTCTTTAACTCCAATTTCATTCCTTCACTGTCTACTGAAACCATTCTCACACAGATTTCTTCTAGCTGTTTCTCTGTTTTGTTTCGTTTTTTAATTTCAATAGTTTTTGGGGAACCGGTAGTGTTTACTTACATGGATAAGTTATTTAGTAGTGATTTCTGAGATTTTGCTACACACATCACCGAAGCAGTGTACCCTGTACCCAGCGTGTAGTCTTTTATCTCTCACCCCCTCCCATCCTTAGTCCATTGTATCAGTCTTATGCCTTTGCACCCTCATAGCTTAGCTCCCACTTACAAGTGAGAACATACAATGTTTGGTTTTCCATTCCTGAGTTATTTCACTTAGAATAATTGTCTCCAACTCAGTTCAGGTTGTGGTGAATGCCATTATGTCATTTCTTTTTATGGCTGAAGGAGGATTCCATAGTATATATACACCACATTTTCTTTATCCACTCATTGGATGATGGGCATTTAGCCTGGTTTTATATTTTTTGCAACTGCAAATTATGCTGCTAGAAACATGTGTGTGCAAGTGTCTTTTTCATATAATGATTTATTTTCCTCTGGGTAGGTATCGAGTAGTAAGATTGCTGGATCAAACGGTAGTTCTACTTTTAGTTCTTCAAGGAATCTCCACACTGTTTTTCATAGTAATTGTACTAGTTTACATTCCCACCAGCAGTGTAAAAGTGTCCCCTTTTCACCACATCCACACTGACATTTTTTTTTTTTTTCATTTTTAAATTATGGCCATTCTTGCAGGAGTAAGGTAGTATTGCACTGTGGGTTTGATTTGCATTTCCCTCATAAGTAGTGATGTTTAACATTTTTTCATATGTTTGTTAACCATTTGTATATCTTATTTTGAGAATTGTATATTCAAGTCCTTATCCCACTTTTTGATGGGATTATTTGTTTTTTCCTTGCTGATTCATTTGCATTTCTTGTAGATTCTGGATATTAGTCCTTCGTCAGATGCATAGTTTACAAAGATTTTCTCCCACTCTGTGGGTTGTCGGTTTACTCTGCTGACTATTTCTTTTGCTGTGCAAAAGCATTTTAGTTTAATCAAGTCCCATCTATTTTCCTTGTTTTTGTTGCATTTGCTTTTGGATTCTTGGTCCTGAAGTCTTTGCCTAAGTCAATGTCTAGAAGAGTTTTTCCGATGTTATCTCGTAAAATTTTTATGGTATTAGGTCTTAGATTTAAGTGTTTGACCCATCGTAAGTTGATTTTCGTATAAGGTGAGAGATGACGATCCAGTTTCATCTTTCTACATGTGGCTTGCAAATTATCCCAGTACCATTTGTTAGATAGGGCGTCCTTTCCCCATTTATGTTTTCGTTTGCTTTGCTGATGATCAGCTGGCTCTAAGTATTTGGCTTTACTTCTGGGTTCTCTATTCTGTTCTATTGGTCCACACGCCTGTTTGTATGCCATTACCATGCTGCTTGGGTGACTATAGTGTTATAGTATAGTTTGAAGGTGGGGATGCCTCCAGATTTGTTCTTTTTGCTTAGTCTGGCTTTGACTATGTGGCTTTTTGGTTCCATATGAATTTTAGCATAGTTTTTTTCTCGTTCTCTGAAGAATGGCAATGGTATTTCGATAAGAATTGCTTTGAATTTTATAGATTGCTTTCGGCAGTATAGTCATTTTTACAATATTCATTCTACCCATCCATGAGCATAGGATGTGTTTCCATTTGTTTGTGCTATGATTTTTTTTCAGCTTTTCCAGATTTTTTTTCATGTTTTCCAGTCTTCTTTGTAGAGATCTTTCACCTCCTTGGTGAGGTATATTTCTAAGTATTGTGTTGTGTTGTGTTGTGTTGTATTGTATTTATTTATTTCCATATCTGCTGTAAAAGGGGTCGAGTTCTTGATTTGATTCTCAACTTGGTCACTGTTGGTGTACATCAATGCTACTGATTTGTGTACTTTGATTTTGTGTCCTGAAACTTTACTGAATTCATTTATTAGATCTAAGAGCTTTTTAGATGAGTCTTTTAGGTTTTTCTAGGTATACAATCACATCATCAGTGAACAGTGACAGTTTTACTTCCTCTTTACTGATTTGGATGCCCTTTATTTTTTTCTCTTGTCTGATTGTTTTGGCTAGGACTTCCAGTACTATGCTCAACAGAAGTGGTAAAAGTGGGAATCTTTGTCTTGTTCCAGTTCTCAGGAGGAATGCTTTCGACATTCCCCCATTCAGTATAATGTTGGCTGTGAGTTTGTCATAGATGGCTTTTATTACCTTAAGGTATGTCCCTTCCATGCCAATTTTGTAATCATAAAGGGATGCTGGATTTTGTCAAATGCTTTTCCTGTATCTATTGAGATGATCATGTGATTTTTGTTTTTAATTATGTTTATGTGGTGTATCACATCTGTTGACTTGTGTATGTTAAACCATCCCTGCATCCCTGATATGAAACCTACTTGGTCATGGTGGATTATCTTTTTGATATGCTGTTGGATTCAGTAAGCTAGTATTTTGTTGAGAATTTTTGCATCTATGTTCATCAGGGATACTGGTTTGCAGTTTTTTTTTTTTGTTATGTCCTTTCATGGTTTTCATATTAGGATGATACTGGCTTCATAGAATGATTTAGGGAGGATCCCCTCTTTATCTTTTGGAATAGTTTCAGTAGGATACCAATTCTTCCTTGAATGTCTGACAGAATTCAGCTGTAAATCCATCTGGTCCTAAACTTAGTTTTCTTGGCATTTTTTTTATTAGTGTTTCAATCTTGCTGTTTGTTATTAGTCTGCTCAGAGTTTCTATTTCCTTCTAGTTTAATCTAGGAGTGTTGTATATTCCCAAGAATTTATCCATCTCCTTTAGGTTTTCTAGTTTGTTCTCATAAAGGTGTTCATAGTAGCCCTGAATGATCTTTTGTGTTTCTGTAGTGTCGATTGTAGTATCTGTCAGTATTCAGATCTTCTCTCTTCTTGGTTAATCTTGCTAATGATCTATCGATTTTGCTTAACTTTTCAAAGAATCAGCTTTTTATTTATCTTTTGTATTTTTTGTTTGTTTGTTTCAATTTCATTTAGTTTTGCTTTGATCTTTGTTATTTCTTTTCTTCTCCTGGGTTTGGGTTTGGTTTGTTCTTGTTTCTCTAATTCCTTGAGGTGTGAGCTTAGATCGTCTATAGGTACTGTTTCAGGCTTTTCGATGTAGGCATTTCATGCTACAAACTGTCCTCTTAGTACCAATTTTGCTGTATCCCAGAGGTTTTGATACATGGTGTCACTATAATCATTCAGTTCAAAAAATGTTTTAATATTCATCTTGATTTTATTGTTGACCTAAAGATCATTCAGAAGTAGATTATTTAATTTCCATGTATTTGTGTAGTTTTGAGGGTTCCTTTTGCAGTTAATTCTCAGTTTTATTCCACTGTGGCCTGAGAGAGTACTTGATATGATTTTGATTTTAAAAATTTATTGAGGCTTGTTTTGTGGCCTATCGTATGGTCTATCTTGAAGAATGTGCCATGTGCTCATGAAAAGAATGTATATTCTGTAGTTGTTGTGTAGAATGTTCTGTAAATATCTGTTAAGTCCATTTGTTCTAGGGTATAGTTTACGTCCATTGTTTCTTTGTTGACTTTCTGTCTGGATGACCTGTCTAGTGCTATCAGTGGAGTATTGAAGTTCTCCACTATTACTGTGTTGTCTCCTGTCTCATTTCTTAGGTCTAGTAGTAATTGTTTTAAAAATTTGGGAGCTGCAATGTTAGGTGCATATATATTTAGGATTGTGCGATTTTGCTGTTGGACTAATTCTTTTATCATTATATAATGTCCCTCTTTGTCTTTTTTAACTGTTGTTGCTTTAAAGTCTGTTTTGTCTGATACAAAAATAGCTATTTCTGCTTGCTTTTGGTTTTCGTTTGCATGGAATATCTTTTTCCATCCCTTTACCTTAAGTTTATGTGAGTAGTTATGTGTTAGGTGAGTCTCCTGAAGAAAGCAGATACTTGGTTGGTAGATTTTTATCCATTCTGCCATTAAGTATATTCTAAGTGGAGCATTTAGGCCATTTACATGATACATTCGTATTGAGATATGAGCTGCTGTTCTATTCATTTAGTTGTTGCCTGAAGACCTTGTGGGTTTTGCTTTTTTTTTTTTTCATTATGTTATTGTTTATAGGCCCTGTGAGATTTATGCTTTAAGGAGGTTCTATTTTGGTGTATATTTTGAGGAACTGTTTCAAGATTTAGAGCTCCTTTTAGCAGTTCTTGTAGTGCTGGCTTGGTAGTGGTGAGTTCTCTCGCATTTGTTTGTCTCAAAAAGACTTTATCTCTCCTTCACTTATGAAGCTTAGTTTCGCTGGATACAAAATTCTTAGCTAATAATTATTTTGTTTAAGGACATCAAAGATAGGACCCCAATCCCTTCTGGCTTGTAGTGTTTCTGCTGAGAAATCTGCTGTTAATCTGATAGGTTTTCCTTTATAGGTTACTTGATGCTTTTGCTTCATAGCTCCTAAGATTCTTTACTTTGTCTTTATTTAGATAACCTAATTACTATGTGCCTAGGTGATGATCTTTTTGTGATGAATTTCCCAGGTGTTCTTTGAGCTTCTTGTATTTGGATGTCTAGATCTCTAGCAAAGCCAGGGAAGCTTTTCTCGATTATTCCCTCAAAGAATTTTTCCAAACTTTTAGATTTCTCTTCTTCCTCAGGAACATCAATTATTCTTATGTTTGGTGGTTTAGCATAATCCCAAATTTCTTGGAGGCTTTATTTTTTTAATTCTTTTTTCTTTGTCTTTGTTGGATTGGGTTAATTTGAAAGCCTTGTCTTTAAGCTCTGAAGTTCTTTCTTCTACTCGAGTCTACTGCTGAAATTTTCTTGCATATTTTGCATTTCTTTAAGTGTGTTTTTCATTTCCAGAAGTTGTAATTGTCTTTTCACTATAATATCTCTTTCTCTGGAGACTTTTTAATGTATATCCTGTATTTTTTTAAATTTCTTTACGTTGTTTTTCATCTTTCTCTGGTATCTCCCTGAGTAGCTTAATAATCAACCTTCTGAATTCTTTATCTGGCAATTCAGAGATTTCTTCTTGGTTTGGATCCATTCCTGGAGAGCTAGTGTTATCTTTTAGGGGTGTTAAAGAAACTTGTTTAGTCATATTGCCAGAATTACTTTTCTGGTCCCTTCTCATTTGGGTAGACTGTTTCAGTAGAAAGATCTAGAACTCAAGGGCTGCTGTTCAGATTCTTTTGTCCCACGGGGTGATCCCTTGATGTGGTGCTCTTCTGCTTCCCATAGGGATGGGGCTTCCTGAGAGCCAGACTGCAGTGACTGTTATTGCTCTTCCGGGTCTAGCCACTCAATGAGGCTAGCAGGCTCTGGGCTGGTACTGGGGAATGTCTGCAAAGAGTCCTGTGATGTGGTTTGTCTTCAGGTCTTCCAGCCATGGATACCAACACCTGCTCCAGTGGAGGTGGCAGGGGCATAAAGTGGACTCTGTGGGAGTCCTTGGTTGTAGTTTTGTTTAGCATGCTGTTTTTCTCAAATGCTGGTTATGCTAGCAGTGACGCTGTCACAAGGACAGACTCAGGACCTCTGGTTAGCCAGGGTGGTGCAGGTGGTGGAATTAGCTGTGGTTTTCTCTTCTTTAGAGCAGGGTTGGTCTGGTATGAGTTGCTGTAATGGCTTAAGTTCGTTGGCCTCCAGCCAGGAGATGGCACTTTCAAGAGAGCACCAACTGTAGTAGTAGAAAGGGCATATACACTTGCCCAACATTGGCCAGGATAAGTACTCAGGTTTCTCAGGTAATGGGTGGGGCCATGGAGCTCTCAAGAGCTTATGTCTTTTGTCTTTGGCTACCAGGGCAGGCAGAGAAAAACCATCAGGTGGGGGCAGAATTAGGTGGGTCTGAGCTCACACTATCCTTGGGCAAGGCTTGTTGTGGCTACTGTGGGGAATAGGGGTGGTTCTAAGGACAATGCAGTTATGTTCTCAGAGTGATTTTGTCTGCCTCTGCTGCATCATACAGGTCACCAGGGAACTAGGGGAAAGCTGGCAGTGATAGGCCTCACCCAGCTCTCATGAAGCGAGCCCAGTCTCACTCCCTCCATGCCTCACTAACAGCACCAAGTTTACATCCAGGCAGCTGGGGAGCAGGGCTGAGATCTTGCCCCAGGCTACAAGTCTTCCTGTTGAGAAAGCAAGCATGGCTCTAAGGCCTCACCCCTCACCCCAACCCCTCCACCCACAACCTTGGCTGCAGCTTCTGCACTCATATCTGCACTTCCTATTTGCCATTTCCCCTCTCCCCACTGCTGGATTCTGCTCAGAAAAATCTGTGCTCAGTCAAAATTATTACAAAATTCCACTGGAAGATTTCTTCACCCCGTGTCCCCTCCTGAATTCCACTAGCTGCCTTTCCCCAAGGACCCCTGTGAGATAAAGCCAGGAATGGCTTTTCTGGGCTCAAGCTGGAGACCGGGAGTGCCTACAGGGCTCTTCCCGCTGCTTCTTCTACGTTTATATTTCACCCAGCTCCTTAAATCCTTTTCAACTCTAGGTATGGTTAAATCCTTCTCCCATGACCTGGATTTGCAGGTTCCCCAGTGGTAACGTGTGTTCAGAGGCAGACCTTTCCCCCCCATCTTACACTTTGGGAACTCACAGTTTTTCAGCGGTCTCACGGAGTTTGCAGTGGCAAGTCACTTTTTTCAAAGGGTCTGTGAATTCTTTTGGTTTTTCTGGTGTGTTCCTGAGGTAGTTCTTGGAGCAAAAATTCACAATGTGAGTCTCCACACTCTGTTCGGTTCATCCAAGTGGGAGCTGCACTTTAGTCCTGTCTCCTATCTGCCAATTTTTCCTAAATATTCCAAAGTACTCCAATTTGACAAGAAGTTTTATAGTTATTTTCATGAGACATCTGTAAAGGAAAAAGAGGCAGAAAATTAATTTTATTCATAGATACATTGTTAGGTTAATAAAATTTGTTTATACCTTTTATCCTCCTCATCATGAACTGTTAGGACACAGAAATTGTGCTTAGAGATACACAGAACTTGTATTCATAGCACTATTTACATTTTTATTGTAAGAGCAGTAACAATAAGGAAATTTTAAAGGAGAAAAGTTATCTCTAATCCCAACACAACATCAAAACAATTTATTTTTACTATATCCCTCATCCTATCTTAGTTTATATAATTGCAACCAGAACACATAAATTTTTATAATCTGCTATTTCACTTAATTCTCAATTGTAAACATTTTCCAAGTTGATATATAATTTTTATTTTTTTACTGCATTTTTGGTACAAATTGACAATTTTTCTGGCTGCAGAGTTCATCAAATACTGCAACATAGTCAGTCCTCTAGTAATTTAAATACTTATTTGTTTTCAATTTTGTGTTATTTCAAAAAAGCTGCTGTAGATATCATGTAAACATATTTTTTTTTCTTAAAATGAATGCCCCTAATCAAGATTTGTTACATAAAGGTAAGAACATTTTGTGGCCTTTGACCCAAATCATTTATTGGCAGCTCTGGATGAGCCTTTACTGTAAGCTTTGCCAGTTCCCCTCTCCTCAATCTAAGGCATGACTTCTTTGGGCTCCTAAAGTCCTCCTGGCTCTCCTGCTCCCTATCCGCTCCCAGACCCAGCCCAGGCAAATGAAGAATGCTGACCAGCAAATCCCAGTCAACTTCACACTTCATTACTTTATCTCTGCCCTTCTTCCTTTCAAAAGAAATGCCATTTCTTGTTATGAATGGGGTGTGTATGAGCCTCAGTTGTTTGGGGTATACTTTTAAAAATTCATAACCATGGCTACCTAGCAAGTTATCTAAACTATGGGTGCGACTGATGCACCCACTGGGCTAATGCTACTCCACCCATATTGAACAGGGCTTGGTGGGGAGCAAAAAAGAGAAATATGGGAAAGTTCTAAATAGCAATAGTACATGCAGAAAATGGAATTACTATGATGTGCCTTTAAACTTGCCTTTATGTATGTGGTACCTTGAAAAATATATATTTAGCCTTTGTCCCAGGTTCATAGCACAGAGCCCCTAAAACCCCAGAAATTTCCTGAGTTATAAGATGAATAGGCATTGCTTCTTTTTTGTATTCATAAAAAAGCCCTTTAGACCATACTGAAGTTTATGCTAATGAGGTGACTCTTGCTGGGCCCCTAGATAGCATCAGGATGGGGAGTGGGCACTGGGAAGACCATGCCATGACTAGGGGGCTGGAACTGCAGCCCCACTCACTGGCCTCCTGGAAGAGGAGAGAGGACTGGAGAATGAGTGCAACCACCAGCTGCCAATGACTTAATCAATCATGCCTACATAAAAAAACTCTAACAGGGTTGAGGGAGATTCCAGTGCTGGGAGGGTGCAACACCCAGAGAGGTCATGGAGGCTCCAACTTCCTGAGTTGTGTTGATGAAAAGAGTCAAACTCTATAAAACATTTCAAGACATTTATTCTGAGCCAAATATGAGTGACCAATGGCCTGTGACACAGCTCTCAGGAGATTCTGAGAACATATGCCCAAAGCAGTCAGGGCATAGTCATAGCTTTATAAATTTTAGGGAGATATGAGACATCAAGACATCAATCAACACATGTAAGACACATTGGTTCAGTCCGGAAAGGTGGGACAACTCAAAGGCAGCGGGCCTTCCAGGTTATAAGTAGATTGAAATTTTTTCTGTTTGGCAATTGGTTAAAACAGTTATTTTCAACAGAAAGGAATGTCTAAGTTACTGTAAGTGGTTGTGGAGACCAAAGTCTTATCATGCAGATGAAGCCTCCAGGGAGCATGCTTCAGAGAGAATAGGTTGTAAATGTTTCTTATCAGACTTAAGGTCTGTGTTGATGTCAAATGCTGGTTGGCTTTTCCTGAACTCCAAAAGGGAGGATGGGATAATGAAGCATGCCTGACTGCCTCTTCCCATCATGGCCTGAACCAGTTTTTCAGGTTAACTTTGGAGTACCCTGGCCGAAAGGAGGGGTTCATTTAGACGGTTGGGGAGCCTTAGAATTTTATTTTTGTTTTACAGTTGTTTGGCTGTTCCTAAGTTTTATCCTTTATAATAAACACTAACAGCAAATAAAGTGCTTTCTATTAGCTTTAGAAAGTGTGTTCTATTACTTGTAAAAGTGAATTATTGAACCTGAGGGGTATCTTAAAAATGCCAAAATATGCAGTCCACGAGGTAGAAGTGGGAGTGTCCTGGAAACCCCATTTCCATCTGGCATCTGAAAGGGGAGCAGTCTTGTGGGACCAAGCCCTTTGATTTGTGGGATCTGACACTAACTTCAAGTAGAGTAGTGTTGAAAAAGATGCCACATATTTGGTCCTAAGGGAAAGAATCTCTCAACATGTTATTCCATTTTCTAAATTCCTTGCAATCCTAGGCAATTTTCCACAGGCTGGTATTTGTTGAAAGTAGTTTTCCATTACAACTTTGATAAAAAACAAATTCCACAGTCATTCCAAAAAAATTGGCTCAGTAATGTAGAGCAGTTCTTCTCAAACTTACATGTGCATATGACTTATTTGGAGGATCTTGTTACAATGCAGATTCTGCAAAGCCCTTACTACTCAAAGTATGACCCATGGATCAGCAGCATCAGCATCACGTGGGAGAATCTCAGACTCTGTCCTAGACCTACTCAACCAGAGTCTTCCTCTTAACAAGATCCCAAGGTGATTCATATGCACAGCAAAGTTTGGGAAAACCCAGTTTGAGCCTCAGTTTTCTTGTCCCTAAATGCTTTCCACCTGGAACACAGTGCATATGCAATGAGTAGAAGCTACTATAGAAATTGCTCCAGGTTCAGTGCTCAGATTAAGATGAGCATTACTTATAAGTGAACAAAAAGTAACTGTTCGTGGGTTTGAGGTTTATGATCAGGTACAGGGATGGACTGTAAACTTGGTGCTCTGTGTAGGCTCTGCAGATTCAGCACAGGAGGACTCAAACTGCAAAGGTAGCTGCTTGGCTCTGGGGAAGAAGGGATATCCAGGAGGTTCTAGTAAGCCGAACATAAAGAATATCCTTCTTAGGAGCACCCTCAGAACCCTATTAGGTGAAATGAGGCTGCAGCCATAATGCCTGAGACATCAGCTTATAATCTCGGTCTCCAGGAAGGTAGAGCTGGGCAGAGGCTGCCTTGAGCCTCATGTTTGTCCCTCCAGGCCAGGCCCTACACCCAGGAGCTGGCCAGTGTCAAGCATATGCTCGCCACTCAACCTCTCTCAGCCACAGCTCAGGACTTCCAGAAGCAACTGTCTCATCATGACCCCCTATTTATTTTCATTACAATAATATTTTCAGCAACATACTTCTTCAGAGTTAAATATAAAAAGTAAATGGCACAGTTAACTGTAATCTAAGGCGTTAGGACTCTAGCCTTAGTCTAACCACTTATGCACACAACTTGGCCATGCAACCAGAGGCTTAGCTTCACAAAATAATTGGAGACCCATCCAGATTTGAGGCAAGGGGGATTTAAGCAGGTCCTGCTCAAAAACAGGAAACATCAAATATCCTTTGTCCTTTCCAAGCTCTGATTTTGCTATGATCTGAATGTTTGTGTCTGTACAAAATTCATATGTTGAAATCCTAACATCTAAGGGGATGGTATTAAGAGGTGGAGCCTTTTGGGAGGCAACTAATACCTTCTGAATGGGATTAGTGCTCTTATAAAAGAGGTCCAAGGGAGCTCATTAGCCCCTTCCACCATATGAAGCCACAGTGAGAAAACACCATCTATGAATCCAAAAGTGGGCCCTCACCAGACATAGAACTGCCAGTGCCCTGATCTTAGACTTTCCAGGCTCCAGAACCATGAGACATAAATTCCTGTTGTTTACAAGCCACCCAGTCTACTCTGTTATCCCTGCCTGAACAGACTAAGAGACTTTTGAATCTGTTGTGATGTTGGAGTTAATGAAACATGGTTGCAAATGCTTGCTCTGCCTATTTCTAACTGTTTATCCTGTGGAAAGTTCCTTCACCATTTTATAACTTGTTTGTCTCACCTAATAAAACAAGGACAACAATAGTTATTCCAAAAGACTATTGGAAGAGTTAAAGAGAAAGCATAATTAGAGTAGTAGTTAACACTTATTCAGGGTATAAAATGAGCCAAGTTCTGTACACAGCTCTTTACACTGATTCATTCATTCACTTGGTGCATATTCATTGAATGCCTACCATGTACTGGGCCTGGTTTTCTGGGGTCTAGAATAATAACAATAGTTAGCATTATTGTTTACTATGTGACAGGCACATCCTAAACAAGTTGTTTCTAGACAGTTCACATTTCTAACAGGTTAAATTTTCACAATTGCTCGTGTGAATTATTTTGTTTAATCGTCGCAATTATCTAATGAAGTAATATTTTCCCCATTTTTACAAATGAGGAAACTGAGGTATAAATGTAAGTAATTTGTGCAAAGTCACCCTGCTAGTCAATGGGGTCCCCAGAGCTCAGACTCTAAAATAGTGGGCTATACTGTGTGATATTTGAGGTTAAACTCTAAGAAGTTGCCAATATCCCACCACTTTTGACCTATACAAACAATTTTATGTTTTTCCTAATGTTTTTAAGGAGAATTTGTAGAGCCTGAGACATAAGCAGCCTGCAGTAAAACATCTTTTGCCTTCTGTTTTTTTGTTTTGTTTTGTTTTGCTTTGCTTTTTTCTTTGGACTGCCTTTCTGTCATATTCCCCAGACCCAATCTTGACGTCATGCCCTAAATCCTGTATCAGGCCTCTGTCTTCCTTTATGCCCTAGAGTTGTGTCCTGAGATAGGCTTCTACCTTCCTCCAGCCCATCAGACCTCTTGACTCAGCCCCCAGGGTTTAGAGTCCCTGCACCTTGCATTAATACTAAAACCATGGTAATACTAACACGAAAAACTAAAAAACACTGAGGGCTTACTCTGTAGTGGGCCCTGTTCCAAGAATTTCACATGCATCTATACATTTAATCCTCTCAACAATTATGTCGGGTAACTACTATTGCTTTCCTCTCTTTACAGATAGAGAAAACGAAGTATTCAGAAGTTAGATGATTTGGCCAAATTTACTGCCTTCAGAGAGATTTCCCTGTCCAGCTCTATTTCCAGACATCACCTGCTTCTGGATTCCCATCCACCAATGTGGACTTCTGTGTCTCTAGGCACTAGCTATTCCCATGCCCTCTTCCCATTGTTGCCTTATCTCTTCCATATATCACTCTGCTGGCCAGGTTGAGCATGCTTGAGAACCACCCCCAGCTCCTGCCTCACCCATTTGGCCAGTCTAGGGCACAGTGCAGACCCATCACCATCAAACTGGGCCTCAAGCAGTTACCCACACCTGCCCAGCCTTGTCCTAAGCAACTCCTCAGGACTTGGCGTTTTTATAGCTTTCACAGATGAAAGCTAACATGCAAAATATTCAAAAGGCTTCAGGAAATAAAAGAGGTAAACAAACTATTAAAAAGATGACTCAACTGTGCACGTGCACCCTAAATAATTTAGAGTACAATCGCTTCCTAGGGAAAATGAAAGCATTTTTAATCTTCTCATTCATCCTTCCATTCCAAAGAAAGGTACTGAGGATCTACTCCATACCAGGCCCCAAACTAAGTAATGGCTATCCTTTAGCAATTCCCAGCCTGGAGTAAGGAGGCAGAACAGTGAATAAAGCATTCCAATCTAGTGTGTTAGGTGCTTTAATAGGAAGGGACATCAAGTACTTGGAGGCCCAAGAGAAGAAGTAAATGACTTCATGGGGTGCCAAAGGGGATTTCTCCAGGGGCTGGGCCTTGAAGATGAAAAGGGGCCCACCAAGTAGGTAAGAGAGAAAAGCACTGTAGGCATTAGAGGGGAGGAACAGTCCAGGGAGAGGGAACAGTATGAGCAAGGGTGGGGAGGTGTGTGGGAGCCAGAGTGATCTAGGTAATATGGTGAGGTCAGAACCTACAACCAGCCAAGGGAGAGCTGGAAAAGCCAGCAGGAGCCAGGTTGCAGTGGACTTTGCGCCACCAGCTGAGGAGCTTCAGGATAATGGAGAGAGGCTCTTTTTAAACAAGGCAGTGATATTGCCAGGTCTGGATTTGGGAAGGTAAATAGAAGGGAAGACATTGAAAGTCATTGGTATAGTCCATTTAGGAGGTGATGACATGACAACAGCCTGAATGGTGGCTCTGGCTGTGGGACAGGGGAGGGGACAGACAGGGAGGAGAACTCTAGAGACAGAATCCACAGGTTTCAGTATCCACAGGGCGGAGTATGAGTAACAAGAAGAAATCTAGGAAGACTGTCTTTTTATGTCTTTAAATACTTCTCTATCTAAATAGGGATAATTTGATAAATTAATTATAGTCACTGGAATAAAAGTCCATCAGATTAGCCACTGAACAGCTCTTTTATCCAGCTGTAGGATAGATCCCTATCTGTCTGAGAAGGGCAGATCATCATTTTCTCATAAAATCTCAGACTCAAGGGTTGAAAAAAACTTCAAAAGGCTATTTCTTTGTAATCTCTATATTAGTTATCTGTTGATGCATCATCAATTACTCCAAAACTTAATGAGTTAAAACAATAAATATTTACTATTATACTTCACAGTTTCTGTGGGTCAGGTGTTCAGGACTGGCTTAGCTGGCTGTTTCTGGCTCAGAAAGTTGCAATCAGGACGTCATCCATGCTGCAGTCCTAGGAAGCTTGACTGGAGCTGGAGGGTCCACCTAGCAGATGGCTTACTCACACGTCTATTGACTGGATGCCTCAGTTCCTTGCCACGTGTACTCAATACATGCAGGCTGACATCCAGCGCAGGTGTTTCTAGCCTTGAAACTTACACACCATCATGTCCAGAATATTCTATTGGTTTACACAGGTCAGCCCTATTCAGTGTAGGAGGGGACTAAACAAGGCTTGAATAACAGCAGCTGCAGCTAATAGGAAACATGGTGGAGGCTTGCCAGCACACTCGCAGACATCAGAGAGGTAAGTCATTATCATGAAGCCCATTTTGCAGATGAAATAGCAGAGATTAAATGCAAAGACGATATGGAGTGGCAGAA
This sequence comes from Symphalangus syndactylus, assembly GCF_028878055.3. Classification (NCBI taxonomy): domain Eukaryota; kingdom Metazoa; phylum Chordata; class Mammalia; order Primates; family Hylobatidae; genus Symphalangus; species Symphalangus syndactylus. The sequence goes on along the minus strand of NC_072425.2, from coordinate 36,600,342 downwards.
AGAGTACTTGAACAGGAGTCAGATGGCCAAACCTCAACTCTGCGGCTATCAATGGGACCCTGAAGAAGTCACTTCATTTCTCAGGCCTCATGTTCCTCAATTATAAAATCAGCCTAATGGGCTCACTTTCCAGAATACCAGAGGAAGAGGTTGAGAAGTTATCCTGTTGGCAGCCAGTGAAACGTAAAGGTTTTCAAACTTAGGAATACAGGAAACCTCATGTATTTTGAGGACTACTCTGGAAATAGTGTAGAGAGTTAAGTTGAGGGACTGAGACAAGTAAGCAGACCAATGCCACATAATATGCAGGAAGGAGGCCCAAGAGCCCGTTCTCAGCTGCCGGTGACAAGGGTAAAACAGGTCCTCACCCCAGAATTAGAAGGGCTCAGGAATGCACCCACCATGTCACGGTCCCATTTCTATTTGTGTAGTATTTGCAAAGAAAGATCTACTTGGTGTCAAAAAGATTGTAAATATCTATTCCCCCTCTGCCTTTTTCTGAAATGACAACTTGAGTACTGGAAAACTTCCTGGGTTTATGGAACCATTAATCTATGCCTTAGGACCCAGGATATTCTGAGGGCTACAAAATCAACAGAAAGAAACTAGGGAAGAGAATGTCTTCATTGGATGGTCTGCATTGGATTTTAAGTATTTTATCACAGTCTTAGCTCAAGCTTTTACTCTAGTCATTAAAATATTAAAAATAACACAATTCTAAATGGCAAAATAGAATATGCCTATCATTCCAGCAGAAAGAAAAGAAAAACAAAAGACTAGAGTCTGTTATCTGTTGAAAATATATGCCAATCTTTCCCCTAAATTCAGAAAGAGTTGCAATATTTGCTATGGACAAAGTGCCAAAAATGAGTGGATAGGGTCCATATTTTAAAGACACAATGGAGACAAATATGAGTTCAGAACTAAAGCCTTTGCTATGAGTACAACTAATATTATAGGCTTATTTTTTTTTCTTATTTGTGGTGTACATAAGCTAACTTAATGGCTTTTCTTTGAATAACAGGAATGTCTTCTACTGAATGCAACTCTGAAAGATTAGAGAAGAGACATAAAAAAGAATTTTAAGAGCTGTGATTCCCTGCCCTCCTACTTAAATAAACTCTGTCTATTCTATTAATTATTGTATTACAGAATAAGCTGCAGAGCTAAGAAACTCCCACTCTTTCCACAGACTCACTCATGCATGGAGCATTTGTGATTGATGCACAAATAAGGTTGAAATTTGCAAATGGAGATGAAACATCCCAAGATTAAACATCTCCAGGGTAGGAGATTGGTACTTTTCCAGCATCTTAAACTTGGCCAAACACTTCAGGGATAAGTATTCAAGGAAAGATGCTTGGTCTCAGCCAGAGACTGGAATAACCCCTCCCCTTCCTAAGCCTCTAAATATGTCCCAACAAACTTCCTCTTTTATGATCTATACTCATTTACTCAACAAATATTGAATTAGGGCCTGGAGAACCCACTCTGAACATGGCCCAGAGAAGAAACACTAAAAATACAAAGTTAGTTAAGGAAAGGCCCAAGATCAGAGGAATTTACAGTTTCGGGCAGTGTTTCTCAAGCCAGATGCACAATAAATTTACCTACAGCTTTGAAAAAGTACTGCTGGGCCCTCCTGCTAATTGATTAAATTATCATCACTGGGGTGAAGCCCAAAGTAGAGCCAAACTTGAGAATCACGCGAGAAGAGACACGAACAAATCAATGCCCTACATTGTTACTGAGGGAATTCAAGATCTACTGTAGCCCAGAGGAAGGACCGCATCCAGAGGGAGGCAGAGGTTGGCTGGAAGTCACCAGACCCATACGTTTTCCTTGAAGAGTAAAGGAGACAGCAGACGAAGGCAAGTTAAGAAAGGAGGGCTAAGGCAGCAGTGTGTGCAAAACGAGAGATATTGTGACATTCCCTGGAATTGCAAGATGTGCAGTATAGCTGGAGCAAAGGGGTCTCTTAACCACTCTAAGTGGTAAGAGATGAGGCTTAGAAATAGACAGCCATCCAATTTAATTCATCCTAGGTTCTTGACCTTGTCAAATATATTCAAACAAGGAGTTTGTACTTTATACTGAAGGCTATGTTAATGAAGGCAGGGTTTTGGCTTGGGAATAACTTACTGTCTGAACCAAATTTCTACTTTATAATGACTCTTCCGACGCCACCACCAGCCAGGAGATGAGAAGTGAGACATAGAGCAAGGGTTATGGGAAGGAGTGAGGGATAGAGGAGGAAGAACAGTTAAGACATCTGTGATAAAGAGGGGTCAGATGATGTGGGACTGAATATAGCAAGGAAGATGAAGAAAGAGTGGATCTGAGAGGCAATAGTAGCAGAATAGGTGAAAGCTGGTGACTAATTAGATGCGAAAGTAAAGCAAAGAGAAGAGTAACTCCCAGACTCCTGCACTGGGTGACCAGATGCCTGGAAGAGCAGCAAGAGGAAAGGGGTGCACTTTAATCTTGCTGACACATTGTCTTGCTGTGGCTCTTACCTTCCTTTGACCATTTCCTAATTACTCATGCTTTCCATAATTATTGGAGGAAAAGACAAACAGATTTTGTATCTGTAGCTAATACAATAAAAAAACTTAGGAATAGATGCTTTTAAATGGATTTCAGTCCTTTCAAATAGTTTATGACAGCTCAGTCCTCACCAGGACCTCACTATCTATAAAATAAAAGGTATTTTAAACCTATTTTGAACAACTGTATCCTTGTCTACCAGACTAGAAGGTTCTGGGTGATAAGGTTCATAAGTGCTGTTATTATTCACTTTTTTAGTCTCTGGGCCTTAGAACAATGACAAACATATGATGTATGTTTAACAAATACTTATTAAATGTTTGTCAAATTTATTTATTGACCCTTGAATTTCCTAAGATGTTTTCAAAAGCTTTTAGACTTCTGGGTTCCTGAATTGTGAGAGAAAAGAATTCTCATTGTTTTAAGTCGCCAAGATTGTGATTTGCTGTGGCAGCCCTAAAAAACAAATACACATGGAAACTAACTAAGTGGTTATTGCTCTGGTCAAGGAGAGAATATAAATTCTGAATTAGGGTGGAAGTGAGAGGACTGAGAGGAGAGGCCAGACGAAGGGAATGAATAACGGCAGATAGACAGAGATTGGTCATTGGTTCATTGAGGAGGAGATGGGGAAAGAAAATCAAAGATGGTTTTGTAGTTTCTGTCTGAGTCATTAACAGACTGAGAGCATAGGAGGAAGCAATGATGTGGAAGAAAGAAGTCACACATTGAAAATAAAATTAATATAGTTTATTGTTCTTTAAACTTTGCAGTAGAAGGTAGATACGTAAGGCTATATGATTTTCTCTGAGTACCTTAGATTAAATAGAAGGAGGGAAGGGGAAAGGAAAAGAAGGAAGGATGTGAAAGACCCTCAAAGTCCTGCAAATTTTGATATGATGTGGTAGAATTTGAAGAACAACATCTGGTTCATAGTAAGTACTCACTGGATCATAGTCCAGAAGCCAAAGTATAAAGCTGAATATTTTCCAAGAAGATCTGGACATCTCCTAATTTTATTTCTCCATACCAACCACAATTATGGTTTACACATGAGATATATCTGTGCTGTTGGAAAAATAACACTCACAACATCACTGCCATATTTAGCGTAGGCATTACAGTAAAATGAGAGTCAGAAGACTGCTGTGAAAATGATGGCGGAAAGTGGGTCCCAGGCATGAAGAGGGAGAGGTGGGAAATAACTGGCTAACTGGTGGAAAGAAGACTGTTGGTGACCTGTTAGGGGAACTGGAAAAGAGATGGGAGTTTGCTTTTCAGACTCAATAAAACTGGGTGGATTACACTACCCTTGCTCAGCCCCAATAGTGTCTGTCTGCTCACCTTGGATACTTGCATGACTGCCCATGATTCATGCAAAGACAAGAAAAACAAAAAGAGGAATTACTATGATAATATTTGTAGTCAATAAAACTAAAGGCTTCTTCATTTCAGATTTATTTTAACTCCACTCCACAAATCATATTCAAAGCCTTAATGACTCAGACAATAGTTTAAATATGGTTTTCATGAGCATCTTCAGGATTACTATGGAAGATTAGGCCAAAACTATTTTTTTGGCATGTGACTACATACTAGAGCATATATTAGGACCAATAATTATGAATTTTATTCACTGGGACACATGACAGATTTGTACAAACCTCTAAATTGGAAATGTTTAAAGAATTAGGTTTTTTTGCCTTCTTTTTGGCATGAGTCACACATGGCTCCATGAATTTTCCTCTTCTGACTACTTTCTCAGGAAACAGAAAGATAAAAAGCATTTTTACCACGTTGGAAAAGCAGAACTTGCTTATTTATGAAGTAAAAGGTACATCCAGAGAGAATATTTTTTTCTAAATCTTCTGCACTTCTCAATTAAACGTTGCTCCTTTTAAAGACAAACTCATGAATAATATTGATTTCTATTTAATTATACTTACTTGTTACTGCCCAAACTAAATTAATGATAGTTAAAGTCTCTTCTTCTTGCATGTATTTCTGATAATAAAGCAAAGTGTTAGTAAGTAACAAGTGACCGTGTAATTTAAAGGTGGATCTAGGTAGAAAATTAAGCCACTTTATCCCCTATTCTCCACCTTCAGCACCCACACCCCCCAACACACACACACTGCCACAAACACACACAGTGCACACACTAAGATGACCAATTGCCTAGGTTTGCCTGAGACAGAGAGGGTTCTTAGGACACATGACTTTCATTGATAAACTAAGAAAGTCTCGAGAAAACCAGGATGATGTGGTCACTCTAACACACACATATAAATTTTCCTCTAATTTCAATTGCTTTAGACTGCTCTAACTACATAAAACCCAACTTATAGTCGACTCTCTCCACTCCTATACAGTCTCATATTGGAGGTCCTAGCCAGCACAAAAAGGAAAGAAAAAGAAAAAAGGCATACGGATTATAAAAAAATAAACCTATTTCTCTTCACAGACAACATGATTGTCTATGTAAAATGTATGCATCTTTTAAAAAACTACTAGGACTAATAAGTGAGATAAGCAAGATTGTAGGATATAAGGTTAATATCACAAAAATAAATTGTCTTTCTATATACTAGCAATGCACTAGTTAGAAATTGAATTAGAAATTGAAATTGAAAAATAGTAAGATTGAAAGTAGCATCAGAAAGCATGAAAAAATTAAGTATAAATCTAACAAGATATATATAAAATCTCTATATTAAAAACAACCAAATACAGATTAAAAAAAATCAAAGAAGGACTAAGTGAATAGAGTTATCATATTCACCTATTGGAAGACTGTGTCATTAAGATTACAGTTCTACTCACATTGATCTATTGATTCAATGCAGTCGCAAGCAAAATCTCGGCAAGATTTTTGAATTTTAGAATTCACAAGCTGCTAAAATTTCTGTGGAAAAGCAAAGGCACTAGAATAGCCAAACAATTTTGAAAAAGATTAACAATGTTGGAGAGTTCACATTATTTGATTTGAATAATTATTAAAAAGGCACAATAATCAGCACAGTGACGGCAAAAGAACAGACACAAAGATCAGTGGAATCAACTGGGGTCCAGAAACAGACCCACACATTTGATTTTCAGCAATGGTGAAAGAAACCTCAACAAACAGTAGTTTCGGCAAATAGTATTGAAAATTTGGATGCCCATAAGCAAATAGCCACAATTTATACTATGCACAACACAGACAAATTAACTCAAAATGAATCATAGACCTAAAAGTGAGACCTAAAACTACAATACTTCTAGAAAGAAAACAGAACGAATCTTGCCACCTTTTTGGTTAGGCAAAGATATCTTACATATAATAAAAAATCCACAAAAGAAAAAACTGAACTCCATCAAAATTTAAAACTTCTGTTCCTCAAAATACCATTAAGAAAATGAAAAGACAAGCCACACGCTTAGAGAAAATATTTGCAAAATACGTATCTGATAAATAACCTATATCCATAATACACGAAGATTCTTTGACATGCAGTAAGAAACAAGCAGCCCATTTTTTTAAATGGCAAGAATGTAAAGACCCATCACCAAAAAAGAAAGGCAAATGGCAAAAACATGAAAAGATATTCAATATCATTACTCATTAGGAAAATGAAAGTTATCATCACAATCAGACAATGATTACACACACCCCCATCCTCCACAAACAGAAAAGAAAATCAAAACACCTAGGCAATACCAAGTGCCGAAAGTGCTGTACAAATTTAAAACATTTGGAACCCTCATACGCTACCGTTGGGAATGCAAATTTAGTATAGCTACCACTTTGAACCACAATTTGACAGTTTCTTATAAAATTAAATATACAATTGCCAAACAACTCAGTAATCCCACTCCTTCACATCTATCAAGGAAAATCTATGTTCACACAAAAACTTGAAATGAATGTTTATAGCAGATTTATTTATAATCATTCAAAAACTATAAACAGCCCAAGTGTCCTTAAATCAATGACTGGATAAACAAATCGTGGCACATCCATACAATGGAGTACTTCTCAGAAAAAAAAAAATAATAATCTAATATGTGCAACAGCATGGAGGAATTTCAATGTATTATGCTAAGTGGAAGTGGAAAAAGAAAACCGGACTCAAAAGGCAATATACTCTATTATTACATTTATATGACACTCTGGAAAAGGGAAAATTATAGGGACACAAAACAAATCAGTGGTAACCAGGAACTGGAAGTCAGGGGAGAAGCTGACTTCAAAAGGACACCAGAGAATTTTGGGGGGTAATGGAACTTTACCAAATCTTGATTAGAGTGCTGGTTACACAACTGTATGCACTTGTCAGAAGTCCTAGAACTATACGGTCAAAAAAGTGAATTTTATTATATGGAATTATATCTCAATAAACAGAAACTTTAAAAAAAAATCCCTTCAAGTTAAAAAGGTGTTTTGGTGGGGATTATCATTTTAAAGAGTGTTTGTCTTTATTTTCAACTTATGCCAAACAATGTAAAATAAAAACCTGTGTAATTAGTTGGAATTTTGTTAGATAGACAAAGAATGGTATCAACACACTTGTTTTTAAAAAATTTATTTTAAATTGATACAGGGTCTCACTATGTTACCCAGCTGATCTCAGACTTCTGGGCTCAAGCAATCATTCTGCCTCAGTCTCCCATGTCGCTGGTATTACAAGCATGTGCCAGTGTGCTTACGTCAACATACTTTTTTTAAAAAATGTAAAACTTACAGGCTGGGCGTGGTGGCTCACGCCTGTAATCCCAGCACTTTGGGAGGCTAAGGCGGGTGGTTCACGAGGTCAAGCGATCGAGACCATCCTGGCCAACATGCTGAAACCCCGTCTCTGCTAAAAATACAAAAATTAGCTGGACGTGGTGGCACACGCTTGTAGTCCCAGCTACTCGGGAGGCTGAGGCAGGAGAATCACTTGAACCCAGGAGGCGGAGGTTGCAATGAGCTGAGATCATGCCACTGCACTCCAGCCTGGCGACACAGCAAGACTCTGTCTCAAAAAAAAAAAAATAAAATAAAAGGTAAAACTTATTTTCTGGTTCTAAAAATAATATCTTACTGAAGAAAATGTAGAAACTGTAGGAAAGAATAAAGCAGAAAGTGGAACTTCCACAATTTCACCATCCAGAGGGAACCACAATTAATATTTTATTTTACTTACTTTTGATTCTTGCTCTAAACATTTAAATACATCATGAAATCTGAGATTAGTGATTTGGAAAATAAGCTTTGGAGTCAGGCCAACTGGGATTCTCTCTGAAAACTGAATCTCACTTCTGTCATTTGTAAAATCAGTAACATCTAGTTTATAAATTATGAAGATTAAATTAATATAAAGTATTCAGCATAATTTTTGGCACGTATAGTCCTCAGCAGAAATTTGGAACATAATTTTCCATTTCAGTAAAAAGTTTCTGGAAACAAAACTTTATACAAGATACTAGGATCTGAAAGTACTATACCATTTTCTGTTTTCTAGTTTTTTTCCAATTGTTGTTTATCATATATAAAATTATTTCTCAAATATTTGTGTTTGAAACGTTTTCTATATTTTGGAGTATTTTCTTAGGATAGATTCCTCAGTTGAAGTATGTAAATATTTTTAAGGCTGTTGATAATTCTTATCAAAGTTACCTGCTTGAAAGTTAGCGCCTAATTATGCTTCCACCATCAGCATCAGTTTCATTGCAACCTTCACAATATTATTTTTAATTTACATGCTTGCTGTAGAAAAGTTGATTACTATAGAGATGTTTAAGACTCTGGCAAGATAGTGGTCTGCTAATGAGGACCTACCTCACTAGAAAGGCAGGAAATAAAATGCTCTATTTAATATAACAACTAGAAAAATATACATAGCTAAGCTTAAAAGGAAGAAAAAAAGGAAAATCTAAGAGTCAGAAATGAAAGAAAAACCCAAAGCCTGAGCAGAAAGGTTCAGTAGACACCTTGGCATTCCATGAGTACTAAATGCAGAAATAGGACAGAGGTCCAAGAGATGGGAATTTAACATCTTTGTGAGGACAGGGGACATAGTCAGGTGGAGAGGCATCTGCACTGACTTTGGACCTTCAAAGAGCTGCCCTTTTCATGAGAAAATAATTAAAATAATCCTAAGCAATAACCCTCGATATATCGAGGGAATTTGCTGTGTGCCTGGTAGTTAAAAAGGAGTAGCAGGGGAGGGAGGGGAATAAAACTTATAACAAATTTAGACTTCAAGTCCATACTTCCATACTACACATGAGTGTGGCATTTGGGTGACCAACTCATCTCATCCCATTGTGCTGAAACTTTCCCAGTTTTAGCACTGAAAACCCAGCATCCCAGGCAACCCCTCTGTCCTAGGAAAAAAACTGGTCATCTCAGGTAGCATCCAAATCTACACAATTTTGAATTATACATTTTATAGAAATCCCAAGCCAAGAGAGTATATAAAAACTGGCATGACCCTTGGGAACCCCTGAGGACTCAACAGGACTCAACCAGACTTTACAGAGAGACTTCCTAAAAGCAGGATAAAAGCTCAGTTAAATTTGAATTTCAGTTAAACAACAATTTTTAAGTTGCAATTTGGGGACATACTTATTCTAAAAAATCATGTGTTTTCTTTTCAGAATTCTAATGTAACTCAGTACCCCTGTGTTTTATTTGCTAAATCTGGCAATCCTCAAGTGCCAGAGATAAACAACAGCAAAGAGCAGCAACAATGTATCCTGGAGATAAGATCATGCCCCCAAATTTTTAAATTATACACACACACACACACAAAATGAGCCACTAGGATAAATAGTAGATATAGGAAATGCACTCCAAGAGCCAGAAATTTTAAAGCAAAATTTATTTTGTAGTGTCTGTAAAGACAATATTTACTGTCTGTTAAGATCCAAATAAAACTTGTAGAAATGGAAAATGTAGTCACTGAAACTAAAAACCTCAAGGTCTGGGTTAAATAGCAGACTGGACAGCTGAGGAGAGCTATATGATCTTAGGCAAGTTAATTACCCTCTCTGTGCCGCAGTATGCTTATTTGCAAAGTAGGGATAATAATAATACCTATGTTATAGGATTGCGGTGTAGAAATAAGTATATACATGTAATAAATAAATCTAATACACGCAGAATAGTGCCTGGGCTCTAGTAAATTATCAGTCAACCTATCGGTCAAGAACTACTGTTCAGTCATGAGTTAAGTAAGTATCTAGAATACCCTTCTAGGGTAGCATATCCCAAGTGTGTGGCTCAGAAAGTTAGTCCCATAAGGTGCTCTGAGAAGTAAAGTACTGTATTCCATGATAAAATATGTTTGACAACTTCTATATTCATGTAACCATCTCTTAGAGATTCAGTGGACATTAGCCATATTAAAGACCCTGGCAAGTCCTACTGAAAAGAAATCTGTTTAGCCTTGTTGTTGGGATCACTCAAAAGATGATGAAACAGAGGCTCAGAGTGATTCTGTCATTTGGCCAAAGTTCTTCAGCTGGCAAGTGACAGAACTGATCTGCAAACCAATGTGGTCGGGCTCCAAAGCCCAAGATCTCAATGACTCCACAACATCGTAAGATTAAGAAGGAACACAGTATTATTCTTATGAGAAATATTCTTCCTGAAAGTCCAGGAACACAGAGGTGAACTTGCTCAGGTGTCCTTCCATACCGACTGCTCTATGGAGCCAGGCCCCTGAATCCCAGGGCAGACCCCAGCCAGGCCCTGGAATCCCAGGGCACAAAGTGTCCTTTGAGCTTGTCCTCTCTTCTTGAGGCACAGACAGAGATCAGCGGGAGAGCGACTGGCTTCCAGGGCCCTCTCTCTGAGAAGTCCCCACTCTGTTGCACTGTGGTTTTTCTATCGCAGTCCGCCTCCTATGCTGTGCTGATGCGGAGTGACGCCTTTCTCTGCAAGGGTCCCCAGCCACATGTATGTTTGGGGTCTTCTAATAAACAGTATTTGAAAACCAAAGAACAAAACGTGAATCCACTAATATTCTTGGTATTTTTCACCTAAGATTTCCAAAAAAATTTTTTCAACTAGTTCCATGGCTGTTATGTTCTTCCTGCCAGGGTCATTGTCTTCTTCTTGCAAAATATTTACATACTCTGCTTGAGGGAAATCAAGGTGAAATTTTCTTCATTTAATTTGATTCAAAACAGGGATTTGAATTTCATAAGAACTGATAGCATTTGAGTAACGCTATTGACTGATGTCCATTAAAGGTTAAGCCTACTTGGGTTGCGAGTTAAGTCAGAATTTATGTGCTGGGTGTATCACTTTTGTTTCCCTAAAGCTGTACTTTAAGTAGGACGATGTTAAAATCTTTTCAACTATGCTCAGAAGTCCTAGGGTAATCACAGTTTTGACTATGATTCATTCGTATTAAGTTGAAGCTGGAAAAGCTAACTAAAGATCATCAAAGATTCTGAAAACAAATTTTTCCTAAGTGAATCCTCAATCCTATAATAAGCAGCTGCTTCCTTTAGTAACATTTCATTCCTTTTGATTCAACAAAACTTTAATTGAAGAATATTCATACCATATTTCAATCCTCAACACAAAATACTTAAGCACTTTATAAGTGCCAGCCTCTAAACATGGCTTTGGAGATTCAAACTTAAATAAGACAGATCTAGCCTTCAAGGAGTATAATGTGGGTAAAGAAACAAATTAAGCAGTTGGAAGTAATCAACCAATTGCCTAGCCAGTGTAGACACAGCAACCTAAATGCATCTTAAAATACATGTTGCTGAGCTAATTTAAAAAGGATGATGCATATAACACAATGGTATTTATGTAAATATAAAATGCATTAGTACAAAAATAAAATGAACATTTAACAAAAATACACAAATAAAAAATACATAAAGCCCATTTGAATGGTTGCTTATGGGACAAGAGGGAAATAAAGTGAAGAAAGGAAGGAAGGCAAGAAGGAAGAAGGGAAGGAAGAAAAAACAGTATGAACATTAATGCAGCTGGCATAGCCATCTGGCACATAGATGTATTCCTTAGATGTCAGTTTCTTCCTTCTTTGTTCTGAATCCCTAATTCTGAAGGATTTTCTTAATCAGAGAAGTGTTAAAAAAGAATAAAGGCACAGAGGTCAGTGGGAAAGTGGCTGGCTTCCAGTTAGTGTGACTGGTTGCACTAATAAACTGCAACCATAGAAGGGGCTCATATTTCAATTTTAAGATAAGGTGAGCTTGTGGGTGAGCAGTCGGACTTGTATATTTACCAAGTAGATACCTGGTGTCCTAAGATTCAATCATCATAGCATAGCAAGGGGAGTCTCACCTCTTTCCTCTGTTTCCCCAATATTCCCTGAGTCAGGTTCTGACTCAGGATGAAAGCTGCACTTTTTGGGGAAAGATCATTCCTTAACCCCACCACAGTACTCCAGCAATTTGAATTCTTCTTCCTCATAGCTTTAAGCTTCTGAGAGACCAGGAGAGAGACTTCCTGAGCCAGTCAATCTTTGCTTTCTCCAACATTCAACACAAATATCAATAAACATTTATTAACTCCTCCCCTCTGCCAACAAAAGCAAGTGGGTGCCCAGACAAAACATCAGATGCCCAGTTCAATTTGAATTTCAGATAAACAACAAATCATTTTTAGTGTGAGTACTTTCTAAATATTGTAGGTGGCATATATATACTAAAACACGATTCATTGTTTATCTGAAGTTCAAATTGAACCAGACATTCTGTATCTTAATCTGCTAAATCTGACAATCCTATCCTAACATGAAAGAGCAATGGCTAGAAAGCTTGGTCCTTTGGGATTGCTAAGTACCATGCAGAGGACTAGCAGGATGGGGCTAAATTCCAGAACCAAAATATTTCAGATCCTTTTGTTTTGTTTTTCATTGGTTATACAAGAAATTGCAAATAGAATAAAACAGTGCAATCCTATAAATGAACAACATTTTCATATTAGACACACCTAGGAAGAAAGGCAGCATGGTATGAGGAGGAAAAAACACTAGCTAGAAGCCAAGGAAGGCTAGTTTTTGTCCCAGGACTACCTCTAAGTATATCTGTGGAATCGGGTTCCTTCTTTCCCCTGTATGATTCTCAGTCTCCACATCTAAAGAATGGGAGTAAAAAAGCTAAATTATTTGTAATGACTCCTTCAGCTCCAGGCTTCAATGGCTCCGTGGTATCCATCACATTTCCTTAATTTAGTGAAGCCCATTTTGTTGCTCTTAATCCATGTAGGAACAATAAAAAACCTAACACCTATGAGGATTACTTCCTCTTTCTGTATTCCAGTAAAAACTTCTCTGGGAGGTATTGTGCTTGTTCCTAAAACTGAAACCAGAAGTTTAAGCTCAGTGAGGAGACTGACAATTGCAAATGGCCTGTTACCAAATAGAACCAAAGCAGAGACTTGCTCTAAAGCAGCATCGCCTCTCCCTAGGCAGGGAAGGATTTGGTCAGAGACATTAACATGGCTTAACCAGGCTGCTGCTGCAGGCAGGGAGGAAATTTTAGGAGCTCCCAAAGCAGACCATTCATCTGTAAAACAGGACTAACAATCACTCCAACATCCTTAATGGAATTGTTTTGAAGGTTAAACAAGATTAGAGGCATAGAAGTGTGTCATACACTTTGAAGTGTCATATGAGAGTCGTTGTTATGATTTAGGGTTCAACCTGATGTAGGCGTTTAATGTTCATTGGCAATCCCTCATCTTTTCCCCCTTTCTTTCATTGAGCTGGTTTTATATCTGGGGAAATCAGTTCCTCCAGCATTCTCTTACAATGTGGTTTGCAGGGAACCGAATCAACACAGGTTTTCAGGAAAGAAAATGTAACTGATATGATTTGGATGTGTGTCCCCAGAGAAATCTCATGTTTCATTGTAATCCCCAATGTTAGAGGTAGGGCTTGAAGAGAGGTGACTGGATCATGGGAGTGCTTTCTCATGAAGGGTTTAGCATCACCCCCCCTTGATACTGTCCTCCTGATAGTGAGTTCTTAGGAGATCTGGTTGTTTAAAAGTGTGGCACCTCCTCCATCTCTCTCTCTTGCTCCTGCTTTCACCATGGGAGGTGCCTGCTCTCCCTTCACCTTTTGCCATGATTGTAAGTTTCCGGAGGCCTCACCAGAAGCCAAGCAGATACCAGCATCATGCTTCCTGTACAACTCACAGAACCATGAGCCAATTAAATAAACCTCTTTTCTTTATAAATTACCAAGTCTCAGGTATTTCTTTATAGCAATGTAAGAATGGACTAATACAGTAACCTACGACTTAACCAATCAATGCATTACATTACTCTGGCCACAGCAATTGGTAAAAGGATGAAACTGTGACCAAATATGAGCCAATGCAAACAAGATCCAGGACTTTCTTTTCAAATTATTTGTAAGAAAAGGAGGATTCATTTTCTCAAGCTTCAGAATTTTGCAAATGTAAGCTGGGAACTATTTGCTGCTATTTTGCCCTTATGATGGAGAGATTGAGAATGGAAGCAACCCAGAGGGAAGCAGAGGAGAGATGGGGAGAGACTGGGTTCCAATAATATCATTGAGGCCCTATATCCAGTCCCATCAAAAGCCGTATTTACTCCTGGTCTTCTCAACTGTGTGAGTAAATAGATACCCTTTGCTTGAGCCAGCTTAATGAGAATTTTCTCTCATTTGCAACTAAATAGTTTTCACTGACACAAATCCTACACTTGATGTGTCTGTCTCACACAGCACCAAGTTCTATCTCAAAAGCCTTGCACAACAAGAAATTGCTTGTTAAGGAAGCTAACTACACTCGGACTTTGAAGCCCATATATTTCCAGAGCATGTACCTTAATTAACAGTTTGAAAGAGCAAAAGTTGGATTCAACTATTTTTTTTTTAAAAAAAAGACTGATAAAGTATGTTTGTCCCAATATTGCTGGCCTAAATTATTCTATGTATCCCCTGAATTTTGTAATATAGTCTAGAAAATATTTTCCATTGGAAATATTTAAAGTCAGAAATGTTGTGTCATTTAAATGGATAAGTTTTAGTAATCTAGGAAATTAACTTATTCACAGTAAATTTTTCCATGAATTGATTTTTTATATTTTTTAAATAGCAGTGAAGATAGATTAAATTTGACCCATCATTGTTCTGTGGCTGAAGGCATAGAAAATGTATAAATTTAACTAATTTTGATTACTATACTCCCAAAGTATTTTATTATGACCTAAAGATTCAGCATTTACAGATTTTTCTTATGTCCTGAATCTAATTTTCAATCCTGTTAAGACCAATGGGGGACAAAGAACTAAGACTGTCCAAAGGAACAGATAGATTGTCACATCTATTTGAGATCGATCATTAGTCACTGAGTCTTCTGCCTCAGAACTCGGTCACACAAAGAAGACAGATTGGTGAGCTTCTGGATCTGGTTTGCATTGGCTGATATTTGGTCACTTTTCCATCCTTGTAGCCATTGCTGTGGCCAGAGTAATGTAATGCATTGATTGACTAAGTCCTAGGCTACTGTATTAGTTCACTCTCACATTGCTATAAAGAAATAATCTGAGACTGGGTAATCTAATAAGAAGAGAAGTTTAATTGGCTCATGGTTCTGCAATTTGTACAGGAAGCATGATGTTGGCATCTGCTTGGCTTCTGGTGAAGCCTCAGGAAACTTATAATCATGGCAGAAGGGAAAGGGTGAGCTGGTGTCCTTCCCAGCATGGTTGTAAGTGAACGTAAGCAGGGAATTCCCTCTGAGGTCATGTCGCTGAAGTTGAAACTATTTCAATTCAGAGCACACTAGTAGGAAATACTATGCATATTCTCTATAGAGTTCCCTGATTTTTTCAGGTCTTATTTCTTTGTATCAAATTACAGCAAGTCATCAACTACACTGAGAAATTAGAAATGTGTTGTGCTTATGGGCTGTTTCCACATTAAGTCACGTCTAGAGCTTAGGAAGTATGTCACCTGCTCTGAAATGTACGTATTAGGTACGAAAGCATCTTACCGTGTAGAAGCCTCCTGTCTCAGTAGCTCTTGCTAGCATCATGAAATACAATGGAATAATCCACGATTGGGTTACATATGACAATCTTGTTTTCATTTTTTTTATTGACATGATTGGATAGAGTTAGTCATGTAGTTCTAACTTTCATTCTGTCTCATTAATTTATATTCCTGGTATATTCTTTAAGCATCAGAATATCATTTAAAACAAAACATAATACATGCATTCTTCAAACTTAAGAAACTTTCAAAAAATAAACATCACCTATTTGTTGTAGTGATGAGGTGTAATGAAAGAATGTCAGTTGGTTTGAATCCCAGCTCCACCATTTCCTAGAGCTATTTTATCTCCTTAAGCCTCCATTTCCTAAACTATAAAATACATTTTAAAATATTTGTTGATTACCTACTGTATGTTCTTACTCCTTGGTAATCCATCAGTGAATAAGACAAAAATTCCTTCCTTCAAAGAGCTTACAGTATATGGAGAATATATTAAAATGAGTCAATAAATCACACATTTTGATATTACTCCAACAGTTCACTTATTTAAAAATATCATGGGTATTTGCACATTACAACAAACATATAAAATATTTTACACAAAGTGAATAAAAATAAAACTTCAAAAGGAAAAACAAATTAGTTTTATAATTTGTTATTTTTCACTTAGCAGCCACCATAATAAAAACTGTCTCATGCAAAAATCATCAATGAATGCTAAAACAAATGTGTGACAGTTTGAAGAGAAACAGGATATTTATATAGTCTCAAAGTATTTTCACACAAGATACTTATTAAAAATAAGTTAAATAATTTTATGCTGGAATAAGCTAGAAGAGTCCCCTTGACCAAGAAATCAAATATAACATCTCCAGTAATGGGTAGTAGTAGATATTATATGCCTGCTAATATAAGGCACTGGGAAGAGCATAAAAATATCTTCTGTGGTATTCTTGTTAAAAATGCATAACCTGTATCTAATCATGAAGGAACATTAAGGAAACTCCAATTGGGGGGCATCTTATAAAACAACTGACTAGTATTCCTTCAAAAATGTCAAGGCCATGCTAAAAAATGAAATATTGTAGAAGTGTTTCAGATTAAAGGAGACTAAATAGACATGACAGCTAAATTCAGTGTGTAATTAAGATTGGATCCTAGACTAGAAAAATATATTCTTTTGCTCTAATGAATATTAACAGGACAATTGGTGAAATTGTATGGCTAGTAGATTAGATAATAATATTGCATCAGTGCTAATTTTCTGATTGTGGCATTATAGAAAAAAAGTCCTTGCATTTAGGAAATACACTCTGAAGCATATAGGAAGAAAGAGACAGAGGGAAGGAAACAATGACGCAAACATTTTTAAATACCAACCCCTTTAGGGAATCCGAGTGAAATTTACATGGGAATTCTTTACATTATATTTTCAACTTTAGTGTTGATCTGATCTGACAGTGACCAACCTAATTAATCAAAATTAGCACCAGTAATAGTAGGACAAGCTGATATTTTGTGCCCCTTGGTGTGTGGTAATCTGAAACATATAACATCACCTATGATGGATTCTTGCCAAAAAGTCTGACCTGAATGTCATTAAGTCTTTGTAGTTTCCAATGTACAGGAAATAAAAGGGATAGATGAATGAGTTAAGTGACACCAAGTGGAAATAATTAGAGAAGTTGAGAATGTGGGACATTCTATAAGATGACTGATCTGAACTTGGAAAATATCAGGGGGAAAAGGAAGATAACGGAGGGAAGGGAGGAGAAGAGGTATGGGGTATGATTACTCCAAATATAAAGGGTCTATGAGAAATAACAACAAAAGGCACTATGTGATCCTAGACTGGATCCTATTTTCAAAAATGTTTTAAAAGCACCAAAAAATATTTTTGAAACATGTGTGAACATTTAAATCTAACCTGGATATTAGATGATATTATGAAATTATTGTTAGTATTCTTATGACTCATAATTGCATTATAATTATGTAGGAGATTGCCCTTACCTTTAGGAGATGTCTGCTAAAGTTTTAGGAAATGAAGTGTCATGATGTATACAATGTATTTTCAAATGGTATGGAATGTTTTATAAAGCAAGAAAGAGAGACACAGAGAGAGATAGTAAGTAGGACAGCATATTTACAATTGTTAAATCTAGATAAAGAGTAGATAGGTGTTTATGATACTGTAATTCAACATTGAGGGAAAATAAAATAACACTTTACCTTCATAATACATTCTTATGAGTTCTCTTTTAGAGGTTTAAAAATTTTTAAATGGACAAAGAAAGGAAAAGGTAAAACTACACCATAGTTTATTAAATCTGGTTCTAAACTCTCTCAATTTAAGAGGATTAATAAAATTTATCTCTCAGATTGTAGTCATAGCATAGATTAGGGAGAGTTGTCCAACTACAATGATCCCCTCAGTGGCCAGCAGGGTAGAAATGGGATGAAGTAGTGGCTGCCCCAAAAGTGAACTCCCTCACAGTCCCTGGTAGTGACTGTGAGATTTTCTAACCTAAGACTGCCTCCCTGTCTGAGGTGTAAAACTGAAATGGATGGAAATTTTCTTCTGTAATTCCTTTCTAGCTGGTGAGGTCATTCTATTTATAGATATGATTCTACCCCAGATTAAAGCCATCCATCTGTATTGAAAGTTCGTACCCTTAACTTCCAGTGGCATTGGGTATCTGTGTGTTTTCTTATATTTTCATGAGTTTTTTTTGTAGTAATATGCATGTGGTTTTATCACTGGGTGACAAGGAGACAACACAACTACATGCTTTGCAGTCTGTGTGAGAACTAAATGACAAATTCATGGTGACCAATCACTGAAAGACACTGAAGGAAGTGACATCACCGGTAACTGATCATAATGCGCATCTATTATTTACATAGTTATTTGTGTACTGAAGAACTAGCAGCAATGTCTGTACTTTATACAATTATTAACAATTAATATTTCTTGGTAATTGAAATTTGAACCAGCACCGCAAACACAGTGAATATAGTAAGTACTCAATAGACACTTCATAATTAATGATCAGTCATCTAACCATCTAAGACAGACAGCCGGAAAATAACATACCTGCAACCTCCTGAATCAATGTTACTGGACACTAAGAGAGACCAGGCAGGAAAAAACTTGAGCAACACAACTCAAAACTAAATTATTTGTGAGTACTTTCACCAAGCTAACCCATGAATTGTTTTGTGTGTCTTTTTTTTTTTTTTTTTTTTTTTTTTTTGAGATGGAGTTTTGGTCTTGTTGCCCAGGCTGGAGTGCAATGGTGCAATCTTGGCTCACTGCAACCTCCACCTCCTGGGTTCAAGCGATTCTCCTACCTCAACCTCCTGAGTAGCTGGGATTACATGCATGTACCACCATGCCCAGATAATTTTTTGTACTTTTAGTAGAGACGGGGTTTCTCCATGGTGGTCAGGCTGGTCTCAAACTCCCGACCTCAGGTGATCCACCTGCCTTGGACTTCCAAAGTGCTGGGATTCTAGGCGTGAGCCACCGCACCCAGCCTTGTTTGTCTTTTTGTAGGATAGTTGTGAAGTTTCACAACAAGACAAGGCCTTGAGCAGACCAAAAAAAAAAAAAAAAAAAAAAAAAAAAAGCTCATGAACAAATGGTAGTCTACCAACAATGCACAATGCATTAGGCTTAATATATCATCTATCTATCTATGAAATCTATCTACATACTTAAAAGTTACTAAGGAAGAGAAAAGAGGAATTAAAGAGCGGAAGCAGACATTCACATTCTATAATGATTTGAATTATTTTGTGCTTAAAGTAGGGAGTCTTTATATATAAATTAGCTAGGAGTTTTTCTGTTAAGTTCAGTTTTTTGTTTTTTGTTTTATTTCTTTGAGACAGAGTCTTGCTCTGTCGCCCAGGCCAGATTGCAATGGCACAATCCCGGCTCACTGCAACCTCCGCCTCCCAGGCATAAGCCATTCTCCTGCCTCAGCCTCCTGAGTAGCTGGGATTACAGGCATGGGCCACTGCACCCAGCTAATTTTTATATTTTTAGCAGAGATGGGGTTTCACCATGTTGCCCAGGCTGGTCCTGAACTCCTGACCTCAGGTGATCCACCCGCCTCAGCCTTCCAAAGTGCTGGGATTACAGGTGTGAGCCACCACACCTGGCCTTAAGTTCAGTTTCTTCCTGCTCTTAGCTAAGGTTCAGCTGAATGTGGCTTTCACAGAATCACATAACTCAATGAAGACACAAGAATGTAGTAATCAAGGGAAAACTATTTTAGCTAATCTATCAATGCTGATAGTAACAGGTGACAGGCAGGTAGTGATGACTATAAGCATTCAATATTTTATATCAACTTAATTTTTAAGAACTAATTTAGAGTTCAATATATGCCATCTATTTTCGTCATAATACAGTTCATAAATGTGTTTATTATAATTCTGTGTAATCTAGAGTTGGTCAAAGGAACCAATGTGGTTGAATCCATTTACAGTTCCTAAAATATATTCAGCCATGGTTTAGGATTCATCACTTTCGCAGAAGAATAATTTAGTAAGATTATTGATTGTAATCTCAAGTGACCTATATGAACAAAATGTCTTTAATATTTCATTAGTAACTGTGAAACTGTATAAATTAATCCAGGTAGACCTTATGGCATAGGAGTCTCCTAGGCATGCTTCACATTCTTGGTGCTAGAATTGCCAATGTGTCTCAGCTTCCCCCAAAGCAAATCAACATAAATCCAGTGCTTTCTTACTACATCGCAGTGATTGAGGGGGAAAATTCTTTCACTTGACCAATTCTGTTGTTCATCAAAAGGGAGGAGTAGAGTTATCCGGTAACATTTCTTTCAAAATACATCAGTCTGCTGGTTTTGTAACCATCAAGAGCACTAAAGAGAAATATCCTTTGTTTAAAAGATCTCAGGAAGTCCTTGTAAATAATAAGAGGTCTTGATTCAGACATTATTTCTTGACCAGTTGTTTCACTAGTCTTCATTGTGATGTCAATTATAAAAGCCATGGACTTGAAGCTAAGAGATGTAGGACTTAGACCTCAACCTGTCCCTTACCAATTATGTGACCTTAACAAATTAGACTTCTCTGAGTCTGAGTCTTAGTTTTTTCCCTGTACAATAGGATAGCACTTCGTCTTCCTCAGAGCTTCATGATGAGGAACAAATAGATCACTGTAAGATCTGAGTAGTAGGATTCTACATGAATGTGAACCACAGAAGGAGCCTTCCTCACTGTATGAACCACTGTGAGAAATTAATAAAAATGCAGTCCTTGCTTGTGAGGATTCATAAAAAACTAACAAAATTTGAAATTGATGACATACGAGTTAATGAATTACTGCCTGAACTAATCAGCTCTCAGAAACATAACCCATTTCCTGACCTTTGAAGTATTTCATTTGAGACCCAAAAATCCACCAGGCTGAGTGGTGGATTTTTCCCCCAAAGAAAACATAGCGTAAACATCAACATGAAAAATTGTTTAATCCCATACAAAAGGTACATTATATGGCTGATATAACCAACTGTCTGTATCTGTTGCCACTAGAAGCTAACTTCTTCAATGATTCTGGGAGTGTAGGATGGTTACGAAGCCAATTTCAACTGTCTTGCCTATTCAGTGTTGGCTGTTTCACTTGTCTCCCATGTATGTGCTTCTCTTTTAGGGAAAACTGCCCTTACTACAAAGGTATCTCTGTAATTGTACAATGCATATCAAAGATGTGCAGGCAAAAGGGAGGAAGCTGGATTTAGTTTTCATACCTGAAAAAGGTCCAGACAAATCTCATAGATCATTCTTCTAAGACTAGTTAAAAACTGCCAACTGTCAGAGCCTTAGTGAAGATGTGAAAGACAAGTATCCACTTCTAAGTCTTTTCTGTGACTACAGCCCATTGCCAACTGGCAGAATTAGGAAATGTACACAAGTTGTCCATATGCCTAAGCTCATAACTCATTGTCCCTTGATGCACAATTGTCATCTTTGGCTAACTAGCACCTAGATGCCCTTCATATATACAGGTGGGAAGTCAGGAGAGAATCACCACTGGGTGAGTCCCCAGGAAAGGTCGGAGCTTGCTTCTGCTATTGTAGAATTAGCAGCTCTTCCCATCTGCCACCCCTGTATGCTAGGACATCTGCATGTGGTGTAGGCCTGGAGTACTCAATCAGAGGATGCACCTGTATGGAACATTGACTTTCAGGGGAGAGATGAAAGCATGACCCCCCCGAAGCATATAAGCATGGGAAATTATTCACAAACATAGTAAGAGTATTGATAATCCAGAGACACAGACTGAAGACGTCAGATCAGTGGTGCCAGTAGCAGAGGCCTAAGGACACTGTTCCTATAGCTGTTCCCCATTGCTAATCCTCCAGGGCTCCTGTCCATCCTCTGAGCTTGACTCTCTGGCCTTTCAGTGATTCTGCATGCTACCCTATTATGTAGGAGATTGTCCAGTCTTTCAGTAACTTCTCACCCCACTGAAGTAGCCAAAGACAGTCTCTTTATGTAACCAAAAAGCCCAACTGAGACAAACCTAATAAAAATAGTCTAATAAAATTTAGTCAAACCCTCCCTGACCCCATCTCATCCTCCCCAAACCTACATTTCCTTTCTGCATCTAATATTTATTATAATCCTCCCATGTGCCAGGCTTTCTATTAGGGAATTAGGTGGGAGGGGCTGCAGATATAAATATAAATAAGGCATGTTTGCTGCCTTGGAGAAAAGCAATATGGTGAGACTGGTAATGAAGTAAAATTCCATTCTGATTCCACTTCCTCCTGGATCCCTGTCCTCTTTTTTTCCTCTGGACTTCCAGTTTCTAAAATCGGCAGCTTTCTCTTAAAATATATTGCTTTTTATTCTGTTTTATACGTATTTCTTGTCAGCCCCACAAGATTGTAAGCATATTAGGTACCTCATCCCTACAGGTTTTATGTTTAAATTGCCATGACACTCAGCCCCATGTCTGAAATGCAGGAGGTTCTCCTCACAGAAGCAGTTACTGCCAGTTGCCCTAAACATCCTTTGAATCCTAGCAGTGAAGCTTCTCTGCACTAGCCCACCTCTTAAAAAGAATATCATATTCCAAGCAATTCAATTATGTGAGCACCATAAATGTCTTTGTGTTAGGTTCTCACTTTAACACAGCTGATGAAAAGTCTCTGTAATCTAACAATCATTCACCCCATAAACACATCATGCTGCCACCTACTCAGTGCAGACCCTGGACTAGGAAATGGAAATAGATACATCAGAGTGCTTCCACTCAAGGAGTTCACAGTTACATGGAAATCAAAGTATTCAAAATGTTCCCTGCTCCCAACTTGAAAAGCAGAAAGGTAATGGAGTTTATTCCAACTGTTAATGCAGAGACAGAATGGGAAAGCTGAAAATGGGAAAGAACAGTCATAGGATACTAAGATGACAAGATGAAACCAACAACTTTTGAGGGGAGTCAAGCAGTTGCTGTGAATGAATGAAGGTCAAGTCTCAAATCTGAGACAAAGGAACCTTCAAGACCAATCAGAGATAACAAATACAACCAAGGCCAGGCACGGTGGCTCACGCCTGTAATCCCAACACTTTGAGAGGCCAAGGCAGGCAGGTCACTTGAGGTCAGCAGTTCGAGACCAGCCCGGCCAACATGGTGAAACTCCATCTCTACTAAAAATACAAAAATTAGCCAGGCATGGTGGCAGGTGCCTGTAGTCCCAGCTACCGGGAGGCTGAAGCAGAAGAACTGCTTGAACTGGGAGGTGGAGGTTGCAGTGAGCCCAGATCGCGCCACTGCACTCCAGCCTGGGTGGCAGAGCGAGACTCCGTCTCAGAAAAAATAAGAAACACAACTAAAAGCCTGGGACAAGTTCATGATCAGAGCTGGCAGGACTGGCTAGGACTAGGGCAAGGAAATGAGGATGTATAGGCTAACAATAAATTCCATCATAAACTAAAAATAAAATCCCAAGCCTCCCCAGCCTGCTTTTGGCCAAGGAGACCTGAGAGAAACCTGAAACACTGAGGTATTGGCCATGACAAGAAGGGAAGTAGGACACGCCTTATTATTCCTCCTTCCTTTTGGAGTAGGGACAACTGACCAGCATTAATGTTAAAATAGAGATGGTAAGACTAACAAAAGTAGACTCTTTGTGAAAATAAGATATCAAATTATAAATAGGACGTATGGCCACACCAAACCATGGTTAAGTCATACACACCTACAAGTCACTCTGACCCAGTGAATTGGTTAACAGATTTCCTTATCTTAACTTAAAATATGCATTTCTGCTGACTCCAAATTTTTAGACAAAGTTTTACTCCTTTAACCAATTGTAAATTAAAGGATCTCTGACTCCACCTGTAACCTGTAAGTCTCTGCTTCAAGATAGCCCACCTTTTCTGGCGAAATCAATGTATACCTTCCATGTATTGATTTATGACTTTGCCTGTAACTCTTGCCTCCCTAAAATGTATAAATCCAAACGGTAATCCAACTGCCTCAGGCATACTTTCTCAGGACCCCTTGAGACTGTGTTCTCTGGGGCCATGGTCATTCATTGGCTCAGAATAAACCTCTTTAAAATATTTTATAGAGTTTGGTTTATCTGTTAACACCATGGACAGCATATTCGGCATGTACAGCAGAGTGGGTGGGTCA
This sequence comes from Symphalangus syndactylus, assembly GCF_028878055.3. NCBI lineage: Eukaryota > Metazoa > Chordata > Mammalia > Primates > Hylobatidae > Symphalangus > Symphalangus syndactylus. The sequence goes on along the minus strand of NC_072425.2, from coordinate 36,576,123 downwards.
AGGTCAAGTTTCTCTGAGTTCATCAGCTGACATCAAGTAGGGTGGTCAAAGCAAGCACAAGATATTCTAGGAGAACCATGGAAGAAACTGAACTTCAAAAGTGATATTTCCATTAATAATTTATCAGGTAGATAAAAGATGAACAGGCATCAGAAGAAGAAACATACAGAATAAAGCAATGACATAGAAAAAGCACATCATTCATCATGGGCCTAGGGAAAAGTGACTCTTGGCTGAAGTACACAGGCAGGAAATTCTCAAGAAGAATGCTAGAGAAGCAGTTTGGTGTTAGACTGAGATGGGCCTTGAAAGACATGCTAATGAATTTGAACTTCATCCTGGCGTCAACGAAAAGTCCGTCTAGGCATTTAAGTAGAAAGACGCTGTGTTACAGGTTGGGTTCCCTGGGAAGCCTGCTCAGAGACAGAGATCTGCATGCAGGAAGATTACCGGGGAGTTCCAGAAGGCTCTGTGACTTTGGGGAAGTGAAGGAAGCAGGACTGGGCAGAGGAAGAAGCGGTAAGTCCCTCACAAGAAAGGCCTCAGCTGGCTCCAGCTGCCGCTATGAACAAGCAACAAGTCAGTCACTGTTGGAAGCCCCAAAGTTGAAGGTGACCTGTGCTCATTCTGTTCATCCCTATCAACAATGCAGCACAGCAAGCTGAGTTCCTTATATGTGCCAGGGACTCCGCTAAGGCATGTTCCTCTACATATTATAACCTCGTTTAATCTTCCCCAAATCCTGTACATGATGTCCACTTAACAAGCCATAGTGTCAAGGACCTGAGAAGTAAATTCAGGTAAGATCAGTGAGTAAGTAAGAATAATAATGTGAACGCTATATAAGAAATGATTTAAAAAGAGCACTCAACAAAAATATGTGTGTGGGATAATTTTTTAAAGAATTATTTGGAATCTTGGGGCAGTAGAAAGGGGGTGGGAGGTTTTGAGTTTTCTTTGTGAGTTTAGTTTTCCCTTTGTGAGCATAAGATGAGGAAAACAAAGAAAATTCCTTTGCAAATAAACCATTGCAAACTGTCAGCTGGCTTTTCCTTAAGCAAACAAAACAACAGCACCAAAAAAAATTTTTTAATGACAACAAGAACTAAAGGACTATTCTAGAAAAGTCTTGAAGCCATAGTCTAAGAAAGAAAAAAACTGATATATGAAATTGCTAAATATCATTTTACTTAGATTTTTGCCCATGGGTATATGTATATGTGGGTGATATGTGTTATGTCTTCCCACAGAAGTTAATGGTTATGACAACAATGACTAACATTTACTGAGCACTTATTTTGTGCCATTTACCTGCTGGGATCTTTATATACATCTCCTCATTTATTGCTCACAACATCTCTGAAGGATATGTGTTTGTTTTTATCACCATTTTATAAATGAGAAGACCAAGTCTCAGGGAGGTTGGAAATCTTGCCCAAAGCCTTTCAGCCCTGCAGCAAATAAGTGGCTAAGGTGATAACTTTCTGACTAGGGAGTCCACTCATTCAACCACTCTGTCACCATTCCTAAGGAATTTGCATTGACAAAGCACCTGTCCAGTCTTCAATTCATGTACCCCTCACAACTAGGCGTGTAGTTGTGCACTTTGTAGACAAGGCCCAAAGAACTTGAACACTTTGTCCTGATCACGTAGCAGGTAAATGAGTTCAGTCCTGATAATAAATGGTGGACTTTTGCTACATAAAACCACATTGATAATCTACTTAAGAAAGACATAACAAAATACAAATTTGCCAGTCAGATGATTTAATGATACAGATATCAAAGGTGATTGGCAATTGGCACAGGCAGATGATAAAAATGTTTAGATGAGTCATTCTTGAGAGATATCAGTAATATAGATTCAAAAGCAACCCTGGGAAAAACAACTTCTGGCTGACAGAAGTGCAGATCAGTACCAAGTTTTTGGAATGCTATTTAGCAATATATATCAAGAGTTTTAAGTGTGCAGATTCTTTGGCACAATCATCTTATTTATGCTTTACTATGGCATCTGGCTACCAGCCCCAACTGGAGCTGCGACCATTAAAATGCATGTGAAGTCAGAGAAAAAGAGGAAAACTTCCAAGCTTACTGAAAATTAAGCTTGACAGGGACAACCAGAACACTTGAAAACCCCACTCTGCAGTATGAGAAGTAACTAAAATGCTGGTTTGTATCTATTTGAAGACTAAAAGTCCAAGCAATCTCATGTAGGGACATGCGGGTAGGGTAGAGGCATGGTGAATGCTGGGAGGTGAAGCACACACCTAAACACAGCGGGTGCTGTAACAGAATCAGGAAGAGGAGGAGCCAGAGAGCAATGCGTGCTGGGCTCTAAAGTGTCATGGCTCCCATGAGTTCCAAATGTCAAATGGCCAGGTGGTAATGGAGAACATTCTATTTCAATCCCACAGAATCATGCCAGCTAAAGGACAAATCCTTGGGGAGCTTTCTTAATGAGGAAAATTAAAAGGGAAAGTCAGCCTAGAGCTGCTGAAAAATTTTACAGAACAACCCCCCAAAATATTATCTTAGCAGCTCAGAGAACATGTTACTTCCTTAAAATGATTTACGATAGGAATCAGAAAACAATTCTAGAAAGCTATTTGGTATGTTCTGTAGGATGAAGAAGCAAGACGTGGTTGCTCTGAAATGGGGTGGGGATTAAAGGACAGGAGGGTAAGACCACAAGCAAAGAACAAGATGAGATGAAAAGGGAAAAGAACAAAATGAAAGAAAAGAATGACCTGAAAAGATGAAATGACAGAATTTTCAAAAAACACACAAGGAAAAGAGGACTTAGCTACACACAAACACACAGACAGAATCAGTCTTGTGGAGAAAAACTTTAGAAAAGTAAAATTACAAAGAAAAAATACTGCATTATCTCATATCTATGTGGAATCTAAAAAAGTTGAACTCACAGAAGTGAATAAAGTGGTTATCAGGAACAGGAAGTGAAGGTAAGAGTTGGACAGAGAAATGTTGGTCAGAGGGTTCAAAGTTTCAGTTATGTGGAACTAATAAGTCTTAGAGATCAGCATGGTGACTATAGTTAAAAATCCTGTATTGAAATGTGCTAAGTGGATCTTAAGTGTTGTCACCACAAAACAAGTAACTTACATGACAAGATACCTTGATTGTAGTAATCGTTTTACTATGTATATGTGTATTGAAACATCACAGCGTACACTTTACATATCAACAATTTTTTTACTATACTTTAAGTTTTAGGGTACATGTGCACAACGTGCAGGTTAGTTACATATGTATCCATGTGCCATGTTGGTGTGCTGCACCCATTAACTCGTCATTTAACATTAGGTATATCTCCTAATGCTATCCTTCCCCCCTCCCCCCACCCCACAACAGGCCCCCATGTATGATGTTCCCCTTCCTGTGTCCATGTGTTCTCATTGTTTTTATTTTAAGTTTAAATTTAAAAAATCAAATCAAATGGAAAAAAAGAGAGAATGGTAAGAGATTAGGCAATAAATATGAAGAACAAATGATCCAACCTAAGCATTTTAGGTTTTCTCAAAGAGGATACCAAAAAAAGGTAGAGAAAAACAATTAAAACATAGGCTCTTGCTCTCACACTCTTACATACACACATACTATTCAGAGTAGAAGCCAACCCAGTTGCATCATTCATATCAGGCAAAAATAAAATTAAGGCAATTATTTCTAGACACACCCTGGCAGCTATTTTTAAATTTTAAGTATCAAGAACATAATCAAACATTCAAGGTAAAATTAGTAGGTTAACAACAAAAATAATTAGATAGATAAGTAGATAAAAAAGCTTATCTCAGACTTCAACACATCATTAAATTATAGAAAACAGTAATGTCTACAGAGTACCAAGAGGGCAATAGAGACCAAGAATTTTTACACCAAGTCAAAGTGTCATTCATTTGTGAATGAATACAAGAGAAAGTTATTCTCAGATTTCAAAATTCTCAGGAAAAAAATCATTTTAAAGATTTTTTTGAAGATATACACCAGCCAAGAGAAAGATAAGAACTCAAGAATGAATAAATCAGGTTATATAAAAAACACTGTTAACTAATGAAAAGTAAACATAGAACTAAGCTAAGAGCTGTAAATATGGCCCCAAAACAAAGCGACTGTTAAAAAAAAAAAAAAAAAATGTATTAAAAGATAACAAACGCCAGGTAAAACTGTTAATACCTTTAATCTGGTAACCAAGGCTATGATTATAATAATAAAGTTTACCTATGGAGAGAAAGTGAAATTAGTGAGGAAGTTAAGGATGTTAAATGCTTCATGTAAAATGTTTGACTCCCAGGATTCAAGGTAGGGGAGGGGAGAGTCTTTTTTTTTTTCTTTTTCTTTTTTCTTCTATTCTTATTTATTTTTAACTCTTTTGATTCCAACTTTCATTCTGTTAATCCCAAATTTTCTTTTTATTATTATTATTATACTTTAAGTTTTAGGATACATGTGCACAATGTGCAGGTTTGTTACATATGTATACATGTGCCATGTTGGTGTGCTGCACCCATTAACTCATCATTTAACATTACGTATATCTCCTAATGCTATCCCTCCCCTCTCCCCCCACTCCACAACAGTCCCCGGTGTGTGATGGTCCCCTTCCTGTGTCCATGTGTTCTCATTGTTCAATTCCCACCTATGAGTGAGAACATGCGGTGTTTGGTTTTTTGTCCTTGTGATAGTTTGCTGAGAATGATGGTTTCCAGCTTCATCCATGTCCCTACAAAGGACATGAACTCCTCCTTTTTCATGGCTGCATAGTATTCCATGGTGTATATGTGCCACATTTGCTTAATCCAGTCTATCATTGTTGGACATTTGGCTTGATTCCAAGTCTTTGCTATTGTGAATAGTGCTGCAATAAACATACGTGTGCATGTGTCTTTATAGCAGCATGATTTATAATCCTTTGGGTATATACCCAGTAATGGGATGGCTGAAAGATATCTGACCCCAAGGCTGTCATTTTACAGATAAGGACACAAAGCTCCAGAAAAGAAAAGTACTGGCTCAAGGTTGTAAACGTATTTCAGGAATTGTGAAAATACGGTGCTTCTTTAATTTTCCACCTTCTAGGGCCAAAAGTTCTACTGACAGAATTTTTTAGAAGAAAAGAATAAGAGACGTGCTTTTATTGATCTCTATGAAATCACTGAAGAAGTGTTCATAAGATGAGAAGTACTGATGTCAAAACTAACAAATGCAACAGGAAACGTTTTTCATATTTTAACTTAGAAAGTGACCACAAGTATGACCAGGTCTTTTTCTTTTATCCTTTCCTCCACGTGTTACCAAAAATAAAAAAGCTTTTGCTTTCCCCGTAAGACACAATTTCTTTAGGGAATTGTACAAAAATACCTGTAAGTTAAAATGTATTAATTAGCACAGAGCCCACATATATATCTGGATATTTTCATTAATTTCCCATCGAGTACCAAAAAAATAATTCGTAAACCACCTTTGGTTTTTAGAATCTTTTAAGAGTTAGAAGAAGATAAACTGGTTTCTTGATTCTATGCCATACCTTAGTAGTATATAAAAAGCCATGCATCTCCATTTAATGAAACAGATTCCAAGCGTAATTGTTGCTTATATTATTTTTCAATTATTTGATGATCAAAATTAACTTGAGACACTTTCATTAGCAATTAATATGCAAATCAGCCCACATTTTGGTACCCATCAAATGGTCCAAAACTACTTAAGATATTTTATGCCTCCAAGTTTCTCATTTTCTCTAATTCTTTGCTGGCTCTCCATTTTTAACCTCACTGGGACTTTAAAAGACGTCAAATACTGTAGTATGTTTTTAATTTATTTATACTTAAATCATAAAAATGCTCTTTTGTAAGAGTCATTTGATGTCCAAGTCTCCTTATGGGGCCTTTTCATTAGCCTTGACTCTGCCCCGGAAAAAAACAGGAAGTCACAATTTGCCACAATTAAAAAGATTAAGCTGGACAACAAGGTTTGAATTCAGTTCCACATTGGTCTCAGAACACTGTTGTCTCTCTCCAAGTAGACTTCTTGTTTTTAAAGAAATTTTGAACATAGCAGGCTCCTTTAAATTTAAACCTTACAAATGGAAGGCAGAGTTTATATTAAGTGCACTTGGGTTACAGTTTACCTTTCCATCACATAGGGGAAAAAATATGATTCCTTAAAGCTGAAGCATATAGAGAAGTAAAGTATTTTAACTTTGCTACCAAGGTACTTTGATTTCTTTTGAGCTTAATCAAAGTGATTTACTGCCAAAATAAAATTCCAGCAATATGATGTCAAGAAAATAAAATTATTAGAAGGAAGTTTCTCAATTTTTAGTCTTTTTCCTCCATGGATTTAAATTAGATCTTTGACTTATTATTAATTGTTGGTGGTAAGCTAAGACAATTGCAGCTGATAAAGAAAAAATGGTGTCTTCTCTCAGTATAGATGAAATATATCAGTCTTTCATAAGACTTTGATCCAAATATTTTAATCTCCAGGTGCTCTGCTTCCTAAACAAGTCTGTGACTTCCTAAATTATCAATTAGGATCCATCCAGGAGACAGAAGCCACACAGGTTGTTTGAACAGAGATAATACAGAGAATTGTTAAGAAAGGCTAACAAGTTAACTAGGATACTGAAAGTATAAGAAGGGATGCTAAGGTGTCACAGGGGAAGCAACTGCAAGAAGCAACTGTCACTCTTCAGGCTGAGAGAACAAAAGCACATGTTTGGAAATATCAAAATTTAGGAGTTTAGAGGGGGATTCCTTTGGAATGAAACTCATATTTCTGCACAGGGTTCCCTGTGGTCAGTGCTGGTGTCTCTGATCTCTGCAGATGAGCTGGGAGGGGCCAGACTCTGGCCCCTCCAGACTCTGAGGAGAGGATATCAGCTGACTAGTGCTGATATGTCTGAGGTGGACACCATGCAGCTGGGTCTGCCAGTGTTGGAAAATTCTGACTCGCATTCAGCTACTGCTACAGGAAGAACTGCTGCTGCCCAGATGAAGCACCAAGGCTGGGGTGACTCGCAGGAGCAGGAAGCAGATAGGAAGGAGCACATCCCGCCCCACAAGCGCCCCCTATGGATAGAACCTCTTATGGAGCCTGCTGGCAAAGCAGAAATGAGGTTTGCAGGCTCCCAGCCCCAGCTCCACAAAGTGGAATGTAGAAGGGTGGGTTTGGAGATGAGAGATAGTTTTCTGAGATATAAAGGAATTTAGAAGGATGCTTGACCTGCCTGAGAGTTAAAAGGCTTAGAAGAGTGATTGCTGCAACTGGATTCAATATCTAGCCATAATATCAATATTTACCAAATGCTTCTTATGTGCCACGCATGGTTCTAAGTGTCTTATATACGTTATTTCTTTACAACAACCTTTAAGTCTTTGTAATAATCCAGTGAGGTAGGCACTACTATTAGCACACTTCCACATGTGAGGAAACTGAAGGACGGAATGGTTGAGTAACTTGGCCAAGGTAGTTCAGCAAATAAGAGACAAATCAGAATTTACACCCAGGCAGTCTGGCTCAGAAATCTAGGGTCTTCACCATGACACAATGCCACCATTCCAATATCTGCCTTTATGTATTAAGCTGCCTTACTAACATAATAATAGCTAATCTTTATTAAATGCCTATGGCTGGGCCCTGTTCTAGAAGTATCATGTTATGAGAACTAATTCTCATAACAATTCTATGAAGTAAGTACTATTATTTCCCTTGTTTTACAAATGAGTAAACTGAGACACAGAGAAGGTAAGTAAGTATCTCAAAGTCTCAGGCCGAGTAAGAGGTTATGCTGTGATTGAATCCCGTCTGTCTGGCCAGAGAGCTCATGATTTTCAACGATCATACTGGGATGCATGATAAATTAAGCCTCTGTAATGCAGAATTTATGGTAGCTCTCCTTAAAAACTCTGTGGCTAGTTACAGTAAATGAGCCTATAGATAATCAAACTTCCATCTTTGTAGACATATTCTGTAATGCAGATTTTTACTAATCAAGACTGTCCTTCCTTTCAATGGGAATTAAACTAGCTTTGCTGTATGTCATGGCCCATGAAAAGGGAGTTTCACTGAAGATTATGCATTTAAGAAAACAAGAAGTGTCTGAGTCAGTGTTTCTTTTTGACCTCAGTCACCCTGATAAGGCTCTCCCTCCCAGCAAAATCAGACTGGCGCAGTGACATTCCCTTGATCCCCCTTGCTCTGCTCTAGTTCTAAGACATTCACCGAGAACCCAGACACCAACTGAAGTGGCCAAACATGCAGTTCTCATGTGCCATTTAGCTCATTTTGAGGAGAGCAGCCCTCCTTGGCAGACATCCTTTTGGAACTCCATTATTCTGAAAATTAAATGAACTAGCCAAATTGTTTTCCGTTCATCCCTGGCCTCTAGCACAATGCCTGGCTCATAGTAATAGCTTAATAAGTCTTCAATGGCTGAGAATGAATTAACAAGTGATTTTTCCAGAACACGCAACTATATATACAGTTGAGAGTTCTGGAAAGAGAACTCTTTAGCAAGGAGAGTAAAATCTTTGAAATTACAAAAGTATTGCCAGATAAGGAAGTACTTTCTTCTCAAAGGAAGACTCCCAGCTAAAACCCCAAGGGCAGTGATTTACTGAAAATCTAAACTGTGAGTATTACCATGATTCAGAGGAGAGTTATGTTTCTATATCGCCCTATAGATTATTCACTCTATTCTTAGTAGAGAATGTAGCTAACAGCAGCCAAGATCTTTACTAGTTTACACATTTAGCTTTGAAATAATGCCCATTCTTTTCAATACTTCTTATTTAGCAATATCTTTAACACGTATTATTTTTAGTCTTTTTTGAAGTATTTGAGAGCCATTTTTAATAACTTTCTGTTTATATATATATGCACACATTTGCACAGATACCTAATAACTCACTTTTTCTGCTAAATTGTATGTGATCTATACATACTTAAGTTCTTTCTAGTCATTTTCTTATTTTATTGAGCCATATCATTACCTGCTTAATAATGAAAAATTAATATGCAAAACTTTAAAGAAGGAAAGTTTTAAGTTAAAAAAATATTTTCTTTATTTCCAAAGGAAATATTTTTCATTGTTTTGCAAGAAGAGCGTATTTCTCTAAAGCCATATATATTTGTTAAACCTTACCTACACACAGCATATCAGAAATTCATCCACTCTCTAAAGTGAGGTTATACCTGCTTAATCGCACATATTCAAACAATTTTAATTTAAAATTAAAACAAAACAATTTTTTAATGAAGAAGCAGCAAAACATCTTTTCGTAATAGAAGTGCAGTAGGCGTACAATCAGAATTTTAGTAAAACTAAAAACTGGTAATAAAAAATAAATAAAAGAAGCCAGAAAATAATGTAAGGTTCTAAAAACTGGTAAGAAAACCATGCCAAATTACCAGCTTTTTTATATATTGCACTTATTTTAATAGTGTAAGCGTTCTTTCCAGAAGAGTGAAACAACACATTACATTACAAGGAATATAAGAAAAAGAAGAATGTGAAAGCATTTATGATCCAGGAAAAAACACTGTTAAAGTTGTGTAAGTACCCTTCTAATCTCTTCTCTATGCACACATACATACACATAAATAAATGCATAGTTTCCCTTCCCAACATTTAGCTCATATGGAACATACTGTTTTGTAACCTGCCAGGCCTTTTTAAGCCCTGAAATTCATAACTCAAGCCCTTGAGGCAAACTCTTGAAAAAAGGGAGGAACGGGCTTCAATAGAAATCCTACAAGAAAAAGCAAAGGAAGGAAAAATGGAGGGCAAATGAGATCAAAGAAGACAGAGGATATGGAACTGAAAGGATATCACAAGGGAAGCAAAAGATAAAGACGGACTTTTTCAATTTAAACCCCATTTTCTAATTTTCTTAATTGCATCAACATTGCGCTATTGTGTGTTTGTAGAAATTCTACTCTTCAATTCAGTCTTCCTCTCCTTCTCTTCCTCCCCCCTTCTCTGTGACTGGGTAGTTCATAGCACAGTGTAGAGATGCCAACTACTGGAGCCAAATTCAATTCCAAATCCAAACATAAGCAACGTTTGTGAATCGAGATGCTTTGAGGTTCACTCAAGTCCAATTTTACCAATTCCCTCCAGGGAAATATTTCTCTTTGAAGCTTCTGTGTACCCCAGTGCATTCTGGGATGCAAGTTTGGGTTTCTGGTGTGGGGCAATTTACGTATAGAATGAATACACTCTGCACCTAACCCTCTTACTACCTCCTGTGTTCCATAGTCTGTGACAAGGTATAGTAAAATCAGCACTTGAAGGCATGGCTGGAAATAATGCCCATTTTTGTTCATATGCATCTAAATTCAAATTTAAAAGGCAAATAAAGAATACTGAATTAGCCCGGATGTTGTAAAGTTAGTATCCATCTTAATTTCTTCAGAAATACTCTTGAACTTCAAAAAAAAAAAAAAAGGGGGGGGGAAGGGAAGAGCTTAAAATGAAATTCATTTTAAAATGGTAGTTTTAAAACTGTTAATTGTATCAAACATTGTCTTGCCGATAAACATCACAGGCCACATATTGAAACTACAACAAAAATATTTTCTTCCCAAAGAAAATAAGCTAGTCAATTGTGTGAGTTGGAGCATGTTTTTAAATATATGCAACGGGTGGGGGTGCAGTTGAGCAAGTTTAAGGGAATCTACCTGGCCTGAAAGGCCTGAAAGCCCTACTGGAAAAAGAAAGAAGCTTGAGCTTAAAGCAAACCTGGAGTTTGAGGAGAGCTCAGACATGCTAACAAACTCACCTGTCAAGGAGGCCAGCAGCATTCACTAGTGGTTACATTATCATTTTGAGGGACACGCTGAATTGGAGGAGCAGTCTAAACCCAGCTAGCAACCTGAGCCCCTTCCTTTCCTGGCCTCCTAGGAGCCGCCTTCCTCCTTCTTCATCACCAGCATAAAATAACTTGCGACCAAAACAAAAGAGAAGGCATTTACATTTTCATTCGGGGTCTCGGATAACTCCATTCTCAATCCCTTGTACCATACATACCTCTGTCAATGTCTTCTCTCAGATTAGAATTCGGTGGAAGCTGAGAGTTTGTCACCTTGTTTAGCCCTTTGATACTCCTCCCAGTGTTTCTCATGATGTCACACCCTTAGTGTATACTCAGGAAGTATGGCCTGCATTATCATATCCTTCTTAAATTACTAAAAACAGATTTGGGGGTGACCCTGCAGAATTATGTCTCCTGGGCCACTGAATACCTTTTATTTTATATTCAATTATTTTGCATTATCCCAGACAATTTCATTTAGGTGTTTGGCTAAAAAATAAATACTACTCGGTCGATCCACCATCATGATCTTTTCCAAAATGTATAAATACATAGAAAATAAATGCCTGTTCTTGGTAATGATCATCCTTTCCTCCCCTTGCAGATCCTAACATTTGCTTGTCAATTTGGAATCTGCATCCTAATAAATATCCCCATAGTACCCACATTTTCTTTTTAGTTATGATTCTCCCTGGGCTTCCCTAAAACAAATATGCTTTTGACACAATATATGTTTGTAATGCACAAAGAATTCTATAAGTAAACGTATTGGGTAAATCAAAATGTACTTTTATGACAGAAGAATTAAGAATATTCACACTCTTAAGAACTATACTAAGCTTGTGCTAGTCACTGAGCCATGAAAGGTGATAAAGAATAAAACATAGCTCCTTTGCCATCCTAAGCATACTATATATATATGTGTGTGTGTGTGTGTGTGTGTGTATCTATATCACACTACATATATAGTACACTATATATATAGCACACTATATATATATATATATATACACAGCACACTATATATATATAGCATACTATATATATATACACACACAGGCTTACACACACACACACACACACACACTTTTTTTGTTTAAGGTCAATAAAATTGCATCTGTATCATCCTATCATACTGTTATGAGTTAACCTTAGCATGGTTCCAAGTTTTACTTAAATTAGGCAAGAGCCCATGAGAGGACACATGACAGGATTGTTGCTGGGTAGTAATTCAAAGCCATGAAGTAAGGTTGCTATTAGCCCACATGTGATGAATCACAATACGAGATGTGGCAGTTGGTGTTAGCCTCCCTGTGAAATTCATAGTTTTCCCTTTGAAAAACAGCTGTGGCACAGAGGAAAGGGCACCAGCTCTAGGTAAATGGTTCTTGCCACTTTCTGGCCCAGCATATAAGGAGCTTAGAAGTGGCCACTCTGTCCTAACAAGTAAAAAGCTGAACAAACAGAATAATCAACAATTCTTCTTATTCGTCAGAAAAGTGAGGTCACATGGCAAAATGCTGTTCCCCAAATTTGGAAGACAGGTAGGTAGATACAGGCAATCATAACTTACCAAAGTAAAAACCCACAAGAAGAAATCTCCTCGGAAACTAGTGCAAGAGTAGGGAAACTTGAACTGTAATTAACAATTTGCAGGAGGCTCAGGACAACTCAGAGGACAACTCTGAGAATTAAAAACTATGGGGAGATTCAGTCACAGGGGGTGGTCCCCCACCCCCTGTGAGTGTTATCTCCAGGAGTTCAACCAGGTCCACATGGTAAAAATTGGAGAAAATCTTGCACTTCTGACAGGGGAAGGAGAAAGGCATCATTCTGAAATATGCCAGAACATTCTGTTCTTCTTAGCAAGGCGTGACCTTAGGAGAAACTATATTTTATCAGAGCCTAACCTACCTGCGGGAAGGGAAATACCCAACTTCAGCTCCCTGAAGCCTTTCTGTCCCACCTAAGGGGTGAGGGGTGCTAAAAAGCACTGGTGAAGTTCACCATTCAGGGCACCAGTTCACCAAAACCCTGAGACTTGATCATAAGTCTATAGAACATTTTCCCTCCCTTTACATCTGACTACTACATTTGTAAAGGCCTATTTACTGTAGTTGCAAACAACAGAATTACCAGACCAGGAATTTTTTAAACTATAATTAATATGCTAAGGGCTTTGATGGAAAAAGTAGACAAAATGCAAGAACAAATAAATAATGCAGGTAAAGGGATAGAAATCCTATGAAAAAATTATAAATACCAGAGATTAAAAAAATTGTAACAGAAATGAAGGATGCCTTTGATGGCTCATTAGTCAACTACACATAGCTGATGAAAGAATTGCTGAGCTTCAGGATAGGACAATAGAAACTTTAAAAATTGAAAAACAAAGAAAAAAATACTGGGAAAAGGGCCAGGCACAGTGGTTCATGCTTGTAATCTCAGCATTGTAGGGGTCTGAGGCAGGAAGATCACTTGAGCTCAGGACTTAAAGACCACTGGGCTATATAGTGACACCTGTCTCTACAAAAAATAAAAAATAAAACAATTAGCTGGATGTGGTGGCATGGACCTGTAGTCCCAGCTACTCAGGAGGCTGAGATGGGAGGATTGCTTGAGCCCAGGAGGTCAAGACTGCAGTGAGCTGTGATCATACCACTGTACTCTAGCCTGGGTGACAGAGTGAGACTTTGTCTCTAAAATAATAAATACTGAAGAAAAAAAACCAGAATATCCAAGAACTAGGGGACAACTACAAGATGTATAACATACACTCAATGGGAATAACAAAAGGAAAGAGATAAAGGAATAGAAGCAACATTTAAAGCAATAATGACTGAGCATTTCCCCAAAATTGATGTCAGACATCAAACCACAGATCCAGGAAACCCAAAGAACACCAATCAGGATAAATGCTGAAAGCACTACACCTAAGAATAGCATATTCAAACTTCAGAAAATCAAAGAAAATAATCTGGAAAAAGTCAGAGGAAAAAACACTTAACCCTTTGCTGTGGTTTGAATGTATCCCCTCCAAAATTCAGATGTTGAAACTTAATAGCCAATGTGAGAGTAGTAAGAGGTGGGTCCATTAAGAGGTTGATCAGGCCATAAGTACTTCTCCCTCGTGAATGGAACTAAGGCCCTTATAAAAGAGGTTTCACATAGTATTCGGCCCTCTAGCCCTTCCATTTCTTCCACCATGTCGGGACACAGCATTTCTTCCTTCCAGGGGATGTACGATCAAGGTGCCATCTTGGAAGCAGAGAGTAGCCTTCACCAGACACCAAAGCTGCCAGCACCTTGATCTTGGACTTCCCAGCCTCCAGAACTATGACAAATAAATGTCTGTTCTTTGTAAATTACCCAATTTATGGTATTTTGTTATAGCAACACAAGCAGACTAAGACACTTACAGAGGAGCAAGATAAAAATTACGTCTAATTTCTCAGAAACTGTGCAAGCAAGAAGAGTAAAGTGAAAAATGTTAAGTATTCAGAGAAAGAAAAAAAACACGAGTCTAGAATTCCGTACCCTGAAAAATTATCCTTAAGGTGAAGTAGAAATAAAGACTTTCTCAGACAAATAAAAATTGAGAGATGTAGTGTTCAGGCCTGCCTTGCAAAATATTTTAAAAGAAATTTTTCAGAGAGAAGGAATATAATATAAATTAGAGGTTCAGATCTACATAAAGAAAGAAAGAGCATTGGAGAATAAATGAGTGAAGGTAAAATAAAATTATTCTTTTTCTTAATTGACCTAACAGATAAAAGTTTGTTCAAAATGATAATAACATCAATATATTCAATTATATATGCACATATATGCTTACATATATGTGCTTATATATAAGTGAAATGAATGATAGCAATGATACAAGAAATGGGAGGGAGAAATTATAAATATTTTATTATTATAAGATACTTGCACTACGCATGAAGTGGTATCATGTTATTGGAACGTGGACTTGGATTAGTTGCAAATGTATATTGCAAACTCTAGGGTAACCACTTTAAAAAGTTTTTTTAATGTATAATTATATGCTAAGAAAGGAAAGAAAATTGAATAAAATAAAATGCTCAACAAAACCACAAAAATGCCGAAAACCTATGGAAGACAGATATAGGAACAAAGAACAAGAGCAACAAGTAGAAAAGAGTAACAAATATGGTAGATATTAATCCAAGTAAATAAATAATTATCTTAAAAGCCAATTATCTAAGTACAACTATTAAAAGACAGAGATTGACCAAACCAAGACTCAAGTATATGTCGTCTTTAAAAAACCCACTTTAAATATAAAAACACAGATTAACAATAAAGGGACAGAGAAAGATATAACGATGCTAACACTAATCAAAAGAAATCAGGAGTCTGGGCACAATGTCTCACACCTGTAAACCCAGGACTTTGGGACGCTAAGGCAGGAAGACAGCTTGAGCCTAAGAGTTTGAGACTAGCCTGGGGAACACAGCTGGACTCTATCTCTAAAAGCAGAAAGGAAGTAGGAGTAGCAATATTAGTTTCTGACAGAGCATACTTTAAAAGAAGGAAAGTTATGAGGAATAAAGAAGGCATTACATAATAACAAAGGGGTCAATGTTCCAAGAAGATATAGCAATTGTTAATGTGTATGAACCTAACAATAGAGTGTCAAAATATGTGAGAAAAAATTAAAAGAACTGCAAGGAGATATAGATGAATTCACTATTATAGTTGAAGACTTTAGAATTTCTCTTTCAGACAAAGAGGTAGACAGATCTGGTAAGAAAAAAATAAATAGGGACATAGTTGAACTAAACACCACCATCAATCAACTGGATATAATTGACAACTACAGACTACTTCATCCAACAGTAGTAGATTACACATTATTCTCAAGCCAACATGGAGTATTCTTCAAGATAGGACACATTCTGGGACACCAAAGAAAAACAATTTTTTTTTCTTTTCTAAAAATAAATTTAGTAGAAATAAGGTCTCACTATGTTGGCCAGGATGATCTTAAACTCCTGGCCTCAAGCGATCCTCCCGCCTTGGCCTCCCACAATGCTGGGATTACAGACATGAGTCACCACACCTGGCCAACAAATTCTTAAAAATAATAATCATACAATCTCTACCCTCAGATCACAATGGAATTTAGTTTAATTTCTAGTTAGAAATCAATAACAGAAAGATAGCTAGAAAATCCCAAAATACTAGAAAGTTACACAAAACACTTCTAAATAACACATGAATCAAAAAAGAAATCCCAATAGAAATTTTAAGATATTTTAACTAAATAAAATTAAAAATACAATTTATCAAAATTTGTGGGATTTAACAAAAGCAATGCTTAGAAAGAAAATTGCAGCACTGATTGCATTTATTAGAAAAGAAGAAATATCTGAAATCAATTATCTAAGTTTCCACCTTAGGAAACTAAAAAAGAGAAGAGCAAATTAAGTCCAAAATAAGAAGAGTAAAACAAATAATAAAAAGTTAGAGCAAAAATCAATAAAATCAAAACGGAATATCAATACAAAAATCAACAAAACCATCTTTATTATTTATTATTATTGCTCACTGCAACCTCTGCCTCCTAGGTTCAAGCAATTCTTCTGCCTCAGCCTCCCGAGTAGCTGGGATTACAGGTGCCCACCACCATGCCAGGCTAATTTTTGTATTTTTAATAGAGATGGGGTTTCACCATGTTGTCCAGTCTGGTCTTGAACTCCTGACCTCAGGTGATCCAGCCGCCTCAACCACCCAAAGTGCTGGGATTACTGGCGTGCGCCACCGCGCCTGACCTGACATTGAGGAAACTTAAATACATACTGCTAAGTGAAAGAAGCCAGACCAAAATGGCTCCATACTGTATGCTTCTAACTATATGACATTCTAGAAAAGGCAAAACTACGGAGATACTGAAAAGATCAGTGGTTGCCAGGTGTTTGGGAAAAAGGAAGGAGTAATAAACACAGTAGTTTCTTCTTATCCCCAGGGGGATACACTCCAAGAGTCCTAGTAGATGCCTGAAACTGAAGATAGTACCAAACCCTGTATATTGTATACTATGTTTCTATGATAATGTTTAATTTATAAGTTAGGCATAGTAAGAGATTAACAACAACAATAATAAAATAGAAAAATTATAACAATATACTGTAATAAAGTTATGTGAATATAGCCTCTCTGTTCTCTCTCTCTGTCAAAATACTTATTGTACTGTACTCACCTATTTTTGGACTGCGGTTGTCTGAGGGTAACTGAGACCAGGGAAGGTGAAACCACAGATAAGAGGGACTACTTTAGTGGAACACGACGGATTTTTAGGACAGTGAAACTATTCTGTATGATACTATAGTAACAGTGGATACATGACATTAGGTGTTTGTCAAACCTATAGAACTTAACAACAAAAAAAGCAAAACTTAATGTAAACCATGGAATTTGGGTAATAATGATGTGTAAAATGTAGATTCATCAATTGTAACAAAAGTACTGTTTCTGGTAGGGGATGCTGATAATGGGGTAGCTGTGCATGTTTGGGTGGGTGGAAAATGGGAACTCTGCACTTTTCGCTCAAGTTTTGTTGTGAACCTAAAACTGCTGTAAAAAAGTACAACTCCTGGCTGGCTCTGATGCTTACTAGTTAAGTTGCCCTGAGCTAGTCAACTTATTTCAGCCTCGTAAACTGCTGGTACAAATGGTATTTACTTCCCAGGCTTGCCAAGAGACTCGTGAAACATTGGGTGTGAGAACACTTTGTAAAGTGCTACAGACCCGTTCCTTTGGCTCCCTAAAGAGGCAACCAAGCAATTTCTCATCATTTTCCACTGAGCAAGCATTGGTGGTTGCAAATGTGGAAATACGTCATCCTTTTACGATCTTAAAGAAATTAGCATGAGCTCCAAGAAAATCCCAAACAAAAGCTCATGAAACTTCACTGGATGCCAAGGAAGCAGCTGGCACCATAAACGCTGTGGGAGCTTTGCTGGCGAATCTCCCTCTACAAGCTGCCTAATGTCCGTGCTGGGGGACCTGGCATTGCGAACCTCCCTCTACAGGCTGCCTAATGTCCATGCTGGGGGACCTGGCATTGCGAACCTCCCTCTACAGGCTGCCTAATGTCCGTGCTGGGGGACCTGACATTGCACTGGGGAAACAAACATGGGACAGGAAGAGAGGCCATCTCATCACCTGTCCCTGCTCTGAAACAAGAAGACACCTTTGGGAAATGCCTCATTCAGATTCCACCGCGCTAAGGTACATATCCTGTGCTGTACACCCTGAGGGAATGCAAGGCATGGCCCAGATCCTTTAGGATGAAGCAACCAGTTACGTAAGCATTGTTTTAGTTTTAAAACATGCTGTTAATTACCATCCTTCTCTACCTATTTATATCTCTGGATAGAAACACAATCTTTAATGCTCCCTAAAATTTGGTTGTTTTGTTTGTTTGTTTAACATTTGCCTGGCTATCTTCTAGGGCATTTGCCAGGCAATTTTTAATAAGCCTTAAAATATTTCCATTTTGAAGAGATGCCCAACAACTATCCTTGGAAAAAGGTGAGTGTTGCCAAATCAAACAAGGGGGCAGTGACTGTATTTTCCCATCACTAGGCACACTTTATTCCATTTCTCCCCCTTTCTTTACTATCTTAAATGGGCTTTATATAGCCTGTTTAGGATAGTACAAAAATCCCCCCTTATAAAAAAGAGTGGTTTTGCCTCCCTGTGTAAATGGCATGCTGGGTTTGTTATATAAGTAAACTCATGTCACAGGAGTACATGAGTTTATTATTTCGTCACTCAGGTACTAAGCCTAGTACCCAATAGTTATTTTTTCTAAGGAACTTAAATTTAAAGAAAAAAAAATTAAAAAGTGGGAAAAAAATATGAACAGATACTTTTCAAAAGAAGACATACATGTGGGCAATAATCATGTGAAAAACAGCTCAACATCATTCATCGTTAGAGAAAGGCAAAACAAAACCACAATGAAATATGATCTCACACCAGTCAGAGTGGCTATTATTAAAAAGTCAAAAAATAACAGATGCTGGCAAGGTTGTGGAGAAAAAGGAATGCTTTTACACTGTTGGTGGGAATGTAAATTAGTTCAACCATTGTGGAAGACAGTGTGTCGATTCCTCAAATACTGAAAAACAGAAACAGCATTCAACCCAGCAAACTTGTTACTGGATATACACCAAAAGGAATATAAATCATTCTATTATAAAGACACATGCAAGCATATGTTCATTGCAGCAATATTCACAATAGTTAAGACAGGGAATCAACCTAAATGCCCATCAAAGGTAGACTGGATAAAGAAAATGTGGCATTAGGTTGGTGCCAAACATAACTGTGGTTTTTGTAATGGCAAAAATTAGGTATCGCACCAACCTAATACATATACACCACGGAATACTCTGCAGCCATAAACAAAGAATGAGAGCATGTCCTTTGCAGGGACATGGGTGGAGCCAGAGGCCATTATCCTTAGCAAACTAACACATGAACAGAATACCGAATATCACATGTTCTCACTTATAAGTGGCAGCTAAATGATGGTAAAACATGGGCACATAGAGGAGAACAACACACACTGGGGCCTACCAGAGGGTAGAGGTTTGGAGGAGGGAGAGAATCAGGATAAATAACTAGTGGTTATTAGACTTAATACCTAGATGATGAAATAATCTGTACAGCAAACCCCCATGACACATACTTATCTACATAAAATACCTGCACATATAACCCTGAAGTTAGAAGTTAAACTAAAAAATAAGGATAATAAATTCACAACACTCTATAGGAAAAAAAAAGATTTATTCTTAGTGTTGTTAAATTCTATGGGTTTAACAATGCATAATGTCATGTATTCACCATTACGGTATCATACAGAACAGTTTCACTGCCCTAGAAATCTCTTGAGCTCCATTTATCTCACCATCTCTCCTCCCAAATCCCTGACCACCACTGATCTTTTTACTATCTCATAGTTTTGCCTTTTCTAAAATGTCATGTAGTTGGAATCATACAGTATGCTGCCTTTTAAAATTGGCTTCTTTCACTTGGCAATCTGCATTTAAATTTCCTCCATATATTTTCTTGGCTTGATGGCCTATTTCTTTTTATTACCAAATATTCAATTGTCTAAATGTTATCACAGTTTATTTTTCATTCACCTGAGAAGGACAACTTGGTTGCTTGCAAGTTTTGGTGATAACGAATAAAGCTGCTATAAAAATTCATGTACACATTTTTGTGTGGGCGTAAGTTTTCAACTCATTTGGCTAAATACCTAGGAGCGTGACGTTGGATCATATGGTTAGACTATATTTAGTTTTGTAAGAAACTGCCAAAGTATCTTCCAAAGCAGTTGTACCATTTTGCATTTCCATCAGCCATGAATGAGAGCTTCTGTAGCTCCACACCCTTACCAACATTTGGAGTTGTCAGTGTTATGGATTTTGGCCATTCTAATAGGCGTGTAGTAGGAGCTCATTGTTGTTTTAATTTGCAATTCCCTGCTGACAAAATGCTGTTGAGTATCTTTTTATATATTGACTTGCTATATGTATATCTTCATTGATTAAGTGACTGTTCATATATTCCCCTATTTTCCAATAAATTTTTAACTTTGAAATCATTTTAGATTTCCAGAAAAGTTGCAGAGAAGGAGATTTCCTGTATACGCTCCCCCTAGCTTCCTCTAGTTTTAGCATCTTACATAATCATGGTATGTTTTTCAAGACTAAGAAATTAACATTGGTACAATAATACTGACTAAACTACAGCCTTTATCAGACTTTGCCATTATCTTCAGTAATGTTTTTGTTATTATTGTTCCAAGATCCAATCCAGGTTACATTTTACATTTGGTTATCCTTAGTTTCTTCTGGTCTGAGATAGTTTCTCAGACTTCCCTTGTTTTTTATGCTTGTATTCTTTTTGGTTCAGATCAGTTTGTATGGAGTTGGGTGAAATCAGCAAAAATGGTGGAGAAAGAGTCTCAAAAACTTTTATATTCCATAGAAGCAATAAAAATCTGGCCAAAAAAAAAAAAGTCTGAATCAACTTTTTCAGAACTCTGAATTTAACCTAAAACTTGCATCACTCAGAGAGGCATTAATTCAAAAACCATCTGAATCTCAGTAAGAACAATGAGCTTTGTGACACTTTTAATATGCCCTAGTCCCATCCCTCTTTCTCCAGCTCTATGATTTTCTTGAAAACCAACAGCCTGACAGCCCCTGAAAAGGAAAGAATAGCCTGACAGCCACTAGAAGGAAACAATAAGATTGGAGTTCCTCAGAACCTCATTCCCCCCAAAAATGCCATTATTTGAAGTGTCCTATGGTTCCCTGGAAGAATGTCCATTTGACCTAACTTGGAGCTTGCCCAGTGCAAAAAGAGTTGTAGCTGGGAGCATTTGTCAGAAAAAAAATAATAATTACAGGCAATTGTTTAATTCTGCAGCTGCCTGAGGTGGTGGATAACAATTAGGGCAAACAATAGACTAATTAAAAACCTCAAAAGAAAAAGCTGGGGAATGAGATTCCCATAGGGGCTTTGAAAAGCTCTGACACATTACTGGAAATCTAGAAGGCTAAGCACCAGGCTCGTGCATATTCAAGAAAAATCTGAGAAGGCCCTAAGCTGTCTCTGGTGGATCTTGTGGCTCTGCACAATCAGGAAGTGAAGATCAAGGCTGAATTACTAACTGATTTGCTGAGTGTGGTAAAGAGAGCTCCTGAGCAAAAACAGAGACATTAGGTCGAAACATTTAAGAAAATCTCTGTCTAGTCATTAGCTGACCAGTAAGCTAATGGAGCAGAGATTGCAGAGGCCACGGATGGCAAATAATATCGACTTTACAGTGTCTGGTAGTTTGGAAAAGTCATTAAACAAACCACAGAGTTAGTTTGGAAAAGTCATTAAACAAACAGCTACTATGACAAGCATCAACAACAAAAACCTCAGGAAAGTAGGTAGAATTTTATTTCCAGAGTAATCACATTACATTAAGTATCCAGTTTGAGACAAAAATATATATATAAGATGAGCCAAAAAAACGCACCCCCACCCCCACACACATACAAGAAAAAAGAAAGTATGGACCATAAACAGAATAAACATAAATAAAGCAAACAATATAAACTGTCCCTGAGGAAGCCAAGACAGTAGGCTTACAAGACAAAAACTTTAAGTCAGTTAAAATTTAAAGAGTTCAAATAAATTAATAACCAAATGAAAATGTGAGAACAATGTGTCACCAAAAGCAGAATAACATTAAAGATAAAGAAACTGGCCAGGTGTGGTGGCTTACACCTGTAATCCCAGCACTTTGGGAGGCTGAGATGGGTGGATTACTTGAGTCCAGGAGTTCAAGACCAGCCTGGGCAACATGGTGAGGCCACATCTCTACAAAAGAAATACAAAAATTAACTGAGTGTAGTGGTGCATGCCTGTACTCCCAAGCTACTGGAGGCTGAGGTGGGAGGACCACCTGAGCCTGGGAGGTGGAGGTTGCAGTGAGCTGAAATTGCACCATGGCACTCCAGTCCAGGTGGCAGAGTGAGACCCCATCTCAGAAAACATAAATAAAATCATGAATCAAATCAAAATTCTGGAACATAAAAGTAAAGTAACTGAAATGAAAAATGACTTGAAGGACTCAACAGACTTGAGCAAGAAGAAGAAAGAATTATGGAACTTGATCTAGGTAAATTAAGATTATCTAGTCTGAGTAACAGAGAGAAAAAGGAATTAAGAGAAGTGAAAGTCTCATCAACCTGCGGGACACCAACAAGCATCTCAACATATGCATAGGAGAGTATTAGATGGAAAAGAGAGAGACAAAGGGACAGAAATCATATTTGAAAAATAATGGCCAAAACTTTTCCAAAATTTGATGAAAAGTACTAATCTACATATTCAAGAAGCTCAACAAACTGCAAGTACATGAAATTCAAGTATATTCTGAACTAGTTATATCATATCAAACTGTTGAAAGCCAATGACAGGCAGAGAATCTTGAAAGCATACAAGGGACCCTCAATAAGATTAATAGCTACTTTCTCTTTGGAAACTATAGAGAACAGAAGGCAGTGGGATGGCATATTCAGAGTGTTAAAAAACAAAATGAAACAAAAAAACCTGTCAACCAAGAATTCTACACTCAGCAAAACTACCCTTCAAAAATGATGGAGAAATTCAAAATCCCCACATAAACAAAAACTAAGATAAGTTATTGCTGGCATATATGCTGTACATGAAATGCGGTCCCTCAGGCCAAAATGAAAATATGTGAAGCAGTCTAAATCACTTAGAGAAGTAAAGAGCACCAATAAAGGTAGCTACGCAGGTAAATATAAAAGACACTCCAAAAATTATATTTTGTATATGACACTTTTTTCACCTATCCGATTTAAAAGACAATTACATAAAGCAATAATTATAAATTTGTGTTGATGTAATTTGTGGAATGATAGTAGCACAAAGAAAATGGGGGAGAGAATAGAGTTATATGGAATTGAAGTTTTTATATAATATTAAAATTAAGTTGGTATTAATATAAACTAAATTGTTATTAATTATGTTCATTGTAATCCTAGAATAACCACTAAAAAACTTTAAAATAAATATACATATATGGAAAAATAAGGGAGAATTAAAATTGTACACTAGAAAATATCTATTTAACCCCAAAAACACAATAATGGAGAAATACAAGAATAACAACAACAAAAACTCCATTAGATATAGAAAATACATAGTAAATGGCAACTGTAAATCCTACCCTATCAGTGATTACATTACATGTAAACTGATTAAACATTATAATTAAAAGGCAGAGACTGGGAGAATTAATTTTTTTAATGATCCAGTTATATGCTGTCTACAGGACACACACTATAATTCAAAGACACAAATAGTTTGACACCAGAATGATAAAAAATATACATACAGCGCAAACTGTACCCAACAAGCATCTGAAGCAGCTTTAATAATATCAGACAAAATAGACTTTAAGTCATATATTGTTACTGGAGATAAATAAGAAAACATTATGACGACAGAAGAGTCAGCCCATCAAGAAGATATAACAATTATAAACCTATATGCACATAATGACAGAGCTCCAAAATTCATGGAGCAAAAACTGACAGAACTAAAGGGAGAAATGAACAATTCAATAATAATGGTTAAAGTCTTCAATATCTCACTTTTAATAGTGGATAGAACAAGATGGAAGATCAACAAGAAAATGGAAGACAGGAACAACCCTATATTAAAATATATCTAAAATTTAACAGACATCTACAAAATACTCCACCCAATAGCAACAGAATACACATTCTTCTCAAAGGCACATAGAACATTCTCCAAGATAGAACATATTTTATGCCATAAAAGAAGTCTCAATGGATTTTAAAGGATTAAAATTACATAAAGTCTGTTCTCTGAACTCAATGGAATGATACTGAAAATCAATATTGGGAAGGAAATTCAGGAAGTTCACAAATATGGTAAAATCAAACAACACACTTCTAAATAACCAGTGGGTTAAAGAAGAAAACAAAGGATAAATCAGAAAATATTTTGAAAATATTTTGCTAAAGGAAAACCAAAACACAACATATCAATGCTTATGTGATGCAATAAAAGCTGTGTTTAGAGGGAATATTATAGCTATATTTGCCTATGCTAAAAAAAGAAAAAAATTCTCAAATCAATAACCTAACCTTCTATCCTAGAAAACTAGGAAAAGGTAAGCAAAACCCAAAGCAGGCAGGAGGAAGAAAATAATAAAGATTAGAGAAGAAATAAATGAAATAGAGAACATAAAAATAGAGAAAATTATTGAAACAAAAGTTGGTTCCCTGAAAAGATCAACAAAATTGACAAAACTTTAGTTAGGCCGACCAGGAAAAAACAAAGATAACTCACATTACTAAATCGGAAAAGAAAGAGTGGACATTACTCTTGGCTTTACAAAAATAAAAAGATAAAAAGGAAATACTATAAACAATTGTCTGCCAACAATAACAATAAAAATCTAGATGAAATGGACAAATTTCTCAAAAAACACAAACTACCAACACTAACTGAAGAATCAATAGATTATCTGAACCTATAACAAGAAATGCAATTATTAATCAAATTGGCTTATCAGAATTATCAAATATGCCTCAATATTTTTATTTTTAACTATAATTCTGTGGCCAGTTGTGAAGATTTGCAGGATGCAATATAAAATGCACTGCCCCTCTAGGTAGGGTGAATAATATTCCTAGTTTCCCATGGTTATCAAAATTGAGTACCATGCTATTCGAATTTGTTATAACATTTTGTTATTTTGTTCTCCCAAAAATAAGCAAATAAGCATTTGTAATTCTTTCCCAGGTTTCAGGACTTGAAATAATTCCAGCTGACTGACCAAATGTTTAATCTTCATGAAACCAACAAGATGGTGGCTTTTGGAGTCAGGCCTGGGATAAAATTCTAGCTCTTTTGCTTGCATTGCCTGTGAGACCTAAGACAAGTCTCTGATAATCTATGTCTTCATTTTATGGGACTTTTGGGAATAACATTGCTTTCTTCTAGTATTGTAAAGAATAATTGGGTTAGAATAAGTGCATATTCTTGCCATCCATGTAGAAGGTATTTGTTGATCCCTAATTTATGCCTAGTACCCAGCCAAGTGATACAATTATAAGCAAAACATGGCTCCTACCTGGATATGACAGTGTTGTAATGAAGGTACTTTCAGTAACAATTAATATCCTTTTCTTCATTTCTGGGCTTAAAAGCAGAATTTTAAGTTAAAAGCTATATCTCATTCTGGTTAACAATGAAAATGATGACTATTTTAAAGGTGGTGAGATGTAGATTGATATGATTTTTAGCCTCCCTTTAGAGCAGTTCTTTATCTCTGTGTGTCTCCTGAGTATGGAGGGTTGAAAGAATACTTTAAAAGTTGAGTAAATAGAACAAATTCCTGCACTTAATGAATGAAAACAAAATGTGTAGAGGACTTACACATTTCCTAACAAATTACAGATACTAAATCAGGCTTGCAAAATTCTTACCTGTATGAACTGTTTGGAAAATAATTCACTAACGTATTCCACAGCTCAGAAATTCAACTATAGGAACAAACAATGTTGGTATCCAAAGAACAATGATTAAGCAGTGGTCACAGGATAGAGGATAGACACCTTCCAAATGAAGTGTGACCTGTGGCAGAGTTCAATGGTGCAAAAGGTATGGTAAGATCTTTATGACAGAGAAAATTTAAAGAACTTTCCATCACTGGGGAAAGTCATGCTTAAAAGTAAGTGCCAAATGACAACCTGTCTTGGTGAGCAGCTTTTACAAATCCCACCAACAAAGGCAAGGAAGATAATAAAGTCAATTGGAGTATCCCAGTTTCGATTTGACAACTTCTGGTCATAAGAAAAAGTGTTTTCTTTGGAGGATTTCCAGGTTTTTTAGCTGACATTTGTCCCAACTCTTAATTATATTAATTATATATAGCACCATCTAGTGAAATAACTTAGAATACTTGGGTTTTTAAAAGACAAAATTAAAGAAATGGGTAAAAACATAAATCAATGAAAGTTGTGTTTTTTAATGATGGGATGGGCAAGAATTTGCTTATGTTCTTACCTGAAATGTATTTTTAAATGCTTAGATTATTTAAGGATGCTTTTAATTCAATCAGTCACTTGATATAGTGATCATCTCAAGGTTGGTTTGGCATTACAGGGAGAGAAATGTCAGAGTAAGGAAGGATGGAAAATACTGATTGTGGAGGTAATAATTGGGGATAAACTAAGGGCCTATGAATTCCTGAAAAGAAGAAAATGTACAATGGTGTGCTAGAGCCAGCTGGTATCACTGGAGACAGCCAACTGTGTGCATCTTTCTCCAGCTTCTTGCTCAGTGATGTCTCATTGGTAGCTTCAGGTCAACTGGGGTGAGATTATTTACATAATGGATACTGGCAAATGCTATGAATCACGGCTACCCATCTCCAGAGAAGCAGTTGTTAAACATTTATTAGCACATAGCCAGGACATATCAGCATCTGATCCTCCCAACTGACCACAGTCCTTATAGATAGAGTCCAGATAGAGGGACTGGTGGTGGCCAAGGACCCACTAGCAAAAGATATCTGAGTCTAAATGACACGTGGTTGTTGTGCTAACTAGTGATTGTAAGCTCTTGTCAATATGTCAGAATTGCCCAAACTTATGAAAAAAAAAACAAAAACAGTTCAAGATACTTCATATTTCAGCAAGCAATGGAAAATGTCTCCAGCACCTTTGAGAAGAGATAAATGAGGTGCTGATTATTAGCTGCAGGAGGCTAATGTGGAGGCTGAATGCAGGAAAGGGTGTGGAAGCAGCCAAGTCAGATTGCAGGCAGGGCTTGACCTTCACCAGTGGGGTAGCCTTGGGCAATTTGGACACTGGGCTGTTTCTTCAACTAAAAGTCAAAATGAGACCACTGGGGTTTTCTTTCTTTAATTAATGAAATCTTTTCTTCAAATCACCTCTTACGTATAATATCAATACTCTGTAATAAAGATTAGTGTCTTTTAAAAGACCAGCCCCCTTGTGAGATCCCCAAACTCCTCTAAAACCTCAGAATCCCTTGTAAAAGTCATTGAGTTAAACTGTTTCCAAGAGTCCAATTTCCCATCCAACACTGATATTCTAAGCAAAGAATTGGCTATCAGCTTCACTACCTAATTTCCCCATTTACCCAGAGGCGTGAGCTTCCTCTTTCTCTACCCAATCTAAGGAATTTGGAGAGAGTGAAGACAAAAAGTTGTTTATCTCCATAAATGCCCGCACAGACTCTACTCCAGCTGGGTTTTCAACCTACTAACTTCTGAGCATAGATAGGTGTTCAAGTTATAAGGACTTGATGCTGATGGAAATCATATATGGACAAGATCTCTCCATCCCATTCCACAACTTCACTTGTTTTGAAAGTCCGGATGCATAAGTAGATTATCTATCCTAATTTAAAGTATCCTGATCCTACATGAACCTGCTTTGAAAACTATAATATTCATCAAGAGGTAATGGTCAAGAAGTGTTATATTTTCTTATGCTTTAAAAAATTATTTATAATCAAGAACAGAAAAGATATCTGATCATTTCAGAGCCAAAATCCTCTCTATGGAGAGTCTGTAGCTTTTCCACTTGAAAGTAATTACGATTCTCAGTGACCCAAGATTGTTCAGATAAAGGTAGTATCTCCCCAATCCATAACAATTACTAGGAGGCCACAGGTGGAACTGCATATCACAGAATACACACTGGTGGGTCAGGAGCCCATTCCAATTTCCACAGAGTTAGAAAGAAATTTAGATTAGTAGCCAACATTTAAAAACTGAGAAATAGCACATGAAAATTCAAATTTGTGGCTTTGTGTGGGGAAAACAAACAGAATGTAACAAAATTCAGCCAAATTCCTGCCTGGCAACCATCAGCTGGACTGAGAGCTGCCATCCTTTAGACAGGGCACAGGCCTGCTGTGGGCCATAGTCCCCACGCCGTACATCTCCCAATTTCCCACCCTCAACACCCGCCAACAACATCCATTGGGTAACTTCCCTGTCCCTGCCTGAGTTTGTGCTCCTTGACTTACGGCCACACCAGACTGAGCTACAAGGGACACTGGGCCTTTCTGAGAGAAGGAAACATTTTTAGACATAATACCCTTAGAAGCAATATTTGCTGGGGCCTGAGCCCCGCCTGGGCCCTAAGAGATAAAGATGCTCCTTGCACGCAAGAAGACACTTAACTTATGTGCACACTGAAAACCTGATCTGCCTTGAAGACGAAATGGGAAGTTTGTGGTTGAGCACATTTATTTCTGAACTTAATGACATGGAGAACCACAAGCCTACCCACAGTATCAATTTTTCATAAAAAAGGAGAAAGGCTATTGAGTCAAATGTTCCAAGAGTGGCTGATGCAGGGAATGGTATATTTATAGCTTGGATATACTGACAAGAATGCCTTGCTCAGTGGAGAAAAGTAATAAGAGCTACTATTATTGAACACTTGCTTTGCATTCTTTCTGTTCTCACACTCAATCAGAAGGGTTTTATATTTACAGATAAAGACATCAAAGCTCAGAGGAGCTAGTTAACTTGAGCAAGTCACACAGCTTATTACATGGCAGAACCAGCATCCATTGCACTGGCTGACTGCAAATCCATGCGTTGTCTGCTATGTCATGCTGGCAATTCACATTTAAAATGGCTCTTTGCGCTCTTCGATGCAATTTCTTAAAGATTATTTCCATTGAGCCCTTTTTCAAGTTTATGAGACAGAGGAATCATGATCCACATTTCACATATTAAAAGTTGAAGCACAAAAAATTTAAGTCTTAATAATTAGTAACTAAGAACTAGTACCCAGGTTTTCTAACTTCTAATCAAGAGTTCTTTCCACTTCATAAGATGAAACACCTACTTTGGACTGAGTGTTTGTGTCTTACTCTTCAGATATGTTAGAAGAGTTGTTATGAGTTGTTATGTTATGTTAGAGAGTTGTTATGTTTTTATATTATATAGATGATTTGCATATCTTTTAATGAAAGTTTTTTAATTATTTGAAAACAGGGCTACAAAATTTAAAAAAAATAAAACTTTCATACTATTCTACTCATTAAAATAGCCATGCCTCTTTTAAGGTAGCCAGTAAAATTTGTCTATAACTAAGGTCTACTTATAATTTCAGAGATAAATTTAGTCTTTTGTGGCAAAGCAGTTGACAAGGAAAATAGGTCTTGGTAAAATACTTTTTTGTTTTTCAAAATAGTACAACCTAGTTTAGAAGCAACATAAGTTACCAAAGTGAAGCCACAAACTGGAATTTTTTTAAAGGTGCTATGGGGGTGGGGACAATCAGTGGTTTCAACAGATTGATTTTTAGTGTTGGAGAATACATTTTTCTATGGTTTTACAGGTCAGACATTCCCACAAATAGGGATGTAAAAAAGGCAACCATGAACATTAAAGAAATGAAATAAATTGTTATAATACTCTGGAGAAACACAGTTTCTCTATAGGCAGTTATGCCAGGAGAATGTCTTCTAACTTTCCTTAGAGTGTTTCCACTGAATTCATAGATTTTTCCCAAGTTGGAAGGAGCCATCTGTTCCACCCGCAGATACACATGCCACTTTCTTCTTTCATGTCAACCCTCAGACAACAGATGCCTGAAAGTCCAAATCCAATTTATTCTATAAAAAGGAACAGTTTTTATTCCCCTCATTTGATATGAAGGCAGTGCTTTGAAATCTCTTCCAGAGTGGAGGCAGAGGCTAGAGGTGGGCTGCTCCAGGCTTTGGAGGATGTAACAATCTCATGCAGGGGATCGACACTAAGGAAAACCCACAGGGGCCCTGGAAGCAGAGAGACTAGAAGATGGCAGTATTAGGGTGGGGACAGGAAACAGCAATCTGATCATGAACCCTGCGCTAGGAAGATGGCAGAGAATAGGATGGAACTCCATTTTGGAAGATTCTTACAACGATGATCACTAAAAGAAGAAATTGATAGAACTTGGGCATAGCTTCACAGTGAGTTCTGGAATCTAGAGCTACAATTTCTTCAACATTGTCTATCCTTCCTCCTCTTGTCCCAGAGGTTGAAACAAGGTTGAAACTGCAAGGGGAACTCAAGAAGCTCCCCAACTATAGTCCAGGAATGATTGCAGGAATAGGAAACCAGGCATATCATTGTACTGCAACAGAATCATGAAGCACCAACGGGCGCCGTCTCCCTAAGCTGGCCTGACAAGGACATCGGCTCTGTGCTCAGCTGCAGAGAGCTAAACAGAGTTTGCTTGGGTAGTAGACATACCCCAAGTGCATGGATACAGTCCGTTGTTACATCAGATGTCTCTCACTGCACACACGCTGGAGGCTAGGAATGGTTCCAAGCCCTTCTCCTGTACTAATTCACTCCATCTTCGCCCTATGAATATGAAGTACTACTATTATTCTCATTTTTCAGATGAGAAAACTGAGGCACAGAGAGAATGGGTAACTTGCCTTATAGCTACTCACTAGATAACAAAGCTAGAAAGTGACAAAGCCAGGGTGGGAATCCATTTTGGTAGACAGAATAATGGGCTCCCAAAGATATCTATGACTGAATCCCCAGAATCTAAGAATATGTTACCTTTTATGGCAGGAATAACTTTGCTGATGTGACTAAATTATGGATCTTGAGATGGGAAGAGTATCCTGGATTATTTAGGTGGATCCAATGTAATCACAAGGGTCCTTATAAGAGAAACAAGAAAGTCAGAGTCAGTAACATGAGATGTGATGTCAGAAGCAAGAAGTTGAGTGACAGAAGCAAGGGTTCATGAGTCAAGGAATGAATGCAGATGGTCTCTAGAAGCTGAAAAGGCAAGACAGACTGATTCTGCCATGAAGCCAATAGAAGGAATGCAGCCCTGACAACATCGTGATTTGAAACTTCTCACCTCCAGAACTGTGAGAGAATAAATGTGTGTTGTGTTGTTTTAAGCCACTAAATTTGTGATAATTTGTTACAGCAGCCACAGGAAACTAATAGATGCAAGCAGCCTAACCCCAGAGCCTTTATTCCTAATTATTCAATTATATTATCTTTCCAGTGTTAGATGTTAATATTTCTAGAAAATACTCCATAAAAGGAGTTTCACATTGATTTCAAGATCTTTCTTGTTTAGCCCCATAGTGGCTGGTGTATGTAGGAATTTATTACTATATTAGATTGCTTGTGATGTACACAGATCTGATATTCATCTCATACATGCTAGTGAGACAGTAGCCATTGTTAAAATGTTGAACCTTTTTTTTAGTTGATAAATTGTCCCACAGATCCTTTCTGCTATTCTGGACACCTTGGTCCCTTCCTTGGGACCCCCCAGAACTTCCCACAGTCAAGCCCCTAAAGGGTTAAAGCTGTACAGGGGAAGGGTCCTCCCCATCTCAGCCCCAACTCCGAAGCCTGAGTGCATGCGAACGGTCAGTGGCCACGCCAAAGCAGATATTTAATATTTTGAACAAAACCCTAGGATACATACGAGCTGACTAATAATTGAGGATGCCCTAGAATTTTTACTTATGACTGGAGTTTAATAATATTTTTATCATTAATGAAAGAAAATAAGGCTTTTTAGAAAAATAACTTTCTATAGAGCGCAACAGTTAAACGCTCAGAAGCCCAGATCTTGGCCTCTGAACTCCACACTTGAATCATGATGTCCTCAACTGAAAAGCAGCCACTCCCAACAAGCCATATCAGTGAATACCTCAAAGGTTTGACTTCATTATGTGTCTCTTTTTCAAGTGAAACTATGTGGGCATCACACCCCTTATTTTGTCTTCTTAACTAGGACAAGAAAACTTTAAAATCAGATAAGTACACTGTGTATAAAGTATTATGAAATGTCATTAACAACTTTTTCCTCTGACATCTCTGGCTTCATTGAAAAGGAATTTCACGTCCACTCATGCCTCATATTCTTAGTCTCCACTGAATAATATAACTGGGTGAATCAGTGTTTTCCTCAGAAGATGCATGCTGGGCTATAGCCTGAAACTTTGTTCAACTGATGATAATCCTAAGCTGTGAAAAGAATGCTTTCAGGAAAAACTATTAAGGGAATATGTCACTATCCCTTACTCTCCTAAAGATGTATCATAGAAGGTTATGGTGTGCTGGTAAATAGGATGAAGTACCAGGCTTTGGAGTTATACCAACTTCAGACCATCCCTTGCTTCCCTATTACCAACAGTGTGACCTTCACAAGTTAGCTGACTTCTAAAATCAGTTACTAGAAAATGAAGTAATCATTTTCTTCTTGTACTTTGGTCAAGAAAACTAAATGAAATAATGTATTAACATGCCTACCATAACACAAGTGACCTACAGCCTATCAATCCCTGTTAGTTCACTTCCCAGTGTGTTCATGTGAGACATAAGTGAGAGGCCTAGGTGCTAGCCCAGGACTTTCCAAATTGCTAAATGATGTTTTTAAATGATAAACTATCAAACCCATCTCTCCTTGGTAACTAAGCACGCTTTGATTTATAGTACCAAGCAAAAGGAGTAAAACCCATGCATAGGACAAAGGACTTGTAAAAATGTTTCTTGAACCCAAACTAAGGGCAAGCATGTTTTGCTTGTAAGAAGAGGAGAACTACGCAATGGAGAATTCCAGGCAGAGATAAAGTCAAGTATAATTAAAACCTCCCAAAAGCTGTATCCAGTGGTCATCCTGAAGGTGGAGACCGCCATCCTGCTTTGCCTACTAATCAACCTTCTGCTTCTCCATCAATGATTTTTTTCTATTTTCCATAAGTTCTAGAAAAGGAATTCAGAGGCCCAAGGTTGCCACTTTTGCCACTTCCACGTAAGACTTTTAGAAGGGTGATCATAGCTCTGGGGTTCTGTTTCTTCCTTTCTCCAGGCATGCAACAGGGATAAGATGAAAGAACAGCCGCTTTGCAAAAAGATGGGGAACTGGAACAAGCCACGAACCCCAAAATAGACATGAAGATACAGAGAGTGTATTTTTCTACCCAATAGCCCAAGGGAGAAACTCTTCAATTAATAACACTTTTGATACAAAGCCAGACTGCCCAAGATGACTGCCTAAAAATACACAAAAATCTAGGAAAAACAAGCTCTCCATCCTGGAGGGAATGTCAATGGAAAATAGTTGCTAGGCTTTTCCAGTTACCACTAATAAAAGAAAAATAGGCTCCCCATTATGAATCCAGTGCTGGAGGGCTCGTCAGCTGGTTCTGAGCCAGCTTTGGTATTTTCTGAGTGCGTTACAAATTACAGGAACAAAATGTGGACTTTTCACTCTAACCATGTTCTCTAAGGCCAATTTATTATTAGGTTTACTTCCTAGTGGTCTATAGTTGGAAACGATGTCTTCACGTATGGATAATATTTATAAGCTTTTAAAGCACACACATTATTATTTTGAACAGCAATTATACAATGTGCAGATTTTAAATGAAAGAATTCAGAGAAATTCAAACAGAAATTAATAGGACATGAGTCCCTTCATTATTAAGCATTACAGTATGCATAAATACTTGTTGAACTATGTGATTTTAAAAAAATAAGGACTGAGTAGGAAGTATTAATCTCAAAATGCAACCTACATACATATTCTGCATTTGAATTCCTCACAGAGATGTCTTCAAGGGATCTCTATGCCTCCAGTTATTATTAGGGTAACTACAACAAACATCTGTTAAGAAGGCTTCTGTCCATTTAGTTAGTTGTGCATTGCTTTTCTCTGCTAGCACATCGTGAAGTCTCTTGAAAGTAGGGTCTTACCTTACTCACCTTTGTCCTAATCCTTACTACAGTGTCCAACTTATAGGAGATTTTTAAAAATGTTTGTTGAAGGAATTCCCCTTATGTGAGCTGCAGGTGAAGGCATTTTCCACTGTGTTTCTCATGGAGTCATATAAATATCCATAGAGTTAATTCCCCTTAATGTTATGAGGGAAAAAAGTCTTCTGGGGTGTTCTCTTTCTTTATGTAATAATAGCAATACAGTACACAGTGTTTCCCTTTTCTACTGGGATCTCAGGATGCTCGAAGACAAGTTTTAAGCTTAACTGCTGTATTTCTCATTGCCTAGAATTTCTGATACGAAAACTTCCTTCCTTACTTTCTCTTTTTTGTGGCTCTTTATCTTTTATCCTTGTTTTATGTTAACGTTATTTTAAGCTGCCTCAAATCCTTGATAGAAGAAAGTAGGAACTGAGTAAAAAATAATAAATGAATATAGAACTAAGAAGTTAGCAAAAATTTCTTCCCAATGACTTCTTATATATGTTGCAGAAATATCCTCAAAATGCTATTACATTATATCCATGAATATTTCATAAGTTTCAATAGAAATAAGCAAAGCAAACAGAGGGTGATATCGAGGAAAAGACTATTGGTCTGGAAAACCAGCAGTACAGGTTAAAGTTCAGTCCCTGTCCTTCACTAAGTGCGTGACCTTGAACAAGACACCTACATCTGTGAACTTCAGTCTCCTCATCTCATAAATGGACTTCATTTATTCCTTCACCAGACATTTATTGAGTTCTTACTATACAACAGGGATAGTGGTAGGTGCTACAGATGTCAAGTAAATAAAACAAGAGCCATGCAATCAAGTTAGTGCACAGTCTAGTAAGAGACATAAAAGCGAACAGATTACAGCAAAATGTGATCACAGCCACACATAAGGTACTGGAGCAACAAAGAAGGGAGATGTCTACATCAGTCTGGAGACTTCCAGAGGATTTGAAAGGAGGCAGCGGTTGTGTTGATTTTTAAAGTTGATTGGGAATTAACTAGATGAAAAATGGGGCAGGGCAGGGGAGGGGAAAGAGGGCATTCCAGGACTCAGGAAGCGCACGTGTGAAATCACAGAGACGCAGAACACCATGACAAGCTGGGGGAACTAAAAATTGTTGGAAGATAATAAAATACATGCCCTGTCTACCTCCCAGGGTGATTTTAAGGATCAGTTGAGGGGATGTATACATTGAAAGTGCTTTGTAGACTGTAAAGCAACATACACGTATTCAAATGTTAAAGATTATTATAAGACACTTGTTTTTTTCTCCCTGCAAATTAGAAACATTTGCTGAAGTAAACACTGTTGATGCATTAGCTGTCAGGATACTGTATTATATTTGGAAAACATTTGCCAATGCCTGTTCAGTTTTTGAATTTCCAGTCACATGTGTTTTTTGTTTGAGCAAATGCATCAAGTAATAATGGATTTATTGTTAATTGTGCAACGTTGGAGCTTCAAGGTTTAAGTAATCTCCATTTCATGTTGATTATATTCCATGTTGACTGTAGAAGTTTGCAGTCTTTATTGATTAATGAAAAGTGATAACTGAGCACTATTACCACCTTCTATTGATCAAACTTCTATCAGAGGAAATTCAGGATTCTTCACGTAGACAAGTGTGCCAATAAAAACAAATTTCCTCCGAGAAAAAGGAGGGAAAGAGGTGTGGTTATCTCCACTTAAAACAGCTTTCCAAAGAGCTCCAATGGAGCTCCGATTCAAATACAAACTTCCTTATTTAACACTTCAAAAATGAAATACTTCCTTCCGAGGAGCATTCTCCCATAGTTAGAAAAACCAACAAAAAGCATTTGGGATAGAAAAATTGGGACGGATAACTCATGTTCAAAATTCTTGACATTCATACACTATCAGTCATTGGAAGGTTTGAATCACTATGTTTAAAAAGTGCTTTCACTTTTTCCCTCCTGCCTGTAGGAGGAAGATATGAGACAGAGAAGGATAATAGGATTTTTTTTTTCATGTTGCAAACAATTTCTCTGGGCTCTAACATTTTATATTAAACCCTCAGAAAGAACTGTTGTGTCCTGCCCCTGCTCCTCCTTGCAAGAGAGAAATGCTTCTAGTCTTGGAAGATCTGTATTTGTCAGGAATTTTATTTTGAGTCATGATTAAGCCACTTACTAGCAATATTGGTCATCAAGTTCTCATACAGCACATGGATGAACTAAGTAATGTGTACATTTATGTCCTTTTGTGTAAAGGAAAACTTATCAAAGCTGGACAGGACCTGAAAGGTTATTCTGTATGGCACTACATTCTATGGATGAGAAAATTTAAGAGAAACGTAAACTAATTTGTTTAAAGCCAGGCAGCGAATACATGGCACAGTTGGGATGAGGAGCCTCCAGGGCGGTTCTCCCACACCTACCTCGCTGTGGATAGAGGCTGACATCCAGGGAAAAGGCTTGGGAATTGCAGTTGCATGGGGCGAGTGGCCTCAGGCAAGCAGCCCACCTGCTGCCACTCAATCTCACCACTCCCCGGGGCTGAACAAGTCCCTTCTTCCGAAGACTAGTGTCCACAGGACTGGTCCACAATGCCCCTGAAGCAGGTGGCCCCTGTTAGGTGAAGTGAGTGGTGTTGCAGCTTTGGCAGAGTTCCCAGGCAAGCAACAGCCCCCGCTGTGCCTTGACAAGAGCGGTGGCTGAACCTCCGGACAAAATGACTTGCTTTAGAGACAAGCTGGGAAAATATGATTTGTTGTAGAATTCCTGTTAGTCCAGTCAGCTCCCATCCTCTTGTGAAACCGGATTTGTAGGCACATGCACTGGCCAATGAGTCAGCCCTTAAAAAGTCATTCATAATTTATGTATAAACAAGAATAGCTTTTGTTTCAGCGAATTTGGGAGGTTTTTGTAGTCTGCTTTCTTCCAGTACCATTTTTGAAGAACTGTTCCTGTCTCAAGGCTGTTCCTATAGGCCTATAAATACTTTGATGTTCAGACATCTGGAACTTATATTTGGTGTTGACTAATGAGCATTATTATTTTATTATGTATTTATATATGATCTGAAAGAAATCTGAGGTTACATGCCACATAACTCTGTATACACATTGAACAATGACAAATTCTTTTTACCCATTACACTTATGATTTATTACTTGGGCAGAAGAGGTTCTGAGTCATGCAATTGCCATATAATTGTGTTTTGGAAAATAGTAATGGGATAGAGAGAGTGTAAAATTGCCCTTCATATATATTGTTAAAATAATTTGTAAGTGGACAAAATGGACTCCACAGATACTATTTCTCTCATTTAAAAAATATCAAAGGATAAGCAATATGGCAACAAACCCCTGCTCTCCTTTTGAATGGGTAAAGAAGAGCCTTAGTCTTAGAAATATATGTGGGTATGTTTGAAAGGGTAATAAACAATGCATAATGGATCTGACATCAAAGAACTCCTCTTGGAGAACCAGACCTAGTTCAAAGTCAAATGCTCAATACTCAGTTTGCCTTGGTACCAATAAGCTACAGGTAAACACTGTAAGATCAAAGGGAAAGGTGGGTGTATGGAGGGGTGTGTGATGACATTACTTTCTCAGCAAAGCATTTCCCTCCAGGGACACTGGAGACAGTACCTTGTAACAGCCTCTGTTGTATATTCAGGAATTTATTTTAAAGGAGTGTCAGAGATATTTTAGTCTTTAAGAATTGCAGCTCAAAGACCATTGAACAAGAGGCACACTGAATGTGGCATGCACTGAGGGAAGAGGATACTGGGAAGGAAAGGAATAAATGGGCCCATTATGGGCCATACCAATCCTGCCTGCTTTCTTCTCCCTCCCACAAGCAACATCAGTGTAAATTGGTTTGGCCCATCAGCAGGCCGTCTGGCTCTTCATGGAAGAATGAGTCCTCTGTGCATGCAGGCAGAGCAGTTGCCAACAAAGGCCCATTGCAATGTTTGAAAGCCCGAACTTGCTGCTGAATCAAAGCATTTCCAGAGGCTGAAGCTGTGAAGAGGATAGGCCATTAACAGTGAGAGGAGCTCTGTGCAGCTCCCCTAGAGAAGCTTTAAAATTGACTTATCTGTTTGCTGACAGTTCCCAGTTTCAATGCCACAGTGTGGGCAGTATTCATTTAAAGTCATTGCCCAGAGTTCTGTTAAATCATACTGAACTGCATTTCAGGGTCTTTGTCTAGGAACCAGCTGACTGCATAGCAAAAGAAAAGTAAAAAAGGCCCCAACTGCTCCGACAACAGAAAAGGAAAAAGTCCTGAAAACAAAAAAAAATCAAAACATGCTTTAAAGAATGTCATAGGTAGCTTGATGGGGATGGCATTGAATCTATAAATTACCTTGGGCAGTATGGCCATTTTCACGATATTGATTCTTCCTATCCATGAGCATGGAATGTTCTTCCACTTGTTTGTGTCCTCTTTTATTTCATTCAGCGGTGGTTTGTAGTTCTCCTTGCAGAGGTCCTTCACATCCCTTGTAAATTGGATTCCTAGATATTTTATTCTCTTGGAAGCAATTGTGAATGGGAGTTCACTCATGACTTGGCTGTTATTGGTGTATAGGAATGCTTGCGATTTTTGCACACTGATTTTGTGTCCTGAGACTGCTGAAGTTGCTTATCAGCCTAAGGAGATTTTGAGCTGAGACGATGGAGTTTTCTAGAAATACAATCATGTCATCTGCAAACAGGGACAATTTTAATTCCTCATCCCCATCAAGCTACCAATGACTTTCTTCACAGAATTGGAAAAAAAACTCTTTAAAGGTCATATGGAACCAAAAAAGAGCCCACATTGCCAAGTCAATCCTAAGCCAAAAGAAAAAAGCTGGAGGCATCATGCTACCTGACTTCAAACTATACTACAAGGCTACAGTAACCAAAACAGCATGGTACTGCTACCAAAACAGAGATATAGACCAATGGAACAGAACAGAGCCCTCAGAAATAATACCACACATCTACAACCATCTGATCTTTGACAAACCTGACAAAAACAAGAAATGGGGAAAAGATTCCCTATTTAATA
Organism: Symphalangus syndactylus; assembly: GCF_028878055.3. Lineage (NCBI taxonomy): Eukaryota > Metazoa > Chordata > Mammalia > Primates > Hylobatidae > Symphalangus > Symphalangus syndactylus. The sequence goes on along the minus strand of NC_072425.2, from coordinate 36,536,853 downwards.
AATGGTGCTGGGAAAACTGGCTAGCCATATGTAGAAGGCTGAAACTGGATCCCTTCCTTACACCTTATACAAAAATTAATTCAAAATGGATTAAAGACTTACATGTTAGACCTAAAACCATAAAAACCCTAGAAGAAAACCTAGGCAACACCATTCAGGACACTGGCTTGGGCAAGGACTTCATGTCTAAAACACCAAAAGCAATGGCAACAAAAGCCAAAATTGACAAATGGGATTTAATTAAACTAAAGAGCTTCTGCACAGCAAAAGAAACTACCATCAGAGTGAGCAGGCAACCTAGAGAATGGGAAAAAATTTTTGAAATCTACTCATCTGACAAAGGGCTAATATCCAGAATCTACAAAGAACTTGAAACAAATTTACAGGAAAAAAACAAACAACCCCATCACCAAGTGGGCGAAGGATATAAACAGACACTTCTCAAAATAAGACATTTATGCAGCCAACAGACACATGAAAAAATGCTCATCATCACTGGTTATCAGAGAAATGCAAATCAAAACCACAATGAGATACCATCTCACACTAGTTAGAATGGTGATCATCAAAAAGTCAGGAAACAACAGGTGCTGGAGAGGATGTGGAGAAATAGGAACACTTTTACACTGTTGGTGGGACTGTAAACTAGTTCAACCATTGTGGAAGTCAGTGTGGCGATTCCTCAGGGATCTAGAACTAGAAATACCATTTGACCCAGCAATCCCATTACTGGGTATATACCTAAAGGATGATAAATCATGCTGCTATAAAGACACATGCACACGTATGTTTACTGTGGCACTATTCACAATAGCAAAGACTTGGAACCAACCCACATGTCCAACGATAGACTGGATTAAGAAAATACGGTACATATACACCATGGAATACTATGCAGCCATAAAAAATGATGAGTTCATGTTCTTTGTAGGGACATGGATGAAGCTGGACACCATCATTCTCAGCAAACTATCGAAAGGACAAAAAACCAAACACTGCGTGTTCTCACTCATAGGTGGGAATTGAACAATGAGAACACTTGGACACAGGAAGGGGAACATCACACACCAGGGCCTGTTGTGGGGTTGGGGGAGGGATAACATTAGGAGATACACCAAATGTAAGTGATGAGTTGATGGATGCAGCACACCAACATGGCACATGTATACATATGTAACAAACCTGCACATTGTGCACATGTACCCTAGAACTTAAAGTATAATAAAAAATCTATTTAAAAAGTCATAAAATGAAGCAATATTTTCAGTCTCTTCCCATACACACACCTTTGTGATTGCTTTATTTTATTGTCCATGATAAAGAGATTAAACTTTTACTCAGGAGCCCAAACTTAAGAAGAAATGTTAGCCTTAATTTAAATGAATGCAAAAGCCTGAGATGAAGGGATAAGCTTTTAGACTATGTTTAGATTGCATGAAAATTATATGTCCTATATATTTTACATGTGTCACAATATTTTCCTTTGACTGTCTTCCAATGAATATATTTCTTGTCCAAAGGATTATGCGAGGGTTAGTCGACTAGATGTAAACAAGAACTAGATACACTGAAAGTAAACAGAGCAACAGATTCATGAGAAGCATGAACCAACCTCATTATAAATGATGGAAAATGGATGATGTCAGATGGTGCCACTGATTGCCTTGTACCTCCCCAAAATGTTCTCTTCCAGAAGAGTTATTCATATCCCAGTGCCTAAGCTAGTACCAGCTAAGCAAGTCAGTACAGCAAGTCATCTTCCCTATCACCCTTTCCACTTTACTACAGTATGCCAGGCCTTGGGATTATGCCATATGCTTCCAATCTGGATAGATAAATATGATAAATTTGGAGCTCTAATGAAACTATAACTAAATTCCAACTCCCTCATTCCTGGGCACCTGCCTAGCTCCATAGTTTAACACTCCTGTTTCCATTGTTCTACATTAGCCCTGCCCTTAACATTGTGCTTTTACTTCCCATCATCCACCACTTGACCTGGTTGAATTAGAGTTGCCCAACCCTAGATCTCCCTCCTTCTGGTGAGATATTGGGACCCTACATGACTTTGCTCAGGCCATTTTCATGGGACTATATCCCAGTTCATTTTCCCCAAACTTCGCAGAGCTCCTATGTTGCTGCTTCCCAGTCTCATCCCTAAATAGAGGTCACTGCTTGGATTCCCAGATGCTGGATGGCTTTGGGATGACCCTTCAGTACCAACTGCTTCCAGAAATCACCCTGGAATACTGGACACAGAGCTGCTCTCACCAGATTACTCTTGGCCTCTCTAAAGTCAGTCATGCACCTGGGTCTACCATCAGCACTGGAGAGTGTGTCTCTGCCCAGCCCTGGCTCCTTTCCCCTCTGCATATGTGGTGTTGCCAGCCTTGACTCATGATGCATTAGATAAGAGCCATCCTGAGCAATGACAGTGAATTATCACTGACAAAGAAAACAAGGCTCCCTTAGAATTATTTTCATTGCCCTCATTTCATTGTCAATAATAATGATGATCAGCATGCCAGTCAATCATAAGCCCTGCAAAAGATGAGTCTTCACTTTAAATGAGGAAAGGAAGGCATTACACACATTTTGAGAACGTATTTTACACAAAAAAAATGGGAGAGAAAAAATGTGGAACAAGCTGTCTGACTTAGGGTGGTGGTAAGATGCATTCATTTATTCATTCAAGAGATATTGGCCAGGCATGATGGTTCACACCTGTAATCCCAGGAGTTTGGAAGGCCGAGGTGGGCAGATCATGAGGTCAGGAGATCAAGACCATCCTGGCTAACATGGTGAAACCCCATCTCTACTAAAAATACAAAGAAATTAGCTGGGCGTGGTGGCGGGTGCCTGTAATCCCAGCTACTCGGGAGGCTGAGACAGGAGAATGGCGTGAACCCGGGAGGCGGAATTTGCAGTTAGCCAAGATTACGCCACTGCACTCCAGCCTGGGCGATAGAGCAAGACTCCGCCTCAAGAAAAAAAAAAAAAAAAAGCACGCGAGAGAGCTATTTACTGAGTATTTTCTATGTGCCTGCTCTAAGTACTAGGGATATAGAAATAAAACCATTTAAAACCCCTGCTCTCATGGGACTCACATTCAGAAAACAGCTCTGTGACCCTGTCATTCTACCTTTCTGAACTATGTTTTCCTTATGTGCAAAGTAAGAGCTTTGATATAAAAAGAAGTCTCTTTAAACTCAAACACTCTGTGCTTCTCTAAAAATGCTAGTTAAATATGCACAGACCATGTATCATGCCAACATACAAAACACCTGCCTGAATGGATGTCAAGGAAAGATGGTGATAAAATTCAATTTGAAGCAGTAATATTCACTGAGCACCTACTAGGTGCCAGTAAGAGTGAGAAATACAAAGATGGATGAATTACACATTCGCCATCTCTTAGCACCTCAATGCTTAGTGAGACAGGCAGGCATATAAAATTAATTATGTTTAAAAATTGGTTCTGATAAATTCTACTTCTCCATTATTGGCAACTTACAGACTATACAACAATCAAAGAATATAAAAATAACCAGAAATACAGTCAACCAGAGATTGTCATACTTAATAACTTGGTGAACTTCTTTCAGATGCCTCTGTGCATGTACCCATAAATTCCATGTATATTCTTTTCTTTCAACTGGAAAATACAGATGTTTAAAATACTGCTTTTTCCCTAAGTATATGTCATGGACCTCTTCCCTTGACAATATATGAATTTATATCATCATTTAATTGCTGTAAAATATCCCATTGTTTGTCTATACCATAATATATTTAGCCAGCTCCCTATTGATGGGCATTGTATTCTAATTTTTCTATATTAACAAGAATGCTTCAACAGATATTCTAATGTTCGCTTTCTAAAAATTATTTCTGCCAATACTGCTTTCAAATATCCATAAGTAGAATATGTTTATCAGTGTATATTTACATTTTATATCTTGAATTATTGTTTTCTGCCAAGTCAGTTTCAGTAATCATATAGGAAATTATCTCATTTACCCACACTCATTATCTTTGGTATGTTTTGTTTCTGAACCTGTTTAATCTTTGCCAATCTGATGGGTGAAATACATACTGAGTTTTGTTTTCATTAACTTCTCTTTGACTATCAGTGAAGTTGAAAATCTTCATATATATTCATTGGCTATTAGTATTTCTTTATTTGTAAATTGGCTACTTATGTCCTTTGCCATTACTCTTTTATCTGTATAAACTTTTAAAAACTCATTTGTTAATAGTTATTTCTATATTAGAAATATCACCCCTTGGCCGGGCGCGGTGGCTCACGCTTGTAATCCCAGCACTTTTGGAGGCCGAGGTGGATGGATCACGAGGTCAGGAGATCCAGACCATGGTGAAACCCCGTCTCTACTAAAAAATACAAAAAAAATTAGCCGGCCGTGGTGGCGGGCGCCTGTAGTCCCAGCTACTCGGAGAGGCTGAGGCAGGAGAATGGCGTGAACCCAGGAGGCGGAGCTTGCAGTGAGCCGAGATCGTCCCACTGCACTCCAGCCTGGGTGACAGAGCAAGACTCCGTCTCAAAAAAAAAAAAAAAAAAAAAAAAATATTACCCCTTGTGCTATCACAGGTGCTACAAATATTTTCCAGTGGAGGTTTTACCTTTTAAGATTGTTTTTAGGCCAAGTACGGTGGCTCACACCTGTATTCCCAGCACTTCGGGAGTGGGAGGCCAAGGCATGAGGATCACATGAGCCCAGGAGTTTGAGGCCAGCCTGGGCAACAGAGCAAGACCTGGCCTTTATAAAAAAAAGAAAAAGAAAAAGAAGAAGAAGAGTAAGAGGAAGAGGAGGAAGAGGAGGTGGAGGAAGAAGAGGAAGAGGAAGAAGAAGAAGAAATTGTTTTTAGCTACACAAAAGACTTTCCTTAATTTTTGAAAATTTCAAACGTACCTTAAAAAAGGAGAGAATAATGTAAGTAAACCCCTGCCCCCCGTGCCCATCACCCACCTTCAAAAGTTATTAATTCAGGGACAATGTTGTCTCAGTTTCAAACCTCCTTTCTTCCAACTTTCTGTTCTTTTGAAGCAAATCCCAGACATCCTAATTATTACATCTACAAATACTTCAGTAGGTATTTCTAAAAGATAAAGTCTTCAGAGGTTTCTGTTTTCTAATGTCATCAAATTTTTAAAATCTATTTTATTTTGGATTTTGGTTTTTGGGATATACTCAAGGTCAAATTATTTTTTAAATATATGTATAATTTTTCAGGTATTGTCTTGTTTTTAATATTTAAATATTTAATCTTTTTCATAATTACTGTAGGACAAGAAGCAAGATGAGACATAGTATTATATCCCTATCTCCCAATACCATTTATTAAATATTTTCCCCAACTAAGGTAAAACATTTCCCCCAATTTTTATTATATAAAAAACTTCCAACATACTTAAGATGGCTTCTATATTGATCCACTAGTTTATCAGTGATTTCTCCATCAGTAAATACCATATTGTTTTAATTTATGTTACTTTCTACAAAATTTTAGTAAGTGGTATGATGTTTTTCCTCATTACACCTTTTTCCTAGTTTTTAAGCTATCATATCCTTATTCATCCAAATTAATTTTTTAAATAATTTTGTTCCATTCTCTAAAATCCTGTTGTGCTTTTAACTGGTAATTCATTTGTATTATAGATTAATTTAGGGACAATCATTATTTTCTAAAATTGAATTTTTCTAACCAAAAATAAGTGGCCTCTTCATTTATTCAAGTCTTTGTCAACCAGTAGTGTTCTCCAGGATTCATATAGGTCCTATCATTTCCTTTATAAGTTAGCTAGTTTATGCTTTTTTACTGCTATCATGAATCAAATCTTTTAGAATATTATCGAGTTGATTTTTATATATAAGAAGTAGGTTGAAGATATATAAGAAGTATCTTCAACCTACTTCTTATACATAAATAATAATAGATAAATAGATTAATCGCTGTGCCAACTCTAACTCCTTTTTTTATTTTTTCAATCTATTTCTTTTCTTTCTTTCTTTTTTTAAATTGAGGTCCACTCTATTACCCAGGCTGAGTGCAGTGGTGTAATCACAGCTCACTCTAGCCTCCACCTCCTGACCTCAAGCTTCAGCCTCCCAAGTGGCTGGGACTATAGACACTTGCCACTATGCCTGGATTTTTTTTTTTTTTTTTTAATTTTTTTGTAGAGACAGGGTCTCGTTATGTTGCCCAGGATGGTCTCAAACTCCTGGACTTAAGCAAAGCTCTTCCCAGAGCACTGAGATTACCGGCATGAGCCACCATCCCCAGGCCTCAGTCTCTTTCTAATTGTGATATTCTTGACCTATGGGTTCAAGAGCACGGAGTTTTGAGTACTGTCAAGTGAACAAACAAACCAAAAAAAATGGACCAGGGATAAGGCTATTGTAATTAACTGGACACAGAACATGAGTCAAAAGATTTAGCTCTGCTACCTGGAGAGGGAGAGCCGGACAACAGTAGGTCAATGAGTGCATAAAACAACATTATTTATTATTTATGAAGAAGAAAAGAGAATTCGAGAAGCTTGTCACAGTTAATTCCTCGCTTAAGAAATGCCAACAGTGGAAGGCAGCACTGAAAATGTCGAAGTAGCCCTGAACCTGGGAAAGAGTGAAGGGAAAACAGCCACAGCTCTCCTTCCCATGGCTCATGAATAAATTAGCAGTGGTGGACTATCACTCAATTCCCTTAGTGAAGCAGGACTTCATTATAACCTGCTGTGTTAATGTGACACAGCCAATTCCAGAGCTGGAATAGACGTTAGAACATCTCATTCGAACTCCTTATATTTTTACAGGAGAAAAATAAGGTTTAGAGAAAACAAGAGAGTTGTCCATGGTCACACAGCTAGTTGGCAGCAGACTCAAGCTTTTCTGGATCTAGACTAGTCTGGGTCTCCAGGCATTAAGTGCAGAGTTTTGTTCTTTGTACCGCGCTGCTTCAAAGAATTTAGATTTGAGATTTCAGGGGCTTTAAAAAATTTCTAGCTTAATATTCAGTTTAGTGGGCTAAAATGTTTCTGCTGTATTGCAATACATAGAGCCTTGTGTTTAAAAAGACTACTCTGTATATTACTTATTAATATAACTGAGAGCACCTGAAGAGAAGTTGATTTTCAGACAAAATGCAATTTCAGAGATTTACACATGACTTCTCTTGGGAGAGATGTGAACAAGTACAGGGAGTCTGGGTATAATGTGATCAGGCAGCTCAGTTTTAACAAAAGTGATGCACAGTAGGAACACCACTGAACCCTTTATAAACTCTTTATAAATCACATATTTTATAAAATAAATGAACGCCATAACATATAGTTTATAAAGCATAGGACTCAATAAGCTTTTCATTCTTAATTTGTTTGCAATTATATGTGGCCATTAGGTGAACGGAAGAAGCTTGGTGATAGACTCCTTGGAGCTGACAGGCAATCTCTAGATGTGGTTAATTAGGAATGGGATCAGTGGTCTTTCATGGTAAAATATGATAATTTTGAAAAATAAATGAAAGAAAATTGTTATTACCTATGATTCATTGCATTACCTATGATTCAGACACTGCATAGTATCAATCAACTAAACAGGTGGCAAACCAGAGCCACTCACACTTCCGATAGAATGAACCTAACTCCCTCAAGGCTACTGTGTATGCAGTACCCTGTTCACCAAAGCACTCAGTGATTTGATACAAATCTGTTGAGGTGAAAAGAACTCCTTGGAAATACTCCACTGGGAAATACGTATATGGCTTGATGGCTTTCCAGAATTTCAAAACCACTGATGGCCTATGATTCTGACCTAGAAGCATCTATGCTTAAAAAGATATAGAAAAAAAGGAATGAAACTTAATTTTCCTTCCCAAACTCAACTCCTGACTTGCTATGAAGTCTACCGTTTCTAACATAACTGCAAGTTGTTCACCTGTACATAAAGAATAACCTTACTTTGGGCTAAAATATATTAAGGAATCATTGGCTTTTGTTTTTATTTTTCCAAGAAAGTATAAAAGGAAGCTTAACATGGATTTTGTGTGTATGCTGACTTTCATTAAGTTATATCGCTTTTGCATGAGGTTGCAATAGAGAATTTAAGAGCTGGAAAAGATCACCAATATCATCTCTTCCAGTGGGCTCAACTACTAACCACCAGTGGAGGGAGGTGGTGTACATAGGTAAGGCCTTGAATCCCACAACCATCCACATTTCAAGCAAAGCAACTCTGCTTTAATATTTTATTTGTTTATAACCCCAAGAACATTTTTTTAAAGAAATGGTTCTGTAAGTATAAAAAACTGAATTTGAAATCACTGAATCAGTCCAACACTCTTCTTACAGGAGAAAATACTGACACTAAGAGAGTGAGAGAGGCATGATTTGCCAAATAGTAGGTGAGTGACAGTATCTGGGCTCAAATTGGTATCTCCCATTCCTTGTTCAGGGACTGTCCAGTAGGTCATGCTGCCTGCAGGTAAGGTGTTTAAATGCCTAGGGCCCTAAAGTTATGGCCGAGTTTCTACAGACTGTGGCACAATGGAGTTTCTGTCCCTCCTAGACTCTTCATTATCCTCTGCCATATCCTCTCTAACACATCTAGGAGTTGAGGACATCTTATGGCAAAATAATGCCTCAGAGTTTTGCTCTGAGAAGGTCTCAATATTACCAGGAAGATTGTTTGTCAGAGTAAAGGATCTACAGTAAAAAAATGTGAGGATTCACACTTGGGCTCCCAGTGTAGAACCGGGAAAACATCAGGTTCTCTCCATTCTTGGCTACAAAGGACAGCGGTAAGAGTGAGCCAGGACCCTGGTGCAGGAAGGAGAGGGTACAAAAGGGAAGAATGGAGGAGCGTCAAGGTTAAAGGGACTTGTAGGTGCTCATCTGAAGCAAATCCATCAAACAGGAAAGCAGCCTGAGAATATAGGTAATGGAATGTCCTGTACTATCTTTTGGCCTCCAACTGTGTTTAACACTGAGTTTAAAAATACTACACAACTTTCCAGGTTAAAGACCTTGGTGAGAATTTCACTATGTGACTAAGAAATGTTAACACTTACCTACCCCAAATTTTCCAGTATGTAGATCATCATTATATAATCACATTTGCTTATTGTTTTTACAAGTAATGATTAATAATAATCTTTTTTATTACTTTTCTTTATTACTTTATTACATTTTTTTCATTACTATCATTTTTGTCAGTCCTGTGACTTACTGAGAAAAGAAACATAAGCTGTCTTATAAGAAGATAATAAAGAATATCATCTCTCAGTCCATACAAAAAGGAAGGCCAGGGGAAATATAGCAGACAACTCAAAATCAAATCTTTGTTTCTGTTTTCTAGTCCAGTGAGAATTATCTAGTCTCTACTTTGTTACAGTTTTGAGAGGCAACTATTGTGTCCCTCAAAACATAACAGGGAATGAACCATCATTCTCTGGATTCTACCTCAGAGCCTTAGTCTTCTCAATTACTTTTACTAGTGAAATTTTATTTTATTTATTTATTTTTTTTTTTTTTTGAGACGGAGTCTCGCTCTGTTGCCCAGGCTGGAGTGCAGTGGCGCAATCTCAGCTCACTGCAAGCTCCGCCTCCCAGGTTCATGCCATTCTCCTGCCTCAGCCTCTCCGAGTAGCTGGGACTACAGGCGCCCGCCACCATGCCCGGATAGTTTTTTGTATTTTTAGTAGAGACGGGGTTTCACCGTGGTCTCGATCTCCTGACCTCGTGATCCGCCCGCCTCGGCCTCCCAAAGTGCTGGGATTACAAGCGTGAGCCACCTTGCCCAGCCTAGTAGTGAGATTTTAATATTTATTTCTTTCTTTTGAGACAGAGTCTCACTCTGTCTCACAGGCTGGTGTGCAATGGCGCGATCTCAGCTCACTGCAATCTCTGCCTCCCAAGTTCGAACGATTCTCCTGCCTCAGCCTCCTGAGTAGGATTACAGGCACCTGTCACTACACCCAGCTAATTTTTGTACTTTATTTATTTCATTCTCATACACAGAATATTATAATACTGTGATGGTGGCATGTAAACCACTTATAAGCCCAGCATATAATTCAACAAACAAAAGCATTAAAAAGAACTATAGCTATAAAAATCCTATTGAATATACAACATAAAAAGAGGTAAGCCCTGTATCAGTAGCATCAAGTGAGGGAAGGAGAATAAAAGTGTAGAGTTTGCCTATGCAATCAAAGTTAAGTTATGAGCTTAAAATAGGCTGTAATAACTATAAGAGGTTCAAAGCAAAATTCACGGTAACCATAAAGGAAAAACCTACAGGAGATACAAAAAAAATAAAGAAAGAAGAATCAGAGCATATCACCGCAAAAAAATTAAACCACTAAGAAAAACAGCAAGAGACGAAAAGAAAAATAAGAGAACTACAAAATAGAAAACAATCAACAAAATGGCAATAGAATTTAGCTATCAATAATACTTCAAATGTAAGTGGATTAAACTCATCAATCAAAAGACAAGAGTGTCTGAATGGATAAAAAAAATTCCAACTATAAGGTGTCTATAAGATACTCACTTCAAATTTAAGGACACACAAAGGCTGAAAGTGAAGGAATAGAAAAAGATATTCCATGCAAATGGTAACCTAAAAGAGTAAAGATTGGCTGTATTATATCAGATAAATAGATTTCAAGTCAAAATATTTCAAAAGAGACAAGGAATGTTATTATATTATGATAAAAGGGTCAATGTAACAATGATAAATATATATTCACCCAACATCAAAGTACCTAAATATTTAAAGGAAACACTGATGGATCTGAAGTTGAAATAGACAACAATGCAATAACTGTACAAGACTTTGATACCCCCATTTCAATAACAGATAGATCATCCAGACAAAAAATCAACAAGGAAGTAATAGGCTTGGACAACACTACAGACCAAATGGACCTAAGAAACACAGGCAGAACATCTCCCCAGCAACAGCAGAATATAATTTCTTCTCAAGCACCCAGGGAACATTCTCCAGACAGATCACATGCTAAGTCACAAAACAAGTCTCAATAAATTTCAAGGGATTAAAATCATCCCAAATATATTTTCAAACCAAAATAGAATGAAACTAGATATTAATAACGTAAGGAAAATAGAAAAATTCACCAATACGTGAAAATTAAAGAACACAGTTATGAACAACCATTGACTAAAATAAGAAATAAAAAGAGAAATGAGAAAATGTTTTGAGACAATTGGAAACACAACCTTGAAAACCGTATGGGACGCAGCAATTGCAGTAGTAAGAGGGACATATACAGTGATAAACACTGCTTGTTTTTTAAAAAAAAAAAAAAAAAAAAGGAAGATTTCAAATAAGCTACCTAACTTTGTACCTTTAAGCACTAGTAAGAGAACAAACTAAATTTAGCCAAAGGAAAGAAATGATAAAAATTAGAGCAGAAATAATGAGTAGAACATAGAAAAACAGTAGAAAAAATCTACAAAACAGAGTAGTTTTCTTTAAAGATAAAACAATGACGACCTTTAGCTAGACTAATTTTTTTTAAAAAGAGAAGATTCAAATACAATTAGAAATATAAAAGAAGACATTACAATTGATTCCACAAAAATAAAAAGACCATAAGGGATTATTATGAGCAATTACATGCCAATAAATCAGATGGGCTAAATGCAACGGATAAATTCATAGAAACATACAACCCACCGGGATTGAATCAAGAATTATCAATAGCTTGAACAGTACAAAAACAATCAAGAAGATAGAATCAGTAATTGAAGACTACCCAACAAAGTAAAGTCTAGAACCAAATGGCTTCACGGTGAATTCTATCAAACATTTAAAGAAGAATTAATAGCAATCCTTTTACAACTCCTCTGAAAAACAGAAGAGAGCACACTTCTGAACTTATGTTAAGAGGCCAGCATCACTCTGATATGAAAGCCAGACAAAGACACCACATGAAAAAAAACTATAGTTCAACATCTCTGATAATCATAGATGCAAAAGTCCTCAGGAAAATACTAGCAAACTGAATTTAATAGCACATTAAAAGGATAATACATCTTAATTAATTAATGGGATGCAAGGATGGGTCAATATGCAAATCAATAAATGTGCTACATCACATTATTGAAAATGAATAAAATAATGAAGAATAAAAATCATGATTATCTCAATAAATGCAGAAAAAGCATTTGACAAAATTCAACATCTTTTCATGATAAAAACTCTTCACAAATTAGGTAAAGAAGGAATACACTTCAATACCATAAATATGACAAACACACAGCTAACATCAAATTCAATGATGAAGAAATGAAAACTTTTCCTCTAAGATTAGAAACAAGGAAAGTGTGCCTACTCTCACCACTTCTATTCAACATATTATTGGAAGCCCTAGCCAGAGCATTTAGACAAGAAATAAAAGGCATCCAAATAAGAAACAAAGTAGTAAAATTATCTCTGAAGATGGCACGATGACCCTAAAGTCTTCATTAAAGAAACTGTTAGAACTAGTAATTCAGTAAAGTTGCAGGATACAAAATCAATATACAAAACTCAGTAGCATTTCTTTATGCTAATGATAAACTATCCAAAACAATTAAAACAAAAAAATCTCATTTATGATAGCATCAAAAAGAATAAATACTTAGGAATAAATTTAACCAAGGAGGTGAAATCTCTATACACTGAAAGCTATAAAATATTGATGAAAGAAATTAGAGAAGACAGAAAAAATGAATAGAAAGATGTCTCACGTTCATAGATTGGAATAATTAATAGTCAAAATATCCATACTACTCAAGGTGATCAACAGATGCAATCCCTGTAAAAATGCCAAAAACATTTCTAAAAACATGGAAATAAGAATCATATCATTCATGTAGAACTATGAGGCTTTGAATAGCTAAAGCAATCTTGAGCAAGAATAATAAAGCAGCAGACTGCTGATTTCAAAATATGAAGCTACAGTAGTCAAAATGGTATGGTATTGGCATAAAAAACAGAATAGAGAGCCCAGAAATAAATCCACACATTTACAGTAAACTGATCATGGTCAAGGGGGGGCAAGCATACACAATAGAAAAAGGATAGTCTCTTCAATAAATGGCTTTGGGAAAACAATATTTGTATGCTAAAGAATGTAATTGAACCCTTATCTTATACTTATCCAAAAATTAACTCCAAATGCATTAAAGGCTGAAATGTAAGACCCAAACCTCTAAAATTCTTAGAAGAAAACAAAGAGGAAAACTTACTGACATTGGCATTGGCAATGATTACTTGGATATGACTGGTGACAAAAGCAAAAATACACAAATGTGATTATGTCAAACTATAAATCTTTTGCACAGCAAAGGAAACAATCAGCAAAGTGAAAAGGTAAACAACAGAAGGAGCATAAATATTTGCAAATTATGTGCCTGCAAAATGCATAAGAACCCTTACCACTCAATAGCAAAGAAACAAGTGATCTGATTTAAAAATGAACAAAAGATCTGAATAGACATTTCTCCGGAGATGACATACAAATGGTTAACAGGTACACATGATAAGGTGCTCAACATCACTCAGCATCAGAGAAATGCAAATCAAAACCAAAATGAGACATTACCTAACACTTGTTAGGATGGCTATGATCAAAAAGACAAAGTGAACAAGTGTTTGCCAGGATGTGGAGAGAAGGGGATTCTTGTACACTGTTGGTAGGAATATAAATTGGTATAGCTACTATGGATACAGTATGGATGTTCCTCAAATAATTAAAATTAGATCTAACATATGATCCAACAATCTCCTTTCTTGGGTGTACACTCAAAAGAATGTGAAACCAGTACCTTGAAGAGCTGTCTGCACTCCCACTTTAATTGCAGCAGTAATACAATGACAAAGAAATGGAAACAACCTAAATGTCCACCAAGAGATGAATGGATAAAGAAAATGTGTATATATAACACATATATTATATACATTATATATAACACATATATTATATACATTATATATAAAATATATATTATATATTACATAAAGTACAATATATATTACATAAAATATAATATATATTATATATATTATATATTATATACAATATATTATATATTTTATATATTATATGTGTGTTATATATAATGTATATAATATATGTGCTATATATAATGTACATTATATATACACATTTTCTTATCCATTCATCTCTTGGATATATTATATATATTTATATATAAAATATAAATATATATAATATATAAATTATATATTATATAAAATATAAATATATATAATATATATTATATACATACACACACACAAGAATATTATTTAGCCTTGAAAATGAAGATCCTACCATTTACTGCAACATGGATGAATTTGGAAGACATTATGCTAGTTGAAGTAAGCTAGACACAGAAGAACAAATACTACATGATCTCACTTATATCAAGAATCTAAAATAGTCAAACTCAGAAGCAGAGAGTAGAATGGTGGTTTTCAGGGCCTGGAGGTAGGGGAAACTGGAGAGATGTTGGTCAAAGTATACATAGTTTCAGTTATGCAAGACAACTAAATCCTAGAGAACTACTATGCAGCGGAGTGCATATAGCTAACAATATTGTATTATAGGCTGAAAATTATGTTTTACGTTAAGTTCTTATCACACACAAATAAAAAGAGACCAGAGAGATAAAACTTTAGAGATGATGGTTATGTTAATGTTTATCGTAATGATTTTGCAGGTGTGTATGTACTTATCTTCAAACTCATTAAAGTGTATATATTAAATATGTACAGATTTGTGTACATCAATCATACCTGAATTAAGAGAAAAAGGTCTCAGCTGCACAGAAGTCAGTCTGATCAAGATTCTAACTCCCACTTTTATCAGCTGTGGTCCCTCATACACCAATGGTGATGACCCCAGAATCCCACAGATAGACGATGACCATTTCACAAGCACTCCACCAGGGTCACAGGAGAACAAGAGGCTCAAGATGCTGTGAGCCTGAGGACTTAGTGGCTGTTCTTCAAATATCCTAGGGATACAGACAATTTAAGAGGGCTCCTTATTTAGGGCTCTGAAAACCTCTTACCAAATGTGAGCCATGCTGGATGTTTGAGATGGAATAAAAGGAGTGGATGTGGGACTATGGGACACAGCCAAATTCCCAAGAAGGGAGCCAGAGCTGTGGCTGAGACCCAACCCTTGCCAGTGGAATTCAACGGCCAGTGGTTGAGCAATGCTTTCTTGGCTTATTCAAAAAGGTGGTCAAAGCTTGGTGCCAAAGTACCACTGTCAGCACCAACATCTTTACTACGGTGCATTATTCACCTACTCCAGCTAGACCCTATTCAAAGCACACACTTTATACACAGAAACCCGTGAGGCGTGTATCATTTCCTCCATTTCACAGAGGAGGAGACTGAGCCCCTGAGAGTCTAGGTGAATTGCCCTACATCACGCAGCTATTAAGGGCAGCCCAGTACTCTCCAAGGGATGAAAACTGTGAATTGATAGACACACCCAGAGCCTCCACCAGCAGCCATAAAGTTTGCAGCCGAGACAAAGTAAGTTATTTAACTGATTTTATAGCAGTTCTGCCTTGCTTCTCTTATACTAACAACTGGGCATTGTCCTCTTTGTGTAGCTGTAAGGGCTGTTACATGGTAAAGCAATTAATTATTTGCCTTTTGATATTTTCTCTTTGCTCTAGGAAGCCAAAATTGTTTTCTTTTTTTTTTCAGTTCCACCTGTAAAGGAAATGTATGAAAAATTAGTTCTACTAGGTAACTCTATGATCCCTAGACCGTAAAAAAGAAATTTATCTGGAATTTGCAAAATCTAGCATAATGTTTTACTATAGAACTAATGTGTCATCATTGGATCTAATCTGGCTGCCATTTATTTCTCTTCAGAGAAGCACACTTGTTTCTTGTTCTTGGTGAAATATGTCTTAAATTCTGAACGTACTGTGCTGTGTTGCATTCATCATTACATAGCTACAGGGAATGAAAATGAAAACAACCAATTTTCTTAATTAAAGAGTTCTAGTAAGACAAGCATTGCTCTATTCACCACTTTTCATTTGTCTTGGCAAATAGTAACGACAATAATAATAATACTTTGAATTTAGACAGTTCCTTTCTTCCAAGAAGTTCAAAGCTCTAATGTGTCATGAGAACAGACAGGTAGTAGTAAACTTGGAAAGGAGAAATAAACGTTATGTGTGCCATATTAAAACACAAAAACAAAACCACAATTTATTTGATGAATATTTTTTCTTCAGACGGACGCAGTATGGTGTAAGAAAGAAAAAGAAAAACACATAGAACTTAGATGCAGATGTGTGTGAACCTCAGCCCTGCCACAAACTAGCTGGGGGTCCACCCTTAAACAACTTTCAGCCTTGCTAAGTCTCAAGATTCTCACCTGTAACAGAAATAGTGAGTATCTGTCTCATATGATTATCATTATGATAAAGTAAGTTATGTAAGGCACTTTATAGGTCACCAAGTCTCATAGCACAAATCTTAAATTATTGTTTTCTTACAATGCAAGTAGAAAAAGTTTCAAGCAAGCTAACTTGCATAGGTGCACATCATCCCATCATTCTCCACAACCCATCCTCAGCTTTTATTCTCCAACTCTTGCACTAGTACCTGGAATGTTCATCAATCTTTATTGAATTGGGATGAATTGAATCATATTAAATTTATATTCTTTACACAGATTCATAAAAACAACAGATATGGCAATATGATGTCCCATACCTTTTAATTCTAGGAGATCAGCTTTATAACCCACATGAACAGAGGCAGCTCCAAATTGACTTAAGAATAAGCATGTAGGAGGCTAAAAATTCTTCAAATGTCTTTAGAATTCAATAGAACACTTGCTTTTAAATTCAATTAATTGAGAATCTTTAATGTTTTTAAGATATATGTTAATCATTCAAGAAAAAATAGGAATTTCAAAATAAACAGAAGTTGATACTTATTTTCCCAACTCCCAAATACTTTTAGGCTATCAAACTCTCATCCCTTTGGGGAAAAAAAAGAGTTTTGCAACAGAATTTCACAAGGGAAAATAATCACCTGCAAGTGTACATTATATTACCACTAAAAAGGGCTTCCACATCTCCTGTTTTGTTCTGTTTCGTTTTGTTTTGTTTTGTTTGAAACCAAGTCTTGCTGTATCGCCCAGGCTGGAGTGCTGTGGCGCAATCTCGGCTCACTGCAACCTCAGCCTCCCGGGCTCAAGTGATTCTTGTGCCTCAGCCTCCCAAGTAGCTGGGATTACAGGTACCTGCCACCACGCCCAGCTAATTTTTGTATTTTTAGTAGACACATTTTAGTTTCACCACGTTGGCCAGGCTGGTCCTGAATTCCTGATCTAAGGTGACCCACCCACCCTGGCCTCCCAAAGTTCTGGGATTACAGATGTAAGCCACCATACTGGCCTTCCACATCTCTTATCTAATTTGATCCTCATAGTAGTTTCCCATTCTACAGATGATGAGACTGAGTCATAGACCAATTATGTGACTTGATCATAAGCAATGAGGTTAGGACTGAAAACACAGTTCTTCACTGCCTGAAAATGACAATAACTCCAGGAATAGAAAAGTACCATGAAAGTACCCTCAGCTTTAAGCATTAGACCGATAAATAAATGATTACTTTGGCTGACTATATGAACAAAGTAAGAGTGGCTTCACCAACACTGCCAACAAAAACTGAATAGCACAGCCAGCCTTTTGAACTTGGCCTACTCAGTACCTCAGACAAAGTCTGGATGTAGGTTTAATAGTTATGGGTTGGTGGTGGAGGTTGATTGGGTTTTTTGGTTTGGTTTGGTTTTGATTTTGTTTTGCGGATTTGATTTTCTTTTCCCTAAAACTGAACTAATAATTATTTGACTAACTGACCAAATGAACTAGCTGTTGTGGCATCAAAAAGACATAACCTAAAAATAGAAAAGGAAAGAAAGAAATAGAACAAGAAATAATGAGGTTAAGATGAAAATATAATAGACATTAAAATCAGACAGCAAAAAAGAAACAATAAGGAAATAAAGCACATGGATATTGCCCCTAACATAAGTATGTACTCCTAGAAAGCTGAAAAAAAGATAATTTTTAAAGTATTTTATCACTTTTATACTTTTTACTTAATTGTTTTTGTTTCTTTGGGGAGGGGAAACAATGATAAAATGGAAAATAAATTTTACATAATCACCCAAGTTGCTGATATAAAATATATTACTTATTTTATATTTAAACATTTCTAAATGACTTTAGGACGGATTACATATACTTTTTCCAAGTCCTTGATGAAAAGAGTAACTGCTTTGTGATTTATCTTTGTGTAAGTACAGTCTTCCACGGAGCAGGTTTTTTTAGAATAAAATTCAGGCTGGTAGCAAATCCTTCCTGGGCTTCCCTCTGGCTCCTAGCATATTTCTCTGTGCAATGTCACAGAAAGAGCCAGGCTGGAATAAGCGGCTCTCTCTTCCAAAGAAGCACTTATAAAAGCATACATACAACATGGACCATCATGACTATCATCAGCCTTCCTACAAAAGATGCAAAACTTCCTTATAGAAAAATCTACCACACATTGAGAGCTTTGTGTTAGTCAGATACAATGCAAAGTCCTGAATATGATTTTTATTTTTATATAACCTTACAACAACCGCTGTGACTAAGTATTCACATTCTCACTTGACAGTGGGGGAAATTGAAACTAAAAGAAGTTCAGTAAGCAGCCTGTGATCAAAGCGCACACAAGTGCTGGAATTTGGATATAAACCCAAGTGTTCTAAGTTCCAAAGCCATTTTGGATGTGGCCACTGCTTTAGAAGCAAAGAGCATGGTCATGCCACTGTCATCTGCAGGCACACCACCAGGGCCAAAGTCCAACAATCCCGGATGTCAATTTTCACGGAATTGGACTTGATCCTAGGAGAGAGTTTAGTGAGTTCCAAAGAATGGCAGATTAGCATGTACTTCAGAATAGTCATCTACTTTGTAATCACTCTCCCAGCATCATTTGAACGTCACTCCCTTCTCTATTTCTGCCTTTAGTTTTTATACTGAGAGGCTAAACCAAAATATACTGTATTACCTTGCAGGGAGGCAGTGTGGGAAGGCAGTAAGAACATGCACTCACTCTGTGGAAAGTAATAAGAATAACAACAGTAACTAGCTGTGAGGCATTGTGCTGGGGCGTCATTGATGCATTCTCTTGTAATCTTCAGCTATTCTATGGTGTATTTATCATCTCCTCACATAACAGATTAGGACCTTGAGCACGGAGGAACTTCCGGAGTTTGGCTCCAGGTTCCTTCACTCATTCCCCGAATGACCTTGAGTAGCTTGGTCAAGCTACTCAGCTTCCTGAAGTCTCAGTTTATCATCTATACCAAACTCATGGAACTATTGCAAATATATATAGTAATCCTGACACACAAAGGCTGTTTGTCTTACTCTGTTCAATATATCTTTTCAACATCTAACAGAGTGCCTTAAAGTAGTAGTGAGATAGGAGACCACTAGGACTTTTTTTCCTGGTCCAGACAGGATGAAGTGGAAAAAACCGCCAGAACCAGCAGGTGGCGCTGAAAGAGATTGCTAGTTGCCCTCATTGCTTATTTGCATAATATATTCCCACCAGTGCCATGACAGTTTACAAATGCCATGGCAATGACCCGAAGGTTACCTCCTGTTTCCATGACAATGACTTGAAAGTTACTACTCCTCTTCTAGAAAGTTCTGCATAAACGACTCCTTGATTTGCATGTAATTAAAAATTAGTATAAATCCAGCTAGCCAATAGCACGAGTGCTAACTCTGGGCACATGGCCTTGAGTTAGCCATTATCCACAAAGAGCAACTCCAATTCAATAAGAGATTGCTGTCTAACACCACTGGCTTGCCCTTTGGTTCTTTCCTGGGCAAGCCAAGAACCCTCCGCAGCTAAGCCCCAGTATTGGAGCTCACTTGCCTGCCTGCATCAGCAAAATTTGGTTATAGCTTAATTTGGTGTTGATATAGAGATTAGTTGATAGAAAGATGGAATGGTGTTGAAAGGATGATATGAAATGAACATTTGTGGATTAAATTCTCAGGAAGCAGGAGAGCCTGTCAGGCGTGTTGAAGAAGGAGCCCTGTCAACTGTGGCGCTCATCTTCTCTGCCTTCAGCCTGCTTATCTGAGATCTGAATTTAACTGCAGGTTGTTGGAGATAGGAGAGAGGAAGATGGAAGTGCTCCTCCCCCACTGACTTCCCTCCATTGGCTAAAAGTGTAAAACTCCTCCATTGTATGACCCCATTATGCTTTCTCCCCTTCGTGTAGTAACATGACCTGCAAAACCTGATGTGTTGTCCATTCCAGACCAATAGCTTTCTATGCCTCAAACCCCCCTTGATCTTTCAAACCTCTGTTGATTCCACTCCCTCACTTAGAATGTCCTTCCACCATTTCTTCTTGCCAAACTTCCAGATCCTCCGAGAAGAACTCAAATGGCATTTCTTTTCAGGACCTTCTTAGATTTTAGCACAGTTAACGAGATCAACCCAGCACAGTCTACCTGGTGTCACACTAGATATAAATGTATGCCCCATACAACACACTCAAGGAAGTAATTTTGCCTCATTCCTCTCTGTATCCACAGCAGATGCCCCAGAGTCTGGCCCAGGATACTTCTTGTACAGCTGAAAAAAAATAAAATGGGGTGTGATCAGAGTTCCCTTATCCTTGACCTCCGCAGTAGACCATAAAGCAAGTGTATGTTCCCCAGGGGACTGCCTTTATCCTCGTCTCCCTTTCAATTTCTGCTTTGAGTATTAACAAACTCAACACGGCTGTGGTTTGCCTTCCACGGCAATGGAAACTAGATTGGGTTAGAATCGTTTTAATAGTGAAAATAGGAAGAATACTGGTGAGTCATCCTCCTTAGTCACCATGGGGCCAAAGTTTAGGACAAACCAAGAGGGAACTCTGCCCTTAACTACATCTGAAATGGAAAATGTCCACTGGCTCTCACCCCCAACATCCTTTACCATGATTCTTGGACTGGGTTTCATAGGAAGTGTTGTAGAGCTGTTTTCCATTGGCACCAAGGTGAAGCATGGGTGGAATGTACCACAGTGACGAAAAGGCAAGCAGTGAGGGTGCAACACAAGGTCCTAGAGTCACAGCCCTATTGTCAGCTGTCTTTTCCTGGTGTTTCTGCGGCCTGTCTCTAAAGGTACCAAATGCTTAGAAGGCAGAATTGTAACCACCAACATTATTGTATACACATATCTGTCCCCTTTCTCCCTGCAACAAGAGCAGAGAAACTCTAAAATTAAGACAAACAAATTGGTAGTCTCTCATGAGTCAACATGTATTTATTGAGGCCTATTATGAGCCAGGAGTTAGGCATAGAGGACACCATGGTAAGCAAATATATCCATAGCCCCTACCATCATGGCAAATAACATTGGCATGAGTAGCATGAACCCTGGAACCAAATCGCCCATCTGACCTGATTATCAACTCTGCCATCTGTAATCCACATAACCTTGAATAAATGGATTAACCTCTCTATGCTTCAGTTTCCTCATCTGTAAAATGGGAAGGATAATAATAAATATCTACCTTTTAGAGTTATTATAAACACTAAATAACACATGTAAAGCTCCTGAAAAATAGTAAACTCTCAGTAAATTTTAGTCATTTACATTTTAGTGAAGGACACAAACATTAACCAAAATGACATCGAAAGAAACCAACATGATTATAAATGAGCTACAAGTGGTATGATAGTGAAGGTGAACACTAGGCATGCCTATATGAGACTAGTGATCAAAGAAGGCTTCCCTGGGGAAGTATATTGAAAAGGTGGGGTAGGAGTTGTTTAAGGCAGAAGCTCTGTGGTGAAGAATACAGAGCACATTCCAGAAACTGGAAATGCAGCGGAGCATCTCCCACAAGGTTTAAGGAGCCTGCTCCAACATGACATGAACAGATGAGCTCACATTGGATGGAAAGAGCACCCACACAGCACACTCAGAGGGAGTCTGCAAAGGATGCACTGTTGGCCCAGGTGCAGGTCTCCATGCTCCTCTACAACACAGGGCCCAATTTTCCACCCTGGACTCTGAGTGGTTTGGAATTATCACTGGAACCCTTGCGCAAAAACTGTTCAATGCTATTTTAGTGTGTTAGAGTATCTGTATGTGTTTCACAGAGTAAGAGAAAGGCAGGCACCTGAGTAAGGAGGAAATAGTCTAATCTCACTCTCCCTGCCCATAATTGGCCACTTCTTGCCTATGGCCATCACTTTCCCTATGGGCCCCTGAGGGAGAGACTCACTCACAGACAACTCTACTCCAGTGTGTTATGGGACTTGAGGAGGCCATTTTCCCCTTTGAGAATTGAGTTTTGAGGCCTGGCCCAGTAACTCACACCCATAATCCCAGCACTTCAGGAGGCTAAGGCAGGAGGATTGCTTGAGGACAGGAGTTCAAGACCAGCCTCGGCAACATAGTGTGGCCCTGTATTTACTAAAAATAAAAAAAAAAAATAGCCAGACATGATGGCACATGCCTGTAGTACCACATACTCCTGAGGCTAAGGCAGGAGGATGGCTTGAACCCAGAAACGGTGACTGCAGTGAGCTGTGATTGCACCACTGCATCCCAGCCTGGGTGGACAGAGCAAGACCCTGTCTCAAAAAAAGGAAATAATAAGAAGAAGAATTGAATCAGGTAAAGTCAAATACCTTGTGTAAAGCCCCAGTTCCATTCACTATTCGTGACACAGCCCACTGTCCCATTTTTCTACCTTTTCTGCTTTACATTCACAGATCGCCAGATGTGGAAACACCTTCATTTTACTTAGTGGATATGAGGTGAATAACATGCCAAGATTGGAAGAGGGAGAGGAGGAGAGAGAGTCTGGGCTCCTAATCAGGATGGATCAGCTGACGTCCTGTGCAAAATTAAAATGCGAGACCCTTTTCTTAAAAAGTCAAGAATTTCAAGATGGCAAAAACACAGCATTCAGTCAAACACAGAGCCCTCTGAGCACAGGCTCAGTGTAACTGCAGGGTCACACACCCATGCACCCTCCTGGCTCTGGATCTAATGCCCTTTCCTCTGTTACCTGCTGACTTCTCCTTTCTCCTCGTTCCCATTCCCAGCCTCCATAAATTCTAAGTAACAAAGAAATAAATACTATATTTAAGTTTGAAAGACTGATTGGATTTATGAGAGAAAACTATGCAATCTCTGGGGAAAAAAATGAAAAAGAAGAACATCATCTCTTTTAATTTTTTTTTTTTTTACCCTCTTCAAAGTTCTCCTTACTTCTAAGAAACTGCCATGTGAGCAGAAAAAAAAGGCCAGGACACAAAATTCAGTAGGTTGGAGATTTGGGAGTAAATCACACATTGAATTTTCTAAATAAAAGTCAGCATGTCCCTATGTGAACAACAGAGAATACCCCAGGCCCCAGAGAACAGCTCTGGACAGTTCCTATTTCTGGATTCTTGAGTGGGTTACTAATAAAGACCATCCACATTCAACAAGACAAAGTGAGATGGGGCAATGCAAAGCCCTGCCATTGGGTAGGTCACAGCCCTGATGGAACCAGCTGAGCAGAAAAAGGCCAGGTTGAGATGGGCCGGTTGACATGATGCTTGTCACGGGACAAAGGTCTCATAGGCCTGGCAAATAAAGGTACCACAGCTGGCTATATCAACAAAGGTATAAAGGCCAGGGCATAGAAGGTAAAATTCTGTTCTATGTGAGCATTAAGAATGCGGAGCTGTGGGTAGGATGTTCTCTGCTTTAAGTCCTTCACCATAACTGGTAAAGGATAAGAACATGGAGAAGTGTTGCAGGTCAGGATGGAGGAAGATCTCAAAATGGCACCACCCATAGAAGAAGCTCTTCGTCTGAAGAACAGCAATCTCAAGGAAGTCGTGGGCGGCTTTGAAAGGCTATCAGGAGGAAGCTGGATTCAGCATATTCAGTGTAGCTTGGGAAATCAAGAGATGTGGGTGGGTGAGTGGGATACATAGGAAGACAGGACGGGGACCTGTTCCTCAAAGTGGACGCAGTGGGCACCTGTCCATGCTGTATCAAATGCAGAGTTCTGCTGGATGGGACCCCCGGGTCCTCTTCAAAGTCTATGAACTCCTGGGAATCAAACACAAGAGAGGGGATGCCTTCAGTCTTGAGGTGACCTAGTTCACAATCAAAAGCAAAATATCTTAAAGATTTTATGGTATCAAAGATGATAAGGGGGAGGGGAGCACAACATCAAGAAAGGGTTAACTGGAAGAACACAGGTTGGACACTTTACAAACTGAGAGAAGAGGTGCCCAGACACTGCTGCAGGCACACGATAGGTACTTGCTAGGACCAGGGCCAGGACAGATTGTTGGCTTAACACCGAGTCATCCTCAGGTTACCTAAGGCCGGCCTAGAATGAGGGAGTGGTGGCTGTTCTCCAAAAACATTTGTGTTGACCAGTCTTGAGCACACATAATCATCAGCAGCATCTTTTGGCTGTGATAAGAGAGAAATTTTTTAAAAGCTGTGTGTGTGTGTGTATGTGTGTGCATGTTTTTGTGTTTTGGTTTGGT
Organism: Symphalangus syndactylus; assembly: GCF_028878055.3. NCBI lineage: Eukaryota > Metazoa > Chordata > Mammalia > Primates > Hylobatidae > Symphalangus > Symphalangus syndactylus. The sequence continues at coordinate 36,512,204 of NC_072425.2, read as the reverse complement.
TTTTTGCAAAACCTGGGTCCTGTTGCCTTTTACAATCACGTAGTGCCTTTGTCAAGCCAGTCTGATTCCTTGTTTGTTTTCTTTGGATTACTCCACCCTGCTGTGGGAAAATTAACTCTTTGGCATGCCCACACGTATATATCCATGTAGACATCCACCCCCAGCAACGCATCCTCAGGAGCCCCACCAAGGCTACCAGGTTAAAGGAAGAGCTTAAAGTCCAATTAAAGTCTAATGAGCTCTGCTAATTGAGATTATTCTTGCAAATTGGTTTAAATTCTAATGAGTTGGCCTTAAACGGAATCTCCAGTGGATGTTTACTCTGGCTCTGCCCCAGCAAATTTGTAAGACAAATGCAATATCCCCGTCCTCGCCAGCCTCAGTGAGAACGGGGGATAACATTACTGAATGCCAGATAGTCACAAGCATTAATCATCATCTTAGACTGCTAAAATGCTGTCAGCTACTGATACAAAAACTGATATTGAACACAATGGATGTTTTCTAGGAAAGATGCATCTGCCATCTGCTAGGCACTGAGCTAGGGGCGTTTGGAACTTAGAGCACACTCAGATAGACACTTGCCTGATTTGATCAGAATTCCCAAAGTAATACTGCGTTGGGGAAAAGGAAGTCAAGAAAGAGGGATAGCAGGGGGGAGGGAGGGAGAGTTAGCCAACTATTCTTTCTGCTCCAGATAGCAACATCCTTACAGCAAGATTTGGAGTTCATTCATTTTAGATTGCTAGCTATAATATTACAGAGGATTTACAGAGATTATAAATGACTTACGTCAATTAAATATATGCATGTGTGTTTTAATCTAGCAGTAGTCTCCAGTGGAGGAAACAAAAGAGCCTCATTGAATCATGGCCTTCGGAGGCCCAGACAAGGAATGAGTTAAGTACTCACTGCTCTATCCCCTAAGTCTACAGGAGACACAAGACATCAAGCATCACATGATGTTTCTTTTGAAAGCTCTCTCATTCAGATTGAGAGGAGAAAAAAAGCACCAGGGAATGAAGACAGCTTTCTCCACAGAATATGTCACTCTCCTGGGGGTTCAGCCTCCAGCTCTGACGTAGCTTAGAAGCGGGTATTTGATTAATGCTGGCAGAACCAGACCTGCAGTCTCTCAGTAGGTCTGGCAGAGGTGGCCCAGTACCTTGCTTTGGGATGTGAACCAACTGTGCTTTTCTCCTCCGTTGGGATTTTTGCTGAAATTCCAAGGAAAGTGGGAGAACCATGTTTAATATCCTGTCACATAGAGTTATGACCCTCTTAGTCAGAAATCCTAAGTGTAACCAAGTGAATCCCTCCATCTAATTTAAGCAGAAAAGAGATCTGTTGAAGTAGTACACAGAAACCCTGAAGAAAGCCGAGAATTCAGTCTGGAGTCTACACAGCCAGGAGAAACACCCAAACCACTACCAAACTAGATCTCAGACTCTTTCCAGAGAAGATGGAGTAGAATTTGTAGTGTAAAATATCTCAGGTATATAAGAAGAGTATATTAAAAGTTTATGAGCAGTCACAAACAGGGCAATTTTCTTTCCATTCAGTTTAACTAATAAGACACTTAGGGATAAAAGTTTCCGAGACAGAGCCAGAATTTACCTACTCCAGCCTCTAAAACTATCCTATTTCCACACCACTCTGCTGTGGGAAAATTAACATTGGCATGTCCACACGTATACATGCCACCTAGAGAAAACAAAGCGGCCCTCAACAAAGTCATGTCTTTGACATATTCATTGTCCTTCTAGATTCCACAAACGTAGTAACCTGCTTTTTTTTTTTTTTAAAAAAGCCCTAAACTTTATTCTTGAAGTAGAGTTTCTAAAATGAACCCTATTTTATCTTTGCTAAAATAGTTTTAACAGCAGTCTCCCCTTGAAATGAACTTCTTTTTCAGTTATCCCTTTTCTTATGATTATTTCACTGAAAACGAATTTAAGATCATTAAAGCAGATATCTAGATAAATTTTTACTGACCTTCACATTCATCAAAAACAAAGCTCTGCTACATGGATACAGTAATTTTTCCAATACACAGATAATTACTACAGCAATTAAATTGAAGTAAATGTGGTGAAAGAGAAGCGTGGTTTAAATGCTGCAGGAGTGTAGGCCTGAGAGATCATCTGACTGAAGAAAGAATAGAAGGTTTCAAACAACAGGTATTATCCAGGCTGACCTAAAAGACACATAGGATTTCAACAGGAGAAAGGGATTAAAGGAATTCCAAGTAGAGGGAGAAGCGTGAACCAGATAAGAAGCCAAATGGTGGATAAAGATGCACAATAGAGAAAAGGACTGGAAAAAGCAACTGAAGGTCTTGAATACCAAGCTAACAAGTTTGACCTCATTCAGTAAACACTGGAAAGTCCTGATTTTTCATCACCAGAAGCAACTGTCAGATCTGGGCTTTAAAAGACCAGTTTAATTGCAAGTGTCCTGTGGGCTAGATAAGATCTGGGCTTTAAAAGACTAATTCAATTACAAGTGTCCTATGGGCTAATAAGCAGACCAGATCTGAAACAAATTTGACCAGATCACCAGAACCAATTTTCTTTAAAATACCCCCATCCTATAGAAAAATTGGCAAAATTAAAACAGGATTTTCTCAGTAGAAAAAATGCTTTCAACAACCTTTGGAAAGATAAAATCATGGATAAATTATCACATATTTGTCACAGGAAGTAGACCAGGCATTTTAGCTTGGTGTAAATTTCTGAACCATGAAATTATTGAATATTGCTACGAAAGTCTTTTAGAAACTACTTTATCAAACCCCTTCATATGGTATCTGGAAAACCAGGATCCAGAAGGAAGCCATTTGGGCTTGTGCAGTAGAGTAAAACTTAGTGTGTGTTAAATACAGGGCCTACTAATGAAAGAACAGTGTTTAGCATTCTTCTGTGCTCATCTGTCCAATGATAGGGACAAATACTCTTTTTCATACAGGGCCATATAGTACAGTGGAGGTCTGTGTTCAAATCCCAGATTCCCCACTTAATTCTTGGGTGAGCAAGTGACCAACTGTCTGTTTCTGTTTCCTTTTCTCTAAAAAAAAAGGTTGGTGGGGGATAATGAGTACCTGTTTTATAGGGCTGTTGTGGGGATTAAGTGAACTAATTTATTTAAAGTCCTTAGAACAATGCCTAGCCCAGAGTAAGTGCTCCATCAGTGTTAGTCATTCTTATTTATAGAAAGAATATCAGAACCAGAGCTCTTCCAGAATAGAAGCAGTTGCTTCAACCAGCAGGAAATGTTCTGTTGATGGACAGGTCCAAGCCCCACAGCCTCACCAAGATGGTGGCCAAGCACCACATGGTCTAGGTGAGGAGGTCTACCTGCCCTATGCAATGTCTCAGTCTTAGACATAAGAATAAAATGATGAGTTTTACAGTTTTATGAGATCCAGTAACAATTCAGTGTTCCATTTAAACCATATCATGCAAAGTAAACCATTTATCTCATTTTATAGATAGGAATCTGAGACATGCACACATTGAGGGTCTTTTGACTACAATTCTGGGGTCTTTCTCCTGCTGTACCCTGTGTGGCCATGGAACAATCATAAGTGAACATAATATACAAGATGTAGTACACGGGCCAGACAAGAGAATCAACACGTCCCTAAATGCAGACAAAATCATAAGAACTACAGGGGCTCCTAGACTGGAGAGGCCTCAACCAGGGCTTTGGAATTATGGCAGCAAAAGAATCTGTTTTGTGAAACTGCATCCTAAAAACACTATGTAGAAATCAAATCTGGATGCAATGCTAGCATTCAGAGAACAAAACCCAGTTATTAGATACTGAATATAAGTTAAATATTCAATTATGAAGTTTTATGCACGCTAAGGAATTGCTTCCTATCTCTTTAGTAACTGATGTATTTCCATACATGATCAGAAACTAAATCAGCTCTCCACTTTGCAGGACATAAAAGTTTCCAATTCGTTTGCATTTCAAAAAACTGCTCACACACACACATTTGAATTATGACTCATGAAAAGAGAAATAACAATACGGTCAGTCACACATTGCTTAACAGCAGGGATATGTTCTGAGAAATTGTCGTTAAGTGATTTCATGGTTGTTCAAACATCATAAAGTGCACTTACACAAATCTAGATGGTATAAGCTACTACACACCTAGGCTATATGGCATAGCCTATTATTCCTAGGCTACAAACCTGTACAGCATGTCGCTGCTTACCCCAGAACCACCATAAACATGTGAGTAATTATGATGGCTATAATGTCACTCGATGACAGGAATTTTTCAGCTCCAACATAATCTTGTGAGACCACTGTCATATACACAGTCTACAGTTGACCAAACATCATTATGTGGCACATGACTGTACTTTTTGTTTGTACATTTCTTTCTAGTTTCTAGTGTACTTTATTATCCATCACAGCAACTAAACTTATAACAATGCTGTGTGGTAGGTATTGCTATCCTTGATTTTATGGTCAAGACATCAAAACATTGACTGGTGCAGAGTCACCCAGATAATTAGGCCAAAACTATAGAAACAAAATCTGATGACTCCATGTCTAATGCTTTTCTTGCCACAACAGAGCCATCATGAACAGTGAACATGAAGATCTCCACCAAGCTTGATATCTGGGAACTATTCAACCCTCGGTGGAAGTTTGTTGGGTTCCCATGTTTATCTGAGTTCTTTTACCAGGTTCCTGTAGGACTCACTCATCTCACTGGACTCTGCTTCCCTAACCCAAGGGGACTAGGCAGGTTTTCCCAATGCCAGATGGTTGGGCTGGGAGAAGCATTACAAACGACATGAGTGAGCCACTACATCCCAGGGGAAATGCTGCTTGGATCTTTGAGAAGAGGCCAAGGGGGTGCCTGACAAGACCCAAAGGGAACCGTTATTATGGACAATTCACAGGGTCCATGTTCTGGCCCCTCCCCTCACAGGCTCATAAATTCCTCCTGTCAGAGCTACAGATTTGACTAGGCCCAGAGCACTGACTCACACTACTAATGTGCACAGAGACATTCATCAAATTAGCCGCCAAATCTGCTCGTTTGCAATGAGGAAACTCATTGTCAAGGGGATGGGTGCTCCTGTCAGCCTGACCAGCTGCGGGCAGGCTGCAGGGAGAGTCAAGTAACCTTTTGTGGGCCTCACCCTGATTAGTGGCAGAGAATTAACTGGATGATCAAAATGTTTAGTGGTAAGAGGCGGGATAACAGATGACACTTCTGTCTCATTGCAGGACAGACTTATCAGAGAGAGAGAGAAACTGAGGCCAGTCTGACCAGATGTGTCATCATAGGGCTGCTGAGATGACACTGGCACCCTCTGTGACCCTCCTTTAGCTGAGTTTGTTCCGTACCAACTCCGTTCTGACAGACACATTCTGAACTACATTTCTGAATGTCAAGTTTGGCTGTAGCCAGGACTAATTCTGGCCTCTGAGTCATTCTGATTCTTTAAAGAGATTTTGCCCCACTCAACACTAATACTTTCTATGTTGATTTCTGAGCCTAATTCCCAGAGTGCAATCTGAAATCCCTTATTTTCAAGTTTCTGGTGACAATACACTCATCACTGTCAGCCCTGTGTCAGAACAGTCTGACTCACCCATTTCACTTTTGCAAATTAAAAAAAAAACTTTAAAAATTCTTATTACAAAACCAACATAAGCCCTGTATTTAAAAACTGGTAAACATATGTACACACATCCACACACAGATTTAATCTCCTTTAATCCCAATGACTCAGAACATTCTGTCAATTCTCTTTATGTACACATTTTAATAAAATAATAATATTTTGAAAATTGCTTTTTCACTTTACATATTATGAACATCTTTGTTAACAAACAATTCTAAAACATCATTTGGATGACTATCTGCTATTCCATTCTACGAATAAAATTAAAATTATTTAAGCAAGCGTCAATGGTTGGATATTCAGGTTGTTTCCAACTTTTTGTTCTTACGGCAGACTGCAATGCAGATCCTTACGGATGAATATTTTTAATAAACATTTTATTTTAGAAGTATTTTACGTTTGCAGAAAAGTTGCAGCCAGTATAGAGTTCCCATAATATAGAGTTCCCCTAATGTTAACATCTTATATTACCATGGCACATTTGTCGTAACTGAAAAACCAACATTGGTATGTTAACATTAACTATACTCCAGACTTTATTCGGATTTCATCAGCTTTCCTACCAATGTCCCTTTTCCGTTCCAGGATCCAAATAAACATATCACATTGCATTTACTGTAGCTGAATTTTTATGCACACATATACAAGTATTCCTTGACTTAGGCAATGGGTTTATGTCCTCATAAACCCATCGTAAGTTGAAAATATCCTAAGTTGATAATGCATTTAATCCAATTAACCTACTGAACATCATAACTTAGCCTGGCCTATTTTAAACATGCTCAGAACACTTACATTAGCCTACATCTGGGCAAAATTATCTAACACAAAACTTATTAAAAAGTGTTGAATAGCTTATGTAACTTTTTGAATACTATACTGAAAGTGAAAAACAGAATGATGGTGTAGGTACTGAAAGTATGGTTACTACCAAATGCATATTGCTTTTGTACCATAGTCAAGTCCAAGGCTCTTAAGCAGAACCATCATTAAGTTGGGGACCATCTATATTACTTCCATTTATTCCTGGACATAAAAGAATAAACTCCTGGAAGTGCTGGACCAAAGGACACAGAAGTTTTGAAATTTTTTGAAACATGTAACTGCATTGCCCACCAGAAGCGTTGTACCAACACACATTCCTCCCATTAATGCATTAGAATGTCCATATACATGCTGACAAAGCTCTTTCTTATAACAGCTTTGAACCCTATTATGATGGTGTCATAGCGAAGTCAAATTATAGAAAGAAAGCTGACGAATGTTGAGGGCCCTATCTCTGTTTATCTGGCTGGGTCCAGGGAGGTTTTAGCATATGTGCAGATTGGTGAGCTATACGTCCTTCAAGCAATCCTCTAATGTCTTATGTGATGACTAGCTAAGCCTTAAATAGATATCAAGAAGTAGTAAGCCTAACGGTCAATGCATGGCCAGAGAAGTGCACCTGGGAGCTCTTTCATGTTGCCAAGGTTACAGTCGTCTTCAGTACAGCTCCATAGACACGTGTGCTGGAAGGAATCAATGTGCTGCACTACATCAGCTTTCAGGTTTTGTTTTTTTTTTTGTTTTTTGTTTTTTTTTTTTTTACCATGACTTCCTGCTCAAAAGCACATTTTAAGTCCCGAGAAAAAACTATTTACTATGAGCAATGCTCTCTGCAATTTTCCATTGTATTCGATTTCAACGTGTAATCTTACAAGCACTGAACTTGTGCTGTCTGCTATAGTAGCCTGCAGCCACATGGCTAGCGAACACTGAAATGTGGCTAGTCTGAATTGAGGTTTGCCGAAAGTGGAAAATACACACCAGATTTTTCGAATTTAATTCAACAAAGTGGATGTGCAATATCTCATTAACAATTTTATATTAATTACATGCTGCAGTGATAACATTTTGTATATATTAAATAAAATATATTAAAATAACTTCAACTGTTTTTATTAATGCAGCTACCAAAAAATTCTAAATTACATATGTGACTCACATGACATTTCTGCCAGATGATAGTGCACTAAACTAACTTTATGATACACCCCAAGCCGCAGTTTAAGAAACACTGCTCTAGTGGGATCTGGGTTCCCTACCAAGAGTCATGGCCAAAGGCCAGTTGCTATTTGGTCATTTGTCCCCACATCTCTCCTGCCACCCACCTTTCTGAGAGCCACACACCTGAGATTAGGTCACGATTCTACTTGAAAAAATGGCTTATATGTAGAAAGCTGAAACTGGATCCCTTCCTTACACCTTATACAAAAATTAATTCAAGATGGATTAAAGACTTAAATGTTAGACCTAAAACCATTAAAATCCTACAAGAAAACCTAGGCAATACCATTCAGGACACAGGCATGGGCAAGGACTTCATGTCTAAAACACCAAAAGCAATGGCAACAAAAGCCAAAATTGACAAATGGGATCTAATTAAACTAAAGAGCTTCTGCACAGCAAAAGAAACTACCATCAGAGTGAACAGGCAACCTACAGAATGGAAGAAAATTTTTGCAACCTGCTCATCTGACAAAGGGCTAATATCCAGAATCTACAATGAACTCAAACACATTTACAAGAAAAAAACAAACAACCCCATCAAAAAGTGGGCAAAGGACATGAACAGACACTTCTCAAAAGAAGACATTCATGCAGCCAAAAAACACATGAAGAAATGCTCATCATCACTGGCCATCAGAGAAATGCAAATCAAAACCACAGTGAGATACCATCTCACACCAGTTACAATGGCCATCATTAAAAAATCAGGACACAACAGGTGCTGGAGAGGATGTGGAGAAATAGGAACACTTTTACACTGTTGGTGGGACTGTAAACTAGTTCAACCATTGTGGAAGTCAGTGTGGCGATTCCTCAGGGATCTAGAACTAGAAATACCATTTGACCCAGCCATCCCATTACTGGGTATATACCCAAAGGACTATAAATCATGCTGCTATAAAGACACATGCACACGTATGTTTATTGCGGCACTATTCACAATAGCAAAGAGTTGGAACCAACCCAAATGTCCAACAATGATAGACTGGATTAAGAAAATGTGGCACATATACACCATGGAATACTATGCAGCCATAAAAAATGATGAGTTCGTGTCCTTTGTAGGGACATGGATGAAACTGGAAAACATCATTCTCAGTAAACTATCGCAAGGACAAAAACCAAACACCGCATGTTCTCACTCATAGGTGGGAACTGAACAATGAGAACTCATGGACACAGGAAGGGAAACATCACACTCCGGGGACTGTTGTGGGGTTGGGGGAGCGGGGAGGGAGAGCATTAGGAGATATACCTAATGCTAAATGACGAGTTAATGGGTGCAGGAAATCAACATGGCACATGGATACATATGTAACAAACCTGCACATTGTGCACATGTACCCTAAAACCTAAAGTATAATAAAAAAATAAAAATAAAAAAAGAAAAAAAAGAAAAAATGGCTTAATCTGCTTTAATATCCAGAAGAGTGGATGGCCTGTGTTCAAAGTTCTACTCCATAGATCATAGCTAAAATAGTTTGGAATTCACTACACATTTCTGAAAAATGCAGACTTGTCATCAATATATTTTGAAGGCTAAAATATCTCCTTCAAAACAAATTGATACCTAAAAAATGAATGTTTCAGTGACAGAGACTTCCTCAAGTGGCCACTGTTAAGCTGTTTTGTTCTTACTGTTTACAACTCCATACTATTTTGCATTTTATAGTCTGAGATATTATATAAATAATTGGTAGATGCAGAAATAGCTCACCAACTAATGCGAAAACATATAATCTTTTGGATATGTTGACTTTAAGACCTAAAACAGAATCTTGTTTATTTCTAATTTTTAACTATATATATTTAATGTCTAGTAAATTTGCATACTTTCATAAGTTCTATTTTAATAACACTCTAACATATAGTTAAAAGTACAGTAGAGAATACACCTTATACAAAAATTGTAGCTTCAGTAACATGTGTTATGATATTGTTTTCATAACATCTTTATAAACCAGAAAGGGCCAAATGTTAAATATTGCACAGAGACATTGAAATGGCATGTACATTATTTATTCAATTATTCTCTCTGAGATACAGGTTCATTCTAGTTTAAAGTCTATTTCTTTGTCTGAAATAAGAAGAAACTAATGATTCAGAATATACTTGGATCTTATCATCATATGCCCCTCTGCTCTCCAATAAACACTGCCAAATGTTATCAAGTGACTAATGGATGAGCATAAACGTATCAGCCTTAATAATAAGCTTACTTCCCATGCTATCTTCTAGATATTTTATGCTATTGACTAAATGTTGCCTTTTTTATTATTAAAGCTTTGCTTAATTATCTAGGTAATACAGGCTCATGTAACTAAAACAATCTAGAGATGTGGAGTGTAATGACCAAGCATCACACATGCAAAAATACAGTAATGACGACTTTGCAGCAGACACAGTCAAATCTCTCCTGAATGACAAGGTCTTGGAGGGATTGCGCACCATTTTCTTTTTAAAATAAAAAATAAAACGAAATTATTTTCCTTTATACGCATAATGTAACTAACTCTCTTGTTCATTTTTACAAAATTTTATTATTTGTCATTCCTACATGTATACATTCCCCTAGACAGTAAACTCCAAAGAAGCTTTTCTGTCTCCCCTCCTCAGCCCAGCACCCGATATTCAGTCAATATTGCCTGGATACAGTCTCTGAGTCTCTGGAAGAACACCTGTGCTTTGTATCTTCCCCTTCCTGGCTTCTATTTCCATTACAGATGTCCTTGGGGGCTGGCTAGGACCACACAGGACTCTATGGCATCCCTAATATCATACAATCAGGGTGTGACCCTAACATCTGTTCCAACTTTCAGTCAGCAAATGAAGTGATTTCTATGCACTGGGCCCTGTTCTGTGAATGAAGGAGAAATCGGGTGAATCAGCCTTATTCTCTGCCTTCAAGGGACTCACAGGTACTTTAGGAAAATGAGGAAGGTAGTGAGCACAGACCCTGTGCTCTGAGGTCAGAAATAACAGTGCCAGGAGACAGATAGATGGTAGGTGTGGGCGCAGAGCTGGAAGAACTGGGCCTAGAAAGAGTGGAAGAATACTCATGGAAAAGGCAGTAAACAGAACCCAGGAATGAGGAAGGGGCAGGAGATAGATGGGCTTCAGAAGACACTAGGCTGAGTTCTCCTGCCTTTAACCTCAACCTTCAGGCCTATGAGGACAAATGGACCATAAACGAGACCAATCCCCATATAAAGGTAGCCTGGAAGACAGATGGATGAAAGGGGTATGACTTCCCTGTAGGAGAAGTATGGCCCAGGTTTGGCTCAAGTTTAGCAGGCCTTCCTTGGCCCTTGTGTGGGAAGAAGGGAGTAGAAGAAGTACCGTGAGGAGTTAATGAAGGTGGGGGCAAATGGAGGCATATTCATGGAAGAGAAGCCATCTCATGGGTTCAGATCGTGACAGAGAGGCTGCCTTGTGTACTCAGAAATGGGAAAAAGGGAGACCTGTGGAGAAACCCCGATGCTGGAGAACTATCAGTCTGGAAAATAATACAAGTGGGTGTCAGGATTGTGGTGGTGGTTGGGTGAGGGGTCTTGGAGCAGAGGGTATATAGTGCATTGAGGCTGCAGAAAGGCACCAAGATCCCTTTGCCCTACCTACAGGCACAGAGTCAAACCGTGCTTCAAGGCTCTTGTGCACTGAAGAGGGAGCTGTGAGGCCTCAGGCCACTGCTGGAAGGGATGAGATGGGGGCTTGCAGCCAGGCCTCTACTCTCTTTGTGGTCCCTGAAGTCAGGTGGCCACAGTAGGTGACCCTGACCTCATTGATGAGTTAGCCAACCCTTTCGGGTCACCACATACCTGTGAATGCCCCTTCCTGTCTGTCTGGGCTGTGGTCTGCCTTCACTGAAAAGAGATAGAGAAAAACTGAAGAGGACAGCAAAGACAGGTCTTTATGCTTCAGAATTTTTGTATTGCCTACACTGGGATAGTTGCTCAAGTATAACAAGAAGGACAGCCAGCAGCAAAATCCACAGGCCCTTCAAGAAACAGGGCTTGGGAAGATTCTTGGAATTTTGAGTGTCCTGAGCCAAAATTCACAGGAAGAACCTATGTGTCCACAGGTAGGAGAAAAAAAGAAAGTAAAAGCTCGTATGTTTTTGGCTTCCGTGTGCTATCATTAATCATTTTCTCGGGAACAGAGGATGGTTTCCTTGCCATAAAGAGGAAAAGAGAAACAGATCCCTTTGACCAATGTGCTACCCAGATGTTCTCCAGGCCCCAATATTTTTCCCCCATTTGATCTGACAAAGTGAAATAGATGACAATTGAGGGGAAGTGATTCCTGAAGACTGCATCACCCATCCCTTCTCAGCTACAGCAACAATCACCTTCTGCTGGGGGAATGGGATTACCTGTTCTGAGAGATTTCCAGATGACTGCCCAGCTATCTTCTGAGGGAAGCCATGGAAAAATTTGGTGGACTAACTCTTTCCTGGATCAGCCATGAGTTAAATTACCTGGTAAGAAGGAGGGAGGCTCATGGGTAGCCTGTTGCTACAGGCATGGCCCTGATCTGAAATTCCTGGACACATTTCAACCTCACCTGGCTTCCCATTGCACCACATGTTCTTGAGAAATTAACTGCCACAAGAAAGAGTTAAGGCACATACTCAATGGAAATAATTCTTGGAAGCTTCAAATTAGAGGGACAAAGGTGAGTGAGACACAAAGACTGTGAAGTTCCACAAAATCAACCTAATTTTAAAGCAGCAGTCCCCAACCTGGGTCTCGATAAATGTTATTATTTTTCTTTTAATTACCTCACATTTTTACATACATAAATGTTTTACACACAGAAATCTTGTATCACCTTAGCAGAAAATTAATAGACCTTGCCACATGCAGATATTAACAGTGAAAAATAAACGGAGTGACAAAAGAAGCATTATGAAATTCCTCTTATAGAGAGCATAATTTTTACAAGCTTTTAAGCCTGAATCTTGATTTCACCTTATTTACAAACAAATGGATACATACAGATGATCAGGTAGAGGAGAGGTGATAAGGGCATGTTGGCTTCCAGTTGCAACCTTCTCTGGCTAATCTGAAGGCTGGAGAATTAAAAAGGGAATGGGTTCTCACTATGAGTCTATGGTATTTATCATTGTATCCAGATACCTTACCAAAATGACCCTAGAAACCATGAGGGGTAAATCCCTCACTTTAGAGAATGCCCAACTAGATGGGCTCTAAAAGCCTTCAAACTCTGACATTCAGAAATTCTAGATTGTTATAGTGATGTCTTTTAAATTACATAATCAGTAAAATGATCAATGTGAGGTAGGCATGACTATATAAAATGGATTGAGGAAGCAATAAACCTGATTTTCCTGCTTGACTTTGGAAAAACAGTCTTATACCTTTATAACGACTCTTCTCCGTGGTCATGGCATCATACATAGAGGCCTCTTATGATTGACTAAGTCATAACATGGCTTGGGGTCTCCCAAAGCTCCAGCTGCTTAGGAAATGAGCCTACAGTGCACAGGTGGTTTTTCTGTACTCTAAATCAAGGTTTCTACGAAACCTGATTGATAAATAAGCTGTCACCGTCATATACCTTTTTCTAAATCTTTGTCTGTCTAGAGACGGTAAAAGTCTTCCTTGGGTTACTGTCAAGCTGAAAAACGGCCCAAGAAAAAGACAAGACATGGCCAGATGTTGTGGCTCACGCCTGTAATCCCAGCACTTTGGGAGGCCAAAGTGGGTAAATTACCTGGGGTCAGGAGTTAAAGACTAGCCTGGCCAAAATGTCAAAACCCCATCTCTACCAAGAATACAAAAATTAGCCAGCTGTAATAGCGCGAGCCTGTAGTTCCAGCTACTCGGGAGGCTGAGGCAGGAAAATCACTTGAACCCAGGAGGTTGTAGTGAGCCAAGATCGTGCCACTGCACTCCAGCCTGGGCAACAGAGTGAGACTCCATCTCAAAAAAAAAAGGAAGAAAAAAAGAAAAAGACAAGACAGGCCCAATAGTAGCATATAGGCAGGAGAGTCCTGGAAAACAGCTTCAGCTCAAAAGTGTAATCTAAGACTCTACTGTCAAGGCAGAGAATCCACAGTGAGGTGAAGCCATGGTCAAGAGAAAAGCTGAACTGTCCAGGAAAAACTAGCTGTGAGTTGAAGGAGTGTTTTGATGGTAGACCGAGCAGCAAAATAAATCAACAGACAGTTGAAGAGTAAGGAAGAAGGAACAAAACTACTGGTTCAAGGAGCTAAGTTGAAGAACAAGTCCGATATGCTGGAATGTTCCATCTATGTGCCACCTGTACCACACTGCCAAGGCAAGCACTGGGCAAAGAAAGAGCCCCTCCAAATGATGCACACAGTGCCTCTCCTGCAAGCCCGCAAGCATGCACACATCCATCCATCCATGGACGCAACCCTTCCCAGTGCCTGGAATGTGTAAATCATTGTGTGAGGCTGTGCTGAGGGGAATGCAGAGGTGAATGAAATATAAGTAAAGATGCTTAGAAGGAAGAAAGAAACAAGACAAGGGAAACTATAGCACTCAAGGCAGACAGTGTCCAGTGAGCCAAGAGAAGCACAGAAGTCACCATGGAAGGGAGCTCCAAGAAAGGTAGGGTCACATTGGAGTGGGAGAAGTGTGAGTGGGGAACACCTAGAGTTCTGCAAATATCTCTACTCCATCATGAATATCATAAAAGGAGAGAATTTTATAGAAAGTGGGTGCCTTCAAGCAATGTCCTGAAAAACTGGGAAGGCTCAGATGGATGTGACAACAAGGGAAGAGGGAAAAGATTTTCAAGCAAAGAAAACAGTTTGTGGAAAGGCAGAGACAATTATTTACAGCTTCCTAGATGTTTTCTAACCACAGAAACCAAAACCTAAATAATCTGTCAGCACATTTGGGGATTGCTGACTGAACCTTGAAAATTTACAGGCAGCTGACACAGGAGAATTGGGTATTTCCTTTGATTTTATCATAGCACCCATGATCTTACATGGAGAGAAAGAGGTAAATGTTTTAATGATTTGGAAAGGCTTTTTCTTTTATTCCACAACCTGAAAATTGTTTTGCAATAAAATACCTTGACATGCTTATAAATACCACATTACAATAAAGTGAGCCTTTCTGGACCACAGGCTTTGGAGATTTCTTGGATGGAAATTGGGAAATTTCTGGAAAAAAAATTAACTGAGTTTTAATGCACTTAGAATCTGGTCATATGTTCAAATCACAGCAGTTTGGGGACCTTTTGGCCTCCAAATAGTGCAAGGAAGCAGAGCTTACTTCTATTGATGGAGAACTCATCCCCTTAACAGCACTGGCATGTTACAACTAATTCTCTTAATATTGTGAGATGGAATAAAAAGAAGAAAATGTTGGTCTTCAGAGAAACATCTGAAGAAAATGGTAAAACGAAGACTATCTTCTTGACTTTCTGAAATAAAGTGCTTCTTTTTAAAAAATCTCTAATTTAAAATAAAGCAAGTGGAACTCAAAGAAATTATATAAATGACCCAAAGTCATGTGTCAAATGTCTTAGTTCGTTCAGGCTGCTGTAACAAAATACCATAGACTGAGTGACTTATAAGCAATGGAAATTTATTTCTCACAGTTCTGGAGGCTGGGAAGTCCAAGATCAAAGCACTGGCAGGTTCAGTTTCTGACAAGGGTGGCTTCCTGGTTCATAGACAGCTGTCTTTTCACTGTGTCGTCACATGGCAGAAGTGGTGAAGAGGTCTCTGGGGTCTCTTTTTTTTTGAGATGGAGTTTTCGCTCATCACCCAGGCTGCAGTGCAATGGCGCGATCTCAGCTCACTGCAACCTCCGCCTCCGGAGTTCAAGTGATTCTCCTGCCTCAGCCTCCCAAGTAACTGGGATTACAGGCATGCGCCTCCATGCCCGGCTAATTTTGTATTATTAGTAGAGACGGGGTTTCTCCATGTTGGTCAGGCTGGTCTCGAACTCCTGACCTCAGGTGATCCGCCTGCCTTGGCCTCCCAAAGTGCTAGGATTACAGGCATGAGCCACTGCACCAGGCCTCTGGGGTCTCTTTTATAAGGGCACTAATCCCATTCATGAGGGCTTCACCCTCATAACCTAATCACCTCCTAAAGACCCCATCTCCAAATGCCATCACATTGAGGATTAAATTTCAACACGTGGATTTGGGGGGACATAAACATTCAGTGAGTCACATCAAGTAAGGGGTAGACAATTAGGGTGAGACATCATTAGTGCCCTTGTCAATCCTTTCCTTGAGCTATGCCCTTGGCCCTCACTCCCTGTAACTTTAACCCCAGACCTGGATCCACCTCACTTAACCCTCCCTCTGTCCTGGACCTGCTCGGTGGACCTGAATTCTACTTCATACAGAATTCCTTCCACCTTGCCACTGCCAGAAGACAGAACCAGTAGTAGAGAATCTTACTCTTTCCCCAGTTTCCCCATCTTGGTAAATATTATCAGCATCCATTAAGTAGCGAACACTAAAAAACTTAAGAGTTACTCTTTCTTTCCCTCTTCCCCTCTCTATTAGTTTCTCATGGATGCCATAATAAGTTTACAACAAATTTGGTGGCTAAAAACAATAGAAATTTATTCTCTATTGTGGAGCCAGAAGTCTGAATTAGATGCCACCAGAGTTGATTCCTTCTGGTGGTTCTGAAGGAGAATCAGTTCCATGCCCCTTCTAGCTTTGGGTGCCTGCGGGCAATTGTGGCATCTCTTGACCTGCAGATGTATCATTCCATTCTCTGCCTCTGTCTTCACACGACCTTTCCCTCTGGGTCTCTGTGTCTGTCTCTTTTCTGTCTCTTATAGGGACACTCATCATTGGATTTAGGGCCTACACTAATCCAGAATGATCTCACCTTAATTACATCTGTAAAGACTCTTCTTTCAAATAAGGTCACATCCTGAAGTTCTAGGTTGACGTATAATTCCAGGGCCACAATTCAACCCATTACACCCTCCTCCCCACATCATATCTGTCCGAAGTCCTGCCGACTGCACTTTCACCATATATTCCATTATCTTTCCTTTCTCTCCATCTTCATTGCTACTATTCAGCCTGGCACCACCATCACCTCTCCCTGGACCACTCCTGTGGCAACCTAACTGGCTTCTTTGCCCTTACTCAGACCTTTCCATCCATTCTCCTTCGAGTATCCTGAATGATTTTTCAAAAAATCATACCTTATCACTCCCTTACTTAAAACCCTCCAATGATTTATCACTCACTCAGAATAAAACCCAAATCCCTCACCATAGCCTCCTGAGAAGCCATGATCTAGTCCCCACCTGTGGCTCAAACTTTCTAACCTACCATCCCCCACCCCACACTGAGTTTTTCTGAGTTTCATTGTTGTTATTTTGTTTTGTTTTGGGTTTTTTTTTTTCTGTAGTTCCTCAGACACTTCAAGTTTCTTTTCCTCTTAGAGCTTGTTTCTAGCTTTCCCTCTAATAGGCATGCCCTTTTTGCTCCATTCCCCCATCCCTACAAGGCTACCTCCTCTTCCATCCCAATTTAAGCTTAAATGTCACCTCTTTGGAAAGGCCATTCCTGACCACCAAGAAGTTGTCACATAGAAACTTTTAGTCAAAACACTTAGCCTTAATTCTCTGCATAACACCCAGCATGTCTGATAACTTTCTCATTTGCTAGTTGCTGTTAGTTTTGGGATTGTCATTTGCTCGTTCTTTAATCATCCACCTCACCTCCAGTAGGATATATGTCCTGAAATTGGAGATATAATCAATTTGTCACTATTAAATCTTCAATTCTAGAACTCTCTGGAACATAGTAGTTTTTCAGTAAATATTTACTGACCAAACAAATCAATGAATGAAAAAATGAAAGTTGCTCATGCTTAAAGATTTTGACTTGAAGTTGGTAACAGGACACAGCTTCTGAAACCCTCAGACAGGGTAAGATCTGGTTGGATGAGTACCCAGGAAAAGTCCACAGACAGTTTCTAAAACTTGAAACATGCAAAGGCAAGTAGGGACAAGAGATTCCCAACTGTTAGGGAATCAGACCCAGAACCTTTGTCTTCTTACCTGCACATAAGTATGCAAAATTTAATGCTGGAATTGATTAGAAGTTACATGTAACTGAGGAGGCCATGGACATCAGCATTAGTTATAGATCCTGGAGAACTTAAAATAAAAAATGAAAAGGAAAACTTGTTTCAGCCATGAAAAAAAGAATAAATATGACAAGTATAACATAATTTCTCCAGATTCCCATGCATCAAAATGAATATATATCACATTCAGTGTGTGTTAAATTAATGTAAGTGTAAATGTTATTGGTGACAACAATAAGTCATAGACCTCTCTAGGGGGCAACAGAATGTGTCGCCTAAGTGACCTGAGACCCACACCACCATCATCAGGATCAGCCAAAAAGTGAGCCACATGGTAGCCAGGAGCCTCTTGTAACAAGGGGTCAAATGAGAACTTGCATTGGTTTATGGGATAAGAGGGGGCAGGATGCTGGTGGAGGGATGAATTCACCTTTCTTTTCCTGGGACTTTCCTGATTTTGGCACTGCAAGTCCTTCCACCCTGGAATGCCCTCTATCCTGGGAAAACCGAGATGATCGTCACTTTAAATGGTGAGGACTAAGGACTGAAACTTTCTGTTGAATTAGTAACCCCTGACCTAATGTTATTTCTAGCTCAAAGGACCTAGCAAATATTTTCTCCAACCAACACTATTGCCTCATGTGCTCTGGCTTTTCTCTCTTACTGACTGTTAAGGACAATTCGTCTAAAATGTTACTCCCACCTTTGCCAACCACATAAACTTCAGGCCCATCTCTCCAGCCCAAAGACCCCATATGCTGGTTTTGCCTGAGAGCAGATGCCCCTCCCCCACCCAAAAAGTAGGGTCAGCATACCCCACACCAGCTGCTCCCTCTGGGACCCTACTCCCTGCCTTCTTGGTGCCTCCTGAGCTTCCTGTTTCCCCCAGACCCACCACATTCTTGGTGCTGTTCTCACCTCTGTGGTGCAGTTCTCTCTCCCACATCCCAGGCCACCCTTTCCTGTTTGATCCAAACCCATCTGTTTTCTGTCTTTCCAAGATTCCTCATAGTTCCCAGTTCACTATGTCCCTTCTTGCCCCATATCAGGTAGACACAGATTTATCTTAAGGGTCTGTCTTCTCTATTGTTCCCTGGAGTTAGTGACATATGAGTAACCATAGCACACGCTCAAGCTGCCATTTTAAAACACTATGGCACGCACAATTTAATCCCCATTTAGGGAAACTTGACAATACTTGTAACGTAAGAGGGAAAAGAAGAGTGAAAGAATACACGACATATGCAAATAAATGAAACCACCACCACCTCTAAAGGTGATGACAGCAGGATTAGCTGCACCCAGAAGAGAAGTATCCTAAATCTGCTTCTCTACCTTTGAATGTTGCTCATTGATTTTAAGCCTGAGAACCTCTTTTTCCTGTAATTTTTTAGGCACAGCATGGTCACAAGATCTACTTTTGTGGACCTGATTATAGTAGGAAAATTTTCTGCAATGCTTTTAATAAGAGTATTCAAAGAGTTTGAGTTGGGTGCTTAATTGGTTTTACCAAAAGTTATTTTAATGACATCATATCTGATTCTATCCGGTGAATTGTTTACCTCCCTTCTGAACAGCAATTTGTTTATATTTTAAATAGAACATTATTTTGAATAATTTAGATAAGCTTTCCACTTTGTTTTAGACTTATTCTTTGTTAGAAAAAATGAGAAAGAAACGACCATTTAGTGTACTGGGTGCTTTGCCTGCATCATGTCATTTAATCTTTGTGTTCATATGATGAGGTGGTACTAATATCCCCATTTCAAAGATGAGAAAACTGAGGATCTGAGAGCTTACATAAATTACAATTAATCACATAGTAAGTGAAGGAGCTAGAATTTAAACCATATCTGCCTCTATTAAGGACCTCAAAAGAGCCTTGGATTTCTACTTAGTGCAGGTTTCCTTGTTGATTCCTAGGTGATTATATATATATATACACACATATATATATAATAAAATATACATTATATATGTGATACTACCTATAATGTCTTAACTATTAGATTTTTGTTTTGGTTTGTTTTGTTTTGAGACGGAGTTTCACTCTTATTGCCCAGGCTAGAATGCAATGGCACGATCTCGGCTCACCGCAACCTCCACCTCCCGGGTTCAAGCGATTCTCCTGTCTCAGCCTCCGGAGTAGCTGGGATTACAGGCATGCGACCACGCCCGGCTAATTTTGTACTTTTAGTAGAGATGGGATTTCTCCATGTTGGTCAGGCTGGTCTCAAATTCCTGACCTCAAGTGATCCCCCCGTCTCAGCCTCCCAAAGTGCTGGGATTACATGCATGAGCCATCGCCCCCGGCCTGCCATTAGATTTTTTTTTAAGTAACTTATACATATCATTGCTCAGGAAATAAAAATGTTTTCTTTTGTTTTCAGAAAATGAGATCCTGGATTTTATTTTATTTTTATGTGTTTACATTTATTTATTTTTATTTATTCTAAAAACTAAAACACAGGATGCATATGCAGAATGTGCAGGTTTGTTACATAGGTATACATGTGCCATGGTGGTTTGCTGCACCTATTGACCTGTCCTCTAAGTTCCCTCCCCTTACCCCCCACCCCTCAAAAGGCCCTGGTGAGTATTGTTTCCCTCTCTGCGTCCATGTGTTCTCATTGTTCAACTTCCACTGACGAGTGAGAACATGTGGGGCTTGGTTTTCTGTTCCTGTGTTAGTTTGCTGAGAATGATGGTTTCCAGCTTCATCCATGTCCCTGCAAAGGACATGATCTCATTCCTTTTTATGGCTGCATAGTATTCCATGGTGTATATGTACCACATTTTCTTTATCCAGCCTATCATTGATGGGCATTTGGGTTGGATCCATGTCTTTGCTATTGTAAATAGCGCTGCAATAAACATATGTGTGTGTATCTTTATAGTAGAATGATTTATATTCCTTTAGGTATATATCCAGCAATGGGATTGCTGGGTCAAATGGTGTTTCTGGTTCTAGATCCTGGAGGAATTGCCATACTGTCTTCCACAATGGTTGAACTAATTTACATTCCCATCAACAGTGTAAAAGCTTTCCTATTTCTCTACAGCCTCGCCAACATCTATTGTTTCCTGACTTTTCAATAATCGCCATTCTGACTGGCATAAGGTGGTATCTCACTGTGGTTTTGATTTGCATCTCTCTGGTGATCAGTGATGTTGAGCATTTTTTCATATGGAAAAAAATGTTTTTAAAGAGAAATTCCTTAGGTCCATAGATAAGTGGGCTATTTGGATTTGTGGTGACATAGACATTTTACTTCATCTTAAGTTTAGGGTTAAATCTGGAGCACTAGATAAGAGTTAGAAAACACCTTTAATTGATTAAACTGCATCAAAAGAACTTTCTGTCTTCATAGGTAGGTAGAGGAAATCCAGTGGACATAGCATATATAGATCCTAAGAAGTAATTCATTCACTCATTGGCAAATGGCTACTGTGTAACTACCACATGCCAGGCACTATTGGAGGGAGGCACTAGAGATCCATCAGTGAACAAAATAGACAACAATCCCTGTCTTCATGAAGCTTATATTTTAATCACAGAAGACAGATAATAAACAAAGGAAATGAGTAACTTATATGGCATGTTTGAAGAGGGTAGATGTCGTGGAGGAATAATGCAGAATAATAAAGAGCAACTCAGGAATCGTGGGGCTTTTAGCCTCCTTGTGAATTCGTGTCAGCATATTCTGTAGGTGACTTGCAGATGGCAAGACCACCTTTCCCAAAGGCAGCTCAAGATCAGCATTAAAAGAAGTCTCTAGGAGCTGGACAAGGGCTGTACTCTATTCTGCCTTGTTTTGAATTACATAAAAATGGAAAGGAAAATAAATAGTTTGGATGGCAACCAGAATGAAAAAAAGAATTCCACAGCAAGCTGGAAGAATGATCAGAATCTAACAATACAACATGAAATTTAATAAGGATCAATGTACATGCCTCCTAAAATCAGCTTACGAGCATAAAGAGGGAGAGGGAGTTTTGATTTTGTACTGAGAAAAGACACAGAATTTTCATAGACTGTGTCAATTGTTCCCATAGATTATAGCTAACAAGAAAAGCAAACTTAGACTGCACTACCAGAAGAATCTTATCTTGGACAATGGTGGTGATAATGCTGTTCTACACAAACCACCTCTAGAGCATCCCATTTTATTCACATTTCAAGAGAGACTGAGCCAAAAATCTCCCAGAAGAGGGTGGTCCAGGTATAGGGAACTCAAGCCAGCCCCATGAGAAAGGACTGAAGATACAGGATTTGTGCACCTAGATAAGACAAGACTCCAGAACTTCATAGCCAGTATCTTCACATCTCTGAAGTACTGTCATATGAAAAAGGAATTGGATTTATTCTGTGGACTTCCACTGAGTAGGATGCAGAATACAGGGTGGAAGTTACAGGAGTACCATAAAATGTGATAAAATTGACTTTCTGAAATGTAAGTTGTTACATATTCTCTTTACGGTTTTATTTTAGGAATGTATGTAAAAACTAGCTCCTATTGTCTAAGATAACTTCAAGCTCTCTGTTATATTTACAGTAACCCTAACAACCAGCTCAATATGGTAACATCAAAAGGGAAATCCCATGTCTCAATAATTTGAATTCGAGAAACTTAGATTCTAGTCCCCCATGTGCCCAACAATGGATGTCTAGGGATGTTTGTTGTGGCATTGTTTGTAATAACAAAAAACTATAAACAACATAAATGCCCATCCATGGGGAAATAGTTAAATACATTTTGGTATGTTTATAAAATGGAATTCTAGGCAATTGAATAAGTGACTATGTGTTTTGATGAACTGATATGAAAACATGCACCCGATATAATAATAAGGAAAAAGTAAGGTTTCTAACAGAGTGCACACCATGCTTCAATCTCATGAAGTAAAATATAAGCACAGAATAGCTCTGTAAGAAGGAAACAGAAATGAGTACCAAGTAGGAGCTCAGACCATGCCTCTGAATGTGAATTGAATAGTGGCCATCATTCTTGATTGCCATAGGTATTAAAACGTCATATATTTTTATTAACAAAAAGAAACTATAATATCCATTTTCAAATCATTGTTTTCCAATAGTTTTGTATAAGTACAAATGGGCACCAAATTCTTTCTTGATCAAAGATTTATAGGAATAAACGGATCATAGGCACTGAGGGGATGCTGATGGGCTATCCAATCCCAGAGAAATTAATCAAATCTATGAACAGTTATGTAAGAGATCTAGATGATTTTTAAGCTTCCTTTTCAGCTATCAGAAAATATATGTCCAATTCTGAGACAGGAGAATGGCCTTCTATCTTCCTTCTACTATTTTGCAAAAAAAGTAATCAAGGGGTCTAGGTGGGCCCACCTGGTTCCTATGCTGGCCTGATGTGTAAAGACATTGAGGAAGACTGAGGACAGGAAGAGCAAAGCTACATTGAACTCTGATAATAAGTTACCATCAAGGGTAATTGAAGAACTTAATGTGGTTCTACAACGGTCAACAACCCTTTCAAAAGAATTACAGGATGAGCAGATTTTGAAGTAAGAAATAAAATGAATTGCTCCCCAGATTATTTGTTTTAATATTGTATGCAATCTTTATGTGTAACTCCGAAACTGAACTATAAGATAATTCATAAGAATTTGCCTTTTGATAGGCAAATCTGTCTACACTTAGGCATTTAAGGAGCATTTAAAAATATGTATGTATGTGATTGAATGTAAGATTAACTTTATTTTGGTCTGAACAAAGCTTGCAAATTTCCATTGTATTAACTTTGTGTAAGAAGACATTGGGTTACTTAGATGGTCAGCCCTTTTAAAGTAGTTGTCTGTTAACTGGTATAATTTATGAGCAGAAATCTCAAACTGTACTGTATTGTATAAAATGCTGTATTTAAATGAAGCCTAAGAAACTATCTCTAACATATTTTGCACTTTGAGAAACCTTGTATATTAAATTATCGTATGTTTTTAGGTTTACATAGGTTCTACCTTAGGGAAAAGAAAGGGAAGTAAATTGAAAAAGGGGGGAGAATTTATTGTAGTGGCTGCCTAAAAAACACTGGAGTTTTTAAAAGAAGCAAGGAATTAAATGTCCTACGAAACAAGGAAGTGAGCTAAGATTCATTCTGGTTCACTAATGACCAGAACTTGTCAATGAGAAACCACTTGTTAAGAAAAAAGTCCAGTGTTTATTTCCCAAGAGGAATATTCGGCCAACAGATGTAAATAATAGCACTAGCCACTCTTATTAATATTTATAGCGTTAGAAAACCAGCCGCAATACAGATTCACTACATTTGAGCTCATTGTTGGTGACTGCTAAGAGGAAACTTACACTGCATTGGAGAGATTGTGTACATGGGAACTGGCCTGGATGCTGATTGCACTGTCATTGCATGCAAGCATTTTTTTTTTTTTTTTTTTTTTTTTTTTAGAATTTCTGACTATACTTTTGGTACGAACGAAATTCATCACCACAGGGTCCTGTTGTTTTGTTTGATTTTTAGAATTTTTATTATTATTATTAAGTAAGGTTGTAATGTTTTTCTCTGAATTGTCAGAAATAACTGGAAGAATACGATATATGGCCATTATGGAGCTAGGGGCTAGTTGGCGGTTTACTATACATTTGGGGGCTGCCTGTTCGCATTTAACCCAGGATTTTTTTTGTTTTTTTTTTTATTTTTAAATACAGAAGTGGTCTCTTCTCTGTACGTACGAATAAGGACAAAGCCCTATTTTTGTTTCCACATAAAGATCAGCTACTGAACTGGTGATTTTCCTGACAGACAATACTATCTAATCATAGTTCATGTTAGGGGAAGCATTTTTCATCAGTTTCTTTAAAATTGGATTGTACGGTGAGTTTTGATATTAAACTTTATTTTATGTAGCTAAAAAATAAAAATAAAAAAATAAAGCACAATCCCAACAGAGCAATCAAAGCCTGTTTTACTACTTTGACTTGATTTGTGTGATTAATATTTCCTTTTTAAATTTTAATCTAGTGGAAAAGCTGCTGGTGAGGAAAAAAAAAATAAACAGCCAGCTTAGCTTTATTTCCCGTACGGTCAGCTTCCTAACCAAGAGGAAAAAAGAAGTGCTCTGACAGTGAATGTATAGAGAGTTCAGGAGCTTTCTAGACATGGGTTAATTGAGCAAAGGCAGTTTATTTTTTAAATCTGGCTCAGGTAGGCAGTTGCAGTGAAATGGATGTAAATGGCTATGTGTTCAATGAGCGCCTTCCGTAGCCTGGTGCCTGGGATCTAGGATGAGTGCTCTCTAGGATGCTGGGTGGACACAGCACAGGCTATACTTGCAGGGAGTCTGCTATCTCGGCATGAAGATTAGCACTGAGATAAGTCAAAAGATGTAAAACAGCATGAAATAAGCACACCCCAGTCAGAGGAAGGACTCACTATTCCTGATTAAGGGAATTAAGTAAAGCTTCATGACAAAAAGATGATTTCTACGCTCAGCCTTGAAGGATGAATACAAGAAAGTAAGAGGGGTATTGCTGGCCAGCATCAGCAATGACAGACGTGTCTGATCTTGAAGAGGCTGGAACACCAGGCCCTCGAACCTGAGCTTTACCCTGTGGGCTGTGGACACATCATCAACTGCTTTGAGAAGGATGCGATATGAAAAGACTTCCGAAAGCTCGTGCTGGTGCCTGTGCATGGAATGAACAGGCCACCAAGAAATGCAGTTAGGGAGTTAGGGAGCTGCTACTGCAACCCTGTGATGATATGAGGGGCCCTAACCAAGGCTGGGGTAGGAGGAACTGCAAAACAGAGACTTTGGGGAGTTAAAGCACACAGGGTTTGGGAACGCCTAGAGGCAGAGAAAGAGGGAGAGGGAGGAGTGAGGATGACTCCAATATTTGAAACAGTAAATGGGAGGAATTTTGTATTTGTTGAAATTGGGAGAAAAAAAGATTGGGAAGAAAAAGATCATTTTGCCCTGGGTCTCCCTGGCCTGATGCTCATTCTCACTTGGGATACTACCAGGGCTGACCAGCTCCTGCCATGACTCTCTGAATAGTCATTTTTTTTTCGAAATAGACGATACTTACCATTTCTTTCAGGATAGGTCTATTACCCATTCCTTCAATGGACTGGTTTGAATATCAATACCCAAGGGGACTTTCAAGATCATCACCACTTTTGTGCCAACTTCCCCCATTCCAACACACTAGTTAACCCTTTTCCTTCACCCCTAAAGGAAGCTATAAGGGACAGCAAAAAAACAAAACAAAACAAAACAAAAAAACACAAAATTTAGAATCAGAGCAGGTCTCCAATGCTGTCTCCTCCATGGCCAATAAATGGGACCATAGGCAAGTTTCTTAATGGGTCTATAAGTGCTGACACTCAAAATGGCAACAGGGCTTTGCATTTTCCATCATTAAAGAACCAGAGAGCAATGGCTTCTGTGACCACCCAAGGCTGCCTTCAGGGTGGTTGTTGGCTTCATCCATCATGTGCTTATTGAGGCCATATCTTTGTTACCAGCTGCACTGAGAACAGCTGGCTCCCAGACCAACTAAGGCTCTCAGGAAAGCACAGGCTAAAGAGCAGTGATCAGCTGATTCCAAGCGGAGAGAGAAGCCAAGGCAAGCAGATCAGCCAATCAGCAAGGAATTAGCTGCTCCCTCAGCAATCATGAAACACAGGCTCTGCATGCATGCCCGGGGAGCGTCTCACTTCAAGTGGGTCATTGTTATCATCATAATTAATATCTTAACATCTGTGCAGCAATTTACAATTTTAGAGACACTTTGATCTTCATAGCAATTCTCAGAGCTATAGATTTTTATCCTAATTTTATAGTTGTTAATAATTATTACAATGTATTAATATAATAATCACATTGTGTTATTAATTAGCTACTGTGTTCTAGGCACTGTGCTAAAAGCTTAGCTTGCTTTATCTCATTTAATCCTCACAATCCCAAGCCCTTGGCAATGCTAGTGTCTGTTTTACAGAGGAAGAAATTGAGACACTGAGACAGCCATATACAAGGTTGCACTGACTGACTCCAGAGTCCACTCTGTGGTCCACTGACCCAGGCTGCTTTAATGGGGATGACAAAGGGAGGCACAGAGTGGCTGAGAGCCACTTCAGAAGTTATAGGACCAGTAATTGCAGATCTGGAACTCAATCTATGATCCCTTATTCTAGACCCTAAGCTGTCCCTACTACCCTCTGCTTCCACATGTGCTTGGAAGAGCAAAATGGTAAAGACCAATTCCCATTACTGATACAAAAGATAACAATGAGTATAAGAAGTGACTATTGGGCCATTGGGCACCTGTGGAATCCTCTTTGGTGTCTGTCCTTGTCCGTTATTCCTACTGCAGTTGAGTGCTTCCTGCTTTGGGACAGCTACTTCTTCTATTTGATCGTATAATTAATTCCCTCCTTGTTGTATTGGGCTTCATGGTCAATAATTTCAGCTGAACTCCACAAGCACCCTAACCCCTTGACACCCCCTAGAACTCACTCCATGAGCCTCCATGAGTATAAACCCCAATATTGCTCATTCGTCCAAGTACCTTGAGGTCTGTAATGGTTCATATTAGGTGTCAACTTGATTGGATTGAGGGATGCCTAAATGGCTGCTAAAGTATTGTTTCTGGGTGTGTCTATGAAGATGCTGTCAGAGGATATTGAAATTTGAGTCAGTGGACTGGAAGAGGAAGAGTCAACCTCAATATGTGTGGGCACCATCCAACTGGCTACCAGCATGGCTAGAAAAAGCAGGCAGAAGAAGGGGGATAAGTTTGCTTGCTTGCTTGGATAGGTTTGAGTCTTCTGGCTCTTTTTCTTCTTCCCATGCCAGATGCTTGCTTCTGCTCCTCCTAACCTTGAACATCAGACTCCAGGTTCTTCAGCCTTTGGACTCTGGGACTTGCACCAGAGGCTTAGGCTTCCTGGGCCACAGCCTAAAGGCTCCACCATCGGCTTCCCTGGTTCTGAGGCTTTCAAACTTGGACTGGGCCACTATTGGCTTTTCTTTTTCCCCGGCTTGCAGATGGCCCATAGAGGGACTTCGCCTTGTAATCATGTAAGCCAATTCTCCCTAATAAACTCCCTTGTACATATACATATATCCTACTGGTTCTGTCCCTCTGGAGAACCCTGACTAATAAAAGGTCTGTTAAAATTCCTAATATATGCAAGGTCGACTAGCTTCTGCTTTGTCTTGACTCCTCAAAGGAGGCTATGACCATCGAGGCATGTCCAAGTGGTGGTAGAATTGGCTACTGCAATAGCTTCCTATTTAGGCTCCTTTCATTCCTCCTCGTCTGATTCATATGCCCGCATGACACAAAGGCAATTTTTGTACAACACACACCCAATTTTGACACATTCCTGCTCAAAAACCTTCATGGACTCCCAGTTGCATAAGAATAGATTCTAATTTCCTCATTGCATATTGAGTCAGGATGAATCCCTGCCCTTTCTCCCCATGGGACTTTGCTCAGACTGTCACCCCTGCCTGCCATGTCCTTTGCCTCACGCGTAAGTCGAACCATCATTTTCCAAGGCCTAGTTAAATATATCACCTCTCCATCAATTATTTCCAATGCCCTCTTCTTAGAGTGCTTTCTTCTTCATGGTTTTCCCCAAACATGTGATTTGCACAATCACAATATGTATCACCAACTGTGCTATGTTAGAATTATTTTATGAATGAGAGTTATATATGTATCTATACCCCCCTACTTGATTGAAAGTATCTGAAGTTATTTGATATTCATTTTTGTCTTTGTCTTCACACATAAAACAATGTTTTATGCAATACTGAGCTGGATAAGGTGAGAAGTGTGCTACACTTGGGTGTTAGAAGATGGGTGGGTAAAATCTTACTGATGGCTGGTGACCATGATTTAACAAGTCCCAGAAGAGAAGTGGCTAATCCCCTCTGGACATTTTTCCAGCCTCACACTGAGCCAGGGTCCCAGGTTGTGTTCAGGGAGGAGCCAGAGTGGATAGGGGTGAACACTGGTCCCAGGTCCCTCCCTCCCTCCTCATTGCCACATTAGTTTCTGCTGCTTCTCACTGACCTCTGGCCACTATTCGGTCAGGTAGGGTGCCTTTGACATTGGCACTCGAGAGGCAGCATTTCAATCACCACGCCAGCCAGGTGGACACTCACACCTCCATCCTGTGGATGATCTCTCTGGCTGAACAGAGTAGATATTCCATTAAGAAGGATGAAAGGTGCTGGGTAGAAGTGTTAGGAGTTCTCTCTTTTCGAAGTTCAAAATAGCCAGGGTGGATGGCATGCCCAAGTATATCTTCTCTTTAATCTGAATTTTACCAAGAAGAAAACTGATTACACAATTCAATCATCACATTTTTTACAATGCAGAAACCGGGGTACAAACAAAGCAAGGGACTATAAAAATAGTCAGGATCTAGTCAGGAAAATGAAGCCTGGGCTAGCTATAGAAGAAATGAGTCACACAGGTTTCTAAAGGGCCTAAAAGCAAAATAAAGAATAGAGAGTCAAAGCAGAGATTATCAACAGTGAAAAGTCACTACTGTCCCAAGGGTTAGAGACATAAAAGGAGGAGTGATGTTATCAGAGCCCAGGAGCTGGGATTTCCGAAAGGGAGCTGGAATCACAGCAGGAGTTGCCTGGCAAAAAAAATTAGGGACCACAGAGGGAGGGGCTATCAGATGGCAGCTGGAATTGTGCAGGAGATTCTGCCATTGTTGGGGACACTTTCCTAAGCAGAGAGAAAAGGAGAGAAATACCCTGGTGTCTCACCCTTCTCCTTTCTTTAATCTCTCACCAGCACCTCCTAGTGGTTGAATCTAGCTGGAAGCCAGGTGGTAAAGAAGCCTGGGAAATGTTTGCAGGGGTCAGCCCTGAGTCATGCAGAGCAGAGCATAAAAAGAGCAGGGAGAGGATCTGACACAGAGGAGCTGTGAGCGGCTAAGGGGCTTTTCAATGGCATTTGTTTTCTATTTCATCTACCCAACGTTTATTGAGCTTGCTGCCTGCAGCAGTATTTCTTGAGTTTGCTGGACACCCCTGGCCTAAAAGTATGAGGAGAATGCAGGGAAGAAGTAATCTCAAGTGGATAGTGAGTGAGATGTCAGGGAGTGGCAGGAGATGAAATGGAATATTAGGTAAGGCCAACAAGTAAAGGGCCTAAGTAGGCCTAGCTACTTGGGAGGCTGGGGCAGGAGAATTCCTTCAGCCCAGGAGTTTGAGGCTGCATTGAGCTATGATCACGCCCACTGTACTCCAGCCTGAGCAACAGAGACCCTGTCTCTGAAAAAAATAAATAAAAATAAAAATAAAATAACTTATGTGGACTTTCTTTTAAAAGACAGCAGAATCATCCCATCCCAAAAAGTTTTTCACTACTAATAGGCAAGTGTTTCCTATCACATATATGTAGAGAATGAATCAGTACATTGGATTGTAGCAGTAGAGCAATAACAGGAAGATGGAGAGTTCTGAAATCAGACTGCCCTGATTAAAATCCTGATCTGTCACTTGAAAATGTGTCGCCTTGGATAAGTTAGTTTAACCTTTCTGAGCCTCACTTGCTTCACCAGCAAAATGGCTGTAGCAATATCCACTTCGTAGGATTATCCCAAAGATTAGAAACAATGAAGGCAGGGTCAGGCACATGAAGGCAGGGTCAATCAACGACTGCTGCTGGTGTGTCTAGGGGGCAGATGAGAGTGAGTGAAAGTCTTTACATTTACTGCAAATAATCTATCGCACAAAGAACTCACAAGAGACATCAGCTCAGCAGTGAAAAGGAATATAAAACTACCTGAAGTCTATTAGAAAAAATGTTGACATTTATTATTTCCTTGCTGTTTCTCTTACAAAGAAATTCAGTTTTGTCTCACCTTCACACCTTTCCTCAAATGAAAAACAAAGTATATGTAACAACATCCATTTATTCCACAGATATCAAATGAAGCCCTCTCCTACAACAAAGCCCGTACAAGGCACAGAGAAACCCAGATGAGAGGCAGACTCCCTAGCCTTAAATTGCTTTTAGTCTACTGGGGAGTCAGACACATAAACAAATAATTACAAGTAAATTGCCTCTTATTTGCAGTGTAAGGTATTTTCGGGAATTCTGATACTATTTCTAAGAAAGGCTTCATAACTTGCCTGATAAAGCAAGAAGTCCCGTCCACTGATGCTGATGTGTCAGCTATCGTTAGTCAAACAATTGGAGGATGGCAGGATAAGTGATATCACAAATGTCTACATAAAGTGTTTGGGAGGTACAACATTAACTAACCTATACACCGAAAGTGGATTTCCCTTCCAATACCAAACACTAGCAAATCCATGGCTTCTAGATTTACAGATGAGACCTACTTGAGAAGAAAATATGCTCCGAAGAGAAAAATCAGAGAAAATGAGGGAAGTGCAGGAACAAAGACGAGGAGAAAAAGGAGAGGAGAGAAGGTAAGGAGAAGAGAAGAAAAATGGTCTGTGAGCCCTATAGAAAGGAAAAATCTCTGCCTGGATAATTTGGGGCAGACATTACAAACAAAAGGACATTCAAGCTAGGCTTTGAAGGTTGAGTAAGACTTTGAGAGAGCAAAGATATTCCAGACAGAGTGACTGGGTATATAAAAATATATGTTCATCAGGTGAAAATGTTTGGTGTAGCTGGAATATGGTGGTATGTTTCTGTTGGGACATGGACAAAAATGGGAAATATTATCAGAGAATGAATAAAAATTAGGACCAGATTGTAAAAAGCCTTGGATTTCAAAGTAAGCGTTTGGTCCCTTTTCTGTTTGCAAGGAAGAGCCACAGAAATATTTTCAGCAACAGCAGGTGACATTATTAAATTTAAGTTTTAATTTAAAAAAAATCCTGGCTGCAGCATGGAGGTGCAGTCAATGTAACATGCTACCTGGATTCACTTCAACAATGAAGGATTTGAGATGAAGTTACTGGAAATGCTGTCAGTGCCTTTGGAGGATTGCCTCAGGTGAAGGGATAACCCCGTTGTATCAGTCTTTTCTCACACTGCTATAAAGAACTACCTGAGACTGGGTAATCTATAAACAAAAGAGGTTTAATTGACTCACAGTTCCACATGGCTGGGGAGGCCTCAGGAAACTTACAATCATGGCAGAAGGAGAAGGGAAAGAGAGTGGTGGCAGGAGAGAGGGAGAGAGGGAGAGAGAGAGAGAGTGAGGAAGTGCCACACATCAGCTTTCCTGAAAACTCACTGAGAACTCACTCACTATCATGAGGACAGCATGGGGAAATCCATCTCCATGATCCAATCACCTCCTACCAGGTCCCTCCATCAACACATGGCAATGACAATTTGAGATGAGATTTGGGTGGGAACACAGACCCAAACTATGTCACCCCTTCCAGAGGTGGCCAGCACCCAGTGTCTGGTTGACATATGTGAGAATAAAGGCCCCCCCGCCCATCACCCCAACTCAGAGCAGCTCTAAAGGGTAATTCTCTCAACTCCCTGCAGGGTGGGCTAGGACTGCATCCCAGCCCGACTTCATCCTCTACTCAGTGCTGATTCTGTTCCTTCTCCTCCCTTCCCTTTCTGGGTGTTTATTACAACAGCACTCCTAACAAACCTCTGTACACTAACCTGAGTCTCAATGTGCTTTTCAGGAAACCTAACTGGGGCAGCAGAGTAGATTGAAAAGGAAAGAGCGAAAAGGCAGGAGGCTAGTTGCTGTGGACCAGGCTGCGCTTGCTGGAACCACACACACTGAACTTCCTGGGACATCCCCTGTCCGGGTGGACACCACGTCCTGAGGCATGTTTTCTGCTAACGTGATTTTTCCTAAATCCTTGGCTAGTCTCCTGGCTTCTGATTTTATCAACATGTATCAGGAATCAAATTAAATTTTGATCACTTTTGGAAAGGAGAAAGAAGAGTCTTCCACAGACAATTAAAACACAAAAAGAAAAACACGGGGCTGTCACGGGACAGGACAGAATGATAGAGAGGATGGACCCGCGATGCTGGAAATGGAAGGACGTGAAATAAACCAATGGACCAGCTACTGTGAAACCTGTCATCCTTCCTGAAACAAATCATTCAAGAGACAGCCCCTTTCAAATACATTAGCAAACACTGCCCAGACTTTTTAAATCAATGCATATAAACAGATTTTTAAACAACATATGAATGACACGACATGCCTAGTTTCATATTTTGATTTTTTCCCACCCTATATTATTTCTTTCACATTTTCTATATGAGGAAGAGAAATAACCTTTTGATTCAACAGGGGCTCCTGGAGTCAGTTTGTACACTTGGGTTTTTATTCAAAATATAAATCAATGGATTTAAGGAAAGCTGGGGTCATGCTACCTCATAAGCAACTGGCAACCCACCAAATGCCCTTCCTTCAAATGCGTGACCACAAGGCACTCACTCACCCTTGCCCCCTCCCCCCACACACATCCTACCCCTGCTAGGTAAAGGGGTTCAGCTTGTCTTACTAAATATGGTAGATATAAATAATATTCATAAAATAATTGTAACATATACAATATTCAAAAAATACATGTAACTTATAAGAATTACCATAAAATGAACAATTTCGTTCACACTGCCTATCTTTAAAAAAGAATATTATCATTACCTTGAAATTTCCTATAGTTGTCCCACCTCATTTCAAACCTTCTCTCCCTCTCAAAATTAGTAATCATTGTCTCAAATTTTGTGTTTATTTCCTTGCTTAACTTTATAGTTGTATACACGTTTGTATCTTTAAACTATACACACACAAACACACATATACAACACACATGGCTATATGTTTTTGAGCTTTTTGTAAGTGGAATCATACTGTATGCATTCTTCTGTGGGTTTTTTTCACTCAATGATACAATCCTGAGATTCACCTACATGCATTTAATTGAAGGCAAGTTGGTTTTGTCAACTCTGAAACAAACACCACGGCCTCCAATGGTAATAAAAGCCACAGGTAGTCAGAAGTCAATAACCTCCCTAACTCATCCCAAGAGAAAAGAGACATTTGCAAATCAGTGTCAGGATTTCCATAATGTAATGGTCCTGCTGGAAAACATTATTTTTTTTTTCCATTCCTTTCACCACCCTACCTCCCACAGGGACAATGGCCACCGCCGCCAATATCACTATGGAAAAATGTGTCCAGTGAAACATCCCTCTCAGTAAGCCAGGCATTCAAAACTCTCTGCATCTGGAGGGGGACAGGCTCAGCATGCTAGTCCTCTCCTCTCTGCTCTGCTCATCTCCTGCCAAATATCCTGTCCCAGCTCTGGAGCCAGATGAGGGATTCCCAGCAGCTGCTGGAGCCCACGTCCAAGCCCTCCTGTATGTCATTGCCCTGGGCTGCACACTTGACCATGGCTTTCTCAGCTCACAACCACGAAGAAGAATGGTCTTGGGGAAACTACTATCTTCTGATGTTCTGGATCTATCCTTTCACTTGGCATTTTGTTTCTGAGACAAATTTTCCAAGCCCAAAAGGCAACCCCCCGTAGAAGAAAGGTCATATCAAGAGCCACTTCCCCCTCATTTCAGCCAGATAAAATGAGAGCCTGTTCTGTTGGCATTCCACATTTAGCATTTCCACTGCAGCCGCTGCTGGGAATTTCCCCTCTGAAGAAGACTGAATTAGACCCTCGGCCAGGCTGGCTGGCCATGAAGCATCTGAATTCCAAATGTCAAAGATTTCCATCCAAGAGGTTCTGATCTTTTGCTCACATTGCTCTGTTTGCAAAGGCATAATTAATAAGCCATGGACTTCTCCTTTCCAGGAAATCTATTTTCCTGGTCTCAGGAAAGAAATTCCAGTTCTGTACCAGGCATTCTTTCTTCACATGTGACATCCCTGGGACTCAGCATCTTATCTCTGAAGGCTTCCTTAACCATCCCACAACTCCAGCATCACTGACTCGTCCCTCCTCTGCACCCCTCACACACTCTATATGAAGTGCACCTAAAACATATTCTTGCCTGTATTTACTTAGCCCATTTGCTTCCTTATTTGGTTATGGGTTCCTTAAGGATAAGAGAGTGTCATATCCATGTCTATATCCCCAGATTAGGCCAAGGCCTGGCACGGAAGAGGCAGCCAAGGAATCTATGAAAGTTGTCCTGAATCCCCTGCTCCTGGCCTACCCCACAGGTGACCTGGATGGCCAGCCAGAGTGTCAGATGAGCCACTTGGAGCCAGAGGATATGCTCTAAGAGGCTGACATAGGTGAGTATCCTTCCCTGGAAAACAGGCTGAAGAACATGAGTGAAACGCCAGGCCAGATTCTTGAGACAAAAATGAGTCCAAACTGAGGATACCCAGCACTAACGTTGAGTGTGAAATGTTAGAGTGGGAGAATCCCTGGGAGACAAAGCCAAAATAAGCTGGATACTAAAGTAAACCACAGCAGAACAAGAAGACTAGGAAGACTTAGAACCATGAGCCAACCAGGCTTAAAGAGGGTTAAGGCAAATAGGTCATAATTAAATTCTGAATGGCCTTGAATGCTATGCTATAGTGTTTGGACGTTATTCTGTGAGACGATGGCAAAATTATCCCCATGGCACTTGAAGTCAGTTGGCCTCCCCGAAATGGAGCCGAACTGCTTGAGAGGAGCAATGCCACTTCTTACAACAAAAGGAATTGAATTGGAATTCTGTCTCTGACTCCAGTACCAGGGAAGGCACCTACTTGGCTTGAAAAGTCTTGGCACAATGTTGGATTAACTCCATAAATGAAACCCAAGCTGTCAGGCTTCAAGCAGAGAGAGAGAGAGATGGGATCGGGCCCAGTGACTGCCTCCTTCCCCTTGATGGTTCTCTCACTCACTTATTCTCCAAACCATTATCCTCTGTAAAATGAGGTTATTAAGTTTCTTTCCAGTTCATCATCTGTGAAGTTAGAAGGCATTTTTTTTTTTTTTTTTTTTTAGAAACAACCAGATACAAAGCCTGCAATTGTACTTGCTGACAGCTTGCTAAGGGTTTTGCGGGACAGCGAAGGCATCCGTATCCCCAACATGTCAAATCACAACACTGAACAGACCCCAGGTCCATGGCGCTTGACATAACGTCTACAGGGATCTGGAACCGAGAGGGCTTTGTCTGGACATATTTCTGAGAAACCTGGACACCATGTAGAGATTATCCCAAACTGAGATCATCCTGACCAGATACGACTGGTTCCCATATCCTTAC
Source organism: Symphalangus syndactylus (assembly GCF_028878055.3). Lineage (NCBI taxonomy): Eukaryota > Metazoa > Chordata > Mammalia > Primates > Hylobatidae > Symphalangus > Symphalangus syndactylus. The sequence goes on along the minus strand of NC_072425.2, from coordinate 36,476,194 downwards.
ATCTAAAACAAGATCATCAAACTCTGCTAAAAATTCCTAAGCCAAAAATCCTGGCCATTGACCTTATTTTATGAATAGAGTCTTGATAAAAACAGAAAGAAAAATGCAAGTTGAGCATTTCAGACCAATGATGACCCTTAAGTTCATCCAGTCCAACATCCTAATATTACAGATGAAAAAATCAAAGCCCAAAGTGGGGACTAGACTTAACCAATGTCACAAATCTGCAGAGAGGAGGAACCAGGAAACAAAAGTCATGTCTTCAAACTTCAAATGCCAATCTCGAAAACAGATTCAAGCCTGGTATTATTTTTAAATGACAGAATAATAATAAAGTGTTATAAAATGGGAATGACACGGGAGAAAAGTTCAATTCGAACACTAAGAGGGAAAATACAAATAACAGAGAAAACGAACTGTTCAAATAGCTGACACTAACCAGAGAATACCAGGGCCCAAGTTAATTAATTACTTATCTCTTATGAAAATGTGAAATAAGGGTGATCAGGCTGGGGAGCGACCCGTGCTTTTAGCTCATCTGGACCACTAATGTCAAGAGCATGGGAAGTTTAAATGGTTAGGCTTGCTAAATTGAAGGAAAGTGAAAGAAGGACTGGGTGCATTTTTGGATGGGCCCCCAATGGGGGGCTCCAAATGGGAATGTAGTAGGTGGGGGCAATGGGAGCCACCTCGTGAAACTTGACTTGCAAAGAATCTGCACAAATGTCCAGAACACTGAATTCCCTTCCTGAGTCTCAGTTTCCACAGCCCTGAAATGGTGATCATAAGACCCACTTCCCAGGGCATAATGTTAGCAACATCAAAATCTCTGGTAAACCATGGTCTTCTAGTAATAGAAGAGCATTGTTACTCAAGTTTTTATGGGACCAGGGAGGTTTGCTTGAGATTCTATGATTTCTGAACCTGCTTTTTGTAACAAATGACAAAAATATTCCACAAAGGAATAGAAGAAATTTATCTTCAACAGGGAATAGAAAGAGGTATTTAACAACCTATCAAAACAACCATACATTTTGCTGCCTGCCAGATCAGTAAACAAACCATAAATTTAAATGGAAAACAAAAAAAAAAGAAAAAAAATGTGCAGTTGTTTTAGAATAATGAGATTCTAATGAGCCATGCATCTTCTGTGCAATTACCTAAGCAGTTTCTTATCTGAGATATTTGCAAGATACCAGTGACAAAAATGCTACTGCTAATCTGAACTGCTACATGTCACATTGTTCCCAAAGATGTTACCCTGGGAGGGACATCAACCTGGAAAACAGGACAGCTGGGTTCTCATCTCAGTTCTCCTCTGTCTTTACTGAGGCCTCAGCCACATTCTGTCCGCTCTGTAGGTCTTGGATTTCTGTAAAATGAAGATTTGACCCAGAGGTGCTATTTCTAGATCCTACCATCTTTAATTCTCAGTCTCTCTTTCTAGCTATTGAGTTTGGCTTGTTGCCTTCCTAACATACCAGTGTGAGAAATCATCATGCAGTAGGGAGCTGGGCTCCCACTGGACAGCGAATGGCAGGTTCTTTGGGTTTCTCTTCCTCTTTGGACAACTTCAGGAGATGAAAAGAGATTTGACGTGGTGTCCCAGTCTGGGACATTTCCCTTCTGGCATTTGCTTTCCTTCTTCATTTCCCTTTCCATACTACCTCAAACCCCACCCACCATTAGATCACCAGTGCCCTCTACACCAGTCACTGACTGCCCCTCTCAAAACCAGAATGGAGATAACTATACATGATTCTCGAAATACAATATTCACTCAAACTAAAACTCACCAATTACCTGCGCACGAGAGAAAACCCAGGAACCATTTCGCATCTCTGACAATCAGAATATATGGAGACATGTTCTGAGTGGCCCTAAAAGAGCCCTAATTAAAACCAATTGGTTACAGGAGAGAGCTTTAACATAGTAACACATCAGCCTATTTTATGTTCTTCCTAAATAGCATCCATTTAATAAAACTATTTTGGCTCTGAAATATTTTCTTAAAATAAATATGAACATGATTATCTAACAGTGCCCTCTGTGTGTGTGTGTGTGTGTGTGTGTGTGTGTGTGTGTGTTTTCACACAATCTAGGTGTGGTTATATGCTTTCAGCCAGCAAGAACTCCAAAGCAGGTGACATCAAAGGGAATGCTACCCCCATCCTTGAACTGAGTGTGCTCTGCAACATGTGTGGTTTATCTGTTATGACCTGTGTGTATCTGTGTGTGTTTTAACCCATAGTGGAATGCAAAACCTGTTTGAGACTAGCGCTGGAGTTCTCTAGAATTTAAAATAATCTGTTGGATGTTGTATTAGTCTGTTCCCATGCTGCTAACAAAGACACACCCAAGACTGGGTAGGGTAATCTACAAAGGAAAGAGGTCAAATTGACTCACAGTTTGGCATGTTAGGGAGGCTCCAGGAAACTTACAATTATGGTGGAAGGAGATGCAAATACATCCTTCTTCTATAGTGGCATCAAGGAGAAGTGCAGAGCAAAGGGGAGAAAATCTCCTTATAAAACCGTAAGATCTCCTGAGAACTCACTCACTATCACAAGAACAGTGGCATGAGGGTAACCCATGATTCAACTACCTCCCACCAGGTCCCTCCCATGACAGGTGGGGATTATGGGAGCTACAATTCAAGATGAGATTTGGATGGGGACACAGACAAATCATATCAGACTTTAAATGGCCATTAAATTGCAAATGTTGCTATATTTTAAGACTCCAAGTAAGTGGATGAAAAAACTGAGATTACAGACTAGCAGGCAATCAGGAGGGGCTTTGCCAGATTGTCCCTGTTCTTGGTTTTCTGGACTATATGCTGATTGGTGAAGTTTCTGCTCAGTGCCTGACTGTATGGTCACTTGTGTTGCTCCACAGAAGTGATCTGCTTGACCTACCCCTGTAAGCTGGAAGTTGGTCAGAATGAGCTTAGATGCAGAAAATACAGTGCATTATACTGCCTTGACTACGTTCCTACCAGATGTCCAGAAACTTAACCTATATTACATCCCTGCCAGATAGCCCAACTTCAAGGGCTCCTTACATTTCCTATTGCTCATTCGAAAATGTGTCCTCTAACTGTTCATGCAAGGCATCTTGTGAACTCTCAGAGAAGCTCTCAGAGACTCTATTCTGCCTGTCATCTCCTAGGAGTTTTACCTCTCAGAGGAAACGTGCCCTTTCTTTACATAGTTAAGTTTGTGCTTATAACTGAGGTTTTTTATTGCTTTTCGTTTTCACTTACAAGGATATAATCACTAATAACCCACATTAAAATATTTGATTGGGAAAAAGATGATAAGCAGTCATTTAGAGATTGGTGGAAGACTTTTGATATTGTATGATATTGTTGGCATCATAAGTGATCCTGCAGCCTGGAGAACTGAACAAGAATAATCCAGTGGGGGAAGCCATAACTGGAAGCATGTGGTTGGTGACTTCAAAGAATATGAATAGAACAGAAGAGCCATAGGAACATGTTTTAACAGGGACCATGCTACAGAGACCCCCATATCATGCAGAGTCACTTAAGGGTCCCATTTCTAGAAGTCGTACCCTAGTGAGAACTGCCATAGGTTTGGTAATGGCAATGGGCTATTTCCCAACACTGGAAGTTTTTGAACATCAGTTGGATGTGAAAAGATGAATGCACAGAGATGTTTATTTAACATTATTTACAGTGGTGAAAAAAATAAAAATAAGCTAAAACCCAACAATAGATGATTTATTACCAAAATATGGTAAACCCACACCGTGGAATACTATAAACATTATGATATAGGTATATATTTATTTATATAGGGAAATAGTGATAATATAGTGAACAAGCAGTAACGTATAGTATGATCTCGTTTATAGAAAAGACTCTAGGTAGCTATGCACCCAATTGCTAACTATATTTATCCCTGGTTGGTGAAATGACACTTGTTGTTGTTGTTTTCATTTTGCTTATATGTGTTTTCTAATTTTAAAAAGTGAATATATATTGTTTGTGTAATATTTTCAGGTTAAAATAAATAAATAAGGGTTGAATGGTCTTCATAGCACTTAAACCCTCCTCTAACATTGAGACTCTATGAAATTCATGACCTAAAACCATAAACAACTAATGCCCTCCTCCTGTCTCAGCTGGCCAACCTCTAACCTGGAGAATCTTTTGCATCCTCTGGATATATGTCACCAGCAATAAACAGACAGCTGGTCCCTAGGACAGGGGGCTAAACCGATAAGTCCCATGGTCACGGCAAGAATTGTGATGGGCACAGCAGTACTGATGCAGCACATTCAAAGGGATGATATGGTCAAAATAACACCAACACTCCGCAAATGATAAACAGGATGGAGCACTGCTTGGCTCAGGTGAACTCTGCCGTTTGTTTTCTTTTGTTGTATTTCCCCATTCGCGAAACAAGGATTTGCCTTTGGGTCTCACAGGCCCCACGATACTGTTATCTTGAGTTGTTCAGTGCATTGCAGAGGATGAAAGGACACTTGTTAGTTCTAAATCTAAACACACCACCCACTCCAGGCAGCATAAACACTATTATCTGGAGTTGACGGATGAGATTTATAGATATGTATGTAGAAGACAAGTTGAAAATTTGCAAGAAGTAGAGCATTATAATGAAGATAATAAATGTAATCCACTTTGTCAACAAAGTTGGCCAAGAATTATATTTTTAAATGAATTTGTAGAAGGATAAATACATTTAATTAGAGGCTGATATTCTAAATATCAGCTCAAGATTAAGGTCCGTGTCAAACTCTAATCTTCCTATCTCATAAGAGTGTTGAAGATTTAGTTCTAGGAAGATGATGGACCCAAAAGTCCTTTGTGTGCTTTCTGAAGGATTGTTACTTTTGGTATGAGTAATAGTAAGAAAACAATGTAAGTTGTCCTCTGATATCTTAAGAACACTAACTTTCACCAAAGGCCTGTTATTGCCTGCTGAGTTAAGATATACAGAACCATGTTAGAAACATCATTCTTTTCTTTGTTGATAAAACTGAAGTCAACATCTAGAACTCCACAGAAACACGTAAAATATGAGGAAAAACATCTTCATTGGACTAGGCATGTCAGCCCTTGCTTTAATATATTAAAAATATTGTATCTGGAGGGAAATCGTAATTCAAAACACTTTATGTACCACACCACTTCTGAAATAAATATTAAGATTTTAAGTGTCTAACAAATGCTTCATACAAAGTAATATTTATGAAGCCTCTATCTTGGCACTTCCACATGGTTTTCACTGTTGGCCTGAGAAAGGGATATCACAACCACGTTTTATGTATGAAAACTCAGAAGCTAAGAGTAATCAGGTGATGCCCCTCAAGGATCCACAAGCAGAAACTTTCAGGGCCAGGATTCTAATCCACATCTTTTGATTTCAAGACTCATGCCCTCTCTACTTTAAATGAGCTGTCTTCTCCTGCTCCACTGGGCAGCCTCATGATACACAGTATGAGTTTACTACTAGAAAATCCCTCATTTCTACAGAGAAGTGGCTTATGAAAAATGGTTTGTGCTAGGCAGGTCATCTTCTGCCCTACTTGTGACCTGCTGGTTGCCTAACTCATGATTGCAGTGAAGTCACAGTTATCCTAATTGCCATCATCACAAGACCAAGCCACGCAGGAAAGGTGTTTCCTCCCAAACCCCAAGCATTTGGACCATTGTTTATGACGGAAATAACACTGGGGGCTGACCCAGGATAAAGCAGCTGGTCACGTAATTTAAAATCATGTTCTATTAACAGGAAGATGTGCAGGTTCCTGATGCATAGGAGTTTATTTGCTGCTGTCATTCTTATTCAGGTTCCATCTGAGTTGAAAATGGAAATAATGAGTGTAGTCTACACTTAGATGCTTTGTTAGAATTAAGAGAAAAATGTTCTTCCCAAACTGATAGAAAACATTTGAGAAGTATTTTGGGGGCAATGGAGAAAGCCCAGGTTCTATAACCCCATAATCCTGGGCTTTAACACTTGCTAGGTTGTAAGATCTTGGGCCAGTTATTCAACCTTTTTCATCCTTATTTTCTTTGCGTGCTGACAAGTTTTTACAGATCTCACAGCTAGGTCCTGACAGAGCCAGGAATGTAATTCAGATCCCATCCAAGGGAGGCCTGCTGCACATTAACACAGATGTACATTTCAGAAGACCCATGAAGGTGCACACACCGAGGGTGTGCTAGTGCAGAGTGGGGAGCCTGCCCTCACACTGAAGGATATCAGAGACCAGGTGATGGAGGAAGATGTGTGAGAGAAGTTGTTTTAGGAAAATACACTGTTGATGAAATGAAGAGGCCCACATAAAGAATTCTAAGCTCGGAGGTATGTGATGAGTCCATCTGAGGTTCTGAGGGCAACCTCTCCATAGAGATTTTGTTCAGTTCCTTGAGAAAAACCAAAATACTGAAAGCTCTCTAATTGCATGTCAATCAAACAAGTTCTTTGTCTGAAACTCATTAAGCATTTGTGCCGGCCAGGCACTGGCATGCTCTCCCCACAGAATTATTTAGAATCCAGAGGGAGACACAAACACAGAGACATGTACACAATGTCAAGCTGTAAACTAAGTTGGGTGGGAAGACTTTTGTTCAAAGCATGAATGAGAGCTAAGAAGAAAGCTTGCTAGCCTTAAGTCTCCAACTTCGGTCTCTAGAGTTACGGATTATAACCTGTCTATCTCATGTGGTAATGTTCTCTTTGATCTTGCTGTTTCCACATCAGTTCTCCTCCTACTCTCTACATGATAATAATAATAATAATAATAATAATAATACCCTCAGCTCCATTAAAAGGCATGCCATCAGACCCATCCCAATGTTTTCTTCATTTACTGAAGAGTTTGGAATTTTATGATTTCTCTTCTCGGCACGTGTCTTATCATCTCTCTTGGTGATGTCATCATCCATGTACATTACCCACTCATGGCTCTGGCCTCTCACTTACATTCTTAGTTTCACCTTGGATCTTACTAACCTGCCCTGCTCACCTCTGAAATTTCTTTTTTGACCATCCCACCCTAGAATGCTCACCTCCTCTCTTACTAGCTTACAACCTCTACCAGACCCATGCCAATAATTCTTCAGCCCAATTATGAACTCCAATTCACTGGGTCCACACATTTGTTCCTTTTCATCACCTCCATCATATCCTCACTTTCCTCTTACCAGGTGGGTTTCCATAATCTGTTTCATAATCACTCCCTTGCCCCTTCAAATCCCTTGACTCTCTCCATCAAACTCCCCTGGAAAAACTCCAACCCTAGTCTGCAGAATTGAGTAGGGGCCATAAGCACAAATTCCCCATATTTGTGAGACGATGTAGCTTACGAATTAGAATTAGAATTAAAAGCCTAGACAAATACTGAGTGTGGCAACAATTCTCTCCAGCCAATGAGTTGACTGGCTTTTTGCACATGTGTTCTTATATGCAAATAAAAAAATAAATAAATAAAGCATTGTTGATTTAGACAGATTAGGGAAAGGAGATAGGAAACTTATGAAAAATAAGTTTCTGGCTCTAAAATGAATATAGTAATTGGATCTGCTAAAGCAGCGCCAGGCAAAGTCCAGACCACTTGCATTCAATACATTGCCTGATGATCTTATAAACAGAAGATGCTTAATTTTTTTTAAGAAAGACGCTTGCTCTGTCACCCGGGTTGGAGTGCAGTGTCGCAGTCTCGGCTCACTGCAACCTCCAGCTCCTGGGTTCAAGCAATTCTTGTGCCTCAGCCTCCCAAGTAGCTGGGATTACAGTTACACACCCGGCTAATTTTTGTATTTTTAGTACAGACAGGGTTTTGCCATGTTGGCCAGGCTGGTCTTGAACTCCTGGACTCAAGTGATCCACTCACCTTAGCCTCCCACAGTGCTGGGATTACAGGCATGAGCTACCATGCACGGCCGAGGATGCTTAATTTCTTAACAGAAGCAGTCTCTTATTAAAATATCATTCACTATCACCTTGTTAACTCTCAAGATTTAGTTAACAAATTTCTTTGTAGAAAGAGGAAGGAAAGATAAAACTTATGGCACTTTTATGATCATAAAGCTAATAAATGTTCATCACAGAAAACTTGAAAAATATAGGCAAGAAATCCCTGGAACAAAGTGAGCACCCAACAGTTAGTTATCTGTCCACATCATTAAAAGTTGTTTTTAAATATTATAATGACTGCATCCTACTGATGCTAAGCAGCTAAGATTGAATTATTCCCCTATTACTGGACATTTAAATTGCTTCTTTTTAAAAATTATAAAAGCACTGCCAAGAATAACTTTGTAAAAAAGTCAGTGTACACAATTCTAACTACTGGTTTTTGTTAAATCAGATTGCAAAAAATGGAGCAAAAGAGCTTAAAGGGATATTTTAGTTTTAAGATTTTTTAATCTTAATTTTAAGATTTTTGATCTGCAAATTGGCTTCTTAGAAGCCAATTTGTCCTCCAGGAAGTTTATACCTATTGGTGTTTTCACTCCCAGAGAGGAAGAGTTCCTTGGAGGGCAGACAAACACATAAAATAGCTTGAAAAACGTGAGAAGGTTTAAGTTTAGACCAGGCTAACATGGTCCCCTAGGGTAAGACTACAGCTCACTCCCTCTGCACAGAGATTTGCAAGGATCATATGGCTCTGAAAGCTCACAGTGCTGTCCTTAAGCATGAGACAATTGCAAAATCAGCAAAGGTCCTGGCCTGGTGCAGATCTCAGCTTCCCCATCTATACAATGATCTCTCTAGCAATGGTTCCCAGACTCAATAACAAATGCCTTGAGAACATGTTAAAGTTCACAAAGCACACGCGCGCGCGTGCACACACACACACATATTCATACACATACATACACACACACCCATACATTTCTGCATTCCTGGACCCATCCTGTAAAGGTCCAGACTCAGTCTCAGACTGGGGCTAGGAATTTCCATTTTCAACACTGTCCTTGGTAATTGTGGTACAGAAGAGCCTCTTAGCAGAGCTGGCTCCTGAAAAGATTTCTCACTCACTTACTTATTGATGGTACTGGTTCCTCAGCTGTGATATTTTCACTAACTTCAGCTTGTCATAAAAATGATCCAAAACTTGGAAATAGGCAAATGAGGATGCTGTATATTCCATCATGCAGTGCTAGGCTTGGCCTTCTATCGACAGAGCTTTTCTACAGCTCGTTAGGGACAGAAGATCACTTGCACATTTTTGTCTAATAGGCAAAAAACTCCTCTTTGGTGGAAAAGACTGCCCCAAGGATTGAGGGTGATGATGTGTTGGACATTGACCATTTTTGTAACTAACACAGAAATCTATTAAAGTGTCGTTATGTGCCTGGCTTCTCAATTCCTCTCCAGACTGGTCATAGCATCTTACTAGCTCCCTAATTAATTAATTAGTTGAATGGGTTCTTTAACATGTGTTCATTTTATATTTGTTAGAGTCTAAAAATTATACCTGAACAGTATATGACGTTTTGTTTATCTTTTAAAGGAAACTATGTTTTCTTTAAAATATGGCTAATATTAGGCAGCTAAAGTGATCTCTTTTTAAATTTGATGGGGAAAGTTTTGAGAACATTTTTAAGATGAGTGGTACTTAATTTTTTAATGTTATGTGATTATTTTGTCCTCAAACATATGCCAATATCAGTTTCTTTCAACAGATTCTCAAATGCATCTATGTATTTTCATAATCCTGTGGTTTTGTAATCAAAACTATTTGTTCCTTGTTTTTTTTCTTCCCTTAAATGTATGTTGATGCACAGTTGAATATACAGAGAATGTATTTAGGCCTCCTTATCTACACTCCCCTGGCACTTCCTTCCTACCTCCATCCTCTGGCCCAAGATAGTAAGTGGCCCATGAGCTGCCCTGCCTTTCCACTCATCTTTTCATTTGCAATTATAACAACAACAATAACTCTTTGAATGAGCATGCACCAGGATTCGGACAGTGTATGGAGGACTTTTATAGAGATCACCTTGGCTCTCTAATACTAGCCAATGCTGCCTTGTAATTCATTAGATGTGACTGAATTTATTAATTCCACCAATACTAATAAACACAAAACATAGTTTCTTTTAAAAGATAAACATCACATACTGTTTAGGTATAATTTTCAGACTCTAACAAATATAAAATGATCATGTGTCAAAGACCTTATTCAACTAATCAATTATGGAACTAGTAAAATGTTATTGAGAGGTGACAGCGTGCTGGCAGACCCTGCAGCCCTCACTCACTCTCGGCGCCTCTTCTGCCTGGGTTTCCACTTTGGCGGCACTTGAGGAGCCCTTCAGCCCACCGCTGCACTGTGGGAGCCCCTTTCTGGGCTGGCCAAGGCCAGAGCTGGCTCCCTCAGCTTGCAGGGAGGTGTGGAGGGAGAGGCGCGAGCGGGAACCCCGGCTGCCAGTGGCGTTTGCCGGCCAGCTGGAGTTCCGGGTGGGCGTGGGCTTGGCGACCCCGCACTCAGAGCAGCCGGCGGGCCCTGTCAACCCCAGGCAATGAGGGGCTTAGCACCTGGGCCAGGGGCTGCAGAGGGTGTACTGGGTCTCCCAGCAGTGCCGGCCCACCGCTGCTGCACTCTATTCCTCTCTGGGCCTTAGCTGCCTTCCCGTGGGGCAGGGCTTGGGACCTGCAGCCCACCATGCCTGAGCCTCCCCATCTCCGTGGGCTCCTGTGCCGCCCGAGCCTTCCCGATGAGCACTGCCCCCTGCTCCACGGCATCCAGTCCCATCAATCACCCAAGGACTGAGAAGTGCAGGCGCACGGCGTGGGACTGGCAGGCAGCTCCACCTGCAGCATGGTGCGGGATCCGCTAGGTGAAGCCAGCGGGGCTCCTGAGTCTGGTGGGGGGGGACTTGCAGAACCTTTATGTCTAGCTAAGGGATTGTAAATGCACCAATCAGCACCCTGTGCCTAGCTCAGCGTTTGTGAATGCACCAATGGACACTCTGTATCTAGCTACTCTGGTGGGGCCTTGGAGAACCTTTATGTCTAGCTCAGGGATTGTAAATAGACCAATCGGCACTCTGTATCTAGTTCAAGGTTTGGAAACACACCAATCAGCACCCTGTGTCTAGCTCAGGGTTTGTGAATGCACCAATTGACACTCTGTATCTAGCTACTCTGGTGGGGCCTTGGAGAACTTTTATGTCTAGGCTCGGGATTGTAAACACACCAATCAGCACCCAGTCAAAACAGACCACTCAGCCCTACCAATCAGCAGGATGTAGGTGGGGCCAGATAAGAGAATAAAAGCAGGCTGTCGGAGCCAGCAGTGGCAACCCACTGGGGTCCCCTTCCACAGTGTGGAAGCTTTCTTCTTTTGCTCTTTGCAATAAATCTTGCTACTGCTCACTCTGGGTCCACACTGCCTTTATGAGCTGTAACACTCACCGCGAAGGTCTGCAGCTTCACTCCTGAAGCCAGCGAGACCACAAGCCCACTGGGAGGAATGAAGAACTCCAGACGCGCCGCCTTAAGAGCTGTAACACTCACTGTGAAGGACTGCAGCTTCACTCCTGAGCCAGCAAGACCATGAACCCACCAGAAGGAAGAAACTCCGAACACATCCAAACATCAGAAGGAACAAACTCCGGACACGCCGCCTTTAAGAACTGTAACACTCACCGCGAGGGTCTGCGGCTTCATCCTTGAAGTCAGTGAGACCAAGAACCCACCAATTCCGGACACATTATGACCAGTCCCTACCAAGCTGTAGAAAAGCTCCATCGATAGAAGGCCAAGCCCAGCACTGCATGATGGAATATGCAGCATTCTCATTTGCCTATTTCCAAGTTTTGCATCGTTTTTATGACAAGCTGAAGTCAATGAAAATATCACAGCTGACAAATCAGTACCATCAATGAGTGAGTGGGTGAGTGAGTGAGTGAGTGAGCGAGCGAGAAATCGTTTATCAAAAATGTGGTGCAGCCTTCTGGGATCAAACACCAAAAAAAGAGAGAGATAGAGAAAAGAAACTAAAAGAAGAAAGAGAGAAATCAAAAAAGAAAAGAGAGAGGAAAGAAAGAAGGGAGAGAAGGAGGGAGGTAAAAAAGAAAAAACCGGGTTGCCAGTTTTATTCCTCATTCTTCATGCCTAGAATTTGGATTCACCCAACGTATGTTATTTGCTTAGATATTTTATCCAACAGTGTTTATAGTTCTGTCAAAATCAAGGCAATTAGGATTGCACACTAACAGTATCTGAATAAATACAGCATTATGTTGAAAGACTAGAGGAAAGCTAACGTTACTTATGGCTTGTTCATCTAACAGTTTTGATGTACATTGATGGCAAACATTCTGTGGTTAAATCAGATATGGTACATGTTCATTGTTAAGATGCTTATTTAAATTACTGCATTTTGGTTTTCATATATACTTTGCTATTTGGATTTTTATTCCTTTAGAGAAAAGGGCATGACCATTTTTTTGGAAAAATGTTGTCATAAGTGTTTCAGGCACAAATGTCTAAATCCTTCTGACATGAAAGTGATATGTTTAGATTGAAGCTGAGCAGGAAAAGAAATAATCTTATTTTTTCCCTGCTATTTGAAGCAAAAATATTCAGACATTTTTAGATGTTTCTAGAATTTTTTTTCTCTTCAGTGCAGTTTAAGTTTTCAATTTATATTGATAGAAACAAATTCCAGAAAAAAATATTTTTTTTAGGAATGACCAAAGCCATGATAGGTTGGAACAATTGAAAAGAGCCAAACAGACATTTGGATGGATATCACTTGTATAAATCTACTTTACAGTCCCATGAGGGAAAAAAAATTCCTTGGGATATTTCCTGTACTCTTTGGTTTGGCTAACCAGAAGTATCTTCGAAAGAGTCTTTATACTAATACTATAAAATCTCTAATTTTGGAAGTTAGTGGAAATCAGAATGACAATGCCAACAATAAATAGAAACAAAATAAAATAAAATTATTTTTTAAAAGTTTCCCAGTTCCAGCCAACATTTTAATTATCTAAATGTCAGTATAAGGAATCTTAACTAAAACATGTCAGTGTTTGAAGAGACAAAACATAGCATCCCATTTAGACCGACAGAGTAGATATTGGTGTTGACATAGATGGGCTCTCCTGTCCCTTTCATGAATAGCTTCATGTGTGTGGGAGTTGCAAGAAAGAGAAGAATTACTGAAACAGTTTCTTCCACCCCAAACCCTGGAGAAGGATGGCAAAAGGACCTGATCATTAATGACAGCCATTATGGCCAGACACTTTACAAACACTATCTCCTTTAATCCTGCCACTCCCTGTAGGATAAATGTTATCCTCTTCCTTTTAACAAATGAAGAGACCAAGTCTCAGAGAACTTGAACAACTTGCCCAGGATCACATAGGACCACACACCAGAAACATTAGCATGGTAAAATTCACTTCCATTAAAACCATTTCTTCCTGCAGACATCCGCAGCCTACTAGACCCTTACTCAAAGGCTACTGGCCAGCAGGAAAGCAAAAAAAAAAAAGAAGAAAAAAATGCCTCTTCCATGATCAATTTTTGAACAAGCACAAATCAGGAAAGAGATTTGGACTCTGGTGTTCTGACTCCAAGACATGGATGTTCTAGCATCCCTGCTTCTATGTTCAATCTGAGGTTCAGAGAAGGCCTGGTTCTCTGAACACATTCACATTCTGGATGTGCCTATATATACAGGTATGTCTAGGTCCACTATATCTATAGGGAGTACTTAAATCACACATAGTCCTCTAAACTTGAAACGCCTATACCAGTTGTAGAGAGAGCCACAATGGACAGGTGTCCATTGTTTTTCTAACAGCTGCTCCATCTTGGATGTGATGCCAATGGGATGTAATGAGAATAAAATCACAAAACAATCACTGCTCCCCATGAACTGAAAGCTCATATTTTAGATATTCATAATTAGGCATCCCACAGGTACATTACCAATGAGACCTTCCAAACCATAAACAATGACCTGTCAAAATCAAAAGCTATGACAGAAAAGAAAAACAACAATTTATACAGCTATCCAAAAGCAACAAAAAAGATACAACTAATTCTTGGAAAAACTGACAAGCTAGATTTTACTCAAATTTATTTAGACCAAATGGTCTTGAGATGTGGTTAGTTTTGTTGATCTACTGTTGCCAGGAGCATGAAGCTTTGTATGAATTAGTATGGAAAAAAAAAAAAAAGCTGCTGTATTTAGTAGGTTTTCATCAGAATCTTAAACACCTTGAGCAATAGCTTAATATGGCTCAACTATGTGGAATACAATTTGCAGGTAAATCAACATGACATGCCTCACAGGGTCCAATTTCTCCAATTAGACATGGCACAGTGCTATATTTGAGTAAGTGGAATGGAAAGATGGTCATTCTTTACTTCAGCTTTTTCCCAGGCTAACCTCTCAACCATGCTTTGATCACTCTCCATTCTTAGCACTTATTTGGCATCAGGCTCCATGAATGGCACAGAGAATGAGGTAATAACAAAGATACAGTTCCTCTAAGAAGCACAAAGCCTACTGGGGAACACAGTCAAGTAAACCATCAACTGCAAGATAATCTTATGGCCTAAGTCCAGAGAACCTTGAAACATCAATCTGAACCATCTTCAGCCAAACTCAGGGAAGATTTCCAAGAAAATGTGAAGCTTGACCTAAGTCTTGAAGAACAAGGAGAAGCATACCGGGTAGAGAAGGAAGAAGAGGACCCCAGGTGAAAGGAACAGCATGTGGGAAGGTATGCAGGTATGAAACAGTCTTATATGTTTGAATGTCTGGTTCTTCTCTTCTAATGGGAGGCTGGATGGGTCCTGAGAGGTCCAAGTGGTGGAAGCATCACCTTAAATCATAGATCTAAAGTATCAGAGCTGTGGGTTTACTAAAATCAATAAAGCATGCAAACTGAGATTCCAGAAGGCAGACTGAGAGATCCAAACTATCCACCAAATTAACTAGAATCTGAGAATGGTATCAGAAGGCAAAATACGGGGCCAGGGGATCTAAGAGCCAGGAGGTTATAAGTGGTAATATCATGTTGGAGAGGCAGCGGGTGGGAGTGTCACTGTTCGGGAGGATCTTTTACATGCTTTTTGCAGCAATATATGAGTCCATTCTAGTTAAAATATCAGATCTAGAATGTTCAAAGTAATGGTAGTTTAATCTGTGTCCATGTAGATAAACCCACCAAATGTATAATAAAAACTGATTAGAGTCCAGGACTGTTTAATTAGAGTCAGAAAACAGAAACCACTCTAGGTATTCAAACAGAGGGAATTTCATACAGGAAATTACTTATATACATAGCTGAGAAACCACACCAGGGTGGTGAGTTACTCATAGATTAGTAACAGCAGGAAACTTCTAACACACCCAATGCTAAACGGAGCACAGGGGCCAGGATCAGAAGAAAGACACTGGAACCATGGCAGCCCTGTCCAACAGGGGCTGGAGTCTTGGAAGGATGAAGCTGATGCTGGAGCTGCTACCCAAAGCAGAGATGAGGGAAGAAATACCCTGGACTATCACCTCATCCTGCCCTCCAGTCTTCTGCCAGTTTCTTGTCCGCCTATTGACCAAATCAACTGGAAGCCAGAGAGCAAAGAAGCCTGGAAAATGTAGTTCCTTATAACAGAGAGCAGGGCAAAAAAGGGCAAAGAGAGCATCTGACAGCAAACAAGCGAATAACCAGCAAAGTCAAAGTTAAGACAGAAGACAGAAGATATGGGGAGAACAAGATCATGAAGCATCCTTTTTGTATTTTATTCTTTGGAAAATAGAAAATGGTTAAACAGTTTTAACTATAGCCATCTTGGTGCTTTATAAAGATCACTCTGGCTACATATGGAGGTTGAGCTTCAGGAGGGTAATTGTAAGAAGCCAGAATACTGTTGTGATTGATTTAGATAAAAGGCAGAACAGCAATGTTCATGGTCCTAGGCATAGGGATGCCAAGAGTCAATGTAGGGCTTGGGGTCTCCATCAAACATCACCATGAGAACAACCAAAAGCCCTCTTTGAGGATAAACATCCTGATTTTGAGTGAACACTGAAGCTTTTATCTAGCTGGACAAAATTACACATTGGACTTTTATACTTAAACTCACTTGGTAGCATTTCATTTCCTGGCCCTCTTGTGGCTGAGTAGGGTCATGGGACTAGTTCTGACCAAAGAGTTACAAGCAGGTGTGGCCTGTATCACTTCAAGGCAAGGGCATTCAATTGCCAATGTGAGACCCTCCAGAGTTCACACTCTCACTCAACTTCAACTGCGATGACCAGCAACATCAGATATGGTAGCTGCTTCATCAACCTGGGTCCCCAAGTAAGCAGGCACGGTGCAGAGTCCCCTAGCAAACTGACAGTGGACAAACTGCATGGGCAAGAAAGAATCCATCTTTGTTGTACACAGAGATTTTGGAGTTCTTGTTAATGCAGCATAACCTAGCCAATCCTGGCTAATACCATAGCCATAATATCCTTCAGAGTACCAGTCTCAATTTCCTCTTCTGTATAAAAAGGGAATAATACCATTCTCGCATGCAATTATAACAATAACATAACCTGATATATGTGGATGTATTTTGTAAATGACAGCTGTTTTTCTTCATTCAGTAAACTGGACGTATGACCAATGCTTTTTTAAAGAGGACAAACAGGATGAGAAGAAATAATTACTATTCAGTTATTTTTTTCTACCTCTTAAAAGAAACCTTTATGTTCCATTTCAACAGCCTTCTACACTGATGGCAATTTCTTTAGATAAAATTTTGTAGATTTGAGTGACAGGTTTGGGAAGATCTGCCTTATTGCTTGCTGATATAGTATATACAGACCTCTAGCAGGCCTCGGCCACCTTTGACTAGCTCTTTTGAAATGTGTACACCTGTACCTGAGGAGACACCACTGTCAGCTTTGGCTGGAAAAAAAAAATCCTCTAATATGTGTTACTCACCCCAGCATCACCCCTCTACCAAACTTTGGATTCATTTATTTAATTAGCAGTCACAGAGATATATTAAGCACCTTTTATGTGCACAGAACCTTGCTATGGTCAGGGTACCTATACTTTCTGAAATTCAAATTAGGACAGAAGGCCTAACAACCAAAATTGTACAGGCAGAAACAGAATGTTGAAGCTGAGCCTATCATGGATAATATCACTATTCATGATAGCAAATGGGTATTCATTCATCCATTCATTCATTCATTCATTCAACACTTACTGACTTCCTACTACGTGCTGTGGCTGCCAGTAATAAACAAAAATGGTCACCGTCTCTGCCCTCAACTTACTTACCATCTGGATAGGGAGAGACATGTTAGTGAAATAACCACAGAAACATGTCAACTGGCCACTGAGACAAGTGACATAACAGCCATAATGTCATAAAAATGTCAAGGCATTTAACTTAGCCAAGGAGGTCAAGTGAGCTCTCCTACAGGAATTAATGCTTAAGCTGAGATTTGAAGGTGACTGACTGGAGAGAAGAGGCTATTTCATGCAGAAGGAAGACATGGGCAAAGGCATTGTGAGTAGAAGAGACCAAAAGAAAGCTGGAATGGAGAATGCAAGGAGGAAACGATGTGTGGTGAGTTTGGATTCATGGAAGATGTAGTAGGAAACACTCAGCACTGATGTCGTTATACCAAGAGCAATAAGCAGCCATGGAAGACATACATAGAAGTGTCAGACATAACAATCTGACCCTGGGCAGCATAACGTCTGACAAGAGGACAAGACGTGTCCAGCAGTAGCAATAAATTAAGGGAGATACCAGAATGCAAACTCTCCAAAGTCAGGGATCTTTCTTTGTTCACTGGGTCACCCTAAATACCTAGAATAGTACCTGGTTCATGGGAGGAACTCAGTAAGTATGTTTTGAATGGATAATGAGACAGGACTTAGAGGGGCCCAGTGAAGCATCACTCTCAGAGATCAGGGAGGGTGTTAGGAGGCAGCATCTGAGCTGCATCTTGAAGGTCAGCTAGGATTATGCTACGTGGAGATGAAGAGTTCAGTTATTCAGGGAGGTATTCCAGGGAGAGAAGCCTGCTTGAGCTCCTGGACAGGGAAGCCTCAGAGTCACAGATGGGATGGGCAGTCCACTTTGGCTGGAACACAGGGTGCATGAAGGGGAGTCATGAAAAGTGAGACCACAAAGGAAGGTTAAGGTTAGCTACTAGGGGGCCACTTTGAATGTCAAAATCATTTCCCAAGCTTATCCATATACCTTCTCTTGGCATTTAGATTTCTCACTTGTGGGAATGCTGTGTGCTATAGCAGGAGGAAACAGGCACCAGGAAATCCAGCTCTGGAGAAGTACCAACTCTGCACCAATGTGATGATAGAATTTTTGTTTGTTTTTATTTGGGAATTCCAGCAGACGAGCCAGCCCTCCTCAGCACACCCTCCAGGGAGCCACTGACCGTCCTCCCTCTATCTGACACGTGGATCTCACAACCCCAGCCTGCACTTGTTCTACCCTTTGGGAGGCAGAGACAGGGATGCGGAACTGAATGAAATTCGTAATTACAGCACCATCCAGGAAGAACGTGGGCTGCCGTTCAGTCAGGCAGAACTTCTAAAGAAGCGTTTCTCCCATGGAGACTCCAGACACTGTCTGCTTGCCACTGTTAATATATGTTGAACTGCTCTTGGACAAATCAGAGCTGTTGGAACGAATTACTGATCACAAGAGTTCTGAGTGTTAGTGGGTGGTAGGAATGAAATTCAAGTTACACTCTTTTGCTCTGTGTGTGGGTGTATTCCATTCCTTTCTTAACTTTTTGATGTTGGGTTCACTAAAAGAATAACAGATTGGGAGTCAGGAGTCCTAGACAGTAATTCTAGTTCGCCACAAACTAGTTTAGGTCTTAGTTACTTGACCTTTCTGGGTTTCCTCATCAATTAAAAAATGATACTAGACCAGGCATGGTGGCTCACATCTGTAATCCCAGCATTTTGGGAGGCTGAAGCAGGAAGACCCCTTGAGCTCAGGAGTTTGAGACCAGCCTGGCCAACACAGGAAACCCATCACTACAAAAAATTTAAAAATTAGTTGGTGGGCCCGTGCTCCCAGCAACTTGGGAGGCAGAGGTGGGAGGGTCACTTGAGCCCAGGAGATCAAGGCAACAATGAGTTATGATCACACCACTGCACCGCAGCCTGGACGATAGAGTGAAACCTTGTCTCAGAAAACATAAATAATAATAATAATAATAAAGCAGAGGGTGGAGAGTAAGGGAGTGTGGATAACTGGGGCCCTCCGTGGCTGGGATGTGCCAAGGTCTTTGATTAGGAAGGTAGCACTTGGGTGAAGGATCGTCCAAGGCAGCAAAGATTGAGAGGCATACAGAGCAGCAGTGGCTTTGGTGCCAGTCCCTTCCGCACGAGGCTTCATTGAGCACTCACTCTGTGTTTATTCCAAATGCTTTACAAGTATTAACCCAGCTAATTCCTGAAACTGTCTCCATGAAGAGAACTGACCAACAAACCTGGACTGAGAATCTGTTTTGGACCCACAACTGTGCTAAGCACTGGGAACATGGCAGTGAACTCCCAAGATATCCACCCCTTGACGTCCCAAACATAGCCATCTGATACGGTTTGGCTGTGTCCCCCATCAAATCTCATCTTGAATTGTAACTCCCACAATTCCCGTATGCTGTGGGAGGAACCCAGTGGGAGGTAACTGAATTATGGGGGTGGGTCTTTCCCATGCTGTTCTTGTGATAGTGAATAAGTCTCACAAGACCTGATGGTTTTTTTTAAAAAAAAAAAAAAAAAAAAAAAAAAAAGGAGTTTCCCTGCACAAGCTTTCTCTCTTTGCCTGCTGCTATCCATGTAAGATGTGACATGCTGCTCCTTGCCTTCTGCCATGATTGTGAGGCCTCCCCAGCCATAAGGATCTGTAAATCCATTAAACCTCTTTCTTCTGTAAATTGCCCAGTCTTCAGTATGTCTTTATTAGCAGAGTGAAAATGAATTAATTCACCATCCTACTTCCTCCTGTCATCTGTAGCTATGTTATTTGAAAACAGGGGTCATGCTCCCAGGCCCAAGTCTTCTTTGTTGCAGACTGAACATCCTGTGTCCTCTGCTCTGATCATGTTCCTCTTTGTCCAGATCCTCCTGAAATTGCATCCAGGAGGGAACATGTATGGTGGCCTAGGATGCTTCGTGGTGTTACTATATTTTATAATGCAGCCCTACAGCCAGACAGTGACCTAGCCTAGCATAGGTAAGAATGCAGATCACATTATTGATTACAAATGGAACCGAGTTTGGGGTACCTGTGAAAAATACCAGAAAGAAACCTCTATCACCTCCCACCAGTCTGATACCTTGTCATTCTCCTTGTCTCTAAAAAGACATTTTATAACTGGATTAATAAGAAAGTCAGTGAGCATCTCTAGGGGGCTTTTTGCCCATGTACTGAGTTTCTACTGGGATCTTCTCCATAGACCAAGATCACTGAGTTATAAATGTCTTAGATTTAGGCCCCAATTTCCCCCATCCACAGTGTTTTCCCATCTGCTTTGCCCCAGGTCTGGTCTGTCTTCCTCAAATCACCTCCTAGGTGCATGCTTGGAGAAGTGGAGCAGTTAAGAGCTTTTGCTCCAGCCACGTCTCCATGTAGTGCGGTACCTGAACACCTGGAGACTCCTGCCATTTCTGGTTGCAGGTGCACTGGGGACTCTATGGACTGATGGCTCTGCTCTGTGGCCTTCTGCCCCTGGAGATGGAGAGTGTTCCTTATGATCCTTCTTTCCTCCTCAGGTGGTCTGACAGGGGATGGGAGGGTGCTGGGGGTAGGGTGGTGGTGGCAGCAAAGGTTCATGTCTGATTTTTCTTGAGGCATTTAAGACAATACACAGCACACAGTAGGTACTCAGTCAACCTTTGTTGAATGAATGAATGAATGAATGAATGAACGAAGGAACACGTGAAAAGGAACTGATGTTGAGCGTGGAGAAGCTGGTATTTTCTCTCAGAACTCTCTGGGCACCCTCTTGTCTTCTGGCCAATGCCTAGTGTTAGAGGAGAGCCCTTCTTCCTCAGGAGGGAAGGAGAAATAAGGAACATGTATTGGGCACCAGTTGTGTGCCAGGAACTTTACCTACATTGGCTCAGACAATCCTCACAGCAACCCTGTGAAGCTGGTATTACTAGCCCCCATTTCACAGATGAGGAAACTGAGATTCTGATTGCTAAGCCACTTGCCCAAGGACATAGAGCTGGTAAGTGGCACGGTGGGAATTAGAACAACTTGATCCAGCTGGCTGTGAACACTTGATGCTTGCTACAGTGCACCAAGCTGGCCTGACGGCAAAGTTACTGCAAGAACTGACTCAGGCCCACAGCCTCATAGCCTAAGTTCTCCCTAGTGAACTTCCAGAGAGTCAGGCTGCCCTGTGATGGGGTGGGTGGGAATAAAGGGAGCTAGCACAACACGCCATCTGTAGAGGTGTGCAAGCCTGGCGCCATGTGGTGGCTGGTCTGGCTAGTCAGCAAAGCTTCTCTCAACCCTTAGGTCCCTCGCCTTGGTTCCAAGAGATAAAGGATTCCCTCCCAGGTTGCTTTGGGCCTCAGGGCTATTCTCCTGCTCCTTCCACTGCAAAACAATTCAAGAAATCACATGGTTTGGGATCAAAGCTGCTGGGAAGCGTCCTGAAGCACTCTGTGCTGACCTGCTGCTGATCCCTTGAGCTGCTGGGGAGGTCTGGGGAGTATCTTTGTGGTGGGGCTGGGGCCATCCACCCACAGGAGGCTGCCTGAGGGGAGGGAAACCCAAGAAGGCTTCTGTCTCCTCTCCTTAAAGGGGAGCCAGTCTTAAGAGTAGAAACGAGCTCGACTTGAATCACTCTTTTGAACTCTTTCTAAGCAGCTGCCGGGACTGTGGCCTGAGGAAGAAATGGGAGGACTAGAAGTAGCTTCCATGGATTTTCTTCGAAAAGGCTCACCCTTGTTTCACCCAGAAAATAGCATCAGAGGACATCTCTAAAGCTTCTCATTAGGACCCTTAGGATGAAGGCAAATGCTGGCCCTTGAGGAGCATGAAAATGGAAAACCATTTGCTAACTGCTGCTTGTAGATCTGTCACCCCAAAACCGTTGTAGAAATTGGCAAGGAGCTCAGAGACAGAGTTTGTTTCATTTCCTGAATCCAAGGTAAAAATAAAAAAATAAAAAAAATTCATGCTGGGTGGTCAGATTGGTCTCATCGCGTGATCAGGACCTTCAGCGGCAATAATGTTCAGTAACAAGCAAGAACATGAAATGATGAATCTGACGAATACTAAAAAAACCCAGAATTGTAATATGTTATAGCTGTTTGCCTTCTGCCATGTTTACTCAAGTGTTTGATCTTTTCCTCCTCCCAACTGCATGAATTTCAAGAAGGAAATACTTGTGAACTTTGTTTTTATACTGTATCCCCCCTCTGGCTGAGATTCCAAGGCTGTCAGTAGTACTACCTAAGTGGGGAAGACTTTGGGAGAAAGACATAACATACCCAGTTAGGAATCCAGTGTTACTGAGGAACTGAAAGAGAGCCTGACCATGTCACCACCATTTTTATAATAATCATTTCCTTTTTAGTTTCAAGGATGACAATACTTTTTTTGTTGGTGTATTTCTATAAAGCAGCTTCTTTGCCTGTTAAAAAATATTAACCACCAAGAGAGAAAATTAAGAATTAGACACCATTATTATTAGATTGATAAATATGCACTAACCACTCTTGACTTCGGTGAGGCAGCAAATGGAAACAGAAATCCACTGAACCAGGCTGTATCCCAGCTCTCCAGTGAGCGCCAGCCTCCCTAAGCCTCAGGTGCCTTGTCTTCAAGCTGGGAATGACTGCTTCTTCCTGGCCTAAGGATTATGTGAGCACCAACTTGGAACCCTGTATATGAGATGCCTTTGTCAACCATGGTACACCTTCTTCAATGTGGAACATGACAGATATTGATCAGCATGGTGGCCCATGGCTTATTATCTGTAATGAAGGAATGGTCTTTTCAACATGACTGCTAGTCCCAGACACAAATAAAATAAAATCGTAGTCCCGCTGAATATTAAGGAAAAGTGGAGAGCCGCAATGATGGCATTAAACGCAGGAAATCAGGCCTGGATGCTATTGAAATGTTTTAAATAAATGCACTCCATCAGTGATCAGGCATCTCTTCTAGGGGGCAGTGGGTAAACTGAGGCACAGGCCCTCATTTGAAGGGAAACCACCAACTTGTGAAGAGACCAGAAAACAGGGCAGGTGTTAAAACTATGTGTCCTGAGGCGTGAGCTAAGCTCAGAGGACACCTGAGCCAAAATCAGGTGATCTGGGACAAGTACCTCAAGAAAGCTTTAATGACTGGAATCCAAGGGCGCACTGCCCAGAAGCAGAATGAACCCCCTCCAGTTTGCTGCAAAGTGCCCAAGTTCACCTTTCATTCTTGCCCCAGGGATCGGCAGCCCAGGGAAACAGCTATGCTCTTGTCTTTGCCCTTGTCTCTCAGGTGTACTTGTCATTCCCACCTGCTGCTGTGTTTATATTCTTCTGCGAGGCCATCAGCTTCTTGGCACAGAGACTGAAGGTGGTGGAAGTGGTGGCTGCTGCTGCTAACATCAAGCGTGAGCTCTCAGAGCTAATTCCACTAGGAGATACTCACACCCACCTCCCAGGGGTGGCACCTGGGAGTGTCCAGGAGGAAGAGTCAAGCCTGAAGAATGCCTAGACCTTGTTAAGGAGCTGCTCCTCCCGGCTGCTCTTTGTGTCATTTAGGCCAGGAGGATTAGGGCGTGTTTTGAGGTTGGCCTGGGGGATGCCCCATTTCCCCAAACACAGAATGCAATTACAACAGAGGGAGGTCACAGTGCCTAATCTTGTAAGCAAATAACACTGTCGCTAGAGACTGAGAAACTAATGATTTATGTCATTTCCCTCTAACTCCTTACTTTCACGAAGCCCCATTACTCAGACCTGCGACAAAGGTCTGAGTAAGCTGGGGCCCCTCCCACACACAAGCCATGACATGATGTGCTGTTTCAGGCCATGTTCCTTCTGCATCGAGTTTCCCTACCTCCACTTCTGTGCCTCAGGGAAGCTCCTACACATCCCGTAAGGCCCCATTCAACTGTCACCTCCTGCCTGTAATCTGCACTAATCAGTAGAACTAACTGAATTACAGCACCAAGCCCTGAACTGCCATAGGTCAGCTGCAAACGGGCTGGGCATACTCGATGCCACGAAAAAGTAAAGGTTCTTATAGCAAAGAAGAAAATGCAAAGGAGAATTAGGTAGGCAATAAATAATGCCTGCCATCAAAATAGTGCATTTTGTACTCCCCACCCATCATTTTCTCCTTTTGGTGACCCTGAGATATATTAACATATTAAAATTTTGAGAACTGTGTATATCTTGTTCAACCCAAACTTTCCCTCACTCATATGGCCACAGGATGGATGTGTCTTTCACTTTTTTTTTCTTTTTGAGATGGAGTTTCGCTTTTGTTGCCCAGGCTGGAGTGCATGGCGCAATCTCGGCTCACTGCAACCTCCGCCTCCCAGGTTCAAGCAATTCTCCTGCCTCAGCCTCCCCAGTAGCTGGGATTACAGGCATGCACCACCACACCTGGCTAATTTTGTGTTTTTAGTAGAGATGGGGTTTTCCCCATGTTGAGGCTGGTCTCGAACTCCTGACCTCAGGTGATCTGTCCACCTCGGCCTCCCAAAGTGCTGGGATTACAGGCGTGAGCCACTGCACCCGGCTTCTTTCACTTTTTTATAACACCTATTAAAAATCTTTAGAAAACACGTTTGAGAAATGCTATCATCCATTTGAGACACATAACATTTTAATGAGATAAACATAATTATTCCCATTTCATAGATGATGAGATTGAGGCATCAAGTGATCAAGTAAGTTGTAAAAGTTTACCCACCTAGGAAGGAGCAGAAGCTGGAATTGGAAGCCAAGGCTTCCAACTCCAAAATAGGTGTTTTTCCATTAAAACCAGATAGGTAGAGAAACAAAGAAACTAAGAGAAGAAAGACAGATGGATTGTTTGAATATAAGCAGAAAGAACTGCAAAAAGTAGAGGAAGTTAAGGAAAAAGGGCCTCTTTTGTTAAAGATAGGTCTAAGTCAGCAGACAAAGGGCAAAGAGTGGCACTAGTGGCCTCAACTCCATTAGGACCTAGCAGGGGACTGAGTAAAGTGATGCATTCAGGAAAGGGCCTAGGTCTTTCCAGGCTTCTGTCTTTCCTTCCTTTGTTCAACAACCTAGCATTCATGTAACAAATTCTGATTGAGCATCTGCTCTGTTTCAACTCTTGCTGGATACCAGAGAGAGGACACAGCTTTTAGCCTCCAACAGATTCCACTCTCCCCAGACACACTGACTTCTGACCACACAAACCTTCTAACAATTTCCCTGAACACCCAGGACTCTTGCAGGGCTGCCATGGTTTGCACATTCCCTTCCTTCCCTGGAGAAAGTCTTTCCCATCTTCGCTTTCTAGAAAAATCTTGCTCAATTTTCCAAGCGCAGCTACACATGGCCCATCTCTGATGCAGCCTGTCCCAGATCCCCCATGGACGATGTGGCTGTGGAGCCCCTATGAGTCCCTTCTCAGGCTGCCCTGGCTTCTGCGACAGCTCTGTGCACTGTGGTCCGTGTAGAGGAGTTCTCATTCAGAGACAGTTAGCCCTGAAGGAGTGGACTGGATGAGGGAAGCTCCCACAGCGTGAAGAGCACCATCTTCCCAAGCAATCTTGACTTAAGTTCCAACTCAAAGCAAGGGAGCAGAGCACAGCTGTGCAATGATGGGAAAGGTGTATACTGATCAATAATCATAATGGAAGAGAAAATAGTGAAGAGGAGGGAGGGGCTCTGTATGCCTTTGTAAATCAAAAGCGCCCCAGACAGTATTTACTGCCTCAATTATGTCAATAATGTATCATCGTCACAGCTCCATATGTCAGAGTTGGAAGTTAACATTCCAACATTCTGTTCCCTGTACTAATGCTTGGATCTGGAGAACATATGCTGGTCTAGAAAAAATTTAAAAAAGACTCTAAAAGGCCTGGGTCTGGTGGCTCGGCTCATGCCTGTAATCCCAGCACTTTGGGAGGCCAAGGTGGGCAGATCACCTGAGGTCAGGAGTTCGAGACCAGCCTGGCCAACATGGTGAAACCCCGTCTCTACTAAAAATACAAAGATTAGCCAGGTGTGGTGGCGGGCACCTGTAATCCCAGCTGCTTGAAAGGTTGAGGCAGTAGAATCACTTGAACCCCAAAGGCGGAGGTTGGAATGAGCCAAGATCACGCCATTGCACTCCAGCCTGGGTGACAAGAATGAAACTCTGTCTCAAAAAAAAAAAACAGCCCTAAAAGAAGAATTTGTCAGAGCCTGTGTATCCCCGCCCCAGTAGCCAACATTGATCCTACGTGACAACAGCCTTCTGGTTACTAGAGAGAAGATTGCATTGTGGAGCAGGATTCACTGCCTCTCTAAACCCTTTAATGCCATCTGCTTTTCTTTCGTGTTCACCAACATACTACTGAAGATTAATTTGCTTGCCTTGCTAGCCTGCCAGTATAACATAATCACTAGGAGCATGGGCTATGGTATCAAACTTGGCAGGATTCAAAATCCAGCACCACCACTTTCTTAGGAACCTTAGACAACTAACATAATCTCTTGGAGGCCTACTTTCCTCATCTCTGAAACTGTAACAGAGAGAAATACCAATGTTATAAGTCAGTCATGGGATTAGATAACATAAGGCACAGCAAGTACACAGTGCTTGGCAGACAGTAACCCTCAGTAAAGGGCAGTTATTTATTAGTGGTATATTTTTACTGTTACTTCCTTGATACAGTGTCTAGAACATACGTAGATTTTCGATCTTATAAATTCAGGCACTGACATTCAGCTTCTACCAGCCAGAGTGAGAGGTAAGAAATCACTCAGCACTGACAGTGAGCTTGCTAAGGTTTAGGAATAATGACTAGCTAGTGTTCTTGGACCTCAAAACCTTAGGTCAGTCCCCTGTGACATTACTGCCCTGGCATTAACTTCTACTCCACTCTGTGGCCCCTCATTCCCACCCCACTGGCCAATCACTCTTGCTTTCGAAAAGCTCTAGGTTGCTTTCTCTGTTTCAATGAACTTCAAATGCTCTTTCATGTGAACGGCCCCCTACCAGAAGATTAGCATGTGGAGGCCAAGGCATTGTTTTCCCTGTCTCTAGAGCTCAGGACCTGGCCCAGAACAAGTCTTACCGTGTATCGAATGGACAAATGAATTTAGTAGGGAGTCACAAGTGAATTGATGAAGATATTATTATTTAGGTCCATGAATGACAGTGTTTGATGAAACCAAAATGGAAGAAAACATTAGTTCCTTTTGTAACTTGTTTTCTTAGTTCTAATTATTTCAGAACATGCATTATTCCCACAATGTCCCAGCCTCTCCTCTTCTTCCCATTGCTCTTTTTAATCTTCACACCCCACTTCTGCCTGTTATGTGGAAAGCCCAATGAGGAAGATGAGTACTGTACAGACTATCATCAGCATTTATCCACCCTGAGTTCATGAGGCATCCCTATGGAGAGCTCAGTAAGAACTCAGCCAAACCTAGACTGTCCATGAAGCACCACGGGTTAATAAAGAACAGAGGAATAAGAGACTAAGTCACTAAAGGGATACAAGATAAAGTCAGAGAAACCCAAGTAGCTGCCCAAGATGCTAGCTGTATCAGTCCGGATGCCAAATAGGTCCCCCAAATCTCAAGGACTTAATACTACAAAAGTTTCTTTCTTGATCATGACACATATCTAAGGCAGGTCAGAGAGGGCTCCATCTGGTAATGCAAGGACCCAGCCTGACAGGGGAATGAGCCATGATGTTGTGACACCACCATCCTAACACACGGCTTCAATGCTCACCATGACAAAGGAAGAGAAAGAAGAAGAAACTCACCCTCACTTCCAAACATCTTGGCCCAAAATGACAAACATCTCTTCCACCCATAGCCCATTGGAAGGACCTACTTTTGACTCACTGAACTGCAAGAAGACTGGCATGTGAGGCCCTTCTAGATGCTCCAAAGGAGAGAATATAAGAATATGCATAATTGAAGTCTCTACCACAAATTTTGAAACATCACAGGAATCAGTAATGAAGTTGGTAGTTAACTCAGATTTCCATGTATAGAACTGGTAAAATAGAGAGCACCCTCATGTGGAAATTTTACAACCGCTACTCACTGGGATCACCTGGTTAATAATGAGGTTAGTTTCATTATGGACACTGCTCAGTACAACCGTGGCCTACCCACCAATCCAAAGACCAGTCAGCTGATTTTCCCCGGAAGCTAGCAGAAAATCTGAAACCAAATCATACCCAGGGTCATGCTGTTTATTGGCAATGGGTGATTTTGTGTACTATTTAAAATTTAATTCTATTAGCAGGCTTACCGAGAAGTTGTCTGGATCAGAAAATCAAACCAAAAAAGCTTAAGAGAGTGGAAAAACAGAAAAGTGAGACATTTTTGGTAAAAGGTAAACCAGGAATAGCACATTTTAAAGCTCTTCTGAATGAGATTGTGCAACTATATTATTGGAAGTTACCTTCACCCTGCTGAGTGTTAGTGACTTACACTATCCATATATAGTGATGGAAAAACTAGGACCTAGATGGCTATTTCAAATACACTGAAATATTACATTAGAGGCAATGCATATAATGAATTCCTTGTTTTATTATTTATTTATTTATTATTATTACTGATACAGGGTCTATCACCCAGACTGGAGTGCAGCGGCACAATCTTGGCTCACAGCAACCTCTGTCTCCTGGGCTTATGAGATCCTCCCACCTCAGCCTCTTGAGTAGCTGAGACTACAGACATGCATCCCTGCACCCTGGCAAACTCTGTGTTTAAAATGTTAACATAGAGTGAAAGAAATTCAGTATAATAAAGAATCGGCTTCTCTCCTCCTTCACTAAAATAAATATTGAGCAAATATCTTTAAAACACTGATAAGAACAGATGCCAAATTAGCCATCTGAGGCATCCCACATCTCACCCCAGTCCTGGGCACAAGATAGCTCTAACGGAGCCAGAGGCAACTCTATCTTTCTATAGGCAAAAGGAGGCATCTCGATGCAGACAAAGACATTGGATTTGGATACAACAGAATGTAAGAACTGGCGTGGCAAGTTACTCGCCAACTTGGACAACCTATTTAAACTAGCAAATGGCAATAAGAATGCTTATCTTATCAGATTATTTATTTGGTGAAATAAATAAACTATCAAATGTATATCTCCCAGCATGAACCTGCCTGGTAGATAATAGAGCTTTAGTATCTAGACCTAAATCGATTGACTGTTCTTGCAGGCAGGAGACTTGGACTTCAGCCAAGCAAGATCAACACGAAGTGGGACAATTCAACAAACTATGCCTCAGCTTTCCTTTCCGCAAAACAGAGATGACAACAATTGCTTCCATCTTCACAAGAGAGCGATGAAGATGACCAAGATAAAGCAGGAAAGACCTCTGAACTCTCAGGAAAAAGACACTGGAGAAATCCACACTATTATTACCTTTGCTGAGTAATAATAGGGGATTTTCCCAACCAGGAAACAGCTCTCTACTCTTGAGAATGCTCACTGTCCATATCATGCAAATGCTACAGTGCTGACCTATTTGCCAATGTCAAGTAAAATCTTGGCAGGGCTGTTAGTTAACCAAGTTCATTATGCTGAAAGACACAGTATCAGGTGAACAGGAAAATCCCGAGAGGGCCTCCCTCCTGCATTCTGAGCGTAGGAGTGACTGAACAGGTTTGGTGCTGAGTCGTCAGCAACAAAAGAGAACTAAACAAAACTTTACGCATCCAGTTTAGTTTGCATGCTTTTTGGACGTTCCTGGGGTTTCCAATTTCCTGTTCCCAGTGTCCAGTGGAAGAGCCCTTTTCTCCTAGGGACCACAGATCCAGCACCACTTTTCTTAATGACTTATACTTGCCAACTGGCCGACGAGCAATCCAGCCGACAAGCAATGCCCTTGTAGAGCCAAACATGAGATTTCACTAAAAAAAAAAAAAAAAACCCACAGCATTTGTTACTTCCATAATGGGAAAGAAACATTCACGAAAACTTAATTTTGAGCTGAATTAGAGCCCACTTTGGCAAAGGGGGGAAAAATGTGTTTTCATTTGCTCCAAATGGTAGCAAACCTCTGCACAGGCCCACAGCCTAAAAGAGGCAGCTCATAAAATCTTCTTTGAAACTTTTTAGTAAAGCAAAGCTCATTTCTATAGGACCAATCCCTCCTGAAAACACCATGGCAGAGCCTTGCTGGCCTTCTGAACGGTGAGCACACCCCTGGGAATAACAAGAGTCCCTGTCCTCAAAGAAGCAGATGTCTCTGGGCACTGTCTCATTAATCCTCACGACCAAGCTATAACGAAGTCAAAAACAGTCATTATTTTTTTCCATTCTGCAAATTTTATAGGCTCCAACACTTGCCTGAGGTAACAGGACACATTTGCGGCAGAGTCCAGCCTCCAGGACTGGCCAGCCTCTTGGGATATTACTGCTTTCCGGCAGGTTCTTGTGTCATCATATGGCCACTCATTTGTTCACATGCTGGACAAACATTCACTGGATGCTGACTCTGTGCCAGCCACTGAGCTTCATGCCAGGATGGAGAACTGATTAATAGGAAAGGCCCTGCCCCAGATAAATTTACAGTTTAGGAGGGAGAGGCTGGCAAGTCAACAGATAATTACAAGAAGATCTGAGAACCACAGGCAATATAACTGAGTGGTGAGGAGCATGCTAGGTGTAAAGCAGACCTGGGTTCAAATTCCAGCTCAGCCTCACATTTGCATTTTTTTTATAGTACTTATCTCCTTCTAACATTCTACATATTTTACCTTTTTACTGTTTATACACATATACATGCATGCGCGCACGCACGTGCACACACACGCACGCACACACTAGAATAAAAAATATATGAGGACGGATATCTTTGTCTGTTCAGGGATGTATCTCCAGGGTCTAAAACAGTACCTGGCATGTAGCAGGAGTTGAATAAATATCCGTTGGATGAGTGAATTCACTATGCGTCCCTAGGAAATGTACTCATCCTGTTTGAGCTTCAGTTTGCTTGTCCATACTAAAGGGGATGCCAAGGTGATGGGATTAGATAACATATAAATGCCCGGCACAGAGCCCAGCAAAGATGATCATAAGCAAAATAAATGGCCATTCATGTTCAACATTGATAATACAGTGGGCTTCAGTGCTAAGAGCGTCTTAATGAGCATCCGTGGTCTCTGCTCGGGAGTGTCAGGGAAGCTTGCCCTGTTGAGTGCTGGAGGATGAGTAGTAGAATGTTGCTAGAAGAAAAGAAGAAAGAAAAAGGACTCAAAGCAGCAAGGAAGGCAAGACGAAGGCTGTGAAGCCTTCATGCTGCTCTCCAGCCCTAGTGTCTAAAACACCGTATCCCATTTTTGCTCACAGCCATCCATCCCTGCGCCCTTGACAACTCCTATGCTTGAGGGGTACTATCTCCAGGATCAGTTTCAGGATCCAGCATAGAGCAAACGTCCCCTAATTCCTCCTACACAGAGGCAGATTAGTCTTCAAAAATATTGCAGCGTTGGCCTTTCCTTGGGGCCCTTGCCACGGGCTGGATTCTGTGTGCTCAGTATAAATCCGCAGAGATGAGGCTGGCCATGTAGTGACTGCAAGAAGTAAAAGAAGCTTTCCGCTCGATGACACATCTCTGATTCAGTCTGCCCTGACAAAGCTGGAGATTAAGTTTCCTTGCCTAAAGCTGCAAGGAGAAACATGACACCCTTTGCTGGCTACAAGTGGAACACGCTTTATTAACCCAGCCTTAATTATATTCCATTTTGAGATTCAATAGTTTCGATTGCAACACTGCATGAAACCAGGGTGACTTGCACCCCATGGGACTCTGTCCACAAATGAGATCGGAAAAGTGCCTTGAAGGCAGTGACCCGCTTATGCCAGCCAGTCAGAGAGGCAGCCTAGAGCCTGTGCCTGGCTCTGGGGGAGCCCCAGAGGTGGCCAAATCAGGGCAGGGCTGCGTCCATAGTCAGCTGTGTAATGGGAAGGTGGCTTCTATTTATGAAAGAAATGATGGCGCTCTCTGAAAAGTCTGAAGCAAATGTGGCAGGAGTTGCATATAGCCTAACATGCATGCAGCTCTCACCTCACAAACGAAATTCTTTTTCATCTCATCATCACACCCTCTTTTTTTTTTTTTTTTTTTTTTTTTTGAGACAGAGTCTCGCTTTGTCACACAGGCTGGAGTGCAGTGGCACGATCTCGGCTCACTGCAACCTCTGCCTCCCGGGTTCATGCCATTCTCTGGCCTTAGCCTCCCAAGTAGCTGGGACTACAGGCACCCGCCACTATGCCTGGCTAGTTTTCTATATTTTTAGTACAGACGGGGTTTCACTGCATTAGCCAGGATGGTCTCGATCTCCTGACCTCATGATACGCCTGCCTCAGCCTCCCAAAGTGCTGGGATTACAGGCGTGAGCCACCACGCCCGGCCCACACTCTCTCTCCTTCTCTCAGTTCTTAACAAAAAAAAAAAAAAAAAAAAAGCAGAAAAGCAGATTACCTTTTTTGTTTGTATACAGATTACAGTCTACCCTATCTGAGGCAAGCAAGCTAACCTTGTATTCTTTTCTTGAGGTCAAATTTTCTGCAAATATTTTACCTGCCTTCCTACGCTTTTCAAATAAGGTAACCGAGGCAGCTGATTGGTCCAAGGGCTGAGTGTCTCTATTATAATACTAATAGCTACCTATTATTGAGCATTTACTATATGACAAGGAATATGTGAAGGGTTCTATGTGAATTATCTCATTAAAGCTTCACGACAGCTTTAAGGGCCAACAAAGGCATTTCATTTTTCTCATTCCCACAGTGAGAAAAAGGCAGAAGAGAGACTCCCACCCAAATCTACATGAAGCCCAAGTTTGCACCCTTCTTGCTACACTCTGCCTCCACTGCACTGCAAGATCGAGAGGACAGGGAGCATGGCTGAGGCCTACTAGGTCCCCCAGCACCCGGGAGAAGTCCTGATGAATGGCAGACCTCAGTAATGTTTGGTTAATTAGTGAGGTAATTTTAAAGAACCTTAGACTGGGAACAAAAGGGTTAATTGGAAGCCAGCGCTGACAGTAATAAGCCACGTGGATTTGAGCCAGGTACTTCCCCTACGGGCCTTGGCCTTCCCATTTGAACAGTGAAGCGGCTGGACTAGATGACCTCTGATGGTACCTGATTCAGGGTCTTGCCCCAAGTTCACCCAGCCAGGCAATGTCCCAAGTCTGCCTCCTCATCTCCCACCCCACACCCAAGTCCACGTTCACAGAAACAGGCCCTTAGCCTGACAACATGTTGGCCCAAGCCCCAGTGAGTCATATGTCAAGCTAAGCAGGTACGTAGGCATGTCTATGAGTTACTGCTAAAAACGCAAGTCTGTTGACTGCCTACTAAAGGGAAGAACAGTTAGCACAACCAGAAACCAGCATTCTCTTCAAGCCCACAAATGGAAAGGAAGAGCCTTTCTAAGTATAAGGGACCCTCCTCTCAATCAGGGAGACATGCAAATGTTTAAAAAAGAGCCTTCTTGGACACAGGTGAGGTGTTTAAAATTAAACCCTTATCATTTAGCCACTGTTACCAGAACAATTTGGTTGTTTTGCCACATTCAGTACATTGCTTTTAGCACCTACCCTGTACTAAGTACTAAACAAGGCAAAAAGAATATTAAGAGAAAAACAAACAATTCTTACCTCAAGAGCACACAATCTTGTGAGAGACAACTATAAGCCAAGTTGGACTTTTAGGAGTGAAAAAAGGAAGTGCTAATTCTGACAGGGAAATGGGAAAGGAGGAAGCGAGGGTGGAGGTTGGGGCTGCTTTCCCGGTGGACACGACATTTGATTTAAACCTTGATGAAGAAATAGGCTTTGACAGGTAGAAGTAAAAGAAGACTATTTTACCCCAGGCAAATGATTAGCAAGTGTTAGTTGTCTCAGCATGATGTATACACATGTGCACACATATGGGTATTCATATTCAGAATGTCCCTTTGCACGCACCTGCACCCATTGATTGAGGATTCTGTCGGCCAGCCCCAGGAGTGCTCACTAACCATTAGGACAACTGGTCACATTCCCCAGAATGGCCAGATGGAAACACATGTCTCTGTTCAGTACAACTTAAACCATATGCTTCTGGTTTATTTCTGCCTAGTTCATCAAAATTGTCTTTCACATTTGAGTTTGGATAGCCAGGAGCCTTCCAAGATCTTTTCTTTTTTTTTTAATTTTACTGTGTAGGAAGTCGCTTTTTTCAAAGTGAAACACATTGAAATCTCAAAAGATTCCAGGATGCTCTTCGCAGGGGACAGATGTGTTTAGATTCACACATAATGTCTAAAAAGGGAGAGATTCTTCCAAGGTGGGTTCATTAGTTCTGCATGGTTCTAAAGTGTTCTGCGTTTTCCTCTATTTAATACTTACCATAAAATTTAATGTGAATATATAGTTTACAAGGCAATTCAGGGCCCCAGGGCAGGGGCCAGCAACTAAAGCCTGAGGGCCAAACCTGACCTGCCATCTATTTATGCATGACCTATGTGTTAAGACTTGCTTTTACATTTTTACTTTAAAACAAAATTTGTTTTAAAAGATGAGATCTTGCTAGGTTGCCCAGGCTGGTCTCAAACTCCTGAACTCAAGTCATCCTCCCGCCTCAGCCTCAGGCACATGCCACTGCACCTGGCTAATTTTCACATTTTAAATGATTGGGAAAATTTAAAGAATAGTCACATATTTTGTAACATGTGGAAATTACATGAAATTCATATTTGTGTTCATAAAGTTTTATTAGAATACAGCCATTCTCATTCATTTACATATTATCTGTGGCTACTTTCACACTATGGTGACAGGGTTGAATAGTGGTAACAGATACCATATGACCTGCAAAGCCTAAAATATTTACTATCTCACCTTTTGCAGAAAATGTTTGCTAACATCTGCTCTAATGTAATAGAATGCTCCTGCTGAACTAGATGCTAAGATTTTTTTTAATGAGTCTTGAAGCTGAAAAATGAAATCATATAAAAGTTGCTGGTAGTTTTTATTTTCTAGGAACTAAAGGGTTGAATTTACCTTTAGGTCACATTGTCCCAAAAGTTTTTGAAAAATAAATCTAATGGGCCCTTTAATTACTCTGATATAAAGCATTATACCCTGCCATTATATGTGAGGTAAAATAAAGTCCCCATTAATCTGAATGTAGATGTTTATACTAAAAAGCAGAGAATTCTCTTTGGTATATAAGTTAGATATTTGTTTAAGCATAGCTATGTGTTTGCAGACTTTGTAGCTTCTTTGAAGAAAACATTTCTTTTCCATATATGGTTTTGCTCTTGCCTGTGATTGTATACTACTGCTCATTCTTCGGAAAAGGTGTGTGTGTGTGTGTGTGTGTATGTGTGTGTGTGTGTGTGTTTTCTAGAATTTTTTCACAGGAGATTGGTAGTAAAGACCTAAAAAATCTGGAAGATTCTATCTTTAAGCTGTGGTTAAGATGAGCTTGGCTATGTTTAAGTCATCTTGAACTAGACTATGATGTTATTCATGATGAATAATAACTAGTGCTTTGTGAAATAATGGTGAAATAGTGCACTCTGATGTGATGGTCTTTGGGGGACCATGAGCTCATGGGCAGA
The DNA here is from genome assembly GCF_028878055.3 of Symphalangus syndactylus. NCBI lineage: Eukaryota > Metazoa > Chordata > Mammalia > Primates > Hylobatidae > Symphalangus > Symphalangus syndactylus. The sequence goes on along the minus strand of NC_072425.2, from coordinate 36,440,370 downwards.
GCTTCCCCTGGAAAGAATGAATGTCCCTGCTGCACATTATTCTCAAGAGAAGCCAAGTGCCTATGCCAACATATGAGGACTAAGGAGGCAAGACCTGGCTGGTGGGAGTGGGAGGGAGATGGTAATAAAATTCTATTCTCACTGGGCTGTCATAAGTTGAGGTCTAGACTCCAGCAAAGGAGACACGCTAAAGGTCAGAAAGACTCCCATAGGGAAAGGAAAATGGCCTCTTTGAGATAGGTAGGCTGGACAACAACCATTGAGGGGCCTACAGAGGGTGGGTCTGGACCTATGGTCCCTGAAAGCCGACATATGAAATAGTAGTTTTTTAATATTCTCTGCTTGTATTTGCCTCCTATAATCTCCAAAATTCCATAAAGTTGTGTTCAAAACTTGCAGCCTAGGCTTGAGTGTGCTGTGATCAAATAAAAGAAGAGCCTGCTCTATATTTGAGTGACATAGGAAAGAGGGGAGCAGGCCCTCTCTCGAACCCAGGACACAGCCATGATAACCAACTGAGGATGGCCATGCCCCACTGCACTGTGGCTGACAACAATGGAAGTTCCACAGCATGGCAAAGAGGTAAAAAAAATGTATCTAGTATCAGGGCCTATTCATTTATACACATAAGCCAGCATCCATAAGAACTCCGAGAACTAACTGAGAATTCTCCAAGGAGGATAAACATTGGCCATCAAAGCTGAGAAAGGCTTAAGTCAATAGTGATAGGTGTTTAAGGAATGTGACCTCATTTTATATTCAAAGGTTGATGAGTCCTGACCATACTGCTGACAGTCTCCATAAGATCATAAGTTCCTTTAGAGTGAGCACCGTGCCTTTGTAATCTTTCCACCTCTACCAACTGGCATAAATTCTTGGGATTTGAGTGCAGTAAATGCTTGGAAAAGAAGAGTGCAGGAGTTATTCACGTGCATTTTCATGTTAAAGAGATCGCACTGGATCAAGCTCAGAGGCTCACTTTAAGATATTCATTTGTTCTTTGGACAAATCATCTGGTAACTATTCCATTGAGGAACAGATACTTCTGCCTCCAAAACTTATCTTGAGAAATCTGCAAGAACAAAAGTGAATAATTTCAGATGCACTGCAATGGCATGTAGGCATATCTTAGGAGAACATCTTAATTACCCAGGAAGTATTAAAGATTGCAAATAAAATATTCCACAAATACAGCCTGCCTGCTTGTGGCTACTAAATTGATTATTTGGATATTTTTCACACTTGAGAGTTATATTAGCACCTAGTAAACACCCAGTAGATTAACCACAATAACAATAACTAATTTCTTCTATCGAACATGGAATCCCAAAATGTCTGAGTGGTAAAGGACACACAGATCATCTAGCCCAACACGAGGTTCACATCCTGCTGCTCCCTTTTCCTATGCATGTAGCAGACACTAGCAGCCCTCTTTCTTGCTGAACATTACCATGGCTTCACAATCCCTATCAGCTGAGCCTTCTCAGCCAGGAATTCTAAACCAGGCATTACAGCACCCAAGGGGCCCAAACTTGGTTCTTGGAAGATGAAGAAAATACTAGGTATTATAATGGTTTGTGGCCTTCCAAAGAGTCATAGTACATAAACACATAGGCAGTATACCTGCCACATTAGAATTACTTGAGAAAGGAGAATGATTAGGGAAAAAAGGTCTGAAAAAACTCCTTAGGAGTTGAGAACCACCAATCCAGGCAACAGCTACCAACCCTCTAAAGATGGCACATAAAAGGAAACTTACTTGCCATCCTGGATCACCCAAGTATCCCATTTTAACTGACAGGAAAAGTGAGGCTCAGACCGGTGAAGCAAATTGTCCCAGGCAACACATGCAGGAAATGGCCAAGTCTTAAATTCTGACTTTTAATTAAGTGCCCAGTTCATATTGCAATGTATCATGTTATTACTAAAAGAGAGCCCACTTTACAATCTACTTAGTTAAAATTACATTTATATAGCAGGCAGAAAGGAATAATAAAAATATTACAGAAATATTAAGTTGTTAGTTCACAATGTAAATGGTGTAGGGGAAATGAAGCATTAATAAAGAATACCTATGTTCCTTTACTGGGCATCTACTGAGATCAAGAACAAGTGTCATGTCTCAGGTTCCCCAAGAAAGTGACCAAGATTATTCTGAAGATCCTCTTTTTCTGACATGACACATGGATCCCCATCTCATGTGTCTATCGATGAGCTGAGGAAATTGCAAAACACACGCACACACACACAGTCAGTCCCTAATCACTGAAGTTATCCCAAGTCAAAAGGAGGCAAAATCACATTAATTGTTTGATTGTAAAACGGATCTTTAGGGTTTTTTTTTTCCTAAACTGCAACAGCCCACATGAACTGGACCACTTTTAAAAAGAAATTGTATAATAACATAATTTCCAGGGCACCTCTGCTAAGGCTGCTCAGAGCCTTATCTATCTGGCCAAGGTGGTGGCTGACAACACTCTGTACATGGGCAAAGAGAGCGAATGAGTAGAATTTGCATGGAATCACTGAAGCTGATTTTGGCATCCCAGCCAGCCATCTGTGCTGATATCCTACTCTCTCCTTTCACACCTCTCCTCACTGTACCAGGGGGACCTTTCTAAAATACACATCTGATTACGCCATCCTCTGTTTACATATTTTGGGTGGTTCCCAGATATCTCCAGTATCCATTCAGACTCCCTGGCAGCGTGGGCAAACAAAGTGCTTCTCAGATTGGCTTGGGTATACCACTCCAGCCTCCTTTAATGACACCTCCTCACCCCATCCCACCTCTTTCCCTTTCGGTGCTACACTTTAGCCAAACTAAAGAACTAGTTGCTTCTCAAGACCATCCATGCCTTTTCCTGCCACTGTTTCTTTACAGAAGCAGTACTCCTTCTCAGAGATGTGAAGCCAACAAACCCCCGTCCCTCAATACCCAGCTCAAATGTCAACACACATTTGCAGCCTTCCCTCACCCACACTCGAACTTGGTTGATGACTTATACTTTATATTAGAGAACATAGATATTCATGCCATCGCTAACACAGACATTCACAGCATCACTCCAATGACATCATTCATGGAGGGGTAGGGAAACATCACAGCCATTTCCAACCTCCAGCCCCACAGAAAGAGAACAATGTTAATGAGAACACAAACTTTAATGTTAATGAGAACACAAACTTTCTCAGGGTTTACTGATATGGTTTGGCTCCATGTTCCCACCCAAATCTCATCTCGAATTGTGATCCCCACGTGTTGGGAGAGGAATCTGGTGGGAGGTGATTGGATCATGGGAGCAGTTTCCCTCATGCTGTTCTCCTGATCGTGAGTGAGTTTTCAGGAGAACTGATGGTTTAAAAGTGTGTAGCAGATCCCCATTCTCTCTGTCTCTCCTGCCACCATGTAAGACATGCATTGCTTCCCCTTTGCCTTCCACCATGATTGTAAGTTTCCTGAGGCCTCCCCAGCCATGCTCCTGTACAGCCTAAAGAACTGTGAGTCAGTTAAACCTCTTTTACTTGATAACTTACCGAGTCTCAGGTAGTTCTCTATAGCAGTGTAAAAACAGACTAATACATTTATCTTTGCATGGTCAGATCACAGGAGGTGTTCATTAGATGTCACTGAGTGAATGGATAGATCGATACCAATTTATCTATATATATAACTGAACTAGCACAACTGCTACTGCTATTCACATAAATGACCAGAACTACCAAACTTACAGCTGATGTTTACTTGTTAATTATAAAACTATGGTATTATGCAGTGTTTCTCACAGGACGAGAAACAACTTGGGAATTTTTAAATTACGTGTGACAGAATTCTACATGGACACAATATTAAATAATGTTGGGCATGTTGGAAAAGTTATTTCTTTTCCAATTCTGTTTCAGACCTTCCAGTGATGTAAAGGAGAAAATCTCAGTTTGATGCCCTGTGATTTTAACATCTCTCTAAAAACATGCTAAATTTTTTGAACAAAGAGAGGGTAGATCTTAGGCTCAGAGACTTCAACAGAAATTAATACTTAACTAAAATATAATAACACTGCTTCTCATTGCTTTTATTTTCAGTTATTTTCCAATTAGAGAAAGTAATATTATTTTTATTTACTGTAGTAATATAAAGTTTTCTTGTTAAATATATTTACGCTAAACATGAGTCACTTTAAAGAAACAGAAGAAAGAAATAATATTAGAGGTAGTTTCAGATATTACAAAAATAGTGGGGATGGCACCCAAGTGCCTTGCTAGAGTGGATGGAGCTCCAGGCTCAGAAGGCAAAAGGCCTGAGGGGAATCATAAGTCTTTTGCTCTTGGGTAAGTTACTAAATTTCTTTGAGCTTTTTTTTTTTTTTTTTTTTTGAATTGGCAGAGTATGACTAGTAGTTGCAACTTTTCCTATTTAAATTTTTTGTGAAAATCAGATTAAATTATGTGCACGGAAATGCTTTGGAAATGGATAGAGAGTTACAATATTAAGATCTAAACAACCCAGCTATGACACACTGCATCATTCCTTCCCATCCTGCATACCCAGTGTGGTTGAAATTTAATTGAGTTGACTTGAAGATGTTCACTTGTGCCCGTGAACTTAATCCACCTCCTTCCCAAAATCCTGTTAAAATGACCAAAGACGTTTTTATATAATAAAATATCACAGGAATGGTGTTATTAACCTATCAAAATATACGAGGGATTTTTGCCAGATGTAGGACAGACCAGAACCATTAAAGAAATCACTGAATTGATGGTCAAGCCCACCACCCAAGACAAATAAAGGAGACAACCACAGGGCCAGTAACAGCATCCCCAACTCAGCCCCCACATCCTGAGCAACAGGGGCAGGAGGCCCCATTAGATTGGGATGAGGACAAAAAGAAAGGGCCAACCTCAAACCCATAAATGACTTCTGGAAACTACCTTTGTCTAGGCAATAAAAGTAGGGTGGGGCAGGGGCACTGGAGGGGTAGGGAGACATCACAGTCATTTCCAACCCCCAGCCCCACAGAAAGAGAACAAAAACACTAAATAAAGAAGTGATCTTTCACTTATAAACAACTGGCCCTCCAACTTAACAAAATAAAACTACAAGAATCTAAATTTTTCTTCTTTTCGCCCTTATATCATCACCAGGAAACTCCAACCAGGAATCTATAGAATGTATGGCCACCTCAACTTCAGATCCTGAATGAGTTCTCTGAGGATTTTGAGCTCATGGGAAGCTTAATATGAGACACTAGAAGAATGGCTCTGCCCAAAAAGTCAATAGTATTTGAAGCTCTATTGCTAGGACTAGAGTGTTAAGAAGAAGAGAGGTAGACAGGTGTGATCTGCTTTGCACGGATTAATCTTTACTTGTGGTAATTCCTCTAACCAATTCTAAATCCACGCATAATAAAGGCTGTTTAAAACATCATATGTCTGGAATCTCTCACCCACCTCACCCTTTCTTCTGCCTCAGTAATAAAAACCTGAGCCTAAGACAGGAGAGAAGAGGAGAAATTAAGGAACTCTGAATGGGCTGAGTTAACGAGTTTTTCAGAATTTTGACAGAGAAAGATGAAAGACTAGAGTTATAGCAGAGAAAAACAGAAGAAGATGGTAAATATAAATTTCTTATGTTTTGCTGTGAGTTAGGAAATGATCCCTTTGAGGTTTTTTTTGTTTTTGTTCTTTGAGACAGGGTCTCACTCTCTCACCCAGACTGGAGTGCAGTGGCACAATCTCGGCTCACTGCAAACTCTACTTCCCAGATTCAACCGATTCTCCTGCCTCAGCCTCCAGTGTAGCTGGGACTACAGGCAGGTGCCACCACACGTGGCTAATTTTTTATTTTTAGTAGAGACGGAGTTTCACCATGTTGGCCAGGCTCGTCTCAAACTCTTGACCTCAGGTGATTCACCCGCCTCGGCCTCCCAAAGTGCCAGGATTACAGGTGTGAGCCACCGCGCATGGCCTTGAGGTTTTCAAATAATTTTATTAAATATCTAAATGTCTTCTCAATCACTTTTGGTTGTGGACAAAGACTTGGAGTGTGACATGAGCCCTCCCCCCTTAACTGGGTCACACATACTTCAAGAGGGATAAACTGGAGGGTGTTCAAAGCACAGTGGCTCAAGTGTGAAGCCCTGAAATGGTGTTGCATGAACAAAACCTTGAAGAAATGGGCTACTCAGCTGAAAAAAGGACAAGACTTGTGAGCAGGGGCTGAAGGACTGTATTTGTTCTACCCTAAGAGATGGAATTGGGACAACTGGTAGAAACTGTGGCAGGGACAGAAATCTGCTCAATATTAGGAAAGAATTTTTTTTTAACCGAGAGTGCTGTGGGAAGCAGATTGAGCTTCCTAGGCTGGAGAAAGGAGGAGAGAGGGATTGGAGATTACCTGTCAAAGAAAATATCCAAATTCAGTTTGTAAAATCTCTTCAATGGGACAATTCAAGCAAGAGGGAGATGGGGAATGGGGCTTGGTTTAATGATCTTCCTAACAGATACAAAGATGGGGGTAATGAGAGAAAAGGAAAAAAGTAACTGAATTTTTAAGAGCCCAAAGTTTTAAGGCCAATAGAGGCCCCAAGATCAATATTCAGACGCCAAGGACATTTTTCCTATTAGGTTCATCAAAAGACATTCTCTTTTGCTAAAGAAAAGAAGTTCCCTTCTGTTCTCTCAAAAGAAAAATAAGCAAATACTAACTATCCTCTAACTTGTCTGTCCAATTCTCCTGCCTTGGAATATCACCCTAGACATAGTTCTATCTCCTCCCTGATGACAAGTTATACTTTCACTGTCCCACTGCACTCTGGCCTGAGAAAGACCTGGGGTTTGCCTGGTCAGCCCAGGCTGCAGCTGACAATTTGCAATGTTGCTGTGGATTAAATACAGACTCCCAGAAGACAAATTCTCTTCTCCCAAGGGTGTCTGCCTCAGCAATTTCATCTCAAATGGAGAGTAAGACTGAACCAAACTCAGACAATCCCCAGAGGAGGCTAAGGCCAGGAGTCAACACCAGCAGCTGAAATCCCCAGAAGAGACTGCAGACAGGAGCTGGGTCTTCTCCATCCCTGAACTGAGACTCAGGCAAAAGCTGGCTGAGCGTGACTCAGAAGACATATCTGTGCCTGTGAACAAAGCCCAGACCTTTGGGCTGCATGATCATCACATGACACTCACACCAGTGTGCCAACAGGTGAGCTGCTGTGACTAGCACATCAGATTTCTTTCTGTCCAGGCTTTCTGCAGAGTCCGCTCCGCACAGGTAAGGCAGGAAATCTGAGTAAGGCAACAGCAGCAACCGCAATGAGTCAACAATAGGATGAGTGAATATGCACGTGAGCACCTATGAATGCCTTGTCCTGGGGAGGCTCAGGAGATTCACAGACAAAGAAGAGATGGCCCTTGCCCCTGAGGAGCTCACAGTCCATTGGGAAAACAGTCACATGATCTCATCATGGTAACATAATGGAGGGACGCCCTCGTAGACGTGAGACCTTTGAGGGAGCACAGATAAAGGAGTGATGGATTATCCCTGGGGAGCTCTCCTGGACATTATATCATCTGAGCAAGAAAATGTGTAGTAGGGAGAAGGAAAAAAAACATGAGCAAATGCACAGAGGCAAGACATTTGCTTCAGCTATTTGGGGTAATAAAGGGTTTGAATTTCATTTATTATAGAATTAAATACAAATGAAACTTCTGTAGATGATGGTCCCAATACTGAAAGTGTTTTGGTAGGTAGAATCAATGCTTTCCACTGATGGGATACCAGTGAACACTGATTGGTATCCCAGAAATAGATGTAAATCTGACTCCAGAGCAAATTATATACATCTATCATGTCAATAAACATACACAAGAATAGCAAATAAGAAAGGAAAAAGAAGGCTTCTTTCGGTTACAGAGTATCAATTTAAAAATGTGTCTGCCAAGCACAGACTTCCACTATGGGGGCAGAGCAGTAAAAATGATGGCATTGAAGGGCAGTAACTGGGAAAACCTGGAGATGTAAATAGGTCAGGTCGTTAAACAGGGACATAACTTCTTTCACTCTCTATAGGAACACTGAGTAAATACATGAGAGGTGAATTTCCATCAGAATTCAGCTGCCTCATCCCTGACCAATGACCAATTTAGATGAAGATGTTTGACAAGACACAGCGGATCATGCTTCTAGTGACAGATCTGCAGGCTTTAGTCCAGGATAAACACCTTCAGCAAAACCATCCTTTCCTGACCTCCCAGGAGACTGTCGGATGCCTACTGAATGGAGCTACCTGCATTCCCTACATTTTCCTCCTTATAAATTTTAGAAAGAAAATCACATCACGGGTCACCAAATGAACTGTCATTGACTTGGTCAAAGAAAAATCCATGGGCCGGGCATGGTGGCTCACACCTGTAATCCCAGCACTTTGGGAGGCCGACGGGGGCAGATCACATGAGGTCAGGAGTTTGAGACCAGCCTGACCAACACGGAGAAACCCCATCTCTACTAAATATACAAAATTAGCCGGGCATGGTGGCGCATGCCTGTAATCCCAGCTACTCGGAAGGCTGAGGCAGGAGAATTGCTTGAACCCAGGAGGCAGAGGTAGTGGTGAGCTGAGATTGCACCATTGCACTCCAGCCAGGGCAACAAGAGTGAAATTCTGTCTCAAAAACAAAAACAAAACCATAAACAAATGATAATTCCAGCAAACGCAGGTAACACTGCTCTATTGTTTTATCCCATTTTACTGGAGGTGGAGTAGGCAAATAGAACAATATGCTTTTCTTCATATTTCATTTTTGAAGGCTATTTGAGGATAGTTATCTCTCTCAGAAGATCAAAAGAGGTGGTTTTGGAGTAATAGAAAGTGCAGTAAGTAGGTCAAAGGGTTGTCTGTCTATTTGTTTGTTTTAAAAAGCTGGGTTTACCTTACAGCCTCTAAATTTTCATCCTGAGCAGGTCATTCTGCCTCTCTGGGTCCATTTCCCAAGATGATCTTCTCATTTGCCACACTTTTTTTTTTTTTTTTTTTTTTTTGAGGGACTATGACTTCCAGGCTGGTTGATAGATTCAATCTTAAGATTCAGATAAAAATTTCATTCATTCGTTTACTCAATGAATACATTGAACTCCTATTATGTGTCAAGAATTGTCCCAGACATTGTTCCAGATTTAATGAGTTTCCTCATTCTTTGCTCCAAAGAGAACCTGAGGCAGCTTGAAATAATAGTTCAGTACAATAAGGGATACCAATTTTGAGAAAAATAAACTGAAATCAGGCATCATATAACCACATATGTGTAACATAAGGTCTTTCTTAGTTATTTGCTAGAGATAGGCCACTAGTTATTTGCTAGAGGAGACTGTCTCTGAGCTTGCTAGCAGCCAGTGCAAAGAGGGAAACACTATCTATTTCATAATTTTCTGAGTCTAAAAGACACAAATAGTATCTAAGCTATTTCTGATGCTGAGATCTGAATATTTAATGTCAGCTTGTCATAAATACATCAAGCTACAGAAACCTTAATTCAGCAAACATTCACTCATATCTACTCTGTGCCAGGTATTACAACGAGTGAGATGAGTAAACTCTAGTCTGTGCTTTTCAAGTTTTTCATGTTCAAAAACTGCAGATCAGGACTCGTAGACTGTCACCGTCAATTCCTCCCCATTCCTGAAGATGCCCCATCAACCTGCCATGATGTTATGAGGCAACCTTCTAGAAATCTTCCTAGCTTAGGGAAAATTCCAGCAGTGTGTTGAAGCTGGGGATACAGAGATGGGGAGATGAGGGCAGGAATGGGGTGTTCTCTGTGGTTAGGAGACACAGTGTCCTGTCTCCACCCATTGCGGCTCTAGAGTGTGTATCTGGAACACAAGCACATGGAATTTGCGGATGTTTTTTAAAGTCTTTATCATCAGCAAAAAATCTGCTTTGCAATGCTTTAAAATGCCACCATTGGCAAATGAGAACCATCTGACCTGAAAGAAGCTGCACACCCCCTCTGTCTTGTCTAGAGGGCTGTGCTAATGCCAGGTCAACGTAACCCATTTCTCCCCAGAACAGCCAGACTGCCCCTGGGTACACAGAAGTTGACTAAGAAAATATACTGCCCTTCAAAGGATCTGCTCTACGGATCCTTGAAGGCGCCTATTTCATTGTCCCAAGAAAGTATCCCATCACAACCCATTAAACAAAGTGAGTCATGAAGCGGGCGAGTAACTTACTCAAGGCCATACCGGGCAGAGCAGGAACCCGACTGCAGAAACACTCCACAACATGCCTAGACCCTATTTGGGATTTTAAATCTCAGCTCTGTTGGGACTGTGGCTTCCTGAGTATAGAGACCATGTCTTCATGTCTCATTCATTTCTGCAGCCTCAGTGGCCTATCCTATGCCTGGACAACATTAGGAGGTCACACTGTGCTGTTCGCATTCGGTTCTTACAACCCAGGGGTGGAAGGACTCTATCTAGCACAGATTATCAATGATGGGAGCACACTGGAGTACCTGGGAAATGTTAACAAAACATGGATATGTGGGCCCCACCCTGAACCAAGTGAATCAGAACTGCTAATCTAGCTCTTATAGTACCAAAGCATGGCCATCTTGCCTCGGGCTGAAGCCCAAAGTCACAACAGATCTCTAAATGCATTGTTCTTGGAAGGTTAGTTCCATTGGGATGTCCTTGCCAAGGCTTTCCCCATGGTAATCCCAGAATATTCTTCAAAATCAAGGGCAGGAGCCTATTCCCTGTTACTGTTCATATACTGCCATCTAGTGGTTGCTGTGGCTCTTCCGGGGGAGTGTCATAAAGACATAGTTGTGCCCAGCTGTAGCTGAGAGATTTCCTTGTGTGCCAGAATGCCAAGCCATTTCATTATTTGGATGTTCTTTCCTGGCAGAATGTCCCACGATTTCATCTCTTAGGGTATCTACAAGTCTTTGATTTTATTTGGATAGACAGTCCAGGGTGGAAGTGGAACCAGGCCCAAACTGAGAATCCGCAACCTGTATGTGGGCCCTGTGTGTGCACTGAGCAATGTGCCAGTCATCAGACCCTGGACAGTTCATTTAATTTCCTGTACTTCAGTTTACTCATTTGAAAGATGAAGAGAATAACCCAGCCCTCTACATCACCAGAAAGTTTTTATATCAATGAGATCACTAACGTGTGAATTAGCACATTTGTCACAAACATCCATGATCATGAAAATAAACAAACACACACACATATTCCTTGTTATGTGGGTCATGACAAACATGGTACATGGATGATGAAAAATAATTAACTGATTAAATACCTGGAAGCTAATCTTATGATTTTGAGTCCTATGATCATAAAGATGACAAAACTACCTTTCAAATGTGTGGCTTCGACTTTCTAACGTAATGGATAGAATTCACATCCCATTGAAAAGAGTTCTAGGTCCACTAGATTATTTAGTTTTGCTCACTAAAGCAGAGAACCCCTGAGATGGGTCATTAATGTCTCCCTAAGCCAGTCATCATTTTGTTGGTGTTTTTTTTTTTTTTAGACAGAGTCTCGCTCTGTCGCCCAGGCTGGAGTGTAGTGGTGCGATCTCTGCTCACTGCAACCTCCACCTCCTGGGTTGAAGCGATTCTTCTGCCTCAGCCTCCCAAGTAGCTGAGACTACAGGCGCACATCACCACGCCAGGCTAATTTTTGTATTTTTAGTAAAGAAGGGGTTTTACTATATTGGCCAGACTGGTCTCGAACTCCTGACCTCGTGATCCACCTGCCTCGGCCTCCCAAAGTGCTGGGATCACAGGTGTGAGCCACCATACCCAATCCTCAATTTAAAGAGGCTGTTGAGAGAAGACGACCGGTTGAGGGATTCTAACTCCTTGTGGAGATTCCAACCAGGAAACCTCCGGGTGCAATCTCCATCCCAGGAAGACCAGGGGACATGGCGGGAAGCAAGTCAGGAAGCTGCAAAGTGAGAAGGCTCCCAGGAGCTTTCTACCTGGGGAAGTGCTGCATGCAGGTTCTACCTGGGGAGAGGGTGTCTTAATAAGGGGCATCTCAGAGGAGTCTTGCAATTTGAAGCCCGCACAGACTCAAATCTATTCATCGGTGGGGGGTGTAATTTTCCATCTTTTGCCAATTGCACTTTTTAAAGAGCTAAGAGTCAGCTTACGGAAACTTAAAGAGAGGACTTTAAAATTTATTTTAATGCTTTAGTCAGAAAAAGCAGCAAGTCTCCTACTCTGGTATGTGTAAGAATCACCTGGGAAGCTACTTTAAAATGGGCCCCAAGCAAAGATCCTGACTGCAGCGCTTTGGATGGAGCCCAGGATTTTTCATTTTTAATAGACAATTCCAGGTGATTTCATTCCAGGTGCTCCACAGATGGCACCTTGAGAATCCTTGTTAAGAAATCTGATTTCTCCTAGGCTTTAGATGCTATAGAGCCACCAATTTTTATCCTGTGGATTGGGACAAGATGTCTACTGAGATAGGTTAAAGCTCAGAATGGGGAGCAAATTCCCCTAAACACATGGTCTGGGAGGAAATCCAGTTCAGCAAAGCAGAGAAGCCAACACTCTTGGCATCAGACAGTAGGTGGAGGTCAGGATCAAAAGACATAACGCAGCAGGTCAGAGGGCATGACCACGGTAGGCATGACAAGCATGGGGTGTTAGATGTCACAATTTCTCTGACTCTCACTGCAGGAAGGGAGGTTTCTATTGTCTCTATTTTATCACTAGGGCAGAGGAAGTCTATTGTTTACCCCTCACTATTTCTATCATACCATCACCTAGAGAATGCTGCAGTAGTTTCCAGGGCCCCCTCTGCAGGACATCAGGGCCTTTACACATGCTCTTTCCTTAACTATGCCTTCTCTAGTCTCTTCCCCCATCTTTCTCCCCTGTCTGGGGGACTCATGGCTAAAGACGAAACTCAAACATCTCTTTTCTTGCAAGAGCCAAAATCAGAACTAATTATTGTTGAGATTTTGAAGCACTTATTTAACAATAACTCATCCCCAGACATGAGCTAGGCATGTTGCAAAGGTATCTCATGTGATACAAAGATTGCACAGCTAGGAATTAATATCTAGAACAGGGATCAGTACACTATGTCCCCCAGGCCAACCGGATGATCACCTGTTTCTGTAAATAAAGTCTTTTTGGAATACAGCCATGCACATTTGTTTACATACTGTCTTTGGCCTTGGCAGGGTTAAGTAGTTACAGAAACTATACAGCTTCCAAAGTTGAATATTTACTATCTGGATCTGTACATGAAAAGTTTGCTGACTATAGTCTAGAAAGATGGATGACATATCTAAGATAATTCAGTGGGCATTTCGAATCTCTCCTAAATGAATAATTTGAATCCAGGACTCTCTGACTCCTGAACTAATGCACAATCATGTTTTCATTCTTTCTACCACTGGCATCTTGCTTATATGTCATTTAAAGCATTTGTCATCACTGTGCTCATATAGAGGTCATTTACTTCTTCAACCATTTTTTATTGAGCTCCTACAAATAAGATAGGGTTCATACCCTCCAGGATCTAACTACCGGAGCAATGACCTTCAACCTTTTCAGATTATTAACCCTGATCAGTAAAACAATTTTTGAGCACACAACCACAATATAGGCATTATTTATTAGTCACCAAATATATATGCTTACTATTGTAACAACATATTAGGCACATTAAAAACCATGCACATAATTGAGATGAGAGTTCTATTCTATTCTTCCAACATCCAGTTTTGGAAACCACTAGACTAGAGGATTTATAGGATGTGGTGGAAGGTGCTAAGGAGAAAGGTGAACATGGCACCTCTGAGGCTTAGAGAGAAGAGAGGAATCAAATGTGGGAGGGGCTATGAGAGGAAGTCTCAAAGGAGGGGCATCTGACCTGAGTCTTGGGAGATGAGCAGGCGATGATCAGGCAAAAAAAAAAAAAAAAAAAAGCGGGTGGAAGGGCATTAGGGCATTCTAAACAGGGGAACCAGCTTGTCCAAGACACGGAGGTAAAAGTGTGCTATCTTCAGATAATGGGGATTTGTTGTCTATAAAAGGAGGCTAGAGGAAGATGAAGTGGGTCAATGGGACTAGAACCAGTCTCTGCATAGCAGGGCCATGTGTTCCAGACTAAATCTGAATTTTCTCCCGAAAGCAAACAAGAGATACTTAAGAAGAGGATTGGCATTATGATGTTAGAGATCTCTCTGGAAACTGGGCGAAGGAAGGATTACAGAGACTGCCAGAAGAAAGGTTAGTCCACAGCATTTCAGAATTTATTGAACCCAGGTTTGTTCCATTTCTATAATCAGGGCTTTCTTTTAATTGAGCACTCCATCAAAGTAATGGTGGTCATATTCATCTTGCTACTCTCCCCTTCTGCACCCAGCATTGAGCTGATAAATAGAAGCTAACGACTACTGGTTGGATCATATTGAATTGACATTGTCGCATTTGCAAGAATGAGATTTCCCAGGGTGAGACCTTTGCTGCCTCTGTAAAACCACCATGGCCTCAGGTCTGTGCCTGAGATGAGGAGATAAAAGGACTTGAGGAGGCATGACTCCACACTATAGGAGCACCGGCCGCACAGAAGGCCAGCAGCTGGGCTGACTTGGCAGCTGGAGAAACTGCTGAGGATGTGTGTTAGACCAGCCTGGCTGAGTCCTCATCCCAGGCTGTGACTCACTGAATCAGTGGATGATGGTCCTGCCCTGGGCAGTACAGGGAGGCCAGCTGCTGACTAGGGCGCTATTGTGAGGCAACTGGTCTGGCACATGTGTAAAGACTGATGTTGGGTGCCTCTTGCCAGGGAATTCAGAAGGAGCCCCCGGCAGCTCTGGGCTGTCAGAAGCAGAAAATCAGATGTCCACATCCTCACCCTCCTTGTCTTTCTAGCTGAGCACTGAAGAGCAGAGTTTGCCAAGGGCCACAGAAAATGAGTTGCTCCAGTAGGAGACATCAGGCTTGAACTAAAAACCACCCCCACAGCTTGATCTAAGGGTCTCAATTCGGGGACAATAGGAAATCTCAGAGTAAAAAGAGAAAGCAAACAAACAATATAACCACATGTGCATAACCCTAGATAATCCACCTCCAAGGTTCACAGAAAGCTAGCTGGTAGTGTAGTAAAAAGAAGAGTAAGGTTTTGCAAAGGAAATCCTTCACATACTAGACACCAGGAAGATGATTTCACATACAGTTTAATATAATTAATCATATTAACAGATCAAGAAAGAAAAATCATGTGCTCATCCCTATAAACACTGGAGAGGTGTTTGGAAAATCCAAAACCCAAGAAAACTATTTTAAAATAAGAACACGCCAGGTGTGGTGGTACACGCCTGTAATCTCTTTGAGAGGTGGAAACAGGCAGATCACTTGAGCTCAGGAGTTCAAGACCAGTCTCAACAACATGGTAAAACCCAATGTCTACAAAAAATACAAAAATTAGCCAGGCATGGTAGTGCATACCTGTAGTCCCAGCTACTCAGGGGGCTGAGGTGAGAGGATCACTTGAGCCCAGGAATGGAGGCCGCAGTGAGCTGTGATTATACCACTGTACTCCAGCCTGGGTAATACAGCGAGACTTTGTCTCAAAAAAATAATAAAAAATAAATAAATAAAAATGAGTATTTATTCAATGGTAAAAAGGCTATATCCCAACCTAAAATGCAGCATCATACTTTTCAGGAAAACAGAAGCATTTCCATCAATGTCAGAAATATAGGACAAGGTAGTTCTTCACCACCGTTAGTATTTACACTTATTTTGGAGCTATTTACTAGCACAATAGCTAAGATATAGAAATAATAGATGTTAAGAAGTAAAAAAGAGGCAATAAATTCATTAACACTTGCAGATAATGTCATTATTTGCTTAAACAATCCAAGGTAAACAGTAAGCTTAAACCTCAGGATTTATAAACTCTTGAGTTTTTGGAGGTGGCATCAGAGAAATGAAAATAATCAAAAATATTTCCCCTGGAAAACATCGTGAACACTCCCTGTTGAGTTTAAATGCACTAATCATGCCAAAGCGAATAGCGTAGAAACAGAAATTTCAGTCTCAACACCACCATCATATTTCATGTAAGCACCAAAGAAATACCCCTCTCCCACAAAAAGAAAAGAAAATTCAAGAGAAGCAACTGACAAGTGTTTAGAAACAATGAGAAAATTCTTAAGGTGGACGAATACAAAATTAATATACTGAAACCAATGACTTTCATATATGCAAACAAGAGCCAATTAGAAAATCTAATAAAAGGAAAACCCTATGTATGATACAAAAAAAAAAGATAAAAGACTTAGCAATAGACAAGGTCAACATGAGGAAAATAGACCTACATGATCCACATACAAAAAATGTTTAAACATTACTCAGAAAGAGAGAAAGCAACCAGAAGGCATGCTATGTTATTCGGTAAGAATACTTGATACCACTTTTTAAAAATCAGTTATCTTAAACCAACCTACAAATTTGGTACATTTTCAGTAAAAATAGTAATGGGATTTCTTTTTTAACCAGACAAGCATATTCTAAAATTTACATAGGAAATAAGTAAGAGTAATACAGAAAATGTCTAGGGGCAGGGGAGAGAAGAGTAATGAGTAGGACCAGCCCTACCAGGTATTTAATGTTTTAAAATCTATTAAAAATTAAAATAGTATGAGATAGTCTCAAGAACAGGTTGGTCAATAGAATGCAGAAGAGGCCAGGAGCGATGGCTCACGCCTGTAATCCCAACACTTTGGGAGGCTGAGGGGGGTGGATCACTTGAGGTCAGGAGTTTGAGATCAGCCTTGCCAACACGGTGAAACCTCTTCTCTATTAAAAATACAAAAATTAGCCTGGCATGGTGGTGAGTACCTGTAATTCCAGCTACTCGGGAGGCTGAGGCAGGAGAATCGCTTAAACCTGGAAGGCGGTGGTTGCAGTGAGCAGAGATGCCGCCACTGCACTCCAGCCTGGGCAGCAGAATAAGTGGAACTCTGTCTCAAGAAAAAAAAAAAAGAATGGAGAAGAAAGTTCAGGATAAATACAAATGTATATTGGGATATATGTGAAGACAGGTAACATTTTAAATCAGTGAGTTGGAGAAGAATTTTTTGATAAGTGATGTTTTCCCAACTAGGGAGGCATCTGCAAAGAAAAATAAAGTTGGATCCATACCTCACATCTTCCATGAAGATAAATTCTAGGTGTATCAAAGATTTAAACACGAAAGAATAACATTTAAAAATGTTAGAACAAAGAATCATTTTCTACATTTTCAAAGTAGGGAAGGCAGTCATTCTAAGTATGACAGAAAACACAAACAAAAACAACAAAAAACTAATATGTGAGACTACATAAAAATTGCTACGTCTGCCTTTTTTAAGTCAAAATAAAAGCAATCTGGGGAAAATCCTTGCAATACATATCATAGGTAAAAGACTAACCTTTTTGAATTTACAAAATAGCACCTACAAATCATTAAGAAAGAATGTAAACAGATAGTTCTTGAAATGAAATGCAAATGCTTCCCAAACCACTGATAAGCATGTCTCAGTATCACTGATACTTAGGGAAATGCAAATTAAAATCAAAATCAGATATCATTTATCACCTACCATTTTGGCAAAGATCAACATATTTGGTAATATATTGCATAGGCCAGGATGTGGGAAAAGAAGCATCCCTGACATGTCTGCTGGGGCTGGGGATCCCCAAAACACCCATGAAGAGCAATGTGGCACTATCCATCAAAATGTTAAAAACATGCGTCCTTTGATCCAGCAATTCTGCTTCTAAGACTTTATTCTACTTGTTTGAAATGAGACGTGTTCAAATATTTTCACTGCAACAGCCTTTGCACAACTTTTTGGAAACAGTACTTCCACAAAGCAGTCAATTGGGACTGCTTAATTAAATTATAATGCATCCATATGTGGTTATTTTAAAAGTTGCAGCAGCCCCATCTGTACTAAGATAATTTCTGTAATATACTTTCAGGTGAAAAAAGCCAGGTATAAAAAATAATACAGAAAAGAAAATATGTTGTTACATGCATAGATTATCTCTGGAAAAAATACACAAAAGAATTGGTAACAATCCATCTTCTCAGTAAAGAAACAGGGTGGCTAGGGAACAAGGGGGGAAATTCATTTTTCACTGAGTACGCTTCTGTGCCTTTTAAATTTTGTAGCATAAGCATTATCTATTAAAAATTAATATAATTCTTTCAATATACACCACCTCCACCCCTCCCTGGTGTTCCTGTTTCTAGAATTGCAAATGGTCTATCTCAACACAGATGCAAAGGATCTGGAAACTGAAATGGATCTTACATCATCTAGTATGGTCTCGAATCTAACTCTTCAGTCCTCCTAAAAACGTGCTACTAAAAATGTGGTCTGCAGACCCGTAGTGTCAGCATCACCTGGAGTTTGTTAGGAACTCAGAATCTCGGGCCCCAGCCTAAACCCAATGAATCAGAAACTGTGCTTTAACAAGATTGGCAGGTGATTCCTGTGCATATTCAGGTCTGAGAAAGACTGCTTTTGTCACATCACCCACTGAGCCTGTGCTGGAAAAGCCCTGGAGAAGGGGAGATTCTTCCTTCAGAATTCACCAGTTCATCTTTAATAATTATCATCTACTGAGCACCAGTATGTGCTAGAAGGTCACCTAGATAACTATTCTTCATTAGTCCTCACAATAACCCAATGAGGTACAGAATTTCCCAAGGTGAAGGACAGGCACCACCAGTAGTGTGCGAAATGATTCTAGGCAAAACATCTGAATTGCATATGTTCTTAGAGAATGAGGCCATTACTTCCTTTTCATTTTCAACGCTTTTAATTATTCACAAAGAAAATCACAGTTTGGTGCTAGTGTGTCCTTCATGCTTCTTTACATTACTGATACTCGCCCCGCCTATTTCCCCCTTTACAGCTAGAACCCTCTCAACAGCTTGGTTATTGAGTTGTTACAACGAACCAAAGCTATCTTTCTATAACTTTCGCACCCAAGTTATAATTTTATCTACTGGATCCACATCCAGGAGAGAACTGAGAGAGAAGCTTGCCCAATGAGATGTTAAAATGTTCTCTACTAGGACAATAAATAGATGGCAATGAAACTGAAGTAAGTAGGTAGATCAATAGAAAGCAATAGACAGTTCGAAAACAAATTCAAGTTTCTTTTAGAGCAAGTAGCCCTTAAAACTGAAAATGGAAAAAAATTAATAAATGGCACTGTTTGGGGACTACTTTGGGGAAAGGCATACAAACAAGTATTGGAAGGATTAAAGACATAAATGTGAATAAAACACATGTTAATATGGATATAATCTTAGGAGGGCATTCCTAAGCACTGCACTCAAAGATGCAATCATAAAGGATGAAACCGATTCTCAAATTTTAAACATTGGCACCTGGAATAATACATGTGCAATATACA
This sequence comes from Symphalangus syndactylus, assembly GCF_028878055.3. Classification (NCBI taxonomy): domain Eukaryota; kingdom Metazoa; phylum Chordata; class Mammalia; order Primates; family Hylobatidae; genus Symphalangus; species Symphalangus syndactylus. Next base: position 36,420,915 of record NC_072425.2, on the reverse strand, counting down.
TGACATCAGATTAATTACCCATAAAATACAGATTTTACAAATTAAGAAAACAAACCCTCTAAGTTTTAAGATGGGCAGAGTCGAGATGGGAAAACAAGACCAAAGCATGAAATATAAATGTCCGATAAATACATTTGAAAGTTTATCACCATTAAGGAAATGCAAAGTAAAGCACAATGATGATCAAATATAAAATTAGAAAGTGTTAAAACGTATTAAATTTGAAGATGTGAGATAGAGAGACATGGGCTCATTCTCATTTATGTACTAATGGTAGAAGTTTAAATTGGTAGACTTTTTTCAACTGCAACTTGGTTATATGTATTTTAAAACCTAAAAATATTTTGACCTGGTAACTCTGCCACCAAAAATTTAACTCGTGAAAATAATTAAAGACTAGCATGAAGATTTAGCTATGAGGATGTATGTCAATATTGAGAATAACCGCGGGGGGCAGAGTAAAGAAAGCAAAGGAAGGAGAGAGAGAGAAAGCAAAGGTGGTACATCCAAATGCCCAGCAATAAGAAACCATTTAATAAATTACGGTATATCTGTCTAATGGGATACAATATAGTCATTTTAAAAACAGTACAGAAGTAGGTTTATTTACAACGAGGGTCATATATTACTGAGTGGGGGAAAATGTTAGAAATATACTTTTCAAAGCAAAATCTAGGGGTGTGGGAAGTGTATGAGAGAGAAAATGAGAGAGAAATATATAAAACTATAGACACAGGATGTTTATTACTGCAATGTGATGATAGCATGAACTAAACAAACCTGAAACAACCTAGATTTTAATCAATGAAGACTGGTTAAGTGACCTAATTATAGTATAGCTATATCATATAGGCTTTTGAAAGAATTAGGAGTATCTCTATGTGCTGGTATGAAAAGATTTGAGATATTTAGTGCAAAAAAAAAAAAACGGAAAAGTACAGAACAAAGAATATTATTTCATTGTGGGAAATAAAGATATATAGCTACAGATAGAATGTGATTTCATATGCATATATGTCTTCAAAGGATACCAAAGAAACCGTAAACAGTGGTTAGTTACAGAGGTGAGAACCCGGGTCAGGGAATGGAAGGGGAGATTCGTCATTCTATTCCTTTCTGTAATGCCTGAATTTTTCTGATGTGCGTTTATTGCTATGAGCACATACAGACCTAATATATCATCGAAAATATATATATATATATACCTGGATAGACCACAAAAACCTAACGGTAATTATCACCAGCTGTTGAGATTATGATTTTTATCTTATCTTTATTCCCCAATTTTTCTATAGTCAACAACCATTACTTATGAATTTAATATATTTTAGTCATTTCAAAAATTAAAAATAACTGATGACATGGAAAAATATATAATACATTTAAACATAAAACGTATTTATATATAATACATAATACATTGTATAATAAATTATGCATTATACAAAAATTATATAATACATTTAAAAGGAAGAACACAAAATGTTATATAAATCTTGATTTTGTTTTACGATATATTCATATATGCACAGAAAAATGACAGGAAGGGAATATGAATAATGGAATTATCTATTGATGGATTACTAGACAATTTTTCTTTATACTCTCTCTGTTTGCCACTAAGTTTTCCATATTCAATATTCACTGCTTTATAATCAGAAAAATACATATTTTGAAATAAAATGAAAATAAGGAATTAATCTTATTTATAAGGTTATAAATAATCCACATGGGAAAAAGTAGATTCCACAGGGCAGAAGAAAGGCACAATGATGTGAGGACACTTGGCATTAGTAGCAAAAACAAATGTCAGAGCCTCCATTGGGCACAGCTGGTATCAAGTAAAGGTGGGAGATAGAGAGGCTAAAACTCCCTTGGCATATAGTCAGAGTTCTAGAATCTTGAAGTTAGAGGAGACTTTCCAGTTACCTAATTAAGCCCTTTAGTTGAACCCAGATCTTACAGAGGCCTCTGTTCCTCCAGCTACATGGGGGAATGTGACCTAATCTTTCACTTAGGGACAGGAAAGGAAAAAAGATATCTGCATTTTGCACTGAAGGGGCCAGCCTGCTCCCTGTGGTGGCCCGGTTTCATGGATATGTCTTCCAATCATTCATTGGTTTCACAAATTAGCACCTCCCTAATATATGCAAAGTGTTAGATATGGTGGATTCAGTCCCCACCTTCATGCTCTCCCAAACTCCACGTCCTCCACCTTCCCTCTGCAGCACTTGTCCACTCTAGGTCATGGGACAGAGTAGGAAGTTTCTCTGAGAAAGCCTTCTCCCACTACCTAGGACTCAAGGGCAATGATGATCCAAGTGTACTCTACAGAGGACTACAGTGCCTGTGAGAGCATCTGACAGAGCAGTCATCTCCATGATGCCCTAGCTGTGGGGGCAACCAAGAAGGAGATAGCCTTTCCCTTGAGTTCCAGCTCAGTTCAGATGGAATTGGGACACTCCATGACCGCCAAGCTCATGCATTACTCACCTTCTGCACAGGTAGGTGGAAGGGAGTTTGCCACCATGGTGTTTCCATGGGCTTTTACATGTAAGGGCATTCTTTTAAGCCCAACAGGCAAATACTTCTTTGAGAAATGAGGCAACCAATTTTGAAGGGAACCTACCTGTGGGTGGATATGAAACAATTAAGTTGCAAAATCCAAAAAGAGTACCAAGTAGGCGATTTTCACTCCCAGCTTCTGCAGCCCATGGAGACCTTCGCAGGTGGGAAATGGAAATCTACCACTAAGGCAAGAACTTCTGTGTCATAAGAGAGGCTATCCCATGCGGCACTCAAAACCAGAAGTCATTTTTCCCAAGTAAAGCCAGAAATGTTTATAATATCCCTCCAATCACCAAAGCACAAGAAACAGGGAAGGAAAAATTTGCAGATCAGAGTGGATAGGGGTTAGTGCTGACCTCCTAAAAATAATTAGTTCACACCAATCTATATGGTGCCAAACAGAAACTGTCCACAGTGGTTATCAGTCCTCGGTGTGCATAGGAGTCACCTGGGATGCTTCTAAAAATTACAGACAACTAAGCCCCAAAGATTTTAATTTAATCAGTCTGTGCCAGGGCCGGGCATTGATGTTTTTTAAATGATCCCCCAAGCGATTCTACTACCCGGGATGCAAACTGCTGAACTTGCCCAACAGAAGTCTGACAGGCACATCTACGCACATAAGAATAGACGTTGAGCAGAGAGGCTGAAACCCAAGCTTGGACCCTCCAATCTGCTCTCCACTCAGTTTCCAGAAGGATCTTTCTAACAGGGGAGGCTAACCACCCCCCACTCCTCTACTTAGGACCATTAAGAAATCCCCATGGCCTACAGGGTAAGACTCTCCTTAGCAGGACCTATAAGACCTCTCGTGATTCAGCTCCTGCCCCTCTCTGCTCACACGCTGTGCTCCCACTGTGTTGAAATATCAAGGTTTTTTTTTTTTTTTAGGTCTCTCCTAAAATTTCTTTCTGCACTCTCATACCAGACTCACATACTTATCTTTCAAGGCTCAAATTGAAAAGCTCCTCTACAAAGCTTTTCTAACCAGCTTCTCATTTCTCCAGTAGAACAGCTCTCTCTCCTCCATCTCTCATGTATAGACTACCCTTTAAACATGTTACTGTGATCTTAAGCATACCCATACTGCTCTGTCAGTACCTATCACTGTGATTGGTCACTTGCCTGTATCCCCAATAAAATGGAGTCCCTTGAGGCTAAAGGTCTCCTTCAGACCTAAAAATCTAAATCAATGTACAGCCTGGATATACCACGCTCAGTCCTAAGATCAGGCAGATGCCTAACATTTGTAAGGGCCCAGGACAGAAATTGAAACAGAGGTGCAAGTAGCAAATGGCTCAACTATTGAAAAGTTATAAGTCAAACTAGCTTCCTGTTAAATGAAATATGCTCTATTCTCCTACCATGAAAAATATGCATTATCAACCTAGAAGGCTAGGCTCAAGTTTAGACTTCTGGGACACCTCAGGGCTCTGCACTAGAACCAGGAGACACAGGAGACAGAGCCTTGCCTTCACCCTGAGCCTGCTTTCTTCTTTTCCATGCATATCTCTGCCTTGCAGTGCTCTGTCCACCTTCCATGCACATAAGTGGTCGCTCTAGCCCTAATGTCCAAACATCATCTGTGTCTTCCCCAAACAAACACTCTATGACCACTTTTCAGGCCCAGAGGTTCACCAAGTGATGCAGTCAGCCCAAGGACCTGGGAAAGAGGCTCACACAGGATCCAGAAGTAGGCTCTGAGTTGTTGGGGCATAAAATTCAGGGTTCAAACTATCTAGAGTGTGGTCTAGAAGAGGTGGAGGGGCACAGGTCCTGGGTGTGGATGGGTCTTCCTCTTAGACGAATGGTCTCCTCCATCCACGGGGACAGGTACAGCTGGAGGAGGGCCAGAGGGGGGCCCTCTAAGTCTTGGGGCCCAGGGCAGGGATGCTTCTTGTACAAATCCAAGGGAAGTTCTGCTTAAGACATGTTAAGCATCATTGCCTCCTTCAAGAAACTTCCCTGATTCCTCAAGCTAGGAACTGTTCCTCTCTACATTCAAAGCATCTTGTGGGTATTTCAGATTCTTCCCTTAGCCCAGTGTATTACAATGATCTATTCCTAGATCTGTCTCTCTCACTACTCTTTGGAGCTTCTTAAGAACATGAACTGTATCTCATTCCTCACTATGGACCCTCAGGCATCCTGTGCAGAGGGATGGCACAGGGCAGGCCCTTATCCAATATCCAATGAATGCATTCATGAAGCAGATGGTGGTGGAAGTAGAGGATACTGATCATATCCAGGAACTAACTCCCTTTACCACTCCAGGCTAAGAGTTTTACCAGTGACCTTTTGAAAACTGAGTGGCAATTAACATTGTAATTGAGATAAACTCTAGTCACACCTATGGACAATTTATGATTTATCACATATACATTACCTATGAAGAAACAGAAGTGCTTTATTTCCTACTGAAATTCCAATTTACAAACGACCTTTTTGCTGTCTTAATAAAGTCGCACACACACCCTCCAAAAATGATGCTCTCGGGTACTGTTGAGCAGAAGGACCCAACCTTAAACACCTAAAGTAACCTCTGAGCAGGCCATGTGAGCAGCGCCTCTCACCAACAGGACTTGTACTGAGTTACTTCCGAATAAGTGAGAAGGGCCCTTTCTCCTACTCACATCTGTTATTCCACAGGACATTCGAGACCTTGTTGATGGAATCACCTAGGAAAAATGGTTTCCCTCCAGTAATGAATGCCTCCATAAATCTCTGGATGATGACAGAAGCAATTTGCAGATGAGATTAGAGTAACTCTCCTATGGTGGTATGCCTTTTGCTTCATGTAGCAGTGGCTGAATCCTTGGTCTGTTGAGTTGGGATTTTTTTTTCATCCTCTGCCAATTTACCCAAAGATGTTCTGAAATTGTGCAATTGGCAGACTGTAATAGCCTGCACCCAGGGAGCGGCAGGGGAGTGACACAGTGAGTCACAGACCACAACAAAGCCCTTCCTGGCATGTCGGGCTCTCTTGGCAAACCCAGAGGATGTAAAATTGACAGTAAGACAAGGAGCATCATTGTTATTTGTCAACAAATTGCAATGACCATTGCAAAGTCTTGGCAGCCCCACACAGGGAAGCCTAGAGGCAAGGAATGGGGGAGCAAGTCAACAAAATTATGGAAAACCCCTATCTCCCAATGAGCAAGTGTCAGACAGGTGTGTCAATAAGAATATTTTTTCTGACCCCAGTGACCTATTTCTCTGTCATGTTCAACAAAACAGAAGGGTGCTGCTTTCGTGGCAGTGGGAACCTCAGATACACATGAATAATTAACTGGCCTTGAAATAAAAAGACTTAAATATCTGACCCTATCAGCTACCAGCTGTGTGACTCTGGGCAAGTCATGTGATATCTCAGCATTTGGTTCTATATGTCTGTAAAATTCCAGTATCGTCAGCCCCACCCAACTCATGAGACTGTTGTAAATATCAAGCAAGATAAAGAAAGTAAAATGAGTTTATAGGTACAAAACTCAGCACAAATCATATTTCTGTTTTTTTTTAAATTTATTTACAAAAAGACGTTGTCCAAAAATCAAATCCAGGAAAACTGGACAGAAGCTGATTTGATTGTATTAGGTTCATAGAAACAAATGCATTTACCAACTAATGTCAGGTCGCAGAAGGTCTGCTGGTTGCTATATATTCTATTGCCACAGTGGAAAACTTGTAGAATAAGTATCACCTCTTGCCTCCTGTAAAGGGGCTTAGCACCAGTCCATCTGCACAGCTTCATTCTTTGAGATCTAAGCCTTGGGTTCAAACTTCCTCTTAGTCAACATTTTGTAAGCACTTACTATAGGCCACGCCCTGTGCTGGCCACTACGTAAACAAATACAATCAAGACAGCCATGTTTCCTGCTCACTATGGGATGGGGGAAGGAGACAAGTAAACCATTCAGAGCACTACATGTTGCAGGTACCTGTATATAAGGTACAGAGAATGGGAACAAAAGACAGCAACAGCTATTTCTACTTGTACAAACAAGAAAGCTTCAGAATACATATACCTACTATGGGCTCATAAAATTTTAAAAAAATAAATTTTTTTTAAAAAAAGCTTCAGAGAGGAGATGACTCTTGAACCAAGTCTTAAAAGATAGGCTGACTTTTACCAGGCAGATGGTAACTTGGAGGAATTCCCATGAAGCTAAGAGATCAAATGCCTGATACAATCCTACGATTCAGGGAATCAAAAATTATCGGACCATGGGAGGGAAGGGGCACTCTTAGAGAAAGGTGAAGGGAGAAACAAGGATCAGATCACTACAGTCTTAACAGGCAAGCTGACCTTTACCCTGTAGGTAACGGGGATCCAAGGAAATGTTCTAAAGGTGACTATGACATGATTAAACTTTCACGTTAAAAAATCTCTCTGGCCGGGCGCGGTGGCTCACACTTGTAATCCCAGCACTTTGGGAGGCCGAGGTGGGCAGATCACGAGGTCAGGAGATCAAGACCACGGTGAAATCCCGTCTCTACTAAAAATACAAAAAATTAGCCAGGCGTGGTGGCAGGCGCCTGTAGTCCCAGCTACTCGGAGAGGCTGAGGCAGGAGAATGGCGTGAACCTGGGAGGCGGAGCTTGCAGTGAGCTGAGATTGCACCACTGCATTCCAGCCTGGGTGACAGAGTGAGACTCTGTCTCAAAAAAAAAAAAAAAAAAAAAAAAAAAAAAAAAAAAAAAAATCTCTCTGGTGTGCTTGGAATATGCCTTGAAAGAGAAAGCTGCCTACAGGCTGGAAAGCCAGCAAAAGGGTGCTTTTCCCGCTTGTTTTTTAAATAAATCGGCACCCTTTGTTCCAAGCCAAATCTTAAGTGGGCCCTCATGGTGTGAAACAGATAAAAGCGGACCTGCTTGGTGGAAAGTAGGATCTAGGGCCAGGAAGGGGGCTACTTGGCCTCCTTTCAACAGCACAATCATGCCTGAGCCCCCTCTATAAAGTCCTAGGGCCCTGAAGAAAATGATGTGTGCCACTGTTAAGAAGACAACAGGAGTGGCCCCGGGGAGAGAGGAGAGAGGAAGAGGAGCAAAAATGTAGACAGGACCCAATCCACAGTTCCTGGTGGTAGACTGACTGCAGGAGACAAAAAAGAGGAACCTAGGAACGACTTCAGGGTCTAACTGGGACAAGGGAGAGGACGAGGGCGCCTCTCATGGCAGAGTGGCCAAGAGGGTGAGCAGGTTTGGGGAATAATAAATTCAGGTATGGCATGTTGGGTGAGATAAGTTTTGACACATCAGGTGAGAACTTCCAGTGGGCAACTAAGGGGGATAATCTTAGCTAGAAAGAAAAGATGTGGCAGTTAAGAGCAGGACCAAGAGAATCGGTAAGATCACCATGGAAGAGTGGGGACAGAGAGCAGAGAAGGGGGCCTGAGATAAACCCTCAAAAACCCCTGGAGATGAGGAGTAGGAATCTGAGAAGAGAGGGACAGAAATAAGAAAATGGGGAGAAAGACCCCAGAAACCAAGAGGAGAGAGAATCTTGAGCATACAGAATGTGTCCCATGAACCCGCAATGTGGGACAGTATCCCAACTGACACAGGGTCCATCAAGCTAGGAGACAAGGTGTTGCCAGCGTGGCTAGGACTGAAATGTTCACTGGAGCAAGAAAGACACTCACTTTGCTTCTTGGGAAGTCACTCTTCTCACAGCCAGAGCTCAACTTCTAGTATGTCATATCCTTAAAAAAGAGTCCAATGTTGAAATAATTAGGCAATATTCCCAAGGAAGGAGTAGTGGTTGAGAGACTATCAGGATTGAAAGAATCTCATTGTTCATCTTGTCCAGTTATACTCGCGTTAAGTGGTCACTGCATTTACCGTTACCTAATATGAGCAATAATGATAATAATATAAAATTATCACAGTGCTTTGCTGCTTCATTTGATCCTTCCTCACAGCATTCGTTCCTACCAAGTGGTAAAGAGGTAGCTCATCTTCCGATAAAATGCTTACAACCTCACAGGCAGCTCATCACATTTTCAGAATATCTCTGCTTTAAAAAAAAGTTGTTTCTGGGTCGAGCTGGGCTCTTCCTTCCTGTAGTTTCCACATTAGTTCTGCTTCTTAATGCCAAAGCTGATTTATTTGAAGATAAAGACTGTGTTCTCCCCAATCTCTCTTTTTTAAAATAGAAACATAGGGGTGGCACAGTTTCTCACACCTGTAATCTTAGCATTTTGGGAGGACGATGTGGGCAGATCACTTGAGCTCAGGAGTTTGAGACCACCCTGAGCAACATGGTGAAACCCTATCTCTATAAAAATATAAAAATTAGCCAGACGTGGTGGCGCACACCTATAGTCCCAGCTACTTGGGGAGCTGAGGTGAGAGGATCACTTGAGCCCGGGAGGTCGAGGTTGCAGTGAGCCATCTTTGCACCACTGCACTCCAGCCTGGGTGACAAAGTAATACTCTGTCTCAAAAAAAAAAAAAAATGGTTTGAAAGAATAGAAATATAATCACCTCCTTCAACCATTCATTTAACCTTCAATCATGAGGCATGATTTTGAGTCATCTCATCATCCCTGATAGATCTCCTCTGAACAGAGTAACATTGTTTAACCTTTAAGATCGGCATGAAAAAGACAGATGCATCAGCTTTTCAAGTGTCCAGGTAGGAACCACGCAGCCCTAAATCTGAAAATGCTCCCTGGCCTCCATCTGTTCACCCAGCTCGGTGCCTTCTCCCTCTCTCTAACCATTCAGTCCTTGCTTTTGTGCCCAGTTCCTGGAGTGGATGATCCATCCACGTGTTCCTGCTGCTAATACCTCTGCCTTTCTCCTACCCCACCTTTCACCTTTATTTTAAAAAGTTGGAACAAGAGTAACAACCAATTGTCACTTACTATAGGCAGATGCTAGAAGAGGTGCACTTTCATGCAACTCATATCATTTAAGTCTTATGACAACTCTACAGGACAGTAACTTGTTCAAAGTCAAGCGTAAAGTAAGGGATGAATCAGTATTCAAACCCAGGTCTTGCTGAGTCCCAAAATCCCACAGAGAAAAATCTAGAGCTGCCCTGTTCAATACAGTAGTCATTCGCCACATCTGGCTATTGCACCTGGGATATGTGGCTGTCTGAATCGAGGTGTGATGTAAATATACACCAGATTTTGAAGACTTAGTTGAAAAAAGAATGCAAAATATCTCACCGATAATTTTTGTGTTGATTACATGCTAAAATGACTTTAGGGATATATATAAAATATATCCTTAAAATTTTCACTTGCTTCCTTTTACTTTTTCTTTAACGATGCTGCTGGAAATTTTTAAACTATTTATGTGGTTTGCATTTTATTTCCTTTAGACAGCTCTGATCTAAACACAAGAATGAAAAGCCTCAACTCTTTGGAAATTGCTGTCTTGATATAAAAGCATTTAAGGAGTAGCCGTTTAATTAGTCTGGCATTGGATGGGATTTCGTGAACAGTGCTGGAATTGGAGCTTTACCTCTCTGTATTCTGTCGTCTTGTGTTTTATTTTGTTTTGTTTTTCAGTCTTCCCGGGGCTTTGTATATGAGGTGTAGTTTATAAACAAAAGAGATAAATTTATATCTCTTGTATCCATGAGTACATGTATCTTTTCCTTTAAAGTGCTACAATATGTCATATTTCACTTAACTGACCACCCCTGGATAAAACCATGTGTGTTTAAATTGTGAATCATCCTTAGTAGGGATGGCTGAAGCTTTTAGAGAGAAAAGATATCCTACATGTGATATTTTTCTGTTTTGCTGTAATAATTTTTTCTTTTTAAGTTTTGCAAACAAAAAAGTAAAAAAGTATTTTAAATGAAGAATCTCCAAATCAGACACTCAGACACAGCAGGTGAGATCAAAATTAGCATAAGAAGTCACTAACTTTAGTATTATCTGACATTAATAAAAATAATAATATGTAGCATATCACACTGTTTAACATATGCAGCCTCCTTTAATCCTAATCCTATATTAAAGTCTATGAAATGGGCAGTAGCAGTTTAATTATGCCAATTTAACAAATTAAAATTTGAGGTCATGGGAAGTTAAGTGAATAAAATCCAGGGCTTCTGAGTCCAAGTGTGGTGATCTTTCCATTTTGTATCATGTTGGGTAGTGAAGGGCATTACAGATAAGCTACCAGGGAAGGCTTCATCTGGCAGTTCTCTTTTCAATATTGTCTGGGGTTTACAGAGAGTTCCTTCCTATGGGATAACACATTCATTACCAGATTAATTTAGATGTCCCAGAAAAGCACCTGATACAGTGTTGAGTATATGACAGTTACTCAATCAACATGATTTTCTCTTCTTTTACCATCCCATACCAAGAAAATCTACTTGTTAGATACTGCTACATGATCACTTATCCTTGTTCTTGGTTTCTGGATTAAATATATTTGACTTCCTTTCATGGAGTTATTTGGATGCACTGTAACCTCATCATCGTTATCATTACATTGCTTTAACACCCTGATAAAGAGAACTTGGACTTAAAATCTTAAAATCCAGGTCAAGGAAAATTAAAGAAAAAGAAATCACTGGCTTGAAGATTATAGTATTTGCTATTTTCAAGAGTAAACCTATTCATGGTGATTTGACAAACCATCAGGTAGGTTCTCTGTGAAATCCACACATCTCCATCACCTACCAAAACCTGTAAGGATAAAATACAACAAATGCCAGTCTGGGAGGCTGCCTGTAGCTTGGGGGTCAACCCAAGCTGCCAACCCAAGGCTTTGGTATCAAAGAAAGAGAATCATTCACTATGATGTCAACATATAATACTAATTACCATAATAATGTCTTACATTTATAATTGTTACTCTATAGCTTTAAAAGTATTTTCACCTTAATATTCACCTCATGCAATTCCAACTTACATATTTGGAAACAGAGACTGAGAGAGAATAGTGTCAAAGGTCACAGATCTTGTAGAACTCACCCAGCAACACTGGCTGACTGCCTCTAGCTATGTCCAGTGGGAGTTTTTCCGTTGAAAGGCTTTAACATCAAAAATGTGTTTCTACTTTCATTACAGAAAAGTTGAGAGATGATACCTGATTCAGGAAAGCTTGATCAGGTCAATAATATGACCAGGAACTAGGCTTCTCCCATTTTCCACTCTCCCTTCTCCAGGGTCAATTTTGCCCTAAGACCAGCCACCACCATGGTTGTGAGATGGCTGTCTGCAGTTCCCAGGCCCACGTGTTTTTCCCTCTGAATCTAGTAGGGAGGTGTATGGGTCTCTGCCTCAACACTCCTGGCAAAATCCTGAGATTCACCCTGACAGGAATGTCTTGGGTCACATACCTCCTACCCCCGCCAATGAATCACAGAGGTCAAGGCAGGGGATGGACTCATTGACTTAGCCTGGGTCATGCACTCCTTTCCTGCAGCCTGGAGTGCAGACAACTAATGTGGAACTCTGGGAAATCCCAAAGGAAATCAGGAGTCCTTGAGAAGAAGGAAGGAGACTGAATGCTAGAGAGTCAAACCAACAAAGGCCAACTATACCAGTCTAGTATTTCTCCCATGAAGGCACAATGGTAAGGAAGACTTTTAAAAGAAGGTAAGTAGACAGTAAATACAGATGCACTGATATATCTTGTAGCACTGGTGATGGATTGAAGAGTCTGAATATACAAATGAATTTTCCTCCTACAATGTAAAATCCTAAGCTGAGTATGCTAAAAGTTACTTAAAAGATTTGTTTCCTATAGCACTGAGTTAGAGTCCCTAAAGTGAAAGGAGACCAGGAGACATGTGTCAACATTAAAACTTGTACAGCAATTGTGCAAGAGACAATGCATTCCCGGTGTCCCTGTGCATCACCAGAACTAGGTGATGGTGACATTTTGACCACAGGCTGCACTAATAACTAACGAGCTAACTATTGCCTGGTACCAGGACAAAATGTTTTATACTCATTTCATGCTCCAAACACATTCTATGAAATAAGAACTGATTACCATCCCCAGTTCACACATGAGCAAACTAAAGATCAGAGAAATTAAATGATTTACCCAAGCTCACTCAGGATAGGAATTCAGGTCCATTTCAGACTCTGTGCTCTTAAACATTATGCCACTCTGTCAAGTGGACAATAGCAAATTTTGCATCTGTCTGGCTCTCTGGAGACTTCTGCCGTTTGTAGGTAGGCTCAAAAATCAAAAGCCTTCTCCCATTACAATGCATCTCTTGTAGAAAAGAAACAAAAAAAAGGGGGGGAAACTCCACGTACCCCTGGAACCCACCTTCAGAATCACTGACTATTTTAATATCTTCCAGAAAGTGACAGAGTGCCGGAGTCCCACAGATCCGTATTTGAATCCTGGTTCTGCTACTGCCTGCAGTTTAACCTTTAACAAGCCAATTAACTCCAATGAGCCTCACCTTTTTTATCTGCAAAATGTAGATATTGGCCGGGCATGGTGGCTCACGCCTGTAATCCCAGCACTTTGGGAGGCTGATGCGGGTGGATCTCCTGAGGTCAGGAGTTCGAGACCAGCCTGGCCAACATGATGAAACCCCGACTCTACTAAAAATACAACAATTAGCTGGACGTGGTGGCGGGTGCCTGTAATCCCAGCCACTGGGGAGATTGAGGCAGGAGAACTGCTTGAACCTGGGAGGCAGAGGTTGCAGTGAGCCAAGATCATGCCATTGCACTTCCAGCCTCTGTGACAAGAGCAAAACTCCTTCTCAGAAAAAAAAAAAAAAAAAAAAAATGTATATATTACCTGCCCTCAGGATGGCTGAGACATAAATAAGGTCACAGGCTGGCATATAGAAAATGTAGTGTAGTGTACTGTAGTAATTATTAGCTGCCTTTTCCTCCTTTCCCAATATGAATTCACTCTTTCCACTTCCTTTGAATATGGTTGCAGATGCTTAAGATTAGAAGTCTCAGAATATATTTGCAGGGTCTTCTTTCTTAATATGTATTTTTTTCCTGAAATTCTAGGTGACCCTATATACCAAATAAGATAATTTTACATAAATTTTTTACTCTCTCTCTTGCTGAAATCTTAAAGATGTTTTCCCTATTGTTGGAATGGTGAAGAGAGAAATAACAAAACTATTTTTTCATTGGAACACTTGATCTTGTCTTTACAATGCATTCACATGCTCTTTTGTGGAAAGGCAGTATAGCCCATTTAAAGGAGGCCCTTCAGAGTGAGAGGTAAGGCCAGTGGCCAACTGAGGCTTTAATGAGTTAGCTTAAGTATGTAAGCTAATTAGTAAACCCAAGTTTCCAGAGCAAAGAGCTAAGATAAAGAGAGGTAGCCAGGTAGTTAAAAAATGCCTCTGGAAAAAGTACATCATTGGGAAATTATGCTGTTGATGAACCTTAATCACTTTCTCTCCTAATTTATGCCAAGTTTTGGAGGGCAGAAAATAATTTCGTTATATTTTGTTTTGCTGTGTTTCTCCTGAGCTAAGATATGAGAAGAAACTGGACTGCTAGTTAATCAGATCCATGAGTGTTAACAAATAGTGAAGCCCATGGATTTTGCCAACCTTGTAACAGAGAGAAGAGCTCCTGCAGAAAAAATGCAGCGTGGATGTGGTTACCCCTAGACTTGACACCACAGTTCACTTGGCAGAAGCTTCCCCAAATTGCAGGCAAAGTACCTAAGAGAAAACAACCTTCCAAAATCAAACCTTCCAAAAAGGGATAAGCATCACTGCAATCATTCAGGAAGTAATCAGAAGAGTTCCACTGGAAGCTTTTGATTTGTGAGTTATACATCTGTGCTCTGAACACTAAGTGATATGTAGGGATGACCCTAGGCCCTTGTACTCGATGTGGCACCAATATGAAAGTGAATACACAACAAAGGCTGAATTGGAGAGCAGTTTAGAAACTATTACTGGGCTTGTTTTCTCCTGGAGAATTTTATTAGATGGGAAATGTGCAATTAGAAATCTTAATATGAGAGAATGGACTAGTAAAGACCTGCCCTTTTTGTAGAGTTCTAATTTAGTTACTAAGCAGAACCATATGAAATTGCTATTTCATAAGTTAAAAATGGTCCAAAATAGGACACTTTCTGTGGTTCAACCTAATATCATTCAGGCGTTTTGTAAAGGGGACATGATGGACTCTGGTGGACATTTTTTGAGCACCATCATGTGTTAAAGATCATTCTAAGTGAATATATATATACACATACATATGTGTGTGTGTATATATATATATATACACACACACATATGTGTGTATACGCATATATATGTGGGTATGTATATATATATACACACACATATGTGTGTGTGTATACGCATATATATACACACACATATATTAAATCTACTTATCCATGCACTGGTTTCTCTAACATACCAGACGCAGTGCAACTTCCAGGTCTTTGTAGCTTCTTTCCCTCTCCAGGGCATCATCTTCACCCTAACATTCACTTAGATTCATTCAGGGCTCCGCTCAAACATCAAAGAGAGCTTCCCTGATAAGTTTACTGAAAATAATACCCCATCACTCTGTCTCTTACCAAGTTTTATTTTTCTTCTAAGTATTTATCACCCCCTAACATTTGTTGGTCTTGTTTAACGTTTATCGCCTACTAACAAAATGAAAAATTTGCAAGAGCAATGACACTGCCAGTTTTCATTTGCGGGTCTTTTTCCACTGCCCAGAACAGCATCTGACATATCATAGGTATTTAATATGCATTGGTTGAATAAATGAATGAGACTCCAGAGCCCAAGCATTATCCTCTGCACTGCACTTGTATGGAGAAGAAAGGGTAGGAAAAAGAAACAAAATGTAAAGATGGAGAAGGGGGACACAAAGGCAATAACACAAGGAAGGGCTATTTCTTCTGTGAAATCCTGACCCAAATTTCCCTTTTTTTTTTTTTAAAGGCTCTGCTTTTGAGGCTATTATAAATTTCTGCTTATTGCCTCAGTAGAGCTGTGGTGAAAATGTTACTTTGTATAAATTTGAACTGATATATGGGTATGTAATACACAGATCAAATTCATGTTTATTGCATATTCAATATGACAAATATAGATTCCTAGTGGATACTGGCAGCAAGGCAAGGTAGTTACCAGAGAGAGAGACAGCCAAATGGAGAACAAGAGTGAAGAAGGAGCAAAGTAGAAAATTAGGCTGGAAATCTCTCTAAAATTTTGGTGCTTCATTTCCAAAGCTGTCTAAGTCATTGCAAGAATTTGCCTTAACCCCAATAGCCATCGTATAACAGGGCATAAAGAGATGGATCTGTATGCCCTGTAAATCCTCAGGCAGCAATTTAATGAACAGACATTCTTCAAGAAAACATGGGATTCTGCTTGAAGTGCCACTGTGCTCTGATGACTGATGAAAATATCTGGAAGATGCTCTTCTTTGAGAATTATGTACTGTTCTTTACTTCCAAAAATGGGCATAGGTTTTGCTTTTCAGATAAGATAGACATAAGTAATTCTATTCTCTTCCTTTAATCACATTTTCCACAAATAGCAACAACAGAACCTTCTAGCAGGTTATAAGATAGCACATGGGTCAATGGTTTATCATTGGAAATATCGACAAGATGACAAGGAGCTTTTGCTGTAAATAGCACCTCCAGTGGCACCCTTCCAACCAGCACTGGGCATTCTTCGTGCTGCTGCTCAATGTCAGGCACTCTTTGTTCTCCAGGAACTGGAATATCCAACAGGTAATATATGGAGAACAAGCTGATTATAATCCCAGAAGGGATATGGCCTCTTTCTAAAGGGCCCAGCACACACAGTAACTTACACACCTTGATATGATGTGAATAATTTTGCCAAGATCTCTATGTCACATAGGCAGTGATCATGAAAAATTATTATGGTAGAGCTCCCACATCAGCATGAAGCAGGGTAGAAAGAAACATGGATCTGGCTGTAGGTTAACATAAACGTGGTTTATACTGGGTTAAGGATCTGACTGTGGGTCAATATAAATGTGGTGTACATATTTAGACTCCTTAAAATGTCTTTGGCCTGTTATTTTGGCTGAATATTGTAAGTGAGCGTCTCCCTCAGAAGCCCTGTAGTTTTTTCAGTTTTCCTAAAGTGTCTCTTGATTTTTTTCCTTCATTCAAGTCTGGCTCAGGATTCTTTACAGGCTACCTCTCTAAGCATGGACCAGCAGAATCAGCACCCCCCGGGAGGCTCATCCTAGACCTAGTGAATCAGAATCTCATTTTAACAGGATCCCAGGAGATCTGTATGCATTTTATAGTTTGGATACCTCTGCTTTACAGTTCAGAAGATTCTTTTTTGTAGGTTATAAAGCATGATTAGCTGGTCATTACATTACTACACAATAGGAAACACACATCTGAAATAATTCTTCAAGGGAAGTTTATTCCAAATTCTTCAGTCTTCAGTTGACCCCTGATTCTCTAAGACTGAAGTCTTTAACTCAGGTAGATCACCAACATTGATTATCTAATGTAAACAGTACATTGTGGATAAGGCTATCTCAGTTCTATCCCAGGTTACTGATCATCTATTATGCCATAGGCCCTGGATGGCAAAGGACAAATGAATTTAATCTCTCTTTTTACAGTCAACTGATAGTAAATCATGCTTGAAATACTGTATTGGGGAAGATTCTAAGGTTACCTCTAGGCTGAGGTGAAGAGTTACAGGGATTGATTAACAATGTCTGCTCTGAATACAAGAGAGAAGAATGCTGCTAAGAGTGTGGCATATTTACATTCTATTATAGGCCTTCGGGTAACATTTAGCACATTCAGAGAATCATCCTGAAGAATTTCCTCCTTTGTAGAAACCTCAAAATGAAGGGTCTGCAATGAACCATGTTCCATGGATCACAATTCAAAACCACTCACAGTTAATAAAGTCAAGTCCTGTGAGACCCTACCCA
The DNA here is from genome assembly GCF_028878055.3 of Symphalangus syndactylus. Lineage (NCBI taxonomy): Eukaryota > Metazoa > Chordata > Mammalia > Primates > Hylobatidae > Symphalangus > Symphalangus syndactylus. Next base: position 36,403,456 of record NC_072425.2, on the reverse strand, counting down.
CCAAGAGGAATCTCAAATTTCTCATGGTTTCTCCTGTAAAGGGAAGAGAGTTTGCCTTTCAGTTTCTTCATGCCACAGGAGTAAGCAAAAGAAATCTTTTTCTTATGCGGGCTGCAGAAGAAGCCAAACCGACACCAAAATATCATTCTCCTGCATTCCACACTTTAAACAAGACCATGTTGACCTCCTCCACTGCACTGTGAGCTCTGGGAGGATGGAGTTATAGGAGGTGCCAATGTCACCACTCTGGTCTCCACTCTGTCACCCTTTGAGTGAATGTTAACTGTGCAAGAAAAAAAAAATACAGATTTCACCTTACTACGCCCCAGTAGGTATTAATCCACAACAGAGAAGGTAAATCCACCAACAATAAAAAGGAGAGAAATCACAAAACTTGATAGTTCCTATTCAATTATGTTGCATGTTTTAGGGAAATTTATAACTAAAAAGCTACATCCAAATATGTGATAGCAGATCATTTGATCTTCAACTTGATATTGAATTACCTCACTTAGAACTTTAAAAACTGGGTCTCAGAGAATTTAAGCACCTTGGCTCTGATTTCTGAGTTTAACTTGCTAAACCAAGGGTCAGCAAACTTTTTTTGTAGAGCCAGACAGTAAGTGCTAGGCTTTGTGGGCCATACCATCTCTGTCACAACTACTCCACTCTGCCACTGTAATATGAAAGCAGCCATCAACAATATATAAACAAATAGATGTGGTTGTGTTCCAATAAATTCTAATTTACAAAAACAGACAGATTTAATCCATAGGCTACAGTTTGCTGCCTCTCAAGCTAAACTCTTTTCTTTACAGCACAGTTGATGTTCCAGAAGCCCTTGTCAAACTCTCTATGCTTCTATTAATTATTTCCATTTGCACTTATCGAGCACCTACTAAGTACCTGTGCTAGGACTTGGGACTCCAAAACTAAAAGAGAATCACATTTTCACCCTCAAGGAAGTGGAGTGCTGGTTGAGGATACAAATGCAGATACTTTCTAAATTTCCGTCTTGAAGTTCCAACTCTCCCTTATTCAACTCCAGGATGGATTAGTTACTATTTCACTAATGCCCCTATAGCACATAGGTATATAACTCTATTGTTCACTCATCACTTCTATATTACAATTATGAGTCTCCCCCAATAAGGCTATGAGAACAAAAGTTGAAGATGCGTCATACCTGGCTCTAGGTCCCAATTTCTACCAAGGTGCCTGATGTGTATCAACAAGTTGATTTTTTTTAATGATTATATATCACGGGAAAGTTATGAGAGACCTATTTAGTAAAGGATTGTAATACCAGGCTATGGAAATATTATGGAGCATAATTTGTGGAGGTCTCATTGGTCACAGACATTGGGACTGAACTTTCTAAGCCAAAGAATGTATATGGCTAAGAATGTACGTGGCTATGACAATGTGTATTTGCTCAGCAGCTATTAACAGATTTTACATCATGGCACTTGACTGACATACTGTTTCCACTAAGTGGTCCTCACAGTGGACTTTAGCTAATTGAAAGCTGTCATTCTATCTATTCTCCAAGGAGAATCCAAGCTTTTATGTGAAGAGAAAAAACTGAAACCTGAATTCTTCCATGCCCAACTGATATTGAAATAATGCCAAAATGTATCGTATAGAGCAAAGAAAAAAAAAACTCCCCATAATGGCAAAAACACAAAAATGTGTGTGTTCCCAGCAAGCCCCATTAGCAGAGCCTCAAAGCCCTCTCTCTGGCTCACTCATACATTGATCTACTGATCAATGAGAAGATAGTGGATTCAGTTGGTCCAGTACCCAAGCATAATGCTGCTTCTGTATACTCTGCTGTATTAATCCATTCTCACATTGCTATAAAGAACTACCTGAGACAGGGTAATTTATAAAGAAAAGAGGTTTAATTGGCTCATGGTTCAGTAGGCTTTACAGGAAGCAAGGCCAGGGAGGCCTCAAGAAACTTACAATCATGGAGGAAGGTGAAAAGGAAGGAGGCACGTCTTACATGGCCAGAGCAGGAAAAAGAGAGCGAACAGGGAGGTGCTACACACTTTTAAACAATCAGATCTCATAAGAACTCACTCACTATCATGAAAACAGCAAGGGAGAAGTCCACCCCATGAGGTAATCACCTCCCACCAGGTCCCTCCTTCAACACTGGGGATGACAATTTTGACATGAGATTTGGGCAGGGACACAAATCCAAACCATATCATCTGCTGTGAGACCCAGCACCTGTTTCGCAAAGAGAAGAAAGGAGCTGGCAAATGCCTTGTATATGGGAAATGAGCCATCTCCAATGGAGACTTTAGGTAGGATTTGGTGTTTTGCCATTAGCTCCTTGGTGTAGAATTCACCCTGGGCTGGGCAGGACTGACCCTCTTGGACCATGTCAGCAACCTTCCCATCCATCCTGGATGGGACTTAGAAGAGGCATCTTTGCTAAAGCCCGCATTAAAGGGCTCTCAGCAGGAGTAAAAGACATTTATACTAGTATTAATTCTCCATTTTGACTTCTTCTCTGGAGGAACATTTGCCTACAAGCCTAAATTCCTACTTTAGTTTTCTTATATTCAATATGGCCTAGAAGATAAACATACAGGTTTTACAATTACACTGACTGGAGTTACAGTCCTTGCCCCACCATTTCCAAATTGCCAGCCTTGGGTCTTTTCCATGATCCCTCATCCCTCAGTTTTCTCATTGTTAAATGGGAATAATAATACCTTTTAAGAAGGTTTGTGTGATGATTATATGGGATCAGGAATGTAACATAATAGAAACTAGTGTTTATTGAGCATGTAGTTACTATTTTGTTACATTCCTGATCTCATACAACCCTCTGTTCTAAGCAGAGGATCACAACAACTCTATTAGGTAGACACTATTACAGTCCTGTGCCCCAAATTTCATAGCTAACAAGCACAAATAGAGTAGGATTTAAACTCAGACAGTCTAACTACAGAGCAAAATACCTAAACCACTCTATTCTTTGGCTTCCACGACAAATATTACATTCTGAAAAATAGCTGCTATTTTAACGACTGCTACTACTATAGCTCATCATCATCATCTTCATCGTCATAAAATGTCTAGAGATGGCTTAGACCCAGTAGCACTTAAGGGTGCTGGGCTCTCTTCTGACACAACCCACACTATTTTCTAGTCGACAGGAGAAAATTCCAGACTTTTGCAACTGACAGGGCTGAAAACAGCAGTATGTCCCTACCTGTTCAGTTTTAAACCCAGGAACTGGGCAGAACTCCTCAGTGACCGTCACTATGAACAAATGGATCAGGGTAGAGGGGGAAAGTATACTTTTGGCAGTGGTATGTTGGAGTCTGCTCACATCAGCTCCATAGAGCCAATAGAGCAGATTTCTTTTTAACTCTCTGTTTAGTAACATGAAGCTGGTAGCTAGAAATTGATCGTGATAAGAATACACCACAGAAATAAGCAAACACTACAAATCAAGGTGCTTTTTCCCCCAGAGACCCGGTTAAACATTTACCAGCACACTAGTGCTTTGAAATCAGACAGGCATGAGTTTGAATTCTCAGACAATCAAGTGAGATGGCAAGCAAGTTACTTAACTTCACTGAGCCTTGTTTTCCTCATGCCTATAACAGGAAAAATAGCTCCCTAATGAATTGTTGTGAAGATTTAATGGCATACTATTTGTAAAGTTTTTAGGAGAACATATGGCACTTAGAAGTCAATAAGTCAATAAGGTATTATGTTAGTTTTATTATTTGCATTGCATTAACCAAAAGTGGATGGTGGAAACCATGGCATAAATAAGAATATACAAGCACCAGCTCAGCAGGCCTGTTCTTCACCAGGACTGGTTTCACCCTTCCAAAAACTATTCTAATCATATCCCAGTTTTAAAAGCCTAAATTTAAGTGCTCTCTGCTCTCTGCTCCAGTAATGCATTTTCATTTGGATCCATTTCTAATGTTACAAGCCCCTGCCCGCACCATTCAACCTGTGTCGGGGTAAACTTTACCTAATTAACAGTGGCATAATCAAAACAGGTATTATTTCAGTTCCCCATGACATGATTAATTCCTATATGCATTCCAGGTCAGGCCTGCTCTTGATTCACCAAAAAGCAAATCACAGAATCACTAAATATTTGAGCTGGAAAATAATTTGGGGCCCCTCTTATCCACTTTGCAGATGAGTGTATTGAGTAGTTAAGTGACTTGTGCTCTATAAATAGATGGCTTTATGCCAATAATTTTTTGTAACTTCTAAGACACAATTCACATGTACTTAGCACATACTAAGTGCAAAGAAGAAAGCCATAAGACTTAGTGATCCTCTCCACTCTGTCACCAAGTCCTACCCCGCCACAAATCTCATTGCCACTACTGGTTTTATGTCAAATTACATACCAAAGAAATGTAATGATTTAATGATGTCATTTATTTTCTGGTAAAACTACTGTATTTTATTAAATTCAACAGTTTCACATCTGGAAGGACCAAGTCAATTGCCCAACTCACTCCTTGAAAACTTTAAGGGCTATACAAATTGAGGGGTACTCAACTGCTCTGAATACTCATAAATTCTCAAGATGTCAGAGCTTCATGTTGTAACTCTCTCTTACAGAAACATGATACATATTGCCATACTAGAGGCTCTGAGAAGCTCCACAGTGCAAACATCATTTACAACATTTTATTAATCAAATATTTATTTTTAATTAGTCTAATGTTTCCTAAATTTTATTGACTAGAACTAGAGAATTCCTTTTTTGCTGCATATCTACAAATCTCAGACAGAGACTACTCAGTGGAAGACAAGTTTGGTAATGGCCAATCTAGTCCATGCCCTCAAGTTTAGAGAAGAACCTGACTTTCTGGGTAAAGACTTGGGAAACCCATACAGCTAATCAGAACAGCCAGCTCCTCTGCCTCCCACTCCTTGCCACTACCATTCCTTAGTGACCCCTTGGTATGTGAATAGGATAGTTCTGGGTTGTGTGATTTCACTGGGGGCCTACCTCAGCTCCAAACCCCAATCCAGTATGCCAGTGAGCAACTTAGGAGAAAATCCAAGGAAGTAACTGGGACAGGGAGACAACCCAGTGAGAATTCAAACAGGGAGAGAGAAAAAGTAAATAAACAATAAAAACTGCATGAGTAGGTGAGAAGACCAATGAAAAAGAATCGAGTAGATGAAGCAGCAAAAGAGTAAAAGAACGAATGAAGAACAAGGCAAGAATGAACAAGTATGTAAATGAGTGAGAGGAGGTTCACTCCCAGTTGTGCCATGACTGAAGAAACAACGGCTCCCTCCTAGCCAATGACACCAGACCTTGTTATAAGTCACAGGCAATGCGTAAGAGCATATACCTTCTCTTTTTCTTTTTCTGCAAATGAGGTATTAAGGAACTTGAATTTTACCCTGAGGACAATGGAAAAATCATGAAGAATGCAAGCAGGAGAGGAACACGCTTATATTTATGTTTTTAAAATATAATTCTAGAGGAAGAGGTAGGTGAGAGCCCCTTGTGTGGCCCTTCTCAGTGGAGTCTCAGGTGAGCCATTGCTTAGTCTATGCTTCTCAGTCTTCTCGAAAGAAGACACAAAAGCAGTGATTATATGACAATTCTCTTAGCACTATGGAGTTTACTTTTGCTACCCCTTTGACTAACCTTCACCTCCACCTGGCTTTGAACCTTAGGGGAGATGGGTAATACAGACACCTACCACTTGAGTTACTTATATAGTACTTTCAAAGAGAGATCAGGACAGTATTGGAGAACTCCTGGGAAGTGAACAGAGGGAGCAAAATTGACTAACTACGAATCCTAGCTGTCCTTAAGAGATTCTTAAGTAATATTGAATCTGAATATTGGCAGTTTTAAGAGACTAACTTTATGACCTAAAAGGAAAGTGGTACTTGACAGAGAATGCAAAAAAAGTCATGCTCACTGGTATGTGATATAGGCCATATTAACAACAGATTCAAGGAGTCTGGCACCCTGCACAGTGCCTGGCACCTAACAGGTACTGTACAAATAATGGTTGACTAATTTATACTGAGTTCATAAAGGAAACAAACTCATCCATGTGCTCAGTAAACATATACTAAAAGCCTACTATGTGCTAGCACATGCTCTGGAAGCTGGAGATGCAGCAGTGAATAAACGAAGTCCCTGCCTTCATGAAGCTTCCATTTGAATGAAATGGCATTTAAATGGAAACTTCATGAAGGCATGATAATATCCCAGAATGTTAGGGTCAGAAGTTATAGATTCTACAGCTCAACCCTTTCATTGTTTAGAGAAATTCAGATCCACAAAGGAGAAAAATTTTCCCAAGTTAGTAATAAAGATGAGGTTTAAGCCCCAGTCTCCTGACCATAAATTCAGTGCTTATCTATTTATACAAGCCTGCCTAGATTATGGCAGTTCCAGAATGTTTGAGACCATAACCTTAAAGAAAAGCTGTGGTGCCACCTAGCATCATTTAATTACAGACATTTCAGATCTTCGCCAATGTTTTTGGCTTAGTAAATTAATTATTATTACTTTAAGGAACAAAACAAAATTAACCAGAGATCAGGAATTATTACAACCAGCAAGGAAAAAAAGAGGATTGCCATTTTATGTTTTCTCCAAATAAGTAACCATGAACTAGGAAGCTTTAGAATCAAATTTACTTTTGAATACCAGTTCTGCCTCCTATGATGTACATGACCACAGAAAACTCACAGGTCATGGGCTTCCATTTCTCCACTTGCAAAATCAATCAGAGAATTTTTATGAGAATTCTACATAATAAAATATGTAGAATACAATAAGGGCTTAAAAAGTGGTCATTCCTTATTCCTCCCCATACCTCCTTCCCATTTGGATGGCCAATTTCCCTATTTTAGGGCCAGTCATTGAACTAAAAAATGTTCAGACACTTACATTGCTGAAACATAAAAATGTAATAACCTTAAAACATCTGAAGAAAATGCCCCTAAACTCATAGTGTGCACAACAGGCCTGGAATTTGGACTCTTTCATTTGGTGGAGTTTTCATATTTTCAGCCTTTGGTCAGACTTAAATTCCAGGGGGACTACCTCGCCTGATATTTTGGCACTTTCCCTAGTCACAGTTGGAAGCCAGAAGTACAAAAATGAGTGAAATTGAAAAATAATGAAAAACAAAAGTCAATCAAATCTTTTATTTTCACTTTTTTTTTTCCTTCGGTGGAATAAAAAACAAAACAAAACAAAAAAGCAGATCTGTTTGACTTTAAGTCAAGGCCTGGGATATCAAGTTTTAGTTCTGAAACCTTTTCCCATGCTCTAATTCAATAGGCTTCCACTTACCCCATGCTGGTCACATTTTAGAAACCCAAGAACTCCTTTTCCAGGTAATGTCTTATTAAGACCAGCGACCCCTGTGACTAATTCACAAGTCATGTTTTTTGGAAAGATATATTATATGCACATAGGTCTTGCTGGAGCTGAGAGAAAACAAAGCTTTTTTCTTTGTCAGTGTCATATGCTTTCATATTGGTACCAACACAGCAGTGTGTGAGAAGTGTGCGTGGATCTGAATCCACGAATCCACATGGCAATCAGCATCAAGATTCTGCAATGTCTACCAATCAAACTGAGTATCTGCAGTTTAGTCCCCTTTCAGTATTGCAGAGTGGACCAACATCTCCTGACATCTTTCTCTCCCCTAATCCCCACCCCTAGAGAATATCGCTTTTTATTTTCTGCAGAATCAAAGACAATGCTGAGATGTCGTCTTTGAAACAAAGACAATGCTGAGACGTTGAGGGAGATTGACACGCACAAGAATTCCAGAGTGTGTGAGCTCCAGGAGGTAAACTGACAAAACCCTGAACAGGGATGCTCGCTCATGCTGTGGAATGTTTAGACTTTTCTTGAATTTAGGTATATTAATATTCTCTTGAATGTTCCCAGATACAGTCTGTGGGCTCCGGAGTTGTGATGACTCCTCTTGGTTTCCATTTATTCGTGTTAGTGTTTGGCACCTATCAAGGGCTCAATCAACCCCCATCAGGGGTTGACATCAACAAGGGAATATTAATAAACCTAAATTCAAGAAAAGTAAAAAGAATACTAACAGCATCTGGTAGACAGTTAGGGAGTAGAAGGAAGTGCCTACCGATGGCTCTGCTTCTAACTCCAGACACCTTGCAGGAGTCTCTTCCCCACCTGGACCTTGCTGGGATCTCTCTGGAAAATAAGGGAGCACTGGACAGGATGGTCCCTAGGACCCCTCCCAGGTCTGATACTCTGTGGGTGAAACAAGTTTCCCACAGTAGGAATCTGGGAGCCAGTCCACACTAATAAGTCTGACCGTCCATGTAGAGATCATCCGGAACAGCTGAGGGGCCAAGAAGTAACAGTATGCCTGCCCAATTTGCATAATAATCAGAAAGGACTACAGCCACTCAAAGCATTGCCACTTTGGAATGTTTCATTCACCATGGAATGTGCTTTCTTCTCCTTGTTCAAAATGGTAATCAGAATGCTTGAATTACAGATTTTTTTTTCTGTGTCCAGTCAGGAGCAGACATAAAATCCTAGATTTTGAAAAACCTAACTTTTCTAAATTTTTACTTAAAAACCTTGAAAAGAGGACAGAAGGACACCTCTGGAAGAAATAGACACAGCATTGAGCCCTTTGTATATGCCAAACACTAACACGAATAAATAGAAACCAAGAGGGGTCAATACCACCCCTGACCTCACACAGCTCGTATCTAGGAAATGAGACAGAAAAATACCCAGGACCTAAAGTAAAGATTAGAGGATGGTAAAGAATGAGAAGAAGGACATCTGCCCTTAGAACTGACATTGTAGTGAGGGTGATAGCCATTCAGCCTGAAAATGGTGACTTTATGGACCTCTGGCCATAGGAAAAGCCACTGTTAACAAGTGGAAAAATGAAGGATAATTTGTCCACAAACAATAAGATCTTTGAAAATTGAAATGAACTCCAGTTATCTTATTCCTACGCTGAGAAATAGTACTCCCAGGCTCATAGAGCTTTTTAATTCAACCAAGGTTTAGGAAAGGAAGCACCTACTAGAAATCTAGAATGAGCTATCTGATGTGATACATGTGTGAACACCATAACAAGATTCAACGAGGAAGGGGGAAAGTGAAATTGGGGTCCCACCTCCATGAGAACAATGATCAACTCTGAAATTATAGAGGCTTAATTAAGGTTACATAATTAAGTACCTGTCGTCTTTTTTCCGGGAACCATAAAATGCTCCTTGTACAAAACTGTCTCACTATGATTCCTAAAGCATCTTTGGAGGAGAAGAGAAATAGAAAAGGTACTACAGTTCTCCATAAGTAGGTGGAGCCTAGTCCAGCTTGAAGCTTCAATAGACTTCTCTCCTCCCAGCCATCTGCAGCCAGTTTCAGTTTTACACATTGCAATGATCTAGGACCACTGTTGAGACTCACCAGTCTCCAATATCATCAAACTCAGTGGTGTCTGCAAATACACTAAATCCCAGTGGAACTATGTTTATTGAGTACCGAATGCATGCCAGGCCCAGAGTTGACCTCTGGTAGAGCAAGGTGTGCAGAACTTGGCTTCTCTGCTCACCAACTTCAGGGAAGTCAGATGTAATCAAGGAAAATTCAATATGGAATGTCCAAGAACCAATTCCATCCAAGGCAGTTGGAGATGGTGTTACAGAAGCGATGCCATTTGGATTCACCAAGCAGAGAAGGGGGTAAGGATATGTCAGGCAGAAGGAATATCTTTAGCAAAGGCTCAGAAGGGTAAAAGAGCATGGGAACCTGCTCAGTTTCCTGCTTGAAAAAACAGCCAGTCTGGAGGCAGGCAGAGCAGGGGATAAGTCTAGAGATGTGGACAAGAACCAAGTCTTATTGCCGCCATGTGTGCCAAGGCAAGGAGCCTGGCCTCCGTCCAGCAGCCAGGGGAGCCACTGAGCTTCCACAGAAGTGACATGGTCAGATTCATCTTTAAGGGCACTCCCTCTGGGGCACTGTGAAGGCAGATTGGCAGGGGAAAGACTGAAGGTGAGGAGGCAGGTTACGAGGAGTTTTATTGCTGTTTTTGTGTGAAGCATCTGTTCTAAAAGGAACAATAAAGGAGTAAGTCATGTGGCTGCATAACTTTCCACGTGGGCTACTGCAGGGGATGATTAGCACAAGGTGAGTGAGGATCAGAACACAGTGCTGAGTGAGAAGCCGGTAGCACAGATTGGTGTTCTTAGAGGGCTAAAGACCCAACAGATACCCCAGCTTTTCAGTGCATCAGTTGAATGACACTGGGAAACTCAGCCAAGAGGGATTATTGGGCATAGCCTCAGTTTCCTCATGTGTAACATGGCAGTCATGGTGCCAGTCTGGTCAGTTTGCTGTGAATAAGAAATGCACACAAGGTCCCTGGCAGAGCCTCAGGCACAGAACAGGCCCTCTGTGAGTGGTAGCCACCATTATTACAGTGGAAAAGTCTTCTGCCAAGAATGCTCTCAGAAATCAGAAAGGATTCACTCACCAAGACAGAGGCTTCCTCTGCTAAGCACCAGTAACCAAAGCAAACAAGAGCAGTGGGGACGAACTCAGAGTTATTACCTATCTGGGAGGCTCAGGTGTCCCTTTGATGGAAAGCATAAACCAACCTGAATCAAACAAGCCCATACACACCGACCAGAGCTGCGCATTCTCAGCAGCCCTGGGCACATTCCCACGTAACCTGGTTTGACAAGCTGCACTGGCCCAGTGCCCAGCTTCCAATCAGAACCTATGAGGCCCAGAGATCATTTGACAATTTCTGTCTCTGTCTAGGAGAGGAGCTATGGTGCAGAATGGAAGCATCAACATATGTGTTAAGCACATGTGTATTACCCTTTCATTCCTGTCTCACGTAGAAGGTAAATCACCTCTTCTAGATGGCAACAGTTTCTGCCATTTATACAGCTAATTCACTATCTGGGAACAGTTCTGGCTCCAGAATTAGGATTAAAGGCGGCAGATTTTCTGATACTCCCAGCTCTGACACGATTGAGTTTCCTGCTGCAAACCACTTGCTTGGAAAGTGAAGGCACTGATGGATGAATACATTGCTCAGTCCCAGTTATCAGCTCTTCCTCTCCTGTCTCCTGACTCTCATGCTCTCACTGGCAAATGTTCTGGAAACTTCTCATGCTCCCTTTCCAACAACACCTCTTTCCTTCTACCACTATTTGTTGCACCGAGTACCCAACACCCATTGTTGCTTCTCACCTGGTGGTCACCTCTGAGCCTGTGAAAAGCCCTTTCTGCCTTCTCTATGACAATGAAATGTTCTCTGCAGGTCACCAGTAGCCTTTCGAAATCCAACAAGGCCTTGCCCTACTTGGTCCCTTCGCTATTTTACACTTTGACCACCCTCTACTTCTAGAAAGCTGCCCCTCTGTGGTTCCTAAGACTCCTCCCACTCTGCTGGCTCCCCCAGTTCACACTGGCTGACTCCTCTTCCTCTGTCTACCTCTGGGCATGGGCTTTCTGGAGCTTTCTTTCCAGGGCCTTTTCTCTTTTTTCATTCCATAATCCTCTTCCTAGAAGATAGACACAGTTGCTCCTGTTCCAGATACCTCTTATTCCCACAAGAATCTCCCTCTCTCTCTCTCTCTTTCTCTTTCCATTGAGTCCAGAACTGCAAAGCCAGCCCTGTGGTGGAACCCATCCCTGCTCATCCCATAATGGCCTCACACACAGTTGTCCCAGTCCAAACTCTCATCTTCCTCATCCAAACCTGCTCATCCGCCTGTGTTTGCTGCCTTGTTGGTGGCCTCATCACCCTCTCCACCCAAGGGAGAAAGCTCAGGAAGTCTTGACTCCTCCTTCTATTTCACCCTTATCCTTACTGCCCCATCCCCTACCAAAACCTCTCACCCTCTTACTTGGACTTTTGCCGTCACTTCATAACCAGCCTCCCTGCTTGCTTCCCCTGCCATTTCAGGTTCCTCGTCACTGCTATATAGAGAATATTACCTGTCAGGAATCAAAAATACTCACCACTCCCAATGCCACTCCTTGGGGTGGCATCCAACACTCCCCCACAGGTAGTGAGAACATACATTTGTGGTCTGCCTTTCCTACTGAATTGTCAATTTCTTAATAGCTACAACCGTGCCTCAGTGGCTGAGTGTCAGCCACCCCAACCCATAGTAGGAGCTCAATACACACTTGAAGAAATGAACAAACCTTCAGGCAGTCAACAGTCCCCAGCTTATCAGCCTTGCTCTCCGAAATCAAAATGCCTTTCTCTGGTTATTTTATGATTTAAAGGCCATAAAGCAATTGTAAAATACATCTGAGCATCCCAACATTTCTAAGACTAATGAACGCCCCATCTTAACTTTCCATCATATTTAGTTGTTTCTAACTGGCTATTTATCCACATCAAACAAAAAGTCTGCTCGTTACGGGTTATGGCTAACAAAAATAATTGTATCATTTTTTAAACTTTGATTTAGTTTGTGTCATCTGTTGGGGTCCAACCAGAAAAACAAGAAATTGTTCTATTTAATACAAAGGGAATTCAGTAAAAATAATTGATTACACAGATAACGGAGGATCTGAGATATTTAGGCAGATAATCGTGAGGTAACCCAAGAAGCAGGAAGCTGCTAGATATCCCAGGCTAGACAGACAAGAGAGAGCCTAGGCCAGTCACTCAGTGGAAGCTGGAAGTTTTGCAGTAGCAGATTTACCATGAAGCTAATGAGGCTTGAGCTTGCCATCCAGGGTCCCTTCTAAGACCCTGGATCTAATTTCATACTCATAATTTTGTATCATTTTTATTTAAAGCAGTCCCCAAAATTATATAAGCTATAAGTCATAAAACCTGGATCCACCATGAGCCATACAGGAAATGTTACCACTCCTGGAGATGTTGTGCAAGGCTGAGAGAGGTGGAGAGAAATTCCCTGGCTTTTCCTTTCTGTCCACTTTCCAATTTCTTGCCAGTACTTTCCATTGGCCAAACAAACCCAGACAGAAGCCAATTAGCATGCCGGCCTAGGAAACACAGACTGCAGGTCATCCTCCCTGTGCTATGAAGTACAGCAAGGAGGGGTAAGGGGTAGATCTAAGAACAAACAAACCAAGCACTGGCGTATCAGCCTCACTGAATCTCCCTTAGGACTGAAAGTATACAAAGATATGAGGCTGTTTGCGGGGAAAGGCAAACTTGCTCTCCTTCTTCCAAGATTTTCCACAGGGCAGCATCATCCAGGTGTACACAAAACATACTTGGATCTGCCGCCCAGCCCTGCAGTCTCTGAAATTCAATCTTGTCATTGTCCCAAAGGCAGTCAGGCTTGGGTAGGCCAACTCACACTAACCAAATTTATAGAAACTTGAGACATAAGCCCTAAAACCGGTATGCCAATTTGTAAAAAGAAATATTCCTGTAGCATGGAGTAACATGCTCATGTTAATAAAATCAGTTCAATTCTCTTGCTCACGATACCACACAATTATTGAATGCTACCTCCTTTGTGGGTACTCCCAATGTGGATACAGATGAATAATACCCAGCCCTTCTACAGGCCAGTAATGAATTTACAGTAACACAGTAGACAGATCTAGACTGAAAAGAAATGATAATCCTTATTGAGTATGAACCCACAGAGAGGCAAGTTAAAGTGATTTGAATGTTTAATACCATCAAACACTGACAGATTCAGATGCTGGTCTTTACTATAGATAAAGACTTGGCAGGAAGATTGTTAAGTGGTTGTTTTCTTGTCAGGGTGCAGCCTCCCCTGGAAAACACTCAAGTATGTCTCACTGACTCACTTTTTCTATGTCCTACACTGACCACCCCTTTGCTGATGGGCACATGCATGTAATGCCATCCATTTGGTCACAGCCAAGGCCAACAAGCCTGGGAACCATTCACTCACACCGAGGCAGGGCTTCTGAATCATTCTTGCCCTTTGAAAATCTCGTAAAAGCTTTAGACTCTTGCTGAAATGCATTTACACTTTCAGAAAGTCCTTTGATATAGTTGCCTCCAGTTCTTTCTCTAGAGCATCATTTTTCAACCACAGCACCACTGACATTTTGGGTTGAATAATGCTTTGTTGTGGAGGTCTGTGCCCTGCACTGTACGATGTTTAGCAGCATCCTGGCCTCTACACACTAGATGACAGTAGCCTACCCATCACCAAGCTGTGACAACCAAAAACGTCTCTAGACATTGCCAAATATCCCTGGGGTGGGGGATGAGGGGGATAGGGAAAAACTGCCCCAGTTAAGAACCAGTTCTCCAGACAGCCATTGGCCACTTCCATTCTTCCTCCATGAGTGTTGCATGAAGAGTCCAGCCCTAAGAGTAACCAGGTGACCTCCCTCTAGGATTGAGGCCATTGGTCAGCTCAGCAGATGAGTTAGCCTCAAAATGAAGAATGTCGCCTGGCATGGTGATGCACGCCTATAGTCCCAGCTACTCCAGAGGCTGAGGCAGGAGGACTGCTTGAGGCCAGGAGTTCAAGACCAGCCTGGGCAACACAGTGAGACCCCCTGCCCACCACTACCTCTATTTTTTTAAAAAAGAAAGAAAATGAAGAATGTTTTCAAGTTTCCACCTTCTAATTGTACCAAAGTATAGAATAAATGTCGACATGTGGATCAGGGTTGGGAGAGAACAGAAAAACATGTGGTCATGTGATCAGGATGGGGAGATTTTAAGCTTGGTTTTTTTGTTGTTTTCATCATCTGGGGAGAAAAAAAAACCAACACTACTAGAGTGCATGTGCTTACAACACAGTATGTGACTATATCCATTAGCCAACTAACCTTGAGTCCACCTGAAGCTGCCTGTGATCATTAGCCAGCCATGTTTCCAGTACAGCTGGCATTATTGTCAGTCTCTTGTAAAGGATTGGGACCTGCAGCCCATGTCAATTCTCAAGGTTACCTGTAGTCCTTAAAATACGGCAAAGAAGTCATCATTCCCTACCCTCTTGCTCACTCCCATCAAACATATTCTGAGGATTCACTGTGGGCCAGACACTGTACTTTATGTATATCATTTAAAGCTCACAACAAGCTAGAAAAATAGGTATTGCTGTCCCCACTTTAAAGAGAAAAGAACTGAGCATCTGAGAGGTTTAATAAGTCACTTAGTATCACACAGTCAGTAAATGACAAAACTGGAATTAAAGCCCAGCTCTTCTTACACTAAGGCCACTGATCTTTTCCTGTTCCTGTTGTGTGTTTGTTCAACTGTAAATTTTAGCTAGAACTATTCAACATAAAAAAGAAATGGCCTCTGTGATGTGTATGAAAATCAAGACCAACAGCTCAGTTTTTCATTTCAATGGGTAAGTGCATCAAAACAGATACTTGACATCAAACCAATAATACTCCTGATTGATGTGATGTTTAAAAAAATATATGAACCCATTAAGAGCAGTGTTTGGCTGTCATTTTCAAATTCCCAGAGTCTTCCCATAATGCAGGCAGCTACATGCAGTGCTGAGGAAAAGGCAGAAGCCCAGGAATTCTGCGTGGAAGGCTGTCCTCCCCATCTCCACAGCAGTAACTTCGAGCTGGCTCTGAGCAAGAAAACAGTCATTAGCCTTTAGTTACCAATACAAACTGACGGCCTCTTTATTCTGCCCACACAACTCCTGAGGAAGTCTGGGACAAGGATGGAGAGACCAGATTGATGGGGCTACTCCAAAACACAAATAATGTATTTCCTCCCAGATATGAAAACAACACTTGAAGCCAGGGTGTAATAATAGGTTTTCCCAACATGGTTGCTTTCATGGAGAATTACGACTGTGCCCTAATTACACTTCTAAGAATACCAAGTCCGGATTTCTTCTTTTCTTCCCTTCTTCTCTTGCCTTCCCCTTCTTCCTTCTTCCCTCCTCCAACAGTCACATCCTGACCTCCTCCTCTGCACCAGCCCCATGCTGGGACCTGGGGATACTGATATGAATGAAACCCAAACCCTGTCTCTTCTTAGACTCTAGTTGGGGATAGTGGCAAATAATCCCAAGAGAGTGTGACCAGCACTAGAATGGTGGTGTGCCATTTGTCCCCTCAAAAAGATGGAAACACTCCAAGTGATATGGGGAAATCATTAATCTGTTTGAAATATTGGAGGTCAGGGTCAAAGAGGCATCTCAGAAGGTATGACATTTGTGTACAACACTGCAAATCTGGGGCCTCGAAGCTTGTTGGGAAAGCATGCCTTCCATGGGATCTTTGAATTCTAAATGGTGTGAAATCTTAAGAAAAAGAGATGAGAACAAAGCTACTTTCTTTTTTCCTTAGCAAGAAGGGTGAGTAGAGATAAGGAGCCTGATTGATAAGTGCTGCTTTTCTTAATCTTCACCAAATCTATTAATATTTTATAGTGATTTTATTTAGAAATTACTTTCACATGCATTGTCTCATTTTTGCTTTCCAATGACCCCATGAAGTAGGTATTATCATCTCCATTTTAATGGTGAGAAAATCAAAGCTCAGAGAGGTAAGTGGCTCTCTCAAGGGCTTACAGCTAGCAGAAGGAAGAATGGGTCTATCACATCTACCTCTGTCTGCTTGCAAAACAGTGTTCTTCCCTCTAGACTACAATGCCTCTGTGCATGCCATGAGTCCTGGGAAACAAGCAGCGTTATTCAACAAGTAGTCTCCCAGGCATCCCACGTGGAGTGGAAGGTGTGTTTGGGAGGCTCTGGGGTGTTGGGAAGACAGTAAAGTAGGTTTTAATGGAAAAGACTGTTCTACTTATAGCTGCTCAAAAAAAAAAAAAATGATTCACTCTTCAGGCCTGACATGTTTTAAGAGACAGACATGCCTGTAAATTTGGCCAGACTCGTGGGTGCCAGATGATAATTGACAAAGACCCTAGGGCTTGGCGATCAAGCCAGGACTTCCTCATGTTCCTCACTGGGCTCGCCAGGGGCCAAGCACAGTGCATAATTAAGTCAGATGGCTGTAGAAGGGAAGAGATGGGTCATTTTCCCTACAGAGAGTTTTTTTCTTGGCAAGATGTAGAATGACACACTTCAGGCAGCAGGAAGATCATTTCCATAAAAGTCTGCAGGGAGGGAGGGAAATCGCAAAGTTACTGAAAGACAAACAAAGCCCAAATACCATAAACAGAGTATGGAGTTCTTAACCAGAGGCACAATTATCTCTTACCTCAAACTTGGACAGGACTCAAGTGAGCATTATAAGAGATTTTCTCATGCACATGAGTAATTGCCCCACTCATTAAAACGTTATAGATGAGCCTCACTTGGAAATCAGCGAAGTGTGAATTCCAGTGCAGGACCCAGAGAAGACTCAAAGGCACCCCAGGAAGTCCTAGCAGAGAGTTTCAAGGCAGCCCAGCAAACTTCTAGGGGGCAAACAATGGTCATAGTGAGATGACCCAAAGAAGACGAGGTATCACCCAATATGCACACCAGTATCACACATGCCCATGAATATAAATAATGGCCATATGTCTACAACAATGAGGGAAAATGCTTTTCCAATCTCACTTATAGTTCCACCACTTAGGACCCTTTCTTCTTGAACCAAAGTCAGTAACTGTTAAAAATAAAGAACCTATGGGATTGATAACACTATCAACTTAATCTCATCAAGGTGTGATTCATGTAGGATTTAATGGCATGACAAACAACCACGCTGATATCTTTAACCCACAAGCTTTGAGGTGCCATCTTTCAATCATAGTCATTCTTATGATATTTTGAGGCTGTTGAGTCACCTAAGAAAAACACAAATATGAATTTTAGGTCATAGAAGGTCTAGTCCAGTACCTCAGTTGATCACGTACAAGCTGACCCTGGAATTTGAAATAATCATATTTGGATTTTATCTCCACATATCCAGAAGACACTGTGACTTGGCTGATAATAGTAACATTCACTAACATAAGGCATTCAGGAGAAAGAGTAGCACGGACAGAGGGAAACAAAAATGATGAATTTTATATTAGACCTGATGGGCTGGAAAAACCTATGAGACATTTCCAAGCAGGGGGTATTCTGTAGGCAATTTACTACCAAGATTTCAAAGAACAGAAACAAAAAGAACATGCTCAACAATTGGAGAAGATATTTACTTTGCTTTCATATGTGAAATGTGGTACTTTATTTTTCCTTCCTTATTGTTATTAATGTCATTTGTCATCACATATAGTAAGTATACTTCTCTGTACTGCAGCACAAAGGTTTTTGAGTTGGGGCAAGTATTCTCCCTGGAAAAGTTATGGCATGTGACACATTCAGACTCACTTTTTCTTCAAAGGGCTGAGCAAGGGAAATGTTACAGGAAGAGGGCATGTCTCCATGGGATTTGATGGGAAGAAAGACATCCATCCCATCACCTTATATGAAAGACTGATGACCTTGACCTACTGTGATGACCCATCTGAATGTATGCCGAGTACACATGACAATGATAATCCTTAAAATATAACAGGATCTCCCACAAGTGACACAAAACTTCCAGATCATGGCTGGTTCTTCTATTTTGTTTTCTATAATGTTTATTTTCTCTGATCATAAAGTAACATTGTCCATTATAGTACAAATGGAAAATACAAAAAAAAAAAGAAGAAAACAAAAATTATCTTCAACTGTATCAGAGGTAACCAACTTTAATAAGTGTCTATTTTATCACTGTTTCAACCCATTATAAATTAATGTATTTGGGGGTACTTGACACCACTGTGTACCTGCCATTTTATCCTTTTTTCTCCTTAGCATTATATATTGAACATTATCCCACGACATTAAATATTCTAATAACATAATTTTATATTGGCTGAGTATTCCATAATTTAACCAATTCTGCATCCATGGACATTTGATTTGTCTCTAGTATTGTTTTTTTTTTAGTATAAGTAACAAAACAAAAAATTCCTCCTACTTAAATCCGGGTGCGCCCTTGAATTGGTCAGACCTAGACAGGATGGTATACACAAAAGGGGTTTCGTGAAGAGTATTTACTAAGGAACTGGGGGGGGTTAAAGGAAACCAACAAGGATGGCGATATAAAAAACAGGTGGAGCCCAAAACAGTGAGGAAGCCACTCCTAGCCAGGCCAGAAGGGGAAAGGCAGAGGGTGAAGCTACAGGAAGTCAAGTTGGTGAGGGCGGTAGCAAAAGGAGGGAGTCGCCTGACAGGCCATGTGTCCATCGGCGAGGAAGGCAGCCACTCGCAAGCCATGGCCCGGCAGGGAGCGAGCCAGAAGAAAGAAAATACCCTACCCCGTTTTGCCACTGCTCTCTGACTGCCACGGCTTCTCATCAGTTGAACCCGACCAGCAGACAGAGAGCACAGAGGCTGGATGGATGTGTCCATTGAGTTCAGCCTTTCAAGTACAAAGCAGGGAAGACTGGAGATTCAGATGGAGAATATCCAGCTCAACACCTTTGCTCGTCCCCTTTCTAAGTTAGAGACATAAAGACTGTGAAGATTTAGAACGCATACTGTGTAGCCAATATCGCTGAAGTTTCACTGTCTGAGTTCCAGATGGGTGCAAAGCAGCCCAGCTTGCCTAAGTCTGTTTGTGCCAAATTCAGAACTGGGTCATCCCCTCCTCCAAGCCTTATTCTGCCGCAGCCACTGAGGAGGCTTCTACTACTTGGTCCCTGAGCCAGTGCCGACCTGGGCAGCCAGACTATTGGCATACTCACAAAGTTCTGGAATTAGGCTTGCTGCCTAGGCCAATTATACAATGGATCTACAAGGCGATCCCTATCACAATCATTACACAATTATTCAACCTATATGACTGAGCTTCTTCCCTGGTTCCCAGTTTTTGGTCTTTATTCATTGTTATAGAGAGGAGCCCTGCTCTGAACACCAGCTAGTGGTGTGAGGCCTTGACATCCTGCCTAATCTGGACCAGCATCATCTTCCCAGAGGCTGGTCCCTGCTTCCTTCCCAAACACTTAGCCAGAGACCTGCCCTAAAGCCAACAGACCACCTGTAACTATAGCTGTGCTCATTCCTGAGTAGAACCACTACTTGCTAAAAATACTTGCTATCTCTTGCTAAATAGACTTAGCAAAAATAAAATTAGATTCCATTAAATTTAAATTTTAAAAATGGTTGCTGTCATGTTCTGCCAGCAGGTGGAATACCCTGGGCTGCCAAGTCTGGCCCAGATGGAAGCAAGTCTAAAACATTTTTAAGGCACTGTGTTTTGGGTCAGCCCTACAGTCTAGTTATGATTCTAACCATAACACAGCCTGAATTTTCTCTCCACTGAGTTTCCATTATGGCTTGTAGTCGATTGTGCAATAACTGGTTAAGCCCTAAGCTTTACTAACTGTGAGAAAAGGCAATAAAATTCCAGGTAGGTTGGCTGCTGCCTTTTGGTAATGACATCACCTTTTTCCTATGGTCTCTGACCCTTAGGTCCAACAGTGGGTTTTGATGTTCTGCTTAGGACCAGGCAAACAATTTGGAAAATTATCTTCTCTAATGTAGAGAAATATTTCATTTTTCTTGTCTGATCTATAGAAATGAACTCTTTTGTTGCATCCTTGGCCATGAAATATGCCTCCTGTATTATTATGGGAAGTTCGTCTTGTTGGGGTCTCTAGCCCGAGTGCCTTTGAAGTCAGCAAAATCAGAAGTTAATTCCAAGCAGGTCCTCTAGGTCCTTTGCATGCTTTGGTGCTTTATAAATTGTATTAAAGGTTAATTTGAGCTCTTGCAGTCCAAGAGACATTGTTCTGTGTGCCTCTATTTCTTTGTCTCTTTATTTCCAACAGTACAAGCTTGAGTCCTGTCTTTGTTTTGTCAGGTGGGTCCCATTAAAATCATGTATTAAACTTTGCCTCTTTTGAAGTCCCAGATCTCATCCATCTGTTCTGTTTTTTTAATGACTTTATTTAGAATTTTTTTCGAAGTTAATGGAAATGTTTGAGGAATGGAGAGTCTGGTTAATTGATCTTTCAGTTAACTGAGGGTTACTGCTAACCAATATTTTCAGATTTTTGCATTTCATCTTATTTCAAATGGCCCTTCAATTTGTTTCAGCTGCTCATCTCCCAGTCTGCAGATTTTCACCTTTCTTAAATCTTATTTTTAATCCCTTATCCTGCTCCTACACTTGGGACTGGATGCCCAGAAAGTAGGCTCCAGGTGGACTGATTGAGGAAGGTAAGCTATACCAGAAATGCAGAGGAGGAAAAACCCCAGAGAGAATATATATGCCCAAATTCATAAAGTGAACCTGATCATCATGGGCCATATATAAGCATCAAATCTAAACATATAAGAGTAGGATCATTTGTTCAAAAATAGCAAGAGTTTAAGGCTAAAGAACACTGGATCACAGAGAAAGTAGGCTGGAAATGAGCAAAGAAGATTCCAGAATATCACTCACAACAATGATGGGTGTTTGGCCATCCTTAGCAGATGTTTCTCAAAACTTTTGTGTCAAAAATAAATAAATAAATAAAACAAAACAAAACTTCACACTCTTTCTGGATGTACTGAGGAATATTCCTTTTCTCACAAATTTTAAGCACTACATTTTACCATGGAATATACCTTATTCTTTTTTTTTTTTTTGAGACGGAGTCTTTCTCTGTCCCCCAGGCTGGAGTGCACTGGTGCGATCTCGGCTCACTGCAAGCTCCACCTCCCGGGTTCACACCATTATCCTGCCTCAGCCTCCCGAGTAGCTGGGATTACAGGTGCCCGCCACCACACCCGGCTAATTTTTTGTATTTTTAGTAGAGACGGGGTTTCACCGTGTTAGCCAGGATGGTCTCGATCTCCTGACCTCGTGATCCGCCCGCCTCAGCCTCCCAAAGTGCTGGGATTACAGGCTTGAGCCACTGCGCCCAGCCTACTTTATTCTTTAAAACAAAAAAGTCAATGTCATCATTTCCGTTTAAATATAAATGTTAAACTATCCATAAAAGAAGCATCTCCAGTTTGTGTGTCACATGCATGTATTTATGCAACTGAAGGCAACTTAGGGCCTAGATCCTTTGTTTTTTCTTATTTTCTTAAGTAATCTCATTATTTAGTCTTCAAGTCTTATATATTAAACAAAATGATGGCTACTAACAAGATGGTTTGCCCTTTGGCTTGAACATCACATTTCATTGACCAGGATGAAGATGACAGGACACAAAGTTCCCACACAGGTGAGGCAGGTGAAGTAGAACTAGTTTCAACAATGCTGCATCCAGGAATTGGGTGGAAAGTGCCATTATGCCCAATTCAATAAAATAATTTACCTAACACAATGAGACCTCTAGATGATACTAAACATGAACAAAAGTATATCCTACCCTAGATTTGGGGTGACATAATACAAAAATAACAATCCCAAGATCATATTGTCTAGCAGATGCTTAAAATATGATGGAAGAAATGCCAAGGTATGGTACAAATGGGGGAATTCATATTTAGTTCCAACGCCAGAAAGAGTAATTTCCAACCAAAGACATTTTAAGACTCCATGGGATCATAACACCGAGATAATCCAGCCACCGAAGAAAAAAATAATTGACAGCAAGAAGACACAAGCAAACATCATGAGGACATGCAAGGCTAACAAGATAAAATGATTAAGAAACCAAATGACCCAGACCAAAATAGGTGAAGCAAACCAACTTGGGACATATAGGAGAAAAACCCAGATGAAACCAGAGTGATCTTCTAAGGAACTTCAAAGCAGAACTAAATGCATGTTGGAACCTCTGGGTTCTTTGAAATATATTGGTTGTACTGTGTATTTAGGAATTGTCCTTATATTGAGATAAGGGTTATCATCAACAAATCTTTTAGTCATCTTCACAAAGCACCCCTCTGAATATCACTATATATAGATACTTGAATGGACACAGATACTTGAATCTAGTTATGATCATCAAGATTCTGCTGCTCAGAAAACAAAACTACCTAAGGAACACTCATTGAACATTGTATTAACAAGATGCTTCTTTACATATTAGCCTAATAGATTCTGTTTCAAGAGAGAAAATCAAATGGGAATAAACATCCTATCTTTCAGATGCTATGAGCAGTTTGAAGACCACATTCTCTCTTCTGTTCTTCCTAGATTCCTGGGAAATACAAGCAGGTGATCTTGATCTTAGCAAAGTAGTTGTAACCTGTGTGTACTTGACCACAAACATGCACACAAGTGTGGTCACATCTCTATGCTCCCCACTGACTGCTTGAGCTCCATGTGCACTGTCCAGTACTAGTCCCAGCACCCAAACACCACAGAGACCCCAGCCACCACATCTCCTTTTTAACCCAGAGATCAGCCCCAAGGGATTGGGAAATCTTTTCATTGAGACACTCAAAAACAGGATCAGATTATATCTCCTTTTGTAGACACCTTTGTGAGAAAGGCTACTTCTGAACAATATTTTCCTAGTAATTGTAACATCAACTCTTCAAGAGCAACTACTTGCAATGACTTGGTAGAGAAAAAAATACAAACCTAATCTCCTGAAAAACCTACTCTACAAACAATTATGATTATGTCACTCAGCTCAATAATCTTCAATGTCACCATATTGTCTACAGAATATGGTTCAAGATCTTCAGCTTAGCCACAAATCTTTTTATAGCCCTAGTTTATGTTTCCAGTGATAAAGTCTGCCACTTTAGTCATGAGAAATCACCAATTCAGTCATGCCAAACTTCTCACAGATCCTCAGAAAAGAAGAAGCTTTTATGTTTTTCTACTTTGTGTTCCTTCTTAATAAAATGCTCCACCACCATCATTGCCATCTCCTGCCTCTTTTCTGCCTGACAAGTATCTACTCATCCTTTCAGGCTGAGCTAAACATTAGCTCAGGAAGCCTTTCCTAATCACTGGAGGCAGGGCCAGTGGCTACAGGACATCCAACTGTTATACACCTTGGCACTGGATTTGCTCCACTTGTTGTAAGCACCACAAAGTTTTTAGTATTGTGTAACAAGACCTTAACAGAGTATCTGATACACTGACTATGTTATATTAGTATCTGGAGAAGTGGAAAGATTCTAAAAATCATAACATAAAAAAAGAAGTGAAGGAAGTAGGCTTGAAGAAGACTCAAGGAAGATAGAGTAGCTCTTAATCATACTAACAATAACCTTAGCTAATTACTATTTGGGTGTCTGGTATGTGTTAGGCGTGGTGCTAGCTACTTTAAAACATCATCATTTAATTCCTCATGAGACCCCTGTGAAAGAGATGTTTATCATCTTCATCCCCATCTCAGAGAAGTAAAGGAAACTACCCAAGATCACAAAGCTTATCAGTGGCAAGGCCAGTGTTCAATGCCAGTCTTCCTGCTTTGAAAGTCTAGTTCCTTCACACTGTAGCATCCTAAACCACAGAAAAAAAGCAGCCTTAGCATCACTGGCCTCAGCCTGCTTGTCCTGCCTTGTAATTAGCCAGCTCTGTGATCCTAGGCTAGTCATTGCCCTCTTCATCTGCATCTCTTGACCTTTCCTTTCTTAAAATCCTCTCAGCCTATATCCCACCCATCACAAGTGTTACTTCTTCTTCCTCCTGTGTATGTTTCAAATTCGACCATTCTTCCCATTTCTATCATCAAAACCCTACCAAGCCACCTTCATCTCTCACTTAAACTTGTGCAGTTAATTCCTAACTCACCCCTGGTATCCTCATACCCACTCTAACTGGCCTCCCACCCAAGATTTGCACTACAGCGAGACTGAAATTTTAAAACACAAGCTTATCATTGCTTCCTATTTATTCTCAAGATAAAGACCGAATCCTTAAGACAGCACACAAGGCCTTTGCCCCACTCCAGTTTCATTCTACTTCTCTCCTCACGGTTCCCTGATCTTCAGGCTTTCAGTTTCCAAATTCCCTCTCTCCTTGTACCCTCTGCACGTGTTCATCAGCCTGAAAGGCTCTTGCCTTCTACTGTGGTTTGGTTGTTTGTCCCCTCCAAATCTCATGTTGATCCCCAATGTTGGGGGTGTGGCATAATGGGAGGTGTTTGGGTCACAGGGCCAGATCTCATAAATAATGTTCTCCCTGTGGATGGGGCAGGGTGGTGAATGAGTTATCACTATAATAGTCCCCAGGAGAACTGGTTGTTAAAAGGAGTGTGGCATCTCCCCCATCTCTCTCGCTTTCTCTCTCTCCATGTGATCTCTACAGACACCAGCTCCCCTTTGCCTTCCACCATGAGGGGAAGCAGCCTGAGGCCCTCATCAGATGCCTAGTTCTGACCCTTCCACCAGCAGAACCATGAGCTAAATAAACCACCTTTCTTTATAAATTACCCAGCCTCAGGTATTCCTTTATAACAATACTAAATGGACTAAGACAACTCCCTTTGTCAACTCTTCAGCAATTCTTTATCCTTTCAGCCATCTCAGGCATGGCTTCCTTGAGGACACCTTCCCTAAGCCCCAGATCAGATAGGCTCCATTAGACATACTCATCGTTCCAGTCTTGTTTTTCACCATAGCACTTATCAGTGTGTTGATAATGACATACTTCTGTGATTAGTTAATCAGTATCTGTCTGACTTCCTCCCAGGCTATAACCTCCAGGACAGCAGAGTCCACGTCCACATGTATCCCTCTTTGTCCCCAGCACATGATATGGGGCTTGGCAAAGAGTAAATGTGTAATAAACATTTGTTAAATGAATGTTGGAAGACTACACATCCATTTCTTTATCTGAACAATGAGGGGACTTGACCATGTGATCGGTGAGTTTCCTCTAGCCTTTAGCCTTAACAGCCATCTCCTTAAGACACTAAATCACATTTCCGGTTATCCCAGAAGACCTAGCCAGACCAATAAGCAGATAAACTGTAGTTTAGGAGAAGGCAGTGCTTTCTAAAAAGAGAAGCAGCCTTGCAATGGAAGCAGTCTCTCTAGAGGGTAAAAGAACTGATCAAGCAACAGTGACTCAATCCTCTGCCAGGGGTACTATAATAATTCCCTCATCAGGTGAATGAGAATAAATGATCTCAACACCCCTCCCAACTTTTAAAGTCTGTGATTCTGTACCTGTGTAAAATAATGAAATCCAACTATAAATTCCAACCAGGTCATTAAATACTAAGACAATTTGTGCTAAAATGCATAAAATGCATGTATACTGAGATTTTAATCCTAAAAGACATTGACACAGTACATTTAATATATATTGAGCTACCTTGGGCACTTAGTAAAAATACAGATTCCTAGGCTCCAGATCTGGTAATTCTGATCAGTAATTCTGGTTACTTTTAACAAGAGATTTTAGGTGATTCCAATGAATTTAGAAAACTTTATTATTATTATTATTATTATTATATTATTATTATGATTTTGAGATGGAGTCTTGCTCTGTCCCCCAGGCTGGAGGGCAGTGGCACGATCTCGGCTCACTGCAACCTCCGCCTCCTGAGTTCAAGCGATTCTCCTGCCTCAGCCTTCCCAGTAGCTGGGACTACAGGCATGCACTACCACGCCCCGGCTAGTTTTTTGTATTTCTAGTAGAGACGGGGTTTCACCATGTTAGCCCGGATGGTCTCGATTTCCTGACCTCGTGATCTGCCCACCTCAGCCTCCCAAAGGGCTGGGATTACAGGCGTGAGCCACCACGCCTGGCCAGAAAACTCTTGCATGAAGCAAAGAGCCCTGGACTTGGAGTTAGAAGACCTGAGTTCCAACTGGAGTCAATGACCAAGTCACCACATGATGCTGACAAGTTATGTGACTTTTCTAAGCCTCATAACTCTGGCATTATCTCAGAAAAGAGAAACATTACTTTTAAATGGCCTGATGTATGGTTACATGGAAGCTGATGCTTAATGGTTGCATATGCTGCATTGATCCTAACCTCACTACCTCTGCAAAGGATTCTAAAGCTCTTGTCTCAAAAGCTTACAATTAATCTATTTAATGTTTGGCCTCCTTCAGGGAATGGAGGCATATTTCGCTTCCCTCAAAAATGATGAGAATTTTGGCAAAGATAAACTCAGCCACCTCAGTGACCAACTGTCAAAACAAGGTTTTGGGATTTCAAAAGCTTCTCCGCACAAATGAGCCTTTTAGAACAGTTGTGGGATTATGAATGACATCCATCTAAGGTAAAAACCTGCCCCGATTTTCCCCTCCTTTCACTCTTATTTTGTTCAAGAGTCTATCACTTTTGGAAAATGCATTTAAGAAGCATTATTAAAGTAGGAATGCAACACAAATCTACCCAAATCATTATTTTCTGCTTCCATCCTGGAAATTTATACATGCGATATATTTTGGGGTGTTGGAAGGAAATTGGAAGTTAACATTTTTCTTGAAAAGCTTGGACACTAGGAATGCAAACCCACAGTCTGGCCTAGTGTTCATTCATTCTCTAGAGCTTTCACTAACCTCCAGACACTTTGCTAGTTCTGTAGACAGAGAAGTAAATTCAACATGGTCCTTGCCTCCAAGAGGTTTATACTCTAGCATGGCTTCATTCACTGGAACTCTGTGGAATAACAGAAATATCTTGTGTCTGTCTTTTCCAACATGATAGCCACCAGCCGTGGCTGGCTATTGAACATTGGGAATGTGGCTGAGAAATTGAATATTTAATGTTAGTTAATATTTATTTATTTATTTATTTTATTATTATATATTTTTTAGATGCAGTTCCGCTCTTATTACCCAGGCTGGAGTGCAGTGGTGCGATCTTGGCTCGCTACAACCTCCGCCTCCTGGATTCAAGCAGTTCTCCTGCCTCAGCCTCCCGAGTAGCTGGGATTACAGGCATACACCACCACACCTGGCTAATTTTATATTTTTAGTAGAGACGGGGTTTCTCCATGTTGGTCAACCTTGTCTCAAACGCCCAACTTCAGGTGATCTGCCCGCCTCAGCCTCCCAAATTGTTGGGATTACAGGCATGAGCCACCAACAGCTACATATGGCTGATGGCTACCATGCAGCACAGCTCTCCAATAAAAGGAAGAAGGAAAAGGAGGAGGAGGGGAAGGAAATGGAGAAGGAGGAAAGGAGGAGAAGAAGGAGGAGATGAGAAGGAAAGAGGATGGGGGAGGAAAAGAAGAGGAGGAGGAGAAAGAGAAACAGAAAGAGGAAAGAGAGAAAGAAGAAGAAGAGAAAGAATAGAGTATTGTGAGTATGATTCTAAGTTCATACACAATGAACCATCAATTATCAGTCGTGTGATTACTAACTTTTCATTGAAATGTTTGAGGGGCAGGGTGAAGGTGTTTAGAAAAGAAACTTCAGAGTGAAGATTTCATTTGAAGGGTGAGAGGAGCTCACCAGTTGAAGAACAGGGAGGAGATTTTTGGGGAGGAGCCACAAGCTGTACAACCCCACAGCACCTGAAAAGTACACAGTGGTTATTTAGCCTGGTGGTTTGGCTTGATTGAAGCACCAGATGCTTGGGGAGGAGAAAGGCTTAATAAAGGAACAGGAGTGAGACTGGGGCCAAATCATAAAGGGCCCAATGTATAGCTCTGAGGGATTTGGACTTTTGTCCACAGGCAAAACATTTCTCTTGGGTACATTCTAAGGGTTTTAAGTGGTGGTTGATATGCCTGTCGCTTGTTTGTTTTCCCAGGGATGGGAACTAGAGCTGGTGTTTCCACTGTCTTAAACTAACTTCCTGCTTCAGCTCCATGCATGTATTGCTCATTGCAAAACATTCCCGGTTTCTATTTTCACATAGCCTCAGAAAACATTATATCAAAGTTAAGTTTAATTCAGTTGAAGTCTCCCTTTACTCAGTCCAAACAGCTACTTCAACCCAGTCATCCAGGTTAGGAGTGAACCTTATTTTTCTGGTAGACACTATCACGTTTGCAGACCTGCCAGGAGATACCAAAAAGGCTCCATCTGCTCAGAAATAAAGTACTGTTCCAGATCTTTGTGTAGAACTGAAGGAAATTTCTACATGGTTCAGTCAAAAACTGCACTACTCTGGAATGACCTGGGAAAATGATGGAGAAGAACAGTCAATGTTCTGTGATGCACGGAAGTGCTGCTGTATCTTGGAAAGCACTTGATAATCACTGTTAAAGTCCCTTCCTTGTGGGCCAGCACTGTCACAATGACCACAAAAATCACCCTTCATTGAGCATCTGTTCTATGCCAAGACAGTGTGCTTAGCACGTTGCCTGTGCTATCCCATTTCATCCTTGCAACACTCTGTAAAGCAGGTATTTTATCCCTAGTTCACATGTAGATAAAGTGAGCTCTGAGATGCTGTATAGCATATGTTGCTTCCCAGAGTCAACAGCTAGTAACTGACAGTACCAAGCTCAAACCTAGAGGAAGCCACTTGAGAGTTACGCTACTGAGAGAGCACTGCCAAGGGACACTGGTGCAGCAATCAAGTCAGAAGGCCTTCCCACTTCCTCTGTCCCTGCCTGATGATGCCAACAAATCCCATGACACTTCAGTCTCTGTTATTTCACCTATAACATGGAGGTAGTTAGACCTTCACTACAATCTCTGAAATGTACAGGAAAAGCTTTGAAATTTTACCTTAAGCAGGAGCTCATTCAATTATCAAATGAACATGTCTTGAGCACCTACAATTTTATAGATCCATCAGCTAGGAGCTAAGGATATAAAAGAAATCTTAAGATCTCAAGAAACGTGCCATTTAGCAATTAAAAGTCAAAATGTTTACAACATGCCTCTCACCCAGACAGAAACAATTTTCATTCACAAGGAATTCTATAAGGGGGAGAGGGAGTAACTCATCTGGGTTTCCCACCCCAGGATTAGGATCTTCAGGGTTTTAAGCAGAGGAGCATATCAAGTACAAAAACCTGTCTTCAGAACTCTCCACTTAACTTAAGTTAACCACACTCTTCAACTTCTGTAAAACATATGGACAGACACCCAAAGCAAACAGAAGGAGCAGCCAGCAGAACCACCAGCAGCTAGCAGCCAGTCTGTTACCGGCTTATGAGAGTCATCTGGAATGGTATCCAAATATGTTCATGCGCATTGTACTTAGTCTACAATGACATGATTTAAATATTATGGAATCCAGTGAAATATGAACGCAGTAAGAGTTGCTTCTACAAAATTAATTTGAATACTTAGAAAAAACTCAGTAAGGATGAATCACTATTGTAGATGCTTTGGAAATAGGTACTAGATGACTGTATATAATTGGGGAAAAAAATATGAAAGTCTACTAAGATACTGTGCCCAAGTTTCTTCATAGATGTTTTGAAGTTCTTATTCCACTTTAAAGAAAGCAGAACTTGGAACTGTAGATTGCACATCATGGCTGCGGTTTATGAAAGAAGAATGACTACAGTCAGTGAATCATACCCAAAGAAAAGCTTTGGCCTAACATCAAAAGATTGGCAAAGTCATAGATATGTATGTGCTCTACATTAAGATAAATGTTGATAGTATGTGTGTATCACTTTTTCCCCACTTTAACCAACTTTTCAACAATCCAGCCAACTACTGGTCCCAATCTGACCTGGTAAGAGAGCTTCCTTCCACTGCATTATAAGAGCAGAGTTATTCTGTATTTTTTTACATTATAATTTTAGGGAGATGGTAAGATACTTGTTGAGCACGCCCAAGCCCATGCTCTGGAATGAGCTACATTTGGTTACTCTGTCTATGATGGGACAAGCCAAGCACTCCCACTAAGGGAGCCTTCACCCAGACTGGCTGCAGGGACAGTCTCTATGCACAGCAGGTCCAGATGCTCTTTGGTGTGTTTTAATGTGACTGTGCCTCTCACATGATTTGACCTGAGTTGGGATGTGTGCCTTTTATTGTTATGACTTTCATTTCTAGGTCTTCTCTTGGCTTATACTTTTGAGCAAATGATTGACTCTTTATCAATTGATTTCTATGGAGATGTCATTTCCCTCCAACTTGCTGTGAAGAATCCTGGCAGCAAGTTTTGCTCTAGTGACTCCTAATGAGCAATGCCCTGTTTCTAACTGGCAAATATTAAACTATTCCATACCTTTTCAGGTCCATGTACAATGAAAGACTAGTTACTGGTTACCTACTGAGCAATGAAAGATTGCTAAATTTGGGTATTAATATTTTTTAAAATAGCACATTGTTAAAATGTACTGAATTCATCAATTCAGTGGTTACCCAAAAAATCTGGCTATTTCTACAAGACACAAAGCTCTTACTGTGTGTATATAATCGCAAATGATTGGAATTCTTGCAAATTTTAGGGAAAAAAAAAAGCATTGCTCCCAGAGCTTCATCATTGGGATCTGAGGTTGACTATGGTCTTAGTTGCCTATGCTCTTGTTTTAATTAACAGACCCATAGAATTACTGTTAGGCTCTATTTCTGCTGATTGATTCTTGAGAAACCAACTACATTGTTACCATTAGGACTATTATCAAAAGGTTTTCACTGTTGGTATGCAACACTTTTGAGAACCAATGCTCTCCTTGTTAATCAGAATGGTTGGGTGAAGCAACAGCTCTGTCTTACTGTCCTGAGAATTTTACAT
This sequence comes from Symphalangus syndactylus, assembly GCF_028878055.3. NCBI lineage: Eukaryota > Metazoa > Chordata > Mammalia > Primates > Hylobatidae > Symphalangus > Symphalangus syndactylus. Next base: position 36,371,979 of record NC_072425.2, on the reverse strand, counting down.
TATTCACAAACCCTTTATCAGCTGACATCTCTCTGCCCTGATCAGTGTTCTCTCTGCTTCAGATGGCATGTGGGAGCTAAATCCCCTTTGGGCTGAAATAGTCACTTCCTACTCAGAATCTACATTGAAACAAATTCCCATTTACAGCTCTGTGATATTTCCTGGGTCTCACCACTAAACATCTTCCCAGGGGCTATTGCACTTAATCACATCATGCCCAATATGGCATGATCCGTGCATGCATCAACAAAAACTACACTGCCTTGCAAAATATTCCAATTAGGATTAATTTTTCCTTTCTCTTTCTGGAGACAGATATTCTTATTTAGACAACAAACTCAAAAACACTCTCCATGCCTCAGGGCTCCCTCCATCCAGTCCATGTCCACTCAACTACCAGATGTGATCATTTCACATTACTACTACGAATTAAAAAGTAGAAAAGGAGATAACTAAACTAATGAACTGAGTAACCGAAATTTCTTATATGTCTACCCATTGCAAATGGATTAAAATTTAAACTTCTTTAGTCCAGTATGCATGCCCTCCATAGTGGTAAACCGAACCAAGTTTTCTATTTTCTCTCCACCCTCTTTCTTATAACCTTCATCTCAATAAAGTTGCGCTGTTCCTGGCACCTGATTCTAAGATGTCTTGCCTCACTTGTGGGGATCTACCTGCCTGACAGCCTTTTCCCAGACTCTGTGTGAGTTCACATCCTACCAAATCTTCAAAGCGCAAAAGCTACTTTCTATTAAAAAAAAAAAAAAAAAAAAGAACTTTCCCAACTTACCCTAAGGAGAAAGTGGTCTCCCCCTCCCGGAATCCCAGTTAGGCATTCCCTGACTACTCCCTTAAACTCTGCACTTTCAACCTTGCATCTTGTTCATTGCATTTGTCTTCTGGACTGTAAGCTTCTTGATGGCTGGTTTGTGTGGTTTTCATCTTCCTATTTTCCTGCTCTCCTACCCTTCACTGGGCCTTGCAAGAAGTAGTTAATAAATGAAAAAATGAATGTATATGTGAATGAATAAATGAATGGATCTAACATACACATAACCACATGGTTCTCTCCTCCTATAACTTCATTTCTGGACCTTTTTCCTAGATGAACTGGCCTTGCTAAGAGTACCCCAGGCAGGGTTTAGCAGGTTAGCAGGGAGTCTTTTGCTTGCTTTTGAGGCAGAAAAGTGCAGCCTTGTTGCAGGGCAGAAATATAACATCACAAAAAAAAGCACCAAGGAAATTCCTTCCACTTCCACCTGCGGATTAAGAAAGACTTAGAATTCGATCTGGTGAAGAAGAAAAGATGTAGGATTTTAAGTTGGCCTCAGGCTCTCACACTTACAGAAAGTGAGCATATAATTTGTATTCCAAACTTTTGAGAGTGAAAAGAGAGTTTATTAATGATTAATCTGGGACAATAGGTGTGACCTAGGACTGTCATGGGCTAAAAGGATGATATATGATCTGAAATGAGCTACACTTGGTTACTCTATGATAGGACAAGCCCAGCCCATGGATATGTTTTATCATCTGTAACATGGGGATAATAATAACTAACCCCAGAGATTTTCCATAGGATGAAATATGACCAGGAAAGTGAAGCATCCAGTGCTTGCAAACAAATAGTATTTAATAACTGATCGCTCCCTCCCTTTACTAAGATAAGGTTCTTAGTAAAGCACCTTATCTTACATACCACTTCTTATATTCATTGGCCTAGGTAATCCTTTCAATGAATCTTCAAAGTAACCAAAGTAACCTGGGGCTGGGGCTGGGGCTGGGCACGGTGGTTCACACCTGCAATTCCAGCACCTTGGGAGGCCGAAGCGGGTGATCACTTGAGGCCAGGAGTTCGAGACCAGCCTGGCCAACATGGTAAAATCCTGTCTCTACTAAAAAAATAGAAAAAATAGCCAGATGTGGTGGTGCACCACTGGAATCCCAGCTACTCAGGAGGCTGAGGCACAAGAATCACTTGAACCTGGGAGGCAGAGGTTGCAGCGAGCCAAGATCGTACCACTGCACTCCAGCCTGGGTGACAGAGTGAGACTCCAGCTAAAAAAAAAAAAAAAAAAAAAAGGTAACCAACGGGGAAATTATCATCTCCTTTTACTAAGAAGCACACTAACACCACCTACAAAGGTTCAATAAGGCTCCGTAGATAAAATCTGATGGAGCCAGGACTTAAACCCAGGCACATCTGTCTCCAAACTGAAGCACTTTCTAATGCAACACCCAGGCTTTATGAGCTTCTATAGAAGGGACTTTAAGCCTGGCTGGACATCTTAAATCATGTGCTTAAATCATGGCACCGGCAGAGCAGAGAGCTCAGATAAGGGAAAGTGGGAGTACACATGGCAGTACGCACTTCTCAGTACCAGAGAAGGCAAAGATTCTAGCCTGGGCACGCCAGCTCCATCAGCCTCATTTGTTCCAGGAGGAGAGTTTCTTGGCCCTATCATAGTCTCACACTCCACCTCAGAGTGGTGGGTACGTTTCAGCAGAGGATGGGAAGACAAGCAGAATTCACCATAGTAATCTAAATTAACTAGGAGCCCAAGATCAACCAGGGAGGGGTAATGATCTGGTGGGGGGCAGTTTTCTGGTCGGTTTAACAAGCATGCACAAACACCGGTTATGTGTACACATCCATAAGCAGCCTGGCTGAAGGTCAACAGCCTGCTTCTGTTACCAAATGAGATAAAACAATTAGCAAAGCCAGGCACTACTCCTTCTGTTCATTCTTCAGTTCGAAGTATCAGCAGTCATTTGTCTAGTTCACACGTTAATCCTTTACCTTTGTTTTTATGTGAAAGTATTGGTTGATCTGGACTTCCCTATGAGCAATGCAAAGCTGATTAAAGTTCAAACCATGTTATCAATGAATACTTCCTACTTCACAGCGAATATGAAACACTTTGAACATTAGTGCCTCCTCTTCTGAACTTTAATGTAACAGCGGTAGATATCCCAGAGTTCCGCGTGGCGCCAGCCCTTCCGCCACGGCCGCCTCTGGAGAGCAGCAGCCACGGCTCTATGCTACCCTATGGCCATGGGTCTCGACAAGGGCCACGAGGTGATCAAGAACATGAGCAAGCCCAGGCACAGCCGCCGCCGCAGTTGTCTGACCAAACACACCAAGTTCGTGCGGGACGTGACTCGGGAGGTGTGTGGCTTTGCCCCGTAGGAGCGGCATGCCGTGGAGCTACTGAAGGTCTCCAAGGACAAACGGGCCCACCCTCAAGTTTATCAAGAAAAGGGTGGGGACGCACATCCGCAACAAGAGGAAGCGGGAGGAGCTGAGCAATGTACTGGCCGCCATGAGGAAAGCTGCTACCAAGAAATACTGAGCCCCTCCCCTGCCCTCTCCCTGAAATAAAGAACAGCTTGACAGAAAAAAAAAAAAAAAAAAAAAAAAAAAAATATATATATATATATATATATATATATATATATATATATATAAAACAGCACCCATTCCTTTTTGATCTCCTTCCCTCACACGTCCTTCCTCACTTCCAGAGCTAGCTTGTCACCCTATGGACCTGATCCTTTCCCATCTGTCTTTTTCCAGGACTGTGTTCCATCAGCCATGCCCTTTCATTCCTGTCATCAATTATTTCCACTCTGGCTTCTTCTCCTCAGCCTGCAAACAAGCTCAAGTATTGGAAATCCTTAAAAAAAAAAAACAAAAAAAAAAAAACCTTATATTCCCGTTCCAGTTCCCGCCTTACCTCTTGGTTTTTCCCTTGCAAAATGTATTGAAATCACATTGAAATGTATTGAAAAAGTAATCTGCACCTGTTGTCTTGACTGCCTCAATTCCCTTTAGCCCTCAGCCCATCGTGATACAAATCCCCTAAGCCTCCATTTAAACATCACCATTGGGGTCACCAGTAGCTGATAATGAAAACTAATACCTTACTAGTTAGTGATCATGAGTAAACTTGTCAAGCAACACCCTGGCCTACTTCTTTCCCGCCTTCCCCCAGCATCAAGCCAAAAACATGGAGGTTGAGTGGCCAAGCATTGTTTACCTTAAAGTTTAATCTCATTTTCCTCCAGACATTGTCCCTCTCACTTCTCCCTACAATTCTTTTTCATCATTGATAGCACAGCTGAATCCATTCATCATGCTCCCTACAACCCCACTTCTGAATATTCCCAAGAACTGAGGTTTCCATCTTATAAAAACCTGTTTTCATTAACAATTCAATTATCAGTGTATTACTGAGCCCTTGTTCCACTATGGATGAGCAAAATCGTAACAGTGAGCAGTTTTTCAAAAGAGAACAAAATGCCAAGGAAGTGAGAGTTGATGACACCCAATAATGAAGAAAGCAAACAACTTTAGAAACTAACATTCAATAGAGAACTGGCACCAGGCTGCAGCTGAGCCAAGGTCAAGGTGCTGGCCACTCATCTCCTTACCTAGCTGCAAAGAGGAGAAATGGACAACAAGAAACCAGTTCCATTGAGATAAGCTTGAGTCTGTCATGCCAGACCTTGGATTTGGTGCCAAGCTCTGTGATCCAGGGAATACAAACATGAAAAGACACAATCCTTCTTATCAAAGCGCTTGTAGCCAGAAGGCTGACAATCCGTCTTTCCTTCTGGAAGAGGTTAGCAAGAGTTAGTGTGTTGGAACAGAAGGACAAGGGTTTTGGTCCGAAGCTGACCTAGTTTTGAGTTCTGATAACTCTCTTCATTAGTTATGGGACCTGAGCCAAGTTATTTCATCCCTCTGAGCCTCACTTCTGCCACTTGCGAGATTGAGACCTTATAGGATTATTAAGAGGGCTAGAGTTTAAATTTTTAAAGAAGTTCTAGCACACTTCTTGGCACACAATAAGAGCTATAAAAAATGATAATAACGCTAATAGGAACGTGCACTAGGCTCTTGTCACATGCTAGATGTGTGAGATTTTGAGATTAAGTCATGTTGCCTCTCTGATCCACAGTATCTTTATCTGAAAAATGAGCTGGTAGGATCTAGCTCATAGGATACTATACAAATCAAATTATATAATGCCCATAAAATTATCCCATAAGATATAAAATACTCAGGCCCTATACTATTATTAGTGACAAAGAGGGTTGGAATAAAATAATTACAATTTCACAGACTCTTGGATCATTTTCTCTTCTAAACAAAGGTTTATGTTCACTTTTAAACATTTACATGCCACTTGATATGGTTTGGCTCAGTGGCCCCACCAAATCTCACCTTGAAATTGTAATACTCCCCATGGGTCATGGGAGGGACCCAGTCGGAGGTAATTGAATCATGGGGGTGGGTCTTTCCCATGCTGTTCTCATGATAGTGAATAAGTCTCATGAGAACTGATAGTTTTATAAAGGGAAGTTCCCCTGCACATACTTTCTTAACTGCCACCATGTAAGATGCGCCTTTGCTTTTCCTTCACTTTCTCGCATGATTGTGAGGCCTCCCCAGCCATGTGGAACTTTGAGTCCATTAAACCTCTTTCCTTTATAAATTACCCAGTCTCATGTATGTCTTTATTAGCAGCATGAGAATGAACTAACACAGTAAATTGGTACCAGTAGACTAGGGTGCTGCTATAAACATACCCAGAAATGTAGAAGTGACTTTAGAGCTGGGTAACAGGCAGATGTTGTAACAGTTTGGAGGGCTAAGAAGACGACAGGAAAATGTGGTAAAGTATGGAACTTCCCAGAGACTTGTTGAATAGTTTTAACCCAAATGCTGATAGTGATAGGGACAACGAAGTCCAGGTTGAGGTGGTCTCAGATGGAGATGAGGAACTTGTTGGGAACTGGAGCAAACGTTACTCTTGTTATACTTTAGCAAAGACAGTGGAGGCATTTTGCCCCTGCCTTAGAGATCTGTGGAACTTTGAACTTGAGAGAGATGATTTTGGGAATCTGGAGGAAGAAACTTCTAAGCAGCAAAGCATTCAAGAGGTGACTGGGTGCTGTCAAAAACACTCAATTTTATGTATTCACAAAGATATAGCTTGGAATTGGAACTTACGTTTAAAAGAGAAGCAGAGCATAAAATTTAGTTCAGAAAATTTGCAGCCTGACAATGGAATAGAAACGCAAAACCCACTTTCTGTGGAGAAATTGAAGCCTGCTGCAGAAATTTGCATAAGTAACAAGGAGTCAAATATTAATCACTAAGACAATGGGGAAAATGTCTCCAAGGCATGTCAGAGACCTGTGAGGGAGCCTCTGCCATCACTGGAGGTAAAAATGGTGTCATGGGCCAGGCCCAGAGCCCCCCTGGTCTGTGCACCCTAAGGACTTGGTGCCCTGCGTCCCAGCTGCTCCAACCATGGCTAAAATGGGCCAAGGCACAGCTCGGGCTGTGGCTTCAGAGGATGCAAGCCCCAAGCCTTCCACGTGGTGTTGAGCCTGTAGGTGCACAGAAGTCAATAATTGAGGTTTGGGGACCTCTGCCTAGATTTCAGAGGATGTATGGAAACGCCTGGATGTCTAGGCAGAAGTTTGCTGCAGGGGCAGGGCCCTCATGGAGAACCTCTGCAAGGGCAGTGTGGAAGGGAAATGTGGGGTCAGAGGCCCCACACACAATCCCCACTGGGGCACTGCCCAGTGGAGTTGTGAGAAGAAGGCCACCATCCTCCAGACCCTGGAATGATAAATTCACTGGCAACTTGCATCATGCATCTGGAAAAGCTGCAGACACTCAACGCCAGCCTGTGAAAGCAGCCAGAAGGGAGGCTGTACCCTGCAAAGCCACAGAGGTGCAGCTACTCAAGACCATGGGAACCAACCTTTTGCATCAGAGTGACCTGGATGTGAGACATGGAATCAAAGGAGATTATTTTGGAGATCTGACTGCCCCACTGGATTTCAGAATTGCATGGGGCCTGTAGCCCCTTTGTTTTGGCCAATTTCTCCAATTTGGAGCAGGTGTATTTACCCAATGCCTGTACCCCCATTGTATCTAGAAAGAAACTAACTTACTTTTGATTTTACAGGCTCATAGGTGAAAGAGACTTGCCTTGTCTTAGATGAGACTTTGGAATGTCGGCTTTTGGGTTAATACTGAAATTAGTTAGGACTTTGGGGGACTTTTGGGAAGGCATGATTGGTTTTGAAATGTGAGGACATGAGACTTGGGAGGGGCCAGTGACAAAATGATATGGTTTGGCTCTATATACCCACCCAAATCTCACCTTGAATTGTAATAATCCCCACAGGTCATGGGAGGGACCCAGTGGGAGGTAATTGAATCATGGGGGGTGGGTTTTTTCAGTGCTGTTCTCATGATAGTGAATATGTCTCATGAGATCTGACAGTTTTATAATGGGGAGATCCCCTGCACACGCTCTCTTAACTGCCATCATGTAAGACATGGCTTTGCTCTTCCTTCACCTTCCATCATGATTGTGAGGCCTCCCCAGCCATGTGGAACTATGAGTCCATTAAACCTCTTTCTTTTATAAATTACCCAGTATCAGGTATGTCTTTATTAGCAGCAAGAGAATAGACTAGTAAACCACTTAATATGTGCCAGTCACCATCCTAAGTGCTTCATAATAATCATCCTCATCTTCATAACAACTCTTTGAGGGTAGGTAGGTTTACTATCCTCATTTTAAGATGAAGAAACAGAAGCTCAAAGGAGCTAATCATTCACCCAAAGTCACACAGATAGCAGACAATCTTACATACCATGTTTCACTGACCACAGAAATGTCACTAAAAATTAAACTATGCCTACAGTGATGTGTTTAAACTGGGAGACCCTATCTTAAGAGCCAGATAGCTAAATGGCTCTGCTCTAGGCCTCAGTTCCCTTCCCTATAAAATTAGAAATACTGGATGATTCTGTATCTGATACAGTGGTCTTTGAAGATGAAATCACACAAACCAATATTTCCATCAGAGCTTCATTATTTTAATGGGACAGTTTCCAATACACTGCCCTGTTGTCACTATTCATTCTTATAAACTATTTGGTGAAGATAGAAGGCACTTTGACAAGTGCAATGATGACCGGCTGAAAAATACCACAGGCACAGGCAGAGGACATAAATTTCTCTAATGCAGATAAACGGCAGAATGATTTAGCTGTATGAAAGCAGCTGAGTAACGCAGTGGGCACAGCTTCATCATCCCCATTAAGGGAAGGAAGAGCTGCCCAGCCTTCAAGCCCCATAAAGCCACCAGCTGCTGACAATATTACTCAACTAAGACACCCTTCGAGAAGTCCTCATGTCTGTACTGGGGTCCAGACCTACTTTGTTCCCCTCCTACTGTTCTGAGGATTCTGCTCCCATATCTTCCTACCCACCAAGTGCACAGAATTATCACAATCATGTCACAACCAGCCTACACTGTCTATGCTTGGGGAAGGGAAATGTCCACTTCCAGGTGCATTGGTCTTACCTGATTTCTGTTCATAAGGTAGGTAAGGAATGAATTCTATCTTCCAGCTAAGGAAACTAGCATCTTCAAAATCGAGTAACTAGGAAGATGGACCAGCAACTTATGGTGGGAAAGCACAGTTCAGGTCTCCCAACAGGTCAAGGTCAGATTCTGCCTGCCCATTGAATGACCGCAAGAGCTTAGAAAGGTAACTGGTGAACGTTATTTCCATGAACTTGAGTCCTTACTTGCAAAATGTGAAGAATATCACCCTTGATTCATTGGGACTCTGTGAAGATTGAGATAATGTATATAAAACCTCTAGCACTGTGTCCAGGACATAGCCTCCACAAAAATATTATTTCCCTCTTCATTTCTTTCCCCAAATCATGTTATTTGGGGAACAGTTGAAGGAGTTATTCAGGCTTTTAGTTTGGAAAAAATGAAGCCTCAGAAAAGAGCAGAAAGATGTTGAACAGAGGAGAAGAGAGACTCCAGAATTGTTCTAGGTAGCCCTCAAAGACAAAAATAAAATTGGATGGACCTAAGTTCTGAGTTAGGGGATGCGAAGTATGGGGGTGAAGTAAAATTTGGTTCATCATAACAGAGAACATTCTAGTATTTGGTTGCCGTGAAAGGTTTCTGAAGAAACCAATTTTCATCTACAAGTTATGACCTTACGAATAATTCTGTTCATTGCAATTGACAAAAAGCTTGATCATTTCAGCTGCGGCGGCTCACACCTGTAATCCCAGCACTTTTGGAGGCCAAGGCAGGCGGATTACCTGAGGTCAGGAGTTCGGGACCAGCCTGGCCAACTTGGCAAAACCCTGTCTCTACTAAAAATACAAAAGTTAGCCAGGTATGGTGGCAGGTGCCTGTAGTCCCAGCTACTTGAGAGGCTGAAGAAGGAAGGCAGAGGTTGCAGTGAGCCAAGACTGCAACACTACCTGATAGAATGAGACTCAGTCTCAAAAAAAAAAAAAAAAAAAAAAAAAAAAAAAAAAAATCACAACAACAACAAAAACCAACTTGATCATTTCAAAAGGGCAACTTAAAACTCTTCTGCAAGCATAACAGACACTAAGAATCTACCCGGAGTTGGAGTATAAGCCTGCAGATAATCTCTGTTCCAAATCCCCCCACATAGGATTAGGATTATTCCTTTTTTTTTTTTGGAGACGGATTCTCACTCTGTCACAGAGGCCGGAATGCAGTGGCATGATCTCGGCTCACCGCAACCTCCGCCTCCCAGGTTCAAACAATTCTCCTGCCTCAGTCTCCCAAGTAGCTGGAATTACAGGTGCATGCCACCATGCCTGGCTAATTTTTGTATTTTCAGTAGAAATGGGGTTTCACCATGTTGGCCAGGCTGGTCTCGAACTGACCTCCAGTGATCTGCCTGCCTCAGCCTCCCAAATTGCTGGGAATTAGGCGTGAGCCATCGCACCCAGCCCACATAGGATTATTCTAATTGAAGGTCATGGCTTTCCTTTTAAACCATGATTCCCAGGAGTCAGTCTAGAGTCTGAAGTCGCCTCTTCATTTCCCCAGACCAATGCAACATTTGGTGCTTATTAGATCATTAATAAATGAATGAAGCGAATGATAACTGGTTTCTATCACTTGGAATACATATCGGTGCATGGTGTTTTTGTCTATTTTCATCATTCGATTGCAAGCTTCCTTGGCAAAGATGACAGTCACCTCCCAAAATCTGTTGTTTTCCCCCTCCTTAGTAAGAAAATCCCAAACTCCTGAATTTATTCAGAGCAACCATGTGCACAGTTAAAGGACTGTATTCCCAAGCCTCCTTTAAAGGTGGATGTGGCTTTTTGACTAAGGCTGACCTATGAGATTTAAGTACTCTGTGGTACTTCGGGAAGTGTCCTTAAGAGGAAGAGAAGGGTCCTCCTGTCTTCCCTTCTTCTCACTGCCCAGATTGTAACAGGTGGAGCTCCAGCCACCATCTCAGGCTGTGAGAACAAGGCCACGCCCTCGAGATGGAAATGTTATAACCTGGAAGGAGTCCAAGTCCCTGATGACTCTGTGAAGCTGCTGTTGCAAGCACGGGACAACCTACTCCCGGACTGCATTTCTGTAAGAAAATAAACCCTCGGATGTTGAAGCTATTTTAATAGGGACTCTGCTAATCCCAAGGGACCCTAACCCTAAAGCCCACTTTGGTTTTTCTGGTTGTAACAACCAAATCCCAGTGACTCACAGTGCTGCCCCTAACATGTAAGTCTGGACAGACAGACAACCTCTCCTGAATAATTAGTAGCTGAATACATTAATCACAAAGCTGATGCTTTCTGCAAGACTGCCCTTTGACTTTTATTACTTTATAAAATATTTTTCTCTAACAAAGCCTGCCCATTAACCCTCCTCTGACCAACAGCTGCTGTGCCCCTTTCAGAACAATGCTCAGCATCATGTCTGCCATTCTGCCCAGTGACACCTCTCCCCTATTTACCCACCTCAGCCACTGCTTCTAGTTGGAAAATTTCACAAATACCAGTTCACACTTGCTTCTGATTCTAGGGCCCAAAAATGCCACAGTTCTTGAATGGAGAGTCATCATGACAGTGACTCAACCCAAACTCGAAAGCGAACTTCCACCACCACAGGACTAAACTTGATGGGAATTTGGGGTGTTGGCCTGACATACCAACCCCAGGAACGTGACTCTTTACTCAAGCCTCATCACTAACATCACACATAAGATGCCAAAATAATTTCATTATGTTCCCAGCTATCTATGGTATAATCATGACATTTCAGAAAATGCCTGTCCTATATCCCGGTGCTTAATTTTATTTTTAAATTGAAGCCACAAAAGACATTTCATGTGCGGGGCCCTGCTCAAGCTTCTGAACCCCCATGTGATTCGTAGGTATGATTTCTCACTTGGGTAGAAATCCATATAAGGTCATCTTTGCTTCCTAAAAATCAGAAAACTCTGTCGCACTCATGAAACCACTGAAGAACAATTCTGGCTCTAGTTCCCACATTCCATCTGGTTATGTGTGTGCCTGTCTGGTGGCCTCCCTCAAATCTGTCCCCATCGACCATTCTGCCAGCCCCTCACATCCAGACTATAAGAGACTTCAGAGAAGAGACACACCTTTTTCTGTCTCTATGATGTGTGCATAGTAGGAATTCGACTCACGTTTATTTAATTCAAGTTCTTTACTTAAAAAAAGAATATTACTAAGAGATTAACCTAATTATAAGATATATATGTATATGAATATAAAATTAATCTAAAGTACTAGGAAATCTCTGAGGTATAAGCTTCCAGAAAAATCCCACCTCATTTTGGGAAAGAATGCTATACACATGTACTCACTCTCCTGCACACACAAGGAAACGCATCCATGGATTTCATTTAGTCTTTTTCTTCCTTTCACATTTTTTTCTTCCATTTCCTTTTTCACCTCCCTTGTGCTTCCATAATTCTTATCACCAGCCAAGTGAAGGTTATTCGTAAGCTACAGTCAGATAAAAACAAGAGTGAGCCCTCCTTAGACCCCTTTCCTGGGAAGCGCAGCACATACTCAAGGCATCAGGATAAGGGAGCTTGGTGGGTCACACTCAGTTCAGCCTTCCTCCTCGCAAGCTGATGAAGGAGGCTTTTATTCCTGAAGGACTTTTAGAAACAAAAGGGGAACTCGAGAGAAAGGAGCCCCATCCTGTAGAATGAATTGTATACGGTTCATTATGTCCTTAAGCATAAATACCACAAACAAGCTACAAATAATTTACCAGCCAAGCCACACTGTGGCTCTGATATTAACTACCAATCTCTGGTATGAAGCCCTTAGACAGCCCTGGTTTTGCTCCTCCTGCTTCTGTGGAGTTCCGCTTCTCATCTGTTGCCCCTCCACTTCGCCCCCTGCAGGTTTACTTCCAGAGACTTCGCTTCCTTACAGGAGAGTTGGCAGAAGTCCTACAGAAAATTCTTCATCTAGTCCATGGCCATACCACCCTGAATCTCATCTGATCTTGGAAGCTAAGCAGGGTCTGGCCTGGTTAGTACCTGGATAGGAGAAAATTCTCCATCTCCTGTCAGCAGATTTCTTTGTAGTTCAGACTCTTAAAAAATAACTCAGTTCTTCAGCTATAGCATTTTCTGGGCTCTTTGATATTATCTCTCCCTGCACCACAACCTGGAAATTACTCCAGGCAGTAAACTGGAACATTCATAGGGCTCATCTCATTTGTTTCCTATCTCTTAGGAATCAAAAAGACTTCATTGCCTGATGTCCAGTGTCATGCAACTGCTGTTTCATATATTTTGTCTGGTTCGGGAGGTTCTTTTAAGCAGGCGCATAAATCCAGTCCCCTTGCTCTCTCTTGGATTAAAGCAGAAGGCCTGGGTTCACTTTTAAAACCAAACTGCAAATAGATAAAACAAGAGAAACTGATGTTGGATGGATCAATCGATAAATAGACATATCGATAGATACATAGATCTGATATGAGATAAACTCACCCAGATATCTGTAGAACAGATTTTGGTATTAATTTGGGGAAATAATTACCAGGTCACTTTTTTTGCTTGACACCAAATTTCTCTTTATATACAACAAAGCATCAACTGTTTAACAAAGTAAATCATCCTTAAGTCTTTTCTCTTCTAGTTAAGGGCTGATACCCAACCACTTCTCCAAGCTAAGAAAGGCATGCACATCCATCCTTACCAAGTCCAAAATGTGCCGACATCCACTGTGAGGGATTGTCTGTGCTATTCATTCTCCTCCTTCTTTCTTTCAGTTGTTTCTCATGCTTCTCCCGGATGCTCCCCTTCCTTAGCAGAGAATAATCCCCTCTGAGATTGTTTGTAAGGACGTGTTTTGTGCTTCTTGGTTTTGTTTCTGTTTTGTTTCCCTTTCCAGGTTTTTCTTGGGCAAACATTTCTTACTGTCCTCCTTTTGTTTGTGTTCTGCTTCTTTTTGAGCCATGTAACATGTTGTCAATCATGAAATCTCTAATTTACACCAGCAAGTAGGAACACCTTATGTTCTGTGGATCCTATTGTCTCGGCTCTCCTTTTCCCATGTCTTGCTGCCTTAGAAAGTCTTCCACTGTTTTCTTCTCCAGGAAATAACCCTCATTAGATGGGCTCAAAGGGAGTCATGAAAGGTGCAGAGGGTGGTATGACTAGACCAAAAGGCAGTAGGGATCCCTGCGCAGGCCTTTGCTGCTTTCCTTTGAATCACCAAATGTCAACATTTAAATTAGTCCTAATTATTTCCTTCTCTGTTTGCTGCTGCAGCCACCCTTGCAAATGCAAGAGACAAAACAGATATGCTTCATTTAGCTGCCTGCTAGACCCACAGACAGCTCTTCGAAATGCTTTCACTCTTTCAGGTAAAAGGTGTTACGCTACTTCCCAGCTTTCAGAGGAAAGAGATTTAATGGGTTGGCCAACAATCCTGGTTTGCCACGGACTGAATGGATTCCCAGGAATTGGGATTTTTAGTTTTAAAACAAGACTGTCTTCCTTATACACAAGAGCAAATATCACTCTAGGATCTATTATTAGAAGTAAAATTTCTGGTAATGAAGAAATGTATATATCTTGAATTTTACAAATTTTGTGTAATGTTCACCAGTATGTTTGTGGGTATTACACATGCTGTTAAGCATGTGTAAGATACTAATTTTCCACACCCTTGCTGACACTTTACACTGTAGATAGAAAATAGTGTATCATGTATGATTTAAGTGTGAATCTCCTCATTACTAGTGAGACTGGGCACATTTTCATAGGTTTATCAGACTGGGTTTCCTCTTCTATAAACTGCTATCCATATCCTATTTAGTCATGTTTTTTATGAACTGTCTTCTGTTTATTGATTTGTTAATGTTATTAATCTGTGCATTAAACGTTTGATTATGTGAGTTGAAAAAATGAATGAATAAATAAAACCAGTCAGTCCTGTGCAAACTAGGATGAGCTGATCACCCACCCTAGAGCTTCCTGGTTGAATATTATGGCATTTCTGATTCAGCTTAACAATGATTCCCAGCTATAGAAGAAGGATAATCAATGCAAAAAATTAATCACAATCACATTCAAAGGTAAAGATTGCCAGTTACTGATTTCTCTAAGTACTGAAAACCGGAATGCACAGTAGAGCAGTTTGGGAAACATTCTAGATGTCTTTAAACACTTTTACATGTTTTTCAAAATATTTCACAATGTGAAAAATATTTTCCTGCTTTATTTATTACTGTTACTATTTTATTTTCAAGTATTACTCCTATTTTAAGACACAAATTTTGGAGCCACTTTATTGGCCAATGCAATGGAATACTTAAAAAATATTGTCTGGGTTATAAGCATTTTGTTTTATACCAAAAATGTCATAAATCCATTGTGTAAAAAAATACCAACAGGCATACATGTTTGTTAGAAAAATACCAACATATAAACATACATATTATATTCAGGTATAGACACATTAATGATTATTTCTACATTCACAAACTAGAAAGAAAGAAATATTTGGCAGTGTTTATTTTCCGACCAGTGGGATGGCAGACTATGCTCTTTTTTAGTTGTTTGCATTTCTAATCTTGTAAGTATGAATAAAAACAAAGGTCAATAAAAAAGGAAAGGACCTGGAATTCAGAATTTTGTGAGGTTAGAAATTCAGTTTTCCCTGTTACAATTTTTATAATTCCTTTTCAGGCAATTATGCTTACCCTTTTATTTGGCTATGACTTTATTTTTGTGGAGCGTGTAAAAGATATTTAATTTATTTCAACGAATCCCCTATGTTTGCCAATTCAGTTCTTCCAACTAATCCTCTATTACTGGTTACTTAACTTTTCTAATGAATGGCCTATTATCAGATATATAGCTATTTCATTCTCTCCTTGTCACAAACAGAAGGAAGCCTAAGAACTACAAAATCACCCTCGTAATGTACCACTATTGGACTTATCTGGGAAAAAAAAAAAAAAGGATGATTGTAAAATTTTCATTTTTTACCAAATCATCATTCCAGCCACATCACTGTGTGGCTGACTCTCCTCATCAAATGACTTTGGCCAAAATGTTTTCAGCCCTATCACCCATAATCCTGACGTTCGAGTTTCACGTTCACTTATAGGAGGATCATAGAGACCAGGATAAAAGAGCCAGAAGAAGGAAAGAATACGGAGCTATGTTGAGACGATTGTCACTTTAAAGCTGTCTGGGTTTCCTGAGAACATTCGGAGGTATGAAGGACTACTACCATCACAGAAAAGTCTCCACAACCTCATTCTCCTCCTCTCCCTCTCCTCTCACTTTCCAGACAACAGCCCAGAATAAACAGCCACCATTATGTCCCGACAGCCTGCAAACTTAGAACACCTTCTCCTCACTTTATTATGTTAAAATTTCTATATTCTAAATATCCTCCTTCATACTGCAGTGTCTGTTCTATCAATTATGAAGCTTTCAGCTGACGGTTACCCTGACTCAAACAGGCTCAAGAGATATGGAAACCGATTATTTCACTTAAGAAGACCCAGAAGTCAAACAGGCTTCCCAGAGTTCCTTGATTCTATGAAACAGCAGAGCCACCAGGAACTCAGATTTTTCTGTCTTCCCGCTCTTCAGCCTCCATGTACAAGCTTCATGTTCAGACAGCTGTTTGCATGGTTGGAAAGTGGCTGCCAACAGCAACCAAGAAAACGCACTTCCTTATTCACGACCAAGCAAAGACAGGAAGAAAGCTGCTCTCCCAACCACAAAATATAAGCCTTCCATCTAGTCTTGTTTGACCAATTTAAGATACACCTTCCACCCACAACCAAAAACAGTTGCCAGGAAAATGCCACGTGCTGATCGGCCCAGACTCAGAGTAACTAAACTTCACCCCCTACAGCTGGAAATGAGGCATCTGAATAAAATAAGGGTTCTCTTAGGAAAGGAGAAGGAAAGGCCTGCTGAGTAGATAACCCACAAGTCCAGTATACCCATGCCACAATTCCCTCCTACAATCCCTTCATTCCATATTGATTAAATTACCCAACTAGTTGCTACCTCTCCATCTCTCTGGGTTTTGTCACTGAATTATAGTATGGTGGTGAAGAGTTCCAAAATTCCAAGACCATGCTTCACGCCCACAGTTCTGCCTTTTTCTTCCTCTGCAGAGAAGCTTTATGAGCTTCAGGACATTATTTGATCTTTCTGTGCTTATCCCTACAGCTCTAAAACGGGATAGTCATAATCCCTACTTCATGGGGCTGTTATAGTAATTCCAAAAGACAGTCCATGAAGTACCTGTCACACAGTATGGCTTAGTAAATGTTAGTTTCTCTTATTAATATTAGTAAGTTAATTGAACCTTAAAAAGTGATTGATCTTTCCAGTGGTTCTGAAAGCATGGTCCCCACCATCAGTAAACATCAGTATCACCTGGGAAACTATTAAAAATACAAATGTTCAGGTTCCCCAGCAGACCAACTGAATCAGAAACTCTGGACATGGGGTCCAGCAATCTGGGATTTAACAAGCCTTTCAGGGATTCTGAGGCACACTCAAGTTTGGGAACCAAGGCTCTACCTCAACTCACCTCCAGTCAAACGGCACCAGTCACTATTCCAAGAAAATGCTTCAAAATCATTAGCCAAGATACTTTTCTCTTGTTCTTTCCTCTCCCCGGGATGTTCCCACTACATCCCTATGGTCAAAGCTCAACCCAAATGCTACTTCAAACCACTATCTCTTCTATCTGGGATGCTCTTTCCCTAAATCTTTGTAGGACTGGGTCCTTCTCATTTCCAAGATCTCAGATCAAATGACACCCCTTCCCAGAGACCTTCCCAAACCACTGAGTCTAACACAGCCTGAGTCTTTCTCTGTCAAATCACATTGTTTTATTCTTTCTTATCACAGCACTTACCACTATGTATATTTGTTATTTGTTTATTTATTTCCTGCCTCCATCCACTAACATATAAAAATTGCAAAGTCAGAGACCTGTTCCATTCACCATTATATAGATCCTTAGCACCTAGAATAGCCTTGAAAATGGTAGACACCCAATAAATATTTGTCGCATGAAGGAATAGATGAAAGGACAGTGAGCTTTTTGTAACACCAACATAAAGATCAACTGAGCTGTATCATGCTTCTCACATGATACAAATCATCACGTTATGATTCTAATTAGTAGACTCAGTCTTTATTCTGATGTCATAGAATGACAGCTCCAAGTAGTATAGAAGGCAAGAGGTCTCAGTTCTTCCCCCACCCCATTAGCAGATAGGAAGCCAGCCCTACAATTGTGTTCACTCTTATTTGTAAACTATTCAAGCCTTTCCCTATGGTCTTAGTGGTTTATTGCCTGACAACTCAGAAAGTTCTGCCTCCACATTGAGACCTATTTCCTGACATCCTGATGTTTCTGGAGATGGAGATCAATTTTCCAATTTCTACCTCTTGATAATTCCTTACGAATGTAATGTAAGTAATGAAGACAATCCTCAGCTTTCTCTTTTCAAGGAGAGTAACTCCAACTCTCTTCAACGCTCTTCCTAGGACACATTTTAAAATGCTGATCCTTTTCTGTGGAGACCTGTCCAGATTGTTTCCATTATTTATAAAATAAAGAAATTCAAACTGGGAGCAAGGATAAGAAGGATTCAGAACATTTCTTTCTCTTTAAATTAGAGGTGCTTGTGAGCTCTCTGCTGCAGTGACAAGACGTGAAAATATTCCCAACTAGGTGCAGCTCCCCACTTAGCCACTTAAGAGCTGCATACTTGGAACAAGTTGTTCAGCCTTTTTGATCCTCACTTTGATCCCTCTAAAATGGGAGTTGTTACTCAAGATTTTTGCAGCTATCATGTGAGAAAACATACATGAAAGTGAGTAAAATGTGAAGTGCTTTCCGAGCATAAGTCATTATTTAAAAGAAGAGTGCTTTTCATTGCTCTTTAAAAAGCCAGTAGATGCAAAGATTGTTATTGACTCTATTTTGTACAAAGAAAGAAAAGGTAGCAACTCTGGGAATACTAACTCATCCCCATTAGCTCTTTCCAGGTTCCACTTATGATAAAAGCAGTGCCCATGCACACAATCTCCTTTAGTTCATTGTCAAGACACTGCATGCTATTTGCTGACCTTCACTGGAAAGTAGTTGCATCTGATTTCCTGGGAAGAGTTCTTTCACAAATCAAGGGGAATCAGAATGAAGACTCTTAGTTGCAAACAGTAGACTCTTCAGTTAATAAAAGAGGTTCTTCTTCATGGTAAATGTAGTGGCCATAAGAACACACTACTACAGGGAGCACAATTGACCAATGGGCTCTGGACCAAAGGCTGGGCTCTGAAATCCATCACCTCTTCATGCTGAGGCCTGAGGCTCATCCCAGCCTCAGGCTCATCCCGGCCAATGACTGAGCTCCACGAGGATCCCTAGGCCTCCCCATTCCTGAAAGATCCAAGATGCAGGACTCCTCTATTGGTTGACTTTGGTTCAGGGTTGTGACCTCTTGCCAAACCGTCCCAGATTGAACACTCTTGCGCCCAACTTTCCGATCTGTTATTCCTACCTCTCCATTTAGGTTATACCTTCGCCAAGGGCTGACAGTCTTCCCCAGCACCCATCCCTTTTTCTTTCCTAAGTATTCCCCCTAATAAAATCCTTGGCATCTCTTACAGGTTATCCAGATAACTCTGGAAACAAAGCAAAGAAGAAAACATCCACTTTTTGAAGAACTTTTGCATCTACAATTACATCTAACTGCTATGAATACACAATAAATTACACAAAAGGGAAACTACAGTCCCAACTGTTTGGATAGGAAATCAGTTAAGTAACTTAGCCAAGATTAATTACTTTGGTATTTTAGTAACTTTCCCATTTCACAGTCTTCCATGCTCAGTCTTCAGGGGAAAAGAAAAAAAACAAAAACTTAGAATTTGCTTTCTCTTTTTATTATTATGTATCTGTTATGAACAACAGTAACACTTACAATTTATTAAGCAGGTGCTGTGTAAGTGCTTTGCATATAATCAATTTTTAATTTAACCCTCACAATAACTCAGAGAAGGAGGGGATATCCCCTTTTTACACGTAAGGAAGCAGCTTTAAGAAGTAATGTGCCCAAGGTCACTCGCCTACTTAACTAAAGGAGCCAGGACCAGCACCCTGACTCCTAATCTAGTGCAACTGACATTAATAATAATTATGTCACGGCTGGGCACAGTGGTTCACGCCTGTAATCCCAGTACTTTGGGAGGCCGAGGCAGACGGATCACCTGAAGTCAGGAGTTCGAGACCAGCCTGACCAACATGGTGAAACCCCTGTCTCTACTAAAAAATAATAACACAAAAATTAGCCAGACCCGGTGGCAGGCACCTGCAGTCCCAGCTACTTGAGAGGCTGAGGCAGGAGAATCACTTGAACCCAGGAGGCAGAGGTTGCAGTGAGTTGAGATCACGCCACTGTACTCCAGCATGGGCAACAGAGCGAGACTCCATCTCAAAATAATAATAATATTCAAATATGCAGAGCATTTTACTAAGCACTTCTACAGCCATTAGGAAATGGGAGGGGTGCCCACCAGTGACCCCCACCCCACACACACTCTTGTTTGGAATAAACTAGAGTTAGGGAAAGGAACAAGGCTGATAGGAACTGACAAGGCATAGGCAAAGATGAGGATGACTCATCTCCTCCCAACTGCTTTAACTCAGGTTGCAGAAAGGTCACTTGTGGCCATGTGTACTCCAAGGGCTCTTATTTTAAAGAAAACAAGAAAAGCACGTTTTTATTTAAGAGATTTCCAACAAATACTTTTCCAAATAATTCTTTTAAAATGATTAGGAGACAAAACTCGGCTCCCTACCACCTACCAGCCATACAATGGGGAAGAAAGCATTTGTCACCTAAGGTTCTCCCTGATCCATTTCTTGGCCACCTCCACAGTTTCCTGTCCCCTAATGCTCTGTTTCTCTTTCTGCTTCAAACCAGCAGCATCCATACTGTGCTGCCATGCTTTGGTCATGCAGCTTACTATCTGGTTCAACCTCCTCCCATTCCTCTGGCTAACTCTTCCTCATTCCTGAAGAACTCAACTCAGCCACCATATACTTCAGGAAGTCTTGCTCAGCACCCAAACTGAAAATACCCGGAAGACACCCTTCCTCTTCTTGCTCCCCACAAGCCCAATGTCTAGAGCATCTCAACATTTACCTTACTGTGTTGAGTTAATCTCACACTAGAGACAAACAGAATCATCTCCTTAAAACACCAACCACAGTACATCACTCTGCCCTACAGGAGGTTTCAGGAAGCATCTTCTGGCAGGCAAGAGAAGAGCCAGGCTCTGTGATGGGTATTCAAGGTCCTCAACGGCCTAGTCCTTGCCCTTCTCTCCAAACTGTCACTTTTGCCTTTGCTTACTGACTGTCATACCACTGTCCATGTTCGGATTCATTCACATGCCAAACCCCTTCACACCCAAAGATGTATTTATCTCCTCAGCTCTTAGCAGAGTTGTTCCTTTTAAATCTCCAGTCTTTGCTTGAATGCTGCCTTCTTAGAGATGCCCTCTAGTACCACCACAACTATCATTATTCCCTCTCACTGTTCCCTAATCCTATTATTTTACTTTTTGAGACTGGGTCTCACTATGTTGCCCAGGACTCAAACTCCTGGGCTCAAGCAATCCTCCCTCCTCAGCTTCCCAAGTAGCTGGGATGACAGAATCATCTCCTTAAAACACCAACCATACCACACCACTGTGCCCCACACCCAGCTCCCAGTCCTTTTCTTCATTGTGGTTTTGGAATTTTATAATTGATGGATTTGTTATTTAAATCTTTAATTTTGTAGGAAGCATATTCTTAAGTCCTCATGCTACTTGAGAGCAAGGATTCAGGCTTATTAAATTGTACCCCTCCAGGGGGCTTGGTGCTCTAACGTGTCCTCAAATTTGCTGAATAAATGAATGAAGAAGCAAAGTTGAGGCAAGACGTTCAAAGAGAGGGAGTCATAGAATGACAGATATTTGTAGAAATTAAATATTACTGTTAGTTCCCATAATGCTCTATGTTGAAGGAACTCTGAGTGTGTTATAAATATTAATTTGAGCTCTATTCACAGGAAGAACTCATTATCTCTGACTTGTAAGCAAAGAAAGTTAAGTCAAGTGAAGTGACTTTTCCAAAAGCAATATAATGAGCTAAATAGGGATCTTGGTCTTGACTCTGAATAAATCTATTTTATACCCTGTCTCATTCCCAGAGGATTTGAGGTGGCTTTGAAAGACACAGACAGTTACACAATTTAGAATGTCCACAAAAACAAAACAAGCCAGTTGCTCAGGAGAAGCACGACTATTCCTGGTACAAGGTCTGAAAGAAACTTCTCCCCTGGGTCCTCACAAAGGGTAGCAAACCACATCCTCAATCATCCTCCTGGACGTGCAGCAGTGGGGCTTGCAGGGTTGTTTGCTAGCATTCTGCAGTGTGGGCTGATGGCGCAAGGCCAAGGCTCAGATCTGTGGAGCAATTCTCCAAGGAGCCAAATCAAGACAGCCCAGGTGTGCAGTTCTCTGATGGTCTGTCTTAATCCAACAAGAACATCTGGAGATTCTGGAGGAATCATTTAACAGCACACTCTTCACGCTGGGCTCTATGAATTTTATTTCTCACACTAAAACCTCTAATAAGCATTAAGTAATGGTGAATTGAAAGGGACAAGCATCCGGAACACAGTCGATATTGCGGAACTATGGAGAGCTCCATATGATGTATCTGTCAGATGACCTGAAAAAGGCTATATTAGCTAGTGTGCAGGTTGGGTGCTATAACAAAGAGACCCCAAAATACAATGGCCTAGATATAACTAAAGTTTATTTCTCATGTTAATAGTTCAAGTGTAGGAGGGTCATCAAAGGCAAGTGGGCAGCTCTACTCCACAAGGTCATGTAAGGATCCAGGTTGGCAGTGTGCCTCTGCCATCTTCAACACGCAGCTTCCTCTGAATCCAAGGAAGCTTCTCTGGTTGTCACCATTTTAGAGCCAATAGAATTAAATACAGAGCATGAAAGGCCAATAGCTTCCTTATAAAAATGTGATCTTAAAGTTGCACACATCAATTCTGTTTGCATCCCACTGATCAAAATTTAGTGACATGGCCAGACCTAGCTGCAAGGAAGACTGTGAAATGAAATCTCTTACCTTGGTAGCCTCATATCCACCTATAACTTAAGGGTGTTATATTACTACCAGGAAGAACGGTAGAGTAGATAAGGGAGACCATAAGAATCTGTCATAGGGCATGAACAGACACTTCTCAAAAGAAGACATTTATGCAGCCAAAAAACACATGAAAAAATGCTCATCATCACTGGCCATCAGAGAAATGCAAATCAAAACCACAATGAGATACCATCTCACACCAGTAAGAATGGCCATCATTAAAAAGTCAGGAAACAACAGGTGTTGGAGAGGATGTGGAGAAATAGGAACACTTTTACACTGTTGGTGGGACTGTAAACTAGTTCAACCATTGTGGAAGTCAGTGTGGTGATTCCTCAGGGATCTTGAACTAGAAATACCATTTGACCCAGCCATCCCATTACTGGGTATATACCCAAAGGACTATAAATCATGCTGCTATAAAGACACATGCACACGTATGTTTGTTGTGGCACTATTCACAATAGCAAAGACTTGGAACCAACCCAAATGTCCAACAACGATAGACTGGATTAAGAAAATGTGGCACATATACACCATGGAATACTATGCAGCCATAAAAAAGGATGAGTTCATGTCCTTTGTAGGGACATGGATGAAACTGGAAAACATCATTCTCAGTAAACTATCGCAAGGACAAAAAACCAAACACCGCATGTTCTCACTCATAGGTGGGAACTGAACAATGAGAACTCATGGACACAGGAAGGGGAACATCACACTCCGGGAACTGTTGTGGGTTGGGGGGAGGGGGAGGGACAGCATTAGGAGATATACCTAATGCTAAATAACGAGTTAACAGGTGCAGCAAACCAACACGGCACATGGATACATATGTAACAAACCTGCACATTGTTTACATGTACCCTAAAACTTAAAGTATAGTAATAAAAAAAAAAAAAGAATCTGTCATAGGGAATTGACACCTATTTAAAGAGAATTCTCCCTAGAGAAAAGGCCAACCCACCCCTAGCCAAGGGAAGTAAAGGCAGACACCTATTACAGGTTCCAGTTTGCTACATTCACGTGTTATCGCCAGTACCAGACAATGAAGGATCAAGACCCCCAAGTCCTATGTCATATGCATGGCTATGCTCAATTTAGTGGGGAAAAATTTTACAGTTGTTTTCAAGTGCCAACAATGACTGTAAAAGAATCAGTAATACCCCCATATAATACCAGGTATTAAGAAATGCCAACTCCCTGTGAACACTCCAGATTGTTGCTAAATATATGAAGGTAAATTAATCAGGTAACAGATGAATAGGATTCTTAACTCTAGGCTGTGTAAATGCTGAAGGGCTTTTACCAAAATTCAGGAAATTTATCTTGGAATAGTTGATCTTAGGCCCTTCTTTCTGGCTGCCATTAGATGACAGCATCAGTTTGTCTATTGAGGCATTCTTAGTTTGAAACAAAAATCATGAGGTCACCACAGTGTTACTCTGTCAAGTAGGGTAGAGAGTATATGTTCATCTCATCCGAATGGGATTTTGCATTATCATCATGCACTTTTATAAAAATGGGGCATCAGGATACCTCACTTACACCATGGAAAATCATCTCTTCCCTCAAGGAACTGCTACTATCTCTGCTGACTTCCATGGTAATATTAAGGTTTAGATTCTATGTGAGCATTAGTCTACATAGGATATAGATTTTCTTCCCAAAACAATTTATGTCTGTGGACTGAAAATTTATGAAAAAGTCAATAAAAGCTACGACTCTTAGTTTGCTCTAATTCTCTCTACAAGGTGGCAAAGAATCTAATGGCCAACAGTGCATAAAGCTGGCATACTCCTCAGGTAATAGATTTGGTCTGAGAAATCCATATGTGCACTTTGTCAGAAGCAAACAGATACTTATTTTGACATCAGGTTGGCAAACATCCAAGTGTATAGTTTGGGAAAAGTAGGCGAGAAAAGTAGAGAGTTCATATTGAATATGAAGTGGACTACATACTATCAGTAGGCATGCTTTCAAGATCTAGAATGAAAAGCCAATGGCAACCCTGAGTAATTTTCCTTAAACATCAATCAGTCTCCTTCCAACTGTGGTCATCCCAAATGGGACGTCTTCATATGTATATATGTGTGTGCATATGCATGTGTATGTAGGTGTAAGGAATGATGCACCCAACAGAGCTAGGTTCTAGTCAGGCACAATTTGATAAGGGGAGACAGCAAGGAGAAATAACATCTATTGAGTATCCCTATGCATCAGAACAATACTACGTCATTTATCTTTGTTTTGTTTTGGGGTTTGGAAAGGGTTTTTTTGTTTTTTGTTTTTTAAGTTTTTCCCCAAAGCAACCTTCTACTCTATTATCCTGGTTTTCGTATTTACTTCTCATAAGAACCACGGGAGGCTGGGATTGTGATCACTGTATTAGAGATAAGGAACCTAAATCACAGCAACAGGAAATGACCTGCCCAAGGTCACGCAGTTCATGGAGAAACTGAGATTGAACTCAGTATGACTGCACAACGCATGCTCTTTCAAATACACCCCACTGCTGAGCTGCGATTCTGCTTACTCCCCACTTACTGTAGGCACCACAGTTTTGACTGTAAATGGTGCGTGGGTCTACCTAGTTCAGGTAGTGGTACCTGAAGGGACTTTAATTCTATGAGGGCTTTGCTAGAATTTAGCCTTCACGGGAATAAAGACTGGGTCAGTTTTATCTGCTACTATAAGATAGAACCTAAAATGGAGCATGCACTCTCCAAAAGATGTGTTTTCCAATAAATAAAGGAATGAATTAGCATGGTTGCTTCTTTATAACAAGGAGGCTATGCTATTTTCAGAGAATTTTCAGTGTCTCTACCTATAATTTTTTAGATCTCAGCTTGGATCTCTTTAATATAAAAGCCTTTCTGCAATGTGTTGCACAGAAATCCACAACTGTCCTTTTTATTATTATTGTTATTCCTGCTAAACTGTCCTATACTGAGCATCTACTATGTTCCTGGTATTGTTCTACGTACTTACATGCATTATCTCATTTAGTATCACAATAACCCTACAAAGGAGGTACTTATTTTATTCATGAGAAAGCTCAGGTTTTGAATGATTCAGCAACTTGACCAAATGTTTCATAGAAGTTGGCCCAAAATTGCCTAATTCCAAAAACCAGTGGCGGACCTAGCAAATGTGACATCTGAAACAGATCATTTTATGAAATGTTGCCTCTATACAATAAAATTATTTTTAATAATTACCATTGAATAATTATTTTCTTTATTCATTCTTTAGCTTTAAAACAATTAACAATTCAAAAGGATAAATTTCCATTTTAAGCATATTATGCAAAATAGAATATTTCAGATATGCACCAAAACTTGTACTTAACACACAAAAATATTACACCTCACAGTGAACACTCTGTCTCACTGTTTCAAATTACCAGCACAAATACAACCTCCAAATGGTCGTGCAGACTAACAGAATTGATGTAGCTTAGATTTTGCTTCTTTATCCTTATAATAACTGTGCTATCATTATTTATTTTCAATCTTCTGTTTAAACAACAGAATAGGTAGCACTACAGGTGTTAGAGACATAAAGCACATCTGAAACAACCATGAAAGATTCCAAAACATTATGAACTTACCCTCAAAACCAATGCATGTAGCTGAGTCCTTGTGTCCTGAGCACCAACTATATAACTAGGAGTTCTCCAAATTAACCTTCATATAGAAAACAATGGACATAAAAGGCTAAGATATAAAACTGTGCTAATATGAAGCTTGTATATTATTAACAGTTATCGTAGTAGTTAAAACTTAGAACAAGAAAAGATTTTCTCATGGAGTGTTTTATCATTGGCATTGAGATTTGCGAGCGCATGGTGATAATAAAAAGCAGACTGACTTTTAGTCTGTTTTATTATTATTTTTAAATCCTCCACAGACCACGCACCTCATCCTCACCGGCACCTCAGGCTGACCCCTCCATCAGCATCACCCCTGCCCTTGGTAAATCACTGCCAAGGGACGTTCTTGGTCTCCCTGTCCTGTTTGCTTTCACTATCTATGCCTTGAGCTCCTTTCTATGAGTCCTTAAACATGCGCAAATCTCAAAATGGAAGGAAAACTAATTTCTCTCCAACATTAAGCCCTATAAAGACCTTCCTGCTTTTAGAAAAAAAGAATAATTGCTGGCCTCAGCCATCTTGAAGATCCACCACAAAAAAAGCTGCCTCATTGTAGCAGCCGGAGTGAAAAATTGTCTGTTCTGCTGCCTAGTTGTTCCACGCCTTCTTACCTGTGAGTTACAAGCATAAACTAGAATGATCTGTAAAAGTAGCAAAATCATTACATTCACTGTGTATATAATGTAAAACAAAATCATCATTCATGTACTTTGCTAATGACTGTACAGTACCCCTGAATCCATCTGAAAATGTTGCTTAACGTAAAATATTAAATGGACCACTAATTCAAGGTAAGATGGAAAAATAGGAATAAAAAGGTATTTAGACTGATTTAGATTAATCAGGAAGATTTTGTGGGGAAAAATAGTTTTGCTTTAATTATGTTTACATATTATATGGTATCATATATCTATATCAAGTATGCTAGAGAAAATTCCTAGTGTTTATATGGTTTCGAGTATTATCTCGTAAATTAATGAGTTTATAAAATAAATATTATTTACACGGAGTCAGAATATTTTGTCATCTGTAACTCTTTCTTCTAATATGACTCACCTGAATTGCAGCCCAATTATATTATTAGTCTTCAGGGAAATTTAATCTCTTGACAATCTTCTTTACTAATCTTCATTAATCCCCACAGTAAACTGAGATTAGTTAATAGATCATTAACTTGCCTATTTTGAAAATGGCAATATTGAAACATGGTGATGGGGAGTCATGCCCTTGAGTGCCTCAGGGTGGGTGACAAGAAAGGAGGTGAGGGCGGATCCCTCAGACTTGCTGTCACCAACTAGGAATGGAGCTCAGGGAGGAGTCAGGAATCTCAGGTGTGAAAAGCACCTCCAAGCCCATCCAATACCATGTCCCCACCAGAGCCTTCAGCCTCCATCAGCAACACCTCTGAGAACAGTGAGCTTACCACCTCCTGAGTTGGATCATCCTACTTTTGGACATCTGTAACTAATTTTCTTTAATTCTTCCTTACGTCAAGCTAAACTCTGTTGCTTTACATCTTCTACTCATTGTCCCAAAAATAAACAGAACATGTCTATTCTTTCTTCCACCTGTGCTATCTACAAAAATATGAAGGCAGTTGATTGACCCATTTCTTTCAACTCTTCCTAGGGTGATTTAGTCTCAGATCTACTCACCACCCTAGCCACCAGCCTTGTCATAACTTGCCCATCAGGAGGGAAACTTTAGTGGTTAAAGGCGTATCTCCTATAAAACTGGACATCAGATGTCAGAGAATCTCTGCTCTAGATCTTCCCAGCCAAGCCAACTTGCAAATCATTTTCTAGCAACCAAAGTGATCCTGTGTAAGGTTACACTGATTTAGACCACGTACTGCAGAACATAAAATATAAAGTGGCTCTTCAGCCAGGGAAGAAGGAAGCTCTGGTCAGAGGCCACCACCTTATTAAAGAGAAGAGAAAGGTATTTTTCTCTAAAAATCATTTTGCATATCCATTTATTATAAGACATAAATATTGTATTTATGTATTATACAAGTGATGTGTATAAAAATTAAAATGAAAAAACACCCTGAATTTCATCAGCCAACATTTTTTTTATTTTCCTGTTTTTCCCACCAATTATTGCCCACGTGCATAAATATATTTACATTTTATAATCATAATATATATATAATTTTGGATTCAGCATGTTAAATCTAACATTATATTGTAAGTTTTATCCATCTTGTTTCATGGTCTTTACGTATCATAATGGATGTGTAATGTCTCTAATAAAAGACAGATAATAATTTACTTCATTATCTGTTATAAGGCTTTTAAAGTCATTTCCAAAATGTTCTTATCATAAACAGCAGTGCTACAAACTTCCTTATTCTCAAGAATAATTTTCTTGAAACAAAGTACCACTGACCTCATTTTACTGATTACTAATCAAAAAGGATAAGCATTTTTATGGCTCAAAAATACTGTGAAAATGAAAATTAGTTTTTAAATGGACCTGTTAGCCCTGTGAGGTCAGAATCTCTATCATTTACTGGGGTTCTACCACACACAGACTCTGTCCTGAGGGAATTAAGAGTTCAATTTAACACTTAGTGAAAACTAAGAGGAAAATATTGCTTTACCCATGTGGGAGACAAGAGGAAACAGGTTTACAGAAATGACATAATTTGTCTGAGGTCACTCAGCTAGAAATACTGAGAGATAGTATCATTAATTTAGGGTTGAGGATTTGAACTCAGGTTTTTTTTTTGTTTTAAGAGACAGGGTCTCACTCTGTCACCCAGGCTGGAGTGCAGTGGCATGATCATAGCTCACTGCAGACTTGAATTCCTGGTCTCAAGTGATTCTCCCACCTCAGCCTCCCAAGAAGATGGGACTCCAGGTGTGCACCATATACCTGGCTAATTTTTAAAATTTTTGTAGAGACGAGTTCTCGCTACACTGCCCAGGCTGATCTCCAACTCCTAGGCTCAAGTGATCCTCCCACCTCAGCCTCCCAAAGTGCTGGGATTACAGGCATGAGCCACCACGCTAGGCCTGAACCCAAGTCTTTCTGGCTTTAAAACCCACACTGTTAACCACTGTTCTAAACTGTCTTCCTGGGTGAACTGAATGCCACTCATCAGAAAATCCAGGAACGATAGAAACAACCATCAGTCCTGCAGCTGGAGAGGGAATAGCAGGACAAATACCTTGTACCTCACAGGAGTCAATAAAAAGTGATTAAACTGAAGAGGGTGGGAGTTCTGGCTCTTTGGACCTCTTTGGTCCCTTCCAACCTGAAGCTTCTCTCGTCCTTGCTTCTTGTATTTCCAATCTATAATTTAATAGGACTGTCTTTTTGGTAATTCTACATCCAGTAGGCAAGGTTTAAATCTGTTGTTTAGGAACTGAGATGCAGGATAGAAATGGAAAAGCCCAGGCAGAGACAGGAGATGTGCTGTCCAGGAGGAAACATCCCCCTCCTACCTGTAGGCTGACTTCTGCCTGCTTTCCTTCCCCACCAAATCCACTGGCTGACACAGGGTGCATTCAGATTGCAGGGGAAGAGGAGGCCGACGGATGAGGTGGGGACAGAGGGAAACGAAATGCCTGTGTGTTTGCTTAAACCCACATTAAACTAACCAGGTATGCAATGTCTTTGCATAACCCTCTTACTAATAAACACATGAGCAACTGGATTGCATCTGGAATTTTGCAAAATAAAATAGAGACAGTCCCTGCCCTCAAGGGACTCCTGGTCTGAATTCCACAAAAAAAAAAAAAAAAAAAAAAAAAATGCAAAATTGGGTTAGGGAGGAAAGCCTGGCCAGGTAGACAAGGTGATGACCAGAGGAGGTCACTTGGGAAAGAAAGTTTGGGAATCCCCAAACTTAAATTGGAACCCTAGCTCTGATTCCCATCAGTGAAATGAGACTAATTATAATCACCAGGCAAGATTGTGGTGAGTGAGCCTTAGGTAAAATAAGTATAGAGAAAGGGTTCTGTAAATTACGAGGAAATAATGTGAATATAAGCCAAAATAAGACTTGAGGATTAGAAGTGGAATTCCCATGAAGATGTCCTGTTTAGTCTGTGGACTGATAATCCTCATACCTTCCCTTACCTCCACTGTTAATTCTGTATTAATATTCATTGAGTATCTGCCTACTACCTGCCACCCACATGTACATGCATTAACTTTAATCCTCCCAAAAACTGCCAGGTAACCACCATAATTCTCAGTATACAGATAAGGAAACATGGCTGTGATGAAGATAATAGATTTGTAACTCATTTCGCTCATTTCATCATCTTTTCATAATTAGTCTGTTTTTTGCATTTTTTTACATATTTCTATGAGAATGTTGAGTTTGGGTATCAAGATCCCAGTCCAATTCAATAATTTACTTTATTTCAGTACTTCATTGGTTCAACCAATATTTACCAAGTACCTAATCAGGTGCTAGGGATGGTGCTAGGTGCAGCAGGTATCATGTTATGCAGAAAAGAGAAGGTCTTTGCTCTTTCAGAGCTCACATTCTAGATGGAGGAGACAGACAATAAATGAAGAAACAAATACATCAACATGATACTATCAGGGAGTGACAGGTACGATGAAGAAAATTTAAATGAATATTTGAATGATGACTAAGAATGAAGTTGTC
Source organism: Symphalangus syndactylus (assembly GCF_028878055.3). Taxonomy (NCBI): domain Eukaryota; kingdom Metazoa; phylum Chordata; class Mammalia; order Primates; family Hylobatidae; genus Symphalangus; species Symphalangus syndactylus. Next base: position 36,341,087 of record NC_072425.2, on the reverse strand, counting down.
ATTTCCCTTATTAAAAAGTTTATATTTCCCTCAACAAAACTTAAAATGGAGTGTATATGATGCCATTCATCTCAGTTCTTCTGCTAAAGACAAATGATCCAAGGGCCAAGGTAAATGCTTCCTGTTACTGAGATAGAGTGACATGTTACTGAAAAGGAATTATGCACATCAGAAGTGTGCAATTGCATCCCACAATCCTCTTTAAGACATTCTTAAGTCATTTGCGCCTCCTCTCAGGTGGACCACCAGCCTGAGGCTATGGAGTAAAATGGAGACAATTCGTAAAGTGTTCCTGTCTCCAAGTTCTATAGCTGCAGTGTGGTTAAATCCCACATCGCTGAGTATGATAGGGTCTAGAACCTATATGTTTCATATAAGGAACACAGCCATGTAGGTAGCATTACTGTCAGAAATAAAACTAGGGGCAGTCTAAGCCAGTATGAGAGGGAGACAAGTATCATGCAAGATCATCTTGGGGAAGTGTCCTACAAAACTCATACCAATTCTTGGCTAAGTCTTCTTGGTTTATTACCACTGAAAATTTGTTTAGTTTGGTTGATTATGCTGTGAAGCATAATATGTACTACAATTTTCTGTGGCTTTCTAACGATAAAGTTAAATTCCAAAATATCAAGTGTAGCTCCTAGGCTATGACATATGCAAATCTTCCTGATATGTTGCCAACAGAATGCCTAAGATAATGTGATTAGTGTCTTTGAAGAGAATAATTCAACTTATTTTTCTTTAAAAAAAAGTACTCTCAATAAATAACCCTCCCTGACAGTTTACTACTCCTTAGGTGGGGAAGTAAAATAGCAAGAGCAGAGTCTTTGGAGCTTAGGAAATCTAGGTTGAGGCATATCTCTGCTATTTGCTGGGTGAGTCATCTTCTATAAGCTACTTATCTTCTTTGAGACTCTGTTTCCTCATCTATAAAATGGGGATAAGAATGCCCATCAAGCAGCATTTTTGTGAAGATTAAATAAAGGAATGGGCATTCACATATATCATAAAAAACAAAACCCTGCCCGGGCACAGTGGCTCAACCCTGTAATTCTAGCACCTTGGGAGGCTGAGGCAGGTGGATTGCTTGAGGATAGGAGTTCAAGACCAACCTGACCAACATGGTGAAACCCCACCTCTACTAAAAATACAAAATTAGCTTGGCATGACAGCACACACCTGTACTCCCTGCTACTCAGGAGGCTGAAGCAGGAGAATCACTTGAACCTTGGAGGCGGAGGTTGCAGTGAGCTAAGTTCGTGCCACTGCACTCCAGCCTGGGCAACAGAGCGAGACTCCATCTCAAAACAAACAAACAAAGCAAAACTCCATCTAACTGGTTATGGTTACTACAGGGGAGCCCTGCTGCAGCCAGGATAAGGTAAGTGGGAATCAGAGAGCCTCCACAACTCTCTGTAAATTTTTTTTCAACCTGAAAAAGTAGGTTATTTAGGCCTTCTAGCAGGAAACAGAGTGAAGTCTCTGAGCTCTGCTATGTTGAGTCTCTCAACTGTAAGTTAGCTGCTATGTGAATCATCATAAGCACTGAGCAAATATTTCCACTCATCTACTCATTCATTTTTTTCCATCCATCATTATATATTCATACACTCATTCAATAAGTCTACTCTGAGCCTAATACTCTACCAGGAACAGTTCAAGGGTTGGGTCCACAGTTTAATAGGGGAGGCACACAAGTAACTAGGTGATTGCAGTATTGTGTACTGTGACTAGGTCAGTAACAGCAACGGCAATGATAATGACAAGAGTTAACTCTGCTGGCCAGGGTCCTGGCTATAACAGCAGATACTGACTCTGGATGATTTAAGCAGAAAAAAAAAAAAATTATTGGGGAAAAATACGTTCACAGAACTGCTAGGAAGCTTGGAGAACCAGACGGAGAAAATGAGCAGAAACTAAGAGTCCACACAGCTGGACCACAGCCAAAATCTCACCACAGGGAAGATCTGGTGAGGACACTGTGGCTGGCCCTTCTTTTGTGGCTGCTCCGGAAGACAGGCTGTCCTTGCTGCTGCCAAATCCAACAGAACAAACCCCTCCAGGGTGCAGCGAGATGCGAAACGAACTCACTGAGGCAGGGGAATCTGATGAGCAAAATCCACTTTTCGGTGCAGAGAAAAAGCAGCATCTGGCCTTTCAGCTTTGATGGTGGAAGAAAGTGTGACTGCCTTCCAGGACTCAGCCTCCAAATATCAGGATGGGTTTCTGGTGCCAGGCAGCCAAAGGTTTAGTGAATGCCTCCCATGTGCCAGACAATGCACTAAACAACTTGCCTACACTATCTCATGTGACCCTCACAGTAGTCTTCAAAGATGGATCTGTTGCTACCTAACTTTGCTGAAAAACTGAGACTTGGCTAAAGGAAGAAACTTGCACAAGTTTGTACAGCTAGTAAGTGGCAAAGCCCTGACTGATGCAGTTTTTGATAACTGAACTGCACTACACTACAAGAAGGAAAGAAATGCAAAGATCCTCAAGAGCATAGGCAAGAAGGCCCTGGATCAGACAGGGAGTGAAAGAAGACCCCTCGGACCCATGAGATGGAACTGATGAAGAGCTGGTTAGATATTGCAGGGCAGTGTATGGGAATCGAGAGTAGGGGCCCTGGGGCTTAGGAAATCCCAAAGAGATGAAACAACAAACATATGAAGCGAGAAAGTGGCATGAAACTAACTCAGATTTCTTATGACCAAAGGTCTTTTGTTCATGCAATACAGTTGGAGAAAGGAATGCAAAAAGAGAGGGTGTGAATGGGAACTACAGTGCTCCAACCTCAGGCACATGTTTGTCCCTGGAATAGAATCCCAGAAGAGATTCCACAGCATTTCAAATTATAACGATTGCCCATATCTCATCTCAGGCATCAGAGAGTGACACTGGCATTATTTAATTAATTTGTCTTCACTGAAAAAGTAGACAGAATGAAGTAAGCAGAACATCCTGATAACTTTCAGCACCATCCTCCCGGGCCAATCCCATCCTCCTACCCCCTAGAATCTACAGAGTAGGGAGTTTTCCAGGAGCGACAGGAATTCCAAAGAGAGAGTGCTCCATTTATAATCCTAAGTACTGGATGATGAGCCAAGTGTTTACTGAGAGTAATCAGTGATCACTTCTTGATAAGTCTGGCTAAGGTCAGGATTCACTGAGACCTTCCCCCAGGCAAGATCAGCTAGGAGCCTGCTGACAGGATCCTTGTTCACTTAGCCTAGGCCATTGCACCAAAATCTCAGTCCTCGTTAGCGCTGGTGTCCACTCGGTGGGCAGGTATGGCTAGGTCAAGAGCACTTTGTCAGATTAAATTTTCAAGTGCTTCACTTTTTTCTAAAGATAAACATGTATGTTTTTAATTTCATGTAGAGTTGTATATTAACAACTGTGAAATGTCCCGAAAACCCCATTCTTTCCTTCTATTTAGCATCAAGACACATACACATTCATCCCAAGTTTTAGCAGAACATACAGCCACTCCACCAGAAACACATTTTACAGACTCCCTGGCAGCTAAGTGTGCCTAGGTAACTAAGTTTTCTCCATTGTAGGCAGGTAATAAGTGACAACCTCTAGTTACTTTCTTCAGAGTAAATTGCTTGCCTTCCATTCATTCTCTTTCTTCCTTAACCAACAGCTGGAACATGTATATGATATTAACTAGTCAGTGACTATGCAGATGAGGAGAACATTCTGGAAGATGGTGGAACATCAATAGAGAAGGAACCTGGGTCCCAGAATGACTTCAAGGAGCTATCCACCTCTCTTGTACCATTTATCTACCATGAGACTGTTACTTAACAGTAATTCAAATATGCTAATTTTATTTAATCCACTGTGTATTTGGGTTACTGTGTAGCAGCTTAGCTTTTCCCTAACTATATAGGATTGATCTGAGGGTAATGACAGAAAGTAGGTGTTTTTTGAAGACAGACTTAGGTTCCAATACCAGCTTTCCCACCAACTAATCATCTACAGTCAGCTAGCCACTCTGGGTCTCATTTTTTCTCACATGAAAAAAGGCTAAATAATAAGAAATTTTAAGGCTGTTAAAATGATTATAAATAATGAACCTAATACAGTGCTGGTATACAAAAGTGCTAAAATTGCTTTTTTTTTTTTTTTTTAAAGAGACAGGGCCTCACTCTGTCATCCAGGCTGGAGTGCAGTAGTGTGATCATGGTTCACTGCAGCCTGGAACTCTTGGGTTCAAGTGATCCTCCCACCTCAGGCACCCAAGTAGCTGGAACTACAGGCACATGCCACCATGCTGGCCTAATTTTTAAATTTTTCCTAGAGAGGGGGTCTAACTATGTTGCCCAGGCTGATCTTAAACTCCTGGCCTCAAGCGATCCTTCTGCCTCAGCCTCCTAAACTGCTGGGATAACAAGGGTAAGCCATCATTCCTAGACTACTGCAAATAGCACAGTGCCCTGTGGCATCCAACTTGGAACCCTTGAACTATGTTAGAATTCTCAGGCTCCAATAGCCTATGAACAGTGATACAGTTTGGATCTGTGTCCCCACCCAAATCTCATGTCAAATTGTAATTCTCAGTGTTGTATGGAGGTGGGGCCTGGTGGGAGATAATTAGATCATGGGGGTGGATTTCTCCTTTGGTACTGTCCTCATGATAGTGAGGGACTTCTCATGAGATATGGTTGTTTAAAAGTGTATAGCACCTCTCCTCTCCTCTTGCTCCTGGCTCCAGCCATGTAAGATGAGTCTGCTTCCCCTTTGCCTTCAGCCTGATTCTAAGTTGGCTCAGGCCTCCCCAGAAGATAAGCAGATGCCAGCATCATGCTTCCTGTGCTGCCTGCAGAATCATAAGCCAATTAAACCTCTTTTCTTTATAAATTACCCAGTCTTGGGTATTTCTTTATAGCAATTTGAGAACAGACTAATACAGAAAATTGGTAATGAGGGGTGAGGCATTGCTATAAAGATATCTGAAAATGTGCAAGCAGCTTTGGAACTGGGTAACAGGCAGAGGGTGAAAGAGTATGGAAGGCTCAGAAGAAGACAGGAAGACAAGGGAAACTTGTCTTTGGAACTTCCTACAGACTTTAAATTGTCACCAAAATGCTGAGAGTGATATGGACAATGAAGTCCAGGCTGAGGAGGTCTCAGATAGAAATGAGGAACTTATTGGGAACTGGAGCAAAGGTTGCTTTTGTTATGCATTAGCAAAGAGGTTGGCTGCATTGTGCCACTGCTCCAGGGATCTGTGGAACTTTGAACTTGAGAGTGATGATTTAGGGTATCTGGTAGGAGAAATTTCTAAGCAGCAAAGTGTTCAAGATGTGGCCTGGCTGCTTCTAACAACCTATGCTTTCATGTGTGAGCAAAGAAATGACCCCAAATTGGAACTTATATATAAAAGAGAAGTAGAGCATAAAAGTTTGGAAAATTTGCAGCCTGGCCATATGGTAGAAGAGAAAAGTCCATTTTCAGAGGAGGAATGCAAGCAGGCTGTAAAAATTTGCATAAATAAAAAAGAGCCAAGTGCTAATATCCAAAACGATGGGGAAAAGGCCTCAAAAGCATTACAGGAAAAACTTTGTGGCAGACCCTCCCCTCACAGGCCTGGAGGCTTAGGAGGACTGAATGGTTTCCTGGGCCAGGCCCAGGGCCCTGCTGCCCTGTCCAGCCTTGGGACATTGCTGCCTGCATTCTAGCTACTCCAGCACCAGCTGTGGCTAAAAGGGGCCCAGGTACAATTTGGGCTACTGCTTCAGAGAGTGCAAGCCATGAGCCTTGGCAGCTTTCATGTGGTTTTAAGTCTGCGGGTGCACAGAATGCAAAGTTGAGGGTTGGGATCCTTCACCTAGATTTCAGAGAATGTGTAGAAAAGCCTGGATGTCCAAGCAGAAGCCTGCTGCAGGGGTGGAGCCCTCATGGAAAACCTCTACTAGGGCAGTGCAGAAGGGAAATGTGGAATTTGAACCCCCACACAGTCTCTACTGGGGCACTGCCTAGTGGAACTTTGAGAAGAGGGCCACCATCCCTCAGACCCCAGAATGGTAGATCCACTGACAGCTTGCACCCTGAACCTGAAAAAGCTGCAGGCTCTCAACACCAGCCCTTGAGAGCAGCTGCAGGGGCTGAACCCTGAAAAGCCACAGGGTTGGAGCTGCCCAAGGCCTTGGGAGCCCACCCGTTGCATCAGTGTGCCCTGGATGTGAGGCATGGAGTCAAATGAGATTATTTTGTAGCTTTATGATTTAATGACTGCCCTGCTGGGTTTTGAACTTGCATGGGGCCAGTAGCCCCTTTCTTTTGGCCAACTTCTCCCTTTTGTAATGGAAGTATTTACCCAGTGCCTACAACCCCATTATATCTCAAAAGTAACTAACATGCTTTTGATTTTACAGGCTCATAGGCAGAAGAGAATAGCCTTGTCTCAGAGGAGACTTTGGACTGTGGACTTTTGAGTTAATCCTGGAATGAGTGAAGACTTTCAGGGACTGTTGAGAAGGGATGATTGTATTTTTCAATGTGAGAAGGCCATGAGATTTTGGAGAGGCTGAGGCAGAATGATAAGGTTTGGATCTGTGTCCCTGCCCAAATCTCACGTCAAATTGTAATTCTCAATATTGGAGGTGGGGCCTGGTAGAAGGTGATTGGCTCATGGGGGCAGATTTCCCCTTTGGTACTGTCCTCATGAGAGTGAGTAAGTTCTCATGAGATCTAATTGTTTAAAAGTGTGAAGCACCCCCCAGCAACCTTTTGCTCCTGCGATAACTATGTAAGATAAGCCTGCTTCCCCTTCACCTTCAGCCGTGATTGTAAGTTTCCTCAGGCCTCCCCAGAAGCTGAGCAGATGGCCAGCTGCATGCTTCCTGTGCAGCCTGCAGAACTGTGAGCCAATTAAGCCTCTTTTCCTTATACATTATCCAGTCTGATATTTCTTTATAGCAATGTGAGAAAGACTAATATAGAGTCAAGTTCATCTGATGAAACATGATATGAACTCAATCAGCTGACACAAATTTCACTAAGCTTTTGAATAGCCTTTCAATTTGATGTTTGCCTCTCTGCAAATAGAATGTGAGGGGCACCTCCCAACCTGAGAAGAAGATGGGTCTCAGCCTACTGTGCCCCTGAGGGTGCAAGCACTGCGCTGCAGTCCATGTTTTAGTCAGGAACTGCTCCTTTCACTTCTGTGGTGTGACTGACGCCAGTTCACCAGATATGGCTGTCTAGATCTTGTTTAGGTGACAAACTTGGTTCCGATAAGAGGTCACATGGAAGCACTTTATCATTAGTTCTATTGCCCGCTTACATTTTTGCCAAGAATTTTCCATACTTGCAGCCAGGAGGCAGCAGTCACACCCTACGATACTAGCAGCACACCCAGGCCAATTTGTCCATTCTATTCATGAAACTCAAAGCTCTGAACCCTGTCAGTGATGATGAGAAGTGTACATTCTCAGTTCTGGAGAGTCCTTCAAATATCCTTGTATCATCTGAAGCATGGGCAGTGAAAAATCCTCTTGTGGGCTTTTTTCCCCCTCACCCCCGCCCCCCACCCCCCAAGAGAGGCAACTGACTCTTCCATCTGGAGTCCTATGTCTATCGGTTAGAAAAAATTTTCTTCAGCACATAAATTCCAAGTAACAACCAGACTAAAACTAGATTTTTCCTTAGACCTCAGAGAAGCCAGTTGCTTCTGCTCACATAAGAGGTTGGATATAAGAGTTCATTGTTTGCATTGGTACTCCAGAGTGAATTTACGCTGCATACATGGTCAACATTTTAAGTCAAACTTCCTCATGCTCATGGCTAGAAAATTTACACATAAAAAGACCCCTAATTCCAGCTTGTGCAAAGGTCTTTCATGGAACTGTACAGGGCAGGTGGGAGGACTTCATGCTGACAGTAGAAGTTAGCTCTAGGCACTTCCCAAGGTCACCTGGTGAGTCAATGGTAAAACCATGGTCTCACAGCTCTCCAACCAAAGTGCCCAGCATGCAAGGCATGGCTGCTACTCCGGATGATAGGCCATCTGTCATGTTTCTCCTTGGCTTATCCATTTTCAAGGGCCAAAACCATGACAGCATTCATACCAACACCTCATTGATGGTGGCAAGCACCCCACAAGGTCTTCCATGCAAAGGGTGAGAAATGTCAGCTCCCATGAAAGGAGAAACTGCACAAAACCCAACTACACAGAATCATGTGTGCCATGAGGTCAGAGGCCAGGAAGGTGTGCATTCTCTGTGGAATGTCTGAACTTGCCAGATCTCGGAGAAGTTGGACTTCTCCCAAGGAGAGTTTTGCCCCAACTCTTGATAACTGTCAGCATGTCTCATAAAAACAGCAACTCCCAAGACAGAGATGCCAAGCAGCTGGGAACAATTAAGAATAAAACTTGAGCTGCTGAATAAAGCTGGAGACTGGGTGATTCTTATTCTCTGAACTACCACCTGCAAACTTTGAGAATGGAGCATCATTTATTGTGGGCCTGCTCTGGGCCCACCTCTTAGCAAACTTGATTTTATGGAGGGAGCACAACGTAGTGCAAGGTCTCTCAATCGAGACACTATTGACGTTTTGGACCTAATGAATACTTGTTGTTGGAGCCTGTCCTGTGCATTGTCAGATACCTAGCAGCATCCCTAGCCTCTGCTCTCTAAATGCCAGTAGCACCTCCTCCTGACAGTTACAATAAAAATTGTCTCCAAACATTGTCAAATGTCCCCTGGGAGGCAAAATCGTCCTCAGGTGAGAACCACTACTGAAGTGGCTAAAAGTACAGACTCTGAAGTCAAACAGCCAGAGTTCAAATCCTGACTACCCATTTATCAAGTGACCTTACATTAACTTCTCTGTTCCTTTGTGGTCTTAACTGAAAATATAGTTAATGTTAATACCCACTCATAGGGTGGTTTTCAGGATTAAATGAGACATCACTCATGAAGCACATAGAATCGAGACTGGCATATGGAGAGCCCATGTTCAGATACATATTATCATCCTCATTTTTCAGAAAGGGAAAGTGACAGTTCAGAGAAGGGAGTAACAGATCCCCAGCTAGGATGCGACCGTAAGTCTTTATAATTCCTAATGAGTTCAGCAGCCATTGAGTGAGCTGCTGTCACGCATCAGGCCCTGCTTTGAGCTCTGTGGCTAAAGAGGAAACAAGAGACAATCCCTGTGCTTAAGGAACTCCAAATCCAGCGAAGGAGGCAGCCATGTGGCCTGGTTTCAGTAATGCCTATTGCAAGCTATAATAGGAAGAAGCCAGGTTCTATGTGTGCAGAGATGAGGTCTCTGCCCTAGCCCACATCCTGGGGCAGAAGACACCCAAATGAGGTCCTGAAAGACTCCAAAGCTCTTTCCACTTCACCACACTGCTTATTTCAACAGACAAATGACAGACAGCTTTCAGCAATGACTGCACAAGTGCCCCGATACGTGAGGTCTGCAATAAGTCTAAGCAGGGACACCAGCCTCCAAGTATTGGTGGAAAGGAAAGAAATCACAGAGTTTCATGGAGACTGAGTCAGATCTCCTCATTCAGAAGCACATGACGGGTGGGTGGGTAGCTGTCCCGTGCCTGGAGTCAATGCATTCTTCAGCAGTGTGGTGAGAGAGTTAGCACAGCCAGATCACCAGCACTGGGCTCTTTGCTAAATTTCAAAGACAATTAAACCTTACTCAGCATGAATAGGCAGTGATAATGAATAACTAAAGCCCAGTGGCCGCAACAGCAGGCCCTTTTCCTTAAAGAAGCCGATGGCGTAAGAAGGGACAATGATCCTAAAGGAGAGACAAAAGGGTTTCACAAGCAGAGATATTTTAATAGCCCTATATTTCACTTAACAAGCTGAATGCTGAAGGCACACATTCATATTTCCACTGGTTGTGTTAAACACCTGCATCATAGCTATGTCATCCTGCACCTGTACAGAACCCCAATCGTTTGGACCTGTCCTGTATGACAGGCCCGGGCCCCTGCCAAGAAGGTGGCAAGCGGCAAATCCCATGGCGGTTCTTTGGGAATGACATGCACTGCCACCTCTTTTCATCAATCTCAGATAGGGAAGAAGACCCCATAGGCTGATGCTGTTCAAACTGTGGCCCTTCAAAATGCAAATACTTGGGCTCCACTCCAGATCTACTGCATCAGTCTTAGGGGGTAAGAATCTATGTTTTAACAAGCTCTGCACATGAATCTTATGTTAACATTTAAGTGCCACCCCCAAAGGCTATCTTTCCTTTGCTATCCTTTTCATTAACCTTGCTACTAGATGCTCTGTGTACACTGGAGAACAAACTTGACATGATTTTTCCTCTTAAAGAATTTAAATTCTCCCCTGGGGAACAATGAGAGTTGGTGGCCATGTTTGATGAGAAACCCACGAGGGAGTTACTCTTACTCCTAACAGATACACAAGTTGAGTGATACCACATCATAAATGTGAGCAGAGCAAATATATGGCAGGCTTTGGAATGACACTGGCTGAAAAAAATGACAGAAACAATAAATGAGAACTAAAATCCCTGCTCTGCATTTTTATAGCCCCCTTGCTGACCCTGCCCTTGCACTCTGCACTCAGTTGCTTATTTTACATTTCGATTTCTCCTACCAGGAGTCTGAGTCCCTTGAGACAGGGCCAGGCCCCAGCATGGTGCCTGGAATTCACTCAATATTTGCCAAATGAGTAAAGAAAGAGATAAACCCCAGCTAGCCTAGGAGGTTGTCCAATGCCCTCAGTGTCCTAAGAACCCATTCAACAGTCCACAGCCTACCCCTGGGCTAGGAAAGGACTCCCCTACCCTTCAATAACATGCTTGTCAGCAAAAATTCTGCCAGCAGGACACTAAAGGTTTAGAAGAGCCTCTTTCAGGGAAGTCACATCTTTCTAGAAGCACCTCCCTATATGTTGGAGGACAGCAGGAGAGGCTGAGAAGAACGAACAGAAGAGACGGGAAAACGCTGTCCCCTACACAACCTGCCTGGAAAACAGAAGCATTAACCAGCTGACACTAACAACGAGCAGCTCAGATCTCCAGTTGAAACTTCACTCTACTGGAAAGCCTTAAGCAAGCTGATGGTGGCAGGTTTTTGCCTCATTTAGACATTTGATGGACTTAAGCCAGACTGTGCTCTTACTTGGGAAGGAGAAGATTCAAACATGAAAACACAGTCTTCATGCTGAAATTACATTATGCAAAACAAGGTCAAAATAGGGATTTCATATTACTTTTCAGCTCTCAAGTAATAAGAACCCCCACTGAACACATATATTTACTGTTGGGGCTTTGTTCATGTACCTTCTTTTTATAAGAATGTGACATATGAAAGTGGGAGCTTTGAGATACGAGAGTAAAGACAGTTTAGGGCTGCAGGACGACTCTGAGAGAAGATAACTTGGAAAGAGCTGACAAGGCCTCCCTGGCTGAGGCCACCAGTGTGCAGCTGCTGACAAAGGAGTCTCCCTGCTTTGTGTCTTGCGCTCTGGTAGGATTCTCCTCTGGCTTACAGAGTAGACTAGAAACTGGTGCCAGCCTTACTCATGGGTTGGGTGTGATGAGAGGACTTGAGTGCTCATTCTTACCCTCAGTGCACGGAGCTTCTAAAATGAAGCATAAGTGAAAGGCTTAGGGTCTCCCTCAACATGTGCAGAAGGGAGGGAGAGAAAAGGCAGGAAGGGTCCCTCAGCCCAATCCCCCAGTACAGGAACCCCTGGGCTAATCTACTTAGTACAGGAACCCCTGGGCTGAGCCCACAGCAGGGCTGCTCAGGGCAACTCTGAGAATCATGGGGCCAAGCTGGAGATGCAGAAAGCCCCAGGCAGCTCCTCTAGAAGGGGCCTCCAGCTCTGGGGACTTGGGTCTCTAACGGGGGCCTGCAGGCCTCCTGGGCCCAGAGCAGGTGCATGAGACCCTCCTGCCTACCCAACACCAGTCTCCACAGGGTTTCTCCTTATGAAATGGTTATAATAGTTTCCACCTCACAATGCTGTAGAAAGACTAAAGGTGCTCAGCACAGAGCCCACAGCATATGATAAGCACTGACTTCAGGGATGTTTTTTAAATGACGAACACAGCTCTGGTGCACTGCGATGAGGAGGGAGGCCCTTGGCTCACATGACAACACTTGGGGACCTGGCTCATCTACCACCCCAGGAGGTGTCCGGCCCCTGGTCTCTGCTGCATGGATGCTGGCTACGTTGTGCACATTTAGAATGAGGCTTGATTTTGAACAAAGTAGGCCCTTAGGAGGTGTGTGCTACTACTTCCTTTACAAATAAATGGTGCCTGAGCCTCCTAAAGCCAGAAACGTGGGATTGGAGAATGACCAAGCAAAGCAGCTCAGTCATAGTGTTTCCAAACAGATTTCATAACAAGATTATGCCTAAGGTTTAAGCCTGGCAACTGCAGGCCTATTCTTCAGATTGTGAAACCAATATTCAAATAGCTGATGAGGTGGATTCCCAATCGAATGACACAAGGTTCCACTGAAGATGCCGACCACAGATATGTCATGGACATTTCATTATGTTTCACTCAACAGAAAGGCATGGACCATTTAAGATAACACTGCTTACAGAGCACAAATTCCAAGTGCCTGGGACACAGTAGACACTCAATAAATATTTGTTAAACAAATGGATGAAAAGAAAGTTACCACTGGACTTTCCAAAGTGAATGAGAAAGAACTACAAGATAAAGGCTCAGGATTTATCTAGTTAGCCCAGTCCTTTCATTCTGCAGGTGTGAAAAGTGACACTCAGAGAGGCAAAGTCATATTCCTGAAGACTTGGTACTTGCTATGGGTTGAACTGTGCCCTGCCAAAATTCATATATTGAAGTCCCAACCCCCAGCAACCCAGGATGAGATGTTATTTGGAGATAGTCTTCACAGAGGTAATGAAGTTAGAATGTGGTCATTAGGGTGGACCCTAATCCAATATGAAAAGTATCTTTACAAAAAGGGGAAATTTGGAGACAGATGCATGGGTAGAACACCATGAGCAGGGCCGGGGCAGTGGCGCACACCTGTAATCCCAGCACTTTGGGAGGCAGAGGTGGGTGGATCACAAGGTCAGGAGTTCAAGGCCAGCCTGACCAACATGGTGAAACCCCGTCTCTACTAAAAATACAAAAAAATTAGCTGGGCATGGTGGTGCATGCCTGTAATCCCAGCTACTCAGGAGGCTGAGGCAGGAGAATCGTTTGAACCTAGGAGCCGGAGGTTGCAGTGAGCTAAGATCGTGCCATTGCACTCCAGCCTGGGCAACAGAGCGAGACTCCATCTCAAAAAAAAAAAAAAAAAAAAAGAACACCATGTGCAAATGAAGGAAGAGATAAATCCAGATGATGCTTCTACAGGCCAAGGACCATCCAAAGTTGCCAGCCACCCACCAGAACCTAGACTAGAAGCAGGGAACACATCCTCTCAGAGACTCTAGAAAGAACCAACCTCACCAATCTTTTGATCTCAGACTCCTAGTCTCCAGCAATGCGAGACAATAAATGTCTCTCATTTAAGCCACCCAGTTTGTGGGAATTTGTTACAGCAGCCTCTGGATGCGAATACATCACTCCCTCTGCTACATACCCAATAGCTCTGAAGAGGACGCCATTTCAGTTGACTTTTAATGGGAAAGCCTAATACTAGACCACTTACAGGATGGTCAGAAGGTCAAATGAATTACAGGCTAGGGGATTTGATGATTCATTTTTTGGACTCATCTTTACTGCACGCACATAAAGTGCCACCATATGCATGTCTCCGTCCCTGCCATTGGTGAGTGCACATGTGAGCCACAGACTCAATAGCAAGCATCCTAAATATGGCACTGTAGCAGCTCAGAGAACTCTACAAGCAGCCATGTGGGAGCCCATACTCTGGGAGAGTCAGGAAAGATTTCACAGAAAATGGAACATTTGGGAGGGTCTTAAGAGAGGATGAGGAGTTTCCCAAGCAGAAAAGGTGGATGAGGACATTCTGAGAAACCAAAACCCCATATGTGAAAGTCTAGAGTTGCCCTGACATAGGCACCCTAAGGGGACATGGGACTCATGGATTGAGAGGAGGCAGGAGAGGCTGTGAAGGGCTGAGTTTGTTACAGGTTATAGTCCTGTGTGCACAGGTAACATGGGCAATGGGGTGATTTGGTCATGATCATTCTGAAGAGGGTGGTCTAGAGGAGAGAGCCTAGGGGCCAGGATATCAAGCAGCGAGAGGCTCTTGTCACCATCCTGGTGAAGGATGACAAGGGCCTGAACCAGAGAAGTGGCAGAAGGGACAGATGGATCCTCAAGACATTCCGGAGGCCAAATTAGTAGACTGTGTCAACTCGGTCTCCATAGGATGTAAGGCAGCCCCAGAGAAATGACTCACCTACAAGGGATGGTGACAATGTCTTCTTCTGGCCTTGAGGAAAGAAAACAGGTTCCCTCGACCCCCCATCCTAAGATCTCACATGCTTCCTAATGAATGTAGATGGAAACTCAAGAGGATGTCCTGAGGGCAAAGAGGTAATGGGGCAACATTTCTTTTCAAAGCTTGTGTACACCCAGCCAGGCAGGCAGCCCACAATGGCAGCTGGTGATCACCCAAGCCTCTCTACCACTCCAAAAGGGGGCAACCTTGGGCCTACAGAAAGAAGTAGAATGTCAAAACTCCAGGCGAGGGAGACAGGCCCATGAAGGGGTCATGGGGGCTCAGGAGGGCGTAGAGTCCTCACAATCATACCCTACTCTGTCCTGGCCCTGTTTTAGTCCAGGCTGCCAGCACAGGACCCAGTGGCCTTGATACCCTCCCATTAGCTGCTCACCCAGCTCACCCTAGACCTCTCCCAGAAAGGGCAAGCAACTCCTCCCCAGCAGCCCAGTGATCAGTAGACAGCTCTGACCATTCAAAAGCCTTCCTTATGCAGAGCCCAATATGCCTCCTTGTTCTACCTCCAAGTGCCACAGGAAAAACGTTTAATTCCACCTCTGCTCAACTCCCATCAGGCATCTGAGAACTCTTCTCCTGGTAAAAGCCCTCCAATTCCCCAGCCTCTCCCCACAGTGTGATTTTACATTTACCCGCACTCTGTTCATGTTCCTCTGAACTCATGCCAAGGCCAGAATCACTTCCTGCTTAATCTCTTGAGATTTTTTTGTTGGAAGGAATCTTATTCCAAACACTTCAAAAACAAAATTCCCTCTCTGCGTGTCACTACACCTCTGTGCATTCCAAAGACATCTCTGGTCTTTGGGGATAAAATGCACAAAGGTTGTAGAGTAGAAGACAGGGGCAGCCATGAGGAAGAGAAAAATGGCATGTGTTGTCAAAGCAGAATACACACGGTTGAATGGGGTTGACCCCCTTTTCGTTCACTCTGATTATTCCAGGTGCATATCCCAGGGTGTTGCTGGCATTATTTGGGAAGTCTGAAAAACAGTGAATTAGACCCTGGTGCTGGGGTCACCACAACTAGAGGTTCTGTCCTTTCATACAGAGATTTGCTTTGTTTAGCAGGAGGGCACTGAGTGTTCTGGATCCTGGGGGGAAACATTCACAGGTGGTATGTAAGACAATCCAACAAGGAGAGGGTGAAGTTATTAGTATTTTTACTTCTGATTTATTTCATACTTTTAAATTCCTATTTTTTGCATGCACTACATGTATTAGTCCATTATATAATTTATCATAAATATGTACATATTAGAGATGCATGCTCAATATATTTTTAGAGATGTTTGTATAATCAAAAAGATTTAAAGAATGCCGCTCCAGATGACACTCAGTTCCCCCACACGTGCCTTCTACTGGCATTGGGGTTGTCAGGTGAGAATATGACCACCCCAGTGGTCATGGCAAGGTGTCAACACTGATGTAGGAGTAGTTATTCTGCACCAAACCCACTGACTGCTGGCAGGTGCATTAAGAAGAGGGTGTTACTTAAGCTGTATTAACAGTAGTAGCATATCTAGAATGAGGGATGAGACAGTCCCATTCACCCTTACTTGTCCAGACCACACCTAGAGGATTGCGTTCCATGCTGGAAGTTATCTTTTAATTGATGACCCCAAAACTGAGCCTTTTAGAGGACAGCGACAAAAGACATCAAGGACACTTGAAAGCCTGTCAGTAGAGGAATGCTAGATGGGAGTGGAGGTGTCCAGCCTGGCTGGGAGGTAGGGTACGTAAGAGCCAGCTTCAGATTTCCCATCTTGGGAAGTGAAAACAGACCTCCTTTATGGGATCCAAGAGTTAGAACCAATGGGTAGAATTACAGGTAAGAAAATTCAGGCACAACCTACAGAAGAACTTTCTGGCAGAGTCACCTCAAGAGAAGAACTGAGCTTCCCATCATTACAGATGTGCAAACGGAGGCAGGGTGAGTACTTGTTGAAGGGGCAGCAGAGCAGACTTCGTCTCCAGGTGGGTGTTTGATCAGGAACACAAGTTCCCAACAAAGTTAATGCACGGACAACTAGTGGTCGTAGGGTGATTTTTAGGTGGCATATGTTTTATTTTAATAGTTGTATGGAGATCTCACAAATATGCTTGATTCAGATGAGGCTGAAGCTTCTTACACGGGGAAATTGAGGTAAAGAAATTCATCAAGTAAAAAGACAACAGAAGGAGCACGCAGATGTGGCAAAATTCATGAACGACCGAAGACAAGGAAACTATGAGGATGAAGGCCCCTCCTTGCCTTGAGAGTCCAAGATTCTTGGATCTTCAGTACTCACCCTCCAACCCAAGATCACTTTTGACTTGTGCCCTTCTTTCTCCAGCAAAGCACAGGCTCCAAACCTAGGAAGTCCCCAGGGCCTTTGTGTTCTTCTGTCCTCCAGAAACACCCAGGCTGGGCACATTCCTCTTCCCCAGCCAAATGCACCTGTTCTGGACCCTGAACAACCTGCTTCCCTTTTCTGAGACAAGATGCAATTGATAAATGGACCCCTCATTAATCCTGGGCTACCCCTCCCCACCTGCATCTCAGTGAATGCAAGCTTACTTGAGCAGTGGCCTCCTTGAACTCCAAGAAAGAATTCCAGGCTCAAAGTTCAGCATTAATATATGAGTTTTGAAGGAAATATTTTTTACTCAGGTAGGATCTAGGAGCCCCTGCCATCAAATTATGCATTTATAATGATATTAGGTGTTCAGCTCTTCACAGCTTAGAAAGCATTTCCCACGCCCACTGTCCACCTGATCCTCACAACGGCCCAGTAAAGTGGGTCTTACAATGATTATTCCCATTTGGAGACAAGGAAATTGAGACTCAGAGAGGCTGCCTAACTTGCTCAAGGCCACACAGCTTTCAAACCCACACCCAAACTCCCTCATTCCAAATCCCAGACTCAATTCACTGTACGACACTGCCCTCCAGTGTCCCAGAGGAGGGACTCTTGCCATCTACAAAGGTAACCAGAGCGGGTGATGTCCCCAGATTCTCAAAAAGACAAGGGCTCATTTTAGTTTTTACTGTCTAGATTGTAATGTAGGTGGTTAGCCTCAAAATGAGGCACATAAATCACTTCTGCTCCTCAAGGAGCCAAGAAGTCTCCTCTCTGTTTAAAATATGTGGTGAGTACCTGCCTGTCTCCTGGGATAATTCTAAATGGAATAATGTAAGCAAAAGGGTCTGGCATACAGCAGGGGCTCAATCATTGCAGGCTGGGTCTGTTGGCACACCTCACTTTTCTGTCTGATGTCATGAGTAGAAACAGAGGTTTGAAACAACCAGCTGAACATTTTATAAACTAAACTGGAATTGAAGCCCCAGATTCCCACGTCATGTGTCTCCGTTTGAAACCTAAGTGCATGCCGCTTCTTGTTTGGCCTGCATTAATTTTGCAAAATGAATCACTTCAGCAAAATGCATCTTCATATTAGGGAAGACAGAAACCCAGGAATGTTGGGGGGGAAAGGCAGTAAAACAAATACTATTAAATTCCACTGACTCTTAGTACACAAGGCGTCTTCAGCACGTTTTCACCATATGGTGCAGATTTTCCAAGATGGTCCTCATTTCAGAAGTTCTGTGCCTCGCTCAGACCATGTGGTGGACACTGTGCCAGGCCACGTGACTCAAGTTTGCATTAGGAAAAGACGGTCAGTGTAAATGTGTGCCAGACCCTGCTTAGGCATACACGAGTGAAGGAGGCATGGTCTCAGCCCTTTGAGGTGTTCAGTCTAAGAGAGAAGGCAGTGCAAAAAGGATGGACTAGGATGAAAAGTGACATGGTGGGGCGAGTGACCACAGGATATTTGTAATGCAGAGAAAACCAGAAAGTCAGAGAAGGTTTCCCAAGGAAGGGGCGTTCAAGTTGGATCCTGAAAGTTGACTAGGAAATTGCCCAAGGAGAAGAGGTCAAGCGTACCTATCTGTGTTCCATTCTGCCTGTCGTCCTTCGCCCACCTGCCTCAAACCTTCCACTCCTTATCTGGATCTGGTGGTTCACCTTTCCCACCCATCCCCGTAAGATGGCCCAACCTCCCTTTCTTTGCCTCTGATCCTCATCCAGCCCAGCCCAGCTCCCTCCTCCACATCTTCCCTTTACCATGAATCATAAGGCCCACTCAGAGCTTCCTTCTCCCTGAAAGACTTGAAATGATATATTTACCTAAGACTCTCCCTCCACCTCCAGTCTTCTCTGTCCTCATAGGACAGCAAAGTGAGGAAAATGCCAGACTCAACAGAGGACGCAGAGCGTGGAGGTGCTACAGGGATGTGATTCATAATTCAACAGAGATGAGTGAGAAAGGCTGTGGTGGGTGTGGGAGCAGCCAAGGCACAAAGAGGAGGAGAAGGATTAGTTGAACCAAGCCAAGCTCAGCCTTAAAGGTCCTGGTTTGGTTTGTTCCCAAAATAGGGTTGAGCTTATGGCTGGTTCTTACTTGTTAGCAACCAGTTCACCCATCCCTTCTCTTAAGTCCCTGTTCATTAATCTTCTTAAAGAAAGTGACTTGATTCTGTCAGGGTTGCCGGCTGCGTATCAAAAACCTGTTCTTCCACTAAGAGGTTGCAGAGGCAAAGTACATGCATAGAAATCTTCACAGAGAACTTCCATATAGAATAAGAAGTCGTTCTGCCTGTCCACTAGTGTGAGGCACATGCTGGTGAAGATTTGTATGCGTAAGTGCCAAGAAGCTGCATTTACTTATCCATTCACTCACTCATTCATTTATTCATTTACTTTAAAATATGTATTGACTGTGATCCAGACATGAGCTAGGTATTGTGAATATGAGCAACAATGAACAAGTTAGGCATGGTGTCTACCCTCTTGGGTTGATGAGAAAGTCAGCTGGACACATACACAAATAACTGCAATACATTGGAATCGGTGGTACAATAAAGACCATAAGAGCATGCTTTGGGAATTACCAAAGAGATTAAAGACATTTTCACAGAGAAAGTAATACTTGAGGTTCTCTCTGAGGTTAGGGACTGCGTCTTACTCATCACCGTGTCCCCCATCGCACAGCACAGGGTTTTGCTCATAGGAGGTGCTCACAGATGCGTGCCAAATAAGTAATCAAGATCTCAAAGAACGAGTAGGAGTCACTAGACAGAATGGAGAAAGGAGGTGCATTACAGGAAAAGGGTACCGTGAAGAAAGGCCCAGAGCGTGGGCCTCTGGGGAAGGACAAGTATTTCAGTATGGGTGTGGCGCTGTGAACAGCAGGAGATGAGGCTGGAGAAGGAAGCTGGCTCAGTATGCCATGCAAAGAAGTTCACATTTTGTCCTGGGAACAAAGGATAAATTTATTAGTGGGGGCTTGCCATGGGTGGATCCATGTAGAGATACTTTCTCAGTTGAAGTTGGAGACTTTTTCTAATTTTTTTTTGAGACAGAGTCTTGCTCTGTCATCCAAGCTGGAGTGCAGTGATGTGATCATAGTTCACTACAGCCTTGAACTCCTGGGCTCAAGAGATCCTCCTGGCTCAGCCTTCCAGAGACTTTTTTTTTTAATAGCAAAAGTGTTCATCTTGGTAGCTCGTGGGCCCAGGCAGTTAAGAGAATGCATAAGGATTTCACAGTCCAATCAGGTGTCTGCCCAGAGACCTGGTCTCTCCTACCTGGAAGCCTCTTTACAACTGAGAACCCAGATCTTCCACTTCGTCCTTCAAGGGTATTAGAAATGCCCCCAGCTGGCTGCTGCTCCTCTGGATCTCCGGGTGGGCAGCAAATGCACAGAGCAAAAAGGGAAGGCACCAGAACCTCAGGGATGTGTGGACACTCCCAGGCACCTCACTGAGCCCCAGCACTCCAAGACAATAACTGCAAGTCAATGTTTTCTAGCGCTTTGGCCATGAAACAAATAGCATTCCATTGCTGGATTTTCTGTCTCTTCGTTATTTTGTTCTTTTTTTTGACAACACTCAGCATGTTAATAGGTGTGTCAATATTCTAAACCTGGGTTCAATCCTAGCTCTCCAACTCACTAATGAAGAGACAATAATCAAGTTACTTAAAGTTTCTGACTCTGTTATGTCATCCACAAATGATAATGTATCCACAGGGCTATACCGAGAGGTCTCTAAAGCCCCTCTCAAAGGGCCTCGTTGCTTTGTAGGCACCTGACACACCTGACTGCCCCTCTGTCCTCCTCACCTGTCCTGGTAGAGAATCATGTTGAGCCTGGTTTACCGTGCTCAGTGTTGCCTCCCTTGTAACCTCAGGTTGCATGTGCCCTAGAAGGAAGACCTCACTGCTGTTTGCTTTAAAAATTGTAATGTATCATTTCCTGGTAACTGGGTATGACTAATCAATAATCAAGAAATAGACACAGAATCGAGTCTTGGTTCCTTAGCCTGGTGCAGAGGGGCCCCCATATTCAACCTCTGCCCTTCCTGAAAGAATCAGCTCTCACTCCATGACTGCCCCATACGTACAAACCTACGGCTTGTAGCCACTGCATGGACCAGTGGGTTGTGCTGTTTCATCGCGCTGTGCTGTTGCCCAGGAATGCCTTTTCCATATCCTTTCAGCTAGATTGATTTACTCATCTTTCAACTCTCAGCCTAAGTGTCATCTTCTCCAGGAAGAGAACTCCTGTACTGGAATGGCAACCCTTCCCTCTGCTCCTTCCTCACTTTTTGCTCTCTGCATCCCATCATATACTGCATCATGCAGAAACTCTCCAGCTTTAAATGTCTCCCCAAATGGCCTCGAAGACCCTTAAGAACAGAAACCATGACTTAGGTGGTATCTTCTCCAGGGGCAAAGTGGGCATCCAGCAGACAGCTGTTGAAGGGATCTGACAATGCTGAGAGTCCTGGAAGGTTGTTTCCATGAGTTATTGTGTTAACAAACACCTACTTTCCACAGGTGACTCCCTCCCCACGAACCATATCTACCTGCATACTTCTCTTATGCTTGAATCTGGCTGGCCCTTGAACTCCTTTTGGACCAACAGAATGTAGAGGTAGTACTTGTGCATGACTTCCAAGGCCAGGTCATAAAAAGCCTTGCAGCTTCCACCTGGGCTTCTTGCAACACTCATTCTGGGGCAATGGGTCCCAACTCAAAGCAATTTTCCTTCCCAGGAATATCTGGCAATGTCTGGAGACAATTTTGGTTATCACACCTGGTTGTGGGGAGGGAAGTGAGAGGTCCTTCTTATAGTGTCTAGTTGATAGAGGTCAGAGATGCTGCTAAACATTCTACAATGCATGGAACAGACCCCTTCTCGTGCCCTACAAAACAATGGGCCAAAAAGTCCATAGTGCTGTGATTGAGAAATCCTGTTCTAAGGGAAGCTAAATACCATGGAATAAGTCTTACTCCCCTCAGAAGAAGGAAGTCCAGGTCAGTTGTGTGGAGAGACAGAGGCCTGGCCAGCCTTGAATTACTGCATCCATGAAGCAGACGCCAACTCAGAAGCCAACCACTTAAGTATTCAAATGACTCTAGCCCCAGCCAGCATCAGACAACAGCTATATGAGATCCCAAAAGAGAATTTCCCAAGTCAACCCATAGAAGCATGAAAGGCAGTAACAAATGGTTTTAGGCCACTACATTTTGGGGGGATTCGTTACACAGCAATAGATAACCAAAGCACCCAGATTGTGATGTCTCTGGGGTTCTTGCCTTTCCCACACGTCACATTTTTGTTCTTCTTTCATTTTGTTTTGTTTTGCTTTGCTTTGTTTTAACAGAGTCTCACTGTGTTGCTCAGGCTGGAGTGCAGCAGTGTGATCACAGCTCACTGCAGCCTTGACCTCCCAAGGCTCAGGTGATCCTCCTGCCTCAGCCCCCCAAGTAGCTGGTACTACAGACACACGCCACTATGCCTGCTAATTTTTGTATTTTTAGTAGAGATGGGGTTTCACGTGTTGCCCAGGCTGGTCTCAAACTCCTGGGTTCAAGCCATCCACCCATCCCAGGCCTCCCAAAGTGCAGGGATTACAGGCGTGAGCCACCACACCTGGTGTCATTTTCATTGTTTTATTTCTCTTCCTCCTCTCCTGAAGTCTGGGATGGCAAGTTTTTTTAATGCAAATCGGTCAGCTGGTTTCCTAGGTGCTTTAGACATGCGCAAATTTCCTGAGAGTCTCCTTGGTCCTACCAGTGGGAGAAGGAGGAATCTTGCAGCATTTTATAAAAGAGGAGCTGGGGCTATTTTCATTTCATTGCTGGGAAAACAGAGATAGTAAATGCCAGATTGCTACTGTAGTTTGCCCATGTAACAGGCCTCAGGAACTGCACTTTTCAAGGTGAGAAGATTCTGCCAAATAAACAGGGGTGAGCTTTGGCTAACAATTCCAGTCAGAACAAGGGGAATCCCATGTATCCTGTCAGGCCACACCATGGTGTCCTTGGCTCCGAAATCACACTAATTTATCACCTAACTCAAGTCAATTCAGCAAGCCTTTCTTGAACACCTGCTGCTCAGAAATTAAGCTGATCTCCATTGGAAGACTCAGAGATGAAATTGTCTTAATTCCTGCATAAGAGAGTTAATATTTTAGTCAAAGAGACTAATATCTCAATAGCAAGCCTATAAAACACGACAAAATGAAATTGATGCTAAAGTGAAATGGAAGCAAGTGAAGGGTCTGTGAGTTTGCGTGATGGACACTCATTCAATCCATACCATTTGTCAAGCACCTGCTATATTCTAGGCACTGTACCGCGACAGAAATCCAAGGGTCACAGGTTTGCAGCTCAACTTAAAGTTATAATTCATACTTCTTTCAGACACAGCACGTAGTCCTGAACACTCACATAAACAAATGTTGAGTGATGCATTCTAAGAACTAAAAAAATGACAAGTTTATTTTAGTCTATATATTGAGACTTCTTTTCAGCTTTATTGACGTATAATTGACAAATCAAAATTGTGTATATTCAAGATGTACAAGCTAATTAGCATATCCAACAACCCACATCATTACCTCTGTATGTGTGTATGAAAATACTTAAGATCTACACTCTCAGCAAATTTCAGTTATATAATACATTATGATTAACTGTAGTCACCACACTCTACATTAGGTCTCCAGAACTTATTCATCCTATAACTGAAAGTTTGCAACCCCTGACCACATCTCCGGGGGAAATACCTGCCACGCCCAGCAATGCCTCGTAACCACCCTTCTATTCTTGGTCTCTATGAGTTCACCTTTTAAAGATTCCACATATAAGTGAGGTTAGGCGATATGGTCCTTTCGTGTCTGGCTTATTTCACTTAGTATAATGCCCTCTGAGAAGGACTAATAAATATCACACGATTCACTGTATTTTTTAAAATTAAGAAGAAGTAAGGAAAAAAATGTTTCCATAAAAGAGGGGAAGTCCAACATTTGAAAATGTTAATTTCACATCTGTGCTCCTCATCTTCCCAAATGTATAGTTAGGCAAGATGCCTTAAGCCATGCTTTCAAAATGGGGGACAGGTTCCCCTTCAGGAACTTGGGGGTAGCCAAAGGGTATGAGGAGTGTGCCTGTCAGGACGGGCTAGGTCACATGGTGACAATGAACAACCTGACCCTCAGTGGCTGTCAAAAACAGCACTTGCTGGCCGGGCATGGTGGCTCATGCCTGTATTCCCAGAACTTTGGGAGGGTGAGGAGGGCAGATTATGAGGTCAGGAGATTGAGACCATCCTGGCTAACACGGTGAAATCCCATCTCTACTAAAAATACAAAAAAAAAAAAAATTAGCCAGGCGTGGTGGCAGGTGCCTGTATTCCCAGCTCCTTGGGAGGCTGAGGCAGGAGAATGGCATGAACCCGGGAGGTGGAGGTTGCTGTGAGCCGAGATCACACCATTGCACTCCAGCCTGGGTGACACAGCGAGACTCTGTCTCAAAAAAATAATAATAATAAATAAAAACAGTATTTGCCTCTTGTTCATTCAACCTGCCCAACACAGTTTAATAGAAGAACTCAGCTCCTCAGAGTCACTCAGGGATCCAGCTAACGAAGGCTTCCTCTCAGCCACGCCTCTGCCTCACCACAGCAAGGAAATGTGGCAAACTGCACACTGGCCAGAATTTATATACTTTCCTTGGCCAAAGTTAGTTACACAGTCACTATCACCCTTGCCTTCAAGGGGACAAGGACACACAGTCCTACTATATGCCTGGAAGGAGGAAGAATAAGAAATATTGGATGAACAGCACTAATTAACAACACAAGAAGTCACAGTATCAATTTGGAGGGGTACCTTCCTAGAGCATCAATTTTACTTGAATGTTAATCATTCAAAACACTGATTTAATAGTAAAACAAGCACAGATACGTAACATGCTCAAGTTCAAAATATGCGGAGATTTTTAAGTTAAAACACAAGATTTGAGAGGAATTTCAGGTTTCTGGATTCTTAGGACTATATTCTATAAATTCCCTTCAGTCACTATACTTTGCTATTTTTAGTGGTGCCTTGGCAGGGGAAATTAAGCAGCACTGGTTTAGGATAAATATTCCATTTAAGTGGCGTGGAACAAATACATGCTCCTGGACACTCCCGATAAGTAGTGAGTAATGTTCTAAATCTCCTGACAGGTGAGACAGAAAATAAAACATAGTAACATCACTTGCATTTTCTTTCGGTCAACCGAAAGCAAACATATACATGGACAGAGGCCAGTGTCTTTCTGGGATTGTCTTGCATGGACAACAAGGCCATCTCCAACTGCCATTTACAAGAGAATACAAATGCAATTCTTGCATCAAGTGCTACTGATCAAAGGGGTCACATCAAACCTGGGTCCATGAAATTCAGTTGCTTTCTGTGCATCAAACTTAATTCAGGGGTGAAATTGGGGGAATCTTAGAAGACTGATAATAGTAATATTTGTTCTACTAAGTAATGTAGAAGTTCTATATTCTACATTAAATGGAAGAGTGCTTATTATGTGCCAAGCGCTATTCTAAGACATTTCTATGTAATAACCTAATTAAATCCTCAAAGCCACCCTATGTGATGAGTGCTATTACTCCCATTTTACTTTTTAATTTTTTTTTTTCTTGAGATGGGAGTCTTGCTCTGTCATCCAGGCTGGACTGCAGTGGCACGATCTCAGCTCACTGCGACCTTGCAACCTCCACCTCCCAGGTTCAAGTGATTATCCTGATTATCCTGCCTCAGCCTCCCAAGTAGCTGGGACTACAGGTATGCCCCACCACACCCAACTAATTTTTTTATATTTTTAGTAGAGACAGGGTTTTGCCATGTTGGCCAGTCTTGTCTCCAACTCCTGGCATCACAAGTTTACAGACTTTTAGAGTATCTTTCAAATTTTTACACTTTTTGCAATTTTAAAAATTTTTAGAAGCTGTTTCAATTTTTTTTTTTTTTTTTTTTTTTTTGTAGCGATAGTATCTCACTATGTTACCCTGGCTGGTCTCAAACTCCTGGCCTCAAACGATCCTCCCACCTCAGCCTCCTAAAGTGCTAGGACTACAGGCATGAGCCACTGCACTTGGCCTACAGAAATAATTAATATGCCCAAAGTTATAAAGTATGTAAGTGATGGAGACAGAGTTCTAACTCGGGCAGTCTGACTTAGAATCATCACTCTTAAGCATCAGGCTGTTCCACCTCAACTTGATCAATTATGGTCCATTGTGCATCTTATGTGTTTATCGAGCTCTAGAAAACTGCTAGAACTCACTCAGTTCCTTATTAAGTTACCCAGGGAGGTATGGGGCAGACATTCTGTGCTACTGAATAAAGCCCAGTCAATGGCCCCTCCTTCCCCTAACTAGGGAGGCTGCACCTCTTCTGGGGACATTTCTGGACCACATTCTTCTCTGGCCCACACCCAAGGCAGCACAAGGCAGGGCTGGCATGGGCACCCAGAGGCCAGTATGATTTTTCTGAAGGGAGATTTGCATTTTCTCCAATTCACTTCCCAGTGATTAATGGAGACCCCAAAGTTCCACATTCTACATTAAATGGAAGAGATGACTTCAGCATGGAAACATTTCAGGAGATGTAATACCAGCTACCCGCCCTTCCTGTGAAAGAACTGAGGAAAGTACTGCATATAGCTCTAGGAGTATTCCTTACTTTTAAAAGAAGCAAAGAGAAACTTTAATTGGAGCTATTGGAAGAGGCTAGCTTCAAATATTTTTCTTCTATTTGGGAAACACTGACCAAATGTGTTGTACAATATCCCCACCACTATCACCACTACCGCCACCATTCCAGCCCCCAAAACACTCAGGAACTATACCAGAACATGTGCTGGCCACATACAGTTTGGGTCTGTTCAACCCAAAGCTGATGGTCAGTTCATGGGGTTGAAGAAACCTAACAGGGATAGTGGTGACAGTCAGCACTGAGTCAGGAAAGACCACAGAGATCCGTAGTATAGGTTTAGGCCCTCTCAGAGGCAGGTAACGTCCATTTTCCCACTGGGAAGAGCACTGGGTATGGGAACAGCAAATCCGAGCTGGGATTTACACACTCAGCAACCCATGGGCCAGGCTAGTAAAGGAAAAGTGTGACTAGGGCCTAGAGTTAGACCTCAGCAGTAGAAGAACCGTAAGGAACTACTAACAACAGGCAGCCCAAGCTAAACACGGGTTGAGGCAGAACTGAGCTGTGAGCTGCCTGTTGGTGACCTCTGATGCTGCGTTCCACTTCAGGGACCATCACTTACAGCTAGGGGATGGGGGCAGGTCATGGAGCATCTCTGATGCTTGATTTCCTTATCACTCAAGGAAGAGAATCATCTCAACATCGATGGAGTCATCTGAGGAATTAAATAATGGAATAAGGCTCACCACAGCCACGCAAGTTTGAGCTCCTTGAGGATGGTGACTTTTCCACCACTGGCTTTTGACACCAGGTCTGGCACCCTGTAGGTTACTGAGTTCTGAATGACATAATGAATGAATGAAATGAACGCCGCTTGTGCACCAAACATTGCACTAGTTTCTCTATAACTACTGTATCTTATTAGAAAATAAAGGGGCTCAAATACAAACCCATTGGCCACACACCCAAGTCTTCTAAGATTATTCCTTGTCCCTTTTTTTGCCTCACCATGCAACTGATTCTTTAAAATGGGAGTGGAATTTTAGGCAGGAATTGACTAAGTGGGAGTGGTATTGGGATGGTGGCTTGTTTCCATTAGCTTTATCCAAAGGGCCTTTTCTCTCCCTGTCCCAATTTAACTGCTCACGTCACTCACTTATTCATTTGTTTACCTGTAGTTTCCTGAGCCCCTACTTTGTGCCACATCCCACAGAGTCAGTGCCCTGGGTCCTGTCCTGGAGAAGCTCACCTTTGAGGGTGCTGCATCTGTGGGGCTCTAGACAAGAACGCGCAGCCCACGCCAAGCCTCCAAATAACAGCAATGTTCTAAGGAGCAGCTGGGATTTTATCTTTCATTTCCTCAGCACACCCGTCTCTCTACATTTAGTTGATACGCTCTAAAGAACAGGCCCTGACACCTGAGGGTATGTTTTCGAAAAATGTGTGGACCATATGCATACCTAACATGCAGCAGGCCCACGGAGAAATTGGTACAACGCAGCTTGGCACCAGCCAGTATTTTTTTTTTAATTCCTTAACATCTTGCCTACAAATTACATCCTCAAGCACTTCAGAGAGTTGAATCACCCCAAAATGCTTATAGCTTATTTCATTATGCTTTATTTGGGGCTTTAAAGGAGGGGAACCAGAGAATGTAAGGAACAGTTTAGCAGCATCAGGGCTGATTAGGTTGAAGAGCATTCAAAGAAATTTATTTCTATATTCCTTTTGTTACCAAGATCACGTGTTTCGCTGAAAGCAATCCTGTGATTGCCTTGCAAGTGTGTTGCCTAACCTCTCACGAGCCCATTAGCCATTGTTTGGCTGCCTCTTATTAATTTTTAAACAGGAAAAGAGGACAGAGTTAGTGAGCATTCCTAAGGCTGAAGCCAGGGTCGAGCAGGCTCTGTTCTAGGAATGAGGAAATTCAGCTTCCAGCCACTCTATTACTTCTAAGCTGTGTAACCTCGGCAAACCATTGTATTTCTCTGGGCTTCTGCTGTCACCTTTGTTTAAATGCAACAGCTGTGATGATGTGCATCTCCATGGAGTTGTACTGGCTACAAAGCCCTGACACATGCATTGTCTTGGGGGCATCGTGTCAGCCATGTGAGCTGTGTGGCCAAAAGCAAGTTAACTGACCTCTCTGCATTTCCATTTCCTTGTAAAATGGGGATAGGAACAGAAGAGCAAGTGGGAGGCTCAAATGAGGCAAGGGATCTCAAATTTCTTTTTAAAAAGTTGCGTAAACATTTAGACTCAAGTCTCCCATTGGCCCCACCTCCCTTTCCATTATCTCCAACATTTCCCTCAGCGTCCCTAAATGAATAAATGCATACTATAGGTAAGAACAGTGTGCATGCTGTGCAAGGGAAGTTTCCAGATAAGTCTCTTAGCAGCCACTTCCAGCCAAATTGCTTTCCTCAATCCCTCCTGTATAGAAGCAGCCATGTCAAATCATGCAAATGTTGTCATTATTATCATCGTCATCATTCACTGTACAATAGACCCCATTATTCTCAATTCTCATGACTCCATGATTTAAAGATCGTCTTTTGATGATAACCACAGGAGGCTCTAACTCAGGTGGATTGTAATAGGACACAGTATTCCAACAAATAGCTAACATCTGCACCGTGATTTCCAAGAAGCTTTCACAAGGCATTCGTTTTTTCAGCCACCTAACAGCCCTCTGTTGTAATTAATTTTATGTCCATTTTACAGATAATGAAACTGAAGCTCAGAGAAGTGAAGTGACTTGCCCCAAGCAACACAGTAAGTGGCAGATGGCAGATGGGACCCAGGTTTTCAGATTCTAGATCTGGTAACTTTCCACTCCCATTCTGCCTCTCGCGTAGGACAGAGAGAGTCACATGGTAAAGAAACCTGCCCTAGCTCTGCTACCCCCTGCCCACAACCCTCATTTGGGGTGGGGGATCCCCACAGCTAGCACTTTGCTTCCCTTCCTGGGAAAAACAAGAGACAGAAGAAAGAAGGAAGGTTCTAGACAGAAGGTTTCTGCCTATCCCTCATTTTTTTTTTCTTGTGACCACTAAAAACAGCTTTTTGGCCTACGCTGCCAGAATGGCTCTAACATTTATACATATGAAAGCTTTTTGCTTCTTAGTTTTAAGGATGGTATGTTTCTCTTTAGGCAACTTCTGAAGCTAGGCCCAAGGCCGTTTACTCTTCACTGTCAGACACACAATTCAACTGCATTTCTCAGTTTCCAAAGCTCAATGACCATAACTTGAAAAAACACACGTAAAAGCTCCTGCATTGTTTTACATATTGCTGTCAGGAACCAGTTGCTATTAGGATGATGGAAAAAACATTTTAAACAATATCACATACAAAGAAAGGAAGGCATTAACTCTTTTGTGTCCACCCCTGTGTAGTCCCTGTAAGAGGGCATCAATCTTTACAGTGTAAGAGAAAGAGACCAGGCTGGGCAAGGTGGCTCACACCTGTAATCTCAGCACTTTGGGAGGCCAAGGCAGGCAGATCACTTAAGGTCAGGGATTCAAGACCAGCCTGGCCAACATAGTGAAACCCCATCTCTACTAAAACTATGAAAATTAGCCAGGCATGGTGGCAGACGCCTGTAATCCCAGCTACTCAGGAGGCTGTGGCAGAAGAATTGCTTGAACCCGGGAGGCGGAGGTTGCAGTGAGCCAAGATCGTGCCACTGCACTCCAGCTTGGGCGACAGGAGCAAGATAGCGACTCAAAAAAAAAAAAAAAAAAGAGAGAGAAAGAGACCATCACCCCATTCTCCAGATGGAGAATGAGACTCAGAGAGGCTGACCAGCTTGCCTGGGGGTTCACAGGAAGAGGAGTGCAGGGTTTAAAGCCTGACCTGATTGAATCCAAAACCTAAGCTTTTAGTTGCAATATGAGCATGTGCACCCGCTATGCACCCTGAGTCACATGCTTCCCCCAAAGGCATCTCCACTTCTAGCTGGTTATACCTAAGAGTAGAAGAAAGGACTCTGTTTCCCACTAAAGGTGGTTTATGTAAGCTGAGAATTAGGCAGGAGGGATGCGAGAGGTCAAGGAAACCATAGAAATCTCACTAGATCTACCCACAAATCCCACCTGCAAGGTAAAGGAGAGGTTAAACTGAACAGGAGAATGGAGTGAGGAGAAGCCCCAGGAATGGCTCCTCTCCAACCCCTCTGAGAAGCAGTCATCATCCCCATTGCAAGTTTTGCTGCCCAGCTGGAAAGAGGCACAGTAGACACAGGTCCTATCCACCCGGATTCCTCCAGGCTCTGCCCACCTTCCCCATCTAAGCACGAACCTAGCCTCATCCCACTGCCCTAACTTTAAACCCCACTAGATTCTAGTTACCAGATATAGAACTGGAAAACCTGGGTCCCATCTGCAATCTGCCACTTACTGTGTGGCTTGGGGAAAGTCACCTGACCCCAGAGAGCTCCTCCCCACTCCCTGCCCAGTAATCCATGGGCATATGTCAAGAGATGTTCATTTAATTGGTTTTTTTTCCCAATGTTCTCACCCACAGCAATGCCCTGGAAAGCATCCTGTGCTTCCTACAGCCCTTCTTCCTCTGCCAATGAGATTTATGAAAAGATGCCTGTCATGGAAATACACCCTCTCAATTTATAAGAAGTATCACTGTTTTACTATGTCTTGCAAAATATATCAACAAAGCACTTTTTAAGTACTTACTCT
This sequence comes from Symphalangus syndactylus, assembly GCF_028878055.3. Classification (NCBI taxonomy): domain Eukaryota; kingdom Metazoa; phylum Chordata; class Mammalia; order Primates; family Hylobatidae; genus Symphalangus; species Symphalangus syndactylus. Next base: position 36,309,913 of record NC_072425.2, on the reverse strand, counting down.
GTTCCAGGTATTATGTTTTTAGGTATAATTTAAATTCTTTGGTAAATGTTTTATTCTTATTTCCATTCTACAGATGAGGTCAATGAGTCTCACACAGATTAAGTGACTTGCCTAAAGTTGTCCAGGTAATACCAAGATTCTACCCCAAGTCTTCCAGATGTGATGTCCATGTTCTTTTTAATGCCCCCTATGCCATTTCTGGAGTCAGCTGAGAGGGAGGAACCTTACTCAAATACATGGCACTGAATAATTTTGCAGACTTATGCAAATGATCATTAGTCTGGGTTATCTGACCAGCAGATACCAGGACAAGATTAAAGGTGCCAGAAATGTGTTACAGGAAACATCTGCAAGAAAAAAAAAATGGCAAGAGAGTCAGGGAAACGTGGAAGAGCCACAAGCACATCAGATATCAGATCACAGTGCAGATCTGATCCTGAGTGAACAGAAAAGGAAGGAAGGAGAGAGGGAATACTGGGTAAGAGTATCTCCGATGCCATTCAGGCCTAAGAAAAGTTTGACCAGGCCATTTCAGGGAGTCCTCAGGCCAAAGTAGCCCATCAAGGCATTTCCCGTCACCCGGAAACAGGCTCCCTTTAGTATCTATACCAAGTTGAGTCACTGGCTAAGAGAAACCTGTGTAAAGTATGGCTTCGGCATGAATGCAGTGATGAACTTCAGAGAAGCTGGGCCCTTGGCTGATCACATTCCTATAGTCAGAGAGGCTCCTTCTCATGGCTGCCATGGTAATTTTCTACAGAATCATGTAAAATATTTAGAAGTCTTTCGAAACACTTGTGGTTTCATTCATAAATCTGGTTAGACATTTTGCCATTTTTGGAAATATAAAAATAGCCAATATAATAAAATAAAGCCCTTATAAGAGACATGGATTCAGCACAGAAGACAATTCAAGATATCCTGTATATGATAAAACTCAACTCTGATAAGAATACAGAATGTAGATGATAATAGAGGTCTGTGATGGGTGGATGTCTCCTTTCCCATCCTAAGCAGCTCAAATGGAGTATTCCTGTTTCTGATGTGCCTGAAGGGCCAGTTCATCAAACAAATTGCAAAGGATCATTATAGCAGACAGACCCCACGGTGACCCCCAATCCTTGGTGTTCACACTCTTTGATACCCTTCCTGAGTGTGAAGGGGCCCTGTGACTTGCTTCTCACCAACAGAATAAGGCAAAAGCTATGAGATGTCACTCCTGTAATTATATTATGGTGTAACACTCTGTCTACTTTGTCAAGGCCAGCAGGGTCATGCATGCTTCCTGCTGCCCTTGACAAAGCCAACTGCTACACTGTGAACTGCCTATGGAGAGAGTCATGCGGTAGGAAACTTGGACAGCCTAGAGAAGTGAAGCTTTTGGTTCCCATAAGCCAGAAGGAAACAAATTCTGCCAACAATCCAATGAGCTTAGAAGCTAATTCTTCCCCAGTTGAGTGTGCTGATGAGAATTCAGCCCAGCTGACATCTTGATTGCTCCTTTATGAGACCCTGAACAGAGGAACCAGGGCCAGACAGCTGACCCACATAAACTGTAAGATAATACATGCATGTTTTCTAAACCACTAAGTTTTATGGTAATTTGTTACACAGCAACACATAACTAACACAGATGTAAATATGCTTTGTGTTGGGCACTGTTCTAAGCACAGCAGTCATATTAAGCTTGGTTTAGCTAAGAACTCAATCCTAAGTAGGGATATTGGGAGGTGAACTAGTTAAACAGAGATGATAGTTATACCTAAACTACAATATAATTTACAAAGTGATAGACTTATAAACAAATTTCTGAGGGCATGTTGCCACAGAAGCAATTATTTCTACCCTAGGGAGTTAGGAAAGGCATTACAGACACAACATCTAAACTGAGAAGGAAGTTCTAATACAGTGAAATCATTTCACATTCACAGAAAGTACTACACTTTGGGTTAAAATAATAGCATTCTTGACACAATGGATATTTGTTTTTAATGTCCACTGAAACTCTAAGAGAAACAGTTTCTTCATCATGAAAGAATGTCATAATTAAGAATATTTTTATATTGGACTCCCTACTCTGCATCCCCAGCTTAGCAAAAGACACACCTCTACCTCTCTCCTACATACAGTGTGAAAGAATTGCTTGCGTGCAAAACACAGAGAAATGAAACAGCTGTTGGCAACGTCACTGAGGAGGGTTTCCCTCACCCAACTGCCTGTCTCCATGGCAACTGTCAGCCACAGGCTGCAAACAGTTACCTCGATTGCATTACACATCCCTACAAACTCCCACGGAGGGAATCCTTGTTGATCTCTTAGTCTCCATGGTATCTGTTTCTGCCATGATCTTTGACGTTCTCTAAGCGTGTATGTACATGCATGTATGTATATTAATGTGTGCACTGAAGCTTAGTGCATGCTGCCCTTTGCTCTTGATGGGAGCCAAAACATGCTTGAGGAATGACTAGTGTAATCTTTGTGATGAAAATGATATAGTAATCCTTGCCCCAGTGAAAGGTCTGTGGTTGCTCATAGGATCAGCTGAAAAATTCCTTCAGATTGACTGATGGGAATGCAGTATGATTGAGTCTCCCTAGAGAAAAGTACATCTGCAGGCACTAAAACTACTTTTAAATTTTGGACTTGACAGAAAAGTAACTCATAACGGGTCAGTTTTGCTCAGTTTCCAAAGGCAGTCACCTTTGGAATGGAAAGTAGTGTGCATATGCACGACATTTACTCTAAATGACTAACATTTACAGCCTTGAGGGTGCAGCCGTCTCATCCAGAAGACCAGAAGACTGAACAAGAGAGTCATCATTGGAAACATTTCTAACTGTTACAGTTGTATTTCTATTTGGACGCTGGGGAATCAGCACCATTACAATTTGGGAGCCATCAGTGTTTCTCAAACTTTGAATGCAAATGGCTCTGTGGGTCTTGTGAAAATGCAGGTTCTGATTCAGTGTGCGAGGCTGGATATTCTGCACTTGCAACATGCCCCTAGGTGATGCTAACGATGCTGATCCAGGGGCCACTGAGCTGTAAGGCTCTAAGGAGTTTTCACTGTGATTGGGGCATGCAAAGTTTATAGTAAGGACTCTCAGTAATGACATAATTTATGTAGAACGCCACACACAGCCCCTTGCATGGAAAAAGTACTTGATAAATGTTGTTTCCCTCCTTTGCAAAATATTTCCATCCTCATTAGTTCATTGGACTGTTGCACCTTTCTAGGTAGTTGGGGCAGAAACTGGGTATAACCTCCATTTTAAAGATAAGAAAACTGAATTTTAGGGAGGTGAAAAATTTGCTCAAATTTATGGAGCTAACGGGGCAAAGTCAGGAATTGAACCTTTGTCCTCTAATTTCCAGACCTGTGTTCTTTCCATCACTTCATACTGAGAGACTTCATATCCACATTAGGAATGCCGCCTAATTGATTCAAGATGAAGACCATCCCGTTTTATTTTTGAAACCCAGAAAAAACCCTGAAATCAAAACCTGGCACAGACACTACTCCCAAAAAAGCTCTATAGGCCAATCTCAAAAACATAGAAGCAAAAATCCTAAATAAAATATTATCAAATCAAACCCAGCCGTGTGTTTGAAGAATAATACAGAATGACTAAGTAGAGTTTATTCCAGGAATGTAGAATAGTTTAATATGAGGAACTATATTAACATAATTCATCACATCAACAGGTCAAAGGAGAAAAACCACATGATCACTGCAAAAGATGCCAGAAAGACATCTGATAAAATCCAATGGTCATTCAAGATTAAAAAAAAAAAAAATGTGGGAACTGAAATCTACTTCTTTAACATGAGAAAGAAAAACTATCTGAAAGCAACACCCAGTAATCTGCTTAACTGTGAAACACCAGGAAGAACTGCCAACCCTCACTCGTATGTTTTTCACCTTGTTTTAGAAGTTTTAATCAATGCAATAAGACAGGAAAAATAAATAAGTGATAGAAATAGTTTAAAGGAGGAAATCAGATTATAATTATTTTCAGATGCTAAGATTTCTCTCCTAGAAAAGTCCCAGGGAATCTATTTTAGAAGTACTGAAAAGAGTTCAATGGGATCAGCAAGATCAGCAATGACTAGTTAGAAAACAGTATTTTGAAAAGACTCCATTTAAACTAAGGAAACAAAATCAATGAAATATCTGCTAACAAACTTAAAAAGCAGTATTGACTGAACTTCAGAATTTTATAGTGAAGACTAAAGGAAGGATTGAATAAATGGAGAGAAATTCCATGCTTCTGGTTGAGGAGTCAGGCTGTGTAAAGCTGGTCAGCCTTCACATTAATTTACAGACATACTTCTTTTTGAATCAAAATTATAATGATATTCTTGGAACCTGAGAAAATAATTCTTAAGTTCAGCTGTGATAGAAAAATGAATGTGTGAGAACTGTCAAGAAAATATTGAAAAAGAAAGATATGTGAATAAATTTGCTCTACCAGATTTTAAGATGTACTATAAAGCTACAATAAAATATTGTTGTAAAGGTGCCAGAAAAGAAAGATAGATCAAAGTAGCAGAAAAGAAAGCTCAGAGAGGGCCCCAAGTAGAACTACTTAAGAATTTATTAAATGACAAAATTAACATTTATGTTCCATGGAAAATTTTGTTGAACTAATGCATTAGCTATGTGAAAGTGAATTAAGTCACACATTTAGCTTACTTCATAGACCAAAATAAGCTACAGTTGGATTCAAGAGTCAATGTTTTTAAAGAAATCATAAAAAGAATATATATTTTTGATATGTTTATGTGTATGTCTGTGTGTATATATATAGCATTTGTAACCTATACACAGATATCATAAATACAACATATATTTCTAGAATATAGGCATCATAAATATCATAAATAGAATATATTTATATATATACACACACACACACACAGACATACACATAAGGTCTCCTTAACAAAGTCAGAAAACTTAAGGAGAAATACTGATACACAGAACTGTCAGAAAATAAAGAACATTTGTACTGAAGAGAAAAAAAAAGTGACAAACTAGAAAACTTAAAACATATATGATAGGTAAGGAATTAATATCTTTAATACATTTGGAAGATTTTACAGTGCAGTGAGAAAAGGAACAGCCCCACCTTATAAAAATGGGAAAACTATATGGAACCAATTCCCAAAACAAGAAATACAGTCAGTAAATTATATGAACAAATGTTCAACTCTATTATTAATCAAAACCATTCAAATTAAAAGTTTAAGATGAGGTATGTTTTCCTTAAAGTTGGCAAAGACTATAACTCATTGAAGGTGTTTAGAAATTGACACTCTTGTTCACTGCTAAGAACATAATAATTAGTACACACTTTTTGAAAGTCAATTAGCAATATATCTCAGAAGTCTTGAGATATGGGTAGTCTTACACCAAGCAGTTCCATCTCTACAGATTACCTCTCAAAATTTTATAAAATACAAGATATATGTAAGTACAAGATATATGTAGGAGCATATTATACTATTATTTACAATAAAATCTATTAATGCTTTAAAACAGGGAATTAAATGAGTCAATTATGGTCAAATCTATTCAATGGGCTGCAATGAAGCCATTGAGTCACTGAATTAGCCTATTTACTGACATGAGAAAGTGTTCAGAATATATGACTAAGGCTTTTAAAAGTGAGGTATGGACAGGCATGGTGGCTCCTGCCTGTAATCCCAGCACTTTGGGAGGCCAAGGCAGATGGATCACTTGAGATCAGGAGTTCATCAACAGCCTGGTCAATATAGTGAAAGCCCGTCTCTACTAAAAATACAAAAATTAGCCGGGCATGGTGGCACATGCCTGTAATCCCAGCTACTCAGGAGGCTGAGGCAGGAGAATTGCTTGAACCCAGGAGGTGGAGGTTGCAGTGAGCCAAGATCACGTCACTGCACTCCAGCCTGGGCAACAGAGCAAGACTCCATCTCAAAAAAAAAAAAAAAAAAAGTGAGGTATTAAATAATAGTATGCACTGTTTGATAGCATTTTGACAAAATACAGACAAACAGGAAAAAACTGAAACATTTATAGTGATTATCTTAAAGTCATTGAATAGTAAGTGATCTGCTTATTTTTCCATTTGTTTTCCTGCATTCTGACATTTTGGCACACCAAGCATGAATTGCTTTTGTAATAACCACAAAAATTGTATGCTCACACATGCATCTTGTTTCAAAGAGACAACCAGGAGTGAGCATTTCATTCTGAGAAGAAGAGTGACACAAGCTAAGTTGAGCATAGGAAAATTTGTTCTCACTGCTGTGAGTGGATGAGACCAAAGGAGTGAACACTTGAAAAGAAGATGCACTCTGAATTCTGCTGGTGCAATTGCAGAGTAAGATATTTAGGGCACAGCCCAGAGAAGGCTACCAGGTTGAAGCAGGTGAGATCCGGGAAGCCAGTTGAAGGTGAATCATCAGGAAGAAGTGATAGAGAAATAAAGATGTTGCTGCCTGTGGGGAGTGAGGGTGGGGTAAGCCCTAAGGACAAAGGGCTGGTGATGTCAATGTAGCCACAAGGAAGCAGGTGGGCAGGAATGCAGAAACAGATCATCTTCGTGTGGACGCAGCCGCAGAAGTGGACCCTGAACGTGACGACGGGCAGGGCAGAAGCTTTGCTTGGGATGGAGGTTCACAGTTTCTCTAGAACACTTCCTCTCATGTGAACAATTTTTTTTTTTTTTTTTGCCATTTAAAAAATTATGAATAGCCTTTACTTTTTTAGAGCAGTTTTAGGTTGACAGAAAAAAAATTGTACAAAAAATATGGGGGCACCAGGCGCAGTGGCTCACGCCTGTAATCCCAACACTTTGGGAGGCCAAGGGGGGCTGATCACTTGAATCCAGGAGTTCAAGACCAGCCTAGGCAACATAGGGAGGCCCCTATCTCTATAAAAAAAAAAGTACACAAAAAAATTAGCCAGGCGTGGTGACACACACCTGTGGTACTAGCTCCTCGGGAGGATCACCTGAGCCCGGGAGGCAGAGGTTGCAGTGAGCTGAGATCATGCCACTGCAACTTCAGCCTGGGCAACAGAGTGAGACCCACATCTCAATAATAAATAAATAAATAGCCAGTCAGTCAGCATTCATTTTAAAGGTACCCACTGGATACAAAATATCCCAAAACGCAGTTCCAAACCTAAGCTCAAGACTCTCCACCCGTCCCTCCACATAAGATAATTTTTCTCATGAATGTTGAGGAACTAGAATCCTTCAAGTACCCCAGGTGAAACTATCTGGTGTCCTTGCTAATTTTTTTTTTACATTCTTGACTTGAAGTGGCAGCAAAATGTACTCAGAAGATGATGAGATTCTGGTTCCAAAAGTTGGAATTTGAATCTTAACTTTGTCCCGGTTATTTACTATGTAAACTGATGCTAATGACAACCTTGGCTCACAGGTTTGCTGTAAAGAGGCCTAAAGTGAAAGAAAGCCTAACACATAGTAGGCATTCAGTAAATATTCTTTTCCTTGCATTAATACAGCATCTCAAGTTTTAGAGTATCTGCCACAGGCAAGATGCCAGATGTGCAAAGCACGTTAATAACCTCAGATTTCATTTTGCAAGATTTGTATCTGGACCTTGGGTAGTAACTTCGGTAGAGAAGGTGTTAGATTTTTTTTTTTCTCACCCAATTTCTTTTGCATATATCTCCTTCAAAAGCCAAATTGCTAGTTAAAAAGCAACTCCTTCTAGAGGCTTGCTTTGTATCATATGACAATGAGAGAGCTTGAGAATAAAGTTCAAACCTATTTTAGCTAGCGATTAGTTTGAGGGATTTGTCACTTGCCTAAATAAGAACATCAGGAAAACTGACAGTCTGTTAGTGATGCACAGCCCAGCCTTTCAGCCAGGTTAGGAACAAAAGCATTGGCTGTAAGGACCTAATTTACCACTGGAAAAGATAGCAAATATGTTATTAATGAAAGAATAAATCACTCTCAGGAAAGCAATGACTTCATTTTCTCTCAGGGGTGCTGAATATAATATTTTTCCTGTAAACTGTACCCATAAGACAAGTCACGAGCTTCCTAGGGGAGAGGCCAGACGCAATTCTCCACAGGCCTGGAGCACTGTTCTGTGAGCAGAGCAGCAGATGCCTCAGTGACCTGAAATTCAGAGCCCTGTCTGTGGGCAGGGGAGGCTGTCCATGCTGGTGGAGCATAGCTTGGAGAACAGCTGTCCTCTGGACCTTCAACATCTTCTAACTGTAACGAGAACTAGCCCAAATACAGATGACCACACATCATTCTGTGCATGGTCTTCTGAGGAAATACATCTCCTCTGTGGAGTGATTAAGCCACAAACTCCATAAAGGTCAAGAGTGAGTGAGGAGAGGGAGGGAAATGATGAGGGAGGGAAATGATGAGGGAGGGAAATGATTAGGGGGAAAGGGAGGAAGGCAGCTGAGTGTTGGGATGGAGAGAGCTAGACGCATGAGAAGATCCAACAGTAGGAGAAGCTATACAAAGGACAGATGAGTTGTGCTGAAACTGCTAGAGCGATCTGGTTGTGAGGGGAATGGTGTGAGACAGCCAAGGGCAATGCGGGGAGTGTGGGATATGGCGGCAGAAGACCACCCACACATCCTAGTGGCTGTGTTACCTTGGAAAACTCACTTGACTTCTCTGAGCCTCTGATTCCTCCTATGTAAAACAAGGATGTTGATCATCCATCACAAAGCTGGAATAAACACTAAAAGAGATGATATATGCTAAACCAAAAAGCCTGTATAAATGTTAGCTGCTTAATCATTACAGAGTTGAATTCATTCTTTCATTAAACATTCACTGGGTGTTTTCTATAGGCCAAACCCTGTGCTTAGTGGATGACACAAAGATGAATTGGTCAAAAGTAGCAAGACAAAAGCCCTGCCATTTAGGAGCTCCAAATCTAGAGGAAAAGACAGAAGGAAACACTGTGGAAATGCTATCATGCAGGGAGCAGCAAATCTCTTCCGTTAAGGACAAAATAGTAAATATTTTAGGTAGGCGCTGTCTCAACTACTCTGCGGGTGTAGTTAAAGAGCAGCCACAGGCAATATGTAAAGGAATGAACGTGGCCGTGTTCCAAAGGAAGAGGGGTGGGGGCAAGTCCGGAAAGGGAGGTAGGCCTGGATTTTGCAGAGCTCTGGGGGCTATGTTAAATCTTGGATTTTATCCTAAGAGGATTCAGCTAAATAACAGTCCCCCTGTGCACAGTGGCACTGCCCAAAGCCTGTTCCTGAGGAATTTAGGACGTTTAAGAAGCGCGTTAGAAAGTTTCCTGTGTGCCTGTAGTCCCAGCTACTCGGGAGGCTGAGGCAGGAGAATGGCGTGAACCCGGGAGGCAGAGCTGGCAGTGAGCCGAGATCACGCCACTGCACTCCAGCCTGGGCGACAGAGCGAGACTGTCGCCAAAAAAAAAAAAAAAAAAAAAAAAAAAGCTTCCTGTGCAACAGGGAGAGGAACGTCACACACCGGGGCCTGTCAGGAGGTTGGGGACAAGGGGAAGGAGAGCATTAGGCCAAATACCTAATGCACGCAGGGCTTAAAACCTAGATGGTGGGTTGATAGGTGCAGCAAACCAGCATGGCACATGTATAACTACGTAACAAATCTACACATTCTGCACATGCATCCCAGAACTTAAAGTAAAAATAAAAATAAAAAAAGAAACTTTCCTGTGCTGGCTGGGTATGGTAGCTCACACCTGTAATCCCAGCACTTTGGGAGGCTGAGGCAGGAGGATCACTTGAGGTCAGGAGTTGGAGACTAGAATGGCCAACATGCTGAAACCCCATCTTCACTAAAAATTAACTGGGGTTGGTGGCACACATCTGTAATCCCAGCTACTCGGGAGGCTGAGGCAGGAGGATCGCTTGAACCCAGGAGGCAGAGGTTGCAGGGAGCAGAGATCGTGCCACTGCACTCCAGCCCAGGCGACAGAGCGAGACTCCATCTCAAACAAAAAAAAAAAGACAAAAAAGTTTCCTGTGCCCTTTGAATCCCACTCTTGGGTATTCTCAATGCATATCACCATATTAAAGACTCTCAGAGTTCTCCAAGAAAAGAAATCCACTTAGTTTTATTTAACTTTTCATATTTACTTGACTAGAGAAATCTTTTTTTCAAAGAAAACGTTAACACAAGCCCCCGGGCCCCGTGTTGCATGGAGTGTGCAATTTGGGAAACACTAGCCTGTGGTTGAAAAGCAAACTCTTCAGGAGCGTGTTCATAGCCAGGATCTGCCTCCTGGCTCCCTCTCCAGCCTCCCTGCCAGCTGTTCTTAAACACTCGGGACTCTACCAACACCAAGCCACTGGGGGCTCCCTAAACACGTTCTGCTATCTATCTCACGCCTCCTTGTAATTACATGATCAATTCAATGTGCCCAGAATGTTCTCTTCCTTGTCTACCTGCTGAACTCCTTGATCTTAATAATCCAGCTCAAGAAGTTCTCCTTTGTGAGATCCCGAACACCAGCTCTCTGAACCCATTCTGCCTTACACAAGACACACACGTATGCACACGCACACACACACACACACACAGGGCACTATTCCCTTCTCCATATCACTTTGTATCTGTTGCTAAATTCTGTCACAACTCACATTGTATTACACTGTAAATATTCATCTACCTGCTTGTATCTGCATTACAAGACCATTCCAGTGTCTGGCCAGTACCAGATACTCCATAGATGATGTTTAAATGGATAAATTCATTCATTGATTTATTACTTTCATCTGCGAGAAAAGCACACTATGAGTTCTCCCCTTTTTGAAGTGCTAATCTCTCCCATTCTCCTGTGGGAAGGTAAATGTTATTTATTGGGGTAAATCCAAAGTAATACGAGAAGATATTTCTAGTCTTTGATTCTATGTTAAAAGCCGCAAGCTTAACTTCATGTACAGCACATGCAGTTACAACATTTTGGTGAACTGAACTCCCTTGCTATTCTTGTGGTCATTTAGCTGCATTGAAAGATCATCACTGAAAACAGCATCAGGTGTGTCCCTGCCTTCCTGCTGTGTGGTATGGAGGTCAGACTGAAGAGCAATAGGAAGTATGTCTCATGATTACCTAGGCCAGAGGATCTCAAGCTTGAGCATGCATCAGAATCACCAGCAGGGCTTGTTCAAACACAGATTGCTGGGCCCCACCCTGCAGTGGCTGATTCAGTAGGTCTGGGGTGGGGCCTGAGAATTTGCATTTCTGACAGTTCCCAGAAGCAGCTGATGCTGCTGGTCCAAGGACCACTCTTGAAGAACTACTGATCTGTGGTTCCCTGACTGCTTCCCGATGCCAGAACTATACTAGAATGTAATTGCTCCTTATTACTGCTCTCGGGGAGATGGCAAAGACAACCAGGACTAAACTTGGATTCCAAGGATCAGTACTGCCATTCTGCCTTCCAGCAGTGTGACAACTGGCAAATCAAGGAACTCAGAATGCCTTACCTTCTTCCACCAAAAAATGGCAATTCTTTGTCTATCACTGTGTGCCCTTACTGGTTTGCTGTGTGTATGTGAATACGATGGAATAAAAAATGACTTACAAGTGCCTTTATATTCTGGAAAGCACTAAAAGCATAAGAAATTTGACAGAAAAAGATAAAACAAACACATCTGAGTGGTATAATAAAAAGTTTAAGGTATCCGGAATAGTAGGGTAATTGAGGGGAAGAGTTCAGAGACAAACCTCTCCATATTAATAAAAAAAAGTTTTCAGACATTAACAGGTAACAATAGAATTTGACTTTAACTGTTGATGTGTTTTGCTGAGCAGACACAGGGAAAATGCCTCCCTGATTAAGAAAACATGGCGATGTTGTTTTATTAACAGTATTAATCTAAAATAAAAGATGCAATATATACGTTTTTATCTAAGTTAAATTTATTATACCTGATATCACATACTGGCTATTAAACATTCCTAAAAGCTGTTTTTGTTGATATCTTGCACAACTTAATACATGATAAATAGTTACGCATTTATTGAACCAACCTTTCTCAAAAGAGAAAGGCCTTGGATTTCCAAAGCTTAAGACAGGATTTTTATCCAATTTAAGGTCTACCATTTATTAACATGAAGAAAAAACTGACTACTTATGGTTTCTCCTTAGTTCTCTTATATTGCATTCTTAAACTTGTTTTGAGATAATTGTAGATTCACATGCAGTTATAAGAAATAATAGAGAGAGAGCTCATGTACCCTTTATTCCATTTCCCCAATGGTAGCATCTTGCAAAACTATAAAAACTATAGTAAATATCAAAAGCAAGATGTTGGCCTTGACATAATCCATTGATCTTATTCAGATTTCATTTTATTTGCACTTGTAAGTGTGTTATTTAGTTCTATCCATTTTTATCACATGTGTAGTTTCATGCATCCCCAACAGTCAGGATACATGATAACTTCATCATAAGGATTCCTTGTGTTGCTTTATAACCACACCCAACTTCCCCTATCTCCCTTTCCTAACCCCCAACAATCAGCAGTCTGTTCTGTACCACCATAATTGTATCAGTTCAAGAAAGGTACAGAAATAGAGTCATGCAGTATATAACCTTTTGGGATTTCATTCACCATCATTCCCTTGAGATTCATCCAAGGGAATGTATTTATGAATAATATCCCATAGGGAATATATTTATGAATAATATCCCATAGTACAGACATACCATGGAATTTGTTTAACCACTCACACATTGAATAGAAAAAAAAATTTAAGGCAGGGAGGTGAAAAATTCAAGTGGTATCCAAGAAACACTGTACATGTTTAACTATCTTGCATTGTTCCAAAAACTATTTAAGGGAGAGACAAATAGACCCATTTGGGCTACTGTAGTGGGTTCATCTAGAGCAGGTGTTCACCAACTTGTTCTATGAAAAGCCAAGTAGTAAATATTCTGAGTTTTGTAAGCTATATAATCTCTTTCACAAGAATTCATCTCTGCTACACAAAAAACCACCATAGATAATATTCTACTAAACAGGCGTAGCTGTGTCCCAATAAAACTTTATTTACAAAAGCAGGTCCAGCACACCTCTGGATTTACAGAAATGATGAAAGAAAAAGTTGACCAGGAAAGTTGAAATTAAATTATGAAGAGCCTTTAATACCAAGTCATTGAGTTTAGACTTTGGTAAGCATTTAGATATCCAAGGAGATTTTTTTGAGCAGTTATTTGGTGGAGAAAGGAATGTTTTCATTTTAGAAGATTAATCTGGAAGTAATAGATAAAATGAATTCATGGTATGAGCAAGAGAAAATGGAAAAGGGAGATGACTACAGGGATTATCTAAGCTAAAAATAAAAAGGGCCTGAACCCGGCTATTATTGGACATAAGAGGAAAGCATAGAAATAAAATTTAAAGAAAGAATTGATAGGCCAGTCATAGTGGCTCATGCCTATACTCCCAACACTTTGGGAGGCCAAGGCAAGAGGATCATTTGAGCTCAGAAGTTCAAGACTAGCCTGGCCAAATGCTGAAACTCAGTCTCTACAAAATATTTAACACAAAACATTAGCTGGATGTGGTAGTGCATGTCTATAGTCTTACCTGCTAGGGAGGCTAAGGCTGTAGGATTGCTTGAGCCCAAGAGGTTGAGGCCGCAGTGAGTCACGCTTATACCACTGCACTCCATCCTGGGCAACAGAGCAAGACCCTGTTAGGGAGAACAGAAGGCAGACTGGGAGGAAAGGGAAGAGAAAGAGACAGGGAAAGAAAAAGAAAAAGGGAAAGGAGAAAAAGGGGAAGGGAAAAGGGAAGAAGGGGAAGGGGAAGGGAAAGGGAAAGGGGAAGAAGGGGAAGGGAAAGGGAAAGGGGAAGAAGGGGAAGGGAAAGGGAAAGGGGAAGAAGGGGAAGGGGAAGAAGGGGAAGGGGAAGAAGGGGAAGGGAAAGGGGAAGGGGAAGAAGGGGAAGGGGAAGGGGAAGGGAAAGGGGAAGGGGAAGGGAAAGGGGAAGGGAAAGGGGAAGAAGGGAAAGGGGAAGAAGGGAAAGGGAAAGGGGAAGAAGGGAAAGGGGAAGGGAAAGGGGAAGAAGGGAAAGGGGAAGAAGGGAAAGGGGAAGGGAAAGGGGAAGAAGGGAAAGGGGAAGAAGGGAAAGGAGAAGAAGGGAAAGGAGAAGAAGGGAAAGGAGAAGAAGGGAAAGGGAAAGGGGAAGAAGAAGAAGAAGAAGGGGAAGGGAAAGGGGAAGAAGAGGAAGAAGGGGAAGGGGAAGGGGAAGAAGAGGAAGAAGGGGAAGGGGAAGGGAAAGGGGGAGGGAGAAGAAGGGGAAGGGAAAGGGAGAGGGAGGGGAAGAGAAAGGGGGAGAGAGGGGAAGGGAAAGGGGGAGAGAGGGGAAGGGAAAGGGGGAGAGAGGGGAAGGGAAAGGGGGAGAGAGGGGGAGAGAGGGGGAGGGAGGGGGAGAGAGGGGGAGGGAGGGGGAGAGAAGGGGAGGGAGGGGGAGGCAGGGCAGGGGAGGGAGGGGGAGGGAGGGGAGGCAGGGCAGGGGAGGGAGGGGGAGGGAGGGGAGGCAGGGCAGGGGAGGGAGGGGGAGGGAGGGGGAGGGAGGGGAGGCAGGGCAGGGGAGGGAGGGGGAGGGGGGAGGCAGGGCAGGGGAGGGAGGGGGAGGGAGGGGAGGCAGGGAAGGGGAGGGAGGGGAGGCAGGGCAGGGGAGGGAGGGGAGGCAGGGCAGGGGAGGGAGGGCAGGGGAGGGAGGGGAGGCAGGGCAGGGGAGGGACAGGGAGGGAGGGGAGGCAGGGCAGTGAAGGGCAGGGAAGGGAAGAAAGGAAAGGATTGGGAAATTTACTGAATACCATGGCAAGGAAGACAGACAGAAAAAGCAAAAATATCTCAGAGTTTTAATTAAGCACAAGCATTGCAATGAAGCTGACCTGAGTTTGAACTGTTTGTTCCACCATCTAATTGTGCAAGTTATGAAATCTCAATGTTGGCTTTCTCATGTGTAAAAGGAGTAAGAATAGTACCTTCCTCACAGTGCAGTTGGACACATCGAATGAAGTAATGCAGGTAAAGCCTTTAGCACAATAACTGGTATATACATAGCAATTGTTTATTAAACAGTAGTGATCATAACATTAATTATACCCAAAGATTCCTCTCCAATCTTCAATATTCTGGTAATGCTCTCATTTTTTCACTTTAAATACCATGAGCATTGCATGGTTAGTTTATTTAACTAATCTCACATTGTTGGACATGTTCCTATGTGAAATAATGCACATTTAAGCCATTTTGAGCTGAGGCGATTGTTATTGTTGCTTGTTGTTTGTTGTTTACAACCAAAGTTATCTGCAGTCCTTACTGATCCATAATTTGGTATCAAGAGTGGAATACTGTAAGAAATTGACCCTAAAGGTTAAATTGGCTAACTAGTAGAGAAAGTGTCCTAGGCTGAGATGACCCAATTACTTCAGGCTAAGAAGTTGGTGACTCTTGTTACATTGCCATGAAACTTTTTCTTAACCTCTAATCTGTAATATCTTAGGATCTTGACTCTGTGCCTTCAGAGGCATAGCATTGGGAGAATGGCAGGAACAACTGGGGATGGTGACATGGGTAGCCTAAATTGTATCTGTCATCAGTAGCCTAAATTCTATTTGTCGTCAGTACGATTCTGTAAGAAAGGGACAATCTTAACTGAGGTAGGCCCATCTGAATGCCAAAAGAGAAGAAAATACAGTTTTGCTAGAAGTTCTTCCTGCCTGTGGCCTGCAATACAGTCCCATAAGTTGACTTAAATGTGCATTATTTCATATAGCAAGAATAGTTGAGGTGGGGCAGTTCCTGTGTTGGTTAATCCCACCTTTGTCTACGAGGCTTATCGTCTGATCCTATTTCTCATTTCATGACTCGCCTGTTTGTGTCCTGTGCCCATCTTAATTGTGATATTTACCTTTTTTTAATTTGTAAAAACTCTTTATTATAAATTTCAACCATTTTTATATCATTTATGTTGAAAAGATTACCCAGTTTGACAGCTTCTTTTCAATTCTGTAGTTTTCCTTTGAAGTTTTATGTTTAGCTTATTTACTAAAAGTCCATCTCTATCTCAGATGGAATAACCATATCCTTTTATATTTTCTTCTAGAACATTTATGGTTTAACTTGTATAGAAATATTTAAATTCATTCATCTGAAATTTAGGTATGAGTTGTGAGGCAGGAATTTATTTTTCTAAATGGTAGCTAGTGATCCTCAAATGCCTTATAAGGTATATCATCTCTCCTCTGGATTTAAGTGCAGCCAGTGGTATGCACAAACATTGTATAAAAGTGATTTGGCTTCTCAAGTTCCTATTCCACCTCATTCATATGTAACCTTATTCATGGGCCATTGTCACACAGTTTTAATTACCATAGTACGATAATTTATTTAGTATCTGGCAGAAAATTTTCCTACACATTTCTCTTTTTGAGGAAACTCTTGGCTGATCTGATTTTGTTCTCTCAGATAATCATTCCATTTGTTTTTGTCAAGTTGCCCCCAAAGTTCTCTTCGAATTTGCATTGGAATGGAAATAAATGATGACATTAATTTTGGAGAGAACTGTAATTTTTGTAGCATTGAGTCTTCCCGCCCCAAAATATCTTTGTCATCCCAATTACCAAGTTTTCTTTAAAGACCCTCTGAGAAGTTTCATAGTTTTCTTTATATGGAATCACATACATATCTTAGTTGCCAGAGTTTGCGGTTGTTATTGATAGTCTTATAATGTTATCATCATTACTGTTACTATCATGAATGAGATATTTTCTATTATTCTCTTGTTGTCTATATTTTATATGGCCATCTTATTGAACTCATTTATTAGGACTCTTAAATTTTTTAGTTGATTTTTGCTGGTTCTGCAGCTAGGCAATTTTACCCTCTGCAGCTAGTATTTCCAATATTTTATCTGTTTTTCCTCACTTTATTATGTTGACCAGAACTAAATTTCCAGGAACATGTAATATAACAGCAATAAAAACCATCTTGATCTTGCTGTTGACTTTAATGGGAATGCTTCAAATATTAGATTGAACCATATGAAACTGACACTTTTCCAAGCTAAAACAAGAAAAAAAAAAAAGATCAGGTATCAGTAATTTCAAAGGTTTCAAACTTTTATTTGGCCATTAAGTAAAATATTTAAATTTAATTCCAAGTAGGATCTCATTATGAGTTAAACAGATATTTTTGAGCACCTATGGTACACAGGCACGGAGCTAAGCCACGGATATGTAACTCTCAAACAAGACAAGCATAGTTTCTGCTGTCTCAGAGTTAAAGTAACACTACTGTAGGAGAAAGCAGACCATACTTCAGCTAACAACAACAAATCAAACTAATTAAAATGGTGAAAAGAACTCAGACTACTATGTGCTAGAGATCCCAGCTGGGCACCTTCAGAGAGGGTAGTCAGGGTCGCACCTCCTGATCAGAGACATCGAAGCTGACCCTGAAGGCTGAGATGGAACCAGCCATGCGATGAGCTATGGGGTCACACTCCTGCAGGGATGAGTGAGGGGTGGGATCTGAAGTGCAACGCGGCTGCTGAGTTCTGGGGTCTGTCAGGTGGCCAAGGTGGCTGGAATGCCATAAAGTAGGTCCCCAAGCCACAGGCCATGTCTGAGGTGGGGACTGGGTGGAGGGAAGCGCCATGTTTTGAACTGGCCATGGAGGAAGATTTTGGTTTGAATTGGGCTTTTAATAGTAGTTGAGCATCCCTAGTCCAAAAATCTAAAATCCAAAATACTCCAAATCTGAAGCTTTTAGAGCACCAATATGAGATAGCTAGCTCTCCTCTCCTTTGCTGATGGTTCAACATACACAAACTTGGTTCTATCCACAAAATTATTTAAAAATATCTATACGATGACCTTCAGGCTCTGTGTATAAGGTACATATAAAATATAAATGAATTTGAATTTCATGTTTAGACTTGGGTGCCATCCCTAAGATATCTCATTATGCATATGCAAATATTCCAAAATCCAAAAAAACTTTGAAACCAGGAACACTTCTGGTCTTAAGCATTTTGGAAAGGGATACTCAGTCTGTCCTTGAAAATGAGGTATGGCTCATGGCTGAAGGTGACCAGCAAGTGATGGGTTCTGTCCCCAGCTGTTCCCATGGGGTAGAAGAAGGAGCACTAACAGTATACCTTTGGAGGCCCTGGCAGGAGAAAAATAAAACCATTTTCTAATTATACCAAACCAGCTCCACAAGCTGAAGACCTAAGTTAAAGACAGATTTGGGAAAGCATTGAATTTTACTTTGGAAACCAAGAAGACGCATTAATACTTTTTGAGCAAAGAGGCTTACTTAGTTCCCCAAAATCAGAGGAGTTGTGGGACCTTAAGGCAGAGTCCAGGCCAGGGATTTACCTCTCTGTGGTTCTGATCTGTGGCTGGGCCTGCACTACTGGTGCATTCTTCTGTGAAAGCCAGCAGAAAGCCCCACTGAAACTGATGAACTTTCACAGTGCCCCTAGGTCCTATTTTCCCAGAAAGTGACTCAACATCTGTCCCACTACCTGGTCATATTTAAGAAAATATGACCAAGTTGCGTCTGATGCTGGCTAGAAGATGAGGTGGCAGAGAAGGGTCAGAGATTAATCCAGCCAGGCCTATAAAGATTATAGAAGATTCTGGGGGAGGAGTGGTCCAGATGACAGCGGATGCACACACAGGTAGGCAAGGCACAGGCAAAGCATTGTGTCCACAGACGTAAGGCTCAGTGGATGGTGGTAGTACAAGGTGAACACACATATGGGTGTTCCAGTAAGGGGCAGAGTATCTTGAGAGGCAGAGACAGGAAAGCCAGGCTGGACCAGTTGATACCATGTGTCAGAAATGGCCACAGGTGGTCAAGTCCCTGGGAGGCAACTAGGTCCCAGGCAGGACTAAGGCTCAGACCTCACAAAAGGCCTATTGGACCAAACATTTGATTGGAACAAAGAGTGGGGGACAAAAAAGGTCTCCATGGGGCTGGGGCTGCATACTCGAGTTCACAAGGATCTAGGGCCGAGCAGAGGCCAGCTGGAAGAGGGGAGGTCACTGAGTCCCGCCTGGGAGAAGGTGGCAAAGCAGAGGCAGGGCAAGGACATCCTGATGACAGCAGCGTCAGACCTCACCCTTTCTCTCTCCTTGAGAAAGCTCTCTGCCCACTCCTGGCCTTTTCCCTGAGTACGCCCGGGCATGTCAAAACCCTGACGTGAGCGACTGGAAACGTAACCTGCTACTTGTCTGCAACGATGTAATAGAAGAACCAGGAAACACGCTTAGTGTCATAAAAGAGGTTCAACAACTACTACTTACGGCATTGTCTGTCACCAGACCAGCAGGCCACTCATCGCCATGGTAACAACAATCAAAACAACGATTCCTGCTTTCCTCAAGTCGTGTTAGTGACGATTATGTTACACAAAAAGTAACTAAACCCACAGTGCATTATAAACAGAGTTGCTAGTATCCAACCTTAATGATGGAGAAAAATCACTTGGGATGGGACAAAGTACATTTCTCAGGGTGCGAGTGCAGTTCAAGCCAAAAACTACAGGAGGGAATCTCAGCTCAGCTTGAAGTCACTGCTTCATCCAGGTCTCCTTTTTTTCCTCTCCCTCCAGTTTTTAGGAAGAGATACTTTCATGAAATTGTATGCATTTGTTTATCAACCCAGATATGCACATCCCTATTCCTACTGGTAAACTGGGCAGAATTTAATGATTATTATGAAATATTAACATTTGGAATAGGTCTGATAATTTTATGTCATCAGGGCAATATATAATGGAAACTTACCTCCTTGAAACAGAATTCTCCTTTCCAAATGCCTGATGCAAATATGAAACACAATCTTCCCTCTGCCTTCTTGAGTTTCCCCGTCCCAAGCTCCCTCCCACAGGCTGAGCAGCAGCTCCTGGGTTCTAGGCCCATTGCCACCACCCTCTGGTGGGCAAGCCAAGTCACACCTACCCCTATCCCCCACCTACCCCCACCCCACCCTGGATTTCCTATGTCTCCAAGGTCACCAGGCAAGATCATAGTGACCCTGGGATGGGGGACAGGGCACAAGTTCACCCATATCTCTTCTTCTTGCAAAGCCTGTTCCCTTCCTGTCCCCCATCCAGGTCTCAAAACAAGAGAGCAGTCTCTTGTCCACTATTCCAGCATCTTCCTCGCCCACCATAACCGCCCCTACCATCAGTTTGGCCAGGGCAGGAAGAGATTTTTCAGTGGACTTGTTAAAGAGATCAGCACACAGAGAAGCTGGCTTCAGTTTTCTTTTCCACTCTGACTCATCACTGGGAAAAGGGCCAAAGACCAATTTCCTCCAGTTCCCATCTCACTTCAGATTTGCATGGGAAGTCTTTGTTGATTAGGCTAGGGTGATTAAATTAACCACCCTGTGGTCAAGCATCCACCCCCAGAGCAGCCAGCTCTGATCAATGGTGGCCATCACCTGGTACCAAATGGCTGTCCAGTCCAACCCAAGGAGTCTTTCCCAGGATTGGGGATGCAGTGGGGTTCTCAGGAAACTAGATTCTCCCCTGGGCTCTAACAACTTAACCTTTGGTTGACACTTCTTCCACTGTGTTTCTGTGTCCTTGACTTGAGCACAGAGATGGTATCATTTAGAGAGTTGTAATCCAGTGTCTACTCTTAGGCAACAACACCATTTTGTGGCTGTAAAACCAGGAGCAATAACTTAACCTCCCTGAGCTTCCATTTTTTTCAACTGTAAAATGAGTCTTTCTCATGGGATTGTCATGACGATTAAAAAACAAAAAAGAAGATCACGCATGTAAACCACTCAGCATGGGGCCTGGCATGCAGTCAAAGCAAAATTAATCTTGGTTGTTTTCACCATCATCATCACTATCTTCATTTAGTCAGAAAGGCTACTGCGGAGCTTCAAGTCAAGCACCCAAATTTATTTCCAGCCAGGCCCAGCCTCCCTTGTCCCATTTATTAAGCTAAACATAATCAGTTAGTCATGAATTGAAACACTTACTGTTACTACTTGAGTGGAACAAAGTCAGTTCTCACTAAATTCCACCTGAAACTGGATAGGGCAGAGACATGGAAGGGCACTGCTTGAGACTGGGCAAAGAGACACCTTCTCTATCCTTGTTCCGCCTGGGTGCTGCAGTAGGATTCCTCAGAATGATGTGAGAGAGCTCAATAAACCAGCAGAGATGGAATTCTAAAGGTGAATCTGATCCTGTGTCAAGAAGTCCACTTGGGAAGAAAATAGTCCCTAAGAGTAGAAAGATGTTTCAGAGGGCTCATCAATAAACCCGCAAAAAAGAAGAGGCTCCTTATTGTGACTTTGTAGGTTGTGATGACATCTCAAAGCAACCCAACCATTGGTCTGCTCAGGTGGCACCCTAAACACCAAGTGATTGAGAAAGAAACCCATGACCGAGGTTACTAGGCACCTTCCTTTAGCAGCCCCTTGTGGAAAGAACTTTGCGTGGAGATGGAATTGAATAACTTCAAAGGAGCTTAAAATCTCAATCAGAGCAGGATCACTGTGGGGTGAGCACAGGAAAACAACTAGGCAAGGCCTCTACTCCAGATCTTGGAGAATTGATTTTGAGTCCTGGCTCTGCCATGTACCAGCTCAGAGACCCTGGGCAAACAACTCAATTTCTACATAACAGGAGAGAATTGAATAAAATCAGTGATGTTCACGCACCTCCACCAAGCCCTGTAGTCTCTCTGTATAAATTCAGAAGCCACTGCAGGTTTGGGGGAAAAATCATGTAAGGAGTCGCAGCAGGGGTAAACCTCTGGTTCCCACCACCATCACAATCCCTTCTGCTAGACAGTCTCTGCCTTTTTGCTTTAAATGTCACTGTTTCAGATTTTTTTTTTAGTTTTCATTTTTTTCTAGGCAAAAAAAGGAGAAGATCCCAAATGCATTCCGGTTCTGGCAGTCTATGATTTGAGCATGGAGAAAATGGGGTTCCTTCAAGAAGAGGCTGGAAAGAAGGATTAGCACAAGACCACAAGATCACAAAAAGCCTTGCCCGCTATGCTCAGGCAGTTGAACTTTAGCTGGAAGGAAGCCACAAAAGGGAGATAATATAAGCAGGTCACTGGGCTAGCAAAGCACCCTGAAGAATTGAATGAATAAAAAATGCATGGGAGGGGAGAGAAGAGGAGTCCAAAGACGAAATTATTCCATCAGTCCCCAAGCAGGAGGTAAGAAAAATGGATGGAGAGTTGGAAAGGTGTGGGGGGGATAGCCTTCACCAGTCAGCAACTTCCATTCTATTGTGTTTTCTTTTGTTTTTCTTTGTCTTATCATTCCATTCCCATCTTCACAAAGCAGAGTAAAAATGACTCTCTTCACCATGCATCAATGTTGTTGATCTATTCCCTCACACCAGAGAAGCACAATGGCACCACAGCAAAGGGCATGTGACCTTCAGCTAATTAATAAAGGCCCTGACATTGTTCCCCCACCAGGTCATGGCAATGGTTGGCCGCCTGTCCTAGAAGGATCCACACTTCCCGGTGACCCAGACATCCCAAGCTCCCAAATTAAGCATCTGCACCTCCTTAATCAGCTTCAAAGAGGGACTTTCAGAATGCCACTGTTCCAGCAGCTTCCTCAGCCACCATACCTGCTCCACCATCAGCTCAGCCAGGCAAGAATTCCCACAGATTTTTCACTGGACTGTAGTTAAAGATGAAAAAGTCACATCCAGACCTCTGATTTATGACGTGGCATGAACTCAACACTTTTCTCATATTCTTGAGTCCGACAAAAATGAGCAAACACAGATATATAAAACTGGAACTGAGAAAATATTGGGTGCCTTTCAAAACACCTACATAGGACACTCCTTGACTATCCTGCAACCTGGGGTGGTGGGCTCAGTGACAGGCAGGGCACTGTTCCATTGACTGTGGCTAAGGACACATTTCTGAAAAGAGTTGCCAGCCCATGTCACTGGTACCTGACTTCACTCTCATCCTTTCCTCCAGGATGCTTAACCCTGGGTGTGTGTGTACACATGCAACTCCTCTGCCAAGAACACCCTTCCCCCAGCCTTTTTTTAGTTGTTCATAAATACAGATCATTTT
This sequence comes from Symphalangus syndactylus, assembly GCF_028878055.3. Classification (NCBI taxonomy): domain Eukaryota; kingdom Metazoa; phylum Chordata; class Mammalia; order Primates; family Hylobatidae; genus Symphalangus; species Symphalangus syndactylus. The sequence goes on along the minus strand of NC_072425.2, from coordinate 36,286,805 downwards.
TTCATCAAATGAACAGAGGAATGAGTGAATGACAGCTGTTTCTTGCAATCCAGCAACTGGAAGTCAACTTTGCCTCATATAACAGCAACAAAATCTTGGATTCAGGGAACTGAAATGCAGAATTTTCAATAATCAGTAAGTCCAACCCATTTACTTTGAATTTGAAGAAGTAGACCCAAAGAGAGGAAATGCTTACTCTGAAGTTGCCCAAGAATGACAAATGCTAACAGTTATTGATTGCTAGGGGCTAGGGACTGTGCTAAATGCTTCACACACCTCATCATGCTTAATCCTCACAATAATCCTTTGAGCTAGATGCTATTACTAGCTTCACTTTACATGAGAAAACTGAGATGGGAAATGACTAGTCCAAGTTATATAGTCTTGATGGTATCAGATAAAATTCTGGAGGTGGGGATGTAACGCTTAGGGGAGGGACTAGACAGAAGTTGCTGCAGAAGGCTCTCCAAGTGTCTGTGCCTCAGTTGCTACATCTGTGAATTCAGAATAATTATATCTTGTTTCTAGAATAGCTATGAGATTTTATAGGAAATAATGCATGTAAAACTATTTGGTAAGCTGCAAAGCACTATACAAATGAATGAGAAAATATGTTTTTTAAAAATGAAAAGAGGATTTATTGGGTTTTTCTGTTTAAAAGAATAAAATAACATGTGCATCTGTTTTAAAAGGAATTAAAATGGCATAAAAAAATAGGCGAAAAGAAATATTATCCAAAGTTCTACTATCCAGAGATAATTAGCAATTTAATGCTAAGACTTCAGGAAATCACTGAGTGTGTTTATGTGTGTGTGTGTGTGTGTGTGTGTGTGTGTGTGCATGTGCCTATAATTATTAAGAAATGATATATTATCATGCTGTCTTGTGACCTGTTCTTTTTTCACTCAAGTTATACATGTTGAAAAATCAAGAAAACTTCAAGAAAGCCATTCTTCTGAGTTAAGCTCAGCCCTGTGAAAAGAGCCAGAATAGTTTATTTATCGTCCTCTTTTTGACTGGTGAAACTGGTCCTAAGAGGCAGCGTCATCACCTATAGTGGTACAGACTGTGCCCTGCTTAGAATCCAGGGAGACACATGGGAGCTGAAAGCCAGCCTGTTTCAGTCCCTGGCACAGCCACAACATGCAGGGGAGGGGGCCCTTGCGGGGTTGCACAAAGGCGCCAAGTGTCCTGGCCTCCGAGCAGGGCTGACGCTAGCCACGGAGACCCTGAAGCCAGAGGGCCCACTACTGAACAACACTGGAGCCAGTGAGGGCAAGCAGAGTGGTGCCTTCCATCTGCTGTTTCTGTGCCAGATCTATGCCCCGTGCCCCAGAGCACAGGGTCAAACTCATAGCAGGCACACAGCAGCCTCTGAGAATGTGTGCCAAGTTCTGCTCTATGCATGGAGGGCTTGTGGTGGTTTCATTCTTTTCCCCTAAGCAAATTTTAGGAAAATATTCAAGTGACAGGAAATTAAGCAAAGCTTTGGCACCAATGCTGCCCCAGAACCAGAAGCTCCAAGTCCAGTTTCCCGAAAAGGCTGGCTTTGGGGTTCTCTATATTTACCCAAAGCTTCCACTGAATGTGTCTAAAGAAGTTTCAGGGTGAATGAGTTTTCTATGTCTGTATAACAAATTACCCCAAGATTTAGCTGTTGAGAATAACAAGCATTTCTTATCTCAAAGTTCCTCTGGGTCAAGAATCCAGCTGCACAGACCTTCAATGTAAATTTAAAAAGAAAAAGACAAAAAGGAATCCCGGTGTAGTTTAGCAAGGTGTCTCTAGTTCAAAGTCACTCATAAGACTGTGGTCAGTCAGCCAGGACTGTGGTCATCTCAAGGTTCAACTTAGGCTGGAGAATCCCCTCTAAGCTCACCCGCCTGGCTGTTAGCAAGCTTCAGTCCTTCACCACCTGGGCCTCTCCATCACGCTGCCTCATAAGCTAGCAGCTGCTTCCCTCAGCACCAGGAAGGAGAGAGAGAAAGAAAAGAGAAAGGAAGGGAGGTGAGAGAAGGGGATGGGGAGAAGAGAGGCTAAAGTCTTTTCCCAACCCAAATCAGGAATGACATCACTTTTGCTGTATCCTGTTCTTCCGAAGTCGATCACTAGCTCCAGCCCAGACTCAAGAGGATTACAGAAAAGCACCAATCTCCATCATCCTTCCTAGAACATGGATATAACGGCTAGAGTTCTGGCAGCCATCTTGGGACATGCAGATCAGAACCACAACCTAGGGATGGTGGATCAGAAAAGAGGAAGGAGGAGCCACAGTCCCTGGTGATTCTCCCACATCATTGCCTTTTACTAAAAAGAATAAAACTTTAAGCATTAAAGCTACTTATGAGTTGCCTTCACATTCAGATGAGTCTCACTGTAGCCGATCTAAGTTGTTGGCACTAACCCCAATAGGGTTCAGATTCAGGTTCACTCAGCATTTCTTTCTTTTACAGATAGGACAACTAGACTCAGAGAGGTAAAGTTATTCACCCATTATCACTCAGCTAGAGACTGGCAGGAATAAGACCCCAGCTCCTGGTCTCCACATCTACCCAAACCAGTTCTGAGTGTCTCCAAAGCTTGTTGAACATTCAAGGCTCTGTTTGGGATGTTCCTGGCAGCTGGAAAAGTTCTGATTCCCCCAGGCTATGTATTTGTACCAGAACATTCCCTGCTCTGTTTCTCTGCTTACCAAGTAAACAAGTGAAACAGAAGAGGGAAAATATTTTGGATGAATTGATGCTTTGCAGTTCAAAAACTTTGTCTTATGCACACTCAAGCCCGTAGCCATGGAAACCCTCATTTCATTTCCTCAGACTGTCTCTTTGTGCACCATTCATTCTTTGGAACTCAGAAGTTAGCAGCAACCATGGATTAAATATGTTCTGTAGAGCAGCAAGGTGGCATGATATTGCAAAGGATGTTGGTATACAAGTCTCTAACATGGAAGTGATCATGTTTTCATTACAGAGTTGTCTCAGATGGCTTGACTCTTCAGAAAGAGCCTTTCAGCCCCTTTGCCAGAAGAATTGTCAGCAGAGTCACTCAAGACAGAATCATCACAGCTGCAATGTTAATAAACATTTTGTGCTGCAGGAGGCATCTTGGTGTCCTTGCCCTACCATATTCCTTGCCCCAGGGCGGCCTGCAGTGCATTTGGCCTCTGCTGAAGGGCTAAGCCTAAGCCACCATATTTGAACTACGTGATGCTGCTCCCATGGTCTCAGGGGGTTGGACCATGGCTGGTCACCAGGCCCAGAGGAAACCAATATATCAGTTAAGAAATGTTCTTTTGAGAATTTGAAGTAAGAGACACAGAGACTGTCCTTAATCAATGGCGACCAAACTACAAGGCCATGCAGCACTAGAACTGGAACAGACCTTTTTGACTTCATACGGAATAATAATAAGAGAAAGCCAGTGCAGAGAAGGTGGAGCCTGACTCAGAGAAAAACTGAAAAGAATCCATGTGGTTCCAAAGAGCGAAAGAGAAAGCAGCAGCCTCGATTTTCAATGGCTTCCCAGTTTCCAGCCCCAATTCCCACCAGGTGAGGCTGTGCTCCATTTCTAAGTGGGGTCTCAGGGCTCTTTCAGATGCTAGGGCCCAAATGGCTTTCTGCTCCTTGGCACAATGATGCACCATCCAGCTTACAAATCATTTCCACCTCCATTGTCTTCACTGGTTTTTCTCATGCCTGGAAGACAAGTGACCAGGAATGATGACCCTCACTCATCTTTTACCAATAGGAAAACTGAGGCCCAGAGAAGGGAGGTAACTTTTCCAAGATTATTCACCCAACTAGCTCTAAGGGAAAAAACCTGAACTCAGGCCTTCTGACTCATGGTCTGATATTTTATCCACCTATATCAATGTGATCAAGAAAAATAAAAATTGAGTGAATGGGCCTGAAACTCCCATGATTTCCTCAGGCACCTAAGGTTTCAGCAAGGGGCAAGTGGATGTGGATTCTCAAGATGAGAGGGACAAACCAGACCACTGAGGCCTATTTTGTTCTAATTATTGCCTTGTCTCTCTTTAAATCATGAACTGCAAACTCTAATGTCTATAAAGGCAGGCAAGTAAAGAAAGAGAGGGAAACAAACAAGTGTATGACAATTGGGAGTGGTGGAGACTGGGGCAAACTGCAGAGCTAATGCCCAGCTTGAAAGAGTCCACCACTCTTCAGCTCTGGACATGTGGGAATGCATTTCCTACACTGACAGATCTTCTCACGTTTTATGAAAGGTTGGAACTCTGACCTTTTATGTGAAATTTCCTATTTTTTTTTTTTTTTTTGAGACAAGGTCTCACTCTGTTTCCCAGGCTAGAGTGCAGTGCACAGTCATGACTCACTGCAGTCCTGAACACCTGGGCGCAAGCAATCCTCCCACCTCAGCCTCATGAATAGCTGGGACTACAGCCACATGCCACCATGCCGGGCTAACCTTTTAAAGTTTTTTGTAGAGACGGAGTCTCCCCATGTTGCCCAGGCTGGTCTTGAAACCCTGAGCTTAAGCAATCCTCCCACCTTGTCCTCCCAAAGTGCTGGTATTACAGGCATGAGCCACCATACCCAGCCCTAATTGTTAAAACATATACTGACCAAACAAATTACATCTGCTGGCTGGATACTACCCTCATACCAGCAATTTGCCCCCTCTTTTCTGGATTGCAAGCACTAAGGCCAGAGCCATGTGCTATTCAACTTTCTACCTCTAATATCAAGCACAGAGGGGGCACTCAGGTGATCTGACTGATTAAATGGATTGGATAAAAAATCATCATTCTGGTCTTTATTCAAATGACATCTCCTCAGAGAGGTCTTCCCTCACCACCTGTGGTTATCCTTCAATATCATCTTCCTATTTTTTTTTTTTTTTTTTTTTTTTTTTTTGAGACAGAGTCTCGCTCTGTCACCCGGGCTGGAGTGCAGTGGCGCAATCTCGGCTCACTGCAAGCTCCGCCTCCCGGGTTCATGCCATTCTCCTGCCTCAGCCTCCGAGTAGCTGGGACTACAGGCGCCCGCCACCGCGCCCGGCTAATTTTTTGCATTTTTTAGTAGAGACGGGGTTTCACCGTGGTCTCGATCTCCTGACCTCGTGATCCGCTCGCCTCGGCCTCCCAAAGTGCTGGGATTACAAGCGTGAGCCACCGCGCCCGGCCCCTATTTTTTTCTATATTAAAAAAACCCTGATTTTTACCTAGATGTGTGACTACCTGAAATAAAGAAAATACTTTCCAGCCTCTCTAGGTATGGCCATATGACAAAGTCCTGGCCAGGTGGATGAACATAGAGGTAGTGTGTGCAACTTCCAGGAAATATCCCCCAAGAGAGCTGTGCCCTTCTCCCTTCCTTCTCTCCCTCCTGCTGACTAGGATGCAGATGTGATGGTCAGAGCTGGAGCAGACATATGGGGTCATAATACACAAAACACATATTGAAGACGGTGTAATAAGGGATAAAAGGAGCTAGGTTGCTTTGAAGAGAGGAGTGGATCTCTCAGCACAGCATTTGAGCTCTGCTAAGGGACAGACTGCCTCCTCAAGTGGGACCCTGACCCCTGTGCCCTCCTGACTGGGAGACACCTCATACAGGAGAGCTCCAGCTGGCATCTGGAGGGTGCCCCTCTGGGACGAAGCTTCCAGAGGAAGGAACAGGCAGCAATGTTTGCTCTTCTGCAGCCTCCACTGGTGACACCCAGGCAAACAGGGTCTGGAGTGGGCCTCCAGAAAACTCCAGCAGACCTGCAGCAGAGGGGCCTGACTGTTAGAAGGAAAACTAACAGAAAGGAATAGCATCAACATCAACAAAAAGGATGTCCACACAGAAACCCCATCTGAAGGTCACCAACATCAAAGACCAAAGGTAGATGAATGCACAAAGATAAGGAAAAACCAGCGCAAAAAGGCTGAAAATTCCAAAAACCAGTACGCCTCTTCTCCTCCAAAGGGTCACAACTCCTCGGCAGCAAGGGAACAAAACTGGACAGAGAGTTTGACAAATTGACAGAAGTAGGCCTCAGAAGGTGGGTAACAAGAAACTCCTCACTCCTCCAAGCTAAAGGAGCATGTTCTAACCCAACACAAGGAAGCTAAGAACCTTGAAAAAAGGTTAGAGGAATTGCTAACTAGAATAACCAGGTTACAGAAGAACATAAATGACCTGATGGAGCTGAAAAACACAGCACGAGAATCATGAAACATACACAAGTATTAATAGCCAAATCCATCAAGCAGAAGAAATGATATCAGAGATCAAGGTCAACTTAAGGAAATAAAGCGTGAAGACAAGGTTAGAGAAAAAAGAGTTTTGAGAAGATGGCTGAATAGGAACAGCTCCAGTCTGCAGCTTCCAGGGTGATCGACGCAGAAGATGAGTGATTTCTGCATTTCCAACTGAGGTACCTGGTTCATCTCATTGGGACTGCTTGGAGAGTGGGTGCAGCCCACAGAGGGTGAGCTGAAGCAGGGCGGGACGTCACCTCACCTGGGAAGCACAAGGGGTCAGGAGATTTCCCTTTCCTAGCCAAGGGAAGCCGTGACAGACTGTACCTGGAAAAACGGGGCACTTCTGCCCAAATACTGCACTTTTCCAATGGTCTCAGCAACCAGCAGACAAGGTGATTCTCTCCTGTGCCCAGCTCAGCGGGTCCCACACCCACAGAGCCTTGCTCACTGCTAGCGCAGCAGTCTGAGATCGATCTGTGAGGCGGCAGCCTGGCTGGGGGAAGGGAGTCTGCCATTGCTGAGGCTTGAGTAGGTAAACAAAGTGGCCAAGAAGCTCGAACTAGGCAGAGCCCACCGCAGCTCAACAAGGCCTACTGCCTCTAGACTCCACCTCTGTGGGCAGGGCATAGCTGAACAAAATGCAGCAGACAGCTTCTGCAGACTTAAACATCCCTGCCTGACAGCTCTGAAGAGAACAGTGGTTCTCCCAACATGGTTTTTGAGCTCTGAGAACAGAAAGACTTCCTCCTCAAGTGGGTCCCTGACCCCCGTGTAGCCTAACTGGGAGACACCTCCCAGCAGGGGCCGACAGAAACTTCATATAGGTGGCCGCCTCTCTGGGATGAAGCTGCCAGAGGAAGGATCAAGCAGCAATATTTGCTGTTCTGCAGCCTCCGCTGGTGTTACCCAGGCAAACAGCATCTGGAGTGCACCTCCAGCAACTCCAAAAGACCTGCAGCTGAGGGACCTGACTGTTAGAAGGAAAACAAACAGAAAGGAATAGCATCAACATCAACAAAAAGGTCATCTACACCAAAACCCCATCTGTAGGTCACCAACATCAAAGACCAAAGGTAGATAAAACCACAAAGATGGGAAGAAACCAGAGCAGAAAAGCTGAAAATTCTAAAAATCAGAGCACCACTTCTCCTCCAAAGGATCACAGCTCCTCGCCAGCAACGGAACAAAGATAGAAGGAGAATGACTTTGACGAGTTGACAGGAGGAGGCTTCAGAAATTCAGTAATAACAAACTTCTCTCAGCTAAAGGAGGATGTTTGAACCCATCGCAAGGAAGCTAAAAACCTTGAAAAAAGATTAGACGAATGGCTAATTAGAATAAACAGTGTAGAGAAGACCTTAAACGACGTGATGGAGCTGAAAACCATGGCACAAGAACTTCATGACGCATGCACAAGCTTCAATAGCTGATTTGATCAAGTGGAAGAAAGGGTATCAGTGATTGAAGATCAAATTAATGAAATAAAGTGAGAAAACAAGGTTAGAGAAAAAAAGAGTGAAAAGAAATGAACAAAGCCTTCAAGAAATATGGGACTATGTGAAAAGACCAAATCTACATTTGATTGGTGTACCTGAAAGTGATGGGGAGAATGGAACCAAGTTGGAAAACACTCTGCAGGATATTATCCAGGAGAATTTCCCCAAACTGGCAAGTCAGGCCAACATTCAAATTCAGGAAATACAGAGACCACCACAAAGATACTCCACAAGAAGAGCAACACCAATGCACATAATTGTCAGATTCACCAAGGTTGAAATGAAGGAAAAAGTGTTAAGGGCAACCAGAGAGAAAGGTCAAGTTACCCATGAAGGGAAGCCCATCAGACTAACAGTGGATCTCTCAGAAGAAACCCTATAAGCCAGAAGAGAGTGGGGACCAATATTCAACATTCTTAAAGAATTTTCAACCGAGAATTTCATATCCAGCCAAACTAAGCTTTGTAAGTGAAAGAAAAATAAAATCCTTTACAGACAAGCAAATGCTGAGAGATTTTGTCACCACCAGGCCTGCCTTACAAGAGCTCCTGAAGGAAGCACTAAACATGGAAAGAAACAACCGCTACCAGCCGCTGCAAAAACATGCCAAACTGTAAAGACCATCGATGCTATGAAGAAACTACATCAATTAACAGGCAAAATAATCAGCAAACATCATAATGACAGGATCAAATTCACACATAACAATATTAACCTTAAATGCAAATGGGCTAAATGCCCCAATTAAAAGACACAGACTGGCAAATTGGATAAAGAGTCCCATCAGTGTGCTGTATTCAGGAGACCCATCTCACGTGCAAAGACACACATATGCTCAAAATAAAGGGATGGAGGGATATTTACCAAGCAAATGGAAAGCAAAAAAATGTAGGGGTTGCAATCCTAGTCTCTGATAAAACAGACTTTAAACCAACAAAGATCAAAAAAGACAAAGAAGGCCACTACATAAAGGTAAAGGGATCAATGCAACAAGAAGAGCTAACTATCCTAAATATATATGCACCCAATACAGGAGAACCCGATTTGTAAAGCAAGTTATAAAGACCTACAAAGAGACTTAGACTCCCACAAAATAATAGTGGGAGACTTTAACACCCCACTGTCAATATTAGACAGGTCAACCAGATAGAAAATTAACAAGAATATTCAGAACTTGAACTCAGCTCTGGACCAAGTGGACCTAATAGACATCTACAGAACTCTCCACCCCACATCAACAGAATACACATTCTTCTCAGCACATCATACTTATTCTAAAATTGACCACATAATTAGAAGAAAAACACTCCGCAGCAAATGCAAAACAATGGAAATCATAACAAAGTCTCTGAGACCATAGGGCAATCAAATTAGAACTCAGGATTAAGAAACTCACTCGAAACCACACAACTACATAGAAACTGAACAACCTGCTCCTGAATGACTACTGGGTAAATAACAAAATTAAGGCAGAAATAAATAAGTTCTTTGAAACCAGTGAGAACAAAGGCACAATGTACCAGAATCTCTGGGACACAGCTAAAGCAGTGTTTAAGGGAAAATTTACAGCACTAAATGCCCACAGGAGAAAACAGGAAAGATCTAAAATCGACACCCTAACACCACAATTGAAAAAACTAGAGAAGCAAGAGCAAACACATTCAAAAGCTAGCAGAAGACAAGAAATAACTAAGATCAGAGCAGAACTGAAGGAGATAAAGACACAAAAAAGCCCTTCAAAAAAATCAATGAATCCAGGAGCCGGTTTTTTGAAAAAACCAACGAAATAGATAGACCGCTAGCCAAACTAAAAAGAAGAAAAGAGAGAAGAATCAAATAGACACAATAAAAAAATGATAAAACGGATATCACCACCGATCCCACAGAAATACAAACTACCATCAGAGAATACTATAAACACCTCTACGCAAATAAACTAGAAAATCTAGAAGAAATGGATAAATTCCTCGACACATACACTCTCCTAAGACTAAACCAGGAAAAAGCTGAATCCCTGAATAGACCCATAACAAGTTCTGAAATTGAGGCAGTAATAGCTTACCAACCAAAAAAAAAAACCCAGGGCCAGACAGATTCATAGCCTAATTCTACCAGAGGTACACGGAGGAGCTGGTACCATTCCTTCTGTAACTATTCCAAACAATAGAAAAAGAGGGACTCCTCCCTAACTCATTTTATGAGGCCATCATCATCCGGATACCAAGACTGGCAGAGACACAACAAAAAAAGAAAATTTAAGGCCAATATCCCTGATGAACATCGATGTGAAAATCCTCAATAAAATACTGGCAAACCAAATCCAGCAGCATATCAAAAAGCTTATCCACCATAATCAAGTTGGCTTCATCCCTGGGATGCATGGCTGGTTCAACATATGCAAATCAATAAATGTAATCCATCACATAAACAGAACTAATGACAAAAAACACATGATTATCTCAATAGATGCAGAAAAGGCCTTTGACAAAATTCAACACTCCTTCATGCTAAAAACTCTCTATAAACTAGGTATTGATGAAACGTATCTCAAAATAATAAGAGCTATTTATGACAAACCCACAGGCAATATCATACTGAATGCGCAAAACCTGGAAGGATTCCCTTTGAAAACTGGCACAAGACAAGGATGCCCTCTCTCACCACACATATTCAACATAGTATTGGAAGTTCTGGCCAGGGGAATCAGGCAAGAGAAAGAAATAAAGGGTATTCAAATAGGAAAAGAGGAAATCAAATTGTCTGTTTGCACGTGACATGATTGTGTATTTAGAAAACCCCAGCGTCTCAGCCCCAAATTGCCTTAAGCTGATAAGCAACTACAGCAAAGTCTCAGGATACAAAATCAATGTGCAAAAATCACAAGCATTCCTATACACCAATAATAGATGAACAGAGAGCCAAATTATCAGTGAACTCCCATTCACGATTGCTACAAAGAGAATAAAATACCCAGGAATACAACTTACAAGGGATGGGAAGGACCTCTTCAAAGAGACCTTCCCTTTAAGAATGAGGAAGGAAAAACTGTTAAGGGCAACCAGCAGGTTGCCCTGCTCAAGGAAATAAGAGAGCATACAAACAAATGGAAAACCATTGCATGCTCATGGATAGGAAGAATCAATATCATGAAAATGGCCATACTGCCCAAAGTAATTTATAGATTCAATGCTATCCCCATCAAACTACCACTGACTTTCTTCACAGAATTAGAAAAAACTACTTTAAATTTCATATGGAACCAAAAAAGAACCCATATAGCCAAGACAATCCTAAGCAAAAAGAACAAAAGCTGGAGGCATCACACTTCCTGACTTCAAACTATACTACAAGGCTACAGTAACCCAGTAACCAAGACAGCATGGTATGGTACATGCTGACATATAGACAAATGGAACAGAACAGAGCCCTCAGAAACAACACCACACATCTACAACCATCTGATCTTTGACAAACCTGACAAGAACAAGCAATGAGGAAAGGATTCCCTATTTAATAAATGGTGTTGGGAAAACTGGCTAGCCATATGCAGAAAACTGAAAATGGACCCCTTCCTTACACCTTATACAAAAATTAACTCAAGGTGGATTAAAGACTTAAACGTTAAGACCTAAAATCGTAAAAACCTAGGCAATACCATTCAGGACACAGGCATGGGCAAAGACCTCATGACTAAAACACCAAAAGCAATGGAAACAAAAGCCAAAATTGACAAATGGGATCTAATTAAAGAGCTTCTGCACAACAAAAGAAACTATCATCAGAGTGAACAGGAAACCTACAGAATGGGAGAAAATTTTTGCAATCTATCCATCTGACAAAGGGCTAATACCCAGAATCTACCAAGAACTTAAACAAATTTACAAGAAAAAAACAACCCCATCAAAAAGTGGGCAAAAGATATGAATGGATACTTCTCAAAAGAAGACATTTATGTGGCCAACAAACATATGAAATAAAGCTCATCATCACTGGTCATTAGAGAAATGCAAATCAAAACCACAATGAGATACCATCTCACTCCAGTTAGAATGGCGATCATTAAAAAGTCGGGAAACAACAGACGCTAGAGAGGATGTGGAGAAATAGGAACGCTTTCACACTGTTTGTGGGAGTGTAAATTAGTTCAACCATTGTGGAAGATGGTGTGATGATTCCTCAAGGATCTAGAACCAGAATATCATTTGACCCAGCAATCCCCTTACTGGGTATATACCCAAAGGATTATAAATCATTCTACTGTAAAGACACATGCATACATATGTTCACTGCGGCACTGTTCACAATAGCAAAGGCTTGGAACCAACCCAAATGCCCATCAATGATAGACTCGATAAAGAAAATGTGGCACATATACACCACGGGATACTATGCAGTCATAAAAAAGGATGAGTTCATGACCTTTGCAGGGACATGGATGAAGCTGGAAACCATCATTCTCAGCAAACTAACACAAGAACAGAAAACCAAACACCGCATGTTCTCACTCATAATTGGGAGCTGAACAATGAGAACACATGGACACAGGGATGGAAACATCACACACCAGGGCCTGTTAGGGGGTTGGGGGTTAGGGGAGGGATAACACTAGGAGAAATACCTAATGTGGATAACAGGTTGATGGGTGCAGCAAATCACCATGGCACACATATACCCATGTAACAAAACTGCATGTTCTGCACACGTATCCCAGAACTTAAAGTATAATAAAGTTTTTTTCAAAAAAAAAAAAAAAAAAGGAGCTGGGTCTCTGATGATTTCAGAGCTACTTTAGCAGCAATAGACTGCTTGATTTTGCCTGAGAAAAAATATGTAATTCTAGCTGGTTCATTCTGCTGTTTGGGGGAAGGTTCTAAAAGAGCAAATTCTCATATTCTATCCTCTCATCTGGCTGTATTTTTATTACCACTTAACATAATAACATCTATTTCTTTGTTTAACTTGTTAATTATTTTTGTTCCCTACTAGATCATAAGCACCATGAGGTCAGGGACTTTGTTTTGCTCACAGTCATTTCTTAGAAGTGTCTAGCGTATAGTAGGTACTCAAAAAATATTTGTTGAACATGTAATGAAGTGGACTACATTGGTTTAAAAGTGAAAACTGAATTAAATGACAACCTATACCCTGTTTCATACGAGCCATCATCAGCCAAATTTGCTCAATGCTTTCAACAAATTACCCCAAAGCTTTTGATCAAATGCAAATGAGCCAGGGCAAAAGAGGGAAAAACACTTTAGCAATCCAAAGGACTTGTCCCAAATTTACAAAGATCACAGGAAAAGAAAACAAAATCTGAAAATACATTTCCACTTCCAAAGGCAGCACTTGGACACAGTGGCCCTATTTGTACTCAGTGACAGCCAGATCCCAGGTCCAGGCAGGGCTCAGGGCACCACAGCATGAGTAATCTCATGCGTTCATTCTGGCATTGCTGGAGAGTGGTGGATTCTAAATAATGTGGGTTTTTTTAATTGTTCAAGCTTCATTCTTAAAGGGAAGTGCTCCCTCCCCCATAAGAGGATGAGTCTGTGCCCAGAAAGTGAAGCTACCAAGCAATGCCTATCCTGGCCAAGTGGAAGCCCAAAAGATATGACCCAGACCACCGTGGAAAGCGGCAAGGCCCAAGGCACTGCAGGGCTCCTTCTCAAAGCAGTAGCAGCAATTTTCCTAATTAACAGAGGAGGCCTCAGGGACCTGGAGAACCCCAGAAGAGGTAGGAAGCCCAGTTTAAAAGATTCCAAACTCACAATGCTGGCTGTAAGTTCCAGGCCTGGAACTGGGGACCCAAGCCAAGCCAGGACCTTTTGTAAAAGAACACTCGGAGTAGGGCACGGGGGGATGGGGAAAGAAAGGTGGAGTGTGCTAAAATGCCACAGTAACTCTCAGAATAAACACCTGGCAGAATACCTCTACATCTGGAGCACATCACAAGACTGCAATTACATTTGGCCAGGCCAAGTGCTCCACAGCTGCTACAGGGTAAAGGCGGGTGATTAAAAACAGCAGGTTGCCATGGTACAAAATTGGTCGCTGCTGAACAATTTGTGTGTTTGTCTTCAGAGCTAAAGTACTAGAATGAGTTATGTCTTTAGGGGGACAGGAAAGTGATTTCTCAAGACACCTAAACAGAGAGGAAATACAGGATAAAGAGAACTTATGAAGCACCTCCCCTGTGCCAGGTGCCACAAATGCACATTTTAATCCCCACCACCATCCTATAAATAGCAATTATTATCCCCCTTCCAGACAAGGAGACAGGGGACTAGTGACATGCCAGAGCCAAGTGGCTCAGTCAACATACAACCAAGGTCTGACTCCAGAGCTGTTCTCTTTTCCTTCTACCATCAGCTCACTGGTCCTGGCCTGAAAATGCAAGTGTCATCAGGTGACGCTGAGGCACATGGAAAAGAATGTCGATGAGCCTGTAGATAAAGGGAAGTGCAGGCCCTCCAAGTTGTTTTCTGCAAGAAGGCAATCATTTAACATACAGAGACACACAAGTATAAATTCCATGTTAATTATCTGGTAAAGAAAGAGGCTTTGAGGCTTCATGAATATCAGCAAATGGCTCTTTGATCAAAAGGGGAAGGAAGGCTTTAGAAGGTGGCATTTCATTGCACATTTGTGTGAGGGGCAGGGCCAAGAAGGAGCTTTGCCATTCAAGATCAGAGTGGGTGTCTGGTTGAAGAGAGGGATGATGTTCAAGGCCAGCCTCAGAAGCACAGGGGTGAAGACGACTCACAAGTCCACTGACTCATCTCTCTGGCTGCACCTCACCCACCAGATCATCAGGCCTTCACTCTCTTCAGTGGGCTAGATGGTGGCCTCCAAAAAGATGTGTCCATGTCAAACCCCCATGAACAGTAAGTGTTGACTACTTTAGAAAAAGGAAGGAACTTTGCAGATGGAATCGAACTAAGAATGTTGAGATAAGATTATCCTGCATTATGTGGGTGGGCCCAGAATCCAATGACAAGTGTCCTTATAAGAAAACAGTGAGGCCGGGCATAGTGGCTCACGCCTGTAATCCCAGCACTTTGGGAGGCCAAGGCGGGTAGATCACTTGAGGTCAGGAATTCGAGACCAGCCTGGCCAACATGATAAAACCCATCTCTACTAAAAATACAAAAATTAGATGAGCATGGCGGTGCATGTCTGTAATCCCAGCTACTTGGGAGGCTGAGGTGGGAGAATCACTTGAGCCCAGGAGGCGGAGTTTACAGTGAACCGAGATGGCACCACTACACTTCAGTCTGGGTGACAGAGAGAGACTTTGTCTCAAAAAAAAAAAAAAAAAAAGACAGAAAAGAAAACAGTGGAGTAGAATGGGAGTCACCAGGGGTGGGGGAAGGGGGACATGGAGCATTGCTTACAAAGTTTCCATCATGCAGGATGAGTGAGTTCTCCAGATCTGCCATACAACACTGTGCTTATAGTTAACTATACTGTACTGTACATTTAAAAATGTGTTAAGAGGGTAGATCTCATGTTATCTGTTCCTACCACAAGAAAGAAAGTGGGAGAGAGAGAAGGAGGAAACAAACAGGCAGGTGGAGATTTGAAACACAAAGAGGAGAAGGCCAAGAGAAGATGAAGGCAGACACTGGAGTGAAGCAGCCACTAAGCACGCTAACGGCCTCCAGGAGCTGGAAGAGGCAAGGAACACGTGGTCCCCTAGAGGCCTCGGAGGGACAGCAGCCCTGCCAGCACCTTGATTCATACTTCTGGCGTACAAAACTGTGAGAAAATACAGTTCTGCTGCTTTAAGCCACCCAGTTTGCGGCAATTTGTTACATCAGGAAATTAATAGACCCCTGTCTTTCAAAGTTTCCACTCTGTCTCCACGGAGCAGGCAGATCTTATGTGGGCACACAAGAAAGCCTTACCTACCCCCACCCGGTGCCCACTGGTTTCTTTTGCCTCTGTTATGCCATCCTTTGTCGGCTCTTGGGCTTCTGCTGGGTGGCAAGTCATGTGACCGTGCCTCCTGCCCCCATGCCATCAGCACCCACCAGCAAGGGCACAGTGAGTCATAGCAGAGGCTCTGTCCCCTGATGTCCCTAAAACCACCAAGACTTCATGTTACACAGCTTTATGCTGCTGCTAATAATGCTGCAACTCTCAATCCCCATCATAGCTCCTGATGCTACCACCTAATGAAGATGCTTCAGGAAAATCCCACACTGGGCCCTGAAACAGCTGGCACCAGTCTTGCCAGGATTTTTTCTCCTTATGGACACAGAGAGAGCTAAACAATCCAAGGTAATCCCCCCCTTCCCTCCAAGGTATCTCAAGTCTGCATTAAAAGAAAGGAGATACTGCCCACTAAACCCACACCTAGACTTCCTTTGCTTTCATAGGGTGTTCTTTGCACTTCTGAAATACTTGTTTCCATAAATAGATTAAAGAGAAAATTGTCTCTATGTCCCAAATAAAGCAAAAACAAATATAATTGAATTTCACTTTGGGTCCACAATTTCTGCACCAAAGCAAATTATGATAAGGGTCAGAAGAAGTCCCTCTCTTTGCCAGAGCTGCAGCTTTGGCCAAGATAGTTTCAATGGTGAGTACAATCCCTCTGTCTTGATCCATACCCATCAGCTCT
The DNA here is from genome assembly GCF_028878055.3 of Symphalangus syndactylus. NCBI lineage: Eukaryota > Metazoa > Chordata > Mammalia > Primates > Hylobatidae > Symphalangus > Symphalangus syndactylus. Next base: position 36,270,454 of record NC_072425.2, on the reverse strand, counting down.
GGGGCCCAAGACCATTCAAACAATGGAAGACACCTGCTGTCAAGCAGGCTCCATCAAAATATTGCTTAAGCATTGCATTTGGTAGTGAATAAAACCTGGATGAAACTCTTTACCAATCTCTGTCTCCTGCGGCCCAAAGTTATTATCCCATCAACATTAAGAAAAGCAAAATGGTCAGGCCCAGAGAAAGGTGGTATTTCTAAGTTGGGCAGTGCCTGAAAAGTCATCATGATGCTCCAGCTGATGACCCTGCCTCTACCCACTGACATCAGCCACTCAGCCAAGACTCTTTCAGAGATAGCCAGACCCCTGTGCTGTCCGCTGCCAGGCAGGAGAACCCTCTCTCCCACTTTCATGACAAATTCTATGACACTGGTGCTAAAGCTCTGATCTTGGACTCAGCATCCCAGAACGACTTTAAATTAAAAAAAAAAAAAAAGAACTATTTTTACATACAGCAATCTTTCTTCTCAATACAAAGACATGAGTTCCTAAGAGCTGAAGCACAGGAGAAATACAGGGAGAGGCAGGGTCAGAGCTGCACCTGCCCTTGAGACCTGGGACTTTGCTATTGGATCAAGTTCATATGCCTAACTCCTTATTCCCACAGGATGAACTTTTTATAAGAGCCTCCATGGTGGGTGACAAAAACAGATTCCTGTTGGCACACCCGACCAGCATTCTTTCCAGGTCTGAATCCAGTGGGGCCAAGTTGAAGTTGAGTCACTTGCTACGCAAGTTCTGAACAGTCCCATATGGCCTCTACATGAAAATAGGAAACTCGTCCTCGATTCTGAGAGCCCCTTTCTTCTAACTGAAGGTAATGAGAGGTTGTATTTATTAAGCACCTGTGACACACCACCTGTGTCATAGACGTTACCTCATTTTGTCATTACTAGCCCTAGAGGATGGGTTTTATTATTCCTGTTTCACCCACTTCTGCTGTGACCTATCTGCCTATTGGGGACAAGATTGTAGGCAGCCTGAAACAGAACATGAAAAATATTATGACCGATAATCATCAGCTGCTATAACAAGTCCTGGGCAGGATGTGTCACAGGCTAGAAATTTTTTTTCTTTCTCAACACACAAAGCCCACAAATTAAAGGGCACCCAGTCCTGACCATAACGTCAGCATCCGCTTTCCCGTACCATTTTCTTTAATAACCAAGCTATTTGTCCTGAGGAGAGAACTCTTTGAATCCAACACAAAAGCCGAGTCTAGCACGTTCTATGAGCATTAAGGACTCAGCGGCCGGGTGACTGATGGGGTGAGGAGTAGGGATGGGGGATGCTAAGTGACAAGTCATTGATGTTGAAAGTTTAGCAGGGCTTTGCAGCAAGAACTCAACTGAAATAATACTCATGGTCCTGGATGTTTGTTTAAAAGTCTGACGCAGTTCCAGTAAGGATGCAGAAAGTCAGAAGTGACTATCATTCCCACAGTAACAACACGGCAAAGTCAAGTAAGCTGCAAGACCATAGCTTTAAAAAAAAATCTATCAGAGAAGTGATGGCATAAACCCAAGCAAACTTAATTCCAGAAAGTGGCAAACTTTCCAGTAGAGAATAGAAAGGTTCACCGTAGTTAGGGAAAAGAAAAAGCAGCTGAACCTTCAATGAACTGTTAATACCTGGGTGTAGGTTGCAGTGATGGATCAGAATTCCAGAGTAAGTCTGCGCCCACCAACCCACTCATTCCCACAGGCCTTCCCCAAGTGTATCAGGATATACCAAGGGCTTGGGCAGGGCAGGAGAGCTGAGAAAGATTCCCTCTAGGTACATAAATACTTCCCCCGGAAAAAGGTGGGAGCCTACTGATGCCTAAGGGTAGGGCCAGGAGAACTGAGGAAAATCCTTTTGAGATACTCCGGGACTTCACAGAGTGCTCAGCAGTGACCTTCAAAAACTGGGCAAGCAAAAGAACTGAGAGAATTCTCCACCAGGCCCGCCAGGCCCTCCAGGCCTTTACAAAGTGCATTCCAGTAGGCATTTGAAGACTAGGATGAGGACAGCAGGATGGAGACAGATCTCTCAAGGAGCGGAAACCAGCAGCAGAAGAGAAGCAATACATATTAAAGGTAATGTAAAGGAAAATTTTACATACATATACATAGACATCTTTGTTTCTTTGAAAGACTAAAGCAGAAATAATAACAATGTATTATGGGATTTACAGCATAATTAAAAGTAAAGTATGATAAAAGTACAAAGATTGAGAAGGGGAAGATTGCATTATATTGTTGTCAAGTTCATATGTTGTTTATGAAGAGGTATAACATTATTTGAAGGTAGTTTGCTATAATGTAAAAGTGAATACTGTAATCTTCAAAGGAGTAGTTCTCAATTGGGGCAGTTTTGCCCTCCAGGGGACATTTGACAATGTCTGGGTATTTTTGCTTGTTACAACTGGGGAGAGGAGGTGCTACTGTCATCTAGTGAGTAGAGACCAGGGATGATGCTAAATATTCTACCACGCACATCACAGCCCCCCATTGCGAAGAATTACATAGCAATAGTGCCAAGATTGAAAAATTCTTCTCTAAAGAAACCACTAAAAAAACACAAGGAGATATATGGCAAAAGATGATAGAGGCAATAAAATGGAACACTTAAAAATACTCAATTCACCCAGAAGAAAGCAGGAAAGAAAAAACAATGAAACAAGTAAAAAATAACTGCCAAGATTGTGGATTTAAACTAATCATATCCATGATTGCATTAAATGTACATAGATGAAACACACCGATTAAAATGCAAAGATAATCAGACTAGATTTAAAAAGCAAAGCCCAATTATATGCTGTTTTTGAGAAATATGCTTGAAATATGCTTTAAATATGCTAACACAGAGAGGTTGAAAGTAAAGTTGAAAAAAAGACAAACTTTGCAAACATTACGTATAGGAAAGCTGGTGTGACCATATGAATCACAAAAACATAAACATGAAAAATACTATCATAACTACCAGGTCCAATGTTCACGATTTGGTACACTAGTGAACATTAGAAGCCCAATCCCTGCCAGTATGCAATATACACATGTAACAAACATGCACCTGTACCCCTTGAATCTAAAATAAAATTTTAAAAAATAAGTACTATCAAATACTAAAAGAACACTTCATGAGAATCAGAGTCAATTCATCAAGGATACACAATTCCAAATATGCATGTACCTAAGTGCACAACTTAAATTACATAAATGAAAAATTTACAGAACTAAAGGGGGAAATAGGCAAATCCACAAACACAGCTGGAGATTTTAACATTCTTCTCTCCATAAGTTCTGTAAGCTGTAGACAAAAATTAATAAAGACATATAAGAGTTGAGCAACACTACCAACCAAATACTTACAAAACACTATATGTCACATTGCCGAATATACCTTGTTTTTAAGTGCATATGGACCACTCACCAGACTCGACCATGTGCTGGGCCATGAAATAAGCCTCAATGAATTGCAAAGAATTGAAATCATACAGAGGATGTTCTCTGGCCACAATGGAATTAACTAAAAAATTAGTAACAACAAGCTATCTAGAAAATGCCCCCAAAATACTTGGAAACTAAGCAGTACATTCTAAATATCTCATAAGTTTAAAAAGGAGTCATAGAAAAAAATAGAAAATATTTTAAACTAAATGATAATGAAAACATGACAAATGTGTGGGATGCAGCATATAATATTTCTTCTAATACTATTCCTATATTAGAAAAAAAGATAAAATGAAAATCAGTCATCTAATCTTGAATATTAAGAAGCTACAGCCCCTCAGTCAGGTCTCGTCCTGGATGCTGGGTCTCACTGGAGCTCACTGAGAAAGGTTATGGGGCCCCAGCCATGGAATATGAAGAGCAGTAGGCTGGAGGCAGGCAGGGCCTGTATTTGTGAGTACATCCAAGAGGAAAAGCTATAAAGAAGCACACTTGGAGTGGAGGAGGGGCAGCAAGATGGCCAAACAGAAGCCTTCACCAATCATCCTCCCCACAGGAACACCAAGCTGAACAATTATCCACACAAAAACATGTCCCTAAGAACCAAAAGTCAAGTGAGTGATCACAGTACCTGGTTTTAACTTCATATCACTGAAAAAGGAACTGATGAGGGCCTTGAATTGCCAACATCACCCCTCCTCCATCCCCTAGCAGGGGACATGTGTTGCACAGACAGAATCTTTGCACTTGTGGGAGGGAAATCACAGTGATTGCTGGACTTTGCATTGGAACTTAGTGCTGTCCTGTCACAGAAAGCAACACCAGGCAGAACTCAGCTGGTGCCCAAAGAGGAAGCATTTAGACCAGCCCTAACAAGAGGGGAATTGCCCATCACAGCAGTCAGAACCTGAGTTCCAACAGGGAACTCAGCGGACTAAAGTGCCCTGGGATCCTAAATAAACCTGAAAGGCACTCAAGGCCACAAGGACTCCAATTCTTGGACAAATCATGGTGCTGTGCTGGGCTCAGAGCCAGTAGACTTGGAGGGCACACAGCCTAGTGAGACTGGGGCAGCCAAGGGAGTGCTTGCGCTACCCTTCCCCCAACCCAGAAAGCATACCTCACAGCTCCGAAAGAGACTTCTTCTTCCCACTTGAGGGGAAGAGAGGGAAGAGGAAAGAGGACTTTGTCTTGCCACTTGGAAACCAGCTCAGTCATAATAGACTAGGGTACCAGGCAGAGTCCTGAGGCCCCCACTTCAGGCCCTAGCTCCCAGATGACATTTCTAGATAAACCCTGGCACAAAGGAACCTGTCCTCTTAAATGGAAAGACCCAGTCCTGGCAGGATGTATCACCTGCTGCCTAAAAGGCCCTTGCACCTTGAATAATCAGCAGTGATACCCAGGCAGCAATCACCGTGGGCCTCAGGCAAGAATCCGAGACATGGTGGCTTTAAGTGTAACCCAGCCCATTATCAGCTATAGCAGCTACAAGAAGAGACTCCTTCTGCTTCAGAAAAGCAAAGAGAAAAGTAAAGCGAACTTTGTCTTGCAGTTTAGGTACCAGCTCTGCCTCAGTGGGGTGGAGAACTAAGTGGATTTGTAGGGTCCCCAGTTCTAGGCCTTGACTCTTAGACAGTATTTCTGGCCCTGTCCTGGGCCAGAGGGGATCCTACTGCCCTGAAAGGAGAGTCAGGAGAGTCACAGGCCTGGTAGCATTCACCACAGCTGACTGAAGAGTTTTGGGCCTCGAGCGAACATCAGTGGTAGCCAGGGAGTACTCACCACAGGCCTGCGGCAGTGGTGGCCATGGAGAGAGATTCCTCTGTTTATGGAAAGGGGAGAGAAGAATGGGAAGCACTTGGTCTTGAGAATTGAGTGCCAGCTCAGCCACAGTAGAATAAAGCACCAGATAGATTCCTAAGGTTTCCAATTCCAGGCCCTGGCTCCTGGACAGCATCTCTGGACCTGCCCAGGGCCAGGGGAAACTGGCCACCCTGAAAGAAAGGATACAAAGCTTGGCTGGCTTGGCCACCTGCTAAGTGCAGAGCTCTAGGGCCTTGAGTGAACATAAGCAGTAGCTAGGCAGTGATCACCATGAGCCTTGGGTGAGGCTTAATACTGTACTGGCTTCAGGTCTGACCCAACACAGTCCCAGTGTTGGTGGCCACAAGGATGTCTGTGTCACCATCCCCCAGCTCTAGGCAGCTCAACATAAGAAGAGAGACTCCATTTTGGTGGGGAGAAAGTAAGGGAAGACAACAAGTATCTACGTGGTAATCCAGAGAATTCTTCTGGATCTTATCCAAGACCACCAAGGCGGTACCTCTACAAGAACCACAGTATTACTGGACTTGGGATGCCCCCCAATGCAGATATAGCTGCAGAGACCAAATACTTCGATTATAACACCCAAGTGCCTCTGAATACCTGGAAAGCCTTCCCAAGAAAGATGGGTACAAACAAGCCCAGACTGCAAAAACTACAGTGAATAACTAACTTTTCAATGGCCCAGACACTGACAAACATCCACAAGCATCAAGACCATTTAGGAAAACGTAAGTTCACCAAACAAACTAAATAAGGCACCAGGGATAAATCCTGGAATATGTGAACTTTCAGATAGAGAATTCAAAATAGCTGTTGTGAGGAAACTTAACAAAATTCAATATAACACAGAAAAGGAATTCAGAATCTTATCAGATAAAATTTTTGAAGAGACTGAAATAATTAACAGTTAATCAAGCAGAAATTCTGGAATTAGAAAAATGCAATTGAAGGCTGAGGCAGGAGGTTCACTTGAGCCCAGGAGTTTAAAACCAGCCTTGGTGATACAGGGAAACCTCATCACTACGAAAAAAATTTTTTTAATTATCCAGGCATTGTGGCATATGCCTATAGTCCCAGCTACTCAGGAGGCTGAGGTGGGAGAATCTCTTGAGCCTGGGAGGTTGAGGCTTCAGTGAGCCATGACTGTACCACTGCACTCCAGCCTAGGCAACAGAGCAAGACCCTGTCTCAAAAAAAAAGAAAAAGAAAAATGTTATTGACATACCAAAGAATACATCAGAGTGTCTTATCAGCAGAATTGATCAAACACAAGAAATAATTAGTGAGCTCAAAGATAGGCTATTCGAAAATACAGTCAGCTGAGTGTGGTGGCTCATGCCTGTAATCCCAGCACTTTGGGAGGCCAAGGCAGGCGGATCACTTGAGATCAAGGGTTTGAGCCTGGCCAACATGGTGAAACCCCATCTCTACTAAAAATACAAAAATTAGCTGTGCATGGTGGCATGGGCTTGCAGTCCCAGCTACTCTGGAGGCTGAGACAGTAGGATCGCTTGAACCTGGGAGGCAGAGGTTGCAGTGAACTGAGATGGTGCCACTGCACTCCAGCCTGGGCGACAGATGGGGGAGGAGGAGAAGAACAGGAGGAAGAGGAAGAAGAAAAGGAACAAGACGAAGAAGAGGAACAAGAGGAAGAAGAAGAACAAGAGGAAGAAGAGGAAGAGGAAGAAGAGGAAGAGGAAGAAGAGGATGAAGAGGAAGAAAAGAAGAAGAGGAGGAGGAGGAGGAGGAAGAAGAGGAAGAAGAAGAGGAAGAGGAAGAAAAAGAAGAAAAGAAGAAGACGACGAGGAGGAACAGGAGGAACAGGAGGAAGAGGAAGAAGAAGAAGAAGAAAAGAAGAAGAAAAGAAGAAGAGGAAGAAGAGGAGGAAGAGGAAGAAGAAGAAGGAGGAGAAAATATACAAAGGAGACAAAAGAAAAATAAAGAATGAAGCATATTTACAGGATCTAGAAAATAGCTCTAAAAAGGCAAGTCTAAGAGTTACTGCCCTTTAAAAGGAGGTAGAGGGTACGGCGTGGTGGCTCACACCTGTACTCTCCACACTTTGGGAGACCAAGGTGGGGGGGTTCACCTGAGGTCGGGAGTTTGGGACCAGCCTGGCCAACATGGCGAAACCCCATCTCTACCAAAAAATATAAAAATTAGCCAGGCATGAGGCACGCATCTGTAGTTCCACCTAATTGGGAGGCTGAGGTGGTAGAATCACTTGAACCTGAGAGATGGAGGTTGCAGTGAGCCAAGATCGCACCACTGCTCTCCAGCCTGGACGACACAGCAAGACTCAAAAAAAAAAAATTAAAAATGGAGGTAGAAAGTTTATTCAAAGAAATAAAAACAGAATTTCCCAAACCTAAAGAAAGATATCAATATTCAAGCACAAGAACATTATAGAACATCAAGCAGATTTAACCCAAATAAGACTACCTCAAGATAGTTAACAAACTCCCAGAGGACAATGATAAAGAAAGGATTCTAAAAACTACAAGAGAAAAAAACAACATACAATGAAGCTCCAATACATCTGGCAGCAGATTTCTCAGTGGAAACCTTATAGGCCAGGAGAGAGTGACATGACATATTTAAAGTGCTAAAGGCAAAAACAAACAAACAAACAAAAAAACCTTATATCCTAGAATATTATATCCAGTGAAAATATCCTTCAGAGTTTTCCAGACAAACAGAAGCTGAGGGATTTTATCAGTACCAGAACATTTCTACAAGAAATGCTGAAGAGAGTTCTTCAGTCTGAAAGAAAAGGATGTTAATGAGCAATATCATCTGAAGATACAAAACTTAGTGGTATAGTAAATACACAGAAAACACAGAATATAACACTGTAATTATGGTGTTGAGTAGAAATCTTGACGTCTATCTTGAGTAGAAAGACTAAAAGAAGAACTAATCAAACATAATAACTACAACAACTTTTCAAGACATAGCTAGTACAATAAGATATAAACAAAAACAACAAAAAGTTTAAAAGTTGGGGGATGAAGTTCAATGTAAAGTTTTTATTAGTTTTCTCTTTGCTTGTTGGTTTATGTTATCAGCATTAAGTTGTCATCAGTTTAAAATAATGAGTTATATTATTTGCAAGCCTCATGGTACCCTCAAATCAAAAAACATACAACAGATACACACAAAATAAAAAGAAATTAAAACATACCACCAGAGAAAATCACCTTCACTAAAAGGAAGACAGGAAGGAAAGAAAGAAGAGATGACCACAAAGCAATCAGAAAACAAGTAACAAAATGGCAGGAATAAGTTCTTACATATCAATAATAACATTGAATATAAATGGACTAAACTCTTCAATCAAAAGACAGACTGGCTGAATGAATAAAAAAGCAAGACCGAATCATCTGTTGCCTACAAGAACCACACGTCACCTACATACACACACGTAGACTGAAAATAGAGATGAAAAAAGGTATTCCATGCAAATGGAACCCAAAAAAGAACAGGAGTAGCTATACTTACATCAGACAAAATATATTTCAAGATTAAAAACTCTAAAAAGACACAAAGAGGGTCACTGTATACTAATAAAGGGGTCAATTCAGCAAGAAGATATAACAATTGTAAATATATATACACACACTACTGGAACACCAAGATATGTGAAGAAAATATTATTAGAGCTAACAAGAGATAGAACCCAATACCTGGCCTATAATAGCTTCAACACCCCACTTTCAGCAGTGGACAGATCATCCAGACAGAAAATCAACAAAGAAACATCAGACTTAATCTGCACTACAGACCAAATGGACCTAACATTTACAGACCATTTGATCCAACGGCCACAGAATACACGTTCTTCTCCCCAGCACATGGATTATTTTCAAGAACAGACCATATGTTAGGCCACAAAACAAGTCTTAAAACATTCAGAAAAATTGAAATCATATAAAGTATCTGCTCTGATCACAATGGGATATAATGAGAAATCAAAAATAAGGAATTTGGGAAACTATAGAAACACTTAGAAATCAAACAATATGGCCAGGCACAGTGGCTCATGCCTGTAATCCCAGCACTTTGGGTGTACAAGGTGGGTGGATCATGAGGTCATGAGATCGAGACCATCCTGGCTAACACAGTGAAACCCTGTCTCTACTAAAAATACAAAAAATTAGCCAGGTGTGCTGGCAGGCGCCTGTAGTCCTAGCTACTCGGGAGGCTGAGGCAGGAGAATGGCGTGAACCTAGGAGGCAAAGCTTGCAGTCAGCTGAGATCACGCCACTGCACTCCATCCTGGGCGACAGAGCAAGACTCCGTCTCAGAAAAAAAAAAAAAAGAAAAAAGAAAATTAAACAATATGCTCCTGCATGACCAGGGAGTCAATGAAGAAATTAAAGAAAGCAATTCAAAATTTTTCTTGAAACAAATAATGGAAACACACATACCAAAACCTATTGGATACAGCAAAAGCAGTAGTAAGAAGACAGTTTATAGCTACAAGCAACTACATCAAAAAAGAAAACTCAAATAAACAACCTAATGATGTGTCTTAACAAACTAGAAAAGCAAAAGCAAAACAAACCCCAAATTAGAAGAAAAGAAATCATAAATCTCAACAGAACTAAATGAAATAAACGAAGAAAACCATAGAAAAGATCAAAGAAACAAAAATTTGGCTTTTGGAAAAATAAATAAAATTGACAAACCTTTAACCAGACTAGGAAAAAGAGAGAAAAGACAAAATCAGAGATGAAAAAGGAGATATTACAACTATGATACTGCAGAAATTCAAAGGATCATTAGAGGCTATTATCAGCAACTATAAACCAATAAATTGGAAAACCTAGAAGAAGTAAACTCCTAGACACTTGCAACCTACCAAGATTGAATCATGAAGAAATTAAAAACCTGGACAGACCAATAACAAGGTATTGAAGCCATAATAAAAAAATATCCCAGTAAAGAAAGCCCGGAACTTGATGGCTTCGCTGCTGAATTTTATCAAACATTTAAAGAACAACGAATACCAATCCTACCCAAAATATTCCAAAAAATAGAGGAGTATAGAATACGTTCAAACTCATTCTATGAGGCCAGTATTAGCCTGATACCAAAACCAGACAAAAACACGTCAAAAAAAGAAAACTACAGTCTAATATCCCTAATGAAAACTGCTGCAAAAAATCCTCAACAAAATATTAGCAAACCAAATTCAGCAACACATTAAAAAAGATCATTCATTATGACCAAACAGGATTTATCCCAGAGATGCAAGGATGATTCAACATACACAAATCAATGTGATACATCATATCATCAGAATGAAGGACAAAACCTATACAATCATTTCATTTGATGCTGAAAAAGCATTTGATACAATTGAACATCACTTCATGATTAAAAAAAAACTGCATAGAAGGAACATACCTCAACACAACAAAAGCCATATATGACAGACCCACGGCTAGTATCATACCGAATGAGAAAAACTAAAAGCCTTTCCTCTAAGATCTAGAACATGACAAGGATGCTCATTTTCACTACTGTTATTCAACATATTACTACAAGTCCCAGCTAGAGCAATCGGACAAGAGAAAAGAAATAAAAACCATCCAAGTTAGAAAAGAATAAGTCAAATTATCCTTGCTTGCAGATGATATGATCTTATACTTGAAAAAATCTAGACTCCAAAAAAAAACTATTATGACTGATAAACAAATTTAGTAAAGTTGCAGCATACAAAATCAACACACAAAAATCAGCAGCAGTTCTACACGCCAACAGCGATCAATCTGAAAAAGAAGTCAAGAAAGTTATCCCATTTAAGTGAAAGATCTATACAATGAAAACTGTAAAACATTGATAAAAGAAATTGAAGAGGACACAAAAAAAGAAAGATATTCCATGTTCACGGACTGACAGAATCAAAATTGTTAAAATGTCCATACTACCTAAAGCAAACTACAGATTCAAAGCAATCTCTATCAAAATACCAATTACATTATCCACAGAAATAGAAAAAAAAAATCCTAAAATGTATATGGATCCACAAAAGACCCAAAATAACCAAAGCTATCCTTAGCAAAAAGAACAAAACTGGAGGAATCACATTACCTGACTTCAAATTATACTACAGAGCTATGGTAACCAAAACAGCATGGTACTAGCATAAAAACAGACACATAGACCAATGGAACAGAATTTAAAAACCCAAAAACAAATCGATACACCTACAGTAAACTCCTTTTCAACAAGGTTGCCAAGAACATACAATGGAGAAAGAACAATCTCCTCAATAAATGATGCTGGGAAAACTGGATATCCATACGCAGAAGAATAAAAATAGACCCCTATCTCTTGCCATATATAAAAATCAAATCAAAAAGGATTAACGACTTAAATCTAAGACCTCAAACCATGAAACTACTAAAACACAACATTAGAAACATTAGGGAAACTCTCCATGACTTTGGACTAGTGAAAGATTATTTGAGTAATATCCCACAAGCATAGGCAAGCAAAGCAAAAATGAATAAATGGGATCCTATCAAGTTAAAAAGCTTCTGCACACCAAAGGAAACAATCAGCAAAGTGAACACACAACCAACAGAATGGAAGAAAATATTTGCAAACTATCCATCTAACAAGGGATTAATAACCAGAATACATAAGGAGCTCAAATGACTATACAGGGAAAAAAATCTAATACCCTGATTTAAAAATGGGCAAAAGATCTGAATAGAAATTTCTCAAAAAGAAGACATACAAATGGCAAACAATTATATGAAAAGGTCTCAGCATTACTGATCATCAGAGAAATGCAAATCAAAACTATCATGAGATATCATCTCACCCCAGTTAAAGTCCTTCTATCCAAAAAACAGGCAATAACAAATGCTGGTGAGTATGTGGAGAAAAAAGAACCCTCGTACACTGTTGGTATATGTAAATGTAAATTAGTACAACCACTATGGAGAACAGTTTGGAAATTCCTCAAGAAACTAAAAATAGAGCTATCATATGTTCTAGTGATCCCACTGTTATATATATACCCAAAAGAAAGAAAACCAGTATATAGAAGAGATATCTGCACTCCCATGTTTATTGTAGGACTACTGACAATAGTCAATTTTTGAAAGCAAACTAAGTTTCCACAGACAAATGAATAAAGAGAATGTGGTACATATACACAATGAAGTATTTGACCATAAATAAAATGACATCCTGTCATTTGCAACAACATGGATGGTACTGGAGGTCACTATGTTAAGTGAAATAAGCCAGGCAAAGAAAAACAAACTTTGCATTTTCTCACTTATTTGTGGTAGCTAAAAATTAAAACAACTGAACTAATGGGGATAAAGAGTAGAACAATGGTTCAGAAGCTAGGAAGGGTAGTTGTGGGGGAAGTACTCATTTCCCATGCTTAATGGGTATAAAAATAGAGTGAGAAAGATCTAGTATTTGATAGCACAACAGGGTAACTATAGTCAATAATTTATTGTACATTTATGATACGGTTTGACTGTGTCCCCACCCAAATCTCATCTTGAACTGTAGCTCCCATAATCCCCAAATGTCATGGGAGGGACCCAGTGGGAGGTAATTGAATCATGGGAGTGGGTTTTCCCATGCTGTTCTCATGATGGTGAATAAGTCTCACAAGATCGGATGGTTTTGTAAAGGGCAGTTCCCCTGTACATGCTCTCTTGCCTGCCACCATGTAAGACATGTCTTTGATCCTCCTTTGCCTTCTGTCATGATTGTTAGGCCTCACCAGCCTCCCCTGGTAGCATGTGGAACTGTGAATCCATTAAACCTCTTTTTCTTTATAAATTATGCAGTCACAGATATGTCTTTATTAGTAGCATAAGAACAGACTATTACAATTTAAAAATAACTAAAAGAGTTAATTAGATTGTTTGTAACACAAAGGTTAAATGCTCAAGGATGCCCCATTTACCCTGATGTGATTATTGCACATTTTATGCCTATATCAAAATATCTCATGTACCCCATAAATATATACACCTACTATGTATGCACAAACATTAAAAATTTAAAAAGAAACTAGAAAAAAAAAAACCAAAGTACTAAGTAGAAGAAAGGAAATAGAAATAAGAGCAGAATTAATCAAACAGAAAGTGGACAAAGAGAAAATTTAAAAGTCAATAGTTGTTTCTTTGATTTGACAATAAAATTGATGGACAGGCACACTGGTTCATGCCTATAATCCCAGCATTTTGGGAGGCTGAGGCAGGCCGATCACAAGATCAGGAGATCAAGACCATCCTGGCTAACACAGTGAAACCCTATCTCTACTAAAAATACAAAAATTAGCCAGCTGTGGTGGCATGCGCCTGTAGTCCCAGCTACTCGGAAGGCTGAAACAGAGGAATCGCTTGAACCCAGGAGGTGGAGGTTGCAGTGAGCTAAGACCAAGCCACTGTACTCCAGCCTGGGCAACAGAGTGAGACACCATCTCAAAAAAAAAAAAAATTGATAAAATGCTAACAAGATTAATAACTAAAAAAGAAAGAAAATATAAATTACCAACGTAAGAAATGAAGGAATGGACATATGGGATATTATAGACAACTTTATGCTAACAAATTTGAAAAACTAAGATAAATGAACAAAACTGACACAGAAGAATTAGAAAAGCGATTGCCTCATATCTACTTTTTGTATTGATTCATTATCAAAAAACCTGCTAACAAAGAACACTCCAGGTCCAGATAGCTTCACCAGTAAATTATCTCAACTTAAAGAAAATACAATACCAAATTTATACAAACTCTTTTAGAAAATAGAAGGGAATACTTTCTCAACCTATTTTTTGAAGCCAGCATTACCTAATATCAAAACCAAGTAACACATAACAAGAAAATTACGATTATATATTGAAAATGCTCAACAAAATATTAGCAATATATAAAAAGGATAACACAACAAGACCCAGTGAGATTTACCCCAGAAATGCAGGCTTAGTTTAGCATTAGTGAATCCATCAACTCAATAAATTCACCACATTCTCAGAATAAGAGAGAAAATTCATGTGGTTAACTCAATAGATGAGAAAAAAGTATTTGACAAAATTTAACACTCATGCATACAAAAAAATCGAGGGGAGAAAAGGGAAACTTCTTCAATCTGATCAAGAGATTCTACAAAAAACTTACTGCTAATATCATATTTAATGATGAAATGTTCTTCTAATAAGAATAGGAGCAAAGAAAAATGTTACCACCACTTTCTTTAAACATATTATTGGATACCTACCTGGTACAATAAGGCTCAATAAGAAATAAACTACATAAATTGGAAAGGAAGCAGTAAAACTGTGATCATAGATGAAATTACTATGTGTGTAGAAAACCCTGAAGAACCTAAAAAATACTAAGTTTTCTGGATACAAAATCAACATATAAAAATCAGTTATATTTCTATATTTCTGTATCACAACAACAAATAATTGAAAATGAAAATTTTAAAACTAACACTATTTACAGTAACAATTTTTTTTTTTTTTTTGAGACGGAGTCTTGCTCTGTTGCCCAGGCTGGAGTGCAGTGGCGCAGTCTCGGCTCACTGCAAGCTCCACCTGCAGGGTTCACGCCATTCTCCTGCCTCAGTCTCTCTGAGTAGCTGGGACTACAGGCGCCCGCCACCACGCCCGGCTAATTTTTTGTATTTTTAGTAGAGACGGGGTTTCACCGTGGTCTCGATCTCCTGACCTCATGATCTGCCCGCCTTGGCCTCCCAAAGTGCTGGGATTACAAGCATGAGCGACCGCGCCCGGCCTACAGTAACAATTTTTAAAACATCAAATATTCCGGTAGAGGCCGGGCACAGTGGCTCATGCCTGTAATCCCAGCACTTTGGGAGGCCGAGGCAGGCGAAACACAAGGTCAGGTGATCAAGACCATCCTGGCTAACACGGTGAAATCCTGTGTCTACTAAAAATACAAAAAATTAGCCGGGCTTGGTGGCGGGTGCCTGTAGTCCCAGCTACTCGGGAGGCTGAGGCAGGAGAATGGCGTGAACCCAGGAGGCAGAGTTTGCAGTGAGCCGAGACCACGCCACTGCACTCCAGCCTGGGCGACAGAACGAGACTCCGTCTCAAAAAAAAAAAAAAAAAAAAAATCCAGGAATAAATCTAATGAAAAATGTGCAAGACTTCTACACTGAAAACTACAACACACTGCTTAGAACAATTAAAGACTTCAGTACATGGAGATACAGATCAGGTTCATGGATTCAAGTAGGCCATAGTGTTAGGTATCCATTCTACCAAATTAACTTAAGAGTTAAAAAAGATAGCTCAACCAAAATCCTAGGTGACAAGGTAATTCTGAAATCTACATAGAAGATAAAATTATTATTATTTTTTTTTGAGATGGAGTTTCACTCTTGTTGTCCAGGCAGGGGTACAAAGATGCAATCTCAGCTCACCGCAACCTCCGCCTCCCAGGCTCAAGCAATTCTCCTGCCTCAGCCTTCCCTAATAGCTGGGGTTACTTGCATGTGCCACAATGCCCGGCTAATTTTGTATTTTTAGTAGACATGGGGTTTCTCCATGTTGATCAGGCTGGTCTCGAACTCCCGACCTCAGGTGATCTGCCCACCCCAGCCTCCCAAAGTGCTGGGATTACAGGTGTGAGCCACTGCACCCGGCCAGAAGATAAAATTCTTAGAAGGGCCAAAACAAACTACCTTGAGAAAGGAAAGCAAATTTGGAGGATTTACACTATCTGATTTCAAGGCTCACTAAAAATCTACGGTAATCAAAACAGTGTGATCTTCACATGAAGACTAACAGAACAGTGGAGCAAAATAGAGAGTTCAGAAATACATCCACACATACAGCACCAGTTTTTTTTTTTTAACTGAGATACTAAGTCAATTTAATGAGAAAAGGTTTTTTTCACCAAGGCATATAAATTTAATAAAATCAAACTATGACAAGTTCTACACTAGATGGATAAACTTGTTGCTGTCGGAGCCCAGGGAAGCTGAGCAATTAATTCTTCAATGAGGAAAGCTGGGGGTTTTTTTGTTGTTGTTGTTTTTGTTGTGGAAAAAAATGGTACAGACACCACTGTATATCCCTGTGGAAACAATGAAAATACAAAGAACCCTTTACAAACTAACAACAACAAAAAAACCCAACCCAATTAAAATGAGCAAAAGACAAACTCTTCACAAAAGTAAATATATAAATGGCCAATAAGGTCAGAGAAAGAAGCCCAACATCCTTAGTCATCAGAGAAATGCAAACTAAAACCATGAGATACTAATGTATGCCAACTAAATGGTTTAAGATTTAAAATTTACAGTAACAAATACTGGAGAAGAACTCTTACCCATTGCTGGTAGGAGTGTACTACCATTTTGGAGAACTATTTTCCAGTTCTTTGGAAAGTTAAATATATATCTACCCAAACAATCTAGTAATTCCACTCCTAGGTGTATAAACAAAATAAATGAAAGTATGTATCTACAAAAATATTTATACAAAAATGTTCATAGCAATATTATCAGGCAAAACTGTAAACAACCCAAATGTCCATCCACAGGAGAAGAGATAAATTATGGTCGATTCATACTGTGGAATGGTATGAATAGAGAGATGAACTCTAGTATGAATGGTATGAATAGAGGGAAAGGTATGAATAGCAATAGACGGACCAACTATTGATATATGCAACAAATGGATTAATCTCAAATCATCTTAACCAAAAGGAGACAAGCATAATAGATACTATATTATTCCATTTATATAAGGTCCAAGAACAGGCAAAAAAATCAATGGCAATAGAAATCCAAAAATGGTTTTCCCTGGGGTTGCTGGAAGAGGAGAAAATTGACCAGATTGGGGTATGAGGGTACTTTCTAAGGTAATGGAAATATTCTATATCATGTTTGGGATGATGGTTAAACAGGTCTATACAATTGTCAAAACTCATCCACCTGAACACTTACACGTGCATTTTGCTATATGTAATTATGAATATAATTATTCATATAATATATATAACCTAAAAAAACAAGTAATTGAAAATGAAAATTTTTAAACCAATGCTATTTACAGTAACAACTTTAAAAACATCAAATATCCAGGAATAAATCTAATGAAAAATGTGCAAGACTTCTACACTGAAAACTACAATGCACTGCTTAGAACAATTAAAGACTTGGGTACATGAAGATATAGACCAGGTTCATAGATTCAAGAAGGCTATAGTGTTAGGTTTTCTGTGAAGGGCTGGATAACCTGCACCATTCTTTTCAGAAACATTCCTTCATGCCTTTATCTCCTACCTCTTGCAACTTCTGACCCGTAAATCTCTCTTCCATTCTCATTTCCAGGCCAGGATCTCTAACTGCCTGCAGGGAAACGTCACCTGAATGTTCTTGGAAACACAACACATCAAGAATGGAAATAAGCATTCCTTATTTATTTATTTATTTATTTAGAGACGGAGCTTGCTCTGTCGCTAGGCTGGAGTGCAGTGGTATGTGATCTCGGCTCACTGCAACCTCCAACTCTCTGGTTCAAGCGATTCTCCTGCCTCAGCCTCCTGAGTAGCCGAGATTACAGGTACGCACCACCATGCCTGGCTAATTTTTGTATTTTTAGTAGAGACTGGGTTTCACCATGTTGGCCAGGATGGTCTCGATCTCTTGACCTTGTGATCCACCCGCCTCCTCCTCCCAAAGTGCTGGGATTACAGGTGTGAGCCACCGCACCCACCCTCATTCCTCTTACCAATCAAATCCCTCTTATCAAACCTAACACCCAACCTGCTTGACAATCCCCAAATATGGCAGCACTCCCATGCTTCTGTGCTTCTTCCCAGGCAATTCCCTCTGCTTCCCTTTCATCATCCACCTCGCCCCCAGCTGTTAAATTCTGACTTGTCTTGCAAGACCCAGGTCAAATATCACCTCTTCTTGACAGTGTTTCCCAACATCCACTCCACTACCAGAAGCAGCCATCTTGGAAGATGGGTTGCATCCTTTGCTGCACTCCCACGGTATGCGGCACTTTGTTTAGGACATCTGTTATGGTTATCTGTGCACATGTCCGCGTCCCCCACTAGAATGTCAACTCCTTGAGGGCAATATTTTTCAATCAAAATTAATGCAGAAATTAATTCAAATTCATGCAAACTTAATATGACAGGGCCAGTATTATGGAAAGGTAGGTCATGCAAGTTTTGGGCCAGACCTTGTCTTTATTTAAAATTCTGACATTTTGTTCATCATGGACTTTTTGCATAAGTGTTAATTTTTTTTAATATCGCATTAAAATATTTATCTTGGGCCAGATGCAGTGGCTCATGCCTGTAATCCCAGCACTTTGGGAGGCCAAGGCGGGAGGATCTCTTGAGGCTGGAGTTCGAGACCAGCCTGGCTAACATGGTTAAACCCCATCTCTACTAAAAACAAAAAAACAAACAAAAAAAATTGCTTGATGCGGTGGTGCATGCCTGCAATCCCAGCAACTCAAGTGGCTGAGGCATGAGAATCACTTGAACCCGGAGGCAGACGTTGCAGTGAGTCAAGATTGTGCCACTGCACTCCAGCCTAGGCAACAGAGCAAGGCTCTGTCTGCAAATATATATAATACAAATTGTACATATAACACAAATTTTGTATATATAAAATACAAATTTTTATATACATACCATTTGTGTTTTATATATATTATATAAAATTCGTATTTTATATGTGTATATATACATATGTATGTGTATATACATACATATATACGTGTGTGTGTGTATATATATTGATGACTGGATTTGTTGCTGCCCCCTTAGATCTGTAGCTGAGGTGAGTGCCTCACTCCATTCACTCACTCCATTCCCTCTAGTCTTGGCGCTGAATTAGTAACCAGCAGTTATAGGAGTCTAATCTGGGTTTCTCTAATTCCAAAACCATACTGCGTCCAAAGATCAAAAAGACCAGACAGTATCCAACTTCTCAAGGAGTTCACAGTGTGACAGCAGACCATGACAAGTAGATGGACAGTTACAACAGAAATGACATCTGCCACCACAGATGTGACTACAGGGGGCTGTGTACAGAAAAGCAAATGGCTAACCTTGCCTGAACCCATCAAGGAAGAACACACAAAAGAGGAAAGGCTTGAGTATAAAGAATTTCCCTGATGTGGATCCACCCACTCGCCTTGGAGGGCAGCAGCAGCTATAGCAAATTTCAGACAATTGTTTCTCTCTCTGAAAACTAGACTATAATTGTCTTTTACCTTCAGTGTGTTTCCCATTACATTCTGAGCATCTTAGAACAAAGGCTGGGTGGCATTCAGCTGAAGCTCGGTAAGCGGAGGTGGAATGTATGACTGAATGGATGAATGAATGAGGAGGAGTGGCTATACCAGCACCACCTCCGCCTTCTGTGTACAGAGGGAGCAGCAAGGCTGCAGGCACCACGGCACTGCAGAGGGACATTTGTTGACAGACAGCAGGAGACAGCCACACTAACCTCTCCCGAGAGGCATTCTGACAGACTAATCCCAGGGGCTTGGGCAAGTGCACACACGTGGGCACACACAAGGCTGCCTTTGAGCAGCGTGTGGAATGTGGCCTCTGGATGGCATGTGCTCTAAAGAGCCTCCAGGGTCCACCAGGCAGACAGATGGCACTGGCCTGCGAAAAGTCTAGCTCTGTGTGTCCACAGCAATAAAAATACCATCTGCAGACACACTCGGCAGGGCTGGAGACACAGCAAGGGAGGAGGCGGCACAGGATGAGTGTGGAAACAGCAGCTACTGTCAGATCAGACCGCAGCAGAGGACAACTGCAGGCGCCATCTCTCCTTCCCAAAGAAGGCAGCCTATGTTCCGAGAGGATGAGCCTGGTGTCGACGTAGTAGATGTGTGACTTGAGCACGTAACTCTTCTGCCCCATCTATAATCGGGGGTGAAATTTCCCACCTGGTTATGAGGATTAAAACAGGTACAAAAATGCTTCCCTAGTGTTCGCACCCAGTGGGTGCCAAATAAATATCAGCTCTAGTTTTTAACAGATTTTAGAGTAGTTTTAGGTTCACAGCAAAATTGAGAGGAAAACAGATTTTCCATATGCCTCTTGCCCCGACACATGCCTAGCCTCCCATTATCACTATCCCCCACCAAAACGGTACATTTTTTATAACTGATAAACACACATTGACTCATCATTATTACCCAAAGCCCATGGTTTACATTAGGGTTCATTCTTGGTGTTATACATCCTATGGGTTTGGAAAAATGTATAATGACATGCCTCCACCATTACAGTATCATCCAGAGCAGTTTAACTGCCCTAAAAATCCTCTGTGCTACCCCTCTTCATCCCTCCCTTCCCCCAAACCTGACAACCACTGACTGCTCCGTAGTTTTCCTGCTTCCATACTGCCTCCATAGTTTTTTGTTTCTTTTTTTTTTTTTTTTTTTGAGATGGAGTCTCAGTCTGTCACCCAGGCTGGAGTGCAGTGGCGCGCTATCCGCTAACTGCAAGCTCCACCTCCCAGATTCACGCCATTCTCCTGCCTCAGCCTCCTGAGTAGCTGAGATTACAGGTGCCCGCCACCACACCTGGCTAATTTTTTTTTTTTTTTTTGTATTTTTAGTAGAGATGGGGTTTCACCATGTCAGCCAGGATGGTCTCAATCTCCTGACCTCATGATCCGTCCGCCTCGGCCTCCCAAAGTGCTGGGATTACAGATATGAGCCACCACGTCCGGCCCAGTTTTGCCTTTTTATCAATTCTATTTTGGATCTGCCTTCTCACCCAGAAAAATAAAATATGGCTTCAAACTAATTATCACTCGGGGTTTCTTGGAGGTGAAAATGTTGTGCTGCATGGAGAGACACACCAATCCACTCATCTTTCTCCTTAACAGAGTCCCAGGATAAAACCCAGCACTGCCAGTTCTGCAAGTGACCACATCTGTTGACTGTTTCTTCATCCACATAGTGGGGATAGTAACAGCAATGGGAATTAACAGCTCTTTGAAAAGCATAAAATTCATTGCAAGTTTGCTCATTCATTTGCTGGTTGGGTCTGCCTTTACGAACCTGTTGTGGGCCAGATACTATGGGCCCATAACTCACATAGTGCTGCAACAATTCTACAAGGCAGAAACTGAGCTCAGTTCGGTAACAGGATGTTCAAGGTACCAAAGGTAATAAGGGACAAAGCTAGATTTGAACTAGGGTGTGTCTGGCTCCAAAGCCTCAGTTTATTCCATTACTAGCAACTAATTCACATGTTGAACAAGGCAGCAAGTTCTATGCTCGTAATAGTAAAAAGCAGTAATTTTTCAGCCCTGCCCCAGTGAGTCACAGAGGAGGTGATATTTGAGCTCTGTCTTTACAGTAGGAGCTGTTGGTGTTGCTGGCCCAGCTCTCCCCTACCTGGTGGGCATGCCCATCCCCCAGATGCCTTTCCAGAGAATTGCCTGCAGCAGACAGAAGTCACCTAGCCTGACAGTGCCTGAGAGGTTATGCACCCTCCCCATCCATCAAAAACCCAAGAGCAACCCTCAGTCAATACCTGGCTGATTCAGAGTAGAAAAGTCTGGTTCCCTGGCTTCCAGCACACTGCACACTCCTGAGCTCCCTATGGGATCACAGTGAGACCAGTCCACCTGTCAATCAGTGGAAGTAGCTGAAACCATCACTTTGATTGGCATCATCCTTGCCTTATCCTGTGTCCCTCGCTTCCTTACAGGCTTTTCTTCTATGAGAACTCACTAAGCCACAAGTATAAGTATCTGCATCCCAGGGCTACTTCTAGGAACCTGACCCAAACAATCTTAGGGATGAGTTGAAATGTCTTTTAATTCAGAAAAACGAGAAGCGCATTCTCATTTTACAAATGTCTTCGATTAAAAAAAAACTTGGGTCTGGCACAGTAGTATTTTCAGAGAAAAATCAATCAAAACATAATCAAAAATTTCCAAACTTCAAAGTGAAGAGGGGCTCGCAGAGTTCTGTAAGAATGGAGGGGTTCGATGAGAGAGATCTAATCAGGATTGTGCTTGAAAAAAATGTTCCTTGTCCTAGTAGGACCAAGGGAGATTAGTTGGATTGGAAGAGAAAGCCTAGAGGTGGGAAAATTGCATGTAAGGTGTTATCCAAATGATGTAATTAGAGTCAGGAAGCATATTGGAAAGGAGCATAATATTTTTGAAAACTGTTAACTAAAATTGTGAAACATTCATAAATAATATTCTTCCAATTTTAATGTCATCTGTTCTTGATGACTATTTCTCTTTCCAATGAGGGTTTATTCAAGGTCTCAAGGGTAAAAATCATCCTAAATCCAATTCACCCGGGAGGCACCTGCCTGCCAAGCCCTGTGCTGGGCACTGGTCCCTACCCTTGCTGCACCCACAGTCTGGTGGACTTGAGACCAAGCGACAGCTGCCTCAAGGATTAGAAACAAGCCAGCAATAATCTTTTCGTGTCAGCCCTCCCCCAATTTGTAATGGTATTTCTCATTTAATGCACTCTAATCCAATGTGTCACTGATTGATAGTGTAATTTTGGCAAAACCAGAAAGTCCTGAGAACCCAATGTTTGCATAAGGGCTGATGCAATTTAAAGACCCTGGGCTCCACCATCAGAAAGACATGGAATCCAATCCCAGCTCTGTCTCTTGGTGGCTGTTTGCCCTAGACAAATGTGTCAACCTCTTTTGAGTCGCATTTTCTCATCTAAAAATTAAGGACGATAATATCTACCTATAAAACTGTTTGAAGGAATGAAGTAGGGCAAGAGAAGTAGAGTTCTTAGAATAATGCCTGGCTCAAAGTAGATGCTCAATAAATGGAAACAACTGTATTACTATTATTTAAATCTCACTGCACTGATTCCTAAATTTGGACCAAGGAGAGACACAGATCTCTAACTGGCGTCCTCATCTGGCCTTTCATCTCTTGATTTGCCAACCGTCTTGTGTCGTTTGAGGGGCGACTGTTGAAAATGAATATCATGTGCCATGAGAGCCGGCATGTGGTTTCAGAACAACTATGGCTCAGATGGGCCACATGGCATCTGAAAAATGCATAGGAAATATGTATCTTGGCATAACACTGAGAAGTAAGCCTTTGTCCCCTCCGCTGTTTTACCTTCAAAACAAGAAGGTGACATCTGTCCGTGTTCCACCTGCCTGGGATGTCAGAAACAGAGCAAATGGGTAGGGCCCCATACCAGCAGAGCCCAGGCATCTCAGCTGCACTCAGATGCCAGGAATTTGGGGAAAATGAGAGTGACAACCTACCCCATTGCCCTGCAAGTCCTCCTCCAGGCATTCTGTAAGGAGAGACAGAAACCAAGGAGGCCATTCTTGTAGCCCCCTTTTCCCATCAGGATTCTAAGGTCTGAGGCTTCAATATCTCTGCCAGTTGAGCTCTAAGAAAGTTGGCATCTGAAATCTCCAGGCCCTGGCCCATCCCCCTCTGCCCCCTTATACTCCCCAAAGTCATTCCCCAAAGTCCTGTTGAGAAAGCTTTTAATATCTCATCAAAAAACCACCTCCACCGGGCGTGGTGGCTCATGCCTGTAATCCCAACACTTTGGGAGGGCGAGGCGGGTGGATTATTTGAAGTCAGGAGTTCGAGACCAGCCTGACCAACATGGTGAAACCCCATCTCTACTAAAAATACAAAATTAGCCAGGCATGGTGGCACATGCCTGTAATTCCAGCTACTTGGGAGGCTGAGGCAGGAGAATCACTTGAACCCAGGAGTCGGAGGTTGCAGTTAGCTGAGATTGTGTCATTGTACTCCAGCCTGGGCAACAAGAGCAAAACTCTATCTCAAAAAAAAAAAGAAAAGAAAAGAAAACATACTTCCTTGTGCCTTACCTGGACCACAGCAGCCTTATGAGGTCTCTCCCAGAGACTTACAGGGAGAAAGCTGGAAACTCCTACCCTATCAATAGAATCCCCTTTATGAACCTTCTGGGAAGCAGCAAGTGTTTATATCTTGATCTGGACAATGTTAAAGGCAATGGATACATATGTAAGTCAAAAAATTCACCCAGCTGTAAAGACTGTTAGTATCATTTATGCACTCTACCATATATATATATATATGTTATTCCTCATTGGACAAAAGTTTTAACATGCCATTTAAAGTTCTGTATGTATACTTGGGAAGAAAAAACAACACTTGGAAGAATAAAAGCCAAGGTAACGTAAAAATGGGGGAAAAATGAACATTACCCATACACTTGGTGATTTAGGAAAGAGGGCATTAAACTTGAGTGGCTGGGGAGATGAGGAGATGGGATGACAATCATATGGATGTGAGGAAAACCGGACTCTCACTCAGGCAATTAAAGTGTTTGAAATAAAAAACTAAAATAGTAGACTCTGTACTAGGCCTTGCAGACTGATTCTAGCCTGGACTTTACTCCTGACTGGTGGGAGGAGACTGTCTTTCTATATTGGGGCAGCAGGATATCATGTGCTTAAAAGACACAGTGGGCAGTGCTTTGTCACTTACCTGGTCCCCCAGCTTAAGATAATCTGAAAGTACCAGCTTCCGCCA
Organism: Symphalangus syndactylus; assembly: GCF_028878055.3. Lineage (NCBI taxonomy): Eukaryota > Metazoa > Chordata > Mammalia > Primates > Hylobatidae > Symphalangus > Symphalangus syndactylus. The sequence continues at coordinate 36,245,630 of NC_072425.2, read as the reverse complement.
TGTATGGGACAATATCCAAGTCTTTCAGCCATACCCAAATTTCAGCATAGACAGGGCCCATGTGGACATGTTTCAAATACTTCCAAAATATATTTTTGGACTCTCAAGATTCCATTTACTGTCATGAATGGAACAGGCCACATTATAAAGAATTGGGTTTCCCATTGAGAGGGGAACGTGAATACTTCAGGGATATTGTTGAGAAGTGGACTCCAGTCCAAGGAAGAATCTTTCTCTTCTCAAAGAGCTGATGTTTTACAGCCTCCTCATGCTGGGTGAGGAAGCCATGGAGAGAATTAGAACCACGATAGGGTGAAGGCCTGACCCTATGTTCCACTGACTGTCATTCCAACAAACTTTTTTTCAATGCCACAGGGCTAGTTTGAGGCAAACGTTTTGATGCAGGGTAGGCTGGTGAAAAAAAATATATATATATATTCAGAGAACAAGCTCACATTCCCAAATGTTTGCTTGTACCTGAACAGGAACACCAAAATGAATGAAAGGCAGTGTCACGTAGCAAGAAGGGAGTGAGCTGGGAGTTGGGCCTTTTCCAAATCTTGGCTCTGATACCTGTGCTGTTTGACCTTAGCCTGCCTCTAGCCCTCCCTGGTCATCAGTTTCATCTGTCATAAAATAAGGCAATTACTTTTTCCAAACTTCAGTCATGTAAGCCCCATCTTCACTGTGTTTCCCATGTTGACATATGCCACATTGTGATTTTCGTCACATCTACATATCATCTGCAGTTTACATTTGCAGTTACAGTTTTCTCACTTCCTCACATTTTTTCCTTGAAATTGACTTAGAAAGGAAATTTTAGACTGGGCGCCGTGGCTCACACCTGTAATCCCAGCACTGTGGGAGGCAGAGGCAGGTGGATCACCTGAGGTCAGGAGTTCGAGACCAGCCTGGCCAACATGGTGAAACCCTGTCTCTAACTAAAAATACAAAAATTAGCCAGGCATGGTAGCACACACCTGTAGTCCCAGCTACTTGGGAGGCTGAAGCAGGAGAATAGCTTGAACCCGGGAGGCAGAGGTTGCAGTGAGTCAAGATCATGCCACTGAACTCCAGCCTGGGAGACAGAGCAAGACTGTCTCAAAAAAAAAAAAAAGGAAATTTTATAGGATTACCATGGATAGAAATCACTATCACTTGTCTGAACAGAGGCAGTCATGAACATAAATAAAATAAAGGAGAATTATGCTTCTAATTATCTCTGGAAAGTGCTGCCTGTTGAGGACTGACTGCCTGAGATTCAGCCTCTCCTTTTGAAGCAGGGAGATTAGTAAATGGTAGCAGTGTTGAGGACATCCCAACATCCACCTGAGATTTTCCTCTTTTCTAGTCAAAAAGATTGAAAGAGAACTTAAAAGAGAATAACTTCTCACTACAGAACTCAAAGTTAATATCCTACTATATCACCTAAATTATCTCAATACTCCTGTGGGGTAGGAAACAATTGATAGTATCTAATGTCTTCTCCCACAATGATATCCCATTTTTGCCTTCCTATAGAGAAAGGATGATCATAATTAGTGGAAAATCTGAGTTACGGACTATTCCAGAAAAAAATGTCTTTCAATATCCAAACAGAAATGTTGTCAAAACATTTTCCAATTAGAAGGACTGTGCATATATTAATAAGCAGATAGAAATGATTTGAGATTTGCATGGTCATCATATACTTTAAAATAAACACTTCCAAATGATTTGGCAGTGCCTGAACCATTGTTCATCCTCTTGAGTAACTTAAACACCAACCCCCTAAAATCTTGTTTACATCACTGATTTGCTTAATGAGGCATTTTGTCAGGCAGTATATAAATTTAAGCAGAGCCTATGTCATCAAATTAGCACAGCTCAAAATCAGTGAAGTTCAAATGACTCATGATATCAGAGATATTACAAAAACAAGTATCAGTGGATGTTTTGGCCATATATTCATTATAATGAATTAGTCGGATTGACACAGCAAAGCCTTCATTATAGGATTCTCCAAGGGAGTTATTTCTCTGGAACCATTTAAATATAATACTTGTCCTAGTTGGACAGATACCAAATGAGGGAAAAAGCCTTCAAATATCTCTGAATGATCTTAGATTAATTGATACATGTAGCCTTTCGACTATAGCAGAATATTCACTAATCTTAGTTTTATTCTTTCCTAAGTTTTTCCCTTTTTGATTTTGCTACTTTATGTGATCTTGAGAAAGTTCCTTTCTCTTTCTGGAATTAATATCCAACATTTGTTTTTAAAAGGGGTTGGAGGTTGGACTGGAGCAGAAGTTAGCATACTTTTTCTGTGAAAGAGCAGATAGTATATATTTCCAGCTTCATAGGCCATCTGGTCTGTTACAACTCAGTAATTGTAGCAAGAAAGCAACTGCTGGCAATACGTAAATGAATGAGCATGGCTGTGTCCCAATAAAACTTTATTTACAAAAATAGATGGTGGGCCAGATTTGGCCCATGGGCCCATAGTTTGCCTTTCTTGGGCTAGAGGATCTCTAACTTCCAGTCCTGACATTGTCTTTGTGTTGAAGGGAAGACACTTGCCCAAAGTCTATCATTTGACAGAGCTGGAACTGAAACCTGGGTCTCTAAATTTAAGTTCAGAAATCATTTCCCACAACAGACTACCTGACCAACCAACAAACCTGCAACTACAAGACAGGACATCAAGTGCCTCCACCGAGAATGGGAAGAATTGCTGTTAACATGTGAGGCACAACTACTTTAAAATTACTTTAGCAGCAAGTCATTAGATTCCATGATCAAGGTGGCATTAAGTTTTTCCTCTATTGCCAAGAAATGTATCAATTGGAAGAAAGAAACTTGAGAAGGCCAGGGGTGGTGGGGGAAGCTTTGGATATTCATAAAAGTCCTACAGTGAAACGAGAACTATTTCTTATTCACCTCACATGGGAACAGCACAATATGGTATATAACAAAGCACTTTCATATGTGTTGTTTGATTTAATTGTCACAACATCTCTGTGATGTAGGACTCAAAGGCTCTGAGTAAATACGGTCACTTAGTAACTGACATCAGCGGCAGGAAACAATGGTTTATGCTATGCCTGCGTTTCATTCATCCACTTATTCACTTCTCTATTCATCTATTTAGACAAGTATTTGACAGACAATTGACAAGGCAGGTGATAGGCAGTTAAATTAAGCCACATTGTTCCTGCCCTCATGCAGCTTACAGTCCAGTGGGGGAAAGAGACAATGAACAACAACAAAAGAAACACCATTAAGTAATTATGAACAGGGCTAACAAGGTGCTAAGAAGAAAACAAACATGGAGAAAGGATAGAGGATTGAGGTGGAAGCTTCCTCAGGTACAGGGGTCAGAAGAGGCTTCTGTGCCGGGCACGGTGGCTCACGCCTGTAATCTCAGCACTTTGGGAGGCCGAGGAGGGTGGATCACAAGGTCAGGAGATTGAGACCATCCTGACTAACATGGTGAAACCCCATCTCTACTAAAAAATACAAAAAATTAGCTGGGTGTGGTGGCACGTGCCTGTAGTCCCAGCTACTCGGGAGGCTGAGGCAGGAGAATGGCTTGAACCTGGGAAGCAGAGCTTGCAGTGAGCAGAGATTGCGCCACTGCACTCCAGCCTGGGCAAAAGAGTGAGACTCCATCTCAAAAAAAAAAAAAAAAAAAAGAAGAGGCTTCTGAAGAAGATAGTTTGCAGCTGAACTAGGAAGGTTGGGAAGAAGCCATGGAAAGAGGAGAAGAACTTGATGGGTTCAAGGAACTAAAAAAAAAAAAAAAAAAAAAAAGTCTGGGTGTTGGAGTCAAAGAGCTGACATCCAGGAAGGTCATTCCCCAATGTGAGCCCCAGGCTTGCCATCAACAGAATGGAAATGCCAACACCTTCCAGCGACAAAGCCACATTGCTGGAGTTCAGGTCCTCTCCTCTTTTAACATATTAGTCCATTTTCACACGGCTATAAAAATACTACCCAAGACTGGGTAATTTTTAAAGGAAAGAGGTTTAATTGACTCATAGTTCCATATGGCTGGGGAGGCCTCAGGAAACTTCCAATCATAACAGAAGGCGAAGAAAAAGCAAGTACCCTCTTCACAAGGTGGCAAGAAAGAGAAGAATGAAGGAGGAACTTCCAAACACTTATAAAACTATCAGATGTTGTGAGAACTCACTATCATGAGAACAGGATGGGGGAAACTGCCCCCATGATCCAATCACCCCTGCTCTCTCAACACGTGGGGATTACAAGTTCCTTCCTTGACACGTGGGAATTACAATTTGAGATGAGATTTGGGTAGGGACACAGACCGAAACTATATCACATGAATACAAGACCAGTAGCAAGTTACTTAACTATCTTATGACTCCATTACCTTGCCTAAAAACTGGCATGATAATAATGATACCCTACCTCACTGGTAGGTGGTAGTAGACAAGTTTAATGAGATTACCCTGTAAAGCATTAAGCATAGCACCTGGTATCCAGTAAGTGCTTAATAGACTGTTGTGAGGATTAGAAAAATAATGGGGAGAAAAGGGAACCTCTTTTAAACTACTCTATGCCCAGACTGTATTAAGTGATTATTTTCGTTATCCTCACAGTCCTATGTTACAAGTAAAGGATAAATTTATTCCTAACCCAAAGTCACATTATGATAAATAGTGAGATCAGGATCTAGCTCAGGTCTAGATGATTTCATAGGCCACAATTTACCTGATCTTTCACTGTTATTCCAAGGAAACATCAGAGGTCCAGTTCTGCCCTACAGGGAAAGCCACCCATCCCATGCTGGTGCCTGAAGAGCCAAGATTCTGGTGGAGGGGCTATAGTTCTGTTCAGAGTAAACAGGACAGCCATCTAGGCTTGTGAAAAGGACTCCCTGTCCAAGCAGGATCCAGGATCCATCCATCATTCCAGTCTCCATTGTCCATCCCTGTCTATCCATCATCACTATCTTCATCCGTCCATCCCAGTCCCCATCCATCCATCCCAGTCCCCATCATCCATCCCAGGGTCCATCCATTTATCACAGCTTCTACCCATCCATCACAGTCTCTGTCCATCCATCCCAGTATCTATCCATCATCAGTCTTTATCCATCCATCCCAGTCCCCATCATCCATCCCAGTGTCCATCTATTTACCAGTCTCTATCCATCCATCAGTCTCTGTCCATCCATCCCAGTCTCTATTCATTTGTCACTGTCTTCATCCATCCATGCAAGTCTGTCCATCCATCCCAGTCTCCATTGGCCATCCCAGTGTCTGTCCACTTATCAATCTCTAATCTATCCCTCAGTTTCCATCTATCCATCCCAGTCTCTATCATCCATCCCAGTCTCTATCCATTTATCACTGTCTCCATCCATTCATCCATCACAGTCTCCATCCACCCAATGCAGTTTCCATCATCCATCCTAGTCTCTTTCCATCTAGCATAGTCTCCATCCATTTATCCCAGTCTCTGTTCATCCACCACAGTCTCCATCCATCCATCCCTGTCTGTCTGTCCTTCACAGTCTCCGATAGATGTCCCCTGTCAGTCAATTAAGCCAAGCGCCTTCCCTTCTAGGGCTTCCTGTGATATTTAATCTCCCCCTTCTACAAACAAGGACTATAAGGCTCAGAGAACTGATATAAACAGCTTGGACATCATACAAAAGGGAAATGGCAAAGTCTGAATTCAAACCCAGATGAACTTGATTCAAAGTCTACATCCTTTGGCATGTTGTCATGAAGTTTCTCCTTAACGATAGAAAACACTTTGGGTAGTGCGTGGCATTTTAGAGACTTCACATTTTAATGAATATGATAGGAGATGAGAGAGGAAGAGAGGAGAGGAGGCAGTAGGATAGGGTAGGATAGAACAGAGCAGAAAGTATTTTCCATCACAGAACAAAAATGTGGCTAATAAAGAAGTTATCTGATGAATCGCATTTTCCCCCTTTCCACTTTCCTTTCTAACCTTTAGTTCCATCCATCTACCCCATAAAGGTGCTCCTGTGAACCTCCCTGCAGATGCTTAAATAATTAACTGAATAGCATTTCGTATCTGTAGAATCTCCAAAGAATTCTATTAAGAGCCACCACTGACCGGGAGCAATGGCTCACGCCTCTAATCCCAGCAGTTTGGGAGGCCCAGGTAGGTGGATCACCTGAGGTCAGGAATTCGAGACCAGCCTGGCCAACATGATGAAACCCCATCTCTACTAAAAATACAAAAAATTAGCTGGGCATGGTGGTGATACCTGTAATCCCAGCTACTCAGGAGGCTGAGGCAGGAGAATCACTTGAACCCGGGAGGCGGAGGTTGCAATGAGCTGAGATCACACCATTTTACTCCAGCCTGGAATACATTTTTTTTAAGACTCCATCTTAAAAAAAAAAAAAAAAAAAAAAAATCCATCACTTATTGGGTGCCTACTATGAGCCAGGCACTGTACAAGGTATTTTCCCAACCTTGTTTCTGAAGTACCTCTAAAATGGACAACATTAGCCCCATTGTAGACAACAAAACAAAACTCAGAGTGGTTAGGGTTCCACAGTCACAGACAAAAGTCCAGAGCAGAGATCTGTCCCTGGACCTAATTCTAAAACTCCTGTTCTTTGTACTCTGTTCAGCTGTCTGTCAAGAAATCAATGGGGTTCACTTCAGTTAGGGAGTAACTGTGACCTGGTCATGGGGAGGGAAGCAAATCCTCATCCAGAAGCCCCTCCAGAGCACCATGGGAGGACCACCCGGGAAAGCTGTACACCAGTGCAACTCCATGAAGTCCCCCAAACAGCAGCAGCAGGGTCACCTGGAGGCTGGTTAGAAACCACATTCGTGGACCCCACTCAGACCCACTGAATCAGCTGCACTTCTGAGTCTATTGGCAAGCTCTCCAGCTGCTCTGATGCCTGCTAAACTTTGAGAACCTCTGCTGAACACAGCCTCACATTGTGATCAGTGGCAAGAAACAACATTGGCCAACCACAGATTGAGAAAATTAGACATGGAAAAACATGCATCTTCCTCCAAGGACTCAGAGTTCCTTGTGGAATGGGAAACTGAACCCAGAAAGCTTCATTTCAGGTTCTGTTCCACAATTAAGCATTCCTCCATCCTTGCAGTGTGAAGGAATAGGAGCTAGCAAATTAGAATATTCACTGGCAAAGCTGGCAAATTAGACTACTCACTGGCAAAGCCAGACCTGCTTTAGAAAACTGTGGACCCCACTGAACCCTCACTGCATCCTCAGTTCATGGTGGATTTTATATCTGGCATACAGCAGGAGCTCAATAAATACTTCCTGACTCACAATAGTCAGGTAGTGAATCTAACCCCTCCACAACTCAGGGCTTGCTGTTTCTTTGTGGTTCTTTATTGCTCATTTGCATGCGTTCTCACAGTAGATACTGAAAACAAAAGTTCTCTTCTCAGTTCCCATCTTGGCAGTCCTTTTGCTTTTGAGTTTATTGATTGCCTTGGGACTGATGCTACAAAGTATGGATTACAGATGCTTGAAGAACATTTGTTAACTCCAAGGGAGGATGAAGCTGTGAAATAAAGTAGTTATTTAATCGAATTCTACTACTAATAATGCCTTACCTTGTTTTTCTTAAATCAACCTAAAATGTGTGGTCAAAAAAATTTGACTTCATTTTATTGTGGAAATATTTAACATTAAAAAGCAATGGCCCATAATCTCGGCACACTAACAGAATTATTTTCATTTTTGCCCATTCTCTTTCAGGCCCTGTTTTCATAATCATATACAATTTTGCATGGTTGTAATTACACAGAAGCAATATTCAAGTCTTGCTTTTTTTTTCCTGGTTAAAGTTTCAGCCTGAATGAATTCATGCATTATCTTCATGATGATCATTTTAAATTTCTGGACCATGGACACATGTTTTGGCATACCACTTGAGCATGTCACAGTGAGTCAGGAAGTATTTATTGAGCTCCTGCTGTGTGCCAGATGCAATTCTAGGCCCCCAAGGATCTAGTAGTAAATAAGATAAACTCCCTGCTGTCCAGACTCTAGCAGCCTGCAACTATAGGGGATGCCATTTGCATCCTGTGTGAGCCTGTGTAACACACACTGGGGAATTTCTTCCTTAGGGCAGATTCCTTCCCTTCCTCTAGAGGGCAGGTAAATAGAACTAAAGGCCAGGAGCACGCTGAAGGATGCATGCATCTTCATGGCTGTTGCTACCATAATATTACTACGGATAAAAGAAAAAACATCAGTCAAATTAATTTTAAAGGAGTTTAATTGAGCAATGAACAATTCATGAATTGGGCAGCCCCCAGAGTCATGGTAGATTCACAGAGACTCCACCACAGCCACGTGGAGGAAGAAGATTTATAGACCAAAAAAAAAGGGAAATGTGTAATATACAGAAATCAGCAGTGAAGTACAGAAACAGCTGGATTGGTTACAGGTTGGCACTTACAGCAGATCTGTCATTTTCAACAGAAACTCATCAGCATTGAGTGCTAACTTTTTTTTCAAACATTTGCCAATTGAGTTAGTTTACAACAGTCCCTGGAGACAAGCTATGGATTTAAATATGCCCCTGGCAGTCTTATTCTTCCCTCAGGGGCTTCTTTCAGTAAATGAGACGATACTGTTGTGGACTGAATGAGTCCCACCCGAAAGTTCTTAAGTTGTATTCCTAACCCCCAATGTTAAGGTATTAGGAGGGAGCAACTCTGGGAGGTAATTAGGTCATAAGAGTAGAGCTCTCACAAATGGGATCAGTGCCCTTATAAAAAGATACAAAAGAGTTTGTTTCCACCGGGTGTGGTGGCTCACGCCTGTAATCCCAGCACTCTGGGAGGCGGAGGCAGGCAGATCACCTGAGGTCGGGAGGTCAAGACCAGCTTGACCAACATGGAGAAACCCCATCTCTACTAAAAATACAAAATTAGCTGAGCGTGGTGGTGCACACCTGTAATCCCAGCTACTCGGGAGGCTGAGGCAGGAGAATCACTTGAACCCAGGAGGTGGAGGTTGTGGTGAGCCAAGTTTGTGCCACTGCACTCCAGCCTGGGTGACAAGAGCAAAACTCCATCTCAAGGGGGAAAAAAAAGAGTGTTTCATCTCTCTCTCTCTCTCTCTCTCTCTCTGCCCTCCACCATGTAAGGATACAATGAGAAGGTCACCTGCAAACCAGAAAGTGGCCCTCATCAGACACTAGACCTGCCAGTGCCTTGATCTTGGACTTCCTGCCCTCTAGAACTATGAGAAATGTTTGCTGTTAAGCCGCCTAGTCTATAGTATTCCATTATACAAGTCCAAACTAACTAAGACAGACACTCTCAGATGATGAATGTGAAACCACCTTTGCAAAAGTTCTATCAGTGAGAAGATTATAACAGTGAGCTAAGCTAACCCAAACCCCATCTAGCCTTTCCCTTAATTATTCCTGGGCTACTGGGCCAAGCTAACTTTGGAAGATATTTAGGCTATAGTTTAAACGATAACAGGCCTTGCCTAAAACTCAACCACTTTTGTAAAGCTAATGGGAGGCCATCAGGCTGTTGGGAGCAGAGGAGCCTGAATCCTGTTGAGGTACAGGCATTATTCCAGAGATTACAACATATGCAACTTCCCCAATTGCTCCTGCAAATAACAACACTGTTGTAGATTGGCCTTTTGGGATACCGTTCCAGGTTTTTTGCATGTCTGACACCCATGGCTCCACCAGGACAAGCTCCTATGGTCGCCACCCAGAAGCAATTCGGCCCACAAGAGGACAGTTTTAACGCTCTATGATTTCCTCTACACCCCCAACCAATCAGCAGCAAGCACCTGTTACCTGGCCACCCTCACCCCTTCCCTCAAACCACCTTTGAAAAACCCCTAACCTATGAACCAGATGACTTGAGTACAAACTCCATCTCTCACGTGGCATAGCTAGTCTGTCTCTCTTAAACTGTTTCTCCACTACAATGCCATGGTCTTCCTTTATCCAGTGGGCAAGAGAACCAACCCCTCAGGCAGTTACAAATGTCAGAGTTAAAACAGGACACTGATATACCTGAACGGTCTTCCTAGAACGTAAGGCAGGAGAAGGGTCTCCCGTGGGAGTTTAAGTTTTCTCTGTCGAATAATCCAGACCTTTGTGTTGGATATGAAAAGGAAAGAGAAAGAAAGCAGCATCCTCCAAAAACTCTGACCATCCAGGCAGCGCCCTGCTCCCCAGGAGGAGTTGGCTCTCTTCTTACCCATCATTGGCTCCCTATCCCCTCAGGAGCCCCCACTCCAAGCCAGACACTTCCTCCTTGGGCAGGTCTTTCCTGACCTCCATCCAGAAGGCAGGGCTAGAGGCTCCCCCACCATACCCCCTTGCTGAGGCAGACCTTGACTGAGGCCCTTTGCTGTAGGAATAGTGAACTTGCCTTTTCTCCTGAGTATTCTCTATTAGACCAAGAAGGCCAGGACCTGTGCTCAGCTGCCTCGTGTCCCCAGCAGTGACACGTTCCTGGCTCAGCACAGATGCTCAGCAAATGTTTGCAGGACCCAATGCAGCAGAAGGCTCAGAAAGAGAATAGATACTCTGGGCAAAGTGGTAATAGAAGGTAAGTCACAGTCACCAGCCTGATGTGATCCTTGCCAATCTAGTCCTTCAGGAATCCCCAGTGAACTCCAGATTCCTGGTGATACGGGAACTAGAAAGAAATTATTTAGGCAGATAGTGAGGGTAAAAGAGTCCTTGGCATAATTTCCCTTTTAAAAAAAAGCAGCCTCAAAATCATTTCTTTTCTAACCAAGAGCAGTCTGAAAAATTGAGATGCGGACATAGATAAGCAACCTGGAAGCCTGCACTGGTGAATGCCGGCAGCTGTGTCAATAGAAAAGAGCTACCTGGGCACCAGGCATGCTCAACATGGAGGCCCCATCTTCTCTTTTGTCACCACGTCGTGTACAGTAAAGAAACAACATGGCGCCAACCAGGCAGAGAACCATTTGCAACACAAAAGATTAGGGTGAGAGCAGCCAGAAACTCACATCCTATGCAAAGGAAACACCTAGTCCAACCAATCGTTTGCACCCTATGTAAATCAGACACTGCCTCCTCAGGCTCATCTATAAAACCTCCTACATTTCACCGTGAAAGCAGCAACCCACTTCTCCAGGACCCTCTCTGCTACAGAGAGCTTTTCTCTTTCGCCCATTAAACTTCCACTCTGAACCTCACTCTTTGTGTGTCCACGTCCTAGTTTTCCGTGACTGTGACACAACGAATCTCGGGTATCATCCCCAAACAACAACACTGCTTCACTGGGCTCCCTTCCTTCAGGAGCCCAGCAACATTAGCAGGTCATTTTATCCCCATCACTCTCCTTTTATTTTCAGATGTCCTTAATTCAGACTCTGTTGCTATTCACTGAGGTTCTTCAAGTTCTCATATTATTGTGTTCCCTTTTCTAACCCTACCTTAATCCTACATTTCAGAATAGAAAAACATATTTTACAATTCTTGGGCTTCAAAATGAAATAAATAAAAACAGTCTCATATTTCATGAGCACTTTGCACAGTACTACCTTCGTCTCAATCCGCAAAAACAACCCTGAGCAGTGGGTTATTATTATCCCACTTTACAGGCAGGGGCCAGGTTACCTGCCTGCATTCACACAGCCAGTAAATGGCAGGTAGGATTTAAATCCTGGCAGGCCCTGCCCTAAGTCATGGGCTCTTTCCTCCATATTCTTGCTGCAGTCAATATCAAATACCTGACAACTCTCCTTTAGCTTGATCACTGGCTTCCATGAGAATACCAGTACCTTCTCATGGCATGTTGTCCTGCCCTTAGCAAATGGAAGTAAATGCTAATACTCTCTCAATGTCACAGGACTGTAAAAAAGGAGAATCACAGGCTCCAAAGCCAACTGGAAGTTCTGGAGCCTCTGATGTGTCCTTGTGTTGCTCATCAGAACAGCTTGTTCCAAGGCGTAATGTCTACTTTGAGAAAGCCCCAGCATGGCTCCTAGGGCTAGGCTGCCACAACACTCATAAATCGCAGTGACACTCATGTTTACAACATCTCAGCTCTTCATAAATGGAATTCACACAATTCAGGTGAGCTGGAGAATCAGGCTTATGAGCATGGCATCCGGATTTGAAAGTGAAAAAATGTCCATGCTGGAAAGACACTGGAAATACGCAGCCCAGTCCTCTCGTTCAAGGAACTGGAGTTCAAGATCCTAGCCTGACTCTGGCCCTCAGACTCCCCATCTGAGGGAAGGGTGAACTCACTCCTCCACTGAGGTTCATTCTAATCTAACCATCTGTGAGACGAGAGGCCCCACTGAGGCTCAGACGCAGCTCTCTGGCCTAGAAGTGCACTAATCTCTGGACTGGAAGGGAACATGGCAGAAACAATAAACAAAAATGGAGCCAAGCATACTTCTTCTAAGACAGGAGAAAGAAGGATCCATGGCCCATTTGGAGGCTACAGATGGCTGTCTTTTGTTGCATAAAATAGAATCCATCAAGATTGGTTTCACTTTCCTTCCCACAAATAATCCAAACCCTCGGATCACGACCCAAGACACATGCTGTCAGCCAAGTGTATTGAGCGTACACAGAACAAAGTGAAGGCCAAGCTTTAGGTACTCAGCTCACAGGGGGCTGGTACCCCACGTGGAGAGCAGCAAGAAATAAACAAAAAGGTGCCAACTCTTCACTAGCAGGCTACACTGTCTTAATCTTAATGACAGTGATTTGAATGGAAAAGGAATGCAGGAGCAGGCCATTTATCACTCTTAAATAATAAGTTAAAGTTGCAGAGATTGAATTGGGCTGAGACTGGCTTTTAATACTGAGGGGGAAAAAAATCAATTATGGAACTCGCACGCCTCCTAGTGGCATATCTGGATTACTGCCGGGGAGGATTCCTCTCCCACTTGGAGCCATCGGCCCTGCCCCAAGGTTCACCGGGACATGATCAGCCCATATCAACTGAGAGATTCCTTTAGCCCAGGCTCTGGGCTATATGCCATTGCATAATTAGTATCATTAATGCTCACACTAGGTGACCCTCATTAGACCCATTTTATAGACAATGAAAGAAAAGCTCAAAAAGCTTCAACCACTTGCCCAGACTTAACCACACTGGAAAGGATTCCAACCAAGATTTGTGGAATTCCCAGTTCAGAGCTCCCTCCCCAACATCACACTGAGTACAGAGTGTTGAGGATACAGAGATGAATAAGATCCAGAACTGCTGGGCCGTTTGATCTTACTGCGTTCACATATTTTAACTGGGCAGGCAGACTCATATTAAATAACCAGAATGCAAAGTGCTGTTTGCAAAAGGAGTCCAGTTCATGTGCTCCGGGATCCCAGTCCTCCCGAATCCCAGAGCATCCCCGACTCAGCACCCAGGCCCGGGGAAGCAGGGAGCTGGTGCGTAGGCCACTGCATTGTGAGGCCAACTTGAAGAACCACCTGCCTCCAGCCTGACACTTATGTAAGAAATGAGGCCCTGGGTTGAATCGCTGTAAAAAAAAACAAAAACAAAAACAAAAAAAAAAACAAACAAAAAAAAACAGACATTAACCAGCCTAAACTATCAAACGCTCCAAGTCAAGGCAGAGTCAAAAGAGAGTTAACAAGCCTTCCAATTTGTCTTTTACAGGGGTTGACTTGTCAGGTCAAGGAAGATACAGGATCCTATGGGAACTCTACGCAGCGAAAGTCAGGCTGTTATTTTGGCTTGTTGATAGAACTGACAGGTTAAGAAATGACTGTGGCCAGAGAAGATCTGGGCATCTATTTTTGCAAGGTACCAGGGTGCCACTATCTGCTTGGCACTGGCAGCAAACTATCCCACAAGAGACAAAAACAGGCACAGATTTCTTCACATGCTAGCCTTTTACACACATAGACTTTATGTGGTAGGGATTTTTTTCTTTTGTTGATGTATATAAATACATTTCTATAGAAATAATATCATACTTTACACACTATTTTGCAAACTGCCTTTTTCCACCTATACTGTGAATAGTTTCTCAATTACTTAAATATTCATCATTTTTGGTAATTAAAATTCTAATTGATAGATTTAGCTAATTTTGAAATGTGTAACTATTGAAAAATAGAAAATGAAGCTTATATGGCTTCAAATTTTTGTAAAAATCCTTTTATTCCATTTATTCCTTTTATTATTATTCTTGGGTTTTTTCTTTACTTTTTAGCTTCTTCTAAGGAAAACAACACTAAAAAATCCTTAAAGCTAAGGTCTTGTTACATTTTCATCTTTCACATTTAAATCTATGTGTGACATATTTTTCCAAATATTTAACCAGTAGCTCCACATCTTTTATTCATATAATGTAGAGGTTAAGGGTGTGAACTTCGGTGTTAGGTCTGGGTTCAAATTCTGATTCAAAATCATACTAACTGGGTGACTTTGGGCTGGGCAGTGACTGCACCTAAGCTTCATTCCTCTGTCTGTAATAAATGAGTAATGATAGGCCGGGCGCGGTGGCTCACGCCTGTAATCCCAGCACTTTGGGAGGCCGAGGCGGGTGGATCACAAGGTCAGGAGATCGAGACCATCCTGGCTAACATGGCGAAACCCCGTCTCTACTAAAAATACAAAAAATTAGCCGGGCATGGTGGCAGGTGCCTGTAGTCCCAGCTACTCGGGAGGCTGAGGCAGGAGAATGGGGTGAACCCGGGAAGCGGAGTTTGCAGTGAGCTGAGATCGTGCCACTGCACTCCAGCCTGGGCGACAGAGCGAGACTCTGCCTCATAAATAAATGAGTAATGATAACTCATGCTTCCCTGGGCTACTACAAGTAAATAAATCATACAGCAATAATATTGCATTATCTTTTTGCCTGTCTCATATAAATGTAAATAAATACATTATCATTTTGTGTGGAAAGCCCTTTACATGAGACAGGCAAAAAGCTAACGTTCAATAAATGTTATTAGTATTTCTTCCCTATTAATTCAAACTACAGTTGACATTAAACAAGAAGGGTTTGAATTGCGGGGCTCCACGTATACGCAGATTTTTTAAATAAGAGTGTGCCCACCTCTCCTACCTCCCCTTCCACCTCCTCCATCTCTTCTGCTTCTGCCACTCCTGAGACAAAACCAACCCCTCACTTTCCTCTTACTCAGCCTACTCAATGCTAAGACGACAAGGATGAAGACATTTATGATGATCCACTTTCATTTAATGAATAGTAAATATATTTTTTCTTCCTTATGAGGTTTTTTTTTTTGAGATGCAGTCTTGCTCTTGTCACCCAGGCTGGAGTGCAGTGGTGCAATCTCAGCTAACTGCAACCTCCACCTCCCGGGTTCAAGCAATTCTCCTGCCTCAGCCTCCCGAGTAGCGGGGATTACAGGCATGTGCCACCACACCCGGCTTTTTTTTTTTTTTTTTTTTGTATTTTTAGTAGAGACAGGGTTTCACACTGTGTTGGCCAGGCTGGTCTTAAACTCCTGACCTCAAATGATCTGCCCACCTCAGCCTCCCAAAGTGCTGCGATTACAGGTGTAAGCCACTGTACCCAGCCTATGACTTTCTTAATTTTCTTTTCTCTAGTTTACTGTAAGAATAGTACATAATACATATAACATACAAAATATGTGTTGACTGTTTATACTGCCAGGAAGGCTTCCAGTCAACAGTAGGCTACTGACGGTTAAATTTGGGGAGAGTCAAAAGTTGTACATGGATTTTCGACTACGCAGGAGACAGCACCCCCTAAATCCCATGTGTTCAAGGATAAACTGTACTACCTTTATGCCACTCTAGATCTGTATACATCTGTGTCTTTTTCTGAGGTTTCTCTTTTGCCCCATTGCTTTGTCTAATTACTCTTGTACCAGTAAGACACTGCTTTAATTATTTCAGTGTTAGAATTGGTTTCAATAAAGCTGGGGGTGTGACTCTCCTCTTTACACTTCTTTATGTCTGTTTCTTAGCTTTTCTCGTATTTATTCTCCCAAAGAACTTGAGAACCATTTTTTGTCTAGTTTGAAAAAGCTCATGAGAATTTTTATAGAGATGCCACTAAAGTTATGCATTTCTTCTTAATGTAAAATCTTCCTATGAAGGAATCATCTACTCCAGTCTTTTTACAGCCCCTCTGTAACACATTATAGTTTTCATCACACATGGCTTGCATATTTCTCAAGTTTATTCCTTTTAGTTAAGTCTTTTTCTACTTCCATTATGTTTGCAACCTTCTATCCCTGTTAAAGTGATATTATACTAGCTGGTTTTGCTCATATTCATTCATTTATTCATTCACTCACTCAACAAATATATATATGGAGCATCTATTATGTCCTAAGGGCTTGGTTTTATTCACCCATGAATTACGCACATATACACACCCCACCCTTGTGAAGTTTACACTCTAGTGGAGAAAAATAAAGAAACATAATCAATATGTAGGTAATATAATATTGCACAGGATGTTACCTACAATGTGGGGAAGGCAGCATAATGGGATTCCGAAGTGTTGAAGGAGGTTGCAATTTTATATAGATTGGTCAGAGTAGTCCCTACTGACATGTCTTTGAGAAAGGCTGCAAGCCTATGAACTTTGGTGGAGATGGAGCTGTTGAGGGGAAGAATTCTAAGCAGAGGCTGTAGCCAGTGCAAAGGCCCTGAAAGAAGAGCATGGCCAGTGTCACAGCCATCTTATTGGAAAAGCTGTGATTTTTGTATGGCACTTTAAGCATAACACTCAGTACCCATACCAGTACCAAGATCTTGAAGAAGGTACCACTCACAAAGACATCCTTAAACCTCAAACAAACCAGTAGCCTTGGTTTTGGGGTGGGGGATGTGGGGGTGGCAACACCACCCATACCTTGATTAAACTTGTGACTCCAAACCAGAGACCCCTGTCTCATCCCTCTAACCCAGTATTTCTCAGTATGGATGCTATGGATATTTGGGGCAGGACAGGTCTTCACTGGGCAGGACTGTCTCATGTACTGTAGAACAATTAGAATCCCTGCCCCCTGCCTGCTAATTGATGTCAATATTCCCTATCATTGTGACATTCGAAGCAACCTCAAACTTATTGCAAATATCTCCAGCCTGAGAACACCATGTGGGGTCATCAGGGACCAGCACTGTAAAACAACTTCTCGTATCAGGGTTTTGTGTGCTTATTCATGAAAAGGCATACTATCTTCTGGATTGAATGAGGAGCACTGTGCATTACACAGCAGCCATGTTGGCAGGAAAATCGGCATCATGTTTTTGGTTTTTTTTTTAAATGAAGTTCAGAGATGTGATGAAACGTGTGTAAGGTAACACCATTGAAAAGTGAAGGGATCAGAATAAAAGCCCAGGTCTTTTATAATTTAACTATCAGCAACTCTAAGTTCACCCAGCTCATTTCAGTCTCAGTAAAAGCTTTTCACATAAAGAGGGGTATAATAGGGGGATATGAGCTAATCCTATATAATTTAACATTAATAATAGTAGCAGCTTTAATGATAGCTAACAGTTATTAAGTGTGTTCAAAGTGCCAGGTACTGTTCTAAAGAGCTAACCAATATTTCCTGTTTACTCTTACTTCTACAATGTAGATATAATATTATAATATTACTACCCTTTTAAAAATTAGGGAACTAAGTCTTAGAAAAGCAACAGGGTCATGTAGAGAGGAATGGAGAGGTAGGGTTTGATATCCACAGTTAATCTCTTAACCCAGGGGTCCCCAACCCCCAGGCCACGAACTAGTACCAGTCAGTGGCCTGTTAGGAACCAGGCGGCCCAGCAGGAGTTGAGTGGCAGGAGAGCAAATCAAGCTTCATCTGTATTTACAGCCACTCCCCACCTCTCACATTACAACCTGAGCTCCGCCTCCTGTCAGGTCAGCAACTGCATTAGATTCTCACAGGAGTACAAACCCCACTGTGAACTGTGCATGCAAGGGATTCAGGTTGCAGGCTGTTTATGAGAATCTAATATCTGATAATCTGTCACTGTCTCCCATCACTCCCAGATAGGACCATTTAGTGGAACGAAAACAAGCTCAGGACTCCCACCGAGTCTACATTATGGTGAGTTGTATAATTATTTCATTATATATTACAAAGTCATAATAATAGAAATAAAGTACACAATAAATGCAATGTACTTGAATCATCTCAAAACCATCCCCCCTGCCCATCAGTGGAAAAAACTATCTTCCACAGAACTGGTCCCTGATGCCAAAAGGGTTGGGGACCACTGTCTTAATGGTTAGGCTATACCATCTTCAAAAAGTATTTCCTTCTGCTTCTATAGCAGAAATTAATAAATCGTATGGGAATAACCCTGCAGGGGTTCTATATTTTGTATCACGCTTTCATATAAAACTCCAGTAAGTCCCTTTTTCAAAAGTGTTTCCTTACAGCAAATCAACCCACATAAACAATGAAATCCCAGAATAGTGTCTAAAAGCTAAATCACCCCTAATTACTATTAGGAAGGTGTTCAGCTGAATTTCAAAACACTTTTGAGTCCATAGTTGCTTTTTGGCCACTGCTAGCATCAAAGTTATTTTAAAAAGCAAATCAAACATAAGTCTTTTTATATGTCAAGCCATAAAGGTTTTTTGGGTGTCTAATGGGTTTCGATGAGCACTGTGAGTGAGTTGTACTAGAAACCAATATCACACACTTTATAGTTCCCTGGGAATACTGTACACTGTGTTTTAGACACAAGGGACAAAAAGCTTGCCCACATTCATCATATTTTGCCAAACACAAGATGTTTGAAAAAGTCTTCAGCCACATGGAAACAGGTCTGAATCTACCTCTTTTTCTACTGAGCCATGCAAGACATTCAATAGCTGGAATGCATCATGAAGTATAAAATGTTCAAGCGGGAGAGTCACAGGAGAACAGTTTTGGAGTCATTAAGAGCAAAGGGACTTTAAATATCACATAGTCCAAATGTATTCCAACATCTTATACATATGGCAGAATTATTTTTTAAATGACTGAAAAACTTGTTAGCAGCAGAACCGAATATGTTTATTTGTTGATTCATGTATTTGTAATTTTAACCCACTAACGTTTCTCAAAAATTAGGGTCATCAAAACACAAAGATATCATCTGGTAGAAGGAAAATATATGTATCAAAAGCTCGGAGCTAGGCCTGGGCAACACAGTGAGACCCCATTTCTACAAAAAAATACAAAAACTAGCCAAGCATGGTGGTGCACACCTGTAGTCCCAGCTACTCATATAAGACTGAGGTGGGAAGACTGCTTGAGCCCAGGAGATTGAGGCTGCAGTGAGCCAAGGTCACGCCACTGCACTCTAGCCTGAGGGACAGAACAAGACCCTGTCTTAAAAAAAAAAAAAAAAACACCCAGAGCCAACAAGGCTAATAGAGTTATTGTAACAAAACATTACTTAGCTATTTCCAGCCTCCAGCACAAAAAAACGGTTGGCAGGGGGCAGAGGAAGTTATAGACTTCTTATTGCCTTATAAAGGAAGATTGGTTACCATTTATTAAGTGAAACATGAATTTTCCTTATACTAATTTGTGGTGGGAATCAGTCACTTGATACTTTATATGAGAGACATTGAAAATCATCTCCAATAACATCCTGCACATTGATTTTACTAAAGGTATACAGATACGATTACTTCCCATGGTCATTTCTCGTATCAGTCACGAATAAGAGTTAAGGCATGACATTAAACTGTTATTCAGTGGTGCCTTCGTCTTGCAGGCAGCTGAGTTAACGCAGCTCAAGTATGCATGTTAATGCTAATTGGTCTTTATTATTATGAGGACATAGTTCAGAGTATAGGGATAAATGGATAAAACCTCACTCAGAGTTACTTCCTCAAACAACAACAGTCCTGGCCGAGCTTTGGACAATGGTTGGTTCCATCCATCCTTAATGAGCTGCACTCCCTGGTGAGACCTAAAATTGTAGCTACTCTTTTACTGGTTGACAAGATTCATATCCTTTGGTGGCTATGTTTAACAAAATAGTACAGAACACAGAAATGACCAAAGATCTTGAAAACTATATGGCATGGTGGTAGTAATGTACAGTAATGGCCCTTAATGAATCAAGCATCCCTTAGGAAGTCTCCTCCTATACTGACTCCAGGCTTGAATATGTAACTTGCTTTGACCAATGAGATTTCCCCTTACTTGTTACCCTCAGACCACTACGTGCAGAAGCCCAAGTTAGCTTACTGGAAGATGAGAGACCATGCGAAGTAGAGAGGAGTGTCCTATCTGATGCCCCAGAGAAACACCAGCTTACCAACCCCCAGACATGTGAGTGAGGTCCTCCTAGGCCATCCAGCCCTAGCCCACTGGCCAGCTGACTGCAAAACTGCCCAGTCAACCACTGACTCATTAACAACAATAAAATGGCCATTGTTTTAAGCCATTGTGTTTAGGGTTGTATTTATACAGCACAGCTAACTGAAACAGATACCCATTGCAAGCAAATTACAAAATAAGGAAAAGATTTCAAAGTATATTTGATCTTTTTTTAATCTCTGGATTGAGTGGTCCTGTGCCCCCAGTTTCCAAGTGGGTGATGTTACAACAATCTGTGGAAGTGCTCTACAGAACCCAAGATGCATTTTCCTACAGAAATTCTGACTAAAAGGATGACTGGGTTCCACAAAAGTGTATTTGACCAATATAAAAGATATTGCTTAAGAGATGAGGTATAAAAATGTTTAATTATTATAACTAAAGTTGAAAGTATAATTGAACTAGCAAATTAAAAATCTCAATGATGGTGCTTGAGAAAAACAAGTTCATTTTTAGATTTTTTTTTCCCCTCAATTACCTAAGTCAACGGTTTCTGCAGTAAGCAGCATCTACAGGGCTCCAGATGATTCCTCCTCCTGTTATTCATGCACCTGTCTACTGCCTCCTTTTGGGTGTGGACTGGACCTAGTTATCTGCTTCTAATGAATAGATTACAGCAAAATCATGGTATGTCACATTCGTAATTAGGATACAAGAGACTATGACTTCTATCTTACTGGCATGCTCTATTGCTTTCTCAGTTTGCACACTTTGAGGAAGCAAGTCATCATATTGGAAAGGATCACATGGCAAGGAATCAAAGATGGCCTCTGGCCAACAGCCATTAAGAAACAGACGCCTTCAGTCCAACAGCCTATGAAGCACTGAACCCTGCCAACAACCACGTGGAAGTGAGCTTAGAAGCAGATCCTTCCCCAGTCAAGCCTTGAGATGAGACCAAAGCCCCAGCCAATACCTTGATTGCAACCTTTTCAGAGATCCTAAAGCAGAAGACCTAGGTAAGCCATGCCTGGATTCCTGACCCACAGAAAGTGTGCACAACAAAATGTGTTGTTTTGTAATGCTGAATTTTGAGATACTTTGTTACACAGCAGATTACAGATTATGATGTCTTGCATGGACATCAAAGTCACATGAAGAGCTTTTATGTTTTTAGTCATAATTTAATTTTAAAATATTATTTTTAAATTTTTCAAGTCGAAAAAATCCTTTGTATTAAAACATTTTCAAAAGAAAAAACCTACTTTTCTCCCCAAAATAACCTCTCTTTATCCATTTGGAGCATATCCTTCTACATCTTTTTCATAAAATTATATACAGTAGGCCTTCTGTATCCATGGGCTCCACATCCATGGATTCAACCAACCACAAATCAAAATTACTCAGAAGAAAAATGGCAAAAAATAACAATAAAAAAATACAAAATTTTTTACCCAATACAGTATAACAACTATTTACATAGCATTTACATTGCATTAAGTCTGTAAATAATCTAGAGACGATTTAAAGTATACAGGAGATGTGCATAGATTATATGCAAATACTACACCATTTTATATAAGGAACTTGAGCATCCTCAGACTTTGGTATCTGAGAGGGTCTTGGCGCCAGTCCCCCAAGGATATTGAGGGATGACTTTATTACAAATGGTTTTATACCACACATAGTATTCATCAGCTTGTCCTTTTCACATAACAATGGCTAAGACCTGTTGGCAGACACAGACATGGTATTTTTTACAGCTTCAGAATATTCCATAAAATTAAGGAATCATAATTAATCATTTCCTTACTAAGAAACAGTTAATAAGTTGCTTCTAATTTTTTATATTGTAAATAGTACTTTAGTGAACATTCTTGGACATGTCTCTTTGTGCATGTATATGAATAAAGGATAAATATTTTATTTTTAGAGATAGAGCAAAATGCTCTCCAAAGAGGCTATAGCAATAATCACTTTGACCAAATTATATAATACAAGTTTCCCCTCACCTTTATCAATAATAAGCCTTTGCTATTCTTGATAGTTAACACGAAAAATGTTACTTCACTTTCAATCATGTCATTTCACTATAACCTAATAACACTAGAAAACATGTGGATTTCATTTTCTTGCACACAAGTGAATCGTGACCATAAGTATCACTGTATGTGTCTTCCAGCACTTTGGGAATTTTTTAATTTATGGATAAAATAAAAAGAAAAAAAGATTTCCTGAGGTAATTCACATGTGGCAGAAGACACAAAAGATAAAGGAAAGGAATTTTGTTAAAAGATGGGTTGAGAAGTAAAGTAAGCCATGTTCTGTGGGAGGGGAACAGGGTTGCAGCCAGTGTCCAAAGGAAATCAAGGGGCAGTGGCCAGCCACCAGGTGGTTAGGAGTGAAGTGGGCAGATTGGGGGAGCATGGGCTCCACCTGGGAAAGATATTCTTTAACTCAGGTGTTTAAAACTGTGGGCCTTAAAAATGGCTGTATGTGTTTCTTGGGAGAACAGTTGCCTGTATCAATAATCCCTGAATCGATTCACCTGAAGAAGCTACTTGCTCAGATAAAACCCAGCAGTAACAACTTTGTATCTGATTATCTAAAAGGAAGATGAAATATAGTATTTCTAATATCACATCAGTTCTGCAAGGTATACACTATTCTCATTTTACAGAAAGAGAAAACTGAGGCCAGGAGAGATGAAGTATCTTTGCCCAACTTTATAGTCATTATTTGGCAGAGTAGAAATGAGCATTTGGTACCAACATGCTCATTCTTTCTATCAGGCTCTACTGCCCAAAAACAGATGGAAAAACTTGGCCCTGGGGCTAATTTCTTATCATTCTATTGTATCATCTTGGAAATGCCATTTAAACTCCTTGGACCTTGAGCTTGATTTCTTTTTGGAAGAAGGGGGTAGAATTAGATAATCTGTGGGGTTTCTTCCAGATCTAACATTCTTGGACTCCATTATACTATCTGCTGGACTACAAAGTTGACTTAGGGCTGGGGAGAGAGAGAGTGCATGCACTTTCATCTGGAAGCTAATTTAACATAGTCCATGTACCTTTTAGAGATACAATTCCAGAGCAAGAAATCTTAAGTTTGGGAATGGGAATCAGAGCAGGACAAGGAGGCCACTCCAGGAGACTGTTCCAGAAAGCGTAAAGTTTCAAGACGCCTTTGACACTCAATGGGATGAAATAGGGTTCAGAGTCAAGCTTGTATAAAAGGAGAGACAGGAGGAGAAGGGAGGACTAAAAAGACTAATTTTTGAAAGGTCGTACTAAAAGCCCATTTATTCAACATGAGTTTTGACAAAGCCAATTTTTCAATTACTATTATCTACTTGGAACTGTTTCCTGGAGTGAACATGAATTCTCCATTTATGCATAGTTGGCAACTAGAAACAAAGAATGAGAAAATAACATCATGCTTAATGTAAGAAAACTAAAGGAATCGATCTTTTTTAAATGTAACAATTTTTCTGATTATGAAAACATACTCATGATAAAAAGTTTTGAATGGACATAATCCCATTACTTCCATCATGTAGGTACATTTCTTACTAGTTCTTTTCCTATGCACATGTTTTTAAAACAAAATTGGGATTCTATTACACATGCAATTTCATCTGATTTTAAAAACTCAATATTATAAATACAAAACATTTTCCCAAGCTGTTAGAAATTTTTCAAAACCAGTATTTGTAATGGCTGCAAAATGTTGCATATTTTGGGCATGCCATGATTTACTGAACCCTTCTCCTGTGGGGGGACAAACAACAACAAACCTACATGACAAAGAAATGAGAGAAGCCAAGCAGGGAGTGGTGGCTCACGCCTGTAATCCCAGCACTTTGGGAGGCCAAGGCGGGTGGATCAAGAGGTCAGGAGATTGAGACCATCCTGGCTAACACAGTGAAATCCCATCTCTACTAAAAATACAAAAAATTAGCCGGGTGTGGTGGTGGGCGCCAGTAGTCCCAGCTACTCGGGAGGCTGAGGCAGGAGAATGGCGTGAACCCGGGAGGTGGAGCTGGCAGCGAGCTGACATAGCACCACTGCACTCCAGCCTGGGCAACAGAGCAAGACTCCATCTCAAAAAGAAATGAGAGAAGCCAGGGAACTATGGGATTTGGTGTTTTCATTCCCTATTGTTATGTAACAAACTACCCCAAAATTTGGTGGCTTAAAATAATGCAACATTTATTTCATTCACAGATCTGCAATTTGGACAGGTACAGTGGAATGGCAGGGGGAACATTCCCATTTAGTGTCTGGAAGTTTGAGGCTGGCTGTCAGCTGAGATCGTAGCTGGTGCTGTCAGCTGGAACATGTGCTCTACACATGGCTTCTCCTTGTGGCCTGGGCTTCCTAACAACATGGCAGCTTGGGTTCCAAGGATGAATGTCCCAAGAAGAGTGTAAGGGTAGCTGTATCACCTTCTCAGACCTAGCCTCAGAAGTCATGCAGCATCCCTTCTGCCACATTCTATTAGTTAGAAGTGAGTCACCAGCCATGCTCGGGGGCTCACGCCTGTAATCCCAACACTTTGGGAGGCTGAGGTGGGCAGATCACCTGAGGTCAGGAGTTCAAGACCAGCCTAGCCGATATGGTGAAACCCCATCCCTACTAAAAATACAAAAAATTAGCCGGGCATGGTGGCACATGCCTGTAATCCCAGCTACGCAGGAGGCTGAGACAGGAGAATCGCTTGAACCCTGGAGGTGGAGGTTTCAGTGAGCCAGGATCTCGCCACTGCACTCCAGCCTAGGCAACAAGAGCAAAACTGCATGTTTAAAAAAAAAAAAAAAAAAGCAGTGAGTCACCAATGGCCGGCCAACATCCATGGGGAGAATTAGATTCCACCTTTTGATGGGTGGAGTGACAAAGAAACTGAGAACCTGTTTTAAAGCCACATTTGGTACTACTATAAAACTCTCCCTCTGGAGTTCTTTCCTGAAGCCAAAATTCTAACCCAAGAGATATGCATTCTTCTCTTCTGCCCATGCCCATCTGTAAGCTTCCCAGACAGATTCAACAGAGGGCTCCACAGATGGGCCTTTCTTGGAATTAACCGTGGTTCTTGAATCCAAAGCCACAAAACAGGATGGATCCTACCTTAGGGATACAAGCTTCTCCCATTCTTGTCCCAGGCTAAGCCCACCACCCCAGGAATCCCCCATGGTTTTAGTTCCTACTTCTCTAGGAGCTTCCAAATCCTATCAAGTTGGGTTCATGGGCCCCACTGCTGGAGCAGCCATGACTGAGCTTGAAGCACAAGCTCCTGGTCCCCACTTGCTGAGCTGCCCCTGCACCCAGGCAGACCTTCCTAAGGCCCCAAGCCTTACTGCTCCCATGGTCCAAGGAGACTGTGAAGCCAGTAGAGCCGTCTCCTGTAAGCTCTTCTCTCTTCCCCACTAGATGACCTGGAAGGCTGGTTGAGCCACGTCTGACCCTCTGAGACCAGCTCTACAATATGCGGTCCCTCCCTCTAGAGACTTCAGACTCTAGCCAGTGATTCCCCCGCAAGAACCTCTGTATCCTCTCTTCTCTGTATCCTCATTTCTCCCCGCAACCAGGCAGATGGACTAAGAGACTCCTGTAACTCAGAGTGGTGTCCGAGGGAAAAACTCCTCGGATTTTAAATAGTCTTAGACTAGCTAGAACTCCGCACCACTCTTTTCCCAAATATTTCAGGCATTGTGGGGCCAGAACCCTAGGGGTGGGTTTTTAAGGCAACAGACTGGGGAAGGAGAGAGGATGAATGAGCAGGTCTTGTGGAGGGATGAAAGAATGGGTAGCTGGCTGAAATAAGGAGGGGAAATAGGTGGGAAAGTCAGGGGACACAGGGCTGAGGGGAAGAGGAGTAAGGAATGCTTTATAGAACAGCTGAAATGGGATTTGCAGCCTGAAGGATGAGAAGGAACTATTAATATTATAACAGCATAACTGCCCTTCATAATCACTGTTTGTGATCCTCCAAGTCTGCTTTGAACTACGCAAATAGTCTTTGGTGTAGCTCATTTTAAGGCCTATCCAACCCCAGAGAGGTTAGTTATGAAATCCACATTAGCAATACAACTGGGGATTCAAACTTGTAAATTCATTAGCCATAGAAAATCTATCATGTTCAAAAACAAAAAGCATTTTCTTTTCTCTGAGCAGTTGACATCAGGAAACAACTCTTCCTTTAATGTTCTCGAAAAAGAGACCCATACCCCCACACTATACCTTCTTTATAATTCTGTTATAAAAGAAGTTTCACCCATAGGTCTCTGATTTTTTTTTTAATAAAACTTCAGAGTATTATTTTTGGATGGTGATATTTTGGATAAACTCCTTCATCCTGGAGCCTGGTGAAGCTTTTTTCTTTGAACCTGGAAATCTTTTTTTTTTTTTTTTCCCCAGTTTCAAGAGTTTAAGACTTCATGGTTTGGATTTCACTTCAAGTTCAAACTGCTTGGAGGTCCAGTGGGATCACAACTTGGCATCATACATCCTGGTTCCTAAAATTAAGCAACTGTTACCAACATCTGAGCTTCCACACTGAGCTATTGAAAGGGCATTTTCATATCACAAGTGGAGGCTTCCTGCTGGGCCATGGGTGGAGCAGTGCTGGAATGAGGGGAGGCAGACCCAGCTGAAACCCTTCTCAGCCCCACACAGCCCTCCCCCACCTCCCAGATTTGCTGGGCCTGTCATTTGAGGCTAAGTCATATAGACAAATTCAAAGTTCACTCTGGGACACGGGCAAGGGAAGACAACAAAACACACATTCTTTTCTCTGAAATCTTTTCCCAGGCTCTGGGATATTGCCTGGCACTCTGTAGGCACCCAATAAAGTTTGTTAAATGCTTAAAAGAAACAAACTATGGGGTAGGGGGAGATAAAGGAGAGAGAAAGAAAGAGGGAAGAAGAAAAAAAATGGGAAGAAGGAAAGATTCTGAAGTTATTTTAAATAAATGTTCATTTATATATTTATATATGCTGCCTTACAGTAAATTAATAAAATTGAGTGCTTATTATGTGACGGGAACTGTGCTAAACTGCGTTATATACATTATTTCAAATTTCATGATGACACCATGAAGCAAGAAGCATTATTAACCCCATTTAAAGGTAAGGAAACTGTGGTTAAAGAGATCAAGTCACTTGCCCATAGTGCCAAAAATAAGTGTGGGGCCAGGATCTGAATGCAGGTCTATCTGATGAGAGTCTGATCTCTTTCTTTCCCTCGACAATTTATCCTCAGGGATCCTGCACACTTTATGTCTCTTCATTTTTTTGTAAGGGTGATAACCAATGCAGGTGAGAAATAAAATCCTAAGCCTCCCAGCCAACTGAATGGACCCCCCTCTTGGCCAAGGAGACCACAAAGAAACTTACAAACTGAGCTCTTGGCCATGACAGGGTGGGAGAGGAGATCAGACAGGCCTTGCTGTGCCCCCTCCCTCACTAAACACCATTTGACTTTCTTTCCCAGAGTTCAGCTGAAACCAGCCCTTTCAAAAGATTAGCTCCACTGCTGGTTTCCAACAACCACCTGATGCTGCGGCTGGACGCCCCACCATTTTTGTGGTTTTGGCACAGCAACTGACCAGCATTCCTTCCTGATAAGAGACCACTGACCACAGACTGATTCCGGCCAGTCCATGGAGGCTGCACACAGGGGCACTTCTGTGTCCTCTGTTTTCCCTTTTGACTTATGGAGCCTAAATTCACTGCATTTAAATGTTAAGTCTCCACCCCAAAGTGAACATGGGACATATGTAACATGCACGTTTGCTTACAACGCATGCACACCCCTTCATGAATATTCATAGTTCTTCCTATAACCTGCTGAATATGTATACTTAGCCAACCTGTTCAGCGTAAATTCCTGTCTTAGCCTTCCTCCTTCCAAGTGCCTGCTTTTGGTTTTTGCTGGAGGCTATGCTTCCCAGCCTGCAGGTGGCCAGCCTGCAGCTGCAACCCTTTATAAGAAATTAAGCTCTCCTTTCCCGATGTATAGATCTCATAACTTTAAGTCAACACAGGTCATGGGCACACAGGTGTAAGCTTTAGCATTAAGCCATCACATGGCTCATAGAGTTCAGCCACCAGAACCCAGGAGTTGCCATTCATAGGCTAGGTAGGCCGAGACAGAGGCAGGCTGCTCTTTCATGTCAAAAGTGAGGGAACGGCACCATAAGTAGAAGAGACAGTATTATAGGTGTTAAGGCAGGAAAGAACATTCCAGAAACTGAAAGGCTCATTATGGCTCCATTGACAGTAGTGAGGTCAGGAGTCAAGAGCCACCATGATAAAGATTTTACCCTGAATGCATCAGGAGGCCCCTGAGGGGTTTTAAGCAGATGAGGGATATGGCACCATTTATGTTTTTAAAAGAACATTCTAGCTACAGTGTGAACATGGACTGCAGCCACTAGGAGGAAACGTGTGCAAATGCCCAGGGAAAACCCCTTGACCAATCATTCAACAAGCCTTCTGACTTAGGCTTGGTGCCAGGGGACAAAATGATTCCTCT
Source organism: Symphalangus syndactylus (assembly GCF_028878055.3). Lineage (NCBI taxonomy): Eukaryota > Metazoa > Chordata > Mammalia > Primates > Hylobatidae > Symphalangus > Symphalangus syndactylus. The sequence goes on along the minus strand of NC_072425.2, from coordinate 36,216,822 downwards.
GATCATTTGGGGGAATCAAAATGGTCCCCAAAGGGGATCATCAAGGGACACCAAAATGATTCCAGCTGATCTCTGTCTTCCAAGAATGCTTGGTCTGGAGAGGCAAAAACTAAACAGAGTAAGTCATGCTATAATAAATAGGGGCAATGGTGGCAGAAGGACCAGGCGGGGATCACAGGATGCTCCCCTGAGGTAGAAAGGTTTCCTTGACCAGGATCTTCAAGGATGAATAGGAACTCTACAGGCAAATATAGAGGGAAAGGTACTCCAGGCAGAGAGACAGTGTGGAGAAAAGCACGGAGTTATGAAGCAGTGCGCTACACTTAAGAAACCTGATAAGGTTGTGCATGGTGGTAGCACAGGATCGGGTGGGACTCGGGAAAAGGCAGTGGGGAGGAGGGCGGGGCTGAGGCCCAATACAGGTCCAGAAAGACCTTGTGCATCATCTTACAGCAACAGTACTTTCCCTCAGTGAATGGAGAGCCTTGGAAAATGATTAAGCTGGAAGATTTTGCTTTTTAAATGATACTCAAGGAGAGGACCTAGAAGGGAGAAACCCTGAGGGTCCGATAGAAGAGAGAAGCATATGCTGTCAATCTGTAACGCAGGTGACCTGGGATCCACTGCCAGTACAATCCCATCCTGAGCAGCTGCCCCCAGTCCCTGGCTTCTCACAAAGGCCCACACACCTGCTGACCACGCTCAGCTTGCAACAGCCCTCTCGGTCCTAAGAACCAGAAACCAGAGAAACCCCAGAAGAGGGACGATCATGGGAAACCAAAAAGAAACTCTGGTGCAATCCAACCACAGAAGAAATCAGAGAATCCTGTGTCACTTCCACTCCATAAGCCCTTCCCAGAGGAGCTCTACTGTTGGCAGAGCCCCTTCCAGGCACCTGCCCTGGGACTCCATCCACATCCCTGGGGTTGTCCTGTCTCCTGACCCCTCCTTGCTTCCCCACATCCTCTTTACCAAGCTCAGTGTGTCAGAGTGGGAAGAACACGCATTTACCCAGACCAAGGCCCTGGATTCCCAAGTCCCAGCTCCAACGCTTATTAACTACTCTTCATCCCTGGGCCTCAGTTTCCCCATTTAGAGTCCTGCCTGCCTCATAGAGAACAGATGGAAATGGGCTTTATAGAACAAAGAGCACAATCAAAGTGGAAGAAATCCTCCCCCCACCTCAGAAAGTATTTAAATCAACTTGATTTTAAATCAACTGCCTGATGCAGAGATGACTGTTTCCTTCAGTCCACAGTGTGGGTGCTTTGTAAGGACTGCTGTTGTAGGGACCATGGAAGTTTCCAGAAGAGCAGTTCTGAAGCTTAGGGCTCACCAGAGTTTCTCTGATGATTTCCCTTCAGCTCACCATCAAGACCACTGAAGCATCACAAGAGGAAAGGATAGGCCAGGGTCACTTCAACCAGCTCCCCTGGAACATACGTGGCTATCTCTGTTTCCAATGCCAAGGACTCACCTGTATAGACAGCCCTGCCCTCCTGAGACAGAGATGGGCACAGCGAGGTGGACTGTCCCACAAAGAGAAGGAAACAGGCAGGCATTATTTGCCCCTCAGGGTCTGGCAGGGCTGAGCCTGAGTGGGCTGGAGGCTCTGGCAGACCAGGGGGCAGTCCCTGTGGTGTGGAGGGGAGCAGGGAGTTGTGTGTGGCAGCTGGGCTTACAACGAAGACATTGTTCTCTCCCTGCAATACATCTGTTCCCCTAAGGGTGGAGGGCAGAGAAAGAGAACTGAGTCAGAGAGCATCTGCCAAGGCCAGGGAAAAAGCTAGAGTGCCCATCTAGAGGAAGCGAAGTGTTGAATTGTCCCCATGGCAGCCCACCCTCAGCCACCTGACAAAGGTTAGAGACACAAAGGAAAATACTGACTCCCTTCCTCCACCACACCCGGTTCTCTCTGATCCTTTCTCTTATTTCAGTCAGTAATGCCATGCTGTGCTTTGTGCTTTGTCTGCTTTTGTGATTTTAACCTTTTACTATCTAAGCATTTCTTTTACACACTTCCCTAAGTACCTTTTTGTAACTTATTATCTTGACCTTTGAAATCAGAAAATTCAACGCCAGTGAGTTTGCACAGAAAGCTGCATCTACTCATTACTTCACTGATGAATCTACCTTCTGGCAAAGGAATCTGATGATGTGGATCAAGAAGAATAAAAATGTCTTTCCCTTTCTGCTGAAACTCGCTCATTTGAGAATAATTACCACATGCTAGTACTCATATATCTCATGAAGTACGATATAATACAAATCAAGTTTACAGATGAGAAGACACTAGCACAATGACTTCAAGAAAGTTGCCCAAGATCACACAGATAGTAGATCAGTGGTCAATCCCAAGTCTTCTGACTCTAAAGCCAGTTCTCCTTCCACAGTGCCAGCCTTTTCAGGTTACCCAATAATCCTACTCCTGGGAATTCACGCTGAGAAATTTTACTCTCAAATTTTAAAATCAAAAATAAAAAAGTGTTCAATGTGTTGTTCATTCTGCTTCCAAAAACTGGAAGCAATCTAAATATCAATTATAAAGGAAAAATGAAGCAAACTGTGACAATATTATTCAACAATAGAAATTAAAATGTTATAGATTGTAGCAACATAGAAGGTTTTCATGACTGAAAAATGGGTATATATATTATGAACGTAACTACGTTAAATTATGTAAATCACAGTAGGCAAGGCACCAGGCAAAATGAAAATACTATTTACAGGGAAGTAGAATTCTAGATACATTTTTTACAAATTTTTTTAATGCCATTTTGATATCTTAACAATGTCAAACAAGTAAGTTTATAATACCCCTGCTGGTTTTTCAGTGCCAGATGTGTGTGCTTTCCCAAATTATCTGTTCTATCTGCCAAATCAAGGAAATTTAATTTCACTCTACAGAAATAAACATACAATGTCTTTCTTTAGGATTTTTAATTCTATATTTTATATGGGATCTTTTATAATTTTCCACTTTCTCTTTTGGTATCTTAAATTACATAAAAAATCAGGCCAATATCTGTCATTGCTCCTTGACTCTGGCAGCAATGATTACACTATAACAACAGTGTCTCACTCACCCACTCTGGGGAGAGAAGAAAAGACAGCAGAAGGCAAGGCAAGAGGCGCACTGAAGGGGAGCTCGCCGTGGCTCCGCAGCAGCCGGGGGACGTGGCAGGAAAGGTGCCTGCACTGCACAGGGCTGCCTCTCCGCACCTCCACTGCTGCCAGTGTATGAGGATTTTGAGATTTCCAGTGTTTTCATCAGACACTGGTCACAAGGAGCTGGAATCCCCTTAAGTGTTTGGGTTATGTGAGACTTGATCGTAAGATTCCTGGAGATATCTGCAACACCCCAAAAGCACAGGAAGCTCAGGGGGGCTTTGTGAGACTGGGGAAGCCAGTGATCATCTTTCTTTCTCTCCCACTCTCTCTCTCACAGGGTACACAGCCCCAGCCACTCGCTGAGATCCTGACATTGGCAGTCTCCTGGCTCGCTCAGGCCAGCCTCTTCCCCACCCCTGCCTCACCCCTCGGAAGGCATCAGGTTCTGTCACCATAAATGGGGGTCTGAGTCTGCCGAGAACAATGATTTAGCACAAAGAGTGCTCAGTGCAAAGTCCAAAGTGGAGGTGGGTGGATCAAGGAGGTTAATCCAAGAACACCCATTCTGTCCAAACAAGCCAAAATCAAACTGCATAAAAAGTCAGGGCTTGATAAAATACCCAGGGCAACAATCCAGGGGAGAGAGAAAGAATATTTATCCTCAAAGTAAACAGAAAAAGGAAAACATCAGCTAACTGAACAGGGTCATGGTTTCGTGGGGAACAAGAGCCCTCAGGGTGAGCCCGCGCTGAGGCTGCGCTTTGTGGGGATCTCGCTGTGAGGATCGCGGGCCGCCTCAGGTAGCAAAAGAAATCGGGTCCAAAGAGATCACGGCAAGAAAAAGGGAACTGCTGGGCATGGTGGCTCATGCCCGTAATCCCAGCACTTTGGGAGGCCGAGGCAGGCAGATCACGAGGTCAGGAGATCAAGACCATCCTGGCTAACACAGTGAAACCCCATCTCCACTAAAAATACAAAAACTTAGCCAGGCGTGGTGGCGGGCGCCTATAGTCCCAGCTAGGCGGGAGGCTGAGGCAGGAAAATGGCGTGAACCCGAGAGGCGGAAGTTGCAGTGAGCCCAGATCGTGCCACTGTACTCCAGCCTGGGCAATAGAGCAAGACTCCGTCTCAAGAAAAAAAAAAAAAAGAAAAAAAGAAAAAAAAAGGGAACCGTGGGTGTTTATTGGGCAGCATCAAATGAGCAAAGATAGCAGAGTTGCAGGTCAGACAACCTGACTGCCACTAATTTGCCAAGTAGCAAATTGAGTAAACCATTCTCTTATTTGGGCCTCAGTCTCCCCATTTACAATGTGAAGAGATTGGACTAAAGAACCTTCCAGCAATGGCCCTTGAGGCAGTGATGTGCTAAAGTCATTCTTACTGGCTTGTGATAACCAATTGTTAAATTGGGGGGAATTTTGTGAGCCTGGAGTTAAGCACAGCCATCAGAAAAATAAAGATAAATATACATTTTAAAATTAAGAACGATGTAAATGTACATTTACAATTAAATACATTACACCAAAAACCAACAGTAAATGTGCTCAAATTCCTTACTTCCTAATTATTTCACTACGGTTCACTATTATCTATGCCAGGGGTCAGTGAAATTTTCTGTAAAGGGACAGGTAATATTTTAGGCTCTAATGGACAAAGACAATCCCTGTCACACTGTTGTGTGTTTTTTTTTAACCTTTTTAAAATATAAAAACCGATCTTAGCTCACAGGCTGCACAAAAACAAGCTACAGGTCAGATCTGACCTACAGGCTGTAATTTGCCAACCACTGATCTGTGCCCTGAAGGTTATTTACATGCATTTCACCTGTACTACAGAAGCCCTGTATAATTGTGTGCTGCTATGAATCTTCTCCCAACTCTATGTTGGGATATCATGTTAATAGCTTAAAGTCAGCCGTGGTGGGACTCTTCACACAATGGAAATGGGCAAACATTGCAAAGCAGGTGCTTTTTCCTGAAGGGTCAGTTATTACATTTACCAGCCCTCCACTGTCCCAAAGTCACAATAGAGAGAATCTTAGAAGCAGAAAGTGTTTCCCAGCTCACCCAGGAAGCCCAGGCAGGGCAGCAGAATGGAAACGGAAACTCTAGGCCATGGACTCAGAGGAAGAGCAAGACTGAGGGATACCCTACCCTGCACACCTAGGCAGGGCCTGATCCACAGGTGATCCTTTGTGACCGCCTCACATTTCAGGTTCACTTTTTTATGCCCAAAGTTTATGCTATTTTTCTCTTCTGTCACTTTGAAAAGCCTGTTTCTATCTTCGCTGCTGCCCTCGGCAGTAACAGAGCAGCTGAGGTCTCCTCAGAAGCCGCCAGGGACAGACACTGTACAAAGGGGTCACAGCTGCAAGGGAGACGAAGGGAAAAGGCAGCCTTGTGTGGAGCGGCCACATCTGCTATTCTGGGGTGGAGTGAGTTTGGGCTTCTCCTAAAATAGAACAATAACGTGCAGGTCTAGACTAAGCAGCAATTTTGGTTTTAGGGAAAGCTGATACCCAGCAGGATGAGAATAACCCTGAGAAAGTTTGTTTTCAGCAATTTGGGCTCAATTAGGCAGGAAAAGTGCCTGGTAAGAAACAAAGATACAACCCAAAACCAGGAGGAGGCCTTTGGGCCATTTACGAGGGGACCCTCCCAGGAATTCCCAGACAGCAAGCAGCAGCAATGTTGCCTCTGCTGCTGGAGAAACAAGTTGCAGCCTTAACTCCGGTGGAAGAAGTGGTCTCTGTGCCCTATTCCTCTCCCGGACCCAAGGAAAATCCACCCTGGACACGTACACTGCCTCTCACCCACACTCTCTGCTTCTCCCAGCTGACAGTCATTAAGAAAACAGACGGAAACCAGGAAGAAGTCATACTGTTCCCAATCCCCAGTTGTCTAATCCAAACAACACAAAATACTGGGGAAGGAGGGGATGAGACAGCAAGGTTTGGTGGGGGAGGCAGATGGACACAGAAGTGGTTAGGGACAGCTGCTTAGAAAAAGGGATCCTTTAACTAACCCTCGAAGGAATAAGCAAAGAATGAAAGGAAAGGGCATTCAAGGAGCACAAAAATGCTAGACGTGGCTGTTACACGTCAAGGCATTCTAACTCATTAGACATCAGAGAAATTCAAGTTAAGAACCACAGTGAGACGCAAGAAGCCACAAGAGAACATTACTCCTCCTCTATCAACAAGAAAAAAAGCCAGACGATAGACAGTCCTAACTTCCTTTAACCTATCAGAAAGCCGAGATTACAAGGCAATCAGGAGAACTGGATTCCAGAGTGACAAGCCCCTCCATAGAGACAGAATATACACACTCTCCCACCTTTGCCAGAGCCTCTTTGGAGAAAGCGGTGGCTGCATATGAAAGAAGAGCTAACACCGTAACAAGATTTTTAAAAATGATACATAATTATTGTATATATTTCTGGGGTACTTGTGATATTCTGAATACACATATACAACATGATCAAACCAGGGTAATTCAAATATCCATCACCTCAGACAGTTGTCATTTCTTCGTGTTGAGAACATTCAAAATCTTCTCTTCCAGCTATTTTGAAATATACAATAAATTATTCATTATAACAGATCTGAAAAGCCCAGTGTGGGTGGCTGTGACAATTGAGAATCCCTGGGAGCCCAGACACAGGAGTTCATACTCGCAGCTCTTTTCCACAACCCCTACCAGGTGCTCAGAAGAAAGACTGGGCCAGGCCGGAGAGCCAAGGGACCCCTCGCTGGCCCACAGGCATGAAACCCCACCCACCTTCCAGAACTTTTCCTTATAAAAACCCAAAGCCTTAAGGGTAGGAGGAGGCTACCCTCCCACTCCCAAGGCCTAGGCAAAGACCCACTGGAGAAGGGATAGAAACTAAGCCACCTGCCCCTGGGTAAAGGATAGAAACCAGGCCACCTGCCCCTGGAGGAGAAGGAGAAAAGCTCTCTGCTCTATTATGAGCCTTACACCAAGTAACAAGCCACAGCCATCTCCTGCGGGGGGAGGAGCAGAAACTCCCCTGCAACTGGTCTTAGAAAAGGAGCTATTGCTCATACTCCACCAGAATGGCTAAAATTAGCAAGACTGATGATACCAAGGATTGGCAAGGACATAGAGCAACAGGAACTCTCGTATGCTTCTGGTAGCAGTTTGAATTGGTGCAACCACTTGGGAAGACTATTTGGCAGTACCTACTAACTAAAGTGAAGCATGTGCATATCCCAGGATCCAGCAATTCCACTTCTAGGTATATATCCAAGTGAAATGAGTATATATGAGGCCCAAAAGACTTACAAAAGAAGATTCGTGGCAGAACTACTTGAAATAGCTCCAAACTGTAAACAACATGATAATCAACAGTATTATGTATAAATTGTGTAATTATATTCTCTTCATACAATGTAATAACTACTATACAACGATAATGGACAAACTACTGCTACCTGCAACATGAGTAAATCTAGCCAACATGTTGAACAAAAGAATCCAGTTGAAAAAGAATCCATGAACTCACTTATATGAAGTTCAAAAACAGGCAAAAGTAACATATGATGATGAAAATCAGACAGCAATTATCCTTTGGAGGGTAGTTACTGGAAAGGGGGAGGTGGAGGATTCTAGGGTCTTGGCAATGTCCTACTTCTTGATCTGGTCCACAGTGTGAAAATTCATCAAGCTGTACCTTCATTATTTGAGTTTTTTTACTTCAATGTTATACTTCAAATAAAAAGAACAGGTTGCTTTAAAAAGAAGTGCATAGTATGATGAGAAACAAACAAGTCAGCCAAGCCAAAGTCGTGAGAGAGAAGACAAAAGACAAGTAGGGTAACGAGAATATGGAAGGACCTCTTGAGTCCCAGACCAAGAGGTTTAGCCTTTGTTCCACTGGCAAAAAAGTACCACCAGAGGCTTTTTAAAAAATAAGTATAGATTCATATGCAGTTGTAAGAAATACAGAAAAATCCTTCATCCAGTCTCCCACAATGTTGATATCTTACAGTACAGTATTAGAGCCATAAAATTGACATTGATGCAAACCACCTACCTTACACAAATTCTGCCAGTTTACATGCATTCATATGTGTGTGCATGTCTTCAGTTCTATGCAGTTTTATCACAGGTGTAGATTCCTATGACTGCCACCACAGTCAAGATACAGAATAGTTCCATCACAGGGATCCCTAGTGCTACCACCCTTTTATAGAACCATCAAACAAACAGTGGTACATCTAAACATGGAATACTACTCAGCAATAAAAGGGAATGAACTATTAATACATGAAACAACTCGGATGGATCTTAAGGACATTATGTTGAGTGAAAGCCAATCTCAAAAGGATTACATATCATTCCATTTATATGCCATTCTTGAAATGACAAAATTATAGTTACAAAACAGATGAGTACTTACCAGAGCTTAGGGAAGGGAGAAGGGAGGGAAGTAGCTATGGCAGATGAGGGACATGAATAACACAAAACAGAGAATCCAGCTCATTCTAAGTGCAACTCTGCCTTCCCAAAACTTTAATCTTACCCTTCAACCTTACTACCCTACCCCATCCCACTGCCACCCCCAGCAGCTGCCTCTTGCTGCTTTAATATCTAGTAAATTAGCAATATCTTGGGCCTTGATGAAAGGACCCTATTGATAATGGACCCTCCCTACTGGCATCCCAATATGGTGTCATCTGTCCAGTGGAAAAGGGAGCTTGCCCCTGCATTCTGTGACTCCTTTTCATTCTCTTGCAGACCTCCTGGAAGAGCTGAGAGCCCTTTGACATACTTAATGCATGAGCTGTCTTGTGAGGTTGGGAGGATTACTTGGCTTTTTTTTTTTTTTTCTCTTGCTTCTGTTTCTTCCCTAGATGTAATTCTATTAAACGGCTTTAAAAATAAATATGTTGCTGTGGGAGGTTGAGTGAGGGGGTAGTTAGTATAACATTTCTGTTATTTTGAAATTAGACCCATGCGAAGCCTCCAGGCACACAGTAAAGTCTGACATAATCCACTTACAAAGGAGATTAAGGACACTGATGAGCTCACACAGGCAACTCCCTGATGTACTCACGGATGGTACACTGAGCCCCAGGAGCCAAATAAGAAGAGAAGGTGCATTTCAGAAATGCACACCAGGGAGATAAATCCATGCCCTGTAGAGAGGTGCACCATGCCTCAGGAACAACCAGTCCCTGAATAAAACTTCAACTGGACTGAGATGCTTTGAGCCAAGTCCTGCAGTCCTGGCTGCACAAACATCTCTGTAGGATGGAGACTACCTTTGAGATGGGGGGAAGGGCTTCTCAGATGAGGGACATTTGAGCTGAGCCTAAAGAATGAGTCGCTTGCCAGGCAGTAGTTCGGAGTGGGGAGTGGTATTCCAGACAAGGGGAACAGCATGAGAAGAGAGGCTGGCTGGTATGGGGCAGGGAGACTTGGAGCAGTCTGGTGTGACTGGGAAGTACGACATGCTGGGGGAAGTAGGGGAAATTGAAATCAGTGGAGGGCTTGCCTGTTATGAAGAATTTGGCCTTTAAGCAACAAGCAAGCATGAGCAGTTTTGAAAGCACAGGTGTGACACAGGATTTTAGAAAGATGACTCAAGTGGCCCTGTGCAAGCAGATACATTGCAGAGGCGAGCCTCTGGTCTGAGAGATGTGAGGAGCCCCCTGCCTCCTCTCATCTTCCTCACTAACGAGAATGAGACAAAGCTCCAGCTTCCTGGCAGATTTACATGTTAAGGTGGTTTGGCGGGAAGTGCTGCCTTCTCGTGTTAAGATGGGACTTGTCAGAACAAGGATCTGGCTTTGGCTGATGAAAAACTAAGCAAACACAGTTTTAATTCCCCCAGTTTTAAGAGGGGTGGGGGCTCCCAGCTTGAGGCTGCAAGAGGCAGGCCTTCCTGAGTCTATACAATGAACCATCAGTGGGCCACAAGGCTGCCTTGAGAAAGAGCCAGTGCTGAGCCCAGGCTGGGTAGTCGGGGTGCCTGGCTTATCCCACAGAGGGGAAGCAGCCTGATGGTGTCTGTATGGAGGACTGTCTAAGGAGCATCCTGGAAAGGGATATATCCTAAGGGAAGGAAGAACCTATTAGGCTCTAAGGATGGGATACAATCTCTTAATTCTGAGTTCAGGGAGGTATCTGCCTATCCAAGTTGTCTCTTGACCCAGCCTCCATTGGGTTCATGCCAGAATCCCCAGTGGAGCAAGAGGCTCTAAGTAAAAACAGAAACACCTTGGGGCTGGGGCCGCCCTCCTTTGGGGACCCTCTAACAGAATGTGGCAAAGATGAAGGAAACAATCTTCCTCCATACACCTGACACCTGAGGGCTTGGGATGGCAACGGTAAGGAACTAGAGGAGAATTGCAGCCATTTACAGACCAGCACAGAGAAGAACAGCATATCAGCCATACCTACTGTCTTAGTCTGTTCAGGCTACTATAACAAAAATACCATAAGCCAGGTGGCTTATAAATAACAATTATTTCCCACAGCTCCGGAGGTTGGGAAGTCCAAGATCAAGGGGCCCACAGAGTCAATGTCTGGTGAGGGCCTGTTTGCTTCCTCACAGACAGCGCCTTCTGTGTTCTTACATGGTAGAAGGGGTGAGGGTCTCTCTAGAGCCTCTTTTATAAAGGCACTAATACCATTCGTGGGGACTCCCTTCTCATGACTAATCAACTCCCAAAGGCCCCACCCCCTAATACTTTCACCTTGGGAGTTAGGATTTCAACCTATGAATTGGACAGTGGGGCACAAACATTCAGTCCACAGTACCTGCCCTATAGCAGCAATGCCCACCAGAGAAATAGCCACACCCTGCAATCCTCTATGGTGGCCTGGTACGGACATGGGAACAGCAGACACACTCTGAGCTCATGGGAAACATGCCTTAAAGAGTTGCTGGGGGCCCAGCTAAAGCCTCTGCACGGGCACTCAGGGCCAAGGATTTTTGTCACATGCTCAGTGCAAAGGCAGCACTGTCTCCTGAGAAGTTCTCATTTGTCAGGTTCTGAATGAGTATTGTCAATAGAATGAAATACCAATAATCTTGAGACAGTCGAATGTTAAAGCCAAATTAGAATTTCAGTAAAGCAGGCAAAATACTTTCAAGACTGAACCCTCTACCACAATTTGACATTATCTCCTTTGAGCATAATAAGCTGGAGTGGCAGACATTTGTGTGATGATTCTCCCAGTGTCCCTATTGTTCCCTGTTATGTAAATACTTCCAAATGCCTCTCTTATTTACCTGCATCCCTTCTTAGAAACCAATCTGGCCTATATGCAAACATTTAGATAATTTGGGATTTTCAAGCACATGATCATGATTCATCTTAGAATAGCAAGTGTCAAGATCAAGGCCTTGGACATGATAGCAGGAGAGATTTTGTTTAACGGGTTGCCATGGTGGGGGAAGATCAACAGACTGAAAGCATCTAGAAGTGATTGTCATTTGAGCTATTATAAAGTCTGTGAATATATCCAATATCCCAATCCATCCTCAACTAAGATAGGCCCTGTATCTTAGCTGAGGATGGATTGGAATATTGGATATATTCACAGACTTTATAATAGCTCAAATTGTAAAAGTCCCTATATCTTAGTGGAGAATAGATTGGGATATTGCCCACTTTAGATGTGGTGGAGACCATGTGATCAATAAAATATCCTAAGACTTTCTGCTAAGACTCTCTGCTCCATGTTACTTTGATTATAACTGCAATTCCAGGACCATCCATCAATAAGCTGGGCCTTTGGGATCCCAAAGTGATGGTTCCCTTCCAGTCCCACACTGAAAACTATGCCACAAACATGAAACCCAAATACTGCTGGGCTAAATTAATAGAGTGGTACAAATTGGCCTTTTTTCTTTTCCTCAAACATGCTAAGTTCTTCCCCTTGCCTTCTCATATTGTTCTTTTTTACCGGCACACTCTGAACCCAGATCGTTGCACAGCCACCAATTTAGCATTCCAGATCACTTCAAAAGTCACCTCCTCAAAGCACAGAGCAGCCTCTAGGGGAATGACAATGTCCCACTTCTTGATATGGGGGGTGGTTATGGGTGTGTTCACTTGGCAAAAATTCATCAAGTTGTACATTTATGACTTGTGCACTTTTTTGTATATGTGATATACTTCAATGAAAAGTTTCTTTTACAAAATTAGTCACCTCATCAGAGAAGCCTTCCCTGACTACCACATGCTCCCCACCCTCGTCAGATGCATTCTAACCAGAGCAACTCCATCTTGAATAGGGGCTAGGTAAAATGAGGCTGAGAACTACTGGGCTGCATTCCCAGGAGGTTTGGCATTCTTAGTCACAGAATGGGATAGCAAGTTGGCAGGACTGGTATCACAAGATTCAGATCACAAAGACCCTGCTGATAAAACAGGACACAGGGGAAAAAAAAAAAAAAAAAAGCCAGTCCAAACCCACGAAAATCCAGATGGCTATGAAAGTGACCTCTGGTCATCCTCACTGCTCATTATACGCTAATTATAATGCATTAGCATCCTAAAAGACACTCCCACCAGCACCATGACCGTTTGCAAATGCCGTGGCAACATTAAGAAGTTACCCCATATAGTCTAAGAAGGGGAGGACCCTCAGTTCCAGAAAATCTCTGTCCCTTTCCCAGAAAACTCATGAATAATCTACCCCTTGTTTAGCATATAAGAAATATCTGTAAATGTATTCAGTCAAGCAGCCCACGCCACTGCTATGCCTATGGAGTAGCCATTCTTTAAGAAAGTGAAGCTTTCTTAATAAAGTTGCTTTCGCTTTACTCTATGGGCTTGCCCCAAATTCATTCTTTCAAGAGGTTCAAGAATGTTCTCTTGGGGTCTGGATCAGGACCCCTTTCCAGTAACACTCTCACTCTCATGTTGGCCTTATGTATTTTCTTCATGGTGTTATAACTATATGATCTTGTCTATGTCTATGTCTATTTATTTTGTCTCCTCTAGAATTTAAGCACCAAGAGACAACAAGCACAGTACCCATCTTGTTGCATGCTGTATCCCTAGTGTCTGTAGCAGTGCCTGGCAAAGAAGGGTTAACCAGGAAAGAGTGCACAAATGGCAACTTTTACCCCAGTCCTGTCCTAAATTTTCTGCATAGTTAGAATGTCTCTGAATGAAGGATGAAGAGGCCTCCTTTTGGAGGTCACTTAAGCCAGGGATTCTCAAGGTCTTTGTGGCCACAATACATTCTGATCAGTGAAAGATCATACATCTCTTTTATTCCTGGTACAGCAACACACACTCTGCCCTGGAGTCCCTCGGTCCTGCATGTGTGACCAGCTGGGTGGGTGTGCTGGCTGTGTGACCTCCCTGAGCCTTTATTCTTCATGTATGAAGTGGTAAAAACAATCCCTTATCTCAGTGGTGCTTTTAAAAATTAAATGAGAAAACAAATATAAAACTACTCCTAAAATAATTTAAGTGGAATACAAGATGCTTTTAAACAGACTATTATTATTTTAAGAATAATTCAAGGAATAGCTTTGCATTTAGTAGAACTCATTTACTTTTGGATAGTATTAAGAATGTGATGTTGTTTGGCTGTGTCCCCACCCAAATCTCAACTTGAATTCCCACGTGTTGTGGGAGGGAGCCAGTGGGAGGTAACTGAATCATGGGGGCAGGTCTTTCCCATGCTGTTCTCCTTATAGTGAGTAAGTCTCACGAGATCTGATGGTTATGATAAGGAGGAGTTTTCCTGCACAAGCCCTTTTTGCCTGCTGCCATCCATTTAAAATGTGACTTGTTTCTCCTTGCCTTCCACCATGATTGTAAGGCTTCCCAGCCACATGGAACTGTAAGTCCATTATAAACTTCTTTTGTAAATTGCTCAGTCTCAAGTATGTCTTTATCAGCAGGGTGAAAACGATCTAATACAGAATGAATGAAAACAGAAACATTTCCTTCCTTCTGTGCCTAAGAAAAAAGACGCACTTGTGTGTTTATCAAAAAGCAAACAGCAGGAGATTGCGAGGGGACCCAGAAGAACCTTCTAGGCACTAGTAATGTTCTGTTTCTTAATCTGAGTGCTAATTACATAGGTGGGTTCCATTTGTGAGAATTCAAGCTATATACTTGCAGTCTTTTTGTTTTTCTGTATGTATATTTTACTTTAAGAGCTTTTCAAATATACAGCAAGTCCAGCTGATACAATGGTAGAGGCAGGACGCAGAAAAATTCTAGGCAGACAGGGTCAGGTCCATGGCAAAACCCCACCTTTGAGTTGAAAAGCCTGAAACCCACAGCCCAAAATGAGAACTTCCATCCCTGTGTGCCCACTCTCTCCTGATTGGTTCTTTCTGAATAATGTACTTTTACCTATCAAATGTTGCCTTTTCCAAAACTACCTATAGCCCACTCCACACCCATCCTGTGCCTATAAAGACCCCATACTCAGCTGGCAGAGAGAAGCAGCCGGACATCAAGTAGAGGCAACTTTGAGACAGTGGCTGGGTGAGGCAACCTGACTTCAGAAGAGAGAGACAGAGAGATAGGCTTGACTTCAGGGGAGAGAGACTTTCCCTTCCCATCCCCTTTCCAGCTCCCTTCTCTACTGAGAGCCACTTTCATCACTCAATAAAATTCTCCATATTTGACATCCTTCAATTCATCCTCATTCCTCTTGGGTACCAGACAAGAATTCAGCATGTACCAGGTATGAGTACCCAAAAATGCTGTAATATTGGCCCTTCACCCTCACTGGCAAAAGGCAGCTACCCCATGCAACGAGGCAAAGGGTCCACCGAGATGGTAACACACTGCTGTCTGTGGACAGCAGAGCTGAGAGAGCACTGTAACACGCCCTCTGGGGCCTTGGGCTTGCAGGCACCCCACCTGGATGCTGCTGTGGGGCCCACACAGAGTTTGCTCCTGTCAACACTGAAGCAGCCAGTTCCTACACTTGCTCGCTCTGGTTCCTGCACTCACTTGCCTGCTTACTCCCTCTCTCAAGGAGCAGAGCCCAGTGGACCCAAGTGAACCAAGTTCACTCCTGCTAGAGCCAAAGTGGCCGGTTCCTGTGCTTGTTGGGCCACATGCTCCCTCCCACAAGAAGTTGAACAGGGCAGGCTGGGTAAATGAGGCAGCCCTGTCACGAGTCCCCACAAAGGAGTCAAGAAAATATCCTGCATCATCTGGGGGCTCATCTGGGATATGTCAGAAGGGTGAGTAAATGCGGATCTGGCATATCTGTCTCTTCTTGCCCTCAAACTTTCCTCTGAAGGCAAATGACCCACCAAACCTCTGAGTGGCCAGTTAAGGGCAAATGGTACAGCTGCAGAGGACAGTATGTGACCCTACCACCTCTCTTTCTTTTGGGTGAAAGGAATGTTGGCTGTTTCCTTTCAGAGGTCTAGCCATCGCGTGAGACCAGGATAAGGTCCTGGGGCAACTGAAAGCAACTGGCCGAGGCCATGCCCCATTGTTGCCAGAAGACCCCTAGACTTGACCCTGTCCCTAACTGCCCGTTAGGGTGTCAGCCATGACCCCCAGACTTTTCTGTGCTATTTTTACTTCCTTCTTTCATGGCTCCTATCTCTTCTTTTATAATGTTAAGGGTGTTGCTGTGAACTGCAGAAACATTTAGGTGGAATGAGTGTTTGGCCCAACCGTCAGATATGCAATTCAGAACAATGTGATTTCCATCTGTTCTTATAGGTTCCATCCGCACTCCCACCACAACAGCTGTAGGTACACAGTGGCTCCCCTCCCCCCCCCCAGCTGGGGTGCTTGGATGTGTCTGCAGCACGCATGTGCCATGCCCAGTGGCCACACAGGGTGGGAGAGAACCACGGCTGTCACCCAGGTCCCAGGGCAGTTTCAGGGGCCAAGCTGGTCAGCATTTCCCACTCACCATCCCCTCCCACCATGCACCCACAGAGTCTTTCCTCCCCTGGCCGAGGGGTCCAGCTTGGTCCAAACCAGAGGAAGGATACAGTGATTAAAGGAACCTATTTGCATAGAGCAAGAGGTTTTTTTTTTTTTCCTCTTTCCTTTTCAATGCAAGAGGGTTCTTTTCCTACCTCAGCACTCTGCTTGTGATAGGGAAGCAGAGGAGGAGTGACCCCACTGGCTGATAATTGCAAATTTGGCAAGGCCCATCTGGGATTTCATCTAAATAAACCCATGCATCCCCTCAGACACCTTTTTGTTGCAAACTTGATTCCAAGCTTTGGCTTGAATCCCTAGAAAGAAAGCCAGATCTGAGGGATCTAAAGCCAGGCAACAGGCACAGTATTAATGGGAAAGACTAATTCCTGGGGATTAAGCCCCCGCTTCATGGAAAGAGGCCATGCTCCATGGCATAGATGAGGCCCAGGGAAGCCAAATGCTGCCGACAGTAGGAGGGATGGAGGTATAGGTGAGTGCAGATAAATCCTATTCTCTAGGCTTCATGGGTGCAGGCCACACTGGCACCCATGGGCAGCATCCATCTAAGGTCACCAGGATTCAGGGATAAAAAGAAGAAAAAAGAAGGACACCCTTTTTTTTTCTCTTTCACACCCTGGGTTTTCACTGAAAGAGGGAAGAGAAATGAGGGGATCCTACTTCCCTGTCCTTAAGAATGGGCAACCAATCGTCTTCACCATCCTCAGTCTATACACCTCTGGAGTGTATCCTGAATCACTGGGACTGCTTTGACCCTCAGACTCTGGAGGAGAAACACTTCATAGCCCTTTGCCAAAGGTTTGGCCAAATTTTGATCTGCAGGAAGGACTGGCTTGGCCTCAGGAAGGAACCATTCATTTTGACACCATCCTGTAGTTGGATCTTTTCTGTAAACGTGAGGGCAAATTGTCTGAGGTCCCATATGCACAGGCTTTCTTTACCTTGCAGGCTAATTCAGAAGCACAGTAGGATTGATCCTGCACTCCTGTTTTCCCATCTCAGGAGCTGCAAGAGGCAATCCCAGAGAGCTAAGGAAATAAATCCCAGAGGAACCTCCAACAGGAAAGCCAGCTCCCTCTGGCCCTGCTTCTCCAGGTCCACCCTGTTCCTCCTATCCAGTTTCTCTCTCACACTTGCCCCTTCCTAGAAATCCTTACCCTAGACAATTCCCAGTCTCACTCTTGCCCTTCCAACAGATGCCTGATGAATTTGGCCCCAGTAAGGTCCAGGCCTCCTTCTCTCTGCAGGACTTAAGGTAAATTAAGGGGAATCTTGGCAAGTTTTCAGATGACCCTGACAGATATATAAAAGCTTTCCATAATTTAACCCACGTATTTGAATTTTCCTGGCCTGGAAAGACATTATGTTACTTTTGTATCAAACCCTGACTAACACAGAGAAGCAGTCTGCTCTGCAAGTGGCAGAGAGATTTGGGGATGAGTTTTGTATACTCACATAATATCAGGGAAGGTGACACACTTTACCCAACTGGGAGAGAAACAGTACCATTAGATGACCCTAAATGGAATCCCAGTGATGAGATGGGAGAATGGAAGAGGAAACACTTACAGATGTATGTAACAGAGGGCCTATATAAGACTAGAACTAAGCCTCTCAATTATACCAAGCTATCTATGATAAACCAGGGATTTTATGAGAATCCTACTGCGTTCCTGGAAAGGCTAAGAGAGGCCTTGGTAAAGTACACCTCCGTCCCAATTCAGTTGAGGGACAACTAATCCTAAAGGGTAAATTTATTACTCAGGCAACCCTTGGTATCAGGAGGAAGCTACAGAAAAGGCCCTGGAACCAAACAGTACTTTAGAGAACCTCCTGAAAATGGTCACCTTGGTCTTTTACAATAGGAATAGCGAGGCCCAAGAGAGAGAGAGGAGACATGGGAAAGAGACACAGGCTTTAATGGCCACCATGCAAGCCCACAAACTCCAGAATCTCCGAGTTGCACTCATTAACTGCTACAAATGTGGCAAGCCAGGGCATTTTAGGAAAAAATTGCCCAGGCAGCATGAGGAAGCCACCTCAACACTGTTCCATCTGCAGTGGGGACCACTGGAAGGCAGACTGTCCCCAGGGATGCTGGTCTAGAGCCAATATTCCAAATGGTCTAGCAGGATTGATGGGTCCCAGGGCTCCTCTCTCCAGCTCCAGTGGTCCAGTCCACCATTACCAACCAGGAGCACTGGGGAATTCTGGAAATCGAAGGGAGGAAACTGGACCTCCTTCTGGACACTGGCGTGGGTCTCTTGGTTCTCCTCTCCAATATGGGCCCCCTGTCCTGCCTTAGCACAACCATGAGGGGTGTCTCAGGAAGGCCTTTAACCTGATACTTTTCCCAACCCCTTAGTTGTAGTTGGAGAGAGACCTCTTGTTCACCCATGCCTTTCTAATAATGCCTGAAAGCCCAACTCCTCTGTTGGGCAGAGGAATTCTGCCTCATATGAGGACCACCATTCTCACGGCCCCAGGACAAACTCTTCGTCTCTCCCTAGTGGAGATAGATATTAACCCAGAAGTTTGGGCGATTCAAGGGAAAATTGGCTGAGCCACAACCACCCTACTAGTCTTAATCTACCTTAAGGGTCCCACCTCCTTTCCTAATCAGAGACAATATCCCCTGAAACCAGAAGTTAGAAAAGGACTAGAAGCCATCATTGATAACTTAAGGTTTCAGGACCTCCTCAAACTCTGCAACAGCCCTTGTAATACCCCGATATTGGGGATACAAGAACCTAAGAGGAAATGAAGACTAGTTCAGGACCTCTGCCTCGTTAATGAGACTGTGGTTCCAATTCACCCAGTGGTTCCCAATCCATATACCCTGCTTGCTAAAATACCTTAGGGAACTAAATGGTGCACAGTCCTGGACCTAAAGGATGCCTTCTTCTGCATACTGTTACACCCTGACTCCCAGTATTTATTTGCATTTGAGGATCCCTCTAACCAAACCACCCAGCTAACCTGGACAGTGTTACTTCAGGGATTCTGAAACAGCCCCCACTTGTTTGGGCAAGCATTGTCAAATGACCTGAGTTCCTTTATCCTCAGGTTAAAGTTTTACAATACATAGATGACATTCTCCTCTGCAATCCAACTGAGAAAAGTCTCTCAGTATGGCTCTTCATTTTCTGGCTAACAGAGGATATAAGGTTCCAAAATCTAAAGCTCAGTTCTGCAGACTTCAGGGAAGTACCTAGCCCTGGTCTTGTTGACAGGACAAGGGGGCGTTAGGTGAAAAAAGGATTAAGCCCATCTCCTTCTTTCCCCTCCCCAGAACCCTCAAGCAACTGAGGGGATTCCTGGGCATTACAGGATTCTGCAGAGTATGGATAGCTGGGTATATGAAATAGCTCTTCCCTTACATCACTTAATAAAGGAGACTCAGGGAGCTAAAACTCACTCCCTAGTTTAGGAACCAGAGGCTAGAAAGGCCTTTGACCAATTAAAACAAGCCTTGCTTAAGGCACCAGCCCTTAGTCTTCCCATAGGGAAGACATTTAATCTTTACATGTCAGAAAGGAAGGGAATGGCTCAGAGCTACTCATGCCCTGGGAGTTCTAACCCAGGCCCAAGATACAGCCCAGCAGCCTGTAGGCTACCTAAATAAGGAGCTTCATTTGGTTGCCAAAGGATGGCTGGCCTGCCTCTGGGCAATTGCAGCAGTAGCCTTTCTGCTTGTACCTTTCGGGTACCAGAGGCTACTAAGTTAATGATGGGGAATAACTTAACCATTTACACTCCACATAATGTGGCAGGACTGCTGTCTTTTAAGGGGAGTCTCTGGCTAATGGACAACCACTTCCTCAGATATCAAGCTCTGTTATTAGAGGGATCTGCAGTTCAATTAAGAAACTGCCCCTCCCTAAATCCAGCCACCTTCCTCCAAGAGGAAGCTGGGGAGCTTGAACATGACTGCGAACAGATAGTAGTACAAACCTAATGCAGCCAGGGAAACTCCCATAAGTAGCATAAACCTATGCAGCCACAAAGGACCACAAGGAAACCCCATTTAAGAACCCAGACCGGATTCTCTTTATGGACATAAGTTCTTCTATAGAACAACGGATCCATAAAGCAGGGTATGCAATGGTTACCCTGAATGATGTTGAGACTGCATCTCTCCTTGGGCACAAGTGCTCAACTAGCCGAGCTAATTGCCCTCATGAGGGTGCTTGAATTAAGCCAAGGGAAAGCAGTTAACATTTATACTGATTCTAAGTATGCTTTCCTAGCCTCTATGCCCATGCTACTATCTGGAAAGAGAGGAACTTCCTCACAGCTAACATGTCTCCCATTAAATACTAACAGAAAATCAATAAACTATCATCCTCAGTTTTCCTCCCATGGGAAGTGGCAGTAATACATTGTAAAGGCCACCAAAAAGGGATGGATAAAATAGCTGAGGGAAATAGGCTGGCAGATCAAGCAGCTAAATCAGCATCAAGAAGGCCCAGATTTCTGATTCACTTGAAGCCCCTCTGATCTGAGAGGGCTCCGTAAGAGAAATAAAACCTCAATATTCTCCTTCGGAAATAGAATGGGCCACCTCTTGAAGATACATCTTTCAGTTCTCAGGATAGCTACAATTGGAGGATGGCAAGCTTCATCTACCAGCTGCCAGCCAACGGAAAGTTCCTTGAAGCCTTCAGCAGGCCTTCGACCTAGGTAAGGATAAAACCTATCAATTGGCCCAGAGGTTGTTCTCAGGAAAAAAAACAAAAACCAAAAAAAAAACCAAAAAAAAAAAAAACAAAAAAACACCTGATACAAATCGTTAAGCAGGTCATTAATGCTTGTAAGACTTGCCTTAAAAATCATCCCCTGAATCGGTGGCTTCTTCCCCCGGGAACCTAAAGAACAAGAGGCTACCCAGGGGAAGACTGGCAAATGGATTTCACCTCTATGCCAAAGGCAAGGGGCACCAAGTTATCTCCTAATATGGAAAGATACACACCTTCACTAACTGGGTAAAAGCATTTCCATGTCAAACAGAGAAAGCCTCTGA
The DNA here is from genome assembly GCF_028878055.3 of Symphalangus syndactylus. NCBI lineage: Eukaryota > Metazoa > Chordata > Mammalia > Primates > Hylobatidae > Symphalangus > Symphalangus syndactylus. The sequence continues at coordinate 36,195,763 of NC_072425.2, read as the reverse complement.
GGTGATAAAAATAGCAATTAAAGAGATAAATTTCTGCTTTGGACTCCCTAAGTACCTCCAGAGTGATAATAGCCCTTGTTCAAGGCAGCCATCATCCAGGGGATCTCAAAGGTAGTGGGCATACAGTACCATCTTCATTGTGCTTGGGACCACAATCCTCAGGAAAAGTAGAATAGACAAATGATATTATCAAAAGGAACCTCAGGAAACTGTGTGAGGAGACTCACCTCCCCTGAACTACCCTTGTTCCCATAGCCCTACTATGTGTTAGAAACACCCCTTGAAAGCTGGATCTGAGTCCCTTTGAAATTATGTATGGACAGCTTTTTCTCACCAATGATTTCTTGCTAGACCAAGAAACTTCTGATTTGATTAAACATATAACTTCTTTGGCCCATTTCCAACAGGAACTGAACTAGGGCAATGTCTATTCAACCCAGGGGACCTGGTACTGGTAAGGGTAATCCCTTCCCTTTCTCCCTCTACCAGCCCAGATTGGGAGGGACCTTACACTGTACTTCTTTCTACTCCTATGGCAATGAATGTCACTGGAATAGATTTTTTGATTCATTATACTCGAAGGCCTGGGGAGCTGATGGTTCCAATTCACCCAGTGATTCCCAATCCAGAAGAGCACCCAAAGTATTAATGTGAAGAAATTGAGGAACTCAAGCTAAAAATCACAAAAGAAGTGTTAATAATTAACTTTCCATGAATATCCTCCTTATAATCTTGCCTATCCTTGATGTTCTTACCTTCATTCTGTTCTATAACAGGGGGTGCCTTTACCAAAGACCTCTTAATCCTAAACACCCATGGGAATATCCATTTCCCTAAACAGTTAGTGCTCCCCTAAAGTGTAACTGGTTTTACATAAGGTTTAATTTATTTCACCAGGGTGAAACAGCTCAGGGTGCAATGTTGTTTTCAGAAGGATTAGTATATTTCACTTATTTCTGTAATCTTTGGCACTAGATTCATTCCTTTTAACTCCTTTTTGTATAATACACATATTCAATCCATGTATACTTAACCTCGTAAAACTTGTTTCTCCTTGCCTAGAGGCCATCAAGCTCCAAATGGTCATACAACCTCGGAGAACGGCTCCCTTTTGCCAGGGACCCTTAGGTAGAACTCTGAGGGAAATCTGACTGCCATTTTTCTCAAAATAACACCCCTCTGTTAGCAGGAAGTAGCTAAGATCAGTGATCATCCATATGCTAACAGCAGTTAGATGTGCCTCTTCAGAGGGGGAAATGATACAGTGATACAGGCAGGAGGCAGAGAAATTCTAGGCAGACGGGGTGGGTCCCTGGCAAAACCCCACCTTTAAGCCAAAAAGCCTGAAACCCGCAGCCCAAAGTGAGAACTTCCACTCTTGTGTGCCCACTCTCTCCCAATTGGTTCTTTATGAATAATACTTTAAACCAGTCAAATGTCTCCTTTTCCTAAACTACCTATGGCCCGCCCTGCCCCCTTTCCGTGCCTATAAAGACCCCATACTCAGCTGGCAGAGAAAAGCAGCAGCTAGATGTCAGGAAGAAGCAACTGGACATCAGGGATAGGTGACTTTGAGACAGCGGCTGGATAAAGCAATTTGACTTCAGGAGAGAGGCAGAAAAGCAGCTTGACTTCAGGGCTCTCCCCTGAAGGGCAGGTCTCCCAGACCTGTCCCCTTTCCAGTTCTCCTGTTTGCTGAGAGCCGCTTTCGTCACTCGGTAAAATTCTCCACATTCACCACCCTGCAATTTGTCTACATGACCTCATTCCCCTTGGGCACTGGACAAGAATTTGGAACACATCAGGTGCAGGTATCCAAACAGGCTGTCACACTGGCCCTTTGCCCTCACTGGCAGAAGGCAGCTGCCCCATGCAATGAGGCAGACGGCCCACTGAGCTGCTGTCTGTGGATGACAGAGCTAAGACAGCATTGTAACACACCCTCTGGGGCCTTGGGATTGCAGGCACCCCACCTAGACGCTGCTGCAGGGCCCACACAGAGTTTGCTCCTGCCAGTGCCAAAGGGGCCGGTTCCTGTACTTGCTCACTCACACGTTCCCGCCTGCCTCCCATGAGGGGTTGAACAGGGTGGCCAGAGTAAACGAGGCACCCTGTTGTGAGTCCCGTGAAAACGTTAAGAAAACATCCTGCATCACAGCTATATCTCCATAAGCCACTTACATAAAATACATGAGAAGGGTTTCCATAAGGTGTCCTTAATTGTTCTATTTTTTAATTGCATAAGCAAAAGACTGCCCTGTGGACTATAGGATTGACCCAATGAAAATGACCCATTTTATCTATTAACAAATTCAAACTGGGCACAGTAGCTCATGCCTGTAATCCCAGCACTTTGAAAGGCCAAGATGGGAGGATCACTTGAGCCCAGGAGTTCGAGATCAGCCTGGGCAACATGGTAAGACCCTGTCTCTACAAAAAATAAAAAATTAGCCAGTGTGGTGGCACACACCTGTAGTCCCAGCTACTCAGGAGACTGAGGTGAGAGGATCACTTGACCCAGGAGGTCAATGCTGCAGACAGCTGTAACTGTGCCACTGCACTGCAGCTCGCGTGACAGAGTGAGATACAAGACTCTCTCTCCAAAAAAAAAGAGAGAGAGAGAGAATTCTATTTATACTGCCACTGTGGAGAACCACTGAAACACTCGCTTCACTAAAAAGGTCCTGATTACATTTCTCTGTGTCAAAATAATTTTTTAACTTTGGATCTTGCCATGATATACATGATACACATAACAGAGTGCAGAAAAATCAAACATTTTTATTTATTTATAGGCACTGATTCTCTCATATAAAGCAATGCCATCTGTTTAAAGCTCACAACAATTAGAATTGAAAACATCCTATGAAAAAGCAAACTGATATTTAAAAAAAGACGAATTGAACACAATAATATACATGAAACTAATTAACTTGCAAACTGATCTCCCCCACAGAATGGCCAGCAGTCTATGATTGAAATTGCCTTGGTAAAAGTTTTATCAGTGAGAAAATTATAACAGTAAGCTAAATTAACCCAACTCCCATTTCGCCTTTCCCCTAATTATTCCTGGGCTATTGGGCTAACAATGAAAGACATTTAGGCTACAGTTTAAATGATAATAGGCCTTGCCCAAAACTCAACTGCAGTTGTAAAGCTAATGGGAGGCCATCAGGCTGGGGGGAGGAGAGGAGCCTGAATCGTGGTGCATCCTGTGAAAAAGCAAAGGAGGTTGTAAGACATGCAACTTCCCGGATTACTCCTGCAAATAACACCACTATCGTAGATTGGCCTTTTGGGATATCTTTCCAGTTTTTTTGTTGTTGTTGTTTTGTTTTTCATGTCTGACACCAATATAGCTCCACCTGGACCCATGGCTCCACCCAGACCAACAACTCCACTTTTGTGGCCCCACCCAGAAGCAATTCGGATCCCAAGAAGACAGCTTCGACCCTCTATGACTTCCTCTCCACCCCAGTCAAAATTTTGGAAAAGCATTGTTTTCTTTTCCCTTAATATTTTTTCAAAAAAAAGACAATGGACAGGTGAAAATATGAATACTATTAATAAGTATGGGATTACAAACAATATATTTAAGAAATATTAGGGATGTTGAAAGTGGAAAATCTTTAGCCTTATTGGTTTATTGACGAGTTACTGGTGTTTTTCAATTGTGACTACAATAATAAAATTATTATAAAAAGAACTTATATGAAATGTTGGAGAGACAGCCTCAAAGATTGTGACTAAAAGACAAGGTATTATTTGAGACTGTATTTCAGCTATTAGGTTTGCAATCTTCACCTTATACCTGGTCTATCTATTCTTGGATGTGTTCAACTTTTGCATAAGCATTCAGGAAGGTGTATATGTATAAAAGTAAGGAACTGCCTGCAATCTGGCTTTTTCCATAGCTGTGTCTGATAGTGCCTTACACAGTGGAACACACCCAGGAAATAGGCAAGCCAGCGCAGACCCAGGTGCAGGCTCATCAGGCAGCACCTAAACCACACAGGTGTAGAATCAGATAGAATCATCCCCCAGACACCAGGTCAAAGTGAGGCCCAAGTCAACAAACTCAAGAGGCCTTGAGAGCGGAAAGGAGAATTAGGAAGCTACTCCTAGCAGGCTGGCTACTGGAACTAAGGACATAAAATCGCCATTGCAAAATTATAACTGAGACAGTGACACAGATCTGACCTGCCCAACTCCATCTTGCTTCTAACCTCCAAGCTGTCCTTGTTCATTCCTGGGTGTAGGCTGAACTAGCTTTGGGAGGAACTTAGTTTATAGCTTATAGTCTGAAACAGAGATGATAACAGCCTTTTCCCAAAACAACACTGCCTTTGTGGGACTAACAAATTAGTCAAAAGATGAGAAATTACGGTTTAGGAGTCATGTAGCTGGAAGCTACAAGATTCTGACCCTCTCCAAATTGCTCCTGGGGATAACATCACTATTGTAAAACCTAAGATTAGTGTTTGAGATATTTTGCAGACCCTGCACTTGATGGATCAGCTGGCACCCCCCATATATAGATGAACTTGCTCATGTGACTTTGTGGCCCCCACCCAGGAACTGACTCAGCACAAGAAGACAGTTTTGACTCCCTATGATTTCATCTCTGACCCAACCAATCAGCACTCCAGACTCACTGCCAACACCCTAAATTATCCTTAAAAGCTCTAACCCCGGAATGCTCAGGGAGACTGATTTGATATAATAATGAAACTGGAGTCTCCCACACAGCTGGCTCAGTTTAAGTGACTCTTCTCAACTGCAATTCCCCTGTCTTGATACATCAGTTCTGTCCAGGCAGTGGGCAAGGTGAACCCACTGGGTAGTTACAGACAGAAGGAGAACTAAGAAGCCTCCACACAGGTATGATCAAACCTCAGTGAGCAGCCACAAAAGAGTCTCCACTAGTTCAGAAGGAGGAATAATTAGTCAGCACCTAATATATAGAATAGGTTGTCCTGGAAATTCCTTATGTGAAACAAAATGTGAAATTTGACATATGATTTGTACTGCTCTGGTCTGGAAATCCCTAGTTAACACAAATACTCTTTCACAGCTAATTCTAGAGCAGTGCTGTCCAAGAGAAATAATACAAGATACATATGTAAAGTTTTCCAGCAGCCACATTAAAAAACGAAAAAGAAACAGACGACATTAATTTTAATAATCTATTTCATTTAAAACAATATATCCAAAGTATTATTTCAAAATGTATCACTATAAAAAAATTATTAGAGATATTTTACATCATATAAAATCTAGTATATTTTACACATAACAGCATTCAATAGAATACTAAATTTCTTTTTTTTTTTTTTTTTTTTTTTGAGACAGAGTCTTGCTCTGTCACCCAGGCTGAGTGCAGTGGCGCGATCTCGGCTCACTGCAAGCTCCGTCTCCCGGGTTCATGCCATTCTCCTGCCTCAGCCTCTCCGAGTAGCTGGGACTACAGGTGCCTGCCACCACGCCCGGCTAATTTTTTTGTATTTTTAGTAGAGACGGGGTTTCACCATGGTCTCGATCTCCTGACCTCGTGATCCGCCCAACTCGGCCTCCCAAAGTGCTGGGATTACAAGCGTGGGCCACCGCGCCCAGCCCAGAATACTAAATTTTCATGGGAAATACTTGATCTGTGTTTATAACATAAAATTTATAGCTGAAAAAATGGATACACAAATCCCTATTGTTTCAAACTTACTTAAAAGTTTTCCAATAAATTGAATGTCTACTTCTAAATTTAAATTTATTAAAGTTCAATAAAAGTTTAAAAATTCACTTCCCCAGTACTATCAACCACACCCCAAGAACTCAGTAGACACATAGGACTAGTGGCCTCCATAATGACCAGTGCAGTTCTAGATAAGCAGATTTCAGGTCTGGCTATCTTCAGAACAGAACTCTTACTGTACATATGTCCACTCAGAAACAGTAACATCACAGAAATAAGAATTCTTGATGTACCAACCCAAAAGCCCATCAGTGATAGACTGGATAAGGAAAGTGTGGCACATACACACCATAGAATACTATGCAGCCATAAAAAAAGGAAATCATGTCCTTTGCAGGGACATGGATGAAGCTGGAAGCCATCATTCTAGTTTGTTAGCAAACTAACATAGGAACAGAAAACCAACCAGCACATGTTCTCACTCGTAAGTGGGAGTTGAACAATGAGAACACATGGACACAGAGAGGGGAATATCACACACCAGGGCCTGTCAGGGGTAGGGGGGAAAGGGGAGGGAGAGCGTTAGGACAAATACCTAATGCATGCGGGGCTTAAAACCTAGATGACTGGTTGATAGGTGTAGCAAACCATCATGGCACATGTATAACTATGTAACAAACCTGCACATTCTGCACATGTATCCTGGAACTTAAAAGTAAAATTTTTTTTAAAAAATGAAAAAGAGAATTCTTTACTTTTGCAGAATGCTTTGAGATCTGTAAAATGCTATATAAGCCCAATGAAATATGATGGGTGGAATTTCCTATAGGCTTTTATAAGAAAAATATTTGAGCTCAAATTCCAGCTCAAACACTTCCTATTTAGACCTCTTACATTAGGCTCTCCTAGCCGCAGTTTCTACATATGTGGAAAGGGGTGATGATTATTCCCCACCAAGCTCAAGGAGTTGATTTGAAGATTAAATGGGATGATATGCAGGGAAAAAAACCCATAAAGTTATAGAGATGTTAGCTGTCAGTATCACTGTAACTATATGAGGTGGGTATCACCCTTGTTTTACAATAAGGAAACAGTCTGGAGAATGTCCCAAAGTCAGGACATGGTAGAGGAGGGACTCAGAATTGTATCTTCTAGCTCCAAATAAAATACTTTTTCCACTACTGGTATCACAAACGCCTTACATAAAATCTAAACAACTCCAATCTGAGGATACTTAGAAGTTAGTAAACAAAAGAAATTTAAATCAAGAAATTAGAATTCAATATAGCAAAAGATGATGGGGGGAAAAATGAAAAATTCTCAACACGTTCTAAAAGGAAATACTGATCATGAGAAGAATGACTGGTTTTATCACGCAAAAAGTTTAAGGCTGATTTAGCAAACTCTTTCTCAGAAAGATCAGAAAGATAGCAGAGACCTTTCAAGTTTTTAAATACAGGTGGTCATTTTTCTCTTACAGAAACATCCATTATCAGTTTCCTGAGGAGACTAAGGCATGTCTTAGAAAGACACAGATCTTTGGGGATAGGTCGGAATCAGAAAGTATCTCTAAACCCAGCAGCACTTTTCAAGACAACCTATTGTTTGAAACCCAAGGTTTAAATATAACAAGTGAGACAATGTGAGAATCTCCTTGCTTTAGTTTACTGCACTGATTCATCATGGATAACTCTTTCTGTGAAAGTAGAGAATTGTTCCGTTAACAAGCTAGCTATCCTCTCGGGGTCTGAAACTAGGATGTTGGGCAGGATCCGTGCTCTCACTAAGCCTCTAGAAAAGGATCCTTCCTTGCCTCTCCCAGCTTCTGGTGGTTACCAAAAATTCTTGGCATTCCTTGGGTTGGATGCATTGATCCAGTCTCTGTCCCCATCATCATGGGCATTCTCCTCCTATGTCTATCTCTGTGTCTCTTCCTCTTCTTACAAGGCTGCCATTCATATTGGATTAGGGTCTACCCTAATGATGTTTTCTCAGGATATTACTAGGATGTCAACTTGATAACATCTGCAAAAAAAACCCTATTTCCAAATAAGGTCATATTTACAGCTGCCAGGGGTTGGAACTTCAACATATCTTTTGGAGGGACACAATTCAACCCGTAACAATGGGAATAACCCTTGAATTTGTTTTCTGAGTCTATTTCCTCTCAGATAAACAAGGACTTTTCATTCATCCCTTCCTGCACCATCATTTTTCTTTCCTTTTCACTAAATCATTCCCATCAGCATGCAAAATACCTAACATATGCAAAACAAAAAAACAAAGCCCTCCCTTGACCCCATCTCTCTCTCCAACTATGGCTCTAGTTCTCTCTTCTGTTATAGCAAAACTGCTCAGGAAAGAGTCCCCTTCCTTCACTTCCTCATAATCCAATTCTCTCTAACCCAGGTCTACTCAGGTTTCTCCATCACGCTTTTTGTCAGCATCACAGATGACCTTCACATTGCCAGATTCCAATGGTAAATTCTCCACCCTTAGGCTCCTTCCTTGTCTCATGAGCACTGGTCACACTGATTGCTCCATCCTCCTCACAAGCCTTTTCTCCTTGCCTCTAACACCTCACACTCTCCAGCTTTTTTTCCTATCTAATCACCACTCTTCCCCTTCTTTTGCTAGATTCTTCTCCTCTTCTCAGATTCTAAGGTGGAATGCTCCGGGTCTCAGTTCTCACTAGATGAACTTATACAATCCCATAGCCATAAATATAGTACGTTCACTAGTGGCCTGCCCTCACCCATTTCCATATATGCAACTGCCTGCATAACATCTCACTTGGATTTCTAACAGACATTCAGAGAAGCACTATGAAATGTCCACCTCCAACTCTACCAAAATGTTGACTCTCCCTGTCTCGTGAATGACACCATTATTCACCCAGTTGCTCAAGCCCCACAAATCCTGGAGAAACAGCAAAGGCATGATCTCTACCTCAACTTTGCCTTCCAAATCTCAGAGGAGTGCATCTGACAGGTGGAACCTGAATTACATCCAGAATGCTAGGTACAAGGGAGTGCAGGGATCATTTTTCTCATACCCCATATACAGTCCAGTAAATTCTCATAATTCCACCTTCAAAATATAATCTGAATCCAACTACCTCTCACCCTGTCTACCAATACAAACCACCATCATCTCCATCCAGTTGACAAGAGCCTCCAACCGGCTCCCTATTCCAATTATGCCCTCTTATGGTCTATTTTCCACACAGTAGTAGCCTGCATGATCTTTAAAATTAAATGAGATCGTGCCCTGCCTCTGCCCTCTACCCTCCAATGGCTTTCCATAGCCTGTCCCAACATGGCAGGATACTAATCAATGGCCAAGCTCCTAAGAGAAATGCAGGAGCAGCACAAGCATGACCTCTGCCTCACTTTTGCCTTCCCCATCTTATGTAAGTGCAAGTGCTTTGGTGGAACCTAAATTATATAGAGAGCTCCAGCTGCGGCCAGACGCAGTGGCTAACGCCTGTAATCCCAACACTTTGGGAGGCTGAGGCGGGTGGATCACCTGAGGTCAGGAGTTTAAGACCAGACTGGCCAACCTGGTGAAACCCCATCCCTACTAAAAAATACAAAAACTAGCTAGGCGTAGTGGTAGGTGCCTGGAATACCAGCTACTCGGGAGGCTGAGGCAGGAGAATCACTTGAACCCAGTAGGCGGAGGTTGCAGTGAGCTGAGATCGTGCCATTGCACTCCAGCTGGGCGACAGAGCAATACTCCATCTCAAAAAAAAAAAAAAAAAAAAAAAAGGCCAGGCGCAGTGTCTCACACCTGTAATCCCAGCACTTTGGAAGGCTGAGGTGGGTGGATCACGAGATCAAGAGATCAAGACCATCCTGGCCAACATGTTGAAACCCCATCTCTACTAAAAATACAAAAATTAGCTAGGTGTGCTGGCACAAGCCTGTAGGCCCAGCTACTTGGGAGGCTGAGGCAGGAGGACTGCTTGAACACGGGAGGCAGAAGTTGCAGTGAGCCGAGATCATGCCACTGCACTCCAGCCTGGCAACAGAGCGAGATTCCATCTCCAAAAAAAAAAAAGAACTCCAGCTGCAAGGCAGGCTGGAAAAAAATATAGCCTTTCAGTATAGAAGGGCCCTCAGAAAAAGGCTGGAATATATACTAAGGCCACTCCACAGTGCCACCATGTCCCCATGCTCACTGCAGCAGCATTTGCATGAGCAATCAATAAAGACGAAATAGGCTGAATGTCCAAAAGTAAAGGGCTGGTCAAATAAAGTGTACTATATCCCAGTTAAAAAAAAAAAAAAAAAAAAAGCATGTTCATTTCTGAAAGATATTTTATCAATGAAATAAAAAATATTACAATATGTCATTTACCAAAATAAAGTCTGGTCAAAAAGTAGTACATTTAGGCCGGGCACAGTGGCTCAGGCCTGTAATCCCAGAACTTTGGAAGGCCAATGTGGGTGGATCGCTTTAGGTCGGGAGTTTGAGACCAGCCTGGCCAACGTGGTGAAACCCTGTCTCTACTAAAAATATAAAAATTAGTTGGGCACGGTGGGGGGCACCTGTAGTCCCAGTTACTCGGGAGGCTGAGGCAGGAGAATCACTTGAACCTGGGAGGCAGAGGTTGCAGTGAGCTGAGATCGCACCACTGCATTTCAGCCTGGGTGACAAGAGTGAAACTCCAGCTCAAAGAAAAAGAAAAAGAAAAAGTAGTACATTGAGTCTTATCCCAGTGTTATGGATAACTGGGGAAATTTGAATATGGCCTATAAGTTAATGATATTGTTGAATCAACATTAATTTTGCAGGTGTGATTATGTATATTACATGATTATGTAGGAGGTCCTTGTTCTTAAGGGATGAATGCTGAAGTGTCTTAAATTTTTACTTTCAAATTACTCCAAATGAAAGCAGAGACAGGGAAATGTTAACAATTGACGAAACCAGGAAAATGATATATGGGCATTCATTGTACTATTCTTCTTTTAACTTTTCTTTTGGATCAAAATTTGTCAAAATAAAAATTTAGAGGCCAGGCACAGTGGCTTAATGCCTGTAATCCCAGCACTTTGGGAAGCCAAGGCAGGTGGATCACCTGAGATCAGGAGTTCAAGACCAGCCTGACCCATATGGTGAAACCTTGTCTCTACCAAAATTACAAAAATTAGCCAGGCATGGTGGCGTGCACCTGTAGTCCCAGCTACTCAAGAGGCTGAGGCAGGGGAATCACTTGAACCCGGGAGGCAGAGGCTGCAGTGGGCCGAGATGGCGCCACTGAACTCCAACCCAGGCAACACAGCAAGACTCCGTCTAAAAAAAAAATTTTAGACAGAAAACTGCTAGGGAACAGTGACTAGTTTTATTTATTGGCAAGGCTGCTCTGAGTTCAGGGCTGTTTCCTTTGCTCACGCCACATCTTAAGTATATGCTCTCAGAATGCATGTATACAGAATGCATGTAACCCAGTGTGGATTTAGGCTGTTCTTTATTCCTTTTTCCCATTCTTAGAATACACGCTGAGAAAATACAACTGTTCCAGGAAATGATACACACACACACACACACACACACACACACTCACTCTCTCTCTCCCTCTCTCTCTCCATGTGGCTCTCTCCCCCAACCCTTTTCTCAGGAAATAATTAAATGAATGATAGCAAATGCATGGTGTATCAGCCACCAGAACCCCTCCTACAGCAATGGCAGTTGAACTAATTGATCAAGTACTCTTCCTGCCAAACCTCATTATGCCTCAGAATCCTTCAACACAGCTCTCTAGATAGCCTTGATTAATCAACAGGAGCTGCCATTCATTTACTAAATAGTCTACTTCAGCAAAACATACAAAAAAAAAAAAAAAAAAAAAAAAAAACACTCTGGTTGTCGTATCTTTGAGGCAGCTATGAAAAAAAAGAGCTGAATCTGGAATCAAAAGACCTGATTCAAGCCCACCCTATGCCTCTTACTTCTAGAACTTGAGAAAGCCTCTTAAAGTTATTTGCCCTCCGTTTCCCCATCTGTAACAGACCTTTCTCACAGGGGTGTCAGGTGGTAAAAAGAGACAATGGACACTTTGTAAATGCCAAGGACAGTTACATGTGAGGAGTGAGATCATACGAAGAGTGGCATCATGAAGAATGGAAAAATTTGCTCAAGTATTATTATAAATCAGGATAGAAAATGAGTTCTAAGAGCCTAAAGTGTTATTTGTTTTTGCCTGTTCATTTTTTAAGCCAGTCCAGAAGGGCAAATTGTGAATGCACTTTCTCAACATCCATCGTTGGTTCTTCATTTCTCCAACTTCTAAAAGCCTAAGGGTTCAATCCTCGGACTTTTTGCTGTTCATTCCATAGGTGGTTTTCTCTAATCTAATGGCTTTAAGCATGATTCTTCATATGCTGTTGACGCCCAAATCTTGAAAATGTAACAAGACGTTAAAAAGGAAGTTTGGGCAAGACTCCAACACAACAGATATCAAATACTAAGGTCAGAAGCTAATGCAAATGAGTATTTCCAAGGTAGATATCTGAGAAGAGTTTGACTTGGACCCCTCACTGTAATTAAGGGCATAAAATGGTCTTGTTACTAGAGATTAAGGGGGGTAGGAAGAATTTGTGAAAGGTTTTCTTCGAAGAAAGCTGTGCTGTGAATAATTCCTCTCCATAGAAAATAGAGATCTATTGACAGAGGATGACTTGGAGAGCCGACATGTGTTCCCTGCAGTTTGGAGAAGCGGAAGAAGCAATTAATTGAAGTGTGACTCCTACTTGGGGAGTGAAAAGGTAGAAGGCCGCTAAAGCCGTGGATGATAGCAGAAAAGAGATGAACCCTCAGGGATCAGCCAAGGCACAGGGTGTATGTGTCCCATGGACAAGAGGTGGGCCGTGCAGGAGAAAGAGTGGGCCAGGACCCTTATCGTTCTTGCTCAAGTGTTCTGCTTGGCAGAATAGGAGGACAATACTTGAGAAAGTCTGTGTGTAGTGCAGAAAATCCAGCAGCAGCTGGAGGAAGAGGATGCATTACCCACGCCAGCAGTGTTGCAAAGAGGAGCCACCAGAGAATGCAGAAAAGAACCAAGGAAGATTCAGCGTTGAATATTAGCCAACCCCAGGGAAAGTGTAACCATGTTAGGACAGAACCACCCAAGTAAGAACTTTCTGATCTCTTTTTGCTTTACCCTCCAAGGTCTCCAACTCTGGAGTGGTTGAAACCATAGCTAATGAGAAGATAAGCAAGAAAGAGAAAAAACCTGACCATAACTTCTGCCCCAATGTGGTAGCCTACCTGCTATAGGCACAAGCTTGAGAGGTATAAGATGGGGGAGTTGGTAGCAGAAGAACCATGACCTCTTCATATTAAAAAATACGTATTTTTTTCATCAGCCTCTACATTGGGTATACACCATGACCTTTTTATGATGACATAAGTATTGATTAATAGAGTGAACTGGACATTTTTTTCTGGATCAAGATTGCATTTTCCTAAAGTGAATGATGAAACTTTCTGATACACGAGAATGACGAGAAAAATCATGGAGCCTGCCAGAGTTTTTACCGGATGGCAAAGAAGACCACTACTCCACCAAATGTTAAAGGGACATTCAGAGACAAAAATAAACCTGCACTCAGGTTGCATCCCTGGAGCCGTGCTTCTTCACAATACCTGTCATGGTCATACAAGAGGCCTTTCAGAATCACCATAGCCAAGGACAAATTCTTGATGCCCATCCCCCAGACCTGCTCTTCCCCATCTCATTAAACAGGAACTCCATCATTTCATTTGGTCAGGCCAAAATCCTTAAAGTCATCTTTGAATTCTTTCTTCCTTTTACATCCAAGAGCCAAACTATCAGCAAATCCTATAAGGTCTACTTTCAAAATTCTGAATCTAACCACTTTTTTTTTTTCTTTTTGATGGAGTCTTGCTCTGTCGCCAGGCTCTAGTGCAGTGGCACAATCTCGGCTCACTGCAACCTCTGCCTCTGGGTTCAAGAAATGCTCCTGCCTCAGCCTCCCACTACAGGTGCAAGCCACCACGCCCGGCTAATTTTCGTATTTTTAGTATAGACAGGGTTTCACCACGTTGGCAGGATGGTCTCGATTTCTTGACCTCGTGATCCACCCGCCTCGGCCTCCCAAAGTGCTGGGATTACAGGTGTGAGCCATTGTGCCCGGACGAATCTAACCCACTTTTGACCACCATCTAATCTAAGCCACAATCGTGTCTCCTCTGGATTATTGCTGCATCTTCCTGAGAGGTCTCCCTTCTTCTACCCTTGCCTTTCTACTACCTTTGCCTTTAGGTCTGCTCTCAACACAGCAGCCCCAGGTAACCCTGTACAGCATGTCGGAGCTGCCCAAAATCCTTCAACGCCTTCGCTTTTAATTTAGACTAAAAGCCAGCATCCTCAGGATGCCTACATGATCTAGCCCCTAATCCTTTTCCAGCCTCATCTCCTACCACTCTCTCCATGCTGGCCCTGATCTGGCTGCTCCAGGATCCTGCTTTCCCTCTGACATGCTCAGCACTCTTCCATCTCAAGCCCTTTGCACATGCTGTTCCTTCTGCCTGGAATTCTCTTCTGCTTTTAGGTTTCTGCTGAATGATCACCTTATTAGAGAAGCCTCCATGAACTAATATAAATTGCGACTCCATCGTACCTCTCCCCTACTCCCTCCTGAACTCTCTCTTCCTCCTCTATGGTTACACCCATGTCACTTAAAGCCACCTGAAATACTAAATATTTACTTTTTCATTGTCTGCCTCCTCCTACCAGCGTGTCAGCTCTCCAAGTCTAGGATTTTACTTTATCCACTGTTGTAAGCACTCAAAATTGTTTGAGTGAACGGATAATAATTTATATTAAAATTCTTATAAGGGCTCCTAAGTGCCAATCATTATATGGGAAAAAAAAAAAAATCTTCCATGGCCTCTTGCAATATTTGGAAAGAGATTCTGAAATGGAGAGGAGCGAGGCACTCTCAGTCTCTTCCTGACTCCTTTCAGGCCTACCCTCCCCGATTCGTATCTTTCAACAGGAACATCCCCCCTCCCACCCTGGGAGTCTTTCCAGGATAGATGGGGGCGGAGGGAGCCCAGGGGGTCTCTTCTCGGCAATTGTGGCTGCATATCAAAACTTGACTCTGACACAAGCAGGAACCAGGGCCAGATCCTGGGCTCCCCAGGCCTCTGTTCTGACCGCCAGACAAGAATGTCTGTCTCTGTTAATTTGACTTAAGCTCTGTTTAATTACTAACTTGGTAGTTTCTGTACTCTGCTTAGCTGCTTGTCAAGTATGTGGCACTTCTGATAATTTAAGGGTTGGAATTTAGTCTATTTTTGCAATTGAAAATCAGCCTGGAGCCAGAGTTTCCCTTTTATTCAGAAAGACGAAACAGATGGGACATCAAAGGCGGTCATCCTGTAATTTTGTCTTTTCTGATACATTAAAAGCAGGCCTTGCACACTGGCTGCTTGATGTCATTGGAAACTTCTATTGGGCCTGTAAATATGAAGTCTAGTGCTTTCATATCATTAGTTTTTATCTTTCTGTGTCCAGCTTAAGAAAAATTACTCAGCAATGTCAGATGGCCACACCCAGAGGCAGCATGGAGGATGCCCAGGAAGCATGGGGACTGGGAGCAGGAGTTTGGGTTCCAGGACTGGCTCACCAGCTCTGGGTTCCATGACTCCAGTGCTTACCTAAGATCATTTTAACTGCTTTTATACATTCTGCAGCATTTTTTCATTCAAACCAACACTTATTTGGTATCCCATAGATATTGGGGCAGATTCCACAAGCAAGGAGATCTGGTTCCTATTCTCAGAAAGCACTCAGTCTAATAAGATGACAGGTGGGGAAAGAGACCAGCTCACTCTACATAGTTGTGAGAGGTGACAGCGTGCTGGCAGTCCTCACAGCCCTGGCTCGCTCTGGGCACCTCCTCTGCCTGGGCTCCCACTTCAGTGGCACTTGAGGAGCCCTTCATCCCACCGCTGCACTGTGGGAGCCCCCTTCTGGGCTGGCCAAGGCAGGAGCCGGCTCCCTCAGCTTGCAGGGAGGTGTGGAGGGAGAGGCGCAAGCAGGAACCGGGGCTGCGTGTGGCACTTGCAGGCCAGCTGGAGTTCCGGGTGGGCGTGGGCTTGGTGGGTCCTGCACTCAGAGCAGCCGGCCGGCCCTGCCAGCCCGGGGCAGTGAAGGACTTAGCACCCGGGCCAGCGGCTGCGGAGGGTTTACTGGGTCCCCCAGCAGTGCCAGCCCAGCGGCGCTACGCTCGATTTCTCGCCAGGCCTTAGCTGCCTTCCTGCGGGGCAGGCCTCAGGACTGCAGCCCGCCATGCCTGAGCCTTCCCCCACCTCCGTGGGCTCCTGTAAAGCCCGAGCCTCCCCAACGAGCACCACCCCCTGCTCCACAGCGCCCAGTCCCATCGACCACCCAAGGGCTGAGGAGTGCGAGCTCACGGCACGGGACTGGCAGACAGCTCCACCTGCAGCCCCGGTGCGGGATCCACTGCGTGAAGCCAGCTGGGCTCCTGAGTCTGGTGGAGATGTGGAGAACCTTTATGTCTAGCTCAGGGATTGTAAATACACCAATCAGCACCCTGTGTCTAGCTCAGGGTCTGTGAATGCACCAATCGACACTCTGTATCTAGCTACTCTGGTGGGGCCTTGGAGAACCTTTATGTCTAGCTCCAGGATTGCAAATACACCAGTCGGCACTGTGTATCCAGCTCAAGGTTTGTAAGCACACCAATCAGCACCCTGTGTCTAGCTTGAGGTTTGTGAATGCACCAATTGACACTCTGTATCTAGCTGCTCTGGTGGGGCCTTGAAGAATCTTTGTGTCCATACTCTGTATCTAACTGATCTGATGGGGACATGGAGAACATTTATGTCTAGCTCAGGGATTGTAAACGCACCAATCAGCGCCCTATCAAAACAGACCACTCGGCTCTACCAACCAGCAGGACTTAGGTGGGGCCAGGTAAGAGAATAAAAGCAGGCTGCCCGAGCCAGCAGTGGCAACCCGCTCAGGTCCCCTTCCACAGTGTGGAAGCTTTGTTCTTTTGCTCTTTGCAATAAATCTTGCTACTGCTCACTCTTTGGGTCCACACTGCTTTTATGAGCTGTAGCACTCACCGCGAAGTTCTGCAGCTTCACTCCTGAGCCAGCGAGACCACGAACCCATCAGAAGGAAGAAACTCCGAACACATCCGAACATCAGAAGGAACGAACAACTCCAGACACGCCACCTTAAGAGCTGTAACACTCACCATGAGGGTCCACGGCTTCATTGTTGAAGTCAGTGAGACCAAGAACCCACCAATTCCGGACACAGTTGTTGTAGCCAAGGTGTGGAGAAAGCAAACCAGGAGCATGGGAGTAAGTCAGTCTACTTGAAGGATGGGTAGGTATTCACCAAGTGTGGCATTTTCAGCCTGCACCCCACAGCAAAGTTTAGTATAGGCTGTGATGGGGAAGAGAGGCAGAGGAGGAGTGGAGGCAGGGGACTGTGAGGAAAAGATGAGGGTGTAAAAGTGAAGAAAGTGAAGTTTGACCTGTTAGGTTAAGGTCAGATATTCTGGAAAAACAAAGCCACTTGGTTAAATGGGAATGACAGAAATAATAGCTAACAATTATTAAGCACTTATTGCTACTATTTTAGTACTTTCCACTTAAATCTATGATGTTCAGAGATGGCAAATTATAATATTTGCCCAAGATGATTCAGTTGGGAAGAGGTGAAGATGGGAATTGGAAGGCAATCTGCAGACCTCAGAACCCAGCCCTTAGCCTTCACACTGTCTTGCCAGGGCTTTGCAAAATATTCAGTGAAATGATGAATCCAAAAGTACTTTGCCAACTGTGAAGTGCTGCCCAAAGTAGCCACTGGTGTTTACTAGTTTTGTTACGAAGAACTCCAAAATAGGAGATCTTTCTTCTTCCTTGATATTTGACAGTGCAAACCCTGGGCATTTTTTCCCAGGTTCAGAATAGCAAGCAAGAAAGGCTATGAGATTGTTCCATGGACATATTATGTAAACAAACAAACAAAAGGCTATGAGACAGAAATCACTCTGGATGAAAGGAAAGGTAGTCTGGGCTTTCATGAGTCACACTGAGAGACAGAAGAAATGAGAAAGTCAGGCCAGGCAACCCTTCTGAAAGCTTAGCCTGCACTGGCACCTGCTGGTGCCCACAGTAGCTGTGCCAGCTTTACTTTCAACCAGGAATTATCCCTGGGAGGGTAAATGCCCCAGGGCAGTTGTATGTGTGAAGCGACTAGGGGCAGAGGGAAGGGTTGCAGCTTTTCTTCTTTTCTTACTCAAGAGGCTGCTGTGCATCTTTGGAAAAACCTCCAGCCTGAAACTCACTAGTAAAAAACTACTGAGCACCTTTTATGGACATGCATGGCACTGAGAGTCTCACTCAGCTCCCCCAAGAACAATACCTCCAAGCCCACCTCTGCAAGACACAGAACTGGAGGAGGTTGCTTCATTTGACCAAGATCATACAACTACCTACTAAGTGGTAGCCCTAATTTAGGCCAAAATTCAATTTAATTTATACTCTTTTTTACAGCACCAGGTTATTTCCAAAGACTTAAGTTCAAAGTCTGATTTTCCCATTTGCTATGTATGGGATCCTGGCCCTACCAATTCACCACTGAGAGTTTTGTCTTGGTTGATTGATCCCCTTACCTTATTCCAGAAGAGGTCAAACATGGCTACCTTAACTCAAATCCTTTTCTGCAATGTGGGGAGAAACCCCTCTCACGGTGTTTGTAATGATTCTAAAAAGAGGTTGGATCTAAAAACATAAAGAACAATACAATTACCTTTAAAGCCTGAAGACCTGCTACCCCATAAAATGTTTCTTTGAACTTCCTGGCTCCAAATGGAAAGAAGAATTCAAAGGTATTCCCTGAAATAGCTCCTAAACTTGTCAGTTGATGTTCGCACCTGGAAAAATCTCTTAACCCCAAATGTGTCCAATCCAAGATCTAGAAAACTTATTTTCCAGAGCTCAGCTGAAATTTAAAGAAAAACAAATAAAAGATACACAGTTGAACCATATGAAATTGCCAGTATTTGACTATTCTGACTTACCAAAATAAGTAAAAGCAGCAGGTTGAAGGTATTCAATGTAATTTACGCAGGCCCTCAAAAAGACAGTGTCTTTATCACCGTAAAGTCTTTGGACAAGCCCCCTCCAGGTCAAATATCAGCAGACAGGCACAATAGTCACCTGGGTGATTGTTTAATATGCAGGTTCCCAGGCCCACCCCAGAAATGTGGATTCAGGACTGGAGTGGGGTGAGTCATTCAGGAATGTGCCTGAGTAAAAGACATCCCAGGTATCCCAACACAGGGAGGAGGTGCACCTTGCTCTGGAGCACTGCTGGGCTTCTGAGGCAATCACCCAGGTGACTCTTGTGCCTGTCTGCTGATACTTGGCCTGGAGGGGGCTTGTCCAATGACTTTACAGTGATAAAGACACTGTCTTTTTGAGGGCCTGCGTAAATTAAACATTGAATCCCTTCAACGTGCTGCTTTTACTTACTTATTTTTGGTAAGTCAGAATAGTCAAATATTGGCAATTTCATATGGTTCAACTGTGTATCTTTTGTTTCTCAGAAGACAGCATGCCAGGATGCTGCACTTTCAAAGGGCATCCATCTATGGTGGGCAGGCCAATTTAAGGATTTATGCTGTACAAGTGGACAAGATCCTGTAGGGGCACAGTTTCAAATCTCATTTCCATAACTTGTCCGCTGTGAGAAGTCTTTGGAGTATCCAGTTTTTTTGTTTTAATGATCCACCCCTGCTTTTTGTTGTTTCCTTTTTTTCATTTTGTTGCCTGAAATTTATTATTAATTATTGCGAGGGGACCTGGACCACTTTTTGAATAGCTGCTTTAGGGTGATGTGTTCAGTCCCCAATCCCTCTACCCTCCAAGACAGAATTACTGCGGCTCTACTTGTTGGTTTAAAGACTATTTATAAGCAAGGCCCATCTTCCACATTGCAGATCCAAACCAAAGCCTCATTATTTCCACTGTTTGTTTTGCTGCAGAATGGTAACATTTACATGGAAATGGGTCTTTTTCTCTATCCTGTAATTTGGATTGTTTAGTTTTCCTTTTTGGACTTCTTTGATGCTGCTGAAGAAAGAAGTCCACAGGAATCTGGAGAAAGGAAGAGAGTGAGCTGCCGGGGGCCGAGTGGGCAGCAATGCTGTTTGCTTCTGTGTCTGTGTGGCGCACACCGCCCCCTACCCCCACCACTTCCCCTAGCTGGACTAAGCTATCTCCTTCCTGTTTCTGCTTTTCTCTCTCCTATAGCTGGGCTAAGATATGTCAGCACTTAGGGCTGGAGGTCCAGCTTTACCACTGACTCAATATGGAACCTGGACCAAGTCTCCCTCGGAAGCTTTGCCTCCCATGTGAACAGTGAAGGTGCTGAACCAGATCATCTCTAAATTCCATTACATTCCTAAGCCCACTGGGCTTCCCTTTTCTATACCCTTTTCCTTTCTATCTCGGAAGAAGTAAAAAAAATTGCTATTTTTATACCCAAAGCATGAAAATAATAACCAATGAATTTCCCCCAGATGTCCCTGAGTTTCAAAGATGACATCATTGCTATATAAGATTTTCCAAAGACTTTCCAAGGCTTTAAATCCTCTTGCATTTCTACCTCACCTACTACCCCCACTACCATTCCCCATTAGCCCCAATTTAAATGCAACCCTAGAAATTTCCAGGTTTAATTTCTGTCTCTCCTGTCCCTTTTATTTCTTGCTAGAGGATTCTACAAGAAATATAACTCCACTTCCAAGTATCTACTCTAGAGAAGCATTTTGCCAATGTCTACAATAAGGCATAAGGAAGCGTGTTCACTGAGGCCTTGTTTACCATAATGAATAAAATGGATGTCTATGAATTCAAAAAACAAACTGGGAAATCCATTTAATGGAATATTATGCAGCAGTTCAAAAGAATGTGGCAGAGCTGTATGTATTAATATGGGTAGACTGACAATATACATTGTTGAATAAAAGAAGCATGCTATAAGATGATATGCACAGTATACTATCTTTTATGTAAAAACTATATATATTCTAAGTGTATATATATACACACATATATATACAGATGTATACATATACACACATATGTAAAGGCACAGCAAAGATTTGGAAGAATATATAAGAAACTGGTAACATTGTGTACCACCACAGAACGGATGGTCAAGGGGACTTTTTAAAAACTTTTAGGCTGTGCACGATGGCTCACACCTGTAATCCTAGCACTTTGGGAGGCCAAGGCGAGCAGATTGCTTGAGCCCAGAGTTCAAGACCAGCCTGGGCAACATGGTGAAACCCCATCTCTAAAAAGAAACAACAACAAAAAAAAAACTTTAAAAAATTGTTTGTAGACACAGGGTCTCGCTGAGTTGCCCAGGCTGGTCTTGAACTCCTGGCCTCACGTGATCATCCCTCTTCTGTGTCTCCCAAAGAACTGGGATTACAAGCATGACCCATTGTGACTGGCTGAGGGGACTTTAGCTACATGAAATGTTTTAATATTTTTAGTCAAATAAGTAATCACTTAATAAATTTAAATTAATTTGAAAAATACAGCCCGAGTATATGACAATAGCGCAAAGAATGAGAGAAAAGTATTCTGTTGTAAAGTTCTTATACTATATATGAAGCAGTATATTATTCAAAGATGGCTATTTATGAATATTAATGATGAGTATTTTAAATCCTGAGACACACACACAGAAGAAAAATTAAGAAAAGAGATTTAACAAATAAGACAAGAGTGAAGATAAAATAGAATTGTAGGCCGGGCGCGGTGGCTCACGCTTGTAATCCCAGCACTTTGGGAGGCCGAGGCGGGCGGATCACGAGGTCAGGAGATCGAGACCACGGTGAAACCCCGTCTCTACTAAAAAATACAAAAAATTAGCCGGGCGCGGTGGCGGGCGCCTGTAGTCCCAGCTACTCGGAGGCTGAGGCAGGAGAATGGCGTGAACCCGGGAGGCGGAGCTTGCAGTGAGCCGAGATTGCGCCACTGCACTCCAGCCCGGGCGACAGAGCGAGACTCTGTCTCAAAAAAAAAAAAAAAAAAAAAAAAAAAAAAAAAAAAAAAATAGAATTGTAAAAAATATTCCATCCAAAGGCAGGTAGGCAAAGAGGGAAAAGGTAACCAAAAAAACCAGATGTAACAAACGGAAAACAAATAGTAAACGATATATTTCAATATAACCATATCAAGCACTAAGCACTCCCCTTGAGAACCGGAACAAGACAAGGATGCCCACTCTCACCACTCCTATTCAACATAGTACTGGAAGTCCTAGCCAGAGCAATCAGGCCAGAGAATGAAATAAAAGACATCCAAATAGGAATAGAGGAAATCAAAGTGTTCGCAGATGACATGATTTTATACCCAGAAAACACCAAAGTCTCTGCCCAAAAGCTCCTAGATCTCCTAAACAACTTTAGCAAAGTTTCAGAATATAAAATCAATGTAAAAAATTAGTATCATGTCTATACACCAATAATATCCAAGATGAGTGCCAAATCATGAACACAATTCCATTCAAAATAGCCACACATGGCCAGGCACAGTGACTCACGCCTGTAATCCCAGCACTTTGGGAGGCCAAGGCAGGCGGATCACCTGAGGTCAGTAGTTCAAGACCAGCCCGGCCAACTTGGCGAAACCCTGTCTCTATTAAAAATGCAAAAATTAGCTGGGTGTGGTGGTGGGCGCCTGTAGTCTCAGCTACTCGGGAGGCTGAGGCAAGAGAATCGCTTAAACTGGGGAGGCAGAGGTTGCAGTTAGCTGAGATCACGCCACTGCACTCCAGCCTGGGTGACAGAGTAAGACCCTGTCTCAAAATTTAAAAAATAAATAAATAACCATACACACACCCCTAGGAAGTCAATGAGAGACGTGAAAGGTCTCTACAATGAGAAATTACAAAACACTGCTGAAAGAAGTCAGAGATGACACAAAGAAAAGGAAAAACATTCTATGCTCATGGATAGAAAGAATCAAAGGTGTTAAAATGGCTGTACTTCCCAAAGAAATTTAGAGATTCAATGCTATTTCTATCAAACTACCAATGACACTCTTCACAGAATTTTTTTTAAAACTATTCCAAAATACATATGGAACCAAAAAGGAGCCCAAATAGCCAAAGCAATACTAAGCTAAAAGAACAAAGCTGGAGGCATTACATTACCTGACTTTGAGCTATACTACAAGTCTACAGTAACAAAAACAACATGGTACTGGCACAAAAACAGATACATAGACCAATGGAACAGAATAGAGAGCCCAGAAATAAAGCTGTACACCAACCATCTGATCTTTGACAAAATCAACAAAAACAAGCAACAGGGAAAGGATTCTCTATTCAACAAATGGTACTGGGATAACTGGCTAGCCATATGCAGAAGAATGAAACTGGGCCCCTTCCTTATACTATACAAAAATCTACTCAAGATGCATTAAATACTTAAATGTAAAACCTGGAACTATAAAATCCCTTGAAAAAAAAAAAACCTAGGAAATACCATTGTAGACATAGGCCCTGGCAAATATTTCATGACAAAGATGCCAAAAACAATTGCAATAAAAACAAAAATTGACAAGTGTGACCTAATTAAACTAAAGAGTTTCTGCACAGCAAAAGAAACTATCAACAGAGTAAATGGACAGCCCACAGAATGGAAGAATATATTTGTAAAATACGCATCTGACAAAGGTCTCATATCCAGAATCTTGAAAGAACTTAAATTATCAAGCAAAAAACAATCCCATTAAAAAGTAGGCAATGGACATTAACAGACACTTTTTGAAAGATGACATATACATGGCCAACAAGCACATGAAAAAATGTTCATCATCACTAATCATTAGAGAAATGCAAATCAAAACCACAGTGAGATGTCATCTCACACCAGTCAGAATGGCTATTACTAAAAAGTGAAAAAATAACCAGTGATGGCAACATTGTGGAGAAAAAGGAGCATTTACACACAGCTGGCAGGAATGTAAATTCATTCAGCCACTGTGGAAAACAGTTTGGAGATTTCTCAAAGAACACAGAACTAATATTTGACCCAGCAATACAGTTATTGGGTATACAACCAAAGGAATATAAATCGTTCTACCATAAAGACACACATATATGTATGTTCATCACAATTTATTCACAATAGCAAAGACATGGAATCAACAGGTGCCCATCAGTGGTGGACTGGATGAAGAAAGTGTGGTACATACACACCACGGAATACTACCCAGCCATAAAAAATGAGATCACGTCCTTTGCAGTAATATGGAGCTGGAGGCCAGTATCCTAAGTGAACTAACACAGGAACAGAAAACCAAACACAATATGTTCTCACTTGTAAGTGGGAGCTAAACACTGAGCATACCATAGACACAAAGAAGGGAACAATAGACACCAGGGCCTACTTGAGGGTGGAGGGTGGGATCAAAAAACTATCTATGGGGTAATACAATTACCTGGGTGATGAAATACGTGCACCAAACCCCCCGTGACACGCAATTTATCTATATAACAAACCTGTACATGTAACCCTGAAACTAAAATAAGAGTTAAATATATATCCACATTAATAACAATGTGATATGGTTTGAATCTGTTTCCACCCAAATCTCATGTTCAGTTTTAATCCCCACTGCTGGAGGTGGGTCCTGGTGGGAGGTGGGAGGTGCATCATGGGGGAAGTTTCTCATGAATGGTTTAGTACCATCTCCCTTGGTTGTGATAATGAGTTCTTCTAAGAACTGGTTGTTTACAAGTGTGTAGCACCTCCCTGGCTCTCTCTCTCTCCCTCCACCTCTGCCAATGTGGAGTGCAGGCTCTCCCTTCATCTTCTGCCATGATTTTAAGTTTCCTCAGGTCCCCTCAGAAGCCAAGCAGATGTCAGTATCATGCTTCCCATATACCCTGAGGAATAATGAGCCAATTAAACCTTTTTAATATATGGATTATCCAATCTCAGGTATTTCTTTATAGCAGCATAAGAATGGCCTAATACACAATGTAAATGGTCTACATATCCAAATTAAAAGGCAGAGAGATTGTCCGATTGGATAAAAAAAAAAGCAACATACCACAATATGCTGGCTGCAAGAAACCTACCTTAAATATAAAGGCAACTATGTTAAAAGTAAAGGAATGAAAAAAGCTGTATCATGCAAACACTAACTAAAAGGAAGCTGGAGTACCTGGTATTCATAAGTACACCAGATAAAGTAGGCTTCGGTACAGGAGTATTACCCAAGATACAAAGAGTCATTAGATAATGATGAAGGGGACAATTCATCAACAAGATACAAGAATCCTAAATGTATATACATCTAACAGCAAAGCTTCAAAACGCATGAAGCAAAAACTGATAGAACTCAAAGGAAAAATAGACAACTCTGTGATTACAGTTGGACACTTCAATAATCCTCTCATTAATAAATGACACAGAAAGAAAACTAGGAAGAACATAGAAGACCTGAACAACACCATAAAGCAGCTAATTAATATTTAAAGAAAACCCTATCCAAAACAGCAGATGAGACATTCTTTACAAATACTAATAAAACAGTCACCAAGATAAACCACATATTGGGTCATAAAAAAATCTCAATAAAGTTCAAAAAAGTAAAATTGTGCGAAGTATGCTCTTTCAGTACAGTGGAATTAAAATAGAAAGTAAGAACAGAAAGATATGTAGAAAATCCTCAATACCTGGAAATTAAAAATATAATTCTAAATAATTCAGAGGAAGTCAAACGAGGAATTATAAAATAATTTAAATTGAATGAAAATGAAAAAATATATTAAAATTTGTGAGATACAGCTAAATCACTGTTTACAAGGAAATTCATAGCATTAAAAGTTTATAATGATAACATTCTTGAGAACACGAACATTCCTAAAACCCACCATGCTTTCAGTAAGAAAAGTAGCAAGCAATGAGCCCACAAAATGACACAGTACAGGAGGGCACAAACTCTGTATGCCCAGGGACAGCAGTGTTGCAATGGGAGGCAGGGTGGCTGTGGTAAACAGACTAAGCCAAATTTCCAGAAGAAAAGCTGAAACTATATAGAAGATTATGCTGAGGCTTGAATGCTTGATCTAAGAAATTCCAACAGCAAATCTAAGAAAATGCTGGCTATTAATAGAGACACAAGCATTTTGAACTGAGAAGACAGAATAAGAGAAAAGGCCAGTGATCCAGATCTGAGCTGCAACTTGTGTTTACTCTGAAAACAATAAAATCATGAGGTTATGCTCACTTAGAAAAAACTGTATACTGAGAAAAGAAGAATCATCTAAAGTGAATAAGTATTCAGTTTAAGAAACTAGAAAAAGGAAGGCAATATAAACCCAAAGCAAACATAAGGAGCGACATAATAAAGATATAAGCAGAAACCTATGAAATAAAATCCAGAAAAACAAATTAAAAAGAAAAAAATTCCATGAAACCAAAAGGTTTTTCTTTGAATAAATAAATAAATAAATCTCTAGTCAGACTGATCAAGAAAGAAAAGAAACAAATTACCAATATCAAGAATTTAAGGCCAAGGACAGTGGCTCACGCCTGTAATCCCAACACTTTGGGAGGCCAAGGTGAGTGGATCACTTGAACCTAGAGTTCAAGACCAACCTAAGCAACATGGTGAAACCCTGTCTCTGCCAAAAAATAAATAAATAAATACAAAAATTAGCTGGGCATGGTGGCATGTGCCTGTAGTCCCAGCTACTTGGGAGGCTGAGGTGGGAAGATCACTTGAGCCCAGGAGGTGGAGGTTGCAATAAGCCATGATCATGCCACTGCACTCCAACCTGGGTGACAGAGCAAGATCCTGTCTCAAAAATGAAAAAAAGAATGTAAGAAGGAACATCACCAGATCTACCAACATTAAAAGAATAGTAAGAAAATATTATGCATAACTGTATTAGTCTGTTTTCACACTGCTAATAAAGACATAACCAAGACTGGGTAATTTATAAAGGAAAGAAGTTTCTAATTGACTCACAGTTTCATATGGCTGAAGAGGCCTCACAATCATAGTGGAAGGCAAAGGAGGAGCAAAGTCACACCTTACATGAAAGCAGGCAAGAGCTTGTGCAGAGGAACATCCATTTGTAAAACCATCAGATCTTATGAGACTTATTCACTACCATGAGAAGAGTATGGGGGAATCTGCCCCCATGATTCAATTATCTCCACCTGGCCCAGCCCTTGACACATGGGGATTATTACAATTAAAGGGGAGATTTGGGTGGGGACACAGAGCCAAAACATATAATTCTGCCCCTGGCCCCTCCCAAATCTCATGTCCTCACATTTCAAAGCCAGTCATGCCTTCCCAACAGTCCCCCAAAGTCTTAACTCATTTCAAAATTAACTCAGAAGTCCACAGTCCAAAGCCTCATCTGAGACAGGTACCTTCCAGCTATGAGCCTGTAAAATCAAAAGCAAGTTAGTTACTTCCTAGATACAATGGGGGGTACAGGCATTGGATAAATCCTCCCATTCCAAATGGGAGAAATTGGCCAAAACAAGGGGCTACAGGCACCATGCAAGTCCAAAACCCAGTGGGGCAGTCAAATCTTAAAGTTCCAAAATGATCTCCTTTGACTCTATTTCTTATCTAGGTCACACAGATGCAAGAGGTGGGCTCTCATTGTCTTGGGCAACTCCACCCCTGTGCTTTTGCAGGGTACAGCCTCCCTCATGGCTTTTATGGGCTAGCATTGAATGTCTGTGGCTTTTCCAAACACATGGTGCAAGCTGTCAGTGGATCTACCATTCTGGGGTCTGGAGAAAGGTGGCCCTCTTCTCACAGCTCCACCAGGTAGCACCCCAGTGGGGACTCTGTGTGGGAGCTCCTACCCCACATTTGCCTTCCACACTGCCCTAGCAGAGGTTCTTCATGAGGGCTATGCCCCTGCAGCACACCTCTGCCTGGACATTCAGGCATTTCCATACATCCCCTGAAATCTAGGTGGAGGTTCCCAAACCTCAAACCTCAATTCTTGACTTCTTTGCACCCAGGGGCTCAACACCACATGAAAGTTGCCAAAGTTTGGGGTTTGCAAGTTCTGAAGCGTGGCCCAAGCTGTACCCTCTTAGCCACAGCTGGGACATAGGGCACCAAGTCCCGAAATTGCACAAAGCAGCAAGGCCCTGGGCCCAGCCCACAAAACCACTATTTCCTCCTCAGCCTCCCGGCCTGTGATGGGAGGCAGCTGCCATGAAAGTCTCTGACATGCCCTGGAGACATTTTCTCCATTGTCTTGGTGATTAACATTTGGCTCATTACTTATGCAAATTTCTGCAGCTGGCTCGAATTTCTCCTCAAAAGAAGGGGTTTTCTTTTCTACTGCATCGTCAGCCTGCAAATTTTTCAAACTTTTATCCTGTGCTTCCTCTTGAACACTTTGCCGCTTAGAAATTTCTTCCACCAGATACCCTAAATCATCTCTCTCGTGTTCAAAGTTCCACAGATTTCTAGGGCAGGGGCAAAATGTCACCAATATTTTTGCATAGCAAGAATGACCTTTACTCCACTTCCTTATCTCTATCTGAGACCACCTCAGCCTGGACTTTATTGTCCATATCACTATCAGCATTTTGGCCAAAGCCATTCAACAAGTCTCTAGGAAGTTCTAAACTTTCCCACACATTCTTGTTTTCTGAGCCCTTCAGGTCTCAAGGAAGTTCCAAACTTTCCAACATTTTCCTATCTTCTTCTGAACCCTCCAAACTGTTGCAACCTCTGGCTGTTACCCAGTTCCAAAGTCACTGCCACAGCACCCCACTACCTGGTACCAATTTACTGTAATTAGTCTGTCCTCATGCTGCTAATAAAGACATACCTGAGACTGGGTAATTTATAAAGGAAAGAGATTTAATTGGCTCACAGTTCCATATGGCTGAAGAGGCCTCACAATCATGGTAGAAGGCTAAGAAGGAGCAAAGTCACATCTTAACATGGAAGCAGGCATGAGAACTTGTGCTGGGGAACTCCCATTTATAAAACAATCAGGCCTCATGAGGCTTATTCACTACCACTGTAACAGTATGAGAGAAAATGCCCGCACCCCCCCCACCCACCCCCATTCAATTATCTCCACCTGACCCCATCCTTGACACATGGGGATTATTACAATTCAAGGTGAGATTTGGGTAGGGACACAGCCAAACCGTATCAACAACTATGCCAATAAATTCAACAACTTCGATGAAATGGATAAATTCCTTGAAAAAGAACATAGCCTCTGACCTGAAGGAGCTTCCTGTCTATTTGGGGAGTGTGGTAGAAATCTTAATGAATACAGATGTAAAAGCACTGAGCAAAACAGAGGTTTCTTGATTACTGGGATAGAAAAATGTACAGCAGACTTCATTTGGGAAGGAACAGCATCAGTGAAGGATTTTAACCCATGGTCATGTTTGTTTTAGGTGGATTGTTCTCCAAGTAGTGACGGGAAAGAATCTAAGAAGGACAAAACTGAAGAAACAGATTATTTAGGAGGCTACTGCATGGTTTGATAACAGATGAGGGCCTGAACTACCAGGGTGATGGTAAGAACTGAGAGGAGAATAAAATTTGAGAACTATTTAGCAGTTCATATTGGCAAAAAGGGACCTGGTGCCAAGGGTTGAGATTGAATAAAGAGCTCTGGGGGAGGTGGGGTAGAAGCAGGGAGGACCTTCCATCTGTTGCTTGAAAAGATGAGAAAGCTGGTAGTTGGGGTAAAAGAAGGATATGTGAAAGATTAGGAGAGATGAGGTAAGGAGGACTCCCGTGGCAGAGATGAGGCCATTATGGGAGTGGAAAAAGAGATGACTGAGAATGTGGGAGCCAATCATACAGCCTCTCGTGGCAGAGGAGGCCAGTAATGGGGGCAGAAGGAGTGGCGAGACAGTGGGACCCATTGTGAAAGGCAGGGGGCAATGAGAAGAAACCAGCCTAGGCAGGAGCAGAGGCAGAGACAAGCTGGGGTGCAGAAAGGGAAATGCAACTCGGAGGATCCCAGGCAGAGAGGCTGATAATAGGCCACAGGTAGAAAGGGCTCAGAGGAAGAGTCTGGAAGCTCAGGCACAGGAGCCAGGAACCACAGGGGACACAGAGGGAGCAGCAGCTTTCACAGCTTCCCAAAAGCACAAGGTCACCCACCAGCCATGCTTCCACACATCCCCCTGCATGGATCATGACCCACAGTTAGCAAAACCGTGTTAATCAGGGAGCTTGCCCAAGTGGCTGCAAGAAGCTGCAAGCTTCAGCCAGAAACAAAGTAGGAACAAGAGGGTCTGGCAGGGGTTGGCACCTGAAGCACACTGCATGCTGGCCCCTCCCATTCTCCCCCATCTTAGACTAATACTGATTCCTGTGTCTCCCTCACCCCAAGGCTTGCTTTCAGGTTGTGCTCCTTAGGGATTCCTTTTTCAGGAACAACCCCAGGGGGGCCCAGGGTCCTAAAATTTCACAGCCCATGCCAGGAAGAGGGAAACAGGAAAGAAAGGAAGAGAGTAATAACCTCCAGAAAAGGTCCCATGTCACCACAGCTTTTCTGGAAAGTTCCACAAGCTGATAAAGCAGGAGACTGGGCTACATGTTGGGAAAGTGAAAATCCATTTAACCTGAGAATATGAAATTTTGCTATGCCATTCATCAGGCTGGGAAAACAGATGCAGATAAAGCCAGCTGCAAAGTTATCAGAAAATTCTATTTCTCCCAAGGAAACACTGCAGCTGTGAAGCCACCTAATGACACTTACTAACATGCCTACTGTAGCATGACTACTACTTTGGTACTAAGAAATCTAGTTTTCTAAAATCCTGGTTTATCAGAAACTTTGTTTTTGAAATCATTTCAGTAAGAACAAAACCTCTCACTCTTGGCTGCAAGATCTATTTCACTTTGACACAGAGGAGCAGCCTTCATTTTCAACTCAGGTACAGATCCTGTTAAGGGGCTTTTGGACCTAACATTTCACATCTTGATTTGTTTCTAAGGAAAAGAGACCTTGTGTCTACTTTGCCATTCAGACCTGATGTTGTCCCTTTACACGCAGCCCTGCTTTGCTGTCACCTACCAAAATACCACTTCATCTCAGCTTCACCTAAATGCCACCCTTCCGCAAAATCGTATCATAACTTTGCCCTTTCTTGGTGATACAGTCCATGGTTCTTGTGGTGTGTGATCTCGCTCGTTGCAATGAGCCAATAAGCCTGAATTTGTCAGACTGTAAAAGTTTGCTCCTGGTAGACTGAGGCTGGCCAGGTGAAGACATACAAGTTTCCTTTGAGATTTGGCCAAGAACCCCAATACCATGGATTGGCCACCTTAACTCAGTAATAATGTGCACATCTGAGACTCCATGAGTCAAGTTCAAGTTCTCTCTGTCTTTAATTGTGTGGTTTTACACTGAATTTAGGCTCTGCTTATTTCTTTGGCTGTTCAGTACGAGGTTTATTATTTGTTTCCTGAAATGTTCGGTTTCCAAACAGACTTTGGTGTCTCTTGGTGAAATTTGTCTTTTAACACTGTCTCCTGCCTTCTGTGTGTCCCTATCTTCTGTTCATGTAAGAGAACTTCCTCCAGGCTTCCCTGGGTGTGAGAAATTGGCTTTGGGAAAGATCTCTCCACACAGTCTGTGCCAAGTGGCTGCTAACTTCTCAGGTCAGCAAGTAGAGGCAGTTTAACCTTGGGGTGAGGGTAGGAAACACAAGTAATATTTTACCTTTGATCAACAGTCAAGCACTTTCTCCTGGGCTTCTCTGCTATCAAGCTCGTGCTGCCTCCTCACATAACTTCACTGAGGATGAGTTAGAACTATAGTGGCCACTTAGAGAACTTTGACATGAACAAGGATGTTCATTTGAGAAGTACCCGAGGCAAAAAGGGCAAAGAGACCCTCAAGAGGAGATTATACGTCTGGTCCATCTAGAAGGAGATCACTGTAATTCATGTAGGAGATTTCCCCTCCATCTCCATTCTTTGAGGATTAATAAGCACCGGCTTTTAATTGTATGTTTTGATAAAATTGTTGAGGGCTGGGGTTACCGTTTAAACTGGCTATAATGACTTTCTCTTTTGTGTCTATGTATAGATGAGAAAAGGGGTCCCTGCGTCTAAATTTTCTCCCTTCTTGTTATGGAAGGAAAAATAACCTCTTACAGTAATAACTTCATATTGTTCTATCCTTCTCCCTTCCCCTCACTTGTCACTTGAGAAACTGTAAAAATTAACTGCTCAGAAAAAAAAAAAAAAAAACACATTGTTATTATGGTACACACTGGGTAGTCAACAATGTCATTAAAAAGTTAAACTTCCTTTTTCATTAAAAAAGTAAATAAACATCCTCCAGCCTAGGTGACAGCAAGACTCCATCTCAAAAAAAAAAAAAAAAAGTAGACAAATATCACTGGTGTTCTCTGCTCAGGGAAAAATAAAAAGTACATAAATGTATTTAAAAATTAATAGGTAGGCCGGGCGTGGTGGCTCACGCTTGTAATCCCAGCACTTTGGGAGGCCGAGGAGGGGGGATCACGAGGTCAGGAGATCGAGACCACGGTGAAACCCCGTCTCTACTAAAAATACAAAAAAGAATTAGCCGGGCGTGGTGGCGGGCGCCTGTAGTCCCAGCTACTCGGAGAGGCTGAGGCAGGAGAGTGGCGTGAACCCGGGAGGCAGAGCTTGCAGTGAGCTGAGATCGTGCCACTGCACTCCAGCCTGGGCGACAGAGCGAGACTCCGTCTCAACAAAAAAAAAATTAATAGGCTTTGTTACTGTAGTTATGAGAGAAAACATCTTAGCTTCAATATAAATGATTTTAAATATGATTTTAAAATTTAACATCTGTCTCATGAATACAGTTTATAAAATATATTTTTAAAGTATCCTGTAATATTTCTGATAAATTTTGGACAAATTGGAATGAGTTGTTTATGTTGATCAAAGATAACTCAGTATCTATATTGCCCTCATTTTATTATAAAATAATGCTAAGACAATATTCTAATTTATATGACTGATACAGTCTTATATATATTAATATTTATAACTTTGTAGTTTCAATATTACACAATATTTATAACTTCTCAAGATTTAAACTCCTCAAGATTTAAACTTTTGGAATTTCCTATACAGACTTTATGGAACAAGAAAGGGATCACTGTTGGAACAAATTTTTTAAGCTTACAAAATATAAAATTGCTTTTAGGTGAAATCATAGCACAGATGTCTTTTAAAATGGTTTTGATCTTGTAAAATTCTTACAATACTACAAATCATGAGAATTTACGTTTTAGTTAAAATTGTAATTTCCAAATATTAGTTAAAATTTTACAATCTTGGAAAATGTTAGCTTACTTGATATATATTTGGATTCCTGAACAGTTTCTAAGCTAAAAAAAAAAAATAAAACATATATACAGTTTTAATTTATTGTTACTTATATACATTATATAAAGGCTATAGATTAATAGAATGTGTAATTGCCTTTAGATAACGTGTTCATTCTGCTGCCTGAAAAGGTAAAAGGTAATAAAAATGCGAACTCATGAAAAGTTAGCTAGGCTTGACAGAGCAAACAAAAACATAAAATGGGGAAAGGACACCCTATTCAATAAATGGTGCAGGATAATTGGCAAGCCACATATAGGAGAACAAAACTGGATCCCCATCTCTCACCTTATGCAAAAATCAACTCAAGATGGATTAAGAATGTAAATCTAAAACCTGAAACCATAAAAAATCTATGAAGTTAACGTTAAAAAAGCCCTTCTAGACACTGGCTTAGACAAAGCCTTCATAACCAAGAACCCAAAAGCAAATGCACCAAAAACCAAAGTTAAATAGATGGGACTTCATTAAACTAAAAAGCTTCCGCACAGCAAAAGAAACAATCAGCAAAGTAAACAGACAGCCCACAGAGTGGGAGAAAATATTTGCAATCTCTACTTCTGACAAAGGACTAATACCCAGAATCTACAAAGATCTCAAATCATCAAAGAAAAAAACAATCCCATCAAAAATTGGGCTAAGGACATGAATTGACAATTCTTGAAAGAAGATATACAAATGGCCAAGAAACAGATGGAAAAAATGCTTAAGGTCACTAATAATCAGGGAAATGCAAACCAAAACCACAACGTGATACCACCTTACTCCTGCAAGAATGGCCATAAACAAAAACTTAAACAATAATAGATGTTGGCATGGATGTGGTGAAAAGCCAACACTTTTACACCATTGGTGGGAAAGTAAACTAGTACAACCACTATGGAAAAAGTGTGGAGATTCCTTAAAGAACTGAAAGTAGATCTACCATTTGATCCAGCAATCCCACTCCTGGGTATCTACCCAAAGGAAAAGAAGTAATTATACGAAAAAGATACTTGCAGACACATGTTTATAGCACACAATTCACAACTGCAAAAATATAGAACCAGCCAAAATGCCCATCAATCAACTAGTAAGAAAATGCGGTGCATACACACACGTGCACACACACACACACACCATGGAGTACTACTCAGCCATAAAAAGGAACAAAATAATGGCATTCACAGCACCTGGATGGAACTGGAGATAATTAGTCTAAGTGAAATAACTCAGGAATGGAAAACCAAACATTGTATGTTCTCACTCATAAGTGGCAGCTGAGCTATAAGGACGCAAAGGCCAAAAGTGATACAATGGACTTTGTAGACTCAGGAGAAAGGGTGGGAGGGGTTTGAGGGAGAAAAGTCTATACATTGGTACAGTGTACATGCTTGGGTGATTGGTGCACCAAAATCTCAGAAATCACCACTAAAGAACTTATTAATGTAACCAAACACCACCTGTTCACCAAAAACCTATTAAAATAAAAAAATATAATAAAATTTAAAAAGAAACAAAACTTAGCTAGGCAGTTCCTGGTCTCTTGCCTTGTAGTGTTCTCCGTATTTGGAGGAGACAAAAGTTGGTTACCTTGTCTAATTGTGGCAATTAATAAAATGATTAAGACTATACTAGTATAATGTAGAAAGAATATTCCTTATCCGTAAAGCTTAGGACCAGAAGTGCTGCAGATTTTGGAGTTTGGGGATTTGGTAATATTTGCATATACATAATGAGATATCCTGATGATAGACTCCAAGTCTCAACATGAAATCCATGTAAGTTTCATATGTACCTTACGCACACAGCCTGAAGGTAATCTTATACAATATTATAATTTTGTGCCTGAAACCAAATTTTGACTGCAGCCTATCACACGAGGCCAGATATTGAATTTTCCACTTGTAGGGTCATGTTGGCACTCAAAATGTTTCTGATTTTGGAACATTTCGGATTTTCGATTTTCATATTAGGGATGCTCAACCAGTAATTGCCGAAAAGTATGAATGTATATGCAAGATGGTGAATATGGTTTGTTACGGAATTATTACTTTATTTTTAAAAATGGTGATTCAATATCTACATCTATTGTAATATGCTAAGATAAATTATATCTTAAAACTAAAATTTTGTTATATGTGTATTTATGTATATCTACATATATAAAGATATATTAACATTTTTAAAAATCCTATAAATGATAAAAAGACAAATTTCAGGCTATATTCCATGTAAACAGAATATGCCTGAAATTACAGAAAAAAGGCTTATACATTTTTTCTGCAAATATAGATACACCAAAAGAGTAAAACTAGTGTTTCCTTTCCATAAAATTAGCAAGTTATTTGATGCCCAGATAACAGAGTTTTCTTTTGAACAACCAAAACATTTTATTAACTTTGTCCTTCTGGCATTATCTTGAATAATTTTAACCCAAATTTTCTTATTTGTTAGTGGATCAGACATCAAGGACTGCTGTTGAAACTCAATTAGAAGGACCTTACCAGGTACTATTAACAACACAACAGTACATCTATACCTCCCAAATATAAAGACTTAGGCCACACTAGAATCACAAAAAGGCTGTTTGAACAGAGATCTCAAACAGAGGTATTGAAGTAATCATTCTGAAGCAGATGATCTCAGGAAGGGGCACCTTCTACCCAAGATCTTCGAGACTAAGCTGGTGACTTCACGATGTATACAACTCCCCCCGACCCACTACCCAAGAGGACCGGAGCCAAAGATTATTAAGCTACAATCTGCATGTGCTTTTGCTCTATTTCTTTGTTCTTTCCTCTTTGCCAAGTTAAGATTTAAATTGTTGATACTCCTTGTTTATTAACTATGATAGTTCTAAGGTCTTTATCCTTAATTTTTTTTTTTTTTTTTTTTTTTTTTGGCAGCCTTAGTCACTCCTTGGTATGAGTCCAGCACCAGGCTACAGTTTGCTCATCATGAGGCTTCCGCATGCAATTACACCGTCTGTTGAGTTTGTACCTACTCTCCTCCTCCGGGTGCCACCCAACTTCCTTTGCTACCAATTTCTTGGAATTAATCAGCTGATTTCCTAGGTAATGAGACTCAACCAAGAAGTTATTTGGGGATGACAAATACTGTCATAGGCCGAACATCCAGAACCCTGAAACTCCCATCGCATCATAGGCAGAAGGGAAGGTTTCAGTATCAAACAAAACAATTCTCAAACCTTTTGTGAAACTGAACTTTTCCAACCAAATTTTCACAGAAACTTGGGGAAGTTAAGCAGCTTGTCGAAAATCAGGACCTGGAAGTTCTGCCTCCAAAACTAATAATGGTTCCAATGTATCTCACACCACCTGCCCCTGGTGGGCAGGACGGGTGACTCAGCTCCATTACGCTTTCATTTGGATGGACAGACAGTACAGGCTGCCATGAAGTCTCCCCTCTGAGAGCTCTGTTTTCTGACAGGGACCTGCTCTAGGCACTGACGTCCTCAGAGATTGTGGACCTGGGCCCTCATGGAAAGGCAAGATCTACTTTGGGAGGCCAAGGGTGGTGGATTGCTCAAGCTCAGGAGTTTGAGACTAGCCTGGCCAACATGGTGAAACCCAATCTCTACTAAAAATACAAAAATTAGCCAGGTGTGGTGGTGCGTGCCTATAGTCCCAGCTACCTGGAAGGCTGAGACAGGAGGATCACTTGGACCCGGGAGGTGGAGGTTGCAGTGAGCCAAGATTGCACCACTGTACTCCAGCCTGGATGACAGAGGGAGACTCCATCTCAAAAAAAAAAAAAAGAAGAAAGAAAAAAAGAAAGGTGAGATCAAGGTTAGCCCTTGGGCAGCCTTGCACTAATGAAACAAAATCTTATCCTTTAATGTTATGCCTCTGTTTCTCTTTTTGACTCTGCACTGATATTGACAGATAAGAGTGAGTGGCTGGGATCCAGTTCTCACTGTCCTCTCCCCTCCAGGCAAGCTCTAGACATTCATTATTCATGGGTCATCTGATGTTCTATCTTCAATAAACAGAGCTCTGTGATCCATCTTGTTATTCACTTTAAAGTAGATTAAAATATGTTCTTTTTCTTTGAAATTTTCAAGAAGGGTTTTCTGTCTGTCATACTCAGTTGACTTTTTCAGTCCCTACCCTCTTTTCTCATGAAGGGCAGATTCCCAGAACTGCAGGAGAATGTGTACTCCATCCCAGGGGACCCTGCCCCTGATGACAGAGCTTGAGCCCCAGCACCTGACTTGAGGCTTTCACAGGCTCAGAGCATTTTTCTCCCTATCGGCCCTAACACAAGGGGAAGTCTTGACCCAGAAACCTTAAGATGGGACTGTGGCCCATGACTAACAGTTGAAGAACTCAGTTCTCCTACAGGTATCCCGAACTCTCTTAATAATCCAATCTGTGGCCAGTGAATCACTGGGATTAGGGTTTTATCCTGGAGCCCTTACCCAGAGAGAGGATCTGCGGGCTTCAGATACAAACCCCAGCTCCCACTCCTACCTCTGCTCTGTTCTCCTTGATGATATTCTAATCTTTCTCGGGAGTATCCATGCCAGGTGGCTCTCTGTGCCAACATAATTGATCTAGAAAACTTTGGAAGGGAAATAGGGTAAGGTTGCACTCTGCTGGAAGTTGGCCCTAGGGTCTGTGCTTTCTAAGTGTTGGTTGTATATATTCTTTTTCTTTTTTTTTTTTTTTTTTTTTTGAGACGGATTCTCACTCTGTCACACAGGCTGGAGTGCAGTGGCGTGATCTTGGCTCACTGCAACCTCCGCCTCCCAGGTTCAAACGATTCTCCTGCCTTAGCCTCCTGAGTAGCTGGGATTACAGGCATGCACCACCATGCCCAGCTAATTTTTGTATTTCTGGTAGAGATGGAATTTTGCCATGTTGGCCAGTCTGGTCTCGAACTCTCAACCTCCTCCAGTGATCCACCTGCCTCGGCCTCCCAAAGTTCTGGGATTACAGGTGTGAACCACTGCGCCTGGCCTAAGTGTTGGTTATATTTTGATTCCTCTGTAAATAGTAGAGGAACATCAACAGAAGCCTCACAATGTACATCAAGGATGGACAGAACTAGTGCCCCAAGGCTGAGATGCGCCTGAGCAGAGCTGATCCGACAGCTGCCTCAGACAACTGAGCACAGAGAATGTGTGCTCTGGACTAGAGGTCTGGGCCCATGTCATGGAGATAGAGAACAGTGACAGTATCCTTGGGGGTGACAGAAGGCCCTTAAGGAGGAAAGTAAATCCACAATCCTTCCTGAACAGCATCCAGCCAAGCAGATCTTGCCACCCTTCCTGGGCCGTCTAAATCCTTCCAACCTCTCTGGACCTTACTATTTTCCAATTCTACTCTTTCATCAAATCATAAATAAACTGCAGTGCTATTTTCTCTTTATTCCACCTACAACTCAGATGTTAGCTGGGTTGTCCTTTACCCTTTGGGTCATCTCAGCTTTGACTCTACCAATTACATAGCCTTCGAAAGTCAGAAGTTCTCCCAGGAATTTTTGCTGATTCTCAGGGATTTTGCACTCTCAGGATTCTCTCTTTCAACTTCAGCTTCCCACCTTTCACGGACCCAGACATCGGACACGAACCCACCTTCATACTCACTCAGAAGAGTCTACTTGGACATAAAAGCATTAGTAAGCAATGTGGCCTTTACAAGAGATACTGTAAGTGATGACGAGGGCCAGGGAAGAGGACGGGCAAACAACTTTAAAATCCCCAACTGCAGAATGAAGGACTAAATTACTTCTTTACCTGGCTGGGTACCGTGGTTCACGCCTGTAATCCTAGCACTTTGGAAGGCCAAGGCAGATGGATCACTTGAGCCCAGGAGTGAGACAACCCTGGGCAACATGATGAAACCCCATCTCTGCAAAAAAATATCAACAAAACAAAACAAAAAAACTGAGGCGGGAGGATCACCTGAGCCTAGGGAGGTTGAGGCTGCAGTGAGCCATGATGGCGCCACTGCACTCCAGCCTGGGTGACAGAGTGAGACCCCATCTCAAAAAAGTAAAACAAAATAAATTACTTCCTTGCAACCTTGGCCTGGCATCCAATCCCTTCCCACCCACATGATGACACTTTGCCAGAACTGGCAGCAAAACTATCAAGAGTAAGGGAAAGGTTCTGTTAACATTGCTACTGGAATATCGTTTTTTATAGGTTAAGTGAACAGAGGAAGTAAAAAAATGTTTTACCATGAGTCCATATTAATATGTCCTATACAAATTTAACATTACAGAGTGTTTACATTTATTTTATTTGTATCTCCTTTCTCTCCTAATCAAAACCTTGGATCTTAATAATATTAGCATTCATTAAAAAAAATTTTTTTTTAAATAACAGACGAGGTTTCAATGTTGCCCAGGCCAGTCTCAAACTCCTGGGCTCAAGTGATCCACCCGCCTTGGCCTCCCAAAATGCTGGGATTAGATGTGAGCTACCACACCCAGCCAATATTAACATTCTTATTTTTTATCCTAATTATATATGAAATACTTTCAAAATTATAATACAAATATTATTTCTAATAATAAAACTACTGAGGGAAGTTTAAAATTATTTGCAATTCTTTTTTTCTTAGAATATATCCCACCAAGAATATACACAAGACAAACATGTTCCAAAGTCACTTGGAATAATTCTTTTCTCTGTGTGATTATGTAACCAATTTGATAGAGTTAAGTTTTTTAATTTCAATTTATTTTCAATTTTAGGGTTAACTTTATTTTCCTTGATTTTATTTTTTTGAAAAATGTCAAACACTTTACATGGTTCCAAAGTAAATAAGTTATACTCACAGAAGTCTCACTTCCAACCTTGTCATTTGATGCTTAATGTGGTTCATTAAAACACCATGGGGATATAGTCTAGATTTTACCTTTTCTCTCAAGATGTGGAGGAATGTGAGGAGCAGAGAAGAGCAGCAACTTGTAGAAAGAGACATGGTTCAAATCCCATTTCATGTTGGAACTGGGCATTTCCCAGACTTTTTGAGACTTGGTATCTTCATGTGAAAATGAGAATAATATTACCTGCCTCCTAGAAATAGTCTCCAGATTAAATGAGGTAATATGTGAAGCACTCCCACTTCACAACTATTTTGGTAAGCAAAATTTGGAAGATTCCATGTGTTAAAAATCTCTTCCTGTTTACAGTATTCAGAATGGATTCTGTTTCTTGAACCCAATTATTATGTATATGGTACAAAGCAGACTTATACCGGCTCCTGTGTTTCCAGATCACTCCCTTACTTTCTACACTCCATAAATGCAATCTAGTCTCCTAGCAATTGGACTACGCAGCCAAGTGTCTGCTTGCCTTTTGAAATTATTTCCCTGCCTTATTCTCCTTTCTATTTTAAACTTTGCCTGCAGGAAGTAAATGTGGTCAGTAGGATAACCTAATTCACTAGACAGATGCAACCATGCTTGTGGACCACAACTACACTGCAATAAATGTACTGTATAGAACACAAACTTTTCTAAGTTCACCATAGTCAATGACATAGATTTTCTTAGATAAAAATCATGTCAGCATATATCAGTTCAGGCAGATTGCTTTGTTTATTTCTATATGAAATGAGACCAAGCTAGGCATTTGGTTGAATTGTAGGGGAGGTGGCAATCTGAGACCTGGTATGCAGCAACCTGGAGGCAAGGCAGGCCAGAAGCATAGGCAGAATGGGCATGGGGTTGTCTGGTCACTGGAGGATCATAATCTCTACCATGACTCTCTTTCCTTGCTCCTTAGACCTCGACCTGAGGCTATGAGTTGAGTCTGGGGATGACATGTGTCACCATGAGTCACATCGATTCTGTGGAAAAGCATGATCTGAGCCCCAAGCAACAGGAATATAAATGAATTGTCAAATCCCTGGTCATTTATAATTGGGTATGTAAATTACAGCTTCTTGATAATATGAAATAGCCAAGACCTTTTCATTTGTGAAGTCAGAGTAAAGGATATGTTACTATATCCAAAGACCTCAAAAATAGTTCAAAGGAGATGGAGGTTTGTTCCTGTCACTAACAATGCTGAGGTCCAGGGTGGTGAATGCTTGTTCTACATGCTGTCACTGATGAACCCAGGTTCCTTCCATCCTGTTGCCATCATCAAGGGCACTGTCCTTGTCTGCATAGTTAGTGCTAGGCCACAGGCATGTTCATATTCAGCTCAAGGGAAGAAGGAACAGAGAACTGCTCCAGGACAAGGAGCTTCTTTACATTGAAGATGACTCAGAAGTTGCATTTAGCACTTCCATGCATCCCTCACTGGCCTGAACTTAGTCACACGGCCACACTTAGCCGCAAGGGAGACTGGTAATGAAGCCTCCAACGGGGCAGCCATATGCCCAGCTAAAATTTCATTACTGTTGAAGAAGGGGGATGTTTTCCTAGACAACTATCAGTCTCTGCCACGCTCTTCATCCTGCTTCACGTTCTTCTTCTTGTTCTAGCTGTGAGCCTTTGCCATTCACTAATTTAGGTCTTAGCTGGGGGAAGCCTCCTCAGTGCCATCAGACCTCCTGGTGAGGTGCAATTAGCTATTCAAGCTTCTTAACACTGAAAGAAAAGCTGGGCCCCACAGCTGGTCCTCCAAGATGGCATTATTTGTACCAGTGAAGGAGAAGAAACTCCTGGATGTCAAACTAGTGGAGCTGCCAAAGCTGGATACTGATGCGAGATTTCACCCCTACTGGCATTGCTGGAGCATTTCAAAGAGGTTTCTACTGGTACTACAACAAGTACATCGACGTGAAGAAAGGGTGTCTCAGGGGTTTCCACGGTACTGGCAGCTTACATGCCCTTCAGCTACTGCCTTTCCCACAAGGAGCTCAAGCATGAGCGCCTATGCAAGTACCACTGAAGAGGGGCCTGCACGGACGGCACGCTCTGCTGCCCTGACCACGACCTCCTCTGCTCACGCCTGTCCTTGAGGAACGTGATCCTTGCTGAATCCTTTTATATCCTAATGGGAATTAACCTCCACATAACAGATGACTGGTTAAAAAAGAAAAGCTGAGGCCCAAAGAGGGATCCCTGGGAGCTCAGACCAAGGCCAGAGCTCTTCTCAGAGCACAAATCTGGCTGTTTTCTAAAAAGACAGTTTTGATACGTGGGGCCTTTTTCCACAATATTGTGAGAGATGCTGGCTTGGCTGGGACTGGAGGTGACTCACACCTGCTCTTTGTAGAGAGCTTAACACTGTTCCCGCAAAAGGAATGCTCATGCCAGGTCACCGGCACCCGCAGACAAGTCTGTTCCTCTTTAAGAGATTCTTAAAGGATTAAAGAGCACGCAGTGCAAAGGCTTTGGATGTGCTGAGTTGCACGTAGCTGAACTAGAGGCTTCGATAACGTGGAGAGAGTGCAAGACCAGAAATTGGAAAATGTGACAGTGGTCTCAGCTCCTCCATTTATCAGCTGTGTGTCCTTGGTCAAGTCACTTCCCAACCATGGGCTTCTGTTTTCTCAACTAAAAAATGTTGACTAAATTGGGTTTATTACTGATCTTTGCACTCCTACAGATTATTTCTAAAACTCTCATCCAGTTCCCATTTCCTACTTGTCCACTGTGATATAATAAAATAAATAAATAAACCTCTGGCCTTTGTCCCTGGCTCCTGGCGTACAGCTCCTAAACCCTTAGAATCTTTTGGGTGATGAGGCCGGGTGCGGTGGCTCACGCCTGTAATCCCAGCACTTTGGGAGGCCGAGGCAGGTGGATCATGAGGTCAGGAGATCGAGACCATCCTGGCTAACACGATGAAACCCCGTCTCTACTAAAAATACAAAAAGTTAGCCGGGCGTGGTGGCAGGCGCCTGTAGTCCCAGCTACTCCGAGAGGCTGAGGCAGGAGAATGGCGTGAACCCGGGAGGCGGAGCTTGCAGTGAGCCGAGATCGCGCCACTGCACTCTAGCCTGGTGACACAGCAAGACTCCGTCTCAAAAAAAAAAAAAAAGAATCTTTTGGGTGATGAGAGTTTCTTTTGTATGCTAATGAAAGACTGCTAGTGGGGTCCCCTAGGTAGCTTCAGGATGGGGGCTGGTTGCCAGAAAGACCAAGGATGATCGGAGGTTTGGAAATTTCAGCCTCCCTCTCTACCCTCAGACCTCGAGGGAGAGGAAAGGAGCTACAGATTGAGCTAATCACAAACAACCATTGATTTAATCAATCATGCCTAAGAGAGGAGGCATCCATAAAAACCCTGAAGTGACAGGGTTTGGAGAGCTGGAGTTGGTGACCACACGGAGGCGCTAGAAAGGTGGTACACTCCAACAGGGCACAGAAGCTCCACACCCCTTCCCTATACCTCGCCCTATGCTCTACCTCTCTCCCATTTGGCTGTTTTTGAGTCGTATCCTGTGTAATAAGCTAGTAATAGTAAGCAAGGCACCTTCCTGATTTTATGAGTCACTGTAGCAAATTACCAAACCTGAAGAGGGGGTCACAGGAACCCCCAATTTATAGGCGGTTGGTCAGAAGTGCAGGTGGAAACCTGGGACCTGTAACTACCTTCTGAAGCGGGGTGAGGAGAGCGCAATCACCTGGTGACCACTGAAGAGGCCCCCGAGACAAAAACTCCTTATCTGAGGAATTTAGAAGGAAACGAAGACCACCTGGTGACTATCAAACGGGCCATCCGGAGGCAAAACTTTTTATGTGGGGAAATCAGAAGTAACTAGACTTCCCTATTAAGTAAAGCAGGCACTGGTACCAGGTCTTTCCCCCACAAAATTTATAAGAAACTAGAATTCCTATACATCTCCGGAATGCTATGCCAAAACTCGTTTGCACAACCCTTGCTGACATCAGGGCACGAAAATGTCTACACATATAAGCATTTATCATGACCTATGTGTCTAACATGGTCCAAATTATCCTTAAGCTCCCGCTTTAAGGTCCATAAATGCTCCTAAGGAAAAAATCCACCGTGGCACGCTCAGTCCTCTCACTAAGGCACCAAGTTGCACTCATCTTTTTATAAATTTTA
Organism: Symphalangus syndactylus; assembly: GCF_028878055.3. Taxonomy (NCBI): domain Eukaryota; kingdom Metazoa; phylum Chordata; class Mammalia; order Primates; family Hylobatidae; genus Symphalangus; species Symphalangus syndactylus. The sequence continues at coordinate 36,151,622 of NC_072425.2, read as the reverse complement.
TTTTTTTTATTATTTATTTTTGAGATGGAGTCTCACTCTGTGGCCCAGGCTAGAGTGCAGTGGCACGATCTCAGCTCACTGCAACCTCTGCCTCCTGGGTTCAAGCAATTCTCGTGCCTCAGCCTCCCAAGTAGCTGGGATTACAGGTGCCCACCACCACACCCAGCTAAATTTTGTATTTTTAATAGAGTCGGGGTTTCGCCACGTTGGCCAGGCTGGTCTCAAACTCCTGACCTCAAGTGATCCACCCACCCTGGCCTCCCAAAGTGCTGGGATTACAGGTGTGAGCCACCATGACTGGCCTCTATTGCAGTCTTCTGCGGAGTTTTTTCTTTAACAAACTTTACTTTTCAAACCTATACTGTTGTCAGTAATTCTTCTTACCAACCCACAAGTCCACTACTTCTCAATGCTGGGGCTCTGATGCCTCGCCCAGCATGGGGGACAGTTTTATAGGACTGAGCCCTTAACCTGTGGGGTCTGTGCCAACTCTAAGTACTTAATGTTTGGATTGAATTGAATTGCAGGACATCCAGTTGATGTCTAAAGAGTTGTTAAATTGGTTGGTGTGAAAAATTAAGGGAAATCCCACACATTTGGTGTCAGACATGGTGTGAGTAAAAAAGGTTCATGTCCATGGCCTCCTCTTATCACTTTTTGGAATGGTACAGCAGTAACTATAGGGAATAGACAGTTTTTCCCTTCTCTCCTGTTTCTCCCATGTCCATTACCAGATGTGGAAAATCCAAGGACTCCCAAGTGACTCTCTCTTTGTACTTCCTGGGGACCAGGATCCTGGGCTAGTACTTTGGGCCAGGCTTAGACAGGTGTCTAAGGGATTTTAACACAGCATTGACAAATGGTTCCCACAATCCAACTCTGTAGAAACTGAAGTAGACATCAGGCACTGAGAGAAATGAAAACTGTGTACAACTGATCATTAGGGAAATGAAAATCAAAACCATAATGAGATTCCATCTCACACCAATGTAAACGGCTGTTACTAAAAAGTCAAAAAGTAACAGATGCTGGTGAGGTTGTGGTGAAAAGAGAACACTTATACACTGTTAATGGAAGTGTAAATTAGTTCAACCCTTGTGAAAAGTAGTATGGCAATTCCTCAAAGAGCTAAAAACAGAACTACCATTTGGCCTAACAATCCCATTACTGGGTATACACCTAGAGAAATATAAATCATTCTACCATAAAGACACATGCATGTGAATGTTCATTGCAGCACTAGTCACAATAGCAAAGGCATGGAACCAATGTAAATGCCCATCAATGACAGATTGGACAAAGAAAATATGGTACATACACACCATGGAATACTATGCATCCATAAAAAAGAATGAGATCATTCCTTTTTCAGGCACATGGATGGAGCTGGAGGCCATCAGCCTTAGCAAACTAACATAGGAACAGAAACTCAAATACCACATGTTCTCATAAGTGGGAGCTAAATGACAAGGACTCATGGACGCAAAGGGTACAACAGACACTGGGGTCTACTTAAGGTTGGGAGGAGGGAGAGGAGCAGAAAAAATAACTATTGGGTACTAGGCTTAGTACCTGGGTGACAAAATAATCTGTACAACAAATTCCTGTGACACAAGTTTACCTATATAAAAAGCCTGCACTTGTACCTCTGAACCTAAAAGTAAAAAAGAAAAGAAAAGAAAAATGTAGTGCAATCATTGGAGCAGTATTTCTTAAGATTCTATGGACACATTCAAAACATGAGTGGAGGCATCCTGAGGCAGAGTCTTGTTTCCAGGGGTGAAAATGAAGAAAGTCATAGATGTCCACAAAAGTCATTCCAGGATGATGAAAGAAAGAATAAAATGCAAATAGGAGCCACCTTTTGCAGGTTCTTACACTAGTTTACCAAAATCTCTAGTTTTTAAGATTTTTTAAAACAATTTCGGCCAGGCACAGTGGCTCACGCCTGTAATCTCAACACTTTGGGAGGCTGAGGCGGGTGGATTGCCTGAGGTCAGGAGTTCAAGACCACTCTGGCCAACACGGTGAAACCTCATCTCTACTAAAAATGCAAAAATTAGCCAGGCATGGTGACAGGCACCTGTAATCCCAGCTACTCGGGAGGCTGACGCAGGACAATCGCTTGAACCCAGAAGGTGGAGGTTGCAATGAGCCGAGATCGCACCATTGCACTTCAGCCTGGGCAACGAGAGTGAGACTATGTCTCAAAAAAAAAAAAAAAAAAAAAAAAAAAAAAAAAAAAAAATTCATACTTGGAGAGAAAAACAAAAGTAATAAAAAGGTAGAAAGCAAAAAGTGACTTCTTCCTTCACCCCAGTTCCCTGGTTTCTCAGTTCTCTCCAAGGCCTGCCTTCCAGGTCAGCCCACACCCATCCAAGCATATATGCAGGTCCATAACTTTGTGGGGATTTCATGGTTGCCCTGGGTTTTATGGGATTGCCTAAGTTAAATTAGAGAAAATCAGAGTTGCAAGTAGAGCATTGGCCGGGTGGTGACCTCAGCATTCTTTTTCATCTCTCATTCAGGCTTTTGGAAATTTCATAATACATGTCCTTGGCTTTCCTCACCTCCAATCTGAGGCTTCCCAGACCTCTACACCTGACTCTGGCCTATTTTTAGAGCCTGTATTTAATTCCAGCCACATCTCTTCACATAGACTGGGCACTCAGGTACAAATAGAATTGATCACTTTCTCTGAAACCTACTTCTCTTTGCCTATTCCCAGACTCCAGCTTTTCCCACTCAACCCCATTAGGAATGTCATTCTTCTTTTTCTCCACCTTCTGCCTCATAGCTTTGCTCCTCCAGTTAGTCCAGTCCAGTAATAACTTGAATCTCTGGAATGTTCCTTTTTTTTTTTTTTTTTTTTTTTGAGACAGGGACTCACTCTGTTGCCCAGGCTGGAGTGCAGCAGTGCAACCTCCACCTCACGGGTTCAAGCATCTTGTGCCTCAGCCTTCTGAGTAGCTGGGATAACAGGCATGCAACACCATGCTTGACTAATTTTTTTGTATTTTTAGCAGAGAGGGTTTTGCTATGTTGGCCAGGTTGGTCTTGAACTCCTGGCCTCAAGTGATCCACCAGCCTCAGCCTCCCTAAGTGTTGGGATTACAGGCATGAGCCACCACGCCCAGCCTCTCTTTCTCACCTTTTTCCACTGCTGTCGCTAGTTTTATCATCACCACTCACTTACTCTGAACCAGGCATTCCCCTAAGTGTCTTATGAATGTAGACTCATTTTATCCTCACAACCACCTGACAAGGTTGGTACTATTATTATACCCATTTTACAGATGAGAAAACTGAGACTAAAATAATAAAATCTCCATTCCCTAACTTCCCAGACTCCATTGTGCCTCCTGTACCAAGATCTTCTGTGGCCTCTGCAGCATTCAAGACCCAACTCGGCTGTTACTTCCTCCAGGAAATCTTCCTAGAGTCCCTACTATTATCATAATTTCAGGCTTTTAAGTCTTTCTTCTCCCGTGTAGGGTTGTCAAATAACATACTGCCCCCAAAAGTTGCATGGTTTATATTTACACTGAAAAAATACTTGTTTATTGAAATTCCAATTTAACTGGGCATCATTATCTATATTTGCTAAATCTGACAACCATCCCCACCTAAAACCATAAACAATTTGACAGCAGGGCCTACCCTCAGGAGCTGGCAGAGTGTGGACCAAGTGAGTACTCATTCTGTTCATTGTACTGAATTGAAGTCAGGTGCTTAAAAGAGGTTTCTGGCTGAGGCAGAGAATTGCTTGAACCTGGGAGGCGGAGGTTGCAGTGAGCCAAGGCCATGCCATTGCACTCAGGCCTGGGCAACAGAGCAAGGCTCCATCTCAAAAAAAAAAAAAAGGGTTTCCTTTGTCTGGTTTTATCATCCTGCCATAAGGAATAGTCTTCTTATGTACTCTCAATGCACCGGACACAGTGCTATGTGCACAGCAACTAAATCCAACACAAAACTGAGTTCAATTTGCCCATCTATAAAAAGAGAATACTGTTAAACACCCACCTAGTAGTCTTTCTTCTAGGCTACTTGTGAGAATCAAATGTAAAAAAGGAGGTGCAATGGTGCTTTGTAACTGCAAAGTGCTGCTGTGAAGGATGACTATCACTAACATTGGCAACTCAGATTTAGCGATAGGGAAATAGATGACCTATATCTAATTCAGTTTTTCAATAGTTTCATATATTGAAAGCTACTGATAGTTTGCTAAGGAATAGCATGGAATTTGGCTAAGAGCCAGGGTGAAGTGAAAGCTCAGACAAGGAGGGAGAAGGAATTGAAAAGATGAGAGGAGCCAGGTGGTCCCTGATAGCCAGGAAGATGGTAACAAGAAGAGCAGCCGGGAAGTATCCGTTGGAGACAGTAGTAGGTACTGCCTAAATACTGCCCTGATAGGTGCCCATGCAGAAACCCCAATCCACAGGGACCCAGGCCGATGCCAGGAAGCTCACACAACATTGCCAAATGGCTTTCCATGTCATTTTTCATAGTACTTTAATTAGTTTGTTCTCACACTGCTATAAAGAACTATCTGAGACTGGGTCATTTATGAAGAAAAGGCTTGATTGACTCACAGTTCTGCAGGCTGTACAGGAAGCAGGGCTAGGAGGCCTCAGGAAACTTACAATCACGGTGGAAGGTGAAGGGGAAGCAAGCACGTCTCACCACGGCGAAGCAGGAGAGAAAGAGCAATGAAGGAAGCGCCACACGCTTTTAAGCTGTCAGATCTCGTGAGAACTCACTCACTCTCGCGAAAACAGCATGGGGGAAACTGCCCCCATGATCCAGTCACCTCCCACCAGGTCCCTCCACTGACACGAGGGGGTGACAATTCGAGATGAGATTTGGGAGGGGACACAGAACCAAACCATATCAGTTTGTTTCTTTAAAAAAATTGCCTTCCTTACAAACAAAACAAAACTGAAAATTAGCAGAGTGAGGTTCAGATTTAGCTAGGGGCATGAGATTATTTTCCCTGCCTGAAATTCCATTGTCATGCTACTTATAATGTGGTCCCAGGGTGGCAGCATCTGCCTCACTTGAAAACGCGTGAGAAATGCAAAACTAGAATCTACATTTTTGGCAAGATCCTCAGGTGATTCACATAAACATTAAAATTTGAGACTCTTTTCCACCTTGTGAATCCCAGGTGATGTTAGTTCAATTAACATTAAAACTGACTCCTCATGCTCCACACAGTTGGCTAAGATACTGGCTTTCAAACTTGGCTGCACATTGAAATCATCTGAAAAACTTAAAATAAATATTAATACCTAGTCCCACCCTTAGAGATTTTGATTCAAAAGGTCTAAGGTGTGGCTTGGACATTTGGGTATATATTTTATTCCTGTCTATTTAAATTTTTTCATGTTGTACAATTCAACATGAGATTTGGGTGGGAAACAGAAAGCCAGACCACATCAGTACCATTTCACCAGTTTAGGATAATAAGATCAAGAACAGTGAAATGCCTTGTGCAACTTCTTCAAGGCCCAGACATCCTCAAGTTAGGACTGAAACCAGCCATGTCTCTCCAAGACCTGGGCCAGTAGAAAGGTTTCTTCTTGGTTTCAAAAGGAAAAAGAGAATAGGATGCAAAAACACAAAAATATCCTTTTTTGTTTTTTCGAGGCAGGGTCTAGCTCTGTCACCCAGACCAGAGTGCAGTGGCGTGATCATGACTCACTGCTGCCTTGACTTCCCAGACTCCAAGGATCCTCCCACCTTAGCCTCCTGAGTAGCTGGGACCACAGGCACATGCCACCACACCCAGCTCATTTTTGTGTTTTTGGTAGAGACGGGGTTTCACCATGTTGCCCATGCTGGTCTCAAACTCCTGAGCTCAAGCAGTCCTCACCCTGGCCTCCCAAAGTGCTGGGATTACTGGCGTGAGCCACTGCACCCAGCTGCCTACTGACTGTAATTATACCTTCTCCAGTCTCTTAAGATTCATTTGGTGAGTTGCTCCTAATTCATTGAGCCAAAACGTTAAGGATTTAACTTAACTGGGAACCAGCAAATCCAAATAAAGTGAATGAAAAAATGTTCTTCAAAGGTGGAAAGATAGTGGGTAGCTAGTTTACGCAAAGCTCTAAATTCTTGGAAGATGATTAGAAAAACTTTGCCAAATGGCCAGTTCTGAGGCTGATCCCATGCTCCAAATCCATTTGGGAGGTAGAAGACCTTGTATTACTTGGTGTCTATTTATATAAACACAACTGGTCAATCAAGTAATTGTCTTAATAATCCAAAAAAGCATGTAGACATTTGATCTAGATATTTCCAGTTGCATATATGGACTTTTAAATATAAAATTGTCTCAGTTTTCTGTTATATATTGAACAGATCCATCTTTGACTTTAGTTTTACAAATGTTCCAGTAATTTAATTAAATTTATAACAGAAGCACATACAAAGAGAATAGCTTCCTTATCCTTTACATTGTTATTCTTTTCACTTGGTGAAAGCCTGATGCCAGAATCAGCTTTTTCCGTATTTAATGTGTTTTTAACTACCTTTGTAATCAAACACAGGCATTAAAAGGGATTTAATATTCACTAATGGGATGCCACAAGTCCTAGCTTTTTCTTATCCCAGGTGGCCACTCACTTCTTGCTGGGCATAAATTATTTGGGAATCAGGCGCTTTCTCATTCTCAACATCCATTTTCCTCTCTTATGCTTAGCTTCATCTGTATTGGCAAAGTGAAGTGCACAATTCAGATGATGACCCAGATAATGCAACCAAAATTGCCCTTACAGGAATTTTATTTACATATTCATGTAAGTCTCTTCGACTTGAAAGCAGGGACTTACTTTTAAATCTAAGTGACCTTGACAACCACCTCTGTTGGGTAAACTATGGCAGATGGAGTTTTGCTGGAACAGAATCTGTACTGCTAAAGCCAAAAGTATTATTATTTATTACCTTTTGTGTGCCTCAGGCTTCTCGTTATAAAATTAGGATCACAACTCCTACACTGCTGAGTTGTTGATGAGATTAAATGAGATACTAAACATGAAAATATCTGCCTACAGTACATATTTAAAAACACACATATTTGTACGTATGTACAATATACATTGCCCGTTGATCAGGACATTTACATTACACTTTACAATTTATAAAACACTTAACCTGCATTTTCTCCTCGATCTGCAAATCAGTGCTGGGAAGTAAGGACAGATTATAACCAATTTACAAAGAAAAGCCCAAGGCTACGTGAGTTTAAATGTCTTGCCCAAGACCACACAACTCGTCTCCACTGAGGTGTACAGCCCCAAAGCTCTCCACGGCCTCCTATGCTGGCTCCTCATGCTCCACACAGTTGGCTAAGATACTGGTTTTCAAACTTGGCTGCAAGTTTCAAACTGGAATCGTCTGAAAAACTTATAAATATTAATACCTAGTCCCACCCTTAGACATTTTGATTTAAAAGGTCTAAGCTGTGGCTTGAACATTAGGATATATATTTTTTTCCCTATCTATTTAAGTTTTTAATTCGATTTTTTATTACGAGATTATGGTAAATTCACATGCAGTTATAAGAATTAATATAGAGAGAGGTACATTTAACCAGTTTCCCCCAAAGGTAACATCTTGCAAAACTATAGTATAATGTCACAATTATGATATTGGCATTCATACAGTCAAGAAGAAGTCAACAGTTCACCACTACAAGGGATCCTCCCAGTGTTCTTTTTATAGCCATATATACTTCCCCCTACCCACTCAACCCTAACCCTTGGAACCACTAATCTGTTCTCCATTTCTATAATTTTGTTTTTTCAAAAATGACACAAATGGAATCACACAGTATGTAACCTTCGGGGATTGACTTTTTTCTAGCAGCATAATTCCCTGGAGATTCATCCAAGTTGTTGCATCTATCTGTAGTTTATTCTTCTCCAATCCTCATGGGTGCCTGTCAGTAAGAACTGGAAAACCTGCTTTGTTTTTTGAGACAGGGTCTTGCTCTGTTGCCCAGGCTGGAGTGCAGTGGCACAATCAGAACTCACTGTTGACTCAAATTCCTGGGCTTATCTGATCCTCCCACCACAGCCTCCCATGTAGCTAGGACTACAGGCATGGACAACCATTCCTGGCTAATTTTTTAATTTCTTTTTTTTTTAGAGACAAGGTCTGTGTTGCCCAAGCTGGTCTTAAACTCCTGGCCTCAAGCAATCCTCCTGCCTTGACCTCCCAAAGTGCTGAGGTTACAGGAATGAGCCACCGTGTCCAGCCCTGCTAGAAAAATTTGAATCCACTACTGCTTAACCATTTACCCACTGAAAGATATCTGAGTCGTATCTAGTTTCTGGCTGCTATGAACAAAGCTGTTATGAACATTTGTGTACAGGTTTTGTGTGAAGATAGATAAGTTTTCATTTCTCTGGGATAAATGTGCCAGTGCAACTTCTGGGTAGTATGGTAGCTGCATGTTTCATTTTTAAAGAAATTGTCAAACTGTTTTCCACAATAGCTGTACCATTTTACATTCCCACCAGCAATGTATGAGTGACCCAGTTTCTCCTCATCTTCATCTTCACCAGCTTTGGTGGTTTCTTCTTTTTTTTCCCATTCTGATAGATGGATAGTAAAGTCTCATCATGGCTTTAACTTGCCTTTCCATGGCTAATGATGTTGAACATTCTTTCCTTGTGCTTATCTGCCAACCATATATCTTTTTTGGTGAAATGTCTGTCATGTCTTATGCTCATTTATTTAATTTGATTTTTTAAACTGTTAGTTTTGAGGGGTCTTTAAAAATTCTATATACTTGTCCTTTGCTGGATATATTTAACATATATAGTGTGCAAGTATTTTCGCTCGGTCTGTAGTTTTTTTTTTTTTTTTTAGCTTCTTTTTTTTTTTTGAGACAGAGTTCCACTCTTTTTGCCCAGGCGGGAGAGTGCAATGGCCCAATCTCGGCTCACTGCAACCTCTGCCTCCTGGGTTCAAGCGATTCTCCTGCCTCAGCCTCGCCAGTAGCTGGGATTACAGGCATGCACCACCATGCCCAGGTAATTTTGTATTTTTAGTAGAGACGGAGTTTCTCCATGTTGGCCAGGCTGGTCTCAAACTCCCGACCTCAGGTGATCTGCCCGCCTAGGCCTCCCAAACTGTTGGGATTACAGATGTGAGCCACCATGCCTGGCCTCTGTAGATTGTCTTTCTTTTTTTTTTTTTTTTTTTAGCTTCATTTAAAAAAATTAGCCAGGCATGGTGGTGCATGCCTGTAATCCCAGCTACTTAGAAGGGTGAGGCAGGAGAATCGCTTGAACCCGGGAGGCGGAGGTTGCAGTGAGCCAAGATAGCGCCACCGCACTCCAGCCTGGGCGACAGAGCAAGACTCTGTCTCAAACAACAACGACAACAACAAACTGAACGCCTTTAACAGCACCCAAGTTAGCTCTTGAATGCTTTGCTGCTTAGAAATTTCTTTCACCAGATACCCTAAATCATCTCTCTCAAGTTCAAAGTTCCACAAATCTCTAGAGCAGGGGCAAAAAGCCACCAGTCTTTTTGCTAAAACATAACAAGAGTCACCTTTGCTCCAGTTCCCAACAAGTTCCTCATCTCCATCTGAGACCGCCTCAGCCTGGATTTTATTGTTCGTATTGCTATCAGCATTTTGGGCAAAGCCATTCAACAAGTCCCTAGGAAGTCCCAAACTTTCCCACATTTTCCTGTCTTCTTCTGAGCCCTCCAAACTGTTCCAGTCTCTGCCTGTTACCGAGTTCTGAAGTTGCCTCCACATTTTTGGGTATCTTTTCAGCAGTTTACTGTATTAGTCCGTTTTCATGCTGCTGATAAAGATATATCTGAGACTGGACAATTTACATAGGAAAGAGGTTTAACTGGACTTAGAGTTCCACGTGGCTGGGATTACAGGCGTGAGCCACTGTGCCTGGGCTATAAAGTTAATTTCTTAAAAAGACCTTGGGGCCAGGCTCAGTGGCTCATGCCTATAATCCCAGAACTTTTGGAGGCCAAGGCGGGCAGGTCACCTGAGGTCAGTCAGGAGTTCGAGACCAGCCTGGCCAACATGGTGAAACCCCATCTCTTCTAAAAATACAAAAATTAGCTGGGCGTGGTGGGTGCCTGTAATCCCAGCTACTCAGGAGGTTGAGGCAGGAGAACTGCTTGAACCGGGGAGACGGGGGTTGCATGAGCTGAGACTGCACCATCACACTCCATCCTGGGCAACAAGAGCGAAACTCCATCTCAAAAAAAAAAAAAAAAAAAAGAAAAAGAAAAAGAAAAAGAAGAAGACCTTGGGCAAATAACTCTCACAGCAAACTTGATAACAAACATTTGAGCATTTGAGAGAGAGAGATCAGCCTGTCTGGACAGTGAGGAAAACAAGCCTCTTGCCATGTGGAAGTGGTAGGACTTCACCACTTGATGTCACTCTGATGCTTATGTCTCTGGAAGGTTCCAGCAAGACAAGTCTCTTCTTTGCTAAAAGATTGGCATTTTTAACTTTGAAACCTCAGGATAATGACTATGAAATTACATCAAATTTGTTGTACATGATTTGAAAGCAATTTTTATATGTAAATTTTTCTTCTTGGAAAAGATATTGATAATTTTCAGAAAAGTAAGAGACAAGGGCAAAAAGGCATTGTGGAATCTCAAAACTTTGATTTAGCACAAGACTTTGGTTTACCAGATGGGTGACCTTGCACAAGACTCCTAACCTCTCCAAGCCTCAGTGTCCTCACCTGTAAAATGAGGGGAAATACTGTAATGTCCACCTCACAGACTGGGAATAAATGAGTTCATTTCATGTACTAAACACCAACTCTGTGCCATGCTCTGCACCAGACTCTGAGAAAACTAAAATGAGGGAAGCACAGTTCCTGCGCTCAAGAAGCTCTGAGTCTAATCTTAGGGACAAATATCTAAGAAGTGAATATATAAGATAACGGTCAATAGACACTTTTTGGTCTCCGCCCTTCAGTGTAGTATGTTATCTGATATCCTCTGGTACCTTGATAAAAATTCTTCTTATGTAGTTTTTTCGTAAGGAAAAAATGAATTGTTGCTCTTAATATTTCAATTAAAAGAGACCTCTCCAACTCCAGTCTCTTCTCCATGCAAACCTGCTCCAGAGGAATGCTGTTGTTGAAAAGGAAATTGATGCAGCTAGAACGTTGTCAGTTGCAAGTAACAGACACACAACCCTAAGGGACATGAATGATGAAGTTGAATGCATGGCTCACAGAACTGAAATACCTGGGAGTGGGTTCAAACTCTAGGCATGGTTTGATTCAGAGGTTCACTTTGTCCCCAGGGTTTCTCTGAGCTCCACAATCCTTGGTGGGCCAGCTTCAAGCTGGCTTCTTTCCTGGTAACAAATGCCACAGCAGTGCTAGGACACACCCCTCAACTTCACATCAAGCTTCCAAGCAAAAAGCGTAGGATTCACTCTCCAGGACTCACTCTACCAAGATCGCATGTTCACCCAGAACCAATTATTATGGCCAAGGAGATGGATGCTCTAATTGGCTGAGCCTAAATCACGTGCTCTGCCCTCGGTGCTGGAAGGCAAGTCAGTCCTGGGCCACATCTGATGCCCATGCAGAACCCAGGAGTTGTGGAAAGGGATAAGAGGAAAGTTGGAGGCATCGACTGTTCTACCTCGGGAGTCTGAGATAGTCCCAAGTGTGATTCCTGGTCTGGAGAAGGGACAAGGGGGTGCAGGTGGGGCTCCTGGTCTGTTCTTCACATGCTTCCCTCCTCCTTTTTCTATACCAGCACCACCTTTAGAGAGAGAATTCAACTTCTTTCTTCCTAAGAAACATACCTGTAGAGGCAACCAGTGTGCTCACCCCTTTCTCTACCTGTGAGCATGGAAAGCCACAATTCTTCAGATAGAGACCACGGGCACCACCCCTCCTCAGCCCGTTCCCACTCTCACACACTTCACTCCTATGTCTTTCCTGCCTGGCATTTCCAAGTTGCAAATTCCTGCCCATTCTGCAGGACAGGAAATTCCTACCCTTGCTTCTTTCCTTGGTTCCCAACTCCACTCTCTTTCTTCCAGAATCGGGTAGAAATCTCTAGTCCCTGTAGTTCCCCTACCATTCTCTTCATTTGCACTGAGCTTATGCATTTATATTCTCTACTACGACTCCATGGAATCTGAGAAGGGAGGGAAGATAAACACACAGGGTAAGGGGGTCATCTTAAGCTGGAAGTCACTGACCCATGTTTTTCCACCAAAAATAAATCTCCTGCTGAATCCTCTGGTTAGCTTAAATAAGTTTATGTCAGGGATCTAGCAATTAGTGTTTTTACAGCCCCTGCCACATGAGGGATGCTTTCGAGGAGACGACCAGGTGGTGGAGGGACTGAAGCTGTGACTGGAGACAGGAGAATTTGCTGAGGATGTGTGGAGTGAGGAGAGGAGATAAGGAGAGAGTGGGGTTCACACGTAGCACTTACTGCTTGTGTGATTTGGGGTACATCACTTTCCCTCTATAAGCCTCAGCTTCCCTCTCTGTATTTCATCAGGCTTTTTACAATCACTTGGGTTACAAGCAACAGAAACTAATGCTAAGGAAGAAGTTGTGTTGAAGCAGCAAGTATATATGAAGACATCAGTGTGGCAGGGACGTTGGCAACCTCAAAAATGCAGCCCCACAGAAAAAACTTCACATTCACGAAAACACTTGTACACTGTGATGGCCACATGAAACACGTCTATTGGCCACCTTCAGCCTCCAGGCCTCCAGTCTGCAACATCCCTCTACAGGAAAGAGCCCAGGTTCCATGCCTGCTGCCAATGCCCTGTTTGACCAGGGGTATTCAAACTCCAGGCTAGATGCCCAATTCTGGACAATGGGGAAGGACCAAAGAGCAGGGCCTTAGGTGATAATGACTTGTCTGGTTCTTGCCCAAGTCTGCAGCCCCCAGCACTGGGCCCAGGACAGAGGCAGCCTCATGGGGTGCCCCAAATCAGGACCCTTTGCTTAAGGTAAGAGGTGACTCAGGGATATTTAAGTCAGCACATCCAAGACTATGCAGCTCATGGATGTCTGATCCCATAGATGGCACCAACTGGGTCATGAACTCCATTGGAAGGTGAGGGTAGGGAAGGAGGCAGGAACCCATCTTCTAAGTAGGCAGTTAGTCACCAGCTGAAATCTCACAACCTCCACAGCCTCTCCCTCAGCCCCAAAACCAGTAAGTGGCCACCATGCCCAGCAACTTCTCCATTTACAGCATTCCAGTGCATCACCACTACCTTCTCGCCACCGTGAACACTTAGCTCAGACCTTGCCTCCCTACCAGTGTGGTTGTCCATTAGCTGTGTGTGATTGCCAAAGGTAGACACTGTGTTCTGGTCGTTTCTCAGTCCCCAGCACTGGGCCTGGCCCACAGTAGATGCATGGTAAGTGCTTTGGGTTGCTGACTAACCATTAAAAACCATATTTACCCTTCTGGGAATAATCTTGACGTGGATCAGGAGACCTGGGCTCAACCACTGGCATCAGGCTGGCCCTCTCCTCTCTGGTCTCAGTTTACCTTTTTTTTTTTTTTTCCTTTTTGGACATAGAGTCTTGTTCTGTCGCTCAGGCTGTAGTGCAATGATGCAAACTCAGCTCACTGCAACCTCCGCCTGCTGGCTGTAATGTAGAGAATGGATGGGAGGGGCAAGAACCTTAACGGCCCCGCCTCAGCCTCCCGGGGAAGCTGGGATTACAGGTGCCCACCACCATGCCCAGCTAATTTTTGTATTTTTAGTAGAGACAGGGTTTCACCATGTTAGCCAGGCTGGTCTCAAACTCCTGACCTTAGGTGATCCACCTGCCTTGGCTTCCCAGAGTGCTGGGATTACAGGCGTGAGCCACCACACCCAGCCCAGTTTCCCCATCTCTATAGCAGGGAGAGGAGCTGATTTCTAAAGGACCTTCTGGTTCCTCTGACGTCCTCTGCGATCAGCGGCTCTGCTTTGTGACTCTGGAAATATAGCTGCAATTTTGGCTGCGGTTGAAAGGGGTACACCCACAGATGGGTAGAAATGGGGCTTCACACTCAGGAGATGCACTGGCACAGCCTTAGGCTCCCACATTGAGGGTGGCAGGCACTAGGGGGAGGTTAGGGAACCTGGAGTGATCAAGCAATATTAAGGTTGGGAGCACTTGTGAGCAGCAGAAACAGGAGACTGGAGTCGGACACCCAGCTGTGCATCTCCTCCAACCTACCACTAGGTGACGGAAGCTAGTCTCTTCATCGGAGCCAACCCCCTTAAGTTGAGCGAGCGATGAGGAGTGTCTTTGGATCAGGTTTTGAACCTGGAGGTACTAATAAAACAGGAGGCCACTTTCTAGGCCCTGAGATGATGTCACCATCATGAGGCAGGCAGAGGGGATGGGATCAGTATGGTAGCCCCCTTCCTTACAGCCCCCACCTGCAGTGCAAAAGGTGCTACCACTTCTAAGCCCGACTCCCCCCGACCCTCTGTGATCAGATTGAAGCAAGAAACCCAGACTAGACAAAAGCCATTTCAGAGTAAAGCTTTATGTCAAATTCTGTAAATGTGTATAGAGTGGCCTGTAGTCACCTGTGCTGGAGGCCTTGTCTGTGCAGATGCCTAGGCTCAGCACTTGCTGTAAATGGCCATGCTGCCCCGCTCCTGAAACTCTTCTTTGCTGACCCAGAGCTGTTGGAAGGCCTGCAGGGAGGCCAGGATGGAGCCGCCGGTCCACACGGAGGTCTTCCTCTCGGGAGCGGCAGCCACTGCAGGGCTGTCCCCCGGGCAGAGGAGGCTCAGCTCCCTCTGGAAGCGCTCAGGGAAGCCATCCAGCATGGTGCAGCCGCCACACAGCAGCACGTTGGCGGCCATCTCCTCCTTGAAGCCCGTGCCCTGGCAGCGGCCCAGGCAGGCGGCCGTGAGCTCCGGGAGGCCCGGCTGGGTGCTGCCCGCCAGGGAGGGCTGGAAGAGCATCTCAGAGCAGCGGAAGCGCTCCTGGCCGATGGTGATGAGTTTGCCGTCCGGGAGCTCGTAGTCCACGCGCAGCTCCTCCGGGACCAGGCCCAGCTCCTCCTCGGGCAGGAAGGCCGCGTAGCAGCACTTCTTCTTGATGTGCTCTATGATGTGCAGGTGGTCGTCCGTGAATGCGTGGCCCGCCTCGTTGAGCAGCTGCATCAGGTAGTTGGTGAGGTCACCCCCAGCGTAGTCGGCGCTGCTGGTCAGGCCCGGCAGCACGTCGCCCTCGGAGATGGGCACCACGTGCGAGACGCCGTGCCCGCTCTCCACCACCAGCCCCGAGGTCTTGCCGTAGGAGTAGATGGACAGCAACGACTGGGACGTCACGTGCATGGCGGGGATGCCGAAGGTCTCAAACATGAGCTCCGCGTACTTCTCCCGGTTGCTGCTGGGGCTGAGCGGAGGGTCGGAGACCAGCACAGCGTGCTCCTCGGGGAGGATCTTCATGGCCGTGCGGAAGATGTACTCCCAGATGTCCTGCACGCAGTCCCAGTCCACCACGATGCCGTGCTTCAGCGGGTTCACCAGCTTGAGAGGCGCCTCCGTGTTGAGCAGCTCATGGCCCACTAAGGTCCCCTTGCGGATGTCGCCAGCGTCGGCCGCCTCAGGGCAGCGTTTGCCCACGGTGGAGGAGATGAAGTAGGTGGGCCTCGGCTCTCCCGCGTAGCCGCACTTGCAGTATTGGGAGCCCAGGTCGATGATGATCGCCTTGATCTTGCGCAACTTCCTGGGCTTCATCTTGAGCTGAGTGGCTGCACCTGTGTCCTGGAGGCCGGCGTCAGGGCCGGGCCGTGTTCCTGCCTCTCCAGGGTCACCCTGAGCCGTGCCCAGGGGCATGGGGCTGTTCCTTGTCGCCATCTGCCTCTCTTGCTCCCCTTCTCACATCCACAGCCTAGAGCTCCCTGGGGAGAAATGAGATTCCCCACCTCCAGCAGTGCCATGACAACCACCCGGGATTGTGATGTCACTTGGGGCTGGTCCATTCAGGCAGCGGGGGAGGGCCTGGCTTTGGCCGGCTCTTGGTGTGTCACCCCCATCTCTCTAACTCAAGTTTGCTCCAGGACAGAGCAGGTGGCCGGCAGTTTTAGAAATCCAAGCACACTGGGGTCTCAGAGGTTTCTGCTCAGCCCCCTTGCATTTCCATGCCTAACCTGTTCACTACTGGACACCTTTCCTCTTCCGCTTCTTGGTGGAGAGGGCCTGTTTGAGCCCCTCCAGTAAGGGAGGCACTGTACCAGGTACTTCACTTGGGTTGTTCTGCAGGTAGGCAGAGCTGAGGAAATGAGGCTCAGAATTCTAAGGACTTGCCCAAGAGCAAACAGCAGTTGGGGTGTTTGTACCTTAACCCAAATTCATCAAACTCCAATGCACCAGGCCTCCTTAACGGCCCCAAGAGTTCTTTCCTCCCTTCATTCCACATTTACTGGAGTATGTAGTAGATCCCACCTAGTGCAGCCTGCCAGTGATAGATGATAAAAACCCAGGCCACCAGCAGTGCCCAGTCTAGACAAGAAAATGGAATGGGTGCCGATGGGTTTGCAGGAAAAAGTCTACTTGGAGAACTCATTTGAGACAGGCAGTCAGAAGGTGCTCCAGAGAGGAGGTGATGCTTAAGTTGAATCCTGGAAGAGGTGTAGGTATTTGTCAAGTAGTTAAGAGGAGGGGAAGACGTCCCAGGCAGAGAGCACAGCTTGAGCAAAGGCTCAGATGGAGGCACGGTGAAGAACTTCCCGCAGTGAAAGTGTTTGGAAAAACAGATGAAGCTAGAGAAGTCACAGAGCCCAATAGAAAGGGCATCAAATGCCAGGAGTAGGTTTAGACTAAATTGAGGAGAGCCAGGGAACCTATGAAGACTTAAAGCAGGGAATGATCAGATTTGCCCTCTAGAAAAGTGTTAGAAAGAGCCGGGTGTGGTGGCTCATGCCTGTAATCCCACCAGCACTTTGGGAGGCCGTGGTGGGTGGATCACGAGGTCAGGAGTTCAAGACCAGCCTAGCCAAGATGGTGAAACCCCATCTCTACTAAAAATACAAAAATTAGCCAGGCATGGTGGCGGGCGCCTGTAATCCCAGCTACTTGGGAGGCTGAGGCAGAGAATTGCTTGAACCCGGGAGGCAGAGGTTGCAGTGAGCTGAGATCGCACCACTGCACTCCAGCCTGGGAGACAGAGTGAGACTCCAGCTCGGAAAAAAAAAAAAAAAAAAGAAAGAAAAAAAAGAAAAGAAAAATGTTAAAAAGATCTGCATTTGGCTGTAATGTAGAGAATGGATGGGAGGGGCAAGACTAGAAGCTGAGACCCAAAAAGAGGCCATCGGAGAAATTCTGATAAGACTTGAAGGTGGCCTGACCTGGGGCTGTGAGAGTGTGGAAGAGAGGAAGAGCCTGGTTCTAGAGAAATTTAGAAAGTAGAGTAGAATCCAATCTGTTGTTTCCCCAACCATCCCTCACTTTAATCCAAGCTCTTACTCTGACATTTGAGGCCTTCCCTCATGGGCTCCTGTGATGTGGGATGTGAGGCAGAGGGAAGGATGAATCGCTTACCTGTACCCGAGCAAAGAAAGACGGCTTGTCATCCAGAAAGGACAAATTCACTAGAGTGCCAGAGGGACCTGCAACTGAAGCTGCCCCTTCCCACTCCGAAAATCAAAAAGGCAGATTAGGGTTTTGGTGGTGAAAAGTCAAGAGAAAAAGGAGAAGAGCGGCAGCTGAGCCTGAGGAAGTTTTCTGGGAGAATTAAGATGAGCAGAGGTGCCTGAGGAATTGATTAGGCAACATGCATGGGGGAAAAAGAGTTAAGAAATACTGCCATGGAGCGTGTAAGAATGCTAATGAGGAACGCGTGGGGATTTTTGTTTGCTGAATTTTGTTTGTTTGTTTGTTTGTTTGTTTTTGAGACAGAGTTTCGCTCTTTCGCCCAGGCTGGAGCGCAGTGGCACGATCTCGGCTCATTGCAACCTCCGCCTTCTGGGTTCAAGCGATTCTCCTGCCTCAGCCTCCCGAGTAGCTGGGATTACAGGTGCCTGCCACCACGCCTGGCTAATTTTTGTATTTTTAGTAGAGACAGGGTTTCACCATGTTGGCCAGGCTGGTATTGAACACCTGATCTCGTGATCCACCTGCCTCGACCTCCCAAAGTGCTGGGATTACAGGTGTGAGCCACCATGCCCAGCTCACTGAATTGTTTCTTGGAACATGGCAGCATTCAACTATATTATTTGGGTAACAACTTTCTGAGGGTTGCAATTATGAACATCATGACCCAGAAATGCCCTGTGGTGGGATCATGAAATCACAGAAGCTGAGGACTGGACCCTTTAGTTCCCTCTAGAACATCCCATCCAGTTGTCTGACACGGACAGCTCACCCCATTTTGGCCAGCCATGAGTGATAAACGTTTTGTCACACTGGATTGTCATCTGTACCTCTCTGAAGCCATTAATTGGTCTTGGGTCTACTCTTGAAGTTCGACAGGGCAAGTGAATTCTTCCATAACAACTCTTAGGCTATTTAAAGGCAGTGCTCATGGACTGCTGGAGCCTACTTTTTGTCCATTCCTTACGGAAAGGCAGTAAAGAGCAGAGGGAAGACTGAGGAACTGGAATCTGAAGACCTGGGTTCAAACATAGATTTGTTATTTATAATCTGTATGACTTTGTGTAAACTACTTGAAATGTTGTTTGAATGTGATTACCATTTTGCTGGGTTCCCTCGTCAACTTGAACCCTACCCACAGCCTCCAGGTCTCTGCCTTGAGCTGCTAAGTGGATGATGGTGCCCCCCTCCCCCACACACACACGTTTGGGGCCTGCTGACTTAGAGATGCCCAAAGGCCACCAGGCTGTGGGACACTGTGCTGGAGCACATGGAAAGGGAAGCATCCGGATCCACATTTGCATGCTCAGTAGCATATCTCCCCCTGAAGACGGCTCCTCTCCCTTCCACCTCGGGGAAATGGACACAGTCTTGGGACCTGGGTGTCCACACTGGGATCTGAGCTGTGAGAAAGCAGCTCAAAGTGCCTGTTTGGCGAGGATCTTCTTTGTTGGGAGCTCCTGACTCAGGGGTTCTCCAGCATATTCAAGAGTTGGAAAGGCTGTGGTGGGCTCCAGTAATTTTTAAGAAAAACTCCAGGTGATTCATGAGAAGAAACACCATGCTGGATTGTCTTTTTTTCCCTCCCATAGCTGCTAAAATTCCAGAGGCCAGCCCACCTCTCTTCCAAAGGTCAGGTGTGGGCAGTGTCCCAAAAATTGAAGCCAGGAGCCAGGATGCACCTCGGTGAGAAGTGTGTTCTTTAATCTCACCTTTCCATGTTCTCTCCCTCCACTATAGAAGAAGATCCCAGGGTTGCGTTTGAAAAGGGGTCATCCCATGGTTTTTTTTGGTCTTGAGCCAGAGGACTAAAAGTAGGTGCGATCCCATTAGAAAATGTGGCCCAACGTATTTTGAGCAATATAGGGTGCCTCTGCCTAGAGGGGCCTCACTAGGGACCCCAGAGAGCCCACACAGACCTTAGCTGGTGACAATTATGGGGGGTTGTGTGCTAGGCAGTGGAGGTTTGGGGCACGGTGTCAACAGTCTCTACATTCTTCCATTATTACCGCTAACCATGTGATGACCCATAGAGGGAGAGAAGAGGCACAGAGGGTAAGAGGAAGCTTAGGGGAAACAGGGTTTTTATTAGGAGCACCCAACATGTGCAACTCAGAGGTGAAGTAAAGGAGGGCAAGTGTTTCATTGGCTTTTGCTCAGAGAATGTGAGGGAAATCCCTATGCTCAAGGACCTTACAGACTAGATAGAGTAACTGCCTTACACTAAAGCATCACCTCTTCCACACACAAATGCAGAAAGGGCGATGACAGATGATAGAGGGGCAAGCCTGGGCAGCCCAGGAAGAGCAAATGAGTCAGAGCATGTCAGGCTTGGAGTGTATTAGCAAAGAAGGAGGCACTGAACAGGTGAAAGGGTCCTCCAAAGGTGTCCACATCTTAATCCCTGGGGCCTCTGACTATATTAACTTTCATGCCAAAAGGGATTCTGTGGATGTGATTAAATGAAGGAATCTGAGATGGGGAGAGTATCCTGTATGGCCTGGGTGGGGCCAATGTAATCACAAGGGTCTTCATATGGGGGATACAGGAGGGTCAAAGGCAGAGAAACAGATGTGACAATGATAGCTGTAGTCAGAGAGTCCCTCTTCCAAGATGGAGGAAGGGACTATGAGCCAGGGAACACAGGTGGCCTCTAGGAGCTGCAGAAGGCAAGAGGAAGTATTGTCTCCTACACCTCCAGAAGGAATACAGCCCTGAAAGAACCTTAATTGTAGCCCACTAAGAAGAATTACGAACTTCTGACCTCCAAAATAGTAAGATAATAACTGTGAGTTGCTTTAAGCCACTAAATCCATGGTAATTTGTTACAGCAGAAACAGGAAGCTAATACAGGCTCTTCTAGGAGTCCAGGTTAGTGAAAAGGCACCAAGCAGCTATAGATTTCTCAAAATTCAAGTAGGGTTTGGGAAGAAAAAAATGGAGGGTTTTAAATTACATATGCCTTTGGTTACCATACACAGCACTTTTGAAATAAAGTCAAACAATCTGAGTTGCCCATGCAAATCCCTGAACAGCAGAGGCAATTAAACTGTTTTTCAGGCAGCCAGGCATCGAAAGTACTTTCCTATTTTTCCTTTAAAATTCCATGCCATTTATCTCATCCACTAATCAATGAAGCAAGAAACTGAGATTTTTGTCCTTGGGATGACACCTTGCTGCCCCCATCAGATAGTCACAAATCTCATGAGACTGGACTTAGTCCCTTTCTTCTCTCATACCCAACAAGGAACTGAGGTCAGCCCTCATAGCCTCTCTAAAGGAGAAAGCCCATTATTGTAGTGACTGCCTCTTTATGAAGGGCTGCAATCAGGTTCAAGGTGTGGCATAACACAAGGTTGGATTCTGCCCTGAGCGTGTCAGGCATCCACACCAGTGTGTCCAACTTCAGAAATGGCATGCAAGATGGTGGCCAAGCAGCCTAAGAGATGCGCGCTAGGTCCCATCAAGCTGTGTCCCAGCACATCCTGGGGAGGAAGCCACAGTCGGGAGAGCTTGTTTACTCCCGGTTGGATATCCTTGGGTGAGCTATGCACCTACGAGCCTCAGTGTTGTCAGTGGGATTTTGTAGGGTCTAATTTCACTGTCTAGCCAATGACCCTGATGAAGGCACAGTAAGTGTACACATGTATATCCAAAAATAATTCCCCTTAAGGTTGTTCTAAGTGTCACCCTTAGTGCCCTTCACATAGTCACCATAGCAGCAAAGGATCCCGCTAACATCTAAATCAGATGGCGTCAGTGCTCTGCGCCAAATCCTCTGGTGCTTTCTGACCTTACCCACGATCCTCGCATTGGCCTATGAGGCCTACCGTGAGCTGCTCGCCTTCTCCCACCCCATCTCATCTACTTTTCGTTACTCCTTCCATGCCAGCCACACTTTTCTTCCTGCTCCTCCTCTAACTCGAGAGGTCGGCAAACTTTTTAAGGGCCAGTCAGTATTTACTTTCTTTCAGCTTTTTGGGCAATACAGTCTTCAATGCCATGACTCAGCTCTACTGTTGTACTACAAAGGCAGTCATGGACAATACGTACCTGAATGAGCACGGCTGTATTCCTATCCAACAAGCCGGGGACTGGATTGGACTGCAGCCTGCTGACCCCTGATCTAACTCTTCAGTCACACATCTGCCTCCAGTCCTCTGCACCTGCTGCTCCCCTGACATACACGTGGCTCCCTCCCTCACCTCCTGCAGGTCTTCATTCAAATGTCACGCTCTCAGGAAGCCCTGCCCAGGCCACACTAGCACTGCCACCCTGCTTTTGCTCTTAAGGCTCATTTTGGTTATTGTCGGTCACCCCCACCCCCCACCAACTAGAATAAGATATTTTGTCTGTTTTTTTCACCAACGAATTCCCAGCTGCCTTGTATATAGCAGATACTCAAGAAATATTAATTAATTGAATAAATCAGTCTTGTTACAAAATTTAGGAAAAGGGGAGCCATTTCAAAAACAATATCCCAAATGTACCCTAACACAGAATAAGGGTTTGCAATATCTAGAAAGCCCAGGTCACCAGATTACATCATAATTAGTGATGTCATTGTTGGGAAAATTCTCAGGGTATCCTCTGATGTAGGCCTTTCAGGCCTTGAATCCAGTGGAATTGAGAACTTTCTAAGAGTGGTGCGGCCCTTGACAACATGTGGGCTCCACCTGCAGCAATCATGGGGGATGGGCCCACCAAGAAGGTGGGTAACCAGGCCCCCCTGCAGACACAGACCCTCCAGACTGCATCTTTAAGGGATGGCCCGGCGAAGCGGGCCATGTGGGTCCGCCATAGGAGTTCAGAGCCACAAGAACCTACTGAATCAAAGGCAGCCAAGGAGAGGCCCAAGCAGGAGGTGACCAAAGCAGTGGTCGTGGACCTGGGCACTGGCTACTGTAAATGTGGCTTTGCCGGCCTGCCAAGACCCACCCACAAGATCTCAACAACGGTGGGCAAGCCCTACATGGAGACCGCCAAGACTGGGGATAATCGCAAGGAGACATTCGTGGGGCGGGAACTCAACAACACAAACGTTCATCTCAAGCTGGTTAACCCTCTGCGACATGGCATCATCGTGGACTGGGATACAGTGCAGGATATCTGGGAATATCTCTTCCGACAAGAGATGAAGATCGCCCCAGAGGAGCATGCGGTCTTGGTTTCAGACCCGCCCTTGAGCCCACACACCAACAGAGAGAAATATGCTGAAATGCTCTTTGAAGCCTTCAACACCCCTGCGATGCACATCGCCTACCAGTCACGCCTGTCCATGTACTCCTATGGAAGGACCTCCGGCCTGGTGGTGGAGGTGGGCCATGGCGTGTCCTACGTGGTCCCCATCTACGAGGGTTATCCTTTGCCCAGCATCACCGGAAGGCTGGACTACGCGGGCTCTGACCTGACAGCCTACCTGCTGGGCCTGCTGAACGGTGCAGGGAACGAATTCACCCAGGACCAGTTGGGCATCGTGGAGGACATCAAGAAGAAATGCTGCTTTGTGGCCCTGGATCCCACTGAGGAGAAGAAAGTCCCTCTCAGTGAGCATACGATCCGCTACGTGCTGCCGGATGGGAAGGAGATTCAGCTGTCTCAGGAACGGTTCCTCTGCTCGGAGATGTTTTTCAAGCCATCTCTCATCAAGTCCATGCAGCTGGGCCTCCACACCCAGACCGTGTCCTGCCTTAACAAGTGTGACATCGCCCTCAAACGGGACCTCATGGGGAACATCCTGCTCTGCGGGGGCAGCACAATGCTCAGTGGCTTCCCTAACCGTCTGCAGAAGGAGCTAAGCAGCATGTGTCCCAATGACACCCCGCAGGTAAACGTGCTGCCTGAGAGAGACAGTGCCGTGTGGACCGGTGGCTCCATCCTGGCCTCACTTCAGGGTTTCCAACCACTGTGGGTCCACCGCTTTGAGTACGAGGAACACGGGCCTTTCTTCCTCTACAGGAGGTGCTTCTGAATGGCAATGAGGATGGCCACTGCACTGGCAGTGCGTACCCTTGGCGGGGTGAGCGTACTCCTACACACAGGGGGTAGAGCCGGCGCTTATTCCTGTAGCATTAAACACCCCTCATATGCCCCTCCACAGTGTGTTTCTCTACTTCCTGACTTCATAAGAACAACTTCACACACACAGCATCTGCCTTAAAATATACATTTCCCAAAACAAAAGTAGGAGTAGGGAGAAGATTAACAAAAAAGGACATGCATTGTATGTGGATTGCTTAAACATTCACTTGCTCTAAAATTATGCTTCCCCTTATTTTGTGCATTCCCCACTTTAGGAACTACTTTATGGTTAAACTCTGCTTGGAAGGGGGAGTGCAATGAAGATTAGAGGGTAAATGCTGTAGGGGCATGTAAGCAGTTCCCTTTCCATACATGCCAATAGGACGTATGCTGTAACAGTGCAATCTCCCACAAAGCATCAGTGTCCATTTCACACTTCATCAGCAACCCTGAGGGACTGGAAAGAGCTGGCAAAGCTGTCTGAGCCCTGCTTTAACAGAGTTTCTTTTAGTTCCAACAGTCATTTATGTCTCAGTACCAGTTCTTCCTAAGCCATCATGGCAACTGGCTGCTGAAGCCTAGCATATTACAAGCAAGGAATATGTATGTGCCTCAAAGGGCAACTCTTCAGAGAACAAGTGCTATACAGATTTCCCTTGTTAAAAACCGAAGTAAGATTGATCTTGGGTTATCAGCAGAGGTTAGGGATTGAAGCCACAGTTATTCTCTAGACACTTCAAGTAGTAGCTGCCCATCTCCCAGTAGACCGGATTCTCCATCAGCCTATAACACACACAGTTGGAGTCTGGGGTGTGCTGAGGATAGAGGCTGCTGGTTCTGGGGCTGATGGTATGGGTCTGTGGGAGGTTGCCCTATGTGGGTCATTCTAACCCAACTGGGGAGCCCAAAGGTACACAGAGACTCTCAGTAGCCAGGGAAGCCCTTCCAGGGCTCAGCGAGCTCTATGGTGTTCCTGCAAGGGGAGTTTGCAATATGAGCACTTTAAATTAGAGATTCTTTAGAACAGCCTCCAATACATTCTCTGTCTTGTCTTTAAAGTTCACAATCTGAACACTAGTTGGTGCACAAAACAGAGGATGGAACATGGACTCTGGACTCTGGTTTGAAACACTATTTTGCTACCACCTAACTGAGTTTGTTTGCTTGCCTGCAAAACTGAGTATAAATGCCTACCTCACACAGCTGATTTAAAAACAGCGAAAAATATCTGAATACCAGTATCTAGACTCCTGGGGGTCCTCACAATAGCTAGCTAGTATCTTTAGGTTTCTACCTCTTATGCAGAAGGCCAAAAGTCTCTCACTATAGTCCTTAGCCACACAGGCACTCAAAGGCAGGCATTCTGCATTTAGAGGAGAGCTGGCAGCCTCCACCATCTCCAGGGAGAAGCCCTCCAGAGCCGCCCTCACAGGTTCCAGGCTTGCCTAGACAGTCTTGAAAGGCCTAAAGTGCCTGACCCTGGATCCAGGTCTGGTGAATAAGAGTATCTGGCTGGCACCAGCAGACAGAGAGCCACAGAGGGGCATGTGAGGTTCCCATAGTTCAGCACGGATGACTGAGCCTTATGCTGGACTGTCAAGGAATCAGGAGTTGGGGACACTGACCTGAGAGGGACATCTTTACCTCAGTTTCTGCCCAAACCACTCTAGTGTCAACCCATGATCATTCACCGATGCGCAAGTTGAAGTTTGGTTAGTTCTTAACCTTCGGACCTCTTTGGCAGGGTGGTAAACCTATAAACCTCTTCTTAGAATAATGTTGTTAAATGCATAAAATAAAATGTATGATTACAGAGGAAATTTATCATACAGAAATATGCTCTATCTACCGATCCCTTAGGGGTATATGAACCCCACGTCAAAGATCCCTAAAAAGGCAAGGGTCTTAATGAAGAGGAGGATTGGGAGGTGGTTCTGGAGGATGGGCATCTCCAGGCCTTCCTAGGCCTCAATGTTCATTTTTAAATGAAAAATGCCAATTGAAGGCTGAGCAATTGTGCAGTCTTTTTCAAAGCACTTTATGAATTTTCTCACTTGATCCTCACAAGTATGCCCTAGTAGAAAAAGAGAATCTCCTCATAAAAAAGCAATAGTTTTACTATTTGGAACTTATCTTAACACAGTAGTTCTCAAGTGGGGGGCAACTTTGGCCTGTAGGGGACATTTAACAACATCTAAAGATTTTTGTGGTTGTCATAACGGGGTTGGGAGTGTGTACTACTGGCCTCTAGGGGTTAGAGACCAGGAAAGTTGTTAAACATCTTACAATGTGCAGGGAAGCACCTCCCAACACCCAAAGAAAGAATGACATGAACCAAAATGACAACAGTGCCATTCAGAAACTCTGCTTAGCTTGATGGGCACACACAAGACTGAAGGAAAGCAAGGCTCAGTGGGATTAAGTGACTTTGTCCAACACTGCTAAGATGGTTGGACACATGGCCCAAAGCCTTGTTCTTTCCTTTGTATCAACCCAACAACTGTTGTTCTTAAAGGTCCTGGGACTTTAGAGCCAATAAGAATAGTGGTGGAGCAGCCCACTGCAGGCATGGGCAAGGGCTCAGGGAGCACAGAGAACACAGAAACACGAGAATCCAACGCAGGCCTTCAGCACTGCCAAATGTTACTAAATTAGCCTTGTCTTATCTCCAGCCTCGTGAATATGTACGGCTACCTAGCTCCTAAGATGTTTATTTGCACCCAGTTACTAATAAATACGACAAACAAGAAAGAACAGCCAAAGACTCCCCAGGGCTTGTTCAGGCGATGCTTCTAGAGAATATGGGAGTACAATAATCAGCACGAGAGGAAGAACAAACCTAATTTTGCTTCTCAAATTTGCAGTCACTTTAAGTTACTAAGCTTCATCAGTTTTACTTATTTTTAAAAACACCCTCTTCAGTTATTGCTATGACAAATCTCTCAAATGTGTATGTATATATACATGCATATATAATTAAATTAAAAATATGCAGCAGGGCTAAGAAATTGCATCAAGCTACATCCACAAAGGCATATAAAAATTGTTCCTGCTAAGTTTTTTTTTTTTTTTTTTTTTTGAGACAGAGTCTCGTTCTTGTCCAGCCTGGAGTACAGTGGCACGATCTTGGCTCACTGCAACCTCCACCTTCCCAGGTTCCAGTGATTCTCCTGCCTCAGCCTCCCAAGTAGCTGGGATCACAGGTGCCCGCCACCACACCTGCCTAATTTTTTTTTGTATTTTTAGTAGAGATGGGATTTCACCATGTTGGCTAGGCTGGTCTCAAACCCCTCAGCCTCCCAAAGTGCTGGGATTACAGGTGTGATCCACCACACCCGGCCTCAGTTTTTTAAAAAGCATACATTTAAAATGGACTTTGACTGAAGAAGACAGTCTTCTGCAAGTTCCCTCTTGAAGTTTAGAGCATCTGAGCAAAGCTATCTGACTCAATGGAACCAAGAAAAGCGAAGGTTTTAGCTTATTGCAGCATGAACTTGCTTTGGGACAGGATCCAAATTTATGTACCCTTCTAAAACTTGACAGAGTCTTTCCCCCAAATTAAGCATTCATCACTCAGAGGAGTTTTCTCCTTTTCTCATGCACTCAATTTTCCCCCATGAATTCTTCTTGGCTTTGCCTCAATTTGGAAGGTCTCCTCCTGCCTGCTTCTTCTAAAAATGAACAAAATCCAATCCTGCTCAGATGAGAGAAACAGTAATTGATAGTAATTTGCATTCAAACAAATAATTTCTTGCTGCTTCAATACATTATTTAAGGAAACTGAATGTCCAGGAAAATTCACACCATTATCAATAAACACATTTACTTCTATTTCCAGTCTATCAGCATAGGTCCCTTTACAATTATCCAAAGCAAGAGCACTACAATATATTTCAATATAAGTTACCATGCTTATTTGCCCATGCCAAAGAGTGATTACAAAGTACTTGCAGCCTTTCAATATTGGGCACTTAATTACAGCAAATCCATATTAGAGTCAAAAAGTAGATTTCTCCAAAGCAAAGTATATCTTCTTCCTCTTCTTTCTAAAAACTCCTATTATTTTGTGAAAATGTTCAAACATACAGAAAAGTTGAATTTTACAGTGAATACTCCTAGATTGATTCTATAGTTAACATCTTGCTATACTGGGAAAGGCTTCTTAAATTACAATTTTGGCTATATCACTTCTTTAAGGATCAAAAGCAGCATTTCCCGTTAGTTTATGTACAGTGCTGTAGTTTAGGCATTTGTTTCCCTAAACCTCATGTTGAAATGTGATCACCAAGGTTGGAAGTGGGGCCCAGCGGTAAGTGTTTTGGTCACAGGGGCAGATCCTACGTGAATCGCTTGGTGTATTCCTCATGGTAATGAGCCAGTTTTCGCTCTATTAGTTCCTTTGAAAGCTGGTTGTTGTTATAGAGACACAAATGGACTAAGATATACAGTAAGAAAGGTCTGGTTCTGATATTTAAAACATGGAAGAATTTTTAATCAGAATGAAGTGGGCGTTTTCTAGACTCACCATGAAAACAAAATATTCTCATTTTGAGACAGTATTTTTTGGTGAGGGGGTGGAGAATTGAATAAAGAGAAGTCAGTAAAGTACCATAACGAAAAATAAATGAAGTGGCCTAGACACTAACGCAAACATCTGAGTTAAAGAAACAGTATTTGGAGAACAGACTAATTCACAACCATGCATGCCATACAATGCACACTGATCACTCACACCAAATGTGCATGATACTGTTTGGAAATTCTAATCTGTTCCAGCTCTAACATTGCTAACTCTCTAGCAGAAAATACACAGGCAGTAAAACAGTCCCTACAGACATTGTAATCATAGGAGGCTCAGCCCAGTTATAAATGAAAGCACATGACCTGGTAAGATGTTACAAAATAACAGCTGTCAGCAAAGGAGGGCTTATAATTTCAAAGGATACTTTTTATTCTGCCTTAGTTTAAGGTGACAAGAAGCCACATAAGTGATTACATTTGACCAAATGCAGCACTCATAGCCATTGTAATCTTCTCCGCCAATAAAGTAAGACAATTTAGAAACATTATTTTACTTGTCTTCATACTTTGGAGGTAGAAACCATGAAACATTAATCTCATTACCATAATTATGCTCTCAAACAGCCCAAGTGAAAGAACAATCATTCTCACAAAATGATGCCATAATGGTTAAAGCTTAATGTCTTGCTAATGATTAAGATGTATACACAAAATAAAATAAATAGAATTGCGTGTTGTCTGCTGAAGTTCTTGGCAATGCTAAGGTAAGTTATCATTTTATTCTTTCCAGTTCTCAATAGCCAGGCCTCAAAGAGCAAGGGGTGGTAGGACAACCGGAATGAGTGGAAATGGTCTTCTCTGTCGGATCCCTTCTAACTGCAGTCACTCAGTCTAGCAGGCTCAGCTTCCACTGGGTTCTTTTGTTGATCTTTGGTGGTATAAAAAGCTCAGCATCTAAAAGTAAGAAAGGAAGGGAAATTGTGACAAACATACTCTTGTTGGAGGGCGCTGAGGCAGTAACTCTAAACTAAACAAACTAGGCAGGTGGGGTTTGCAGCAATAAGACCATCAGAGCCCAGAGTTCATGTGTCTGCTACCCCTGCAACCTCCAGGTCAGAGCAAACACAGCCTGGAGGCCCTGCCCTGAGAGGAGGGACTGCATTTCAACCTCAGGCATGCTCACCCAGTGATGCAAGTGGAAGAATGTTCTGTATTTCAAACTGGTGGGAGGGGTGGTGGCAGCAGGTACATGGCTGTATACATTTTTTAAACTCATCAAATTATACACCTGAAATCTCTGCATTTCACTATATGTAAAGTCTATCTCAATTTTTAAGGAATAGCAAAATGTGGTAGCACATATTCAGTAAGTGAAGTTAATGGACAGGAACTACTTTATGATGAAACTTCAACAAACATGTTGATCAATAAAGATGCCCTTGCTTAAAAAAAAGTAAATGGAGAGAAAGGGTTAGGAAAAGATTCTGTCATTGTAACCTAAAACTCCCAGGCACTCTGTCACTTAGATTTGTTAAGTTTCTTTTCTAACCAGGAATCATATACTGCAAGCAGAGATATGAGAAAATATGTATATATAAGGATTTTCTTTTTCAGCATTATTTACGATAAACTTCCAGCAGTAAATCTGTACACATGAGCCATGCAGGCATGAAAAATTACAGTTGATCCCTGAATGTAGGGTTATGGGTGCAGATCCCCACTGCACAGTCAAAAATCTGTATATACCTTTTTTTTTTTTTCTTTTTTTGAGACAGGGTCTCGTTCTGTTGCCCAGGTTGGAGTGCAGTGGCACGATCATGGCTCACTGCAGCCTCGACCCCCCGGGTTCAAGTGATTCTCCTGCCTCAGCCTCCCAAGTAGCTGGGACTACAAGTGTGAACCACCATACCTGGCTAATTTTTGTAGAGATGAGGTTTCGCCACGCTGCCCAGGCTACTCTCAAAACTCCTAGTCTCGTTCTACTCACCTCAACCTCCCAAAGTGCTGGGATTACAGGTGTGAGCCACCACACCTGGCTCCATGTTTAACTTCTGCATCTCCAAAACTCAAGTACCAATAGCTTACTGTTGTCCGGTAGCATATTGGCAGCATAAAAAGTCAGTTAACAAAGGTTTTGTATGTTATATGTATTATATACTACATTCCTACAATAAAGTAAGCTAGAGAAAAGAAAATATTAAGAAAATCATAAAGAAAACAATATTTACTATTCATTAAGTGGAAGTGGATCATCATAAAGGTCTTCTTCTTTGTCATCTTCACGTTGAATAGGCTGAAGTGGAGGAGGAAGTGGAGGGGTTGGTCTTGCTGTCTCAGGGGTGGTAGAGATGAAACAGGTAGGGGAGGTTAAAGAGGAGGCAAGAGAGGTGGGCACACTCAGTGTCACTAACTTTACAGAAATACACCGTAATTTCTGATGTTTTTGCTTTTTCATTTCTCTAAGGTACCAATCCTTCCACAGTTACTTTTAGTTTCAGTGCCCATAACATAGAATCGTCCATGTTGTAAAAGAAGCCAAAGGCAGTCTTGAATAACTGGAACCTTTGGAACAAATGTCAATTTATTTTCTGGCACTGCTTCTTTTATGTCATCTTCCTCATTGTCTGGCACTGGTTTGGCAGCACTCATCTCCATCAAGTCATCTTCTGTTAATTCCTCTGGTGTGATGTCTATCACCTCTTGAATTTCTCAAAGATCCCTATCTTGAAATCCTTCATGCACCTTTTTTTTTTTTTTGCCAGATCCACAATCTCTTTCATGATTTCCTTGATTGGCTGTCGTAAAGCCTGTGAAGTCATGCACATCTGGACACAGTTTTCTCTAGCAGGAATTTATTGTCTTGGGCTTGATGGCTTTCACAGCTTTTTCTATAACAATGATAGCATCATTGATGGTGTAATTCTTCCAGACTTTCATGTTCTGTCAAGGTTCTTTTCCATACATTTGACAATCCTTTCCATAGAGTACTGTTTGTAATGAGCCTTAAAGGTCCTTATGACCCCCTGATCTAGAGGCTGAATTAGAGATGTGTGTTTGGGGGCAAGTAGATCACTTCAGCGTCTTCGGTGTTGAACTCATGGGGTTTGGGGTGGCCTCAGGCATTCTCCAGTATCAAAGGAACTTTAAAAGGCAGTCCCCTTACTGGCAAGATACTACCTAACTTCAGGGACAAATCGACAACGGAACCAATCCAGAAAAAGTGTTCTCCTTGTCCAAGCCTTCTTGTTGTATGGTACAACCAAAAGCCTGGCAGCTGGTGTTAATCTTTTCCCTTCCAGGCTAAGGGGTTAGCAGCTTTATAGATAAGGGCCATCCTTACCATAAACCTGACTGCCTTTGCTGCTGCCTCTTGGATGGCAGGAGCTGCTTTTCCTGTTATCCTGACATTTACAAAGCCAAACCTCTTTCTAAAATTATCAAACCATCCTTTGCTGGCAT
Organism: Symphalangus syndactylus; assembly: GCF_028878055.3. NCBI lineage: Eukaryota > Metazoa > Chordata > Mammalia > Primates > Hylobatidae > Symphalangus > Symphalangus syndactylus. The sequence continues at coordinate 36,120,010 of NC_072425.2, read as the reverse complement.
TAAATTCTCCAGCTTTGATCCTTCATCTTTTTACTTTAAGTTCTCATAAAATGACTGTGCTTTTTCTCAAATCATATTAGTTGTATACGTATGCCTTTCTCCTAGCAATCCTGCACCCACATAAAACCTGCATCTTCAATACAAGATAAAAAGATATTTTGCAAAAAGCAGAAGGTTTTCATGCCTGCTGGCATAGCTGCAGTGACAGCTTCATAAATTTCCTTTTCTTTTATAATCGTCCTTGCACTGGGTTCATTTATCTTGAAGTGGCGGGCAACCACAGCTACAGAGCTCAATCTATAGTACATATGGAGCAAGTCAACTTTTTCTTGTAATGTCATGACTTTTCTCTGCTTCCTGGGAGCATCACTTGTGGTACTTCCTATAGGTCTCATGGTGTTATTTAAGGTTTACAATATTACATTAAACATGATAAAAAATACATGAGAACGCAAGAGATCACTTTTCGCTGCCATATGCAATTAATGGAGACTGTCATGTGCTGCTCATGTGGAGATGATTAGTGGCATGTGGCATTTTAAGCAGATATTGGTAACACTTGAGCTCACCTACCACAATAGCAACAGGAGATAGCTACAAAATTATTACAGCAGTGCAGTATGTACTACAGTTAATTTTATGCAGTTATGATTTAATACTACATCTTTATGTTTGTTTACATTTCTCTCCACTAAATGGTGCCATAAAGATACAAGAATATCAATACTGGAAAAGGGCTACTTAAATAAATTCACTGTCAGCAAGGTCCATAATTTCATAAATACCAATTAAAGTTGGAATGACTTTATCTTTAAAAAACTAGTTATGAAAATAATGTGCTCTATCTCATTTTTTTAAATTAGGCATAACTACAACTATATTTGAGTCTAGACTTAACTTGAAATAAACACAAAGTACAGACTTTTGGGCAAGAAAGTAATTATTCTGACAAATTATATGACAGCAGGACATGACATATTTCATATTTCCATATTTGAATTTCACAGCACACAAAAAAAGTAATTTTTATAAAAATACCCTGAGGGCTTTTCAATTTTTCTAAGGACTTCTCTCAATCCTTTGATAGTCAAAATCATTTGAAGCACTTATTTTGTCATCACTTGCAACAAGTCCAACCCAGCTGTGATTCAAGTACTTTTCCAATATCATTTTTATCTATTTTATGTAATACTAAATTTTTGCAAGACTTGCAGTTGTTCTGCATGATACTGTATTGCACCAAAGCAGGAAACAATCAGAGATGACCCATCAAGTCATTGATTTCACTTGTGGGGATGTGCCAATATACTTAACTATTGTTAGCTGGGGAGGGGCAGCTGAGTAATATTTGAGTGGGACTAATTTTGTGATTAGTTCATCAGTGGCAATTTTTGAATTATAGGAACTTCCCTTTTCCTATACAACCTTGAAACCACAAGGGTAATGATAATAAACACTCAGATAATGAGGGGCTCTCAAATATTACAGAGTGTCTTTAAGGCTCAGCTGGAAAACAAGAAAGTGCTCTTTGAAGTGGGAAAGCCATCTAGAATACCCCAGGGAATGGTGGGACTGACCTGACCTGAAGGTCAGCATCAGGCCAGCAACGAGGAACATAGGAGGTGGAAATCACAACGGATTGGACTACAGCACAAAATAAACAATGACCAAATGGCCTCAGGTCTAATATAAGTTTCTAGCATCTGAGAAATAAGTGGGCTGGGCACAAGGGCACAAGCCTGCAATCCCAGCACTTTGGGAGGCTAAGGCAGGAGGCTCACTTGAGACCAGGAGTCTAAAACCACCCTGGGCAACATATTAAGACCCCCATCTGTTTTTTTTTTTTAATAAAAAAATTTACGAAGAAAAAGGAATAAGTGGATATGTCGAAACTGATATCAAAAGTACCTTGCCATTCTCCAGACAGAAAAGGAGCTAGGAATACAGGAGTTACTGTCTGGATGTATGAGTTTAGCTGGGATGGAAGGTAGCTGTTCTTTCCTGGTAGCAACACAAGCTGTTAAAGTCAAACTTAATTTGAATCCCCACAGGCTACTTCAAATGTCATCAAAATGCTATTACAGTGTAGCACTCTGGTGAAAAAAAATTTCAGAAAGTTGCTTGTCACATGCTAGAAATGCAAATAACAGCAGTTAAAACTGCCAGTTATTTTAGAAACTATCATTCACTTTTCAAAGCTAAGATGCTTCATTGATCCAACTATAAGTAAGGGCAAATACTGAAAGTCCCAAGTTGACCCATCAAATGTTTCTAATCAACTTTCAAAAGAAAGCGCTTAGGGTTTTTAATTTTTAGGGATATAAGTAATCTAATTGAGAATCATCTCCCCTCAACAAATAAAACACTTCATGCATAACTAAACAGGAAATATGTATAAAATGCTAATATTCTTTGGATTTGCCTTCAAATTATATTATCAATCCTAAACATAATAAAAAGGTCCCACTCATAAGCAAGGTTTATGAAAATGCCCCCAAGATGCAAAGTGTAACTGCCAATAGCCAGTAATGATGCTTCAGAAGAATCTTTTCATGTATACGTAAATGTAGACAGTTCAGACTGAAACTGGAACTGTGATGTGCCTTTATGAACAAGCATATGCCACAGAAATATTTTTAAAAATTACACATACGACGGTCATGTTGGATTTTCCCGTACCAGGTCCCCCACTGCTAGAAGCATGAAACTGATCATACTAAAGATGCGGTCTTAGAATTGAGGAAGAATTGTAGTCAATTTTTTGTAGTGAAAAATTGTATCCAATCTCTCCTTATACTGCTGATCTTCTCAATACTTACAGAAAGATACTCCTTCTGCTTAGTATTGTAATATTAAATGAGAAAAAATACTAACCAAGAACAGGAACCAAAGTCTTCTGTCGTTGATAAGACGCCATGATACTATTTGCGGTAGAATTGGGACCTAGAACCTGAGGAGAAAATAGACTGTATCAGCAAAGATTATCTAATACTTCTCAAGACTGCCAATACCAAAGGCCAAATCCCTACCAGCAGAAAACAGCCTGTCATTTCTACTGGTATGGTGTGAAACACAGTAATTCTCTTTCCCAGTGTGATTTTAATTTTCCAGTTTCTCCAGTTGCAACTCAGACCTCTAATTCTCCTTTCTCCCAGAACAAGGTAAAGATGGGGGGCGGGGGAAAAGAAAAGAAACTCTACAGTGATATATCTTGGCCTTTTCCAAATGAGCAAACCACTCCCTGAGGAGAGGGGAAACAGTCCAAGAGGCTATAAATATGTAGAGTATCAATTATACGCAAAGACTTATGGGAAACAAACATTTTTAGGTTGAAATAAATACAAATATGTGCATACTATGGAGCAGAATGGAAACTATGCACATGTGCTCCAGGTAAAACACAAGACTCCACAGGAATTTCAAGCCTGCAGCGAGCCGCTGGGCATACCCTTGGTTAGTGCAGATCCTTGGTGGCACACTCTCAAGAGCAACACCATGAGAAGTCACTCACGGTATCCTGCACATACCACAACCATACTTCACCAATCAAAACCACAATCATAAAATTGATGTCTTAGAACTTAATGTGGGAGGCATGGTGGCTTACACCTGTAATCTCAGCACTTTGGGAGGCCAAGGCAGGAGGATCACTTGAGGTCAGGAGTTCAAGACCAGCTTGGGCAACACAGCAAGAGTTCCCCCTCCCCATGTCTAGGAAAAAATTTTAAAATTAGCTGGGCATGGTGGTGTGCACCTGTGGTCCCAATTACTCAGGAGACTGTGGTGGGAGGACTGCCTTAGCCCAGGCATTCGAGGCTGCAGCAAGCCATGATTGATCATACTGTCACTGCACTCTAGCCTGGGTGACAGAGCAAGAAAAAAATAAAATAAAATAAGACCTTAATGTGATCACGTGATCAGAAGAGAAGAGGGAAGGGGATGGCATGGGAGTGGTATTACAAATTACTATCCTCAAGCCAGGCACAATGGCTCATGCCTGTAGTCCCAGCACTTTGGAGAGGTAAGGTGGGCAGACCACTTGAGCCCAGGAGTTGTTCAAGACCAGCGGGGACAACATGGTGACACCCTGTCTCTACAGAAAATTTGAAAATTAACCAGGTATTGTGGCATGCACCTGTAGACCCAGCTATTCAAGAGGTTGAGGTAGGACGATCACCTGAGCCCAGGGTGGTGGATGATGCAGGGAGCAGTGATCACTGCACTCCAGCCTGGGCAACAGAGTGAGACCCTGTCTCAAAAAACAAAAACAATTATCTTCAAAAGTACTACAGTTTTGAAGATGATGATCACATTTCTTCTAAGAAATACCTATTATAATAAACTCAAGAAGTTGTGGGGCCCTGATTCCTAGTTGCTTTTATTTCAATGGTTTGTAAAGTGCTTTTACACTCACCTCCTTATTTAACCTTCAAAGCATTCTATTGAAGCACACAGAGAAGTCTTATGCCCATTTCCAAATGAGGAAATCAAGACACGATAAGCATATGTGTTTCTAAACAGTGAGCTGATTTGTAATCTCTCAGCTCCAACCCACCCTTCTATCCACTGTTTGTGGTGCTGGGGCTGGGCACCTGAAACATATTCCTCCTTGCTGCTGGCTTCCCATTATGTCCTGCCTACAGTGAACACCAGAGGGAGAGTACAAAGCTGGAGGATGAACAAAAGATTTCTAGATTTCTTCCTTGATTGGCTGGCTTTTTTTTTTTTAGGTGGAGATTCGCTCTTGTTGCCCAGGTTGGAGTGCAATGGCGCGATCTTGGCTCATCACAACCTCCACCTCCCAGGTTCAAGCGATTCTCTTGCCTCAGCCTCCTGAGTAGCTGGGATTACAGGCATATGCCACCATGCCCTGGTAATTTTGTATTTTTAGTAGAGACGGGGTTTCTCCACGTTGGCCGCGTTAGTCACGAACTCCTGACCTCAGGTGATCTGCCTGCCTCGGCCTCCCAAAGTGCTGGGATTACAGGCGTGAGCCACCACTGCACCCGGCCCGACTGGCTGGCTTTTCCCCCAGCAGCAGCTATTCCTTCCAGTTTCCATTTACTTCTGTACTTTTGGAACCAGCCCCCCCAGAAATGCCAGGACTAGCTGGCTGGCACCCTCCTCTCAGAGGTTCAAGAGCCAGCTCTACAGGGCCCCACTTCTAGGCTTCTAAATTCTAATAATCCCCAACTCCTCCTCCTGTTCCCTCAGCTAGAGGGTAAAGCTGCTTCCTACAGTTACTATCTCAATGTCCTTCCTCTGTATTTCCTTTTTGCCTTGTTTAGTCCTCTAATACTTATTTAACCAAACCATATATTAAATTCTGTGATAAAATAATAGATAGGCTTTTGTTTTCCTTTCTAGATCTTGACTGATATACCAGCCTTTTTGAATCCAAATAAAAACTCTTAACAATAGACTTGAAGTATAAGAGAGTGAACAGAGGTATAAATAATAAACAGATGACAATACATTAGAATTCTGCGATACAAAGCTGATTGAGCCTTAAACACAACCTGCAAAGTCCATCATAACAACATAGAAGTGACAAGTCAAATTTTTCATAAAACAAAAGGAAAAGCAATTGCCTGGGGTCCCTTTAAAGCCTGATCCCATCCCTGAGTTCTGAAAGGAAAGTGAGAGGCTGTCTCTGATCCCATCTTCCCCCCCTCTCTCCCCACTGCAACCTCATTGAAGGCCAGGAGCAATCATGTGACTTTCCCATTTTCTCCATGACAGCTACTTCATCCAGAAAGAAAAATGATAGTCCATTTGACCTACGCCAAGGTGTACTAGTCACTCTACAGGCAAATATCAAATCTTACTGACAGCTTAAACATAAATCTAAGATAATTTAACTATGGCATCTTATGTTTTAAGAACAGGAAAACTTTTTGACTTGGGATTGTGTGAATACAATAACCCATGAAAATAATGAAAAAAATGCACACCATCTTTGAGAAAACTTACAGGGGTAGCTGAATTCTGCTGGTAAGTAAGAGTCCAAATTTCTGGAAGTGACCTTTCCATCAACTGCAGCGTATCTTCAAAGGCCTTCTGTAATTCCCTTCCTTGTTCATCAAACTCAAAGAGAAAGAGTACCTTTAAAATATGGTACACTTCATCTAGAGAGAAGAAATTTGAAAGAGTGGTAAGTTATATTCCCAGCTCCACTGACAGAATCACACCATAGCTTCTACCCAAAGCCAAAAATTTCTATGATCCCACTGCAGGTCCTTTCTCCCACATTATCTTTTTTCTTCCCAAATGCTGGAATAATTAAACACATGTACTACAAAAAAAGAAAATCAAGCACACTGGGGGCCTACGCAGAAAGCAGTGTCCCACAATTGCTTAAGCATTCTCCCAGTTCAGTTAGGGGGATGCCAAATGGAGGAAGGCTTCTCAGTTACCAGATAAAAAGGGCTGCTTCAGGAATGTGTGCTGACATGACCCTTCCTGCTAAAAGTTCTCATCTTTCCTCAAATTGGGAAAATGGTAGCTTAATCACCTATTGAACTCTGCCTGTCTGTACTGCCTATTCACTGTTGTTTGTGGTCAGGAATCATCATCAGGACTGAGAATATACCTTTCAGGTTTTCAGTGTTCTGCACCACTTCACTCAGTGCCTCCAGGAGGGCCAGGTCTTCCAGCGGACTGCCTTCTTTGAGGCTGTGCTTCTTCCGCTCTGCTTTTCGGCGATTCTTAGATGATCTCCTGTTAGAAATTACACAGATATTTTTAAGCCTCCTAAGTAGCCAGGACTACAGGCCTGTGCTACCTTGCCTGGCTACTTTCTTGCAGTTGCTGATCACCCCACACAACTTCACAGATCTCCATTTTAAATTCCTAAAGCATAATTCAGTTTGAATATATAATCTTGCATTGTTTTACACATCCCAAGCAAGACTATAAACTCTTATAACTCATATCTCCTTATAAGTTTTTGGTAACATCTACTGCATCTACCATATGGGTGTTAAATAAATATTTCTGACAAATTACTATATTTGGTAAAAGTGTTATGACTTATTTTACATTTATGGTCTCTTCCAATCCTGATTTTGAATTGAAGAAGCTTGATCTTTTCATTTTTTCAGTGCCTATAATTTAGTCACAACATTTGTTCAAAAAGTAAAATCAGATGTTAATATAAACTGAGCACTCAGAGGAGGAACTGCCTCATGGGTAATGGGAAAACACACAGGCCACAAAGCTGAGGAAGAAAACCTTCCAATGCCAAGTTTAATGTCTCAGATATGCTGGGAAAGTGTCTGAACAACTTCCACACAGCGTTGAAGAATATTCTCCCCACTCCCACTACACTGTCCCAGTAGAAAACCAATCTATTTGCTTCCACTTTCCCCATATGCCCAGGATATGGTCAATGTGCTGAATCAATGTGATACGTACGCTGATATCCTGGAGTTACTATGGGAGTATTTGCCACTCATCTCACTGCCACTCACAACACTGCTAGTTTCAGAGAAGAGGTCTGACTCTTGGCCGTGGGGTACCTCATCATCTAGAAAAGAAGAACCAGAAGCCAATGAAAACACTGCTTGCTAATGTGTAGGTTTACTTTCAGGGCGGTAAATGAACTAGAGTCAGCTGGGGCACATCAAAGGATGGATGAAAATGATTGCAAAGTTGATCTCAAAATGAATGAGATAATATTAAATACAGTAATTACTAATGCAAATCAGTAGTTTCCTGAACTTTTTTCTGGAAATAAGGAAACTCATTTTGTTAGACACGGAAGTGGTCAGCTGCTCTGGGTGAATGGGGGTCAGTGGGAATGTCTGGCAGAGCTCTCCCCATTCATGCTTGGTCCTGCCCTTCACCAATACACAAACACAGACACAGAGGGCCCTGAAGGGGCTCCACAGAAGCCTCACACTTGCCCATGTCACAGTAATCAGATTGCAGGAGGATCACCAAGCAACCTAGACAATGTGTGGCGTTACCCGACCCCAGTGCCCCGCACGTCGATGGCCTTCACGCAGACACTCACCCAGACCTGCCTGCTGGGCTTGCTCCTTGAGCTCTCGAACTACCAATAAACGTTTCTTGTGGCGACTGAATGTGGCTGTCTGAGAGTCCAGAAACGCCATATAATTTTTCTGGGCTGGAGATGCACAACGGAAAGTAGTTTGAGCATGAGGTTTAAGCAAAGAGAAAAAACTAAAGGCGGGAAGCAGTGGAGGGTTAAAATTCAGCAAAAAAGAAAGAGGTTACTAGGTTTTCCAAGCGAGCTTTTTTTCCTTAATAAGCATTAACAAATTAGAGAGTGAGATTCCAGATCTTAGAGTTCATCAACATTATCCCAGAATATGCGCTACCACTGAACTTATAAAATCACCTGAACGAAGACTTGATATCTAAACCAAGAGAGGATTGGAAAAAAAAAAAAAAAAAAAAAAGGGCAGTGGGGAAGTGGGGCGCGGTTAACAAAAATAAGAAGAAAGTTACCTAAATGTTTCTGGCTAAACATCCATCAAAACGCCCATGGATGTGGAAAAAATGTATCTAATGATTTCTGAAAAATATTCTCAAATGGAAAAATATGCAAGAAAAATAACACTAGTAGAATACATTTTAAAAAAAGCAAAATACTACCATCCAAGGATGCATTTTATTAATAGGTTTTGGGCCTATGCAGATGAATTATCGGCACTTATCTAAGAAAGGTTCTGATTAGTGGTGAAAATCCAACTAAGAGCTGGTTAGATTATTATAGACGAGGAATGATGCTTTCAGTACCCAGTTAGAGGTACCTAAAGTGAATGACATAAAAAGCACCCCAGAAACGTTTTAATTAGGATCGCGGAAGGGGGTGCAGAAAAGGTAAGAATGGGCATACATGTAAATGTCAGAAAGGCCAGACGTTACTTATAGGGTAGATGTGCATAAAAATGCAGAACTTAAAATCAACCACTCCCTAAGGTTTCTGTAAGTCAAACTGATGTCCTTTTTCTCCACTTTGCTTTTAAAAGGTCACAGTGACCATCTGAGTATTCTAGAACTGGTAATATTCATATGTTCTCTAAGAACCACAAACTTCATTTGAAAAGGTAATTTTTTTAAAATATTTGAAACGTTGAAACCTACATAAAAGTTGTAAGAGTTCAATGAACACACATATACCCTTCACTTCAATTTACCAATTATTAACATTTTGACATATTTTTTGCTTCCTGTTTCTCTGCATGCATACACACATTCATTATTACTTCTGTGGAACCTTTTAAGATTAAGGCAGAGATATGATCCTTCATTCCTAAATATTTCAGCATTTATCTCTTGAGAATAATAGGATATTATCTTACATAACCACAACATGATTATTAAATGCTAGAAATTTATCACTGTTACATTATTATCTAATATAGTTCATATTCAAGTTTACTAACTATTCCCAAATACAAAGATTCTTAATCATATTTGATCACAGGTTTCTAACATTTAAATATTTTGTTACCATTTAATAGTTCAGGATATTTAAAAATTCTAGTGAGAATTAAATATTATATCCAGTGGATAATTTTGATTGAGTCTACATGACATATTATTAAGAAAACACAGTAAATAGGAGGAGACTCTCTCATCTCTCTCTCCTCACCTTCTTCCAAATGAGGAATTCTATCTAAAATGGAACCCTCACCTTCTAAAATGGAAGGCTTTACATTGGTTTCTATAATATCCGGTCTGTTATATCTGTATACCTAGAAGGAAAAACACAGTAATTTTAGGAAGGAAAACTTCTAGTCACTGGAGAGTTAAGATACTTAGAAAGACATGGATTACTTTCAGAGGTAATCAGAATATTTTCCTGAAAAACAGGCCTCCTACAAGGCAGCCAGGGAAATTCAATTCATTTCGGTAAAAAGACAGTAATATTTCAAATGTGGAGGATTAATTCCAAAATATTATCAAGAATGATAAAAATGGTTTTAAAAACACCGCTTTTCCTTAAGCCAGGAACCTGACCTATTTCTACTTATTTCACGAACCTCAGAAGACAAGAGATTCCAACTGACCTGGAATCCCTTGCTCGCTCTCTCTGCTTAGCACCCAACATCCAGAGGATTTAAAAGATTCTTACCAGCCTCAAAGCTTCTTCCCAGGCAGCTCCTTCTAACAGCAAGAGCACAGCTTCTTCATAATCCTGACAAGGGAACAGAAAGAAGACAACAAGTGAAGAGAACGTGTCAGATGTCATCACAGCCAACTACAAAACTAACCAGAGACCTGCCTCTATCTCCCTGGCCAGGGGAGAACTCCTAGTTCTCAACATCATGCCTATCCTAGAGTTCATGTCTCCATAAATATTGATACAAAAGACAAGGGAAGGGTGTAAATTCTGAAAATAATGACAAAACACAAGGTAAGCATCATCTCTTTGCATGCCCGGACATCAAAACCACCAGAAACGTCTGTTAGACATGCCCATCTCCCCAGCTTTACTACCAAGTTTGATTTAGCAGGTTTAGGTGGGCTCCAGAATTGTTAACAAGACCACCCTTTGAAAAAATAGTAGACTAGAATAGCAATCTTCTAAATTTTTTTTTGTTCATTTTTTTTTTTTTTTTCCTCAGACAGGGTCTCACTCTGTCGCCCAGGCTGGGATGCAGTGGCATAATCATAGCTCACTGCAGCCTTGACCTCCTGGCCTCAAGTGATCCTCCTGCCTCAGTCTCCCATGTAGCTGGGACTACAGGCATATGCCACCACACCCAGCTAATTAAAAAAATGTTTTTAGACAGGGTCTCACTATGTTGTCCAGGCTGGTCTTGAACTCCTAGCCTCAAGCAATCCTCCTGTCTCAATCTGCCAAGCAGCTGGGTTTACAGGCCTTTGCTCATTTCAAAATTGATTTATCTGGCTTTCTGTTGTTGAGTTGCAGGAGCTCCTTACATATTCTGGATATTAAACCTTTATCAGATATAGGATTTGCAAATATCTTCTTCCATTCTATATGCTGTCTTTTCACATTCTTGACAATGTCCTTGATATACAAAAGTTCTTAATTTTTATTAAATCCAATTTATCAATTTATTGATTGTGTTTTGGTATAATTCTAACCATCCATTGCCAAATCCAAAGTCATGAAGATTTAACCCTGTTTTCTTCTAAGAGTTTTATAGTTTCATTTTGGTTTTGAGACAGGGTCTTGTTCTGTTGTCCAGGCTGAAGTGCAGTGGCGTGAACTCAGCTCACTGCAGTCTCAAAATTATGGGCTCAGGAAATCCTGCCACCTTGGCCTCCCAAGAAGTTGGGACTACAGGTGCACACCACCAAGCCTGGCTAATTGTGTTTTTATTTTTTGTAGAAACAAGGTCTTTCTATGTCACCCAGGCTGGTCTCAAACCCCTGGGCTCAAGTGATCGTCCCACCTCAACTTCTCAAAGTGCTGGAATCACAGGCATGAACCTCTGTGCCCAGCTTTCAAGAGTTTTACAGTTTTAGCTCTTAAATTTTTGCTGATCCACTTTGAGTGGCCAGCAGTTTTTGAAAACTCGGAAAATACTGAATCTTTTGGAAAAAAAAAAAAAGGAATAAACATGAAAGGTCATTAAAAAATTTCCTTAATCATTGATCACTTAAAGCAAAAGCAATAACAAAGTATTATGGAGTGAATACTCTTGAAAGGTTTTTACACTATATATATGAAGTAGTATATTATTATCTGAAGATATGGTCAATTAATGATATTTATTATAAATCCTAGAGCAACCACTAAAATACTGAAATGAAGAAGTGTAGCTAATAAGCCAACAGTGGAGGTAAAATGGAATTATGAAAAATACTAAATCCAAAGGAAAGCAAAAAAAGAAAAAACAAGAAACAAAGGACCAATGAAACAAAAAGAAAACAAACAGCAAGACTGTAGGTTTAAATCTAACTATATTGGTAATCACAGTCAATGCAAATGTTTAAACTCTCCAATTAAAAGGCAGAGATTGTCAAATTAGATTAAAAAAAAACCAACTAATGCTATCAACAAGGAACCCACCTTCAAAATAAAGACTACATTCAGCTAGATTAAAAGTAAAAGGATAGAAAAAGATATGCAATGAAAAGACTAACCAAGAGAAGGCTGGAAGAATTATATTAATAATATTAAAGTCAAATTCAGAATTAGGAATAGTAACAGAGAAAGAAGGATATGAAAATGAATACATCTAGAACATACTCATAAGCATGTACGCACCTATAACAGAGCTTCAAAATACATTAAACAAACACCGGTAGAATGAAAGGAGAAATAGACAAATACATTATTGCAGTGGGAGACTTTAACACTTTCCCAGTCATTGATAGAGCAAGTAATGAGGAAATCAATAAGGATATAAAAAACTAGAACAGCATGATCAATCTAATCTAACTGACATTTATAGAACACTCCATCCAATAATAGTAGATTTCATATTATTTCCAAATACACACACAACATTCTGTAAAACAGACCATGTTATAAATTAAAATAAATTATAAATTTAAATAAAATGTATGTTCTCTAATCACAACAAAATTAAAGTAGAAATTAATAACAAAAAGATGGCTGGCGAATCTCCAATATCTGCAAGTTAAACATACTTCTAAATAAGCCAAGGTTCAATAAAGAAATCGCAAGGGAAATTAGGAAATGAAAACAAAACATTTCAAAATTTGTATAACGTAACTAAAACAGTCCTTGAGGAAAATTATGGCATTATATGCTTAAACTATAAAGTAAGGAATCATCTCAAATCAATGGCTTTAAGCCATCACCTTGGCCAGGCACAGTGGCTTACACATGGAATCCCAGCACTTTGGGAGGCAGAGGTGGAGGGATGACTTGAGGCCAGGAGTTTCAGGCCAGCGTGGGCAACATAGTAACACCCCATCTCTACAAAAAAAAAATTAAAAATTAGCCAGGCATGGTGGCATGCACCTGTAATTCCAAATACTCTGCAGGCTGAGGGGGGAGGATAGCTTGAACGCAGGAGTTTGAGACTGCAGTGAGCCATGATCGTGCCACTGCACTCCAGCCTGAGCAAGAGTGGGACCCTGTTTCTTTAAAAAAAAACAAAAGAAAAAAATAAGAAAAAAATAAAAGCTGTCACCTAGAAAAATAAAGAGCAAATAAAATATTAAACAGAAAATAATTAAAAAATGAATGATACAGAATACAGAAAAATCATAGAGAAAAACAATGAAACAGTTCATTCTTTAACAAGATAAATAAAATTGATAAACCTCTGGCCAGAATAATCAGAAAAAAAGAAGACACATCAATATCCAGAATGAAAGGACGTCACCACAGACCCTACGGACAATAAGAGAATAATATAAACACTTCATGCCAATAAATCTGACAATTTAGATGAACAAATTCTTTGAAAGACATAAACTACCAATGCTCATTCCAGAAGACACAGATAAACTTGAATAGGCTAATGTCTACTAAAGTAACTGAATTAATAGTGAAAAACTTTCATTAAAGAAAACTCCTGGCCGAGATGGCCTTACTGGTATATTCTACTAAACATTTAAGGAAAAAAATATCTCCCAAGAGCTGGGAGAAAGAGCTGAGCTGTCAGGTGTTGGAGTAGCTGATCAAAGCAACAAGTCAAAAATGAATTAAGCCTTCAGGCATTGCATTGGTATAAGCAAGAGGCTAAAACCAGGGAAAGCACCAACTCTCTCTGTTCCATTTTTTCCCAAGGAACAACTCACTGGTCAAGAGTCAGCTGGATCCACACAGACATGAGGGTTGGTTCACTGTTGAAGGAGCTTGGAAAAAAAGGCTTTAGCAGTTTGATGGATCTTGGGGGTATGGGTGCAAAGGAAGGGGGCTAAGGGTGGAAAAGTACTGGGTAGTGAGTCACAGTGGAAAAAAATGTCAAGGTTTTTCCACTCCTTCTTGCATAAACAGGCCTTGGCAGAGGTGCCTGAAGAAGACCTTGGCCCATGGCCTCAGATAGAGAGACCTAGGAATGAAAGTGCCAGGACTCTGAATGCAAATACTGTTATAGGAGCATGACTAACTGGGGGCCCTGAGTCCTTGACTGCAACTCCCTTTAGAAACTGTAATGCATTGGCAGTATACCAAGTCTGGTGTAGGGAGGGCAGCTTTTCCTCATGTGGCCTCCTAGGTAAAGTCTGTAATTGTTTATGGTCAGGTCTGAAATATCACACATAGGTTTTTAACCATGAGCCAGACTCTCATACCAATTCTACATGAAATCCTCCAGAAAACAGAAGTGTAAAGGACACCACCCCTCATTTTATGACAGCAGTGTTATCCTGATGCCCAAAACATGGCAAAGACACGAAAAAACTACAAACCAATACCCCTCGTGAACACAAACACAAAAATCCTCAAGAAAATTTTCGTAAATCTAATCTACCAGGAGAGAAAAAGGGAAATAAATATATAATACCAAGTGGAGTTGAATCCAGAGATGCAAGGTTGGTTTAACAGTAGAAAATCAATCACCTAGTCCCCCAAATCACTGGTCTAAAAACAAAAACTCATCATACTTGAAAATGCATTTGACAAAATTCAACACCCATTCATGATAAAAACTCTCAGAACAAGGAACAGAAGGGGATTTCCTCAAACCAAGAGGGCAGGAATTGGCAAATTTTTCCTGTAAAAGATTAGACAGTAAATATTTTAGGCCTTATGGGCCAAACTATCTCTGTCACAACTCTTTAACCCTGCTGCTGTAGTGTTAAAGCAGCCATAGACAAGATGTAAACTAATGAGCATGGCTATGCTCCAATAAAACTTTATTTACAAAAACGGGTGGCATGCTGGATTTGTCACAGGTTGTAGCTTACCAACTCTGCAATAGAGAGCATTTAAAAAAAAAAAGCAAATATCAAGCCAGGCACGGATGGTCATGCCTGTAATCCCAGCATTTTGGGAGGCTGAGACAGGTGAACTGCTTGAACCCAACAGTTCAAGACCAGCCTGGGCAACATGGCAAAACCCCATCCCTACAAAAAATACAAAAATTAGGCAGGCATGGTGGCATGTTCCTGTAGTCCCAGCTACTCAGTCCCAGGCTGAGGTGGGAGGATCGCTTGAGCCCAGGAGATCAAGGTTGTAGTGAGCTGAGATCACACCACTGCACTCCAGCCTGGGTGATGGAGCAAGACTCTGTCTCAAAAATAAAATAATATATAATACAATTTTAAAAAAGCAAACATGACATTTAATGCTAAAAGACAAGTGAATTTTCTCCAATATCAAGAAAAAGGCAAGGATGTTCACTCTTAACACTTCTATTCAATACCACATTGGAAGCCCTAGAAAATGCAATACAGATAGAAAAAAGTATTGACTGTAAGAAAGACATAAAACTATATTTATAGAAACCATGTTTGTTAATGTAGAAAATCCTAGAGAATACACCCAAGAGCTTCTAGAACTAATAAATGAGTTTAGCAAGGTTGCAGGATACCAGGTCAATTATACAGCCTCCCTGCAAAACACTTCAGCTATATTTCTATATACTAGTAATAAAACATTAGAAAATGAAATTAAAAACTAGTCAAGCCTTGAGATAAATCCAGCCCCGGCCAACACCTTAATTGCAGCCTTATAAAGGACCCTGAGCCAGAGGCCCCAGCTAAGCCCAGCCAAGATTCTTGGCCCATTGAAAAAGTGGGATAATAGGGTCTGTTGTTTTAAGCTGCCAGCTTTTAAGGTAAGTTGTTACATAGCAATAGATAATATACCTAGTGTCACAGTAATACACCCAGTGTTGGTGAGTATAGGAGTCACTGAAGCACTCTCACATATCACTGGGGGGAACGCAAAATGATACAGCCACTGCAGATTAGTTCTGCAACTTCTTAAAAAGTTAAACATCCACTTACCACGGGATGTGGCATTCCCACTCCTGTCCCCATAAAGACCTGTACTAGAATGTTCATGGCTGCGTTATTCGTAATAACCCCAAACTGAAAACAATCCAAATGTACATCAACTGGTGAATAGATCAACAAATTCTGACATATACATACAATGGGATACTATTCAGCAATACGAAGGAATAAACTACAACATGGATGCATCGCCAATGCACTACGTGAGTGAAAGGAGCCAGACTAAAGACTACATACCATATGGCTCTGTTTATATGAAATTCTAGATAATGTGAAACTTTACTGACTGATCAGTTTGCCAAAGGCTGGCAGTGGAGGCAGAAGGCTGACTGCAAAAGGGGAAGTAGGGAACTTTTGGGGGTGTTAGAAATGTTCTAGATCATGAGTGCAATGGTGATTACACAGCTACAAACATCTGTCAAAATGTACTGAATTCTTCATCTAAAATTGGTGAATTAACTTTATTATATGTAAATTATACAACTGTACAACACATAATTTTATTACACGTAAATTACACGAAATAATTTTATGCATTAATCTTCATTTACAAAGAAAAAAGATAACGGCATCTTATCCATTTAATTAACCCTCTATGTGGTATATCTTTCCATCCCAACCTATCTACCCTTTTAGGTATGTTTCATTCACTGGTATTTTCAATTCAATCACCCAACAAATATTCTCTCCAGGATCTAATTATATAAAATTTTAGTTATCTTCTTTCAGTCACTGTTATTACACAAGAGACAACTAAATATTTTTAAAGCACAATTAAGTTACATAAATGTGCTATCAGTAACAACTGTAAAAAACACTCTCTCATCAAAGGTCAAAACTCTGCAAGGCAGTAATCCCTGGTGTCAACTGTGCACCTGTGTACTGTTAGTCTGTGGCCAGTGTTACTGCAGTTTTATTATTTTCATAATAAATCCTGTAATACTACCAAATGCTCATATGAGTACTTATCCTTATAATCTGCTGTACCTCCAGGTCCCTGAGGTAAAAGAGACATTTCCAATAGAGAGAATGGGAGTAAAAGCCAAGAGTATGTAGCCTTCAATAATCCTGTTTTATAATGGTCCTTTCTCATTGTTTCTACTTTGGCAAACTCTATTTTAAAAAGCACAGCTACCTTGAGATATCATTAAGTACTTTCTACCAAGGTCAAACCAGTAGTGTGTTAAAGTACAGCCCTTTCATATTCTACCTCACAAAACTTAGAGATGTACTCAATTTAGATTTCCAAGTCAAGCCAGCAAGATAAGACCTCTGGGGCAAACACTATCTCTGGACTTAACAATTATGCACAGTTCCTTTAACTTTCATCATCACTAAGATACAATTGAGAAGACCTTTCTTGCTGAGTGGGGGGTTTAGAAGGGAGGAATTGAGTTTACCTGGGCATACTCTTCCAAAACCTTAGCTGCGTCAATGTGCTTCCTCTGCTCAACCAGCTTTCCTGTAGAGACAATAAGCAGCAGTTGACTATAAAGTTAAACAGATTCTTTGGCTCAAGTGCTTCTTTAATATGTCTTTATTATGTATGAAACTATGTACTTTCTGAATTTCTGTGAGGCAACAGGTATATACACCATAGAGTCCTATCTTAAATGGCAGCTAGAATCTAAATTTAGCACAGGAATTGAAAATCATATACAGCCAAAATTAGCCTTGAAAGATGCTTCCAAAGCATGTATATGGGAAAATGACCTGGTATCTCTCACTAAACCACTTTGTCCCTTAACAGTAAGAGACCACTATTTCTTTGGTTGAGCACTACTAGATGGAGGTAGCTGACTTATGTTTGAGTCATGCAGTGTCTTTAGATCCTAGAATCACTCTCAGCCCAATTGAGATAAACCACACTGAGAGGCACAGAGAACCTGAGGCTTTTGAAGGAGCTGGCAGATTCCGGTCTCTCATTGCATTCTCACTCCAGGGCATATATCACTAAAAAAGTAGGTAAAATCACCTCCACTATTTAAATAGTTACCTTTTCTTTCTTTTGCTCTCTTGTGTAAACTGCCTACGTTAAATGTACACACAGAGTGACTCCAGTGTGTAACATTTCTCAAACATCTTTGACCATTGCCCTCCCCACCTACTTTTGCTAAACATCTGAGAAAAACTAGAAATACTCCCTTATAAGATATGGGAAATAGCAAGCTAAGAGCTGTAACGAATAGAAGATAAGAGATCCAAGAACAGAGATAGAAGGTATAAACAACCAATATCATAAACTTCTAAAGCAGAAAGGAACAATGGAGACCGAATGAATAAACTACAAGGCCTGAAATAAGGAATTCTCGACATTTGTAAAAAGAGGCCAGCTTGGAAACAGAGGGATTTGGGAAGGACTAATAACCAGAAAAAGAAAAGTGATAATCCCATACACTGTTAGAATCCCAAGAAAAAAAGAATACTGCAAATGACAAAGAAGGACTGGTACATAAATTTAACAGGATAGAGTTTGGAATTTTTTTAGGACTGCTTTTTACTTTTTCTTTGAGATCTCAACAATATTTACAAGTTAGGGAAAAAAATATACCAGTCATTGCTTTACTTCAAGCACTGCTGAGAGGACCAGAGCTTCTGCTCATCTCTTTTCACAGGTGTCCTTACCCTTTCCTCCACTCTGGTACTAGAGCCTGGTACCAGCCTTGCCTCTGGTTCGGGCAACCCTTGTCCCTGATGCAGCTAAACTGCCTTTGCTTTCAGAATGCTTGGACATTTGGCCTTTTTTTCCCCCACCTCATTCCTGGCTATTCCAACAACCTACTGTCTATACCAGAATGGACCCATCCCAAAATTCATCTTTACCTTCTTACAGGGCACAGCCCATCCAGCTACCTGGTGTGGCCGAGATGGAATAGAAGGTGATAGTTTAACTTCCATCCAGGTCATTTCCAACTTAAAGGTAAATGTTTTACCACGACTCTAACTTCTCCCCACCCTCCTTCCTTCCCCACAGATGTGGAGATAGCCCAGCTACAACCATCTGCCTAAAAGGTTGCAGAGCCACACAACGGAAGGGCCTATAAATCCCTATGGGAGAAATAAACTTCTTTCCATATTGGGCCACTGCATTCTGGGACTCTTGCTGTAGTAGCTTATCCTTTAAAGCATTCTAAATTAATTTTTATCAGTGAGAATGAGACTGTCTCAGGGTATTCTGCCCTAAGTTTATTTGCAAAATACCAAACAAAAGAAA
This sequence comes from Symphalangus syndactylus, assembly GCF_028878055.3. Classification (NCBI taxonomy): domain Eukaryota; kingdom Metazoa; phylum Chordata; class Mammalia; order Primates; family Hylobatidae; genus Symphalangus; species Symphalangus syndactylus. The sequence continues at coordinate 36,100,908 of NC_072425.2, read as the reverse complement.
TAAATTTTTTAAAAGCTTTGTAGATGTAGACATACAAATGATTGTACTTACCTGCCAGAGTTCTGCCGAGGCCCGCCAGCTGGTCTTTGGTAAAGTTAAGCTGGGCTGCCACACAGAGGGCTTGCTTCCAGTTGCCACATGTCAGAAAGGCTGAGAGAGCTTTCTCGTGGGCACCACAACGGGCAAATATGAGCCCCGCTGGCTCATACATGTGCTCCTGCATCAGGTGCTCCCCATAAGCAATGCTGATATCCTGTGACAACAGGAGATTTAGGACTGAGGAGGAAACATGACAATCATTTCTCTAAAGCTCCAGGGTAGCTGCCTTAGTTCCTATACTTGAAACTCCCTTGAAAGAATTACCTGGGAAAATCTTACAGTTGATCAGTTAGTGAAATCATTTTTTCATTCAAAACCTTACTGAAGATGTGCCATTTATTCACTCAACAAATAATTACTCTTCACTACATATGCACCATTCTGGGCAGTATGGATATTACAGCAAGGCAAAAAATAAAACCAAACAAATGAAAAACCATATTAAGAACCACCAAGTTGCTGCTCTTATAGTAACAGAGGATGGACTTATGGAAAAAATACAGTCTATAGCATAATGGCAAAGGTGGATAAAGGGACAGAGGACAGTCTCCTCGCAGCCCTCAGGGAGTGTGAGCTCTAACAGCTGTCAGGAGAATAAACCACGTGATGAGACAGGGGACAGCGTCCAGGCAGAGGGTACAGAAGGCACCACGGCCATGCAGCAGGAATGCGTATAGCAGGTCTGAGGAGTAACAGGACAGCCAGTGTGACTGGAGCAGAGAGAGTGTGGGAGAGAATAAAAAACAAGGGTGAAGAGGTAGCCACTGGCCAAATCCTCGATTCTTCAGGCTGGATGTTAGGCAGAGATTCAGAGAGGAATACAACATGGAGTCTCCGCCCTTAAGGAGCCCACAGTCTGGTGGAGGAGACAAAGCAGCTAATCAGCAGTTTGACAAATGCAATCACCAAGGTGAGGGCAGGCTGCTCTGGGAGCTCAGTGTTTGGCGCCTGGTCCAGGAATGGCATTCAGGAGTAACCCAAGGGTTCTGATGGACAAATGGGGCTAAAGGAAGGCTGGTAGGTAGAGAAATGGCAGAGGACTCACATGATGTGACATCTGTAGAACTACCTACAAGTAACTGGGAATGTGGACAGTGGCAGAAGCTGGTGCTAAAGAAGCTGGCAGCGGCTTGATCAAAGAAAGATGTGTATATTGTCTAAGGACAAATTGAAAATGGTGATGCTGGTGGCATGGTAGAGTGGTGGTTAATGGCATGGGCAGGGTGGTCAGGCAGCCTGGGCTCTGTATCCCAGGTCCAGCACTTTGTAGCTCTGGATCCTCAGGCAAGTTGCTTCCTCATCTACAAATTGTGTACAGCACCCTATTAGGTTGTTAAGAGGATCATATAACACATTTAACTTATAAGCAAAGTGTGTGGTATATAAAAAAAGCTAAAGGGATGCTTTTTTAAACAAACAAAACTTTCCCTTTATGCTGACATATATGGGAAAGATCTGTACTTGTTAGGATGATCAGTCTTATAGCAGTGAGGTTGGGCTAGAGGAGGGGTGGGAAGGAAGCAGGGAACCCCATGGGGAAGGTGCTGTGGTACTCCAGATGAGGAATCAGAGAACAGGTCAGGACCATTCTCCCAGATAAGAAGTTCAAATTGAGGCTAATTAGTTTTAAGACAAATTTTGAAGCCAAGGATGGTGTTATGAACTTAGGATCCTCACTCCTTTCCTACTAAAGCAAAAAGCAAAACCAGGACAGCCTCATTTCACACACCACATACCTGGTACTGTTGTGAGCTTGCTGAATATAACTTCAGAGCTTCGTTATACAAGTTTTTATCTTTTATCAAGTTTAAGCATTCTGGGAAGTACTCAGGTCCTGCAGGAAAAAGATGCACACAAAGACAGGCTTAAGACATGGGAAGCATAATGGACTTCATTTATACCAATGGTCACCAAACAAAATAAATGAGGAACTTCTTAAGACCTAAATAATCAGAGAATCTGAAGAAAGGGATCCTGGAATTTGAATTTTTAAGGAGCACCACTGCAGATTCTGAGGCAAGAGAAGCACTGATTGGGATCAGCATCCTACTTAAGAGTCCCGCTTTCCAGCCCAGTGTTTTCTCAGTCTCCTTGAAAAGACATCGTCTGGGAAGCTTATTAGACACATGCACGCCTCAGTCCTATCCCAGACCAGCTGAATCAGATTCTCCAAGCATGCCAGCAGCTGAAGGCTTAACATGCACCCCAAGTGATTCTTCCTTTCCCCACTGTCAGTCCTCAGTAAAGAATCACAACTGCTCCAGCATGGGAAGAACAACTGGCACCCCATCACTGTCAATTAAAACCGTGTCTTGCAGGGTACAGGGAGGTGGCCTCATCACTCTCTCCAGACAAGCAGATTTTCCCTGACATATCTGCAAACAGCACGAGAAGGAAGAACTGTCAACCAATTTTGATTCTGAGACACTGAAGTTAATTTCACAGGTGCTCACTCTTAACCAAAAAAGGATCTGCTCGACGTTCTTACCTAGGGAGCTCCTCCAGTTCATTAAAAGTGATTACCTTCAGCCTTTCAGAACACAGGACAAAATAAGGTGGGCATACATAATTGTTAGAGTTTTCAGGAGTGGGAAGTGGAATCAGTCACTGTCTAAACTAACAGTTTAATTTATACCTTGCCTAGTTCCAAAGAAGATCTGAAGTAGAGATGAACATAATAATCCCCACACTTACCACATTTGCTGAGGTGGCCAATGGCTTTTTCATATCGTTTCAAGTATTTGTCTATAGTAAACCGCTGATAATTGGTTTCCATTTTCTTAAGTGTATTAAGAAATGGAAGATATTCTTTGGGATCCTAAAAAAATGATTAATGAGAACTTTATTACTTGTGATATTCATATATAGGAATAGAAACTAGCATTTATATATAGCAATAAACCCAAAGCTACATAATTTTTAAATGTGTATTATATATTAACTGCATATTATATAATATATAAAATCAAACTACAGTTGTCTCCCAGTATCTATGGTGAATTGGTTCCAGGACACCCCAATGATACCAAAATCCAAGCATACCCCAGCCCTACATTTGACCCCATGGAGCCTGGATACACAAAAAGTTGGCCCTCTGTATCTGCAAGTTTCAAATCCTGCAAATATTGTACTTTTGATCCACACTGATTGTGGATGCAGAACCTGCGGACACAAAGGGCCAACTGTGTTTGAGAGAGACCCACATTTAGATAAACCCACACAGTTCAAACTCACACAGTTGAAATTCATGTTGTGCAAGGGTCAGCTGAACATCAAACAAGCTTTGGCAAAAATGCTTTCACATATGGATATTATTAAGTTACATTTGGAATAACAGTAATTTCCTTAACTAAGTCTCACAGTATCATTTATTTCATAGGCTAATAAGGGAAATAAGGTTTCAGTCTAGAAGATATTCAACAAATGCATCTAAGTTTCTCCTAAAAGTCTAAGACATTGCTCTTGGTGCTGTTTTCACGACATTCCACACCCTCCTGAAATGATCACATTAAAACAAAAATAAAATTACACTGAGTTGGACACAAAACTCGGAGACCCTGCCAACCTAGTATTTATTGGAGCTATCATCTCCAGCTCTATGCCATGCCCTGTAAGCAAATTGTTTTTCTTCCTAATGGAGAGGTGTTTCCTGTTTTTAATGCAATTTCCCTGGGCTGACAGGATAAACACATGTAAGAACAACACAGGAAAAAAACCCAAGACAACAAATAATTAAGTGCTCATTCCCAGCACTCTGGGAGGCCGAGGCAGAAGGATCGCTTGAGCTCACAAATTTGAGACCAGCCTGGGCAACATGGTGAAACCCTGTCTTGACAAAAAAAAAAATACAAAACTTAGCCGGGCATGGTGGTGCACGCCTGTAAGCTGAGGTGGGAGGATTGCTTGAGCCTAGGAGGCGTAGGTTGCAGTGAGCCAAGATGGTGTCACTGCACTCCAGCCCGCGTGATAGAGCCAGACCTTGTCTCAAAAATAAATCAATACCACACTCTAGAAGGAGACACACTGTAGTCTGCAGGGGTAGGCGCTGTGTGCAACAGAAGCATATAGGAGGGTCACCTCACCCAGTCCCTGGAGGGAAGCATGAATGGCTTACTGGGAAGAGGCCACCTTGGCATCCTTTAACCTAGATTAGTGAGAATTAGCCAGGGGAATGGTGAGGGTGGAAGCAGTCAAAGCCCATGGGTGGCAGACGTAATGCTGCCCACCAAGGCATGTGGTGGTGACGGGCAAGGGAAGGGGGACAAAAGCACTGTCTTTCCTCCATGGGCAGAGTAAAAAAAGACAATACCAAGAAGTGAGAATGGAAAGATACACAGAGGCCAGGTCAAGGAAGGGTTTTTAAGCAGTATTATGGCTTCTGAACTGTATCCTCGGAACAATGGGAGCTCATGAAGTATTTTAAGCAGAGAGATGAAGGATCTGATTTTCATTTTTGGAGAGGTCATGGGGAAGAGACTGAGGCTGCAAAAAAATAAATAAAAAATACGCATACCAGTGGTGCTCAAAGTTTTTGATCATAGCACATGTACCAACATAGGAAAGGAGGCCATGAGCCATCTGTGCTCCATGTGCCCACCCTCCACTAGAAAAAAGAGCCATGTGAGAAAGAACCGGAGTGGAACATGAATCACTTGTTACATTTCTTTTATAAGAGAAGAAATTAGCTCACACACATGCCCATCATCTTAAAAATAACGATGTAATTTTAGGCCGCACACAGTGGCTCACACCTGTAATCCCAGCACTTTAGGAGGCCGAGGCAGGCGGATCACGAGGTCAGGAGATGGAGACCATCCTGGCTAACATGGTGAAACCCCATCTCTACTAAAAATACAAAAAATTAGCCAGGCGTGGTGACGGGCACCTGTAGTCCCAGCTACTTGGGAGGCTGAGGCAGGAGAATGGCATGAACCCAGGAGGCAGAGCTTGCAGTAAGCTGAGATCGCACCACTGCACTCCAGCCTGGGCGACTGAGTGAGACTCTGTCTCAAAAAAAAAAAAAAGCCATGAAATTTTACTTCACTTCTTCAACCTCACAATCAAAACACTTTCATAAGCACAGGGGCTTAGGAACATAGGCCCTAGAAACTCACAGATCTGTCTCCAGCCCTGCACTCACAGAGTGATAGCAGAAAAGCTACTGCACTACCAGAAGCAGGGTTTCACACCATCATTATATAAAGAACCAAATGGCATAAAAGTAAGAACTCCACATACCTTCTGTGACTTCTCAGCTACCATGAGGACCAAATCAAAGTCATAGGTGCCAAGAGAATGATCATATAATTCATTAACATCTACCAGAAGCAGCAAATATTTCAGGGCCTCTTCAGCACTCACAGCATCAGGATCAGGGGGAGCATTTCCTAACAGTGTTTAGAAAACAAAACAGAACACAACCATTTGGGGAAAAAACCCACAGACCTAACAACATAACCAAAAAGACAATAAATTTTTCTCAACAGAACTGGACATCAGAAGAATATATACTTCTGATACTTTTATATATGCTTTAGAGGGCAGCACTGAAAAAAACCGACACAGGTCTTAAAATGGCAACTAAAAGGTCACATGTTAAATCTGTGGTGTGGCAATGACATGGTGATTGTCACCTGCAGAAGACTAGTAGCAGTCACGGCCACCTTAAGCACTTTCTCTGTGAGTGGATCTCTACCTTGAAGCTCGTGTACTTTCTGCAGTACAATTTCCAGTTCTGGGGTTGTCTTCTTTACATGAGATGTAAGTATGGATAGGCAGTATCTGAGGTAATAAATGAAGAACACCAGAATGAGAAAGGTAAGTAGGCTGGACAAGGACAACTACACACTTCGGTTTTTCAAAGGATGCCACCTGGTGACAGCATACATACTTATGAGGATTTATGCTCTCCATGACTGCTCTCATAGCATCGCAGACAAGGTCTAGTTTATTCCCGTCAGGATCCCTGGACAGGTGGACACTGCTGGTAACCGGTGGAGGGTACATGGTCTTCGTGACATCTTCTTCTCTAAGAACAGGTGTGTATGGAACGGTCATCAACAGAACATGTAGCCCAGCCCAGATCAAATTACTAACATACACCTGGCATGCTGATGATGATAAATAAAAATGACGTCTTTTGGAAAAGAGTTGAATTATAAAAATATTGAGAAATAAAACACGTCCACAAAAGACTTATACAAATGTTTGTAGATGTTTGAGTCACATTAGCCCCAAACAGGGTACAATCCACGTGTCCAGCAACAGGGGAATGAATAAGCAAACAGTGGTGTATTTACACAATGGCATACTACTGAGCAATAAAAAAAGGATGAACTAGTGATACATATAAAAACACAGATGAATCTGAAGACAATATGCTGAATGAAAACAGCTTTACGCAGAAGAGTAATACTGTACGCTTCCATTTAGGTGAAGTTCTTGAACAGGCAAAACTGATTTATGGTGAAAAATTCAGAAGAGTAGTTGCCTGGGGAATGGGACAGGGACTGACTGAAAGGAATCTGAAGCAGCTTTCTGAAAAGGAGTAAATGCCCTCTAACTTGATAGAGGTTCAGGTTACACTAAGTGTACATTTGCCAAAACTCACTAAATGGCACACTTAAGATTTGGACATTTCACTGCAGATAAATATGACCTGAAAAAACACAACAAAACCATCCCACACACAAAGAATGCCCTCTAGTTAATGATATACAAGGAGAAGTACAGGGGGTAGAGTGGACTGATGTCTACAACTCATTTAGAAATTTGTCTACAAACAAGATGAATGATGGATGGACAAATTATAGAGAATGAAAATGCATATACAGAAAAATATAAACTGGTAAATCCAGGTGGGGTACAAATAGGCTGCTTACTGGACAATCAACTTTTCTCTATTTTGAAAGTGTTTCATTAAAAAGTTGAGGGGAAAGATCATCAGAGAGAAAGATGCCATTTGATTTCAATCTCCTAAGAAAAACAAGTAGTTTTATATGTATAGCTAAAAATCAAGTCAAATAATAATTCTGAATGACATGTTTTAAGGACATAGTTTTAAACAGGCTGTTTTAAAAAGAAAGGAAAAGAGCAAAAAACCAACTGGCATCTAAGAGTTATAGCAATTTTTAAAAATGAACAGTAAGGAATTTTTCTTTTCTAGCTATTTATGTTTGATTTCTTTAACAAGAAGAGAGAAAATTATAGAAAAGATACACATGAATTATTCAAAATACTTACTTCAATTCTGTAAAAAACAAGTTAATATGATTCACAGAATCTATCTGTTTAATGAAGGTTTCCACATTTTCAAGAAACACCTACCAAAAAAGGGACAAAACATCTTCATTCAGATCATATTAGTTTAAGTAGAAAGTAAGCTAGAGTAAATGACAGCTTAGGAAGTTACCTTAGGGTTATGATCATAAATCAGATTGAGATTGATTCTCAGCTTTCTCATGCATTCAAATGCCTCTTTAAACATAAGTCTGTGAGGAGACAAAGAATAGAAAAGGTACTCACAAAAACTGAGCTCCATGGGCCCAGTATATTTTCATTATGATACAAACCAGTTATAATCAGATTACAGCCCCAATGCCAAGCTACTATCACTGGATTTCTACTCTGAAATTACAGAATAAAAAAATCAGGTGCCACATTCATTTACCTTCTTAAAAGGTGTAATTTAGTCATCATAGCTATCTGAGAACTACATCTTCACATACATACAACAGAAAATCATTACAGAAGGCCGGGCACGGTGGTTCACGCCTGTAATCCTAGCACTTTGGGAGGCCGAGGTGGGCAGATCACTTGAGGTCAGGAGTTTGAGGCCAGCCTGGCCAACATGGTGAAACCCTGTCTCTACTAAAAATACAAAAAAAAAAGAATTAGGCGTGGTGGTGCACACCTGTAATCCTAGCTATGCGGGAGGCTGAAGTGGGAGGATTGCTTGAACCCAGGAGGCAGAGGTTGCAGTGAGCCGAGATTGCGCCACTGTACTCCAGCCTGGGTGACAGAGCAAGACTGTGTCTCAAAAAAAAAAAGAAAATCATCATGGAATTTAGGTCTACTTTTTAAAGAAAACATTAGTATAGATCTTTCTAATACAAAGTTTCCTCCAAATAGGTTCAGAAAATCAGTCATTTCCTTCACAAGAATGGCTCAGGCTTTTTTGGGTCATAGGCCCCTCTGTAAATCTGTTGAAAGCTGTGGGCTTTCTACTTGAATAAATACACAAAGACAAAGTTTGGTGTGTATAGTTTCCCTGGGTTCATAGGCCACCTAAAACCCACATGTGTTCCCTCAGGTTAAGAGAAGCCCTCCTTTATATGATGAGTGTCACGATTCTTTCTTCTAGGAATCTCCACTACAAAATACTGTATTAAAGTAAAAAAGTTAAAAAAAAAAAAAGAACCTCTAAGAATCTGATTGATGATATAGGTAATGAGGGCTTTTCATACTTTTAAGTTCTCAAAATTGTAATAAAATACTTACTGTCTTCACATGTAAATCACACGCTAACTAGTCGCAAACAGTACAATGGCACTTACTTGTCCAACCACTTCCGAATCTGAGCTAAAACCAGGGCACGATGATGAACAACTTCTAAGTTTCCCCTTGGCATCTTAAATAAATTAAAGCAGTAACATTTTTAATTAAGTAGAAAACATTTAAATAGCCAGGATACACAATTTTACCTAACTCTTCACAGAGAACTACCACAACTCTCTAAAATGAGCACACTTTTAGCAGAATCTGGTTGTTCTCTATATTTATCTTGACTTTCAAGAAAAGTTTCCCTTTGAGCCTTACTGGTCACAGCCTGTATCAACACTCCTTTGAATAAAACTAACAGAAAACTGTCAAGGAAAGGTTTACAATAAACGATACAAAGAATAAGAAAGCCTAAAATACAACCTGCAAGAATTATGCTTGGTACTTGGCTGAATGACAATCAGACTATCTATCTTGTCTGAAAAACCAGCTTACCTGTAATACAAGCTTTGTGTCCTGGGGCACAACAGTGACAATCCGTGAACCCCTCTCCACTTTCCGCAGAACTTCCCCATTGGACACATGATTGCTGCTCAGGCCGGCCTGTAATGCTAAACACACCATTAACTAATAAGCCTTAATTATCACAACAAGCCACTCTCCATTAATTGCAATTGAAACCACACACGTTATGTGAAATAGAAGAGAACAAATAACAACCGTGTGCCTTAGCTCTGCCACTGAACCTCAAAACTATCAGCCCTGCTGATGAACACGCTCATCCCTGGAACTTGCCCTCTCTCTTACAGAGCCCTCATGCATATTCACATACACAGCTTCTCAAATGATCTGGAGAAACACAGTAAGAACTGGGGCAACTTCTCTATTTCTTAGCATTATCAGTGTACTATAATCATATCAGTGAAAGAAAGATTCCCTATTTCCAAGTTGGAAGCAAAGAAAATAAGTTGGCTTTTTAGAATAAGGAACACACACACACATACACGTCACACACACATACATGCCTCACACATAGAGATAGATAGGGCATGGAACAGAAGACAAAATGCAGCCAATATCCTACAAACCACAAGATGGAGCCCAGATATACAGTGGAGGGTGGGCACAGTGGGAAAAGACTACACAGAAGGTAAAACATTTGGGATCTACATAATAATTCCAAATAAAATATTAGATCAGTTACATAATACAATTTCCTGAACAATTTTTAACTTTAGAATGTGCTGCTTAAGGAAGGAACTCCCTTCCTTGGATGTCTTTACTAAAGTGCAAAATGATTTAACTGAGATATTATGTTGAGATTAGGGTCTAAGTAAAATAAAGATTTTCTCCAGCCTAGGACTCCTTGATAAGAAGCCAAAGTAGATGAAGAATTCAAAAAGTCATCAAGACTCCAAAAGACATTGGAAGAGGGACCATTTCTATTTTATACATTGAAAACTTACTTTTAAATGAAGCATCCCTCAGGCAAAAACACTGGCAGGTATGGGAATGGGTTGTCAACAATAAAAACTCATCATATACTGCAAATGATGTGATATTTGACGCAACCTGCAAGAGAAGGCCAGAGAGGCATGGGGGAAGGTTAGCTAGATTACTCGGAGCTAACACTGTGAAAAGGTTCCAACACCAAACCAAGCCTTGATACCTCAATGTCATTGATGAAAAAGCGACACCTGTCAGTCAGGCCAAGGACGCATTCCTGCAAAGAAATAAAACTGAAATCACAAGCAATTCTATTTCAAATCAGTTAAACCTACCTTTTCTATCACATAGTTCTAACGCCCTATGATTTCACACCTAAGTTCCTGTAATCAGGACTAAAGATAGATACCTAAGACGTGGCTGGTCCAGTGCAAAACGGAATGTGAAGCCATCCAATCCATCAGTGAGCCCTGACATCTCCATCTCCTACATATATCTCAAACCCATCTCCTCTTTCCCCTAACTCCACCAACCTGTGTTGATCCCATATTCCAGTCTCATCACTCTCCAATCAACTCTATTCTGGGCAGCCAGAATCACTGTTCAAACCACGAAGCAGAACACATTACTCTGTTATTAAAAATCACAAGAAGTTTCTAATCTTTGTTCAATTTAAAAACCCAAATTCCCTCCTATGACTGTCACTGAGCTCCAGCCATAATGCTTCCATCCAGTCCCTTGAATAAGATGAGCTCTTGCTAAGCTCAAGGAGCTTGTTGTTCCTTCTGCCTGGAGAGAGAGCCTTCTTTTTCTTCACATCTCAGCACACACATCACTGCCTCCGAGAGGCCTTCCTAGACCACCAAACGCAGGACTCCCATTCTCATAGCCACCATCCTCAAATTACCCCTCAAACATCTCAGCATTCTCTACCAGTATACCCTGTCCATTTCCATCACGCTCCCAACAAAGGGAATCATTACATTGAAATTAATAGATCACAAGTTCCAGAAGAGCAGGAATTAGTTAAGCGGTTTTGTTTTCCAACCACTGCATTCTACCATCCACCACAATTATAGGCATTCTAATATGTGTTGAATAAAAATCTACTAAAACTATTTTCAAGATCACATTTCTGTTCTCCCTACTAAATAAAATTAACTTTGAATGATTTGTACAACTAGGGATAAAAGGTTGCTAATCACATATATTATCTCATTTAGTCTTCTGAACCCTGATAGACAGATACTGATTTTCCCATTTTATAGATGAATAAAGTATGGCTTATGAAAGTGAGATCATTTCCCACTATTGTCTAGGCATTTAGTGGAGACCCAAGTCCACCTCCAAAGCCCATGCTCTTTGTACTTAACGCCATCAGTCCCTGGGTAACTACTTTAAAAGGAAATTTCCTGCTCCATGTTCAGTTACCTCTTCTCCAATCATGGCCAATTCGGTCTGGGTGCATGGATAAGGAAACCGAACAGGAAATCCACCGGAGTTCTTCCATGGTTTAACAGCCAGAGAAGGTGACTCTGCAAGATTCACAGATCTAGTTTAAAATAGCTGATGTGCTCTTTGTAAAAAACCATCAACATCAATATTTGCTAAAACACTTAACATGCAATTTCAATCACTTTTTTTTCTCCAGTGCTGGCATTATTTATTTATATATATATTTTTATTATACTTTAAGTTCTAGGGTACATGTGCACAACGTGCAGGTTTGTTACATATGTATACATGTGCCGTGTTGGTGTGCTGCACCCATTAACTCGTCATTTACATTAGGTATATCTCCTAATGCTATCCCTCCCCTCTCCCCCCACCCCACGACAGGCCCCAGTGTGTGAAGTCCCCTTCCTGTGTCCAAGTGTTCTCACTGTTCAGTTCCCATCTATGAGTGAGAACATGCGGTGTTTGGTTTTTTGTCCCAGCGATAGTCATCAATCACTTTTTTAAGAGTACACTGTTCATTAAAAGAGGAAACAGGAGTAGAATACACTTGCCAATTCCACTCTAAAGCTTAGGGTTTTCCAGGGTAGTTAAAAGACCTGACAATCAATGTTGTACTGACAAGATACAAGTACATGTTCTTAAGAACTAAGCATCTATGTAAGTCATAACATGCTTTCCTAACACCTTGATACTCACCCCAAAGGTACTTAAATATCTGGCCGTCAGCCAGCTGTAATACTACTGACTTGGTCTTGGAATTGCAACATAGACTGATTATGACCCCATCCACCGTTGAAGATGAACTGACAAAAAAAAAAGGAGGAGGGCCTGTAAACAGACCATTTTTCTCAAAAATAGTGACATTTCACTGATTTTGAAAATCAACAATTTCCTTTTGATGCTGCACTACCTACTTCAATACAATGTAGACAAAATACACATATACACACCTAATACTACACACACACACACACACACACACATATACACTCAGAGACAGATGGATGGTTAGATGAATAGATAAAACTACTCCAAACCAAAGCCCAGACAAAGCCACATCTGCTACATGACACCATTTTCCACAAACCCAATAAGGTAGCTGTTTACATTGTGAAGTCATCATTCCTCTTCTGGCCACAACTTACTGCAACTTATTACAATGTATTGCCTTCATTAGACATGGATGGCACCAATATCATTTCTGTCTGCTTAAAATAGTTAAAGCAGCTGGTCTGTAGGAAAATGAGCACACTCAATATCTCTATCACCATCATATCTATTGATGGAAAATTGTGGATTTTCACTAATGAGATGAAGGGAATTTGTTATCACCATTACATTTTTTTCCCTGAGTCAATGGAGACAAGTAAAATTTTACTTTTTTTTTTTTTTTTTTTTTTTTTTTTGACAGTATCTTGCTCTGTTGCCCAGGCTGAAACGCAGTTGATATAATCATAGCTCACTGCAATCTCAACCTCCTAGGTTCAAGTGATCCTCCCACCTCAGCTTCTCAAGTAGCTTGGACCATAGCCACGGAAGCAGAATTTCTTAAAAGAAGAGGAAGAGGTAGTGATAAAAAAAAAAAAAAAAAAAAAAAAAAAAAAGGGAGACAAAGAGGTAGTGATAAAAGCAAATGATGTTAATGCTAACATTTAATTCAAAGTTTTTAACCAATCTACAAAAAAACTAAAAATTATAACAATAGGGAATTCCTCTACAAATGCTTCAAATTTTGTGAGGATAAATTATCTGTCAAGAAGAAAACAAACTCTGGAGCTAGACTGGCTGGGATTTGATCCTGGCTCCACCTGCATGATCTCAGGCAAGTTACCTAACTGCTCCATGTCTTAGTTGTCTCATCTGTAAAATGATGGTGCAAATGGCACATACTTTAAAGAGGTATTATGAGAAATAAATAAGCTAAAACAGAGAAAGCACTTAGAAGAGTATTTTTTACAAAGTATAAGCTACAGTAAATATAAACTACTTAACTGAGGGACTTTGCAGCCCTCAAAAGCATTAATATTTTATATGAACAAAACAGTCTTTTTGAGAAATAAAAGTCAAAGCAGTAGAAATATACTGTAAATGACATCTCATTTCCTTTATAGCAAATGAGATGACTGCATCAAGCTTTTGCCTCTATAAGCGAATGATGAAGAATTTCAAATCAGAAGAAGCAGAAACTTAGTAAATTGTTCTGCTTTTCAAAAAGTAATCTACTGGCTTACTTTAAGTGCTACATATTTCTAGAACATATTCTGCATTTAGACATGTTAACAAAAGGCTTTTTCAAAATATCACGAAGCACTATGAGTCAAAGAGTAGGAGCAAATGACTGCATTAAAATGTTTTATGTCTATAAATGTATGTAATGTATATATATAAACGAAAGGTTCCTAATTTTGCAACAACATTTCTCAGAAGAGAAATCTCACCAGTAGGGCGTTAATTACAAATTAATCTGGGGATTAGTATCAGTGGACAAACGTGCCAAGTCTTGACACTGGAAACAAGGAGTTCTGGGAACTGGCTAGAAAATGCTATCAACTATACAACAGGGCTTGCATTCCACAGAAGAGCATTCATTAACTGAAACCTGTTACATAATGAAGATATAGTCAGGAATCAAAACAAAACTCAGGCCCAGAGAACAGTGAAATTTCAGCAAAGAAGAATAGACTTTCTAATGGTAAATGTAGTCAGGTACAAAATAGGATATATAGAAGAGGAGGCTGGAAGAAGCATTTTGAAGTCACCACATCAAAACAAAGCATATATATGCAATTATGCGTCATTTAACGTTGGGGATACGTCTGAGAAATGTGTTGTTAGGTGATTTCATCATTGTGCAAACATCATAGAGTACTTACACAAACCTAGGTGGTATAGCATACTACACCCCTAGGCTATGGGGTATGGCCTATTGCTACTAGGCTACAAACCTGGACAGTGTGTTACTTTACAGAATACTATAGGCAATTGTAATACAATGTCAAGTATTTGTGTATCCAAACATAGAAAAGGTATGTAGACACACACACACACACACACACGCAAATATATGCGCATGACTGCATTTATACAAAATTCCTTCCCATCACATTAGCCCATGAGAATTAGCCACTCTAATTATGCTTGACAGTTATTAAAATCAATTATAACATATAACAATCACCCTGGAAAAATGTGGGTAGGTGCTGAATTAAAATATTTAACACATCTTTAAAAAGTTGCTTCGTCTATTAATATTTATCCTATTTTTCACTACTTTTTGATATATTTTTGGTCTGTTATTTTGACATGGCTCATAACTAGATTTAACCTTCTTGTTAAGTGTGTCTAACAAGAAAGCTACTGCTCCTCAACCTTGATCAATGGAGGTCAAAAAAAGTTGTATGCTCATAAAAGACAAAAACCTAACTTCATTTGCTTAACACGTGGAGTACAGGGAAAAACTGCAATACCTTTCATTGAGCTGTCCATGCTCTTCATCCATCTCAGAAGAAGCTGCAGTCAAATGGTGAATGACAGACCGGGGGCTGGACTCACTGTGGCTTACAGCCAGGAAGATGTCTTCTTCAATCCAAGTGAGAAGGCCTAGTTTCAGTGGGTTTACGTCTTGATCTTCATTATTCTCAAACTGAATTCTATTGTAAATATTGAAGAATATCCAAGACAAGAATAAAACTTAAAAACCACTGAGATGTTCCTGGATGAAGGAAGACTGAAGCATCTTGTACACAGTCAACTCCTAATTATTTGGAGGGACAAAACCTGAGATACTACCAAATACTAGAAAATCTAAAATTAATCTTTTTCTGGCTTAAGAATACGTTTTTATATTTTCCCTAAAATTTCTCATACCCTGAAATCTTTAAATTTGAAGAGAACACTTGAGGAAACTGACTACACAAGAAAATTACCTGCCCTAGTCCCTACACTAATGAACCCCAGAGCCTTTCCACTGCCACGACTTACCAGCATTCAAACCAGGCTCTGGCAGGTATGTGACTTGCAGTAGAATGGGTCCTTTCCTAAGCACCTCACATTAAACTGACTGACTAGCTTGAGAGATGGTCTCCATGTCTCTAATGCATTCTTCGGTAGCATTCATACACCTGACCAGGGCACTGTTCTTGTCACCTCATGTGGGAACCGATAATGGCTGCTTCCTGCCTTTTAGATCAGGTGTCAAATCCGCAGCTCCCACTGAAGAAGTTGGTCACTAGCCTGATCTTCCTCCTCAAACATCACCCCCTGGACTCAGGCTCTCCATTGCATTCGCACAGAGTATCCCATGGAGGATCAGTCCCACCTCTGGTTTTCACTGACACTTTCTTCCCCACCAGACCCAATGTTCCCAATTCTTTGCCAACCCCAAACCTATCCCTTCCCCAAGGATCATGATAAGTATTCATGTCTTTTGTGAAATCTCAGACGAACTGACATTATCCCCATCAGTTTTTTTTTAAATGAAACTATATTCTAAACTGCCTCATACTTTCTAATTTGTCCTCTGTCTCTACTCTAGTGGTTTCAAGTCTGTGAAGTGAAATAATGTATGTAAATGCTCTTTAAAAACTACTAAGCATTACACAGGCAGCCTCAAAATCATACAGAGGTTGAGCGCTTCTGCTGTATTTATTAAATATATCACATATATTTAAGAAACATTATTTATTAAATTCTGTTATTTGTTGTACTCAGTTAATTATTTCTATTAATCTAACAATAAATGTTCCCTAGAGGCAGAGTAGTTTAGTAATAAAGAACATGGACTTATCAAACAGAATACAATCAAACCCTAAATTCTCTAGTTACCAGGTCCATGACCTTGGGTAAGTTACCTAACCTCTACACTGTTTTTTTAATCTGTAAGTACTCAATAAGTGGTACTTTTTAAAAAGTTCTCTCACAGACGTGGCATTATAATTTGGTTTCTAGGTCATTTTGCAAATGCCTATAGTGTACCTGAGGTATTCAATTATGTCCAATTGTTTACAATACTGTTTCAGTGGAAGAATGCATTCTGTTTTCCATCCCGGGAGCCTCAAAACACAGCACCCAGAAGTTCCAGATTCTGGGATGGAGCAAAGACAGAGGCTGCATTAGGTCATCCATGTTAACAACCCATACATCCCCATTTATGTAAGAGAATGCAGCTCCGCCTTATCATTGTCATCTCCATCTTTCCCACATGATTTTTCCTGGAGAACCAAGCGCTATTGGGAGTACGTCCTAGGCCGGCTTACGACTCATGCTCTCCTGCTACCTATCAAATTATATGGCATTCAGACAAACTACATGACTGGCTTCTCCAATCAGATCCAAAAGTCAGGGCCTGGGTGTTGTATTTATTTCTTGTTCCACTCAGCAACAGGCAAAGAACTGTACCAGTTGGCTGAATTCAAGACTGCATGCTGGCTCATTCTGTTCCCAGAAGCCCAAGATAATTAAGAACCTACTTGTATCTCTTTTCCAAATGAGGAGTTCTAAGGCAAACTTTGAATCCACTTCCACCCACAGCTCCCAGTTTCACTGTAGAGTCGGCACTTGGACCATCACCTGGAAAACAAAAATGCAAATACTATCATTGTAAATTATAAGATTTCACCTAATACTAAGGAGATGGTGTCTGCAATTAACGAGTTCTAGAAGGCAAACAGCAATCTAGAAAATAATCACATCTCAACCTCCTTAAAATCTCTGCTTTCCCCTTAAGAACACATCAGTCATAATCTTCCCTGATAAAGGCCACATCTCAGGAAGACCAGGTGAAGGGGCTACCTTCTCAGCCCAGTGCTATGGACAATTTCCTCCACTGTCTTCAACCACCTCGCAATATCCTCAAATTCTCCAAAGTCCTAAGCACCTGCTTAAAAGACATTTTCTTTCTATTCTTCATCCAGTTTATTCACTGCACAGCAGCCAATGCAAGCCTTTAAAAAATTCAGCCAGAACACTGCACTCCTCTGTTCTAAGCCCTCTGGTGGCTCCTATCTCACTCGGAGTAAAAGCCGCAAGGCCCTACAAGAGCAGATTCCCATCACCTCTCTGAACTCACCCACCAACTTCCCCTCATTTGCTCTGCTGCAGCCACCCTGGCCTCCTGGCTATTTCCTAAATACAACAGGCACTTCGGTGGTTGCTTTTTACCCCGCTTGGAACGCTCCTTTTTTTTTTCTTCTTCGCCTTCAAGCATAGAATGCTTAGGACGCTCTTACCCCAGATGTCTGCGTGGCTCCCACTGTGATTCTCAACAGGTCTCTGCTTAAATGTCACCTTCACAGAGAGGCCTTTGGGATTACACTAAATAGGAAAGCCACCTTCCCCCTGTAAACTCTTATCCTTAAGCTCTCCCTATCCCTTATTTTGCTTAATTTTTCTCCACAGCACTTGCCATCTGATAGATCATATTTAATTGATATCTTTTGTCTACACCTAGAACAACAAGTTGCAGACAAAGTACAACTCGTTTTCTAGTACAACAAGCCAAGTACTAGAAAAAAGCCTGGCATATAATAAACAATCAAGAAACAATGAGGGGGAAAAAGGAGTGATACTCAGGATGCATCAAACACCATCTTTAAAAACTTTGGCAACAAACTTGTCTCCACACCACTCAAACGTCTACCACTTGGCTCCAAGTTCTTAATTTCCCTTCCACTTGGGCACTGAGCCCTGACCTGTTCCAGTCCAACATCTCCTTTTCCAGATGCTCTTATATCCAAACTCTCCCCAGTGGGCTCTTTAACTTCTCAGGGTTTTTAGTTCATGGATTTGTTATGATCTTTCTCCTTTCCATTTCTATGAACACTGCCCTGGCTCAAGCTCTAGCTAGCTCCTGCCTGGACACTTAACAACAGCTTCTCCTAACTAGAATCTCTGCCTCTAGGTGCCCCTGACCTATGGCCAACCCCACATATTGATGCCAAACAATCTTTCAAAAGTGAAGCTCTCAACCTGTCCTATCTCATCACAGGGAGTTTTCTCTCAAGTAAAATGAATGCAGGGTGGTACAGGGTTTCATTTTGAGGAGATAAAAATGTCCTAAAATTGATCGTGGTGATGGCTGTACAACTCTGTGAATATATATATATATACACATATACATATATATATACACATATATATATTCATACACACACATATAAACCACTGAATGATGAATGATATAAATCTATTTTTTAAGTGAATGCAGAACAAAACATCCCATACATTGTAAAGTGACACATAAACTCATTAGCATCATACAGTTAAGTCCCACAAAAGCTTACTTTACATCTGATTCTTTTTGCCTTGACAATGAACGTATTTGCACTTTTTTTAAAGCTATTTTTAAAAGTTTAAGGAGGATTGTAACAGCATTTTACACACTGAAATTATAATCAGAGAAACTGGTGACATATCCAGATAGGATTCATGTACACAGTGGGGTGCTGACTTAACAGAAAAGCTGATATGAAAGTAAGGAATTCCCATTTAAATTAATTAATTTTGATTATTCTCTCTTGGCAACTATCTAGCTTTTTCTGAGAATTCAAATGATATATGAAAACAAGGCTACCACTGCCATATGCCAGCAGAATTTATGACATAACCACAGACCTCACAAGTAAAAACAAATTTCAGATTCTCCAGCACATCAGGAAAGTAATGAAGAACTGACAGCAACGGGGCTGTGGCAGGACAAGTTAGATTAGGAGCTAGAACACCTGTGTTGAGGTCCTTGTCCATTCTTGTTCAAACAAATTACAAAACCTCTGACACTGTGTTCCCTCATCTATAAAAGTGGAAAACCCCATCTCTGACACAGCTACTAGGAGGGATGAGATCAACTGAAAATATGTGTAAGGGCAATGAAAATAGTGAAACATGTTAACAATGTACAACATACTATGTTATTTCCAGAGTTCAATATTATTCTTAAATAACTGACTCTTCAAGTTCAGTAAGGGAAAAGGTATGGCTCATGCAAACCAGTGTAGGATTAAAAAAAAACAAAAACAAAAACACAAGCCAATTAAATATCATAATGATAATGATATCAACTGCAGACTTCAAAATTTTGAGAAACACTAGACCTATGGCAACACCAAACTATAATTTGCTTTTATATAGGAGTAGAAGGGACTTGATTCAGAATATCTTTGTAAAAGTTTTATAACATACCACATCTATAAACAGAAATCTCGTTACTGGCATCTAGAACAGCAAGGTCATTACTCTTTTGAGGGTGTGCAAAGAATGTGACTTGATTCACAGGGTGTGGGAACAGCAGTTGGTAGGTGCACATGGGAGGCGGAACCACAGTCTGCCGGAAGACTGTCACCAATACCCTATCTGCAGTCAAAAAGAAAGAAGAGGATTAGACACAGGGATATTCAATTTGTAAGATAAGCCATCTGAACATCACAGCATATCTAAACAATAATGGCAATTCGCAAAAAAATAACTTTCAATGTTTTTCTCATGAACAAGTTTAAAAACAGTGTGGGATGGGGAAATGTCATGGGGTCTGTCTATAATTGGCCATTATCACCTCCAGGCCTAGAGTAGTCCATCTCAGAACCTGGAGTTTCAGGTGCCAGGGACTACGGCAAAAAGGCCAAGAGGTCAGACCTCTAGCTTTAAACCTGGGCCTGCAACCAAGCCACACTAAACCACGGGAATTAATACCTTCAAAATCCTTAAAGCACTTTCCTGTGTGCGGATTTGGTAATAAGGCAGATCTGATTAAGTTCTCTATACGGAACACATGAGTATAAAATCAGTATTATATAGAATGTTACACAGAATATGAATTAATATACCACCTCACATTACAATCTTAGAAGCCAGTGTTCCCTTTTATTATCAGCAACAAAACTATTCACTAAGGTGACTACTTCACTCCTCAATCTTGCCCTCCCCACCCCACTCCCTAAAAAACCTTCTCTCTAATTATAAAACATCAACCTAATCTTCATATTAGGCAAACGTCTACGCATGAACTGAACATACTGGAGAGGTATATATCAGCAAGCATTTATATCAGGAAACAAGGCAACACAAGTGGGGTGGTACAAGGATCAGTTATAAATCTGTGTCAGGGCAAACAGGTAAGGCTAACACACCCAATCCCACAAGACTCTACTGTTGTCGCCCTCTCTACCTAGAGTCAAAGTTTTCAGTGTCTTCAAAGGCCAGGCAAGTAAATGTGTGAAGGCCACAGAGGCAGTATAACAGGAAACTGGGGTGGGGAGGGGGGACGATGGTTCTCAGGAGAGAATATACCCCACCTTATACCCCATTCAATAAAAAATCAAACAAGTAACCCAAACAGCCAAAACAAATAAAGATTCCCCACTGTTCCAGTCAAACCACCACATCTGCAGGCCCTAGGCTCAGGACCCCTTGCAGGCTCATGGACACGCTTCCCAGCAGCTTACTTCCATCGATGACAGCCACATTGGACAAGTCACTTGAATTATCTCCCACGCTCCGGTCAGTCGTCCAGTGCCAATCATAAGCGAGGTAATGCCAGCCCTGACAGAGAACATGTAGCCGGTATGGGGTCACAGGGTCCCACATCAGAGACACAATCTTGCTCTTCCCACAGGTGCTGAAGGATAAACTTTGCTTGAGATACCAGTGATAGTTTCCAACAGTCCAGAGCTGAACTGCAAGGGAAAATGAAAAGAAAGCCATTAGAGGCTGGGAAGCAGACTTCATCCCACTTGCCAGAGGGGTTCAGGGGCAATCTGTTCTTTTTCAAAGGACCCTTCCTGCTCAGCCTCGTCTCTAAAATAAGAACAATAATAATTGCCAAAAAATAGCTTTCCATGCAGATAAAATGTCAAGAATCAATAAAGTCAGAAATACGTGTTTATTTTCTTGGTTTTTTCTATTTTTAACTTTTATTCATATGCTTATTTTCCTTTTTTTTTTGACACAGAGTCTCGCTCTGTCGCCCAGGCTGGAGTGCAGTGGCGCAATCTCAGCTCACTGCAAGCTCCAACTCCCAGGTTCACACCATTCTCCTGCCTCAGCCTCTCGAGTAGCTAGGACTACAGGTGCCCGCCACCACGCCTGGCTAATTTTTTTTTGTTTTGTATTTTTAGTGGAAACATGGTTTCACTGTGTTAGCCAGGATGGTCTCCATCTCCTGACCTCGAGATCCGCCTGCCTCGGCCTCCCAAAGTGCTGAGATTACAGGTGTGAGCCACCATGCCTGGCCCATATGTTTATTTTCAACTTTACTTCCAAACTCTATGATCACGACGGAAGGCTACTAGGACAAAGCATTCTTTCAGTGGGTTTTCTCATGAAGATTTAGGAAGAAGACAACCTGACAATTAGATTAAAAGTATTAAAACACTCAATCCAAGATCTAGACTAGCATCATTGTGTTGTATTGGGCTTAAGATGCTTATTTTCTTTCAGGTGCTTTGCAAGCACTTATGTTCAAGGCTATCTGGGTATTAACCCTGATTCAGCTGCCCAAAGAAGATAAGCATGCAATTATCCTTCCAACGTCTATTAAGCAAGCACGACTTAATCATGCCAAAACCAACCTTTACTAAACAGATGACATATAAATTAAGACCTTAGTTATATTAGGAATTATAGTTATATTAAGAAATATTATTTATATTAAGGATTTTCTCAATCTCCTTGCCCACTAATGCTTAATTAGTGATCACAGCAAACATAACCTAGTCTCAAACCGCATTATTACAACACTTTGAAGTTAGACCACATGCTGATGTTCTGTGAGCACAGATGTTATGGCTGTTTTGTGCAATGTGTGTATATATATATATACATGTTTTTGAGATGGAGTCTCACTCTGTCACCCAGGCTGGAGTGCAGTGGCCCAATCTCGGCTCACGGCAACCTCTGCCTCCCAGTTCCAGCGATTCCCCTGTCTCAGCCTCCCGAGTAGCTAGGACTACAGGCACGCACCACCATGCTGGACTAATTTTTGCATTTTTAGTAGAGACGGGGTTTCACCCTGTGCAATATTTTTATGCTCGGCATATCATAGTGCCAACCCTTGACACACTGGTTAATCGGTGGTTCTCAACTGTGGCTGTTTAAAATCACTTGGGAGCTTTTGGCTTTTAATTAAATACTTATGTATAATCCCCATTCCAACACACTGAACTGAACTCTTGAGATGAAGCCTGAATATCATTTTTTTTCTAAAGGTGTGGCCAGGGTTAAGAACTATTATGTTGAATAATGAGTTTCTTAACATTTCAGTTAAAAGGGTTCTACTGAGGCCGGGCACAGTGGCTCATGCCTGTAATCCCAGCACTTTGGGAGGCCGAGACGGCCAGATCATGAGGTCAGGAGATCGAGACCATCCTGGCTAACACGGCGAAACCCCGCCTCTACTAAAAATACAAAAAATTAGCTGGGCGTGGTGGCAGGCGCCTGCAGTCCCAGCTACTCGGTAAGCTGAGGCAGGAGAATGGCGTGAACCCGAGAGGCAGAGCTTGCAGTGAGCCGAGATCGCGCCACTGCACTCCAGCCTGGGAGACAGAGAGAGACTCCGTCTCAAAAAAAAAAAAAAAAAAAAAGAGGGTTCTACTGATTAAACAGTTTGAAAGCTACTTAGAAAATAATCAAGTAAAAAGATTTATGAACAAAAATGTCCGTGCATTGCTGTTTAAAATAATGAGAAATTACAAAACTGTAAATGTCTAACAGCATGAGATTTAATGAACGAGAATAAACAAGTATTATATAGCAATTTAAAATGATGCAGATGGATCATGGATCACACCTACACTTTTTTTTTGTTTTGTTTTGTTTTGAGACAGTCTCGCTCTGTGGCCAAGGCTGGAGTGCAGTGGTGCGATCTCCATTCACTGCAAGCTCCGCCTACTCTGGGCTCATGCCATTCTCCTGCCTCAGCCTCCAGAGTAGCTGGGACTACAGGCGCCTGCCACCACGCCCAGCTAATTTTTTGCATTTTTAGTAGAGATAGGGTTACACCATGTTAGCCAGGATGGTCTCGATTTCCTGACCTCGTGATCCGCCTGCCTCGGCCTCCCAAAGTGCTGGGCCCCCAAAGTGCATGAGCCACTGTGCCTGGCCCATACCTACTACACTTTTAACAAAAACAAGATCATAGCTATACTGAGATATATACATGAAAAACCTAGAAGACAAGAAAATTTGAATAGTGATTATTACGGAGTGGTAGAACTACGAGATTTCTTTTTTTCTCATCTTATTTTCTAACATTTTCAAGTATTATTTAATACTTAAAACCACACACTTACACATTTTAAAAGCTATAAAAAATATTCTTACTTTTACACTTAATGTAAGTCTTCTTTCACGTCCACAGAATTCCTCTGGTTAGTGTTTTTTCTGTGGTAATACCATCCACCAGGAAAAGCACGTGATGACTTACAACAGTTAATTTTATTGTGTCAACTTGGCTTGGCTATGGCGCCCAGCTGTCTGCTGAAACTCTAGATGTTGCTGTGAAGGTATTCTGTACATGTGATTAATATTTATAATCGGCTGACTGTAAGGAAAGCAGATTATTCTCCATAATGTGGGAGGGTCCCATTCATTCAGTTGAAGACCTTAAAAGCAAAAACTGAGGCTTTGCAGAAAAGAAGAAATTCTGCCTTAAGGCTGTAACAGAAATCCTCCCTAAGTTTCCAGCCTGCCTTACAGATTTCATACTCAAGACTGCAACATCAATTCTTACCTGAATTTCCAGCCTGCCAACCTGCCACACAAATTTCAAACTTGCCATCCCCTACATTAGCCAATCTTTTAAAGTAAATCTATCCACACTCTATTACTCTCTCTCCCTCCCTCCCCACCCTATTCCCCCTCTCACCGTCTCTCTATATAAGTACAGTTGACCCTTGAACAACACAGGCTTGAACTGCACAGGTCCATTTATATTCGTATTTTCTTCAATGAATACAGTCGGCCCTTCATATTGTGGATTCTATATCCGCAACCGAACGCACATCAAAAATATGGTACTTGAGGAACGCAAAACCCAAGTATACAAAAGGCTGACTTTTTGTATCTGAGTGTTCTGCAGGGCTGACCGCAGGACTTGACCATGTGTGGATTTTGGTGTCCATGGGCAATCCTAGAACTAATCCCCCGAGAATACTGAGGGATGAATTATATATATGTATTATTTCTGTTTCTCTAGAGAACCCCAACCAACACATGACTGAAATCCATAATCAATCAAAATCTAACCACCCCCGTCTCCACCTGCCCACTTCAGCATCTTTGATTCTACTAAGGTACTAAGTAGAAGGGATGAAGGAAATCCCATACCTGTCTACTTTCAACTACGTTTTATGGGGCAGAAGGCTGGGGTACTACAGCTATCTTACCATAGGTTTTCGGAATGGAGCTTTCTTCTCTCTGAAAGTCTTCCAGCCAAACTGCAAGCACTGAGGAATCTGCATTCCAGAGCAAGTCATTTACCTAGAAGGGAAAAAAGATCTGTCATTGGCTTTCAGTTATGGATTTACTTCCAAATCTTTATAATAGCTGTATTTCCTCTCTCAAATCAAATAATCCCACTACCTGAGCTCATCCCTAACTGTAAATCACTAACCTACAGAGGCATTAAACAAATCTGTAAAATATGTCATTATTATGTAGAGGACTTAAAAAAAAGAAATACATTATGCTTAAAGATTAAAAGAGACTTAAGAAACTTAACCAAATACAAGGTGACATTTTTAGACAATCAGAGAAATTTGAATATGGACTAGGTGTTAGACAACACTGAGGTAAGATGTAATAATGGAATTATGGTTATGTAAAGAAAAATGTCCTTAACTGTTAGAAATAAATAATGAAAATATGATTTCTAGAATTAAAACTCCAGGAAATAAAAATATATGTAAGTATATGTATGTATAGGCCAAAGAGTTGCCGACAGATGAAAATAGTTTTGCAAAATGTTGGTATCTACTGAAAGTGAATAATAGTTACACGGGAGTTCATTAAACTCATCTCTCAAGATGTTTAAAATTTTACACAGAGATACCATTTCATGTGTTCTCACTTCAGCAAGGATCTTAATGGTATACAAACCGCTTAACATTTAAATGTTATAAATGAAAAACATCTTCATTACTGGAAAAATTATGCTTTTGTCAAAATAAACAATAAAAACTAGCATTTTTATTTCCTACTTCTGTTTTATCTAAGGTGGGGAAGAAATGCTATTATTTGCAAAATCACTGGAAAAACAATATATCTTTTATTAAAAAAATCAGTTCTAGGAAGCCATCATTTTTATTACTATTTACTCTAAAGCTTCTATTTATATATCCGTAGCAAAGATAAATCCCCTCTATAGGCCAGGCGCGGTGGCTCAGGCCTGTAATCCCAGCACTTTGGGAGGTGGAGGCGGGTGGATCACCGGAGGTCAGGGGTTTGAGACCAGCCTGACCAACACGGAGAAACCCTGTCTCTACTAAAAATACAAAATTAGCTGGCTGTGGTGGCGCATGCCTGTAATCCCAGCTACTCGGGAGGCTGAGGCAGGAGAATCACTTGAACCTGAGAGGCGGAGGTTGTGGTGAGCCGAGATTGCACCATCGCACTCCAACCTGGGCAACAAGAATGAAACTCCAACTCAAAAAAAAAAAAAAAAAATTCCCTCTATAGCTGTGGAAAGTCCTCTACATTTGAGGGCGAAACAAACTCAAGCACTTACCTTAACCTCATCTTTAAGGAAGGGAAGTGTAAAGTGTCCATGAAGGAGTCCATTTTTCTCAAAAAACACAATATCTTGCTGGTTGGGTTTATCTTGTGTAGATGCAATCAAACTGCCTGAGGGTCTTAAAGCAAACTCAGAGTGTTACAACATCCAAAGCTCACCTAACTAAAGAATAGATAAAATCCAGAAGAGTTTTTTTTTCCCAGCAAACATGAATGAAGGAATGAACGAATTAATGAATATCTTTCTCCAAGGAAGTTTTAAATCCCATGTGTCCCTTGTCTCTTGGCAAGCGGTTCACCCCATTGTGGGACTGTACTTGCCCAGAGGAAAGAGTGCCTTTTCCTATTTTACACAGAGGCTCCATTTGCCCACAAAGCCTTACATATTTACACTGCATTTGGATGACTTTAAAAATAATAAGTTATCTAAACCATTCCAGGTATAATGTCCTAAAAATCAAAATCTATTTCTCCTTCAATTATATGACTTCAGCAAATATTCTATGCTCAGGTAGGTCTTTTTTAAGACTTCTCCAAATGTTGAAAACATCTTAATTACCTCATCTTATTCATATTTGTCTCTAGGGTTTGAATTCAAATATATTTCTCTTCTGCTCTTATATAATATCATTCAGATACTGGTGGGAAACAAGAGGTCTACATACAACAGGTATCACTGAAACAGAGGAGATACATCTTCTATCTAAAATCAGGCAGCCACATATGACAGGCAAATTGTGACCTGCACAAGGGTACTGGGCCAAGGAGGAGAATGGAAGGAAAGAGGGGAGTCTGAATCCAGCCTGCATGCTCCTTGGCAAGCAGATCCTCTACTGTGGGAATTTAGTGCCAAGAAAGGAGGCTCTTTGCCTAATTTCCATAAAAGCTCCATCTGCCCCACAGAGCCTTGCAAACTGGGCCTTCCCTTCTAAACACCATTTTCTGCTCTGTACAATGGCTTCATATACACCCTGCCTTAAAACCACAGCCTTTTAGGAATTAGGAATGCAAAATATATGTGGCCTTAGAACGATGAAATCTGTGAAGAAGCGTAAAATCTAATATTCAAGTTGAATTCAGACTTCAGAGAACAAAAAAAAAAAAAAAAGAAGAAGAAGAAACAAAGATAGATACAGGCTTATAACCAAATCAAGAAACGTAAAAATCCTTTTGTGTTACACAAACATCTGTATCATCTGTATCCATGTGTACCACCACCTCTACTCTGGTTCCAAGAATTTCTCTAAGGTTTCTTCTCTCACTCACTTCCAAGCCAGGGCTGGTCCCAGTCCTGCCACAGGCTCACTGGTTGACTGCAAAGCAAACTCTCGGTTCCACACTCTGACCTTCCGAGCCCCTGTGCGGGAGTGGAGACAAACACACACACACACACACTTAGAACATTATGATAAAAGTTGTCAATTCAGAACTATTCAAACACCTTCCTTAGAAATAAAAACTGCCACGGTTTTACATAGCCAATTAGATTAATTTAGTTAAAAATTTGTGTCCACCAGGTAGGAGGGTCGACCAGATGGCCTCAAAGGACTCTTCCAATTCTTAACTCTAAACTCATTTCATATTTAAAGCATCACATCCTTGCCCCATATGTATAATACCCTACTCAAAGCAAAAGAAAGAAAATTTTCCTTAATTTTAATAAGATAAAATTTCTTTATTGTTGTTTAACTGCAATATATTTCCATACCTGTTTCTGGGCAAACAACACTCACAGCAAAAAACTGCCCATCCCCACGCCAGGTAACTTGTGGTCTATGGTCATCCCAGGGCAAAGCAGATTCATGCTAAAAAGGGGAAGAAACACCAATATTACTGGGGGACCTTAAGTATCCCAGAATCAAACAAGCCTCACACCACTAGATATAGATGTTTTATGAGGTTTAAGCTACTTTGAAAGCCCACCTATAGAATCAGAAACCATCCAAGGGTTGGTTCTTAGAACCCAGAAATCATCCAAAAAGAGAAAAAAATATAAAACAAACAAAATCCTCCTTTGGGCATTAAAAAAAAAAAGTGGCCTCTGAGAACAGCAAAAGAGGAAAAGAGCTACAGATCTAGATCCTGAATATAATGAGCTAAGGAACCTATCAGGTAACTACAAGGAAACAAGTGTTCTGTTTGTCCAACAGGGTAGAGTTTTGTTTACATATTGTGTAAGCTTCACAACAGGGCACAGATGAGTTAAGATGTGAAGAAGGTGAATAGGGAGGAGCCACAGAGGTGGTAAAGGCAGCAGCAAACAATGATGAAAACGTGGAAATGTTCTCATTCTGCAGCATGACAGGAAGAAACGTCTCCTCCAGGGCCACACGTATCTCAATCCTGAAGCCAATTCTACCAGGTGGGGACAGATGACCACCCGGGCATTCATCATCATATTCTATTAACAGCCTAAGAATTCTGCTAGTACTGTACTACAGTCTGCACAGTAGGGAATACATAGGTAGCCTAACAAAATTTATTCTCAATGAAACTGTCCTAGGGAATAGAAACCAAACCTCCTTTAGTGAAGGGTTAAGGCCTGAAATAGGCGTTATATGAAATAGAACTGGAAATAATTAAGGACAGAAAACGTAGATGGCAAGCAGGGTATTATTGAGTCATCTATTCTAGAAGAGTAGCTCATATTAATTTCTACATATAATTATGCTTCTATTTGTTCAGGCCCAACCCTTGGTATCCTCCTCAATTCCTCTCTCTCACCCACTTTTTTTTTTTTTTTGAGACAGAGTCTAGCTTTATGGCCCAGGCTGGAGTGCAGTGGCACAATCTTGGCTCACTGCAACCTCTGCCTCCCGGGTACAAGCGATTCTACTGCCTTAACCTCTCAAGTAGCTGAGATTACAGGCATCTGCCACCATGCCTGGCTAATTTTTGTATTTTTAGTAGAGATGGGATTTCGCCATGTTGGACATGCTAGTCTTGAACTCCTGACCTCAGGTGCTCTGCCCACCTTGACCTCCCATAGTGTTGGGATTACAGGCGTGAGCCGCTGTGCCCAGCTAAATGCAACCTCTTGAATCAGTGTTACTGGGCACTAGGAGAGCCCAGGCAGGGAATAGGCTGAGGGCTAGAACAACACAACTTAAAAAATCAAAGTAAATTATGCTCACATGAGTACTTGCGTCTGACTACTCCATGGATTTTTGTTTTCTTTTCTGAAGGGTAGCTGTGAACTTTCAAACCAAGATGAGGCCCTAGAAAGCCTTTAGAAAAAGTTCATGAAAAAAAGCTAGAGTAGTTTACTGGATAGTACATTAGATAATAGGATGCTCGCTTTTTTCCCCCATTACCTGGATCATCCTATATCACTAATAAATCGTAATTCTGGCAATACTAGATAAGTCTTACTCTAGCAGGTACCAGTAGTAAAATGTCACCTTCTCCAGAGTTTAACAAAGTATGGAAAACTGCCTTATTCTCAATACTACCATAGATTCCCTTAAAGTACTATTTTTTAACACCTTTGCTGGGATACAATTTACATATTATTAAGGTTCACCCATTTGAAGCACACAATTCAATGTATTTTGGGTTTTTTTTGTTTAAACTCAGTGGTAAGAATCAATGTTTTTAAAGTATATTTACAAAGTTGAATAGCTATCACCATAATCTAAATTTTGGGCATTTTCATCCTCCCAAAAAGAAACCCCATATCCGTTAGCAGTCACTCCTTCCCCACCCCACCCCGCAGCCCTACGCAACCACGACTCTACTTTCTGCCTCTGTGAATTTGCCCCTTCTGAGCACTTCATACAAATGGGATAATACTATAGGTGATCTTTTATGACTGGCTTCTTTCACTTAGCATAATCTTTATGACGTTTACTCATGTTATAACATGTATGAGTAAAGTGCTATTTTTAAATCGAAAATATATGGTCTTAGAAAGCTGTAGCATAATTTACCTGCTGCTTACAGCAAGAAAGAATATTCAAATTGCACCAACTATTTACTTGGTCAAGTTCCTGTTTAGTCAAGGATACCTTTTAAGTCCTTCTGCCAAAAAAAAAAAAAAAAAAAAGAAAAATCACTTAAAAATCAGGGGGACATGAAAACCACTTGTCCAAAGTGTGCAGTTGTAGTGGATCACCCCCAAAGAAGCAAGGTTGTGTCTGAGAGTACTTACTCCATGTTTCTGCCCTCTAATAATCCTTTACTGTTCTAATAAGTCAATAGCTTTCAGAATGTTAAATTAGACCCACTATGCATATTTAACTCACAACAGTTGTTTTGAAATAAAAACTACGCTTAAAAAAAAGTTTCAAAAGTTATTTGTCTACTAAAATAAAAGCAGCAACTACCACTTGAGTGCCTACACTGTGCTGATGCTATGGTACCTGTTTTATATATGTTATTACCTGCCCATCTCAACCCTTGTAAGGAGACATTATGTTGTCCACTTTACAGAGAATACTGAGGCTCAGAAACGTTGGGAAACTTCCCTGTCAAGGTCTCATAGCTTCTAAATGTTATAAGGATAATGTAATCTGTACTTTTCTAATAGAGATCTATACTGCCCCTGAGGGTACTTGGCAGTGTGCCAGAGGGTAAATATGGCACATCTTCTTGGGGCATTAATTTTACTCAAGGGTAATTTCAATTCATATTTTTAAAAAATATTCATACTGTATAAATTAAAATAAAATATAAGAGTTTAAATGAATTTAATGTGACATGGACACTACTTCCCCAGGTGCCCCAAGAGTTTGCACTCTTCTTGTGTCCACACACCTGTGCCTTCAGGGGCTGCCTATATTAGAAGATTAAGAAGTACTACTTTGAGTCATCAAGACATCATTATATGGTCTTTAGAATTTTCTTTTTTTTTTTTTCATTTATTTATTTATTTTAGAGATGAGGTCTCACTCTATTGCCCTGGCTGGAGTACAGGGGCAAGCCACAGTGCCCAGCTTCTTTCATGTCTTTTTTTTTTTTGACTTGTTTTTTTTTTCCTTAGTATTTATTGATCATTCTTGGGTGTTTCTCAGAAAGGCGGATGTGGCAGGATCATAGGATAATAGTGGAGAGAAGGTCAGCAGATAAACACGTGAACAAAGGTCTCTGGCTTTCCTAGGCAGAGGTCCCTGCAACCTTCCGCAGTGTTTGTGTCCCTGGGTACTTGAGATTAGGGAGTGGTGATGACTCTTACCGAGCATGCTGCCTTCAAGCATCTGTTTAACAAAGCACATCTTGCACAGCCCTTAATCCATTTAACCCTGAGTTGACACAGCACATGTTTCAGAGAGCACGGGGTTGGGGGTAAGGTTATAGATTAACAGCATCCCAAGGCAGAAGAATTTTTCTTAGTACAGAACAAAATGGAGTCTCCTATATCTACTTCTTTCTACACAGACACAGTAACAATCTGATCTCTCTTTTCCCCACATTTCCCCCTTTTCTTTTCGACAAAACCGCCATTGTCATCATGGCCCGTTCTTGATGGTCGCTGTCTCTTCGGAGCTGTTGTGTACACCTGCAGAAAGGCTGTCACTTCACACTTGGAAGGTTGCACAGCGGCCAGGCAGAGACGCTCCTCACTTCCCAGATGGGGTGGCGGCTGGGCAGAGGCGCTCCCCACATCCCAGACGGGGCGGCCGGGCAGAGGCGCTCCCCACTTCCCAGACGGGGCGGCCGGGCAGACGCATTCCCCACTCCCAGACGGGGCGGCCGGGCAGACGCGCTCCCCACTTCCCAGACGGGGCGGCCGGGCAGAGGCGCTCCTCACTTCCCAGACGGCGCGGCCGGGCAGAGGCGCTCCTCACATCCCAGACGGGGTGGCTGGGCAGAGACGCTCCTCACTTCCCAGAGGGGGTGGCCGGGCAGACGGTCCTCACTTCCCAGACAATGGGTGGGCAGGCAGAGTCGCTCCTCACTTCCCAGACAGGAGGGCCAGGCAGAGGCGCTCCTCACTTCCCAGACGGGGCGGCCGGGCAGAGGTGCTCCTCACTTCCTAGATGGGGCAGCCGGGCAGAGGTGCTCCTCACTTCCTAGACGGGGCAGCCGGGCAGAGACGCTCTTCACATCCCAGATGGGGGGGTGGCCGGGCAGAGACGTTCCTCACTTCCTAGACAGGGTGGCGGCCGGGCAGAGGCACTCCTCACTTCCTAGACGGGGTGGCGGCCGGGCAGAAACACTCCTCACTTCCTAGATGGGGTGGCCGCCGGGCAGAGGCACTCCTCACTTCGCAGACGGGGCGGCCAGGCAGAGGGGCTCCTCACATCCCAGACGATGGGCGTCCAGGCAGAGACGCTCCTCACTTCCTAGACAGGGTGGCAGCCGGGCAGAGGCTGTAATCTTAGCACTTTGGGAGGCCAAGGCAGGCGGCTGGGAGGTGGAGGTTGTTGCGAGCCGAGATCACGCCACTGCATTCCAGCTTGGGCAACACTGAGCATTGAGTGAGTCTGTAACCCCAGCACTTCGGGAGGCCGAGGCGGGCAGATCACTCGAGGTCAGGAGTTGGAGACCAGCCTGGCCAACATGGCGAAACCCTGTCTCCACCAAAAATACAAAAACCAGCCAGGCGTGGCGGCGCGTGCCTGCAATCCCAGGCACTCGGCAGGCTGAGGCAGGAGAATCACGGGAGCCTGAGGCAGGGAGGTTGCAGTGAGCCGAGATCATGCCACTACACTCCAGCCTGGGCAACAGAGGGAGACCGTCACAAAAAGGAAGGAAGGAGGGAGGGAGGGAGGGAGGGAGGGAGGGAGGGAGGGAAGGAAGGAAGGAAGGAAGGAAGGAAGGAAGGAAGGAAGGAAGTCTTTAGAATTTTCTAATCTAGAAGTAAGGAAAAAAAGAGTTTCATCCAACAGAAAAAGAAAAATATCTAATATATACATATATGGGAAAAGTATGAGAACACACACGTGAATGAAGGATGGCTGCTCTCTCTGGAGAGGAAGGGGAGGGATATCGGGATGGGATACACAAGGGGTTTCCTTTGTCTGTGATGTTTTATTTTTTAAACTGGGTGATGAATATTGGTTATAATTACTTGCTACCATGATAATAAATCACAAAGCAACTTGGCGACAACAAGGAAAAGAAGGATCTTTATAGGGGGACTCATTTCCTGAAGGCTCTAGGCAGTTTTACTAAAGCAGAAGAGAACTGTTCATTACTGGCATCTAAGTGGACACAAAACAGTTCCCGGTGGGTGGCAAATTTATATTTGTTCCAGTCAAGGCTCTTTATCCATCAAACCAAACTTACCATTTGCATCTGAAAAGCTGCTTGTCTGCCTTCTGATCCATGGAACTGTGTCTCCTTCCTGCCCCATCCAACAGTGATAAACTTGCCTACAGAACAATTGGCAAGACAATCAATAAGCTGCATGAAATGAAACAAAAACAGTTTCACTGCTATTCTTCATGAAGTTAGTCATTGGCAATTACTCGGGTCCTCTAAGGCCTCTCAATAAATTGACCAGCAGTCCAGCAGTCAATATCTGAGAACACTATGTTTCAGGCTGGGCATGGTGGCTCATGCCTACAGTCCCAACAGTTTGGGAGGCTGAGGCAGGAGGATCACTTGAGTCCAGGAGTTCGACACCAGCCTGGGCAACATAGGGAGACCCCCATCTCTACAAAAAGTATACAAAATTACCTGGACATAATGGCACACACCTGTAGTCCCAGCTACTCAAGAGACTAAGTACGAGGATCACTTGAACCCAGGAGTTCAAGGCTGCAGTGAGCCGTGATTGCACTATTGCACTCTCTAGCCTGGGTAACACAGTGAGAGCCCCATCTCAGAACAAACAAATAAACAAAACCCGTTTCATATTATATGCAGCAGTGATTTTGAAGAATTTGAAATGCCCTTCCTTATTTTGGAAAGCATTTTACTGCCATCTTATATATTCCAAGTTTCTTTGATGACACAAGTCAGGGATCTCACCCTCACCTTATAAGTAAGAAGAATGAAACATGAAGAGTTTACAAAATATGTCCGGAACATAAAACCTCAAGATGAGAACTGGGAATAAAATTCTGATTGCAAGCTCCTCACTGGTGATAGAGGGGCTGCAGGTCACAAGACAGCTCCTCACACAGACTTAAGAGATTCAGCCCTCCCTAATGGTGAAGCCCAAAGTTAGAACACAGGTCTTCTGCCTTCCAGGCTGATTGGGGTTCTTTCTAGGCCATAATGCTTCTCTTATTTAAACTATAAAGGCAGAGTTGCTGAAACAACATAACCCTTCTGTTCCTGAAGGTAGGATCCATCTGCAAGAGGCACAATAAAGATGGTCCTGAAAGCATCACCCAATCCAGGACCCAATACTTCCCTCCTGCCATTGATTCTGATTCTGATGAAGCAGGGCTGTTTGCAATTCCTATAAATTATGGGTCCATATGACCATTTCCTGTCTGCTCACATCCAAGCGCTACAGTACCTCAAAGCATACCTTGCTGCTGCATACAAATGGTAGTGCCTATCCTGGTGCAAACCCCCAGTCTTCTATCTGCAAGTTTCCACAGAAATATTAAGGACCAAGGAGTGAGGACAGAGAACTTTTCCAATGGAAGACAAGAAATAATGGAGTTATAGCAGGGATTTGCAAAACTACAGCCTACGTCTGCTTTTACAAACAAACGTTTACTGGAACATAGCCGTGTTTATCTATCGTGTATAACTTTCACGCCTCAACATTAGAATTGAGCAGTTGCAATGGAGATCATATAATCTGCAAAGCTGAACATATTTATGACCTTGCCCTTTTCAGAACAAGTTTACTGACCCCAGGATAGAAGAAAAACATTCATCACTCCATAGAATGATTTTTTTTGTACTGAGAAACACATTTCTGAGACCTAAGACCTTAACTTGGACTAGATTTCCTTTGTTCTACCACATTAGGATTTTTGTGAAAAAGTTAGTGGGAAACACCAGGCCCAGAGCACTTTCCCATCTCAAAGTGTACTGTGTGCTGTTACTCTCTCTCTGACCGTCCTCAAAGCTGGATGCCCCAGAGTTCCACCCTGGATTCTAGACTCTTCCTGTACAGCATCTGCTCCCTGAACAAGTCCATATGTTCCCAAAACTGTCAGAATTTCCTACATACCCACCACTCTCAGTCCATAGCTCTGGCTTCTCCTGAGCTTCAGCCTTGTATCTGCCTACTCCACATGGCAATCCCATATGGTCCTTCAACAAATCCAAAACAGACCTCACCACCCACCCCTTACAGACCAGCACTTCTCCATCTTCCCTCTCAGTTACTGGCATCTTTATTCCCATCACCTGAGGTTCTGGCTGGAGTCCTGCTCAACTTTTTCTTATTCACCTTACATACGCAAAGCCTATTTATTTCACTTTCTAAATTGGTATTTCTCAAACTGGCCTGGGGCAGAAGGGGAATCATGCACATATATTCCAAAAAAGTTTTTCAGCTAATTCTAAAAAATGTACTCCTATCCTCATTGTGAGTCAAGTTTTTCCTGAATGACTCCTGCTTCTAGCCCCAAACAAACCTTCCTTATCTTTCATCTGGATTCCTGTAGCAACCCCCTACCTGATCACCCTGCCTCTAGTCTCTTCCCTCTCCACACACAAAAACAACAAAAATATGCCATCACGAGCCATCTTTCTACTAAATAAATCTCTTTAAACCTCTTATCATCAAAACTTGTAATGGCTGATCAACTACAACTCAATGTCCAAATTCCCTACGACAAACTCAGTCAAACCTGTCCCATTTACTTCATTCTACACTCACAATCTGCGACTTCGGCAATGCTGAATTACTCACAGTTCCCTGAGTAACCTGCAATGTTTCTATGAAATAACCCTCCCTTGAAATGGACACTTGAAATGGACACATTCACTTGCCAGGACTGTTCCCCACCCTTATCCCTCACCTACCCAACACCAATTCAGCTGACTGCTCCCCACCCTTATCCCTCACCTACCCAACTCCAATTCAGCTGACTACTCCCCACCCCATCCCTCACCTACCCAACACCAATTCAGCTGACTACTCCCCACCCCTATCCCTCACCTACCCAACACCAATTCAGCTGACCACTCCCCACCCTTATCCCTCACCTACCCAACTCCAATTCAGCTGACTACTCCCCACCCTTATCCCTCACCTACCCAACTCCAATTCAGCTGACTACTCCCCACCCCATCCCTCACCTACCCAACTCCAATTCAGCTGACTACTCCCCACCCCATCCCTCACCTACCCAACACCAATTCAGCTGACTACTCCCCACCCTTATCCCTCACCTACCCAACTCCAATTCAGCTGACTACTCCCCACCCCTATCCCTCACCTACCCAACACCAATTCAGCTGACTGCTCCCCACCCTTAACCCTCACCTACCCAATACCAATTCAGTTGACTACTCCCCACCCTTATCCCTCACCTACCCAACACCAATTCAGCTGAGACTCAGCTCAACTTGGCCTCCTTGGGGAAATCATCCCTCTCCAGTTACTGG
The DNA here is from genome assembly GCF_028878055.3 of Symphalangus syndactylus. NCBI lineage: Eukaryota > Metazoa > Chordata > Mammalia > Primates > Hylobatidae > Symphalangus > Symphalangus syndactylus. The sequence continues at coordinate 36,064,221 of NC_072425.2, read as the reverse complement.
TTTCCTTCCCTTATGCTACCCCAACACCTGCACATCATGTCATTACTGTGCTGATACCACCATGCCCAGCTAATTTTTAAATTTTTTGTAGATGCTGGGTCTCCCTATGTTGCCTAGGCTAATATCAAACTCCTGGGCTCAAGCAATCCTCCTGCCTCATCCTCCAAAAGTGCTGGGATTATAGGCATGAGCCACTGTGCCCAGCCCTCCAAAATTATTTCTGAACAAATACATTATTTGTAAATAAATGGATAGAAGTTGTCTAAATGATTTCTCAGAGTTGATGGAGCAAGAAGGCAGGAAATTAGACCTTAACGGAAGTTGGAATATCTTCTTCCCCTTCCCTCTTCAATCAGGCCAACTACTTGGTGACTTCAAGATGGCCAAAGCTTATGCTTAATAAGCGTCCCTCTTCTCCTGCACTGCCCTTCAATACTCCCACAGCCTTAATGCCCGGATGACCTTGGCTAGATTTTAGCAAGAAAATAATCAGATTGTTCCCATGGAAATGCAGATTCGATCTAATCAGTAGGAACAAAACCCAGCCTTCTATCCCCTTTCTTCTTTTCTTCTCCCTAAAACTGTATCCCAGAAATACTAGCTTGTACAGTCCCTTTCACTGAAAGCCCAGCCTAAGACTTTCCTAGGGTTTGGGTAATAACTATCTAAGTGACCTTAAACAGTTGATTTATATTTTCCAGGTTACTGACAAAGCCAACCATCAGACCTGGAGAGGCATCAGTAGGCCTTTTAAGATTTGGGATGGGCTGAAGGAACTAATAGACATTTAATAACTGGGGGTTTAACCTTCACAGTTCTTTGGCCTAATGACATGGCTATTAGTGCACAAGGAAATGGTCAAAAATGGGAAGAAACGTAGGTCACAAAATATTGCACAAAGCTATACTCACTTTCACCAAAATCATCCTGATGAATCTGCTGCTCCATGATTGGCTCAAAATCTTTTGTCATCATAATCAGGGTCTGTTGACCTTAGAGAAACACAAACAAAAATGATTTTGTTTTCATGTAACAAATTTGCCATTCCGTAAGTACCTACGGCACTGTAAGCTAAGGAGCTGGAGTTAGTCTGAACAGAGTAGACAGAATTCATCCAAAACGCTTTGACTTAAAAAAACAAACAACAATGACAAAAAAATCCAAAAAGCTTTGCCTAGATAAGTCACCTGGTGCTTATGCTCAGCTATTAATGTGTGTACAGTTGAACATAAAAGTCCACAAAGCCCTCCTCCACTAACTTCAACACTCCTTGTCCCCAAGACACCTCTAAATATATATGTCATCAGTGGAGCTGGTTTACTAGACTCATCTGGAATGATGAGACTTAAAGGGCAAAAACAGCAACAGAACCCAAGAAGGGCTTTTGGAATGTGTTCATACAGCAACTCTTAGAATAAGTTAAAATATATATTGCTAACATTTTTACTCTAACTGGGGACTTAGCAGCCTCCCCAACAAATTTTATGACTTTGTTTCTTACTCCCAAAGACTTAAAAAGTTACATGAAACAACTTTTTATAATGATAGACTAAGAGGTAAAACTTTAGTCACGAAAAAAAAAAAATCACTCTACATTATATCTATCTATCTATCTATCTATCTATCTATCTATCATTAGTATTATACTGGTTCAAAGAAATTTTTTGAAATCCAAGCAGACCAAAACTGATGAAGCCTGTAAGACATCTGGAGTAATGTTTTAGAAAAGCCAGTGAGGCACCAGTAACAAGCTTACCTGTGGCAAGAAGCACCAGCTCTTGGTCAGGACTCCAACTCATAACAGAGATACCACTGGCTACACTCCCAACACACTCCAGCTGAGACAGAGAAAATTGAAAAGAGAGACTCAAAACACTAGCATCTCAGTAAAAACTGACTGCAACTTCAATCAAAACTATTAAAAAAACAAAACGAAAGGACATCAGTATATGGAAGAGATATCTGCACTCTCATGTTTGCTGCAGCTCTGTTCACAATAGCTAAGACTTGGAAGCAACCTAAGTGTCCATCAATGGATGACTGGATAAAGAAATTGTGGTACTATACACAATGGAGTACTATCCAGCCATAAAAAAAGAATAAGATCCTGTCATCTGCAACAACATGGATGGAACTGGAGATGATTACGTTAAGTGAAATAAACCAGACACAAAAAGACAAACATCGCATGTTCTCACTTATTTGTGCCATCTAAAAATCAAAACAATTGAACTCATGGACACAGAGAGTACAAGGATGGTTACCAGAGGCTGGGAAGGGTAGTGAGGGGCTGAGGGAAGGTGGGATGGTTAATAGGTACAAAAAAAAAATAGAAAGAATAAATAAGACCTGCTATTTGATAGCACAACAAGGTAACTATAGTCAATAGTAATTGCACATTTAAAAATAACTAAAAAGACTGTAATTGGATTGTTTGTAACACAAAGGATAAACGCTTGATGGGATGGATATCCCATTCTCCATGATGTGGTTATTTTGCACTGCATGCCTGTATCAGAACATCTCATGTAGCCCATAAATATATGTACCTACTATGTACCCATAAAAATTAAAAATTTATATTTAAAAATTAAAACAAGAACTTACTCAACAAACATTTCTTCAATAATGGATATCAAGAGAATAGACCTGTTATTAGGCACAGGGATTAGAAATAAATATCTCTTTCTTCCCAGAGCTGTCTCACGAAGGAGATAAAAAATGACCCTACAGAGGATGACAGCAATGACCAAGATCTCTGGAAAGCAAAATGCATCTCAGCACAGGGAATGACAAGTGGCCCAAAGTCCAGAAAAAGTTTTTCTGATGTGTTTCAAAGAGTGGTAATAAGGACAGGAAAGAGAGACCAGGAAGAAAACACAGTGTACAGGCACAAAGCCAGAAAAAAGAGCAGTTAAAAATCAGCTGCAACTAAAAAGGTTTACGTACACACAAGAACAATGGGGGGATGAGGCTAAAAAGGAATGTGGGGAACAGACAGTGAAAGGGGCTTATAAGGCACAATAGTGGGCTCTACCTTCCAGACAATTGAGAAGCCACTAAAGGGCAGAATCAGCACCATTAAATGAAGATAAATAGACTGGAAGAGCTCAGTAACCAGGAAACAATGCTACAAAATGTTTTGAAAGTAAAAGCATCTATCTTTTAAATACGAAAAAAAAAAAAACAAGCTGTGTATGACAGGTTTGATATTTCCCACCATGAACTGCGAGCAAAGGTTTATGATTGTACTAAATGGAATGGTTAAGAGCAAAGGTGCCAGATTTAGACTGCTAGGGTCAAACCCCATTTGATTACTGTGTGACCCTGGTCTAATTACTTAAGCACTCTGTGCCTCAACTGCCTCTTCTGAAGAATAGGAAACAACAACCTACTGCATAATTCATGGTGAAGATTAAATAAATTTGCATGAAAAGCACTTTAAAAAGTGCCAGGCACATGATAGTTAATAAATGTAAGCTGCTATCATTATCCTACTATTAGTAATACTCTAACTTCTGTGACATAATCAATGTTGAGATCACAACTAATTAAGTAATCAAAGAAGATTTAAAGAATCAGGCAAGTGTGATTTGAAATCCTTGCCGTTAAGAAGGTGAGGATAGAAATCAGAAACTCAACTATACACTAAAGTAGAGAAAGAAGCAATTGCTTGACGTCTAGCTCTCCTGGCAGTCAACAAATGTGCAGGTAATGATAATGTATTACTTTAGTGCCTAGAGTTCAGGGACTCTAAATTTAGCCAATCAACATTCATTACAGAAAATCTAAGTCAGATAAACATTCAAAGACTTCCTAAATTGAGAAACAAAGGTTGCAAATCAAGATGAGGGTCTGATAAGAGGTGATCTACACCACCTAAGAATAGCCAGTTTTAACTTTTAAAAAAATGTATTCTCGTTTGGAATGTTCTGATTATTCTGATTAATAGATGCAACAGACAAAACTGAGTTTTAGAAGAATCTTAACATATAGATAAAGCCATGTTAACAATTTTTTTATAAAGAAATACATAATGCAAAAATTAATTAGCAAAAGTGTAACTATTAATGGCTACTGATTTGAAAACTTCCACAAATAGCAAGTAACCTATTTGAGGATGCTTGAGACTCTCCCCTTACTGGAGTCTTCCACTTACCTGTTGTGTGCTGAGACTGCAGAGTATGACATCTCCAGAGGCTGTGGCCACACACACAGACTCGTGATCCAGCAAGTCCTGAACACCAACAATACGGCCACTTCCATCCTCTGGCAGAAAGCCTTCTGCCACCAAAGAAACTTCATTTTTCACCTTTCACCAAAAACACAAGCAAATTAACCCAGTCTACTTTCAAGAATAATTGATAACATTTCCAGAAATACTTTTTAATGCTTCTTTTATTACATAAAAGCTTTCAAAAATGCTTTTTCTAGATGAAAATCCAAACTTTCATTTGAGAAATATCACTACTCTGTCATCTTTAACAAGAAAAATAGTTAATGTGACCTTTTTGCCAAACAAACACAAAAACAAAAACAATAAGCCTGGTCTCTTTAAAAATGTCCAATAAAACATGATGCTAATAACTATGTTTTTCTAAGATTTCTATAGTATGGGGAAAAGGCACGACAGGATGTAACTGCCTAAAATGTATTAGTAGAAGAATATAATCAAGGGACCATATCAAAACCAACCCACAGAGGTTTTTAAAGTACATATAGTTAGGAGCCAACACTAAAGATTCTGATGTAGTTGACATGAGATATGGGCTCAAACTTTTAGAACGCTCCATGGGCAACTTTCGTGTTCATTCCCAATTAAAAACCACTCTTGGCCGGGCGCTGAGGCGGGTGGATCACGAGGTCAGGAGATCAAGACCATCCTGGCTAACACGGTGAAACCCCGTGTCTACTAAAAATACAAAAAATCAGCCGGGCGCGGTGGCAGGTGCCTGCAGTCCCAGCTTCTCGGGAGGCTGAGGCAGGAGACTGGCATGAACCCGGGGAGGCAGAGCTTGCAGTAAGCCGAGATTGCGCCACTGCACTCTAGCCTAGGTGACAGAGCGAGCCTCCGTCTCAAAAAAAAACCACTCTTATAAACAGAATTTGCATGACAAAAAGGGTAGAAAGTATGGCACACACTCAAAAAGTAAGGTCAGAGTTCTACTGACTTAGGTTAAAATAGCAGTAGAGTTAAAGAAGGGTTACTATTTAAGCTATGTCTAACATGGCATATATATGAAGCAAAAGATGTTTATTAGGGAGTATATAAATTCAATAAGATGTAAAGAAAGACTGTGTGGGGAAAGAAATTTGGAAGAAGACAAATCAAGGGTCATACCCATGTGCTGGCATTCTCCATCAGTAACTTACTTCTCTTGAGACAGGGTCTAGTTCTATCAGGCCATGTTCTGAACCAATGAGCACTGTCCCCTGTTCAGTTCGGACAGAGAAGCACTGAGGTTTCCCTGGACCTTGAATATCCCTGAACTCCAGGGTCCGAAATAATTTCAGATTTCGCATGATGAAGTGATTCCAACGAGACAAGTACAACTATCTCTTGATGAACCATTAATCCCTAAGAGAAAAAGAAATAGCTTAATACTGATAAATCACCATATTTAATTAAATGAAATGATTCGGGGGTGAAGAAGTGGTAGTCAGAATCAGAATAACCAAGAAAAGAAAAAACTTACCTCTCTGAGTACACACCCATGCACGGATTATAGCAGCAAGACCCACTCTATACAGTTATGATCTACAAATTAGGAATTCTGAAACCTATTTTATGTTCTCACTTTTTAGGAGAGGCAAGATTCTCAACTTTAGAATGTTTTCTTCAAAAAGGATGTAATATCAGTTATTCCTCTGGGAAAGTTGAAACAACAAATGAATGGGGAAACATTTTATTTTTACATATTAGGACATCTTTATAAAATCATGAGGAAAAACAAAAGGGCATTCCACTGATTAGCACTATTTGAAAATCCATTTTTATATACTGGCAGTTGAAGAGAATCTGAAATGACTTTAATATTCACCAGGTCTATTCATTTATAAACTGGCTTTATACATTCATAAAAAAATTGAAATCAAAGATAGAAAAACATTTACTGTTCTAAAGGGGAAGAGAAAATACTGGGACATGACAACAATTTATTTCAAAATGATGACCAACATTTCAAGGACCTTGATGACCTGACATAACTACTTCCAGTAACTTTGTTCTTCTGGCCTGGCTTTTCTCAGGACAATACAAAACGTGAGACAAGAGTGCTAAACAGGACATCTACTTTGGTCTGGCAAAATCAGACTTGCTTAAATGCATAACATTACCTAAGTAGGGAAAAAAAATGTTACTGTGCTAGTTATTTATATTCAGATCCCTTTAAGGCTTATGATTGTAAGTCCCTAACTTATGTTAGGGGTAGCAATTACAAGGACCATACTGGCCTTATTGTCACTAACCCAAGGAGAATTCTCTCATCTTGGCACCCCACATATGTACGACATAGAAAGAATAAAGATGAATCAATCTTAATAGTACACAGAAGATAATGTCAAGTGTAATAGGAATTACATAATATATAATGTGGGATAAAAGGAAGGTAAGTTTATATATGATGGAAGTGAAGACAACCAAGGCAGACAACGATTTTAGTAAGTTTTGGTGACAATTATATTCAAGAACTGCTAGAAACTACTTGAAACCTCTAACATATCATGCAGGTTTTTTTTGGTTTTTTTGAGACGGAGTTTCGCTCTTATTGCCCAGGCTGGAGTGCAATGGCGCGATCTCGGCTCACCGCAACCTCTGCCTCCCGGGTTCAAGCGATTCTCCTGCCTCAGCCTCCCGAGTAGCTGGGATTACAGGCACCCGGCACCATGCCCAGTTAATTTTTGTATTCTTAGTAGAGACAGGATTTCACCATGTTGGCCAGGCTGTTCTTGAACTCCTGACCTCAAGTGATCCACCCGCCTCTGCCTCCCAAAGTGCTGGGATTACAGGCGTGAGCCACCGTGCCTGGCCGCGTTTTTCATCTTTAAACATCATAAAAACGCCTCAAAACTAGTTTCTCTGAAATTTCACACCCATCAGCCTTATTCCCTTATCTTCTTAGAGGAAGAAGACTTCCCTCCACTTCCTTCCAGGCTAGGAAAGGAATATCCTCCATATTGCCACAGGAACTAGGCCTATTGGTACTCTTTCTTTGACATCTGCAACCTCCAGCCTTCCTGCCTCCACTGATTCAAACTCTTCGCAATCCTTAAATGTGCTAAAGATCCCTCCACACCAAAGGTCAATCGTGGATTCTCTCTTAATTTCCTGATAACTCCTTCATTTTCTTCCCTTGCCCCTTCGACTATCCACCTCTTGGCTAGACATCACATGCATGATTACATGTACCAGGTAGATCACGAATACGCTGATTAGGCCTAAATGCCTAGCCCTGACTGAATTAGCCCAAACTTACCACTAAACCCACATTTTCAATCTCCTGATAGAATCACAAGAACGTCTCACATGCACATCAAATGCGACCTGGAAAGCAAAGAACTTGCTATTCTTCCCCCAAATGACAGTTCCCACTATTTGGGGACAGGCCATTTCTACTCTATATCCCCAAGCTGAAAAACTGTCTTTGCTGCCTTTTTGCTTACTCTTCATACGGATCTATTCATTGATTAGTGCCGTGGCTGTCAATATACAGTTGAATTCTTTACGATCCGGTTTGTGGCCTACATCCAACACCGACTGAGCACTTGCTAAGTGCTGGGATCTGAAGATTACTCAGACAGCCACTGTCTCCACGGAGATCATCGTTAACGGGAAAGAAAGCCACGTAAAACACCACGTTAGATGGAGAAGCACGGAGGACACTACCTCCACGAAAAAGTCTCAGACGCGAGAAAGGACCCGCACCACAGCACCCGAGCCTCTATCAACCGCCGCCTTCCATCGTGAATTAATGCTCTCGCTTTCAGCGTTATTATCAACCCCCTGCAAGCAATCAAGAGGCTGGGTTAAGTCCGGCTGGAGGCGCAGCAGGCATCCCTGGGTTGTCGCGCCTCCCAGCGCCCCCGATGGAGCAGGTGGCAAGCCTGCAAAAAGAATTTAAGGCTCTAGGAAAGAGGTGGTGCAGCCCGCACTCCAGTCCCCGGCCCGCAGCAGGCAGAGGAGCCTCCGGGTCTCCTTCACCCGGACACCGCCGGCGGAGGGGTCCACTCCCGTGCCCCTACCCTGGATGGATCGCTTACCTGAGGACCCCCAAACAGGTGCGTCCGGCCTCGCCTCCCCAGCCACGCGCAGCCGGCTACCCAGAGTCCGCTCCCAGAGGCCGCCACGAATTGCGCACGCGTCTCTGTCCGCGGCTCCCGCTCTCTCACCGACCGCACTAGGCCTCCAGGGATGGAGGCGCCCTGCGGGGGTAAACGCTGAAGCGCTGCAAAGAGGCCAGCGGCGCAATGGGCGCGTCAGCTAGGCAGGCCCAGCGCGGAGAGTGCGGCGCGGGAGTGACGTCACCAGGCGGAGGGGGCGTGGCCGGGCCCGCTTCTGGTCACTTGCGGCAGCCGGCCTTCTTTGTAGCCCTGGCACCGTAGAAGTAGAGGAGCTACATTGGCCGCGTCCTCTGTCCCTCTGCCCTCTTGCCCATCTGCCCACACTTTTGTATTTGATCTCTGTTTTGATGTCGAACCCCAAAGCACAGTAATGGGGGTGTGCAACCTGCGGAGCTGGGAGCAGCGCGCGTGCGCACGACACGCGCTGCGCGCCGGAAGAGCACGCCCAGTCCGGGCTGCGCGAAGGAAGCGCTGGCGTCCCGGAGGGCGGGGGTGACGGCGCCAGAGGTCGCCATGGCTACCGAGCCCGAAGCCGCGGAGCCAGTGGTGCCTTCGCTCGTGGATCGATACTTCACTCGCTGGTACAAACCGGGTAAGTGCGGAGTGATGTTGATCCCTCCTTGGCCGCATTGGCCTAATGCTGTGGAGACTACGTTGACAGATCATAAATCACGCGCGCTCTCCCTGGCTCTCCCTCCCCACGTCAGAAGGAACTGGACTTCTGTGTTCCGTCTTGCCCCAGCGAATGGCATTTGCAAAGACCTGGTGGCCTGAAATACTTCAGGGCGCATTCTGGGGCCGGCGATTGCAGTGCGAGCTCTAGAGTACTCTAAACGGAGGCCCCAAAGGTAGGCGGAGGGCTAGGTTGCAACAGTCCTTAAGTGCCTGGAGGGATTGAGGGGCTCACTCTCACAGGGAGTAGCGATACATAAAATTATTTAAATGATCAGATGGAAACTAAGGTAGAGGCAGCAGGGATGGCGAGAAGAGGGTGGGTTAGATTAGAGACATTTAGAAAGAAGAATCTACACATTTACCTTAGGAGACGCCATCTGCCACTTAGAAGTAGGTATTCTTTTTGTACTGTTTTGTGTAAGCAGTACCAGTGGCGAGAGCATCGTTGGGGACTCTCCTTTCTTCCTTTCATTGAGTGATAATGGTTATACTCAGTTTAAAAAATATATATTGTAGCATATTTTCTGTTGGCCAAACATAGGGTGACCAGCCTGTCCTAGTTCACCCATGACTGAGGGGTTTCCCAGAATGTCGGACTTGCACCAACATCAGGACAGTCCTGGAAACCACCAACAAAAAATATATATTATAAAGAATGGGATGCTAATTGCATTTTCCTAGCAAAAATACTGTGTGTACTCATTTTGAAGTGAGTGTAAAGTAAGATGGAGCAAGGAGTTAATTACCTTCATGTTGAATAAATTATTCTGTCTGGGCCAGATCTCTTTAAATACTTTCTAGGAAACCTTTAGGTATGTCTTTCTGAGTAACGAAGGGATATCAGTGATCAGCCTGCAGCATGTATGTGTCCAATCTTCATTATCAACTATATGACCCAAAGAAAGTACCACATAGTGGTAGTAAATGTTGATTTCAGCCACCAACAGACTCATGTATTCTTCTAGATGTCAAAGGAAAATTTTGTGAGGACCACTGTATACTACAGCACTCTAACCGGTAAGCAAATTGGGAATTTTAAATTATCAAAAACTTTTTTTTTCTGGTATTGTAGCCTGGTATGGTCTTGTGGTCTTGGATTGAACAAATGTTCACTAAACAAACATGCATTAATTATCTTCTACTGTGTTGAAATGGTATTATTATAGGAGTTTGTTTGGCAAGAATTAGTATTCCAGTGCCTGGCCACTCTGAACATATAAATTTGATTACTCAGACATCCAAATGGAGGACCACATCATCAGCTACTACCTGAAGTGGCCAGTCTGTGCCCAACTACTGAACTGTTAAAAGCCCACAGAAAGGGCTACGGTAGAGACATATATGGTATCTCGTATACACAGGCATGCCTTATTTCTTTGTCTTCTACCCCAGTGCTACCTACCTAAAGACCTCTGGTACTCTTCCCTTTCCTGGGAAAGTAATTCAATCTTGTTTTCTCTTTTATTATTGTATTCTCTATTCTACAGTTATGCCCCAATAGTAGCCAAAGAAAAAAGGGGGAAGATGATAGTTTGACTAAACAAATACCAGTTCATACATTCTTGTTCCAATAGGAGTTATGGGAGGAAAAATTATTCCAAGCAATCACACAGGATCAATTTTTTCTCCTTGTAGAATATGTGTCATCACATTGGCAGAATCTCATCCAGTTCTTCAAAGTGGAAAAACAATTAAAAGCATTTCCTATCAGATCAGTACCAACTGTAGCAGACTTCAGAACAAGGTCTCTGGGAAATTTAAGCGGGTATGTTCCTGTAATTCTGTGATTATCTACTTACATCCTGTGTATTCATGGTAATGACAGATCCAATGAACTAGAATCCAATAGCATATGCTTGGCATACTTCTCTAGCAGTTTGAGGTGCTGATTTTAAGTATACTTTCACCTAAAGAAATTCTCAGATCCCCCAAAATTAGGTATCTCAGGAGGTGTAGTATCTGTTATATTAGGTTCTGTGCTACTATCCCTATAATGCCCAGGATGGAGGAGGGGGACGGCAGGCCTTTGAAAGGAGAACTCTAATAGCGATATAACAAGATATTTTGTCCCTTCTAGTTGTATTAAACTAGTATGTTGAGTTCTGTAAAATTTAGGCGACTAACTCTTCTTTACCATATATTTCCACATGTAAATTAAACAGAAAAAAAATTCCCAAGGGAGTAAGGAAAAAAAAAAAAACATGGGCCAGTCACAGTGGCTCACTCCTGTAATCCCAGCACTTTGGGAGACCAAGGTGGGTGGATCACGAGGTCAGGAGTTTGAGACTAGCCTGGCCAACATGGTGAAACTCTATCTCTATAAAAATACAAATATTAGCCAGGCATGGTAGTGGGCACCTGTAATCCCAGCTGCTCGGGAGGCTGAGGCAGGAGAATGGCTTGAACCTGGGAGGTGGAGGTTGCAGTGAGCTGAGATCGCGCCACTGCACTCCAGCCTGAGCGGCAGAGCAAGACTGCATTTCAAAAAAAAAAAAAAAAACAACATGAATACGAGAAAATACATGGTATTTGTTCCTTACTGTTTTTCCATTCCTAAAGCATTGTCAATGTAATACACATCTACCCACCCCCTGTACCTGCACACAACACTTGGTTATACAGAATGGTATCTCTACCCTCCGTAACTCTGGGCAAAATGGACAGATTATTAAGAGTATCATACCAAGGAGAATTTAGTGACATATTAAAATGTCTTAACAAACCCACTGGTTGGGAAAGTTTCTGTTGATGATTTAAGTCCTTCATTTACTGAGTACATACTAAGATTTTCTACTAATTGCTCTCACTATTCTAGGAGACCCTTATTCAACCCCCCCGTTGTAGGCCTGAAGTCCCCTAATAATGTACCTTAAAATTATTGATTTTTCCTCACTCCAGAAACTAGTGGACTTAGAAAAGCATGCACCTGTCTTAAACGATAGTCTACAAGTTACAATAACACTTAAGACTTCTGAAGTTTCAATGATAAATCTCTGTCCAAAATAGTAACACTTAAGGCAGGTACAGTTGCTGATGCCTATAATCCCAGCACTTTGGGAAGCCGAAGCGGGAAGATCACTTGAGGCCAGGAATTTGTGACAAACCTAGGCAACATGACAAGACCTCATTTCTACCAAAAAAAAAAAAAAAATTTTTTTAAATTAGCTGGGCATGATGGCATGTGCCTATAGTCCCAGTTACCCAGGAGGCTGAGGTAAGAGGATTGCTTGAGCGCAGGAGTCAAGGCTGCAGTGAGCCATGATGGCACCACTGCACTCCAGCCTGGATGACAGAACAAGACCATGTCTCAAAAAAAAAAAGTAACACTCTTGTTACAAGTGAAGAACAGAGAGGGACCTGCATATTGAACCCACTACAGGTAAGTTTTCATTGGATCTCAGAACTGCCAATCATTCTCCCAAAGGAGGTGACAAAAAGGCATCACAACACTTCTGCTCTTTTGGCACAGACCTAGCTCTTTTGTGTCTGCTCTTTTGACACAAGCCTTCCCCTTCCTTTCAAAAGCAGAGTCACAATGACTCTAGTATTTTAAAATGAAGCACCCACGTGCGGAGGAGTGAAGCCAACATAGTAATATCTGAATGCCATTTAAAAATGTTTTGAGTGGTAAATAAAGGGGTCATAAAGAATAGCATCTTAACCTGAAATGCCTATGTCCACTACAGGAAAAATTCATGGGAGAAAAGAGGGCAACACTTGAAACATGCCTGCATCGGCTCTCATGAGCCTTCCTGTAGATACTTGTGAGAGTCTCCTCAGGTATATCCATCTAGTGGAGTACATGAAACAATAACCATGCCATGACCTTCAAACACATACACATCAAAATGTAGTATTGACTCATGGATCAATTATTTTTGCTACTTAAAACTTTTGTTTTCCACATTTTCCTCAAAGTGCGTGTTTTTGTTTTTGTTTTTCTTAACTAGAAAAAATATCCCTTACTAACACACTGGGGATTTACAAAGGGGGGGGGAGGGAAGAACAATATCCCTTCAAAAAGTCTTAGTGATTGACCCTGGTAAGTAAGTTCCTTTATCTATTAAGTTCTAATATTAAAATGAGGTAGAAATCTTAATGAAACTAACTTTATACAATATTGCCGTCATACTGTGTCATGTTGAATTTTATATTATTTCTTGTTGATGGATTTTCCCACACTTTTGAATTCTTTATACCTGGTTATATGTAGCTTTCTCATTTACAGTTGATAAAATGTATTATTAGTCTGTAAATTCCCATTTATCATGTGTCTTAGCTTTTTTCCCTAGACCTAGGATGGCAACTGGCACACAGTAGGTACTTATATTCATATAGGTTCTGAAATTAATGAATGATTTTTATATACTGAAGTAATTGATTTAAAACACCAGTTCCAGGAATACATCCTGTTATACACCTAAGGGCTACTTCTCAAAGGAAAGTGGAAATGTCCATCAACTGATTACTTCTTCCGTCTCATTACACAGGGAGCACAGTTTCTAACAGAGCTTGCACCTCTCTGTAAGATTTACTGCTCAGATGGTGAAGAATATACTGTGTCTAGGTGAGTACCATTTTAGCCACCATTTAGGAGACCAAAGGGAGGTAATGTTTTTTCTTAGAAACAATTTTTTTTAACTAAGTAAACATGCTGAAATCTTAAATTTTTTTAATAGTTGTGTTAGAGGACGTTTGATGGAAGTGAATGAAAACATTCTCCATAAGCCATCTATTCTTCAAGAAAAGGTAAAAGAGAGAGAAAAAATATGATCTCATTCACATACCTGATATTGGATTTTTTTTCATCATTTGACAGTACTAAATGTTCTTTCCTTTCCAGCCATCTACTGAAGGCTACATTGCAGTTGTGTTACCCAAATTTGAAGAAAGTAAAAGCATAACAGAAGGGTTACTGACACAAAAACAATATAAAGAAGTCATGGTGAAACGCCTTAATGCCACAACAGCTACGTCATGAGGATTGACATGGAACAAAAAGCAAAGCGGGATTCTTGTTACCTGGCCTAAACCGTCAGGGTACTAAAGGAGAAGAACCAGTATATGTAAAGCATACCTAACAGCCAGCCATATGCAGGGGAGGCCTAGTGCTTCACTTAGTTTTCCTTCTCTGTTTTCGTAATGAGCCTTGGTTCCCATTTGTCTACAGCCTGCCAGATCTGGCCTGCCCATGTACTCACGCTGTTCTCTTGCATCTCTCTAACAACTGGCATGCAAAGGATGTTTTTCTGATTAAAAACAAACAAAGCTGTTTGAATAAAATTTAGAAAATACAGAAAAGTTTTAAGTAGCCAAGTAAAAATAATTTACCCATCATCCCATAATCCAGAAGTAAATACATTTGACCCTTGAGCAACATGGGTTTGAACTGCATGGGTCCACTTATGCATGGACTGTTTTCAACTATAAACGAATCAAAAATATATCATTAACCAAACACGAAACCCACTTATAGAGCAGGTTCATATACTCAGATTCCAAAGGGCCAACTGCATGACTTGAGTTCTCATGTATGGATTTGGGTATATGTGGAAGGTCCTGGAACCAATCCCCTATGTAAACCAAGGGATAACTACTACATTTTAACCTACTTCTGTTTGAACATATGGTATGGTTATAGCTTTTGCCTCATTTTCCTAACAGTTTGAAGTTTAAAAAAACCTAACCTGCCTTTCTTACCCAGTCTCCTACAATGTGCCTACCAAAAAGCCTAGTCCTAGCTCATCTGCTTCAACTCCTCTCCCTTTTAGATTGTAGGGAAGAGGCCGGAGTGTAGAGTATATTATATCTTCTGTCCCCCTTATGCCAACAAGATGGCCTTCCCCTCTGAAACAAAGTAAAACTGCAACAGTGTGACTTCTTAAATGAGGGATATGTGAAAAGGCTATGAAAAATACAAAGGCTTTCCTAGGAAATGTGTTTGTTATAATGCAGTGGGAAGCTAATTCTTGAAATATGCACATTATAGTTACTCAGTCTCACATAATCTAGTTACCAGCAAAGAAGTTACTGAGAATATGTCATTCAAAGGCATAGAGGCCTTTGAATGGAACAAATGCTTTCACATCACTTAAAGTAAAAAAAAAAAAACCTCCAACTGTGAATTTATAGTTTAAGAGTGATTTACACTGAATTTCAAATAAAAGGACTATAAAACATGTTATTTTTCTGTAAGGGCTATAACATACATTTCAATATCCCTGTTTTTAAATAAAATATCCTTTTATACAGAAGACATCATTCGATGTATAAATTCCATTGGTTATCTATCCTCTTATGCTGTTGAAGTCATAAGTTACCCCTTCCCAACCCCCACTTGCTCTTTCATTAGAGAATATTATTTTTTCAGGTATGCAAAAATATTATCTAATGAAAGTACAAGTGGGGGTTGGAATTTTTAAGTTTTAATTATTTACAAAATAATACTTATTTTGTAAATATTTTGTACTTATTTACAAAATAATACTTATTTTGTAAATAGAACTTAACATTTTGATTCATAGGAAAAACTTGTAATCTGAGTGCCAGCATGACTATCCCCCTAAATATACCCCCCAGACATGATACGTGTACTAAGTGGATAAACACCTCCACGATGGTGCTATTAGCTGAAAATATAAACAAACCAGCAGATCCTCACTTTTAAGTAGCACAATGACTCTTAAAGGCGTCATAAAACTAAGACAGTAAACAGTAAAAGAATTGTTTATAACATTTTACATATAACATTACCTTACATCATTCTCCCATTATTTCTGTTGTAATTTAAAAGAATACTTTGGTTTCAGAGAATTAAAATCATGCTTAATGATTTTGACTGTTTAAGGAAAGATTTTAAAAAGGTTATTAACAGAGCTGAGTGCATCACATTTTCTCCCGAAGGACTACAGTGAAAATTTACCTCAATAAAATATTGACTAGCTGTGGTCAATTGGCATTACTGTGGTTCTTCTGGATCTTTTGTGAATACTGATTGTGGTGGCTGACCCAGATAAAGATCATCAGATAAGCTTATATTATCTACTGCCATTTGGTAACTGACATGCCCTGTTAGATTTCAAAATGAATGTCAAAGCACTAAGATACAAATACTATGACTGGAGTCTAACACAAAGTTGGCCATACTATATTATAAGGAGAAAACCTATAAACCAGATCCTTCAATCATGACCCCACCCACAAAAACAAGAAATGCTTTAAACTCCTTAAAAGACTAAAGATGTTTTTTGTATTATAGTGAACATTTCAAAGCCATATATATATATATAAAATGTATGATATTCAGAATTTAAGTAGCTTCTTGGCTTCCTTATTCTGTCTTTATCTTCCATTCCATCAATCAATACTGAGAAAGTTCAAAATATCTTTTAAGTCTATAAGATAGGCTTAGAATCCCAGCTAATATTCAGGGCAGACTGGCCAGCTATGCTAGAACTAGAACCAAAAACCCATCTCATACTCTCCAGGAGTTGTTTCAGGATTCTGTGGAGTTCCATTACCTTGCTTTTGGGAGTAGGTGAGGGACATACACAGCACAGCAGACCCACCCTTGCTGTACAAAATGCTTATTAGGGAACAAACTTGCTGCTGGCATGGATGATCTGGGACAGGGTCATCAAGGGGATTTTTGTCACACTTGGTAAACAGAGGGATTGAAGAAGAGTCCACAGGTTTAAGGAAAACCCTGCATTCACCCAGACTACAGGTTGACATTAGTGATCTAGATGATAAAAGAAAGAAAACAGTTAAGGTAAAATATGCCAAAGGCGAGCACATATTCAAAATAGCTTCTTGTGGATTAAATTGTCCTTGAGACAGTTGGGATATTTGGTTTGACTTTTAAAGAACACTAGTGCAATGTTCCATTTTAAAAATCACACTACAATTAGAATCTAGCAATTACCAAGACATTTATTAGTTGTCAAAAAGCTTTACAATCAGTTTCATGATCAGAAAATAGAGCAAAATTTCAATATTGTTTTCTTTATAAAAGTGATGAATTTCTGAAAAGATAAAGGATCATTTGATATTTTAAAATGTCAGCTTCATCACATGATGTTCCAGAGATCTGACCCCAGAAGCTTCTCAAGTTTTACCATCCATAGTGTCCTTATTTGTAACTGAGACCCATCTGTTATTTTCCATCTGAAGCTGGAAAGAGTTAAGACAATTATTATCTGGTTTCACTCTGAAAAAAAAATTACAAAATTAAGTAGTAACTATTTTCTTTTGCATTTTCCTTTAAACCAATTTTTAAAGTATGAGTCTAAAATAGAAAAGCTACCTCACCTTCTTCAGCAGTTTATAACAAAGTGAAAGAAGTTGGACTAAGAGAGCCATCATGGATCTTGTCTTTGTAATACACTTGTCAACCTACAATGACAAAAAGCATGCAAATGATATTCTAAAAGTAGTACTTAAAAGACCTTACCATTTATTTAGTTTTAACATGATAAAATTTCTCCATATGGAAATCTAAGGGATCTTGAAAGAGATATGGATTTAGGCACATGAGCTGACTTAAAGCCCCAGGACACAGGTGCAGGGGTCGCTGCCTAGATCTCATGTCTATCTCATGGAACCCCAGCAGAAAGAGTGGGTGGAAAATTAATCATTCTACTGCAGGCTGTTTAGGGGCTTCTCAAAACACTCCAAATAGTGGAATTCAATCCCATCCTTTGCAATTCCTTGCACTCTGCTTTGTGGGCACAAACCCATATTCTCTCAGATAAATTATGGGAGACCAGACTCGGAGGCACCTGTGTCCTATTACAGAGGTAATGACTTCAGAATTGAAGGGTAGCTGTTCAGTGCTATGGAATTAATGATGTCCAAAAAACTACATTATTTGGTGAATCTGCTACTCTCTGGGGTCAATTATGAGGGTAGATAATAAATGATTCTTGTAGACAAGGCATGAAAAAAGGAAATAAATTGCCCTTGTGTGGGTACTAACAGTTTATTCGAAGAAAAAGGGGCTTTAACCAGATAAAGACAGATGTGTGAAACTTTTTCAAATGTCTCTTTTACCTTTAGAAATACTTTATTCTGCAAAGAAGTCTTAGTTACTGTCTGGAGCTGGTGGCATAGAGGAATTAGCTTGTTTATTTCCAGGAGAAGCATAAGCTTGTCATCGTCTTTCAGCTGAAATGTAATTTAACAAGTTATAACAGCCCGCAACAAAACTCCATCTTTAATACCTTAAATACCTTTATACATCGATATTATACCCCCAAAGTAGGTTATACATAATACCACCACCAGCACCAGGCAGGTAGACATGTGTTACCTGTTTTGAAAAAGCTTGTACACTGGAAGTAAGCTTTAAACCCTCTGCAGCAAAAACCTGGTAGAAAGAGAAAACACTATTTTAGACTGATGTCTATGGATAGTTGTTAAGAAATATACTTACTAATAATTTTTACATAGAATTTTAAAAATAAAGCCTAGACATAAAAAGTCTGTCATGGAACTCCTAAACTTTTTCCAGTACTAGGAATGCACAAGGGTTTAACTGTTTTCAGACGAGTTTTCACAAACGAGATGCAGAATCCATCTCTGGAGAGGCTTCTCTACACTAGACCTCCAATTATTCTGGAGGGTCACACAGACCTGTGATATTCAGCCATACAAATTATGTCTAGATTACTCAAGGGACCTAGAGCTCATCTCAAATATGCTCAATTATAAAAGGATGATGAATTTTCAAGCATGAGGTCAAAGGGTTAGGACCTTCCCATTTCCATCTAGGCAAGACAAAATTTGTCACCCATACGTATTCCATAACCAGACATTTGAGAGAACCAATCCAGGTGGTTGGTTTTTGTTGCTATTTTTTTTTTAGGTTAATTTTCACTATTCACCATGTATCCTGAATTCTATAATTTAGTGAGATGAACAGGATGATGAGGAAGTACAGTGAAAAATAAGGTTGTACAGGTAAGATAGAAGTATTTAGGATATTATGTTAAAATGGCTTACAGACTATTTAGAATGAGATGCCAGGGGAGGAAGGCTTGGTTTTAGGTGGCAGCAGTAATAATGGAGAGAACAGGGAAAATCTGAGAGTGGTTTGTGAGTAAAAATAATAGATCTTCGTAATAAATTAAAGAATACTAAGAAGGAGGAGGCAATAATTCCAGGGTTAATTTATGCCCTCTATTCAAAAGGCTTAACACCTTGCTATCGCTGGATAAAGTGATCTCAAGGTCAAATCGTACTTTGCAACCTTCCCTTTAAAAGGGAAACCAGTAAGTGTTACATCTAGATTCCAACCAAACGAAATGATTCACTTCCCCAAGTGTTCCTTAGCACTTCATGTTACCACTTTCTATTCTGCAAATTTTCTCTTTCCTTCTAGCCTGCAAACCCCTTGGGGACAAAATCCATGTCTGTCTCATAGAGTATGATGGTTTTAAAACTACCTGAAAGCTGGGAGTTATACTCCCAGGTCTCTGTCTCCACTCCTGAACTATCCTGACATCAGTCGTGTACAGTCATCTGTCGGTATCCATGGGAAATTGGTTCCCAGACCTCCCCAAGGATACCAAAATCTGTAGATGCTTAAGTCCCTTAAATAAAACAGTATAGTATTTGCATATAACCTACACACATCATCCCATATACTTTAAATCATCTCATCTCTAAATTATAATATCTAAGTTAATGTAAATGCTAAGTAAATCGCAGTTATACTGTATTGTTTTCCCTCCCTTGGAACTCTAACCTTTTAAAATGTATTTTTTTTTTTTACTGTTGTTATATTTTATTGGTTTTCTTCCTTTTTTTTTTTTGAGACAGGGTCTCACTCTGTTGTCCAGAGTGAAGTGAAGTGGTGTGATCACAGCTCACTACAGCCTCGACCTCCCAGGCTCAAGCAATCCTCCTGCCTCAGCCGCCTGAGTAGCTAGGATTACAGGTGTGTGCCACCATGCCCAGCTAGCTTTTTTGTTTTTTTTTTTTGTTTTGTAGAGACAAGGTCTCACTATGTTGCCCAGGCTGGTCTCAAACTCCTGGACTCAAGTGGTCCTCCCAGCTTGGTCTCCCAAAGTGCTAGGGTTACAGGAGTGAGCCATTGTGCCCAGCCTGTTTTTACTGTTTTGAATATTTTCAATCCATAGTTGGTTGAATCTGCAGATGCAAAACCTGCAGATAGGGAGGGCCAAGTGTATATCCTATCTGACCTTTGTACTTATCATGTGCAAAACAAAATGCTCGATTTCCACCCTCTAAATCTAGTGTTCTCCCTCAGTGTTCCCTGTCTCAGAAAATGGCACTACCACTCACTCTGTTGGCCAAGCCAAAAACCTTACTTAAAACATAATAGGATCAGCTGGGCATGGTGGCTCAGGCCTGTAATCCCAGCACTTTGGGAGGCTGAGGCGGGCGAATCACAAGGTCAAGAGATGGAGACCATCCTGGCCAGCATGGTGAAACCCGGTCTCTACTAAAAATACAAAAATTAGCTGGGTGTGGTAGCACACACCTGTAGTCCCAGCTACTCGGGAGGCTGAGGCAGAAGAATCACTTGAACCCAGGAGGCAGAGGTTGTAGTGAGCCGAGATTGTGCCACCGCACTCCAGCCTGACAACAGAGCGAGACTCCGTCTCAAAAAAAAAAAAAAAAAAAAAAGTCTAAGTTCTTCCCATGGCCTACAGAGACATCATATTTTACCACTTTCCTTCTGGCTCACTTCACTCCCATCTATAATTGCCTCCTTCTTCTGATACACCCAGCCCTACCCCTGCACCTCAGGGCTTTGCACTTGTTTTGGCTATCTAAAATCCTCTACCCATATTTATCCATCCAACTCTCACTTCATTACTGTCTCTACTCAAACATTAGCTCCTTATAGAGGTCTTTTCTGACCACCCTTCTATCACCTCTGTATTCTAGTCGTACGTGATTTTATCTCCAAGTACTTACATATGTGCACTGAATGCTTAAATTCTTATTGTCTATATTCTGCCATTAGAACATAAGCTCTATGGGGGCAGGAGCTTTGCTTTGTTCACTTTTCTCCACAGAGCTCTGTTCTCCCAGATCTGACATATAGCACAAGTTCAATAAATATTTGTTGAATGAAGTATGCAATTTTATGTTCATCACAGTTTGGAGACAATTCATTGGACACTGATTTAATGACTAAGCTCACATAGGAAGAAGGTAAGTAGTGGATCTTTTGTAGTAAAACACCCCTACAGGGCGGTATGACAGAATGGACTTGGGCCAAACTGAAAAAAAAATAAATAAACTCAGAATTTCAACTATCTTAAGGGAAATAGCTCATTTATAGTCTGCTTTATAGAAAAATCCAGAAGACATATTTTCTATAATACTTCTGATTATGTTGACAATCATCCTCTTAAGGTGAAATCCCTTTCCTACAGAATGCCAAATAAAACTGTATAAGAGTGATAAAGTGATAGAAATTTCCTTTTTTTTTTTTTTTTTTTGAGTTGGAGTCTCGCTCTGTCACCCAGGCTGGAGTGCAGTGGCATGATCTCAGCTCACTGCAAGCTCTGCCTCCCGGGTTCACGCCATTCTCCTGCCTCAGCCTCCCAAGTAGCTGGGACTACAGGCGCCCGCCACCATGCCCAGCTAATTTTTTGTATTTTTAGTGGAGATGGGGTTCCACCGTGTTAGCCAGTATGGTCTCGATCTCCTGACCTCGTGATCCACCCACCTTGGCCTCCCAAAGTGCTGGGATTACAGGCGTGAGTCACTGCGCCCGGCCTAAAGTGATAGAAATTTCAAATCTCAGATGTACATGGGAATGCCAAATGCCATATATCACTTTATATATGAGTGATAAAGTGACAGAAATTTCAAATTTACACACAAGAATGCTCTTGGTTCTAGAGAGGCAAACAGGCTAACATGGGGATCAGGGAAAACATAAAAGGAATTTTGCAACCCACTTGCCAATCTAAAGCCTCTAACTAGAGGGAGTAGAATTACAGATGGGCCTATGTGGAGTCCTGTTAAGACACATGGCACAAGAGTGGGTGTTAGCATATCTGTCTCTCCTTTAATGCCCTAAATTATCATGATTACTGAAGGAAAGAAGGAAACTAACATGTACTTAATACCCTAATAGTCTTAAGCATTTTAACAGATGCTTTCTTATGTGTTATCTCATTTAATCAATATATTTTATCCAATTCAATAATGAAGAGGCCAAAAGTCTTTCTAGAACTCTGGATTTGCATCTGCTTACAGGATATTTTCACCTACTTAGGTGAAATTATTGCATCTATTGACTATCAATAGAGCCCATTCTACTTTATGCTCATAATATTTAAGTTTCTTTCCAATGAGGTCAGTATAGTTTTGCAAAATGTCATTGCAAGCCATCTACCTTTCTACTTTTCTACTGCTCTCTGTAATACATGGGTATGTACAGATGTAAGCATATACACATGATATAATAAATCATCTGGAAAACATTTATTACCCACTTTTAGCCTGATATTAAAGTACTAGCATAAAACGGAAACAAGGCATACCTCTAGTTGATGAACTAAATCCTGGGAAGTTTTCAGTGGCCCCTCTCCTCTAAAATAAAATTAATTGTTAAGAAGGTAACAAAAAGTTATTACCTGAAAATCGATTTTATAATATGAAAATTTTAGAGCATTTGTGTATTAACAAATCCTAAATTTTGAAGAATATGAATAGACTGATAATATTGTAACTTTATGCTTAAAGCAACTTTCATATTTAACAATTATTTATTAAGATACTTTTCCCCAAGTAAACTTTATGTATGTTAATTTCATAATATAAAACATTTTAAACAAACAAGTAATATTTAAGTTCCATTTCTCTGTTTAACCTTTTTCATTTTACTTCCTAAATTAAATGTGAGATCTGATAATGTCTTGACCAAAAGCCTTTGTTACGTAATGGAAAGAGGATCAAACCAAAACTCAGGACGTTTCACTTCTAATTCTTATTTCAATTCTGGTAGTAACTCAGTTATCTAACCTTGATGAGGCATATCACTGAACATTCAATTTTGAGTGAATAAAGTAGTCATAATAATACTTGTGCTACCACTCTCATCAGAAGATTGAGGAACAGCAGATTAAAAACTACCATGAAGAATTAAGAACTCTAAAAAATGAAAAGTAAATTACAATAAGAATAACCAAATGCATTAAGAAGAGCAATGGACTAGGGATAAGTCAGAAAATCTGGAATCTAGTAGCAACCAGTTCTGCCACTTAGGAGATGTGAACATATCATTCCTGTTCTCCAGTAAACCGTCGTGAAAGTCAAATGAAATGATGAAGCAAAAACCACATTAAAAACTATAAGGTACTAGTAAGTCTGAAATATTGAAAAACTATAAGGCACTAGAAAATCTTAAATATCTAAATTATTAAGAAATATGAATGATTACATGTAAATCATTAAGAAATCATATAAATTATTAAGACAACCTTAAACAGTAGCCTGAGGAAGGGCTATAAATCTGCCCAGGAAAACTGCCACACGGTATTTATCTATTACAGAAAAATCCATTTTCTATTCTGGAATGTCATTGCTACTATCCGATAACTATATTCTAGGAAGAAGTCCTATTCCACAGAGCTTCCCCTCATAGTGCAACCCCTCATGTTTCCCAGTGTCCATGGGATACTCTACTATTCTGACACTGAAACAAAAAATACTGAGCATGCCATCCTGAAATATTCTGAAATAAAACTAATTAAAGGAGATGCTATAATCTTTTTTAAAAAAGTTGGCCAGGCGCGGTGGCTCATGTCTGCAATCCCAGCACTTTGGGAGGCCAAGGTGGGCAGATCACTTGAGGTCAGGAGTTCGAGACCATCCTGGCTAACATGGCGAAACCCCGTCTCTACTAAAAATACAAAAATTAGGCCGGGTGTGGTGGCTAACGCCTGTAATCCCAGCACTTTGGGAGGCTGAGGCGGGCAGATCACCTAAGGTCAGGAATTTGAGACCAGCCTGGCCAAAATGGTGAAATCCCATCTCTACTAAAACTACAAAAATTAGCCAGGCGTGGTGGCAGGCACCTGTAATCCCAGCTACTCGGGAGGCTGAGGCATGAGAATTGCTTGAACTCAAGAGGCGGAGGTTGCAGTGAGTCGCGATCATGCAACTGCACTCCAGCCTGGGTGACAGAGCAAGGCTACATCTCAAAAAAAAAAAAAACCAGGAAAGTCTATTGATGAACCCTTCATTTGGGAATATTTTACATATCAAACTATATTCATTAATAATATATTCCCCCAAGTCTTATTAGTCAAAAATATTTTTTAAAAGCATGATTTTCATCACCATGGAAATAACTAGCTTGATTCCAGCCAAAAGCTGAGATTTTTGTTATTTCAGTTAGTCTGTGCAAATTCATTGTGAGTAAACACAGAAGTTCCATTTTGCATTCTTTTAGAGGCCTGGGCCATCAGATTTTAAAAAGGTATGAACTTAAAAAGGTCAAAATTCATGTTGGGAAGACTCAGTCACAGGAGAAGCTTGCTAACAACAGTTAAGAACGATGGAAGGAAACCACCAAAGGAATGGTCTCCAATGATGGAAAATATGATAAGGTACTGACAAATGATAGCTAAACAGGAGCAAAATTTCTAACTCCTATCATTTCTGCCATCTTTTTCCAGAGAATTATCTATCTAGAAAAGGTAGAAGACATCATCAAGAGGAAAATGATGCCTCTAAGCTTGGGACTGCATCTTCCCCACTCTTAATCCTCCTTCTATAGGAAGGAATCTTCACGAGCACAGCATCCCTCACTTCTCTCTGCTGCCTCACCTATCCCATCCCATAAAAGGAGGTGGATGCTCATCTTTTCAGTCTTTCTGATGACTTTGCAAAAATAAATTGAATACATTAACCCTTTCTTTTCTCCTTTTTCTCTTGGAAGTGAAGCTGCCTTTGAGATATAACTGGTCCTCCATGTGTTTTATAGAGATACATTGTGTCCCTATGAGGTAAGACTTTGTAATTCTAGGGATCATTTTTCAAAACTTAATTGCCTATGGACATAAAGTACATTCTCCAATATCAGCTTTATCAATACAAATGTTACCAGCTCCCATCTATCTATTCTTTTGCTTATTTTTCATTTTGCTCAAAAGCTTGGGTGGGAAAAGGGGGTGCTATTATTTATTTATTTATTTATTTTTGAGATGGAGTCTCACCCTGTCACCCAGGCTGGAGTGCAAGTGGTGCAATCTCGGCTCACTCCAAGCTCCACCTCCCGGTTTCATGCCATTCTCCTGCCTCAGCCTCCCGAGTAGCTGGGACTACAGGAGCCCGCCACCACGCCCAGCTAATTTTTGTTTTTTGTTTTTTGTTTTTTTTTTAAGTAGAGACGGGGTTTCACTGTGTTAACCAGGATGGTCTCGATCTCCTGACCTCGTGATCCGCCCACCTCGGCCTCCCAAAGTGCTGGGATTACAGGCGTGAGCCACCATGCCCGGCAGGGGGTGCTATTTATTGAGTCCCAAATCTCACACAGTTGTAGAGATCCTTCACTACTTTAATTAAGCTTCAGTCTCTAGAATCCTGAAGCAACCTGCAGGTGTGTCCCACTGTGGATAACCTTTTCAAAATCAGAATGAGTAGGAGAGGAGCCAGAAAACTGGAGATATCAAGTATTTCCCTGGTTCCTAAAAATGAAAAAGATAGATTTCAGAAACTGAGTGAAAAGCTTGAAGTTATTCCTTGAGAAAATTCTAGAATGGATTATTCAGCAGATAACTGATTTTAACTAAGCAGAATTAATATACCGTATGTATAGATTACTAAAATGGAAGACTGAAATATGACTAACATTGACATCAACAAGGCATTTAATCAAGAGTCTTGTAATATGAACAAGACAGAGAATATAGGTCACATAACATTAAAGTTAGGGGAATTCTCTACATAATGAATGGTGACTCACAGAGATTTGGCATGCTATTGACATAGTCCTCATAGCTCTATTCTTTGATCTGTGTCTAATCAATCTTCATCTGTATCTAGTCAATCACTGTATAAAGGCATAAAAGACATGTTTTCTTAACGTATGTTTTCTTAACATACTGATGCTGGCTGGGAGAGGCATTAATATGCAGGATAACAAAAAAGCAGGATGTAAAATTATTTCAATGATGGAAAGAGTGGGCAGAAACCTAGCAGAAGATCCCTTCTAAATCTAAATCCTAATTAAATACATGTGTCTTGTTGTTGCATTCACTTACGTAAATTGTCATAGTAACTACTTTTAGTCTTTTTACCATATATTTGATACTGACTTTAACCTATCAATGATTTAACATGGAACTTTTTTCTTTACACCAGATATCATTATACTGATTTAAAAAATAAAAATACAACTACTTTTACCTAGTAAATAAATACAGAGAATAGGCCACACTGGACATGTTCCGTCCATATTGAACAATCTCATTCTCCTGATCTTCCCACTTCTCAATTTCGCAGTCAGCGTCAGAGGTGAGCAAACCCAGCTTAAGTCCAAGCTTTGCTATCTTGGCTTGCTCCTACGAAACAGACGTTTTAATCACAACGACTTTATCACTATACATGTAAAAGGAAGATTAGATGTAGGACTAGGTCTTACCTCAGAGTCAGGCTTGTCTGGCTTTAATGATTTCAGGTTTGCATTATTCTTCTGTGACAATAAAAAGATTAAGATTATCTTAAAAAGCAGTATATTAAACTGTAAGGAAATACAATAGTAATACAAAGCATAACAAAGTACTTGTAACAAAAGTTTAAAATATTCAGTATGTAATGACTGAATATTTTACCAATTGGAAATACTCTACTAGTAGGTGAGTTCATCTTTGAATAGGTTGTTAGTTTGAAATCTGGAGCCAGAGAAAGCAAGTCAATGTCTTCCCTGCTCTGTGGCCTCTGTGCTTACAATTGCTCTCCTCTTTTCACGAGGCTTCCAGGGACTCAAGACAATTTCTGCAGTATTCATGGAGTCCAATTATTATGTCCCCCAAAACTCCCTGGCTTCTCTGTTCCACAAGATTCTTATAATTCTTGAATTATTCTTATGAAATGACATATTAAAATTAGCCACTATATGTAGTTTTCTATACATTCCTCATGTTATGACTCCAGAATTCAATTCCTTTAACTAATTTGCTCTTAGAAGGCTAAATTTCAACACTCTAGCTTCATTGATATCCCAACTGCTAATCTCATATCCCAAGTTGTAAAGAGATTATACTTAGGATTCTGAATTTAATATGTGAACCAATGTTCAATGGTTCCCTATTTTTGAAAGAGAAAGTTTGTTTTCAAGTAAACTCTCTTGAACTCAGAGTGTATTTTCCCTAGAAGAGGAGAAAATATTCCATACTAGTTAGACCGGGCTAGTCCACTGATGTCTGTATACTTGAAGAATAGAGTACCAACCAGGACAAATCACACCACCACCAATAGCAACATTTCTTTGAAAAATATATTCCGAAGTTCTCTGGAGATGATAGCCCACAGAGGGATTCCTCCAACTCTGAGATCTGGTGAAAGCTCCCATGATAGAGGCAGGAGTTCCAGAACAGCTAGGGTTTGTAAAGAAAAGGGGGCCAGCAGATGCAGGGAGCTAACTTTTTAAAATGGAAACATATATTTAAGTCATAC
Source organism: Symphalangus syndactylus (assembly GCF_028878055.3). Classification (NCBI taxonomy): domain Eukaryota; kingdom Metazoa; phylum Chordata; class Mammalia; order Primates; family Hylobatidae; genus Symphalangus; species Symphalangus syndactylus. The sequence continues at coordinate 36,036,537 of NC_072425.2, read as the reverse complement.
ACACTCACAAACACACATTGGGTATGGATTCACATACATGCACACAAAGTATAAATTACAATAAAACAAAACACTCATGTGTACACTTAGCTTAGGAAGGAAAATCATCACTAATACTTCAAGGAAAAAGATCTTCTCATACATATATTTTTATTTCCCTTATTACCATGACTTGTTACTTCTGACCAACTATTCTGTCACCAGTTTCACCACAGAACAAAACAGCCTCGTAGAGTTTAGATCTGCTCATGGAACATAGCCCTTTTGAGATTTTCTAATGATGTTTACTGTTAAAGAAATAGGTGAAGCTGAAGGACAGAAAATAAAAATAAAGGAACTCTTGTTATACACACATGCACACACACAGAGAGAAAGAGACAGAGAGAGAGAAAGAAAGAGAGAGAATAAACAAATATGACCAATGATCTCTCTGGCTCCTCCTTGAATGGTCACATCATCTTTATCTCCATCCTTGGTCTGGTTGACTATAAGGCAATTGACAAAACCTTTAAGAAAGTAAGGAACACCCTCAAGGTTTTTAGGTTTTGTTTTATTTAGAATTTTATACCTTATTCTTTTAAATTTAGTTGCATTTTTATTATTTTTATTTTTAGTTTTACTAATGATGATGATTATTAAAGTGTTTAATGACGACTGAAGGGATTGCCTGAAAAGGTAAATAAACCATCTTAATAATGTAACCAAGCTTGCTTGCCATCTAGTGGACACTATTTTGGAATGCAGTCAGATTCATTCGTTTCAGTTATATAAAGCTAAAGACGTCAGTCCCCTAAATATAAATAGCACCAGACTCCAACTTTGCTTCCTAAAAGAGAGAACTATAATTTTCTAGGAATATAATTAACTATGCTATCCCTCAACTAAGAAAATGGTTCATGATTCTGAAATGATTTGTTACTAAAGATAAAAAATACTATTCAGTTGAATAAAATCTTTGTTCCATTCAACCTGTTAAAAGCTTTGTGATGCCTTTTCTAATTCTCAAAAAATTATTTTGTAGTAGCCCTAAATTATAGCACTTACAAAAACAGTGAGTCTATCCTTACTTGCTTAAACCCCGTAGGATATTAGCTATAAAACCATCTGTTAGGGTTAAGTTAGCTTAAAATAAGAAAAATAGACAAATTGCTATCTGTACTTTCAAACTGTTCTGACAATAGCTTAAGGCACAGAAACTGTTTTAAGTCACAGAATTAATTTGCAGTATCATGATTGCTTTTGTACCAGCTACATTCAGTTCCTAATGTTGTATTTCAGTATTAAATGCCAGTCCCTTTTCAAAAAATACACTAATTAAGTTTGGACCATTTTTTGATTTGGGGATTTGATTTATCATTTGTTCTTCTCCTACACCATCGACCATTCCCACTATCATTTCTAAAACTCCAGACTTAAGACTTTTATATCTCTCTTCATTGCAAGTTCTCTCTTCTGATACTCACCATCTGTTCTTCACCACACTGTTACTATTGATAATCATCAGTAATTTTTTTTTTTTTTTTTTGAGACACAGTCTTACTCTGTCAGCTAGGCTGGAGTGCAGCGGCATGATCTCGGCTCACTGCAACCTCCATCTTCCAGGCTCAAGCAATTCTCCTGCCTCAGCCTCCCGAGTAGCTGGGATTACAGGCATGTGCCACCACGCCTGGCTAATTTTTTTTTTTTTTTTTTCTGTATTTTTAGTAGAGACAGGGTTTCACCATGTTGGCCAGGCTGGTCTCGAACTCCTGACCTCAGGTAATCCACCCGCCTCGGCCTCCCAAAATGCTGGGATTACAGGCATGAGAAACCATGCCCGGCCCACAATTTCCAATATTTTTGACCCCCAAAAGGGATCTTACGACCACTACTTGGTTAATATACCACTCTGTATCTCTTTCCCATATGTATGACATGTGACATGTTTTCATCTAGGTAGAAACCATATGAAAGTCCTTAGTTAGATGAAAGTGATTCCAACATGACTTCTCAAATTAGATCCAAGATTGGAAGAACAAAACAACTTCTGACCTCAGATATGGCTTATTTATTTATTTTTATGATGCTATTACTGGGATATGGCTTTTTATTAATCAAAAATTATGTTACCTATTCTCTCAAACCCCCAAACCTAAAACAAATATTCAGAGTATAAGCCACATCTAGATTGCTACCCAGAATAACAACTCTGAAGTCAACGTTAATATCCTTTTTCTGTCATGTCAATTATTTGTTATAGAGGGGAGCAGCAACAGGCAACAAGAGCATAATTTGAATTCTGAATAAAAACATTCCAAAATGTACATAATTCTTCTACTTACCATTGGCTTTGGAAGTGAAAGGTAGCCATACTTCTCTCCTACAAATAACACATATAACTTAAAAATTTTTTTCTATTAATATATTTTTCTATTATTCACACTTAACTTTTAAAGTATTAATTAAACAAACAGGAATGTTAGTACATTAGTTTTGATAACTTAGTCTATTCATTACATAAAATTCAGAAATAAAATTGTAATTTGGCTGGTGAACATGAAGACTTTCAACAGCTGCATGTCTAAGGTACCTATGCTGGCCAATCTCCACCTCTCCCAACATAAAGGGAGAAAGGCAAATGTCCCACTGACATTTACTGCCACTTGCAATCAGCTTCATTCACAGAGTGCTCCTTTTACAGCAGTTTGCCTCTAATGAAACCTGATTCCTCTTTTATCAGTATCAGTATCAGCGCTTCTTCCATTTCTGCAAGTACCAGACCAAATAATTTACAACTAACCTCATAATGTATTCTCTCAGTCAGGGAAGAAGAAAACCCTCTATACAAGATAGGAAGATGAAATAAAGCAAATAACAGGAGGTTTTTTGGCTGTGAACTGACACGTGGCATGAAGCACGATAACAGGGAAAAGAAGGAGACAGGCAATGCCCACATCATTCCTGCCCCATCTATCATCTTTACAACTTCCAGGTCATATATACAGTCAGGTTACAATGAATGATAGACTTTTTGTAAAAGCTGGTTTGTGACATTTGGGGTAAAAATTCAAGACCTAAGCAGTAATTGCTTCTTGAAGAAACATTTCTTCTTCAAGGAAAACAAGTATATTCAGCTATAATAGATTAGTTTGAACCATATGAAATTGCTGGTATTCAACCATTTTGAAATTTCATATGGTCCAAACTAATAAAAGTACACATAAGAGCACTAAATCACACCTTTTCTCGTAGAATGACTATTACATGAAATGGGCAAACCTGTTTGTCTCAGAATAGCTTATACAAATATTTAAAATTTCGTCTAGAACTGTACTATTAAATATGGAACCTACTAGCCACATGTGACTACCTTGCACTTGAAATGTGGCTAGTCTGTGCCGAGATGTGCTGTAAGTGTATAATACATAGCAGATTTTGGAGATGTAGTACAAAGGGAGAAAAAAGATGTAAAATATATTAATTTAAAATATTGATTATATGTTTAAATGGTATTTTGGATATTTGGGTTAAAAATTATTAAAACAAAAATTTTTTTTTTTGAGACAAGGTCTTGCTCTGTCACCAGGCTGGAGTGTAGTGGTGGAGATTACAGGTTTACTGCAGCCTCAACCTCCTGGGCTCAGGTGGTCCTCCCACCTTCTGCCTCCTGAGTAGCTGGGACCACAAGCATGTTACACCAGCTAATTTATTTGTATTTTTTTTAAGAGATGAGGTCTCACTATGTTGCCTAGGATGGTCTCAAACTCTTTGGGCTCAAGTGATCTTCCCGCCTTGTCCTGCCAAAGTGCTGAAACTACAGGCATGAGCCACTGTGCCTAGCCTAGCAAATTTCAAATTACATATGTGTCTCACATTCTATTTCTCTTGGACAGTGCTGATCTAGAAGAAGAACTGTTACTAAGAATCAGTTAATGGTACTTGGGAATACCTTTATGATTCAAATCATTTCCTTGTAATGTCAACATTTTAAGTGAATTTTATTAATTAATGGCTTTCTGATTTCAGAATGGTGAGGGGAAAAAACTTAAAAAGGAAGAGGCTATTTTCATGCCTTGTCTCTAAGCTCTGATGTGAAAAGTGCTCGATTTAGTTGCAATATTAACAGAAGATAGTCTTCAGGTCACTCAGAATTTCAAAATTCACCATCTGTCTTAATTCAAAGCCTGAATCCTGCCCATAATATCCTTTAAAAAGTGGTCTTAGCATATTATAAAGGGCACATTAAACAGAAGTAGGAACCCGGGCATGGTGGCTCACGCCTGTAATCTTAGCACTTTGGGAGGCTAAGGCAAGTGGATCACCCACGGTCAGGAATTCAAGACCCAGCCTGGCCAAAAGGGTGAAACCCCATCTCTACTAAAAATACAAAAATTAGCCAGGCGTAGTGGTGCATGCCTGTAGTCTGTTCTTTTTTCTGTTTTTTTTCTTTTGTTTTGTTTCAGCCTGGGTGATAGAGCAAGACTATCTCAAAAAAAAAAAAAAAAAAAAAGTGGGAAAGTACTAAAAATAAATAAATAATAAAGAAAAAAGAATTTTGAATTTTGAAAGGGCACTATCATTACTTAAATGTAATCAGCTACAGGAGTCATCTTGTATTATCTAACTCAGTAATCATCTATAGTGCCCATGGCCCTAAAATGTTCATATTTACTCTCCACAAGTTGGGGCAAAACCAACTGTTTCAGTATCTCTTTTATCTCTAAGATACCACAGAGTTAAAGAAAGTAGAATGTATAAATAAATGCATTGAGAAATAAATCCAATGAAAAGAAAGCTTTTATGTAACCTGATTTGCTACTGTTTTCATCCACCTAGTAGTATTTATCACTTGATAGTTCTAATCCCTCTGGTCCTCTTACAGATACTTTGTTTTGCTTCCTATTCCCATCCTGCAGTTAGACTCAGGATGATTTATACGAATTTGAGGATAATTGCAAAGTTGATCATTTTTTCAGATAGCCCCCCCCACATACTATGCAGGTAAGATTCTTCTTTCCCCCAGTTCCAAAAGAAACCAAACAAGCTGACAATAACACAAGAAAAAGCAATCTAATACTAACAAGAGATCTAAATTATAGTTAATTATAGATGTTATTTCCCACTTTTTTTATAGATGTTATTTCCCACTTTTTTTTTTTTTTTTTGAGACAGAGTCTCACTCTGTCGCCCAGGCTGAAGTGCAGTGGTGCAATCTCGGCTCACTGCAACCTCCACCTCCTGGATTCAAGCGATTCTTGCATCTCAGCCTCCTGAGTAGCTAAGTAGCTGGGACTACAGGTGCACACGACCACGCTCGGCTAATTATAGATGTTATTTCCATGTTAGTCTAATTATTGCCATTGATTCTAAGCAGAAAAAAAAAAAAAAAGAATAAACTGGCTCAGCCAGGCACAGTGGCTCATGTTCATAATCCCAGCACTTTGGGAGGCCAATTCAGGAGGGTTACTTGAGGCCAGGACTTCAAGACCAGCCTGAGTAGGCTGGGCATGGTAGCTCATGCCTGCAATCCCAGCACTTTGGGAGGCCGAGGCAAGTGGATTATGAGGTCAGGAAATGGAGACCATCCTGGCTAACATGGTGAAACCCTGTCTGTACTAAAAATACACACACAAAAAAAAATTAGCCGGGCGTGGTGGCGGGCACCTGTAGTCCCAGCTACTTGGGAGGCTGAGGCAGGAGAATGGCGTGAACCTGGGAGGCAGAGCTTGCAGTGAGCTGAGATCACGCCACCACACTCCAGCCTGGGTGACAGAGTGAGATTCCATATCAAAAAAAAAAAAAAAAAAAAAAAAGACCAGCCTGGGTAACACAGCCAGACTCCCATCTCTGGGGGAAAAAAAAAAAAAATGTGGGCATGGTGGCCAGCACCTGTAGTTCTAGATATGTGGGAGGATCCCTTGAACCCAGGAGTTGGAAGCTGCAGTGAGCTATGATCACACCACTGCACACCAGCCTGGGTGACAAAGTGAGACCCTGTCTCCAAAATATAATAATAATAATAAAATAAACTGGCTAAATTATGTTTAGCTGTTATATCAAAGAAGTAGCATAAACAAACTCTATCATATTATAAACATTAAAAATAGTTGGAAAAACAGGACTATTTGGAGAAAATATACTTAGTACAGATCTGATATATAGAATTGTCTTCAAAGCACTGTCCTCAATGAGGTATTGTATGTTTAATACTCCCTAAATCCTGTTTAGTCAACACTACAGTTGTGCCATCTTCTGAGTTTATACCTTCAGATAAATTAAGTTCACAATTAAGTTCAAAGGCCCTCTCATCTTAAGGGAGCACTAAAATTATTCCTTATGAAAACCTAATTGAGAAATGTTCTCAGTTACAATATATAGAGCCTTTCTGTATATCTACAAAATAAAGCTAATTCCCTAAGAATGGAAAAGCCTTATTATTTCACTGAAAATGTGCTAAATTATCCCTGATTCACATTTCTTATAATTAACTATCTTTAGTTCTGGAGGCACTCTATATGGTATGATCAATCAAAAAATTAATGTCCCCAGACCCACTTAAAATGAATCCCTGATCACTAAAGGATAGGCAGCTTATCAGCTAAACTCAGGAGCAGGAATGAGGTATTCTAATCTAAACCCAGCTATCATCCTCCAACTCCTCCCTCTCCCTCACCTCTATATTCAGTTGACCAATAAACCCTACCAATATTAGTTTTTAAATTCTTCTTAAATTTGTCCCCTTATCTTCATCTTGACTATCATCACCCTAGTATAGACCATCATCTCTTCTCTGGATAGATCACTCCCTTGTTGCAGACTCCTACCGTCCCCAAATAAACTCATCTTTACCCATGAACATGTTTATCGTCCTGTACCCCCATTTTTAGTGGCATCCAATCTGCCAAACGATAATGTAAATGCAGGGCTATGAAATAGGGCAGCCAGGAAAATGAGAAAAGTAGTTACAGAACTGAAAACCAAATTAAGATTCTTGGCAGGATCCGTGATCATAACTGCCCTACATAGTTTAGTTAGGGCTGCGTCTCTATAAACTGAAGCGTAGTCATATTTACTCTGAAATGATTCAAACAGAACAAAGGGAATTCAGCTTCCTTAAAGGAAGGACAAAGACTGCAAGCTCTGAGATAAGGCTTTTTTCTGACACTTATTGTCCAAAATAATCTCAAATTCTAAACAGACACATATTCACCACTAAGGAAAAGTGGAGTCTTTTAGGTCTGGTCCCTTCTAATACAAGGACCACAGCCTCCCTGGAGGTTTGGGGGAGAAGGCAGAATGGGATGAAAGCAGAAGACAGGAAGACAAGCATTGATTTTTACCTTCTTGAAACAATCCCAGGAGGTCTTAGTGTGAAATTTAAGTGTCTGGGGTTAAGGTGGACAATGACCTAGCTCTCAGACTAACTTTTAGCATGTGAACACTAAAGCCTCCCTCTTATTGCTTAGCATGATGTTTACCACTTAGCTGGATGGTTGAATGATACTTACAAGTATGCCTGGTAGTTTGCCAATCACAGGAGGCAAGTTATGCAGAGCAGAACTAAGGTGGCTAGAATACAGCAAAGGCTTTTCAACAATAGTCATAACAGGAGTTATAACAGCAGCAAAGAGAAATCAGGACCTGAAGAATACACCTTTGTATGGAAAGTAGTGGGCAGGTGCAAGGTAATGAGCAGGTTTGTCACATCAACCATGCATAACAGGAAGAACAACACTGTGGCACTGGATCCAGTTCAGTCAGTAATGGTTAACCCAGAGTTGGACTTCTTTAAGGAAAAAGCTATGCTCATGAGGTTCATGATAAAAATCAGGACAAATAAAGGCAATACACACAATCAACCAACTCCATCACAATGAACCCTACATAAACCCTTTCTGAACAGAGAGGCACTTTCCCAGTGAAACAATAGGTGTCTCATTGACTGAAGGCTGAGGAGTTTCCCACATAAGAAGGAATTTTTGTTCAGTCCTTAGGAAGTTTGGGTAATGCTGATTTTTTGAACATAAGTTAACTGAACCTAAAGAAGAGATTATTTACATAATATCCAGCTTGAAAGTAAAAGAAACCACAGTGCTCACATACTCTGAAAACAGGTATAGGATGTGCAAGCACTATGACACATTATTTCATTTATGTCCATTGAAATAAAGAAACAAACTCAAAAGAGCAGGTAATGTGCCCAGGATTCCATTACTAACAGATTGTTTTATGTCTTCTGTAATTTAGCTGGCCCCATCCTCGGCCAATAAGTGGACCAACCAAAATAAGAATCCAGTCATTACTTGTTCCTTGCTCTGTACTTCCTGGGATCTCTCAGTCGTTTCTGAAAGAGCTTTGGGAGGGAAAAAAAGCAGAACTCCGAGCTGCAGTCATGAGCATTTTTCACAGAATTGGTTCATTCTCATTAGAAAACTTTAGGATTGGAGGGGAGTTTAACTGCTTGAGTAATAGAGTATGGGTAGTTAATAAAATTTCATCTTTGGCATCATTCAAACCTCAGTAAGGGTCCCAGCTCCTGTAGTTTACTCACTGTGGGATACTTCGAGCCTCAGTTTCATCATACGTAAAATGTGGAAATAATACCTGTCTCCAGGGTTACTGAGAGGATTAAATGAGAAAATGGACATCCAGCACTTATGAAAGTACCTAGAACCCAGTACATTCTCAGGAGATGACAGCTACTGTTATTTTTATGGTTATAATAGTCATAGGCCTCTGAAGGATCATGTTTACAATTTTACCCACACAGACCCTAGTAGCCTGTGGCTTTTACTTTTCCTTAAACTTCCCTAGCTATTTTTTTAAAGAGCCTAACTTTGTTTTGTTTTGTTTTGTTTTTTTGAGACGGAGTCTCGCTCTGTCGTCCAGGCTGGAGTGCAGTGGCGCCATCTCGGCTCACTACAAGCTCTGCCTCCCAGGTTCACACCATTCTCCTGCCTCAGCCTCCCGAGTAGCTGGGACTACAAGCGCCCACCACCACGCCCGGCTAATTTTTTGTATTTTTTAGTAGAGACGGGGTTTCACCGTGTTGGCCAGGATGGTCTCGATCTCCTGACCTTGTGATCTGCCCACCTCGGCCTCCCAAAGTGCTGGGATTACAGGCGTGAGCCACCACGCCCAGCCAACTAAAGAGCCTAACTTTGGTCAAAGAAAGGCAAATCTCAGAGATAGAAAAGGAGAACACTGAATTAATGTTGCATTAGATGTCCGGTGAGAGGAATCTTTCAGAGGGTGTTAATTCACCATTGGAGAAGGGATGAGCTTCATTTGTACAAAGAAGCAAGGAGTTTACCTTTGCTTCTGCAGATCTAGAGATTTTCTATGGTGGGGCCAGACAGGCTAGTCCTCCCTAGCATAGGAGAAAGGTCATAGGGAAGGATGGATGTCAGAAAGTAGGAGAGATTGAGATTAAGGAAGAGAAATTGGACCTAATGTTTTCTCATGAACTATTTAGTTTTACCACAAGGTAACAGTGGTCATGATGCTGATGCTGACAGAGGTAACATTTGTTGAGAATTTACTGTGAATTAACATATTTTATTTAATCCTCACACTTACCATATTAGGTAGTTTTGTCATCATTATCCCCATTTTGCAGATGTAAAACTTGAAGCATGGAGAGATTAAGTTAGGAAATAGCAGAGGCAGGATTGGAACCTAGGCAGTCCACTTCAGAACCTGGATTTCAACTTGTACCCAATTCTATCCCTAACATGAGATTAGCACTCAGATCTCAGATGAAGGAAGAGACCCCTTGATGGAAAATGCAACCTGGGTTTGTTTTCTGTTTTAAGGAAAAAAATTACCTACATTTATAGAAAGAAAACCCCCTTGCCAAGCTTATCAACCTCTAATTGCTACTGTAATTGCTACTCAGAACATCGCCTGGGATTAAGGCAGAGAATAACTGTTAAATGACTGCTATCTTTCTTGAGAGTGGGGGGAAACCTGTTATAACTCCAGTTCTTATGGAAATAAAAGAGAGAAGATAGACCAAAATGCTGGTAGAACAGCCTGGTTTAGAAACTGCACGCATCTCAAACACAAAGAGGAAGGGGGCTCAGGCCCTTGGTCAAGAAGACTAGAACCATATCCATTTCAGATGATGATGAACTCACTGGCCTAGGGACATGGAAGAAGTACAAGTAATGAAAACTCAGCCATAGCCCATTTTTACATGAATGAAAACAAAAACCTATTCAGCACCGAAAACAGTATAGGAGAAACCTGTGCTAAGCTTAATGGTGTTCTGGTAAAGAGGAGAATCAGCTGGCCAGGCTTGATGCCATATTCTTTTCAGAATGGCCACAGCTATTAGTAAAGCTTCTCACAGTGCACGTGGAACATGTTTACAACTACATGGAGTCAGTTGCATGCCAGAAAAATAGCCATCCTGTGGCACTCCTCCAGCCTCCCTACTTTCATGGGCTGATGACAACTGATAAAGCCAGAAGACAATAGTCCTCTGGCCTTTAAAGAGAGCCAGGCAGGATAAAGATACAGTGCAGGGTATATTCTATACCCAGAAGTCGAAAGTACACTAACTTCAGGTAGCGTTCACAAAAGACTTTTAGATCTGACAGGTCACTGAGATCACTCAGCCTAAGACTTTCATTATTGAGCCAAGGACACTTGGGCCCAGAGCAGGGAACAGCTTGCCTAACATCAGTTTGAGAAAGAGCTGGGCCTTACAGATACTCCAGGATAACCCACATCAGGTATCTTATAACCACAGCAAGCCACTTCTCTTCATTTCCCAACAGTCCCTAAAGCGAAGTGACCACTCTTCCTTTTAAAGGTGGATCAATTATATCATTTACCTTTTAATATCTGAAATTTGGCTCATATAAAAATCGATGTAAACAAATACATTACAAAGCATCAAAATGATATGCCATTCAGACTATCACAGAAATTTTTAAATGTGGAAGCATGGTAAACATTTATCATACTTTACAAATGATGTTATAGCTATAATTCTATTATGCCCTGATTTTTAAGCAAATTAACATGTATCCTAAATGAGTATTTTTAAAATATGAAATGTTTAAATGGGCATACTCAATAAAAAATAAAAAATAATCAATAATTTGATCTAATTGTAAATGACATTTTATTTAAAAAAATAAGCAAGCTTTGACACTACAGAAGCCATTTGAAGAGAAAAAATATAAACATGTAAATATAAATAACAGGACACACAGTACAATGGAAAATAAAACTTCCACTCGGTATTAAAATAAAAAATAAAAATGATGCCTTCCTATACATTGTATGGCACTATTCTACATGCTGTAGAAATACCAATGAACTTACCCACCACAGGCAATATTCCAAGATTATGTAGTCATCAAGGAAAGAGATTCCATCCAAGTGGAAGGAAAGCAATTCAAAAATCAAATAACTACATTCATTTCATTATGAAGTTAGTAGAATTAAAACAGAATTACTGTATTATAGAAGAGCTGTTGTAACTAAAAAACAATTCAGAAGAAATTTAAAAATGACTATTTCAGTAGGAAAACTAGAATGTTAATATTAATTCCGAGATCTACTATGCTGTTTTTTTTTTTTTTTTTTTGAGACAGAGTCTTGCTCTGTCACCCAGGCTGGACTGCAGTGGCGCCATCTCAGCTCACTGCAACCTCCGCCTCCCAGGTTCAAGTGATTCTCGTGCCTCAGCCATAGTAGCTGGGATTATAGGTACACATCAACACATTTGGCTAATTTTTGTATTTTTAGTAGAGATAGGGTTTCACCATGTTGGCCAGGCTGGGCTCGAACTCCTGACTTCAAAGTGATCCACCTGCCTCGGCCTCCCAAAGCACTGGGATTACAGGTGTGAGCCACCACACCTGGCCTACTACACTGTTGTACAACAAATTTTACTGCTTGGATACTAAAATAAAGGAGGATAAAATAATATTTTTGTAACTTTTTGTGAACGATATTTTACTACAAAAATAACCCAGCTGTGTTACAACAAGAATTCATTTGCAGTTGAGGTTTGACATTTAAAAACTAACAAGAGTTACATTAAAATAATAACATATTTCATTATGTGGACAGTTTCTCACCTCGTCTTCCTTCAAACACATCATTGATTTCTCTCAGCAGTGTTGACATGTCACTAATTTGGGATTCCCAAGCTTCACAAAACACATCTAGGTTTTCTTTAGCAATTTTACTAGATGGATGCAATGTCAGTGTTTCAGCAGCAGAAATTATCTAAAGAAACACAATATACACCTGTGTGAATTTCAAAATCTTAGCCCTAAGAATCACTTTGAAGACCAAAGGTAAGTAAGTCTGCTGTTCAATTCAACTCAATAAACAACTATGAAGTAATTTCTATACACAAGCTCCATGTTGGGCAATATGAAGATACACAGTAGGACAAAATTTGCTGTTTCTTATAATCTGACCTGCAGATAAATAGTATGCATTATTATATACAAACCTGCATTCAGGGAGCAATTCTCTTCATTCAAGTAAAACTCTGTTTGAACAAAGTTGTTCCCATAGAATAATTCAAAGAGTTATACTCAGACCACAAAAAGTGTACTGTATACAGAGTAGCAAAGGTAGCAGTAATAGTGGTGGTGGTAGAAGCAGTGGTAGTAGTAGGAATGGTAGCCATAATAATAAGTAACATATATACACACCCATGAGTACTTGGTAGATACATGCTTGAGATACTGTGTTTGGTGTTTGAGATACATTAATACATTAATATCCCCCAAAATACACAAATAAAATAGTACTTTTTCCAAGTAAGCATTATTCCATTTTTCAGCTGGAAAAGTTGAAGCTCAGAGATACCCAGGAACTTGTGCCAGACCCTATTACGAGTATATACAGAGTTGATATCTAAACTGAGATCTACCTGATCCAAGTTCAGGCTCTTTCCATCACATCACACTGCCTCTCACAAAACACTTGTAAAAAGGGCAGAAATCATCCTGGTACATTTACGTACCACCACATGGGCTAAATAAATGTGTTGAATAAATAAATGAATTGTTGCAGAGACTGCTATGTTTTCATCAAAATCTGTTTGTCTTCCCTCTGGATACATAGGAAGATTACATTTCCTAGCTTCCCTGGTGGAGACGTATGGCCACAAGACTGAGTTCTGTCCCCACTTGAATGTGGGTCACCACTTCCATCCTAATTGATCCAAACCTCCCTCGTGCCCCTCAGTGCTCTCTCCCTTCCACATCTGATGGTTCAATGCACAGGATCCAGTAGGGACTTTGAGGTCCTAAAGGCTAGCGAGGCACAAAATGAAAGCGGACCGGATTGCCAACAGGGAGAAAGACATACCATTAATCCGTACTTAATACAAGTGAGAAATAAACTGCTATTATATTAAGCCTGAGATTTTGGCATTTGGGGTTTTATTTAGTGTTAGCTAATACATGAATGAATTAATAAATCAACTAACATTTTATCTTTCATATAATAATCACTCTCTAACACAAAGGACTTGAGTGATGCTAATTGTAATATAGGCAGAAAATGGATGGCTGGGTTGAGTCTTCACACACCTCCTGACCTGACATTCAATAGAAATTACACTTTAGCTTCTACCTCAAAATAGAAGCCATCGACCAGACCAAACCTACAGAAATTTCCTGATGGCCCATTAAATAAAACACACACACACAAAGATCCAGGAGCTAGGAATTCGGAGTTCAGTCTTGATATGTTCACAGCAGATCCTTTCCCTTCTACCACTTTTACCTTCTATTCATGACAACTGGCATTGATTCTGTCTACCTTCTTGTTTCACAGACTGGGGATATTATATCAAACACTCATCCAGTAAGTAGTATTTTAGAGAATCCACTATGTGAAAAAAATCATGCTAGGTGCTGGGGATAAGGTGATAAAAAAAGAAGATAAAAGTCCTCTATTATGAAGCTTATACTCTAGTGGGGATTTGGAACTATAAACAAGCACACAATTAAAATATTATAAATTATGATAACTGCTATGAGGGAAATCAATAGGATAATGTGATAGAAATGCCCATTCCTAACAAGCGATGTTGCTGTTCCATGGAGTTGATTATATAGGATTATTCACACACACACGTATACAACTAACATGACTATTCATTCACCCACTACATACTAGTAGGCACTGTGCCCACGTTCCAGGTGCTGGGGAAACAGCTGTGAATGAAACAGATAAATGTCCCTGGCTTCATGGGACTCACATTATAACAAGCAGTGGGGAGAGACACAATTAAAATAAATTATAAAATATTTTAGAAGGGAATAAAAAATATGTATCAAAATAAAGGGTGAGAATGATGGAGGGGATTAGGTGGTCACAGTATTTTAAGTTAGAGGGTCACTGAAAAGGTGAGGGAGCTACAGAGAAATCGAGGGGAAGTCATTTGGGATGGGGCAGAAACACTTCTGGAATGTTCAAGGAACAGCAAGTAAGCCAGAGGAACAGACTGACATGAGCAAGGGGAAGGTGGCCAGTGGCCATGTAATGGAGAAGCATAGATGGTAAGGACTGGATTTTCTTCTGAGTGATAAAGTCATTGCAGAACTTACAGAAGATTAATATGATCAGGGCCATGTTAGCTAATATATTAATAGTTGGTACCTTTGAATGAATTACAACTAGCTGCTCCTCCCTCTGGGGTGGGCATAGTGTCACAGGCACAGCACTTGCCAAGCACATGGCAGTGTTATAAGAACAAGGTTCCCCTCTTTGGGGAAAGCAGGCACATAACTTGCCATGGACTACAGGCTAGATTTCGGCATTGCTCTCCTCTCAACTAGCGTACAAACTGTTCAATTGTTCCTTCAGTATGTCTAACATTTTAAAGGAAGTATAAAAATAACGTTGCCAAAGCAGAGATATCCAGAAATAAATTATCCCAGAGGCATGCTCAATGTCCTTAAATTATCCTTTTGTGAGGCAGATGGCAAAGACTAGGAGTGGAAGCTGAGGCTTTGGGAACAGAAAAAGCTTCTCAAGTTATGCAGGTTATTAACAACATGCTCTGCCACTATCCTGGGGAAGAAAATATGGCTATTCCTAATATCTCTGCTGCAATAAAACAATAAACCAAAAATTGCAACCAGATGACAAGCAGGGCCTGAGGATAGGAGCAAGAACTGATTGCATATGGCAGGAGAGTCAAGCCCTCCAGTTCTACTGGAATACATTTCCAGCCAAGGCAAGAAGAGTGACTCCCATGCCAATACTGAAGACACAGTTTCTCCCAGTAAGCAGATCCCCTGGTTGTAATAAAGTGTTCAGCAGATAATCATTGTGGAGGTTCATTCATATAGTTCCTGCTTTCATGATAAGCCTTTGACACTGTTCTCTACAGGAGAGCATGAGATCATCCCTCCAACATCCAACATGATTCTCCTAGAGGGCACACACCATCACTGAGTCTAGGTCACTTGCACTGTTCTCAGATATAAAAGATGCAGGGACTCAACCTCTACTGCCCAATATTGCAAGTTAGGAGGAATCCTTTTGGCTGACAGTAAATAAATGAATATAAATAAAGTATAAATTAAAATATAAATAATATTTAAAAATATAAATAAAAGAACAACTGCAAAACGTTATTTTAGAGCTTAGACTCTAAAAAAGAAGGAAGCAGCTGGGTGCGGTGGCTCACGCCTGTAATCCCAGCACTTTGGGAGGCTGAGGCAGGGGGATCACGAGGTCAGGGGTTTCAGACCAGCCTGACCAACATGGTGAAACCCTGTCTCTACTAAAAATAAAAAAATTAGCCAGGCGTGGTGGTGCATGCCTGTAATCCCAGCTACTTAGAAGGGTGAGGCAGGAGAATCGCTTGAACCTGGGAGGCGGAGGTTGCAGTGAGCCGAGATCGTGCCACTGCACTCCAGCCTGGGCGACAAAGTGAGACTCTGTCTCAAAAAAAAAAAGGAGGAAGCTCTGTCTTAACCACTTTCCTTAGATTAATTTGACAGGAACAGTATTAAATGAGATAATCAGTCTTAAAAAGGCTTTTGAAAATTATAAGGACAAATGAATCCTCTACTATAGAAAATCCAGAGAAAAACCCTAGCTAAACAAGGATATTGTCATATAGGTATTTTCATATGCATATACATTCTCTATACATATGAAATTATGGGAATAATTTGTATACATACAAATCTGTACCCTACTTTTTTCATTTAATATTGAACAGAACATTCTTTCAGTGGTTGCTAATTCTGGTTATCATAATTATTATTTTAACACTATAATGTACTATTTGCCTAATTTAAGATAGTTATTTTGCTTCTGATTGGATCTTTTTTTTCCCCAGATACAGACTCTTGCTCTGTCACCAACCTGGTGTACAGTGACACAATCATAGCTCACTACAGCTTCAAACTCCTGGACTCAAGCTATCCCCCTGCCTCAGATTCCTGAGTAGCTAGGACTATAGGTGAGCACCACTGCACATGGGTAATTTTTGTTTGTTTGTTTTTATTTTTTGTAGAGACAGGGTCTTGCTGTGTTGCCCAGGCTAGTCTCAAACTCCTGTACTCAAGTGATCCTCCTACATCAGCCTCGCAAAGTGCTGGGTTACAGGTGTGAGCCACCATGCCTGGTCCCAACTGAATCTTATAAGTAATGTCATAACATTGTTTTGTTTGTGTTTTAGTCTCATGTCCTAATTATTAGCATGAAATGTATTTGAATCTTAGGTTGAAATGTGAATATTACATAATATATGGCTTCTTATGTCATGATAACCTAATCTCCAAACATAACAAGTGCATTGTAAACAGCTTCCTTTAAAATAGATATAAACTAGAGTATTAGTTAAATGAACCAGTCTCCAATTTGGCAGATGACCAGCTCCAATGGAAGGCTAGCCATGTTCTGGCACACTACCAACAGAAATTCCATTATCTTTCTTTCTCTATGTATATTTGGACTCTAGTTACGAAAAACCATTTATACCGTCCATCCACACAACTTGTTATAACACTCAGATAGGACACTATACAGAAGGAGCAATCTGCTATTATCATACCTGTTGGCCAGTCACCTGAAATGTCTCCTCTGCATGTATACAGGTTATTTCCAGAGGTTCTGTCCCAGATATGTGTCGTAACAATCGACAAGTCTACGAGAAAACATGTCTACAGTTTAATTTTCACATCGTCATCCTCCACAATACATAGTATCATTTTATAATTAAAAAGAAGATTTTACAAATAAAATTTCTTAAAACCTATTAAAATAAACTTAAACATTACTGAGAAGATTATATTGGTCACCAACAGATTCTCTGGGAACAAAGCAGATACCAATAAATGTATAACATTGTTTCTACTTCCTATCCAATCATGGCAAGATTGGATAGCTAATATTTCTAATACAGAATATTAGAAACAGAAAGAATCTTTGGAAAGACCTAGTAGTGCCCACATATTTTATATATAAAGAAATTTGGCTCAGAGAAGTAACTTGCCCAAGGTCTCACAGCTAAACTATGTCAGAGTTACTAAAAGCTACACGTTCTATCAACACCGTCTTCCAATGGAGCTAACATTGGATTAGGCAGACTGGTATAATAAGGAGAGACCCTATATCAGAGGAAATTACTGAAAATCTTGATGCTTAAAACAGAAAATCAGAGAACATTTTTTTTCCATGTTAAAAAGATTTGCTGCAAGATTCCTAAAATAAGCAGTTTCCCTATAGTTATAACATTTGGTTTATAAACATATAAATTTGATAACATAGCAGCATCAAATTTATTAAAAGAAGAAGCTATATCTACAGTCATTTTAAGAATGTTCCCCCAGAAGTTTTTAGCCTCCTATGTAAACAAGTAAAGAAGAGGAAGCCAGTTCAATTAGTCTAAAGGTTCCTTCTAACCATTAGTCTTTGAGATTTGGTGAACAGGGTATGTTAGATTATATGAAGATAGCTAGATGGTTCATATCTGTGTATTTATATGCATGTTGGCTAGCAAACACCTCATACCTACAAGCTATACATGGGTTCAGTTTTTTGTTTGGTTGTTGATATGGTTTGGCTGTGTCCCTACCCAATCTCACCTTGAATTGGTAATAATCCCCATGTGCCAAGGGCGGGACCGGGTGGAAGTAACTGAATCATGGGGGCAGTTTCCTCCATACTGTTCTCGTGATAGTGAATAAGTCTCATGGGATCTGATGGTTTTGTAAATGGGAGTTCCCCCACTGTACATACTCTCTTGCCTGCTGCCATGTAAGATGTGCCTTTGCTCCTCCTTTGCCTTCTGCTTTCATTATGAGGCCTCCTCTGCCATGTGGAACTGTGAGTTCACTAAACCTCTTTTTCTTTATAAATTACCCAATCTTGGGTATGTCTTTATCAGCAGTGTGAAAACAAACTAATACAGTTGGGTTTTTTTTCTAGTAGGTATCTGACATTTTCAATAGGCAGAAGGCTCAGAATATCAATTAATAAGCCTAAATGGAATTATAACACATGTCAGGTGAAGCATCAGTAACTCATAACTAAGATTTGGAATCGTGTGCCAGATGTCTTCTCATTGTCCCTCCTTAACCGCACTCCTCCCTTCTCACATCTGCCTTTTGCCCTGGGAGACTGACCTATATTGTCTACATCTATGTTTGGATAATTAGGATTATCCTAATGGGATATCCAATGGGAAGCCCCATCCACAGATGAGCAGGACTGAGGAGAGAATGGGCCTTGACTCCGACGCTCCTCCCGGGAGGGTCACCTTGGGCTGTCTCTGGGCCTAGTCCTAAAATCACAAACTTCTCAAGGCAGTTCTCTGAAAGGCTTCTATATTTCACATACCCCTGTTGATGTTGGCCTGGGGTGGTATCAGCCTTGCTACCACTCGCCCCAATTACTGCTCTCTCAGGTATGGTTTCCCCAGGCCCTGTCTATGCAATTGTAAACAGCTTCTTTATTAAACTCTCTTCAAATTATCCTAATTTGAGTGTGTCATCTTCTCCCTGCTGAGACCCTGACAGATTCAAACAGAAACAAGGTCATGCGACATACCTCCATGGCTCTACTCCAAGGTCTAACTTCTCTGAGAGGATAAGGAAAAGAAGATTAAGAAGTTCATTTGTGGGTCTTAGCATTTTTATTTTGTTTTATTTTAGAGGCCAGACTGTTGCAGGAACAGAACAGATACATGCTATGCTTTTAAGATTCCAAAGGAGAGAGAAAATGCTCAGATAAATTAACCCAAAACTGTATTTGTGTTAACATTCCCATATAGTTTAATAAGGTCATTATTAAACTACAATTTCTTTAGCACCTTGTTTACTCACCTCAACAAGCTGCTCTTTCTGTTCAGAGAGTTTACAGGCATATTCAGCCAAAGCTTCCAAATTTCCTTCTACTCCAGTAAGTTTTAATGCTTTTAGAACCACCAGATCAGCATGGTATTTTAATAGATCTGCTGCCAGCTGTGTCGCTGTACTATGAAGCTGCAGGTGTGTGTGTGGGTGGAGGGGTGGGAGGGTGGAGAAGGAGAAGGGTGATGAAGGAAAGAAAACAAACAATAACATTTTGTGACCAAGCACCACATCAGCACTTTAAAAACTATTAATAAAGAGAGGCTGCAAAGCAGTTCCGTGGGTTCCACTGAGGGGAGGGTGTAAAGTTCCCTGTGTAACAGTAGGAGTTGTGTAGCACTGATGAGCTTACAGTTTCTCTCAAGGGCAGGAGTGATATCTAATTCATCCTTTAACCCCCTGGTGCTAGTGGTAATGCTGTTTCTAGAAGATGAACTGGTTATTCAATGGCTGAATACCCTTGTCCCTTTTTCATTCTGTTATCAACCAGCTCTTTCCCATGTAGCTTTTCCCTTAGGTGAAAAATGCTTCTGCTAATCTTAAAGTTGGTGAGGAATGAAACAGTATTAAGAGTATTCAGAGTATTAAGAGTGCAATATTTAGAGTACTAAGAAAATTGGCACTTTGTGATCATTGATAAGTTCTTTAGCATACTTTTGAAAAAGTACCAATGTGAGATTCAATAAATTTAATAAATTTTATTAAATACCTATATCATGGCAAGCACTGTAGCACTGTACTAGAGGCTGGGCATACATGACAAGTAGGACACAACCCCTGCCCTCAGGGAGGTTAGAATCTGTCTATAGTTGCCATCCAGATCTTTACTCTCCACCTCTATGAACAAATTTGGTCCCAGGAGAAACAATAGATTAAAGGGTAACACAAACTCCATGGTTTTATTCACTTTGGGTGGAATGCATGGCTCACTCTTACTGGATATCTTGGAACACTATTAACTCCAAAATATTTTCTTCTTATCTTGCCTTTTTTTTTTTTTAATGACGTGACAGGTTATTTTGGGGTTGCCCAGAAATAGATCATTTTAAATAACATTGTTCTCAGAAAAATCTGACTTTGAATTAAATCTATTTGAATGAAGTGATTTCTTTTTTCCTGGAAGTAATCCAATCTCAATTCAAATTAGAGGATTGTCTCCAAAATTAACAATAGGATAGCCTCTGCATTCATGCAACTAAGTGAGAATAATTACAGTTAGAAACAAAGAAACTAAAATTCACTTTCCTTAGGAAATTAAATGCCACATAAGAACTTAAAAAGATTTTGTTTCACCAGCAGGACCTTAGAGAATATCTAATGCCAGTCATTTATTTTACAGACTGTGAAACAGCTCCACAGAGACTGTGTCTTGCCAAGGTCACATAACTCGTCACGTGTAAGAAGAGGGAGGCAGGACAAACGCAAAGTTCCTGCTCTATGCAATGTCCTGACAGCAGCCTTATATACATTATCTCCCTTAATCCTTACAAGAATTCTATGAGGTTGACGTGGATACACCCATATAAGAGGTAATGAAAATGAAGCCTATGGAAAGCCACTCAGTTTATCACAAGTAGACCATGTTCTACTGATAGTCAGGATTTTAACAATACTTGAGTTAAAACTGAATAGTCTGGAATAAAATGGGTA
Organism: Symphalangus syndactylus; assembly: GCF_028878055.3. NCBI lineage: Eukaryota > Metazoa > Chordata > Mammalia > Primates > Hylobatidae > Symphalangus > Symphalangus syndactylus. The sequence continues at coordinate 36,015,550 of NC_072425.2, read as the reverse complement.
GGCTTTTTTCTTTCTTTTTTGTTTTATTTTGTTTTTTCCTTGTGTCAAGGGCAGCAGGCTTTTTATAAAGCATAGAAAACCATGTCTTTCTAAGTTTAACAGGATGTTTAAATGGAGATTTCAATAGACATATCAGTGCCAAGTAGGATGTGAAACAGATCACCATGTATATAATTTATATAAGAAACATCCAAAAACCAATTTCAGCCAGACATGATAGCTTACACCTGTAATCCCAGCACTTTGGGAGGCCAAGGCAGAAACACTGCTTGAGCCCAGGAGTTCAAGACCAGCCTGAGCTTATAATAGTGAGACCCTGTCTCTACAAAAAATTAGCCAGACATGGTGGCATGCACCTGTGGCCCAGCTACATGGGAGGATGAGGCAGGAGGATCACTTGAGACCAGAAGGTCAAGGCTGCAGTGAGCCATGTTCACACCATTGTCTGGGCAAGAAAGTGAGACCCCATCTCAAAAATAAGAAAATTTTTTAAAAATTCTAATTTCATTGTCTTGAGCCCTTGACCGTCTTCAAGAATATAAAAGAATTAAGCCTGGGTGCAGTGGCTCACTTTGGGAGGCCAGGGCGGGTGGATCATTTGAGGTCAGGAGTTTGAGACCAGCCTGGCCAACACGGTGAAACCCCATCTCTACTAAAAATACAAAAATTAGCCGGGCGTGGTGGCGTGCGTCTGTAATCCCAGCTACTCCGGAGGCTGAGGCATGAGAATCGCTTGAACCCCTGAGGTGGAGGTGGCAGTGAGCCGAGATCACGCCACTGCACTCCAGCTTGGGCAACAGAGTGAGACTCTACCTCAAAAAAATAAATAAATAAAAATAAAAGAATTAAGAAAGCAGAGCTAAGGGAAAGGAGAGGTCTGTGTGAGGAGGGTCTGTCTGGAGAGCTGCTGGGTGCCCACTGTGACTCCCTCCTCCAGGCATGCCTCAAAGCGGAGGGAGCAACAGGATATAGGGGTTGAGGGGTGGGGGTGGGGGTAGGGGGGGCAACAGGAAAGCCTCTGAAGAACCACTAAAGTATCCATGAGAGTGAAAGTCTGCTGTAAATGTCTACCAAGCCCAAAGCCATTTGATAAGGGTGCTGGTCACTAAAAACCTTCTGCCTCTCAACTTTCTCTCTTCTCTCTCTATGCCACAACCTGACAACAATCAACAACAGCTACGTAATGGAGGGTGAGGAAAGTGAAAAAGGGAGAAGAGACCACATCTTCCCAGCTCTATCTAGTTGGAGCTGGGAAAACGGAACAGGGGAGAAGCTCTACAACTAAATGAAGATTTAAATACTGATTAACATATTGGAGGGAACATTCTAATTTTTCAACTGAGATCGTGTTTTGTGACTTAAAGCAGGAATTGGCAAACTTTTTCTGTAATGGGCCAGAGAGTAAATATTTTAGGTCCTATTGTGACTATCCAACTCTGCTGTTGTAGTGAGAAAACAGTAGACAGTAGGGCCACAAATGGGCAGCATTGTGTCCCCATACACTCTACTGACGAAAACGGTCCAGTTGTAGTTTGTGAACACCTGACTTAAAGTGACCATAGGACTTTCAATAACCTGAGAGTGACCAAGTAAGTCATGAGATGACGAACTTTTTATTCAGGGAACAGGGAAACCTTCTCAACAAAGGAATATTTTTAAAAATTTACTGCAGTGAGATAGAATTGATATAAAACAAAATGTACCTATTTTAAAGATACTGTTCAGTGAGTTTTGATGAACATATACAGCCATGTAACCACCACAACAACTAATTTTGAACATTTCCATCATGCCAAAAAGTCCTCCCATGCCCTTTTGCAGTAAATATACCCCAACCTCTGACCCGAGATAGCCACTGAGCTGATTTATGTCATTATAAATTAGTTTTGCCTTTTCTAGAATTGTTTTCTTCTAAATGGAATTTTATACATATAATCATTTGTGCTTGGCTTCTTTTGCTTAGTATGTCTTAGTGATTCATCCATATTGTTGCATGTATCAATACTGTTCTCTTTTATTACTGAATAGTATTTGGTAGAATTATTCCAAAATTCATTTATCAATTCCTCTGTTGATGGAATTCTAGGTTATTAGTTTTTTGTTATTACGAATAAAGCGATTAAATTCATGTGCAAGCTTTGAGAATGATGGCATTAATAAAATCATGGCTTCAAAATAACTATGTCAAAGGAAAACTTTTTTTTTTTTTTTTTTTTTTTGAGACAGGGTCTCACTCTGGCACCCAGGCTGAAGTGCAGTACCACAATCATGGCTCACTGCAGCCTTGAGCCCTGGGGATCAGGTGATTATCCCACTTCAGCCTCCCGAGTAGCTGGGACTACAGGCGCTAACTACCACACCTGGCTAATCTTTTGTATTTTTTGTAGAGATGGGGTTTCACCATGTTGCCCAGGCTAATCTCAAACTCCTAGGCTCAAGTGATCCTCCCACCTTGGCCTCCCCACAGTGCTGGAATTACGGGCATGAGCCACCATGCCTTGCCTCAAAGGAAAACTTTTAAAACCATTTTCTAGGCACAGAGACATACTAATACTAATGCATTTCATACACCCATACAACATGAACATTAGCAAAGAATTAGAAGAGGCTAAATTTCAAACTATACTTACTTCTTTCTTAAGTTCATTAAGACTGTGACTGATTTTCAAAATACTGAGTTCCAGTTCTTCAGCGATGCTTTTTGTTTTCTTGCTTTGCTAAAAATTTTAAAAAGTATACATGTAATGTTACCGCATCTCTTTAATCTGTTAATTACAATTTTATTTGAACTGTAAATTGTAATAAATTTTAATATTAGTCTGTGAACTATAAAAGTAGATTTTCAAAATTTACCTGTTTAAGTTATAGTGGAAAATAAAATTTCAGTTTAGTTATATTTTTCAATGCTAACTACAAATAGGTGAACTTTTGTTTTTTATTTATTTATTTTTCTGTGAACCTAGGGATTATATTGAAAGGTGAACTTTTAAAATCTAATTTTCTTTAATAAATTCATCAAGTCTAAAATTAATCTCTTTTATTTTCTGCCTAGAATGTCCATGATTTCACTCCTAACCTAGTTAAAAATTAAAATCCTACTCATCTTTAAGATCTTACATAAATGTCTTTTTCTCAGAAAGGCTTTTTCAGATCACTCAATCTAAATCAGACCCTCTTCTTACTCACTGTAATCTTTTTGCTCCATAATCATCCTAGTTTGCAATTACATATTTATTTTTTCAGTCCAAACCATCTGGAATTTTTCATTTTTTGTTTGTTTAAAGTCTATCTTCCCCACTAGGCCACGAAAGCTGGGTTCACATCTATTTTGCACACCACTAAATCCACAGTACCTGGCATAGCAAATGGTAGGTAGTAGATATTCAATTCTTTGCATCATAAATAAAAATTAAATATCAATACTTCATGAAGCCTTCTTGAGCCCTCTCCCTAAATATAAATTTGTCCTCCTTCAACCCCTCTCAATGCATAGTCTACACCTTCTCTTAGGATACTTACAAAGCTATTTGTACTTGTCTTACCCCTTCCCGCAAATTTCTATATTGTAAAATTCTTGCAGACAAAGATTTTATCTTACTCATCTTTAGATTTATGGTGCTTGGCATATAAAAGGCACCTGTAACAACTGCTGAAAAAAATGAATGAATGAAAAATACATCTAGCATGCAGGATCAGAGATCTGAGTGCTTGTGAAATATGCACAGGGTAAATTTGCTAAATTTGTGACATCTGCTAATTGCAAAATTTGAGTATTGATAGAATCACATTCCCAACAGAGTATTTCATCACAAGCAACTCTTCATAGTGAGTGTTGGACTTAAAATTTAACATTGAAGCAATCTACACTTTAGATTGTGTATCACACAGATAATTCAAACTAAACACAAAACATTGCTCGAGTCTCTCACACCACTATACTTTAGGGCAAGATTGCCTGTTAATAAGAACATGTGCACTACTGTGATGCCAAGAAAATATCTGAGAAATCTGTGATTCATAGCTACTTTCATTCATAAATTAATCTATTTACAAGGAAATCAACTGCTCCTTCTTTCTTCAATCTCAGCCATATCCACCCTCCTTCATCATCTTTACTACCAAAGCTTTGTTCATGACTTCCAGATTTGTATTATCACTGCTATATTATATTGTAAGCCATGTTAAATACTTTTTTGACATAGTCTGGGCCTAAGAAATAAATAATGCTAGAGACATGTCCCAGGGCTCTCTGTCTCTCCATTTTGCAATCCACCTGCTGTAAGAGATTGTGTACACACACTTCCTGTGCTGTCCCACTTCTGTCAGTCTTGGCCATTCTTGCCCAAATAAGCTCCTCTGTTTGAAGCACACCAACAACCCATTTAAGGTTCATAGAGTGGCCACCCACCAATTTTAGACCAGGAATTTGTGCAAGGGTGAAAAGCTTTTACTTGCCAGATGGATCTACTCTTGTTTTCATTGAATCTACACCCCAATAAGTTTTCTAAATCATTGTGTCTGTAAATCAGCTGTCCTCAGAGGTAAGAACTGTGTACATGTGAATGGCTCCAGCAGTCAGGCTCAGGTCCCAAGAACCTCTAGGTGGGGGTCTACCTCTCTGTTCTTCACTCTGAAGAAGCATTTTGGGGAGGAATTTTCCAGAGGTGAGTTTGGTGGAAGAGTGGGGAAAACAGAGTGAACTAGTGATAGTGACAGAGGCATAGAATCCAGACTGGCTAGAATGAGAGTCAACAGGCCTGGAAATAAATGTCAAGTATTGTGAGTGCTAGATGGGAAGGATATTTTGGCCAACTAGGAGGGAAAGAAGGGATGAGATATCCTGTCCCATTCTGGAACAAATTCATACTCCTGGTGATTATGTAGCTTCCATATCTTGCAAAACTTTATGAGAAAGCCATTATATAAGATTTACTTTGATTTTAAAAAAAGTTCTTACAGCTTGAAACCACACAGAAATTAACTGCTGCAGTTCCATTCTCGCCTGAGTTGACAGTTCCAAGATGCGTTCTCTGTGCTCATGGCTGGTGTAGGCAGAGTCAGTAAAGTCCTCTGTACGCTCCAAGATGACTTCCAATGTCACAGAAAGGTTCTCTTTGGACTGAAAATAAAGATTCTCCCGAAGAGCTTCGATATTCATCTGAGAACAGAAAGGACATCCATCCTCCATGTGAGTCAATATTCCCACCTGACCAAAATGGGCTGTAATTTCTAACAGTGCCCAGGAAAACACTAGCATTTTCTTTTCCCAAGCTGAGGGGAAATACAGCCACCAATGATATCTATATTCGCCACTAACCCAGGAGGACACATTGCTCAAAAGCCTTCAATATCCATGTAAAGCACCGTTCCTAGAGTAATTAATACAATGACATTCCTATGAGATCAGTGAATACTAAGGCAGAAAGAGCATCATCCTGTAGCAACCGGTAGGAAAAATGAACCAGCCTCCAGGTAAAAGATTTGCATCTGAGAAAATGCCTAGGCAAAGTCCTGGAAGATAAGTTACACCCAAATATGAAATGTGCTGAGCCCAGGGGGAAGGATGGTGTGGAAGATGTGGGGTGTGAGAAGGACTGGGGAAGGCATCCATTTTTCCTTCGTTAATTCAGCAAAGACTCTCCTAGTCACCTAACTGGTCTCCCTACGTTTTATTTAAAGTCCCCAACAGCACCTTACTGACCCAAACATCCTCTACCAGAGGGTCTGTATAATCTAAAATGTAAACCGTCTGATACTGCCACCTCCCTGTAATAGCTCCTCACCATCTATAGAGAATCAAGCCCAAACGTCTATGGTATAGCACAAAATCCTCTATGGCCTGTCTTTATATACTTCTCTAACAGTCTATCTCACCCCCTGAACCCCCAACAACCTTTCACTTCAGCCACCCTGTTTGGAGTTCCTTGACTGTGTGATGAACACATGCTCACGTGTGCAGTCTTTCTCTCTCAGCTTTCTATGATGCATCATGCCACTTCAACCCTGTAAAACACTACAGTCCATGAAATATGTCACACAGACAACTTGGGCCAAGAGGCAACAAGTGGTAATGATCACGATTATGGTCACAATTAATGTGATAATAAGGATAGTTTACATTTGTTTAACACTTCAAAGTCCTTTCACAAATGTTATTTTAATTAATCCTTATGTGTGACTCATTTTAACATGATTCATGAAAATATCAAAGTTTGGGAAAGTCAAGACGCCATAGGAGAGTCCTTGCTTCCCCTCCTGCTCTTGGCCCAAGTTGTGTCAGGTGATCACTCCATCCTAGGTAGACAGAAACTTGTATTTAAGCTAGGAAAGAATATGGATAATAGTAAGGTATGGAATTTACAACGGGGATCTTCTCAGATAATTAAATTTATTTTATTAATTTAAGATGATTAAATTTGAGAATTTAAACAGAATTAAAACATAAAAATCAGTTATATTGGCCTCATACCATTTATGTTAAGGTGTTTTATTTTCCCTTTAGAGAGAAAATATACATGTTTTTAGATAGCAACTTAGTGGAGTTTTGTGGGTTTTTTTTAAAGAGGCTATTTACTGATATGGTTTCATAACATTTGTCCATATATTCATGGTACCAAATACAGCAAAGTATCCAGTTTCCCTCCATAGATTATACTCTCCATCAGAAAAAAAGTAAGATGCCAAAGAGATAATCACAGACGGTGAGACTGAGCCTATTTATAACAGCTCTGCCTCCAGCACACCTGATGGTGAGAGGGCAGCAGCCAGAGCTGTCGGCAACAGCCACAGGCAGAGCACTGCCCCTCCTTCACCTGCACCAGAAATGCAGCAGCAAGTGGTGAAAGATGTCTCTCACCTGACTTGTTTCCCTAATTATCCTTTAACAACACATCTCCTCCCTCAGCATTTATAAAAAGGGAAGATTAGAAAAATAATCTCTAAGATCCCTTTCAGCAATAAAATTTCTAAGAGAAAGTTTGGTCCCTACAGCTTCTTTCCCCTCAGGAAGCCTCAGTGGTAGGACTGGCATCATATAAACAAACCCAGATGTGTAAAGTGAAAGGTCATGGACTTTGGGATTAGAGAATCCTGGGCCTAAAGAAGGGTTCTGCCACTTACTAGCTCTCCTCCTCAAAAAAAAAACAAAAAACAAAAAACAAAAAAACAGTATATAATTATATCCACCTAAAGGGCAGGTAGGGATTAAATAAAATATTTATTAAGAGCAAAAAGAGATAATACTTTCCATTACTGTCTTTTCACCCCATGTTCCTACTTAGACCTTCACACAATTAGAAATCAAAGTCCAGGGCCAGGCGTGGTGGCTCATGCCTGTAATCCCAGCACTTTGGAAGGCCGAGGTGGGCGGATCACCTGAGGTCAGGAGTTCAAGACCAGCCTGGCCAACATGGCAAAACCCCATCTCTATTAAAAGTACAAAAATTGGCCAGCTGTGGTGGTGGGTGCCTGTAATCCCAGCTACTCAGGAGGCTGAGGCAGGAGAATCGCCTGAACCCAGGAGGCAGAGGTTGCAGTGAGCCAAGATCGTGCCACCACACTCCAGCCCAAGAAACAAGAGCGAGACTCCATCTCAAAAATAAATAAATTAATTAAATAAATCAAAGTGCAGTAAAATGGAAAGAATGCCATTCTCATCACAGCCCTGTCTGTTAGAGAAGAGGGAACCTTTAGCATTTGGATAACTTCTCAGGGCCTTAGTCTTCTGATCTGTTAAAGGAGGGCATTGTACTAGATGACTTCTTAGGGCCCTCCCAACTCAGACACTGCTCTTACCCAGAAAGCATCTTCACCATGTCTATGACTTCTGATGAGAAGTCAGACTTCCTGGAGTCACACTGCCTAGTTTCAAATCCCAACTCTGGTACTTAGTAGCCAGCAAGTTAATCTCCTTTCTGTTTCTCAAGCTCCTCAACAGTGTAATGGAAATAATAGCAATAGTTCTTTGAGGATTATATAAGTTCATATATTTAAAGCACTCAGAAAAGGGCTGGCACAGAGTAAGGACTCAATAACTGTTAGTGTGTATTACTGTTTATTTTTAAATTTTAATTATTACTAATACTATTACTATAGTCTCAAAGTATCAACCCTCTAACACAGAGAAAAGCAGGAATTCTAGCAGAAATGATTTGCTGCTCACCATCATCCTGTGTATGGTACTGCTCAAAAATATATGGCACTGCTCAAAAAACAGGAAGGGAACATTCTTTTAAACAGGGGGCTACAGCTAAACCATACAGCTAAACAGGGCCAGAGTAGCTACTATAACCAAAGACCACCGTTCTTTGTAAATAACACCTCTAATGTAAATATTACTGAGTAACAAGTTTGTACAGAGTGGCATTGCTTTAAATAGATATATTTGCTTTTGTGAAGCATTGTTCTAAAACATTACACAAAAATATAGATACTATACATAATGATGCTCCTTTAAAATGGAAAGAAAAGACTGAGTGCAGTGGCTCATGCCTGTGATCCCAGCACTTTGGGAGGCCCAGGCGAGTAGATCACCTGAAGTCAGGAGTTTGAGACCAGCCTGGCCAACATGGTGAAACCCCATCTCTACCAAAAATACAAAAATCAGCCAGGCATGGTAGCACATGCCTGTAGTACCAGCTACTTGGAAGGCTGAGGCACAAGAATCGCTTGAACCCAGGAGGTGGAGGTTGCAGTGAGCCGAGATCACACCACTGCACTCCAGCCTGGGCAACAGAGCGAGACTCCATCTCAAAAAATTAAAATAAAATAAAATAGAAAGAGAAAAATAAAAATATACTCTCTTTATTCTTACCTTGAATTCCTTAATTCCAGTAAAAATACTGATAGATGAAATGTCAGTCTCTCCATTCGGTTTACAGTCAGTCACAATTTCAATGACCTTATCCAATGCCACTTTCATGCGGTCAAACACTCCTTCTTTGTTTTTATGGGCTGATTCGCAGTTAGGATGCCTCAGACATGTCTTCAAAACAATTGAAAATTTTTATTTTAATATTTGATTTATGTCATAACGCACAAAAATCTTACAGAGAACATGTCATGCTAAGAAAAATGGTTCTTTACCAAAATCTCCTGGGTCCCTGGCTCACTCAGCTGCTTCTCCTCACTAAAGTGGAAGCAGGATGAGTAAAAAGCGATAGCAAGGTTAAATAAAAAATGCAGAGTGCAAAACTATACCTTTATACTTCAATAGTAAGTTTACTTAAAAATTTTTTGGGAAAAAATCTCTTTTCATCATGATTAAAACTGTTTTAAATGTTGCCTTACACATGCAAGAAATGAAAAAGAATGAAGAAAAATGAAATGAACAGAAGTGAAATATGATCATGGATGCATCTTGACTTTTAAAAAACGATGTAAATAAAAAACTCAAGGGCCTAGACAAAATAGAGCCTTCTGAGTGGGTTCCACGAAGTCTGTTTCTGTGGCTTCACTGATTCTAGCACAGGGTAAATACTCTCAGAAGAAAAGGTTATTCCAAACAAACTGCTAAAGAGACATTTTACTCATTCATTCTAGAATTGAACCAATTTGCTGGCCAACTGCTGTTTGGAAATACTCCTGATTGATAATTTTGTTAAAAGTGGAAAAAGGGATTAAAGGGTGAATTTACAGAATAAACTAAGGGCTGACTTCTTACTCCGCTGTATTTAACAGATCTTAACTTGTCTAGCTTTTCCTACAGCACATGTGCTGGCTCCTCAATGAGACTGGCAAAACTCTGCAGGCAGCGACCATGTGTGACAGGCCTTAATTCACAGCACCTAATACACCATGTTCTGCTGAGCTGTTCAATCAAAGCTGACTCATAAATTAATTATTATTTGGAGTTGGGGAAGAAAGTTAGCATTCTTATAAATAATAACTGAGATTTAACTATTCAGGCCTATGTTCTAAGTTATCACTTTGATCTTTTTTAAAATGTAAATTATGTAAGTTAAATGCATTTAGTCAGGTGTTCTAATTATTAATTTATTACACAGTAAAACCAAAATTGTCTTACCTTTGAAGCTGTGAGAAGCATCATCGTACACTTTTCAAGAACTGCCCTAGCTGCTGCCATTTTTGCCTTTTTCTTTTCATCTTTCAAATCCTAAATATGAAATAAAATCACGGAGGAGTCTAAGACCATGTAAACAACCCAATTTCTTAAAAAAGTATTTATTCAACACTAATACTCAAAAATTCAGTAATATTGTTAAGTGAAAAAAAAAAACAGGATAAAGTTTTACAAACTGTCACTGCTTCAATATGAATACATCAACACAACATGAGTAGAAAGAAAAAGCTACTCTTACAAAGGGCTAGAGAGCCAGGAACTGAGACACAGCTAGAGGCTGCACATGGTTGACATTCTGGTGTTCTGTCATACCTGACATTCTCACGCCAAGTGCACACACTGCATCTTAACCAGAAATACCCAGCCTATGTCTTACTTAATTAAAAGTAAATTGTCTACTGAGCATCTATTGACTATTATTTCCTTCAAAACAGACACTTAAAAGTCGATTCTTTAAGGAGCCTTGTCTAATTAATCCCATCTAACTGCTGTGCATCTCAAATTGGGGTTCGTTTGTCTTAATCTTAATCACTATGCTGCTCTGAAATATTCTGAAGATGTTTCTTGGGTAGATAATTTTCCTCAACAAGATTGAAAAGGAACACCTAAGAAAGCACTGTGTATTGAATTTGTTTTGGTGGGGGGTGGCTTCTCCTCACAGAGCCCTCAATAGAATGTGTGCTATTATATGAGGTAGCCAAAGTTTGCTGATCAAATCTACAACAAAATACTCTGTTAATAATTTGGTTATTATATCTAAATCAGAGGTGGGCAATACTTTCAATTAAAGCCCAGATAAACATTTGAGGCCTTCTGAGCTATACGGTCTCCATCACAGCTACTCAATTCTGTCATTGTAGTATGAAAGCAAACAGAGACAATACACAAATAAATAAGAACAGCTGTGTTCCAAGAAAACTTTATTTATGGAGATTGAAATTTGAATTACATAAAATTTTTCCCTGTCACGTTAGCCTTTTTTATTTGTAAGTTAGGTTAAAGGCCCTTTCTTACAAATAAGAAAAACCTAAAGTTTAAGAATGATTTGCCTTTGAAAGTAAATTTGCTTGAATAAATTAGAATGGATTCAGAAGTTAGTCCTACACAGTAATATCACTCTCACTCACTTGCATCCCAATATAGATATAATAAGAGATAGAGATGGCATTACAAATAGTGTATGACAAAGTGCATATAACCCCAAAGCTAATGCAGATCACATCCCAAAGAGCTGTGTCCTATATGTGAGTATCATCCATCATGGGTACCTATCAGATAAAGGTTGAGGTTGCTTATAAAATTTCCACCCATTCCTCTTGTCTTTAACGTTTTGGACAGGACTCCTTTCCACAGGACCCACACCTGTGGGTCCAGCTGACAATGCATCAAGTGTGTATGCTATACCTGACACTTACAAGCCACATATGACCCCATATGCTGTATGGTGATAACAAGCAACAGAAAAAGATGGCATCTCAACCTGGAAAGGGCTGGTCCACAGGACAAAACAGAGGTGTCCATAAAACCCAGATGGTCCATGAAGCACTAAGTGAAGCATCCCAATAGTTCCAGAAGTATTTTCTCAGATTTGGGTAACGCTGTCACCACTGCCACTTTCTTTTCCTTTTGAGACACAGTCTCCCTCTCTTGCCCAGGCTGGAGCGCAGTGGCGTGATCTCAGCTCACTGCAGCCTCTGCTTCCTGGGCTCAAGCAATTCTCGTGCCTCAGCCTCCTGAGTAGCTGGGATTACACGCATGTGCCACCACACCCAGCTAATTTCTGTATTTTTAGAAGAGATGGGGTTTCGTCATGTTGGCCAGGCTGGTCTCAAACTCCTGACCTCAGGTGATCCACCCACCTCAGCCTCCCAAAGTGCTGGGATTACAGGCATGAGCCACCATGCCCAGCCTCACCACTGCCACTTTCTACCACCTTGGTCCAGGTCACCATCATCTCTCAATAGATTACTGTAATAGCCTCTTGAGTGGTCTACCTGCCTCTGCCCTTGTCTCCATGCAAACTATTCTCAACATGGCAGCTAGAGTGATACAGTTAAAATTCAAGTCAGAAAATGTCATTCTCCTACTCCAAACCTCCAATGGCTCCCCATTTTACTTAAAGCCAAAGTCCTTTACAGTTTGGCCTGCCCACTACCTCTCTGAATTCATCTTATTACCCTCCCCCTTTGCTCACTTTGATACATCCACTGGCCCTCGTGTTCTTTGAACACACCATGCATGTTTCTGTTTTATTGTCTATCTCCTCCCATCCCTACTAAAACATAAGCTCCATGAGTGCAGAGGTTTTTGTCACTTTTATTTACTGTTGAATCCTCAACACCTAGTGTAGTATTTGGTTAACAGTAAGCAGCTGATGAATATTTGCTGAGAAAACTGAGAATGCACCTGACCTATAGCTCTTTGCAGGATATTTTGACTATTCTAAAGGAGAAAGCATTTGAACCCTGGATGCATATCCCAAAAAAATGACCCAGGAGTAGCACTTATCAAACACAAAGACAATAAAAAGGCTGCCAGTAAGTTTCAGGGGCCCCAAATTTAATGAGCTAAATTGTTAAACATAGATACCTCTTCAGCCAGAAGTTTTTAAATGTTGGATCACAATATTACAAGAATTGAGAAAAATAAAATGTTCTCCATGCCAAATTTCTAATTACAAATCAAAATGATGGTGAAAGTTTTTCAGTTATGTCCAGAAGCTGAAGAGGATCCTGTAGGAATTGTAACTGAAGGATGGCAGCTTTAGAACCTATGACTCATGCCACGCTTGCTCAAGTGATCAAGAAAATGCTAGATGATAAGCTATTATTATTATAAAAATACTCAGGCTAATAATTATCATTGGGAAGAATGAGGAGAAGAAGGAAGATTAAGAGAAAGAGAAGGAAAAGAAAGAAAATTTGTTTTATAAAGAACAATACTGGCAGACAGAAAATGAAACAATAAGGTATCTGCCTATAGAATCACCACTGGTATTAGAAACCAATGCCATTATTTAGCCTTCCACTCTCCAGACCAATACCCATCTTTCAACTCCAGTTGCAACTGGGAAAGTTCATATCAAAAACAGAGAATAGCCTATGGGACTACACCCAGAACCATCCCAAGAAATGGTCAATTATTACATATATTTAACCTGCCAACAAGACAGACTCTTACACAAATACCCCAACAAGGAAAAGTCAATCCTAGACATAATATGATCTTCCATCTCCCAAAACTGAGGAGCTTATTGTCTGAATTGGGGAACAGACCCATAAGGAACTAATATCGGCTGGGCACGGTGACTCACGCCTGTAATCCCAGCACTTTGGGAAGCTGAGGGGGGCGGATCACCTGAGATTAGGAGTTCGAGACCAGCCTGGCCAACATGGTGAAACCCTGTCTCTACTAAAAATACAAACAGTTAGCTGGGCGTGGTGGTGCATGCCTGTAGTCCCAGCTACTCGGGAGGCTGAGGCAGGAGAATCACTTGAACCCAGGAGGTGGAGGTTGCAGTGAGCCGTGATCACGACACTGCACTCCAGCCTGGGTGACAGAGCGAGCCTCCATCTCAAAAAAGATAAAATAAAATAAAAAACAAATATGTTGTAGTTTGAGAACTACAGGCTTTAGAATCAGATATAACTGAGTTCGATCTGCTAGCATAGTGACCTTGGGAAAGTTTATCCTTGTCTCAGGTTCAGTTTCCCTATATGTAAAACAGTAGTAACAATACCTACCTCATAGGGATGTATTGAGAATTAAATGAGATCATGTATATTAAGTACCTAACACATAGGCAGTGCAAATAAATAATGGCTTGGGTTATTACTATTAATCTAATATAGTAAGCATAACAAATATCTAACAAGACACTATAAGAATACACATGATGACTCAATTTTATGTGCTTGAGCCCTAGTAGAGGAATCAAATGGAAAGCTTCATAAAAGAGAAAGTAACCAAATAAAAAGAAGAAGTACTTGAGTTGAGCCCTGAAGGCAAGTATGACCTTTCCCAGTGTATGAGGTGGGAACAAAATTAACTGCTATAAATGTACAAAAAAAGACATACAGATCTACTTACTTTATCCTGGCTTATCTATGAAAGGCTTTCAAGACCAAGGCTGCAGACGTAATAAGCAAAGAAACCAATCCAAACAATCCTGAAGATCATACCTCCATCCAAACTAAAAAGTATGTATTTATCTGAAGATTGTAAAATGTGATGAGTACATACATTTTGTCTATCTCCACTCAGATGTGCAAACTCCACCATTTCATTTCCAAATTGACTGAATATTTGGACAAACTCTTGAAAGCTATTCACTTTCTCTAGTCTTTCCATAGTTGCAAGAACCTGAAAAACAGACAATATTTCATTATTTGGTGATAGCAATGCAAGAGACTGAGATTGCCAAGGCTGAGTAGACAGAAAAAAAGGAAAATTCTGAATTCTAGGCGAAAGCTGAGAAGGCGGAGCCAGATACAAGACACAGAAGGGGATGCTCAGAGAAGTAGAAGTCGATTCAGGCCACAGAATTATTAGGGGAATGATTTGTTTATATGATGAGATTTTGAGTTACTTGAAAAGGAAAAGGAAAAAGAATAAAAGAAATGACTACATATACAAAGGAAGGGATCATTTATGCAGCCAAGTCTAGAAGGTGGGAATGGGCAGGACCACAGTAATCAAATCTTCAGAGAACTGGGAAGGGGTGAGGATGAAAGCCAGCACACACAAGCTTTAAGTTTCAGTGAACCAGGTGGACAGGAACCCTAACATTCTCAGGAAAGCAGAAGGAACCTCATTATCTGCAGAGCATAGAGTCAAAAGGGAAGTGTGGGACTTTAAGAGTAGGAAAATTAGTCTGGCTCAGTCAGAAATGGGCCATCGGGGTGAATAAAGAGTGTGAATCTGTGGTAGAGCCAATGACTAAAATGTTATGTGTTTTCTTGATGTAAGAAATAAAGTAAATAAATGTGAAACATATTTTCAAATACTTTTCTTTAAAATAACATTACTAGATTGTTTTAGTCAGAACAAGATAGGTTAAAAAAAACACAGATATCCTGTGTTTACTTATTTTTCCTGAGAATATGATGAATATTTGGCATGTTAATCTCCCCTGGCAGCTCCGGAAGTTCAGGCGACTAACACAGATAAGGCACATTGCCACCACTGTGAGAACCTCCATCTTTCAAAGAGGGGAAGGTTGTTCCTATTTCTCCAGCGCTGCCAGATCCACCTCTCCAATTTCCGATTCATTCAACACTTATCAGGTGGTTTTATCCTCAAATCCTACTAGGACAACTCCTTCCCCAGCCAACTGCTCTCCTCTTTGCCTAGCAAATCATCCAGAGCAAGAAGTGATCGTACATACCCTGGATTCCCAGATGATCATGGAGCGTGACCATCATCTGAGAGATTAACTTCTGCACTGGAAGAGTTTAAATCCATTCTGTAAGTTTTGAGATTATTCAGTAACATTTAGGGACTTTGCATACAGAAATTTTGTAGCTGTGGATAATTGTCATTTCCACTGATTTAACTGTGTCTTACGTTATATATTGTTAGTCTCTGATTTGGGAGGGAAAAAAGTACTGAAGAATTCAGTATTTTTATCAACTAGGTTTCTGCTACATATATTATCATGGTGCTCGCCTTTTCTTTCCAAATGTTGTACACATTTAAAGCTTTCACCAATAAGCCTCGACAAGTGGATAATGATTCTCTAAGAGGAGACATTACTTGCATTCAAAAGTTTAGGCACAGCATACCCATCATTTAAGAATTACACATATAGAAGAAACACTACTTTTAAACTACAGAGTTATAAACAATTATAATAGACAAGCATTGCCAAATTACTCACAATTAACCTAAAAACAACTTTTTTTTTTAAGCAACGGTTAGACAGGCATAGCCCCAGGAGGAACCCAGGGCCACAAGTGCATTCAACGTATAGATGATCAGTGTGTCAATGTATCCTGCAATGCACATTAATTCCCACAGCTAGCTGCATTCTTCATCAACACATGAGCCGAGTGATCCACCACTAAGAGTCATAAAAAGCACTTTGAACAACACAGAAAGACAAAAATACAGCAACATCAGAAAGGTAAGTACCTTATTTCTTGATGTTATTATCTGTTTAATGACTACTCGGTCTGCCAACAACAACACCTTTGTCACTGAAGAAAGAAGTAATCTTGCAGCCTTTACCACTCCTGTTTTGTCTGTAAAAACTGTGATCTGCCCATCAGATTCCAGATGGTTCAAGTTGGTTATGTCTGTAAGTGCTGCAATTGTTTCTCCTAACAAGAAAGCGAGGGGAGAAAGTTAAACGGGCATACAAATTAAAATCTAGACTTCTCTCTGACCTTGAAGGTAAGGCACAATGAGGAGAAACTCAGCTTTGGAGTCTTACTTCAGGAACAAGAAACAGTTTCACCTTGACGACTGTAGGGATTATCATACGATGCTTTCTAACCAGAAAATAATAGCATACTCTTAAGAACTGTGACAAATTTTGCCCTCACCCAGTTTGAAAAACATCATAATTTTTGTTTCCAGTGGTAATGCAAACTACACAATCTAAAAGCCTCCTGCCCTACAAGACAGTAAGAGAAATCTCATGAGTCAAAAACCAAAGAATACCCTAAAACCCGAGCAATAAGCAGGTGCCAAGGCTTGGCCTGGGGCGAGGCCGGGGAGAAGTCAGGGGTCACTGCCAATCTCCACAAGCTGAACGGCCTTGGGTTTTCACGGATCCTCAGAGAGAGAAAAAAGACAGGGCTTTGGGCCCCAAGGGATGACATCTTCAATACAATGGGGGCCCCCGGAAAGAACTGTCAATAGGCAAAAAGAAACAATAAGGAAGTTTGTCTGACAGTCAGCCTGGACTTTGGGTGGGGAAAGTAAACCAAACAAAAGCCTCCCTCCTGAGAATTCAAACCACAGGCTGGCCCTCATTTAGGCTGCAGTTTGAATTTATATAAACTTCTTACGATACCTGGCATAAACCATTCTATTAATTGAACACCCAACCCTCTAGAAAAATTATCTTCTTCACTGTCGCTATCAAAACTTTTGATTTCTGTAATGGTAATTATCTGCTAACAAAACAAGTATTCTTGTATTATAATACAAGGCTATAATATTCTTCAAACCTCCATACTGTTAAAAAGATTTTTAAAATAATAAACCTTTAACCAACTTACAGTGTTCAAGATCATTTTTTAAAGTCCTAAATATACCTGTGTGCCTAATGGATTGATTTTCTTACAAAAGCCCTCCTGTCAATTCTATTACATACACAAAATAATGTGTCAGCTCATAGGCTAAGGATCTTGAGTAAAAAGTATTGGAATCTTAATGGAGAGGCCACAGGGTGAAATATAAGTCAAGGTTTAGAAAGATCAGTCTGGCAGGCACAGTGGCTCACACCTGCAATCCTAGCACTGTAGGAGGCCAAGGCGGGTGGATCACCTGAGGTCAGGAGTTCAAGACAAGCCTGGCCAACATGGCAAAACTCGGTCTCTACTAAAAAAATACAAAAATTAGCCAGGTGCGGTGGCAGGGGCCTGTAATCCCAGCTACTCAGGAGGCTGAGGCAGAGAATCGCTTGGACCTCGGAAGTGGAGGTTGCAGTCAGCTGAGATGGCGCCACTGCACTCCAGCCTGGGTGACAGAGTGAGACTTGGTCTCAAAAAAAAAAAAGAAAAAAAAAGAAAGATCAATCTAGTAGGACTACATAAAATAGAATGGAAAGCAAAGACTTAGAGCCAGGCTATTGTATCAATTGTGGGTGTGAAATAGTAGGGACCTTGCTAGTATAGTAGCCATAGGAACATTAAGAAGATGATTTGGGAGACACTAAGAAAACATAAAATTAGTACCTGACCAATGATAAGAAGGAAAGAACGAGTGAAAAAATGGCCTCAAAGTTGTAAACCTAAGTTGCTTAAAGAAAATCGAAGGGCATGGAAGACAGATGATAATTTTACTTTCAGACAACAGGAGTTTGAAATAACAGAGGAATACACCAAAGATAAGCCACAAGACATGGACTGGTAATGCAGACTTGGATGTCTTGTGTATAATGACAATAGCTGAAGCTCTACAGATAGAGGAATTCTGTGGTAGCCAGCCTTCAAGATGGCTCCCCATGATCTCCACCTACTGTTATTCACAACCTTGTGCTGTCTGTCCCCTCCCACATCATACCAGGGTTGGTATGGTGGAAGTGGTGGTATGTCACTTCCAAGCTTAGGTTCTAAAATCACTGAGGCGGCTGTCTGGGTTGCTCTCTCTCTCTGAGAGAAGCCAGTTGCCATGTCATAAGCAGCCCTTACTACACAGAGGCCTATGTGGAAAGGAAGTGAGGCCTCCAGCCAACAGCCAGCAAGGAAGTGAAGCCTGCCAACAACCATGAGAGGGAGGCTGGAAGCAGAACTGCAGTCCAGTCAAGCTTCCAGGTAACAGAGGCCTGATCAACACACTGACGGCTACCTCATGAGACACTCTGATCCGGAGCCACCCAGTGAAGCCACTCCCTGATTGGTGCCCCCTCAGAAACTGTTTGAGATAGTAAATGTTTGTGGTTTTAAGTTGCTAAGTTTGGGTTAATTTGTTACACAGAAATAGGTAACTAATACAAAGTTTTGATAGCAAAGAACAGAGAATGAAAGTGCTTAGAATTAACCTTAAGGCATACAGAAGGGGCAGGAGGAAAAGTATCAGTTTGCATTCTATCATTACTAGCTAAAAGGATAAAAATATTTCCTCTGATCCTCTGGAAAATGTTAATTTTTTTCTACACCTCTCAACCACAAAAGATACCACAGGTAAGCCTGAACATATGGCATTATTCAACCTTTCCTTTTTCTGACTAGACCCCAGGCATTTAACTCATAAGTACGTGGGATAGTAACATTTGGTGGGCTCCACCAACATGGTCAATTGCTTCCTTAACATTATAAAGTTGTTCAAAGTGTAAACTGTTCAGAAATCAGTTCCCTAAAAAAGTCACAAAGCTGTCTTACAGCTTCACGGGTATCATTTTTAATTTATTATATGTAATTACTAGTGCTGTGTCTTAATAGGAAAACCCAAGGTCAATCAAACACAAATATTTGTTGAACTTCCATATAAAACATAAATATAAACCTTGCCTGGTAGCCAAGTAAAAAGCAACAATATAATGTTAAGAGTTCAACACAGGGAAGTAAGAATAAAAATTAATTATTATAATGACAACTAATATTTATTGAGCACTTACTATGTGTGAAATGATACATGCATTATATCCAAACACCTCTACAAACCCTAACAGTCTCATTTTATAGATGAGAACACTGAGGTTTAGAAATGTTTAATAGATTGCCCAATATACCCTGCTTGCAAGCAGAAGCACCAGGATTAAAGTCTAGGCAATCTGACTCTAAGACTTCAGTTCTTTTTTTTTTTTTTTTGAGACAGGGTCTCACTCTGTCATCTCCCAGGCTGGAGTGCAGTGGCACCATCACTGCTCACTGCAACCTCAACCTCCTAGGGCTCAAACAATCCTCCCATCTCTGCCTCCCAAGTAGCTGGGACTGAAGGCATGCACCACCACACCTGGCTATTTTTTTTTCTTATGTTTTGTAGAGACAGGGACTCACTATGTTGCCCAGGTTGGTCTCAAACACAGCTCAAGCGATCCACCCGCCTTGGCCTCCAAGTGTTGGGATTACAGGTGTGCGCAACTGCACCCAGCCAGCTCCAGTTCTTTATCTACTACTTTATATTAGTTCCCTCAAATGAACGCCGTTGTCGAAAAAAGAAAATGATTCGTAGGGGTTGAGTGGGCTAGAAACATTACAGCAGTGATTTAATGAAGTCTTAAGTTTGTATGTGTTAAGAGAAAAAAAGGCTTCTATATTTTACAACTCCAGAAGGCATCATTCTCATACTCTTACCTGAGTGACACTAGGAGGAAGATGACATGTGGAGCCCATGAAACCTGACAGCTTCCAAAATACTCCATTTATGGAGCTGCCTGGGCGTATGGTACTCGTGTCAGTGTACCACGTCCTCCTCTCTCACCTTACACTGAGCACAATGACATGCTACAAAGCCAACAAGGAGCACAGGACTCAGGTTGTCCTTTCATTTAAAAATACTGTACTCCTGCTTTAATCAATGGTTGTTAGAAGAAACAGTAATTTTTTTATTTCTTTTTTTTTAACTACAAAGCTTTCTTGCAAAAAGAAACAGTAATATGAAGAACATCTCTACATTTTCTGTTGAATTGTCCATTACGTAATGTCTGTTTCATAAGCACCCACACAATAATTTAGTGTCAGGAAAAGAAGTCTCTCCTCTTACAAGCTGCTTTGCTTCCTTTCAACAAACAATGAGATTATATAACCCTTTATTTCCCACATTTTTGTCTTGCCTTCCAGGAAGTACAAAGATAAATTTCATCCTTAATTAAAATAATAATGTTTGCCAAAGTTTCTGGTTTATTTTCACATCCTATTTTAATAAGTTTATTGAACATGTCTTTTATTGTTAGTGCTTTCAAATCCTTTTCTAAAGTAGGAAAAATATAAATTATGAATAGAATAAGGACATCCCCCCTTGCTTCCCACATAAAACCTATTCTCTGTCCCAGTGAATGGCTAGAAATCCAAATGTCAACCCAGGGTCTTCCCTTTCCTTTAGTCAACAATCTACTTTTACCTATTCAACCACCTTAACGAGTATTTTGTGTACTCTTCCTGTTCTTTACAGCCCTGTTACACTGACTTGGCCTAGCTGGTTTTACCACAAAAGCTTCCCTATTAATCTCCCTGCCTTCAGTCTCAACCTTCTCTCAGGCTGTCCTCATTCGTTCACTTCCTCCACACTATCAGAAAGACTTCTATCTAACACAAAACATCTGTGAAATGTTCTTGTTTTGAAAAAACAAAACAAAGCAAAATAACACAAAACAATATGTCTTTCATCTGGCTCAAAATTTCTCAATGACTCCTAGTATAGAATAATAGTTGAAATCATCCACATAACATAGAGGACCATGTATGATCTTGTCCATCCCTCCACATTTACTTGGTTTTATCGCAGTCGCTCTCCTCCTGCTGATGACCAGATCCTCTCTCAGAGTTCCTCATCTCAGTAGATGGCACCACCATTTGCCCAGCTGTTCATATCCCAAATCTTGGAGTTATCCCTGGCTCTTCTATCACATCCAAACCATCAGCCAATCCTATCAGCTCCACCTTGGCAATATATTGAAACAAAGCCACCTTTCACCACCTCAAGTGCTATCGTCTAGTCTAAGTCACCATCATCTATCACCTGGACCACTGTGACAACCTCCTAACTGGTTTCTCTGAACCATCCTCACATCCCCTAAAATGTATTTTCTATACAGGAGCCACCAGTTACCCTTTTAAAAATACAAATGAGATCATGTCATTGCCCAGCACAAAATCTCCCACTAATCCCTCATTCCACTTAGAACATAGTCTAAAATTCCAGTCCTTGCCTATTCTCACTTTCTCCTTGCCAGGAATGCCCTTCCCCCAAGTATCCACATAGCTCAGGCCTTCATTCCATTGCAGTCTCTGCTCTAATGTTCCTTCCTTAGCGGGTCTTCCTAATCCCCTGTCCCAGGAGTTCTCAACTGGGGGCCATTTTTACCCCTCACGGGACATTTGGCAATGTCTAGAGCTATTTCTAGTTGTCCCATGGAAGGAGAGGGGACCTTCCAGCATCTAGTAGGTAGAAGCTAGTGATGCTGATAAACATCCTACAATGTACAGGTCAACCTCCCACAACAGAGAAGTATCCAGCCCAAGATGTCAGTAGCACCAAAGTTAAAAAACCCTGCCCTCTCTAAAACAGCACCTTCATTGTTCTCCTAACTCTTACCTTGCTTTTTTTTTTTTACATGGTAACGATCACCACCTGACATTACATATGTATTCATTTATGATCTGTCTCCCTCAGCAGAATGCAAGGCCCACGATGGCAGATTTTGGACTGATTTGTCCATGCCTATCTCCCTATGGTCTAAAAGAATGCCTAATATATCACCAGCATTCAGTGAATATTTATTGAAAAAATTAATGGATAAATGATACTTCAACAAAGCTGCAGTCCTCAAAACACCCTAGGTTCTCAAAGGCTTCTGTGCTACCATCTATAGAGAACTGTGAACCATCATGAAGTTTGAAGTCACTACGATTTGTTTGCTGTAGAATACTAATGGATACTAATGCTTATTTCCATTTCCTATGTCATGGAAGGTAGACTAATATGCTCTTAGAGAATAGAGGCCACAGCTCCCACTTCTCTGTCTCTTTCACATCTCAATGGCTGAGGAGGATGGCCGTCACTAACTCTGACCAGTGAAGGAGTCCTGTGTTTCAGATTTAGGACTTGATCCAAGCGAAGTGCAGTATTTGCGGAAGCTAATCCAGGCCTTTAATGTTTGAGGCAGCCATAATCAAAGAGCTATATATCTTTATTCAAAATAAAACAATAATTTTTCGTCATAACCAAAGCAATAAAAGTGGTATGAACAGTCTTCAAAATCAATATCCACCTACCTGCTTGTTTAGCTTCAATACAAGCAATATTTATTTCTTCTTTCAAATCCCAGTTTTCATTGGCTATAGCTTCTCCTACTTTAACAAATCTTCCAACTGCCAAGTTGACAGCTTGTCCTACACGCTGAATTGCTTGCAGAGTTTTATCAGACTTTTTGGTATTATCTTTATGATTAACAAGTGTGGTGATCTAAAAATAAAAGATAAAAGCAACTTTTATCTCAATACCTTTTTTTTTTTAAGCTGTATCACAAAGTCAAAGAAAATGAAGCCTGGCATATTGGATAGCTCAATAGACTAAATCAATAGTTAGAGATGCTTCAACAGAGACAACCAGCAAAGTATCCTGCATCATTCCTTAGGACAATGTTTCCATTAATTACAACTCCAAGTTCACCTGAGGGCAGTTATCTGGGGCATGCAGTTTATCTGGGGCATACAGTTCCAGAGGCCCTCCAGATCTTTCAACAAATCTTAAGGAGAAAAGTAGAAGCGGATAGATCATTACATTCAGAAAGCCAAAATACTTCAGGTCTAGTTTCCTCTACTACGACTTCAGATGCTATGAGAGTAGAGACAGCTCTTCTTCCTCTCCATTCCACTCCGTTGCCTACCATGGAGCACAGGTTGTACAAAATAGTACTTGTGCCATACATGTTTACCAAATTAACTAGATACTTTAGAATGAGCATTGTAATCTATATTTTACATTGTGCTAAGTTTTGCTGCATCCGACTCAAAATAAACGAAATACCGAGAGTTTTAACACTTGATCCCAGGCCGTGAAATAAAATACAAAACATGACAACTTCAGCTCACTGAAACAAACATAATTCTTCAAAATATCTTAGGAAACTAGTACATGAACTATGCTGACATCTAAGAATATTTATTAAAGAAATGTTGTATGAAAAACATAGATTCCCAACTACTGCTCAGTGTACATGTACTAGTATTAAAAGAAGGGGAAGAGCATTACAAGAAGGGGAAGAGAATCACTTCTACTCTTTGCACAACTACTATGTGCCAAGCACTTTATATGTATGTTTAGGTATTAATAATTTAGAATTAATAGACCTGGGTTTGAGTCTTGGCTCGGTGACTACTTGCTAAGTGATCTAGGGAAATTTAATCTCTAAATTACCTCAACTACAATATTGCTTTTCATCAAATTTTGAGTACCTACTATATGCCAGTTGCTAAGGATGTATCAGTGAATGAGACTAAGACAATCCCACCCCCAGTAGGTTTACAGTATGGTAGAATAGCAATAATTCAGTTACACAAAATATATTTGTTGCACACTATCATATCCCAAATAAAATTCTAGGCAAACCTGAAATAACAATCAACAAGAAAGAAAAGCCCACGTTCCCATGGGGCTTACATTCTAGTGAAGGAGTGGAGGAGAACTAAAAATCACATAAATAGGTAAACAAAAAATAAACTTTAATATAACTGTTATGTACAAAATGTTAGGATAGTGTGATATAAAGTATCTGTGTAGCTACCTGAAATTGATTGGTCTTCCTTCTAAGAGGAAGGGATGTTTAAGCTGAGATCTAAATGATAGCGAAGTAGTCAGACCAGCAAACATCAAAGGATAAAGAGCATTCTAGGAGAAGGAACAGTGGAGGGGAAAAAAAAAAAAAGCCCTAAGGAATGAACCTCTCCTGTTCAAGGAATGAGGTGACATCGGAAGTGCTAAAGGACAGTGGGTCGGGGGCAAGTTAAAACCAATATCCAAGAGACGGGATGGGCAGGGACCAGCCTGGAATAAAGGGTTCTGGAATTGGAATAAATAATTTATATTGGCTGGGTGCAGTGGCTCATGCCTGTAATCCTAGCACTTTGGGAGGCCGAGGCAGGCAGATCACAAGGTCAGGAGTTCTAGACCAGTCTGGCCAACATAGTGAAACCCCGTCTCTACTAAAAATACAAAAAAAAAAAAAAAAAAAATTAGCCAGGTGTGGTGGCACATGCCTGTAATCCCAGCTACTTGGGAGGCTGAGGCAGGAGAATCGCTTGAACCCAGGAGGTGGAGGTTGCAGTGAGCCGAGATTGCACCACTGCACTACAGCCCAGGTGACAGTATGAGACTCCATCTCCAAAAAAAAAAAAAAAAAAAGAACTTATATTTTATTCTATGTATTACAAGAAGATACTTAAGGGCCTTTAAACTAGAAAATACTATAATCTCTGCAGTAATTTGAAGCTATTGAAGGGTTTTTTAAACACGAAAGTGATATAATCTCCGCAGTTTGAAACCACTGAAGGTTTTTTAAGCAGAAAAGTGGTATAATCTCTGTAGTGGTTTTAAAACATGTCCACAAATTCTCCCCTCAAGAGGTAGAGCCTCATTTCTCTCCACATGAGTGTGGACTGCACTTGGTGACTCACTTCTAATAAATGGAATAAAGTGAAAATCATGGAGTGCTTCTAAGAGTAGGTCATAGAACACACGGTGACTTTCATCTTACTTACTCACTCACTCTCTGCAGGATCAATCACAGTGGGAGCAAGCCAACTGCCACATAATGGAAGGCACTCAAGCAACCCTATGGAAAGCCCCACAAGGTAACTGAAGGTTCTGGCCGAAAGATAGTGAAGAACTGAGGCCTCATGCCAACAGCTGAATGAGTGAACCTGAGAGCAGATTCTCCAGCCCCAGTCAAGCCTTTGGATTACTGCAGGCTTGGTCAATCATCTTTATTTTGATTTTATGAGAGAGCTCACTCCAGAACCACCAGGTAAGCCACTCTAGAATTAACCCGCAGAAACCATAAGATAATGTTTGTTGTTTTAACGCACTAAATTTCAGTTAACTTGTTCTGCATCAATAGATAACTAATACAGATTTTGGTGCCTGGATCTGGGGTGAGGCTGTAATAAAACTTAAAATGTGAGAATGGCTCTAAAATTGGGCTGTGGAAATTGAAAGAACTTTGAGTGAATAAAAACTAGAAACGTCAAAGAAACTTTGCAGAAGCATGATGACCTTTGAGGAAGCTGTCTTAGTTAGGGGTGCTATAACAAAATACCTTAAACCGAGTAATTTATAAATAACAGAAATGTACTGCTTACAGTTCTGGAGGCTGGGAAGTCCAGGATCAAGGCACCAACAGATCTGGTGTCTACTAAGGACCCATTCCTCACAAGTGGTGTCTTCTATGTCCTCACAAGGCTCCCTGAAGCCTCTTTTATAAGAACACCGATCCTATTCATGAAGGCTCCCTTGTGACATAATCACCTCCCAAAGGCCCCAACTCTTAATACCATCATTATGAGGGTTAAGTTCCAACATATAAATTTTGGGGGAATGCCAACAATCAGGCCATAGCAGAAGCTATAGGTAAAAGCTTAAGGAAAAGTGAGAAAAATCTTACTGGAAACTGGAGAAAAGGGGTTCCTTGTTATATGGTGACAGAAAGTCACCCTCATTAACATGAAAAGGAGAAAATATACCTAATGAATTCGGAGATCTAACTAAGGAGATGTCAAAGCAGACTCTGAAGTTGCTACCTGGTTTCTTTTTGCTGCTTACAGTAAAATGTAAGAGAAGAGAAAAATTAAAAGAAACACAGATAAATAAAAACAAGCCAGAACTTGCTGGTTTTAAAAATTCCTTCTCCATGCCGTGCATGGTGGCTCACACCTATAATCATCAGCACTTTGGGAGCTGAGGCGGGCAGATCACCTGAGGTTGGGAGTTCGAGACCAGCCTGACCAACATGGAGAAACCCCATCTCCACTAAAAAAAAAAAAAAAAAAAGTTAGCCAGGCATGCTGGTACATGCCTGTAATCCCAGCTACTCGAGAGGCTGAGGCAAGAGAATCGCTTGAATCTGGGAGGCGGAGAATCTTGGTAAGCCAAGATCGTGCCATTGCACTCCAGCCTGGGCAACAAGAGCAAGACTCCATCTCAAAAAAAAAAAAAAAAAAAATCTTCTCCAGATGGC
Source organism: Symphalangus syndactylus (assembly GCF_028878055.3). Lineage (NCBI taxonomy): Eukaryota > Metazoa > Chordata > Mammalia > Primates > Hylobatidae > Symphalangus > Symphalangus syndactylus. Next base: position 35,988,905 of record NC_072425.2, on the reverse strand, counting down.
ACACCATACTAAAATTAAGAATGGCTTCCAGGCAAAAATAAAATCTAGGGCTGTGTCAAGAAAGCACCTAAAGATGAAGCTAAGGGTATGACTATAAAATCTTAAGCTCTCAGAAAGGTCCAAAGTATTGCTTCAGACAACCATTCAGGTAAACAACAGATCTCCTAAGAAGCCTAAAGGTATTACTCCTCAGCAGTCCCAGCAGAAGCCCAAGTTAAAGAAGAGCATATATCAAACAGACTTGTGGGTATGGGCTTTTGTCTAGTAGAATGAATTCAATATGACTCACAGGAGACCAACAAAATTTTTAAGATAATTGTGTTTGCAGAAACCCTATCAGCTTGGACTAAAACGGAAGACATCTTTGTATGAAAAGAAGCTTTCATACCAGCCCCTGCTCCAAACTTCCATAGGCAGGGAACAGGCTGAGAAATCTATGCAGCTGAAAACATGAGCTACAATTCATGTAAAATAATGACTTAGAGGGCAGAATCAAGAGCCATGAACTATTCCTAGGACTTCAGTCTTAATCAAGGAACTGGCAACATTTGCCCAGGAGGAGTTCAGAATGCCATAAACCAGTGGCTCCTACTTTTTTTCCATTTTTGAACAGGACTCTATAGCGGTTATTCTATACTTTCTATTTTCTCATTTTTTGAACAGAAGAGTCTATAGTGGTCATCCTAAAGCTGAAAGACATTACACTTAAGGAACTACTACATATAAGAAGTCTCTCCTGGATCATATTTGTAATAGATACCAATATCGTGGATTTCCAGCTGATGTTGTGACTTTGGAGAGGATATGAATGGGGAGAGGTTACTTGCAGGTGGGAATAAGGTAAACAATTTGTGGGCAGAGGTTAGAGTGTAGGTAGTTCTAAAATACGTCCACAAATTATTTGCTATTCCTCCCTTAAATAGGTGAAGTCTCATTCCCCTCTCCTTGAGTACAGGCTGAACTTAGCTACTTATTTCTAACTAGCAGAATAAAACAGTAGTGACAGTATGCTACTTTTGAGGGCAAGTCATAAAGTCACTGTGGTTTTCATCTTTCTTTCTCTCTGTTCACCCTAGGGAAAGACAATTCCCATGTCATGAAGACACTTGACCGGCCAAGTGGGAAGGCTCATATCATGAGCCTAAGGAAACCGATGCTAAAAGGTGCTTATTTAAGGTCACACAGCTAATAAGTGCTAGAGTTAGGATTCAGAGTCAGACATTTCAATTCTAGAGACCATACTCCTAAACACTACCCTATAATGTCATACAACAACCCAGTGAAATAGGTTAATATTAATCAACCTTATTTCCCCAAATTGGAAAATGGGGGTAATAATCATCCCTATTTTACAAATGAGGAAGTTGGACATCAAGAAGTATGGGAGAGTTAGGATTTAAATCCAGATATTCTGACTGCAGAGACTAGCCTCTTAGCCACTTAGCCATATTGCCTTCTCTGCCTTATAATGTTAATAAGAAGAGTTGGCTGGGCGCAGTGGCTCACACTTGTAATCCCAGCACTTTGGGAGGCCAAGGTGGGCAGATCACGAGGTCAGGAATTTGAGACCAGCTTGGCCAACATGGTGAAATCCCATCTCTACTAAAAATACAAAAATTAGCCGGGCGTGGTCGTGTGCACCTATAATTCCAGCTACTCAGGAGGCTGAGGCAGGAGAATTGCTTGAACCTGGACGGCACAGGTTGCAGTGAGCTGAGATGATGCCATTGCACTCCAGCCTGGGTGACAGAGCAAGACTCTGTCTTGAAAAAAATAAATAAATAAATAAATAAGAAGAGTTAATAAAATAATTAAAGCATTGTGTTTAACACAGTACCATAAACAGTTTATTGTAAGTGTTCAAAGACATACTATAATTAGCTATCTTACTTAATCCTCAGGTATTATTAAAGATTAAAAAACTGAGGCTGAGTGAAATTGCATACTTGGCTCATACAACTGATAAGTAGCCTAGTTTAGAATTTGAACTCAGGTTTAAACTGACACCAAGTCCCCACCTAATACTCCTTCTTTTACTGGAAGTTTTCAATCTTTCCTATTTTTTTAAATTGAAATGTTACCTAAAAGCCCATTACATAATCATGTGAAAGAGTCACAGTAATTTTAATTTGGAGAATGACTGTGGGCCATGTTGCTGGGAAGCAGAGAACAAATCCTATTGGCACCAGCTTAATCCTTTTCCACACCTGACAGACTCTAGGGAATTGTTACTATCACATGAAAAAAAAGAGAACTTGCTCAGCATTGACTATTCCAAGCTAACATCTTGGAAAAGACTCTGCAGTGGAAAGGAGTTTAAGTTCTTGCCATAGATTGAATGTTTGTGTCCCATTCCCCCTCCCCCTCCATAAATCCTTATGTTAAAATCCTAACCCCCAATGTGATGGTATTAGGAGGTGGGGCCTTTGGGAGACGATTAGGTCATGGGGGAGGAGCTCTCATGAATGGGATTAATGCCTTTTAAAAAAGGCCTCAGAAAGCTCTCTCACTCATTTCCACCCTGAGAGAACAGTGAGAAGACAGCTGTCCATGAACCAGAATGTGGACCCTCACCGGATACTGAAACTGCCTGAACCCTGATCCTAGACTACCCAGCCTACATAACTGTGAGGCATAAATTTCTCTTGTTTAAGGCACCCAGTCTATTGTATTTTTTATAGCAACCCGAACAGATTAAGGTGATTTTGTTTATGAAATATTTCATTTACATAAAGTTTTAAAATTTCAATTACAAAGAAAAGATCCTGCAATTAGGCTAAAATATGAACTATTGTTCAGCTCCAAAAGACACATTTTGCTTTCACTAGAAGCGCCTTCCCCAGTGCATAATTAGGTGTGGCTGCCTTCCTTTTACTGGAAAGCAGTCTGGGAAATGTTCAATCCAAATATAGTATGCCTTTAAAATTTTATTTAGAGGAACTAAGTCAATATGTAACATTCTTTATTTAAGGTCTGCTTATATTCTAAAATTAGTTTCAAATGTTTTAAAAGGTAGGTTCATAAGTTATACATGTTTATTATTTATAAACAGAAATGGAAAATATAGGAGAGCCTCAAGAAATAAAAATTACCCATAATCCTACTATCCTCTGAGAATTCTGGCATAATTCTTTCCAGTCTTGTTTTATACATATAGATACTTAAATACACAGTTTTACAAAATTGAGATTAAACTTCACTTTCCTTATCATGTAAAAAATAAGACTAGCTAACATTTGTTAAGCACAACAGTACCAGGCACTGGCCTATGTGTTTTACATGTATCAATTCTTTTAATGCTTGCTTCTCCAGCATCTAATAGATACATACTATTATTACCCTAATTTTATAGATAAAAAATCTGAAATTTGAAGAGGTTAAGTATTTGCCCGAGGTCACAAAGCCAGGGGAGCTACCTACACTCTTAATCACTACACCGTCTCTCTTACCTGCCAGGATTACGTTAAGGATCAAGGGAAAGACAACTAGCAAGAGTGCTTTGTAAATTATAATATGCCAAATGCAATCTTAGCCATAGTTCTGCAAAAATAGGAAGGATATTAAATTGAGAGTCATAACTTGGAGTTGCCCTGACACCAGAGTCTAGAGAACAGCTAAATGAACAAGAGAAGAGGGCAGAAAAGGCATCCCTTGGGGGAAGAAAGAAGATCTGGTGTACTAAAGAACTCTGCTGTGGAATAAAAGAATAAGAATTAGGGTTTACTTGATAGCTTCTAACAAAGGGTGTCAAGAAGTGCAAAACACCAAAGCATATCCCAGCAGTTAAGGGCATGGACATCATTCTGCCTGGTTGTGAATTCTGGCTCTGCCATGTGACCATGTGGCAAGTTATCTAACCTTTCTGTGACTCTGTGTTCTCACCTGTGAAAATGGAAATAATAATTGTACCCATCAGCCAGGCGTGGCAGATCACACCTGTAATCCCAGCACTTTGGGAAGCCAAGGCTGGCGGATCACCTGAGGTCAGGAGTTCAAGACCAGCCTGGCCAACATGGTGAAACTCCATCTCTACAAAAAAACAAACAATCAAAAAATTAGCCGGGCTTGATGCACGGTGCCTGGGTGCCTGTAATCCCAACTACTTGGGAGGCAGAGGCGGGAGAATTGCTTGAACCCAGGAGGCAGAGGTTGCAGTGAGCCGAGATCCCGCCATTGCACTCTAGCCTGGGTGACAGAGCGAGACTCCATCACAAAAAAAAAAAAAAAAAAAAAAAAAAAGAAAAGAAAAAAACACGCGTATATTCACATACACAAATCAGCAAAGAGCAGAGAGGGCGCCTTATCTACTCTCTTCATCAACAACGTAACTGCAACAAGAATCCTGAAAAGCTTCCAGGACAATGCAGAGAGTAATGGGAAAATGAGGTAGGCTACCTTAGAAATTTAAGGGGTCTGTATAAATAGTGAATAAAGGAAATCTATCATAGACAGGAAAAGACTAGTGGGCAGTAGAATAACATTCCACACCAGGGTGGAGTTCTGTGGCAGATATCCTTCTTCCCTTCCTTGAATAAAAGCATTATAAGACTTGGAGTGGGAATTCTGACAGGGAGAATAAAGTGATTATTAAAGGAGGTGGGGAGGTACTCTACATAAAATATGCTTGGTTCTTAGCCCAGGGCTTTTCAAGAAACTGTCTGAATTACAAAATATAAAACATATGAGTATATATAACATATATGTGTGGAGTTTAAAGAAATGAAAGAAAGACCTGTGCAGCCACCACCAAGCTTAAGAGAACAATGTCAGTATCTCTGACAGCCCATGTACTCTGTGGCTATTCCTTGTCCATATCACTCTCTTGTCCCAAAAGAAACCATTGTCCCAATTTTGTGTTCATCACTCCCTTATTATAACTATTGCACATACAGTATACCCTAAATGATATCTGGTTTAGTTTTATCTGGTATCGAACCTTTATTTTTTTTCACTCAACATTATGTTCTTGAGATTCATCCCCACTGATAATTATAGATACGGTTTATTCATTTCAGTGACAGAGTATATCGTTATATGAACATAGCACAATTTATGTAAACATACTACTGTTAAAAGACATTTGGGAAGTTTCCAGTTTGGGGCCATCAGAGGTAAAAATGCTATCCACATTCCAATCCATCTTTCTTTTTTTTTTTTTTGAGACACAGTCTCACTCTGTTGCCCAGGCTGGAGTGCAGTGGCACAATCTTGGCTCACTGCAACCTCTGACGCCCAGGTTCAAGCGATTCTCCTGCCCCAGCCTCCCAAGTAGCTGGGATTACAGGCATGCACCACCACGCCAGATAACTTTTTTATTTTTAGTAGAGAGGGGATTGGTCAGGCAGGTCTTAAACTCCTGACCTCAGGCGATCCACCTACCTCAGCCTCCCAAAGTGCTGGAATTACAGGCGTGAGCCACCACGCCCAGCCCCAATCCATTTTTCTAATAGGCGTGTAGGAGTTTCTCTAGGGGTACTGACTTAGGAGTGGAATTGCTGGGCCACAAGTAATGCCCACCTTCAATTATAATAGATTACAACAAACCATTTTCAAAATGGTTGTAACACGGATATTCCTATCATCTCCACATTCCTCACCAACACTTATTCTCACTGTGGATTTTTTAGCTTGCAGTTCATTGATTTCTAATGAAGTTGAATATCTTTTCATATATCTTTTAGCTGCTTCCTCTTCTGTGAAATTATATTTTAACCAATTTTTAATGGCTAATCTTTTTATTTTTTGTTCATTGGAGTATTTTATTTATTCTAGGTACTACAAATCATTTATTGGTTATTTGTGTTGGAATCATATTCTCCCACTGAATGACTTACCTTTTCGTTTTGATGAACAGAGGTTTTTTTTTTTTTTTTTTTTTTTTTTTTGAGACAGGGTCTCACTCTGTCACTCTGTCACCCAGGCTGAGTGCAGTGTTGTGATCACAGCTCACAGCAGGCTTAACCTCCCCAGCTCAAGCAATCCTCACACCTCAGCCTCCAGAGTAGCGGGGACCACAGGTGCATGCCATCACACCCGACTAATTTTTTGTATTTTTTGTAGAGACGGGGTTTCACCACGTTGCCGAGGCTGGTCTCAAAATCCTGGACTCGAGTGATCCACCTACCTCAGCCTCCTAAATTGCTGGGATTACAGGTGTGAGCCACTGCGCCTGGCCTAGGTTCTTCATTTTAAAGAAGTCAAATTCATCCATTTTTTTCTTAAGGTTTATACTTGTGGTATACTAACAAATCCTTTCCCAGCATAAGGTAATGAAGATACTGCCCTATTTTTTTTTCTAAAAGTGTTGTGAGCTTTTACTTTCATATTTTCTTTAATCCATCTGAAGTTGACTTTTTACTGGTATGGGACAGAGATCCAATTTCATATATTTCTGTTTAGATATCCAATTGTCCCAGCTTAATTTTTTTTAAGTTCTTCCTTTCCCCACTGACCAGCAATGTCAATTGTCATTTACCGAGTTTCCATATATGTGTGGATCTGTTCTAGGGTTTTCTATTCTGTATCACAGGTCTATGTTTTTCACCCCTGTTCTGATACCCACATTGTCTTAATTACTACAGTTTTATAATGAGCCTTGAAATCTGGCAGAGCAAGTCCATCCACCTTGTTTCTCTTCTGCCTAATATTGGCCGTTTGTGCTTTCATATAAACTTCAGAATTACTTTTATCAAGTTCTACTGAAAAATCTTGCTGAAATTTTCATGGAAATTGCATTAAATTGACCAATAGGGATAATTGATATGTCTATAATATGTCAACCTAGGCTCGAACACAGTACTTTTCTCCCATTTATTTAGATCCATGTTGGCTTTTGATAAAATTTTTAAATTTTCTCCATGAAGTTTGACCACTTTTGCTATGTATATATAGAGAAAGAGCTCTATCTCTATATATACATAGCAAAAGCAATATATTCTTAGGAAGCTCATATTTTGCTGTTATTGTTAATATAACTGGATTTTTAAATAATTACTTTTTCTATTCATTTTTTATTATTTTAAAATTATTTTTTAAAGACAGGGTCCTTGTTGGCCAGGCTGGAGCACAGTGGCATGATCACAGCTAACTACAGCCCTGAGCTGCTGGGCTCAAGCCATCCTCCCATTTTTCAGCCTCCTGAATAGCTGAGACTAGAGTAGCTGGGATTACAGGCACCAGCCAGTGCACCTGTGCCTTGTTTGTTATCAATGTAGAAAAATGCAATTGATTTTAGTATCCTACATTCAGTGAACTTGCCAATACTCCTAATTTTTATAATTTACTTGTAGACTGTTTTGAGTTTTCTACATAGGTTATTATATCACACTGAGACTTTTGGTTTTTCCTTTCCTATATTTATTCATTTTATTTCTTCTCCTTGTCGTATTACACTGGCTAGAATTTCCAGTGCAATGCTGAATAGAAGCATAGCAGGCACCCCACTCTGGTTTCTGGCTTTAAAGGAAATGTTTATTTTAAATTTGACTGTTGCTATGATGTTAACTAAAAGTTTTCTGTGGATACTCTATCAGGTTAAGGACACTTTTTCCTAATACTAGTTCCCTAAGTGCTTCTTATCATTATTAGAAGCTGAATTTAGTTGAATGCTTTTTCTGCATCATTGTTATGAAAATATATCTTTTCTAATCTGTGAATGCAAAGAAAACTGTACACATTTTTCTAATATTGATATAATCTTGCATTCTTAGAATAAGGCCAGTAACCCAGGACTTTTCACTTAGAGAGTCAGAAGAAGCTAGATGATACCAGAATAGAAACTATCTACTTTAAACCGTTTAGTGCCAGTCCTACTTGTTTACCTCAAAACCCTGACTCCTCCATGACATCGCTGCTGACTCATCCATGCCTTCTCTGAGCTTTTAGGGTATGTACCATTGATGATGTTCATTTGACACTTTGCATGTGCTATTCTATACATGACCTACAGACCAACTAGAATATAAGCCCCTCAAAAAACAGCAACAAATAAGCACGCAATAAATGCTTGCTTAAAATGCTTAAAATATCCTTGTGGATGAGATGGTGAAACATGAGTTGGGTAATAATACAGCATTCTCAGAAAATGAGACTTGTGGACATATGAGTTTTCTGGAGAACTGCTTTTAATCTCCTAACACTGAAACTTTAAAATCATTCTAAATTGTACTTCCCTGCTTTGTTAACCGAGTATTCTGGCAATGCTTAATACACTTCTTGATTTTAACTTTTTCTTGTTAAGGACAGTCAATTATGAGGAATATCAGTTATGGTGTTGTGACAGAGATGGAGCTGTAGACATACAATGTGTGGGATGCAAAACCTCAGCTGTGACCCTGAACAAAGCTTTAACTGGAAAAAGAAAAAAAAAAAAGGCAGGCATTCTTCCCCTTTGGCATTGACCTCTAACTCTCAGCAGTGATTTATACTTTTCTTCCTCTGCTCTCCTACCCTTCTCTGGCTTCTTTTACCCCAGAATTACACAATGCAGAGCTGTAAGATTGATACATTTTTAGCAGTGCATACTGTGAAAAGTTGCCATTTCTCCAGATTACGACTTTCTAGCTTGTTTTTCCACTGTGTACTATCTTTTTCTCTAAACCTCATTACTGCTTCTAATCTCTAGAGAGGACACAGCATAGTGTAGCAAAGAGAACCTTCTGGAGCCAGGGTACCTGGATGCAAATCCCAGTTTGGCACTTACTGAAAGCCCTAATGGCAAATTATTTAACCTCACTATTCCTCAGTTTCCTCGCCCATACCACGAGAATATATACCAACTTCACATGATTGTTATGAGAATTAATGAGTTAATATTTACAAAGTACTTAGAACCCGGCCTACCACATAGTAAGCATTACATAGGTGTTATTTAAAAAATGGATAAAATACTATCAACTTGAACTCCATCACTCTTTTATCTCTCTGCCACTTAAAACTGCTCCAGTATTTCTTATTTTGGCTGTGTTTGTGCTAGTGGAGATAGGGGAGGAGCGGTGGCTCTGACATTACTGCGAGATCCCAGTAGCCCTTCCCACTGGTCAGAGCCTCTATGAGACACAGGAAAAGGGAGGGAAAGTGTCAGGTAATACATCACTGCTCTGTTAGCCATGCGAAGGTGAAGAAAATAGGGATGTTTATTTAACCAGCATAACAGGAATCCGGGGACATGTGTGGCTGCTGTTTTCAAATATTTGCAGGGCTGGGCAGGAGAAGAGATAATAGCATTTAGAATTCTATGCAACAGCTACAGTCTCCCCTTCACTAAACATGTTTAAGCAGGGTACTGGTGGCCAGGTGTCAAGGATGCTAAAGAAAGAATTTTTAAAGTCAGATGATCTTTAAGATTTCATCTACCTCTAAAATCTTGGTAATCCTAGTATGAGTCACGAAGTGGTTACAACCTAGATATGAGTCACACATCGCCAACGCGCTCCCGAAGGCACAGAATTCACTCCCCACAGTGCTTGGCATCTTACCACAGACCTAAGTGAGGAATTCTAGCCCTGAAGCTGCATATAACCCAGCTCAGAGAAACAAAAACTTTCCTAAAACTCAGGGCGTCGGTTAGCTGACTGGTAAATACAGTAATGCACACATCCCAAACGGGACTTGGCAAAACGGTGTGCATCTGGATTAACTGTCAGACAGTCTCCACGTCACTTTTCCACGAGGCCGGACAGAAGCGGGCAGAAGTGAGCAGCAGCAGGTTCAGGGGAAGGGGTAGGGTGGCCGGGATGAATGGGAGGCCAGCGAACTGACCTACGGCGGGGAGGGACAAAGGATCAGGGAGCGCACGCTGAGCGGGGAGGCCAGGAGGAATACCCCAGGCGGAGGAGCCGGGCTCGGGACTGGGCTGCGAACTGGTGACAGAGTCGATTATCGAGGAGGGCCCTAAGTGCCAGCGGGGGACCCCGCGGGGGTCCTCTCTGCCTCGGGAGCTGGGCTCAACCACTCGCCCCGCGGAGGGGGCATCGCCCGGCCGGGGGCCCCCGGGAGCCACAGACCCGAGGCAGGTACTGGGGGCAAAGGCCCAGGCCGGCACCCCAGCCCCGCAGCCTCCCCTGCTGCCGAGTCCACTCAACCCTGCCGCCGGAGTTTGGATTATCCAGTCTCTCGCCGCCCGGACCGAGGCCCGTACCGGAGCCCCACACAGGCGGTCCGACAACAACGCCGCAGTGCCGGCGCGGAAAGTGGGGCAGCGGCTGCCTCCCGTCCGGTCGTGCGAGCGGCGGCCGCCATCGCGGGCCGCGGCGGGAGGGAGAAGAGGGGCCGCGCCAGGCGCCACTTTACCTGAGAAACCAGCGGGAGTAGCGTCTGCTCCACCGAGCGAGTTTTGATCTCCAGTCCCGAGTCGAGGGCGAAGCCTGAAGAGCCGGAGCTGTAGACTGCTCCGGCGCCGCTAACGCCGGCGGGTCCGGGAGAGGCGGCCATGGCCCTCGGTCTATCCCGCAGCCGGGACTCCGCGCCACGGCGAGCCTGCCGCCAGTCAGCCCACCAGCCCGAGGCGGCGGCGACAGGACACTCGCGCCAACCGAGCCCCCGCCCCCAGGGGCCCGCCCCCCTAGGGCTCCGCCCCCAACCCTGCGCCCCACTGCCCGTCACCGTATGGCCCCGCCCACCCCCGGCCTCTGCCCCGCCCCCGCAGTCCAGCCTACGGTGGGCTCCCTGCAACCCCGCCCCCTAAGCCGGGTCCCGCCCCCACATGGCCCCGCCCCTATCTCTTCTCAGACCCCTTCCATGGGTTCCAGGCACCTTCTCGCCACGGTGGCGAGGAGAAACAAAACAAATCTCAGTCACACGGCCACATGGCCTCCTCTTACTTGGACAGACAACCGCCCCCAGCAAAGCCTCCCGTCCTCTCGATAGGTGATTTGTCCTACATCAGCTCTGAATTCCCGCAAAGACTTCTGGAAGCTGTGCTGGGGTTGAAACTGGTAGACCAAAACCAGAATTAAGTCTGTTGGGAGGGGCCTTTCCCCTGGGACGGGAATTCCAGTGGTAATGTCTTCCTGGGGCTTCTCCGGAAGGTCCAATTTCCACTCCACCCTGCTCATTCTTTCACCATGTATTTCTCACTAACACTTTGAGCTGGATTGAAGGGGGAATATTTGATAATGCAATCATTAATGGAGTATCTGGGTATTCGGCAAGAAATCAGTATATCTTTCACACTACTGTTTAGACTTATTCAAAAGAAATTTAAAAGAAACATGAAAAAGCCTCATCTACTGTTCAACACTACTTCTTAAAACTATTTTTCAAAGTTTTTTCCTAGTGCCAGGCACAGAGCAGTTTCTTCATAACTGTTTATTGCATGAAAATACCAAGTGTGTATTTCTGACAACTCACTTGAGGGGAAGGCTAAGAATCAGTTCTGTAAGCACAACCCTGAGCTCGCACAGAGCCCCACGATGGGGGCGGGGAGCTGAAGACTCCTATTCTAAGGTCTCCAGGAGCAAGGCCAAAAGGAGGTTGTCAGCAGTATGCACGCTGTGAAGGAATTCCACACTTAAGCAACAGACTGAGAAGCATGAAGAAATGTTTTGTCAACTACCATATCTGCCAGCGAGAACCTATCAGAGTAAAAAAGAATCTGAGGCTGGCAAGTCCACCTGGACACCTTGGCCTGGATCATCTCTTCTTCTATAACACCAGATTGATGAGCTGGGTACATCAACCTGAGGCATCAGAAAGCTCTTTCCCAAGCACCGTTGAAAGGCGCTTCACCGTGCTTCAACCTGCCACTTCAGCTTCATCAATCTACCAGTGCTGCACAACTGCCTTTGGTATTGAAGATAGCCAAGTTTCAGCTTCTTTTTCTTCATTCAAAAAGGACAGGTCCTCAATCCAACTTTTTCTTACAATTCTCCTCAGCCAACCATCTCACCACTTCCTTACCTATCACAAGGCCACCTTCCCCTGTGCACTGAGGGCCCTTGGCCTCTTTAAGGCGCCCAGTGTCCACTTCCTGGACACACCTTCCCTTACGAAGTTGACAGTATCTCTTAAGAATTCAGTGTACACAATGGTGCCGGAGGAAATGGCAAGACAGAAGGCCTTGGAGATGGATGGATTCATGAAAGTTTGGCTTCACAAAAGATCAAGTTTTTCAACACACAGGAGATTAAGTTTACCACGATTCATTCAACACTAGTAATTTTATTTCAAAATATAAATATTTCACATTAACAAAGAAGTTACATTAGTAGGTTGTCAATGCAAGTTAAAGCTAAGAAACAGCATTTGTGTGAGAACAGAGGGTATTTATTGTATTCGAATGTTCTTTTTTACTTTTGAATTGCCTCCTTCGCCTCAGAACCCAGGGATGATACATTTTCAAAGAGTTATGTAAGCAATTACAACTCTATATCAAATCTTACTTCAAAATCAAATTGTACTGGAAATACACTTCAGTTACCTAAATAAGTGGCACTGCAAAGGGCAAAGAAGGGTTTTCTTTGGGATGGCTACAATGAGAGTTACATCTGCTGGGTCTCTGCAATAAAAAATAAATGGTATTTGATAATAAGCCAAAATGATCAGGATTTGCTTCCATACTTTTCACTGTAAAATAAAAAGCTAGCAAAAAGCTAGTAAGAAACCAGATGTCTAGTAAAAAACTCTGGACTTGGAGTCAGAAGTTCTGCAACTAAATTCTGGCTCCATCATTTTGTGGTATAAACTTAGGGGAATATCACCAAAACCTTTTCAGAGCCTCCAGAGCCCCCCCCATCTGTACAACAAGGATAATATTGTCTGTCTCACAGGGCTGTTACAAAAGGTGTCTGAAAACTATAAAGTGCCATACAAAAGCATTATTAAAATGTAATATCTCTATATCGCCACTGTATTTGCACATTAGTTGATCCTTGAAAAACCTGCAAAATTAAACACAATACTGATTTTACACATCATAGGTGGAAAAGAATCTCTATACCTTAAGTATAGCTCTAAACAGCAAATATACTTGCTTTCTAGACTTCAAGATTTATTACACACTACATGGTACCACAGTAATAGATCTGCCACTCAGTATTTCCATTAGGGATGTCTTCTCAAAGAGCTGTAAACTTGATCAAGGGCCATGTTTCCCAAAGGACCCTGTAGTCCTTTGAGATGCTCTGAGGAATAAAGAAGGGGAGTGCAGTCTAAGGCCAAATAGTATTTGTCCCCTTTTATAAATTCACAATGTGTAATAGCATGTTCAAAACTCTTAGAAGTCCTACAGAAAGGAAACAAACTCAGCATTCCTTCATTTTAATTGACCATGCAATCCCCCACCCCCAACACACACACACTTTTTTTCTCTTACATCTATTAACATCTCTTGGAACTATGCTATAAGGAACACATTTTGCCAAAAGCTGCTCAACCATGAAGAAAAGGAAAGAGAAGTAGAACAACGGACTGAGAGAAAAAAAAAGAACTCTATTCTACTGTGAATTGTTACTAACTGGCTGTATGTGTATGTCAGACAAGCCACTTAAACCTATGAATTTGTGTCTTTCTCTAGAAAGTGACAGGACCACCTAATTTTAGAAGTCCCATTCTAGCACAGAATTTCTAACTCTAGTAGACAGAACAATTTGATTTATAATTCTCATATCAAAAATAACCAATCAGTGGCTGCAGACAGCATGTGTTTTTTTGCAGGTTCCCAATAATCAGTAAGTTAATAAAATGAATATATTTTGATGGCAGAATGTTGAAAGACAAGAAACTAATAAAAAGTATTTGTTTTTAGCTGGAACTAGCATTTGGAAGTAATGCTAGCCAGAGGCTATTTCCACTGTGAAATGCACACTCAAAGTCCTACTGTAATATTATTTTAAGGGTCTTAGGAGGTCCCTCAGAGGAGACTGCAAGGTCAGGGCTAGAGTATGAGAAGTCCTAATGATTTTTGTTTTTTTTCCTATAAACCCTGAAGTTGAAAGCTCTGGATAGCTCACCTAAATTACTTTCCTTTAATCTAACCCCTCACAGCCTGAATTTCTGAGTATTTCTTGAGCAGTAGTGACACATCCTGAGGCACTAATATAACCCAAATGGAAACTACAGGTCCTAGGAAATCCAGATAGGTCACACTGGGTTCATGTGAAAATCAAGGTGAGCCAGAAGATCTCATCTGCAAGCCATTTAGTAGTCCTTTAACTGTAAAAAGCAGCTCCACTTTCAAAGGCTACAGAGTTTGTTTACATACAAGGTTTCCATGTAACATGTTGGATTTCTTCCCACTGTCATGGGTCAACCCACACTAGTCTCAGAAGTCAAGGGAAAGCTCTGCCAGCTAACCACTTCTTATCAAAGAGGGTGTGAAGAAACCTTGCAATTTTAACAGTAACTAAGACCAGCATGTAAGGTGGTCTTACAGAGATCACTAGCAGGAACAGATATTGACAGGAACTTCAGAACTCAAACAGCACTCACATAACATGGAATTTATGCTGAAAATCCCATGCCTTCTCTCTCAGAAAAGAGAGGAGCATACCTGTGCGGAGAGCTTTTATTTTCTCCCCTCCCATCCATTCGGTTTACAACTGAATAGTGAATGTGAACTTGAAACTAATCTTTAATAAATCTATAAAATGCAAGATATTATGACCAAGTTCTGTACTCGGTTTTTACTGAAGTGACTTCTACTTCATCAACGTATGGTCTGTTCCTGAAGAAACTTCCTCTTTCTGGATTAAATGCTGACTGAGAATGCAAAGGTAGGTTATCTTTGAGACTTGAGCTTAAAACTCCTACCTTTTCATACCACTTGATCTCTGTTGCCCTGTGAAAATTCTGTAAACCTTCCTCATTGCATCTGAAGAATCATGCTGGAATGCTTCTTTCTGGCTCGGACGGTTCCAAGACCTCCCCAGCTAATGGACCTTCCCAGTCCTTATGCTGTTGCTGTAGCAATGGGGCAGTTCAAGTTTCCTGATCATGGCTGTGAAGCACTCTGGGGCACCTCTGCTCCTGGTATATCAGGGTGATATTACATCACTGCTGCTAATTTTGGTAGCTCTAAACTATTCTCTTAAAGACCTCTAAGAACCTGATATTTATGCTAATAATTACCCAGAAAGAAACATTAGCTGTAGTTTTTTGCAATATCACTTTATACAGCTAAAATCACTTTGTATATGTATAGTAACTCATTGTATATATTTGTCTCTTATGAATATATGCTAATTACATCTATAAATCAACCAGTGTATAATTTTAAAAAATGATTTTTTAGCCTTTTAATGCAAAAAATTTAAATTTAGTATTACATATGATCTGGCTAAGAGCAAGAGGCCTTCTTATGAGTGATCTCCATCACCCTGTACAGTGCCTGGCACAGAGCCTAGAGTTTAGCCAACTCTCAAGAAATGTTTTAGTGAATGAATGAATGATTGACTAAAGAAAAACATGAGTTACTGAGTGACCAAATCTAATACTCAGTGGAATAGCTGATTATAATCGCTAAAGGATTCATAATAGAAATAAAGAGATCTGTATGCAGTCTACTCCATACAAACAGTCAGAAGATCTCATGGTAGCCTTTTCTAAATGAAATTTTTCTTAAGCAGTGTAAGAATAAATTTAAACTAATTATAATTATCAGTGACTTCTTAGGGAGATGTTTTAGGAAAAATTATTAATATTTCTACCTTTAAATACTTTCCAAAAAGGAAATCTTCAACACTTAAGAACTACCCCCCACACTTTTTTTTTTTCCTTGGGACAGTGTCTCACTCTCTCACACCCAGGCTGGAGTGCAGTGGCACCATCTTGGCTCACTGCAGCCTCGACCTCCTGGACTCAGGTGATCCTCATACATCAGCCTCCTAAGTAGCTCAGACTATAGGCACACCACCATGCCCAGCTAATTTTTTTTTTTATTTTTTGTAGAGATGGGGTTTTGCCATGTTGCCTAGGCTGATCTCAAATCCCTGGGCTCAAGCAATCCACCCGCCTTGGCCTTCCAAAGTGCTGGGATTACAGATGTGAGCCACCACCTATAGCCTGGCCAAGAACTCTTTTCTCTTCCACATTCCCCTGGGAGCAGAGGATAGGCCTGATGATTGTTTTAAACAGTAGAAAGGGTTCAGCTAAGAACTACAGTCCACTCTCAGCCCTGTCATATACTATAGGACAAGTCTTCATTGACAACAAATGGATAGCAACACCGATCTCTTAACACTGGGAAAACTGCATACAATATTTAGAAGGAACACTAATACAGCAGAATCTGCAGACAACGGAGTCAAAGATCTGAGGCCAAATCCTACTAAACTTTACGACTTTGAGTTGGTCACTTTTCTGAACCTTAGCTTCTCCATCAGTGTAAAACTGATGTAAAACAATATATAGCTATATGAAAGCTGATGTGATGTACTTGTGAAATAGTACGTGCAAGAGGACTTTGTAAAATGTAAAGCACTATGCTGGTTATTGCAATATCTGAGATATTTTTAAAGTTGCAATTCAATTCAACAAGCATTCATTTAGAGTCATGTGCAAGGCACTGTGCTAAGAGATGGGAAAATACTACATAAATATAAAATTCTGCTGAAAACTTATTGGCAGAGTTCCAAATAATGAAACGGATACATTTAACAAATCAGAGTATTGCTACACCTGAGATTTTTCACTTCAAACACCTGGAAGGAGAAAACCTAATAACAGCATGAATTTTATCATACTGTTACCATTCATAGCAGCTTAATAAGTATTTCACTTCAACGTGGTCAGCCAAGTTTTATAATTTGGCAATAGTGTAAAGGAGCGTGAAGAGAAAAGGAAGAAGAGGAAGAGCTTCAGTCTTTGTATCTCCCAGGGTTACAATATAAAACTGAACATCAAATAAGCCACCCCACCCTTACACTTATGATTTATTATTTCTTAAAGAGCGTATAATACATTGTGGGAGAAGGGTAGAAGATTCATTTTTCCTGCTCACTCGACTACACACTCAAAAGTGAAAGCCCTGTTCCTTGAAAAGTGACTGTCTTAGAAAAGTTTAACAATAGATTTCTTAAACCAGGAAAAAATTACCCCATCTATTCTTTTAACAGCAGGTAGTTTAGAGTTCTTAAAATAACTTTATAAATATATAATATAGTAATATAGATAACCAAAGTGGAAAAATTTCAAGCCAGGGCACCAGTGTATAAAATGAAACTTTTCAAGCCATCTTAACAACAGTTAAGTGAGCAAACCACCAACTCTGAACTCTCAAGCTATGTTTTAAAATACAAAGCAGCCCGCAGCAAGTTCTCTCTTGTCCAGGCATTCTGTATGTAAGGCCAGGAGGCTTCTGCTTCTTTCCTGGGTTCTGCTTGCTAGGCACAGCTGAAAGGGCAGAAGGCCACAGCTGAGCTGAACTCACTGTCAAATTTGAACTTCCTAGAAAAATCACTGCAGAGGAAACCACGTCAACCTACTGAAGATTTCAGATCTTCAGAAATGTCACGGAAAGTCCTAAAAGAAAAAAAGATGGAATGATTAGTTGATTACCATAAAACAGTATCCTATTTTTACAATCTTTTGGAGCCCTAATGAGATTATATAGTCACTATTTTTTCTTAAGATTTTCATTGAGTATTGTTTCAAAGTCTGCTAGTTGTTGCTCATTCTCATTAACAAGAACTCCATTTTTTTGCTGGATCCATTGTCCAAAGGACTATTTCCCCAGACTCCCTTGAAACTACACATGACCACATGCCTACGCTTTGGTTAATGAGATTTAAGTAGAAGTGTTGTGCAACTTCTGGGCAGTTCCTTAAAAGAGAAGAGCAATCTTCTTCAGCTCTTCCACCTTGTTACTGGTTGGAAGTGGATATGATGATTGATGTTAAAGAGGAAAAACCACTAAGAGACCAAAGATTAAATGCTAAGTGGATACATTTTATTACAAAATAGAAATCGTAATCCAACAGAGAGTCCAAGCTCTAAGGGATGTGGTTCAGTGCAGGAGAAATGGGTTAGGTCTTTTCATCAAGTGACCTTGTACTTGAACTGTTTCTAACCCACATTAAACAAGCTAAGCGAACGATGTTATTGGCGGGTAATATCTGGGCTGGATGAAGGTGGCTGAGCACGGTGCCTGGCTGCTGCACACATGAAGTGTCTATCTCAGGACTGTAGTAGCTAGCTTTGCTTTTGCTACATAATTTACATGTCTGAGCTGAGATAAATCACCTGGTTAAATTTACATCTGTGCTGGCAGCCAAATGGCCGGGTCAGAATTTATCAATGAACATGAGCTCAAGCACCCATATTAGACAAAAATGCCTCACACCAAGGCTGGCAGTACATCAGGATGAAGAGAGGCTGGGACCAGATGTTTATGCAACAGTGATACAGATACAAAGCACAGTCTATTACCATCCTTTTAGACAGAAGTTATATTGCTCCTTTACGATAAGTCCACATATTAGAAATACAGAAAAATATTTGACTTTACAGTTTTTTGTTGTCGTTGTTTTGTTTTGTTTTTTTGAGACAAAGTCTCACTCTGTTGCCCAGGCTGGAGTATACTGCTGCTATCTCGGCTCACTGCAACCTCTGCCTCCCAGGCTCAAGCCATCCTCCCACCTCAGCCTCCTGAGTAGCTGGTACTACAGGGAACATAACACCACACCCAGCTAATTTTTATACTTTTGGGAGGCTAAGGTGGGAGGATCACCTGAGCCCAAGAGGCTGAGGCTGCAGTAAGCCTAGGTCATGCCATTCCAGGCCAGCCTGGGCAACAAAATGAGACCCTGCACCACCACCACCACCCCCCGCCCCCACAAAAAAAAAAAAACAAGCAAGGGAGGGAAGAAGGGAAGGAGGAATAAATTGAAGTACAATATAAAGTAAGTGTTCCAAAACCTAAGGAACAGCTCACAGTAGTAGAAACTAAAGATAACAAAAAGCTTTTATTAGGTACAATCACCTAAAAACTCATAAAACAAACAATCTGAACTTCAAATGTAATTCCACAATCAAGCCCCCTCCCTTACTCCTTTTCTCTCCTGACTCTCAATTCATACAAATATTTAGGAGGCCCATAGGCAAGGCAGAGATCAATTAGAGACTAACCTTGCAGCAATCAATGAGGAAAGTACTTCAGTGTCAAGAGGGGAACAGGTAAAATGTCACAGAAAAGAAATTACCTTTAAGGATGTTCAGTTATCTCAAGGCTCTTTCAAGGATGGTGCCCTAAGCCTCTGGATCTCTGAAGCACGCCTCTACTAGCACAGCTCTACTTTGAAAAACTGTGAGTCTCCTGGCTATGGCTCCTGAGGCTTTGAGAGGGTTCATGTGTGACATGAATACACCAATCATTTTTAAAGATGCTGGCTGATCTAATAATTGAAATGAATTTTCTTTCCTTAAAGACTTTTATATTCTGAAAACAAGTCCAAAAGTGAAGATTTGTATATGCACATGTATGTTTATATGCATTAATATCTATCTATCTATATCTATCTCAAATCGGTGGTTCTCAATCTTGAAATTTTTCTGCATTATAAGATGTTTTGCAGCATCCCCAGCCTCTATCCAACTAGAATGACAATCGAAATGACTCCAGACATGAGAAACTGTCTGGGGAGAAAAAAATCACCCCCACACTCCTGTGAGAACTAAAGCTCTAGATAGCTGTTTTTCACAGTCTCACCCAAGTTTGTGTTTTTACATTTGTCTACAGGCCAAGCTGGCTGCTGTCTCAGACAATATGAATTTCAGGTAGCACTTAATTCTGAAAAGCCCTGGAAAATCTTTGCAAGCAATAGTCAAAAACTGGCTAATACTACAAAGCATTTTCTAATACCCAACAGGGTTCTTTGACATCTTTTCAAATTTCTCAGATACCTGTAATTTTATATCTATTAACTATTCATTTCCTCTAAATTATGAATGAAGATTTCTGCCTCAGGGCAAAGACACAATAAATAAGATTAAGGCTATGGTTAGCCTAGTCACTGCTCTCTGTTGACAAGTAAGCTTAGCTGTAACCTTGAAATCCCTACCTACTATTCAATTTTGTCTCCAGGCCAAGAAAGTCTCCAAAAGGACTCAGGAAAACACACAAACAAAACAAAGAAAACCAACAACCTGAAGCAAGCTTAAAAATCAGTTACTAAGGGTCTTTCATCTCAATGTTCTCTCTAGGTATGTAGGTTGTTAGGGTGATCGATGGAGGGGGAGGGGTGTGTGTCTATAGAACCCTACTGAAGTTAACACTGATCTTTAACAAACCTCTAATTATCTCCAGGAAAACAGTATCTATAGTCTAGAGATGCAGAAATTATTTGGTTTTTGGCTTATTCCAGAGGCACAGCTCTAACTAATAAGTAAAGCTCATAAAACCATAACTCTCTACATTAGAGAACTAAATACTGCATTTTCACTATTTTCTGAAAATGTTTAACATCCTACTTGAACCATCTAAATACAGTATTCTTTCTCAAATTATAAGGATTATTATGCTGCAAGGAATCACAATATAGAATTTCTCATCTAAGAATAAGCAATGTGGCCAGGCCCGGTGGCTCATGCCTGTAATCCCAGCACTTTGGGAGGCCGAGGCGGGTGGATCATGAGGTCAGGAGATCGAGACCATCCTGGCTAACATGGTGAAACCCCGTCTCCACTAAAAATACAAAAAAAATTAGCCGGGCATGGTCGCGGGTGCCTGTAGTCCCAGCTAGTCGGGAGGCTGAGGCAGGAGAATGGCCTGAACCTGGGAGGCGGAGCTTGCAGTGAGCCGAGATCGCGCCACTGCACTCCAGCCTGGGTGACAGAGTGAGACAAAAAAAAAAAAAAAAAAAAAAAAGAATAAGCAATGCAGAATGGGACCACATGTGACTGGGGGGCTAGAGGACTATGAACATTTTATACCTCCTTTCAGAGCAATAGGGATTGTGCAGTGTAGTCTCTCACTATTCCTTGCTCTTTGAAAATATTTTGGGATCTGCTTGCCCCAAACTTTCAATGAGATCTTTACAAATTCATTTCACTCCCTACCCTCTTCCCTCCATGTAAATGTTTAAATCTTTTACGATTTAACAACTCAAGACTTGTTGACTTCCAGCCTCCTAGACATGCAGAATAAGTCATGGATGCCTGAAAGTTATAACTGACTAATTTAACTTACTTAGCTGGCTCCCCAGCACTGAGTGTGTTATTTCCTACACCGGCACCAGCATACAATCCTGTGCCAGAGTACATGCAACCACTATTATACATACCCCCTCCCTTCCAACAAATTTGGAATAAAGTTCTAAGGCTAGGGTTTACTATGTCCCATCCTCTTTTATCAGCCTCAAGGTTGTATTCTGTTTTTGGTTTCACTAATCCACAAATTCACCAAATCTTCACCTAGCACTTACTATGCGCCAAGCACCATGTTAGGAGTGGTAAAACAGTGGTAAAGTTAGATACAGCTCCCACCTTCAAAAAGCTTACCAACTGATGGGAAAAAACAATGAATTAAACACACATCTATAAAACGCGTATTAAGTTCCAACAGAAGTATAAGATACCACAGGGACACAGCAAGGACTTCTTACCTAGCTCAGAGTTTCAGTAATGTTTCTCACAAAAAGGGTAGTTTGAGTATACACCATGATACTGGACTTGGCTAGGAGGGAAGTGGTGTTCTTTACAGAGAGGACAACACTGCAAAGATGACACCGCCTTCTGGTAACTAAAACAAGTTCAATACGGCTGAAAAATAAAATGCAAGGCACACGGCACAGAGACGAATCCGGAGAAGTAGAGAGAAAAAAGGCATGAGAAGTCTGACAGGGCAAATTAATGTGTCAGCTTTATCTTGAAGGCCATGGGAAGCCGCTGTGGGAATTTTAAGCAGCAGCAGAGTAGAATATTTATGTTTCAGAAAAATCAGAGAAGCTGTACTATGAAGAACAGACTAGAGGGGGGCCAGACTGGAGGCAGGAACCAGTAAAGAGGCTGCTGAAGAAATCCTGGCAGTGGGTCACACCACTGGGAGTAAAGAGGATGAGCAGATTCAGGAAATTTTCAAGTAACAGAAAGTAAATCAAATGTACTCCCTTCCCAGCCCGTTTACTCTCTTTTCTCAATCTTCTAAAGTGGAATGACAGTGAGTGGACCCCAGCTGAAATTCTTAGGGTTAGCATAAAGATCTACAGAAGTGGGGATGGTTTATGGGGAGTATCTTTAAACCTCATTTTGCAGAGACCCAGAGATGGGGTTTCACCATGTTGCTCAGGCTGGCCTCAAACTTCTGGACTCAAACGATCGCCTGCTTTGGCCTACCAAAGTGCTGGGATTACAGGCATGAGCCACTGTGCCCAGTGGATACTCATTTTTGATTGCACTTTGGGTATTTAATTATGAAAGATATAAACCTCAGGTTAAGAAAGCGTGTACAAAAACAGCCACAAGTTACTAAATCTTCCCTAGAGAAAGATAAAGCTGAGTTCCTAAAGAACCACATTCCAGTTGTCACCTTCCTGTCAAGGTGTAACAGAAGGCAAAGGAAAACTACAATATGGAGAATAGCATCCCCGGAAGAGCACCTGGGATATATGCCTTACAGGATTTTCTGGGCTTTAATATTCAGAGACTGTTGCTCAATTTTTAGTAGAAGTGAAAGAAGTCTATCAAAGCAAGTCTGATTATCCTGTCCAAAAATCAAGAAAGTATGCATGATTACAGGGGTGTTTTTGCCTTTCCCTATACATCCCATCTCTCTAAACAAGCCCACTATTAATAGAGAACAGAGGAAGTGAAAGGTTCTGATTATTCAGTAGAGGCCAAAATAGTTGGGAGCCCAAAGCTGTGCTGTATCCACTACATTCTCACTATCAACAGTGAGCATCAGAGAGAAGGTCTTCCTTCCTACAATCTTTCCTTAGGAGAATAGGCATTCATCTGTGTGAAGATAGTAGTCTAACAAGTTTATTTGCAGTGTGGAATTAAGAGATATGTCTGCTTAATAAAACGCAACCGTCTATCCTCTATTGTCACACCGTAACAATATACAAATTCCTAGAAAAAGCCAAGCCCTTTCAGAGCTCATGCTTCTGTAGATACTACTCCCTCACAGCCCATTCATTCCTTCCACTACGAACTGAGCATTCTGAGTACAAAATACTGTTGACAGAGGTTGACATCAGTAATTAAAATAGACTTGGTCCTGGGAGTAACAGCATCTATAGTCAAGTTGGGATGGGGGAGAGAGAAAAATAATCAAGTGTATAAATGAAAACTGCACTACAAAAAAAAAAAGTACAAGGTGCAAACTATAAACACATTAAACTGGCATGGAGGCCATAACCTAATCTTGGGGGTAGGAAACGCTTCTCTGATGAACTGACATTTGAACTGAGATCTGAATAGTTAGGAGTTCGTTAAGAAGGAAAGATGGGGGATTATCCAGATGGAGGATTATCCAGATAGAGAAAGCAGCGTGCACAAAGGCCCAGAGTTTCAATGGCA
The DNA here is from genome assembly GCF_028878055.3 of Symphalangus syndactylus. Lineage (NCBI taxonomy): Eukaryota > Metazoa > Chordata > Mammalia > Primates > Hylobatidae > Symphalangus > Symphalangus syndactylus. Next base: position 35,965,454 of record NC_072425.2, on the reverse strand, counting down.
CCTGGTGTATCTGAGGCCTGATGGAAAGCCAGCGTGGCTGCACCTCAGACAGCAAAGGCCATGAAAGAAAAAAAAAAAAAGAACAGGCAACAGCAACAAATTCTAAGAAGGTGTAAAGTGGGTGGGACTGCTATGACCTGACATACGTGATAGAGCTTGGCTGTCTGTCCCCTGCAAATCTCATGTTAAAATGTGATCCCTAATGTTGAAGGTGAGGCCTAGTGGGAGGTGTTTGGGCCACGGGAGCAGATCCCTCATGAATGGTTTGGTGCCCTCCCCAACAATGATAAATGAGTTTTTTCTCTATTCCTTCAGGTGAGAGTAGTTTGTTTAGAAGAGTCTGTCATCTCTTGCTTCCTCTCTCTCCATGTGACCCACCTGCTCCCCCTTTTCCTTCCACCATGATTGGAAGTTTCCTGGGGCCTCACCAGAAGCAGGTGCTGGCAGTATACTTCTTGTAGAGTCTGAAGAGCCGTGAGCCAAAATAAACCTCTTTTCTTTATATAAATAATCTAGCCTCAGGAATTCCTTTATAGCAATGAAAAACAGACTAACACAAGACCCTAAAAAGCTGAATCTTAAACCAGTAGTGAGAAAGGCCAGGAAACATTATGATTTATTCAGCGAAATCCCCCATAAGGCTTAGGAACTGGTGACATCAAGTAACTCCGGAAGTAGGGTTGGAGATGGGGGTAAACACAGGACTGCTTTACAGTTTCCTTAAAGAGCAGTAAGACAACACCCTCTGATATCCTCACCCCACCTCCCACCCCAGCCAAGCAGCTGACTCCACCCTCTCCCCTCCTTGGCAGAAAACTAGAGGTATTTTCCCCTCTGGAGAAGGTAAAACAAAAAGTCTCTGAACTAGTGCACAACAGGCAGAAATGAGGGTGGGCATCCATCCCAACACTGGGAGATTAAGTGGATGTTTACATCTTGAAGGCTGTCCAGACCCTTTCCTCCTCCTGGCTCCCAGGAGGCTGGCAGCCGGGCTTTTAGTCTCTAGCCAGGAGATTAGAAGCTCTTTCTTTGAGGAATATACAAGCCCAAAAAGGGGACCAAAATCACTGACATTAAGGGCTGGACAAAGCAGTGGCCCTGCCACATCATATTATGGTAACACATATCATAATCCACCACAGTTTCTGAGTGTCTCACTCTTTTTTTTTTTTTTTTTTTGAGACAGAGTCTCGCTCTGTTGCCCAGGCTGCAGTGCAGTGGTGCGATGTGCAGTAGTGCAATCTCTGCTCACTGCAACATCCACCTCCCGGGTTCAAGTGATTCTCCTGCCTCAGTCTCCCGAGTAGCTGGGATTACAGGCTTATGCCACCATGCCTGACTAATTTTTGTATTTGTAGTAGAGACGGGGTTTTACCATGTTGGCCAGGCTGGTCTTGAACTCCTGACCTCAGGTGATCCACCCACCTCAGCCTCCCAAAGTGCTGGGATTACAGGCGTGACCCACCGCGCCCGGCCATGTCTCATTCTTAACATGAGCCAACAGCCAAACACCTTCAATACCTGATATTGTGGTTCTGTTAATAAAGGTTAGTGTCCTTTATCTGAAATGCTTGGGACCAGAAGTGATTCACATCTTTTTTGCATCTTGGAATATTTACATTATACTAACCCCAAATCCAAGAATCCAAAATCCAAAATGCTGGCCAGGCGCAGTGGCTCATGCCTGTAATCCCAGCACTTTGGGAGGCTGAGGAGGGCAGATCACCTGAGGTCAGGAGTTCGAGACCAGCCTGGCAAACATGGAGAAACCTGGTCTCTACTAAAAATACAAAAATTAGCCGGGTGTAGTGGCATGTACCTACCTGTAGTCCCCACTACTCGGGAAGCTGAGGTGGGAGAATCATTTGAATCTGGGAAGCAAAGGTTGTAGTGAGCCGAGATCATGCCACTGCACACCAGCCTAGGTGACAGAATGAGACTCCGTCTCAAAAAAAAAAAAAAAAAAAAAAAAAATCCAAAATGCTCCAACGAACACTTTCTTTGAGCATCATGTTTGCATTAAAAAAATTTCTGATTCTGGTGAGTTTCCGATTTGGGATTTGGGATGCTCAACATGTATGGCAAAGGTGGATGGATTTTACAGATGTAATAAATGTCCCTCATTAGCTGACTTAGAAAAAAAGAGAGAGATCATGCTGGGTGGGCTGGATCTAATCAGGTGAGCTCTTCTTTTAAAAAGTCTAGGGGTCAGAGATCGAAGTTAGAAAAATACTCTCCTGCTGGCCTAAAGAAGCAAAAACCCAGATTACCAGCTGCCTATGAAGAGAGGCAGCCTCTAGGAGCCATGAGCCTCAGTTATACAACTACAAGGAAATGAATTATGCCAACAACAGGACCGCTTGAAAGAGAACCCCAATCCACAGATGAAACCTCAACTCTGACTGCAGATTTTCAGGTCCTAAGCAGAGGACCCAACCAAGTTTTGCCTGAACTCCTGACCCACAGAAGCTGTATCGTAAATGTACGTTAAGCTGCTAAACATGTGCAATTTGTTACCTGTCATACAAAATATAAACCTGTATGCTAAAAAGCTACATTTTACTCTAAGGAAATAATACCTCAATAAAGGAAACTGAAAAAAATGTGCAAGTAGAAATGGAAACCTCTATAGTAAAGCTACAAGATAAAGTTGAAGAAATCACCCAGAAAATGGAGCCAAAAAGACACAAGTGAAAAAAGAGAGAAAGGATTTAAAATGTGAAATGCCCAGTCCATGAGGGTCAAAGTCAAAATAAAATAAATTTCTGAAAGAAGAAAAGGAAATCATGAAACAACTCAAGAAAAATGTCAGAACACCAGAACACACGTTTTCACTTTTAAAGGTCTTAGCAAGTGCCCATCAGGACAAAAAACGTAGGTAAACAAAAAGATCTTATATGTCTTCAAACAGTTGAATTAACAAGAATCAATAATAAAAATTGCTTCAGACTTTTAACAACAATCCTGGAATCTAGAAAACAATGAAGAAATAAAGAAATGTTAAAGAAAAAATTTCAAGCATAGAATTCTCTACATAGGAAAGCTATCAGATTAAGTTTGACATTAGGAAAAGCTTTTTCAGACACGCATCATCCCTCAAAATTTACCTCCTATGCATATTTTCCCAAAAATCTATAAGAGGATGTGCTCCACCAAAAAGGAATAAATCAAGAAAGAAAATTATATAGGGTATAAGAAATAAGGATTCCAATGCAAGGGAGAGTTGAGGGAATACCCAAGGTGACAGCTGAACAGCAAGCCAAAAGGACAGCACTCCATTGGAGCAGACCAGGGCACTTAGGAGAGTCTTCTTCAGACGAACAGTTATGCCTGGTGCAACTGAACATACCATGTGGAGAGGTGAGTGCCTGGTGCAGAGCTTGAGATGGGATTAGTTACAAGTACATGGAAAGCAAAGCAAACAAAAACCAGTATCGTTATTAACTCAAGAGAAAGCAAAAGTCGTATGGGTAAAGAAATATTAGAATATATGACAAGGCTCAAATATGAATATAATTTAAAGTCATAATAATGTAAAACCTGAATACTGATCTAACCAGTATCACCGTTTGTTTTGGGGGAATGGGTAGTGAAAGCTAACTTCTACCCTTCCAAGTGGGAAGTTATTAGATGATGCCTATACATGACCACATCAGAAATAAACATGTCATTTCAAGATATGGAGGTAAATATCAAAATAATATAGGGTCAAAAAGTGGTTCCTCTTAGAAAAAGGAAGAAGAGGGAGAAGGCAAAGTCCTTATTTTTCACTGAGTTTTGTAGAAATTTCACTCTTTAAACTACATGCATGAGTAACTTTGAAAGACAAAGGCTATGTGGGTCCTCACATTATCTTTTTCTACTCCACCATACCACATAAGCATTTTGTACTTTTAGAAGGAGAAAGGGTTAAAAAGGTTTATTACTTCTAAAAGAATTCATTTAAGTTGCTTTCATTTTGCCTTAAATACTAACTCTTGCTTTAGTAACTGGAAATCATTAAGTTTTTCTCAAAATAACAGCAAAATATTGATCAATTATCTTTTTTCTTTGTGTTTGGTGAGCCCATGGAACAGAGCCTCAAGTTAGCAAGTGCATTCTGTTGCTTTCGAGCACCACTGGCTTCTCAGGTATCTGAGCACTTGTCTTTAAAAGGGAAAGGCAGAAAAGGATACCATAGTGTCACTACCACAAAACTGGGAAGGCCCTTGTCAAAATCACTGAAGCACCTCTCCTTTTATTCTTTTGGAAAAACTGATTTTCCCCTGCTATCAACTAAGGATCACGCATTGGCTAAAATGGCCCCCTAACCAGCTCTAACTCAGAGACTTTACTGCATTTGTTCTGAGACAGTCTCGCTCTGTCACCCAGGCTGGAATCCAATGGCATGATCTTGGCTCACTGCAACCTCTGCCTCCCAGGTTCAAGCAATTCTCCTGCCTCAGCCTCCCGAGTAGCTGGGATTACAGGCACCTGCCACCACATCTGACTAATTTCTGGGGTATTTTTAGTAGAGATGGGGTTTTACCATGTTGGCCAGGCTGGTCTCAAACTCCTGACCTCAGGTGATTTGCCCACTTTGGCCTCCCAAAGTGCTGGGATTACAGGCATGAGCCACCGCATCTGGCCTGGTTGTCCCATTTCTTGAGTCTCTTTCAGTCTGGTACACCATGTCCCACATGGTATTAGATTTTTTAAATTTATTTTTGGCTTTTCATGACATTAACAATTCTCACCCAATATAGGTCTTTTTTTTTTTTTTTTTTTTTTTTGAGACAGAGTCTCATTCTGTTGCCCAGACTGGAGTCCAGTGGCACAATCTGGGCTCACCGCAGCCTCCGCCTCCTGGATTCAAGCAATTCTTTTGCCTCAGCCTCCCAAGCAGCTGGGATCACAGGCGGATGCCACCACACCTGGCTAATTTTTGTATTTTTAGTAGAGATGGGGTTTCGCCATGTTGGCCAGGCTGGTCTCGAACTCCTGACCTCAGGTGATCCACCCGCCTTGGCCTCCCAAAGTGCTGGGATTACAGACGTGAGCCACTGCTCCCAGCCCCAATATAGGTTTTAAATTTTCTTGGTATATGAAACCCAAAACTCTGCCAACGATGTGTATTTACTTAGTGTCTTCTGCAACCTTTATCACAGCATTGGTACTCAAATACCTTTATCCTGACAAGTCTGGATGAAGCTACTTATCAAATACAGAGACAGGACAGTTCAATGTATAAACACAGCTTATGATTATTCTGCTTTAACTCACCGCTGAGGCTGAGCAGGCCATGGGGTCTGGTTTGGCGTGGGCACTGAATTTGTGGGACTCACTAGCATGGCACTATAGATATTGGAAGCAACCACAAGTATGCAGAGAAGAATAGGACCGATGATTGCTCCTTCCAGGCCTAGGTAGTATGCTCCACCGGCCACTGCCAAGCCTGTCAGGTAAGGATGGCCACCTCTGGAATAAAGAGCACGACCTTTAACAAACCAAAACTGGAGTAAATCTGAAATACATTTCTAATACAATGTGCATTCTTTAATACACTATGCTTTTTAGCATATTATCAGCTTTCCTTAGATCTTTCTTTAGATCATCTCGATGTATACAATTGAACACTGACTGCAATAATATTGAGATGCAACAATTTTTTTTCCTATGGGTGGCATCTGCCTCTTTTTATAGCTCCAGGAATGAAAGAATAAAGTCAGCAATGTTAACAGATATTTTATACCCATTACAGGTGCCTGCCTATGATGGGTTAATGTTGGCTTAGGACTGGTTAGGAGTCACCTGTTAAGTTTACCTCCATCAAGGATAATTAAGTGAGCACAATTTAGCATGTAATTCAGTTAATTATGCTTTTATACGACGACAACAACGACAATAGCATCCCTGTTACTGACAGGTCAGACTTTTGGCAACCTCCTAAAATATAGTTTTTAACACAGGTAATGATAAAAGGCCTCCTGAGGAAAATATCTGTCACAAAGCCCAAGATTTCTATTTCACAGGAGAATCACAAATGCCCTCCAGCTTATTACAATATTACTTACGTAAGTGGAATGAAATAAAATAGAACATAGTAGCACAGCACATTGATAATGACAAGAAAGGATCACTGACATCAGAAGGACTGGGAAATAAGTCACATTCTGTTTCTTTCTAGTTTTAAACATAGATGAGAAGAACAATTCAGTGAGGGGCAAATAACTAAATATCGTGGAAAGATGTTCTATATTACAGTTAAATCAAAGTAAGACTTGTGGAGAACCAGTCTTCAGGAAACCAACAAATTATATTCATAATGTGTTTGTCTTTCTCATTCCAAAAAAATGATTTGGGGCAGTATTCCATGTTTGCTAAGTAAACTTCTTCCCTGAACAACACATTCAAGGAAAACTATCAAAAATGCTTAAAGCTTTTTTTCCCGCTCCATCACCCAGGCTGGAGTGCAGTGCCACAATCACGGCTTACTACAGTCTTGACCTCCCAGACTCAAGTGATCTTCCTACCTCAGCCTCCTGAGTAGCTGGGACTACAGGCATGTGCCACCACACCAAACTAATCTTTATATTTTTGTGGAGAAGGGGTTTCACCATGTTTCCCAGGCTGGTCTTGAGTTCCTGGGCTCAAGTGATCCACCCACCTCGGCCTCTCAAAGTGGTCGGATTATAGGCTTCAGCCACTATGTTCAGCCTTAAAGCCTTTTTTAAAAAAAAAAAGTGTGGGAGTTTATGAATAAAAGCTTAACCTAAGGCCGGGCGCGGTGGCTCACGCTTGTAATCCCAGCACTTTGGGAGGCCAAGGCGGGCGGATCACGAGGTCAGGAGATCGAGACCACGGTGAAACCCCGTCTCTACTAAAAAATACAAAAAATTAGCCGGGCGCGGTGGCGGGCGCCTGTAGTCCCAGCTACTCGGAGGCTGAGGCAGGAGAATGGCGTGAACCCGGGAGGCGGAGCTTGCAGTGAGCCGAGATTGCGCCACTGCACTCCAGCCCAGGCGACAGAGCGAGACTCTGTCTCAAAAAAAAAAAAAAAAAAAAAAAAAAAAAAAAAAAAAAAAAAAAAAAAAAAAAAGCTTAACCTATTAAAAAATAAAACAATTTATGCCAAACCTTTCATTTCCCAATGACAACGTTTAAAGACAGTATTTTAGGCCGCGCATCGTGGCTCATGCCTGTAATTCCAGCAGTTTGGGAGGCCGAGGCAGGCGGATCACTTGAGGTCAGGAGTTCAAGATCAGCCTGATCAACATGGTGAGAAACCCCGTCTCTAGTAAAAATACAAAAATTAGCCAGGTGTGGTGGTGCACACCTGTAATCCCAGCTACTCAGGAGGCTGAGGCAGGAGAATGGCTTGAACCTGGGAGGCGAAGGTTGCAGTGAGGCAAGATTGCACCACTGCACTCCAGCCTGGGTGACAGAGGGAGACTCTGTCTCAAAAAAAAAAAAAAAAAGACAGTATTTATTTAATTCCAGTTGTAAACCTTAATATAAAATTTACAGCAAAGTTTAAAGAAATAAAAGCACTTAAGTATAAATCATACTTATTCCTGCTCAAATATCAACTGTGACACACTAGTTAACCACACTATGATGTTCAGCTTTTTAATTTTCTCTCTCAAGTTTTAATGTGACTGAGAACTAACTGGCTTGATTTACTTAACGCAATCTCTAAAAGAGATGTCAAAACCTATAAAAAAAGACATTTATTTATTGTATTATATGGCTAAAGTGTTGATTCTGACTTAGATTTAACCTGTATTTATCATAGAACCATTCCAATTATACCTTTAGAGAGCTCTGCTTGCCAGAAATTAACTTGCTGAGATTTGGTTTCACATGGATATCCTCAGACATACAATCTAACAACATTTTCTCCAAAACCAAAGAAGAGATAAAAATAATCATTAACTGTTCACTGTACTTAAAATATTTGAAGTACATCTGGTCATAATTCTTTTCTAGGTTAAATGTCACTAAATCAAGAGAAAATTATTCACAATTTGGTTTTAACCCAGGACATCATATATTAATATTATAAATATTACGTATGTAATAAGAAAATATTGGCTGGGAATGGTGGTTCATTCCTGTAATCCCAATGCCTTGGGAAGTTCAAGGCAGGAGGATTGCTTGAGCCCAGGAGTTCAAGGTTCAAGGCTGCAATGAGCCATGACTGCACCCTGCACTCCAGCAGTCTGAGTGAAAGACACATTGTCTCAAAAAAAAAAAAAAAAGTTGCTCTGGAACTCTGGGGCAACAACAACTAAAAAAAAAAAAAAAGCCCCAAAATATCATGCCTTGTAAACAATATTATTTTAAATGAAAATTTCATTTGTGGGAACACAAAAGGCTATTTCACTGAAAACTCCTACTGCCAGGTCTTTTGTATAACCCCAGGGGAAAAAAAATCCTCCTTTAAAAAAAAAAATAACAGAAATGCCTGGATGATTCACTAATAACTTAAGAAATTCTGTGGCTTACTTACCCTGATATGTCAGAGTAGATTGCAGTATCTACAAAGTATGTTGGCAAGAGATGAAACATCAACAGTAAAATGGCCTTGCATCCTAACCCTTGTGTCAGCCACAGGTCAAGAACTGCAGGTACTGCTGCCCAGTATGTCCCCAGGAATGGCACTGCTCCAAGGATTGCTGCTAACGCTGAAAAAAGAGTAAAAGAAAAGCAACTTAACATCATCAGTAAAACACTAACAAAGCAAAAGAATCTAAGCAGTAGCTCCTCCTCCTCAACAATTTCCAACAAAACAAGTTAAATAAATACTCACAAACTCAAATATTAGGGAAATGATATGCCCTATCTAACTGAATTTTCTAGCTAAGGCTCAGTATCTTAAAATGTGATACTAAAAATCTTTCTAAGTGTGTGTCTTATTTATGGGTCTCTTCTTAAGCAGTAAAATTCGAGGGTTCTGTAGCTGTTACTCTTAATCAACAATTAATATATGGTCCTATAAATACACCTACAGAACATATGTCAAAACTTGTACTGAGTCCAAAGCCCAATCAGAAATTAGTTTCTAAACCTCAGCATAATAAAAATAAACAGAAAAAGTCCTGAGTTGAAGGACCCTGCTTCAAGGTCATTCCCTTCCAGAGCAGTATGTTCAAGCACTCGTCCTGCATCTGGCTTCTCTCCAAGTTAAGAGTAAAGCAGATGTAGCTTCTAGTCCCGGTCCTACCAGAAGCCAGGTATGTGACCTTGGAAAACTGGTCTCTCATCTATATGACAAGTCTGCCACCCCGCCTCACAGGGTGCTTGCGGGTCAGACGGTAGGTTTGTGGACATCACAGTAGGGAAGAACGTGAATGAACTCGAAAATGTAGAAGGAAGCACAGACAAATACGGAAAGGGGGGGATGTTGTAGAGGCAAATGTGGAAGGCAGAGATATTTAGGAAAACAAGCAGCCATAGAAATAAAGGAAGGAAAAGTAGAAGAACCACCACAACAGATCTTAAGAGGTATGGAGGCAGCTTATGTGCCCTCAGAAGCATTCATCTTGCCCTGGGATGTAATCCCTCATGGCCAAAGCTATTTTGACAACACATTGTTCCCTGCCAATCAGTTCAATTCAAACATTACTGAGAGCCAATTATTTCCTGGGTGTTATGCTAAGTGCTAGAACATTCATTCATTTAACAAACATGTAGGGCAACTGATACGGGTTTGGATCTGTGTCCCCACCAAAATCCCATGTCAAATTGTAATCCCCAGTGTTGGAGGTAAAACCTGGTAGGAGGTGATTGGATCATGGGGGGCAGATTTCACCCCTAGGTGCTGTTCTCATGATAGTGAGTGAGTGGGTTATCGTGAGATCTGGTTGTTTAAAACTGTGGGAGCACCTCTCCCCTCTCTTCCTCCTGCTCCGGCCATGTAAGACATGCCTGCTTCCCCCTCACTTTACACCACTATTATAAGTTTCCTCAGGCCTCCCCCAAAGCAGGAGCCACTATGCTTCCTTCCAGTACAGCCTGCAGAACTGTGAGCCAATTAAACCTCTTCTTTATAAATTACCTCATCTCAGATATTTCTTTATAGCAGTGAGAGAACAGACTAATACAGCAATTTTTTCTATGTGTTGGGTATAGTTCCAGCTGCTGAGGATACGGCAATAAACAAACACATTACAAATCATATTTCTGTTCCTAATGTGGACTAGATTCGATCTCAAGCCAAAAAATTTAGTTTTCTCAACTTGAGGAAGTAGACATTTCCTAGATATATGTAAAATGGCTTAACTTTCCTTAAATAGGGAACAGTGGAAGGTATAATATGGTTGTTACCTGATGGTATGAAGACAATATTGATGCCAAATATAGTATGAGTCAGCCAGGTGTACAATCCATAGAAGCCAGCCATTTTGAGGGAAGCATCAAACACCCCTCTGGAATGTCCAAAGATAAAAAGAAAGAGTAAATAAACACAGTGTCATATCGTGATTCAGAAAAATCACGTGGCCACTTGATTCCAAATCAAGTAATAGCTTCAGTTTTTCTGCTGGCCTGAGAATGCTGTTTTCATTTTATTTCAAAGAAACATAAACACCTTACTTTAAATACATTTACTAAGTTATTGTTTATGTAATATGAAACATGTTTTATTTGGAAATATGTTTACTAACTATTCCTTAAATTTCTGACGAAAAAAATAACTGAAACACCTTAAAATACCCTATTCTCTGAAATAATTCATCAACTTTTCACTCTGAAGCAGGTATTTCACCACCAAAACAAATGGAAAGAAAATTAAGTGTGAATAACATGTTTCCAAGAATACAGTTAAACTCTAAGAAACCCAGGCTATGGCCAGTCCTCCCCTTTTGGAAAGAGCCAACAAGGGATAGTGTAATTTGTATTTCACCATCTTTCTTTTCTTTAACAAAATCTTCCTGTTTCTTAAACTATGCAACTAAGCCTACAAAGTAACATCTCTTACAAATGCTATCAAAGAATGTAGGTCACTGGGAGAGAATTTGTGGAAAAAAAAATATTCCTAACTCCAAAGTAAAATCAGAGAGGAAAATATAAGAGAGATAAAAACAGACACATATATTTGGTGACTAATATAGGAATTCAATACATGAAAATCTGCAATGTCAGGTGCTCTGTGCTTTTCAGTTGGAAGATTAGTAAGGCAGCACTGTACGGAGGTGAAATAAGGAACTGTTCAGAGAGCACAAAGGCGGCAACCCGTAAGTAATCTCAAGGCAGCACAAAATCATAAAAACCTGGACTCTATGGGGCGGTGCAGAGGGGTGCAGGGAAAGCACCCTCATATGTTCACTACAAGAAAAGCTGTAGTTGAAAAAGAAGATGTTAGCGGCAAAGGTGACCTTGTACATGCAAAAGGAAACACCAAGCTTTTCTAAAGCATCTCAAGAGGTATACCGTTAGGAGCAAAGTGAAACCCTGTAATCTAGTGATTTAATCATTTAGTAGTATTCTGGGACATGGATCCAGGGGCAGAATGGCTCCCCAATTGTAAAACCTGCTTTGTCATCCTGACCAATGGCTTTCACTAGAGAATGTCTTAAAGGAGCCATATGACTCTGCAACAAGAACCCAGAATAAAGTGGTATCAAAAATACCAAAAGGAAGTGAAAAACCCCAAAGAAAATACCTAGGATCTGCTCAACAACTAAACAGAGAGGACAGAGCAAAAAGAAAACAACAGAGCTTCAGGTTTTAAACCTGAAGGGGAAAGAATAGCAGTGTCTCAAAGTCACGGAGAAGGCCAGAATGGAAGAGGCATGCAAGAAAAGGGGAGTTTGTTTAGTATGAGCAACAGGAACTCAAAAAGGATGATGAAAATACCCTAGAGGTAGCTGAAATAAGAGACAAGGCTTAACAGAAAATTCAGAACAAGACATCTGAGACATCCCAGAATAATTACAGAAGAGTATAGGACATCCTAAAAGGGCAAGTGGAGAGAAAATAGGGCAACAGGTTGTGTTTTCATAAAGGACCTAAAGACAAAGAAATACCAGCCAGAGAGGTAATGAAATCATTTCCGTAGTAGGAGGAAAATCACTAGAGTGCAGTATTCCCAGAGACCAAGGGAGAAGGTAGGTTTTGAAGGGCAGGGAATAATGACATAATTGACCACAGAGAAAAAGAAAGGAAAAAAGTATAGAATTTGTCTAGAACTAGGGAGGTCAATGAGGAAAAGATAGATCCTTTCTTTAACCTTATGTTATTTAAAAAATTTTAAGCCAAAAATAAGTTGACATCAAAGGTGCAACAGAATATTGCAACTCAATCATCCCTCTGGGTGGCAAGTAACCAAGGCTCAAACCAGTAAGGACCATGTGGAGAAGACAGCTGTCTTCTTTCTTTCACTGCTGAGAATACTGGTTGCTGGTAATGTTCTCAAGGCAACTTTTAAATACACTATATATTGTTTGCAGTTATTAAACATATTCATGTAACCTAGTGAGGGATGAAAAGACAATATATTCCCCTCTACCTCATTACTTGTGATCTGGCACACAAGTTTTATAAATAAAACAGCAGAGAAAAATCCTCTTACAATTTACCAGAAAATAGAATTTAACTCCCTCAAATTCCTAGCAACTTTTTCTTCTTTTTTATATCAGCTTTATTAAACTATGATTTACAAATAATAAAACCCATCAATTTTAAGCATTCAATTCAGTAATTTGCACAAATATATACATTCTATAACCATTACAATCAAGATGTAGAATATTTCCATCACCCCAAAAAATTCCCTCATGCCCTTCTATAGTCAAACCCTCCCTAAACTCTGGCCTCTGATGGCCACTAGATATGCTGTCACTATAATTCTGCCTTTTCTAGAATTTCATGTAAACACAACCATACATTATATAGCTTTGTATTAAATTGTGGCAGTATATCCATGGCACAATATTTAGCATCTGAATCATTTTGAGTGTGCAGCTCAATAGCGCTGAGTACATCCACGTTGTCGTGTAGCTTTTGGTGTTTCTTTCACCTAGCATAATGCTTTTGAGCTTCACCAACATTGTTGAGTATATCAATAGTTTGTTCCTTTTTATTACTGAGTAGTATTCCATTATGTAGATCTACTACAACTTGCTTATCCATTCACCAGTTGATGGGCATTTGAGGTGTTTCCAGTTTGAGGGTATTATGAATAATGCTGCTATGAACATTTGTGTACAAGTCTTTGTGGACATGTGCTTTCACTTCTCATCTGTAAATACCTAGGAGTGGAGATACTGGGTCATACGGTATCTATTTAACTTTATAACTAATACTAGCTTTAATCTCTCAATTCCGAAAAAACTGATAGTCCACAGACACCAACCCAGAAGCCAGTGCCTCCTACCTCACCGCATATCTCCTCAAGGTATGAGGTTAAACCTCACAGTTTTATGTGAGTGGATGCTGGCAGGAAGAACAATTCAACTCATGAAAAGCTAAATGACAATGCATCTGAAGCTCCTAGTAACTGACCTAGTGCACAGTAGATGCTCAATAAGCAGTGGCTATTAGTAGAAAATGTGGTGTGTGCACAAGGAAATACTATTCAGCCCCCGCAAAAGAAGGAAATCCTGTCATTTGCGACAATGTAGATGATCCTGGAGGACATTATGCTAAGTTAAATAAGCCAGGCACAGCACAGATAGACAAATACTACATGTGGAATCTAAGAGTTGAACTCATAGAAGTAGAGAGTAGGATGTGGTTGCCATCCTACAAATTTTTTTTTTTTTTTTTTTTTTTTCTTTTTGAGACTGGGTGTCAATCTGCCGCCCAGGCTGGAGTGCAGTGGTGCAATCTTGGCTCATTGCAAGCTCCACCTCCCGGGCTCAAGTGATCCTCCCACCTCAGCCTCCCAGGGCCTGAGAGATGGTCAAAGGGTACAAAGTTTCAGTTAGGATGAATAAGTTCAGTAGATCTATTGTACAGCATGGTGACTACAGTTAATAATAATTCACTGTATACTTGAAAACTGCTAAGAGTACCACTTAAATGTTCTCACAACAAAAATGGTATGTGAAGTAACGAATATATTAATTAGCTTGATTTAACCATTTCACAATGTAACATTTTATTACAAACTATAAATATATAGCATTTTTATTTGTTGCCTGGCTGGTTGCAGTAGCTCACACCTTTAATCCTAACACTGTCAGAGGCCGAAGCAGGTGGATCGCTTAAGCCCAGGAGTTCAAGACCAACCTGGGCAACAGGTAAAACCCCATCTCTACTATAACTACAAACAATCAGCCAGGCATAGTGCGTGCCATTAGTCATATGCCAGATGAAGTTTTTTATTTGACTTTGGGAGTAAATTATTCCTAGCAACCTCTGAATTTTAGTTTCCAAAGAACTCTGGAGATAAATGATAATTATATGCCCAGTATTATAGGTTATTTAACCTTACAATTTAAAATAACCAAACCAAAACTTTCTGGTATGCTACCTGCATGTGCACAGCGCATAACTGTACTTGGCATGTAGTAGGTTGTGTTAGTTTCCTGTTGCAGCTGTAATAAATTACCCTAAACTCAATTGGCTTAAAACATACTTTTTATCTTATAATTCAGAAGTCCTAAAACCTAGATGCCACATTCTTTTTGGAGGATTTAAGGGAGAATCTGTTTTCTCTTCTTTTTTAGTAGTTTTTTTTTTTAGGCTAGCCAAGTAAAGCAGTGAGAGTAGAGAGGGAACACAGCAATCTGTAACTGGTTGTGATCATTTAGCTGTAAATACGACCACACTTGGACTAGCCTTTTCCAGTTTTTAAAGGCTGCCTTCATTCCTTGGCTCATGGCCCCATCTTCTATCTTTCAGACCAGTAGTGTGGCATCCTCCAATCTCGCTCCATCTCTGAGCTCTGCTTCTGTCCACATGTCTCCTTCATTCTGACTCTCCTGCCTTTGTTTTCTAATAAATTTTTTTTATTGAGATGAAGCTCATATAACATAAATTCCATCATTTTAATGTATATAATTCAGTGGTTTTTAGTATGATCACAATTTGTGCAACTATCATCATTAATTCCAGAACTTCCTCCCTCTTATAGGACTTTTTTTTAACTTGTTTTTCTTCTTTCATTAAAAATAAATAAAGGTACCTAATGCTAAATGACAAGTTATATTGCTGCAAAACAACATGGCACATGGATACATATGTAACAAAACTGCACACTGTGCACATGTACCCTAAAACCTAAAGTATAATAATAAAAAATAAAAAAATAAAATAAAATAAATAAATAAATAAATAAAGGTATAGTTGACAATTTTTTTTTTTTTTTTTGAGACTGGGTGTCAATCTGTCACCCAGGCTGGAGTGCAGTGGTGCAATCTTGGCTCATTGCAACCTCCACCTCCCAGGCTCAAGTGATCCTCCCGCCTCAGCCTCCCAAGTAACTAGGACTACAGATGTACACACAACCACTGTTATGTGCTGTGCATATGCAAGTTTTGGTTCGGTTACTTTAAACAACCTATAATACTGAGCATATAATTATCACTCATCTCTAGGGTTCTTTGGAACCTAAAATTCAGAGATTGCTAGGAATAATTTACTCCCAAAGTCAAATAAAACCAGTTAGTCGACATTTTTCGGATACTCAATTTCAGTAAGCACTTCTCTGTCTTACTATCTATGAAAGACATTATGATACAGTTCATCAAATCTCTTGCAAAAATCACGACAGATGTGGACTTCTAGCTTTCCCTAAAGGTGACCGTGTATGACTTGTGCTGTGTGAATCCATGGTGCCAATGGTCATTACCCTTCCCTTTGTAACTGCTCACAACCATGTGGTCAAGCACCTACTGCAGAAATTGACAGAACACTTATATCAAGTTTACCAGTCTAGTATTTATGGACTATATAGGCTTTCTCCACCTTTATGTCTCAAAAAGTATCTGCCTTTTCTTGGTTTTCTGGGACCTTTTTCTTCAGTGATTCTTCAAAGATTATTGACAGTTGCTCTTTAATTTTACTCCAAGCTCTCTAGCACTCAGTAGTTGATGAGAATCAAATTCAAAGACTCTGGAGGTTCTTTTCCTCCCTCCTTTTGGTAGCTCAGGTGGACCTGATTTGGCTCAATGGAAGAAGAGACTGACACACCAGCCACTGTGCTGGAGGCACCGCTTTCTAACAAGGCCTATTCCCTACTCATAGTCTTAGAGATGTTCTCCTGTCCCATACTATATATAGACTATTACAGAGCAGGATTCCTGTCTATTGGAAGGTAGGCCATCCTGCATCCAATCCAGCTATGCCCCACCTAAGCATACCTCTCTGTGGAATAAAAGTTCCACGAGTTAGGTAGCATCAGCTTTTTCTCAGCTAGGATTTTCCCCTAATAAAGCCTATTGTATATTTATACCGTATGGCACTAAAGGTGTGAATATCCATGCCTCCTTTACACAACTATATATAATAATAACTCCTCTGCACCAGGAGCTTGAATTGACTTCAAATGATTGTTTACAATGTTAACTCTTCCTAACCAGCTCTTGATCTTCATCCTTTATAAACTCTAGGATGAAACTTACTTTTTCACATGTTTCCTGATACTTAACTTTAGCTCTCAACCCTCTCTTTTCTGACAAACCAGACTGTGCTTGCTACTTTTCTAAACTGAGTAAGAAAAAAATAACAAGACAATTCACGATTTAATCAGATGACCTGCTTTTACTGGAATGATATTTGAAGCAAGGAGTGGGATGGGGAGAATAACAAACCAGTCCAGAAGCTCTATAAATTCAGTGTACACAGGGCCTTAGACCACAGCTGAGTAGGAATTACCTGTCTAAGGAAGAAGAAAAATAATGAAGGAGGAGTGAAGAGTCCAAAGTGAATTTCTGCCTCCTCCACATTTCCTTACACTGGTACCACCCTTGTTTCTAAAGGACTGTCATTCCCCTTCCCAGTATTCTAGCCTCACTGCAATATGGCATGTCTCAAGCAGAAAGTGAGCTAGTGGGAGAGACCAGGCAGCCTTTAGAGACACAGTATATACAATAACCAGTGGGAAAAGTACTTGCCAGCTCCCTTGACTGCTCTCTACATATTTATGGGGTACATAATAATGTTTCAATACATATAATGTATAGTAATCAGATAGGGGTAATTGGCATATCCATCATCTTTATCATTTATCATTTCGGTTTTTTTTTTTTTTTTTTTGAGATAGAGTCTCACTCTGTCGCCCAGGCTGCAGTGCACTGGCATGATCACAGCTCACTGCAACCTCCACCACCTGGGTTCAAGCGATTCTCCTACCTCAGCCTCCTGAGTGGCTGGGACTACAGGCGCATGCCACCAAGCCCAGCTAATTTTTGTATTTTTAATGGAGACGGGGTTTCTCCATGTTGGCCAGGCTGGTCTTGAACTCCTGACCTTCGGTGATCTGCCCGCCTCGGCCTCCCAAAGTGCTGGGATTTGAGGCATGAGCCACCATACCTGGCCTCATTTCTTTTGTTGGGAGCATTCTGTATCTTCCTTCTAGCTACTTGAAACGATATAATTTATTGTAGAACTACAGTCATTCTACAGTGCTGTAGAACGTTAGAACTTATGCCTTCTAAGTAATTTTTGTATCCTTTAACAAATCTCTCTCTACCCACCCCTTCCCAGCCCCAACCTCCCTTGAGAGGTGACATCTTCCCTTTCTTGATTCATCTGCCCTGGAAACCCAGCTCCACAGGGTGTCATATAGCAACCTGGCTGACATTAGATTTCCAGCTTGAGGGGAACAGCCACACTGTGCATTAAGCCCTAGAGAGCTGCTGAAGGGGCACAGGGCATGAGCTGCTTACGTGGAATTCTTCCATTCTCACCCTCCAAAACAGTGGTGAAACACAGAAACATACAATGACAGCATCACATTAGATCATCTGGAGGCTATGGTAGTAGTAAATATTAATTCAATATTTTTATACAGTAATACATGGCTTTGTGTCCTTGACAATGCCTAGTGATTGTGGATGCTTACTCTAATGCTAACTAAAAAAATAACAAGGGCTGGTTTCAATTACATAGGCAAATAGTAAACCTGTATCTCAAAACTACTTCCATTATTAGCCCATTAAAGAATTTAGCAGTTTTCGAAGCATCACAATGAGAAAGTAAAAGAAACATTTTTAAGGTAATTTACCTTGGAAACTTAAGTTTATGAGATGAATCTTTCATCAGGTAGGTTAAGCATACCTTTACTGTCTTGATTATTATTTAAGAACTCCAGTTAATTTAATTTCCCCAAATATGCATAAGAGATTTCTGCTTCTCTATTCCAGTGTTGGGAAAGATTTCTTCAAATAAATGAAAATACATTTTCTTACAGCTTTACATTCTTCCTTATACATTTAAATATTGTTTATACTCTTAATGAGAATTTGTAATAAATATTTCATTTGCTCAAAGTAAAAAATGGAAACACTGATTTACTAAATGATCAATGCTGACTTTTTTTAATCCAAACACTTTTAATTCTCCAAAATTGGGAGGTACCAGTGGGAAGCATGTTCACTTTCCAAATGAGAATCGCATGGCATACACATTCTCTTATCTAATTCATGAGGACACCCACCCACTGGCACTGAAAAGCTGTAATCCCAGCAAGCAAGAGCCATACCCGTGTGCATGCACTCATGTGAAAATATCACACACACTAAATTGCATTGAGGCCGTGACAACATGCAACTTAGTAATGTGCAATATCTCCACCAGAGCAAGCAGAATGGGAGCATCAGGGAAGGGTGTGATGTATACATTCAGGAGACAACATGCTGCTAAAGAGAGGAAAATGGTCTGGGGATAAAGGATGCATGCCACTGACTCAAAACTTCATGAAATGAAAACCCAATTGCAAATGTATTCAACTGAGAAGAATACTTATTCAGAATCAAAATAATGAGTAAGGTTCAAAACTTCAATGAGATAGTGATCATAAAGCAGCCACATACTTCAGAAGGCAAAGCTTCACGAACAGACACTATCACTGTCTGGTCATGCAATTCACCCCCAATTTCAATTTCACTTTTGACTTATTCACAAATCATATAAATGAATGTAATGATTTACACTTAGCTGCAACATAGATGATGATTAATGACTGATGCTTATAAAAGTTGGTATCCCTGATATTTGTAGGCTAAACTGCACTTTGAGGACATTACAATATTTTCATAGTCATTTATAAATTATAAATCATAACCACTTATTTTTCCCTCAAAATCTTTTTCCAGGAAGAAACATACTGCCTCTTCAACACAAACCTTCAGGATGAAAAATCCAACAGGAGCTCTTAGAAAGAGAACTCACTACCATCTTCCCCACAGGAGAAAGGTCTTCTGAGGAATCTCTATAAAATCTGTACATTTTAAGTCTTGAATTTGAGCCAGTAAATAAACAGCCCTAGGAACTTAAACTGCAAAAAAAATCACCTTGAATTACAGCCTTAAAATTACACAACTTGATATAGCTTTGGTTAGAAAAATGTCTCAGGCCATAACCCGTTCTTTAGTCTGTACCATATTTATCAGACTCATAAAAATCTATCAATTCTGAGAACCATTAGATTATAGTTCTGGTACCAAAGGTTGCTAAAATTTTTTCTGTATTTAAAATAAGGTGATAATAAAACAAACGGTTTTTAAATCCCAGTATACTATGGAACCAAGACATGAGCTACTGTTATAATACATAATTAGTGTGTGCACTCCCAAGAAGGTAAGTCGAATCTAATTTGTAAAAGACCGATTTCCTCATATCCCTGTAGATGACAGCACTCTTTCTAAACTCAAATTCACTCCTAAGCCAAAGACCTGAATTTCTAAATGCCACCCTCTTATGTCCACAAATATAAGTCATGATCTTCCCTAACAAGCTCCTCTTGAAAGAAGGCATCATGGTGTAACAGAGTATGTGCTTTCAATCAGCTGAACCTAGGTGTGACAAACGGCTTTACTTACCACTGACTGGCAAACACCACATCTAAGAATTAAGTTTAAAACAAAAAAGGTGGCATATTTGGTATGAAAAAAAGTGACAGACATTTAGAGGATGGTCTGCTGTAAGAAAGAAAATTCAAAAGCTGTGATGTGAAAACAGAAACATTTTTCTAAGAATAAGAGTCAGTAACAATGAAGGTTACTTGAGGAAAATGGAAGCATCACCTTTCTTGAAGTTCTTTATGAACAAGGTAGATATTTTTCTGCAAAGCTTGGCTTAAGCCACACTGACGGAGAATTCCTACCAGTCTTTCATATGGCTGCTCCAATAGCTTTACCCTATTGGGAAGATGAAAGATTAGCTTTCCTTTTTGGTAGAGCATTTGCAAAAGCTTTTTTGAGTCAGAAAGATATCACTAGATAAACAAAAGATAATCTATTGCTAGAATTTTCATCATTTCATTTATGCAGTAAAGATGATAGTCAATGGTCATATAGGACTTTGGAGGGAAGCCATAGCTGGTACTTCCTTTGAAACAGCTTCACCCCAAATGCTGTTACACTGGATAATATATTCCCAAATCTGGAATCTTTATAGATGGCCCCTGTGTGGATACCTGAGGGCACTATACAGGGGTTAAGAGCATTTTTTTTTAATCCCACTTGACAGCCAATCACAGAAACAAGGTATTGGTGAAGACCTCACCCGGGCCTTGCCAGTAGGAAAAGGGGAGAGAACTTAGCAAAAATTCTACAGACATTGTATTTTAGGAGCATGCATCCTGTTTGAAGGTTTTCTAACAATCGAAGTGGGATTCTCTCTAGCTATTTACATGAACACAGTGAAAAAATATACCAAGATCAATCAGGTACAATTATCAAAGAAAAAAAAAAATCAAGATTTCTGTGGAAGACTAGTTCCAGACAATGGTATTTATTAAAAGTATGTGGAGACAGAAATGCCAGCCAAAGATTCGCTATTCAAGAGATGCTTAAGACCACCTGGTTAACAACATATTAGAAAAAGGAGCTCTAATGGACAATAGGAGGGTTTAATTTGAGATGTATTCATAAGAAGTAAAAATGTAGTTGAGTCTTGTTAATAAGGAATGATGACAGGGGTTAGAGGAGGGGCTGAGAGAGGCCTGCTCTGCAAAAGGGCCCTCCCTACCAGAAATGAAGAAGAGGAAAAGATAAAGGAAGCCAAGAGCCAACGACCTGGAAAGAGCTTATAGGGAGGAAAATTTGAAGAAGTTCATTCAGAAACAAAGCCTGTAAATACATGGATGCCAGAAGTCATAATGAAACAGTTTCTGGCCAGAACCTCCAGTGCATACAGAGCCTATAACTTAAGAGATAAACAACGATTCTGCATTTCCAGTATCCAACCTACTCCTTGCAGAGGGCACAGCTTGGCTGTAGGACAGAGGAGAAACAGGAAGTCCACCTACTCTCCTTCTGGAGCAAAGCTAGAACTCCTGACAGCAGAGGGTTCTGAAAGAAGTTGGAAATGGGGGTGGTGGAAGCGGGGGTTTTCTTAAGCAACTGACATGATGCTAAGAGCTAGTCTAAGATCCTGCTGATGGAAAGCTGATGGAGATAGACCATTATATCTTTGTAAATCACAGGTTTGAGAGAAGGTTATCAAAACTGCTTTGAATTGTTAAATTTTGTTTTGTTTTTGAGATAGGGTCTTACTCTGTTGCCTAGGCTGCAGTGCAGTGGTGTGACCAAGTTCACTGCAGCCTCCATCTTCCAGGCTCAAGCAATCCTACCACCTCAGCCTCTTAAGTAGCTGGGACTACAGCTTTCACACCACCATGCCTGGCTAATCTTTTTTATTTTTAGTAGAGACAAGGTGTCACTATGCTGCCCAGGTTGTGTCAAATTTCTGAGCTCGAGCAATCCTCCTGCCTCAGCCTCCCAAAGTGCTGGGATTACAAGTATGAGCCACCGCGCCCGGTCTGTTTTTTTGTTTTTTAAGAAACAGGGTCTTGGCCGGGCATGGTGGCTCATGCCTGTAATCCCAGTATTTTGGGAGGCCAAGGCAGGCAGATCACTTAAGGTTAGGAGTTTGAGACCAGCCTGGCCAACATGGTGAAACCTCGTCTCTACTAAAAATACAAAAATTAACCAGGTGTGGCGGTGCACGCCTGTAATCCCAGCTACTTGGGAGGCTGAGGGAGGAGAATCACTTGAACTCTGGAGGCAGAGACTGCACTGAGCCAAGATCACACCACTGCAATCCATCTCCAAAAAACAAAGAAACAGGATCTTGCTCTGTCACCAAGGCTGGAGCACAGTGGCATGATCACAGCTCACTGTAACCTCAAGTTCCTCAAGCGAGCCTCCACCCTCGGCCTCCCAAGTAACTGGGGTTACAGGTGCATGCCACCAAGCCCAGATAATTTTTTTAATTTTTTTATAGAGACAGGGTCTCACTATGTTGTCCAGGCTGGTCTCAGACTCCTGGCCTCAAGCAATCTTCCTGCCACAAGCAATCTCAATTGCTGGAATTACAGGCATGAGCCACTGTACCTGGCCTGAATCTTTTGCTTATTAACAACTGCACTGTTCATATTTATCCTCTCAAAATGAGATGAAAACCTTGAAGATACCAGAGTCCTTCACGAGTTTAGCACTGAATGTTATCAGGATGCTCATCACAAAAAACAGGCTTATCATGGAAAAAAAATTCTGGGAGAAATAAGAATAGCATAAACCTTATCCTTACCTGATAGCTTCTTCCACAGACTGGCCAATAATATTAGAAGAAGGACCTGGCTGAGATAGTGGAGTCAGGCTTATGACCCACTTCACTGGCTTGTAGTACTCATCACTGGAACTTAATAGATAAAATAGTGTGGTCAGGAAAATTATCTGCAAAACAAAGGAAAATATCTCCTAAAAAAATCGTATTTGGAAACTATAGGAAGACAGACGTCTGCAATTGCAAATGAAACCAGAAATATGCTTTAACAGGGAAGGAAATGTGATGTGTACTTATCTATGTGGACACACCAGAGAGAGTACAAAATTGAGAAGGGCTGTCCCGCTGTAGAACAGGATGGTCAAGAGTGTGGTGACAGTGGTGAACAGCAGGCTCACGTTCCGGCTCATAACGATCCACAGAGACTCCAAGATCTGAACAGGAAGGAAAGCTTGATAATCAGAAGCAATCCTCATGAAAAAAGTTTCTACAGCCATCTAGCGTGCTTTTAATACAGTGTTTTAGTACCATGAACTGAAAAGCTAAGAACTGAGGAGGATTATTTCAAATGAAAATTAAAAAAAAAAAAAAATCAACCAAAAACAGTTGTATAATCAATAGTAAAGAAAATAGTAAATCCACACTAAATAATATAGACAGCAATTAAAAACATTGCTGTTATAACATGGGAAAATATTTTACAATGAAATGCTAAATTTCAAAAACGGGATTAAAAAATTGTATATATAATTGGTGGGGCATGGTGGCTCATGCCTGTAATCCCAGCACTTTGGGAGGCTGAGGCAGGTGGATCACCTGAGTTCAGGAGTTCCAGACCAGCCTGACCAACATAGTAAAACCCTGTCTCTACTAAAAATACAAAATTAGCCAAGTGTGGTGTGGTGCATGCTTGTAATCCCAGCTACTTGGGAGGCTGAGGCAGGAGAATCTCTTGAACCTGGGAGGCAGGAGTTGCAGTGATTGCAGTGAGCTGAGACCCCACCATCGCACTCTAGCCTGGGCAGCAAGAGCCAAACTCTGTCCCCAAAAAAAAAAAAAGTATATACACACACACACACACACACACACACACACACATATATCATTGTAGATTATGTAAAAATCGCAAAGAAAAATATAGTCATGAATCACTTAATTATGGAGATATATTCTGAGAAATTTGTCATGAGGCAATTTCGTCCTGCAAACGTCATAGAGTGTACTGATACAAACCTAAATGGTAAAGCCTAGCACACATATAGGCTATAAGATACGACCTACTACTCCTAAACTACAAACCTTTGTAGCATGTTACTGTACTGAATACCAAAGGCAATCACAATACAGGTATTTGTATATCTAAACATCTAAAAGGTACAGTAAAAATACAGTATTATAATCTTATGGGACCATGACTGCATTATGTGGCCCATCATTAACAGAGACATTATTATGTGACACACGCCATGACTTTACCTCCTGGGGAATATGCTAGAGTACAACCTGTGGTTATATTTATCTTGTAGGATCCTAAGTGCAGGCCATGAAATTCCAGTATTTGCTTTACTGGCTGCCTAGCCCCCATCCTTGCCATTTCCAACTTAGAGCTATCTACAAATATAAAAAGCATCACCTCAATGACTTCATTAAATCACAAGAAAAGCAATCAACAGACAGGGACAAGAGCAGTGTTCTGAGGCCAAAAATCTTTCCTGAGACAGGCAATGACCAGTATATTGAGGTCTACTGAGTTCAGCTGATTTGTCACCTACACATTCACTAGAACCAGATATCACGAGGAAGGTTTCTTATACATGTTAAATATTAATAAAGGAGAGGTACAATATTTATAGCATACCTGCACATTTCATTTACTATCTCAAATCCCCTTATTATATTATCTGTTCTATTCTTCCCAAGTGGACTATCCTTCCTCTTAATGAAAAATACAAAAGCAAAATGACCAGAAAAACACCTCCCATTACCATTTCTAAAATGCTTCCATAGACCTCCCAACAATGCCGTGAACGAAGAAATGCAGATGATATTATCTCTATTTTACAGATACATAATTTGAAGCTCACAAATATTTAGAAAACTTGCCCAAAGGCACAAAGCTAGTAAGTGGAACTAGAGTTTACAGCTTAAATGTTGTGGGGCAGAACTCACAACATCTGATTTTTGTTTTGGTGCCCTTCCCAAAACAGCAGTTCTGGTTTTTGTCATATGTCCATCTGTTCTATGAAAAGTCCTCTCCATTCCTTTCCTACTTCAGATGTACCATTTATAAAGGCATATTTTGTTGCCCTCGGCATTTCTTGCAAACCTCAGCTCAGTTTCATAAGAGAACTCTGGCAGGCTGGTTTCATTTACAAAAACTCCTTACATAAAATCATGAAAATGCTTCACAATGCCTACAAAAATATGCAAGATTGACTATTTGACCTCGTGGGATAAAGAATAAATGAACAATGCCATCAGTTCCAAGAAACAAGCCGACAATGCCTTTACTTGTGATTTGACAAGCATTCTTTTTGCAGCTTCAGTCATTTTGGAATTTTTATTAAAAAAAAAAAAATTTAAATAGTTTCTGGGTTGCACTGAGAGAAAATACCTTGTGGTAATTCTTAAGAAATTAACTAAATACACTAATTTTAGACTGGTAG
Source organism: Symphalangus syndactylus (assembly GCF_028878055.3). Lineage (NCBI taxonomy): Eukaryota > Metazoa > Chordata > Mammalia > Primates > Hylobatidae > Symphalangus > Symphalangus syndactylus. The sequence goes on along the minus strand of NC_072425.2, from coordinate 35,940,129 downwards.
TCTCCAACAACAAAAAAGTAACCTTTCCTATTTGAAAGAAAAAAAGAAAGGGAATCAACTGGAGAAAACAGAGGAAGAAACATTTCTAGAATATTAACTGAATCCTTAAAGTAAAGTAGTTTTAATTTATATGCCAGGCTTAGAGAGGAGAAAATGGGTAAAGGCAGGCACAATAGCAAGGCCCATGAAACTCTGAAAACAAAATAGATTTATGGAGACAAAATATATCCCAACTCAGGCTGGTTGCAATGGCTCACACCTGTAATCCCAGCACTTTGGGAGGCCAAGGTGAGCAGATCAGTTGAAGCCAGGAGTTTGAGATCAGCCTGGCCAACATGGTGAAATCCCATGTCTACTAACAATACAAAAAAATTAGCTGAATGTGGTGGCGCATGCCTGTAATCCCAACTACTCAGGAGGCTGAGGCACAAAAATTTCTTGAACCCAGGAGGTGGAGGTTGCAGTGAGCTGAGATCTTGCCACTGCACTCCAGACTGGGTGACAATGCAAGACTTTGAGGGGGAAAAAAAAGGATCCTAACTCAGAAGTAGAAAACATGAGCCAGGTTTGGTATCAGTTTAATCAACAATAGCAATGTAAGTACTGGAGGAATGTCACAAAGAGTTCATTATGAAACACACAAAAAGCCCAAGAGACTTACTGAACCAACTAAGCAATGTGGTCATGAACGGTGGTCTCTACTGTGGATAAGAACTGACCAACAAGGCCTCACCATCTCCAATGGCTCTGCAGCCCATTACTCTTGAGTCCACCACTCACCAAACAACCTTTTGATTATTAATTTGGTTTCCCAGTACTCATTAAGAGCCACCAGCCCCACTTCTATGGAGCCAGTGAAGGAGATTCAAAGGCAATAGTTTAGAAAAACAAAGAAGGAAGAGGACATTGCAGGGATGCAGAGGTCTAAATAAGGGAAAATGTCTCTCCTGGCAGAACTGAGCCACCTCTGTCTGCCTCAGAGACTTGGGAGGGAGCCTGGAGACGATGGACCACATGAGCTCTGCTATCTTTCTCTAGTTCCAATCTTTCTTATCTATAAAGGAAGGGACATGAGTCATGTGACCTCAAAACGCCATTTCAACTCAGCCACTGTATTTCTAAATACAACAATAATTATTGGCTGGGCACGGTGGCTCATGCCTGTAATCCCAGCACTTTGGGAGGCCGAGGTGAAAGAAGAGCTTGAGCTCAGGAGTTCAAGACCAGCCTGTGCAACACAGCAAGACCCCATCTCTGCAAAAAATTTAAAAATCAGCTGGGTGTGGTGGTGTATGCCTGTAGTCCAAGCTACTCAGGAGGAAGGAGGAGGAGGATGAAGCGGGAGGATGGCTTGAGCCTAGGAGGTCGAGGATGCAGTAAGCCACAGTCAAACTACTGCACTACAGCCTAATGTGCTTCTCTTAATTAGTTTGAGGACCTAACACCATACTAAATTCTAAGGTAGTGATATATGAGATTCCTTCTACCTCCAAAAACTTACAATCTAGTCCAGAGGATTGGGTATAAACACTAAAGTGTCAAAAATTGAAAAAGAAGGTAAAATATGTTGAGGTATCAAAAGGGCGAAAACAATAAATTCAAAAGGAGTCTGAATGTAGAGAAACCTCAATGTGTTCTGAAATACACTGGGAAGATTTCATGAACGAGACTGGCCCTAAGCCACCTATTTACAACAATATCCAAAAAAAAAAAAAAAAAAAACTGACAAAGCAAATAAAAATATGAAGGTATGAGACTAAGAAATGTTGAGTTCTCTAGAGGATGAAATACAGTTTGAAAGATAATACAACATTATATAAAAAGTCTGGCCTCTGGAGCCAAGGAAAGATGAACTGAATTTGAGTATCAACTGTTATTTACCATGCTAACTATTTAACACCTCTGAGCCTGTTTTTTTGTTATTAAAATGAAGGCAACTATACTACTTTTGCAGAATCACTGGGAGAATTAAACTGGAAATTAGTAAGCACCTAGCACAATATTTGACACAAAATATTTCATACAAAAACTACTAAATAATCATCTGTTCCCTGAACTGTCCATTACTCAATATTTAAATGTGTTTAGGGATATAGAAATTGTACTTTTCTTTTTGAGGGACTACATGGCAAAACTGTTATTTTAGTTTCAAAAACTGCCTCTTCTCTTTCCATAAGAATTTATAAAATTTAATCATGTTTATCATCTATCTTAATATGATTCAACACTGTCACTTCATCAATAACAGATGCTTTTAAGTTCAACGACTACAGTCACAAAACGAAACAAAACAAAACAAAAAGGGATTCAATAACTTAGTTAACACACCTGAATTTTTGGGGAAAGCAAACATTCAAAGGTATTATTAGATGATACACTATTTGTGTATGCATTGGCATTAAAGAGCCAACTGGAAGGTCCAGGATACTGGATGGAACCTGCTGACTAATGGGCTTTTCTACAGGACCTTCCAGCTGCTTTTAGTGTTGCACTCTTAAAAAGGAACACACTGCCAAGGATCACCAGACAGGTGACAAAAGAGAAAGCAAAACAAACTTTAAAGAAACTCAGAGCAAAGAGAGAGCAGAAGTCATTTTAAATATTTTATTAGTAATATTCTCAAATAAAAAAGGATGGTTCAGAATAAAGAGCTGTTGGATATTACAAGTATGATAGCAGAAATGAAAATTTCAACCACGGTTTCTTTTTTTCCTTTTTTTTTTTTTTTTTTTTTTAAGATGGAGTTTCACTCTTGTTACCCAGGCTGGAGCTCAATGGTGCAATCTCAGCTCACCGCACCCTCTGCCCCCCAGATTCAAGCGATTCTCCTGCCTCAGCCTCCCGAGCAGCTGGGATTACAGACATGTGCCACCATGCCCAGCTAATTTTGTATTTTTAGTAGAGACAGGGTTTCTCCATGTTGGTTAAGCTGATCTCAAACTCCCAACCTCACGTGATCCACCCGCCTTGGCCTCCCAAAGTGCTGGGATTACAGGCATGAGCCACCACGCCTGGCCTCAATCACTGTTTCAAAGGCAAGTTGAAGCTATTTCTCAGGGGAAAAAGAAAACAAAGAGACAGAAAACAGAAAAGAGGCTTTCAAAATTAAGGAATCCATGTTAAAGGCCCAATATCTGATTAACAGCACTTCATCTTCCACATTAAGAAGCCAAAAGATAACATCTAAAACTGCAAAACAAAGAAAGAGTAGCATAAACATTATTTTAGAAATTCAGAGGTAAATACCTAGGGAAAGCTAAAAGAATTGACAGTTGTTTGTAAAGAAAAGATGGGAAACTGGGAGGCATACAGCAGGGTACTGCTGTTTATTAAAATCTTTCAGAGATGCTGCCTTTTCAGTTATGGTCATGTATTACTTTGATAAAAATTAAATTTAGGCCAGGTGCGATGGCTCACGCCTATAATCCCAGCACTTTGGGAGGCCGAGGCGGGCAGATCACTTGAGGTCAGGAGTTCAAGACCAGCTTGGGCCAACATGGAGAAACCCCGTATCTACTAAAAAATGCAAAAAATAAAAAAAAAATTAGCTGGGTGTGGCCCACCACACCACACCAGGCACGCCTGTAATCCCAGCTACTCAGAAGGCTGAGGTAGGAGAATTGCTTGAACCCGGGAGGCGGAAATTGCAGTAAGCTGAGATCACATTACCGCACTCCAGCCTAGGCAACAGAATGAGACTCCGTCTCAAAGAAAAATTAATTTTAAAAAGTTTAGCACGTCAAACCTCAATTTTTGTTCACTTGATGAAAGTCACAAGTTTATGCACAAGAAAATTTCTCTCTGTGAAATTCTACATGCCAAGACACCATACAAAATACGGTATGGAATGAGAAGGAGCAGTAGTTAGCACCTAGGAATGCTGCAAAGACTGCAGAGGTGATGGTGCATGGTGGGAGGTTAGGTGGGAAGGTAACAAGCTAAGCATGCATAACATCCCATCCCTCCAGTGTAACTGGAACCATATTTCCATCTGGTCAAGGGTCTTCGCACACCACAAAGGCAGGTCCCTCTCTAGTAGTCCAGTTGGAGACATCCTGGTCATCTCTCAGTTACTCTACAACCACAGGGGAAATACCAAGGGAGTGACACCTGAAGCCTATGGCTTTTGAACATCATCCTAGTGCATTTAGAGTTCTCAAACATGTAAATGTCATGATGTTAAAAACAGGATAGATGAGGCCTCAAAGTGTATAAAGAAAACTTGGAATTACAGTTTGTTTTTATTTTGAACTTCAGCTTAACTATAAATGCTATTTCTTACCGAAAGAAATGTCTCAATGTTCTCGTGAACAAAGGAAACAATATCCTGCCAGTCCAGAATGTCTCCCAGCCAGCTATTCTGACGACTGACATGCAACTTCTGTCCTTTGTGCCTTCCAGAGTGTGTTACATTCTATGGAATAAAACAGTGCAGACATGAAATTCCCATCTTAATCTAAAGAACAAAAAGTATAAATGTCACATTTTGCTTCAGGTCCCCTTAATCACTTCAGTAAGTACTCCAAGGAAAAGAACTTTGCATTATTTAAGAAATCAGCTAAGGCTGGGTGCGGTGGCTCACGTCTGTAATCCCAGCACTTTGGGAGGCCGAGGCGGGTGGATCACAAGGTCAGGAGTTTGAGACCACCCTGACCAACATGGTGAAACCTCATCTCTGCTAAAAATACAAAAATTAGCCAGGCATGGTGGCACGTGCCTGTAATCCCAGCTACTCAGGAGGCTGAGGCAGGAGAATTACTTGAATCCAGGAGGCAGAGGTTGCAGTGAGCCAAGAATGCGCCAGGGCACTCCAGCCTGGGTGACAGAGCAAGACTCTGTCTAAAAAAGAAAAAAGAAATCAGCTACGAACTCCATTTAAAGACCTGAAATATAAAATTATTTTGTTTATATTCTAGGTACCTTGTCGGAGTCTTGCTCCAGTGCTTCCCTCCTAAATACATTTGCAAACGCATCTTATTTCTCAGTATCTACAACAACACACTAAACAGCATTTACTTTCTTTCTTTTTTTTTTTAGTTTTTAGGCCCTCCACCTTTCTCTTGATCTCCCATCTTTGCTTTTTCCTCCTTTCCTCATTTTTTTTTTTTTTTTTTGAGACAGGGTCTCGCTCTATCACCCAGGCTAGAGTGCACTGGTGCGATTTCGGCTCACTGCAAACCCCCGCTACCGGGTTCATGCCATTCTCCTGCCTCAGCCTCCCGAGTAGCTGGGACTACAGGCGCCCGCCACAACGCCTGGCTAATTTTTTTTTTATTTTTAGTAGAGACAGGGTTTCACTGTGTTAGCCAGGATGGTCTTGATCTCCTGACCTCGTGATCCACCCGCCTCGGCCTCCCAAAGTGCTGGGATTACAGGCGTGAGCCACCGTGCCCGGCCCTCATTTTTCTTTTTAATTTACCATACAAGATAAGGAAAATGAGGACAGAAGAATATAGCAAGCAAACGTAAGGCAGTAAATAGAATTTATCTATCTAGAAGACATTGGCAGAGATATGAGAATAACTAAATTTGAAAGAGATAAGGGCCAGGCAAAATGGCTCACATCTGTAATCCTACCACTTTGGGAGGCTGAGGCAAGAGGATCACTTGAGCCTAGGAGTTCAAGACAAACCCAGGCAACATAGTGAGATCCTATCTTAATAAAAATTTAAAAATTAAACAAGCATGATGGTAGGAATGTTGTCTTCTTTTTTTAGAGACAGGGTCTTGCTTGCCCTGTCACCAGGCTGGACTGGAATGCAATGGTGCAGTCATAGCTCACTGCAGCCTCCAACTCCTGAGCTTCAGTGATCCTCCCGCCTCAGTCTCCCCAAGTAGCTAGGACTACAGGCCCACATCACCACATCCAGCTAATTTTTTGTATAGATGGGGTCTCACTATGCTGCCCAGGCTGGTCTGAAGCTCCCAGCCTCACGTGATCCTCCCACTTCAGCCTCCCAAACAGCCAGGATTACAGGCATCAGCCACCATGCCCAGCCAACAAATATGCCAATTTTGTACAAAGAACTGGAGCATCCCTGGATTTTGGTACCAGTCGGGTGTCTTAGGACCAATCACCCATGATACTGGGGGACAACTGTACTTAACCACTTAACAAACCTATGCTTATGAAACACTGACCTTCCTCTACTATAGAATAAAGCTCAGGAGGTGTGAGGGGTAATAAAAGCTATTTGTAAGCAGAAGCCCCAGAATTAGCAGAGGAAACAGATATAGCTTTCTAATTATCTGGTTTTTCAGCAGATGGGATCAAATCTACGATACTCACCTAGATATTCCCTGAATATTTTTTCCCAAGTCTTTGAAATCTATAAAAACTAACAATCTTCCTTCAACTCATCCCAAAGCAAGAGTACATAATCCCAAACAAGTCACTAAGCAACAAATTCAAATTTAAAATCAGCCCTCCTCCCCCTCCACCCTACACTAAGAGACTTATATATATACTTGCTCTCCTTACATCAACTCTGAGAACCATCACCACCAACTCTGCCCACTCTATACACAGCACGGCTCCTGCTAGCCCACAGGCTCTGCCAGATCCGGTGTATAGGATGGCCTGGGCAACATGGCAAAACCTTGTCTCTACAAAAAATACAAAAAAATTCATCAGGCATGGTGGCATGCACCTGTAATCCCAGCTACTCAGTAGGCTGAGGCAGGAGGATCACTCGAGCCCAAGAGACGGAGGTTATAGTAAGCCGAGATCACACCACTGCACTCCAGTCTGGGTGACAGAGTGAGACCCTGTCTCAAAAAATAAATAAATAAATAATAATAAAAAATAAAAGATCTCTAAGCTTTTAGATTCAGTTTCACTTCCTCAAAGAAAAGTTATTAATGCCTACAGTTGTACTGTCTAAAACAGTAGCCAGTAGGAGCTAGCCACATGTGGCTACTGAGCACTTAAAATATGGCTAGCTCAAAAACTGAGATGTGCTGCTGGTATAAAATGCATGCTAGATTTCAAAGACAGTATGGAAAAAAAAGAATATAAAATATCTTATTAAATTTTTTCTAATGATTATATATTAAAATAATAGAATTTGGGGCATATTGGGTTAAATAAAATATCACGAAAAAACTAAAACAGGTAAAATTCGTTTAGTATAAGTACTAGAAAATTTAACATTACCTTATGTGGCTTGCATTACACTTCTCCTGTACACAGCTAGTCTAGAGGATGAGATGTCCATGACAAGAGACTGAGGATGGAATACTGACGCACCAGAGAGATAGGCAGGTTCTGCCATGGAGACTAACCATCAACTCACACTGACTTTTAGTGACTTGAGGCTTAAGGTTTTGCTGTTTTAAAATTTCCATGAATGAAATCCCACTGTGAATATAATCCTATCTAGCAGATGAGTCAATAAAAGGACTTTATTAGTTTACAACAGAAAACCTTAGCTAAAATAACTTACCTTTACAAACCAAGAGTGATACAGTCTGTCCCAAAGTTCTAGTACTTGCTTTTCAATTACAGCAGTATTGTTCACCTTATCTCCTAGAATTTTATGGAGCTAGAAAAAAACACAGATACGACCTGGTACAATATTTCAGGCAACAACAGAGTAAAATTAATATATGCTGGGTATTTACATTTGTTCCAAAGCAAACAAAAATGTTCCAGACTATTTATCTCCAGCCATATTACGTTCTTTCCTTAAATCTACTCCTGAGTATTCCCACTAAATTTCCTTTCTCATCTTTTTGCTTCTATTTTCTTTGCTCTATTCTCAGGTCTCTAACAGAGCTACCTCATGCTATCAGAGAATGGTGCAAATGAAGCCATGATTGCTGACTTATCTGATCTTACCTGTCCAGAGAAAAATCTTTCCCCTGTAATCCCAGTGCCCTTCCATTATACATATGTCTCATGTTACATTTATCTCTATTATTAAGAATTACCACAGAACTTTAAGTAAAATTTTAGGATGTTGGCTACAAACACAAATCCTTCCCTCCATTTGCATGCTGAGAGATGTCCAGTCTCATTTACAATTGATCAGACTTGCCTCGGGTTTGTGGAAATCAAGTACACTGAGACAACGTAACTTAGAGGAAGGCTATCATTATAAGATGTTATCCCACTTAGTTATTATTAAAACCATATTATAATATAAAAAACAATTTTTACACTTTCAGAGGTTGAGGTGGGCAATCACTTGAACCCAGGAGTCTGAGATCAGCCTGACCAACATGGCGAAATCCCATCTCTACAAAAAATACAAAAAAATTACTAGGTGTGGTGGTGTATGCCTGCAGTCCCAGCTACTCGGGAGAGTGAGGTGAGAGGATCACCTGAGTCCAGGAGGTTGAGGCTGCACTGAGCCATGATCACGCCAATGTGCTCCAGCCTGAGCAACAGAGTAAGACCTGGTCTCAGAAAAAAAAAAAAAAAAAAAACAAAACCCAAAGAAATTCTAAAAGAAATTTGTAGGCCCACTTCCTTAATACAATTGTTTCCATTTTTCTATTTCCTCTGCAACTTTCTGCCTGTTTACATAGAGACAATTTAGAATTCTATATTTTCTACTGCATTATAAACATTTAATCTTTAGCCTTCATCACTAACCTTCATCTTTAATACTTTTATATTAGTTCATTACGTTCTGGTATTAGCTGATCATTACCCACTCTAAGGATACACAATAAATCCTTCTTTTTTTTTTTTTTTGAGATAGAGTCTTGCTCTGTCACCCAGGCTGAAGTGCAGTGGCACAATCTCGACTACCAATGCAACCTCTGCCTCCCAGGTTCCAGCACTTCTCCTGTCTCAGCCTCCTGAGTAGCTGGGATTACAGGTGTGTGCCACCACACCCAGCTAATTTTTGTATTTTTAGTACAGATGGGGTTTCACCATGTTGGCCAGGCTGGTCTTGAACTCCTGACCTCAAGTGATCTGCCCACCTCAGCCTCCACAAGTGCTGGGATTACAGGCGTGAGCCACCGCGCCCACCCATGAATCCTAATTTTTAATGTCATGATAACACTGCAATGAACATCCTTTTACACAGTTTTTAAGGATATATATGGATGCTCATTGCAGGGTTACTTGTGACATAAATAAATGTACCGGAACCAAATAAAATGAGTTTTTGTTTTGTTTTGTTTTGTTTTTGAGACAGGGTCTCACTCTGTCACCCAGGCTGCAGTGCAGTGGCATGATCACGGCTCATTGAAGCCTGTACCTCCCAGGCTCAAGCGATCCTGCCACCTAAGACACCCGAGTAGCTGGGATCACAGGTGCATTGACACCACACACAGCTAATTTTCTTATTTTTTGTAAAGACAAGGTCTCACTATGTTGTCCAAGCTGGTCTGGGCTCAAGTGATCCTCCTGCCTCAGCCTCCCAAAGTGCTGGGATTACAGGCATGAGCCACTACACCCAGCCAAAAATGAGCATTTTAATGGCTCTTGCTATGCACTGGTAAACTGACATCTATAATAAGAAATATACCAATTAATGCTTTCCAAAATTACATAAATGACCCAATTTCCTCAAAGCCTTATGAACAAACTGGAAAATTTTTAGGGAATTTAACAGGTGTGAAATGTAGCCATTATTTATTATTTTCTTCTTTAGTAATGAAAGGAGTGACCATTTTCCCATGTTAGTTTACAACATCTATTTCCTTACTCTTTGTCTATTTGCTGCTGGCCTTACAGATATGTGAACCAGTTACTAGACATATTCAATGCAAACATATCTGTTCATATTTGTTCCTTTATATTTGATTTATTCATAAACTGAAAACAAAATACTCAATATAATAAAGCCATTTGGCCAGGCATCGTGGCTCATGCTTTGTAATCATAGCACTTTGGAAGGCCATGGTGGAAGGATTGTGTAAGCACAGGAGGTGGAGACCAGCCTGGACAACATGGTGAAACCACGTCTCTATAAAAAATAGAAAAACTGGCTGGGCATGGTGGTGCATGCCTGTAGTTCCAGCTACTCAGGAGGCTGAAGTGGTAGGATCACTTGAGCCTAGGAGGTGGAAGTTGCAGTGAGCTGAGATCACGCCACTGCACTCCAGCCTGGGCAACGGAGCAAGACTCCCTCTCCACAAAAAGAAAAAAAAAAAACCACATCACTGAAACACAAGTACTGTTGGTGGTGCCTGATATGCCTCTGCATATGAGAGGCAACCAAGCATGAAGCATAGTCAGAACAGCATTTGAGAGCCATCTAACTTGAGGTAAATAAGCTCATTTAATTTTTTTTCTTTTTCTTTTTTTTTTTTTGAGATGGAGTTTTGCTGTCACTCAGAGTAGAGTGCAGTGGTGTGATCTCGGCTCACTGCAACCTCTGCGTCCCGAGTTCAAGCGATTCTCCTGCCTCAGCCTCCTGAGTAGCTGGGATTACAGGCGTGCGCAACCACGCCTGGCTAACTTTTGTATTTTTAGTAGAGACCAGGTTTCACCGTGTTGGTCAGGCTGGTCTCGAACTCTTGACCTCGTGATCTGCCACCTGCCTTGGCCTCCCAAAGTGCTCGGATTATAGGCATGAGCCACCATGGCCAGCCTGATTCCATATATGTGTATACAGCGTATCTTCCATAATATTATTTCTTTTAGATTTTGTTTTTGGATTTTCAATATGGAATCACATACTAATATATTTTTCTGGGCACAAGTCTTACTGCAACAAATCTTGTCGATTCTTACATAATCCTAATTATTTCAGTATACTAAAAGTGCAAATTACCTTTATTCCTACAGGCAAAACTAGGGATGGAAAGAATATCCCAAATCCATATTGTGGAATCTAATCCTTAACTGTGCTGTCTTTTCCTCTATCATTCATTTCCCCTTCACAAAGCTCCCTCCACTTGAGTCAAGATCGTTTCCTCAAGTACACTCCTGTCTCAGCATCTCAATCATCTCTTCAAGCACACTCCTGTCTCTGCATCTTGGCTCACACAAATACCCTTCTTAAAATCCACTCTTCCTTGATCTGCTATTCCTTCAAGGTTTATCTCAAGTGCCACATCAAAAGCACTTAATCCAGTTCTGGGCACACACTGCAAGCATGCTACAGTAGAAACAAAGGATTTGAAGTTAAGCTTTAGTTTCAAACCAAGCTCTGCAATTTACTACATGACCACTGGGAACTGACTCAGCCTTGCTGAGTCTTGTTTCCTCATCTGCAAAGCAGGCAAAATAATTCATACTGCAGGCTTCTTAGAAACAGTAAAAGAAAAAAAACACATATTAAATGAAAATAACTGGAAACTGACAAAGATAGTTATCAGCAGATAATAAGATTTAATATGCATTAATACCTTTTTCTCTACAAAGACTTATTTGACTACCCAAACCAAGTGATCATTCTGTCCTAACTCACAAGTAATGAATCAGATCTATCTTGAAAAAGTACATGACCAACCTCTCAGATTGTTCAGGCTACTACCCCTATTCAATGTGATCCTTCAAAAGATTTCATTGTATGTTGCTTACCAGTTTATTTAAGCCTATTTACTGCTGTGAATAGCATTTCTACTTATGTTTTATCAAAGCAACAAGCAACCACCAGTAAAGACCCTGAAAAGAGAAAGCCACAAAGGAATTTTCTTCCCTTACCTTGTGAGTTATCCATTCTCGTCCATACTGATACACATTGTTAGCTGCAGAATTCAGGGCTCTTTGGACTACCTGAGCCTCAGGAAGCCAACTAACGTAAAACAAAGAAAAAAATGAAAAAAGCACACTTTCTGTGTAGTGTACCAATAATGCTTTGAACTTGATATGCTTAATCCATAACAGCAGACTGTTGTCATTCATCAATACACAGACACCGAAGCATCATGAGCAGGACTTCCAGGCTTAACTGTCCTAAGTCTCTAACATTCAGGATGTCCTTTCAATCTTTCCTTAACTTTTATTTATTTTATTTTATTTTTGAGACGGAGTTTCACTCTTGTTGCCCAGGCTGGAGTGCAATGGCACAATCTCAGCTCGGTGCAACCCTGCAACTTCCACCTCCTGGGTTCAAGTGATTCTCCTGCCTCAGCCTCCCAAATAGCTGAGATTATAGGCATGTCACCACGCCTGGCTAATTTTGTATTTTAGTAGAGAGAGGGTTTCACCATGCTAGTCAGGCTGGTCTCAAACTCCTGACCTCAAGTGATCCACCCGCCTCAGCCTCCCAAAGTTCTGGGATTACAAACATGAGCCATGGCACCAGGCCTCAGTGTTTCCTTAGCTTTTAGATCCACTTTCCCTACAACCTCCCTTTCATTCTACTCTGCCTGGTTTCTCTGTTCACAGGTCCTGAGTCATCTGCCTTATTCAGCACCAAAGAAAATGGTTCTGGGAGACTGGGATATTCAACATCTGGGACAGGGTTCTCAAAGTGCAGTCCACAAACCAGCAGCATCAGAACTTTTTGGAAACTTGTTAGAAATGAAAAACTGGGGGCCCAAACCTAGATCTACTGAAAAAAGAACACGACTAGGGCCCAGCAATCTGTACCTTAACAAGCCCTGTAAATGATACTGATGCATGCTACAGTTTGAGAATCACTGATCTAAGGAAGTGAAGAAATCAGAAAGAATGCAGGAAATGAAGAAGGTGAATCATTATCCTCAACTTGGTTATCTACTGAAGATCTTTTAAAGATAGAATTCCTGAGCAAAGTTCCAACTATGCAAGGAACTATAGCCCACAAGCTTTACTTGTTGTGCAGTGAGAGGTGGCCTCCTCATTCTGTTGACTAAGCAGGCTGTACCATATACCTTAATCAAGAATCCTTTACACAATCCAAATGTTTTCCACAAGAGAAAATATGTTCACGTATTATCTAAATTGTTCCTTTTAATAATATACGCTGGAGATGTTGACATTCACAAATTTAACAGTCCTCATTTCAACTATTCCAGAGTGAAGCCAAAAGGTGAAGGCAAGCAGAAGCTAGCCATTTACTTTCCTGAGGCCCCAAAATGACACATCCTACAAATCTAACACAAAAGGGTCAATTAGGTAAAGTCAAATGTGCAACATCTTCAACTCACAGCAACTTTATGTGCTGTGTATGAGAAAGATGGTCATAAAGTCAGTTGCCACTGACAGCCACAAAGTCATGGTGCCTAGGAAAGTGGTCTTTAACTAGAAAAATAAGAGATCTTTTGAGTAAATTAAAAAGTAGACTATTAAATCAGTAGTGGGTTGAATCTTAAGTATTAACCAGTTTGTCCCACACTCCAAATAAAGTATCTGTGAAACTTCTTGGCAAACTCCTCAGTCCACTCAAATATCTCTCAGCAAGGCCAGCACGCTGGCTCATGCCTGTAATCCCAACACTTTGGGAGGGCAAGGCGGGAAGATCACTTGAGGCCAGGAGTTCAAGACCAGCCTGGCCAACAAGGCAAAACCCCGTCTCTACTAAAAAATACAAAAATTAGCTGGGCATGGTTGCATACAACTGTAGTCGAAGCTACACAGGAGCCTGAGGCACAGTAATCACTTGAGCCCAGGAGGCAGAGGTTGCAATGAGCCAAGTTCATGCCACTACCCTCCAGCCTGGGCAAAAGAGCAAGACTGTCTCAAAAAAAAAAAAAAAAAAAAAAAAATTCTCAGCAAGTAAGACAAAATTTCAAACTTTTACAGACACAAATATAATAATTTACAGTATAAGGATATAAACAGGAAATCTGGATCACTAAACTGAAATGTGATTCGGGAGAAATTAAGTAGCTTTTAAATTACTCTTTTATAAATTCATCAGTGGCTTGAAGGGATTGCTAAATATTTTCAACTATATGGTAACTTATAATTGACATTATATTGATATATTGGTATTATACTGACATTATATATTATAATGATAACACTCTCCTGTAGTGTTATTCAAAAGTGTGAAGATGGGCAGGGCATGGTGGCTCACGCCTGTAATCCCAGCACTTTGAGAGGCCGAGGTGGGTGGATCACCTGAGGTCAGTAGTTAGTGACCAGCCTGGCCAACATGGTGAAACCCTGTCTCTACTAAAAATGAAAAAATTAGCCAGGTGTGTTGGTGTGCACCTGTAGTCCCAGCTACTTGGGAGGCTGAGGCAGGACAATTGCTTGAACCCAGGAGGCAGAGGTTGCAGTGAGCCAAGATCATGCCATTGCATTCCAGCCTGGGTGGCAGGGCGAGACTCCATCTCGAAAAAAAAAAAAAAAAGTGTGAAGATTCATAGAGGTATCTGGACAGATCCTTAACGATTCACAAATGTCTAGTGGGCCTGGGAAAATGTCTTACTGGCCACTATGAAAACACTCTCCCAATGTACTCACACAGGTTTCCTAAGAGCTACAAATGAGAGGAGCTGTTTTGGGGACAAGGTAGAGGCACTGGCTCAGTCCCAGCCTCCCTCAGGAGACATGGGGCCAGAAGCACAGGAGCCGCCTTAGCTGGGCTGCACTCCGGCCTTACACCCCTACAGCCCCTGAACTGAGCTCTTTCCTTGGAGATTCCCTGCCTCAGCCTATCACTAACTCCCCTACTCACTCAAGAGGGATCCCTCAGCAGAAACCAATGCCCTACAGTTTAGACTGGTCTGCCTTCACCTTCCTGGGTAAAGGTTAATCTCTATCACCTACTACCTACCAAGAGAACAACCCTGATTAAAAACAACTTAGTTTAGCCTACTGGGTTTCTCCCAAGTAAGCGAAGGGATAAGTGCAACTGAGAACCATTTCAGTGCCATCTCCTAATGAGGGTCCTGAGGCACAGGAATCAACAGGCTTGAGACAAGTCAGGAGAAAGCAGAAAATGAGCTCCCAACTAACAACTGCCAAAGACAAGAATCAGGATGTACAACCACCTCATTTTCTTTAGAGCTCCACTAAGATGATCCTAATCTGTCTAATTTACCCACCAGCTTACGAGGCACATCCAGCAGAAGTCAAGGGACTACATGGGCCATATAAAACCACACCAAGTTGGAAGAAAGGACATCTGGACTTATTCTTAACTGTATCTTCTCTACTAGGAGTATCTACATGAACCCCTCACAAAGTCAACTGCCCTCCTCCTGACAGAATCCACTGAGTACTGAGAGATGCAGGAAACCATTATCATTATTTCACGCCGACCCCTACTACTTCCAATCCTATCCCCACCTATCTGCTGCAAAAGAATCAGACCTTCCATGAATCACCAGAGTCTAAACAGCTTTAAAAAGCCTTCCTTGGCCAGACACAGTGGCTCAAGCCTGTAATCCCAGCACTCTGGGAGGCCAAGGCAGGTGGATCACGACGTCAGGAGATCGAGACCATCCTGGCTAACACGGTGAAACCCCATCTCTACTAAAAATACAAAAAAAAAATTAGCCGGGCGTAGTGGCGGGCACCTGTAGTCCCAGCTACTCAGGAGGCTGAGGCAGGAGAATGGCATGAACCCGGGAGACGGAGCTTGCAGTGAGCCGAGATCGCGCCACTGCACTCCAGCCTGGGCAACGGAGCGAGACTCCATCTCAAAAAAAAAAAAAAAAAAAAAGGCCTTCCTTTTGAGAGGCCGAGGCGGGTGGATCACTTGAGGTCAGGAGTTCAAGACCAGCCTGGCCAACATGGTAAAACCCTGTCTCTTACTAAAAACACAAAAATTAGCCGGGCATGGTAGTGCGTACATGACCGTAATTCCAGCTACTTGGGAGGCACAGGAATCGCTTGAACCCGGGAGGTGAAGGTTGCAGTGAGCCGAGATCACACCACTGCACTCCAGCATGGGTAAGAGTAAGACTCTGTGTCAAAACAAAAACAAAAACAAAAAAACTTCCTAAATGGAACATTACTCAGCAATAAAAAAGAACAAACTTGATACATACAACATCTTGGATGAGCTTCAAGAGAATTATGCTACGCAACAAAAAGCCAATCTCAAAAGGCTGCATGCTCCATGACTGGATTTACGTATTATTCTCAAAATGATTTTATAGCTAGGGAGAACCGATTAGTGGTTGCTAAGAGTTAGGGAAATCTTGAAGGAGAGGGTAGAGGGTGGGTGTGGCTGTTAAGGGGTGGCACGAGGAAGCCTGCAATGCAACAGTTATGTACTGAGTGTGTTGATAGCTGACATGAAGCTACATAGAGGATGAAATCTGAAGGTAAGTGTATTATAGCAATGCCAGTTTCCTGGTTTTATTGTATTATAGTTATGCAAGATGACAACACTGGAGGAGGTGGGGTGAAGAGTATATGGGTCTTCCCTGTATATGTCTTTGCAACTCCCTGTGAATCTATAATTATTACCTCAAAATTTCAAACAAAAGACAAAAAAACCTTTCTTCTACTACCTGACCTGGGGCTGCTCAGACTGTGTGCCTTTGATACAGTTGCAGAGAGCATGCTGCTACTATTCAAAACCAGTACAGAAGGGCTCTGCATTGACTTCCAGTACAGAAGAATGACCCAAAGAAAAGGAGCCCTCTGGATGTGAAGGCTGAGGCTGAGCCCTAGAGGACAACACTTGGAAGGTCTATCATCCCATGAAAGGCTCTATCCACTTGCCTAGATCCCAGATGGCTCCTTCCTAAAATCCCATACCTGATACATGTTGGTTCCTCCTTTTTCCCATCCTCCTTTTAAAATGTATTATCTGCAAAGAGCTAGAGGACAGAAGATCTCACTTCTTACCTCAAAGATATACGGCCCCTAATTTCCCGCCTTCCCCGCTCCACTGAACTCACAGTACTTATATCCATACCCATTCTGACCTGCTTTCCCCAGCTGTTCCATTCATGCCATGGATTCATCTCATGCTTCATCCTCAGAGATATGCACTAAGAATGATCTCTCTCCTAATATTTACAACCCCTTCCACTCTACCAGTTCTTTCCCTGGAGCATATAAACAAGGCTTCTCCACCTTAAAAAATTAAACAAAACTGCTCTATACCTCCTTCCCAGCTACGTTCCATAGGCAAACTTGGGAAAGAGCAGTCTATACCTGCTTTCTCTACTTCCTCGTTCCCAATAATTTCTCAACACACTGCAATCTAATGGGCTTCCGCTACACCAATTAAATGAACTGCTCTTGCAGTTGCTAAATCCAATTTCACTCTTAGAAAATTTCTGCAGCAATCTGACATTGCTGACCACTACTACTTTCTCAAAATGTTCTCTTTCCTTGGTTTTCCTCTTACCTTCCTCATAGCCTATTCTCATTTTCCTTTGTCAACCATTGTTTTTTGCTCACCCTTAAAGGCTTAAGATATCCACAGGGTGCACCTCCAGACATCCTCTCTGTACCTTACATACGTTCTTTATGCTGATGCTTCTCAAAACTCAAGATCCAACCCAGACCTCTCATCTGATTCCTGGACTTACACAGCAACTGCCCATTTTTTAACTTCACCCCATCTCTCCTGAACTGCATACCTACATAGTCAACAGCCTACTGGATGCCTCTACTTAAAACAGTCACCTCAAACTCAACAGGTAAACAAGTGAATTAGTTTCCCTACCAAATCTGCTCTTCTATTTCCTGTCTTGGTGAATCCACCATCACTCACTAATTTCCAAAGCTAGAAACATGAGTCATGCTAGATTTCTTCCTCCTATATCCAATTAATCACCAACTAACCCCTTAAGACCTTATAAATCTGTCCCTCCTGTTTACCTCCACTGAAACTGTCTACAGTTCAGGGCTTTGTAACTTCTCATCCGGTTTACTCTAGAAGCTTTTGTCTCAAAGGTTTACATCCTGTAAAGCTTCAATCTTTTCTCCACAAAGCAGCTGAAAAGCCTGTTCTAGAATGAAATCTGATGATTCTACTTCTCTTATATCCTTAATCAAAATAATAAACATATCTATCACTCCCAAAAATTTCCTTGCACCTATATGTATGTCCTCCCTAGAGCTCCACCCCAATCCACAGGCAACCATTAATCTTACTGTCACTACAGATTAGTCTGCATTTCCTACAACTTTAAATAAATGAAATCGTACCATTTGGGCTTTTTGTCTGAATTTTTTCACTCAGCATACTTTTTTGTTGTTGCTTTTTTGACCCAGGCCGGAGTGCAGTGGTGCAATCTTGGCTCACTGCAACCTGTCTCCCGAGTTCAAGCGATTCACGTGCCTCAGCCTCCCAAGTAGCTGGGATTATACGTGTGTGCCACACACACAATTCGTTTTTGTATTTTTAGTAGACATGGGGTTTCACCATGTTGGCCAGGCTGGTTTCAAACTCCTGACCTCAGGTAATCCACCCGCCTCGGCCTCCCAAAGTGCTGGGATTACAGGCGTGAGCCACCCACTGCACCTGGCCAACATATTTGAGTCATCCATGTTGGTACATGTACCATTAGTCCATTTTTTTAATGCTGCATAATATTCCAC
This sequence comes from Symphalangus syndactylus, assembly GCF_028878055.3. NCBI lineage: Eukaryota > Metazoa > Chordata > Mammalia > Primates > Hylobatidae > Symphalangus > Symphalangus syndactylus. The sequence goes on along the minus strand of NC_072425.2, from coordinate 35,921,777 downwards.
TGTATGAATATACCACAATTTATATTTCAAAAGAAATACACTTCTTTTACGAAGATTCAAATAGGCCAGGCACAGTGGCTCGTGCCTGTAATCCTAGCATTTTGGGAGGCTGAGGAGGGAAGATCACTTGAGCCCAGGTGTTTAAGACCAGCCTAGGCAACATGGTGAAACTCCTACAAAAAATATAAAAATTAGCCGAGTATAGTGGCTCATGCCTGTAGTCCCAGCTGCTCAGGAGACTAAAGTGGGAGGAATGATTGAGCCTAGGAGATCAAGCCTACAGTGAGACATGATTATGCCACTTTAATCCAGCCTGGGTGACAGAGCAAGATCCTGTCTCAAAAAAAAAAAAAAAAAAAAAAATCAAATATTATTCTAAATCAAGTTCAAGTAATGTCCTAGGCAGGTTTTATATAAAAGAACAAAGTAGAGGCAAAGGAAAAAAACCAAGTTAAATCTCAACTTACAAGCCTAAAACTGGGAGAATATTTCCTGACTTATGACTGTCTTGAGGTTAATAAAAGGCAGGTCATAAAACGTGTCATCAAGTTGTTAGGTGGGTAAGAGCTCTGCTGAACATCCCCCACAAAAATTGAAAACCCTTCTTCCAGAAGCCAAATTAAACACATACACAGAGATCCTATAAAACAGAAGTTGGCAAATTTTTCTGTAAAGGACTAGAGAGTAAGTATTTTAGGCTCTGCAGAACATATAATCTCTGCCACAGCTACTCAATTCTGTTTGTCCTTGAAACCCCAAAACAGCCAGAGAAAATATGTAAATGAGTAGACATAGGTATGTTCCACTAAAACTTCATTTACCAAAGTGTTGGGAAAAGGGCTTGTGGGGTGCCTGTATAAACTGGACACAAAAATATAGGACAATAAGTTGTGGAAAGCCACAAGAGTCCTCTGAGTAGGAAAGCCTCCGAATTGCCATCATGTTCCCGTACTCAGAGCGAGACCTGCTCCTTATCTGTAAACACTGTGTTCAAGAAGAAAGACACTCCTTTGAAACATTGGAATGTGGACAGACGTGCAGGCTCCTAGTTAAGCCCGCTCCCACTAGCTACTCTCCAATAAGTTAAAAATATGCTGTTTGAGCACAAGGGAGATTCATTTAAACCGCTATTGCTATAGATTACGCCTATGACGTACTGCCTCCCTTTCATTGTTTTCGCCCTGAACATCTGCTTTTTAGATCTAAGTGATTATACTCAATAAATAGTGTGGAGACCACAGCTCGGCGCCTTTTCAGCCTCCATTATGCAACTGGCCCCAACTCCCACCTTTATGAACCCTTAACCTGTCTCTTCTCATTCCTTTGTCGCCACCAGACTTCAAGTACCCTATGGGTGGTGTTGAGGCTGGTCCCCAACACAACAGGAGGTGGCTGAATTTGGCCCTGGGCCATAGTTCACCTATCTTTCCTCAAAAATAATACAATATGGGAATATGTCAATAATTATAAAACTGGGCATGGTGGTGTACACCTGTAGTCTCAGCTACTCCAGAGGCTAAAGCAGGAGAACTGCTTGAGCCCAGGAGTTCAAGATCAGCCTGGACAACATGGTGAGACCTCATTTCTTAAAAATAAATAAATAAATAACATAAATTTAAAAATTATATAGAAAGTTGAGGAGTTACAGTTTCCATGTTATAGTGGAAACTTTCCTTCAGTTGATCAGAAGCAGTGGTTATAAATTACTCTGCCACTGGGGGATTATTACCTCAAGTTCCTTAACCTTTGATCTTGTTTCCTCATGTGTAAAATGGGGATAATTTCTTCAATCTATCTCACACAGTCACTGTGAGGAACAAATGACATAAGACAGACGAAGTGCTTTATAAATTATAAACATGCTGTAAACCTCAATTATAAAATATAAAGTATCATTTACCATGAATTGCACCTAAAATCCTGAGCACTTTCCTCCCACCCTCTGTATTACATGCCATTCTTCTGCAAAAATGACACTATTTATCAAAGCTCTGGCAAACCCTATCTTTTATCTTCTAATGCAGCTACATCAATGAAGGTCATTTCATGCAAACAGATGCTGAAACTAGGTCATTCATCTCTCTTCTTTTTCAAAACGATATTCTTACTTTGCCCACTCAGGGTGATTTGCTAGAGTTTCATTAATCAAATTACTTGTGACTTCAATCATATGTACACTCTCTTGATGTACCTGTATTACAGATAAAGAAAGAAAAGAATCTCAGTAAAAAATAAACCCAATTTAACATTTATTTTTCTACTCTATTGTTGGAACAATGCTTTGAGAGCCAAATAAATATACATCTTTGCTTTAATTAATTTAGAAACATGCACCACAGAGTTACTATACATTATATCTAATGATACGCACTACAGGAAATAAAAAGTACATGCTAGCTCCCTATTCAACACATTACTTAAGAAAAAAATACATAAATAGATATGTTCAAATACTTGACACATATATGTACATACATTTCATTTGCATGAATATATCGTATAAATGTGTTTGTATATCTATGTAAGCAATACCAGCACTTTGTGAGCTAACAGGTTCATCATGCAGTGTGAGACAAACAGGCAAATAAGGAACTAAGGTTTTTTTTTTTTTTTTTTTTTTTTTTTTTTTTTTTTTTTAGCCAGATTCTCGCTCTGTCACCCAGGCTTGCTGGAGTGCAGTGGCACAATCTCAGCTCGATATAACCTCCACCCCCCCAGGTTCAAGTGATTCTCGTGCCTCAGTCTCCTGAGTAGCTGGGATTATAGGCACTCACAACCACGCCTGTCTAATTTTGCATTTTTAGTAGAAACAAGGTTTTGCCATGTTGGCCAGGCTGGTCTTGAACTCCTGACCTCAAGGGATCTACCCACCTTGGCCTCCCAAAGTGCTAGGATTACAGGTGTGAGCCACTGCACCCAGCCGCAACTAAGGTTTCTGAGTAAAAAAAGCCAACAGAAGCTGCACCTCTGAATTTACCTTGCCCAATAACCAACAAAATGAGGGAGATAAAATGGGAATTAACCAGTTGAAAAAAATTTTTTTCACCCAGGACATCCAAACAAGGAAAGAAACATAATCTGATACAATTTGGAACTCAGCCATCAGGTAAAGAAACAAAACATTCTGGAGCACAACAGAAAGGCGTAACAGCTCACTCCTAAACTGACCCTATCACCCAGGAGCCACACAGGTGAGCTGACAAATACATTATGATTCACCGGTAACAGGGAGAAAAGAAGCCACATCGTTATCCTTTTCTAATGACAGAGGGAAAGAAAGTGTAATGAGGGAGAAAAGGATAAATCAAAGGAAAGAGATCAAAGTCCCCCACCCACACCCACCCCTCATCTCTGTCCCTTTCTGCAGTGAAAGTTCCACAGTATGCAAGGAATTGAGTGAGACAGTACAAAGACTGATGGTATTTTTCCATGGGCATGGGTATGAGATTAACCAAGTAGCAAAATCACTAGGGCAAGTCACCAACCCAGAACAGAACAGAGTCTAGATATCCTAACAAAGATACATAGCCACCTAAGCCATCAAGTGATACCACTTCCAATTCTATCGGGCCCCAGGAGAGTAGGAAGAACACAAAATACAAACTGCACCAAGACGGGGAAAACAAACTGATTTCAGACACAATGAGGAGATAATCAACTCAGGTGCAATGCCTGAAAAACAGCCAGAATGAGTAGGGCCTGACACGTTCTTGTGAGGACTTAGGCTAGCATTTTGTGGGATATGGAAAAAGAGAGGGCTGTAAGCTAAGGGACATAATCTTACTTAGATGTTTAAAGTAAGTTTGGATGCTGTGTTGAAAACAGACTAAATGAGGCTAAGGAACAATTCAAGAGAGAACGGGGACAGCTTTGAGCAGGGCAGTAGCGGTACTGAAAAAGAAGTGACTGGATTTGAGACCTGTCTTACATTAACCAACTGTTGGAGGTTAAACGGGTTTTACATTCCCAAAATAAACCTCACATAGATATATTTTCCTTTTTACATATTGCAGGATTTAATCTGTTAATGTTTTGTTAAGGATTTTTGTGTCTATTTATAAGGGATACTGGTCTGCAGTTTCCCTTCTGTGAATGCCTTTCACTTTGGTATCTGGGCAATACTAGCCTCATAAAATGAGCTGACAAGTGTTACTTCTTTGCTAACTGAACAACACTGTGTAGAACAGGCAGTATTTGTTCACTACATGTTTGATAAAACTCATCAGTGAGATCATCTGGGCCTGAGCGCTTCTTGGTAGGAGGATTTTCAAACACTAATTCAATTTCTTGTCCTCACAGTGGGCTACAATTTTTCTGTTTCTTCTTGAATCTGTTCCATTCCTTCTCTAGAAGGAATTTCTCCATTTAATGTTATCAAACTTGATGGCATAAAGTTGTTCACAATATTCCCTTATCCTTTTAAGATCCGTGAGATATGCAGAGATGTTTCCTCTTTTGTACTTGATATTGGTAATTTGTATCTTCTTTCCTTTTTTCTTCACCAGTCTGGCTAAAAATTTGTCAATTTTATTGATATTTTTCAAAGAACCAGCTTTTGAGTTTATTAATATTTTTACTATTGTTTCTCCTTTTCAAATTTCCTTGATTTGCACCTGATCCTTATTATTTCCTTCCTTTCATTTACTTTGGATTTAATTTGCTATTATTTGCTAGCTTCTGAAGGTGGAAACTTAGGTCACTGATTTTCCTTTTTCAAATATAAGCATTTAATGACATCAACTTCCAACAAGACACTGCTTCAGCTGCATCCCACAAATTTTGATATGCAGTGGCTTCATTTTCTTCCATTTTAAAATCTTCTAATTTCCTTCGAAATTTATTCGATTCACAGGTTTAGAAGTATGTTGCTTAAAAGACTTGGAACCAACCCAAATGTCCAACAATGATAGACTGGATTAAGAAAATGTGGCACATATACACCATGGAATACTATGCAGCCATAAAAAATGATGAGTTCATGTCCTTTGTAGGGACATGGATGAAGCTGGAAACCATCATTCTCAGCAAACTATCGCAAGGACAAAAAAACATCACGTTCTCACTCATAGGTAGGAACTGAACAATGAGAACACATGGACACAGGAAGGGGAACATCACACACCGGGACCTGTTGTGGGGTGGGGGGAGGGGGGAGGGATAGCATTAGGAGATATACCTAATGTAAATGACGAGTTAATGGGTGCAGCACACCAACATGGCACATGTATACATATGTAACAAACCTGCACATTGTGCACATGTACCCTAAAACTTAAAAGTGTAATAAAAAAAAGTTAAAGTTCTTATTTTAAAATTATTAAAGGCTGCAACTAATGTTATATACAACCCCCACACACACACAAAAAAGAAGTATGTTGCTTAATTTCCAAATATTTGGACATTTCCTAAATTTCTGTTACTGATTTTTAATTTGTGTCAGGAAATGCTTTTTTGGTTTGAGACAGTGATCTCGCCCTGTCACCCAGCCTGGAGTGCAGTGGCACAATCACGGCTCACTACAGTCTCCACCTCCAAGGCTCAAGCAATCTTCCCACCTCAGCTTCCTAAGTAGCTGGGACTACAGGAATGCACCACGATGCCCAGCGAATTTTTAAAATTGTTTTTGTAGAGCCAGGGTCTCCTTATGTTGCCCAGGCTGGTCTCAAACTCTTGGGCTCAAGCAATCCTCCTGCCTCAGCCTCCCAGGTAGCTGAGATTACAGGTGTGTGCCACTGTGCCTTGCCTAATACTTCTAAATTTATTGAACATATTGTTTATTCTGGTGAGTATTCCATGTTTTCTTGAAAAGAACATAATTTCTAATTGTTAATTAGGTCAAGTTGACTGACCGTGTTTTTTGGCGTGTTTCGTTTTTGTTTTCTTTTGAGACAAAGTCTTGATCTGTCACCCAGGCTGACATGCAGTGGCACGATCACAGCTCACTGCAGCCTCAACCTCCCAGGATCAAGCAATCCTCCCACCTCAGCCTCTCAAGTAGCTGGGACTACAGGCTTAAGCCACCATGCCCAGCTAATTTTTTCTATTCTTTGTAGAGATGGGGTTTTGTCATGTTGCCTAGGTTGGTCTTAAAACTCCTGGAATCAAGGGATCCACCCGCCTCATCTTCCCGAAGTCCTGAGATTACAGGCATAAGCCACCACACCCAGCCAACTGACAGGGTTTTAAAAGGCTTCTAAATATCCTTATTATTTTCTAACTACTTATTCCCTCAATTATTGCAAGGAGTATTGAATCCTGAACTATAATCATAGATTTATTTCTCCTTTTAATTCTGAATGTTTGATTTCATGTATTTTAGAGCTCCGCTGTTGGGAGCATATACATTTGTAACTGTTATCTTATGGTGATATTAACTCTTATCCATATGAAAAGTCCTTAATTTGCCTCTAGCAATATTTCTTTTTGACAATCTATTTTGTCTGATAATATACAATCAACTGCACATATTTTCTGTGGACAGTTTGCACAGTGTGTGTTTTTTAATATTTTTACTATCAACCTTCCTGTGACTTTGAATTTAAAGTATGTGTCTAACAGATACCAAAAGCAAGTTGGAACTTGCTTTTTATATTCAGTCTGACAATGTCTGCTTTTTGACTGTTTAGTTGCTTCTCATGTAACCTAAGTATTGTCATGACCAGGGTTAGGTCTGGCGTTTTGCTACTTGCTTTCTATTTGTCCCATCTCTATTCGTCCTCTGTTCTTCCTGCACTGCCTTTTGTGTTCAGCAAATTTTAGTATACCATTTTAGTTCCTCTAATCCTTAGGCTATTTATTGCCTGCTGTTTAACGTATCTAAATCTTATCTCATCTTTTAATTTATCATAATCTACTTCAAGTTAATATTGACTTAAATCCAGGAAAATATTTTAAGAACTTCATAGCAGTACAATTCCACTTGCCAGCCCTCTTCTTTGTGCTACAGTTTTATATATACATAGCTCATCTATACATGTTATAAAGGCCACAACAGTGTTTCTATTTTTCTTTAGTCATATTTGTTTAAATAAATTACAAGAAGACAGGGGAAAATATAACCCACATATTTTCCAAGTGCTTTCATTCCTTTCTTTGGATCCAGATTATTTCTGGAGTCATTTATCTTCACCCCGAAGGAATTCTGTTAGCATTCCATATAAGTGCAGGTCTGCTATCAACAAATTCAGTATGTTTATCTAGAAATGTTTTCATTTTGCCTTTACTTTGAAAGAACAGTTTCAGGGACTATAAAAGTATTGTTTGACCGAGATTTCTCCCTATGACTTTAAATATGTCACTCCAGTGTCTTTCAGTCTTTGCTGTTTATTAAGAGAATTAAGTCACTAAGTGTATTGTTCCCCTGTTTGTGATGTGTAATTTTCTCTTGCTTCCTTTCAGATTTTCTTTTTATCTTTGTCTTTCGGCAGTTTGACTATGATGTAACTAGGCATAGTTTTGTGTTTGTGTATGCTTACTCTACTGAAGGTTTGTTGAACTTCTTGGATCTGTTAATGTTTTTCACCAAACATGGGAAAGTTTTTAACAGTATTTCTTCAAATAATTTTTTCTACCTTTTTCTCTTCCTCTTCTCATCTTCTGGGATGCCTATTACATGTCTGCTAGAATGTCTGATATTGTCCCACAGGTGCCTGAGGCTCTGCTCATCTCCAATTGGACTTGACACCAAAAGCACAGGCAACAAAGGCAAAAATAGACAAATGAAGCTACATTAAACCTAAACACATCTGTGCACTGAAGAATACTTCCTTCAAGAAAAGCTGCAGGTTTAACGGCCGTGCAAGAATGCCATCTGTTTTTACCTGTAAAGAAAAAGTACCTGTTTTTACCAGCTACAGTAGCAGCTTTTCATCAACGAAAGATCTCCTGGTTGCCTACCTGGTCATTTTCTAATGCTTTTAAATGGTGTGTTTAATAATTTCATGCTGTTTTATTCTTGATTTCTGTGGAAAGGAATTACCTGACTTCCTCACCCTGCTATTATCCCAGGACATATTAGTAAGGTGGAGCCAAAAAGGATTTTCTGGCAAACTGGATGTGGATACAAAACAAAGACAGTAGTCAAAGATGATCCTGAGACTTTCCATTTGAGCAAGCAGAAGAATGGAGTTGTCAATGAAGACTATGAGAAGAACAGACAAGCAGAGGAAGGTCTGGAATTCAGTCTCTGACGTTACATTTGAGATGTCTATTAAACATTCAAGTAGATACTGTCATGGATGTTTCAGAGAATGACATCTTTATTGGCCGGGAGAATGAATTAGATAACCAATAAGGTTCCCTCAAAAGCTCAGTTTGGATGAATTCTACACCCAGAAATAAATGGTTCAGTAACACTTGTTATCAAAGTTCAGAGAAGCAAAAGCTCACTGAAGCAGGTGATGAACAAAGAAAAAGGACTTAAAAGATAAAACTGAGGTGGCCAGGCAAAAGATGCTATGCAATGGGACAAAGAAGGAAAAGTAGAATAGAAGTGTAGAAGAGAGGAGAAAGGAAAAAAAAAGACCATACTAATGAAAGCTTTCTCTAATGACAGAACTGGAATGTAAGATTGCACAGTAGCAGGTTTAAGCAAAATATGACAAAAACAAAGCCTCTAAATAAGTCTGCACAGTATATATACGTGACTCTACATAATTAATATCCAAAGAACAGATAGTAACTATACAAAGACTGGAACAGAAGTACTAGAAGAGGAGGTTTTTAGAAGCAAATAAGATAGCTTCAGGGTGTACTGAAGCTGAGACTAAGAATAGGACTTCCAAGCAGAGATGCCACTTAAGAAATAATGCAGTTCTTTAGCAAATTGGTTAATCAGATTATCAATTATAGTCACCAACATGTCTCTATGGGACTAAAGGAATAAAAAAAATTTTGTATCCATGATTTCACATAAGCTTCACCAACTCCTTGAAAACAACATACCAAAATCTGGGTTGTGGAGTTCAATACGGTTCAGATAAAATAAAGATTAAAATGTACTATAAAAGTGAGGGGGGAAATCTTGTCAGACTTGATAAGCCTAAAAAAAAATAGTAAGAGATATCACTATAAAGATAACATTTTAGCTGTGCTTTAGAGAATAATTTTCTTTGATGAGATGAAAATGGGGAAAGGAAGTGTAAGCTGGAAGGACCTGGAAAGCGAGAAATAAAGGTGCTATGGTAGATAGCAGCAGAACGATCAATGAGACAAGGATGGAAGGTGCTAATCAGCAAATTCTGATCTAGTGAAGAATACTAACTAGATTAGAATTCATGAGACCAGATCCTAATTCTCCTATTAAAAAAAAAAAAGTGCCACTTGTTCTTCATTATCTCATTTTTTTCATTTGTATTTACTCCCAAGGGTTTTGATAAAACAAAAATGCATGTAGAAGAGGTCTGAAAAGAAAATATACTAGGCAAATTCATGGCAAAATTAGTAATATACAAATCATAAATCCTTTAGCTATTGTACGTACTTTTAAGTTAACATTTTCCATGCTGCTTCTGCTAGCTTTTTATCCAGACTACAATTCTAACAATTAAGGGTTTATTAATGAGAATAATAATCACTGTACTCTACCTTTGCAGTCAGGAGTAGGGCTAAAAGAAGAGTTCCTATCACTAACAAAAATATGATGAAAATGCTAATTATTTTATCTAACATCTTCTCCAGCCAGATGATCATCTGCACAAAAATGAAAAAGAGAATTACTTATCTTTAAAGTAGAACTTTAAAAATACATATACTCAATTGTCATAAAGACAAAACAGGATCTTCAGCATGGCAAAGCAAATTATGGCATAATAATTAAAGCAATAAAAGCTTTAAGCAACTTTAAAAACGTCACAGTACTCATTACTGCTGTTGTTATATAGTTTACTACTGTCATAGCTAAGAAAAAGGCAGTCGATTTCAACATAACCTATATCTATGTTCAAATTCTCAAACTGTAGGACATCTATGTTTCAAATTGTAATTTATAACCTGGTAAGTACTCTAAACAAAATATTGACAATCCCTTAGCTGACCTAAAATCTTATGAAGCTATATCATCAGTTTAACAAATACACACGACTTTAGCAAAAGTATGTCTCTTATAATACAGGCATGGACTAAAAAATACAGATAAAACTGGAGCAAATTAAAAGAGGAGTTGTATTCAAAATATTTTTTCCATTTGATATCATTAGAATTACAAAAGCAGTAATAAAAAAATCTAATGTTAAGGCAATGATAGATAACAAAGATAACAGTTGCTCAAGGAGCAAGGTGTTGGGAGGTGAATGCACAATCAAGGAGGGGCACAAAACAGGCTTCTGGTTAATTTGTTTTATTAAGGGGGAAGTCGTTGGTAGATAGTCTTTACATCTTTTTATGTTTGAAATATTTCATAATACATAATAAAATGCTTTTTAAAATCTGATATTCTACTTGAAGTTTCTATTCTTCTGAAAACATAAGCTTTATGACATGACTATAATTGATATAATCAATGTAGTAGCTGTTTCTTAACCAATAATTAAAACTGTGATTTCCCTAAATGCTATCTGACATTGTCTTGCTATAACTTCCCTCATCTTTCACAACCACAAATAATCCTACATTTTAAACAACTTGTGTTTTCAGAATATATATGTGATTGCTAGAATTCCTTTCATGCAAAGCTACCATCTAACATTTCAAAACTACATTTAACTAGATTAATAACTGCTGAAACACCACAATGCACTGCTCAACCCCAAGGTGAGCAACAGCATTGCTAAATAAGTTATTCTTAATGTAGATCTGATTTATGCTGTCCAGTGAATTAAACATCCAAAAGCAAAGAATGTTGGTTAAAAAAACAACATGACTTCTGCAGCATTTACTTTCACTTGACGTTTATAAGCTTGTGCCCCCCTTATCTGTTTTTCATCAGGGACAGTCACTAAGAGATCAATGCTAAAGTGAACTCAAAGATAAAAAGTTAATCTTTAATCTTGACAATTACAGCTTCAAGCATAAGAGTTAATTTTCAGTGCATGCTACCAAAGCATCAAAGACAATGCAGAGACTTAAAAAAAGGAATAACAGGTTTCTAAGATATGGAAGGTCAGATGTCATATTCTGAAGTTAAATTCTAAAATCAATGAAACTGAAAACTTTCACAATCAGAAACCAATTGAAAACTAGTTATCAAGGCAGCTTCCTGAAGAAAGAGCTAGGTTTGCATCACTCCTCTTTGTATCTCCAAAATCTAAGTGCTTAGCATGTGGTAAGCATTCAATTACTATGTGTTTGAATAAACAAGCATAAATAAAATAATTTCAGAATTAAGACTATATTTGTATCCACAAATTACAATTTCTGAAAATAATGTAGAGCCTCTATTTTTTTTTCAGAAAAGTCATATCCTGAAATGTATTTTTAAATGTAAATGATATTCTACTTAGAAATATGTTTGAGTATTTTTAACATATAAAACATAGAATATTCAAAAACATATTAGGTACATTGACATTACAATATCCAATTTTTTAGTTTTAAGTTAGGGTAAAATTTTCTATCACAAGCGATAAAGGTTGAAAAAAATTCAGAGTCACCTAAATAAAAACATATATCCAAGGGATGACAGTGAGGGTTGGACGTTTCACTGAAATTTAAAATAAACAAAATTATTTAAGATGCTCAAAAAAGAAGTTAAGAAGTTGTTGTTTTCGTCACATGTGGCCAGTTAAGTTAGCTGAGAACAGGACAAGAGGGGAGACAATAAGAGAGAAGAAAGAGTGGGAAAGAGAAACAGAGACTAAGACTTATTCAAGAATAAAAGGAACAGAGAAGGTCAAGCGAAAAAAAATGGGGGTGGGGGGAGTTGATACATAAAACTAAGGACCAAAAGAGGAAAGAAAGCAAAGAGGATAAAAAACTTAGATGGAGGAAAAGATGAACCAACTCCCTGAAAGACTGAATAGAAAAAGACTTACAAAGAAACAGCAACTCGGAGAGATAGGAAAAGAAACATAAAGAGAGGAAGCAACAGAGAAGGGGACCAAAGGCCAGAGGTGCTATCTCACAAGGCTGATCCTGTCCCACGTTCTGCTTTGGGCAAAGGAAACCAATCCACCTGCCCTCGCATGGAAATTACTAAGTCTCTAAATGTCCCCAATCTTTCCATGCTGAAAGACTGAGAAGTTACTTTAATTTTTAAAGTTTATTTTTCAAAAAGAGAAGTAATTTTAAAATGACATTCCGAATGTTTCAAATGTGAATGAAGGGCATGCATTTTTTAAATTTAGAGATGTCAGTAAATTTATAGTTACCAAAAGATACTCTAAAACTTCTACACTAACTGGCCTTATTTATCAAGCTATTAAGAAAGTATTCCACTACTGAGTTTTTCTTCTCTTTCATTATTCTGGGCCTATAGATTTTTCATTTTGCTTTGTTTTTAAACAAAATTCCACTTGAGTTTTAGTGCAAATAATCAATACTAAGAAATAAAACAAGGCCAGGTGCAGTGGCTCAGGCCTATAATCCTAACACTTTAGGAGGCTGAGGCAGGCTGAGCTAAGGAGTTCAAGACCAGCCTGGGCAATATAACAAAACCCCAACTCTACTAAAAATACAAAAACAAAACAAAACAAAACAAAAAAACCACCAGGCATGGTGGTGCACACCTGTGGTCCCATCTACTAAGGAGGCTGAGATGGGAGGATTGCTTGAGCCTGGGAGGTGGAGGTTGTAGTGAGTCAAGATCACATCACTGCACTCCAGCCTGGGCGACAGAGCGAGACTCCATCTCAAAAAAAAAAAAAAACAAAAAAACAAAAAAACAAAAAACAAAAAACAAAAAAAACAAAAAAAAAAACTCTTGAGAAATGGGTTACATTTCAATTAACCCATGTGTGCTCTCTCACCCTCTCTTCTCTTGAATTGGTTTCCTAATTCACTCCACTTGAAATTTCTACATACCAACATTACCCAATGCTGCAATTTTCTGACTTTGAGATGTAATGTAATAAAATAGTTCTCAACTAATGTATGTCCTTTCTTGGAATGTACCCACTCAAAATCTCAAGCAGTTACTCTGTCTTTACACCAATGCTTTACTATGTTATATGGAATCATCAAAGGAAAGAAAAAAGGTACTTGATCTTAGAGATCTTTTAAAATTAACTCAATGATTCAGTTATGAATTAGGCTCATAAATTAGGTAATCTAGCTCATTTAGTCCACCGAAGGTTAAATCAAATTTAATCCAGTGAATTTAGTTCTCCTTTCCCCCAACTCTTGAGGGCAATTTCATTTCAATATAACACAAATTGAAGAAAAGTACAAAACCATCTACTTTGATCGCTTGAGCCCGAGTTCACAGTTGCAGTGAGCTTTCATTGTGCCACTGCGCTCCAGGTTGAGCAACAGAGCAAGACCCTGTCTCTAAAAAACAATTAAAACAAATAAAAATTTTTTAGAAACCACCTTCTTTGGTCAAAATTTTAAAACGTGACTTATATTTGCACATCATTTGCCAAGGATTGAACTCACCCATACTAGTTTTACAGGGAATGGAGATATATACAAACATGTGAGAGTGTGGGAGTGTTTATTTTACACAATGCTTCTTTTCAACTCAAGTTTTTAAAACTTTAGGCATTGTCAAGTCTCCCCTCTCCTCTATTTCAACAGAAAAAAATGAAATCCTTACCCATCCAAAAGTCTCATTTTGATCTATTTTCAAGAAGTACTACATCTTAAGGCCTGATGTAATATTTCCACAAAAGACATATATATATATAGTTTTATTATGTTTAAACACAACATATATAAATGATGTCATCTCTTGCTATCTGTCCTAGAGATTCATTGAAATTATTTTTTTTTTAAGAAACAGGGTCTTGCTGTCACCCAGGCTGGAGTGCAATGGTGCAATTATTGTTCACTACAACCTTGAATTCCTGAGCTCAAACAATCTTTCTGCCTCAGCCTCCTGGATAGTTAGGACTACAAGTGTCTGCCACAAGGCCTGGCTATTTAATTCATTAAAATTAATTTAAACATTACAATATGTGGACTATACGTCGAGGTACAACATTCCTAATATATCTGGATTAGCCTTTATTGAAGTTATTAAAAGTGTGCCTATTATAATGCCATGCCAATCGTGTGAAGCATTTACCATAGACATAACCTGATACCTTGGAGAAAACACAAAATTCGATGTCACAGGTCATGACTACAATCTGTTTTAAGTTAAAAATAAATTTTGAAATACTATTTAAAAAAAGACAATATATAAAATTATCTGCCAAGGAAACCATACAAATATTTCACAGATTTGTCTTTTTAAAACATTCCTCTGTCTTTTATAGAAAAAGTATCAAACAGAGAGTTCTGTCTTGCCCTTACAATAACTATTGCCTAATGTGTTTTCACATATCAAAGGAGACTAGAATATCAGGCTGAGCCACATTTACAGAACTGAAAAGGAATGAAAATCATGTACAGGGGACAAAAGGACTATGAGACAGAACTTCTTACAAACACTTGAGCAAGGAGATACCATCCATATCCTAGACAGCCTTTGCTGAGTTTTTACCAAATTATACTGTGATAGTATTCGTGCTTCACGACCTTCCATAGCTTATAATTAAAACTTTGAAAACAAAAACTTAGTTTGACACATGGACAGAAACATAGAGTGAAAAAGGCGATGCAGGGGCATTACAGAATTAAATAGTAAAAACCAACATCTGGGTGTTCATTTACCTTCTTATTTAGCCAGTGCCAGAGCTTGAGGATAGGGGGTAAGGTGAGAAAGAGAAGATAAGAACAGTGGAGTATCATTAGAGAATGCAACCACAGTATGAAAAGAAAAGGAAAGCATGAGAAGGAAACCGTCCCAGACAAAGGAAAAACTAGGGACGGAAAAACTGTAACACATCAAAGTTTTGAAACCAAGAGAATGTAGTATTCCTTTAAGATACATGATGATTAAAATGATGATAACCACATCTTTGTTGGGAATCCAACAATTAAAAATACATAAAATAACCTGCATGCTCGTAGGCTTAGTGTCTCCATGCCTTTGCACTGCTCCATCTGCTTGCCCTTCCGGCCATGTCTACCTAAGAAACTCCCGCCTGTGCTTCAAAACTTGCTCCAGTATCACTTCCTCTGCTAACCTTCCCTTTCTCATGACCCTATGAACAGTGAGTCATTTCTTGCTCAGTGCTGCCACTGTATCCCATACACACTTTTCCTACACAAATTCCTAATACTTACATAGAGCTTACTGTGTACCAGGCAATGATCTAGGGATTTTACATATATTACCTCATTTAACCCTTACCACCATTCTACAAGGTAGGTGCTATTGTATTGTACCTATTTTACTGGTATGGAAACCAAGGCACAGAAAGGTTAGGAAACTTTATGGATTCACAGTCCATGCTCTTTAACCACTAAGGCTCTAAATCTAACCACCATCTCTGAATTTTTATCAACTGCTGTCTTTCCCCAATAAACAAGGCTTCTGTATCTGGTTTTCCATGATTCATCTGATTTTCCGTAGGACTTAATACAGTATCTGACATGTGGTAATTACTCCAAAAATATTCACTAAACTGAGTCACTACCTAGCTACATAATTTTAGGCAAGTCGCTTAACCTCTCTGGATTTCAATTTGGTCCTAATATAATGAGGGAATAGAATCAGAAAATCCATTTCTCCCATTTTTATGAGGAAAAAATACTTACACAAGCCTTGTTTAAAGTAAACCCATCTTATCCTTGTGTAAACCATAATTTTAAACATTAAACTTTCATCATAGAATTAGATATTAAACATGTTATCAACAGTTACAATATAAACACCATGGAATGGAAAAGTTCAAACCATGAAATATAGTAACTCCATTAAGACAGCCCAAGTCCTTAAAACACAATACCTTGCTATCAACTTTTAACAAGAATTTTCCAAGCCCGACAATGGGCCAAGGCGCGAGAGCTCCCTGCCGCTCCTTCAGGAAGCTTTCTATAACACCCCACCACACACGGTAGCGTTTCTCCAGGAAGTCCACAACTCCAAAGTGAATGACAAGCTTTTTGAGTATCCAGACTAAAAAAAGACAAAAAATACATATATAAACAAAATATAGATTAACAAGTTGTAACATGAAAAGGTACCTTAATTTCACACGACCTTTCTAAAACAGCAAAGCTAGTATTAAAAAGAAGATCAATGTTAAAAAGCAGGGTGGGACTCAAAGTACTCCACACAGATGGAGTTGGACCAAGTAACTTTTCAAACCATCCCCACCTGCCTATATATCATCCTCTTCGCGAAGTCTGAATCCTTGTAGAGTCAGAGATTATTTTACAGCCCATAAAAACAAAAGATACTCTCATCGTGAAGATTTCAGTGACTACAATTCTGGCCCCTTGCATATTCCCCCTTCCTGGGTAAATTATACAAACCCCTGACATTTCCTCATCTCCTTCGCTTTTATAGCTGTTCTTGTCAAATGTTCTTGTTTTCCTTAGTTGCTCGTTATTTAGTGACCAGAAAAGTATAAGGTATTCCATACGCATCATGATTTTGTAACACTGCAGAGTAATGTTGTTCCTATTTCCCCATTTGATGCTGCTCTCAACATCTGAACAGATGCCAGGGTTCAGTAGAGAAGCAAGCTGAGTACTAGCAGGGCTGCTACAAAGTGGGGACCACTCTCAAACCACACTGTCTCCTCCTGGAGTTGGGCAGTGAAGTGGCTCTTCAAGCAGAGGTTAAGCTTCCTGTTAGAAGCCAATTAAGAAGGTGGTAGGGCCAGAAAGAAGTGTTACTCAACTGTGAGGCTTGCCTTCAAGTTTGGACCCTGTATCTCCATCAGTATATAATTTCCCTAACTCTAGAGATTTGTGTTCTTAGCTCTGGCCTTACAACCTAAAGGTTCATAATTTGCTGTTTTGAACCATGAGCTCAGTGTTACACACAAGTTCAACAATTCCTTTATTACCATTTTTAAATCCCTACAAAAGCCCTAGAAGAACTCCTATAGTTTCAGTAAGTCCAGGGTAGTTACAAGCTGTAGAAAAGCTTTTAGGGGCCACCTTATTCACAGCCTGCTCTCCCAAGATCATGTCAAATTTCTATGATGACTAGAAGGTTAAGCTATGACTAAGAGAAATGAAATTCCTGCTAACAAACTTTAAGGAAAAGAGAGTTGCAACAGCATTTGACACACAGTTTGCCAGCATAATAAAATCATCTGGAAAAAAACAAAAAAGTATGGAACAGGGCCGGGTGCAGTGGCTCATGCCTGTAATCCCAGCACTTTGGGAGGCCGAGGCGGGCGGATCACGAGGTCAGGAGATAGAGACCATCCTGGCTAACACGGTGAAACCCCGTCTCTACTAAAAATACAAAAAATTAGCTGGGCGTTGTGGCGGGCGCCTGTAGTCCCAGCTACTCAGGAGGCTGAGGCAGGAGAAGGTGTGAACCCAGGAGGTGGAGCTTGCAATGAGCCGAGATCCCACCACTGCACTCCAGCCTGGGCAATATAGAGTGAGACTCCGTCTCAAAAAAAAAAAAAGTGCGGAACAATCTAGAAGAGCAATTTAAACTGTTCCACTCAGTTTAACAGGAAGCATGGCCATGGTATCTGCTCTGTGACTTGCTTAATTAAAGCTGTATCTTGTTCCAACTGCCTAACAGAAGTTGTTTGAGGACACAAGAACCACATATAGGCCGGGCACCGTGGCTCACACCTGTAGTCCCAGCACTTTGGGAAGCCAAGGTGTGAGGATTGCTTGAGTCCAGGAGTTTGAGACCAGCCTGGGCAACATGGCAAACTACAAAAAATGCAAAACAATAGCCAGTGGACGCACCTGTAGCCTCAGCTATCTGGGGGGCTGAGGCAGGAGGATCACTTGAGCCTGAGAGATCGAGGCTGTGGTGACTGGGTGACAAAGTGAGACCCTGTCTCCAAAAAAAAACAACAGATACAAACTTCAACCATTTATATTGCAAGCTCCCTGAGGACAGGCACTACCATACCGTGCTCTGGTCATAATAAATGTTAAAAAATAATGCCTATTTAATTAACTATCCAATTTAGTGAGGAAAAATAAAAATAAGTGATGAAAACTAATGATCTAGAAGGTAAATGGGTTAATAAGTTTAGACTTTTAGACTACGGTGGAGAGCAGCTTCCAAAAATCAGATTACGTTTTAATCAATAGTGAAAAACCTTGACATAGGAAATGAGGAGTAATCAAATGTAGGAGGTACCCAGATGGCAAAATCCACAGCAGCCACTAAGGACTTAATAAATTTGGCACAAAATATGGCTGCCATAAGAAGAGAGCACAAATAATCAGGAAAATATTAGGTAAATGATGTTTCTACAATGCACCTGTCAGAGAAAACTCTTCCTTACTCTTTCTAGTCTTAGAAGAAAGACAGTTTTAGAGAGAATGAAAACAATAGAAGTGGACCTTAAATTGCCACAGCATTAAGATACAAAGACCTGATTTAATGGATTATGGAAAACTATGATTCCATTTTGATGTAATACATATAATATAGATATACACGTAATTTAATTTTTCTGCCAAACAAATCACAAGACTTTGCATACATGTATTTCTCAAAGCCTACATTTCCTTTGAATTAAAAAGGCAAGGTAAAATGTGCTTCCCTAAGAGTAGCTCTCAAAAATCATTCAATCTCAGCTAGGCACAGTGGCTCACTCCTGTAACGCCAGCACTTTGGGAGGCAGAGGTGAGCAGATGACTTAAGGTAAGGATTCGAGACCAGCCTGGCCAACATGGTGAAACTCTGTCTCTAGCAAAAATACAAAAAATTAGCCGGGGTGGTGGCACATGCCTGTAGTCCCAGCAACTCAGGAGGCTGAGGTGGGAGAATCACTTGAACCCAGGAGGCGAAGGCTGCAGTGAGCCGAGATCGCGCCACTGCAATCCAGCCTGGGTGACAGAGCGAGACTCCATCTCAAAAAAAAAAAAACATTCGATCTTCAAATTCCAAAACACAGATGATTGTTATCATTCTCCTCCACAGAATCATGGATGGCTAAACAGTCAAATCTCTACATGGAGCTATTAATCTCAAATACTACATGAAATTGTAAGAAGCTAAACCCATTTTTTAAGCTCAAAAGTGAAATACTGGCCAGGCGCAGTGGCTCACGCCTATAATCCCAGCACTTTGGGAGGCCAAGATGGGCAGATCACGAGGTGAGGAGATCAAGACTATCCTGGCTAACATGGTGAAACCCTGTCTCTACTAAAAATAAAAAAAAAATTAGCCGGGCGTGGTGGTGGGCACCTATAGTTCCAGCTACTCGGGAGGCTGAGGCAGGAGAATGGCGTGAACCTGGAAGGCAGAGCTTGCAGTGAGCGGAGATGGTGCCACTGCACTTCCAGCCTGGGCAAGACTCCGTCTCAAAAAAAAAAAAAAGTGAAATATTAAAGATGTATCAAAGTAATAAATTAACAAAATGGTGTTTGTTTACTATTTAAGTGCAAACATAAGATTGTTTTACTTTGCAAGACGGTAAATATATCTCAAATA
Organism: Symphalangus syndactylus; assembly: GCF_028878055.3. Classification (NCBI taxonomy): domain Eukaryota; kingdom Metazoa; phylum Chordata; class Mammalia; order Primates; family Hylobatidae; genus Symphalangus; species Symphalangus syndactylus. Next base: position 35,902,201 of record NC_072425.2, on the reverse strand, counting down.
TTAAAATCCAAAAGTAAAAAAAGAAGAAAAAAATCTTCAAAGACAAGAGGAGATCGTACTTAACCAGATAACTACCTGCAATCGGCACCGGCAGCAACTGCACAATCCACAGGTTCAACCAGATCTGCACGACGACAATGGCCCAAACCAGAGACACAAAGTAGATGTCACTAGTTTTCTTCTTTCTAAGAAACGTTCCTATTTCAGGCCTTCGTCTGCCCAGAGTAGGTGAAGGGGAGGTGGGTGAAGGGGAGGAGGGTGAAGGGGAGGTGGACAACGTTGGAGCGGATTCTCCCCTGTCCACTGCTTCTGAAAAGGGAAAGAAAAACACCACACACCGTATTAGTCCACATGAGGAAACGGGAATACAGAGCCACTCATTAGGCTAGCCTGTTTCAGGCCTTCAAAATGTGCTGATATGGTATGATTACATCGGGTTAAAAAAGACAAAAATATTTGGACCTATGTTTGCATATGCACTGAAAAACGTGGAGAATCATAATGCCAACAGAGCTTGAATCTAGTAAGACTAAGTTAGTTGGTGATAGAATTGGAAGTCATTAAAACAAAATACATGATAAAGTAGCTGAGAATTATAATTATCCCATAAAACTTATTCAAACTATTTAAAGAAACAAATGCTAACATATACTAGAATTTCTATATTTAAAAATCCCTCTTCTTTTAATAGAACTTTAGATTAGGTGTATTTATATACATTTCTGACACAAGAAGACTTTTCAGTGTTATTTCACGTAAAATGGAACCAACCAATCTTACAAGAACCCAGGGCTTTCAAACAGAAGATATAAAACATGAATGAGATACAAAAACAATGACAGATTTCTCGGGTGAGGATTTTCAAATAAAGGAAACCATACCGGATTATTTCACATAAGACACTGTTTTCTAACAATGCAACCACCATGTTACATTTTACTATAGGGTGCTATTATTTCTATTTCCTAGTTTTAATAAGATACACCATACACATCAGAAATTATATAACAAAGTAGTATACTATAATAATGAAAATTATTAAGATCCTAAAACTTGCATTTTGCCTTCCATTAGAAAAAAATGTTAATTACAAAAGTATGTCATGTTGAACATGTGGATTGTTAATTACAAAAGTATCATACGTCAGAAAGTCTAGAAAAAAGGGAAAAGAAATAAGAACTCCCATAATCCCAACCTCACATTTTCCCCCTGGTCTTTTATATAGTTGTAGCATGTTCTACTTATCCTTTCTCATTCTTTCTCTTCAGTTGAAAGTCACCTCCACCAGAGCTAAGACCTTGTCTGTTTTGTTCTCCCTCCACTGAATTCCTGGCACATACAATAGTATCTCATACATAGGAGGTGCTCACTAAATAAGTGAATGAATGACTTCCCTGTTGTTTCATAATTTTCATAAGCAACCACACAGTAGCCCACTAAGTGCTGTATCATAATTTCCTTAGTGTTTTTAATGTTAAATGTTCAGCTATGAGTAAATTTTTACTACTGAGATCACTTACACCCTGGTAAGTCAGCTCACCTCACTAGGACCAACATTCTACCCTTGAAAGTGCAGGGCTAAAGCCCAAGCTAGTTAACAGATGCTTTTGTTTGACTTTGCTCTGAGTTATCTTTCTAATTTGGAAACTTCATGTTGGTGGGTGTGACAGATATTTGGAAGAATGAGTCCAAAACCAAAACATCATTTCCTCTCCACTTTGGAAACATAATTCCATGTGCAAGAAAAATAAGTGTTCTACTACACCAAATTCCTTTATCTTAGCTGACATTCTAAAGTCAGTTCTTCAAGGAGAATTCATTCTAAATATTCCCTAACTCCAAATATCTCTGGCACTAATGGACCTCTCAGCACAGACTAAGGTAGCCTTTTACATTCCGGAACTCTTCAAGAGTACAGCATGACTCTACAGCTGGTATATCTACCAGCTGGATTCCTCAGGAGCCTGCAATTCCCAAAGCCAGGCCACACAGGACAATGAGTCCAAAACAACCAGAAGGGTCTGTTTTTGGGGTCAATATATTAACACATGAAGCATGCAAACTTTCAGAGAAAGAATGACAGAGAAATGGATGACTGCAAGATGGAAAATAAAAGTCTTCCCCAAAACAACAGTTGAGAAAAGGGAACAAAAGAAAGAAAAAACAACAGAAAGAGACAGGGCAAAATAAAATCATGGAGGAGAACTGACAGTTGTAGAAGAAAGAAATGGAAAATAAGAAATCAAGATAAGATATGCGTAAAGTGGAGGGAAATGTGGGAAAGGTAAATGGAGACTGAGAAAAGGAAAATAAGAAAAACAAAAGCAATGAAGAACAGAAGAAAAATAAGAAAAGCCTTTTTTTAAAAAAAAAAAGAACAAAGAACCAAGGTAAGAAACTCAAGAAGGTAAATAATTAAATGTATTTAAAAAGTGACGTATGAGAACAAAGATGAGAGGGAAAAGGGCATAAAAATAGGAACCAAAGAGAACAAATGAAGGATCAGCAGGAGTAAGTAGCATTTTGTGATGCTAGTATCCTGAATTTTACTTTCTATGTACATTTCATTTTCCAGAATAACCTTGAATGTCACCAGAACATCAGTCACCTGAAGGCTGAGTGGAGGGCTGGTCTTCACTGCTTGATTCATACCCTGTGATAGAGATGGCCAAGTTTGCCAGAGTAGAAGCTGCCATGGAGATAACCTGCCCTGGTAACTCTGCCCCTGTAAAAGAAGCATCCATTTTCAAAACTCTTTAAAGTAGGAAATAAGGGCTGCAAATTTAAACACAGTCCAAAGTTTTCAACAACAACAAAATAAAATGGTTACTACTGACCCACTGAATAAGTGGTTCTTCACCAAGGAAGAACCATTAAGAATGGACATGAAAGTGTGCTAAAAAAGCAAATCCCTTGACTCTCTGTACACCTTCCACCTTTGGGAACTTCATGCTGGTAGATGTGGCAGACGCTACACATGTAAATTTGGAGTCCTACACTTACATTTGTTAACAAGTTAATTTTAATGCATACTTCTATTGAAAAACACTACCACGTCAAGTCTGTGAGCTCCCTGATCTGACGGTCTTAGGCTATGTTGTATGACTAGGTCTCACCTTAGTACGAGATAATCCACATTTGGTGGTCATAACAACAACATTCCACAAATGAGTATGCGAATATATGGGTATTATGCAAAACCATATAGATTTATAAATTGCATAACTCAGTACAGGCAAAATCCACCACTTGAAAATCTAAAGGAACATCATGACGTTGTTTCATGTTATATATTTCCATGTTAAATTCCTAATAGGTAGTACCAAGCTCAATCATTTGCACTAAATTCAAGTAAAACATTCACTGGCAAAGGAGGTCTGTCAACCTTTAACCTTCTACAGCAGACAAAGAATAGCTCACACAACATCATGTTCTAGCACACTTTCTTGCACATTAGACTGGAGAGCTAAAAAAAATTATATTTCTTGGATTCCCCTGCAGCTGAGGTCTCACATGTGACACAGTTTCTATCAAGCAGGTACACCTGTGCAAGACTTGAGAGCCTGAAGTGGCACACTGTAATTTGGAAGCCAGAGCTCTTGTATCAAACACAGTCGGTCAGGAAGGCATATGGTTTTTCCGCAGCAACTTAGCAGAAGTTCTGATGTCTGATCTCTAACTTCACGGCGAGCAGCAGCAGCCATGGCCGTCTGCCCAAACAGTCCTTCAGTGTCACTGAGCATTTCTACTGATTGCACTGCTTCCACCTGTGTCAGATTCCAAGATTAATTGTCTGGTCTTTCCAGAAGTTCCATGTGCAAAAATTGTAAATGCTAACCAATACCTCCTACTATTTATTTAAACTACCTGGGGTAGATTCTATTGTTCACAACTAAGAACACTAGCAATTCCTAGTCACCAAATCATACACCCACACTCATACAACTGAGACATTACTTTTGGTAGGCCAAGACTCGGTATGGCACTGCCACCCCGGTGAAAAGAGCCATGATCCTTCAGAAAGCTGATGAATTTCAGCTCCAAGTTAACTCCACATACCCAAATATCTAAGGCTAGCCCTCTCCCAGAAAGCAGCAAGCCAGAGCCTGAGGTGGATCTTTGGTAGATTCAGACATCAGGATAAGAGTACTCACCTTGCTCAGTCATACCCTGTCCCTCCTCTAATAAATGCCCCTGTGACCTGAAAGAGTTCATTTTTAGATATGGTATCATATCTCTCAATATGAGGGAAATTCAAATTCACGGTCTGAGAGGAAAGCGTAAGTTAGATTTCTGGATTAGGACCTTACTCTCCTGGCCTGTGTATCCAAGGTCCTCCTGAAATGCCAATAAGACAGCAAGAGCTGACAGAGAAAAACAGTGTCTTTCATTTCTTACATGTACTGTGTGCTGGGGATAAAGACACAGACCCTGCCCCCAGGCAGTCTAGTAAAAGGTATGAATTAAATAACCTCACAAATAAACATGTGTGTACAAATTATGGTTGCTATAAAAAAAATCCCGGGTATCTTGTGACATCCTAACAACATCTTGGGCAGAAGGAAAGCTGTGAGAAGAACTCAGCGTATTAAAGACAGTGAAAGAAGGTCAGTGTGTCTGGAACACAGACAGCTAGTAAAAAACTGGTATTAAATAAACAAGGCTGGAGAGGTAAGCCAGATGATGCAGATCACAGAACACCACATGAAGGACTTTAGTCTTTATTCTAAGAGAAAGAAGAAAGCACTGAAGAGTTTCAAACAGGATAGTAGTCTTTTTCTCACTGAAATTTTATTGAGATAAAAGTATACTCATATGCAGTTGCAAGAAATAATCCCAGTGTACCACCATTTGTCCAGTTTCCCCTGACAGAAGATACAGAACAGCATCATCACTATAAGGATCTCTCATGTTGACCTTTTATAACCACACTCAACTGCCTCTCACCCCTCTCACCACCCTGTAAATAAATAATCCATTTGAGATATAAGACGATTCTTGCTTATCTGGAGAAAAAGAGACTAGAGGGGACCTATAATGGGTACAGGGAGGTAAGTTATTGCAGTACTACAGGCAAGACATGATGCCAGCGTGGTCTACAGCCACAACAGGGGAAACAGGGAAAAGCGGCTGTGTTAAAGAGACGTAGAAGAGTCAAAGCGGACCACACTTGGTGAGGAAGCAATGAAGGGAATCAAAGAGATGAAGGTATCCTGGTTTCCAGACTATGGTTAGGTAGAGAAAATGTAGCAGAGCTGGATGAAGATTCTTGGCATATTAGAGTTATTTTTAGACTTTCAGATAGAAGTTCCACAAACAGGCTGGGTACAGTGGCTCATGCCTGTAATCCCAGCACTCTGGGAGACCAAGGCAGACGGAGGTCAGGAGTTCGAGACCAGCGTGGCCAACATGCCGAAACCCCATCTCTACTAAAAATACAAAAATTAGCTGGGGATGCTGGCGCACGCCTGAAATCCCAGCTACTGAAGAGGCTGAGGCAGGAGAATCGCTTGAACCCGGGAGGCAGAGGTTGCAGTGAGCCGAGATCGCATCATTGAGCTGAGATCACGCCAATGAGCCAAGATCACACCACTGCACTCTGCCTGGGTGACAGAGTGAGACTTTGTCTCAAAAACAAAAAAAGTTCCACAAACAAACTGACCTACACCAGAGATGGGGCAAGACTTAGCTTTGCAGCAGTATACCCAGGAGGGATCTCTTAGACCCCACTCAAAAGCAAAGTTTGGGAACACCTAATGGCCTGGGACAGTACAGTAGAAAAAGGAAAAACAAAAACAAAGACCTTCAGGTTAAAACTTTTAAAAATTAAGAATTCTCTCTTACATAAGATTCCAGACTAGTCAAGGGTCTTGAATTACTAAACTGGCCTCTTCAAAAGTAATTTAATTAAGTGGTTACTCACCTTGAGACACTGTAAGAAAAGTAAGTCCCTTGATGGTTTTTGCAAAATAACAAGATCATTGGATAGCTCTTCAAATAATGGACTTTCAGTTCAGCTGCATTTTATCTTACATTTCTAAATGCCCACAAAGCTTTCATTCACCAAATAGGCGACTAGGCTATATGCTGATATAAGAGACTAAGCCCCTGGTCTCAAATTCAGTCTGATACTTAAGAGCTAAGGTAAAGTAAGTGTAAACTGTTAGGGAGCAGTGTGGAAATCAAATCCATACGAGGAGGTCTGGGAAGGGTTTCCAAAGGAGCTATCTGACAAGAATATTAAAAGATGCCATCCTTTAAATCCATTTTAACAAAAGTGAGCTAGATAAAGAAGACAGAACAGTTCTATCTTGGAGAGGAAGCTTCTGAGAGACTGGTGTCTTAAGAGGGCAGGGGTAGAAACGTGTTTCAGGAAGACAAAAAAGCAAATATGAAGACACAAAGGCAAGAAAAAGCAGAGGTGTCCTCTTCAAAGAACTCTCGGAAGTTCAATAAGGCCGGAAGATAGTGTGAATGAGAAGAGCAGAGTGGCATAGGCAGAGGGAGGCTAGGACCACGGCATAGAAGGTCTCACATTTACTATGAGGAAGCAGCACAATTCAGTGGCTGGAAGCACAGGTGAGGAAAGAAGACTCCCCAGGTTCAAATCCCAGGTCCATTCTTACTACTTAGATGGCTATAGGCAAGTTAGTTAACGTCAAGATGTCCCAGTCTCCTCATGTGTAAAAATAAGGCTTACATAAATTCGTATCTCATGTGAGAATGAAGTGAAATAATATATTAAAATGCTGGTTGGGTGCAGTGGCTCACACCTGTAATCCCAGCACTTTGGGAGGCTAAGGCAGGTAGACCACCTGAGGCCAGGAGTTGCCTGGCCAACATGGTGAAACCCCATCTCTATTAAAAATACAAGAAAATTAGCCAGGTGTGGTGGCGCGTGCCTGTAATCTCAGCTACTTGGGGGGCTGAGGCAGGAGAATCACTTGAACCCGGGAGGCGGAGGCTTCAGTGAGCCAAGATGGCACCACTGCACTAACCTGGGTGACAAAGCGAGACTCCATCTCGAAAAATAAATAAAGTTTAGAACAATGCTGGGTATGTAGGAAGTACTCAGTAAATGTTAGCTATCATCATCCTCAATATCAATCTATTGGCTTTGACAGTATAAACTAGAAGCAGAAGCCACTAACACTTCTGTAGTATTTCTTTGTACCTCTCCTCCCCTTTCTACTTTATAGTATAGCCATCTATCTTCCCTTAGTAGACATTTTTAGATCTCCCCACAGAGCTAAGCAAAATATCTTGCATCTATAGAGGAGGCACTGAAAGATTCAAGAAAAAGCTAAACCGAATCAATTAAATCTTCAAAACTGTGGCTTAAGGAATAACTCTCCAACTTGCTAATGGCACTAAAATATGCAGTAAATATGCAATAAAGTTTAGCTACATCAATAGAAACTGCAATATTTTTCTAGTTAATACACAAATGACTCAGCACATTTTTCGAGCACCTCAAACTTCACAAAAGCATGAAAGGAGTAGCACACAGAGAAAATAAAGTATTTGAAAATTATGAATATAAGATCTGGCAAACTGCTTTTATCCAACAGATCTGTATTTTAATGACTTCTGTCTTAGTAATACCCTTCAGCACTTCAAAAACCACAAGGAATTGGCCTGGAATCAGAGTCCAAAAAAAAACCAAAAAACAACAGTCCAGGCAGGGAGATGATAAACTGAACAGAACAATGCCAGGACTGAGAATCTTGGCCAAGTTGTGGTATTAGAATGGTATTAGATTTAAAAGCCACAGCTAAAAATAGGTACATAAACAAGGGAACATAATCTTGGGACTCAAGGACTAAAGAAAAAAAAGGAAAGAACATCCAAGGTTTCAGGTATCAGTCTACCCAGAGACAGGGCCAGCATTAAGCAGAAGCCAAATAACAGGGATCCACACAAATCCAAACAAGCATGCTACTAACATTAGCAGCCTAGCACCAGGGGGCAGAAACTCAGAGTACGGCACACAAGAGACCACATGTCAGATAGTGTCTGTTAATACAACAACTCAACGATGAGCAGACTAACTTTTTTAATAAGCATGGGTGGGTACACTTTAAATCCAGTCTAAATAAGGAGATACTTCTTGATCCACTCCATTCTTTTTCACAGGGATAGCAGCAGTTACCAAAAATACATGCAAACATGCTTATTGGAAGCAGGCACTGCATACCAAATAAAACCTCCCCAGCCTGCAAAGTTCCCTTTGAAGAAGGCTTCTGTTTCCATTACTAATGTGGAAAATACAATTCCCTCTCAATGGCTTCTAGTATCACGTCACAAGGGCCTGGAGATGGACCAGTAGACTTTTATCTAGGCCTGTTTAACTTGCAGTATCAGAACTGCGGAGTGGGAGGGGAGCAGTAAAACATTTGGTTTGCTCCCTTTTTCCAATTTGGGCTTGACTGAACCAAACTTGTTCATTCATATCTCATGCTATCCCAAAACAAGTAAGGCAACTATCAGGATTCGTCTCTGCAAAGACATTTCTAGTCATTTACAAACAATTACCAATGCCAGGAGGAACAGCACTCAGCTGTACTTGCTGGTACTTCTCAGGCTGGGTATCCAGGCTATTATAGATATATCTGATGATTGTTTCACTAACTTTTGAAGAAATTTCTTATACTCAGAGAAAATGGCTCTCTGAGCCTAAGTTTCTTCATTTGTAAAATAAATATAACACCAATCTCACTAGACTGCTTAAAAAAAACTAAGAGCATTTTTAAAGAGTCTAACACAGCCTTACTTATAGGAGATAACAATGCTAGTGTCCCTCTTTCCTCAGAGGCCAAGGGAACATACTGAACGTGGATTCCAGGTGCCATGGTTTGAGTGTTTGTGCTCCAAAACTTATGTTAAATTTAATTGCCATTATCACAGTATTAACAGGTGGGACCTTTAAGAGGTGATTAGGCCATCAGGGCTCGGCCCTCATGGGTGGGATTAATGTCATTATAGAAGGGTGAGTTCAGCCCCAGCCCTCTCTTGCTCGCCCTTGTACCAAGTGATGATAAAGCAAGAAGATCCTCACCAGATGCCAGCACCTTGACATTGGCCTTCTCAGCCTCCAGAACTGTGAGCCAATAAATTTCTGTTCATTGTAATTTACCAAGTCTGTGTTACTCTGTCACAGCGGGACAAAACAGACTAAGACATAAGGTTTCTACTAAGTAAGGTTTCTGGGATCTAGGAGGCAAGGAAGCTAGGTCATGTAGTTGTGTTAAGTCAACAGGACCAATATGGAAAACTGAAGGAGCTGACAACTACAACTGATGCAAGAAGGATGAGTAGTCAATACTTTTTCAGGATGACTGACACTTACTCAAAGAGCCTGGGGAGGGGAAAGAACACTGGGCTTAGGGTCAAGAACCTATGTTTATTTATTTATTATCATTATTATTACTTTTAAGACAGGGTCTCACCTCTGTAGCCCAGGCTGGAGTACAGTGGCATGATTACTACCCACTGCAGCCTTGACCTCCTGGGCTCAAACAATCCTCCAGCTTCAGCCCTCCCAGTAGCTGGGACTATAGATGCACACTACCACACCCAGCTAATTTTTATTTTATTTTTATTTATTTATTTATTTTCTGTAGAGACAGGGTCTCACTATCTTTCCCAGGCCAGGCTAGTCTTGAACTCCTGGGCTCAAGCAATCCTCCCGCCTTGGCCTCATAAAATGCTGGAATTATAGCATGAGCCATTATGCCTGGCCAAGGACCTAAGTGTAAATCTTAGCTCCACTAGTCACCTGTGTGATTGCAGGCTAGTCAGTTAATTTCTAGAAGTATCTTCATCTGTAAATGAAGATACCATCTATCTTAAAAAGATTTATTTGTTTGGGTTCTGTTTTGTTTGCTTGTGGATTTAAAAAGATAGCACATTTAAAAGCACTTAAAAGTTCTTGGCTGATGACAGGCACTTAAGTATTTTTCCCTTATTATCTTAAGCTTTTGGGAAATACTATGTTAGAACTTCTCAGGTCTAAGAGAAAACCACTGAGTAAGACTCTTGGGTTCAGAAGAAACCACTGACACTAACTCAGCAATGATCCACAAGAAGAGTTTTCTGAGGCTGAGGTGGGAGCACTGCTTGAGCCCAAGAGTTCAAGCTGCAGTGAGCTATGGTCACACCACCACTGCACTCCAGCCTAGGCAACAGAGTGAGTCTTAGTCTCTAAAAACAAAATAAAATAACAATAAATAAATAAATAAAAGAGTACTCTGGGTCTAGGAACCAAACTCAGGCTTTGAATTCTGATGAAATCCAGGACTAATTCTGTGAGTCTAGTGAACCACAGCACAAAACCTTCAAATCTCAGAAGACACAGAGAAAGATACCCACACAAGTGACTGGAAAACAAGAGCAAGTGATACAACGGGACACTGGAAATGACAATGAAAGAGCCGATGCACACACTGTTGTGGCAGTATATACTAAAGCATTCCCGTACCTACCTATATTACAGTGACATCTACGGCAGGAAACTGACTCTAAGTACAAGAGAAGGGCTGTCCATTACACACCAGATGGCTTGAGTTCTGATTCTTAAAAAGAAACGATGTTCTTAGGGGCAAGAAGAAAAAAATACTCAGAAATTAAGGAAAAAGAAACATTTAAAAGATTTATTTTATGATGAGGATTATTTAGACTAGAAGTCCGGAAAGGGATTCTAGATCAATAATGACCTATCTTGACACAGGTTGAAACAAGAATAAAACAAAATAAATAAAACCAAGATTTCCAAATCTGTACTCAACATTTATTCTGTGTGTCTGTGATTTCCTTCCTTGTCATAGCCTGTAATACAAATAACAGCAATCTGGCTTCCATATCAGCACATCACTATTCTAAGTTTATGGCTGGTATTCATAATCGACCATGGTCTTTTTCCCCTTGCTCAAAAATTGGTCTTAGAAGTCTTATCCTTACAGTTTTCTAGGCTGCTGTCATGAGATGACTAGAATTTACACCGTAGAGAAAATCCAACTGCAACTTTTGGTTTAGACTTGCATTACTTATATTCTTATAACAATTACTTACTTGGCCCTGGACAAAAGCAGTCAAAAGGGGAAACCATTCTGGCGTCAGGGGTAAAGGGTAAGCAGAGCTCTCTGAGTCACTTGCTATTAGGTGAACAAAAACAAAGGAGATAAAACTAACCAGAGAAACAAGTCAAAACTGCCAAGCTTTCTATAGCAGTTGCCAAAACAGGAAATTTACTTCCACTAGTCAGATATATAACCACAGAGTCTAACAGATTCTAACCAGGAAGACAGGCTGAACAATGAAAATTTAGACACCAAAATATGAAATAAAATAAAATAAAATAAAATAAAATCTTCCCTATTTTCCACTGTCAGAGAGATACACAGTTATGGTTACTTTGTTTCAGGAATTTTAAAATTCTAAATATATATATTTACAAATAAAAATATGGCTTACAATTGTTAGATATTACTCATTTATCAAATAAAATAATAAAAAGCAAATTAATTTTTAAAAACTTTTACAAGGTACTTGTACAAATACACCAGAGTGCCACAAACAGCCTCATGATTAGAATAAAATGAAGACGTTAAAAATAATGCTGTATAAGTGTATTCATTGACATAGAAAGTTACTCATGACATAATTAAGTTTAAAATGTGGGTTACAAAAGAGAATGTTCACTGTGATCTAGTTTTTTTGTGTTTTTAAAAGTCTAAAGGCAAAACAACTATTAGTTAACATTTTGGTATAATCTGTAGACAGTGAGATTTTGAGTGATTTTTAGTTTCTTCCTTTTGTTTCTCTGTATTTCCTAACTTTACTGAAACACATGTATTATCTGAGAAATTAATTCTTTTTAAAACATACTGCAGCTAGTAACCTGCTCTTGGAGTTTATTACAGCCATTAGAAAGAAGCAAGGAGCAAAGTATTGGTCAACTGTAGAAGCTTTGTGTTCAGATTTACCTCTCCAGTCACAGCTGCTTCCACACGGCTGGGTAACCAGAAGTCTGGTCTGATGATTTGAGGACCACTACTATATCCTGACAACCTCCCCACTTACAACTCATTAGAGACCTCTACCTTTAACAAACTATTTGCAGATATAGGTCACTCAAAGCCAGGGTACCTCAAAATAATCTTTGAAAGCACATGGTCTATTCAACTTTGTAGTAGAAATTCCAACCAGAGCAATCAGGCAAGAAAAATAAATTACAGGTATGCAAATTAGAAAGGAAGAAGTCAAACCATCCCTATTGCAGATTACTGACCTTATATATGCAAAATCCTAAAGAATATACCAAAGAAACTACTGAAGCTAATAAGTTCAGCAAAGCTGTAGAATACAAGATCAACAAGCAAAAAATCTGTTGTATTTCTACCCAGCAGCAGTAAACCACCCAAAAGGAAAATTAAGAAAACAATTCCACATAATAGTATCAAAAAGAATAAGGAATAAATTAAACGTCTAAGACACATACAAAGAAAACTGCAAAACACTGCTGACTCCCATGTTTGCTGCAGCACTGTTCACAATAGCCAAAATTTGGAAGAAACCTGAGTGTCCATCAGATAAATGGATAAAGAACATGTGGTACTTATACACAATGGAGTACTACTCAGCCAAAAAAAAAAAAAGAATGAGATCCTGTCATTTGCAACAGCATGGATGGAACTGCAGGCCATACAAGCTAAGTGAAATAAACTAGGCATAGAAAGACAAACATCTCATGTTCTCACTTACTTGTGGGATCTAAAAATCAAAACAATTGAACTCAGAGATAGAGAGCAGAAGGATGGTTACCAGAGACTGGGAAGGATAGTGGGAGGGTAGGGGGAAGCTGGAAGTGGTTATTAATAGGTACCAAAAAGTTAAAAAGAATGGACAGGGTATGGTGGCTCATGCCTGTAATCCCAGCACTTTGGGAGGCCAAGGCAGGCGGACCACCAGAGATCAGCAGTTTGAGACCAGCCTGGCCAACATGGTGAAACCCCATCTCTACAACAATACAAACATTAGCCAGGCATGATGGCGGGTGCCTGTAATCCCAGCTACTCGGGAGGCTGGGGCAGGAGAATCACTTGAACCCAGGAAGTGGAGGCTGCAGTGAGCTGAGATCGTGCCATTGCACTCCAGCCTGGCCAACAGAACGAGACTCCATCTCAAAAAAAGAAAAAAAAAATTAAAAAGAGTAAGACCTACACAAGTATTTGATAGCATAACAGGGTGACTTAGTCAATAATTTAATCGTATATTTTAAAATAAATTAATTGTATATTTTAAAATAACTAAGAGTACAATTGGATTGTTTATAACAAAGGATAAATACTTGAGGGGATGGATACCCCATTTTACTTGATGTGATTATTACACATTACATGCCTGTGTCAAAACAACCTATGTACCCCATACACCTACTATGTAGCCACAAAAATTAAAATTTAAAATAAAAAAAACACTAAAAAATTAAAGAGTAATGAAATAAATGGAAATGCATCCCACGCTCATAAATTGATAAATTGTAAGGTTTTTGTGGTTTTGTCTTTTTATATTGTAAAGATGGCAATGCTCCCCCCACCCAAGTGATCTCTAGATTGAATGCAATCCCTATCAAAATCCCAATAGGCTTTTTTGTAAAAACAGAAAAGCTGATCATAAATATGGAAATGCAAGGGACCCCAAAATAGTCAAAATAATTTTGAAAAGGAAGAACGGAGTTGGAGAACTCACAATTCTCAATTTCAAAACTACAGTAATCAAAAGAATGTGTTAACTGACATAAGGAGAGACATATAGATCAGTGAAACACAACAGAAAGGGCAGAAATAAACCCATATACATATGGTCAACTGATTTCTGACAAGAGTGCCAAGGCCATCTTCAACAGTGCTGGGAGGACTGAATATACACAGGCAAAAGAATGAGGTTGGACTCTTACCTCACATCATGTACAAAAATTATTTCAAAACAGATCAATGACCTAAATATAAGAGATAAAAGTATAAAATTCTTAAAAGGAAACTTAAGGGTAAGTACTCACAACCTTGGATTTGGCAATTGTCTGTCAGATGACATCAAAAACACAGGCAATAAAAGAAAAAGTGGATAAACTGGACTTCATCAAAAAAATTTCTTTGCATCAAAAGAGACTATCAAGAGAGTAAAAATACAACCCACCAATGGAATATTTACAAATCATATATTTGATAAGGGTCTAGTATCTAGAATATGTAAAGAATTCCTAAAACACAACAACAAAAAGGCAAACAATTTAATTTTTTTTAAAGGGGAAAGAATTTGAATAGACATTTCTCCAAAAAGAAACAAATGGCCAAAAAGCAAATGAAAAGATGCTCAACATCATTAGTCATTAGGGAAATGCAAATGAAAACCATAATGAGATACCACTTCATACCCACTAGACTGGCCATTATCAAAAAGTGGAAAATAATAGGTGTTGGCAAGGATGCAAAGAAATTAGAATCCTCATACACTGCTGGTAGAAATCTGAATGGTACATCTGCTGTGGAAAACAGTTTGGCAGTTCCTTAAAAAATTAAACACAGAATTACCATATGACCCAGTAATTCTATTCATAGGTAAATAAAGAACTGAAAAAGTGTATTCAAATAAATACTTGCACACAAGTTCATAGCGGCACTATTCACAATAGACAAATGGTAGAAATAACCCAAATATCCATCAACTGATGAGTAGATAAACAAAATGTGGTGTGCTCTTACCATGGAATATTATTCAGCCATAAAAAGGAATGAAGTACTGATATATGTACAGGGTTTCTTTCTGAGGTAATGAAAATGTCTTGGAACTAGATAGAGGTCATGGTTGCACAACATTGTGATATACTGTATGCCTGTTTTTTTGTTTTTTTTTTGAGACGGAGTCTCACTCTGTTGCCAGGCTGGAGTGCAGTGGCGCAATCTCGGCTCACTGCAACCTCCACCTCCTGGGTTCAAGGAATTCTTCTGCCTCAGCCTCCCGAGTAGCTGGGACTACAGGCACACGCCAACCATGCCCGGCTAATTTTTGTATTTTTAGTAAAGACGGGGTTTCACCACATTGGCCAGGCTGGTCTCGAACTCCTGACCTCGTGATCCGCTCACCTCGGCCTCCCGAAATGCTGGGATTACAGACGTGAGCCACTGCACACGGCCTGTAGGCCATTTTTACATGATTACTGCGCCTGTAGCCCTACTACTCGGGAGGGTAAGGTTGGAAAACCCGTGAGCCCAGGAGTTCAAGGTTACAGTGAGCTATGATTGTGCCATTGCACTCCAGCCTGGGCAACAGAGCAAGACCTTGTCACTAAAAAATAAAATGAAAATATTTTATTTTATAAAAATAAAATGAAAATATTTTATTTTATAAAAATAAAATGAAAATATTTTATTTTATAAAAATAAAATGAAAATATTTTATTTTATAAAAATAAAATATTTTAATAAAATTAAAATACAATGGCTTATGGTTAACTTTAAGTTATACATGCCTCAATAAAATAATACCAAAACAAATCATGGTCTAACAACCTAAAATATTTTAAACAATTTATTTTCCACTCAGAAACCACCATAGGTTTTTAAATAGATTCAAAGCTGTTTCATCATAGCATTTTTTAAAAAGCTACTCTCCAAAATACTTCAAAGAGTAGTATTAATAGAATGCCCTATTTCTTACCAGAAGACTCTTTTCCATTCTGTTTTTCATAGAGGGTACCCACAGACATCAAGAAAACAATAACCAGGAATACTGGAATTCTCCATGAGCCAGCCAGGGATGCTGCAAATTATTAAGAATTAACATTTTTAGTGAAATAAAAACCTAGTACTTGTTTTTACAAAACTCAGTTTTGCAGTTTGACAGAACAATCTGGTATATATGTTAGTTACAGAATTACTTATCAGGCAAAAAAAAAAAAAAATTGAAGTCCATTAGATAAACTTCAAGATTTCTCAAAATTAAGTTCATCCCTGCTCCCAGAGGCCCCTAGTCAAATGGATAGGGTATATGCCGGCCTACCTTTAATGGGGTTCTATTAAGGAGAGTCTATTGTAATGCATATCAAAGGTCTAAAACCATCCCGAACTCAAACCATCTACTTCACCCCAGAATGACCACAATTAGGCATAGATCTCAAAGTCATAAAGTCTGACTTGGTTTCTTTTTTTTTTTTTTTTTTTTTTTTGAGACGGAGTCTCGCTCTGTCGCCCAGGCTGGAGTGCAGTGGCGCAATCTCGGCTCACTGCAAGCTCCGCCTCCCGGGTTCACGCCATTCTCCTGCCTCAGCCTCTCCGAGTAGCTGGGACTACAGGCGCCCGCCACCACGCCCGGCTAATTTTTTTTTTATTTTTAGTAGAGACGGGGTCTCACTGTGGTCTCGATCTCCTGACCTCGTGATCCGCCCGCCTCGGCCTCCCAAAGTGCTGGGATTACAAGCGTGAGCCACCGCGCCCGGCCTGACTTGGTTTCTTGAAAATACCACTGGTTGTGAACTTTCTCAAGAAAGAGAATGGCCCAAAAGAGCACAGCAAAACCGTCAATGTCTCCTTCTCAGTGTATAATGCAAAAATGTTTACAAGTTGGCTGGGCGCAGTGGCTCACACCTGTAATCCCGGCACTTTGGGGGGGCTGAGGCAGGTGGCTAATTTGAGGTTGGGAGTTCGAGACCAGCCTGGCCAGCATGGTGAAATCCCATCTCTACTAAAAATACAAAAAAAAAATTAGCCAGGTGTGGTGGTACATGCCTGTAATCCCAGCTACTTGGGGGGCTGAGGCAGGAGAATTGCTTGAACCCACGAGGTGGAGGCTGCAGTGAGCCAAGATCACACCACTGCACTCCAGCCTGGGCAATGGAGTGAGATGCTGTCTCAAAAAAAAAAAAAAAAAAAGTTTACAAGTCACCAAGAAACAGGTCCCTACCCATAACCATTTCCCTGAGTCCACCTAGAACCTCATAAACATCCCTGCCTGCCTGCCTCCCTCCTCTGCCTTCCCCGAGTTCAAAATGAGTCATATCTGACATATGGGTTCTTGCAGATAAATTCCTCTATCATTCCGACTCAACAAAGCTAGAGAATAATGCTTTGTTTGACATCAAACAAAGACAGAGACATTGCTGTTTTTTATTTTATTTTTAACAGTAAGTAGTAGCTCTGGAAACTACTTTAAGGCTATCTACTGCTCTGGGTTACTGAATTGTGTTGTTAAATTAGAACTTAGTGTTTCCACTGGCTCAAACTTGGGAGATGAAAGTCTCAATCATAAGTACCACACTGAAAAATCAACATCTGAGCAGCCACCCAGCTAACATAACAGGGAACCCATTACTCTGAGCAGCTCTGACATGAATCATCCTTATGTGGAAAAGAGATTTGTCTCTCTGAAGCTACTCACGACTCTGACATCTCTCCCTCATGGTTACAGAGATCTGTTTAAAGCATTCTTTCACAGGGCAGTCCTTCAAATATTAGAAATAGGCTTTCATGTCTTATATCCTCCTTACCTCTATCTCCTTTCCACCCTAGAGCCCCAGTTCCCTCCTCTTATCCAGAGTAAACATCTCTAGTTCCTTTAACTGGTTCTCACACATGATTCTGAGCACCTCTTATCGTTGACTGCTTATCTATATCTTCCCCTAAGTATGACACTCAGAAATGATATGAGAATCCAAGGGTGCTCTACTTTTTAAGATGTATTGACTTTTAAAAGGACCTTTTGGAAAATGAACATAATTAAAGACATTTTAAAGCACATCATTTTCATTAAAATTTAATGAAAGATTAAAGCATAACATTTTCTAAAAATTAAAGAATGTTAAATGCAACATATAACACTACAAAAAATTCACTTTCATTCACACAGTCAGCCTCTGCTGACCTTAGGCTAGACTTAAAAAAAAAAAAGAAGGAACCCACCTAAATGAAAAAGCAATATAATCCAGACAGGAATTGAAACTGCTCTCAAGTAGCGTTCAGTGCTTGCATTCCACTTGAATGAAACAGTCAGCACGTAGCCAACCACCAACGTCCAGATCTTAAATAAATGAAAGACACAGCTGTAAAATCTATACATATGAAAATGAACATACAATTATACAAAATCTGTCAAGTGTCTATACAGCAGGAATGCTCTGGACATAGCACAGAAAAGATGAAGGTTGATGGTGCCAAAGAAACGTGCCTAGATTCTCCTCGTTTAGAGAACCCAAGTTTTGAAATACTAGGCATTTGAAATCTCATGTAGTGATATTAAATAGTTGTTTAACAAAAGATACATAGTTCAAAACCCATCTTATACACAAAAATGCTTGAGATAAAATATTCAAAGCATAAACCATGGATTTAAATTAAGAGTCTAATCTTATGGAATTCCTACAGTTTTCTCTGTTGATCAATGTTTAGAAAAGAAACTGAAAGAAAAAAAAAAAAAAACAAGAAAAAGAAAGCTTTCCAAAAAGAATCAGGTTAAAAGATTCTATTTCAGCTTATAAAATATGCTTGTTACTGGGAAAATAACTCTGTAAAAGTTAGAAAGCAGCCAGCTGAAGTGTGACCCTGCTGAAATAATCTAGGCAACAGATGATTAGAACCTAATCCAGAGTTATGATGCACCAGCTGAAGAAGTGTGCCTGAAAAAAATATTATTAGAGGAACAAACAGCAGGACTTCAGAACAGAAGAATTAGCCAGGATACCCTCCTCAGTTCTTCCTACACTAAAGTTAAATGACCCTAGAGCTTAAGAAGCATCAAAAGAAACCAGCATAGCCTACACAGAAACTCATATTTTAATAGAACATTTATAAAACACAGAGGGAATACATAATCCAGAATATGAGCACAAAGACCTTAATTAACATAAGACCAAGAAGCTAAAAGTCAAGTTTGACATGAACCTTGCCAAAAAAAAAAAAAAAAAAGCAAATTAAGACAAAAAGAAACTTCAAGCTATATAATTCAGAGATGAAGAATAAATAACTGATGGGATTACTAAAAAGACAGAAAAAAACTATCTCTTACGTTATTTTGGTCAAATCTATCAATAAAAATAATCTTCGCATCTTAAAAATGTTTATGGCTTCTAATCTCAGAATTCAACTTTCAGACTTTATCCTAATGATAAATTCTTAAAAAGCTTTAAATATAAAGAAGCTCATCAGAATGTGATTCAGAACAGTGGAAAAAGTGATTACCTAAAAGGTCAACAACTGGGAAATGATTACAATTCACTCAATAAAATGTTAGGCAACCATTAAAATCACTTCTTAAAAACAAAGACTATATAGTTTAAAAACTCCCAATATCATATTAAGTTAGAAGTAAAATACAAAAAATACTTGTGATGTGATTACATCTACTATATGGTGGGAGGAAAAGAAAATGTACTAAGAAGTTAGTGGCTGTATTTGGGTGGCAAAATTTTGTTTTTCCTTTCACTTTTTTCTGTATTTTCCAAACTGCCTTTAATAAGCACTAATTCTTTTATAATAATAAAAAGGACATTAAAATCTTTCTTCAAGTAACTCTATCAGATGAAATATTAAAGAGCTTTGAAGCTCAAAAATATGAGGACATGGGAAGTGAGACTACAGCTGCTTCAAAAAGTCCAGAATTGCTGGACCAGACCAATTTACCCTGGGAATTCAAAGAATTTGAGATCTGACTGCAGAGCACAGAAAAAAATCTGAGTACAATAATAGTACACTTATATAACATTTAACACTCCTATGTGCCAGGCCCTATTCTAATGCTTTATGTATACTAACTCATTTGATCCTCATAACCCCACAAAGTAAGTACTATTATGATCCTCATTTTACACATGAAAGAAACTCAGATTTCATAGAAGTGACTTGCCCAAGGCCAGCTAATAAATGACAGAGGCGGGATTAGAACCCAGGAATGTGGCTCCAGAGTGTACTTTTCTAACCATAAGGAGAAAGAAGTGTGGTGCTAGAATACTAAAGATAAGCAAAAACTGCTCGGATTTTCACAAGGGAAAATAAAAAGTCAATTTTGGGCCGGGCGCGGTGGCTCACGCTTGTAATCCCAGCACTTTGGGAGGCCGAGGCGGGCGGATCACGAGGTCAGGATATCGAGACCACGGTGAAACCCCTTCTCTACTAAAAATAACAAAAAATTAGCCGGGCGTAGTGGCGGGCGCCTGTAGTCCCAGCTACTCGGAGAGGCTGAGGCAGGAGAATGGCGTGAACCCGGGAGGCGGAGCTTGCAATGAGCCGAGATCCCTCCACTGCACTCCAGCCTGGGCGACAGAGCGAGACTCCTTCTCCAAAAAAAAAAAAAAAAAAAGTCAATTTTGACAACTACAACTTGTTGAAATTAAAAAAAAAAATCCACAGTAAATGGATAGTCTTCAGAGGTTCGTCAGTTAGCCCGACCCTATTAAACGTCAGTCACTTAGATGAAAGACTAGAGGCACAATAACTGAAAAAACCGATTTTACACAAACCAGTTATACAAAACTGAGTTGTCAATAAATATTGAGATAATCTATCATGATTCAAAAAGATATCCTGAAGCCAGAACAATGAGCTAATCCAAACAAGATTAAATTATATGAAAAGAAATGCAAAGTTCTGCTTTGAGATTCAAAACTCAACTGTACAACTATGGAATGGAAAGAGAACATCTGAACCACTTTTCAGTTTAGTATGAGTCAGCGTATGACTAGTAGAAGCACTTATTTCTAGAAGTACAATACTCGTATCAGGGAAAGTGATTGTTTCAATTAATTTTGCGCTACCAAACCACACAACAAAATTCAGCCTGGGAAAGGAAATAGAAATCACAACACAATATATAAATGTGGCTAGGGGAAAAAGAAAAAAAAGTTTTTCTCAGAAAAGAGAAGGAAATATCAAGATTTTGTAGCTATTGTCAAATAATTTTTAAAATGTCATCTGGGAGAGGCACAAGACTTGATTTTCTGTGGTTCTGAGAGCAGAAACAGGTGGGAATTAGGAAATAACACAGCTCAGTAAAAGGATAGGTTTTTCCAATAAACTATAACTATCTACAAATGGAATAATCATTACTAAAAGTGTTTGAGCAAATGTCGACCAGAGATGACAAAGTAAGTACTACCCTTAGTAAGAAGCTGAACTGGAGGTCACAATTTATACAGTACCTCTAAGAAGTTTTTGTTTCTTATCTGTATGCATAAGGAATTAGTATCATTTGCAGGAAGAGAAACAATAAGAGACTGCATACTTCAGATTTTTTAAGAGAAATTTATTGTCTAACAAGAAGCATGTATTTTCATCTATCAACCTGAAACTCACAGATTACCTCATTCCAGTTTAAAATAACCATTCTAAAACATACTCCCCAATTCTACTTTTAGGAGTGTTTTACAGAAGCACACTGTGCAGGCACATATAAAAATATTCACTGTTGCCATGTACAATATAAAAAATTGAGAACAACTTAAATATCATTTTATAGTGAACTGTTTAAATAATGTTATCTCCAAAGATTCAGTAGTCAGACTTTCAACAGTATGATGAACATCAATATACAGTGCTACAGTGTCAATTTATTCGTGTGTAAATTTATAATGGTGAAAATATACTCAACAAAAAATGTTTTAAAATATTATCTCTAGATGGTTGGATTTCAAGGAGTAATCTGCTTCTTTATGTTTTATTACAGGTACTCAATTTTCTACTAAGGTTATGTAGTATCTTTATAAAGAGAAAAAGAAGTATTTTTAACTTTTAGGAAATTCTTTTGACTTCTGGATTTTTTTCCAGTATTTTGAAGTGTTTCCTCAGAAAAGATTCGCAGAAGTAATATTAGTTCAAGAGGTATGGCCATTTATAAAAACACGTTAGAGTTTACATTAAGCCCATTATGATTATACAATTACCAATGGTTAAAAATGTTTATCAAAGTATTCTAATACAAATTCAGAGCTAAGAAAATCTGTTAAAAACATTTTCTAAAAGGCATGGGGGGGAGGGCGAGAAAAAAGATTTATACTGTAGCAGTATTAAAAAGAAGTGGCCAGGCGCAGTGGCTCACGCCTGTAATCCTTACACTTTGGGAGGCTGAGGCGGGCAGATCACATGAAGTCAGGAGTTCGAGACCAGCCTGGCCAATGTGGTGGAACCCCGTCTCTACTAAAAATACAAAAATTAATCAGGTGTGGTGGCATGTGCCTGTAATCCCGGCTACTTGGGAGGCTGAGGCAGGAGAATCGCTTGAACCCGGGAGGTGGAGGTTATAGTGAGCCGAGATTGCACCACTGCACTCCAGCCTGGGCAGCAAGAGCAAAACTCCATCTCGAAAAAAAAAAAAAAAAGAAAGACGTATATCTCTAAGTGCTAACAAGGAAAGATCGCCACAGTACAATGATAAATGAAAGAGCAAGGTTCAGAACTATATGTATGTTATCTCATCTTTGTTTTAAAAAACAAAAAACAAAAACCTTCTACTTTATATGTTCACATGGGCATAGAAATGAATTTAGGAGCCTTTACATCAAGCAGTTAACAATAGTAACATCTGAACAGTGGGAATAGTGGTAGAGAAAAGGGATAATTTGGCTGGGCGCGGTGGCTCATGCCTGTAATCCTAGCACTTTGGGAGACCACGATGGGCAGATCATGAGGTCAGGATTTCAAGACTAGCCTAGCCGACATGGTGAAACCCCGTCTCTACTAAAAATACAAAAATTAGCCAGGCGTGGTGGCGGGCACCTGTAATCCTAGCTACTTGGAAGGCTGAGGCAAGAGAATTGCTTGAACCTGGGAGGCGGAGGTTGCAGTTAGCCGAGATGGAGCCACCGCACTCCAGCCTGAGTGACAGAGCAAGACTCCATCTTGGCGGGGCCGGGGGGCAGGGCGAGGGAAGGAAAGGGATAATTCACTTTTACCATACAAACTTCTATTCTGCTTACGTTTTTCCAAATGTAACAAGCATATTTTACTTGAGTCAACATTTTAAATCACTAAGTATCGTTTAAAATAACAAAAATAAGGATTTGTACATTCATGTTTCACACACAATTTCTAGTCTAGGACCTCTTAAGAGTTTTTTAATTCTTAAATCTTCACTAACACAGAAACACGAGGTTAACAAGTCAACTTTATATATGTTTAGCCTCTGAGCAAACCTATTCAAGTGTGAATTTTATTCCAGGCATTAAATCAATGAGCCACAGTTACAGATAAGAGGGCATATTTTTCCAAATTTATGTTCTCCAAAACAACGTGTCCTTTTCAAAATATACATTCCATAGTCGTTTTTATAGCACCAATGTGCTAGACACTACATAAGACTGCATAAAATTTGGCAACATTTACTTAGCACTTCAAGTAAAGGGAACTAATAGGCAATCACATTTTCCTTTCATTTCACACGATTATCCACATATACTTTTCTGGTTAAAAAACATATTAAATGTAGAAAACATTAAGTAGAGACTGCCTTTTCAACCATCTTTGTTTCATTTATTGTCATCTGGGCATTAACTGGAAAAACAACTTGGTTGCTTCTGTTACACATTTCTGCAGAACAGTTTCCTAAGCTTTTTTTAGACAGAATAAAACTACAGGAAGGGTGCAGTGGCTCACACCTGTAATCCCAGCACTTTGGGAGGCCAAGGCAGGGGAATCACCTGAGGTTAGGAGTTTGAGACCAGTCTGGCCAACATGGTGGAACTTTGTCTCTACTAAAAACACAAAAAATTAGCCGGGCATGGTGGCAGGCGCCCGTAATCCCAGCCACTCAGGAGGCTGAGGCAGGAGAATCACTTGAACCCAGGAGGCAGAGGTTGCAGTGAGCCGAAAACGCGCCATTGCACTCCAGCCTGGGCAACAAGAGCATAAGTCCGTCCCAAAAACAAAACAAAACAAAAACACCACAACTACAAACCTCCCAAGTTATGGAGCCACAGCCCTAATCATAGCCTCAAGCAGCAACTGCTTCGGGTCCTTAAATTATCCACTTAATTCTAATGTGAAAACCGTTCTCTTTGTCATATGGCAACTTAGAGTCAACAATTTTCATATTCAAGGTCTTTAACTGAGAAAACTAAGCACTAGAAACTTTCCTCTCGTTTCTTGCTGCCAGGCAAGCAGAAACAAACCTAGAAATGCGTTTAAAAGTGGAACGGTGTCAGTAGTGAATGGCTGACTAACGTCCACTGCTGGAGAGCCTCTTGTCACCTGTAAAATAGAACATCGTGAAATCTTAGAAATTGTTCAAGCCAACCCCTCACTTTACACAATTGGGACTGAATGTCCCAGAGGAGGGCCCTGGTCTGCCCAAGGTCACAAAGTTAGTTACCAGGAGAGCCAAGTTTAGAACTTAAGGTGTTTTTATCTTTCAGCCACTACTCTCTCCACCTCATGCTTCTTTAAAAAGATGGAAACAATGGGATCAGAGACCACAGAAAAAACAAATCTATTACTACTGCAAAAACTAAATGGTCTTCAAATTTTCCACCAAGTCTAAATTAACAGAATGAGGAAGATCAGAATGCCCCCCAACAGAGAGAAATGGTGGAGCAGGACACGCCATCAGCTTTTTCAAATTTACCTTGCACAACTCCACCATGGGAAGATGCCAAGAACTGAGTAACATGTGAACCTGGTACAACAGTTGATTTTTTTTTTTAAGTGTTCTGAAGTCACTTACTAAGTCAGTGCAATCTCCAAACATACTTGAAACTGCTGAAAAAGAGTTACTCATCCCATAAATGATTAGTTTTTCACTTGTAAGAAGCATGGAGTTTTAGGAGACTGAAGAAATCTACAAGTGACGTGAAGAGGAACTGAACTGGAAAGAAAAACTAGTGACGAAGAAAAACATAGGTCCAGGCCACGCGCAGTGGCTCATGCCTGTAATCCCAGCACTTTGGGAGGCCAAGGAGGGTGGATCACCTGAGGTCAGGAGTTCGATACCAGCCTGGCCACATGGTGAAACCCCGCCTCTATTAAAAATAACACAAAAATTAGCCGGACGTGGTGGTGGGTGCCTGTAATCCCAGCTACTCGGGAGGCTGAAGCAGGAGAATTGCTTGAACCGGGGAGGTAGAGCTTGCAGTGAGCCGAGATCACACCATTGCACTCCAGCCTGGGCAAAGAGCAAAACTCCATCCCAAAATATAAGAAGAAAAAAAGAAAAAAGAAAAAAGAAAAACACAGGTCCCAAAGACACTAAAAAGGAAAATTGATGGGACCTGGAAAACTGCATAGATATAAAAATAAAAGAGAAGAAAGAAGAGAGATGAATAAGGTTTCTAGATGACTAGAATGCTGATATTCTTCTGATTTTTTCCTAGTAACTGGAATCTTTTTTTTTTTTTGAGACAGAGTCTCGCTCTGTCGCCCGGGCTGGAGTGCAATGGCGCGATCTAGGCTCATTACAACCTCTGCCTCCCGGCTTCAAGCAATTCTCCTGCCTCAGCCTCCAGAGTAGCTGGGATTATGGCGTCAGCCGCCACACCCGGCTAATTTTTGTATTTTTAGTAGAGACGGGGTGTCACCATGTTGGCCAGGCTGGTCCCGCACTCCTGACCTCAGGTGATCTGCCTGCCTCGGCTTCCCAAAGTGCTGGGATTACAGGTGTGAGGCACCGCACCTGGCCTAGAATCCATTAAAAATAATTAAACACAATGTATTAGGGAAAACTTTTTAAAAATCCTTATTGAAGGTTACTACAAAGAGTTTTGATAACAGCAGGACTTCAACTGCTGCTAGGTCTATTGAATGCCATTTACTGACAGCATGAACAGATCAATCTCTGAATTAGTTTTCTCACATATGAAATCCCTCCCTCCTACCTCATAGGACATTGTGAGAATGACATAACACCCATGTAAAAGAACCTAATCTAGTGCCTGGGACGTGGCAGATGCTCAAAAGTTGGATCTTAAATGGATGAACTGTCAAGTCATCAAAACAGGGATTCACTTAAAGGTAACTTTTCTCTCTGCCTCTCTCATCTATACTGCTCTTCAGCAGCAGGCTCATGATTAAAGTAGCCTAGAAAGCATAAAGACCATGTTCCATACCAGGCAGCCCTCCTTGGGCTCATAAAGCCAAACCGCTGTGAACTGTGGGATGGAAAAGTTCCAGAGTGGGCCTCCTGCCCAGTCACATAACCTACTTTCACTTAATGTCAGTCCTTAATCTGCACTTTCTTTCTTATTTTAAAAGATTGGGGGCAGGGGAGGTCACATTATGTTGCCCAGGAGGGTCTCAAACTCCTGGGCTCAGACAATCCTCCCTCAGCCTCCCAAAGTGCTAGGGTTAAGGGCATTAAGCCACTGTGCATGGCCTTTAATCAGCACTTTTTTTTTTTTTTTTTGAGACAGGGTCTTGCTCTGTCACCCAGGCTGGAGTGTACGGGCACAATCTCATCTCACTGCAACCTCCAGCTCCTGGGTTCAAGAGATTGCCTCAGCCTCCCGAGTAGTCGGGACCACAGGTGTGCGCCACCATGCCTGGCTAATTTTTTGTATTTTTAGTAGAGACGGTTTTACCATGTTGGCCAGGCTGACCTCGAACTCCTGGACTCAAGTGATTCACCTGTGTGGGCCTCCCAAAGTGCTGGGACTACAGGCGTGGGCAACGCCACCTGGCCTTAATCAGCACTTTTGGATGAGAGCAAGGACTCCTTGTCTTCCCAGGTACACCTCACCCCAAACCAACCATCCACCCTTAAGTGCTGCTTGAGCAGAATGCAACTCCCTGCCTTGTTTCTCTTAAACTCAGACTGACCTGAAGATTCTCTTTCAAATTTAGCCCTTCTACCACTCCCTACTCACAAATACTTAACTCATACTCTTTTATGTTGAGTTTTTTTTTAACCCTCTCTCTTTTTCCTTGCTCCCAACACTTGAGCCAAACAGCTGAATTTCAAGGTTTTTTTTTTTTTTTTTTTTTTTTTGAGACGGAGTTTCGCTCTTGTCACCCAGAATGGAGTGCAGTGGTGCAATCTCGGCTCACTCCAACCTCTGCCTCCCCGGTTCAAGTGATTCTTCTGCCTCAGCCTCCCAAATAGTTGGGATTACAGGTGCCCACCACCACACCCAGCTAATTTTTTTTTTTTTCTGTATTTTTGGTAGAGACGGGGTTTCACCATGTTGGCCAGGCCGGTCTTGAACTCCTAACCTCAGGTGATCCACCCGCCTCGACCTCCCAAAGTGCTGGGATTACAGGCATGAGCCACCGTGCCTGGCCAATTTCAAGCTTTTAAAAAATCATTAATTGGTTTGACCTTCTTTCTCCCACTCCCAGGTCTAATCAATGTTGGCCCCTACTTCTCTTCCACTCATCCGCAACCCACACAAATGAAATACAAAGATGAGGGTTTATCTTCAGTAAAAAGATACTCAAAGGTATACGCCGAGCTGTGGATGTTTCTTTACAAGTGCTCAACTCTTTCCACTGAGTATCTGAGAGAGACTGGTAGAAATGCCTCATAATCATGCCAAATTACTTAGGTATTCAACTTCTTACTCTAGTATGAAAATATACTATTTACATATGGCAGGCCTTTCTTTTCTAATTTCCTATAGTTTGATGGATATGCTCCTTGAGCAGTATCAACAGTCAAAAATGTTAGCAGAATCTATAAATGTGTCTTTGACAAAACTGAATTTCTTGAGGAAAATAACCAAACATATTTTTCTTAGAACATAGTGTTCTGCCTTCTAGATAAGATGCATTCGATCCACTTAGCTGAATTGTGAAACTGCAAGATAAAGGATAAAGAGCGCTGAACTGGGCCTCCATAAAAGTGAACCACAGATTTGCTCATGAGCTGTGTGACTTTGGACCAATCACATTCTCTGGGCCTGTGGCCCATAACTGATGAGTCATGAACATTTATCTGTATGTCTGTCATCTCCATTAGAATATGTTCATATAGGATTATATGTATCTTGAAGACGGGACCTCTATCTTAGTCCTTTTTTAAATCTCTCACAAAGCCCAGTACCTAACATATCCTCGATCAACTTTAAACATGAACCAAGAGGTGGTATTGAGGGAACAAGAGAAGAAGGGTGTTTTGGGTCATTCATCACTCTGCCAATAACCTCAGGCAAGCCAAAACACTGCTGGACAGATAAGGGGAATTAATATTTTGCAACTTAATGATGTCAAGGTACACTGAACTTTATTTCACTGACAAAAAAAGTGAATCAAATTTATCTGTAAATGGTACTGTTTATGAATCAATTGGCATTCTTACGCACTAAATCTCCACTTGTTTTTAACAGTCCCCAGTTAAATATGGGGATAATTAACTAGTCCACAATATAGTCTGAGTTAGGAATTGTGTCACTAGATTATCTTTGAAATCCCTTCCAATTCTAAAGCTCCCTGGTTTTCTAAGAGTAAGCCCAGGGTAATCCAAGCATCACAAATCTACGTCTCTCTCCTTCACGCGGTCAGCTACTTTACTCCAGGCAGGAGGAGGTGTGCTGTGGTACACCAGTCCCTGCACAACAAAAATAGTTACCAAAAAGTAAAGCGTGGAGAGGAAGAGGCACAGGCGGCTCAGCACCCAGTGCCTTGCACAAATTATACAGAAATCGCCTGAACTGAGAGGCAGCACCAGCCAGTGAAGCAAGCTTTGTTTTAGGACTTGTGAGAAATCTAAGACACCCAGACCCCTCTTTGTCCCTAAGTAGCCCTAGCCTGGTAAGAGGTCACCTTTCCTATCTGCAGGATGGCAAGTTGGCCTAGAATCTCTAAGGTCCCTTACAGCTCTGACATTCAGATGCGCAGAACTGAGGGTGGCCGAAGCATCCCCGCCCTCTCCAAGCAGGAGTAAAACCAAGCCCCAATGCCATGCTCTGAGGCCTTTCTCTGCAAAGCGTTATAGCGATTCTCAATCCAGGGCACTGTCCCCCTAAGAGGGCCTATTAGGATTGAAACAAGGGGGAAAGCAGGGAGGCTGTTTCAAATCACGCCCGCCCCCTTTTTGGAAGAATGTGCGCCAAATTCCTGAGGTGTGAGAAGGAAAGCGGAGACGGACGGTCACTGCAGCACAGGTGTGGCCCCTCGTCGCCCCTGCACCCGGAGGAACAGCTGCACGACTGCACCCCAGTGCGCCAGGACCACGGGCGGGGGACGGGGGCGGACTGCCGCTCACTCACCCACAGGCTGCTGAAGTAGTCCAGCCCGCGGCAGATGAGCGTGGCAGCGTGCACCAGCAGCACCTGCACGCCCAGGTAGCTGCCGAGGTAGTAGAGGCCGTACAGGAGCGGGCCGCCGGCGCCGAGCAGCAGGAGCAGGCGGCGGCGGCGCAGCGCCTGCTCGCCCAGGGCCTCGACGCCGTAGTCGACGAAGCAGAGCGGCAGCAGCAGCGCGGCCAGGACGATGGGCGTGTGCGCGCGGTGCAGGCGCTGCAGCCAGTGGCGGCCCAGGCGCGTCAGCGAACTCTTGAAGGGGTGCAGAAAAGTGCCGCACAGCACGGCCCAGAGCAGCGGCCGCAGGAAGGCCTCCAGGATGAAGTAGACCAGCACCGCGGCGCCGCAGCACAGGCACACGAACAGCACGGCCCCGGTGTTGTAAAAGGCCTGCTTGATGGGCTTGTCGAAGCGCAGCGCCAGCGCCGCGGTCCGCGGGGTCTCCCCGCCACCGCCACTCGGCCCGACCGCGCGCGGGACCCGCGGCGCCGGCCCAGGAGAGCCCCGCAGGCTGGGCGCCTCCTTAGGTCCGCCGCCGTCGGCCATCATTCCTCCGCCACAGCCGCCCCCGAGGGGCGGTAATGGGAGTCGGGAGAGAATCGCGGGCGGGAGGCAGGGCGGGAGGCGCGCGAGATTGTGGGAGTTGTAGTTCCCCGCTGGTTTACAGACCCAGCAAGCACTTACAGGAAACTACAACTCCCAAAGGGGAATGGGGAGAACGCCTCCGCCTCCTTGGTGTCTGCAAGGCCTTGTTAACAAGTTTGTAGGGTCTACATCTTCCCGGAGGGGGAAAAAAAAAAGCTCCTTTCACTCATTCGTTCATGTCAATTTCTCGCGAGGCGAGATCCCAATAGGCGCCACATTCAGATATTAAAACCCAAGCTGCATACTAGAATACCGTGGGGGAGTACTTTTAAAGAACCAATGCCCCGATTCTGTTTTACTGATTTATTTAACAGATACTTTTAAAGTGTTTGCTTTGGTGTATCTGACAGGATTTTAAATAGAGATTACCATATAACAGGCCCTATTCTAAGTGTCTCACTCCTGTTAACTCATTTAATCCTTAGAACAACCCTACAAAGAAGGTGTTATTATCCTCATTTTACAAACAGAAAAACTGAGACAGCCGTTAAGTACGTAGCCAGAGTCACACAGCTACCAAGTGGCACAGGCAAGATTCAAACTCAGGGATTCTAGCTTCAAAGGCTATACTTTTATCTACCATAGTATTTGGCCTGAGGAAAGAACTGTTGGCATTTTTCAAACGTTCCTCATAAGCCTGTAATTTGCAGCCGCTGTTGACGACTGTTTGTGCAGGTTTCGCTGTGGACGCAATCTAAACTCTTAAAAGAGTCCTAGATCAAAGTCTCAAACTGCCACTTTCTTTCTTTTTTTTTTTTTTTTTTTTTTTTGAGACGGAGTCTTGCTCTTTTGCCCAGGCAGGAGTGCAGTGGCGCAATCTCGGCTCACTGCAAGCTCCGCGTCCCGGGTTCACGCCATTCTCCTGCCTCAGCCTCTCCGAGTAGCTGGGACTACAGGCGCCCGCCACCACGCCCGGCTAATTTTTTGTATTTTTTAGTAGAGACGGGGTTTCACCGTGGTCTTGATCTCCTGACCTTGTGATCCGCCCGCCTCGGCCTCCCAAAGTGCTGGGATTACAAGCGTGAGCCACCGCGCCCGGCCAGACTGCCACTTTCTTTCTGAGACTTGATGTCATGTCAGTTAAGCCCCCAATCTCAAGTTTTTCTCAGTCACATGGCGATGATAATAATAACAGCTCTTGCTTCTGGGTTATTGTGTGG
Source organism: Symphalangus syndactylus (assembly GCF_028878055.3). Lineage (NCBI taxonomy): Eukaryota > Metazoa > Chordata > Mammalia > Primates > Hylobatidae > Symphalangus > Symphalangus syndactylus. Next base: position 35,871,190 of record NC_072425.2, on the reverse strand, counting down.
GGGAAAGGGAAGCTCGGGGGCGGTACAAGGTGCTTCTGTTCTCCTATTGGAAAAGTGCTGGGATCCAAGCCTGCTACCCATAACATACCCCATTCAACATTTTGATTTAAAAAAAAAAAATAAGAAAGCCTTGACTGAGGACTCAACATGTGATTGCTTCAAACCCTGCAAGTTGTCCCTTTCCTGTTTCAATAATTATTCCTATTAATTTCAACATAATTTTTGTTTCCCTTCTAAAGCAGACAACACAGGTATCATAATCCACAGTTTGCAGACAAAGAAACTATTGCTTGATAGATTTGGAGACAAAGGGATTTAGTAAAGGAAGTAAAGGAAAAAGTAATTCCCTAACCATCTCAATTGTAAGTTTTAGGTCTCAGTATTTCAGATGGCCTTTGGAGTTTTATAACCAAAACGCAGGTTTAGTCGCTCACCACTTGCAGATTCCAATTAACAGGAGCAAGGTCTGGTATAAAGAAAGTGATGTATTCCAAAGCTAGCTTAGGGGAAGAAGTACAGGTTTCCTCCCTAAGGGTACTGTTTCAATTGTGGAGCAGAAAGCAGGTACTTTTAAAGCCAAGGAAGCAAGCAGTTGTCGGGGGAGGGGTCTACATGCCTTACCTACTGGGCGGTCAATTTGGTGACTGCTGGCACCTTCGTTGGCAGGACTAAGCCAAAAACCCCCCAGATGGAAGAGAGTTTCATATTTCTCAAGACAGTCTCCCAGTGGGAGGGAGTTTTGTAGAAATTGGATATTAAATCTTGAGGCATCCTCCTGGTGGGTAGGAGTTCCTTTCTGGAGCTCCTAAGCACATAATTAGATGAACTTGCCCTGTAGGGACTGTCGGGTGAAGACAAGGTAAAAGGCTATATTTACCTTTATTAAATTATTTATTTATTTATGAGACAGAGCCTCGCTCTTGTCACCCAGGCTGGAGTGCAATGGTGCGATCTTGGCTCACTGCAACTCCATTTCCTGGCTTCAAGAGATTCTCCTGCCTCAGCCTCCCAAATAGCTGGAATTACAGGTACCCGCCACCATGGCAGGCTAATTTTTTTTTTACGGGGGTTCCACCATGTTGAACAGGCTGGTCTCGAAATCCTGACCTCAGGTGATCCACCCACCTCAGCCTCCCAAAGTGCTGGGATTACAGGCGTGAGCCACCGCACCTGGCCTACATTCGCCTTTTTAAAGGGCTAAGTAGGAAGTGAGAAACTGGGGGAATGAGAAAAGAAGAGAGAAAGAAAGAAGAAATAAACTCTGTCTCAGAAAAAATGAGGGTACTCAGTTACACTTTGACTCCTACATTTTACTTTGCTTCCTTATTTGTTCAGGCTTTCTGGGATTACGGTTACAAAGTATGGTCACATTTGCCTTCAGTCCATGTTACACTGACTTAAGCTCCCATCTACATAATAGCAAAGGCCTCAACCTCCTTCCTAAAAAGTCCTTGGTGATTTCTATGGGGGGTCCCAAAAGGGGTGCCTCACATATACCCAGAGACATGAGTCAGCTGCTACCAACCACCCTGCTGCCCACATAGCTCACTGAGTCTAGTGCCCATCGGAAGATTTCCAGTGACTCTATCATTATCCCCAAATCCTGGATACTCTCAAACTTCTAACCCGCAAGGTACCAAAACAGAGCTGGGTTTAATCCTGATAAGGGGAAGAAGTCTTTCTCCCTCACTTGACAAATATTTTGTCACCCAAGCCCTAAAGCAGGTCAGTGTGCCAATGTTTTAGTTTTTAGTTTTTTGTTTTTTGTTTTTTTTTGAGATGGAGTCTTGCTATGTCACCCAGGCTGGAGCGCAGTGATGCAATCTCAGCTCACTGCAACCTCTGCCTCCTGTGTTCAAGCGATTCTCCAGCCTCAGCCTCCCGAGTAGCTGGGATTACAGGCACACACGACCACACCCGGCTAATTTTTTGTGTTTTTAGTAGAGACGGGGTTTCACCATGTTGACCAGGCTAGTCTTGAACTCCTGACCTCAAGTGATCCACCTATCCCAGCCTCACAAAGTGCTGGGATTACAGGCACGCACGACCACACCCGGCTAATTTTTTGTGTTTTTAGTAGAGATGGGGTTTCACCATGTTGACCAGGCTGGTCTTGAACTCCTGACCTCAAACGATCCACCTACCCCAGCCTCCCAAAGTACTGGGATTACAGGCATGAGCCACGGTGCCCAGCCAGTGCCCAGTGTTTATAACTCCTCTCATGAATAGTTCCTTCCATGTCTGGACTTCAGTCGTCTAACCACATGGGTTCAAAACCCATCCAATGGGTCAGTGAGGGAACAAAGACTGAACCCTCCTCTCTGTCCTGCTCCAACCAAAGACTCTCTTCCTCTAGTTACAAAATGAGAGCTCCCATGTTACACAACAGAAGCATTTATCAGCGGATGCAAGCCGAAATGGGACAGGACATGGGGTGTTAATGCTGCCTAAATTGTGTTGGGCCACAGTTTAGCAACAACTCAGCAAATCACAAAAATGCCCTGTCATGGTGCTTTGCTTCCAAGTCTCAGTGAAAGTGAAAACTGCTGAACATTTCAAGATTGTTCTAATGGCCAAAGCCATAGGACCGACAGGTGTCAGCATTTCTAGTCAATGGAACTCTAACAGAAATGAAGGCTGAAGCACTAGAATCTAACTAGACTAGTCTTTACGTGGCCTAGCACAAGGCTGGGTTCACACAGGGGTTCACTCACCCCTCCTGTGATTGTCCTCACCACACTGCGGTCAAAGTTAGTGGTTTCTGTGTCTGTCTCCCTACAGAGCTCCTTGAGAGTAGGGACTGAGTTTTCTTCATTTCCGTGGGCCCAGCACCTGGCACAGCATAGGACGTACTGAGTAGGAGGTCAGTGTTTGCTGAGCAAGAGAATGAATGAGTGGCGTCCTTTCAAAAAAAGCCTGTCTGCTTCCTGCGAGAAATGATATTGAAAGCTGGGGATGTTTCTACTGAGCATCCATGTGGTTGAGAGCAGAGAAAAATTAAAATACTGGGACATAGGACCTAAAAACTGAATTTGAGAAAGAAGCCCATTGTCCACTCAAATCTCTAGGTCAAAGGTCATATGATTTTAGGTGTCTCCTCCAAAATACAAGGCTACTTGGGTTCTCTCTGTTGGCCTTAACATGACAACTCACTCCAACAACCTCAGGGACAAACAGCCTCCATCGGCACGCAGGATACAGTAGAAGTGAAAGACATTCAGAGTAGTGGATCAAGCTGACCCTGGAGACCACACTGCCTCTTGCTTTCCAGTTGCATGAATGAATGAATTTTGTAATATTTTAAGCCAGTTTTAGTTAGGTTTCTATTACTTGAAACAGAAAGCTTCCTGATTTATAAAAATGGTTGCTGTGAAGGTGAAATAAGAAAGTATGTATAAAGCAACAGCACCGTGTCTCTGACATGTGAGAATCTGACAGTGACTCTCGGGGTAACTCTAAGTTTGGTCCTAGAAAAGATAAGGGGTATCTCTTAAACAACTGATACTCCCAAGATATCAAGATAACATCCACCAGAGATATTACAAACACAGGCAGGGAGAAGATTCTCCAGCATTGTGTCTGTTTTAGAGCTCTCCAAGTGTCTCCACAAACATTTACTAAGGTGTGCTGAGTATCTGCTTTGTACAAAGTCCAGTGCTTACAATGTGGTATGTGCGTTGTGTATAAGGTAGTATGTACAATGCAGAAGAAGTGATCATGTGAAAATGAAATCAGGGTGACATGCATTCAGATTCCAAATCTGCCACTTATTATCTGTATAATCCTGGACAAGTTACATAGCATCTCTGAGCTCATTTTCCTCATTTATAAATGGTGCATGATCCTTGTTCATAAGGTGGCAGTAAAGATTAAATTGGAGAATAACATATATTAAACACCCAGAGGCCAGGCGCGGTGGCTCACACCTGTAATCCCAGCACTTTGGGAGGCCAAGGCAGGCGGATCACCTGACGTCAGGAGTTCAAGACCAGCCTGGCCAACATGGCGAAGCCCCATCTCTACTAAAAATACAAAAATTAGCCAGGCATGGTGGTGGGCGCCTGTAATCCCAGCTACTCGGGAAGCTGAGGCAGGAGAATCGCTTGATCCTGAGAGATAGAGGTTGCAGTGAGCTAAGATCGCTCCACTGCACTCCAGCCTGGGCGACAGAGCAAGGCTCTACCCAGGACATTGTGGTATCTCTCCATGGTCCAGGGCCACCACTTTGCACAATTCCAGGGATACAATTCACATTTGGGGGCACTATTTACATTTGGCATCCCGTGCAGTTGTACAACAACTGCCAAGAGCACATTGAGCTCCTTAGACCAACAACTATACGTTGGACATCTTTTCTATATTCATAGGACCAGCCTTCCAGATACATAACTCTCCAGTCTGCACCTTCACCACTTTTGTGGTGCCTCCTAATAGGTGTCTTTGCTCCCAGTCTTGTCCCTCTCACTACAAGGATTATATTTCTAAAATAGACAGTCATGTCACTCTTTTGCTAAAAGTGAATTGCTGGTGCTTCCCCACTGCAAAAAGAATGGAAGCTTTTGCATGGTACATAATGCCCTAGATGAATGAGCCCCAGCTCTTCCCTCTTGCCTATCTGGATAATTCCCATTCATCTTTCAAGCCTCAGCTCAAAATCATCTCCTTTGTGGAATTTTCCTGATCCAGGGAAACTTAGCAGCTACCTTTACTGTGTAGCACTTACAGCTACCTCTTCTCAAGTACCAAACACATTATACTGTAATCATTTTCACAAATATCTGAATTCCCCATTAGGTCAAAAGTCATCAATAAGCTTCTTTGCATTTGCTCCAGTACTTTGCACAGTTTTTTTAAATAATTTAAAAAAGTGAGTAGACACCATATTATTGTAGAGGCTGCAAGATGTGCTGGAAAGAACTCAAGCTTTTAAGGCAGACAGATTTGGATTATAATCCTAGCTCTACTGCTTTCTTGCTGTATACCCTTGGATAAATTAACTTACTGAGCATGTTTCCTCATTTGTACAAGAGAGATAAGAAATCTACATTGCAGAGCTGTCGTGAGGACTAGAACTAGTTTATTTAAATAATATGGTATTTGGCCACAGAGTAGTCATTACTTACCTTCCCTTGGGCCCCTTTATACACAGCACTTAGCTGCCATGAACTGAACCCAGCTATGATGGTTACTTTACAATAGAAATTCAAACAGTGACTACTGGAATAGTTATAACAAGGTCTTTTATTACAATTACTGTAAACCAAGGCTGGCAATTGCATGGCATGTGAATTACTACTTTTTGCCAAGTCCATCGCAAACATTATTAATCTATCACTGAACTATCACTGAATTCTTTCTCTCTCTCTTTTTTTTTTTTTTTTTTTTTGAGACAGAGTGTCTCTCTGTCACCCAGGCTGGAGTGCAGTGGCGCGATCTCGGCTCACTGCAACCTCCGCCTCCCAGGCTCAAGCAGTCCTCCCACCCCAGCCTCCCTAGTAGCTGGAACCACAGGCACATGCCACCACGTTCAGCTAATTTTTTTTTGTATTTTTGGTAGAGACAGGTTTTGGCTATGTTGCCCAGGTTAGTCTCAAGTTCCTGAGCTCAAGCGATCTGCGTGCCTTGGCCTCCAAAAGTGTTAGAATTACAGGCCAAGATTTTTTTAAAATCTCAGTGGCTGAAGGATAAATGGTGCAAGCAAGTCTGATACCATCAGGCCTTGCCTGACTCCCTACCTACTTCCCCCTCATCCCTCCCACTCCCATAGCTAGACATGTGGCCCCTACTCACAGTGCAGGTCCTGCTAGTTCACTGAGTCAAGGGTAGCCTTTCCTGTCCTTTTGTGCTGTGCCATCCAGCTGCAGCTAACCTCCCATACAATGTTGTGCCATGTGAACGATTTACCAGTTAGTGAAATGTTTCAGTGAAAAGCTTATCAAATCAATTCAACCAACCTTGATGAAACTGACGTGCCCGGGAAAGGACCAGATGAATAAAATGAAGTGTAGAGATATATAATTTTTTAAAAGTCTGCAACAAGACACCTCCTTCCCTTCCTAAGGTGGGAAGAAGATTGGTGTGAAGGATGGGCATTGCAAGCGGGACTTTGTGATGAGCAATTATGCACTGAAAGCCAGAATTCCCTCTCTAGAAAGTGGCTGGCCTTGAGTGTCGATCACTGGTGGTTCCCCCTCTTCACAGGAATGGCCCAAGCTTTACCTGGAATAGTTGAAGTTTAAGCCTTAGGACTCAGGATTTGGAATTCTTAGCCCATTGCTTCCTTAGCTCTATTCCCTACAATATACTCACGCTAAGGCTGAGGACACCCAGTGGAATAAACAACCAGCCTTCTGCTGCAAACCTGAGCAAAACTGAAAAACAGGAGATGGTGGATGCATTTCAAATTGCCTAGACTAGGCCAGGCACAGTGGCTTATGCCTGTAATCCCAGCACTTGGGAGGCTGAGGCGGGCAGATCACTTGAGGTAAGGAGTTCGAGACCAGCCCAGCCAACATGGTGAAACCCTATCTGTACTAAAAATACAAAAAATTAGCTGGGCCTGGTGGCACGTGCCTGTAATCCCAGCTACTCAGGAGGCTGAGGCGGGAGAATTGCTTGAACCCAGGAGGTGGAGATTGCAGTGAGCCAAGATCATGCCATTGCACTCCAGCCTGGACAACAGAGCAAGATTCTATCTTGAAAAAAAAATTGCCTAGACTAATCTTTCTTTTAAACAAAAAATGATTGTTTATTTATTTATTTATTATTTTGAGAGCTAATTATGAGACTGGCTGATTTTTGTATTTTTGGTAGAGATGGGGTTTTGCCATGTTGCCCAGGCTGATCTCAAACTCCTGGGCTCAAGCAATCCTCCAGCATTGGCCTCCCAAAGTGCTAGGATTACAGGCATGAGCCACCATGCTGGGCCAGACTAATTTTTCTTTATGTGTAAAGAAACCGTCTTTATGTGTAGATTAAGTCCTGCTGGTTTTGAATTCTAAGTGCTACACGTTTGTACACTCTGCACCACACTGATGTCACTGCAGCCTCTAACTAGTCTTTAAGCTCATCCTCTTGCTCCACTCCAATCAACATGGAAGCCAGCATGATCTTTCTAAAACACAAGCTAGTCTCTCCCCAAGCCTCCTTATCCCCTGTGGGAAGGTGTCAAAGTTCTTTACCGTGATTTGCAAGGTCCTCTGTGAACAGGACCCTGCTCACCCTGTCTCACCTCTCCCCATCCTCACTTCATCCTTCATCCCCCGGCCTTGTGATGCTAGGAATAATGACCCCCAAAGGTAACCAAGCCTTAATTCCTGGAACCTATGAAGCGTTACCCTACATTGCAAAGGCACCTTGCAGGTATAATTAAGGATCTTGAGATAAGGAAATTATCCTGGGTTATTTCAGTGGGCCCTAAATATAATCACAAGTATCTTTATCAGAGGGAGATTAGACTACAGAAGAAAAGAAGGTCATCTGACCAGAGAGACAGAGACTGGAGTGATTAGGCCACAGCCTGAAGAATTTGGTCAGCTACCAGAACCTAAAAGACATAAGGAATGAATTCTATTCCCTGGAGCCTCCAGAAGGAACTGGCCCTGTCAATACCTTACATTTATTTTTATTTATTTATTTATTTTGAGATGGAGTCTCACTCTGTCACCTAGACTGGAGTGCAGTGGCACGATCTCAGCTCACTGCAACCTCTGCCTCCCGGGTTCAAGCGATTCTCCTGCCTCAGCCTCTCGAGTAGCTGGGATTACAGGTGCCTGCCACCACGCCCAGCTAATTTTTTGTATTTTTAGCAGAGATGGGATTTTGCCATGTTGGCCAGGCTGGTCTCGAACTCCTGACCTCAACTGATCCACCAACCTCGGCCTCCCAAAGTGTTGGGATTACAGGTGTGAGCCACTGGGCCCCGCCACCAATACCTTAAATTTAGCTGTGTAAGATTCAGTTCAGATTTCTGGCCTCCAGAACTGTAAGAAAATGTGTTTCTGTAGTTTTAAACCACTATGTTTGTGGAAACTGTTTTCAGGAGCAATAGAAAACTAAGATAAGCCTTGTCAGATGACAATGGTTCCAGAATACATCCTGCTGGTCTTTCGTCTGAGGCTGTTGGGTTGTTCTCGCCTTTCTTGGTGATGCCCCTATACACCCTTTGCCTAACATATTTCTACCCCTTTGTCTTAATCAATTTAGGCTTCTGTCACAAATTACCACAGACGGACAGGTTTCAGCAACAAAAAATTTCTTTCTCATGGTTCTGGAGGCTGGGAAGCCTGAGAGCAGGTACCAGCATTGTTGGGTTCTGGTGAGGGCCCTCTTCCTCGTTCAAAGATGGCCAGTTTCTCATTGTGTACTCACAAGGTGGGGAGTGGAGAAAAGAAGCAAATTGTCTCCTGTCTCTTCTTATATGGACACTAATCCTATTCATGAGGGCTCTACCCTCACGGCCCAATTACCTACCAAAAGCTCCATCTCCAAATACCACCACATTGGGGATTAGGGTTTCAACATATGAATTTGGGAGGAACAAATGTTCAGTCCATAGCACCCCTTCCTGAAGGTTCACTTCAGTATTGCCACCTGCTTTCCTAGTTGCCCCAGGCTGGGTGAGGACCTCCATTCAGGTTTAGCATCAGACCTGAGCTTTTCCTTACCACTGCATTCACCAGAAGGTACTGTCATGGTGTGTGTTTGTCTGACTCTCCAAACGGGCCCCCAGGGTGATCCCCAGGGTGGAGGCAGAAATCAAGAACTGTTCTTCCTAGAGTCCTCTCTGTGTAATGTCTAGCACAAAGACCAGCACATAAGAGTCTTCGATAAATATTTATTGGCTGAGCGTAGTGGCTCACACCTGTAATCCCAGCAATTTGGGAGGCTGAGGTGGGAGGATCGCTTGAGCCCAGGAGGTCGAGGCTGCAGTAAGCTCTGATCGTGCCACTGCGCTCTGGCCTGGGTGACAGAGAAAGACCCTGCCTAAAAAAAAAATAAATAAATAAATATTGATTGATTGAATGAATGGTTAAAGCTTCTTAACCTCCTGGACGCAGGTGACTCTCATGTCCATTGCAGTTCCTCTGTCTCTTCTTATAGCTTATCATCTGATCATCTGATCCTTGTACCTGTGACTGAGCCCTAAGAAATCTCCAAGTCAAACATTAGCCAGGATCAGGTTTGATAGCCGAGCTATCCACTCAGGATACTGCAAAATAAATACTACATGGAACAAGCAGAATACTAAACAAAGGACAAAATATTTGAATTTTTTTTGTTTTTTGGTGAAAATTAGAGCTTTGAATGCAGAATGTGGTAATGCCTGATTCTTTCTTAACATGCCATTCCTTGATCTTCTCAAGCTAGCCCCTGTAGTACTGGCAGCTCAACGACCTCCCTGATGATTCATTATGCTCTACAACTGAACTCTAATTATTCTCAACATATTATATGGTTTAGTTGCCAATAAGGCTGATTATTGAAATTCTTAGAGCTGGCCATGTGCAATTAACCAACTGATACACTTGAAATGGGATTATAGGCCTCCATTCACTACCTAATAAAGTATTAAACCAAAGCTATAAATGTAAGAGTATTTTACAAATTGTTTCTCTACGGGAATTTTTACCTGATGACAGCAACATGATTTTCCTCTTTGTCAGACAAGACAGGCTATCGTCTTCTCCAAGGTCTATAGATTCAGGAAGAAATGAGAGTGACTTTACTGATGAAAGATTTAAAACCAGAAACAGAAAAGAAAAATGCACCAGAGCAAAGCAATACGGAATTATAAACTAACTTTAATTACATCAACAGGAAGAATTTCAAACTATGTTGTAATTCTTATTTTAAAGTTTAAATCTAATTGATATATTCTGACTAACATAATCATCCAAAGATAAAAGTATTTGTGATGGCAAATGGACAGAACAATCATTTAGGTAGCATCTAGGAATATTGCTACAATTACTTTACATAAATAGAAATCCATGTCTTTTATTAGTAATGTGCCACACATCTTAGAGTAAAAATTTACATAAGATAGGCTTATAAATATACATAAATCTCAAAATTAATCACAATCGAACATTAGGTACACAATTGTTATAAAACAAATATAACCTATCAATGTCTATGTAAAGGCATAGTTTTTACAAAATAATATTTTGTAGACAGTCTCAAAAAAGTATATTAATACTCCTGGAGCCAGATTGTTCCAGCATATCAGCATGTCTGTGGGAATAAGGCATCCGGAGAAGCTGCATTCACTCTTCCCCATGGCCAGGGCCTTCTATGTGATGAAACAGGTAGGATTCTAGTGACCTGGGTGAATGCTACACCCACTGCAGCACCCCATTACCTTAGAGAATCAATTACTCTCCAGAAGAATCCAACTGAATGGCTATCAGTCTAATAGCAAATATCCAGGGGAAAACTGAACACATTAATCAAGCAGCAGTGTATTTTATGTTAAAAATCCCAAATAGCTTGATGAATCCGTTACACTTTGAGTTGCCAGAGATACTTAAAATCACACTAGCCTAGCCACTATTTTCATGAAGAGGAACTTATATGCAAGTCTTTTATTAAATATAAAAACAAAGAAATCTAACTTGAAACTAAATAACTGGATACTTGAATAACTGAATAAGGAACCTAATTAAATACAAAACCTGTATAGGTTGCATCAACATGCCAGTTACTCAGCTAACACTAGTCTTGGTTTCTTAACTAACAGTATAGAAAAGTCACATTCAACAGTGGTACTTTATATGTTCTTAACAATTCATATAATGTTGAATGGAGGAGGCAAGGCTTAGTAAAAGATCCAGGAATGCTTTCTACAAACTACATTGCTATAAACTCAAGCATAGTTTTGCCTGTAATACACATAATGTTCTATCTCTTGGGTTTTAAAGTAGGCAAGAGATCAGAAACAGAAACAACCTTGACAAAGACCTTCAAATGCTCATGGTGTGTATATACAGGCATTTGTGTATAAACACACACCATCATGTATGTACAAATATACAGATGCTCCTCAAGTTACAAGAGGGTTATGTCTCAGTAAAACCATCAATCGTAAGTTGAAAATATCATAAGTCAAAACAATTATGGGACATAACCCCATTGTAAGTTGTAGGAGTGTATCAAATGTATATCACTTTCATATCATCGTAAGTTTGAAAACTCTTAAGTTGAACCATCCAAATTCGGGGATCATCTGTGTATATAAACACACAGAGAACCACCTAACTGTTCACTAGACATAACCAATTCTGTTTAGAGAACAAGGATGTACAGTTATACACGACAGCAAAGTACACACATCCCAGCCTTTGGCCTAGTGCAGTGGTTCTCAAACATTTTTCCATTATGGTACATAAGGTAGATGCCACATCACATGTGTAAAACACTCCCATGGTGCAGCAGATTTTGATACAACTTTTTATTTTTTTTATTTATTTATTTTTTAGGCGGAGTCTTGCTCTGTTACCCAGGCTGGAGTGCAGTGGCGCAATCTCGGCTTATTGCAAGCTCCGCCTCCTGGGTTCACGCCATTCTCCTGCCTCAGCCTCCTGAGTAGCTGGGACTACAGGCGCCTGCCACCACGCCCGGCTAATTTTTTTTGTATTTTTAGTAGACATGGGGTTTCACCGTGTTAGCCAGGATGGTCTCTATCTCCTGATCTCGTGATCTGCCCACTTCCACCTCCCAAAGTGCTGGGATTACAGGCTTGAGCCACCGCGCCCGGCCGATACAACTTTTTAAAACATCTCTAGGTTAATGAATTACTCTGAAACACTGAAATCCTTACCATGAAGAGCAGTTCAGCAGTAATCGTTGTCCATGATCACCACACTTAAGACAAAACTACTGCTTAGCCAGCTCTGTAATTTACTGCCACCACTTTTGCATCAATTCCAGAAAATATATTAGAATGCAAGAGCATGAGAATGCCCTGTGCATTTATAAATCAACAATAATTTATTTTAAAAACAAATTATTCACTAACTTTGATATTCTTACAACTAACCAGTAATAATATGTTACTGGCAGTATCCTTTACAACTAATCATGATATATTGGTGTGTCCCTATCTAAGAATAAGGGTGGGAAAGCCACAGTCCATAAGCAAACCCAGCCTGCTTCCTGTTTTTGTGCAGCCTGCAAGCTAAGAATGGTCTTTGGATTTTTTTAATGGCTTTCCGAAAAAAATCAAAAGGAAAACATTTGTGACATTTGAAAAGTATTTGAAATTCAAAGTTCAGTGTCAATTAAGTTTTATTGGAACATAGCCATGCTCATTCATTTATGTATTGTTTATAGCAGAGCCAAACAGAGACAGAAAAGCCAAAAAATTACTATCTGACCCTTAACAGAGAAAGTTTGCTGACCCCTGGACTAGAGCTAAGAATGACACACAACCTCAGTGGTCACGTCTCTTATGCGCAAAATCCTGAATATAGACAGTAAACTTAATTCCAGAAATAGTAGTAAATAAATACCATCTAGGATGGAAATTCATTCCTGAGTTGTCCAAACTTTCTGATTTCTTTAATGACAAAAGCCAACTTAATTAAATACAGCTTCTGCATTTTATCTGAAATCATGTTTATATATTCACCTTCTGACTCAGTGGAGCAATTAAAAAAGCACTGGGCTCCAAGTTAGAAGACCTAGGTTTTAGGCAATTAGCTTTTAAATTGTTAAATTGTTAAAAATGTATTTAAGTCTTGTTTGATCTGTGTATTAAACATATTGAAAGAACTAAAACGACTGGTAAAATAAAGAATCAAAATGCTTTTAAGCAGAGAAGAAAGTTGATATAGAGTAAAACATGCTCCTTTCCTCTAAATATAACTATAAAAAGTCCTCCGATTAATTGTAAATTACTAAATGGGGGAAGAAAGGCACCTAGCTAATTGGAGTGTGGATAGTGGGTTCCATTTAATAAAAATGTGCATGAAGGTGCATGAATGTGTAGGAAATCATATCACCTCCTTAGGCTTCAGCTGCACCTCTGTAAAATAAGAGCATTGGATTAAATGGTCTCTAAAGTCCTGGCCAGCACTGGTAATTTATGTCAAGTGACCAGCCTCAGTTTTTTCATCTGTAAAATTGGATAAATAATAGAATCTACTTCCTATGGTTGCAGTGAGGATTAAATGAGTTAATTCATGTAAAGTGCTTAGAACAGCACTAAATATTTCACTAGCATTATTATTAAACTATTCAGGTACTTTACGAAAAACACTGGTTGGGCATCTCTTCTGTGACAAGTAGTATATTAGAAAATGGGAATATAGACATAAAATAGAAGTTGATTCTCTTATATTAAGTAGGGATGAATGAAACTGAAGTCTATGGAGTTATCACTTCAGCATGTCTATCGATTGGTAGTTCTCTGAGATAACGGTCAAAGGCCATTCTGTATCACTGGTGTAAATTCTTATATCTGAAAAATGATTATTGTTAGCACTGTTACTAAGGATGTTTCCATTTATGTTTCAAAAGACAAAGTTCAGTGTTTGCTAACATAATTATTTATGGTTTGAGCACAGGAGGAAGAATATAAAAATGTTGGCCAGTCTCCTAATATACATGAAATGTAAGCCCTCTGAACCAAACAAACTTGCCATAGAAGTACAGTTTCACACATACATTCATTCCACAAATGTTTGCTGAGTACCTGCTATGGATAAATGTCTGCTACAATGATGAGTAATGGTCTCTGCATTAGGGAGATAATAAGGAGGACAAGCCAGCAATTCTAGAAAAGTATAATGAGCATGTTGATGAGGAAGCCCAATGTGCTATGGGAGCATTTGATAGGGGCTTGGACCTATGTAGTCCAGAGATTTGGAGGAAAAAATATTTAAGTTGTGACCTGATAGTTGAATAGAAGTTCACCAAGCATAAGAGGTGGAGAATATGAACAAAATGAGAGGTGAGATAGAGCAGGTCTGAAGAACTGAGAGCCTCTCAGTCTTGCTAAGACATAGCAAGTGAGGAGGAGTGGCAAAAGATGATATTGCAGGTCACAGAAATGGCTTGCATTTTACCTTAATGGCACTGAGAAGTCATTGAAAGTTCTAAGCATAAATAAGCAAAATCGGTAATCAAATGAGAAATCACTAGTGAAATAATTAGCTTGATTAGAAATGTAAGCGGAAGGAAGCTGCATTCACTTCTTCCTTCCCTGCCTGCTACTAAGCTGAAGTCTCTCTTTTGTTTTAACCTGTTTATAGCTCAAATATTATACACATAAGAGAGAGAAATATAAAAATATTTGCTTCTTATTTACAACATGGCTGCCTGCATATCAGTATCTTCACTACTAAACAGCCACTAGAGCTGAGAAGATGAGACACAGGCCAGACTTAGCCATGCCCAGAGTGGAGTCAAGGACTTGAACCAGGGAACATGAGTCTGAATCCTACCCAGTTCCATTATGCACTTGATGTCATTTAATTTCTCCCCATCTGCAATGAACAGCATTTCTCCTCCATCCCTCCTCGGAAGCTTTTGGTAACTGTGTTTGTTGATGTTTTCCTTATTTTGGTTCAACTCCAGGAGAATATGAAAGCTCTCCCCACAGGCAGACTTTCACCTGTGACATGAATCTGGAGGGTGGTATTAGAAATCACAATCACCAGTGTTGTTCAATCATAAAGCCCATGAAGTTGGAATCAGCTTTAAAGCAACAAGGGCAACCCGGAGAACTCTAGAATGCCACAGTGGAAATGTCTCAGCAGCACTAACTATACCTGCAGACTTCTCTCCTCAAAATGAGCTGTTAGCACAGACATTTGGAACAAAGAACAAAGGAGTCCTTTGGGGCTCCTAATGTCAAGGCATTATTATGAATTATGCTGACTACCTGTCCAGTTTATAAGCCTGAACATTTTATTTTACTTATTTTTTTGAGACAGGGTCTCCCTCTGTCATCCAGGCTGGAGTGCAAGTGGCACAATCTTGGCTCCCTGCAAGCTCTGTCTCCCAGGTTCAAGTGATTCTCGTGCCTCAGCCTCCCAAGTAGCTGGGATTACAGGCATGCGCCACCACACCCGGCTAATTTTTGAATTTTTAGTAGAGACAAGGTTTTGCCATGTTGGCCAGGCTGGTCTAGAACTCCCGACCTCAGGTGATCCGCCTGCCTCGGCCTCCCAAAGTGCTGGGATTACAGGTGTGAGCCACCGTGCTCAGCCACAAGTCTGAACATTTTATATGGATATTCTAGGTGAATTCACTTTATGGGTCATTTTCCCATTTTCAATTTTTTTAAAAAAAGCCACCTCATAAAAAAAATTCTACTCAAAATCTCTACAGTCTCAGAAACTGTTGCCTTATTATTAAAATGCCCTAAATTTTTACTAAGATGTTTTGTCTGATATATTTTTAGGCCAGGCACGGTGGCTCACACCTGTAATCCTAGCACTTTGGGAGGCCAAGGCAGGTGGATTACCTGAGGTCAGGAGTTCGAGACCAGCTGACTAAAATGGTGAAACTCCATCTCTACTAAAAATACAAAAAAAATTAGCCAGGCATAGTGGCACATGCCTGTAATCCCAGCTACTCAGGAGGCTGAGGCAGGAGAACCACTTGAACCTGGGAGGCGGACGTTGCAGTGAAGCTGAGATCACGCCATTGTACTCCAGCCTGGGCGACAAGAGGGAAAATTCATCTCAAAAAAAAAAATACATTTTTAATCATACTTAATGTATGCTGGCTCTGACAAGAGAATTCACTGTAACCACAGATGAATGCCTTAGTTTTATAAAATTCAGTGGTAGAAAAGTTCAAATTCTAACTGCTAAGAATTCCTTTTTTTTTTTTTTTTTAATATCATTAACACAACTTTACATCTTCAGGAATGCTCACAGTTTGGTCTCTAACCTTTCCAAATAGCAGTAAAAATGTTTTCCCATAGCTACTCTATAACTGAAAAGAAATTTCAAATAAATATTATTTATTTATTTAGTTAGTTATTTTTGAGACAGAGTCTGGCTCTGTCACCTAGGCTGGAGTGCAGTGGCACAATCTCGGCTCACTGCAACCTCCACCTCCTGGGTTCCAGCAATTCTCCTGCCTCAGCCTCCCGGATAGCTGGGATTACAGGTGTGCACCACCACACTTGGCTCATTTTTATACTTTTTAATAGAGACGGGGTTTCACCATATTGGCCAGGCTGGTCTCCAACACCTGACCTCAGGTGATCTGCCCGTCTTGGCGTCCTAAATGCTGGGATCACAGGCGTGAGCCACCACACTTGGCCAAAATTTCAAATAAATATGAACTATTTTCATATCATTGTATTTTCCTCCAATCTCCCCACTGGCTGTGTAAATATCCAAAAGCACTTTTGCTTTACAGAAATTTGAAAGTTTTTTTTTTTTTTTTGGAGACGGAGTCTGGCTCTGTCGCCCAGGCTGGAGTGCAGTGGCTTGATGTCTGCTCACTGCAAGCTCCGCCTCCTGGGTTCACGCCATTCTCCTGCCTCAGCCTCCCGAATAGCTGGGACTACAGGCACCCGCCACCACGCCCGGCTAATTTTTTTGTATTTTTAGTAGAGACGGGGTTTCACTGTGTTAGCCAGGATGGTCTCGATCTCCTGACCTCAAGATCCGCCCGCCTTGGCCTCCCAAAGTGCTGGGATTACAGGCGTGAGCCACCCAAAAGGCTGACTGTGAACTTATGACATTCAGTAAAGTTCTCCCTAGTAATATTCAAAATAACCCTCTGTGCTATAGCACTCATAGTAAAGACTGTTTTGAGACATGATTTCTATACCTAGTTCTTTCTCTGCCTTTCTATTTGTCATTTCTAGCCAAATTTATATGGTATGTGGATCATAAAAAGGCAGTCTTTTTGGGTCTCAAATCCCATTCAGGAAGATGGCAATCATAATTTTCATCAATCCAACTCAGAGATATTGTGAAGTTAAATAAGAAAACATATTTGAAAGTGCTTAGAAAAGGTGTAAGTACATTCCAAAAGTATAGGGTCATTATTAAACAATCTTCTTTGACTACAAAAGAAGCTTGTTCTTTCTTCCAAAAAGCTGAAATTATATGAGGTTTTTTTTCTTAAATAATTGAAGCTAAAATTATACTGGATATTCTTTAAAAAATATATTTATACTAAAGACTTCCAAATCCATGTAATCTGTTGGGCCTGCAGCTGTGGTTAGGGGGTTCCCATCAATAGGTAGAAGGTCAGAGCAACAATCAGAAGCAAACAAAATGGAGATGAGAAGGTTTGATAGGCAGCTGATGGCATAAAAATGTCTTCATACTTGTAAATACTGACAACACGCTCTGAAGCCGGCGGTGAGTCTATATCATGTCGAGTGATAGAGCCTTTAAGAAAAAAAGAGAAGGGCAGGGGGCAATTGAAAAAAGAACAGATTTATAATGGTATAGGCAAACAACGGAAAAATCAAAAGTCTATTTAGTGTTGAATACATAAGCAGTGGTTACAAAGATCTAGATTCAGGTATTTGAGTTATCAGAATTCTCTATCATTGTACATATAATGAAGAACATAGAAATTAGTTAAATTTTTCCGAAAAGACTAGTTCTCATTAATCTGCACTCCCCCTATCAGAACAATGCTGTTGGTCTGTTTCCTGGCATCTCAATTTTAAAACTACTACTTATACAATATTGTATGATTATTGTATGATTGCCTCCTTTAAACGGCTCTGATGAGTTTTATCTTATTAATACCCAAATGGGCAAACTATATTTTTATTTCAAACAGCAGAGACTACTAACTTTTTTCCCTCAAATCTATCTTGTATATATACGGATCATCAACAACTCCTGACAACACTACTAACGTCTCCCTTACAGATGGAAGCCTTCTTCTACTGTCTGTGGGACACTTAGCCTGCCCAGGCCATGCCAGAGGGAGTGTGGTATGTGTGTGTGTGTGTGTCTGGCAGATTAGGGTAGAATGGTACAGAAAGTGGGATGATTAAAGTACCAAACAAGTCTTTGGATGGGAAACTTTCTTTTAATTTTGTTACAAGTGGAAAGAAGTACAGACTGTGTGTAAAATATATTTAATAATCTTCAGTTGATTAAAAGTGTCTGACCTCCTGAATAATCCATTTGAAACTTGGGTTAGGGAGACTAAGGCATATGTATTCAGTGCAAAGGTCTCCTTAGGAATAGGGCTCAGAGTGAGGGTTTTTAAGGTACTATCTGCTGGGGAAGCCCTGCCAAACTTGACATGGCAGGTCCCTGCTTAGTGTCCGTGCTGGCCCCAGTTAGCAAAAATCAAACTTCTCAGGTTTGTATGCCTGTAGTTTCAGATACTTTGGAGGCTGAGGTGGGAGGATCACTTAAACCTGGGAGGTGGAGGCTGCAGTGAGCTGTAATTGTTTCACTGCACTCCAGACTGGGTAACAGAGCAGACTTTTCTCTCAATAGATCCCAGTCACCTCTCCTACCTAACCTCAGCTCACTGGTCACCTGCAAGGGCTGCTCAACTTAACTATGTGCCTACAATTCATGCCTTCCTTGAGTGAAATCCAATCTCATACCCCTTTCAAGCCTTAGTTCAAAGTTTTCCCCTTTACAGAGACCTTAGGAGAATAGGTAGGATATAATAAATAAAAAGGCATTAAAAGGGCATTCAGGAGGCCGGGTGTGGTGGCTCATGCCTGTAATCCCGGCACTTTGGGAGGCTGAGGTGGGCGGATCACGAGATCAGGAGTTTGAGACCAGCCTGGCAAACATGGTGACACACCATCTCTACTAAAAATACAAAAGTTATCTGGGTGTGGTGGTGGGCGACTGTAATCCCAGCTACTCCGGAGGCTGAGGCAGGAGAATTGCTTGAACCTGGGAGGCTGAGGTTGTAGTGAGCCGAGATCGCGCCATTGCACTCCAGCCTGGGCCACAGAGCGAGACTCCATTTCAAAAATAAAAAAAATAAAAAAGTAAAAAAAATAGAAGGGCATTCAGGAAACAAGAAAAGCAGAAGCCTGTATACAGGGTAGGAATGTGCCTGTTTTGCTTAGAGTTAGTGAGAAGAACAGAAGTCTTGAGAGAGCTTATCAGGTAAAGCAGGACCAGATGTGGAGAAGGCTTTGAACTTTAGGCTAGTCTTCCATATATGTAAAAAGATGACCTTCTGAAAATACAGCTTTTTCCAATTGGTAAAGCAATTTCAAATAGTTGTTTTCACTTAATCCTTAAAATAATTCCATGGAATAGGAAGTATTATTATCCCCACTTTAGATATAAGGAAATGAAATTCAGAAATTAAATAACAGGCTAAATATTATACAGCTACCAAGGGGCAGAACCAATACTCAAACTCAAATTTTTAGACTTCAAATCCCACTATTTTAGATTACTCCATTTCTCCAGGCTGAGATATAATTTATTTCCCAGGGTACCGAAAGTAATTGAAGTTATAATAACCGCACAGCCACTGTTGGTAATCTGGGAAATTAGCAAATGGAAAAGGTGTCACCAATCTGGAGACAGTCAAGTGTCTTCCCAATTGGCAACAGGTAAAATAAAAGGTAGATTATGTCATCCCTGGGCTGACTGGTGGAAACGAATTGAAGGAAAAAAACAACCAGATCAGATTAGGCAGCAAATAGCTGATGAGCACACAGTAAAGAAACATGCAATTACCAGGAGCCAGATTGAATTCTCAGTGCAAGGACTGCAAACAAAACTCACTTCCATTCTTGAGCAGGCCCTTAGGCTAATCAACCAGAAGGAATGCTCAAGACTCAGTGTAACTTGATTTTAGCAGTCTGTAAAAGGTTTCATGATATCCTTGGGTCTTTGTTGGGGAAATGCTGCAGAGCCTTGCCACCCAAAATGAGGTCATCAATGAACCAGCATGACGAGGGAGCTTATTAGAAATGCAGAATCTTGCCAGGCATGGTAGCTCACACCTGTAATCCCAGCACTTAGGGAGGCCAAAGCTGGTGGATTGCTTGAGCCCAGGAGTTCAAGACCAGCCTGGGTAATATGGCGAAACCCCGTCTCTACTAAAAATACAAAAAAATTAGCCAGGCATAGTGGCGCATGCCTGTAGTCCCAGCTACCTGGGAGCCTGAGGTGGGAGGGTCACTTAAACCTGGGAGGTGGAGGCTGCAGTGAGCTGTGATTGTTACATTACACTCCAGCATGGGTGACAGAGCAAGACCCTGGGAGAGGAGGGGAGGGGAGGGGAGACAAGTAGAGAGGAGCGAAGAGGAGAAGACCTAGAGAAAACTGCACTTTAACAACATAGCCAGGTAATTCCTATACACATAAATATTTAAGGAGTAATGGGTTAAACTATGGGGTAATTTGGTATATTTGTGACTAACAGAATAGTCACAGAGTGGGCCCTAATGAGATGCTTGGTGTCAATCTCTGGAGAAGTCTCCAGAAGCCCTTCCCGTTCAGTACTTTTCATTATTTCTTTCTTCTTCTTCTTTTTTTTTTTTAATGGAGACAGGGTCTCACTATAGTGCCCAGGCTGGTCTTGAACTCCTGGGCTCAAACTATCCTCCCAAAGTGCTGGGATTACAGGCATAAGCCACCACATCTAGCCCCTGTTCAGTCTTTTTATATTTACAACACAGGAGTTAAGAGTATTCATGGGCTTTGGGGTCAGACAGACTTAGGATTGAATTTTAATTCTTCTACTAATTAGTTGTATAGCCTTGAGCAAGTTTCTTAATCTCTCTAAAACCAGGACAACAATACCTATACCTCTCAAGGACATGGTGAGGAGCAAATGAGAATGCTGTGAGAATTGAACAGAGCCCTACATACAGCAGATATATGATCTGTTTCATTAAGCACATCACTCATGACATACTATCTTGTACTGCTGTAGCTTTGCATGTGTGTAACTGTTCACTTGTTTGTCCGTATAATAAGTCCATTATAACCTTCTGAAGATAGGAGTCGCATCTCCTTTTCCTTTAAATGATCCAGACTGCTTATCGCTCTCTTGTGCACACAGTGTGACTTCAATTAATAATGAACACAAGCATAGTGGTGTCTGGTGTTTAATCCAGATGCTGAAATGTAAGCTTACCCTGAATGGCTGGACCCCAAGCAAACAGATAATACCAACTCAAATGCAGATCAACAATTGTTTCATCTCTGGGAACATTCACAGGGCGTTTAAATCTGCAGGTGACGCGATTATTCTCAAAAACTCCTTCTTCATCTCTGGCAGGGTTTCTCTGAATCTCCTTTGCCCACTGGCCTACATTGTAGAAGTGCTGTATGCGGACCCTGCCATTGTCATCATGGACGCAGGCCATGACATCATCACCACCCTAACACGAGAAATCATTAAGAAAAAAAAAAGTCAAAGGTTCATCTTTTGCACACTGATCACTAGAAATATACATTCCATCACCTCTGCAATTTGACATCCCACCAAAAAAATTCTTTTAAGTGCCACTAAAAAGTCTCAACCAGGGGACCGAAGTTACCATCACAACAAGTGACATTCAGTGCCTCCTGACTGATGTTTGGAGAAGACATTACCACCTATGTGGTATTCCTGCCCAAAACACAAACCAACCTAATCATGAGAAAACAATCAAACAAACTCAAACTGAAGGTCATTCTACAAAAAAATTTTAAAAAAAAGCTAGCCTATAATCTTCAAGGAGTCAGTGTCATGAAAGACCAAAAAAAGAAAAAAAAAAAAAGGCTAAGAAACTATTTCAAAATATACATGACAACAAAATGCAGTTCTAGGTGTTCCTACATAGAAATTTGGGCTATAAACCCAAAATTTCCCTAAGGACAGTATTGGGACAAGTAGCAACATATGAAAACTAACAATATATTTAATAATACCATCATATCAGTGTTAAACTTGATGGTTACACAACACTGAATGTAGTTGATGCCACTGAACTGACACTTTAAAATCATAAATTTTGGTGCCACTGCACTCCAGCCTGGATGACAGAGTGAGACCCTGTCTCAAAAAAAATAAAATAAAATGGTCAATTCTGGCCAGGCGTGGTGACTAGTGCTTGTAATCCCAACACTGTGGGAAGTCAAGACAGGAGGATCATTTGAGCCCAGCAGTTCGAGACCAGTCTACGCAATACAGTGAGACCCTATCTCTACAAAAATTTAAAAAATGAGCTGGGCATGGGGCTCATGCCTGTAGTCCTAGCTACTCAGGAGGCTGAGGTAGGAGGATCGCTGGGGAGGTGGAGGCTGCAGTGAGTCTTGTTTGTGCCACTGCACTGCAGCTTGGGCAAGAGGGTGAGACCCTGTCTCAAAAAATAAAAATAAAAAAATAAATACACAACAACAAAAAATAAAATGGTTAATTTTGTTATGTGCATTTTACCACAATAAAAAAGTTATTATTTTGTTTATCTAAGTAGCTGTAGTCCCAGCTACTTGGGAGCCTGAGGTGGGAGGGTCACTTAAACCTGTACTATCCTTCCTGCTTGTCTACAGGTTTACATTTTTTTCAAAACAAGTTTTAAAAAGTTAAAAGAGTTTGGTCGGGTGTGATGGCTCACGCCTATAATCCCAGCACTGTGGAAAGCTGAGGCAGACCACTTGAGGTCAGGAGTTCAAGACCAGCCTGGCCAACATGGTGAAACCTCATCTCTACTTAAAATACAAAAATTAGCTAGGTGTGGTGGCAGGTGCCTGTAATCCCAGCTACTTGGGAGGCTGAGGCAGGAGAGTCACTTGAACCTGAGAGGTAGAGGCTGCAGTGAGCCGAAATAGTGCCACTGAACTCCAAGCCTGGGCAATACAGTGAGACTCCATCACAAGTTCATTAGTTGTAATGCATGTACCACCCTGTGCAGGATGTTGATAATGGGAGAGGCTCCCCAGGGGGTATATGGGAAATATGTACCTTCTGCTCCATTTCACTGTGAACCTAAAACTGCTGTAAAACGTAAAGTTTAATTAAAACACACAAACACGCACACAATAATGCACCTTTTTTTTTTTTTTTTTCCCCGACAGAGTCTCACTGTTGCTCAGGCTGGGGTGCAGTGGTGCGATCTCGGCTCACTGCAACCTCCGCCTCCCAGGTTCAAGCAATTCTCCTGCCTCAGCCTCCCGAGTGGCTGGGACTACAGGCACCTGCCACCATGCCCAGCTAATTTTTGTATTTTTAGTAGAGACAGGTCTCAAACTTCTGACATCAGGTGATCCACCTGCCTCAGCCTCCCAAAGTGCTGGGATTACAGGTGTGAGCCACCATGCCCAGCCAGTTAGTGCTATTTTCTTTTTCTTTTTTTTGAGACGGAGTTTCATTCTTGTTGCCCAGGCTGGAGTGCAATGGCACGATCTCAGCTCACTGCAACCTCTGCCTCCTGGGTTCAAGCGATTCTCCTGCCTCAGCCTCTCGAGTAGCTGGGATTACAGGCGCCTGCCACCACGCCCAGCTAATTTTTTGTATTTTTAGCAGAGACGGGGTTTCACTATGTTGGCCAGGCTGGTCTCGAACTCCTGACCTCAGGCGATCCACCTGCCTTGGCCTCTGTTAGTGCTACTTGCAAAACAAAATCTGAGTCCTTCTCACCACTGTCACTGCTAGAACTTTGGTCTGAGCCACCCTCCTCTCTCCCCTGTAGCCCTACACAAGCCTCAAAATAGGCCAGGTGAAGAGAAGAGCGGGGTGCTCTAGGCAGAAACAGCAACAAGGGCAAAAGCACAGAGGACTGAGAAAGTCTGATAGTTTGGGAACAAGCCTGGCCCAGTGAAGTGGCAAAGAATGGGGCTCCAGAGGAAAGAGAGAAAAATGCAGCAAGGTACAGGGAAGAGCAGCGGCCAGTGATGACAGCTGCCTGTGCGCCTGAGGCCCCGCCTGTGCCGGGCCACAGTCCTGTCTGAGGTCCAGAAGTTTTCTTGCCCCTGGGTACAGAGGAAGACAAAATTGTTGAAACAAATTCTTAACTTCCCTGATGTAATCCATCATGCCTTTTACAATGAAGCCTCCATAAAGATTCAACAAGAGGCCAGGCACGGAAGTGCCTGTAATCCCGGCACTTTGGGAGGCTGAGGTGGGCAGATTGCTTGAGGCCAGGAGTTCGAAACCAGCCTGGCCAACATGCGAAACCCCATCTCTACTAAAATTACAAAAATTAGCTGGGTGTGGTGGTGCACGCCTGTAATCCCAGCTATGTTGGGAGCCCGAGGCAGAAAAATCACTTGAACCCAGGAGGCAAAGGTTGCAGTGAGCCGAGATCATGCCACTGCATTCCAGCCTGGGCAACAGAGCGAGGCTCTGTCTAAAAAGTAAAAAAAAAAAACAAAAGGACAGGGTTCGGATGAGCTTCTGGATTGCTGAACAGGTGGAGGTGCCTGAAGGGTAGCACATCTAACAGGGCGTTGAAGCTCTTCACTCCCTTCCCCATGCCTTCCCCTAAGTGTCTCTTCCATCTAACTGTTCATCTGTATCCTTCGAAATGGCCTTCATAATTAATGAGTAAAGTAGGCCGGGTACAGTGGCTCATGCCTGTAATCCCAGGACTCTGAGAGGCTGAGACGGGTGGATCACCTGAGGTCAGGAGTTTGAGACCAGCCTGGCCAACATGGTGAAACCTTGTCTCTACTAAAAATACAAAAAATTAGCCGGGCATGGTGGCAGGCACCCGTAATCCCAGCTACTTGGGAGGCTGAGGCAGGAGAATCGCTTGAACCTGGGAGGTGCACGTTGCAATGAGCCAAGGTCACACCATTGCACTCCAGCCTGGGCAACAAGAGCGAAACTCTATCTCAATAAACAAACAAACAAACAAAAAAATAAATAAATGAGTCAAGTGTTTCTCTGAGTTCTGTGAGCCACTCCAGGAGATTAACTGAACAGAACGGGGTGGTGGCACCCCAGATTTATAGCTGGTTGGTCAGAAATACAGGTCACAACCTGGGGCTTGTGACTGGTGTCTGAAATGGGGGCAGTCTTGTGGTTTTGAACCCTTAACCTATGGGATCTAATGCTATCTCCAGGTAGGTAGTGTCAGAAACAAATTGAATTAGAGGACACCCAGCTGTCCACTGGAGAAATGCTTGGGGTGTGGGGGAACACCCCCACACATCTGGTCACATAAGTGTTCTTTCTATATGGAGAATATGAGTAGAGACGGAAAAAAGTTGTTTTTCCCTCTTACAAGTGGTTCTTTCACTTCTGCCTCTGCCATGAAAAAAATACGCCTTGGATGACTAGTGAAAACACAGAGAAAACCTGAATCCAACTCATGGATCGGAGTCAAGTCCAGCTGAACCCCACCTAAAATGAGCTGCACCCCAGTCAATCCATGAACATGTGAGCAAGCAATAAATGCTCATTGTTACAAGCCATATAAGGCCTATAACATCCTCTTCTTGCAGCCTTAATCTGGAAATAGCTGATGAATAGAGGTGCTACAAGACAGCTTGAATTCTGATAGCCAACCCTTTCATTTACGCTAGCCTGAATTTTTTTTAACTTGCAATCAGAGAGCCATAACTAATTTGATCATTATACTGCTTTGATCAATTAACTTGCTTCTAAAATCAAAATAGCACAGCCAACTAAAGAGAAAAAATCAACTTCTGTCATGTTTTGCATCTTACCATTTTCTTGTCTGAAGAGAATCCAACTGCTACCCAACCATCTGTGTCTGCACTCAGCTCAAATTCTACATCAGCCCCTATCATCCGGTAGCTGAGGAAATAGTCACAGGTCTCTGCATTACAGCCTGGTTTGCCATATCTAGAAGATATATCGAAAGAGACATTACTACTTCTACTTACACAAAAGACATTAAGAGAGCATCTACCATGTATCAGGTGGGATGCTAAGCAATATTCTTAAACACATTGGATTTTTGCTACCTGGAATCTTAAAAACACAGTTTCACTCTCTTAGGAGGAAACTTGGAGATGATCTGCCCCACTCTGTACACAAGAACTACTGTCCTGAGATGGGAAGGGGCTTGCCCGAGGTTATATAGTGAAGTCAGCGGTTGCAACAGGACTTGAACCTGGGTCTCTAAACTCCCAGCCAGTGTTCTCTACATTATATTAATATTAGAGTCTTTTACATGTTAGTTACTACTGAATTATTTTTGAATCCCTTTTAATGGAAAAAGATTCTCCAAGTTAACCATTTAAATTGTTTCTGTTAATTAAATGTATACCAACTCTTTTTAACTTACAAATTTTCATATAATCAAACTAACACAAATTTACAAATTCAATATAAATTAAACTAATAAACCAGGAACATTGAAATTCACAGCACTCATGCAACAGATGATGGGGCTTTACTGAAAGTAAATTTCTGCTTATGTGCATATGGTATCTGATTAGATCGTGCAGGGTCTTTGGAGTTGAGAGCATGTTCTTACTACTCTCTATAGCATGATGGCTCAACTCTTCACTTTTATCTGTTTGAACTTCTGCAAAACCCTCATTTATGCAATACACCAAATGAATACCCCCATCTGGTACTCATGGACCATGAATGAATGCAATATTTGTTTATAAATTTTTTTTTCTTTTTTTTTGAGACAGAGTCTCTCTCTGTCATCCAGGCTGGAGTGCAATGGCAGGATCTTGGCTCACTGCAACCTCCACCTCTTGGGTTCAAGCAATTCTCCTGCCTCAACCTCCCAAGTAGTTGGGACTACAGGCGTGGGTCACCACACTTGGCTAATTTTCGTATTTTTAGTAGAGACGGGGTTTCACCATGTTGGCCAGGCTGATCTTGAACTCCTGACCTCAGGTGATCCACCCATCTCAGCCTCCCAAAGTGCTGGGATTACAGTCAAGCCACTGCGCTTGGCCTTATTTATAAAATTTGCCTTTGTTCTGTTGGGCTACTTGCTGCTAATATAATTACAAATTCAGACACTAAAACATACAACAATATAAGGTGATTATCCAGATAGTGAGATTATGCAGACATTCATGTTTTTTTTGACAGCACCACTGAAATGAAAACACAAATTTAAATTTTCTTACAGAGGACTTGTGGATCCTTTCAGAACTGGCAAGCCCTGGTTTGAGGAACACTGTATTACACCATTTGCAGAATGGTAGAAAGTTGAAGCAATGGGTGGGACAATCTATGCGCAGATGGAAGGTATCTAAAGGAACAGGGCACAGGGGTGCTAAGTGTTGAGGAGGGGACAGGAATGTACTACTATGCTGGCAGAAACACCCAAGCAGTCAGGAAGAGATATAATAGGATCAAGTCAACAGGGGACTGGGGTGAAAAAAGATGAAAAGGAACAAGGGAAGTTAAAAAAGGAATAAATGGACAAGAAAACAAGTCACTTTGAAGCCAGTAGAGTACTAAAATTCCCTCCCTTCTCAAAACATCCCCCAATCACCAGATTTATACATTGCTGACCATCTTCCTCAATAAGAATATTATTGGATATTTTTATTCATTCCTTAGAAGTGGCCTTGTAATCCAAAGAAAGCTCAAAGCCGCTGTATTCAATTTTTCCTTCTTAGACCTTGAGTACTGAACAACAGCAAAATCAGAACCTTCAGTGCAGTGACCATCAAAACTTTGCCCCTGACCATCAAATTACTCAGGGGCAATTTGTTTTAGGAAGTAAACGGTTCAAAGGAGGAGGCTTTCCCAAAGAAGCTGAGCTGTCTAGATGGGAGGCCCATTGTCCACATGACTGTTTTGTAGCCCAGCCCGTCATGTTGTGATACTGCTAATAATCACGTAGAGACTCACCATGCCTGAGATAACAAGCTAGCAACAATGAATGCTTAATGACTAGTTAGAATCATACAGATATCCATAGGTCAGGACTATTTATTAAAAAAGCAATTAGGTACTAAACATGTCTGTCATTGCCTGTCCTGCCTGCAGCCCCTGCTGAATAAGCACGGACACATTCTGTGTCGCATGAGTCTTCTGCATATCAGCAATTGGTGAGTAGGAGACACCTGGAGCAATGGTGGTACAGCTAGAAAAGAACCATGGAAGAATAGTCCCAGGCCCAGGACATACTAAAGTTAAAAGGCCTTTAAGACTGAAAAGCGGGATGGCCATTAAAAAACTTCATAACCCTGCTGAGGTGATGAAGGAGCTCAGGCCCCCTGATTAGAAGGAACTGCATGCAATTTAAATACTACCCTGAGAAGTAAATCAGTCTTAGCCTTAAAGTTATCCAACCTGCGGTTCCACCAACCTAAAGCATCCCTTAGTTTTTCCACAGTCGTCCACTTTGATTTTGGCAAATGGATCCACAGGAGGAGCAGTAGGGAAGGGGTAACCTGGGCAGTGAGAATAAAGAAGGGTTAGAAAATCCAGTAACAACTGTTCCAATGATAATTTTTAAAAATGTGGTGACTGTTTTTTCTCACACATATCGAGAAATATTTGGGGACTCAGAAAATGGCTTTGATGAAGCCTAATCATCCCCTTCATGGGGGAGGGTGTAGGACACACACCTTTGGACCTCACCTTGCATGTGAACTGAGAGTAGGTGTGTCCTTTTCTCACTTTACAGGAGAGGAACCTGGGGCACTGAGACAGGCACAATTTCATATAACCACGGGCTTACCGCTGTCCCCTGGGAGTTTGAGAATCACACTTTTAATACAATATACATGCTCTAAGAGAAAAAAGTTAACAATGATACATTTATATACTTGATAGTAGGGTTTTTCCATTTATATACTTGATAACGGGATTTTTCCATTCCATTTTTAACTTCCATTTTGCGTTAAGCTGTAGGTAACATTTTCTTATGTCACTAAATTCTTTGTTTTTGTTTTTTGTTGTTTTTGAGACAGAGTCTCACTCTATTGCCCAGGTTGGAGTGCAGTGGTGCGATCCTGGCTCACTGCAACCTCTGCCTCCCAGGTTCAAGTGATTCTCTTGCCTCAGCCTCCCGAGCAGCTGGGATTACAGGCACCTGCCATAACACCAGGCTAATTTTTGTATTTTTAATAGAGACAGGGTTTCACCATATTGCCTAGGCTGGTCTCGAACTCCTGACCTCAAGTGAGCCACCCTCCTCAGCCTCCCAAAGTGCTGGGGTTACAGGTGTGAGCCACCGCACCCAGCTTGTCGCTAAATTCTTTAAACACATAATTTCTAACAGTTGTCTATCTTTCTTATAAGATTACTTACCACCATAATGCATCAAACCATACATTGAAGGGTAAGGCTGCATTATGCCTCCACTTTGTGGGAGAAATCTTTTTTTTTTTTTTTGAGACAGAGTCTCGCTCTGTCGCCCGGGCTGGAGTGCAGTGGCGCAATCTCGGCTCACTGCAAGCTCCGCCTCCCGGGTTCACGCCATTCTCCTGCCTCAGCCTCCGAGTAGCTGGGACTACAGGCGCCCACCACCGCGCCCGGCTAATTTTTTGTATATTTTAGTAGAGACGGGGTTTCACCGTGGTCTCGATCTCCTGACCTCGTGATCCGCCCACCTCGGCCTCCCAAAGTGCTGGGATTACAAGCGTGAGCCACCGCGCCCGGCCTAGGAGAAATCTTTTCTCCTAGGCTGTTTACTCCACGTACACAGGAACCATGTGTGACTTATCTTGTATTCTCTGCCCAGCATAGTGCTTGGCACTGGACACTGAATAAATGATTGTCAAATGAAGAAATAAAATCACCCACAGACATTAGGAAATATAAATCAGTACAAACTTTAAAAAATCATTCTATGAGTTTTTTTCTTGTTATTTTTATGTTTTTTCTTTGGGATTTGTAATGGTTTTTTTAAGTGAGGCTTTCCTAATTTTGTCTATTAGATTTATTATACTTTGAAAAAAAGCCACCAGGTCATACTTTTCTGACACACTTCTGTGTGTCAGAAATAGGGCCAGGCACAGTGGCTCATGCCTGTAATCCCAGCACTTTGGGACGCTGAGGTGGGCGGATCACGAGGTCAGTGGTTCGAGACCAGCCTGACCAACATGGTGAAACCCTGCCTCTATGAAAAATACAAAAATTAGCCAGGCGTGGTGATGGGTGCCTGTAATTCCAGCTACTCAGTAGGCTGAGGCAGGAGAATTGCTTGAAACCGGGAGGCGGAGGTTGCAGTGAGCTGAGATTGTGCCATTGCACTCCAGCCTGGGCGACAGAGCAAGACTCTGTCTCAAAAAAAAAAAAATAGTGATAATAATCCAGTAGTAATAATAACTGGTATTTATCGAGTTGGAAATCTGTTGTATGGTAACGTATTATTCTAGATGCCAGGAAGTAGTGAGGATGATATCCTAGACCTTGATCACATGATAAAGTACAATCCTAACTTTTTACCCCCTAAGTAGTTGGATCAAATGAATTACTTTTTCTAGTTTTATGCTTATTTTATGCTAAGTCCTATATCTGCTTCAGTACTATAGACCAGGGGTCCCCAATCCCCAGGCCACTGGCCAGTACCAGTCCACTGCCTGTTAGGAACTAGGCCACACAGCAGGAGGTGAGTGGCAGGCAAACAAGGGAAGCTTCACCTGTATTTACAGTCACTCCCGATGGCTTGCATAACTGCCTGAGCTCTGCCTCCTCTCGGATCAGCAGTGGTATTAGATTCTCATAGGAGTGCGATCCTTATTGTGAACTGTGCATATGAGGGATGTAGGTTGTGTGCTCCTTACGAGATTCTAATGCCTGATGATCTGTCACTGTCTCCCAGATGGGACCTTCTAGTTGCAGGAAAACAAGCTCAGGGCTCCCACTGATTCTACATTATGGTGAGTTGTACAATTATTTCATTATATATTACAATGTCATAATAATAGAAATAAAGTGCACAATAAATGTAATGTACTTGAATCATCTCGAAACCATCCCCTTGACCCAGTCCATGGAAAAATTGTCTTCCACTAAACCAGTCCCTGGTGTCAAAAAGGCTGGGGTTCACTGCTATAGACTGAGTCCTGACTTGAATGAGTTTTTTTTTTTCTGAATAGTTATTGAGCCACTACGAACTACTGTATGTTAAGCAGCTTCATATGCCTTCTTCCTGTTACTTCTCACTACAATCCTGAGGCCATTTGTCTCAGAATATTTATCCAGGAATTCAATTATTGTTCACTTACATGTTTTGAAATTCTATAGTTCACTGACAAAGACAATCTCTTTCAATGTTGCATCCGACTCAGGTTCCCCATCTTCTTCCATTTTCAAACATATCATCCTCACTACTTCCTGGCATCTAGAATAATACGTTACCATACAACAGATTTCCAACTCAATAAATACCAGTTATTATTACTACTGGATTATTATCACTATTTTTTTTTTTGAGACAGAGTCTTGCTCTGTCGCCCAGGCTGGAGTGCAATGGCACAATCTCAGCTCACTGCAACCTCCGCCTCCCGGTTTCAAGCAATTCTCCTGCCTCAGCCTCCTGAGTAGCTGGAATTACAGGCACCCATCACCACGCCTGGCTAATTTTTGTATTTTTCATAGAGGCAGGGTTTCACCATGTTGGTCAGGCTGGTCTCGAACCACTGACCTCGTGATCCGCCCACCTCAGCGTCCCAAAGTGCTGGGATTACAGGCATGAGCCACTGCGCCTGGCCCTATTATCACTATTAAATTTTGTAAACTGGACTGAGAAGTAATAAACATTGGGTATGATTGTCTCTTTAAGAACAACAGGTTTCAGCCAGGTGTGGTGGCTCACGCCTGTAATCCCAGCACTTTGGGAGGCCAAGGTGGGCAGATCACGAGGTCAGGAGATCGAGACCATCCTGACTAACACAGTGAAACCCCCGTCTCTACTAAAAAATACAAAAAATTAGCTGGGCGTGGTGGCAGGCGCCTGTAGTCCCAGCTACTCGGGAGGCTGAGGCAGGAGAATGGCATGAACCCGGGAGGCGAAGCTTGCAGTGAGCGCCACTGCACTCCAGCCTCGGCGACAGAGAGAGATTCCGTCTCAAAAAAAAAAAAAAGAACAACAGGTTTCTAAACTCCAAATGAAAGCAAATTTGGGACAAAGCTCACTCATAAATGTTCTGAACTACTTTACTCATGTTGGCAAATGGCTTCTCAGGGCTTTTCTAGCACTAATTTTCTATTATCATATATGCTTCTAAAACTTGTAATAGGAACTTGTGTTCTGTCAGACGCACTTGGACATGCCTTTAATAACACTTTCCTCTTATATTGCAAACTGTTGAAAAATAAAGAATTTGGCCTTTGTCCCTGGTTTCTGGGAGAGAAACTCTAAATCCTTGGAATTTCCCAAGTAATGGGAGTGTTTTTGTTCTTCACAAGCCCCTTGGATTACACCTGAGTTTATGGCGAGCTACGGGATGAATCAGAATAGAGGCTGGTCACTGGAAAAACCATGTAATTAGAAGGTTGCGGCTTTGTGCTAGACCTACCTCTAGGGAGGGTTGTGGGGCTGGAGATTGAGTTTAACCATGTGGCCAATGATTAAATCAATCATGCCAACATAGTGAGACCCCAATAAAAACTCTGGACACTGAGGCCCAGTGCAGCTTCCTGGTTGAACACATTGATGTGCTGGGAGGGCAATGTGATACTCCCACGAGAAGAAGGCATGGAAACTCTGCCTTTGGGAGCCTTTCAGACCTCACCCTATGTGTCTTTTCATTGACTGTTCCTGAGTTGTATCCTTTATAATAAAACTGTCGTAGTAAAAATAGCGCTTTTTTTCCCTGAGTTCTGTGAAACATTCTAGCAAATAATAGAAGCTGAAGTGGGAAGCTTCTATCTTGTGGGAAGACCCCACATTTATAGCCAGTTGGTCTGAGGTGTGGACAATCTTATTGTGAACCATGCCCTTTCACTTGTGGGATCTGCACTAACTCTGGGTCATTAGTGTAGGAACTGAATTGCAGTACACGAGTCGGGAGTTGATACTGGAATATAAGCAGAGCAGAATTAGATTTTTTTCCTGAAATTAAATGATCTGTATTTGATATAAAATAAGTTTGGACCATGTGCCAATATTTAAGCTCTTGTCTCTCAGACACAACCCAGCCTTCTATAGGCTGAGTACTCTGCAAACCATTCCTCCTTTGCCAGGTGCTTAGACTCTGCCAATAGCAAGCATTAGAGGAAGGCAGGAGGAGGGAAAGAGCACTGTTCCTTCCTGTGTGATTGCTGTTCCAATAAGCAAGTTCTCAGCAACTCTACTTCATCCTGGCAGTTGGTCTGAGTTCCCAGTTTGGTGCTAGGCTCCCAGAACCAGCCTCATCCCATGCTGCTGCTCCAAGGTATCAGCAGCAGCTGAGCACAGCCTCATTCTCAAAGGATGGGTCACAGCTCTGCGAGGTCCTGGTCTGGGCCCTTTTTATAATCTCAAGCCCTTCTCTTTGCAACTCCAGCCCCAAGGATGGTAACTTTCCTGAAGTTATTTTCTGTATGCTATCTTGGTACTCGCTTTTTGCTTCTCCAGTTCCGCAACTTCTTACTTAGACAATTCTCTGGGCTGGTCTTTTCTTTAAACAGCTAGTATGATTTCTGTCTTTCTTACTGGACCTTGATTGATACAGACTAAATGGATTAACCTTTGAATACTGATACAATGTGTTTGCCAAAACTGTAGCTTATTAGTACTTATCTGAAGGCTAGAAAATAAAGACATTCAACAGGATCTATGTTTTACATGCATTACACAATTCTAATGGGAAATTATTTTAATTGTACAATTCTATGTACCCTAGGTACACAGAATTAAATTGATGTTTATTGATTTATGGAACACTCATTATCAGTCTATACAAAGCCAATCTTAGATTTTTCCCCCAATCCATCATTAACTCCATTTTCTTCCCCACCGTAGACACTAGGTCCAGTGTATTTCATGCATATCCTTCTTCCAAGGATCAAAGTTTTAACAAAAAATGAACACTCTGGCACATACGTCTTAGAAAAGCAATATTTTACTATGATAAACTGAAAGGACACATTAGCAATAATGGGTAACAATTTGGTGGTAGGGGTAAGGTTCTCATCTCAGTCCGTTCCATGTAGCATGGAATTCTGCCTGTCCAGGGTAAAGTCCTGCCAGGTTGCAAAAAGTTTTTCATATTCCCAAGATCATCATCCTGAAACTCTTCCATGATTACCTTACACGATAATTACCAAACTGCCTTCAGCAGATCCTGGATCTAAGGTTCAGATTCCAGGCACAATTTCTCACTCTGCCAACAGCACTCCTTGCCATGCTGCCCACAGCTGCACTGCATTAGCCTGTTCATGGCCAGGCACAAAGCCTGGAAATGCCCAAATAGAGCAGACCAGTGAGGGCCCACTGCAACTTACCGTTCACCTCTATGTTTATGTTTACATAGGTGTGCTCTTAATACATCACTTGTGTATGTTTTAATTTGCATAAATGACACTGTGCAGTACATTTCATTCTGTTTACTATTTCCCTTTGGAAATCTATCCACATATGTAAGACTGAATATTATTCAGTCATAAAAAATGCAGTACAGATATGTTACAACACGGATGTACCTTGATTATATAATCTCATTTACATGAAATGTCCAGGATAAGGCTGGGCATGGTGGCTCATGCCTGTAATCCCAGCACTTCAGGAGGCTGAGGCAGGCAGATCACTTGAGGTCAGGAGTTTGAGACCAGCCTGGCCAACATGGCAAGACCCTGTCTCTACTAAAAACACACAAAAAAAGGCAGGGTATGGTGGTGCACACCTGTAGTTCCAGCTACTCGGGAGGCTGAGGCAGGAGAATTGCTTGAATCGGGGAGGTGGAGGTTGCAGTGAGCCAAGATTGCACCACCGCATTCCAGCCTGGGCAACAGAGCAAGACTCCATCTCAAAACAAAACAAAACAAAACAAAAACAAACAAAAAACGTCCAGGATAGACAAATATTGAAACAGCAAGATTAGTGGTTGCCTTGAGCTGGGGTAGGGAGGAGGGAGACGAGGGACTGCAGAGTGATAGCTAAAGGGCATAGGGTTTCTTTTGGGGATGACACAAATGTTCTAAAATTGATTGTGGTGACGGATGCACAACCCTGTGAATATACTAAAAAGCGCTGCATTGTACATTTCAAATGGTGAATTATGTGGTATGTGAATTATATTTCAATAAAACTGTTGCAGGAAAAAAAAAGAAAAGAAAAAAAACAATGGATGTCTTGCATCCCATTCCCTCCCTTCACATACCCAGTTCTGACTCAAGTGTCATGTACGTGACTGATGGAATCAAAATCGTATCCAGAACTCAGGATTCCAGGTAACACTCTAGCCTCTGCATCAGGGGCCAACACACTAGAGAGTCTGGGATAGATGCAGAGGGAGTCCATCCATTGTACTCATCAAATTTCTCGTTTTTAATTTCATACATAGTTTATGTGTATTTTCACCCTTTCCCTTGATTAGTCATGCCAGAAATTTGTGTATCTTATGAGAGTTTTCAAAACAGTCCACATTCAGTTGGAGTCATCACTCTCATTTTCTCATGTTTTTTCTACTTCATTTATTCCCACGAAGATCTGTTATTTCCTTCGTTTTTGTTTCCATTTTGAATTGAATACTTAGCTTACTACTTTTTTCTTTTGGATACAGAGTCTCACTCTGTCACCCAGGCTGGGGTACAGTGGCATGCTCTCTGCTCACTGCAACCTCTGCCTCCCGGGTTCAAGCGATTCTCCTGCCTCGGCCTCCTGAGTAGCTGGACTACAGGTTCCCACTACCACACCTGGCTAATTTTTTTGTATTTTAGTATAGACGGGTTTCACCGTGTTAGCTAGGATGGTCTCGATCTCCTGACCTCGTGATCCACCCGCCTTGGCCTCCCAAAGTGCTGAGATTAGAGGTGTGAGCCACCGCGCCCAGCCTTTTTTTTTTTTGAGACAGAGTCTTGCTCTGTCACCCAGGCTGGAGTGCACTGCGCGATGACTGCTCACTGCAACCTCTGCCTCCCGGGCTCAGGTGATCCTCCTACCTCACCCTTCCAAGTTGCTGGGACCACAGGCATGAGCCACTACACCCAGCTAATTTTTTTAATTTTTTGTAGAGACAGGGTTTTGCCATGTTGCCCAGGCTGGTCTCAAACTCCCAGGCTCAAGCGATCCGCCCCTCTCAGCCTTCCAAAGTGCTGCGATTACAGTTGTAAGCCACCACGCCCAGCCTCTAATCTTTCTTATTTTCTGATAAATGTATTCAAAACTATAAATTTCCCTCTAAGCTCTTAGATTCACGCCAGATATTTTGACATGCAATGCTTTGATGGTTATTATATGCATATCTTAATTTTCTTTACGATTTTCTCCTTAACATATAGGTTAATATTGTTGTTTTTATTTACAGACATAGGTGATTTTTCCCCGTATACTTTTGTTAATTTCAAATCTTACAGCATTGTAATCAGAAGACATCTATATGATATAGACTGTTTGTAATTTGTTGACCTTCTTATATTCTGGTATATGGCTGATTTTAGTGGATCTTATGTGCTCAAAAAGAGTATGATTCTGTATTTGTGGATTTTACATATCTATTTAATTGAACTTATCATTCATATAACTGAAATTATATTATATATATCTTTTATTTTTATTTTTTGGAGACAGGGTCTCACTGTGTCGCCCAGGCTAGAGTGCAGAGGCACAATCATGGCTCATTACAGCCTCAAATTCCTGGACTCAAGCCATCCTCGTGCCTCAGCACCCCAAGCACCTGGGACCACAGGCAGGTGCCTCCATGCGTGGCTAATTTTTTTATTTTGTATAGAGAATATGTTGACCAGGCTGGTCTCAAACTCCTGGTCTCAAAGCTATCCTCCTGCCTTGGTCCCCCTATATCTTTTATTTTTAAAATGTGTTTGATTTTTCAATACCAAGGGTGGTATGCTGAATTACAAATGTTGGTTTATATTTTGCTGTACACTATTTCCATCAGTTATTGCTTTTATTTGGACACTATACTGTTATAGGTAAACATTCCTGATTAGTTTCTTCTATCGGTATATGACATAATTTGCTCCTTATGTTTTATCTTCTATATTTTGTCCGACGTTACTGTCATCTTGGTTTTCTTCTGGTTCATCTTTGCCTAAAACATCATTTTCCATTCTTTCAGAAATATTTTATATAGTACTTATGCATATGTACGTGATCAAAACTCTTCTGTAATGTTCCTTTCTCATTGTGCCCTTGTCTGGTTTTGCTAATAAGGTTGTGTTATCCTCACAAACAAGCTGGAAACTATTCCTTCTTTGAGTGTCCTTTGAAATAATGTGTTTAAGGCTAGCATCAGCTGTCACTTGAGTGTCTAGCAGAACTGATCCTGGAGCTTTCTTGGTTGGAAGATTTTTTTAACCGATTCAATTTCTTTGATGGGTAAAAAATTATTCAGCTTTTCTAATTTTTCTTGAGTCAGTTTTTGGTAAGTTGCATTTTTTTTTCCAGGAATTTGTCCATTTAAATTTTCAAGTGTGTTGGCATAAAACCGTTCCTTGTATTTCTTATTAGCTTATCTGCTTTCATTTTTAGTGAGCTCTAATTCACATACTGTAAAATTCACCTTTTTCAAGTATACAGATCAGTGTTTTTTAATATATTCATAAGGTTATACAACCATTACCACTATTTAATTCACAAACACTTCCATGATTCCAAGAAGAACCCCTGTACCTGTTAGCAGTCACTCCCAATTCCCCCTCCTCTCAGCCCCTGGCAACCATGAATCTACTTTCTGTCTCTATGGATTTGCTTATTCTGGACATTTTATATCAATGGAATCATACAACATGTGGCCTTTTGTGTCTGGCTTCCTTCACTTAGCATAATGTTTTCAAGGTTCGTCACATGGTAGCATGAATGGGAACTTCATTCCTTTTTCTGGCTAAATAATATTCCATTGTATGGATCAACCACATGTGTATATCCATTCATCAGTTTGATAGACATTTGGGTTGTTTCCACTCTCTGGCTATTACAAATGTTGCTGCTATGGACAAGTTTTTGTGTGAACATATGTTTCCAATTCCCTTGGAGTAGAACTGCTGCATCATATGGTAATTCTGTGTTTAACTTTTTGAGAAACTGCCAAACTATTTTCCAAAGTAGCTGCACCATTTCACATCCTTACCAACAATGTATGAGAGGTCCAATTTCTTCACATCCTTGCCAGGACTTGTTATTTTCCTTTTAAAAAAATCAACCATCCTAGTGGGTGTGAAGTGGTATCTCATTATGATTTGGATTTGCATTTCCTTAACAGCCAATGATGTTGGGCATCTTTTCATGAGCTTGTTGGCAATTTGTATGTCTTCTTTGGAAAAATGTCTTTTTAAAGCTTTTTTCTATTTTGAAATTGGGTTATCTTTTTATTAAGTTGTAATAATTACAATTTAATTAGCTTTTTAATCTCTGCTATGTCTAAGGTTCCCCCTTTGTCATTCTTAATATTATTTCTTTTTTTCTTGATTAATTTTGCCAGATGGTTAATTTTATATGTCAATTTGGCTGGCCAAAGTGCCCAAATATGTGGTTTAAAGAATCTGAATGTTTCTTTAAGGGTGTTTTAGAAGTGGATTAACATTTAAGTGGGTGGGCCAGGCAAGGTGGCTCACACATGTAATCCCAGCACTTTGGCCGGGGCGGGTGGATCATGAGGTCAGGGGTTCGAGACCAGCCTGACCAACATGGTGAAACCCTGTCTCTACTAAAAATACAAAAAGTTGCCGGGCATGGTGGGACCCACCTGTAATCCCAGCTACTTGGGAAATGGAGGCAGGAGAATCGCTTGAACCTGGGAAGTGTAGGTTGCAGTGAGCCAAGATCGCACCATTGTATTCCAGCCTGGGTGACAGAGTGAGACTCTATCTCAAAAACAACAACAGCAACCAAAAACATTCAAGTAGGTGGACTTTGAGCAAAGTAGATTGCCCTCCATAATGCAAGTTGGCCTCATCCAATCAGTCAAAGGCCTGAAGAGAACAAAAAGAGTGACCTCCACCAAGCAATGTAGCAGCAGATGGCCTTTGGACCTGACTTGCAAACATCAGCTCATCTCTGGGTCTCCAGCCTGCTGACCCAACCTGCAGACTGTGGAACTTGCCAGCCTCCATAATCATGTGAACCAATTCCTTAAAATAAATCTGTCTACATAGATACACATCCTATTGGTTTTGTTTCTCTGGAGAACCCTGACTATACACTTATCTGTCTTATTAATATTTTCAAAG
Source organism: Symphalangus syndactylus (assembly GCF_028878055.3). Classification (NCBI taxonomy): domain Eukaryota; kingdom Metazoa; phylum Chordata; class Mammalia; order Primates; family Hylobatidae; genus Symphalangus; species Symphalangus syndactylus. Next base: position 35,832,043 of record NC_072425.2, on the reverse strand, counting down.
AATCACTTTTGGCTTTGTGGATCCCCTTTACTGAATATTTAGTTTCTATTTCATTAATTCTGCTATATCTTTCTTATTTTGTTGTTTCCTTCTACTATCTTTAGATTTATTCCCTTCTTTCTCTCACTTCACAGTTTTCGGCCTTTCTTCTTTTCTTCTATCAGTTTAAACCCAACAGCCAACTGCCTCCAGGGGTTTCTCCCTGGATATTCCACAAGCAAATCAATTCCAGATGAGTTCCTCCACCTCCCAAAAGCTATTACTCCTATGTTTCTTATCTTAGTGGATAATCCCACTAGCCACCTACAGTCTCACAATCCTGAAACCTCAGTCCTAAGTTTCTCCCTTTCCCCAACCTGGCACATTCACTCAGCCATCACTTCCTGTTATTCCTTTTATTTATTTTGAGACAGGGTCTCACTCTGTCGCCCAGACTGGAGTACAGTAGCGTGAACATGGCTCACTGTAGCCTCGACTTCCTGGGCTCAAGTGATCACCCTGCCTCCAGCCTCTCGTGTAGCTAGGACCACAGGTGTGTGCCACCATGCCCGGCTAACTCTTTTATCTTTTTGTAGAGATGGGGTATCATTTTGTTGCCCAAGCTGATCTCAAACTCCTGGGTTCCTCTCAAAGTGTTGGGATTACAGGAATGAGCCACCGCACCTGACCACTTCTTGTTATTCCTACCTCAGAAACCAGAGCCTGACTTTCGGCTGTAGTTCTACCTCTTATCTGGTTCTCTGGCTTCTCCCTCACTCCTTCTGCCCTGCCGCCATCTTTTTGTAAAATAAATCTTTTTTTTTTTTTTGAGACAGAGTCTCGCTCTGTCACCCAAGCTGGAGTGCAATGACATGATCTTGGCTCACTGCAACCTCCGCCTCCCAGGTTCAAGTGATTCTCCTGCCTCAGCCTCCCGAGTAGCTGGGATTATAGGCACCTGCCATCATGCCCGGCTAATTTTTGTATTTTTGTAGAGACAGGTTTCACCATGTTGGCCAGGTTGGTCTTGAACTCCTGACCTCAGGTGATCTGCCTGCCTCGGCTTCCCAAACTGCTGGGATTACAGGCCGCCTCACCCGGCCTGAAGCAGAAATCTAATTCTGTCATCCCACTGCTCCTCATACTACTCCCCAACATTCCATCTCCCCTACACCTACCTGTCCTCCTTAGTCTTGAGACATATGTGTTGAGCCACCCAGACACAACCAGCTTTTCCCTCTTCCCTTTGCTCTGTTCCCCCATTTTTCATCACTTAAATTGTTTTGGCTTGTTCCTTTCTCTCCATTTTCCATTTTGATGCTATTTTTTTCCCTCTTTTTTTTAAATTTTTTTTTTTTGAGACAGAGTCTCGCTCTGTTGCCCAGGCTGGAGTGCAGTGGCGTGATCTCGGCTCACTACAAGCTCCGCCTCCCGGGTTCACGCCATTCTCCTGCCTCAGCCTCCCGAGGAGCTGGGACTACAGGCGCCCGCCACCACGCCCGGCTAATTTTTTTTTATATTTTTAGTAGAGACGGGGTTTCACTGTGTTAGCCAGGATGGTCTCGATCTCCTGACCTTGTGATCCGCCCGCCTTGGCCTCCCAAAGTGCTGGGATTACTGGCGTGAGCCACCGCGCCCAGCCTTTTCCCTCTATTTAGTCTCTGAGTGAGACTAAATTAATATTGGCTTGGGACTTTTTTTAAAAAAGGGTGTATCAATTCTTCTCCTTCCTTGTCTTTCCTTCTTCTGACATGGACTCTGTAAGCTCTTTCAGTAAATTCTGTTTTGGAGAACAATTCGAGCCATGTTTTTCTTTCCCTCCTTTCCTCTCTATTAATTTATAATATCTTCATTTATTCCTGAACCATGAGAGGTGCTTATTTTCTTGGTTGATTTTTTAGGTTCTCAATCGGGCTTTGTGGTTTCCATTCTTATCTAATTCAAGAAACGATCTGTTCCTTTTTTGCAATCCCTTGAGCCTGTTTTGCCATACTCTACTGGGTGGTTAATAGCTTCTGGTTTGCTATTTATTGCTTCTAATTAGCTGCTTGGCTCACAGCCTTTAGGTATTAATTTAGTACTTGATTCCTTGAAGTTTAAGTTTTAATTGTCTGGCCACACCATTCAGTTTCATCCGAGAACTACCGCATCAGCCTCTTTCCGACGGCCTCAATTTTTGTTCCTTCTCTTTTCAGGGTCGTATTATGAAGTAAAAATATCAAGGGGTTTTATAAGGTGTAAAGTTCCACACAGAAGCAAATTCAACATTCATGGTGGCACTCCACTGCTTAGGAAACTGTAGTCCTTAACTGTCTACCATATCAGTTCCAAACCCTTCCTCTCAAGTTCACTCACAAAAATACCCAATTCTAGGCCGGACGTGGTGGCTCACGCATGTAATCCCAGCACTTTGGGAGGCCAAGGCAGGCAGATGTCTTGAGGTCAGGAGTTCAAGATCAGCCCGGCCAACATGGTGAAACCCTGTCTCTACTAAAAATACAAAAAATTAGCCAGGTGTGGTGGCGCACACCTGTAATCCCAGCTACTTGGGAGGCTGAGGCATGAGCATCATTTGAACCCAGGAGGTGGAGGTTGCAGTGAGCTGAGATTGCATTACTGCACTCCAGCCTGGACGACAGAGCGAGATTCTGTCTCAAAAACAAAAATGAAAAACCAATGCTACCTGTCCAATCCATTTCCTAGTGCAAGTCAACAGGGACCCCCCATTCCAGGTGGGCAGGACACCTTATACCACTTTATCCATTAAGTCCATCAACAAATCCACACAGTTCTCTGCTACTTTCTAGCTGTCTGTGTGACTTTAGCTAAAATATTCAAACTTTCTGTGGGTCAGTTTCTTTATCTCTACAGTAGCAATAACAGTAGTATTTAACTCACAGTGTTGCTATAAGGATTAAAATTAATATGGACAAGGTACTTTAAAGCGGTGCCTGCTGCGTAGTAAGCACATACTAAAAGTTTCTCTGATTGGTATTATGATCAGGCTAGATGCATGAAGGATACAAAGATAAATTAGACGTAAATTGTTACCCTTAAAGAACTTCCAGATTAGGAGAGTGGTAAGTTATATATCCACATACCGTCCATGGTAGATGGGGGAAGGATATAGGAAGATGACTAAACTTCTGCCCTTTGCCCCACGTTCTGTCCTTCTTTCTACCTCTCTACCTCTTTCTCAAGAAAAACTGTGATCAGAACTCAACGGTCAGAAAATCCTTGATTGAGCCACATTTTACAAGTAGTCAGATGACTATGCCTTAAATATAAGTGACCATAAATGATGTTCTGTCTTTTCCTTCTTAGGCAAGGTATGGCTCCAAGAGTCAGGCAGTTAACATCATCCATATAGCTGGCTGGGTTAAGACTCAGGGTCTGCTTCTCAAACCTGGCCATCTTAGCAGCAGGGAGAAGCAACCTTCATTTGGGACTTAACCCTTAGCCAACATCCAACTCAGTTTTCTTTGTTTTTCCTCAAAGAACCCTCAGAAATGAGCATTTGCCCATAATCAAATGGTAATCTGTTTCACATTCCATCATTGCCTGAATATATAGATTCTGGGTTAAGAACCTCAAGGGAAAGAAGTACGAGTGGTAGGATTCAAGCACTAAGACCCTATCTGAACTCCTGACCATAGAGAGCAAAGAGGGTCATGGCAGACTGTGTGCTGTGGAAGAATATCTTTGCCTGGTGGGAGAAGAAGAAAATCAGGGAAGGCTTCCTGAAAGAGGTGGCATTTGAGCTGAGACTTCAAGGATGAGTAGTATAGGCTTAGACAGTGGGACCCTCAAAGAATTCTGAACTCTAGCATAGTTAAACCAAAATATAACTTAAATTTTTAAAAATGACCATGTTAGGGGGTGATCATTTTCTTGAGACAGCAAATTAGCCAGCATCCTGCCTCTGGATTTGAGGGTTTTGGGCAATCTGGATACTGGGGAAATAGTCTCTAGGTAGGGTAGGTGATGGTCAGTAGGCTCTCTCTCAGTTTCAGTGGATTTCCATTCCCACCTCCATTATTCAAATTCCTTTTTTTTTTTTCTGATTTTTGTACTCAGTTTCATGGCTATTTGAGACATAAGAAGGGGGTACCCTGCACAGAGGGAACAAGTAGCCTAGTCACTAGAAATGGACAACCTCAAGTGTACTGATTAAGTCAAAGGCATTACTTGCACTTCTTCACTTGCCACGTCCTCCAAGGTCAGTCAGGTTCCCTCCTTCCTTCTCCACTGAATCTATCCTAGGAGAGTTCCACCCATAACCTCTCATCTCCTGAATCCATCGATAAATTTTGAGTCATCATGCTATCAGGCCACACCTTGGTAGGAAACAGGCTCTTTTCCTTTGCCTTCTGGGACACCCCTCTCTCCTGGTTCTTCTTCCCTCTCTCTGGCAACCCTCCTCAGCCCCCACTTTTAAGGCAATGTCACTGTTTATTTCTAAGCATTTTGGGAAAGTCTCTATTCAGGACCCACAGGGCTGAAGCCCAAGCCCAGGCCCAGGGTAATCTAGTAGAGGCACTGCCTCTGATATGCCCACGCCACTTACATCCCAACTAGCACCCACCAGATGGTGGTAGAATCTGTATGCAAAGAGGAAGTGAAATTGTCAGAGAGAAGAGGGTAGGAGAAGAATGGAGAGTAAAAGCTCAGGGTGAGGGAAGGGAGATATGGTTGTAAAAGGAAGTTGAGCCAGGGAGGAAATTTCAGATAAAGCAGTTGAATATTCATTCAGGGAGCAGGTTGATTTTTTTTTTTTTGGAGACCAAGTCTCACTCTGTTGCCCAGGCTGGAGTGCAATGATGCAATCTCAGCTCACTGCAACCTCCCCACCTCCTGGGTTCAAGCAATTCTCCTGCCTCAGCCTCCTGAGTAGCTAGGATTACAGGCGTGCACCACCACGCCTGGCTAATTTTGTATTTTTAGTAGAGACGGGGTTTCACCATGTTGGCCAGGCTGGTCTCGAACTCCTGACCTCCTGATCCACCCACCTCAGCCTCCCAAAGTGCTGGGATTACAGGCGTGAAGCACCATGCCCGGCCCCATCACAGACTTTTGAGTGCAATGCCAACAAGTTAGAGGCAGGCTTCAGGAGGGTTAAACCAGTTTTATGTGCAGAATGGTGGCGGTGGTGGGGGGCGGCGAAGCAGACACAGTAGGGATCGGTACAAAGTCCTGCTGCCTGCTGTGTGATCACCTCACCTAAATGCCTTCCCTCTTCTGTGTCACTGAAGTCTTTCCTACTTCATGGCTTGACTCTATAAAGCTGTCCTTGATGGCTGTGGCCCACCTGATGTCCACGTTCATAAAACTTTCAGGACTATACAATGAACATATCATTCTCTCCGCAGACAGACTCAAAGGACGTACAAAATCTGAGCTTATCCTTTATTTGTTAGATGCATGAGCCCAATCAGAATATAAGCTCTCGCATACCACATTTAAGTCACCTGGCAGCACTAGGCTGTGCACAATGTAAAGATACACCAGATGTTTTCAGAAACAGATGGGCTTCGGAATATTTATTCTTTTCCAGAGTGACAGATTCAGACACATGGCTCTCCAGCTAGAAGACTACCTTTCTTAGCCTCCCTTGAAGCTAGGTCATTATAACTATGTTTTTGCCAAAAGAATGTGAACAGCAGTAATGTGGGCAGCCAGCCTAAAAGGTAACTACTTGCCCGGAACTCCTCTTTTTCTTTCCCTCAATCTTGAACAAGGACATGCAAGCAACCTGGCTTCTACTGTACAGATGAGGACAAAGCCTCAGGGGGATGGTAGAGCAACAAGATGGAAAGAACCCGGGTCCCTGAATGACCTTGTGGAACAGAGTCATCCCACCAGCCCCAGACCAACCAGACTCTTAGCAGAGAGAAAAATAAACTACTTTATTTAAACCACTATATGTTAAAATCTCTAATTCAGCAGTTAAGCCTCTACCTAATACATTTCCCCAAATCCATTCTCTCCATCTTCTTTAATACAATAATTCTGATTTTTGAACTGGGCATATTATGTCTCAGCTAATAGGCTGTACTTTCCATCCTCCTTTGTACCTATGTGCAACCACATGATTAAGTTGTGGCCAAAGAAGTATAAAAATTGTCATATGAAACTTCCAAGTAATCCCTTTATAGTCAGTGACCTTCTTCCTGCTTCGTTTTTCCCACTGTCTAGAATGTGAATATAATGGCTGTAGCTCAAGCAGTTATTTTGAACCACGAAGTTACATGCTAAGAATTGTGAAGAACCAGAAGGGCAGGATCCAGGAGCCCTGGTGACCAAGAAGCCTCCACACCAGTTCTGGATTACCTATTTCTAGGTTTCTTTCCATAAGAGAGAAACTTCTATCTTGTTGAAGCTATTAATGTTTGCTTGTTGTATGCAGCTGAACTTAATCCTAACAACAGATACATCCACTAACAGATAAGAGCTCCTGGGATTCAACACTTCAAACCCCAGCTTGATTGCTGGATATCCCTCTTAGCAGAAGAAAAGGAAAGTCACTACTTCCCAAAGTTGCTTAAAGTAAGAGGCCAGTTTCCATTCCTTCTGACCACCACCCGCTTGGCTTTTGTGCTCATTGAAGCAGCTCTACAGGGAGGCCCTTGGTTGACAAACTCCCAGTCTGTGGGCCCAGCAGGCCACAACAATGGTGGCTCACACTAGGGGACCATAACATATGTGGCGTCATAAAAGAAGAGGGATGGGAGTGGGGAAGCTGATGTGACCCAGCTCTGATGGGTCAGTGAGCAGGAACAGAACGCTACGAGGTGGGCGCTGGTCACTGCAAATTTAGGTCAATACAGACAGGGAGGAAATAAGGCAACCTCTCTTTCTAGGTTGGGGTTTTTCTGCTTCCCCCCAGCTGCCCTGGCCAGATGGCGGCCTCCTCCCCTATAACCCAACCCCAGGCAGCAAAGGTGGAAGCCAGATCTAAGAACTGGGGGAGCTTAGACTCAGCACCCACTCCTATCCACAGAGCCTTGCAGAACTTGGATGACCCCTCCCTCTCCCAACCTCACTCTTCCCATCTGTAAAGCGGGCGGCAGGCATTGACAGCTCTGAAGGCCTTTCCTCCAGGCCGGCGGAGGTCTGGGCACTGCGCTCCCCGTTCTGGCCTCGCCTCTGCCAGAGCTGCCTCCACGGACATCTTTTCCGACCCCCTCCCCCTCCCTCGCCCCAGCTCCTCGTTCCCCCGATCCTCGGTCCCCCACCCCGGGTCTCCCCTCCCGCAACCCCTCGCCCTCCCGCAGCCTCACCCTCCTCCGACAGGTAGCGCAGGTCGTAGAACTCCCCCGCGAAGGTGCCGTAGGAGGAGTCATGGCGCGGCACCGCCTCGTCGGCGCCTGTGTCCCCCCGCGCGCGGCCCCGGGGTCCCCGGCCCCCCGGGCCCGCACCGTCGTCCGCGGGGCTGGCTGCGCAGGCGGCGGGCCCAGTCAGTAGCAGCAGGAGCAGCGGCGCCCAGACCCCCGGGTGCTGCCGGGGCGGCCGCGCCATCGCTGCGCACAGATCCCACAGCCAGGCCGCTGGGGCCGCAGCTGGCGCGCCGCGGGCGCGGGCCGGGACTGAGCCGCCGCCGACGCCACCAGCACTCGCCCGCGCAGCCGCGGAGTCTCCCGCACCCCCGCCTCCCTGCCTCGGTCTGCGCATCCTCGCTCCAGCCCCGCAGCCTCCCCGTTCCTCTTGGAATCCCCTCCTCCCCCCACCGGACTTTCCTTCCTAGCAGCTTCCCTTCTCCCGTCCTTTCCATTCTCCCCATCTCCCCGACTTCCCTCCACTCAGGCAGATTTGGCCCTTTTATCCCCTTGCTACTTGGGAGTGTTGTCCGCGGACTGGCAGCATCAGCATCACCTGGAAGCTTGTTAGCATCACTAAGGCCCCACTCCAGACCCATGAAGCAGGATGTTCATTTCACCAAAATTCCCAGGAGGTCCCAATGTCCGTTCAATCTATGAAACGCTCCTCTAGCGAGTTTACCCTGGACACACCTGGTCAGTGCTGCCTCCTCAACCTTGTGCCGGCACTTTTTGGTTTACATAAAGCACTTGCTAGACCTATTATTTCTTGGATCATCACAGAAGGAACTTGAAATTGCAAGACTTCCACTATAGAGCTAAGTAAACTGAGGTGTTTAGAGACAGAGAAGACTGGATTCACCTGCTTCCTCTCCAGGCTCTTGCGGTGTGTAATCAACAGAGGGTGGTGCCAGTAGGTAACCTGTCCCCCTTCAAAACTAGGCTTCTGGTTTACTCTCTTTCCCTGCAGCAAGCACGCACAGGCCTTGGAAGGCCCACACTATGTCTGAGGGCCATGCTGAATTGTTGATTTTTCTCAAATCCATTCCTGCTGCTTGCAATTCACTTTTGGCTATTTACTCAGCCATCCATTGATTCACACCAAGCATTTGCTTTATGCCAGGTCCCAGGGTTCTCTTCTGATGATGGTTGTTGGGGTGATATATTCGAATTGCTAAGCTGTTTTCCATTAGAGACGTGGGACATAATTCCTTTCATGCTGGTGTTGCAGAGCCAGCATTTTAACCTGCTTTTCCTATTTTATTATTTTATTTTATTGCATAAACAAAATAATTATGGAGGCAGAAAAGCATAGAGGTCCCAAATGCAGACCTAGAAGTCAGACTGCCTGATGTCTCATGATTAGTCATCAACATGATGCAATGAAGATTAGGGAAGATCATAGAGGTAAGGATCAATAGGGTTCAGTGCTATAAGTGGCATGCACACATGTACACAATATTATGAAATGTTAATATTCAAAAGGAAACTAGTGATCTTAACCCTTTATGGCCCGGTTGGCTGAGAGATAAGGGTAGTGCTGTTGAAATAGGGGAGACATGATGGGGGACTTAGAAGTCAAGTATTTTCTATTAGGTATCAGCTAACAGTGGGCTAACTGGAGTTTAAACATGTTAATCCTGATGGCTGAACTGAGGTGTAATTCATGAAAACCTTGGGCTTCACTAGGTTCCCCAACATAGCAGTTGTCACGAAAAATAGATCAGATTATTTGAAAAAGGTAAGATGAATTATGATTACTTTAAAAAATCAAGAGACTTCTTCCCAAAAAGCATAGCTTGGCAATACATAACATTCTAAAAAAGCTAATCCAACAGACTGAAAATCTGTTAAAGTGTAGTCTTTCAAAAAAAAAAAAAAACCTTAAACCTTTCTTAAAAATGGAAATTTCTTTATTTTCTTTTCTTCTCTTTCTGTTCACCAGGGAAGGTATGGTCAATTTAAAATGGACCAAGGTTTAGCCAAAAAAAGAAAGCGTTAGACTTTTGATTTCAGTGTAGATTCTCTGGTTTGGGAATACAAGCTTTTACCTCTTACTTTCCTTTTTATTCCCTTCATTTCAGTTACTGAAATTAACAATAATGGTGCCCAAATAGAAGGCAAATGAAAACCAGGCCATTCTTCTCCTAGTAAATTAATCTGATATAAAAACATGTGGGCAGCTGGGCGCGGTGGCTCACGCCTGTAACTCTAGCACTTTGGGAGGCCGAGGCAGGCGGATCACAAGGTCAGAAGATCAAGACCATCCTGGCTAACACGGTGAGATCCTGTCTCTACTAAAAATACAAAAAATTAGCTGGGCGTGGTGGCAGGCGCCTGAAGTCCCAGCTGCTCAGGAGGCTAAGGCAGGAGAATGGCGTGAACCCGGGAGGCGGAGCTTGCAGTGAGCCAAGATCGTGCCACTGCACTCCAGCCTGGGCAACAGAGCGAGACTGCGTCTCAAAAAAAAAAAAAAAAAAGAAAAAAAAAAACCACCACGTGGGCTTTCTCTATTGCTTTTATGGGGGTATTTTGGGGACGGTTTGCAACTACAGCCTAAAATGAAGTTTGCAGGTAATCTGTGGATTTCAATTCTCTCTCTACTCATGTAGACTCACAGGGGGCCACAGATAGGCTTCAGGGGTGATATGAGGACCTTATGAAAGTGCTGGAATAATGTTGTGATGTATGGGTTTTTCTAGGGAGAAAACCCATAGCTTTTTTTTATGAATTATTTTTTCCATGTTCAACTTTTTTTAAATTTAGTGTAAGTTCTGGGATGCATGTGCAAAACGTACAGGTTTGTTACATAGGTATACATGTGCCATGGTGGTTTGCTGTACCTATCAACCCGTCATCTAGGTTTTAAGCCCTGCATGCGTTAGATATTTGTCCTAATGCTGCCCCTCCCCTTGCCTCACCCCCCACAACATGCCCCGGTGTGTGATGTTCCCCTCTCTGTGTCCGTGTGTTCTCACTGTTCAACTCCCACTTATGAATGAGAACATGCAGTGTTTGGGAAAACCTATAGCTTTTATGGGTCACTCAAAGTCTTACGTCTTTTTAGGACCTAGCAACCTATTCAGCTGCTTCCATTTCATGAGATTCTCTCCCATCCACTCAAATTGCCTTTGGGGATTTTCTTTCTCTTCGTGTTTTCTGGCAAGATTTAAACCCTGGAAAGACTAGAGGCAGACCTATTCCAACCCTAAGCACATGCTCCCCTCTTAGTTACATCCTAGGTTTGCAGAGACCCGCTGTTCCCCACCAATGTGACTCTACAGAACAGCTGAGAAATATCGTAGTTTTCTCTACTGTGCAAATTTTCTGGGGAGGAACTTTGCCTGAACATTCTGAGACCACTGGCTGTACAAGAGCTGGCCATTCAAACAAAAACTTAGAGGTGAACCAGATTTAAATTCATTTTCATTTTAAAAAGAAAGACAGTACCTTTATTTTCTCTCCACCTCAAAGCCATTTCTCTGACACAAACTTTTTTGTGATTAAAAACTCCCACAAATCAGTGCCGCATCTTGGTATCTGATGAGTAACCAATTTGCCCAGGCTTCTGACTGTCTAGTATGTATAATTTTTCACTTTGGATTTTGTAAGAAATAAAATCTGTGATTGTGGCAGTTCCTTAGAAAGTTAAACGTGGAGTTTCCATATGACCTAGCAATTCCAAGATAATTTAAAACAGATGTTCACGCAAAAAACTTGCACACCAATGTTCATAACAATATTATTATTATTATTATTTTTCTGACATGGAGTTTCACTCTTGTTACCCAGGCTGGAGTGCAACGGCGCAATCTCGGCTCACCGCAGCCTCTGCCTCCCGGGTTCAAGCGATTCTTCTGCCTCAGCCTCCCTAGTAGCTGGGATTACAGGCATGTGCCACCACGCCTAGGTAATTTTGTATTTTTAGTAGAGATGGGGTTTCTCCATGTTGGTCAGGCTGGCCTCGAACTACTGACCTCAGGGGATCTGCCCACCTTGGCCTCCCAAAGTGCTGGGATTATAAGTGTGAACCACCACGGCCAGCCTAACAGTATTATTCATAATAGCCAAAAAGCAGAAGCAACTCAAATATCTATCAACTGATGCAACTGATGACTGGATAAGCCAAATATGGTATATCCATATAATATTATTCAGCCATAAAAAGGAGTGCAGTTCTGATACATGCTACAACATGGATGAACCTTGAAAACACTATGTTAAGTGAAAGAAGCCAACCACAAAAGACTATATATTGTATGATTTTGTTTATATGAAATTTCCAAAATAAGCAAATCCATAGACAGAAAGTAGATTAGTGGTTGCCAGGTGATGCCAGGGGTCAGAATCAGTAGTGACTGCTAACAGATATCGGGTTTCCTTTTGGCATGATGGAAATGTTCTGGAATTAGATAGCAGTATTGTCTGCGCAACATTGTGAATGCATTAGAAACCACTGAATTGTATGCTTTAAAATGGTTATAGTGATGAATTTTATTTGAGTTTTTAAAACTGTAATTTTTGAGATGGTGAAAGATAAATATGATATCAGAATATTCCTCTGCTATATTCCTGGGGAATATAAAATTCTGGGTGCATGCAAGTGGGATCTTCTGAATGCCCTAGGATCTCAAACTCTTCAAACATAGAATTTCCTATGCAGTCTACAATCCATAAAGCTGTGGGTTGCAGGTTTCCCAGACCGCTTGCAATAACCTTCCATGCCCACCGGGAATCTGCATCCTACAGTGTGGAGCCCTGGCTCTGGAATGACTATGTCAGTAAGCTGATCGTTTCCCCCTGGACATAAGGTGTGTGTTGTCTGCCCATATGGTGCTGTTGTTTGGGTTTAAAATATATAAAAAATGTGAAACAATTGCGCCAATTCATTTTCATCCCTATGAATCCATCCAGCACAATTTCATCTTCTCAGTCACAATGCCAAGCACCCATCATTCACTTAAATAGGCAAATAACCAGGACAACTGCTGAAACCATGGAATCCTCTTATTTTACTGGTTAGAGGTGAGCTGCCAAAGGTACTGGGTTTCAAATACAGTAACAGCCAACTTGTTTGTGGTCAGATTTCCAGTGACGTCAACCTTCAGAAACTTCAACGTCTGTGAACTCAGGGGGAAGCGGGGAAGAAGCAGGAAGCCCAGAGCCTCCTGGAAACACTGGCCAAAAAGCCCATGCATCCCTCCTTGGAAGCCAAGCAAATCTGACACATAGGAAATACTGACTTTCCTGGCTTCCCCAAGAAACCTTCAGCTTTGCCCTGGAGGTTTCCATCAGCAAGCAGGAGGTGAAGAGCAGAAGCCTCAGAAAGCAGGTTAGAAGAGGAAGAGGGTGCTGGGTTGGCAAGAAGTGACAGCCCCATATTGTACGGGAACATGTTTTGTATCATGTGCACAAGATAAAGAACAGCTAAAGCTGTTTTAAAAGTATAGCCGGGGGATATGGGGGGTAAAAGGCCCCAAACGCTACAATTGCCCCGGATAGCTCCACTGATAGAGCAGAGAGCAGTAAAAAACCATCAGTGAGAAGAGCATAATATCCTATAAAAGGCCAAGCCAAGCCCTACACATATTGATAGCTCTTAATGATATCACTGCACCATACCAAGGTACAAAAGGGGCTGATGTTTATAATCATGACCATGACTCATCAAGAAAAGGTTAAATACTCGCCAGTATACTCTGTTTACTAAGGCAGGGAAGTGCGTGATACATTTTAGAAAGATTTCCCTCCAAAAAAAATATTAAAATTTTAAAGATTCAGCACTTAAAGGGTTAATCCTCGGTTATCTGAATATTCGCATACATTCCTCATTTTACAACAATACTAGTAAATGAGGCATTACCTTTTTTTATAGTCATTAGTATCAAATTATTGGCACCATTCAGTTTTAAGGAGAGGGACAGGAGAGCAAACTATACAATACAACATAAAAATACAGTTCTGATACAAATATATGAGATCAGTTCCTCTTAACAAGTGGTCATAAGAAATGAATGAACATTTTACACACAAGAAAATACAACTAGTAAATCATCACATGGAAAAGTGCTCAGCCTTGCTAGCAATTAATGAAATAAAACAACTCTTCAAGAACAACTATACATACCTATTAAACTAGCGAAAATAAATAAAAATGGCAAAACCCAATACTGCCAGAGCTATTGGTAAACAGAAATGCTTATACACTGCTGGTGGCATCATAAATTGTCGAGGGGATTCAAGCATTCAGAGGGGGTGGGGAGGCTAAACTAGATGACCTTTAAGGTCCTTCCAACCCAAAGATTGGATCTTTCTAGAAAGCAATCTGGCAATATAAAACAAGAGCTATAAAATACTTCATGCTCTTTGACCTTGTAATCCCTCTTTGGAGATATTCCTAAGGGAATAATCCAAAAGAAGGAGCAGTTTTGTTTTTTTTTTTTTTTTACAGACATTCATAGCAGCACTATTTATAAGAGTGAAAAATTAGATATAACTCAAATATCTAATAACAGGGTGAAGTGAGGTTAACCATGTTACATGGATGTAAAGACATTTAAACTGGTGAGAGTAGAATCTGTGTTGACAAGAGGAGACAAGTGTTAGGTGGAGAAGTAAAACAAAAGAGAATGTACACAATGATCATAGCTATGTAAAAATATATGTGTATTCATTGAGAAAGCTGGGAACTAATTTAGAGGGATATTTTGTGGTTAGGGGGTTCCTTTATTCCTGCAAAGTTGTTCAAGTGCATTAATAAAAATTTAAAAACACATTTCTTGAAACTATATAAAAAGAGCAAAATTTCTTCTGGTCAAGATTCTATCAATAGGACGTGAATCAATCAACTTTAGAAATAATTTTCTGAATCTTCTTGATATTGAATCATCTTAACCTTGTAAGGACTTTTAGACAATGTAAGCTATCATTTCCTACTTTGGGTTCAATGATAAATTCTATTTATTCCAAATAATATCATATCCAAAGAGTTCACGAGTTAAATTATATTTCAGATTAAGCTGAAGTACCTTCAGTCATAGTGATATGTAACTTTCTTTTTTTAGTTCATCTACTCACATCTGAGTACAAATGATTGTTAAAGACTTTATAAGATCTGTGTATTTATCAGTGTAAATGAAAAACCAGCAATAAAGAATTATTCTTTCATTAAAAATGACTCTTTAACAAACAGTCAAAGCTCGGTGCAAGTTTCAATCATACAAAATCAAATGGTTGAAATTGATAGTAAAAGATCCCACATCATATTAACCCCTGTGGTTATTAACAGATACACACAGGTACTTCTGAAAAGGAATCCCGTTTTCCCATCTTTCTTTTCCTAGACTTACCAAATCCTGTCTCAACTACATAGAGTAATAGAAAAACTCTAATGCTTAGGAGACATAAAATAACTTTTCCCATAAAAGTCAAGCCAGAAATTGGCTTCAACTAACCATGGAGACCTGGGCGAACAGAGCACACATTTGTATGTTGTGCTAGAGTGAGCACACAAAGCCCGAAGAAAGAAGACGGACAGAAGGCACCATGCCATCTTCCAGGTGACAAGGGGAGAATTTCACAGTTCGGTCATCAACAGTCTTTTCATCATTTTCTCTCTCTCCAGTTCCTGCCGGAGTGTCTCTGCACTAAAAAAAAGTATGTGACAAAATAGTGAGACGATCCCTCAAAAATTGCAGAAGCAGACAGCTTAAGTATCATCTCCCAGATTATTTCCTGATCTCAGTGTTGGACTTTCTTTTTTAGGCTCCTTGAGGACTTCCTACATTTGCTAGCATTATAGTGATCTGAAATTGGCTACTTATTGGTTTCTCAGTCCCACCATGCTGAGAGTTCCTGACTGACTATATGTCATTCATCTCTAAACCTCCAGAGCCTCTCACAGTGTCTGGTGCATGGCAGCCACTCGATAAAGTCTTTTTTTTTTTTTTTTTTTTTTGAGATGGAATCTCATTCTGTCACCCTGGCTGGAGTACAGTGGCACGATCTTGGCTCACTGCAACCTCCACCTCCCAGGTTCAAGCGATTCTTCTGTCTCAGCCAGCATAGCTGGGATTACAGGCACGTGCCACCAGGCCAAGCTAATTTTTTGTATTTTAGTAGAGACGGGGTTTCACCATGTTGCCCAGGCTGGTCTCGAACTCCTGAGCTCAGGCAATCCACCTGCCTTGGCCTCCCAAAGTGCTAGGATTACAGGCGTGAGCCACCACGCCTGGCCCTCAGTAAAGTCTTTCGAATGAAATGTCCAGGGGTTAGATTTATTTAAATTATGCTTTAAATTGGTTTCATATGCATTTTCTCCCAGGCTTTCATTTGATGAATATCTGAGGGAATGTTGTAACAAATAATTAATTATATTTTAATGAATAAAATTGAATGAAGTAAAATTGGCTGTTTTGAGAAGTTGCCTCTGACTTTTTGGACCTCAGGTCCAGTTGCATATCTATGTAACGTGCCTCCACTGTTTAAACACACACACACACACACACACACAGAGTAAATACACATCTTTTCATTGTTTTTAGTTAGAGATGGGGCCTTGCTATGTTGCCCAAGCTGGACTTGAACTCTTGAACCCCTGGCCTCAACTGATCCTCCCATCTCTACCTCCTGAGTAGCTGGGATGACAGGCATGAGCCACCACACCTGGCAAAATACACCTCTTTAAAGGCACTAACCAAGTTTAATAATTTCATTCAGGGTAGAAAACAAAGTTTCTACTGGAGCTAACAAGACCCTACGCAGTCTGGCCTTAACCCACAACTTCATAGGCCTCCTCTATTACCATTCACTCTGCTCTGGCCATGCCGGCCCCTTAAACTTCCTTAACCATGTCAGGCACAAGCTTCCTCAGGAGCCTTGGCACTGGCTGGTTCCTCTGCGCAGTACTCCTCCCAGGTATCTGCAGCTTTCTCTATAACCCCTTTCAGGGCTCTGCTTAAATGCCACCTCACTGAGGCCATCCCATAATACCATATTGCTGTTCACAGTTTCATGTTCCTCCCTATCCCTTGTTAATATCTCTCACACACACACACACACACACACACTCATTTGTTGTCTATCTCCTCTAACAGCCTACCCTTGTAAACATTTCCTTTCTTTTTTTTTTTTTTTTGAGACAAAGTCTCGCTCTGTTGCCCAGGCTGGAGTGCAGTGGTGCAATCTCGGCTCACTGAAACCTCTGCCTACTGGGTTCAAGCAATTCTCTGCCTCAGCCTCCCGAGTAGCTGGAATTACAGGTGTGTACCACCATGCCTGGCTAATTTTAGTAGAGATGGGGTTTCACCACGTTAGCCAAGCTGGTCTTGAACTCCTGACCTCAAGGGATCCTCCCTTGTGCTGGGATTACAGGTGTGAGCCACCGCACCTGGCCCCTTTATAGACATTTCAATAAATACTTACAGAATAAATGAAAGAATGTAGGAAAAGGCTGTAGGTGTCACAAACACAATGAACCTAGAGTCTCCCTAGTTTCCCCGTCACCAGAATTATCTGTTGGTACCTGCTGACCTGACTTACCTGGCTGCCAGAGAAACAGGTTTCCGGGTGGTGTAAATGGTCTGCACTGTGGAGACGGTCTCTGTCAAAGGCCTCAGGGTCGCTGCTGGGATCAGCGGGGAAGTTGGGCCAGGACAGCACTGTAATTTACTGTCTCTGAAGTCTGCCTGGAGAAGAAACACAGGAAAGAGGAGATCAATCTCAATTTGGGTTCCATTTTCACACTGTCAGTTGCTCCCTAAGCCTTACTCTACAGTTCCTGTTCTTTTTCACTACCACCTAAAATCGACTGTCATTTTAAGTGATTTTACTTTGTGCCAGACACCATGCTAAGTACTTGACACATACTAACTCTTGACAACCCTTTAAGGTAGCGATCGTATCTCCTCACATCTTAGGCACCATCAGTTGTAAGATGCACCATTTTTGCATTTGCCACACAGAAAAAAACATGTAGCCATTTAAACTTTGTCATGACGACTATCAAACTTTGTCATGCCCAGTAGTAAACATTCTGATATCAGGAAATGTTAAAAGGTGAAAAAAAATGTATATTTTAAAACTGATTTTATGGGGAAAAGTGAGGCTCAGAGAGGTTAAGTAATCTGCCCAAGGTCACACAGTAAGTGTTAAGAACAGTATTCAGAACCAGGGCTAGCTGATGCCATAACTGGGGTTTTTCATTACTGTAGCAGTGGTTCCCAAAGTATGGGCCCTAGACTAGCAGCATCAGCATTATCTTAAAACTTGGTAAAAAGGCAAATTCTCAGGCCTCACCCATGACCACTAGGACCCAAGAATGCCTGGGGATGAAGTCCAACAATACGTATTTCAACAAGACCTCCAGATGATTCTTCTGGAGGAATTACTATAAAGCTTCAGAACTACTGGTCTAGAGTATACTGTCTCATTTGGAGAGGATAATATATTCTTGTCATTTTCATTAAATAGCAAACTATGCTCATTACTTCTATATAGAAAGCTTAGAAAACATATAAAAGTAGATAAGGCCAGGTGTGGTGGCTCACACCTGTAATCCCAACACTTTGGGAGGTCAAGGTGGGTGGATCACCTGAGGTCAAGAGTTCAAGACCAGCCTGGCCAACATGGCAAAACCCCATCTCTACTAAAAATACAAAAAATCAGCTGGGTGTGGTGGTGCACGCCTGTAATCCCAGCTACTCAGGAGGCTGAGGCAGGAGAATCGCTCGAACCTGGGGGCAGAATTTGCAGTGAGCTGAGGTTGCACCACTGCACTCCAGCCTGGGCAACAGAGTGAGACTCTGTCTCAAAAAAAAAAAAAAAGTAGATCAATGAAGAAATTCCATAATTCCTTACTGTTGTCATCAGTATATTTCCTCATAGGTTCTCTCTCTCTTCCTCTCTCTCTCTCTTTCTTTTTTTCGACAGAGTCTCACTCTGTTGCCCAGGCTGGAGTGCAGTGGCACAATGAGAGCTCGCTGCAGCCTCAACCTCCTGGGCTCAGGTGATCCTTCTGCCTAAGCTTCTCAAGTAGCTGTCACTACAGGTGCATGCCATGCCTGGATAATTTTTTTAATCTTTCGTGGAAACAGAGTCTCACTATGTTGCCCAGGCTGGTCTCAAATTCCTGGTCTCAAGTGATCCTCCCACTTTGGCCTCCCAAAGTGCTGGGATTATAGGTGTGAGCCACCATGCTTGGCCATCATAGTATTTTTTCAATGCATAGTTTTTGTTTGTTTTATATTTTTGATAATACCAGCTATATATTTTATAACTAGATTTCTCATGCTAGTTCTTGGCCCTGAACTTGTAGAAATTTATTACATGACTTTCTAAAGAAGACACTCTGATCATCAAATGAGCAGTATCTTTTTTTTTTTTTTTTTTTTTTTGAGTTGGAGTTTTGCTCTGTTGCCCAGGCTGGAGGCCACAATTTCGGCTCACTGCAACCTCTGCCTCCCGGGTTCAAGCGATTCTCCTGCCTCAGCCTCCTGAATAGCTGGAGTTACAGGTGCCCACCACCGTGCCTGGTTAATTTTTGTATTACTAAGTGTAAATGTTAAGAACAGTATTCAGAACCAGGGCTAGCTGACACCATAACTGTTTTTTTTTTTTTTTTTTTTTTTTTTTTTTTTTTTTTAGTAGAGATGGGGTTTCACCATGTTGGCCAGGCTGGTCTCGAACTCCTGATCTCAGGTAATCCACCTGCCTTGGCCTCCCAAAGTGCTGGGATTACAGGCATGAGCCACTGCACCTGGCCTTTGATGCCATTTTTTATTCTTTCTGAAAAAAGAGGCAAGTTTGCACTGATGGTGCAAAGGCAATAGTGAGTAAATGGGGCAGGGCCTTGGCATGAATTGAGGTAGTGGCACCAAACTGTATTAGCAGTCATTGTGTTCTTCATTGCCATATACTTCAAGTAAAAAAAAAAAAAAAAAAAAAAGCCAGCTTCACTAAAGAATGACCTTGAAACAGCAGTAAAAATTACTTATATTATTAAATCTCAACCCTAAGTATCTGTCTTTTTTATATTTGTTGAATGAGAAAATGAATGAGTGAATGAATGAACAAGCTTCCACTGGAACAAAGTAGGTAACAGCAGGACAGAGCCAGGTTAGAAAGAAGCATGTGGGGCAGAAATCTGGCCAGAGCCAGGCAGGGGTCCCCACCCTAGATGGACCAACATACTCGGCTGAGTATCAGCAGAGACCCAGTTAATAGGCCTGAATACAAAGTAGAAACTGGTTTCAGGATCAAGCAAGAGCCCATCTATTGAAACCCAGCTCCACCAATGCTAGATCAACTGCCAGACTAACTTTGTGCAGAGCTTCCCAGCACTGCTAAACAACCCCTGTCACTGTGGCCAGGATAGGTCTGGAGGCCTGTGGAGAGGCCAGACCTGCAGAAAGTTCAAGTGTCATGATCTTGGCAGGAAGGAGATGAGAACACTACACACAGGGGTGAGAAAATTGAGACGCTGAAGCCCATGAGCTTGGCTTCTGTTACCATCCACCTGTCACTGCCTCCCTAGCCATTGTTCCCAGTCTAGTCCACTCTCTTGAGTTACAGACTTGGATTTCCAACTGCCCATTCATTGTGTCCACCCGGATGTTTCAAAGGCATTGCTAATCCATCATGGCCAAAGGCAAACTCATCTCTTCCAAACAAGTCTTTTTCCAAGTTTCCTTATCTCAGTGAATGGACCCACTGTCCATCCACACTCTGCAAATCAGAAATCTGGGAACAATTTCTGACCCTCTCTCTGCCTCATCTAATCCTGAATCTTACCAGCCTCCTAAATATCTTCCCTATCTGTGCGCTTCTCTCCACCTCTACCAGCAAAACCACTGTGGGTCAAGCTCTCTGCTCTCTCTCCCTTAAGCCACTGTCCTGCATTTCCAGGCTACTGTCCTGAATCCACTCTGCCTGGATGCCACTGTCCTCCCACTGTGATCACAGGGATCCCTTCCAAGTGCATCTGCCCTGTCACTGCCCTGCTCAAAGTCGCTCAGAGATTTCCCATTGCTCTTAGGATGGAGATCAGAATCCCTACTGTGGCCTACAAGGCCAACAGGGTTGTACTCCTCCAGTTTTATCACCACCTACATCCCCTTCCTCCTCTCTCACCCAGCCCCGCTTGCTTTCCACATCCCAGTCCCACTGGCCTGTTTTTCAGTCCCTTGAATGTGTGATGACCCCGCCTGCCCCGGGGGTCTGGCTCATGCTGTTCCCTCTGCCTGCTCCAGCTGTCTTCGAGCCACTCTTGCTCAGTTCTTAAAAGTCCCAGCGTGGTTTCTGCCATTGGCTTCCTGCTCCATCTTGGCCCCCAGCTTTCGGGAAGGGCTTCCCTGAATGTCTCACAGCACTGCCAAGGCTGGGCAGAAGGCCAGAGTGCCCCACTACAGCCAACCAAGGGAGGTGGAGCCGGAGCTTCCAGCTGGGGAGCTGTGTCCAGCAAGACTGCAGGGAGCCAGGATGAGTGTCAGGGAAAGAGCATCTAACATCCTGGCAGAGCCCCGTGTCTCTGCCCTCTCATTCTTAAAAGGCAGATGCTGGAAGCAGCTCATGACCCTAGAAATGGACTGTTCAAGGAACCTGTTTTTCCCTCCGCCTGCCCTGCTGGACACCTTCCCACCTCTGCTCATCCTCTGAAACTTGAATCAGCCACTGCTCTCTCCCTCCCTATGTGGCTGAAGCCGTGTTGGGTAGTGGCCATCGTCCATCTCATAAGACTGCACTTAGAGCTACCCTTAGCCACCCACAGCCCACCTCACAGATCCTCCAGATGGCACAAAAACCCTTCGGAAGGAGCTTCAGGGATCATAGAAATTGCAAGCTCTGGTTCCTGGGAGGAGGATAGAGTGAGAGGAAGGAGGAATGGACCCCAGATTCCTCACTTCTGCTCCATCTAATTGTTCATTATACAGTGAGCTTCTGCAGAAGCTTTCATTTAAAGAACAAATTGAGCCCTGAAAAGAAGCATGAAAATTATCAAACTCTCTCATTTTGCAGATGAGGAAACTACAGCACTTCAACATTTGGCAGAATTTTTTTAAAAATCAAGACAGGGTCTCACTCTGCTGCCCAGGCTGGACTCCAGTGGTGCAGTCACAGATCACTGCAGCGTCAGCCTTCTGGGCTCCAGAGATCCTCCCGCCTCAGCCTCCTGGGTAGCTGGGACTACAGGCGGCTAATTTATTATTATTATTATTTTGTAGAGACAGGGTCTCTCTATGTTGCCCAGGCTGATCTTGAACTCCTGGTCTCAAGCGATCCTCTCACCTCGGCCTCCTAAAGTGCTGGGATTACAGGCATGAGCCACTGTGCCTAGCCTTAGCAAAATAAATAAGCTGCCCAGTGACACCCAGAGAGGTGGTGACAAGAAGTCTGTTGTCAGGACGACTTGTTCTCATGCATCACACCACCCTGCCTCTCCAGCCTTGAGAAACAACCATCATAACTGACAGGTGTGGGATGTTTTGTGGTTAGTAAAACACTTTCAAATTCTTGGTCCCTTTTGATCCTTGCCCAACAGGATATGACAAGGATATTCTTACCACTACTTTCACCTTAAGTAAGAAGAGGGGGCAGGCACAGTGGCTCATGCCTGTAATCCCACACATTGGGAGGCCAAGGTAGGAGGATCACTTGAGCCCAGGAGTTCGAGACCAGCCTAGGCAACATAGTGAGACCTCATCTCTAAAAGCAAAAAAGAAAAAGCTGCTGGTGGTCAGGGTAGTAAAGTGACCTACCTAAGACCACACCATTATCAAGATCCAACCCAAAAGAATTGAAAACAGGTGTTCAAACAGATACATGTACACATATATGCATAGCAGCACTATTCACAATAGCCAAAAGGTGAAAACGACCCCAAAACCCCCAATAAATGAGTGGATAAACAAATTGCAGTATATAGACACAATGGAATAATATTCCATCATAAAAAGAAATGAGGCTGGGCACATGGCTCACGCCTGAAATCCCAACACTTTGGGAGGCCGAGGCAGGTAGATTACCTGAGGTCAGGGGTTTGAGACCAGCCTGGCGAACGTGATGAAACCCCACCTCTACTAAAAATACAAAAATTAGCCAGCCGTGGTGGCAAGCAGCTGTAATCCCAGCTACTCAGGAGGCCGACGCAGGAGAAACTCTTGAACCCAGGAGGCGGAGGTTGCAGTGAGCCGAGATCGTGCCACTGCAATCCAGCCTTGGCAACAGAACAGATCTCAATCCGTCTCAAAAACAAACAAACAAACAAAGAAATGAAGTATTGATACATGCGTGGATGAACCTCAAATACATTATGCTAAGTGAAAGAGGACAGTCACAAAAGGTCACATACGATACGATTCCATTTATATGAAATACCCAGACTAGGTAAATCTATAGACACAGAATGCAGACTGGTGGTTGCCAGCAGGTAGGAACAAAGGGAAAATGAGGAGGAACTGCTTAATGGGTGTGAGGTTTTTGGAGGATGCAATAAAAATGTATTGGAACTGATAGAAGTGGTCACTGCACAATACTGTGAATGTACTGTCACTGAATTGTCACTTTAAAATGGTTAATTTTATGTCAATGTCACATCAATAAAATAGAGGCAGACTGAAAATCCAAGCTTCTTCCCAATCTCACAGAGTTCAATGGTGATCAAAAGAAGTGGCTGACCTTGCTGCCTGGCAACCCGCAGAAAAGCACACCACATGGGAACAGGGTTTAAAATGCACATCTGTTCTCTGGATCTACTTACAGTAAACTGTGGCCCTGTGGTGAATGCATCAGGAAACGGGTTCATTGTGTCAACCGGGAATGTTTTTATCTTCAAAAGAGAGAAAGACAAGGGGGTTACCTTCAGATTAGAAAACAAAGTTTTGCAATCTTTGGCAGAGCACCTTTAAAATGGAACTGAAGGATTAAGGGGTGCCCCCGCAGAGCCTTCATCACTTGTGTAAGGGCACATACAAAGGGTCCCTCAGGAGTGTGAGCTGGTGGTTGTATCTGTGCCTGGAGTTGGACTGCAAGGCGGGGCTCAGTAGGGATGACAGCCTGGAGTCTCATGTTCCTAGAGCGCCCCCACACTTGCCTCGCCCTGGAGCTGCCTTCAGCGGGATCTGCTTGGCCTTCCAGGCCTGACTCATAAAAAGCGACAATCAAGGTGGATAATGAGGGAGTCAGAGCTGCCTGAGGTGGCTTCTGATGACTTCTCCCTAGCTGTGGGAATGGCCTAGAGGCTGCTGAGAGGTCAAATCCTGGGACACGGTACCTCACAGCGGGCAGGGTATAAGAAGGCTGGGCTAATTAAGCCAGAAAGTATTCCCTGTCTAATCACTTCAGTTACTGGACTCCCTGTATGCTTTGGCCAGTAGAGGGAAACCTCAGGGAAACCCGTGGAAGCATGGGAGAATCCTGGCGCCACGGCCTTTGGGAACAGACGGCTTGATGCACAAAGATGCCCAGTGCTGGGAGTACCTGTAGTACCGAGCTAGTCTGAAAGAGGCCAGATGAACAGCTGATCAGGTAGTGGTGGCGAAAAAGACTCTTGACTTCCATGTCTTCGTCTTTGGTTATTTTGTCTTTGGCCTCCTGGAGGCCTTGGGAAATGGGAGGGCTTATTTTTTCAAGCTGGCCTAGGGTATGTCATCAGGCGCAGGAACCAGATGACTCTGACACCAGCTTTGTGTACAATTCCTGGGGGACAGAAACTGTCTGCACACCTGCTGGTGAATGCATACCATACCACCTGCCAGCAGAGGGCTGCAGGCAAGACACCAAGGCCACCACTGCCCAGGGGCAGCTGGCTTTGTGTGTCTCGACGTCTTGCCTGTGGACACTGGGATAGCTACTCGATGCTCTTCAGTGGCTCCAATGGGAGGGTGAGGCAGGGATGAGTAAGAACACATTAGCTCAGACCCAAATCAGCCAAGCTTTCCCGAATGGGTAAAGCAGGTCTCTCCCATGTGGGGATGACAGTATCCTTGCCATGTGTACTGAAATGTCCAGCCCAAGCCTGCTCCCCTTCCCCCAAATTTCTTTGGTCTCTTTACACATCTAAAAATTGCCAGAATAGGCCTGAAATTGTCTTTTTGACTCAGGTGAGAGAAGGACTCTTGGGGTGAAGTCTTGGGGTACATTCTCCTCTTGTTGCCTATTGGGTCGGCATGGTGCTCTGAGACCAATATCATAGCGGAAAGTAACAGACAGATAAGACTCTCAGATCATCCTGAAGTAGAGAGGGAAAGTGCTTTATTTATTTATTTATTTTTTGAGACAGAATCTCACTCTGTCGCCCAGGCTGGAGTGCAGCGGCGCAATCTCAGCTCACTGCAACCTCCGCCCCCCAGGTTCAAGTGATTCTCTTGCCTCAGCCTTCTGAGTAGCTGGGATTACAGGCACGTGCCACGATGCCCAGCTAACTTTTGTATTTTTAATAGAGATGGGGTTTTACATGTTGGCCAGGCTGGACTCAAACTCCTGACCTCAGGTGATCTGCCTGCCTCAGCCTCCCAAAGTGCTGGGATTACAGGCGTGAGCCACTGTGCCCTGCCAGAAAGTGGTTTGTTATTACTATTAAAGAAAGGTGAAAGTTAGCAACCTCAAAGAATTATTTTATACCTGCTGTCAATTAGAAAAATATATTTCAACAATTACACCCTGTGTTGCTGAGGCTGTGGAGAAAAGCAAAGTCACTCTCTTCTGATGGCATTATCCATTAGCACAACCACTTTAGAAAGGGAGCAAAAGCCAAAGTCACCATATTTAATCCAGTAGGGTCTAGCCTAAGAAAATAAAATTCCTGATGCAAAAAGCTATATGTGTTCTCCCGAATAATGACAAACTGGGAACAAAGCGCACGTCCTGCAGTAAAGAATGTGTTAGGTAAATGGTAGATCATTCACGTGATGAAATACAAACAGTCATATAATGTAGTAACAAGAACGAGATAGAAACAACATAGCAGCATTAAGTTAAATGAGAAAAACAGGACAGAATATGGTTACTATGATTTAACTATGTAAAATTATGAATGATATGAATAAATAGAAGGAAATATGTAAAAATGACAAAAAATCATGCTAAATTGGGATGACAGGTAATTTTGTTCACATTGTCAGGTAGCACTCCTATTATATCATTAGCTTGATAAATAGCAGAAGAAGACAAGTTTAAAGAAGTTTTATTTTCAATAGAAATGCAACTTAAGAGTCCATCTGGTGAGTACCAAAGCATATATTTCTCTCTGGGGAAAGCACCTATGCTCATCAAAATTCTAAGAAAACAAACTTCTTGATTCTTGAGACCTAGAGGAGAAGGGGGCTTCATAGCTGCGTGTTCCAATCTGACCAGAGCCAGCTGGACTCCAAATCCTCCATCCATCTGGAGTGAGGGCACCTGTCGATGGGCTCTGCCCGAGATCTGGGGCTTCTGCACGCCCACCCAGGCTTCCACCTCGCCTGGTGGCTCCTGCCCACCTCACCTCTCCTGGCCAGGCCCCTCTCCCTGCCAGGGTACCTACCAGCCTCGTTTTGATTGGAGGGTACATGCAAACTCCAGTGGTCTCTTCCTTCATGGGGAGAGAGAGTGGAGGAGAACAGCGAGAGTGGGCACAGTGGGGGTTGCTGGCGGGCTCTGCCTGCTCACGAGGAGAGGAGAGAAGGGGAGGAGGAGGTGGCAAGAGAGGGGGGAGGAGGAAGAGGAGATAGGGGAAGGGAAAGGAGAGAAAGATAGCACAGTGCAAGACAGATCTGGCAACTCCAGACTGTTCTCAAGCCAGCCTCACCCACAGCCTACTTCCAGGCTCTGGCCAACTGGCTTCTGGTCCCACCCTCCACCCTCTCTCTCAGTCTTCTTTTCTCCTTTCTGTCTTTCATCTGTTGTCTCCGTCATCTGAGCAGATGAGACACACCAAGACCCCATTCCCAGGCCTGGTAGGTAGAGGCTATCTCCTGTGCCAACTGCACAGGACAGGTAGTGGCTTCTCAGCACGCGGTTGACGGTTCTGAAGCATTGCCCAGGCCAAGCCAGAAAGATAGCCAGGATGACTTAGTGATGTGAGCCATGGAGGAAATGAGGAGCGGCCACACGCTTGAAGCATTTGCCTTCCATGCTCAGTGCCCTCCTGCACTCTGCTGAACAAGGGCACACATGTAAGTGAGTGGATATGAACAGAGGGCACCAGGAAAGAAATATATCATGGGGAGAAACATATCATTTAATTTCTCTTTTTTTTTTTTGAGACTCGCTCTGTCACCCAGGCTGGAGTGCAGTTACGTGATCATAGCTCATGGCAGCCTTAAAATCCTGGGCCCAAGAGATCCTCCTGCCTCAGCCTCCAGAGTAGCTGGGACTACAGACACGTGCCATCATGCCTGGCTAATATTTTAATTTTTCTTTTTTATAGAGGCAAGGTCTCCCCATGTTGCCCAGGCAGGTCTTGAACTCCCGGCCTCAAGAGATTCCCCACCTCCTCGGCCTCCCAAAGTACTGGGATTACAGGCATGATTCATTGTGCCCAGCTGTAACATATACTTTAGGATTTCATATGTCTTAGCTCTTTGTTATCTGTGTTCAGAAAACGAACTGACCCTGACCCATGACGAGATGCATGGGCCCAGCCGTGGCATCTCATTTGACACTGGGACACCCTAGTGTCAAACGAGCTACTTAGCTGGAAAATACCAAACACTGTGAAAAAAGTGCCACATCCTTTGGGATACACAGGGTTCTCCACCTTATCCTTGAATAGCACCATGCGCCCAGCAGAGGTCCAACAGCTTGTACTGGTGAAGATGAGGTTGGAGGACAGAGGATGCTTGATGTTAGGAGAGGGAACCACGGACAGGGTTATTTTGGGTCTCAGGGAGGGACCATTTGCTCCAGAGAACAAATATACATGTCTTTCAGCTCAAGAGAGTTTCCTTAAATAGTTGATATCATCCTGCTGTGAAGAATAAAACACAGCCCCTGGGTAAGTTTCATAGAAAAATGATCAAGAAAATTGCCAGCCTCTTTTCCATCTCCAAAGTGATCTATCTCTGTCCTCTTTACAATTGTGCAGTCCTGGACAATTTCCAAAGGGCTTTTTACAACTATTTTCTCACAATGGTCTTCGCCATGGCCTGTTTTACTATTCAAATTTGGGAGACGTAGAAATTGCATTTGCAAAGCCTAAATCCGTGGTTCATTTTGTTGACTGTCTCAACATCTGTTGTCTCCCCACTACCCTCAGGAACAGTTCCCACTACTGCCCCAGGGCATCCATACTCCAACCAGAAACAACTACATCAGGGGCCCCAGGCCACTGGGTCTTCTCTGATGACAGCAGGCACGCAATGGGTATTTTTTGAAGAAAATAAAAGCTGGCACAAATGACCAAGAAACATGGCCACACTGCCTAGAAGCCAAAATGTGCCCTGTCCACCAGGGTCCCAACTGAAGAGCATAATGAGCGCCTTAAGGGATTGCCCAGCATTTGACTTTCATGGTAAAGAAGTGTTGATCCATCGCACAAGCCTTTCTGACCTTTCTAAATATGCATCTATTGGATTGAAACAAAAGAACATCCTGGGGCTCCCACGCTCTGGACTGTTGGTAAGTGAGAAGGAAATAAGATAACACAAGGAATCAAATGCTATTTTGAAATACCACTTAATTTTTTTCTCCTAGTGTATCCTTTCTTCCTTGGGCCTTTTCTGCAGGCAAGCAGCTACATTCTTCTGTACATGCTTGGCTTTTGAGTTCAAAATCTGACTCTTAGGGAAACAGAAAGATTCTCGGCATAGATAAGTGATGATGAAAATGTGTAAGCCTTCTTCATCATCCAGATAGGAAAAGAGATGGCTAGTTTGACCATTGGAGAGAAAAGTCAGAGGGAAAGGGAGGTGGAGTAGACTTTAGTGAGTACTGAGCAAAGGGGCCCTGTGCAACTTTCTCCATACACTGAGGCTGGGAAGCAGGGATTGAAGAGCAGCAAGAACCAGCCCTGCCAACCCCCTCAGGTAGAGCTGAGGAGATGGCAGGCCCCAGGACAGGATGGCCTCCAAACAGAATGTTGTCCAACAGGTAGAGAGTCACACATCCTGGCAGGACAGTGATCTCCACCCACCCAAAACAGCCACGAAGAGCCAAAGAGAGGCCTAGATGTATCAGTGAACAGATGACGTCATGGGCTAAATAGATTTCTCTCCACCTCCCTGTGCCCTAGGGAACACAGCTAAAATCACAGAAGGGCACCCTAATTTGATTTGAGATTCAGCTTCAGCCCTGCTGGTATAATTAAGTTCAAAATAAAAGTAAGTTATTGCACCAGATGGAGACTCCCTTCTAACACCCAACGCAGGGCCTGTTCCAATGCCCTACACAGCCTTCCTCTGGCCAGGGCCCTGTCCTTCCTGACACATGAACTTTTGACTAACATGTCATGGCCCAGAAGGGATCTGGGTGCTAATTGGCTCTGCTTTGCAGATGGGTGAGTGGTTCATGAAGCATGGGGATCAGAGAGGGAAGAGCCCCAACGAGAAAGAGTCAAGAACACAGAAAGCATAGGTGTTCATGGTCTGTGTTACCTGGGGAGGGAAGCTAGCATGGTAGACTTGGAGTAGTGTGCAGGACTCCGCATTCTAGGGTCAACATCACTAACGCATCAATGTACCCTCCCCCAACTCCCCTCACTCAATCAATGCCAATGCCCCCAAGCACCTGCTCACATTCACACCCTAAAGAAAATACCAACTGGAGAGCAGGTGCTGTCTTGACTCACTTGCCTCCTTCCCTTCTCACTCACGTATTCCACCTCTTGCAACCCAGGCAGAAACTCAGATCTGATTACGAACTCTGATACAGAATCGGAAATGGAAAGACGTGAAGCTGCAAAAGTTCTAAGGCTTAAGATTGCTAAATTGAGCTACCTAATAAAAGAGTTGGGGATTAGAGCAGAAAAGGTTTGGGAAAAGGAGGGGGAAGAAAGCTACAAAAGCGAAGTTGGAAAGAGTGTTTCTTTGTGGAGAGTTTGAGAATGAAAGTCCCTGGAGTCAAGCAGGAATGTAAGAGAATAAAAGAAAAGGCAAAAAGAGATCAAGATGTGTTACAGGAGGTGTTAATTTAATATTCTTTAATGAGTTTTTGAGAGATGCCTGTTCCAGATTGAACCTTTTTATTACTCTGGGCCCTTTGGACTGTGCTTCTTTGAAAACCACTCTACACAGAGACCGGCCACAAGTATCAAGAGTGATAAAAGTGATAAGGCTTATGCTAGTTCTTTTTTTAAAAAAAAATTTTTTTTGGAGACGGAGTTTCACCCTTGTTGCCCAGGCTGGAGTGCAATGGCGCAATCTCGGCTCACTGCAACCTCTGCCTCCTGGGGTCAAGTGATTCTCTTGCCTCAGCCTCCCAAGTAGCTGGGATTACAGATGTGTGCCACCATGCCCAACAGATTTTTGTATTATTAGTACAGATAGGGTTTCACCATGTTGACCAGGCTGGTCTTGAACTCCTGACCTCAGGTGATCCACCTGCCTTGGCCTCCCAGAGTGCTGGGATTACAGGAATAATACCACCGTGCCCAGTATTTTTTTTTTTTTTTTTGAGATGGACTCTCACTTTGTTGCCCAGGCTGGAGTGCAGTGGCACGACCTTGGCTCACTACAACCTCCACCTCCCAGGTTCAAGCAATTCTCCTGCCTCAGCCTCCTGTGTAGCTGGGATTACAGGCACATACTACCACGCTCGGCTAGGGATACGCTAGTTCTGACAGTGTCTTGGTGGAATATTGCTGAATGAAGGCAAGATCTCCAGTTCCCTGTCGGTCCAGCACTGGGCCTAGGGACCAGGATAGTGGTGGGGCCTCAGGAGTCTCAGCCAGTAGGAGGCAGGGGGCTAGAGATAGGCTATAAGCTTGGGAAATGACTGCATGGCAAAAGTATTCGCCAAGGAGGGGTAATTCACTGCCTGTGTGATGAGTAGCACCGGTGAAGTTCTGACATTCATGCCTGTAAAGGGCTGTTTCCTCTTCAGCGGGAAATGCTGATGGGAAGGCCCAGAGAGAGCAGCCACAGGCAAAGGGCGCAGGGCTGGCGGCAAAATAACCATAGGTCATCCAGGCTGAGTCTCTTAGACCAAGGTACCTGAGCACCTCCCCTCCTCATGCTCCACTCAGCAACTCTGAGGACCAAACCTGGGCTGACAGCTTGGAGATGGTCCCACGGCTGTCCCACAGCCCAGGCTGAGACCAGGGCATCTGACCCGCTTTGAGGGAGGGGACTGGCTAACAGGGAAAGAGACAGACACATCCTGGATTGGGCCATCTGCCACTGGAATGGCAGCCCAGAGTCTAGGTTCTAGAACTGGCTTTGATACACATGTGCTATGTGACTTGGGACAAGTGTCTGCCCCTGTCTGGGCCTTGGTTTTCCCATCTATATGTGAAGGACTGGATGAGATGGTCCCAAGGCATTGTTCCAGCTGATAGGCTGAGGCCAGTTAGTTGAGAAAGCCCTGGTCACAAGTCAGGCACGGGGGTTACCCTTGCCTCCCTCTACTTGCGGCTCCTTCCTGCCACGGATAAGGAAGCCCCTCTGTAGCCCTCATCCACAGCGTCCAGGACACTGACTTGCGGAGGCAGGCCCGGTGCCCTGAGATAGAGACCTTTCCATCACCCTACCAACAGGTGGGAGGGCTGCTGCTTGCATTTCTGATGCTGGGGGAAGGAGATGGAGAGAAGAGGACCAAAGGGAGAAGCAGACTGCTGGAGTCCCCTCTTCCCCTCTAGGACCCTTTGGCGCTCATGGAAACAGGATTCTGGAACAAAGTAAGGTCAAGGCCCATGGTACCAACGAAAGCCCAAAATGGAGGAAGCTCTTGCCAAAAAGCTAGATGCCCAGCATACATTCTCCCTGAGGCCTGTGTACATGCACTCATGCCTCAAAGGATGCTTTACCCTGAGGACACACATTCACTGCAAACTTCAGCTGTGAAGTGGTGGCTGTGTCTCAGTGCAGTGCAAGGACCTCAGTTGTCCCACGCCTGGGCAGTGAAACAGGCCCATATCCATTTCATAGCTAAGTTGGAGGTACCCTGAGATGTGAGCAGCGTGTCTTGGGGAGAGATAATGAGCTTCCTGTTACTGAAGGGGTGCAAGCAGAGGCTGGACAGTCATTTGGCAGGCATCGCCCCTTTGATCATGGCATCTCCGATTCCCTACCAGATGCTGCTTCCTTTCTAATCTCAGCCTGTTTGGTTCAAACAAAGAAAAGACCATTTAAATCTATAAGTAATTAAATCTACAAGCTGGACCTGCAACACAATGGTCTCTAAGGGAATCTCATCACTCTTGTTAAAGCCACCATGTATTTTTTTTGGAAATTGACCCTAATTCTCAGACCCACCAGGCCCTTTACTTGTCCCCTGAAAAGGGTTTCTCACCTGCAGGAGTCCCACAAGGGCTGCCATCCCTAAGGGGAGACCTGTATGCAGAGGATGGAAGATGGCGGGAGATGCGAGGGGCCTGGAAAGCTGGGGTGTGGCCTTGAGCCAGTGCTTCAGACCAGATGGATCGTCGGAAGCAACAGCAAGAGATTCCCCACAGGTGGGCATGCAGGGCGCAGTCCAGGAAGCCAAGAAGCCGAGACCAAAACACTGAGGAGCCCTATAACACTCGAAGTGCAGCAGACAGGCATGGGCAGGACCCCCACAACTACCCTTGGAGCAAAGGGAGCACCCCTTCCTCCCTCAAGGGCTCTAGAGGTGGAGGGACCCACAGTGCCTGACCCCTGGATGAAAGCTGATCCCTGAGCCTCCAGGACAAGAGGAAGGCTCCTCGACAGCAATGCCCACCTCTGTCCATCCGTCCCACTGCCAAGATGTTTCTATGGTCTGTGGCTTTTCTGGTTTTAGCAAAATAGGAAGTTTACCAGAGGAGTGGCTTCTGTGAAATCCATCAGAAGATCACCCGGCTCCAGGGTAAAGGCACCTCCTCGGTCAGAGGGGCTCTAGGGAGACAGACAAAAACACCCCTGGTTAGAGACAGCACTGCATCGATGATAAAGTTCACCAGAAAAGACAGACAGAGGTTCCCAGCCTCTCCTCTACACTGATCTCATTAGCATGACAATCCCCTTGTATTTCCCTAGCCAAGTAGTGTACAAAATGTTGAGACCGAACCCCAATTTTTTCATAGGTAGAAGTAGGCATGGTGTGGGGAGCTGTCCCTTTCAGAGCTGCAGGCAGCTTTTCTTAAGTGCTTTTAGTGCTCTTCGACTGGTCTTTTGGGGGAAAAAAACACTTGAAGGAGTCCTCTGAATGTATAAAGAGAGAGCAAAGACTTTGTCCCAGATTAAGAGGATCAAATCCAGGGTCCTCCAGGAGCTAAACTGATCTGCACACTAAGAGCAATGGTCTTCATGGCAGGTGATGGCACGTGGATTATGTTGCTTGCTTTTGGAAAACGTTTTGTCCTCCTGCTCTGGGGTCTTAGCTGCATGGATGGCCTCGAGGTCTTTTAAGGGAGAAAAAAGAAGTCCCATCAACGTGGTCCAAGCAAGGCCCCAAGGAGAGAGATGGCCAGGAGAGGGAGCCCCGTGGCCTTTGGTAGGATGCCACTCGCATCCCCTCCACGCCACCCCAACCCCTTTCTGTTTTGTAAATGTTTCTTTCAGCCTGGTTTTAACCACAGTGTGGGATATGTGATAGGAGCCTGGGTCCACACCTGAGACAAAGTTGTACAGGGGGCTCCACGCAGTGAAGGATAATCCAGGCTGAGATGCCAAGAGGTGATCTATAGAGAAGCAGAGAACCTCGGTCCTGGCCAGTCGCTGGCTGAGCACTCCAGCCAGGTTTCTGTGCAGAACACTAAGCAGAGATATTTCCGGAGACACTCAGGGAAGGGACCAGGTGAAAGACTGGCCTTGGTAATGCAGGAGGTGGCCCTGGACCATTATTCTTTAGCTGTCACCAGGAATTGTGATCCCTGAAGCTGCAAAAGCCTCAGGCATTCAGTTTGCATGAGCACTTTAACCTCCACTGAACCTGACGCCAGCCAGGGCAAGATAGCAGATCTTATTCCCATTTTTAAGAGGAAGAAACTGAGGCTTGAAGAAATAAAGGTTTTGGAAGTGAGTGCTGTGGCTTATGAATGGAAGAGCTGGGAACAGCCTCTGAGGCTCCGGTCTTGCCTTCAGGGCACCTGCCTCATGCACGCACCTTTTCTCTGTGTAGTTGCATGAACCACTACAACCTCTGACTTGTATCCACTTGGATAGCAATAGGTTCAACTGTATTTGGACCAATTGCCAAAGAGTGATCGCAGCTAGAGGTCTCTCAAAGAAAATCAAGAGACATATCTTGTGTAAAGCCTTTGTCATAGCCCATTCACAACTCAGGCAATTTCCTGAAATTTCAAACCAGCAAATGGAATAATATTTCCTATTTTCAAACTGCTAACACCGGCTATATGACATAAGGAAAGGGATGGGGACACTTCTATGTTTTTGCTCCTCCAAACTGTTCACTATGCTGGGGGGGCATCATTTCTCTCTATCTTTACAGTGGACTAATAGCTTATTATAAAGATGAGATTCTAAATGAAAATTGCCCTCAAAAATCTCTTACATTGCAATTAAAGTACAATGAACCTGATTTTATATTTCACTCATTCTCTCGCAAATGGTTGGCTTGTATTTTGGGGTCAAGTTATATAAAAACATGTTCTGGTTGTTGCTGTTGTTTTATGAGTACACACAATTGATTATGCAAAATTTAAATACATGCACCAGATGCTACTCAGTAAATTGATACTGAATTCCCAGCAAGTGTGGCTGCTCGCCAGGGCTTTCCACCCCCCAGTACCTTGGCCCCGGGGGACAGCGGGCCTTTGCCTTCTGACTTGTGAGGTGAGCTGACATTCTGGACCTTGGGGGACGGCAGCGGCACGGAGACTTGTGTGGCGGCAGTTGTGGTGTTTGTGGTTGTAGCTGTGGTCACTCCCACTGCCTCGGCCAGGTCTGGAGGGAGGTCGTCTTCATCACTGCGGTTACTAAAAGCACATGAAGCTCTGCTCATTACAATAATAAACAGGCTGTGAGGAGTGGACGGAGGATGGGCAGGGGTGGGAAGACCAGGGATGGGGATTGGGGGTTCCCAAACAGATGTCTACCAGATGTCCAGCTTGCAGGATCCAATACTCTGACTTTTTTGCCAAAACAAATTGGGGTGAATTTTCTGTCATTTGCCAGGGTGTTTTTCTGTTTTGTTTTGGTGGTAAAATATACACAATATAATATTTATCATTTTAACTGCTTATAAATATACAATTCAGTGGCATTAAATGCATTCACAATATTGTGCAACCATCGCCATTATCTGTCCCCAAAACTTTTTCATCAGTGACAACAGAAAGTCTGTATTGATATTGAACGATAACTCCCCAAGCCCATCCCTGCAGCCTCTGGTAACATCAATTCCACTTTCTGTCCCAACGAATTTGCCTATTCTAGGAACATCACATAAGTGGAATCACACACTCTATGTTCCTCTGTGTCTGGCTTATTTCAGTCACCACAATATTTTTAAGGTCCATCCACATTGTAGTATGTATCAAAATTTCATTTCTTTTTCTGATATAAAAATTCCGTTATATGGATATACCACATTCTGTTTATCCATTGATCTGTTAATGGACACTTGGCTTATTCCCACTCTTTTGGCTATTATAAATCATGCTGCCATGAACATGGGTGTACAAACATCTGTTTGACTCTCTGCTTTAAGGGTGGTGCCGGGGACTCCAGGCACACCGTCCCTAAGAATCTGCCGTGTAGAGCTTCTGGAGCCACCCTTGCATAGGGGTTGTGATTTAGAATGATGGCTGAGCTCAAGAGTGTAGATACAAGACCCATGACAGGTAGGCACCAGTGCAGCCTGTGCAGATCACTGGTAAGGCCTCAGCCCAGCACAGAGCCATGTGGGAACATGAGGCTGTGAGACACAGCTGCAGTGTGGATGAGATTGACTGAGGGGTCCCTGAGAAGTTTTAGATTATTCTGTGTGTGGAGAAGCCTCAAGGGAAGGACTTACGATTTATTACTAAAAAGGGGGAAAGGTGAGAATTGAATAAATATGTGGAAAAATTAATAATACATCAAGTATTTGGATCCACACAGATGACATAGGTCAGATGGGTTACACGTTCATTCACCCACTTAATTTTCACACCGACCCTATTACCATCTCCATTTTTCAGAGAATCAGATATTTAGCAGCTGATTGTGAAATTATTTGTTCAAGGTCGCATAGCTAGTTAAGTGGAGGAGCAGGGTTAAAATTTCTTTTTACCTCATTTAAAAAATTATCACCTCAATAGCATAGTTATTATTATTTAGTTTTATATAAAAGGCCATTTAAAAACCATAGCTCATTTTTCACAGAAGGGAGTCAACTGATACTGTCTAAAATCGAAAAAGACTCCAAATTCATAATGGTTTTTATCTTTTGTCTTAATTTAGATC
Source organism: Symphalangus syndactylus (assembly GCF_028878055.3). Lineage (NCBI taxonomy): Eukaryota > Metazoa > Chordata > Mammalia > Primates > Hylobatidae > Symphalangus > Symphalangus syndactylus. The sequence continues at coordinate 35,796,249 of NC_072425.2, read as the reverse complement.
TTATGGCCAAGAAGCATATCTAAAATTCAGCAAGTCTTCCAATTTTACCTGTTTCTAAGGTAAATTCATGATAAAGTCACAAAACAACAGTTTAATAAGTAAAATTTTACATACAGAATGATTTTTTGCTTTGAAGTTGTTTCTATTTTAACAATATATAAGCATAGAAACTCATCTAATGTAACAGTCATCAACTATGAACCCTGGTTATTTTTGATTCTGGGAAATTGGCTACTTTTCTCTTCTGTCTTGCCTATTTACTTTTTTTTCCTTTCTTTAAATATTTTAATTAACTTATAAATATTTTATTATTTAATTAAAAATTTAAAATATGAAACCCTTCACAAATTTGCATGTCTACCTTGTGCAGGGGGGCCACGCTAATCTTCCCTGTATGGGTCTAATTTTAGTATATGTGCTGCCAAAATGAGCACTATTGAATTTTTTTTAGACTTTTACACTATGTTTAAATAAACAGTGAAGTTATATTTCTGGAAAAAAATTAAAGAGCTCATCATTTTCTAAACATACTAGCTCGTATCAATAAAAAATGATACTTTTGGCTGGGCACAGAGGCTAATTAATGCCTGTAATCCCAGCACTCTGGGGGGCCAAGGCAGGCGATTGCTTGAGCACAGGAGTCTGAGACCAGCCTGGGCAATGTGGTCTGGTCTTGTCTCTACAAAAAATACAAAAACTAGCCAGATGTGGTAGCACACATCTGTAGTCTCAGCTTCTCAGAAGGCTGAGGTGGGAGGATCACCTGAGCTGAATCACCTGAGGCTGCAGTGGGCTGTGATTGACACTGGACTCCAGCTTGGGCAACAGAGTAAGGCCTTGTCTCCAAAAAAAAAGAAAAAAGACCTTTTCGCCTGCCTCAAACTCTCTGTAGAGCCCCTCTACTTCTCCCTTCTCACTGCATGCAGCAGCCACATTTTCCCTCCTTGTCATATTTCCGGGAAATCATGTGGCTGAGATTTTTGTTTGTATCTTTAAAAGCAGTGGTTTGAAGACTTGTTCGCAGCACCTGAATGTTACAATGCTTTTGCTGGAGCAACCTAAAATCTCACTACACCTTATTCCAGCCTAGGAACTAGAAATATTACAACAGCCAAAAGGGCGATGTGTGCATACAAATCTGCATCTCAAAAATGATGATGCAAAAAACATTTTCCAGAAAATCAGAGATCTGAGTTTTCCCATTTATATTCCTTGATCACGTGCCAACTTTATCAATATCAAAGAGTTAAAGAGATGGGCAAAGGCCGGGTGCGGTGGCTCATGCCTGTAATCCCAGCACTTTGGGAGGCTGAAGTGGGCAGATCACCTGAGGTCAGGAGTTCGAGACCAACCTGGCCAACATGGTGAAACCCTATCTCTACTAAAAATACAAAAATTAGCCGGGCGTGGTGGCACACGCCTGTAATTCCAGCTACTAGGCAGGCTGAGGCAGGAGGCAGGAGGCAGGAGGCAGGAGAATCACTTGAACCTAGGGGGCGGAGGCTGCAGTGAGCTAAGATTGCCCCATTGCACTCCAACCTGGGTGACAGAGTGAGACTCCACCTCAAAAAAATAATAATAAAAAAATAACAAAAAGATGGGCAAATGAGTGGTAACCAGTGTCAAGGATTCGAGAACTCTTCCTGGGACAGTAACAGTGGGAAAATCTCTCCATGAATGTTGCTATTTTCTACTAATGGGGAAAATGCTGCCATCGTTTGATTTTGAAAGCAGAATACTTTGGGGCAGCTTAAGAAATACACATGTAAGGCCGGGCGCGGTGGCTCACGCTTGTAATCCCAGCACTTTGGGAGGCCGAGGAGGGCGGATCACGAGGTCAGGAGATCGAGACCACGGTGAAACCCCGTCTCTACTAAAAATACAAAAAATTAGCCGGGCGTGGTGGCGGGCGCCTGTAGTCCCAGCTACTCGGAGAGGCTGAGGCAGGAGAATGGCGTGAACCCGGGAGGCGGAGCTTGCAGTGAGCCGAGATTGCGCCACTGCACTCCAGCCTGGGCGACAGAGCGAGACTCCGTCTCAAAAAAAAAAAAAAAAAAAAAAAAAAAAAAAAAAGAAATACACATGTAAAGTTCAAGGTTTGAAAAAGAGTGTCCTTAAAAGAGCCAGTTTGATTAACTGGGCATGGTGGCATGTGCCTGTAGTCCCAGCTACTTGGGAGGCTGAGGCCAAAGAATCGCTTGAACCCAGGAGGCGAAGGTTGCAGTGAGCCAGGATTGTGCCACTGAGCTCCAGCCTGGGCGACAGAGTGAGACTCTGTATCAAAAAAAAAAAAAAAAAGAGCGAGCTTGGTGAGTTAGTGAAATTTTCTTTCCTTCCAGGTTATATGTCAGCCAGTCATTGTTTCAAACATGATTATATCTCTCAAATGAGTGATAGTAACATTTTGAGTTTCAAAATGTAAAAGGAATGGCAAGTTCTGCCAGCTTTATCCTCGAGGGAAGCAAACTGTCGTGGCTTAATTATCCCCCTGAGATCATTAGGACTGTTAATTATTTGAACTTTACTTCTTTTGGCTTTCCTAGGAAATGCAGCTGACCAGAAGTTTCTATGAAGGATAATGAGGTGGGACATATCTCCCTTAATATTTCCCATACATGCCTCTTTTCCTTTTCACAGGTACAAATGGCAGACCTGAGATGGCTCTTAGAGAATTGCATCCAGAATCCCGTTTCCTGTCCTACATTTTGCACTCTGGGTACCCCCTAAACTCCATCTTTCCTCAGACACTTCCGGGTCCTAGAGAAGAAAGAAAGGGGACCTCATCTTATGGCCAGGGCATTGGGGCTTTACCCACATTCTATCATGTTAAACCCCACAAAACTCCTCAGAGGCAGGTATTATCTCATCCATTTTACAGAGGAAGGAAGAGAGGATCAAAGAGTCATTTCTCCAAGAGCTTACAGCTGTAAACTAGCTAGGGGCCTGACAGAAGCCTTTCCAACTCCAAAGCCCCCATGCTTTCCATTTGTCCAGAGAGCTCCCTGCAGTTACTCTCTGACCAATGACACATCTAGGCACAGTACCCATGCCATAGCTAAGGTCAAGAAATGAGAACTACAAGTTGGGTGCGGTGGCTCATGCCTGTAATCCTAGCACTTTGGGAGGCTGGGGGCTGGGGGGGCGCTGGATCACTTGAGGTCAGGAGTTCGAAACCAGCCTGGCCAACATGGTGAAACCCTGTCTCTACTAAAAATACAAAAAAATTAGCTGGGCATGGTGGCGGGCACCTGTAATCCCAGCTACTTGGGAGGCTGAGGCAGGAGAATTGCTTGAACCCGGGAGGTGGAGGTTGCAGTGAGCCTAGATTGTGCCACTGCACTCCAGCCTGAGTGACAGAGTGACAGAGCAAGACTCTGTCTCAAAAAAAAAAAAAAAAGGGAACTACCACTGTGATCAGTACTACAACTATTACTAGTACTCACCACCCTGATTACAGCAGTTATCTTTCTGCTTTGGATTATAATTATTTGTGACTCTTGTCTTTCCCTCCAGTAAAGTGTGAGTCTTTGGATGGGAATTGTCAAAGTCACTTTACTATTCCCCAACGATGCCTAGAACAGTGAGGTGCACATGCGCCCTGGTGATTCTGGGACACTTTGGGAAATGGCTCCTCCTACAGGTGTCAAAGCTCAGTGATTAGCTTTGGTTCTGTTGACAGACGGGGCTGTCTTTTCATGGATATGCCATGGAAAGCAGCTTCTGATGTGGGTTGCAATGATCCCCATCCTAGTATTCATGCCACTGTGTAATCCCTCCTCTTGAGTGTGGGCTGGACATAGGGATTTGCTTCTAATGAACAGAATATGGCAAAAGTTTTCGGGGCCAGGCATGGTGGCTCACACCTGCAGTCCCAGCACTTTGGGAGGTCGAGGTAGGCAGATTACTTGAGGTCAGGAGTTCTAGACCAGCCTGGCCAACATGGTGAAACCCCGTCTCTACTGAAAATACAAAAATCAGCCAGGCGTGGTGGCTCACACCTGTAATCCCAACTACTTGGGAGGCTGAGGCAGGGGAATTGCTTGAACCTGGGAGGCGGATTGCAGTGAGCCAAGATCGCACCACTGCACTCCGGCTTGAGCGACAGAGCGAGACTTTGTCTCAAAAAGAAAAAAGTGATGGGATGTCAGTTCTGTGCATAGGTTACAAAAGACTGTGCCTTTGCCTTGCTGTCACTCTCTCTGGCTCTTCTTGTGTGCTTTCTCTGATGGAGAAGGCTGGAGAGACCTATGTGACTACAGGCTGAGGGGCATCCTCTGTCCAACAGTCCTTGAGGACCTGATCCCTGTCAGCAACCATAAGAATGAGCCTGCAAATGAGACCGCAGCCCTGACACCTTGAATGCAGCCTTGCAAGAGCCCCTGATACAGAAGACCCAGCTGAGCCATGCCCCGACCCCCACTCCACAGGAACTGTGAGGTGATAAAGGTGGATTGCTTTAAGACACTAAGTTTGGGAGCAATTTATTGCACAGTAGTCAGTAATGAATCCTTATGCCAACTATGTAAGGTTTTCAGGGAGAAAGGGCTAGTCCCATTATTACCTAAATTGGAAATAAATGGAATTTGGGGGCTGCTCCCTGGGACTAGTCAGAGGGACTAAGAAGCATTGGTATCTAAACATTTAGTCATTGTAGTTGTTTTAATTGAAAAAGTTGCAGTACAGAACTCACAAACTATACTGTCTTGTTAACTTCCTCACTCGAGGAGGCTTGATTTCCGGCTTTTCCACAGGTGGCTGGGCAGTTTCCACACGAATAGGAATAGGACTTCTAGAGACACACCGAAAAACAGAACAATACCATCAAAAAAGGTTTATGGTCTTGTTTTAGCCATAGGGACTGCTTTCTCAGTTAATGTGTACCTTAATAACATTGATAGTCAAGAAATCCATTTTTTTGCCTTTCTACTCTACTTAGTTAATAATTATAATTATTTTTTAAAACCATAGAAAATCCAAACAGTAAGAAAAAAATCACAGGGAAGAAAATATAGCAAGTGGGGGAACTAAACTAATTGAGGTACCAAATAAAATTTCTCTGCTCCAAAGCAGCCACCCCTGCCCCCAACATGAGGGGTGAACCAGACTGAGGGTTTGGTTCATAACCAGGTTTTGCCAGTAAAATGAAGAGAAACCTATGGATAACCTGTTTTTAATGCCAAGTAATCTGGTAGCTATTCTATTTTAAACATAGCACAGACTATATATTTTTTTGAAAAAGATAAGAACCATACTATACTTTGTGTGAAAAATGCATAATCAGAAGACCTTTAGGACTCGCTGTAACACATTTTAATTCCATGTATGTGTGAAAATGCTAAAAATTAAGTTTCATTTTTATCTTTACCCAATAATTTATTTCAGGTAACCAATGGACCCTACTCAAAATAGTAATTTTAAGAAAAAGTTTTAATGCATTTTTGTAGTGGTCATGACTAATTTCATTTTTAAAAAATCAGTTCATTACATCCTAGGACCAACAAGGCATCAAAACAAGTTGAGGTCCTTGAAAGGGACCCCTGGCAAGTCAGCTGACACTTCTGGGTCAGTGCTCAATATGGTGATAAGTACGTGGCCAGAGCCTAACAAATGCATGTTGAGGCCGGGTGCAGTGGCTCACGCCTGTAATCCCAGCACTTTAGGAGGCTGAGGTGGGCAGATCACTTGAGGTCAGGAGTTTGAGACCAGCCTGGGCAACATGATAATACCCGTTTCTACAAAAAAAATACAAAATTAGCCAGGTATGGTGGCACATGCTTGTAGTCCCAGCTACTCAGGAGGCTGAGGTGGGAGGATCACCTGAGCCCAGGAGGTCGAGGCTGCAATGAGCCATGATTATGCTACTCTACTGCAGCCTGGGTGACAGAGTGAGACCCTGTCTCAAAAAAAAAAAAAAAAAAAAAAAAAAAGTATGTTGAATAAACACATGAATGAGAAAATAGAGGATTTGAGTCAATGCATTCTATACTCATGGTTTCCTCAAGTTGCGACTCCAGAGTAAAGGCAATGTGGTCCCCGAAGAACGTATAGTCTATTGGGGGAGCACATGAACTTGCTTGGGTGAAACGGTCAGCATCGGGGAAAGCTACGCGGAGGAGCTTCCTCTTTCCAGATGGAGCAAAGACCACAAAGATGAGAGGCAGAGTGGCGACCTAGCTGAACGCAGGGCACTAGAACTACTGTCTGGTGAGGTCTCAGTGGAAGAGCAGAGGGTTTTGACTGGAGGGAAAGTCGAGGCCAGGTCATATGGGGCCTCAGGCTGAGGAGTCTGCACTGAAGGCAATGGGCCTCAACTCTCTTAAAGGTTTTAGGCAAAGGAGTGGCATAGTCAGATTTGCATTTTAGAAAGGTCCTTAGAACAATGAAGAGGACCAGGTGAAATGGAGGACAGAAGCACCTTAGAGGATTGTGGGCAGCAATAGGCCCGGAAGACAATGAGGACTCAAGGTATAGTCAAGAGGAGAAGAGGACGGATGTGGAAGGTAAAATGAAAGCCAAATTGCCAGGACTTGGTGACCAATTAGATGAGGGAATAAGGTAGGAGAAAAGCAAGGACTCCCAGGTTTCAGGCCTGGGTGAGGGGTAGGTAATAACACCATTGACTAAGAATGGAAACCAGGTGAAGGTTAGTGGGGTGGGGTGGGAAGACATGAATTAAGTTTTTGAAAAGCCCTGGAGGCAGCTGGGTATGTATCTCAGGAGTAAGACAAATTTATACCAAGAACACAGATTGGGAATCATAAGGTGATACAGAGAAATGTTAGCTTTTATTTTTGGCATCAAGTATAATAATTCCCCAGAGCAGTGGTTCTAGATCACCTAGGTGCCTGTTAACATGATGATTCTTGTCTCTACTGGCACCCATCAAACCACCACCACGCACATTCATACAAAGGATCCAAAAGGTCCGGAGTAGGACCCAGGAGTCTGTGTCTGTGTTTTTAAGAAGAGACTCTCATGCAGTGGTCCTTGGACCCATTTTGGAAAACTACCCTAAGGAGACCCTGCTGGTGTTAGTAAACCACCAGGTGGCAATGAGGCCACCACCACCATGCCAAGAAGGAAAGAGTTCCTGTTCTCTGTGAGATCAGGGGAGGAAGGACTTCCTCTGGGTTTGGGGTGGTGGTGGCCTGGAAGCTTTAAAGAACATGTGTAGGAGATGGGAGGAGAGTGGATGATGAGAAATTACTTAATGGGTACAATGTACATTATTTGAATGATGGATATTCTAAAAGCCCTGACTTCACTACTGTGCAATCTATGCACAGATCCAAGTTACACTTGTACCCCATAGATTTATGCAAATAAAAAATAGGCTAGGTGCGGTGGCTCACACTTGTAATCTCAGCACTTTGGGAGGCCGAGGTGGGTGGATCACTTAAGTCAGGAGTTCAAGACCAGCCTGGCCAACATAGTGAAACCCTGTCTCTACTACAATTACAAAAATTAGCTGGGCACAGTGGCGCACACCTGTAATCCCAGTTACTCGGAAGGATGAGGCACAAGAATCCCTTGAATCTGGGAGGCAGAGGTTGCAGTGAGTCGAGATTGCACCACTGCACTCCAGCCTGGGCAAGAGAGGAAGACTCTGTCTTAAAAAATAATAATTAAATAAATTTTAAAAAGGAACTTATGTGGCTCCAGCACTAGCAAGAAGCTCAGCAGGCAAGGCACTTCAATGGGCCAAGGGAAGCTGGGCCAAGGCCAAGCTGGAGTTGCGAACAGAAGCCAGGTCCTGAAGGGCCTCCTGCACTCTGTTAAGGAGTTGGGATTCCATTCTGAGTGTAAACGGAGCTTTTAAAGGGCTTTAAGCAGGGGGATGGCAAGGTGAAGCCCACATGCTTGAGTGACAATCCAAAGTGATTGATTTCTTTGTTAATGCAGCAGGCAGAGATATTAAAACTGAGAATAAGCAGCATTTTTGAGGCTTGCAGAAAGTTGGTTAAGCCAGTCTTTTTCCATCTCTTTGGGCTCATATTCTCTGTTTTCTCTGTCCTCTGATTTTATCAGCTAATGCCTTCGTGAGCAATATTTCAAGGATAATGTTGATGCTATAGAGAATATCATTTCCCCATTCAGACAAGGAGCAACAGACCTTACACTAGGGTCCTGAAGACTGGATTTCTTATTGATATTTACAAACGTTGATTCCTCTTTTCCACCCTGTTAAAGAAAGTATTCAGGTTAGTCAAAACTGAATATGTTGGCATGCAAAAAATGTTTTCAAGTCTCTTACATTCAAAAGATTATAGAAATTGGCAAGTGGACCAAAGAGGTAGTTCACCAAGTACTCAATCAATAGAGAATCTTGCTCTGGTGTTTATATATGTTAACAAAAAATGTTTTCTTGAGTAATGGGATTAAGACAATCATTCAGATGCAATCAATTCTTGCATTCATGCTTTTATTGAACACCTGCTATGTGCCAGCTCCTGCTTGAATTAGAAAGGGATAGTGTGGGAAAAGCCAAACCCGCAGTTTAATCCCTCACCTCACAGTTTAGGTCAGGAATAATAATCAGCTCTATGTTCACATAGCACTTACAGTTTACAAAGGAATTTGGAATCTGTCCTTTCACATCAGCATAACAACCATAACAGCCTGGCAGGAATCACGTCATACGATTTTGAGAGAAACCTTGTCCTCCTCCCTCTGATGGGTCCCACAAAGAATGGTGGGGGAAGAAGAGACACCCACTCAGCCAGCCCGGCCAGCTGACCACACACTAGTGGTCAATACAACATGCAGAGGCCTGCAGTCCTCACGCCCATCACAACATACAGAGCTTGACCTCTGGTCTAAATACATATTGAGCAAAGATTTCAAGCCTACTGGCTTGGAGGACATGGCATTATTAGCCTGTCAAGATTGCCCACATATAGATCCAGTCTTACATCCTAATCAAAGCCTTTTTAATTTTTGTTTTTTATTTTTTATTTCTTGAGACAGGGTCTGTTCTGTTGCCCAGGCTGGAGTGCAGCAGCACGATCATGGCTCACTGAGGCCTTGACCTCCCGGGCTCAATCGATCCTCCTGCCTCAACCTCCAGAGTAGCTGGGACTACGGGCTCACACCACAACACGCAGCTAATTTTTTCATATTTTTTTGTAGAGACAAGGTTTTGCTGTGTTACCCAGGCTGGTCTTGAACTCCTGGGCTCAAGCGATCTGCCCACCTCAGCCTCCCAAAATGCTGGGATTACAGGCATGAGCTACCACACCAGCCAAAGCCTTTTTTAGAGTTAGCAACAGATAGTACCATTGGTCTGTTTGACTTCTGCTTCCTTTCCTTATACTCTCACTGTGCACTGATGCCAATAGGGGATTAACACTTAACCCCCTAGCAGTATACTTGGCTGTGCATCAACCTCCTCTCCCTCCATCGCAACCCCTCAAAACCCTCTAAACCATGGATTCCCAAAGCACGCTTCTGTGTTCCTATGAATTTCAGTTCTACAGGTAACAGTAGGAGCTACTTATGGCCAGTTAGGTGTGAAAGAAAGTAAAACAGGCTTCTTTCCTCCAGGACTTTTCAGAGCCTATAAGAAGCTGATGTGCACTGGGACTGCCCCATGGGATTTCATGTGCAGCATTTCCAGAATTATCAGGGAGCATCCCATGGGGCTTGTGTTCCTTATAACATCTTGGGAAACACTGCTGTCAAATTACTGACTTCACACTCCCCTGCTTTTTTCCTGCTATGTCTTTTCGGCTAGGAAATGTGTTCTTACCTATTTCTCATCTCTTCCCTATACTTTACAAAATAGAATATTTTCAAGATACTGCACTTCTCCAATGGAGCAGAAATATGGGTCCTCCACAGATAATACCTGCAGCATGGGGTTATTGGGAACATGTTACAACTTTCTAATGTAGATAATTACAGCTTTGTAAATTGCAAAATATGTGTCAGTTTTGTTTGTTCTGTGATAGTATAAAAATGGCATACCTGAAATCAATGAAGGTAGACTGAAAATAAAGAATTTGTGACTATAACCTTGATATTCCTGAGTTTGTGATGGGAAATAAACCTGACCATCCTCTAAAAAGGGCTACCTCTGTTATCTGTAAGCAATCAGTGCCCCCAGCAATTTCATCACGCCACAACTGTGACTACTGTTGTCAGTATCTCCGCAGTGGTAGGGCAAGGCATTGCACCAGGTACTCTGCATAGATCATCTCACGTAATCTTCACAATAACCTGATAGATGTTGTTATCTCCATTTTCATATGAGAGAACTAAGGATCAGAGAGGTTGACAAACAAGCTTACGGTGACATTCTTGATCAATCACAGATCAAGGTTCAAAGCCAGACTGTCTGACTTTGAAACTTTTGTGCTACATCTTACTGCCCCCTGTTTATATCACAACCCCCAAATAAAAAGCATTTTGTAAGCTTTCTCTTGACTTTCATGGTATGTTCTGGAAGGACCTAAATTATTCAGATTGCTACATATATAAATGGAAATAATAATACAAGAGATTACTGAGTATTTACTTTACCCTTGGCAACATAAGCATATACATTAGGTTTATAAGGAATGAAGAATATAGTTTTTAAAATTTATTTATTTTTTACTTTATTTATTTGTTTATTTTTTGTGAGATGGAGTCTTGCTGTGTTGCCCAGGCTACAGTGCAGTGGAGCAATCTCTGCTCACTGTAGCCTCCGCCTCCTGGGTTCAAGCAATTCTCCTGCCTCAGCCTCCCGAGTAGTGGGATTATAGGCATGCACCACCACACCTGGCTAAGTTTCGTATTTTTAGTAGAGACAGGGCTGTGCCACATTGACCAGGCTACTCTCAAACTCCTGGCCTCAAGTGATCCACCCACCTTGGCCTCCCAATGTGCTGGGACTACAGGCATGAGCCACTGTGCCCAGGCTGAAGAAATAGTTATATATTTTTCTAATGAAATCATGGACTGCAGCTTTTTATAATATTTCCAGGACAAGGATGACAAGTGGGCTTCTACCTGAGTGCCAACTCTGATCAACAGGTGGTACCTCCTTGGAATACCCACCAGGTAGAAAGTGATTCTGAGGCTGCATTTAGGGTCACAGGGAAAGAGTCATGGTCCACCAGGGATACCTGTTATGAGTTGAAGTGGGAGAATTTATGGCAGCTATTAAACTAGCAACTTTTTTCTCCAAGTCCACCTTTCAAACATCTATTTTATGGAGCTGGCCCAGAGGCCTGCAAATCTCGTGTCTGCTTTGCCAGTTGGCTCCATGATAGATTCTGTCCATACGGGGCACTCCTTCTTGTCTGCTTCCTGCCCCTGCTAGTCACCCCAGCCTTGCTGCTTCATGTGGGCAGCAGTAGTTCCTCCTACAGTCGCAGCTGAATACAATTTGCAGTTTTCCAACACTGGCAGATCCAGCTGCATGGTGTCCACCTCAGACATATCAGCACCAGCCAGCCGATGTCCCCTCCTCAGTCTGAGTCCAGGCCCCACAGGCATGTCTTAAGAGCTCAGAAATACCAGTGCCAGGCACAGTGGCCCCTGCTTAGAAGTCGGAGTTTAGTCTCCATAGGGCTTCTCCTCCAAATATCTAAATTTTAATGTTGACAGCATCTCTGTTCCCTCAGCTGTAGGGATGGAAAGTGTGGCCTGCAGTTGCTACCTCTGGTAACTTAGAGTCGTGTGGCCCAAAATGTGGTCCTGTGGGCTTGTTAGAAATGCATATTCAGGCTGGCACAGTGGCTCATGCCTGTAATCCCAGTACTTCAGGAGGCTGAGGCGGGAGGATTGCTTGAGTCCAGGAGTTCGAGACCAGCCTGGCCAAGATGGTGAAACCCTGTCTCTATAAAAAATACAAAAATTAGCCAGGTGTGATGGTGCATGCCTGTAGTCCCAGCTACTCGGTAGGCTGAGGCAGGAGGATTGATTGAGCCTGTGAGGTTGAGGCCACAGTGAGCCATGATCCCACCACTGCAGCCCAGCCTTTGCAACACAGTGAGACAAGAAAGAAAGAAAGAAAAAGAAAGAGAGAGGGAGAGGAGACCAGAGGAGAAGAGAGGAGAGGAGAGGAGAGGAACCCCCACCCCAATTTACCAAATCTCTGGGGACAGGGCCCAGTTTTCCAGGTGACTTATGCACAATAACATTTGAGAACTGCTGCCTTCAAGTTCTCTTTTTACCCTTTCATGTACCTAATTCTTTTAAATTAAAATCTTGGTTCACATATCAGGTATGGTTCACATACCCGGTTCCCATCTCCTGACTGGACTCTGACTGACACAGCATCTCAGTCCTATGGTGCCTCTTTCTTCTCTGTGGCATCAAGGAAATCCTATAACATGAAATCAAAGGAATGTATGCATTCTGCGCACCTGGATGTTCACTCGGGAAGCATTTTCCAACTGGGCTTTCAGAATGTTACACTTCACATGATCCGCCACAGGGGAAGGCAAAAGTGGAGTCTGAAGAGTTTTCTCCGAGACTTTCTTTTCTTCAGCCTGAGACAAACCAAAACACAAACAGCAGATTGTAAACAAAGAGAGAACCATGTGCATTAACTTTTCCCAATAATCATAACTGCATATAACACATAGACCTACATACATAGACAGGGGTGTCACCAACTCCTTGTATTTTTATCAGTGCTTTACTATTGGCAAAGGATTCCCAGGCACAGCATCTCATTCCCTCGTGAAATAGGGTGAGGACCTACCAGAATCCAGGGTAAAGGTTTAAAGAGAGGAAAAGGCTTTTCCAGCATCATGGGGCAGGAGCCAGTGGCAGAACAGGACATCTCCTGGTTCAAGTCCCCTAACCTCTGTCCAGTGTTATTTTCCCCATAACTGCCATCTCTTACATAGAAAGATTCAATTCTGTGACTTGTTGGGTCCAGGGGAAGGGTACAAAATATTCATTGGTAGTTTCACAACAAATCTTGCAGAAAATTGTGATTTTTCAACAAGAAATTTATATTTGTTATCTTATTGTAGGGTGTCTTGCACTTCAGTAATTTGCATGACCTTTATAATTTTTGCCATATCTCGTGTATTCACTGAACATGTATCTATAATTCATGTGATCCAGTTAAGGTGAATGACTCTGGGACCACCTATTTGAACTGTGTCCAAAGCAATAATATCTTTGAAATTATAGGCTTTATTGACTATTATATTTATTATAATAAACATGATGATATTGACATCACTATTAAAATAAAAAGTACTCATCCATGTGTACAACCTGAAATCATCTTTGATGGTATACACACCACATTTTGGGAAATAATGTCTTATTGTTAACCATGCCTATTGTGGTCATTTCATATCCCAATGCTAATATGGTACCTGGCACATAGTAGATGTCCAATAAATACCTATTAAAGAAGATTATGATAACATACAGTCATTATTAGAAGAGACGTGTTTAATAAGAAAGACACAGGACCATGAGATTGCTAGAGGTCAGTTCAGTAATATTAGGACTAAATGTGACATATCAGCCACCATGCACCAGAGCAAGAATCAAATGTCCTAAAGCTCTCAAGTTCTTCAAGTTCCAACATTAATCTTATTCACTAATTAAGAAGTCCTACTGAGCACGTTGGTACACACCAAGTGCTATGAAAGCTAGAGGAAGTAGAGAGCAACTAGCCAGCTGATATCATTTAATAAAGAAATGAGGTAGAGTTTCCCAGGGGGACCTCCAAACATATGGAGAAGCATTTGGTAGACTAAGCAGAACTCTCCAATTTTATGTAATAGCAAGACAGGCAGAGACAGATTTGAATCCCAGCTCTTTCATTTACTTGGACCATTAAAAAAAAAAAGGATCATGGGCTGGGCACGGCGGCTCACACTTGTAATCCCAGTGCTTTGGGAGGCCGGGGCAAGCGGATCACTTGAGCCCAGGAGTTGGAGACCAGCCTAGGAAACACAGTGAAACCTCATCTCTACTAACAATAGAAAAATTAAGAGGGCGTGGTGGCCCACATCTATAATTCCAGCTACTCGGGAGAATCACCTGAGCTCAGGGGCGGAGGTTGCAGAGAGCCAAGACTGCGCCACTGCACTCCAGCATGGGTGACAGAGCAAAACCCTGTCTCAAAAAAAAAAAAAAAAAAAAGAAAAGAAAAAAAAGATGCTGATTACAAAAAAAAAAAATGATGCCAGTGGCCAACATATACTGAGAGCTTATTATGGGTTAGCCGCTGAATATGCATTTCATATGCATGTCTCACCGAGTCCCCTCATGTAACCATCTCATTTCGAGGTAGCTACTATCATTATCCCCATTTTATAGATACAAAAAACAAAGCAGATAGATGGTAAGTCACTTGCCCATAGTCACACAGGAAGTAAGCAGAGGAGCCAAGACTGACAGCCAGAAATGGTGACATTGGTTACTCCAAAGCCAGAGCTCCTGACTAGTCAATCATACTGCTTCCCCTTAAATTCTCTCAATCTGTTTCTTTCTACATAGGATTGTTATGGTGCTCAAGTGAGAAAAACAGATATAAATGGCACTTTCAGGTTAGATTCTTTTTTTTTTTTTTTTTTTTGAGACAGAGTCTCGCTCTGTTGCCCAGGCTGGAGTGCAGTGGCACAATCTTGGCTCACTGCAAGCTCCGCCTCCCGGGTTCATGCCATTCTCCTGCCTCAGCTTCCTGAGTAGCTGGGACTACAGGCGCCCACCACCACGCCCAGCTAATTTTTTGTATTTTTAGTAGAGACGGGGTTCCACCGTGTTAGCCAGGATGGTCTCAATCTCCTGACCTTGTGATCCGCCCGCCTCGGCCTCCCAAAGTGCTGGGATTACAGGTGTGAGCCACCGCGCCCGGCCAGATTAGATTCTTCAGTTAGCAAATATATACAATAATAATAATAAAAAAAGAAGAGCACTGGATGTGAGAACACTAATGATCGATCCCGAGCTATCAATCGTTCCTGAGCCGTCAAGTTGAATCTGAAGAAAGCTGGCTCATTTGACTGGATTCGTTATCCTGAAGGCTTCCACGTTCTCCTTCAGGCAAATAAGTAACATTTATTTTGAAAGGTAAGGTTTACAGTATACCCTTAAGATAATTTATCTTATGTTTGTAAATCCTGTTACATCAAGATAATTGAATGGATATTTCACTGGTGCATGAAGAGATAATTTTAAAATTAGATTTAATTTTTCGGAATGGTATGCTGACATACAGGAGTCAAATTGGTTATAAAGCCCATTTGAGGCTTTTGACAATTGCTTAAGGGGAAGTAGTTATACTGGCGGTAATGACCGAAGACCCACTTCAAAAAATAGAATGCTGCTAAAATAAGAATGAAAAGTTAGCATTGATTTTCTCCTTGAATTTACTAATTCTAAACTGCTTTTTTTGGACATAAAATTCAAGCTGGCTTGTTCTTGTTCATTCTGGACAATGCAAGACCTGTAATATTCTGCTATATGAACTGACGCAGGTGAAGGCCAATATACATTTTGGGAAATTTGTGCGTCGTTATATGAATTTGTATAAAAGATATCTCTGTGGGAGATAAGCTTCTGGGTTCCAAGACCGTATCATTCCTGCCTGGAGGATGGCTTCAAGAATGCTGTGCTTCTCTTTTCCTGTGACTGTATTTTGTATTTTATGTTCAGTCAGTTTGAATCGTGGAAAGATACTTTGTTGTTCAATATGGGATTACAGATTTCAAAACATAGACATGAATGACAAGGAGGCTTTGATATTATTATAGTTGGAAATTGTCCATCTGTTTGGGGATATCGTTTGGGGATAAAGAAATGATCAGATGTATATTTAAATTGTTTATACAAATTGTTCACACATCTAAAATCTGATGAGAATGAAATTCTTGTGTTAATTTTGGGCACAAGCTTTGGAACTGGACAGTGAAAATGACATCTCACCATTCAGTCAAGAACAGGAAGTTATCCAAACCTTAGAAGAATCAGAGGATTCTTGATCCTTGAGGCTGGAAAAAACCTTAAAAGCCATCCAAGCCAGCGGCTCCCAATTTTGGTGTCATGATCAGAAGTGAGAAGTGAGGTCTGTTGCAAGGAATGTTTCATGAATTATAACCAAAAAAAAAAAAAGAAAAAAATTAAAGTGTGGCCAGGCATGGTGGCTCATGCCTGTAATCCCAGCACTTTGGGAGGCTGAGGCAGGTGGATCACTTGAGGCCAGGGGTTCAAGACCAGCCTGGCCAACATGATGAAATCCCGTCTCCTCTACTAAAAATATAAAAATTAGCCAGGTGTGGTGGCATGTGCCTATAATCCCAGCTACTTGGGAGGTTGAGGCAGGAGAATTGCTTGAACCTGGGAGGCGGAGGTTGCAGTGAGCCGAGATCATGCCATTGCACTCCAGCCTGGGAGACAGAGCGAGACTCCATCTTAAAAAAAAAAAAAAAAATCAAAGTGTGAAGTAATATATTTTGTGTGTGTGTGTGTGTGTCAGGACAAAGTCAAAATTATCTGTATAATCACATCACTCTAGCTTACTTGATTACTAATGCATTTCTTTTTTTTTTTTTTTTTTTGAGAGGGAGTCTCGCTCTGTCACCTAGGCTGCAATGCAGTGGCAGGATCTCAGCTCACTGCAACCTCTGCCTCGTGGGTTCAAGTGATTCTTCTGCCTCAGCCTCCCTAGTAGCTGGGATTACAGGTGCCCGCCACCACACCTTGCTAATTTTTGTACTTATAGTAGAGATGAGGGTCTCGCCATGTTGCTCAGGCTGGTCTTGAACTCCTGACCTCAAGAGATCCACCTGCCTTAGCCTCCCAAAGTGCTAGGATTACAGGCATGAGCCACCATGCGAGGCCAATTTCTTTGAGTGGAGGAGATAGGAAGAGAGTTGTTACTTGACCTCCAGGGAAATGCTCAATAACCCACAGGTGTCTCAGGTAGGCCTTCACCTAGAGCAAACCGCTATTGTCAATGCCCCACCAATAGTCATGGCAATTGCAAATCACTATAGAGCTTGTGAGTTCTGTGCTACACTATATGCTGTATTTCCTTGCAAAATATTTTTGGATTTTGCCAAACTCTAGATAAGCCCCCATTAAAACCATTTATTGTGTATACTGCAGAAGAAAAGTTGAAAACCAAGTGACTAAGAAAACGAAGACCAATCAGGGGGCACACGGTGCATTGGGTTGAATCCCTAGCAGCTAGGGCAAGCCTGCTCAATAAAGATTTGTTGATTGAATGGCTATCAGAGCCATCCTGCAGGAGGAATTCTCTCGTGATCTGGTGATCACGGAGAGTGGTATAGAAAAAAAAAGTGAATGAGCAGGGCTTTGAAGGTTAAACCTGAAGTTGGGGTCCATTAGTAATCAGAGGAACTTTAGGCCGCCCTGCTGAGGGATTATGGGAAAGGTCAGGGATGGGAAGGGCAGGAGGTGTAACCTTCCCAAGCTGCACAGGGCAGTTCTTCCAAATTCTTCCTATTCCCTCTCATAAAGGGACAAAGCTAAGCATTAAAGTGGAAGAAAGGAACCATGAATGAAAAAGATTCTTCCTTTGGGGATTTAAAAAATTAAAATGTATGTACAACAGTGGTTCTCAACTGGGGAGATTTTGCTCTTCTGAGAATATCTGGCAATGTCTGGAGACATTTTCGGTTGTCACAACTGGATGGGGGTCCCTAAAGTCATTTAGTGCGTTGTGGCTGCAAAACATTTTACAATGCACACGACGGCCACTGCAAAAAAGAGTCATCAGACCAAAATGTTGCTAGTGCCAAAGTTGAGAAACGCTGGCAAAGAAAACGAGGAAGCATGTTGGAGTGCAAAGGACACTGGATGGAGAGTCAAGGGCCTTGCAACCTTGTGAAGGGCCGTGTGACCTTGAGAAAGTCATTTCTTTTCTTCTGGTCTGAGACATTGAGAAGGTTGTCAAGGGCTGTGCAACCTTGAGAAAGTCATTTCCCTTCCTCTAGTCTGAGACATTGAGAATGTTGCACTAAATGACAGACTGAATCCAGCAGTGGTATGTATCGTTCTAAGATAAAATTTGCCTTTTATAAGGCTGCCTATTTGGATGTAAGAATAGGTCTAGCCAAAAGGGGGCCTGGCTTCTGCCCTGTCTCCTTCTCCCTCCCTTCCTTCCATCTGCAAATGGTTACTGAACATCTACAATGTGCCAGGCATTGTCAGAGGGACATAGAGGGCTAGAAATGCAAAGCGGTAAATGTGGATGCTCCCTCTGGAGCTTTCGGTCTAGTAGGAGGGAGAGACAACTAACAAACAGATCTGGCCTGTCGGGCAAAACACTGGGAACGACGCCTAATGCTACAATTCACCCAAAAGGAAGGTAAGTAAATATTTGCTCCTAAAGGACAGCCTGAACAGAAATGTCAGGACAGATGGAATAGAGATCCCTCCAAAGCAAAGGCACTTGGTTTAGCAGGCAGGCTAGGGTAGTAATCAGAGGTTTGATGTCAGCACCAAGTCCACGGTCATGGCAGAGCCCCGGCCCTTGGCACCTTGTTTATGTTGATGTGCAGAGGAGGCCAGGGTCCAGCAGCCTTCACAGTTTCCAGTTCCAGCTTCTTTAGATGGGCAGCAGCTTCACTGAACAAGGCAGGTGTTCCTGGACTCAGTTCTACAAAGCAGCCAGGAGAAATAAATAAGGAAAGGTTGAAAGGACAGACAGATACAAAGGAAAAGGGACACTTGCCAGCACCCGATTCCCAGCACCCTTTCTGCCAGCCTCCTCCTCCTCCAGCAGCTCTCATGCCTTGAGTATGCATCAGCTGATAGGGTGTGAGAATATCTGAGGTCAAGGTTTCAAGATCTAACTGTCCCACACATGAGCTGGACGCCCCTGGGTACGTTGTTTTGCCTCTCTGATCCTCTGAGCCATTTAAAAATGCAAATAAAATTACTTACCTTGCAGAGTTGCTATGAATATCAAATGAAGTCATTTATGTATAAATGCTTTAAAAATGGAAAAGCACTATGCAAATTGGAAAGATTAGTGTTCAGGCTAACAGGCATATAATGTGCCCTTAAAAGCCATGTTATATTCCTAAAATCAAATCCATTGATTTTTATTTTTGTGCTACTTTGGATTCATTTGCCACTACTTCTCCTTCCAGCTTGAATTTACTCATTAATACATTAAATATTCATTAAATATTAAATATTCATTACATATTAAAACTTGTGCCAAGTATCATTAGCAATTGGGATCTGGAAGCTGAAAGAAAGAGGTGAATGAGACACAGTTTTAATCTAATGGGGATGACAGACACATGTGGATATATTCTGAAGAAGACTGAGAAAAGGTTCATTTAATTGCTAAAGGAGCAAGAAGGAATCGAGGATGGGTGTTACAGAACATTTCACTGACAAGCGAATATTTGAATGGGCTGCTAAGGGATGTGTAGGAGTTCAACAAGGTGGGGAAAAGTATTCCAGGCAAAGGGAACAGCAGGTGCAAAGGACAGAGTTGAGACCCAGTAGAGTATTTTGTGAGAAGAGAGTAGTTCTGTGTAGCTAGAGTATGGTGAGGAGTGGAGGGAAGAATGAAGACCTTGGCAGGGTATGCAAGGTCTGTGTATGGCCCTGCTCAGAAGCGAGGACTTTATCCCAGACAGTGAAGAGCTAATGAAAGGTCTTATGGCATGTGGTCAGAGTTATGTGGTGAGAACTATGACTTCGGCAGCTACTATTTGGAGATTGTCCTGGAGCGGGTACCCCTTAGGAGGCTGTTATGGTTATTTAGATATACACAGATGAGGCAGGGACTAGGGCACGGGCAGTGTGGATAGTGATGAGGGACAGAGTTCTGATTCTTTAATACCAAGTGGGTGTCGAGTTTCCATTTCCAGCTCAGCTGACACAGAGTTGTTCCCTGTGGCCCCAAGGTGAAGGTTGGATGGCCCATCCCGTCTCACCAGCTCACAGACTCACACAATATCAGAGCTGAAAGATTCCTTGGTCATCATCTCAATACCCTCTACCCTATTTCATGGATGAGAAAATAGAAGATCAAAGAGGGAACTCAGTTCAAGGGTAAGAGCTAGAATTGAAGCCTCCACTTTAGTACTTTTCTTTTCTTTTCTTTTTTGAGACAGAGTCTCACTCTGCCACCCAGGCTGGAGTACAGTGGCACCATCTCGGCTCACTGCAACCTCCACCTCCCAAGTTCAAGTGATTCTTGTGCCTCGGCCTCCCAAGTAGCCAGGATTACAGGTGCACGACACCATGCCCAGCTAATTTTCGTATTTTCAGTAGAGACAGGGTTTCACCATGTTGGCCAGGTTGGTCTCGAACTCCTGACCTCGGATGATCCACCCATCTCGGCCTCCCAAAGTGCTGGGATTACAAGCATAATTACAACCTGTGCCTCCAAGTTTCAAGCGATTCTCCTGCCTCAACCTCCTGAGTAGCTGAGATTATAGGCACGTGCCACTGCGTCCAGCCTTCAGTACTTTTCAAACCACATTTGATAAACAACAGGTTCTTTCCCCCAGTCTACCAAAGATGAATTCTCTGGTAACATATAATAAAAGTGAGTTTCTAGAAAAATAAAATAATGGACATGCAGAATCAAAGCCCATATTTTTATTAGATTTAAAAGATATAAACTCATTCTGCCATATTGCTAACAATATTTCTGGGCTGGGTATGGTGGCTCATGCCTATAATCCCAGAACTTTGGGAGGCTGAAGCAGGAGTGTTGCTTAAGCCCAAGAGTTCAAGACCATCCTGGGTAACATGGCAAGACCCTGTCATAAAATAAAATAATAAAATTTCAAATTGCTCACTTTCTATTTTTGTAACTCCTCTTTCTGGGACCCATAACAGTGGACAGATTGGATCCACCTGACACCACTTTGCTCTCCCAAGTGGAATGTCAAAAATGGGATAGAATGAGTTTTTCTATGATGAAGAAAGTAGAAAGTCCAGCCATCACTCCCCTCCCCTCTTTCTCTTTTCCATTGCTCAAGCCAGTGCTGGGTACTGCAGAGGCAGAGAACTGTTAAGAAAGGAGGTGGCGGCTGGGCGCCATGGCTCATGCCTGTAATCCCAGCACTTTGGGATTTTTTTCCTCCAGCTCTTTTGTAAGGCACTAACCTATTCATAAGAGTGGAACTCTTACGACTTAATCACTTTTCAAAAGCCTTCACTTCTTGACCGTGCGCAGTGGCTCATGCCTGTAATCCCAGCACTTTGGGAGGCCGAGGTGGGTGGATCACCTGAGGTCAGGAGTTTGAGATCAGCCTGGCCAACATAGTGAAATCCCGTCTCTACTAAAAATACAAATATTAGCTGGGTGTGGTGGCACAAACCTATAATCTCAGCTACTCGGGAGGCTGAGGCAGGATAATTGCTTGAACCTGGGAGGAGGAGGTTGCAGTGAGCCGAGATCGTGCCACTGCACTCCAGACTGGGTGACAGAGCCAGACTCCAGACTCCGTCTCCAAAAAAAATAAGAAAGGAGGTGGAGAACTGTGATCCTGTAATGAAATTAGAGTTTATTGGTAAGCCATAATCCCTAAAGTGCTTCTACTCAAATGCATAAGGCTCTTGTCTACTCTGGCCCAAAACTGGTAGCCCAGCATAACATGACCACCATTGTGTGCTGCACCGCAAGGGTCTGTCTTAAGAATCTAGGGAAGTCTCGTGCCCTGCAGCATTGCTCCCCCTTTTCCTGCCTTGCCCCCACCACCGCTACTCACTTGTAAGGGACTTGCTGCTGGAGTTTGGGGACCTCAGAGGCCCCTCTTTGTTCTCCAGGGTCAGTGAGAGGCTGTAGTTTGAGTGGTGCTGGTGCTGATGCTGGTGCTGGTGCTGGTGGTGATGCCTTCCTGAAGCTGCGGTGAGGAACGGCGTGCCCCCATTCTCCTCAATGCCAAAAGGCAACCGGTCCGAGCTGCTGAGCACTGGGGAAGGGAGCGGGTAGCTGTGGAGGGTGACACAGTCAGGATTTAGAAAAGCAAAACGACCCGCAAGCCCCCTGTGTACTTTCAAAGACGTTTTCTAGGCATTAAACACTGAAAGAAATAAATTCAAAAAATAGATCCATAGTTATTATAAAGTATATATAATGGTAATGTTATACTTAAGAAAAAGAGCCAAGTAGAAGTTTGTACATATCAGAGACTTTAAATCTTGTAACTTAAAGAAGTATTTGAAATTAAATGAAATAACATTTATTTCTTTTTTTAAAGGCGTTCTCTAAATGAGAGGAAGAGGTAAAAACAATAATAAAAAATCATTTGTAAATAATCCTATGACAAGATCATAATGCAAACTAGAAGTCTTGCGGTCACTTTCTCTTCCTCTCTGTCACCCAGAACATGCAGAAAGCTCCAGTTAACATCACTGCTACCACATCTTTTTCTTGAGACAGGGTCTCGCTGTGTTGCCCAGGCTGGAGTGCAGTGGTGCAAACACAGCTCACTGTGGCCTCAAGCTCCCAGGCTCAAGCGATTCTCCCACCTCAGCCTCCCAGGCAGCTGGGACCACAAGGATACGACACCATGCCTGGCTAATTGTTAAAATTTTTTGTAGAGACAGGATCTCGCTATGTTGCCCAGGCTGGTGTCAAACTCCTGGGCTCAAGTGGTCCACCCTCCTGGGCTTCCCAAAATGCTGGGATTACAGGTGTAAGCCACTGTGCCCAGCTTACAACGTCTTTTAATTCCAGTGGACCACCTCCTTTTTTTAAAAAAAAAACAACAACTAGGATTGCCCCATTTGAAGGCTGTGTCATCTCCCACCCAGACTCTTGTAACAGATTCCTGCCAGCTCTCCCCGTCTCTGCTCGTTCCTTTAGTCCATCCTCCACAGAGTAATTGCCAGAGTGCTATTCTAATTACATTCCACACCATGCTCTCCTTCTTCAAGGAGCTTGAATATATCTCCAATACTAATAATTCTTTGTTTTTTTTTTTTTGGCAGTGTCTCACTCTGTTGCCCAGGCTGGAATACAGTGGGGCTATCTCAGCTCACTGCAACCTCCACCTCCCGGGCTCAAGCAGTTCTCATGCCTCAGCCTCCTGAGTAGCTGGGATTACAGGGGCACACCACTAAGCCTGGCTAAAAATTTTTGTATTTTTAGTAGAGACGGGGTTTCACCATGTTGGCCAGGCTGGTTTCGAACTCCTGACCTCAAGTGATCTGCCCGCCTCGGCCTCCGAAAGTGCTGGGATTACAGGCATGAACCACCACACCCAGCCTAATACTAATAATTCTTAACCACTTTAAGGCAGAATCCCCTTTGAAAATCTGGTGAATACCATGAACCTTCCCTGCACAAAGAAACAACATTCTACGCATAATATCGGGCCCTCTCGAGCCTCTCCATGGATCCAGGTGAAGAGCCCTGGCTTGAAGGATAAAAGCCACAGTCCTTTATGTGGCACTGACAGCACCTCCACCTGCCCGCAATCTTGGCCCCTTCTCTTTTCAGCCTCATCTGCTACATCCTTCTACTTCCCACCCTAACTCCTTCCCATCCCGATGCCTCTCACTTCTTGGTGCCTCCTGGAGTCCTTCCTCATCTGTCAACCCAGTGAAAATACTCCTTCTTCCAGGAAGACTTCCAGCCTTTAAGACCCAGATAAAGATCCCTTCCTCCTACTCCCTGGCAGGGCTAAGCCCTTTTTCTGCTCATTCCCATGGTTCAGATCTCTACTGCCCACTCTTTCACTCTGTCTTCAAGGAACTCACACTCCAGAGTAGGAAGCTCTGTGATTCAGTCACTTACAATCATACTAGAACAAACTGCTAAGAAAATGCAGAAGTGGAAGCAATCAGTTCTCCTGGGGGAAGGTGTTTGTAAGGGAAAGAGCATTTCGGGGAAGACAGTTAGGTTTTGCTGGACAATTCTTGAAACATAATCTTCCTTCTTATAGGAAACCCCATTCCTTGTGTTTGTATGGGATTGACATTTCCTCCTCGGGGTGGGCCTGAGACTTGAGCCTGGCCAATCAGAGTCCTGCATCCTTCTAATGAGAGTGTTCTGGAATGTGATCCAGTTAGGGACAATCAAGAGTTTTTCCTAAGACTTAGCACATGAAAACTGAAAGGAAGGCTGTTTCTTTGTGACAGGCAAGCAGGGCTTTATTGTGCCTTTTTGTGCCACAAGCACTTTTGTCTTTGTCCATTTTCTTTCCTTTTTTTGAGACGGAGTCTCGCTCTGTCACCCAGGCTAGAGTGCAGTGGCACGATCTCAGCTCACGGCAAACTCTGCCTCCCGGGTTCACGCCATTCTCCTGCTTCAGCCTCCTGAGTAGCTGGGACTACAGGCGCCCACCACCATGCCCGGCTATTTTTTTGTGTTTTTAATAGAGATGGGGTTTCACCCTGTTAGCCAGGATGGTCTCGATCCCCTAACCTCGTGATCCACCCGCCTCAGCCTCCCAAAGTGCTGAGATTACAGGCGTGAGCCACCGTGCCCAGTCGCCTTTGTCCATTTTCTATAAAAATTAACTAAAAATTTAATTTCACAACTGCATAAAAGTAAATATGTTAATAACATATATTAAAACATTTTCTTCAACTGAAAATCCATTTTTTCTTATTTTAAAAAATCTTTAAAATCTTTTTGTGGGCCCCTGGAAGTATTGTGAGTCTAAGTATTGTGTGCCTACTGTGTGTAATGTAATGTGCCTAAGCTGGCTCTGGCTGTAAGGATGATGGAAGTTAGGGCTCTTTGTGAACGTCTTTTTTGGACACAGAGAAGTAGTCCCTGTGAGACTGAGGCCAATGCACAAAGACAAGATGAGCAGAGGTTAGAGATAGTAAGAGAGAGAAGAAACTTAATGGTATCATTTTAGCTCCTGGTTCCAGCCACACCTGAAGCTGGCATTACCACTGAACTTTTCAATTATAAGCTCCAGTAAATGCCTTTATTTATTTATTTATTGCTTGAAGTAGTTGGGTTTTTCCAATTAATAACCCATATGCTTGAAATCAGAGGAGGTGTGTTATTTTGTCATTGTTTTTTTGTGTGTAGAATTTCTTTTCAGTGGAAAAGGCAGAAACAGCTGTTCCAGGCTTAAGGAATAGTATGAGCAAAGGAACTGTGGTTGAAAGAGCAGGATGTCTGGAGAAGTGAGGAGGGAAGTAGCAGGAAGGGAGACTAAGACAGGCTGGGGCTAGTTATGAAGGGCTTAGGGTGCCTGGTTATCAAGGAAAGGGCTTAAGCAAGGGAGTTTCATTTTGGAGAGTTTGTTTTGAGTGCTGCGTGGAGGAGACTGGTTGGGGAGAGACTACAGTATCTCTCTGTTAGGAGACTGCCGCAGGGTGGAATCTAGACTAACCTGGTGGATGGAGTGAGGTGAACTGCCTTCTGGGATATTTTGAAGCTGTGTAAGCAGGGCTTGCAGACCTGTCACTTGGGGACATTGGGAGGAGGTGTCATTGAAGACTGTGTTGCAGATGCAGGAGACAGTCCAGAAGAAATGGCACTATTTGTCCCCTACATTGCCCCATGAGCTGCATCTCTGACCCATCTTGGATGCCTCCTGGAGACTTTGCTCAAGGACAGTTCTGTGTGTGCGCATGTGTGTGTGCATGCGCGTGTGTTGGTGTGTGTGAGCATATGTTTGTGTGTGCGTGTGTGTAAGAATGTGGAAGAAGGCACGGTTTTGGTTTCTGGGAATCACGATCCCTCCTCGCCTCTCCAACCTGAAACATAACCAGAGTATCCACCCTCTTCATGCCCCATGGAGGTAGCAAAAAGTGCCCTGAGTTGGAGTGGAAAAACCTGGGCTCAAGTCTTAGTTCTGCCCCTACTTTGCAGGAGAAGTTTGGGCAGTCACTCTGAGCCTCCACTCCCTCAAGTGTAACGTGAGTTGGGTTAAGTGATTTCTGGGCAAATTTCGGGATCTGAGAATCATCCTTTCCCCCAACTATTTATCCAGTACTTGCCGTATGTCTCAGATACTGTGCTAGCTATTTTACAGAAAAGATTCCCTTTTAAAAACATGGAGACTTTTACCTGTTATATAGTAGGTGTTCCATAAATATTTGGTGGAAGGAAGAAGGGAGGGGAGGGAGGGGGAGGAAGGAAGAATGAAAGGAAGGATGGATTAATGAAGTTGTGCAGCTGGGATTTGACAATAGGTCTGTGGACCCCAAAGCCTGTTAATATTATTTTTCCTGTCTTGCAAATATGGTGAAAATAATATCTGTCCTAAGGAGCTGCAGAGACTGGGAGCTCAGAACAGAGAAAATTCCCCTTTGCTTGGAAGGCCTGGAGAGGGCTTCCCAACTGAGGGGATCGTCTTCCACCCTGCCCTTCTTCCTTGCTGCCGCCAGCCTATTAAAGGTCTAACACCATCATTGTCTAGGTGAGAGGCACAAATCAGAGAAACATCAAAAGGAAAAGATAGGGATACTAGCTGGATTTGAGAAAGGGAGAACATGGAGATACGGAAGGGTCAGAAAACTCCAATTTTTTTAAGCCTAGAGGACCAGGCAAATGGCATGTCATTAATAGAAAAAAGGAGGTGGCAAATGAGGGCTGCTTTGAGCAGAGAAAACTATGATAGACCATCACATGGGTAACAGAGAGTGTGAGAATGAACACCCGAAGGGAAAGATGTCTTGTAGCAGAGATCTGGCGTATATTCAGGGCTGGAGGTGGAGTTGGAAAGCTTTGAGTAAGAGTTCCTGAGGGATGGCAAATAGATATCATCTGTCATGCCAACTCCAATTGATTTTCACTCTCTGCTTGGAGTGCAAGACTCAGAAGGAGTCTGAGGTTGTGCCCAACTCAGGGGGAAAGAGTGTGGTGATTGATTATTGATGTCTGCCATGGACTTGGAAGAGCACAGTGGTATCATGCATTTGTCTTTCCAAGTTAAAAGTGAGTGGTATTTAAAACTTTTTTATTTCAAGGAAACCCAGAGTAAAGAGTTAAACAGTAAAAAGATATATATGCAGGGAGTGAGAAAGTGCATTTCATAACACGGCAAATAAAATATGCATGTGTGACCTTCATCTTATAGCTACTTTGGAGAGAGGCAGAGAAAGAAACAAATGAAAAGATAAATAGATGAGGGTCAGAGAAGCTGCCTGAAGCTGCCTGAATCTGCTCAGGTTAAAGGTCTTTCGCAGAGCAAAGGTTCCTAAGCAAGCAGTAGAATGACTTGGGTGCTTTCTCAGCTCACACGCCTGGGGGATCATCCTGAAGATTGTAACATGGAGAAGTTTTGTGGGGTTGCTCATGGCTTCATGGATTGTGCCCTGCGGAACTCCTGGAGATGCCACTCACAGACTTCAATGTAAATGACATTCGCTAGGTTGCGCGTCTTCCCTCTTCATAGAGACCTCAGAGGTCAAGCCCACCCTAGAAGGTCCAGCAGTACTCAGGGACCTTGGCTAAGGCCCAGGAGATGAGGCCTGCTGCACACTCACCATCACCAGAGACTGAGGTTCATGAGACTCCTGACATTCTGGAAAGGAGGTCCCACATCCTGGTTTTCAGGGTGGGTGACAGAGGACAGATGTAGGCTTCAGTCTCTGCCTTCATCAGCTGGCAGTTGAAAAGAAATCTAGTGTGGAAGAAGGGGCTGCTATGTGCCTAGCACTGTGCTAGGCACTTTAATGGTTAATTTTCAGTTTTCCTGCAAGGAAGCTGCTGGTGCCCCCTTAGACACTGGGGCTTAGTGAAAGGGAGTAATGCGCCCTGTTAGTAAATGCAGACTGAGAACTGACCCTGATCTCATTTCTTCTCTTCCCTTTTCTCAGAGGAAGACCCAGTTCCCATTTGGCCTCCAACTCCAGAAAAGCTAGTGTTCCTACTGGGGCCTAGCCATAAGAGACTTTATTGCTTGCAGAAAAAGTGAGGTTACAGGGGCTTTTTCCAGCCCTGCCTAATCCCATATGTACCCCCAACCAGAGCCTCTCCTCTCCCTGACCCTGGACTGCCAGACAACAAAACACGTGGTGCTCAGTCAAAATTGTTGCATGCTGGGCCGGGCACAATGACTCACACCTGTACTTCCAGCACTTTGGGAGGCCAAGGCAGGAGGATTGCTTGGGCCTAGGAGTTCGAGACCGGGCAACATGGGGTGATCCCATTTCCACAACAACAACAACAAAAAATTAACCCGGCCTGGTGGCACATGCTGTGGTCCTAGCTACTCAGGAGGCTTAGATGGAGAATTGCTTGAGCCTGGGAGGTCCAGGCTGCAGTGTGCTCCAAGATCGAGCCACTGTTCTCCAGCTTAGGCAATGGAGTGAGACCCTGTCTCAAAAAAAAAAAAAAAAAAAAAAAGAATTGTTGCATATTGCATAATGGTATCCTCCGGAATCCACCACCAGAATTGTGACCAGTGCTGGGCGTGGCTTTTCCTCAACAACAAGGCTGAGTGATCAATGCTCCAACAAGCCAATCACAGACTCTACAGCTCAGCCCAGCTCTGAGTGACATGGGCTTTTCAGGGGAGCCCTGGGGATCTAATCCTGGATAAGAAATCACAGAATTTTAGAAATGGAGCCCCTCAGATATCATCCAGTTTGGTGGTTTGAAAACCTGGATAAATATTAAAATCCCTAGGGGGAGGCTGGGCACAGTGTAATCCCAGCACTTTGGGAGGCCGAGGCGGGTGGATCACCTGAGGTCAGGAGTTTGAGACCAGCTTGGCCAACATGGCGAAGCCCCGTCTCTACTAAAAATACAAAAATTAGCCAGGTGTGGTGGTGGGCACCTGTAATCCCAGCTACTCTGGAGGCTGAAGCACGAGAATTACTTGAACCCAGGAGGTGGAGGTTGCAGTGAGCCGAGATTGTGTCACTGCACTCCAGCCTGGGTGACAGAAGGCGCCTCTATCTCGAAAATAAAATAAAATAAAATAAAATAAAATAAAATAAAATAAAATAAACCAGGGGAAACTCCTATACATTGCTGGAGAGAATGCAAAATAGTGCAGCCAGTTTGAAAAACAGCTTGGCAGTTCCTCAAAGAGTTGAACGATAGTTACCATATGACTGAGCGAGCCCAATTCTAGTATATGCCCAAGAGAAATGAAAACAGGTCCATGCAAAAACTTACATGTGAATGTTCATAGCAGCATTATTCATAAGAGCCAACAGGTAGAAACACCTCAAATATCCATCAACTGATGAATGGACAGACAAAACATGGTCTATCCATACAAAAGAACATTATTCAGCCACAAAAGGGAATGAAATATTGAGCAGGCCATGACATGGATAAACTTTGAAAACATGATATACTACATGACAGAAGCCAGACACAAAAAGGACAAGTATTATATGATTCCATTTATATAAAACATCTAGAATAGGCAAATCCATAGAGATAGAAAGTGGATTACCGGCTACCTAGGACTAGGCACGATGGCGGGCAGGGGGAAGAGGGAGTGACTGCTAATTGGTGTGGAGTTTCTTCTAGGGGTGATGAAAATGTTCTAAAATTATATTGCAGTGATGGTTGAACAACTTGGTGAAAATACTAAAAAACATTAAGTTGTACAATTGATGTGTGTCTTAATAAAGCTGATAAAAATATCACAAGGAGAGGTTTTGAAAAGTATCAATCCCCACGCCCTTTCCCAGACTAATTACATCATAATCTATCTCTAATGTGGCCAGGGCTGAGAACCATTGCTGTAGTAGTCCAACCTCCTCATTTTGCATATGGGGGGATGGGGGCTCGCTATGGGGAGGGAGGTGACCAGGTCACACAGCAGGTACCTGCCTGATCCTGGGACACAGTCCAGACTCCTGCCTCTCTGCTTGCTGCCTCAAGTGCTGCCCATCTGCTGCCTCTTCCCATCTGTCTTGGCTTCTATTTAAGGCAGCAAGTGCACTCATCAGGAAAATCCAAGTTCTCCTCAGAACCCCCCGGCTAAGACATCCTTGTGTATGTATCTTGTCCTCCCAGCCATACAGTTAACTCTGTAGGAACAGAGACTGTCACATCACATGTTTTCGTGTCCTCCACTGTGCTAAGAAAAGTACTAAGCACATAGCAGGTGCTCAACTAATACTGGTTAGACGGAGAACAAAATGAAATATCAGTGCATTTGGTACATATTTGAAGGCCAGCTCTTGTGCCTGGTACTGTGCCATGCACAAGGATAAAGACAAATGAGATGTTATCTTTGCCCTGTATTAGTCCGTTTTCACACTGCTGATAAAGACATATCCGAGACTGGGCAATTTACAAAAGAAAAAGATTTGATAAATTCACAGTTCCACGTGGCTGGAGAGGCCTCACAATCATAGTGGAAGGTGAAAGGTACATCTCACATGGCAGTAGACAGGAGAGAATCAGAGCCAAGTGAAAGGGGAAACCCTTATAAAACCATCAAATCTCATGAGACTTATTCACTACCACAAGAACAGTATGGGGGAAACTGCCCCCGATTCAATTATCTCCCACCAACTTCCTTTCCACAACACTTGAGGATTGTGGGAGCTACATTTCAAGATGAGATTTGGGCGAGGACACAGCCAAACTATATCAGCCTTCAAGGAGCTCACTGCTATCTTGATACACGGGATAGGGGTGCCCAATCCAACTGGAATCAACAAGGAATACTTCCTGGGGTAGTGATGCTTGAAGCAGGTCCTGGCTCTTGAAGGATGATGGCAGTGTCTGGGGGAGGGACTGCATAGGGCGGTCTGGGCAGAGGGCACTGCATGTGCTAAGGCCTGGAGTTGGCAATACATGCTAACTGGGGAGGGGACTTGCCTGAGCTCCATGTTGGCATGAGAGTGAACTTCCAGCTTTTATTTTTCACATTTGGATTATGAACTCATCAGGAGTTTATGTGTATATCGTGAAGTAAAGTCCTAACTTTTTCTGAAATGGAGAGCCAATTGTTCCAAGATCACCCAAAGAATCATTCACCCTTGCCCCATGAACTTGTGATGCCATCTTCACGTGTCCACCACTTTCCTGAGTGCTCTCAGATCCTTTCTCTGCTCCCCTGCGACTTACTCTGTTTACAGGAAACTTTACTTCTCAGGCTCCCTGTCCTCTGGCTTTTACATAGGTTTGGCCAATGGGAGGCACTGACATGGACTGGAGGGTGAATACAGGAGACAAGTTAGGGTATTTCTCCTTCATTTCTTCATGCCTCCGGTGATGTTTCCAAAAGCAGCCGTGAGTTCTCTGTGGCTCCAGCTCCCTCTAGACTGTCTTCCTGCTAACTTAGCTCCTGGGTGCTAGAACACTGCCACTTCCCTTTGTCCCTCCAGCTCTAGGAGTGGTAAGCAGGTTCTGGTTGTTGCTAATTTATAGGTTACCTCACTGTCCAATTAAGTTTCTCAGTTTTTTCAGCCCTTGTATAACCAATTCCCTGAATTAAATTCCCTCTGTAAGAAATGCCTAGAGTAGTTTCAGTTTTCTGGATTGCCCATGACTTATATACAATAAAAACCTGTTTTTGAATTCTTCATTTTTTTTTTTTTTACAGACAGGGTTTCCCTTTGTTGCACAGGTGAGAGTGCAGTGGCACAATCATAGCTCACTGCAGCCTTGAATTCCTGGGCTCAAGCAATCTTCTTATCTCAGCCTCCCGAGTACCTACAACTACAGGTGTGCACTATCACACCTGGCTAATTTTTCATTTTTTTGTAGAGACAAGGTCTCATCATGTTGCCCAGGCTGGTATTACAGGCATGAACCTCTGTGCCCAGCCTCTTCATACTTTTATTGTTCTACTAATCTGACCCTATATCAGACTGTCTTAATTACTTTTGTTTTAATATATACATGTATATGCGACATTATAAATCTTTTTTCTTTTTTTTTTTTGAGACGGAGTCTCGCTCTGTCGCCCAGGCTGGAGTGCAGTGGTGCAATCTTGGCTCACTACAAGCTCCGCCTCCCGGGTTCACGCCATTGTCCCGCCCCAGCTTCGCGAGTAGCTGGAACTACAGGCGCCCGCCACTGCGCCCAACTAATTTTTTGTATTTTTAGTAAAGACGGGGTTTCACCATGGTCTCGATCTCCTGACCTCATGATCCGCCCGCCTCGGCCTCCCAAAGTGCTGGGATTACAGGCATGAGCCACTGTGCCCGGCCTGACATTATAAATCTTATTGCCTTTCTCACATCATTATTTTTCTTTTGTTTTTTTTCTTAGCTGTTATCACGTGCCTAGTATTCTGGATTCCTTTTGTGATAGTAACTTGAATTCCAGAATTCAAATTACTTCCAAAAAATCCCACTGGAATTCTGATTTAAAGCATTACATATTATGGATTAATTTGAAAGAATATATTAACAAGGAACATATTTCTCTGCATTTACTCACATCTTTTAAAATGTCCTTCAGTTAGAATTTTTAAACTTTTTCATTACGGTATAGAACATTAACTTTATTCCTAGGTATTTTTCAATTTTGTCACAATTGAAAATGAGATCTTATTAATTATTACATACGCCCCCCCCTTTGTTTTTTGAGACAGAGTCTTGCTCTGTCATCAGGCTGGGGTACAGTGGCATGATCTCGGCTCACTGCAACCTCTGCCTCCAGGATTCAAGCGATTCTCCTGCCTCAGCCTCCTGAGTAGCTTGGACTACAGGCGTGCATCATCATGCCCAGCTAATTTTTGTATTTTTAGTAGAGACGGGGTTTCACCATGTTGGTCAGGATGGTCTCGATCTCTTGACCTCGTGATCTGCCCACCTCGGCCTCCCAAAGTGCTGGGATTACAGGTGTGAGCCATCACGCCTGGCCTCTATCGCCTAATTTTTTAATGACTAGATGGATATACAAAGCTGCTGACTTTAGGATATTTCTGCCTCTGACCACTTTGCACAACTCTTATCAGTTGGAATTCACTTGGATTTTAAGAAGAGAATCACATGAATTTTGTTTCTTCCTTTCTAGTAGTTATTCCTAATTTTGTTTTCTTGGCTTATTCCATTGGTAAGGTCTCCAGAATAATATTGAGTATCAGCAGTTATCCTTGTCTTATTTCTGAAGTTTATATATTATCTAGTGTTTCACCATTAAATGTCAGTTTCTGACAAATTCTACTTATCAGGTTAGACTACTTTTAGCTTACTAAAAATCTTGAAAGATTAGCATGACTTATTCTCAGCATATCTGTGCTGTCCCTAAGTCAACACTGCTTCCTTTACTAAGTGCTTACAAAAGACTCTGTTCTCAAACTCTCCTCAGTATTGCAATCCAGCTTATCAGTCTAGTTTTTGGAATTGATGTTCCAAAAAAAAAAACTGTTCATCTACTTGTCTAGCATTTTCCCAAGACTTTTTCAAAGGTATTGATGCTGACTCAGCAATGTCAAGTGCAAATTTTCTCAGTGTTTTGAGAGACCATTTTTCTGAGCCTAAAGACGAGCTAATCAAAAAGCAGTAAAATATTTCCTGACTACTCTTTCTCTTATCTTGGACTTCAGTTTTCTTCTGTTTGTTCTCTTCACTCTCTGCAGTTAGTATAGTGACTAGCTTCCTTGTTGAAAAAGAAAAAAGCACAACAAAAGTTGAGTAGCTCTGCTTCTGCCTGTTAGACTCACACACCATCCTCAAAATTGGGTGTCATTAAATTGCTCATCTTTTTGCCCCAACTGAAGTGAGCATCTACAAAACTTTGGAGTCCTTAAAAAAAAGTTCTGTGCCTCTTTGTTTTTGATCATATGTTCCACCTTCCTACTCTTTAAAATACTATTACAAATTGTGGTTCATCTGAGAGGCTCATAAAGCCTTTCTCTTTCGGATTATCTGTGGTTTCTAAATTCACAGCCCATGTAAAAAATATTCCCTTTTAAGTCTATTTTCTTTGACATTTTGAAATTGGATTTTCTAAACAGTAAAATATATATGATGTGATTATTTCACATTGCATACCTGTTTCAAAACATCTCATATACCCCATAAATACATACACCTAATATGTACCCACAAAAATTAATTTTAAAAAAGAATATCAACAACAACAAGAAAAAGAATATGTGGAGAATTAAGCCCTGGATTTCACTCACTTCATGTTAATGATTCTGAGATGTCAGGGTTTTCTTCTTCCATGGATCTTGTTACTTACACATTTCTGATGCAGTCTTCCTTGCTGACCAGAATTTACAACAGTAATACCTGCAGGGTTTCTTCTGCCTCCTAAGCAACCAAATCACCAGCCAGGCAGGCCAAGAAACCAACAGATTCCCTGCCTTTAACAGAATGCCCATGTCTGGATGGTCAAGAAGTCCCCCATAGGTACTATGCCAGCTGATGCAGCAGTAAATGCAATAAACATCCCCTATCCAAAGTCGCATGCATCTCGTCTGGATTGCTCAGTGCACACATACCAAGTGCTGCCTGAACTCGGACTTACTCCTCAGCTATTTATGTCACGTGTCTTCAATCCAAGTTGGGGTTCCTGGCAGCGGATCAGTGTATATGTAGCCCACACAGTAGACTCACAGGTAGCACACAAGTTCTCCACACACTTTCTGGAGGAGCTGGTTGGGACAAACTGGTTCCTGTTTTACTTTTAGCCTCAATGGGGACAATTCCATATTCCTAATCAGAACTAACACATCGGGGATAAGCTGACAAGGACCTCAGTAGAACTTTCCAACTGGTAAGCCTCAGAAGGGTTGCAAGTGGGCTGAACCATTTATTCTCCCAGTCCTTGGAGTAAGTGGGCAGGACATGGGGAGCCTGGAGCTTCAAGCAGCCTTGTCTGCTTGTCCCAGCATGCTATACGTCACTTTCTGTGTGTGCCAAGGACAAGAAAAAGTCAGGAAGCCCTGCCACTAGTCCATACCCAGTCCATTTGCCCGGAACTGTGGCTCTCCAACTGGGACTCTCTTAGGAGAATTCACTCAAGTAGTGTGTTTTTACAGCAGATGGTGTCAGCCAGAATCATTCCTCCTGACTGAACACCAGTGCTTTAATCATGCTCTTTAAATATTCACAGAGCAAAAAACCCCAAAAGCTAACATTTTTGAGTGCCCAGTACTTTACCATCAGTTAACTTAATCTTCCAACAACCATTTGAAGAAAGGACAATTATTATTTTCTTCATTTTATACATAAGGAAAGAGGAGCAGAAAGACCAAGGAGCTTTCCTCAAGTCACATAGCTAGTAAATGGCAGAGCCGGGATTTGAACCCAGGTAACCTGGGCTCTCTGAATTGCTAGGCAATACTGCTTTGCCATGTGTTTGGAAGGAGCAATCTAATGACAAAAAAGGAACATGCATTGGCACTTAGCTTGGCTTTGCTGCTGTTTGCCTACGTGACCTTAGGTAACTCACTTATCTGGGTGGCAGACACTGCATTTTTGGACATTAAGCATTTGTATGCCAGGAACTACAGCTCAGTGATATAATTTGATCTGTGCCATGTCCGACTGAGAGATGAGAGAAAGCACAATTTACTCATTCTGGTTTCCCAGATAGCTGTCGCTTATTTCAATTTTAATTTGGTAGAGACTAAACAGACTGATATATTGTTACATGTTCTTATTGAATACAGGGAAAGCATACTATTTGGCAGCAAGTAGAGTCTATATTTGAAACACTGTACTTTTTTCATAATGGATTTTCCGAAGAAAATTGTATCGACATCTTAGAAGTGTGATACATTATGAATGTTGCATCTATTAATTAGGGATGATTTCTTATAGCAACTTAGTGGTCTTATTTCTAAAAAAAAGACTAGTGAGAAGGTTGACTCTACTTCATCTTTCTCTTCAGATAAGGTCAAAATTGGCCGCAAGTGGTGGCTCACGCCTGTAATACCAACACTGGGAGGCCAATGCAGGTGGATCACCTGAGGTCAAGAGTTAGAGACCAGCCTGGCCAAAAATCAGGGTGAAAACCCATCTCTACTAAAAATACAAAATTAGCCGGGTGTAGTGGTGCACGCCTGTAGTCCCAGCTACCCAGGAGAATGAGGTGGGAAAATTGCTTCAATCCGGGAGGTGGAGTTTGCAGTGAGCCAAGATTGCGCCATTGCACTCCAGTCTGGGTGACGAGTGAAACTCCATCTCAAAAAAAAAAAAAAAAAGGTCAAAACTGCATTTTTTGGGTGTAGTTTAGATTCCTTTATAGAGACTAATTGGCACAAAACTTTTCCAATTTGTATTTCTTTCAAGAAATGTTCCAAACAATCAACTTTGCAAGCAATTCTGGTGCTAGCACAGTTGATGGATGAATCCATGCTAGATGGGGAGCTCTCAATCTGATGATGATTAGCTACCTGGAGCCAAAGACGGCATCTTCTTCAACATACCAGCACTGCATAGAAACACAGCAGATCTTTATTCAATTAATTAGTTTAAGTGCATTCAATTTTAATTCTCCTTAGGTAATTTATCAAATATCTATTCATAAAAGTTGCACTTTCGACATGAATTCCCTACTTGTTCCTAACTACATTATGTAGTCTCTGCAAAACTGCAGAGTAACATCCCACATCCTAAGGACTGACAAGAGCCTTTGGGGTTCAGTAGTTCCTGGGTCTGA
Source organism: Symphalangus syndactylus (assembly GCF_028878055.3). Lineage (NCBI taxonomy): Eukaryota > Metazoa > Chordata > Mammalia > Primates > Hylobatidae > Symphalangus > Symphalangus syndactylus. The sequence continues at coordinate 35,759,831 of NC_072425.2, read as the reverse complement.
GTCCTGTGTGAGGTAGGATAGGATATGTGCTTCCATCTCTGAGTCTGGAATTTTCTTTTGGCAAACAACTATCAAATGATTTCAATAAATAGGTGTAAGCAGGTCCCGACATTTTTCTGCTAGGAAGGCTGTTTTGTTGCGATGCTATTCTTGCTAGGTTTTGCAATGGCTTCCTCGTTGTGTGTGTGCCTTCACAGGTGTGCATGTGTGTGCAATCCAGAGAATTACTATTTCATGAGTTGGTTTTTGTTCAGGGGCTCATGACCAAGTTTATTCAATCTTTTTCTTGACTAAAGAAAAAAAAAAAGCAATACAAATATAGTCGTTTTGCCTTACAACAGTCACTTCTAATAAACTGAAATTTCCATTCTGGGTTTCTTTCTGTCTTTTTTTTTGATGGAGTATCACTCTGTCGCCCAGGCTGGAGTGCAGTGGCGCAACCTCAGCTCACTGCAACCTCTGCCTCCCAGGTTCAAGTGATTCTCCTGCCTCAGACCCCCGAGTAGCTGGGATTACAGCATGTGTGCCACCACACCTGGCTAATTTTTGTATTTTTAGTAGAGACGGAGTTTCACTATGCTGGCCAGGCTGGTCTCAAACTCCTGGCCTCAAATGATCTGCCCACCTCGGCCTCCCAAAGTGCTGGGATTACAGGCATGAGCCACTGTGCCCGGTCACTTCTGGGTTTCTTACAGGTTTTTTTTTTTTTTTTGCCTCTCATTTCTGTGTTCCTGTGCCTTTATTCTGTTTTTTTCAGGTGGCAACAGCATTAACAGACTTTCCCCTAATCACTTCTTTAAATACGTCCTCAAACAGTATTATATGACAGCCCCCAAAGGGACAGTAAGACAAAAATAATCATTGTCATGGAAGCTCAGCTGTGAGTGTAAAATAATGTCCACATAGCAGATTCTTTGTCATCCTGTGCACTCTGGCAGAGCTATGGCAGACTCAGGCATGAGCTGGGAAGTGTTATTTTTCCACTCCCCAGACGCCATCCGCCTCACTGAATGAATGAAATTAAAACATTATTCATCCCGGAATGTAGTTCAGGTTAGATGAATAAGATGCATAATCTGTTAAGAGTAGGTTTTAGACATTCTAATTGCACAAGACACCAGTATGAGCCAGAGTTGGAGCTGAACACTGGGTATGTGTTTCTAGGGTGATACAGATGAGGATTAATTTATTTTGGTATTCATTAGTGCTTAAAAATTTCCTCAAATGATCCTCTCTCTGTTCCCCAATTCTTGCAGGTTTTTCAGAAGCTTCTATTATGAACATACTTAGCCACCGAAGCCATAACACTGATATGAATTTTAAGGGCTTGATGGTTTAATTGCCTTTAATACAGACAGTGTCCATTATTCAGCCAGGGAATGAAGCTGGTTGAGCATTAGCATAGCAACACCTCTTGCTTTTGAGGTCTCAGTGCAGAACGTGGATGTTTAAACCATTCACCATTCAGCAGGGGACGATTAGGAGGTTTCTGTGGGTTTCTTATAACATGAGCCTACAGGGATGTTCCTCTAATTATTCTAATCCTTTTTTAGTGGATGGCCTAGACTACAGCAGTTTTAGTATTTTAAATTCTGCAGCCTTTCATCCGAAAAAACCACAGGTGACTCTTGGGATGTGGCTGTAATTTTAGATCCAATATATTGGAACTTTAATTGTAACTAGAAGTACATCCATCCTTCCTTGGTCAATGCACCAGGGAAATTCATGATGTCTGGGTGGGTATCTAAGAAGCCTGAGTGGTAAGTTCTCAATACCCTCCCAAACAGGAAAGGAAACACAGATATTAGAAATCAATTCCTTTACCTCTGCTATCTTTATGTTGCCCACATTCCCTTTTTCAGCTCTGCAGGGCAGTATCATGCTGACTGTTACCTGAATTTCTGGAAACTTTTTTTTTTTTTTTTTTTTTTTTTGAGACGGAGTCTCGCTCTGTCACCCAGGCTGGAGTGCAGTGGTATGATTTTGGCTCACCGCAGCCTCCGCCTCCCAGGTTCAAGTGATTCTCCTGTCTCAGACTCCTGAGTAGCTGGGGTTACAGGCATGCGCCACCAGTTCCAGCTAATTGTTTGTATTTTTAGTAGAGATGGGGTTTTGCCATGTTGGTCAGGCTAGTCTTGAACTCCTGACCTCAGGCGATCCACCAGCCTCAGCCTCCCAAAGTGCTACGATTACAGGCATGAGCCACCACGCTTGGCCTGGAAACCTACTTTCAAAAAAATGTCTGGTAAATATCAACTCATTCAAGCCTTCCCTTTCCTCACTATTATAAATGCTAAGATGACATGGTTAATTGTACTTCATCAGCCTGATCTTTATTAACGAGCATGACTCAAGAATAGCGGTTTCAGATGGTTCACAGAAAACATATAACAAACCGTCTTTAGAAAGATTAAAAGGTGCATAGCCTTGTTCACAGAGAAATGTAATTAAAACAGAAATTCTGGATTTTACCCATCAGACTAAGTTAAAAAAAAAAAAAAAAAAAAGCTAGCAAAGGCTATGATTTGCTTCCTGTGAGGCCACAAAGGCATTGTCATAATTGCTGAGGGTGTCTATGGGCTGGGCGGAGTATAAACAGGGGAATATATTTGGAGAGAAATTTCATTAGACAATATCCAACTTAAATATGCACATACCTTTTGACCTGGATGCTACTTCGAGGGAATTTATTCTACGGATAGATTTGTTCAAGTGCACAAACACAAGGTACAAGAACGGCAGCACCACTGTAACTTGAGGGAGTTGATGCAGCTTAAATGTCCATCAATATTGATTGGTTAAATAAATATATGCTCGTTTATACATGGAGTAGCTCTAGATTGACAAGGAAAAATGCTAGCAATGTTTGCTTCCAAGGAAAACTGGGGAATAAGAAGGCGGAAAGGAAAAGTAACTTTTAGCTATTTGTATTTGAATTTTTACTACTGTTTGTATTATCTATCTTAAAAAAGGCAACAGGCCAGGTGCATTAGCTATCCCCTGTAAACCCAGTATTTGGGGAGGCCAAGGCAAGAGGATCGCTTGAGCCCAGGAGTTCAGACCAGCCTGTGCAACATGGCAAGACCCCATGTCTACAAAAATTTTTTAAAAATTTAGCAAAGCATGGAGGTGCATGCCAGCTACTCAGGAGGCTGAAGTGGGCCATGATCACACCACTGCACTCCAGCCTGGGTGACAGAGAGAGACCCTGTCTCAAAAACAAACAAACAAAAACAACAACAAAATGGCAACAAAGCACAGTGGTTCCCTTTTATTACTAACTTTCCACTCAGTCTCCTAATAGTTAAAATCTTCCTCCAATTCGTCTAAGATGAAATCCCAAATTAGACAAGGTGGGAATGGAGCAGACGCTCTGTTTCAATTCTCCAAGCCTCTTGAGTCCGAATCGTACCAGCAGAATGGACTCTCAGCCATCTCACCAATTCTTTACTCTAAGTCAATTCTGCCATGTGCAGATGGGAAAGCATTGTCCACATTCTGCCTGGACAGTTATTTCCTAGTATTCTCGGACAGAAATATCATTTCTATTTCTTTTTTCTTTCCTCAAAAGATCCCCATGGTGTTTCTGCTCTGAGTTTGCTAATTTCAAAGAGACATGTCTTTATATATGTGTTAATGCTCTTCCATCTGATCTGTCCTTTGGAACCAAACAACCCTTTCCCTTGCTAAACTTAGAATATACATCTCAAGCCATCAGTCTATTAGAAATACCATTTCTTCAGCTAGACCTTTTTTTTTTAAGATAAGAGTCTCACACTGTCACCCAGGCTGGAGTGCAGTGGTGTGATCTTGGCTCACTGCAACCTCTACCTCCCTGGTTCAAGCCATTCTTCTGCCTCAGTCTCCCAAGTTGCTGGGACTACAGGCACATACCACCACGCCCGGCTAGTTTTTGCATTTTTAGTGGAGACGGGGTTTCACCATGTTGGCCAGGCTGGTCACGAACTCCTGACCTTGAATGATCCACCTGCCTTAGCCTCCCAAAGTGCTGGGATTACAGGTGTGATTCACCACACCCGGCCTTGAGCTATTTTGAATCTCTTTGGCCTGTTTCTGTCCACGTGGACAGCTACGTCCTTACATCTCAAAAACCACTAAAAATTCTTACCATCTAGCATCAAACACTGCACAAAACGTCTTTTGTATACAATGTCATTTATTGATAATTCTCTTATCAGTGAGATACTGGTAAATTCCACCTGGGGATGAGGAAAATGAGATGTCCAGAAGAAATTGGCCAAAGGTCCCATGGCTAGTAAGTGGCAAAGCTGGGATTCAAACCGTGTGAGATTCCAAAGCTTCCACACTTCTCCTAATCAGAGAACTATGGGGCTCTTGTCCCTTGACAAAACCAGACCACCAAACTGTGGACCCTTTAATCCTTCTCTCATCTGGCTGGCAATGTCTTGCCATTTTACTTCTGTAAACTTCCATCTGTTTCCCAATCACGGGCTCCAGTCTTAGCCCAGGTGCTTAGACTGGTGTATACACACGCCCTGTCCTTCTCCAACAGCTGGAATTCACTAGTCCCTTGCTTCTGAAGTGGGGAGGGCAGAACACAGACTTGGTTTGATAGATTGCAGGGGGCCGGTTAATGATGAAATTAAAGCCATATAAAGAACCACCAGAATGCTCACATTCTTCTGCTTCACCTTGGGCCAAAGGAAGTGCACAGCTTTGCTGAGCAGACAGATCTAGTTACTTATTATGATGCGTCCATCCATTGACTTAACACTATGCCTATTAAAAAAAAAAAAGTTGACCTCTACTCAGAGTTAAAATTGAGGCATTAAAATAAGGATGAACACAAGCAGATAAGTAGCTTTGCTTTCCCAAAGTGAAAAGCAAACCTGGACTGCTCACCTCAGGCTGTCCTGGGCTGTTAAAATGCAGGATCTTGGGTCTTACCACTGACCATTTAGAATGCTGCAATCCACATTTTTAGTAAGTTGTCCAAGCCATTCTTTAGCTCCCTAATTTTGGCAGAAATGGGCCTATTTGCAGAACTATTGAGGATTTCTTTTGCTAAGGGTTAGCTGAATGTCCATTTTACGTTTGTCTTTTTGATACTCCCAGGGTTTCTTAAAATGTGCCATTTCTCATGTGCAAGGGACCTTTAACAGTGACTTGCTTTTTCTCTCCGCCCCCTTATGCTTCGCCTCTGCATCTGTCCACCACCTCCTGTAGCGAGGAGTGGAAGCAAATCATCCTAGACCAATGTAGGGTATTTTCCTGGTACGTTTGGAAGACTTGGTCAGCCAGGGAATTGATTTAGAACTCTTAAGTTTGGGAAATGCTGATCCGAAGGGATCAATATGGCTGTTCAGGGAGTTCTTTAATGAGCTTGGATTTTAAAGGACTAGTTAAAAGCTGTAAAGTCAAGGGCAACAAAAAGACTGTCATTACTCGTGTTCAGAGCGGGACCCAGTAGGCTGGAGTCACTGACCTGGAAGGATGGTGCAATATTAACAGGCAAGGAGGACTGAGAGGAATTCCCACACTGTCCTTATTCCTCCATCTTTGTGGTTAAGGAAAACCATCTTCAATAGAAATGGTAGACCAATAAATGAAATAGGCAAAAGGGTTTTGAAGACCAAGGTAATTAATTACCTGGCAGGATTTAGAGACTTCTGGCATGAATTACATCAATCAAATGACAACTGTCTATACACTGTTGCATGTTCTGAGGGACCCCAGAAACATGAATAGATGATAAACCAGTACATACCTGAGTTCCAAAATGTAAAAGTTAATTCCATTAGTTTTGGAATAGTGAGTGTGGTTTTACTGTCAAGTAATATTTCAGAAGACATTGCTCATTTGTGAGCTCTTTGGAAGGAAGCCATAGAGTGGATCGTCTCAAATAAGCAGTGGTTCATTAAGAATAATGTCCAATCTCTGCTTCTTTGAAAATGGGACTACTGTTGAATGATGCCTGTGTGGACAGGATTTTGACTGGGGGAGGGGTGGTACGATGTGGAGAGGGTTGTTAGACCACTGGAGGGGGTGTGTCTGGGGAGAAGGCAGTAAACAGCGTTATTAGATCACAGGTGATGGAGATGAACAAGGTTACCAGCCCTGGTGTGTGTGTGTGGGAGGTATGGACAGTTATGACTGGTGGTGGTGATGGTGGAGGGAACATGGTTACCAGTCCACACTGGTGGGGGCTGTATGGACAGTTAGCTACCTACCAGTGTGGTGGTAATGCAGATGGACAGGGGTTACTAGATGGCTGGAGGGAGTGGATGGCTCTCTGGTTAGCAATTAGATTTCAGTGGAGTGAACTGTTCAACATCATCTAGCAGTCTCATGGAGATGTGGATCCCCACGGTTGCAAATGGTGGGATGAAGGGCAAGAGGCAAGAGAGCACTGCGGTTGAGACCATAGGCTCTGGAATACAGGCTGCTTGGTTAAACTCTAAGCCTGAGCTTCCCTATCTATGAAAAACAGGATACTACCCATCTCACAGAGTGGTCAGGAAGTGAAGTGACACATGCAGAATGCAAAGCCTAGCATCACATGACTAGCCCCTACATATTAGTGCAGATTAATGTCTACCTTCTGGTGGTTCCAATGTCACGTGGCTGGACTTTCTTCTGCCCTGTACAGCATGATACCAATGCCTCAAATGAGAACACAGTTGACACACAGAGTAATATTCAGATGATGAAACTGAATCTAGAAGTCACATGGTGGTCAATGTCCTACTCACAGTATGATGCCCCCATGCTGGATAAGGTTGTTCAGATACCTTCAGACCAGCCCAGAGATGATGTATTATTGCCTGTTATCTGGTTAGACATCTCCTTTCAAATGAATGTGGAATAATCCATTTGCTGAGCAGACATTCATTGAGCACCTGCTATCTGTCAGGTGCTGGGGAACAAAGGCAAGTAAGACACAAAGCTCAGACTGATGCAGTGTACAGGTTCCAGGATGAGATAAACAAAAAAGCCCATTTTAATACAAAGCTGTAAGTGCAATGTTGCTATAGATGGGGGTAGAAAGGGAGGGGGTTACTATTGGAACACAGAAATTAACCCGATTTGCAGAGGTGGGGCCGTCACAGAGTCCCTGGGAGAAGATGTCTTGGGCAGAGGCAGACACTGAGCAGGAGTTAGGGGAAGGGATGGGAGTGACAGAATTCTAGGCAGAAGGAAGAGTATTTGCAAAGGCACAGATGTGAGTAACAGCAGGGTGTGGTGCATGCCAGGAACCACAAGCAATTTGGCATTGAAGGATTTTCAACAGTAGGGTGAGAAATAGGGGATATATGCTGGAGCAAGAGGATGGAGACACAGAGTGGGGAATTCCACAGAGAGGCCCTTGGACTTCATCCTCAGGGTAATGGCAAGCACTGCAATGGCACAGGCCGACTGTGGTTTAGAAAGATCACTCTAGTGACTGGGAGGAACATGAGCTTGTCAGGAGCAACTGGAGTCAGGGAGATCAGGAAGGGCACCTCTGAGCCAGAGAAAAGATGCTCCTATGGGATCCATGCCAGTAAGAAGAGGGAGGAAAGCCCAAGTATGAATACCAAGGCAGAGGTGAACAGACCTAGGTACTGTTTGGACATGGGTGGCAACAGGGAGAAGAGTTGTAGATGATGTATACATTCTTACTGTGGGTAAAAAAGGGAATTCAGGCAGAAGAAAAGTTTTGTGGGAGGAGGGTAAAAGATGATCAATTTGATTTTTGATAGGTGGAGTTTGAGGTGTACACAGGACACCCAAGTTGAAATGTCAGTCCAAAAGTTCACAGGACAGTCTGGGTTACAGAGGATGGTTTCAGAGTCAACAGCATTATAAAATCATGACAGAATGAGAAGATTTGGGTAGACTGTGGTGAAAAGAGCAGTGAGCAGAAGAAAGACCTTTAGAAAACACCAACAGGTAATAGGATGGCAGAAAAGGAGGCTGTTAAGACTGAACTGGTCAACTGCTGTAGGGAAAGGTCCACTAAGTTAAGGAATGAAAAGTGTACACTTCATTTAACAATCAGGATGTCATAAGTATGCACACTGGTGAGGCTTCTTGGTTGCAGACAACTGAAACCACTCAAGTTACTTTAAGCAGAGAGGTATTTATTGGAGGGTATTAGATGGCATACACAATTTCCAGGAGCCCACAGGTAAGGGTTTGGATGCCTTCCTGCCAGGAAGAGCACAAGTAGCCAGGACAAACACCCACTTTTACAGGGCTATTACTGAGGAAATCCCACTGCCACCACTTCTCTCTACTCAGCACCTGTGACAGGCAGGACAACCTTCACCAGAGTTGCCCCAGATGAAGAAAGGCATCAGCTGCTGTGCCTATAAGATCCACTCTTGCCAAGAGCAGCCTCATTCTAGGATGATCTTGCTCCACCCACCTAACTGAACGCTCACCTTCAGACTTCCAAAAGCCAACTGTTCTGTTACTAAGGTCATTCACAAATGAGACTTCTGCATAGCAACAACAATCAATAAAAAAAAATGAAGATGGAGTCAAAAAAAAAAGCAAGAATAATCTTTATTCCTTGGAAACACATTTGTAAAAATGCTATCGATAAGATGAAAAGATTCAGAACACATTTATTTGTATGCAGCACATACATTGAGGATCAGAACGTCTGCTAAAATGGAATACACCTGTAAACAAATACCTCAGGGAGAGTTTATAGGTGGTCAGCTCCACTGTGCAAGGTACGCAGCTGATACCTTCTTGCTGAATAGATTTTTGCAGTAGCCAAAAACGATCAGATTTTAGTAACAAAATATCTCAAAGGATGTCAAACATTTTTTAGAGGGCCTAACATGGGCAAAATTACAATTACATATATAAAAATGGCACAAGAATCAACTGATTTCACAGAAATACTAATAAAACATTTCAGGTCTATTATTAAGAGAAAAAATGTTTGACTCAGGGCTTGAAATGGGGGAAATAAATATTTTGGTATAAGCTTTAACCTAAAAGACAACATATTGATTTCTGGTTCTACAAACAGACTAGGGCAACACCCATCTCATTCTACTCTACAGAATGCTTTGGCACAACTTCAAGAAAACCTTATATGCTTTCATTTGAGCCATAAATGATCTTGATTGCACGTTGCTTTTTAAGAGTGAAGTCTAGGGTAAAAACCAATCCCCCAATTCTGACAGCGTGTATTCACAATTATGTCTTCTGAAATCATGCAAGTTAGCAGCACCAATCATTAAGACATTAAAAATTATTCTCATACTTGAGCAGCAAATTCTATCAAAACAAATGCTATGCAATTTAAGATTAGTATGACTGCTTAAATTCAAAGTAGCTCAACTGCTTTAAGATGTGAAATTCAAAGTCTCCCTGTATTTATATAACATCTAATAAGTTATATACTTTATTTAGCTTCTGAAAGGAGTAACTCTGTCAAGGAAGTGGGTATTGCAGTTTTCCTTGTGATAAAATTAGTTTGAATGTATGTCCTCAACCTAAACAAAAAGAAATGTTAACAAATTGCAGAATTTCAGAGTTGGAAAGGACCTTGGAGATCACTTAGTCCAACCCTCTCTTTTCAAATGGGGAAAATGAGGTCAATGAAGGGGAAATGACTCGTCCAGGCCACACTAGGGAAACTGGACCCTAGCAATCTCAACTTCTACGACAGGAATATATGCTGAGCAATCTTCCCAAGCTCTTCTGGTTTTATTTGCTCCCATTAATTAAATAACAAAGAACATCAGGCACATAGTAATACGATAAACATAGACTTTGACTCCAATTTTAAAATCAGAACATCAAAATGATTCCTGAGCCTTTAACTACCTTCATTTTAACGAGAATGCAGTCAACAGTAAATTATGATAAGCTATAGTGGTTTTATCTTCAAATATTTACATGGACACCGAAAACACCTTTCAGGACTACTCCTTAAAGACACTCGTACAAACACATCCATCCACGTGAGGCCAAGACACTTTTCATGGAATGCAATGAAACTATGAAGGTGAATGGAAGAGAGATGCTTCAGTCTCTCAAAGTGCAGTCATGAGTTTATCTCGATACATCATACTTTGCATCCCTCCTAAGTTCTTCTGGTTCTGGTCGTGGACATAATCAAAATGGCTGTCATCTCCACTGGCCGACGCTTTCCAATGCGACCTGTCATCCTGAAAGGATGGCCTGTTTTGTTTGCAGAGCGAATGGTTAGTGGGAGAATGGAAGAAAATGCAGAAATGTAAGTGAAACAACACAAGCACAAAGGAAATGGGGCAGGGGGAACCATGAGCCATGTGAATGGGGACGGCTATGAATGGAAATGAATGGATTTCCTATGTGAGAATTTTAAAAGTTCAGATGCAGATCACCTAGGAACTTCCAAGCAGAGCAAGGGTCTGTCTATGGTCAAGTCATCATTTCTCAAAGGGTGTCTCATGGGTCAAGTCCGTCTGGAGAAAGCTAAGTGAAGCTGGAAAATGTTCCATTACTACATGGCTGCTTGGAGGCATGCCAGTGTGCACCATGAATGCCTCAGGCAGCATTTGTCAGAAGTGTTGGACTAACAAACACTGTTTTCATGGGGTATCTTTGTAGAGCTTGAAAATACACAAAATGTTGGGCCCCACCCCATAGATTCTGATCCAGTAGGTCTGGGGTGGGGCTGAGAATTTGCATTAACAAGCTTCCAGATGACACTAAAGCTGCCAATAGCAGGCCCACCCCAGAGAGGCACTGTTTACGGCTTTCCTCAGAAGGCCTGCTGCTAGGCCATGCCTCAGAAGGAAACTAATTTGATAAAACAGGCAATGATAAGCACAAACTTTTGTAAAAACAATGTTAATTAAAATAGCGTTTCTATAAATCTCTTCTGTTTCTTATGTCTGAAGAATAAAGCACCTTTGAAACACAGCAAGATTTAGAATTATTACTCCACTAACCTGATCTGCTTTAAAAAGTTAAGTGACTACCAAGTGTTTATAAACAATCACACTTTGGGGTTACAAAATTCCCCAACAAACTTTTTCCTGGCCTTGCTCTAAGTGGGTTTATTTCCATCATTTTATTCTCCATACTTTCTCAGAGAAAGGCTAGCAACCTCACCTTTATGCAAACTGAACTTGCCAACTATGTTTCTGAAATAGCTTCACACATAAACACCAATTAAGACTGATCTAAAATTCAAATCTTAAAAGGAACATTTGCTTTCACAAAGCTAGCTTTTTAAAAAAAAAAAAAAAAACCTGTCAAGCCTAACTATAAACACAGTCCAGCAGATGCCAGTTGGCTTAGAAAGGATTATGGTAGGTTGGGGCCAAGGTTGGTAAATGGCAGCCCTCGGCCCAATCCCACTGTTTTTCTATATCAGTTTCACTGAAGCACAGCCATAGCCTCTCATTTATGGATTGTCTAGGGCTGTTTTCAAAGCACAATGGCAGAGTTAAGGAGTTGTGACAGCGACCACAAAGCAGAAGATATTGACTGTCAGATCCTTTACAGAAAAAGTTTATTGACCCCTCAGTTTAGGGAAAAAATATCTATTGCCACAAAAAGCAAACCCATTCCCCTGGCCTGCCCCCACAAAAAAAAATCCTGAAAAAACAAAACAAAACAAAACAAAACCCATGACAACAAAATCCCCAAGCTTTCATCACATTTGAAGTAAACAAATTCTCAGGACAGAAAAATGTTACTTAGAAATTTTCAGTAACATCTTGAACACAAAACTAAAAACCAAGAATATATGAGATCAGAATGATTTTTAAAAATCAATTCATTTTTTATTTCACAAAGCATAACTTTGATACATCCACACGCCTCACTGGCTACCTTTGCTTTGAAAATTTATTCATCTCAGCCATGACAATGCATCCCTTAAGGGTTATTTCTGATGCAGACTTTCTACTCCTAACTAAGCAGAATCTGAACTTTTCTAGAAAGAGGAGAGCTTTCGAAGGTGCAGATCTGGAAGCACCAGCACTTACCTGACATTTGGAGAGTGAGGATGCCACCGGGGCTGGCTGGGATGGATATTAGGATGATACTGAGGCTAGAAATAAAACACCAAACTTGATTATTTGATGACCTTTTAATTTCAATGGTCCTCATTCACTTTCTCTGTTACTGGCATCCACCCAAGGGGCTGGGGGACTAAGAATGGAAAGGCTATAGACCCTGGCTAGGGGGTGGACGTTTCCCAGGATGATCACGTTTCCCCCTCTGACAAAGGCTGGGGCTGGAACCCAGCGCCGGTTCTTGCCCTCTCCAGAGGAGGCTCCCTGTGAAGGGGCTGGGAAGCTGCCCTTAGAAGGTGACAACACTGGCCTTGAAGGGGGTCGTCCGGAATACCAGCAACAAGCTGTATTCATCTTCCCAAGGGAAGAGGCGGAAGGTGTCAGAGAGATGGGGAGAGTGGGAGGCAATTTCTCTCTTCAGAAACAATTTTTGTCATTGCTGAAAATGACAATGACCATGTGGAACAGTTACATCTGCACACAGACAAGGACTGGACAGGGATGCTAAGTGAAGCAGCAGGGCCGTGGGTGAAGGTTTTTTTCTTTCTCTCTGGTTTATGCAATAAAAATAATCTTCTAAAATGCAATCCAAAACAAAATACCAAAACAAACAAAACCATCCAGAGCGCTTATCATCCTGATAAAATGGGAGGGAGGAAGGGAGAGAGTTTGAAAAGAAGGGATGAGGGGAGGGAGGGAAGGAAGGCAGGTAGGGAAGGAGAGAAGAAAGAAAAAGAAGGGAAGGGAAAGAAGAAACAGAAAGAAGAGAAGGAAGGAGGTTGAAGGTTGTCTTTTTTTTTTTTTTTTTTTGACAGAGTCTCGCTCTGTCGCCCAGGCTGTAGTGCAATGGCAGTATCTTGGCAACCTCTACCTCCTGGGTTCAAGCGATTCTCCTGCCTCAGTCTCCTGGGTAGCTGGGATTACAGGCACGTGCCACCACACCCCACTAATTTTGAAGGAAGTAGTCCATTTTAAAAAGAGAACACAGACCCTGACCAGTGATTCACAAATGGACCGAGGTGCAGTCCTAGCCGGCTAGGTAGCAGCCTGCATTTCCACTTCTGGCCTGCAGAGGGCAGTGGTCCTAGACATCAGCAGAAGTCAGGGGCTTCTCAAGGCTCAACCTCCTAAGGGGAAAATTAGGCCCTCCTGACATTTAAGTCAGTACAGTCTTGCCACCGTTCCTCTTTTAATTATTTCTTCCCCTCCTTCTCAGGCTGCTTTGGTTAATAAGCAGTGGCCTGCTCTCTGGCACAAAGAATCTCAGCAGTTCTGTTCATTCCATTTTCATGGACCTGAGATGCCCTCCCTGCCTGTTCTGTATTCAAGCAGCCTTTCCTTTCTCCTTCAAAGACGCCTGTCAGCAAGCAGACTCTGCAGCCCCCGGAAGGACATGCTGCAGGAAAAGGAATCTGGAGAAAATACCTCAGGAGCAGGATCTGGGAGCTGACCAGGGCTTTAGCATCTCCCTGGTGCAATCTCTGCATATTTCTCCTTTGGGGGTACAGAAACCCACAGAGTTTAGATGATTTGCCCAGAGTCTAACTGTTCCAGGTGTTTTGATCAAATAGACAGGCCCAGAATGAGGTTCCATTCATGGGCTGTTCAACAATAGAGAAAGGCTGACCTAGAACTGGACCCTCTATGTTTTTCTCTGGCTTTAAACACAACCAAATCAGATTCATCAGAGAGAGGTGGGAACCTTAGCCACAGACCTGGAAAAAGATTTTGGAAACTTCCTTGGTCTCCTCTGGCAATTTATTCACATTCTCAACTGTCAAGGAGTATTTTAGTGTGAACCCAGCTGGTTCTCAACTGGTATGCTCATATCCCTCGGAGGGCAATGGGAAATGAATGTGTGCATGTTTGCTTGTCACAGTAACAGAGAAAAGGGAAGCTAATCATCCTGCAATTCCAGGGACAGTCCCAAACAATGAAGAACTCTCCCTCCCCAAATGCCAACAGCGTCCTCATTGAGAACACAGAGATCCATCCTTTGCAGCTGGCTGACCTTGCAGTGCTTGAAATAAGATAAACGCTGCAACACCATCCTCTCAAATACCCTTCACAGTATTCACATGCCAATCAGGCCACTTCTCAGGACGTTCTCTTCCCGGTCAATTTATTCCCAACCCTTGATAGAACACAAGACCTCTAAGACTGGCAAGGTCCAAAGGACCAGTGGTTGCCAATGATGTTGCGATAACAATGCCTAGATGAGTTTCAGTAGATCTGATTTCAACAATCGCCTCGATGTTCACTCTAAGCAGAAAACGCACAGTGAGAACACACCCCAGGGCTATGAGGAGAGGGCACAGGCAGTGCTGAGATGCTTCACTTTTCTAAAATTTTTTTCTCTCCTTCAAGCACTGATCACCTATCAATTACCTGTCCCTACAACTTTTCAGTTACTCACACCTGAAAACCCCTTAACAAAAAACAATCAGTGAATAAGAAGATTCAAGAACCCTGGGCCGGGCACGATGGCTCACACCTGTAAACCCAGCACTTTGGGAGGCCGAGGCGAGCAGATAACTTGAGATCAGGAGTTCGAGACCAGCCTGGCCAACATGGTGAAACTTTGTCTCTACTAAAAATGTAAAAATTAGCCAGGCGTGGTGGCATACACCTATAACCCCAGCTACTTGGGAGGCTGAGGCAAGAGAATCACTTGAACCCAGGATTATTTAAAAATAGAGATGGGATCTCACTGTGTTGCCCAGACTGGTCTTGAATTCTTAGGCTCAAGTGATCCTCTTGCCTTGGCTTCCCAACGTGCTGGGATTACATGCATGAGCCACTGTGGCCGACTCTGAGTTGGTCTTTGAGAGATACTTTAATATACTGATAGGAAGCAAAGGAATTCCAGGCAGACGAACATGGGCAAAGAATGGTGGGAAGAAATTATGGGGCAACAATTATGCAATTCCCTGTGAGCTGAACATATGGAGCGTGATGGGAGTGGTGAGAAATAAATAGAGAAGTTGGAACCAGGTGGTACAAGCCTATGAATGGCCAGAGAGAGAGCCACCCACGGCGGCTTAGGAAGAATGTGCTTGATCCAGGCTGAGCTGTAAACCACACCTTTCATGCTACCAGGCATTGGGTGAGCTGGCAGGTGGCACAGGCCCTGGTTGGCCGTCCTGAGAAAGAGCAAGACGCCAGCCATGGAAACATACCTATGCTCCTTCTTGCAGGCGATGGGCCTAGCACAGTGCTTTACAAAGCAGGTTCTAGAAACCATGTATCTATTCGTGTCAATGAGTTCACCACCACCAAATAATGGTAGGGGCTGAGGGTAGTGTTTTTTTAAAAAGATATGAAGGGGCTGAAGCTAGTGTTTGTCTTTTTAAATAGATGAGTTCTCACTGTGTCATCTGGGCTGAAGTGCAGTGGTATTCATGATAATAGCTCACTGCAGCCTTGAATTCCTGGGCTCAAATGATCCTCTCGCCTTAGCCTCCCCAAATAGCTGGCACTACAGATGTACACCACAGTGCCAGCTCAAGACTAGTTTTTTTTTTTTTTTTTTTTTTTTTTTTTTTTTAAATCAGGGGCATGAGAGGGGAGCAATTTGCAAATAATTCGGGGAAACAATAAATTTAAAAAAAAAATGTCTTTCTTGCAGGATTTCTCTGTACTTTCATACCTCAATGGACACTGTAAAATCCAAGAAGGGGAATGAAAGATGCGACATTTCCCAAACATTTGACCAAAACATCCTTTCCTGGAAGCCCGTCTCAAGGGACTCATGTTCTCTAGGCCTAAAACACACTTTGACAAAAAGCTGTCTCACTTGAATGCCACTAAGTGGCTGTGTCTGGCCACCCAGAAACTTAGATATATGTCCCTGATGCTTGCCAGTTGACAAAGTTAAGAAAAACAGGCAGTTCAGATGGCCAAGAGGCGGCAGGGGTCAGAAGGAAAGGGCTCTCCTCTTACCATTTTCTCAAAAAAACAAATATTGTTATTATTTCCTCAAAATCTGATTACAAATATGATGACTGCTCATTATGGAAAATTTAGAAACTTTACAAAAACCTTTATTTTTATTTTTATTTTTAAATTTTCCTTTTTTAAAGAAAAACTTTAAAAGCAGTATCTTACCTGGTAATTATGGACTTCTGGATTTGTTTTAGAGCTAAAAAAAAAAAACAGAAAAAAAAAGAAAAGAAAAATAACTTAGGTTGTAGAGTGGCATTATTACTGATTTATTTAGCAATCATGAACTAGCACTATTCCTATGTGCTACATACTCTAATAGGAGCTTCCACATAATGACTTTTTTTATGGTTATTGGCTGTTTAAATGAACATATGACAAGGAAAACCACAGATAGCAACTCTCACTTGTCCTTTCAGAGCTCACAAACAGAAACAGTAGGAAATATTCCAGAATGCAGCCTCAATGTCATATTTAGGTGGCAAAAAGGAGGTCCTGTTTCAGTTGGGGAAGCCAAGTAATTTTTCTCCCATTTCAGGCCTGCCTTGGCATTGCTGGGAGACCCCACAGCACTGGCACTAGAAGCTCCAGTGATGCTCAGAGCCTCTTCCCACGGCAGGGGGAGGCACCAGTCCCTCCTGAGCATCTCCCACTGAGTACTGTGGTGGGAGCCACATGTGGGTCCCCTTGCTATTAAAAACACTGCCAATAATCTGACCACCACTTTGGAATGTTCTCTCCAGACAAGACTCTGTACTGGGAACTTCACATCTGTTATTACTTAATCCACACGACAAGGCTATGAGGTCAACAAATGTGACCACCTCGTGTTACAGATAAAGGAACAGTTGCCTAATAGAGAGTTGGGAAACCTACTCAGGGTCGCCTGGCTGGTCAGTGGGAGCCAGGCCTAGAATCAACATCTGCAGAATCCTAAAGCCTGTCTTCTTTCTGCTAAACCAACTTGGCTCTTAGAGGGACTGAGAAAAGGCTCAGGGCTTCTCATGCATGACCCTATTTCGATGGAATCTTTTTGTTTTAAGAGGTGAGATCTCACATGTTGCCCAGGCTGGTCCTGAACTTCTGGGCTCAAGCAATTCTCCAGCCTCAACCTCCCAAAGTGCTGGGACTATAGGCATGAGCCACTGTGCTTGGATGATGGGCTCTTAAATGTTAAAAATATATATATATAGGCCGGGCGTGGTGGCTCACACCTGTAATCCCAGCACTTTGGGAGGCTGAGGCGGGTGGATCACGAGGTCAGGAGATCGAGACCATCCTGGCTAACACGGTGAAATCTCGTCTCTACTAAAAATACAAAAAATTAGCGGGCGTGGTGGCGGGCACCTGTAGTCCCAGCTACTCGGGAGGCTGAGGCAGGAGAACGGCGTGAACCCAGGAGGCAGAGCTGGCAGTGAGCCGAGACTGCGCCACTGCACTCTAGCCTGGGCGACAGAGCGAGACTCCATCTCAAAAAAAAAAAAAAAAATGTATATATATATATATATATATATATATATATATATGGACAGAGCAGGCAATCATTATTGCCAGGAGGTGTGCTTCAAATCAAGTGTTATTGCTGGCTTCTCCAACACTGAGAGGCAAACCGATCATTGTTGTAAGTCTTGCTTGGGGTCTAGATGGCTCTGTGTTCCGGTTTTCAGGGAGGACCAGTACACAGAGCTAGGCTCTGGGCCAGATCACCTCCGGCTGGACTTCATCAGGTAAGTTAAGCGTTCTGCAAGGTGCTATTTTTCTAGTAGTACCTCTGGAGCCCAGAGCACAATTTCATCCACGGCTCCCATAGCAATCCTACTCACCCCGGGATCCCACAGGCTGTGAAGAGAAATTGAACAGCTGCAAACAGCAGTTATTAGCTCATTTGTTCCTAAAGGGTATATTTACCAGAGCTTTTTATTTTTTTTTGGCAGAATTTTTTTTTTTTTTTTTAGTTTGTTTTGGTTCCCAATATATAATCTCCACTAGATGCTGGGAGAAAAATGTAATTTTATTAGGGAGAAACAAGCAAAACAATCACTGCCTTAGAGAGCAAAGCAAAGACATTGGGGCTGTAACTTACAAGCCCCAGAGAATTAAAAGCAAGACACCCCAACAGGCTAAGAAAGGTACAGATACCATTTGGCATACTATCTGCCAGAAGGATCCTGGAAATGGGGTGAATCTAGCGACCTACAACTAACCCATCCAGAATACTGCAACCTCCTCCCACCCTCCGGGGCAGGGGGCGACACAGAGCAGTTCAACAGAACCCCTGAGCCCCTTCATCAGATGCTGAGAACAAAACCCAGAGACAAAAGGCAGAATGACACTGAAAGTAGGATTTGGAATCAGAGATGCGAGGTTGAGTTTCCAGCTGTGTAATATGAGGGATCAGCTGTGTTCTCTAGAACCCTGGGTTCCTTGAAGGTGCCCTGGAGCTACGGGGTGGGAGGAGTGGCAGAAGAGCAGGCAGGAACTGGCCTCTCCTTCCCCACTTGGCTTCATCCGGAGGACCTCCGCATTTGTCTGTTCTGTATTTTGGGCCTTGACATCAGGTTTCTTCTAGAGGGTGAAAATCAGAGGGTAAAACAGTTTGGAAAAACGCTGATCTAGCCCAACCTCCTGATTTGCAAAAAAGAAAACGGAGGCCCAGAAGTAGGAAGGCCTAAGTCTCCAGAGCTGGGTTAGAACACAGCCGGTACCTGGAGGGAGGGCTCCTGATGCCTCAGCCAGGGCTCTCCTTGCTCACCGGGGTATCTGCAACCCGCTCCACCCCATGCCATGTTCTGCCAACTGTCCTGACTGATAGTGCATGGCACAGTCAAGCTGTGCCCATCTCAAAGACCACCCTCTCAGCCACCATGAGGCCTGCGCCTGGGATGACTGAGAGCCTAATGAACCTGGCCTACCTACCAGCGGCTGCAGTTCAGACCAAAGGTCCAAACAATGCAAGTCTGTGGTTCTCTCACATGACAGCTTGTCTACTTAACAAGCCAAAACTCACGTAAGACAGGCAGTTGTTTCAGAGAGTAAGAGGTACATGCTGGGCAGACTCACCCGGGCAGCTTTAAAAACAAGCTATGTGGGTCCCACCCTGAAAGACTGATTCAATGAGCCTGGGGTGTGGCTGCGGAGGATGTTGAGATAATTATGCTCACCAGATCACTCTACTATACAGGCAAGACCCTGGACACCTGTGCCAGGGAAGAGGCCCGCAAAAACTATACCCCTTGGGCCAAATCTGGTCCACCGATATTTATAAGTAAAGTTTTATTGGAATGCAGTCACGTTCATTCATTTGCATATTTTCCACAGCAGCTCTCTAGCTACAACAGCAGAGCTGAGTAGCTGTGAAAGACACAGCAGAGCCTGCAAAGTCTCAAATATGGACTACGTGGCCCTTTAAAGACAATGTTTGCTGAATCCTGTGCTGGCAATTTTCACTCTTGTGATAAGTTCATTTTCCTGCAGGAATTCAGTAAAGGTGTTTAATGTCTTCTATGATGTCAAACCTGCACGTCACCGAGCAAATCTAGCATCTGCTCTCGTCCAGCTTTTGCTTGCGAGCAAGGCCTTCCTCTCCCAGCACTGCCTGCCACGCCATGAGCACAGTATGCTGCACACAGGCCTCTACCTTTCCCACCCATTGTTATCATAAACAAAGCACACAGCTACTCAAACAAAGCAGCTGTGTTTTCCAAAAAAACCAAACTGTCTTGGAACATTATATTGTGTACTTATTGAAAGCCACGAGCATGGAATAGCCCGGCAGCAGAAAAAGGGAAAAAAAAATTACGAGATGACACACTTTCTGATTTCACTGTAGTAAAGAAAAAGTCAACATTGCAAATAAATACAATCCTTAGAGAGGAGAGCTGTGCTCTAGAGCTCAAGGACACTCACCAGAGCTGGGCTGCTATCACTGGGTTGCTTGCTGTAAAGGAAAAACCGAAAGTTATGACATCTTAGAGAACTTTATTGCTTTCACCATGCAATGACAGATAATGGCCATGTGAGACTTCTACCATCACAGAGCTGTTCCAACCCCAACCCAGGCAGAACTGCACGGTGGCTACTTCTCCTTTCCTCAGGGAGAGTAAACCATCCCTCCCTCTGATTCACTCAGTAACCATCCACTCAGCAGGTTCCCAGGGCTGGGCGCTCTGGGAGGCAGGGACAAAGAGACACAGTCTCTGTTCTCAAGAAGTTCCCTGTCTAGAGACAGAGAAAGGCAAGATACAGAGAAGTGGGTAAAAGGAAAAACAGCACACGGTGATCAGGGATGAAATATAAGCATGGGTCTGGACTGAGGGGCCTCGGGGCAACCCTGAGGGTCTGCATGGACAGAGCCCCGGGGATGAGGTACAGCTTAGCCGCTTACACTCCATTTTGTTTTTAAAAGGATATATGTGGCAGGAAAAATCATTAAAAGCTTCACAAAGAAGATGCTAGAACTCTGGCTGGAAAAAAAGTCAGTGAAATAAGGGAGAGAAAAGAGAGAGCAGGAAGAGAATCACAGACCCTGGGGCCCAGAAGATCTCTAAAGCCATCTGGTGGGGTCAAGCCACAGGATGTCCACTCCCCTCTGTGACAGCCACACCAGGGGGTCCCTCCCTTTGTGCTGTATACACCTGTAGGGGCTGGGAGCGCACTGCTATCTTGAGACAGCTCTTTTGATCTTTGGAAAATTGTTCCTTACACTGGGCTATTTCTGGACAACTCTAACCTAGTAGACTACACACACCAGCATAATCCTCCTCACGGAACAGAACAGACAGCGTTCTGGCCCCTCACTCCTGGGCGCTGTGGCCACCCTTCATCAACCCATCGCCCTTCTCTGGACACACTCTCATCCCCTGGCCTCTCTCGAAGGGCAAGACTATTTCCTGGGCTGTGGGCATTTTCCCTCCACTAAAGCAGCTGAGAGTGATTAAGAATTCCAGGTAGTCATGCTGTTGTGCCATTGGTTCATAAAGGAAAGAATGGTGGGGAACACAAAGTTACATATTCCAGAAAGGGAACAAGTAGAGGTACCAAGCCCCATGGAAGCCCACTAAGTCCTGAGCCAAGAAAAATGCATGGAGTGACCACAAGGAAATCATATACAGAAGGGGCCAGGAGGCTGGGAGTGCAGAGGCTCTGCCATAAAAGAGCACACACTGAGTGCTAACTGGGTGTCCTAAGTAGGGGAGCAACCTAGTGTAGAGAAAGAAGAACTACGAGATGGGACTGGAGGCTGGGATCCAACAGAAATGAGCCTGGCTTGCTCATTCACTGACTGAGTTGTACTGTGTTTCAGGCCTCATACAGGTATGAGGCCCCAGCTGTAACTGATAGACAAGGTTGAAGGGGTTTGGAAAGGGGTTTGGAAAGGGGAAGGGGGCAGGCATTCTAGGGTCTGGCTAAATTTAAGGGTGAGGAAAGTCTGGACTGACTGCGGGACTTGAGCCGAGTATCTAAAAGTTCTTCATGTACTTGTACGTGTCAGAATTCCAGTTAGCATGGGCCTGATGTCCACACTTAAAATTGCAAGATGATGGAGATACAGTATCTTCTATAGGCAAGAAAGGTGTTTCCCTGTGATATTCCTGAGGTCCCGGGGCTTGAGCCCAGGTCTAAAAGAAGCAAAGAGGCACATGGAAAGAAATATGGAGAAAGGGAAGAAATAAATGAACACATCCAAGGGAAACACTAATGACAGAGGGATGGCGGAAGTGGCCAGTCCCATTAAAAGAACACCACTGGGATTATTTTTCCAAAAGCTCCAGACTGGAGAACTGCGGGAACTTTCTTCATAAGCTGCTTGACCAAGCTCCTTGAGGGCTTAAATGACTCAAGCATAATGTAAAATTCCAAGACAGAATGAAAAACACACAACCTTTGAACGTTGAATGTCTCCGGGATGGATAACGTTTACTAGGCTTCCTCTCAAAGGTGCTGGTTCTTCGTAACCTGGAGCCATGTGTAGCTTGATATTCTGTTCGCCCACTGGGAAGTAAATATTTTCTTGTGTGTTATCAATATCAGAATCTCAGTACATTACATGTTTTTGAAAGTGCACTTTTATTTCCAAGAGCTCCAATGTACGTTCCAACTTAGCCTGAACTCACTTGGGTAAAGAAACACAAAGTTTAGCCTTCCATTTGGAAATAAAATCTCCTTTGCCAAGTCCAGGCTACAGTCCAGGGGCAGATATTTCCACCAAAGGACAAAACCTGCAATTCAGGTACCAGCCACTTGGCTGCACAAACCAAGCAGGTTTGATACATCTCATTAAGAGAACATTGATTTTCACATAAAATAACCTTTCACGGAACACACTGCATAGACATTTAACCCATCTTTTAAAAGAATGTTATCAATACCCACTTAACTAGGCCTTGGCTTTCTTTGCTATGCCAAGGCAAACATTACTGATTTCACTAAGGCTTTTTGGGTTTCAACCAATGTGACGCCCGGCTGCAGATTCCAGGAGGTTGCTGGTTTCGTCTGATCTACCCCTCAACTGCTTCATTCCAGTTGCTCTTCGTCACCATTTGTCACCCGCTCTGTGTACCTCTAAGGGGCAACCTCTTCTTCTCCAAACTCCCTTCCTTCTTACGCTTCTAGACGGGCAGAAAGGAACACGGTCTGAGACTAAGCCTGGGGCAGTTTCCTCCCAGGAGAGAAAAGCCTGCCTTGGCAACTGCCCTGACTGTCCTTCCCGCCTCACTCCAGCCCGAGTAGACACCAGCATTCTGTGGAGTGTCTCTAGTAACCTCTGCATCCTCCACAGGACCCTGGGATTTGATTGTTTCTCAAAAAGAGCTTGGTCTTCCCCCCACCCCGCCCCCGATCCCTTGGAGCATTTAAAACAAAATAATTCTTTAAACAGAAGTTCATAGCCATTTCCTCGCACAGCAGAAACATTTGAAATGAGCAAATCTTTTGGCATTTAAATAGAGTTCAGGGACGTGCCATGTGTGGGTAGAGGTTATGAAACCATGTTAAGTTTTAGATATTGTAACTGAGATTCTCAAATGTAAATGGGCCTCAAAAACCCTGGGAGCACATTTTAAATGCATACTGCCAGGCCTTATACATACACACACATGCATAGCCACAGATTCTGACTGCAAAGGTCTCAGATGAGGTTGTTGTCCTCATTTTTAACAGACATCAAGAAAGTTTTCATACACTTTCAGAAAAATGGTCTCAGGATGATAAGCAAAAATATATCAGAATAAGCTCTCGATGTTTTCAGGCTCTTTTCAGGTTCAAATATCTACTCATCCTACCCTGGGTTACATGTTGATATCTGCTCTCATTCTTAATCAACCCAAATTTTTGGATATTGGCATGCAAAAGGCAATAAAGTAGCAGTTAGAAATTTAACAGCCAGAGTTCACAGGGTTGAATCTCAGCTCTACCACTTAATGGCTGTGTGTGACTTTAAGCGTAATGCCTCTGGCCCTGGTTTCCTTATCTGTAAAATGGGGATAATCAATCTACCTTATTAAGGGTATGTGAACAGTTCTGGCACAGTGCTGGCCAACAGAACTTTCCAAAATGATCCTGTGTCCTGTGTCTATATTGTCTAATATGGTAGCCACTAGCCACATGTGGCTTCTTGGCCGCTTGAAATATGACTAGCGATACTGTAGAATTACATTGTAAAATTTATTTCATATTCATTAACTTAAATTGCCACATGTGGCTAGTGGCTACTGTATTGAACAGCACAGCTCTGACTAAATGTCAGTTATTAACAATTTTGTTATTAGTTCCATTTTATCAATGAGGATGTGGGGGTCAAAAGAGCTTCAGTGACTCACCTTAAGAAAAGTGGGGACGGGACACACAGCCTAAGTTTCTGGACTCAAATCCACTAGTCTATTCGCATACAAGAAAGAAATCACAGTTGCCCTCCTTCAGAAGACGTGATCCGTGTTGCAGAAATGGCTCCCTACCTGAATCTGAAGCGAGAACCCAGCCTGATAAAGTCAGATCTATTGGACTTGCTGTTTCCTGGCGTCCGCAGTCGGAAGAACGCGTGGTGCTCGACTGCACACTTCCAAAGGTGTTTGCAGGTCCTGGCACTGTCTAACCGGAACACAAACGTGTGCTCTTGCTCACGTCCCTTAAAGAGGAAGCACAAGGGCCTCGAGTGGGCGTTTGCAACCCCAACGCAGGATTTTCACAGCAAGGGGGAAGAAACAGGAGCAAGGCCTACCTGATCATCATCCTCGACCACCACAAGTGTCAATTTGCTCTTTTTAAAATCCATTTTGGTAATTTTAGGCCTAGTCAGAGAGAAAGCATTTTAAAAGCACAATCTGCAGTACAACTATCTACATATCAAATAGCAGTTTCCTTTCTAGTTTTAAAGCTTAGAATGACTAAAAAAAAAAAATCATTCATTCAAGTGTGATTATCCAGAAGTTTCAGCACAACTGCCACAGACCCACAACAGCAGCACAGTGTGTGCTCTGAGGATGAATCTGGGTGTTGCAGACACCCCTCAATAATCATCCATCACATAGAATTCCACCACAAAATAGGAAAAGACATTTTTAATATTAGACAAAACTAAATTACCAAAAGAATAAGCCTATTTTGTTAGCTCCTTCAAAGATTAATATGCCTGTCGGGGTCAGTCCAAGAGAATATTCACAGCCATCTCTTCCCTACAAACAAACGAAGTGACAATCGGTAGAGGGTTCTAACAGGTCGTCACACAGCAGAATGCAAAATGCAAAAACAGTTTCCTCATAACAAGTTACTTTGTTTGCATAATGTTCATACATTTTTCAGTAACAGCAAAACCAAATTACTTAAACGCACACAGTTCTTACCCTGACAACGTGCATGTCTACCCCATACATTTCCAGCCACTTCGCTTTATTCAGATAGGAGAGTTCCGCTTGAGCAGGGCTCTTTCCCCTTAGAAAAACCAATGGAAATACATGTAAACTGCGACTCGTAAGCCCACAGGATTCTGAAGGGCATGGCCTTCCTATGGAACGTTATGCAGCAATTAAAGTAATGAGGGACGCCAAATTATAGTAATACAAAAAGATTCCCAAGAACTTACTGTTAATTGACTAGCGAGACCACAGAACAGGCTGGGCGCAGTGGCTCACGCCTGTAATCCCAGCACTTTGGGAGGCCAAGGTGGGTGGATCACTTGAGGTCAGGAGTTCGAGACCAGCCTGACTAACATGGTGAAACCCCATCTCTGCTAAAAATACAGAATTAGCCAGGCGTGGTGGCACATGCCTGTAATCCCAGCTACTTGGGAGGCTGAGGTAGGAGAATCACTTAAACCTAGGAGGCGGAGGTTGCAGTGAGCCAAGATCCAAGATCGTGCCATTGCACTCCAGCCTGGGCAACAAGAGTGAAACTCCATCTCAACAACAACAACAACAACAACAACAACAACAACAACAAAAGACCATAGAACAGTGCTTACAATATGATCACTTAAGGAAACAACACAACAAGTTGTATATGTAAATGCAAAAGGAAAAGACTACAGACTGCCAATGAGAGCTTCCTGCAGGGAGGACAGTGGATGTGTAAGCGTGTGGGTGGGGTGTTGTGCCATACCCGCAGACATTTATGTTGCTTCAGTGTTACACAATGAGAATGGACTAATGCCATCTTCCATTAAAATAGTCACAGGAGCTTTTCAGAATGACTGAGGGATAAGAGAAAGTCATGCTAAGCTCCAGGGCCCAAGGGTGACCTGGAGGAGGCAGTGTTTGGGGAAGATGGGATGGGAGGGAGGAAACCCGTGAGTGAGGGGTGGTGTTGGTAGTCCAGGCATGAAAGTGGTGCCTGCAGGGGGAATGGAGGGAAAAAACAAAGGGGATAAATGACACCGCTGGATTTAGGTATGATGATCACATTTCCTGAAATGTAACACTGTACAACACACGGTCTCAAATGCGTATGTTCCTATACAACAGGGTGTATTTCTAAATTTAGTGCTTGTTTCATAAGGTTCAGGCCCTGAGGTCCCAGAGATGCAGGTATGTGAGAGTGTCTGGGATGCCCTGGGGTGTCGCTAAGACAGTGGTAGCTCCCCTGGCTGCAATAAACAAATCAGAACCAGGCTCTGTTTGCAGAGAGACAAAAGCAGTGTGGTTTGGTTCTTGCTGCACATCTCTTAAGAGACAGACAGTCAGGCGTGGTGGCTCCTGCCTGTAATCCCAACACTTTGGGAGGCTGAGGTGGGACAATCACTTGAGCTCAGGAGTTTGAGACCAGCCTAGGCAACATGGTGAAACCTCATCTCTGCAAAAAATAGAAAAATGAGCCAGGCATGGTGGCATATGCCTATAATCCCAGCTGCTCGGGAGGCTGAGGCAGGAGGATTGCTTGAGCACGGGGAGGTTGAGGATTCAGTGAGCCAAGATAGTGCCACTGCACTCTGGCCTGGGCAAGAGAGCGAGACTCTCTCAAAAATAAAAAGGACAAGATGTGGGCCTTTGGAAAAACAGGACTGACACAAGGAGAGAAGAGTTGGAGCTGCAGTTTTATGGCCATCAACAGAGCAATTCTACTGGTAGATAAAGGAGTGTGATCAACACTTATTTATGACAAAATAGATATATCAGAATGCTAGATGGTTGCATCAAGGTACCTGCACTCTTTCCATCTCTGGAAGATATCAAATTCCATTGCTTCTGTCTGATTTGGAATGAACCGAAACTCAGACACAAGCTCTGGTGTGTGTTCTGGAAGCTCGCACTCCCCAAGCTCCGCTGTAAGTTTCATAAAAGAGAGGAAAATAGGAGACATTGAATGATTTCAGTTATTGCTGCAACCAGGTCCAAAAGCATTTTGCATGATTATAAAGCACAGGCCTCCCCTAATGTATAACTCTCTCCTTTCGGGAAGACTTAACTCTCACTTGAGTAGTCATATGTACACTCAAAATCCTAGAAGCATTCTAATGTCCTCCCTGTCGGGTGATACAGCATCATCCTAGTTATTACTGTCTTTCTCTCCACTGTTGTTCCCACCCAGGGAAGCCCCAGTTACATTTTTCCCACGAAGTGGTAGAACCCTGAATTTGCAATAAAAGGCAATTGCAGGGAATGAGGATGTGCCCAGAAACATCCA
This sequence comes from Symphalangus syndactylus, assembly GCF_028878055.3. NCBI lineage: Eukaryota > Metazoa > Chordata > Mammalia > Primates > Hylobatidae > Symphalangus > Symphalangus syndactylus. The sequence continues at coordinate 35,732,778 of NC_072425.2, read as the reverse complement.
TTTAACAAGCCTCTCCTTAAGAGTAGGTCAGAGCAGCACTTCAGGGTCTGCAGTGCTGGAGAGGATGGATTAAGAATTTGCTTGTAATCCCAGCACTTTGGGAGGCCGAGGCGGGCGGATCACGAGGTCAGGAGATCGAGACCACGGTGAAACCCCGTCTCTACTAAAAATACAAAAAATTAGCCGGGCGTGGTGGCGGGCGCCTGTAGTCCCAGCTACTCGGAGAGGCTGAGGCAGGAGAATGGCGTGAACCCGGGAGGCGGAGCTTGCAGTGAGCCGAGATTGCGCCACTGCACTCCAGCCTGGGCGACAGAGCGAGACTCTGTCTCAAAAAAAAAAAAAAAAAAAAAAAAAAAAAAAAAAAAAAAAAAGAATTCGGCACATGCAGCATCCAGGGGGAAAGCAGGAAGGGGAGGGAGAGGGAGAGCGGGAGGGAGGCAGGGAGGAGGGGTGTGAGGGCTGCGGGAGCAACTGCGGAAAGTCAGGCAGAACCTGGGAGGGAGACAGCTGTGCAGAAAGGAGGGCGGAGCAGCCACACGAGTGATCCGAGCAAGAAGCCCAATTTGTGCTGCAATTTGTGCTGCCCTTGCCAAGTCCCCCATAGGTCGGAGGGCCTGAGGATACAGGTGGCCCCCCCCTCCAGGGATGATGAGAAAATCCACTCTCCCCCACCCCCTGCAGCTCAAGAAGCAGACCCCAGAATGAAAAGGAATCCTCTAGAGTTCCCTCTAACACTAGGCTACACCAAGTGTGGACCACACACCAACAGTACTGCCATCCCCTGGGAGCTTGCCCAAAACGCAGAACCTGAAGCCCCACCCCAGACCTATTCAAGCAAAACCTGCCTTTTAACAAGATGCCCAGGTCACAGGCCTGCACATTTGTTGGAAAAATCACTGATCTATAATAGTGGCTTTCGAATTTGGGTGTGCATCAGAATCACCTGGCGAGCTGGTTAAAAGGCACATCACTGGGCCCCGCCCCCAGAGTTTTTGAATCCCTAGGTCTGGAACCCGGCCTGAGAACTGGCTTTTCTAACAAGTCTCCATGTGATGCTAATGTGGCTACCCTGGAAAACACTTTAAGAACCTCTGCTGCACACATCAGATCTCATCAACTAACACTGCACTCAATTTGCAATCTCTGCAGCCAGGCCTCAGCTCTAGGAGGCCGTGGAGGGTGGTGGAAACAGCTCAACACAAAAGGGCTTGGATCCCAACCCTATCATAATCTATCTATGTGACTGCAGGCAAGTCACTTAACATCTCTGGGTCTCCGGTGCCTGATTTGTAAAATGGGAATTGTTACAAGAATGAAACAGGAGCACAGGCGTGCAACAGATGAGAGGCCTATTAGTTCTCCCTTCTTTTCCTTTTACCTGGTTTAATTTTTAAATCTACCACAAATTTAGTTCCCAAAAGAGCACAGCCACCCTGCAGGGCCACTGTATCACAACTCAGGAGGCACCAAGGACAACCACAGCAAGATATGTCTTCAAGGCTCAAGCACAGGAGGAAACACAACCCTTCATTTTATTCAAACCTACAGAGATGCTCTAGTGATCCTTAGAGTCCCAGACAAGCTAGCTCAGCTGTGGTTAAAGTGGAAAGCAGGCTGTAGCATTTACTTATGGAATGGGGTTGGGGAGAGGGGGCACGGAGGGACAATGTAACAAGAGCCTCCCTCTGTGTCTAAGTCTTCAGTCTTTTACTTTTCTTTTCTTTTGAGAAAGGGTCTTAGTTGCCCAGGCTGGAGTGTAGTGGCGTGATCACGGCTTTCTGCAACCTCGAACCTCAACCTCCCCTGGCTCAGGTGATCCTCCCAGCTCAGTCTGTAGCTGGGATTATAGAGGTGCGCCACCATACCTGGATAATTTTTGTATTTTTTGTAGAGACGGGGTTTTGCCATGTTGCCCAAGCTGCTCTCAAGCTCCTGGGTCCAAGCCATCTGCCCACCTCAGCCTCCCAAAGTGCTGAGATTACAGGCATGAGCCACCATGCCCAGCCAAGTCTTTTTATTTCTATCTGACATAACAATCGTATCTTTTTTTTTTTTTTTTTTTTTTTGAGACGGAGTCTCGCTCTGTCACCCAGGCTGGAGTGCAGTGGTGCGATCTCGGCTCACTGCAACCTCCGCCTCCTGGGTTCAAGCAATTCTCCTGCTTCAGCCTCCCGAGTAGTTGGGATTACAGGGGTCCACCACCATGCCTGGCTAATTTTTGTATTTTTGATAGAGATGGAATTTTGCCATGTTGGCCAGGCTGGTCTTGAACTCCGGACCTCAGGTAATCCACCCGCCTTGGCCTCTCAAAGTGCTGGGACAACAGGCATAAGCCACTGCACCCAGCCAACACAACTGTATCTTAAAATCACACTGACATTATGATTTCAGCTCAAATGGATAATTTCTCCAAGAAAGGTCACAGAGAATTGACCTTATTTGTGTCTGTCTCGGCTCTGGGGCAAGGTTTTGGTTCTACACGACTCTGTTAAGTGTGGTGAGGGCTTCATTACAATGGGGTGGGATGGTAGTATGTGCACCTCATCCTCTCATCTTTCAGGACAACGTACGAGCTTACAATATTGTGCCAATGGCTTTAGGAGGAAACCTTGCCAGAGGATTAACGGCCTTGCGTCTGACATACACGCTTTTGTCTCATTAATGACACCATGACATCTACTGCTGGGCTATCAAGGCTGATGGTATGACCTCTGGCAGCTCAGGAACTCTAGGGTAGAGGAAAGCCACCTGCTAAGTGGGTGAGTGGCTGGAGTGCAGAGGCTACTGTCATGTTCTCCAAGCCATGCCTGTCATTAGAGCACTTGCCATAAAGACTGTCATATCAGAGAAATACATAGGAAGCACTGAGCAATGTATTTGGCACGGATGGCTATAGACAACATTACCATCAACTCTACCACCAGTTTAAAGGCTCTACCTTTAAAGTTCTTGGCGGGGGTGGGGTGAGGGGGTCTCTCCAATTTCAATAATTCAACTTACTCTGCACTTACCAAGCATCTACTATATGCCAAGTCCCCATTAGATAATAAGAATTAAGAGTCTGGGTGTGGTGGCTCATGCCTGTAATCCCAGTGCTTTGGGAGGCTGAGGTGGGAGGATCGCTTGAGGCCAGGAGTTCAAGACAACAGGAATTAAAAGGTGACTGAAGAATAGAATTTTCAGGTAATGGGAGCATCCTACGGTCATTAAAAACTATGAGTGTAAACATGACAAAATACACATACTAAAAATACCAAGTAAAAAAAACATACAAAAATTTGCGGATGACTGATCAAAATCACATTTTCAAAAGTCCACTCAAAACTCATAGATAGAAATTCTGGTTGCCTGTGGGTGGTAGGACAGTGGGTTCCTTCCTTCCTTCTGCTTGTCTGATTGGTGGGTTGTTGTCCTGATATTCTGTAGTAAGTGTGTACTAATTTTATAATTTGAAAAAACCTCTCAGTTCCACTTTTAAAAACTGGCCAAATACAAAAGCGAGAAGTCAATTCTCATTATGGTATTCCTAAATAATTACTAATTATGAATGAATATATCATAATCCATAATCCAGTAGAAGCTGATGAACATGCTGGCAAACAAGTGCACAACATATGTCTATCTGATGTACTAATGAAATCTTGGATGTGCAGTTACACATTAGTATTCTCTTAATTAGTGCTAGAGACTTTAGCAAGTGTTTCTTCTGCATCCGAAACTACAAACCACCAGGGCATCACACAGATAAACGGCCAACACTGACAATCATGCAGGCAGACCTCTTACCATCCAGTTCCCACTCACATGCACAAATACCCTTTGCACCCCGCCAGGCCTGACATTAATGCTTCCAGCCTGACCTCTCTGAGTGAGCCAGATTCAGGTACTCAAGAACCTGCTGGAGCTTCTAGAACCTCTTAGCCAAGGGGCCCAACACAGACCATTTCCTCCACTGGAGCCCACCTCTTCTAACTTCTATCCATCCCCGGAAACATCTGAGAATCATCTCAAAACTCCTCCCTCAACACCTAAGTCTAGTCACCAAGTCCTTCTCCTTGTACTGCCAATGCTATTATTTCCTGGTGTGTGTGTGTGTGTGTGTGTGTGTGTGTGTGCAAACCCCTGCCCTAGTTAGTTTCCTTTCCCTTCTATTACAGCAGCACCTTCTCACTGGACTCCCAGTCCCAGTCTTGGTCCTGCTCTGATCCCTTCTCCCCATACAGCCAACGTGGCCTTTCTAAAGTGCATATCCGGCCAGGCCTGCTCCCTCTTAAGAGCTTTCAAAGGGTCACTGCTGACTGCATGAAATTCTTTCTCTTTAAATGGGACCCGAGGTCATCCACCTGTCCAAATTCTTGAACTTCACTCTGCAGCGTCACTCAACTGCTGCTAACCTCTCTGCACTTTTGTGCCTTGGTTCCTTGACTCATGGTCTTCTCATCCCCAAAATGGGCCTTCCTTGTCCAAACCTCCTGCACGTCTCTGTTCCTGAAGGAACTGCACTGCAGTCCTTGCTACTCCTTGCCTTCCTCACTGGACTGCAAGCCACTTGGGGACAGAGACCGTGTCATACTCATTTATATCCCCAAAGCTAAGCACTGGGCCTGGTATACTGTGGACACTCATTTGTTGAAATAAAAAGCAATAACATTAAAATGCTAATTACTACTAAAGATTAATGTACCTTGTAGACAGAGAGCAGCTAACTCCACAGCTGTTTCATAAGGGCATTTCAATCTTGAAAAAAATAAAATGAAATTAATTCGAAATAGGAACTTAAGTACAACCATACAAAATGTCATTAAAATCATTTTTCAAAAGGTAGTGATATTTAGATAATGACTTGTATTCTTAGTTATATTTTTGCTGTCTACACTAAAGAATGCAACAAGCTGACTTGCACTACAAATTTCCCAAAGTCAATTCTCTTCATAGGGCAAAATAACCCAATGTTGGTATAGTTTCTATCAATCGTGTACAATTTTACTGAATTTGGCAAGAATGGAAAAGTTTAGAAGACAGAATGAAAAGTATTCCCTTTGCCTTATTATTTTTAACATATTTTAAATTTATTTTATCTTGATATAGTACATGCATCTTTTTTAAAGCTGCCTTCAAATCTTTCTTGAAACAAGGTCATAGCGTTAAAAATAAACACACAGACACCATATCGAACACTGCCAGCATGGCTGGATACACTCAGCATTCTAAGTCTATCTAAGGCACAGCCATAGAAGAGTACTACTGCAAATTCAGTGATCTCATTCATACGTAATATTTCAAATTTGGTTAGAAAAATAATAATGACATACATTGGTATAGCACTTCATAGTTTTCAAAGTCTTTTCATTTATATTATCCAATTTGGTCAATGCATCAAGTTTGTAAACCTTTAGGATGGGTGTTGCCAGTGAGCCCCCCCGACCCATCTCCCATTTTATAGATGAGGAACTCAGTGTTAAGGGCTCTTGCCCCAGGTCATCCAGCTGGAAGGGAGTAATGTTGGGACTCGAACACCATTCTGCTTTGAAATACAAAGCAGGCTAAACTGCATGTAAACTACAAAGTACTGTACAAATGCAAGGTGTTGCCATTAATATTTTTCCAAACCGAGGACAATTTCTAGAGTTACACAGCCTTTAGTATGAGGAGCACGTATGGAGAGAGAGAGGTAGAGAGAGAGAGAGAGAGACAGAGAGAGAGAGGATTAAAAAAAAGTACACACACTCATAATACACACACCAACCAAAGGTCTGTATTGCATGGCTGAATAAGGCAAATGTATACACTGTACAATCTACTTGTTCTATTGGTCTATGGAGTACATTTCACTGAGGTTTTTATAGCACATATTCTATAGAGAGTTTGCAAATTCGGAAATTACATTTTTAATTTCCTTCAGATTATATTCAAAATCAGAACATATTCTTGTCAATAGCAGGGGTTACTTTTTAGACTCAATATAGCCTTAGTTTTTCATGTAATAGAAAATATTCAGTACAGATGCTGAAAAATGACAGTTGTAAGAGCTACGCCTGTTGAAACCTCCTATCTTTATGGTAAATTAAGACTGCATGCGAAATCAACCACTTCAGTGCCAATGCTTCTTGTGCTCAATGATCACTGTGTGTTGCCAGAGGCCTAGTATTTCAAAGCCATTTTTAAGACGAGAAAAGGAAGTGAGATGAGATGTCTAAAACTTTCTACTGGAATCAGAATATAACCTCTTTCCATTACATATATGCAGATGGTGATGAATGACACTTTTTGACTGTCCAAATACTTGTAAGTGTATACATACTAATAACGTATCTTGCTTGCAAATACGACAAAAGCCATTATGAATGGGACAGTGATGTGATCAGGGAGAGAGTTATTCCCAAATACACATCACTTAAGATATTAAATGGTCTTGGAAATGCTTCAAGCCATATAGTAATCATTTAAAATAGGATGATAATGACAGTGATACAAGTATTAGACTCACTTTACAATGCCTGGTGCACTTTTTTTGAATTTTGAAAAGGGAACAAGGGTAAAAGAGTTAAAACAGTGAATTATTTTGAAATATACTATGATCTATCCTGGGTTAAGAGTTAGAACAAAAACATACTTACTTTCCAGAAAGAATGTCATGCCTGAGTTGTAAAACAAACAGGTACCTGACAAACATATACAAAAGTCAACAGAGGGTAACTCTTTCCCAGCCACTCCCAATCCCCAGCTTCCCACTGCAAACCCCACCCCACACACAGCATGGAGTTTTGCATTGTAAAAAAGGAGTCCAAATCAAATGAGAACTTTGATGGAAGCATCTCCTCTTGGGTCTCCAGGAAGGCATCGCAGAACCACGCTAGGAAGGTGAGTGCATGTGGGGAACTCGCAAGATACTTGTAGGATGGAACATAATACACGTCACGGTCCAACGACAGCCTCCACAACCCCCTCGGTGCTGGAGAAGAGAGCCGAACGTGGCACGTGGGCACGCAACATGTCCAATAACCCAGGCAGGGTGGGGCCGCGGGGTCTGGCTCTCAGCCAGCTCCACCAGCCGATTCCAGATCTGCTGCGGTGGATTGTAACAAAAAGTTTGCAGCTGATTCTAGTCAAAAAACTGCTGGGGCTTCTTTTCCCCTGATGCAGTGTAACTGCAGACTCTTTTAAAACACAAAACAGGCGCACGTGCGCGTGCGCACACACACACACACACACACACACACACACACGAAACAAGAAAAATCCTGGCACTGGACTGCAAATGGTTAGAGGGGTAACAAAAAGTGAGAAAGAAGCCAGCAAATAACACGCGTAGGGTTTACTCAGGTAAAAAATAAATGTCTTGGCTTAAATAAGAGGGGTATCTTTTGTTTGTTTTTTACCAGGAGGTTTATCAGAACCACTCACAATGCTTTGTAAAAACCAAAACTGCCTGTGCTCTGCTCCCTACCTATGGAAACAGAATCCTACACACGAGAGTGGCCCCCAGGAATCTGAGCTGTTCAAAGCTTCCCAGGTGTTTCTGATGCACACAACCCAGGTTAAAAACCAACGGCTTTGATGACAGCTAGAAGCAGCATTCATAGAGGACTCTGAGGAGCAACACTAGAATGACTGCTTGCCAGAAATCAAGGAGATCGGGCGTGCTGAAAGTTCTAGTACATTCCAGAATGTTCCTGCTTCCTGACAGGTGTTTGGCCACCACTGAACTTCACTTCTGAATGTCAGGATACCATCTTGTATACTCATCTCACAAAAGACACAGTATAAACATGGCCAGAACTCTTGAATCCTATAAGAAAAGCTAACCATAGCAGCCCAGCAGGAGCCTGGGTAACAGTGCAAAACCCTGCCTCTATTTTAAAAAATACAAAAAATTAGCCAGGCGTGGTGGCACACAACTGTGGTCCCAGCTACTAGGGAGGCTGAGGTGGGAGGATCACTTGAGCCTGGGAGGTTGAGGCTGCAGTAAGCTGTGATCACGCCACTGCACTCCAGCCTGGGTGACAGAGCGAGACCTTGTCTCCAAAAAAAAAAAAAAAAAAAGCCCAGGGGAAATGGTGATAACCAGTCAGTCTTTAAGGCATTACTTAGGGGTCATCTCCCTAGGAACCACCCAGCAGCCTACATAGCCTATATGTCACCACTGCAGTCCATCACACAAACAACGACAAGGAGGCTCTGGGGATATCAAAAGCAGGAAAAGGCTTTGTAGAGAATTTCACTGATGGAAGAGTCTAGAGGGAAACTCTACATTTAAAATGTTAACTCAAATTTTCTTTTTCTTCTCTGTTTCTAAAGTCCAAGACATAGACATGGGCAAACAAAACAAAAAAGAAATTCAGGCCAGGCGCGGTGGCTCACACCTGTAATCCCAGCACTTTGGGAGGCCAAGGTGGGTGGATCACTTGAGGTCAGGAGTCTGAGACCAGCCTGGCTAACACAGTGAAACCCTGTCTCCAGTCAAATATAAACAATTAGCAGAGTGTGATGGTGCGCGCCTGTAATCCCATCTACTCGGGTGGCTGAGGCAGGAGAATCGCTTGAACCTGGGAGGTGGAGGCTGCAGTGAGCCAAGATCATGCCACTGCACTCCAACCTAGGCAACACAGCAAGATTTTGTCTCAAAAAAAAAAAAAATGCAATTCAGGGGAGTTAAAAGATAACATGAAGGGATTTTAACAACTTTGCTATAATTACTCTGTTTTTCTTAAAGAGGGTTCCTTGTATTATAACAATCAAGAGAATATTTTGCAATCCCTTAAAACATAAGATGGCGATTTAGGACTGAGAAATGCTTTTCCAATATCTGCCTTCCCTTTTTGTAGTTGAGATAAAAATAAAACACCACAGAGCAACCAATCAATTTACCCAGGGTCCAAGAAAATAGAAGTGTGACAAGAAAATGTATCTTCTAATTTCTATTCACTCAGAAAAATGTCAAATTAAGCAAAGTTTTGGATTTTTAACGGAATACAGAAGCACCAGAAAAGTACTAATAACTCTTGCTGAGAAATAGAAAGATGGCAGACAGAAGAAGAGGCAAACCCACAATTGAGAAGAGCCAGCAGTGACATGTAAGGCAAGCCCTGCTGGGCGGGAGATTGTTCCGCGTCGTGGCCTACCTTGTAAACTCCTCACGAAGGTTGTTTGGTTCTGAAGAATAGTATTTAACTCGAAAGTGTAAAGCATAAGCAGGTCCAACTAAACATTTGGAGATGGAAGGTTGAAGATGATTTTCCCCCAGTTTTGAAGATCACAGGATGGACAAAAGGAAAAGCACGTTAAATCTACAACATTTAGCACGACATCAGGACAGCATAACTGGGCACGCGACACTAGCCAATTCTTTTCAGTCCTCGTCAGGGAAACTGAGATGGATGGACTTTTGTGTTGACTAAGATAGTTTAGCTAGTAACCTCATTCCAGGAGAAAAACCCTAGTGATCTAGACAGATTACTAAAAGCTGACATTTTACTTTCACCCCGATGCCACAATACTCCAAATTGACAGCTAGTTTTTACAAAGTACAAAGGCTAAAGCAAAGTGATGCAAAGTGTTCTGTTATCTAAAAATACTTTAAAGTACTTTTAGGAGAATATGAACTTTTAAAAATTACCCAGGCATAAACAACATTAAAAAATATGGTTTCCACATCTGTACATCAAGAAAGCTGTAGCAGACTATCAAAGATCCCTCCTACTCTCTCATCCTCTATGTTGTAACTCATTAGAAAGTAGATATAATAGGTATAAAGCTGAGTTTCTGAAAAGCAGATTAATCAGAGGCATCTGATTTCAAATGAGAGCACAGTCGGTTTTTCAATATCCACTAAACATTTTTATTCAAATTTTAAACTCTCATCTTTGGCTAGCCTTAAGAAATTAAAAATCATCCACTTAATACCGAATTAATTTTTAAAATGCTTCCAAGTTCTAATGAAAACATAACACCTCCAAACACTGGCAAAGGACTTTACTCTTAGAAAAAAGAAATAAATGAGTGGGCTAAATTCTGCTTACTTACTTTTCATCTGCTTTTTTATGGGTTTGGCATGATCCAACCAGTGCTGAAAGAAAGAATAAAAAGTTTCTTTAGGAATAGTTCATCAGCAAGGTTATTCAGCCCTCACAGTTACTCTCCTCTAAAAGCCTTAGTAATTCTACCCACAAAAACCAGGGTTTGGATCACATCATGGGTTCTTAGGCTGGGAATCTGCAAACTGCTAGGGATGGTATAAAAAATTCAATGTTTATGCATATATGTGCATTCTTCTGGGGAGGGGACTCCCTGGTTTCTGGAAGTTTTACAAAGTGGTGCCTGAAAGAACATAAAACCCCTTAACTAATTGATCAGCATAACCACCAAATGCCTTTTCTTTCTGAGTTTCTCAAGTTACAGCCAATCTTCTTCAAGCATTCCAGGTCTCCATTAATCTAGCAAAAAGTACAAGCTATGATACCAATAATCTCTCATCATGCACTGGTCTTGAGGTTGTTGTCCTAAACTCTTTAAAGTACAGAACTAAAATTCACAACCCCTTTATTCTTTTGCCAGGAAAATGAGCCACACTGCAAATGCAAAGGCAGGCAGGGATTTGCCTAAGATCATTTTGCTCTGGTCAATGAGGGCATTTTAACTTCCTCTAGCTTTGACAAAAAGAACTGCTTCAGTCTTATCTAAGGAGATTACAAAACCATCTGCCTCATATAAAAGTTTCTCTATGAAGTCGGAGTCGTTGATACTGCTGTCCTAAAGAGTCTCAGCCACTTAGCTTCCATGGAGAACTGCATTTAGGAACATTCTACTGAGCCCCTCTGTGCAGACATCAGCTCCTGGAGGCCAGGGACTGTGCACTTAATTGTGACTGTTTCCTGTGCCAGGCACAAGGTATGGCACCCAGCAGGCCCCTGTTAAGATTCTTGATAAATAAATAAATATTAAATATAATTTTTTTTTAAAGTGAGGCAAGTAGGGACTGTTCCCATCACTTTATGTGGACCTAATGCATGCTGGAACTTCTCTGTTAGAAAGACAGCTGGGGTGATACAAGCAGAGTGGGCTTCTCATGCGTTACTCAGAGTCAGAGGCCATTCTGCTGCCTGCCAATGAGCTTTCAGACACATTTGTGCTCTGCACAGTCTAATAATGAGGAGGGGCAGGACCCAACCAGGACAGTGTACTCCACACCTAACCAAAGAGGCCATTATGATTGTGTGGGAGGAAGGGGATAAGGAAACACAAAAGCGAATAACAGATGACTGATAATACAATAAGCTGGGGGCAGTGCAATGGGAGAACATGGGTTATGGGGCTTTTGTCATCTCCACTCCAGGCTAGGCAGCCATGTAATGTCACCACAGCAGGATGCGTATCTCAGACGCACATGTGCAGGATGTTTTATCTCATTGTTAATAGCTTTGAATTGGAAATGACCTAAATGTCCATCAACAAAGACGGATTAGAAAGTGGCTCATCCACATAATGAAATACTATTTAAAACTGATGTAGGCCTGTATTTATTGGTGTGGCATGAGATCCACAGCACAATGTTACATGAGAAAAAAAATCAGGTGGAATCTCATTTATATAAAATTATTATTTTCTATCTAGAGACGTCCAGAAGGAATTGTAGAGCTTATTTTGGGATGGTGGGGCTGTGAATGCCATTTACTTTCTTTTTACCTTGCTGCATAATTGTTTATTTTAATGAGAATATTATTTTTAGGGGGTGGGCTGGGTTGTCACGTCCATATTCATTTGTTGTTTTATGAGTTCACCTCATTAGAATCAGATGCTGCTAGTGCCCTCAAACAAGCTGAAAACCCCCAACTTTGGCCCCTGGAGGGCGCTGATACAGACTTGATTTAAGCTCAATATTTACTTTCCTACCAAGTAACATGCTAATGGCTATGACTAAACCTGTTCTTTTCACTTTCAAAAGAATTCACTATTCATCCCCTAGTCTAATTAGCCCATGAGAGGCTTGTCACTTAAAGGAGCTTGTTCCATTTCTTTCCTTTCTTAAGTCTCCTCACCACCATTTTGAGTAGAACAAGTTTAGGCCTCCCTTTCCTCTCCCTCTACTGTCAAAGTGTCATCTTTAGCCAAGTCCAACTTGTGCAGTCTCCTTGGCTGTGCTTTTCAATCCTGGCTGTGTATTAGTATTACCATCACTTGAGGAACTTTGAAAAAGTCAAAATTTAGGTCCCATCCAAGACTCATTAAACAGAGTCTCAGAGCATCAGTTTTCATAAATGCTTCCAGTGTGCCCGTTAAATATTTAGTATTGAGGTTTTCCACATCCTCTCCTACCCAGGAAGAGGTTCTGATGACCTTGGAGATCTTGAAACATCCCCAACCCCTTCTCGAAATTGCTGTTTGGGCTTTGCAAAATCTCAAGCAATTTCAGGTTTTACAGGCTAGTCCAAGAGGTGAAATGGCCAAACATCTGTGGCTGGTGTGCATTCACAGGCAGACCGCAGCCAGATGCTGGTACCGGGCGGCTGACTGCTTTGCCCTCTGGCCACACTGCAAAAGGCATCCCCTCAGCCATTGCGGGCTGGGCTCCATCCTTCCTGCTCAGCCACAGAGCCCTGCCCAAAGCAGGGCCTGCCAGGATAGATGCCTATGAAAAGTCTGGGGCTGGTGAAGCCGAGAATGGAATCAGAAACGGCTTCTTCATTTTAAAAGCTCCTTGACCCCTTGGTGTTCGGATCAGGTTTTGCTTGCCTGTATCAGAGGCAGTAAGAAACCCAGTCACAATCCTAAAATGAGAGACGACAAAACATTATCTTGTATCCAACCAGTTCAAAATGATCTGACTTTCTTCTTAGTTGTAGGGGCCTTCCAGACTCTGATCACTCGTATTTTATCCCACAAGACCACCTTGTGACTTGAACACTGGGGCAATGAAAGCCCAACGTGGCATTTAGTAAACTGTATCCTACGCTCGGCTTTGAGGACTGTATTCAGCAGCAGCGGGACCTGTCTCAGATGTTCACCTATGTCCTGGCTAAATACAGCCATACCGCCTGTGGGTAAACGCCAAGACAAATGGCTCCAGTCCTCTTAGCAGACCATTAAACCAGTCACTGGAAACAGACAGGTGCATTTCTGAGTTCAAATGGCAGGACATTTTACTCAAACACTCTAACGGGTGTTAGAAAGGTGGTTTCTAATCTGAATTTCTCATCCAAGTCCATCTGGCAAAATCCTTTCCATAAATCAAGATGTGTGAGATGATCTTGGCAAAGCCCATCTGTTCCAATAGTACATCAATTCTGGAAATATGATACCCATAAGGCTGGTTGTAGAATTTAATCATCTAAAATCTACATGGGAACACTGGAACTACAAGGCCTCAGAGCAGCTCAGGAGTTGAAGAGCATCTAACAACTCTCTGCCGGAACATCTCCTGAGCCTTCACCATTAAGTCTGAGTGATGACACTCATAACAGGATTTCTAGTACCTGCAAATTTTCTTGGCTTATAAAGACTATCTAAGTCAGGCATGGTGGCTCACACCTGTAATCTCAACAATTTGAGAGGCTGAGGCAGAAGGATCGTTTGAGCCCAGGAGTTCAAGATCAGCCTGGGCAACACTTGCTGCAAGACCCCATCTCTACAAACTTTTCTTTTTAAAAAATAGCTAGGCATGGCGGCATACACCTGTAGTCCCAGCTACTGAGGAGGCTGAGGTGGGAGAATCGCTTGAGCCCAGGAGATCAAAGCTGCAATGAGCTACGATCACACTACTGCACTCCAGCCTGGGTGACAACGAGACCCTGTGTATATTAAAAATAGGCCAGGCATGGTGGCTCACGTCTGTAATCCCAGTACTTTGGGAGGCCAAGGCAGGTGGATCACTTGAGGTCAGGAGTTCAAGGCCAGCCTGGACAACATGGTAAAATCCCATCTCTGTTAAAAATACAAAAACTAGCCAGGTGTGGTGGTGCATACCTGTAGTCCTAGCTACTTGGGTGGCTGAGTCAGGAGAGTCCCTTGAACCAGGGAGGCAGAGGTTGCAGTGAGCCAAGATCACACCACTGTACTCCAGCCTGAGTGACACAGTAAGACCCTATCTCAAATATATATATAGTTTGTGTTTAAACTAGAGCCGGAAGGAATCTGAAGAGATAATCAAATTGTACCCAAAGGATGAAAAGAGAAGGAAGGGGATGAACGCCTTTGGAGTCTACTGTATCACATCCATCCTCTGACTAAGGCTGGGGTGTGGGAGGTGCAGCCCTGATAAGAGGCAGAGCTGGAATTCAAACTCACACCCCTGTCAGCGTCAGCATCCAGTACTCTAGGCTTCCACACCACGGACTAGCCTAAAGTGCCTTCTCTGCCTATGGGGGATCTTTCCTGCTCCCCATGATGACCAAGCCCTATACCAGCTACCTGCTGGTGTGAGATGATTTCCTTGGATTCATCTAAATCAGTGGTGGAGACCCCTTTAGCAGCTTCCGACTCAGCACCAGTATTTGCAAGTGGGCAGGAAAACACTCGCCCTGCCTCCCAGCATTCAGAGACAGGATGAGGAGAGGCCTGTGGCATTTCTTTTTTTTTTTCTTTTCGAGACAGAGTCTCGCTCTGTCACCCAGGCTGGAGTGCAGTGGCGTGATCGGGGCTCACTGCAACCTCTGCCTCCTGGGTTCAAGTGATTCTCCTGCCTCAGCCTCCCAAGTAGCTGGGGTTACAGGCATGTGCCACCACGCCTGGCTAATTTTTATATTTTTAGTAGAAACAGGGTTTTGCCATGTTGGCTAGTCTGGTCTTGAACTCTGACCTCAGGTGATCCACCTGCCTTGGCCTCCCAAAGTGCTGGGATTACAGACGTGAGCCACCATACCAGGCCCTGTGGCATTTCTTGAGTGCAGTTTACATTTCTTTGGACCACCATGCAAGGAGGCAGAAGATCAGGGTTCAAGTTGCAGCTCTGCCACCCACCTGATGTGTAGCCACAAGCAAGCCCCCCGACGCTCCCAGCCCACCTCACAGCCCAGACACCTGAGCCTCAGCTTCAGCCCCTGTAAACAGAACTATCCCCTAAGCACTGTCTATGGAAACTTCACTGAACCAAATGGGTGGAAGGAAGGGGTTTTGTCTGTTTCCAGCAGTTGTCACATAGATCCCACTATTAGCATTTATATTCTCCTATGTCCCCTCCAGGTATACCTAGTAGTCACTCTTTTCTTCTTATAATTATATCTGAGATGGCAAGAGCACCCAATAGTGTCCACACAAGTGGCAAATGTGATGACATTCAGAACAATCATTAAAGCAAAGCCAAAGGAGCTGCAAGAGTCCCTTTAGTGGCCACTGAACCCTCCCAGCAGGCACCATATCTACGTACCAACCTCACTATGCAGCCCTGTGCCTCTCATTGCCAGATTCTATGCTGCAAAGGCCAGAGGACACACATCTGACAAGTCTTGAGACAAAGGTCAAAATAATCTATTTTGGATTCCTTACTGCAAAATATACCATCAGAAAAAGCTCCCTTTTCATGTTGAAAAGCGGCTTAGGGAAGGACTTATGGTGGCCACATCTACCCTCCAGGACACCTGCTCCCGAGAGGAAGGGAGGCTCCTGCTTGGTGGGGCTGTTATTACCACTGCCCAAAATCCCTGCCCCTCCTCTGCCTGGCAAACTCCTCTTATTCTCTGTGGCCCACATCAGTGTTCACCCTTCCTCTTGGATATCTTGTTCATTTTATCAATAATAAGTAGACAGTCTCTCCTCCAGACTCACAGAGGGACCTTTACAAACTGGTCCTTTAGAGGACTGAATACACTGTAGTTCAGGGGATTACTTGTCTATGTCTCCCAACAGAATGTGGCAAGCAGGAACAATATCCAGCTCATTTGTGCAACCACAGAGCTCAGCACTGAGTGAGCTCCAAGTGCAAGTTAGCTGAATGGGATTGACTGAACCTTCCCTTTCTTCCTTCTATATATGTATGTACGCACGAACCAAGTGCATATTCAAGCTGTATAGCCAAGTGGAAAGTGCTGGACTTTGGAATGAGACCAAGTTCTGAATCCTGGCTTTAACCTTTACAGCATTCTTAGGAACATTAGTGTCTCTGAGCCTCAGCTTCACC
Organism: Symphalangus syndactylus; assembly: GCF_028878055.3. Taxonomy (NCBI): domain Eukaryota; kingdom Metazoa; phylum Chordata; class Mammalia; order Primates; family Hylobatidae; genus Symphalangus; species Symphalangus syndactylus. The sequence continues at coordinate 35,716,670 of NC_072425.2, read as the reverse complement.
ATCTGTAAAATGGTTCTGTTTTATGGCCTACTTTATAGATCAGTGATGAATGTTAAACAAGAGTTACACAAAGACTGTAGTTCAGTGCTGGGCTCAGGGCGAGAACTGGGTAAACAGCACTTATCGTGATCAGGCAGTGGGAAAGTGAGACGGTGCAGGCCTGAGCCCTTGGCTCTCAGAAGCAAGCTTTGATATGTAAACACAGACTCCCAGCCCCTGCTTTGAGCCGTACCAAAGTGAAATCTGCAGAGTGGGTTCCTGGATGGCCTCCTGTTTTGACATGGAAAAGGGAAACAGGAGGTCCTAGTCCCAACTGCTAAAAATAGATGATATCAATAGGCTTTGATAGTTGCTTCAGGGCTGGGCAGGGCACTATGGAAACCAGGCCTGGCTCTTTTCAGGGAGCTGTGGATATAAGCTGGGTATGCAGAGAGCCATGCCAAGAGCCCTGCAGCTGCCAACCCTCTGATCGGCATGTCAGGGGCTGGGTGGGAACACCAGTGCTTGAAGGAGGCTCAATTACGGGGCAATAAGCCAATAGCCAAGTGAACCATTCCCTTACGGGTCCATCTACTACCCTACTGTCCGCAGAAACACCTCCTATGACATCCAATCACCTCCCAGGTCCTATGAAAATCAATGACCCCAAAACCCATCTCAGCAGACTCTCCCAAAAGCCTCTTGTTTAAATTGGCTAAGGTTTCTCCCACAGGCAATGCGGGCCCTACAGGTTCCAATCAGCTAACTGTACCTTCTTAGCATGCTCACCCCTGGGGGCAGTGATGACTTCTGGTCCCCCCTCACACTGCCCAGCTACAAAGAGGAGACCCATACCCATGTCCCAGGTTACAAAAACTTTTTCCTCCATTAATTCTCTGAGCTCCTCAAATTCCCCATGAAACAGATGTCATTCCACTACCTCCACTTTACAGCTAGGAAACTGAGCTCAAGAGTAGGATGTACTAGAAAGAGCACATAGACCTGAAATTGCAAAACTTGAGCTTGAGTCCAAGCTGTGCTATTCACTAAGCGACTTGCCAAGGTCTAAGGGCTTTGGTTTCACCATCTAGAAGACGGCAAAGAAAAGATCTAGAAAGATTTGACAAATGCATCTCCTCAGGTTCCTTCTAGGGCTAAAAAAGAAGGTTCTAGGTTATGTGCCTTGTCCCCAAGAATCACCGAGTTAAGAAGAGGAGGTCCTAAGTCTTAGGATCTAATTTTAAAGTTTTATATATATACAAAATGTATGTATATACATAAATAATACATATGTGTATATATACATATATATTATATATAATACATATGTGTATACATACACACACACACACACACACACACACACACACAAATAACAAACCCAAGGCCAAACAGTCAAATGGCCACAGAAGGCAAAATAAGATTTGCATAGAAGAAAAAACACTTCGAGAGTTCAGGACACGCTTCATGAAGGATGAGGGGGGTCATCTGAGATGGTCTTGAAGGACAGCTGGAAGTTTAAACAGGTAAGAAACAGCAGGAGAAACAGCACGAGCAAAGGCACAGAGATAAGTGCAGGCATCATCAGACCAAGGCTGTAAGGAGCCCAGCTCAGAAAGCAAAGATGGGAATGAATAGAGGGTCCTGTGAACTGCTGCTGCCACACAGCTCTTGCATCCTCAGAGCTGGAGGCAGATGAGGACCCCCACCCTCCCACCTGCTTTTGCCTCACATTCGTAGAGTTGGATGCTGGAAAGGCCTGAGAGCCTGAGCATCTGCAGGTGTCTGGCCTGGGAAAGCCGCCTGTATCCTGCTGTGAACACCCCTCCTGCTGCACAGTGACAGGGCACTGGCAGGCGGGAAAGCCTGCCAGCCAAGTCAGCAGAAGCTCATGGCAAAGGCCTTCATAATGGAGTCACAGAATTGGCTTTCTGGGAATCTGAGTGGCTAATGAGGGGTCACTTGGGGATGAGGACATGCTGTCAAGGCAACAGGCATAGGTTCTAAGGGCAGAAATGAAAGATACCTTCTCCTTTCTAACTAGAGAAGGCATTTGCAGCAGACATGCCAACCTCCCCTTTAGACCCAGAATGACTGAACATTAGAAGTGTAAGTTTTCTTGGAGAACAGGTCCAAGTACCCCATTTTACAGATGAGAAAACAGAGGCCAGAGGAGCAAGGCAGCCTATCTAAAGCCTACCAAAAGAGTCAGAGGCAGAGCCAGGAACAAGGTACAATCTGACTTCTAGTCCAGGGCCATAGATATTCTGAAACCAAAAATACCGCATGCTTTAAGACACACAGGAGAAGGCAGAATCAAGAAGAGTTCCAGGGAAGAAGAGGGCTGGAGAGTGGCAGATGCTGGAAACAGGTGGAGGATGCTGGGGACAGAGAGAACTCTAAATGTGGCATTCAGGAAGCAAGTGGAAATAGGACTGCCGTTCCAGGTGTAGAGAGTAGATGGAGAAGTAGGCATGCAAAAAAAAAAAAAAAAAAAAAGATGGACAGACAGAATCGGAAGTGTAGGGGAAGAAAATTCAAGGAGTTTTAGCTGAACGACCTCACTCTTCTCAGCAGGTGAGGCAAATGCTGGAACAAAGTCTCCCGGGGGACTGGACTAAAGGTCTGTGCTAAGATCTAGACATGGACCTGTCGGGTGGCCACGAGTCAATCTGGGGCTACTGAGGCTCAGGGAGCAGCTCGGGGACTTGGACTCTGCTGAACCTGTGATCGGTGCTGATGCCAGAAGGCACAGACCGTGGCTCTCTCCAGCAACGCCTGGCAGGCTGGGACAAGCCGCAGAGGAAACAGATGGGCCTGTGTGTCAAGGGGAGGCCAGGGGACAGTCACAGGGGCAGGAGAATCAAAGGCCAAGTGAGGACACAGGTGAGGTGGCCGAGGCCTGGCTCAGGCTGGGAGGAAGGCCAGGGCAGGAGGAGGCTGGGAGGGGAGAAAGGGCAGAAGGAGACCATTGGCGGCCAAGCCCAGAGGGAGAGGAACTGGGAAAATGGAATGAATCAAGGGAAGTTACCCTGGAATGGGGACTGGCAGAATTCTGGATCTTGGAGTGCGGGTGGTGACAGGACCCATGGGAATCTATGTGGGTCTTATCAATCTGCTCGAGTGAAGCTTAAATGACAGCAAACAGTGTCCAGAATATGCAGGAGGGCCAGTAACTTCAGTCCTGAGGCTACCCAGAGGAAGAGAAAAACCGAGACACCAAAGGCCTCGAGGGATGTGAAGGACAGCCATGAGGTCAGAGAGTAGGACACTGGTTGGCCCAACTTCAAAGGAAGCGGAACTGGAGTGAGAGGCGGAAAGGGAAAAGTTGTTCTGCCCTACTCCCGGGCCCGGTGGGCGGAGTGAGAGTCTCTGGCTGAGAAATGAGAAGGAACCCGGGAGGGTTTGAGGAGGACAGTTTGAGGAGGACACAGTTTGGGGGCAGGGTGGGGTGGCATAACAGGAAGTCCTGAAGATGCAGAGGAAGTGGCTGAGGTTGAGGGACACATCTGCACAGGGACATCCAGTGGGAATGTCCACCCCAGAGGTACTGTAGCCAGGATGCATTCCCGTCCAGATTCCAATCTGTCACCGAAGGACTCAGCGTGTCACTAACGTTCTCCAGCAGACCTAATTCCCAGGTACCAATTTTGTACATCTTCACCTTACAAATGTCACATGTTATCTGACAACTTCCAGATACAATCAGAAAGTATCTGATAAGTATCTTCCAGTAGACAGCCTTAACCATTATGAGGAGCTCCAGGTCTCCACCTCAAACATCCTGATCAGGGAACTCAGCCTTTAATACACTGTCTAAAAGAGTGCTTCCCCTCCCCCCCCCGTCTACCCCTTCCTCGCCTTTATTTTTCTTGACTCCTATTACCATCTGGCATATGACATATCTATGTGCACTGCTTTATCCGCAACACTCAGCACAGGGCCCAGTGCATAATGGGCACTCCATAAATAGATCTAGATTGTCGAATAAATTATCTTTGAAACCCCAAGCTAGATTTTGTTGGGAAGGGGAACTATGAAGTCATTCCTGCTTTTAAAAAGAGTGGGTCTGAGCTTTGTGGAGTTCACTCACTCTAACATCTCCACTGTGAACAGTTCTGTCTCAGGCAAAGCAAGTAAAGTGCTGACCTAACACAGCCTCTTGGAACCTGCAAGATGGTTCTCGGCAACAGCAAGACCTGCTCCGACCCCATCCACCCCCAACCCCACTAAGCCTGGCTGGCATTCAGCTCCGTTCATAGCACCTGCTCTTTACCCAGGCAGACTCTGCAAGAAGATGGTGGCACAGCCTCTTCTGCTGGTTAAAAATAAAAGCAGCACCATTAAAAGAGTTTCTTTCGTTTCCTTTTTTTTTTTTTTTTTTGAGACAGGGTCTTACTCTGTCACCCAGGCTGGAATACAGCCACTGGGGAGGCTGAGGTGGCAGGATCGATTGAGCCCACTGCAGCCTTGACCATCTGGGTTCAATCAATCCTCCTACCTCAGCATCCCTAGTAGCTGGGACTTCAGGCACATGCCACCATGCCTGGCTAATCTTTGTTGAGATGGGGTTTTGCCTTGTTGCCCAGGCTGGTTTTGAACTCCTGGACTCAAGCAATCCACTTGCCTCAGCCTCCCAAAGTGCTGGGATTACAGGCATGAGCCACTGCCCCCAGCGTAAAAGAACTTCTGTAATGATGTTTCTTCTTTCTACCTTTTCTAGAAATGTGCCTATAATGCATCCCTAATGCATCCCATTCACATCCTCTCCTGGTTATTGGCCACCTCAAGGGTGAGGCACCCTACAGGCATTGTGATGCATGGCACTTGAGCACCACAACCTCCATCCCGATGCCTGTTACTGGCACAGTATCACAGTTTTACTCCTGTTTTTCTCTACCCATTTCTAGCAACTGTGGATGTGCAATTAGCAATGAAAGGCCAATCTGTTCTGAAATGAATCAAAGCAACAACTTACCGCAACCTGGGCAGAGTCGAGGAACTGGAGGCCAAAGTAATCTGTTTCCACAAGGTCCAGGTGGTACACAATCTGATCAAACAAATCCTGGCCTTTGGCATGTTTCTGGAAGACAATTGGGAAGATGAAAAAACTTAGGGTGAGACAGCTAGGTAAGAAAAAAAATGTTAAAACCCCACTTCTCTTTGTAAATTGCATACATGTCAGCACATACAAATTTTTAAATTTGTAATTAGTTTGATTGTAAGTGTAATACAAACCCATGATTAAAGAAACTGAAATGCCACATAACAGCATAAAGTTAAGAATCTAGATAACCCTGTTAACTTTTGCTAGTCTCTTCTTACAAAAAGAATACTTTTTGGATGAATACCTACATGGGAAGATAAGCTTTGCCAAAATCAGACACGCTTGAAGAAGGGTAATAACAGGGCCTTACTCTAGCATAGCGAAAGCTGGGCTGTTTCTCAATGCAGGCAACCTTACTTAGGAAAGAAAGCTCATCCTCTGAAATTGGCTCTTCCAGTCTTTCGATTTCACAAAGTAGGTAACCAAGTCTCAGGGAAACCCAAAGACCTGTTGGAGGTCACAGGCCATGAACCAGGACTCAAACTCAAATTCCAGGTTCATGCCAAGGTTTTGACTATGTGGTATACACATGGGGCATGAGCACAAGAAAGCAGTCGGAGAAACAAGGGGTCAGGTCCTGCATCTGCCACTTGACTTTGTAAAAGTCACTCCTCCTAATGCTTCTATTCCTGCCCCTGTAAAATGGGCCTCAGGATACCTGCTTTCCCCACCCGCCTTGGGAAAACAGAGAGAATTTGAATGAGAAACCACTGCGCAAGAATACTGAAGTCTCTGACAAATGAAAAGGCTTCTTAATAGTCACCCAAGCGGAGCAGACATGCTTCTCGGATAAAACAACATCATTGTCAATGGATCCAAACACAAATATGCTTAAATCTAAGTGCCATAATCACAAAGAAAAAAAAAACCAACTCCATAGGATGACTCGGTAGCAACTCCTTATTATGGAAGCTGGTAAAGAAAGGGAAAGAATCCAGCACTGACTCTCCCTTTAACTGCAGCACTGGATAACCTAAGAGTAGACAGAAGCATATGCAGAAATTAATTCAAAGTGCCTCAAAGACCTAAATGTAAGAGCTAAAACTATAAAACTCTCAGAATAAAACACAGGCATAAAGCCTCATGACTTTGAGTTAGACAATGATTTCTTAGCTATGACACCAAAAGCACAAGCAACAAAAGAAAAAATAAACTGGACGTCATCAAAATGTGAGACTTTTTTTTTTTTTTTTTTTGCTTCAAAGGACATCGAGACATGAAGAAAGTACAGACAACCCAGATGGGAGAACATGTTTGCAAATCTAGACTTTTAATCTAGAATATATAAAGAACTATTACAGCTCAATAATAAAAAGGCAAGTATCCAATTTAAAAATGGACAGAAGAGGGTATATACAGCTAGTTCCCCCCAAACATACAAATGGTCAATAAACACATGAAAAGATGCTCAGCATCACTAGTCATGAGGGAAATGCAAATCAAAATTACAATCAAATACTACGTTACACTCACTAAGATGGCTATAATTAAAAAGGCCGGGCACAGTGGCTCATGCCTGTAATCCCAACAATTTGGGAGTCTGAGGCGGGTGGATCACTTGAGATCGTGAGTTAAAGACCAGCCTGGCCAACATGGTGAAACCCCATCTCTACTACAAATACAAAAATTAGCAGGGTGTGGTGATGGGCACCTGTAATCCCAGCTATTCGGGAGGCTGAGGTCGGGGAGGTGGAGGTTGCAGTGAGTCGAGATTGTGCCACTGCACTCAGCCTTGGCAGTAGAGTGAGACTCCATCTCATAAATAAATAAATTTAAAAAAAGGCAGATCATAACAAATGTTGGAGAAGTAGAAACCCGCATATACTGCTGATGGGCATATAAAACTGTGCAGCTGCTTTGGAAAATAGCCTGGCAGTTCCACAAATGGCTAAACATAGAGTTAGTTACCACATGACCCAGCAATTCTACTCGTAGGTAAGAGAAATGAAAACATATGTCCATGTAAAAACTTGTACACAAATGCTCATAGCAGTATTATTTATAATATTCAAAGGTAGAAACAACTCAAATATCTATCAATTGATGAATGGATCAACAAAATGCAGTGTAACTGTACAATGGACTATCATTTGGCCGTAAAAAATAATGAAGTGCTGATATGCACTTCCACATGGATGGACCTAGGAAACATTATGCTAAGTGAAAGAAGCCAGACACAAGGAGCTGCCACACATCATATGATCCATTTATAAGAAACCTCCAAAGGAGGGAAATCTATAGAGCCAGAAATTAGATTAGTGGTTGCTTCAGGCAAAGGGTTTTGGGGGATGACAGCTAAGGGGAGTACAGTTATTTGTAGGGGGAAGGGGGATTTAAATGAAATGTTCTAAAATTGCTTGTGGTGACAGCTGCACAACTCTGTGAATATACTAAGAGCTGCTGGACTGTACATTTTATATAGGCAAACTGTATGACATGTGAATCTAAATAAAGCTTTTAAAAATAGTAGGTGGGTGGAGTTTTTCTGTATTGAAGTATTTCAACAAATAAATGAAGAAATAACAGAACTGCAATATCATCACTTTGCAACCCCTAACAGGTAGTAGGCTCTAAGCACTGAACATCAGTGGCTACTAACATCACAACAGGAGACAACCAGACATTACATACCACCTGATAAGAACACCCCAACACCTAAGATGTAACCCTGCTCCCCAACCTCTCTCTCTGCAAGATTTAGCCTCTGAGAACCACTCGGGACAAATGATCTCATTTCTTTTTTTTTGAAATGGAGTTTTGCTCTTGTCGCCCAGCCTGGAGTGCAGTGGTGTGATCTTGACTCACTGCAACCTCTGTCTCCTGGATTCAAGCGATTCTGCTGCCTCAGCCTCCCGAGTAGCTGGGATTACAGGCGTGCGCCACCAAACCCAGCTTATTTTTAGTAGAGACGGGGTTTCACCATGTTGGCCAGGCTGGTCTCGAACTCCTGACCTCAAGTGATCCGCCCACCTTGGCTTCCCAAAGTGCTGGGATTACAGGCATGAGCCACCATGCCCGGCCAAACGATCCCATTTCTTTCTTCAACAAGCAGAATATAGGGAAGAGAAGAGATAGAGGCGATACCTACAGATTAAAAGAGATTTAAAATAGACTTTTTTCTTAAAGGCACAATGAAAAGGCAACGTCTACAGATGCATACTTGGGTGACAAAACTAGAGAAGAACAAGGAAGTGGCCACAATAAAGTCAGGGTAATTGTTGATCTTGTGGCAAGGTTACACTAAGGGCTTCTGGGCGGTGGGCAGGGTTCTCCCCTGACTTGTGTAGTGGTACCAGGATGTCTGCCTTCTCGTAAACCAGTAAACTGGGTACCTTTGTTTTCTTTGTGCAGTTGTATTTGTGTGACACACACAGCAGCAATAACACAAAGTAAAAACAAAGAATGAAAACTGCATCATAGGATTACAGCCTTCAGGCTCTTTCCTTCCTCGACATACTCCTCCAAAGGCAACAGGTCAACAGAAGCAGAAGGCAGGATATGCAACTGGAGAAAGGAGGCTGGGGGGATGAGACGGCCTCATCTCTCCACCACAGGGATGCAGAACCATGACACATCAACTATCCAGAATACTGTTCAGCCATTATAAAAGACAATTATGAAGATGAGATAAAAAACAAGGAAAATTTTAATGACAATGTTAGGTAAACAGACTTTAAAGGAATAAGCAAGCTGTGATTGCAACTAAATAAAAATACATATGTACATAGACTGCTTGATAAAAACAGGAAATTTGCTAAAATGAAAATAGTTGTACAGATGCTCCTTATGATGGGATTACATCTCAATAAACCTATTATAAGTTGTAAATGCACTTAAGGCCAGGCACGGTGGCTCATGCCTGTAATTCCAGTACTTTGGGAGGCTGAGGCTGGAGGATTGCCTGAGGCCAAGAGTTCAAGATCAGCCTAGGTAACATAGAAAGACCCCATCTCCACAAAAAAGTAAAAAAAAGAAAAATTAGTTGGGCATGGTGGCATGCATCTGTAGTCCTAGCTACTCAGGAGGCTGAGGCAGAAGGATCACTTGGAAGTTCGAGGTTGCAGTAAGCTGCAATGTACCTCTATACTCTAGCCTGGGTGACAGAGTGACACCTTGACTTAAAAAAAAAAAAAAAGAAAAGAAAAAGTGCACTTAATACACCTAACCTACTGAACATCACAGCTTAACCTAGCCTACCTTAAACGTGCTCAGCAAAACTCATTGAACGCAAAGCCTATTGTACAATGAAGTATTGAATATCTCACGTAATTTATTGAATAACGTACTGAAAGTGAACAACAGAATGGTTGCATGGGTACCCAAAGTATGGTTTTCACTGAATGCATTATTACTTTCACACCATCATAAAGCCACAGAATCCTTAGTCAAACCACTGTAAATTGGAAACCATCTATATTAGGATGAAGCATAGAGAAACCGCGGATGGCTTTGTGCCTAAGTTTTTTGTTTGTTTTAGACAGGGTCTTGCTCTGTCGCCCAGGCTGGAGTGCAGTGGCAGGATCATAGTTCACTGTAGCCTTGAACTCCTGGGCTCAAAGGATCCCACTCCCTCAGCTTCCCAAGTAGCTAGGATTACAGGCACACCCCACCACACTGGGCTAATTTTAAAATATTTTGTAGAGGCGGGGTCTTGCTATGTTGCTCATGGTGGTCTTAAACTCTGGGCTCAAGTGATCCACTTTAGCCTCCCAAAGCACTGGGATCAGAGGCGAGAGCCCTCACGCCTGGCTTCCCCCCAAGTTTTAACAGTGATCTTCTGGCAGTTGTCAGCGACCAAATACAATTTCTTAAAAATCACCATTCTGGTACTTTTCCTTGTGACCTTAACAACCCATCTTTTGGATATTTTTTTCCCTATTACTATCCATCGCTACTGGCTCTACACAATACCTATTATCATGGCTCCAGTGCTTCATTAGAGAATCTGCTAGTGGGACAGAACTAGTTAAGTAACACTTTTAGCAGCAGGATGTGGCAGAAAAATTGGGCCAGAAGGAAGCAAGAAACCTGTGCTCTAGTCCCAGATGCACCACCAACTGCGACCTTAAGCAATTCACAATTTCCCCAAATCCATATCGCCAACCCAGACTTATCCTGCAGCAGCAAATCTGCAATGGTGCCCTGAATACACAGAGCCACCAAAACGCAAATGGCCCCAAATCCAACCCGTTCCCCACCTGGGTCTGTTTTGGTTCCGGGCTGACCATCCCATCACTCACAGAGTATTAACTGAACCATCACAGCTCTACTTACGTAAAATGAAGAGGATTACCCTAAGTTTCTGTCTAGGTCATTCCAAATCTCAGTTTTCTGATGTTTCTAAAATGGCTCTTAGTGTAGAAGGGGCTGGAGGTGGAGATTGGGAAAGGGATCTTTCGAGGGATGGCAGGTCCCTCCTGCCATGCTAGACACTCACTGAGCTGGCTCGGAGATGGAAGACAGCAGGGGCTGGGGGATAGGTACCATCTTTACTCAACTCTGATGCTTTTTTTAATATATCTATAACTGCCCCTCCCATATGTCCCCCAAGTATGTCTTTGTTTGCTACCTTCTGCTGGAAGAGAGAATTCCCAAAAGCCCTTTCCAGCTTCAAGAATAATCTGGTTAAATTATGAGGGCTGGAATGGAGGGGTCCTCCAAACAGGGGTCCCCAGTGGGTTACCAGGTAGAATGAAGACAAGGTGATCGAGGTCACCGCCCTTGAAACCACCATCTCTCACTCTTCCCAGCCTGCAGTGTCCCCTCTCAAAACTAAGAGAGCTCCAGGTAACTTACTTCGCCTGCACCGCCAACCTGGACACCCCACCCGGGGCAACCCCTACAAATCTGAGATGACACAAACTGTCATCTCAGGCTTAGCCCAAACATTCCATCTTTCAGGAGCCTCCCCAACTCTACTCCCGCCCCCGGAGAAGTAAGTGCTCCCTCCTCAGCATTCCCGTAAGCAGCTGTGTGCCTTAAGCATATACATACTCATCACACTGTACTGCAGCTGCCTGTGCTCCTGTGTCAGAATCCTACTTCTGACTGAGAGCGCTCCCTCCCTGAGGACAGGGACCAGCTGTGTTCATCTGAGTACCCACATCTCTGTTCCTCCATCCCCAAAGCACAGTGCCTGGCTGGCACACATCAGGCACTCCATAAATGACTATTTTATGCAGGGGAGGGTGGGTGGATGGATGGATGGATGGATGGATGTGAATGGAAGGATGGATAGCAGTGGGAGAGGGGTAAGGTCTGGGGCCAAGAAAGAGATGTTCTGGATGAGCCATGCTACAAGACTGACAACAGACTGGTGGTGCTCTACCAGCAGCAGGCCAAAAAAGAGGATACACTCATTAAAATCTTTTCAAATTAAGTATTCCATGAACAAGCACCTAGGGAACCGTGTGCACTGCCAAGGCTGTTTATCTAAGCATAATTTTGTTCCATTATGCAATGCGTTGTCTAGTGATTGTAATAGAAGATGAGTTACTGTGACAAGCCTGGAAAGCCATTTCTTGTTGCCTTATCGTTACCCAGGTCTCCCTCTCTGTGATGAATTCATCCACTCATTTAACAAATATTTGCCAACTGCTCATCAAATCCCAATCACCATTCTGGGTGTTGCGGACACAACTCACGTTACTCCCTCGCTATGGGAAGCCCTATAGGAACTAAAGGAAGTTCTCACTGAACAAGTACTTCTTGAGGGGCCAAGTCATCTAAAACAGGGTTGAAACTCAAACCCAGAGGTAGCAACACAATTTTCCTCCCTGCCTTCTTAAGCAGAAGGTACTGAATGTAACAGCTAAGTTGGGATCCCCGTTCTGAAATGCAATAATGCTCCATCTCCTTCCAGACTTGTATGGTGAGCTGTTCCCAAACACAGCAGGCTCCAGAAAGCTCCTACCTTTGAGTTCTTGCATCGATGTTTTCTAGTTTTTCTGCCAACACATTAACTATTCCCAAAGACCAACAACTGGTGATTTTGAGTCAGTCTATGTCTCTGTAGCAGCTCCTTCTGATGACATGAGCTAAAAATAACCCAGCTCATCAAAATCATGTGTAAAATAAGAGTACATAGTTGCCAGTGAAAGACTGGGGCAGGCAGGCAGCAAGCAGGAGAAGGGATGGACACTGGCATATCTTTGCTGGCCAGCCTGAGATTCCCATTTTGCTTATTCACTGGTTCCTAGCTGTGCTCCTGATAAGGGAGACTGATGGACAGCTGATGTTTTAACTGCCCCCCAAAATAAATGAACTATCCTGACCTTCTTAGATAAGATGCTGCTGACAATGTCTGACTGCAGCCTGACCCAAGTGCAACATTAACAGGTCAGATCTGGTCCCGGAAGAACAAAGAAAATAGAAACCAACCCATCAAATCTCATTCGTCTCAACAGCATAAGATGCCAGCCATCCCAGGCAGGTTTGAAAGGAGGAAATAAGCTGTATGTGAGCGTGCCAGTCGGATGTATACATCCTAGTTGTGAACTGAATTGCAAAAGCACGGTGCCTATGCAGTCAAAGTGATCTCAGGAACCATCTCCTTGAGGGTAAACGTGGCTCCCCCTCTATCTACCTGCCCCACATCCATCAGATGACGTGTCTTTCTTTTTTGAGACAGGGTCTTTACTGTTACCCAGGGTGGATTACAGTGGTGCCATCAAGGCTAACAGCAGCCTTGATCTCCTAGGCTCAAGCAATCCTCCCACCTCAGCCTCCTGAGTAGCTGAGACCACAGGTGCACTCCACTATGGGGTCCCACTATGTTGCCTAGGCTGATCTTAAACTCCTGGGCTTAAGTGATCCTTCTACCTCGGCCTCCCAAAGTGCTGGGATTACAGGTGTGAGCCACCAATCCTGGCTGGCAAGTCTTTCTGAGGCCAGCTTCTGGAAGGCCTCTTCCCTTCCATCTCCATCACAGCTCAAGTCATGTTACTTTGTACCTGGACAACAGCAACAGGCCCCCAAGTGGTCCCATGCTACAGTTTGAATAACGGCGTCCCTCCAAATTCATACATTGAAAACTAATATCCAGTGTGATGGTACTAAGAAGTGGGGCCTTCAGGCCCCGTCACTAGGGCTCTGCCCTCAGGAATGGGACTAGTGCCTTTATAAAAGACGTTGAAGCCAGCAGCCTTGCCCCTGCTGCTGCGTGAGGATGCAGCAACAGGGTGCCATCCACAAGTACCTCACCAGCCACTGAATCTGCCGGCTCTTTGATCTTGGATATCCAGGCCCCAGAACCGTAAGAAAAAGTTTCCGGGCCAGGCATGGTGGCTCACGTCTATAATCCCAATAGTTTGGGAGGCCAAGGCAGGAGGATTGCTTGAGTCCAGGAGTTCCAGAACAACCTGGGCAAGACAGGGAAACCCCATCTCTACAGATAATAAAAAAACTAGGGCCGGGCACGGTGGCTCACGCCTGTAATCCCAGCACTTTGGGAGGCCGAGGTGGGCGGATCACCAGGTCAGGGGATCAAGACCATCCTGGCTAACACGGTGAAACCCTGTCTCTACAAAACAAAATACAAAAAATTAGCCAGGCGTGGTGGCGGGCACCTGTAGTCCCAGCTACTTGGGAGGCTGAGGCAGGAGAATGGAGTGAACCCAGAAGGCGGAGCTTGCAGTGAGCCGAGATCGCGCCACTGCACTCCAGCCTGGGTGACACAGCAAGACTCCGTCTCAAAAAAAAAAAAAAAAAAAAAAAACAGCTGAGTGTGGTGGTATGTGCCTGTAGTCCCAACTATTCAAGAGGCTGAGGTGGGAGGATCACTTGAGCCCAGGAGGTTGAGGCTGCAGTAAGCTGTTAATGCCACTGCACTCTAGCCTGGGTAACACAGCAAGACCTTGTCAAGAAAAGAAAAAAAAAAAAAAGAAAAGAAAAGAAAAGGAAGGAAAAAGAAAGGAAAGATAGTTTCTGTTGTTTATAATTTACCCAATCTAAGGTATTTGGTCATGGTAGCCCAGAAGGACTAAGACACCCACCCCACAGTGGGTCCCTCCTGACACCCACCTTCCCTGTGTTTGCCAGAATGTTCTTTCCGTAAACACAGCCCTCGTCTTAGTCACTTCTCTGCTCAAAAAACATCCACCAGAGAATAAAGTGCAGGTTCCTCAGCCTGGTGTCCGGGACTCTGCACCCATCAACCCTGCCCAACCTAATTCAAGTTTTATCCCTCCCAGGACCCTACATGTACCCTGGGCTCCGATCAAACTACGAAGCGTGTTGTTCTCCAAATACAAGGCCCACCCCACCATACACAGCAGGCCCCACCTCTCAGGCTTGGCTTGTGTCCTTCCTTTGCCTAGGATGCCCTTCTCCCGCACCCCTATTCCTTTCTCCACCTGCAGCAAGCCAGTCTCCAGGGCCAATTTCAAGTAACACTCTTCATTATTCAGCTTCCTTGTTGGCAGCACCCTGCCCTATTCATATTTGCTTCTCTGTCAGCTGACATTCTGAGGCTCAATAAACATAAACACCAATGTGGATTAAGGAGAATCCTCAGTTCCTACAACAGTCTTCAAACAACTCACTTTTCAGAGGCCTGATCTGCCTGGTCCAAATCCATTGGAATTCTCTGTAGCTGGCCAGGACCTGGATGCAGAACCCTGTTACTCCTGTCATCCCTTCCAGACCCCTCGTCTGTCCTAATGCACACTAGGACATGGATGTTTTGGAAGCCATATCCCACTATGGCCTATCCTTGTGGCTAACAAAATGCTATGCCTTTTATGTACAAAATGCTAATAAGTCCTGGGTTAGAAAACAACCAAAATAGCTGTAGTGATGGTTTCTAACCCCAAGTGCAGGCTTTGCATTTGTTCCAACTAAATTGCATCCTATTTAAATTGGCCTATGATCTATCCTATTAAGAACATTACAAGTCTCAGTTTGTTATTCCACTTATCAGTGATTGATCCCTGTTTTACAGCACGTGGGAAATCTGCTAAGCGGGTCTGACATGGGGAGGGTGGTGCTGGGCTATCTTTCTGTTCTTCGACAGTACCTAATGGCACCTGTCCGATGGTAACTTCAACGCCAGGCATGACTGCACACAGTTGTACCACATGGGGCAGTGTCCTGGGACTCTGTGAGGCAGAAATGGTGAGTTGGAAACTAGTTCTACCACTTCTCTAGCAATATGACCATGGCCTTAGGCACCTCCAAGTCTTGGAGTACTCTCATCTGCCCTGTCACCCTTGCTAAATCATGCTAATAATGAAAAAGCAAGATAGCAAATGAGCATACACTGCACCCTGTGGTGTTCTATACAAAGGAATTATTGTGACTTTCATCGAAACCTATTTCTCCCACTTGTCCACAGGAATAACATGGTGTGCTTTTTGTCAGATGCTTAATAAAAATAGAGGTATGTGAAGTTTAGTAATTTCTCTGAAAGAAAAATTGAGGTTAGTCTGGTTTGGGGACTTTTGTAAACCCATGTTCATCCCTAGAGATCAATTCCTTCTTTTCCAAGTCCTTAAACACCCCTAGTTTAAATTGCTGTCCCAGAGCTCCACCTGCGATCAGCAGTTGGCTTCCCAGCCAGCAGTTCCCAGAAGGCACCAACCTCAAGGCCTGTTTCAGCTATTTCTAGGAAGTGCTGATTTCATGATTAGTTAACAGCTCTGCCCTCCCCCCAATAACTTGCCATTTTCTATGAGCCTTGGCAGGAAACTAGCCATATCTCTCTCTCTCTCTCTCTGTCTCTCTCTCACACACACACACACACACACACACACACACACCCAACCAAGTGGCCCAGGAGTTCCCACTGCCAACACTGCTAAGCCGTCATAAACAAATACAAACTGTTTATTCTTAGGACATCATAAATACGAATATCTGAAATTACCAAATAAGTTACCTTAACATTTCATCATGAGTAAGAAATACCATCTCAGCCATCAGCAAGATTTGGTGACTCAAAACTAGAACACGATGACGCAAAGACCATGCAGAAGTGTCCAAGGTCTACTGGACTTATGGCCAGGCTGTCCAGCTTATAAATTTCACCTCCCAGTTGAAGAGTGCCTCAATGTCACAAAGATTCTATGATCCCATTTCTCAGAGGAGACTGAGCCTCAGGGAAGTTACATCATCAATTCACACCGCTTATAAGTGGCAGAACTATAATAGGGGCCCAGCCTTCCTGATTTTTAGGACAGAGTTCTTTCTATCTCATCCCACTACCTCTCTAGCCATCTCATTCACCTCTTTAGTTCCAAGCACATATAATATGCCTTGCAAACAAGAAATATTTCTTAAGCCAAATTTAATACATAAATACTGAAAGCCTACTCCACGCATGGCCTTGGCTAGGGTTGGGATACAAGGCCACACACAGTCCAACAAATAGATCTCACGGTGGGGAGGCAATTCCCAATTCCCACTTAGTCTGAAGGGCAGGAAAGCTGCAGCAGAGTGAAAAGCAGATTATTTGCTCACAAACTAACACAGAGGCCAAGACACTGTAGTGAGAAGGGACGTCAACAGTCTAGGCGGCTCCTGGAAATTCAATTCTGGTAAAACAGAGCACATGTTATTAATTTCCTGACTTGCCTGGCTAACAATCTCTTAGAAATCAGAGGAAGCAACAAAACAACTGTCTTTAATTTTGATCAACAAGGAAGTAAGAACAATCTTAGAAGAAAGTGACTGCCTGTCATCTTGGTGTGCGAGTCCGTGGAAGGAGACATTGATGATCAGTTCCACGGACGACCAGGGTCCTCCTCACTCCATGGGCAAGGGGCTTCCAACGTGCTGTAGGAGGCTCAGACAGGCAGATTCTAGGCTCAACTGTTCCACCACAGAACCACAGCCGCACTGGCTTCGACTCACGGAGGGATCAATTTAAAACAGTGAGACTTTGTGTTGCGTTATTGATCAACTATTGATCAGCCTCTGTTCCAGGCCGATAAACTGTCCTTAGGCCATGCTGTATTTAGATCTCTGCAGGGATTCAAAGCACCCATTTCTTCCTTTAACAGTATGTCCTTCACAGGGCTGCTATGAGGACTGTGTGACCTCACTGGTCACATTCCTATGAACCCTCTTTCAATCAACATAGAATGCCTAACATCTACTAGGGACCTCAATTCCTGTCTACCTATAGCTCTGTCCAAACATGTCTAACACTAGTGATTCAATAGTATACGAATGGGTTTCCCATTTATTCCTCAAGATGTTCACTAAAGCCAAGGACACCTAAAGCTACTTGATTCTGGCTGCTCTGAGACTTGGTTTCACCCATCACTTTTTCTGGTCACAATACTAGCAGACACATTGGCTAATATACTATCCCTACTGACAGGGACATTAACAAAATATCAGGCAGCCTCCCTAACACAAAGGTCCACTGGACA
Organism: Symphalangus syndactylus; assembly: GCF_028878055.3. Lineage (NCBI taxonomy): Eukaryota > Metazoa > Chordata > Mammalia > Primates > Hylobatidae > Symphalangus > Symphalangus syndactylus. The sequence goes on along the minus strand of NC_072425.2, from coordinate 35,699,210 downwards.
AACTTCTTTTAGAGTTTGTATTGGGAGTCTCCCGCTGTTGCCATTATCATCAGGCAAGGCAATTCATGTAAATCGTCACAGTGCGCTTGCCCAATTGAGTCCACTCAAATCCCTCATGAATGGGAATGGGAGGCAGGAGATACCCTGAATGACCTCTAAGGCAGGTGCCTCCCATCCCAGTGGCTTCCATCTTACACCAAGAGACAAGCAAGTACATGGGGACTTAAAAAGTACCAGGTGACCAAATACCTCAGATGTCAATTTCAGTGTTACTCTTTTAAACTGTGGAGCTTACAAACATGGCTGCAATTCTGACACTCTTATCAAGAGAGGGGGTCTCTGTCCTTTTCCTTTGAATCTGGAAGAGCCTGGCACTGCATCAACCAAATCAAATATGGTGTTAATGATGTTCTGTGATTTCCAAGGCTAGGTGACAGTTCTTCTAGGAAGCTTGCTCTAGAAGAGCCAGCTACCATGTGAAACGTCTAACTACCCTGAGACTGCCATGTTTAAGAGGCCACAAGCAGGTGTGCCAGTCAACCATCCCAGGTGAGCTCAACCTTCTAGCAATCCCTTCCAAGACACCAGATGTGACTGCAGCCATTTTGGACACTCCATACGAGCCCAACTTCCAACTGAGTACCCCTTGGTCAATGCCATGAGGAGCAGAAGAATCTCCCAGCTGTGAGCCCTGCTCAAATTCTTGACCAACAGAACCCATCATGATAAATGTGGTTGTTTTATAGCACTAAGCATTGGGGGAGTGTGTTATGCAACAAAAGATTACCAGAATGAAAACCATACATATACACAGATACAATGTGTATGCATGGTATTGTATGCGTACATGAAATATTTTGTATTTACGATGTTTTTCATAATTTAAAAAATGTTTCTTCTTAGGACATCCCCACACTATGACGTTAACTGAGGTTTCATCTGCTTGAAGACAAGGAAGCAGAATAAACATATGCTTTCTGTTTTTTTTTTTTCCTTGAGACAGAGTTTCACTCTTGTTGCCAGGGCTGGAGTGCAATGGCAAGATGTTGGGTCACTGCAACCTCTGCCTTCTGGGTTCAAGCGATTCTCCTGCCTCAGCCTCCTGAGTAGCTGGGATTTCAGGCACCCGCCACCATGCTCGGCTAATTTTTTGTATTTTTAGTAGAGATGGGATTTCATCATGTCAGCCAGGCTGGTCTCCAACTCCTGACCTCAGGTGATCCACCTGTCTCGGCCTCCTAAAGTGCTGAGATTACAGGGGTGAGCCACCATGCCCAGACAACATACACATTCTTAAAAAAAAAAAAAAAGATAAACTGAAAACTGTTTTTTGAAGGGCACTAACTCCGTTTAGGAGAAAGATGCTAACAATATTGGACTCTCGGAGGCTGCCTTACGCTACATCACCAACTCCATATTAGAACTCAATAAACTGCATTGAAAAGAGGAGAAGGGGATGTACAGATAAAAAGAACTTAAAAGACGTATCTACTAGATGCAATGTGTGGTCTGTAGTAGCTTCTGGTTTAAACAAACCAACTATAAAAAGGTTTTTAAGATAACTGCACTAAACCCATCAAGGACTTTGTATCAGGTGACATTAAGAAATCATTGTTGGTTGGGTGTGGTGGCTCACATCTGTAATCCCAGCACTTTGGGAGGCGAGGTGGGCGGATCACGAGGTCAGGAGATCGAGATCATCCTGGCTAACACAGCAAAACTCCATCTCTACAAAAATACAAAAAAATTAGCCGGGTGTGGTGGCGGGTGTCTGTAGTCCCAGCTACTCAGGAGGCTGAGGCAGGAGAATGGCGTGAACTCAGGAGGTGGAGCTTGCAGTGAGCCGAGATCGCGCCACTGCACTCCAGCCTGGGTGACAGAGTGAGACTCTGTCTCAAAAAAAAAAAAAAAGAAATCATTGTTAGGCCAGATATGATGGCTCATGCCTATAATCCCAGCAATTTGGGAGGCCGAGGTAGGTGGAATGCTTGAGGCCAGGAGTTTGAGACCAGCCTGGGAAACACAGTGAGACCTGATCTCTACTAAAAATAAGAAATTAGCCGAGTGCAGTTCCACATGCCGGTAGTCTCAGCTACTCGGGAGGCTGAGGTAGGAGGAAGATTGAGGATCGCTTGAGACCAGGAGGTTGAAGCTGCAGTGAGCCATGATCGCATCACTGCATTCCAGCCTGGGCAACAGAGACCCTGTTCCCACCCCCCCGCCAAAAAAAAAAATTCCTTGTTCATTTTGTGGAGTATAATGATATTGTGGCTGTGTGTGTGTGTGTGTGTGTGTGTGTGTATAAGTATTTATTAGTGAATATTTGAGTATTAACAGGTTAAACAACAAGTTGCCTGGGACTTGCTTTAAAATATTTCGGAATAAGAGAGTGTTGTGTACATGAGAGAGTTTCACCACACTTTCTCAATATTTTGTATATTTTTAAATCTCCATAATAAACACTTAGAACGAAATCTTGTAACGTGCAAAGGAGTTGGGAATTGGAGGTGTCAGCACAGTGTGGGCTGAGCCCTGACTTGGAGACTCCGGGTCACTGGGTGAAGAGTCTGACATCCACAGTGACGAGGAAAGTGTTGCGGGATGCAGACAGAAAAAATTATCCAAACCATTAACAATTAATCTCTTCCACACAGTGAAAACAAAACACAATACACAAGAGTCCTGGGACCCAACTCAGCACCCACCTACGGACGTTGAGTCACATTTTGTCCCCACGCTCCAGTGCCTGGTGCACCTTATAAAGGGGATGCACTCCTGGACTTTGTGCCTAATTTCACAGACACCACATACTTTTACAGCAAGAAACAAAGTATATGCAGCAATGAAAGCTAAGTTCTTAGCTTTGAACACCAAAGCTAACTTTCTACCCAAGCTAATTTTATGTAAACAATATTTTTATCCCTTAGAAGATTGCTGAGGGATACAGGATTGATTTTTGACTTTGAACTAAAGCACCATAATCCACAACCCAGCAGAATAAGAACATCACGATATGGAACAGGACAAGCTCCTCAGTGGACATCCTTGGATGGCCACCCTGCCCAGGGCTCAGTATTACAGGCACAAGAACATAGGAATGTTCTAGAAATCTGCACATTCAAGTCCTTCATTTTATGGATGGAAAAAGTGAGGCAAGAGGCAGGTCACACGGCCAGGCAGTCACTGCAAAACCAGAATGAAAAGCAAACCTTCTGACTCTGAGACCAATACAATTTTCCTTCTTGGGACTATGTTCAGGCGACTGTATTATGGACGTTATCTGAACAGGAAAAGAAAAGGCAAGGCTCTCATTTCTGCTACTGAAAGGTTAAGAACCAAATATGCAACACCAAAAAAAACCCCAGACAGCTCAGTGTTACAAACTCCTTGGCCATAAAAAAGTGGTTTAGGTAAATATTTTTTTCTTTTTTTTTTCTTTTTTGTGGCAAATCAGGAAAAAAACCCACAACCACCTACTACTACAGGAGAAAGAAAAAGAAAATGAAATAAATTTCTGCCTGACTAAACAGTAACATGCAATTAAAATGATGGATGTCTCTGTGCCAGAGGTTGAATTTGAAACAAGCTGCTGGAAGAAGGGCAGCCCTGAAAACAAATTGCCAAATTACTTTTTGCAGCCAGATTGCAGATTCCCCCTCCATGCAATTCTGAAAGCAAATAACTCCACATAAATAAATATGCAACAAATTCCCAGGAAATCTAGCCAAGAACGTGAACAGAAAGGACTAACTTTGAGTGGATGACTGCCCCTACCCATCCTTGCAACTTAGGAATGTGAGAACATTTGAAAAGTAAGGCATGTCAATGCTATCTCGCACATAAAGCTTCCTGAAACTCCCAAGTCCTGTAGTGACTGTTCATCCCTAAGCCATGAAGCTTCCACAGCCCTGAAATCATAGTTTTGGAATCTCATAATACACCTTATGATGCAGTGCACTGAAGACATCGGCTCGGGAGTCAGCAGGTGACAGTTTGAGTCCTAACTCTATTACTCAGCTCAGGCTGAGTTTGATGTCCAGTAAATTTCTTACCTAGCAAGGATGTTATAAGGATTATATGAAATGATGATGAATTTAACAGGGCTTGGCCTGGGTTCACCTATGGGACGGGCCTGGGGATGAAGGTAGCCTCATTTTAGGTAGCATGCCTATTTACAGAAGAGGGAGGTGAGGCCAAGTGCAGTGGCTCACACCTGTAATCCCAGCACTTTGGGAGGCGGAGGTGGGAGGCTCACTTGAGGCCAGGAGTTCGAGATCGGCATGGGCAACAGAGCCAGACCTCCATCTCTACATAAAATTTTAAAAATTATCTGGGCATGGTGGCACATATCTGTAGCCCCAGTCACTGGGGAGTCTGAGATGGGAAGACTGCTTGAGCCCAGGAGTTTGAGGCTGCAGTAAGCTATGATCACACCACTGCACCCCAGCCTGGATGCAGAACGACACCCTGTCTTAAAAAAAAAAAAAAAAGAGGGAGGTGAGCTCATGGTGGCTAAGAGACAGGGGAGTGTTACGGGCCGAACTGTGTGACACCCCCCCACCCCAAATTAATATGTTAAAGTCCTAACCCCTGGTACCTCGGAATGTGATTGTATTTGGAGACAGGGCTTTTAAAGAGGTAACTAAGCTGAAATGAAGTTGTTAGAATGACCCTAATCCAATCTGGTTGGATGACAATGTGGTGTCATTATAAAAAGAGGAGATCGGGACACACAGAGACACCAGGGACATACACGCAGGGGAAAGACCATGTGAAGGCAGAGGGAGAAGAGGCAGCGGGGGGCGGGGGGAGGGATCTGCCAGCCAAGGAGAGAGGCTTCAGAGGAAACCAACCCTGCTACGCCACGATCTTGGATTCCAGCCTCCAGAATGGCGAGAAAATAAATTGCTTGCTGTTGTTTAAGGCACCCAGTCTGGGGTACTTTGTTACAGCAGTCCTAGCAAACTAACAAGAGACAAGAACACAGGCTTCAAGTTAGAGGGCAGGTTTGAATCTGGGCTCCACTACTTACAACCAGCATGACCCCAACAAAGCCCCTTCACCTTTCTGAGCTTGTTTTCTGTCTGTGAATGGAGGTGATAGCACACATTTCTCACTGAGTGATGTGAGGATGAAATGAGAACCAGTGCAGATGCGCCATGTGGCACAGTCATGGCCATCCACCGGCAAAGCCAGGGCCTGTGCCCAGGACCTCTGACTGTAAGCCCCAGGACTCCCCACAGCATCCCTGCGGCAATCAGGGGCATCGCTGCATGGCAGCCCCTGGATGCTTTGAACGGTACTCCTCTGGACTGAAACTGACGGTGAGAGCTGTCCCTAATAGCCTGGATGCTTCTTGTGCCAAGGCACAGTCTTGGACCCCAAGCTCCTTGGGTCCCACTCATGCCTGGTATTCTGTACAGAAGGAGCAGAACTTTAGAGCTATGCACTTGGCTCTGCGTGTAAGATTTTCAAAAAGGTCAATGAGTGGAAAAGCACATGAACTTTTTTCCTTTAACCCTGTCTATGGTGAGCTTGGCTATTAGGGTCATAAAACTATAACCAAGGCATCACTATCCATTCATCTGATGGAGGTGTATACAAATAAAGTGGTCTTTTTATAGATAGCCTTTTTCTTCTGGGTGAGTCAGTAGTCTCAAGAAAAAAAAAGTCACTGCCTCTTGCAGGAAGAAGGCAGAGAATGACACTTTCAGCTGGAGAAAAGAAAGGTGTGATGCTGACAGCCTTTCCTTAGGCTTGGATTTATACAGATTATCAAGATTATTTCCCTGAGGTCTGTGGTTTGTGGTTAGGGTGAGCTACTGTGAAAAGAATCTTGACTATAAGTTCACCACACAAAAAGTTGGCCTTTCCTTACCCATTAACTAAGAAGAAAATTTCCCAATCATACATGCCTTTTTTTTTTTTCCCCCGAGACAGGGTCTTGCTCTGTCACCCAGGCTGAAGTGCCGTGGCACGATCTCGGCTCACTGCAACCTCCGCCTCCCGGGTTCAAGCAATTCACCTGCCTCAGCCTCCTGAGTAGCTGGGATTACAGGCGCCTGCCACCACGCCCAGCTAATTTTTGTATTTTTAGTAGAGATGGGGTTTCACCATGTTGGCCAGGCTGGTCTCAAACTCCTGACCTTGTGATCCACCCACCTCAGCCTCCCAAAGTGCTGGGATTACAGGCGTGTGCCACGGCGCCTGGCCCATATACGCATTTTTAAAAGCAACAACTGAATGCCAAGGAACAAGTGTTAACTGGTACTATGATGAAATATTACTTTAGAAGACACAAATAGGAAATGATTTACAGAACCAAACACCTAGGTAACGTCTCGTCATCTTTTAACTGCTAAGAGTTGACCAATTTTCGCTAACCCCAATTTTCTCCAGTTCAAGCAGAACAAATTTATCTGGAATGGTTGAGTGCACAGGGCTCCAATATCCCAGGTATTGTCCAAAAGTATTCTTACAAAAAAAAGTACACCATGTCCAAAGGTATTCCTGCAAGAGTACCACCAGACCAGGCACTGAACCCCCCACAGTCCCTATACCTTCTAAGATACCTAGAAGCAAAAATAGGAGGGAATTCGGCAATGGGGTTACACATTTGCCACCCACACACCAGGCACTTTGAGGAATTCCTGCGGGATGCTGTAAAGACAGGGGACATTCTAATGAGTGAAGTGGGTCATGAGGAATGGACGTGGGCAGTCACTACATAGGTCTAGCCAACTGCCACTCCACGGGAAATCAGACCGTGCTGTGAGATCTTCCAATCTTTCAAGAAAGTATACAAATCTGATTACTTATTTATTTATTTAGGTAGAATGGGAAGATTTTTAAGAACCTTGTACGACTCTCTACATTTTTTTGTTTGTTTCTTTAAGACAAGGTCTCACTCTGTTGCCCAGGCTGGAGTACAGTGGTGCCATCATGGCTCACTGCAGCCTTGACTTCCTGGAATCAAGCAATCCTCCCACCTCAGCCTCCTGAGCAGGTGAGACTACAGGCACGCACCACCATGCCTACCTAATTTTTTTCTTTTATGTTGAGATGGGGGGGGGGCGGGTCTTGCTATGTTGCCTAGGCTTGTCTTGAACTCCTGGCCCCAAGAGATTCTCTTTCTTGCCTGGGCTTCCCAAAGTACTTGGATTATAGGCATGAGCCACGATGTGCAGCTTGTTTTTTTTTTTTAATTGAAGCATCACATACCTAGACAAAAGTGCACAGATCATACATGTACAACTCAAGGAATTACCACAAGTGAATGTGCCTGGCAACCACCATGAGGGTGAAAATACAGAACATTTCCAGTAGTACCCCCTACCCCTCACAAAGTTCCTTGTGTGCCTCTTTCCAATTTCTACCCCTTCGTTTCCTCCCACTGGTACCACAGATTGCTCCTGCCTATGCTGAAGTTCATACACATGGAATCATACAGCATGCCTCTTTTACAGCTGTGTGGGGATGGTCCACTCACCCCCATCCCCGCATTCACAGCAGAGCTTGCAACTATGAACAAAGACACACCAGTGCCATACCACAACCCTGCGAGGAACAGAAATGAGACCCAAGTGGATTCACCACAGTGAAGAAAGGCTTCCGAGTCACAGAAGGAGGGAGCAGGCAGAGATAAGAAGAGACCAGGTGGGGCGGGGACAAAGTCAACCGAAGAGGAGGGTCTGTTCCCAGATAAAAGGGAAAGCGAAGGGATAGGGCGGTGGCAAGTGCCAGAGGGAAGAAGCTAAAAGTTCACGGTCACCGACAGGGCAGAGAATACCCAAGTCCAGCGATTACAGCCAGGGTGGCTGGGGCCATGACAAAAACTTGCCCAAATTTCTATCATGTTCCAAATCTTTCCCTCAATGGACCTAAATATACTATTAACAACGGCAGCACTATCCATCTCAGTGGAGTTTGAGGGAGATTCAATTAAACGCAGCTCCAAAAAATTTTAGTGTATTCATCAATTGCTCATATAGGTTGAACAGCCGCAATTTTAACCTACAACCCCACCATCACAATCTTAAATCCATTACTTTACTTAATATTAACAGTAGCCATATTTATATTATTCAATACAAATACAGGCCAGGCGTGGTGGCTCACGCCTGTAATCCCAGCATTTTGGGAGGCCGAGGTAGACAGACCACTTCAGGTCAGGAGTTTGAGAACAGCCTGGCCAACATGGGGAAACCCTGTCCCTACTGAAAATATAAACATTAGCCAGGCGTGGTGATGGGCGCCCATAATCCCAGCTACTCCAGAGGCTGAGGTAGGAGAATTGCTTGAACCCAGGAGATGGACATTGCTGTGAGCCAGGATCGTGCCACTGCACTCCAGCCTGGGAGACAAGGCAAGACTTTGTCTCAAAAACAAAGAAATAAACAACAACAATAAAAAAAATCAATACAACTATAAGTGCTACAACATTATCACTATCCTATATGTGAAATCAGTTACCACTACTAACATCCATAGTGCTTGTTACTCTACTATCCCTAGGAGGACTGCCCCCACTAACAGGATTTCTACCCAAATGAGCCATCACTCAAGAACTAACAAAAAATAATAGCCTCATTATACCTATACTCATGGCCACCATAGCCCTGCTCAACCTGTAATTTTACATATGCCTAATTTATTCCACATCACTAATGATATTTCCAACAACATAAAAATAAAATGGCAATTTGAAAACACAAAACAAACCCTCTTCTTGCCGTCACTTAGCTCCACCACCCTGAGATCCTGCATTTGCCCCAGGAGGCAACAGGCTGACTTCTCAGAAGGAGGAATCAACAAAGATTACAATTTCAAATAAACACAAAGTCAACAGAAGAGTACAGTAAACACCTGTCACTCAGCTTTGACAATGATCAACACTGTGTATCATCTTTTCCTCTATTCATTCCTCCCTGGCCCACCATTAATTTTTTTATACTTTTTTTGGGATGGTAGTAAATTGCATTTGCCTTGAAATGTACAAATCTAAGCTATTCTACTTTGACAAATGGACTGGTGTACCCCACACTCCTCTACCACTCTGCCCCTTCTCATCTCCCCAGAAAGTTCCTGGGAGGCCCCTTCCTTGTCAATCCCTGAGCTTTCCTACCCCCGAGGCAAGTTATTCTCATTCTCATTTGTTTTCTCCACAGATTAGTTCTGCTAGTTCTAGAGCTGTGTGTACATGGAATCATACAGAGGCTACTCTTCTAAGGTTGATTTCACTCAGTGTAATGCATATGAATTAAAAAAGCCTTCAATATGCAGTTTTGGCTAATCTCATGTAGACACATCTACATACTTCCTGTGCCATCTTATGTGGGTAAGCTACAACGCGTTGAGATAAATATTTCCGATAAAAATAACCCCAACTGATACTCAGGTGGCTGAGGTGGGAGGATCTCTTGAGCCCTGGAATCCCAGGCTACAGTGAGCCATGGTCACGCCATTGTACTCCAGCGTGGGAGACTAAGCAAGACCCTGTCTCAAAAATAAATAAATAAACAAACAACTCCAACTGGATTCAGAACCATTTTTGTCAATAAACTATTCAAGTCCTGCGTCTTCCCTTGGTCCCATGTTACAGATGCCAGCTCCTGCACCTAAAGTGCAGCAAAACAACTATGCCAGAGCTCTGGCCAACAAGAGTCAACTTTCGACATCCCCAGAGAAGCAAGGTAGACCAAAACTGGGTAAAAGCACATAAAAACCATAGAGTTCTCTGCAGATGCAAAAGACACATATTCTTACCCAAGTGGCAGTTACTCAGGGAAAGAGTGGCATCTCTAACTCAGTCTTTATCTACCTGGAGCCTGGCTTGGTTCTGCGTACACAGTGGGTCCTCAATAAATGCCTGTCTCTTCATTGCTCTCAGCCTCTCCTTGGCTGGTAGATGGTCGTCTTCTCCTGTGTCTTCACATGGTCCTCCCTCTGTACAGGTCTGTGTCCACATTTCTTCTTAGATGACACCAGTCATATTGGATTCAGGCCTGCCCTAGGACCTCCTTTTAACTTAAATACCTCTTTGAAGACCTTATCCCCAAATACAGTCCCATTCTGAGGTACTGGGGGTTAGGACTTCAACAGATGAATTTGGGGAAAATGGAGAGGGCCACAATTCAGCCCCAAACAGCTACCTCCTTAACCAAGTGGGAATTGCGGAACCTCCTCTGCCATGACTGACAGGGATGTCATCTCTGTCAGGATACTGAGGTATCCTGACCTCATGGGATTATATGAGGACTAAGAACACACCCGAAGATCCAACTTTCTTCACAGGACCTTAGAGCTTGCTGGCCAACTTCGGTCCTATGAAGAGTCATAAAAGCCCAGTAATGTGCCTTCTCGCGGCATGGCCATTCTGGATCCTTCTGTACCAGGGTGCAGCTCCCTCCCTGGCTGCAAAGATAAGATTTCTCCTTCCCATGATGAGAACCAGATGTCCCTAAGCTTTTCTTCAAACATAAGAGACAGTATAGTATAAAGATTAAGCTTATATTTTATCACAATTAAAAAAAAGAAGCTGGGCACAGTAGCATGCACCTGCAGTCCCAGCTACTCAAGAGGCTGAGGCGGGAGGATCACTCAAGTCCAGGAGTTCTGGGCTGCAGTGAGCCACGACCATGCCAATATACTCTAGCCTGGGTGACCGACTGAGACCTCATCTCTAAAAAAAAAAGAGAAAAGAAAAGAAAAAAAGGAGAAAAAAAGGGTATACATAGTATGATCCCATTTTTGTTGAAAAAACTTTTTTCTCCACACTTAGAAAAAAAGAGGGAAGAATATACACCAAAATGTTAATGAAGTAGTGATCACTTGGTGAAAGTGATAAATTAAAAAAAAAACAATTTTTATTTTAAACTTTAATCAATAATTCCTAAACATTATCAAATAAACATGTATTACTTTTATTTTTATTTTTTAAGTTGTGGGTTTCTTTTGGGGGGCGGGTTTTGAGACAGGGTCTTGTTCTGTCTCCCAGGCTGGGGTGCAGTGGCATGATCTCGACTCACTGCAACCTCCACCTCCCAGACTCAAGCAATCCTCCCACCTCAGCGTCCCAAGTAGCTGGGATTACAGGCGCACACCATCACACCTGGCTAGTTTTTTTGTTTGTTTTTGTTTTTTGTAGAGATAGAGTTTCACCAAGTTTCCCAGGCTGATCTCAAACTCCCGGGCTTAAGCAATCCACCTACCTCAGCCTCCCAAAGTACTGGGATCACAGGTGTGAGCCACCATGCCTGGCTGGGTTTTTTGTTTTTTTTTTTTCTTTTCTTTTTGTGGAGAAGGGGTCTCTTGCAATGTTGCCCAGGCTGGTCTCGAACTCCTGGGCTCAAGCACTCCTCCCGCCTCGGTCTCCCTAAATGCTAGGATTATGGCTGTGAGCCACCACACCCAGCCTTTTATTTTTTTTTAAAGGCATAGAACTGATATGACCGGATAACTTTTATAAAAAATAAAATCAGTGCTTTTCCCATTATGTTTTTTCCCTTTTTCTCTTCCTATTCAAGCAACTAGGCTGTTCTGTTCTGTCTTGGGAAAGGTATGTTATAACCAAAAAAAGAAAATTAAAAATTTTTAAAGGGAAAAGAATGAAACAGATGGATGCCGGAACCAGACTCCCTGGGTCCCCCACATTCTAGTGGCAAGACCTTGATGAGGTAATTTAGCTGTTTTGCACTTCGGCTTCCTTATCCATAAAACAGGGCAGTAGCTACCTTGTAAAGATTTTGTGCGAATCAACCAAGTAAAGATACATAAAGTGCTCAGAACTGCGTCTGGCACATAGTATGCACTACTTTGAAAATAAACCTTTACTTGGGGTACCTCTGCCTTTCTGAGTCCTTAAGACTTATTCCTCAACATTTCAGTGGTCTTAGAACGCCAGCTGGCTTCCAATACCAGATACACAATCCTATACTTGACCCCTAACATTTGAGGGAAATTCACAGCAATACTGATTCACTCCAATTAAGCCAAGAGCTTTAAGCGCACAATCAACCCCAGGAATTCTGTTCTGCAGTCCCGAGGGGCACCTCTAATGATTTCTGCTCCTGGAGCCGTATCATATGTTGTTCTTATACCATAGGTGAATTCTTCCTTGGTGTTTGATCTTTGCCCTTCTAAAGGTCAAAGTCAACAGCAGACACCAGGACACCAGCAGGACAGTGCAGGGGCCAAGAGTACTTAGGCACTGTGTGTTCTCTCGTAGTTGCCTGATCTCTGTGTGCCTCAATCTCCTGTATAATGAGGATACCAATAGGAACTGCCTACTCCATGGGGGGATGAGGGGTCAGAGTGAAGCCATGGAAAGGGCTTGGAACAATGTAAATGGTCAATCCACTTTGAAAACGTAACACTGAGTGAAAGAAGCCAGACATAAAATGCCACATATTGCACGATTCTATTTATATGAAATACGCAGGGACAGCAAATCCAGAGAGACAGAAGACAGATTAGCGGCTGTCGGGGTTAGGAACAGGGGAGGAACGACAGCTCGACAGGTAGAGGATTTCTTTTTGGGGTGATGACAATATTCCGGAGCCACATAGTAACGATGGTTTCTCAACAATGTCAATGTACTAAATGTCACTAATGGTCGATTTTGTGTCATGTATATTTTACCACAATTTTAAAAATCACTTGCAAAAACTAAAAAGGTCAATAATGTTATCTATTGCTTGAATTACTACATAATTACTATAACATGTGCTAGGTCTCACCCAAGGCAAAAAAGTGCCCTGCAAGCTCCTAGGAGGAGAGGGAATGCTATATGGGAGAAGTGGAAGAAGCGGGGGAAGGTGGGGTGGTGGGGTGGGAGGATGGAATGATGGGATAAGCTTCATAAATGCGGCATCATCTGAGACAGGCCCTGAAAGATGGCTAGGCCCTTAAGGGATAATACTCAGCCAATATGAAGGCAGCACAGGCTGGATGCGGTGGCCCAGGCCTGTAATCCCAGGACTTTGGGAGGCCAAAGCGGGTGGATCACTTGTGGTCAGGAGTTCAAGACCAGCCTGGCTCGCACGGTGAAACTTGGTCTCTACTAAAAATACAAAATTAGCTGGGTGTGGTGGCGGGTGCCTGTAATCCCAGCTACTTGGGAGGCTGAGGCAGGAGAATCACTTGAACCCGGAAGGAGGAGGTTGCAGTGAGTGGAGACTGTGCCACTGCACTCCAGCCTGGGCGACAGACGGAGATTCTGTCTCAAAAAATCAAAATAAAAATAAAAGGCCAGGCGCGGTGGTTCACACCTGTAATCCTAGCACTTTGGGAAGCTGACGTGGGCGGATCACCTGAGGTTGGGAGCTCAAGACCAGCCTGGTCAACATGGTGAAGCCCCGTCTTTACTAAAAATACAAAAATTAGCTGGGCATGGTGGCCCAATGCCTATAATTCCAGGTACTTGGGAGGCTGAGGCAGCAGAATCGCTTGAATGCGGGAGGTAAAGCTTGCAGTGAGTCGAGATCGTGCCACTGCAGTCCAGCCTGGGTGGCAGAGCGAGACTCTGTCTCAAAAAAAAATAATTAAATTAAATTTAAAAAATAAGGCAGCACAGGTACAGATACACAGGTGAGAAGTGAAGGGGGCACTGGGGAGCTGCCAGAGAGCCACTAGAGTGATGGCCACGAAGAAAAACCGGAGAAGTGGACTTCAACAGCCTGGAAACGACTTTTAAGTCTAGTTTTGTATTTACTAGCTGTGGGATATGGGGCCAAAATCTTACTGGTGAGCTTTCTATAAAATTAGAACACCCAAAATTCTCTCCAGTAAGTGCTATAAGGATTAAATGAAATGATCAAAGGTGAAAGCCTGATCTAAACCTACAACGCTACACAAAAGGAAGGGAAGGAGCCCTGCAAAACATTGTTTCTCAAACCTGACTGTACCTCAGAATCACCTGGGGAGTTTTAAAACATTCTGGGCCAGGCGTGGTGGCTCACACCTGTAATCCCAGCACTTTGGGAGGCCGAGGTGGGGGTGGATCACCTGAGGTCAGGAGTTTGAGACCAGCCTGCCCAATATGGCAAAACCCTGTCTCTATTAAAAATACAAAAAATAGCCAGGCATGGTGGTGGGCGCCTGTAATCCCAGCTACTGGGGGGCTGAGGCAGGAGGACAGCTTGAACCTGGGAGGCGGAGGTTGCAGTGAGCCAAGATCGTGCCACTGCACTCCAGCCTGGGCAACAGAGCGAGCAAAAAAAAAAAAAAAAAAAAAAAAAAAAATTCTGATGAAGGGGTCCCACCTCCCAAGGCCAGCAATCTTGGTGGTAGTAGTAGTCTGGGGTATACCTTAGAAGCTGGACTTTGAAAAACTCCCCAGAAGATTCTAAGCATGCAGTAAACATCGAAAACCACTGTTGTATTAACTTATTAATCAGCCTGCCCTCAAAAAGGCAGAGTAAAGCAATGCTTTGAAGGCTGGAACACTATACAGAGCTGACCCAAGAATCTAGGTGATGCAGAAGTCTGGGACTGCTGGAGCCCTCAGCACGCTGACTGGGGGCCACCAAGGCAAAGTCAAGGTAATGCAATTAACATCCACACCCCACTTTAAATGAGCTCCTTTAGAGCAATGCCCATACATTTGACCATTTTGTATTCCTCGCACAGGGCCTTACAGGCACTAGATGCTCTGCAGTTTTTTTTTGTTTTTTTTTTTTTTCTTCAAGAAATAAATGAAATAGCTGAAATAAAACAGTTGTTGTCAGTAAATGAATGCAACTGTAACTATCTGGAAAACTTACCTATGTGGAAGAGGTCATTCCCTGAAGTGAGTTAAACGACATGTTACAGTAATTCTATTATAGTACATACAATCCTTTTCCTTTTAAAAGACAGCATTAAATTTTTCCTTTTTTTTTCTTTTTTCCAGGAGCGTCTTTAATTAAGAGGAACTTCATCGCTTTTAGAATAAAGCTAAATACCTCTGGACTTCAAAGCAAAATAAATCCCATAGCTCTAGAATACTGAGGTATCCTAAACAAATACCTCCGACCTTAAATTCCCTGCTCTCCTATTACAACATCCCATATCCCAGACCTCCTTTCTCAGGTTTCACCCTGGAGTGTCCCATTGGATGTGTCACTGCTGGCTGTGTGCATGACCTGGGCCAGTTCCAAGCCAGCTTGGGCCCCTCCCTGGACTTTGACCAGCCATTCTTGCTACCATCAAAGCAGCGCTGATGCCACTCAATACAGATTGCAACCGACTGAGCAGGAGGTGATATGGGCCTTGGGTCCCAGGCCCCAGCAAGCAAGAGCAATAAAAGGACTCCGGTCAGTGAAATGCCATGGAATGGGCTGTCAAGAGTGCGCTGCAGGTTAATAACTAACCCCGGTAGGCTTTTACAGTCTACCGGCCTTCCTTGGATGATGCCCATGTCCATCCCATGAGCAGGAGAGCTGGAGAAAGCCCCAGCTCCCATGTGCAGGGGATGAGAATCCTGGTCGCTTTCAGAAGAGATGGCAGAGTCTCAGAGAGGCAAAGAGGCTCGCTGGATGTCACTCATAAGCGCTGGGGGGCTAGGTGCAGGAAGCTGCACTTGTTACACCCTTGTTCATTTGCCACAGGTGAGCAGCAGCAGGCTGGAGTGAGCAGCCTTCCAAGGCAGATGGGAAAGGCCTTTCGCCGCCTCCAGAATGAGATTTTGGACCAGGTGTTCTCCAAGGGTTCCCTTAGCGGCGAACCCCACTGGTTCAAGCTGTCCCACACTCGGCCCAATTCCCTTCTCATTGATGCTGCATTCCCTAAAACGTCTGCTAGCATCTCCAGCCAGGAGAGACAAAAAGGGTTCACGGAGGGCCTCCCGAGTATGTGATGGGGTACCAAACAGGAGTGAGCTAGAGGGAGGAAGAACCCACGCTCGAGGAAGACATTCAACAGCTGATCTCCACTCAGCCTTCTTGAGGATAAGGATCTTACTGATCTCTGTGTGCTCTGATCAGATGCTTGAAATAAGACTATTCCTGGTACTAACTGTACCTCAGGGGTAACCAATGTTAAGGATGCAATCAACGAAACCCAGAAAGTAACGAACTGTAATAGGACAAACGGCCTCACTTCTCCAACAGATAAATGGCTCAAAAAGGTGAGGAGAAGGTTTTTAGGTTAAGAGTCTTAGAATATCTATCAAATGCAATGAAAGAACCTTGCTGAAAACCACAGAAGAAAATTTGAACATTGGCTGAATATCTGACACTAAAAAATAATTGTTCATTATTTTTAGAAGCTTTAATAGTATTAGGCATACATATATATATATGATGAGGTCTTGTGATGTTGCCCAGGCTGGCCGCCGATTTCTGGATTCAAGTGATCCTCCTACCTCAGCCTCCTAAGTAGCTGGGACTACAGGTGTGTGCTATCACAATCAACGCTATTTTTTTAAAATTGGTCCTTATCTTTTAGAGATACATACTGAAATACATGTTTGAAATTACGTGTTTAGGCCAGGCACAGTGGCTCATGCCTGTAATCTCAGCATTTTGGGAGGCAGAGGCAGGCGGATCGCTTGAGGTCAGGATTTCAAGACCAGCCTGGCCAACACGGTGAAACCCTGTTGCTACTAAAAATACAAAAAATTAGCCATGCGTGGTGGCGTGTGCCTGTAATCCCAGCTATTTGGGAAGCTGAGGCAGGAGAATCGCTTGAATCCTGGAGCCAGAGGTTGCAGGGAACCAAGATTTCGCACTGCACTCCAGCCTAGGTGACAAAGCGAGACTCCATCCTAAAAAAAAAAAAAGAAAAGAAAAGAAATTACACGTTTAGAATTTGTTTAAAATAATCAGGAAAGGGCAGTAGGGAGGGGTATAAAAGGAGAGTGGCCATAAACTGATAAATACGGAAATGAAGATGAGTACTTAGGGTCCATATATAGTTCTTGCTACTTTGGAATATGCTTAGAAATTTCCATAATAAAAACTTCAAAAAGAGTGGGCAGAGCTGATGTGAATACTATAGATCCCGTAGCTGCTCTCGCAAAAAGCCACCAGCAGCAACCAACTTCAGCTCATTGACAGTGAAAGTGAAGTCAAAACATTAATTCCTACTTAGTGAAGAAAGATCTGCCACAGAAGCCTGTCAATTTGGGGCTTACAGTGTTCTCTCCCTTTTCTCCACCGAGGTGACCTCAGAAGAGGAAGGGGATACGGGAGACAATCTCATGGAGTCCAGGGGCCAGTGAGAAAAATACAACTCCACCTAAAAACAGGTGAAAATCATAAAACAAAACATTCCAGGAGGAACTACACGTTGCTAACAACATATGAAAGACACTCAACCCTGGCCAGATGCAGCAGCTCATGCCTGTAATGCCAGCACTTTGGGAGGCCGAGATGGGAGAATTGCTTGAGGCCAGGAGTTTAATGGCCTAGGCAACACAGCCAGATCTCATCTCTATTATTAAAAAATACACACACACACACACACACACACACGCACACACAGAGAGAGAGAGAGAGAGAGAGAGAGAGATGGATAGGTGAAAAGTACTCAACCCCATCAACAACTGGGAGAAAGTAAAGACCACAAAGGTGCCACTAACTCCCACTATCCTGGTAAAATCAAACAAAGAAGCTGACAATGCCAAGTGTTGGAGAAGAATGGATTAGGGAAGCTTTTATATGCTGTGGGGACTCTGGAAAACAATTTTGTATGATTATAAAGGGCCCCGCCCACTCTTCCTCCCAGGTACACACCCAGGAGAGATGCTTCCTGACACATGTACACCAGAGACCAATTCCAGAAAGTTCAAAGTGGTATTTTTTTCCCCTAATAGTTCCAAAGTGAAAACATCCCAAATGTCCACATAGGATCAATTCCGGTATATGCATGCAATGGAATAACTACAAAACAGTAAGAACTCCAGTCATCTCACTGACACGAATTCTCACAGACACAATATTGAAGGAAAAATTCATGTATATACAGCTCACAAACCTACAAAACTAACATGATATTGTTTAGGAAAAGGTACATATGCAGAAAACCTATAAACAAAAGAAAGGGATGAAAGACAAACTTCAGGAGGGAGGGAGGGGAATGTGACTGAGACGGAGCATGTGGGGACTTTCACAGCATTGGTGATGGTCTTTGTTCCTAAGCTGGGTGGTGGGCACAAGGATGTTCATTGTGTTATTTTTCTAAAACTATTCATGTTATAGAGAGTCTTTTGTATTTATATTTCATCATTTAAAAATCTAAAGAATGTGCTGGACAGAGGGCTTGCCAACACTGAGCAACTCAGACAAAAATGTAAGGGGGAGAAAACTTGTCTGCCACACACCCCCAAATGAAGCCCAGACAGCCTTGGAGGATGATCAGCACGATGCAGAAGAGTCCCAGGGAAGAGGTGTCAGAATCCAAGAATAACACCACGAGGTGAGGGCTGGGGACATCCAAGTCTCTGGCGGCAGTGCCACAAGTGAATGGGTAGGACCGAGTTAAGACAGTCCAGACCTGCATAAACATCCACACTCCATGAATGGATAAACTGTATGTGATATACTCTTACAAGAGAACATTACTCAGCGTTAAAAAGGAATGAAGTTCTGGCACCTGCTACATACAACATGGATGAACCTTGAGAATACTAGGCTAAGTGAAATACGCCAGCACAAATGGACAAATACTGTAGGATTCCACTTATATGGGATACCTAGAGTAGCTAAATTCATAGACAAAAAAGGAGAATGGTGGTTGCCAGGGGTTTGGGGGGAGTGAAAATAAGGAGTTGATGTTTAATGAGGACCGAGTTTCAGTTTGGGAAGATGAAAAACGTCTGGAGGCCAATGGTGGTGAAGGTTGCAAAACAGTGTGAATGTACATCATGCCACTTAACTGCATACACTTAAACATGGTTAAAATAGCAAATTTTGTGTTATTTATATTAATACCATGATTTTCAAAAAAATTCATAATTCAGGGTAGGTGCAGCTCAGCAAGTGAACAGGTAGAGCAAAGGAGACGCATGATCAGGCCGACTTCAATGCACCTGAGCGAATGCTATGCTGCAGACAACACTCAGCTCATGAGACAGGCATGGAAAAGAAACCACAGAGCTGAGGGATGCCAGCTCTGCAGGCACCCACTGAACCAGGCAGTTGGCATCCTCACAGCTGCAGGGTAGACCATTCCACCTGGGGGGACTGAGCTGGGTAACAAGGAAGCACCAGATGATCCCACGGGTGGGACAGGACCCTTGGGATATCATCTTCCAGTTCGTAGCTTCATGAAGAAAATGCTGGGCACTCAGCCAGCTATGACTTTGGGGAAAAGAACCTGCAAAAAATGCTGAGAAATGGTAGACAGAATCCAAATGCCAGAGATGCTGAAAGGCAAAGTGGTTCAGAAGACAGGGGATTTTACTGCATGAAATTCTGACCTTCCCAGGGAGTTCTAAGAGAACACATATTTAACACAGGAAGGCTGGGTGTGCACAGCATGGGCTGAGGGGAAGAGCACTGGAAAATGAGTCCGGAAACCTAAATTCAATCTGGCTCTCCCATACTTACTAGCAGAGTGGCCCGAGGCCATCTGCTCTCCGAGACCATCTGCAAAGGGGATGATAACGTGCACTTTCCCAGGCGGCAGCGATTAAGGGAAGCAACACAGATTCTGCATGCCTTGGAGATGGGGCTGCCTGACGCGTAAGTGATCAGGTGCTTTGCACATCAACCTCCAAGCCCCCAGAGACAGGTATTACTCACTCAAACCACATCACACACAGCAGAGAATAAGGGTTGAATTTAAGTATTCTAGAATTACGCACAAAAGAGGGCACCAAACTGGTGAGGAGCCTGTCAAGAAATGTGGATGGGGAGGAGAAAAGAAAAAAATGTTTTAAAGGATATACACCACGCTTATAAACATGTATACAAAAGCACAAAGATGGAAAGGAACAAAGTGAAACCAACCAGTTGCTATGCAGCAGGATAGGAATATGAAAATGTTTTTCTTTGAGATAATTTTAATGTTGTTCTATTAAGCACTTTTTAAAAACATCACCTACTTCTGATCTGAGTGTTGAATTACGGCCATCAAACCATTATGCACTCAAGTGAAATGACATTCAATGAGTCTAACTAAAGAAGTAAATCTGATCCCAAGTGGCCTACAAAGGTGGAAACCTTTTGGGGGCTCAGGGGTCCCCATCCAGCTCGGAACCTCTGGGGCAAGCTCAGAGACCTCCCACCCCCCTTGCCCCGCTGTGCTGTCAGAGACCTTCCCAGACCACAAATCAAGCTAGAGTCTGCCTTTACTAGCTACGTGACTTTGGACAAGTTTCTTAACCTGTCTGCTAAACCCTGATTCTTTCCTCTACAAATCAGGAATAACAACAGTAACCATCAACACAGTTTTTGTGAGGATTCAACAAGATAACCACCTAGATGGGCTCCCCACATCATCTTCATTTCAAAGGGAACTCACTTACTCCTTTAAGATCCAGGGACATAGCCAGAACTCATCTGGCTCCCCTACCCCAAGGAACCCGGAGTCCAGGGATGGGGCTTTTCTGACCCCCATCTTCCATGCTGTTCCCTCCACCCAGACACAGCTGAACTCCTACACATCCTTTGGGGCAATTCCATTGTCACTCTGGGGATCAAACCTTCTCCAGCTGCTCGGGTGTGGTGGCTCACACCTGTAATCCCAGAGCTTTGGGAGGCCACAGTGGGAGGATCTCCCGAGGCCAGGAGTTCCAGGCCAGCCTGGGCAATATAGCGAGACTCCAATGTTACCAAAAAAAGAAAAAAAAACCTTCCCCAACTCCAGCCCACAGTTCAGTTGCTCACCCCTGGCACCACCCCATGTTGGTTTATGGGTATCTGTTTACTCTGTCTGCCCCTCAAGACTGGGAGCTCAAGAAACACTCTTCTCTCTCCGATACCCCTCCCCCATGCTTAACGTAGTGTAAGGGCTCAGTAAGCCTTTGCTGACTGAAGAAAACATACTGTGAGCAAACAAAAACATTTTGGAAAACAATTTAAAATAAACCGGAAATTAAAATCAAGTGGGACTAGTAAAATTAATCCAGCTCTAGAGAGAGGCCACAGAGGCTGCAGAAGGAGTGAGATTAGAGGGATTAAGGTGGTGGGGGGTACACCAGGGATGCTGCCAGGCTCCAGCCCCACTCTGCCAGATCAGCTTTGGCTGGTAGCAGAGTCATAGGCATCCTGGGCTGGCGAGAGTCAAGACTGCCCCATAGCAGGTGCTTTCAGATGCAAGGGGACTCTGAGGTCACATCAACAAGACCTTTAACCTGCCAGCAAGAGAAGGTAATTGTGGCGAGGAGGGTCAGAGTGCCAGGCAGCTTGCTTCCTACCAAGGCAGGGGCAGCAGGCAGCACACATTGCAGATGGCTAACCAGCACTGGGGGCCTCCCCACCCCAGCTAAGAGTCCCAGGAAATGTAGAGAGGAGGGCCGAGGGCCTCACCCTAAAGAGACACAAGGTCCAAGTCCACCATCCTTATTCAACTGTGCTGAGGTGGGGTGGGGGGAAAGAGACTTCCATTAACCCATATAAGTTCATCATTTTAAAAACATATTTATATCTGAATATGAAAGAAAGCACAGATGAATGCGCACCCCAATTTTAACAGTGCTTATCTAATGAAACTGTAGATGTTGTTCCAACCTTTCCATATTTTCAAATGGGTCTTCGATGAATGCATTGTAAAGGAGAAATGAAAGGGGAGCACACACACGAACCTGGAAAACACACCCAGATGAATCAGCAGCCGACCCTGCCCTCAGGCAGCAGCCACGGGCTACAGGTGGAAACTGGAGCACAGTTCCCACTGGAGGAGAAGGCTCCAGGCAGGGCAGAGAGAGGCCCAGGGAGAAGCCCACTCCCAGCCGGCCAAAGGAAGTCAAGCAGTGGGCAAGGATGGAACACGTGTTTTGAGGACAAACGGTAGGCGGAGGATTTCTGTGGTTGCCAGGCTGGATTTTTTTCTAAGTCCCCACGCAAGAATTTAAGGGAAGGCCCCACCCCCATCGACCTTCTGCTATT
The DNA here is from genome assembly GCF_028878055.3 of Symphalangus syndactylus. Classification (NCBI taxonomy): domain Eukaryota; kingdom Metazoa; phylum Chordata; class Mammalia; order Primates; family Hylobatidae; genus Symphalangus; species Symphalangus syndactylus. The sequence continues at coordinate 35,677,179 of NC_072425.2, read as the reverse complement.
TCAAAACGAAACAGACCTGTGCCTTCATCCACTGCAGTGTACTAGGAACAGAATTCAATGAGATTATGCACGTGAAAGTGCTTAGCAAGTTAATATTTGTTCAGAGCCCTGTACCAGTGTAGGGTCATGTTACCGGCTCTGGAGAGGCTGGGCTGTGGCCCCTTCTCCCTGCAGGCCAACCGCCGCCCCTTATTAACACTGACAAATCCAGCAAGTGTAGAAGGGGAGTTAGTGCTCTTGCTTGTATCATGACACCCCGTTTGGGAAGGGTGTTCATTACCCCTCTCTCACCCCCCCACCTCAGCCTTCCTTTTAAAACAAAGAAGACATTTCCAAAAATAACACAAACTCATGACCCACTAGATATCCAAGGCCTCACTCCAGGTCTGAGAGGGGGTGTGGGTGGGGCAGGTAGTGGAAGGCCACCTTTAGCCAATACCTACCCTACAGGGGCAGAATAAACAAGCCACCCAGAGGCCTGGGATAAGCCAGTGTGGCCATGGCAGCCAGAGCCTTGGGAAAGGTTAGAAATGAGAAGCTGTCTTCGACCTCCTGCGGGTCCCTTAATTCTTCCCAACCAAGAGTGAAGACAGCCCTATCTCAAACCTTCACCCTCCCCAACACACTCACCCGACTCCACCTGTGAGCTGCTCTCCCATTGCCCCCTTCTCCCAGCCAGGCCCTCAACACCCCTTACCTGACGACTGCAATGGCATGACTGGTCTTCAGTCCCTCCTCTAGCCCTCCACTCCACTGTGACAAAAATGGGCTCCCTAAAGCACAGGTGAAACCCCAGCTCAAAGACTGCCAACCCCCCTACCACCCCTTGCCCCATTGCTACAGCAGTTTATAATGCATGGTGTAGCTGCTTCTGTTCTCATAGTTCTAGGGCCAGGGTTTTTCACTGGCTGTGAAGAGACCACCTGCATCCGAATCACCTGGAATAACTTGTTAAAAGTTGAGCTTCCTGATATACTGAATCAAGAAATTCTCGGGGTGTGCTCTGGGAATTTTAATGGAACAAAAAAAATCCCAGATGAACTTTGTGAACATTGAAGTTGGGATCATTTTGCTCGAGTTTTTCCACTGTTTGGGAAAATCTGTTCTATTTCCATCTGCCAGGAATGTACCCCACCCCTCTTCCATGATCCTGTGTTAGGACGTGGGTTAGTCTTCCCTCCCACTGCTGACCCTACGCTTGACACCTTCAGATGCTGACAATCAGGGTTCCCAAAGCAGCCGGTTCCAACTCTTTCACTGACTGACTGAAGGGAAGTCACTTTATAGCCACAGACCACAGCTTCCCAGTTTCTCCAATGGGCCGGGGAGGTTCTGTCCGGGGTCCCTTTCAACTCCAAAATAAGCAATATGACCTTTATGTTGGATCATGTATGTTACGTGAGATCAGAGGTTTCAGTCCTAAAATTCTAAAAACCTGCATTCTCCTGTTTTTGCTGAAAAAACATCACTTTTCACATCTAAAGTGAAACTTTTAAAAAGCATTTTTCATACTATATCCAACTTCCAATTTCCACTAAAGAAGAGCCAAGCAACGGTTAGCGTGCCTGGCACAGCATTTTTTTTTTTTAATGTCTATTACTAGAAACTTCTTCAAATCTTTCCAAAATCCAAAGTAGAGGAAGGAGAGGTTTCTAAGATTACAACCTACTAGCAACCTTTCAGCCCTCTGTTGCACCGTGAGGCCTTCCCATCACTGAATCCTCCCAACATCCCCATTTGAAGGATCAGGAAGTCAATGGCTCAAAGAGCTGAAATTGCCCAAAGCTGCAGAGCCAGGGTGTAATATGCAAAGGTAGATCTTCGAATTCTGAAATCCTCCATGTTTGCACTGGACCACAATGAGTCGATGTTGAGTTCCAGATGCAGGGAAGGCAAGTGCACCAAATGCAACAATGGCCCATGGGCCGTTCCCTCCAAAGCATGGCGGGAGTGCTAACTGGCTGACCACACATCCTAACAGCTTTCCACACTGAGCACACAGGGCAACGGGAGGCGGGGCTGAGCAACAGCCACACAAGTAAAAGCGATGCCAGGGATTTAGTCAACAGAGAGCTAATATGAGTCAACAGTGGGTGCCGCTGCCAAGCACACTAATGGGATCTTCAGCTGCATTAATAGAAGGAACGCGTCTAGGGCAGGCCGAGGGAGGGAGTCCTGCCCTGCTCTGACCAGACCACACCTGAGGGTTAGGCAGGGCTGGGCTGGGCTGGGCTGGGCTAAGGAGAGGGAGGTGCTGTCCAAGGCAGGGCCAGGGTTTCTGAAGAGGACTGGCTCAGGCTGGCACTCTGGTTGGTAGGGCGAGCAAGGGCTCATCTGGAAGCTGGGTTTGTACAGCAAGTCCACTTTAGACTGCATGTTATAGATTTTTCTTTAAAAGATCCTTTTATTCACATTTTATTTTATCAAAGATTGAAAAGCTGCTGACTATCCATAGCAGAGATTAAGAACACCCAGGGGCCAAGCACAGTGGCTCATGCCTGTAATCCCAACACTGTTAGGGGCTGAGGCAGGAGGATCGCTTGAGCCTACATGTTTGAGACCAGCTGGGGCAATATAGTGAGACCCCATGTCTATAAAACTAATTTTTTTAATTAGCCAAGTGTAGTGGTGCACAACCGCAGTCCCAGCTACTAGAGAGGCTGAGGTGGGAGGATTGCTTGAGGCTAGGAGATCAAGACCGTAGTGAGCTGTGGTCGTACTACTGCACTCCAGCCTGGGTGACAGACGAGACCCCAGATCCAAAAAACAAAACAAAAAAAAGAACACTCAGGAATGCTAGGTGACTCAACCTATCACCAAGCCCTGTCAGAAGAAACAATTGCAGCTACTTTTCCCTTTATTATATACAACAATTGGCCCGTGGCTTTGCCAAGGGACACTGGATCTGAGACCCCATAATCTCAAGTGTCAAAGTCTCCTGGAAGTCCTTCCAATTCCCCCATCCCATCCGGCCACAGCACCCTGTCTGGGTGTGCCTGTCATATCACTTAGCATCACCCAGAATAAAAGAAACGTGTTTTCACCTGCGTTTCCCAAGAGCCTCCAGGCTGCATCTCATTCACCTTTGTGTCTGCAGCACAGAGCTCGGCACATTGGAGACGCCCAGTAACTGTGGTCTGGACTGGACTGAGGTGCCACAGCACGGTCAAACTGAGGGTGTTATTGTGTTCCAGACAATTTCAGAACACAAGCATCCTAACTAGGGCTAATAAAAAGGTTTATGACAGCACACAGCCAACTTTTAGGAGGTTGAGCAAAGGAATTCTCAAGGCTAATGCCGCCTGAGGGTTTTTATTACAAAGGAGACATTTAGCCTGGCAATATCCCTGGGTGCCTGAGAAGCCAGCTTGGGGTATCGCGGTCAAAGGTAAATCCTATCTTGCGACAAGCAGCAAGGCAACACCAGGGCCCAGGAAGCGGTAAAAATCTAGGAACACAAAAGAGAATAATGACAAGTGGGGCCAAATGCCAAAAAGGACAGCATAAAGAGTGAGCCCGGTGAAGTGGGTCTGAGGAGCAGCAAATGCTACAAATGCATTGGGGAGCTGGCCGCCTGGCGTTAACCTCGTAACTCAGAATTAATTACAGGAGCACACACTCAGATCTGAGAAGATTAGCGTAGGAGACTGTGATGCAGTCCTAATATCTAATAAATCTTTAAATCGATGAGCTGTGCCCACTGGCCATTTTTCTTCATCTTTCCTCCCTGAGAGCTCACGTGACACAAGCCAGCATTTGCTTTTTATCCGCCTGTGGACGGGGGGCATATACGTGTGTGTGTGCACGCACATAAATAAAATGTGGGCTTCACTAAGTCACATCATAGAGGAATCAAGAAATTTGCCATCCTAGGAATACCTGGGACGGGGGAATTCTTTTGTCAAGCAGCCTTTTATAAAGTGAAGAAACCTTTTAGGATGCAAATATCCCCTTCCCCTACCAGGCTCCAGTGAGGGCTGCACTGGCTGGAATCAAGTCAGCCTTCCTGTCCCAACCTGTTCATTTGTGTACCTGTTTGGGTCTATTCACCATGCACACCACTTAAGCCTGTCTCATGGAGCTGACAAGCAATACATTTTATAAACGAATCATCCCCAGGGAACAGATGAGAAAACCACCGGCAAGGAGCACTGTCAAACTTCCCAAGGATAGCATTCCTTTCCCAGATCCGAGATGCAAACTACGCCACATCCTCTCCTAACACAAGCTGCCCACTCCAGAGGCAGCCTGCTCCCCTCTCCTCCTCCCCGGCTCCTCAGGCCTCCTCTCCCAGCTGAATAAAAAGCTGGAGAGCCTCATTCTTGGAGAACAGTAACATTTTTATGCTATTTTAAAGGCAACAGCTCTAAGCACCCGAATGTTCGCTCCTTTTCCATCAATAAAAAGGCCCCAAAAGGGTATTTTCATAGCAAAATGATATCTTATGGAGAGCACAAAGAACCACAAAAATAAAATTGCCATAAATTGAAACTGTCTCGAAATTCAGCCTACACCGGGAAGCGTTAAACTCCAAGCCAAGCAGGCTCTGATTTTTCCATCTGAGACCCTTTTCACATGTTCCTAGTTCTCTCATGAAGTTCAAACATTTCTCCCACCCAGGAAGGCCTATATACTTCCTTGGAAGTCCGGGTATGTTATTTCTTCCCTTGACATCCTCGAGGTGATCTGTAACATTCATCTAAAGCTCAATTACTGCTGTGTCCTCAGTCACACCCAGAAATTCCCGAAGGCACCGTCTGCCGCAGCGCCGGGTGCACAGTGGGCGCCCGGTTAATGTGTGGTTTGATTAGATCTGATCTGGCCCCTTCAGCCAGGAAGACTCAGTGGTAACTGGACGCCCTGCAGCGGACGGCAGCGCCGGCCTAGCTCTCAGCTGGCGCGGGGCGGGGGTGCAACCACCTGTGGGCGGGTGCCCGGGACGCAGGCCCAGGCGCCGCCGCCCTGGAGTGCCCCGCCGACCCCACGCACTGTGCCCAAGGGAGAAAGTCAGGCGCGCCTGCCCCTCCGGGCACCCCGGGGTCGACTCCCAGCGCCCCAGCAAGGGCTCTGCCGGGGCAAGGCAGGCAGGTCCGAGACAGCCGACTCTAGAGTTAGCTCCCAAGTCACCCTACCCGCTGCGAGGCTGCAGGGCAGATGGGGCTCAGGGAATGGGAATGGGGTGTACCCAGAAGGGATCAGCAGAGAGCAGAAATGGTCTAACCCCCGCCTCCCAAACTTGGGGCGCCTGCCGAGCAGCAAGCGAGGGGATCTCCTCTCTGCTGTCTCATCAAGGCCTGATGGCGAGTTTGAGGGGGACAAGCTGGACACCCCGGGACGGCCTCACATTGATTTGAGATTTTCTACCCAATAACCCAGTATCAGGAAGACCCCTGCTGGAAGCTAGGGACAGAAGGGGAGCGCCGGCCACCTGCACCACGGGGGGCGGGGTCTCGGGACTCGGGGACCGTGTGTACTGGGGAGGGGGCAAGGCCCCAAGGACTAGGTGGGCGCCAGAGAAATCGCAACCCCGCGGCGCAATGTGCCAAGGAGGGGGCGCGGGCCAAAGGTGGGGCGCCGGAAGAGACCCGGACGGGGTGGCCCAAGAAGAAAAAGGATTGAGGAGTGCTCGGAGAAGGGGATGGGGGAGGGGATCCCCAGGGAGGTGCAAGGGAAGCGCCCCCGAGGCAAGCACTGGGGGAGGGGGAGCTGCCTCCAGGGGCGCGAGATGCCAGTGCCCCGGACCGGCCCCGTCACTCACCGGCAGGTCCACGCTCACTTCGGTCCCGTCGAGCAGGAAGACGCGGCAGTAGAGGGTGGCCTTGGCGGCGCCGGCGGCGGAGATGTGCACGGCCGCGCCGCCGGTGAGCAGGGGCCCGCCGCCCGCCGGGAACACGCTGCCCCCGGGCGCGACAGGCAGCGCCGAGGAGGAGGCGGCGACCGGGCCCCCCCGTGGCCCCCCGTCGCGCTCGTCCCCCAGCCCCGCGGCCCCGCGCCCCGCCGCGCCCCGCGCGTAGCGCTGCATGGAGCGGCGGCCAAAGGTCCGGCGCAGGAACCGCAGCATCCTGGCTGGGGGCGCCCCCTGCCTCCGCCCCCTGCGCTGCCGCTGCCGCTGCCGCTGCGCCGCCGCCCGGGAGCGTCCCGCGACGCCGTCAGTGCCCTCGGCCGCCCGCGCTGCCTCTCGCGGGCTACGGCCCGGGGCTAGCCCGCGCCGAGGCCGAGGCCGCGCTCTGGCCGCCTGCGGGGCGCGCCGGCCCGGCCAGCGCCGGCTGCGAGTGGCCGCAGGCGGGAGGGCGCGCTCGGGGCCGTCCCGCCGCCGCCGCCGCCGCGCGCTCTCCCGGGCCGGCGGCCTGCGCGGGCTGCCGAGGAGCTGCTCCCGACGGGCGGCTGGGGGCTACCCGGGGGCTGCCGGGGGCGGGCTGCGGGCTGCTCCCGCGCCGCGCGCCGGCCGAGGGCCAGCCGGAGCAGGGCGCCTGCGTGGTCCTGGCGCGCTCGCTCCCACTCGCCGCGCCGCGCCCGGGGCCCGAGGAGGCCCCGCCGAGCGCCCGCTCCCAAGGCGCCTTTTCCTGCGCCCGCAGCCCCCGCCTCCCACCTGGGAGGCTGCACCTCCAGCCGCCGCCGCCGCCGCCGCCGCCGCCGCCGGGACTGCAGCACGCCCTCCTCCCTTGGGGCTGCGCCGGGTAATTGCAAGCCGGGTCTGTGCTGCCCCCTGCCGGCCCGAGCGCCCCCTGCTGCTGTAGGTGTGCTCACGTGTGTACACGTAGGTGAGCACACACGTGTTTCCGGCGCCCAGAGCCCTGGAGGCGCAGAGTGCCCCCTTGCACGATAGGAAAACAAGGCCGCGTGCCCTCTGGGAAGCGTTGCTCCAGAAACCAGACAGAATAGCACTAAGTTTTCCCCCTTGGAAAAATAGCACTGTTTCCTCTTCTGGAAAAGGAGAGGGGTGGACTAGGTAATCAACAAGGTAATCTACAAGGTCCTTGCGACTTAAGTTCTGTCAATTTAAGATCTCAGAGCTGGAAGGACTTTTTTAGTCATTCCAGTCCAGTGGACTCATTCCACATAACGAAGTTGAGGCCCGGCGAGGAGAGGAAGTATTTTTCCAATATGCTACGCAAGAAAACACCTTTCCTCAAGATCTCAGGTCCAGTATTGAGATAAAGGCCTGGATAAATAACAGAGAAGGCTAGTGAAGTTGAAAATTACTGATAAGCAGAGTAGATCTGAGGCTCCGAGAATGAATAGTGTAGGACACACTGAGAATATCGGAGAGAGACGGAATTGTTTCTAAGCAGTGGCCCTCCAGTATACAAGTTCAAGGTCCTCTTCGAGTGAAGAGGGCTGACCAGTGCTGGTAAATGAGGAATGTGGAAGAGGATGAAGCTGAAAGGAGGTCAGGCCTCTTGGGAAGAATAACACTACTATTTATCATTCCCTTAATCTTGTGCCAAACACCGTGCTAAGCCCTTTCCATTCATCATCTCAATCCCCACAACAGCCTGGTTAGATAGACGTTCTTATCCGTATTGTACAGAGGAGGAAACTGAAGCTTAGAGAGCTTAAGAGACGGGCTCCAGATTCCATGGTTAAGACCAGCTCTTTTACCCAGCTCCAAAGCTGTTGGCTGCTAACCACTACCTCTGCTGCCAGGCAGAGGTGTGTGCATGATTGGCAGGCAAGTGAAGATGTCTGGGAGGCCTGGAAAAGGCAGTGGACACAGCAAAAAAGACAAAGAGGAAGGAGTGCATTTATGAGGCATTCTAAAACAGACATTTATTAAGGATCAGGCGCTGTCTGAGGTGATTTCATGGATGGAACTTTCATTAGTCCACACTCCAATATTTCCAGGTATTCTATGTACCCCCCAAGTCACATAGGACTGGAGTTCGGGTCTTAAGAGAAGTAATATCCTTGTCCGAGGTCTCAGAGCTCCTAAGTGGCAGCAGCCAGTACCCTCACTCATTGTCTAATGTTCCTTTTATGATACTATGGAGGCCTCCCATGTGACAGTGTTCTCTGAGAGGGCATCTGTAATCGGCCTTCAGATACCCAATCTACTCCTCTCCCACTGCTCCACCCCAGACCGTATTTAATAGAATACAGCCACAAGCAGATGTTCAAAGGTAGCCCATTTCTGCTTAGTGGTTTCTAAGGATAGTCCATTTCCTACTATATAGCCCAGGAGTGCTGTGGCACACTGACTAATAGCCACCCAAAGATGTCACAGACCAATTGCTAGAATCTGTGAATATGTCCCTTTATGTGGCCAAAAAGACTTTGCAGATGTGATTAAGTTAAGGAGTTTGAAGTAGGGCGATTATCTTGTATTAACCCAATGTAATCGCAAGGGTCCTTATAAGAGGGAAGCAGGAGGGTCAGAGTCAGAGAAGGTGTCACAACAATGGCAGCAGAAGTCAGCATAGTGGAACCAGGATACGAGGAACCTGGGTAGCTGAAAGAAGCTAGGAAAGATAAGGAACAAATTGACCCTTAGAGATTCCAGAAGGAATGCAGCCTTGATTTTAGCCCATGAAACCTCCAGAATTGTAAGATAATACATTTGTGTTGTTCCAAACCACTAAGTTTGTGGTAACTTATTCCAGCCGCAACAGGAAACTAATATGAGTGCGCTATTAATAATATGGCTGGGTGTGGTGGCTCACACCTGTAATCCCAGCACTGTGGGAGGCTGAGGTGGGAGGATCACTTGAGCCCAGGAGTTCGAGACCAGCCTGGGCAACATGGTGAAACCCTGTTGGACCTCTTTTATGCCCAGTGTGAATGGGTTAGAGCTGCACATATCTTCTGTTTATCAATGCATTGCTCTTTTATGGGCCTTCTGATCTTCAAATGGTTATTCAGAACCCCCAGTGCTACGGTCTGAATGTTTGTATCCCCCAAAAATGCATATGCTGAAATCCCAACCCCCAAGGAGTAGGAGGTGGAGGTTTATTAGGTCATGAAGACAGAGCCCTTATGAATGGAATTTGTGCCCTTATAAAAGAGACCCCAAGCCGAGCGCAGTGACTGATGCCTGTAATCCCAGCCCTTTGGGAGGCCAGTGGGGAGGATAGCTTGAGCTCAGGAGTTGGGGCCTAACCTGGATGACATAATGAGACCCCACTTCTAAAAAAATTTTAAAAAATAAGAGACCCCAGAGGCTAGTCCGAAGGTAGAGAGTTATCTCGGTTGAATGTTCATAGTCAGTTACAGATCAAATTCCTGTTCGACTCTTTCTCCCCTTCTCACTGCTGCACTTGACTAATCTTAAAAAAGAAAAGAAAGAGAGAGAGAGAGAGACCCCAGAGACTCCTTGCCACTTCCACCATGTGAGGACACAGTGAGAAGATGCCATCTATGAACCAGGAAACGGGCCCTCACCAGACTCTGAATCTGTCAGCAACTTGGTGTTGGACTTCCCAGCCTCCAGAACTATAACAAATACATTTCTGTTGTTTATAATGCAAGTTCATGGTATTCTGTTAGAATAGCCTGAAGGAATAAGACACCCAGGATTTCTCCTGCCTTTCTGTCTGAAACTGTCTCGGACTGAAGTTCTCAGGAAACAGTCTACACTAACTTCTAGATCCTTTTCTTGGTCATAAGCAGTAGCTTGACTTCCTTAGTCTCATAGGTATCTTTTGGAATTTGATCTCTAGAGTCACCTTCTTGCCTTCTTGTTAAAGCTCAACTACCACCTCTTTGCCTACTTCCTTCAGGAGAACTTTCCATTATCCTGCCCATTACTACTCAGTTTTGTGTCATCAACAAACCTTGGAGAGTTCCTTATGCACTCCCTTCCTCCAGAGTAATTTTACATGTTAATTAAACAGCCCTTAAAGGAACTCCTCTTCAGAAATGTGCCATTTGTCTCTATCCTTTGTTTCCTGGCTCATTTCCCAGACTCAACAAAATTGTGCCCTCATTTTGTTGGGCTCCATTTTTTTTCCCATAGAGCAGGATTACACTTTAATGTATGTTCCTATTCACTCCCTTATAAATGTATTCTTTTAATAAACATTTATTGAGAACTTACTATGTGTCACAAAGCCATCCCTACTGCCACAGGTGTTTAATGTCAGCTTAACCTTTCCTCTATCATTTCACAATAATAATAGCTATCATTAATTAAAGACCGTATAGTAGGCAGCTGTGGTTTCTGCCAGGCTAGCATCCATTTTCTTTCTTCTGGTTACAGAACATGGGTGGCTTTGTGGAGCCATTTCACCTAGGCTTAACAGTCTAGGTGAAGCTGACCCCACACTGTGCCACAGGTGTGGACACATGATCAGGCCTGGCCAATCAGAGAATTGCATTTCCCAAAGACCTGCTACCGGCTCAAGAATAGACAATAACTCATGCCAGGCCAATGAAGGTCAGCCCTTTAACTCTGGTTGAAATTATTGGGAATAGGCCATTTCTTTCCATTGGAATTGGAGAATGAGAAGTGTGCAAGCCTGGAACTGCCTGCTGAAGACCCACTTTGACATAATTTGGAGAAAGCCTGAGGAAGACACCAACACAAACAGAAGCAGAGTCAAGAGATGGAGGGACACAGAGGACAATTTGATTTTGACTACCTGGATTCAGCCATGCCTGAAGCCAGACTTAGCTCCTGGAATTTACAACTTAAAGAGAATTAGAATGGTTTTTCAGGTCCGAGATCTTCTCTTTGTTCTCTTGTTCTCTTTCTTGAGCACAGGACATAAACATTATTTTGAATAGATGCTCACCTCATTTATTATTTAAAGGATTCGTCTCCAGGCAAATAATTGGAATGCAATGCTTATCACTGAATTGTACAGAAATAAATGGACAGTTAATGAGTCATCTAAGCTTTTAGATCCAGAAGTGGCAATCATGGAAGGACTCTTTGGTGACTACAACTGAGTCCCAAATTTATATTCTTAGCTAATCCTTTCCCTCTGCTCCAGATGGTATTTCTGACTTCCTCCCCCACATCTAATCCCTAGTTCTCCATTCTAAACATCTACTATCTAGCCTTCCGTCGAGACCCCAAGAGATCAGTATCTGGAGAGAAACAGGAGGGTCCCATCCTTACCTGATGGCAGCCTTAGCCTGGGTTCCTATCTGAGGACCCATGTCTTCCCCAGAGGATGTGCATCCTGGTTTGGGAAACACATGTGGCTCTGATAAAATAATCCTAATATCCATATGGAAGATGCACACAGAGAGTGGAAGGGGAGTACTCATTATAGCACCTACCCACCCTGCCCTTCCATCTCCATTGTTACTTACCCTTGGGTTGCCCATGCCATGCTCCCTCTTCCTGGACATCCCTGATATGCTTGCCTGTCCCTTACGATCTCTTAGCCAACTGCTTTACCTTTGTTCTTCTCTGTTTGATGGACTAAAATCAGTCCTGTCCTACAGAACTTCCTGCAATGATGGAAACATTTTACATCTGCTCTATCCAATACAGCAGCCACCAGCCACATGGGACCATTGCGCACTTGAAAGATGGCTAGTGAGACTGAAGAACTAAATATTTAATTTGATTTCACTTAAATTTAAATTTAAATTCACAAAATGTAAATTTAAATAATCTCATGTAACTAATGGCTACCATACTGGACAATGCAGGACTCTACATCACCCCCACCCCGTCACATATAATTGGGTTCATCTCCCTTGCCCCTGTCCAATCCCCTTGGGAAGGTCTAGTTCCAACTGGTAATCCCTTTTGCCCTGTCCTAGACTGCTGACATTAACTTTCCCATGGCTGGCCAATTCACAAGCTATGACACCTCCAATCTTTTTGCCATCAAATCAAAAACCCAGCTCCTGCCAAGTTGGTCAAAACCAAGGTAAATTGTTCTTTCAGGGAAAGCCCTTGGCAGCTGGGCTGCTGCTGGTGGTGGAATGTGCTGTTGAAATCCTGCCGCAACTCAGAGCTCACCATGGAAGCAGCATTCCAAAGTAGGGGTCCCGTGACTCACCTATGTTAACATTACACAACCAAGATACAGGAACCACAGACACAAAAGGAACCCTTCCCATATCCTCCTTCTCCTTTGGGAAACTTTGAGTCCTGGTTCAAGGCAAGGAAAGAAAATTTGGAGAAGAATGCCATGAGTAGAATCAGAGCCATGCCAGTGAAGTGTTGATAGGAGTGAGAGCCGTGAAGGGCCCCTGAAGTGAGCCAGCTGGCCTGAAGCTAGTGATCCTGGTGACCTTGAGGAGGGTACAGTGGTACAAGGAAGGAATGGACTTATATGGGCTTAAGAGAAAATAGACGCAGGGCAATACAGATGGTAGATCCTGACTATCATTTTAGAAGTTTAGCATCAGGCCAGGTATAGTCGTTCATGCCTATAATCTCACTACTTTGGGAGCCTAAGGCAGGAGGGTTGCTTGAGCCCAGGAGTTCAAGACTAGCCTGGGCAACATAGCAAGATCCTGTGTCTACAAAAAAATTTTTAAATTAACCTGGCATGGTGGCATGTCCCTCCCAGCTACTCAGGAGGCTGAGGTGGGAGGACCGCTTGATCCCAGGAAGTCAAGGCTGCAGTGAGCTATGATTACACCACTACACTCCAGCCTGGGCAACAGAGCAAGACTTTGTCTTTAAAAAAAAAAAAAAAAAAGAATGAAAGAAAGAAAGAAAGAAAGAAAAGAAAGTTAGCATCAAAAGGAGGCAGCGAGGTGTCTCTGAAAGAAAGAACATGGGGATGCACTGTCGCTCATGCCTGTAATGCCAGCTACTTGGGAGGCCAAGGCAGGAGGATCACTTGAACCCAGGAGTTCAAGACCTGTCTAGGCAACACAGTGAGACCCTTAGCATGGGTCTCAAATAAAAATAAAAATAACTTAAAAAAACAAAACAAAAGATATGAGACTTCTGCTGAATTCTAATCTGATACTCACTTTTCTCATCTGTAAAATGGGCAAATACTGCTCACCTCAAAATTTCATTACTGTATGACATTCGCTATAGGACAAAACATAACTGATGCGTAAAAAACTTTACAAACTGTAAAATCATATAACAATATAAGAATGGAAGAAGGAGGAAACATGGAGTAGCTAAAAGGGGCAAGGAGATTAAAGGTTTTAGGGGCACGGTTCTTTTTTTTTTCTTTTTTGAGACAGAGTCTCACTCTGTTGCCCAGGCTGGAGTGCTGTGTCTCGATCTCGGCTCACTGCAACCTCCACCACCTCCCAGGCTCAAACAACTCTTCTGCCTCAGCCTCCCGAGTAGCTGAGTAGCTGCGACTACAGGCATGCGCCACCACGCCTGGCTAATTTTTTTGTATTTTTAGTAGAAACAGAGTTTCACTATGCTGGCCAGGCTGGTCTTGAACTCCTGACCTCAAGTGATCCATCCGCCTCAATCTCCCAAAATGCTGGTATTCCAGACGTGAACCACCGCACCCAGCCGGGGCATGGTTCTTATTTTAATATTGAGGAGGCTGATGTATATGAAGAGCAAAAAAAAAAAAAAAAAGGAAGAAGCCTTTGGAGAGGGAGAGACCAAAGGGATGAAGAGCAGCAGAGAACAAAGAGGAGGTTTATGGAGAAGGAATACATGGCATTTTCTTCCTTTCTTTTCTTTTAACTGGTGATCTCTGCTTTAGATAGATGGCATTTTCTGAAGCTGGAGGGAAGATGAGGCCGGGGAAGCTGGGTGGAGCTGCGAATTGACAAATGCTTATCAAAGGCACTCTGCTTTTCATTCCCAAGGGAATAAGAAAAAGGATAGCACCTCTTTATGCTGTGCAGAGATTTATAGTTTATTAAGTGCTGTCACAGACATTACCACATTTAATTACTCTTTGTGACAACCCTGGCAGGGAGGTGTTTTTATCCCCGGTTTATACCGAGGAAACTGGGGCTCAGAGAAGTCCTGTCCACATGCCCCAGGTGACATAGCTGGGAAGCAACAGTGAGGGCTACGACCGGAACCCCTGGATCCCACAGCTGTTTGGCTGGGCCTCCTTCCCTTGCTGACGTCCTCTTCAAACTGAAACCTGGCCCTGCCCAGCGGCCACACAGGTTCCCGCCCTGACTGACTCACTGGGAGGGGGCCCCTGTTCTCGACTCCTCAGAGCCAGTTTCTGACCTTGACGTCTCCACCCTCTCTTCAATTCCTGCTCTGAGATACCCTCCCTCCCTTCATCTCCCCCTCCCCCAGGCCTTTTCTCTCTTTTGATTAAGCTGTTAGAAATGAAGGCAGGCATTTTGATAATAGTAAGATGGGGTCCACGACAGGACCATCCTGCTCTGCCACTCCCCATTCTGCCCGTAGGATTCTCAAGGGACCAGATGCCACCGACCATAGCAACAGGATACAGGCTGCGCTTTGTTATCTGCGGGGCCTGCCCAGGGCTCAGGGCTCTCCACTAAGGCTGGACTGGAGCCTGAGGCCGTCAGCCTAACAGGGCGTCTCCTTGTGCTTGAGCCTTCCTTCTTTCAGAGATGTTTCCTCCTTCTGTTCAGTAGCAGACTCGATGGAGAAGCGAAGGCGAGTGTGTTTAGGTGTGGGTGGAAGGAGGAGAGGGCCACATTCTTGTGTGTCTTTTTTTTTTTACACTCAGTGACCCTATTTGCGAGTAAACTTGGCCTAGCTGCTGTACTGGAACCCGACCAATCAGATTAGCTTTCTCTCCTCTGAAGAGCTGAGGAAGGAGACTTGCCCGGTGTGGGGAGTTGGGCAGGACCTCTCTGCCCATTATAGCAGTTGAAGCTAGAAACATCCATCTCTTCCTCTCCCTCACCCCCAGCATCTACACCCCCAATCCCCAACTTGTCCCCAGCCATCCCTCGGGCCCCTGGACCACTGCACTGGCCTCCTCCTGCAGCCTCTCTGCAGCACCCAGGATAACCATCCTGAAAGGGAGATGGACCCTGTAGTTCCCCTACTGACAATCTTGCAGCAGGGCTGATGACAAGGGACGCCAGCAAAAAGGACACAGAGTTCTAGGATTCTGAAAGGGGCCCTGGGTGGTCTTTGTTGCCTAAATGGACAAATTTCACTTCAAAGAATTGTAGGTTAGGCCGGGCGCAGTGGCTCACACCTGTAATCCCAGCACTTTGGGAGGCTGAGGTGGGCAGGTCACTAGGTCAGGAATTCGAGACCAGCCTGACCAACAGGGTGAAACCCCCATCTTTACTAAAAATACACAAATTAGCTGGGCATGGTGGCTTGAGCCTGTAATCCCAGCTACTCAGGAGGCTGAGGCAGGAGAATCGCTTGAACCTGGGAGGGGAAGGTTGCCGTGAGCCGAGATTGCACCAGTGCACTCCAGCCTGGGCGACAGAGCGAGACTCCGTCTCAAAAGAAGAAGAAGAAGAAAAAAAAGATTTGTAGGCTGGGTGGGGAGACTGGACAAATTTTCTTTTTTCTTTCTTTCTTTCTTTTTTTTTTTTTTTTGAGACGGAGTTTTGCTCTGTTGCCTAGGCTGGAGTGCAGTGGCATGATCGTGGCTCACTGCAACCTTCACTTCCCCGCTCAAGTGATCCTCCTGAGTAGCTGGGACTACAGGTGCACGCCATCACGCCCAGCTAACTTTTGTATATCTTTTGGTAGAGACAGGGTTTCCCTGTGTACTGGTCTTGAACTGCTAGGTTCAAGTGATCCGCCCACCTCAGTGCCACGAAGTGTTAGGATTACGGGTGTGAGCCAGCACGCCCAGCCACTGAACAAATTTTAAAACAGAACTCCCCCTTCACTCTTGGAGGGCACATCTTTCAGGGGCTACTCATTAACCACAGGGAAAAAGCCTTGATTTTGTCATTTCACTCCCAATCTAAATTCTAAGTTATTGCCATTCTTTGGAGACCCTGAGATGCCCTTCCTGTCTTGATATGCAAAATCCATCCCCCTCAAAAATATTTTTCCATCTTCCCACCTGCAAACTCTTATTTACCCTTCAGAACCCAGGTTGGCCTCCTTTGTAAAGCCCTTTCTGACTGTCTGAACAGACGTGGTCGTTTCCATTCTCTGTCCTCTCACAGTGCCATATGCACACTCATCTCCTCTGCTTCACACATGGCAGCCCCTCGGTGCTAAAGGGTGGCAGAGCTTCCTGCTTACAGACAGCGGCACCATGGACTAGAGTGGAGCACAGTGGACAGGACTGATGGGTAATGAGGAGGGAACTCCACAGGATGTGGTGATGAGGCTGGGGGTGGTGTGGGAGGCCAGTGTCCGGTGACTCCTGGGTTTCTGACTGTTGAGTCTCCCTCCCTCCCAAACTGAGAACTCCTGGAAGGTGGAAGCATATCTTGTTGACTTCTTCATCCCCTGCAGACCTGGTTGAGGGAATTCCTTCAACACTGGGGCAGGCCTGAACCTGCTAGAAAGTAGTATCAGTGAGTCCAGCCAGGAGGGTTTGGGGAATACAGGCAGAGCATCAAGCCAGGCCTGGCAAGGGGTAGTGGATGCTGTGTTCAAGAACTTTCATTACAAGTTGCCTCCTGTTTTTGGCTCTCAGCTCCTAACCTGCTCCCCCACTTCCCACCACCCTCTTTCTGTAGGTGAGCCAATGCCCAATGGACACCAGAAAGTCTGAGGTTTGACCAAGTGCTATCTCACGTCTCTAATCCTAGTGCTTTGGGAGGCCCAGGCAGGAGGGAC
The DNA here is from genome assembly GCF_028878055.3 of Symphalangus syndactylus. Lineage (NCBI taxonomy): Eukaryota > Metazoa > Chordata > Mammalia > Primates > Hylobatidae > Symphalangus > Symphalangus syndactylus. The sequence goes on along the minus strand of NC_072425.2, from coordinate 35,660,582 downwards.
CCTTGAGGCAGGAAGGACCCTTGAGACCAGAAGTTCAAAGTGATACCCCATCTCTACAAAAAAATTTAAAAAATTAGCGGGATGTGGTGGTACATGCTTATAGTCCTAGCTATTCAGGAGGCTGATGAGGGAGGATTGCTTGAGCCCAGGATTTTGAGTCTGCCATGAGCTATGATCACGCCCACACCAGCCCAGGTGACAGAGTGAGACTCTGTCTCAAAAAAATAAAAAGTGGCCAGGTGCAGTGGTTGACCCCTGTAATCCCAGCACTTTGGGAGGCCAAGACAGGTGGATCACCTGAGGTCAAGAGTTCAAGACCAGCCTGGCCAACATGGTGAAACCCTGTCTCTACTAAAAATACAAAAATTAGCCAGGTGTGGTGGCTGGTGCCTATAATCCCAACTACTCGGGAGTCTGAGGCAGGAGAATCGCTTGAACCCAGGGGGCAGAGGTTGCAGTGAGCTGAGATCATACCACTTCACTCCAGCCTGGGCAACAGAGAGAGACTCTGACTCAAAAAAACAAAAAGTCTGAGGTTGGAAAAACTATCTTTGAGATCTAATTCTACCCATGCTCACCACCCTTTGACCTTAGTTAAGTCACGTCTCCATGGGCCTGCCTGCCCTGGTAGAGCTCTACCCCCCAACCCTGCACCCTACAACCCTTCACACACACACACACACACACACACACACACACACACACACAGAGTGGATGGCATATATAGCTGTTCATTACATAGCCATGGTCACCACGAGAGAGTGGACATCAGACAATCTAGTCCATTGTCCGGAGGTGGCATTTGAATCCTGGCTGTGACACTTCTTGGCTGTGTGACCGTGGGCACAGAATTTGAGTCCTCACACCTTAGTTTCTCATCTGTTACGAGGCCATAATAATAGTAGTGACCTCCTAGGTCTGTTGTAGGGAGTAAACCATGTAAAGCACCTCAACTCTGACGGGTAAGTACCCAATAAATGTGAATTGTTATTGTTCACATTAGCGGTCATGTTATTATTGATAATTTTACTTCCAATAAAAAAATAGAAACTTTCTGGGTCAGAGCCTGACTAGCCTGGCAGGGGGCCCAGGGAGGAAAGGGGCCCCAAGCCTTGGGGAGGAAATTAGCAGTAAGGTCAGCAGCCCAGAGCCTTTGGTCTGCGGGTTGGCAAGGACCATGCAGAAGAGCGGGGGGGTCAGTGGGGGTGGTGATGCATGGGGAGAGAGAGAAAGCAAGCTTCGGCTGTGGCCAGGGAACAAACTCCCAGGGAACAGAAAGTCTGCAAACCGGTCTGGGCAGTCCCAGAGCCAGGCTGGGTTAGCTGGTACAGGCTGGCATCTGGTAGGGAGAAGGCTGCCCATAGTACAGCTGCCCTTGGGCACTGCCCGAGACCTCCTCTCCCATCTAGGAAGCACTGTCAGGGACTCTCCAGGCATGGCCTATGACAGCCCTTCCGGGTCTGAGAGAGAGAGAGAGGGAAAGGCTGCTTTAGGGAAATCTAGGGCACACACTCTACTACTAAAAGCCATACCACACCACTTAAAGTCCAACAGAGCTGGATTTCAAACCCCACTCCCACAAGGTAACAACATCATCCAATGGCCAAAGGATAGTCTTTTTAATAAGTGGTGCTGGGAAAAACTGGATATCCACATACAAAAGAGTGAAGTTGGACCCTTACCTTCTATCATATAAAAAAAATTAACTCAAAGTAGATCAAAGACATAAACCTAAGAACTAATGCTATGAAACTCTTAGAAGAAAATATAGGGGAAAATCTTCATGACATTTAATTTGGCAGTAATTTCTTGTGTATAAATATCAAAGGCACAGGCCAAAAAAATAAAAAATAGATAAATTGGACTTCATCTAAATGAGAAACTTTTGTGCATCAAAGGACACTATCAACAAAGTGAAGACAACCTACAGAATGAGACAAAGTATTTGCAAATCATATATATATGATAAAGGATTAATATCCAGACTATACAAAGAACATTTACAGTGCAGTGGGTCATGCCTGTATTCCAAGCACTTTGGGAGGCCAAGGTAGGTGGATCACGAGGTCAGGAGTTCGAGACCAGCCTGGTCAACATAGTGAAACCCCATCTTTACTAAAAATACAAAAAATTAACTGGGCGTGGTGGCGGGCGCCTGTAATCCCAGCTACTCAGGAGGCTGAGGCGGGAGAATTGCTTGAACCCAGGAGGCAGAGGTTACAGTGAGCCAAGATTTTGCCACTGCACTCCAGCCCCAGTGACAGTGCGAAACTCTGTCCCTCTCTGTCTCTCTCTCTCACACACACACACACAAAGAAAATTTAAAATTCAACAACAAAAAGCAACTCAATTCAAAAAATAGGCAAAAGATTTGAATAACCATTTCTCCAGAGAAGTATACAAATGTTCAACAAACACATGAAATTGCTCAACACCACAAGCCATTAGGAAAATGCAAATCAAAACCGTAATTTCTACCACTTCACATCTATTAGGATAACCATTATTTAAAAAACAAAACAAACAAAAAAACAGAAAAGACTGAGTGTTGACCAGGATGCAGAGAAGCTGGAACCCTCAGGCATTCCCGGTGGGAATAGAGAATGGTGCAGCAACTGTGGAAAACAGTCTGGCAGTTTCTCCAAAAGTTGTAATAGAATTATCTTGTGATTCAACAATTCCACTCCTATGTTTATATACCCACAAATAAAGGAGAAACTCAAACAGATATGTGTATACCAATGTTCATAGCAACATTATCCACAATAACTAAAAGGTAGAAATAAATATTCAAATGTCCACCAACAGATAAATGGATAAACAAAATGTGGTATATTAATATAATGGAATATTATTTGGCTATAAAAAGGAATGAAGTACTGATCCATGCTGTGTTATGGATGAAACTTGGAAACATTATGCTAAATGAAATAAACCAGACACAAAGAGACAAATATTATATGATTCCAGTTATGTGAGGTATCTAGATAGGGAAATTCATAGACACAGAAAGCAGAATAAAGGTTATCAGAGGATAGGGAAAGACTGAATGGGGAGTTAATGTTTAGTGGGTACAGAGTTTTAGCTTGAGATGATGAAGACTTTCTGGACATAGATGGTAATGATGGTTGTATAACATTGTGAATGTATTTAATGCCAATAATAGTAGACTTAAACTGGTTAAAATGGTAATGCTTTTACATTATATATGTTTTACCACAATTTTTTTAGGGGGGACAGAGTCTCGTTTTGTCACCCAGGCTGGAGTGCAGTGGCTCAGTCATGGCCCACTAACCTTGACCTCCTGGGCTCAATCAATCCTCCTAGCTCAGCCTCCGAAGTTGCTGGGACTACAGGTGCACCCTACCATGCCTAATTTTGTATTTGCAGTTAAAAGAAAACCTGTTCTACCACTTACAGTATGATCTTGAGCAAGTCAATTAAGTGATCTATGCCTCAGTTTCCTTAACTTTAAAAGGGGTATAATAACTGAGAGGATTAAAGATATCCCATAGTTGAAATGCCTGGGGCACAATAGTTGCTCAAGTATTTTTTCCCTTATTGCCTTTTTTTCCCCAAACAAGAATAGCTTTATTCTCTCCTTGATTGTAAAACGAACATACTCCTTGTGAAAACATTCTTCTCAGGTAATATCTAACACAGAGAAACAAGTTTTAAAAAACATAAGGTTGGCCAGGAAAGTGGCATGAGCCTGTAGTCTCAGCTACTTGTACTTGGGAGGCTGAGGTGGGAGGATGGCTTCAGCCCAGGAGTTGGAGGCTGCAGGGAGCCATGATAGTGCCATTGCGCTTCAGCCTAGGTGACAGAGCGAGACCCTGTCTCTAAAACAGTTTTATTTATTTATTTATTTATTTATTTATTTTGGAGACAGAGTCTTGCTCTGTCACCCAGGCTGGAGTGCAGTGGCGTGATCTCAGTTCACTGCAACCTCTGCTTCTTGGGTTCAAGCGATTCTCCTGCCTCAGCCTCCCAAGTAGCTGGGACTACAGGCGCCTGTCACCACACGACTAATTTTTGTATTTTTAGTAGAAATAGGGTTTCATCATGTTGGCCAGGCTGGTCTCGAACTCCTGACCTCAGGTGATCTGCCCACCTCAGCCTCCCAAAGTGCTGGGATTACAGGCATGAGCCGCCACACCCAGCCATGTCTCTAAAATATAAAAATAAAAAAATTAACAAACAAAAAACAAGAAATAACACGATCCCATCGTTTAAAGAAAACCAGATATCATTTTGATACACATCTTTTCAGACATTTTTTTCTATTTCCATACATATGCATACAAACAGACATAACTTTATATTAAGTAAACAGCATTCTTTAGGTAAAGCAAAAAAGTGTAATATTTTTAAATAAAATATAAAACAGAACATGACAGTGCAATAAACAAATGCAATAGTCTACCAATATAAACACATCCTAAAATTTTAAGAAAATTTAGAATAGTCTGTATGATTTCACATTCCTGACCTTGGAAATTTACGTTCTAGTAGTATGGGGGAGTTGGGGAGCACAACAGATAACATTTTTTTTCTGAACAAACAACGAGATGCTTTCCACATGCTATGTTGTAGCTTTCCCTTTCAGTCCACAAAATACCTTTCCAACATCCTTATTGGCTTATCGAACGTATTATTTAAAGTACTTCTTAAGACATGTTTGCATTTTGACACCATGTGTGAGTTTCTGCAGTGGAGTAACTGGATGCTCTGTTTTTTCTTGCTGTAGGCCATACACTGAATTTAGCGTGCTGGTGACCGTAATGCCGCAGCAGGAATTCTCAAAGTACCTTCTTCACAACACCATTTCTTCAGCATGCTTCAGCCTATGAGACTCCTTTGGCAGGCAGAATAGATTCCAGAAAGATGCCTCAAACATTCTCCTCTTAAGGCTTCACTGAGAATTTGTTAAAGGAACATTGAAGGCTCTGATCAGTCTTGCAGTAAAGAAATCGGTTTAATTTTGTTTCATCCATTTGTCTCTTCTTTACATGAACACTGAACACTTTGGCCACGTAACCAGAGTGACATGGATGTTTGATAAGCGTGTGTGTCAGTCATTGTGTATAAAACACCCATGGGAAACACTGCAGTCAGGCATTTACTAAAACGGAAAAGGGCTGCGTTTCTGATTGGTGGGGTTTTAGGATGCTGTCACTAGAGATGTTGAAACCTCTGTTTTATTTCTGAAAATATTGGGAATAAAAGGCTTAATAGCAGAAAAAGGGGGCTGTCTAAAAGATATTATTTTGGGGAAACTCAGGGAAAAGAGAAGACATGGATAGTAAACGCCAATGGGAAATGGTTCACCTTCACTGATAATCAAAGTTAATGAAAATTAAAACAGATTTGGGGCACTTTCTGACATTTACTAAAAAAAAAATGTGGGGAGTTGGGAGTGAAATGCAAAATGGTATTCCCGGTGCTGGAAAGGTTGTGGTGAAACTGACATAGTCTGTTTCAGTGGTTACAATGACAGTGTAAATTTACGCAACCTGTTGGAAAGCAGTATGTAGCAAGAACCACAAAGATAATTATCTCTTTGACATAGTAATCCTACTGCTAGCAATCTATCCTAAGAAAATATTGAACAGAAAGCTTACACTGAAGTATCACTGACAATAGTAAAATACTGGCTGTCTCTTTTGCTAAAGTTTCACATAAGAGGAATGAGATGAGGTAGAAATGTCCTATTGGAGGTGACTAAGTACACTGGGAAATATTAAGAAGCGGGTATTCGTGCGTTCGAATTCCCTGAGGAATTTTTAAAACACAGAGTCCAAGGCTGGTATCGCATTTGTGAAAAATCAGTCTTTGGCTCTCTACCTAAGTGACTACATTTGGCTTCTCTCTTCCCATTCCCTACCTGCCATTTCCAGTGTCAGATTCTCTCTGCTTCCAGTTTAGAGTCCAGAAAGGGAGAATCTGATTGGAAGATATTCTTATGTGCCAAGTCACAGGTCACCAGCCAGCCGATGAAATCAGCTTGCTTTGTGGTCAGTGCCCATCCCTGATCCCACCCACTGAAGATGGTTGAGCAGGGTCGTACAAAACACAGTCCCCTATGCCTCTCTGCCTCTGTCTTCTCAGTAGGGCCAATGGACAAGACAGTTTGCTCTGGTTGCAAAGGCAATCAGAAAAACATCTTGTAGCTCTTTTGGGGGAAAAAGCAGATTACATCATCCCACATTTCCAGTTGGTAAGAAATCCAACTGACTCTTTAGCTTGGGTTACAGTAGAAAATCTAGGTGAACCAGCCTGCCTTACTGGGCCAAGTATTCTAATAGAGAGAGATAAATACTGCATAGCCATGTAATAAACAACCACTGAGACAATTAGCAAATATAACCTCCAGTAGCATGGACTTTGGCCTCCCACAAATTTCAGAAATGTTGCCTTCACTCGGGTCAGGGTTTTAAGTAGCACTTTCCCAAATTATGCTAGCAAATTAGCAGTTTGGAAAATCATGCTCAGCTTCAGAGATCCTTGCCAACCTCATCCTGCTCAGAGAAAGCCATGCACAGTCTTTTCTTCTTCTTGTTTTTTTTCAAGACAGAGTTTCGTTCTTGTTGCCCAGGCTGGAGTGCAACGGCACGATCTTGGCTTACTGCAACCTTCGCCTCCCAGGTTCAAGCAATTCTCCTCCCTCAGCCTCCTCAGTAGCTGGGATTACAGGCACCCACCACCATGCCCAGCTAATTTTTTGTATTTTTAGTAGAGATGGGATTTCATTATGTTGGCCAGGCTGGTCTCAAACTCCTGACCTCAGGTGATCCACCCACCCTGGCTTCCCAAAGTGCTGGGAATACAGGCATGAGCCACTGCACCGGGCCATGCACAGTCTTTTCAAAGCAGATTGTGTAATGTTTCCTCTTGCTGAAGTCTGGCCAGTGCAGTAGGGTTAACTGAGGAGGGGCCTCAGTATTGGAGCTGCCAGACTGATGAACAAGAAGCCTGAATGTCCAGGGATGCAAGATAAAAGAGGAACCCAGGCAGAGGTAAAGATGCCCTCTTTCCCTCAGCATCTCAAGGCCAGCGAACTTCTTGCTGTGCTATCTAATATGACAGCCACTAGCCACCTGTGGCTATTTAAATTTAATGAAACAAAATTTGAAAATTCTGTTCCTCAGTTGCCCTGGCAACGTTCAAGTGTTTTAGAGCCACACGTGTCTAACGGCTACCGTTTTAGACAGTGCAGAGGAAAACCATTTCCATCAGTGCAGAGAGTTCTGTTGGACAGAGCTCTGTCCCTGTGTTCCCTCCCTGCTCGCCCCACCTGCTAAATGTTGGTCATGCTGTGCCCACCCTGTGGGTACAGATGTCACAAAACCAGTTTGGAAATCTCTTGAGAGTTTAGTATTTGTGCTTGGAGATTTTTTGTTTTTTAATAGAGATGGGGTTTTGCTTTGTTGCCCAGGCTGGCCTTGAACTCCTGGCCTCAAGCAATTCTCTCACCTTGGCCTCCCAAAGTGCTGGAATTACAGGCATGAGCAACCACATCCAGACAGTTTGGATATCTAGTGACACAAAAACAATGTAATAAAAATCCTCTGAGGAGGGCTGCATGGTTGTAGCTTTTTCGTGGTTTTCTCTCCCTCTGCAGAGAGAGGGGGCTCATTGGTTCCCCCCTTTTGGTCTTTTCTATCAGTGCAGCCATAGTCTTCATTTCAATGAGCTGGCGATCTGTTTCTGTGCTCCTATAAGGGACAGAAGCCTTTTTCTCCTTTTGTTTTCTTCTTTTTAGAGTTGAAGTTCTCACTCTGTTGCCCAGACTGGAGTGTAGTGGCATGATCATAGCACACTGCAGCCTCGAACTCCTGGGCTCAAATGATCCTCCTGCCTCAGCCTCCTAAGCAGTGGGGACCACAAGTACATGCCACAACACCTGGCTAATTTTTAAAATATCTTGTAGACATGTGGTTTTACTTTGTTGCCCATGCTGGTCTCAGACTCCTGGCTTCAAGCAATCCTCCTGCCTCAGCCTCCCAAATTACTGGGATTACAGGCATAAGCCACCATACCTGGCCAGAAAGAAGCCTTGAAATGGGGAATTGCTCCAGGATTTCAATGTCATTAAGGTTTGGGGAAAACATAAAAGGCTGCAGCTTAAACATAAACCAACCAACCTTCCCTCCCCCTGCTCACTCTCATTAGGCCAACTAGTAGTGCCATGCAATACAGTGGCTTCCCTGGGAGCTTTTCTGAGGAGATCACTCTGTCCCAAGAGTGGCCATGCACATCAACAAAAGCCTCAGATGAAGGCTTCACTCAGTAGAGCTGAGCCCCAACTCTCAAGTTTGCTGTTTGGAAGATTCCAAGGACATGCCCTGGGGGTTCCTGAGGCCCCATTCGATCTGCACCTTCCCTTATTCTGGTCCCAGTTCTGGAGGCACAGGAACAGAACAGTTGTTCCACTGCAGAGGGCAATGGCCATTGGCCTGGCTGAAAATCCCCAAACAAAGTTGCACCCTCATTTGCATTCCCAGCCTGCTACCCACAACTTCCATGAGCAGAGGCCGTCTGAATTGTCTGGAGCAATCCAGCCAGCCCTGTTGCAAAACATCCTGATGATAGCCACCTAGGTTTCCCATCTGAAAGGTTTGACTTTTATCCAAGAGAAGCCTTAATAGATTAATTAGATCTTTGCCTCTCTGGGATTTGGCAAATAAACAATGTTGCATTTATACCAACCTTAAGTATAAAGCACTAGTGTTTCATCATCGAAGTTAGCCAACCTGGGTTTAACGTGAGAGGCAAGAAGGAGTTAATATAAAGTATGTATGTTGTGGGGAGGAGAAGATGGGTGTGGAGGTGAATTTACTGCATCCCTAACCCCTTCAGATAAAATTTGGTAAAGGACCTTCAGATAAAATTTGGTAAAGAGTACAAATTGAAACAAAAGAGTACAAATGTATACTCAATGTGAGTATACATTTCTTGATCTTTAGGGCCAATGCTACCCTAGATGACTAGATGCATAACTGAATAGATCCTGTTTCTGAGAGTGACAGCCCTCTTTAGCATTTGAATAAGTTGAAAACATTTGTCATGTTTGTTTTTCAGGTCTCGAGGGAGGGCTTCAGGAATTTATTTATTTTTTATTTTTTTTAGACAGGGTCTTGCTTTGTGGCCCAGGCTGGAATGCAGTCATGTGATCTGAGCTCACTGCAGCCTCAACCTCCCCGGCTCTGGTGATCCTCCCACTTCAGCCTCCCAAGTAGCTGGGACTATAGGCATGTGCCGTCATGCTTGGCTAATTTTTAAAATTTTTTGTAGAGACAGGGGTCTCTCTATGTTGTCCAGGCTGGTGTTAAACTCCTGGGCTCAAGTGATCCTCCTACCCAGACCTCCTAAAGTCTTGGGATTACAGGTAGTGAGCCACCACTCTTGGCCAGAACATTTTTTTCATAGTGATTTTTTTCAGGGGATCTGTTTTTTAGGTCTAAGTGGGATACCTAACTTATCAATAAATTTGTCTTTGATTTAAAAATGTAAAATAATTTTCTATTTCTGGTGATTTAAAAACATAGATAGATGAGAGACAAATAGATTAATTTGAAATTTAGCCACAAGAGGTCCAATGTATATATGGGTTAAACATTCCTTGACACTTAGTAACCAAAATGTTTTAATTTCTCAAAATTTATAGAAGCCCTTTTCTAATGAGGAGGAAATCGTCTTATAGAGTCTTGAGCACATATTTCTCTATGATTCAAGAAGCAACATCAGAATGCTTCAAAGCCATTTCAATAAGGCTGGATCACCTTCCCACCCTCCTCTCCTTCCATCCCCCACCACACACTTTGTGGTCCATGCTTTACTGTCTCTCTTTTTTTTTTTTTTCTGTCACCCAGGCTGGAGTGCAGTGGCGCAATCTTGGCTCACTGGAACCTCCGCCTCCCGGGTTCAAGCGATTCTCCTGTCTCAGCCTCCCGAGTAGCTGGGATTACAGGTGTGAGCCACCGTGTCCGGCCATGCTTCACTGTCTTTTGATACTCTACCTCTTCTGCCTGCAGCTCTTTGCATATACTGTTCCCTCCACCTAAACTGCTGTGTCTTCCTTTCCTTGGGCCCCAATTTCTAACAGCTTAGCATACTCCTACTTGCTGTTTAGAATGCAGAAATTAAATGGATATTTTCGGCCACGTGCGGTGGTTCACACCTGTAATCCCAGCACTTTGGGAAGCTGAGGTGGGCGGATCACCGGAGGTCAGGAGTTCGAGACCACCCTGGCCAATATGGTGAAACCCTGTCTCTACTAAAAATACAAAAATCAGCCAGGTGTGGTGGCACACACCTACAATTCCAGGAGGCGGAGATTGCAGTGAGCTGAGATGCAGAAAGCTACTCACAGTCTTTTCTTCTTCTTATTTTTTTTTTGAGACAGAATTTTGTTCTTGTTGCCCAGGCTGGAGTGCAATGGCATGATCTTGGCTCACTGCAACTCTAGCCTGGGTGACAGAGTGAGGCTCCATCTCAAAAAAAAAATAAATAAAATAATAAATAAATAAATGGATATTTTCAAAGTAAAAAGTAGATACACAGCAGCAAATTTGAGATACTTAGCACAGTGAACCAGTTCTGCTAGGTTTTTGTTTGTTTTGTTTTGAGATGGAGTCTCACTCCATTGCCTGGGCTGGAGTGTGGTGGCGCGATCTTGGCTCACTGCAACCTCCACCTCCTGGGTTCAAGCGATTCTCCTGCCTCAGCCTTCCAAGTAGCTGGGATTACAGGCATGAGCCACCATGCCCAGCTCATTTTGTATTTTTAGTAGAGATGGGGTTTCACCATGTTGGTCAGGCTGTTTTTGAACTCCTGATCTCAAGTGATCCACCTGCCTCTGCCTCCCAAAGTGCTCGGATTACAGGCGTGAGCCACTGCACCCAGCTGCTAGTTTCAACTTATCAGAGAAGTCTGGCTTCTCCTAACTGTTAGGTTCTTGATCCCCCGATCAGTCCTACCCCAACAACCCCTTCCTTGGCCCTTGAAGAAGCATGGCTAGTTTTCCAGGCGCAGTTCCTGGTTCAGGACAATGCACTTCTGCAGCCAGCTCTCAGAGCCCCCAAAGCAGCTGCTGGGCCTCCCTGCTTCCCACACCCAGAAATCTCTTTCTGTGGGTCTTGCCAGAAGGCCTGGGGTTCCTGAAGCCCCGCCTACCTTAAGGCTGCCTCACTGGAGAGGTACTTCACAAGGGGCCGAGGCCTTCCTGGTTAGCATAAGAGCCATTTTAAAATTTTTTGGCCACAGTTAACTAAATGTTCCTGACTTAGCTGTCAAACTTGAATCAGCCTCTTAGTGGGAAGGCCTGAGGGCATGTTAGCCAGCCCCAGTGTTAACACGGCATGAAGCTGTACCCTAGAAAAAAAGGAGGAAGGTGATGGCCCTACCTAGAGAAGAATTCTCTTTTGCAACTGCATTTTTAAAGAGAGACATTGGCAAGTCAGAAAGAAAGGAGAATAATTCTTACTGAGCACCTTCTCTGCATACTCTGCATTCATATATATATATATATATATATATATATATATATATATATATATTTAATTCTCACAACAACCTAAATGCTTGTATTATTTTCCCCAGGCCTGCCTGTAACATCTGTGGGGCCAGTGTGAGGTCCACATACCATATGCCTCAATTTTTCAAAGTTAAAAATTATGCTAATAAGCTATTAACTAAAAGATGCGCTAACCTCCTAACTTGACACATATCTTCTTAATGACCTGGAAGGCCAAGTTCACATTTAGAATTCTTGAGCTCATCAGTGTTCTGTGCTCAACTGTAGCCAGGCAGGGAGAGCTGCCCCCTTCTCTTCTCAACCCTGACTCTGTCTTGAACCACCACGAGGATACACCTGTGTGGAAGTAGGATGCCCCAGCTCTGTCCACCTCCATTCTGATCACCCCCTTCCCATCAGCTGCTTTGACTTCCTTTGGGGCCTAGGAGGGGCCGGGCCGTGTAGTCCAACCTCAAGGGGGAAAACTCTGGAGAGTAAACTTCAGAGAACCCAGAAGTGGGCTCAGCCTCATTTGGACAGGGAATTTCAGGGTCCTGGCTCTTGTAATGTGGTCTAGAAATGGGAGCAATTGGGCCAGGTGCAGTGGCTCATGCCTGTAATCCCAGCACTTTGGGAGGCCAAGGTGGGTGGATCACCTGAGGTCAGGAATTCAAGATCAGCCTGGCCAACATGGTGAAACCCCATCTCTACTAAAAATACAAAAAATTAGCCAAGTGTGGTGGTGGGCACCTGTAATCCCAGCTACTCAGGAGGCTGAGGCAGAAGAATCACTTGAACCCGGGAGGCGGAGGTTGCAGTGAGCCAAGATAGCACTACTGCACTCCAGCCTGGGCAACAAGAGCAAAACTCCATCTTGAAAAAAAAAAAGAAGAAAGGGAAGCAATTGTTCTAAGAGGCAGGTCCCTTTGGCCCATGAAACCCCTGCCCAGCAGGGCGAGTATAGGCAAAAGAACACCGGAATAGGGTCTTATAGTTGATGGGTTGATGAGGGTTATGACAGCAGGGGCCCCTGTTGCCTTAGCGTAAAGGTTTTACTGACTTCATTTCCTGCACAAATGAGCTAATCAAACAGCGTTGCCGGGAGAGGCCAGTCCTTGGGACAATGAACCCGGGGAGAAGAGGCAAAGTCCTTAATCCGAGGAGAACAGCTGGTGCCATGTTAATCCCTGGGTGATGCAGGGTTGACACACCAGTACTGCACATTCTCAGGTCACTTGCTGAGTTCATGGATGTGAAACAGAATGCTCAGATGCTAAACATCTCATGACCATCACATAGCCAGTCAGCGACAGAGTTAGGCTGTGAACTCACATCTGTCTGATTCCAAGATCCCTGCTCTTTCTATATTCCATATTACTCCATGAAAAACCATAGAGGAGGGTGGCTGAGGTTGAAAAGAAAAGAGGATGCAGAAATTAGAGGGCTGAGTCTTCAGGATTTGATGAATCTTAGCTTTCCTGACTACAACACAAGCCAAAGTCCAGTCCAACGGGCTCCTGAATGTCACTTGGACACCCAGATAAGCTCCTGACTGATTGCCACCCTCTAGCCCCCGTAGGCCATACTCCTGCACTTAAATTGTAAGATTCTTGTCTGTAATCCCAGCACGTCGGGAGGCTGACACGGGAGGATAACTTGAGCCTAAGAGTTTGAGAACCAGCCTAGGCAACATAGTGAGACACTGTCTCTTAAAAAAAAGAAAAAAAACTTCCAAGATTCTCCCCTCAAGTCTCACTCTGTTTCCCAGGTTGGAGTGCAGTGGCCTGGTCTCGGCTCACTGCAGCCTCTGCCTCCCAGGTTCAAGGGTTTCTTGTGCCTCGGCCTCCCGAGTACGTGGGATTACAGGTGCCCACCACTACGCCCAGCTAATTTTTGTATTTTTAGTAGAGATGGGGTTTTGCCATGTTGGCCAGGCTGGCCTCAAACTCCTGACCTCAAGTAATCAGCCTGCCTCGGCCTCCTAAAGTGCTGAGTTTACAGGTGTAAGCCACTGCGCCCAGCCCCTTAGATGCATATCTCATTGTCCCAAACTTCTCCACCTGCTAACTTTAAGATTTCGCTTTGATGAACTCTGGCTTTTCCTCTCATTCTGCCAAGCCATCCTGCCTGCTCAGTGAAAAAAGGTGGCCTTGGGTTTGCCAACCAATGACACTTTCCTCAGGCAAGGGTAACTCACAGAGTACAAGTGACACAAGATTTTTTTCTTCTTAAATTTAACTACTAAAATTATAACTTATTTATAGATCTCTAATTGGCTTTGTAAATGAAGGCTAGAATGCATCGTAAAGCAAGATTCAAAGAAAGAGAACACCTAAGTACAGACTGGAAATATGGCCATTAAATTTATATGCCTATCGAGGCTGGACGCAGTGGCTCATGCCTGTAGTCCCAACACTTTGGGAGGCTGAGGTGTGCGGATCACTTGAGGTCAGGAGTTTGAGACCCACCTGGCCAATATGGCAAAAACCCATCTTTATTAAAAATACAAAAATTAGCCGGGTGTGGTGGTGCATGCCTGTGTTCCCAGTTACTCGGCAGGCCAAGGCACAAGAATCACTTGAACCAGGAGGCATAGGCTGCAGTGAGCCAAGATTGTGCCACTGCACTCCAGCCTGGGTGACAGAACAAGAATCTGTCTCAAAAAATAAAATAAAATAAAAATAAAAATAAATAAATAAAATATATATATACCTACTGAGGTATTAAAAGTCTTGGCCTTCTTTCGTTATCCTTTTAAGACCAGCGGTTCTCAATCTTGACTCACGTTGAAATCACCTGGAGAGTTTTAAGAGACACTAAAGTCTGAGTCCCATCCCCAGAGATTTTGTTGTGATTGCTCTGGGTGTGAGGATTTTTAAAAATTCCCCAAATAGGGCCGGGCACGGTGGCTCACGCTTGTAATCCCAGCACTTTGGGAGGCCGAAGCGGGCCGATCACGAGGTCAGGAGATCGAGACCACGGTGAACCCCGTCTCTACTAAAAATACAAAAAAATTAGCCGGGCGTGGTGGCGGGCGCCTGTAGTCCCAGCTACTCGGAGAGGCTGAGGCAGGAGAATGGCGTGAACCCGGGAGGCGGAGCTTGCAGTGAGCCGAGATTGCGCCACTGCACTCCAGCCTGGGCGACAGAGCGAGATTCCGTCTCAAAAAAAAAAAAAAAATCCCCAAATAATTTTTTTTGCACAACTAAGATTGTGCATGGGTTTGAAGGGCAAGTCTTACAGGTCTTACAGTAACTCTATCTGAGTTGCTTTTAGTATTTGAAAGTATGGACCTTGAGCCTGCCGAGACCCGGTATTTCCAAAGCTTACCAACTTTGTTAACTGTGAAACCTCGTTGACTTCCGGGATCACGGGAGTACTCTCCATACAGTCTAAGTTCTTCCTGTAATTATGGCCTTAAGGAAAGAGGGTCTTAATTTGTCTCCTGCATAAATGAGCAAGTCAAGTGTGGTGGGCCAGGAGGGGCCAATGCCTGGGAAGATAGATCCAGGGGGAAGAGGCAGAATGCTTATCCCAAAGGGAAGAGATTGCGCCGTCTTCATCCTTGAGGGTTCTTGGGTCAATTGCTGAGGGGGTTTTCCCTCTCTTTTCAGCTGCACTTATCCAGCTAACATGGGCTGCTCGGGCTCTAGCAGGCTCTCCCTGTGTCAGAGTCTTCTACAGAAAGAACCCTCTTAAAACAGGTGGAAGGGGAAACAGAAGAGGAGCTAAAGGCTCAGGAGCTCAGGTCCCTGCCACCACCTCCTGCTCCTCAGCACAGCCCAGATCACATGGGTTGCCACCACTCATTTGTTGGTGACTCTTAGCCTTGATTAGGGACAATTACCCACCACAGTCCCTTAAGCAGCTGCTTAGAACTTGCCCAGCGAGTTCTGCAGCAAGGTCTGGCCTGCTGAACTCACCCCAGGACTGCGGCTCCCTGAGGCTGGAGCGGAGCCTTTTTTCAGAAACCTCTCAGATCGACTTTCTTTATAAGCTGAATGTGGCCTTTGCGGTCACCCTCTTGGTCATCCACAGATCTAAAGATTCCTGACCACGCTTGTTGTCAGTCGAAATAACAAACCAAGCTCTCTCCTGACCCACGACGGAACCAGGCCTGGGAAGAGAATGCCCACATTGTTTTATTGTGAGATCGGGCATAGCTTTCCCAGTGGTAAAGGGAAACCCTCAAATGCCTCTAATACTTCTGCCAGTCCTGGCAGGTTATTTTCGTTCTTCACCAGGGCACAGAAAATGATTGTTTCAGCGAACTCTCAAGCTCCCTCTAGTGTATTCAATATATTGGGCATTACTTGAGCATCAACATTTTGAGGGACCTAAGGAAATAATCAGATGTTTGGACTAAGACTTACGAATGGAGATCATCATACCAGTGATATTTATTTATTTATTTATTGAGACAGAGTCTCGCTCTGTCACCCAGGCTGGAGTGCAGTGGCATGATCTCGGCTCACTGCAACCTCCGCCTCCTGGGTTCAAGCGATTCTCCTGCCTCAGCCTCCTGAGCAGCTGGTATTACAGGCACGCACCACCACGCCCTGCTAATTTTTATATTTTTAGTAGAGATGGGGTTTCACCATGTTGGTCAGGCTGGTCTTGAACTCCTGACCTCGTGATCTGCCCACCTCGGCTCCCCAAAGTGCTGGGATTACAGGCGTGAGCCACTGTGCCTGGCACAGTGATATTTATTATGATAGTAAAAAATATAAGTAACCCAAATAGGGAAGTGGAAAAATAATCATGATACAGTATGGCATACAACTTTGAAACACTGATGTTTATGAAGACTTTTTAATGACATGGGAAAATGCTCATGACATTATCGTGTTAATGAAATTGTACGTACATTGAGATATACACAATGTAAAGAAGTATGTAATATGTGCACAGAAAAATGTTGGAAAGAAATGTCCCCAACTGTTAGCTATTTCTAGGGGTGGGGTTATAGGTCATTTAAATTTTCTTCTTGAGTCTATATCTGAAAGTCCCACACTGAGTTTGTAGAAAGATGTAATTAGGATACAGGAATTTATAATCTGGAAAAAGTTATTCTATCAGTCGGGGCCTCGATAGGAAACAGGTGGTACGCTAACATCAAAACGGTTTGAGGATGGTTCGTTGATAAGGGGATTAATTTCAAAGATGTGGGAGTGTGGGGAAATCACAAGGGATGCTGCAGGGTCTTTAGTATAGAGCTACAGAGCTGTTACCATTGCTAGGCGAAAGAGAAGAGGCAAGGAAGGAGTTAACAGAACCTAGAAGGAGCAAGAGATACACAGCTGGCCACAGTAAGAGGAGCAATGACCTTCGGTTGGGGGAAGACCCAACCAAAGGTGACCTCATAGTGTCACTTGCCTCCCTCCTCTGATCTCCTGGGGATCCCTGCTAGACAAAATCAGCTGAAGCCAGCAGGCAGGAATATCATGATGCAATCCATACAGACCCACGTTATGAGGCTCAGAGCAGAGTACAAAAGGGTAGAGAGTGATTTAGGGGTAGGAGGTGTTCATATGAAAGATATCAAGCAGAGATATTTTTGATGTTGTTTTGTCTTTAGAAACAGGGTCTCGCTATGTTGCCCAGGCTGGACTTGAATTCCTGGGCTCAAGTGATCCTCTTGCCCCAGCCTCCCAAATAGCTGGGATTATAGGTGTATACCACTGTGCTCAACCCAACAGAGTTTTAAAAAGAATTTGTAAAAGCTTGAAGAATTTATTAAGTGAAAGTCAGAATGGACTTTAGGGGTTTTCTAGACCAACCATGGCTTTCATTTTGCAACATACCTTGATCAAGTCCTGGGAAGATGGCCACTGGACTTTTGCAGGGGCACCTTTAGACATGGGAAGCCCTTTGCTCCTAAAAAATACCAACTCTCTTTGAACCAAAATGATTATTAGAGAGTTGTATGTGAAGAAGCAGAATGATGTAATGGGAAAGGTGCAGAGACAGACACCTGGATCAAATCCCTGCCACTTGGGCAATTTATTTGTCTCGGTCTCTTTTCTCATGTGTGAAATAGGCATAATGAAATTTATGACAGAGTGTTGTGAGGATGAAGAGAGATTATATATGTGAAGGAACTCGGTATAATATCCTGCACATGGGATGCACTCAATGGATGTTGAATGTGAACCTGAAATCTGTCTCTTGGAAACTTTGTACTATTGGTCCCATAGTGACCCAGAGCACATCCTCTGTCTTCCTCACACTGGACCTTCAAATGTTTGAAGATAACAGGAATGTCCCCCTGAGTATCCTCTCCTTCAAGCTAAGTGTTTCTAGTTCCTTTTGATCATTTTGGTTTTTTAAACACTGATCCTGTTCCAGGCTGTACAAGGTGGTTCATGCCTGAAATACCAGCACTTTGGGAGGCTAAGGCGGGAGGGTTTCTTGAGCCCAGGAGTTGGAGACCAGCCTGGGCAACACAGTGAGACCCTGTGTGTACAATTTTTTTTTTAATTAGCTGGGAACGTTGGCATGCACCTGTGGTCCCAACTACTTAGGAGGTTGAGGCAGGATTGCTTGAGCCCAGTAGGTCGAGGCTGCTGAGAGCTGTGTTGGTGCTACTGCACTCCAGCCTGGGTGACAGAACGAGACCCTGTCTCAAAAACAAAACAAAACAGGGAGAGGACTTGTTTTTAGAGGACCCATCATCCCAGCCAGATGGATTTCTATAGAAGAGGCACCTGACCAAAGCTGGCCAATTAAATGTCTGCCTGGGGAGTTCTGAAACTGGAAGGAAGCAAATCAAACCCTCCTTCCTGGTAGGAGCTGAGCAAGGTGCGGATGAGAGGAGCAGAGGGATGGGGGGAGAAGGACTGCTGCAGCATTCAGGCATCTGGTGGCAGTTGCTCCAAAAGCTCAGGATAGCATGGCCTTTCCAGTGGATTGTCATTCAGTCCCTCTTGGATTCTGCGAACCAATAAAGTCCCATTGTCTGAACCAGTTCATGGGTTTCTGAGACTTTCAAATAAAAGAATTGCACTGGCCACAGCATTGGCCAGATTTAAAAGCCTAGAGCATGGGCTCTGGAGTCCAAGACACCTGAGTTTGAATCTTATAGCAACCATTTTCTAGTTGTGTGATCTTTAGCAAGTTTCACAACTACTCTGAATCCATTTTCTTTTTTTTTTTTTCCTTATTAGAAAAAAATTTTTCGTAGAGACGGGATCTTTCTATGTTGCCCAGGCTGGTCTCAAACTCCTGGCCTCAAGCGATCGTCCTGCCTCCACCTGCCAAAGCTCTGGGATTACGGGTGTCAGCCACCATGCCCCACCTGAACCCATTTCCTTTACCTGCCAAGTGGGAACAGAATTACATACCTTACCACTTTATTACAAAGAGCAAGAAAGGATCATATATATAGTTCTGTACCTGGCATGCAGTAGACTCCTATCACTGATGATAGCAAAGCAATTTATCTGTATTATTCCTGAGTTATCAGTCAATTCAGACATTCACATAAGCTCTCACAAAATGTTTCCCCACCCTGAACTTGCATTGACTTTTCGAGTCTAATTGTGGGATTTTAAGAATTTCCCTGCTCAATTTCCTCCTTGTTAATTCCCAAGAAATTGTTTAACAGGAATGTCTAAATTTTTGAAAAGACAGATGCTCTTCTGTCCCCAAGGAGGATTCTGACTTGCGTTGCTTTCAGAGCTTTAAGACCAGATCAACAGAAGCAGTCAATGTTTAGAGAAGTCTTTCTCCTCTGCTGTGTGTAGATTCTTGGGCCCTTTCCCAGAAATGACTTTCCAGAATAATTGTCCTAGAAAGCTACACACAGGCTGCCTGTCTGCTGAATTGCCACACATTGGAGGTGATTCACAGTTCCCATCATTTATCCACAATGATAATGTGCAAAAAGCCCTTGGCTTGCTGTTAGAAGATTCTGGGTTCAAATTCCAGCTCTAGAAATTTTTGAATTCCTTGGGTTTCTAGTAAGTGTTTACTTGAGGTCTTGAAACATCAGGCAGAATGATTCATTCTGCAATTCATTCAACACACATTTAATAAGCACACTTCATGTTCCAGGCTCTACAAGGACTGGTGCTGGAGTTATTAGATGAACACCTGCCAGTGACCTCAAATAGATCATATTCTAATGAAAGAGATTAGCAACATAGACCTATAATTGAATGGGTATAGTAGTGTAACTAATGGCAGGTGCTGCAACAGAAAACCCCCATCCCCAAGCCTCAGTGGCTTTTCACAAAAAATGGTTTTTTTTTTTGTTTTTGTTTTTGGCTAGTGCAAAGTCCAGTATAGGTTAGGAGAATTTCTTCCTTCGTATAACCACACCATATAGAACACAGTGCTGTCACAGTGGGGTAAGGAGAGATGGAGGAAGTACATTGGCTATTAACTGCCTTGACACAGAAGTAGCACCCATCACTCCTGCTCATAGTCCATTGCGTAGAACTGACCACATACTTGGCCGAAGCTAACTTCAGCAGAGGCTGGGAAATCCAGGGAAGCTCATATGTACTTGGTGAGCAATAACTATAATATGTCTGCCCCATGGGTAAAGCTGTGGTAACAGTGAGCAAGGGTAGTGTGTTAATTATGACTCTGTAAATGCCTGTTTTCATTTATTTATTTATTTGGGACAGAATCTTACTATGTTGCTCAGGCTGGAGTGCAGTGGATACTCACAGGCGTGATCATAGCTCACTGCAGCCTTGAATTCCTGGCCTCAAGAGATCCTCCTACTTCAGCCTCCTGAGCAGTTGGGCCTGTAGGCATGGGCCACCATGCCCAGCTTTGTAAATTCATGTTTTAAATCAAATTTAGGAATATTTTAGTCATTATTTTTTCAATTTTTTTTCCTGCTCAATTATCTTTCTTTTCGGGATTCCAATTACAAATGTGTTAGACATGTATGTTGATATTATAATTACATATAGGATAGACACATTATGATGATATTATCTAATAGTCTGGTAGAGTCAGATTGTTAGACTCTGTTCCTTTTTTAAAAAACATTTATATTTTTCTTCATGTTATATAATTTCTATAGCACTATTTTCAAGTTTACTTACTCTTTCCTTGGTTTCTTTCATTTGGCTCCTAAGTCCATCTGTTACATTTAAAAATTTTTTAGATATTGTGTCTTTCATTTCTAGAATTTCAAGTTCATTTTTCAATCATTTGATTTTTCTTTCTCTGTTGATATTTTCTTTTTTTTTTTTTTTTGAAACAGAGTCTCGCTCTGTGGCCCAGGCTGGAGTGCAGTGGCACAATCTCGGCTCACTGCAAGCTCCGCCTCCCGGGTTCACGCCATTCTGCTGCCTCAGCCTCCCGAGTAGCTGGGACTACAGGCGCCCGCCACCTTGCCTGGCTAATTTTTATTTTTGTATTTTTAGTAGAGACGGGGTTTCACTGTGGTCTCGATCTCCTGACCTCATGATCCGCCTGCCTTGGCCTCCCAAAGTGCTGGGATTACAAGCGTGAGCCACCGTGCCCGGCGATATTTTCTATTTTAAAAAATGTATTGAAAGTATGTTGAGAATAGCCATTTAAAACCTTGCAACATCTGGATTACCTTGGAGTTGTTTTCAGCTGATTTTCTTTTTTCTTTTCTCTCTCTCTCTCTTTTTTTTGTTGTTGTTGTTGTTGTTGAGACCGGGTCTCACTCTGTCACTCAGACTAAACTGCAGTTGCGTGATCTCAGCTCACTGCAGCCTCAACCTCCCAGGTTCAAGTGATCCTCCCACTTCAGCCTCCTGAGTAGCTGGGACTACAGGCACATGCCATCACTCCTGGCTAATTAAAAAAAAAAATGTGTAGAGATGGGATCTTGCTGCGTTGCCCAGACTGGTCTTGAACTCCAGGACTCAAGTGATCCTCCTGCCTCACCCTCCCAAAGTGTTAGGATTACAGGTGTGAGCCATCGTGCCTAGTGATTTTCTTTGCTCTTAAGCCTGTGTTTTATTTTCCTGGTTTGTCACACATCAGACCATTTTACACTGTCAGCTGGACATGAACATGGGAGGTCCCTTTGTGTAGCTTCCCTCGTTTAATCAGCCTGCTTCTGTTCCCCTCCTAGTGCCTTCAGGGAGCTCCTTACTATTCATAGCAAGCCAGGATGTTATAGCTGTTGTCTGTCAGATAATCCATCTAGCAGGATCTTAGATTAGTCAGAACTGGAAACGGAACTCCGTGTGGGCTTTTAATTTGCCTTGGCCTGACAGCATCTCACCTCAAGGACAAGCACACACCTTTCATTTTATGTCCCAAGACTTCTCCAATGCTGCCATGTGGGATGCTAGGTGTTCGCACAGGTGCCCCCCGGAAGAGCCTGGGGAGTTACAGCCTTCTGGGAGCAACCATGAAATACTGGGAGTCAACGGATAAGTACCTCTGACTGCTTTTAGCGTAGACTTTTTTTTTTTTTTTTTTTTAAGAGACAATGTCTTGGTATGTTGCCCAGTCTGGTCTCAAGCTCCTGAGCTGAAGCAATCCTTCCAAGTAGCTAGGACTGCAGGTGCACACTACCACACCTAACAATTCTGAGAGTGGTTCTCAGAATCATAGGATTAAGCCCCAATTATCCCAATGATGACTAACATAATAACATACTCTTTAACCGGCCTTTCCTCTTTCTTTGTTTTACTTGCTTTTGTACCTCACTCTTTTATACATATACATATTATAGAGACGGAGTTTTGTCCTGTTGCCCAGGCCAGAGTGCAGCGGCTATTCATAGGCGTGGTCAGAGCTCACTATAGCCTCGGACTCCTGGGTTCAACAAATTCTCCCACCTTAGCCTGCCAAGTAGCTGGGACTACAGGTGTGGGGCACCATGCCCAGCTAGTTTTTGTATTTTTTTTTCTGTAGAGTTGGGGTTTCCCCGCATTGCTCAGGGTGGTCTTGAACTCCTGGGCCCAAGTGATCACCCTCCTAGACCTCCCAAAGTGCTGGGATTACAGGCATGAGCCACTGCACCTGGCGTCTGCACTCAAGTTCTTGTCTCAGTCTCCATTTTTGGAGGAAACCCAGGCTAAGACTCAACTGTCAGCCATATTTTCTCTTTCTGGGACCTGGGAGCAATACTCTCTGATTAAGGTTCTTGTTGGGAGAAGATAAAGTAGAAAAGCTAGGTTAGAATCCCCCCCTTTTTTTTCTTTTGAGATGGAGTTTTGCTCTTGTTGCCCAGGCTGGAGTGCAATGGCACCATCTCGGCTCACCGCAACCTCCACCTCCCGGGTTCAAGCAATTCTCCTGCTTCAGCCTCCCAAGTAGCTGGGATTACAGGCATGCACCACCACGACTGGCTAATTTTGTATTTTTAGTAGAGACAAGATTTCTCCATGTTGGTCAGTCTGGTCTCAAAGTCCCGACCTCAGGTGATCCACCTGCCTTGGCCTCCCAAAGTGCTGGGATTACAGGTGTGAGCCACCACGCCCAGCCTAGGATCCCATTTTTAAAAGCCTTAAATGCCATCTAGGAAGTTTTGGATTCTATTCTGTAGAGAAGAACTTCCCTACAGAGTATGAGAGTATGAGACTGATGAGTATGAGTATGAGATTAACATGATCGAACTCGTTAAGGTCTTTTATTGTCCCAAGATTTGAGGATGCTATGATTCTACTGACTTCCTTGAATTTCAGTTTCTGTCATCAATAAATTGGAAATAGTAGCACTTCCCTTTCTATTTCACACACTTGTAAAGACCAAATTAGATTATGCACATTCCACAAAGAGCTAAATAAATGTAGGGTGCTACTACCATTACTTTAATCTGAAGTATGTTATATGTTAGTGTGAGAACTGAGCATTATAATACCTCATAAAAATATCATATTTGCATACTAGAATTTCCAGTTGTGGCAAAAAAACATTTTCAGCATACAGTTTCATGGACCAGGGGATCCAAGTGCAATATTCAGAAGAATCTATAAGATAATAATAAACAAACTCTATCTGTAAGGAATTGAAGATTCTAAACTAACAAGGGGCTTAAATGATACAAGTGGGCCTTCTAAGATTGGTATGGAAGCCCTGTGGGTCTTAGGCTTCTTTCTGCTCTGCCAATCTGAGAATGTGTCTTCTATCTTCAAAGTCTCCCAAATGGCACCTTCAGACATCATGTCAGCTTCAAAGTAGGAAGAGGAAGAAAGTGGGAAAGGAAGAGGGTGAATCTTGAAGTCGAGTCAATATCCCCTCTCCCATAGAACTTTCTGGAATTTTCATCAAATGATTTCTACTTAGGTCCCCTGGCCACCTTTAAGCACAAAGAGCTCGGAAATATAGTCTTTTAATTGGGCACAAGTCATCCCCCAATGAAGTCAGGGCTCCCTTAGTGAGAAAGAAGAAGAGAATAGTTATCTGGCAGACAATGAACTGTCTTGGCCATACATGGTGTCATGGAAAGAGCCCTGGATGAAATCCGGGATGTAAATTCTACTTTAGCCCTTACTTCTTGCTCACTGGGCATGTCATTTTCTGATATTCAATTTCTGCATCTGTAAAATGGTGCTCAAAATTTATACTTTACAAAGTTTGCCCTTTACGGAACCATTTGAGGATTCTGTGAGAGAATCTATATGATGTGCCTAGCACCATGCCTGACACAATATAGATTCTCAATTTGTGGAATTTAAATCTAACAGAATTCTATGCCAGGTGTTAGGCTGCCTCAGAACTTGAACTTTGAGTGTGGGTCTGTCTTCTTTCTGGTGGCACCAGCCGCTGCCACCTTGCTGAGCACATAGCATGTGTTGAATAAACAGCTGTGGAAGGAATGAACTGATGAATGAATCTCCATTTACAGAGGAGGAAAAGGTGATTAGGAGAGGTAGGTTAATCCCGTGGGTGTTCCGACACATATGTTGGCAGAACTAGGACTCCAACTCAGGCCTCCAACACCACGGGACATAAAGTCTTTTTTTTTTTTTTTTTTTTTGAGACAGTGTCTTGCTCTGTTGCCCAGGCTGGAGTGCAGTGGTGTAATCTTGGCTCACTGTAGCCTCAACCTCCTGGGCTTAGGCAATTCTCTCACCTCAGTCTTCCGAGTAGCTGGGACTACAGGCATATGCCACCATGCTTGGCTAATTTTTGTGTTTTTTTTGTTGTTGTTGTTGAGATGGGGCTTCCTCATATTGCCCAGGCAAGGGCATAATGTCTGGCCCTCAAGGAACTCAGTGTGTGTTGAGATGTGTCACACGGGTACTGTGGTGCTCCACCCAGGCCCCCTTCAGTGTGCCCGCACCCACACCCAGATGGGGGAGTGTGGTTGCTGCTAGCCCTAGCCATGCACCTCAATAGGAACTGCCTTCAGCAGCAGGGAACTGCCCACCCCAAAGTTATGCCCCCTCCCAGGGTGGCCCAAGGCCAGGGATTGGTTAATGAGTGGGAAAAAAGCCCAGCTTCCCTGCCCTAATTTTAGGACAACTCTGAGAGCCCACCATGGCTCCAGAGAGCCCTGAACGATCAACTGAGGCACAGTTGCACCTACATTTCATTTTTCTTCCCCAAATCAGTCCTTCCGTTCTCACCTTCTTAAGGGTGTATCTCCCCAGAGCATTCCTCAATAAATCTTCTGCATGCAACCCTCCATCTCAGAGGCTATTTCCAGGAAGCCCAAGCTAAATTAATTCACAAGTGATTCTCAGGTGTCTTCAGCCACCAGGGCTGGGAAGCAGAACTAGAGCAACAAGACCAGCTGTTCTCCATCCCTCATTACTCCTCTGCCTCTCTGCGTGAGTGCTTCCTGACAAGTCCAGCTTTCATGGCCTCTGGCAGCCCTGATGCCATCTTAAGACTTCTTTTCCTTTTTTTTTTTTTTTTCGAGATGGGGTTTTGCTCTGTTGCCCAGGCTGGGGGTGCATTGGCATGCTCTTGGCTCACTACAACCTCCCCCTCCCAGGTTCAAACAATTCTGCCTCAGCCTCCTGAGTAGCTGAGACTACAGGTGCATGCCACCACACCTGGCTAACTTTTGTATTTTTAATAGAGAGGGGGTTTCACCACATTGATCAGGCTGGTCTCAAACTCCTGACCTCAAGTGATCCACCTGCCTCAGCCTCCCAAAGTGCTGGGATTACAGGTGTGAGCCACCGTGCCTGGCCAAGGCTTTTCGATGTTATCTCCCATTGCTAATTCCCTCCTTCTCTGGGGATTTCTGAACTGGTTTCTGCAAGAGAGTATCTCATGGGCTTAGCTCATCTTTTCAAGTCAATCAAATCAAGCCACCTTGCAGGTTGCCAGTGATCATATAGATTGGGTGACTTTGGGTCAGCAGTTTATCTCTGGGCCAATCAGCAGTAGCTGTGGGGTATAAGGAGTGGGGAAGAGGTTCATGGCCCTAGGGTTTCCCCTTCAGCAGGGTGAGTGGTGGAGGAGGTGTTGCAAGGACTCTAGCATATTATAGGTGCGTTCAGAGCACCCAGGTGAAAGGAAAGGAAGTAATGAGAACACCATGTCAGGCACAGCAGGGAGGCAGGGCTGCTGCCCTATGTTTTTTTTTGTTTGTTTGTTTGTTTGTTTGTTTGTTTTTTTTTGAGACGGAGTCTCGCTCTGTCGCCCAGGCTGGTGTGCAGTGGCGCCATCTCGGCTCACTGCAAGCTCCGCCTCCCGGGTTCACGCCATTCTCCTGCCTCAGCCTCTCCGAGTAGCTGGGACTACAGGCGCCCGCCACCACGCCTGGCTAATTTTTTGTATTTTTTTTTAGTAGAGACGGGGTTTCACTGTGGTCTCGATCTCCTGACCTCGTGATCGGCCGGCCTCGGCCTCCCAAAGTGCTGGGATTAGAAGCGTGAGCCACCGCACCCGGCCTTGTTTTGTTTTGTTATTTATTTATTTATTTAAGACAGAGTTTTGCTCTGTCCCCCAGGCTGGAATGTAGTGGCGCGATCTCGGCTCACTGCAATCTCTGCCTCCTGGGTTCAAGTGATCCTCCTGCCTCATCCTCCTCAGTAGCTAGGACTACAGGTGTGCACCACCACGCCCAGCTAATTTTTATTTTTATTTTTAGTAGAGACAGAGTTTCACCATGTTGGCCAAGCTGGTCTTGAACTCCTGGTCTCAAGTGATCCGCCTGCCTTGTCCTTCCAAAGTGTTGGGATTACAGGTGTGAACCACCACAACTGGCCCCTATGTTCTTAATTAAGGAGAAAGTTGGCTTGATTTGGAATGAGGGGTTCAAGGAGGCAGAGGGAGGAGTGGGTATGTGCAGAATAAAACCACGTGGGGCAGCCCAGCCCAGTTTCAAACGAACTTGAACTCCAGGTATCACAGAAGAAGGACCATGGGAAGGAAGGAGCAGAGAGATCAGAGCCGACCACAGTGGAGAGAGGAGAGCCAGTCCGCAGCCAGGTGTCACCAGACTTGCTTTAGTTAGGTATTGTTCTCTACGGCATACAGTGGGCTCTGCAGGGACACCCCGCAGGGCAGGTGCTCCCAGACCATGTGCCAGGGCTTAGTCACTGCAGCTTTTGTGCTCTGCCACTTTGAGTGTTTTCTTCCATCTCCCCGTGCCCACTTACAACAGTCACTCGGTCTTAAACGTCCCCGCAGCCTCGTTTCCTCCCACAGCCTGTTCTGAGGGAGGCATGAAACATCCTCACACCCCCTCACAGTTCTGTTTCTGCATGGCTTGGATCTTCCCACACCCTCTCTGAGGTGGGCCCAGAGGCGTTGTCTGCTATTTAGGACACTGTCCAACACAGTAGCCACTAACCTCATGTGGCAATTTAAATTTAACGACACTGGCCAGGAGCGGTGGCTCATGCCAGTAATCCCAGCACTTTGGGAGGCCGAGGTGGGTGGATCACTTGAGGTCAGGAGTTTGAGACCAGCCTGGCCAACATGGTGAAACCCCGTCTCTACTAAAAATACAAAAATTAGGGAGGTGTGGTGGCCTGCACCTGTAGTCCCAGCTACTCAGGAGACTCGCAAGGCTGAGTCAGGAAAGTCGCTTGAACCCGGGAGGCGGAGGTTGCAGTGAGCCAAGATTGGGCCACTGCACTCCAGCCTGGGCAACAGAGCGAGACTCTGTCTCAAATAAATAAATAAATTTAATTACACTAAAAGAAAATTAAAAATTCTGTTCCTCAGTCACAGCAGCCACATTTTAAGTGTTCAGTGGCCATGTGTGGCTAGTGGCTACCATATTGGATATCACAGATACAGAACATTTGCGTCATCTAGAAAGTTCTGTCGGACAGTGCTGCCTCAGAACTCAAACTTCGAGTGTGGGTCTGTCTTGTTCTTTCTGGTGGCCCCAACCCCTGCCACCTTGCTGAACACATCACATGTGTTGAATAAACAGCTGTGGAAGGAATGAACCAATTAATGGACCTCCATTTACAGAGGAGGAAAAGGTGATTAGGAGAGGTTAAGTTAATTCTGTGGGTGTGCCAACAAATATGTTGGCAGAACTAGGACTCCAACTCAAGCCTCCACCTCCACACCCAGGCCTTGTTTAGCCCCTCTCTGCAGCTGCCTTGATTTGCCACCAACCTCTGACAGGAGGAAATGGTTCTCACCTGTCACCACGGCAACCTCCTGCTGGGTGATTGGAAAACCGCTTTACAAAATAACTTATAATTTCCCCTGTCCCCCAAGGTAAAAGGGATAGAAAATGTGTAAAATGCAGAAAATTAGAAAAGGAAAAGTCATTCATTCCTCCAACACTCAAACCAGCTCAGTTAACATTTTGGTATGTTTCTTCACAATCTCTTTGCAATACTGAGGCTTTTCCCACAAGGTTGTGTCATTTGCTTTTGAAAAATTGATTTTCTAGGGCCAGGCATGGTGGCTCATGCCTGTAATCCCAGCTCTTTGGAGGCCGAGGCGGATGGATCACCTGATGTGGAGAGTCTGAGACCAGCCTGCCCAACATGGCAAAACCCTGTCTCTACTAAAAATGCAAAAGTTAGCCGGGCATGGTAGTGCATGTCTGTAGTACCAGCTACTTGGGAGGCTGAGGCATGAGAATCACTTGAACCCGGGAGGCAGAGGTTACAGTGAGCTGAGATCGCGCTGCTGCACTCCAGCCTGGGTGACAGAACGGGATGCTGTCAAAAAAAAAAAAAAAAGAAATTGATTTTCTAGTAAGTTACTTAAGCCAGATACTTTCTGTTTTCTTCTCCCAGTTTCATCTTGACGCTTCTGGGCCCATTTCTGTATCTTTTTCTTTTTTTTTTTTGAAACAAGTTCTTGTTTTGTTACCCAGGCTGAAGTGCAGTGGCATGAACACAGCTCACTGTAGCCTTGACCTCCTGGGCTCCAGTGATCCTCCTGCCTCAGCCTCTGAGTAGGTGGGACTACAGGTGCACACCACCAAGCCCAGCTAATTTTTGTATTTTGTGTAGAGACGGGGTTTCACCATGTTGGTCAGGCTGGTCTCGAACTCCTGGGCTCAAGCAACCTGCCTGCCTCATCCTCCCAAAGAGATGGGTTTTCATCATGTTGGCCAGGCTGGTCTCAACTCCTTACCTCCAGTGATCCACCTGCCTCAGCCTCCTAAAGTGCTGGGATTACAGGCGTGAGCCACCATGCCCAGCCAGAGTTAATATTTTTGAAGATTTTCCAGGCATGGTGGTACACACTTGTAGTCCCAGCTACTCAGGAGGCTGAGGTGGGAGGATTGCTTGAGCACAGGAAGTTGAGGCTGCAGTGAGCTGTGATAGGGTTCCTCCAGCATGGGTGACAGCAGTGAGATGCTGTCTTAAAAAGATTTTTTTTTTGGCTGGGCACAGTGGCTCATGCCTGTCATCTCAGCACTTTGGGAGGCTGAGGTGGGCGGGTCACTTGAGGCCGGGAGTTCGAGACCAGCCTGGCCAACACTAAAAAAAAAAAAAAAAAAATTAGCTGAACGTGGTGACATACACCTGTAATCCCAGCTATCTGGGAGGCTGAAACATGAGAGCTGCTTGAACCTTGGTGGTGGAGATTGTAGTGAGCCAAGATGACGCTACTGCACTCCAGCCTGGGTGACAGAACCAGACTCAAGTGTCAAAAACAAACAAACAAACAAAGAAAATTTAAGAGATAAGGGAACAGATGCCTTAAGCCTTAAGGCAAGAGCAGAGCAGTATGAGAAAAGAATAGGCAGGTTTGAAAAACATCTACATAGAAATTTTAGGGAAGAAATAATACAGTGATTAAAATAAAGGGAACTTGTGGATTCAGAGAAGTGAGAAAAAAATGGGCATGGCTTTTTAGGGAATATTTCTGTGAATGATAACTTTTCCTGTGAACTAGGCACTGTTTCAGGCATTTCAAATATGTATTAACTTGTTTCATCTTCATGAGCTAATGAAGTGGGTGACACTGCTCCTTACTAGGGAGGCAGGGGATATTCTAATACACCTGTGAGTGGCCATCCCCAGGACAGTCAAGGAATAATAATAAAATGTATATATTATTATGTATAAAATAAAACACTGAAAATGGGTTATCTCATTTAATCCTTGTTTAATAATTTCATTAATCCTCATAACAAACCCTCAAGGAAGGTGTCTTTAACTCCTCCACTTTGCCGATGAGGAAAGTTCCTTAATGTTTACACAATCACCAAGCAGTTCAGTTGGGATTTAAATAAGGGCAAGTTGGATTCACAGTCCAAGCTCTTAACGATGATGTTAAGGAACCAGTTATTATTCATTTTGACTTGAATTTCATGCATTGCATATTACCAAATAGGCAATACAGTCACTGATTCAAGAGGTTCCAAAGGGTATATAGTAAGACATCTCACTTCTGCCACTGTCTTTGCCTCTAGAGGCAACCTGTGTTCCCAGTTTCTTGTGTAACCTTCCAGTTATGTTATGCCTACAGACGCAAGTGTCCATATACATCTGTCTACATAGATGGGTATTCTTTTCTCCCTTTTTACATAATTGAAAGCTTCCATGTACCTTGTTCTGTGTCTGCTGTTTTTGTTTGTTTGTTTGTTTTTGAGTTGGAGTGTCATTCTATTGCCCAGGCTGGAGTGCAGTGGCATGATCTCAGCTCACTGCAACTTCTGCCTCCCAGGTTTGAGCCATTCTCCTGCCTTAGCTTCCCGAGTAGCTGGGATTACAGATGCCTGCTGCCATGCCTGGCTAATTTTTGTATTTTTAGTAGAGATGGGGTTTCACCGTGTTGGCCAGGCTGATCTCGAACTCCTGACCTCAAGTGATCCACCTGCCTCAGCCTCCCAAAGTGCTGAGATTACAGCCGTCAGCCACTGCCCCCAGCCTGTTTTGCTGTTTTTATTTAGCACTCTAGCTTGGAGAGCATTATGTTAGTAAATAATGATAAAAATAATGTGAAATATTTACTATTACCCGTGGGGGGTAGTGGCTAACATCTATAATCCTAGCACTTTGAGAGGCTGAGGTGGGAGGATGGCTTGAAACCCAGAGTTTGAGACCAGCCTAGGTAACAAAGCAAGATCCCCCTACATGTCCCCACACCCCATCTCTACAAATTTTTTTTTTAAGAATTAACCTATTGGCTGGATGAAGTGGCTCATGCTTGTAATCTCAGCACTTTGGGAGGCCAAAGTGGGCAGATCACAAGGTTAGGAGTTGGAGACCCGCCTGGCTACATGGTGAAACCCTGTCTCTACTAAAAATACAAAAATTAGGTGGGTGTGGATGGCACATACCTGTAGTCCCAGCTACTTGGGAGGCTGAGGCAAGAGAATCGCTTGAACCTGGGAAGCGGAGGTTGCAGTGAGCCAAGATTGTGCCATTGCACTCCAGCCTGGGCAACAGAGCGAGACTCTATCTCAAAAAAAAGTTAATATAGAATGATAAAGTAATAAAAAGTGTTTCATTCTTGTCTATGACTGCAGAATATTCCAGTGTATGTCTAAATCATGTTATTGAAGTAGACCTCTCTGAAGGGCATTTGTGTCGTTTCCAACCTTCTGCCATTACAGTGCTGCAGTGAATAACTGGATGTGTGGTCTACTTCACACAGGTGAGGACTATGTGTTCCTGACGGTTGAATTGCTGAGTCGAAGTAATGTGCATTTGTGATGTTTAAAAGAATTTTTTTCTTCTTATAAAAAAACACATGGTAATAGTGGAAAAATCCTAAGATCCCCTGTAATTCATAGACCTAGAGATACTCATTGTGAATATATTGGTGTAATCTGAGCCTTTTTTTTGTATACACGTACACATACACATCTTGGACATCACACTGTTTACCTAGTTTTTAAAAATCCAGGCTTTTACCCTGAATAGTACGTCATAGCCACTTTTCATGTTATTTTAATATTATTTACAAGTGGCATTTTCATGATTGCCTAATATTCCATATGACCATACCATAATTTTTACCCACATCTTAAATATTAGATACTTAAGTTTCTAATATTGCTGCGTGTTAGACACCTCAGCAATGAATATTGCTTTACAGAAATCATCGTTCCAATTTCTGTTTTATTTCCTAGTCATTTTGTTTTCTGGTAGTCCTGTTTTATTCTAGTCATTAGAACCAATGACCAGAAGTTGGTTTACAGAATGTAAATATTTTGGAAGTTCTTTTTTTTTTTTTTTTTTTTTTTTGAGACAGAGTTCTCTCTCGTCACCCAGGCTGGAGTACAATGGCACGATCTCAGCTCACTGCAACCTCGGCCTCCCGGGTTCAAGTGATTCTCCTGCCTCGGCCTCCCGAGTAGCAGGGATTACAGACACGCGCCACCATGCCCAGCTAATTTTTGTATTTTTAGTAGAGACGGGGTTTCGCCACGTTGGCCAAGATATTCTCGATCTCCTGCCTTGTGATCTGCCTGCCTCGTGATCTGCCTGCCTCAGCCTCCCAAAGTGCTGGGATTACAGATGTGAACCACTGCGCCCAGCCGGAAGTTCTTAATATGTTCTATTAAATTGCCCCCCCAGAAAGTTGCTCCAATCTTTCATCTCACCACTTCCTTACCAACATTGAGTCTTATAGGAAATTCAGCAAAAGGTGCCATCTATTGCTGTCTTCTTCTGATTATGTATGTAATGCTTGTTTATTATTTAAAAATTAGAAAAGAGCAAAACTTAAAAAAACAAATCTCACCCGTAAGCTCATGAGCTTGGTCTAATTACTATTGAAACGTTGTTGATTTTCCAGGATTTTCTATATTTAAATATTTTTCACAAAATGATCACTACATATGCTTCAAAAACATGACTTTTAGTTTTTGCCAAGTTTAAACTAAAAAAAAAAAAAACACATTTTTTATTTTGTCATATTTGTTCCAAATATTTTTCTCAGTTTCTTGACTGCTTTTTTATTATGTTTCTGGTGTTCTGAATTTTTGTGTGGTCAGATCTAGAAATCTTTTATTTTTTCTCCCCCAGGCTCTTAAATACGCCTTGCCATGAGGATGGGGCATTAAATCATGTAAAAAAGGAAGATTGGTAGTGTAAGGGAAAGAGTACTAGCCTATATTCATTCAAAAAGCATTTATTAAGGTCTACTTAACAGTGTGTGTGTCTGTGTAGGGACACAGAGATGGACAATGTATGATTCTCTCCAGGAAACAAGGCTCCAGTTGAGAAAGGAGCAGACAAGGAAGGCTTCCTGGAGGAGAGGGCATTTGAGCTGGACCTGGGCAACTGGGAAGGCATGGGGCATGTGGATATGAGGAAAGGAGAAGACAGAGCTGAGGGAATTGCTGAGGACAGAAGTTGTCATATTCCTGGCTGGACACAGTGGCTCAGTGCCTATAATCCCAGCAGTTTGGGAGGCCAAGGCAGGAGGATCACTTGAGCCCAGGAGTTCAAGACCAGCCTGGGCAACAGAGTAAGACCCTCACCTCTATTTTTAAAAACACAATAAAATAAGTTATTGTCACATTCCTGTCAGAGGGAGCAAGAAGGCACTGTGTGTGCACTGGGCAAAAAAAACTTAAAGTGATTGGCTTGTGGAAAGAGAGTTGTGTTAAAACAAGTCATCTTCATATGAAGGTTTGGAATTCCAAATTGACTTCGTCCACACCATATGTGCAATATTAACTAGAATACCTTGGGGATGGTGACATCGTAAATCAAAGTGGAAATAGAATGACGGTTTTCCTCTCCTTCTTGAAGGCTGGTCCTTGAAGTAATACAGTTTGGTTTTTGTTTTGTCTTTTCTTCTTTCTTGTCCTCAATTTCTATGGAGTAATACAGTTTTAATTCAAATAACATGAGGCAGGGATTAGGTAACTCTTGCAACTTTGAAGGCGGCCTCTGGACACTTTCCAGGGGCTTGTGGAAGAAGCCAGTTTGTCAAGTGTTTGGGTCAGTGATGGGCTGATTTTAGGGCCAGCCAAAATATCAGGGCCTTTTAGAGCTTAGTCTACCCCGATGGACCCCTCCTTTCTCTGGGGAGCTGTTCCTTTCTGCTGCTCTTGAGTTCTGTTGGGGTGGTCAACACTAACTGGCCTTCGGGGTGAGCAAATACCATGAGCTGGGCCAATCAGAGAGCTCTGCTAAGCAGGGCTGAAGTGGAATGGAGGGAATGTTCTCTTTCCTTTTTAGCTTTGGAGCTGTGAGGAAGAGCCACCTACCAGGCTATCTGAAGACATCCAAGATAATGAAGTCTGAGAGAAACAGAATTAAAAGGAGCCAAGAATCCAACTCTTCCATCAAGCTGCCCTACTTCCTGAAACCTTCCCTCCATTCTGGCACCTCCCTCTTGTCTTGCCCAAGAATCACCCTTTTTGGCTTAAGCTAGTCTGAGTTGGGTTATTGTTACTTGCAATCAAAAGAATCCTGTCTGACACAAGGAAGAGTGAGAGGCTCTGACTCTTACATCTAATTTCACTGCCAAGGTTAATGTTTTTTACTTCTTCCATATATATGTATCTGTAGCAATATTCTAGCCTTTAAAAAATTTACAAATGACACATGTTCATTACAGAAACAGACTATACCAGTTAGCAAAAAGAAGAAAAAGAAATTCACCTATAACTCTATAAGTAGAGATAACTATTCTTTATTTGTTTGTATTTATTTATTTTTTGAGATGGAGTTTTGCTCTGTCACTCATGCTGGAGTGCAGTAGCACAATCTCGGCTCACTGCTCTGCCTCCCGGGTTCAAGCGATTCTCCTGCCTCAGCCTCCTGAGTAGCTGGGAATACAGGCACACACCACCATGCCTGGCTAGTTTTTGTATTTTTAGTGGAGACAGGGTTTCACCATGTTGGTCAGGCTGGTCAGGAACTCCTGACCTCAGGTGATCCACCTG
The DNA here is from genome assembly GCF_028878055.3 of Symphalangus syndactylus. Classification (NCBI taxonomy): domain Eukaryota; kingdom Metazoa; phylum Chordata; class Mammalia; order Primates; family Hylobatidae; genus Symphalangus; species Symphalangus syndactylus. The sequence continues at coordinate 35,625,876 of NC_072425.2, read as the reverse complement.
GCCTCCCAAGTTTTTTTTTTGAGATGGAGTCTCACCCTGTGGCCCAGGCTGGAGTGCAGTGGTGCAATCTTGGCTCACTGCAACCTCTGTCTCCCGGATTCAAGCATTTCTCCTGCCTCAGCCTCCCGAGTAGCTGGGATTACAGGTGCGCGCCACCACACACAACTAAGTTTTGTATTTTTAGTAGAGACAGGGTTTCACCATGTTGGCCAGGCTGGTCTCAAACTCCTGACCTCAGGCGATCCATCCACCTTGGCCTCCCAAAATCCTGGGATTATAGCCGTGAGCCACAGCGCCCAGCCAAATTTGGGTTTTTTTAGAGACAGGGTCTTATTATGTTGCCCAGGCTGGTCTTGAACTCCTGGGCTCAAGAAATCCTCCGGCCTCAGCTTCCCAAAAGTGCTGGGATTACAGGTGTAAACAACAGCACCCAGACTAGACAGCCATTCTTTTTTTTCCAGACAGGTTCTGGTTCTGTTGCCCAGGCTGGAATACAGCTGCAAGATCTCGGCTCACTGCAACCTCTGCCTCCCGGGCTCAAACCATCCTCCACCTCAGCTTCCCGAATAGCTGTGAATACAGGTGTGCACCACCATGCCTGGCTCATTTTTGTATTTTTGGTAAAGACAAGGTTTTGCCATATTGCCCAGGCTGGTCTCGAACTCCTGGCCTCAAGCTATCCGCCTGCCTTGGCCTCCCAAAGTTCTGGGATTACAGGTATGCAAGAACCATTCTTAACACATTGGCATTTCTCCACTTTTGCTATTATCTGTCTGTCTATCTATCTATCTATCTATCTATCTATCTATCTATCTATGTCTCTATCTATCATGTCAATCTATGAGCTATCTTTGATTTATTTATCACTGATCTATTATCATCTGTTTATCTAAAACGGTAATAGATAACAGAGCACTTATGCACCACAAATGGTCTAATTTGCCACATAACGACTCAATTTTCATGCCAAGCCTATGAGATAGGTGATATTATTATCCTCAGTCTATAGATGAGAAAACTGAAGCTCCTAAGGGTTAAAGAAAACGGGCCAGAGAGTTTAGATAATTTACCAGGACATACAACTGGTAAATGGTGAGAAGCTGGAATTTGAATCTAGATTGTTTGGCTCCATAATATCTATTCTTAGCCCCCACACTATACTGACTTTAGCTAAAGTCCGAATCCAAGCCAAGTGTGGTGGCTCGGACCTTTAATCCCAGGGAGGCCAAGGGAGGATCACTTGAGCCCAGGAGGTTGAAACCGGCCTGGGGAACATAGCAAGACTCCATCTTTACACAATATTTAAAAATTATCTGCACAGGGTGACTCACACCTATAGTCCCAGCTACTTGGGAAGTTGAGGTGGGAGGATCATTTGAGCCCGGGAATTCGAGGCTGCAGTGAGCCATGATAAGCACCACTGCATTCCAGCCTGTGTGACAGAGTGAGATTCTATTTCAAAAAAAAGTTTGAATTACATAGTGATACCATTCCGTAACTTGTGTTTCTTACTTATCAAAATATCATGGCTACTTTTTTTTTTTTTTTTGAGATGCAGTCTCACTCTGTCACCAGGTTGGAGTGCAGTGGTGTGATCTTGGCTCACAGCAACCTCTGCCTCCCGGGTTCAAGTGATTCTCCTGCCTTAGCCTCCTGAGTAGCTGAGACTACAGGTGTGTACCACCACACAGCTAATTTTTGTATTTTTAGTAGAGACAGGGTTTCACCGTGTTGACCAGGATGGTCTCGATCTCTTGACCTCGTGATCCAACTGCCTCGGCCTCCCAAAGTGCTGGGATTACAGTTGTGAGCCACTCCGTCCGGCCATCATGGCTACTTTCTGTGTATAGATACCTACAGCTCCCACTTCCACTTTCAGAGTTGCATCGTGTCTCATAACAAAGATACCTCAATGTTTACTGAACCACATTCAGACTAATGAGCATTGAGATTGTTTCAAAATTTTCACTATTATAAAGATAACTTGCTGTAAAAATGATATTAAAAACTGTCTTAATATCATAAAACAAAGCCCTTAAGTTATTCTCTTAGGTCAGATTCCCAGACGTGAAATTACTGGGTTAGTGGTTTCCCATATGTTATGGGGCTTTGATGTCTGCAAACAAACTGCCACTCAGAACAACTTAAGCTCTTCCTCCTGGGGCTGATGAGGCTGTTTTTAATTTTTTTCCTTCTATTGTTAAAAGTTGAGATTTAATTTACATAAGTCACTATTCACAGCACAAAATTCAGTGGTTTTTAGTATATTCACAACATTGTACCACCATCAGCACCCTCTAATTCCAGAATATTTTCATACTCCAAAAAGAAACCCATCAGCAGTCACTTCCCATTCCTCTTCCTTCCAGCCCCTGGCAACCACTGATCCACTTTCTGTCTCTATGGAATTGCCTATTCTGGGTATTTCTTACAAATGGAGTTATATAATATGGGGCCTTTTGTGTCTGGTTTCTTCTGCTCAGCATAATATTTTCAAAGTCATCTATGCTCCACCATGTATCAGCACTTCACTCCTTTTTATGGCCAAATACTATTCCACTGTGCACATATACCACTTTTTGTTTGTTTGTTTGTTTGAGTCAGGGTCTCGCTCTTGTGCCTAGGCTGGAGTGCACTGGCACAATCATGGCTCACTGCAGTCTCAACCTCCTGGGTTCAAGTGATCCTCCCACCTCAGCCTCTGGAGTAGCTGGGACCATAGGAGCACACCACCATGCCTGGATAAATTTTTTTTTTTTTTATTGTTTTGTAGAGACGGGGTTTGGCCATGTTGCCCCGGCTGATCTTGACCTCCTAGGCTCAAATGATCCGTCCACCTTGGCCTCCCAAAGTGCTGGGATTTCAGGTGTGAACCACTGCACCTGGCCAACCATGTTTTGTTTATTGATTCATTAGCTGATGGACATTGTATCTACTTTTTGGCCATTATGAAGAAACCTGCTATGAACATCTTTTTCAGTTTTTGATGGTATGAAGAAAAGCGAGAGGAGAGCTTTCCTGAAATTAATGAGGTAGATTTGAAAAGATGAAGATTAAAAAAAAAAATTGTCAGAGAGGATTTGCCTGAGGCCAATTTACTTAAATAGGAAAACAGAAAAGTAAAAGAGGTTTGCAGGGAGGTGTCTAGAAGGAAAATATCAGCTCTTTGGCCCCTTGCGCTCCTGCGCTTTCAGACAATTCTATACAAGGCAAAAATGGAATTCCTACAAACTCTTTGTAATTGAGGACAGTCTGGATTTGGTGCAAGAAACGGACCACGGTAGGGACTATAACTTTAATCATTATTTTAGAAAGTATATTTCTAGGCTTTTCTCAGTTGTTGGTTTCAAGTGACTGAGTTTTGATGGAGGTTTATAAATAGCATCTCTTTTGTTTAGAAACTGGACTTACCGGCCTTGATCACAATCAAGCACGTTCTCCCTCACACACCTTCCCCGTTTGCCAGGTAGGTCTCTTACTGCAGCCAAAACCCTCCCCCTGACCTCAGTGAAATCTCAGTTTCTCAGTGGAGCCCCAGAGGCCTAGGGCAGAGTGACTCACACTCTGGACAGAGTCCAGACAGCACCTGCCCGGTGGGCAATGCCCCCTCACACCAGGGAGTTCTATTGTATTTTTTTCTTAAATTATGTATAATTTAAAATATCTAATTTTACTTCTCCTTTTTCTTTTATTGTGTTATAGGGAATGCTGATAGTTATCACATACAATTTAGCCCACAGAGTACAGGAAAATGAGATAGGCTCATGACCAAATAGAAAAAAAATTGAGATCTGGGATTTGCCCCTAGTTGAAGTTGAGGAGAGCTCTGTTTGGCCACTTTTGGGGAAGGGTGAGCATTTTCACTTACGTAAGGGATGGTCATTCTTTGCCAGGTGCTGTTATATTTTACAAGTATGAGGAGAATATTGAGAGCGAAAGTGGTGGACTATAGCGGACATTTGTTTTGATCATCCAGCTTCTCATTTGGAGACATCTCCACCATGTAAGGCAGAAATCAATTCCCACATCTCAAATTACAGAGGCGGAAAATGCCAAATTCTTGCATTTTCAGCCTCCCTTGCAGCTAGGCATGGGCACACAAGCTAGGCTCTGCCAGAGATCATCTCTATTTTTTTTTTTATTAAACAGAGATGAGGACTTGCTATGTTGCCCAGACTGGTCTTGAATTCCTGGCCTTAAGTGATCCTCCTGCCTCAGTCTCCCACCTCCCTCCCAAAGGGATTACAGGGCATGAGCCACTGCATCCAGCCTGCCCCCAGCTCTTAATCAGAATTCAGAGAAGCCAAGAAGCATGAACAATGTAGATTAGTTATAGTGAGGGTGGTAGTTGCAGGGCCCCATCTAGTCAGGGTCCAGGGTAGGGTGGGCCTCAGTGGTGTCAACAGTTCACGCCATGCTCTGTGTTTAGGGGCCATGGTAGTGGGGTTCTCAGGAACCAGGTCTGAGATGGGATTTTGACATTGTTACTGGCCACACCACTTTATTTTTTTATTTTTATTTTTGTTCTTTTGCCACACCACTTTAGAAGCACCACCATTTCTGCCTGGGGTATGAAGCTGGGAGAGGGGAGGGGAGAGAGAATTCCTCCCTTTACTCACAATTGTCTACTTGGCATTAAATGAAAAGATGCAAGTTAAAGCCTCCAAGGCATGAGGCTTATTTTCAACAAGTATTCCATCAGAATCTTGGGCTGACTGTTGGGTGGTAAAAGGGGCAGTATGAAGGTCAACAGATGGGAAGGGGATGGAGTTGCAGCTGGAGCAGGTTTCAGGTTAGGCCAGAAAGCCATCAGCTGCGATTCGATATCTGCAGAGCTCCGGGGCAGTGCAGAATTTGGCACAGTGGTTCTTGTGGTCTATGTGAGGAAGCATGGTCAGTACTGCTACCTTGCATAGCTCCGGGGGGCCTCCTTTACGTTGCCGTCTATGGAGGAACAGAGATGGTAAAAACGTAAGGTTGTCCATGGAGCCACCTGGCTGAGTGATGGGCTGCATGACTCAGAAACTGGGTTGGGGTGGTGGCTGGAAGATGGCATGTTTCCCCACACCCCTGAGAGGAAGGAAGAGGGTTGTTTATCCATGTTGGAGAGGGCCAGGGTAAAGCTGAACCCTACTAAAGAAAGGCACACAATGCCTGCGCCAAGACCACCAGCCAGCAGAGGACCACACAGGACGAGGCTGGGGACCCAATGGGAGCAGTCCTCCCCTCCTCACCTGTCTTGTTGTGGGGCTCTGGGGGACAACAAGGCCTCTGAGAGAGAGGACATGGACTTCTGTTTAGAATTATGATAAAATATGACTTTTACTACACTATGCACTGAATTATGTCGCCTCCCAAATTCATATGCTGAAGCCCTGACCCCCATGGGGTGGTATTTGGAGAAGCCTTTGGAGGTAGGTTAGGTGAGGCCAGGAGGAAGGGGCTCTTATGATGGAATTAGCGTCCTTACAAAGAGAGGAAGAGATACAGGCTCCCTCTTGTCACCATTGGAGGACACAGCAGGAAGATGGCCATTTACCATCTAGGAAGAGAGTCCTGGCCAGGAAATAAATTTGCTGGCATCTTGATTTTGGACTCCCTGCCTCCAGAACTGTGGGAAATAAATATCTATTGCTTAAGCCACCTAGTTTATGGTTTTGTTATAGAAGCCTGAGCAGATTAAGACAACTGCATGCTTACCCCCAGAGAGATAATTTTAATAATTGGATTCAATTATAGAATCATTTGAATCGGGCCAAGTGCAATGGCTCACACCTGTAATTCCAGCAGTCTGGGAGGCCAAGGCAGGAGGATTGCTTAAAGCCAGGAGTTGGAGACCAGCCTGGACAACAAAGCACAATTCCATCTCTCTCTTTTTTTTAATTAAAAAAAGAAATCATTTCAATGGATTAAAATGTAAATAGGAATGGCACAAAAGAAAAGGCATCTACCGTGGCTGATTGAAGTGCTCAGGACTCAGAAATGTCTGCATCGTTTTGAGAATAAAGGTTTGTGTTCAGACATAGCTGCCTGAGACTCTTCAGACCGTTTACACATGTCCCCAATGTTAGAGACCCAAAGAACATTCTCACCATTATCCCCATTTCTAGTTCTTGTTTGTAGGACCAACATCCACACAGTTGCCCAACTTATGAAATGGCCTCATCCCCTGTTTCTCCCCCTGCACACCTGCCAGGTCTCAACTCATTACTTTTCTTTTTAATCATGTCTGGGTTGTGATCACTTCACCTCCATCCTCACTGTCACCATCTCTCCCGAGAACGCTGCTGCTGCATCCCAACAAGTCTTACCTGGTTCTTCCTCTGGTTTGGGTAATCATGTTGAAAGTCCTGGGGCAGCCTCAAGGAAAATTCCGGAGATTTCCTGGACCCTAAAAGGAATCCAGAGGATTAGAGACTAACCACCAAAGGTTACAAGGGCAGTCACAGATGAGGACTGGCCTGTATAATTAGGGGGTAGGGTTCTGGGATTTCTAGAAGTTTGTGATCTGTCCATTCTTACTCAAATGGTTCATGTACATAATGGATGAGTGCTGATCCTGTCAAAAGCTATCAGTGCTATACTTCAAGACAGTGGGTCACAGCCAGGTGTGGTGACTCACACCTGCAGTCCCAGCACTTTGGGAGGTTGAGGTGGGCAGATCACCCGAGGTCGGGAATTCAAGACCAGCCTGGCCAACATGGTGAAACCCTGTCTCTACTAAAAATACAAAAATTAGCAGGGTGTGGTGGTGCACGCCTGTAATCCCAGCTACCCCGGGGGCTGAGGCATGAGAATCACTTGAAATCACGAGGTAGAGGTTGCAGTGAGCTGAGATTGCGCCACTGCACTCCAGCCTGGGAGACAGAGAGAGATTCTGTCTTAAAAAAAAAAAAGTGGGTCAGTCTTGCTTAAATGACAGAATTGCATTTGTTCCTGTATGCTGGGTCTTGAGTAAGGTTAACTCCTCATGAATCAACCCTTTAGTAGATCTGAAGTCAAAGAATATGCAGGGGAAGCTGCTAATTGTGCCCTAATAATAATTTCTCCTTCAGTGAAAGCCTCTTGAATTCAGCCTGTTGAATTTTGGCTGTGTACTGCCATCTAGGATAAAGATTACATTTCCTAACCTGTCTTGCAGCACAGTGTATCCATATGATTAAGTTCTGGCCAACTGTTTGTAAGTCAGAGTAGTGCATGAAATTTTGAGGAGGTATACTTAGAGGGAAAGGGTATTCTTTTGTTTATCTTGCTGGAATGTTGATGTGATGGTTGGAGCTGGAGCAGCCATTTTGGACTATGATGTGGAAGCTGTGTGTTGAGGACAGTGGAGTGACCAGATTGGAGGAAACTGGGTCCCCAGTGAGTGGTACCAGCTCTGGGCTGCTGGTGTTTATGCGAGAGAGAAATAAACCGTTTTGCTTGAACCACCTTTACTTTGACTTTCAGATTCAGAATTTGATACCTGAAGACAAAATGCTGCAAATAGCATCTAAAATGTGGCACTGGCTTAGTGGAATTGGTGGGCCAGCAGATGGCAAAGATACAAATATTGCCTTTTGTGTAATGGCTAAACATTGATGAAATTGTTATCTGCTACTCGGTATGTGGAAGATGGACTACATTCGGACTGAGGCCACACACAGCAAGAGAAAATGGTGGCAGGATGCAGGAAGTGTGAATGTTGCTCCTTGTTGCTTTTCACAGTCCTATATACATGAGATGAACTGGGGCTGCAGCAGCCAGCTTGCAAGCAGAGATGGGAGGTGTTATAGTTGATGTTTGTTTTCTCCAAATCTCATGTAGAAATGCATTCTCCAAAGTTGGAGGTGGGGCCTAATGGGAGGTGTTTGGGTCATAAAGGTAAATCCCCCATGAATAATGTCCTCCCTGAGGATGGGGAGAGTTCTCACTCTCTTCATTTCAGTAAGAGCAAGTTGTTAAAAAAAAGCCTGGCCCTTCTCCCTGCTCTCTTGCTTCCTGTCTCATCATGTGATCTGCACACACTCACTCCCCTTCGCCTTTTGCCATGAGTGGAAGAGGCCCGAGGCCCTCACCAGATGCAGATGTGGGTGCCATGCTTTTTATACAGTCTGCAGAACCATCAGGCAAATAAACCTCTTTTCTTTATAAATTGCCCAGCCTCAGGTATTCCTGTATAGCAACAGTAAGCAGGCTAAGACAGGAGGGAATCTTGCTTTGCTCAGAGAGGTGCTGTCAATAGCTGCACTCAAAGCTGATTAAAGTCTTGAAGCGCTGAAAATGACAACTGCTTTTGTCCTTCAAACTGCAGCTATTAAGCGCAGTGGCTTTGAAGTGGCAGCCTTAGTGCAGATAAGGCTTCTCTGCCAGAAAATGCAAACCAGGTCGCTTCAAAGACCAGACTAAGGGTGTTACTCCCACCCATGCTTCTTTTCCAGGCAGCCTCAAGGCGACCACCTTCAAGTTGAAGAGGCAGAAGCAGAGCAGATCTTCCACTGTGAGTAGCTGATGGATTCTATTTTCTAAGAAACTGCATGCCTGGTCTTCCTGAACCATGAAAGTAACCTTGGGGACTCCCCCAAAACTGCCCAAGGAGTAAGCAGGCTATAGAAGCTGTGATGGGCCAGGTGCAGTGCCTCATGCCTGTAATCCCAGCACTTTGGGAATGCCAACATGGGAGGATCACTTGAGCCCAGGATTTTGGGATGAACCTGGTCAACACAGCAAGATCCTGTCTTGACAAAAATTTTTAAAAATTAGCTGGGTGTGGTGGCACATGTCTATAGTCTCAGCTACTAGGGGGGTTGAGGTAGGAGGATCGCTTGAGTCTGGGAAATCAAGGCTGCAGTAGGCTGTGATTGTGCCACTACACTCCAGCCTGGGCAACAGAGCGGATTCTGTGTCACAAAAGAAGGACAGCCAAAGGGTTGAGTGATGGCAGAGAGCACTAATTGTCCCTCAAACCTATTATTTTGTTTCTCAGAGATAGAAGCCCTGAATTTGTTAGGCACATGGTTTCCTGGAATAAAAATGACCTTCCCTCTACTCTCTTCCTTGCAGTAGGTATGGCCCTGTGACAAAGTTCTGATCAACAGGATGTACAATACCCTGGTGGCACCCCCTCCAGGGAGGGATCATGCTTTTCTCCTCCCCTTGCCTCCCTCCTGCTAGCTGGAATGTGTGATGGAGCTGCAGACTGAGGATGGCCGAGCAACAAGTGGGGAGGAACGTGGTACCCTGGTGACCATGAAGCCACCCTGGCAGCCCTGCAGGACAAAAGGTGAACTTGTACTATGTGAAAGCTACTCTTGTCAGGATGGTGGAACCTAATTTGGATATAGAATTTGCCACACCAGGTGATATAATTTGGCTGTGTCCCCACCCAAATCTCACCTTGGATTGTAATAATCCCCACATGTCAAGGGTGGAGCCAGGTGGAGATAACTGAATCATGGGGGAGGTTTCCCCCATACTGTTCTCGTGGTAGTGAATAAGTCTCACGAGATCAGATGGCTTTATAAATGGGAGTTCCCCTGCACAAGCTCTCCTGCCCGCCACCATGTAAGATGTGACTTTGCTTCTCATTCGCCTTCCACCATGATTGTGAGGCCTCCCCAGCCCCGTGGAATTGTGAGTCCACTGAACCTCTTTCTTTCATAAATTACCCAGTCTCAGGTACGTCTTTATTAGCAGCATGAGAATGGCTAATACCCCAGGACAAGGCCAAGATGGGAGTTCATGCTCCTGATCAGAGGGAAGGTGGAGATGAGCGGAGAGCACTCTCCTCCAAAAGAGTTGATTTCTAAATGAAAGGAAAAAGCAAACACAAATAAGAAAAGATTTGCAGAAATCAATTAGAATAAAAATGTCAACAGACAATAACAGTGTTGCATAGCTTGAACATTTTTATATTGATCAAATTGTTTTTCAGTAGAATCACTGACAGAACAGGTCAGAATGAAAAACATTCCAAATATACAGAAAAAAGATTGCTGCTCAGTTAAGGTCCTTTTCCAAATAACTTCACACAAATCCTTTAGTTGCTCCAAACAGAATGAGAGCTATGAGAATGGTGGCCCAGCCCGGCCATCAGACTCCCAAGCGTTTGGTCCCCAGTCTGAGGTCACAGAATCTTTGCCATCTTTATCGAGACTGCTCTCAGCCAAGGACAACAGGCAAGAACCAGAGGGCGGCCATCCTTGTCTTTGCATTCAATAGCGCCAAACTCTGAGGGACAAACTCTTGGTGATAAGTCACAGAAATGTGACACGTCTCTGTAGCAGCCATAAAGCTTTGGTTTAGGATTAATTTTGATTCTCTGGAGTATCAGGCTCCCAGAATGGCAAATCTTGACCTCCTCTTGTCCAGCCCAACCTTCCCTTTTTACATATAAGAAAACTCAGGGTTGAGGGCAACATATCTTGCCTAAATCCAGGTCTAGACCCCAGCCCTGCCTCTCACAATCTTTCCCCATTTCTGCTGCCTCTTTGTTGCCTCTGGAGGATGAAGAGGGCTTTTTCGCTTGTCCTCAAATGCCCATTTCTGAGGTACCCCCCCCCCAAAAAAAAGGTTAGGTAGCAACACAGCAGCAATAGTGTCCACACTAATCTAAAAGCATATTTAAATATGAATTACTGTGGTAAGAAACGAAAGACCAGTACAAGTGTGTGATCCAACCACTGCCCCCTAACCAAAGTTGCATTTTTTCTTCTGGAAAGTCAAAACACCAAGTGCAGGTTCTAGAGGGTGACACCAGCAGGGATCTCTCATCTTGATTAAATTGGCACATCAACGTGTTTAATTAGATCTTTCAGAAAGTGCCAGAACGTAGGATGTAAATGTCTTCTCCATTCATATCCAGCCAAATTTCCCAGGCAAAATATTTCTCCTGATTCTGATGCAGTTCTTCACTTAGGACTAAAAAAAGGCTTAAGTATAATTGCTTAAGTGTATAAGGTGGTGAAACAGGAATCTTGAGCTACGGATTTTAATTGGTAATAGCTACAGGATTTACTTGAATTGTTTGCTCTTTTAGATAATTCTCTTGTCTTGTTCTTCCCAGTATTTCCTGGATTTTGTTCCTGGCAACCTCTGCTGGGTCTGAACTGCTGGCCTGCCCAGTGGCAGAAAAGACTGCTTGCAACCTTTGGTAAGCTTTTTAGAAATTTATGTGACCATAATGGGCGCATTTCTGCAACCATAATAAACAATTTGTTTTTGGAAAAAAACAGTAAAACACCCATCTCCAAAGACACTTAGACTACTCTGCAAGCATTTTGCACACCAGGTGATGATGCATTTTTACCAAACAGTAATGATTTGCTAAATATCCTAATGGCATTTAAATTTATGCCAGCGTTCCCTCCATCCCCCCGCTTTCTTGGAGCTTGTTGAATTTTTGTGAGTCCAGATTATTTTGTGCTCTTGTTCTCTCTCTTCTAGAAGAGCATTTTCCATTTTCCTCTCATAAAAACTCAGGCTGGGCGCAGTGGCTCACGCCTATAATCCCAACAGTTTTGGAGGCCGAGGTGGGAAGATCACTTGAGGCCAGGAGTTTGAGACCAGCCTAGGCAACACATCAAGATCCTGTCTCTACAAAAAAAAAAAAAAAAAAAAAAAAGAGCCAGGTGAGGTGGCATGCGCCTATAGTCCCGGCTACTCAGGAGGCTGAGGTGTGAGGATTGCTTGAGCCCAGGAATTTGAGGCTGCAGTGAACAATGATCATGCCACTGTACTCCAGCTTGGGCAACAGTGAGACCCTGTCTCTAAAAAGAGAAACAAAAACCCAGTGGATTCTACTTTTGACTGATGTGTTTTTGGGCTAATCACTGATAACTAAACTTTTTTAAGTAACTCACCCACAGCAGTGTCTGTTGCTGTTCTAGCCGATAAAAAGTCACACGATAGCGTGATCTTATTCAATCTTCACGTTCAAACTAAAGTCCTAATTATTGTTTTTACTTTATAGATAATGAAAGAGAGGTGGAGCTTCTAAGCGACCAGGCCCGCAAGTAGTTAGTGCTGAGTGGGCGTAGGAACTGAATGCCCTGCCCCTTAGCTGCAAACCTTCTGGTGGTTTCTTGTTTTCAGTATGGGGTTATGGTACTGTGTGACATCTCCCTCCCACCTCTGCCATTTAGCAGTAAAATATCCATGTGGAAAAGACAGAAAGTATGGCAAGTAAACATGCTAGCTCTAAAGAACCTCCCATATAGGTCTTTATCCGTCTTGCTACCAGCAAACTATTCAACTGGCACCGAATTTGCTGAATATCAAAATGGCTTCATTTATGTGCATTATAATATGAAAACATCTTTTCTATAAATACCATTAAGAACCTGGCTTAACTTCCTCTTCTGAGTACATAAAAACCGCTGTTTAAAAATACCACATTAAATGTTTATGCAATTTATTTTCCTTAAATAATAATTTGCTACAATCCTATCACAAATTTAAAAAAATTTAACACAGTATTCACAAAGGCAGAATTCTTTAGGACAATCAAAATGATGGTGTTCTTAGAATAAATTAACATCGGATTGTGTTTATATTCAGATAGTCTGATCCTCTCCTTTGAAATGCAATGGAGACCATTGTGACTGGGGGTGAATGCACACATTTGTTCTTCTATACAGAGACTCATTCTTTATATATACTCAACGGTAATTTGAATCGTTAGGAATCCTGAGAAACACTCACCCCTGGGCACACACATGTACACACCCCCGCGGCCAACCCTCCAGAAGCTGGGTTTCCCATGGTTCAATTACTAGAAGCTCTTTTCTCAGAAGGCCAAACATTCGGAATATTTAGATGACACTGTCCCATCTCCCCTTGAGAAAATCATAAGGTTTCAAGTGGAGGAGCTTGAAATAGCAGCAATACATGTAGGAGATTCAGTAGTCAGTGATTCCAGTCCTGGGTGCTGAGTGTGCAGTAGGAGGCAAGCAGAGGCAAGAGACACACCTGCTTCTACAACTAAGCCACAAGATGACCAGAACACACTGAGAGTACCAGTTCTCAGAGCTTCAGCGGAAAATTCACCTGAATGCACATTACTAATCCAGGTCAGGCACCAAGAGGGAACCTGAAGAGGGACACAATTCTCAGAAACATGAATACTGGAAGTCGCTGGGAGATGGGACAAAGGGAGGGAGGGCAGAGAGGTGTTGCTCAGCCTTCAGCCTGACCCCCAGTGCCCTGCCATCTAGTACATTCATCAGGGTTTCCTTAGCATCAGGGCAGGTGAATCTGAATTGTTCCAGCTCCACCTAGATGCACAGAAAGCTCAGCCCTTACAGTCTGACACACAGAAACAAACAAAACATCCAAACGACCCGAGATAATCACACCATCTTGTTGCCGGGAGGTCAACAGCTCTGTGGGTGTCCAGTCTCAATTGCTCCAGGATGCCAACAGGGGTGTGTGTGGTGATGTTAGGGAAGAAGGCATTAGGACAGGCCCCAAACTGAGATCCTTTTTGTATCTTTCCATAGAAATACAGGCCTAAATGATGCCATAATTGCATGCTTATCTACACCAGTTCCTATGTACACTATATCTTTTCTATAGAAGTTTAAAGTGCCTGGGTTCAGAGGTGCCCATTCCTTTCCCACAGCTACTGGTTCCTCTTGCTGCTTCCAGAGAGGTCTGTCCTCCTCTCTCAAGGAGGATGCCCTTGGGAAAGAGGAATGAACGTTTTCACAGTTGTCTTAACTAGGATCCAGCATTTGGACTAAACCTTCTTCATACACACGAAGAATCGCTTCACACACAAACTTGTACTGGCTCTGGAAAAGAAAAAAAAGCTGTCAAGTCCTGTAGCTCCAGGAAATGCTGCCTACCACCCTGTACCGCTGGGTCTTTTGCAGCATTTGTAAATATTCCGAGTGCCAACTCTGGGCCACAGGCCAGGTACACCTGTGAAGCCCTAGTTCCTATATGATGTGGGGAGGGGGCACTTCCAGAGAGGGATGGGCAAAGTGTCATGGAAACATGACAGGCGGAGGAACTGGCAGTCTGGGGGAGTCAGGAAGGAGCAAAGGTCCCTATGGGGCGGCTGTTCTTGTAAGTGGAAGTGTGGAAGCCTCAGTAAGAGCCCATTTTGAGAAATGGGGTCAGGGAGCCTGCTCCTGGACTCAACACCTGGACATGTGGAGGATGAGGAGCTGCACAGGTGGGCTGGGACCTGGTTGTGGGCGCCTTGTGTTGGGGTAAGGAGTCTGGATTGTGTTTTACAAAGCAGAGCCACTGAAAGAGGCTCTGCAGGATACAGTCATTTATCTTAGCAAATACCTAAGAAACATTGTAGCAAAGTATACAGGGGGGATAAAAGCATTTAGACTGAGCTTCTCCAGCTAGGAAAATCAACCAATCAATCATTCTATCTATCTATCTATCTATCTATCTATCTATCTATCTATCTATCTATCATCTATCTGGTTTTTGAGACGGAGTCTTGTTCTGTCACTCAGGCTGGAGTGCAGTGGCGTAATCTTGGCTCACTGCAACCTCCACCTCCCGGGTTCAAGGGATTCTCCTGCCTCAGCCTCCCAAGTAGCTGGGACTATAGGCACATGTCACCATGCCTGGCTAATTTTTGTATTTTCAGTAGAGATGGGGTTTCGCTATGTTAGCCAGGCTGGTCTCGAACTCCCGATCTCAAGTGATGCACCTTCCTCAGCCTGCCAAAGTGCTGGGATTACAGGCATGAGCCACCGTGCCCAGCTTCTGGCTGGGAAAATCTACCAGGATGATGGACTTTTTTCTTTTTAACCAGCCACGAGGTCCTCCATACCAAAAAACAGGGCAGAGAATGGCCCTAATAACATAAGCTGATTTTTTTTTCTCTTAACAAGATTTTCTGGGTACAAACTAATATAAAACTACCAAAGCTTAAAATCTATTAGGGAAATCTTATAAACTTTGTCCACAGCCTGTGAAGACACAGGGCTGGTTGGAACATATAGTTCCTGCTCCTTTCTTTGCTAACTCCTCATGTATCCTGGGGGTTTTTACCAGAGAAGCCACTTCTCCAGGAAGCCTTCCTGGACTTTCCACATCCTGCTTTAGATACTCTTCCACCATCTTCTCAGACAGCCCTGAACTTTCCTCATCGCTGCTGACACTTAGCACAGACCAATCCAGTTCTACTAGATACAAGCTTCAGGCTCTGCACCATTCTTTGGCAAATGAATGAATGAATGAATGTGGGATGGTCCCCATTTTGCACAGGGAAGCTGAAGCTTGGAGAGAGGTTCAGGACTTAGGCAAAGGTTGTTCATTTGTGATGGGGCCTTAATCATGCTCTTTCCACACCGCTTCACTGCCCTGCTTGCAGTTCCAGGGGAAATCCCCAAGAGTTATCCCCAAGAGTTCCTCTTGAGGACAAGAGGATGTTGCACATGACCCTACTTTGAGCTCTGTCCTGCCCGTGGAGGACACAGCAGGTACTCAGGCACCACATGGGTGGGACAGAGCTCAAAGCAGGGTCATATGCAACATCCACTGAGCCAAAAGGAGTACCCAGGTCTAGGTGGCGGGGTGATGGACAAATGATTGTTCAACGATACAGAATGCAACCAGGGCTGTTCCCTGACACATGGGCTGGCAGGAAATAAACCAGAGGCAGCAGAGCTCAGAGGTGAGATGGGTGTGGGCTGTAGCCACTGACAAGCTCTGCGACCTTGGGCAAGTGATTCAGTCCCCCTGAGCTGCAGTCTGTTGACTCACAAAGCCCTTCTCTCAGGCCTGCCTGGTGTAAAGTGCTCGGAAAGTGCCAGCCACCGTTATTACTGGATTTCTACTCACTGATGTCTGCACCATCATGGCACGCTGGTCTCGCATTTTTCGGACAATATCCAGTGGGTAAATGGGCAGGTTCCTCTCAGTTAGGCACATGGCTGTTTCCATAGTGACCAACACACCGGTTCGACCTATTCCAGCACTGGAGAGGGGAGAGAAGAGAGACTTGGGATTTGTCTGAGTAGCCTTTCTGCATGGCCCAGCGAGCAGTTCCCCGCTGACTCCAAAGGGGCTTTCCTCCCCTGGCCTTCGAGAAGACAAAATACACACTCAGGGCGTGCTCTCAAACAGGCTGAGACAGGCTGTCCTCATACATCTGAGACTGGGGGCTAGCAGGAAGTGGAAAGAGGGCCGCCGTGAAGTGCCAAACCCACTTTCTTACTCACACCTGTGACGAAGGTCAGCTGACAGAAGGACAGGAGAAAGGGTGTGTGAGGGGATTTTCTTCTTCAGTTCTGTGCTACATTCACAAAGTTAGGACTTCATAAAATCCCAAATAACTTTTGAAATGGTGAAGAACCACAGTCAACAGAGGTTTGTAAGGGCACACTACTTTGTGGGATGTAGGGTGGGTCTGGCGCCTGCCAGTTCTCTCCAGGCCTATTTCCGACGGGGAAAGGATTCCAAACCTAACAAAACAGCAAGCGCCATACCTGCAGTGAACTAGGACGGGCTCGCTGTCCACTCTCAGAGACCTCACATAGTTTACAAATTCCAGAAAGTCGGAGGAGTCATCGGGCACACCGTGGTCAGGCCATGCGACGTACTGGAGATGTGTCACTGTGTGTTCTTCCCCGGTCTGTGGGAGACGCAGTGGCCTTGGTGAGCCCATCCAGGTGGTGAGCATGAGGACCTAGCCTCAACCCAGACACAGGGTGGCCCTATCTCCTGATGCTTTCTCCCTCTGTGCACAGCCCTGCTATGGCCCCTAGCAATTCCTTCCCTCCTTCCCCAAAGATCCCCATCCCCTCTCAGGCTCAGCCGTGGGCCTGTCCTGCAGGGCTGCCTTCCTTGATCACTTCTGCCCAGTGATCTCCTCCATTTGCTGCTATGGTACTTGTCATTAGAGGCCACACATGCTAACTGTTTTTAACTGTGGCAAAATATACTAACACGAGGCTTACCACTGTAACCACATTTAAATGTACAGTTCAGCAGCATTGAGGATACTCGCAATGTTGTAGAGCCATCAGCACTACCTATTTCCAGAACTTGAAAATATCCCACAAACATAAACCCTGCACTCATTATTCCATACGGCATAATGTCCATAGATCTCCTTTCTCCTCCTTCCCCAAGCCCTTGGCAACCACTGTTCTACTTTCTGTCTCTATGAATTGGACGACTCTAGGCACTTCACAGAAGTTGAATCCTACAGTATATGTCTTCCTACGTCTGGCTTATTTCACTTAGTATAATATGCTCAAGGTTCCCCAGTGTTGTAGCAGGGGTCAGAATCGCCTTCCTTTTAAAGGCTGAATCATATTCCATTGTATGGACAGACCACGTGCTGTTTATCCATTCCTCCATCGATGGACACTGGGCTGTTTGCACTTCTTGCCTGTTGTGACTAGGGCCACTATGAACTCTGGGCCCTGGCTCTTTGATGGGCAGTCTTGCACGCTTACTGACACGCTTGCCAGGTGGAAACAGAAGGCACACCTAGAAGCGTGCCCACCTAGGATGACAGCGGCCACTGATTCAGCTCCTGCCCCTCCACCGTGCCCCTCAGGCTGCGGCTCACCTGGGTGTTTGTGACCAGCATTTCTCGGGACACATAGGCGATGGTGCAGTCCTCTGACTGACACTGGATGTGAAAGCTGCCGTGATCCATGACGTCGGGGGGATCCGGCCAGTACTGGTGACATTTGGTCTGTAAGGAACCACCGAGAGTGAGTGAGCCCCCTCTGTGGGGTGTCCCTGCAAGCAGTTAACCCTGGACAGGCGGACGGGTTAGGCATCCTCTCATGCACACCCGAGAGCACTGATGGGAGAAAACAAACTCAGCCAAGTCCATCAGCTGTTTCTCAGGGCGGGGTGGCGGCAGCCTGCCAGGAACCAGGCCACAGGTCTCTGCTCAGCCCCAGGCTGCAGCCTGGAGGAGGACGAGACGCAGCGTATTCATCACCAGGGGCCACTCGCTGGAAGAGCACCAGTGGCCTCAGATGCAGGACCTTAGCCTGTGAGCAACCTCTCTACCCTCCCCGACCTCAGGCCCCTCCCCGCCTCCAACGGCCCCTCCTCCTGAACCCCTCCTCCACCATCCTCCCCACCCTTTTGAGGGGGAGGCCTCCAGGCACAGCAGTTAAGGGCACACATCTGGTGTCACACACAACTCCGCCGGGATCCTTTCCTCCTCCATTTGTCAGCCAGATGATGTCGAAACAGTTGCTTAACCTCTCTGATTTTCATGTTTTCCACTGGGAAGACAGAGATGGCTCCTGCCTCAATGCTGGTGAGGCGGCCGGCGTGGGTGTGCAGTGCTTAGCCACTGTGGGGGGCAGGCCGGGGTGGCCATGACTTCTGTTGCTGTCACGGGTTACATACCAGCTTGAGTAAGAGTGATGAGGTTCCATAAAAACCCAGATTAAGGGACTCACAAATTGAGATGAATACCTTTCTCACTGGAGCAGCGTCTCTGAAGCCCTTGAAGGCTTTCTTAGGTGATGTCCTAAAGAGGTGATATCCCACACAGCAGACAAGGAACCCAGGGCTGCTTGGGATTAAGTGACTTGCCCAAGGCCATGGGGCCGCAGTGATGCAGTCCAGCACTCTTCCTGTGGCAACCCAGTGTCTCTCAATATGGCTGTGCTGTCCCCACAGACGGGCTGATCCCACCACCCTCCCCAATTTCTATCCCCGCTTCTAAAACCTGCAGCTTGTCCTGTAAGCTATCTTAGCGCCTGCCTCTGGCTTCTAAGCAAACTTCAGGGCTAGGCTGTCCATCCCATCACAGATCCTTCTGTCAGTTAAATCCTAAGTCATTAAACAAGCATTTTCCCCCGAGCCTATATGTGGTTATAGCAACTTAAGTAAAAATTACAATTGTTCATGGGGGAAAAGTGGTATAACCATAAGACATGTGTAATTTGTTGGGAAACAGCCTCTCTATTCTTACTTTCAAATGTCACAGTGAACACTTGAAACTAAAGTATGCCACTGGAAAGCTGGAGTTAAGAATTTACTTGGAAACCTTAAACATGGGTAATTTTGGTTAGTAGCCATTCTGTGACTTTGCTTACACGTGAGGGGTTAAGGGCTGTAGGGCCCAAGGCAGAATTGACAGATACAAGCCCTCTCTCGCCTCCTCGTCTGCACAGGAAGGATAAATCCCTGCCCTGTAGGCTCCCAATGGTCCCGCCCACAGGATAATTGCAGGGAAGATATTCTCTGATGAGATCAACCCATGCAAGGCAGAACTATAAATATCTGTACTGTCAGAGAGGCTCCCCTTATTCCACAGTGAATCTGACCAGTACTAGACTCTCTCTTTACCTCTGACCAAATACAGACTGCGTTCAATTTGGATCTGAAAAAATTGGGGGTGTAATGGAAAGAGCAAGAAGTCTGTGGAGATCCTGAGTTTCAACCCTGGTTAATAAATTCTACTAAACATATTTGGTTAGTGATCTTGGGCAAATTACTTAACTTCTTTGAGCCTCAGTCTCCACATCAATGCTGTTGCAGAGAGGGGCAATGATGCTGAAGCCTCATATCTTCAGAACGGTAGATGCTAAGCTCTGAATGGTGCCTTTCATGAACATGGCTTTACCTTGGCTTCAAAACAACCCTATGAGGTAGGTACTATGATTGTCTCTGTTTTGCATATGAGTAAACTGAGGCTCAGAGAATGGATCAATGTGTGTCAGATCACACAGAGAGGAACTGGGGCAGAGCTGGAATTTCACAACAGGCCTGTGAACCCTTAGCCAGGCTGATAATACCCCGGAATGACAAGAAAATGCACCTTCCTAGGGCTGTGGTTAAATTAAACAGTAACATATGCAAAGCTGAGCATATGAGGGAAGAAGCACTTCTGGAGAAGTCATCAATGGACAATGAAGATCACTGAAGCTAGGAGGCCGGCAACATGCTGCTGGGGATGAGACCCTGGGCAGATGCTGCCAGAAGAACTCAGAATGCTCTGTCCTCAGGGATTCACAAGCCTGAGTGGGGCCTGTTTCTCATTCCCAGTCCCCAAGTGTGGTTTCGAGAAGAGGCTTCAGGAAGGGAAAGCTGACCAGGGAGATGGCTTCTGAAAGGATGTGTCTTTCTGGACCAGAGGGAACAAGCCACAAGCTGGGTGGAAGACAAGCCATATGCCTGCTGTGAGTCCTGCTCTACTAAATGCATGATATGGGTGAACACAAATGGGACATACTGAAAATTTCAGCTCTCAGAGAAAGGGATAAACCTGCTCACTTGGAGTGACCGACTCCTAATCCAGAAGAACTGGTGGGTAGTGACGAAGATGAGATAAGAACTTAGGGATAAAGGGCTCGGGTCATCTGGTCATCCAAGGGTTTGTAACAGGAGAGGGAGGAAATATGCACCCTGGATTTCAGAAGAACAGGTTTCTAATGATGGATAACATGCCAAAGAAGGAGACAGAGCACTATCTCAGGAAGATGGACCAGATAGGGTTTAGTGGGAGTCCTGGGCTAAATTTAGAAGGCTTCATGGTGAAAAGCTCGCTTTCTTGCTCACTTAAGTCAATAAACATCCCTGGGAATGCAGAGATGAATGAGACACGATGTGGCACTGTCCTCAAGGTACTCTCGAATCAGTATAGGGGGGATGTGGTGAAAAGGAAAGAAAGTGGGAAGTCAGAGACACAGGTGGCTCACATAGGAAGAGGAGGTAATGTCTCGAAGAGAGGGGACAGAGATCTCAGTATTGAAGGACGAGGGTCTTCATCAGGTTGGCAAG
Organism: Symphalangus syndactylus; assembly: GCF_028878055.3. Lineage (NCBI taxonomy): Eukaryota > Metazoa > Chordata > Mammalia > Primates > Hylobatidae > Symphalangus > Symphalangus syndactylus. The sequence goes on along the minus strand of NC_072425.2, from coordinate 35,605,161 downwards.
GCAAGGATGGATCATTCAGGCAGAGGGAATGGGACACACATGGTCAAGAGGTAAAGAGGTACATGGTGTACCCAGGGAACGACAGACAGTACAATACACCTGCACAGAAGGTACCAGTCTCAAGGTGAGACTTTACATGGTGCACCTGAGAAGCCACCAGATGGTTTGAGCAGGGAAATGGCAAGACCAGGCAACCCTCTGGAAAGGTATCGCTGAAAGCTGTGCCAAGGGATGGACCAGACGGGGGTGGGGGGAGCCTCTAGGCCAGGAAGCCACTAAGGAGGCTGCTGCTGCTGCTCCTGGAAGAGAAATGCAAAAGCTCTGAGAGAAGGTGAGGGTTTGGGGACAGAGAGGGGAGACTGGTGGTGGCAGACCGTGGTGAGTGGATGTGGGAAGTGAAGAGAAGGGAGGGGTAAGACTGATTCCAGGTCCTGACTCGGGTGACTGGGCAGATGGGTGCCACTGGCCAGAGTGGTGAGCTCAGGGTGCAGGTGCATGGCTGACAGCTTCAGCTTCAGGCACCTTGTATGTGAGGACACTCAGGTAGATGTGTCCTGTCAACAAATGAGCAGATGGGTCTGGGTTCAGGAGGTGGAAGGAATCAGTGCCTAGATCCATTTGCTGAACCAACCAACCAGAGGGCCTGATGAAGCCTGACTCAGAGATCAGTTCTCTGCCAAAGAGCCTCATTGCCTAAGTGTGCATTTCACCAAACAGTGTGTTTAACAGATAACAAGAGCAAGGGGGTTTATAGAGCTTTGTGCTGCCTCAAACCTCTTCCTGTCACCTCACATGATCCTCATGGCAACCCAGGGGCCCCTGATGTTGCCCAGAGCAGCAAACCTATCTGCCTCTGGCCCTGTGAGACAAGGAGGCCAGGATCCTGACTCACTACGCCACGTGGAGCACCCACTACTGGATGGGCAGCCAGTCCAGGGTAGCTCATTCTTAATTCTCAAAACAATCCCAAAAGACAGGCATTACCACCTCCTTTCTAGTGATGAGGAAACTGAGGCTTAGAGCCCTGTGCAAGGTTAAACAGTGGAAAGCGGTGGTGCCAGAACTCAAACGCCTCCTCTGACCCCAAAGCTCCTGCCTCTGACAGCCAGTGGGCCAGGAAGAGTACCTGTATTTTTCACATGTGGTTGCAAAAAATGATATTTCTCTCCAAAAGAAACATCTCTGGTGGAAAGTGAGGGAGAATAACTTACTCAATTGCAATGTTTCTAAGAAGAAGAAACCCATGAGCCTCAAGGGAGAGCACAAAGAAAAACATTTTGGGTGGGAATTTAAAAAGGGAGAAACCAAGTATCTCATGGGGGAGTGTCCCACTGACCGCTGGGGATATGAGGCTTCAAAGGAGGCTCTCTCTGTGCTTGCAGACCTGAGAGTAGCACAGTGAGGCTGGGGAGCGGGGGTGGACTCCAGCCAGCTGCACACCTGCTGGGAGTCCCACTCTACTAAATGCATGGTATGGGAGAAAACAAATGGGAGATGCTGAAAGTTTCATCTCTCAGAGAAAGGGGCAAAGCTGCTGCCTGGAGTGATGGACTCCTAATCTGGAAGAACTGGTGGGTGGTGATGCGGACGGGTTAGGGCCTTCAGGATAAAGGGCTGAGGTCATCCTGTCGTCCAAGAGTTTGCAACAGAAGAGGGAGGAAACATGCACCCTGGATTTCAGAAGAAAAGGTTTCTACCAATGGATAAACAGGGGAGGTTAAGTTCCAGGGTCACAGATAGGGAATGCTAGACCTCAGAGGAGATGGGTATCTCTAATGCAGGAAACTGACAAAGCAGCTGGAATGGCTTCACTGAGAAAGAAAGGGCTGGGAAACAAACCCTCCAGGTCACAACGGAGACCTCAGATGAGCTCAGGTGCAGAGTGGACATCAACAAAAAAGAGCGGCTGTCAGCAGCACGGAGCTGGTGGGCAGCAGCCATAGGAGTGGATGGAGGAAGCTGAGGTCTCCTGGATCACAGAAAGGGCCTTTTCTCCCAAGCTGGAAAAAGCAGAACAAGGGAAAGAAGGGGGCTGCTATCCAGGGCAACCAATCCTTAGGGTTATCACCAGCCCTAAGAGAACAGACCATTGCTGGGCCGGGGGGCGGCGGGGGGCTCCCTTTTCTCTGAGGAGAAGAATGACCTTCCTGCTGAAAAGGCAGAGTCAACTTTACAGGGAAGAGAAGCGCAGACAGACAAGACAAGGACAGCGCTGAGCTGCCCAAATGGATTCTATGGAAAATGGCACAGTGATGTAATTTCTGCTTTTTACAAAGGCCACTGTTAACCTGGCACACACATTGCTCTTTCAGGACCAGCACTTGTCCTGAATTGGCAAGGCCACATCACTGTAGGGGTTTTGGGGCACATGAAGTAAGACTGGGGAAGTGCCTTCTGGCCTGTTGTAATGGATCCAAGCTGGGACTGGGGAGGAGGAGGGCTGAGCTTCCCGTCACTAGGGGTGTCTATTGGTTGCTCTGTAGGGGAGACTTAGGGTCACATACGGGCTGGACCAGGAGACACTGAAGACCCTTCTCAGCGCTGAGATTCGTGTTCCACAGAGCAGGGTGTGACACTGCACACATCTGAATTAGAAATCAAGCTACTTACCCGCCCTCGTTCTGTGAGAGTCGTCAACATGACAATGAGTGACAACTTCTGATCCCAGACAACCTGCCAAAACTGTGCACAGGTATGCGGCAGGGGCCCCTGAGTGGCGATGTACTTGTTCACAAGGTTAGCAGCAGGAATTTCCATCTGGTAAGAAATTGGTAAAGTATTAGAATCTGTTGCTGCCCCCGGGGTGCACAGGGAACTGGATTTTAAACTCTTCTACTTGCTAACTGATACTGCACCAGAAAAATATCTCTTTATCAATTCACAGCCAATAAGGAAAATCAAACAAGTTATTTCTAAAACTTCTTGAAAAATATCTGACAACCACCAGCATTAGATCTTTAAGATAAAAGTGTGTGGTACTCAGTAGGCAAAAATCAGAAATCTATCTGTGAGATGGCAGAAGAGTTTAAATGACTTTCATTGCTCTATCCTAAATATAATCAATATTGGCTATCTGCATTTTCAGCTGTGTACCAATCCTGCCCCTAAGTCTTTTCCCTATGCAGGGTTTTCTATCAAAATCTATTTACATTTATTTAAAGCATAAACCGTACAGGTTTACACCACCAATTCTTGTTGCACTTTGCTTTCTGCATGGCTTCCAATGCTTGTATCATGAAGTTGGTCAATCTTGACATTAAATGTTGAAATGTTTTGAAATGAATGTTTCAGGTAGAAATATTCCTGCTCCATGTTTCCTTTCTGCCCTCTGGACTGAGTCCTTTTGACCAAAGAACACTCAGAACCTGTTGAGCTTTGGGCTGGCACTGAGATTCACTCACTCTTAGGTGAGCAAGGTAAAGGAAGGCTTCTAATTCATGGTTTGGCTGGTGCTTGGAGAAATGGCTTCCTCAGTCCTGGGATTACATGAAAAGACTGGTCTTTACGGTATTTCTGCCCCTAACGTTTCTGATGCTCTGCTTTTAAGACACCGGGAATGTTGAAGTGAGGGTCAATGAATCCCATAGATGCTTTGGAACAGGTGGAATCACTGATGAGTCCAGTTTTTATTAGGGCATTTCTTGACACTTTGCTGTAACTTGAGAACTTAATCTGAGAAATCATCTGTCTATTTAGGAGCTGGCAGACCATATATCGCCTGAAGGCCAAATCTGTCTGCCACCTTGCAAGCTAAGAGCGGCTTTTAATCTTTTTAAGTGGTTACATTTCAAATGCAAAGATCACATATTACTATCTGGTTGGCTACAGAAAGTCTGACCCCAGATTCAGATAGAAGGAATGGAAGTCTAGAGAGGCCAAGTAAGTTGCCCAAGATGCATTTTTAGAGAGAAAATAAGTGCTCTTCCCATAACATGTGAAACATTCCACTTTTTCTTTTTGGCTTATATGTACAGAGGAGGTTTTATTTTTCTCATTTTTTTTTTTTTAAGGCAGGGTGACACTCATTACATGGAGAGAAACACAGTTTCATTACTGGCCAAAACAAACACCTGAACGGAAGCCACTCAGTACAGGGGCATGTGGACGATTGAATTAGAAACACAGAACAAGTCTGGTCCCATCTTCTGTTAGCTTTGTGACTTTTCAAATTATTTTAACTCTCCGAACCTTAGTTTTCTCCTCTGTAAAATGAGACTATTCTGCCTTCCCTCCCATGGCTGTTGTGGTGCTGAAATGTGGTGGTGAACGGGAAAGCACTGTGTCAACTGCAAAGCCCCACACAGGCCCTCATCATCGTTGCGACGGTGGTGAATGTGCTCTTTAGCATCATCCAGATTCCTAACTTACGTTCACGTAACTTGCATTAATATAATCTTCATTTCCCTGCAATAATACCCGGGTGGTGTCATCTGCGGGGAAGAGAAAAATTTACCGATTATTCCGAGCATTATTTTTATCATACCAAGTAAACCAGAGTTCAGTTCCCAGCCCCATCTGCAGCTCTGCCTCATTAGCATAAACACTATTCCCCAACTGTTCTGAGTCTGAAATGGCTGCAATAAAGACGGTGGTGTTTACAGACACACTGAAAATCGTTCCAGAATACCAGACAATCTGTTTTAAAAAGGGAAACATTATCTCAGTGTAGGGGGGTAGAAGGCATTCATGCCGGATACTCACAAGGCAGCACATCTTTATATCGGTTTTTGTCCAAATTTTGAGGCAGCTTTGCAAACGTGATGGCCAAACCTGGCTTTTTTCTGTAGAGTTGCTATGTGAGAAATAGAGAAAAAAGCAAGCATTGCAAAAATCAGATGAAGAAAGTGTGAAAACATACTTTATCATTCACAGTACCAAAATCTCAACATTTTAAAGTGATTATGTGTTATATACTAAAAGAAAATCTTCCCAATAAGAAATTCTACAGTTCCATGAGAAACTGACTAAACTCTTTAATATATATATTTTTTAATTTGAAAAAAATGCCATAGGAAGGGTCTGGGTCTCAGGTAATGGAGCATGGTAAGTGAAACTTTGCCTTTATGACAACTATTTGACAAGAGCTAAAAGCAACTAGATTGGGGGAGGGGGGAATAATTCTGACTCAAAATTAAATGGAAATCATCTAAATTAGTCTAGAATCATTTCCCTTCAGTTCAATGTAGTGAACCACACCCTCCTTTAAGAACGACAGCATTTCATTCATCATTTCAGAAGTCTCTTTCCACAGGAAAAACATTTATCCCAATATATAGTAAAGTTCATTTACAGAGGTACCTCCCTACTACACACGTAATCCCTACGAAAAATCTCAAACAACACAATCTTTGCATATCTAAAGTCACGCATTAGACATGTTTGTACGGTATCTGATGTGACTTTCACAACAGCCCTGTAAGAGGTATTAATTGTATTCTTATTTTGCAAGTTCAATGCTTTGTTCGAGATCACAAACAAGAACTCAGATCTGACTCCAAGGCTTATGTTTTCTTTTCTATATGACTGTTTTTCCTTTTAATCCCTTCTCACCAGTGGTTTTTATTAACTCTATGGGAATTTAAAATCACAGTTTTTTCAGTGTTGGAAGTGATTCTTTTTTGCGGAAAATTTGGGAAATTCAGGCTAATATAAAGAAAAAAATTAGCAATTTCACAACTCTGAGATGAGCCTTTTGTATATTTTCTCCAGCTTATTTTTTCCATGCCTACATGAACACAAATGAACAGAAGCATATATATGTAAACGCATAATACATTTATATACTATGTTTTTAAAAGCAAAAAATGAGACTGAACATATTGGCACTTTTTTTTTTCTCTTCCTGAGACAGGGTCTCTCTTTGTTGCCCAGGCTGGAGTGCAGTGACGTGATCTTGGCTCACTGTAACGTCCACCTCCCAGGTTCAAGCGATTCTCGTGCCTCAGCCTTCCGAGTAGCTGGGACTACAGGTGTGCATCACCATGCTTGGCTAATTTTTGTATTTTCAGTAGAGACAGGGTTTCCTCATGCTGGCCAGGCTGGTCTCAAACTCCAGACCTCAACCGATCTGCCCGCCTGGGCCTCCCAAAGTGCTGGGATTACAGGCGTGAGTCACCGCACCCGGCTATATTGGCACTTCTTATGCTATGTTCTATTCAACTTAAGTGTCCTAAAAGAAGATAGTAAGTATTCCTTAGAAAAAGTTTCAAAGTCAAGACATTTGGAAAATATTTATTTTATGTTCTACGAATCTCTAACAAGACAAGTCCTGCAATGCATAATGCATACATTTGTTAAATTCTGATCAGCTAAACATATCTCAAGCTAATTTGGCCATGGAAAATCTCAGCATCTAATAGAGTATTCTGGGAAATAACTATCCTAATTTTCAAGCTGCTTTCTCCTAGTTATTATATAGTATCTATTTCCCTATATTATTAAATATTATTTACACATATGATCTTTAATGGCTCAATAATCTAGTTTACTATAATTTATTTAAACTTTTATCCTACTTTTTCATTAGGCTGTTTTGAAAATTTTTTTACCCAAACTTCTAAGAAGAGAATTACTATACCAAATAATATTTTTAATGGTTTTTTTTTTTTTTTTGAGATGAACTTCACTCTTTCACCCAGGCTGGAGTGAAGTGGCGTGATCTCGGCTCACTGCAACCTCCACCCCCTGGGGTTCAAGCGATTCTCCTGCCTCAGCCTGTCATGTTGGCCAGGCTGGTCTCGAACTCCTGACCTCAGGTGATCCACACACCTCGGCCTCTGAAAGTGCTAGGATTTTTGAGTTTTGATACATATAACAAAGTTGCCCTACAGGGATGTATGATAAATTCACCAAATTGTGGCCAACATCCTTAATAAAGATGTGTTTGCAGTTTGAATAGGGAGGGTAAAAAGGATTTTTTCCTCTGTGTTTTTGCAAATTGTATCGTTTTGTAAACTGGCTTCTGTTAGTCTGTTTTTTCCCTTACTAAATAAACAAATTACACAGAACTCCCCAGAAGATAATTAACATGGAGAGTTTGGGTCATAATAATGGTGCCGTTTCTTATACATTTGCCAAATGTCTAGAATTTCCAAACACTCCAAGAGCTCAGCTACTCACCACCTTTACAGTTTCAGTTCATAACCATCAGGTAGCTGAACAACTTCTTAAATAACTGCAGTCTCTAATAAACTCTGTAAGTTCATTTTAGGAATAAACTAATGATTTATTAGAGGTTTTGGGTTGACGCTGGCAGAAGGCGGGCACCTAAGTTAAATTTACCTAAACGGCATTTTAGTTCTAACTGATTAAGTGAATATAATCAACAATTAAGTGAATATACAATTAAGTGAACACAGTAAAGCTAACCTGGTGGGAAAAAGAGATTTTTTTTTTGCAAACAACAAAAGTGTAAATAAAATCAACTTGAGGTGGTCTAGCAGAAAAGCACAGCTACAGAAAAAAGGCTTTAACTACCATAAGACTTTAAATATATCTCAGCAGTAATGATCTGTTGATAAATTTGTAAAGTACTAAGATAAATCATATATTAAAAAGTGTTATGGCAGTGTTTACATTTTTTTTTTTTTTTTTGAGACATGTTGCCCAGGCTGGGCTGCAGTGGTGCGATCTCAGCTCACTGCAACCTCTGCCTCTAAGGCTCAAGTGGTTTTCATGCCTCAGCCTCCTGAGTAGTTGGGACTACAGGCACGTGCCACCACATCCGGCTAATTTCTGTATTTTTAGTAGAGACAGGGTCTCGCCATGTTGGGCAGGCTGGTCTCAAACTCTTGACCTCAAGTGATCCACCTGCCTTGGCCTCCCTAAGTGCTGGGATCACAGGCGTAAGCCACCATGCCAGACCAGGCAGTGTTTAAAATTTTTTAAATGTGCACACTCTGGGCTTTATCCAACAGAGATACATAAAGATACATGTCATGGAAGTTTCTCTGCAGCAAAATATTTATTCTCAGAAAACCAGACGCAGCCTGGATATTCCCCAAAGGTGAAATGTTGACTTAAATGATAGTACAGTCTTATCAGAAAATTCTGTGCAAGTAATAAGAATACGACAGACCAAAAGTACAGATTTAGAAGGATATCTATTAAATACAAGGTATTGAATAATTTATACAATGATGAACATATAGTAGCAACACACAGCGTATATAATGTGTAAAGACACAATCTTGTGTGTGTGTGCATGTGTATATGATATATCTGTATGAGCACTGGAACAAGTATGGAAGGATACATAAAAAATTGTTGTTTGTAAATTACAGCAAAGAGGAAGAAACTGGCCAGGTGCGGCGGCTCACGCCTGTAATCCCAGCACTTTGGAAGGCCGAAGCGGGCAGATCATGAGGTCAAGAGATCAAGACCATCTAGGCTAACATGGTGAAACCCCATCTCTACTAAAAATACAAAAAAATTAGCCGGGCGTGGCAGCAGGCGCCTGTAGTCCCAGCTACTCGGGAGGCTGAGGCAGAATGGTGTGAACCAGGAAGGCAGAGCTTGCAGTGAGCCGAGATTGCGCCACTGCACTCCAGGCTGGGCAACAGAGCGAGACTCCATCTCAAAAAAAAAAAAAAAAAAAAAAAAAAAAAAAAAAAAAAAAGGGGTGGGGGAAGAAACTGAAGGGGATAGGAGTCAGGAGACTATTTTACTTTGGTTATTTCTGAATTATCTGAATTATCACAATGAGAATTGTTATTTTTAAATTCAAATGACTAAAGTGAGAAAAAGAAATACAACAAAAGAAATCTATCTATAAAATTAAAAAGCACAAAATTTTTACAAAAAGCTAGGTGGACAAATCAAAGTCAAGGTTGTTTTGGCCTTTGGGAAGTTTGAAAACACACTCATATTTATGTCTGCAAAGGCTAACACTGAATAGGACTGAAGCAACTTAGTAGAAACAGGATTTAAACACTTAGTTTCCTAAGTGTTAAGAGTTGGTTTTCGGCTGGGCACAGTGGCTCATGCCTGTAATCCCAGCACTTTGGGAGGCTGAGGTGGGCGGATAGCTTAAGCTCAGGAGTTCGAGACCAGGCTATGTAACATGGTGAAATATATTTATATTTTTTATTTTTATTTATTTATTTTTTTTTTATTCTTATTTTTTTTTATTCTTATTTTTTTTTATTCTTATTTTTTTTTTTTTTTGAGACAGAATCTCTGTTACCTAGGCTGGAGTGCAATGGTGCGACCTCGGCTCACTGCAAACTCCACCTCCTGGATTAAAGTGATTCTCCTGCCTCAGCCTCCCGAGTAGCTGGGATCTGTATACAGGCGTGCGCCACCATGCCCAGCTAATTTTAGTATTTTTAGTAGAGACTGGTTTTCACCATGTTGCCTAAGCTGGTCTTGAACTTCTGCGCTCAAGCAAGCCACCCATCTTGGCCTCCCAAGGTGCTGGGATTATAGCCGTGAGCCACCGCGCCCGGCTTCAAGTTCCTAAAATTTATCAACTCTTCTCCAGGCCCTGTGGGCTGCTTGGCAGTCTGGTTATGAAACACTGCTCTGAGAAGGGGGAGGGACAGAGTGGAAAGCGAGTGTAGGAATCACAGGTATGTCTTTCTGAAAGGGTCAGGGATGGAATGGAATGAGTTAAGGCTTTGTGATATTGGCCAGAGTATAAGACATGGCTTTTAAGAGAAGCTTCATTCTTTTTTCATTTTCCAATTCATCGGAAAAACAACAATTTGCTTTGGTTATTCCTGGGCTGAAGGAGTGAGGGAGACAACAGCTCCTGGCTGCAGATCCCTTAGATTCTGTCCTAGAACGGGAGCCACCAGGAGGCTGAGAGGCAGGGTCATGGGGACACACAATGACAAAACCACTGAATTTTATGAAAAATTATTTTTATGTCCTAAAATGCTTTGTTCTTATTCTATCAGAGTATAGTTATAAGAAGCTCTGAAACCAACGGTAAATTATAAAAAGAGTGGGTAAGAGGGGTTGCTAAGGAACAACTGTATTGAAATTATAGTATCAATATCACCAGCTCTGGCCTCCAAAGACAAAAAATTTGAATGGTGGGAGCAGATGCTCTCCAGTGTGGTAGGGGTGTGATGGATGGTTTTTTGGCTTAAATATTTCTTCTTAGAACAAGTCACCTACCATAATATTAGAGAAGGCATCAGGTGACTCTAATCTCCTCACTCAACCAAAGGTGTGCAGCCTACTCACATCCCTGAGATGAGAGCTTCACACACCCAACTGGCTCTAATCAGAGGATGCTGGCAAGGCCCCACAAGTGGAAGCAGGCACTCCGTCAACTCTATGAACACAAAAACGGGAATTCCTGAAGGCTGAGAACCCAAGAAGGGGGAAGAAAAAGGGAAAAGGACAGGAAAAAAAGGGGGACCAGGAATCAAGGAAACCATGGGTAAGGAGACAGCAAACGCCAGAAGCAGACTGCCTTTCATGCCCTCCACAAAATCCCAGAGTTGACTCCAAGGAACCAAGTTTCAAAATGGCTGTTTGCTGTATCAGCCACTAAGGCATTATCTTTGTGGAGGCAGGAATCTCATTTGTTCACTGCCACAAACCCCAGGCCAGCATTGTGCCTGGCACATAGTAGGTGCTCAATAAAAATTTGTAGAGTCAAGAAATAATGGGATCTGATGCTTTCAAAAATGAGTGCCAACCATGCGAATAAAGCATGCCAAGAGAATTTCAAAGCAATTTCAGCTTTCTTAGACATAGTGCCCTATAACTAAGCTGAGGGTAACTCATTTTTCACAAAGGGCCCACTCCAAGAGGTTGTTTTCCTAGTACCACTTGGTAGACAAATTAACAGTTCACTACTCACGGGTAGCTCACCCACACTGGGACATCCCTTTTCCTTTGTATCTGACCCAGCCAGAGGGCAAGAGAAACCATCTAGTAGGGTCTTGGAGCCTCTACCTACCTTCCCAGAAAAGTTTGCTGAATTGAAATCATTGCTAGTAATTTTGGGACCTTCCATAGTGCCCCTTTCCAGGCACAGTCCCAGATGCAGATTCTACTGCTGGCAAACCTAACAAGTATTCTTGCAGGATCCCTTTCAGACAGACACACAACAATAAGTTATGGCAGCACTTCCTTTAGGTGGGTCGCTGGCACTTGAAATGTAAAAGCTGCACACATGGTCATTCCAAAGCCCCCAGTTTGCTCCGTGTATCCCAGACACACATTATACTGATGAGGTTTTCTTTCCTTAAAAAAAAAACAAACAAAACACAAACTATTTGGAAAACTGTTTTTAAAAATGCAATCTTTTGGGCCGGGCATGGTGGCTCATGCCTGTAATCCCAGCACTTTGTGGGGCCAAGGTGGGCAGATCCCTTGAGGCCAGGAGTTCTAGACTAACTTGGCCAACATGGTGAAACCCCATCTCTACTTAAAATACAAAAATTAGTTGGGCATGGTGGCGCATGCCTGTAATCCTAGCTACTGAGGAAGCTGAGGCACAAGAATCACTTGAATCACTTGAACGTGGGAGGCAGAGGCTACAGTGAGCCAAGATCACACACCGCTCCACTCCTGCCTGGGCCACAGAATGAGACTCGGTCTAAAGGGTTCTAATCTTGAAGATACAATTGCTCTCATTAATTTCTACAAGTGTCAATTTAAACCTCTCATAAAGTTTTCAGCTACCTCTGCCCTTCCAAATGCACCTTTTATAATTATCACAGGAGCCAGTGAGTCACTTGTTTTCACGTTAATGGCTATCTTCTATAATGGGCAATGTAGGAGTGAGTAAAGTAAAAACAGGGGCCAGAAGAAAAAAGATGGTTTCTGGTTTTGGTGAAGATGGTGGATGCTGAAGTGGAGGGGCCGGGTATCTGAGTGTGACATGACCTTTGGTGGTCTCTTGTAGCCACTGCTGTAATCCATCAACTGGGGGATGCAGGCGTTCTCTTGTAGTGTTCCTCATTTTCAAGGTCTTAACTAACAGTGGGCAAGGAGGCAGAGAAGCTGTGAGTCACCTGGTCACCGGATGAAAATGGACACTGGGATCCTTTGTTACTGGGAAGCTGGTTCTCAAATAAAAGACAGGTTAGCATCATCACTTAGCTTTTATCCAGGAAAGTCTATACCAAATGCAGATCCTGTCCTTTGCTTAAATGGACACTTCAACTCAGGGAACATGTAGATTAAGCTGCAAGTTTTTCTTAGGAACAAACAAAAACAAGAGCTTCCTGGAAGTGGTAATTCTGGGGTGAGTGTGGACCCCAATTCTACTCCTTTACGTAAGAGAAAGAGGAACACCCTACCTTGGCTACACAAAGAGTATTTAGGCAGTTTGGGGCCAATCAAAAATACCAGCAAACTGCTCCCATTGATTTAGCTCATACAGTGTGGCTACCAAAGGGAATGGCTAATGTGGGAGGATAGGGTGAGGGCTGGGTACACTCAGCAATGGCGAGTTGCTGCCAGTAAGTTCAATTTTTATTTATTTGTTTTTTTGAGACAAGGTCTTGCTCTGTTGCAGCCCAGGCTGGAGTACGGTGGTATGACCATGGCTCACTGAAGCCTCAACCTCCGAGGCTCAAGCAATCTTCCCGCCTCAGCCTCCCAAAGTGTTGGTATTACAGGCATGAGCAACTATGCCTAGCCTAGAAATTTAACATATATTCTAATCGTGGCTCTATCTCTGACTAGTTGTGTGCCACTGGGCAAGTCCCTCAGCCTCTCTGATTTTCGTTTTCTCCATCTGTAAAAGGGTGATCCTAATCATGCTGGCCATATCGATTTCACAGAACTGTTGTAAGAGTTAACAGAGACAACATATGTGCACTGCACTTGCTAGGTTCCAAAGTGCTCTAGAAATGCTAATTATTAAGTGTGATTTTATGACAGCTGGGACCAAATGCTTTCTGGAACACACTTGTGATTGTTTACTGAAATCCACAAGAGGGAATGGGGAATTCCCTTTATGGAAAAAAAAAAAAATCCTCCAAAGCAAGTGCTGATAGAAACCAGCTCTCGCAGAAGGGAATTAAGGCTACCCCAGGGCAGGTCTTTCGTGTTGTGGAGTGGGTAGTGTGGACACCTGCGGTGGGCCCTGCTGGGGAACAGTCCCTTCCTCTTCCTACTCCTGTCCAGTGTATGCCCCCATCAGCCAGGGCCCACCTGCCAGCCACACTGGAGGAGGTAGAGAACCGGAACACCAGGACTAGATGACCCAGAGCTCCAAACCCAGCACAACACAGTTACCATTTTTTTTTTTTTTTTTTTTTTTAGCTGTTACCCTGGCTGGAGTGCAATGGAGCCAACACGGCTCACTGCAGCCTCAACTTCCCAGGCTCAAGTGATCCTCTCACCTCAGCCTCCTGAGTAGCTGGGACCACAGGTGTGTGCCACCATGGCTGGCTAATTTTTTTATGTTTAGTAGATATGAGGTCTTGTTATGTTGCCCAGGTTGGTCTCAAACTCCTGGCCTCAAGTGATCCCCCTGTTTTGGCCTCCCAAAGTACTGGGATTAGAGGCATGACCCCCCATGTCCGGCCTGTGACCACCTCTTTATGCAGACATCGGGCATGTTCTACAGACTCTTGAAGCCTCCCTTTATTTATAAACAATAACAGCTATTACTTTTTATGGCATTTTGACCACATACCAGACAACACATTAAATATTTATCTCCTCTTTTTTTTTTTTTTTTTTTTTTTTTTTTTGAGACGGAGTCTCACTCTGTCACCCAGGCTGAAGTGCAGTGGTGCGATCTTGGCTCACTGCAAGCTCTGCCTCCCGGGTTCACGCCATTCTCCTGCCTCAGCCTCTCTGAGTAGCTGGGACTACAGGCGCCCGCCACAACGCCCGGCTAATTTTTTTTTATATTTTTAGTAGAGACGGGGTTTCACTGTGGTCTCGATCTCCTGACCTCGGGATCCGCCCGCCTCGGCCTCCCAAAGTGCTGGGATTACAAGCGTGAGCCACCGCGCCCGGCCTCTCCTCTAACTCTTAAATGAACTCGTAAGATACCCAACTTATAGACGGGGAAACAGAGGCCACAGAGGTTAGGGGACATGCCTAAGGCCACGCAGGAAGTGAGGGTAGAGCCAGGATTTAAAATCTGTCTGGCTCCATGTAGGGAGACAGCCTCTCAGATATTTTCGAGCTCAGATGTTCTATTATTCTAATAACAACTCTCACACATCAACAGCATTTGGTAGTTTTCAAAGGTTATTTCAGAATGGCTAAGAACCAGCTCTTGCACTGGCCAGCCTGGGTTCGAATCAGCCTTTGACATTTACTGTGAAGAGGTCACTTAACCTGTCCAAGACTGTTCCCTCATGCCTACAACTGGGATAATGACAGCATCTATATAGGGCTCTTGTGAGAATTACCTAAGGTGATATCCTTTAAAGCCCGTGGCACATGGCAAGTGCTCATGAAAGCTTTCCTCTCCTATTAGTTTCCCATTTTATCTGGTTTCCTTTTCTATGCCTCTCCTCTGGCTGCTCTGTAAGACACCATTCTCGCACCTGTAACAGTGGTTTTCACACGAAGGTCTGTCTAGCCTAGGGCTCCCTGGGGGCCAGTGAAAGGAGACTGAAGAGGCTGGGCTTTGAGGACCCCACTGGCTCCATCACAGGTCACAGAGCAGACCTGCTTTCATCTGTTCTGTATTTTGGAATTCTGCAAATGATTTTATTAAAAAGAAGGGTTTCTTACTTAAATTTCCTACTTGAGGAACTGTATAGACAAAAATGAAGGAAACGTGTACACACTAAAACGCAACCCTAAAATGTATACGTTCTCCGTTTCTTATGCTATCATCCCACCATACCCTCCAAAGACAAAGCCTCGGATGCACAGCAGTGGTTCCGGTTGGGTCTTCACCTCCTCTCCTCTGGAACAGCGTGTGCATCGAAACAGGTGCTGATCTTGTTAAAAGTATCAGTATCTAGGTCCCATCCTGGTGCTGCCAATCCAGTAGCTGTGGGCGGGGCCTTGATTTAATAAACTCCCCAGGTGATCTCCATACAAGTGGTCGGAGGGTCACCCTTTGAGAAACACAGGTAGGGGACAGGGTGGGTATTTATCTCTAATGCCTTTGAAAACTTTTTAAAAAGTTGAAGGGTTTTCAAGGGAAATCACCTGCGGGATTCCCATATGTAAAACACACCTCGAATTGGAGCCACCTGCTTGAAGGAGGTTTCACCAACACCGAAACACCAGCCTCCGGGTTTTCCTCAGTGAGAGCCCACAGTGCCTCCTTGTGGACTATCTGATAAACTGGAACCAGTTCTCGCGGGGCTGAAGGATGGTGGTCACCTAGAGGCATTGCCCAGGATCTGCACTGCGCTGTCCACCCAGGTAGGCCTGTCTCTTTATGCTACCTGATACCCCATGAGCTTTGTCTGCATTTGGGCTGAGATTTTCCTGGAATACGCTCCCCCCCCACACACACTTAATCCTAATCACCCCTTTATTAATCCCACATCTCACTCCAGGGATCTCCTGGAGTCCTCTCACCTCCAGTTGCTGCAGAACATACATTCTGTATAATAACATCTTACCCTGTCTTGGTCTTCAGCTGTTTCTGGGACACATGATATATCTCCTAAAATATACTAAAATTAGACTGTTAACTCCTTGGGGCCAGAAACCCCCCTCTCCTTCCCTCATCAGGTTCCTGATCCAGGGGAAATACCCAAGACATACTTGCTAAATCAACAAACAAACGACTTCTCACTGCCTTTCCTGTCCTCTCTAATACCAAAAAACCGATATGCGTTGTGACTGGCTCTTAAGTTCTTCCTTGTTTCAATTTTGGAGTGTGTAAAAATATGAATGACTTTTACTGCTCAAAATGTGAACTTTTGTGAAAGGCAAGGCCAGAGAAGATAACCTCTACATTTCCTTCTTCTTCTTTTTGAGATGGAGTCTTGCTCTGTCGCCCAGGCTGATCTTGGCTCACCGCAATCTCCGCATCCTGGGTTCAAGTGATTCCCCTGTCTCAGCCTCCCAAGTAGCTAGGATTACAGATGCCCACCACCCTGCCCGGCTGATTTTTGTATTTTTAATAGAGACAGGGTTTCACCATGTTGGCCAGGCTGGTCTTGAACTCCTGACCTCAGGTGATCCACTTGCCTTGGCCTCCTAAAGTGCTGGGATTATAGGCATGAGCCACTGCACCCAGCCTACATTTTCTTATTTTTAACCAAAAGTGTGAACAGCCTCCTGTAGGCCACTGAAAAAAAGGGCTATTTCCCTTTGTAGAATACTCAGTAATATATCTATTAGTTCTACTCAAGTAATTATATTGTTACTACCCTTTTATCTAGACTTCATTTCCATAAGGTACATAATTTTTGTTTTATATTGTGTCAAGAAGATCAATCAAAAATTTTAAATGGTTAGGTGCAGTGGCTCATGCCTGTAATCCTAGCACTTTGAGGGGCTGAGGCAGGTGGCTTGCTTCAGCCCAGGAGTTTGAGACCAGCCTGGGCAACATGGCAAAACTGCACCTCTATAAAAGAATAATAAAAAACCAATTAGCCAGGAGTGGTGGTGCATGCCTGTAGTCCCAGCTACTCGGGAGGCTGAAGTGGGAGGACCACTTGAGCTTGGGAGGTGGAGGCTGCAGTGAGCCAAGACGGCACCACTGCACTCCAACCTGGGTGACAGAGGCCCTGTCTCTAAATAAATAAATATATTAATTAATTCCCTGTTGATTGTTTTGGGGGGGGAGGTCAGTCACCTTTACTTTTTGGCTTGTGGATTTTTGCTTTCTACTGTTGTTCAATGCACATTGCTTTAATGTGTTTTCACATGCATCATAAAATCAATCTTTCACTCAAAGCTCTCTGCTTTGCATTCCTTCATTTTCAACATTCCTGTTACTCATGCCTTCCTGAATTACTCTGCAGTCACACACATTTCACAAATGTCTGAGTTTTGCTTCTTTTTCCTTTATGTGGTTTTCTAATAAATAATGCATTATTGATTTCTGTTCTTGAGTCCCATGTGAAACTCTCTTCCTGAATTTATGAACCCAGACTGTTATTTCTAATGATGATCTATTTTCTTTTGTTGACCTATTTTATGCTTTTTGGTGTTATTTCTTTTATTACAGGAATTACTCTGTTTTATTCTACTTTTAAATAAATTTGGGAGATGGGCTGGGTGTGGTGGCTCACGCCTGTAATTTCAGCGTTTTGGAAGGCCGAGGAGGGAGAACTGCTTGGGTCCAGGAGTTCATGACCGGCCTGGGCAACATAGTGAGACACTGTCTCTATTTTAAACAACAACAAAACAACATATTTAAAAAATAAAAATAAGAAAATAAATTTGGAAGATGAACACATTCTATTTTAATTCTGTTAGTGATCAGTAAAACTGGCTTAAAAGCTGAGTCTCCTTTGGTTCCCTTTTGTTTTATAAAAAATGTCTGTGTGTACCTTTGTCAACTGCCTGAATCCTATGAATCACAGGTTCCCCTGGGGAAGATGGGGCTTTGAGTTTGGTTTCTTACTTGTGTTTATAGGGTTCTGGGCAACTTGGGAGGGCAAGACACTATGCCCTCATGGGATGACACTAATTGCTCCAAATTCCAGCGCATGGCTGGCGGTGGTCAGAGAGCTGGTTCCTTCACCCACCCTGGGCTGCTCACCCACAGCCACCTCTCCACTGCCTTCCACTGCTGGGAGTTTTGAGCTTTTGTGTTGACAGTTAAATACACTCAGAGTCCCTCCTCCTCAGTTTCTGGCATGTTTCTCCATGACTACCAAATGTTACTAGAATAAGAGGGTGAGACAGAGTTCAGCGAGGGTGGCCATCCTGATCCCTGCTTGCTGCTCCGAGCCTGAGAGGGGGGCTGCCTGCCGTGCCCTGTTATCCACGACAAGCACAGGCCTCGCCCTGTCAGTCCTCAGAGACTCAGCTGACTGTTTTTGGTTTGCGAAACACACAATCATCTCGACCAAGGAAACGAGGGCTCGTGTCTCTGCCTCATTTCCTCCACTGCTCAGAGGCAGGGGCAGCCCAACAGGAGACATAGCAGTGGGATTCAGCCTCCGGATTCAGCCTCCAGATTCAGCCTCCAGAGGGTCTTACCTCAAACTGGATCAGCACCGTCCCGCTTTCGAGGCCCTTCTTTAGCTGTGCCATGGATCCCTCCAAAGTGTCCCCGCCCTCCGCACACATGGGGAAAATGGCCTCGGGGAAAAGCTGGTTCAGTTCATCTTCAGACTTGAAGTCAGCAAATGAGCGGACAGCTGTAATGTACAAGACAGTGCATCTGACTTGTGTAGCAACACTCGGTTTTATCAGTTTCCCTCAAACAAATCACACCTATGACACCCGAATGCAGATGGTTTAAAACATCTTATTAAATGATTAAGCTACATGGTAATCATTTTCACCAAAGATACTACTTCTAGGTGAATGATTCAATATGTGTTAATTACATAAAATGACATACTAATCTTCCTGGTTAGTTTTAAATAATGGTGTTTAGCACTCAGAGGCTTTTGTCTAAAGGAAAGGGAAAGAATGTTATTTTAAAAAGCGTATTGTCTCTGCTTGCTCTTTCTGATCTGGTTATTCTTTTTTTTTTTTTTTTTTTTTGGAGACGGAGTCTCGCTGTGTCATCCAGGCTGGAGTGCAGTGGCGCGATCTCGGCTCACTGCAAGCTCCGCCTCCCGGGTTCACGCCATTCTCCTGCCTCAGCCTCTCCGAGTAGCTGGGACTACAGGCGCCCGCCACCACGCCCGGCTAATTTTTTTTTTGTATTTTTAGTAGAGACGGGGTTTCACCGTGGTCTCGATCTCCTGACCTCGTGATCCACCCACCTCGGCATCCCAAAGTGCTGGGATTACAAGCGTGAGCCACCGCACCCGGCCTGACCTGGTTATTCTTATTCCCACCCCGACTCCCCATTCTTTCTCAGGTTTTTTCATTTACTTCCCTAAAATGGGCATTTCCCCAGGCATGAGAGTGAGGTCCCAGGCTTTCCCTGTGACGCCATCATTCCTGAGAGCTCAATCCCTAACTCAGGGCCATTTCTATGTGGGAGGCTCCCACATAAATATCGTACTCCTGGCATCTCTTCTATGCTTCAGCCCTACCTCTTTAGTGCACGTTCTCCCTTCATGTTAAATTCAATACAGGTGAAAGCAAAGCTAGGACTCCCCGCCCCAACCTTGCACAGGTGGGGATCCGGAGAGATCCAGTAAGGCTTCACGGAGGAGGTGGGGTCAGAGCTGGTCCTGGTGGCTCTGGACTGAGAGTTGTAGTGGGAGCAGAGCCGAGGAAGGAGCACAGCAGTATGGAGTGTGAGCCACACGTGCGAGGCAGGCAGAGATGCAGGGCTTTGCAGACATAACCTTCATTTACTTTCAGTATTTTACAGCTGTGCAGGGTGTTCAAGGAACTTGATGTATTATTTTATAACAACAACCATAAAGACAACAGTGTGATGCTCAGTAGAGGCTGTCCTTCAAACCTCTGCTCCCATCAGGCAGCAATGCAGGTGCTTTCCAGTCTAAGTGCCATTGATTCATTGATTGATTGATTGATTGAGATGTAGTCTTGCTCTGTCACCCAGGCTGGAGTGCAGTGGCACAATCTTAGCTCACTGCAACCTCCACTTCCTGGCTTCAAGCGATTCTCCTGCCTCAGCCTTCTGAGTAGCTGGGACTATACCCACACGGCACCACGCCCGGCTATTGTATTTTTAGTAGAGACGGGGTTTCACCATGTTGGTCAAGCTGGTCTTGAACTTCTGACCTGGAGTGATACACCCGCCTCGGCCTTCCAAAGTGCTGGGATTACAGGTGTGAGCCACTGTGCCCGGCCCCAAGTGCCATTTAATCTTCACAACAACCCTGTGAAGTCGGGACCACTGCTGTCCTCCTCACCTGATCCAGGTGAACCACAGACTGATTATGTAACTCCTGCAAGGTCCCCTAGCCTGCAGAGGCAGAGTGAGGAATCACCTGAGACAGTCAGACCCTGCTCTCCTCACTGCCTCCCTGACAAAATCAAACACGCACAAATGAAATATCACCCGATCCTTCGAGAAGGGGCTGAAAATGCAAATGTCTGCAGGGTCACGCCACTTAGAGAGTGCGTGACGTGGGCTGCGCTGGGCCTGGGAGGAATTAGGAGCTGAGGGCTCATGTCCTGTATGAAGTGGGTGGGTGGGCGCTGCCTCCCTCCAGAAGACTGGCCACATGGGACAGGCCTCCTGGGGGCAGATCTTAACATTTTTCAAGAGAGAAGCCAAACATCAGGTTATTACCTGAAAATTCTTGATTTTCAAATGTTGGCTACAAACTCAACATTTTCAAGAGCAGATAAAGGGCTGGAGCAGGCGCGGCTTTGCTAGGGCAGCGTCCCTATGGCTCCTCCCCCCGGGTGGCCATTACCTCTCCTCCTGATCACCAGGGCCAGCTCCCGTGAGTGGGACTCCCGGCTGGCTTTGATGAACATCACCACTTGGTCATGCGTGTGTTCTGAGATGTCCCGGCCATTGATTAACACGATTTGATCCCCTTCGTTCAGCTTAGGAATGCAGGTGTCCGCCTGGGTGGTGGGGAAAAGCGAGTTTCTCCTGTTACCATAACACAGTCCTCGGGGAAAGAACGCTGACTCGCTCTGCTCCCAGACACCTGGCACCATGATCAAGTTTGCCTTCTCTCCCTTGGGTAGTACTGTCATTATTTTTATAATGCATCCACTGCTATGTGGACATGGTAGATGGTTGCAAGATATAAAGAGGTACTGCTCAGAATATAAGTTATGAAACATTTCAGAATAAGGATATAAAAACTGCTGAAGCCACTTCTCCGTGATAGTCAACCTTCACTTATTATAATGTAACTATACCATTTCCAGCCTTTTGTTTCCTAGATGTACTGTTAGGAAATGATTTGCCAGCTAGAGGTGAGTATTTATCTGTCTCGCAAAGGTGAAAGCTTTTGTAAGCTTCACAGCAGAGGCAAAAACCATTATGGAAAGAAGCAATGAACTGAACAGCACAGGAAAGAAAGCCTTCTGAATTTACAGAAACTGTAAACAGTAACAAAAGTTAAATGACAAGAGCTTAAGGACTACCTCAGAGTAAAATCCCAACATGGTTCACTGTAAGGAGGCACAGTGACTCCTACTGCTTTAAAAAAGCAGATGATTAAAAGGTAACTATGGAGCCAGGTGAGGTGGGACACACCTGTGGTCTCAGCTACTTGGGAGGCTGAGGCAGGAGGATCGCTTGAGCCTAGTTTGAGGCTGCAGTGATCATACCACTGCATTCCAGCCTGGGTGACAGAGCGAGAGCGAGACCCTGTCTCTTAAAACAGAAAAAAAAAGGTTAACTATGGAAAGTGATGAACATGTTAATTTGTTTGACTGCAGTACTATATGTGTAACAAGACATCATGTTGTACACCTTTAGCATGCACAATAAAAAAAATTAAAAGAAAAAAAATAATATTATTTTAAAAACGATAAAATAAATTTATTTTGTTTTATTTTTGAGACGGAGTCTCACTGTCGCCCAAGCTGGAGTGCAGCGGTGTGATCTCAGCTCACTGCAACC
Organism: Symphalangus syndactylus; assembly: GCF_028878055.3. Taxonomy (NCBI): domain Eukaryota; kingdom Metazoa; phylum Chordata; class Mammalia; order Primates; family Hylobatidae; genus Symphalangus; species Symphalangus syndactylus. The sequence goes on along the minus strand of NC_072425.2, from coordinate 35,583,623 downwards.
TCTGCCTCCTGGGTTCAAGGAATTCTCCTGCCTCAGCCTCCTGAGTAGCTGGGATCACACCTGTGCGCCAGCACGCCCAGATAATTTTCGTATTTTTTGTAGAGACGAGGTTTCACCCTGTTGGCCAGGCAGGTTGGTCTCAAACTCCTGGCCTCAAGTGATTCACCCGCCTCGGCCTCCCAAAGTGCTGGGATTACACGTGTGAGCCACTATGCCTGGCCTAAAAAAATAAAATAAATTTGAAAGAAAAAGCAAATGCTCTTCTTAGGAGGCCTACACAGAGGACGAAAGGGGCACTGGTGGAAAGATGGTGAGAAGAGGCACAGGGCCCAAGTGCCCACTTAGAGTGAGCAGAACAGCAGACTGCCTAAGTTTCCTCCTCTTGAAAAGGACTTCTCAAAATTGAATGCACACCAACCACTCAAGGCTCTTGTTAAAAATGCAGATTCCGGTTCAGCAGCCCTAAGCTGGGGCCAGAGATTCTAATGAGGTCCCAGGTAACACAGGTGCTATGGCTTCAAAGACCACACTGAGCAGCAAGGTTCTAGAAAACATGGTGATGTGTATCTAAGCACATTCTTTGCTCTGGCAAAAAAAGAAACAGGACTCAGAAACAGAAACCTGTTAGAATTAGGGAGAAACAAACAAACATGAGGAATAACATGGAATGTATCTACTTACAGGTGACTCTGGGTTGATCCTTGATACCACAAGAGGCATCTTTTGATCCACTCCTCCCTGTAAACATTTTTAAATAAAAACAAAAAAAAGTTTTTTAAGTTAAAAAAACAAACAAAAAACAAACGAGTAGCTCACAGCATCAACAACATGGAGGTACCAATAAACGTGAGCCTTTGGTACAGGGAGGCTTCAACCTTCACTATGATTGATTCGAATCACACGTCATTTCAGAAATATGGAACAAATTCCTGACCCCTCTGGATCCAGCGGGCTGACCAGGACTCTGTTCAGAAGCCTCCCTCTGCCATCCCCACAGTCCATGAACTAAAAGATGCACTCAGAGAGAGCAAGCTCCTCCTTAAAAACGCAGACGCCCCCAGGAGAGGGACTCCACAGCATCTCATCTGCTGCTAAACAAACCTGCACGTTGTGCACGAGTACCCTAGAACTTAAAGTAATATATATATATATATATATATATATATATATATATATATATATATATATATATATGAAGGGGCTTTCAGCAGAGGCGAGTGAGGCCTGGGAAAGGGGCACACCCTGTGAGCGCATCTGGCCTGTGAGTGCTGGTCCTCAACACAGCTGCTGGGGCAGATGAGGCTGTGCAGGATGGCAGCTGCGGGGTAGGGGACCACCTGCCCTCACTTTGTCCTAGAGTAGGGGTGAGTAAAAGTTTTCTGTAAAGGGCCAGAGAGGCTTTGTGGGAGTGAGGGCTCTGATTCAGCTGCTCAACTCTGCAGTCGTTAACCCACCAGTAAACAAATGGGTGTGGCTGTTACCAAAAAAACTAGTTACAGAAACAGATGGGATTTGGCCTGTGGGTTTAGTCTGCAGATCCTGCTTAAAGGTGCCTGGAGGAGAGTGGTGGCCCTGCAGGTTGAACTTGAATTGTTTTCTCTTATCAGCTTTAGCAATGCTGAGGGGTTCTCTTAATAGCATTCCTGAAGTGGGTAGATCTGTTTGCCAACTGTGTGCCCTCATTTCTGGGAACCTCAGTATTCATTTGCAAAATGGGTTTAAAAATATTGACCTTACCGCTTGTTATCAGAACTTAAGAAGGTGCTATGAATCTAGTGAATAGTCAATGCCAGGCACAAGCAGGCATTTGGCCTTCGGCAGCTGTTAAGTCCACATTAAAAAAAACCCTCTCAATTCTAGGCTGGGCACGGTGGTTCACACCTGTAACCCCAGCACTTTGGGAGGCTAAAGTGGGTAGATTGCCAGGAGTTTGAGACCAGCTTGGACAACATGGTGAAACCCCATCTCTACAAAAAATATGAAAAAAATCAGCTGGGTATGATGGTGTATCCCTATAGTCCCAACTGAGGTGGGAGGATCACCTGAGCCTGGGGAGGTCGGCGCTGCAGTGAGCTGCAATCGTGCCACTGCACTCCAGGTTTGGGCGATAAAGTGAGTTTTTTTCTTAAAAAACAAAACAGAACAAAACAAACCCAAAAATCTCAAACCAAACAAAAACAAAAAAACTCTCCAACTCTCAATTCTGAGGGTTGAACCAATTTCCTTATGTAGCTCAGGAATGCAGCACATTTGTAATGCAAATTAAAAACTCATCGAAAGATTGCTTCCCAGCACAAAATTTCCTTCATAAATACACAACGTACCTTAAGATTAAATCCAAATTTTCCATCTTCATCTGGTGTGATACGGATCAAGACTAAGTAGCCGTCACCATTATCATTCTGGAAAACGTTTGAAAGTGGTCATTTACATCCCATCTCTCTCCAGCAGTTGGTGATAAGATATTTTCATTTAGTCAGAGCTACTCAGCTGCCCACAAGGGGCCGGGAAGCCCTGGGTGGGTCGATCACCTGGCTGCCTGAGCTCGCTCACCTTGTCACAGTAGTACTGGCTGGCGTCCTCGGTGGAGCCCCCTTTGGTCACCCTGTGGAAGTCATCTAACAGCTGCTGATCAACGCCATCAGGTGAGCAGGAGCCTGGAGCATTTGAAGACGGAGACACAGAACTGGATGACTTCTGGGTCAGGTAGCTTTGTGCCGGATTGTTCTCGGATAAACTCCTTCATCATGGGGAAGGAGGAGATATTAATGACTGGGTTAATATTTTATTAGAGCAAACACTACTGACTGTAGGGGCCTGGCAGCTGGGGGCTGTATGTTTCCCTGGAGCCTCAGCTGCATAGGTTGTCAGCATGATTTGAGTACACCCAGGGCCCACTGACCACCCCTGCCTGCATCTGGCGTAGACACTGTCACATGGTTTTGGGGAAAAGGGATAGGAGGCAGGGTGGATCTGGAAACTGCTGAAAACTTTGCTCTCTTCCCTGCTGCTTTAGAAGGGTGACAGGGAAATGTGTCCAGCTACTCTGGTGGTTTCATTACTGAACCAGGCTCTGCCAGGCAAGCTCACGCAGATGCACGGCCCATCCCTTCTGAAAGCTTTTTTCCTTCTGTCTCATTTCTGCGGATGGTTCTGCTTCATAGGACTCTTGCCTCCTCAAAGGAAATGGGACTGTTGTTGTTGTGCGTTCAGGAGGATTTATATTATTCCTAGTTGGCATGATTTGCCTGTGACATCCATGAACTGCCATGCTGAGATCTTGTTTCATTTTCCTCTATCGAATACAGTTTCTTCTGTATCTTGGAGCTGCACTGTCTAGTATGGTAGCCACTAGTTATATGTGGCTACTTAAATTTAAATAAATTAAGACAAGAAACCAGCCATACTTCACATACTCACTAGCCACATGCGGCCAGTGGCTCCTATATGAGACAGTGCAGTTAGAGAACATTTCACCACGGCAGGAAGTCCTGCTGGACAGCGCTGTCTTAGAGAGTTACAGATGATGAAAACTGAACAGACCTTTGTGGTCATTTGTTCTAACTCCCAGTTCACAGATGAAGAAGCTGAGGTCAGGAGAGGCTGAGTAACTCGCCCAGGGTCACATGGCTTTCCCACTGCTTAGCAGACAGAAGCCTGACTGATGTGCGTCCTGAGCCTTTCTTCCCTCTCCAGACCATGCAGAGCCCACTCCCAAGACCCCCATTTCTAACCCCTCAGGGTCACAGGGATTAACCATCCCTGCTGTCACTGTATAGGACAGGACCCTTGAGTCTCTGCATCACCCACACCAGCCCCTTCCAGAGCCACAGGCCCAGCAGAGACACCTTACAGAACTGATGAATATGGGGCTCTTCTACATTCTAAGACTCTGCTCCACCCTAACCTCATCCAAATTGAAGTGAAGGGAGAAGCACAGAGACCAAGTCATTCAGTGAAACCCAGACAAAAGACAGCTGCTACCGCCTCTTTCTCGACCTTCATCTCAAGCCCTTATCCATGGATTTTTCATAAAATTGGTGCTTCTCTTTCTCCTAGTGAGTTTAAATGAGCTTAATTTAAATATAAAATCTGTATCATATTCACACAGAATGATTCATAATCACAATCTATTTGAATAAAATATTCAGTGACAGACCAATGGAGAAACACAGCTATACAGTAGGACAAGAGTCTGGCCTTATGGTGTCCAAGTGGCTGGTTGGGGGTAGGGTGTTATGGATGGGAAGGCATTTCAGAGAGAGAATATTTTGGAATTGAAGTTGTACACAAGTTTTCAGATTGAAAAAGAATGACTTTCGCTTATGTAAAAGGAAGCTTTAAAAAATTCCCCCCAAATACGGCATCTTTGCTAGGGTTTCACCGTTTACAAGAGCATCACCTAGTGGCAGAAAGGGCAACTGCTTGGCAGTTATAAAACAAGTTAAAATGGTATTTCCAGTTCTCGTTCTATCTGTCTCTGTCTCTACCTCTGTCTCTGTCTCTCTCCCCCTCCCTGCATCCCCCCCCATCCATTTTTTTTTTCTTTCGAGACAGGGTAATGTTCTGTTGCCAGGCTGGAGTGCAGTGGTGCAATCTCGGCTCACTGCAACCTGCGCCTCCCGGGTTCAAATGATTATCAAACTTCAGCCTCCTAAGTAACTGGGACTACAGGTGCCCGCCACCACGCCCGGCTAATTTTTTATATTTTTAGTAGAGACAGGGTTTCACCATGTTGGCCAAGATGGTCTCGATCTCTTGACCTTGTGATCCAACGGCCTCGGCCTCCCAAAGTGCTGGGATTACAGGCGTGAGCCACCGTGCCCAGCCTTTTAAAATTTTTGTGTAGATACAGGGTCTCACTATGTTACCTAGGGTGGTCTAGAACTCCTGGTCTCAAGCAATCCTCCTGCACTGGCCTCCCTAAGCGCTGGGATTACAGGTGTGAGCCACCATCCCCAGCCCTATTTTTCTTTTTCGATTTAAAACTCAGTGGTCTGTCTAAACTAGCCCATGGTACTAAATGACAACAGTACTACTACTATTACTATTGCTGCTAGTACTAATACTAGATTCCAAGTCATTTTATGCCCTAACCTATTTTTTTTTTTTTTTGAGACAGAGTCTCGCCCTGTTGCCCAGGCTGAAGTGCAGTGGCGCAGTCTCAGCTCACTGCAAGCTCAAGCTCCACCTCCCTGGTTCACACCATTCTCCTGCCTCAGCCTCCCGTGTAGCTGGGACTACGGGCACCTGCCACCACGCCCGGCTAATTTTTTTTTGTATTTTTAGTAGAGATGGGGTTTCACCATGTTAGTTAGGATGGTCTCGATCTCCTGACCTCATGATCTGCCTGCCTCGGCCTCCCAAAGTGCTGGGATTACAGGCGTGAGCCACCGTGCCCGGCCTGCCCTAACCTATTTTCTAAGCAGGGTTGGAGGGGTTACTCTGTCATTTATTTCAACAAATGGCTGATTTTTGACCTGCTCAACTGTGTACACAGGTGCTCTGTAGGGCGTGGTGATGTTCTGTTCAGTGTGCAAGATGGACAGACAGACAAGGAAGAGGACATCAAATGAGGAGATGCAATGAGTAAGTGGCAGCTGGCCACAGCACAGGGTGGCCAGGGGTGAAGGCACCAAAGCCCTAGCACCTCCTCTGTCACTGGGCAGAATGCAGTGTGGCTGAGGAGTGCAGGGGAGCTGCCCCATGAATTCCACAAGTGGAGTGAAGAAAGGGGCAGGATGAGGGACACAAGAAGATGGTGAGGGTGGGATGGAGCCAATGACTAGGGGGAGGAAGGAGCAGAAGAGGTTTGTCTCTGAGGCAGGACGGGGAAGACACCGTGGAGGAGCCAGTGTGGGACTGACCACACCCTGGTTCTTAGGGAGGAAGGGGCAGAGACAGAGAAATGTGAGACACAGACCGACCATCAGGCAGACAAACAAGTATTCACCCTCCAGAAAACACATGCTTCCGAACTGTAAAGGCGGCAGGCATCAGAAAGAAACACTCCCGCACGAAGCTCTCCCTAAACCCTAGAAAATTACAAAGACCTCCCCGCCCCCCGCCTGTGAAAGGGGGCAAAGTCCTGCTCTCAAATTGCAGTGTGATGGAACAGGGGCCCTGTTTTGGGTGCTTCTCAAGGTCAGGAGACCCTAGTGCTCTTTCTGTTCCTCTCCTAGTGCTCGGAACACAGGACCAGGCACACAGGGAGTACTCAACTGAAATGCTGAGTGAATGAAGAATAAAACCTCTTGGCAAGGTACCAAGAGGATCACCCGAGGTGATTGGGTGAGTTACTCTAAAAGAGCAAGGAATTTACTCAGGAATCTGGAAGCTCAGGTGCAAAAGGAAGGCGAGTTAAATGGTTCTCAGCATCTGCAAGATCAGAGCTTCTGAGAATGTGCTGTGCACACCCATCAGCTGGGGTCCTGCTGAATGCAGAGTATGATTCGGCAGGCCTGTGTGGGTCTGAGATTCTGCATTCCGACCAGCTCTCAGGTGCTGCAGCTGCTGGCCTGTGGCCACGGCTGGAATAGCACGGCGCTAGAGGAACGCATACCACTTCACCCAGAGGGCAGTTTCTTCTGAATAAAATTCCTGGAGAAATTTCCCACATGGCTCCTTACACAAGGGTCCTTGAGTAACAGAAAGAAGACTGTCTTCCAATATACATTTTTATGACGTGGAGACAGTCACCACAGGAAACAGCTCATCTGGAGCTGTAATAAATGCCAAGGACACAAGATCAAAGTGGCAGAAGGGATATGGTTCAGGTATGGTGCTGAGCTCACAGTCTCTTTCCTGCTGGAACAACAGATCATGAATCTGTTTAGGCTTCCCTTACAGATATCAGACACCTCATTGGCAAGAAAGCACTTGCTAAACCTCAGTCAATTCATCCCTGAATTCTCTGAGGAGAATTTCTCATTGACAGATGCCCTGCAGGGGCACCTACCACATAGTCCTGCTCACAGGTGACAGTTACCAAGCTTGTCAAAGTAAGTATGTTTGAGTTCTTGGGGTACAGATAAATATGGTGTGATGTTGCTCATGTGATATGGACACATGATATAGAAGTGGCAGAGGGGGCATCCCATTGTGAACACTTAGGAGTTTGTATCCCGGGGCCCCATCCGGTTTCATCTAACCATTTGTCCGTCCGTCCGTCCATCCATCCATCCATCCATCCATCCATCCATCCATCCATCCATCCATCCAAATAGTCACTGAATGTCTATTAAATGCCAAATAACCATGTCAGGTTTTAAGGAAGGAGAGGTGAATAGGGCACTATCCCTGCCCTCAAAGAATTCATTGTCCAAAGGAGAAGAAATACAATTAACCAAGTAATAATATTATCATGCTACAGTGGAGATGCTCAGATGTCTAGTGTACTATGTGAGGCCCGGAGAGGATTCCTGGAGCAGGTGCACTTGAGCTTGAGTTTGAAAGATGAATTAATAGGAGTTTGAACAGGTAGTCAAGTGGGAAAAAGAGGGCATTCTGGCAAAACACTGATAATAACAAACACACAAACAAAAGCAGTAGCACAGGTAAAGCCAGGAAATGTTGAAAAAGCAGAGAAAAGGTATTTAAGCAGGAAGTGACATTCTTGGATGTGTATTTCAGAATGATAAATTTGCTATTCTTGTGAAGCATGGTGTGGAAGGAGGTGACACCAAAGACAGGGGAATGGTTTGGATATGACTGAGCAAGACTGTGCAAGAGACAATGGTGGCTGCATGGGGGCAGTGCAGTGGGGATGGTGGAGGAGTCAAATGCAAGAAATGTCTGGGAGGTAGAATCAACACGATGAAAAATGGCATAGGGACAGTGAAAGAAAAGGAGGAGTGAGGGACGACTGATGTTTCAAATAGGTGCAAACTGGGTAGTATTGAAACAATGGCCCCCCCTTACCAAGACACAGGAACAGCCATGGGCTGGACATCAACATGAGGAGCTGAGATTGGATCATATTGGGTTTCAGGTATTTGAGACATCCACACGCAAGTGGACCCAAACAAGAAGGCAAGGTTCAAGGAAAAGGGACACAAACACTCTGAACAAAACCCTGTCCCTGCCTGGCGTCCTCCGAGGGGGACATGTAGAATGGTATGCATGCAGATCCTTCCTCCACATTCAGATCTGGTGCCACCCTCTAGAAGGGCTCATTTGCACTTGGAGAATGGTGGTTACGAAGGTGATGGGTGGAAAGTGACTACACTAGAATTGTTTATCTTAAGGAACAGTAACCAAGGCTGGCAGGTGGAACTGGGAACAGACACCATCTGTGTTGTCCTGAGAGTTCAAGGTAGGAACCTTGATGCTGGGTCAGTGTCAAGGAGGCTTCCAGCACAGCTTGGGAAGAGCAGTGGGCACCTGGGCTGTCTAACGACAGAGCACACTGCTGCACTGTAGGGGACTCTCCATTGCTGGCAGAGTGCTCAGGCCTGGGGCTGGCCACTGTAGGGTTGGGGGAATTCCTACACTGCCGCCAAAGCTGAAGAAGGGGATCCCCTAGGTTCCTTCCAATGAACAGAAGTTTTTTTTTTTTTTTTCTGTTTTTTTTTGAGACAGGGTCTTACTCCAATGCCCAGCCTGGAGTGCAGTGGTGCAACCACAGCTCACTGCAGCCTCGACCTCCTGGGCTCAAGTGATTCTCTCACCTCAACCTCCCGTGTAGCTAGGACAACAGGCAGAAAACATCGTGCCCAGCTAATTTTTGTATTTTTTGGTAGAAATGGGGTTTTGCCATGTTGCCCAGGCTGGTTTTGAACTCCTGGGATCAAGCAATCTGCCCAGTGTGGCCTCCCAAAGTATTGGGATTATAGGTGTGAGCCACTATGCCTGGCCAGCACAGAATTTTTGAAATAAAAAGCAATGGCTGCCCCAAATCCCATGGAAGAAGGCAGGCTCTAAGGAAAGAGGCAAACAAACAGCAAAGAAGTTATGCAGGCATGAAGCCCCATCCACTCGGAGGGTGTCATGCTGGTGACCCATCAAGACAACTGTGATAAAATAGCAACCAGAAAGTTTTTCTAACACAACTCTAAACTGCTCTACAATGTGTTTCCCCCAGTTTCTGTTCTGCATGTCTCTTTCTTTAGGGAACATTCTCTCCCTTTTATCTGGGTGGAGAGTGGTAGGTTTTTCATTTCTGCCATGAAGGAAACTTACTTCTCTGCAGAATTTGGTCTTCACTCGGAAGCAGGGAAAGGAACACACAATGGCTGATAGAACCTTGGGAGCAACAAAAGAGTGCAGCCTACTTGGGCACAAAGCAAACTGCCAAGGATTCATAACTATAATCATAAACTTTGCTGTGCTGCTATAAATACAGAACAAACCAGCAAGTGACTCATCCGCTAAGATGGCACTCAGGCAGCCTGAGCTGCGCCACTCTGGGTTTACAGCCAAATCTAACCGCTCTTTTTCTTTCTTTCTTTCTTCTTTTTTAAACGAGTACAGAACATTGCACTTAATTCTTCTTCTTAAAAGGAACCCTCCTCACTGTCTGTGAAACTATTCATCCGATTTCTCTGACAGAATGCTTCTTTTTGCCTCTTAACACAAATCTGCTGTATAAAACATGTCAAACATTTTGTAAACATTTTGCAAATACTCACAGAAACTAACCAATAGGTTTTATTTTTCTTTTTTTCTCTCACCAGGTACAGACCAGTCTGTACTTCTTACCTGGAGCAATGGGGGTCCCCAGGCCCTCAGGAGGGCCAGCCTCTTCTGAATACCCAGCACAGAGTGGCTTCCCACCAGCAGGAAGAGGTCTCCCACCTAACAGAGGTGGTGCGGGTTGCTTTTCTGGCTGTTCATCCCACTTGCAGAGCACAGTCACTAACTTGACCCCCTGACATGTCTATTGTCAGTGCACCTGGCAAAACCCTGCAAGGAAGCCTGCCTGTGAACCACTGTTATTTGCTATTCTTAACATTTAGCTGCAAGATAAAAAGTGCCCCAAGATGACACATTTTACAAGATCTCAAGGAGGGGTTTCAAGAAGAATCACTGTGCAATGTATAGGAACAAGAAGGGCCAGAAATCACTTACATCAAGCAGTGCTTGAAGGAGTGAATTTTAAATCTTATTTAATTTTAATGAACTGGAATGTAAATAGTCCTATGGAGCTGGTGGCTGCTGTACTAGACTGTGAAGGTCTAGATGCTCCGTGATGGGACTGCAGACCACAGGAGGAAAATCTGATGTAGGACACATACTGTTCCCTAAGCCCCCCTTTTCCTTTCACCAAAGTGACAGAGCCCTGGAGTGTGGCAGTGTAGGCTGATAATGTGCTATTTGCCTAGCTGGCCTGGAGGCTCCTGAAACAACTTTTCTGATTTGCTCTGGTGCTCCCCTCAATGACCAGCCAAGGATGTATAAAATGTGCCGTTGGACTTGGGAATGAATGCAAGCCCTCTAAAGCGTCCACACGTCATTGGACAGAATGCATCCCTCCCCATCTGGCACTGATTGCATAAAGAGATAGAGGGTGCTGGGCTGTGAGAGCACTCAGAGGCTACCCACCTGCCCCATGTCACAGATGAGCAGCTGGGTGAGTGGTGTGGAGCACCCAGACTGCAAGCAAGGTGATGATTCCAAACCTACTACCACATGAACTCTGTGTGAAAAATGCACTTTTCACTTGTAGATATTCTAGGGGTTCACTCTTTAAATGAATGATGGAATAAACGTGTTAGTCTAGATGAGTGCTGCTGACAACACTTTCTGCAGTGATGGGAATGGGCTGTATCTGTGCTGTCCAAGATGGAGGCCACCACTCCTGTGTGGCTGTCAAGCACTTCAAATGAGGCTCGTGTGACTGAGGAACCGAATGCTTACATTTTTATTATTTTAATTAATTTAAATCTGAATAGACACCTGGGGCTGGTGGCTGCTGTACTGGACAGGGAAGGTTTAGATGCTGTACAATTCTGTGATAGGACTGCAAACCACCACAGGAAGCTCTGACGCGGCAGGCGTGAGTGGGTTTCCCAGAGCCCTCCAACGCTTCCCTAAACCGTTTTCTCCTTTTGCCAAAGCCGCAGAGCCCCACTGCAGACTCAAAATGGCTCTAGTCACACGTGCCTGCACTCCTGCCTTGTATTTCTAGATGTGCTTGTGGTTTGAAAAGCTACAAAGTCACACAAAGGAACTCACAATCATCCACTGTAGCTCTGACAAAGGGGCAGCAGGCTGCAAGTTGGAACAAGAGATAGCAACCATTTAGCAAAAGCATCATCCAAGCTCAGGTCACAAGGAAAGAATGACCACAGGGATTATTTAACCAGAGGTGTTAAGAACACAGATAAACTGGAAACCATGTTTGCTGTGGGCAAGGACAGAGGAGAGGTAGCAGCCTCACACATAAATGGGAAGGAGATTTGCAATTCACCTGCAAATGCCTGGAGTACAATCAGGGTGCATTTGATGCTTTCGCCCTACTAGCTACAGTGGTAAAAAATTTATAGATAACTAACGTGCCTGCTTGCTAATCCTCGGCTGTTAAGGGGGGCCCGTTATCTTTCTATATTTTAGACACAGTATGGGGCTTAACAGAATAGATACCCAATGACTATGGTTGATTTCCTAACAGTTGATCCTTTACTATCATGCTTTAACCTAATTTATAATCTATGTCTTACCTACTTAAAAAAATGATTTGCGAGTTTACCCCAAAACGTACAGATATGTAACTATGAATCCATTAAAATAAGAAAAAAAAGACCCATATAACAAAGGCAAAGGAGGAAGAGAAGGTACTATACAAGAAATCTGGGCTGAGGGAAGTGAATACAATTGAGCCTAACGTGCAGTTCTGAACTCCCTGGTAACCAAGGCAAAAAGGGAAACAAATGGGTTAAATATATCTTATTGAATAAGAAAAGCACTCAACCAGTCTTTCAGGACAGACATTTTTTCTGGCCTTGAGCAATGAGGGAACTCTGTCACATTAAAAAAGGGGGGTGGGGGGGTAGGACATAAAAATTTAACAAAAATTTCTCAAAGAAAATTAGAGATGTTCTAACATGTTTGTTTGTTTATACTAACTATTAATTGAAAACAAAACCCCTCAGAACCCTGTAGTTCGGAGAAGGCTTTTAGAAGCAAGCATATTTCCAATGATTTGAAATCATGTGACGGTAAAACTTTAATAATCTAGAGAAATCAGTTAGCATGGCCCTAGAGTCTGTACCTCTAGAATATGGAATGATTAAACCGGGCTTTGCTTGTGAGCTGGAGAGGAGACTAATTCAAGAGACTAACAAGTACTTAGTGAGTAGAAAGTCTTTGTCGTGGACAAAAAGTTCAAGCTCTAGACCCCAGGCACATAGACGGTCTTCTGGGTGAAAAGGTAGAGTCTGATTTATGTTCTTATCCTGGCAGAAGGCACCCTTGGGAGCTGGCTGCAGGCACCGGCTCTTGGTTCCTCTCAAATGGCAACCTGGACCTGAGCAAATTCCGCAACAGCCAAAAAGCAAATACCCAGAAATAAAACAACACAAATTTCTTACTCTTGGTGCGGGCTTCGGTTCTGAGAAACTTCAGAATCGCTGTCTTGGGGGGCCAGAGTGCCCTTGTACGTGTAAAATACATCTTCCGTTTCCGTGATGTAGGTCATTTCATTTGCAAGGTTATCTGCAGAAGAGTGGCGTGGCTTTCGGATTTCGTGCCGGAGCCGAGGACTTCGCCTGGGTGGGAAAAACGTTGAGTGCAAAGTGTTCAAAGCAAATTCCACTTAAAAATTTTATTAGACACCAGTGAACCTCGTGTCCTGACCTTTCTAAGGATGCCTTCCTTGGCGGAGGCTGACTGGTTAACTCATTACTACCCCAGCAGAAGGCACCAAGGGTGACACAAATCCCTAACACTCTCAGTCAAGTGGTGGCTCCCAGAACAGTAGCCTCAGCTGTATAAACAGGCAGAATTAGATGGGTTTATGCCCTGTGGGAAGTGACGGGTATTGACTTAAGGGTAAGTTATTCTTCCAGGAGGACTCAAGCTCTGAAGACATAAATAGGCCATATGGACTGCTATTCAGAGAATTTTTCTGATTAATTTGAACAATGCAAACAAAAAGTTTAGAAGCCAAACTACATTTCTCAGCAAAACTCCAACCTTATTTCAACGACATCCCTTCACGTGAATTTCACTTGATCCAAGAGAAAATGTTTGCTTTTTAAGATATATCCCTTATTAAACATGCTTATATGCATTAGATAGGCATATAAACACTGGACTGTCCTCCAACAGCGGCAGTAGGCATGTGACCTTGGGCAAGGCACCTCACCTCTCTGGGCCTCGGCTGTACTTACCTGCTCCTGAGAATGAATCCAATGAGGCCGTGTTCTCAGGGCATCCAGTGTAGCACCTGGGCGTCAGCTCCTGCAGTGGGGGATCCCAGGCTGCCAAGCTTTCTAAGTTCTATTTTCCCTCACAGTTTTTCCATCTTCCCTTTCTTTGTTAGCCATTTCTCCTCAGGACTGTCAGGGCCTCCATGATTTGCAATCCCCCCGGGCCTGGATAATCAATAATGCTGTGTCCAAAGCAGAAGTAAAAAGGCTCTTGTGACTCCTCAGGAGAGGACCTATAAATAGCCACAGGAGCTCCGGGCCACGAGTGTGGCAACATCTAACCCCGCTGTTCCCCTGGATCCAGTCCTGGGCTCCCTGGGCCCCTGGCATTGCTGCCAACGAGATTTTCAGATAAATTAAGCTGCTGTGTTATAGCATAAACTTACCTCTTTAGAATGAGGTATCTAAATGTTGGACACCAAGAAGCAAATCTATTCAGTTATGTCATGATTTCTAACACTAAATACTGTCACTGTCCCTTCCCAGAGCATTAGGCCCCCAGTGAAGGGTCCTTCCCTAGCAGGCCCAGCACAGCATCTCCTCTGTCTGCCTGTCTCCCAGTTTCTCTTAGGCTTAGCAGATCCTGGCTCAGGTATTTACAGCCACACAGTCTTACTCCAGTGTGGAGCTGGGGGCAATGTTTCCCTGCTAGGTTTCCCCTCTGGCCCCTAGCCTTCTTGGAGGTATTCACAAAAATGGTGTGATGTCTTTGGGGACCATTATAATAAGATAATGATAATTCCACCTGACTCTTTTAAAAGCTTACTACGTACTTGTACATTATTATTTCATTTGCGGCAATTTTTATCATATTTTGGAGATGGGGAAACTGAGGCTACAGAGGTAAAGAAACTTGTTAATTAACAGAAGGGCCAAAACCTGAGTTTAGGTCTTTCTGCTACAAACCCAGTGCCCTTCCCACTTTACCAAATGACCACCTATTTCTTTTTAAGCTGAGTCCATCCTCTTAAGTTGGCCGGCTACTTACTGATGTGCATTTGCTTCTGCTGCTGAAGGTCATACACCCTTACATCATTTACATCACGTACCTGCGTTAGTTTTCCCCAAAGTTTATTTTGTGGGATATTAATGGAAAACATGAATTAAGTAAAGCTAACCGTACTTCTTTATCATTGGATGTCTCAGAGTGTTTAATATGCTAATATGTGCTGTGATTCCAAAGGAGGCCTTTCAGTAGGCTCGAGTTTCCCAAATTATTTAGATGGAATAAGTTTTTTCAAAGAGAGCATCTCAGCATTATACACGATGGAAAACATTTAGCTAGACTTGTGTACTTCATGAAAACAGTTACTTCTGCCAAGAGCCTAAAACGCAAGTGTAAACCCTGATTGTAGGTCATCTATCTTTAGAGTTTATAAGTTGAGTTTTTATTTTTAAAAGAGATAAAGTGTCTACTGTTGGGTAGTACAAAAAAAAAAAAAAAAAAAAAAAAAAAGGAGGACATACCAGTTGGGAGTAATGGGAGGGGAACGAGAAGGCAGACTCTTGGTTTCTAAGTGCTCCACTGATAAGGATCTCCGCATGGCTGGGTTCCACACCATCCCGCCAATCACCTTTTTGCAATATTGGTTATTTACCGACCTGAAAAACCAGATGCAGGTTCACTTTCTACACTGACGTTCAACAGGAAAGAAATTACTGCATGTGTGAAACAGTCTACACATGCTTCTTGTCTGAAGGATGGCAGGTTAATGCCAAGGTTATGGGGAGTAGAGGGAGACAGTTCAAAAGCGATTCCTGTCTGTCCTGGAATTTCCTTATGTGATTTCTTCTCTTCGGGTGAAAATCCTTTCTTGTCCTCACTACTCAAGCAACAAAGCTGTTTCCAGAATATAACCAAACCTAACCAGATTAGAAGGAATTCCAGGATCACACAGAAATACAGCTCAAGTGATTTCAAGGAATTCTTATTTTATTCACACTGGCCTAAGTAAAAATATTAACCATCTTTTCAGGTGCTCTTCATCATCCTAGCCGGCAGGAGCTGTCACTATAAATCACTGGTAAATCTTTGAGAGAGAATCTGAAAATGTGCTTAGAAAGTAGTTTCAGACTGGGCACAGTGGCTCATGCCTGTAATCCCAGCATTTTGGGAGGCTGAGGCGGGTAGATCACTTGAGGTCAGGAGTTCAAGACCAGCCTGGCCAACATGGCAAAACCCTATCTCTACTAAAAATACAAAAAATTAGCCAGGTGTAGTGGTGCATGCCTATAATTCCAGCTACTTGGGAGGGTGAGGCATGAGAACCCCTTGAATCCCTGAGACAGAGGTTGCAGTGAGCCAAGATTGCACCACTGCACTCCAGTCTGGGGAACACAGTAAGACTCTGTCTCCAAAAAATAAAAAATAAAATAAAAAATAATAATAATAATACAGAGTTTCAGGCTATGTTCTTTGAAATGTTTTAGCTACCCTGAAGGTTACTTTTGAATTTTATTTCTACCTAGAGAATTTAAATCTTAGCTATCTAGACCCCTCAGAGAATGAATTATTTGAGAGAATAGAGCATGAAGACTGTCACCCTATTAAAGGGTGACAACTTTGGTTCTGGCATCTCTAAATTTTAAACTAGGTTTTAATGTCTTATGAAAACATTCTACATATTTCCTTGTGGCGTGACACCAACCAACCAACAAAAACAAAACAGAACAAAGAACAAACAAAAGAACATAAACAATATGAATTGCCCTGTAGCACATCATGTACTAATTCACATTAAGAAATGCTGTTGTCACCCTGATCAAAACGCTCACACAACAGCATCACTGGGAGACTCTTTCCTCTGAGGCAGGCCTACATCAGAAACCACACTGCCAGTGATGAAGAGCACAGGATCAAAACAAGGGGAGCAAACTGCCCGACTCCAAGGTTTAATGCGTCATGGGTTATTAATAGGGACTCACTGAAAAAAAAGTGTTCCATTGTCCCATAAGCTTGGAAAATAACCAAACAAATTTCTTTTTATGTGGAACCTTTCAGAAGGCCCAATAAGCAGAGGTGTAGCTGTATCTCTAGGGGCTGGGCAAGTCATGTGACCCTTCTAAGCCTCAGTGTCCTCATCTGTAAAATGGAGGTAATGAGACTTGAAATTCACCAGTATGCTGAAGCTGGCACAGGTAGTAAAAGAACTGCTGACTTGTCCTCCCAAGCCATCCTCCCAACCCAAATGATCCCCTGCAGCAGATTAAAGATGACTGCAAGTTCTTTGAGTCTTGCATCTGGGTTGGCTTGTGACTGCTTTCAGCAACAGAGTCACTGTGCCAGTGCCAGGTCTCACCCTTAAGAAGCCTGAATGGTTCTGCCTTTGGCTCCTGGAACCCTGAGGGTCCATGTACGAAATTCGACTACCCTCCTGGAGCATCCAGATGGGGATGCTAAGAGTCCAGGTGAGTCCAGCCTTCCAACCATTTCATCAAGACACCAGGTATGCAAGAGAAGTTACCTTGGATCCTCTGGCCACATTCACTGAGAAATCCCTATCTATACCACACAGAGCAGAAGAGGCATCTGGCCAAGCTCTTCTTGGATTCCTGACTCACAAAATCATGAGATATAATAGAATGGGTGTTGCTTTCAGTCACCAAAATAGGGGTATTTTCTTGTGCCACAAGACAAGACCAGAACCCAGCCCTGCTGGCATTGGATGCATGCAGATGACAAAGCTTTGCAGATGAAGAAATAGAAGCAACAAATTAAAGCTCAAGTGACAGAGGCAGGATTTGAACCCAGGCAGCTCAGCAACAGAGGGCATGCTTTCAAATGCCTCCCCATTCCTTCTCTCATCTGGCCTGAGGATCAGGTTCCAATCTAAGTCAATGATATAATCCAGTAAGTTATTTTCATGGCTTGTTCAACAGTAGATCTACTGACTGTATAAAAATACTAAACAGTATTATAAGAGCTAAAAACTTAATATATTCGCTCTTGGTTCATCAGAAGCTGAGAGATAGCATTTAGCACCATAAATAGTATCACTGATACTAAGAGAAATTAGCTACTTATTCAGTCTACAAGTTCCCTAATGATTATCAGTGTGTTAGGAAAGTAACTGAACAGTCTGATGCAGTTCCACCTATCAGATAGATAATGGCTCAGACATGGGTCTCATTTAGTCAGTAATAGCCACATCAACAACAAATCACGAAAACAATTTTGAAAATCCAACAAATGATTTAGAAAATATGGCCTGGCGCGGTGGCTCACGCCTGTAATCCCAGCACTTTGGGAGGCTGAGGCAGGCGGATCACCTGAGGTTAGGAGTTCGAGAGCAGCCTGCCCAATGTGGTGAAACCTTGTCTCTACTAAAAATGCAAAAATCAGCTGGGCATGGTGGTGGGCGCCTGTAATCCCAGCTACTAGGGAGGCTGAGGCAGGAGAATTACTTGAACCCAGGAGACAGAGGTTGCAGTGAGCCAAGATCACTCCAGCCTGGGTGACAGAGTGAGACTCCGTCTCAAAAAAAAAAAAAAAAAAAAAAAAAAAAGACAGAATAGGCTGGGCACGGTGGCTCATGCCTGTAATCCCAGAACTTTGGGAGGTGGGAGGCCAAGGTGGGTGGATCACCTGAGGTCAGGAGTTCGAGACCAGGCTGGCCAACATGGTGAAACTCTGTCTCTACTAAAAATACAAAAATTAGCCAGGTGTGGTGGTGTGCTCCTGTAATCCTAGCTACTCGGGAGGCTGAGACAAGAGAATCGCTTGAAGCTGGGAGGCGGAGGTTGCAGTGAGCCAAGATGGTACCACTGCACTCCAGCCTGGGTGACAGAGTAAGACTCCATCTCAAAAAAAAAAAAAAAAAAAAAAAAAGAAAGAAAGAAAGAGAAAAGAAATTATAAGAATAAATTGACAATTTATGCTACCTCTTATACTTAGAGGGTAGTCTTAGAACAAAGAAAACAAAAATACAAACTGCATGGTTATTTCATTTAGAGAATAAATTTATCTTAATTAGAATTTGAAAATGTATATATGAATTATATATAAATGTACATCCATTTCTTTTACTGTACATCATTTTAGAGAACAAATTTTAATCTAAATTAGAATTTAAAAATTTATATATTATATATATTTATACATAAATATATATAAATTTACATCCATTTCTTTTCCTGTACTAGTCATTAAATATTTTGAATATCATTCTTGTGGATAATAGTTACTATCTCATAGGAGAGTTGTAAGAGTCAAATATAATTATGTGCCCAGCACAAAATAAATGCTCAGTAATTATCAACTGTGATTACTACTGTTACTTTGTAATTATTATAGGCAATATATCCCAAAGTCACTTGACTCTGGAAATGTTTTTCTATTCCTTCATTCATTTTTATAGAGCATCTTATGGAATTAATGTTCTGTGGGAGAGGCTGGCATAGTGACATCAGACTGCGATAGCCCAGTGTGCTGGCACCAGGAGACACATAGAGCCATTGCTCCATTTCCTTTATTATGTCATGGTGCAGGGTACAGCTGCCATTCTGACTGCTTGGAAGCGCTGAGTTCAGCAGAGTTGAGGGGGAAGAAACAAACGCTGGGAACACGAGATATCCCTTAGACACTGCTGACCCCGGGAGACTTTTAGTTATGGTTCAGAGATCCAATGCCTGGAGCACCTGGGCTATGGGTTTCCTCCTCTGGCTAACAATGTCCTCTATTCACTGATGACCAGGATGCATTTACATCTCAGCCTAGTGGGGACACAGTCTTTACAGCACACTCACTTTTTGGTGTTCCGAGAGCCCATAGTCCAGTACTGAGACAGAACATTCTTTTCCTGAGGTAGTAGCTTCTTTGCCTGAAAGAACGTATGGTGCTCAACACAGGATTTCCACAAGTTTTTGCAAGATCGGTAATTCAGCATGTTGAAGGCCACAATATGTTCCCTGGATTCAGCCTGGGAGGAAAAACAGTCAAGATTTCACCCACACAGACATAGGAGCAGGGACTTGCAAGCATTTAACCCACATTGGTGAAATGAGGTAAGATGCAACAGACAGCAGAAAACTGGTTTCAAAATGCCTTGGCCACAAACCAGTGTTACCAGAATATTCAAGAGCACGATTTGTTAACCGTCTTTATGAACATGGTAATAGAGATAACCAGAATCTATTCTTTATCATCATCTGCGCTCCTTCACGAATGCTTTTATTTCAAATCTGTTTACATTTCTAGGCTGGATATATTTGGAGCAACCAGATAAAAAGTGTCTGATACACTCCTTTTAAATTTTAGCTCTGGGAACATCTCTCTCCTGAAGGAATACTCTTTCATCTATCAGACAACAGCAAGTTTATAACCCTTTGGGTTTTTCTCTATTTGCTTTCCACAAAGCACAGAATTGAATCCAGTGCTCATATGTAATAATCATTTTAATCATTTGCTTTGCCTGCATTCTGCATGATTTTAGGTTTTCTGTTGTCACGTTAAATTGCTATCTTATGCATTTTTGTGCCACCCTGAATCTTGCACTGAGGGGTCAGGAGATCCAGATTCCAGTCCTAGCTGCTCTGAGCTTTTGTGTCCTCATTTCTAAGAGTTCACGGCTCTGTGAGGCCATTTTAAGCATATACTACCTTTGAAAAATTGGGAAATGGACACAGTGACAGTAAGTGAAAATCATGCAGCATAGAAAGATAAGAGTGTAGTGTTGTGGAAAGAGCAGGTGTCTCGGATTCGTAATGATCTGGTTCAAATTCCAGCTCCCCCGACTCATGAGCTGTGGGAGCCTCAGTTTCCTCTCCTCTAAGTTCTACATCTCTGTATGGATGAGCAAACGGAGTTATCACAGTGCTATGGACTTTGCTTATGAGATATATACACCTACCACGCCATCGTGCAGTTTCAACACATCATGGGAGGGAACTGACCTTGCTGACATTCACTGCTACTTTGCGGTGAATAAAAGACCAATGCTCTTTTATTTAATCTTCACAATTCCCTAAGAAATGGGCATTATAGCATTTCTGGAAACAAGGTAACTTGGGCTAGGGAACGTTAAGTAACCTGTCTAGCTGGTAAGCGGAAGAGCCAGGATCTGAAACCACTGTCTCTGACTCCAAAGCAAGTTAATCCTCCAACCAGCTAAGCAGAATTATACAATCACTGGATCCTCTAGACTCTGGCTCCACAATGGCATGCTCTTTCTTCCGTTATATAGATAGCAAACTGCCTTCAACCCTTAAAGAACTAAAAGCTGAAGTAACTAAAAACACAATGGGGCAAAGTGGTGCATGTTTCTAGTCCCAGCTACTTGGGAGGCTGAGGCAGGAGGATCCTCTGAGCCCAGTTTAGGCAACATAGCGAGACCCTGTCTCTAACCACACACATACATACACACGAAACAAAGCAAGCACGGACATAACTACTCACCTGTTTCTGTCGCTGATGTATAAAGAACTTTTTCCTTTTGAAAGAAATTTTGAGAATGTTCACCCTTCAAAAAATAAAACAAAACACAAACAAAGCACATCAGGGATCGGCCAGGTTGAAGCTGATGCCTCTCAATGCATGTCCTTTATTCCATGATCCCGATGAGTGGGGGCTCTTGGCTGCCTAGAGTTTACTTCTCTGTAGAAATGACGGCAGCCCCATTGCCGGAGGCTAATACCAAGTAGCTGACTGAAGCTGAGCACTGCATAAGGGCCACTGGATTATGATGTAGCTTTTAAATAACAAGAAACATGGGCCATGCGCTCTCTTTGCTATAAGCTGCTTTTGTGCCACTGCAGCTCTGCGTGAGCTGGTATATACATGGGGAAGACAGCTGAGAGCAGCATGGAGCAGCTGAAAGAGGACAGACCTGGTCCGAACCCCAGCTCCATTACTTAACAGCCACGTGTCAAGTAGCCTACTTAACATTTGCAAGATAACAGAATTCAGTCATCATTAACTGAACATTTTTTAGATACTAGGCTGCTACTAAGAGCTTTATAAACATCCCCTCAGTGAAGCCCTGCAACAATCCTGAAAAGTACATATTGTTATACCCAGTTTTCAGATGAGGAAACTGAGGCTCAGAGACATCACCAAAGTGCTCAAGATCATTCAACTAGAAATTCCTGGAGCCAGGACCTGCACCCTGGTCTCAGCTGACTCTGAAGCCTGTGCTCCTAAGCTCTCCACTATGAAGTCTTCCCAACAGTGGTGAAAACACTGCCCTTCTCAGAGAGCGGCCTTGTGAGGATTCAAGCAGAGTAGGAATGTCAAGTCCCTACCTTGTCACACAGTAGGCCTGCAATGCTTGTTCCTTTAATTAAAAACATAACTTTTAAAATAAATTTACAGCTGACCCTTGATCAACAAAGGTTTGAACTATGTGGGGTCCACTATCTGGGGGATTCTTTTTAACCAAACATGGATGGAAAACAGTATTTGCAGGATGCGAAACCCACATATACAAAGGGCTGGCTTTTCACATGCACGAGTTCTGCGGAGCCAACTGTGTGACAAGTCTGTGTAGGTTTCGGTAACTACAAGTGGTCTTGGAACCAATCCCCCAAGTACACCAACGGTTGACTATCATTCATTTATGCAAAACTTCTGTAATCCATACAAAGGGCGCATATTTCCCTGCTGGAATCTTTACTTCTGAAATACTTTGGGGAAATGAAGGAATTTTACTATTCTCTAGGATCATATAAAGATCTTGGTAGAGCATTCTAGAATGGAGAGGCTGTGTAGGTAAAACGAAAGTTGAACTATTCATGGGACATTCCCCCAGATGGATCAGCAATATACCTCTATTACATATTAGATATTACCTAATACACATCTATTTTCAACAATCTGTTGGTAGATGTAACTGTGAAGTAAATTTTTTTGGGTGACTGCAGGTTAATAGCCTAAGGATGAGAAGGGTGTTTGGGCTCACCCCTTTTGGAGATACTTTCTAGTGTGTGTTACTGCTCTGCCATCTCCCTGAAGTCTGGGGAGTCTCCTCACGATTCTCCTGTACCAACTGGCAGATGCAAAAATTCCTTTTCTGCAGAACAAGTCGGAAGAATCGACTCCCCTTTTGAGTTCTTACCTTGTCTTGTTTGGCCCATGGGTATCTGTGGACCTCTTACTCCCCCCACCCCTGGCTTCATATACAGAGGTAGGAGGGCCTGGCAGGCCTCCTATGGTTCCTAGGGCTCCAGCTCAGCATCCCTTTCCCATGCTGACCCCAATTTCCCCACCTGACAGCTCTCTCCCTGAGCTGTCAAATCTGATTATGTACAGATATGAACTCTGTTGTTTCCAGGCTTGGGGCCTCAGGGGGGCTCCCTACTGCCCTTCACTCATTCATAAGAAAAAAAAAAAAAAAACACACTGAGAGCCTAGGATGTACAAAGTCCTATGCCAGGCCCTGGGGACAGGGGGAAGAGGACATGGAGCCACTGCCATCCAGAGGCTTATAATCGAGTGAGGGAGACAGGTACCACATAAAGAATGATGCATAGAAGTAAATCACTGTAACTGTGAGCACTGCATGCAGGAATGCCTGGAGTCTCATAAGAGCACTAAGAACTGAGCCTACAGGCTCCTGTGGCCGGTGAAGCCCTCCGTGACCTGGCCCCTCTCCTGCTGCTCCTCATGCCCATAGCCAGCTCCAGCCTGGCCTGCCCCACTCCTCCTGACTCACTAGCTGGGTTCTCTCGTCTCTGGACCTACACACCCTGCCCCTTCTTGTCTAGAATTTTCCTTGGGCCAAAGCTCAGCTGGTGTTCAGATCCTGGTGAGTGCCTTCCCCTGCATGATCAGGGCCCTTCTTATGTCCTGCCCCTCCTGGGCCCTTGCCCATGCACCTCCCTTGTCACCCTGGGGTCACCATCTGGTGCTGATCTCCCCGCTGGTCTCTGAGGTTTGCACTGGAGGCAGGGGCCAGGCCTCAACAAAAGCCTTCTTGATGTTGAAGGGTGAGAGAGGCTTCAGCAGGTCTGTGGGTGAGCCCGGGGGTTGGAGAGTCCCTGCAGGCTCTGCCAAAAACGCTTCTGTTCACAAACCTGCTTCTCCTGACCAAGTCTCCCACTTCTCTCTCCTGCAGTGACCTTGTGGGACCCACATCTTCTCCACAATGTGAGGGTCCAGCTCTTGTCTGTGGACCCTTAGGAGGTTTGGTCACAGGCTGGACCCAAGGGGCTTTAGGCCTGTGGCACCTGGAGGAAGCCCCCAGCATCTGGAGGAGCTGGGTGCAGAAAAATGAGCCATGTGCCCATTGTGCCCTCTGCTTAGCCTGATCTTAGTCCTGAGTGGGCCAGAGAGCTGCCTGGGCACACCCCAGCCCACCAAGCAGGCTGGAGTTTCTTGCTTCCTCTGAGGGGCTTCTAACAGAGACGAGGTGAATGAAAGATGGAGAGAAGATCCTGCTATCTGTTACACTGATTTCAGTGTCAAATTGAACAGGGCTGTCACATTTTTTGGTTTTGGGAAATAGATATATTGAAACTTAACTGAACAGCGTCTATTAAGTATGTATGCTACTTAAGCGTTTTCCTACAAATACCATTTTTAGTGTTGAAACAAAAGTCCAGGCTCTGGAGCTAGACTCTGATGTGAGTTTCAACTACTCTGATTATTAGCTGTGTCACTCTGGACAGGTTCTTACTTAACTTCTTTGTACCTCTGTTTCCTCCACTGTGAAACTGGGGATAATAACCTATATAGTGCCTATTTGGAGTTTAAAGGAGATAAATCAAAGAAAATACACAGTAACAGGACTTGGACACAGTAAGCATGCAATAAGAATTACTGCTATTAATAACAATAATTTTGTTATATATAATTATATATTTATGTGTAATATATATTATTCTATTGTATATAATATAGATTATAAAACAAGAGTATATTATTAACTCATTAATATATATATTATAATACTTCATAATTTTACTTAAGCTACTTACAGGTTTTTTTCCTGTTATAAATAATGCTGTGATGAACATCTTTGTGTTTCAGGTAATGAAATTCTATGTTCCCAAGTTGGGGAGCAGATTTAGATGTCAAAGGTCAAACTGTATGTGGCACATACCCGGCACCAAATCTTCTCTTATCCCCATTCCCTAACTTCCTTCCTTGCTGCCATTGTTTTGCCAAAACTCCATGTTTTTTCCCCGTTTGTCCTTTTCCATCTGCATCTCCTGCCGTCTGCGGCACTCACTCTCCTCTACCTTCCTGGCAATGCGTGCTACCCCCATTCCTTGCACCATCACGTTACCATTATGTAGATGGTATTATTTTGGTGATATTTCCCCTAAGAAAGCTCCCTGTTGCCTGGCACATTAAACTCAAACTTCTCTCCAAAACTCAGTTCCACTCACGAGTAATGCGGGACAGGCTGGCCTACAGGTCTCTTCCCACCAGGCCCGTGAGCTCAGAGGGCAAGCACTCAGTTGTACACGTCTTTGGGTACCTTTAGAGTTTAGAACAGAGCTGGACACTTGGTAAAGGTTCAGTTAATAACCGAGGAACAGAACTGAAACGATGGTTCCTGCCCAGAGAAAGCTCTTCCCTGAATTCTGACCAATGCACTGCCCAGGAAAAATTCCTTAATGCCAAGGCCTGCCTGTGCCATTTTATTCACTAGGTTTCCAGAGTATCCCAAACCACAGGGTGAGTTGGGGGAGGGGAATGCTAATGAAAACTAAACTCAAATTTTCCTAAGTACCAAATCTGGATCAAATTTAGAGGTCAGAGGTTAAAACTTGGGGGGCACTCTCTATCCTTTCTTTAGAAATAAACGTTTAGAACGGGAGGTAACATTACTTTTGTTCGGCATATTTTTAAAGCATGATTCAGAAAATAATGAGAACTGTTTGCACTTACCAAGGATAGAAACTTGTGCAAATGTATTTTCGGTACACAGCAACGCCCGCGGAAGCAATTCCAATCATTAGGTCTAAATTGTGCAGATCCTGTAAAAAGGAAGATCTCAGACCCACAGCGTGTTACAGTCATGCTTATGCCCTCTGGTGACTTTAAAGCACCCACGCTGTTATAAATAGTAATATGTATAGGCTCCAAACGGGAAAATGCTACTGAAAAGAGGCAAAAAGCCCCACTTAACAGATACTTAAGATCGAAGTACTAAGTACCAAATTCTTCTAAAGTGAACACAGCCTGTCAAGCAACATGTGGGTGCCACTGGTCTAGAAAGTTACCAAATAAGCCCACTCATTCCATGGAATCATTTACATGAACACTCAAGCTTTAAATTTTCAACAATCAGCACTAAATCAGAAAGGCCTCACCCCTTTGCAAAGCTTTTTGCAAATCTCAATTTCCATCACTGTAAAGGCTTTAGCTATTTTGAAATGATGATGAAAATGTATACGTGTAGAACTGCTGACTCTAAATGTACTTAAGAAATAAATGTTGGCTGGGTGAGGTGGCTCACGCCTATAATCCCAGCACTTTACGAGGCCAAGGAGGGTGGATCCCTTGAGCCCAGGAGTTTGAGGCCAACCTGGGCAACATGGCAAAACCCTTCTCTACAAAACAATACAAAAAATTAGGTGGGTGTGGTAGCATACGCCTGTAGTCCCAGCTACTCAGGAGGCTGAGGTGGGAGGACTGCTTAAGCCTGGGAAGTTGAGGCTGTTTGAGGCTGCAGTGAGCCGTGATTGTGCCACCATGCTCCAGCCTAGGCAACAGAGGGAGACCCTGTTTTAAAAAAAAAAAAAAAAAAAAAAAAAAAAAAAAGCGTTGTTTCTAAATCCAGTGTAGCCAACATTTATACGAGCCTAAGTGCTGGGCATTGCTGTGGACACTGAGGATACAGAAGACACAGCCGCTACAAGCTGTTTCAAATGTTTGAGAACAAGGTGAGTACAAATAAAATTTAAAAATAAAACAGTTCCTCCTATTGAGTCATTTACCTTCTTGTTTTCCCAATCAGATACTTGGTTTTCGTTTGTGTGGTTTTTCTCTGAGAGACAGGGTCTTGCTTTGATGTCCAGGCTGGAGTGCAGTGGTGTACACATGGCTCACTGCAGCCTCAACCTCCTGGGCTCAAGTGATCCTCCAGCCTCAGCTTCCCAAGTAGCTGGGACTACAGGCATGTGCCACCATGCCCAGTTAATTTTTTATATTTTTGTAGAGATGGGGTCACACTATGTTGCCTAGGCTGGTCTTGAACTCCTGGGCTTAAGGGATCCTCCTGTCTCGGCCTCCCAAAGTGCTGGGATTAAAGGCGTGAGCCACTGTGCCTGACCCAGATACTAGTAATTATAAAGAAGGGGCATGGTATGAGTCAGTTACAACTGAGTGTGAACCTTCAGTCTGGCACCTGCTAGTTGTATAATTTTGGGCTCCTGAGACTCAGTTTTTCTTCTTGTACAATAAAGATGATAGAACCCACCTCGACGGGTTTTCATCTGGCTGAAATGAGAGAAGATGAAAACCTAGAAGGGGGCTTGGCATATGGAGCTTCTAGAATAGAGTTTGGCATGTGGAAGACATAAGGAACGTCCATTCCCCTTTGCCGTGGGACAAATCATTTGTGAACCACAATGTGAACATGGAGTTAGAGAAACTGGACAAACAAAACAGTGCTGCTATGGTGGAAAGTCCAGACAGTATTCACTATCAGTACCCAACAGAAACCACATGCTTATAACAAAACCAAATTTGCTTGATGAAGGGTAGAATTGCATTTAAATATGATACTTGAGATCACAACAGAGGGAGTATGAAGCAGGTGTGACAGAGCAAATTAGCAAAGGAAATCAAAATTGAGTGAACAAGGAAACGAATGGTTTGGGTGGGCCAAAGACCAGGTCTCAAATCTCCTAATCCTGTGGTCTTTCAGTATGCACCTCAACCCCTGCAGCACAGGCAGTTACTGTCCACTCAATTCCCAGGCCCAACCCCACATTTCCCAGCTCCCCTTGCAGAGGGCAGAGCTCGGTGACTAGTTCTGGCCACTGTGCTCTGAGCAGGAGGAATGTATGTCTCTTTTGGGCTGAAGCATTTAAGAGCTGGTGTGTAACCTTGCAGCTTCCTGTTCCCTTGTGACAAACATGGAGGCCACATGGAAAGACAGCCATGACATGGAAGCAGCCTTGACTGCTAAGTTATTGCAATGGATGGGGTGGGGGGCTGCCCTGGAAGACTCCTGGACTCAATGCAAGCTTTGAATTACTGAAAGATAAACCTTATGATATGAAGCTATGGAGATTTAGGGGTTTTTAGTTCATGTAGAACAGCCTAGTATGACCAACCCCCCTCTGATACCTTGGGGGTCTTTGCCACGCAGGTATCATCTGGCCTCACAGCCCTTGAGGGTCATTTCACTGACAGTTCTTGGGGTGGGAGAGCACAGCCCAACTCAGGCAGATATAAAGTCCTACTTCACAAACGATTAAAGTTCTCTGAAACATTCTATCTAAGATAAAATATTATTTGCAAATGGAATAAAGATGAATGGTCAAGTCCTAAAGCTGATGTTTTGTAAGATCTAACACCATTTTCCTTCCTTATTTCCTATATCACAACTTGCTACCTCACAGGACTGTCAAGGGACCGAAGTGAAACAAAAATAAATGAAAGTGTTTCTATAAACTATGAAAATACATAGATTTAAAATGTGATCATTTACTCAATCTCTATGAGCCTCAGTTTTCTCATCAATAAAACGGGGATAACTAGAATGTCGATTTCACAAGTTTTCTATGATCCCAAGGTGAGACCTTATGGTCTCATATGAAAGCATCTGGATAAAGGCTAGTATATAGTAGGTGCTCAATTAATTTTTTCTTCCTTTTGGATATGATGCGGACCAATCACAGGTAGAAAACGTATGCCACTGCTCAAAGGTCAGATGCTAATTAGACAGTGAGGGGTCACGTGCTGAAGCTACAACTTGTGTGCTATGTGACCTCGGTTAAGTCCCTGAGTATCAGTTTCTCCATCTGTAAAATGGGGTTAATGATAACATATGGAACTCATGGTATTACCGAAGGAAATAATCCACTGGTGCATAGAAATTGCTTGGCAGATGACAGATGTTAGTAAATCCTATTAAAATAGCCACAACTAATTTCAAATATTTATTGATTTTCACAATCAAATCACCATAATCTTTTTAAAAAAACTATCACATTTGAGTAACTAGCTCCAATTTGAGCAACACTTGAGATTAAGTAGTAGAAATCTTGGCTCCTTAAACTGTCACCTGAAAAATGAATTTATATCTATTTTTTGCCTTTTAAAACCATAATATAAAATGGTCTTATGAAAATTACCAGTTTCTAGTCCCCTAACCCCTCAAAAGGAAAAAGTCTTCAAGTACAAAAGCAAACATTAAAAAAAAGCAACTGGACAAATGACCAACAAAAAATTCAGCATTACTTAATAAACCGTCCAAATATCTTTTAAAAAGTCCTGTTATAATGAAAAAGAAATAGTTTCATCACAGAAGTTTTCAAATTCTCAGATATTAAAATAAAAATATAATGTTTGAGCCAAGACATAACAAGAATACATACCCTACCACTGTGCAGTTCTACTCCATAGAAGTCAAGGGTCCGCGCTATGTTGATATAGCAGGATTCTGCTTCTGATTGTTTTAGCCCACTACAGAAGAAAAGACAAAAAGCAGAGTTCATCCAATAAAGAGAGGATATTAAATCCAATTTTAAAAAATCTAGAACATTTGATACCATTTCTGTAAGGTTATTAAATGCCATTTGTTATCAATCTTAAGCAATATAATGCTAAATTCTACTAAAGCAAGTTTTTCTTCTTATCCATTGAATGTGACTCCCTCTAACCCTCTCGTTTTTAAATTAAATGATACTTCCCCTTTAGTGGGCTCTCAATATTCAGATGGAGAAGACTGTTACCTTTCAGAATCCCTGCCCTAATTATTCCAAGTTGCTAATTAGTAGGGAATCTTTAGGTCTCTCTGCCTTTATCTCTTCTTTTGGCAGTGGCCTCAAACTTTCAAACACCACTGGCCCTGTACTATTTTAGGACATTGACTTCTGCCCTGGGAGTAGTTCTGGGAGAGAGGTTTGGCAATGCCTTCTTAGAAAGGACACTTGATTGCCTGGCCTTTGTTTTTATGGAGCTCCCAAGAAGAGAGCAGCCCCTTGAGAGCTGGCCTTCTTGGTCAGGGTGGCCTTTATTTGACCTGGACTGCACTGCTGCCGCTGTAGCTTTAAGTAAAACAAGGGAGGGGAAGAGCAGCCAGAATTGGGCATATGTGTTGGAGCTGAGGCTCGCAACAAATATGCAGGGGCAACTGCAGCAGACTCGTGCTCCCCACTTGGATGTAGGGCACTTTTCATGAACTGAACACAGGAGACTGGTCAGCACTGTACGTCCATCTGTCTGTCTGTTTAACAAGACCTGAAGGAACAGCTTGTTTTATTAAATGTGGTAAACTGCTAAGAGGTTTACCTTGATACAGTCCATTGGTGGGGCAATCAGATTTCAAAATGGGCATTTCCTTCAGGAATTTACTGATTTCAATGACATCCTGAAAAGGATGCAGCAGCTATCACCCTAAACTCTTACTGGATTTTACACTTTACAGAAATGCTAGTTATGCCAAATATATCTGCCACCATACCAGCTCAAAGGTTCAAAAACCCCCGACATCTTGAAAGAGGATTCATGCACAAAAGAAAGAGGCTGCATCAAACACAAAGGGATATGATGTCTGAAAATACCCAACCCAAGTTCCCAAAGTAGGCCACCCCAGCCCCCCTCACCTGTGCTGCTCATGCAGAGATTCGACTTTTGTTAAAAAGTCATCATTTTGATCGGGTATAAACTGACTATCGGAAAGATAGCCTGGATGATGTATGGAAGAATTATAGTCTCCAAAATGAGCTATCAAGACAGAAGAAGGGGAAAATCATAATTAGTTTTGCCTTTTTAATATGGTTTGTATTTATATGCATCTACAGCATCATCAGAATAACATTAATTAGAAATACTCTTCTGGTAAGTTCTGTACCACATGAACTGAAGCTTCTCACTAGCTCCAGATTCCACACTTATCTGAACCTTCACTAGGAGCTAAGATATTATCACACATGATCCAATCAAATTCTCATTCTTCCCAAGGACACAGAGGGAGAAAATTGGGAGACGGTGTTTGAACCTAGGCCCTGTTCTAATCCCACACCTCTTCCATACACTGTGGTCAGCACAGCAGTTTGCACTCATGCCACTGGATAAAGAGAACCCACTGGGGGAAATGGCCACAATCCATATGCCACGCATGGTGCAGGCTTTCTCTGCCATACCCCAAGGTTACCATAACACTGCACCAATCTGCTCTAAAAACTGGGTATGGGCAGAAGGGAGGCCACGCTGACCTGACCACTCTCCACATACTGACCCCATCCCCTGGGATTCAGGGAGGTGTGGCAGAAAGGGGACCAGGATGTGCTCAGAGGCCACAGGGACAAGGGGTGGGTGGGAGTGGGGCCGAATGGTCAGGGCTCAGGCAACAGCAAAGTTCCTATGGAGAAAGACACATTCTAAGGGGAGTCAGAAGATATGAAGAGAGATTCTGGGGCTCTCAGGGGAATCACACTAGGGACCTGCAGGTGCAGAGGGAAAAGGAAGGGTGACTTCCAGACTAGCCCCTGGGCCAAATGGTACTGCTTCCTTGAGACCCTTGACTGTTGTCTGCCAATGTGAATTGAATTGTTGATGCCTATGATGTGATGGGCATTCTTGAGAGTTGTGCAGTGCTCAACCTGTACAAGTGTCCATGTCTACCTCAAGGACTCAAACCATTTGGGTGTCTGGACCATTGAGGAAACTGGGAAAAAGGATGGCACCAGGTGAAGAGCCAAGGACCAGGCTTACGGGACCTGAGGACATCCATTTCCCTTCTCCACAAAGTTTTCCCATTTGTCTAAAAACAGAATTGAGAAGATAATCTCTAGCTCTAATGGGGCAACTGATCTCGTATTCCATTTTCTTGACAAACAAAACAAAAAAAAGCTTCTACTTCATCTTAAAAAAAAAAAAATTAGCCCTGATCTTTCCAAATATTTCAATGAATTTCTTCCTGCAGCTCACTGCAATGCCAGGAGTCTCCTGACGACTCTCAATTCAACACCAAAGATTTCCAAATCAAGTAAGTCCTTCTCTGTTACAAGGGCAGAGTATGGGAAAGATATGGTGATACTTTGTGGCCAATCTCAGAAGGGAAGTGGGTGAGACAGGTAGCTGCTTGGGTGAATTTCACCATAAAGTTGAAAGGGCAATGCGGCCGGGCACGGTAGCTCACGCCTGTAATCCCAGCACTTTGGGATGCCAAGGCGGGTGGATCACCTGCAGTCAGAGGTTTGAGACCAGCCTAGCCAACGTGGTGAAACCCCATCTCTAGTATAAATACAAAAATTAGCTGGGTGTGGTGGCGCATGCCTTTAATCCCAGCTACTTGGGAGGCTGAGGCATGAGAATCGCTTGAACCTGGAAGGCAGAGGTTGCAGTGAACTGAGACTGTGCCACTGTAATCCAGCCTGGGTGACAGAGCCAGACTCTGTCTCAAAAAAGGGGGAAAAAAAAGGGCAGATGCAAAGGTTATGTCTCACTCAGCCTTGCTCACCTAACTGCCCTCACACCACAGGGCTGCTCTTTTGAGATCCACACCATAACGAAGGGATCTGTTTCCTTCCTACACTGTGCCTCAAGTGCTGGGAGTGGGTCAGACTCACCTTTAGGGCCCAGCACCAGGCATGACACACAGTAGGTGCTCAGAAATTTGGGTGCTCAGAACTGATCTGTACAGAGGCTGATGCAAAGTTCAATTCTGGAAGGGGAAAAGGGCAGAGAGCCAAGTGACCAATGCATGCAGACTTGGTCAAGTTAGACCAGAGGCTGTTAAGGCCAGCCAAATGTGGCCAAGTTGTGGAAAGAAATGTCAAGGCTATGTGGCTGGTGAGTTTGTGCAGGGTTAAGCGTACATAGTGCATTCACAGGAAATCATTTAAATGTCCTGACACAGCATGCCCAATGAGGAAAGTGCTAGAAAGCATTAGAATCGCTTCCTTCAAAGCCCTCATGTTAAGAGTGAAGAAATTGCGGTCTGGAAAAGAAAAGAGACCTTTAGGACAGGGTCAAGATCAGAAGCCAGGTGATCTGAACCCCAGTTAGTGCTCCTACCACCCCACCAGCCTGCCTGCCAGGCCTGTGAGCCACTGCTGGCCATTTGATGACAGCAATCATGTCCCCGAAGGCCAACCAAATGCTGTAAATGACTTTTCCTGACCCTCAAGGTGGAGTCCTATGAACCTTTACTCTGTTGGTTTCATTAGCTCATGGAGATCCTCCTGGATCCCGATAAGGTTATCCATTGTACCAGTTAACAGTCCCATCCCTGGTATCATCCTGCGAACATGAACAGCAAGGTTCTCTCTTTAGGCAAGTTGCTGACAAATGTTCTGAACTTCGAACATAACCAATGAGCCTCCCTGTGGGGTGGTTTTCCCTTTAAATACTAAGCGGCTACTCTGTGCAAAGCTCTGTGCTAACCACTAGGGGGAAACAAAGTTAAACAGTGATAAACATTTGCAAAACACTGGGCGGTTTCACATCGACTTAAATGACATCATCCCACTTGTTACTCATAACCCTGTGATATAGGCAATGCTTTTTATTCCCACTAAACAGATAAGGAAACAGACCCAAAGGGGCCTGCCACTGTTGCTCAGCTGCTAATCTGGAGGCTAGACTCTGACCACAGTCCCTACTCTTACCTACTTACTATACTATATGCTCCAAACTCCTAAGTAATCCATTTTCCTATTTGTGAGAAAGCAACACATGCAAAAGCTAATTACAGCAAACAAAAAAAGAAGTGCTTATGTGGGAAATACCTTGTCATTTTAAGTTCCATGCTTTCTTCTGGTTGATAATATTTTATGTTTTGCAGCAAAGAGATGGTATATCCCAGGTTCCAAAGTACAGCGTTTCAAGCTGCCCGGCTGTTGTACTTGGAAAGACTTTTACCTGCTATTCATTCAACTCCAACCTGATCTTACAGGCGGTTCTCAGGGGTCATTCCTGGGACGTTTTCCAGATGCTCTCCCCCATGCCTAAGCAGGATGAAGTGCATCCCCGGTGGCCATCTCCACTGCTAGTATCATCCACATCTGTCTCCCTACAGGCTGTAGACTCCTTGGGGAGAGCAGTGTGTTTTATCCATCTGTGCACCCCGAGGCTGGTACAGACCTCTATGTGGCACAGGTGCAGTGAACATTCTGGAATAAACATATATTCCAAAAAATATACTTTATTCTTTGAGCCTCATAAAGCTTTGACAGGCCATTAACAATTTTCCATCATTGTGTATTTTCGGGTACTTTACCTGCAGATCACTTTTTTTTTTTTTTTTTAAGAGATGGGGTTGCTCTGTTGCTGAGGCTGGTGTGCAGTGGCATGATCATGGCTCACTGCAGCCTCTAATTCCTGGGCTCAAGCAATCCTTCCACCTCAGCGTCTCGAGTAGCTGGGATTACAGGTGAA
Organism: Symphalangus syndactylus; assembly: GCF_028878055.3. Taxonomy (NCBI): domain Eukaryota; kingdom Metazoa; phylum Chordata; class Mammalia; order Primates; family Hylobatidae; genus Symphalangus; species Symphalangus syndactylus. Next base: position 35,549,753 of record NC_072425.2, on the reverse strand, counting down.
AACCACTGTGCCGGACTTTATTTTTTATGTAATAAGAAAATGTGCTTTTGGTTAGCTGGTCACAGTGAGGACTTAATATTAGATGCCCCTCTTGGAAGAATTTAGCAAAATATATCATAAAATGTAGGTGTACCTTTTGATCCAGTAATTTCATATACAATAATTAATTTTTTTTTTGAGACAGAGTCTCACTCTGTTGCCCAGCCTGGAGTGCAGTGGTGCAATTATGGCTCACTGCAGCCTTGACCTCCAGGGCTCAAATAACCCTCTCATCTCAGCCTCCCCAGTAACTTGAACTACAGGGCTGTACCACCACACCTGGCTAGTTTTTGTATATTTTGTAGAGACAGGGTTTCACCATGTTGCCCAGGCTGGTCTCAAACTCCTGGGCTCAAGCAATCTGCCTGCCTCAGCCTCCCAAAGTGCTGAGATTACAGGTGTGAACCACCACGCCTGGCACAAGTATTAATCTTAAAGAAATGTATGCTCTGCAATATATATATTTATTGAGGGTGGAGGGATAAAAGCTTATACTTAAAACTGCTTGCCTGATAAGCCATGATTCTATTAGCATGATAGTAACGTGACTATTTCTATTGAAGCCAGTTTGTACTTTTTAGCTGCCCACAACTTCATTAGCCCCCATTCTATCACTTCTTTGCAGAAGGGAAGCTGACTCCTGAAGCCTGGGATAGAATTCTTTATTTGCTTTTTAAATTTTACTCTAAATGGAATTTACTGTTTACAATAGGCAATTCCCTGACAGCTTTCTTCTGGGCAGACATGAAAATACAGTAAGAGCTAACACTTGCCACGTGGCATGCACTATTCTAACAGTTTTACATATAGTCACTCATTTCATCTTCACTACAACCCTTGAAGGAGACACTTATTATCCTCATGGGTCAGGTAATGAAACTGAGGTCTGGGGAAGCTCAAAGTCGGGCAGGTACAAGTGGAAAAGGCAAGACCTAGGTATATGGCTCCAGTCCAGTTCTCAATGACTCAGCCAGGGATGGTCCAACAATAAAGAATTTTTAGTTACAGATCACCTTCACATTATTGCTTAATTTGAATCAAGTAGCCATATTGAGAGCTGTCTTAAATCACTCGTCACTTCAATTTTACAGGTGAGAAAACCAAGATTCAGAGAGGCAATCCCACATAACTGGCCACCGGAGACACTAGTATTTTTTTTGTTTTGTTTTGAGACAGGGTCTCACTCTGTCACAAAGGCTGGAGTGCAATGGCATGATTATGGCTCACTGCAGCCTCAACCTCTGGGGCTCAACAGATACACCCCCCTCAGTCTCCCTAGTAGCTGGGACTACAGGCACCGCACCACCACACCCAGCTAATTTTTCTATTTTTTGTAGAGATGGGGCTTCACAGTGTTCCCATGCTGGTCTCGACCTCCTGGGATCAAGTGATCCCCCTGCCTCAGCCTTAGAAAGTACTAGGACTACAGGTGCATGCCACCATGCCCAGCTAATTCTTCAGTTTTTGTAGAGACAGGGTCCTACTATAATACCCAGGCTGGTCTCAAACTCTGGGTTTCGAGGGATCCTCCCGTCTCAGCCTCCCAAAATACTGGGATTACATGCGTGAGCCACCACACCTGGCCAGGGATGCTAGGATTTAAATTGAATATGCCTATATTCTAGTTAGTGTTCCTGCCTCATAAACCTGAAGCTCAGGCTGTGAACATCAAACTTGCTCTGAGACATGGGGAAGCTCAGTCTCCTCAGCTGATTGGCCTGGCAGAGACAGAGTTCACAAGATCTAGAGATCATAAGAATACAAGCTGACTGGTGACCATGCCACTTCCCATATGGGTGTGAAATGGCCGGGCCTGTCCCAGGTATATTGTAGGGAGAAGGGAAGGTTCAGATTCACCCAGGCCCATTCATCTGTTTTGAGTTTCCCACTAGGGGAGGAGGAGTTGCAGGATCGATGGAGAGACTAACTCTGGTACTCGTCTTACTCGTGAATAGGGTCACAGGTGGTCATCTTTGATGGCCCCCACCCTCCACTTCCTGGTTCCATGCAGGTGTGTGGGTAAGCTGCAGGCCCAGCCACCTTGCTCTTCACCTCCTTCATTTCTGTTCTTTGCTGGTAGGGAAATAGGCAGACCTAGGGCCACCTCAGCAGTCCCTGTCAGCCTTCTCTTGCTATTATGCCTGTTCTGAGACCAGAGCAGGGTGTGTAGTTCAGCCAGTGCCTGCCCTCAGACCTGATCATCTTGCTGCCTTAATTGTCTATCACACAGTAGGTCAACAGGGTAATAGGCCAAGATGGTTTGGGCTTATGGGAAGGTAGAGGAGATTTCTTAGGTCTTGAGCTGCAAATGGCTCTACCTGAGTACTATGCTGAGGAACTGTATTGCCACCACAAAGCTAGCTACTATAAAGTGACATTTTGCTCTCATCTGGCTAAACGTTCTTTTAATTGTGCCTACCCAGCATCTACCCACAGGACTTGGAAGGGAATATACCCTCGATAAAGTTTTGCTGATTGAACGAGCGGATTCCTACTCCAGTTTAAACCAGCCTTGAAGAAAATTCCATCTGGACTTTCTATCCAATATGGTAGCCACTAGCCACGTGCGGTTAGTCTAAATTGAGATGTACCGTCAGTGTAAAATCCAGACAGATTTTCGAAGACTTAGTATAAAAAAATGTAAAATATCTTGCTAATAACTTTGTATATTGTTAAAATGCTAATATTTTGAACATATTGCATTAAATAAAACATAAAAAACTTCCTGTTTCATTTTACCTTTTTTAATGAGTGTACTAGAAAACTTAAGAGTTGTATATATGACTCACATTATGTTTCTATTGAATAGCACTGGTATAGATCAATATACAATCCATTAGCTATATTGCAACTCTAAAAAGAAATTCCTAAGATCCCAGCAGTGTTTCAGAGTAGCACCAAACAAGCAGCAAGGGTGACTCCTAGCAAATTTCTTAATCTAGCTGGGTCTAGGTTTCTATGTGTATAAGAGATGACTGATACAAATATTTGTCCCACTGGGATTTGTATGAAGATCAGATCAAATGCCTGAGCAAAGGTTCTGGAAAATGCAACGTGCAACAGCTGTCTACTGTCTGATGGGCTCCCTTGGAGAAAACTTCACGCCACAGTTCATTCACTCCTTTCCCCTTAACCACCTTCCTTAATCCAACATCCCCATGCTACAGGAGAGTGCCAGTCTGAGTAGAAGCACATATCTGGACAGCCAAAGATATGCTGCCCAGCAGGATTCCTGGGGAAGAGGGACTTGGTCAAGCAGGAGGAACCAGTGACTTTCTCCATACACTGATCAGAACAACCTGTCCATCCGTGAAATGCTCCCTTTGTGACTTACATTGTACGGCATAGGATGCTAGAACCACTGCTGAGTTAAGAGGGCAGGTTAACCTGTCAGGAGAAAAACATATTAGCAAAGTCACAAGAACCAACAACAGCCTGAAACATTCACAGATCATGCGCAATAACACGTCTTTCTTTGCTTTGATCAACCATTGCAAAAGAACATGAATTGTAACAAAAGCAACTTCACGATACACATCAATCTCAAACAGTAAAGGTAAATGTAACACACTAAAATTATAAAAAAATAAAACCTTTTCATGTTTAAAATAATATCCATCACAAATACCATGAAACTAAAGGTCTAATGATGGCCAGCGTTTTGGCTGGTCAAGAAGGGTCAGGCTCATATCCCTAAGAGGGAAAAAAAAGTAAAAAAATTGTACTCTGAGATCAATGGGCAGCCTTCAAATCTTTCTAGTAAAGACCTGAGACTCATCATAGGGCTAAATTCCTGAGTTCTAATGACCCTTTGGTTCTTGATTACCCTCTTTCTAAAATAATAACATCCTCTTAAGAGGGACAAGTAGAAAGGTATTTTGAATTTTAAAACCTGCAATTCCTTAATTAAATTAACTAATTATGATGACTTAGGATTCCTTTATCTGTTTGCCCTCCTGAAGATCTACAGAGTTCAGTGATCTGTCTCTCAGCCTTTGTGCCATTCACTAGTAATCATGGACTTGGGTTGGCCTTGTTCTCCTTTCCTCAAACTCACTGCATTCCCAGGTGCCCTGTTTCTGCCAATGACTCCACCTCTGTCTTAGGCACATTTTGAATACTCTGATTGCTCCCTTTTCTTTTCTGCATTCAACTGCAGACTCCACGGCCTGCCCAGGAGCTCACCAGCAGACCTGGAGCAGGGGTCACTGCTGGGCAGAACAGGTTAGGGGAGGGCAGGAAGGAGGGCTTGCAGGGTGTGGAGGTCTCTGATAAATGGAGGAATCCTTAACAGCAACACTGGGAGTCACTGGGACTTAAAAAATTCTTCCCAGCAACCCAGTGGGAAGTGGAGAACACAGTTTCTATGGCAGCCCGTGAAGTACCCAAGATGTGAATCACTCCGCCTTTCTGATAATGTGGCCCATTGTTCCTCAAGTGATGCTGTGTTCCTGCTGGGACTTGCAAATAATCTCCCCAAGGTTACAGATGCGGTCCAGGGATCTCACCTCTGTTTGTTCATCTGGAGATCTAGAGAGCCCGTGGGGAGGATAGGCAGAAACAGGATGAGTATCAGCTATTCGCTCTCCTAAAAAGATGGGGTTCGATTAAATCTAAGCCAGTGTCCTTGCTGGAGAAAGAGCAGGTGAATGGGATTTGGGGAACAACTCAGAAAAGAGGCTGAGGAGGTTCCCTCTAGATGGAAGAAGCAATCCTATGAAGAAATCAGAAAGAAAAACCTTCCAAAAACTGTTCCAAATACATACTAGGGAACACCAGAAGCCTCTGTTCTGCTCTCAACTTGGCTGCATGTTCCTAAACACATCCCTTTCTTTCACTTTGGGCTTCAGGGTCTCCACGTGCTGAGTGAAGGGCCTGGACGAGATCAACCATCTTGGAAAGAAGGAGATGACACCTTGAGTGCTGGCTACCATGGACAGCTCAAACAACTCGGGACAATTTGATACCTAGGAAAAGCGCTCAGTATGTTCCACTGGGCCTGTCAAAAGACCCACAGTTACAAATAGCCTGATCCACATCTGAGGAGCGTTTGGTAGCAGAGACCCTCTCCTCAGAGAGGTGGTGAGGACTTGACAAGGGCCACAGATCTAAGCCAAGATGTGGCTGCAACAGATTTGCCCTGACTCATGTGGAAATAACAAGGGGCATTTTGTTTGGAGAAGAAAAACTGAAGACAACCCATTATTTGGAGAATTAGACTAAAAGTTCCTGAGGAGGCAAGGCCCTGGCCTTATTTGACCAGCGTAGTTCGGTGCCTGTCTCATAAAAAGGTGACTGCAAACTATCTGTGGAAAAGACTAAGTGTGCAGAAGAGAAGGACAGAATGGTTTTCTGCAGCTGCTAAGCACAGCCTGGACCCAGGAGAGGGGTCGGTAATTTCAACCTTGAGTTACCCTAAAATGTAAAAATGCTGCCTCATGAAATGCTGAGCTCCCCCTCACTGGGGGTGATCAAGCAGACGCCTGAAGACCTGTAGACTGTGCTGGGGAAGTGACTCATTCCTACCTTGAACGGCAGGATGAACTAAGTGATGAGAATTCTATAATTCTATGAGTGCTCAACAGTCAACAGCTCTGGAAATCCTTTCCTCAAAGTGTCTCTTGCTTCTAACTTTCCACCTCCTCTCCCCACAAACTTCACTGCCATGCCCCCAGGTCTCTGGCCTGGATGCTACAATATTTTCCGTGAAGGCTATCCATTCCCTTCTATCCAGACTGACCCGCCCCTGGCCTCTTCCAGTCTTCCCTTGTGCACAATGTTACTATCTTTGTGGATATGGCTCTTGCCACATCCTTCCTGCTTAAAAACCTTCAACAGTTCTCTTCTGCCTGCTGGATGTAAGATGCCCGCCTACGTAGGACACGAACAGCCCTCTTTATTCTCCTGTAAGCTCTCAGCATGTGGTTTCCAAGTGGGACTGTCGGGGGTGGGGTGTCTTCTCACTGCCCAGGGAAATCCACCTCCTCACTTCTCTACCCAACCCAGTTCTGGCTCATCCCAGCAATCTACAAAGACTTTTCTAGCTCACACCAGCAGGAGCTCCTCAAATCTTATGACAACTGTTGTCTCTACTGCCCATATTGGTTCTAATTGTTTCCTAATTGCTTCATGGGATACTGTCTCATTTCCCCAGTGAGACTCCAACTCCCTCACGGTACAGCACGCTGGTAGCCTCTGAAGACCCTCCTCCCCAGGGCTAAACTCACAGGGGTTGGGGGTGCGGTGAAGAGACTGGGAATAAGCTGTGCTCTTCCCACCAGTTTACCTGCTGCAATTTCTTCCCTAAGTCAAGAAAAGGAGGCAGCTCAGGGACCACTGGCTCGGAATTTCCTCTCCCTTCTAGCTACTGAGACGGTCTTGGTAACACAAGAAGCACGGAATCACAGGCAGATGAGCAAAAAGCCTCCCAGAGAGAAAATGAGTCATCCGTGGGTACTAAGGGGCTCAGAAGTGGACCTAAATTAGGCCTGATCTGCCTTCCTGAATGAAGCTCATTGTACGTTCTGGGTCCCCTCCTCCCTTTAAATTTCTCAGGTCTTTAACAGAAAGATAGCTGCATCCTTTGTAATAAAACCGAAATAACATGAAACAAAGTTATCAATCCTTAGCCTCTCTCAGCCAAGACTGAGGTATAATAAAAACAGATGTCCAAAGCCTCATGCTGTACAGGATGCTTTCCACATCCACTCTGTTTAGATTTGATATTGTTACCAGAAATAAACACCCACTGGATTAAAACCAGGAATTTTGCTAGTCTAACAGGAAAAGAAAAATGTAAAATTCTCATTACCTTCCTTCACAAATATCCATCTTCAGTTGTAAGAAATACAAGTGCCTATGAAACAATTGTTTTCATTAATTCATACTCAAACTGAAATAAGCAAAAAAAAAAGAAAGTTTGATGAGTCAAAGACAAGAGCTGTACATGTGAAAGATACATAAAAATACGGTTTTGGCCCAAGGTATCAGGTGCTACCTTACGCTCTGCAAAGCTGCCCTGTCGTTACTGATGGCTCATGTTGATGCCCTACGTCTTGACTGGCGGGGGCAATTTTCTGCCAGCGCAGGCTGTCCTATGAAGAGCTGAGCAGGGATGAATGGGGTGGAAACAGTCCACCAAAGATGGGCTGGTGCTGTGGGTTCCGCTGTCAGTGAGCGCCCCTGCCCTTGAGGACCAGAACCCACAGGTGCTCTGCACAAGCGGCGCCCATACACCGGCAGGGCCACTGTTCTGAACACTGTGCCGGGATTCATCCACCCAAGCTCCATCTGCATGAAGTTGCTAAAATGAGGGGAGTCTGTGAAGACACCTCCTTGGCTGGGGTACAAACCCCCAGGTGAGCATTCTCCTGTGTCCCAGGAACTGTGGGTGCATGAGCAAAAGCATAAACATCAGTAAACTAGAAGTTTCCAGGACCTCCAAGCTGAATTCTGCACTCATCTCTGGGCAACCAGCAAATGTAACTTCCAAACTCCAGACCTGTTTTGTGGGCAAGTCGTGGCAGGCCCCTCGGCCTGTGACTTTGCTCCTCTGCCTGGGGAGTGGGGAAAGGAGGCCGTCGGCAGCATTGCGCAGGTCAGGAAGCGCCCTGGGGAGACTTCTATTTAGGGATGCGGCATACATGTGACACTTGGCCACCAGCTCCCATGCTTTTTTAAACCCAGATTCAAACGGGATAGACATTCCAGTGTCTGGCCAAGATGACAAAAGGGAAACCTCTTGAAATCTAATACAGACAGGGCAGAAGTGCACAGGGGCAGGAGAGAAATAATTTTGACAATTGAAACAAATCAGTTTCATTATTCCTTCAAATTTATAAAGGTCAAGGAACTGGCTTTTTGAGATGGGAATGCTTCAAACAGTATTACAACCTCCTATTTGCACAGTTCCGGGCTGTGTACGTGGTACCACTTTGTAACTTTCCCTCTTATCTCAGCCTCATAACTCTGTAAGGTAGGTACCACTATCTCCATTTTTACAGATGACAAAATCGGAGCTCAGATAGGATATGTGAGGTCAATTGTGTCTTATTTTAACCCGGATGACCATGTTATAAAAAAAACTCACTATGCTACAAATTTCATATATCTTTAATGGCTAAAAAGCTTAGGATCCATGTTGTAACTCTAATATTATTACTTTGATTATAATTAACTACCTACACTGTATTGAACACCTGGCCTTGAGAGACAGTATAACATACATTTGCTGATTCACACTTATTTGGTATTGGAACCTCCATCTTTTCCACCTAGGAGAACATCACCAGTTCTTTCTAGTTTGTTTCTATGTTTATCCAAGCTGACATTCAACCAGAATTAAGTGTTCTCTCCTCCTACAATGCTACTGAGAGAAAAAAGAGAAAGGAGAGTTATAGATAACCCAAAGGTGAATCCGGGCTTTCACTGACAAGCTCAGCTAATCAGTATGTCTTCCTAGGGATATAAATGAGAAGATAAATGTGGAGATCACCACTCACCAAATGCTGCCTTGTCATACATTGAGCAAAGTTTCTGAGTCAACCCCATGGCATCATACACAAAGAAACTAGAATAGTGGAACTCAACCCAAGCTTGGGAGACTTCCTAGGAATCTTGAAGGAGCCTAGTTTTGAGATTGCCAGTATATAAAATTCTGCAAAGAATGATCTAAATTTATCAGAAACAGCAGTTGTGGAGGCTCACAATGAAGAAGATATTTATTTAACAATTAGAATACAGGATAGTTCTTTAGAAGAGATGCTTGGGATGCCTAACTTCAGAAATGTAATGACCTCTCTTGTGGGTACCCCACCTGTGACCTCAACTTCAGAAAAATGTAATGACCTCTCTGCCTAGATCCTTAACAAACAAACAAAAACTAACAGATACCACCTCTATACACCTTCTTTGACTCTTGAGAGCTAAAATTTCCTTCACAGGGAATTTCCTTAAACAGGAACTACAAAGCTGGGGTAAGATAACTGTGTTCCAAGAATATAGGTGAAATCTTTTAAGTTTTTTTTTCATTTTTAAAATTTTTTTAAAGCATGTGAATTAATGGTAGAAGCCTGGTCCAAGATAAGATGATCTGGCAGCTGGGCATGGTGGTATATGCCTATAATCCCAGCTACTCAGGAGGCTGAGGGAGGATCCTTTGAGTCCAGGAGTTTGAGGCCAGTCTGGGCAACATAGCAAGACCCTGTTTCAAAAATAAATAAATATATATCTGGCAGTCCTGGTGGCCCGCCAGCTCTATAAGAGTTATGGGGGTGGCTGGCTCCCACCATGGTTCCTGTTGCAGTAAGATAAATCTGGTGCCCAAATCCCAGAAGGTCATAGTTACATTCAACTCCACAATGGGATACCACCCTTCTTAAGATGGAAGGTGGGGGTGGGGTGTCAGTTGTCAACCAGTGAATTTTAGAAGAGACACACACACACTGTTTATTGCTCATTCTGCGCTAAAATCTGCCTCCCTTTAGCCTCCACCCACTGGCCACAATTCTGTGACCCTGCACATCTAGTTCCCCTTTTCCCATGACTACTCTTCGGACACCTGAAGGCAGCCTTCATTTGTGCCCAAGGCTTCTCTGCATCACGAATGCCCTACATTTCCACCGATGTACCTCAAATGATAGGAAGGCTCAGCAGGAAGATTGTGTCAGCTCCCAGAGAAGTGGGCTTCTCTTCCACAGCGTATGGAAGTGGATGGCCAATGGCCAGGATGGGCCCTGGAGACAAACTCCTGGGTTGCACTGGCTGTAGGAATCCTCTCCCTCAAGTTCGGCCACTGGAGGGCTCTAATATGCCCAGTGGATGCCGCAAACCTGGGGCTCTAGTGCTGCAGGGAGGCAGGAGACAGGTGACAATCACTAGTTTAGGCAGTGCAGTCCAGACTTGGGGTTGGAACCTCCCAGTTGGTCGTACAATCAATTTAATGGGTCACAGTTGGCATGTTTTTAAAAAAAGGAAGGCCGGGCACAGAGGCTCATGCCTGTGAGAGGCCGAGGCGGGTGGGTCACAAGGTCAAGAGATGGAGACCATCCTGGCCAACATGGTGAAACCCCATCTCTACTAAAAATACAAAAATTAGCTGTGCTTGATGGCGCGTGCCTGTAGTCCTAGCTACTCGGGAGGCTGAGGCAGGAGAATCGCTTGAACCCGGGAGGCAGAGGTTATAGTGAGCTGACAGCGCGCCACTGCACTCCAGCCTGGGTGACAGAGTGAGCTCCGTCTCAAAAAAAAAAAAAAAAAGGAAATAAAACAGAATAGAATACTTCAGAGTACTTGGTACTTACTATAGTTTTATAAAACGTTTGCTTCACTAATTTATATATGTGTACTGTATTCTGAAACAAAATATATTTTTACTGTGGAGTTGTGAAATTTTTAAAAAACCCACTGGTTAGAACCCCACACACGTACACATGTACATACGATCACACACATTATATATAATATATATAAAAGATACATATACATGTAAACACACACATATTATGGTGTTTTTAACACATCCCTTCAACAGAGCCTTTTTTTTTTTTCCTGCAACAGGGTCTCAGTCGATCACTTAGGCTGGAGTACATGGCTTGATCATGGCTCACTGCAGCCTTGAACTTCTGGGCTCAAGTGATCCTTCTAGTTAGCCTCCTGAGATGCTGACACATGCACCACCACACCTGACTACTTTTTTATTTTTGTAGAGGCAGGGTCTTGCTATGTGGCCCAGGCTGGTTTCAAACTCCTGGCCTCAAGTGACCCTCCCGCCTTGGGTTCCTGAAGTGCTGGGAAGCTCACAAGTATGAGCCACCATGCCTGGCCCAGAGCGTGTTATTTAGTACTGGCCTGAGGAAACCTTGGTAGGGTCATTTCAAATATATTCTTATAGATTTCATCACAAGCTCTGTGTCCATCAGCTTATGAAGTAACCTGCTGGGCTGAGTGTTTCTATCCTATCCCCACTCTACCAGCATAAACAGCTGGTATGGGGAAAACTCAGAGGACAGTGGGGAAAACTCAGAGGACAGGGCATGCTTCTGTGTGGTCACCTGATGTGTCATACCAGACACCTTGGACATTGGCTTAAAATGTAATAAAAAATACAGTCAAATTCCCAATGTCTGCTATAGTAGAGGGAGGAGGTGCACAAAGAAGGCAAAATACAGTAACAGATATTTGGCCTTTCAACATATTACAAGTTAAAATGTGATGTAATTACTACTAAAAAAATAAACAAGACAACACTCTATGTCTGAGTTAATGCTGCCTCCTTGATTATGTCTTTTGGCCACGATGAATGTAGAACAGGATTCAATACTAAGCATCTATTGCTTTTTTTCTGGTGAAATAGCTTCCCTCCCTAAGAAAAATAAATGGATCAATAATAAAAGGGCTTAACGTTGCCACAGGGGAGGGAAAGTTTGTTTGTGCAGTCTGTGTTAAAACAGCAACAACTTTCTTGTGCTACACTCTCCTCCTCCATTCCAAATACTCTGTCCCTCACACCCAGAAAAACCCAAGTACCATCCCAGGGTTGGGAGAGACTCCAAGCCCTGAGGGGTAAACAACTCCTATCACAGCCCTTTTTCCCTTATCTGGTTCACATATTTCCTGTACTTGCTGATTCACTGAGAAGACAAGCTGAATCCAGCCTGCTCTCCTTTCTAACTCTTGCAAACTGGGGATCTGATAGAAAATTCTTTTAACAAAGCTGGCCTGGTGACTCATGCCTATAATCCCAGCACTTTGGGAGGCTGAGGCAGGCAGATCACTTGAGGTCAGGAGTTTGAGACCAGCCTGGCCAACATGGTGAAACCCCATCTCCGCTAAACATACAAAAAAAAAAAAAAAAAAAAAATTAGCCAGGCATGGTGGTACCTGCCTGTAATCCTAGCTACTCTGGAGGCTGAGGTGGGAGGATCGCTTGAACCTGGGAGGCGGAGGTTGCAGTGAGCCAAGCTCGCACCTCTGCGCTCCAGCCAGGGTGAAGAGAGCGACTCCGTCTCAAAACAAAAAAGAAAGAAAATTCTTATAACAAGAGATGTCTTGTTATCTTCAAGAGCCTTGATTTTAGCTCTTCAGAGACATCATGCTATTTGACCTGTGGATGACTATTTTACAAATTTGTCTTCTACATCCTGCCTACATTGGTAGAAAATGACTTTTTGTCCTTTGAGCACAGTGTGTTCAGCAGGCAGGAGAGGCCAGGGAGGTGGAAGGAGGTGGGAGAGGTAGGAGGTGGCAGATGGGAGTATGCTGGGAATGGCACCAAATCAGGAGATAAGAGAAGCAGGCCCAAGACTGAAAACTCATTAGCTGATTGAAATGTCAGTACGTGCACCCCAGATTTTTACTTGGATCATCACTGTTGGTGCAGTTACACCCAAATGAAGTTATTTGGCCATAATAATAAAATGAAGAGTACATTTTTAGTGGTTACTCATTTTTATATACTAAACAGAAAACTTTAAAAAAATGTTGTTACCTGGTTTGTTCTTGCTGCAGTGTGTTGGGATCAGGTATAAAAAATCTTACTCGAAAATGCAGGGTACAGGGGAAACCTCCTACAACATTTTTCAAAAACAAATTAAATTTTCCCTTTGACAAAGTCAATGTATGTAAGTTGCTTCTCTTCCATAAGTGATGCATTTTTTCACTCAACCATAGCTTTTTCCATTATAAAAGGGCTAATTTCAAACATGGAGTATATAAGTTAGTCGATTGTTTCAGAAATCTCCACGTCTTCAAAAAGTAAAATATTTATGCAACATCAGCACAGACTGAGTTATCATCTACTTCCTATCACACGTTTATCTTAGGGCTGTGTTTAAACATTGTACTCCGTTATCTGTATTAGGAACTTTAAAAATCCTTAAATCAGCATTATTATGCAAAATTTACAAAGAAATAATAGCCTGCGTTTGTGTAGCCATTTATACGTTTCAAGCATTTTCATGTACATTCCTGCATTTCAACACCACCATGACTATGAGTGGGCTAGGCTGCTACTGGTAGCCCCATTTTACAGATAAGCCAATAAGAGGTGACTTGCCTTAGGTCACACAGCTGGTGACAAAACCAGAATTAGAGTACTGAGATCTTTGATTCTGCTATACCACATTTCAAAATCATTTTTAAACTAGAAAATATCTCATGCTTTTAATGCAAAGTATATTAAGTTAGTATACTAGTAAATCACACAATGAACATATTCAAATACGGCTTTATGCATCAACATCTAGAGTCAATTTGCTTGTATGGATAAAATTAGTCCATTTCTTCTCATAGAGACAGCAACAGGGGAAGATCAGATTGTGCTGCTAAGATCCCGAGATCTTCTTCATGTCAATTTCACCATCATCGCTCAGTAAATATCCGCCAGCCCTATCTAGGCACTGAGCACTTTCTTGCTCTCTGCAACTCAAATCCTTCTCACTAGTCTGCTAGATCTCCTCCTCTACCTTAGTTCATCCTGACCTCTACCCTCTCTGCTCTTTAGTGCTTTCTTTCTTCATCTGTAGCGTGTGTTCAAAGAATCCCTAATGGGGGTGTGCCCTTGAGTACACCTGTCCACATGTCTAGGTACCAGCGGATGGTGCTATGACAATCTGCACATCAGGGGAGAACAATGTCCTCCTGCTGCCTTGGGATGCTTCTTCACCTCTCCTCCCCCTCTTCTAAAACTTTTCATCTCTGCGCTGCAGGCATAGCCTCTTTGTCTTTCTGGCTGTTCTCTATCGTGTGCTTACTACTGTCATAGAATGTCGAACCCTCTGGGTTGTCTGCACACTTGGCTGTGGGCTCCTTGAGGGGAGAGTCCAAATTTGATCTGGACTGGATTCCCAGGGCATAGCCCAGCACCTTGCCAGTCTGAGCTCAGGATATGTTCACTGAAAGCAGGAGTTAATGAGAGAATGAATGACAACACCTATTCATGCCTTGTGTGGACTCATTCCTGGGGACTTGGATGAGGCAGGTATTTGTCTGCAAGTGGCCCTGAGGCTCCCACAGGTACTTCTGAACACAGAGGTCGCTGCTCATGGGAGGGAAGAACTTTGAGAATCTGGCTCCCTGTGGGGGCAGCAGTGAGATGGGAGCGAAGGCCACTGTGTCTACTCCTTCCTGCCTGGGTGCTGAGGCAGGTGTGTGTGTCTGTGTTGGGGGGCATCCTGTGTATGCACACCTGCGTGCGCAAATCCACTTGCCCTTCTCCACTCCGCCATGCACTGGCCACTTTTTTGTGTGTGTTGGGCACCTTGGGGATGCAGAGAGAAATATAACAAGGGTCCTAACCTCAAGGAACTTGCAGTTCTGAGAGGGAACTAAAGGCAATTAACACAGATGAGGACAAGAGCATTCAGAACCCCAACACGGGCAATGGTAAATCTAAGAGAATGTCGAGGGAGCCACCCACAGTTTCTAGGAGAGGAAATGAGATCTGAGCAGTCTTGAAGAAAGGCAGGATTTCGAGAGAGGGAAGTGGGAGGGAAAAGCATTCCCAGCAGATGGAACAGACTGAGGGGAGGCATTGGGAGGCCCTGCATATCACCCAGATTTGTCTGGGGCATGAGTGGCATAAAAGGGAACAATGCTGGCAATGTTGGAACATCAGGCTGAGAGCAGATCAGGGCAGAGGGTGGACTATGGTGTGGCCTGACTGGCCACCCAACTAGGAGTTAACTGCAGCACTGGGATCCACTCCTGAGAGATAAGTGGTAGTTTGGAAGACTTAATCTTTTATATTGGTGACATTATCTACTTATGGCTTGGTTTTCCATGAATGCAACTATGCTGTTGGAAAGTATGAGGTGTTTGTGTTTGTCTATCTCTCTGTCTGTCTCTTCCACTCTGGTTCTCACATCGGGCTAAGAAAGGCCATCCTCCTTCCTTTTCCTTCCTTGTATACAGAAATGTGGGTTCCCTCGCTCTGAGCTGCCTACTCTCACCTTTCGCCTTCTTTCCCACAGCTGGGGCAGATCCTAGAGGGCTGATCTGGAAGCATCTCTGCTGACTCAGAAGTCAGACAGGGAGAAGTCGGCTCACTCATGACTCCTGGACACCCGGAACTCCAGGTACCAGATGTCACAGGCACTGATGATTGGAGGGGAGAAACAGGCTGTGATACACTAACACCTAATGTTTGACTGAAATGAAAAGATCACACCAACCTTTTAACTGTTTCCTGATGGGTTTGCTTGCTTCCAGCCATCTCTGTTGGACAAGAAAACATAAAATATAAAAGCAAACCGTGCAGAAGTTCAGCACATTTTTAAAAAATGGCACTTACAGGAGAGTCCACGGAGTCATCATCATGCTGTAAACCAAAATATTCCTTTTCAGTCACACCCAGGTGGTTGTACGCCATATCCAGAAGAACCTGGCCAGTGTCTTGTTTCTAGAGCAAAAGAAATTATCAAGTGGGAAAAGTCTTAAATTAACTGGCGGTAAAAATATCTTTACTGTAGGCAAAAAAGAGTTAAAATATTCAGAAATGCTATGCACACACACTTCCCACCACAAGAAAAGCTTTAATAAATTTTAAGAAGCCACATAGCACATA
This sequence comes from Symphalangus syndactylus, assembly GCF_028878055.3. Taxonomy (NCBI): domain Eukaryota; kingdom Metazoa; phylum Chordata; class Mammalia; order Primates; family Hylobatidae; genus Symphalangus; species Symphalangus syndactylus. Next base: position 35,534,152 of record NC_072425.2, on the reverse strand, counting down.
TGGGAAGTAGGGCTAAGAAAAACGACACCAACACAATTTAAGACAATACGAATTTAATTTAATTGTCTAAGATTTCTTCCTTCCCCCTTAGCTGCAATTCCCAAGTGATAATGTCTAAATGGGAAAACTCAGCTCTCATAATCAGTTAACTCCCTGTGGCCTCCAGTGGATTATCCACAATGAAATGCTAACCCCAGGGCGGTTTCTGTTGGCTCCTCAGGACACACCTGTGGCTCCTACTCCTGGAGAAGCCACCGAAGTGTATGTCCAGGAAAGGAAAGCTCTCAGCTAACAGCCTAAAGCAAGACAGCTAAAAATACTCAAATGCCATTCAAAATGCCCTCAGAGTGATGTGGCCTGTGCCACCCTGTGGGATTATCTGCCTCCCTGCTTCCCCTTCCCATCATCTGAAGTGAGAAGCTGAGGGGCATGTTCAACCACATGCCTTTTCAGAGCAGGACTCCATTGCTTTCCCCGCTCCATGTTTATGGGGCAGGCACGGTGTGGGAATGGGGACACGGCCATAAGAAGCTCCCTTTTCCTGCCTCAGCCATGGAGGCAGTGGCTGTAACAGAGTGTCAAAGGCTGTCGAGGGCTGTGAAACAGTCGAGGCACAGTGGACACCCAAGGGGACCACACAAATGGTCATCTCGACTGGGGCCGTAGAGGAAGCAACCCCCTGATCTGGGTTTGGGAGGAGAACAGGGCCAAGCATCACCCCTCCCCTCCAGGCGCACGAGCTAAAAACAGGCCTTTGGATCAGATGGCCCGGCACAAAGGCCCAGGGATGGCAAACAGCATGGAGTGTTTGGAAAACTGCAAATTCTACTTTAACAGGCAGACTTTGCAGGAATCCTTTGAAACAAACCATTTAACTAAAGGACAATATGAGTCAGAAATAGACCATGTATAGAACAGGCAAAGGTAGATCCTTTTTTTGAGTGCCTGAGAGCAAATAATGTACTTGAAAACAGGTCACAGTGACCAGCATTGGGAGAATTAGATAACTGTCAGGCCCCTCCTGCAGACTTCTTTGGGGCAGCCTCAGATTATTCGGTCTGAAGTGTGGGAACATGAGACACGCCCATTTCCTGAACATGCCCCCTTTCCTGCCCAAGAGTGCTTGTACCTCCTGCTCCTTCTACCCAGGGCACCATCCATCAGAAGAGAATCACAATAGGTGGGGAAAGAAATGACCCAGTCCACATATTGCACATTACCAGATGTCAAAAAGCTAGCTGCTCCCCTTGTTGGAATTATTTATATATGATTTTATATTACATTTAATATATATTATTAACTACAATTTACTGAACATCTACAAGGAGCCAGACATTATGCCAATGTGCTTTTTATATATGATCTCTAATCTTTGCAGCAACTTTGCAAAGTGTAGTAGTCATCACCATCTCCCTTGCCAACGAGCAGAGGCACTGAGAGGCTCCGTGCCTTGCACCATCAGCTGAGGGACAGTCTGCCTGACTCAGGTCTGTTTGTTCCTACTACATCTCCTCCTCTGAAGTGCATAATTCACATATACAGGTATCTATTCTGCATAATTCACCCGGTTCTCAAGGAAATTGAAATGTAATAAAAAAAACACATTTATAATAAGAAAAGGCCTCCTGGCCTGGCCCCTGCCCACAAGAGGTCATCTTCGCTGCACCAGGTCACCACCAGGGCTCGCTCCCCGGGCTGAGACAAGAACGACTGATATCCAAGTCAGCTTCCCTGACACCTGCTCCTGGTCACAAGGTGAGCTGGGCTAAAGAGTCTGAATGAGACTGTGCAAACAATTCCTACACATAGAAAGACACAAAGTGAGGGATATTCCAAGTTGCAACCACGCCCTCCAACTTCTCAAGTTCCATGGGACTCAGCTTTGAACCAGGCTGCTGGAAGCTTGGGGTGGCAGCCACGTGATAAGAACAAGGATGTTCATAACTAAGAATTTCTGGGTGCTCACTGTTTGCCAGGCTCTAAGACTTTTATTTTTATTTTTTTAGAGACAGGATCTTGCTCCACTGCCCCTGCTGGAGTGCAGTGGTACAATCATAGCTCACTGGAACCCCAAACTCCTGGGCTCAAGGGATCCTCCTGCTTTGGCCTCCCAAAGTGCTGAGATTACAGGCATTAACCACTGCACCCAGCCTGTTCTAAGGCTTGATATGATGCTCACTCGGGGTAGGTGCTTGCTTTCTCCCCTTTTCACAGAGCTGATCACTCCTCCTCCTGCTGGGATTCTCAGACATTCGCTCTTGGCCTCCTCCCGCCTCCCTGGCTGGTCCTTCTCAGACTCCTTTAGTGCCTGCTCCTCACCTCTCCTACCCTTAAGCACCGTTTGCAGTTTCCATCTACTTGCTTCTCAGGGGATCTCCTCCAGTTTCACGCTTGAAATCCCATCTCTATCCTGGTGACATCCACATCTGTATCCCCAGCCTGGACACATCCCCTAACCTCCTGACTTCTTCTATCTCGTACCATTCCTACACTGCTACATAGATGAATGACAGGCCTCTCCACCACAACATGCCCACAGCAGAACTAATTACTTCTACCCTCAGACCTGCTCTTCCCACAGTCTTCCCATCTCAATAAACTGCAACTCTATTTTGCTGCATTGCTCAGGCCAAAAATCTGGGATTCACCTTGAGGCCTCCTGTTCTTTCGCATTCCAAATCCCATCTATCAGCAAACCCTACTGACTCCACCTTCAAAGTACTTCTGGGCTTGGTTTCCTCTTAGTCAGCCCCACACAGCCACCATGTCCAGTGGTCATCATCTCTGCCCTGGACTGCCACACCAGTCTTTCAGCCCCTTCCCTCCTATCGTCGACTGTGGACAGAGCCCCAGTGCTTTCCACCTCGTGTAGGAAAAAAAGCCAATGCCCTCAGAATGATCTACAAGGCTCCATGCGATCCCCCACCCCTTACCCCTGTTATTTCTCTGCCCTTATCTTCTGCTACCCTCCCCCCTTGCTCATTCCACTCCAGACTCCACTGTGTTCTGCAACCAAAGGAAGTGGGCTCCAGCCTCAGGGCCTTTGCACCGCTGTTCCTTCTCCCTGGGATGTGCTTCCTCCAGACGACCACATGGTTCTTTCATCTCGTCAGTGGGGACGTCTCTGGTTACGTCTATACAATGGTAACCTCACCTTGCCCTGGCACTCTCTCCCTCTTGTTCTACTTTGTTTTTCTGCAAAGTACTTAATACCGCCCGACTCAGCACGTATTTTTTTATGGCCCATCTCCCCCACTGGGATGTTAGCTTCAAAAAGGCAGGGATTTTGTTCTGTTTTGTGCACTGTTGCCATTTTTTGTACCCAGAACAAAGCTTAGCCCATAGTAAGTGCTCAGTAAACATATGCTGAATGAATACACGAGTTACATACTAACAAACATTAATGTTTTTGTCAGGAAGAGGATAAATGGTTAAAGAACAGCTCCAAGACAGACAAACACACATTTTAACAAAGAAGCCAGACACATACTAAACTATTAGTGTACAGCATCTGGAAGAGACATTTGTGACCTTCATGGAGCTTGTGTAATCACAAATTTCTATGAAAGATTATGTTAAAAGGAAATCAGATACAAGACAAGGTTCTGTAGAACCAAAGTAGTTGCTTTTTAAGGGAAATATTTACAACCTTACCAACAGACCCATAAATCAGTGGTTCTCTAACTGCATGGCACATCGAGACAACTCGGGGAGCAATTACAATACAGATTCTCAGGCCCCACCCCACAGAGAGCAAGTTTCAAAATACCCAGGCAGGACAAGGGATTGACATCTTTAACACACATTGTAGGAGCTTCTGACACACTTTAAGAAATGTTAACCAAAGCTGAGCAATCCAAAGAGGGGACTATGAACTACTAAACACTACTTCCATTTAAATTAAGATAAAATACAAAATTTAAGCCAGGCATGGTAGCTCATGCTTTACAATCCCAGCACTTCAGGAGGCTGAAGTGGGAGGATCACCTGAGCTTAGGAATTTGAGACCAGCCTGGACAAGTTAGTGAGACCTCGTTTCTACAAAAAATAAAAAATTAGATGGGCACAGTGGCGTGTGCCTGTAGTCCCAGCTGCTTGGGAGGCTGAAGTGGGAGGACTGCTTGAGCCCAGGAGGTTGAGGCTGCAGTGAGCCGGGATCACACCACCGCACTCCAGCCTGGGTGGCAGAGAAAGATCTTGTTTCAGGAAAAAAAAAATTAGTTCTTCAGGTATATTTCAAATGTTCAATTGCCACATGTGGCTGGAGGGACTCCCCTATGGGTTAGTGCAGACACAGAACATTTCCAGAATCACAGAATATTCTTTTGGACCGTCCTCATGAGAAGATGTTTTCCTCCAAACTGGCTTCTGAAGAAACAGGTCACAGGTATATGTTGTAGCCCCCCTAATTAGACTTTGGAGACACCTAACTAGACAACTGAATTTCCTTGCTGGAGTTTTCACTTGTTACAACAATGTTTCCCACCTACAAAAAAAATGATGCCCTGACACTGGGGAATAGCTGGAGCCCTGGGTGCTTGTGGAAGTGGGTGGAAGAGTGGGGCAGAAGGCTGGGAAACATCCATCTCTACTGCCCATTCCCACTCTCTGCCAGGCGAAGGGCCCAAACTTCCATGACCTTGGTCGTCCACCCGAGTCTTCTGCACTGACAGGGAGATGTCTGCAGCCAAGGCACGGGGCCACTGCCCCAACCCTGCTGAAAAGGAGATACAGCACCCACCGTGCTAAAACTCCACGCAAACTGCCTTCTCCTACTGCCTGCATCAAGGTCCATGATCACCTGGGATCGGCAGTGGGCAAACTTGTATGGGATGTGCGGAAGACCCAGGGATCAGTTTTTGTCACCCTTTGCATTCTTGTGGCCTTTTATTGTTCCTTCACTTGTTCTCTCATCCCATCTTCTCTTCTGATGCCTTTCCTTGCACATTGAACTTTACAGGTTGGGGCAGATCCTAGCAGCCAGTTCAGGGTTGGTACTGACCCCTTTAGGACTGGCCAGAGGATGGAAGAGACGGGCAAAGACCACAGGCCCAGTGGTGACTGGGGTGAGTGGGCACCATAGGCAGCCACGGTCCCAAATCTTCCTGCGGCTGGCCTGGGAGACTGGAGACCTCATTTCTAGTGCTGGCTCTGCCACGGGCTTTAAGTGGAATAAGCCAGGACCTCCCCAAGCCCTGCCATCTGTGAGGCTGATTGTTTCACAACCCACTCACTCACACATTTAACAAGCACCTGCTGTGTGCCCAGCCTTGTGCCAGGCACAGGGGAAACAACACCTTTTCAATTCTTTTCTGTTTTCAAGGAGCTCAGTTTCATGGGCAACATATACCCTAATCACGACTTGAAAAAATGCAACCTGACGTGGGCTCTAATGAAGCATATATAGGGCACCATGATGCCTCCAGATGTTGGTGCTTCCGTGGAGACCTCATCCACTTCCCGAACCAGTCTCCTTCAGAAAGTGGATGAGGACTTCACAGAAGCACCAAATCTGAGCGTCAAACAGTTCACATCACACAGAAGGGTGGGGGAAGACCCTCAGGGCAGAGGTGAAATGGGGGCAACATTTTTAAGTATTTCCAGTGCAATCTCAACATACGAGATCTAAGATCTCAAGCTTTCATTAAAAAATTTTTTTTCTTCATTTTGTGAGCCAAGAGATGAAAACTATTTGTTAGGAGCATTAACTCAGGAAAAGTAAAAAAAAAAAAAAAGCAGAGAACTTACAGTAACTTTAAAGGTCTGTACCACGCCATCTAAAAAGTGGATGCTGCAGATGACTTCTGATCGAGTTTTCTCTTTGGGTAACTCTGAGGTGCGTATATTATTAATTCTTCCACCCAACGCACGTAACCGGGAGGTCATAACTATCGCTGAATAACCTGTAACATAAGATATACCTGTTAGTGCTTTGATACGTGAATCACCAGTTACTTGTGAGTGCAGATACCTGTCAGATCCCATCCTCTCGATACTGTCTGAGGGACTCACAGATAATGAGAACTACAAAGCAGATCATGTTTCCAAATGAGTTTTGACTTCTAAGATGCTCTAAGCAAAATGTATTGCTAAATTATACGTTCACAGAATTACGTGGCTTATTTGCATGTCTTATTACCTCCCTGGTCTGAGTCTTCTAATTTATATTTCCCAGGCTTTTAAATTTTTATGTTTCACAATTTTATGTATTTGTGTTCTACCTCTCAGGTTTTACAGAACTAAACCCGGTATGATTTCAAGCATGAAAAGACTCATTGATAAACTGCTATTAAAATTAAGGACCTCTATTCGTTGAGAGACACCATTTAGGGCAGCAAAAAGGCAACTGATAGAGTGGGAGGAGATACTTGCAATATATACATCTGTCAAGAATATATGAAGTGCTCCCGCTAACCTAGTGAGAGGAAGTAGCAGAAAACCCCTTAGAAAATAGGAAGAAAACAAAAACAGGTACTCAACCACATTAGCTGTCAAAGAAATGCAAATTAAACCCACAAAGCAATAGTACTACACACCCACCAGAGAACCCCTACGATTCAAGACTGGCAAAACCACGGAGGGCGTGGAGCAACCAGAACTCTCACACACCGCTGGTGAAAGCATAACTCAGTGCAACCACTGTACGATGGAAAACTGCTGAATAGTATCTACTAAAGCTCAACATATGCATTTATTGTGACAGAACAATTTCAGTGATGGGCACATTCCCAGCAGAAAAATGTATATTCACTCACTAAAAGACATGTACCAGCATCTTGTGGGAGCTAAACTTTGAGAACATATGGACACAAAGAAGGGAGCAATAGCTACCAGGGCCTACGTGAGGGTGAAGTGTGGGAGGAGGGTGAGGATTGCAAAACTACCTTTTGGGTACTATGCTTATGACGCATTTGACAAAATAATCTGTACACCAAATCTCCAAGACACTCAATTTACCTATATAACAAACCTGCACATGTACTCAGAACCTGTAAGTTAAAAAAATTTTTTTTTAAAGTCATGACAATTCAAAGATTTGGACCATAATATGTATCTAATAGAATAATAATTTATAACAACAACAAAAAGTAATCTTCATAAGAGTCTTAAACTGGAAAAGACCCCATCTATCAAATGTGGAATGTATAAACTGTGGTACAGTCATACCATATACTACTATACAGCAAAAGAAAGAAATGAACTGCCATTACATGCAAAACGTGAATCAATTGCTTTAACGTTGAGCAAAAGACATGAGACACAACTGATTATCTGCTGCATGACTCCATTTATATAAAGTTCACAAACAGGCAAAACTAATCAATGCTGATAGAAGAAAGGATAATGGTTACCTTTGTGTGTAGTGAGGGGAAGGGAGAGCTGGGTTTTCTGGGATGCTTTTAATATTCTATTTCGTGATGTGGGTGCTAATGACACTGGTGTACTCACTTTGTGAAAATTTACCAAGCTCTACATTTATGATTTGTGTACTTTTCCATATGTATGTTTTAATAACAAGTTTACTTTTTTGAAAAACGGAGTATAATATTTATGAAGAGGGAATTAGAGGGCATTTGAAATCTGACCATGATATTAGGGAACAGTAAAGAAACTGGTTTAACTGGTGATTTCAATGGTGGAGAGGTAGGCAAAAAGACTGGAAAGGTGTGCAACTGAGGACATGACTATATCACGTAGGTGGGAGGACCTAGGCTTCTACAAAGAATACACGAAGCAGCCAGGCACAGTGGTTCACGCCTGTAATTCCAGCACTTTGGGAGGCTGAAGCGGGTGGGTCACCTGAGGTCAGGAGTTCGAGATCAGCTGGCCAACGTGATGAAACCTCATCTGTACTAAAAATACAAAATTAGCCAGGCATGGTGGCATGCGCCTGTAATCCCAGCACTTTGGAAGGCTGAAGCAGACGGATACCTGAGGTCAGGAGTTCGAGACCAGCCTGGCCAACATGGTGAAATCTTATCTTTACTAAACATACAAAATTAGCCAGGCACGGTGGCATGCGCCGGTAATCCCAGCTACTCCGGAGGCTGAGGCAGGAGAATCACTTGAACCCAGGAGGCGGAGGCTGCAGTGAGCTGAGATCTCGCCATTGCACTCCCTGGGCAAAAAGAACAAAACTCTGTCTCACAAAAAAAAAAAAAAAAAGAATACGTGGAGTAATTCTACAAATCAAATTGGCTCAGGGAATGGTGAAGACATAAATCTGACAGTGTTGGGTGGAAGAGCAAATAAAGATGAAGGGCCTGAGACTAAGTTAACTTTTTTTTTATTATTTCTCCACAAACTTTCTCTGATGAGCTGGGCCTCTGCCTATGCTATTCCTTCTGCTTGCAAAGCTCTTCCTGCTCCTCTTCATCTGATTAACTCCAGTTCATCGTCAGTGCTCAGCACAAGCATCACTTCCTCTGGGAAGCCTTCCCTGGTCTCCCTAACCAGTCACAGATTGGTGTGACAGAGTTCACTCACTAGTGCTTACCTTCATTTCACACTAAGAACTCATGATGTATATTTAATATCTGCTTCTCCCACTAGATGCCAAGCCCCACAAGGCTAGGTCTGCTTTTGCTCATTGTACCTCCAAACCTAGGTCTGGTAGAGTTAGTAAATGTCCGAATGAATGGAAGGAAGAATGAAATAGAAAATGAAGCTAAAATTTATAGTCTATATAACAGACTATATAGCAGTACTGCAGTACAACAATACTGTATAGCAATACAACAGGATAGACAAATTTGACGGAGAAAAATGGGGGAGGGTCTAAGTAGAATGTAGCTAACTACGGTAGCGTGCACCTGTAGTCCCAGCTACTCTGGAGACCAAGGTGGGAGGGCTGTTTGAGGCCAGGAATTACAGCCCAGCCTGGGCAATACAGCAAGACTCTGTCTCTTAAAAAATGAAAGAAAGCAAGAAAAGAAAGAAGGAATGCAGAGGGGAGGGGAGACAGATGTCCCATAGACCAGTGCTTCTCACACTGCAGTGTGCATACAGAGTGCTTGGGGATCTTGTTAAAATGCAGACTCTGATTCAAGTAGGTCTTGATAGGACCCAAGAGTCTGCATCTTGTCTCCCAGGTGATGACCAAGCTGCTGCTGCCAGGGTCCATTCTGGCAGACGCAAGTCACGGGTAATTGGAAAAGTAGCACCTAATGTCAGGGCGCGGCCACAGAAAAGATTTGGGAGTCAGTAGCAAGGAGTAGTGAGTGACTCAGCTCTCAGAAGGATGTGGCCAAAGCAGATTGGAGGGCTAAGAAACAAGCTTCAGGGAATGACAGGGGCACCGGTTAGGTGCAGAAAGAGAAACCACAACGATGAAAGCTGTGCAGAAAGTACATCCAGGAAGAGAAGCACTTGGTCTCGTATCATTACATTTAAAGAGCTCCAAGCAAACCTCCCTTCTTCCTTAGATAAGGATACGGAGTCTGAAATACTAATAAAAAAAAAACTTCCTGGGACCAGCAGTGCAAAGGAACTTACTCAGTCGCTTATAAAATTCCACCTACCCCACCACCTCCACCTTGCCCTTTCCAATGAAAATGTCATCAGAAGCAGGGATGCATTTTCTGAGTAATACAAAAAGTTATCAAAAGACAACAAATGTGTTCCATAATGCTTTAACCACATTGACTTTAAAATGTCAATTTTATTTTTTAGTTCTTGTCTAAGAATCTCAGGTGGGTTACTTTTTTTTTTTTCAAAAGACACAATAGAACCATTTCAAGTTGGTTTTAGTGGGAGGTGCACATCAGAATCACCTGAGGAGCTTTTAAAAACTGCCTGTCCCCACACCCCCAGTGGTGATTCAGCATCCTCAGGTGTGGTACAGGATCACATTCCCTTTGGGAAGCCCTCAAAGTAACAGCCAGGGAGACGAGGACTAGAGGAATGGGTTTCCAGGGAACCTCAGGGTGTGTTTTGGATGGATGGCCTTAGAATACAGGCTCTGCAGAATCTAAGCCATGTGCTATGTGGATGAATTCACTGTGTGAGATAAGAGGTGGGCAGTTGTTCCGTGGAACAGCTAAAGCAGAGATAGTCACACAATGACCCCAGGCAGAAAAAAAACTAAGATTTGCAACAGGTGCCTCCAAATGAAAGTCACATGGGCTGATGCTCCAATGGTGGACATTGATTTCCAAACTTCACCTGAGCAGCTCCTCATAGCTCGTGCTGGAGTGGGTGCCTCTGGGGCTTATTCATTTCACCGTGGTTAGCAATGATGCTGTCCAGCACAGTTACACAGCCAGCTGACAAAATTAAGCCCACCAGCAACCCAGGAGAGACAGACTTCCCTTTCTCACATCCATCTCTGATTGTTACATAAAGGGCTTGAAACCTAATGACAATGTCATAAATAGGTATTTTATGAAACCTGCAGAAATCTTCCTACAATGGTTCCTAAAGCAAACCGTGGTAAGAATGAGCCTGATGTTGAATAACCCAATAATTGAGCCATGTGGTATTCTCAGATTGTCTTGAAATTACATCTTAAACAATCTGGTCGGGACAATGGATGCTGACTAACTGCCCTGTTTCCTGTACTACAGCAATTGGGGAACTCAGGGTTTCTATGGCTTCCTTTATAAGCCTCTTAATTCTAAACAAAGCCACAACCCAACCAGGAACATGCTGGCCTCTCTGACCACAAATGATTACAGCTGCTGCTGATGCATTTTATAATATGGAAGCCAAGCCTGTTCTTTGCATGAGTTTAAAAATCCATTATAGCTTTAGAATGTTTTAAACAATAGCAAACGAAGCTCTACTGTGAATACAGTTTTGGTTTTTTGTTTGTTTGTTTGTTTGAGACTGAGTCTTGCTCTGTCCCCCAAGCTGGAGTACAAGTGGCGTGATCTTGGCTCACTGCAAGCTCCTCCTCCCGGGTTCACGCCATTCTCCTGCCTCAGCCTCCTGAGTAGCTGGGACTACAGGCGCCTGCCACCATGCCTGACTAATTTTTTGTATTTTTAGTAGAGACAGGGTTTCACTGTGTTAGCCAGGATGGTCTCGATCTCCTGACCTCATGATCTGCCCACCTCGGCCTCCCAAAGTGCTGGGATTACAGGCGTGAGCCACCGCGCCCGGCCGTGAATACAGTTTTTAATCAAAGATTATACTTGGAAAATACAGAAAGAGGCAACACCTCACTTTGCAAACAGTAGGGGCACAATAAAGACCATGAGAGTTAGAGTGGCACATGGAAAGTGCCTAGCACATGTGGGACACATACCAGGCACTCAATGAAAGGCATTTTATTAACGTTAAGCTTCCAATGCCATTGGGTGCTGTCTACAGATTCCAGATTTTGTACGGCAAGCCTGATTTCAAACGACTTACAGATATACGAATGTTCCATTTCTTAAAGTTTTATGTATTCACTTTAATAAAGACAGATTGCTAGAGTTAAAAGGTAGTGGTGATAGATACGTGGTACATCTTTGAGCTGCTTTACAAACTCAGGGGAACCAGAAGCAGTAGCATGCTGGCACAAATTGCCATGCACTGGGCCCATGAGACACCAGAGCCCTGGGAGTCAGGGTTGGGTAACAGGGCTGCTACTAGGGCCCCTCCCTGGCTGCCCTGAAGCCTGAGACAATGAAAAGGTAATGCCGCCGCTTTATTTCCAAAGGGTCTGTCTACATTCGGATCTGGGAAACTGTTCTTTCGCAAGCCAATGAACCATAGACAGAAAGGAGGGACAGGAACACATGCAAATGACAGAGCAAACCCAACTCCACTATTATAATTTTAAATAAAGAGGCCGGCGCAGTGGCTCATGCCTGTAATCCCAGCACTTTGGGAAGCCCAGGTGGGCAGATCACCTGAGGTCAGGAGTTTGAGACCAGCTTGGCCAACATGTTGAAACCCCGTCTCTACTAAAAATACAAAAATTAGCTGGGTGTGGTGGGGCACGCCTGTAATCTCAGCTACTTGGGAGGCTGAGAATCGCTTGAACCCGGGAAGCAGAGATTGCAGTGAGCCGAGATCGTGCCACTGCACTCCAGCCTGAGCGACAGAGTGAGACTCTTATCTCAAATAAATAAATGGCAAAGTAGTCCATATTCTTATTTTTTAAAGTAAGGGACTTAGGTTTCTAATTGAAGAATATGAGTTCAGTTGAAAAAAAGGAGAATAAGAAAACAGTCTTGATTTATAAATACCCAATTTGTAAGTAACCTGTATAAATGAATCATGGGTGGCTTGCTACAGGAATCAACCTACATCAAGCTGGCCTAGCCCAATGCCACCACCTAGTGGCGACCAGAAGAAGACATACCACCTCCTACGCTGGCATTCTTCAAGGGAAACAGGGACAGCTCTGCTCTTTCTTGCTTATCGCTTACAGTTCAGCTTATTTCAAAAATCCTTTTTGCAGTATAGAAGCCCTTCTCCGCAGCTCAATCCCTTCCCCAATTCTTCCCTATGAACTCGGGAAAGCTCCTTCTTCCTTCTCCTTTTTTTTTTTTTTCCTTTTAGCTATTTCTGAGCTCCAACAGATGACTGATCTAGAGAAGGGCATTTCTAGCAAGGAAAAGTACATATACTATCAGCCACCCTAGACAATGACTCATCAAATTAAGTGCGCTTCTCGTCAAATGCCAATATTTAACGTATTGCAGACACATGCTTCATTCACTTAGCAGCTAATATAGTACCAGGGTTGTTCTCTCGTCACTGTAGACACACAGATGCTGGGTTGCATTATGTGGTATCGAGTTCTTTGTGGGGCCAACCATGGCCCCAACAAGCAACAATCACTCGCATTGCTCACGCCTTTAGGAAGACATAAACCACGCTTTCCTACTGCTGTCGGTACCTCAAAGAGGACAGCTTCTCATTCCAGTCTGTTTTAAAGCCAGGCCTAACTGTTCCTTAAACTCCTCTGAAGTAAGTGGGGTACTCCCTTCTAAAGATAAAATTTACTAGTGAGACCATCATATCTATAAAAAAAAAAAATTATTTTTTAGCTGCATGTGGTGGCATCTGCCTGTAGTCCTAGGTATTTGGGAGGCTGAGGTGGGAGAATCGCTTGAGCCCAGGAGGTCAAGGCTGCAGAGAGCTATGATCGCACCACTGCTCTGCAGCCTAGGCAACAGAGTGAGACCTCATCCAAAAAAAAAAAAAATTACAAACACTTGGGTGGGGATTTACTTATCATTTATTAAGCACTAAGATGAGCTCAAACTAAGAATGTCTGCTCACTGATCAAGATACTAAAAAAATAGTGACTGAAATGAGACTTTCTTTTTAACCAGTGACTTAAAACTAGCGTACACAAGAATCATCCGGGGACTTGTTAAAAATGCAAATTCTTGGTTACCATCCACTGAGATTTTGGTTCAGTAAGGGCCCAGGAAACTGCATTGTAAAACAAAAAATAATTTTCTGGACTTACAGAAAAGTTGCAAGAAAAACAAACTCCTGTATAACCCTTTTGCCCTGGATTCAATTATCAACATTTTGGTACATACGCATCTTTTTTTTTTTTTTTTTTTTTTTTTGAGATGGAGTCTCACTCTTGCCCAGGCTGGAGTGCAGTGGCACAATCTCAGCTCACTGCAACCTCCGTCTCCTGGGTTCAAGCAACTCTTGTGCCTCAGCCTCCCGGGTAGCTGGGGCTACAGGCATGTGCCACCATGCCCAGCTAATTTTTGTATTTTTAGTAGAGACAGTGTTTCACCATGTTGGCCTAGGCTGGTCTTGAACTCCTGACCTCAGGTGATTTGCCTGCCTTGGCCTCCCAAAGTGCTGGGATTACAGGCATGAGCCATCGTGCCCAGCCCACATACACTTTATTTCCCATGTCTCTCATCTGTATACACACACAGACACGCCATGCTTTTCTCTGAACCACTTGCTGTAGAGATCATTCCCCTTTATCTCGAAATATTTTAGCATGTATCTCCCCCAAACAAGGGCATTTCATAACCACAGTACAATTACCGCACTGGACAAACAACTTGATAAACACTTATCTAATATCCAGTCCATACTAAAATTTTGCAAATTTTTCCAAAGATGTCCTTTATTTATCTCCCCTGATCCACAATCCAAATCAGGATCATGCCTTGTTTTACTTGTCATATGGAAGTCACTTTTTTTTTTTTTTTTTTAAAAGAGACAGGGTCTCGTTATGTTGCCCAGGCTGGCCTCAAACTCCTGGGCTCAAGCAATCCTCCTGCCTCAGGCCTCCTAAGAAGCTGGGACTACAAATGTATACCAACACACCCAGCTTGAAGTTGCATTTGAAATAAATACCCCCTGACCCTCATGACAATGGTGCAGCTGGTCTGAGAGCCACACAGTGGAAAATCTTCCACCAGACAATCTTCAGAGTTCCTTTTGGTTCTGCCAGTCTATGCTTATAGCCAGGGTCTTGGTTAGGTGGGCATCCTTATGTCAGTTTTACTGTCTATATTACAAGTCACTTTCCAGAGCTAAATAGAGTTTCCGTAGCTTGGCAGCTGCCCCATCACTCAGTCTGGGAGAAGTGCTTCCTAAATCATTGTTGATGAAGTAACAGATTTTCCAGTCTATATGTCAGTGCTGAGATTAGTACTGTTGTCTAAATAGAGAAGAAAGCAACAGGAAAACTGCCATCATTCAAAAAGGACTGTATCACTTGATATTACATAACCAGATGTCTTGGCTTGTTCACTCAAATGAGTCCACATCATTCACCAACACCAATTCTTAACAATTTGTCCAAATTATTAAAGGCCACACAATGCACACACCCTTCCTCAGAAACCCGTTGAGTCAACCAGCATTTTCTTAAAGCAGCAGCAATGAAAGAAAACAAGATGCACACATTTTGTGTTATTTATTAGGCTTTGAAAATGTTCTTTTTAAAAATGTTATTTAGTATTTTCTCTGTTTTCACCATCATTTTTATTTTTTTGCGAATGTTCTTAATGAAATTCAGCCCAACTAATTAAAAATTAGTCATTTCAGTTTTTATTTGTGAAATGCCCAAATATCTTAGAAAACATTTTCCTATACATTTCCCTTTATTAGTTTTAAAATAAGTACAGTTGATAACAAAATTACTGTACAACTGGTACCTGGAATTTAATCTTTTTCCTCATAACTCTATAATTTCATAAATTGATCAACACTACCTTCTGCCATTTTTAGCCTGCTTTCTTGGCTTTTAAATTTTCCAAAGTACAATACTACATAACAATACAAAGATAAATACACTAACTTATTTTTAAAGTTTTAATGTAAACATAATCGTGACTGAATACTTGCTAAACTAGAAAAACAAATGTCCTTATTCAGGGAGGCATATTTCATATGGCTAATTCAACGTTAAAGCCAAGAAACAAATTTATCCTGAACCTATATACCAAAACATAAATTTTTAAATAACATTTTTAAAGCATAAAGCCTGCTAATGAATAACACAGTTGACAATGCCAGTGCTGGTGAACAAAACTTTTAAAAAATTTGGGTATTTATGAAAGTGTTAATACCTTTTATTAAAAAATTATTTATGAACATATTTAATACTCTTCAGATTTTTCTCTAGCACAAGGGAGACACACTCACACGGGTCACTTTAATAATACAGCACAATACTCCGTCGAATCATCTTGCAGTTGTCAATCCTGATACTCCAAAAGTACAATTTTGGGATCAAATCATTTGTTCCACAGATCCTGTAATTTGTTCGGGGAGTGGCTCTCTGACTGAAGCCCCTGGGAAGCCCGGGTGGAGTCATTTGTAGGACCCGTTGTATTCAAACAGATCTGTAATTACTGGCCTTTTCATACAACTTCAAAATGTCAAATAGTTTTCTTATTATGGAGTTGGGGTTTATTTATAGGTTTTATTTATAGGTTCGACACCATGACACTTGCAAAACTAACAAAATAAAAAAGTTATACTTGATCCTGGCAGGGTAAGAAGTAGTAGTTTTAAGCTCCCTGAAGGGCAAGATAAAGAATGCTGCGGGAGCCGCAGGCAGTTTCGGGAAAGAGGTAATGTTGCTATAAAGAGAAACCAATCTCCTAAGTGCCATGAGCTGGGTTTTCAGTGCTGTGATGAGAAGCTAGTAACTAAAACACAAAGTTTGCCTCAAAGCTGGCAGAAAACTCATGCTGAGTATATTAAATGAAGCCATTCAATTTAAAGAAAAACCTTTTTCTTGAAGTATCACAGAGAGAAAAAGTACAAATGCTAAATATAGTGCTCCCCAGGAACCCAGCAGGAGCCCCTTATGTCCTCTTCCAGACGCTCCCTTCCATAGGCGACCACTCTCTCCTGACTTACACAATGCCGTCTTCCTGAGTTTTTTTAAGTTAGATTGTGTTAGAAGTTTTTTTTTTTTTAAAGAGTTTTAGAAAATCTGATTATGATGCAGTGTCAAACAGCACACCTCCAAATTCCACAGGACTCAACTCTCCCTGGGTTGCTTCTCGGTACCCACGTGGATGTCTTGGGTGGGTTGCAAAGGCATGAGATTTGGTTCTGCCCAGGTAATCACTGAACGGTGACTGGTAACCTTTCCCCACTGTGTGCCACCTTGGTGAACCCAGACACCTAAGGGCCAGCAAACCTGCCTCCTGGGAGAAAAACAGGGCAAATGCCAGCCCATGGGGGGGTTTTAACCAAGTCATGCTGAGGAAAATGACATCAGGACTTACCCCAGACAAGCTGTACCCCCGACAGCCTCCAAGCAACCTGCATCTGACTACGATTTCACGGGCTTGTCAATCTCGTTTACAATTCCTTTTAGCCTCCTTGGTTGCTACTTTGGCAAAGGAGTTCCGCATCATTTATTCTCTCCATATTCATTTACTCTGCGCCAGGCCAGGGAGTGGGTAGTATCAAGTTCTAGGGGAGATGAAGGTCCAGGGTGCTGGAGGAACACGAGGAGGGCTCCGGATCCACCAGGGTGGGGTGGGCGTCGGGACTGGTTCACAAAAATTTCATGCGGAGTCTTGCAGGATAACGGGTATTGGCCAGGGAGAAGCTGCAGCATTCCAGACACTGCAAACCCCAAGTGCAAAGGTTGGGAGGGGAAAATGCACGCACGGTATGGGAATTCCACAGAAACTGATTTAGCAGGCGTTCCTAAGGAATAACTGAAATCTCAGAGAAATCTCAGGGAGGATAAGATTAGGTACTTCAAAAATCCAAGGGGCTGTCACACAGAAGAGGAATTAGGATACAATGTAAGGCTGTGAGAAAGTTACCAGCATCAGAATCAGGCAGCTGTGGGGGGACCTCAGCTTAATCACTTACTGAGAGATTAACTTGAGAGAGACTGCTTACCCTCTCTGAGACTCAGTTTCCCTATCTATAAAAGAGGAAGGATTTCCCTAAGGTTGTTTTAATCACTGGAGATAATGTGTATGCAAATTAACTTGCACCTAGCTACTATCATTAGACTGAGTTTTTTAGGTCCCAAAGGTTCAATGGGTAGAAGATGAAAGAAACACATTTCTCTTCAATAGAAGAAGGAACTTTTAAACAGTTAAACCTGCACAAATATGGAAGGAAGTGCCCCGTAAAAGAGGGAGCTCCTCATCACTAGAGGTAATCAAGAAGAGAAGCTGGATGAGACCCTTGGTGAGAAGGCCTCAGAGGGCAGACTGACAGTGGAAAGAGTGGGATAGATGAACTATGGGCTTTCAGGACTTCTGTTTCAACAATTCCAAGATTAAGTTTCTGTACATGTAAGCCTCAATGTGGTATTGTTCAAAACTGAATTTCCTTACATGTATTTTTTCTCATCAGAAATAATTCTAAATGAATACTTCATTCTTGGAAAAAACTGAAATGGCCCATCAAACCGTGAAACAGGAGATGAGGGACTATACCAAGCAAAAATATGTAAAGCTCAAAAAACAGACAATGGAATATGTTTTACATTTAGCTGTTTCTACCTAAAATTAAGCTACTGATCTCATTTCATTTTCCCTCCGAGTAGTTCCACTAGGCCCCAGACAGACTGGAAATCAGGATGGAATACATTTACTCCACAGGGACATGAATCAAGTTGCATAAACCTTACAAAAATACTGTGTTAATATTTGCTCTCAGGCACAGACACGCCCATTTGGGTGTCAGTCCACGATATTTCTATCTTAGGCTCTGGCCCCCACCCCTTTACAGCCAAAAGCAGCAGAAGCCTTCAGAAAAGAAAACAGCTAAAGTCACTTTGAAAGGTTTGAGATGTGCTAATCACAGTGCATCCCAGCCAAGAAACTGGAATCTCACAACCGGACCATCCTGCCAGCCTTTGTTCCCGCCAAGGAGTCTGAAGCCAGTGGCAGTCCGGCCAGAGAAATCCAATTCTCACCACCAGTGTCCCTCGCCATAATTTTATCTCAAGGAAACAGAGAAAAATACTCCCCACTTACCCCCACGAAGCACCATCTTATTTGTCTCTGATCATCCAGGTGACTCGTGAAGTCACTAACTCACTTTTCTCTGGCTCGGTTTCCCAGGTTAGAGCCCTCTAAAGCTTTTTCCAGCTTTAAAATCCTCTGCCTGTAAGGTTTTAATCCAGGAGGCCATCTCAGGTTATATTAAGTTCGGTAACCCTGCTGGTTGCCAGTGTGCCTCTAGAAACCATAAAATATTTTTATGCAGCCTATTCAGATTTCCAGGGCTTTGTACCCTGATAAAGTGGGGTCAGCAAATTAATGAAAGGAAACTCTTAAAAAAGACTTCTAAAAGGCATGCCAAAATGCAAATCAGGAGAACAGCATTTAGGAACAACTGAATGAAATGTATATGTTTATCAAAATCAGTTGTAAACCTTAAAAAAACAGTAAAAAGTAAATGAATGTATAATTGCTACTAAAAAATAAAAGGTAAAGAAAAAAAGGAAATAATATATGTCATTGCTGCTGTTGATGCATTTATCCGTACTGAGGCCTTCCATGTGCTGTGAGCTGAGAATACAGAGATAAAGACAACCCTCTCACTGATTTCAAGAGTGGTCCGTGACTGGACTAGGAAGATCTTTGCTTGGGAGTACTCTGGGACAGGAGGGGTCTTGCCAGACCAGAGTCCACTGGAAGTTTGAAGGAATAGCCAGACCGGGGTTCTAGTCTCTGCTCTGCCACTCCCGAGTGGACACGAACCTGAACAAATTAATGTTTTGTCTCAGTTTCCTCCTCTGTAAGTAACTGTAGGGAGCAGAGATTTCATTCTTAACGCAGCACAGAGCCTGGCCCGCCACAGCCACTCAACACCAGCTCTGTGAATGCTGCCTATGTGTTCTTGCCCTTCCCACCTGTCTTGTTTCTCAGTCCGTGGGCCATTCCCTTTCCTGTTTCTGGGCTTCCTGTGCTACGGGGCTTCAGCGATTTCCAAGTATTTTTACACCCCTCACTCCTGACTGATTGGTTTTGACTGGGCCTGGAAGGTAGCACTGCTGTTACCATTTTACAAGATTGGGAGACTTGACTCAGAACCACGCACAGGTCACATAGGCAGACTCCAAACAGGGTGATGATCCCAAGCTCAGGTGGGGGCATCACACACCACCCACTCTGAGTCCACTGATCCATGTGACTGGGAGGGAGGTGAATTACAGGTGATTCACTGGAGGTGGTAAACGGAGCCCCACACTTAATCACTATTGTCTCTGTAACTTACTAAATAAGGTATGTTCTTACCCTTTTGAGATAATCTTTATAAACATTCCCCGAGGCTCTCATGTTGGTAAATTTCCTCTTACAAGGGAAATGGCCCAGAAAACCTTCTTGCCCCCTAATTAACTCTGCAACATTAGAAACTTGAGTAATGATCTGGGTATTTATCACCATATTCCCTCCGCTCTAAGATGACACACCTGATGTAACAGGTGTTTCAGCAAAGTCATTTTAAAGAAACAGTACATCCAAAGTACCCTGTGACTGTGAAGGTCATGGTGATTTCAGAAGCATTGAAGTGTGGCCAACGCGCCTTTCAGAATTGAGGAAATGTAGTAAATGACTTCCTCCCACTTTTGCAAAAGGCCTGGACTGGAGTGTGTCACATGATGTCTAAAGGCCCTTCCAGCCTCACAGGCAGCCGTCCCTGGGTTAATTATTAGCAGCAGCGGGAGGGCAGAAACAGGCCACCTCATTTCCTGAGGCCAGGCTCTGGGTTTGGCCTGGGGCCGCTCCTACCTGATGACCAGCTCTCCTTCCGGACCTCAGTGAGGTGGCCAGCCCTGGCCCCAGTCAGTCTCTCCTCCCACTGCACCTGACTCCAGGGGTCTCGGAACCGCCAGGACTCCTTCTGGCCCATGGGAAGCTGAGCTTCTCAGCAAACTAGAGCTCCATAAAACTCTTGCTCGCTCACCTTTGGGGGGCACATGCACTGGCTCTGAGCCAAGGATCTGATGAGGACAGTCATGGGGCGGGAGTAACTGATAAACAAGGGGGCGGCAACCTGGGTGTAGCAGGGGCCTGGGTCTCTGGAGGATCCAAGACAGGCCTCACGGTGTCTGAACCCTGAGCTTCTTTCAACCTGCCAGGAGACAGGCTCAGGCAGGAAGAAATCTCCCTGGGTGGCTGTGAAAAAGGTGGATCTGACCACAGATGGAAGTGAAACTTGGAGGGGAAGGAGAGGGCGGCTCAGACCAGCGGCTACAAAGGGCGTGGACTCTGATGTGCTCAGGTTGAACAAAACAAGCCAACCAACAATTTTGTTTGTGTTTTTTAAAAAGTTGAACTTGTAATGTCTATGCAATCATATATTCCACTCTTTCTCATGATCACTATCCAACATTCATTCAGGTATTTCGAACACTTCCCTGACCCTTTCTGTTATGACTCTACGATATTCCACCACGTGGGTGTACATAACTGTGGCTGGGTGTTCAGATGACTTCTCACTAGCAGAGCTCAGATTTCAGAAAGAATCCACAGTAAACCCAGAAAAGGAAGAGGAAGCACGTGACCAAGGGCAGGCACCAATGCCAAGGAAGTAGGGGTCCCGATGAGCCCTGAGTTAGGGCAAAAACACCAAAGAGGGGGAACGAGATGACAGACAGGGGCTGGGCCACCACCTAGAGGAGGATAGCTAAACATGAGCAAGGTAACTGATGATGATTTGCGCAAAATCGCCAAGTTAACTGTGTTCTGTCTTTTCTACCAGGTAGAACAATCTTTTACAATGGAAAAGATGAAATTAAAGGAGATGGGAAGGCATTCCCTGAGGAACCCCCATGACCCAGGAGAGAGCCCACACTCATCATCTTACTGGACTCTCACATCGAAAGAGGGGACCAGGCTTCACCCATGAGGTTACCCCATGTGTTTCTGAGGTGACCCAGGGGCAGGGCAGAATCCAAAGTGGCTCCTGCCAAAGACATGCTCCTCCCACTACCTCTTCTGGTCTTGTTTTTCTTTCTTTTTTTTTTCTGTTCTTTTAAATCTCCGGTAAACAAGTGTGTCTTTTTTTTTTAATTGTAAAATATATAGGACCTAACGTTTGCCATTTTAACCATGTTTAAGTGTACAATTCAGTGGCATTAATTATATTCACAATGTTGTGCAACCATCACCACTATTTCCAGAAATTTTTCATCATCCCAAACAGAAACTCTGTACCCAGTAAGCAATAACTCCCCATTCACCCCTCCTCCAACTCCTGGCCACCTCTAATCTACTTTCTGCCTCTATGAATTTGCCTAGTCTAGATACATCAGTGGAACCATATAGTATTTGTCTATTTGAGTCTGGCTTATTTCACTTAGCATAATGTTTTTGAGGTTCCTCCATATTTTAGCATGTATCAGAACTTTATTTCTTTTTGTGACTGAATGATATTCCATTTTGTTTATCAATTCATCTGTCATTGGACATTTGGGTTGTTTCTGCCTTCTGGCTATTGTGAATGGTGTTGCAATGCTTAAATTTTATCGTTTCAGTGTACAAGTATCTGTCCGAGTCCATTTTCAATTCTTTTAGGTATACACGTAGGAGTAGGATTGCTGGGTCATATGGTAGTTCTATCCATAGCTTTTTTTATTTTTTTGAGACACAGTCTTGCTCTGTTGCCCAGGCTGGAGTGCAAAGGCACGATCTCGGCTTAGTGCAGCCTCCTCCGCCTCCCAGGCTCAATGGATCTTCCCATCTCAGCTTCTCTAGTAGCTGGGACCACAAGTGTGTGCCACCACACCCAGCTAAGCTTTTGTACTTTTGGTAGACTGGGTTTCGCCCTGTTGCCCAGGCTGGTCTCAAACTCCTGAGCTCAAGCGATCCACCCGCTTTAGCCTCCCAAAGTGCTGGGATTACAGGCCTGAGCCTCTGTGCCTGGCCCTATTATGTACAGCTTTTTGGGGAACAATCAGAGTGTTTTCTACAGAGGCTACACCATTTTACATTCCCACCACAATATAAGAGGGTTACTATTCCTCAACATCCTTGCTAATACTTGTTAGTTTCCTGTTTTTGATCATAACCATTCTAGTACGTGTGCAGTGGTGTCTCATTGTGGCTTTAATTTACATTTTCCATAATGATTAATGATGCTGAGCCTCTTTTCATGTGTTTACTGGTCATTTATGCATCTTTAGAGAAATGTCTATTCAAGTCTTCTGCCCATTTTTAAAATTTGTTTTGTGTTAGTGTGGGCTGTTGACTTTCAGGGTCTCGCTCTGTCACCTAGGCTGGAGGGCAGTAGCACCATCTTAAGTGTAACCTCCGTCTCCCAAGTGATCCTCCAGCCTCAGTCTCCCTAGTAGCTGGGACTACAGGCACACACCACCATACCTGGCTAATTTTTGTACTTTTTGTAGAGACGGGGTTTTGCCGTGTTGCCCAGGCTCATCTTGAACTCCTAGACTCAATGATCTGCCTGCCTCAGTCTCCCAAGGTGCTGGGATCACAAGTGGGGGCAACTGTGCCTGGCCTATTCTCTCATTCTATAGGTTGCCTTTTCACTTTCTTGATAATGTCTTTGGATGCAAAAAAGCTTTAATTTTCATGAAGTCCCAATTTATTTTTCTTTTGTTACTTGCATTTTTAGTGTCATATCCAAGAATTCATTGCCAAATTAAAGGTTGTGAAGGTTTACCCCTGTGTTTTCTTCTAGGAGTTTTAATGGCTTTAGGGTCTTTTATTAAGGTCATTGATCCATTTTGAGTGAATATTTGTATATGATATGAGGTGTTAGCTGCTCTGGTCTTGCTGAGTGGAGTCCTTCACCAGCACCATCTTCTGGCAGAGCTAACATCCCTACACAAAAAGGCTGGGTCTGAGTCTTTAAAATCTCACCACTGCCGCACAGGCAGCCTGCCCAGTGGCTGGTACCCAACAGGTGCTCAATAACTCACTGTGGGATGAATGGATGGATGGATGGATGCATGGTTGGATGGATGGATGGATGGATGGTTGATGGATAAACCACTGGATTTATCCCTCCACTCACTTCTTACGACTGCTGCCCACAGCTGGCTGGGAGACTCTTTCGTAACAAAGGAAATCTAATAGGCTAAACATATTAAGAATTAAATATCAACAATGGCATTTACGCACTCCTAATATTAACCTAAAAATGACCCAAGATCTAACTCACGCACCTAACTGGACAAGACAGAGGAAAGCCCAATGTACCCTTGCCAGTCTCCTGGTTCAAGTCCCTCACTGCACAGATAAGGAAACCCAAGGGCAGGGCAGGGCATGGCAGGGACTTCCAAAGCCAGACCCCACCAAACACGGGTCTCAGTGATGGCCCACTATAGATAAGCAAGAGAAATACATGAGGTTAGTTTGAACTGCTTCACAGAGGAGGGGTGGCCTTCTGGTTCTACAATCTCCAAAGGGGACGGAGAAATGAACCCTGAGTCCTAGATCTCATTCTGCTCCACCAGGGTCTCATGCTTCTCTGGCTGTTCCCAGGTGGTGCCAAGCTTGTTCCAACCTTGGGTGTTTGCACGTGCTATTCCCTCTCCTTGAACACCCTTCCCTTAGATATGCACCTGGCTCTCTCACTCAGTTTCTTCATGTGCCTGCTTAAATTTTACCTCATCAGTGAGGCCTTCCATCATGATCACTCCTTCTCCCTCTCGCCCTACTTTAGATTTCTCCTTAAATGTTAAGTTCCTTAAAGGCAGGGATTTTAGTAGTGAACTGCCATCTCCATGGCATCTAGAACAGTGTCCAGTGCATATGAGGCACTAAGTATCTATGGAATGCATGAACAAATTGATAAAATTGGGAACCCCATACTCAATGTGTAGCGTGTCACAAGAGGGGAAGGCAGATAGGTGGGCACTGCCTGGACCCTGCAGCCACAGAGGCACCCAAGTTTACTTCTGGACCCACAGGCTGTCCAGCACTCCTGGGCCTGTGACAAAGACAGGGAGGGCTGGGACATCATGTACAGTCAGAAACTCCCCAGCCTTTCGGTCAGGTCCAAGATGCTGGCAGCTGCTCCCCTGCTGATCAGGCCATAGAAAATGGAGCCTCTGCCCAAAGGCGCTTAAGAAATGTGTGTGAAATGCACAAACGAATGAATGAATGAACAACTAATGCACGCAGGGCTTACACCTGCATTTTTAGAGGGCTTGTGTCAGCGCTAACACAGCATACCATTCCAACGGGGCTGGGAGGCAGTCTGACTGAGTAATTCCATTTCTAGGAACCTGCTGTCAGGATATATTCAGACATGAAAAAAAGTTTTAGTTGCAGAGATTTTCCTCCCAGCAACATTTATAACACTGAAAATTACAAACAAAAAAGCTACTTGCCAATTTCGGAGGGCCAGTTAAGTAAGCCACAAAACAGCCACAGGATGTCTATGTGATTAGAATATTAAGAGGCTTGTTATAAAGTTGTATCTACAGGATAACCGCAACTAATTAAAACAAAGGAATCTGAAAGACAAAAAAACCCCACACGTGTTAGTTTTTCTATTCTTTCAACTTTTCTGTTATTTTCTATGATGAGCAATGATGAGTTAGAAGAAAGTCAAACTGATCGAATTTTTTTTGTTTTAAATGCTGTCACCTAATGCTTTATTGGTGCCAGGGTGTTAGACTGCTTAAATCTCTGTCCCCTGACTCTCTGCTGCCTCCTGTCCCATTTCTGCATCCCCAACCCTGCTTCCTCTTCCTGGGTCCCCTCCCACTATCCACTGTCCACCCTGCCCTACCACCTCCGCAATGCTCTGGACTTTTAATCCATACCTGGACCCACTCCTCCCCCAGAAACGAGCTCCAGCGCTGGGCTGCCTCCTCCACTTCCCAGATCTGTGGCTTTGGACAAGTTACTGAATCTCTGTCCAGACAGCTGAGCCAGTACTGCATGAGTACTCAGCATGCTGCTGTGTCACCACGGGATCATCACATGACCTTGTGAGGTAGAGACACCACTGGCATTCCAGTGTGGAGAGGTGGAGACCGAAACTCAGGAGGCTCGAGCAGGGCCCTGGAGTGAGCGAGTGGGGGCCCGGTGATGGTCCCAGGCTCACCACCTGTGCTGAGAGCTAACACTGAGCACGGCAGCCTGGCCGAGCCACCTCTGTGGAAGCTTGGAGCTGAGGACGGACATCTGAATCTGAAGTGAGGAACAGCCACTCGGCTGGGAGCTAGAACTGAGGGACAAAAGTTGTGGAGAACACATGGGAGAGGAGGCAGAGGCCAGATCCTGAACAACTCTTCAGTGGTGGACTGAGGTGCCTGGACTTCAGAGGCGACAGGAGGGTAGTGAGGTTTCTCGAGCATGCTGGTCAAAGTCAGCAGCACCCTTGTTTGATATCCATCCCATTCCCTCACCCCACATCTACCTGAGACTTGCTTCTCTGCCCTCCTGTTGTGGCAAGATCCTGATTGTCCCAGGTGCACATGGTTCTACTTCCTGACTGCTCATCCTCACGCAGTCCTCAGCCCTCTATGACCCCCCATCCTGCGCTAGGACAAAGCCCAGGCATGCCTACCAGCGGTTTCCCCAGCTGGCTCCTCAAAAGCAAAGCCTTATCAAGAGTCATATAAGGCCAGGTGCAGTGGCTCACACCTACAATCCCAGCACCTTGGAGGCCAAGGTGGGTGGATTACTTGGGTCCAGGAGTGCAAGACTAGCCTGGGCAACATGGTGAGACCCCATCTCTACTAAAAATACAACAAGTAGCCAGACGTGGTGGTGTGCATCTGTAATCCCAGCTACTTGGGAGGCTGAGGTGGGCAGATCGCTTGAACCTGGGAGATGGAGGTTGCAGTGAGCCGTGATGGCACCACTGCACTCTAGCTTGGGTGACAGAATGAGACTCTGTCTTAAAAAAAAATAAAAAGTAAAAATAAAAAGAGTCATATAAGGTCCAGCCCCCAGATCCTCACCCTCTTCTCCTGTGACTGGCAGCACCTTCCCCAGGAGATCTCCCCTTCCCCAATCAGTCTTCCCTGCCAGAATCATCAGTTTCTACACTCATCTCCTCCTATGGAAACCAGACTCTTCTCCTTCCCCTTCCACCATCATCCTGAGAAGACTGAGTAAGGGAGAGCCTCTGTCCTGGAGCAGCTCACGAGAGGGAACCCCTTTGCAGTGTGTACCCCTTTAAAGGAAAAACATTCTCAAGATCCACCCCTGACCCTCATACACCCATGCACCTGGACCTATTTAGTAACTCTGAAGAAAACTGAAGCCTTTCCCGGTCTTTGAAAATTCTTTCAATAGCAAATAACCACTGCAACAGCAAATCTAAGTTTACGATTGAAAACATTTAAGGTTAACTTTACATACAACAGAAAACATTACAATGACAACACAAAACTTAGCAATTCTTGCAGTATGAACAGACTGAAGACAGGTCTGCAGGACTCTGTGAAACACAGATCTCCCCTAGAGTCCAGCCACTCAACATGTGGTGGCTTATGGACCTCCCAGACTTACGGACCTGGGAGGGTGCTGGAAAGGCAGAGTATAGGACCCAGCCCAAACCTGCTGAGTATGTATTTGCATTTTAACACGAAAGCTTGGGAAGCCCTGGCTTATAGCGTACATTTTGTGGGGTTGGAGAAAAGACGGGGAAAAGCAAGGCCAGATGGAGCCTGCACAGAATGAGGTGATCTTCTGTGCTTTATAAGGGAACGTTTTTCTGGTAGCTGTGTGAAGGAGGTACAGGCGCAAGGGGTCTATTTGTGACAGTAAGCAAAAGAGGCAAATGGGAGAAGCGAGAGAACTCAGTCTGGGTGGAGTGGAAAAGAGGAGTGGGCTGGAGAAGGGATTTCTGAGGTGTGGTGGACAAGCTTGTCCAGGGTAGGTTGTGGGGGACACGTGAAGAGTGACCTTGGGTTTCTAGGCAGGAAGACTATGTGGAGAGGACTAGTGGAGAAGGCATTTTTAAGAAAGAAGGTGATGAGCTCTGTTTCAGAAATGCAGAGGAGAGGCCTAGGGGCACTCATGAGGAGTTGTGCAGATGTGATATACACAGGATTGGAAATGCCCAGTGATATGGTTTGGCTGCGTCCCCACATAAATCTCATTGAGTTGTAGTTCCCATAATCCTCACCTGTCATGGGAGGGACCAGGTAGGAGGTAATTGAATCACGGGGGTAGTTACCCCCATGCTGCCGTTCTCGTGATAGTGAGTTCTCACGAGATCTGATGGTTTTATAAGGGGCTTTTCCCTTTTTGCTCTGCACTTCTCCTTGCTGCTGCCATGTGAAGGAGGTTGTGTTTGCTTCCCCTTCCGCCATGATTGTTAAGTTTCCCAAGGCCTCCCCAGCCTTGTGGAACTGTGAGTCAATTAAACTCCTTTTCTTTATAAATAACACAGTCTCGGGTATGTCTTTATTAGCAGCGTGAGAATAGACTAATATACCCAGAGATGATCAGGCCGGAGACACAGACCTGTGAGCCCCTGCTTATAGAACCAGCTGAGTTTACCTGAAAAGGCCTGCAGGATAGTAAGAGCAGAGGATAAAGGCAGCAGAGGAAGATCCAAGGTGTGGAAGGTAGGAGGGGATAGGAGCATCACAGAAGCCCTGGAACACAGAGGAATTTCTCTGACCAAATGGGCTGAGATATGAGAACCTGCCTCTGGTCTTAACAAGTGAGCAGTCCCTGGCCATTGTGGCAAGAGCAGGGAGGGCCCAGCTGGCCGCAAAGCGCAGAGCATATTACCTGAAAGTGTCATGAAACCCTGGGCAGCGGACCTCAAAGGGCACTCCCTGGCCTCCGAACGAGTGGCATCACCAGAGAGCTTGTTAGAAATGCAAACCTTCCGGCCTCACCAGAGGCTCTGATTCAGACCAAGAGAATCACACGCTCTGGGGGTGGGGCCTAACAGCCTCTTTTAACCAGCCTTCTAGGCTTCCAGGTGATTCTGATGTGCCATAGTTTGAGAAACACCGCTACAGGATATGGAAATTCGATGGAAGGTATATATCATCATTTCTACATGAAAACAAAAAGAAGAAAAAGACAGCCTAGCAACTTCTACATAGAGAAACTCAGCAAGAAATGCCTAACTGCTTCAGTGCCAATACAACTTATTTCTATAGTCAGAGAAATGCCAAAAGGTATTAACAAAATAATAAAAATACATGGCCCATCTGATAAACTTCCTTGGATGAGATGTAGAAAACACACCCAAGATCTGGGGGCTGGAAATTCTGAGACATGGGTGCCAGTTTCTGCTCTGCCATTGACTATGTGCCCTTGAGTACGTTACATCCCTTGCAGAGCCTCAGCTTCTCCATCCACAAAAGAGGGAGCCGGAAAAGGCTTTTCTAAGGTCCCTTCCAGTTCTGACACTGTGTGACATGCTCTGTCCTGTAAAAAGTGACCCCAAACGAAATGCTTTTAAGCAGCTGTGTGGGGTCGGAGGGAGGAGGCAAGTACTTTTTTTTTTTGAGATGGAATCTTACTCTTTCGCCCAGGCTGGAGTGAAGTGGCATGATCTGGCTCACTGCAACCTCCGCCCTCACACCCCGGGTTCAAGTGATTCTCCTGCCTCAGCCTCCCGAGTAGCTGGGACTACAGGCACCCACCAGCACTGTCTAATTTTTTGTATTTTTAGTAGAGGCAGGGTTTTGCCATGTTGGCCAGTCTGGTCTCGAACTCCTGACCTCAGGTGATCCACCCGCCTCTGCCTCCCAAAGTGCTAGGATCACAGGCATGAGCCACCGCACTGGGCTGAAAGTACATTTTTAAGCAGTAAAATCTAATAACACAGTTAACCAGAAAATCTTTCCAACATTCAGCAGTACTAGTATCTTGCATTCTAAGAACTGGAACATTCCTTTCCTAACTGGCTTTTCCATTAAAGCTGCTGATGCCTAGAGTAATAAAAACATGACTGCACTGGACAGTGTTCTTGAAGTTCACATGACTGGGATGCTTCCCAGAAAATAGCTCCATTATCTTCACATTTTCATCCTATAATAATTTGTAATCCAGGAAGGCAACGTTTGTATTTTCTTCTAGGCAGAAAATAAGTTAAAGAAACAGACTGTATGGATCCTAGAGCCTGACCCCTTGACCGAGTGTCTGGGCACTTGATATTACAAATCTAGGCTTCCTGATAAATGGCCCTGTAGTGACCTTGTTACTGGGATCCCTAGATGCTGGTTTCCTGCCTGGTTTCTCTGCATCCAAGTCCCTGTCTGCACCTACTGTTCATCCAATGCCCATCCTCTTGTGCCTGGGTCCCCAATGCCACCTGCTTCCCTGTCTTTGCCAAAGGTCAGCGACTTAGTCATGATCTCAGAACTAGGGCTGGAACAGGGATGTGGGCGTTGGTGTGGGTGTTGGAAGAAGAGGTGGAAGTGTGAGCACTAGAGGAAAGAAGATAAGGTCTAGGGTGACTCCCGCCTCCTGCCTTTCTTTGCTTACACACCCTGGCTCTTAAATTCTATTAGAAATTGGTCAGTGGGAAGCACAGCTGGCTTGTTCATCTCCCTGTCCATCTATCATAAACTCTGTCCCTGCTCCTCCATCCAGCCTGGGTATGTGAGTACGTTCCCAGACTGCCAGTCCTTGTGGCAGGAAGGTACCATAGTGAGGTGAAAGCTGACAAAAGGCCAGTGTGGCAGGCACAAAGCTGGGGAGTGGCATCCCACTGGAGGTGGTACCACAGAGGTGTGGGGACCAAAGCCACAAACATCAGGCCTGCAGGCCATGCAGAGATTAGTTTTGTCTTTATCCAGGTAGAAGATTCCTAGTGCTAGCGGGTTTTCCATGCTTGCTCACCCTGCACTGATCTCAACCTCGAAGTCACTCTTACAAAGGGTGACCACACGTCCGGATTTACCTAGGGCAGTCCTGGCTGAGGCCCATCAGTCAGGTGCAATTATTAATAGCACCTCTTTTTATTCTCAAATTGTTCTGGTTGGGATGATAAATTCTAGTTGCACTGTTCTTGGGGCCCTAGGCCTGTGAAGTCAGAGCTGCAGTTAGAGAAGGCTACCCAGGATTAGCAGGGATCCCCAGCCTGATGAGTCTCACCCCTCATCAAACATTCCATTTGCCTCTCCAGTATCCCTGCCAAACCATCATCTGGCTTCTGCTTGTATACCTGCAAGGACAGCAGGCTCACTATCTTCTCAGGAAGCCTCTCTTTTTGGAGGAAAGCTTTGTTATAAAAATAGCAAGATTCAAACCTGTATACAGTATGAATGCAACTAAATAACAACATCCAGGCCGGGTGGGGTGGCTCATGCCTATAATCCCAGCACTTTCGGAGGCCGAGGTGGGTGGATCACTTGAGGTCAGGAGTTCTAGACCAGCCTGGCCAACATGGCAAAACCTCATCTCTACTAAAAATACAAAAAATTAGCCAGGTGTGGTGGTGGACACCTGTAATCTCAGTTATTCCGGAGGTTGAACCAGGAGAATCACTTGAACCCAGGAGGCAGAGGTTGCAGTGAGCCGAGATTGCGCCACTGCACTCTAGCCTGGGTGACAAAGTGAGACTCCATCTCAAAACAAAAAACAAAAAAAAAAACAAAAAACACATCACTTAGCAGGGAAAGGCGTGGGGCTGGAAGAAAGCAGAAAACCTGCTGACTTTTTCCCTTGCACCTCCTTCCATCTCTCCTTCTCCTCATTCAACAAATATTTACTGAGTGCATTTGATGGTCCAGGCACTGTGCTTGGCACTGGGGACAAAATGGTGAGTTAAAACAGACTCAATGTGAGGGGCATTCTACAAAATAATTGGCTTGTACTTTCCAAAAACATCAAGGTCCGGCTGGGCACGGTGGCTCATGCCTCTAATCCCAGCACTTTGGGAGGCCGAGGCGGGCAGATCACCTGAGGTCGGGAGTTCGAGACCAGCCTGACCAACATGGAGAAACTCTGTCTCTACTAAAAATACAAAAAATTAGCCAGGCATGGTGGTGCATGCCTGTAATCCCAGCTACAAGGGAGGCTGAGGCAGGAGAATCGCTTGAACTCAGGAGTCGGATGCTGCAGTGAGCCGAGATCGCACCACTGCACTCCAGCCTGGGCGACAGAGCAAGACTCCATCTCGGAACAACAACAACAACAAAAAGTCAAGGTCCTGAAGAACAAAGAACAGTTGGGGAACTGTCTTAGTTTAAAGGAAACTAACGAGACATGACAACCATATGCAACCCATTTATGAGTTTTTTTTTTTTTTTTGCTATAAAAAAGGACATCACTAAGACAACTGGCAAAACTTAACATCTAGGCCGGGTGCAGTGGCTCAGGCCTGTAATCCCAGTACTTTGGGAGGCTGAGACAGGCAGATCACTTGAGGTCAGGAGTTCCAGACCAGGATCCAACATGGTGAAACCCCGTCACCACAAAAAATACAAACATTAGCAGGGCATGGTGGCACACGCCTGTAATCCCACCTACTCGGGAGGCTGAGACAGAATTGCTTGAATCCAGGAGGTGGAGGTTGCAGTGAACTGAGATCATACCACTGCACTCCAGCCTGGGTGGCAGAGTGAGGGAGACTCCCTCTCAAAAAAAAAAAAAAAAAAAAGTATATAAAACTTAAGGTTTATAGATTAGGTAAACAATGTTGTATCAATATTAATTTATTGATTCTAAAATTTGTATTGTAGTTATGGAATATCATTGCTTTTAGGAAATATATGTAGGGGGAAAAGAGGCATCAATAAATAATCATCAAATGGTTCAGGAAAGATATATATATAAAAGGGATAAAATAAAAAGAATAAAATGGTAATGTTTGGGAAATCTGGGTGAAGAATTTATGGGACTTCTTTGATTTATTCTTGCAACTTTCCTATGGGTCTGAATTGGATCAAAATAAAACATTAAAAGAAAAAAAATAAAACTTAGAAAAAGTTTTTTTAAAAAAGAGACCCTGCCTTCACACAGCTTACAGTGTAGCTGGGAGACAGGTACTAATACAAATAATTACATTAATTAACTGCAAAATTGCCACTAGGAAAAGTGCTATAATGGAGAGAGATCTGGTGGCGTGAACATTTATAGCAACAATTTAACTCAAGTCAGGAAGGTGAGCAAAGGCTCTGCAATCATGGAGCTGAGACCCACAGGATGAAGTAATCAGTGGGCGGGGGGGGGCGGGGGGGAGAAGGTCCCAGGCTCTTGCAGTCCCCGCAGCAGGAAGGAGCACGGTGAGGTGAGGGCTCGAAAAAGCATGAACATAGGGCCTGCAGGAGATACTGAGAGATCAGCTTTGTCTTCATTTTGAGAGAAACAAAAGTGTATGGAAGACTCCCTCGTCTGTGGAGTAGAGAATCCACTGGAAGCAGGAGAGGGCATGTGCAGATCATGACAATGCTGACAGTCGACCAGCTGCTTTCAGAGAAGCATCGTGCATAATTTTTCTTGTGTTCCCTGACACTTTATTTTCTACAAGAACCATGTACGCATTTGGTAACCAGACCAGGGGAGGGGACTGAGGGGAGCCAGTGGGGAAGATTGAGCTCAGGAGGCCAACCTCCCCTCCAGACCAGGCCCAACAGTGGCTGGCGGTCAAAAGACAGCTGATGGAGCTGGTTGCTGCCTCCCTCACCGAGAACCTCTGGGCTAGCCCTTGAGCTGATGTGGCTGAGGAAGGTGACGTGCATGGGCCAGGTCTCCAACCCCACTCCTACGCCAGGGGCCCCTCATCAGCACAGCATTCAGGCAGCCATGGCCCCTGCACAGTCCTGGATGCTTCCTCTTGGAACATCCCTTCAGTCCTAAGAACCAGGACCTGTGGTCCTGGCTGGGGAGGGACCTTCACTCACCCACAGCGACTCTCAGCACTGAACACAGATCAAAGCACTTGTCTGGAGGGTCAGGAGTCTGACCACAAAGCGAGGGACCCCTTTTCTATGGCAAGTTTTGCCTTGGTTAGTTTTCCACATTAGCTCATTTACAACAGTCAACTTAAAGGGCATAGTTGCAATTATGATCTTCATTTTACAGGGTGGAAGTTGATTATACAATTTGGGTCATTATTGTCATGCCCAACTAAATCCGAGTCGAGAGGCCAGGCGAAAAATACTCAGGGCACATAACATTGCTCCAAAAATATAATTCTCTGCAAGCCTGGCTGCTAAAACTGCCTGTTATAACCTAAAACCAATTTTATTTAATAACTACTGAAACAAATAGCTGTGACTCTAAGACTAGTTTTGTCTACCACCATCATGCAACAATCAGAGCTTGCCTGCTCCCGAAGAGCTTCTCTAGTGCCAATGGACTTTTTTCAAAACAATACATAACATTTCTCTTTCTAATAAAACTCCCAACCTTCTCTTTGTTTTCCAAACCGAAGACCACCTGGTCTGTATAGATTTCCCAAACTATTATTCTTACTTCCCAAGCAAAACGTTTTAAATTTAGAGAAATATCTGTTTTTATATTTTATTTGACTTTGACAACAGATGATTTGTCTAGGCACAGACTTGGGTTCAAACGTTGGCTGCAGCCAGGCACAGTGGTTCACGCCTATGATTCCAGCACTTTGAGAGGCCGAGGCAGGAAAATCAGTTGAGCCCAGGAATTCAAGACCAGCCTGGCAACACGGCAAGACCCTTTCTCTATTTTAAAAACAAACAAACAAAAAAAACCAAAAAGACAAATCTCGGCTGCACTGCTTACAAACACTGTGCCCTTTGGTGGTTACTTCATCTCTCTGAGCCTCAGTTTTCTCACCCCATCTGTAAAATGGGGCTGGAAGGAATCAGTCAGATTTTGAGGCTAAAATGCACCGTTTGTACCCTATGGGGGCTCAGTTAAAAAAAAATTCACTTCAGTCTACACTGCTTAAACATTTACTAAAAGCTTGTGTATTCTTACAGTAAATCATGGGACCTGAATTTTCCAGGACTATCCCAATTTCAAATCCTCTGTCCTAACTTTCCACATAAACCATCAAAATGTTTCAAAAATTCCACTCTCTCAGTATCCAAACACTTCTCAGGCCTCCTCTTGCACAAAGCAGTGGCACACACATTCTTTTTTCACACTACAGATCCCACTCTTTGGTTCAGAAAATGCAGTCAGCAGAGTCCTGCCGGTTCCCTAAAGGAAATGGGGTCAGTGCTCCACTGCAATTCAGACTGGGCTGTTTCCCAGCACATCTATGTAAAGGCAGCCAGGGGGAGGCCGGGCCACAATCAGAGCATCACCCACAGACGGATACACACTGGGCAGAGGAGTTCATCCCCCACTTACTTGTACCTGGGAGGCAGCCTGGCGACAGGGTTGCTGTGAAGATTAAATGAATTAAGTTAATATTTGGAGAGCACTCACAACAGTGTGTGGCAACCAATAAGTACAGATTAGTGCTGATAACTAAAACCGGAGGCATCCCTGCAGAAGTTACTTCTGCCTCAAAGACAACACAGTGGCATTGCTCCCATCCAGGTGAAAACAAGGAGAATAGGCACTTAGCCCTGGGCTGGGTAAGGCCTGGCCCATGTACAGAGATAAGGCAGACCCTAACTACAGCAGGTGTGTTCTGCATTAGCGAACATCAAGAGGCTGGACTTGGCTGGGTGCGGTGGCTCACGCCTATAATGTCCACACTTTGGGAGGCCAAGGCAGGAGGACTGTTTGAGCCCAGGAGTTCGAGACCAACTTGGGCAACATAGTAAGACTTTGTCTCCACAAAAAATAAAAAATTAGCTGGGTGTGGTGGCACATGCCTGTAGTCCCAGATGCGAGGTACAAGGAGGACTGCTTGAGCCATGATTGGGCCACTGCACTCCAGCCCAATGACAGGGTGAGACCTTGTCTCAAAAAACAAAAAAGACCAGGTTGGACTTGGAGAAGAGTCACCATGCCTACGATCCACAAAGTCTCTTCATGCCTTTGCCCCTGCTGTTTTTCCTGCCCCAAATGCCATCTTGTTCCTAACTTTGAGGCTTAATTTAAATTATGCCTTGAAGTTAGAACTAACTTCTCCCCATAGTTAGAAATACTCCCCACAGTGTCTCCTGATGCCCATCGGAATGAATGGCTGCATCCTCTGGTGTCTCTTGCATCTAGCTTATCCTTTTAAAGTACTTACAGGACCACGGACAGATGGATGGCGACACACATACACATATACAAACTGTCTTTCCAAATCCACCATGAATCCTTCCAAGGCAGGGGTTCAGGGTTCATCTCTGTAGCCCTATGGCCTAATACATGGTAGAGACTCAATAAATCTCAATTTACTGTTAAATCTGTGCTCACACCTGGTCTTAGAATAATAAGTTAACCTGGGGGCAGTGGGAAGCTTCAGGTGCACACACAAGCAGAAGCTCTGGAGATGCAAGATTTCTGGGTCTTAGAACCCATTACCAAATCAGTTTTCAGCCAGGGGCTTACCAAGCACTTCTCAGGTCCTTCTCGGCCAGAGGAAAGAAGACACCTATAAGATCAGGCTCTGAGGTCACCTGGACCCAGCCAAGAGCAGTGTGGACACTGACCTGGTCTCCTCCTGTCTCTATTAGAGTTGGTATGAAGAGCTGATGCTTGGGTAGGCTATCCCACCACCACCAGCCCTTCCAGACCAGGGTATGTGCTGGGTGCCTTCAGCATTCCAGCTTCTACAACAGATCTTGGGAAAAGATAAAGAGGCATTGTCCCTGCTTTCCAGGACCGCAATGCTGGAAGGTGAGCTCTCCTGGGGAAAGATGTAGGGACCACAAATTGCTGGTCTCTTCTCAACCACCACAAACCCTGAGGGTTGGGGAAGGGCAGGGTGCCATGTCTTCTCACTCCCTCCCATCCCCAAAGCTGAGCCCTTCTGGTAGGTTATGCTTGTCCTAGAAAATGTCTCTTGTGTGCCTGGACCTGTAGTTCAGAAGGTCAAAATTGGTCCCTCTTGCTCCTGGCCCCACTGTACCTTTGCCAGCTCAGTTTCCTTATCTGTAAGGTGGGGAACGGGGTGGGGTTTGTTGCTGCCAAACCCCACTGTGTGTGAAACCTTCCAGTTCACAGCCAACAAAGCATTGCTCTCAATTCTCTGAAGCCAATTACCACCTCGGAACCCTAACTTTTTCCAGGGATAAGATTTGTCTCTGACCTTGCCTCCCTAACCAGGTCTCTGAGACTTGAATGAGAATGCTTAAAACTACCGGAGTATCTTCTGTATTATAAAAGATGAATCGAGGGGTCAGAGACATGACTGATAATATGGTAAGGGATCCTGAATCTGCTTCCATGGTAACTTGGGCTTTTTCTCCTGCCCCAAGCTGTTTGAGGGCCCACCACTTGTCTGGCCTGACCAGGACTTGCCCTTTCCCACAGGGAAGTGGATGCAGGCAACCTGGATTCTCTGGGGTGCACCCCACATCCCCACCTAGCACTACATCTGCCATATATAAGTTCAATAAATGCCTCAGCTACTCTGAAATGCCTTCAGTAACTTGACCTTTTATATTCCCCAGCTAATGTCTAATTTGCATATATGAGTCCTTTTTAGGAGATGGCAAATCACCAGAGACAACGCAGGATCAATACAGAGTATTAGGCACGTTCTATTCTACTCCAATTCTCTGCAAATTGGTATTCCATTAACTGCATGTGGGATTTATGGGAGCTCGCTATAAACTAGAATATTTAACTAGAATGGCCCACTCTGTCAGATAATAGCTTACTGTTGTTAATTTTCAACTAGTCAATCTCAGAAAAGTTTCCAACTTCCAATATACTTCACATCTTGATTTAATCATCCGGCAAGTCATCCATATCAAAGCCTCCATACAACAAAGGGACAGGCAGCTTGATACAGAAGAAAAAGACTTGCCCTTGGAACCAGGAGACTTGGGTTACACCCCAGCTCTACGACATACTGTGTAATTGGCTGGTCAGAGCCTCAATGTCCTCATCTGTAAAATGGGAGTGACACCAGCCTCACAAGGGAGTTGTAAAGATTAAACGAGATGATACAGGTGAATGTACTCTGTAAGTTCTATAAGGCTATGCAAAGGTTAGTTATTACAAAAGCACAAGATAAAATTCTCAAACAACTCGGGCTAATGACAGAAAGCAAGAATTAAATTGGTGGTTCTAAAGGGGTGCGGGGGTGGCATTTTGCTCCCTAGGGGACATCTGACAATACTGGAGGCATTTTTCGTTGGAACAACCGGGGGACAGGAATTGCTACTAGAATCTACAGACCAGGGATGCTTCTAAACCCTACGATGCCCAGGACACAAAGAATTATCAAACCCCAAATGTCAACAGTGCAAGGCTGAGAAACCCTGATCTAAATAATCACTTAAAGTTGGATTTGGGAGCTTTTTAAAACAGAAATCTTCCTAAGCAGGCTTTACTTTCTCCCATCATCTGCTTAAACATTTGCAAGATGGATCATCTTGCAAAACAGCTCTTTTGTAAGTGAAGCCAAACTGCCAACTTCTGGAGTTTTTGAATGTATAAAACTGCTTTTAAAGGAGATGCTCTCTGATTACAATTCGGCTAAATTGTTTTTCCGAAGGCCTTGACTTCGGCAGAAGTTCTCCTGGGCACAGAGACAGGGTCTGTCACTCCACCACTAGGCCCTGAAGATGGTTTCCTAATTCGAATTTCCTGCTGAAATGAGAGCCACGAGGGTCTCTAAACGAATTAAATTCACATCACGCCAACTGCTTGCTAGCTTTGTGCCGGGCACGGTGCCAAACACCTCCACATAATTTATCCCACTTAATCCACTCAACAACCCAGCGAGGTAGACATTATTACCAGCTGTTTGCAAGGGAGGAAACTGAGGACCAGAGAGGTTAAACAACTTGTCCAAGGTCACCAGCTGGCCAAGGGGGAGCCCAACTTGAACGGAGGTCTCCAGTTTCCAAGTCACAAGCTCTTTCCACCAGCCTGGAAAACCCAGGTGTCAAGTTGTCTCAACTTCCCATGAATTTTTAAGGCAACCGCAACTTCTCAGTAAGTTTAGGTAGCTGAAAATGAGAATTTCGGGGGGGGGGGGCTGGGCACTCTCACATACACTCCCCCCTCTGCAGCTGTCTCACCGCAGGTACCTGATAAATCATTCCATATCGCCCGCGGAAAGGGGAGGATTTATTGGCGCTGGAGTTTCGTGCCAGGCCCAGGAAATGCCATCTTTGAAAGCCGAGAGGCGGATTCGCCCTGGGAGCCGAGCGCTGGCCGCCGCTCTCGGCTAGCTCCCCGCGGGCTGTGCGCCCCCTCGGAGCCCCGGGCCGGGGTCGCGGCGACACGGGGTCCTCCAGAGGTGCCGGCCGCACGGGCTCCGCGGGTTGCGCCCGCCCCTGCCCGGCCGGAGCGCACGCCCACGCTCCGGCGCCGCGTCCCGGCCGCCCGCCCGCCCCGGCCGAGCCCCACCCGGCGCCCCGCCCGCGCCCTCCCGCCCCGGCCCTGCCAGGTGAGCGCAGCGGGGCACCCCCTCCCCGCCCCGACGTGGTGCGGGGATCCCGGTGCAGCCGCACCCGCCAGCCCGCCCGCGCGTCCGCCGCGCGCCCCAGGGACGGGTGGGGGCGGGGTGGCGCCGAGCGCGACCCCGGCCCCCGGCAGCCCCGCGCCTTACCCCCGGCCCGCAGGGGTCGCACGGGCCCGTACCTGCAGCATCCGGGGGCGCGGAGCGCCCAGGTAGGTCGCGCGTGCGGGCGGCGCGGAAGCTCGCTCGCGGCGCGACCTGGCCGCCGTCTGAGCATGCCCAGTGCCGCCCGCGGGCGGTTCCCGCCGGCCGGGCTGGCCGCGACGGGCCCGCGCGCCGGGCGGGGGGCGGGCGTCCGGGCCGGCCTGCGGTGTTCTCCCGCCCCCGCCCCGGGCTGGCGCGCCCCGACGCATCTCCTAGGGCCACCGGGGCTCTCCGCCGAGCTCCGGGCAGGTCCTGAGTTCCCTCGAGCATGCATGCAGCCATTCGTTCCACAACCATGACTGGGCACCTACTGTGTGCCAGGCCCTCAGTGATTTCATGCCTAGGGAAGGCAAGAAGTCGGCGCCCAAAGAAACTTTGAAATGAGGAGTCTTGCACGACGGGTGCGCGGTTGAGCTGAGGTCCCGCTGACTTCCAGTCCAGTGCTCGTCCCTTGGCACTAGTAAGCTTCCCTGGTTAAACCTCCCCAAGGCTCGTGGGACCCGTACCTGATCTGTGCTCCTGCTTCCCACTTCCGTCTCATCTCACACCTGCCTTCCTGCGGATCCTAGAGCACCTTTCTGTCCATCAAACACTCGAACTTCACTAGCCTCAGGACATTGTCGCCCGCTTTTCCCTCTGTGGGACGTCCTTGCCCAGCTTTTCACGTAGCCAGCGCCTTCTCATTGTACATAGGTCCCCTCCTCAGAGAGGCCTTTCCTGACCACCTTCCTCAATTAGCCCTCTGCTCCTGGCCACTCCATGTACTCTATTTTCTTCATAGCATTTAACATGATTTATCCATTTTCAGCAAATATTTATTGAGCACCTATTCTGGTTTTTCTCGCGTGGGGAACAAATAGACAAAAATTCTGTCCCCTAGTGGAGTTTGAGGAAAGAGGGACAGGTAACAGATAAACAGCAAATTAGCAAACTATGCATTATATTAGAAAGTGGTAAGTTCTAAGAGGAAAAAGAGCAGGGTCAGGAGATTTGGGGCTGGAGGTAAGCAGTGAATTTTCAGTGAAACGGTCGGATAGGGCCCTTGAGCTGATGGGCGGTCTGATTGGGTGACACTGAGAGGGTGATAGTGGTATTTCAGCCACGCAGATCAGCGGGGAAGAGCATTCCTAGCCGAGGGAACAGCCAATGCAAAGACCCAAAAGAGCGCCGGACCGCTTAGGGAACGGCAAGGAGGCAGAGGAGCAGATGAGGTCGGTCACTTTGGCTTTTCCTCCGATTTGTTTAATTCTCATGTTGTATTCCCTCCTAAATGTCAGCTTTGGGGCTGTAGCTCTGCTTGTCTTTACTGCAGTGACCCCCCTGCAATACCGTCTAGCACACACTAGGCGCTCAAACATTATTTGTTGAATATGTGAACGAAGGGATGCAGAGATGGCTGGAACTCTCCAGTCGGGCCTGGGTGCCAGGTCCTGGGGGCAGTCGTTCCAGGGATAGACTGAGGCCCCGGCAGCCCCTGGAACCTCATTTCGGTCCTTGTCCCGGAGTCGCACGTCCCGGGATAGCGCCGCTGCAGCGGGTGCCGCCCGTGCGTCGCCTCGGGGGGATTTCCGACGGAGCCCGGAGTCCAGGGGCAGGACCGCCCGCGCCCCGCCCGACCCGGCCCGGCCTCGAGTCGCCAGCAAAACCTGGAGCCGCGGCGCCCGCTCAGCACCATTCGGACGGGCGGGGAGCGCACTGGGCATGCTCGGAGCCGGGCGGGGCCGGAGCCCCCGGAAGGAGGAGCCCCCTGGAGGGGCAGGCGACGCCCCCCGCAGAGCTCCACCCAGCGCCCCCGGGCTCAGCAGGAGGCATTCTCTGTCCTTTCCCCACTGCCTTATCCTCTCTGTGCTTCAACCATTGTGAATACCTACGCTTCGATCTGGGCCCCCGAGTGGAAGTTGAATGAAATAAGGAACGTAAACGTGTTTAGACCACCTTAAAGATCCATTTCTTGAGTGCCTACCAAAATCAGCCGTCATCCTCAGGCCAGTTTGCCAACTGCTGAGATGAGGAAACCGAGGTCAACGGAGGATGTGTGAATTTTCGAAGTTGTCTTAATTTGCTGACTCCTAGACTGAAACTACCTATTCTTTTCCCACAGCTAACAGCTGTTAGCTTAAACGATGCCCTCAAATTTGAGCTAGGAACATGCTTACACCTAAAGGAAAGACCTAAATATTTTAAAAATCATGCGTTTTAAATCACCATAACAGAAGCAGGAACAAAATGAAAGAATACTCCCCAAATTGGAAAGAAATTAAGTACTCAACAACAGAGGGATGATTAATTAGGTTATGGTACATTAGTTGAAATAATAACTATCTTACACTAAGTTAAAAAGACCATGTTGCAACAGGGAAAACTTACCATACAATGTTAAATGAAAAAAAAAAAAAACGCGGAAAACAGGTCGGGTGAGGTGGCTCATGCCTGTAATCCCAGCACTTTGGGAGATCCAGGTGAGAAAGTAGCTTGAACCCAAGAGTTCAGGACCAGCCTGAGCAACATAGCAAGACCCCAGTTTTACAAAAAAAAAAAAAAAAAAAAAGTATCCAGATGTGGTGGCATGCACCTGTGGCCTCAGCTACTTGGGAGGCTGAGGTGGGAGGATCTCTTGAGCCTGGAAGGTCAAGGCTGCAGTGAGTTGTGATGGCACCATTTGTACTTCAGCCTGTGTGACAGAGCGAGACTCTGTCTCAAAAAAAAAAAAAAAGCTAAAAACACAAATAGATTGTATAAACATGGTGTTGACACATTCACCAAGACTAGAAGGAAATATGGGAAAATATAACTAGTCATTTTTCTGGAGTAGTAAGTTTGGGTTTTTTTAAAAGTTAACGTCACAATGACATGTTTGCAATAATAAGCATTTAAAAGATCAAATTAAAAATTATTGTTTTGTGTATATCTAGTTACAATAACTGCTATTATCAAGCTCAAGTATGATGAATATTTTATATATATTCTGTCTTTAATCCTTACCATCACTCTACAGAGTGG
Organism: Symphalangus syndactylus; assembly: GCF_028878055.3. Lineage (NCBI taxonomy): Eukaryota > Metazoa > Chordata > Mammalia > Primates > Hylobatidae > Symphalangus > Symphalangus syndactylus. The sequence continues at coordinate 35,492,173 of NC_072425.2, read as the reverse complement.
GTGTTTTAGCTCAGTTTTACAGAAGAGAAAACAATCTAGGGGCTGTTCACAGCTGTTAAGGGGGTGAGGATTTGAACACAAGTCAATCTGATCTCAAAGTCAGGGTGTTAGATTTTAGGACAGACTGCCTCTCTGTGTAGTAGATTACCGTGTATTGATGATAAGAGAAGCTATATGTCATTAAATTTTGTGGGGTTTTTTGCCTTATTTTCTCTACCCTTTGATGTGTTTGTAGGCTACAGATTACCTTTAAATGTTCTAATCTCCTGTTACTGTTTTATTCTTGGGGCCAAAATGTTAAAGTCTATCCTTTTAAGCTGTTGCACCTGGAGTGACATAAGGTTATTATTACCAATGACAGTTGATCTTATATCATAAGCTCCCAAACCTTACGTAAATGGGGCTTTTGAATGGGCACATAATCTTCTTAGGCTATTGTTGAACTCAGCCAAGTGTAGAGCAAATTAAAGCCCAATTGGGAATAGAGCTGTACTCAGTCCCATATCGACTGGTCCAGAGAGGACCCACGTAGATTACCATCTCTGGGCAATCACTTTGGAGGCAGGATCACAACATGATGGAACCACCTGGACCATGGACTCCTCAGGGACTTTTCTGTGATGAAATGACAGAGAGCTGATAGTCCTAATGATGTTTGCTGAGAGAAAGCCAGGACCCTAAGAGCAGCCCTCCTCTTGCGAAGCTCAAAAATACAGTCAGCTCTCTCTCTTAGTGCCGGTAGACTGTACCTGGCTGAAAAATCCAGAAACCATGAAAAACAATAACAACAAAGAAAACAAAAGGGCATCATTTTATTGGAGAGTAAGATACACTACAAACTGAATATACATCACAGGTAATGGACCAGATTTGTACAAGAGGAACAAGAGATGAACATCTAAACATAGTTATTAGCAGCATTCCCAGAAGCTGCCACTGGGGCAGAAAATCGAGTGCCAGGCACTGTATGCAGGCAGTTGGCTAAGGGAATTTATAGGAAGAGTTTCCTGGAAGAATCACTGAGGATCGTCATTCGCATCAAGACTTGGGAAGTCTGTCCTACTTGTACTGCTCCAATGATTTACAAAGCAGTGCTCTGAGCTGAGACGCTAATGCTCATCAATTATTTGTGCTGTTAACACAAGCTTATGAAGAGCCCGAGAATCCATAAATACATGGGCAAGTGGTGCTGTTAGAATGACATGAAAAGAATATGATGTAAAATACACATGGTATGGTATGTGGGAATTAAGTAGGTTGAACTATAAATTACCAGGCAGGGTGCAGTGGCTCACACGTGTAATCCCCGCACTTAGCGAGGCTAAGGTGGGAGGATTGCTTGAGTACAGGAGTTTGAGACCAGTCTGGGCAGTGTAGTGAGACCCTGTCTCTACAAATAAGAAAAAAATTAGCTGGATGTGGTGGCACCCATGTGTGGTCCCAGCTACTTGGGAGGTTGAGGTGGGAGGACCACTTGAGTCAGGGCAGTTGAGGCTGCAGTGAGTCCTAGTTGTGCCACTGCACTCCAACCTGGACAGCAGAGCAAGACTCTGTCTCAAATAAATATAAAATTGCCATTTTATGGGTCGAAATGGTTGAACGTCAGCAACTTCTTGTATTTCAATTTAATGCATACACATAGAACAAAAACTAGAAAAACTGCACCAAAATATTATTGGTAGTGTGTCTGAGTATTGCATTTATGTGCAGAGAGGCAGGCTACAGAAGTTATCTTTTACAAATTAGGAGAATTTCAAGTCTCTGGGCGTCTATTTTTTTGTATGTCTTTATAATTCTCTAAATCTTATGTATGTTTCTTTCATAATCTGGAAAAATGAAACAAATTCAAAAGTTGGCAAGCTAAAGAAAATGATGTAAAGAGAGGGAAAATGGCTACTCCAGAATTGTTCAAAAAAAAGTGAGAGGCTCCTTTCATGGAGGGTGAAGCCCACCCTGCCTACCGACAAAGAGTCACCAGGCGTGGTAAATGACGGCAAGATGTTTATTTCTGGCTCAGGAGCGAGAGGGTGGTCAGCCAGGAGCGTGCTAGAGAAGTGTTAGTCAAATTCAGGACACTTCATCCCCTGAGCCTGTGTTCTGAGGCTCCTGGACTTGATGGATCTCACTTTGAGAAACACAAACATTTCAGCCTAATGTTTTATCCATTGAAAAGTGTCTTTCTCGGCTGGGCAAGGTGGCTCATGCTTGTAATCCCAGCACTTTGGGAGTCTGAGGCAGGCAGATCACCTGAGGTCAGGAGTTTGAGAACAGCGCGGACAGCATAGTGAAACCCTGTCTCTACTTAAAAAAAATACAAAAATTAGCCAGGTGTGGTGGCATATCCCTGTAATACCAGCTACTTGGGAGGCTGAGGCAGGAGAATCACTTGAACCCAGGAGGCAGAGGTTGCAGTGAGCCGAGATTGCACCACTGACTGCACTCCAGCCTGGGCAACAGAGTGAGACTCCATCTCAAAAAAAAAAAAAAGTCTTTCCTCTGCAAATTATCACTGTGAAAGAGGGATTTTGTCTGTAAAACTGATAAATTTAGTATGAGTACAAAAGCAGTGATGAAGGGATTGTTGTCAATTAGACATTGGTAAATTCATTCATTAAATGTTTATTATATACCCTACTATGTATCAGGCACTACTCTAAGTGCTTGGGAGACATCTGTGAACAAAACAAAAATATCCCTGCTCTCATGGAGCATGCGGTCTAATAGAGCAAGGTACAAGGAATAAACATCATAAATAAATGAATTGCAAAAAGAGCAGGGTAAGTATAGTAGGGAGAGGGATGGGGGGAGAGTTGTAATTTTAAATAGGATTGAGAAACATAATCTCTTAAGCAAACACTTAAGCAAAGACCTGAAGGAGATGAGGGTGTTATTCTTGCCAGTATCTGGGGGAAGAATCTTCTGGTCAGAGAGAATAGGATGGGTGATACCAAGGCCCTTGAGGGAGCCCCTCTAGATTAAAGAAGCTGGTGAGCAAGGGAGAAAGCTGCAGGAGATGGAGTCAGAGAGGTATCAGGCACCAGAACCCGTAGGGCCCTCCCTTCATCCTCTAGTCCCAAGAAGGACAGCCTTTCAGTCTCAGCTGGACAGGGAGCCAAGCCAACCTCATGGCTGCCAAATGTGCTTGTCAACTCATCAAAAAGTAAATTCTTTCCCTTGGGGTGGTCAGTTGGTGCCAGTTTGGTGGTAAACACAGATTCAAATAAGGGAACCAAAATTATATAGCAGCCTTCCGCTATAAGGGGGTCAGCCAGACAGGCCAGATTATGCGTGTATTTTTAATATTATCATAGAGATGGAAAGATGACATTAAACAATAAACTCAGATGATTCCCAGACCTTCAAGGACACTTGTGGGAACCCTCAAGGATGGAGGGAGTTTGAAAAACACCCTTTGGATGTCCATACTGTAAAACTGACAGAGGACCAGACTGTAATGGACCTGTGGACCACCATATGGATTTGCTACCACATGGGAAAACAGAAACGTAAGTGTAGGGACTTTAAGATCCTGCTCTGGAAACTCAGAGCATTGAGGATGCTTCCATCAACAGAAGCTGAGATGATGAGACATGCAGAGAGTGGAAGTTGGCGTCCTGAACTGCAGCTGCCCGAAACAATCGCCTTCCCTGAAAGGGGTGGTGTCATCTTACAAAACCCAGGGAAAATGGGTTTGTCAGGAGTCTCTCAACCACAACTTCAAAGTTCATATACTGAAAACAAAGAGGAAAACACCCAGGTAATGTAGAATAGTCATACAGTGGTCATGGCTTTGAAAAACCAGCAATGATGAAGGAAATACTCAGTAATCCCTAACAGAGGATTCTAGGGATGAGAGTCAGTAATAATAGTGAAGGCAGTGTTTCTGGAAGTGTGATCCAGGAGCCATGCAGATCACAGTCACCAGGTCACCATGGGGGAAGAAGTCCATGTGGAAAACCAGACTCTGGCCTGAGCCATGAACCTTCTGAATCTCTGGGTGTGGCACCCAAGAACCTGCATTTTATAATTTACTATAATTATTTTTGGTACAGAGTCTTGCTCTGTCACCCAGACTGGAGTATAGTGATGTGACCATGGGTCTCTGCAGCTTCCACTTCCTGGACTCAAGTGATCTTCCCGCCTCAGCCTCTGGAGTAGCTGGGACTAGAGGCGCATGCCACCACACCTGGCTAATTTTTTTTGTTTGTGTCTTTGTTTAGATGAGGTCTTGCTATTTTGTCCAGGCTGGTCTCGAACTCCTGGGCTCAAACAATCCTACTGCCTTGGCCTCCCAAAGTGTTGGGATTACAGGCGTGAGCCACTACACCCAGCCTATAAGAATCTTATGTACACCAAAGTTTTATTAACTTCTGTCCTATGACCTCCAATATATGTACACCAAAAACATTGTCTGAGTAATAAACTAAAGAATGGGAAATTTTACTAATGGTCTTCTAGGTATCACTGATGCTTGGATGGATGGAACTGAGGATCAGAACATCAACTTCTTTTTTTTTTTTTTTTTGAGAAGGAGTCTCACTCTGTTGCCCAGGCTGGAGTGCAGTGGCGTGATCTCAGCTCACTGCAAGCTCTGCCTCCCAGGTTCACGCCATTCTCCTGCCTCAGCCTCCTGAGTAGCTGGGACTACAGGTGCCCACCACTATGCCCGGCTAATTTTTTGTATTTTTTAGTAGAGACAGGGTTTCACCGTGTTAGCCAGGATGGTCTCGGTCTCCTGACCTCGTGATCTGCCTGCCTTGGCCTCCCAAAGTGTTGGGATTACAGGTGTGAGCCACCGTGCCCGGCCCAGAACATCAACTTCTTAAAGGAGGTGCCCATAGAAAGGGGTAGAAGGAGAGGGGAAGAGGAGATGAAGAAAGGGCACGCCCCACCCGCAAATAGGGACCCTCAGTTCACAGGCTCTCTGCTCTTGACCTTGGGTCTCTGATGTCATCCACCATGCTCTCCTGGGACCAGAAGCAAGCTAACCATGTGACTGGAAAGGCAGCAGTAATAGGGATAGTAGTGATGATGTTTGCTAAGAGCAGTGGACCTTAAAATAAACACATCGAAGTATGCAAGATACACACAAAACTGAAACTGGAAATGTCATCACCTCCCCAAGAGGAACTGTATGAGTGGGGCAGAGGAGGGATGGAAGTTTACTTTTTGCCATAAACCTTTTTGTACCTTCTGAATTTTCTTCCTTTATTTTTCTTTCTTTCATTTCTCTCTCCTTCCTTCCTTCCTTCCTTCCTTCCTTCCTTCCTTCCTTCCTTCCTTCCTTCCTTCCTCCCTCCCTCCCTCCTTTCATCCCTTCCTCCCTCCCTTTCTCTCTCTCTCTTTTCTTTCTTTCTTTTTTTTCTTTTTGAGACAGGGTCTATCTCTGTCACCCAGGCAGGAGTGCAGAGGTGCAATCTCAGCTCACTGTGGCCTCAACCTCCCAGGCTTAAGCAATCCTCCCACCCCAGCTTTCCAAGTAGCTGGGACTACAGGTGCATGCCATCACACTTGGCTGATTTTTGTATTTTTTGTAGAGATGGGGTTTCGCCTTTTTGCTCAGGCTGGTCTCGAACTCCTGAGCTCAGGCATTCCTCCCGTCTTGGCTTCCCAAAGTGCTGGGATTATAGGCATGAGCCACAGTGCCCAGTCTAAATTTTCTACCATGTGATGTATAACCGATTTTAAATAAAAACATTCTCATTTGGAAAAAAGTAATGAAGCATGCCTAATATTTTTAGAGAATTATTTTGTTTTCCATCTTGGCTGCCTCCAAATTTTGCCGACCAAGTGCAAAGCCCAGGTTTCTTAACAAGCCAAGGCTCTAACTGTGACCAGGGCACAACAATGCATACCTTGCTTGAAGGAAACAACTGGAGATCAAGAACTCTCACTACTACTGGAAATTCATGTGGCTGAGGGATGGAACAGAAGAGAGCTTTTGGATAAAGATAAAAGAAAAGGAAAAATGGTTTCAGTGACCCAGGGATCAGGAATGATGCGTCCCTGATACAGGTGGTAACAGAATGGCCAGAGAAGTGAGATGGAGAATTCCAACTGCTCAGCTCTGCTGGAAGTCACATCCATGAAGAGACAGTCATCTGAAAACCTGTTCTTGCTTGGCTTACCATTTCATTGCTGAGAAACTGGAAACCTGTCCTGGGCCGAGGAGAACACTGTGCTCCGAATTCCTGGTGACATTTTAAGAAAGGGGGATGCTATTCAGCCTGCCCAGTGATCTGGTGCTTCTAGTGTTGCATAGATGACACACCACAGGATTTCCTCAACTGCGCCCTGGTGTCCTGCTAGGATGTCTTTCTCATTTTTTCCATGGTACACACAGTCATTGCATCACAGTCCAAACGGACTGTCCAGCGATGCCTTTGTAAACATGAGTCACATGTGAAGTTAAAGGAATCCGTGTTCAGCCAGGGACAGCAGAGTTCCTAAGGCACATCATCTTCACATAAGGGGTGCAGATTGATAAGGGTCATAGTACTTCCTGCTGAGATGCCCAAGCAGTGCTCAGGGACTCACTTTGTGCAGCAGCCACTGAGGCCTCCATCCATAACACTCTTCTTCATCCCTGTGAAGTTCTTCAGCTATCATATCAGAAAACATTACTGTTTCCCCATTTTTCACCTTCTTGAGTGTCTCTCAGTTGGGTCCTGAATGTCACCCCCTGTCCAGCCTTGGTCATCCCAGCCCAAGTACGGGCACAAACCTCTTTCTTGCTTCCCCTTGAAAAATGAAGGTTACCTATATCAACCTCCCGAAACAACACATTCGACTGTCTCTGCCTGTTGAAATCCTGGTTAAGGTCCATCTTAGAAACTGCCTCTTCCCAGATTTTCTCCACTGGCTATGAGCTCTCTAATCCCTGCACCAGAGAGTATTTGGTCTGTTTCTCTCTTTTTTTTTTTAAGACGGAGTGTCGCTCTGTCACCCAGGCTGGAGTGCAGTGGCATGATCTTGGCTCACTGCAAGCTCTGCCTCCTGGGTTCATTGCATTCTCCTGCCTCAGCCTCCTGAGTAGCTGGGACTACAGGTGCCCACCACTATGCCCGGCTAATTTTTTGTATTTTTAGTAGAGACGGGGTTTCACCGTGTTAGCCAGGATGGTCTCGATCCCCTGACCTCGTGATCCGCCTGCCTCAGCCTCCCAAAGTGCTGGGATTACAGGCTTGAGCCACTGCGCCCGGCCTGGTCTGTTTTCTTTTATGCTTCTCATCACATTTTGACTTGAGTCATCAATGTGTGTGCCCCTTTTAGAAAGATCTTCTTGAAGCCACACAGGCTGTGACTATTAAGTCTAAGCAAGATTTGTAAAGGGCTATGTGCCCCTTACAAAAAATTGCTTGCTTTTCTGCAGTGAGCAAGAAGGGTGATGTTGTATCTAAATGTTCTTTGTCAAAAGTCCTTCCAGAATTTTTCTTGCTAGCTTAATAATCAATCAGTAGATATATAGAAAAGAGATATAGATAGATGTAGAAAGATGTGTCCAGCAGTGTCCCAAATAAGGTATAACTAATCTGTGATTGGATATCACTATGCACTCTAAATTTCTTCCCTATGTGTAACAAGTAAGTCAGGATGTCCCTCCCACCCACCAACCTCCACACCCAAGAGTCATCTAGTTGTGTTAGAAGGGCCACAGGTGGGCAGTGGCTCATGCCTGTAATCCCATTACTTTGGGAGGCCGAGGTGAGAGGGTTGCTTGAGGCCAGGAGTTTGAGACCAGCCTGGGTAACATAGTGAGACCCCATCTCAATTTTTTTAAAAGGAAGATCTACAGGTGAAGGGCACATTCCTTTGTTGTCCACCTGTATTGCTGAGTGAGCGAATTCCAAACCAGCTGTGGGGCCTATGACCTCCATATTTGGGCAGAAGAATTAAAAAGTCAGTAAAATCCCTCATTAAAATTATCGGGAAATAACGGGAAGCTAAAACCCTCTTAGTGTCTCATGGTTTTGATTTCATTGCAATCTAGAATTGTATATAGTGCAATATCAATCATGGGAAGCTGCCCCAATGTTGTCTGCCTCTGTGACAGTATTCTCACACTGTAGGGTAAATGCATTGAGGCAACCTTCATATTTCTCTCAATCCTGCACAATCTGCAGTAACCAGCTTTCTTTGATTACCTAGGTAGGCTTGGGGCCTCTCCCTCTGCATTATCTACTAGATTCTCACTTTAACACATTATATACAGTTGTTTAAGTCTGCTACTCTAACTGTTAACTGTCTAACATCTTTTCTTCTGCTGGGCTCCTAGATAGAATCTAGCACTTACTGAGAGTTTGATGAGTGAGTGAATTAGTTGACATTGGATTGCCTTATTGATATGCCGAAGTCAGGCCAAGTTCCTTGACTTACTAAGGCCAGTGTATTATTTTCCATTACATTTAGTTCAGTGATATTTTAAAAATGTGCATAATACTAGCACATATTCAAATGCCAATTCACATGAGGGAGTAATTTCCCAACAGTGTTATCTAGCTTCTTCTCAAGTTCTCTGGGTGGAGGTCAGTCTTTGTAGTTCATGTTGGGTTCCTGACCCAAACACAGCTTGTGCCAGTTATGGAAAAGAAAAAAAAAAGGGCAGTTTTCCATGGTTTGGATAAAGAGGTGACCGTGGGAACATGTACAGCTCTGTCTGTAGTTCTGGTAAAGTCACTGAAAACCCAACCCAGCCTGGCTCTCTTGTGTACCCGCACGGAAATGGGGATAGACAAGGCCTGTCAAACAAGAGGAAATGGAGCAAAAGGAAATAGACCCATTCTGCAAAGCCATATGGCATATGCAGCAGAGGGAAGTGTTGGTCCCATTCAGGAGGGAAAATATCTCTTTAGCTATTTATTAGGAAACACTGAAGTAAGCTTAAAAACTGTGCTGTATAAAGAAAAGATATGAACCCCATCTATTCAATGGAAAAATCCAAATGCAGATAAAGGCTTATGAACAGAAATGAGTCATTATAGCACTGCTGATAATTGCCAAAATATATGTAATAGCCGGGCATGGTGGCTCACACCTGTAATCCTAGCACTTTGGGAGGCCAAGGCAGGCGGATCACCTGAGGTTGGGAATTCGAGACCAGCCTGACCAACATGGAGAAACCCTGTCTCTACTAAAAATACAAAATTAGCCAGGTGTGGTGGTGCATGCCTGTAATCCCAGCTACTCATGAGGCTGAGGCAGGAGAATCCCTTGAACCCGGGAGGCAGAGGTTGCATTGAGCCGAGATTGCGGCATTGCACTCCAGCCTGGGCAACAAGAGCGAAACTTTGTCTAAAAAAAAAAAAATATATATATATATATATATGAAACAAGCAACTGGATGATTATGAAATAGTATGTCTCACTGATTGTTATATAACTCAAAATTATTTTACAAGGAGAGTGTAATGACATGGGAAACTGCTAGCACTAGTGATAATGCTAGTGATTCAACTCCTGTTGAATCACTGCATTATTTTAAGATAGTGGTTCTCAAACTCCAGCATTCAAAGAGTGTAAGACAGAAAGCTGTATTCCTGGCCTAACTCTGTAAAGAAGAACACATTTATGAGCAAAAATGTGAAAGCAAATGTGCTAAAAGATTTTTCTAGGTAATGCTATGACTAGTGATTTTAATTTTTGTTTTTGTATTTTTAAAACTTCTACAACATATATGTGTTATTCCAAAAATCAAAAAGAAACATTAAAAAATCCGTGTAATCAATATCAAACACAAAACTTTAACTTTGCTCCCAGCAACAAATACATAAAATATTTAGGGGCATATTTTTATATCAAGGTGATTAAAGCCCTGACCATGGGAATTTTATGACTCTCCTATGGGAGGTTTAGCCATGTTGCTTAAGATACCCCTAGTGTCCTTCTCATCTCCTTTACACCAGCTCTGCTTGCAATCCTGCTGAGTCCTAAAATCCCCATGAGTAGGGGTGACTGTGAGCCATGGACGTGCTTAGCAAGACCAATTGGATTCCTTCACCTAGGAGTTTAAACTAGAGAACAGTGGGGAAGTGAGAAGATACACAAAGAGATGCCAGGTTCAAGGGGCAGCCACAGTAACTGTGACAGAATGCAGTGATCCCCAAAGAAGTGACTCTCTGGTGTCCACACTCCTGTGAATTCCCCTTTCACGCTGAGGCTGAGCATGGCCATAGGACTTGGTTTTGCCTGTGTGCCAATGCCTATCAAATATCTACATGCCATGTTTGTCATAGGACAGGTAGATATTCGATAGGCATTGGCACATTGGGGTTGGCCCTCTTGGAAACCTGAAACCACCATGCCCTAAGAAGCCTGAGATGAACAACTTCATGGAGAGGGGCCCAGCCATGCCAGGTTTATCTCAGTCGAACCCAGAGCAGACCTGTAGGAGAATCACCCAACCAACACATTGCATCATGAGGGGGGGAGAAATCATTGTCATTTTCAGCCACTAAGTTTTAGCAGTGTTTTGTTACCAGCAATGGATAACCGAGGCAGTCCCAATAGGAACTTCGGTTGAATCCCTGTATTATTTTAAGATAGTGGTTCTCAAACTCCAGCGTTCAAAGAGCTGGGTCAAAATGCAAGTGTCTTTAGGGGAGAGACATTGTTGGCCTCATTTGCCTTTACATCCCAGTGCCTGGAATGGTGTTTACCACATACCTAGACCTGAAGAAATATTTGTAAATAAACGAACAAATGGATCTTGGGAGTTTGTTTAAAATATGGCCACCTCTGGAGATTTCTAATTTGGTAGGTCTGGGCGAGGTCCAGGAAACTGCATCTGAGTGATGCTGAGACAGGTGGCTTACAGACCACATTTTTATCATCAGGGCCTCAAATTATCCTTGCAACCAAAAGAGGCAATTGACCAATCTTCCACCTGGCCATGCATCAGAATTACCTGAGGAGCTTCTTAACAATATTCCTTCCAGATTCTCACCCCTGACCTACCAAATCTGAAAACCTCTGGAGGGGGAGACTCACACTCTACATTATTAAGAAGCTCCTGGGTGCAGCTAGTGCAGCTGGTCCACAGATTGGAGGGCATTTTTGCTGGCCTAACCAACACAAGTCTCCAAAAGCCATCTGGCAGCCAAACACACTTTTCTCACTCCTGAGAACAAAGGACACACACCTACTCAGTTAAACATTATCACACTAATCTTTAAGGCTTTTTGAAAAACAGCTTTCATTTTTACATCGAGAAGTGTTTGTTAGGGACTCCTAAATCTCAGTGTCTCATCTGTCAAACAAAATTTGGTAACACCTGCTTCCTGAATGCCATGAAGACTACATGAGGTAAGGTGTGCGAGCACACATTGAAACCGGAAATACCAAGCACAGGATTTTTAAGACTTTAATCATAAATATGACATACAGGAGATTAAAATAGTTTATCCATTTTTAGGTAATCATTCAGGGTTCTTTAGGAGGTACTTTGTCCCTCCTTAATCAGGGAGAGCCAGGCCTTTGGGGCCTCTTACACAAAATGTTTCAGCGAAGGGAAACCGTGGACACATTTCTTGTTCCTGCACATGGTGTTTAAAGCGCTGTATGCTCTGAACCCTGCATTACCTTGTTCTTTCCTTCCCCTGATCCTTTTCCCTCCCTCCTCCTGTCCCTAAGTGTCAGCCCTTCCGAACACTAATACAGTATGCTGGTTCACATCTTTCACTAGCCCTGGCTCAAGCTGTGTACTATATCTGAAATGTTCTTAATTCATTAATTATTATTGAAACAGGGTCTCACTCTGTTGCCCAGACTGGGGTGCAGTGGCACAAACACGGCTCACTGCAGCCTCAACCTCCTGGGTCTAAGCAATTCTCCCACCTCAGACTCCTGAGTAGCTGGGACTACAGGTACGTGTACCACATCTGGCTAATTTATCTTAAAATTTTTTTTTTTTAGTAGAGACAAAGTCCCGCTGTGTTTCCCGGGCTGGTCTCAAACTCCTGGCCTCAAATGATCCTCCTGCCTTGGCCTCCCAAAGTGCTGGGATTACTGGCATGAGCCACTACATCCGGCGTGGAATGTTCTTTATTGTCCATCCCATCCACTTAGACCTCTCCAGAGTCTTCGATGTCTGTTGCTATCTCCCACCCTCTGGTCAGATGAAATTGACTAGCCCCTGTTTCGAGCTCCCCTGGACATTTATCCTGCCCCCCCCCGGAACACCTGGTTGCACTTACCTGAGTACATAACCTTTCCTTCCTCACTGAGTCTAAGCTCTTTGAGGGCAGGGGCTTTTCCTTACTCATCCCTAGGTCTCTAGTCCTTACTGTGCCTAACCCAGAGAATGGACTAGTAAATACTTGTTAATTGAGTGTATGAAAGTTAGGGGTTGTCTTTGGTGGGTTTAAACTTCTGAAAAAAGAAAGCTGTTTACTCCTGGACGTAGTCATATGTTTGTCTCTGATCCTGATATCCTGATGTTGGCCTTTGTCTTTTTCTGCTTTCTGTGCAGAGACTTATGAAAATCAAACAACATGCAACAAGCTGCTTGCTTGATCTTTAGCTAGTGGGGGTATCTAGCAGGTTTGGAAGAGTTTGCATATTATATGTAAATATAATATTTGATGTAAATATCTAATTAAGATATTAATGAGAAATCTCTTTTGAGGGCCAATTCTGAATTTTTGTTGCTCCAGCTGGGTGTCCCACATGTACTTCAAGCTCAACAAGCCCCAAGCTAACAGATCAACTTCATCCTACAAGCCTGCTCCTTATCTATAACTATCCATCCAGTTGTCTGGACTCCAAGCTGCATGTCCCAAGATCTCCCTCTCTCTTGCCAAACAAAGAAATGACATGTTCTCTCCATTCGGCACCCCCCAGTATTTCTCACATCCTTCCCAAGCCCCACTTTCTATTTCAGGACCTTCTTGTCTCTCACTAGGGATCTTGCAAATAGCCTCCCAATTGATCTGCAGACTCCTCTCATTTTTCCCCCCAAATACTGATAACATTTTAATGTTATTAAGGCATGGATTTGAATAAGCTATTCCTCTGCTTGAAAACTTGCAATGGCTCTCCCCATGGCCTACATACTGGTTAAAGTCCAAACTTCTTAGTCTGTGCCATATTTGAGGGTAACAAACGTATCTAATCAGAAGCCTTCTCTTGGGAAGTGAGAATGTGAAGAAGTGGCGAGGGGGTTTTCATTCATTCAAGAAATATTGATTAACACTAACTCCATGCCATGTACTGTTCTAGGTTCTGGGAATACAGTGAAGACCTTGACTTTGTGGAGCTTATCATATGGAGGAGAAGCAAAATAGTGTCATTGATATCTGCTTCTAAGATGACCAGGTAACTAGAGCTCCATCCTGAAAAATGAGGAGTGTGGTAGGTGCATAGACTGTGTTAATGGCTCAAGTTCTTTGCTCCTCTCTGGAGCCGTGTTCTTTGCTATGTGACTTTGCAGTTCCTTCCACTAGAGGTAGATGGATTTCCCCGTGCTTGACTTTGGACTTGGGCTTGTGACTTGCTTTGGCCAATGGGATGTTAGATGTGAGGCAATTAGAGGCTTGAAATATGCTTATGGGGTTAAGCTTATATTTCTGCTTCTGACATAAAAGACTGCCCAGTAAACCATTGGTCCCAGAAGAATGAGAAAAAGTGTGAAGTAGAACCAAACTGCAAATAATGTTGTTGTTTTAAGACACTGAATTTTTCGGGTGGTTTGTAATGCAGCATTAATGGGGCAAGAGCTGGCAGATACAAGAGGTTTTTTTTTTTTGACAGAGTCTCACTCTATATTGTCTGGGCTGAAGTACAGTGGTGCCATCACTGCTCACTGCAGCCTCAACCTTCCGGGGCCAAGCCGTCTTCCTACCTCAGCCTACCGAGTAGCTGGGACTACAGGCACTTGCCACTAGGCCTAGCTAATTTTTGAATTTTTTTTTGTAGAGATGGGGTTTCACCACGTTGCCCAGGCTAGTCTTGAACTCCTGGGCTCAAGCAATCCGCCCACCTCAGCCTCACAAAGTGCTGGGATTATAGGTATGAGCCACCATGCCTAGCACAAGAAACTTTAATTCCATCCTCCATGAGATCTACCTGCCGTGCCTGCATTGGAGTTGCTGCTCCAGAGGTACTGGGCTACTGCTGAGGGCAGGGGCGTCTTATACTTCTCCATACAAGAAACACTATCTTAATCTAGCCATTTACATCATCACCTGAGAAACCTGAGTATGTCTTTTCCTTGCAGCCCCAAAGAGCCTGTGTTAATCCATTTTGTGTTGCTATAAAAGAATACCTGAGACTGGGTAATTTATGAAGAAAAAAGGTTTTTTGGCTCATGGTTCTGCAGGCTGTACAAGAAACATGAGGCCAGCATCTGTTCAGCTTCTGGTGAGGGTCTCAGGAAGCCTTCACTTAGGCATAAGGGAAGAGGAGACCATGTGTCACATGGCAAGAGAGGGAGCAAGCAAGAGAAGAGGGGTACCATGCCCTTTTTAACAACCAGCTCTTAGGTGAACCAATAGAGTGAAAGCCCACTCGTTAACCTTGGAGAAGGCACCGAGCCATTCATGAGGTATCCACCTCCATGACCCAGACATCTCCCACTGGGCCCAACCTCCAATACTGAGGATCAAATTTCAACAAGAGATTTCAGGGGACACATATCCAAACTGTATCACTAATGAAGACAATGTCTCCCCTGTCTATCACAAAGACCTAGAGGGATGAGTTTGCTCTTGATTACTATACCGGCACAGAATCTTTTGGGGTGTCCGGTGCACTCCACTAGCTGTGAAACCAGATGTCACTCCTGTCAAAATTAGCAAATTTAATGAAGCCGTCTGCCCTAGGTCCACTCTTGGAAGACCCCTTTCCATTCAAGAGGCTATTACTAATTCAATTGATAAACCAACCCACTCATTCACTCATGACGATAGGAAGATGCTCTGCCAGACACCGGGATACAAAGGCCAATTAGACATGGCTGATCCATTCCTTATAGAGATTATAGGCTAATAGAAGGGACAGATAAACTATTATAAGGTGGTGAGATAAAAAAGAAGTGCGAGTACGATACTGAGGGAGTGGAGAGTAATCTTGTCTGGTGGGTTAGAAAAGCTTTCAAGGATAAGATGATACTTGAAATGGGTTTGACAGGCAAGGAGGAGCTGACCAGGTATGGAAAGGGGAGAATATTCTTGGAAGAAGGTGACCAAGCATATACATTTAAGATCCATGGTGAGGGTGTAAGGGTGTGTGTAGGGGGATGGTGGAAAGTGGTAGAAAATGAGGTGGAAACTCAGGCATAGCCAGGTGTACAGAGCTTGTATACTACAACCAGGAGTCTGGACTTGGTTCTGAGGGCACTGGGGAGCATTGAAGATTTTAAGAAGGGGAGTAACATATTTGTATTTTACTTATTTAAAAGACCCTCTGGCAATAATGATTGTGGAGAAGACAAAGACTCTTGCTAGGTCATTGCACTAATAAAGGGGAACAATGAAGACCACCGGCAGGCTGGTGGAAAACAAGACAAGTGAAGGGATGGGAGAGGTAGACCTGGTTACTGAAGAATGGGAGAGCTCCCAGGTTTCTACTTAAACTACTGGGCAGATGGTGACACCATTCATTTAGGTTAGGGGACTTGGGAGGTGAGCAGGGATGAAATAGGGGTCCTCTTAGGCACATGTGGATGGGAGGGAGCTGTGGGGCCTCCAGAACTCAGGAGACATAGGTATTCGGGTGTCATAGTGTGTAGATAGTGGTAGAAGCCATGGGTTTGATTTGTTACTTTGCCTGGCCATAGCTGGTGCTTGCAGAGGCACTGAAAAGTCAGCCTCACATGTTGAGGATGATCTTTGGAGCCCCAGAAGAATCCCCAGATGGCATCTAAGAGTTATCCTAGGAAATCCCAAGCAGGGACCATTTTTATTCACCTTTGTGTGGCCAGAACTCTCCACAGGGCTTGGAAGTTAATACATGCTTAGTTACATTGGATGAATGAATTGAGGTTCCCTGATCCTTTGAGGTCCCCCAGGCCTGGGGAACCAACATCATTAGGTCCCAATACATGGAGGTGATGCTATAGGTTCAAATTATGAATTAACCAAGTTAAGAATTATTGTAATTCTGTACTTCCAGAGATCCTCTATCGGTACCCACTGCTATACCATCCAAAGTGCCTGTTCAAGATAGTGGTTATCAAAAATGCATGTGAATTAAAATCAGCTGAGGAAATGTCCTACAACTATGGGTTCCAAAGCCTCATAGGTATTTGATTTAGGTCTAGTTTGGAGATAGGTATTTTGATTTAGTAGGTCTGGGTTGGAGCCCAGGAAGTCTGCTTTTGAAACAAGCTCCTGAAGTAGTTCTGATTCTGATGACTATGTGATGGAAACCATAATTTGGGGAAACCTCTGGTGCTGGCTGTTCTCCCTTGCCCATCCAGATGTGCTCTCTACTTCTAGTCACTCTGTCCTGTGCCTGCACAGCTGCCTTCTGTGGCCTGGACCATCTGGGCTTCTTTGGCCTCTGGCTTCCATTGGGTTCCACCAGTGGGAGACCCTAGCAGAAGCTGGGTAGGAGGAGAGAGAGAGTGGACATTGAGTCTCCTGGCCCCTCCCTGCAGGCTGTGGTTTGGCAGTGACTGCATCCATGATGCCTGTCAAGCAGGTCCTCTCTCCTGGCTGCAGCTCTTGCCAAATCCTTCACCAGCTCCCCTTCTTCTCCCCTGCAGGCCTAGGGGTGGTTACGGCTTCCTGCAATGGCTGGTGTCCGGGTGCTTCGCTATGGTTTCCTTTAACCCTGCTCAGGTCTCTCTAAATAATCTCTTCATTACACACTCTCCAGTTACCTCTTTGTTCCCTCTGCTCCTGCCAAGACAGGAAAACAAAAACATTGACTGGAAAGAGTCAAGAATTCTGGGCTCAGTTCAATTCAATTCAGCAAACATTTACTGAGTGAGGTCCTCTCAGCCAGGCTCTGTGCCAGGAGCTGAGGTTAGAGAAAAGAACTCAGACATGGCACCCACCTCCTGCAGAGTTCACAGCTTCATGGGAGGCTAGAGGGCCCCCAGTGTGGCTGCACTGGAGGCGGAGTAGATGCTGGGATTGTCATGCACAGTCCAATGGGAGGCAGAGAGATGCAGAGAACCTTTGGCCATAGGATGCTCCTGTGGGACAGGTGCCAGTCAGGGTGACCCAGCCTCTAGGTGATCTGTGTGGTCTGGGTGCCTCCTGCCATCTCCCAATCACCGTAATTAAGGCCTCTTTCCTTCTAAAGCAGGTTTAATTCACCAGCCTGCCAAGGCTCCCATGCCTCCATCCAGAGGGGTGTTTGGGAGAAAAGAGGAACACTCGTTGGAGTAATGGGCTTGAGGGCCCTGAGGTTACAACTGAAGTAAAGCTCTGGCTGGTATGTGCCACAGACCTCCCATTCAGGGCTCATAATTCCACAAACCATCTCCATTGACTTTAAAGAAGGACATGATCTTGAGCAAGTTCCTTCTCTGCCCTGGGCCACAGTTTCCTCATTCCTCAAACAGGGCTGAGAAGGTCAGTGCAGGGAGGCTGACCAGTGCTGTTCATCCAGGAGACTGAGAATAAGAAACAGCATACTTTAAAGGAGTCTGGCAAACTGCTATTCATCCTTCAAAAGCCAACTGAACGTTTTACTTCCTCCAGGAAGACTTCCTGGAGCCCCCTAACTTCTTCTCTTGTATTCATCATAGTCTCTGGTAACATGACCACCAGCCTGCCTAGTCTACTTGATCTCTAGATTCCTCAAACATCTGTCTCTTTCTCTCCAGGACCCAGCACTGGGCCTAAGGCATATCAGGGCATCAGAAAACGTGTTATGAACTGAGTCAAAAGGAATTCTTTCTGCAACAGAAGAAGTAGTACAGAGGGTTCACGTTACAACTTTCGACTTTACAGTGGTGTGAAAGCAATACACATTCAGCTGAACATCAATAAGAGATACCAATACTTCATTATAAACAAGCTTTGTGTTAGATGATTTTGCCCAACCGTAGGCTAATGTAAGTGTTTCAAGCACGTTTAAGGGAGATGGGGCTAAGCTATGATGTTCAGTAGGTTAGGTGTATTAAATGTATTTTTGACTTAGTATATTTTCAACTTATGATGGGTTCGCTGGGATGTAACTGCATCATAGGTCGAGGAGCATCAGTAGTAATACTAGTGACCTCATCAGCCTTGTTTGAAGAATGAGGAAACTGTGGCCCAGGGCAGAGAAGGAACTTCCTCAAGATCACACAGCCTGTAAATGACATGGTAGCATTGGGACTTGAAGCCAAACAAACTTGCTGACTGCAAGGGCTGGACTCCTCATAGTGCAGGGAGGCTGACCAGTGCTGTTTAGCCAGGAGATTGACAATAAGAGGACACTTTGATGGAGCAAGTGCTCCTTGCCAGGAACTGTTAAGAGCACATTTGCATCAACACACTTAACCCTGACTGCCTTGTGAGGTATATGTGTGAACAATGCCCAGTTTGACAGATTAAGATCCAGAGCCTTGAGACAATTAAGAAATACATCCAAGGGCATGGTGGCTCACACCTGTAATCCCAGCACTTTGGGAGGCCGAGGTGGTAAGGTTCACGAGGTCAGGAGATTGAGACCATCCTGGCTAACACGGTGAAACCCCGTCTCTACTAAAAATACAAAAAATTAGCCGGGCGTGGTGGCAGGTGCCTGTAGTCCTAGCTACTCAGGAGGCTGAGGCAGGAGAATGGCATGAACCCAGGAGGTGGAGCTTGCAGTGAGCCGAGATGGCGCCACTGCACTCCAGCCTGGGCAATAGAGCGAGACTCTGTCTCAAAAAAAAAAAAAAAAAAAAAAAAAAATGCATCCAAGATCATACCAAGAGGAGGCAAAACTTACCTAGATTTATCTAGAGCCCATGCTCTGCACCATTGCGTTTTCCCCAGGGAACTTGACTCCAATTTCAGATTTAGGAAGAAAGACAGCACACAGCTCAGTGTTATACTGTACTGTATTTGTAAGAGATTTATAAACAGAAATATGCCTCTACATCATGGCTCCCCTACCTCCCCAAATAAAAATAAATAAAGAAAGAAATGGAAAGGAAAAGAAAAAAGGAAAAAGAATAGTGCTTCTAGCAGCATCCTGAAGTATACGAATTGAGAGTTTGGAAAATTGACAGCATGACAGAGTAAACTGCAGGCGCCTGGCGGAACATGCTTGCTGTGCTGGGGATCAGCTGTGTGATCCTTTCCCTCTCTGGGCTTCAACTGTTTCCTCATCTTTCTTTCAGAGCCTTCTTGACAGTGTTTCCTTTTGGATTGGCAAGTATGGGACAGTTTGTGTCAAGCACACAGTCTCTTTGCGCCCTCTACTGTTCAGTTATAGCACTGTCCGTGGCCTGGTTTGTTAAATTCACGTACGTTAAGGGATGGTGAGCCACAAAGTGCGTCCACAGAAGGCCACAATGTCACTAAGCAAAAGCCAGTCCTCTTCCATCCTAGCAAAGACTCGAAAGTCCTGTTGATCCTGCCCACACAATTTCAATTATTTTCGTAAGTGCTTTTTCCTGAGTGCACTTGCACACACGCCCTCTACACCCACACCCAGTACCACCTCTGTTATTAGAGTTATCACATTGTATGGGAATTGCCAGCTGACATGTCTTTTTAAGCACGAGGCCTGGCATTACTCACCTTGATAGTCTCTCGCTTTCCTGAAGGAGCGTGTGTGACATGTAGACCCTCCACTCAAGTGTATGGAATGGAGAGAACAATGAATCAACAAAAAAAGAGATGGCAATCTGGAGAAAGGTTGGGGTAAAGAGTTGCAGCCAGAGGGGGAAGTTCTGAATTCAATACTTTTTTTTTTTTTTTTTTTTAAGGCAGGGTCTCACTCTGTCGCCCAGGCTGGAGTGCAGTGGTGGAATCATGGCTCACTGCGACCTCCACCTCCCAGGCTCAAACAATCCTCCCACCTCAGCCTCCCAAGTAACTGGGACCACAGGTGCACGCCCCCACACCCAGCTAAGGTTTTGTATTTTTTGTAGAGATGAGGTATCGCCATGTTGCCCAGGCTGGTTTCGAACTCCCGAACTTAGGTGATCCGCCTGCCTCAGCCTCCCAAAGTGCTAGGATTACAGGCATGAGCCACCATGCCTGGCCTTGAGTTTGGAACTATTGCATCCCAGTTTCAGTAAGTTTCCCTCTGCCTGCAACATGTCCCACTTCCTTTGCCCAACTTCACCTGCATCACACCTCTCATCCTTGGGGTGTCAGCTTAGGAATGATCCCTTTGGGAAGCCTTCTCTGATTCCCACTGGTCTAAGTGAGATCTGTTTTCTATTTGCTTCCTCGCATCCTGAGGTTTTTCTACCAAAATACTTATCAAACTATATTCCAACTCTGATTTTGTTGTCTTTCCCACTAGACTTGAATTTCCACAAAAGCAAGGACTAGGTCTAGCTTGCTCATCCTGCTACTCCCAGTGCTTACAAGTGTGCTTGTGTTCAACCTTTTATTTGTGGAATGACTATTATGTAGAACTAATATGAATGGGCTAACAAATTCCAAGACGGAAATGGAAATCATAGAAGGGACTCAGGGAGCATCTAGTCTTATCCCTTCATTTTACAGATGAGGAAACCGAGGCTTAGGGAGGGTATGACTGGACAAAGGTCCTAGATCCTGTCAGTGGCAGAGCTGGAATTAACGAGTTATAATGGGGACTTTCTGGGCTTTATTTGCCGTCTGATTTGTCTAAGGAATAAAGGTGTCTTAGGTTCTTGTGACTCAAAGTGTGGATGGCAGACCATCAGCATTAACCACACCTGGGAATATGTTAAGCTCTCAGGACCTATCCTAGACCAGCAGGGCAGCTATCTAGGCTTCTAAATCATTACAGTTCCCTGCAGGAAAGCCATCTGGTCAAGTGGAAAAAAAATCCTAGCCAATGTCTTGCGGCATTAAGTGCAGGCTATAGACCAAAGGCCAAAAGTGTGGGCCCTCACCTCTCAAAGTTTCAGACAGTTTGGAAGTCCAGGGCCTGGCCTGTTGGAGGGTGATGGCCAAGATTCAGGTGAGCTGACTCGGTGAATAAAGAGGCCGCAAATAAAGAGGACCTCCTGGAAGCATGGCAAAAGCTGACTAGCACGCCTGATGCTGCACATTCCCAACCTTGTAGCTATTACACTAAACAAATATTTTTATAAATGTATATTTATTTATACAAAGAATTCCACCCACACTGCTCAAGGTGGTGGTGAAAGTAATATACGTGTACCTGCTAGTGGCATTGTAAACTACAGCCTGTTTGGAAAACACTACAACAACATGTAATAACAACTATAAAGTGATTTATCTCCTCAGACCAAGGAATGCCACTCACAGGAAACCATCCTAAGGAGATAATTCAACACAAGTGAAAAGCCACATGCATGAGTTGTTTATTAAAGTTAAAAGTGGAAAATACTAAATCAAAAGGGAATGATTGAGCAAATTATGACACGGTATCTTCATGAAGACCATTCAACTTTAATTATAATATAATTAATATGTCCCGCTTCACCTGCTTGGGGTGCAATAGTGATTAAGAACATGATCTGTGGGTATTCAGTTCTGCTCTACCATTTACTGTGTTACCTTGGACAAGTTTTCTTAGCTGTTCTACGCCTCAGTTTCCTTATCTGTAAAATGGGGATAATAGCAATACCTATTTTATAGGATTGTTGCGAGGATTAAATTATTTAATTACGTTCATTTAAGTGCCTGGAATAGTGCTTCTCTATAAATTTATATCTTTTTTTTTTTTTGAGATGGAGTCTCGCTTTGTCACCCAGGCTGGAGTGCAGTGGCGCGATCTTGGCTCACTGCAACCTCCGCCTCCCGGGTTCAAGCGATTCTCCTGCCTGAGCGTCCTGAGTAGCTGGGACTACAGGCACGTGCCACCACGTCCGGCTGATTTTTTGTATTTTTAGCAGAGATGGGGTTTCACCGTGTTAGCCAGGATGGTCTCCATCTCCTGACCTTGTGATCTGCCTGCCTTGGCCTCCCAAAGTGCTGGGATTACAGGCATGAGCCACTGTGCCCAGCCTATATCATTTTTTAAACAGTCAGATTAAATGGCTTGATAGTCGCATACCACCTGGTACAAGAATGCTTTTCTTTCGTCTTCAGAGTCTGATCTCCTGATAAGTTTCAGCCCTCCAGGCATATTTCCCAAGGACTCCTTTGAAGACTCAAGGAGAGAAAACATGAGAATGTCTTCAACTGGGCTCTGCATTTCATTCTTTATGGCTCTTGTTGCTATGTTGTGTGGCCATTGAAACAGGTGACCTGGGGGGACCCTCTGGAATTCTCCTTTTCCAGAATTATGCTCAAATGTGGTAACTTCACCCCATACATGCCTAGACTCCCAGATGTTTAGAGCTTATATAAATGTGTACACACATGCACAGACAACACACACATAGTGTATGTGGCCTTCTGCAAGTCTCTTCCTGAGGGTCCCTGAGTCCCAGTTGCTGAGCATGAATGAGATTCTTTCCTTCCTCTTTCAACCCCTTGGTCTGTTTGCAGTGACCTCCCTGGGATGTCATTCCTTTCAGTGGATAACTGCCTTGTCCAATGACAGTAACAACTGCTGCTGGGCATGGTGGCTCACACCTGTAATCTCAGCAGTTTGGGAGGCTGAGGTGGGAGGATTGCTAGAGCCCAGGAGTTCAAGACCAGCTTGGGTAACATAAAGAAACTCTTGTTTCTACAAAAAATGAAAATGTTAGCTGGGCCTGATGTTGTGCACCTGTGGTCCCAGCTACTCAGCAGACGGAGATGGGAGGATCACTTGAGCCCAGGAGGTCAAGGCTACAGTGAGCTATGATCGCACCACTGCACACCAGCCTGGGAAACAGAGTGGGACCTTGTCTCAAAGAAACCAGCAGTCAAACAAACCAACCCAGCTGCCATTCACTGAAAGCCTGAAGAGTGCCAGTTGTTTTGCAGCTGTGCCTTTACAAACATCCATCCTCAGAATGAACCTATGAAGGAGGTACTATTATTCCTATCTCACAGCTGGAGCCTCTGAAGTTCAGATACATTAAGGAGCTGGCTCAAGACTCACTACTCATATGTGAAACACCTGAGATTTTAACCCAGGTTTGTCTAACTCCAAAGCCCACACTCAGAATCATGACCCTAAACTGCCTCCTGTGTAGGGATATAAACAAGAAGTTTAAAATAAATGGTAACTGAAAAAGTAAAAGCTAAGTTGCATTGCCACAATGAATACAATTGTGTAAAAATATGTCTGCATGGGGACAAAGCCGTGAGAATATTTGCTGTGCAAGACTGATAGGATCATTACTAATTCTTTTCCTTTTAAGTAATTTCCTTTTGTGACAGTTATATAGTTTTTTGGTTTTGGTTTTGTTTTGTTTTTGAGATGGAGTCTCGCTCTGTCGCCCAGGCTGGAGTGCAGTGGCACGATCTCAGCTCACTGCAACCTTTGCCTCCCTGATTCAAGTGATCCTCCTACCTCTGCCTCCCGAGTAGCTGGGACTACAGGCATGCACTATCACAGCTGGCTAATTTTTGTATTTTTAGTAGAGACAGGGTTTTGCCGTGTTGTCCAGGCTGGTCTCAAACTCCTGGCCTCCTGGCCTCAAGTGACCCGCCCACCTCAGCCTCCCAAAGTGCTGGGATTACAGGTGTGAGCCACCTTGCCCGGCCAGTTTATTTTTATTATTTTTTACAGGGTCTTACTTTGTCACCCGGGCTGAGGTGCAGTGACATGATCATGGCTCACTGCAACCTTGGCCCCTCTGGCTCAAGTGATCCTTCTGTTTCAGCCTCCTGAGTAGCTGGGACTACAGGCATGTGTACCACCACACCCAGATAATTAAAAAAAAATGTTTTTGTAGAAATGGGGTTTCACAATGTTGCCCAGGCTGGTCTTGAATCCCTGAGCTCAAGTGATCTTCCTACCTCAGTCTCCCAAAGTGCTGGGATTACAGGCGTGAGCCACTGCACGTTGCTGTTATAGACTTTTTGCCATTTTAAAAAGCTACCTTCACCTGCAAAAATTAACCTCCTCTAGAGTCCAATAGTTCTCAGCCTTGGTTTCACATGAGGATCATCTTGAGGAGGTTTTAAAGGATACCCAATGCCGGGGCTCCATCACAGATGAAGTAAATCAGACTCTCTAAGGGCTGGGCCCAGGGAGTGGTATTTTAAAAGAGTCCTCCCATTGGTTTTATGCGCAACCAGGATTGGGAAACAACTTCATGGAGAATCTTGGCCTGCCACTCTCCCTCTTCAGGAGAACGTAGCTGACCTATATTCTGCAACCTCGTGCTAATTAACTCAAGCTTTTCCCTCTGTGTTCAGGAAGGGGCTAGCAAGATGACTTTTTCTCTAGTCGTTTTTGCAAAAGGGCACTAGGAGAACTTTTTGGGAGATAGAAATTTTCTATAGCTTGATTGTGGTGGTTACATGACTGTATACCTTTGACAAAACTCCTTAAGCTGTATACTTAAAATTGGTGAATTTTGTTATTTGTTCATTATACTTCATTGGGCTTTAAAAAGTTATGACCCTTGAAAAGGAAGAAATAAAACTTATTTACAGATTATATGTTTTAATATGAAGAAAACGTGAAGTTTATAAAGTATTTGATAAGTAAATTTAGCAAAGGAACTGAATGCAAGGCCAATATGCAAAATTCATTTGTATGTGTATTATACATACTAGCAATAAACAACTAGAAAATAAAATATTTTAAATACCATTTACAATAACAACAAAAGCCACAAAATATTTAGGAATAAATCTAATGAAAGATTTCAAAGACCAGTACACTGACAACCATAAAACATTGCTGAGAGAAAGTAAAGAAGACTAAAATAAATTGAGGGATAAATCATGTTCATGAATTAGAAGACACAATATTGATAAGATATTAATTTACTTTAAATTGATCTGCAGTTTTAATGCAAACTCAATACAAATTTCAGCAAGTTTTTTTTTAAAGTGGAATTGACAAGTTTATTTTAAAATATATGTGAAGCTGGGTGCAATGGCTCATTCCTATAATCCCAACATTTTGTGAGGCTGAGGTGGGAGGATTGCTTGAGGCCAGGAGTTTGAGATCAGCCTGGGCAACAAAGTAGGACCTCATTTCTACAAAAAAAGTCAAAAAAATTAGCTGACCATAGTGGCACACACCTGTGGTCCCAGCTACATGGGAGGCTGAGGCAGAAGGATCCCTTGAGCCCAGTAGGTTGAGGCTGCAGTGGGCTGCGTTCATACCACTGCACTCCAGCGTAGGTGACAGAGGGAGCCCTTGTCTAAATAAATAAATAAATAAATAAATAAATAAATAAATAAAATTTATGTGAGAGCAAAGGACCTAGAAGAGCCAAGGCAATAGAAGAAGATGAACAGAGGACTTCTAATATCTGATAACAACTTATAAAGCTATAGCAATTAAGATAGTTTGGTACATGGATAAATAAGTAGACAAAGGAAATAGAATAGAGAGTCCAGAAACAATCCCAGCCATAAATGGTCATTGGATTTATGACAAATTTTCTACAGCAAGTCAGTGGAGAAAGTATCAACTTTTCAGTAAGTGGTGCTGCGTCAACTGGATATCCATAAAAAAAGAAAGAAGAAAGCTAGATCTTTCATACCATACACAAAAAGTCGTAATGAATCATAGACATAAAAGGGATAAAATAATGAAGATTCTAAAGGTCAACATAACAGGATATCCTCATGATCTTGAGATAAGCAAAGATTTAAAAATAGGATACAAAAAAGTATAAGTCATGAGAGAAAAACTTGATAAGTTGGACTTCATTAAAATGAAGAACTTCTGGCTGAGTGTGGTGGCTCACACCTATAATCCTAGCACTTTGGGAGGCCAAGGTGGGCGGATAACTTGAGGCCAGGAGTTCAAGACCAGCCTGGCCAACATGGCAAAACCCTGTCTCTACTAAAAATACAAAAATGAGCCGGGCATGGTGGTGCACGCCTGTAATCCTGGCTCCTTGGGAGGCTGAGGAATGAGAATTGCTTGAGCCAGGGGCGGGGAGTTTGCAGTGAGCAAAGATTGTGCCACTGCACTCCAGCTTGGATAATGGAGCGAGACACTGTCTAAATAAATAAATAAATAAAAATTTTAAAATAAAATAAAATGAATAAGTTCTTATAGTTAAATAGAAGGAATAAGTTCTAGCATTTGATAGTAAGCAGGGAAGTTATAGTTAACAGTAGTTTGTTGTATATTTTTCAGAATAGCTAAAAGAATTGTAATGTTCCCAACTGGAAGAAAAGATAAATGTTTGAGGTGATGGATGTTCTGATTACACTGGTTTGATCATAACACATTGTGTGCAGGTATGAAAGTATCATATGTACCCTTAAAACATGTACAACTATTACATATCAATAAAAATAGATAAGTAAAATGAATAACTTCCATTCATCAAAAGGCACAATTAACAGAGTGAAAAGGCAAGCCACAGACTGATAAGGGATAGTAGCAATGCATATATATCCGACAGAGGACTCATAATCAGAATATATAAAGAACTCTTACAAATCATTAGGAATACCATCTAATTGAAAAAAATAGGCAAAAAACTGTAAAGATTACTTCACAGAGGAGGACATCCAAATAGTTAATAAGCAAATGAAAAAGTGTTCAACATCATTATGCATTAGGCTAATGCAATTTAAAAGCACATGATATCTCCCCAATCACTTGTCATTAAAAGCATTATAATATCTAGTGTTGGCAATGATATAGAACAAACTGGAATCCTCATACCTTAGTGGTGGATACAGCCATTTTGGTCAATTATTGGACAGTATTTACTCAAGTTTAGCAAAAGTAATCTTACGTCCAAACAATGTCACGTGGCAAATACCCAAGACAAATGAGTTCTAATGTTCAGCAAAAGACATGTATTTGAACATTCTTAGCTGCATCATTTATAACACCCAAACTGGAAACAATGCAAATGTCCATTAACAGTAGAGAGAAAAGATAAACTGTGTTATGTTCATCAATGGAATACTACAGATCAATTAAAAAGGTCAAACTACTGCTATGCACAATGAAGAGGACCCATCTCATAGATGAGCAAAAGAAGCTAGACACGAAAGTGTACACGATCTCTGATTTCACTTATATGAGGTTCAAAAACAGGCAAAACAGATCAATGGTGAGGAAAGGCAAAATAGTGTTTATCTTTGGCAGTTTTTAATTGGGAAAGAAGCCTTTGGGAGGGCTGGATATATTCTTTATCAGGATGGTCATGTCAAGGGTATATAGAGTGTAAACAAACGTTCACTGAGCTGCGCTGTTAAGTTAGTGCACTTTATATATATATATGTTATGCCTAAAAAAATTCAAATCTATGTGTGTGTATAACAGCCTTTCCTTTTCCTTCTCCTCCTCCTCCTTCTTCTTCCTTGTGTGTGTGTATATGTGTGCCTCTAGAGTCTGAAAGTGTTAGTTGTACATATCTAATCATCTTAATTCTACTTCCTTCTGTGTTAATTTTCTTTCTTGATAATTGGTGCTCTTCTCTGATGTTGGCTTTCCTTAAATATTTGGCTACTCTTGGCTGCCTACTCTTCTTTGACTTTAGAAATCTCTGCTAAGCTTATCATTATGGTAGATATGGTCCAAGTAAGTGCCTCCCATCATCGTGGGGGAAGAACAGGCTGTATGTTGGTAGTTGTTCTCTGGTATGAGGATTCCTTGTCTTCCACCCCTTGAATTTTCTAGGAACCTGGGACTTCAGTATCTATACTCAGCACTTTCACCTGGGAGAGATGCTGCTCTCTGTCTCTCATGACACATGAAAGAGGGAGAAGGGCTGCAGGTCCAGCAGCTTCTCAAAGTGGTTCTGAAATTTTGGTCTCCGAATCAGCTGCATCAGCACCATCAGGGAACTTATTAGAAATGCAAATTCTCAGGCTCCACCACAGACCAGCTGGATCAGAAACTCTGGGCTGGGGCACGGCAATCTGTGCTTTAACCATCCCTTCAGGTGATACTGATGCCCACTCAAGTCTGAGAACCACTGTTGGAGAGAGTGCCCCAGTTAATTTCCTAGAAAATCACTCCTCCTCCTCCTTGATCCTTTTTCATAGCAGGAATTCTTGTGAGTATTTCCAGCAAAGGCTCCTTTATTCCTCTTTCTCCTTCAGTCCATTCCTATCTGTTCTCTATCATTCAGAAACTCCTCATCATTTCTGGTGGGTTGGTAGCAATTGCTCTTGCTTTCTAGGCTTCTAATGAATTAAAACATTTTTTTAATTGGTAAAATACATGTAACATAAAGTTTACCACCTAAGCATTTAAGTATACAGTTTAATAGTGTCAAGTACATTCACATTGTTGTGCAACCATCACCAATAACCATCCACAGAACTTTTCATCTTGCAAAACTGAAACTGTGTACCTATTAAACAACAACACATCATCTAATAGATTTTCTAAAAGCATATGAAATGGAATGTGTTTGGGGTGGGGATTTACAGTTACTAGATGCACATGCTCTGCATACCATCTTTTCTTATTTATTTATTTATTTATTTATTTATTTATTTATTTATTGTGGAGATGGGCATCTCACTATGTTGCTCAGGCTGGTCTTGAACTCCTGGCCTCAAACATTCCTCCTGCCTCAGCCTCCCAAAGCACTGGGATTACAGGTGCGAGCCACCATGTCTAGCACATCCTTCCTTATTTTATTGTGGCAAAATATTAATAACATAACATTACTAGTATAACTATTTGTAAGTTATAGTCCAATGGCATTGAGTTCATTCATTTTTTGGTGCCACCATCACCACTAACCACTACCCATCTCCAGAACTTTCTCATCCCAAACTAAAATTCTGTAGCCATTAAACAACATTTCCTCATTCCCCCACTTCCATCAACCCTTGGCAACCACCATTCTATCTTCTGTCTCCATGAACTTGACTACTCACATAAGTGGAATCATATTTGTCCTTTTGCGATTGCCTTATTTCACTTAGCATGTTTTCAAGGTTCATCCATGTTGAAGCACGTGTCAGAATTTCCTTCCTTTTTAAGGCTGAATACTATTCCATTTACGAATATACCATATTTTGTTTATTTATTCATCTGTTGATAGGCACTTGGGTTGCTTCTATTTTTGGGTATTGTGAATGGTGCTGCTATGAACATGTTGTATCAATATATCTTTCCTCTTTCAATTCTTTTGGGAATATAGCCAAAAGTGGAATTGTTGGATCATTTGGCAATTCTGTTTTTAATTCCTTGAGGGAGTGCTATACTATGTTCCATTGCTGCTGCATCATTTTACATTCCCACCAGCAGTGCACAGGGGTTCTCATTTCTCCACATCCTTTTCCTAACATGTGTCATTTTCTGGGTTTAAAACAAATAATACCCATTCTAATGGGTGTGAAGTGATATCTCATTGTGGTTGTGATTTGCATTTTCCCAGTAATTAGTAATGTTTAGCAACTTTTCATGTCCTTATTGGCTATTGATATATCTTCTTTAGAGAAGTGTCTTTTCTAGCACTTTGCCTATTTTTGAATTGGGTTGTTTTGTTGTTTTTGTTGAGTTTTATGGGTTCTCTATAAATTCTGGATATTAATGCCTTATCAGATATGTGATTTGCAGATATTTTATCCCATTTTCTGAGTTGCCTTTTTACTCTGTTGAGAGTGTCTTTTAATGCACCAAAGTTTTTCATTTTGACAAAGCCTAATTTGTCTATTTTGGCTTTTGTTGCCTGTGCCTTTTATGTCTTATCCAAGAAACCATTGTCAAATCCAATGTCATGAAGCTTTTCTCCAAAGTTTTCTTCTGTAGATGTCATCTCGATCTAACCCCTAACAGCAGTTTTCAATTGTCCGCTAGTTATACCTCAATAATATCTAGCTTTTTCCACCCCCATTCTGCCCCTACCATAGCATGAATGTTGAAAACCTGGCAATTTTGCTGTCAGCTCAGAGTATAGATAGGGTGCTCTCTGATGAAGGGCTAAGACAAGCTGGACTAAGGTCAGAAATCTGGATGGCCTTGATCTTATTAACCCTGATCATGCCAAAAGGGTCCTGGGAATTGCAGAATAGGCAAAACTGTTGGAATCAGTTGGTTCTTGCTCAGAATCTTGGTTTACACCCACTTGCTGCCACTATTAGCTGGGGGATCTTCAGCAAGTTCTATAACCTCTTTGGGCTTCAGTTTTGGTTTTATTTTTAATCTTTAAAATGAGGATAATAACACCTACCTTCAGGTGTAGTTCTGAGAATGAGAGATAATGTATGGCCAGGCTCCTAGAAGCTGGGAGCTCTACTTACATTAATTACATCATGTGAGATATGGTTGTTACCCAGTACATCCCCTCTGCTTGGCCTCTAGCCTGTGAGCATCTCCCCAGGCTAGGCTGGTACATCTTCATCTCTGGATCCCGACACTTGATCCTCAGTCTGGCACGTGGTAGGACCTCACTAGACATTTGCCAAGTGATTGATTTGGAGGTTAAAAAAAAAATCCCTTGCATTCTTCCTGAAAGCCACATCACTGTAATGGGACACGGGTTTGGAGTAGTGAGTATGAGAACTCAACTGAAATGTATTCTACCTCTTTGAATGTATTTCGTTCCATGTTATGGATACCAATGAATGCCTGAGTTTTCCTCTTTCCTCTTCATTTCTGCTGTTAATCTTTACTTTCCAAATGAATGAGTCCTATGTGTAAGAATTTTCGAAGAGATTTTGGTGGGAGTGAAACTGGGTGCCCAAATGTTCCGATCTTAGCACTGAAAGTCCAGAAAACCCCTCAGTCCTGGGCTTTCTGTCGGTACAGCTGGCCACTCTCAAAAGACAAATGGAAGCTGGCTGGCAGATACACTAACTACAAGATGGAGATTTTTTTGAATCCCCTTTAAAGTTTGATTTGATAGATTCTTTATGGTTCTGGTCAGTTCCATTGAATTTGCTACTTCAGGAAGTATGGAACAGATTAGATTTTCATTCTGGTTTCATTCAGTTTTTTATTCTCTGTACAAAGTAATCCCATTGGCTCTTATTATCATTTAAGACCTTTATTAACAGGTGCTTGCAGCTTGTTGACTTTTTGAAAAAATCAAGTTGTAAACTTTTATTACAAATTAAAAATGAAGTTCTTAAACATCTCAACTTGACCAGATAGGAAACAATTTAAAAACCTTTAAAGGCGTATTGTGAAAAAAAACCAGGCTTTAAAAAAAAAAACAACCACCACCACATTTGTTATTACCAAAAATAGACGTCTTTAGGTGAAAATAATAAAAACCCCATGCTGCTTAGATAATACAGATAGTTCTATTTATCTGGTCAATGGGCAAAAAGCAAGCACTTAAGGTCTTCAGCTCCAACTTTTGTTCATTTCTTATTGCTGGAATTTCATATTTCTTCTTGTTGGATGACTAAACCGGGTGATGATAGAGATAATAAGTCGGCATTTACTCAACCCCGCCCTGCTCAGCCTCGGGAGCGGACTAATTCTCAGCTGGTGGATCGGCTGCTTTTGTCTCTTTGCCACCTTGTGGTTTAGGGTTTTCTTTTCTGGGTCACTGCAACCTCCGCCTCCCGGGTTCAGGCGTTTCTCCTGCCTCAGCCTTCTGAGTAGCTGGGACTACATACAGGCGTGCGCCACCATACCTGGCTAATTTTTGTATTTTTAGTAGAGACGGGGTTTCGCCATGTTGGCCAGGCTGGTCTCGAATTCCTGAACCCAGGTGATCCGCCCGCCTCGGCCTCTCAAAGTGCTGCGATTACAGGCGTGAGCCACCGCGCCTGGCCGGTTTAGGGTTTTCTGTGCGTCTGCGTCGGTAATTGAAGTTGCGGCGGTACCGACGTTGAGGTGGCTGCTGACCTTGGGTCTCACCTCCTTGATTTTCTTTATCCTCTTCATTGCCGTCCTCTCTAGGCTGTCTTTGGCGAGGAGGGCCGCTGCGGAATCGTGGTCTATATCCCTGATACGTACTCTGCCGCACTGATCTACCTTGTTTTCCTGCACCCTGGTTGTCAGCACCCTCCCTCACTTCTCCCTGCACAGGAGGGTTAGAATACTGTGGTCCACGCCCATAGGGTCTCCGCATGTAGGAAGGTGGGAACCTTCCCTGCGGTGGGGCCGGCGTGGTTGAGCCTGGCCTTCGGGAGCACGCTCCCATCCCTCGTTCTTTCCCCCACTCTCACTCTTCTGGTAATTTTGCTGGTAATTGGGTGGAGGACACCTACGACCTGGATAGCATCTATGAGGGTTATGGTCTGCTGCATATTTACTGCCTTGAACTGGAACACCACCAGGACCTATAACATGTGCTGCCTCTGCACCCTTTTCTCCTTCAACCACATCAAACTCCACAGTCTCTCCATCTTCTACACTGCGAAGGTACCTCCTGGGGTTATTCTTCTTTTTGGCAGTCTGGGGTACAAATATATCTTCCTTGATGTCATTCCTGTTGATGAAACCATATCCGTTCCTTACGTTGAACCGTTTTACTGTTCCCCAAACCTTCGTTGCGATGACCTTCTTATCCCCGCCGGCAGGTGCCGCTAATGTGAAGCCGCCCGGGCCACCGCTTCCTGTGCCGCTGCCCGAGGGGCCGGGTGTGGTGTCACCGGCGCTGAGGACGGGGAGCGCCGAGCGGCGGGCGGCTGCTGGGTCTCGGCCTCGCTGCTCAAGGTTGTGGTGATGGTGACTGGGGCGGGCTGCGGCAGCTGCGGCTTCTTCCGGGGTGTGATGGTAACTAGGCCAGCGGTGGTGGTGGGGCCGCTCAGGGCTCTCTGGGGTCCGCTCTCCACTCCCGCTACCGATTGAACTCTTGGCTCTCAAAAATTTAGTGTGGCCAGGCGTGGTGGCTCACGCCTGTAATCCCAGCACTTTGGGAGGCCGAGGCGGGTGGATCGCCAGAGGTCAGGAGTTCGAGACCGGCATGGTGAAACCCCGTCTCTACTAAAAATACAAAAAAATAAAAAAAATAAAAAATTAGCTGGGCGTGGTAGCTTGCGCCT
Organism: Symphalangus syndactylus; assembly: GCF_028878055.3. NCBI lineage: Eukaryota > Metazoa > Chordata > Mammalia > Primates > Hylobatidae > Symphalangus > Symphalangus syndactylus. The sequence continues at coordinate 35,459,129 of NC_072425.2, read as the reverse complement.
GTAATCCCAGCTGCTCGGGAGGCTGAGGCAGGAGAATCACTTGAACCTGGGAGGCCGAGGTTGCAATGAGCCAAGATGGCTCCATTGCACTCCACCCCGGACAACAAGAGCAAGACTCCATATCAAAAAAAAAAAAAAAAAAAGTTAGTGTGCAGTAGTTTTGGACATGCTAAAGTGACTAAAATTGAGACTAAGAAAAATAATTGTATTAATCGTGGGTCATAGCTCTTTTTCTAAACCTATTTTTGGATTGCATGTTGCTCTAATAAAAAGCAGCCTTACTTCCTTGGTGAAGTATTTGTTCAAAGACAGGTCTTTATGAGTAATCTTTGGAGGAAGATGAAGTGGGTTAATTTTACTTTAAAAGCTCTGTGGGATGCCAGAGCTGGTAGGATGTGCGAAAAGATGGGCTTATGGTATTTAAAAAATCAATTTGAAAAGAATTGTGGCTCATATTTCTCATCTCAGTTAATATTCCTGAGTTTGAATTTTGTGAAAGATCATTACAACGACTTAACTGAAACATGATCAGGCAGGTATTTCATATTCTGGTACATTGTTTATGATCATTCACTGGCCGGCAGACTCCACATATCGTTTCCATGGGTCCAGGAACCTCCCTGCTGTTGTCAGCCTCCACTCAAAAATTTTAGTGTAAAATATAGACCTGATCCAGTCATGTTCCTGCTTAAAAATCTTTACTAGCTCTCCCACTTCTCCCAGGATAAATAAAGTCCAAAGACATACCAGGCTTGCAAGAGCTGATCTTCAGTTGATCTGTTAAGCTTATTTTCTGGCTTTTACACATCCTGTTTTTTTTTTTTTTTTTGAGACAGAGCTTCTCTCTGTCACCCAGGCTGGAGTGCAATCGTGTGATCTCAGCTCATTGCAGCCTCCGCCTCCGGGTTCAAGTGATTCTGGTGCCTTAGCCTTCTGAGTAGCTGGGACTATAGGCGCGTGCCACCACGCCCAGCTAAGTTTTGGATTTTTGGTAGAGATGGGGTTTCACCATGTTGGCCAGGCTGGTTTTGAACTCCTGGTCTCAAGTGATCTGCTTGCCTCGGCCTCTCAGAGTGCTGAGATTACAGGTGTGAGCCACCACACCTGGACATACATCCTCTTTAGAGCCCTCTGCTTCCTCTTTTTCTTTCTTTCTCTTTTTAAAATTAAGATGAAATTCAATAACATAGCATTAACCACTTAAGCAGAACAACTTGTGACATTTAGTACATTTACAATGTTGTGCAACCATCACTACCGTCTAGTTGCAGAGCATTTTCACCACCCCAGAAGGAAACCCTTTACCATGAAGCAGTCACTCCCCATTCTCTACTCCCTTAGCCCCTGGCAACCACCAATCTGCTTTCTGTCTCTATGGATTTGCCTATTCTGGATATTTCATATAAATGGAATAATAATAATATTTGACCTTTTGTCTGGCTTCTTTCACTTAACATAATATTTTCAAGGTTCATCCACATGGTCACATTTATCAGAACTTCATTCCTTTTTATGGCTAAGTAATATTCTGTTGTATTGATATATCATACAACTTGTTATCCATTCATCCATTCATGGACATTGGGTTATTTCTACCTTTTAGCCATTGTGAATGGTGTATGCATATCCATGTACACCAATCTTCAATCTTTTTGGGTATATACCTACAAATGGAGTTGCTGGGTCACACAGTAATTCTGTTTCACATTTTGAAGAACCATCAAACCATTTCTCCTCCTTTCTCTTGTGTTACAATAATACAGTACATTCAAGACAATTTTTGTCAAAGCACAGTGATACGATGCCTTTAATTATAACAGGCTGTATATGTATCCAAGGGCAAGGACTGTGTCATCTGTTAATCTCCAGTACCTGGCACAGGGCTGCACAAAGGTGCTCAATAAATGTTTGTGGGATTGGATGGCTTACACACAGCTTTATCCTTAGGGAAGATATGGTGTATGTAAGGCTTTGAATATGAGAAGAGATAAGTGGGGGCAGGGGTAGGTAAGGCAGAAAAGACCCTGCCAACTCCTTTGAACAAAGGGAAAGGAAGAAGGTATGGAAGAAGAAGGGAACCAGAACTGGTTCCCTTTAGACCTGGCTTCTCTTGCTGGCTTGCCTTTGATGAACTTATTGTAAGTCTCTGGGAAGTTAAATTCCCCTCTGTCAATGAGAAGATTGAATATTTTAGTGATATTCAATTTTTTTGTTTGCTTTAAGTTGTGGAAATATTCCCTGCCCCTCCCTTCCCCCCATCCCCCAATATGAAGTCGTAAATGAAAGCCCAGTGTGGTTGGAGTGTGCATTTGAGGGAAGGGAAGGGGGCAGGGCAGAGTATGGACCTGGCTTCCTCTCTATAGCCCCAAGGACCTTGGCAGGACTCCAAGACTCCAAGGTCCTGGCATTTTCTGAGCCTCCATCAATAGCCTACAAAGCCTCTGTTCTAAAAAGATTAAGAAAGCATTAACAAACACAAGTACACATTATTGCGCAAAAAAAGTATTTTTCCAAGTAGTAGAGGGGTCCTTAAGGATTTACATAGCAACTTAAACAAGAAAAGAACCAAAGTCTTTCTAAAAAATTATAGTGAGTAGTACCCTTGGCTAAAAAGAGAGTTTCCAACCCTCTTCTCAACTCCTTACACTTAAAAAGAAAAGATGTAGGGCATATTAGTTGAATAGAATTGTCAAACATTTTTATTTTCCTAGCTGAACGGATTCCTGCACCATGAGAGCATTTCCTCTGAAAATGTCCTGCTCTAAACCAAAGCTGAACATGTGAGTGGGCAGGTCGAGTCTTGTCCATACATTCCGGGTTTCCTTTTCTTTCTCTCTGTCTGCCTGGCTCTCTCTCTCCCCTGGTGAAATGACTTGAAATTATGACATCTACATTCTACTCTCACGTTGTCTTTTCTTTCTAGTTCTTTGCTTCTGAATTAATCTGAAAGATTGGGGCTTAGCTGAGTCCTCCAGATCACTTCCTGACACACCAATTGTGTTCGCAAGCCTTACTGGTCCCTCAACAATGATCACTGCGGACACTTGACTCCCTTTGGTCCTGTTCAATTCTTTATTTCCACTGAAGCTCATTTGTAGGCAGCACTTCTGAAAATATACTGCCCAAACTTCAAAATCTTCTATTTGTTCAGGTTGAGAGAAGTTATTCAGGCAATGAGATCGAGAGATGGTTTACACAGATGTCTGAATGAGCCAAAACCATGTTGTTCTTATTATTGACATTCCCACTTGCTGTCATAGAAGTGTAGTTTAAGCCATGATAACCACAAACATTATTCATATTCTACCATTAACCCTCTCATTCACTTTTTGTGAGACTTCCTGAAATTCCAGAATTTCTCCTAAAAGGGAGTTCCTATGCAGTGGCTGCCTCTTTTTGTATTAGAGCCCTGTTATAGCATAGGAAAGAATTTCAGTTTTAATATTCCTTCGATTTTCCTTCCGTAGTGTTGGCTTTCACTTCAAAACAGGCATAAATGTAAGCACTGCAATATTTTCATCATTTCTTTAAATGCAGTTTTTGAAAGGAACTTACGGTTTTCTGGAGGATGCCCGCAGGATAATCCCTCTTGCTCCACCATGATGCTGTTGGACTACTGGAGAATTGAATGCTGTAATCCTTTACATAGCACTTAAAAAATGATTTAGAAAAGCTAAAGTCTGTCTTAGAAACCTCAGAACTTGTCTCAGAAATCTTGCCTCAATCGGCTTCCAAAGTGTAATGTAACATGATTATTTTGGGGAAACCTGTGGAACAGGTCTTGGAGCTCCATGTAATGTGTCAGAGTTTTGATTGATTCTTTGCTGTGTCTGTTCACCCCATAATAGCAGCGCTAAGCACAGGACGTGTTTTACAGGAATAGTCACCCAGAACTTAGCTTGTTGTCACATAGCAGGCAGACAATTTCACAATGAAAATAAATCTGTTTCATGCCCTGAGAATTTCTTCCTGATGAAGTGTTCTCTGCTGATGTTGAGAGTGCGATCATTGATATCTGCCAGTTAGCACTAATGTGGTTCCAGGGAAAACTTAGTTGCTATTCCTTGCCGGTTCTAGAAAAACAGTTTGATTCACAAGAGGGGTACCATGGAACTCTGATCCTTGAGTTCATTTACTTTTCTCTTGCTTCTTGGACCACAAGATAGGAGTGATTCTCATGCCCTTATTATAATCTCATGTAAAGTAGCTTCATATATGTTATCTCACTTGATCCTCATGATAACATTGTAAGGAGGGCAGGACAGGTATCATTATCCCCACTTTACAAGCCAGAAAACTGAAGTTCAAAGAAATTTGTAACCTACTCAAGGAACCACAGATAATAAGTGGCCAAGAAAGGACTAAAAAGCAGATGCTCTTTTTAGTAATTACCATTTTCCTGGGAGAGCAGCCAAGACTGCTTCACCAAGAGCTTGCTGCAGCAGAACCTCCCTACCCCCCACATTCATTCATTCATTCATTCATTCATGCAACAAACACTTGTAGTGCGTATGAATTTTGGGGCTCAAAATTCAGATCTGTAAAACAAAATTAGTTTTCTTTCTTTCTTTCTTTCTTTCTTTCTTTCTTTCTTTCTTTCTTTCTTTCTTTCCTTCCTTCCTTCCTTCCTTCTTTCTTTTTTTCTTTCTTTCTGTATCTCTCTTTCTTTCTAGATGGAGTCTCACTCTGTCACCTAGGCTGGAGTGCAGCAGCACTATCTCCGCTCACTGCATTCTCTGCCTCCCGGGTTCAAGCGATTCTCCTGCCTCAGCCTCCTGAGTAGCTGGGACTACAGGTGCACGCCACCACGCCTGGCTAATTTTTGTATTTTTAGTAGAGATGGGGTTTCACCATATTGGCCAGGCTGGTCTCGAACTCCTAACCTTGTGATCCACCTGCCTTGGCCTCCCAAAGTGCTGGGATTAACAGGCGTGAGCCACTGCATCTGGCCATCTTTTTCTATAACTTAAATTAAACCCTTTCTTGGGCACTCACTCCTCCTGATGGCAGAAACTTAGTCAACTCCAGGTTTTCTCATGCAGCTTAGGGATCTGCCTCTCTTCCCTTTCCCCCCAGGTTTGTATATAAGTTCAAGCCATTGGGTATATGTGTGTTTGTGTGAGAGAGAGAGTAAGAGTGAGATAGAGACAGAGAGAGATACAGAGAACATCTGTTAATGACTCGTAATATCCCAAATTCATTTGCGTAACGTGTTTTAGATTCCTGCTAGGTGGGGGTACACAGAGATGAGCAGCAGCATCCCTTCCTTAAAATGTTCAGTCTAGTGAGAGAGGAAGAGAAAGGACAGAGGTTGGCCTCACAGTGGGATGCAGGCTAAGAGGGATCCTATGATCAAAACCAATGCAGTAGGACTTGGCTGATTGAAAGATGTGTAAGGCCGGGCGCGGTGGCTCATGCTTGTAATCCCAGCACTTTGGGAGGCCGAGGCGGGCGGATCATGAGGTCAGGAGATCGAGACCATGGTGAAACCCTGTCTCTATTAAAAATACAAAAAAATTAGCCGGGCGTGGTGGCGGGCGCCTGTAGTCCCAGCTACTCGGAGAGGCTGAGGCAGGAGAATGGCGTGAACCCGGGAGGCGGAGCTTGCAGTGAGCCGAGATTGCGCCACTGCACTCCAGCCTGGGCGACAGAGCAAGACTCCGTCTCAAAAAAAAAAAAAAAAAAAAAAAAAAAAAAAAAAAAAGAAAGATGTGTAAAGTGACACTTGTACCTTCCTCAAAGACCTAAGCAAAGACTATGATTCTACAGTTTCCCTGTTACCCAAGCTATTTGGTGTTCACAACATTGGGTAACTGATCTGAGCTCAGATTCAACTGGAAAGCCAAAAGAAACTTAATAATAAAACAATTATAATTTCGTATCTATGATCTCATTGGATCTTCTCTACCTCTGTGAGAGCTAAAAGGGTTATTCCTCTGTGGTCTATATCCAGTCACCTGTCTCACATGCAGCTTCTCTTTTCCAGTCCAGACTCATAGCCCAAATCTTTCAAGCTATCTTGGTTTTAAAAAATAAACATTCCTGTTTCAGTTTCCTCTAACTTTTTTTTTTTTTTTTTTTTGTGAGATGGAATCTCGCTCTGTCACCCAGCCTGGAGTGCAGTGGCACTATCTCGGCTTACTGCAATCTCTGCCTCTCAGGTTCAAGTCATTCTCCTGCCTCAGCCTCCCGAGTAGCTGAGATTACAGGTGACCGCCATCATGCCCAGCTAATTTTTGTATTTTTAGTAGAGATAGGATTTCACCATGTTGGCCAGTTTGGTCTCAAACTCCTGACCTCAGGTGATCTGCCTGCCTCAGCCTCCCAAAGTGCTGGGATTACAGGCATAAGCCACTGCTCCCAGCTCTTCTTTTTCTTCTTCTTCTCCTTCTCCTTATCCTTCCTCTTCCCCTTCCCCTACCCCTTCCCCTTCTCCTTCCTCCTCCTCCTCCTCCTTCTCCTCCTTCTTCCTTCTTTCTTCTTTTCCCTGCAACCTAGTAGCTCTATGTCTTTCCCATATAAGTTGAAATATTAAAAAAATTACTTTGATTTACATAACAGACCTGGGGGAAAAATCTAGTGAAGACAGAACCATCCTTTACATGCTGGGATGAGGGGTGGGGTGATGGGGTAGAAGAAGGAGAGCCCAAGGAAAACAGACAGAACTTTCCTTGGTGGATGGAGAAGGAGAAGAGGTATGACTACAGTGTTTGCACGTGTATTGTTTTAGTCTTTCTCCAGTTATTTTACAGATGGGAAAACTGAGGCCCAGAGAATAAAATAAGCTGCCCAAAGTCACACAGCTGGTAAGTGACAGGACTGTGATTTAAATCTGGATCTCTGACACAAAGTACTATGTTCTTTCTACTCACAAGTGGAGTAAATTCCTAGTTTCTACATAATTCAAACAAGAGGAAAATTCACATAACTGATTTCTCCCCAACCCAAAGCAGTAAAGGAGAAGTCGCTTAATGAAAAAAACACATAAAGCCTAACATGGGAACCATGATTTTGGTTCTTGATTTGGAGAAGGTGATGGCCACCTGCTGCCAGAAATGAGGCATGAACCAAGAGAGGCAGTGAGGTGAAGGGAGCTGAGGGCACTGGGTTTCTTTTTTGTTTTGTTTGTGATTTTTTCTTTTCATTTTTTTTTGAGACTGGGTCTCGCTCTGTTGCCCAGGCTGGAGTGCAGTGGTGCGATCTCAGCTCACTGCAACCTCTGCCTCCCAGTTTCAAGCGAGTCTTGTGCCTTGGCCTCCCAAGTAGCTGGGATTACAGGTATACGCTACCACACCTGTTTAATTTTTGTATTTTTAGTATACCATGTTGGCCAGGCTGGTCTTGAGCTCCTGACCTCAGGTGATCTGCTCGCTTTGGCCTCCCAAAGTGCTGGTATTACAGGTGTGAACTACTGTACCCGGCTTGTTTTTTTTCTTTTAGATTCAGGGGGTACATGTGTAGGTTTGTTACCTGGGTATATTGTGTGATGCTGAGGTTTGGACTTCTAATCATCAAGGTAGTGAACATAGTACCCAATAGGTAGGTTTTCAACCCTTCTTCCCCTCCCCTTCCCTTTTATGGAATCCCCATGTTTATCGTTTCCATCTCTGTGCTTGCGTGTACCCAAAAGGTATTGGGTCTTAACGTTACTGGAATCATATGGGTTCCAATAGTCTAGAGAGTTAAGTGTTCCAAGCCATGGGGAAACTTGAGAGATCTGGGTTACTGATGAGGAAAAACATGTCTATACCTGTCAAGCAGTGAGGATAGAAAGCCCCCAGGGCTATTTTCTGATTACAAAATAATACATAGACCTTATTAACTATTGAAATACAAAAGTGTATAGCAGAAAGTAAACAGCTCCTCTAATACCCCAACCCACATACCAATGAAAGTCATAAGAAATCTTCCATATATTTTTCCTGTACAAATACAGATGCTTCTGGATTTACAATGGGGGTATGTCCCAATAACCCATAGTAAGTTGAAAATGCAGTAAGTTGAAAATGTGTCTAATATACCTAACCTACTGAGCATCATAGCTTAGCCTAGCCTACCTTAAACATGCTCAGGACACTTACCTAGCCTATAGTTGGGCAAAATCATCTATGATATGGTTTGGATCTGCTTCCCTGCCCAAATTTCATGTCGCATTGTAATCCTGAATGTTGGAATTGGGGCCTGATAGGAAGTGATTGGATCACGGAATGAAGTTCTCATGAATGATTTAGCACCATCCCCCCTTGGCGTTGTATATTGAGAGAGTTCTTGTGAGATCTGGTTGTTTAGAAGTGGGTGGCACCTCCCCTCCTCTCTCTTCCTGCTGCTCTGGCCACGTGACATGCAGGCTCCACCTTTGCCTTCCACCATGATTATAAGTTTCCCAATGCTTCCCCTGAAACAGCAGATGCCAGCATCATGCTTCCTGTACAGCCTGTGGAACCATGAGCCAATTAAAATTCTTTTCTTTATATATTACCCAATCTCAGTTATTTCTTCATAGCAATGCAAGAATGGCCAAATACAGTCTGGTAACACAGTTCACGGTTGAGAATCTGTTGTTTACCCTGGTGATTGCATGGCTGACTGGGAGCTGTGGCTTGCTACTGCTGCCTAGCTTTGTGAGAAAATATTATACTGCATATTGCTAGCCTGAAAAAAAAATCAAAATTGAAAATTTAAAGGATGGTTTCTCCTAAATGCGTATTGCTTTCACACTATTGTGAAGTTGAAAATCTTAAGTCAATCATTGGAGGTCAGTAAGCATCTGTACTAATATGGTGGTAGAATAGTAGAATATTATTCACAATTTGTCTGATTTCAACTCTTTTAAATTTGTTAAAGTTTATTCCATGGCCTAGAATATCAACTATCTTGTTGAATGTTCCATGTGAACTGAAAAACAATGTATATTCTTCTGTTGTTGGGTGGCATGTTCTTGGCATGTTCTAAAAATGTCAATCAGGTTAAGTTGGTTGAGGCTGGGCTTGGTGGCTCACTCTTGTAATCCCAGCATTTTGGGAGGCTGAGGTGGGTGGATCACTTGAGGCCAGGAGTTTGAGACCAGCCCCGCCAATGTGGTGAAACCCCGTCTCTACAAAAAATACAAAAATTAGCTGGGCATGGTGGTGGGTACCTGTAATCCCAGCTACTCAGGAGGCTGAGGCAGGAGAATTGCTCGAACCTGGGAGATAGAGGTTGCAGTGGGCCGAGATCTCACCACTGCACTCCAGCCTGGGTGACAGAGTGAGACTCTGTCTCAAAAAAAAAAAAATATTAAGTTGTTTGAGAGTGTTCAGGCTTACTACATCCTTACCAATTTTCTGTGCTTGTCCTATCAATTTCTGAGAGGGAAATGTTGAACCCTCCAAGTAGGATTGTAGATTTATCTATTTCTCCTTTCCATTCTATTATTTTTTTTTTTGCTTCATGTATTTTCAGGATCTGTTTTAAGTGAGTGTGCTTTTAGGATTGTGATGTCTTCCTCTTCCTGGTTAAAGTGACCAATTGACACTTTTATTATTATGTAATATCCCTCTTTTATACCTGGTAATATTCGTTGTTCTGATGTCTACTCTATCTGATGTTAGCATAGACATACTAGCTGGTTTTTTTTTTTTTTGAGACAGGGTCTTGTTCTCTTGCTCAGGCTGGAGTGCAGTGGTGTGATCACAGCTCATTATAGCTTTGGCCTCCTGGGCTCAAGTTATTTGCGTAACAGACCTGGGGAAAAATCTAGTGAAGACAGAACCATCCTTTGCATGCTGGGGATGAGGGGTAGGGTGATGGGGAGGAAGAGGTGTACGCCACTATGCCTGGCTCATTTTAAAATCTTCTGTAGAGACAGGGTCTCACTACATTGCCCAGGCTAGTCTCAAATTCCGGGCCTCAAGAGATTCTCCCATCTCAGCCTCCCAAAGTGCTAGGATTACAGGTGTGAGCCACTGTGCCCAGCCAGCTTTGATTTGATTACTGTTCTGGTACATATTTTCCTATTCTTTTACTTTTAACCAATCTATGTCTCTATGTTTAATTTTTTTTGTTTGTTTTCTGGGTGCTGTGGTGTGTGCCTGTAGTCCCACCTACTTGGAAGGCGCAGGTAGGAGGATCCTGTGAGCCCTGGAGCTCAAGGCTAGCTTGAGCAACATAGCAAGATTTGGTCTCTAAAAAATAAATAATTTAAGTCAGTTTCTTGTAGACAGTACATAGTTGGTTCTTTTTTAAAAATCCAGTTGGGTGACCTTTTTTTTTTTTTACAGGGAGTCTTGCTCTTGTCACCCAGGCTGGAGTGCAGTGGTACAATCTCGGCTCACTGCAAGCTCCCGAGTTCAAGTGATTCTCCTGCTTCAGCCTCCCGAGTAGCTGGGGTTACAGGCTTATGCCACCATGCCTGGCTAATTTTTGTATTTTTAGTAGAGACAGGGTTTCACCATGTTGGCCAGGCTGGTCTTGAACTCCTGACCTCATGTGATCTGCCTGCCTTAGCCTCCCAAAGTGCTGGGATTACAGATGTGAGCCACCATGCCTCATGATCTCTATTTCTTAATTGCTGTGTTTAGACCATTTACATTTGGTATAATTTTTGATATATTTGGATATAGGTCTGCTATTTTATTACTTATTTTCTGTTGGCTCTTTTAGTTTTTTGCTCTGGGGTTCCCCCTTTCCTGCCTTTTTTTTTTTTGGATTATTTAAGTATACTTAGTATTTTATTCAATTTATCAATTGGCTTTCTGGCTATATATATATTTTTGTATCTTATTTGTTTATTTACTTACTTATTTTTTAGCATTTGCTCTAGGGAGTATAGCGTACATACCTAAACTTTTACAGTATATTTAGAATTAGTATTTTACTACTTTAGGTAAAATGTAGAAACCTTACAATCATATAGTTCTCTTTACCCTTCTCCTTTTATTTTATAGGTATCATATTTATTACATCTACATATGTCAAAAACCCCACTAGACAATCCTATAATTTTTGCTTTCAATAGTCATGCATACTTTAAAAGATTAAGAGGAAAAAATAGTATTTTACATATCTATATTTTTACCTTGTTTGTTGCTTTTCTTTAATTCCTGAAGTTCCAAGTTTCCCTCTAGTATTATTTCCCTTTAGCCTGAAGAATTTCCTATAGCAAATATTTTAGAGCCTATATACTAATGACAGCTTCTTTTAGATTTCTGTCATCTGAGAATGCCTTCATTTCACTTAAATTCCTTTGAGATATTTTCACTGGAGACCAGGCGCATTGGCTCATACCTGTAATCCCAGCACTTTGGGAGGCCAAGGTAGGAGGATCTCTTGAGCCCAGGAATTCAAGACCAGCCTGGGCAACATAGTGAGACCCCAATTCCATGAAAAAGTAAAAAAGATTAGCTAGGTGTGGTAGTGCGCACATGTAGTTCGAGCTACTTGGGAAGCTGAGGCAGGAGATTGAGCCCAGGAGTTTGAGGCTACTGTGAGCTATGATTGCCGCTGCACTCCAGCCTGGGTGACTCCAGCCTGGGTGACTCGAGCCTGGGTGACTAGTGAGACTCTGTCTCAAAAAAAAAAAAAAAAAGAGATTTTTCACTGGATATGCAATTTTTGGTTGAAAGTTATTTTCTTTTAGCACTTTAAAGATGTTAAGATAGCCACTGTGGTTTATAATGAGAAATCAATAGTCATTTGAATCACTGTTCTTCTAGAAGTAATTTATTTTTTTCTCTAGACTCTTAAGATTTTACAATATATATATTTTTGTTGGTACAGTAAGTTTTCACAATGTTTTCTTGGAAGTAGGTACTTATAGTGACTTTAAGCAAAATGACATATGACAACATTAATTTTACCATAGGCTAATTGAAATAAACGAGTTAAGTTCCTATGGTATATTTCTGGTCACAAAAACATCATCCAACTTCCAAATAAAGGTCAAAACATTTCTAACATTAAACACTGAAGTAAGTGTGAGCTATACAGACATTTAAGAAAGATTAAGTAAAGGGGCTGGGCACGGTGACTCATGCCTGTAACCCCAGCACTTTGGGAGGCCAAAGTGAGAGGATTGCTTGAGTCCAGAAGTTCAATACCAGCCTGGGCAATATAGTGAGACATCTCTATAAAAAACTAAAAAAAAAAAAAAAAAAATTGCTGAGTGTGTTGGCACATGCCTATAGTCCCAGGTACTCAGGAGGCTGAGGTGAGAGGATTGCTTGAACCCAGGAGGTTGAAGCTGCAGTGAGCTGTGATTGTGCCACTGCACTTCAGCCTGGGTGACAGAACAAGACCCTGTCTCAAAACAAACAAGCAAGCACACGCAAGTAAGATACTTATTTACCCAGTTATTCCAGCTCAGGGTTGCACGTGGCTGCAACTTAACCTGGCAGCTCAGGGTGCAATGTGGGAGCTGACCCCAGATGGGGTGCCATTCCACTGGAGGGTACACTCATACACACCCACACTCACTCATACTGAGACTATTTAGATATGCCAGTTAATCTAATATGGACAGCTTTGGGATGTGGGAGGAAACTGGAGTACTGGACCAAAAAACCCTGCAGATATGGTGAAAATGTATGGATTCCACACAGACAGTGGTCTCACCTGGAAATTCATTTTTTTCTTTTCAACTTTATGACAAAATGACATTAAATGAAACATTATTTGAGGATGAGCTGTATTTATAAGTTTTATTATGATGTGTCTGGGTATGGTTTTCTTTGAATTTCTCTTGTTTGGAATTTACTGAGTTTCTTAAATCCATACATTTAAGTTTTTCAAGAAATTTGGGAAATTCTGGACATTATTTCCTTAAATTTTTTTTTTCCAATCTCTTTTCTTCTTTTAGGAGTCCAATGACATGAACATTAAATCTTCTGATATTAGTTTTTTTGTTTTTTTTGAGACAGGGTCTTGCTGTGTTGCCCAGGCTGGTGTGCTGTGATGTCATCATGGCTCACTGCAGCCTTGAACTCCTGGGCTCAGGTGATCCTCCCACCTCAGTATCCTGGGTAGCTGGGACTACAGGTGCATGCCACTAAGCCCAGCTAATTTTTTGTAATTTTTTTTTAGAGATTGGGATCTGCCATGTTGCCCAAGCTGGTCTTGAACTCATGGGCTCAAGAGATCCACCTGTCTTGGCTTCCTAAAGTGCTGGGATTACAAGGCATGAGGCACTATGTCTGGCCACCTTTCAATATTGTTTCACAAGTCTCTATGGCTCTGTCCATTATTTTTCAATCTTTATTTCCTCTATTATTCAGATTAGATAATTTCTATGCATCCATCTTCACGTTCACTGACTTATTTCTGTCATCTCCATTCTGCTATTGAATCCATCTAGTGAATCATCTATTTCAGATTACATATTTTTAAATTTCAGCATTTCCATTTGGTTCTTTTTATAGGATTTATTTCTCTGCTGATAATTTTTACCTTGCTATTAATTTCAAGAGTGTTCACCTTTATCTTATGGACTATGGTTATGATAGTTGCTTTAACATCTTTGTTTGATAATACGACATCTAGGTCATCTAAGGGTTGGCATCTTTTGTCTTTCCATTGAGAATTAGACATGTTTTTCTTCTTTTTTTCTATACTGAGTAATTTTGGATTGTATTCTGGGACATTTAAAAATATTATTTTATAAGACTCTGAGTCTCATTAAAATCTATAGAAAATGTTGATTTTTATGTTCCAGCAGATCCCATTAGATTCAAGTTGCAAGTTCTTCATCCCCTTCAGTGGGTGGTTGTTCCAATGTAAATTTATTTTTCAAAGCTTTGCTGTGGTGTTTTGGGTCTGTATAATTAATCACTGAAGCCTCATATCAACCCCTAATTGTTTGTGCCACTTAGGGGTTAATATTAAACTTGGGAGATTAAATAATAATTCAGTTCCCAAAGCCTTTTCTGTGTTGCTCTGGGTCTTTCCTGTGTATGCACAGATCAAGATTAAGCCTGGGACTTGTGCAGTCTCATACACAGAATTAGGGAATTCCTTTCCCCTTTGACCCAGCTCACAGAGGACCTTTTTTGTTCTGATGCTCTGGCCAGGAAAATAGGGTTTTACTTAGAGTTTTAAATCTGTTATACCATTGCTGCTGTAACACGGCTCCATGACTGGACCCACAGTTTCAAGGCAAAGAAGCAAAAGGAGAAAGAGAGAAAAACAACACAGATTCTTCTCACATGTTTTGACTACAGGGGCCTCTTTCCCCGATTACCCTGGCCAGAGAAACAGTTTGGGCTGCCTGCACTGCCACCACAACAGTTCTATGACTGGGCATAAGAGAAAAGAGGAAAGGGAGGAAAACTTGGGAAATACATTTTTGTTTGGTTTGCTGCTCCAGATTTGACCCCCATTCCCTATCTGTATGATTTTGTTTAGTTTTCAGGTAACTGCTTTTTATATTTTGTTCATAGTTTTTAGTTGTAACTAGAGATTAGGGATAGATAGGGTGTAGTGGGCTTGCTTCATTTTGTCTGGTACCTGAAGTCCTTCTAATACTTTTCATGTTTCATCTTTTTACCTTTAAAACTTTGATCCTTCTGGAATTCATTTTGCTGCAGGTAGTAATGTAGTGTTACTATTATTAATGTGGTTGTTATTATTGTTATAGGAAATATTTGGCAGAATAGTAAATTAGGAACCTTAGTGGAAGGGCAGTTAGAGCAGTCTGGGTTCAAGTGGCTCTACCACTTGTAAGTTTATGACCTTGACCATAACCTCTCCTAATCTGTTTTTTCATTAGGATAGTGGGGATAATGATAATATCTGCCTCATGGAATTGCTGTATTAAGTGGGTATTAAGCGAGACAATGCTAGTAAAATATTTTTTACTGAATCTGGCACCCAGTAGGGGCTTAATAAGTGGCAGTTGTGGTCATGACATGGTGATAATTATCGTTATGATGTGTAATAAGACCAAGTCATCACACTGTGAGTCAGACCACCACACTGAAGCCTTGGGAAGATGTTTCTTAGCCACAGTACATACTTGAAACAAGCCAGAAGCTGCTCTGTATCTCAAAATGTATGTGAAGTCTGAATCAATGAGATAAGTTTGAGTTTGTAGGATTAGGAAATATCACTGGGAAATGGAGGATGCTGTAGATAACACCATTCACACCTCACTCAGTTGATGTTAGTAGATAAGGAAAATGAAGACTCCTACATTTTCTAAGATGGTGTTTTGCAAAGTGGGATCAGAATCAACTGGTATACTTGTTAAGATGCAGATTCTTGGGCCCTACTCCTGACCTAAGAAATCGTAACTGTGGGTAGAGCCTGGAGATCTGCATTTAATAGGCTTCCCAGGTAATTCTTTCATGCATCAAAATGCGAGAAATACTTTTCTAGAAAGAAAAGGGAAAAAGGTGGGTGTAGGGTAGGAAGAGGAAAAAGAAAGGAAAGAAGGAGACAAAGCAGGAGGAGAAAAAGAGGAGAGGAGGGCTACTACTGAACTGGAGTAGATTAGCAACCTACCTTTCTAAATCTTCATGGGCCCACTGTTAACTACCATAATAAAATATAACCTGGATCCCAGTTCTCCTGATTCACAGATCACTCACAGATCCATTTAGTTAACCAAAAGTTTTTGAGTCTGGCTGTGTATCAGAACACTGGAGAGAGACAGAGGAAAAAGACACATCATCTACTGTTGGAGAAGGACTCACACTCACACTCCACAGCCAACCAGAATGGAATATGGTGGTGCTGTAATAGAGATATGCACTGGACACAAATGGAAGACTGAACTAGTGGCACCAAACTCAGATTGGAGGAGATCAAGAAATGGCTTCTAGGAGGAGAGATGCCTGGGCTGAGACTTGTGGAGAGTAATCATTCATTAGGAAGAAGGGAAAATATTAGCAGCAAAAGAGGGGAGTGGGAGGTACTAACAGGGAGTAACAGCAGGATATGTCTAGGGAGATGTTGGCTCATTGTGAGGGGGGAGGCTATATAGTGAGAATAGTGGTCAGTAGCCAACATTCCCATATTAGGAGCCACATCACAAATACCCTGTGGACTGTGTCATGAAACTTGATCAACGAGGAACCATGGAAGAGTGGAAGCAAAGGGTGACTTGGTAAACTTTTCATTGGGATTAAAAATTATTTTTTCAAAATGGAAAAATAGCTTTATTGATTTTTTTTCTGAAAATAAGGGTAACACACTCCAGTTGTGGAAATAAAAGGATAATACAGAAAGATATAAAGAAGAAAGTAAAAGTCACCTGGAATTCTGACAGCCAGAGAAAATCTGCAAGCCTAAATAAATTTGTTTATCCTTCCAGACATTCATCTAGGTATGTGTACATCCAACCACATGCACATACACATAACACATTAAATTTTTTTTTTGAGACAGTCTCACTCTGCTGCCCAGGCTGGGGAGCAGTGGCATAACCTCAGCTCACTGCAAACTCTTCCTTCTGGGTTCAAATAATTCTCTGCCTCAGCATCTCAAGTAGCTGGGACTACAGGTACATGCCACCACACCTGGCTAATTTTTGTATTTTTTGTAGAGACAGGGTTTCACTCTGTTGGCCAGGCTGGTCTTGAACGCCTAGCCTCAAGTGATCCACCTGCCTCAGCCTCTCAAAGGGCTGGGATTACAGGCATGAGCCACTGTGCCTGGCCATATAACACATTTTTAAATGAAGTCGTTTCACATGTGTTGTGAAATGCTGCCTTTCAATCCTTTTTCACTTGACAATATTTAGTGGACATCTTTCTCTGTCAATAAATGTAGACTTAAACCTTAATCATAATTTCTGATATCTCTTTTGCTCACTTTTGACTTGCTTCTCATTCCTTCTCCAGGTGTGGCCTTTCCATTTGACCTCCCTCCAAGTGTTAGCTTCCTGCTTTGTTCCTTTGTGTCTTCTTGCCCACCACCTCTCCGGTGCCCAAGTCCCTTGCTTTGTCTCTACAGTCATAGCAATTTGGTTCTGAGTAATGCACTTCCTGTCCTGTCACTCATCTGCTTCATGCTTCCTTTTCTTCCTATGTGTTCAGGATGAAGTCCCAGCTTTCCTAGGCTGGCCCTGGTAGCTCTCTTGTCAACCCCTCCAGCCTCCTCTCCCATCACCTGCAACCACCTCTCCCTGACCATTGTCCCTGATTTATGGCACAGCAATATTGAACTGCTTCTTTTTCCTACTTCTTGCTTCCCTGCTATTCCTCATGCTATTCCTGCTGCCTGCCATTCCTTCATTCCCCAGAGTATCTGGTTGACCTGGCTAACTCTGATTCATCCTCTAAGACTCTACCAGAGGTATCCCTGACACAATGTAGCCTGGATGAGCTGCACCTCCTGTGTCCTCCAAAGATACTCTGTTTCTCTTTGTTGTTAGCAGGTTGTATTATAATTATCTCATGTGTGTCTATCTTCCTTATTGGCTTTTAAGCTCCTTGACTCATTCAACTTTGTCTTCCTAGAGTCTCAAATGCAATTGGTGTTTGTTGAATGAACAAACTTGAGTCTTTGCAGAAGGGGTTCTTTGGTACCAGCAGTCAAACTCTTCTCATACTACTGGCCCTAGTGGTTCAGATCTCTGCCCTGTGGTTTCTACTTAGACTTCTGCTGATTGCCTCTGTCTCCTGCCTATATGGGCACCTGGATCTTGTACTTAGTTTGGACCTTGGCTTGTGATGCTCAGTTCCTGCCTCTTCCTTCATTCTTGTACTAATCTAGTAATTTAGGTTCATATGTCTAACCCCTCCCTGTAAACCGATGATCCCCTGTCATCTGGATCTGCCTGAATTCCAAAGCCCAGGCATTTCCATCTAGTCTACCTTGTCATCTCAAAAAAAAAAAAAAAAACAAAAAAACCCTGTCACCTCCAAATTCCCTGGTTCTAATCTATAGACATTAAATATTATTGTAAATTTTATATGATTATGACCTTGACGAAAACGTCCTTCAAAACAACAAATCTGTGCATTTGTGTGGTTATGTGATATTTACAAGATGCTTTCACACAATTTATTTCATCAATTCTCATAACAACTTTGATAATAACTTTGTGAGTTATTATCCCCATTTTAGAGATGAGGAAACTGAGGCTCACTGCAGTTAAATGACTTGCTTGAGGCCTCCTGGTCAGCGAATGACAGAGCATGGACCTTACTGGAGATCTTTGACTCTAGGGCTTTGAACTCTTTGGAGTTCACCATGACAGTAAAGCATTAGACATATTTGATGAAAAACATATATCTGATTGTGAAGCTTAAAACATGCCCTCTTTAAATCAATTCTCTGTATTACTGTGAGCAAAGCTTTTGTTTGTTTGTTTGTTTTGTTTTGTTTTGTTTTTTTTTGTTTTGTTTTGAGATAGAGTCTCGCATTGTTGCCTGGGCTGGAGTGCAGTGGCGTGATCTTGGCTCACTGCAACCTCTGCCTCCTGGGTTCAAGAGATCTCCTGCCTCAGCCTCCCGAGTAGCTGGGATTACAGGTGCCTGCCACCACACCCGGATAATTTTTTGTATTTTTAGTAGAGATGGGGTTTCACTATGTTGGCCAGGCTGGTCATGAACTCCTGACTTCATGATCCGCCTGCCTCAGCCTCCCAAATTGCTGGGATTACAGGCATGAGCCCCCGCGCCCGGCTGAGCACAGCTTTTTAAAAGCTTAAATTCGGGTCAGATTTCCTCCCTGATTACAGCCTTTCAGTGGACCCTAGACTCTCATCCAGTTACATGAGGTTCTGTTGAACCCAAGACCTCAGTTTTACCACAAATTTTAACAATGACTACCACTTACCTTTCTTTAAAGGCCAAAAATGGTTCATGCCTTTGTGCCCCTTTGACCTTATCCCCCGCCCCCCTGCCACCAATCTGAGTTTTGCCTGACCACTGTTTCTTTTCTATCTAGCTCAGGTATCATCTCTATTCTGGAGCCATTTTTAACACAACTTTATCCTCACTTTTCCTAGTAGCTCTTTCATGGTGTAATTGAGTGAGTTGTACACTTTTGTCCCAGCACCTCTAACCCTTTGTGGTATTGTTTTGATGATCTGTCTGCCTCCTTCTGAAGACCTCTGTATCTCTTAAGGTTAAAAATAAGGCCCAAGCCTTCTGTGTTTATAGACACAGTATTTAGCACAAGTCCAGCATAGAGTGAGAGATAGTAGATGTTTATTGGATGGACAGACAGGTGGATCATTGGATGGCTAGATGGGTAGATGAATGGATGGATGGCTTGGTGAATGGATGATGGGTGGATGGATGAATAGAAGGATGCAATAGTGAACTTCAAGTTGTCATTTCAAATCTAGGTATTTGTTCAGTTAGAATGCATTTCCTCTTCTTCCTCTATTTTCTCCAATGAAAAAATAATCAAATTTCTTCAAAAGAATATAGGAAATGGGGTTACCTTCTTTTCCGCATAGAATAATACATTCATTGAGCTATAGAGGAAACACAATTTAACCTGTTTCAGCCCCCAGCCTCTGACCTGTCAATCTTATTCCTAGCTCATATTAATAATATTCCAATTGCTAGAAGGAAATCCTTATACTGAACCCAAGCCTATTGCCCTGACGTTTCTGCCTTTGAGTCCAGTTTTTGGCTTTTTGTACCAATACAGATGACTAATCCCTGTTTCACAGAGTAGATTTTAACATATGGCATCATGGCTTGCATTACTCAAGGCTCTACTGCAAGTGACAGAAAACCCAGTTCAAACCAGGTAAATAAAAACAGACACTTATTACCTCCTGTAAGCCAATGGCTGAATGGCGAGGACAGTGCCATCTCCACAGTTGACTGAACCCAAGCACTCCATCTCAGCTTGCCTTCTGGATGGGTGTTTGCTCCATTATTTCTAGCTCTTCTGAGTGGCTGGGATTATGAGTACCCATTGTCTCCGCAAACAATTTCTTTTTTTTGATATGGAGTCTCACTGTCGCCCAGACTGGAGTGCAGTGGCACAATCTCAACTCACTGCAATCCCTGCCTACTGGGTTCAAGTGATTCTCCTGCCTCAGCCTCCCAAGTAGCTGGAATTACAGGTGTGCACCACCATGCCCAGATCATTTTTTTTTTTTTTTGGAATTTTTACTAGAGATGGGGTTTCACTATATTGGCCAGGCTGGTCTTGAACTCCTGGCCTCAAGTGATCCACCCACCTCAGCCTCCCAAAGTGCTGGGATTATAGGCATGAGCCACCATGGCCTGCCTTGCAAACATATCTTTTAACTCACAATCCAAAAGGATATAGACAAAAATATCAGGGAAGGGCTTTGATTGGTCTCATTCAGGTCATCTGTCTGTGCCTGTAGCTGGAGGTCAGAGTACTGCAGTTGAGAGCCCCACCAGAATCCCAAGGAATGGGAAGGTGCATGTCCTTTACAAAGCAGGAGAGTCAGTTACCAAAATAAGGACACAAAAGATTCTGGTTAGACCCAAATAGGACATATTCCATAGCCAGAATTTCCCTTATCTTCATGCTTTAAGTTTATTAAAACATGGGGTTAGAGTGGGGCACAGGCATTTACTATCCTAGTTTTTCCTTGGATGTGCTCAAATTTGTCAATATCCCTCCCAAAATGTGACCCTCTACTCTGAACATAATCTGCTGTTCCTCAAGTGGTCTGATAGGCGCAGAGCGTAACAGACCCATTGCTGTCCTTGTCCTCAACGTGGCTATCACAGTGTTAGGCCCAGAGTAGGTGTCCAATAAATAGTGAATGAATAAAAGGATAAATGTGATTCTCAGGCCAATCCTGCCTAAACACTTCTCCCAAAGGCAGATAAGGAGGTCCTTGTGAGATCAATAATATACAGCAGAGGAGATGGGACCAGCTGGACTGAGAATGTGGGAGTGCTGTGGGAGGCTGCAGCTGGCATATCTCACCGGGTGTGCCTGGTATGACTGCTTCCAGGGAGTACTGTGCCCTCCTTAAACTTTTGGCTCATTGGAATAAACTGTTCCTCCCTAAAGGCAGCAACATTGGAAGATGAAGATATTTGTGAAACAAAACTAAAAAAATACATATCCTTTTCTTGTCTAGGACTTTGGTTGCAAGTGACAGAAAACCCCAAATGACACTAAACTAAATAAGATAGATTATTTATCATTTAAACAAAGTTCAGAGGTAAGAAATCAAGGCTGGAATGGCAGCTCCACAATCACTGGGGAGCCAGGCTTGCTCTTTCTTGTTTCTCCCATCTGGTTGGTCCGTCCAAGGTGATGGCATAAGTTCCGACCATCATGCTAACATCCTTTTTAGTAGAAAACTGAGTTCACACCAGATAAATAAAAGGGATAGAAGAAGAAAGGGGGTGAAGACATGTTACAGTGGTCTTTTAATATTTCCAGACAGCTTCACAATGCTCTCATTTACATTTCACAGTTGAAACTTAGCTTTAGGTAAGAGGGAGGCTGAGGAGTGTGGTTGTTATTCCAAGCAGGTTAGTGCTCTGCTAAAGCAGGAATCTCTATTACTATGCAAGAGACAGGAAATGGATATTGGCCTAGGCAACTAGGATCTCTGTCAATGATGCCAGAAAGAAAAAGGCAATTTAAAAGTGTAAAGGCAAAGGTGGGAAAACAGACATATCCTGTTGTGGTCTGTGTTACATTCCTGGTAGGGGTTTTGTGAAAGAAGGCTTCAGTTCATCAGTCACGCTCCTGCCCAAGGCATCGTCTACAAAGTTAACCTGATCAGATCCAGGATATGATCTTGGTTTCCTATAAGCGAGACTCCCCAGCATGGTATGCAAGGCATTCTGTGCCTGTCCCAGTTCTACCTCCCTAGCTTCAGCAATCGCCACTCTCCTGTACTACAGCCACACCCAGCTCCTTGTCATTTCAAAACATGCGCAGGCCACTTGTTTCTCTGTACATACACAGGCAGTTCCTGGTGCCTGGAATGCACTTTCCTCCCCCATTTGAACCAAAATTCCCCAGCATCGAGTTTGCAAATTGAAATTTTTCTCATCAGCTTGTAGGGGTTCTTTTTATAATTAATAGACTAGTTATGAATATAGGCTATCAATGTGTGGCTCTTTAGCAAAAGTTTACAAATGCCTTTTCTTTCAGTGTGCCTTTCTTCCAAAATATTTTCCTCATCCTGCTGCTCTTTCTGCAGGCTCTTGGTCTGCTTTTTAGGCAGGAAAAGGGTCCCTAATGCCTACTCCTTGTGGTTCCAATGGCTTAAAGCATGTGCCAACTTCCTAGTTGGTGAGAAAAGGACTAGAGTCACATGGAAAGAAATCCGTCCTTCAGAGGATGTGTCCACTGGAAACCTCCTGTCTGAGTCTGATACGGAAGAGGCAAACCTACAGGAAAGGAAAAGAGAAGATAACCATCAGGATCCCTTGACTGGCTCGTCATTGCAGCTGCAGCCTGGAATTACCTGCTCAACACTGGGTTAGGAAGAACTTTGGCATCTTGACTTCCACTTTATCATGGGCCATCCAGCTAGAAAGCAGCCAAAAGCAGAGACAGCATCCTTTCTCCATACCTGGACAGCACTGGGGATTGTGGCTGTGAAGGTAGAGGCGACCCAGCTTAAATGCCTTCTACATGGAAGACCAGCAGGCCATGTGCTGGGCAAATCCTTTCAGCAATTTATTTGTAGAAAGGAACCACATGATAGCTGATCAGAGAATGAGGGTGCTTTTCCAGACATAAGATTGGAGTGTAGTGAGGCCAAAAGGAATCCAAGCCCTTAGGAAAACTTGACCTTTGTCAACCTCTGCAACCCCAGAAGCTAGTAGAGGTCTTGTTTCCAGGGACAATTAGCCACAGCACAGCATGGGGCCCAGGAGGACACTGATTCCTGAGAAACATCGGCCATGTCCAGGCTGAGACTGAGACGATCTGCCCCTTGGCTGGGGACCTCGCTCATGGCAGTTCTCCAGCTAGAAAGCCAGTGTGTGCGCAGGGAGGCCCAAGCCCACACAATCACGTTCTTGCATGCAAATCTCATTCTTTACTTGTGTGTCAGTGGCGAGGGTTGCAGTCACACTCTTGGAAACTGGAGAGAGCTGGAAGCAAGGAAAGAAAGACAAGTCAGAGTAAGCAGCCATGAAATGCATGTGGCGCTATTTTAGTGAATGGATTGGTTAGGGAGAGGGCAGTGAGTTGAGGCAGTGGCCCAGTTCCTTGCCCAAGTGTATGAACAACAAGCTTCAGACTACAAGGCTGTTCCAGAAAATTCGCCCTAAGGGTGGAAATGTTTTAAGTCTGCATGTTCTGACATGGTGGCCACTAGCTACTTATGGCTCTTGAGCACCTGGAATGTGACTATGACAATAAGGAAGTGTATTTTAAATTTTACTTAATGTTAATTAATTTAGACTTCAATATAAATAGCTACTGTAGTGGCTAGGGGCTGCCATACTGGACAGCAAAATACCAGAGAACAGGGGGCAGGAATTTGGGCTTTAGAGTAAGACAGAGAGTCTTGCCTTCCTCCCTGGCTACCCCTGTGAGCTCAGATAAGCCATTAGACCTCTTTGTGCTTTAGTTTTCTCTGATTTAAAACAGGGCTGATGGTACTAGCCTCTTTGCCCTAGTGCCTGCAGGTAGAAGTGCCCAACAGAAGATTGGCTTCTATTTGCAGACACCTGTTCAAATTCCTATGCACTCAACAACCATCATTTAGACAATTCTGTTCCAGTCCTGAGAATCCCCAACTGTAAGTCAAGGTATAGCTGCCGGGAACTTTCCAAGTTCTATAGGAAGCCCTTGGAGCTGGAGGCAGGAATAAGGAAATGGTTTCTGAGAAACCAGTCTCCTGTTTGGAAGGATCCAGGTTCATGGGCTCCTGTACCTCTGATGATGGAAAAGAGGGTCCCAAGGAGCTTTCCCAGGAAGCAACCATCCTAGGATGCTCAGTTCTGGGCAGACTCCTTTCATGAGATTTGTCTCCAAGACCAAGTTGAGTGCTGCCCAAGAGACTTCGAGAAACTCTAATGAGACCTCAGGGGGCAATCGCACTGGGGGAGGTTGCAGAGGGAGGTGTTGGGATTCATGTCCAATGAGTCTTACTTGCAGGAAAGGGACCATGATACCATAGGTTGGAGACAGGTTCCTGCTTCCCAGGCCCATGGCCTTGTCCGTGAGGCAGGAAGGAAAGACTGGCCACAGGCACCCAAGACATCAGTGATGGTACTAGTCCCTGGCTTGTAAAGTGAGCTTCCAGGGCAAAAGACCTGTGCCCACTGGCTGCCAGGGAGGGGATGGGTACAGAGGAGCCAAAAGCCTGGGAAGATTGCAAGGTCGAGTCCAATTTCCTGCCTCTCACTGTGAACTGGAAAGCAAACGCCTAGCCTGGCTTATTCAGGAAAGATACTGAGAGAGGACAAGATTTCACAACTCAGTGTTTTCTCAAATTTCTGAACTCCAGCCTCATTGCCTGTAGGTGACCTTCAGTGTGTCCCCAGGGGCTGGGAGCTGGGTCCCATGTTAGGCCCCCATGACTGTGGGAGGCAGTGATGTCACTGGCCTCCTGTTTCCATGTCTTCTGTATTCAGCACGCCCTGCGAGTTTGGTGTTCCTGGGAAGCCACTCCTCTCATGGCACTGCCTGGCAGCCTGCTGTCTCCTCTTGCTCTCATCCAGGGCCACTCTGCTCTGATGCTTATATTCCCATGGGGTCCCCAGCCACATATCATACCTCTCATCTCTCCCCTTTGGTCCTCTTTTAGGATAATCTTTCATCTGCTGTGTTCTCTGCTAAGAATGTCCTTCTTACCCGAATGCTGTCCCTTTGCTTAAATACATCTCTCTGCTTTTCTGAAAACTTTTCCTATGCTGTGGCCTGAATTCGTCTCTCCTTCCTTGGAGTTCTTCAACACTTGTATTTTGACCCTATATCACTCAGTAGGACATTTGATTCTACATAAGGAAGCACCTCATTAGTCCTGCTGTCATAAAATCCTGCCCGTCCCACTGCCTGTCCACATCCCCCACCAAATCCAGCCTCACTGAGGAGTGCTGGGAGCCTGCAGATCAGGTGCAGTCTCTTCTCAGGAAAGAGCTTAAAATGTTTCTTCTAGAAGCTCATGCAGTGAAGCCTCCAGGGTTGATACCAGGGAGCAAGAAAATCAGAACACCCTCAGGGGATTGAGGCAGGAGCCTGAGAACCCCCTGTGTCCTACTAGATTCTCAGTGTGGCCCTCCAGGGCATTGAATCCAGCCGATGCCATCAGGATAAAAGCCCAGACAATGGCAACACCTGGCAAAATCGGAGTCATTGCCTGTATTAGTATACCAAAGACATGGATCAAAAATGGCAATTTCAGCTGCAACCAAATGACTAGTTTCTTCTTTTCTCTGGCAGCAGTGTACTACCAGGTTCAGCTCTTTCTTGATCCCAATCCTGGGCCTGAAGGGTAAAGCTACATTGTCAACATGGAGAAGGGTGTCTGTCTGTTTTCATTAATAGGAGAGCATGTGTCTCATTCATTAAACATAATAAGACATAGTATAGCTTAGATCACATATAAGACGTAGTATAGCTTAGATCAGAGAAAAGATTCCCGTCTGCTTTATAATTGATTATGACAGGGTGAGTGTGGGAATAATAATTAGAATAACATTCTAACATTCAGGCTTGGGTTCAAATTTCTCCCCTATTATTTCCTAGTTGGGTGAGTGATTCTGTGTCTCTGAGCCTCAGTGTCCTCATCTGTAAAATGGGAATAATAATGGTAACTACCTCACAGAGTGTTGTGAGGGTTAAGTGAAATCATGCATTTCAGACATTGAGTACAGTTCTTGGGACAGGGTTAAATGCTCAGTAAGTATTAGCTATTATTGATATTATTGGGAGAGCAGTGTCAATCATCAGATAAATCTGTAGTATTAGAATATAGACACTTACTAGGTTTCAGCAGTAGGTACATGAAATGTACTTGGTTAGAAGACTGTGCAGTTTTGGCTTTCTTGTGACCACAGAAGTGAAATGAACCAAGGACACCAGTGGAATCTGATGCAAGGGTCTTGGCTAAGGACAGATGGCCTGAGTGTCCCTTCTGGTTGCCCATTTTTGAGTTGCTTCCTTGTGCTAATGACATCATGCAGAGCAAAGCCATGCACAGAGAAGTGAACAAAGGTCAGAGGCCGAGCACCAGGTGGCTCACAGGCCCCACCTGGAGGAAGGGATTGGGTAGAGTTGGCAGTGGATGGAAGGGGCCAGTGACTGAGATCACCTGGGGAAGAATGTGAGTTCCAGATAGAGGGAAGCCTTGGGCCTGGAGTTTGAAAGCCTCTTGAACATGTACCTGTCTGTACTTTCTCCTCTCCAGGCATGGCTGGGACCTGTGACAATCAGCCTCATTCCCCAGTCCCTCCTGCTTGCCTGTGCTGGGGCAGAAAGAACACTCTGGGTTGGGAGAACGTAGCAATTACTGCTCTAGTGGCTTCTGTGAGAGGGCTTAGGTTGCCAGTGACCAGGGCAGTCTGCTGCCTTGTCATATTCCCTGCCCTTTGCCAGTTCTAAAGAGGGAGGGATAGGAAGCCAAAAGGATTATTAGTGTGGCCATTGTTACTGGCACTGCCACCATTCTCAGTTGTAAAGCCAGACAAGGGAATTGGCTAGATCAGAAAACTACCTCCAAGTATGAAGATTCTTCTGATTAGATCAAAGAAGAAAAGAGAAGAAAAAAGACACTAATGAGCAATGAGAGACCAGAACGAACACTGAAGTCCATTTATTCAGAAGCAAAGGTCAGAGAAGGCAATGAGAGGTGGTCAAGACAGGAAACTGCCCGGCAGGATACAACACTCCTTGTCTTCCCTATCTCCTGCCTCCTGGCCTAAGACCATTGTCGATGGGCTACTGTGTGGTAGAATTGTCTTATGTAATCCTAGGGACAACCCTATGACCTAGGGGTCATTGTACCTATTTTACAGGTAAGGCAAAGGAGGTTCAAAGAGCATAGGGGATTTGTCCACGTTTATTTAGCTAGTAAGTGAGAGAATGGAAGTTGAACTCAGGTCTGTTTGCATCTGAAGTTCTCTAATTGGTAATTTGGATTTCACCTCCCATGGCTCCACTTTCCTTCTCAGTAAAATGGGAGAGTGAAACTGATTTTCAGGTCATGCTTCTAACCCCCAATGACTATAAGTGGCCATCAAGTATTGGACAATGGGAAAGTATGGGAAAGAACCATTGTCATGAAGCAGCAGCTCTGTGACTGGGTAGAGTAATCCATGCGAGAGGCCTGTGCCAGAGGCTGGCACTTGGCACCAGCAGCGTTAGGAGGGAGGAGGGAAGTTCTTAGGATGTAGGGATTGGGACATGTAAGACCATCTGGGTCCTGAAGGAAGGACAAGTCTCCTCTGTGCCTCTCTACCTGTTTCTCCAGCCATGAATCTTGGGTTCTCACTCCTACTTCCTCCCTAGGAGAGACTCAGTCCTGTCTAGCTAGATTTGTGCTACCATACCAGACCCTCAGTTGTTAAAGCTATGTCCTCCTTACCCAGGTATTTCTTTTTCCATCCCTCTTTATCACAGCATCAGCACCAGCACCAGGAGGTTCCTGGAAAAGTGGCTGGAGACATGGTCCCCTTGTCCATGTAGCCAGGCAGGTCTGGCTTCTCTGAGAATTGTTGGAAATGACCCAAGTACAAAAGTGTAAATCAAAGCTCCTCACATGCCTTGAGATCTTCACATTTTCACTGAACTGGCAATATCAGCAGCACTGCTCCATGCCCACTACACTGGTATGACTGTTAGGATTTCAAACTATCATCAAAGCCCCAGCAGGAAGGCTTCTCTGACTTCACTAGTGATGCCAGAATATTCTGTGGTCCAGCTCACACTCATATCCACCTACTATAAGACCCTCCAAGGACAATTCTTCTTCTTCTTCTTCTTCTTCTTCTTCTTCTTCTTCTTCTTCTTCTTCTTCTTCTTCTTCTTCTTCTTCTTCTTCTTCTTCTTCTTCTTTCTCCTTCTCCTTCTTCTTCTCCTCCTCCTCCTTCTTCCTTCCTCCTTCTTCCTTCTTTCTTCCTCTTCCTCTTCCTCTCCTTCCTCTTCTTCTTCCTCTTCCTCTTCCTCCTCCTCCTCCTCCTCTTCTTCTTCTTCTTCTTCCTTCTTCCTTCTTCTTCTCTTTCTTCTTCTTTTTTTAAATAAAACCCCCCACGGTGCACTTTTGGAAAAAAAATTTTATTGAGGTATAATTTGCATATTAGAATGCACCCATTTTATGTGCACATTTGATGACTTTTGACATATTTATACACCTTAAATTTTCATGCAATATAATTGTGAAATCAGTATATGGAACACTTCTATCATTCTAAAAAGTTCCTTGTGCCCTTATTTGATTTTCCATGCACTTTTGGTCCTAAGCATCCACTGATGTGCTTTCTGTCATAATAGATTTTTCTTTTTTATACTTTCATATCAATGAAGTCATACATTGTGTACTTTTTTTGTGTCTGGTTCCTTTCAGAGCAGCATAAGAATGTTGAGATTCATTCGTGTCATTGCATGTAACATAGGTTGTTTTTATTATTGTTGCATAGTTTCCAATCTTATGGATAAGCTACAATTTGGCCACTCGCTATTAATGGTCATTTGGATTATTTCCAGTATTCGGTTAGTATGAATAAAGCCACAATACTATGAATATTTGCATACAAGTCTTTGTGTAGATAAGTTAGCATTTTCTTGGTAAATACTTAGGAGTGGAAATTGCTGTCTTGCTGTACATGTATGTTTAACTTTATAAGACATTTGGGTTGTGTCAAATGATTCTTCTGCATCTATTGAAAAAATCATATGAGTTATCTTGTTAAGTCTGTTAATATGGCGAAATACAGTAGTTGAATGTCAAATGTTAAATATTCAACCACTTGGTCTGTGATGTATTATCCTTTTTATACATTGCTGGATTTGATTTGTCGAGATTTTACAGATTTTTGCATTTATATCATGAAGGATATTGATCTCTGCTTTTTATTTCTTGTAACGTATTTTGGTTAGGTATCAGGGTAATGTTGGTCTCATAAAATGATTCGAAAGTGTTTCCTCCTCTATATTCTATAAGACTTTGTGTAGAATAGGTATTATTTCTTCTTTAAATATTTTATAGAATTTGTCAGTAAAGGTTACTGGGCATGGAGATTTCTTTGTCAGAAGGTTTTAAATTGTAAACTTACATTTTTAAACAGATATTGGGATACTCAGATTTGCTACCTTCTTCCTGAGTCATTTTTGGT
This sequence comes from Symphalangus syndactylus, assembly GCF_028878055.3. Classification (NCBI taxonomy): domain Eukaryota; kingdom Metazoa; phylum Chordata; class Mammalia; order Primates; family Hylobatidae; genus Symphalangus; species Symphalangus syndactylus. Next base: position 35,429,952 of record NC_072425.2, on the reverse strand, counting down.
AATTTGTTTCTTTTAAGGCATTTGTCTATTTCTTCTAAGTTATTACATTTATAGGCTAAAAATTGTTAATAATATTCTCTTATTATCTTTTTAATCGCTGTAAGCTCGATAGTAGTATCCCTCTTTCATTTCTAATATTGGAAATTTGTGTTTCCTCTTTTGTTTCTGATATTGGTTGTATTTTCTCTTTTTAACTTAATCAGTCTAGTGGTGTATCAATTTTATTGATTTTTTTTATGGGAAATTAGTTTTTGGTTTAATAGATTTTTTTGTTTGACTGTATTCTGTTTTATTAATTTCTGCTTTTGTTTTTATTTTCTTCATTCTACTTACATTGCATTTAATTTGTTTTTTTTCCTAGGTTAAGGTGAAAGTGTAGATAATTAATTTAGACCTTTCTTATTTTATAAGGAGATAATGCTTTAAATTTCCCTGTAACTGTGGCTTTATTTGTATGTACAAATTTTTATATGTTGTGTTTTAATTTTCATTTAGTTCAAAATATTTTACAATTTTCCAAGTAATTTATCCTTTGACCCATGATTTCATTAGAAATGTGTTTATTTAATTTCCAACTATTTGAAGTTTTTTCAGATTTTTTTGTTATTGATTTCTAATTTACTTCCATTGCAATCAGAGAAGGGGCTCTGTAGTATTTAAATCTTCTGACATCTATTGAGACTTGCTTTATGATTGAACATGATATATTTTGGTGAATGTACCATGTGCACTTGAAAAGAATGTATGTTCTGCTGTTGTTGGGTTGAGTATTCTATAAATATGAACTAAGTCAAATTGATTGATAGCATTATTTAGTCTCCTATGTTCTACCTAATTTTGTGGCTACTTGTTTTAACAATTACTGACAGAGGAATTTTGACGCCTCCAGTTATAGTTGCCAATTTATCTTTGCTTTTTTGTCAGTTTTTGCTTCATTCAACTTAAAGTGCTGTTATTGGATGTATGCACAATTAGTATTGTTATGTCTTTGTTATAATAAAATGTCCCTCTGTATCTCTTTATCCTGAATGTCACCCTTTCTTATGCTCAATCTTAACATGATATTTTCTTTCTTATGCTCAATGTTAACATGGCATTTTCTCCATAATTTAAATTTTAACCTACCTGTATCTTTATATTTAAAGTTACTATTGTCTAGACAACATGTAGTTAGGTCTAACATTTTTATCTCATCTGACAATCTCTGTTTTTTTAGACCAAGAATCTTGTAACAGGATTTTTTTCTTTCTTCCTTCCATCCTTTTTACTACTGGCATTAAACATTTTACTTCTACACATGTAATAAATCCCACAATATATTATATTTGCTTTAAATAGTCAATCGTTTTAATTAAAAATGAAGAAAAATTTAATTTTACTCATATCATTACTATTTCAAGTGTACTTAATTTTATTACGTAGATCTAAGTTTTCATCTGATATTATTTTCCTTCCCCTGGAAGATGTTCCTTTAAAAATATGTCATGGGCCGGTGGCTCACGCCTGTAATCCTAGCACTTTGGGAGGCTGAGGCGGGCAGATCACCTGAGGTCAGGGGTTCAAGATCAGCCTGGCCAACATGGCGAAACCCCATCCCTACTAAAAATGCAAAAATTAGCCAGGTGTGGTGGTGTGTGCTTGTAGTCCCAGCTACTCGGGAGGCTGAGGCAGGAGAATCGCTTGAACCCAGGAGGCAGAGGTTGCAGTAAACCGAGATGGCACCACTACACTCCAGCCTAGGCAACAGAGTGAGACTCTGTCTCAAACAAATAAACAAACAAAAAAACATGCCTTGTAGAACAATTTAGCTGGTGATGAATTTCCTTATGTTCTGTTTTTTTCTAAGGGGGTTTTAATTTGGCCACACTTTTGAAAGGTATTTTTACTGGACGTAGAATTCTAGGATTATAGCTGATTTTTCTTTCATCATTTTAAAGATGGATTCCATTGTTTTCTGGCTGCTTTTATTTCTCATAAAAAGTTAGTGTCATATCTTTGTTCCTGTCTATGAAATGTGCTTTTTTCTCCTCTGGCTGGTTTAAAGAGGGTTTTGTTGTTGTTGTTGTCATTTCTTCTTTATTGCTAGTTTTCAACACTTTGATTCTATGCCTTGATGTGATTTTCTTTAAGTTTTCTCTGTTTGGTGTTTGTTGAGCTTCTTGGGTCTGTGTATTTATAGTTTTTATCAAATCTAGAAGCTGTTTGACCATTATTTTCTCAAATATTTTTTCTGCTTATCTCTTGCCCTCCTGCTCCCTCCTGCCACCCCATGTGTGCTGTTTTCCACCTTTGTAGTTATAACTGGGTAATGCTACGCTTAGTACTCTTAATTTGTTTTTCTTTTTATTGACAAGGGAAGCTGGTCAATTACAAAAGGGCCCAAGGCTGGTCCTTTTAGTGACAAAGGAAACTTCCTAGGTTTTGGACCTAGGAGGGGTAATATTAAAAATATTTAACAATCATTACAGTATGGGCAAGGAGCAAAAAGAATGGTCACTAGCCTAAAATAATAGGCAAGACATGGGGCGTCATTGCAAAAAACAGTCCTGGACCAGGTTCTAGGAGGAGAGAGGGGTGGGATACACCACCTGTGATCATTCTTCCTTCAACAGCCAGCCAAGAGTTGTCTTCATTTTCATCCTCAGGAGTGGAAGTGGTGGGTGATAGGGCAACAAGTTCACTTGGTAAAGAAGAGCTGGCTGTCATTCTTGATTGGCTGGTGAGCTGGAATTTTTTTTCTTTGGTATGAGATATTGGAGTATGACTTCTGTGGTTGCACGTTTATGCTTTTTAATATTATTATCAGTTAATAAATCCCAACACATGTATGCTGCATGGACATCCAGAGTTGCTCAGGGGTGTCACAGCTCAGTCACCCATTAATTACTCCCTACCACCTGCCTATGGTCACTTTTCCTTCTCCTCCCTTCCTCCCCTTCACCTCCATGTCATCTCCACTCCCAGATTTGATGACAATGTATCCAGTGATTTTGTGGGATATGGCAGCATACAGACAAAAATCTTATTTTAATTTATATAAACTAACTTTTAAAATAATTTAAAAATTAGAAGTAACTTATTATTTGCAGCTATGTATAAGTTGTGAATATCCTTCCTTCCAGAAACAACTTCATTAAAAATTTTTCTTCTGTTTTCTTTAGTTTGAAAAAAAATGTTATCTACATAACTCCAGATTGTTGTAAGAGAAAACATTAAACTTTACAAGAATATATAACTCAAAACTGCAAATTCCTATAATCATCAGAGATAATTATTCTTACAGTTAGCTTATAATCTTTAATTTTTTAATGCTAATCTTTTTTCTGTTGGTTTTTATGAGAAGTAATATATGGTTAGTATAACAAAATTTATTTGTAGTTTTCAGGGTGAAAGTCTTCCAAACTTTCCAGAGCTTCCAATGCCTTCTTTGGAAAAGCCTTTTAATTAACATTTTGCTTTTTTTTTTCAGAAATAAAATATCTTTGTTAACCTTTCAAACTTACAGAAATGTGTACCTTAGGAAGTGAGAATTTCTCACAATCACATTCCCCAAAGACAACTGCCTTTTAACCTATACCTTACCCACCAAAGACACACTAAAGAGCTTGACATTCTTCTAACACATCACATGCCTTTGAACTGGGCATTATGCTCATGGCATTCCTCCAGTCTGGAATACTCTGCTCAATGTTGCTCACCTGGTAGTTTCCTGCTCATTAATTTGCTCCTGCTCCTGCTCCATCTCAAATGCTACCTCCCCCTTAAATCCTCCTTCAGTTCTTCCAATCACAGTTAGTTGTTTTATTCTTGGTGTACCATTGAACTGTGTACATAGCTCTCCTCCGGCGTTCATTGACTCTAAAGGGTAGAATTTGAATATGATCCTTCTGTCCCAAAGTGTACACTTTTTTTTTTATGTACTCTGCTGCTTCCATGGAGCTTTTCTATTAGGATTTAGAATGGTTATCTGTGATTCTTGATTTGCCATACTCTTCTTTTTAAAAATTGGGAGATAATTTACTTGCCATAAAATTATCCTTTTAAAAAGTACACAGTTAATTCTAATTATTATAGCTTTTAAATCCCAATTATCTTTATGGAAGGAATTATACTTATCTTCGTATTTCCAGTTCCTAGGACAGAACTTAATATTCACTAGTAAAGCACTCAATAAATGTTTCCTGAATAAAAGTCTAAGTGTTTTACTATACACTATTAGCTAGTACTTTGCAAACTTAAAGTGCATACAAATCACCTGGGGAGTGTGATAAAAATGCAGATTCTGACTAGAAGGTGGGACCTGAGATCTAAATTTCTAACAGAGAGGAACTAAAGTGGCTGACTAGATAGAGCCAGGAAAAGCATCTCTCATCGAGAGACCAAACCATTAATAAAAGTGGCATACTCCAGGCAGGTCTTCAGAAGGAAGGCAGTAAGAGTGGAAAGAGGGAGGAGGCAGATCTTGGGCTGCATGGGGAGGAAGCTTGGAACCCTGCACAGGGCTGCTGAGCAGCAGGACTCATGCGTGGCCCTTAGCAGCTCCTGGGAAGGGGTGAGTTAAATAGGTGAGGAGTGGCTCACTCTTGCCATAAAATCCTAGAATCCAGAATCCTAGAATCTTAGCTGCAGGAGACCCCACGGCCCTCATGGACATTTGGGCTTACAGGGAGAGCTACTTGGAGAGGTGGCAGGGACAGGACTCTTGCCTGTGCAGAGCCCAGTGGGGTGGTGTGGGTATAGCTGCAGCAAACCACAGCCAGGGATGCCTATTCCCCAAGGCTTACCATGCTCCTTTAGGTGGTGTTGGCCTTTATTGACTATCTGCTGGAAGTGCAGCCTTGGATGCCCAACCAGGGTGCTTTCTGTGGGCTGCTGCCATAGCTCCTTCACCAGCAGACCCTGCCTAACCACTGGAGAACTTCGACAGACAGGCCCACTGATGTTCATCTACCTGCAGCCTCCCCCCACTGCTTTGCCAGTGCACACACTTGCCTGCAGCCTCCCACCTAGTGCATTGCCCATGTGCATCTGTGCACTCATGGACCTTACTACCCTTTTGCCACTGGTGCATGTGCATGAACCCTGCTTCTGTCACCCTACCCCCACTGGTGTGCACACATCCTGCTGTGCCACTGTTGCCAGGCAGCATGTGTGTATTTGCCACCAGCCCAATGAAGTGCTTTTGCCAGCACCTCCTGCACTGGAGTGCTGTTGCCAGTGGACTGGGAACACCTCTGCATGAGGAGCCAGAGGACAAAGTCATAGGACTGGTACCAGACCTCTAGGTTTAGAACATGCAACCCCGGAGTGCTGAGCTGAGACTTGCCCTGCTGATATTATCCAGAAACAAAGCCAGCAACTGAACCCAAAATATAGCACAGTCAAACTTTCAAGGGCATCAAGGAATGTAAAAGCAAAAAACCCCATCCAAAGGACAGCAACTACAAAGGTTAAAGCAACATTAGCCCACACAGATGAGAAAGAACAACTGCAAAAACTCTGGCAAGTAAAAAAGCCAAGTGTCTCCACTCCAAACAATCATATTAGCTCCCCAGCAATGGTTCTTAACCAGGGTGACATGGCTGAAATGACAGATATATCAATAGAATTCAGGGCCTGGATAGCAATGAAGATCATCAAGATTCAGAAGAAAGTCAAAACCCAATCCAAGGATTCTAATGAATCCAAGAAAACAATACAAGAGCTGAAAGATAAAATGGACATTTTAAGAAAGACCCAAACTGATCTGACAGAGCTGAAAAGCTCACTACAAGAATTTCATAATACAATCAGAAGTATTAATAGCAGAATAGACCAAGTTGAGAAAAGAATCTCAGAGCTTGAAGACCAGTTCTTTGAATCAACTCAGTCAGATAAAAATAAAGAAAAAGGAATAAAAAAGAATGAGCAAAACCTCTGAGAAATGTGAGATTATATAAAGAGACCAAATCTGTGACTCAATGACATACCTGGAAGAGAGGGTGAGAGAGAGAGCAAGCAACTTGGAAAACATATTTTAGGATATTGTCCACAAAAATATCCACAACTTCACTAGACAGGTCAACATTCAAATTCAGAAAATTCAGAGAACTCCTGTGAGATACTATATAAGATGTCCGTCCCCAAGACCCATAGTTATCAGATTCTCCAAAGTCAACATGAATGAAAAAATATAAAAGCAGCTAGAGATGAAGGAAGGTCACCTACAAAGAGAACTCCATCAGGCAAACACCAGATCTTGCAACAGAAACCCTACAAGCCAGAAGAGATTGGGGCCTATATTCAGCATTCTTAAAGAAAAGAAATTCCAACTGAGAATTTCATATTCAGCCAAACTCAGCTTCCTAAGTGAAGGAGAAATAAAATCCTTTTCAGACAAGCAAATGCTAAGGGCTTTTGTTACCACCAGGCCTACCTTACAAGAGGTCCTTAAGGGAGCGCTAAACATGCAAACAAAAGATTTACCAACCACCACAAAAACACATGTAAGTACATAGACCATTGACACTGTAAAGCAACTGCACAATCAAGTCTGCAGAACAACTGGCTAACAACATGATGACAGGACCAAATCTACACATACCAATATTAACCTTGAACATAAGTGAGCTAAACATCCCCCTTAAAAGGCACAGAATGGCAAGTTGGATAAAGAAGGAAGACCCAACTGTATGCTGTCTTCAAGAGACCCATCTCACATGCCATGGCACCCACATACTCAAAGTAAGGGGAATGAGAAAAGTCTACCAAGCAAATGGAAAACAAAAGAGCAGGGATTAGAAACAAAAGAGCAGGGAATAGAATAGAAATTGCTATTCCAATTTCAGACAAAACAGACTTTAAACCAGTAATGATCAAAAAAGATAATGAAGGGTATTACATAATAATAAATAGTCAAATTCAACAAGAAGGCTTAACTATCCTAAGTATATATACACTCAACACCGGAGCACCCAGATACATAAAGCAAGTTTGTAGAGACCTATGAAGAGATTTGGATAACCACACAATAATGGAGGAAAACTTCAACTCCCCAATGACAGTATTAGACAGATCATCTGGGCAGAAAACTAACAAAGATATTTAGAACCCTAACTCAACATTTGACTAAATGGACCTAACAGACATCTACAGAACACTCCACCCAACGACAACAAAGTATACATTCTTCTCATCTGCATATGGCTTATACTCTATAAAACAAATCTCAACAAATTAAAAAACACCAAAATCATACCAACTACACTCTCGGACCAAGCACAATAAAAATAGAAAATACCAAGCAGATCTCTCAAAACCATAGAATTACATGGAAATTAAACAACACACTCCTGAATGACTTTTGGGTAAACAATGAAGTTAAGGCAGAAATCAAGAAGTTATTTCAAATGAGTGAAAACAAAGATATAACATATCAGAATCCCTGGGACACAGCTAAAGTAGTGTTAAGAGAAAATTTATAGTGCTAAACACCCACATCAAAACGTTAGAAATATTCAAATTAACAATTTAACATCACACCTAGAGGAACTAGAAAAACAAAAGCAAACCAAACCCAAAGCTAACAGAACAAAAGAAATAATCACAATCAGAGCTGAACTAAAAAAAATTGAGACATGAAAAACCATACAAAAGATTAACGAAACTAAAAAGTTGTTCCTTTGAAAGGATAAATAAGATTGATAGACCATTAGCTAGACAAATAAAGAAAAAAAAGGAAGAAGATTCTAATAAACACAATAGGAATAACAAGGAGGACATTACCACTGACCCCACAGAAATACAAAAAAGCCTCAGAGACTATTATGATCATCTTTATGCACACAAACTAGAAAACATAGAAGAAATGGATAAATTCCTTGAAACATAAATCTCCCAAGATGGAACCAGGTAGGAATGGAAATCCTCAACAGACTGATAATGATTTTCAAAATTCAATCAGTAATAGAAAGCTTACCTACCAGAGAAGGCCCTGGACCAGATGGTTTCACAGTCAAATTCTACCAGATGTATAAAGAAGGGCTGGTACCAATCCTACTGAAACTATTCCAAAAACGTGAGGAGAAGGGACTCTTCCCTACCTCATTCTATGAAGTCAGCATCATTCTAATATGAAAACCTGGCAGAAACGCAACAAAAAAAGAATTCAGGCTAGTATCTCTGATAAACATAGATGCAAAATATCCTCAGCAGAATAACAGCAAACCAAATCCAGCAGCACATCAAAAAGCTAATCCACTATGATCAAGTAGGCTTTATTCCTGGGATGCAAGGTTGGTTCATCATATGCAAATCAATAAACGTGATTCATTACATAAACAGGACTATAAACAGAAACTGCATAATCATCTCAATAGATGCAGAAAAGGCTTTTGATAGGATCCAGCATCCTTTCATGTTAAAAACCCTCAACAAACTAGTCATTGAAGGAACATACCTCAAAATAGTGAGCCATCTATGAGAAACCCACAGCCAACATCATACTGAACAGGCAAAAGCTGGGAGCATTCCTCTTGAGAGCCAGAGAAAGACAAGGATGCCCATTCTACCACTCCTATTTAACATGGTACTGAAAGTCCTAGCCAGAGCAATCAGATAAGAGACAGAAATAAAGGGCATCTTAGACCAGGAACGGTGGCTCATGTCTGTAATCCCAGGACTTTGGAAGGCTGAGGTGCGAGGGTGGCTTGAGCCCTGGATGCAGAGGTTGCAGTGAGGTAAGATAATGCCACTGCACTCCAGCCTGGGTGACAGAGTCAGACCCTGTCCCAAAAACAGACAAACAAAAACAAAAAGAAGGCATCCAAATAGGAAGAGAGGAAGTAAAATTATCTTTGTTTGCAGACTATATGATTTTATACCTAGAAAACCCCATAGTCTCTTCCCAAAAGCTCCTACAGCTGATAAACAACCTCAACAAAGTTTCAGGATGCAAAATCAATGTATAAAAATCAGTAGCATTTCTATATGCCTACAGTGTCCAAACTGAGAGCCAAATCAAGAATGCAATTCCATTCACAATAGTCATACACAAAAACAAAGTACCTAGGAATATACCTAATGAGGGAGGTGAAAGTTCTCTACAATGAGAATTACAAAATGCTGCTGAAAGAAATCAGAGATAACACAAATAGAAAAACATCCCATGCTCATGGATAGGAAGAATCAATATTGTTAAAATAGCCATACTGCCCAAAGCAAGTTATAGATTCAATGCTATTCCTATTAAACTACCATTGGGATTCTTCCCCAAACTAGAAAAAACTATTTTGAAATTCATATGGAACCAAAAAAGAGCCCAAATAGCCAAGGCAATCATAAGCAAAAAGAACAAAGCCGGAGGTATCACACTACCCAACTTTGAACTCTACTACAGCGTTACAGTAACCAAAACAGCATGGTATTGGTACAAAAACAGACACATAGACCAATGGAACAGAATACAGAACCCAGAAATAAGACTGTACACCTGCAACTATCTGATATTCAACAAGCCTGAAAAAACAAGCAACAAGGAAAAGAATCCTTATTCATAAATGGTGCTGGGATAACTGGCCAACCATACGCAGAAGGTTGAAACTTGACCTCTTCCTTACAACATATACAAAAATTAATTCAAGATGGATTAAAGACAAATGTAAAACCCAAAACCATAAAAACCCTAGAAGAAAACCTAAGAAATATCATTTTGGACATAGGCCCTGGCAAAGATTTCATGACGGAAATGCCAAAAGCAATCCCAACAAAACCAGAAATTGACAAATTGGGTTTAACTGAACTAAAGAGCTTCTGCACCACAAAAACAAATACAAGCCTATTAACAGGGTAAACAGGCAGCCTACAGAATGGGAGAAAATATTTGCAAATTATGCATCCAACAAAGGTCTAATATCCAAAATCTGTAAGGAACTTAAACAAATTAACAAGCAAAAACAAACAACTCTATTAAAAAATGGGCAAAGGATATGAACAGACACTTCTCAAAAGAAGACATGCACATGGCCAACAAGCATATGATAAAATACTCAACATCACTAACCATCAGAGAAATGCAAGTCAAAACTACCATGAGATACCATCTCACAGCAGTCAGAATGGCTATTTATTAAAAAGTCAAAAAGTAACAGATGCTGGAGAGGTTGTGGAGAAAAGGGAATGCTTACGCACTGCTGGTGGGAGTGTAAATTAGTTCAGTCACTGTGGAAAGCAGTTTGGATATTTCTGAAAGTACTTAAAACAGAACTACTATTTGACCCAGCAATCCCATTACTGGGTATATACCCAAAGGAATATAAATCATTCTATCATAAAGACACATACATGTGTATGCATGTTCATTGCAGCAATATTCACAATAGCAAAGACATGGAATCAACCTAAATGCCCATCAATGGTGAACTGAATAAAGAAAATGTTGTACATATACACCATGGAATATGATGCAGCCATAAAAGAGAATGAGATCATGTCCTTTGCAGCAACATGGATGGAGCTGGAGGCCATTACCCTGAGTGAATTAACACAGGAACAGAAAACCAAATGCCACATGTTCTCATTATAAATGGGAGCTAACCATTGAGTACACGTAGACACAAGGAAGGGAACAATAGACACTGGGACCTATTTGAGATTGGAAGGTGGGAGGAGGGCAAGGAATGAAAAACTACCTATCAGATACCATGCTTATTAGCTGGGTGATGCAATAATCTCTACACAAAATCCCTGCAACACACAATTTGCCAATGTAACAAACCTGCACATGTACCCCCTGAACCTAAAATAACCTAAAATTAAAGAGAGAAAAATAAGTATATAAGTTTCTAACAATCATTTATGTGATGCCCATACTGCTGAACTAAGGACCAAACTTTAAATTGCAAGGCTCAAAACCACCTACTCTCTTGAATAAAGGTAGTTACCTTGAGCTCTCACAAGGGGGTGCAATGGGCAAACAATTCTATTGCTATTCATAATGCATTGAATAAATTCATGGGATGTGCTTTTTTCCCCGCAGCTGCTTTGTTAATTATTATTTATTCCATGGAGGAGGCACAGTAGATGTCTCAGTGTGCTAAAAATAGATTTTCCTTTAAGCCATATTTTCTAAGAATTCACCAAGATTATGTTCACAGAAAAGAAACATTTGATACCTCTGTGATTAGAAGTGTCAAATAAAAATATTACTAAAGTTATTAGATATGAAAGATTCGAAATATGTGAAAATAATAATAGTAATAATAAAAGCATAATGATAAGAGCAGTCATTTATTCATACCTATTAAATGTGTGGTAGAGGACTAGCTGTTTTACTTAGATGGTTTCATTTAATCCTCACAACAACTTTATAGGATAGATTATCTTGCCTTCATTTTACAGGTAAGAAAGCTGATGCTTAGAGAAGTTAAATAAAATGCTCAAGTTCTGGAGGTCATAGTGTAAGGGAAGAATTTAAATATGCTTCATCTTTTCCCAAAGTCTACACTCTTTTGTGTTGCTTCCAGGGAATTTTCTGTTGGGATATAGAGAAGTGATATAGAATTATTGATTTGCCATACCATTAAAAAGTTGAGATATGATTCACAAACAATAATGTGCAATTTTGACGTTTTCAGAATAAGTACGAGGCTGTGCAACCACCACCGCTATCTCATTGCAGAATATTTTATCATCCTTCTTTTTGAGCTGGGACATCCATCTTCTGCTCTTAGATGTTTGAGTTCCTGGTTCTCAGGCTTTCAGAATTAGGATAATTACACCACCGGCTATCTCAGTTCTCCAGCTTGCAGACAGCATATTATGGGATTTCTCAGCTTCCATAATTGCATGAGCCAGTTCACATAATAAATTGCTCTATCTATCTATCTATCTATCATCTATCTATCTATCTATCTATCTATCTATCTATCTATCTATCATCTATCTATCTATCTATCATCTATCATCTACCTATCTATCTCTATCAATCAATCAATCAATCATCTGTCTTCTGTTAGCTCTGTTTCTCTATATAGTCCTGACTAATACAATCCCCAGAAGAAATCCCATACTCATTAGCAGCAACTCTCCATTCTCCCTCCTGCAGCCTTTAACAATTACTGATCTACTTTCTATTTTTAAAGATTTCCCCATTCCAGGTATTTCATATAAATGCAATAATACAATATGTGGCCTTTTTGTGTTTGGCTTCTTTCACTGAGTTCAGTGTTTTCAAAGTTTATCCATTGTTGTAGCGTGTATCAGTGCTGCACCCCTTTTTGTGTCTGAATAATATTCCATTGTATAGATATACCACATTTTGTTTGTCTCTCCATCAATTGATGGACATTTGGGTTGTTTCCATCTTTTAGCTGTTATAATGCTGCTACCAATGTTCATATGCAAGTTATTGTAAGCATATGTTTTTAGTTCTCTTTAGTATATATTTAATAGTGGAATGGCTGGGTCCTATGTTTAGCTTTTTGAGGAAATGCCAGACTGTTTTCCACAAAGCCTGCACCATTCTACATTCCCACCAGTGATGTCTGAGGGTTCCAAGTAGTCCATATCCTTTGCCAACACTTGTTATTGATTAATCATACTCTTTTTGTTTGTTTGAGACAGAGTCTTACTCTATCACCCAGGCTGGCATTCAGTGGCATGATCATAGCTTACCGCAGCCTCAAACTCCTAGGCTCAAGTATCCTCCTGCCTCAGCTTCCTGAGTACCTGGGACTACAGGTGTGTGGCACTATGCCCAGTTAATTTTTTTTATTTGTGTAGAGATGGGGTCTTGCTGTGTTGTCCAGGGTGGTCTCAAACTCTTGGGCTCAAGCAATCCTCCTGCCTCAGCCTTCCAAAGGGCTGGGATTACAGATGTGAGCCACTGTGCCCAGCCTGTCATACCCTGTTGATAATAAATTAATTAAAGAGAAAATCACCAAATTCTTAAAATAAGATGCCCTTTAATTTTTTTTTTTTTTTTTTTGAGACAAGAGTTTTACTCTGCAGCCCAGGCTGGAGTGCAGTGGTGCAATCTCGGGTCACTGCAAGCTTCATCTTCTGGGTTCAAGTGAGTCTCCGGTCTCAGCCTCCCTAGTAGCTGGGATTACAGGCATGCACCACCACGCCCAGCTAATTTTTTATATTTTTAGTAGAGATAGGGTTTCACCATGTTGGCCAGGCTGGTCTTCAACTCCTGACCTCAGGTGATCTGCCCTCCTTGGCCTCCCAAAGTGCTGCAATTACAGGTATGAGCCACCACACCCGGCCTAATTTTTTAAAAACAGTGAAGGGACTTCTGCATGCTTCTCTGTCATTGACTGTGTGACCCTGTAGCATGATGTAGCTCTTTAGATTCTCAACTGTGTATTTGGGATAATAAAATACGATTTGTCTCCCTGGTCATCCTGCCATGAAGCTCTCCCTGGTCATCCTGCCATGAAGCTAACACAAAACAGCTAAGGCATGAGAAAGCACTTTCGTGAATGAAAGAACTGTGAGTGCCCCTTGTCGCACGGGCCCATTCCAAGACCCTGGCCTGGATCTGCTCTGTAACCCTTCTCCCTTTGCAGAGTGGCATGAGCATGGCCAAGGGCATGTTGAATCAGAGCTAAGTTAAGTTGGCTTCTAAATGACTTGTTTCTAATAAGATGAGTCCTAGATATCAAGTACCTCAGGGCAGTATTTCCATTTATTCAATAACAAACTGTAATGCACTTAGTACCTGTACTAAGAGCTGGGAATACAATATTGAATAAGATAATTGGAAATTTTAACAGTCTTCTTGGATACCAATGGACAGAGCAGATATAAAATAAGCAAAGAAAGACACAGAAGAATTAAATAAAGTTATTAATAAGCTTGAGATAGTAGATATATATCACACTTTATATTCAACAAATTGAATATATACATTTTGGGCACACATTGTATGTTTATTAAAATTGGCCATGTTCTAGGTAACAGAAAAGGCTCCAACTTATTCCAAAGATTCAGTATCATCATGCAAACTATATTCTGTGGTCATAATGCAATAAAATTAAAAATCAATAACAATAAAAGCTGGTGACAGGGAATATTCCAAAAGAGCTAAAATGTTTTCCATTTTCTGGAAAACCAACCAACTAACCAACAAGAACCAAATCAAAACCAAAATTTATAAAAAGTCCCTTAACTCCTTGGGTTAAAGAGATTATCACATGTCAAAATGCATGAGGCACAACCAAAGCAGTATTTACAGGAGAAATTAGAGTTTTCAATACACTGATCAGAAGACAGGAAACTTTGCAGGAAAATAAGCAACACATTGAACTACAATAGTTGGAAGAAGGAACAAAAGAAACCTTACCAGAAGAGGATATAGAATAATACAGCATAATTACTGCTCTGAATTATACACACACGGGATGCTGAAGGAGCCCACTGCAGGGGCAGTTAACCTGGGAGAGGTGACCCATGAGCTGAGTTTGATGAGTCTGATGAATTAGATTAGGATATGGTGGGAAATTTCTGGGAGAAACAAAAACCAAGTGCATGGAGGAGAGAAGCAGCTAGTTGTGCCCAGCTTCAGGGAAGGGTCCCTGTGGATGAGTGGTGGGGGAGAAGGCTGTAGCCATGTCAGAAAGCTTTGTTGTGAAATGGATGGTGAGGAATAACACATTTTTTTAAAAGAATTGGTCAGGCACGGTGGCTCACGCCTGTAATCCCAGCACGTTGGGAGGCCGAGGCAGGTGGATCATGAGGTCAGGAGATCGAGATCATCCTGGCTAACACGGTGAAATCCCATCTCTACTAAAAATAGAAAAAATTAGCCGGGCGTGTGGCGGGCGCCTGTAGTCCCAGCTATTCGGGAGGCTGAGGCAGGAGAATGGTGTGAACCCAGGAGGCAGAGCTTGCAGTGAGCCAAGATCATACCACTGCACTCCAGCCTGGGCTACAGAGTGATACTCTGTCTCAGAAAAAAAAAAAAAAAAAAAAAAAAAAAAAAAAAAAAAAAAGGTCAGCAGAAGCAGTAGTTAAGGTGATGAACTCTAGAATTAGATGGTGCTGGGTTCAAATCCCATTCTTCCACATATTAGCTGTATGCCCATGGGCAAGCCATTTAATCTCTCTAAGCTTCAGTTTCCTCATCTGCAATTAGATAATAATAATAGCTACTGGATAAGTTTATTTGGTATGTAAAGCACTTAGCACAGTGCCTGGCATGAAGTGAGGGTTTGTCTGTTGTTCCAGTGTAATTACTCATAGCGCACACCCTTTCACTATCAGAGGTGTCTCAGTTTGGCTGATGAATGATATGACCACATCTGGTTGGCACTGTATGTGATTTTTTTTTTTTTTAGAAAAGTCATTCTGAATGCATGTTGGAGAATGGAGTTAATGAAGGGACACTAGACTGGAGACAGAGAGGTCAGTAGGAACGGCCTGAACCTGGCTAGTGGAAACTGATGGGAGAGTTTCTGAACAGAATTTTTGTAAAAAAGGCCAGGTGCAGTGGTTCACACCTGTAATCCCAGCACACTGGGAGGCCAAGGTGGGTGGATGACCTGAAGTCAAGAGTTTGAGACCAGCCTGGCCAACATGACAAAACCCTGTCTCTACTAAAAATACAAAAATTAGCCAGGAATGGTTGCGCATGCCTGCAATCCCAGCTACTTGAGAGGCTGAAGCAGGAGAATTGCCTGAACCCAGGAGGTGGAGGTTGGAGGTTGCAGTGAGCTGAGACCATTGCACTCTAGCCTGGGCAATAAGAGCAAAACTCTGTCTCAAAAAAAAACTTTTTTTTTTTTTTTTTTTTTTAAAGAAACAGCATTGATACAAGTGGTATCAGCACAATGCTTCTAAATGTATCCCAGTGCTTCCGACTTAGGTGACTGAGGGGATGGTGACAGGGAATTTGCCAAAGTGAAGCCCACAGCACAGATTTGGGATGAAGTCATGTGGGATGGTGAATTTTGGACATGTTGACTTTGACATCTGAGAGATTGCAATGTGAGGAGTTCACTAGAGAATCAGAAAACAGAATCTGACGTTCAGGGAGAGGCTGGGTCTGGAAATGGAGATATGGATCTTCCTGTGTGTGGGAGTGAATGAGATCACTCAGGGACAGAATTGAAAAGTGAGAAGAGATAAGGACTCAAGACCAAGCCCTGAGGAAACTTGGGGCCAGGTAAGAATCCATGAAGGATGTTGGTACCTGGGAGCTTGTGTAAACCAGGAGAAATGAGGGTTACAGAAGCCAAGGAGGGAAGTGTCTTAAGAGGCAGCGCATTGTCAATTGTGTCAACACTACCGAGAGGGCATGCTGTTGGACTCGGCCACGTGCATGTCATGGCCTCTTCGGAAAGAAAGCTTGTGTGACTTGGCAGGGCTGGAAGCAGATAGCAGAGTTTAGTTTGAAGGGCAGCTAAGGAGAAATGAAGAGTTGTATAAAGTTTCTCAGAATAGTGTAGGTTCAAGTCAAATCCGTAAGTCTGATAATTAAAATATTCCATTAAAAAGTTTTGATATGATTCACCTGGCTGACGTATAAGCATCCCTAAACTGTTATTTATTGTGCCCTGATATTGTGCCTGGCATTTTGCACATATTGTCTTATATGATGCTCACAGCGACTGCCTGAGGAATGTGTTCCCTTGACAAACACAGAAACTGACAAAGACTCTAAGTGATCTGCTTAATATGATACCACTCCTGAGGGACAGAGCTGCAAGTTGCATTTATCGCTGACTCACTGCAAAGTCCATGTTCATTCCTCTGAACCTCAACTCCAACTTGAAAACGCCCCTCCTTTTTTAAGTATCTAAAAAAAAATTCAAAAGCACATGCTACACGGTGATGATTTAAAAAATAAAAAATGCTAAAACTTCACGTAAGTATCAAAGAAGGCAATCACTTGTTTGTCACAGCACAACTTGGGGACCTCAGAAATATGAAAGGCATTAAAAAAAAAAAGTCATTGTGCTTTCCTGTGCTGAGAGTGGACAGTGGAAAAAGACCTGCCATTTCCACCTGAGCCCCACTTTAGGGAAACAAGGAAACTTTGTGTATCTTTCAGTTCCAGAAAAGGGAGGCTTGTTCCTGAGTTAAAGAGCAAGTTTCATCTTAGCCCTCAAGAATGATGCCTTTTCATGTCTTCATGGGGTACTGGAAGCCCTGCCAAAACTCATGAGTGGAAAACCAGACCCAAATTACCCTGGGCAGTCTGCACTACTAGTCCCTGCCAAATATGAGGCTCCCTCAGGGATGTTAGTACACCGTTGTCCTTGGGCCTTCGTACCTGTGTTATTCTTCACGTCGCGTGCGTATTATATAGAGCCTTTTGGATGTACGGAACATTTCATAATACATTTCAAAATGCATACTTAAAAATGTAAGCAAGAAAGTAGGGGCAATATTTTCAAAAGAAAAAGAGATAAATTTCCGTGGTAGAAGAACTGATAAAAAAATGGAGTTAATACATTTCATGCAATACTATAGAGTTAAAAGAATGGAAAAGATCTGTTTGAACCTAATTGAGTAGATTTTTTTTTTTTTGAGACGGAGTCTTACTCTGTCGCCCAGACTGGAGTGCAGTGGCGCTATCTCGGCTCACTGCAAGCTCCGCCTCCTGGGTTCACGCCATTCTCCTGCCTCAGCCTCCCGAGTAGCTGGGACTACAGGCGCCCACCACCTTGCCCGGCTAATTTTTTGTATATTTAGTACAGATGGGGTTTCACCGTGTTAGCCAGGATCGTCTCAATCTCCTGACCTTGTGATCTGCCGGCCTCAGCCTCCCAAAGTGCTGGGATTACAGGCGTTGAGCCACCGCGCCCGGCCCTAATTAAGTAGATGTTAAAAAATACATTGTTATGTGAAAATGGCACATTGCAAAATAACATGTACACTATGATATTTACCTAAATGGAGAAAAAAAAAACCCTATGTATTTTCTATGGATATAGTCATATGTAAAAGTATGTATTAAGGATCTATGCCAATCTTGCATTTGTGGTTACTTGATGGCTGGGAGGCAGTAATGGTGCTGGAGGAACTGGGGTTACTGGAGAATTAAGAGAAATTCAGCTTGATCTGTGACACTGTGACAGCTTTTTTTTTTTTTTTTTGAGGTGGAGTTTTGCCCTTGTTGCCCAGGCTGGAGTGCAGTGGTGTGATCTCGGCTCGCTGCAACCTCCACCTCATGGGTTAAAGCAATTCTGCCTCAGCCTCCCGAGTAGCTGGGATTACAAGTGCCTGCCACCATGCCTGGTTAATTTTTTGTATTTTTAGTAGAGACGGGGTTTCGCCATGTTGGGCAGGCTGGTTTTGAACTCCTGACCTCAGGTGATCTGCCCACCTCGGCCTCCCAGAGTGCTGGGATTACAGGCGTGAGCCACCATGCCCGGCCAACAGCTATTTTTAAAGTGTGGTCCCTGGACTTTTAGGAGTTCCTATGACTCCTTCGGGGGATCTTCAAAGTAAAAACTGTCTTAGTCCAGTTGGGCTGCTATAGTAAAAGACCATTGATTGAGTAACTTTGAAACAACAGAAATTTATGTCTCATAGTTCTGGAGGTTGGGAGTCCAAGATCAAGATGCTGGCACATTCAGTATGTGATGAGGGCTCAGTTTCTGGCCCATAGACGGCATCTTCTCGCTGTGTCTTCCCATGGTGGAAGTAGGAAGGCAACTCTTTGGGACTTCTTTATTAAGGGCACTCATCTCATTCAGGAGGGCTCCACACTCATGATATAATCACCCCTCAAAGCCCCACCTCCTAATATCATTACATGGCCTATTAGATTTTCGATGTTTGAATTTGGGGGGAACATAACATTCAGTCTATAGCAAACACTAAGATGCCATTTGCCTTGTTCACTGGGTTGACATTTGCACTGAGGGTGTGAAACCAGTGGTGTGTAGTACTGCTGGCGGCCTTAGCAGAAATCAGGCAATGGGATCCAACTGTGCTGGTCATCGCTACCACAGCACTGCCACACAGTTGAAGTGAAAAAATAAGCCTGCCAATTTCACTTAAAAAGTGGTAAAAAATTGCCGGGCATGGTGGCTCACACCTGTAATCCCAGCACTTTAGGAGGCTGAGGTGGGCAGATCACTTGATGTCAGGAGTTCAAGTCTAGCCTGGCTAACATGGCGAAACCCCTTCTCTACTAAAAATACAAAAATTACTTGGGAGTGGTGGCGGGCGCCTGTAGTCCCAGCTACTTGGGAGGCTGAGGCAGGAGAAGTATTTGAACCCTGGAGGCGGAGGTTGCAGTAAGTTGAGATCACGTCATTGCACTCCAGCCTGGGCAACAGAGTGAGACCTCATCTCAAAAAAAAAAAAAGATAGTAAGAAAATTATTACTTTTATTAAATTTGGCCTTTGTGTACACATTTTAAAAGGATATTCTGGGTGATGAAGTATGCACAAAGAACTTTTGCTGCATTCCAAAGTACAATAATTGCCTTAAGAAAAAAGCACTTGTGTGTTGGAGTTGAGAGCTTTTTTCCATGAAACACCATTTTTATTTAAAAGAATGAGTGTCAGGGAAACTGTGGTTACTCAGACTAGGGCATTTGGCAGATATTTTCCTGAAAATGAACAAAGGAGCCTGTCACTTCAAGAAAAACAACTGACAGTATTTGTTACCAATGATAAAATACAAGTTTTCAAGCAAAAACTAGGATTTTGGAAAACTTGTTTCTGCCATCATGATCTTGACAACTCAAATACTTAAAGACTTTTCTGGTAAGATCAGTAGTAATATTGACAAATGGGATTGTTTTAATATTGTCTAATCAAATGAGCCAACATTTGAAAGATTTGAATAGCTGGTGAACCAATATTTTCCAAATGATCTATATGTTTTGTTACAAAACAGTTTTTTTCTTTGTTTTACTGCATTTTCAACTTAAAGAAATTTTTTGCTGCAAGCTTGCTGTTATGGACTGAATTATATCCCCCCCCAGTTCATATGTTGAAGCCCTAACCCCTGGAACCTCAAAATATGACTGGAGTATTTGGAGACAGGGCCTTTAAAGAAGTGATTCAGTTAAAATGAAGCCATTAGAGTGGGCCCTAACCAGATACTGCTGGTGTCCCTGTAATAAGAGGAAGAGACACCATGGACATTGCACACAGAGATAAGGCCGTGTGGGGACACAGTGAGAAAGCAGCCATCTGTAAGCCAAGGAGAGAGGCCTCAAAGGAAACCAACCCTGCTGGCACCTTGGTCTTTGACTTCCAGCTTCTGGCACTGTGAGAAATTAAACTTCTGTTGCTTGAGTCATCCAGTGTGTGATATTTTGTTAGGGCAGCCCTAGCAAACTAACACAGTAGCTTATCTTATAAGGAACCTAGATTAATAGAACTAAGGTTATTGAGGAATAGGGCAACAATTTGTTGCACATAAAGATCCAAAGAAGTTTCTCTAACATTTCCCCCCAATTATTTTATACTTCATCTTCCTTTTCCGTCATTTCCCTCTTTTCCTATTTTCCCCCCTTTTTTATGCCCCAAAGCCAAAATGTCAAATCTAGCCAAGGGTTGCTGCTGTTGCTGGTGTGTATGTGTGTTGTGTGTGCGTGCACATGTGTGCAGGGAATGTAGAATTGGAGGGTGTCAAATAATTACTGTTTTTGTTTTCTTTTTCATGTCTTGGCATTAATACAAACCTTTTACTCTGACCTACTATTAAGAGAGCAACTTGGAGATGAGAGAGAAGAAATTTGATCATAAAGCTTTTGCCCCAAATGTCTTAGGCAGAGGTATTTGGGATTAACATAAGAGCCTTCAAAAAACACAAAGCAAAGAGAAAAATATGCCTGTAGAAAAATAAGGCCAGGGCTATTATTTCTCAAGGAGTGAGGCCAACATCAAATTAGTGGGAAGAACATATATCCTTCTTGTAGCCTGATTGGGTATCTTTGGAAGGATAATTAATTTTTCTGTTTGCAAGTCTTGTTAGCCTTCCGGTATTTTCAGAAGAATAATTGCCACAGCATGGTAGGTGGAGATAATTTTTTTTTTTTTTTTTGAGACAGAGTCTCACTCTGTTACTCTGTCACCCAGGCTGGAGTGCAGAGGCATGATCTTGGCTCACTGCAACCTCCACCTCCGGGCTTCAAGCAATTCTCCAGCCTCAGCTTCCCGAATAGCAGGGACTACAGGCATGTGCCACCATGCCCAGCTCATTTTTCTATTTTTAGTAGAGATGAGATTTCACCATGTTGGCCAGGCTGGTCTGGAACTCCTGGCCTCAAGTGATCCATCCACCTAGGCCTACCAAAGTGCTGGGATTACATACATGAGCTGCCATGCCTGTCTGGTGGAAAGAATTTGAACTGCAGTCAAAGCACTTACTATTTCCCTGCCTCTTCCTAACTTGGAACTGAAACCACTCCCTCCCTTGCCCAAGGGAAGTCAGCAGAAGTGTGAGAGTGAGTTGGCCACCCAGAATCTTTTATGAGTGTTGTGTGGGTCCAAGCAAGACACAGCTGCCCTCCCAAGCTTGAGACCCATGTCTGTCCTGGGACCCATATTCACTCATGGCATCCCCAGCCAGTTCCCAGGGTCCTGTTGAGTTGCCCTTGTTGTAATAATATCAGCAGCAATTAGTATCTATTAAATACCCGCTGTACACTTGAACTATTTATTGCCTTTGTTAAGTCAACAACAATCCTATAAGGTTATCATCCCTTGGAAGGGACTGGGTAGCTTCTCCCAAACCCGTTTCCCATTGTAGGCTCACAGCTAAACTCTATTTCCCAGACTCTTTTACCACTAAGCATGGCAACACGATTAAGTTTTAGCTATAGGCGTGTGCGTGAAATTATTGTGTTACTTACAGGCCTGGGCTAAACAGTGCTCCCATATCTGACTCTCTACGTTCTTTTCTCCTCCTCCGTCTTGTGCAGACAGGCGCCAGAATATTGGAAGCTGCAAGCTGCTTTTATAATCACATCTTGGAAGAGAGCTGCCACCCATTTCGGACCCTATGAGAGCAACAAATAAACTCCTATTGTGTTAAGCCACTGAGATTTTTAGGGTTTATTCTAATAGGTTTTTAGAGCAGCTCATAGTAATACTTAGTAAAATACATAGTAATACTTAGCAATACATAGTAAAACTTACACTGTAATACATTCCCATTTTACAGGTTACAAAGCTGAGCCAGGCTGGGCGTGACTCATGCCTATAATTCCAGCACTTTGGGAGGCTGAGGCAGGAGAATTATTTGAGGACAGGAGTTTGAGACCCCCAGTCTCAAAAAAACATTAAAAAATTAGCTGATGTGATGGTGTGTGTGCCTGTAGTCCCAGGTGCTTGGGAGGCTTAGGCGGGAGGATATTGTTTGAGCCTAGGAGTTCGAGGTTGCAGTGAACTATGATCATACTGTTGCACTCTGGCTTGGGGTACAGGGCGTGACCCTGTCTCAAAAAGAAAAAAAAAAACAAGAATAAGCTGAGCCTTGGAACATTTGTGTTGTCCAGATTCTTACAACTAATCAGCAGCTGTACGTAACCTTGAATTGTTTGTATTTCCTTGAGTGTGTGAGTGTGAGTGTGTGTGTGTGAATAGCACTGATCCATTAGTGTTTATGGGCACTATAAGGTCCCTGAGGGTCCCTGAAGTCCCTCTTAATCTTAAACAGGGAATGAGAAATGTCAGTTTTGGGTACCATACTGTACCTTTGTTAGGGGATGGAGAGCTACACCATGTGCTTCTGCTTCTAGGCACTGCTGAGCAAGAAGCAGTGACCCCAAAGCAACTAAAACTTCCTCCCCAGTGTGTCTGCAGCCATGGTGCTGACTGACAAGATCCCAATTCTTATCTGCAATGTGGAGGGCCTGGCTAAGATGACGCTGGCTTATGGGAGAATGTAACTCTATAAGATGCCAGCCTTTCCCAGGGGTATCAGTTTCAGGAGCCTGGCAGCATGTGGAAGGAAAACAATCTCTGGTTGTCTTAACGTGCTCAGGGAAGGTCCCCCTCCCAATTGCCATGTGGAATCTCTATTGGAGCATAGCAGAAAACAAACCACCCCCAAGCACTACCATTCCACTTTTTGCTGAGAACTGTATCAGCATAGAATCATGTATTGCGGAAGCCTGGGCAGTGATGTGGCTGGTGTCTGTCTTCTAAGCCTATGCCCAGCTCTCTACTGTGTAGATTTAGAAACTTAGAATGTTGGTGCTCAAAAGGATATTAGTGACTATTTTGGGCTGATAACCTGACTATAAAGTTCAGAAAACTGAGGCCAGAGAGAAGTGACTCAATGAAGGTCACAGAACTTGTTAGTGGCATATTTGAGCCCTTATTACATGCTTAGCATTATCTCGTTGTTTCAGGATCGTGTTTCCAAGAAAAGAGACTCAGAGACTCTAAGGCTTGTGTGTAAGAAATTCATTTATTGGATAGAGCCCTTGGGAACACACCTGAGAAGGAGTGAAAGAAGCAGGACTGGACAGAAGGAGAAGTTGAACTGTGTGTAGTAGCAACAGATACCTCAGCTGATGCCATGGGGAGCTCTGAAGCTGGAGTGGCCATTCAGAGATGTCCCAAGTTGAGGCAAGAGGGCTGGACTTTCTACCCCACCTGGACCAGTCACTGCATGTGTGCTGCTCCCAGAGAGGGGTGGTAACTTTGGATGAGGTAGCCCCCTTTGGCAGAGGGCAGTTTCCAGGGCTAGTGGAGTGAATGCCCCAGTCCTAGGTCCTGGAAAGGATCTGGATGGAAGACTGCAGCATTGGCTGTGCTCACATTTACACTCAGAGCTTGGGATGATAGAAACTGAAGTTTTGGTCACACAGCCACTAAGAGAAAAATTCAGGTCTCTGGGTCTCAGTTTTCAGCGTGAAGGCTCAAAGTCGTAAGGAGGCACAACAGAGAGGACAAAAAAAAGAAAGGTTGCTCTTGAGGCTGATGGACTTCCAGTTTAGGGAGGCGGCCTCAGGGGGATGCCTGTTAAGGACTGGACTGATCGCTGAAGTGTATACTGGAGGAGAGAATAGGTCGTGGGGCTGGGGAGGGGGTGTGTAAGGGAAGGAGCTTGGCAGCAGGGGCAAAGGGTGGGAGAGAAAAGATTGGTGCTGAATTCCAGAAATCCTGGTCTCCCAGGAGGAGCCGAGGAATCCCTGTAACCACAGAGGAATTTCTGTTTCCCTGATGTTAGGGTCTTGGGAGCAATCTAGGTTGGGTGGGGTAGAGGCATCATTCCTAATAGTTCTTGAAACTTGAAAGATGTTGACCCCTCCCCAGCCAGCAGACCACCACATCCCCTAGGGACATAAAGGCCTTAAGTAATTGATGGTATCTGCCGTATTCTTAGCACCTGGGAGGCATATATTCTGCTCGGAAAAATTGTGAAAGACTTTGAAATGGGCAAAAAAGACTACTGGGTGTCTTATCTAGGGCACCCTTCCTGGTTATCTGCATTACCTTGGAGTTTTATTTTGTAACTGCAATTTGTAGTACACTGAGAGTAATACAAGTGATTCTTACCCATAGACATGCAAATGAATTTTGTCCAGTGGAGATGCAGTTGGTTGTTGCACTGTGGATATTGACTAGTTTTACACTTATTTGTAGACTCATTTCAGCATTCCAGATTACTTAGATATGTGTGTTCTTGGAATGATCCTTCGACCTGGTTATAACCTCTTACTGGCTCTCTTAATGAGTTAAATAAATCTTTGACCCATGCTTATTTAAGAAAAGGAGGATAAATAAATCCAGGTTCTCTGTCTCTGTTTAGTTGCTCTAAAACCAGGGAAAGTTGAACCACACTCTGCAGAGACCTCAAAGACTGCAGGAGGAAGGTGGTACCTAAAGGATGGATGGGGAGAGGCTTGAGAACATCCACTCCATACCCTCATGTCAACCAGAGAAGCTCTACCCTTGTCTATACTGTTCTCTTTTTTCCAGCAGGGAGCATCTATGTAACATTTCATTAGAACCAAGGTGTCATGGGTTGAATTATGTCCCCACAAAAGATGTTGAAGCCCTACTTCTCAGTACCTGTGAATGTGGACCATATTTGGAAATAAGCTCTTTGCAGATGGTCAAATTAAAATGAAATCATTAGGGTGAGCCTTAATCCAACATAACCGTGTCCTTATAAAAAGGGGATATTTGGACATAGACATAGGCATGCCCACAGGGAAAGCCATGTGAAGATAAAGGCAGAGTTTGCAATGATACATCTGCAAACGAAGGAATGCCACATTGCCAGAAAGAAACCAGGAGCTAGGAGATAGGCACAGAACAGATTCTCCCTCACGGTCTTCAGAAGGAATCAACCACACTGACACCTTGATCTCAGACTTCTAGCCTCCATTACTGTAAGACAATAAGTTTTTGTGTTTTACTCACCGTGTTTGTGACAGTTTGTTACAGCAGCCCTAGGAAGCTAATACACAGGGTTTCTGCATACACATACAATATAAACCACCAGATTTTGGCTTCTACTCTCTCTTTACCATGAGAAGTGGAGTTAGGCCTGTAGAGTGTTACAGTGCTTCAAGTACCTTAAATATAGCTTCGATTCAAGTGGGGAGGCACTTTATCTTTTTGGTTGTAAAACTCGCCAGGAAAATATGAGATCCAAAATAGCACATCCAGCTGCAGTTTGACATGGCATAATTACAGCTCTCCTGTTTGTTGTAGGCAAAAGAAGAGACCCTTGCTGTGTCTTAACAAAAGGAACAGATCATTGCCTAAAAGGCACCCAGTTACTGTGTCCTCAATTTCCCAATCAGAACTGTCAGAGATTACACTTAATTAAGCCATCTTCTCCCAGGCTTGTGGGATCCGGTGGGTTCCAGTGGTAATTACTAAGGCTTCCCAGTAGGACTGACTTTCCTGTGCCTCTGTGCACACTCTCATGACAGGCAGGGGTAGTTTGGGCTGAGATGAGATCTTGGCTTTTTTCACAGCATATTCTGTACCAAGCACTGACTGTTTTTAAACACTATTTTAGTTGAATCTAGGTTGACCTGGTTTTTCAACAAGCATGTAAATGCTGAAGAGAACACACCAGGGCTTGAAGAGGGAGTGACCTATGGGTAGGGCAGGGCCACTTTCTTTTTGCCTTGCAAGGAGTTCTGTCACTGTTCTTTAAGGTGCTTTGGGCAATGAACCTGGAGAATCAGCTTCATGCTTATCTGGGACTGAAGAGTTGTCAGCTGTTCAGTTATCCTCTCTGCTTATTGATCCATTTGATGCCTGTCAGGTGCCTATGCATTGCTTGCATTCCCTGGGTTGATTATGCGTTTGACTCTGATGGAGATCCTATTATTTGTTTTTCTGCAGGAGATTAAGTAAATGTCTAGAGCTGGAATAATGGCGAGGGCAACGAAGGTGAGGCAGGAATAGAGAGTTGAGATTCTGTTTTGCATCTTCCTTGCTTGCTACAGTGCACTTGGGATAAGGGGATTTATTTCTGTCTTCTGTATTCTGTCCCAGTGGTTTATGTGTCTTTTTATGCCAGTACCATTCTGTTTTGATTATTATAGCTTTGTAGTATATTTTGAAGTCAGATAGCATGATACCTCTAGCTTTATTTTTGTTCAGGATTGCTTTGGCTATTTGGGGTCTTTTGTAGTTTCACACAAATTTTAGGACAGTTTTTCCTAGATCTGTGAAGAATGTCATTGGTATTTTAATAGGGATCACATTGAATCTGTAGATCACTTTGGGTAGTGTGGTCATTTTGACAACATTAATTCTTCTGATCCATCAATATAGAATGTCTTTCCATTTTTTGTGTGTGTCTTCTTCAATTTTTTTCATCAGCATTTTATAGTTAAGTAGAGATTTTTCGCCTGCCTGGTTAAGTTTATTCTTAGATATTTGTTTTATAGCTATTGTGAATGGGATTGCTTTCTTGATTTCTTTTTTAGCTAGTTTGTTACTGGTATACAGAATTGCTACTGATTTGTGCATGCTGATTTTGTATCCTGCAACTTTACTGAATTCATTTATCAGTTCTTTTTTTTTTTTTTGAAACAGAGTCTCGCTCTATTACCTAGGCTGGAGTTGGAGTGCAGTGGCTCAATCTTGGCTCACTGCAACCTCCAGCTTCCAGGTTCAAGCGATTCTTGTGCCTCAGCCTCCTGAGTAGCTGGGACTACAGGCTCACACCACCATGCCTGGCTAATTTTTTATATTTTTAGTGGAGACAGTGTTTTGCCATGTTGGCCAGGCTGGTCTCCAACTCCTGACCTCAAGTGATCTGCCCACTTCAGCCTCCCAAAGTGTTGGATTACAGGCATGAGCCACCACTCCCGGCCTCATTTACCAGTTCTAAGAGGTATTTAGGTGGAGTCTTTAGGTTTTTCTCTATAAATGTCTGCACACTGGGACAATTTGACTTTCTCTTTTCCAGTTTGGATGCTTTTTATTCTTTCTCTTGTTTAATTGCTCTGGTTAGGACTTCTAGTACTATATTGATTAACAGTGGTGAATTATAGTCTTCTCTTTAAGTTTAGAGTTCCCACTCCATCTTTGGGACTTAGCACATGTTCACCAAAGAAAAAAAACCCAGTCGCATCTTGTGTCATGTAAGATCTGACACCTTGGCCTTCAGCTAGTGTTTAACTGAACCTCTCCTGAGTCAGCTAGCCTCCAGGGCACATCTCATGTGAGTTCCTCCATTGAACTGTCAGCACTTTTGGCCACCTCTAATCCTCTGCTGTGAGTTTCTCTCCTGCCTTCAGAGGAGTCTCTTGATCCCTTTGCCTATGAGACTTCATAAAGTAGTGCCTCAACTCTGCCGCTGCTGTGAGCACTCATGGTGGGATGCTGATGTTCATGGCAAGGGGTCTGTCTCCTAGGGCTGCTGAAGCTGCCAACTCTTAAAGTGCTCCTGTGTTGTCCCTGCACTGCTTGGCAGTGTTCTGGGCAGGAGTGGGGAAGAGGTTTCCTTCCCACTATGGGCCACACTTTGCCTCTGGTCTGACTTTTAGTTCAGGTTTAATCTACAGAGAAATATGTGCTGGGCTGGGTCAGGCCCAAGCCAACACCAAAGTCTCGAGCCAATGCCAGCGCACAGTCACCAGGCTAGTGGCATGTTCACATAGGGGCCTGGATCCCTGGCGGTGGAGTCCTATGACCACAGGGATAAAATGGGCTGAGATGACAGTGAGTGATGGCTCCACTAAGAGCTGTCTCCATCAGAATGTCTGCTCTTCTCATCACAAAAGAGATAATACACAAGGTATTTGCTTTTCCTGGCGCAAAGCAGAAACTATTACTTGAAAGTTTCTGACATGCAGACTTAATGGTGCCAGTCACTTTGTGGCTGCTTAGTAAATATTTATCCAAAAAATTGCAAGGCCAAAAAATATGTCTGTCTAGTAGCCTGTGTTCTCATAGCAGAAACTTCTATTGCATTTCTGCTTTTGACTGGGAAGAAGGTTCCAGAACAGACAGTTCCATCTCTAAGTAAATCTAGCAGGAGAAGCAGTAACTTAGACAGGGAAAGCTGAAATCACAATAAAAGAATTCATCCAACAGCAACTCATGAATTTTTGGGAGGAGCTAGAGGAGCTACTCTGAGAGAGATTTTCTCTTGTGTTTCAAACCATTTCTGACCCCTGACTTAGCGAATCATTATGTTTCAGTTACAAAAAAAAAAGGTTATCCAAGACTGTGGAGGTTGTCCAGATCTGTTACTTCTCAGTCTAAGAGGAAATCCATCCTGCACGAAACATGGGACAGCCTTCATTCACCTTATCTGGCCCTTTGAACTGCCAATAGAATTTCACCCAGAAAGGAAGTTTACAGCTCCTTATTATGGTAAGTGCCAACATATATCAATCAGGGTCCAGTCAAGACAGAAACCACACCTGGTATTTAAACAGAAGGAGTTATACTAACAATGCATATTTGCATAGAACTTACAGTTTAGAGAGCACTTTTCTTATATTTTGCCCCGTTTAAAATCATCACAAAATTGGAGTGACATAGACAGAACATTTTTTTCTTTATGTAACTAAGTAGATATCTAATTATTCTAAAACTTTTTTGCATGTGTGTGAAAAGCTATACATATGCATGAAAAATATCAAATGGCACAAAAGGGTAAACAATAAAAAGAAACTCTCCCTGCTACCTGTGATCCCTAGTTCTATTCTCCAAAATTTTGTTTTCTTCCAGCAATTTTCTTTGCATGTATGAGTTTACACCCACAAACACATCCACACATAAACATATATAATATATACATAGTTATATATATCTCCAGTAGTTAAAATTAATATAATTCCTTATAATATACACACATGTAATTTTGTATAAATACATCAAAGATTATGTCACATTAGTCTTTTTTCCTTTTTATTTATTTTTTTTGTATGGCCTCCTCCATTCCTCATTCATTCATTTATTTGGAAACTATTTACTGATAAGCTACTATGTTCCAGGCATTGGATTAGGATGTGGGGATGCACCAGGGAGCAAAACAGCTCAACACCATGGTGCTGATGTCTCCTTTCCTTTTTCCAGGTCAGCATGTGGCATTTTCATGCCCCAATGGGGTATCTCAGGCAACCCTTCACAGCTCATGGCATGGTGTGGGGGCTTCGTTCTATCTTCCTTTTTTGCAAGAATGTGAGGCTTTGCCGTGTGTTCCTGAGCCTCCCAACCACTAGGGTCCAGGTCTAGTTACTATTCTTCTATGAGCCATTTGGCTTTCATTTTTGCCCCTCCAGTTGAGCTGGACATCCTTCTTTCATTATTGGTATCTGTGAATTTCTTTTCCTGCTTTCTAACTCATCTGTGTATATAAAAACTTTATTTTGAGGAGTTTGTGCGTTTTTATTTAGGATTTCTACATGCTGATGGCTGAGGTGGGAGTGAGGAGGTCCTTCCATGACAGGTCACTTTGTCATGGTGACCCAAAGTGCCCAGGAGTGTTTTGACAGATGCTGGGAGAGACTGATAGAGAGTTATGCAAAGGGAATGGAAAGGTGTTTTGCTGGGCACTAAAAATGTGATCCTCTACCTTCCACAAAGAGTGGTTTAAATTGCTTTTTATTTTATTTTTATCAAGCTGTATTTTAGTACAGTTCCACGCACAAAATGGAGTCACACAGTGCTCCAGTTATATTTGAAATCTGCCTTTAGGTTTCTGGTGATGGAGTTGGTGAGTTTATTCATCTCGGTGTTTGCCATAGAGTAGATCCTCAACACATATTGTGGAACAAATGTATGAATTCATGGATGAATGAATGAGTGTTAATTTGTTAGGATAAAAATCCTGCTATTGAGGTCTTCCATCCTTAATAATTTGACAACTCTAATGATTGGAGAAGGTGCTATAACATTGACCATCAGCCTCAAATTAAGTTAGTGATAAACAATGGCATTCCTGATAGAGGCAGCACAGGGGAAATATAAACGGCAAAACCAGAAAGAGGGAGCATGAAGAGAAAACACTTCTCCAAGTGTCTTAGTCCTTTTGTGTTCCTACAAAAGGATACCTGGGGCTGGATAATTTATAAAAGAAAGGTTTATTTGGCCCGTGGTTCTACAGGTTCTACAAGAAACATGGCACCGGCATCTACATCTGGTGTGGGCCTCAAGCTGCTTCCACTCGTGGAGGAAGGCAAAGGGAAGTCTGCCACATGGTGAGACCAGGAAGCCAAAGGAAAGGAGAGAGGTGCCAGGCCCTTTTTAACAATCAATTCCTCCAGGAACAAATAGAGCAGGAGTTCACTCATTACCACAAGGACAGCAATAAGCCATTTACAAGGGACCTGCCCCCATGACACAAACACCTCCCACCAGGCCCCACCTCCAACACTGGGGATCACATTTCAATGTGAGACTGGGCAACTCAAACAAACTGTGGAAGTGACAAGCTGTAACATCAAGGCAGTGACAAATGGAAGGCCAGTTAAAAAATGAGAAAGAAATGGCATTGATCACCTTACGGCAGAAATGCTTTATTGTCTCTGTGGAGAAAAATCAAGTAGAATTTTAAAAGTGTGAAGAAAAGAACTGTGGGTTTCCCATCCCACATTGCCTACCAGGTGTAGTGACAGATTTGCCTCAGGGATGTTTTCATGATGACAGGGAAAGGCACCATTACCAGGGGAGTTGCAGGCCAGCTGGGCAGCAGTTGCAATATAGACTGAATGGCAGGTTCTTCAGAACACGAAACCAACTCAGAAGAAATTTAAACTTAGGTGTTGTGGGGAAATTAAAAAAGAGGCCTTTGATTCCAAAGAGGAGAGAGAGCTTGATAATCACATGAAGTTGGTGAGGATGAATGTCAATGAAGCAGGTGTGAGATTAGAAGCTAAATCAATGGCAGTTTTCAGTGCACTGGGATCAGAGAGGAAGCCCTGGACAATGGGCAGAGATTAGTGGACCACACTTAGGAGGAGGGTGGGTGATATGGTTTGGCTGTGTCCCCACCGAAATCTCATCTTGAATTGTAGCTCCAATTATTTCCATGTGTCATGGGAGGGACCCCGTGGGAGGTAATTGAATCATGGGGATGGATCTTTCCCGTGCTGTTCTCGTGATAGTGAGTAAGTCTCACGCGATCTGATGGTTTCATAAATGGGAGTTCCCCTGCACACATCCTCTTGTCTGCTGCTATGTAAGACGTGTCCTGCTTCCCCTTCACCTTCTGCCATGATTGTGGGGCCTCCCCAGCCATGTGGAACTGTGAGTCAATTAAACCTCTTTTGTTTATAAATTACACAGTCTCGAGTATGCCATTATTAGCAGTGTGAGAACAGACTAAAACAGTGGGAAGAGGAAACTTGTGAAGAAGGTACCCCAAAGTGTGTAAAGGAATAAGAGAATGATAAGTCCACAGCTGGACCCAGAGGCTACTGACAAAGGAGACAGAATGATTCCAATCTGTTCTCCTGTCCTCTCTCTCAAGGATATGGTCTTCAAACTGAAAAGGGCAGAACAAAGAGTATGTGAAAAGGAAACAGCAGCCAAATAAAGTTCAGAAAATAGTGAGAACCGGGCCCAGATTAATTATCTTCCAGAGATTACAAGAGCTAGAACTATATGAAGCTGTTGTCAATAATCTATGAGAAATTGTAGAAAATTGGTGCTGGCCAGCAGATTGGAGCTGAGTCAACATGATTTTCAGCAGATTGAAGTCTTTATGTGAATTAGAAAAAGGCACCCACCCCTTCATCAAGATGCTTTTCTTCCATCTGTTGGGAAATTATCATAATATACAGATTTTAAAGAATAGGATACTTCATGGCCACCTGCCGGAAGAGTCTTATAATATTCAATCCTCCAGTCTATGATATCTGCTATGCATATGGTCCCTCCTAATATGTGGGCACTCTTAAGTATATAGCACCTGCACACCCTGCCTCTGAGTTTCGGGACAGGAAAAGGGTGGGTTACAGAAATTATAGAATAAGGCCGGGCATGGTGGAGGCCGAGGCAGGTGGATCTCCTGGGGTCAGGATCTCCTGACCTGATCCACCGAGGCAGGTGGATCTCCTGACCTGATCCACCGAGGCAGGTGGATCTCCTGAGGTCAGCCTGGCCAACATGGTGAAAATCTGTCTCTACTAAAAATACAAAAGTTAGCCAGGCATGGTGGTGCGTGCCTGTAATCCCAGCTACTCAGCAGGCTGAGGCAGGAGAATTACTTGAACCTGGGAGGCAGAGGTTGCAGTGAGCTGAGATTGTGCCATTGAATTCCAGCCTGGGCAACAGAGCAAGACTCCATCTCAAAAAAAAAAAATTATGGAATAAGAACATTATGTTGATCCTTAGAAGAACTGAACACTCCACAATCCTACTTGGGAACATTTAGAAAGTAATGTGCTGTTATAAGAATTCATCAAGAATGTTGATTAATGGAGAAGAGTTAACTTGGAGAGAGATTTCTAGGGCAGATTATAGTGCTCTTTGCTTAGCTCTGCCGTCTTGAGCAATTTCTAGACAGCATGGGCCTTAAATTTTCAGATGCGATGCTAGGAGTGGGTAGAGGCTGGGTAATAGAACTGGGTGCACAGAACGTTGACAGACTGAAATGATGGACTAATCTGTTAAAATTATATTTAATAGAGAAAACTTGTAGATCTCAGCCATTATACAATGTCGTAAGTATAGAACAGGGGAAGATATGAGTTAGTAGAAACATGAATAAGAGAATTCTGTTGCCAGGAGCCTCAATATAAATAACTAGTGAAAAGTGATCCCTATAAAAGTTTTTGGGGTCCTAGATCACAACAATGAAAATAAAATTATTAGAATGATAGAGGTGAGGGCCCTATTCTACTTTTTTCAGCTCAGACCATGACTTTACATTTTATTCTGGGCCCCACACCTGAAGATAAATATAACTACTGGGAGTAAATTGAAATGTTTATCTAAGAAAGTAAGAGAAATGGAAATTATGTTTATATAGCAGTCTAAGGAATTGGAGATACTACCTTTCGTGACAGAGAAAATTATAAAAGAAAAAGTTACTTGTGATTGATAACTTTCCAATGAGTCAGCACGATTGAACACTCTTTTGTTTGTGGAAAGCAAAGTCATTCTCGGAATAATGGTCTCTGGCTTTCTGGGATTTGGGGAGAAAGCTAGACACCAAATAGAGAGCAGCCGAAGGGAAAGATGTGGAGGAGAAGGGATGGACTGGGTGGGGATTAGTGGGCTGTGAATCTTCCTTCCACCACGTCAATAAAATCTTTGGTCAATTACATCCTTTCTTTTGCTTGGCGGAAGGTATTTGTTGCTGCAGGCTGGGAAGAAGTGTTGAGTTCTGCTTCAAGATGGATGAGTTTGGCCAGGTGCGGTGGTTCATGCCTATAATCCCAGCACGCTGGGAGGTGAGGGTGGGAGAATTGCTTGAGCACAGGAGCTTGGGACCAGCCTAAGCAACACAGCAAGAACTATCTCTACAAGAATTTTCAAAAATTAGCTAGGTGTGGTGGCGTGCACCTGTAGTCCCAGCTACATGGGAGGCTGAGGAAGGAGGATTGTTTGAGTCTAGGAGGTTGAGGCTGCAGTGGAGCATGATGGTGCCACTGCCCTGCAGCCTGTGTGACAGAGCAAGACCCTCTCTCAATGAAAAAAAAAAAAAAAAAGATGGTCACCTCAGAAAGGAGAATTTTCATATGGCAATAGCTTCAAAATGCTTTAAGTTGAAAGATTAGTAAACAATCAATGTAAGCCAGTAGAGCCGAATTAAGACCAGTGAGCAAAAGTTCTAGAGGGGCAGGGTTGTTCTGTGGCGAAAAGGATGCTTTCTGAGAGGTAATGAGCTCCCCCTCCCTAAGGAGTACAAACAGGCCGGATGATTTTTTTAGGAGATAATTTTTGGGAAGTATTAAGCCTGAGAAAGGAATTAAATTCTCATTTAAACCCTTAATATCTCTTCCCAACTTAAAATCATTGGAGTTGCTGGTTCTAATTTGCAGCAGAGATAGCCTGTGGTTCTAACTTGCTAGACTCTACAGCCATTCTTTTTTCCTTCTTCCATTTAGGCAGGCCAAATAAGCTCCATCCATTATGTTTGACTGATATATCTTCTCCTTTATATTGAGATGAAATTCATATAACATAAAACCAATCATTTGAAAGTGAGCGATTCAGTGGCATTTGATATATTCACAATGTTGTGCACCTTCCGCCTCTATCTAGTTCCAAAACCCTTGCATCACCCCAAAAGGAAACCCCATGCCTGCTAAGCAGTTCCTCTCCTAAGTCTGTGAATCTACAAGTTTTCCTTTCATCTCCTTTGTCATGCCATTTATTTGTGAAAGAAATGTGATCATTTCTACTGCAGAATTTTCTACATTCGGAATTTGGCTAGTTGCTTCCTATGGTGTTTAACTTGTTTTTCTATTCCTCTCTCTCCTATATTTTCTATAGACTGGTAGTTATGTCTGGAGACCTGGTTGGATCCAGAGTCAGCAGTTACTTTGGCAAGGATAATTCACAGATTTTGCTGCATAGCTCCCAGGCCTCACATCAACATACACAGTGTCCTGATTTTCCAATTCTTTTTTTTTTTTTTTTTTTTTTTTTGAGATGGAGTCTCGCTCTGTCACCCAGGCTGGAGTGCAGTGGCGCAGTCTCGGCTCACTGCAACCTCCACCTCCCAGGTTCAAGCAATTCTCCTGCCTCAGCCTCCTGAGTAGCTAGGATTACAGGCATGCGCCACCATGCCTGGCTAATTTTTGTATTTCTAGTAGAGACAGGATTTCACCATGTTGGTCAGGCTGGTCTCGAACTCCTGACCTCGTGATCCACCCGCCTTGGCCTCCCAAAGTGCTGGGATTACAGGCGTGAGCCACTGTGCCCGGCCCCAATTTTTGCGTTATACTGAGATGAGCAGTGGGTTCAATAGCTGTCACCCTGATTCATTCTACATAAGTTTTCCCACCCACCACCCGTTATTCAACGATTTTAGTGTTCACCAATGATTGCTTAATGTTCTAGAGGGGAAGAAGAGACCCCAAAATGTGTAAAAGAAGAAGAGAATTAGTCCTAATGATTATTCTATTAGGGATTGCTAAGTGTCATTTCTATCATTTCTTCTGCCCACATTATCTGGAATTCTATAAAAAAGTATACTTTGGCTGGGCACGGTGGCTCACGCTTGTAGTCCCAGCACTTAGGGAGGCCGAGGTGGGCGGATCTCGAGGTCAGGAGATCGAGACCATCCTTGTTAACAGGGTGAACCCCCGTCTCTACTAAAAATACAAAAAATTAGCCGGGCGTGGTGGTGGGCGCCTGTAGTCCCAGCTACTCGGGAGGCTGAGGCAGGAGAATGGCATGAACCCGGGAGGCGGAGCTTGCAGTGAGCCGAGATCGCGCCACTGTACTCCAGCCTGGGCGACAAAGCGAGACTCCGTCCCCAAAACAAAAACAAAAACAACAACAAAAAAAGTATACTTTTATCGGCCCGGCACGGTGGCTCATGCCTGTAATCCTAGCACTTTGGGAGGCTGAGGCAGGTGGGTTGCCTGAGCTCAGGAGTTTGAGACCAGCCTGGGCAACATGGCGAAACCCCGTCTCTACTAAAAATACAAAAGATTAGCTGGGCTCAGTGGGGCGCATCTGTAATCCCAGCTACTCGAGAGGCTAAGGTACGAGAATTGCTTGAACCCGGAAGGCGAAGGTTGCGGTGAGCTGAGTTCGCTCCACTGCACTCCAGCCAGGGTGACAGAGCAAGACTTTGTCTCAAAACAAACAAACAAACAAACCAAACAGTATACCTTTATCAACTGTTTCGTTTCCCTGAAATACAGTTCATACAGGAAAAACAGGATAAATGCTTGATCCTAGCATGTCATCAGTTTTCTGAGTAGTGAGTCAATGGCCTAGAAAGCTCCAAGAAATGACCAGTGCCTGCTACTATTGTTATTACTAATTACAAAAATACTGTGGTGTAACCTGGGTAGCACTCTCAGGGGGTTTTACTATTTCTTTAATTATTGACCACACACCCTGTAGTGGTTTAATCTGAATTCACCAGGCTTCCACTGTTTATTCCTTCATAAAGCAGTTTGGAGTGGGACAGCTGATGGTGGAAGCATCTATTGGGGGTGGTTAAGTGGCCTTGGCTTTGAGTTCTGGTCTATCTACATCCAAATTCTGGCTCCAGCACTTAGCAGGTGTGTGGTCTTGACTGCATTGCCAGACTTCTCCAAGCTTTAGTTTCTCCCCTGTGAAAAACAGGATAATAGTATTCATATCGAGTGTTTTGGTGTTAAATAAGATAATGGTGTATGGTGCTTAACACAGAGCCCGGCAGGTAGTAAGGTTAGAAAAACGGGAACTATTATCATGAGAAGCCTCTTGAAACAGTCTTGCACCCCACAGATCCATCCAGAAACACAAGAATCTCCGCCAAATGTTAATACTTCCTCACCACCAGTCACACGGGGACTTGGCTTGCTCCATCTTGGATCTGAATTCAGCTGTAGCTTTATTCACCAGATCAGGCAGCTGAGCCCTCTAAACATGTCCCGAAAAGAACTCACTTTCCACCACCCACTGTGCTCACCAATATTATTGAAGTTATTTACCATCTACTTATCTTTCTTTAAACATAAGTTTTGATGAACTCTGTGCATAAGGATGAGAAATATATCTGATGGTTGTAGTATATTTTCCCCTCCTGCCTCGCTCTCCATCCTTTACCCTGCTCCATGCTGGAAGGCTGACCATATGGGCCACATCAATGGGCTTCCGTGTTCTCAGGCTTCTGGCTGGGTTTGGCCGATGGGAGGCACAGGCAGGGGGCCTGGAGTAAGGCTGTGGTTTGATTCCTGCAGCTCCCTCCCTGCCAGGTCACTGTGGCTTGGCTGCATTCCCCTACTGCAGGCTGCAGCTCCTGTCTGGCAGCCCTCTCTCATGCTCTCTGTAGTTTCCAGACATTTTGGCCTGTGGGAGGTAACAGCTCCCCAGCATTTCCAGCCACAGGATGGTGCATCCTCTGAGGTTGCTTTTCCTAACTCCTCCCCTTGACTTTGTAAATAGTACTTTCACTAAACTCTGCTTAAAAGTCCCAATGTAAGTGTGCCACTGTGTCCTCCTGAGTGTTACATACAAAGTGTTTGTGATAGTAGAAGATCAAAACAACCTAAAATAATCAAAAATCATAGGGAACTAGTTTATCAAATTATAGGGAACTAGTTTACCAAATTATGATGTAGTTATCAGATACAATAATACATAGATATCTGAATTCAAGTTTTGTTTGTTTGTTTTTTAGTGACAAGATCTTGCTTTGTTGCCCAGGCTGGAGTGCAGTGGTGAGATCATACCTTACTGTAGCCTTGTAAATTCAAATTTTTGAAAAAGTATTTAATGACAAATGTGTATAGCATAATATTCAGGGTTCTCCAATTTTGTAAAATGTAATGTGTGTCTATGTGTGTGAGCACATAGAAAAAGGTTAGAAGTTGACATTAGTTCTATATAGGATGTAGTTGAATTTAACTTAATTTGTGCTTTTTTGTTTCTCGAATTAAAAAATGAAAAGGTAGTTGAGTTTTGTAAGAATAAAATCAATACATTTTATGATTTTTACAGTATTTAAATCAGTTTTCTCGTTAATGTTGTGATGTCAATTATAGCAACACAGAATAGTTACTTCACGCAGATGTTTGTTCCTATCTGTATATTATTATGATATTATTATGATGTCTGTAATTTACTTTAAATTACTTTAGTGTAGATATGTGTGTGTGTGTGTGTGAATGTGAAGGTGTATGTGTGTGAATGTGTATGTGTTTGTGTGTGTGTGAGCATGTGTGGTTTAGTCTGAGCTATTCTCTAGAGGCTGTCAGTTTGCCTTAATCAGCAGTTCACACTCCAGGGGTGATCAGTACAGCCATACTCCAAAGGCAGCTGCTATCTCATTTCAGTTGTCTACATCTCAATCACCAGCAGATATTTCATTAATTAACATATCAACTGTCAGAAAAGCATTTTCATGGATAAAATTTATGTCTTGTTAATCCAGATAACAGATGTTAGATATAAGCTCATTTTATTGAAATTAAAGATTTTCCAGAGGTGTGGATTGGCCGTAATATTTTAGAGACAGTCATCACCCCACAAGTCCTATAGCCTGTCCTTTTAGGGGTAGCACTTGAAGCTTAGTCCCTAAGTGGTTTTGAGTTGAGCCACGGCGTGGGATGATGCTGGTGCTTTCTTTGGACAATAAGGGTGACAGAATCCTGCCTCTGGAATATTGTGGTATCTGCTTCAGGCATGAAAGGTGGGGTCAGAGCACCTAAAAAACAAAAGAGGTTGTATGATCGGTTTTATGCCTACTCACTAATAAAAATTTGTTTTATTGATATCTATGGCAGATAGATACATGTGGCATGAGACTTACTTTATTTTTTAATTTAAAAAATTTTTTTTGAGATAGGGTCTTGCTCTGTTGCCCAGGCTGGAGTGCAGTGGAGCAATCAGCTCACTGCAGCCTCTACCTCCTGGGCTCAATTTAACCTCCCACCTCAGCCTCCTGAGTAGCTGAGACTACAGGCATATGCCACCACACCTGGCTAATTTTTGCTTTTTTTTTTTTTTTTATAGCAGTGAGGTTTTGCCATGTTGCTTAGGCTGGTCTTGAACTCCTGGGCTTAAGTGACTCGCCTGCCTTGGCCTCTCAAAGTGCTGGGATTACAGGCATGAGCCACCGAGCCCTGGCTGAGACTTGCTTTCATAACAACCAGATAGCAAGGTTATGGGGGTAGCTGACCATCTCCTGGACACCTAAACTTTTTGGCCAAGACAATGATCCTGAAAGTCTTAGATGAACAAAAAAGCTTAAGTCCATTTGCAACATAGAATATTTGGACTCCAAAGTACAGACACTTTCTAGAGAGGTGTTTGGAAGACTCTGAGTTGCAAAAGAGCTATTTGAGGATCAAAATAGGATGGAAAGCCAGTCAAAAATGAAATAATTAAAGAGTATGGAGCAGAAATGAGATGTCAATCATAAGTGAAAAAGTTAACTTATTGTCCATTGTGTCCTGTGACTTTGTAGAGTTCTTGGCACTTACCTGCTCCTAAGACCAGTATGTTGCAGGTAGAGAACTAAACAGAACAGAGTTTCAACTGGGTGGGATCTGAAGCTTGAACATGACTGGAAGAAGATGGCAGACCCTTCCAGGTCAGAGGAGGGGCAGAATGCTTAGGAAAATAATTTCGGGGTGGAAAGGAAAAATGTGGCTTCTGAGGATACTTGAGTATCTTCAGGAGACAGCAGATAGAAGTTAAGTCCTCTAAGACATCAGTGCCTCCTGAAATTAAGAAATAAAACATCAGTAATGATGGGCTTGTCAAGTCTGTTTACAGGCTGAACTTGCTTAGGATTTCTCAGCATTGTCTAAAGTCTCTCAATCCTTGTAATAAGCATGGAATATGAAGTCACATATAAGCAATATTTTTATTTGCTCAAACTCTGCCTTTGTTCTAAGACATTGAGGCAGCTGAATAATATTGCCTATATTTGAGGATACATTTTTGTGGGCTATCCTGATACACCTTTCAGATGCATTTCTATTCCAAAGGGTGTCATATGATCAGCTTATTAAACAAGCTCAACTTTTTCTCACCGTTGTGCCTTTGAACTTCTCTGTTGACTCATCCTTTCCTGACCCTGGATGAAACTTTGGAAAGCTCCCTGAGCTTTTTCTGTCATGCTCAGGTTAATACATTGTCTAACTTTCCAAGCATTAAGCCCAGACTGGTTGAATAGCAAACTTCAATCTTTCATCCCCTCCTGCAGCTTGGACCCATATCAGGCGGGAGACCAAAAGTGGGGAAGGGGGTCGGGGTTGGATCACTCACTATTTTCTCAGTCTTCCACTCTTCCTCTTCTGCTCTGTTGCGCTGGCTTCTCCAGTATTAGGGCTCGAAAGGCAAAGAGGGTGAGGGGCAGAAAATGGCTTCTTTGACTGCTACAGTTGTTATTTACATTGGTGCCCTCTGGGGATGGGGCAGTGGACCAATGCCAGTCCCTCCTCTCCAGAGCTCGTTCTTGGGTTCCTCAGAGGTTTCTTTCCTGGGGTCCTCCTACTGCAGTTCCCTAATGTGACATGTTCCTAGGACAGCCTCTGGCCCTCAGTGACTCCCCATCATCCCCTCTGGTGGCATCACTTTATCCCTCCAGGTAACCTGAGACCTCCTCCCTTCTGATGGATCCATATCTAACACCTGGGAAGAAGATATGCATTTTTGCCCTTCCATACTTTTCAAGTGCAAGCCTTTCAAGGCAGACTTCTTCAATCTGCCACCAATTGCTCCTCTGGCCAGCCAGCCAGCATCTCACATTTTGACAGTATCAGGTTTGGGGCAGTTCTAGATTCTGTTTTTCAAACTCCAAAGTATACCTATGAAGCTCTCTGAGACCTGAAACCCATGCTCATGTGGCTTAATATGAGAGTGACTTCCTACATTGGCAGCTGAAATAGCTCAGTTGGGGGAGCATTACACTGGAGAATGACTTCCTACTTCTTTCCCACTCCCCAGTGGGAAGGGAGGGAGAAATGGCACAGCACATCAAGTCTTTTTCTAAAAAGCTCCCACTTCCCAATCTCTAACAAATCCTCAGGCTTGTCCCACTGTGATGAGTAAAGGACTGCAGCACCTGTCTCACAATGCTTAGCCCATCCTACATAGGTGGTCTCGTCCTATTGTTCTCAGCTGAAACTCTGATGAAAAGAAAGATCACATTTAATATCCTGTAACTCTAACCACACACACCCATTTGGAGGCAGTTGTGTTCCAACTGAAACATTGCAGAGGAGTCATGGTGATTAAGAGTCTACTACAATGGAAGTGGTGGGTAATGCCTGTCAAAATCTACTCAGCTAACATCATTGCACTCATTGTAACTCACTGTAAAGAATTTGGAGATGTAAATCCAGCACATTAAAGACTCAGGGTTACTTGTCTTTGGGAGCCCCCTAGTGACTTCCATTTTGCATCGACTGCCAAGTAGTTTCTGTCAATATCCCTAACAAAGTTAGAGCTGTGCCAACCATCTCTCTGTTTGAGACTCGAAGCAGGCCAGAACAGGCAGCTCACTGCATGGTCTTTATAGAATATGACCTAACTCCATGGCTTTCCTGAGGGCCAGTATGATGAACAACCATAAACAATTTCCTTTTAGCTATATGTAAAATGTCAGAAAAAAAAGCAGGGCTAATGGAGAAATAGCCTTTAGTCTTCCTATAGACATCAAAGTTGTGAGACAAAACTGGCAATTCCAGAGACCAAAAGTAAAATCCATTGCCTTACAACAACAACTGTGACAAGAAGGGAACATGTAACAAAGAGACCCCAAACTGAAAATTGGCACATTGCCAGTGATTGTTCTGCCTCATTTTAAGACAAATCCTATTACAAGTAGATAGCCAGACATTTTTTTCTGGAATTTGTGATAGTTGTGTCTGAGCCAGAATGGAAGAAGAAACAATCAGAAATCTTTATTTTAAATGCCAAGAACAAGAATAGCAATTTAACAGCAGTAGAAAGTAGCCTTTGATTAAATTAGTCTTCCAATCCCCCAGGCTTCCTCAAATTCTTCACAGCCTAGAGCAGTGTTTCTCAACCTTTTATCTATTATAGCTGAATAAAGAGCTTGTTTCGACATTTTTTTCTAATCTCTTCCTGCCTATGAAATCTTAATAACATGGATATAGCTATATATGGATGTATGAGATTGATGTTTATGTACTGTAGGTATATCTGTTCTTTAGACATAAAAAGAGTAAGATTTTTTTCACCCCCTCGTAAAATTTCCTAGGGCTGCCATAAGAATGCACAGGCACACCTTGTTTTATTGCATTTTTATTACACTTTGTAGATATTGTGTTTTTTACAAATTAAAGGTTTCTGTCAACCCTCTATTGAGCAAGACTATCAGTGCCATTTTCCCAACAGTGTGTGCATACTTTGTGTCTCTGTCTATATTTTGGTAGTTCTTGCAATATTTCAAACTTTATTATTATTATATCTGGTATGGTAATCTGTGATCAGTGATCTTTGATGTTACTATTATAATTGTTTTGGGGTGCCACAAGCCACATGCATATAAGACAATGAACTTAATAGACAAATGTTGGTGACTGCTCCACCAATTGGTCATTCTTCTGTCTTTCTCCCTTTTGTTAGTCCTCCCTATTCCCTGAGACGCAATATTGAAATCAAGCCAATTAATGACCCTGCAATGTTCAAGTGTAAAAAAGAGTTTCACATCTCTCACTTTCAATCAAAAGCTAGAAATAATTAAGCTTAGTAATCAAGACATGTCAAAAGCTGAGATAGGCCAAGAGCTAGGCCTCTTGCACCAAAAAGTTAGCCAAGTTCTGAGTGCAAAGAAAAGTTCTCAAAGGAAATTAAAAGTGCTACTCCAGTGAACACACAAATGAGAAGAAGGCGAAACAGCCTTATTGCAGATATGGAGAAAGCTTTAGTGGACTGGATAGAAGATCAAAGCAGCCACAACATTCCCTTAAGCCAAAGCCTAATCCTTAGCAAGGCATTAACTCTCCTCAATTCTGTGAAGGCTGAGAGAGGTGAAGAAGCTGCGGAAGAAAAGTTTGAAGCTAACAGAGGTTGATTAATGAGGTTTAAGGAAAGCAGCTGTCTCTATAACAGAAAAGTATAAGGGGAATCAGCAAGTGCTGATGTAGAAACTGCAACATTGTCCAGAAGATCTAGCTAAGATCACTGATGGAACTGGCTACACTAAACTACAGATTTTCAGTGGAGACAAAACAGCCTTCTGTTGGAAGAAGATGCCATGTAAGACTTTCATAGCTAGAGAAGAGAAGTCAATGTCTGGCTTCAAATCTTCAAAGGACAGGCTGACTCTTGTTAGGGGCTAATGCAACTGGCGTCTTTAAGTAGAAGCCAGTGATCATTTACCATTCTGAAAATCTCAGGGCCCTTAAGAATTATGCTAAATCTGCTCTGCCTGGGCTCTCTATAAATGGAATAATAAAACCCGATAATAGCACATCTGTTTACATCATGGTTTACTGAATATTTTAAGCCCACCGCTGAGACTTACTGTTCAAATAAGATTCATTTCAAAATATTACTGCCCACTGACAATGTACCTAGTCACCTAAGAGTTCTGATGGAGATGTATGAGATTGATGTTGTTTTCATGCCTGATAACACAACATACATTCTGCAGCCCATAGATCCAAGAGTAATTTTTACTTTCAAGTCTTCTTATTTAAGAAATACACTTTATAAGGCTACAGCTCCCACAGACAGTGATTCCTCTGATGGATCTGGGCAAAGTGAATTGAGAACATTCTGGAAAGAACTCACCATCCTAGATGCCATTAAGAGCATTCGTAATCCAGCCAGGCGTGGTGGCTCATGCCTGTAATCCCAGCACTTTGGGAGGCCAAGGTGGGCAGATCACAAGGTCAAGAGATAGAGACCATCCTGGCCAACATGGTGAAACCCCGTCTCTACTAAAAATACAAAAATTAGCTGGGCATGGTGGCGTGTGCCTGTAATCCCAGCTACTTGGGAGGCTGAGGCAGGAGAATCGCTTGAACCTGGGAGGTGGAGGTTGCAGTGAGCTGAGATCGCACCACTGCACTCCAGCCTGGCCACAGAGCGAGGCTCCGTCTAAAAACAAAAAACAAAACAACAACAACAACAAAAGAACACTTGTAATCTGTGGGGGGTCAAAATATCAACATCAACAAGAGTTTGGAAGAAGTTGATTATTCAACTCTCATGGATGACTGAGCAGTTCAAGACTTCAGTGGAGGAAG
Source organism: Symphalangus syndactylus (assembly GCF_028878055.3). Classification (NCBI taxonomy): domain Eukaryota; kingdom Metazoa; phylum Chordata; class Mammalia; order Primates; family Hylobatidae; genus Symphalangus; species Symphalangus syndactylus. The sequence goes on along the minus strand of NC_072425.2, from coordinate 35,385,718 downwards.
TCACTGTAGATGTGGTGGAAATGATGAGAACTAAGAATTAGAAGTGGAGCCTAAAGGTATGACTGAATTGCTGCAATCTCATGATTAAAACCTGAATGAAAAAGAAGGTGCTTCTTATCGCTGAGCAAAGAAAGTGATCTCTTGAGATAAAATATACTCCTGATGAAGATGCTGTGGACATTGTTGCAATGACAACAAAGGATTTAGAATATTACATAAACTTAGTTGATAAAGCAGCATCAGGATTTGAGAGGATTGACTCCAATTTTGAAAAAATTTCTACTGTGGGTAAAATGCTATCAAGGAGCATTGCATGTTACAGAGAAATCTTTCACGAAGGAAGAATCAATCAGTGTGGCAAACTTTATTGTTGTCTCATTTTAAGAAATTGCCACAATCACTTTAACCTTCAGCAGCCACAACCTGATCAGTCAGAAGCCATTAACAAGACCCTCCACCAGCGAAGATACTGTGAAGATATTGTATGACTTGTTGAAGGCTCACATGCTGACTAGCTTTTTCTTTTTTCTTTCTTTTTTTTTTTTTTAGCAATAAGGCATTTTAAAATTAAGCTCTGTACTTTTAGCAAAGACAATTATATTGCAAACTTAATAGACTACAGTATAGTATAAACGTAACTTTTATATGCACTGGAAAACCAAAAAATTAGTGTGACTTGTTTATTATGATAATCATTTTATTGTAGTGGTCTAGAACTGAACCCACAATATCTGCAAGGTGTGCTTGTACCACAAACTTCATGACTTAAAGCAACACAGATGAATTCTCTTACGAATCTAGAGATTAGAAGTCTGAAATCAAGATGTCAGCAGGGCCATACTCCCTTCCTTCCTTCCTTCCTTCCTTCCTTCCTTCCTTCCTTCCTTCCTTCCTTCCCTCCTTCCTTCTTTCCTTCCTTCCTTCCCTTCTCCTTTCTTTCCTATTATTCAACAAATATTTGTCATATGCCAACTATGTGGCAGAGACTGAATTCGGAGAATTAGGGAGATATAGGAGGCAGCTTTTAGCTGATTAAGAAAGGACTTTATAATGCTCAGACCTTCCCAGAGACAACAATTACCATTTGTACTAAAACTTTGCAATTTACAAATTGCCTGTGTGCACATATAACCTTATTTTCCCTTCACAGCAATGCGCAATGGTAGGCACTATTATTATCTTCATCAATCAAGAAACTGAGCTTTAACAAGAATTTTAGCCAGAGTAACTTAGTCAATTTTGTGCTGCTGTAACAGAATACCTGAGACTGGGTAATTTATAAACAACAGAAATTTGTTCTCTCATAATTCTAGAGGCTAAGAAATCCAAGATTAAGGCACCAGAAAGTTAAAGCCTGGTTTCTCTGTTTCCAAGATGGTAGCTTGAATGCTGTGTCCTCCAGAGGGGAGGAATGCCATGGCCTTAAATGGCAGAAAAGCAAAGAGAAAGAGAGGATGTCTACTCCCGTGAGCTGTTTTTATAACAGCATTAAACCATTAATGAGAGCTCTGCCTAAACACTGCCCATTAGGCCATACCTCCCAATACTGTTGTTCTGGGGATTAAATTTTCAACACATAAATTTTTGGGGACATATTTAAATCATAGCAATAATTCAGCTGCTAAATGAGCATAGGTGTTGTCTCATGTTTTTCTGGTTTTAAACCTTTTGTATGACCTTTCCATTACCTAATATGCCCCATCACCTATCCATTCCCTGCTCTCTGTGTGATGGGCTTACCCTATCAATCTGTGTGTGTTTCCATTTCACTCAGACAAACTTTTTATTCAGAATTTGAATAACATTTCACATAGTGTCATTTCTATTTTTATTCTCTGTGACTTAAAAGCCAACAGCAATATGCCAAATATATTCCTCCTTTCGTGCTTCAAAGGTTTGTTTCAGGAGACAGCATCTTCCATACAGGGACCATATGAATACTGGTTGGAAAACAGGTGGCTCAGTGTGGCAGTCCCTCAACACTGCATTAGCTGCAACACAAAGTTTTTCAGTCACCACACACCACCACCTCTACCTGGGAGGTGAGGTCTAGTTTGCTTTTCATATATGAGCATATTGTGTGTTATCTTAGGGAAGTTAAAGCCACGTGTTCTGGAACAAAGCTAGTGCTTGTTACAGTGTGCCCGAGTAGCAACTATTAGGGCACTTCTTTCTCCAAAGCCAATAGAAACCGGGAGAGCATTATTATTATCTATTTATTTATTTTTTTGATACAAAGTTCCACTCTTGTTGCCCAGGCTGGAGTGCAATGGCATGATCTCGGCTCACCACAACCTCCACTTCCTGGGTTCAAGTGATTCTTCTGCCTCAGCCTCCCGAGTAGCTGGGATTACAGGCAGGCACCATGCCTGGCTAATTTTGTATTTTTAGTGAAGACGGGGGTTTCTCCATGTTGGTCAGGCTGGTCTCAAACTCTCGACCTCAGGTGATCCACCTGCTTCAGCCTCCCAAAGTGCTGGGATTACAGGCGTGAGCCACCGCGCCTGGCCATTATTATTTTTTGATAGTGGGGTTGGGGAGCTTCCACACTATGTTCATATTTAGCATGGATAAATAAAAATGTCTAGGCATTATTTATTTGAAGGTAACTTAAATCATCCCTTTTTTCCTTTCCTTAATCTCATCTTATCTTACTGAAATTCCTCAAAACTATGACTTGTGGATGACATTCTTCCTTAGCTTTCAGAGAGATGCAATTTCCCCCTATTTTAATGGTCCTTTAGTCATTACAAAATGTAAGCCCCTGCATGTGGTGTATCAGTCATGGAAAATTAGGTTATACTTGTGGTAATAATCTACCTCAATAAACAAAGCTTTACTTCTTACCTGTGTCCACTGTGGGTCAACTGGGGGATTTGGTCCTCATTGTCTTTACTCTGGAACCCAAATGGATAGAGTAACGACCATCTAATAGGTGCAGGTTGCTGTGGCAGAGTGAAAAGGAGTGTCACAACCCATGCATTGACCCTCAAAACTTCAATTCACTGAAGCAAATCACATTACCACATCTAACTTCAGAGAGCAGGAAAGTGTAAGTCCACTGTATGCCCATGTAGAAAACTTGTGCTCTCTGCTGAAGTGAGTTAGATACCTGTGCTACACTCGAATATTATCTGGAAATTTCAGCATATATAATTTTGGCAAAAATCATGGAAAGTTCTACTAGGGTTTTGTAATCTGGAGTCTTACAACACTAGGAGACCCCATCTCTACAAAAATAAAAAAAATTAGCCAGTCATGGTGGCATTCGCCTGTGGTCTCAGCTACTTGGGAGACTGAGGTGGGAAGATCACTTGGGTCCATAACTCCAAGTGGGTAGCATATTTGCTTCTCAAAAGCTAGCCCTTTGTTATTATCATCTTTCATTCACTAAACACTAATTAAAAGCATCAAGCACTGTGCTAGTGACCAAGCTAGTATGGATGCATGATTAATAAGACCAGCTTGCCCCTGAGCAGTTCACATCAAATGGAGGAGACCATGATACAAGTAAGGATTCCATGTACATGTTAGAGATGTCTAAGAAGTGTGTCTGAGTGTCCTGGCACTGTAGACAGGGGGAGCCTACTAGTCTTTGGAGGTCAGGAAGAGCTTCTAGTATGAAATAAAATGCACGCTGAATCTTGAGAATGACCAAATTGCCGTCAATGTAGAGAAAGAGAATTAGGGGCAAACAAATAGAACATATAAAGACCTAGAGCCTGGGAATACTTTATGTTATGAAATTTGTATAACTGGGGTCACGATGCCCTGCAGAGCTAGAAGGGCAGGCAGGATTAGCTGTGTGCCAGGGAGGCCCGAGTCTCACTCAGAACCAATTACCACCATCCTGGCGGAGAAGGTTAAACAAAAGTGTAGTATATATGCATGACAGCTTGGGTTGCGGCACAGAGAATGCTTCCAAAGTTTCCCTCCCTTTTTTTCTCTTCTGCTCCTTTGCCTCCTGCCCAGCCTCTAATTCCACTCCCTGGGCTCTGGTTCCATTGAGCTGCTACTCCTTACAGCGAAGCCCAGGACCTCTCCATTCCTTTGGTCTGAGGTTGCAGAATCTTGGGAATATTAAGAGTGGCTCCTTGCATCCTTCAGAACAGGGCACCAGCCAGAAAAATTCATCTCTCTCTTGCTAATGCTCATTACTTGAAAACTTAATTTTGATTCATTATTATGCTAGGGGAATTTCTTCCCATAAGGGAAGAAGACAGGAAGAGACAAAGCATGCAAACAATACAGAGAACCACATCTGTTTACTTTCTGAGGAGGAGATGACAATCTCAGACATCTTTGCAGTTACATCTTTGCATTTGCTCTCTGCCAACTTTGTCTTATCATGGTAAGACAGATGAGCCCTGCTCTTGGGACAGGGATGATACAAGTTCAAGAGCTTACTTAGCCAGCTCATTCCCAAGGACAAGATTTCTGTTAGACTTTTCCATATTGTATAAGCCAATGGTGTGGAACTCTGACTTGGGGCAGGCAGAATAAACCAAAGAAAAAGTTAGTTATAATGTCTTGGCAAGGCATTTGGTCTTAGACCATTGGCAGTTGTTCTTTGGAATGCTGAGAAAGGCTGCAGGTCTAGTTATCCCCTGGGCAAGGGTTCTGTTCTTTTGCTTAGCTCCTGTCCTAACTAACAAGTGTTAAAGGCTGAAATGATCCTAAATGATTGTCTATATTTTCAGCCAGGTCCCAGCTGGTCATTTTCTGTCAGTTGTGCCTGCTGAAAATGAAAAAAAAAAAAAAAAAAAAAAAAAAAAGTGCAGCTGACCCATATTACAAAGGCTGCTGTATTCTTAGAGATTTGTTGATCTGATTTTAAAGTCCCGGAAGCTAGCACTGCATTTTGAAACGGCACATTGCTTGACATGAGATTTAAATTCATTTTGGAGTGAACTCTTCACCTCCTGCCCAGATTCTTACTGACATGTCCTTGAAGCAGGTATCAGAGCGAGTGCTGCTCACCTCTTTCCCCCATGATATGGTTTGGCTTTGTGTCCCCACCCAAATCTCATCTTGAAAATTGTAATCCCATAATCCCCACATGTTGTGGGAGGGACCTAGTGGGAGGTAATTGAATTATGGGAGCAGTTTCCCCTCATGCTGCTTTTGTGATAGTGAGTGAATTCTCATGAGATCTGATGGTTTTATAAGGGAGCTTCCCCCTTCGCTTGGCATTCACTGATTCTCTCTTCTGCTGCCCTGTGAAGAGGTACCTTCTGCCATGATTGTAAGTTTCCTGAGGCCTCCCAAGCCATGTGGAACTGAGTCAATTAAACCTCTTTCCTTTATAAATTACCCAGTCTTGGGTATTTCTTCATAGCAGTGTAAGAATGGACTAATACCTCCCACATATTGTCTTTCAGCTTGCCACTTTGCACTGTGATCAAATTATGCAGTGATTATAACTCAGTAATATCTGTTTTCAAATTTCTCCCCTCTGTGCCAGCATTTAGGGCAGAAACTATGACTCCTTTTTCTTACCAGTAGGTTTCTAATTCCACCACCATGCCTGGTACATAGTAGGTGCTCAATAAACATTTGTTGAATAAATTTTATATAACGTCTCTGCTTACACATTTTCAATGGCTTCCTGTAGACTTCCTGCTGACTTAGGCATAATTAAGAATCATGTTGTGTAGGGTGGGGCAGCAGGATTGAAAGGATTTCCTTGGGTCTATGACCCAAGGCTTCCTTTATTACTGCTAAATACTTATAGAATCTAATAAAACTAGGAAGGCTACTCCACCTCAGATCCTCTCTGGTTCTCACTTGAATTATTATTAAGGCTCCTTGCCTCCTGACTCTCCCTCATTTTACTCACTCAGCCTCCATCTCCTGAGTTAAGGAGCAGTCACATAATTTGCAGGGCCCAGTGCAAAATGAAGAGCCCCTTATTCAAAAGTATTGAAACTTTCAACGCAATAGCAGTGCATTAACCAAGTGCAAGGCCCTTCTGTGCATGGGGCTCTTTGTGTCTATGTGACTGCACTGGTTGTATATCCATGAAGCCAGTCCTTTCAGAGTTCAATTCTTTTAAAGCACAGTTTTGGTCACGGTAAGCCCTTGCCCAAAAACTTTCAATAGCTCCACATTGTCTAGGGTTCTAATTTTAGGGTCCTGTGAATTCTGATCCCAGTCAACCTTCCCTGCTTCCTCTCCTAGAAGTCCCTTTATATGCCTTATGTGCCTTCCAAACAGAACTACTTAACCTTCCCCAGAGGCATCCTTTCCTGTATCTGTGCCTTTATTTGTACTATTCCATTACTTAGAATGTGGAACCTCCCACTTTCCATCAACACAAATCCTTTACGAAGTCTTCCTTGATCGTTTCATTTTTCAGAAATCTTTTCTCCATTTGAATTTCTAATAGAATTTTAGCAGAGTTCTTTTTGTGTTCATTCATTCCCCAGTGAGCTCTCAAGATTGTGCTAGACACTGTGGGAGGTACTGAGACGAGTGCTGTCTATTCTGTTCTGTGACTTTGCTGATAGACTCCTTTAAGCTCCCAAGGGCAGGTTTTGCCTAGATTCACCTATGTCTGGCCTTCCAGTCAGTGGGTATGTACTCACTAAATATTTGTCAATTCAATAAAAGAATGAATAAATCAATGGCTGCCAGATGACTTTCAAGAAAGGGGCATACCAAATTAAACCTACAGTGAGATATCACCTCACACCTGTTAGAATGGCTATTATCAAAAAGTCAAGAGATAACAATTATTGATGAGGGTGTTGAAAAAAGGGAGCCCTAGTACACTATTGGTGGGAATGTAAATTAGTACAGCCATTATGGAAAACAGTATGGAGGTTTCTCAAACAATTAAAAATAGAACTACCACATTAACCAGCAATCCCTTCACTGAGTATATATCTAGAAGAAATGAAATCAGTATCTCAAAGAGATATCTGCACCCTCATGAACATTGCAGCATTATTCACAATAACTAAGATATGGAAACAACCAAAACATTCATTGATGGATAATGAGAGAAGAAAATGTGATACATATATGTATATCACAGTACCTACACAATGGAATACTGTTCAGCCTTAAAGGAAAATACTGCAATTTGTGACAACGTGGGTGAACCTGAAAAACATTATGCTAAGTGAAATAAGCCAGATATAGAAAGACAAATACTGCATGACCTCACTTATATGTGGAATCTTAAAAGAAAGGACACATAGAAACAGAGTAGAACAGTGGTTTCCAGGGATGGGGAGGGGAAGGAAATGGGAAGCTATAGGTCAAAGGGTACAAACTTGCAGTTATGTAGGGTAAGTCTAGAGATCTAATGTACAACACGAGGACTACAGTTAATAATATTGTATTATATATTGAAAGCTTTCTAAGAGAGATTTTATGTGCTTTTACCACACAAACATACACGCACAACCATACACACACACACACACACACAGAAAGTTAATTATGGAAGATGATGGATATGTTAAATTGCTTAGTTGTAGTAGTCATTTAAATATGGACACATATATCAAAACATCATATTGTACATCTTAAATTTATACAATAAAAATAAATTTAAAAAGAAAGGGGCATACATTCATTTGTTAAGTTAATATTTTTTGAGCACCTATTACGTGTTAGACTCTAAGTGTTGGGAATATAGAAATGCAAAAGGCATATTGGTCCCTGTTTGCATGAAGCTTACAGTTTTTATGGGGGAGGCATAGAATAAACAGACAATCAAAGAAACAAACCAGAAAAATAATAACTGCTCCTAAGTGTGTTGGATATCATTATGAATGGATGGTGTGTTTGAGAGTGTCTGAGAGATTCTTTTGGATTGAATTATCAGGGAGGTTAATACCACCAGGTGATATTTAAGCTGAGCTGTGAGTATCAAGAAGGAGAAGCTTTGGGAAAGTAAAGAGCAGAGGGCTTAATGCAGAGAATCTGGGCAGTGAAAAGTCCTCAAGGTGAAGATTAGCTTAGGGTATCAAGGAAGAGAAAGGTCAGAGTGGTCAGAGCAAAGTGGACATAACGAGAGAACTGAGATGAGCTGAGAGGCAGTCAGAGTGGGTACTTAGGGCTCTATAAGCCAGAAAAAGACTTTTGATTTTTATTCTAAGTGTGAAGGAATGCCTTTGTGGACTGAGAAGGTTGGGCTTAAGCACAGGAGGAATGATTTGAATTCCACACTGTGGCTTGTGAAGTGGAAAGAATGGAAACAAGGAGAGTTTAGGCTGAAATAGTCCAGGTGAGAATCACTAATGGCTTGGACTAGGGTAGTAGAGACTTGATTGCCCAGGTGTTTGTGCTGTTCTGGGAGATAGAGGAGATTAGGAGGGTTGCTACAGAGAAGTTCCACCAAGCAGATGAGGAAAGTCTGGATGGGTGTGGCATGCAATAAAGGATTAACCTTGCCCAAAAGCAGGTCTGACATGTGTCCTTGGCCACTGGGAGGTAACCTCTAATGCCTTGGAATGTCCTGCCTGATGTGTTTACCTGGGAGCCTTGGGCCATGCTAGATAGTCCATGCTAACCATATGATTTATAATGGGGGGCCTTGGGCCATGAAGTATCAGCTCATCCTCTGGAAGGGCTGGAGACTAAGGTCAGTTAAGGGGGCAGCCAAACATGTCCATGTTACTGGGCCCCAGTAAAAGCTTTTGGACACCAAGATTCAGATGAGATTGCCTGGTTGGCAATACTCTGTGTGCATTGTTATACATCACAGCTGTGAAAGCAAGCACTAGCTGCATAATTCCCCTGGGAGAGGACAACTGGAAGCTCCATGCTTGGAACTCTCCTGAACCCTGCCCTATGCTCCTCTCCCCGTGGCTGCTTTTAATCTGTAGCCCTCTGCTGTAATAAACTGTAATCTTGAGTGTAATGGCTTTCAGTGGGTTTTGTGGGTCTTTCTAGCAAATTATCAAGTCTGAGGATGGTCTTGGAGCCCCCTGAACTTGCAGTTGGTATCATAAGTGAGGGTGGTCATGGGGATCCCCAAACTTTGCGATGGGGGTAAAAAAAACCTGACAAAGGGAAGCCCTGAGTGACCAATATCAGCTTATATGCCATTGGTCAGCTGAGTCTTAGGAGGATTGAGGAGTGAGAAGAGAGTAAAGAACCCTGCTGTCCCTTGGCAATTGTCTCAGGGAATTTTTTTCTCCTCTACACCCACGTTACATTGAGAATAATCTAAACTCTTCTGGCCAGAGAGCTCTCTATGGTGTAACCTGGAGAGACAGCAATGAAGGATAATGTCTTTAGTCATTGCACGTGTGGATATCTGTGGGCAGAAATAGCATTTTTGATAAGCCAGTAGCCAACATGGTCTTCATCTAATTGAATTCATTCACTGCTACATTAAAAAAGAAGCTGACACAATTGAAGAATGAGTTCAATAAATCTATCTTGCCACAGAGACAGTTGTGTGTGTGTGTGTGTGTGTGTGTGTGTGTTGACATGGATCTCATCCTAAAGAAAAAATAAATCTTGGCTTCAATCAAATGAAGACTCATTTCACATGGCAGCCTCCTCGCATACAGCTGACGGTTGAAGCATGTGGAATTACTTAAAATTGACGCCTTTGAAAATGAGGACATGGCACTCAATATATCATCCTCTTCTCTGAGGCTTAAAGGGTTCTTCAGAACATAAGCCAGACCAGTTGCTATTTTAGCTGTAAGTATCATTTCATGGGCTTAATGAGGGCTTCCCCATTTGGCATCTCTCAGCATCCCCACAAACTTGGCTGTAGACATTGCCATAGATGTGTTGGATAGAGGCTGCTTGGGAAAGTGTATCTTCTTTCACAGGCTCTACCATGGGCAAGGGCAGCCATAACAATTGTTCAGAACTTCAAAAACCAGATATTCCCTCCTGGATACCTCAGCTTGGATCAGGATTGTATTAGTTTTCTACTGCTCCATAGTAAATCACCACAAAATTAGTGGCTTAAAGCTTCTTTGGGTCAAGAGTCTGGGCTTGGTGAGCTGAGTCTTCTGCTTTAGGGTTTCTCAAAGGCTCAATCAAGTTGTCAGCCAGGGCTGTGGTCTCATCTGAAAGTTCAACTGCAGAAGAATCCATGATCTGCTTCTCAGCCCATTCAGGTTGGCAGAATTCAGTTCCTGGAGGACTGTTTGATTGACAGCCTTAGATCATTGCTGGCTATTTGCTATAAGCCACCTTCAGATCTTTTCCATGTGGGCCTCTCCAACATAGCCATCTCCTTATCAAAATATGCAAGTGAGGAAGCAAGAAAGAAAGTTTGCTAACCAATATGGAGATTATAACCTCATCACATCCCATCACCTCTGCTGTATTCTGTTGGCCAACCCACACTCAAGGGGAGAGGATTGCACAAGGGAGTGATACCAGGACATGGAGATCACCGGGGACTATTTTAGCATCAGCCTGCCATGAGGAGGCTGTCTCTGTTTGGAGAAGTTACAGCAGTATCCTCTTATAAAAAATATGCTGCATATTCCTGAGTTTCAAAAATATTCATGCAGCAGGCAAATTGTATCTTTGAAGAAACTGTGATGTCCTGGTGGCAAACTTATGTCTCTATATTTTCATTTATCTTCTCATCTTTCTCATGAAATGCTATTTTCTATTCTCTCCAGAATCTATTTCCTTTTATTCCTCCCCTTATCACTAACCTAGTTGGAGAAATAGCTGGTCAAATTAGAATCTGGGAAGAGCTCTGATTCCTAGAGGTTGGACAGAGTAGACTAGAACTTAGCTGGTGGGTGGTATTGTGTCTGCTTAGGGAAGCTTCCTGACCTTGGATTTCACAGTTTCACCATTTCTCTTTTATGCTTATGAGGCTCTGAATCAGACACCCACACAGTTCCAGAGCTGTTTCCTAGAGCTGTCTTCATGACAAAGGATTTCCAGGCAATTCCATGCTCTATCTTCTGTAGTTTTAAAACATATTGAATCTGTTCCTGACAGTTTTCCTTGTAGATGTGAGTTAAAGTTACAGATGACATTAAAATAGAAAAACCTACATGTCTTTTTCAACTGGTCAATTATATCAGGGATTAGAAAATTGTTATTGTTTTGTTTGCCATAACAATCAAGCACTAGACTAATTCATTCAATCTCTCATTCACACAGTCACCTTCTACTCATTCAAGAATAGTCATTAGCTGCGCACTGCAGCTGCTGAGAGTGACAAGATGTCAAAGGGAAAGTTACTGCTCTTACTGGTCCTTGCTCTCCCCATCCTCATGGTATTTCTTCTTAGTGCCCACAAAGTTGCCTGCACACTGCTCTGCCCTTTCCTAGAAATAGTATTTTATCTCTAGTGCCTGGTATGGAATTAATATTTCCTTTGTCTGAACAGAGGGAGTCAAGGGCAATTCTTAGGCCCAATCAAATCAGCAGCCTCTTCTGCAGGTTCTTCTGGGGACCCAGATGCTATCAGGAGCCCGTCTACACTGGGTCTAGGTCTGACCCAAGAGTTTGCAAGGTTCCTTCTTTCATAACCTGGTTGTGGGTAGAGGATGGAGAAGAGAGGGAAATGGGAGGGATGTTAGGATCTTGCAGGCTAGAGAGGGTATTAGAGCCTTTAAAAGACAAGACAAGATGGTGGATCCCTGAGCCTGTAGGGGTCTAGAGGTAGTTCTCAAACACATTAGTGCACATTAGAATCCTTTGAGGGAAGGTTTTTTGAAATGAAAATTATCTGTCTCCATTCACAGATATTTTGACTCAGGGGCCAAAATATGGCCTAGGAGTCTGCATTTGCATTTTGCCTTTCTCATAATTCAGATGCTGGAGGTCCACATTTAGAAACAGTGGGACTTTAGCAAAATAGATAGATTACATGTAAACCATAAGAAGAAAGAATCCAAGGAATACATTTACTGCTTGTTTTTCCCTTCATTGATTTCAGATATATAATCCCAAACTCAATACAATCTACTTGTTTTTGACCAGAGGTAGAGTGACTGCAGTGCTTATTAGATGAGTGAGATCTGAAAGCTGAAATTAAACCAACTGGCTACTTAATTCAGTTATTCATCTACTCCAGGAAAGGAGCATTCATTCACTACCTTTCTTTTCTTTCATTCAAGAACGTAGTCACCTATACTTTATGAATGAAAGCCAGCAGCCTTTCACAGCTAGACAAATAATGCCAGCTTTGGACAACCAGACAATGTCTCCTCTGTACTGATGTCTCTAAATCACATCCTGAGTACCCACTGCTATTATACTCTCTGAAAGAAAGCAAACCAAAGTTTTGGAATTGCAAAGACTGAGAGTGGGAATTCTATGGGCTAATAAAGAGAAAAAGAACAGGTTTAAGATGATGAATATAATACAATGTAATATAACATAATATAATAAAATATCCATCCATATGTGTGTATACATGTTTTAATATTTCATGATGTAAACTTGTGACTTTTAAGAAATATTATGGTATAATATTTTTATGAGCGAAACAGGTGGAAGAAAAACTCCATGCTATTAATATTTTTTTTAACCTAATTGGGGGATTGGGGATGTAGGAAATTATTACTGCTTTTCATATCTTTGTAACATTTTTCCTAAGGTGGAATCCATATTTTTGTATTAAAATTTTTAACAATAGAATATTATATAATAATTACAAGGAATAGGTTTCAGGCATGTCAAAGTTAAAGGAAGAGCCCAAGTTCAAAGTAGATGCACTTCCTAGAAAAGATGTGTTTTTGTTTTGTTTTGTTCACAATTTCACTTGAAATCTGGGTTGCCTTGGCTTCCTTTAATTTAAGATTTTATTACCAGTGATTGTGTAGGACCTGGATTTTATTAAAAAAAAAGATTTTGGTATGAATGAATAATTCGAATAAGGAAATGGTGCAGACCAGGCTTAAGGACATAATGCAGAGGCTGACTATTTTGAATGTGTCAGAGCTAACCCCTCAAGTCTTCTGGAGAATACACAGACAACTGAAATTGCTTCCTTTGACAACCCATTTGGCTGCCATAGGGTAGAGGCCCCAGACTGGCCTTTTTGCTAGCTTCCAGCTAAGCGATGTTTTACCCAGAGCACGAAAATCTAAGTTTGTGTTCCAAAGTGACTTAGTTTTTCTGTTTTCTTTCTTCCTTTTCTTTTATGTAAATCCCGTGAAGTTTTTTTTTTTTGCCTTGATTAGAGGAAATCAACCTATTATTATTTTTCACTGTATACAAATAAACAGTATGCTAATAATTTTACTGTATGTTCTTGAGTTATTTTTTGTTATTCTGGAGATTCTGCTGTGATATAGCCCTTCAGAAAAATGTGCAGATTCAAGGGCACCTGGTCTGAATCTGGTCTGTACCTGCTCCTCTTGGATCCTCGGCTCATCTCTTGGCTCCTGTGATTAAGTCTTGGGTGGCAACTGAGCTCTTTGGCTCTCACACACTAAATCTGATTCTTGGTTACATCTGTTTCTGCTTCTGATTCTTGGTCTGCTTGAACAGAGCTGATTTAATCCATCATGGTGGGAACTATGGTGGAACCTGGGTTTTCATATTGTGGCCAGACCATTGAATGACTTCTGTCAATTGGCAGCTGACAGGAAATATGAAATCTAGTGTCTGTTAACTTTTTGTTATTTGGCTGAGAATTCTGATGGTTCTTGGTCCTTGATAATATAGAGTCATAAAGTTTTTGGAGTTTTTCTTACTATTGATATAATTCTCTGTGTTTACATGTTTTGGTTTGTATCAATTTGATGTCCTCTATCTGATTCTAAAGCTCAGAGACTTTTTCCTTATTCCAAAATTAAGTTTTCATGTGCATTTATTCTAAACCCAATAGTGCCAATATCTGTAAAGCTAAAATTCTTGCACCAAAATTGAAAGGAAGTAGAACCCCTAGTATTCAATGATTCACTTTTATTTCTCTACACAACTGAATAATTCCAAAATTTCTCTCTTCAGGACTTATAAAATAAGGCTAATGGAAGGATATTATCACTATTGCAAAAATATAGACACTAGAAAAACAGAAAAAATACTATTTTGGTAAATTTAGAGGGAAATTGCAAAAGCATATAGATTTGTCAGCAATGATGCTTCTCCAAAGGAAATAGTGTTGATTAATTGCATATCTTATAGTATTTGAAATTCAGAATATTGTTTACTTGACCAATATCCTTAATACTGGTGCTGTATATTTCTGCCTTAAATTCTGCTGCTTCTAATGTATAGATTCAATGCTATTTCCAAATTAAATTAAACTACCATTGGGATACTTCAGAGAACTAGAAAAAACCATTTTAAAATTCACATGGAACCAAAAAAGAGCTTGAATAGCCAAGGCAGTCCTAGGTAAAAAAAAAAAAACAAGATAGAAACTGGACCCCTTTCTTACACCATATATAAAAATCAACTCAAGATGGATTAAAGACTTAAATGTAAAACCCAAAACTATAAAAACCCTGGAAGACAATCTAGGCAATACCATTCTGGACATAGGAAAATGCAAAGAATTTCATGATGCAATTGCCAAAAGCAATTGCAACAAAAGCAGAAATTGACAAATGAGATCTGATTAAACCTAAGGAGCTTCTGCATGGCAAAGGAAACTATCAACAGAATAAGCAGACAACCTACAAAACGGGAGAAAATTTTTGCAAACTATGCATCCAACAAAGATCAAATATGCAGCATCTATAAGGAACTTAAACAAATATGCCAGTAAAAAACAAACATCCCCATTAAGAAGTGGGCAAAGGACATGAACAGATACTTTTCAAAAGAAGACATACATGCAGCCAACAATCATAAGAAAAAAAGCTCAACATCACCAATTATTCAAGAAATGCAAATCAAAACCACAATAAGGTACCATCTCACATCAGTCAGAATGGCTATTATTAAAAAATCAAAAAATAACAGATGCTGGCAATGTTGTGGAGAAAAAAGAATGCTTATACACTGTTGGTGGGAGTATAAATTAGTTCAACCATTGTGGAAGACAGTGTAGCGATTCCTCAAAGACCTAAAAACAGAAATACCACTGGACCCAGCAATCCCATTACTGGGTATATACCCAAAGGAATGTAAATTGTTCTAAAGATACATGCACACATGTGTTTATTGCAGCACTATTCACAATAGCAAAGGCATAGAATCAACCTATATGCCCATCAATGATAGACTGGGTAAAGAAAATGTGGTACATATACACCATGGAATACTATGCAGCCATAAAAAAGAATGAGATCATGTCCTTAGCAGGAACATGGATGGAGCTGGAGGCCATTATCCTTAGTAAACTAAAGCAGGAACAGAAAACTAAATACCACATGTTCTCACTTATGAGTGGGAGCTAAACAATGAGAACACATGGACACATAGAGGGGAACAACACACAGTGGGGCCTATCAGAAGGTGGAGGATGGTAGGAGAAAGATGATCAGGAAGAATAACTAATGGGTGTTGGGCTTAATACCTGAGTGATGAAATAATCCATACAACAAACCCCTGTGACATGAGTTTATATAACAAACCGGCACATGTACCCCTAAACTTAATATAAACGTTTAAAAATATTCTGCTGCTTCTCATAATTAGCTTCTCTAACTCATATAAGTGTTGATAAAAATTCCCTGTTTATAAATATAAAATAGTTTTTGATCAAATAAACACATATACTTTCTGCCTCTAGAGAGAGATATTAGTAACAAATTATAAGAGCTTCTAATATCTAATGGAGTAAGTACCTTTTCCAGTTAGTTTTTATTAAAAATATCAAAATATTAAGTGATTATAAAAATGTAAGGTAAGATAAATTTAAAATTCTAAATAGATTTACATATGTTGACTATAAAAACTTTTTCTTGCTAAAACTGTAACTCTGGGGGGAAAAAAGTTACACTGTAAGTTTCATTAATGACCTGGTTACTAAGTTAGAATATAAAATACAAATATTTGTTTTTAAACATGTCAGATGATTTAATACATGATAATTTGAAGGTATAGAAAACAGCTTTTAAAATATTCATAATCAAGATGACTATGATAATTAGACTGATTTAATTAATTTGTTTAAGGACAACTTTACCTCTTCCCTCCATGACAGCCTTGAATATATTTTGTCATGAAAAGCCTAATAAATTTTATTTTCCTAAGTTCTTTCTATTCTTAGATAAACTAGCATCACTCTGTTAGATGCCAGGTAAACTAACATCACTTTGTTTAAGATTGTAAAATTACAAAATTATGTGTTCAACTAAATTCAATTATAAAAGGTAGTTGCTTTATAAAAAGAAATAATGTTACTGTGAACAAAAATAGCTATATAGTCCCTGGTTTTCTGCTTTCAGGCTTTCTGTGGAGAAAATGTTGGTTTCTTTGGTTAAAAATAGCAATTAATAAAAATTCTGAGATTATACAGTGTAACAATTTAAAAAATAACTATATGTATACAAAGATGTTTTATCTTTATCAGGGAAATTGTTACAGTTTATTAATATGACAAATATACACAGTCTGATATATTATACAGATTAAACAATTACAAACTTATAGAAAAGTTGGAAATACTACAAAGACCTTTACCTTTTATTTTCTGAGCCATTTGAGAATAATTTACCAACCCAATACCCTATCACTGTGATTACTATGTACAGTATTTTCTACAAACAAAGCTATTCTTGCATAAAACCACAATACAACTGTTAAAATTGGGAAATTAAACTTGATATATTATTACCACAAAACTATTACCAAACAATCGTTGAATGGCATTCAAATTTCCTAATAATATCCTTGATAGCAAAAGGATCCAGTTCAGAATTACAAGTCACATTTAGTTGTCATTTCTCTCTTATCTCCTTCAGTCTGGAACAGTTCTTCACTCTTTGCTTGATTTTCACGACCTTGACAATTATAGGTCAGTTATTTTATAGAATGTCCTTTAGTTTGATTTTGTCCGATGTTCCCTCGTGACTAACACAGGTTCTAAGCCTTTGGCAGGAATATCATAGAAGTGATGATGTGTTCTTCTCACTGCACTCCCTCGGATGGTACATAATGTCAATTTGTCCTATCGCTGGTGATGTTCACTTTGGTCACGAGGTTAACGTGGCATCTGCCTGCCTTCTCCACTGGAAAGGTACCAGTATTAGTTTGTTCTTTGGCTGCTAATAAAGACATACCTGAGACTGGGTAATTTATAAAGAAAAAGACGTTAATGGACTCACAGTTCCACATGGCTAGGGAGGCCTCACCAGTCATGGAAAGCAAAGGAGGAGCAAAGGCACATCTTACATGGTGACACGCAAGAAGGCATGTGCAGGGGAACTGCCCTTTATAAAACCATCAGATCTCATGAGACTTATTCACTATCAAGAGAACAGTATGGGGAAAAACCTGCCCCCATGATTCAATTACCTCCCACTGGGTCCCTCCCATGACATGAGAGGATTATTACATTTCAAGTTGAGATTTGGGTGGGGACACAGAGCCAAACCATATCAGTACCCTTCTCCATAACCCATTTGTCATACAACTAAGCACTTTTCCCCCCTTCCCTTTCATTCCCTTCCCTTCCCTTCCCTTCCCTTCCCTTCCCTTCCCTTCCCTTCCCTTCCCTTCCCTTCCCTTCCTTCCCTCCTTCCATTCTATTGACTCATGGATTTGTATTTTATTCAATGGTTCATAATCTGCTTCTGTCATTTTTTTTCTATTGCCCCTAATTTGGCCCTTGAGAGAAGATCAATTCAAGTGAGTCCCTATGTTCTTTTGAAATGTTCCATCATTCTTTGAGTACTTCTTTGCTTTCTGGCATAAGCTGTTTCAGGCTCATCTTGCACTTTTCCAGTCCTAGCTCTGGAATGAGTCATTTCTCCAAGGAGCTTTGGTTCCTTTTTGTGGAGAATGATATCTGGAAACCCAGATCTGTGGGCCAAGTGTTCTCATTTTTATTGGGATATTACTGCTCCCAGACCCTCTCTTAGTGGACAGAACTAGGGGATATATGTTTATATATACATATTACATGTACAAACAGATATGCATACATTTGTTTCTATCTATCTATTATCTATCTATCTATCTATCTATCTATCTATCTATCTATCTATCACTACGTATTAACACCAACACCACTAATTCCAATCCAACCGCACAGGTTTCATTCTAGTTTTCCCCTTTCTGTCTATATAACTCCCTTCTCTGACACTGAGAAACCCAGCACCCTTATCCATAATGTATTCACTTATTTGCTCGATCTTCCTGTCAGTAACAAATCTCCCATCTGTGCCACCATCTTCATTTTGACTAGACTGATGTTCAACCTTGATGATAATCTTAATACGATATTGTTGGATAATGCTTCCCATATGAAAAATAAGGTATACTTTGTTCTGTTATACTATAAATTTAAAATACTTTATTATACATACATATATACATAAACATATTTTACTTACAGCTTATTCCATTCAGATAGCCACATTACTAGAGGTTCAAGAGTTAATATTTATACCAATAGTGAATATGTCTTCAGGATTGGTTGTGACTTTGATATGGTGTAAAAATTTTTTTAAAGAAGGTAATAACCTATTGAAGATACTTCAACATCTGAAGAAAATCTCAGTTACTAGGATTAAAGCTTCAATGAAAGAAAATGCTCCAAATGACTGATATATGAACATCTAACCATTGTTCATATGGACTCCAGGATTCTGTCAAGGCAGAATGAGCTACAGGTAAGTTAAAATCAAAACTATCTGGATTTCTAGAAAAGCTTATTCATTACATTTAGCTGTAATTATAACAATACAATTGATTCATGAAAACTCCTGTGTTCTCACCCTATAAATGCTTACAGGAGGACCTGTTGGACTTCCTTGACTCTTCCCTTCAAAAACTCTACCTCATTAGACTTCAATTATGCAACTAGTGAGATTTATCATATTTCTTGGGTTTCTTGGGATTCTCACCTTGTACCGCCTCAAGTTTGCTGGCTGTGACCTCAGGCTCTTGCTAATTCTTGTGTCCTCCCTCACCTCTGCTTAGAGTGGCAGACTGCTTTTGTTTCAGACCCTGACTTGGCTCTGGAAGTGCTGACTGGGGCAGGGGCCACTCTCTTTTTCACAAGGGAATGAAAGGCACATGGCACAGAGCAGAACATATTCTAGAATGCTTTTGCCTTGTAGCACAGAGAGTCAAAGCCCAGAACTATTCTAAAAAGGCTAGCTAGCATTTAATTTAGATGGGAGAGTCCTGTGATTTGTACAGTGTTAAATTTGATCTGGTCAACCTTGCTCCTTTATACTGTAATTTAATATTCATTTTAAAAGGTGATATTATTTGAGAACCTTTCCTGGACCAAATTATTTTTCTTGAGACCAGTCATAGTGTTTGACATCAGAACATCAGAGATTCATCTGATGAAAAAGGAGAGCTTTAAAATATTCTTGGTCCTTAATTGCCCTCCATGGAAATATTAATTTCCAAGGAAGTATTGTGAGGCTGAGAAAGGTTCTGGAGTTCTTGAGATAAATTTCATGTTTCAGAGCCAGACTGTCTCCTGCCCACTATTTTTGTTTTAACTTCTCAGATATTTTTTAATGTTTTGGTTTAGGAGTGCAGTGGAAATGATGCTTATGAATATGAAAAATTAAAGGGGAAGCAGGACAAACACATTTAGTTCAAGTTCATCTTTTTAAGTTGTTAGCAGAGAAGGGTTTTATCTTAAGTTAAGGAATGCCCAGGAAAAAAAAATATCTGTAATGTTAAATAAAACCACATGTCAAGGCAGGGGGCCCAGAGAATAGGGGAATAGTTTAGGGAGGCCTCAAGGAAGGCTCAGGAAGCAGAATTGCCACACTGGGCAAAGGGTCTAACCATTGGGACAAAGGGGCTTCTGAGCACCATCTCACACATCACGCCTACAATCTACGGAGCAGCCTTCAGGGCAGTCATCTCATGGCCAAGGACTGCTGCCACCCTGAGTCTGTGAGAGGCACCTCATTCCCCTCCTCTCCACTGGTTGGCTCAGAGCCCAGAAAGTGGCATGTCCTGAAACCCTTGACTCCGACAAGCAACCTTGTGTGTGCCCTGAATGCTTTTACTTCCTAACAACTGACACCTTTTAAAGAAGCCCAGCACCTACCTCTTCTAATCCATCATTAAGTAGCCATGGAGTGTATG
This sequence comes from Symphalangus syndactylus, assembly GCF_028878055.3. Classification (NCBI taxonomy): domain Eukaryota; kingdom Metazoa; phylum Chordata; class Mammalia; order Primates; family Hylobatidae; genus Symphalangus; species Symphalangus syndactylus. Next base: position 35,365,582 of record NC_072425.2, on the reverse strand, counting down.
TAAACTGTGTGACTCTGCAGGAAAGCTATGAAAATTGATGTGGTCTGTGAAATTCAAACCCATCGCAGCTGATCCCTTAAACCAGAGCTGACCCCTTAAATAAAAATGGCCACAGAATCCACCGGATTACTTTAAAACTTTTACTTCCTTGTCATTTTCTAGGGGGAGATTTTATACAAAGATAAACATTTTTCTTGTTTTCCTAGAGAAAATTCAGGAGATTTGGACACACCAGATCTGCCTATACTCCTGCATGGTGATGGTTGACTGGCCTGAGTAGAGGTTAACCCTGTAGATGGTGTATAGTCTCCTTGTCACCACCCCCATCATTTCCTATGGTCTCTCTACCTGGCCCACTTTACTCTTTTAAAATGCCTGACTTCTGTATGCTGAACTCTCAAAACTCACCCTAAATTATCCTGGCCGGGTTGGGGTAAGGTAAGAGAAAATAACTCAGAGGATGAAAAAGGGGTGGGGAGGACTCCAGAACAAAATTACCCTATTTCAAAATGTTTAAGCAGGACATTCCCCTGCCTGCAGGCCACAGAACCTTAGCCTGATCCTGACTTGGACCTTCTCACTGATTCAGGTTCACTGCCCAGATCTGTGTCAGTGTCACTGGGCAAATATTGGAGGTGGGGGGTGTCAGCATCCTCTCTCACTCATTGGAAAGAGGCCAGGGTGTAGTTCCATTTTCACAAAACAGTCTTAGAGTTCAGGGACCAAGAATATGGGGTCAGGGAAGCAAGGGAGAAGCTGCCCTTGTTCCATACCTCCCATCCGCTTCTGCTCCACAAACCTGTGTCCCCAGGGACAGCTGACACATCAGGGGTGGCTGTGAGGGAGACAGCAAGTAGAGTGTGGGAGTGGTACTGCACTGTCCCTTTCCCAGGATTTGATCCTCAACCCAGGAGTACCCCCGCTATTTTCATGTTGCAGTAAGTTTGTAGGTCATGTTTACATTTGGCATGCGAACATGAAATCTGTTGGGAGTAGTTGGCTGGAGTAAAACAGAGGTAAAGTTTTTGAGGTTGAAGAGGTCAAGGAACTTTGAAGGAAGGTTTGCATAAGGCATTCATGCTGCCATTTAAGTCAGTGATATGAGGATGAGATAGGCAGAAAGAAGAGTTCTTGGAGTGTTGATGAAGGTGGGCAACTGGAAAAGGAAGCGGGAGGGAAAAGTTGGTATAATTCACTTGGTTAAAAGGAAGACATTTTAAAGTTTTATCTGAGAATGGAGGTGTAATGGGAAGAAGTGGCAAGTGGTAGCTAAAAAATGCCTAGCCCAATTTGCTGATCTTTCTAATGATAGAAAGTTTACTACCTGAAAGCCAAGTTATTTCTTATTGGGAGTGACTTACTTAGTTCTCTAGATTAACATATAACAGAAAATGCAATTTGTGAATAACCAGTTGCATTACTTATTTTCCCCCGAGCCGTCTGATACTATAATTTCACAGCTCTCCAGGAGAGTGTATTGCAGAAAACCAAGTTCAATCAGTTCCTCAAACATTCCAGACTTCTTTGCACAGCTCTAATGCAAAAAGCTTGAGATATGTCATAGGTCACACACAGAACACAAGGTGGTCCTAGTCCAGAGGAAAGTGATGATAAGCTGCTGTTCATTTGCTGAGGTCAGGATCCTCTAGTGGCACCTGTGGGCCTCTCTTGCTGCTCTGCGGAGCTTAGTTGGTGCTATCGCCTTTCAAACTGAGTCATTCGAGCCGTGAGAATCAGGCTCAATGCCTTTCTCTTACCCACACATTCTGAGTCCTGGCATATTTCTTGATTCTCTTTCCTTTCCATGCCAACTTTCACTGCCCTAATTTAGGATCTCATCGTTGCTTGTCTAAACTATTGCAGCAGCCTTCTCACTTGCTTTCCTGCCTCCAGTGTTGTGTACACTAAAATCCACCATCTACACTGTATGCCAATACCTTGTGGACATGACACAGAAGCCATAGCATAAGACTGAGTGGGAGATATAAGGTCCAACCTCCAGATGATACTTTCCTCCACGTCACAATATACTGTCCCAGTTTCCCAGGGGGGAGAAAATCTAAACTACTTGAAATGAGATAGAACATAAATGATGATTATAGATAAAACCAGCTATGTCAATCATGAAACATGGTTCTATTTGTTCTGTATGTGTCTCAAAAATTTCAAGGAAATAAAAATTATAAACGAAGGAAGACTATGAGTGTCTCCAGTTATGATGGTCTGCTTGTGATTTGGAGGTGAGCTTAGTTAAGCTTCTACATTCAAATCCACTTAGTCTCATTTCCAGCCTTAGCTTCAGCCTCATATTTAACCACTTCCTTCAGGACCACTGCATTGCACAACCCCAGGGGGCGCTGTCACACAGTATTTTATGTTAATGGTACCACTGGAATTGAGCAATACTGTGGTCCTTCTCCGTGCCTCACATTCAAGCAATTGCCAGAAATATGTAGACGTCACCCTACTGATTCTTGTTCCTTGGTCTTTGATTTTGCCGGTCTCTCTTCCTGGAAAACATTCTCATGACTTTTTTCTAAATTCTTGGACACACAGGCACACAGAGGTGCACGCGCACACACACACACAGACTCTCTCTCTCTCTCGCTCTCTCTCTGTCTTTGCTGATCAAGTATTAAAGACATAGTCTAAGTATCAGCCACTCCAGTAAGTTTTACCTATTTCTCTACTCACCGTCATTTCTGTCATCACTAACAACCTTGAACTGCAATTTTAATCATATATGTAATCAGATGATTTTGATTATATAGATTCATTTAAAATATACATTTATATTTATAGATATATAAAAATATATTTATATTTATAGATATATAAATATATGTATTTCCCCCACTGAACCTTGAGTTCCTTAGGGGCATGTCATGCATCATTGCAGTCCCGTATTCTACTATAGGGCCTGACACCAGTTTTCCTTTAACCCAGTGCTAACATCCCTCTTGGCAGGTTTCCTATCCTGAAACTGACCCTTTCCCAGAATGAGAGCGACACTGTCTACTCCCTTCACTGGAAACCCTGCCCTATCTATAGGGATATGATTTGGTCCTATGGATTATACATTATACATAATACTTGTTCAAACATATTCCCAAAGTCTAGGTTAATTGAATATGAATACCATAGGTGGAACATTAACAATCTAGACCATGTTGTATTGCCTCAAATGTAGTTAAGTTCCTTTTCATAATTTTCTCCAGCATCAAATGAAGAGAAGACAGATTTGCATGTTTTCCTGCATATCGTGCATGTGTGTGTGTGTGTGTGTCTGTGTGTGTTCACATGGGTCATGTTCTTGATCCCTTAGCTAGCAACATATACACACAAAACAGATAACACTATACAGGCATAAGGCAGTCAGTGCATGCTTAGAGAAAAAAACATTTCTATGGAAGCCATCAACTGTAATGACTTTGATTTGATTAAAGATGCATCTAAGAAAGTACAACTTCTTGGGGTCTTCTTGCTCAGGAGGATTTTTTTCATTATTTTATTCAACAAATATTTATTGAGATCCTACTATGTGATAGGTACTATTGTAGGGAACATGTGAATAAATAAAATTGAAAAATAAATCCTCGCCCCCTCAGGGCTTACATTCAAATGGGTCCTTGATTGTATTTGTAGAAGATGTTCTACTCACATTTTTCCAAGGGTTAAATAACATTCTGCCTCAGGAATAAACCCCAATTTTCCACTCTCAGAAGGGAGAAATGAGTTTTAACTTTCATATGATCCTCCTCAAAAGAGTTTCCAAAAAAAAAAAAATTGAGGTCCATCTCTGCCACAGTTGCTTTTAATATTGACATTTATCCCGTGTGTGGTGGCTCATGCCTGTAATTCCAGCACTTTGGGAGGCCGAGGTGGGCAGATCACAAGGTCGGGAGTTCGAGACCAGCCTGACCAACATGGTGAAACCCTGTCTCTACTAAAAATACAAAAATTAGCCAGGCGTGGTGACAGTGCCTGTAATCCCAGCTACTCAGGAGGCTGAGGCAGGAGAATCGCTTGTACCCAGGAGGTTGAGGTTGCAGTGAGCTGAGATCGTGCCACTGCAAACCAGCCTGGGCAACAGAGCGAGACACCATCTCAAAAAAAAAATTGACGTTTAATATTGTATTAGATGAAAGTATTTAATGATGATATACATAAGCCTCCCTTCAAAGATATCACCAGGTAACCAAATAGCTTCTCCATCTTCATGCAGGATGGCAGAGCTGATAGGATTATACTGAGTTAAGTATTAATGGCCTTATATCAATTAAACATCACCGATGTCTTCTGGCTCTCAGCTTAACCAATGTACAGCATATTCGGGTGACATTGCACTTGCCTCTCTCTAATGTGTGGTTAAGGGGCAGCTATTTTCCTCGGCAAAGTCCCCTTGATGAGTCCATGGTGTCACTGGGTTATCTCTGAGAGGTCATTGTTCCGCTTCCATCATAGGTCAGACTTGGCAGTGGTGAAATAAATGTTCTTGCTACATCTGTACACACATAATCATGAGCTGTTCTGAACACATACGTCATTTTGTGGATGTGTGAGTGGATTCTCAAAACAAAAAACAAATAGGTCTTTTCAGCTTTCTGAGCTAGAAAAAAACAATAAGTATGCTGCAACAAAGAGGATGATCCCAGGTCAAGTGCAGAAATTTGTGTTGGCTGTGGGACCAAGTCACCCCCAGGATCCCTCCATCCTCAATAGACTATGATTCCAAGAATTACCCAGAGTTAGAAGCCAATGCTTTCAGTGTCTGGTCTGAGCATACCCATAAATGTATATAGAAATCAATAGAAAGACTGTGAAGGGGAGAGATCAATTTTGCCCATGTTTAACCAGAGAAAAGACCAATTTGCATTTTCCCAACATCCTGTCACAATCTATTGGCCACTTTTACCCAACGTCTGCAGAATTACAAGAGACCATTTGAGTGACATATTTCAGAGAGAACTTATTAGTGGTAGAAGACTGAGACATGAAGGCTAACAGTGACTCCATGATATTAACTCCAGCCCTATAACCAAGTGGGAAGTCTACAGATTAACAAAACTCCATCCATTATTTATTTACTTATTGAGACAGGGTCTTGCTCTGTCATCCAGGCTGGACGACAGTCATGTCAAGTACTCTAGTAATGTCAGGTAGATGAGAAGACTGCCTGTTTTTATATTTTAATTATCAATCTGACAGTTTGCTTTTGGTTTGTTAACATAGTTATAATATAAAGTATTATAAATTTATTTATTTATTGTAACAGGGTCTTGCTCTGTCATCCAGGCTGGAGTGTAATGGCTCTATCATAGCTCACTTCAGTCTCAAACTCCTGGACTCAAACAATCCCCTGATTCAGCCTCCCAAGGTGCTGGGATTATAGGCATGAGCCACTTTGCCCAGAACCATAAATTATTGAATTACTCCCTCTGATCCCCCCTCCACCTTACAGTGCTAGATGAACAAATACCTAATTTCCGTTAGAGATGTTTCTTTTCTACACGTCTCTAACAGTAACATTATGTACATGGTAATATAAAAAGGCAAAACAGTGCATGGTATAAAATGTAAGAATGTATAGGAAGCTCCATTGGATATAATACTTCCTACTGTAGGAATACAACTGAAATCCACTAATACCAAGTAGATGAGAAGACTACTTGTTTTTACATTTTGATTATCAATCTAGTGGTTTGCTTTTGGTTTGTTAATACATTGGAAGGCTGAGTTGAGCTTGACAGTGATTGTGCTGGTTCTTATTCCCATCATCCTCAGATAGACAATTTAAATTATAGTGATATGTCCATTCGTCCAACACTGACAAGGAACAACAATGCCACTTGAACATGGAAATGAATACATTTTCCAAACAACTAAATTTTAGCCTAGCCAAATTGGAAACATTAAGAGCCTAATCTGAATGGAAAATTGTGACAGGCTGTTTAGTTAAACACGGGTGCTGAACATTGTTACTGCTTAATGTTCTTGGGAACTACTGAGATATGTAGGCCTGTGGATTCCCCTTTTAAACAACCTTCACACATGTTGAAGTGTGGTCCCAAACTGATGTTTTGGTGGCTGTTGTTGCCTTGTGTGCATTTTCAGTTTTTCTTCCTTGTAATGGTTACTGCCTAAAGTACCACTTTTCCTGTTTTTCTCCAACCCCTTCTCATGTGTGTTTCTATTTTTAATAACCAGAAAACCATTTAACCAAACATCCTAAGTGTTATATCTAGTCACATATAGAATTATGTTTGTTTTGAATCAGGGAACACTGAGATCCTGGTGAGAGGTGTGGACCCCTCTTCTCTACCCCCTACCTCCTCCCAAGCTATAATTCTATCTATAGTCTGAGCCAAATCCCTGACACACATACATGGCCCCCAGTTCAGGAGTTTCTGTTCTAGTATGGATGTTCTTTAAAGAACTAAAAATAGAACTTCCATTCCATCCAGCAATGCCACTACTTGGTAACTATTTGAAGGAAAATAAATCATTATATGAAAAAGACACATGCACACGCATGTTTATAGCAGCACAATTCACAATTGCAAAGATATAGAACTAACCTAGGTGCCCATCAACCAAAGAAAATATGGTGTATATATACACTGTGAAATACTACTCAACCACAAAAAGGGACAAAATAATGTCTTTTGCAGCAACTTGGATGGAGCTGGAGGCCATTATTCTAAGTGAAGTAACTCAGGAATGGAAAACCAAATATTGTATGTTCTTGCTTGTAAGTGGAAGCTCAGCTATCAGGATACAAAGGCATGAGAATGATATAATGGACTTTGGGAACTTGAGGGGAAAGGTTGGGAGGGAGGTGAGGGATAGAAGACTACATATTGGGTGTAGTGTACACTGCTTGGGTGACAGGTGCACTAAAATCTCAGAAATCACCACTAAAGAATTGATCCATGTAACCAAAAACCACCTGTACCCTCAAAACTATTTAAAAAATTTTAAGAAAGTATTTCTGTTGTAAAGCTCATGCATTTTGCCTATGTGAAATCCCATTAGGTTTTTCTGTCCAAGGTGAATCATTCTTTGATAGATCAGGAGGTTGAAGACTTTGGTTCTGTTGATGAATTTGACTCTTACTGCGATGACTTGAACAAGTTTTTAACTACTCTAAACAAGTTTTTTCATCTATAAAATGATGATAATAAATAACTGTCCTATAGGATAATTGCAGGATGAATATAAAACAACATATAAGCAAGGAAATTGCAAATTTCAGACTAGTAGAACTTAGCCCAAGGTCCATGGACAAGCGATGAGCTTCAGAGCGTCAGCAAATGCCCTGATATTTTCAGCAAAATGTGGGTTTGTGCCACCTGTGTGTTTTTCATCAGAAGTTTATGACCTCAAGAAAGTAAGAATAAGTGCTTCTAGCATGGACTTTATGATATCATTGTTTTGCTTCTTTCCCAATTCTAAACTACATTTCAGATAGGAAGAGCTGTTAATTTACTGACTTCCAGGTTGGAGAGGCATTAACATGCACTTGGTGTGCAAAGGGTCCTCAGTGAACTCAGCTTCATGAATTAACTATGATTTCATTAATTAACTAGTTAATGAATTCACTATTAGAGAATGTGTACCCATGTATCTGCATAGTCATACTCTGCTACTTTGTAGCTGATATGGTCTGGATGTGTGTCCCCTCCAAATCTCATGTTAACATGTGATCCTTAGTGTTGGAGGTGGGGCCTAGTGGGAGGTATTGGATCATGGAGGTGGATCCCTCACGAATGGCTTAGAGCCATTTCCTTGGTGATGAGTGAGTTCTTGCTCTGTTAGTTCATGTGATATCTGGTTGTTTAAGAGTCTGGGACCGCTACTCTCTCTTGTTCCCTCTCTCTTGCTCCCACTCTTGCCTTGTGATATACCGGCTCCCTGTTTGCTTTCTACCACAAGTGTAAGCATCCTGAGACCTCACTAGGAGCAGATGCCAGCACCATGCTTCCTGTACAGTCTGTAGAACTGTGACCCAAAATAAGCCTCTTTTCTTGATAAATTACCCAGTCTCAGGTATTGCTTTATAGCAATGTAAATGGACTAACACAGTTAGTGATAACATATAATTCACAAACGGACTAATGGATATAGATAGTTATGCTATATTTACCAATATAATCTATATTATTTTAAGTAAATAAATAGATTACCTGGGCTAACATTCTTACTTCATTAATGAAGATAAACAAATTGGTCTTCTCAGTGTCTGTTATCTGTACTTTTTCCCTTTCTTCAAAGGGATATCATGAAGATAAATAAAGATATAGCTATTAAAATGTTTGAAATTTCAGGGAAAATTGCAATGTAATGAGGATGATATGAGGATTAGCTAATTAGAGTTATTGTTTATTGAGTATCTACTAAGTACCAGACTCCATTCTAGGCATTTAATACACTTTGTGTTTAATTTGCAAAACAACCTTTAAAGATAGGTATTATTGCCCTCATTTTGTAGGTAAAGAAACCTGAGACTTAGGTTAAGTAATAGGTCCAAGTTCACAAAGCTAGTAAATGCAAAGCTGGAATTTTAATCAAAGTCTGTTTGACTCTACAGTCTGTTATTTTTTTTTCCTACAGTTAATATAGCAGAAAATATATTTGCGACTCTTAATAAGGCATAACCCAGCCCTATAAAATGAATTTTTCTTATTTTCCTATTGCATTTGAAAATTGTAATAATCAGTCTACTAACTTTAAAAAACTTAGGATGTTCCTAAAACTCAATTTAACCTTTATATTAAAGTTAAGAAATGCCCTTGAAAGATTTCAGGCAAGGGGATGATAAGATCAGATTAGTGTCTTTGGAAGTTTGCTCTGGCTGTAGGGTTGAGTGGGTTGGCATGGGATGTGACTGGGGGCAAGGAGGCCAAGAGGGAGGCTGCTTTAACAATATCAATGGGGTTGGAGAGAAGTGAATGGGCTTGATGACTTTTTAGAGGATAGCCTGGATAAATCTTGTTCACTGACTGGATGTGGGAGGTCAGGATGGTTAGAAATCAAGACAGACACCCAGATTTTTGGGTGAGGCCTTACATCCTTTCTGGTATTAGGATAGGGGGCAGGTTATTAGGGAGAGATTTACAGGTGAAAATGACAAGTGCTTCTGGGACATTGAGGTGTTTGTGAAGATATTACAATGACCTTTGGGTATCGGTTTTGAAGTTTAAGAGCATGATCTGGACTACAAACTTAGTTTTGGAAGTCAGCATCATATTGGTGGTTAAGTTAAGCCATAGATGTAGATGAAATTGCTCAGGGAGGGTATGTATAGTGAGAAGTGAAGAGAATTTAGGCAAGAATCCTACAGAACACCAAGATTTAAGAGACAAGTAGAAGGGGTAGCTAGAGGTGTGGTACTGTGTTGTCACAGAAAACTGTTTCAAGATGGAAGGGATGACTCTAAATATTTACCACAAAGAGAACACATTTATTCACTTAAAGACCTGTACATGAATGTTTATAGCAGTTTTATTTCATAATTGCCATAAACTGAAAACAACAAATATCCCTCAAGTGGTGAATGGATAGACAAATTGTGTGCATCTGTACAATTGAAAGCTATACTTATCAATGAAAAGAACCTACCTACCTATATACACAACATGGATGGATCTCAAAAGCATTTGCAATGTGAAAGAAATTGAACATGAAAGGCTATATACTGTCTGATTCCAATTATATGATATTCTAGAAAAAGCAAAATCATGAGAACAGAGATGAGACCAGTGGTTGCCAGAGGCTGGAGGTAGGAGGAGTGGATTGAGTATGAAGGGACTTAAAAGAACTGTTTGGGGGTGATGGTCATGTAATATATTGACTATGGTGGTAGTTACATGATTGCATAATGTATCTAAACTCATAGGCCTGTACAGCTACAAAGGGTGAATTCCACTGCATATAAATTATACCTGAATAAACCTGACTTCAAGTAAAAAGCCAAAAACAAAAGGGAGCTGTTAAAATGTTCAACACAGCTTTAAAATGACGTAAGAAGAGGACAGAGACATATCCATTTGGCACTGGGGACTTTACAGGGAGCAGTGGCAGTGGCATGGGGCAGGCAGAAGCCAGAACGCTAAGCATTGAGGAGAATGGCAAAGATTACTGGTTGTCTGTCCCCCATACCCATTTTCCCCTTCTTACATGGGAATGGAGGTCTCAACTTTTGGATAGGCTCATGACTATGCAGAGCAAAGACTTCCTTGTCTACTCTCCCTGGAAACTGAATGTAGCCATGTGACTGAATTCTGGCCAAGGAGATCTAAGTGTCCTGAGGCAGCTTCTGGGAGCCTTTCTTAAGAGGCAGCTGGCGTGCTTCCTTTACCTATTTTTCTTTCCTCTTTCCACATTTATGTTGGCTGGAATGCAGACATAAGGGCTAGAGCCAGAGCAGCCAACTTGGACCATGAAACAATTTTAGGAAGGGAGACCACATATGATAGAGCAATGTTTTGTAGGAGCCTGGATCTCTTTGCTCTTTTTCAGGAGTTGAGCTGATAAACTGGCCCAGGACCGCTCATCTCTGAACTTTTAAGACAGAAAAGCACATCTTTTTCCTGTTTAAGCCTCTTAATTATTCACACATGAACTTAATCCTATATGCAACTGGAAAGGGACATGGATTGGGGGAGGGTTTTATGATCTCCGAATTCACATAGAATTTCTCTGTGAAGGGAAACCTGGAGTTGATCCAGAATTTCCTTCCACAAAACAGCTCTTTGAATCTTCACTGGGTTTGACTTTGCAGCTCACTCTCCAGAGGAAAATGAGGAGCAGTGAATCCACTGAGAACATTTTGCACTGTTCTCTTTCCAGCCCCTTGACATGTGGAGCTGTCTCCCATCTAGAGCCACCATACAGGCTGTTGGCTGGCAGGAAAACCCTAGCCCTGTGGCTTGCATATCTGAGCCCTCTCCCCTTTCAACCCCAGTCCCTCAGGAAGGCTTTCCCTGAACACCTACCTAAACACATCCACTTGCCTTTTATTCTCCATCAAAGCATTTTTTAAAAACACGTCTTTATTAAGACATAATTCATAGACCACAAAATTCACCCAGAGTGTATAATTCAATAGCTTTCAGTATGTTCAGTTGCACAATCGTCACCAAAAATTAATTCTAGAACATTCATCACAGCATCTAATTACTTAATTTTTATAGTAATATTTTCGGCCTGTGACGATATGTTTATTTTTGTCTTTATCTGTGCTTTGCCTTTCTACTTTAACCCGTGAGCTCCTGCAGGGCAGGGACTGTGATGGCTAAGCCTATGCTTGGTGCTGCGTTTTCAGCACCTGGCAGACACCGACTCACAGAGGGACCCGGCTGCAAGATACAAGAAAAGCCTGAAGCTGTCCCATCTACTCTTCATTGTAGCAGGTGCAGGACACCTGGATGAGAACCAGGTTCCTGCTCTGGAAACCATTAGGAGTAGAGGATTCTCAGAGGGGGTGGAGGCAGGGAGTACGTACTCCAGGTGGCTAATTACCGCGGGGCCGGGGCCGTGGTAATTTGGGAAACCATAGTTAATATAGCTATTGTTTTCAAGTAACAGACTAGGGAAACTGACCCTGGACAATGTCTTCCTGGCAGGCGGGAACACGCAGAATTTGGAGTGAAACGGAAAGGGGCATGGAGTCGCCAAGGTGGTGAAACGCCGCATTAAGGCGCTGCAAGGTAGCTGGAGTTTTGCTTGGGAAACTCAGAGGGATCTCGCCGGGCCGGCACAATGGCGTTTCCGAACCCATGCCCAGCCCACTGGGGGCAGTCCTTGCTGCTTGCAGAGGCCAGACGCTTCTTGCAACTTCTAAGCGGCGATAGCTGCCACCTTGCCAATGACTCACCCGTTTCTCTATGCCCTCTGGGCTGTGCCATCCGCCGCAGCCGCCCTACTCCCCCACCCACACTTCTCCCCAGGCTCCGCGCCGCGCCGCCAGTCCCAGGGGAGCCCCGGCGCACCTGGTGCCTAGGGCGGGCGGCACTGCGCGCTGGTGGCCACCTCACCCCACGCGCAGCTGCCAGCGGGCTCCCTCCCCGAAACCCTGAAGTGGGGTGGCTTGTGTAGCGCCCAGCGAACAACATTATCCAATTGCTTCCCGTTTTATTCGCAGGCTGGGAGCCGAGAGAGCCTGAGCACTCACTTTCAACCCTCCAGGGGAGGAGGGGGTGCGGGCGGGGAGGGGAGACGGCTCCCAGCTCCACCTCGCGCGCGGCGCGGCCAGTGCACTCTGCTCCGGGAGAGGCGAGCAGCGCCGGTGAGCCCCGCAGCAGCGCGCCCGGCTGCCGAGCCCCGCGATGGAGTGAGTATCCCCGCGCCGCGCAGCCAACTGCTCTACCCTCGGCATGTTGCCATGGTGACCGCGGCGGCAGGCAGATCCCGCTCGGGTCCGCGTCCAGGATGGGTGTTTAATTTCAGCCCCGTGTGTACGCCTGGTGTTTCTATAGCAGCCGCCGCGGCGGCAGGAGGCAAGGGGTGGGAGCCCCGGGTGGTGTGGTTTTTGCGGCTGCCCCTTGGCCAGCAGGGCCTGGGGGGCGAGTGAGGGGAGTAGATGATGTTGCTAAGGACGGAGGCACGTTCTGGGCTTTCCTATCCCTGCCCCAAGCTTCCGCTTATCGGGGAGTTGGCCGCAATAGCCATGACTTCCGATTCCTAACCATGTCAGCATTATTGGACTGCAGTTAAAAAAAGAGGGAGGGGGTCACTGCGGATCGGAAGCAAACGCGGTTCGGTGTGAAGGGTGTAATGGAAGAATGATGAGTTAGTGGGTAATATGAGCCAGGGCTGCAATGTACTGGCTACTAGAAAACATCAGAAGATCCAAAAGAATTGATTTGTTCCTGGGGTATTGGAGAAATAAGACGAACATATTGGCGGCAGCCCGGAGTGGAATTACAACGTTTGGCACCGTGGATACTGCATGGATGGGTGGGGAAGAGAGGACGTGAAGACAAGAGAGGCGTTAACCAGAAAAGACGTAATAAAGGGCTCCGGTTGTGGGTCTGGTCTAGGCTTCCTCTTTTCTCTGTGTTTGCATCCCTGCATTGCTTTTTGGACACTCTCTTGAGCTGCTGCCACAGCAGGACCACTCTGACAGGCGACAGCCAGCCGCTCCAAGGAAGGGTCATTTTTGGAGCCAGCTATTAGATCCCGCTCACTTGGTCAGCTTCTCCTCTTCCGTCCTCTTCCCACACTACTCCTTGACATTGAGGCCGTCTGAAATCATATTTCAAGTTAGAGATAAAGTCATGTTTTCAGACATCAGGACCTTCATGCCAAACCCAAGAAACCTTAGCGGCCTTTATCCCTCTGCATATCTGATTGTGTAGATGCAATTTAATCCTCAGAAAGGCTGCTAAAGCAGAAGTGAGAGATGGTGTGGCATTGTAGGAGTCATGGTCACGGATTTCAGGCCCCACCTAGCCTGATACTGGTGTTATTGATTTCCTGCTCCAGTAATTGAATGTCTCTGAGCATCAGTTTCCCTATCTGTGCAATGGAAACAAAGATGTTCCTTACTCACTTTGAAGCATTATTGAGAGGATCATGTAATATTTGTATCTCTTCCAAAGGGCTTTGTAAATTGTGAGATATGTACAAATTTAAGGAACTAGTGTGATGATTAAGAGCTGGGTTCTGGAGTCAGATAGGCTGGTTTGAGCCTTCTGACACTTTGCTGAATGGCGTTAATCTCCCTGGGCCTCATTTTCCCCATCTGGAAAATGGGAATAATAATAGTAACTATTTCATGTACTTTTTGTGAACATTAAAGAAGTTAATGCATGTAAGTTGATACATATAAATATAAGGTTCTTAGAACAGAGCCTGGCATAAAGCAAGCTCAATAAATATCTATTATCTATGAATATTATCTATTATTATTAGGTTGGTGCAACAGTAATTGCAGCTTTTGACATTACTTTCAATGGCAAAAACCACAAATTACTGTTGCATCAACCTAATATTATAGTCTACAGCATTTAATGGGGTTTCGGATTGGCATCAAGCTATTTTTTGTTTTAGACAGGGTCTCACTCTGTCACCCAGGCTGGAGTGCAATGGCACTATCGTGGCTTACTGCAGTATTGACCTCCTGGCCTCAAACAATCCCCCCACCTCAGCCTCCTGATGGGACTACAGGCGTGCACAACCATGCCCAGCTAATCTTTAATTTTTCATAGAGATGGGATTGCCCTATGTTGCTCAGGCTAGTCTTGAACTCCTGGGCCCAAGCAATCCTCCTGCCCCGGTCTTGCTGGGATTATAGGCGTGAGCCACCATGCCCAGTCTTTTTTTTTTTTTTTTTTTTTTTAATAAAGAAATACATGGTGTGGTGGTTCATGACTGCAATCTCAGTGCTTTGAGGACAGAGGTGGTAGGAACTCTTGATGAGCCCAGGAGTTCAAGGATTCACTGAGCTATAATTGCACCACTGCACTGGGTGACAGAGCAAAACCTCATCTCAAAAAAAGAAAGAAAGAAAGAAGGAAGGAAGGAAGGAAGGAAGGAAGGAAGGAAGGAAGGAAGGAAGGAAGGAAGGAAGGAGAGAAAGAAAGAAAGAAAGAAAGAAAGAAAAAGAAGGAAAGAAAGAAAGAAAAGAAAGGGAAAGACAATGCCTGGAGGGCAATTGAGAATAACATAATTCCCAAGATACCACTGTAGATGTGAGAACCAGCAAGAAGCCACAGCAGGCTTGGGTATACAGAACAGACTTGGCCTGATGCACACTTCATTCTTGTTCCTCACTGTCATTTTCTTAGACATGGAGACTGTCCTTTACAAGAGACTGAACATAGATCTAGTCCTCTCACTGAGTAGGGCTAAAGGAGAGGCTGGTCGTTTGCCAGGGCAGCAACTTTCATCTTTATGCTCTCACATGGATAATCTAATATTTGATGTGTTTCTCCCAGACTTACCACTTGGGTGCTCAATAACTGGAACAGCACACAGGATTGGTAACTTTACAAAGGTCCTCAGCTCTTTCCCACATTCCCTCTGAGTCCCCTCACTAAGGTTTCCTCCAGGTGTTCTAAGCTCACACCTGGAACTCCTTGTGAACAAAGACCTTCCTCATCACATTCTTCTCGCTCCACAGGATCCAAATTGTGGCCTCAATTAGCCTCCTTCTCCCTAATCTACTTGGCCTTGGCTTTCCCATTCCCAAGTGACATTCCAAAGTTCTCACTTCCTGGTTAACCTTTCCAATTTCCAACTCTGTTTTCTGCCCTACTTCCTTTGCTTCCTTAATGTATTAGGCCGTTCCTGCATTGTTATAAAGAAATACTTGAGACAGGGTAATTTATAAAGAATCTGGGTGCTCCTATATTGGGTGCATATATATATAGGATAGTTAGCTCTTCTTGTTGAATTGATACCTTTACCATTAGGTAATGGCCTTCTTTGTGTCTTTTGATCTTTGTTTGTTTAAAGTCTGTTTTATCAGATACTAGGATTGCAACCCCTGCCTTTTTTTGTTTTCCATTTGCTTGGTAGATCTTCCTCCATCCCTTTATTTTGAGCCTATGTGTGTCTCTGCATGTGAGATGGGTTTCCTGAATACAGCACACTGATGGGTCTTGACTCTCTCTCCAATTTGCCAGTCTGTGTCTTTTAATTGGAGCATTTAGCCTATTTACATTTAAGGTTAATATTGTTATGTGTGAATTTGATCCTGTCATTATGATGTTAGCTGGTTATTTCGCTCGTTAGTTGATGCAGTTTCTTCCTAGCCTCGATGGTCTTTACAATTTGGCATGTTTTTGCAGTGGCTGGTACTGGTTATTCCTTTCCATGTTTAGTGCTTCCTTCAGGAGCTCTTTTAGGGCAGGCCTGGTGGTGACAAAATCTCTCAGCATTTGCTTGTCTGTAAAGTATTATATTTCTCCACTTATCAAGCTTAGTTTGGCTGGATATGAAATTCTGGGTTTAAAATTCTTTTCTTTAAGAATGTTGAATATTGGCCCCCACTCTCTTCTGGCTTGTAGAGTTTCTGCTGAGAGATCAGCTGTTAGTCTGATCAGCTTCCCTTTGTGAGTAACCCGACCTTTCTCTCTGGCTGCCCTTAACATTTTTTCCTTCATTTCAACTTTGGTGAATCTTACAATTATGTGTCTTGGAGTTGCTCTTCTCGAGGAGTATCTTTGTGGTGTTCTCTGTATTTCCTTAATTTGAATATTGGCCTGCCTTGCTAGACTGGGGAAGTTCTCCTGGATAATATCCTGCAGACTGTTTTCCAACTTGGTTCCATTCTCCCCATCATTTTCAGGTACACCAGTCAGACATAGATTTGGTCTTTTCACATAGTCCTGTATTTCTTGGAGGCTTTGTTCATTTCTTTTTATTCTTTTTTCTCTAAACTTCTCTTCTTGCCTCATTTCATTGATTTCATCTTCCATCACTGATACCCTTTCTTCCAGTTGATCGAATCAGCTACTGAGTCTTGTGCATTCATCACGTAGTTCTTGTGCCATGGTTTTCAGATCCATCAGGTCCTTTAAGGACTTCTCTGCATTGGTTATTCTAGTTGTCCATTCGTCTAATTTTTTTTCAAGGTTTTTAACTTCTTTGCCATGGATTCAAACTTCCTCCTTTAGCTTGGAGTTGTTTGATCGTCTGAAGCCTTCTTCTCTCAACTCGTCAAAGTTATTCTCTGTCCAGCTTTCTTCCGTTGCTGGTGAGGAGCTGCATTCCTTTGGAGGAGGAGACGCGCTCTGATTTTTAGAGTTTCCTGTTTTTCTGCTCTGTTTTTTCCCCATCTTTGTGGTTTTATCTACCTTTGGTCTTTGATGATGGTGACGTACAGAGGGGTTTTGGTGTAGATGTCCTTTCTGTTTGTTAGTTTTCCTTCTAACAGTCAGGATCCTCATCTGCAGGTCTGTTGGAGTTTGCTGGAGGTCCACTCCAGACCCTGTTTGCCTGGGTATCAGCAGCAGAGGCTGCAGAACAGCGGATATTGGTGAACAGCAAATGTTGCTGCCTGATCGTTCCTCTGGAGGTTTTGTCTCAGAGGAGTACCTGGCTGTGTGAGGTGTCAGTCTGCCCCTACTGGGGGGTGCCTCCCAGTTAGGCTACTCGGGGGTCAGGGACCCACTTGAGGAGGCAGTCTGTCCATTCTCAGATCTCCAGCTGCGTGCTGGGAGAACCACTATTCTCTTCAAAGCTGTCAGACAGGGACATTAAAGTCTGCAGAGTTTTCTGCTGCCTTTTGTCCGGCTATACCCTGCCCCCAGAGGTGGAGTCTACAGAGGCAGGCAGGCCTCCTTGAGCTGTGGTGGGCTCCACTCAGTTCGAGCTTCCTGGCTGCTTTGTTTACCTACTCAAGCCTTGGCAATGGCGGGCGCCCCTCCCCCAGCCTTGCTGCTGCCTTGCAGTTTGATCTCAGACTGCTGTGCTAGTAATGAGCGAGGTTCCGTGGGCATAGGACCCTCTGAGCCTGGTGCAGGATATAATCTCCTGGTGTGCCGTTTGCTAAGACTGTTGGAAAAGCGCAGTATTAGGGTGGGAGTGACCTGATTTTCCAGGTGCCGTCTGTCGCCCCTTTCTTTGACTAGGAAAGGGAATTCCCTGACCCCTTGCGCTTCCCAGGTGAGGCAATGCCTTGTCCTGCTTCGGCTCACGCTCGGTGTGCTGCACCCACTGTCCTGCACCCACTGTCCTGCACCCACTGTCTGACACTCCCCAGTGAGATGAACCTGGTGCCTCAGTTGGAAATGCAGAAATCACCTGTCTTCTCCATTGCTCATGCTGGGAGCTGTAGACTGGAGCTGTTCCTTTTGGCCATCTTGGCTCCTCTCCCTGAGACAGGGTAATTTATAAAGAAAAGAGCTTTAATTGGCTAATGATTCTGCAGGTTGTATAGGAAGTGTGGTACAGGAGTCAGCTCAGCTTCCGGTGAGGCCTCAGGAAGCTTTCAGTCATGGAGAAAGGTGAAGCAGAAGCCTGGCAAGTTGTATGTTGGGAGCAGGAGCAAGAGCGAGGGGTGGCGGGGGGTGTCACAGACTGTAAACAACCAGATCTCAGGAGAACTCACTCACTATTGCCAGTGAGCACCAAGGCCCCATCCCCAGGTTTCACCCCCAGGACCAAAACACCTCCCACCAGGCCCCACATACAACACTGGGGATTACCTCTCAACATGATACCTGGAGGGGGACATCCAATCTACATCACTTAATATAATGAGCTTTTTCATTCTCACTTTTTTCCCTTTTAGAATATCACCTTTCCCTGTCCCTCCTTGGGTCTCACAACATTTCCCTTTTGCCGAATACTGCCCCTTCCCTTCAATCTAAACACTCCTCAAATTTCATCCCAGGTAAGAAAGCCCACTTTGAATATGAGTGAAATAGGGACTCCATTCCCCTTACTTACTGTAATCAACTTATATTTATAAACATTTATTAAAAGAGGGAATAAAATTCACTTCTTTTATGTTTTAATTTAACCAACAAATATTTGTTGAGATTAGCACTGGTCAACAAAACAGTCATGATTCTCATTGTCTGATGAGAGATAGATGTTAAATCAGTAAACTCATGTGTGTGTATACTGATTAAATTTCTCCTCAGAAAAAGGGTTTTTCTTTTCTATCACACTGTCAGGCTGCAAATTTTCTGAACTTTTATGCTCTGCTTCCCTTATAAAACTGAATGCCTTTAACAGTACCCAATTCACCTCTTGAATGCTTTGCTGCTTAGGAATTTCTTCCACCAGATGCCCTAAATCATCTCTCTCAAGTTCAAAGTTCCACAAATCTCTAGGGCAAGGGAAAAATGCTGCCAGTTTCTTTGCTAAAATATAACAAGAGTCATCTTTGCTCCAGTTCCCAACAAATTTTTGATTTTCATCTGAGACCTCCTCAGCCTGGATTTCATTGTCCATATCATTATCAACATTTTGGTCAAGGCCATTCAGTAAGTCTCTAGGGAGTTCCAAACTTTCCCACATTTTCCTGTCTTTTTCTGAGCCCTCCAAACTGTTTCAACCTCTGCCTGTTACCCAATTCCAATGTTGCCTCCACAGTTTTGACTATTTTTTCATCAGCACCCCACTCTACTGGTACGAATGTACTGTATTAGTCTGTTTTCATGCTGCCGATTAAGACATACCTGAGACTGGGCAATTTACAAAGGAAAGAGTTTTAATGGTGAACTCACAGTTCCATGTGGCTGGGGAAGCCTCACAATCATGGCAGAAGGCAAGGAGGAGCAAGCCACATCTTATATGGAGGGCAGCAGGCAAAAAGAGAGCTTGTGCAGAGAAACTTCCATTTTAAAAACCACCAGATCTCATGAGACCCATTCACTATTATGAGACCAGCATGGGAAAGGCCTGCCTGCATGATTCAATCATCTGCCACCAGGTGCCTTCCACAACACATGGGAATTGTGAGAGCTACAAGATGAGATTTGGGTGGGGACGCAGAGACAAACCATATCACCAAGGTTTCCAATTTAAAATGAAACTTAGTGAAAATTAGGATACATAGTCATTTTTTTTCACAAGCATTGTTGGTTTTAGTAAAATAAGAGCTTCTTAGTTTAAATAATAAAAAAAACCCAGCCATAAAAGAGAATGAAATCATGTCCTTTACAGCAACATAGATGGAGCTGGATGCCATTATCCTAAGTGAGCTAATTCAGAATCAGAAAACCAAATATTGCATGTTCTCATTTATAAGTGAGAGCTAAATGATATGTACACATGGACATAAAGATGAAAATAATAGACACTGGGGACCTCAAAAAAGGGGGCGGGGGTGGGAAGGGACAAGGGTTGAAAAATTACCTATTGGGTACAGTGTTCACTATTTGGGTAATGGGTACATTAGAAGCCCAGTCTCCACCAGTATGCAATATACCCATGTAACAAACTTGCACATGTACTCCCCTGAATCTAAAATAAAATAAAATTTACAAAAGGTCTATCTTGGAAAAGAAGAAAGGTCTAATTTCCATCTTAAGAGGCTAGAAGAGCAAACAAAAAAGCAAGCAGAAAAAGAAATAAAAAAAAGAAAGAAAAATCTAGGTAATAAACAAGAAAAGAGGGTACTAACTGATTGAAGTTAAAATTTTTCTTAGTGACATGCTCTGTACTGGATGTGTAGAACAGAGAAGACCTACTGGAAAACCAGAAGGTGGGGTTGGTGTCATGTTCTGTACCATGTCAGCATTCTTGTATGGCGCATGAAACATCAGGCAATGGCAGGTACTTGCTGCCCTCCTGGGTGGGTTGGGTATGAGATCCATGTGTTTGTAGGAATGCACTTTAATACCTGCAGTTATTAATTTGATGCCACACCTATAGATTTTGCCTCACACTTCTCTGGAATGGTCTTCAAAACAGTATGGGATCCAAAAGGCACAAAGAACGTAACACGAGAACTCTAAGTTGTTGCCATCCCTGTAAGCCCTGGGGCTCTGACAATGTGGGTGGCAGTCTTGGACCAGAAGTGGCATTCCCCATCACCGGTCAGATGCCTGTTATCACATGGACTTAGGCATATAGCATCCAGTGGTGGTCATGAAACATCTGAAGTTTGATTTTGCAAATGCACAAATCTAGGTTCGTGAAAGAATAAGTGCAGTAGGGACATTAAGTTACAGATAACTTAAGGTTCTTAACATATGCCTTCATTCATTTATCCAGTAACTCGTTTAGTTAGCAAATATTTATTGAATACTTTCTATGTATGAAGCACTGTGATAGGTACTTGCGATAAAAGGTGATGAAAACATCCCTTACCCTGTCTTCAAGGAGCTTATGGTTTAGTCTACGTGTGACTATGGATACTTTGTGAGTTTGAACTATTTTTCTTGCTAAATCAGTCTTCTGATGACACAAAATGTGGCATTTTGTGTGCTCAGCATATGTTGGGCATTAAACAAATGTGTTTAGAAATGTGTAAGACTTTTAGAAGTTAATTTCTATGATGAAAGTAATGTATGCTTTATAAAACAATTCAAATATTGTAGAAGTTTATGAAGTAAATATCCCCATTTTCCATTCTCTCCCTCATATCTCAGTTCCTAGAGGTGATTACCATGAACACTTGGGAAACCTCTTTCCAGATATTTTTCATGCAAACATCATAGAGTTGGAAACACTTATATATATAGGTTTAAATATTTCTTTTACATAAATGAAATCATACCACATATGTTGTTCTACAACTTGCTTTTTCCACTTCATATTACATTCTACATACTTTTACTTCTCAATAGATGTCAGCATTGTAGCTCAGTGGTAAAACACATGCTTTGAATATCAATATATACACATCTACTTCATTCGCTTTTATAAAACTGCTTAGTATTTACTTTTGGAATATCATTAACCAGCTCTTTATGATGAAGAGTTAGACTTGTTTCCACTTTTTGCTACTATTTTCAATGCTACAATGAACATCCTTGTCCACACTGCAAATGAATCTGCATACAATTTTCTAGAAATGAAATTGCTGGGTAAGTGAATATGCACATTGTAAATTTTGTTAGATATTGCCCAGGTGCCTCCAAAAGTGTTGTATCCCTTTACATTGCCATCATCATGTTTGAGAGCCCCTGTTTCCCCAAATCCTTGACAACCCTAGCCACATTATATATTCATATTTGAATATTTATGTTTGACTAGTCTAACTTGATGTACATCATCAAGTGGTGATGATACACTGTCAGTGGTCGTGGTCTGTGCTCTTGCTCTCTCTACTTGTCACTTTCTCAGAGAGCCCTAGGAAGCCACAAGGTGCAAATGTTCAGAAGATAGTGTAAATCACTTACAAAGACAAAGCTTAAAATATCTCATTAACTTTTAAAAGTGATCAAGTGATTGTTTTACAGTTTGTCAAATGTAGACTTTATTGATAGATTTCTTACTCTTAAAGTTGAGGAAATGAGCACACGTCACTTAGCCCCACTTTTACCATTTGTTGCAGTTATAGTGTGATATAGTTTGGCTCTGTGTCCCCAACCAAATCTCATCTCAAACTGTAGTCCCCATGTATTCAGGAAGGGACCTGGTGGGAGGTGATTGGATTATAGGGATGGTTTTCCCCATGCTGTTCTCATGATAGTGAGTGAGTTCTCACAAGATCTGATAGTTTAAAAGTGGCAGTTTCCCCTGCTCTTTCTCTCTCTCCTGCTGCCATGTAAGACATGCCTGCTTCCCCTTCTGCCATGATTGTAAGTTTCCTGAGACCTCTCCAGCCATGCAGAACTGTGAGTCAATAAGACCTCTTTGTTTACAAATTATCTAGTCTGAGGTAGTAACTTTATAATAGTATGAAAATGGACTAATACATAGTGTTAGTTTTATGTTTTCAAAGGTTTTAGCATTTGCAAATTTGAACATAATTATCTTAGTTCATTCAATCAACAGATTCTTTTTGAGTGCCCTTTTCATCCTAGGCACTGCTCCGAGCACTGAGAATACAACAGTAAATTGTCAAAGAGGCAAAGGAGCTTATATTGTTTTACAGGAGACAGACAATACATATATTACATATATACTTTGTCAGGCAGCAATAAATGTTAAAAAAAAAAGCACATTAGGAGACTGGAGAGTGATGGGAGGGTTATTTTTGATAGTGTCATCAGGGAACAGCTTTCTGACGTGGCAAGTTTGGATAGAGACTTGAACAAGGTGAGGGGGTGAGACAAACAGAAGAAGGAAGAGCAGTTGTAAAGGTCCTGAGGCAGGGCCATGCTTTGTGGGCTGAGTGTTAGTCTTGGATCTAAATGCAGTCAGAACACCACCAGCCCTTTCATCAATGACATCCTCTTTTTTGAGCATCTTGTAGGTTGATTTAGTGTTTAGTTAAAAGGGTTTGTTTTCAAACAGGGCCAAAGTGTATTAAATTCTAAATGCCTGTTGGTTGTTTCTATGAACAAACAAGTTGAATGTGTATAAAATTATAGAATCATGTTTTTTGCCCCTCATAATTCTCCAAGATGTCATTCCATTGTGTTCTGGCATTGACCCTTGCTCTGGGAAAGTCTGAGGCTAGACTGATTATTTCTTCTTTGTAGATGGCTTGCCCACTCCCATCCCTCCCACTCCTGCAATTTTTTTTTGGCTTTGATGCCGATCAAGTTATTTTTAAACACTGAAAGTTTGGTAACTTCTCTTTGATATTTCTTACTGTAAGTCATTGTGTTTTTTTTTCTGGAAAATGGTTGTTCCTTTGATTTGAAGAGTCATATTTTCCTTTATTTTTTTGTAAAGATATTTTCCTTGTGGCTTTCAATTGAAGAATCTTTGTTCTGTTATCTACTACAGGGACATCTGTTACCCATTGCCCTCCATAACTATTAATTCTGAACTTTTCTCATTTTTTTCCTGATGTTCCTATGAGTTTCCTTACATTTAAAAATCTGTCGTGTAGATAGTTGACTCTTTTTAAGCAACAGTTTCTAAGTAGGGTTCACTTCCGAAATGGTTTCATGGTTATCTTCAATTTATTTTCTGGCTTGGCTAGCACATTTTGCACTTTTCTTAAAAAAGAGTTCATGTATTCAATTTTTTTGAATGTATGGAGAATAATTTATCAGAAAATTATCTGTATTTCTTGAGCTATTTATTTATCTGCCATTTGCTGGTAACTCATTTTTATAAAAATAATAACTCTGCATATAGAATCTGTGCATGTTAATGGCTTTGCATTTATTATCCATTTCCACATAGAGGTAATTCTATCCAAACCTACTATTTGCCCAAGAATAGGTAGAGCGGATGGAGACAGTGATTTGGGGGAGACATTAGCTTTATATTGGATATTTTGTCTCATAAAAAATTCTTACAACTCTGCAATATCTTCTGTTCAAAAAAGTTGTGTAGAGAGTGAGCATATCATTCAGACAGGTCACATATCCCAGCTTACTGTGTGTGTGTGAGTTGCGGGAAGGTAGACAGATATTTGGCGCTTTACCACTACTTGATGACTTGGTTTAGCATTTATGAAGAGAGTGGCAGGGCAAATCAACTACAAAGGTAATTACTCTTTTCCTTCTATCTTCCTGCATCTCTTGCCTTGAGATGATTCCTCCATGTTAAGGTTTTCAGTTTTCGGGTTTTGCAGGTAATAAACATGAAGGATTCACACAGTAGTGCCATCGGTGTCATTTTCTCCATCAGTTCACTCTGGTAGGGAACCAGCCCCTTCACACAGATGTCCCCCCTTTTTGCCAGTTCTAACCACAAAATGTTGGGCCTTTCTGTACTCTCTCCTTACTTAGAGAGAAATTTGAAAGCCGGTTAAGATCCATAGAGGACTATATCACCTTTTAGGTTTGTCCACTGATTTAATAAAAATTATACTCTGTTTGGCAGATAATTCTTATTACTTGTGATTTGAGAATTGTAGCTCTTTGCTAGTTTCATAGTAGATCAATTTATTCATTTATTTATTTGTTTTTTAGAGATGAAATCTTGCTCTGTCACCTAGGCTGGAGCATAGTAGCACAATCAGAGCTCACTGCAGCCTTGAATTCCTGGGCTCAAGAGATCTTCTTGCCGCAGGGCTCCAAGTAGCTGGGACTATAGGCCTACACCATCATGCCTGGCTAATTTTTAAATTATTTTCATTTTTAGTAGAGACAGACTCTCACTAAGTTGTCCAAGTTGGTCTCAAATTCCTGGCCTTAAGCAATCCTCCCACTTCAGCATCCCAAAGTGCTGGGATTATAGATGTGAGCCACCATACCTAGCCTCAGAGTAGATACAATTTTCCTTCCAATTTTTCCTTCTTTTGGTTCATTTCAGCAGCTTTGAGGGAAGTACAGAGAAGACTTTACCATATCTTTGAGTTAATGAATCAATGAATCTTGTGTTTCTACAAAAATAATATTAATAACTACCAAATGTCATTGTTATTAACAAATCTGTTGTTATTATATATCTTTATTCTCTCTCAATCCTTAGGAATGTGTATGGCAAAAAAAGAGTTCATGAATGAGATTATAAATACTTTGCAGTAGAAGTATTTTGGAAAGGGTGTATCTGGTGATGTTCTCCATCTCATCCTTCAAATCCATTTTCTACCCTTCCCTGCCTATGTGCCTCATGAAGCTGTGCTTTGTGCCCTATGAGGCTGACCTCTATGGACTCCCTCAGCTTGCCTCTCTTACTGTTTGACTTCCTGTTGAGTTGGATCAATGGAAGGCACCAGCAGGAGAACCATGGATGAGAGAAAATTGAGGTCAGTGTACGGTTTAATCTATGGTTTCTCTTCTTACAGGGCAGTGGGTTGGCCAGGGCATCTTTCCTCTTCTGAAGGCCGCAGCAGCCCTTCCTACTGCTACAGCTACAGCTCTCTCCCACTGCTGGTAGCCACTTCCTTCCTTTGCTCCTTTGGGACTTGATGTGGCGATGGCTCCCTCATCACTTTGTTAGCCTTGGGTGCGTCACCATTGCTGTGGGTTACTGTCAGCTCTGCCTTTGCCTTTGTAAAGCAGTCTCTTTATTAAGATTATTTCAGTTATCCAGTCAGAGTATGCCATCTGCTTCCAGCTGGGATCCTAGCTCACACAGCATGTGAGGATAGAAGCACTGAAAGTCTTATGAGAACCCTTCTTATTACTGGGATGGAATCTGGTGATTTCTGTTTGTTCATACATTATGGTCATTGGACCTCAAGGCTCCAATATAGGGAAGAGATATTGAGTGTTGTTATGTGCGTACTCAAATATTTAAGAAGGAGACACTCCTATTCCACATATATCAAAGTGCTCATTTACTTCCCACTGAAAGATGTCATTTTCTTATATATAACTTATAATAAAAATTCCCCAAATTTGATGCCTTAGAGGGAAGACCAATCTCAGTTATGAGTAGGCTTAATCAAAATTTGATTTTATTTAAAGAAATGAAATATTATTTCTCTTCATTATAAGAAGGAACATTCCTGGTCAAAATTCTGCTTTTGTAAATAGGTCTTTATAGTATTTGATGCACTATTTAAAAATGTGATAATTTAACCTATTAATAGTATATAAACGGACGCTACCTAAATTACTACCAAGTCAATTAAGTCTATACCATCATGTGTAATCTTCTTCACAGACAGTACAAAAGCATAAAATATAGTGTAATGAAAATATGTGTTTCACAAGTTCTGAATAAATGGGTTATAAATTAAATATATTACAATCCACTGACTTTTATATAGTATTTTGATATAGTTTGGATATTTGTCCCCCCGCCCAGATCTCATGTTGAAATGTGATCCCCAGTGTTGGCAGTGGGGCCTAGTGAGAAGTGTTTGAGTCATGAGGGTGGGTCCCTCATGAATGGCTTGGTACCTTCCCTGAAGTAATAAATTAGTTCATGCCAGAGCTGACTGTTTAACAGAGCCTGGCACCTCTTCCCCTCTCTCTTGCCATGTGACACTCCTGCTCTCCTTCACCTTCTGCCATGAGTGGAAGCTTCCTGAGGCCTCACCAGAAGCAGATGCTGGTTTTATGTTTCTTGTACAGTCTACAGAACTGTGAGCCAAATAAACCTGTTTTCCTTATAAATTACCTAGTCTCCAGTATTTCTTTATAGCAATGCAAAAACAGACTAATACATATCTCATACTTGAAAAGTCAGTTGTTGTTTAGACTGCTTGCCCTACTTTTAATACTTCAATTTCTCTGTCAATCGTGTTTATTTATGAATTCATTCAACTCATAATTATTAAGTACCTAGTATGTGCCAGACACTTTTATGGGTATCTGTGGTACAAATAGGAGTAAGACATTGTCTTTGCCTTCATAGGGATCACAATCTAATGAGAAACATAGTTGGTCAAGTAATTATAATAAAACTTGGCAAGTGTTATGCAAAGGAAAGGTTTGATGGAATACTATCCGTCAGAGGCACATAGCATTGGGGCAGGAGCCTAAATGAATTTTAAGAGTCCGGGGATTCTAAGATGAAGTCAAAATCCAAGCTTATTTCATAGCCCTTGAAATTAATTTAGCATAAAAAATCTTTAATGTTTGGACTAGTCATCTTACAACTGGTTAAGTCATTTTCTTAAAAAATTAGCAACCCAAATCCTGTATTAAAACTAGTTTGAATAATTGACTTAACCTTCAAATCTTTTTGTTTGCACTTACGAGTCTATGACTAATGCTGCCTCCGTGATCATGGGTGCAGCAGCATTGTGGAGAATGCCTGCCCCCTTGAGGAATCAGAAACTCAGCTTTCAGATAATGGTGCAAAGTGGGATCACAAACAAAATGAAACAAAAAACAAAGAACAAAAAGGAAACAACACAAAAACCAAAACAGAACAAACAAAACCATATGAAAATTTGGTGGGCACTGCTAAACTCTTTGTAGATACTTGGTTTTAGTCATGTTTGCTAAGATCACATCAAAAGCCTCTGAACCTCTGAAAGGCATTAAAAGTTGTCCCACTGCACCTATGAGCCATCCAGAGAAGCGTTAAATAAGTTGGTCCAGAAACACTTTTGAAGTCCTCCATCCTTTCAATACTTTTCTTATCTTCTTTGCTTCTGAGCGGGAGGTGCAGCATTTAAAATCAAAGACATCAATAATAAGGTCTCATTTCCTAAGACAGCATCTTTCCCACTGTAATGTGCATGTGAATCATTTGGGATCATGTTGAAAAGCAGATCCTGATTCTGTAGATAGGGGGTGTGACTGGGGGGTTCCTGTGTTCCCAACAAGCTTCCCAGGAGGTGATGCTGATGCTGCTGGTCTGTAGACCACACTCTGAGTAGCAACGTTCTCAGTGCAAATATAGAGCACAGGGCTTTATATAATATAAGAAGTGGGTGTGGGGTTCCTCATCCTTTTATATTTCCCATCCCAAGACAGTCTCATAGTAGGCGAGTCTGATGATGAATTGGAGTTCAACAATCTGTGTGTGGAACAAGGAAACACACAGAACAAAACCTGGCTCTTCATTTTAATTGGCACAACTTAGCAGTTACATGTGGATAGGCAAAGTTTCTATTTTTTGGGAAATCAGAATGGGGTAGGGGTTAGCCAATAAGTGTATATGAGATAGATAAATGCAATCTTTTTATTTTTTTATTTTTTTATTTTTTCATTTTTATTTTTTTTATTATACTTTAGGGTTTTAGGGTACATGTGCACAATGTGCAGGTTTGTTACATATGTATCCATGTGCCATGTTGATTTCCTGCACCCATTAACTCGTCATTTAGCATTAGGTGTATCTCCTAATGCTGTCCCTCCCCCCTCCCCCCACCCCACAACAGTCCCCGGAGTGTGATGTTCCCCTTCCTGTGTCCATGAGTTCTCATTGTTCAATTCCCACCTATGAGTGAGAACATGCGGTGTTTGGTTTTTTGTTCTTACGATAGTTTACTGAGAATGATGTTTTCCAGTTTCATCCATGTCCCTACAAAGGACACGAACTCATCATTTTTTATGGCTGCATAGTATTCCATGGTGTATATGTGCCACATTTTCTTAATCCAGTCTATCGTTGTTGGACATTTGGGTTGGTTCCAACTCTTTACTATTGTGAATAGTGCCGCAATAAACATACGTGTGCATGTGTCTTTATAGCAGCATGATTTATAGTCCTTTGGGTATATACCCAGTAATGGGATGGCTGGGTCAAATGGTATTTCTAGTTCTAGATCCCTGAGGAATCGCCACACTGACTTCCACAATGGTTGAACTAGTTTACAGTCCCACCAACAGTGTAAAAGTGTTCCTATTTCTCCACATCCTCCCCAGCACCTGTTGTTTCCTGATTTTTTAATGATGGCCATTCTAACTGGTGTGAGATGGTATCTCACTGTGGTTTTGATTTGCATTTCTCTGATGGCCAGTGATGATGAGCATTTCTTCATGTGTTTTTTGGCTGCATAAATGTCTTCTTTTGAGAAGTGTCTGTTCATGTCCTTTGCCCACTTTTTGATGGGTTGTTTGTTTTTTTCTTGTAAATTTGTTTGAGTTCATTGTAGATTCTGGATATTAGCCCTTTGTCAGATGAGTAGGTTGCAAAAATTTTCTCCCATTCTGTAGGTTGCCTGTTCACTCTGATGGTGGTTTCTTTTGCTGTGCAGAAGCTCCTTAGTTTAATGAGATCCCATTTGTCAATTTTGCCTTTTGTTGCCATTGCTTTTAGTGTTTTAGACATGAAGTCCTTGCCCACGCCTATGTCCTGAATGGTATTGCCTAGGTTTTCTTGTAGGATTTTAATGGTTTTAGGTCTAACATATAAGTCTTTAATCCATCTTGAATTAATTTTTGTATAAGGTGTAAGGAAGGGATCCAGTTTCAGCTTTCTACATATGGCTAGTCAGTTTTCCCAGCACCATTTATTAAATAGGGAATCCTTTCCCCATTTCTTGTTTTTGTCAGGTTTGTCAAAGATCAGATAGTTGTAGATATGCGGCATCATTTCTGAGGGCTCTGTTCTGTTCCATTGATCTATGTCTCTGTTGTGGTACCAGTACCATGCTGTTTTGGTTACTGTAGCCTTGCAGTATAGTTTAAAGTCAGGTAGCGTGATGCCTCCAGCTTTGTTCTTTTGGCTTAGGATTGACTTGGTGATGCGGGCTCTTTTTTGGTTCCATATGAACTTTAAAGTAGTTTTTTCCAATTCTGTGAAGAAAGTCATTGGTAGCTTGATGGGGATGGCATTGAATCTATAAATTACCTTGGGCAGTATGGCCATTTTCACAATATTGATTCTTCCAACCCATGAGCATGGAATGTTCTTCCATTTGTTTGTATCCTCTTTTATTTCATTGAGTAGTGGTTTGTAGTTCTCCTTGAAGAGGTCCTTCACATCCCTTGTAAGTTGGATTCCTAGGTATTTTATTCTCTTTGAAGCAATTGTGAATGGGAGTTCACTCATGATTTGGCTCTCTGTTTGTCTGTTATTGGTGTACAAGAATGCTTGTGATTTTTGTACATTAATTTTGTATCCTGAGACTTTGCTGAAGTTGCTAATCAGCTTAAGGAGGTTTTGGGCTGAGACAATGGGGTTTTCTAGATATACAATCATGTCATCTGCAAACAGGGACAATTTGACTTCCTCTTTTCCTAATTGAATACCCTTTATTTCCTTCTCCTGCCTGATTGGTCTGGCCAGAACTTCCAGCACTATGTTGAATAGGAGCGGTGAGAGAGGGCATCCCTGTCTTGTGCCAGTTTTCAGAGGGAATGCTTCCAGTTTTTGCCCATTCAGTATGATATTGGCTGTGGGTTTGTCGTAGATAGCTCTTATTATTTTGAGATACATCCCATCAATACCTAATTTATTGAGAGTTTTTAGCATGAAGCGTTGTTGAATTTTGTCAAAGGCCTTTTCTGCATCTATTGAGATAATCATGTGGTTTTTGTCTTTGGTTCTGTTTATATGCT
The DNA here is from genome assembly GCF_028878055.3 of Symphalangus syndactylus. Taxonomy (NCBI): domain Eukaryota; kingdom Metazoa; phylum Chordata; class Mammalia; order Primates; family Hylobatidae; genus Symphalangus; species Symphalangus syndactylus. The sequence continues at coordinate 35,335,196 of NC_072425.2, read as the reverse complement.
GGATTACATTTATTGATTTGCATATGTTGAACCAGCCTTGCATCCCAGGGATGAAGCCCACTTGATTATGGTGGATAAGCTTTTTGATGTGCTGCTGGATTCGATTTGCCAGTATTTTATTGAGGATTTTTGCATCAATGTTCATCAAGGATATTGGTCTGAAATTCTCTTTTTTGGTTATGTCTCTGCCAGGCTTTGGTATCAGGACGATGCTGGCTTTGTAAAATGTGTTAGGGAGGATTCCCTCTTTTTCTATCGATTGGAATAGTTTCAGAAGGAATGGTACCAGTTCCTCCTTGTACCTCTGGTAGAATTCAGCTGTGAATCCATCAGGTCCTGGACTCTTTTTGGTTGGTAAGCTATTGATTGTTGCCACAATTTCAGAACCTGTTATTGGTCTATTCAGAGATTCAACTTCTTCCTGGTTTAGTCTTGGGAGGGTGTATTTGTCGAGGAATTTATCCATTTCTTCTAGATTTTCTAGTTTATTTGCATAGAGGTGTTTGTAGTATTCTCTGATGGTAGATTGTATTTCTGTGGGATCGGTGGTGATATCCCCTTTTTCGTTTTTTATTGCATCTATTTGATTCTTCTCTCTTTTCTTCTTTATTAGTCTTGCTAGCGGTCCATCAATTTTGTTGATCTTTTCAAAAAACCAGCTCCTGGATTCATTAATTTTTTGAAGGGTTTTTTGTGTCTCTATTTCCTTCAGTTCTGCTCTGATTTTAGTTATTTCTAGCCTTCTGCTAGCTTTTGAATGTGTTTGCTCTTGCTTTTCTAGTTCTTTTAATTGTGATGTTAGGGTGTCAATTTTGGACCTTTCCTGCTTTCTCTTGTGGGCATTTAGTGCTATAAATTTCCCTCTACACACTGCTTTGAACGTGTCCCAGAGATTCTGGTATGTTGTGTCTTTGTTCTCGTTGGTTTCAAAGAACATCTTTATTTCTGCCTTCATTTCATTATGTACCCAATAGTCATTCAGGAGCAGGTTGTTCAGTTTCCATGTAGTTGAGCGGTTTTGACTGAGTTTCTTAATCCTGAGTTCTAGTTTGATTGCACTGTGGTCTGAGAGACAGTTTGTTATAATTTCTGTTCTTTTACATTTGCTGAGGAGAGCTTTACTTCCAACTATGTGGTCAATTTTGGAATAGGTGTGGTGTGGTGCTGAAAAAAATGTATATTCTGTTGACTTGGGGTGGAGAGTTCTGTAGATGTCTATTAGGTCCACTTTATGTAGAGCTGAGTTCAATTCCTGGATATCCTTGTTAACTTTCTGTCTCGTTGATCTGTCTAATGCTGACAGTGGGGTGTTAAAATCTCCCATTATTATTGTGTGGGAGTTTAAGTCCCTTTGTAGGTCACTGAGGACTTGCTTTATGAATCTGGGTGCTCCTGTGTTGGGTGCATATATATTTAGGATAGTTAGCTCTTCTTGTTGAATTGATCCCTTTACCATTGTGTAATGGCCTTCTTTGTCTCTTTTGATCTTTGTTGGTTTAAAGTCTATTTTATCAGAGACTAGGATTGCAACCCCTGCCTTTTTTTGTTTTCCAGTTGCTTGATAGATCTTCCTCCATCCCTTTATTTTGAGTCTATGTGTGTCTCTGCACGTGAGATGGGTTTCCTGAATACAGCACACTGATGGGTCCTGACTCCTTATCCAGTTTGCCAGTCTGTGTCTTTTGATTGCAGCATTTAGCCCATTTATATTAAATGTTAATATTGTTATGTGTGAATCTGATCCTGTCATTATGATGTTAGTTGGTTATTTTGCTCCTTAGTTGCTATAGTTTCTTCCTAGCCTCGACAGTCTTTACAATTTGGCGTGTTTTTGCAGTGGCTGGTACCGGTTGATCCTTTCCATGTTTAGTGCTTCCTTCAGGAGCTCTTTTAGGGCAGGCCTGGTGGTGACAAAATCACTCAGCATTTGCTTGTCTGTAAAGTATTTTATTTCTCCTTCACTTATGAAGCCTAGTTTGGCGGGATAGGAAATTCTGGGTTGAAAATTCTTTTCTTTAAGAATGTTGAATATCGGCCCCCACTCTCTTCTGGCTTGTAGAGTTTCTGCTGAGAGATCAGCTGTTAGTCTGATGGGCTTCTCTTTGTGGGTAACCCGACCTTTCTCTCTGGCTGCCCTTAACATTTTTTCCTTCATTTCAACTTTGGTGAATCTGACAATTATGTGTCTTGGAGTTGCTCTTCTTGAGGAGTATCTTTGTGGCGTTCTCTGTATTTCCTGAATCTGAATGCTCGCCTGCTTTGCTAGATTGGGGAAGTTCTCCTGGATAATATCTTGCAGAGTGTTTTCCAACTTGGTTCCATTCTCCCCATCATTTTCAGGTACACCAATCAGACGTAGGTTTGGTCTTTTCACATAGTCCCAAATTTCTTGGAGGCTTTGTTCATTTCTTTTTATTCTTTTTTCTCTAAACTTCCCTTCTCTCTTCATTTCATTCATTTCATCTTCCATCAGCGATACCCTTTCTTCCAGTTGATCGCATCGGCTACTGAGGCTTCTGCAATCTTCGCGTAGTTCTCGAAACTTGGCTTTCAGCTCCATCAGCTCCTTTAAGCCCTTCTCTCCATTGGTTATTCTAGTTATCCATTCTTCTAATTTTTTTTCAAAGTTTTTAACTTCTTTGCTATTGTTTTGAATTTCCTCCCGTAGCTCAGAGTAGTTTGATCGTCTGAAGCCTTCTTCTCTCAACTCGTCAACGTCATCCTCCATCCAGCTTTGTTCCGTTGCTGGTGAGGAACTGCGTTCCTTTGGAGGAGGAGAGGTGCTCTGTTTTTTAGAGTTTCCAGTTTTTTTGCTCTGTTTTTTCCCCATCTTTGTGGTTTTATCTACTTTTTGTCTTTGATGATGGTGATGTACAGATGGGTTTTTAGTGTGGATGTCCTTTCTGTTTGTTAGTTTTCCTTCTACCAGACAGGACCCTCAGCTGCAGGTCTGTTGGAGTTTACTAGAGGTCCACTCCAGACCCTGTTTGGCTGGGTGTCAGCAGCGGTGGCTGCAGAACAGCGGATTTTCGTGAGACCACAAATTCAGCTGTCTGATAGTTCCTCTGAAAGTTTTGTCTCAGAGGAGTACCCGGTTGAATGAGGTGTCAGTCTGTCCCTACTCGGGGGGTGCCTCCCAGTTAGGCTGCTCAGGGGTGAGGGACCCACTTTAGGAGGCAGTCTGTCCGTTCTCAGATCTCCAGCTGCGTGCTGGGCTACTCTCTTCAAAGCTGTCAGTCAGACAGGGACATTTAAGTCTGTGGAGGTTCTTGCTGAGTTTTTGTTTGTCTGTGCCCTGCCCCCAGAGGTGGAGCCTACAGAGGCAGGCAGGCCTCCTTGAGCTGTGGTGGGCTCCACCCAGTTCGAGCTTCCTGGCTGCTTTGTTTACCTAAGCAAGCCTGGGCAATGGCAGGCGCCCCTCCCCCAGCCTCGTTGCCGCCTTGCAGCGTGATCTCAGACTGCTGTGCTAGCAATCAGCAAGACTCTGTGGGCATAGGACCCTCCGAGCCAGGTGCGGGACACAATCTCCTAGTGTGCCGTTTTCCAGGCCCGTTGGAAAAGCGCAGTATTAGGACGGGACTGACCCGATATTCCAGGTGCCGTCTGTTTCCCCTTTCTTTGACTAGGAAAGGGAACTCCCTGACCCCTTGCGCTTCCCGAGTGAGGCAATGCCTCGCCCTGCTTCGGCTCGCGCACAGTGCGCTTCACCGACTGTCCTGAACCCACTGTTAGGCACTCCCTAGTGAGATGAAACCAGTACCTCAAGCAGAAATGCAGAAATCATCCGTCTTCTGTGTCGCTGGGGCTGGGAGCTGGAGACCGGAGCTGTTCCTATTCGGCCATCTTGGCTCCACGATAAATGCAATCTTATCTTTTAAAATATGATTTGAAAATTTTGTGGTCATAAATAATTTAAATCCTAAAAATATTTTTCTTTGGTCAGTTCTTTAATATTTTAAAAATAGTGAATCTCATTATTTATGGCCTCATGTGGCTGTAAGCCATAATATCTTGGTATAAATCTCTAGTTATGATTATATGGATATAATATGAATATGATGTGTTAGGCCCAAGAAGCTCATGGTATTCCATTTTCTAAACAAGATCAATAAACTCTGGGATCCTTACTATTAAAAGCAAGGGAAAAGCAACTTTTTTTGTAAAAGATAATTCAAACATGTTAGTAAGTTTTGTTTTCATTTATGTGAGATGAGAATTATCTCCAAAACTCTTTCATTGTAATAGGAGCTAAGCGTTATAAAGACAGTGCATATTTGATAATTAGACTGCACAGAACAAGGTTCAGTTATGGATTCTCGATTGCTTGGCAAAATGATGGCTCTTCAAACCTAATTACATTTGGGTGAGTTAAAGCACAGTTCCGAAGAACTCAGTATGTTCACTCCCAGCCTTCATCAGCTGTACAATTTGCTTTCCTGTTAGTTTTACTCCAGATCTTGAAATTAAAAGCATTTTGTTATATCAGGATGGTGTGTCTATGACTTCAGTGCAAGTAGAGGAGGAGTGTTCTACCCTGGAATAACACAAATTAGAGGTGCATATATGTATGTGTATGGTGTGTGTGTGTGTGTGTGTGTGTATGTGTATTAAACTTTACGCTTTTTAAAGCCTCCTTCTAAAATGCCATCGTTCAGATATGCCTATCTGTGTCTTGTTTTGGTAGTTTTTCTTTTCTTTCCCCATTCAACCATCTCTTGGGAATTAGAAAAGGATTCCTAAGATCAAAATCTCCAGTTTTCTGGAAAAGCTTTGGCACTTGTCACTCTCTCCCCACATTTTCCTGCTTCCTAAGATTGGTCAAGGGCAGGGGCCGGGCACAGTGGCTCACGCCTATAATCCCAGCACTTTTGGAGGCCGAGGCGGGTGGATCACGAGGTCAGGAGATCGAGACCATCCTGGCTAACATGGTGAAACCCTGTCTCTACTAAAAATACAAAAAAATTAGCTGGGCGAGGTGGCGGGCGCCTGTAGTCTCAGCTACTCAGGAGGCTGAGGCAGGAGAATAGCGTGCACCCGGGAGGTGGAGCTTGCAGTGTGCCGAGATCGCGCCACTGCACTCCAGGCTGGGCGACAGAGTGAGACTCCGTCTCAAAAAAAAAAAAAAAATTGGTCAAGGGGAGCCATAGGCCCTCTGGGTGACAAGGAACAGAGATTTATACAGTCCGTCTTACAAAATATCGATAAAGTGTCTCTTTCTCTCTATATATGTATTTTGTGTGTGTGGTAAAATATACGTAGCATAAAATTTACCATTGTAACCATTTATAAGTGTATAATTCAGTGGCATTAAGTACATTCACCATGTTGTGCAATCATCACCATTTCCAGAACTTTTTCGTCATCCCAGACTGAAACTCTCTACCCATAAAACATCAATTCCCTATTCTCCCCACCCCCATCCCCCATTCTACTTTTGGTTTCTGTGAAACTGCCTACTCTAGGTGCCCCATATACTTAGAATCAAATACTATTTATTCTTTTGTGTCTGGATAATTTCACTTTGTGTAATGCTTTGAAGGTTTATCCGTGTTGTAGCCTGTGTCAAAATTTCATTCCTTTTCAAGGCTGAATAATATTCCATTGTATGGCTATACTACATTTTATTATTCATTCATCTATTGATCGACATTTGGGTGGTTTCCATCTTTTGGGTATCATGAATAATGCTGCCATAAACACTGGTGTACAAGTATGTGTTTGAGCTTTATATTCTTTTGGGCATAGGGGTTAACAGATATTTATTGAAAGCCTATTATGAGCCAGTACAGTATTTTCTAGAAGTTGAGGCTATTGAGGAAATGGACAGCATCCCAGCCCTTGTATAAACACTAGAATGATAAATAAGCAATTCTAGATACCAATAAAATCCTACCAGAAAAAGAAAATTTAAAAATGGTTTAGACTATCTGAAGTTGGGGCAAAAAGTGGGTGTGGGCAATCTCATGTAACATAGGAGGAAGGCGAGCTCCAGGCAAAAGGAATAGCCAGTGCGAAGCCTGAGCTAGAAAGGGCACCATTGTGGTGGAAGGGGCTCGAGGGTGGCGACTGGGGGTGATGCTGGGGGAGAAGAGGTCAGAGGCTAGGTCAGCCAGACCTTCTAGGCCACTTAGGTCCAGGTGTCACAAGGCTCAAAGTTTATGCAACTTTGAAGGCCTTTGCAGAGGAAGAATAAAAACGTTATCTTCCTTTTGCAAACTTTACAAAAACATGGCCATCCCTTGAAAACACATTACTAGGTACCTTCCAGAGTTTTCAGGGGCTGTCCAAGTGAGGGGCCGTGGCTCTTAAGCTTCAGTGGGTCCACAGTGATCTGTCTCTGAGTGCTGTAGCAAGAGCCTGGCTTTTGTTTAGATAATGAAAGGAAACTATTGGGGGATTTTAAGCAGAGAAGTTACACAATCTGATATGTAGTTTAGAAAGATGGTTACAGTTGTTGTGTGAAGAATGGGCTGTAGAGGAATTAGGGGATGAGAGGAGGCTGGAGACCTGTTGCAGGTGAGAACTGATGGGTGTGATTGATGGCTGTGCCAGTCCGGATGGTGAGAAGTGGTCGGATTTGACAACAGTCTCTGAGGAAAGAATTCAAAATTGGTACTGCTAATGATGGCGTGATAGACAAACACACTGTGATATTGATGAGAAGGATTCTTCCTTTCCTTTCGTCTTAGCCTCCTCAAGCCCCTGATCTCACCATTATATTGTAGCAATATTGTCAGTCATTTGAGTTTAGGAGCTAAGAGGTCCCTCCCAACTCTATTGAAGCTGTATGATGTTCACCTTGGCTACAGTCAACACCTATTTCTCAAATGAAGTTACACTGCCTTGTGGCTAAAAGCTTTGACATTGAAAAATGTAATCTCTCTAAAAGAGATGTCAGTGTATCACATTAAAGGTCAGAGACGCCCCAGGGTCAGAATCTCTGTGGTCCTAGCCAAACATTTTGTAAGAAAAAAATTCTCAACCACTATGAGATTGTTTCAGATTCAGGAGCAATGCAACCATTTGTCATTTGCAATTTTATGATTTTTTGCTTCTTCAGGCACCAGCCTGATGGCCTTTCATCTGGACCGTGAAATATCATGACTGATTGGTTTTTTGAGGAGGGAGAATGTTTACACTTTTCAAACCAGCACATCTGGGGGCTAAGAAGGAAGGTTTGCTTGGGAGGAATCAGCCAGTTGTTTAGTGTGGTAGCTTTATGTTTTCTGAGAACAAAAGTGATGTGGTGTGTGTGTGTGTGTGTGTGTATGTATAAAATCAATGGAGGGTCTTGGGAGCAGGGGAGACAGAGGGAGAGAAATACAGAGGAAGAGAGCATGACACAGAGAGAGAGACAGACAGACAGAGACAGAAAGAACATACCCATACTGTGTAAACACATTTCTAGGAAACAGAAACAGAAAGACAGGTTGATTGCCTTGGGGGAGGGAGTTGGTATAGTTAAATGATAGGGTTTGGGGTTTTGAATCCTCAGAGAAGCTCAGGTAGAGGCAATGATAGTTGGGTGTTTGCTGATGAGCAGAAGGCTAGGTAACTGAGTGCTAGAACCTAAGCTCTCCCTGCTCATAGCAGTTTTTCTTTGGGTCTCAGGATGTCAGGCAAGAAGTGACGATGGCTGGGAGCTAGGGAGTGGCATGTCATCCCTGGGGAGATGAGAAAGGGTCAGACTTGGCATAAGTTTTGGAGATTGAGCTCACAGATTTGTGTGTGTGTGTGTGTGTGTGTGTGTCAGATTGTATGTATATTGTGGCAAAAAGAGAGGACTCGCAGAGGAGGCCAAAGTATTTTGGCTTGAGCAGTAGGTAAATGATGTGCAATTTGCTGAAATAGGGAACCCTTGTTTGGGGGTGGGAAAGTAAGATTTGGTTTGGGAGCGTGTTAAGTTTGAAATGCTTATTAGACATTCAGATGGAAATGCTGAGAGGGTGGTTGGCTGTATGAGTCTTGTGTTCAGGGAGGTTCAGGAGTTCAACTGGAGAGTCGTTAGTCCATGGATTGTATTTAAGGCTATGGGATGAATGAGATCACTTTGGTATTGAGTGTAGATAGTATAGACAGAGACAAGATTCAAGTTGATAGGCAGAAGTTTCTAGTATTCTGTAATCAGGTTTTCATTCCCTGTATCAATATAGCCAATTTTATAAATATCCCTTCTGGCTTCTCCAAAAATCTTATAAAGATAGAAAGATATATAAATAATATGTGCATGTCTCAAGGGAATTTAGGAATAATGGGTTTGGCACATGAATGTCTACATAATAAAAAACTCTTAGCAAACTAGAAATAGAAGAAAGTTATTTTATTAGTTCACTTTCATACTGCTGATAAAGACATACCTGAGACTAGGTAATTTATAAAGTAAAAGAGGTTTAATGGACTCACAATTCCACATGGCTGGGGAGGCCTCACAATCATGGTGGAAGGCAAAAGGCACATCTTACATGGCAGCAAGCAGGAGGGAGAATGAGAGCCAAGTGAAAGGGATTTCCCCTTAAAGAACCATCAGATCGTGTGAGACTTTAACATGGTTGCTAGATACATGATGAATATAAAAAAATCAATTTCATTTCTACAGTCCCATAATAAGTTGAAAATCTAATTTTTAAGAAAAAATACAATTTCAATAATAACAAAATCCAGAAAGTACTTATAAAAAAATATAGCACAAACATGCAGGACCTTTATGTGAAAAAATAAAGTTTAGTACATTTACAGATTGTTTAACTACATGTATCTCTACAGAAAGTTTCCTTTGAGAGTAAATAAAGCAAATATCTTCCAAACAAACATGAAATATGAATGAAAAAGATATTAATGCTCAATCTCTCTTCATTATGTCCACCTCCAAATACATATTTCATGTCCTAAAAATGGTAAAAATGCTATGTAATGGGATTTTTTGTGTGAGAAGGAGGGATTGCTTCAGAGAATAGGTTAAATCAAAGTAAGCAGAATTTTTAAACAGCTTTTACGAGAGATGACTTAAATACCACACAATTAATCCATTTATAAAGTGTACAATTCAATGGCTTTTAGTGGTGTATCCACAAAGTTGCCCAGAAAGTCCATCCACAAAGCCATATTGCCCAGGCATCCTTCATCAAAATGAATTTTAGAACACTTTTTTTAAGCCCAAGAATCCCCCCTACTCCCTTACCCATCCCCTCCCGATACCCTATCTTTCCAGCCTTAGGCAGTCACTAATCTACTTTCTATCTATATAGAGTTTTAAATTCTGGACATTTCATATAAATGGAATAACACAATACGTGGTCCTTTGTGACCGGCTTCTTTCACTTAGCATAATGTTTTCAAGGTCCTTCTATACCATAGTATATTATCAGCATTCCAGGTCTTTTATTGCTGAGTAATATTTCAATGTATAGTAGAATTTTATAAACATTTAACACTTTGCAAAGATGGGAGCCAGCTTTAAGTAAAATGATATATCCATAATTATAAATTAGACAGATTGTACTCTAACTAAAATTCATATTGCTCCACTAAAAAACTTTTTATAGAAAATTCAGATAAAATGCTTATACAAAGCATACAACTGTGCATTAATACAAATACAATAAGTGCACTTAGAAAAAACTTTTTAGTTTTATTTATTTTTTTGAGACAGAGTCTTGCTCTGTTGCCCAGGCTGGAGTGCAGTGGTGTGATCATGGCTTACTGCACCCTTTACCTCTCAGGCTCAAGTGATCCTCCTCCCTCAGTATCCCAAGTAGCTGGGACTACAGGCATGCACTACTGCACTCAGCTAATTTTTTTGTAGAGATGGGGGTCTCGCCATGTTGCCCAGGCTGGTCTCAAACTCCTGGGCTCAAGGAATCCTCCCACGTTGGCCTCCCAAAATGCTGGGATTATAGGTATAAGCTACTGCAACTGACCCAAAAACAACTCTTTTAGAAAAATGTGTGGCTTCTTGAGATAAAAACCCCAGCAAAGTATCTTTTTTAAAATTATTATTATACTTTAAGTTCTAGGGTACATGTGTACAACGTGCAGGTTTGATACATAGGTATACATGTGCCATGTTGGTTTGCTGCACCCATCAACTCATCATTTACATTAGGTATTTCTCCTAATGCTATCCCTCCCCCAGCCCCCCAACTGCAGACAGGCCTTGGTGTGTGATGTTCCCCACCCAGTGTCCAAGTAATCTCATTGTTCAGTTCCCACCTATGAGTGAGAATATGCTGTGTTTGGTTTTCTATCCTTGTGATAGTTTGCTGAGAATGATGCTTTCCAGCTTTATTCATGTTCCTGAAAAGGACATGAACTCATCATTTTTTATGGCTGCATAGTATTCCATGGTGTATATGTGCCACATTTTCTTAATCCAGTCTATCATTGATGGACATTTGGGTTGCTTCCAAGTCTTTGCTATTGTGAATAGTGCCACAATAAATATACGTGTGCATGTGTCTTTATAGTAGCATGATTTTTGATCCTTGTCAAATGGTAATTCTAGTTCTAGATCCTTGAGGAAACCCCACACTGTCTTCCACAATGGTTGAACTAATTTACACTCCCATCAACAGTGTAAAAGCATTCCTATTTCTCCACATCCTCTCCAGCATCTGTTGTTCCCTGACTTTTTAATGATTGCCATTCTAACTGGCATGAGATGGTATCTCATTGTGGTTTTGATTTGCATTTCTCTGATGACCAGTGATGATGAGCATTTTTTCATGTGTCTGTTGGCTGCATAGGTGTCTTCTTATGAGAAGTGTCTATTCATATACTTTGCCCACTTTTTGCTGGGGTTGTTTTTTTCTTGTAAACTTGTTTGAGTTCTTTGTAGATTCTGGATAGTAGCCCTTTGTCAGATGGGTAGATTGCAAAAATTTTCTCCCATTCCGTAGGTTGCCTGTTAATTCTGATGGTAGTTTCTTTTGCCATGCAGAAGCTCTTTAGTTTAATTAGATCCCATTTGTCTATTTTGGCTTTTGTTGCCATTGTTTTTAGTGTTTTAGTCATGAAGTCCTTGCCCATGCCTATGTCCTGAATGGTATTGCCTAGGTTTTCTTCTAAGGTTTTCATGGTTTTAGGTCTAACATTTAAGTCTTTAATCCCTCTTGAATTAATTTTTGTATAAGGTGTAAGGAAGGGATCCAGTTTCAGCTTTCTACATATGACTAGCCAGTTTTCCCAGCACCACTTATTTAATAGGGAATCCTTTCCCCATTTCTTGTTTTTGTCAGGTTTGTCAAAGATCAGATGGTTGTAGATGTGTGGTATTATTTCTGAGGCCTCTTTTCTGTTACATTGGTCTATATCTCTGTTTTGGTACCAGTACCATGCTATTTTGGTTACTGTATCCTTGTAGTATAGTTTGAAGTCAGGTAGCGTGATGCCTCCAACTTTGTTCTTTTTGCTTAGGATTGTCCTGGCAATGTGGGCTCTTTTTTGGTTCCATATGAACTTTAAAATAGTTTTTTCCAATTCTGTGAAGGAAGTCATTGGTAGCTTGATGGGGATGGCATTTTAAATCTATAAATTACTTTGGGCAGCAAGGCGATTTTCAAGATATTGATTTTTCCTATTCATGAGCATGGAATATTCTTCCATTTGCTTGTGTCCTCTTGTATTTTGTTGAGCAGTGGTTTGTAGTTCTCCTTGAAGAGGTCCTTCACATCCCTTGTAAGTTGGATTCCTAAGTATTTTATTCCCTTTGAAGCAATTGCAAATGGGAGTTCACTAATGATTTGGCTCTCTGTTTGTCTATTAATGGTGTATAGGAATGCTTGTGATTTTTGCACATTGATTTTGTATCCTGAGACTTTGCTGAAGTTGCTGAAAATCTTAAGGAGATTTTGGGCTGAGATGATGGGGTTTTCTAAATATACAATCATGTCATCTGCAAACAGGGACAATTTGACTTCCTCTTTTCCTAATTGAATACCCTTTATTTCTTTCTCTTGCCTGATTGCCCTGGCCAGAACTTCCAACACTATGCTGAATAGGAGTGGTGAGAGAGGACATCCCTGTCTTGTGCCAGTTTTCAAAGGCAATGCTTCTAGTTTTTGCCCATTCAATATGATATTGGCTGTGGATTTGTCATAAATAGCTCTTATTGTTTTGAAATATGTTCCATCAGTACCTAGTTTTTTGACAGTGTTTAGCATGAAGGGCTGTTGAATTTTATTGAAGGCCTTTTCTGCATCTATTGAGATAATCATGTGGTTTCTGTCATTGGTTCTGTTTTTGATGGATTACGTTTATTGATTTGTGTATGTTGAACCAGACTTGCATCCCAGGGATGAAGCCAACTTGATCGTGGTGGATAAGTTTTTTGATGTGCTGCTGGATTCAGTTTGCCAGTATTTTATTGAGGATTTTTGCATTGATGTTCATCAGGGATATTGGTCTAAAATTCTCTTTTTTTGTTGTGTCTCTGTCAGGTTTTGATATCAGGATGATGTTGGCCTCATAAAATGAGTTAGGGAGGAGTCCCTCTTTTTCTATTGATTGCAATAGTTTCAGAAGGAATGGCACCAACTCCTCTTTGTACCTCTGATAGAATTCAGCTGTGAATCTGTCTGGTCCTGGACTTGTTTTGGCTGGTAGGCTATTAATTATTGCCTCAATTTCAGAGCCTGTTATTGGTCTATTCAAAGATTCAGCTTCTTCCTGGTTTAGTCTTGGGAGGGTGTATTTGTCGAGGAATTTTTCCATTTCTTCTAGATTTTCAAGTTTATTTGCGTAGAGGTGTTTATAGTATTCTCTGATGATAGCTTGTATTTTTGTGGGATTGGTGCTGATATCCCCTTTATCATTTTTTGTTGCATCTATTTGATTCTTCTCTCCTTTCTTCTTTATTAGTCTTGCTAGCGGTTTATCAATTTTGTTGATCTTTTCAAAAAACAAGCTTCTGGATTCATTGATTTTTTTAAGGGTTTTTTGTGTCTCTATCTCTTTCAGTTCTGCTCTGATCTTAGTTATTTCTTGCCTTCTGCTAGCTTTTGAGTGTGTTTGCTCTTGCTTTTCTAGTTCTTTTAATTGTGATGTTAGTGTGTCAATTTTAAATCTTTCCTGCTTTCTTTTGTGGGCATTTAGTGTTATTAATTTCCCTCTACACACTGCTTTAAATGTGTCCCAGAGATTCTGGTATGTTGTGTCTTTGTTCTCATTGGTTTCAAAGAACATCTTTATTTCTGCCTTCACTTCTTTATGTACCCAGTAGTCATTCAGGAGCAAGTTGTTCATTTTCCATGTAGTTGTGTGGTTTTGAGTGAGTTTCTTAATCTTGAGTTCTAATTTGATTGCACTGTCGTCTGAGAGACAGCTTGTTGTGATTTCTGTTCTTTTACATTTGCTGAGGAGTGCTTTACTTTTAATTATGTGGTCAATGTTAGAATAAGTGTGATGTGGTGCTAAGAATAATGTATATTCTGTTGATTTAGGGTGGAGAGTTCTGTAGATGTCTATTAGGTCTGCTTGTTGCAGAGCTGAGTTCAGGTCCTGGATATCCTTGTTAACCTTCTGTCTCATTGATCTGTCTGATATTGACAGTGGGGTGTTAAAGTCTCCCATTATTATTGTGTGGGAGTCTAAGTCTCTTTGTAGGTCTCTAAGGACTTGCTTTATGAATCTGGGTGCTTCTGTATTGGGTGCATATATATTTAGGATAGTTAGCTCTTCTTGTTGAATTGATCCCTTTACCATTGTGTAATGGCCTTCTTTGTCTCTTTTGATCTTTGTTGGTTTAAAGTCTGTTTTTATCAGAGACTAGGATTGCAACCCCTGCCTTTTTTTGTTTTCCATTTGCTTGGTAGATCTTCCTCCATCCCTTTATTTTGAGCCTGTGTGCGTCTTTGCACATGAGATGGGTTTCCTGAATACAGCACACTGATGGGTCTTGACTCTTTCTCCAATTTGCCAGTCTGTGTCTTTTAATTGGGGCATTTAGCCCATTTACATTTAATGTTAATATTGTTATGTGTGAATTTGATCCTGTCATTATGATATTTGCTGGTTATTTTGCCGGTTAATTGATGCAGTTTCTTCATAGCATTGATGGTCTTTATAGTTTTGCCTGTTTTTGCAGTGGCTGGTACTGGTTGTTTCTTTCCATGTTTAGTGCTTCCTTCAGGAGCTCTTGTAAGGCAGGCCTGGTGGTGACAAAATCTCTCAGCGTTTGCTTCTCTGTAAAGTGTTTTACTTCTTGTTCATTTTTGAAGCTTAGTTTGACTGGATATGAAATTCTGGGTTGAAAATTCTTTTCTTTAAGAATGTTGAATATTGGCCCCCACTCTCTTCTGGCTTGTAGAGTTTCTGCTAAGAGATCTGCTGGTAGTCTGATGGACTTCCCTTTGTGGGTAACTCGACCTTTCTTTCTGGCTGCCCTTAACACTTTTTCCTTCATTTCAACCTTGGTGAATCTGACAATTATGTGTCTTGGGGTTGCTCTTCTTGAGGAGTATCTTTGTAGTGTTCTCTGTATTTCCTGAATTTGAATGTTGGCCTGCCTTGCTATGTTGGGGAAGTTCTCCTGGATTATATCCTGAAGAGTGTTTTACAAGTTGGTTCCATTCTCCTCATCGCTTTCTGGTACACCAATCAAATGTAGTTTGGTCTTTTCACATAGTCCCATATTTCTTGGATGCTTTCTTTGTTTCTTTTTGCTCTTTTTTCTCTAACCTTGTTTTATCGCTTTATTTCATTAATTTGATCTTCAATCACTGATACTCTTTCTTCCACTTGATTGAATCGGCTATTGAAGCTTGTGCATGTGTCACAAAATTCTTGTGCCAAGGTTTTCAGCTCCATCAGGTCATTTAAGTTCTTCTCTACAGTGTTTATTGTAGTTAGCCATTTGTCTAATCTTTTTTCAAAGTTTTTAGCTTCTTTGTGATGGGTTCAAACATCCTCCTTTAGCTCTGAGAAGTTTGTTATTACCGACCTTCTGAAGCCTCCTTCTGTGAACTCGTCAAAGTCATTCTCTGTCCATCTTTGTTCCATTGCTGGCAAGGACCTGCGATCCTTTGGAGGAGAAGAGGTGTTCTGATTTTTAGAATTTTCAGCTTTTCTCCTCTGGTTTCTACCCATCTTTGTGGTTTTATCTACCTTTGGTCTTTGATGTTGGTGACCTACAGATGGGGTTTTGGTGTAGATGACCTTTTTGTTGATGTTGATGCTATTCCTTTCTGTTTGTTAGTTTTCCTTCTAACAGTCAGGTCCTTGAGCTGCAGGTCTGTTGGAGTTTGCTGGAGTTGCACTCCAGACACTGTTTGCCTGGGTCTCACCAGTGGAAGCTGCAGAACAGCAAATATTGCTGCCTGATCCTTCCTCTGGAAGCTTTGTCCCAGAGGGGCAGCTGCCTATATGAGGTGTCTGTTGGCCCCTACTGGGAGGTGTCTCGCAGTTAGGCTGCATGGCGGTCAGGGACCCACTTGAGGAAGCAGTCTGTCCGTTCTCAGAGCTCAAATGCCATGCTGGGAGAACCACTGCTCTTTTTAGAGCTGTCAGACCAGGACGTTTAAATCTGCAGAAGTTGTCTGCTGCCTTTTGTTCAGCTATGCCCTGCCTGCAGAGGTGAAGTCTAGAGGCAGTAGGCCTTGTTGAGCTGCAGTGGGCTCCACCCAGTTTGAGCTTCCCTGCTGCTTTGTTTACCTACTCAAGCCTCAGCAATGGCGGATGCCCCTCCCCCAGCCAGGCTGCTGTCTCACAGATCGATCTCAGACTGCTGCACTAGTAGTGAGCAAGGTTCCATGGGCGTGGGAGGTGCAGAGCCAGGTACCAGAGAGAATCACCTTGTCTGCCAGTTGCTAAGACCTTGGGAACAGCACAGTATTAGGGCGGGAGTGTCCTGTTTTTCCAGGTAGTCTGTCACGGCTTCCCTTGGCTAGGAAAGGGAAATCCCCCAACTCCTTGAGCTTTCCTGGTGAGGCAACACCCTGCCCTGCTTTGGCTCACCCTCTGTGGGCTGCACCCACTCTCCAACCAGTCCCAGTGAGATGAACCAGGTACCTCATTTGGAAATGCAGAAATCACCCATCTTCTGCATTGATCACACTGGGAGCTGCAGACTGGAGCTGTTCCTATTTGGCCATCTTGGAAAGCCCTCACAAAGTATCTTTTTAAATGCAGTTGGAGGTCCTTTGTGCCTCTTTTTGATGAATCTCAATTTGGAAAAACAACTCTTAAATGCTTTCTGTATTTTTCATTAAATGGAAGGGTATAGCCCCAGGTGAATGAATGAAAATGCTCTTATACTATTATTTTACATAGAAACCAGAGATGATATCACAAACAGTTAAGCTTATTTCACATTTGTTGGTTGTAGTAAATTTCACTTCTCTCCCACTCTCAGTTCTGGTGGGCTGACTCCATCCTTTATGCCATTGCCCTTGGTTCTAAATGTCCAGGTTCCCACTTGCAATTTGGATTTGCCATTACAGGTGTCTACTCCTTTTGGGTCTGGCACCCTTGTTAGCAGAAGCCTTGGGAGTCAGCAGAAGGCTCCCAATCAATAACCAGTCTGGATTACCAGAGGAAGAAAACATAGCAAAAGCTGGACAAAGGTGGTGACCCAGAGAAGAATCAGGCACAAGAGCCAGACCACCAGAGAAGCACAACAGGAACGGAGTAGTTAGATGTGTTCTGTGTGTGCAGGCGACAGAAAGCAAGCAACAGAAACCAGCTCTGCATAACTTGTGCAGAAAATAAATGTTTAGAAAGGATGTTGGGGGCCTAACAGCCCCCTTCCTAACAGAAGGAGGAGGTGAAGCATCAGTCTTTGGAAAAGACAGAAGCCAAGGCAACTCCAGGTATCTAAGTACCAGGATTCAGTGGACAGTTCTTCAAGGACCCACAGCTGGAATGAACAACCTCCAACAATGTTCATATTCTGAGCCACTCAATTCAAGATTCATAGGCCCTCCTCTGGAATCAGAGGGAGAGTGGAGGAGAGACAGAAATAGGAGAACAAGGAAAATGTGAGCTATGTTGCTAGAAGAAAAGAGAATGATGACAGATAGATAAAAAGAACAGCTATCCCCTAAAGGAAGACACAGACACCACCCTACTGACACCCAGAGATGACCTGAAGGAGTACCTAGCTGTAGGCTAGGCCAAGATGTTCTTCAAAAATTACTTTTGGATTTTCTTCTAATACAGAAAGACAGGACAGACCTAGGCCCAAAGATCTACACCAGAGGTCATGGTTCAATGATTTTATTCTAAAAGCAAAATGAAGCAAACAAACAAGCAAGGCCTTTTAAACAAATATAACCCAGCTGGGCGTGGTGGCTCATGTCTGTAATCCCAGCACTTTGGGAGGTCAATGCGGATGTATCACTTGAGGTCAGGAGTTTGAGACCAGCCTGGCCAACATGGTGAAACCCCATCTCTACAAAATAATACAAAAATAAGCTGCGCATGGTGGCACACACCTGTAATCCCAGCTACTCAGGAAGCTGAGGTGGGAGAATCACTTGACCCTGGGAGGTGGAGGTTGCAGTGAGCCAAGATGGTGCCACTGCACTCCAGCCTGGGCATTGGAGTGAGACCCTGTCTCACACAAACAACAACAACAACAACAGTAAAATAAATATAACCAGAAGCCTATAGCTCAGGATAGGTTAGCTGTAAAATATAAACAAATGAGGTAATATGCATGGAATTATTGGGAACACCTTTAAAATGATGGCTTTGGTTTTAAAGTAATTGAGCTACATCTCTCTCTGCCAACAACTAGAGAGAAAAGATGGAAACTCACTACTATTCTGTTTATAAAACTGTCATTTGCATATAGCGGAAAACTTAATTTGCTGTTTCTTTCTAGCAGGAGGGCTTTCAATTAGCTCATCCCAAAGAGAAAGGAACAAAACACATTCTTGTTTTATCCCATTGGAAAATATCATGCTCTCTATTAAGAAGCCTGTCAAAGCATAACTCAGACTTTTAGTCAGAGCACAGCTGAAGCTTAATCATATGTATTGGGAGATTAATTATGTATAGATTGTGTGTCTGGGCAAAGGCAAAGCAGACTGCAGGATACATAAAAGGAAAATCCATTGTCTGGGGCACATAGAGTCTGTCTGTCTCTTTCTTTTTTTTATTTGGTCTGTGGGCAAACTGATTAGCCAACCAACACTATCAAGAAGGCACTATGGCACTATTAGCCAACAACACTATCAAGAAACACTATGATTAGGGAAGGCAGTTTTAGTTATATGAGGGCTTCCAGAGAATGTTGTGATTTCAGGTTGCAGGGTATACAATGCTCATTGTCTGCTCTCTTTCCATTGGTGCCTCCACCTTGGTTAGACCAGGTCTGCACCATTTTCTGATTGTGTCTTAAGCCCTGTCGCTAGACTTTGACTTTCCGGGTAGCACTAAGGTGCAGATTCCATGTGATCACCAACAGCTGGGACCTATCTTGATACTCTCAAAGCTTAGGTTATCACTGATTTTCATTCCTAAAATTCTATGGGGTGGAAAAGTATAAACCAGAGATCATGGGTAAATCACTGCCTCAAGTCTGCTTAGCACTGGAATGGAAGATTTAGCTTGCAATTGATGAAGAAAACTCACCTATACTTTAGGGATGTAGACGTAAGCTTCAAAACAGGTCTACATTTGTGGAGGGTAAAAGACCTGCCCTTTTCACTGTTAAGTAGGATTTTAGTTCTAGGTTTTTCATAGGTACTCTGTATCATCTTCAGAATGTTCCCATTTATTCCTAGTTTCCTGAAAGTGTTTTTTTGTTTTTCCTTTTTTTTCAATGAATACATGTTACATTTGTCATATACTTTTTTCTAGATCTAATGAGACAATCATATGGATTCCCTTTGCTAATATTCTGTTCAGGCTTCTG
The DNA here is from genome assembly GCF_028878055.3 of Symphalangus syndactylus. Taxonomy (NCBI): domain Eukaryota; kingdom Metazoa; phylum Chordata; class Mammalia; order Primates; family Hylobatidae; genus Symphalangus; species Symphalangus syndactylus. Next base: position 35,316,343 of record NC_072425.2, on the reverse strand, counting down.
TATCTATGTTCTTGAACAAATATTGTTGTAATTTTTTTTCTTATAATGCCTCTATCAAATTTTGGTTCAGAGTTATGTTGGCATCATAAAACTAGCTGGAATGGGGTGTCTTCCTCTTTTATTTTCTGAAAGAGTTTAGGTTGAACTGCTATTGTTTCTTCCTTAAATGTTTGATAGAAATCACTAGTGAAATGATCTGGATTGAATTTTTCTTGGTTGAAAGGTTTCTAATTACAAATTCAATTTGTTTAATAAATATAGAACTACTCAGATATTTATATTTCTTTTTGTATTGTTTCAATAAGTTGCATTTATCAGGAAATTTTTTAATATCATCTACTTTGTTAAATTTATTGACATAAAGTTTTTCATAATATCCTCTTAATCTTTTTAATGTGCATAGGAATCTATACTGATGCCCCCTTTCATTCCTGATATTTGTATTGTTTCTTTTCTATTAATTTTAAGAGATGTTGATGTTGAGCCTTTTTTCATATGATTATTGGCCACATGTATGTCTTCTTTTGAAAAATGTCTGTTCATGTCCTTTGCCCACTTTTTAATGGGGTTGTTTGGTTTCTTTTCTTGCAAATTTGTTTAAGTTCTTTATTCATGCTGGATATTAGACCTTTGTCAGATGCATAGTATGCAGAAATTTCTCTGATTCTGTAGGTTGTCTGTTTACTTTGTTGATAGTTTCCTTTGCTATGAAGAAGCTCTTTAGGTTTAATTAGATCCCACATGTCATTTTTTTGCTTTTGTTGTCTTCATCATAAAATCTTTGCCTGTGCCTATGTCCTGAACATATTGCCAAGGTTGTCTTCTAGAGTTTTTATCGCTTTGGGTTTTACATTTGTCTTCAATCCATCTTGAGTTAATTTCTGTATATAGTATAAGGAAGGGTTCAAGTTTTAATCTTCTGCATATAGCTGGCCAGTTATCCTAGCACCATTTATTGAATAGAGATTTCTTTCCTCATTGCTTGTTTTGTCAGGTTTGTTGAAGAACAGATAGTTGTAGGTGTACAGTCTTATTCTTGGGTTCTGTATTCTGTTCCATTAGTCTATGTGTCTGTTTTTGTACCAGTACCATGCTGTTTTGGTTACTGTAGCCCTGTAGCATAGTTTGAAGTCAGGTAGTGTGATGCCTAAAGCTTCGTTCTTTTTGCTTATGATTGCCTTGGCATTTTTGGTTCCATGTGAATTTTAAAATAGTTTTTTTTTCTAGTTCTGTGGAGAATCTCAATGGTAGTTTAATAGGAATAACATTGAATCTGTAAATTGCTTTGGGCAGTATGGCTATTTTAATGATATTGATTCTTCCTATCCATGAGCATAGGATGTTTTTCCACATGTTTGCGTCATCTCTGATTTCTTTGAGCAGTGTTCTGTAGTTCTCCTTGTAGAGATTTTTCCCCTTTAACATAGCTAGCTGTATTCCTAGGAATTTTATTCTTTTTGTGGCAGTTGTGAATGGGAGTGCATTTCTGATTTGGCTCTCAGCTTGACTGTTGTTGGTGTATAAAATTGTTAGTGATTTTTGCCCACTGATTTTGTATCTTCAGATTTTGCTGAAGTTGTTTATCAGCATCAGCTTCAGAAGCTTTTGGGCTGAGACTATGTGGTTTTCTAGCTATAGGATCATGTTGTCTGCAAACTGGGATAGTTCAACTTCCTCTCTTCCTATATGGATGCTCTTTATTTCTTTCTCTTGCCTGATTACCCTGGCAAGGACTTCCACTACTACGTTAAACAGGAATAGTGAAAGAGGGCATCTTTGTCTTGTGCCAGTTTTCAAGGGGAATGCTTCCAGCTTTCACCCATTCAGTATGATATTGGCTGTGGGTTTGTCATAGATGGCTCTTATGATTTTGAGTTATGTTCATTCAATACCTATTTTACTGAGAGTTTTTAATGTGAATCAATGTTGAATTTTATAAAAAACCTTTCTGCATCTATTGAGATAATAATGCAGTTTTTGTCTTTAATTCTGTTTATGTGATGAATCACATTTATTAATTTGCATATGTTGAACCAAACTTGCATCCAAGGGATAAATCCTACTTGATCATGATGGACAAGCTTTTTGATGTGCTGCTGGATTTGGTTTGCCAGTATTGTGTTGAGGATTTTTGCACTGATTTTCATCAAGAATATTGGCTTGAAGTTTTCTTTTTTGTGTTGTATCTCTGTCAAGTTTTGGTATTAGGATGATGCTGGCCTCATAGAAAGAGTTAGGGAGGAGTCTCTCCTGCTCATTTTTTGGGAATAGTTTTAGTAGGAGTGGTACCAGCTATTCTTTGTACATCTGGTAGAATTTGGCTATGAATCCTTCTGGTCCTGGGCTTTTTTGGTTGGTAGCCTGTTTATTACTGCCTCAATTTCAGAGCGCATTATTAGTCTGTTCACGGATTCCATTTCTTCCTAGATCAGTCTTGGGAGGGTATATGTGTCCAGGAATTTATCCATTTCTTCTACATTTTCTAGTGTAGGTGCATAGAGGTATTCATAATATTCTCTGATGGTGGTTTGTATTTCTGTGAGGTCAGTGTTAATATCCCCCTTGGTGTTTCTGATTGTGTTTATTTAAATCTCTCTTGTTTATTAGTCTAGCTAGCAGCCTATCTATTAAGTTTTTCAAAAAACCAACTCCTGGATTTGTTGATCTTTTGAATGCTTCTTTTTGTGTGTGTGTCTCAGTCTCTTTCAGTTCAGCTCTGATTTTGGTTATTTCTTATCTTCTGCTAGATTTGGAAGTTGTTTGCTCTTAGTTCTCTAGTTCTTTTAGTTGTGATATTAGGTTGTTAACTTGGGATCTCTCTAACTTTTTGATGTGGGCATTTAATGCCAAAAATTTCCTCTTAGCACTGACTTAGCTGTGTCCCAGAGATTCTGGCATGTTGTATCTATGTTCCCATTAGTTTCAGAGATCTTGACTTCTGCCTTAATTTCATTATTTACCCAAAAGTCGTTCAAGAGGAGGTGATTCAATTTCCATGTAATTGTATGGTTTTGAGTAAACTTACTGGTTTTGATTTCAAATTTGATTGCTCTGTAGTCTGAGAGACTGTTATGATTTCAGTTGTATTGCATTTGCTGAGGAGTGTTTTACTTCTGATTATGTGATTGATTTTAGAGTATTTGCCACATGACAATGAGAAGAATATATATTCTGTTGTTCTTGGTTGAAGAGTTCTGTAGATGTCTATCAGTTCCATTTGATCGAGTGCTGAGTTTGGATCCTGAATATCTGTGAATTTTCTGTCTTGATGGTCTATCTAATATTGTCAGTGGGGTGTTAATAGTCTCCCACTATTATTGTATGGGGACCTAAGTCTCTTCGTAGGGCTCTAAGAACTTGCTTTATAAATCTGAGTGCTCCTGTGTTGGGTGAATATATATTTAAAATAGTTATATTATCTTGTTGAATTGAACCCTTTACCATTATGCAATGCCCTTTTTTGTCTTTTTTGATCTTTGTTGGTTTAAAGTCTGTTTTGTCAGAAATTGGTATTGCAACCCCTCCTTTTTCTCTGTTTTTCATTCGCTTGGTAGATTTTTCTCCATACCTTTATTTTGAGTCTATGTCTGTCATTTCATATGAGATGAGTCTCTTGAAGACAGAATACCAATGGGTCTTCCATTCTGATAATTTCTTTTGACCTGTCTTTGAGTTCAGTGGTGTTTTTCTTCTGTACTGTCCAGTCTGCTGTTAATTTCATTCAATGAATTTTTGCTTCCAGATACTTTATTTTTCAGTTCTAGGATTTCTTTTTTTGTTGTTAGATTTCATATCTTTCCTAAGTTTTCTTATCTTTTCATTCACCATATCCATATATGCCTATAGATTCCTTGACATACTTATTATAGTTATTCTAAAGTCCTTATTTGCTAATTTCAATATCTGGGTCATCTGTAAGTCTGTTTCAGTTTACTATTGTTTTCTTTGTGGCTACAGGTCACATTTTCCTTCTTTTTATGTTTAGTGATTTTTAATTACATTCTGTACATTAAAAATCATATATTGAAGAGACTCGGGATTTATCTTCCTCTGAAGACTGTTGAACTATTAGGCAGTTAAGTTACTGGTGGCCTCCCTTAACTTTGTGGAGGGTTGATTTTGGGCTTTGTTAGACTGTCCTAGACTGATGTTGCTCTTAGGCTTAGGGTATACTTTCTTCTAATGTGTGGCCCTTTTGGTGGTTTAATGGAAAGTCCAAGGTGTTCAACAAGTCCCTTTATATAGGTAATTGGCAAGAACGTATGTAATTATATTATGGGGGAGTCTTGCCACATAGGCTACCTTCCATTCCATTTAGGCCCTAGGCTTGGCTTGTTTATTTGTTTTAATCACATATGTCTTTAAGAAACATTTATAACAATATGACTAAAATAAATATTACCTGAATAGAGGAGATCTCACATCTTAAAAATCAAATACAGATAGTCCCTGACTGATGATGGCTTGACTTATAATTTTTTTTAATTTATGATGGTTCAAAAGCAATACTCTTTCAGTAGATATCATACTACAAGTACACATATAACCACTCTGTTTTTCACTTTCAGTACAATATTCAATAAATTACATGAGATACTCCACATTTTGTTATAAAATATTCTTTGTGTTAGAAGATTTTGCCCAAATGTAGGCATATTTGAAGTAAGCTAGCCTAAGCTATGATGCTTGAGAGGTTAGGTGTATTAAGTGCATTTTTGACTTACAATATTTTCACTTATGATGGGTTTATTGGGATGAAACTCTGATGTAAGTCAAGGAGCGTCTGATTTTCTAACCCAAATAGAAAACTTATCATGTTCAAATATGGTGGGTGAATGCAAGCCTACTGCTGTTTCAATTGCTTTATGTTTTATTTGTAATATTTTCAAGCATCTTAAGCCTGTTATCTATTAAAAGACACTAAGATACTAAAATTTTCTTCTGAAAATATGCATGTATCTTTCTAGCTGTTAATTACCAATTTTGATAATTATTGACAGGCTATATATTGATAGGCTAAATGCCAATCTAATATAATAATTGGAAAAGTTCTAAGTAGGCAAAAGTTGCCTCCATACTTGTTTGGCCGTAGTTGGCATATGTATTTAGTTTTTTAATCATCTCTTTTTCTTTTTACTACATATTAACAAAATGTCTCTTCATTATGTTAGCAGAATCCTGCCTTTTATTTAGGCACAGAGTTATTCAGCTGTAACATTGCAGTCAACCAGGTGTGTTTCTACTTTAGCATCCCAGTCATCATTGTTTTAATTATAACATTTGTTCTTACAAAGATGTTCATACATTTTTGACAGGAGCATGTTCCCATCAGACTTTGCTTAGTCCATACTGTCTCTAATTATGCCTGGACACAAGTGGGCATTTTGCATACCCCTTCTCCAGTTGTGCTAGTCAACACTTACCTATGCCTTGTCCCCCTTTGATGACTCTTTACCTTTACCACGTTTATAGAAGTTTTTCAAATTGTGATGGAAAACTGCCACATTTAATGGTATCCTAAGAGCTCTTAAAGCATGCTAAATTTCTTAATAAAATATTGAAAGATACCAAAAACAAAAATTTTCAACACCCCAAATTGAGACAAATGACCTATTGTTACCTTCTAGAAGGAATTTTCACTAATTGTAGTCAATGGAGTTGGGTAGAGAAAAGCAGTCAGAGTCCTAATCATGCTCTGCTTCAGGAAAAGAGAATAGCTTCACTTTCCTTAAAGAGGTAGAAAAAGAGTTCCTCACTTGTTCACGCTCCGCTCCTTCATCTGTATTATTCAAAAAATTGGGCAGCTTTATCTCTATTCATTTCAAGGCATGTATTCTATGATCTTATATTATACTAGAAAAAAATAGGGAGGAATTATTTTTTGTCTGCTGTAATCTTGGAGTGTAGCTAATGAGAAAAGTAGTCCAGGATGAGGAAAAGAGAGTAGGGTAGATGGAGGCACCTTAATGAAGATAGGGAATATGGGATGGAAGAGCAAATTTGGATGAAATATGATTACTTCTGTTTTGTATATACTGTGTTTTTTTGCAATCATTGAGACTTGAGGCACTTCACATTTTATCATCGTTGAGACTTTTCATATAGAATCAAGTGAAATTATGGGTAGGAACTTGGCCAGGTGAATAGACTTTAAGGTGGAAGTGATGTGGATTTGGAAAACATGTTATAGTTGAAACCATGGATATGGATGAGAAAAGAAAAAAGGGTTTGCATAAATCCCCAAGATGCACCAACTTTAAATTTAGGCAAAGGAAAAGGAGCAGGCTAAGTTAAGGAGGGACAGAAAAAGAGATGGAAACAAGTCAAAGAGAGAGTGATCTGTCAGAATCCAAGGGAGAAAAGTGTTCCAAGAAAGAAGGAATAGATCACAGTGTGAAATGCTTCAGATTAAATAGGTATGTAAGCTGTGTGTATGCATTAAGCAAGTATTAAATAAGAGTAAGTAAGATGAATGCTGGGAAGTGATTACCGTAATTGAGTATTATTTAGTCATTGATTATCTTTGGCAAAAACATTTCAGAGGAATGGTGGAGGCAGGAGAGATTCCCATGACTTGAGTGCATGAGAGGGCTGAAATAAGGGTCACAAAAGTCTTTCTAGAAATTTCACTTTTATCCATGTCCCTACAAAGGACATGAACTCATCATTTTTTATGGCTGCATAGTAGTCCATGGTATATATGTGCCACATTTTCTTAACCCAGTCTATCGTTGTTGGACATTTGGGTTGGGTCCAAGTCTTTGCTATTGTGAATAGTGCCGCAATAAACATACGTGTGCATGTGTCTTTATAGCAGCATGATTTATAGTCCTTTGGGTATATACCCACTAATGGGATGGCTGGGTCAAATGGTATTTCTAGTTCTAGATCCCTGAGGAATCGCCACACTGACTTCCACAATGGTTGAACTAATTTACAATAATAATAATAATAAGAAGAAATTTCACTTTTAAAGTAAAATAATGGGCAGTAGCTAGAAGGTTATGCAGGATCAAGGGAGGTTTTTATTGTTTATCAGAAAGACTTGAACACATTTATATTTTTAAGGGAAGGAAGCAATGAGATTGATAGGAGAGAGAATAAACAGCATGTTCATTCTCTGAACCTAGAGAGGAACAGGTATATTTATTGGCAAACAGACAACTTACTCTGTGATTCACAGGACCAATTTAGAGATTTTTGGATCCTTGAGTTCTCAAGTGAAATTAGGTAGGTGCTAGGGCTCTTAGAGGGGTTTAACGTAAAGTTTGACTTGGCTATAGAATTTTTGCCATACCAGGCTGGGCGCGGTGGCTCATGCCTGTAATCCCAGCACTTCGGGAGGCTGAGGCGGGTAGATCACCTGAGCTCAGGAGTTCCAGACCAGCCTGGCCAACATGGTAGAAACCCCGTCTCTACTAAAAATACAAAAATTAGCCGGGTGCAGTGGTGGGCACCTGTAATCCAAGCTACTCTGGAAGCTGAGGCAGGAGAATCACTTGAACCCAGGAGGTGGAGGTTGCAGTGAGCAGAGATCGTGCCACTGCACTCCAGCCTGGGTAACAGAGCGGGACTCAGTCTCAAAAACAAGAAAAAAAAAAAAAAGAATTTTTGCCATACCAAGAATGGGGTTGACTTTGTCCTGCATTTTAAAACAGAGGTTTCTTCTGCCTCAAGCCCCTAACTTCAGCCTGAAATCATCAACATTCATCACGGTAGCAGAACAACCTAGTAGGAATTGTTTCATTCTGAAAAGGCTTCGAGATGATTAAAATACACAATACAAATGGGTAAAAAGAAATAGGTGATAAAATCAAGACAAAAGGGAAATTAGGTTTGGGAATATTGACTAAATCAGGCAAAATTAGTACCTGGTAAACTCATAGTACACTGTTCTGCTCAGCTGTTACACGGAGCCTGCAAATTGCCTCTAAGCTTGTTAGTGGCCTGAGCAAGGAGGGGGGAAAACAATTGGTTACAAGATTCAGAATGTCTAAATGACAAAAACAAGCTAGTCATTAAGGAGGCCACACAGCTTTTCTTAGTAGTGAGGCTTGAGAGAAGGGTTCTTTCGTGGATGTTCTACATTTCCACAATAAATACACAAACAGATTTTATAGGGATTTTCTTACAATGCCCCTCACTGAAAGTGGATGGCAACATGACTGTCCACATCACTTTTTGTAGAATGAAGTGTCAGCAAGGGCCATGTAATAGGTACTAAATACTTAAAAGATTTTGATCATTTTAATGGGTCTTATTACTTACACTGAATTGTTCCTCAAACAACATTTGTCCACTGTTCCACTCTTAATTTTCATGTTCTTTAAAACTCCTGAGATAAAGATGATTCCCATTTCACTTTAGAATGGATTTAAAAATTGTCTCAATTTCAATTGCCTTTCTCATTGTTTACCATGCTTTATATTCAAGGTGAGCGAAGCAAAGCACTTGTTACTAGGAGATAACAGCATTAGGTTTCATTTATAATCATTAAGATTTTCAGATAGATGCTGTTTTGGGGGGCAAATCCTTATCTAGGAGAGGTGATCAATGGGCCTTTGCTAGTGTCCAGCAGAGACAAGGTACCGACAGAGGAAATTAAAATTCTGGGAGGAGGAAATCTTTGTTAGCCCCAATGTTATAGTGTTGTTTTCTTTTCTTTTTTTTTTTTTTTTTGTCTGGCCGGAGGTAAGCTAAAATTTAATTACACTCCTGATGGTTTGGGCTTGATAAATGTAATGGATGATAAGCCATAGGTGGCTGAAAATCAATATGTTTTTTCAGCAAATAATAACATGTTTGCTTTGGAATATTTTATCTAAGTGTGAGATACAACGTTCAAAGGCTTTCATATTCCTTTGAGGTGAGAGCTCTGGGAAATGCAATAGGTCAAAGGCAAACTCATGTTTAGGGCTTAGATATGCCCTGGTAGACCCTTGTCTTTAGATAATTATTTTAGAAATCTTCATGCACCAAAAGCTTTGCCTCTGGTTACTGGGGACAATGTCTTTATGTGTCTGAAACTACATTAGCTTTCTGCTTGCGCTGCTTCTTATGAGTTTTCCAGATTATGTATTGCCAGGCTGTGGCTGTGCTTCCTGCCGAGAGCACCAACTTAAATGAAAGTGTTTTTATTTTGGAGCTGTACCAGATTAGAGGGAAGGTATTCTCAGAAATAGCTGCTGCAGAAGTGAGAAGAGCAAAGATTTACAAAGAGACAAGTGGTATGAGAACAAGAGCAGTCAATGTGTAGAGCAAGAAGCCATCAGAAGAACTTGAATCTGGTTCCTTCCCTAGCCAGATGACTTTGTTCTCTTCTGTTCCATGGATATGGACCTTGTCTTTCACCAGGTCGGAGTAAATTGCCACTTCCCTTTTAAGAAGAGAACCCATGTATACCTTAGATCCCAATCACTGAGTTTTGCCATCGAAAACTCTGACTTATATAATATGATGTTTGGAAAGGAATTGAACTTCTGGGCTTCAGATGCCTCTTGAGTATGATCTAGACTAATAATATTGGGTTTTTCTTACCCCAGTGGGAGATGCAGAGCTACTCAAAGCATAGAATTCTAAAGCTCAAAAGTCATCTGGCTTAGTCTAGCCCCAGGTATGTGAGCTCAGGGGTATGAGCTCTCCATCACGATTGGACCCGCACTAAAAAACAAAAACAGAAACAAAAAAACCAAAACTCTCCTCTTCTTCCCTAGGGTAAAGAAACTCCTCTGGTTGATTATTAGACTATTTTATTAGTCTTATGCAAGTATATTCTCTTTGTTATAAGAAATATGGTTACTGGAGCTGGAAGTAAGATAACATAGATAGTATCCTTTAGTTTGACAAGATGCTTCATTTATTAGCTGTGTGACTTTGTAAATTACCTTGATCATTCTGAATTGTCCTACCTCTCTAGATTCATGCAAAAGGAGAGAGTTTTTCAACTCATATGTGCTAATGTTACTTTATATTTTGTTCACATTTATTCTGGGAACTAACCACTTTACATCAATGACTCACATTTGCTTTGTGGTACACCAAGATTCCCAGGTGCTTCTGGCTACATCTGGGGCTGTCCAGTTAATTTCTTCCCATCTGGGATATATATGGTTTGGTTTTCATTCAAATGGTGCAGATTATGTTTAAACTCCTTTTTCTGAATGAAGCCCAGGCACACAGGCAGACAGGCCCAGAGATACGTGCAGATGGGTCCATTTTATCTCATGGGTGGTCACAGCACGACAGTCACACAAGGTGCATAGACGCGCGATGTCTCACCTGCTCCCAACACATGGCTGTTCCACAGCAGGTAACCCAAAGCTGAGCTCTGTCTTTGGACATTAACTCAAAGAAAGGTCTCAAATGTATGTTAAGAGTTGAGAATACTACTCTCAGGGCATAAGAGTTCATAAACTTTTTCTGTGCCATGGATCTCTTTGGCAGTTTGGTGAAGCCTATGGACTCCTTGAATCATATAAAATATCTAGAATTACAGTTTTTTTAAAGAAGCAATTGTATTGAATGTTAGTCATTAAAATATTTTAAAAACAAATCTGTGCTATTGTAAGGCATGTATTTTTTATTCATTAACTAAATACTAAGCCAAATAGCAAATAGAATAACTTAAAAGCTGTGGTGTGCATAATAGTTATTTTAACATATCTACAAAAAGTATAATATAATATGAAAGTATCTGTGATTTCTGTTGGTGACAAGGTCACAGGTACTGCTAATCCTTCTAAGGTTTGTTATCTACAATTGCAATTGAGAGGAATGCTAAATTTCCGTTCGAGATTAATGAAAGTAAATATATAATTTTTTACTATCCAACTTCATATATTCCCCTTGATTCCATCCCAGGTAAAGATCCCAGAGTTAGACAATAATGAAAATAGAAGAAAAGGTAAGTATAAGGAAAATGGAAAGCCTTATTTTTCAATGTACAGTTATCTGACAGTTAGTTATATTTCAAACCAATAACATTAAATGTGTTCCAGTTTAGTGATTAGCACAGCTTTTTGCATAGTTTTCTCTCAATAAATATCTTTTGAAGAAATTAACAAAAACTTTGCTTTGCATTGTAATTATCCATCTACTTGTCTTTTTCTTCCACTGGTCTACGAGCTCATTGAGGATGCATTAACTGCCCACACATCATTTGTTCAGCTTTTTAATATCCTATTAGATAGGAAGGAGAGAGCTCTCATGAATTTCTGGCAGAATTCTGTTCAATAGCTGCCATTGGTTATTTATTATAAGTCAGAGATATAATGTCATTTAATACTCACGATAAGCTTACAGGTATACATTATTCCAATTCAACGATGCAATTCAAATGTTGTTGAGGGTTTATGTGTAGTAAGCCAGGGCAGGCATTGCAGTAAGCACAATGTCACAATGGGGATGTAGAGATGAAAAAGATTCCTGCCTGCAGATAACATACAATCCAGTAGGGTGGAAAGACATGGATATGCCTAATTATGAGACAAGGTAAACAAGGGCAGGCTGGGGGATCAGCATGACAAAAGACACTAGGGCAGGATGGAGTGTTCATTTTTACAATGGGTTTTTCAGAGAAAGCTGAATAGATAGGCTGAATTTTGAACTGCAGAGCTAAGTATTTTAGACTTATTATATGGATTGTTCAAAAATATCACTGTTTCCTTCAAACCATATACCAATTCTATATCTCATTCCAAATCACTGTACACCAGATGATAATGATTTTGTAGGAGCCTCTGAGAAGACCATAATGAATTTTGATGTTTTTAGATTAAGTTTAATCAGCACCCCTCTCCCCATCCCTAATGTAAGTGTTGCTCAAAGCATTCAGGTGACTGGATTTCTCACAAGAACAGAAGCATTTAAATGCCATCTGTTACCCACCCAATAATGCTAACCTGAAGCCCTACTTTGCTGTTGGATTCAGTGGTTAAGCATCATAGTAGTGGTTCTTGGTAATTTTTCCAAATCAAAAGTTTAAGAGAATTAATAACATGTAGTAATTTGATCCAACTTTATTCTCTTGGACCAGTCAAGACAATTAAGGAGCCACCATCCATGCCATGCCTCTGTTTATCCTGATGAGAAGTGCGTGGATTGATAATGAAGGCTGGCAGCTTAATGTAGCTCAAAACATAATTTGTAAACTCTAATGACCAGAGTGTTAGCCATAAGAATGGTATACATGGAACCGCTTCTCAGAATATATGCTGTTTTGATGTTTCTGGATCACTTTGCTTCATTCACTCGAGGAAAAATATTGCCTTGTACATAATGCACTAGGTAATCATACAGTTGCATCTTCTACTGAAAATGTTTCTCCCAGAATCATGTTTATGTACATATTTGGGTTTTGAATATGTAAAGTCTTGGGATATTTGAGCAGAAAGGGCTTATAAGCTCTCTCATCAAATTGCCTTATTTTACAATTAAGATTCTGAGGCCCAGAGAGAAGGGTGTTAAGCAAGGCCATCTGACGCCTTACTACTAGACCTGGGATAGGACTCAGGCCCACACATTTGCTCCACACTGAGTAGTTTTTAGGGCAATTGATCTTTTATTTTTTTGGAGTACCTTATGTTGCATGATAACATTTTTCTCTGTCAGGTTTCCAGAACCTTCTGGCCTAGTGCCATTTTGTATTTTGCACCAAGTGGAGAGATAACGTCATTGGCGAAGCATCCTTTCCTCTCCTTTGACTTCTTGCCTTTATTTCTGAATATCCTTCTTGCAATGGGTTGAATAGTGGCCCTCCAAAAAAACATTCTTATGTCCTAATCCCTGAAACCTGTGAATATGACATTATTTGGAAAAAGAGTCTTCGTAGAGGTAATTATTGTAATCCCCAGTATTGGAGGTAGGACCTGGTAGGAGGTGACTGGATCACGAGGGTGGATTTCTCATGGATAGTTTAGCACCATGTCCTTGGTGCTGTTCTCATGTTAGTGAGTGAGTTCTTTTGAGATCTGGTTGTTTAAAACTGTGGCACCTCCCCTCCCGACTTGCTCCTGCTTTCACCATGTGAAGTGTCTGCTCTTTCTTCGTCTTCTACCATGATTGTAAGTTTCCGGAGGCCTCCCCAGAAGCCGAGCAGATGCCACTATGCTTTCTGTACAGCCTGCAGAATGGTGAGCCAATTAAACCTCTTTTCTTTATAAATTACTCAATTTCAGGTATTTCTGTATAACATAGGAAAATGGATTAATACAGATCTTGAGATGAGATCATACTTGATTTAATCCAATGTCAGATATCCTTGTAAGAGAAGCGCAGAGGGAGATTTAGACACATAAGAGAAGGTCATGTGGAAATGGAGGCAGAGATTGGAGTTCTCCTGCTACAAGCCAAGGGACAGAAAGGATTGCTAACCTCCACCGGAAGCAGGGAGAGAAGGCAGGAATAGATTCTTCCTCATAACCTCCAAAAGGACCAAACCTGCTGACACCCACATTTCAGACTTCGGCTTTCAGCACTGTAGAGAATACATCTTTGCTGTTTTAAGTCACCTGGTGTGTGGTGATTAGTTATAGCAGCCCTAGAAATCAAATATGCTTCACAAGCCATTTTCCTTGGGCCCCACTGAGGACTGGGCACTGTAGAGGCCACGTATGTGAGCATTGAGGGGAGCTGACTCATGTTCATGTTCTTGCTCCCACAACGACTGGAGCTATGATGCTGGTAGGTTAGATTACTGCTCTGTGACTCAGATTTTTCAACTATAAAATGGGGATCGTTATTGGTTATGATAATGTATATAAATTATACATGATAATGTATAATATATATTATATAGTGTATATTCGTTATATTATAACTGATAATGATCCCCATTTTACAGTTGAAAAAAATGAGATAATGAGATAATGTATATCTCATAATGAGACAATGTATGTTAGTGCTTAGCATGGGTCCTGGAATACACCAAATGTTTAATAATGTGAGCTGATATTATAATGTTGCCAGCCACTTTTGCTTGCTTCCTTGCTTATAGAAAGGCGATTCATAAGCATTTCCTAGCCCAATGAATGGAGTATGTGCTGCTGCTTTTGGTGTGGCAAACTCCGTGTAGGAAGGTAGTCCTTTCTGATACACGGGCTCTGCCCTCTTTCTACCAGTGGATTCTCATGGCCCCAACATGCCTTCAGCCCTGATGAACCTTCCTTGAGAAACTCTCTTCCTGCAGCATCTAGGGCAGTGGTGCTCATCTCTGGCTATGCGTTGGAACCACCTGTGGAATTTCTAATGAGCTAATGCCCGGGCCCCACTCTAGACCCCTCAGAATCAGAGTGTTTTCAATAGAACAGGCTCAGTGACCACAGGGAGAAGGGCTCAGCTATGGTTCAGGTAACACACCTCATTGGAGTTTCTAATCTGAGAAACTGCAGGGGGCAGGCAAGGAAATAGGAGCTGTCACCTAGAGCAGAATTTTTCTATCCAAGGTGAATTACCAACTTTAAGAAAATTTCTAATCCATCACAGCCAATATGTTAGTAAAATACAATAAAAAGTGAATTACGCAAATTCTACCAAATACCCGACCAGTACTCCTCATAAGTTAATTACTTAAAAAACAAAATTTAAGGCCGGGCGTGGTGGCTCACGCTTGTAATCCCAGCACTTTGGGAGGCCGAGGCGGGTGGATCACGAGGTCAGGAGATCGAGACCACGGTGAAACCCCGTCTCTACTAAAAATACAAAAAATTAGCCGGGCGTGGTGGCGGGCGCCTGTAGTCCCAGCTACTCGGAGAGGCTGAGGCAGGAGAATGGCGTGAACCCGGGAGGCAGAGCTTGCAGTGAGCCGAGATAGCGCCACTGCACTCTAGCCTGGGTGACAGAGCGAGACTCCGTCCCAAAAAAAAAAAACAAAAAAAAACAAACCAAAATTTAAAACACACACAAAATAAAACCTCTTTTTGATTATTACATTAAACAGATATAGATCATTTTGTCAAATTGCTGAAAAGAGGTTAAGCATATACTTACTATATGAACTAGCAATTCCATTCTAGGTATTTACCTAAGAGAAATGAAAACATATAAGCATACAAAGAGTTGCACATGAATGTTCATGGCAGCTTCATTCTTAAGAATCCTAAACTGGAAATGATCGAAATGTCCATGAGCAGGTGAGTAGATAAGCAAACTATGGCACATTCATGAAATAAAATGTTACTGAACCATGAAAAGAAATAAATTACTGATACACACAAAACATGAATAAATCTCAAAGGATTATACTAAGTAGAGAAACTAGATCTCAAAGATTACAGTCTATATGGTTCATTTATGTGCAATTCTAGACAATACAAAATTATAGTGATAAAAAGCAGATTAGTGATTACCTGAGTCTAAGGGGTGGTCATAGGAATGGAGTGCAAAGGGACAGAAGGGAGTATTTTGTGGTGATAGAAATGTTCTGTATCTTGACTGTAGTGGAAATCTCATGACTGTGTATGTTTATACACATACTGTGTATGTCATTGAACTGGACACTTAAAATATATGAATTTCATTTTATGTAAATTACACCTTGAAAAAGCCGATTTTTTACTTGCTGTAAAACTTTCTAAATATACACAGTTATATGTCAGAGATATTGTGAGTTCAGTTCCAGACCACCACAATAAAGTGACTATTGCAATAAAGCAAGTCACACAATTTTTTTGGTTTCCCAGTGCATATAAAATTTATGTTTACACTATACTATAACTATACTATACTAAAGTAGTTATAGTATACTATACTGTAACTACACTATACTCTAAAGACTAGTCTTTTAAGTGTGCAATAGAATTCTGTCATATATATATTTACACATATGTATATATACCTTAATTTAAAAAATACTTTATTGCTAAAAAATGTGGACAATTACGTGAACCCTCAGTGAATTATAATTTTGTTTTTGGTGGTAGGGTCTTGACTTGATGCTGATGGCTACTGACTGATCAGGGTGGTGGTTGCTAAAGGTTGGGGTGGCTGTAGCAATTTCTTACAATAAGATGACAATGATGTTTGCTGCATTGACGGACTTTTCCTTTCATGAAAGATTTCTCTGTGGCATGCAATGCTGTTCGATAGCATTTTACACATAGTAATTTTTTTTTTCAAAAGTAGTGTCAATCTTCTCAAACCCTGCCTTGTAAACTAAGTTTATGTAATATTCTAAATCCTTTCTGTGATTTCAACAATGCTCACAGCATCTTCACCAGGAGTAGATTCCAAGGAACCATTTTCTTTGCTTATTTGTAAGAAGCAACTCCCTGTCCATTCAAGTTTGATAATGAGATTGCAGCAATTTAGTTACATCTTCAGACTTCACTTCTAATTTGAGTTCTCTTGCTATTTCAACCACATCTGCAGTTACTTCCTCCACTAAAGTCTTGAACTTCTCAAAGTCATTATGAGGGTTGGAATCAACCTCTTCCAAACTCCCATTAATGTTGATATCATGAATGTTCTTAATGGCATCTAGAATGGGTAATCCTTTCCAGAAGGTTTTCAATTTACTTTGACCAGATTCATCAAAGGAATCATTATCTGTGACAGCTATAGCCTTATAAAATGTATTTCTTAAACAATAAGACTTGAAAGTTGAAATTACTCCTTGATGCATGGCTGCAGAATGGACGTTGTGTTAGCAGGCATGGAAACAACATAAATCTCCTTGTACATCTCCATCAAAGTCTTGGGTGACTAGGTGCATTGTCAAGGAACAGTAATATTTTGACAGGTGTCTTCATTCTGAGCAGTAGATCTTAACAATAGGCTTAAAATATTCAGTAAACCATGCTGTAAACAGCAGATGTGCTGTCATCCAGGCTTTGTTGTTCCATTTATTTATTTATTTATTTATTTATTTTTATTTATTTTTATTTTTTATAGCATTAACCTTTGCAATTTATTTTTTTTATTATACTTTAAGTTTTAGGGTACATGTGCACAATGTGCAGGTTTGTTACATATGTATACATGTGCCATGTTGGTGTGCTGCACCCATTAACTCTTCATTTAGCATTAGATATATCTCCTAATGCTGTCCCTCCCCCCTCCCCCCACCCCACAACAGTCCCCAGAGTGTGATGTTCCCCTTCCTGTGTCCATGTGTTCTCATTGTTCAATTCCCACCTATGAGTGAGAACATGCGGTGTTTGGTTTTTTGTCCTTGTGATAGTTTGCTGAGAATGATGGTTTCCAGTTTCATTCATGTCCCTACAAAGGACATGAACTCATCACTTTTTATGGCTGCATAGTATTCCATGGTGTATATGTGCCACATTTTCTTAATCCAGTCTATCATCGTTGGTCATTTGGGTTGGTTCTAAGTCTTTGCTATTGTGAATAGTGCTGACAGAACACAGGCAGAGTAGATTTCACATAATTCTTAAGGGCTCTAGGATTTGGGGGATAGTCAATGAGCATTAGCCTCAGTTTAAAGTCACCAGTTATATTAGCCCCCAAAAAGAGAGTCAGCCTGTCCTTTGAAATGTTAAAGTCATGCATTGACTTCTCCTCTCTAGCTGTGAAAGTGCTAGATGACCTCTTCTAATAGAAGGCTGTTTTGTCCTTATAGTGAAAATCTGTTGTTTAGTGAAGCCACCTTCATTCCTTATCTTAGTTAAATCTTCTGGATTATTTGCTGAAGCTTCTACAAGAGTACTTGCTACTTTGTCTTGCACTTTTATGTTATGCAGACAGCTTCTTTCCTCAAACCTCATGAACGAACCTCTGCTGGCTTCCAACCTTTTTCCTGCAGCTTCCTCACCTTTCTTGGCCTTCATAGAATTGAAGAGAGTTAGAGCCTTGATCTGGATTAGGCTTTGGCTAAAGGGAATGTTGTGGCTGGTTTGACCACTAAATCTTTCTTGATATCAGCAATAAGACTGCTTCACTTTCTTATTCATGCATTCACTGGAGTAGTGCTTTTAATTTCCTTCAAGAGTGTTTCCTTTGCATTCACAACTTGGCTAACTGTTTGGCACAAGAGGCCTAGTTTTCAGCCTGTCTTGGCTTTCAACATGCCTTTCTCACTAAGCTTAGTTATTTCTAGCTTTTGATTCAAAATGAGGGATGTTGTGACTCTTCCTTTCACTTGAACACCTAGAGACCATTGTAGGGTTATTAGTTGGCCTGATTTCAAAATTGCTGTGTCTCAGGAAATAGAGAGGCTTAAGGAGAGGGAGAGAGACAAAGGAATGGTTGATCAGTGGAGCAATCAGACAACGCACAGCATTCATTAAGTTCACCATCTTACATGTGAGTGGTTTGTAGCACCCCAAAACAATTATGATGGTAACATCAAAGATCACGCATCACAGATTACCATAACAGATATGATAATGATGAAAAAGTTGAAATATTGCAAGAATGACCAAAATGCGGCATAGAGACATGAAGTATGCACAAGCTCTTGGAAGAGTGGTGCTGATAGATTTACTCATCGCAGTATTGCTGCAGACTTTCAATTTGTAAAAAATATAATATTTGGGAAGCACAATACAATAAGGTATGCCTGTGTTCTTGATTTCTGTATGTATCTTGTTGCAGATGAACAATAAATCATTTGTAAACCCATACTGGTCTGTGAACCAAACTTTGAGAAGCATTGAACTAGATGATGGAGTGCCCATAGGGTGGCATTCAGAGCCTTGCTCTATCTTGAGTGTCTTAGGAGATTATTGTCAAGGACTTGAGTGCAAGGAACAACACAGCAGCCTGATCCCTCAGAATAGTCCTGCAAAGAGTTGAAAGAGCTGCTCAGGCCCATATTTGGAAACACCAGGTTGGATGTCTGCTTGGCTGCAAATACAATCCAAGAATAGACATTTAAGCCCCCACTTGAATTATGATGAGGCCATCAGACCTCCAGTTTTAAGAAGATATTTAATTTTGACCTCCCTGAAAAGGGGCAGCGAGATTAAGCTTGCAGTATGAGTAGAGATATACTTCATGGAAAGTAGATGCTAACAAATAATTATAGGTTGAATGAAAGGCAAATAAATGCTTGCTTCTAAAAAGTACATAATGGTCCAATTCATCAGCCTGCCAAGAAATTAGGCCCTGTAGAGAAGATAATAGAAGGTTAAAACTCTCAAAGGAGAGGCAAATTCGGTTGTAACCTTTTTGATGCCAAATGTATTTTTCTGCAATAATCGATTATGTGAGTTTGAGACTCCAGTTGTTATCATCATCTGGGAAAGATCCCGCAGTTCTTCCATACTTCGCCACCATCAGTCTGTAGGAGGATTACTGTTTTTTCTTTAGGGTGGAGGTAGGCGCTGAAGGATCACATTCCCACAAGAGGGCTAGTGGTAATAAGAAGAACTGAGTTCAGTGGTTGACTCTGGGTCTTTTAATAACTTCTGATCTTCAATTTTTTCATCTGTAAAATGGAACAATACCTTCCTTTTTTTTTTTTTTTTTTTTTTTTAGATGGAGTCTGGCTCTGTCGCCCAGGCTGGAGTGCAATGGTGCGATCTCAGCTCACTGCAACCTGGGTTCAAGCGATTCTCCTGCCTCAGTCTCCTGAGTAGATGGGATTACAGGTGCCCACCACGCCCAGCTAATTTTTGTATTTCTGGTGGAGACTGGGTTTCACCAAGTTGGTCAGGCTGGTCTCAAACTCCTGACCTCAGGTGATCCACCCGCCTTGGCCTCCCAAAGTGCTGGGATTACAGGCATGAGCCACTGCTCCCGGCCAAAATTAATACCTTCTTTAAAGCCTTGTAGAGATCCCAGCGTGAGGTGGGTGTGATATATATTTTTAAGAGAACACAATCAATAGCACTCCATTACTTGCCTGAGTTCTGAACACATTGAGAAATAGGACAAAAGATTCAATAGATGGAAAATGAAAGTATCATTTTCATGGTTAATAAAGTTCAAGATGAGCTCAGTGTGAGACTTACCTGAGGCTATAAATCCCAGCCTGGGGAAGACCTACCTTTCCAGTCTCAGGCCACATTGGACCCCGCTGTGGGGACAGAACCTGTCTCTGGAGGAGCTGAGTAAACCTCACGTTCTCTATGTTCTGGCCAACTTCCAAGAGGAAGAGGCAGGATTATGCACATTAAATTTATGTTACCAAGTTCACCACCCAACTGAATGACTCCCAGGGGAGGAGTAAACTAGAAGTGGAATGAGGCCAGGAATGTCATGGAGATAAAGAGTCTTCCATACAGAAAGAGACATCAAGAATGGGGAAGAGTTTTTTGTTTTTTGTTTTTTCCTCTTAAACAATCAGGACTAACCCCTAAACCTGTGCTTATCCATGGAGTGGTTTTCCCCCTGCCAGAGGGGATCAGTGGGTCAGCAGGGCTGTCCCATTCCCAACCTCATGAGGCTGTTCCCCATACCAGCCACTGCTCACCAGGACAGCATCTTGCCTTGGTTTGTATACAAGGTAGTACTTGTAGTTTAGTTCACAATCTAGAAATATGTACTTTGAAAATTTCTAATAGTTGGTATAGATCTTGAAAGAAATCATTTGTAGGTAAATATATCTTCATAATTATGAGTTAGAGGAATAAATCTTTTTCTTTTCAGAATGTTGGCTAAAAAGAGAGGTTGAGAATTCTCTCTTTCTCTGTCTCTCTCTGTCTCTTTCTTGCCTTCCTCCAAAGGCCCATCTGTTCTCTGCTCCAAATTTATGTCTCTCAATCCCAAAAAATATAGTTGGCTTTAAAACTCTTTATAATTTTGAAATAATCTTCTATTTTCCTATAGTTGTTATAGCTTAATACTATGCAATCAGGAAGATTGCCTGATGCTCATAATTTGTAATAGATATGCAATTGTAATTGATCTTGTATACACATTTATGATTTTTCCCTCTTCAAACTGAATTCAAAGATAAAATTAACCTAGGGTATGTGGAGACCTGGGAATAAATGTTTTGAAGAACTAAGTAAAGCTGAATTAGTATAGCTTACAAGTGCATAAATTATAAAGACTCTCTCCCTTTATGTGCACCCGATACCCATGGGAACTGGTTATTAAGTTCGGATCACATCCTATACCTTTAAAGATGAAACAAGATCTCAATTTTACATGTTTTATGTTCTGTGACAGCAATCTGCTTGTCTGTGATATGTCTCCTAACTTCAGCATATGCACACTGGTCACTTCTCAGCATGAGGAATGGATTTATGTTTCAGAATAAAAGCTGTAAAAATGGATTTTTAGTGTCCTGTAAAGAAGCCTGGAAAATCTTGAAAGAAACAGAAGGGGGGAAGTTGAAGGGGCAGTGGAAGAATTTGCTATTGGCACCAAATCGGAGGAGGCTAAAACATAATCGCAGTATAAGATTTGCAAATGTTCTCTTTCAAAAGTGCTTCGATCTCTGAGAAGTACCAATGTTGCATTACTTTGAATTTTACGCACACACACACACACACGTGTGCACACACAGCTTCATATATCCTGCAGCGAACTGTAATCTGTCAGCACAATAGCTGGGATAGAGTGAGAATCAGTATCTGATTTAATAGTAAAGTAGAAATTTCCTTCCTGTCTTTTTCTTTCCTCTTTGAATATTCTACCTATGTTTATTTACAACCTAGCCTCTTGGATCTTTGAGAGATAGAAGGGACCTTACTTAGAAAGGCAGTCTAATTTCCCACCAAATTTAGGAATGCTCTTTCTAGCATTTCAAATTTTGGTCTTCCTACCTGTATTTGAACAGGTCTAGGAAGGGGATGCTTTCAAATGCTAAGGACAATGGTGTTCTTTGTAGATGCTGCTAATAATTAGAAAACTCTTATATCAAATTTGACCTTTCTCTCCCCATAATTTCTAGTCTATGGTCTTCATTCAGTCTTTTGGAAGTTAGGAACCAAAAAGACTAAATTTAGTTTCCCCCAACCCCTCCTTCTCACAAGACTCTTCGATTTTGGAAGTAACCTCTCATATTACAGTAAGCCTGCCCCCACCCCACCCATGCTTATGTTCAAATACTGCCCACAGTGAGAAGTGGCATTTCTAGGGGAGAATTAACATCTTATATCAATTTTCCAATCCAGAAAGATTATATACATATATATATATATGTCTGCATCTCAGTATTCATTAATTTGCTTCAGTAATGCTTTTTAATAATTTTAATGTGCAGGTTTGGCATAATTTAGTTAAATTTATCTCTAAGTATTTAATAAAATTTTTAAATTGAGATATAATTCACATATGATAAAATTTATCCCTGTAAAGTATATGTCAATGGTTTTTACTATATTTATAAAGTTGTGCAAAAATCACCATTTCATAGTTTTAAATTTCATTGTAAATTTCAATTTCCAATTATTTACATATAGTATCATAGTTGGTACTACATATATATACAACTGAGTTTTGCATTTTGACCTGGTATCTTGAGACCTTGCTAAACTCATTTATTAGTTCTAATAAGGTTTGTTTTTTTTTACATTCCATAGGATTTTCTATACAATCATGTCATCATTGAAAAATATAGTCTTAATTATTCTTTTCTTATATCTATCTTTCACTTCTTTACTTTGTATTATTATTAAACTTCCATTAAAATGGTGAATGGCAGTGGTGAGAGCAAGCATATTTGCCTCATTCCTGATCTTAGGAGAAAGCATTTATTTTTTCACCATTAGGTATTATGTAGCTATAGGTTTTTTTATACATGCCCTTTATGAAATTGTAGTTTCCTTCAACTCTTAGTTTGCTGAGAGTTATTTTAATAAATGGATATTTAATTTTGTCAAATGGTTTTTCTGCACCTGTTGATATTACTATATGGTTTTCCTTTTAAAATATGTTAATATGGTGAATTACATTAATAAATTAATTTGAAAATGTTAAATGAAACTTGCCTTTGGGGATGAACCTCACTTGGTCATGACGTATTATTCTTTTTCTATATTGATTTATTTTTAAAAAAATTTAAAAGTTTTGCATCTATGTGCACAAAGAATATTGACCTGTGATTTCTTTCCCTTCCCCCCCTCCTCCCTCCCTCTGTCTCTCTTTTCCCCCCTTCCTTTCCTTCCTTTCTTTTTCTTCTTTCTTTTGCTAACAATTTAATG
Source organism: Symphalangus syndactylus (assembly GCF_028878055.3). Taxonomy (NCBI): domain Eukaryota; kingdom Metazoa; phylum Chordata; class Mammalia; order Primates; family Hylobatidae; genus Symphalangus; species Symphalangus syndactylus. Next base: position 35,293,292 of record NC_072425.2, on the reverse strand, counting down.
GTGGCCTTATAAAATGAACTTGAAAGTGTTCCCTTTCTTTCTGTTTTCTGGAAGATTTGTGTAGAATTGGCATTGCACTCCCATAAATGCTTAGTAGAAATTACCTAGAGAAACGTTTTGGGCTTGGTATTTCTTTGTGAGAATGTTTCCAATGCTGAACTCAATTTATTTAATAGATATAGGCCTATACAGGTTATTTATTTATTTATTTATTTCTTGAGTGAGTTTTGGTGGTTTATATCTTTAAAAAATTGCCAATTAAATCTTTGTCAAATTTGTTGTCACAAAGTTTTCTTACAATTCTCTCATTATTCTGTCTGTAGGATCTCTGAGCAGTTTTCCTTATTTCACTGCTAATATTGGTAATTCATCTGCTCTTTTCTGATCAGTCTACCTAGTGTTTTATGAATTTTGCTGACTTTTTCAAAGAACTGTAATTGATTTGCTTTATTCTTTTTGTTGGTTTTTTATTTTACCAATTTCTAATCTTATCTTTATTACTTTCTTTCTTCCACTCACATTAGATTTAATTTACTTTTTAATTCTGGTCCCATAAGGTGGAAGATTAGATAATTGATTTTAAACTTATCGTCTCTAATAGTGATATTTTACACTATAAATTCTCTGTAGTCATTAGTTTAGCTGCCTCTCATAATTGTAACACACTGTGTTATCATTTTCATTCAGTTTTAAATATTTTCCAAATTCCTTTGTGATTTTTTTTGATTCATGCATTATTTAGAAATATGTTGTTTAATTTTTAAATATTTGGGACTTTTTCAGATATTCTTCTAACATCGATTTCTAGTTCAATTCCGTTGTGGTAAAATTTCAGTCCTTAAACTTATTGATACATGTTTTATGGACTAGACTATAGTGTCTTCGTAAATGTTTCATGTATACTTAAATGAATATACATTCTGCCAGTACTGGGTAGTGTGTTCTTTACCACAACAGATTTCCTTTATTCGTTCCACATCACTTACCACCATATGATATGATATTACAGATTTATTTATTTGCTTGGCTTGTTTTCTGCTCCCCCAATCTCCCCCTTCCCCACCGTACAACTGGAATGTATACTCCGTGAGGGCAGGAGCTTGACTGTTTTGTTTACTCCAGTATTCTCAGTTCCTGAATGATTAAATAAATGAGTGGATGAATTAATGAACTTTTCTCAAAACATCGAGAAAGCGTATATACTAGAAGTTATGTACAGGCTAGACCATAAGGCTCAGATGAGTACTTTAAACTTTTCCTCTTTGGTTAGAATAAAAAATGTGAAAACTTACATCATGTACATATTTACCTAAAAAATCAGCCATTAAGAAAAATAATTTGTATGTGTCACACACAATTACTTCTTAAATTCAGAATTCAAGAAAATACTAACCCACTTCATTTGTCAAAATTTATTTATAGAATTAAGAGAGGAAATATAAACAACAACCACTATAAAATATAATGGAAAATGATCCCATTTACATTAGCAACATTAAAGAAAATCTAGTGATACACTTAACAAAAATGTTTAAGATCTACATGAAGAAATCTTCAAAACACTATTAAGAGATACAAAAGTTTAAATAAATGCTTATTTCTTGGAAAGGAATACTCATTATCAGCTCTCTATTCATATTATATTAATCTACAAAGTTAAAATAATGCCAAAAGAAATACTAAAGGTTTCTCTGGTGTATCAGGAAAGAGAAATCTTCCAGAGTAGAAAGGAAGATTCTGAAAAAGAAGACCAATAGTCAGTGGTGACTGGCCGTCCATGTGTTCAAGTTTATAACTGCTGTAATTCAAACTGTATAGTACAGAATCAGACTTAGACAATGAATAGATCAATGAAAAAAAAAGGGAGTCTAGAAATACACCCAAATACTTATAGGAACTTATGCTATCCCAAAGACACCATTTCATTTTAGTGAAGAAATGATGACTTAATTAATGCATGGTATTAGGACAAGTGAGATGTCACCTGGAAAAAAAAGTATTTTAAAAAGTTGGATTCCTACTTTACTCTTTATACCACAATAAATTCCAGCCAGATCAAATATTTAAATGTAAAAAATAAAGCCATAAATTTCAAGACAAAAATAACTGAATAATTTTTTATAATCTTGGAGACTTTGGAAGCATGACACAAAATTGAAATGCCATTAAAAAGAATAACACTTGACTATTAAAATGTTTTAAATTGTCTTATAAAATGCCATAAGCAAAATCAAAAGCGACTTTGGCTATGGTGAATAGTAGCTGCAAAAAACATGGGAATGAAGATGTCTCTTCTATAACTGATTTCCTTTCTTTTGGATGTATTCCCAGCAGTGGGATTGCTGGGTCATGTGGCAGTTCTATTTTTAGTTTTTTGAGAAATCTCCATACTGTTTTCTATAGTGGCTGTACTACTCTACATTCCCACCACCAAGTATATGAGCACGTTCCTTTCTCTGCATCCTCATCGGCATTGTCATTTTTTGTCTTTTTGATAATAGTCATTTTAACTGTGGTGAGAGAGTATCTTACTATGGTTTTGATTTGCGTTTCCCTGATGATTAGTGTTGTTGAACATTTTTCATACACCTGTTGGCCATTTGTATGTCTTCTTTTGAGTAATATCTATTCAGGTCTTCCTACATGTCCATCAATGAAAGAAGAGTAAAGAAAATGTGTTATATGGACACAATGGAATATTATTTCATATAAAAAAGAATGAAATACTGTAATTTTCAACAACATGCATAGAACTGGAGTTCGTTATTTAAAATGAAATAAGCCAGGCACAGAAAGACAAATATTGCAAGTTCTCACTCATATGTGGGAGCTAAAACTGTAGATCTCATGGAGGTAGAGAGTAGAACAGTGGTTACCAGAGGTTGGCAAGGGTGGGGGTGATGAAGAGGGGTTGGTTAAGGGGTACAAACATACAGTTAGAAGGAATAAGTTCTAGTGTTTGATAAAACACTAGGGAGACTATAGTTCACAATAATTTATTGTATATTTCCAAATAACTGGAAGAGAAGAATTGGAATGTTTCCAATAAAAGATCAGATAAATATTTGAAGTAATAGATTCCCAGTTATCCTGATTTGATCATTACACATTGCATAAATGTATCAAAATATCAAATGTACCCCCAAAATATGTACAACTATCACATATACATAGAAAAGTCACTTTGAAAAAAACCGTGAATATTTTTGACAAAGAAAGGCTAATGTCATTGATGTCAAGAGCACTCATGTTTCAGCAAGAAAAAAAAGCCCAGTAGCCAAATTTTAAAAATGGGCAAAGGACACCATCAGTTCATCGAAATGGAAATAAAAATAGCTTTGAAACATATTGAAAAATATTCAGAACTTCTCATAGTAAGAGAAATGTGAATTAAAGTTGCAACAAGATGCCATTTTCTGTCTATCAGATTGACAAAGATTAAAAAATTTAGTAGCATATGTTTTCAGCAGGGGTGCGAGGAGACAAACTCAGATGTTTTGGGTCAGAATGTAAATTGGAGAGCAATTTGGCAATATCTATCAGAATTTTAAAGCTTATAGCTTTTGACCTGGTTATTTCGCTTCTAGTCGTTGATCACTCAGCAGTGTTGGCACACGTATACAAAGACATGTATCTACAAGGATATCAGTATTGCTTGTCCTTACAAAATTGGAAAGGATCTAATATCCAACGTGGTGTTCCACCTGCATCCCCTTCCCTGGGCCAGTGCCTCTGTCTCCCGCCACTGTGAGTGTTGGCTGCTGATGGCTCACAGCTCACCCTTCTCCAGAGAATTACCCTCAACTGACCAGGAACTTCCTGACCTGGAAGTAGCTGGGAGGTTACCCAGACGTCCATTTCTTTGTGTATTTGCAATATACAAAGCCAATGCCTATTGTATATTGTGGTACAAAAACTCAAAACGTTTTCCTGCTGCCATGCATGCTCCAGTGCTCCCCATGGGATCATGTTTGACTTGACTAAAACCACATCTTTGCTTAGCTTCTTCCCCAGCCTAACTTTTCTCTCTGGTTTCTATATAAGATTCTCTTGAAAGCACTTCTCAATCAATCGCTTGCATGAGAGCCTCCCTCTTAGGTTGTGCTTCTAGAGAATCTCGCCTAAGACATTCATCAACAGGGTACTGGCTAAATAAAATACAGTATTCCATATAATGGAGTACCACCTAGACATTAAGAAGAGAGAAGCAACTATTCTCTATATACTGACATGGAAGTCTCAAAATAGAGTGAAAAGAGCAACTTACAGATTAATATGAATAATATATTACCATTTATGTTAAAATGGCAATTTACAAATATAGTTGAATATTCATAGAATATCTCTTTGTATAGAATATCTCTGCATAACAGTGTTTGCTTGTTGCAGAGGGGAGGCCAGTTGGGGTCTATGAAATTAGAAGGAAGAAGATAGAGTGAATTTTGCACTATATACTTTTTCTACCTTTTAAATATTCTACTATGTAAATAAATTATCTGTTAAATTATATTATTTCAACAGTGGTAAAAAAGCATTAGTATTTTCAAATAACTTCAGTGTTTTGAAACTGAAAGCATCAGTAATATCAAATATCTTCAGTTTAGGATAATGTCATTTATCAGAAATCTTTTCTTCTGCCCTCAGGAATAAATTACATTAAAAAAATTAGCATGTCAGTACTCTAAATGAAAAAGTATGTTTTTGAAGTCCCTAGAGGGTGCAAAAAAACTATCTCATTATCTGTATCTTAATAATTCTCTCTGCAATTCTGTTAATTTTCTTAGTAAACACTTCCCTTATAGATAATGGCATTGCAACTTCCAGCTGGCCCTTTTAAAATGATCACAAATTGCCATGTATCTTGATTTAAATGAATGTGCTTTTTCTTAACCTGAATTTAATTACCATTCATTTTACCGCATTAATTATGATAGATTTCCTGCCTCCTTCATACCTGTGGCCACATAGACATTGCACCATTATTAGTGCTGTTGGCCTTTGGTTACAAATTATACACACACATCTGCTGTGAATTGTGGATTACATTAAGAATCAAACATAATGGATTTAGGGCTTCAACACAGAAAGTGATGTCAATGCACAGTCCTGAAACATGAGACCACACATTGTCTCTGCCTCATAGAACAGAGGTCATGACTATATAAAAAACCTTTTTGCAGCTGAGACATGGTTGAATATATTTCATACATCTCTCACTGTCCATTTCATGAGACTAGGATGTATAACAGCCCCCAGTGGCCTTACCCTTCACCTACACGTGTGCTACTTTTTATTTGAGACGGAGTTTCACTCTTGTCACCCAGCCTAGAGTGCATTGGCGTGATCTCGGCTTGCTGCAACATCTGCCTCTTGGGTTCAAGCGATTCTTGTGCCTCAGCCATCTGAGTAGCTAGGATTATAGGCGCACGCCACCACACCTGGCGAATATTTTGTATTTTTAGTAGAGACGGAGTTTCGGCATATTGGCCAGGCTGATCTCAAACCCCTGACCTCAAGTGATCTGCCAGCTTCGGTCTCTCAAAGTGTTGGGATTACAGGAGTGAGCCACCACACCCAGCCCGGTGCTAATCTTTGAGGCAGGCAACACACATCCAAAATGCTTTACCCTACCATCTCCCCTCCCTGCCTCTCACTCCTGCCACATTGGTATATCCATTCAGAGACGGCACAGGAAATGCAGAGTGGGAAGGCTGGTACGAATGCTCTTGTGGCAGTGGTGGTCATTTGTTTGTTCACGTGTTCTTTCATTCAATAAACATTTAATGATTCCTGTGATGTGCCAGGCACTGTGCTAAAGGAAAGGACAAGCCATGGTGAATATAGTATCTAGCCCTGAGGGGTAGAGACTTGCTTTTGAGAGTTAGAGAGTAAGTAAATGTCTTTTCAATGCACAAAAAGGAGAGGGGGAAACACTGTGAAATTTAATGCTATATGCATGTATAATTATATAAGTAATTTGACTATGTAACATTTAAAAATTCTGTGCACAAGAAATAGAAGAAATAAAGTTGAAAGGCTAAAGATGACAACTTGATTGCAGCACATAGGACATTTTTATGGGGAAGTCGTGCTTAAAAATAACAGAACGACAAAGGGCAAAAAGAAAAATGGGCAAAGACACAAGCAGATGATTCACAAAGAAGGATCACATTAAATCAAACACAAGATACCATTTTCACCCACTGAACTGGCAAAATGTTGTAACTGTATTACTTTATGAAGCAAGAATGTAGTTGAAAAGATTCAACACAGCTGTTAGTAGAATTGGTACCTCTTTTCTGATGCCTGTCTGGTGGACAATCAGACAGTATAAATCAAAAGCTTGAAACCAGTTCTTGCCATTGGAGTCATAATTCCACTTTTCAGAATTTTATATTGAGGGAATAATCAGAGATGTAAATAAAGATTTTTGTACAAGGATGTTTATTGTAGCATTATTTATAATTATGAAAAATTGCAAGCAATCTATTCCAAAATTAGATGATTAAGTTTACTGACAAAATTATAGGCCGGAACATTATTCCACCATTAAAATCTGTATTTTCAGAGAAAAATATGAGAAAGCACTTAAAGTATATTATTAAGTGAAGAAAGCATGACAACACAGTAAGAACCCAAATGGACATAGAGAAGAGGAAGCCAAAATATTAAGATTGATTATTCAGAGGTGATTGAATAAGGAGTAGTTTTTATTTCCATTTTGTTTTTTTCCCTATATTTTCCAATATCAACTGTCAGCAGCCATTACCTGTTTTTTTTTGAGACAGAGTCTCACTCTGTCACCCAGGCTGGAGTGCAGTGGGCATGATCTTGGCTCACTGCAACCTCTGCCTCCCGGGTTCAAGCAATTCTCCTGCCTCAGCCTACTGAGTAGCTGGGACTACAGACATGTGCCGCCACACCAGGCTAATTTTTGTATTTTTAGTAGAGACAGAGTTTCACCATGTTGGCCAGGATGATCTTGATCTCCTGACCTCATAATCCACCCACCTCAGCCTCCCAACTTGCTGAGATTACAGGCATGAGGCACTGTGCCTGGCCTACTTTTATAATACATTAAAATATTGTACCAAATGGGAAGGAAGAGATACAAATACCACCAAATTCATTCTGCACTTGATATGGTTTGGCTGTGTCCCCACCCAAATCTCATCTTGAATTGTAGCTCCCATAATCCTCATGTGTCACGGGAGGGACCCGGTGGAAGGTAATTGAATCATGGGGGTGGGTTTTTCTCGTACTGTTCTCATGATACTGAATAAGTTTCACGAGATCTGATGGTTTTATAAAGGCAGTTCCCCTCCACATACTCTCTTGCCTGCCATCATGTAAGACGTGATTTTGCTCCTCCTTCGCCTTCCGCCATGATCGTGAGGCCTCCCCAGTCCTGTGGAACTGTGAGTCCATTAATCATCTTTCCTTTATAAATTACCCAGTCTCGAGTATGTCTTTGTTAGCTGCATGAGAACAGACTAATACAGCACTCGATCCAATATTTTAAATGATTTTTTGCTCAAACTCTTTAATGATTTCTTATGTCCTTCTGAATACAACTGCCCCATGACATCTCTAAATTCCTCTTGGGTAGATTCCTTGTTCACAATTACACTTTGTTGTCTCACTGGAAAGCTTGGGCTCTTTCTAAAAACTTACTCTAAAAAGTTCTTGGCATCCTCCCCAAATATTTATTTGAAAATTTTTGCTGGGCTGTCTCTGTCTCACCTGGAGCTCTTTGGAGGCTTCACATCCTTTTAATCCAGGAAAGCAGATGTATTATTTCTCTGTTTCCTTTTTCACCACTCTCATGTTTTCAAAGTGTGCATTTTAACACCAAATAAAATTAGCCTTTTACTGGAAGGTCAAACATGAGTGTAGCTGGCAAAAATGTACTATGTCAATAATATGACTGGCATCGTAACAAGAGCAAAGTATGGGGTATTGCATATGATAGGCATGGAAATAAAAGCTGAAATGCAACATTTTGTAGTTTGAAAAGAGGGAATATTTTAAAGAATATTTTGTATTAAGTATTAAATTTTAAGAGATAATGTAAGGTTGGGGCACATAAATTATAGATAGAGACAACAAAACAATCTACAAGATACTATGGTTAGAAAATAAATCCTTTGGCATGATGATGTAACATTTTTTTTTTTTTTTACTTTTTCTTTTCTTTCCTTTCTTTTTTTTTGAGACAGAGTCTCACTTGGTCGCCTAGGCTGGAGTGCAGTGGTGTGATCTTGGCTCACTGCAACCTCTGCTTCCAGGGTTCAAGTGATTTTCCTGCCTCAGCCTCCCAAGTAGCTGGGAGTACAGGCGCATGCCACCACGCCTAGATAATTTTTGTGTTTTTAGTAGAGACGGGGTTTCATCATGTTGGCCAGGTTGATCTTGAACTCCTGACCTGAAGTGATCCGCCCGCCTCGGCCTCTCAAAGTGCTGGGATTATAGGCATGAGCCACCGTGCCTGGTCTATTTTTTACCATTTCTAAAAGACATTTCCCATTTGGTTGAATTCAGAAATTCAAATGTACATATACATAACTTGGAGTTGTCTTTTGCAATATTGCTGGTATTCAGGTCAGTATTCCTAGTAAAACGTATTCAGCATGATATAACTTAACATAAAAATATTTTCCAGGCTTTATCTGGCATGTGCAGTTTCAGTTTGGTATGTATTTCTGTTGTGACTAAAGAGAAGGATTTTTCTTAATATCTAGGTTTTCTATATATATAAGATCCTAGAGTGGTTCTCATTCATTCAAAACATATTTATTGCATACCCAGTATGTTTCGGGCAATATGTTTTTATGATAATTTTATTATGTCCTGAAAATGTCTTACAGTGGTATTTTATAATAGCAAAATTTTTGGCAAGGTTCACAAGTATGTACTTTTTTTCAAAATAGCTTCTTCATTCAATGCCAAAAAAATAGAAATTGGACAAATCATCTTGTCAACTTCAATGACTAATTCGGAATCACTGAGAATAACTGTGCTTATTTATGAAAATCAGAAATAAACACATTCTCTAAAAGACAGGGGGATGGTGTTAGTGTGAAATATCCTGCAGAGTGGTTGTGTTTCATGAACATATATAAACTTTAGATATATCAGTTTAATATTTATAAATGATGGGAAGGTACTGAGGTAAAAAAAATTAACCTACTTGAGAATATGTTAACTAATCTACAGAGGATATTAGTTTATGCAATCCTTGGATATGATAAAATTTTTATTATTTTATTTCCTGAAACTATATTAGTCTCTCTGAGCCTCTACATCTGTCTGAAGGAAATTCAATTTTTGTTTTTTCAACAGTCTCCACTTCCACTGACTAAAGGTCATACAAAAATTAGGGGGTCTTTCATAGTCCAGACCCCTGGAGAAGGATCCGCTTGCCTTCAGTCCACACTGGTCACTTTTGAAAGGCTCCTTGGCCGGGCTCTTGTATCTTGGACCTCACTCCGTGAGCCTTGCGGTTTTAGGACAGTGGCGAGGGGACATCTCTAAGAGAATAGATAGATGAGTTCCTGGCACTGGGAGCTTGAGATGGAGTATAGAGCAGAAAAAGCAAGTACTCAAGGGCTGAAAGGAAGAACAGAAGATGCCCTTCTTCAGGCCAGATATTTACCAGCTGGGCAGGTGGGCTGGTGCTCAGAGAAGTTCTCAACTATGACCATAAAGTCAGCAGATTCATGCTTCTTCTAAATTTCCCCACTTTTTAGCCTGTAAAGCCACAGCTAAGCCAGTCCTGGCTCTGAATTACTTCCCTATGCACGATGTGTAAATGATTGAAATCAGATGAGCCATAGACCATGAATTCACTTGTATAAATGTGTGAATTATTGACATGGATCCAATTAAATGGGGAATGGTAGCAAGAAGTAGTCCTTGGTCCTTCATTGTAGGGGGAAAAAGTTTTAGAGGGAGGATACTGCAGAATGGAGTTTCTGATGGAAAATGTTTCCACCCTCACAGATTTTAAATAACTCTTCTTTAGGGAGGTCAGTGAGGCTGCAGGGAGCCAGAGGGTGGCCCCTGCTGATTGTTTCAAGGCTGTCCTTCCCCTCATCTCAGGCCTTTCACCCATTGGTGTCATTTCACATGCGGGATAATCTTCAAACCCAACTCTGCCACCATCTACCTTCCCCATTGCTGCCCTTCTGCCCCAAAGGATTTGAGAACAACATAAAACAATAAATACTCAGCTCCGCATGAGCTGCCATTCACTTCAACTTGGCTCTCACCAGTGCTTGACACATCTTCTCTCCATTTCTCCCTGGCAGGTCTCCAAAAGGGCTGCTTTAAACCATTCCTCTCTCCTTAGCCCCCAGTCCCACATGCTGAGAGTCAAGAGAATATGTGTGAGAACGTAGGTGTAGGCATCAGATGGAACTCAGCACTCACCAGCTGCAAGACCTTGGTTGCATTTCCTAACTACATCTGGAAAAGAAAGATGATCATAAATAGAACTTAACCTTTGAAGGTTTTATGAGCCTGAAAAGATGTCTGGAAAGAACTTAGCCCACCAGGACAGGACTCCGTGAATGTCATCTGTGACTGTGGGTACCCTTCCTGCAAATGAGTGAACAATACCCTCCTCATTGACTTGGAAAACAAGTGCCCCTAGCATGCTCCTTCAACTACTTGATATTAATTTCCACATATAACTCACTATTTCTGCTTAATCGCCTTTTCCAAAATGTACCTCCACCCCTGAGTTACTGGACGCCATTGTTTGTGCCTCAGGCTCCTTGTTGTTATCATTATCCCATCTTCTCTGGGATCTTCCTTGGCCTTTAGGAAAACTTTATGCTTTGAAACAATTGGGCTGAAATGCTGTCTTCTCTTGGATGACCTGGCACCATCGCTACTATGTGTCACTTGTGTCCCCCACTTCTTCCTGTGTCATCTCCTGTGGTTCATTTCTTAGTGTTTCAGTCTTTGCTTTTGACCCATTCACTCCAAGGGCTTCCAGAGGATGTTGAATGGGACAAAATATTGCTTTGTGACCCACATTCTGAGAAGATCCAGTGACAGTGGGAGCCAGACACCTCCCTATGACTTACCATTGGGAGGCAGAACTACCCAGTTAAGGAAGATGGTATTTGTCCTTTTCCAAAAATAGCATAGTGGTTAAGCGCACAGATATTTGGAGTCAGACTACTTGGGTTTGAATCCAGCCTCTGCCACTTACTAACTGTATGCTTTTAGTTGAGTCACTTAACCTAGTTGAATTATTTAACTTCTCTGTGCCTCTGGTTTCTCATTTGTTAAGTAGAGATAATAAAAGTTTCTTACTCCATGGGTCTATTGAATTAAATGAATCCACTATTAAGAACAGCAATGATATCACTATAATTCCCCAATCCTTCTGCCCTGCCCCAAGTCCCACTAAGGGAGGAGAGATGAAAAGAAGGAATGAACCATGCTTGCCTCTAACTTCAAGTCTCCCCAGCAAGGGGTCAAAATCGTGTAGAAGGGAAGGGGAGGGGAAGAGGTGAGATTTCAATCAACATTTGAGATAGAAATGTTTAACTGGTTTAAAATTTTAATACCTTTTCAAAAAAATGCCTGGAAAGCTATGAGATATGTTCAAGATGTAATTAAGAACTAAAAAAGCTTTATTGCAGTTTTTTAGAAAAATAAAAATGATTTCATTTAAATTCACCAACTTGATTCCTCAGTAATACTCATAATAATGATTATGATGGTAGCTAGCTGAATTCAGTTATTTTTTTTGATATTCACTACCATGGCAAACTATCAAATTCAAAAAATCATTTATAACTCATATCCACTAGGCTGGATATTATGAAAAATACAAATAATAACAAGTATTGGTAAGGATGTAGAGAAACCCAAATACTCTTACATTACTGGTGGGGATATAAAGTGGTGCAGCCACTTTGGAAAAAAGTTTGACTCTTTCACAAAATGCTAAACCTAGAGTTACAATATGACCTGGGAATTCTACTACCTAGATATATTTCCAGGAGAAATGCAAGCATATGTTCACACAAAAACTTGTCCACAAATGTTCATAGCAGCATTATCCATAATTGCCAAAAAAGTAGAAACAACACAAATGTCTGTCAATGGAAAAATGGATAAAGAAAATTTGGTATGTCCCTAAATAAAATATTGTTTTGCCATGAAAAGAATGACATATTTATACATGCTACAACCTGGATGCACCTTAACAAACACGCTAAATGAAAGAAGCAAGTCACAAAACCTATATATTGTGTGATCCCATTTATTTGAAATGTCCAGAATAAGTAAATCCAGAGAGGCAGAAGTTAGATTAGTGGTTTCCTAGAGCTGAGTGTGGGCTGGGGTGGGAAGTGACTACTAAGGGTACAAGGTTTCGTTTTTGGGTGATAAAAATCTTCTAAATTTAGATTATGGTGGCGGTTGCACAACTATTGTAATATGCTAAAAACCATTGACTAGTACACTAAGTGAGTGAGCTTTATAGAGTATGTAAATTTATATCTCAGTAAGTTATTAAGAATCAGTTTATTATTCTCCAAGTTTTGAAAACAGAGTCACAGTTTCCCTGACCTTGGGCTTTAATCTTTAGAATAAATAACCTTTGCCTTCTCTCTCTGCATGGCCTCTCTTTCTAGTTGGTGATGGCAATGGACATGTGTCATTTTTCTGGCTGCCAGCATTTGAATCCATTTCCAAGTTTAGAGAACTGCCCCCCTACCACCACCATTTATGAGTCTTGGTGGAGTGCATCAGCCACCTCACGTTATAAAATGGAAAACATGGGTACCTGCTTGCTAAAGTTTAGAGGCGCCCACCCTGCCCCAGATTTGAAGTCAGGCACTAGGGACAGATACAAAGAAGCAAGGACAGTGGGAAATCCATTCTGATGGCAGTTGAGCAGTGGCAACAGTCAACTTGGTTTCCAGGGACAGCGTCTATGTCCAGTGCCAGGTAGTGCAACGCACGGCCCCACCGTGCTCAGCAGCAATGATCTCACCACATTGACTTGGCTTGATTTTGCCTGTGATAAATGCTACTTAGTCTTATGGTCCTGCCTGTTTCCAAGCCTGTTTCTTTAACTTTCCCACTAATTGTGTGAGCTGATTAATAGCCTTCCCATTGGTTCCTTTCCTTCCATGCTCAGTTTCTCTGCTTGCTCCTAAGAATCCTGTTTGATACAGTCAGCAAGGCAGGATGATTTTCACCCCAGTCTCCAGGATCTTTCTCTTTAGATTCTGTAAGCATTTACTTATTCAGTGACTACTTTGTGCCATCCCATAAATGATCTCATAATCGCATAGTGGCACTGATACCAATAGCTCCCATTTCACAGATGAAGAAACAGGCTCATTGAAATGAATAGCTTGTAGATTCAAACCCAGGCCAAGCCCAGTGCCTTTCCCATTAGATCTTCGTGGTCCCTTCTCCATTTTCACCGACACCACATCTCGCTCATTATTTACGGAACAAAAGTCCCACTCTTCTCCCTCCCTCCACTATCTTTCTTCTTTAAATCACTGTGGGCATCATTGTCATATTTCATCATAAGAGTATTGTTGATTCCTGTGTACAACAGCTGATGATGACTCCCTATTGTTTAGGTGATCAGACCTCAGGAAGGTGTTTCCTGCTCACATCCAATGCCTCCTTTGTCTCTGGCCATATCTCTTACTAATTCTAAACAAGCCCATCTCATGCCACAAGAGTAAGTCCTGTTTTCTCTTAGTCTGGCTCAACTTACTATAGACAGCAGGACCTCAATCAATATCCGTAATCTGGAGGGAGACTAAAGACAAAATATTGAATTCACTCTTCATGTTTCTATCATAAACCCCAAATTCTATGACAATGAAGATTTTGGAAACAATAAATTAAGCATCAAACATCATATGGCAAAATCTATTGGAATGTGATATTTTTGGCTGGAAATCATTTCAGAGTGGAAAATGTTTGCTAAATATAAACACTGCAAAGCCATGTGCACCACCAAGACTTTATTATTAGATTCTCAGGGATTTTTATTTAGAAGCTGAGGAACTTGCGAGGCTGTACAATTCCTGGAATGGAATTTAGGTTTGCTTTCTGAAATCAATCTGGGCAAGCCTTTTTGCACATGAGCATTCTTAGAAAGTCTTTGAATGTCTATTCTTACTCACTTCTACGGGTGGCACAAAATCCAAAAATAAAATTACCATGAGGTTCTGCTTGCTTCCTGCTTTAGCAACATTGGAAATCCTCCAAGGATAGCTCATGTACTTTGTAAGTTCTCCTTTGCCTCTCTCATTGCCAGCATTGGGTAGTTGAAGCCTAGACTCAGGGCAAGGTCTGGGATGGTGTGAATGTCAGGAAGGCTGTGCAGGAGAATTCAGAGGACTGGGCCACAACTGCTAAAGGTAGACCTGGAATGCAAGGGCAATTCACAGAGGGTTGGTCAGCAGGGATGGGGCCAGCTATAGTGGTACTTGAGCCTGTCAAGGGGCTGAGCAGAGAGGCCTGGCCTGACTCCTACCTTGCACTACTCTTCTCTCAAGTGGGGATACCGGGGAATCCAAACAGATCCTGGCCATTAGCAGGAGAGATTGGAGAGACCACAGCCCACATTCTGGGACACTGCAGCATGTTCCTTTTATTGCTAGATCTGGCTCTAACTTTGGGCCCTGAATGTGACACCCTGTGTAGTTATCTTGTCAAATCCCCTTGTAAGGCCCAGCCTGGTGCTTGGATGCCTGACACTTGCATCTTCTTTCTGTATGCTTCTTCCTGCCTCCCATGTGACTTTCTCAAGATGGCTATCACTCCATCTTTGTTGCTATGAGCTTTGAGCCCATTGGACAACTCCCCTGGATGCTGCTTGCTCACCTGGGCCACTGCCTGTTGTTCAGGCCATGGCTTTCCATCAACACTATCTTTTACCGTCTCTTGCCAAGTCAAGCCTGTGCCCTCAGGGCCAGTCTTCCTCCATGCAACCCTGTGAACAGACCTAATTTCAGACCCTGACCATGTGTTGACTTCACCAGGCTCTACTCCTCAGAGGGGTAGCAGGAGCTGAGGAGGCTGTCAGGGGCCCAGGCATGGGTTAAAGGCTTTGGTAGCATGAATAGAAAGAATGGGTCAGAAATCCAGACTGATGGACACAGGCATCAGGGAATGCACTGAGGAGACCAGGGCTTCATTGGCTCACAGGTCCCTGTGCTAAAGAGGAAAGCACATCCACAGTTAAAAAAAAGCTGCTCTTCCTTCAGGTGTATACAACCTGTAGCAATTTGAATGTTGGCCCAAAAAGATATGTGCAAGTCCTAATCCCTACTACCTGTGAATATGATCTTATTTGGAAAAAGGATCTTTGCAGATGTAATTAAGGATCTTGAGATTGAGATCATCGTGGATTACTCAGATGGGCCCTAAATCCAACGAAAGGTGTCCTTATAAGAAGAAAAGAAACAGTGAGAAGAAGGCCATGTGATGATGGAAGCAGAGATTGGAGTGGCGTAACTACAAGCCAAGGAATGCCAAGTATTGCTGACACTGGCAGAAGCTAGGAGAAAGGCATGGAACAAATGCTTCCTCGGAGCCTATAGAAGGACCCAATCTTGCCAACACCTTAGGACTTCTGGCCTCCAGAACTGTGAGAGGATAAATTTCTGTTGTTTTTAGTCAGTTTGTGGTAATTTGTTAAAGCAGGCTTTGGAAAGTAATGCACAGCCACAGAAGGAGACATGGCTTTTTGGGTAGAGCACAGGCTAACTTTCAGCCCTTCCTGCCCTGCAGTCTGGTTTCTTTGTGCAAGGCACAAATTACACCACAATTTATCAAGGCTCTGATGGAGACTGAGGAACCAGAGCCCAAATTCACAGAAAGAATTAAAGGAGTCAGCATTTGGTAACAGGAAAAGAATGAACTCTATAGGCAGATGGAAGCCTGGGATTCTGACACTGTCGCAAGTTAGTATGACATTGAGCATCAGTTTTTTTCACCTGCAAGACAGGGTGGGAAGGGAAGTAGCACTTATTGATCACCTTTTGGGAATGATGATTCCCTTGAATTCACTGGATGGCTGTCAGGATTGGATGACAGAGTACAGTGCTTGGTTTCCCATCTGTCCTCAATAGATATTTATTTCCTGCCCCCTCCTCTCCTCACCTTGGGTAGCTGGTATTAGTGTTGCAGGAGCAGTAAGGACACTTGAACTCTGCTACAACTTTGCTTAAGCTCAGAAATATTTGGAGCCTCTTGAAATTGCAGCCAATGGTGTCTGCCATTGGCTCCATGGGCATTGCAGGGAGAATGAAATCGATATACCGTCTGGAAAAGAAAGAGCAGGGAAAAAAGCAGGAGCTACAGTTTATACATTCTGTTTCTCCAACATGGCCACAATTTGAAATCTACACTGCATATTTATTCTGTTTGTAGCATTAAATACATGCATAACTAGTTGAAGACAGTTTCCATGATGAACACAAGCATTATAATTGCCATGTTGATATCCATAGGACTTCAAGTGGAAAAAGGGTTCTTTATTCCAGGATGCCCATATTTGGACACTGTTGCCCTTGCCAGACAAGAAGGAATGACTTTGTTCTTAATTAAAAAAAAAAAGGAAAGGTGGTGGTAGTAGCCTGGTAGTAGCCTTGGTTAAAAGATTATGGGTTCACATTTTTCCACCAAGTGGAATCTGTCTGGCTATTCCGAAGCATAGAGACGTTCTATGTCTTCTGAACATAAACAGGAGACTTTGTTGAAATACAATATTAATATGCACTACTGAGAAGATTTTGATGGTTCATAAAACCCTCATGAATCATGGATGAGAGAGTTACTGGAGTCTCACAGATCAATTAATAAGATGTACAAAGTGTATACATTTTTCATTTGATTATATTTTGGTGTTGTGTTATAGATATTTGGTGGATAAAGTGAATCCAAGTATTTATTTATTTATTTAAAAAACTACTGCAAGACGACATTGGAGGGTGGTTAGTGAGTTTGAGTTGAAGGATTATGAGGGCCCCAAGGCTGGTCCTGAGTGTGCTGGTTAAGGGGGTGCTCAGGCACATGACATAACAGAGCTGGGAGTCCAGCAACTAGCAGGAGAGAGAAAAGGTGGCATCCTTCTCCCTGTGAAAGTCACCTTAAGAAAGCTTAGGCTCCACTTATGGCAGAGAGAGCTAAACGTGCATCAGCTTTTCCCTCCAGGGAAATCCTTCGGGGTACTCTGAACACATTTCTGTTGGATTCAACAGGGCCCTTAGTGAGATGGTGTTAGGCTGTCCAGCGACTAGGATCTTCCATTTCTTTCAGAGTAGTAGACAGCAAAATCATGGCTTTTGTTATCTATCTATATGTACTTATTAACGAAGACATTCCAAATGAATGATGACTTCCTGAGCTATCCTTGTGGCATGTGCCTGTCCTTGTGTGAGTGCTTGTGTGTGTGTGTGTGCATGTGTGTGAGCAACTCACCTAAAAAGTAGGCTCTCAAGTAGGCTCTAAAGGACTTGGCTGTGCCTTTTGAACCGACAGATACATATATTTTTTAGAATTGTGAACTTTTTCACCCAATAAAACAGGGGTAATACAAGAGTCTTCTATATCTTTATGTTTCATGTCAGTATTACCAGGAATTCTGAGGCCAAAGTTCATTGCTTACAGGGTAGTTAAATAAAGATGCTAAAGGATTAGCTAAAACGTTATCCATGTATTATCCCAGAGTCAGTGGTAATATCTACTGACAAAAGAGCAGATTAACCTCAGAGCTTTTTGCTAAACAGCAAGCTGATGCTCAAGTCATGTTTTAACATATTTCTTTGCAAGGAGGCTGTTTTATCTCTATCCAAGATGATACTGATAGACTTATGGAATACGTTTCCCTGGTCTCCAGAAGTGTGTCAGCTTTCCAGTGACGTGTTTTTTCCAATAATTCAACTCATCAGATCCATCTGGAAACAGTTGTTTTGATGCCTTCTGTCTTTCATGTGATGCCCTAATAAAGGCTGCAGAAGGAATATGGTTTGCAGAAAGATTAAGGTGTACCAAAGATGTATTAATGCCCTGCTGACATTCAAACAAGCCAATGGCTTTTTCTTTGGAAGTTTAGGTGTTAGTAGGAGGCGGCACAGAGGCTTGGAGTTACAGAATGTTTGGCCCAGAAGAGCTTAGAGATCCCATACCCACCTCGCATTTGGGAGCCCTCTGTGGCTCCCCATTTAGGTGGTCTCCAGCCATAGTTTCTGCACATTCAGGTCAAAGAAAGCTCACTGCTTCCCCAAGGCAATCTATTTCCACTGTTAGACCATGATAACACAAGAAAATTACCGAGCTGAGCTGAACTGAAATATGCTTATGTAACATTTGGTCCTAGTTCTGCTTTCTAAAGCAACAAAGAATAAATCTCTTTCACCTTGATGGGCCACACAGTCTAGACGAATGGATAGAGATATTGGGTTTGACCCCACTCCATCATTTAAGTAGCAGAGCATATTAGAATCTCTCAGAATCTTGGCTTTCTGATCTCTTAGACGAAGATCAGGATCCCCATCACCTGGGCTATTGTGGAGTTTGGGCCAAATAATATATTTTAACCATCTATCATGGTACTTGGCACATGGCAGGCATTTATTGAATGCTCCCTTCCTCCTTCTACTTGGCAGCTCTTCAAACACTTGGAGGCAGCAAGTCTATTTTCCTTTGGTTTTCTCTTTTCCCAGCCTTTATGCTGCAGATCAAAGGGATGGAGCTGAAATTGGGGGCTGGGAAATATCTAAGTCAGTGTCTCCTAAAGTGTGGGCATCAACAGGTGGTGAGAAGGGTTATTTTTAGATAGCACATGCATGATCATTTTATAATTTAAATATAAATCTATCTATTTAAATGATATATTTCATAGCTGTCCTGTATTATGTCAGGGAATACTATTTTTCTATATATGCTAGTGATATAAAGTCTCTTTTAAAATAAGGTTTTTTAGGAATAAAGGCAAATCAAGTACAACAAAAACTGTTATTATTACCTTGTTGAAAATCAAATGAGTTTCCAAGCAAATCAAAGTCTATTTCAAAATCTCATTAGCAAGCAGATCTGAGGAAACGACATGGTGTATGACTCCAACTATGTGATATTCTGGAAAAGGCAAAACTAGAAAGATAGTAAAAAGATCAATGATTGCCAGGAACCTGGAAGGAGGAAGGGATGAATAGGCAGAGCACAGGGGATTTTTAGGGCAGTGAAACTACGCTGCATGATACTGTAATGGTGGATATTTTTACATATTACATTTTTCAAAGCCCATAGAATGTACAACACAAAGAATAGTTCTAGTAAACTATAAGATATTAATATTAGCTCAATTGTAGCACATGTATCATACTAATGCAAGGTATTAATAACAGGAGAAACTTGAGGGTATATGGACACTCTTTGTACTTTCTGTTCAGTTTTTTTGTAAGCCTAATACTGCAGAAAGAGTCTATTAATTAAAAAAATTAATTCGCTAGACAACTTTCCAGCCTGATTGTTTATTCACTGCCATTTCTCCATCTGTCTCGGGGACATTGCATGTCAAAAACCAAATTAGTCACTTTTCTCTACAGAAGAGTACTGCTATTTAGTTACTTCCAATTGCTAACCTCTGAGATCCTCCCAACCTTAGAGAATATTGTGCTCCTATTCCTCCTTAATTTACCACCTTAGGTTCATTACTAAATCTCTCTGTACCTCTATTCCCTCCCTTTACTGTCTATGGAATCCCAAACCTTCACAATTTCCACAACTATTGCCATGGACTGGGAGCTCTCATCACTCCAAGCCTGGGCTACTCTGATTGCCTCTTGGATGGTCTTCTTATCTTTAATTTCTCCTCCATTCCAAGATCATCCATGAACAGCTGTTAAAATCAGGTTTGAATACCAGTTTCACCCCATTCCTTCTTTGCTTGAGAATTTGCAAACCTCTGTTTCCAACCATCCAAGTGGGCGGAATGGTCAAAGACCTGGATATTACCTGTGCCCACCAAGTCAAGACAAGGACTTAGATGATCAGCTACTAGCTGATCCAACAAGGATAATTAACACCAATAATTATGACCATGTATTGAACACCAGTAGAGGATGCTGTGGTGCATGCCCAGGATGAGGTTCTCATTCCCTCACCCAGTGGCCGGCACTCTCAGTTGAGCCCCTCTCTAGGAATTGCCCTCACCTGAAGGCAGCCACCTCCCAGGGCCAGCCCAGATTTGATGACTGGTGGATGAGGAGGAATAAGGGCTCCGCCTCCTAGCCGTGAAGCAAGATACTTCAGAAGGGTCAGCTGAGCATGAGAGCTCCCATGGGATGGGCTGCCCCTGTTGTGACTGCATCAAGGTTTAGCTTCTCCCCAACTTCCTCACAGCTTTTGCATCCTACTGTGCCAGCCAGTAATCTCCCTGCACACAAATCCCATCTGGGCATCTGCTTTGTGGAGAATGAGCCCTGCAACAGCATCCAAAGTCAGTTGGACTCTGAGTTTGTGCTATGTCCACTGATCTACACTATCTTTTGAAAACAGGCATAATAATAGCTGTCTGCTGTCAAATACTTTCTCGGTTCCAGGTGCTCTCCTAAGATATTTTATTTACACAAATTCTAATCTTCACATGAACCCTGTGACATAGGCCTGCTTTCCAGATGAGAATACCTAAGAATTAGAGAATTTGGAAATGTAAAAAAGTGGTCCAGTCAAAAAGATTTTGGGGACTTAGGGAAGGCCTGTCCGCGGCACCAGGGAGATATGAAATACAAGTGACTTGACATTGAATTATTCACTTCAGACTCATTTACTTCTCCCTGCCCAGGGACAGATCCTAAGAGGAGTTAGGAGGGCTGGGCAGTCATTCAACGTTCCCTGCTCATCTCTGTTCTTCTTCCCAGGGATGCATCCTTATTAGCTCTTCTTCTGACTACATGTGATCATTCCATTCCAATCCAGCCGCTCAGCCTGCTGTCCACTCCCTGCAATGTAACCCAGCCCAGCCCCTGCCTTATGTGTGTGTCCTGTTTTGTCTTCTGACATGCTCATTCCTCTGCCCATGCCCATCATGTTCCTTTCAGTTTGGTTAAAAAAGGATCTCCTTCTGAAAGGACTTTCTGGTGCTATTTCCAGAAAGACAATTCACCTCCCCAAGTACTCAAACACTCACTGTGGCCCCAGTTGTTCTAGCCTCTTTCATATCCATTAGAGGTCATACTTAGAATTCAGACAATTTCTTCTTCTTCTTTCTTTTCTTCTTTCTTCCTTCTTCCTTCTTTCTTCTTCTTTGTTAAGCAAATGTACTCTTCTCTATTTATTACCACTTCTATGGTGCCTGTGTGATTTTGAAGTGTTTTTCGTATGCCGTTAGACCTGGTCTTTTCTGCCAGATTGACTGGAACTGGTAGAACATTTTAGCATCTGCAGCTGGGAAATCATAGAAGAAATGCCTGAATGTTTTCCTATGTGAGTGATTCTTATCTCAGCCAAAGCAGAAGTAAGATTTTAAGTAAGCCAAAACTGTTCCATAAGGCAATTCTAGGAGTGAGCATTGTGTAAAACTCTGGAAAAATAAAAAGTTTAATTGTGATAACTGGGGTTTTATGTGGTAACTCTCTCCTCTTTATGTCATATTATACCCAAGAAAATCTTAATATTTCTTCCTATATTTATAATATTATTGAGGGTCAAAATTACATGATAAAGGCGTAACTGTGCATGGTTCCTGTAGCCACTGAATCCGGATAAATAGACAGATAAACTCTATGTCCGGAACCAAGGAGTCTATTTTGGTTGTCTATTGTCTGGATCCACTCATTAGGCTAGAGAAGGGTTACCAGATAAAATACAGGATTCCCAGTTACAAGTGAATTTCAGATAAACAGCAGTATAAATGTCAAGTATCACATGGGCTATACTTATACTGCTGTTTATCTGAATTTCAAACATAAATAGGCATTCTGTATTTCACTTGCTAAATCTGGCATCTGTAAGCTGGCAGTTAGCTGGAAAGACTCCTCCTTCCAAGGAGGAAACCAGGTCATGGGTGAAGGCTTTAGTCAGGGATACGGGAAAGGAATATTTTTTAGTGGTAGCCAAGTAGGTTAAAGTAATGCATGTTGTCTCAGCAAATGCCTTTCTCCCTTTGAAAAACAGAAACAATTACAGGAAGGTGGGCCTAACAATGATCTGTGAAAGTTGGAGGATGAGACAGAGGGCCCACATGTGTACATCTAGAAAACCAGTTGGGTGATGTGGATAGGTTTGGCTTTTGGTTATGCAGGTATCCTAGCAATATTATGAGTAAGTGAAGAAAAATGAGGTTTTGGGGAATCAGAAGGGCAGGGCTGGCTTGCCAGCAGGACTAACTCCTGGTGGGATGTCTGTTTTTTTTAACATCTAGTATTGAAAGTTACAGGGCAAATTTGGCCTTGGTTTGGGCAAGCTATACAATTCAATGAGATCCAATGTGGCAGGCTGGTTGTGGGAGAAAGGCTTGGCTCCCATGGAGAGCACTGGCAAGAGTTAGAGTTAAGTGTCATAACTCTTGACCCAGTAGGGGCCTGGAGAACATAGAAGGTCATGATGAAAGAAGCTGAAGGCTGGAGAAGGGAGTTAATGAGGACACCAGCTTAAAGCTCTTGGACTCCTAGGCTTTTCCCAACACTCTAAGGATGCTTCTAGGGAAGCCTGTTTGATTCTGGGTCTAGCCTAGGAGTGGAGTTGAGGCAGTTCATGGCCTATCTGCTTTGGTCAGCCTGGCTCAGAGTTCAGGAGGTGGGAGGCCCAGGAGATAGACCAAACAGTCAAGATCTGAGTAGCTCACAGAAAGCTAGAGAAACAGCTCCCAAATCATCTTCATTTGTGCCAGGAAGGTGTGTGGGGTAGAGAGTGGGCAATGTACCAGACACCACATGAAGGAGTAGCAGAAACAGTTGGAGAGGTAAGACTGATTGAAACAGGAAAGTACAGGCAAAAGAGGCAGATGAGTCATCATATAAAGATAGCACTAGATGTCATACAAGGTCTTCTTCATTTGAAAAGCAGAAACAATTATGAAAAGGTGGGGATAGGCTTTTGAAGGTTGTGTGTGATCTCTGGCTAGGCTCACAAGCCCAGCAGGAGCCTGTCCTACAAAGCCTTTCCCTGAGGAGAGCTTGCAGGTTGGGCAGCCTAAGCTCTCGACAGAAAAGCACGTTTCCATGAAGTCTGAAGTCTCAAATGATTGCATTTCATGGAGTTTGCCTTGTGCAAAGTCATAGAAACAAATCCAGGTGCACTGTGGGCACCAGAGCTAATAAAGAAGAGAATTTTGTAGACATGAAAGAAAGTAAGAGAGATAAAATGAGATATGTGGAAAGAGAGAGAGAGAGGGAAGCCATAAACTTTGGTGGTTTTTGCCTTTAGTTTCACTGATGTAAGCCTTTTGACTAAAAATTCTGAAGATTAGTGTTTGCTAGACCTTCAGTTACCTTATTTTTCTTTTCTTTCTTCCTTTTTTTAAAATTTTGCTGAGATGGGGTCTCATTCTGTCGCCCAGGCTGGAGGGCAGTGGCGCCATCTTGGCTCACTGCAGCCTCAACTTCCCAGGCTCAAGTGATCCTCCCACCTCTGCTTCCCGAGTAGCTGAGACTGCAGGTGCATGCCACCATGCCTGCCTAATTTTTTTGTATTTGTAGAGATGGGGTTTTGCTATGTTTCCCAGGCTGGTCTCCAACTCCTGAGCTCGGGAGATCCACCTGCCTTGGTCTCCCAAAGTGCTGGGATTAGAGGTGTGCACCACCATGCCTGGCCCCAGTTACCTTCTTTTTCAATATTTAAGTTAGATATAACACAAAAATGTTTGCAATGTAATCATCAACTTCTATAAGGCATTCCTTACTTGTTTACTTTGCACTAAGTTGATTTATATTACAATGTCCAGAAGCTCACTGTCTGGATGTGGACTGTGCTGGGCCCTGAACACTTGCTTGTCTAACTTCTTTTTTTAACATTTAAAAAATAAGCTTTATTTTGGAGTAATACTAGATTTGCAGAAGAGTTGCAAAGGTAGTACAGAGAAGTCTCATATGCCCCTTGCCTAGTTTCCCCATTGTTAACATCTTAACAATACCAAGTACATTTGTCACAACTGAGAAACTGGCTTGTCTAACTTCTAAATGTGCTTCTAAATGCCCAGGCTTTGAGGAGTGGAGAAATGCTCTACTCAGGTTGATGTTTTTTCTTGCTCCAGGAGCCTGAACTTTGCCACTCTTGGCTTTGGTTTCCCTGTGTGGTCCCTTTTCCAATGGTGTTTTCCTTTCTTATTTGATTTTTGTATTTATCATGTCTTGATTTACATTCCCAAATGTAAGATAAACTATTTCAAAATGATTTTTTCATACTTCTAGAGTTGAAACAGAGGAAAAAAAATGCATTGTTCTGGCAAGGAAAAATATACTAACAGGAGTAAAATAAAAACAGTCACTTCATATTCAAGGCCAAACTCTGGAATTTAATCATCTCTCATAAAAAATAAACAATTTTTGAAAATTACTTAATTCATCATCGATTGAGTCTGGAAATTCGATATCAAGGAGCAAAAACAATAAAACTCTGTTAGTTAGCATGAAAAGGCCAAAGCATGTTTAGTCTAAGTGTTTAGGTTAATAGACAATCACTGTGTGTTCACTCTAAAATAAGAGATCAGTTGTGAAAGAGGGCTCTAGTGAGTGGGTTAGGAAGGTACAATGCATGAGAGCAGTGGGCTGAGAGTCTACTTCCAGTTTCTCAGGCTAATTCTACTACAAATGCTTTGTATCCTCCAAGGCAAGCAACTTTATCTCAAGCTCTGATGTCTTCACTTGTAAATAAGAGACAGTTAGAGATAAAGAAGTGGCTCAAGATTTCCCCAAATTCTTGGGGAAAATAGATTCTGATTCCATAACAAAATCCAATTCCCTAAACACTCAGGAGTTTGAGTATTATTGGATGATTCACTTGGCAGTTTGGATCTTGCTGTGGAAGAGGGTCACCAGTATGAATGTTCACTATGGTGTTGATGAAATGTATAGGTGAGAATTCACGGATAGTTGGAGGATCAAACACAAGATCAATGCTTCCAAATCTGCTTTATGATGTGGCACACATAGAAAACAGGGGTAAACAGATGAGGATGCCTAGACCTGGGGCATACTTAGATTCTCTAAACTATTTCCAGTTCCTCCATGGGCTCATACTTAGATTCCCTAAGCTCTTCCTAGATCCTCCAAGGGCTGAGAGGATTGATTTCTTAGGTAACAACTTATAACCCAGTAATAGCATAGCCTAGCCCAACAGTCAGGAAGCTCTTGACTATGGACCAGAATTTGCTCTAGAATGGAGAGTGACATGTAACACAATAAACATGATAGCTACTAAAGATAACATGCCTTTATATTTTTATTCCTTTTTTTTTTTTTTTGAGATGGAGTCTCGCTCTGTCACCCAGGCTAGAGTGCAGTGGCATGATCTCCGCTCACCACAACCTCTGCCTCCTGGGTTCAAGTGATTCTCCTGCCTCAGCCTCCTGAGTAGCTGAGCTTACGGGCACATGCCACTGCGCCCGGCTAATTTTTGTATTTTTAGTAGACATGGGGTTTCACCATGTTGGCCAGGCTGCTCTTGAACTCCCGACCTCAGGAGATACACCCGCCTTGGCCTCCCAAAGTGCTGGGATTACAGGCGTGAGCCACCATGCCTGGCCTATATTTTCATTCTTTAGTTCTTGTAAAAAAAAAATTCAGAATGAATGAGAGGGAACAGATGAGGTGAAGGGGGTGTATAGTAAATACAGTTGGTGACACACTGATTCTGAGATACCTCTGAAGCATCTGAATGTAGATATTGAGACTATTGGTAGATCCTCAGAGCTGGAAGTCATGAGGGAATTGTGGGCTGCAGACAGTTTTGGAAGTCATTAGCCTATATAGATGAGAGTTGAAGCCATGGATGAGGTTTCTCTGAAAGAGAGAAAATGAGAAGAAGCCAAGGATAAAGCTCAGGGGAACACTAATATTTAAGGAGCTGGCAAAGAGAAGGAGCTAGCAAAATCTACAGGGCTCATTTAGAGCTACTTACACAGTGACTTAAAGTCATTTCATATGTGAAAAACGTAAGACCAATGGATATCCACATATAGATGTGATTTGTGTTGTGTAAGGATATACACAAATGCAGGCAAAGGAACCCACATGCTGTGGATTTGTTCACTCATTCACTCATTCACAGTGGATGCACTGATTCTTTCAACGAATATTTACTGAGCGCTTACTGTGTTCCTGGCGTTATTCTAACCACTAGGGATAGAGCAGTAAGCAAAACAGGTTAAGTCCCTTCCCTTGCGGAGTTTTACTGTGGCACATACTACCACACGCACCACTGAATACTTTAGAGCTTGTTGTCCAAGAGGGAGAGCAGAATGTAGACAGGCTCTGTATTTTTACCACTCAGGGATCCTGTGTCGTCCTAAAGGATTGCTCGTCATCACACCAACTCATCATAGCTTTGGCCCTGGTGCTATATTTGACTTTTATTCACTTAAAAGGTTAACTGGATGGCTGAATTACAGGATTCTAGCCAAAGTATGCTCCCTAGAGGATTCCCAGCTAATCAGTCAGCTGAGCTGAGCTGACGTCTGTCTTCCATTCCTAAGGAGCTGGGCATCTGCAGGCTGAGCTCACACTGTGAAGGCTCAGCAAGACCTTGATCTCCCTTCACAAGTCATGGCTGAGTGACAGGGATCAGCAAAGGTCATGGTTCAAATCTGAGGTGGCAGATTCTGAGGACAAAGCCTGCGGAGATCCCTTTCTATTGGGAATTTTCTCATTTTAATCTATTGTCAGAATATTCCAACTCCAGGCCTTCCAACTCCAAGGAAACTGAGGCAAAAATCTACCTTCTATCTTTTTATTTCCCCCAGATTAATATTTTTCCTAAAATTTTCTCAGATAATTAGTAGATCAGAGATTTTCTTTATTTTGGGGCTGATATGTTTTGGGTTTTTGTTGGCTAATTAGCCAACTTCATCTCTAGAATTTTCTATTTCTATCAATATCTATCCAAGGATGTCTCTAATCTCCCTGGTTCTTTAAAGTAATTCCCATATGTGAAGCCTCCCACACCCACTTCTCTCTCCATTGTCTGGTTGAGATCTAGTGGAAAGCCTACATGGCAGTGGAGATGGGAAAGTAGACACTCTTTGGGTGAAAATATGCTCCATTATGGCTAAAGCGTTGGCTGTGCCAGTCCTTTTAATTAATGAACTTAAAGTAACCTTAGACTCCTTCCTCTTCCATCATCTGTCATATCTAAATAATTATATATGAATTAGATTTCTTAAAATGCTGCATGTACAGGCATGCTTTGGCAATTAACTTTTAATGCATCCCTATTACAGATTGGAACCCAAATTTATTAGCCGATTCTTTGACCTAGTGATGAGTGCTTTCAGGATTTATCTTACAAATAGAGTCATACATGCAAAATGACCTATTTGAAAAATTATTTATTGTAGCATTATATGTAATAGCAAAATACAGGAAGTGATTTAACTGTCCATTTATTGGGGACTGTTAATAAATTATGATTCATCTTTACAGTGGAGTACTATGCAGCTGTTAAAAAGGAAATTCTTTATATACTGATGATAATGACCTCTAAACTATACTGTAAAATGAAAACAGCTAAAATTTGTGAAAAAAGAATACACACACATACACACATGCATATCCAATTTCTTGTAATATACACTTAATATCCCTGGAAGCATACATGAGAAACATCAGTTTCCTCAGGAGTGGAGAGTTGGGTAACTGGGGAATAGGAGTGGGAGGGGAACTGTTCACTATAATATGCTATAGGAACTTTTGATTTTTGAGCCATGTACATTGTTACAGATAAATATACAAATAGGAGCTAGGTGAGGTGCCTCACACCTGTAATCTCAACACTTTGGTAGGCTGAGATAGGCGGATTGCCTGAATCCAGGAGTTCAATACCAGCCTGGGCAACATGGAAAAACCCCATCTCTACAAAAAATATGAAAATTAGCCAGGCGTGGTGGAATGCACCTGTAGACCCAGCTTCTCGGGAGGCTGAGGTGGGGGTTTCGCTAGAACCCAGGAGGTTGAAGCCGTAGTGAGCCTTGGTTGCATCACTGCACTCCAGCCTGGTAGACAGAGTGAGACCCTGTCTCATAAATACATAAACAAACAAAAACACTTTAAATTTTAAAATTATTCACCTGGCATTTGAAAGCCCCTCACAATCTGCCCTTCGTTATATTATCAGGCATATTTCTAGAATATCACATTTTCCCTTGCACAAGCCCTCTGCTCTGCCCACCAAGCACCTCCTGTCTCATGTATGATTCCATTTAGGTCCTTTCAAAGCCAAGTTGCCAGGTTCTAGTTCCCATTCTACCCAACTCACATCTTCTGGAACCTCCGCGAAAAGCACTGTGCCTGCAGCTGCAGGCTATACTCTCAACTTAGCCTTTCCTCACTTTGTATTCCCTGGGCATGTAAATTTGTTAGGGCAACATCCTTGATCTTAGACCCTTTTGTGGAGGGAAGGAAAATAAATGGGGTAGAAAGAGCTGACAAAAGCTTCAAACTTCTTCAGTATCTTCTTAAAGGCCCATCTCCCCTAGGAAATCAGGCCTACCCATTCAGCCATGGAGATCTCCTCCCCTGGCTCCTATAAGTCTAATTATGATGACCCATACCACTGCACAGCACCGACCTTATGTAGCCATACATGGACATGTGTGATCATGCTGTGTCCCCCCACCAACTCAATACATCTATGTCTTTACCAAATATTTAATGAACACCACCATGCTACCATGTTACCAGGTAGCAAAAGATGACCAAGATCCCATTCCTGCCGACAATGGAACTCATAGGCGAATCAAATAACAATTGTATTTTATTTTATTCTCATAAAACCCTCTGAAGGGGGTCTTGTTATTATCCCCATTTTATATATGACAAAGCACACATAGATTATGCTACATGCCTATGGTTTCAGAGCTGGTGAGTGACATCCACGCTGTCTGACTCAAAAGCCTTCATTTTCAATCACAATAAAATGGTCTTTCTGCAGGTAAAAAGCAGAGGCATTCAAAACATAAGAGACAAATTTGACTATATAAATATTTAAGGCATCGATCCTGAAAAAACAATGTTAAATGAAAAACGAAAAGCTAGGAAAATATTTGCAAAGTACGTGATAGCAAGATTACTATTCTCAATATAAAATGAATTCTTACACATCAATAAAATATGAACACCTAAATAGACAAAGTAAACAATCATTATGAACAAGACAATTTATACAAGAAGAAATGCAAATGGCCAATAAACATATAAGATGCTCAATCTCAATAGCAATCAAACAAAGAAAATTAAAATGAGATGTCATTTTTCTCCTATCAGAATGATAAGAATGAAAGGTAGGAGCCTAGGGTTGGCAAGAACATGGTGGGAACAGTATCAAGCCAACAATATTGGAGCTTGAGGTAAAATATAAAATCAATAATATTGATTCTACCTTTATTTCAAATGTTGATATTTTGTTCATTGTGGACTTTTCTTGCATGAATTTTGATTTAAAAATATTGTAACAAAATATTTGTTTTGATTACTGAGGTTTGTTTATGGCACGTTAAATTTTGTGTCCAAGGAAAAGTGCCTCACTCGTGTCATCTTAGTCCCAACTCTGCATGGGCAGTCTGCAAATATAAATCAAAATGTTTAGGTGTGCTTAGCCACTACTAGCACAGCAATCCTTTTTCTAGGAATTTAACCTAAAGGAATAACTCGTCAAGTGTACAGAGATAAAAGTACAGAGATGCTCATTATGGTACAACTCATAAGAAAAAGTTGTAAACAATCATTAAGAGATTCATTAAAGTATGATATATTTGTACACTAGAATACTATATAGGCATTAAAATGATGTCATAGAGGTGTGCATATTTAAAGGAAAAGATATCCGTGTTGCATTAAAGAGTACATAAAAAAGCAAGAATATGTACAATATGTACAATAATTCCAATTATGCAACACACACATATAACTCCAAAAAAAGTCTTAAAAAGTAATAAGTTTTTATTGGAGTGAAATGAAAAAGTAGCCAAATGGAATGTCACACTTCACACAGTCTCTTTCATCGTGGCAGCTATTTTATTTTCTCTCACAAAACTCCCTTTTGCTAACATACCCTCTTATAATTTTTTGACATATTTTAATTTCCCCATGGTAGCAGGTAATGCCTCATATGCCAGCATTTAATCTGCCCCCATGTTTTCAATTGTGTAGCTCTGCCCATCACCCAGGAGGACTATTACCTTTAACACATTAGCCTTCTTTCCTACAAGGCAGGTGTAACAGACATTTATTTTTCTTAGGGGAACTCCTTGGCTTATGAGTCTGTCTCCCTCTATAGAAGCCAGACTCTTGTTATTCCAGCCTCCCTTTCCACTTGAGTATAGACATATGACCTGGGCTCAGTCAATCAGCTGCCCCTGCCCAAAACTTGCAATCAGAAGCTAGTGACTGAAAGCAGCAGGTGCCACATAGAATCCAGTCTGGTGGTGGTGGTGGCAGCTGATCCCTCCAGTTTTCAGAAGCAGCAATTGCAGGGCTTCTGGTGGAGGCAACCAGTGCCCAGCATCTGCCGGGTCAGCAGAGCAGGCTCCTGTACTGTGTTCAGTGGTGGGGCTGTTGTGTTTCCTCTAGACCAGCTCTGCAGTATGACTGGGACTTCACTGGCCATGCAGCCTCCACGCCTGGGTTGCTGACCATTCCAGAGATTCTGTGAGTGACTTCACATTCTTTAACAAATCTCTTTCCTGCTTAAATTAAATGTTTGCTTTCCATTGTTTTCAACTAAGAATCCTCAGTAATACATAGTTATTTTTGGTACTGACATATATGTGTGTATGTGTGTAGAAATCTGATTTCAACACCCATTATAGCATACTCTCCCAAAGAAAAACAAGTGTATAGGTTAAATCAAGTTGATATGCTTGGGGAAGCTTCATTCATCTAGAACTGTATAGTCAAATACAGTAGCTATTAGGCATGCATGGCTATTCAAATTTAAATTAATTAAAAGTAAATAAAATTTAAATTCAGCTTCTCAGCAACTCTAGCCACATTTCAAGTGTTGAAAAGCCACATGTGGCTATGGGTACCAAATTGGACAGTGAGATTTAGAACATTT
Organism: Symphalangus syndactylus; assembly: GCF_028878055.3. Classification (NCBI taxonomy): domain Eukaryota; kingdom Metazoa; phylum Chordata; class Mammalia; order Primates; family Hylobatidae; genus Symphalangus; species Symphalangus syndactylus. The sequence goes on along the minus strand of NC_072425.2, from coordinate 35,262,023 downwards.
TCATTATTGCAGAAAGTTCCATTGGACAGGACAATCTAGGGGGATCTTGAGATTTCACCAGCCCACCTCACTGAACTATCACAGAGAGTGAAAAACCACTTTGGGATACATGCATTGCACTATCTAACCATATCGCAGAAATTTTGTGTTAACAGACAAGTAACCTTGCTAACTAGATTAGAGTGTATTTTACTTCTCTATTTAAATTATTCTTGTTTTCTTGCTCTCTGCCTCCCAACCTCCCATTCTCTTTCTTTCCTTGCCAGGACTTTGAATTTTTTCAGGTTACTTGGCCATATGCTTTAAGTCTTCTATGATAGTATCTGCCCCACCAACTTTACAGGATTGCTGTGAGCCAATAATATAATTTGGGAGGGAATTTTATATTCATGATTGGTCTGAAATGAGCCCTGATATTAGATGATTCTGTGATTCTAGCCATCTGACTTTGAGCAAATCACTCAACTTTCCTGGATTCCTGTTTCCTCACTAGTCAATTGAAGAAGTTGAATAAGATAATTTCTAAGTTCCATTAACAACATTAAAAAATTACCTTATTTTATATAGAGCCCCAAATACTTTATTTATGATCTCTTCAGCAGAGCTGAGAATAGGAGTTCTGATGCGGGTGGCCAATGATGAGGGAGGTAGAGATGACAATAATCAAGAATGAGTCTTTTTTCAGGATTTGATGGGCACTAGCCCATTTTACTAGAGGCAAAACGGAATATAAAAGGCAGAATAGCAAAGTGAAAGCTTATATTACAACCTCTTTCTCTCAAAGCACTCAATGGTCATATTTTTCATGCACTGTAGTTAATGTTTAAGTGTTTAGAAGAAATTGCAAATAAGTGAAGTTTTTAGTCTCTTTCTTTTTGAGATGCCCAGCTTCATGCTTGGCAACTCATTCCTTGCTACGGGAACACAGTCTACCTGAAAATGATTCCATTGTTGTTCTAACTCACCATATGTTCTTCTAAAAAATTTAAACACATATTTCAGAGGTAACCCCTTTAGATCAGTGCCAGGTCCATCCCAGAGAAAACCGCTTGAGCCTCTGCAAAGGGCTTTCTATTCGGGAATTCAAATACACACGACCTGTCTCTCTTGAGTCTCCTCCACTACAGTTTCTATTACCAGATTAAAATGTTAGGCTGAAGCTTCTTGAGAAGCAAGGGTATTCTAGGTGAGAGTGTGTTCGGGTCTTGCAGATTGGATAGCTTAGAATATCTTTTTAGAACTTTCTATCAGGAAAATGGACAGTCTTTATTGTTATTAGGGAATTGTGTTATGGTAACAACATTCATTAAGCATTTTCTACGTGTTAAGCACTTTATATGCATTATAGCATTCCCATTTTACAGATGTAGAAACAGGGATGCAGAGTGGTTTGGCAACTGCCTTGCCTTACATCTCATAGTTAATCAATGGTGTGAAGTTGAGAGGATTTGAAGCTTGGAGGTGCTGCAACCATCTTGCTCCTACTTCCAGGTGGAAAGTGATCACAACACACAGAAGGAAGAAGTAAAAGAAGCGAGCTGAGAAAAATCTCATCCTGATGCAGCAAGTGAGCCCTAAAATCAGTTGTGCCTGAAGCCAGCTCTATCCCTGCATGCTGAAGCTTTGACGAATCAGTCCCAACCCTTTTCACTTAAGCTTTGGGTGTTAGTTCTTCTTTAATATGTACTCTCGAGAATTTTACTTGATCTAAACTTGTTTTAGTTAATGTTACCAGTGAAAATATACATAACCTTATCCAAGGGATAAGTTTTAATTCAGGAATGTGCAGAAAAATAGTTCAAATTTTTTTATTGTGGTTGAATTTAAAACCACACCACCCCCATTGTGGCTCCCATAAGCTGGCTGGACATGGAGGTTTGTATGTCACACTCACCCCCTATTTCCTCATTCAGGAACCTAAGCCCTGAATTGCACTGGAGAAATAATTTAATGTGGCATTTTACTGAAACATCCTGTGGATATTTTAGGTATTTGCACAGAGAATTTTTTGACCTTTGAATAATATGTGTGCTGAGAAAGGTCTTGGGATATTTTAACAACATGTTAAACTGAGATAGTCCTGATGAGATTTATTTTGGTCTCTGTTGGCTGCTACGTTTTTTTCAAATCCTGTTGGAATTTTTAGTTTTTATGAGGACACTTTCAAGATTTTTTTACTGCAGCATATTTCGTGCTATTTAATGGTCCCTTTATCAAAGATGACAGGCAGGCAGTTGATAAGCTCTCCGGAGAGTGACTCCTCATAAAGCCTTTCCTCTGTTAATGTGCTAGGTACATTGCTACTGACCTCCCATGGCCACCTGAGCCTCCAGTAGGCCCCTCCAACTTGACGTGTCCTAAAGTGGGTGCTGGGTACTTAAAATGAATACACAATTTTCTAACATTTAAAATCTCTGATTAATTCTCTGAAAACATAAGTGCAGGTGATCACAGGCATAAACTGGCCAGTATAGCCAAAGGCATCGTGAGGATTGGATCGCTTCCACAGGCAGTGGACATTAGATGATTCTGTGATTCTAGCCATCTGACTTTGAGCAAATCACTCAACTTTCCTCGATTCCTGTTTCTTCACCAGTTGATTGAGGAAGTAAATATTAATTAGATTAATTAATTGAAGAAATAAATATGATCAGACTTCCCTCATCAGCCCCTTAGTAGAGGAGGCCAGAAGTAATTCTGCCAGTGCGGTATGACAGACTGCAGCTTAAACAGAGGATTAATTGAAGGTGCATGCATTTAAACCACAAGGCACATATTCTCCCAGAATGCAGAATAGTTCCTAGGCTAGGGTTTGGTATCTTTGAAGGACCTGTTTACATTTCTGTGCAATTAGGCTGCCAGGAAATACATTCCTGCCCCAGAGGACCCTTTGTCTCCTAAAGAAAGGAACTTGCATTGCGGAAATTTGTGGGTGAGAATGCAGTAGGTTTGTTCTAAATTATGTTAACTGGATTTTCTTCCAAATTAATAAAAGAGCATGGACTGGACCTGTATGCTCATTGCTGAGTTCCTAGAAACGATCACATTGTTTGCATACAACAAGCATGTACTAATTATTTCTTGAGTGAACAAATGTGCTAAAGTGGTGAGCAAATGTCTTGAGGAGACAGGAGTTACCTTGCAAAGGAGACTTTTGGAACTGGGTGTTCAAGAATGTGTAGGAGCTCTCTTGATGAAAGGAAAGAGGAGTAATAGGAGAAAAAGAATTGTAGTCAAGGAAACAGAATGCACAAAGGAATGGAGACATGGATTTCAAGCTTCTAGTAATTCAGAGCAGGAATGTATAAGGAAAATCTTGCACAGAGTTATGAATGACAAGCCTTCACAATAAAAGTGCGAACAAAATCCCAATTCATAAATGTCTTGCTGTGAATATTGGTCAGAAGCTGGACTTTAGCCAAAACATAAGCATTATACTAGGTCAATTACCTTTGTGAGGTGATGAACCATTTCTAGAAGTTGGCAGGGTCCTCTATGCTGGTTTTATAGGCTATTGCATAATGTCAACTTATTCTAGAATGTTGCCTGAGGCTGCATCACTCAGATTCAAGGATTGGTCAGGAACATACATTAACCATCTGTGTTTGATAAAGTGGGAAATTCTTCTACAATTGGTCTTTGGCTGATTGCTGTGTTTTTGCCAGTAGTGTACTTCTGACAATTTGGATTTGGCTTAAGAAATCTAAGACAATTTTTAGAAATCAATGTGTCTTAGAAACCATTAAACACATTTATCTCCTTTTATAAGTTTAGGATATGAATAAGAAGAGTCCTTAAGGAATGATAATCACCCTTTCCTCAGGCCAATGGGATGTGTCGCAAAAGAGAATGGGGATAATCTCCAAAGACGTTAGGCTGCTGGGCACACCAGAGCATATTCCCTACTCAAGCAAGGGTGGAGATGTCTGCAATCTTTCTAACCAACAACATATCTTGAATAGCACTCATTTGCCAATGGAAAAAAAAAAAGGAAAACGTAACATCCCTTATACTAATTAACAAACCATCTGGTGCATATTTAGATAACTCTTCCTGAAGTGCTTGCCTTTGCTTTCCAACTGGGGACTGTCAAATGCTAACCAACCATCCTGAAGCATGAATTGTGTGAATTTCTTATTAGGAAGTGCAGATGTTAAACTAATTACAGCTGGAGTGTATACTGACATTAACTTATATACACATATACATACAGACATACACTGTCTGTGCTGAACTACTCTGAAGTAATTACAGAGGAGATTGTGTCTTAATTCCTGATTTTTTCCTAATGGTTCCATCTCTACCTCTACTGCCAGCAAATAATGGAATCAATAAGGCTGCATGAATGAACCAACTCATACTGGATATGATTTTGCTCTTTTCTGTGTCAAATGATACAGTTGTCAAACTTCTTATTATAGTAGTTTAGTTCTCAACAAATTTATTCGTTATCCTGTTGATCTCATCTTCCTACTCTTCTGAAAATGAAGAAAAGTAAACTGAAGAAAAAAACTGGTCATGGCTCCAATACCCTAACATAATCACCTTTTGAATTCAGTAAAAAGAACCGTGAACCACAGTGTTTAAATTGGAGTGAAATTGTAAATTAAAGTATGGTTTTCTTTGTATAGTCTGATTACTTGATTATCTTTTACCTCAGTGGACATTAGGGGTGAGTTATGTTACATCTAATTTACTACCAATGCTATTATTATTAATAGTAGTATTTCTTGACTATAAACAATAATTTATAATTTATAAGTAAATAGTATTATTTATGAAATGCTGAACATTGTGAAAAATTTTGTAATATAAACTGTAATAGAATAAACAGGTTATACTCCTATACCTGTTCTCAGGTGAGGAAATGTTGAAGTTAGCCATGGTGCAGGTTAATATTCATATGTGTGGCATGTGTGTCAGGGGAGAAGAGAGGGTAAGATCTGTGTCTGGTTTTGGCCTGAGATGCTTCTGTATAAGATGACCTTGGCTTTGATTCTGCTCCAGCCACAGAGCTGGATGGGGACTGTGGATGGTGCCACAAATAACGTCCTGGCCAGATTTCAGCCAGGTCTGCGATTTGAGAAGCTGGGTACTTTCGTGCCTTCAGCAGGAGCCACTTTGGCAGGAAGGACAATGAGACAGGAAGACCCCAACAAGACCTGTCTTCCTCAAAGCAAATTCAAATTACCTGCTTCATTATGTGCAGGGCTGGAAATTGTGCAAAGACCAATGTACAGATCAATGGAAGTGAAAGACATTGCACGTAAGAATAGCATTCCTTCCATGTGTACCTAGCTCTGTGGTTTCCCCAAAGCTCTCAGGTATATTGCCTCAGATGGCTGGGAAGGTAGTGTGCTGTGATGGAAATAGCACCAGCTTTGGAGTCAAACAGTCTGAAAGCTCAGTTGTGTCTTCCCTGTGTCCCTGCATGTTCATTATTTATAATAACACATCCATGACAATGTTTCTGTGATGATTAATGAGGTATCTTTGGGGGAAAATAGCTTTTATTTATAATTGATTGCTGTCACCTAAGAATGGGTGGATGACAGTAGTTGGAAGACTTTTTGTTTGTTTATTAGATTGATGGGTGGTGGGCATGCAAGGTTAGACTGACTAGTTAGGAAAGAGCTAAATTGTTTCCACTCATTCATTCAACACATGGATATTTGGGATATAGATGAACAAGGCAGACAAAGACCCTGATGATACGGCGATTACCTTCTAGCTGGGGAAAGAGATAATAAAGAAATAGTCAAATAGAAAAGCCATATAATGCGGGTAATGATGAGTGCTATGGAGAAAAAGAAAGTCAGGGGAGGGGTTAGAGAATGGCTGTAATTGAAAGGGTAGCAGGGAGAAGGTCTCCCTTTCAAGATGCTCAGAGAAGTCCTGTTTCTGAGGTGGTGGAGCAAGCTGTGCAAAACTCAGGGTTGAAGAGTGTTCCTGGCAGAGGTTGCTGAGGTATAAAGACCCTGCAGTGGGCATGGGGTGGGTATGTGTGACAAATTCCCCAGGGAGATCAAGGGATCAGGAGTAGAATGAGGCATGCATGGTAAGAAGTGAGTTCTGAGAGGTAGACAGGACCCAGATAATGTTGAGAGGCTTAAGTTAAGGGTTCAGATTATATCCTATAGGGGCTGGGAAACCATTGAAATGATTTGAAAAGAATGATTCCATTAATGTCTATAAGAAAGGGGGAGGGATTTAGAGGCCTAGAAGGAAGAATGAGGAAACTAGAATGAGAAATAGAGTAATTTAGATGCATCCTGGAAAGGGGTTGAGGGAAAAATATATCCCTTACCTTATCTTCCCACTGGCTTGGTCAAAGAGGGTCGTTGGGGAGAAGAGAAGTGACCAAAGAACATTTGTTAGATTGTTCAAAGTATGGTGTATAATGAGAGCTCTTGCCTCTATCTCTGCTACAGAATCTTCAAGAAATCTCACACTGGTTAACAATAATTTAGGGTGAGTAGATCCTGAATGGTGAGTGGGAGGAAGTGTTGTGTCTGGCTTAATGGCTAGGCAGAGTGAGAACAGAGGCTGGAACACACGTGGAAATACCCTGGCATGGTACAAAGCAGAGACTCATGAAGTGTGCCTTTCCCCTTCCATAGTCCTTGCTTTGTTTTCAATTTGTGTGTAGGGCCATCTCCTTGTTTGTGGAATGACATTCAACCAGCCTGAGTTCCTTTCAAGGCTGACAGTTTATAACGCTATGGCCTATGGCTTTTATCTCCCAGACAAGGGAACTCTCTCTAAATGTAATTTTTCCCTCAATTTTAATCACAGCATTTAATGTAATCATTTGGGGGAATCAATCTGAAAATCATCAGGGATTCGTTTTTCTTTTTACTGCTACCACAAATAGTGATTGTGCAACAGAGTTGGGGAAAGACTTTTGTTTTTGATGTTGCAATAGCAGGAAATAGAAAGTTGCTGCTGTCAGCCACTTGGTCAGTGTTACATTTCTTTTGCACCACAAAAGAAGACTTGTAGGAGACTGGAATATGGTTCCAGGTAACCCAACTATACATCCAATGATGAATGCACCACTGCATAGGAGAGGTGTGGCCATTGTTGAGTAATTTGATGAAAGAACAACTAAAACAGATTCTAGATGATTTAACCTTGACTTAAAGTAAGCCCGAGGGGGAGACCATAATTATAACTAACTTCCATTTTTCTTGGCAGAGTCTACAGTCCATTTTTATTCATTTCATTTAAAGTATTCCCAGTACTGTATTATCTCCATTTTAGATCAATAATCCCCTTCCTCCCCTTGCAGTGGCTTTAAATGTTTTAAGAATTTGTAGTCACTTTTTTCTTTCAGCTATATCCTGAGGAATCAATCTAGACTACCACTTAGGAACAAGAAATGCATCATAACTGGCATCTTGCAGCTAGTATAAATCGAGTAAATTACAAATGAAATATTGAAACTAACATTGAACTGTGCTAATAGATAGCCAATAGGCACATGTGTCAATTTAAATTTAAATGAATTACAATTAAATAATATTAAAATTCAGTCCTTTATTTGTCACATTTCAGGTGCTCAAAATAGCCACATGTGTCTAGTGTCTACCACATTGATGTAATAGATATGGAATATTTTCCTCTTTGCAGACAATTCAATTGGACAGCCTGATTTAGGAATATTAATTGTTGGAGTCAAGAGAAGAGTTCTTTAGAGTGTATAAAGAGGCAGGAGAGTCTCATCAAACAGATTCCATGACATTTTAATTTCATTAAACATGACATCTTCACCAATGGATCCATGTGTTAGAACCAATTAGCTATCCCAAACGAAGAAAAGTGAAGATAACTTTCCCACAATTTCCGATGTGTTAGTATTGCCCAGATTGTAGGTTACTTTGCAAAATGGCCAAAAGCATTTGCAGCACGTGGAAAGAGGGTCCCTCTGCCAAATAATCACAAGGACCTTCCCCTCCCTGGAGAAATAGATTGAAACCTCTTCCCCTCCCTGGAGAAATAGATCGAAGCCTCTCCACTGCCATCTTGTCAGACATATTTACATTGCTCAACTGACATGGGAAGAAAACAAATTTCCAGTATGAGACTCTCTGGTGGGCCAAGCTGTTTCTCAAGGAGCATTGAGAAATAATAGCAACTCCAAATATTACCTTGGGCAAAACAAGGCAAATAATATCCTTAACTTTGTTATCCAAGCATCGTTGAGAGTGTCTTCTTCCAGTTCTCTGTGTCTCTGACTCTGGCTAGACCCTCAGGGCCTGGCTACTGCCTTGAATACTAGATTCATGGGTATTTTCCTGAAGCTCCTTTGTAGTTCAAGCTGGGCCTGCTCTCCAGCAACTCAAACTCAAGTAGAGAGCTTTGGACCCACCATCTTTTATGATCTCCTAGCACTGTGGGGAAGGACACACTGTGCATATATGCACATTTGCACACTTGGGATACGTGCTCTCTGAGGGGCTCTGGGAGGTCAAGTTTCAAAGGCTTCCGGCATCTGGGGAGTCTGGGTTAAAGGCAGTTTCATGGGACAAACTCTCAGCTCAAATCATGTCCTGCAGGGAGCTATGAGCCCTGAGTCCAGTAACTTTAATCTTCAATGCTATGGAATTGGGTAGAAAAAGACTAAATGAAATGCCTATAATCACACAGCAAGTTAATTATGGAATCAGAAAATGATTTTTTGGCTGAAATGTCTGTTGCATGATTAAGAAGTTTCCTCTTCATTTTGCACTGCTCTTTATAAAGGAGTTTTGTGTGCCCAGAGGAAAAGGGAAGATGGCGTAGATACTGATTTTCACGTAATAGAGTTTTCTTTGGATGTTTGTTAGTTTTGTTCCAGGCATTAATGGTAGGTCTGCCTTCATGCACCTTTTCACCGTGCTGATAGGAGGAAGAGAAACAGAAAAAAGAATCCTTCTTTCCCTGCTGTTTAAGATTGTAACTTGGGTTTGCCTTCTGTTTGTGTGCAACAGGCTTGGGAAGACAGGCCATCTCTCTGGTTCTCAGATGTTAAGGACTGGGACCAAATGAGAAGAAGAAAGCCAAGTAGGTGTTTCTCCCACGGTAGTTATCTTTAGTCTATGCTGAGGTCATGTCCCAGCATAAGAAAGTTGCCTACTTATGGGCTTGGGGCCAAATTCACACTGATTCTTGAAGTCTGGAAAATCACCAACCATTCCAGCATCTAGGATCAGACTTCTTCACAGGCACAACGACGGTTAAAATCCCCTGTGTTTTTGTCTTGCCTTTGTATATTTATGTGTGGAAATTAGGTCCCGGGGGGCTAGTCTTATACAAAAAAGTGAATTATTATAAATACATATAATTTGTGAATATATACTTGTACGTATAAACACACACTATAAAAGTTTTCTGTAGCGACAATGAACGTGAGAGAAATTGATCATTTACATTTAAATTGAATGAATTGATGATTTATTGGAAGGCATGTTCCAAGAATGGTCTAGGTGTTATGAAAGGGCTTAATCTTCCAAACCAAAAGTGAATTCAGATCACCATTCGGTCACTATTGGCCAAACAATAGTCTAAGCAAGATTAGTTATTCTTTCTTTAGTTTTAGTAGAAGGCCTTGACATAGATCCATTTTTGCTTCATGACTGAAAATATTTGACTGCCATTTTCTTTTTTTACTTTTATTTTTATATATTTTAAAATTTAATTTATTTTTAAGTTTTTATGTATTTAGGGGGTATAAGGGCAGATTTCTTAAATGTATCTATTGCATAGTGGTGACATCTGGGCTTTTAGTGTACCCATCACGTGAATAGTGAACACTGTACCTAATAACAGGTGATTTTCAACCCTCACCCCAACCTTCCACTCTCCCGCCCTCCCACCTTTTGTAGTCTCCAGTGTTTATTATTCTGGTCTATATTTGACTGCCATTTTCTGAAGGCTAGAGAAAAGCATCTCTTCCCATGATTACAGCTAACATATGGTGTGAATGTGCAACCCAAGAGCAATTGACAGGTAATAGATAGCCTTAAGGAACCGAATCACTACCACTGTAGCCATCTCTTTTGTATATTAGCCTTGGCCATTCTAATCTTTAACATCATTGGGAACTAGAAAGCATTTGAAAATTGATTATAAGGACAGCATAGTGTAAGATGATTTTATCGCTAGGGAGGCATCATCTAGGAAAGTCTTTGCCAAGAAGCGTTCTTTCTCATCCTAAATCCTAGGAGGCACAGGAGGAAAGCTAGGGATGAGTGTTCTGGATCAGAAGGCACCAAAGGGATCCTGGAAACGCTATGATTACAGTGGCTTCCAGAGATGTGGTAGGAAAAATGTGAGCACCAGTGGTCAGCATGACCAACTTACAGGTCCAGCAAACTAGGTGGCCTGAGTGGTCATCATGATGGGAAAGAAGTGACTCATGAATCTGTTTGTTTTGTGACAGCACAGTTAGGACTGTGCAGTCATGGGAGGTGACTAACAAACTCACTGACTCCATGGCCATGTGGCCAAGGGTGAGGTTCAGCTTGATTGTACAAAGCGTCACTCACTCTGCTGAGTGTGTATTTGGAAGAAGAAAGAGGCAAGTGAAATGTTAGAGAGAGCAGCAGCCACTGTAAATGGAAATGAAGCATGCCAGGAGACCTGCCACAGATGAAAAGAAGCAAGCCAGGCACACAAGAAAGAAAGATTGAAGGAAAACAGGACAAGGACTGGAACTAGGGCTTTGCTAATTTTAACTAGGTGCATCTACTGACCTCATAGTAAGAGTAATTGACAGTCCAGCGAGAACAATAACTAGTTAGCACACAGTCAATTAGTAATTTTTCATCCTACATTGTTTAGCAAATCTGTAAGTAGTTCACTCATAGGGTTCCAAGGCTTGTGCTTTCAAAGAAACAAATTAAAGAACTCTGTTCAAACATTATTACTAATCTTAAAATGGGCAGTTGCCATCCAGCTTGAAGGTTTTATTCCAACTGTGTTTTCTCGAAACCATCATAACATTTGGGTGTTGGAAACAAAAGACATTAGGTGGATGGACACCAACCTGACTAGCATGGCTTTGATGCCTTAGCATGGAAAATCTTTACTGAGACTTCCAGATGACAAGAGGCACAGACAATCATTATATATTTGGCCTCTAAACTGAAAGTGTTCCTGATACCAATATTGAAAAAAAAAGAAGTGATACTCATTTACTGAGCACCAACTATATATAATCTATTGCACTTGTTATGAATTTCTTTATATACTCTTATGTTTCCCTCACAGTATATCTTGGAGGTAGAATTACTATTCCTCTATTAAAGATAAGGAAACAGTGGTGTAAAGTTTCAAGTGAGATCTTCAACCCACTTTCTCACAGTTGCCCCCAGAGCCTGCCGCTGAGAACTTACAGTTTGGAGAAATGACAGCTACCACCAGGGGCTTACTGATTGGTGTGCTCTTTTTGAAGAATGAACAGAAGTAAAAGTCATACAGTTAGGAAAAGAGAATAAAACTGTCTTTATTCACAGAATAATGATTGTTTATGTAGAAAATTAAGAAATCTACAAAAAAGTTACTAGAACTAATAAGTGAATTTAGCAAGGTCTCAGGATGAAAGGTCAATATAAAAACATCTATTTCTATACACTAGCAATGGATGATTGAAAAATGACATTTAAAAACATTTCACTTACAGAATTCCTGGAAAGCATTAGGATCTGACTCATTTATCATTACAGTGGTCTTCTATCCAGAAGAAAAAGGGAGTCAACAGAGAATAGTTGCTAGGAAAATCAAATGTCTACATTTTACTTCTAAAGAGTTGAGAATCCTCAGACTCTACACCATGCCCAGAGATACTAAATAATTTGCCCAAATCCACACAACTAATAGGCCCAAAAACTGGGATTTGAATTTTGGCGTCTTTGATTAAAAAAATCTCTAGTTTTTTCCACAGTGCCCCTGCCATTAATTAAATTCTTTCCCTGTGTACTGCAAATGGTAGAACACCTTATCTACTCTTTATTCCAAGTGTCCAAAAGTTCAAAAATTGTTTCTGAACTCTCAGAATTTCCATTTGGCTCTTGGTTGGCATTCAAAGTCCAATAGTATAATAATACTGTCTCATATTTGAACAATATAGTTTATTAAACTTTCCCATGTATTACCTCATTTGGTTCTCACAATAACTTGTGGATAAGAAATAGGTAAAATTATTATCTCAATTTTATAGCTGATGCATAGCTAGACCCAGATGAAAATCTACTTTGAAAACATCAATTCAGAAAGAGCACCAGACTTTGCTGACATAGACAGGGTTTTGTTAATTCAAGTAGTTCATTGACTTGGACAACATCTAAGCATTGGAATTTATTTAAGAAAGTATAGGTTGTTATATCCATTTACTTAAACCAGCACTCTAAGAAAGATGGGGAAACGGAAGTGTGGCCTCATGTTTTAGAGAATGCCATCAATTGTAGAAAGAAATAGGAAACTCATTTGTAATATGCCTATTTAAAAAAAAAAATAGATGTCATGACTGAAGGCTTTACTCATCCAAAGCTGAAATATTCCTTGGTATATAGGTGTATAGATCACGGATTCAAAACATTCAAGAGTTAGAAAGGGATCTTAGAGGTCTCCTAGTTGAACCTGCTCTTTCCTGGTTGAGGGAACAGAAACTCCAGGATTTTCAATGATTATTTCTGGTCACACCACTAATTACTGGCAGAATTGGTCTTAGAATCCAATTAGAGCCAGACTCCAGCCCAGTTCTATGATACACCCCAAGCTCAGGAATTTCTTCCTCCTCTTTTTAATTTCTATTAGATAGTTTCAATAACAACTTTGAGGTCTCTAGTTCAGAGTGGCCATGATTTTGTAATGCAAGTGATGCCAGCTCTGAAACTCCATGCCTGGCCCTCTGTAGACACCCAAGGGAAGGGCTGCAGAACGTGGGCAACTCGGAACACAAAATACATTCTCATGTGTCATCTTGCTTTGTGACTTCTCATCTTAAGGTCTTGTCAAAGCTGGCCACGTAGGCCTTTGAGAATATCATAGAGTTCTTTGAAGTAGGTTGTTTACTTTTCTTGAAACACGTCTGTGATTCATCTTATTTGTATTTTAAAATGCAAGTGTTTTGGCCAGCAATTTGAAAGAGAAGTCCAATAGAAAATCAGTATACCAGTCCAATTTGACAGCTTTCATCTAATCTATCATCACTTTCTATTCATTTGTTCACTCATTCATTCAACAACTACCTAATGGGTATTTACTACATGCCAGGTACTGTTCTAGCTGCTTGGGAAACAGCAGTGAGCAAAGCAAGGTCAAGAAGTTTTCATTCCAGGGAAAAGAGACAGATAATAAACAAAGGTATAAATTTTTTATGTGTCAGATGTTGATGAGTACTATAGCAGATAAGCAGGGTGAGTGAGGATAGGGAGTGTGGTGTGGATGGTGCTGCTTGGGATGGTTAAAAAGGCTTCTTTGCTAAGGTGGCATTTTGTGCAGAGACCTGATGTAAGGGAAGAAACAAGCCATGTAGCCATTTGGGGTAAGAACTTCCAGACAGAGGCAACAACAAGGACTGGCTCCTGAGGCTAGGAGACTGCTCGGTATGTCCAAGAAACAGCTAAGAAATACCAAGTGGAGTGAGTGAGGTCTGGAATGATAGAAGATGAGGTCTGGGGAGGTTGCAGGGACCAGGTTATAGAGACGGAGTCTCGCTCTGTCACCCAGGCTAGAGTGCAGTGGCGCGATCTCGGCTCACTGCAAGCTCCGCCTCCCGGGTTCATGCCATTCTCCTGCCTCAGCCTCTCCGAGTAGCTGGGACTACAGGCGCCCGCCACTATGCCCGGCTAATTTTTTTGTATTTTTAGTAGAGACGGGGTTTCACCGTGGTCTCGATCTCCTGACCTCGTGATCCGCCTGCCTCGGCCTCCCAAAGTGCTGGGATTACAAGCGTGAGCCACCGCACCCGGCCTAATATAAGGACTTTTGCTTTTTTTTTTTTTAGGCGGAGTCTCACTCTGTTGTCAGGCTGGAGTGCAATGGTGTGATCTTGGCTCACTGCAACCTCCGCCTACCAGGTTCAAGCGATTCTCCTGCCTCAGCCTCCTGAGCAGCTGGGACTACAGGCACGTGCCACCACACCCAGCTAATTTTTGTATTTTTGGTAGAGACGGGGTTTCACTATGTTGGCCAGGATGGTCTCAATCTCTTGACCTCGTGATCTGCCCTCCTTGGCCTCCCAAAGCGCTGGGATTACAGGCGTGAGCCACTGCACCCGGTCAGACTTTTGCTTTTTTAAAAAACTAGGTTTTCAAAATTGAAGTATGATTTACATCCAATGAAATGCACAGATCTCAAATTTGTTTTGAAGGTATCTGGCAATTTTATACTCTGCAACTATCATGCAAACCCAGTCATAGAGGATTTTCATCACCTCAGAAAGTTTATTTGTGATGCTTTCTAGTCAATTCTCCACCTGCTCCCAGCCCAGAGGTAACCAGTGTTCTGATTTCTATCACTATTCTGGAACTTTGTAAAAATGAAATTATGCATGCTTTTGAGTCTGGGTTTCTTTCACTCAATGGAATGTTTTAGAGATTCACCCGTGTTGTTGCAAATATCCATCGTTCATTGCTGGGTAGTACTCCATTGTGTAATTATATCACCACAAGTTTATTCATTTTCCTGTTGATGGGTAATTAGATTGTTTCTTGGTTTTGGCTATTTTCAGTAAAGCTGCCGTGAATATTCTTGAACAGGTCTTATTGTGCATATATGTTTTCATTTCTCTTGGGTACATACCTAGGATTGAAACTGCTGGGTTATAGGGTGACAGATGTTTTGACTTTATATGAAACTGCTGAACAGTTTTCCCAAGCGATGGAACCATTTTATGCCCCCACTAGAAAAGTGTAAGAGCTTCCATTGTTCCACATATTCACTTACATTTGATTATGTCTGGTGGGTTTGTTTGTTTTTTTTTTAATCATTCTGGACAGTGTTTTGTATAAGAAATATCTGCCTACTCCAAGATCGTGAAAGGATTTTCTCGTAGAAACATTATAGGTCTTAGCATTTAGGTTTTAGCTCTAAGATCCATCTTAAATTAATTTTTGTGAATGCTGTAAGGTGGAGGAAAGAAGCAGATATCCAATTCCACATTATTTGTTAAAAACACTGTATTTTCCCATTGAATTGTCTCAGCAGAAGGAGTTTGCTTTTATTCCAAGTGAGAAGAAAGTTGCCGGGGTGTTTTAAATTTTCCTCAAGGCAATAATAATTGTCTTGCATAATAGTGGCCTACTTTGCATATTAGTTGTCTATTGCACTTTTGATACACATGTGCATGCACATTGCACACATTTTGAGAACAGGAACTACATCTTGCTTTTATTTTTATCCTCAACTTCAGTACCTAGAGCAGTGCTTGGCAAACCATAGATAATCAATGAAAGAATGAATGAATGAATTCCAGCAAATGACATAGCTTTTTATTTTCCTGTGTAGCCTGTGGATGTACTCATTTGTCTGTGATGTACTCACCTGTATGTACTCACATGTACAAATGAGTACATGTGATGTGTTCCTACACACACACACACACACACACACACACACACACTCACAGCCACTAGAGTCGACTGAAGAGATCAGAGAAGAAAAGAAGTGAGGCAGCATTCACTCCAACCTAGAAGCCAAGCCTCAGAAGAAGTGAGAGCCTGGAACTATGAGCCTTATGTATGAGCAGCTCTTGTACAAAAGAGAAGTGAGATAAAATGGGTCAGGAGTCTAAAAGATGGCAATCCCAGTTTACCTTAGCTTTTATTCTACTTTGATCAAATAATGAGTACATGTGACTCACTCTTTTTCAGATGTACTCATTTGTCTGTGTTCTATATGGCTCCCACACATACTGTGACCATTTCCACTTGAGGTTGTTAGTCTCAGATTTATGGGTCATTGATAATGTACATGCAGGATTATGTATTTCTTATATATACCACATAAACCTATGCTGGCCCCTTACATGGTTAACTTAGCTGCTATTTTTGTTTTCATTTCTACATGCCATATTTGGGGTAGAGAAGATTAAAAAGCATATGTGGACAACACAGAAATGGCATCTGGAAAGCAGCCCTGTTGCAGCGCTCTCAACTTCCCTTGAAAATTTCCAGAAAGGCTCAGAAACAAGAAAAAAATCTCACCACAGCCACAAAAAGCATGCTTGTCAGACAGCCTATTGCCAAGACCCAGGAGCCACCTCCCTGAGGGAAGCAGAGGTAGAGAGAGTGGAGAAAGGCTTTTATGCCTCCCCTGGAGTTTTCCATTTACAGAGCCCCTTGGTCTATTACAGCCAGAAAGCTGAGTCCCCCTCCCATTTTTCAAGGAGCTGCTTCCTTTTAAGGCAGGCAAAAAGCTGCTTCTCATTCACCCTTCCTTCTTTCTCTATTCACCCAACCTCCACAACTCCCCAAATCCAGTAGGATGAAAAAAGGGAGGGATCTTTTTCCCTCCCTTGAAGCATGTGTAAAGCTTAACTGTATCCTGGGAAGTGTAGTTCCAGCACTTAGGTGGATCCAAGAAGTAAGATTTATGGCAGAAGTACTCTACATGCTGGGACTGCAGCCTTTCATGCACAGGGTGTTGAGTCAGCGTCTCAAAGAATCAGACAATGACGGGTAGGAGCAATGCCCCCTCAGGGGTGCAGAGCTGCATTAGAATTTAGAGTTAGGTTAGAAGCTGCACAAACACCTGTTCTCCAGCTGCAGGTGTGAGATCATCATACACATGGAGGGCCGGCATTGATGAGGCCAACCCCGTACCACGTATGACTGCTGCCTCAAAGTCTCAAGAAAGCTCACCTTATTTAAATATTTATATTGAGAAGTAAGTTATATGAAAGACTACTTGGAATCAGTGAAAAAATTGTTGAAGACCCCAGGATGTCTATTTCAGGAACCAGGAGAAAATTTCAAAAATTTTCAAAATATCTTTTGAAATGTAAGCCTTCCTTAGGCAGGCAACACTTTCTACCTTGCATTATGGTTGTTTGTGTGCAACGTCTTAAGACACATAGGCATATACATCTGCCTGCACACTTTGATAACAGGAGACATATCTTTCTTTTATTTACATTCCTAACATCAGAGCCCAGCACACTGTTTGGAATGTCATAGGAACTCAGTGAATGAATAATGAATGAATTCTAGCAAATGACGAAATTTGCTCTTTTTTTTCTTATTGAGTATGTGGATGTTCTCTTTTGTCTATGTTCTATATGGCCTTTAAGAAAACAGAAATGGAAAACCACAAGATCATAGGGATGGGAGTGGGAGTGAGGTGAAAATGAAAATGTGAAGTGGATAAAATCTGACTGAAAGTTAACAACTCAAGAGCAGAATTAAAATTCGTATTAGAGTCAACAAATAACTGAACTAAACCAGAGAAGAACTGAATAATGATTGGAGAGGATAAACTGGAAATCTCTCTCAGAATGCAGAGAAAAGGGAAAAAGCTATCCATGTGATAAGAGAGATATTGTTAGATGTGGAGGGCAGAGAATGGAGTTCCAACCTCAAAATTATAGGTATTTTGAGTTAGTAAGAATAACTGAAACAGAAATAATTATAAAGACGTTGAAGAAACAATTTTCTGTACTAAAACAAAGAATATAGTTGTCATACTCCAGGCAAAATGAATAACAATTTTTTTATGACAAAGAGAAAGAAAAATATCTTGCAGATCTCAGCTGATATCATCTAGCTGCATGGCGTGGGCAATTTTTGGAGCCTAATTTTCTTCATCTTTAAAGGGGAAAGTTTCCAGAGGGTCAGTAGATCCCTGCTAGATGTGACTGTTTTATGATTTCATAAATGTTTGGAGTACTAGAGGGCCTAAGACAATGACTGACTATCTTAACATCTCATTTGAGATAAACCAAGCAAAGAATGATGGCAAGTCCTCCCAAACAAGGCTTTATTGCCCCTTAATATAATTTGCTCCAGTGCATTAACTGGGATTCCAGGAATGTTCTACGCACCCCACATGTTCTCATAGTAACATCAGGACCTCACAGCCTCTGGCAACACAACCTGTTTTTGACTTCATGTGGAGCAGAAACCTCCTGATCATGATGATGTCTGTCAAATCCAGCATTAAGATTTTGAACACTAGGACCCTCCAACCTCCCAGCAGATTTTGGTGCACTTCTTGCTCTCTCCTTTCTTCCAGAAGACTCTAGGACTAAGGCATCTTCTCCATGAGCTCCCTCTAAGTCCATGCATGCCCTCAGCCCCAATAATTTTTGGCTTCCAGAGCTCCTTCCTCTCAGCCCAGGCACCAAGCAACTTTTCAGCATTTATTCAGCATTTAAATCAGCCTCAACAGTGAACACAGGCTTCCTTTTTGCTCATCTTCAGAGCCCAGCGATTTCATAGAATGGCAGGGCAGCAGGTCCAGATCATTTAGACCACTGCCATGACCAGTGATAGGTATGGGATCCACTTAAAAATAAGGCTCATAGCTGGGCATGGTGGCACAAGTCTGTCATCCTAGCTATTCAGGAGGTGGCAGGAGAATCGCTTGAAACTAGCAGGCAGAGGTTGCAGTCAGCTGAGGTGGTGCCACTGCACTCCAGCCTGGGCAACAAAGTGAGACTCTGTCTCAAAAATAAAAATAATAAAAATAAGGCTCATAGTTCCAGGCTCTCACTTCTTCTGAGGCTTGGCTTCTATAGGTTAGAGTGAATGCTGCCTCACTTCTTTTCTTCTCTGATCTCTTAAGTCGACTCTAGTGGCTGTGAGTGTGTGTGTGTGTGTGTGTGTGTATGTGTGTGTGTGTGTGTGCAGGAATAGGCATGAATTCACCAGCCAGAATGTACACACACACCCTTTCCTGTCTTGCCACGTCCTGTTTTAGGTTATTCAAAATGTTATTCGGTGGCCACATTTGCAGCAATAATAAAAATAGGCAGAAGTCATCAACACTATGAATAGTAAACACATTTAGAAAAAGGTGGCAGACAATAACGACGTCTGGGAAGTGTTTCAGTGGAGTCTTTCCTCACATGAGCACACAGTGGTGTGGCTGCCAGAACTCCCTGGCTTCTGCACTTGATTTACACAATGGTCTGGGTTGCCCTAGTTGTAACCATGCAGCTTGGCTCTGGGCTTCATAAATTCAGACCCCAGAATACAGTTTATTTATGTTATGACTCCATCCAAAACGTTGCAAAGAAGCCAACTCCCCTCATCCCATTAAAAAGTTATAATATGTATTTTTACTAGCCTGCAGAGCTTGGCATTCAGAGGTAACAATATGTGCTTTGTTACTCCTCAAGTTTGCCATGAAGCGTGCTGTAATCTTTGCCAGGGGTGTGCTGCTCTCTCCCAAGAGGGTTCACAGCCCGGGAGGAACACTTCAGACTGCTTAACGACTTGCTCGGGCCTTGCCTTATATGGAATTTTTCCTTCTGCACAAGAGAATGACAACCACTTAGAGTGTCAGCCAGCAGGGAGCAGATGACAGCCAAAAATCCACTCTGCTCTTGGTCCCAGGATGTCCTATCCGACTTGAACTTTTGCTCTTTAGGCTTGCTCTCTGATAATGAATTTGGGAATGCCAACAGGCTTGGAGGAATAGGAGTCACTTAGAGAAGCTAGCCAGATAACTCCATTTTAGAAAGCACGGGGGAATGTCTTTCCCATTAATCCTGGTAAGTTAGTTAACAAGCACAGGGCACAATAGATCCCCAAATAAATGGAAGAAATGGTGCAAAATGCAAGCTACAAAGTAGGTGTTTGATCACACACATTCATATTTCATCATTTAATTTAATTCAATCTTGAGGTCAGAGCTAACAGAAATAAATATATTTATTATCAATTATTATTGATCAATAATTATTAGAACCATAAAGACGTGTCCTCACACTCAAAGTCTAGTGTGCTAGCCCAGTAGAGAGAGACACCAATGATATCCCCAGGAGGTTGAAGGGAAGATGGTGTGGATCTGGTTCAGGCACTGCTGTAAATGCTTTAGATCTACTGTCTCAGTGAATCATCACCACAACCCTATGAGATAGTCCTATTTAATCTTCATTTTGCAGATGAGTAAACCAAGGCACAGAGAGACTAAGAAACTTGCCCAAAGTCACACAGCTAGTTGTAGCTAGTTGTGGCTTCTAGTTGGCAGCAGCCAAGAGTTCAAATACAGGCAGTCTTGCTCTATGAAGATTTTAACAGGCACAGGTGGAAGAGGGCAGTGTGTGTGGCAGAGATGTCAGAAAGAACATGAGAAAGGCATGGAGTAGAGAACAGGGACATGTCCAGTTGGATTGGAGTATGGGTAAGAGAGTTGGGGGAAAATTACACCATAAACACAAGCTACTGCCATATTGTGGAGGGCCATGAATGCTGATGTGAATATACTCTAATAAATATTGCTAATAATAAAAGCCAATATTTCTATAGTTTTATATTGTGTATAATATCTGTAATGTCTAGCTTTGTTTTTACAGGTGCCCAAAAAGGCCACCAGCAGATGGACTCACCAGGCTCATTTCTCTTTGCTCTTGTCTTACAAGTGGTTGATGTCAGGCCAGCCCCCAGGCCACCACGCTGATTTTCAGTTAAAAAGTCACTGGTATTGAGGTTTTTTTAAAATTGTAAATGCCTTCTTAAACAGATGCTTTACTGTAGAAATGTTTTTAAAAATATATTCTATTCAATTTCTAGTAATGGTTAGCAAATTCACCTTGACGTTCTTGGGGTTCCTGTCTTGGCATTCATGCAGAATTTGATATAAAATTATATACACTCATAAGAAGAACCAAAGAATCAAATAGTTCTTCTTGACAGTCACTTGGAGATTACAAAACAGCATTTCTGAGTAGAAGGCATAATCAAATATGATTTCATGAACTGATGCATAGATGAGTTAGAGCCCAAGAAATGTTGAATCGTGAAGTAAGGTTCTTCTCATTTCTAAAATACTGTAACTCCATAATTTTTTTCTTTTTTTTTTCTTTTTGAGACAGATACTCACTCTGTCACCCAGGTTGGAGTGCAGTGGCATGATCTTGTCTCACTGCAACCTCCACATCCCAGACTCAACGGATCCTCTCACCTCAGCCTCCCAAGTAGCTGGGAATACAGGTGCTCACCACCAGGCCTGGCTAATTTTTTGTATTTTTGGTAGAGACAGGGTTTTGGCATGTTGCCCAGGCTGGTCTTGAACTCCTGAGCTCAAGCGATCTGCCTGCCTCAGCCTCCCAAAGTGCTGGGATTACAGGCATGCGCCACTGAGCCCAGCTGGCTATATCTCCATAATTTTAAAGATTACAAATGACTCTATCAAAAGTTATTCTGTTGACAGTTTCAACACAATATTTACTAGTTGAAACTGATGTTTATGCTCTTGGAAGCTGGTGGCCACCTTCTTATATATATGTTTAGTTTATTCTAGGACACTTAGTTGATTAACCACTTGGAATGAAGTAGAATTGTGTTTTCTTTTTTTTCTTTTTTTAACTGTAGCAGAGTGACCAAGCATGCAAAGGAGGTAGAGAGAATATGATCCATGACAAACACAAATACCCCCTATACTCTTTCCATCTGGACTTGGTGAATTGGGCTGCCCTTCTGTAGTTGAGGGCACATGAACAGCCCAGTTTCTCATTCCCAAAAGGACACTAGGGTTTGCAGGGAATGAGGCACTACAGAGGGTCCCAAGACAACTGGGGCATCGGCCTTAAACGTGAGGTGATAGGAGCAGCTCTTGTACAGAGGAGGAGGGAGATAACATGGGTCAGGAGTCTAAAAGATGGCAATCTCAGTTTACCTTTGCTTTTATTCTACTTTGATCAAATAATGTGTGACGCTGACATCATTGTATTGGAAATAGAATCATGATGCTTCCTAAGTTAAATGGCAGATTGCATGTACTATCATGTGTCCTATCTGTCATCATGCTGACAGTTACACATTTTTGCTCTGGAAATTGGGAGTTACACTTTGATATTGGGGTAGAGGGTGTTGTATTGGCTTGCTAGGCTGCCATAACAAAGTACCAGAGACTGGGTGGCTTAAACAACAGAACCTTTTTTGCTCACAATTCTGGAGGCTGGAAGGCTGAGATCAAAGTGTTGGCAGGATTAGTTTCTTCTGAGGCCTCTCTCCTTGGCTTATGGATGGCCATCTTCTCCCTTGTCTTCACCTGGTCCTCCCTCTGTGCAAGGTTATGTCTTAATTTCCTATCCTTATAAGGACACCAGCCATATAGGATTAAGGCCCACTCTGATAGTCTCATTGTGACTTAATTGCCTCTTTAAAGACCTTATCTCCAAATACAGTCACATTCTGAGATACTGGGGATAAGGACATCAACAGATGAATTTTGGGAGCACACAATTTAGCGCATATCAGATGTGCTCTCCCTTAGGGGTTGTAAGACAACTGGGTCATCGGCCTTAAACATGAGGCGATAGGAACAGCTCTTGTATTTCTGTCTTTAGTCCCTTGGTCTGCCCATTAGTCCTTCTAGAAGGAGTCCACTTGACAGATCATGAGGCCCTTCAGAAGTACCCAGGTCTCTCACAGTATCTAGCAGGGCATCCGCAGGCTACTCTAACAGACTATTGAAATTAGTCATGTGCCCCACCATATTAGAACCACTTTCCTGGGCCTAGGCAAGCCCCTGGTGCTGGAGAATAATCACTGGACTAGTGATCAAGAGATCTTGTTCTTGTCTAGATTGCTGCTGGCTCGCTCTTGGGCAAGTCTTTTTCTCATCTGGGGCTGATTTCCTTACCTAAGAAATGTTGAGCTTTATGATTTCTGAGTTTGGCTATATGTGAATTGCCCTAGTAAGTGCAAATGTGTTTTCATAGGTTAGAAAAAAAAAAAAAAAGCCCAAAAAGCATTTTCTGGGAATTGAGAGTTTTAAGCACCTATAATTCTAGAATATACTTTATTATAAAAGTTAAAATATTACACAATCCTATAGAAAAATACAGGACCATTTTGCTGTTGTCTAAAATCAGATGTGTGATCTCCATCTTCTTAATTTGACAGACTTTTGCCACGAATCAGTTCCACACAAGGCAGAGTGCTGAGCACTGTGAGAAGGATGTGGGAATTCAGAGGCTAATAAGTTCTAGTCCCCTGCTCCCAAGGAGTTCTTTGTCAACCTGTTTTCATCATTGGATGTTTAGAAGCCTTGGATAATATCAAAGGCATCTACGTTGGAGACCATGGGCTTCAATTTCTGGCTGTCTTTTGGCATTTAGAACCTAAACAGCTCTGGGCTGGTAGACATCACTGACATGACTTTATTGCTCCCATGAGTGAAAATTATACCCCTCCATCTGCATGAGATCACGAGTAGTGATTTCAGTGTTGCCAATATTGAAAAATACAGAAATTGAGATTGTAGGTAAACCCCTGGATGGTTATAGTTAAGGACAGAAAGACAAGGAGTGAAAGAAACTCCATGAAACAGGAAATGCCAAGAAAAGGCCTATAGCTTCCCTGGCTTGAGACAAAGACTGTTGACTAGAATCTCTTGATTCTTAGTCCAGTGATTATTTTCTAGCAATAGGGACTTGCTCAAGCACAGGAAAGTAGTTCCAATATGGTGGGGGCACATGGCCAATTTCAATACCCTGTTGGAATAGCCTGGAGATGCCCTGTTATATACTGGCATGTCAATACCCTGTTGGAATAGCCTGGAGATGCCCTGTTATATACTGGCATGTTTGATTCCTTATTAAAGAAAGATAAAATATATATAATTGCAAAATTCGTATAGTTCTGCAAAAGTAGTATAATGTAAAGAAAAAAGAGGAAAAAAGTTCTGCTATCATGTTAAAGAAATCATGCAATACTAAGTATGATACCTGAATTAGAATGGTCGAGGGTGGCCAACAAATGGAGACAAAACTCATTTACTTCTCATCCTCAGAGCTCTGCCCTAGGACGTGCGTGTGTGTGAGTGTATGTGTACGTGTGTGTGTCTGTGTGTATACCAGGATGCTAGCCTGTGTGAAATTTCTGGGCTAGATGGAAGAGAGGGGTTGGGATTGAGGCAAGTTCTGGAAAATAATTTGTTTTTTTCTAAAGGTCATGATAGCTACTTGGATCTAGCCAATTGTTACCATGAAGAAATTTTTAAAATGTTGGCAATCAACTTAAGATATTCTTTTGTGAGATATAGTATGGTCCAAACAAAACCATGCCTTGGTCACTAATTTGCAATTTCTGTTCTACAGCATATTCCAGATCTTTATGGTTACATTAATGATCTGAGGCAAAAAGTGCAATTCAAGACAAGTTTCTTTCCCAAGGAAGAAATACCAGTTAGGACCCAATGCAGACAGAGACCCTTGCATCTCACCCTCACCCCTGCTTCTGGCTTCCTAAGCAAACTGTACAATCTACTTAAGTGTGATGTCCATGTGAGTCTTTCAAAATATACCTGAATCTAGCCAGGCAACCCTAGATTTTCAGTTCCGTTTTGTTTGCTTTCAAATGATTTTCATTCAGTATTCCACTCAGAAAATGTCTAAACTGAGTGGGGAACTGCGGTTGAGTTGGGCATATACAAGGATATCCTCAGTTTGAATCTTCCCTAAATATCCATAAGGGAAAAAAACCCACTTTAATAATAAATTATTGAAATGCGCATTCATTCTTGAAACATTTTAAGGATGTTTACATTGAAACCAGATGCCCGCTGCACAGACAGCCCCTGTTTCTGTTGATTTTACAGCTCTCCTGCTCACTTCAGTCTTCTCAGTAGGGTCTTTGTTTTACTCACTAGTAAAAAGAATGTTTCTTTTGTTTGCTTTTCTTTGCCATCCATGCTGGCCAGACTCTAGAGGGAACTCCAGCCATGCTGTGATTTGGCTAGCATCCCCTTCATTTCACTCCTAAAAGTCATATGTGCACATAATAGTAAATCGTTGCTGATACCTCATGCACTTGGGCTTTTCCTAGCTCGTTCTTCTTCCATTTGGTTGGAGTTTTGCAGCAGTTTGAGTAACAGTTCGATCATGCTCTCAATTAAAGAAGTTGAGTCAGTTCATGAGACCCATCTCATAGAGCAAGATGAAGCTAGGATTTCTAGGGAATTTCTGGCCCTTCAAAAATGTCATCTGAACCCAAAGCTTTTATTTCTAAGCTGAGCTGAATCCATCACCAAGTAAAGAGCAGGAGGGAGAACTCATTTGTTCAAATGCCTGCAGGTATTGGCCTGCGGGAATATGGGGAGAATAGCTATTCCCAAGGATACCCTTGTTCTTTCTTAGTGGTTGGCCATTCAAAGTGTAGCAAGAACCAGAAAGGTGAGCTATCTAAGTCTAAGAAAAAGTAAAAGTCATAAAGATAACTAAGCAAACCTTTTCTACTCACACTCTATTTGGCCTGATTGGTCCTTTCATGTATTCATTTGTTTATTCAAAAAACATTTATTGAGCACATACTATGTATTGCTAGGTCTGTGCTAGGTACTGTAGTGCATATCTCTTGGTGGAGGTGGCAAAAGAGTCCAGAAAATTTTAGTGTGCTAACTAATATGGAGAGAAACACACAGGATAATGGGACACTGGAGAAAGGCATTCAGTGAAGACCAGTTAGAGTGAAGGTAGAATGCAAGAAGACTTCTGGGAGGAGGTGGAGCCTGAAGTGACCATGAGTAGGAATTAGCAAGCCACAGCTTTTCAAACTTTCACATGCACAGGAATCTCCTGGGAATCTTGCTATACTGGTGATTTGGACTCAGGTCTCAGATGGGTCCTGAGAGTCTGCATTTCTAAGGAGCTCCCATGTGAGGCCAATGCTACTTTGGGTAGGAAGGAGCTAAATGATGACTTGACATGGGAAAAGAGAAAGAGGGATTGAAGAAAACATTTCAGGTAGAGGGAATGGTGTGTCAAAAAGCCTAGAGGTGTAGGAGCAGGTGGAATGTTTGGTAAGTTGCAAATAACTCAGAATGGGAGAAGCCCAAGGGGATGAGGGGGAATGATGACCTTGAAGCTGGAAGCAGCCATCAGATTATGAAGGACCTTGAAGGTGGTGCTAAGGATTTGGGGCTTTTTCCTAAGAACAAGAGGAAAGCACTGAAGAGTTTTATATAGAGGAATGATAAGAACCACTTCATTTTGAGAGGATTACTCTGATTGCAATGCAACAGATGGACTGGGGAAAATGCCACCTAGAGGCAAGAGACAAGTAGCCGGGCAATCTTATTAATCCAGTTGAGAAAAGATGAGGTCCTGAACATAAAGAGTAGCAGTGATCCGGGGACTGTTGTGGGGTGGGGGGAGGGGGGAGGGACAGCATTAGGAGATACACCTAATGCTAAATGACGAGTTAATGGGTGCAGGAAATCAACATGGCACATGGATACATATGTAACAAACCTGCACATTGTGCACGTGTACCCTAAAACCCTAAAGTATAATAATAAAAAAAAAAAAAAAAAAAAAAAAAAAAGAGTAGCAGTGAGTAGAGAGAAAAAGCAACTGGCTTTGGAATATTACAGAGGTTAAATGATGAGGAGTACTAGCTGGTCAAGGAGAGGAGAGGCAAGTTCAAGAACTGCCTGTTTTCCAGCTTTAGATGAAGTTCACTCCATTTCAATCCTGGTCATAGTGTCCCGCTTCCTCAAGATAATGATTGGTGAACCAAGATGCCACTTGGAGTTTCCAAGAGAAAATACCAGAGCCAGGATTTGTAACCATGACTCCTTGATTCAAAGCCCATGTTCATTTTACCATACTCCATTGCTTCTCTGTGGCTTTCTTAAAGCCAGAGAGGAGAAATTCGGAAGTTCCCACCCAAGTTCAGTCTTAGAGATTTTACTACTGAGCGCTGAAGCACAGGGGAGGGATCAAGGCTTTAGGGAATCAGAGTGGCTGGGGTACTTAGTGGTTGTTTCCAAAATAGTTCCAGTTCTGCTCTAATAATGGGGGAGGGGGGAAAAGAGGGTGCCTCCTTCCTCAGTTTGCCTTCTTCTTTTTCCGGCTTCCGAAAGCATACTCGAGGAAAGCCATTGGAAACCTGTAAAGCTGTTCCCTACTACTGAAAGACAGTTTGTGACAAAACAGGCATTTCTGCCCCCTTGGGCTTTCTGTGAGTTTCTGAAGATGTTTGCAGTTGATGATCTGCCTGCAGCAAGCCACGTTGACAGTTTCTGACCTGTTTCCAGCACCTTTGCAAGTGTATGTGGAAGCACTGTTCAGATTCATTTTGGATGCTTTTCCGTATACCATGGGGAATTTGATCTATATATCTCAGAGTCACTTAAAGTTAACTCATCGAGGCAGTTAGAGATTGTGCCCATCATTTACTAAATTATAAAAAGGATTAACTAAGACTAAAAGCCATCCAGGCATTGGAGTTCTTCACTTATTAAAAGTAATTGAATTCAGCTCTTAACTTTTTAAAAATCAAGGATACTGCATTTTTCGGATTTCAAAAATGATACAAGTTTATTGTAGAAAGTTTGAAAAAAATACAGAAAAGACTAAAGAAGAGAAAAAAGCAATTATAATTTCACTGCCCCGGTATAACTACTGTCAACGCCTTGGCATGTGACCTTTCCATCTTTTAAATAGACCTGCATATACACAACTTTTCAGTGATTGATACTGTACTTTGCACATTGCTTCCTCACTTACTGTACATTAAAAGTTTTCCCTCGATTTTTCCTTTATTAGATTTTATTGGAGTGCCAAATACAAAACATGTGGCATGAAAGATAAAACAGAAAAAGTACCTTCTAAGGTATCCAAAGTAGCTTGGACTCTCATTTGTAAAATCAAGACCAGTTAAGCTACTTCTCTAAGATCACATTAGTTAGGAACTGAGCAGGACTACAAAGTAGAACTTACATTAAGTCCATTGTTTTGGTTACTATGAATCCTATAACAGAATCCAAAAGCTGAGAACTGGAAGTAATTTTAGAAGTGATCAAATTCAACTTCTTCATTCTCTCTTTTTTGTCTTATTATGGTAAGAACACTTAATGGGAGATCTGCCCTCTTCACAGATTAAGCGTAGTATACAGTGTTGTTAATTATAGTCACAGTGTTCTATGGCAGATCTCTAGAACTTATTTATCTTGCATTTTGTCATTGACTTCCTCCTTCCCATCTGTCTTAGTCAGTTTGGGCTGCTACAACAAATTGCCATAGACTGAGATTTCTGAGACAACAGAAATTCATTTCTCACAGTTGTGGAGGCTGGGAAGTCCTAGATCAGGGTGACAGCTTGGTGAGGGTTCTCTTCCTAGTTGGCAGATGGCCTTCTGGCTGCATTCTCACAAAACTGAGAGGAGAAGCAAGCTCTCTTGTGTCTCTTCTTATGTGGGCACTAATCTCATCATTAGTGCTCCACCCTCATGACCCAAATACTCCCTGAAGGCCTCAACTCCAAATACCATTACATTAGGGATTAGGGTTTCCACATATGAATTTTGGGGAACACAACATTCAGGCCATAGCACCATCCTAATAAATGGCACCACCATCCAACCAGTTGTACAGACTGCAAACCTAGGCATCATTGCTGCTTCTAGTTCCTCTTGCCCTATAGCCTCTGTATAAGCAAGTTCTGCCGGCTCTCCTGCCAACACCAAGGGCTCCTTAGAACCTCCACCTTTGCCACCCGAGTCTAAGCCACCATCACCTCTTAGCTGCACAAATTCATTGGCCTTCTACCTGGTTTCCCTGCTTCCTCTCTCACTCCCCCATTCCCACTCCCACATACATAGCAGCCACAAGTATTTTTAAAACAGACAATGCCACTTCCCTGCTCACACTCCTCCAACAGCTTCTCATTCAACTAAAATCCAAATTCCTTATCCTGACCAACAAGGCTCTTTATAATTGGTCCTGCCAGTTCCTCTTTCCTCACCTCCCACCACTCCCCCTCCATTCATGTTGTTCCAGCCACAGTGGCCTTCAGACTCTTTCTGTAATGTGTCCAGCTGGTTCCCATCCCAGACTATTGGTCTCATTGTTCCCTCTGCCTGAAACCTCTTCTCCCTCATCTTTGCATGGCTCACACCTTGTCATTTGAGAATAGGAACATATTTCCTGACAACTCTATTGAAAACAGCCCACAGCCAGGTGTGGTGGCTTGTACTTGTAAGGTGGGAAGATCATTTGAACCCAGAAATTCCAGGCTGCAGTGAGATATGATCATGTCACTGCACTCCAGCCTGAGCAACAGAGTGAAACCTTGTCTCTCAAAACAAAAAATAGAAAAGCAAAATAAAATAGTCCCCAGCCCCCACCTCCACCCCTCAGTATCCCTTTACCCTGCTTAACTTTTCCATAGTGCCCTCATGACTATGTAACATTAAATATTTATTTATTTATTTATTATATGTGAGGAGAGCCTCGCTAGAATGTAAACCTGATGAAGACTTCAAAAACCCTGGAACAGTGCTTTTGCACAGAGTAATCATCATCAATACATACGTGGTGAAAAACTGTAAAAATGGCAGCACAATCTTTTATCACAGAGATGTACCATGATAAGCATGCAGATTGGTTTTGATTTTTCATCACTGCACATGATGGTTTGATGAGCTTCCTTATACATAAACCCTTGTTCCCATCTCTAGTTATGTTCATTACTGATATTCCAAGGGGCAGAATCACCTAAATCAAGGGGTATATATAGTTATAACACTTTTGATTCACATCACCAAATGGTTCACCAGAAGACTTGCACCTTTTATATATATACGAACACCAACAGTATGTAAGTCTGTTCCTCAAACCTTCACTAATGCTGAATGTGATTGCTTTTGAAATTTTGCCCACTTTGATAGTCCAAATAACAGCATCACATTTTGTGTTTCTTTGGATATCTGTGAAATGAACATTTCTCTCATGTCTGTTTGCCATAGTTATTTATTTATATGTGAATGTGTGATTGGACCCACGTTCTACTATTAATCTTCATCTTTTTTTCTTATTGATTAATAAGTGCTGAACTGTTGATCTGTTACATACAGAGGTTGTGGATATGTTTTCCTATTTTGTTGTTTGCCTTTTGATTTTGATTGTGGTGCTATCTTTTATAGACATGTTCATTGGCTTTTGGCCAATTTTATCAGTTTGTTCTTTTAGGATATGTCCTGTTCCTTTTATACCCAAAAGTCACTTTTCACCCTGAAATTAGGTGTTTACTTTTTATGCTTAACTCTCTAATCCATATGGAGTTTATCTGAGTGCCAGTTGTGGGATATGAATTCTAACTGTAGTTAATTTTTCCCCAGAAGTTAACCAGATACTCTATGCACTTTACTGGATATCCCATTATTTCACCACCAGTTGGAATTTCAAGATTTATCATATACTGATTGCTTTGAATCGCTTGAGATTGTTTTATGCATGGTTAGCTTTTAGTAATTCTGACCATCTTTAATTTTTTATTGATGAGTACATATTTATAGGGTACATGTGATATTTTGAGTACATGTATAGAAAACTTAATGATCAATTCTGGGTATTTAAGATGTCTGTCACCTCAAGCATTTATCGTTTCTATGTTTTGGCAACATTTCAAGTCCTCTTTCTAGCTATTTTGAAACATACAATACATTGCTGTTAACCATAAGTGACCTATTCTGCTATTGAACATAACGTGTTCTTTCTATCTATCTGTATGTTTGTGCCTATTCACCAACCACTCTTTATCCCCACCTACCCTCATACACACCCTTCCCAGCTTCTAGTAACTATCATTCTAATCTCTACCTCCATGAGATTAACTTGTTTAGCTCCCACGTATGAGTGAGAAAATGCAAGATATGCCTTTCTGTGCCTGGATAATTTTACTTAACATAATAACCTCCAGTTCCATCTTGTTGCTTCAAGAGAACATTTAGTGGCAAAGAATACTTTGTAAGAATCCCATACTGTATATCCTTCTTTCATACCAACGCATGGTTTAATATATAATAACCTTGTTTGAAATAAAAGGCTTTGATGCCTGGTGCCCTTACCACATATGAAGTAACCATCGGTTTCTACCACTAAAAGTCTGCTATGGTCACATAGTCCTTTGTGAAAAAATCCAAAGGCAAAGAGAGAGGCAGGTCTGCCCCATACAGAAGTTCAAGCTGTGCATTGCGCAACTCCAAGGACTGTCTATCACATAGCAAGTTATATAAATGGTGCCCCTGAGTTTGACAGTCCACAATATGTTCAGTTGTGTGCACTGATCATGAAGAGAGAATCCGTGTTCACATCCCAACTCAGCCCTCAAGAAAACTAACATGAGGTCTTCGAGAGCTTACTAGATCTTAGAGATCAACTTCATCATTTACAGCAAAGCATGCCAAGGTTCACCAAAAAGGTATAGGCTTGTCTATGGTCATAAGACTTAGTGATAGAAAAGGGATAGATCCCAGATTTCTCTTTTTTTCATTGATTTATCTATGTAACTTTTTATGTATTTCATTGATTTATCTATTTCATTTTTTATTTATTTTCAAGTAGGTAATATATTCTCATGGCCCAAAATTCAAAAGTCACAAAAATTTATATCCACAAAAACTGCTTCACCCATCCTAACCCCCTCCCAACCCCTCTGAGAGTTCCCATAAACAAACCCTAATACCAGTTGGTGACATATCTTTCCAGGGATAGTCCAACTATATACAAGCAAATACAGCCATACATTCTCCAATCACCAATCACTCCCCTTTTTAACCTAAATACTAACATACTGCACACTATTCTGCATTTTGACTTTTTGATTTATAATATATCTTCATGCTTGCTCCTCATCAGTGCACAAAGCATTTTTCCATCCTGTCTTACAGAGAAGTTGTGTACTATTGTGTGATATACAACAACTCTTTTAACCCTATGGATGGACATTCGTTTGCTATTAGAAATAGTACGACAGTGAATAACGTTGTTCTCATATCATTTTGAGCATGGGTCATCTGTAGGATAAAATTTGTGGAAGTGGGATTGCTGGGTCAAAGTATATTTGTAATTTTAATAGACATTGCCAAATGGTTCTCTATAAAGGTTGTTCCATTATTAGCTGATTTTCTTATATCATCATTAACACTGCTAGCAAACTTGGTACATTTTGCCAGCCCAATGCATACAAGAGAGTGCAGTTTGTGTGTGTGTGTCAATGTAAAGACAAATATTTCTTTAAATAATAATGTATTTCTATTTTTTTGCAGCGGAATTGGAAATTTTCTCATAGTCCTATTCAGATGTGCAAAGAAGTGGTAGTTTATTTCTATAAGTGACCTAATCATCCACTGTGTACATTTGCCGTTTAATGAAATCTCAGCTTCTCCCAGCTTTAACATGTATTCTCATTTAAAGATATAGAAAGCTAAAGTAAAAGCATGGGGATCAGATTCTGCCCTTCCTTTATTCTTTCCTACAATTCGAGTCTCATGTTAGCTTTTTGTTCATTTGTTTTTAATTGACTCATAATAGTTGTATCTATTTATGGGGTATAATGTGAGATAGTGCAGCTTTCATTTGCCTTTCTCTTATTATGAGTATGTTTAAGCATCTTTTCATGTGTTTCAAGCTATTTGTATTTTCTATTCTGTGAGCTGTCTATTTTGTTCCTTTGCTCATTTTTTTAAAAAACTGAGCTGTTGGTCTTTTTGCTTACTAATTAATAGAAAGAGAAGTAACTTTTTCACTAACTATATTGAAATAGAACATCTTTTCATAGTTTGAGAGCCAGTGTATTTTCTCTCCTGACCTGTCTGTTGGTATAGTTTTCCCCTCTCTTCTTTTAGGGTATTAATCTTTTTCTTCTTGATGTATAGGGTCATTTATACATTATAGAACCTAGATTTTTGGAACCCCATTCCCAGCCTCTTACACTTAGAAGTGCTGTGTCCTCATTTCTTCATTGCACATTTCTTCATTTCATAGAATGGTAGAATGTTTTATAAGTATACCTGTAAAGATTAATCAATTCCAGAATCACCACAAACTCAGAAAACATAGTATTAAAATGGTGATTCTTTAAGGTACAAGATAGTGTGAATCATTTAGTCTCTGGCAAATGCATCCATCACAATATAAGACCTTTTAGAATTAGAAAAATAATCAAATCTGTAACAAATTTTGCAAGCAATTTATAAACAGGTGCTAGAATCTAAGATATTGGTGACAGTAGAGAAGCAAACAAACAACAACAACAGCAACAACAACAAAAACCAACCAGTGATTAATTGTAATCTTTTAGGCCCATTTTAAATGCATCCTCCTCCATGAAATATTTCTTGGTTTCTCTAGATGGATGTTGTTTCTCTTGCCTCTGAATTCCCAGAGAACTTTGTACCTCTCTTAGGGAAATTATCAATGTCTGTCTTTTATTATAGTTAGTTATGTACATGAGTATTTCCAGGAGCACTGCCAATTTCCTATACTGATCATAGATTTTTCCTAATGAAAGGCTCAAAGGTCCCAAGGCAAAGTATTCTTTTCTGAAGTAAAGTTATTGTGGTGTAATTTATATATGGCAAAATTCACTCTTTTCAAATGTACAGTTCAGCATGTTTTGACAAATGTGTACATGCATATAATTACCTCCAAAATGAAGATATAGAACATTTCCATCACCACAGTGTTCTCTTGGTACTTTTGTTGTCAAGCCACCATCTTCACCCTCAGCCCCTATTGATCACTGATTTGATTTTTGCCCCTATAGTTTTGCCTATTCCAGAATGTTGTATGAAAAGAATCATGCATTCTGTAGCATTTTGTGTCTATTTTTAGTCTAAACCGCAGTACTTTGAAATTAAACACGGGAAATAATTTACTCATTGCCTTGTGGAATTTAGGTTAAGTAGACTTGCTCACCAAAGTCATGCCAGTGGTTAGGCAGTGGTCAAAAGGAAGGAACAAAGAGGAAAAGGGAGGGATAACAGAAATTGAGAAAAACACAGCAGGAAAGTTTAATATTTATTATAATATTCTTTATTGTTTAGAAATTATTTTCTATAGAGCACGTCCAACATCTCCAGCATTTTGTGTCATCTTCACGATAATTTTACAAACTGTTATTATTCCCGTTCTGCAGATGAGGATGCTGAGTTTCAAGTTATTTGACTGACTTGTCCCCAAACAGAACCATAGAAAAATGAAAAATCAGCATTGAATAAACTCTGATTTGAAGGACATTGTTTTGTGGACTCCTTCAGGCTTCCTCTTCCCCAAATTCTAGTAAGAGAGAGTTAACAAGAAGACCTGTCAGCTCTGGAAGGAAGAGCTTCTAGCTTTCACTCACCATTGTAAACTCAGAAACTAGCACTGTGTTAGCCCACTGTATAAGAGGTGTTCATTAAATATTGTTAAATGAACTCATGAAACAAGTATCTGTCCTTCGGATCCTTAGAGTACAAGTGCACTCAATTTTCCTCCCCAAGAGCTCACTGAGAGTTTTTCTCAACTGTTGCATTTTTTTCTCATTTTTTAAAGTTTCCTTTTTTACTCAGAGTAAAACACAAATGATTTCTCAATTTCTGTAACTTTGTGTCAGGGCACATTATCCCAACACATGCATTGAAGGCGTGTGACTGAGTACCACCTTTTGGATTGTCTGTCATTTGAACAAAGAATATGGTTTATGTTCATTAAGGACCACTCCAGAGCTAACCTTCAGCTAATCATTTCTTTTGTTCTTCATCTAGACCAGTGGAGTAATGATCAAACATAAAGTGATCTATCTGAATGCAAAACAGGCTGTACATAAAATGGTTTTAAAATGAAAAGAAAATCTAATCTTATGGCATTTTAAGATGCTGACAAACCAACAGGGTATGTGGAAAATTCCTTCCAAAATAATATTATTGCTTTCCTAAAACCAATCTGAATGTTTGAAGGCAGATGAATAGGTCAGGAATTGTAACAATATCTATCACTTTGTGGATTGTTATGATGTCTGAAAACAAGGATAGAATTTTTTTTTAAATTTTACTTTAAGTTCTGGGATACATGTGCAGAATGTGCAGGTTTGTTACACAGGTGTACATGTGCCATGGTGGCTTGCTGCACCCATCAACCCATCATCTAGGTTTTAAGCCCCGCGTACATTAGGTGTTTGTCCTAATACTCTCCCTCCCCTTGTCCCCCACCCCGACAGGCCCTGGTGTGTGATGTTTGCCTCCATGTGTCCATGTGTTCTCATTGTTCAACTCCCAGTTATGAGTGGAACATGCGGTGTTTGGTTTTCTGTTCCTGCATTAGTTTGCTGAGAATGACGGTTTCCAGTTTCATCCATATCCCTGCAAAGGACATGAACTCATTCTTTTTTATGGCTGCATAGTATTCCACAGTGTATATGTGCCACATTTTCTTTATCCAGTCTATCATTGATGGGCATTTGTGTTGGTTCCAAGTCTTTGCTATTGTAAATAGTGCTGCAATAAACATACGTGTGCATGTGTCTTTATAGGAGAATGATTTATAATCCTTTGGGTATATACCCAGTAAAGAGATAGAAGACATTTATGCTGTCAACAAACATATGAAAAAAAGCTTGTCATCACTGGTCATTAAAGAAATGCGAATCAAAACCACAATGAGATACCATCTCATGCCAGTTAGAATGGCAATCATTAAAAAGGCAGGAAACAACAGATGCTGGAGAGGCTGTGGAAAAATAGGAATGCTTTTACACTGTTGGTGGGAGTGTAAATTAGTTCAACCATTGTGGAAGACAGTGTAGCGATTCTTCAAGGATCTAGAAGTATAGAATTTTGTTTTTAATGGTATTGTATCATATAAACCTATGTAGTTGCCAAAGAGGTCTTAAAAGTGTTTTAGGTCCCTGGGAAGTTTTTGATCTTTTGAATTTCTCATTTTCTTTTTACATAATTATGTCTCCAAAATGGCTCCTCTTTTGGCAATAAACTTTGATCAGTGGAAGACTAGTGACACCTGGATTCTAGGTCTAAGTTTCCACTTTTAATTTAAATATTTGTCTATTTAACACCCTGGAACTTTCCAATGAAATTCCATCCTAGAGTATAAGAAAAGTCTTTATTAATCTGGATGTGTGGGGCAGTATAGATATTCACCTTTATATTAATTGATCGATTATCGTCACTGGCAAATTTGCCACCCAGACCCACAGAAGGCATTATCGGAGCTGGCAATCTCTTGAAATGGCAATGTCCACATGGAAGTGGCAGTAATACAGCAGCCTTTGTGCTTTGTCATTGCAACCCAGGCCAATGTAAGTCACTCACTGTGAGGCAGGAAAAAAGCCCTAAGTTATTATAAAGGGGCAAAAGCTACTTTTATATACTTTTAAGAAGTCTCTTGACTTGGAGCTGAGATAATGGGACATTTTAAAAAGGAAAATAGGAGAATGACATAGACGAAGTGACTTTTTGCCTTGGCAGACATAGCTTTCCTACCCTCCTTTTATCTCAATGCCCCTCCTTCCCATTCCCCAGGGGGGTGGAAGGGAGGAAAGAGATGGGAATGCTGAGAACAGAAACCAGAGTAAACATTAGGATTTTAGGGTCAGGAAAGAGCTCAAAGATGTTAAGAGCATGTGGCCAGAGCTGGCCACATGATCAGAGCCAGGCACGTGCCTGTGTGGACAGAGAAGCCAAGAGAGATCAGAGGGCAGCACTTTCAGAGAGTCAACAAGGGTTATATCCCTTTCAAGGATATAAGTGGAGAGAGCAAAGGACTCCTTGAGAAGCAGGTCCCAAAAGCAGGGCTAGAGAGTTGGACAGGTTAACATATCCTGGGGGTCACTGTGGCATGAGAAACAGTAGCTGAGGGAAATTCAGAGGGCAGAGGGACTGCAAAAGCCTGAAACCCAGAAGGCTGGCTTCCTCTTGCCCACCCTCCATTGCCAGGCCCTATTCATCCTCCCCGCCTCCTCAAATCTGCCCTTTTCTCTCCATCTCCATAGAGCTGAGACCACCGGCTATACACCCAGACTGTCGGTAGGTAAG
This sequence comes from Symphalangus syndactylus, assembly GCF_028878055.3. Lineage (NCBI taxonomy): Eukaryota > Metazoa > Chordata > Mammalia > Primates > Hylobatidae > Symphalangus > Symphalangus syndactylus. The sequence goes on along the minus strand of NC_072425.2, from coordinate 35,225,054 downwards.
ACCCTGCCCTGCCTCCTACTTGCTTTGTAACCCTAGGTCAAATACCTAACGTCTCTGTGCCTCAGTTTCTTCATCTGAAAGATGGGAATGATACTACCATATCCACTTTAGGAATTGTTTGAGGTGCCAAATGAATTGACACTTGTGAAGCATTCACAGGGTACTTAATATAGGTTTGTTAGCTATGTTAGTTTCCTGGGGATGCTGTAAGACATGACCACTCACTGGGTGGCTTAAAACAAGAGAAATTCACTCTCTCATAGTTCTGGGAGTGGGAAGTCTGAAATCAAGGTGTCAGCAGGGTTGGTTCCTTCTGGAGGCTCTAAGGAAGAATCTGCTCCTAGCTTCTCTCCTAGCTTCTGGCAGCTGCTGGAATTTCAGAGATGCATAGGCCCTCAATGGGGGGTGGGAGGGAAGTAGGTGGAGTTCCTTGGCTCGTGGACACATTGCTCCAATCTCTGCCTCTGTCTCCATATGGCCTTCCCCTCTGGGTGTGTGTGTGTGTCTTAAATCTCTTTCTCTTATGAAGACAGTAGTTATTGGGTATAGGTCCCACCTTAAATTCAGGATGATTTATCTCAATATCCTTAACTAAATTACTTCTGCAAAGACTCTATTTCTAGAGTCACATTCACAAGTACAAGGGGTAGGACTTGGACAGATCTTTTGGACAGCCACTATTCACCCAGGTACAGTCATCATAATTATTACTTTCAATTCAGGCTCCTATTATCTCTTGACTATACTCTTTTTTGTTTGTTTGTTTAGTTTTATTTTCATCTTTTTTTAAAATGTTATTATTATACTTTAGGTTTTAGGGTACATGTGCACAATGTGCAGGTTTGTTACATATGTACACATGTGCCAGGTTGGTTTGCTGCACCCATTAACTTGTCATTTAGCATTAGGTATGTCTCCTAATGCTGTCCCTCCCCCCTCCCCCCACCCCACAACAGTCCCCGGAGTGTGATGTTCCCCTTCCTGTGTCCATGAGTTCTCATTGTTCAATTCCCACCTATGAGTGAGAACATGCGGTGTTTGGTTTTTTGTTCTTACGATAGTTTACTGAGAATGATGTTTTCCAGTTTCATCCAAGTCCCGACAAAGGACATGAACTCATCATTTTTTATGGCTGCATAGTATTCCATGGTGTATATGTGCCACATTTTCTTAATCCAGTCTATCGTTGTTGGACATTTGGGTTGGTTCCAAGTCTTTGCTATTGTGAATAGTGCTGCAATAAACATACGTGTGCATGTGTCTTTATAGCAGCATGATTTATAGTCCTTTGGGTATATACCCAGTAATGGGATGGCTGAGTCAAATGGTATTTCTAGTTCTAGATCCCTGAGGAATTGCCACACTGACTTCCACAATGGTTGAACTAGTTTACAGTCCCACCAACGGTGTAAAAGTGTTCCTGTTTCTCCACATCCTCTCCAGCATCTGTTGTTTCCTGACTTTTTAATGATGGCCATTCTAACTGGTGTGAGATGGTATCTCATTGTGGTTTTGATTTGCATTTCTCTGATGGCCAGTGATGATGAGCATTTTTTTCATGTGTTTTTGGCTGCATAAATGTCTTCTTTTGAGAAGTGTCTGTTCATGTCCTTCACCCACTTTTTGATGGGGTTGTTTGATTTTTTCTTGTAAATTTGTTTGAGTTCATTGTAGATTCTGGATATTAGCCCTTTGTCAGATGAGTAGGTTGCAAAAATTTTCTCCCATTCTGTAGGTTGCCTGTTCACTCTGATGGTAGTTTCTTTTGCTGTGCAGAAGCTCTTTAGTTTAATTAGATCCCATTTGTCAGTTTTGGCTTTTGTTGCTGTTGCTTTTGGTGTTTTAGACATGAAGTCCTTGCCCACGCCTATGTCCTGAATGGTATTGCCTAGGTTTTCTTCTAGGGTTTTTATGGTTTTAGGTCTAACATGTAAGTCTTTAATCCATCTTGAATTAATTTTTGTATAAGGTGTAAGGAAGGGATCCAGTTTCAGCAAATCAATAAATGTAATCCAGCATATAAACAGAACCAAAGACAAAAACCACATGATTATCTCAATAGATGCAGAAAAGGCCTTTGACAAAATTCAACAACCCTTCACGCTAAAAACTCTCAATAAATTAGGTATTGATGGGACGTATCTCAAAATCATAAGAGCTATCTATGACAAACCCACAGCCAATATCATACTGAATGGGCAAAAACTGGAAGCATTCCCTTTGAAAACTGGCACAAGACAGGGATGCCCTCTCTCACCACTCCTATTCAACATAGTGCTGGAAGTTCTGGCCAGGGCAATCAGGCAGGAGAAGGAAATAAAGGGTATTCAATTAGGAAAAGAGGAAGTCAAATTGTCCCTGTTTGCAGACGACATGATTGTATATCTAGAAAACCCCATCGTCTCTGCCCAAAATCTCCTTAAGCTGATTAGCAACTTCAGCAAAGTCTCAGGATACAAAACCAATGTACAAAAATCACAAGCATTCTTGTACACCAATCACAGACAAACAGAGAGCCAAATCATGAGTGAACTCCCATTCACAATTGCTTCAAAGAGAATAAAATACCTAGGAATCCAACTTACAAGGGATGTGAAAGACCTCTTCAAGGAGAACTACAAACCACTGCTCAATGAAATAAAAGAGGATACAAACAAATGGAAGAACATTCCATGCTCATGGGTTGGAAGAATCAATATTGTGAAAATGGCCAAACTGCCCAAGGTAATTTATAGATTCAATGCCATCCCCATCAAGCTACCAATGACTTTCTTCACAGAATTGGAAAAAACTAGTTTAAAGTTCATATGGAACCAAAAAAGAGCCCGCATCGCCAAGTCAATCCTAAGCCAAAAGAACAAAGCTGGAGGCATCACGCTACCTGACTTCAAACTATACTATAAGGCTACAGTAACCAAAACAGCATGGTACTGGTACCACAACAGAGACATAGATCAATGGAACAGAACAGAGCCCTCAGAAATAATGCCACATATCTACAACTATCTGATCTTTGACTATACTCTTATAATAGTCTCCTTGCCTGCAGTCTTCACACAGCAGTCCATTCTCAGTAAAGTAGCCCCAGTGAGCTTTCCAAAACATCTTCCTCATTTACACCCTAAGGTGGCTCTCTGTCACTTGCAGGGGAACATCTGACATGCTGAACCAGACCCAACCTGGAGCTTATCTCATCTCTCCAGGGCCATCTCCCACCTCCCTCCATCTTGTACATCTTTCTCCAAAACAGGGTGGCTCCCAGAACTCTAAACACACTGCGCTCTTTTACACCTCCTGGCCTTTGCACAGCTTGTTCCCTCTGCCTATATACTACCTCCCCCCAGCCCCCATTGAGAGCCTATGCATCCTTGAAATTCAGTTCTTATTTCATCTCCTCTGAGATGCCTTCCTGGACCCTTCTCTGGAGTTCCCCTAGATCCCAAGAACTGCCTCCTTATCCTCACTGATTCTTGAGCTCACCCCTGTCATCAAACTGTATCAACTGATTCCCAAAGGTCTGTTAATGTTTCTGTTGCCCCTTGAGAGTTGCACCTTATTCAACTCTACCTCACCGATGCCAGTGCAGTAGTGGAAGGTGTTGAACGATGAATGACTGGTGGATGGATGGATGAATGGATGGACGGATGGATGGATGGATGGGATGGGATGGATGGATAGATGGATGCATGGGTAGATGAATAAACGGATATAGGGATGCATATTCAAAAAAAGAAAAGAAAACTCTGAGTCAGGAATCATTTGGAACTACAAGATGAAACCTGGACTAAAGCTAGGACCACCTGTGATGAGAAGACCTGAGCAGTTATTAGTGAGGAAGGAATGTGGATACTCAGGATTCATATCTTTGTCATATAAATAATGAACAGCCATGTATCTGAACTGCCCCATAGATGATGCCAAGAGTAACTGCTGAGCAAACTCATTATAGCTCTGATTCTTTTTAATGTCTAAAGCCTTAAATTAAAGAAGCCCCTTTGGGAGTGGATAAAACATGGTTCTCACATCTTACACTTTAGTATGAATTAGATTTACCTGGTGCATAAGTTTAAAATGTGGATACCTAAGCTCCACCCCCAGAGATTCTGATGAAGTTAGTCTGAGACAGGCTCAGTGGTTTGTGGAGAGGTAAAAATTGCAAATTCTGGCTCTGCCACATCTGTGCTATATGACCTTAGGCAGTTCCTTAATTTTTCATCTCTTAAGTGGAGACAATGCTAGTACTTCTTCACAGAATTGTGATGAGTTAAATACTAGTAAGAAGAGTTCAGCACATGTAAGTGCTAAGCAATGTTACCTGCAATCATTGCCGTCTTCATCACCATCATCATCATCATCATCAATGACATCTGTGGTTTTTAATACTGGCTGCATAGTAAAATCACCTGGGAAATTTACAAATAGATCCTGATATAGTTAGTCTGGAGTGGGCATTGGGTAAGGGTAGAATTTTAGAGCATCCCACCTTTAAAAGTCTGATGTGCAGTCACAGTTGAGACCCAGTAGGCTCTTGATCTGTGCTTCTCAAACTTGAATTGTGCACAGGTCACTAGGGCAGTTTGTAAAAATGCAGATTCTGATTCAGAAGGTCTCAGGTGTTGATAATCTGCATTTCAAACAAGCTCCAGGTAATGCTGCTGCTGCTGCTGTCACAGACCACAGTATGAGTCATCAGGTTTTAGGGGATGAGTAAAACCCCCTGAGCCTGAGATGCAACGCACAACATGGTCGGGGACTTGGTATCAACACACTGACCAATTGTGATGGAGGCCACATGGTTCCTGGTTATACCCAGGCCTGTCACATGCAGAGTGTCACATGCCTTCCTTCTGGAATTCCCCCGGCTCCTCACTAATGTCCCAGGGAGGAGAGGCAGGCAGGCTGTCTTGGGCTTCTCTGATAAGATATGTCAATTGTATATGCATTACCTTCCCTACTGTCTGGGGAGTCCTTTCGGAAACACTTAAGGACATGCTATGCACTGAGCACTTAACTCTTTAGATTGTGGAGCTCAGGGTCAACGTTTTGCCCATAAAAGGGCCACTTGTGTAGGTCAAACCGCGGAGTCAATGACCCTGCCCAGTGGGAATAGTATTGTCACCCCTGTTTTTGGCACAAATGATTTGAGTGTTTTCCAAACACCATTAAATGCCAAGGTCCCTGACCCTAAATGTGGTTCAGGTGTAGGGACTCAGAGGCCCACAGCTAGGCTGGGCAAGGGAGGGGTAGAAGATTAAAATGGGAATGACTGACAGCTGTAGGCTATTAAGTCTCAAAGGTTGGCTCTGCATCTTCTTGCAGACTCTTTGCGATTTCCTCAAAGCAAAGGCCTTCACTGCCTGATTGTGCATCGTAGAGTTCACAGCATTGTGAAATCACCCTTAAGGCAAAGCTGACAGCATCTTTATTTATTGTGCATGGATTTCATGTTAGCCTCATCATCCTTTTGCTGCATGTTGATAAGGCAGAAATAGCGAGTCATTTAAATAGCGGATTGCAAAGACTCTGATGTAGTAAATCTACCCTCTAGGTTTTCATTTCATAAAGAAGCTATCCATTATTTATCATCCTCATCAGCAGAATAATAAAAGCCAACACAGACCTTCTCTTGAACCCCATAATGTAGATATTATTGTCCTCAGTTTACCCAGGATAAAATTGAGGTGCAGAGAGGTTGAGTACCTTGCCCAGGGCTCCCCCATGCCAATAAATATGGAGCTGACGTTGGAACCCGGAGCCTTGCAGTGCCAGTGCTCTTAGCCACTGTCCCCGACTCCATTTGTGAGAATGCTGCTGACTGGCGTTTATGACAGTGCTTAGTACCTGCCAGGCACTGTGCCAGGGGATTTACATGGATTATCTACTTTTACCCTCAAAACATCGATATGAGTTAGGCACTATTAGTTTCATTTCTGATTGAGAGAGCTGATGTGAGAGAAACGCAGTGATTTTCTCAAGTTTAAACTCACCTTGTAAGCTTCAAAGCTGTGATTGGAACCCGAGGGGTCCATGTTCCCTTTGCTCATGTGTTCTGGCCCCTCCTCAGCTGACTTTGGATTTTTGTCCCCTCCTACTGCCCCCTCCAACCCCAGAGTGAAGGTCTCCTGGCTTTGTCCAAACATTAGTTCCATCAAGGCCACCCCACCGGCCTGTGCCCACCCTAATACCACTTCCTTGGAGTCCCTTTTGCCATTGGAGATGATGCATTCACAGGTTCCAGGGATTAGGGCGTGGGCATTTTGCAGGTCTCTCACATGAATCCTGCAGGATCCTGCTGGCTTCCCTGCTTACATCTTCTTCCCTGCCTCATCCCTGGCAGCTGGAGTGACCTTTTAAAATGTAAATACATTACTTTGCAGTTTGCTTAACCCCTCCCAAGGCCGAGATCTGGTGGGGCCACTCTTTGGCCTCCTCTCCCCGAACCCCTCCCCTCGCTCTCTCTGCCCTGACATGACTCCATCGCCGGCTTCATTTGGGGCTCTCTGATTGTCACTTCCTCCTCCCATACCTAAACCATCACCCCCATGCCACTCTCTCCCATTAGTGTTGGCTTGCTTCAGAGCATTCCTAAGTTACAGTGTGCACTTCTCTACTCTTAATGTCTCTCTCCCTTCCCTGGATTCTAGGTGGAAAAAAGGGAGCTGATCTGTAGCACATGGGACAATGCCTGGTTCAAAGTGTGGGCTAATACATGCAGCAGGATGGAAGGAGGGAAGGTGGGATGGAAGGAAAAGAGGGAGAGAGGGAGAAAAGAAGGAAGGAGAAGGGAAGGAAGGAAGGAAGGAGGGAGCAAAGGCAGGTAGGTAGGAAGAAAGGAAGGAAGGAAGGAAAGAAAAAGAGTAAAGGAAGGAGGAAGGGAGGGAAGACAGGCAGGAAGAAAGGTAAGAAGAAAAGAAGGAAAGAAAGAGAAAGAAATGGAAGGAAAGAAGGAAGGAGGAAGGAAGGGTGGGAGAGAGAAAGGAAGGAGAAAGGAAAGTAGGAGGGCAGGAGGGAGTAAAGCAGGCAGGCAGGGAGAAAAAAGGAAGGAAGGAAAGAAGGAAGGAAGGATGGGGAAGTCAGCTCAGTTGATTGTCCTTTTAATGTTTGTTATCTGAGGCCTTATTCCTTAGAGAGGATGACAGTCCAAGTACTTAAAAAAAAGTATCCCTTTTGCCTCTTTCAAATGCATATTTTTATTCTTAAATTTTTTATTGATACATAATATTTGTACATATGTATGGGGTTTATGTGATATTTTGTTACATGCATAAAATATGTAATGATTAAGTTAGGGTATGTGGGGTATCCAGCGCCTCAAGCTTTTATGATTTTTATGTGTTGGGAACATTTCAAGTTCTCTCTTTTAGCTATTTTGAAATATACAATTTTTTTTATAATACTGCTCAATGTTCCTGATACTTAAATAGTTCCACACAGTCACATACTGCAAACAGTAAGCTCACCACCTGCTATTATTACATCTGCCACTTAGAAGCTGTGTGACTGGAAGCACTCTGTGCCTCAGTTACCTCATCTGTAAAATTCGGATAATAATAGTGCTACCCCATAGGCTGATATGAGGATTACATTAGTTAATATATGTAAAGCACTTTGAATGAATTCAATAATATAGTCTGCACCATGTAAGTGTGTATTAAATTTAAAAATAGACCAGGCAAGGTGGCTCATGCCTATAATCCTAGCACTTCAGGAGGCCGAGGTGGGAGATTGCTTGCACTAAGAGTTTCAGACCAGCCTGGTCAACATAGTGAGACCCTATCTCTATTTATAGTAAATAAATAAATACATTTAAAAACAACTTAAGTTCAAGACTATCCTCTCCAATCTTCTATTCATACTTTTATTTAATTTAAAAAGACTATTGAAAACTTTCAAGTTTTTACTTGCATTAGTTTGTTTCTGCCTTATCAGAACCCATAAAAATACTAGTTTTTTCTCCTACGAAAGTAAAATGGCAAAAGTGTACCTTTGCACATTTTTTTTCCACCAGTGGTCATATTCTTAGCAAATAAACATTTTCTCTGTGGGCTAGGGCTGTTACAATGTTTTTTAAATAGTGGGATTATCAAGTTTAGGGTTTTATTGGCTCAGAGGGCAAGTGTGAAATCTTGAGTCTGTCTGGTGCTGGGGTTTGAAACCTGATGCCCGTGTGTCACTTGCTTTATTAAGTCACCACCTTGGAAGTGCTGCTTCCTTCTTATTAATGAAAAGCCTGCTCCATTTGTTTTGGCTTGCACCAACCTAACAGTGTCTTTAAATCAGCAACAGACTGTTTTCCTTGGAAGTCACAGAGTCCAATACTTTTGGACTAAGCTCAGATTCTGGCTGGAACTTCCAAACTGGAAGTAAAATGACTTCACCCAACAGTGGTTGGGGGGAAAAGCCAGGCAGGCTTTTGGAAAGTGGGTTTTTAATATTGGAGGATATCTGTGAAGGTGCCTGATGAGATGGACCTAACACTGTTTAAGGGTGATGTGGACAAACTGTTTTCTTACTCTGTTTCAACATAGTGGTATGTTTTATTTAAACGAATTTGCAACTTGGGGTCCTGAAATCTATTTTTGTTTTTGTTTCCACCTAGAATAGAAAGCACTTTCAAGCTTATCCTGGGAGGCAAGAATAGATTGAAAGGATAACTACTGTATGTAGATGCAAAAGAGGTACCTTCTTGGGGAGATCGGGTGAAGGCTGTTCTCCCTAGAAGAACTAAAGGCTGGGTAGACATGGAGTCAGAGGAAGCTTTGGTTGGGAGAAAGACAGTGGCGGTAACCCAAGTCCAGAGAGGGGATTCTTTGGCATTTATGCCTTTTCTGTGCCATCAACAGCGAAAAGAACTAGGGAAGGGCAGCTGTCAGAGCTCAGACAGCCAATGGTTGGCTAGGTCAGAGGGGCTCTTGGGCTGGGTAGGAGTTGGCCAGACTTCTTGTGCTCTTCCATTCATACCCAAAGGGAGCTTCTGGGTCTTGAAGATAAACCTGCTTTCTCTTGTTCCCCTCAGTTGCTCTGATATTCTAAGACCCAGAGCAGATTTTTTTTTTTTTTTAACCAGGAGTCCATGAGTCTTCTAAGAATGTCCTTGGAAGAATTCAAGGAATTCCTGAAACCCTAGAAACTATACATAAAATGCTGTATGCATGTACAGTGCTCTGAGAAGGAGTCTATAGTTCTTACCAGATTCTTGAAAGGATTCTGTGAACTCTTCTCCCCTAAAGCTTAGAATCACTGTTCTGGATGGTAGCAAAAACCACACAGTAGAACACTTTGTACTTTTGTCTTCCACCTCTCATAATAAATGCAGAATTTGGCATAGTCAAAATGTTACAAAAGGTTTGTACAGCATCAAAAGAGCTTGGATTGTAAATTTTACAGGTAAGAGGCAATGACCAGGTTAGCAACCAGTCAAGAACATTCATGAGCAAATGCTGGTCTAGTCTGAAGGGCCATCTTGGGTACACTTGGGCACAACTGGTGCTGGGCTGAACATGCCACTCAGGAGTTTTTACTGGAACACAGGCAGGTAGAAACACATCCAGAAGGATATAGGTGTCAACATCCAGAAGGATACAGGTGTCAACAGATAAATAAGATTATGCTCATAATTAGGAAATAGAATTCATTGAGCATCTGCAATATGCCAGGAGCTTTGTGTACATTATCTCATTTGTTTGTCACAATAATCTTATGAAATGAATACTATTGTCTTTCCCATGTTACAGACAGCATGGCTTAAGCTCAGAGAAGTGAAGTAAATTTCTCAAGGTCATTAAGTGGTAAGAACTGGAAGATAAGGTCAGGTTTGTCCAATCTATGCTTCCTCCCAACTTAAGTAGCTTCATCACATGCAAACAATGATCATGGTGGCTTATGGGACGCCAATTAATCTGACAAGAGCTCCTTCGAGGCTGTGACTTTATAATTTTTAGAATTAACTGAATGAGTGACAAGTTGAGCATTCAATTTGCAAGTCACGCTATGTTTGGAATTAGGACGGATAACCACTTTTCCTTCCCAAAGGGACTGACAAGCATACCCAGAGGGGGTGGGATTTCTGGAACTCTGTGAAGTTAACAAGAAGGGACTTGGAAAGTTAGAAGAAGGAGGGGGAGCTGCATTCCAAGCATAGCTCATGGTATGAGAAAGCACCAAATTTGGAATGGGACGAACAGATGAAGAAGGTGTCAAGTTCTCTGGGGAGGAGTGGAGGGTACTAGACACCAAATACAGGGTAAAGCTCTGGCAAGATGCTGTGGTGACTTATCCGAGCCTAAAACAAAGGAGAACCATCCCAGAATCCTAGAAATCTCCCTTCCCCCAAATCAATGAAGGGAAGTTTCATAATGATGGACAGAGTCCCAGATGGAAATTGACTACCTGTTCTACAGAAAGGTCTTCAATTCTAACAGAGAAATCTCTGATCACAGGAAAAGCTATCTCAATTTCAATGACTTGTCCACTGACAGAAAATAGTGTAAGAAGGGCTCACTCTGGAGGAGTGAGAAGTAAGGAATTAGAGGAGGAAAGATGATAACTGAGTGGGAAGAAAGAGAATCATGAAGGACCAACAGGAGGCACCTGGGTCGCAGCCCCGGGAGCATTAATGATCCTACCTCCAGTTTTAGGGGCACAATACTTAATCCAACCCAGAAGGTGGAATGCAAAAACTTCCCTCTCCTCCCCTCCCACCCCAGAGGCATTACCCCAGCAGATAAACAACTGGCATGACCCTCCAATAGAAAGCAAGATCACCTTTGCAGCAGAAGTGGCCCTGCCAGCTGCCCTTCTTCTTTCCATGGGGACAGACACTGTTTTCCTTGGGGAGGCCCAGAGAGCTGCTGAGTCTTCATTTCCTGAAGGGTTGGGCCAGATTTGGGAGCTCATGGGTGTTATGGAACGCTTTTTCTAATTTACAAGTTCTAAAGTCTTGTTCCTGGTCACTCCCTTCTCAAAAGCGAAGGGCGCAGAGGCTCCTGTGGAAACACCTTCCCTTGTGAAGTCTGCACAGGGTCCTCACAGAGCCTCTGGAGTGGCTACCTTCCATGTGCTGGCTCCCACCGTCTTCTTCCAGGGAACTCCACAAGGCTCCTGGCTCCCAGTCAAGCAGCCGCCTTTGTGTCTGCTCTTTTTCCACCCCCACCTCCCCAAGTATGCCTTCTCCTCTAGTGGGATAAATTTAGCTCTGAATGAATGCAGAAAGAAGAACACAGTAAAGTAAACACAGACCAAACAGCATTCAAATATAGGTTTGGCACACACACACAACTGACAAAAGATCCAAGTTTTTCTGTTTCCTTCTCTTCTGCTTATCTCTGTTTCTCCCATCTCATCCTCTGACTGCTACCCTCTTTTCTGCATGTATTTAAGCTAATTAGATATGTAGATCAGAATGTGGGGCTGTTGGTCTTCAGACCCCATGAAGGAGAAATCACTGGAGTGACTGAGAAACATCAAGGAGTGAATGAGAGCCCCAGGTGGTGCTGGCATTTTCATTTACTGGCTTGATCATCTGAGAAACCCATCCAAAAACCTGAAAGCATAGTTTATCTTATGTGTTAGCACAGCCTTTTCTCCCGGTGCACTGAGTCTACAGTGGCTATAGAATGTTGCAAGGTCAGGCCGGGTGTAGTGGTTCATGCCTGTAATCTCAGCACTTTGGGAGGCCGAGGTGGGTGGATCACGAGGTCAGGAGATGGAGACCATCCTGGCTAGCACGGTGAAACCCCGTCTCTACTAAAAAGACAAAAAATTAGCTGGGTGTGGTGGCAGGCGCCTGTAGTCCCAGCTACTTGGGAGGCTGAGGCAGGAGAATGGCGTGAACCTGGGAGGCAGAGCTTGCAGTGAGCCAAGATCACACCACTGCACTCCAGTCTGGGTGACAGAGCAAGACTCCATCTCAAAAAAAAAAAAAAAAAAGAATTTGCAATGTTGCAAAGTCTTTTTTTTTTTTTTTTTTTGATATGGGGTTCTCATTCTGTCATCCAGGTTGGAGTGCAGTGGCACGATCATGATTCACTGCAGCCTCGACCTCCTGGGTTTAAATGATCCTCCTGCCTCAGCCTCCTGAGTAGGTGGGACTACAACCATATGCTGCCACACCTGGCTAATTTAAATTTTTTTTTTTTGTAGAGGTGGGGTCTCACTATGTTGCCCAGGCTGGTCTTGAACTCCTGGCCTCAAACTATCCTCCCACTTCAGCCTCCCAAAGTGCTGGGATTGTGGGCATGAGTCACTGCACCTGGCCTGCAATGCCTTCTAAACATCTTCCCACCAACCAGTCAGCATGTCCCTAAGTCCTACTTTTGAAGTATTTTATTTCACTGTAGTTCTTCACTCTCAGAGCATTTGTAGTTCTCAAAGCACTTTCTCATTCACGAACTTTAAACTTATAAGAATCTAATGGGGCTAGTTAGCTATCCCTGTTCCCAGTTTACAGATGGAAAACCTATTCCCATTTTACAAATAGAGAACCTCAGTTCAGAGCAGGCAAGTGACTTGTACAAAGTCACACAATAAGTGGCAGAGTTAGGATTAGGACCTAGGATTGATACTTTGTCTAATGTTCATTCCACTCTACCATGAGCTGCTTTGGGGAAAGGTAGTTTGTCCGGGAGGCCCTGGCTGGGAGGGTCACACATTAGTAATGAGCAATTTTTGAGACTGGCTGGCTACTTCTCAGTGAGACAGGCTCAGAGGGGTCCAGGTTTAGTCAATATATGGAGGGTGTGCAAGGGGTGGTCAGGCAGTTGAGACCTCTGTCATTCCCAAAGGTGTCAGGCAGGCACAGCATCCATAGGTGGTAGGAGCTGAAGCTAGGCTTTCCCATTTTCATTATTCATTCCCCAGCCAGCGGGGTGGACAGGATTTAGTGGGCAGGCCACCATCCCTCCACTGCCAACCCCGCAGGAAATTTCTCTCTTGTCAGCAGTGCTGACTTGCAGAATGTACACGGCATTATTGAAACATGGTTAACAATGAAAGTGTTGATGGCCACACTACCAAAAGGGATTCCAAGCTGACGGGGCACATCGTGGTCATTGTGCTAAGGTAAACTAGACTGGCCCCTAAGCTCTCTGAGAAGCCAATGACCCGACTGTGTCTACTGGCATCAGATAACCAGGCTAGGGTAGAACCTGGCCTTCCCAAAGACTTTCTAGTTTGTAGCTAATTCATAGCCAAACCTAGAATTGTTTCTAACACAGAGCACCTTCAATATGTAGGCATGTAGCTCTCTTCCTAATACTCAAAAATTAAGCTGTTTTTCCCATATTTTCCTAGGATTTAATCTATCTCCTCTTAAATTTTTTAATTCCTTCTTATTTATAATTGTTAGATTTACCCACTGTAAAATATAAGACTGTAGATGTCTAAGAATCATTAAAAACAGAGTCTAGTAAAGATGTTTCTAGATAATAAATGACATGGGGCAGAATCCTCTTGTTTAAAAGATGGAAAATGAGAAGTACTGACTAACGGGAGGAATGTTAGGAATACCAATAGCTCACCCCTTAAAAAAAAAAAAGCCTACATAAAAGGGTGGATAAAATCAAGTCATTCACTTAACTTGGTCTATGGCATTTTCCATGAAGCAATGATTGGGTTGAGTCATCAAGATTACCATTTCCAGAGCACCTCCCATGGCCAATCACAAGCCTTTTACATCTGTTATCCTTATTTATTACAACATACCTGTGAGAGGGCTGAGATTCCAACTTGTCTTCAGAGTTCCTGTCTTTTCTGTGTCATATCTACCTCCTACTTCCTAATCCCACTTTTCAAAACTTTTGTCATTAACAGGAATACTACTCTGGACCAATATCTGAATAACACAGTATTTAAACTCATCAGATATGACAACCCAGTGAGACTGGACATCACATATTTTCATTTCCATCTTAATGTAAGGAAACTGTCATTCTAATCTATTATGTGATTTGTCCATACTACCACAACAAAGTAAATGTAGAATGATCTCTAACCATTCAGCTCTAATTGATTCCCGTACACTCTCCTTATCTACCCAGTTTCCTCTAGGGACTCATGTTGATCAACTGACATGGCCAAAGCTAACCAAGAGAAAAGGAAGCCATCACAGTGAAATACTAATATTCATTTCTAGCCAGATTTCCAATTGCTCATTTTCAATCTGCTATGTAAAGACCTTAGCCACTATATACCTTAAGCAACATTCAGCCTAGTTTATTTTTCACAATGGTGCATTTTCTGACTTCTTTCTGTCTTCTTGCTCCATGGGGACTCCCTAAATGAATCTATCATTTGGATCCCATGGAGAAAAATAGCATATACTTGAAATCCAATCAACTTTCCCAAAGAGCTAACAACCACAGGAGCCAAGAGGACCACAGGCAATGTTCTCCTTCTTTTGATTCTGTGCAGCTATCACATATGTTTTAAATGACCATTTATTTTCAAAAGATCCCAGGCAAAAGAGAACTAACACAAATATAAACATTTGAGGGGATCCTGGCATTCCTTTCAAAATTACTTTTGTCCAAGGGAAGCTTCAGGTTGCTGGGAAATGTCACACTCATAGCTCTTGCTCAACAAGACTGACTTTTACTCACACAACAGGCCTTGGCAAGTCATTTCCCTTTTGGTATACAGAGCTCTTATTTTCCCCACAAGGGAACTGGCTATGATCGTTTGTGATTCTCAAAGGACTTATGTTCTAAAATAGATTCTGAAATTTTTATTAACAAAATATCTATTTTGCATATCTAGCATTCCGTATCCTTTTTGTATAATGCTTTGCAATGAAGCAACTATCATAAAAACCACTAAACTGTACAGATGGTGCTTATGCAACACAATTTAATGTCCCAGCGAGAACTAGTGATTTGTTACATACATTATGCATTATTGTGATGTATATTTCCAGATTTTAAATGTTTGGAGGGCAAACAGTCACCAATATCGTTGTGGCACTAGACTATGTTTTTTTTCTTAATACCAGGCCATGGCCTAACATCTAATATAAAATAATTATACAATATAAGCTTATCAGATAAATAGCATGGTTTGGGTTTTAAATGCCTGTGTTTGTAATGGGTTCAAAGATTTTAAAATACTAAAATTTAGAAAGTTGAAAGAAGTGCTGGAAGAGGAGAAAAGATTTTCCCTCTGCTCCTTGGCCAACCATCAGGCAGTCATTTCATGTGCCTTCCTGTTTCACCTAGGGTTCTTGGTCCCAAACAACAGAAATAGATTCTAGTTGATAGGAGCAGAAAAAGAATGAAATGAAATTGTATTAGATAGCTCACAGGAGAGATGGAAAGTCCAAAGAAGGAAGCTTGGGCAATGGGTACAACCAAAGGTGAGCTAATAGCCTGAAGGAATTCTCTAAAATGTTGAGTCTCCAAAATTCTTGGCAGGCACACACGCCTGACTGAGCCCAGATTGCCTGCCATACCATGGCTTCAGGGGGATCTGGGGAACAAGTGTCTGATACCTTCCAGCTTCTACCACAGGATGTGGCTCTGCCTCTCACTATGGCTTGTAACATGGGAATTCCCCAAAGATGGGAAGGAGTTCACAAATTGGCCAGCCAAAAAAAAAAAAAAAAAAAAAAAAAAACATGTGTATATGAACAAGTCTGTTACACTTCCTACCTGGCCAGAAGCATTTTGAATTTCCTGTCTTCTTTGGCTTTTGGTCATACCTGCTTTGATAATCCGCAACACTGAATAAACACAAGCTTTTTTTTAATTGTGGGTCTCAGGGCAGTTAAAAATCACTTAGGAAGTACACACAATTGGCCATGAGTCTTTAGTCTATTCCTAGTCAATTCAATTAGTACAAAGGTTCTAAACCCATCCCTAACTCCCACCTCACCCCGTAGAAATTTAATTCTGTACAGGTCTTCAGGAGATTCTGATGTAGATTTCTGGTTAAGAACCATGTTTTTGTCTTTCTCATCTTTCACAGTTTCTTTACAAATGAGTTCTATTTTTCTGAAGCCCCAACCCTATGCCATCCGTCTTAATCAACGACTCTTTGTTCATTTGGGAAAACCAGTCCTTCTGATGCAAATTCACTTAACCTCTCTCCTGAGACTTCAACTCAAACTTTCTTCTTGTCTTTATCCCTTTCTTCCTCGTTCCCTGCTTCGTTATTCCTTCTTCCCAAGGCTAACTGGCTAATGTGATGCTCATCTGAATGTCCTCTCGACGAATTAGAGACTTTGCCTAATATTCACCTTCCTTTTTGACTGTGTCTTTGGCCTAATTTCCCTGTTGTCTAATTTGCTTTGACCCCCAAACATCCAAGTCTTGTCTGACCTAATAACCCTTTCCACTAGACCCTGCTTCCCATAGGCTATGTTCCTGTTCTCCACCTTCATCTTTCACATCTGAAGAGCTGAAAGAAGCAGTTTGTACTCATGGTTGCTTCTCTGATCTCTCGCTCATCCCCATTTTTGTTTGTTTTATTTTCAACATTCACTTGGTAGCAGTCATTTCTCAACTCTTGTAAGTGCTTCCAAGCTCATCTTCTGGACACAAGTCACTCATGGCTTCCTGACAGCCCTCCAACGGCCTCTTCTTCATCTGCATCCCCCATGACCTTTCAGAAGCATATGACCCTGTTGAAAACCTCTTTCATTCTTTGTGGCTTTTTGTGCAAATCCCTTTGGATTTTTCCTTCTACTTCTCGGATGATGCTTTATCAGTCTTCTTTGCTGGGCTCTCTCCTCTTCTTGGTCTGTTTTCTCATCCTGGCTGTTCTCATTTCTTTAGCTGTAACTGCAAAGTAGATGACACTTGGATGTGTGTCCCCAACCCCAATTCTTGTATTCAGAGTTCAGATATTTCCAACTGATAACTTCCAAAGGGTGCCCAGGCCCTTTTCCTTCTCCATCTCCCCATTCCATCACTCCTTTAAAAAGTTTATTGCGGTTAAAAATACAAAACTTAAAATTTACCATTTCAACCACTTTTAAGCATATGGTTTGATGACAGTAAGTACAGTCACACTGTTATGCTCAATCATACCTTTTAAATATCTGTATAGCTGGGAGTAGAAGGACCATTTCTGGTTCAATTGTTTATTCCTGGGGCCTGCTTCTATCTCCATATCATTGGCCAAGCCTGGTGCTTAATGGTTAAGAGCATGGGCTCTGATGAGTGTGTTCTGAGTTTAAATCTCAGCTCTATAACTGTAGCTGAGTCGTTCAGCCTCTCTGGTCTCATTTTCCTCATCTTGATATTCTCTACAATCACTCTGCTGAAGCAATAACAGCTTTGTTCATTTGTGAGCAAATCCCCTTTAAATAACTTCTCCTGCTGGGGCTTGTGCTGGAAATGAAGAAAAAAGGATGCATTTGAAGAAAAGAATGGGCTTAGCCAGAAAGTAGAAGTTTCTGATATGTTGGAGTGGGATGTAGAATCTGGCACTGGCTTGGATTTATTAAACAATCAGCTCCACCTACACTTGTTATGAAAAAGATGGGAAAACAATCCATCAGTAAATGATTTTGGTGAGTGCTTTCATCTTTGGTCAGAGGAGTAATTGTTCATCAGTGACAGGTGAACCTCAGTGAAACCTGAAAGGGCAATTTAGTTGAAATGGAAGCATTTATTCAGGAAACAGGTGATTTGGGAAAATTTGATGTGCTTTTTTTTTTTTTTTTTTTTTTTTTTTTTTTTTTTTTTTGAGACAGAGTTTCACTCTTGTTGCCCAGGCGCAGTGGTGTGATCTCGGCTCACTGCAACCTCTGCCTCCCAGGTTCAAGTGATTCTCCTGCCTCAGCCTTCCAAGTAGCTGGGATTACAGGCACCTGCCACCATGCCTGGCTAATTCTTTGTATTTTTAGTAGAGAAGGGGTTTCACAATGTTGGCCAGGCTGATCTCGAACTCCTGACCTTAGGTGATCCACCCGCCTCGGCCTCCCAAAGTGCTGGGATTACAGGCGTGAGCCATCGCATCCGGCCCGATGTGTATATCTTTTAACATGCCTTTAAATCCTGTGGCTCTAAAGAGGCCATATTAGTTATTTCAGTGTTCATTTGATGAAGAAACGTTTGCATATGAATGTTGGAAATTCTAGCAGGTCCTGCCTCAATGTGAAGAGGCATTTTTTTTTGTCTTTGGCATTGATCTCCTTTTGGACTGGGCCTAATCCACTCCTCACATCCAGTCCAGGACCTGTCACAAAAGACTCACATTAGTACCACATGGTATCTGTTTTAGTAAAGAATAGGTGAAATATTTTAGTGAGTAGATCTTACTTTTCCTTTCAGATGCAATGAACAGAAGACCCTGAAAAGATTTCAATCCAGAATGTCACAGGATGATAAGAGCAGATGTCTGTGATGCCCTTTACAAAGCACCTTTATATACTGTCTCTCATTCGTCTCTAATGACACCTATGTGATCCTCTATTTTTTTCAGATGAGGAAACTGAGGTTCAGAGTGGTTAAGCGAGTTGCCTGAGATTTCACAGCTAACACATTGTGAAGTCTAGTCTAGCACCCAGGACTAAAAACTCTCGGCTTCTTTTAAGGCCACATATCGCCTCACCAGAAGGGTGGCCTCTCTGGAGATATACCCTACCCTCGGCCGACTTGATGTTGAGAACTTGGTCATCTTAAGCACGTGGGCCACTTGGGCAAGGCAGCCCTTCCCAAATTGTAAATGTCCCCACGTGGAGCTCAAGCGTCTGGCTTGAGCTAGAAGGTGCCCTGAACACTCGGTGGCCTCAGCCCCCACGTAACAGCACGTGCTCGGGTCCCACATTCGGTCAGACGCCCCTCTCCACTGGCATCTGCCCAGTGGAGGCGCCACTGCGCTCTGCCTCCGCCCCAGCAAGTGCATGTCCAGCGGAGCGCGCCACGCCACGCCAGCCGTGCGCCCCAGCAGCTCGCCGTGCGCCCGCGCCCGCGCCCCAGGTGCCCACTGGCTCGCGTGCCCTCCGTCTGCGCCTTGGAGACCCGCGGCGGCGATCGCTCAGAGCCGCCCTGGACCGCGGCCTTGGGTCCACCACACTCCAGGGGCGGAGCGAGGCACTGAGACGTCAGGGCGGAGAACTAGCGCCGGGCTAGCGCGCCCTCCCGGCGGCTGCCCGCGTCCCACGTCCTCGGCTGGCGCGGCCGGCAGCGGCGGCGACCCGGAGATGCAGTGAGCGGCGGCGCTGGGGCGCAGCCAGGCGGCCGGGAGGGCGGGGGCCAGAGGCTGAGCCCGGGCGAGCCCGCCGTGCGCACAGCTCTGCCCGCTGCCCCTGGAGCGGACCCCCAGCTGTCCCTCGGTGTTCTCCCGGGTTCTAGCAAAGCCCCCCGGGGTGCCCATCAGTTTCCTTGGGTGACTACAGCGTGTGTTTTTTCTTTCCTCTTTCCCCTGCCTGTGTGCCCTTCTCCAGGATGGCAGAGGCGGAATTGCACAAGGAAAGGCTGCAAGCCATAGCAGTAAGTCCACTTTCATTTTATTTTCTTGCTCTATTGTCTGGGGTGGAAGGGGGCCCCCGAGGGTTTCGGGGCAAGCGGCATGCCAGCACAGTAGCCGCAGGCCATATGTTCCGGGGGTTAAAACTCTGTCAGGGCTCAGCTAGGCTGCCTTTTCTTTTCTATGTCTGTAGATGGAAACCCCCAAGGGCGCGCTTTGGACTGGGGATTTGAATGTGGAAGATTGGCTTAAAAATAAGATGCTTGCTGCTGGGCTTTGGGGAAGGACTAAACAGAGTCTTGGGGTGGGGGGACGACTCCAGGAATATTTGACCGAATGCTCAGGCATACGTTGACTTCATAACCTGGAGAACCAAGAGAAGGGTGACCCGAACGGTGGCTGCCATCCTCTCTGCGGAAGCCGTCCTCCTGTTAAGTGGAAAACCAGGAGTCAGCGACTCAGCCAGCCACGCGGTAGAACCTCTTCCCAGAAACCGGGAATGTTAGTTTTCCCTTCTCTGTTTGATATTGACAAGGGGACTGGCGCGAGCCACCACCCTGGAGGTCTCGGGACTTCATACAACTGGGTCCTGGTTATAATATTCCATGAGAGCCTCCTTCTTATGGTGTGGAGTATCTGAAAACCTATTTTCAGCCTACAAAGGAGCAGTCAGTTTTGGCAAAGTTCGTAGGCACTTTCAGAAAAGTGTACCCGTGTGCTTCTTGGGTTTAAAAAAGAACTCTCTGAGACTGCCTAGATTTGAGCAATCTTAACACAGTGTTGCCAATGATCCACAGATGTGGTATTTTTACTGGAGCCACCACAGCTGGATTATATATTTCCTTCGAGGATGAGGGAATGATTACTGTTGCCATACGAAATAGTAACAATTAAAAAAGAAGGTCCGTTAACATATTGGCATAAAAGAATCTCCAGACATTCTTCCACCTAAATACATTTGTTTTTTTTCAGTTCGGAAGTTCTCTGGAAACACATGTAAATTTTTTGGAGAAATAGTGTGTAATGTTTTGGAAGCAAGGTATATTACAGTGTTTTCCAAAACCTTTTTGGACAGATTCTTCATTGGGAAAATGCACACAGACCCTTCTTTTTTTAGAAGCATTTGACGTGGTCTCCACGGCTCTGAGACCCTCTTTCTCAAACGCCTCAAATCTGAAATGTCTTGGAGACTTCACCGCTGAAGTGAGAGAGATGTTTGCTGGCAATATTGAAATGCCATGGTTTGCCTATTAGGTAATCTTTGAACGTGGTGCTCCAAACTCAGGAAGGTTGTTTTTTCTTGTTTGTTTCCTCCTGTGCACGTGTATTTTGATGGTTTTTGAAGTTATTTGTGGTTTCTAAAGATGGTGGCAAGGCAGCATGGCCAGTATGTCATGAACTTGATAAGAATGGTGATATTGAGTTAATGGTGCCATGTAGCTGGTGGGTGTTTTGTGTGAACTGGATAATAGGCTGCTTTAACAGTTGATGCAGTGGCTGTTCCCATTGGCCGCTGCTGAAGGCTTCCAACAGTTGTCACATTTTCTGCCTTTGCACAACCAGCTTTACTGGATGCCTGAGGAACAGCTGAACTCCATGAAAGGACTTGCTTTCCAAACATGGAGCCAGTAGCTGCTAACACTGGGGCTACCCTTTTCCAAGTGCAGTTGAGTAATCCCAGCAGAGGCCAAGTCGATTTTCAAGAAAGATCTAGGAAAATCTTTGGGAATTCTCTTGAGTGTATAAGAATACACATAAATACTCACTCGTGCCTCTTCAGTTATTGAAGAATTGAGTTTGTCCTGTGTGTCTGGGGAGCTGTTGATTATTCTCATGAATGTGCAGCTATACAGTCTGCCCTCCCTATCCATGGGTTCCATATCCATGCCTTCAGTCAACCTTGGATTGAAACTATTGGAAAAAATAATGGATAGCTGAGTCTGTACCAAACATGTACAGGCTTTTTCTTGTCATCATTACCTAAATAATACAGCATAATCAACTGTTTACATCGTATTTACAGTGTATTAGGTATTACAAATAATCTGAAAATGATTAATGTATGTGGGAGGATGTGAGTAGGTTATATGCAAATACCATGCTATTTTATAGGGACTTGAGCATCCTTTGATTTTGGTATCCAAGCGGGACCTGAAACCAATTCTCTGAGGATACTGAGGGATGACTGTATGATGTTGTCAGGACAGATTTGCTAATAGTGTGTGTGTGTGTGTGTGTGTGTGTGTGTGTGTGTGTGTGTGTGTGACAGAGAGAGAGAGAGAGAGCCAATTAAGAGACAGAGGGAGTTGGGTGGGGGGACTTATGGTCACATCGGTAAATGGTTTTATGCTATGCTTTGGCCTAGTGCCTACTCTCTGAATTCTGCAAACCCTGACTCTCTCACCACTTTCCTGGAGTTCTCAGGGGACCCTGAGGAGATCACAAGCCTTCCCCCAGAACCTAGCACTCCTGAAGTCTCTCTGGAGATGTGAGGGAAGAAGAGAATAGGTCCTCACATCTTCACCTACTTGGGCTTCTGTCTCAGAGGCAGAGCATCGACTGGGATTCCAGTCTGCAGGGCCTTGGGCAGTCTTTAGTCTGGGTCTCAGATCCTTTATCTGTAGAATGGGTTCATGAGTTCTACCTCCTGGGCTGGTTGTAAGGTTTAGTTAGGATGGAGGTGAAGCACCTGGCAGGTAGCTGCCATTGGATGGTGTTGAGCAGAGCCCTTAGCTTTTGTCTGTATTGCTGTCTTGTCCTGTGGGGGGTCAGAAGCAACATCTCGGAAGTGGAATGTGTATGAATGACTTTTTTTTTTTTTTTTTTTTTTTTTTTAAGACAGAGTCTCACTCTGTCACCCAGGCTGGAGTGCTGCCATGACGGCTCACTGCATCCTGAAACCATCCTCCCACCTCACCCTCCCTAGTAGCTGGGATTACAGGCATGTGTCACCATGCCCAGCTAATTTTTAAATTTTTTGTAGAGATGGGGTTTTGCCATGTTGCCCAGGCTGGTCTGGAACTCCTGGCCTCAAGTGATCCTCCCACCTCAGCCTCCCAAAGCACTGAGATTAGAGGCATGAGCCACTATACTCGATCTGAACAGCTTTTTTTTATCCCTTCCTTCAACTGACTGAAAGTCAGGGCCCTGCCCAGCATCACTTTCTCTAACTGCTTTAGACAGAGGCAGAGATATGACTTGAGGATTCATTCATCCATTTGTTCAGTAGGTATTTACAGATTGCCTCCTCTGGGAAGGTATTGGCAACATTGAAAAGTTGGTGTCCCCAAGTTTCAGCCACCTGAGGCTGAAACCTTTATTTCACCTTTTGCACATAATTTCTTGAAGGATAGATGTCTCAAGACCTAAGATGCTTGTCACATGAACATCTGTGGAATATCCCCCCATGGCCAGCAAAACTGAATTAAATACTTAGAAACTACAGTGCTTTAATGGAATCTTCCATTTGGGTCCAGGAACTAATCAATGAGGAAAGATGACTCTTATCCTAATTTCTGCCAAAAGAAGAGCAGAAATGATCTTTGACAATGATCTCTACACTCACATCCTCCTTTCTTCTGTAGGGATACTCCCCAAACTTTACATTTTGAACATGGTAAAAAAGCCTCTGAAACAGCACGAGTGAGAATGGTAATCCCAGGGACTAATAACAACAATTGCCATTTATTGAATATTGTTCATTCAGAAAGGCACGGTGTGAAATACTTTTTGTTTTTCACCTAACGTTATTTATAGTCTAATGGAAGAAATAGAAAAGCACATAAGCAGTTACTATCCAGGAATACCATGAAAATGAGCATCCAGCAGGAACATGTAAACCAATCTCAGAGTTGTGAAACAACTCCCCAAAAAGAAGACATTTGAGTAAGTCATGAAAATTGGGTAAAATAAAATATAAAATAACATCATAACCTTCCCAGTTACCAGGAGGCATTTGTTTATTCGTTATTTGATTATTATTTATTCAGGACATTTAGTGTGAGAAAGGGAAAGGCTAAAGCATGAAGAAGTTAATTCAGTAACTAAAGACACAAACTCAGAATGAACACTGAAATGCTTTTCAGCATGTATTATCTCATTGAATCCTAATAAGAAGCTTATGAGGTAGGCACTACAGTATTACTCATATTTTATAGGCGAGGAGGTTCTAGAACTGGTCTAACATTAAACTGATAGTATCAAAGCCAGGATTTGAATGCTGCCCATGGCAGGCCATTGGAGCCTTTGCTTTGACTGCTGCCCTGAGCTGCCACCCAAGATGGTGGCAGCATCTCGCACTTTTCCCATGAGCACACTGTGCAGATGGTCTCAGCAGCCTGAGTGTGAGCCACAGACTGATTCCATTGCAATGGGAAAGCTTGAGACAAGCCAGGAGGCCCACCTCCTTTTGAGAGTCTTTCAAGCCTGGATTCAGTGCATAGAAACACCCAACATAAAATTTAATGGAACGAGTAACATTCCCATGGGGAAGAAGCTGTTGTATCTCAGTGGAAACTAACCTTGGGGGAGGGTGCTGTTATGTCTGCACATTGGAGAGGAAGATAGTTTTCTTTGGGCATGAGTGAAAATAACTAAATGTTATAGAAATTGTCTTGGGTGAAACTCCTAAGAGCCACGTGGACAAGACTCAGGCTACACCAGGGACCGGCATGAGTATGTTTATATATGTGCAGAAATAGGAAATGCTAATCTAACCTATGCTGTTCTTTAGGGAATTTTGTCATTTAATTAGAACCCACTCTGTGAAGTAATAAAAATGATCTTTGCATTTGTGCAGTACTTTATAATTTATGAAAACTTTGTATATGCTACCTTCTTCCTGAGGTGTGTAGGGCAAATCTTATACGCTTATACAGGTGAGTATTCAGAGCTATCCAAGCTTACACAGATAGAGGTGGAAGAGTTGTAGTAAATCCCAGCCTCTCCTGACTCCCAATTCTTGTATTAGTCCGTTTTCACCCTGCTGATAAAGACATACCCGAGACTGGGTAATTTATAAGGAAAAAGAGGTTTAATGGACTTATAGTTCCGTGTGGCTGGGGAGGCCTCACAATCATGGCAGAAGGTGAAAGGCACATCTCACATGGCAACAGACTGGAAATGAGAGCTTGTGCAGGGAAACTCCCCTTTATAAAACCATCAGATCTCATGAGACTGATTCACTATCACAAGAACAGCACAGGAAAGACATGTCTCCGTGATTCAATTACCTCCTACCATGTCCCTCCCACAACACGTGGGAATTCAAGATGAGATGTGGGTGTGGACACAGCAAAACCATATCACTTGTGTTAGTGGTACATCCAGCCTTGCAAGGGTGCTTTGATATGGGCTGAAACTGCCACTAAGATCCTGCTGGACTAAAATCTTCTGGCTGGGAGGAGAGGAGTGAGCTTGGATGTGTCTCTGGAATATGCCCTTGTTAGGATTTCACTTTCGGCCTCTTTCATTCTTGAAACTCTCACCAAGGGGCCAGCTAGTGAGTTTATGGCTTTCATCCGATTCTATTCTCAGTCCTGCATAGACCTGGGTATACGTTGTTGGCCTAGGCTGGCTGTGCCATGGGCTTACAGAGAAGTGCTCACTGGCTTTTCGTTGGATTCGCCTCTCCATGCCTTTTCTTGCCTGGGAGCATTACAGCCTTGAGTACCAGGCTTGGAGCATGGGGCCAGTGGCCAAGGAGGCCACCACCCTGCCTTTGGTCCAGGCCTTTTAGGCCCACCTGCCCAGCATGGGCAAAAGTCCTTGCAATGATTTACGTACTATCCAGTCCAGCTTCCCAAGGATCTCTCAGAGGGGCTAGAGACCCAAACCCAAGCCCTGTAGAAAGAAACACTGTAATTCATGTGGGAACCATCCCTATCCATGTTACTTGTGGACTTGTGTCATCGGTATGCAGCTGTCAGAGAACTGGAGAATTTAAGATCCTGGTCGTTCATCTGTTATCTTCTATCTCAGAGATGCAAATGACACCCTGCTTCTAAAATTCCATGCTAAGGCCTAAAAAATCATTTGCTTGGGATATCGGTGCTGAGGAAAGGTTCAACTTGTCTGAGTCTGCGGAGCTGCCCACTGGATAGGTGACACTTTGGGCCCATGCAGGGTCATTGCTGTGTCTGGGAGTGCCAAGGCAGGCCTTACACAGCATGCATAAGGGTCACACACCTCCCTGCTACTTATTTGTACCTCTGAGTATTTCAGTCTTCAGCTTATTGGGACAAAGAGCAGCTGCTCTGACAAACTTTAAAATGCTCTGAGAAATAGAGCAGTTATCATGAAAAAAAAAAAGTCATCATAGAAAAAGCTAAGCGAGGGGGGTTGTGGGTTATAGTTTGTCAATATTTAAAGGAAAACCAGGGCCCAGTAGCGTTGTTTCTATATTTCTTTGGGGGCTACTCAATGCTTTGGGGCCACTGCTGTTGGTCCTTTGAACTCTCCACATTTCACCACTGATCCCATTTGGGAATGTTGATGAACTTGCTTGGCAGTAAGAGTTGGTCATCCTGTGGTATGAAATTGACTGAGACAGCAGATGGACATTGATGCACAGAGACGGTGGTCCCAAGGGCTGTCAGTCTGGTGGGGTAGTTACCAGCATGGATTTTGGTGTCAGGAAGGCCTGGCGCAAGTGCTGGCCTTTCCATTAGTATCTGTATGATGTCACTGTACCTTGGTTTCCTCACCTGTAAGATGGGGCTAATGATCATACCCACTTCATGGTCTTGTTGTGATGGTTCTTTTAGAGGTTTCTTGGGAAATGCTCAGAGAAAGCATGCATTAAGCACTCACAAAGTTTCCTATTTATAATAAGCAAATCAACAAATCAAAACTCATGCATCTATAAACAGGAAGTGAACACAAAGAGTGAAAGGAGAATTCTATTAGCCACAACATTTTTGCCAAACTAGGAAATTAGATAAATACTAGGAAATCAGATAAATGTTGTAACTCCTGAGTTTTCAATGCATGAAGATAGTATTAATAATAATAAAATGGATTATTTGTAGTGAGCAGGAGTAGTAAACTCAACAGGCCAGGGGGCCAGCATGCAATGTAAATGAGGGACACAGATTGAGTTGAAAGTATTGGTCCCTAGAGAGCAGATGCCACCTCTCAGTGAAGATGCAGTTAATTTATGCCTTGTGAGAACGTGGGTCTTATGTTGTTACATCAACTCATTTTCAAGAGAAGCCAGAAATCTGATTTTTAAAATGTGAGATCTCCCACTTAAAAAAGAACAGTATTAACTAGTTTAAAAACTTTAAAAAGATTGGCAGTCACAACACAATTCCTTTTGATCAAGAGGCCGACATTTTGTGACCTTTAGATATAGATAGAGCTTTGAACTTTACAGTATGCTTTCTTTATGCATTGATTTATTTGGATTTCATAAGGATACTGTGAAGTAAGCCTATCGGCACCCCTGAGATATTTCATAGTGTTGTAATATCAGGTTGCATTTTCACCAGAGCTTTGTGAGTTTGGTGTCCAGATGTTTGGATCATTGGATAAATGGTGCTTATTTGTGATATCTTTTGACATTAAATGAGCCCTTGCAAATCACTGACATTATTGAAACTCAGAATACTCATATCTAGATAGGTAATTGCTCTCTAACTCAACCAAAACAAATCTAAGCCACATCAAGTCAGCACCTTAATTTGGGAAATTCCTCTTATTAGAAAAGAATCTTTAAGAACCTATACTCAAGGTATGCAAATCTGAAATGCAAACCTGATATGAAGCCCAAGCCTATCTCATGTCAGCCAGGATGTTTGAGTTGATCCTGATTTATTATTAGCCTCAAGTAATGTACATTGTAGGGAGATTCTGCTGGGCTCAGGACTCATAGTAGCAGCAACTGCCATTTGGCCGATGTTTTTGTCATGTATGGTATAGAACAGTGATTCTCAAACGTTAGTGCATTAGGATCACCTGGAGGGTTCCTTAAAACACAGATTGCAAGAGCACACTCCCAGAGTGTCTAATTCTGTAGGTCTAGGGTGACGTGGCCTGAGAATTTGTATTTCTAACAAGTTCCCAACTGCAACTGCTATTCTGAGGAACACACTTTGAAAACGACTGGTGAAGTGTAGGAGATCCATAGTGAAGGAAGATTATGACCTGGGTCCTGATACGCATCACATGCCCATTGTGATATGCCCAGGAGTTTGTGTGGTATGTGTATTCTGAAGAAGTGAAATAGAATAAAAGGCCAAATTTAGTCTTGGTTAATGAGAGCCTAAACATAGCCCAGTCTGGAAGTCATGCAAGCCAGGTGCACTGGCGCACTCCCATAGTCCCAGCTACTTGGGAGGCTGAGGTGGGAAGATCGCTTAAGCCCAGGAGTTCAAGGCTGCAGTGAGCTATGATCACTGCCACTGCACTCCAGACTGGGCAAGAGTGACACCTTGTGTAGCTGTATCCTTCTCACATTAGATTGGCTAATCAAGGAGAGGTCTTTGCTTATCTCGGGAACTTGCTTTAATCTATTTAAATAAAGTAAGATATCTGTTGGTTACTTGACAACACTGGTTTGGAAGGTTTGCCCAGGATTGGCTGGGCAGGTTGAGAGAGTTTGCCTGGGATTGACTGACTGAAACTACGGGCTACAAAATTCCCTTGGGGAGGCCTTAGGGGACACCTCAGTGAGATAAGAAGTCATGCGGTGGAGAAGATATCCAGCAACACCATGATAGCCCCATTGGGAGAGGTGTGCCATATATATGATGGTGCTGTAGATGAAGACATCCCATAGCACATCAGCCCATCAAGCCTGGTGGCCCCTTCTCCAGCCTGCAGATGCGAATTCACGATGTGATTGCTTCTCACGTGGGCAACTCCAATAGGATGCTAGAAGCAGCAACTGATGTTCATTTACTTAATGATGGTTAATATTCTGTGAAGCCAGTCTGTGTATATACAAGTACGACTTGTTATTGGCATATCAAGGACAAGTTTATTCTTCCAAGGATGTCATGCAGGCTTCCCTCACTTGTCTTTGTACCATGCATTTTTTGAGCTAACCCTTCATTTTTGGAAGGATTCTGCCTCACTGGATCTCTTATATATCTTAAAACACAAAGCACAGAGGCTGCACTGTACAGGATGAGGCCTAAGAGAACGTGGAGACTGTAAGGGATGGGCCACACAGCACGGGGGAGTTTGTAGAGGAAAGGTTGCTGGTAAGTGCTCTGGGTTTGGGCGAAGACCACACAGCTGAGATCTATTTCTGACAGGAAATGCCGGCAGGAGCAGAGGGTGGTGTGGGGCAGTGCATGTTGGAGCTACAGTGCCCTTGGTTAATTATTGTCTCAGTATTTCTCATTAGTCTCTTGTTGAATTAAAATGCTCAAAAGGAGATTATTAAATACACACAGAAAGGGAGACAGACTGACAGACACAGAGACAAGACTACAGCCTCATTACATAATGCTTGAACATATATTAAAAATACTTTGGATTACTCTTTGACCCTAGTATCACTGTTTCTATAGGATCATATAAGTTTAGTTAGAAGAAAAGAATAGGGAATCTGTACCTTTCTTTTGCATAAGATCGAAGGGGAAAGAAAAGCCACATGAGGCCCAAGATAAAAGCCCCAGCTGTAGATGAAAAGGCTGTGGGCCAGACGTCGGAACACATCTTCCTGTCCATCATCTCCCTTGTGGAAGCCTATTTCATTACCCTGCAGGCTTTTAGGCTCTAGACAGCCTGTGCAATACCAAATATCTTGAAGGCATTTGTAAAACCTACTCTTACTTTTTTCCTGGAAAAAAAAAATTATACTGGTTTACTTACTATTCTAGGTGGGTGGGATTTTTCCCCCCTCTGCTAAATTATAACCAGTCATCTAAGTATTCACTTTATTTTAAAATTCAGGGCTGAAACTTAAAACCCTGAGGGTTACCAAAAAATGTTATTCTTAAGAGAAAAACATGCTTGAAAACTTAACCCCTTTGGTGGCGGGCAGGGGATTTTCTTTGTCTGTGCTTGAGTGCTAATGTCGACAACTTTGAGGCCAATAAATACCAGACGGGGCTCTAGGATTTGGGCAACTGTGATAGTGTGTGTGTCCTGCATGCGACATGAGAGAGAGAGGCCAGGATTTAAGAAAGGTGCCTCTTGGCTGGGTGGCATGAACTCAGTCAGCTGGCTTTCCCCAGGCACCTGATTGGCCTTAAACACCGAGTTTTTGTGGTATGACTTGACATACATCTTGGGCTGATATCACGTGCTGTTTCTACTGGGGTGGGAAGTGCTTTGAAAATGTCCTTGCTCCAGTGGAACTGTGAGACATATCTAAAAAGCTTAAGGCTAATATGAGTGATGCTAAAAGGAAGTCCTGCTTATCCAGGTAAGCAAAAGCATACTCTAGGATAGCAGTGCTCCCGTAAACTGCATGGCCTATTTTTCTTTTCCAGGTGGTATGCAGGCAGTCTTGTTCATGAACATTGATGTCTGAGCATGTGTGTTCAAAATTCAGTGTTGTTAATCAAATAAAACTCACCACAAAACCCAAAGGATATTTAACAATAGATGAGATAGGTTTGGCGGGGATGGGTCAGAAGACAGAGGAGGTCCTGGAGGCAGCAGTAGAAAGTACTTTCCAATCTTACTGATGGCTAGAGATAAGACACTAGTAGCCTGTTTACTCCCCATTGTTATTTACAGTGGACTGAGAATGATGTATTTCAGATCAGTATTGGATATGATGAGGGAGAATAAAGAGAAAATATTGACTGAAAAATATAGACAAGAGGAGGCAAAGTTGAAAGTAATGTAAACTGCATAATTACCTGCCTTTCTCTCTTTCCACCATCATCTCTCTTTACTTGACATGTTCCTACTTTTGCCTCTGGATGGTTCTATCTCTTATACCCTCTCAGCCTGGGTCCACAGAGAAAAGCAGGAAGCAGCTTGGCATGGCAGTGGAGGGAGCATTTTCCAGGCTTCCTCCAGCAGAAGTGGGTCCTCTCCCCTATGGGCAGATAGGGCACCCCAGGCTTCAGAAAGCAAGGGAAAGATGGTACTTCATCATGTAACTTTACTTAAGGGGACGGAGGGAAGGGCTCCCAGTTCCGGAGAGGGTCCATGTGCCAGCCACCCGGATGAATGCCTTATGTTAGGGCGGTGAGATCTCAGATGTGCACAGGTACCAGGTTGACTTGGCTGAGCTTTTGGGACTGTGGTAGCCAAGAGAGGGCAGACTCCTGAGGGGACAGAGAGCACTCAACTCCAGCTGATGGGTACTGTGTGGGAATTTGAGCCCAAGGTCTCCTGCTTTTCCAAGAGAACCTGGCAATCCAATTTTGAAGGAAGTCCGTTGATGTTTAAATGCTCACAACAATTTAAATACTGTATGGGCCAAACCAAATATAACACAGATTTTAACACGGTGTGGGCTGGATTTGTTCCCTGTCTCAATGACCCTCCCCCTCTACCCCCAGCCTGGGCCACCAGTTTTCCATGTCTGCATGTCACAACCTATTTTATTTAATTACAAAGCCAATAGTATGTGGGAATGGGGGCTGGGGGGGTGTGGTACAGCATAAAGCCATGTGAGATGTAGATACACTTAGGTATGTTGGGCACCTTGGTGGGATGGGCCTGCAAGAAGGCCATTTTTAATAGCAGTGAGGGCCCTCTGGGATCCATACCCTATAAGAAAACCATAGTCTTGGGTCAGAGTCAAGGCTGCTACTTAAATCAGTTCCTGGCCGGGCGCGGTGGCTCACGCTTGTAATCCCAGCACTTTGGGAGGCCGAGGAGGGCGGATCACGAGGTCAGGAGATCGAGACCATGGTGAAACCCCGTCTCTACCAAAAAATACAAAAAAAATTAGCCGGGCGTGGTGGCGGGCGCCTGTAGTCCCAGCTACTCGGAGAGGCTGAGGCAGGAGAATGGCGTGAACCCGGGAGGCGGAGCTTGCAGTGAGCCGAGATCGCGCCACTGCACTCCAGCCTGGGTGACAGAGCAAGACTCCGTCTCAAAAAAAAAAAAAAAAAAAAAAAAAAAAAAATCAGTTCCTTATCCAGCATGCTGGATGAACTCATGAGTTCTCTGTAAGAAGTAAAAACTACAAGCACTCTTTAAAAAAAAATGAAAATGAAGAGAAAAATAGACTTATTAAATTTCTTTAATTTGGAAGACTGGGCCTCTCTGTGTTGCTCAGGCTGGTCCTGAACTCTTGGGCTCAAGCGATCGTTCCACCTCAGCTTCCTAAGTTGCTGGGATTATAGGCATGTGCCATTGCTCCCAGCACTAAAATTGACTTTCTTGATGTACACCTCTCTCAATTTGAACACGTGTGGATTTGTGCAGTCACTGGTACACTCAGGGAGCAGAACAGTTCCATCACCCCCAAAAGTCTCCCAGGAAGCCTGATTTTAAAACTCTAACTGGAATCTAAGTAGTTCTGCTTGGCGCTACCTTATACCCTAACTTTGAAGATCCTAAGAATCAGTTGAGGGTGGGAGGGTTGACCAGAACACGAAACTTGGGTTCCCAGCCATTGGTGGGGAACTGTTTCACAATGAGCACCCTACCATACCTATATAACAAGTTTTTGCTTCTTCCCAGTACATACCTTCTGCTCCAGCCTGGGTCATCTTTTCACTATCCCCTACTAGGCTTGTTCCATTTAGCAACTAAACGTATAGGATGCCCAGTGATTCCATGGGGACATATTTATATTAAAATATTATTTGTTGTTGATCTGAAATTCACATTTAACAGGACATTCCATATTTTATCTGGCAAGCCCATCCTCTTCACATTCATGCCACATTCTCATGTAAGTTCAAAACCTACTTTCTCTGTTTCACCAAAGAGTGAAAATACTCTGAAAATACTCTTTGATTTTATTACACTTAATCTTAGCCAAGGGCCAAGAAGCGATTATATGCTTTGATTTTAAATAGTAGCATGTTTATAGGGAGATAGGGCAAGTGTTGGAAGGATAAGAGTGCTTTCTAAACACATAAATGGGTTTTCAAGAAATGTTTTGTGACCAACTGGTTATATCCTTTCTGGAGAATAAGAAATGATCTAATATGTGCTCAAGGAAGGAGGACAACTGGATTTCAGATATTGGTTCATGTTACAGCCCCTCCTCTACCCTTTTTCTCTGGCCCGACCTTTGAATAATATAAGTCTGAAAAGACTAAACAAAGAGATTGCTCAAACTGGATGAGTTTAAAAATAACATTGGAATGCTAGCCTTCAGCAAGCCATATATCTTATACTGCACTGAGCAGGACAGTGACTCGTGGTGGGTAGAAGATGAGTCACACAGTGATCACAACCAGATCCTTCCCAGCCTGGGTACTTTGGTGGAGAGTGGTGTGATGGCTGATTTATTTGTCTTATTGGTTTGTTGTTTCATTTTCCCATTTTACTAGTGTGATTTCAGAATCACAAGGAGGCAAGAAGGAAAATTGATTTTAGATAGCAGTTCAGAATGAAAAATGAGTGGTAATTCCAATTTTCGGTCTAGACCAGGGACCAGCAAATGATAGCCCATGGGCCAAATTCAGCCTGCAGCTTCTTTTCATAAGGCCTGTGAGCAGTGCCTCTTTTTTATATTTTTACAAGTTTGAAAAAATTCAAAAAAGGATCTTTTATGACACATGAGATTTGTATGAAATTCAAATGTCAGCATCCATAAATAAACTTTTACCAGAGCATAACCATGCCCATTCATGTATGTGTTGTCTATGGCTCAGTTTGTGCTATAATGGCAGAGGTGAATAATTAAAACAGAGACTCTATGGCCTGTAAAGCCAAAAATATTTACTATCTGACCATTTGGAGAAAAACTTTGCCAACCCCTGCTTTCCACATGGCATATTTCAACGGCTGTATTTGCGATGAAGGCTCCAGGCGTCTTTTATCTAAAGAAATCACTATTGCCTCATTGCTTACAGTCCAGAACAATAAAGCATCTCAGACATCCTTTTCACTGTTTTCTGGGCTTACTGTGATGAGAGGTTTTGTTTACTGAAGCTGGTGTGTGAGTTTTGCCGCTGTGGAATTTTCTCATTATATCCTTTGCTATCTAAGCCAACTGCATGGTTTTTTTTTTTTTTTTTTTTTTTAAACCAGAAAATCTGATCTCTTAGAGGGTAACAGTTTGGCCCATCTAAAATAAGTCCATACAATTAAAAATATTTCTTTCTATTGACAGGGACTGAGGGTTGAGGGAAAGCACTGCAGATTTTCCAGGTGAATTTTTTTTTTACTCCCTGGATTTTGCCTGAATCCTCACTTTTCTCTCTCAGGGAACTTTAAGCACACTTAGTGAAAGACTAAAGGTCAGAGAGCACACCAGCCACATTCCCTGAGTCCGAGCAGGGAGCCAGAGAGGAGTGGTTTCTGGCCAGCCTTCCCTGTTGAGTTACTTCATTGAACCCTAGGAACCAGTGCCTTGATTTACAAATAGAGTGGCCACCAGGTAAAAGTTGCCCATGGCCAGTGGTAGCAGGGTCGACCCTAGTGTCTCTGAATCATTAAGTACTTCCTTTCTGCCCTTTTCCATTTCTTATTTGAAAACACCAGCTACAATTTTGAGTCTGGTCTGCCTGGAAATTTCCAAAGGGACTTTGGTGCCTTAATAAATATTTTCAAATTGCTCAAGGTTTTGGAAGATAGCAGAGCCATAATTGTGAAATCGGGTTAAAAAATGATTGCTGCAGTACTTGTGCTGGCCCTGTGGCCATGCTGAAGTAGACAGGGTTGTGGACACTCACAATTGCTCACTGCAGATGGACAGCCTTTGCTTTTCTGGTCATACATATGCTTGATCTTGAAATTTTCTAGATGGGCTACTTCTGAGCAGCTGCTTGGAGAATGGGAAGCCAACCCTATAGTGTAAGGTTTCTTAACTGAAGTACTATTAACACTTTGGGATAGATAATTTTCTGCTGTCTGTGGGGCCGATGTTTTGCATTATAGGATGTTAGTAACATCCTTGGTCTCTATCCATTAAATGCTAGTAGTACCCCCCACTCTTCAGTGTGACAATCAAGAAGGTCTCCAGACATTGCCAAATATCCTTTGGGAAACAAAATAACCCCTTTGAAAATCACTGATGTAGTATAACATAAAGGTTACCTGACCCAATGTACTTCCCATTCTTTTACCATTAGGGATTTATCCCTTTAAGTCTTCACTGTCATCATTAGGGATTCATTTCTTTACATGTCAAAGTCTTTTTGATTTTCTAGAATCCCTCACGACAATATTGATTCTCAAAAATGGTAAAGCCTTAAGCCTGGGATGGCAAATGGTTTTCAACTCTTATGTGAACTCTAAATAATAGGAAGCGTCCATCTATAGTGCCGCCGTGGGAAGATCTTTGAAGCTGCATTTTAGGTGTTGGAGGAAAGACATCAAGATAGATCAGAGCTGTCTTCCATGGGCAAGAGATGAGGGAGTTGGCATACATGTGTAAGGAACCTTCTTACCTAACATTTCTGCAGAGATTCACTATAGTCAGGCCTTAGGCTGGTGCTGTAGTTCAGCCTTACTGCTGAGCCCTGTGCCAGGGCACTGTTCACACAAGGTCCCTGTAGCCTTGTGTATTTGTTAGGGCAATTTTCCAGCAGGTTTTGAGGAAGGGGCACCTTTTCTAGGTCACAGAGTGCCATATGGGCAAGCAAAGGTGCTGTACTCTGTTGATGGGAATAGAAGTCAGGGAACAAAAGGAGAGGGGCAAAGAATATAACTTCCCGTCTCTCCCACCTGACTGTAAACTTCTTGAGGCCAGTGACTATGTCATATTCACCATTATCTACTCTCTTCCTGTCACAACACATTTTGCATAGTGTCAAAGCAAGTTTAATGACTTTTAGCAGAGTTCTTGTTCTGTATCTTGGACTCCTTAGCAATCTTGTGGAACCTATGGGTCCCTTTTCAGAATAGTGCTTAAATGCACAAAATAAAATATTTAGGATTAAAAATATAACCAATGAAATTTATATATAGTCAGCAAAATATTAGAAAACTGTGATAGATAATATGCTTTGATTGATTGATGTACAGTCAGCAAAATATTAGAAAACATAGATAACATGGGCTTTGATATACAGTCAGCAAAATATTAGAAAAGTTATAGATAATGTGCTTTTTATTAAGTAAAATCTAGTGGCAGTTCTAATACTTACTCTAATTGCAAATTATTGGTGAATGTAAGTGATATTTCGAGCTGTCTCCAACAGCTGTAATGCTATATAAAAAGTCTGTGATTCCTACTCCTAATAAAGTCATGGTATATTAGTCCAATCTCACACTGCTATAAAGAACTTCCCCTGAGACTGGGTAATTTATAACGAAAGAGGTTTAATTGACTCACAGTTCTGCATGTCTAGGGAGGCCTCAGGAATCTTACAATCATGGTGGAAGGGGAAGCAGGCACATCTTACATGGCAACAGATGAGAGAGATCATGTGTGTAGGAGGAACTGTCAAACACTTATAAAACCATCAGATTTCAGGGGAACACACTCATTATCATGAGAACAGCATGGGGGAAACTGCCCCCCATGATCCAATCACCTCCCACCAGGTTCTGCCCCTGACACATGGGGATTATGGAGATTACAATTCAAGATGAGATCTGGGTGGGGACACAGAGCCAAACCATATAATATAGGTACTAATGATCTACCTGGGGCTTGTGCTTACATTCATAACTGAAGGCAGTGCTAAATGTTAGCTAGGGGGTGGTAAAAATAACCTTTAGCTGGGTGCCCTAAATTCTGTCTTATCCCCAAACGCCCTGAATTCTCTCTTCTTTCTTTTGTAACTGGGCCCCTGCTCTGATGGTTTCCTCCTTTCCTTTGCCTGATGCTACCTCTGTCACCTTCTTGGGGTTCTTCCCCAGAAAATTTCTCTAGGTTCTTTCTTCTGCATTCACTTTCCATCTCTCCCAGCTGGGTTGTGTCCTTTGGCCCCTATCTAAGTTCTCACTCAGCTTAGCACAGGAAGGGAAGCTTCCAGGCCCAGCTTGGGGTTACCCTGAGCTTCAGAGGAGAGAGGGAAGTTGGCACATCACAGATACTCACTGAATGCTTTTTGAATTGAAACAGTTGCTTTGCCAACTTCACCTTTTTTATCAGGGGCTCTTCTTGGATGCTCGGACTGTGTTTGAGATCAGTTCACTCTTGATGTCTCCCCTCCACATGGAAGCATCCACAATTTCCAGCTAGAGCATGAACTTGCAGTTTTGTTTGCCTAGATCCTGGAAGTCTACAGAGTTAGAACCTTTCCTGGTTCTGAACTCAGAAGCAGCAGTGAGCAGTGGAACTGCTAGGACCTTTACCAGCAATTACCCACCACATGCACCAGCTTCAAGCAGCTCTGCAGAAGCCGTCACCCTCCCCGTTGCACACCTTGGCTGTGAACTGCCAGGGCAGGGGCATGTGTGGGAAGCAGCGGCCTGCAGATTCATTATTGCTACAAGTGAATTTTGTAATAAACAAACAAAAACGGGCCATCTCTAGTTTAGTTCCCTTTGAGCATATAGGCCATTAGGTCCCAAAATGTCCAGAGTTGGGTTAGTATCTGTGGCTTTCACCAGGTAAACACATCAGTGTTCCTAATTTGGACTGTTGTGGCTTCCCTAGTTCTTTTTTCCCCTAGATTGTTATACAGGCTCTGTATTAGTTTTCCAGGGCTGTTATAATAAAGTGCCACAAATTGGGTGGCTTAAACAACAACAATTTTATCATCTCATAGTTCTGGAGGCTAGAAGTCTGAAATCAAGATGTCCAGCTACATTGGTTTCTTCTGAGGGTTGTGAGGGAAGGATCTGTTCCAGGCCTCTCTCCTGGACTTGGGGATGGCCAGCTTCTCCTTATGTCTCTTCACATCATCTTCCTTCTACATATGTCTGCTGGTGTGTCCAAATTTTCCCTTTTCATAAGGACACCAATCATGTTGGAATAGGGCCTACCCTAATGACATAAGTTGATGACTTCTGAAAGGACCCTGTCTCAGAAATATCCTAAGGTACTGGGGGTTAGGACTTCAATATATCTTTCTGGGGACAGGGTACTTGCATGCTGTCAGATGATACCTGCATCTCGCAGTGATGGTCAAGCATACTCTACTCTGATTCTGGCTATGGCAGTAGAAATTGTGTCCCAGGGGAATGGCTAAGGGGCCTGTAAACGATGGGTGCCATTTGCCATTAATGGCTCAAACCTCTGCCTTGTCTACACACTCGTGTATCCCATAACCCTCCGTCTCCTGTCAAAGCCTTTTATCAGGAAAGGCATAGAACCACATTTCACGCTAAGGCAGAATGAGTATTAAACATACCCTCACCTAGCCAGTTAAAAACATTAGGCAAAGCTGTAAACTACATCACAGGGGTTCAAAATGTCAACTGAGCCACCCCCAGTCCTGTCTGTGTTTTTGCTCAGGACACAGTGTTGTGTCATTACTCCCCATTGATAATAAACAAAACATTCCTCATATGTTCACAGTTATTTAGAGTTTACAGAATTCTCTCCTTCTATCAATTTGTTTGTGCCTGAAGGAGCAGGAAAGGTATTATTTTCTGCATCTTATTTCAGAGAAAACAGAAGCTCAGCTGAGTAATTTGTTCAAGATCATCCAGGCTATGGCCAGAGGCCACATCGTCCATGTCTGTATGTCAGCTGTCTTTCCACTGCTCCAAACCACCTGCCCTGCTGCCCTCCATTTCCCCTCCAGGTCACTGTTGTGTGGACCATGCAACCTGAGTCTCAAAGACTCACAGATCCCCTTGCTGTGCTCTAGGACCCAGTCCCAGCACCTCCTAACCTCCCCAAGAGGGCAAAAAGCAGGCTAGGTCTGGTGAGGGTGGCCAAGGCCGGAGGATTCTGTTAGTATGCAGATCAAACGAGGAGCATGGGCAAAGTGACGAGGTTTGTGATGGAGCAGAACAGTGTCAGGAAGTGATGTGAAGCTCAGCGTGGCTCATGGATGTTGAGAAGTGAGGCTGATGGGCAGGGGGTGCTGGACCACAGAAGACCAGGTGTTCCAAGTAGGGCAAAGATGTGGTCTGTGAGAGGATGAGAGCCACTGAAGACCTGTGGTTTATCAGAGACTGCTGTGGTGGCAGAGTGGAGGCAGGATGAGGCAGGGAGTTGCTCCAGGTTCCTGACTGCCCATCCCCGCCAGTGCCGATACATTCCTCAAGGCTTCTCAGTGGCTCTCCATTATTTCCATAGAGGGGTCACCTTTAGTTTTGGGGAGTTTATTTTTGAGACGGGGTCTCACTCTGTTGCCCAGGCTGGAGTGCAGTGGCACGACCATTACTCACTGTAGTCTTGACCTCCTGTGCTCAAGTGATCCTCTCATTTCAGCCTCCCAGGTAGCTGAGACTGTAGGCATGCAACACAATGCCTGGTTAATTTTTTTGTATTTTTTGTAGAGATGGGGTTTCGCCATGTTACCAGGCTTGTCTCGAACTCCTGGGCTCAAGCAGTACACCTGCCTCAGACTCCCAAAGTGTTGGGATTACAGGCAAGAACCACCGCGTCGGCCACCATTAGTTTTTTAACTGTTTAAGGCATTCTCTTTATACTGAAACCCAGAAGAAGCATCCTCCCCAGCTTCAGTGGAAAGCCTTAGAGCTGATGGAAAACCAATTTCGAGTTGGAATGTGGAGGCTATTTCTGGCCTTTGTGACATCCTGTTCAACTTTCAGAGGAGCCTGGGAAGAAAGGGGTGACTCAGACTATAAGCTTATTTTTAGGGAAAGCTAAGAATTCAGTCAGAGCCACTCAGATTCCCCGTTGCCTGCCATACAGAATGTGCTGTTGGTGGAGAGATTGCTGGCAGAAATCCTGTGTTTATCACCTGATTGTTACCTAGCACCTCCCGTGTGCCAGTACAAGGTTTACTGATTTGAAAAGAGGATGGAGATCAACACAAACACACTTTTAAATCAGAGGAGCATATTTCAAGGCATTTATATTTAAGAACTAATTTTAGGGCCAAAGAACTAATATTGTAAGAGCTTCTGTGATTAGGTACTTAATATATACTACATGTTATGGTAAGTGTTTAGCAAATACTACCGCATTTAATAGAAACAATAATACTCTGTTAGAGGAATTCTTATCACTGTTTTAACAGAAGAGGAACTGTTAACTTGAGGAGGTTTAACATTAGCCCAAGACCAGGTAGCTGAGCCCAGATTTGAACTCAGATCTGTCTGGCTCCAAACCCATGCAAATGACCCCTCCAGGTTTGGCAATTAAACGACTCACATGTTGCTACCCTTTGTTCCTGTGTATCACTAATTGATCATGGAATTATTTCTTGCTCAGCTCAGATTTGACCTCAGGATCCTTTTCAACACAATGCTACAGGTAGCCACTGCTCCCAGCTGAGCAATGGTAGTACTTGAAGTAGCATCTATCTGCCATCTTAGCTTTATCTTTCTCTGTATTTACTCAAAATAGAATCTTTAAATCTACAGAGGTTTGTTGTTTATTTCTACAGATGTATTTGTAATCTTGTATTGATTAAACAATTGTAAGAAATGGAGTATTCAATACAATTTCCCTTTATAGTCACTGGAAATTCTGCGTGCTTTGATAGAGGATCCTAACTGCCTTGGAGGGAAGAATGACGTCTTAGGACTCAAAGCCTTGATACAGGCAACTGGCTTATATGTCGGTGTGGTGGTGATGAGTGGGAGACGGGGAATCAGCCTGAAGAACTCAAGCTATATAGCAGTAAAGCTTTCAATTAGCCCTGTCTGGTTAATTACAACTGGATGGTGAGGTGGGGTTGGGGGATGTGGTGGGAAGGCTAAAGAAGCAAGATGACGTGATAGATTTGGGGGTTGCATACATACACATTTTCAGTTGCCGTGAAACATTTCAGCTCAGCAGACAGACCTGTTGTCCTAAAAGTATAGCACCATGTGGGGCTATGGGTCCCTCCAGGGAGAAAGGAGTTCCTTAAAAGCAAACTCAGACAAGAGAATGGGGAAGATACCCCCAGGGATAGTGGTAAAGGGAGAACCTAGAACCCAGCCATGCAGGAGGATGAGGTAGAAATTGGTCCAGGAGGAAGTCCATGGACAATATCTAAAACTGGAACATCAAGAAATAGTAATAGAAATATGTTGCTTAGAAAGGTGGATTCCAGATGATTGAGCTGAAATGGAGTTGGACAGTTACAATGTATGGTAGGTAGTGCAGGTGCATCACCAACACAGATTCATTCGATAAAATTAAAATGTTTTTGTTTTACTTTCAAAAAAATAAATAGCAAAAAAGCAAGCTCAGGCCAGTGGTGGCTGGTGGCCTGTCAGCATGGAGCATGGACCTTAGCCACAGGCCAGGGCTTTAAAGCCAGGACTCCAGGACCTGGGATGGGTCATTCTGAAAGCTGATTATCAGAATGCTGAGGCCAGAGCTGGGCCAGCTGCCCAGGTGTTGATGTGTGTGTGTGTGTGTGTGTGTGTGTGTGTGTGTGTGTGTGAAGGGCTGAGAACTGCATCTACTAACATACTTTTTGTGTGATGTTAGGGTTAGTGAATTGACCTATAGTGGTACTTGGCCTGCAGGCAGGGGATAAAAATGGGCATCATGGTAAGAAGTTGGGCCAGCAAACAGCTCTAGTCTCACAAAGCCTTTTCCTAGACTAATGAGAGGGACCATGGGTAGGGATGATCCCCCCAAAATCAACCAGATCAAGTTCCTCATGAATGGGCCATTTATGACTGACCAGCTGGACACAAAATGCCAATGAACAACCCAAATGAACAGCACTTGTCAGTCAAAATGCTGCTTTGGAGAGTCTGTGTATGCAAATATACCCCATATATTCTTCTCACTGTGGGAGGGAGCAAGAAGGCTCTGAGCGTGTTTCTCTAAAAATGCATAGCAATAATCCTAGTCTTAATTTTAGCCTCTTCTGGACATCTGAAATGGGGTTGCTACAGTTAAAATAATGCTGTATAACTAACATGATATTGGGTATTCAGGTCAGAGCAGGGCTGGCTTCAGCAGCATATGACCTCTGTAGTCATGTAGGTTCCCCAGTTTGTTAAATGCTCCACAGCCATATTGAAATTCTTAATAACTTTTGGACCAAGGGCCCTACATTTTCATTTTACCTTGGGCCCTGCAAATTA
The DNA here is from genome assembly GCF_028878055.3 of Symphalangus syndactylus. Classification (NCBI taxonomy): domain Eukaryota; kingdom Metazoa; phylum Chordata; class Mammalia; order Primates; family Hylobatidae; genus Symphalangus; species Symphalangus syndactylus. The sequence goes on along the minus strand of NC_072425.2, from coordinate 35,183,483 downwards.
TGTAGCCAGCAGTGGGTTGTCACACCCCAGAGTCCCAGACGCCAGCCATACCTTTGCTGTGTTGAACTTATATAGGGGAAAAATATAATTTAGAGCATAAATAAACCCCCATACTTTCAGCAATTTAATAGTCTAATGCAGGTATTCCTTGCCAGCGGACAGCTTTCCTCCATGTGGTTTCTGCTATTTCTGACTCTGCTATCTCCCAGGGCCTCAGAATCCTTTGCCTCCAGCCTGTCAAATGAGAGAGGATGAAGAGGTGCACTCACTTCTTAACTGCCTTGGTCTGGAAGTGACCCACATCATTCCTCTCATAGTCTGGAGAACTAGTCATATGACCACACCTAGGTGCAAAGAAAGCTAGAAAACTTGGTACCTGGCTGGGTGGTTACTTTCCAGGGCTGCCTCCATCCTATGGGAGGAAGAGCCTAAATTTAGATGGATCATTAGCCTTCTCTGCCACATAGATTGTTCATGAAGGAATGCTGATGCAAAAGCAGGCAGCTCAGTGCAGACTACTGTGATGGATCAGGAAAGGTAGGAATCCAGGTCTTTTTAACACAGAGGCCAGTCTCTTAGCCTCATCAGTTCATTATTATTAAGGAGGCTTGCTAGTTCCAGAATAGGAAGAAACTAGAATCAGAATAGTCTGTGTTTGTTTGCTTGCTTGCTTATTTATTTATTTCCAAGAACAGGTTTTTGGGGAAAAAAAAAGAAACACTAACACATTAAAATGTACACATTAACTGTAAGACGCATTGCTATTTCAGTAACATTATAATGCGAGGGGAAACACAATAGCATATCTTAGAATTGAGGAAATCTAGTAATTGTCACTGTGAATTATTGGTTTAGTAATTTTTCACAAATCCTTTTGCTAGCTTCATGAACTCCTTTAATAGTGCTCATAGGGGATAGCCATGTGTTGGCACTTGAATCTGGTAGGTTCTGCCTGACCATTTTAATCAAAATGCTGTTAACCAAGGTAGCCACCACCTGTTGAATAGCACACCTTCTTGGTGAATTTGTCTTGTGGAGCCTCATTTCTGGGTGTGTCTTATGCAAGCTAGGAGCCCTCAAGATCATCTAGACCCACGCCGGAAAGAGGTCTACCTTGGAGATGCAGTTACATTCCCCCCTGAGATGCTGGTGATTTTGCAAGTAGGGATCAGAGATCTGGAAAGCTTCAAGAGTTCTGTAGGAAATTTGTCCTGGTCAGTTCTCATCATCTCAACAAACTGATGTGGCTCCTGAGGGAACCAGCTGCAGGAGGCAGGGAAGCAAGTTAGCATCAACACAAGTGGTCCGGCACCATAGTCCCAATTCTCCTCTTTCACCTGCTTCTCCCCCACCCTAGTAGACACCTTGGGAAGACAAGGTAGAGACAGTGGCTTGAAATTCCTACTGTCTGCCTTTGACGGGTATGTACTCCTGCAGAGTTAAGGGAGTAGATGAGGTTAACTGTCATCTAAACAAAGGCAGTGGCTGTAAATATATTCCTTGGAGCTTGGGAGCCCCATGGCTATGTTCCAGGCCAGAGAGTCCAAAGAAAATCAAAGACTGCCACTTAACAGCTTTTTTGGCCATCCTGAAAGTCCCCACCTTCTCCCAGGTAGCTCCAGAGAAAGACAACTCCCAGCCAGGCTTTGACAGCTGAATCGAATGGCCCAGTGGTCGCACATTCCCCAAGGGGCTTCAGGTTCAGGATGCAGCCAAGTTTCCTGCTTTATCCTGAGTTAAGCAGAGATCATCACCTGCCTGGATGTTGTTTTGTCTGTGTCACCTCATCACTGGAGAAAACACATTACCACCTCCTGCAGTTTTTTTCACAAAACAGAGCATGGCATCGAGGAAATAAAATAGTCAGCATGGCATCTCGGTTGGTCAGAAATAATATCATCTGTATACTTTGATTACATTTTAAATTCAGTTTGCACACAATTGGTGTTCATTTAATTAACTCTAAGCCATAATCTCAGTCTGGGTTTGAATGGATCTGCATTTTAATAGCTTCTTCCTCCAAAATATTATTTCTATGGCAAATAAGCAGCCCTTCCTTGTAATGCTGAAATCATAGAAGTTAGTTGTTCTCCTCTCATTTTTTGACAGTCATTCTTTTGCAGTAGTAATGAAATCAAGCAGTTTTCATTTGGCTTTTTGGTAGTTGAAGTTAATTTGTCAATTTCCTCCTAGTCTTCTATTACGTACACATTTTTCTGGTTAGCTGACAAATCAGAATGCTAATGATGGCGGGGCAAAGAAGACTGGCAAATTTTACTTCTGTGGGTTTTACCAAAATCATAATTGGTTGATTTTTCCTTAAGGTTTTCCAGGATAAAGGATTTTTTATTTTTAATAATATTTTCTTCATTCTAAACAAAGAAGTGAAATGTACAAAACAGTGGAAAGAATAAAATAACTTAAATGTGCCTGGCATGGGGCCTTACACTCAATCAGTATGTTAACATTTTTAAAGGAAAAAAAAAATGCCCGTAATCTCATCACCAAACACATGTGGGGAATTTTTTTGGCAAAGATTTTATATATTTGTAGTTATATCTCTATAAATTTTGCATCAAGCTTTTTCATTCCACATTTTCATAAATAATTTCTCATGCTGTTATAAACTCTTCATAAACATAATTTTAATTGGCTATGTAATTGTTTTTTAGGAATACATTTGGCTGCCAGTACCTGAAAACCTGGGAAGAAACAGCTTAAGGGTTTTTGTTTGTTTTTTCATGGAAGAAGACATTGAGACAAGGGGATAAGGGGTCATTGAGGCCATCAGAGAACCTCCTCTTGCAGCTCTGTCTTTCCTAGTGATGGTGGCTGCAAGCCAAGCACAGGGCTCTCCCAGAGAAAACAGGGGATCACTCCTGTCTGCAGACTAAGCCATGTGATCACCCTAGCTCAAAAATATCTGGGAAGGTGAGTTGATAACTCTCTAGCCTTTGTAGTAGAGGAATATGGGTTTCTTAAAATAAAAATGACCTGAATTAGAATTACTGTTCAAAGAGCAGTTGATTATTTTTTTCCCGAAATTCTAGTCTGATTGCTTATTTGGTGAAATGCAGGATTTAAAAACCTGTGCTCCATTTACTACCATCTCATTTGGCACTGGAAACACAAATGTACAACTAGTTATAAAAGTACGATCAAGCCCAAAACCTGTGGCTATCAGTTTCAGGGAGGCAGCTGTCAATGCAAGATGAGGAAAAAATTCCTCAATATTTAGAGCTGCCCCAATTTGGAATTAACTACTTCATGGGATGGTGAGGAACCTTTCTCAAGATGCAGAGACTGAATAGATACTTGGTATATAGACAAAAGAGGTAATTTGCGCATTTGGTAAAGTAGACCAGGTGACCTGTACCACCTGGACATCTCCATGATTTTAAAATTAGGGTACATTTGCTAAAATATTTCCCCAAGCACACAGGATATCCTTTGTATGGTGGAACCTTGTTCCAATGTTGCTTCAGATCAAACAGTAGCCTGAAATGTGGCTGTAGTAGAGTAGTTGCCTGAGGTGGGAAGAATTCACCTCCCAGGCTCCTGACTCCAGGGCCATGGAAAAGCTCTATCTTGGGTTTGAGACCAGCCATTACCTGGGTCAGGCCCATATACCAGCCCCATCCAAGGTTACATATCTCTTTCCTCACTGCCTGTTAACATGACTTTATTATTTTTCCGATGCCATGGATTTCTTCTTTTGTATCAACAAAATGTGCATGTTCCTTATGTAAAAGGTGGTATAAGTTCTATCTTTGACATTATCCAATTATAAAATGAAGTAAACATAAAAACAATTTTCTTTTTGATTTATTTGCAAAAGTGGTCTTTCCAAAACAGTTTTACTAGTTTAACTCATTTTATCTGAACTCCAGCTTAAAGCTATGAAGTCATGTGTGGCAAATAAACATGCGTCTGAGTTTATGTAATTCAGCCAAGAAATATTTTTTGAACATTTTCTATGTTATAGATATACTAGTGGGTGCTGAGAATGTTCATGGTAAATACAAGACAGTCTCTGCCCTCATGAAGCTTGCATTCTGGTGGGAGACTAGGGAAGAATAATTTATGAATAAACTATTGAATATATACTATGTTTGTATAGTTTGTAGTACAGAGACTAGGTTGTGCTGGGGAGGGGGTTACCTTCATAGAATGTTCAAGAAAAACCTTACTAATAAGCTAGTGTTGGAGCTGTGATAAAAAACAAAGAGTGAGCCATGTGGATATCTGAGGGAAACACACTTCTGGTGGAAGGAACAGCAAGTGCTGGTCTGAGCTGAGATCATACTTGGTGTGTTCAAAATGCAAAAGGAAAGCCCAGTGTGGCAGGTGGGGAGTAGGCAAAGGAGAGTGGTAGGTGATGTGACCAAAGAGGTGGTGGCTGGGGCTGGATTATGAAGGCATCTATATACCGTGGTAAGGATGTTGGCCTTTACTTGACATGAGATCAGAATCCAGTGGAAGATTTGGAGCACAAGAATTGCACAATCTGACCTATTTTTTAAAAAGATTACTTTGGCTGATGTGGTGAGATGAGTTAGTAAGGAAGTGGGCAAGCATGGAAGCAGGGAGACTAGTTGGGAGGATGTTGTGGTAATTCAGAGGGAAAAGAGATATATGTGGGCCAAGCTGAGGAGATGGTGAATCCTGGATTGATGTTGATAGTATAGTTCAGGGGATTTTTCTCATCCAGTAGATCTAAGTGGAATGTGAGAGAGAGAAAAAAAAGTCCGGAATGTGCCAAAGGTTTTGAAGTAAGCAACTAGAAGGATGGAGTTTTGCTGGAATGAGATGGGGATCACCATGGGAAGGCCTGCTGTGAAGGGAAAATAGGAGTTCAATTCTGGAGATGTTAAGTTCAATTTTTGGAGATGTTGATCTGATACTTAGGTGGAAGTGTTGAGTGGTCAGTGTCTTAGTCTGTTAGTGCTGCTGTAACAAAATACCATAGACTGGGTGGCTTATATACAACAGAAACTTATTTCTCATAGTTCTGGAGGCTTGGAAGTCCAAGACCAAGGCATTAGTAGATTTGGTGTCTGGCAAGGGCCTGTTTCCCGGTTCATAGATGGAACCTTCTATGTATATGTTCACATGATGGAAGGGGCAAGGCAGCTCTCTGGGACCTTTTTTTTTTCTTGTTTGAAAGAATTCCAATATTATGAGCATGTAATATAGACAAAGGTAGTGCTTTAATCTATTGGGAAAAGGATGAATGATTTAATCACTAGCAATGACATGGAGGGAGAAAATCAATGTGAACCAAGGGAGCCTCTTTTATAAAGGCACTAATTCACCCCCAATATGGTTTGGCTATGTCCCGACCCAAATCTCATCTTGAATTTTAGTTCCCATAATCCCCACATATTGTGGGAGGGACTATGTGGGAGATGACTGAATCATGGGGGTGGTTACCCCTGTGCTGCTGTTCTCATTATAGTGAGTGAGTTCTCACAAGATCTGATGATTTTATAAGGGGCTTTTCCCTGTTTTGCTGGGCACTTCTCCTTCCTGCCACCATATGAAGAAGGATATGTTTGCTTGCCCTTCTACCATGATTGTGAGGCCTCCCCAGCCATATGGAACTGTGAGTCAATTAAATCTCTTTCCTTTATAAATTACCCAGTCTCAGGTACGTCTTTATTAGCAGTGTGAGAACAAACTAATACAGTAAATTGGTACTGGTAGAGTAAGGTGCTACAGTAAAGATACCTGAAAATGTGGAAGCGACTTTGGAACTGGGTAACAGGGAGAGGTTGGAACAGTTTGGAGGACTCAGAAGAAGTCAGGAAGATGTGGGAAAGTTTGGAACTTCCTAGAGACTTGTTGAATGGCTTTGACCAAAATGCTGATAGTGATATGGACAATAAAGTCCAGGCTGATGTGGTCTCAGATGGAGATGAGGAGCAAAGGTAACTCGTTATGTTTCAGCAAAGAGACTGGTGGCATTTTGCTCCTGCCCTAGAGATTTGTGGAACTTGGAACTTGAGAGAGACGATTTTTGGGCATCTGGCAGAAGAACTTTCTAAGCAGCAAAGTGTTAAAGAGGTGACTTGGGTGCTATTAAATGCATTCAGTTTTATATATTCACAAATATATGGTTTGGAATTAGAACTTATGTTTAAAAGGGAAGCAGAGCATAAAAGTTCAGAAAATTTACAGCCTGATGATGCGATAGAAAAGAAAATCTCATTTTCTGAAGAGAAATTCAAGCCAGATGCAGAAATTTGCATAAGTAACAAGACACCAAATGTTAATCACCAAAACCATGGGGAAAATATCTCCACGGCATGTCAGAGGTCTTCATGGCAGCCCATCCAATCACAGGCCCAGAGGGCCTATGAGGAAAAAGTGTTTTTTTGGGTTGGGCCCAGGGTCTTGCTGCTTTGTGCAGTCTTGAGACTTGGTGCCCTGTGTCCCAGCCGTGGCTATAAGAGGCCAATGTAGAGTTCAGGCCATTGCTTCAGAGGGTGTAAGCCCCAAGCCTTGGAGGCTTCCACATGGTGTTGAGCCTGCAGGTGCACAGAAGTCAAGAAGTGAGGTTTGGGAACCTCTTCCTGGATTTCAGAGTATGTATGGAAATGCCTGGATGTGCAGGCAGAGGTGTGCTGCAGGGTGGGGGCCCTCATGGAGAACCTCTACCAGGGCAGTGTGGAAGGGAAATATGGGATTGTAGCCCCCACACAGTGTCCCCACTAGGGCACTGCCTAGTGGGGCTGTGAGAAGAGGGCCATTGCCCTCCAGACTCCAGAATGGTAGATCTACTGACAGCTTTCATCGTGCAACTAGAAATGCCACAGACTTTCAATGCCAGCCCGTGAAAGCAACTGGGAGGGGAGCTTTACCCTGCAAAGCCACAGGAGCAGAGCTGCTCAAGGCCATGGGAACCCACCTCTTGCATCAGCGTGACCTGGGCACTTGGATATGAGACATGGAGATAAAGGAGATAATTGGAACTTCAAGGTTTAATGACTGTCCACTAGATTTTGGACTTGCATGGAGCCTGTAGCCCCTTGGTTTTGGCCAATTTCTCCCATTTGGAATGGATATATTTACCTAATGCCTGTACCCCCATTCTATCTAGGAAATAACTAACTTGCTTTTGATTTTACAGGTTCATAGGTGGAAGGGACTTGCCTTGTCTCAGATGAGACTTTGGACTGTGGACTTTTGAGTTATGCTGAAATGAGTTAAGACTTTGGGGGACTGTTGGGAAGGCATGTTTATGCTTTGACATGTGAGGACCTGAGATTTGGGAGAGGCCAGGAGTGGAACGATATGGTTTGGCTGTGTGCCCACCTAAATCTCATCTTGAATTGTAGTTCCCATAATCCCTGTGTGGGATCATGTGGGAGATGATTGAATCACAGGGGTGGTTACCCCATGCTGCTGTTCTCATTATAGTGAGTGAGTTGGTTTTATAAGGGGCTTGTCTTCTTTTTGCTGGGCACCTCTTCCTGCCACCATATGAAGAAGGGCATGTTTGCTTCCCCTTCTGCCATAATTGTGAGGCCTCCCCAGCCATATGGAACTGTGAGTCAATTAAACCTCTTTCCTTTTTAAATTACTCAGTCAGATATGTCTTTATCAGCAGTGGGAGAATGAACTAATACACCCCCAAAGGCCCTACCTAATATAATCACATCGATAATTAGGTTTTCAACATATAAATTTGGCTGGTGGTGGTGGGGAGGTCATAAACATTCAGTCCATAGCAAGCAGATAAATTTAGGAATCTAGAATTCAAAAGAGACGTCTGGGCTGGCTGTATAAAGATGGAAATCATCAATGTTTGGAAGGTACTTCAAGCTGGGAGGTTGGATGAAATCACCATGGGAGTTAAGGTAGGTAGAGAAGAGGTCTGAGAATAGAGCTCTGGACTGTTACAGGAGATGGTGAGGCACTAGGAAATGAAAATAAGAAGGGCTGGCCAGTGAATTAGGAGAGGACTAAGAGAACTAGGGACCTAGAATTTAAGAAAGTATTTCTAGAAAGGGGCAGTGACCATCCTTATGAAATGCTGCTGACATGCTATGAAATCTGAGGCCAGAGGATTGTCCACTGGATTTAGTAGCAAGGAGGTTACTGGTGCCCTGAACTGGAGCTGTTTAGATGGAGAGGTGGAGGTGAACACTGGGAGGTCTGGATTTAAGAGAGAATGAGATGAGAGGAGGCAGCAGGAGTGTTGACTCCTTCAAGGAGTTTGCTATAAAGAGGAACGAAAAAACGGAGTTGTAGATGAGGGAGAGTGTGGGCTTGGAAGGGGATACTTTTAGAGATATGACAGTATGTTTGAGGGCTGCAGAGAATGATCTAGAGCCTGGGAAACATTGATGAAGGAGGAGAGAGATGAGACAACTGCTAGAAGGAAGCACTTGAGTTGGGAAATGAGGAAGGCATCGAGTGCACACATAGAGAGGCTGTTTGTGCAGGAGTGATAGCAGAGCCCACAGAATGAGTGCAGGTGTGCGGGAGCCCGTGTTGGCTTGGTCTGTGGATGAACCTTCTGACTGCTTCCATTTTCTCAGTGAAATGGGAAGCAAGGTCATCAGCTGGCAGGGAGGGAGGGGGAAGAGGTGTTGGAAATTTGAGGAGAGAAGAGAAGGTGTGAAATAATCCTCTCGGGCAGTTCAGGAGTAAATGACCTAAGGCAATGCAGTCAGGTTTCTGGATACCTCCAACAGCTCCCCTATGATTGGGGATCTTGAATTTAAATAAGAGCAGACAGTAGAAATCAGGTCTTGGGTGTGTCTCCAGTGTTTTCAACTCAATAGGTGCAAGTACAGGTAGGCAAAGTATTGGATTTAATCTGAGTTGGGCTTTTGCCAGCTGAGTATTACAGAGAGGGGTGCAAGGGAATTGAGGGTGTGGACTGTGGTATGATGATGGTTATTGATCATAGAATCTGAAAGCTTGTCAGAGAGGGACATGAGGTGGGTGTGGGGCAGTGAAGGGGTGGTAGAAAGAGTGCTATGCTATATTTGACTTAACAAACTGGATTCCTTATCATAAATTCTTTCACATTTCTAATGCATGGTGGAAAGTTGGTATATTAAAAAAATCTATAGTACATTTTTATATGTTAAATATCCTATATAATAGTAATAATTATCTGCTGTGTTGCTGTTTTTATTATATTCTTTTTCTTTATGTTTTTAGAGATGGAGTCTTGCTCTGTTGTCCAGGCTGGAATGCAGTGCCATGATCATAGCTCACTGCAGCCTTGAAGTCCTGGGCTCAAGCAATCCTCCTGCTTCAGCCAACTAAGTAGCTGTGACTACAGGTGTGTGCCACCATACCTGGCTAATTAAAAAAAATTATTTTAGAGACAGTGGCTTGCTATATTGCTGAAGCTGGTCTCAAACTCCTGGCCTCAGGCCATCCTCCTGCCTCAGCTTCCCAAATAGCTGAGATTATAGGCATGAGCCACTGTACCCAGGTATATTGTATTTTCTTAAAGCAAGTCATGGTATACCTGAAAGAAACCAAATATAAGGCACTGTAGATGAATCCCAGTGCTGTTGGCAGAAGGGACAGGGAGGCCACATGTGAACCAGGGGTCACTGGCCCTGCCCCAAAGGCTGGACTTGAATATGCAGCTGGTGCCACTGGCCAACAGAGCCACAGTCTTGGCCACAATAATAGAACTGTTGACCTGTGAGGTTTCTGGTATAGGGGCAGAAACTGCCAACAGGGAGACAGGGAGAGGGCAGCTGGCCATCTGAAGCCAGGATCTGTCCCATCCAGGAAAGGAGAATTGGCAGGAGTTGGGGACATCTTGCCATGGGTGAACACTCCTCTGAGAAGGGAGAAGGGAGGAGGCAGCTTACAGACAGAACCATGAAGGAGGGACAACATGGAACCCAAAGCCCTGCTCCTGAGTTGCTGGGTCTGGGTCTCGGGGTCAGGGTTGTTTGTGAGATTGGAGAGACAGCAGAAGTAGCCCAGATGAAAGGGAAGAACCTGGGTTGGTCTCTTTGCTGGGCAAACTCTTTGCACCACAGTCTGGGCTGGCTCAGGCATTGGATAGGAGTGAGCCTGAGGGTGGGGGTAGTGACCCATCCAGCGGCACAATTTGGGAAAGGAAGGGGCAGAAGAAGCAAGGCGCGGCTGATGAGGAACATCTGCTGTCTTCCCACAGTGCAGATGGAAAGCCTAAATGCCAGCACACCGTTTATTTCACTTTGGCAAAATCCATGTTTATTTCATCCTTCACCTCATTGTCTAGACTTAACATAAATCAGGACAGTGCAAATGGAAACCACAGGTCCTTCTCTTGGCCTTGCCAGCTTTATTCTTCCCTAGGGCAGGTGCTCATGTTGCATTAGTGTCATAAGGTGGCATGAGACTGTGCCAGGCCATTAGTCCTGATTCTGATCCAGCAGCATCACTGCCTTGCTCCGTGATCTTCCCATGTTTGAGTCACCTCATCCTTGATATGGAAGTGGCAGTACCTGTTCTCTCAGTAGCATGAGATAAGAGATAGGGAAGTGCTTGGGAAAATGCAATAAAAGACGCTGCAATAAAAGCCTTCAGCAGTAGGTTGGGATACAGAGGCCCCGGCCTTGCAAAATGAAGTGAGGTCAGCACAGATTAAGCAGACCAAATCAAATCTTTGATGGTTGAGTGATTTTTAAAAATGATTGCAGGTCTGCACAATTTAACAAGACTGCCCATAGCAGCTGAAAACATTTCCAGAGCAGATCAGATAAAGCCAAGTTAGAAATTGGTCATTGCTGTAAATCAAGTGGCAGACTATCAATGACCTAGATTACCCCAGTTTTCCCACAGGAAGTGAAAGGAAAACCACTGTGTGGCTGCTGAGGCTTGATTTGTCAAGAGCTGAGAGAGCTACACAACATTAAAAGATTGCCCATTTCTCAGCTTGCCCTGATGAATTGGGACTCATTTAATTCAGAAGCCGATGAGATGTGTAAATCACATCTATAGAATAAGTGGTCAGATTTAAATTCCAGTTGCCAACGATCTGTAACAGCCTCTGGTTGCATTGTTCATCTCTTAGTTAATAAACGCTTGGCTTTTTGCTGAAGCTGCCTCTTTTTAATGTCTAACACCATGACGTCAGCATTTTTCCCATTTTCTGCCCTCCCTTTAAGGAGGTAGGGATGAGAAATGGTAAGAAGATAGGACTTGTTATGGGCCTTGACTTGGAAGACCCAGAGCATGTGTCTTGAAGTAGAGCCTTGATGGCTCTTTTCTGTCTGTGCTGCAGGTTTAGGGGCCTGCATTTAGACTGGCCCATAACTATGGGAGCTGCTCCCAGCCATCCTAGACTTCTCAAGAAGCCCATATCTCTTAGGAAGAACTAAGAGCCTAACTCGTCTTGCCCTGGACTTTTCAAGAAGCCGATAACTCCTAGGTAGAACCAGGAACCCAACTCTACTCATCTGTCCTATGTAGGGTCTACAAGGCAGTGTAACACACCACGCCCTGCACCCTAACCGATCATAGTCAGCCGTGGTGAACACAGGATGGTTCATCCTTCTTGCTGCTTCCCAATGTGCTCTTTTGGCACTTATCACTCCCACATTCTGAACTCCTGGCCCTGCAGTTGACTTTGACCCTACCTTCGGCCTTTTGAATTTGTGCAAATACCACTGCTGAGCTGACTTGACTCATTCTCCAGCTCCCACTACCCTTTGCAGTAGAGGTTTGTAATGCCCTTGATGAGAATGAAGCTCCCAGTTTCACACTGGGACACAGCAGGTAAGCAAATGCCACACAAAAGAAGGCACATAGTGCCTTGTACCATCTTTGGTACAAGATGGTTCCCTGAGGGCAGCCAGGGAAGCAGCTTCAGCAAAAAGCCAAGCATTTTTTGTACCACTTGTACCATCATCTAACGTCTGCATGGTTCTATTGCAGGGCTATACTTTCTTATCGGTAGATACATGGAAATGGAAATGCACGTGCTTTTAAATATATACGTAATGCACAAGTGTCAATGATATAGTTTTCACCTGAAGAAAATCTAGAGCCATCAAAGTACAGGGCCAGACATACTATATGAGCCTGAACGATTGTGGCAGGATTCTAAGAATCTGGATGATGAATCTGAAGAATTCTGTAACAAACAGATGCAAAGATGCCATATTTAGACCTCAGAGGAAGTGAGCCTCCTGTCACTGGGAGAATCCATTCATTCTCCTGATTCACTCATATGCAGAATAAGTGTTGATGGCCTGCTGTGTGCTAGGGATTCAAGGACAGTGCAGTGGAAAAGATGGGCTAGTATGAAGGATTTAGAAGGTGGTGTGGGACAATAAGTACTCTGATAGAGAAGCATGTGGTGCTCTCAGAAGTAACTTGTCCATGATCACAAACCAGTAAGTGGCAATTTAAGTTTGAACACAGGGATATCTGACACCAAGACTCATCTATCAACCATTAAGCTATATCATTGCATAAGCAGTTCCCTGTAACTGGATTGGAAGTTTTGACATAATGGTGAGAATGGTGATAAAGGATGATGGAGAGATGGACTGCCTTGTATGCCATTTTAGGTGGAGTTTGGATTTTATCATGTGGGTCATGGGAATCTCTCTGGAAGTGATCTAGTTGGATATGCATTTTTGAGAGAGTACTCCACTGCAGTATATGAAGTAATTTGAATTGGGAGGGATGGGGAGTGGGCAGTAAGACCACTCAGAGGTGGCTTTCCTGATACTGATCCAAGAATGAAATAGGGATAGACTGACATAAGAGAGTGGCTGTGGAGATGGTGAAGAAGGCATGGATTTGATAGTTATGGGATTGAATTGCTGGAACTTGGTACTGATTGAGTAAAGGGTGAGAGGTATGGAGAAATAAAGTTAATAGCCATGTTTCCAGCATAGACAAGGGGATGGTTGATGTTGAACATGGAAAGAGGGACATATTTTGGGGAAAGGTGATGAGTTTATTTTGGACATGTTGAGATCATAATACCTTCGGAATATACATGTGAGATGCCTGATAGGAAATAACATGTAGGTATGGAATTCAGGAAGGAGATCTGGTTTTGGGACTTCAGTAAATCTGCATCGAATAGTAACTTTAGCCATGGATGTGAATGAGGCTATCCAGGGAGAGAATGCAAAATGTAAGGTCAACCTGGTGACTCACCATGCTGAGGGCAGCCAGGGAAGCAGAAGGGGAGTCAGAGTAGGCAGAAACAGGGGGGTGGGTGAAGATGAAAGAACTTTCCAGGAAGGAGGGAGTGATGCATGGTGTGAAATGCCACTGACAGGCAATGGCACACATTCTAAAAAGTGTCCATTGAACATACCAACTAGAAGGTAACTGGTGGCCCTCACAAGAATGGAAAAGCAGGTTCAGTAAGGTTGTGAAGTGTGGAGTTGAGCTGAGAGGAAGTTGGGGATTGAATGAAGTCTTTGTCTCCCTAAGTGGTGTGGCTGTGAAGGAAAGAAGAGAAGTAAGTCTTAGCTAGAGAGGGCATAGGATTTGCATGGATTGTTTTAAGAAGAGGAAGTCTAAATTCTTAGGTGAAAGAGTTAGGAGAAAATAGTGAAAGAGGTGAAATGCAGGTGAGTGGAGGATAAATGATGGTATGGGGTCCCTGAGAGGTCAGGGCATGATGGAATTCAAGGTACTGGTTATTAGCCTTTTTATGTACAAACAAAAAATATATTGATATTCTATTTATGCTAAGTATAAGCTTGTCCTGGGGAGAAAATATCTTTAACTGAAGCTAGAGAGTTGACAAGGAACATGTACAAAGATGCCTGGACAGTGTTGAGAGCTCAGATAAGGTTGGAGACCACAGATTTGTAGTGTCGTTCTCCTACACTCCAGAGCACCTTATGTAGGTGTTTGATCTTGGGAAATGAGACTGTGCTTAGCTCTCATTTGGGATTTTTGCCAGATACCTGGATGTAGCCAAAGGATGAGGAGGCAAGATTGTTGAGGATATAGGAAGACAGTGCAGTGATTGGAACGGATTGTTCACATGATCTTAGGTGAAAAGACATAAAAATGAGGACAGGAGGGCTATGATGAACTGGGATAAGATAGAGGAAGCTGGAGATTAGAAGATTTGAAAAGACCCAAGAGCAGAGGTGTGAGGACAAGCCAGTGAGAAACAGGGAAGGAGGCGAGGCTGTGGCTGGAGTCTGGGCCATTGCACCTGAACAGTTCCACATTTAGTGATGAGGCCAGATTTCAGCCCTGAGTACAGATGGTTGAGGAGAGTGAAGATCAAGGTCATCAGAGTTGAGGTTTTCAGGAAACTGTGGGAATAGAGTTGAATGAGTCATGAACACAAACACTGAAGTCACCCCGGATGATGGTGGGATTTCATATAGCTCCTGTGAGCCAAGGAATGAAGTCATCAGTGGATGTACGGAAGTGACCAGAAGATCAGCTGGGGACAGAGTTAAGGAGAGAGGAAACAAGGGAACAGATGAGACTTTTTCCATGAGGGCAGAGGAGTCATGGTCTGGAAACGACATGAAGGAGTAAGAAAAGTGCCAAACCCACTTCCCGATCCTAATGCCATCTGGCTTAAGAGCCCATATTCATTGAGTCTGAAATGCAACGGACAACTACCAGTTTGCTTGGAGGTGGTACCGATACTTTTCTAATATTTTTTAAAAACCTATAGGATGTAGTCTGTTTTCAACTTTATTCAACCAGTTTTATTTGCCCCTACTGAGTTTTCTAAATCAGTGAATCAGTATTTTAAAGAATAAATCTTAGGCACATAAAATGAAAGGAATAAAATATGTATTATAAAGCTTCTTTAATCAATACAAGCTATTCTTATAAGTCTATTGGTTAACGTCTAGATTGCCATGCCCACTTAAAATGGGAAAACATTCCAGTTGGCACTTTGTGGATGTTGAGTTGCTACTTGGACACAGTTGCTGGCCTTTTGGTCTGATCTGAGGCCAATTTTGAGCTAGGAGTTTCCTATGCATATGCATGATGTCCTACTATCTGTGATACATGCTGGGCATCTGAGCCTGCCTGGTATGCTAATTATCAGACCAGGGAAATGCACATCACTGTGAGTCACAAGGGTAGCGTGTCTAATCTAAAAAAATTCAAACCCCTATAGTTAGTTCAGATGTCTTCATAGCTCTATTCCTCAGATTTTTTTTATCTGAAAAACAAAAGCAAATAAACAATTGTGTAAAAGTAGACAGTCTAGGCTTGTGTAAATTTGCAGTGGAAATCTGCCTCTCTGATGAGTCATATGGTGTCTATGGGTTGAAAAACGAAATTCAGAAAGCAAATAGTTGGTCACCTTAGAGCCCAGAGGGATGCTCAGAATTTCCTAGCATCACAGTGGTGACTACTGAAAGTTTCATTCTGTTTTATGACTTGACTTGCAGCGAGGAAGGTAGCACAGCTGTAAACCAGCTGTATTTTATTTATGCTTGGAAACAGGGCCCCTTTGTTCCAAATGTTCCTGGCCCCCTCCCTCAATTTCATGGATTTAGGTTGTTAGTGGAAAAGTAGTTGTTGAAATATCAGTTCACTCTTGGAACCTGCCACTCACCAGGACTTCTGGCAACCAGTGAGCCTTTTTGTGATATGCAGCAAGGTAAAGAAATCGTTAAGTGGATCTCCCACATGTTCCTCTGTGACTTCATTCATAGAAATGCACTGATAACTGAGTTACATTAAGAGCAGTCTTCCCAGCTGTCTGAGGACATAAGGGATGTAGCGCCTCCTAGTGGAGGGAATTTCTTAGCATGTGTTCAACTGCACATATTTTTGGAATGAGGCAAGGTATTTAAAAATACTGTACGCTAATGAATGTATTTATTATATGTGAGTAGCAGCGAAACAGAAAAGGTATAAATAAGCCTTTCAAAAAATGTACTTACTACACAATCTTTTTTTTGGCAAGTCAGCCCTTGAATACAAATAATCTTTTAATGGTGAAAAAAATGACTGAATCATAGCATCTTATAACCATAGGAGCTATGGGTATCAATAACATGGAAACTGAAACTGTGGTTATTTTTGAGTGGAAGAAGAGGGATTAAAATTGGCATGGGGCACATGGAGAGGCTTCTGGAAGTGGCTGGCAAGTTCTATTTTTAACTGGGTGGTGATTACAAAGGTGTTTGCCTTATAAAAATTCATTTAGCTAAACATTGGTTTTATGATGCTTCTGTATCTGTATTGATAAGACGGTAAAAAAACATAAAAACTTTTCGTTAAACATACTACCTGCTATATTTGCTTTTTAAGGAAAAACCTCAAAAATGCTAAGCCATGTATAGTTTACTTTTTATTTTTAGAGATGGAGTCTCACTGTGTTGCCCAGGCTGAACTCAAACTCCTGGGATTACGGGTTTCTCCTGAGTAGCTGGGACTACAGGTATGCCTGGCATGGTTTTGACACTTTATTTCACTGTACTTTTAAAATAAGACTTAGGTACCAGTGAACACCTACATTGACAGGCCTGGTAATATCATTAAAACTTGAGCTTTTATGTTGTCTGTGGCACAGACTCTCTTCTTTCTAGTTCTTCAGAGAACTCCAAATTCAGTATTTCACTTGGAACATCTAGTTTCCATAGAAATGACCATGTAGGTTACAAGTTCATTTTTGTAACCAGTCAAAAGGAGAAATTAAGAATGACACGAAGGCATCTTTCCATTGGAAAAAATCCTTTGCAGAGTCCCAATTTGAGAAAAATTACATTTTGCTTTAGAAACGAGAGGCGAACAGATGAATTAGTAATGCTGAAATATTTGACTCCTTCCCCCACAGGTGAAAACTCCTGCAGACCATCTTATAAGGAAAATTATTTTAGAGTAATATAGGTGATGGCAAATTGACATTGGGTTGTAATATTCTATCCAACATAGTTTAATTCTGAGTTATTCAATCATAACTAAATTTATTCAAGACATAGAATACATTTAAAAATTCATCTTAAAGGAAATTTCACAAAGGCTTTTACATTCGTGTAATCCAGATAAGAAATGAAGAGGGGGGGTGAGCAATAAAGTTGAAAGACCCAAATTGATTCCAGAAGGACTTGCCAAGTTTCCATAATGCCTCATTAGCTGCTTAGGTGGGAGGGAGACCTGGGAAGAGCAATAACTCTTTCCTAGGTTCTCAGGTTAGGGAATGAGATTTTGACGTGGCCAATTTGATCTTATATGTCCATTCATGTCTTTTACTTTATCATTTTCTTTTACCTTATCATGGGCAGAGTGGCCCCTCAGAAGCACAGGATGCAAGGGCAACACACATTTCAGTGGCTGCTCCTTCTACATACATCGTTGAGCTCTGCCAACCACCCAGGGGTTTGAACACACACACACGTAAATAAAGGCCTAATTATGTATGTGTGTGTTTATTATATGTATTAAGCTCTTTTTTCTTTCTCCATAGCACTGCATATATAAAGATCAGCAACCCTGAGTTGAAATAAACTGTCATGATCTGTTTGGCATTGTGAGATCACCACTCACCAAAAAATAAGCTTTTTAAAACGTTAAAATTGAAGTGAGAGCATGAGCACAAAGAAACAAGGACCAGAAGGTGTTTATAATCATGAAAAATTGGGAACAATTCAATAGGAAAACAGTAAAATGGTTAAATATGATATGTTCAGAGTATGGAATATGATGCAGCAGTTACAAATAGTAAAATAGATCAGTATGTACTGACATGAAGAAAATAGACTTACACATACCTTATGTAAAGGAGGTGAGGAAAAGGAACTTTGGTCTTTTCTGTATTATTAGAATTTGAATATCAAAATTGGATTCATATATTACTTATATAATTTAAAAATTTAAGTTAGTCAGACTTAGAACTCTTTGAAATCTAATTTTTGAAAGTTAATTTATGCCACCTGGAGGCAAACATGGCAACGTGATTGAAGTTTCAGTGGTAACCTGAATCCTCAGTCTTGTTGCACATTTACTCTGAAGACATTCTCAAAAGAGAATTGGAGAGGAAATCCACCCAGTGAGTCCCCTCATGTATGTCTGTCTGAGATGCTCCAGAGGTGAGGTGCCGTCACCTCAGTCCATTGTGTTAGTTTATTGCAATGTTCTAGGGTTCAGTCTCAGCCCCATTCCTGCCAACTGTTAGCTTAAGGCCCTTGGGCAAAGGAGATAAAATTGTTCAGGGCCAACAGATCCCAGAGTTTCTTAGAACCTTAAAAGGAGATGACCCCAACATTTCTTATTCAAGATGCCACCAGCTCCAGTCACTCAAAGTGACTTGCCACAGAGGCTGGTGATGTTAGCTGCTTCCTTGGCATCTGAATTCTGGCTTGTGAGCAGATCTTATGCCCAATACATCAGAAACTCCAAGTCTCCTTCAGTTGTAGTCATTGGGAGAATCCATGGGTTGACTGGAGCCTAAGGAAAGCACCAAAAAGTCACTAGAGGCATTGGAGTGGATATGACCTTTTCCTATGAACAGCAGTTTGCACAACATATACCGATGGCTTTGTAGATCTGGTTTTCATTACCATTTCTGTCCCAGGCCAGCCATGGAAGCCACCTGGATATTTCAATTAGTGCAGCAAGCTGGAACTCATTTACTTTAGAGTCTACTGCCTGAAGCTTCTCCCAGCTGGGCACCCAACTACGCCCAGGAACTTCTAGATATAACACAGCATCCTAATTTCAGTCTAATAAGTAGATCTATTTTAGTCTTCTCAATTTCCAATCATTTTGAAAGTGCTCCCCTGTCCCCATACCAGGCATGGGTTCCATTCCCAACTTCTATCACTGTCAGTCGAGGTGGCAGCCTTGTGAGCTGCCAGGTGGGACCAGGTGCAACCCACAGCAAGGCCACTTGATGTCTCAGTCTGTAGAGTAGGTGCTTAATAATTGTCTTTGACGAGTTAATGGGTGCAGCACACCAACATGGCGCATGTATACATATGTAACAAACCTGCACATTGTACACATGTACCCTAGAACTTAAAGTATAATAAAACAACAAAATATAACAATAATTGTCTTTGAATGGCTGACTGAATGCACATTCATGTTATCTGGTCAAATGAATGTCCACCCACCGCCACAGAGCCTTTGTAACTGAGCTACTGGGGTCTACCTCATTTCAGAATCCCTCAGAGTCCATAGTGTATCCACTCATGCATTCATTGAGCAAATATTATGTACTTTTCTGTGTTTAGAGAATATTTGAAGTGATGGGAATATAGTGGTGAGAAAGGCATGTTTCTGCCTTCAAGACATCACCATATAAAAGATACTCTGGGATGGATGGAGGGTGTTATAGAACCCCAGCAAACTGACAAGGCTGCTCCCCCTGTGTCCTCTGACTAGTAAGGGACTGGTGGCTCCATGAAACAGGGAGCTGCCCTGTGCTGCCCAAGGCTCCAGCCCTGCTTCCTCCTCATCTCCCCGCTGGACGTGACTCTGCCTCATGGGGACCCCATTCTCTTAGGGACCTTTGTAAAATGATCTTCTCGTGTCAAAAACATAAAATGCCTCAGATTCCATTGCTTATAATAAGCACTTTGGGACCAAAGGAATTTTTTTAATGAAAAAAACAGTTTTTCATAAGTTAATGTTTTTCCTTTGAGACCTGGATGCCCTTCTCTTATTCATCCACTGCCCATGCAGCTAATCAGATGTGAAGGGTAAAATAATACCAGACTTATCATTGCATGTTACATGAGAAATGTATTAGTTAGGAGTCTGGGGTTCTAAGGCATAGAGACAGCATGAGCTAGCTCAAGGAAAAAGGGGAGGGAATTGTTATAAGGGCACAGGGGTGCCTCACAGAATCGAAAACAGAAATGTGACTGGGCCCAAGGAAAGCATCAAAAAGTCACTAGATTTTTTTTCTGTCTTTCATCTCTCTTCCCATCTTCCCCATCCATCTATCCATCTATCCATCCATCCATCCATCTATCCATCCATCCATCCATCTCTCTTTCTTTCTCTCCTTCCCAGCTCCTGCCTCTGTATTTCTTCCTCTTTTTTTCTTCCAAATTTTATTTCAGGTTCAAGGGGTATATGTGTGCGTTTCTTATATGGGTAAATTGCATGTCACAGGGGGTTGGTGTACAGATTACTTTGTCACCCAGGTAATAAGCATGGTACCTGAAGGTACTTTTTGGACCTCACCCTTTTCCCACCCTCTACCCTCAAGTAGGCCCTGGTGTCTGTTGTTCCCTTCTTTTTATCCATGGTACTCAATGTTTAGCTCCCACTTATAAATGAGAACATGTTGTGTTGGTTTTCGGTTCCTGTGTTAGTTCAGTTAGGACAACGGCCTCCAGCTCTATCTATGTTGCTGCAAAGGACATGATCTCATTATTTTTTATGGCTGTGTAGTATTCCATGGTGTATATGTATCACATTGATGTCCACCATTGATGGGCATTTGGGTTGATTCCATGTCTTTGCTGTTGTGAACAGTGCTGTGATGAACATATGTGTGCATGTGTCTTTATGGTAGAATGATGTATATTTTTTTGGGTAGATACCCAGTAATGGGATTGCTGGGTCGAGTGGTAGCTCTGTTTTAAGTTCTTTGAGAAATCTCCAAACTGCTTGCTATAGTCTGCCTCTGTATTTCTTCCTCCACCTAGCTTCCTCTGCTTTCTGGTCCGTGAGGTCAATCAAATAGGGCTGTCCCATAGTGTCTAAGTTTTCATGTCACCAGCCCAGCCACATTAGAGAGACTCTCATCAAATCAGCTATGGCCAGAGGTCATATTGTTCCATAGTGGCTCCTGGATGCAGATTAGCTTCCAGCGAAAAGGGACACATTTTGAGCAGGACAGACATGGCCAAAGCTATCTAATATGCCCAAGTCTACACACACAGACACATGCCCAAATCCCTCTCATGGCTACATATCTAACTAGAGATGGTCAAATGGACCCTGCCCTGAACCCACATGGGAGGATGTGGTTCTGACTTGAGCTGCAGGATCCCAGGGTTTGTGTTGAGGTGGGAACAGCCCTGGACCTGAGCCAGAATACTTGGACTCCAGTCATGGCTTCACCATTAAACAACTCTAGAGTCTTCAACAAGTTCTTAGCCTGTCTGAGTATTTATTTTCTGTATAAACTGGGAGTCACAGAGGCAGCTTTTTTTGGACCTCACCCTTTTCCCACCAATTCAAATAATTGAAGAGGCAGCTTTCAATTATTTAAAGGACCACATTATGGGAGGGGGATAGGTGTGTTTCCTGTCTAGTGTTGGAAGGTGAAACCACAGTGGAGACCACAGAGTGGCAGTTTGTGGCTGGAGATACAGAAGAACCTTCTCCCAATCAGGCTGCCCCACCATGTTCAACCTGCCTGCCTTGCAGAGAGTTGGCTCTCCCTATTACTGTGATAAATCCAAGGGGTCTCAGAAAACATCTACAGAATGGAGATACTGGCCCATTTCCTAGCAGGATTATCTGTGTTTGTGTGGGGGTGAGGGGAGTAAAGAGAAGTTTGAGTGCTACATACAAATGAGTATTTTCTTGCATTATGATCTTAATGAGAGAAAGAAATATTTTGCTCCAGTTTGTATATTCTTTCAAAGCCTTTGAACAACACTTTATTTTTTTAGACAGGATCTCACTCTGGCGCCCAGTCTGGGGTGCGGTGGTGTGATCATGGCTCACTATAGCCTCAACCTCCCCCAGCTCAGGTGATCCTCCTGCCTTGGACTCCCGAGTATCTGGGACTACAGGCATATACCACTATGCCTGGCTGATTTTTGTATTTTTGCAGAGAGAGGGTCTCACTGTGTTGCCCAGGCTGGTCTCAAACTCCTAGACTCAAGTGATCCTCCCACCTCTGCCTCCCAAAGCCCTAGGATTACAGGTGTGAGCCACTGTGCCCAGCTGAAGCACACTTTTTAGTGTGCCTGCCACAAGGTTTTCCAAGGCCACTAGCTGGCAGAAGGATAAGGTGGAAATGTAAATGACATGCCCCTCTCTTCATGAAAACAATGTCAGTTGTTCCTCCCAGGCCCCACCATAACAGTTTCTGAAATTCTTTCTCACCTCCTTCACTTATTTATCCTTTCTGCTCCCTGCTAGACTGCTGGGGGTGGGGACAGGAGTGATGTCTGATCACCACTGCCTCTGTGACCATAAACTCTGATACTGTCATTTCTTCTTTCCAAAGTCTTGGCTATATTTGAGGAGCTGAGACAATAGGATAGTTCTGCTTTCACAGAGCATATTAGCAAATACCCTGTGTGAGGCCCTAATGACATATTTGGCCCTTTCCATCTTTGGGGCTGTAATATTCCCTACAGAGGGACCCTTTGGTTAAGTCTCCTTATGTTGCTTTTAGTTTTCATCAATCTCTGGTTAGTTTTTGGAACTAGTAAATGGAGCCATTAGGTCATTCAAAAGCAGGCAGATGTATGTATGTTTGTGAGCCATGATAAGGATCCAGAAATATTTACATAATTTTCATCTATTAAGAGATTTAACAGCTGTGCCTGCCATGTAGTTACTTTAAAATATAAAATGCAAGGTCAGATCTCTTGGGGATACTGTTTTGTTTTTCTTTTCTTACAATTGCTGTTAACTATGTTGTGTTTAAGTAAGGAAAGAAGGTTTTGATATTCCTCTAAGAGTTGCCAGCCTATGGAGGAGTTGTGCTCCAAGATGATCGATGGCTTAGAATTCAAATGTAAAAGTGTTTACCTTTTTAGGCCAGTCATCTGATCAACACATAATGTAGCTGAATTAGTACACATTTCCAAAGAATTTACAAAACAAGACACCTTGCAAAACTAGCAGTCAAATAAAACAGAACTCTAAGATTGAATTTAAAATACAGTTTTTTCTGGCTAGCCATATGTAGAAAGCTGAAACTGGATCTCTTCCTTACATCTTATACAAAAATTAATTCAAGATGGATTAAAGACTTAAATGTTAGACCTAAAACCATAAAAACCCTAGAAGAAAACCTAGGCAATACCATTCAGGACGTGGGCATGGGCAAGGACTTCATGTCTAAAACACCAAAAGCAATGGCAGCAAAAGCCAAAATTGACAAATGGGATCTAATTAAACTAAAGAGCTCCTGCACAGCAAAAGAAACTACCATCAGGGTGAACAGGCAACCTACAGAATGGGAGAAAATTTTTGCAATCTACTCATCTGACAAAGGACTAATATCCAGAATCTACAAAGAACTCAAACAAATTTACAAGAAAAAAACAAAAACCCAATCAATAAGTGGGCGAAGGATATGAACAGACACTTCTCAAAAGAAGACATTTATGCAGCCAAAAGACACATGAAAAAATGCTCATCATCACCAGCCATCAGAGAAATGCAAATCAAAACCACAATGAGATACCATCTCACACCAGTTAGAATGGCCATCATTAAAAAGTCAGGGAACAACAGGTGCTGGAGAGGATGTGGAGAAATAGGAACAGTTTTACACTGTTGGTGGGACTGTAAACTAGTTCAACCACTGTGGAAGTCAGTGTGGTGATTCCTCAGGGATCTCGAACTAGAAATAGCATTTTACCCAGCAATCCCATTACTGGGTATATACCCAAAGGATTATAAATCATGCTGCTATAAAGACACATGCACACGTATGTTTATTGCGACACTATTCATAATAGCAAAGACTTGGAACCAAGCCAAATGTCCATCAATGATAGACTGGAGTAAGAAAATGTGGCACATATACACCATGGAATACTATGCAGCCATAAAAAAGGATGGGTTCATGTCCTTTGTAGGAACATGGATGAAGCTGGAAACCATCATTCTCAGCAACCTATTGCAAGGACAAAAAACCAAACACAACACCTTCTCACTCATAGGTGGGAATTGAACAATGAGAACACATGGACACAGGAAGGGGAACATCACACACCAGGGCCTGTTGTGGGGTGAGGGGAGGGGGGAGGGATAGCATTAGGAGATATACCTAATGTAAATGATGAGTTAATGGGTGCAGCACACCAACATGGCACATGTATACATATGTAACAAACCTGCATGTTGTGCACATGTACCATAAAACTTAAAGTATAATAAAAATAAATAAATAAATAAATAAATAAATAAATAAATAAAATACTGTCTTGTTTTGTATCATGAATATTGTTGCTACTTGGGGAAAAACATGTTTAATCAGGCACTAAAGGGGCAGCTGAAGTGTTTGATGATAATTCTCAAAGGGATTCTTGGACCCCTCAAGAGTTTTAGAAGATAATGATGCTAGTATTTTATTATGTATAATTATACTGGAAAATACATTTTTGATACATTATAATTACTTCTGTTTGTGACTTAGTTTTGGCCTTGCAAAAGGGAGATAGGGAAAGAAAGTTTACTTAAATAATCAGAAGAAAAGGGGGAATGAGGAGAAAGCTAATGAAGATGTGAATATTTGTGAGGAAAATTGCCTGTAAGTGTGAATAGGGTGTGAATGGAGAGTGGATGTGTCTGGCAGCACCTCTTCTTATTCTTATAATCTTATCGGGGTGATTAAAGTTGAGAACGCATGGCCCTTCACTTCTTTTGTAAATGGACATAATTGATTCAACACAGCATGATTGCATTCTAGTGCAGCAATTTTCAAAATTCTGCCTTCTCAAAGATATGGTTCTCCTGATTGATTATGAAATGAGATAAAAATATAAGTCCTTGGTTTAATAAGTGATGAACAAGCCCATAAAATACTAGGTTGTTACTTTTGCTAGAGTAATCTAGTAAGTGAGTTATTAAGGGCCTTTCTGAACTCAAGTTAGTGCGTCACTGTAGACTCTAATTAGTCTGAGGACTCTAATTAGTTCTGCTAAAATGTCTCACTGCTATTCGGTGACAAAGCTCCTATAATGTGGCATGCATGTAGACAGTTGTAGTTTCCAAAAAAGAAAGAAGTAGGTGGAGCATAGGATGCCCAAAGTAAGCAATGATCAAAGACTTTTGAGAGTCATCAGTCTAGGAAAGTTATTCTCAACCCTGGCTGGGTATCAGAATTGTCTGTAGTGCTTCTAAGAATTATGAGTTGTGGCCAGGCGCAGTGGCTCACGCCTGTAATCCCAGCACTTTGGGAGGCGAAGGTGGGTGGATTACAAGGAGTTTGAGAGCAGCCTGCCCAATATGATGAAACCCCTTCTCTACTCAAAATACAAATTAGCTGGGCATGGTGGGGTATGCCTGTAGTCCCAGCTACTCAGGAGGCTGAGGCAGAAAAATCGCTTGAACCCGGGAGGCAGAGGTTGCAGTGAGCCGAGATCGCGCCACTGCACTCCAGCCTGGGTGACAGAGTGAGACTCTGTCTAAAAAAAAAAAAAAAAAAAAAAAAAAAAAAAAATTATGAGCTGCTGGACTGCATGATGATCTACTGAATGAGAATCCATTCTCCCCCCAGTAGACTTTTCCTTTATCTCCTTTATCTCATTGGCAGGCACTCATTCACAGGTCCAGTCAAGACAGTCAGGGACAAAAGGAAACAGGATTGTGAGGATTTAGCCCCATGGGGCTAGAGCACTGCTACTGAAAAAAACCACCCTAACTATATTTGCAGCTTTACAGTGTGTAAAACTTCAGTTTAAAAAGAAAAGGGAAAAAACGTCTCTGCCTTCAAAGATTATATGCTATTCATTCAAAAAGACCAAACATTGTAAGAAATAACTGGATAATTAATCCATAAAGGGCAAGAGAAGTAGAACTAGCCTTCATTGAGTACCTGCCTACCTGTGTGCTGTGTGCTGAGTGAGTACTTGATATATGTCACTTCCTTTAATCCTCATTTTAATCTTCAGAGGTCAGTAGTGTCACTAGCATTCTACAGATTAAAATACTGTAGTTGAGGGAATTTAGGGGATTTGAATTCCATTACCTCTCTAGAATGGGGTGAGACAGAAGTGGTGTCCTTCTTTCAGGCATCTAGGTTTGTTTCTTTGGGGTTGTATGTGTGTATGTTTCCATGTGTGTGGCAGCTTACCAGGCTATCTCCCAATTAATAAGGAGATGTATCATCCTCCTTCCAGTTTTTCAAATGTGACTTGACCAAAATGCATTCTATTCCTATTCTTTGAGTTTATATGCCAGAAATGGAGTGGGCATGTGTGTCTTCTCAGGACGAAGCCATGCGTGAAGCTCTTTGAATCAGCACAACATTGTACAGCCTAGTTGCGTTCTGTTCATCAAGCATCGGTCAGTGATTTATTGACAATGCAAACAAGTGGTCTGTTCATGTGAGTTCATGATGATTTGTGAGTAACAGCATGCTTCCTGCCCATCTGCTCTCTCATTTTAAGTGTGCTCTGTAATGTAAAAATGATAGTCATACAATAATTCTATTGGTGTAGATCTGTACCACTACCCAGAGATATTTGTTTGACTTTTCCTATTATTTTACAAAATGGGAATTTCTTTCACAAAGAAGATGAGTTCATTGTACTTTGGCTTTTTGTAAGAGAAAGTGAATGTTGTGACACTGACATGAATAAATGAGTTCATGTTTTCTGATCCCATGGAAAGGAAAGAATAGAATAATATCAGCACGTGGATCTCATAATGAAAGGGGAGTAAAGTGAGTCTTCAGAAACAGACTTAAAATAAGCTCAATTCATTGTAATTAGAAAATGGATCTTGAAAGGGCCTTGCCAAAAGGCGACGATGTGATGTTGGGGTGTAGAGGTGTTTTTTATAGTGGACTCTTTTATCACAGAATGTGAGGTGAGGCAGAGGAAATATGATTCATGTTATAGTGCTTTAGTTATTGATTACATAGGAGTTTGCTTTCTCCAGCTCTTGTTCATAGCTGCTAACTGGCATACAGAGGAAATATTGTTTACTTATTTAAATAATTTTTAAGATAGTCAAAATTCTGTATGTTTGGTTAAATTAAACTTGGTTGTTTGCATAGGCTGTCTCTCTCTAAGATGGTCACCTCACTTCTCTATGGGTCAGGGAAGTGCATACCCTGTGGAATCACCTCCGCTATAAAACCCCATGGCAACGTCTTCCAATAATTCATCCTTTACATTCCATCCAAGTATGTATTGTTATATCTACAGCATTTAGTGCATTTATTATTTCCTCTCCTGCTTTCCTCTACTAGATTGTGAGAGCCTTAAGGACTAGAGAGTGACTGACTTATCCTTGTTTCCCCAGCACCCTGGAGCAAAGAGCCCAGCACATAGTAGTTGCTTGTGGTGAACGTAATTCAGGGTATCTTAGGACTATTCTGCTCATTGTGAATAGACGATAAAAACAGATTTCTAAGTTCTCCATCTGCCATAAAATTCTGGGAAGAAAAAATATGAAGTATTCCTTTCTGCACACACAGAAGTCTTCCATTTTGCAATTTTCTATCTAGTCTGCTGTCTTTTCTCTCTCTTCTTTATCAGGGCTACACATCCTCTCTCCTGGCCAGAGCATCATTTGAGGCGTGCTTACGCAATTCTCATTGTCTTCAATTAAGGTTTGGGACTGAGATTACCAGCTTCGCTTGGTAACCCTGTTCACGTATTAAAAAATCAGTCAATCCTTCATTTTTATGAGAAGATGCAATGCAAAATAACCTTGATTTAGAATTTAATGAGGCTGACATTTAACCTGAGTTCAGTTAGGCAGACAAACGAAAAACACAGACAAAGTCGAGAGAAGGAAAATAATTACCTACTTAAATAGCGTGGGCGATTCTCCATCCATATGCCTCAGGAGAATATGAGGTGGGAGATGCATGAATTACCTGAAATCTCTTTTTAGCCTCTGTTTATGATTTTAGTCTTTCAAGATGCAGGTATGTTTTTCATGCCTTGTGGTCCCTAAACACAAGCGAGCTTTCTTTATCTGATGGTCAAAAGAAGTGGTGACCCAGTCCATAGTAGGAGAAGAGTGTGCCTGCATGGACTGTTTGTGAGACAGTGTTGTTGGATACTTTATGAACATTTCAAGGGATTCTCACGAGTAATTTTGATTATAGAGGATTTTTACTTTATGCATCGACTAGGAACCAAATGAGACTTTCTTAGAGAGACACAAAATTCATCATCCAAATAGACCATAGGGTCAGCAGGCTTTGTAAACATGTTTTGTATGTGCCTGGGGGTTGAGAGCAGGGGCGGGAGAGGGTCTGGTCAGTTCACCAAAACAGGGGCTGGTGCTAATGTTTGATCAACAAAACACATCTAGGCCTAGGCTCTGATCTACGTCCAACTGCCAACATAGCCTTTTCGTGCCTGCCTTTCCTACTTCAGATAGAGAGAGGAGAAAAAGAAAAAACCTATTGAGGAAAAAAAGAAAGAATAATATTAGCCCAAGCAGTGGTTCTATTCACTTAAGGAGAATGGAGTATGTTTATTTAATTTTAACTGAAAAGTCCTGGCCAATATTTCTAAGCCTGGCTTGGGATAACAGAATGAATGGCGTTGGGGGAAAGGGAGGAGAAAGAGGATGACTGGTTTTAGTGTCTGCTTTATGGTGTGCTGTGTTTAATCCTCATGATAATCCTGAGTGGAAGGAAGAACTCACCATGTTACCAGTGACGCAGTGGAAGCCCAGGTGCTACTGAAGGTCACGCAGTCAGCATTGACGAAATCTACACTAGAATCCAGCCCTGACCCAACCCAAAGTCTGTATTTTTTCCCTCTGCAGCCTCTTAAAATTGGCAAAGGGTAAACCTTCATGCGACCCTAGATTTGACTGAAACAGCAGATTTAGGGATCATGCAATAGGAGAATGAGTGGATTATAAGTCTTTGAGTCCCCAGATCTTTGGAGAGAAAACCCAATCTGTTGAAGTAGGAGCTGTTCATTTGGAGGTGAGATTTTTAGTGGGGGTTTCTAATGCATTCTTTTTTTTCCCATTGATGGTTGTTAATACTTCCCCTACACACACACACACACACACACACACACACACACACATACACACACACATAAATAGGGCACATGTATTCTCCTATGTAAGGGCTGCTGTCCCTTCTCCCTCCCACTTACAGCAATGTGTGCCTCTCTGTAGCTGAAGGTTGCCTTGTATTAGGACACTGACTGATGAGTACTCCCCACTAGGGTCCAGAGAGTGTGCTTCATTCACCTTTCAGCCTCTCACAGTTCTAGCACAGGGGAGATAAAGATGTTGATGGCTTGAGGTGCTTTTTGATAAATAACATAGGCAAACACTTGACACCCCTAGGCTACTTACCACCTGTCCTGTTGTGTGGATACATATTCAGTGAAGCCAGATAACTTTTACAAATCACAATGAATACCTCCTCAGCAGAGCCAGTTGCCTGAGGGAGGTTACTGAATCTTATGGGAGTCGTTTGCAGGCCTTTAGACACTGGGCTCCTTTCTGGACCACCCCCAAACTAGTGACAGATGCAGTCAGAGTAACAGAATAAGGAAGTCTAAAATCACCCAAGCCTCTTAGTTCTTGATAATTCACATGTCCAGCATTTCTTGACCATCAGTGGAAAATACTAAACTTTACAGTGCATAAAATAATCATTCATTCCTCTGATGGGCCAACTATGTAAGTCAGCATGGAACTCTATCTTTCTGATTGCTTCATTAGTCCCTTTTTTTGGTTTATTTTGCTTCTTAGTAAAAAAAACAATGTAAAAGATTCTCATTTTAAGTGACTTGAGCCATCAGTTAAATTTTAAAAGCCAATTATTTTGAAGCAGTAGAGACTTACGAATTCTAAAGTCACACACTGGAAGCCAAACTATCCAGAGTATAAATATTTCCTTTTGAGGGGATACTGACAGATTCTTCTATTTCATCCCGATTCCAGTTCCTGCCCTCCACTCACAGACAGGGAGGCAAGGGGAAGGCTCACTAACTGGCAAGGCTGAACAAGCATAAAGGATTCAGTGCATAAAGAATCAAGCTTCTGATCCTCTCAAGAGGTCACACGCAGAGTGTCTATGTGCTGGACAGCTTTGGCTGTACACAGCAGAAGTGTTCCAGGCTTGAGATTTTTGGCAAGTCTCATTGCCTACGTTCAAGTCTCTCTGAGTCGCTTACTAGTATGTGAACATAGGTGAGATATATAATGTTTCTAAGCCTCAGTTTCACTGTCTGTAAAATGGGGTTGACAATAACTGTACCCACCTCACAAGGTTGCTGTGTTGTGAGGTGTGAACGAGCCATTTGTGTCAGAACATAGCACAGTGCTGGGCTCACACTAAGCATTCCATTCCTGTCAGCTACTAGCTCTTGGGAACTTTTCAACTTTGGTCCCTAGGGCTACATTAACCCCTCTTTCCTGCCAGACAATAATCTGAGGTTGATTGCTGCTTTCAGAAGAAACAGTGTTTGAAAGTTAAGAAAAAATACCTAGAAATCTAATTTCTAATTTCATTGTCATGCCTTAACAGAACACCCAGATGCCTTAAAAGACTTTTACAAAATGCAAATTTCTGATCCAGAAAACTTCTCAGCCATAGTGCCAAAGAACATTATCAGACCCAATTCCCTTTATCCCCAAAAAACCACTCCCCAGTCACAGATTATCTGACACAATTTCATTGGGTTTCTCAAATGACAAGAGTTTGTTTAAAATGCAAATCTCTGAGCCCCACCCTCAGAGAGGCCAGCAGCGCAGTGGAATATGCACTGAACACTTCGGGCACTAACTCGGGTGCCAGTGGTTGCACTTGGACATATACTACTCTAGGCCTTTGAGCTCCTTTCGTCCCTGCAGCACCTTCTGTCCTCAAGACAGGGGCTCTCTTGTTTTCCTCATGCGAGAGCCGTTGCCCAGCTAGTCCATCCCACTGAAGACAAACTCTGACTCACCTTTTAAGATGTAGTTATCTGGCTGGGCACAGTGGCTCACACCTGTAATCCCAGCACTTTGGGAGGCCGAGGCGGGTGGATCATGAGGTCAGGTGTTTGAGACCAGCCTGACCAACATGGTGAAACCCTGTCTCTACTAAAAATACAAAAATTAGCCAGGTGTGGTGGCATGCACCTGTAATCTCAGCTACTCAGGAGGCTGAGGCAGGAGAATTGCTTGAACCTGGGAGGCAGAAGTTGCAGTAAGCCGAGATCACGCCACTGCACTCCAGCCTAGGCGACAGAGTGAGACTCTGTCTAAAAAAAAAAAGAAAAAAGAAAACATGAAGTTCTCAACCATGTGCTGTGTAGTGAGCACCATATGGTGGCCCTGCAGTGTACAAAGGTGAATTGGCCATGGTGTGTGTTGGCATGGAGCTCCCAGTCCAGCTAAGAATACCCTTCAGGGCCAAGCTGGCTCCAATACCCTGTTTTCTAAGGCCCAGTCTGTGGTCCCAGCTTCTGGTCTGTGGGCTCACCTAGTTTAAAGACCCCCTTGAGCCTCAAAGGATGTTCCAAGCATGATTCAGTTGGGAAGTTATTGGTCAACATGGTGGGACAATTCTTTACTGTGTGGTACTGCCCTACACAGTACAGGTACTTAGCATGTCTGCCCTCCCAACGCTGAGTACCACTGGTGCTCCACAGTCATTGTGATAATCAAGAAAAGTAATGATTGCCACATGTTTCTGAATATCCCTGACCTCTGGGGAATAATACTGCCCCAAGTTGAGAGCTTCTGTCCAGTTTAGGTCTTTCTCCTCAGTCTATACCTCTGCTGCCTCCTTAAGGGACCAGTTCCCTCCAAGGGGGATGCTTTCTTAGAAATGTCATTTGATGGCTGGTCACAGTGGCTTGCGCCTATAATCCCAGGACTTCGGGAGGCCCAGGTGGGCAGATCACCTGAGGTCAGAAGTTCAAGACCAGTCTGACCAACATGGTGAAACCCCATCCCTACTAAAAATATAAAGATTAGCAGGACGTAGTGGCATGCACCTGTAATCTCAGCTACTTGGCTGGCTGAAACACAGGAATCGCTTGAACCTGGGAGGTGGAGGTTGCAGTGAGCCAAGATCACAACACTGCATTCCAGCCTGGGTGACAGAGCGAGACTCCATTTCAAACAAAACAAAACAAAATAAGAGAAAACAGAAAAGAAAAGAATGTCATTTGACAGTGTACAAAGTTTATATATTTTAACGTACAAGTGAAGTTGACATTATATCAACCAAAGGGAAAGAATGGCCATTTTGTAACAGGCAGAAACCAGTTGGGATTTAAGAAGCACTTTAATTACCCTTATTTTTTTTTCTATAAAGGAAAATACTTTCATTTCTTTCACTGATGTGCCAGTGAGAGTCTTAGCAGGCTTGCCTTTGTAGGTAAATATGATGGCACTTCCCAATCATCATGTATTGGGATGTGAAGTTGTGTGGAGTCTGAGGCTGACCCCTGGTAGTATGAGGACCTTGGGGGATTGCCTTGGAGAATAGAGGGCCAGCCCAAGGCTCCGGCTTTCGGGGTCGGGGGTTGAGATGAATTTGTCACAGCTCTGCCTGAGCTCACCACATTGGGAAGTCAAACAGAGGCAACAGCTTCTGTTTGCTAAGTGTTACCACATGCTAGGCACTGTGTTGAGTATTGTGAAGGACCTCTTAAATCTTCAGAACAACCAACGTTTCAGCATTTTACAGCTGCAAAAACTGAGTCTTAGCAAACATGGTCTTAGAGCCATGAGAATGGACCTGGGACTTAAATCCTAAGTCTAGAGCCTGGACTCGACTACAGCACCATCCAGCTTCTCACCCATCTTTCACTCAATTCATCCTTTTAATCATTTATTTTAGGATTCAGTTTGATTCCTCCAATCTCAAAACTTTCAAAGATGAGCAATACTTCTGACACAAACACACCTTCTACTGAATGCCAGGAGGGGTCTGCACTTAGATTCCTCAGCTGTCACAGGGCCATTGAGTCTGAGGCTGCCTGACTGCTCGGTTGTGGTTTTTTGACACCTGGCATTTGTGTTTAATGGCCCCAGTGGTTGAGACGCAGAGGGGACCCACACTGGCAGAGGTGGAGGGAAAGAGGAGAGGGTGTAGGGAAAGAGAAGAGGGTGTAGGGAAAGAGGGGAGGGTGTAGGGAAAGAGGGGAGGGTGTAGGGAAAGAGGGGAGGGTATAGGGAAAGAGGGGAGGGTGTAAGGAACGAGGAGAGGTGTAAGGAAAGAGGAGAGGGTGGAGAGGTAGAGGGGAGGGTGGGGGGAAAGAGGGGAGGGTGGGGAGATGGAGGGGAGGGTGGAGGGATAGAGGAAAGGGTGGAGGGAAAGAAGAGAGGGTGGGGGCAGTTCCAAGATGGCTGAATAGGAACAGCTCCAGTCTACAGCTCCCAGCGTGAGCAACGCAGAAGACGGGTGATTTCTGCATTTCCAACTGAGGTACTGGGTTCATCTCATTGGGGCTTGTCGGACAGTGGGTGCAGGACAGGAGGTGCAGCACATCAAACATTAGCTGAAGCAGGGCAAGGCATCGCCTCACCCGGGAAGCACAAGGGGTCAGGGAATTCCCTTTCCTAGCCAAGGGAAGCTGTGACAGACAGCACCTGGAAAATCGGGTCATTCCCACCCTAATTCTGTGCTTTTCCAACGGTCTTAGCAAAAGGCACATGAGGAGATTATATCCCACGCCTGGCTCAGAGGGTCCCATGCCCACGGAACCTCGCTCATTGCTAGCACAGCAGTCTGAGATGAAACTGCAAGGTGGCAGCAAGGCTTGGGGAGGGGTGCCTGCCATTGCTGAGGCTTGAGTAGGTAAACAAAGTGGCCAGGAAGATTGAACTGGGTGGAGCCCACTGCAGCTCAAGGAGGCCTGCCTGCCTCTGTAGACTCCACCTCTGGGGGCAGGGCATAGCTGAACAAAAGGCAGCAGAGACCTCTGCAGACTTAAATGTCCCTGTCTGACAGCTTTGAAGAGACTAGTGGTTCTCCCAGCATGGAGTTTGAGATCTGAGAACAGACAGACTGCCTCCTCAAGTGGGTCCCTGATCCCCGAGTAGCCTAACTGGGAGGCACCCCCCAGTAGGGGCAGACTGACACCTCACATGGCCGGGTACCCCTCTGAGACGAAGCTTCCAGAGGAACGATCAGGCAGCAACATTTGCTGTTCAGCAGTATTCGCTGTTCTGCAGCCTCCGCTGCTGATACCCAGGCAAACAGGGTCTGGAATGGACCTCCAGCAAACTCCAAGAGACCTGCAGCTGAGGGTCCTGACTATTAGAAGGAAAACTAACAAACAGAAAGGACATCCACACCAAAACCCCATCTGTACGTCACCATCATCAAAGACCAGAGGTAGATAAAACCACAAAGATGGGGAAAAAACAGAGCAGAAAACCTGAAAATTCTAAAAATCAGAGTGCCTCTCCTCCAAAGAAATGCAGCTCCTTGCCAGCAATGGAACAAAGCTGGATGGAGAATGACTTTGACGAGTGGAGAGAAGAAGGCTTCAGAAGATCAAACTTCTCTGAGCTAAAGCAGGAAGTTCAAACCCATCGCAAAGAAGCTAAAAACCTTGAAAAAAGATTAGACAAATGACTAACTAGAATAACCAGTGTAGAGAAGTCCTTAAATGACCTGATGGAGCTGAAAACCATGGCATGAGAACTACATGGCGAATGCACAAACCTCAGTAGCCAATTCGATCAACTGGAAGAAAGGATATCAGTGATGGAAAAAATGAATGAAATGAAGCGAGAAGAGAAGTTTAGAGAAAAAAGAGTAAAAAGAAATGAACAAAGCCTCCAAGGAATGTGGGACTATGTGAAAAAACCAAATCTACATCTGATTGGTGTACCTGAAAGTGACGGGGAGAATGGCACCAAGATGGAAAACACTCTTCAGGATATTATCCAGGAGAACTTCCCCAACATAGCAATGCAGGCCAACATTCAAATTCAGGAAATACAGAGAACACCACAAAGATACTCCTCGAGAAGAGCGACTCCAAGACCCATAATTGTCAGATTCACCGAAGTTGAAATGAAGGAAAAAATGTTAAGGGCAGCCAGAGAAAAGGTCAGGTTACCTACAAAGGGAAGCCCATCAGACTAACAGTGGATGTCTCAGCAGAAGCTCTACAAGCCAGAAGAGAGTGGGGGCCAACATTCAACATTCTTAAAGAAAAGAATTTTCAACCCAGAATTTCATATCCAGCCAAACTAAGCTTCATTAGTGAAGGAGAAATAAAATCCTTTACAGAGAAGCAAATGATGAGAGATTTTGTCACCACCAGGCCTGCCCTATAAGAGCTCCTGAAGGAAGCACTAAACATGGAAAGGAACAATCGGTACCAGCCACTGCAAAAACATGCCAAATTGTAAAGACCATCGATGCTAGGAAGAAACTGCATCAACTAACGAGCAAAATAACCAACTAACATCATAATGACAGGATCAAATTCACACATCATAATATTAACCTTAAATGTAAATGGGCTAAATGCTCCAATTAAAAGACACAGACTGGCAAATTAGAGAAAGAGTCAAGACCCATCAGTGTGCTGTATTCAGGAGACCCATCTCATGTGCAGAGACACACATAGGCTCAAAATAAAGGGATGGGGGAAGATCTACCAAGCAAATGGAAAACAAAAAAAAGGCAGGGGTTGCAATCCTTGTCTCTGATAAAACAGACTTTAAACCAACAAAGATCAAAAGAGACAAAGAAGGCCATTACATAATGGTAAAGGGATCAATTGAACAAGAAGAGCTAACTATCCTAAATATATATGCACCCAATACAGGAGCACCCAGATTCATAAAGCAAGTCCTTAGAGACCTACGAAGAGACTTAGACTCCCACACAATAATAATGGGAGACTTTAACACCCCACTATCAACATTAAACAGATCAACGAGACAGAAAATTAACAAGGATATCCAGGAATTGAACTCAGCTCTGCACCAAGCAGACCTAATAGACATCTACAGAACTCTCCACCCCAAATCAACAGAATATACATTCTTCTCAGCACCACATCACACTTATTCCAAACTTGACCACATAGTTGGAAGTAAAGCACTCCTCAGCAAATGTAAAAGAACAGAAATTATAACAAACTGTCTCTCAGACCACAGTGCAATCAAACTAGAACTCAGGATTAAGAAACTCACTCAAAACCACTCAACTACATGGAAACTGAACAACCTGCTCCTGAATGACTACTGGGTACATAACGAAATGAAGGCAGAAATAAAGATGTTCTTTGAAACCAATGAGAACAAAGACACAACATACCAGAATCTCTGGGATACATTCAAAGCAGTGTGTAGAGGGAAATTTATAGCACTAAATGCCCAAAAGAGAGCAGGAAAGATCCAAAATTGACACCCTAACATCACAATTAAAAGAACTAGAAAAGCAAGAGCAAACACATTCAAAAGCTAGCAGAAGGCAATAAATAACTAAGATCAGAGCAGAACTGAAGGAAATAGAGACATAAAAAATCCTTCAAAAAATCAATGAATCCAGGAGCTGGTTTTTTGAAAAGATCAACAAAATAGATAGACTGCTAGCAAGACTAATAAAGAAGAAAAGGGAGAAGAATCAAACAGATGCAACAAAATTGATAAAGGGGATATCACCACCAATCCCACAGAAGTACAAACTACCATCAGAGAATACTATAAACACCTCTACACCAATAAACTAGAAAATCTAGAAGAAATGGATAAATTCCTGGACACATACAACCTCCCAAGACTAAACCAGGAAGAAGTTGAATCCCTGAATGGACCCATAACAGGCTCTGAAATTAAGGCAATAATTAATAGGCTACCAACCAAAAAAAGTCCAGGACCAGATGGATTCACAGCCAAATTCTACCAGTGGTACAAGGAGGAGATGGTACCATTCCTTCTGAAACTATTGCGATGAATAGGAAAAGAGGGAATCCTCCCTAACTCATTTTATGAGGCCAGCATCATCCTGATACTAAAGCTTGGCAGAAACACAACAAATAAAAGAGAATTTCAGACCAATATCCTTGATGAACATTGATGCAAAAATCCTCAATAAAATACTGGCAAACCGAATCCAGCAGCACATCAAAAAGCTTATCCACAATGATCAAGTGGGCTTCATCCCTGGGATGCAAGGCTGGTTCAACATACGCAAATCAATAAATGTAATCCAGCATATAAACAGAACCAAAGACAAAAACCACATGATTATCTCAATAGATGCAGAAAAGGCCTTTGACAAAATTCAGCAACCCTTCATGCTAAAAACTCTCAATAAATTAGGTATTGATGGGATGTATCTCAAAATCATAAGAGCTATTTATGACAAACCCACAGCCAATATCATACTGAATGGGCAAAAACTGGAAGCATTCCCTTTGAAAACTGGCACAAGACAGGGATGCCCTCTCTCACCACTCCTATTCAACATAGTGTTGGAAGTTCTGGCCAGGGCAATCAGTCAGGAGAAAGAAATAAAGGGTATTCGATTAGGAAAAGAGGAAGTCAAATTGTCCCTGTTTGCAGACGACATGATTGTATATTTAGAAAACCCCATCATCTCAGCCCAAAATCTCCTTAAGCTGATAAGCAACTTCAGCAAAGTCTCAGGATACAAAATCAATGTGCAAAAATCACAACCATTCTTACACACCAATAACAGACAGAAAGCCAAATCATGAGTGAACTCCCATTCACAATTGCTTCAAAGAGAATAAAATACCTAGGAATCCAACTTACAACAGATGTGAAGGACCTGTTGAAGGAGAACTACAAACCACTGCTAAACGAAATAAAAGAGGGCACAAACAAATGGAAGAACATTCCATGCTCATGGATAGGAAAAATCAATATCATGAAAATGGCCATACTGCCCAAGGTAATTTATAGATTCAATGCCATCCCCATCAAGCTACCAATGACTTTCTTCACAGAATTGGAAAAAACTACCTTAAAGTTCATATGGAACCAAAAGGAGCCTGCATTGCCAAGTCAATCCTAAGCCAAAGAACAAAGCTGGAGGCATCACACTACCTGACTTCAAACTATACTACAAGGCTATAGTAACCAAAATAGCATGGTACTGGTACCAAAACAGAGATATAGACCAATGGAACAGAACAGAGCCCTCAGAAATAATACCACACATCTACAACCATCTGATCTTTGACAAACCTGACAAAAACAAGCAATGGGGAAAGGATTCCCTATTTAATAAATGGTGCTGGGAAAACTGGCTAGCCATATGTAGAAAGCTGAAACTGGATCCCTTCCTTACACCTTGTACAAAAATTAATTCAAGATGGATTAAAGACTTACATGTTAGACCTAAAACCATAAAAAACCCTAGAAGAAAACCTAGGCAATACCATTCAGCACATAGGCATGGGCAAGGACTTCATGTCTAAAACACCAAAAGCAATGGCAACAAAAGCCAAAATTGACAAATGGGATCTAATTAAACTAAAGAGCTCCTGCACAGCAAAAGAAACTACCATCAGAGTGAACAGGCAACCTACAGAATGGGAGAAAATTTTTGCAATCTACTTATCTGACAAAGGTCTAATATCCAGAATCTACAAAGAACTCAAACAAATTCACAAGAAAAGAACAAACAACCCCATCAACAAGTGGGCGAAGGATATGATCAGACACTTCTCAAAAGAAGACATTTATGCAGCCAACAGACACATGAAAAAAGGCTCATCATCACTGGCCATCAGAGAAATGCAAATCAAAACCACAATGAGATACCATCTCACACCAGTTAGAATGGCCATCATTAAAAAGTCAGGAAACAACAGGTGCTGGAGAGGATGTGGAGAAATAGGAACACTTTTACACTGTTGGTGGGACTGTAAACTAGTTCAACCATTGTGGAAGACAGTATGGCGATTCCTCAAGGATCTAGAACTAGAAATAGCATTTTACCCAGCAATCCCATTACTGGGTATATACCCAAAGGATTATAAATCATGCTGCTATAAAGACACATGCACCCGTATGTTTATTGTGACACTATTCACAATAGCAAAGACTTGGAACCAACCCAAAGGTCCATCAATGATAGACTGGATTAAAAAAATGTGGCACATATACATCATGGAATACTATGCTGCCACAAAAAAGGATGAGTTCATGTCCTTTGTAGGGACATGGATGAAGCTGGAAACCATCATTCTCAGCAAACTATCGTAAGGATAAAAAAGCAAACACTGTATGTTCTCACTCATAGGTGGGAATTGAACAATGAGAACACTTGGACACAGGAAGGGGAAGATCACACACCGGGGCCTGTCGTGGGGTGGGGGGAGGGGGGAGGGATAGCATTAGGAGATATACCTAATGTAAATGACGAGTTATTGGGTGCAGCACACCAACATGGCACATGTATACATATGTAACAAATCTGCATGTTGTGCACATGTACCCTGGAACTTAAAGTATAATTAAAAAAAAAAAAGAAAGAAAGAATAGAGGGTGGAGAGATAGAGGCGAGGGTAGGGGGATGGAAGGGAGGGTGGAGGGAAAGAAGAGAGAGTAGGGGGAAAGAGGAGAGGGTGGGGGGTGGAGGAGAGGGTGGAGGGAAAGAGGAGAGGATGGAGGGATAGAGGGAAGGGTGGAAGGAAAGGGGGGAGGGTGGGGAATGGAGGAGAGGGTGGAGAAAAAGGAGAGGGTGGGGGGATGGAGGGGAAGTTGGAGGGATAGAGGGGAGGTGGGGAAAAAGAGGCCTGGAGCTGGTGTTAGGAGGCCAGGGTCTAAACCCCACTTGAAAACCTACCTGGTGGATGACATGCACAGATTCTCTGGGCCTCAGTTTCCCATTCAGATGTAAGATGGGGAGGCCTTTATCCACTTCCCTAAGAGGCTTGTTGTGACAATTCAGAGCAGTGTTAGAATCCAAAGTGGGGTGAATGCCCCTGGGGAGTGTACAGGACCATCCTTTGTAGTGTGAGTAGAAAATCTTAGCATTTTTATTTTTTACTCAACAAGAAATTAGGTTTTACAAATATTTGATGTATGGATGTACCGTGACATCCACAGTTAGCTGCGTGTTCTGGGCCTGTCCTCAAAGAAAGAAGGGACTTTGCAAACGGGAAGGGGTTGGGAGCTCTATCCTCATTCATTCCCTTGCAGCCTTTGTGATGTTTGATTGCAATTTGCCACTTCCGGTGAGGCGGGTACACAGAATACATTATCCAGCTTAAACTCAACAAACCCTGTTTCAACAAACTGAAGAAGTGGCTTAAAAAGTTTTCACGAATTAAAAGCTAATTAAAATCTATAATGAACAATATCCACATAAACCAAAAAATGACAGAGTTAACACTTCACTGGGAAGAAGTTTTTGTTGTCGTCATTGTTGAATCAGCCCCAGTAAGATGTGGAAAAAAAACAGACTAATGATATCTGACAAGAAGTTGGCCCAAGAAGTTCAAAATTATCAAGGTCAGGTGCAGT
The DNA here is from genome assembly GCF_028878055.3 of Symphalangus syndactylus. Lineage (NCBI taxonomy): Eukaryota > Metazoa > Chordata > Mammalia > Primates > Hylobatidae > Symphalangus > Symphalangus syndactylus. Next base: position 35,143,223 of record NC_072425.2, on the reverse strand, counting down.
GGCTCGTGCTTGTAATCCCAGCTCTTTGGGAGGCCAAGGCAGGAGGATCACTTGAGGCCAGGAATTTGCGACCAGCCTGGGCAATATAGTGAGATTCCACCTCTACTAAAAATCAAACAGTTCGGTGGCTCACGCCTGTAATCCCAGCACTTTGGGAGGCCCAGGAGGGCAGATCACCCGAGGTCGGGCGTTCGAGACCAGACTGACCAACATGGAGAAACCCCATCTCTACTAAAAATACAAAATTTGCTGGGCGTGGTGGTGCATACCTGTAATCCCAGCTACTCGGGAAGCTGAGGCAGGAGACTCGCTTGAACCCGGGAGGTGGAGGTTGTGGTGAGCCGAGATCACGCCATTGCACTCCAGCCTGGGCAACAGGAACGAAACTCGGTCTCAAAAAAAAAAAAAAAAAAAAAAATCGAACAATTAGTCGGATGCTTGTAGTCTCAGCTACTCAGGAGGCTAAAGAGGATCACCTGAACCCAGGACTTTGGGGCTGCAGTGAGCTATGATGGCACTACTGCACTCTAACCTGGGCCACAGAGTGAGACCCTGTCTCAAAAAAAAAAAAAAAAAATGAAGAAGACTTTTTGAATGAAAGATTTACATCTCCTCTCATTAATAGCACTATTGATTTTTATTTAATACATTATTTCATTATGTTATTACAAATTATGTGTTTTAAATGCCTATTTTGATGCATATTCTATAATCTACACTTAGTTCAGTAATACATGTGTATTACTTGTATTTATCATGTGTGAATATATATATACACACGGTATGTGCTCAAAATATTTTACAGATTAGAGGATGTGAAAAAAATTTGAAGACCACTCTGCATAATAAATGTGCAGGGGCTGGCCCATGAGACATGTTCAGTAAATGCTTGTTTCCATCCTCTTTCTCCCTGGAATAAAGTCGGTAGTGTGTGTGTGGACCTTGCTGATTAAAGGAGAGTGGCTGATTTGATTTCTGGAACAAGGTGCATCTCAAACTAGCTGGCAGCACTACCTCGGCCTGCCCCCATCCCAGCTGTTCACACCGAGTTCCAGACATTTGTAGGAGCCCAGACGAGGCCAGCTGGCTGCCTATCAGTGGCCTTCTTCTGTCAGCACTACACAGTTGTCACGGCTCACATCCAACCGCCAGACAGCCAAGAAGGAGATGCCAAGATTTAAATCTGCAGTTCCTGACCTCTGCAACCACACCCGATTCTTTGGTTGATCCTAGACAAAAACAACAGTTTTGCAGATTTGGGGTCTCTTTCTCAAACTGCCTTTTGATGATTTATTTGTGTGATATGATTGCTCCCCTTGCAAATCAGAACTGGTTGCTGTAGCTAACATTTGTTGAGCAAGTAGTATTCCCAGGCTTCAGCTAAGTGCTTTCTGGAATTATTTAATTTTCACAGCAACCATGTAGAGTAAGTTCTGCCACTGGCACCACTTTACAGATAAGCAAATGGAGACTTAGAAAGGTTAAGTGATTTCACTAGAGGAACAGAAACTAATGGTAAAAGTGAGAAATCTCAGTCTCATTGGTCTGACAGCTATATAAGAAACTGAAGAGATGTACCATTGCAAATTGTCAAAATGGAAACACCCCAAATGCAATGGAGGACTCTGGATGCGATTCTGGAACAAAGAAAGAACACTTGTGGGGGAAAAAAACAGCGCAACCCAGAGTCTTTAGTTAACAGTATTGTATCAATGTTAATTTCTTAGTTTTGACAAATGCGTCCTGGTTATGTAAGATGTTAGGATTATGGGAAGCTGGGTAAGGATAGATGGAGAGTTTCTGCACTATGTCTGTACTGTTTTTGTAAATGTAAAATGATTCCAAAATAAAAGGTATATTTAAGAAACAGAAATGCCAAGCGTATGTGAGTACACACTTGCTCGCACATGTGCGTGTGTACAGTTGTGCACATGTAAGTCTTTGAAACCCACCCTGCCCCTTGCTGCACACCCTCTGCTGTTCTCTGTGTGCTGCTCCACTCAAGCACCTGGGACTTACATGGATGTCAGCGAGAGGGAAGCCCATGCAACTCACATGTGACATGTCTGCCATGCTCTTGTCATACCTCACCTGTGCTGTAGAACCCCTGGGTCACAGGTGGCAGTCTTGTTCCCCCATAACAAATGCCAGAAAATGATGTGTGTGTGTGTGTGTGTGTGTGCACGCACGCACGTGCGCTCTGGTAGTGGGGTTTCAGGAAGTCATTCGTGAAGATGCAGTGTAGCATCCAGAATAAAATAACCAATTTATACCTTAAACGCTCTTCTCCAGTAAGGCCACTACAGCCGCCTCTGCTTACTAAGTGCGTTTGAAGAGTCCTTTGCTTTATCCATTCTTTATCCTCCTGAAAAGCGGCACTGACCTGAAAGGCAAGCCCAGGAGCTTCTGGGCCCAGACTTTTGCTTTGTTTCTCACCATGTGCTGTGTCAAAACTGAGAGAATATTTTGATCACCTTTTAGCTAAGAGCTATCTCCTGGGCAGCGGCTTAAGGTTGGAGTAAGGACATTTCACAGTTTAGGAGAGAGCAGTCACTCCCCCAAATGGTTCTGAGGTGGCCACAAAGTGCTTGACTTGCAAAAAATTCCTCCATTAACTAGATTCAGGGATTTTCAGGATTTATGGGCTAGGCTGTGTTAATATTACTATGGTGCTTCTCAGTATAATTGCTAGAGGCCTCCGGTGAGCAGAGGAATTGTGTGTTCAGTCTGTCCTGGGTGACCCTTACTGTGTAGTCCTAGGGAGAAAAAGAAAACCCACTCAATCCAGGAGGCTACAGAAATAATGTTTTGGAGATCTCAGTGGGTATCTAATCTGTAACCTCAGGGGGAGAACTCTAGCTGGGCTCAGTCTTTGCTGGAAACAGAATTTACTGGATGTGTATGTTTACTCATTTATTCATTTATTTGTTTATCTACTTACTGTGACAGGGTCTTGCTATGTTATCCAGGCTGTTCTTGAACTCCTGAGCTCAAGCGATCCTCCCACTTCATCCTCCCAAGTAGCTAAGATTACAGGTGCACGCTACCACACCCAGCCATCATTCATTTACTTATTGAGTGTCTACCATGCACCAGATGCCCAGGTTAAGCATAAAGGATATAGAGCAGGACAATCAAAAAGTCTCAGATTCAGAAGGAGGAGACGGATAAAAACCAGCAAACATCTAAAGTAGATAATTTCAGATTGTGATAAGCACAAATAAGCAGGGAATACATTGATGTGATAGAGAGGGCCGTGTGGGGAGCAGTATGATTCCTTTAGATTGGGTGGATCAGGGTGATGGCTTTTCAGTTGAGATTGGAGGAATGAGAAGGAGGAAGGAGGAAGAAGTGGCAGCCAGGTAGGACAGCAGGTCTTCTCTGTCCCCCCAGTTCTTCTGATGTCCTGCAAAGGAACCTGAGGGGTAGAGTAGCAAAGGAGAAATCCAAGCTCAGGCTGGGAAAAAAGCTCATAGCACGAAGGTTAGGGCTTGTGATAACAGGGAACTGCTTCAAGAGAAAGGGAGGTGGGTGGCAGATTGGTCTCATGGCTGCCACCCACATGATTCTAAAAGGCTTCCAATGGGAGAACAGCCACCCTGGTAAGTGTCCAGCATCATACAAGGAGTCTCTGCCCATTGTGGCTCTTGCTCAAGCCCCCACACTTAGCCTTCACCAAGCTGTGTGATTTAGGATTCAGGTGTTAGAACGGAGAACTCACCAGGCCTACTGCACCATATCACTGAAGCCTTTGCTTTGGGGAAAACAGAGCTGGATACAAATACCAGTGCCACCCTCCATGCTGTGGACATTCAATCCATCTGAGTCTTGGTCCCTTCATCTGCAAAGTAAGGACCATGCAGTCTTCCTGGTGGTGTTGTAAGACTCAAATAGAATAACCAGACAGTTCCAGGTGCATATGGCACTCAGTGAGAATCCACTCACTTCATCCTCCCTCACTCCCTTCCTTCCTCCAGGAATAAAGAGTACACTAGTTGAAGAATATTTCTTTGCCTTTCTTCTTTAACAGCTCCAATACCAGCCTAACAGCACAATGAGCATCAGATGTGCTTTTTTGATGTTTGAAATTTATAGTCTCTGTTGAATGTTGGCCACGACAGCACTTCATCATTTGAACAATTTCCATTTTCCACAAGCTCTCTGTGATTGATGATCTAACCGGCACATGGCATCCCGTTCCACCAGCAATGTGGCCAGTGGGGAGATGGCTATGTCAGTAACACCTGTTTGTGGTAGACCAACAATGGCGCCCTAAAAGATATATCCACATCAAATCCCTGGACCTATGTGTGTGACCTTATTTGGAAGAAGGGTTTTTTTTTTGCAGATGCAAGTAAGAATCTTGAGATGCAGAGAACATCCTGTGCTATCCAGGTGGGCCTTAAATGCAATGACTACTGTCTTCATAAGAGACGTATAGGGAGATCTGACAGATAGAAGGGGAGAAGGCAATGTCATCACCACTAGGTAGAGGTTAGAGGGATGCACCCCTAAGTCAGGGAATGCCAGCAGCTGCCAGAAGCTTAAAAAGGCAAAGGATGACTTGTCCCCTAGAGCCTCCAAAGGGAGTGTGGCCCTGCTTACGCCTTGGCTTTGGACTTCTGGCCTTCAGAACTGTGAGAGAATAAATATCTGTTGTTTTCGCCGGGCGCGGTGGCTCACGCCTGTAATCCCAGCACCTTGGGAGGCCAAGGCGGGCAGATCACAAGGTCAGGAGATCGAGACCATCCGGGCGAACACGGTGAAACCCCATCTCTACTAAAAATACAAAAAAGTAGCTGGGCATGGTGGCGGGTGACTGTAGTCCCAGCTACTCAGGAGGCTGAGGCAGGAGAATGGTGTGAACCTGGGAGGCAGAGCTTGCAGTGAGCCGGGATCGTGCCACTGCACTCCAGCCTGGGCGAGAGTGCAAGACTCCGTCTCAAAAAAAAAAAAAAAATCTTGTTTTAAACCAACCAGTTCGTGGTCATTTGTACAGCAGCCCTAGAAATGAAGACAGCCTGCGAGCACCTTGCCCCACCTGGCTGTAGGTGACTTTTGGTGCCACCATTTTTGTCTCTTGTGGATAAAGAGCAGATTGTATTCTTTTTATAAGTCCACCTTTTACAAAAAAATTAATAGCCTGGATCATGGTTTTGGAACTCATAGAATATACTCCTTTCGTCCTCTAGTTCTTCCCCCCCCCCATTGGCTTATAAACTTGTTCCTATGAGATAAGTCAGCTGAGTTGAGTTTGTAAATGTATCTTGAATAAATGTGTCGGGTGGGGTCACAAACATTGCAGACACCTGCCTGTGAGTGTCACTAACCTGCACTCTGAAAGGTGCCTATATTAATGATGCTTCTTAATCTCCTGTGGCTCCTCTTCAGCCCTGGGAGCAGGGGAGTGCAGATTTTTGTTCAACCCCTTTTACAGATGTGCACACTGAGGTCCCAGTGTGTCCAGTGACTTTCCAAGGTCATCAGCACTGTCTGGTGGAGCTGGGACTCAAACCCAGTCCTCCTGCTCTCAGCTGTGGGAAATGGAGACAGCAGTTGCCCTGGAAGATGTTTCCTGTGCTGCATGTTTGTGGTTGTCTCAGGATTTGTGAGACTTACTGTTTTCTTGTGTCCCCTGTCCCTGTGACTTATCTTTGTGCCCACTTAGCCACCACCACTTCCAACACACACCTACACCTGTGGAGAGACTGCAGCCTCCTAGAGCTCATGTCATGGCAGGGCTGAGGGCAGTAGTCAGTTCTTGGTGCTCTCTAATAGGGCTCTGAATTGCAGCCTGGGCCCTGCCCATTCATTTATGTATTGTCTATAGCTGCTTCTGTGTTACAAGAATTGACAGAGACTGGGTGTGGTCACTCACACCTGTAATCTCAGCACTTTGGGAGGCTGAGACAGAAAGATCACTTGAGCCCAGGAGTTTGAGATGAACCTGGGCAACATGATGATACCCCATCTCTACAAAAAAAAAAAAAAATACAAAAATTATTTGGGTGTTGTGATGGAGGCTGAGATGGGATGATTGCCTGAGCCCGGGGGGTCGAGGCTGCAGTGAGCTGTGATTGTGCCACTGTCTCAAACAAAACAAAACAAAACAAAACAAAAAAATGTTGACAGAACAAGTTGATTCAATTACAGACTTGAGTAGTTGTAATGGAGACTATAAAGCCTAAAATATTTATAATGTGAACTTTGATAAGACAAGTTTGCCAGCTCCCGCACTAGAGGATAAAGATTAAGAGGATTGACTCCATATAGAGGAGAGAGGAGAGGAGAGGAAGGGGCAAGGATGGAAGAAAGGAGGGAGAAGGGGCAGAGAGAAAGAAAGAGAGAGGGGGTCACTCAGAGACTTCACAAAGTATGTTATTTCCTAAAAACTGTAATGCCCAGTGATTACCTGTGGCACTGTCAGCCTTCTGCCTGGGAACAGGAATCTTTCAAATATCAAATGCAGGGCCCAGAGCCCCAGGACTCTGTAATGGCATTTGTCAGTAAGTTTTGAAGGAGGCAGACATCTCAAAACCAGCCTAAGCATAAGGCACCCAGCAGGTGATTTGAAGATAGGCATCTTCCCCATTACTAGTTGGCCTCACTTTAAAAAATTTTGTTTCTTGGATAGCAATTTTCTTTCACAAGTTGGTTGGCTTTCACATGTGAAAAAACAAAACCAGGGCCGGGCGCGGTGGCTCACACCTGTAATCCCAGCACTTTGGGAGGCCAAGGTGGGTGGATCTTCTGGGGTCAGGAGTTCGAGACCAGCCTGGCCAACATGGTGAAACTCTGTCTTTACTAAAAAAAGAAAAAATACAAAAATTAGCCAGGCATGGTGGCGTGCACCTGTAATCCCAGCTACTCAGGAGGCTGAGGCAGGAGAATCGCTTGAACCTGGGAGGCGAAGGTTGCAGTGAACCAAGATTGTGCCATTGCACTCCAGCCTGGGCAACAAGAGTGAAACTCTGTCTCAAAAAAACAAAAAGCAAAAACAAATAAACGGAAAGAGAGAGAGAGGAGAGAGAGAAACACATACCATTTGCCGTATTTGTGGTTTCTCATTCTTGCGCTATTTTTTAAACCTTTCATTACATTAGGCCTTTATCAGATATTAGTGTTGGTTCTTCAGTTTTCCCCCTGATCAGGAACTTCCTGGAAATAAATGCTGGTAAGATTGTGGAAAGTTCCCAGGAGAAGGATAGAACAGATGTACCCCAGGGAGGCTGAGCCAGTACAGAGAGACCTATGGGTTTCACAGGCCCTCAGTAGAACTGATTCCCTCTCCTTGTCTCACGTTGTCATCAGCCACTGAGCAAGACTGAATAAGGGATCTTGTGAGGCTTTGGAGGTGGATGCAGGATCTGTTGCCTGTGATTCGAAGCTGGTGGAGGACTTGCTTAGGTCATGTTGATTAGTTTTTCTCAGCTCTCACCAGGTGTCATTCATGGAGGTTGCATAAAAGAAACTCATTCTTAGGGATGAGCTTTTTCTTAAGTATTATCTTTCTGAATTTTGAAATTTAGTGTAGCATTGAGACATTTAAACACATTTTTGAAGCACAAAACTTATTTATCCTAGTTCAAAGCCAGATTTGGTTTGACCTGTCTTGGTGGCGTTTTCTGTGGTTCTGAGATCCAACCCCCAACTTTGTCCCTTTTGACCTGGTTTATCACCCATGTCCTTGGGTTGAAAACAGTAGTCTAATCCCTTTTATTATTATTATTATTATTATACTTTAAGTTTTAGGGTACATGTGCACAATGTGCAGGTTTGTTACATATGTATACATGTGCCATGTTGGTGTGCTGTACCCATTAACTCGTCATTTAGCATTAGGTATATCTCCTAATGCTGTCCCTCCCCCCTCCCCCCACCCCACAACAGTCCCCGGAGTGTGATGTTCCCCTTCATGTGTCCATGTGTTCTCATTGTTCAATTCCCACCTATGAGTGAGAACATGCGGTGTTTCGTTTTTTGTCCTTGAGATAGTTTACTGAGAATGATGGTTTCCAGTTTCATCTATGTCCCTACAAAGGACATGAACTCATCATTTTTTATGGCTGCATAGTATTCCATGGTGTACATGTGCCACATTTTCTTAATCCAGTCTATCGTCGTTGGACATTTGGGTTGGTTCCAAGTCTTTGCTATTGTGAATAGTGCTGCAATAAACATACGTGTGCATGTGTCTTTATAGCAGCATGATTTATAATCCTTTGGGTATATGCCCAGTAATGGGATGGCTGGGTCAAATGGTATTTCTAGTTCGAGATCCCTGAGGAATCGCCACACTGACTTCCACAATGGTTGAACTAGTTTATGGTCCCACCAACAGTGTAAAAGTGTTCCTATTTCTCCACATCCTCTCCAGCACCTGTTGTTTCCTGACTTTTGAATGATGGCCATTCTAACTGGTGTGAGATGGTATCTCATTGTGGTTTTGATTTGCATTTCTCTGATGGCCAATGATGATGAGCATTTTTTCATGTGTTTTTTGGCTGCATAAATGTCTTCTTTTGAGAAGTGTCTGTTCATGTCCTTCGCCCACTTTTTGATGGGGTTGTTTGTTCTTTTCTTGTAAATTTGTTTGAGTTCATTGTAGATTCTGGATATTAGCCCTTTGTCAGATGAGTAGGTTGTGAAAATTTTCTCCCATTCTGTAGGTTGCCTGTTCACTCTGATGATAGTTTCTTTTGCTGTGCAGAAGCTCTTTAGTTTAATTAGATCCCATTTGTCAATTTTGGCTTTTGTTGCCATTGCTTTTGGTGTTTTAGACATGAAGTCCTTGCCCATGCCTATGTCCTGAATGGTATTGCCTAGGTTTTCTTCCAGGGTTTTTTATGGTTTTAGGTCTAACATGTAAGTGTTTAATCCATCTTGAATTAATTTTTTTATAAGGTGTAAGGAAGGGATCCAGTTTCAGCTTTCTACATATGGCTAGCCAGTTTTCCCAGCACCATAAACAGAACCAAAGACAAAAACCACATGATTATTTCAATAGGTGCAGAAAAGGCCTTTGACAAAATTCAACAACCCTTCATGCTAAAAACTCTCAATAAATTAGGTATTGATGGGACGTATCTCAAAATCATAAGAGCTATCTATGACAAACGCACAGCCAATATACTGAATGGGCAAAAATTGGAAGCATTCCTTTTGAAAACTGGCACAAGACAGGGATGCCCTCTCTCACCACTCCTATTCAGCATAGTGTTGGAAGTTCTGACCAGGGCAATCAGGCAAGAGAAGGAAATAAAGGGTATTCAATTAGGAAAAGAGGAAGTCAAATTGTCCCTGTTTGCAGTTGATATGATTGTATATCTAGAAAACCCCATTGTCTCAGCCCAAAATCTCCTTAAGCTGATAAGCAACTTCAGTAAAGTCTCAGGATACAAAATCAATGTACAAAAATCACAAGCATTCTTGTACACCAATAGTAGTCTAATCCTAAGAGAAGCGGCCTGAAAGGAAGGGAAGAGAAATCAGATGTCAGCTGGCGAGGATGAGAAATACTGCAACAAGGGAGCAGCATTGACCCTTGAGAGCTACATTCTAGGTAGTCAAGCTCTACCTGCCCTAAGTCAAAAATTTCATTGACCTGTGGCTAAAGCCCAGACTTTGAAGACCAAAGAAAGCAAGGATTTAACTGCAAAAATAGAAAAGTGGCTGACCCAGTGCTAAGGCTTTTAACAAAATTTACCAAATAGTTTATTTCAGACTGAGAAAGAAAGAGCTCAAACAAGCTTAAGCAGCAGCAAATGCTATCAGCCTGGACCATGAGATTGCATGTGCCCTGCAGTGATTTTCCGCCGTGACTGACATTAAAACTACCTGGTGGTTGCCGGGCGCGGTGGCTCACGCCTGTAATGCCAGCACTTTAGGAGGCCGAGGTGGGCGGATCACGAGGTCAGGAGATCGAAACCACCCTGGCTAACACGGTGAAACCCCATCTCTAGTGAAAATACAAAAAATTAGCTGGGCATGGTGGCAGGCGCCTGTAGTCCCAGCTACTCGGGAGGATGAGGTAGGAGAATGGCGTGAACCCAGGAGGCAGAGCTTGCAGTGAGCCAAGATCGCGCCACTGCACTCCAGCCTGGGCAACAGAGCGAGACTCCATCTCAAAAAACAACGACAACAACAACAACAAAAAACACTACCTGGTGGTGTTTACAGCCTCGAGTGCCCAGACCAATAAGATCAAAATCTCTGAAGGCGAGGCCTGGGCTTGGTGCTTTTTATTGATCCTCAGGTGATCTTAATGGTCTTCCAGGGTTGAGCACTGTGGGGAGAATTGAGGTCAAGATGTGGAGGCATCCAACTGGTTCGTGCATGTTAAGAACTGGATGAGACGGGAAGCCGGACATTAGAAATAATGGGGTCAGGGCACCACTTACATGCTATTAATAGCCAGAGGTCTTGAATCTTCCTTCAGTCTACAGCGAAGAGAGATATACATGTGGGTCCCAAAGGGAAGCAAAGTTCCACATTATTCTGAGCCATTCTTAGTATGGACCCCCACCGCTTGCCTGCCATCCATTCCTGTCCACGGCCAATCTCCAGTTATCTGGGCATGGGTGAGACTGTCCTCTTTCCTGAACCACTGCCAACCCAAACCTGAGTCTGACTACCGCAGCTACATGAGAGGACAGACAATTCAAGTGGGAGAAGCACCTGTGTAGCTTGCTGTGCTGTGGCACAGGTGGAAGAGGAAGACCCAGAGAACCACGCTCATGGGTCTGCCCATTTGAAGCAGGGACCAATCCACCTTTGTGTGCAGGAAATACCCCAGTATGAGCAACTCCTCTCAGGAGCCCTAAGGGTTCAAGGAGGAGGTTGGGGAAAGATAGAAACACAGAGTTCCCCTCTCTTGGATCCCTACAATAAAGCTAAATTTTACAAGGAATTTCTACCAACTATCAACATGCTGAAGTCTGTGTGGGAGACCCTTGCCAGAAAATTCCTATTCACCCAAACTTGAATCTGGAACTTGGTAAAAGACTGGAAGAAAATTGGAGAGCATCTGGTCCATGGGCGGGAGCTCCTAATGAGAGGGAGGAGAATAGGAATGCATCTCACAGCATGGAGAGTGCTTGCCTCTTGGAGATGGGCTTGTTTCTGCCATCTGAGAAGGTTCACGGAAGGAGATAGGGCCTAGTAGCTCCTCACTGCTTGCTCTGAGCAGGGTAGTACTGATGGGCAGACCTGGAAGAGAAAGCTGTCCAGGAGGCTAGACAGAAGAGGGGAAGAGCCCAAAGTCCAGTAGGAACTTCCTGGGAACTCTAGAGGTGGCTAGAGTGGGCCACATGCTGCAGAGACATGAGTGCCCAGACCGGTAAGATCAAAATCTCTGAAGGTGAGGCTTGGGCTTGGTGCTTTTTAATGATCCTCAGGTGATCTTAATGGTTTTCCAGGGTTGAGCACTCTGGGCAGAATTGAGGTCAAGAGGTGGAGGGATCCGACTGGCTCATGCATGTTAAGAACTGGCTGAGACTGGAAGTCAGACATTAGAAATAATGGGGTCAGGGCACCACTTACATGGTATTAATAGCCAGAGGTCTTGAATCTTCCTCCAGACTACAGTGAAGAGAGATACACATGTACCTACCTGGTGGTAGATACCAAAGGGAAGCAAAGTACCACACTGAAGCAAAGTACCATGGAAGGATTGCTCCCCACCTTTGATGCATGATAAAGACCAACCTGCCTGCATGAAGATGATGGTGCACTTCTGCTGAACTTCACCATCATGACCACAGTCAAAGCCAGAGCGACAATGGTGATGGAGTATAATCACACCAGTAAATGAAGTTCCCCTGCTGTCTTCTGACTCACTTCTAAGTGGCCTGGACCCTGGTGGTTAAGAAAAGTAAACCCCCAAAGCAGTCAGTCATTGTTGGTTTGCTAACTTGACCATCCTGAAATTAAAGGACTAAGTACTTTAACTGGGTCACCTCTATTAGTGGGTAAAAAGCTGTGTGGTCTTCGTTCACTTCCTTAAAATGCTGCTATATGTGGTGGCAAGCGACAGAACTAGCCACGAGAAAGCAACATGGAAACCACTGAAGTCAAGACTTAATCCTACCTGGTTCCCCATCAATAGGTAAAACAAAGTGGTTCTGACCACAAACTCTGAAGCCAGATGATCAACTTTTAAAAAAAAAATTAAAGAATATTTATTTATTTATATTTTATTTTAGATTCAGGTGGTACATGTACAGATTTGTTACATGAGTATATTGTGTGATGCTGAGGTTTAGGCATCTAATAATCCTGTCACCCAAGCCATGAACATAGTACCTGATAGGTAGTTTTTCAACCTTTGATCCCATCTCTTCCTCCCTCCTTTTGGAATGCCCATTGTCTGTTGTTCCCACCTTTGTGTCTGTGTGTACCCAATGTTTAGCTCCCACTTACAAGTCCCTGTTGCTGCAAAGAACATTATTTCATTCTTTTTTTATGGCTGTGTAGTATTCCATGGTGTATATGTACCACATTTTCTTTATCCAATACACTGTTGATGGGCACCTGGTTGATTTTATGTCTTTGTTCTTGTGAATAGTGCTGTGATGAACATACGAGTACATGTCTTTTGATAGTATGACTTATTTTCCTTTGGGTATATATCAGTAATAGGATTGCAGAGTCTAATGGCAATTCTGTTTTCAGTTCTTTGAGAAATCTACAAACTACTTTCTACAGGGCCTGAACTAATTTGCACTCCCAAAAACAGTGTATAAATGTTCCCTTTCCTCTGCAACCTCACCAACATCTGTTGTTTTTTGACGTTTTAATAGTAGCCATTCTGACTGGTGTGAGTTGGTATCTCATTGTGGTTTTGGTTTGCATCTCTCTGATGAATAGTGGTGTAGAGCATTTTTTCATGTGTTTGTTGGCTGCTTTTATGTCTTTTGAAAAGTGTCTGTTCATGTCCTTTGCTCACTTTTTAATGGGGTTGTTTTTTACTTGTCAATTTGTTTAAGTTCCTATAGGTTCTGGATATTAGTCTTTTGTCAGATGCATGGTTTGCAGATATTTTCTCCCATTCTGTAGGTTGTCTGTTTACTCTGTTGGAAGTTTCCTTTTGCTGTGCAAAAGCCCTTTAGTTTAATTAGGTCCCAGTTGCCAGACCGACAGCTTTGAATTCTGGTCTTAACACTTCATAACTGGGGGATCTAGGGACAAGTTACCTAACCTCTCTCAGCCTCAATGTCCTCATCTGTAATGGAGGGATAATAGAAGCTTCCCCCCAGGGTTATAGTGAGGGTTGATGAGGTAGTTCATTTAAAGCACTCAGAACTGTGTGTGGCACCTGTAAACACTCCCACCCCCAGTACCTTTTCACAATTACTATTAGGATGATGCTGTTTAGCAGCAATTATCAGCACCTCTCAACTCAAGTTATATTGCTAGTGACAAAACCTTTGGCATTTCAGTGTGTAGCTTTCCAATCTTTTCCGTAACTGTATTTTTTCTTATAAAAGTGAGATTATACTGAGCATACTCTTTGCTTTGTAAACTGACTGTATTGAGAATATCTTTCTGTTTCATGTAATCTTCTACAGCTTCATTTGTAATGACGGCATAATGGTGCAGATATATCATAGATTATTTAACCAAACACCTGTGGTTTAATGCTTAAGTCTCTCTCTTTTTTAAAAGCAATGCTGCAGTAAATATCATTAAGCAAAAGTACTGCTCATTGGCATAATTTCCCCTTTAGAATCAATTCCTAGAAGTGAAATGTCTTGTTCAAATAGCATATAAACTTGAAAGTGTTTGCTATTCTATATGACTGCCAAATTATCCTCTAGAAAGATTCTACCACCACCAGCAGGGAATAAAAAGCGAGTTTCCCCTCACTATACTTGACACTGGGTATTATAGTTTTTAAACTATAATCTTTTATATTTGTTCTTGACCTAAAGCTGAGCTCTGCTGTTTGGGGCTTGGCTTCTCTGAACTTGGTGCTGATTCTTGCTTTAACTGGAGCTTCCTACTGGAGCATCCTAGGTGGGCCCTCACTGGCTCAAACAACCCTATGAGGCTCTTCTTAGTCTTCTAGGACTAGAGTAGGGCTCAGCCAAGCACATGGTGGTGGCAGGACCCTTGGAGCTGTCCCTATACCAGCAGCAATCTTTTGTCTTGCTTATTTAATTACCTTATCCTAAAGTACATCTTTACTAGAAATTTGCTGTCCTCAGTGAGAAGCAGTACCTTTCCCTTGTTCCCTGCTGAACCACCAGGGTCACCATCAGCAGATCAGAGCCACTTCCCTGTCCCTGGGGGCATTGTGTTAGACTTTGGTCACCACCAAAGAGGAGACATAAGGAGAAGGGCAGGAAGAAGTAGCATTGAGAAAGAGCTCTGGATATGCCATCATCAGCTGAGGATTCTGAATTAGGAAACATATCTATTTAGGTTTAAACTACAAAATATGCAAGGGTTCCTATTCCCAGCCTCTCAGAAACATCCCTCTGGCCGCAGGCAACTGTCACTGGTGATGGTTATTCTCTCAGAAGTTGCTGAGGATCAGGGTGTCTAAGGAGTGGCTTTGCTTTAATCTGAGCTTGGTATGTTACATTTTCCATGTTAGCCTACCTAATAGGGTGGGTTCACATAAAAATACTAGAAAACACAGAAGGATATAAAGAGCAAAGATGAAAACATTCCAAATCCTACCATCTAGATACAACCTATGTTGTATTTATATTTAGCATCTATCCAGAGGCAGAGCTGTAGCATGATCATTTATATGCATGTACATACACATGCATTTACTTTTTATAAAAATGAGATAATACTGAACATGCTATTCTGTAGTCAGTTTTTAAAAGAATGTATCTTTTTTTTTTTTTTTTGGACGGAGCCTTGCTCTGTTGCCAGGCTGGAGTGCAGTGGCAAAGTCTCGGCTCACTGCAACCTCTGCCTCCCAGGTTCAAGCAATTCCCCTAACTCAGCCTCCTGAGTAGCTGGGACTACAGGTGTGTGCCACCACGCCTGGCTAATTTTTTGCATTTTAGTAGGGATGGGGTTTCACCATGTTGGCCAGGATGATCTTGATCTCCTGACCTCGTGATCTGCCCGCCTTGGCCTCCCAAAGTCCTGGGATTACAGGCGTGAGCCACCACGCCCGGTGCCCCCACTTTTTCTGGGGGCGGGGTGGGAAACAGCTTCTCACTGTGTCCCCAGGCTGGAGTGCAGTGGCACAATCTCAGCTCACTGCAACCTCCACTTCCCAGGCTTAAGCAATCCTCCAATCTCAGCCTCCTGAGTAGTTGGGATTACAGGCATGTGCTACCATGACTGGCTAATTTTTGCATTTTTTGTAGAGATGGGAATTCACCATGTTGCCCAGGCTGGTCTCGAACTCCTGAGCTCAAGCAATCTGCCCTCCTTGGCCTCTCAAGGTACTGCGATTACAGGCATGAGCCATTGCTCCCAGCCTTAAAATAATTTATCTTTAATGGCTGTGTTTTGTTTATACATTTTCAGTCATTCATTCATCAATAAATACTGATTCAGGCCCAGTATGTGTTAGGCTTGATTCTAGGCAAGAGAGAGAAACCATGAATGAGAGACATGGTCTCTGCCCTTGGGGAGGGTGTAATGAAGCTCGTCAGTTTTGTGCTTTGTGGTTTCTTTCTATGCGTTAGGTTTTTAAAGTCCTCTTCTGTCCTAAAGTCAGACAGTCACTATATTTTCTCATGTTTTAACTTTTTACGTTGCCTGAGTCCATCTAGAAATTGTTTTGGTGGATGAAAAATTTTCTACTTTTAAACCATTGGAGGACAGCAATGACCACAAAAGGATTAAATCCTCTTTCCTTATAGACAAGTGGGCACAACTTGGCTATGCGATAATTCTAACGTTAGCAATGCAAAGAAGGGAAGTATAGTGTTGATTCTTCATGGGAGACTGGTGGAGTTATAACAGACTTCGGTTCTTAAGGTAGCAAATTATCATTTTTTTAACCCGAAAAGATAGAGTAATAGTCTATGATAAGGACAAATTACCCCAATATGTTTTTAAAACATTGCAATTATTAACAAAGTGGTAGATTCTTTCATTTAAAACCCCCTTGGGCCCTAAAGATATAGCTAACAACAGGAAAAACTGTCAAAACTCTTATTAGTTGGTTGAGTTTATTTTCTGCTCACAATTGTATCATTTAAAACCCTGAGAAACTGTTTTTTTGGAGAGCAATTTGTCCCTATTAGAGTTTTATGTGTTCAAATCCTTGACTTAGCAGTTCTGCTGGTAGAAATCCACCCTATATATGGAATCACAAAAGTACGTCTAAGAGGAACATAGAGGAAGATTCATAGCAGTCCTGTCTATAATGCAAACAAAGCACTGAGAACCACCTAAATTATCTATTAGCAGCAGACTGGTAAAGTAAATTAAGCTACATCTGTGAATCGCCATGCCGTAGTTGCAAAGAATGTGGTGGGATTCCATGTGATGAATGAAATAGTAAAATCTCTAAGATACATCATGAAGTGAAGAGAGTAAGCTGAAGGGCAGGTCTTTTGTGTTAAGAATAAAAGACCCCAACTTATAACATGTTGGTGTATCCATTTTTTCCTGTAGGATACATAAAGGACTAATAGGAATCGTTGTCTGAAGGAACAAAGCTGGTAGGGATGAGGTGAAGAGAGAGTCATTGTTCATTTTATTCCTGTGTGGATGGTGTGAGTTTTTCTACCCTGCACATTTATTACTTTTATTTATATTTTGTAATGCTTACTCCATTTATCTAGGCAGGGAGATTATAGACAATTGGTGTTTCCTTCTTTATACTTTTCTATAGTAAAAAATGAATATAGATCAGAAATGTTCACCACATACTGGCATCTAAGAAACAAACAAAAATGTGATTTGTCAAAGTCAGAAAAGGAGTGTATGTCTCTGTTTGGAATTATGCTAATTTCTTGGAGTTTGCGTTCCTTTGTTGTCATCAGAATGCTGCACATTGTGTTCTCTTTCTATTTTTGTGTACACTATTTTGTTTTGCATTTCCAACCACGACAGCTATGTTCAGTCGTGCCCCATCCCCTCCCCTGTTCTGTGGCCTGCAGTGCTGAGAACTGTGAGTAGCCAATGGGACTGCCGCTTACTGTGAGGTCCATGCAGTGTCCACCCCCGCTTCCTGCCCTGAGACTGCCTCCAGGCCTGGCACGTCTTCCTAAGACAGGCCTGTCAACCCAGTGCATCCTTCTGCCCCTTCCTCCTCCTGTCCTCCAACTTTAGGGAGCCATATTCTGATATCCAGAGATCCTGGATTTAGAGCATCTCCTCCACTCTTGGTAAATTGAGAACTTTCCCAACTGCCGCCTCATCTGCAGTAGTTCCTTTCAGATGAAAAGTTAAAATGGGAGAGAAATATTTTGCATTTGCTCTTTTCATTAGACTATTCAATCCCCGTGGAAATGTCTTCTACAGGGATTAAAAGAAACAGATATATTGGTTCACCAGACATTGCTGAAGGTTCCAACATAGCCTTGACCTGTTTTTGTTTGAAATTGAGAAATGCTCACAAATGTAAGAGGCCTCCTTTTTTGGAGACTGGAGGGATTTGACATCAAGATGTTTTGCATTTTCAACAGCTCATTTGCTCTGGATGGCTTTTGGCAGATAAATGTGGAGGTGCTGGTGTAATAGGTTTCATGTGTCCTGAGTGGAATTCACTCAGAGCCAAACAAAAGCTAGTAGCTCTGAACATGTCTCTTTTCATGGTAAAGTACTCTGGAGTGAGACTGTTTAAGTTTCAACCCCTGTTTGGCCACTTCTTAGCTCAAGGGCACTTCCCTTACAGTGGCTACGTTTTGGTTGTTTCATCCATAAAATGGAAGATATTAAAGTATCTACCTCAAAGTGTGATGAGGATTAAGTGAAAAACTGCAGGGCAGTTCTTACTATAATGCCTGACGTAGCAAGGCATCAATAAACTCAGTTGCCATTATTATTCTTACCATTATGGTTTATACCACTACCATCATTGGGATTATTAAGTTCAACCACTACACAACTGAATTGTTGTTGCATGAGTAAATTGCAGTAGTTTAGACAAAATCCTAAGCCAAAAACTTGGTGCTAGGTAGAAAGGAAGCACCTTCATTTTTTAGGTCCCTGCGCTCTACCAGGTGATGTGCTTAGTTCCATCTTTGCTGTATCTCATTTCAATCCTGCAGTAGCATTTTGCAGGTAGTTCTATTTCAGTATTTCAGACGGAGTTCCAATTGTTTGATGATTACTAGCCATGTGACCCTGTCTATCTTCCTGTGCCTCAGTTTTCTCCTCTGTAAAATGGGGATAATGATAGTACCTAACTCATTAGGTTGTTGTGAAGATTAAACATGTTAAATCACACAGAACAGTGCCTGGCACACAGTGACCACTATGTAAATGTTTGCTAGCATTACTTTATAACTCTGGAAGGGCACATGTGACAGTCTGGAACGTGTGAAGTCGTTGTTCTCCGTAGCACTGTGGAATGTTAGTGATGCTGGAGGAACCTTAGAGCTAAGCTGGCCCAACTTACTCATTTCACAGGCTGGGGATCTAAGGCCCAGAAACAATGAGGGACTTGTCTAAGTCACTCAGGGAGTTAGTGGCAGAGCCCCTACCTGATACGATATCTCCTGACTCTGCTCACAAGACTTCATGGTGGGAATAAGGCAACAGACGGAGAGGGATGAGATGGAGATCACATTCTTTGGGAGAGTTTGATTCTGTTATTCCTGGCATTTGGGACTTTTTCAGAGTCCTCTACCATTCTGCCTACCTGTACAGAAAGTGTTGGATTTTTCCACTACAAGGGGCTTATCAATGTGGTGTCATAAAGCAGGTCTTACTTTCTCACCAGAGCCCATATCAGACCACTTCCCTTCTTGGTCTTTAGAGGAAACCAAAGAGAAGCACTCCTAGCAAAGAATTTGATGTTATGACCATCAAAGCAAAAGTATAGCTCTATGGTTAAATAATTACTTAAAGGGTCACACCGTGGGCAGACCTTAAAAAATAGACTTAAGGTATAACCCATATGGGGTATAAAGTATCTATAAAGGATCCTAAATGGAAACTCTGCTATGTTGTGCATTTGACTTGGCACTAATAGGCCAGATATATTAACTGTTGGGTGAAATTTATGATAAAATTGCATCTAAATTCTATGGGATGTTTCTTAAGGTTTTGGGTGTTGAATTACCCCTTCTAAAAGCCAGTATTGAGGCTCGAACTAATCAATGTCTTCTTTGTCTTTTAAAAATTCTCTTGACTGTATTGTTTCTATTACAAATGAAACATGAAGGTACAAAGTAGAATGATAAGTTACAAGAAGTGGAGAAGGGAGTGCGTGTAGTGGAGGATGAGAGAGGTTGGTTAATGGGTACAAATATACAGTTAGGTAGAAGGAATAAGATCTAAGGTTGGATAGCACAGTAAGCTGACTTTAGTAAACAACAATATATTTTAGATTTTAAAATAGCTAGAAGAGAGGACTAAAAATATTCCCAACACAAAGAAATGATAAATACACGAGATGGTGGATGTCCTAAATACCCTGGTTATTATACATCCTATGCATGTAACAAAATATTACATGTACCCAACAAATGTGTACAAATGTCATATGTCAATAAAACCTTTAAAAGTAAATAACTACAGTAAACAGTACAAAGCTTGCAGTTCCCTCTTTTACAGATGGATGGCAAGCTCAAGTCCAAATAATCAGTTGAAGAAAAGAGAAGTTATGTAAATGGAAATGCTGGTCCGAACTAAGGGATGAGGAATAAATAGAGTTGTGGAATTATCCACTTCACATGGTGATGTTGCGGGTTAAATGGGTACACGGCTAGGCAGAACAATGTAGAAAACCTACCTTACTTGTTCTTCTGACCAAGCCTTTTAAGGCTATCATTTAAACTAGCTCTGAGTTCTGTTCCTTAGTTTTGTAGGATAAGAAAATCACATGCCAACTTAGCTTTCAGCTACTTATCTACAAACCCAAGTGTCCATTTATTTTTCAGTGGATGGACACTGCAGGGGTCTTAGCAAGTACCATCCCTCCATTTAGCTAACTACATAGGAAGCCTGAATAGAAATCAGGATTATGATTGGTGATCTTGAAGACAGAGCCAGGAGAGTGAGTTTTAATATCTGATGGTGTTGAGATGAGGTAACTGATCTCAAACAGGGATGTGTCTGCTGAGCAAACTCAGCATTACTTGTTAGCTGGACAGGCGATTGGACAAAGCTGAGTGAGCACCTCTTCAATTTTTTTTATGCTTGATTACTCGGGTTTTCAGTTTTTAGACAGACTGTTTTTCTTTTTTTTTCCCCTCAGATGTATAAATAGCATTGAATCTGCAGTAGCGTTAAAAAGGTAATTATAACCCAACCATGCCTGAGATGACATTGTGATTTCTTAATAGAAAAAGCTTGTTGGGTCCCCACTTGCAAGTTGATTTTTCATAATTTAATTCTTGAAATGTCACCTTATTTCTTGGTGTAACCCAGATAAAACCTAGGTACCCTGGCAATCCAGTTTCAGCCTGAAGTTATATTCAAAGAAACACAGGCTAGTAGGCCAAAGTAATTTCAGTATCCTTACTGGAATCTTCTGGAGAACATCAGAGGGGTTTCATTTTATAAGCCACAGTAAAATATCTCAAGATTCTCTTTTCCTGATTTCCTGGCCTTAATATCTCAGCCTTTTCATTTTAAACTCTTGAACTTTAAACTGTCTCTGACCCGTTTCAGTGCTTTACTTCTTCATCTCTCCTTTTCTTGATCATTTTTCCCCCTAAATAGCGTCCCCCACCCATTCCCTTTCCAAGTGCAACTATATAAAACAGTCTGTTTCTCGCAGTTTTTCAGTACTTTACCTCTTTCTCTGATTCTTCATTGCAAAAGCCTAGGAACCCGCTGGCAAAAAGTCACTTAAAAGGTTTGGGGCAAGGGCACAAGATTTCCTTTAGCTCACATGGAAGGAAGTCAAAGCTGAATTATCTTCATCTAGCAATAGAAAGAATAAAGATTGAAATGTTTACAATTTAATATCTTTTCTTTACCCTCCTCTTGTCTAAATTCTGTGATCTCATGATGGCAACAGGGCCTTGAGTAGGTCTTCTGGTCCCTTCCCACTGCTGTGCCCTGGGGCGTGAAGTATCAGCGCAAGCTGGAATGCGGGTTCAGTGGAGGAAAGGAAACACCCTATTTCTGCTTCTGACTACCTTCCCTGCTTAGCTTCTTTCCCTGTCTCCCTGTTTCTCACACACTGAGTTGGGACACCCACCTTGTCCACAGCCACAGCCTGGCATCCCCTAGTCAGCAGGAGAGAAGAGGGAGTCTCAAGGAGCAAAAAGGTGGAAATAGGCTTTCCTAACAATGGGTACTTACCATATCTGTCTTCTCATCATATTTATTGAACAGTGTGCTTCATTCTCTATGGTTGCTCTTTAACAATAGTTTACGTGTTCGTCATGTTATAATCCTTCCAGAAAATACTTGCCAGGAAAATACATAATTTATAGAAAGCGAATGAAAGTGGCTTGTTAGTCTTCCCAGATAGTGGAGGAATCTGGAAGTCTTTCTAATGGATTGAGATCACGTCATTCCAGATGTCTCTTGAGGCGCACTGCCCCGAATGGTTGCTACTGTCAGCTCATTATGCTTTTCCCTGGAATTTCCACTTCCCCAAGCCTTGCTCCCCAGAATAAGCTTTACATGATTCTTTCCCAGAATTAACCTTTTCAACTCTTTCCTCATATGCATAGCAACAGTAATTTATTTCATGTGGGTTAATGTCTTTAGCATTAGGACACTTCTGGTTTTATGGACTGATGGCCAATGTGTTTTTAATAATGTATTTTGCTTCTATTGAAGTCATGAGTACAAATTCGTAATTCATTTGAATGAGGGATATGGACAAACAGGAACACAAGTAGAAGAGAGAAAAAAGAGGATAGTACACTCAGAGTTACTCAGTAAGCATAAATTACATGTATTCATCAAGCAATATTCTAGGCTTTAGAGATGTGTCAGCCAAGATCCTTGTCCTCAAGGAGCCCATAGTTTGTTAGAGAAGATGTGTAAATAGTTAAGTATATAAAGTGTTACAGTGCTTGAGGTCTAATGTAGAAAAATCCGCAGCCTGTGGGGAGGGAAGAGAAAGGAGGGAGTGATGCAATCTATTTGGAGGGAACAGAAAAATCTTCTGTATTTGTCAGTACTCTTTGAGTTGTAAGTGGTAGAAACATCACTCAAACTAGCTTAAGAAAATGGGAGATTTATTAGTGTATATAATTTAGGAAGCCTGGATGGTTCTGGCTTCATGCATGACTAGATCTGGAACTCAAACAATATAGTAGAACTCTTTTTTCTCTTTCAACTCTGCCTCCCTCTGCATGTTGACTTTATTTTCTTCAATGTAGATGCATTTCTTTTATGTGACTTGGAAAAATTGCTACTCAGAAGTACATCATCTCAGCTTAATCCTAGTGATATGTTTTTTCGCTTTTCTCCTGGTATCCATGTATCTGTCCCTAGAAATGTCTCTACCTGGTGTTTCTCAGTTCACTTATCTATCCCTTGGATCAATAGCTATTGCAAAGAAACAAGGTAGCATGATTGGCCTAACCTGGCTCACAAACAAGTCCTAGTGGCAGGAATGAGCTAACCATGACTGGCATTTCCACCAGAGCCATTTACAGTGAGGGTAGATATGTTTCCCCAAAGGAAAGAAGACTAGGCAGATCAAAATTGACAGATGTTCATTAAAGCTTCGTGGATATTTAAACTGCCATCATAGATGAATTGTTTTTTGTCAAATGAAGCAGCAATGGACATCGATTATTGTTAGAGGAAGCAATAAGAGCAAAACTAAGAGGACATGAACCAGCCTAGAAGATCAGGAGACTGCAAGTAG
The DNA here is from genome assembly GCF_028878055.3 of Symphalangus syndactylus. Lineage (NCBI taxonomy): Eukaryota > Metazoa > Chordata > Mammalia > Primates > Hylobatidae > Symphalangus > Symphalangus syndactylus. The sequence goes on along the minus strand of NC_072425.2, from coordinate 35,120,290 downwards.
TCTTTGAGGTTGGATCATGGTAGGGGGCCATGGCTTGAGATGAAGCTGTGAAATAGACAGGAGCCTCACTGGCTATGCTAGGGAACCTGCTCTTTGCACTGTAGGCAATGGGGAGACATTCTTGGTTTTAGGCAAGGGTTGGAGGTGGTCAGATTTCCATTTTAGAATATCGCTCTGGCAGCAGTGTGGAGATTGAGTTGGAGAAGCCAAGAATGGATGCAGGGAGACTAATAAGGAAGCCACTACAGTAATCCAGCTGGAGATAAGTTCTGTGGTGTGCTAAAGATGCTAATATGGAATAGTCTGCATGTCCAGGTAGGAGATAAAGGAAGGAGTGTTAAGGCAATACTCAAGGTTATAGTGGGGAAGCAAAAGATGTGGAAACTGGCCAGCAGAATCAACATGACTTGGTCTTTTAAGAAAGTAAGTGTCTGGGATGACTTAGGTTTCTGACTTAAGTAGTGTCATTTGCTGAGATGAAACATATAGAAGAAGGAACAGGTGTGAAGGTAGAGGGTGGGGGATTGCTTGAGATGGTGACTGCATGTGTTTGAGTTTGGGGGAGTGACTATGAATAGTTGGCAGTTCAGTATAGGGATCTGCAGTTCAAAGGAGAGGTAGAGTTGTAGAGTTGATGAGAATGAAGGGCCCAAGAGTTACTGGTTTTGTCCTGGTTAAGGGAAGGAGAAATCTGGAAACCAGTGGGCTAGCCAGGTGAGGAGCACAGCTCAGACCTCAGCCATCAAACAAGTGCCAGAAACTGCAAGTGAGTTCCTTAATGGTGTCCTATGCAAACTTATTGTCGTTTGACTCATATCTAATTCTGAGCATAGGCTGGTTGCCTCTTGTCCACCTAGAAGTGACTTTAAGACCATCACTATGGGCCGGGTTCAGTGGCTCACACCTATAATTCCAGCACGTTGGGAGACTGACGTGGGCAGATCACCTGAGGTCAGGAATTCGAGACCAGCCTGGCCAACATGGCAAAACCCCATCACTACTAAAAATACAAATATTAACCAAGCCTGGTGGCACACACCTGTAATCCCAGCTACCCGGGAGGCTGACACAGGAAAATCACTTGAACTCAGGAAGCAGAGGTTGCAGTGAGCTGAGACTGTGACAACAGAGTGAGACTCTGTCTCAAAAAAAAAAAAAAAATCACTGTGAAAGGGAGCTCAACTAGTCAAAGAATCCTGCAATAGCTATGGATGCACAGTGGGTCCTTGTCATGGGGCCAGGCCCAGGGTCATCAGTTAGAATGCAGTTGTAAACATGCTAATGCTGCTGCCTGGTTGTATGTGCTAACAACTGCTTAGTTCCAAATTCTAACCCAATAAGGAGTTTCCTCAGGGGAAATGTATGACTACAGCACAAATGGGCTCAGCCTTACTGCTTTCCCACTGTTACCCCTTCCTGCACCAGCGCTCTTCTAGTCCGTGTGACTAAAAGCCAAAACACCACTTTGCCTAACCCCCCAGATCCTATTAGTCCTCAGTGTCATCAATTCTGTTTCTTGCATTTGTCCTTCCCTTTCCATTCTGATTGGTACAACTCTAAGCTAGGAGGCTTGTTAGTTCATCCATCCTCACTGCACAACCAGGTGAATGGAACATACTCCTAAGGCACTTAAATGATATTTGAATCCACAGGTCAGCAAACTAGGACCCGTGGGCCAAATCTGGCCCACTACCTGTGTTTGCAAATAAAGTTTTATTAGAACACAGCCACACTCCGATTCCTCAGGGATCTAGAACTAGAAATACCATTTGACCCAGCCATCCCATTACTGGGTATATACCCAAAGGATTATAAATCATGCTGCTATAAAGACACATGCACACGTATGTTTATTGCAGCACTATTCACAATAGCAAAGACTTGGAACCAACCCAAATGTCCAACAACGATAGACTGGATTAAGAAAATGTGGCACATATCACCATGGAATACTATGCAGCCATAAAAAATGATGAGTTCATGTCCTTTGTAGGGACATGGATGAAACTGGAAACCATCATTCTCAGCAAACTATCACAAGGACAAAAAAACCAAACACCACATGTTCTCGCTCATAGATGGGAATTGAACAGTGAGAACACATGGACACAGGAAGGGGAACATCACACACAGGGGCCTGTTATGGAGTGGGGGGAGGGGGGACGGATAGCATTAGGAGATATGCCTAATGTTAAATGACTAGTTAATAGGTGCAGCACACCAGCATGGCACATGTATACATATGTAACAAACCTGCACATTGTGCACATGTAACCTAAAACTTAAAGTATAATAATAATAAAATTTAAAAAAAAGAAAAAAAAGTTAAATTTTAAAATTAAAAAAAAGAACACAGCCACACTCATTCATTTAATATTGTCCAGGACTGCTTTTGAACTACAATGGTAGCATTCAGTAGTTGCGACAGAGACTGTATGTCCCGCAAAATCTAAAATATTTACTTTTGTTTTATAGGAAAAGTGTATCAGCCCCTATTAATCCACCTTATATATGAATGCCAGATGAATGTTCCTAAAATGCCATTTCACCGTATCATTCTGTAGCTTAGAACCCTGCAATGACATTGCATTGTCCATGCAATAAAATCTAAACTTCATGGCCCTCCGTGGTATAGTCCTAGCCAATCTTTTGAGTCATTGATCTCTGTTCCTAAAGGCAAGCCCTACAACCAGTTAGATTTTCCTCCTCATTGTCCCTGGAATATGCAGTGCAGTTCTACCCTTGTTCACCTAGTTCCTTTTGCCTGGAATGTATTGCCCATTTGTATCTACCTAAATCCTACTCATTCCTTTTTTTTTTTTTTTTTTGTTGAGACGGAGTCTCACTCTGTCGCCCAGGCTGGAGTGCAGTGGTGTGAGCTTGGCTCACTGCAACCTCCACCCCCCGTGTTCAAGTGATTCTCCTGCCTTAGCCTCCCAAGTATCTGGGATTATAGGCATGCACCACCATGCCTGGCCAATTTTTATATTTTTAGTATAGCTGGGGTTTTGCCATGTTGGCTAGGCTAGTTTCAAACTCGTGACCTCAGGTGATCCACCCACCTCAGCCTCCCAAAGTGCTGGGATTACAGGTGTGAGCCACTGTGTGCCTGGCCCTAAATCCTACCCATTCTTTTTTTTTTTTTTTTATGTCAGCATAATTTATTACATGACTACAAAATACAACAACAGTATGTAAGTACAAAATGTGTAAAAAAAAATTAATGCTGCATACGTCTGTAAAAAGCCAAAAACCAATTTGGAAGAGAAGGCAATTAGGGTAACATTTATGTACTAACAAATCATTTGAAGTTGGGATACAATGTTATTTTCTTTTTTTTTCTTTTTTTTATTTTTATTATTATACTTTAGGTTTTAGGGTACATGTGCACAATGTGCAGGTTTGTTACATATGTATCCATGTGCCATGTTGATTTCCTGCACCCATTAACTCGTCATTTAGCATTAGGTATATCTGCTAATGCTGTCCCTCTCCCCTCCCCCAACCCCACAACAGTCCCCGGAGTGTGATGTTCCCCTTCCTGTGTCCATGAGTTCTCATTGTTCAGTTCCCACCTATGAGTGAGAACATGCGGTGTTTGGTTTTTTGTCCTTGCGATAGTTTACTGAGAATGATGTTTTCCAGTTTCATCCATGTCCCTACAAAGGACATGAACTCATCATTTTTTATGGCTGCATAGTATTCCATGGTGTATATGTGCCACATTTTCTTAATCCAGTCTATTGTTGTTGGACTCTACATCCTTCATGACCATGTCAGTTACAGTGATCACCAATGAGCCTGCTGCTTGAGCATGTGAAGGTCCACTGCCCATACTGCCTGGTAAGGTTTCTTCTGCTCAGAGAATAGTTCACCAATATGATGATGGGCAACTCTGGAGTGAGGACTTTCTGATAGAACAAAGTCACAGCTGTGGGAAAGCCTGGGAATGGTTTGGAAATGACAAGACATGTAATGAGAACACATTACACTCAATTAATATTTGTGGAAATCTTGAGTCATCAGCCTCTCATATCTATGACATACATGTTGGTTCTGTATTTAAATGTAGGACAACTACATATCTTGATAGCCAGTGGGAATGACTGACAAAGTCTAGTAAGTCTACTCTTGAGAGATTCTAGAATGTAGAGATAGCAGCTGGACTGGGAAGCCCTAGCTTTAACATGTGCTATCTCTGAGATGCTGGATGTGGGCTGTTCCCACTGTGCCTCACTTTTCCCATCTACTGTCATATATTATATGGTCTTGCACACACTCTGGGATTAAGTAACATCAATTATGCACCATTGATTGGAGTTCTTTGGTAAATGGTACTACATTCCTAAAATATTCATGCGTCTTACTTTGTCAGGGAGATTATATCCCTGACTTAGATATCATATTCTAGTGGCTTAAGATTATGAACTAATGTTTTGTAAGGTCTGGGCATTGCACAGAAAACCTTGGTTGTAATACACATTATGATTACATTGATTTGAATAGCAATGGTACAATCATAGCCCCGGAAACATAGCAACTACATAAAATAAAAGCTTCCATTAACACCAAGCACAGCAGCCAGGCTTCCGCATTGTTGCTGTCCCTAGGATTTGGCTGTTGTATTGTCAAATGCCATTATGTCCTGTCTAATAAGTTTCTCCCTGCATATGTGAGTAAACGAAAATGCTCCAGTATAGTAAATGTCTCAGCAAACCACTCCTGTACGCTTTGGAAACAGAACATTAACAAGGAAACTATCATGAGAGCAGACCTTTATGTTCTCATGAATCACATTCATATGATGTTTGTTGTCCACATTGGAGAAGTATAGAGAAGAAAAATATGAAGGGTACACTCTAATGGAAAGGTTATAGTGGAAATGCAAGGAAAATATATCCCTTTACAACCAGCTTCTAGGCATTATCTAGAAGTAAACTTATGACAATAAGACTAACAGCAAATAACATTGAGCACTTACTCTGTGCCAGGTATTGTTCTAGGCCTTTTACGTTACATCATCTCATTTAATCCACTCCACAACCAAGTGGTTTGGGTGTAGTTATTACCTCCACTTTATGTACGAGAAGACCAAGACCCAGGGAGGTAGAAGAACTTGTCAGAAGTCAGACAGGTAGTGAGTGGTAGGGCTGGGAGTTGGACCCGGACAGACAGATTCCAGATTTCATATTTATCATAACCTCAGCTGCCCCACCCACATGAAGTGCTACCCCAAGGCTAGTGGCAGCAAAGATAACCCATTTCATTTGCATTGTTTGGTATGTCCAACTGGGTGATTTGTCCTACAAAAATTGGAACAACGTCTGCTTATTTGTGTCTATGATTTTGATCAAATAAATCTCACCCAGAATTTCCCACTGTTTTATTCTATGGTATTTGCAGTTTGTAAGAACCTCTGTCTTTTGGATTGAGACATTTTTATTCTTTGTGTCCAAATTAACACTGCACAGAACATGGTTCTGTGTGTGTGTGTGTGTGTGTGTCTGTGTGTGTGTAGAAACCGTCTTTTCTTTTGGATTAAATTCTTGCAGCCTGGCTGAGTGAGGAGAATTTCTCCCACTCTTCGAGCCTACAGCAGACATGTTAGGAGAATGCTGCTGCTTGCAACACACCCAGAGACGGTGGGGCAGGTGACACTGCGTGTGTGCCCGGTGTCTCTGGAAGTGTCTATACAGATGTGTGCTGCTGCTGCTGCTGCTTTCTGCCTTAAAATTTCTGGAGCCAACACCCACCCACTCTTACAGCCTCTCTCTCTTTATTTTCAAGGAAAAAAGAAAGAGGCAGACTGAAATAGAAGGCAAGCGACAACAGCTTGACGAGCAGATACTTCTGCTGCAGCATTCCAAGGTAAGTGGCTGATCCCAGGAACCTATTCCATTATTAGACATGCAGATCACACTCCGGAGAGCTGGGCAGTGCCTGCCCTGCCGTGAAGGCACTGCCGCCAACCAAACCAGCCTTTTTCATTCAATCAGGAAACCATCTCTTGGCTTTTCTTGTGAATTTCTCAAATTCAGGGCATTATTACAGCATTCCAATTTCTGCAAGCATAAGATTACAGTGTGCATGTGGACAGGGTGGAGGGTTTGTGCATGTGAAGTGTGGTGGCTATATATAGAAATTGGATGAGAATACTTCACAGGGTGGGTGAGGCAGCATTTCAGGATTGTTTCTCCCATGCGAAGGTGCTGGGTGTGTTTGCTCAGAGACCCCAAAAGATATATTTCACAGAATGTTCTTTTTATTCACTTAAAAATATTAGTATTTCCTTTCTTGATATGGAGAAAAGGGAGATTAAACAATGTGATCAGATAAAAGAACAACACTGTGTATTTCAGATTATTCATTTATTTTATTTGTACTTTAACAATTTTGAAAGTGTTCTGTGAGAGCAAGCAGTTGGTCAAAGATGGCTTTGAAATGATTTGACTCAGACGGGTCTCCATGGTACCATCTAAAAAGAGAGAGAGAGAAAGAGAGACAGCACACAAGAGCTGTTTATTTTTTCTTTAAAACATGATGCACTTAAGCATCGTAATTGATTACAGCTCAGGAGAAAGCTCTGTCACTGTCACAAGGACCCCACTGGTTGCAGAATGTTGCTTTTCACATGTTCAGAGAATAATGTGACCACATTCCAACGGCCAGCCGGGAGTTGCTGCTTGCCTTTGACTGCTCCTGGGCTTTTTGGCAGGAAAACCCTCTCCTGCTTACCCCATGTTGCTGTGACATTGCCTGCACAGAGCTGCATTGCTCAGAGGGCTGGGTGGGAAGGTGGTGCTGACTTTCGGGGTGATGCTCGGTATGAATTATTTGAATTTTTTTCAACAAGATAAACCTTTATGGCTTCTTTTCCTATCCTTTTCTAGAAAACAGGATTGTGCTAAAGGAATACCCAAAATGAGAACCATCAGCAAGCGAGTTACTGATTGAAAATAGCAGCATGACCTATATCTGCTTAGCATGTTTATCAGTTTTTGCCATTAACCTTAACCAGAGAAATGTGCTTAAAAGGAAGAAAAGCAGCATGATACTGAGGATATTGCCTGTTTCTCTCTGTTCATCATATAAATTCATTGACAGATCTTTCTTTGTAGGAGCTTGCTCTGTATCCCCGGTGCCGTTGCTCTTTCCCCACAACGTTCCTGAGGGAGGATGGAGGGCTAAAATTAGTATCCTCTTCTCACAGAGAGGGGGCCTTAAAAACACCTAATAGAACTGAGTGAATTGTTCAAGGTCAATCTGGGCAGAGCTAGGTCTCTGGCTCAGAGTACAGTCCATTCAGTACAGTGCTTATAAGAGACCAACATGTACTAAAACCTCCGTGAATTTCTGGTTAAAGGTGAACTTCTAAATAAGAGGACCGAATGGAAAAAGAGAGGCTGCCTTGGGCTAGACAGCCTCACTTTAAGCTCAGTGTAGTTCTTTGCTTTTGTATTCCCTGAATCCAGTCAGGGAATAAACATATGTCAAAACATCAAGGGATGTTTTGTGTTTTTTTTGGTCTCCCTTCTCATGATCCTGGGTGCCAAATAAGATACCAAGGGCTCATTTATTGCTGATGTCCAGTGCAGTATTAGTATATTCTGTTCATATTACATCTGTTCATTTTTTGTTTGTTTGTTTGAGACGGAGTCTCGCTCTGTCACTCAGGCTGGAGTGCAGTGGCATGATGTGGCATGTGAGCTCCACCTCCCGGGTTCACACCATTCTCCTGCCTCAGCCTCCTGAGTAGCTGGGACTACAGATGCCCGCCACCACGCCCAGCTGATTTTTTTTTTTTTTTTTTGTATTTTTAGTAGAAATGGGGTTTCACCATGTTAGCCAGGATAGTCTCGATCTCCTGAGGTTGTGATCCACCTGCCTTGGCCTCCCAAAGTGCTGGGATTGCATATTCATTTTTCATCTATGCATCCATTCATCCATCTTTCCATCCATCCATCCATCCATCCATCCATCCATCCATCCATCCATCCAATCAACAGAAACAGCAGTAGAAATTAACTTGGTCTTGTATGGGGAAGCAGTGAGGTTTTTCTCAAGGACTTGGAAACAACAGAATCAGCTAGTTCTTTATGGCTATCTTGGTAAACTTCTCGCACAGTTGATGAGATTGGCTATCTGAGGGATCACCCAACACTCGCACCATGGCAACCTTGCTATTGCAGGGCAGGAGGTGGGTGAGGTGGGGAGGACTGGAGGTGATGGTAACTTACTAAGCAGAGGTGAGTGCATTGTATGTCTCTCTCTGGGAAAGGCTTGTGTGGACAGAATGAGGGTGAGTTATTTGCCTTGAATACTGAAAAAGGAAAGCTCAGAGGTTCCAAAGGTGGCAATGGTTGTCTAGTACTACCTGCAGAGAGACCCCCAGCTTTGGGAGGTCCTGAATTTCTGTGTGCTGGTGAGGTGGGGTCAGTGGTAAGGTGAGGAGGGTCCTCAGGCCATAGTGAGGCCCAAGTAAAACTTCCCTCAGGACCTTGCCTCTCTTTGTTCTGAATTCACCCTCCTTATAATTATTCAGTTATTTTGATATGAGGAAGGGATTGCCTGATTGAAGGATATGACCACTTTAGGAACTAGGAAGGAATATGTTTCACTTTAAATCAATAAACTGGTGACTGAACTTGAATAGCATGAGACTTTTTCCCTGTAATCATCCAGTTTGCAGCCTAGTGGCCTCGCCCCTGGATGGAAGTACATTTGTGGAGGTTATATTTTCTTCTCTGTGAGCCTCTCCAAGGAGTTGGCCAGTTTTCTCCTGGTAGCCTGTTAGCCACCGTCAGTAACAGTCACAATTTTTTTGAGTGCCTAATACGTGCCTGGTACTTTAAACACACACCCTCAATAATGACCACAAGACCGTTATTACTCTCTTTGTCTTACAGGTATGGGAACAAACTCATGAGGTCAAGTGATTTGCCCAAGACCATAGAGAGTATAAGTGAGGGAGCCTGAGAGAAACTCCTGGGCTGTCTGCCTTCAAAGATCGAGCTCTTTCCAGGCCACTGTTCTCTTTGAAAGAAATGTTTCCTTTGGAATAATTCGTCTAGTGGGATGCCAGTTACCATCATTGCTGTCTCTCTTACTCTAAATATATTGTGATGGACTCCAGAAAATTTAGATCACGTGGAGACATGTCACAATGATTACTGAAGTTCCTTGAAGTGGAGAATATTAGGAAATATGTCAGTAATCAATATTTGTTTCACTAATTCACAAAATCCTAGATATTCTCTAAGAAAAAAAATATTCTCCTTGCATTAGAGTTAGTTGTCATGTTTATAAGATATAACTTTCATATTCTTTATATAATTCTCATATTCTACGTCTTAAGATATAATTCTCACATGTGGGAATTATCAGATAGCCTGTGGACCCTTATTCTCATGCAATGAGATGAATTATTTAGAAAGATTCACTGGTCTCTGGTCAAAGCAAATAAATAGAATGCAAGATAGTAGTTTTGGCATTCATAGATATTTTTAGAAGACTTACTCACTGCAATATTTAGGAGCATATAGTGAGCAGCTCTACAAAATGGAATAGCATCACTTTGTATATGGACTTTGAGCAAATTCCATAATACAATAAAAGACCAAAGTATAAAATGGTAAAATACTAGCTGCTACATCCCAGTGATTAGGAAACCTCAAGACACTTTGAACTCCAGGCCAAATTAAACTCAGATGTATTTTTAAGGCATCCTTAGCTATATGTAGTGTGGTGTAATAATTTCTAAGCATTACAAGTAGAACTAGTAAGCAATTTTTGTAGCTATATTATTTTTGATGATTACAAAAGGAAAGAATGTATAATCATTGCCAAAACTAAATTAAAAAGTACAGCAAAATATAAAGAAAAAACATATGTACTGTATACTTACCATTCAAATAGAACCCATGCAGAAGTATATCCTTCTATAGTTTTTTCCCGATATATTTCTGTAGATTAAGATATGTAACCATTGTTCACAGGGCTCACCAACCTGTGGGTAAAATGAAATTATATTAACATTAGCATTGGAATAACATTAACTTTTACCCCTTTTTTATGTGGCTTCTTTTTAATTCCCATACAAAAATTTATAATTTTTATAAAATCCCATGGAACATTCTTTCACTTTAGGATAACTGACTTTGATGTCTTCCTTGAAAAGAATGTCTCCATCTCAAACTCTTAGCTATTATGTTTCTTATACTTCAGTAGCATTAATTCATCTAGAATTTATTTACAGACGAGGTATGCAGTAGGAATATAACTTTACTTTCTACTGATGCTGAGCTGCTTGTCTCAATGTGATTTATTGATTAATTCATCCTTTCCCTCACTGATTTAAATGTCTTCTTTATCACCTACATATTTCTGACTTACATTTGAGTCTACCATTTATGGATTCTTTTTATTCCATTAATCTGCCCATTCCTGTGCCAGTATCGTTCTCATTTAATCCCTATAGGTTTTTAATATATTGTAATATTTCATAAGACAAGAACTATCATTATTCTTTTGAAAAATTGTCTTGGCTTTTTATTTCATAGAAACAATTATTTATTTTTATTTTTTTATAATGAGACTTGTGATGATATGGATTTTTAAAAAATAAATCAGCTACTATATCATACTAGAGCAGAAGGAATTTAATATTTCCTTCTGTCCCTTGGTTGAATTGCCAGAGATTTGTCTATTTTATTGGTCTGTTCAAAGTCCCAGCACAGCGTAGGCACTCAGGACCTACTGCAACATGAATTCCTTGGAGACTGTCATATTTACAAAGGTTTGCCTGACAGAGTTGGCCCTGTCAGAATCAAATTGCTAATACCACGTCTTCAATATATAAACTGCCTTTGAATTACTTATTCATGAGTAGGGAACCCTCACTAGAGTTTTCTTCTAATCCAAGCTATAAAAATTGTCATTATATTTTGAAGACCACAGCCTTTTCTTCCAAGAAAGCTGAATGAAAAAAGATGAAAGGCTGAATTGTGACCCTGTGAAATATTTATTGTCAACCCACTAAGGTCATTTGCTGAAGAGCCCGAAGGTATCAGAAGACTTGCTACAAAGATATTACAGTGTCTTTCCCGGTTTTGAACATTTAGCACTAATTTTAGACTTTTCCTTGTTACTGGGATGTGTGAAAGGCTTATTTCAAATTTTAAAATATTGAACAGATAGGCACAGTACACAGTGTAAAGTAACCTTAGATTTCCTCCCTTGTTTCCATACCCAGAGCTTGAATGGAAGTTAAAACCTGATTTCTTCTATCAGAAGTCTTGGGTCGGCTTGTCCCTGTGTGGACTGAAGCATATAACAAAATCTTAAAACCAAACCAAGATCTTGTTTATTGAGAGTCAAGAAAGAGAAAGGAAAGAGTGGGAAGGATAGGGGAAGAGGATGAGGGACAGGACACAGATGAATGACTGAAAACACAAACGCAGCTATTGCCTCATGCTGAGTTTAACCCATTTTCTGTTAGAAAACTGAATTTAGGCCAGGCGCAGTGGCTCATGCCTCTAATCCCAACACTTTGGGAGGCCAAGGCGGGCAGATGACCTGAGGTCAGGAGTTCGAGACCAGCCTAGCCAACATGGTGAAACCCCCGTCTCTACTAAAAATACAAAAATTAGCTGGGCTACTTGGGAGGCTGAGGCAGGAGAATCTCTTGAACCTGGGAGGTGTAGGTTGCAGTGAGCCAAGATCACACCACTACACTCCAGCCTGAGTGACATAATGAGACTCTATCTCAAATAAAAAAGAAAAGAAAAGAAATGAAAATTGAATTTAGCCATATTCCAACCATCATCCACTAGAATAGCCAATATCAGCTTCAGCCAGATTACAAATGAATGAAAGATCCACAGTAAAAAGTAAAATCATGAAAGTATACAAAGGAATCATGGGTGAATATTTTTATAGTGAGGGTAAGGAAGTCTTATCTATGTATGACATCAAAGCCAGAATATGCAAGTAAAAAAGATTGCCAGATATGACTTTAAAAAAATAACAAACATCTGACCAGGAAACAACTGGAGACTTATTACAAGTTCTGATTCACCTCCTACTTCCCCACTCTGCTTCACCCAGCCTCTCCAGACATGCCTCACTATTTACCGGGGTCACCTCAAAAAGTGGTATCTAGGCTGGGCACAGTGGTTCATGCCTGTAATCCCAGTACTTGGGAGGCTGAGGTGGGAGGATCATTTGAACCTAGGAATTCGAGACCAGCCTGGGCAACATAGATTCCATCTCTACAAAAATAAAATAAAAAATAAAAGAAAGTAAGAAAAATGACTTCATTGCAGTTACCTTAGCTGTAGATGAAAAAGATTGGGTTAGATGATCTCTGTGATCTTTTTTTAGCTTTAGTGATCCAAGATTTTATATTTGCTAAAGTACAGTGTATGTGCATGATTTTCCAAGAATTCCTCACATGTCAGCCTCCGTGGATGAATAGAAGATACAGCCCTGACTGCGAGAACTCAGGGGCAAGTAGGGGAGAGAGAGCATCAGTATGGAACCCACCACTAGAGGAGCTGAAAAATAGTTTTCCATGTTATGAAGTGGATCAGTGGCACCTGATTTTGTAAATCCTATTTGAGCAAAAAAGAAAAAAGGATTCTTGGGTGATCGTACACAGAGGCAAGATAGCAGAGTGTACCTCTTGGCTTCAAATCCCAGATCCGCAGCTCACTTGGTGTGATACCATGGATAAGTCAGTTAATGTTAGCACCTACCTCGTGGGATGCTTGTGAAAGTTAAGTGGATTTACATGTAAAGCACATAAAGCAGTAAGAGTTCTATAAGAATTATCATTATTGTCACCATCATCACCCAGTACTATGGCTGCAAATACCATTTATGTATATATGACTGCCAAATTGAGAATCCCAGTCTTCCATGTTCAACTGCTTTTCTGACATGTCCACTTAGATGGATGTCACTTTCATTTAGAAGTCTCTCAAACTTAACATGTCCAAAATGAAAGATTTTATTTTCTGCTTTTCTATCATTTGTTCTACTCTTCCCTGTCTCCAATTGATGATACCACTATTCACCCTTTCACTCAAACCAAATATCTATGCATCACCCTAATCCTTCCCTTTTTCTCAGCCCACATCTAACCTATTACAAGTCACACTGATCTACCTCCAGAATGTACCACCATGCCTTTTGATTCTTCTGTCCCTCTTCCGTTTCAAGCTAATATGCTCTGTCACTTGAACCATGCAATAAACTCCCATCACTTGTACTTTGTAGTCCTGCCCCTTGCAATGTGTTCTTCCTATTGAGCTTAGAAGATGCCACAAACTCTTAATAAGGCTACAGAATCCTACCTAATCTTCCCCCTGCCTTCTTTTCCATCTTCAGTTTGTTCTGCCCTCCCACCCCAACCTCACTTATTATGGTCCAGCCACTCGGGCATTTGTTGTGGTCCGCAAGCACACCAAACTCTGTCCTACCACCAGGCTGGTACATTTGCCGGTCCCTCCACCTGGAACACCCCTCCAGATCTCAGATCACAGCTTGAATGTTCAAGTCATCAGAGAGACCTTTCCCACTTTAAATGTCCTCCCCTGGTCCCTCTTTGTGACATTGTCCTGTCTACCTCTTCCTAGGCAGCATCATAGTCTGAAATTAACTTGCATCCTTGTTTATTGGGATGAAGGCTTGGGTGAGAGTAGGGACTTGCCTGTCTTCCTGAGCTGTGACTTCAGGGACTGGCAGAGTTCTTGGCACCTAGGAAAGGGATAAGAGAGCCACTGCTCCTGAGTTGGGGACACAGAAGGAGAGGATGGGTAGTTCTTTTAGATTATGGTGTTTGACCAGCCATTGAGAAAGCTTGTGTATTCTTCAAGCATTTGGATAGTCATAGGTCCTCATGCTGTGCTACTCAAATCGTGGTCCTCAGTCTGGCATTGCCAATGACAGCATCACCTGGGAGCTCATTAAAATTCAAATTCCCAGGCCTTATGCGAGACTTAGAGAATCTGCATCTCCATGGGTGGGTCCTGGAATCAGTGTCTTAGGAAGTTCTCCTGGTGGTCCTTATGCATACTGAAGTTTGGGAAACTCAGTTCTTGCTTTTTGTTTTTCCAGAGCTGGCCAGGCCAGTAGAGCAAGAAACAGATTTACTTTGGGAGTTCCCTCTGTCCTCCTTTCAGAAGCCCCTGTCAAGGTTCCCTTTGTCCAGCTGCCAGCTCCCCATCTGCTCCTTCCTTGTGTTGACTTGCCATGGTGACATTCATTTGACAAATGTGAAGTTTGACAGTCCTTAGCACCTTGGGAGGAGTTCGAGACCAGCCTGGCCAACATGGTGAAACCCTATCTCTACTAAAGCTATGATACTATGTTAGCTATAATACTTTTTTAAATGTATGTTATTTAGACAATAAAGGCCACAAGCAGAGAAAAGGTTTTTTAATTTTTATTTTTTTTATTTCTATTGAGCTCTGCTTCCACTAAATTCTGAAACACTGAGGCAGCCAATACAAGCCAGCACAGTATAGGGAACACTGTGCTTTGGATGGTGCATTCAGTATACACCACTCCATTTGGAGACATGTTGGAGACAACATGAGGGGGATCTGGAGTCGGTTAAGGAAGCCTTTTGAATTGGTGATTTCCCCTGACAGCATGACTTTGGAGCTAAGTAGAAAATCAACTATGCTTTTTTGGCTTCTTAAAAATGTCTAAACACCTTTGTGAAACAGGATTCTCTGAGACCAGGCCTACTGCCTTTTCCAGTTTTTTTTCTTTCTTTCTTTCTTTCTTTTTTTTTTTTTTTTTGGGACAGAGTCGTGCTCTGTCACCCAGGTTGGAGTGCAGTGGCGTGATCTTCGGCTCACTGCAACATCTGCTTCCTGAGTGCAAGCAATTCTCCTGCCTCAGCCTCCTGAGTAGTGGGGATTACAGGTGCTCGCCACCACACCCAGCTAATTTTTGTATTTTTAGTAGAAACGGTGTTTTGCCATTTTGGCCAGGCTGGTCTCGAACTCCTGACCTCAGGTGATCCACCTGCCTTGGCCTCCCAAAGTGCTGGGATTATAGGCATGAGCCACCACACCCAGCCCCACTACTGCCTTTTTCTGTTGGAGCCTCTCTTCCTGGCTCCTCCTGTGGGAATGTTCTTAATGATGTCATGCCTATATCAAGAAAACAGATGGAAGTAGAGGGACATGCACCTCTGGGTGACCAGAGTCACCAGGCTGCTCTGGCCAGAGCTACCTGCTGATGGTGGCAGCTAAGTTGGTGAGAAGTGAGGGGCTAGACCCTTCATGTGGTGGCAGGAGGCACTGTGTGAAGAAGATCAGAGAGAACATTCCAAGAGCAGCCACTTATGTTGCAAGAAGATGTGGCTGCAGAGCATCCCTGCTGGTGTGCAGACAGCCAGGACTGTCCACGGCTGCCTTTCCAGAAGGGTCCACACCAACACCAAGGCTTCCAGGATGTCTGTCCCCCAGAATCCTAAGGTTTTTACTATCTGTGGTTTGGACATCTTTAGCACAGGAAGCACCCTGAAAGTGTGGTCCCTACCCCTCCCAAATAATTAGAGAGAAGGAAAGTTGAGAATTTCCCAGTTCATCCATTTACTCATTCATTCTAGGGAATTGGGCTACAATTCCATTGACTGAATG
The DNA here is from genome assembly GCF_028878055.3 of Symphalangus syndactylus. Taxonomy (NCBI): domain Eukaryota; kingdom Metazoa; phylum Chordata; class Mammalia; order Primates; family Hylobatidae; genus Symphalangus; species Symphalangus syndactylus. Next base: position 35,104,634 of record NC_072425.2, on the reverse strand, counting down.
AAACAATGGATGAATTGGGAAATTCTAGGTGACACAATGAATGTGAAGGTGGATAAAGGACAGTCAGTCCCAGACTTCCAGGAACCGGCAGGCTACAGGGGGAACAGATGTAAAAAGAGAGAATTTGTGGGTAGTATGAAAGGGCCATAGAGTGTGTCTCAGAGCCAGTAGAGGTGGAAGGCTTCTCTGGTGGTATTTTACTTGTTCTTTCTTAGGTAAATAAAGCAGAGGCCAAGGGAACAGGATGAACAACAACAATAGTAAACATTTCTATAGTACTAAGTATGTGTGTGGCCGTTTTAGCCTATAAACTCCTTTAATCCTCCTAACAACCCTCTGAGATGGGCACTGCTATTTTCTCCATTTTACAGATGAGAAAACTGAGGCTCAGTGAGGTGAAAGAGTCTGTCCAAGCTCACTCAGCTGGTAAATGGCAGACTGGTTCCAGAGCTCAGGCTGTTAGCCACTGCTCAGCATGGCCTCTTGCAGTCTCTACCCTCTTCCTGAGAGTAAATTTCAGAGCCAAGTTATAGTTCAAGAAAAGCAAAGCAATAATCATTCTTCTACTTCAGAAATGCTACCAATGAACAATTTATTTTGTGCCTACACCAGATTAAATTATCTGAATAAAAATATAAAAACATTAATTGACTAAAAAATTACGTCTCATAATGTGTAAAACAGGGTCTGTCTGGGAAATTTTGAGAGGTTTTTGTGGAGAACAATGGTTCTGAATGTTTTGTAGAAAGAGCAACCGATTTGCCCCACCCTTTTCCACTTTCCAGTGGAAAAGAATCTCTGATAAAGCTTTGATAGGCAACCAACGTAAACAAATTATACTGCACTCTTTTACACATGATTTTATATTATCAAACAATGCCCTATAATGTAAAAACTGTACATTTTAATACCTACCCTGGTGGTAGATGCACACTATTTATACAGAGCCCATTCAACAGGCAGCATGTTACCACTGATGCATAACTGTTTACGCATATTGGGGTGGGGGTGGCTCCTGTCTATAATCACTGTAAGAGTATAGTTAGGATGTGAACAAACTCAAGTCTTTAAGCCTAATTATTAAAAAATTACAGGTCAAGTACCATAAATTTGCCTATGTGCTGCAAGAGTAATCAAACAGATCTCTACAAACAATGATTTGTGGGTGGGGGGAGATGGGAGGGATAGCATTAGGAGATATACCTAATGTTAAATGACGAGTTAATGGGTGCAGCACACCAACATGGCACATGTATATATATGTAACAAACCTGCACGTTGTGCACATGTACCCTAAAACTTAAAGTATAGTAAAAAAAATGATTTGTAATGAAAAGGCAAGAATAACATCAATAAAAACCATGGTCACCTGAACCCACACTGATGATGTATTGTCAACACAGAGTCTATCCTGGAAGTGCAGGAATTCTAGGCTGATTGAACTTGCTCCTGGGCATGGAGCAGGGTGTCTACAGCACCAGATGACCCCTGGACTTCTCAATAGAGTGGTGAATCAGGACCATTAGTGAAGTCTAACTTACTAATACTAGGTGTTGGTAATTTTTTTTTTTTTGAGACGGAGTTTCGCTCTTATTGTCCAAGCTGGAGTGCAGTGGCATGATCTCAGCCCACTGCAACCTCTGCCTCCCAGATTCAAGCGTTTCTCCTGCCTCAGTCTCCTGAGTAGCTGGGATTACAGGTGCATGCCATCACACCTGGCTAATTTTGTATTTTTAGTAGACATGGGGTTTCTCTATGTTGGTCAGTCTAGTCTCGAACTCCTGACCTCAGGTGATAGGCCCGCCTCGGCCTCCCAAAGTGTTGGGATTACAGGTGTGAGCCATCACACCCGGCCCAGTGTTGGTAATTTTTAAAGATTCATCTTATAGGTTCATAATAAAGTGCCCTTAATGCTGCATACAAATGAGAGTCTATGGAATTGTGCATCCTTTGCTCATAAGAGCTTCAGGGAGTCTGCTCCAAGCCTGCATTCCCTGGCTCTCAGTCATTAGAAGAGTTCTTTCCTTTCACCTCGCTCACCCTGCCTGATGAGATCAAATGAAATTCTGGACAGAGGTGATGCCAGGGAGCCAGGGAGCCAGGGAACCAAAGAGCCAGGTCTTTATTCTGTGTTAGCTGGCTTAATAGCCATTGCCCCTGCCCTTCCTTTGGTTGCTTACTGTTTCTGGGAAGAATTGGTCATGTGCCCTGCATCCTCACTTTGGTCCCCTCTGGTGACCACTGACCTGCCCATGGGCATGCTCACAGGTCCTCTGCCATTATGTACAGGGTTAGTGGCTACTGCCATCAGCCATCTAGGGACCATATAAGTGGAACCTGAATCAAAATTATCCTCTCACATCTACCTCTCCTTGCTCTTCCTTTTAGGGAATTTCAACATGCTTTTTTCTTGAACTGTTTTCATTTCCCTTCTCAAAGCAGTAATTGCTGCCTCCAAACCATCGACCTGAAACAAAAGCTTTTTATTCCACTGTACTGTATTGTAGTACACCTGCAAGCATGGGATGTATGGTTTTGTTTTGTTTTTTTTTTTTTTGACAGGTTCTCGTTCTATCACCCAGGCTGGAGTGCAGTGGCATTATCAGAGCTCGCTACAGCCTTGACCTACCTGGCTCAAGCGATCCTCCCACCTCAGCCTTCCTGAGTAGCTGGGACTGCAGGCATGCACCACCACACCCAGCTAATTGTTTAATTTTTTTGTAGAGACAAGGTCTCACTACATTGCCCAAGCTGGTCTACAACTCCTGGAATCAAGCAATCCTCCTGCCTCAGCCTCCCAAAGTGTTGGGATTACAGACATCAGCCACTGTGCCCACCTAGGGGCATATGATTTTTATAACATTTAGAGATTATTGCTGAAGATGATTGGGAGTCATTAAAGAAGGGAGTCATTGAATAAGAGTCTTGACAATCTTTTTAAAACACTTTAATATGGATCAGATATTAGGTGGTTGTAGGAAGTTAATTAAATTACAGTTGCATAGAAAAATGTTCTTAATTTTTATAGACTCATACTGACATATTGTTGGGTAAAATACGGTTGTTATTTACTTTAAAATCATTTGATGAAAAATATATGGGAAAATATGGCCAAATGTTCATAATTGTTAAATCTAGATGAGGTAACATGGTCATTCATTATACAGTTCACTCTGTTTTTAATTTTTTTTAATAATAGAAAATGATGTAGAAATAAATCTCTTTGGGTGTTGGTCTAGAGGGAAGTAAGGAGCCAAGTTAGTGAGGAGGTGAAGGCAGCGATTCAGGCAGCGCTGATGAGGGGTGGAGCTAAAACAGCACCACTGCAGAGGGAGAGGACAGTGTGGACTTAAAAGTATAATCTTGTCTGTTGTCTTCCCTCACTCCCACAGTCCAAAGTGCTTCGGGAGAAATGGCTGCTGCAGGGCATACCCGCTGGAACTGCCGAAGAGGAGGAAGCCAGGAGGCGGCAGTCTGAAGAGGATGAGTTCAGAGTCAAGCAACTTGAAGATAACATTCAGAGGTAGGTGGCTTCCAGCCCAGGGAACCCCTGCTAGTTTTTCATTGCAGTAACCACTGCTCTCCTCTAGGTGGCCTTTCTCAATACTGTTATCTTCTGTACTTGAGAATTTTCTTCCTAAACAAAGCACATTGATGTTGTTTAAACTTTTCCAGATGACCCAGAGTTATGACACAGAGTACTAATAATTCTTTTTATTTTTAACTTTTATTTTAAGTTTAAGGGTACAAATACAGGTTTGTTACATAGGTAAACTTGTATCATGGGGATTTGTTGAACAGTTTATTTCGCCACCCAGGTATTAAGCCTAGTACCCGTTAGTTATTTTTCCTGATTCTCTCCCTCTTCCCTCCCTTCACTCTCCAAAAGGCCCCAGCATGTGTTGTTCCCTTCTACATGTCCGTGTGTTCCATCATTAGTTCTCACTTATAAGTGAGAACATGCAATATTTGGTTTTCTGTTCCTGTGTTAGTTTGCTAAGGATAATGGCCTCCACCTCTATCCATGTCCCTACAAAGGACATGATCTCATCCTTTTTTGTGGCTGCAAAGAGTACTAATTATTACATTGGGCTGTAATACAGCACAGTGATGGCTTCATGGGACCACGAGGTGTTGTGAGCAGGTTGCCCCTTCACTAGGTGCTCCCTTTGAGTTCTTATATTAGCTGTCATCTTTTTCCTCCTTCAGGTCAGGTTGTTAGCTGTTATTGCTGCTGTAGTGAATCTGTTTTCAAATTTGCTATATTTGGTCAATTCGAAATGGGAAAACTGTAGTCAACAGTCTTGGGATTGAAATGAAGAGTGCGGAAGTACTGAGTGAGAGCACCTCTGTAGGTTATGTGCCCGTGCTCTAAAAATTAACTTTGTATTGTCTGCTTTCGCTGCTCAGAGAGTGGTTTCTTTATGGTTCTCAACCAGGATCTGATCACTTCAATCTGGGAGATAAGCGACCTGTCTGTGGGCAATGACTGGCCAGGCTCAGACAAGAGCAATAATGTAGGCTTTTACTTGGGAGCTATAGCCACTCCAGGTCCTAGGACACCTAGCCAGAGAGATATGAGATAGGGATGGAAGGTGGTAAGCGTAGATACCTTAGAACCAAATCTGTCCCTCCAACCCATCCCACCAAATTCTGCCTGAAATCTCACCATCTGGAGCTTCATCTCTGTCTTCTGAGCTTATGAGCTCTTTTTTTTTTTTTTTTTTTTTTTTTTTAGATGTAGTCTCGCTCTGTCACCAGGCTGGAGTACAGTGGCGCAATCTTGGCTCACTGCAACCTCCGCCTCCTGGGTTCAAGCGATTCTCCTGCCTCAGCCTCCCAAGTAGCTGGGACTACAGGCGTGCACCACCACGCCCAGCTAATTTTTGTATTTTTAGTAGAGATGGGGTTTCACCATGTTGGCCAGGATAGTCTTGATCTCTTGACCTTGTGATCCGCCGCCTCGGCCTCCCAAAGTGCTGGAATTACAGGCATGAGCCACCGCACTGGGCGTGAGCTCTTTTAAAATACAAAAGGTAATAGCTAAGCTGCTACCAGCCATTTATAACCAACAACAAATTAAGACTCTGAGGGCACCTGTAATAGTGTCACTAAAGGGAAAAGCAAGCCGAGTAAATCCCAAAGGCATACGTCAGCCTATGTCCCTACTTTGCTTAGGTCCTCATGTGTCTTAAAGAGCTTTCAGAGCAGCTTGGCTAAACACTGTGAAGGAAACTGGCCAAGAAAAAGTTTGGAGGGTTTGTGTATACATATACATATATATACTTACACACACCCGTGTACATGCACATGCTTTTTCTTAGAATACAAAGGATAAAGGCTAAACTGTTATCAACCATTTATATCATACATATGGATATCCTATACATATATATATAGAGAGAGTAGGTGTTATTATAGACAGAAGGCAGAAAGGATTTGGAAAATAGGATAAAGTTAGTTACATGCCCTTTTCTATTTTTCTTTTTGTTTCTTTTTTTTTTTAAGAGATGAGGTCTCACTCTGCTGTCCAGGCTGGACTGCAGTGGTGCGATCATAGCTTACTGCAGCCTCAAACTCCTGGACTTAAGCTATCCTCCCACCTCAGCCTCTCAAATAGCTGGGAATAAAAGCTCATGCCACTGTGCTTAGCGTTTTGTTTTTTTTTTTTTTGGTAGAGAAAGAGTCTCACTATGTTGCTTAGGCTGGTCTTGAACTCCTGGCTTCACGTGATTCTTCCCTCTCAGCTTCCCAAAGTGTTGGGATTACAGGTGTGAACCACCGTGTCCGTCCTATTCTGTTTTTCTTAAATAGCACTGGGAAGCATGGTCTTCCAATCAAATGGGCAGTTTAACCTTGGCTTGAATGCAAATATGTTGTTATTATGGTCCAGTAGGTGGTAACTTGCACTTGTAGAATGAGCCATTGCGTGCGGAGGCTAGAGTCTTAAACTGAGACTCAGTTTCTGGGTAAATTGACCATTGGAAGGAGGTGTTGCGAGTTAGGGGCTGGTTTATTGTTCAGGTGGTCATGATTATACTCAGAAAAAAATTGTTAAAGTTCTTTTTATCCTTTAAGTCAATGGAATAAAGAGCACACTCAATGTATGCAGGCAGTCTCACCCATTTAGAGCTAGAATCCCAAGCCAGAGGAAGGAAATCACGATAGCCTACGGGCGTGGGTGGTGAGGCCTGGATCCAGGGGCCGTTTCTTCTGTTCTAGTCATGACTTTGAGCCAAATGGGCACCGGATGTGTGCTGGGATGAGCTGTGCTCCCTGGAGCTGCTTTCTGTAGGAGCAGGACTGTGGTGAGCATCGTTTCCTCTGCAGGACCTCCTGAGGGAGGAGTTTCTTCTACCCTGGAAGTCAGCTTCTGCTTCTCTTCATCTTGCTGGCATCTTCTCTGCCACAATGTTTATTAGTGTCTTTACTCTTCAATCCCATGCGAAGAAAGAGCTGTTATCTCTCTTCCGATAAAGGACACTCAGTCACCTAAGACATTTTCCTGTAGTTGAACATAGCTTAGTTCTCACTCACAGAATGACATTTGAATAGTTCTAAAGGCTCATTGCAAACATGAGCACCCTACAGTGTTACAAAGTCCCTGTGGATTGGCTGGCATGGCTCTGCTGATAGGGTTGAGCTCACCTAAGTGACTCTAATCTGCATGTTGCCTGAGTCCACTCTTGTTTACCCTGCACTAACAGGCTAACCGTGATGCTGTCTCTTTCTAGCAATGGGAGAGGCACAAGAGGGCTGAGCAGAAACAAGGCCTAGGCTCAGAACTGCCCACAAGCCATCTGCCAAACCAAGTCATTGAGCAAGCCCGAAACCAAGGGAGGAGACAGCCAGCCAACTTTTAGTGGAAGGAACACAGATCAGAGAAGGGTGAAGAATGGGGATGAATAATTCAGTCTTCCAGGAGCATGATTGTTGAATTGAAAACTGCAAGCTTTCAGGAAAATGGACCGGCATTAGGGAAACTACAGAAAAGCCATTTAAAAAGAAAGAGGACTGGCTGGGCATGGTGGCTCATGCCTGTAATCCCAGCACTTAGGGAGGCTGAGGCAGGTGGATCACCTGAGGTCAGGAGTTCAAGACCAGCCTGGTCAACATGGCAAAACCCCATCTCTACTAAAAATACAAAAATTAGATGAGTGTGGTGATGGGCACCTGTAATCCCAGCTACTCAGGAGGTTGAGGCACGAGAATCTCTTGAACCCGGGAAGTGGAGGTTGCAGTGAGCTGAGATCATGCTACTGCACTCCAGCCTGGCAACAGAGTGAGACTACGTCTCAAAAAAATAAAAATAAAGAGGACTAACTAAAACAATGCAAGAATGCAGAGAGAAAGGAAGAAGAGAGTAAAAGAGAATATATGTGACTTCAAGATCAAATTTGCGATCTGATCTTTATATAATAGGAATCTTGAAAACCGTAAGATCAGATGCAGAACCATTAAATAAAGGAATTTTAAGGGAAATCTTCTTTACTCAAAGCAAAACATTAATCTGTAGATCTTTAGATTTGGGCCCACTAGTCTAAGTCACCCCCAGCAATCAATTAGATTCTCCTAAAGAGATACATAAACTGTTTGCAAACTATAAAGTATACTAGTACAGTTGTGCCCTGAAAGTATTTTCGTCCTTGTTGTTGAACTAAGAATAGCTTGAAGACACTGAAGGAGGAATAGAGAATAGTAACCAAAGAACAAGGAACATTTCTACAAAGAAAGACTAAGGGAAATTGGGTCATTTAGTTTAGATCACAAAAAGATAATGGTATCATAACTCAGAACTTCAAGTGTATGTAGGATCTAGGCCATATCTTAACTCTTTATGTGTAGGCCATTTTGAATATGGCAGAGACTTCAAATAAAGCATGCAAATTTCTACTTAGACAGATGTCTATTTCCCTAGATACCTCCTAGAAGAAAGAACATAATCACCTTTTAATTCTTATTCTGTGATTCTTTACAGTGCCAGTAACTGCACAAGAAGCTCCAGGTTTACAGACATGTTTTTTTCCAAAATGTTATTTATAAATTGGTGGTGGTTTGGAAGGGTGAATGTCGTTCTTCTGCCAGAATTATTATATGTGGTGCTTAGCTTTTGAGGGCAGCCCACGAAGAAGGAAGGAATGGAGGAAGGAAGGACAGAAAAATGTAACTAGAATGTTAAACCTTGGGCATTAGAATCACTTGGGAAGGTTTTTAAAAATAAGAATTACCAGGCCTCATTCTAGGAAATTTGGATTTAGTGATCCAAGTAAGGAGTCCTGTAATCTGTTTTTTAAAAGGGCGTTCCAGATAATTCTGTTGCATGGTCAGGTTCAAGAATGATTGCTGTAAATTGAAAAAAGGATAGACCATAAATGAAATCCCATTTTAATACCTAGAAACCCCCCAAGGAGAGTGGGAAGTAAATCATGTTTATAAGAAAACTGGCTTTACACACAAGGATAGAGGACAACCCAACCCCTGATTCAGACTATTTCTGAGCCTTCCTACTTTGACCCAAGGAAATGTGAAACCTGCTTTGGGGATTCCTGTAGGTGAGGGTAGCTCTGGCTTAGAGCTGAAGTCTCTCCTCCATAGGCCCCACAGTAGAGCCAAGCTTTCATTTGAAGTGGATTAGAAACAGCCTTGGTTCTAATGATGATCCAGGTTAGGAAAACTGTCTACTTTACCAAAGGCCAGAAAATTCTACCATTCTTCCAAGGTTTCTTGCTAAAATTCAAAGTAATGTGGTCTTGAAGGGGTGACACCAAAGCAGCTGCAAAGGAAGAAGAAAACCCGGGTGCCACAATGGAGAAATAGATTGTCATTCCTTTGCACAGCTTTTCCCTGGGTAATGTCAGGATATTTTTGGCTCCCTAGAAACCAGAATTAAAATAGGCTAAATAAGATTGGAATTGTTGAAAGCAAAATCTGTAGACGTTTCCTTTTTTGAATTTTTTGAATGTCCACATCTTCTGTATGCTTTGCTTCTTGTTGGAGTGACATATTGAGAAAGCCCAAGAGACTGTTTCTGGCTTGGGCCCATTGCCAGCCATTGTCCATGTGAATACTGTGTGTGGTGGGTCCCTGGAGGCCACATGTGGACCTGGGATTGATACTCTTGGAGATTTTAGGTAGTTCGATCCACACTAGCCCTGTTTACTTCATGTCTGCCCCAAGCATCAAGTCTTGTTGCTTACCTTGTCACTTTCCCACTTAAGATTCTCTTTCATTTCATTGGGTTTTACTAAAGTGTTTGAAATACAGAGTTTTTAACTTCCTTTGATTAGTGAGAAATATGGAGAAAATTTGTCTCCCAACCTTATCAGTTGGGGGCAGACCAACCCCAGTGAAGATGAGAAACTTCATGGAGTGTTAAATGAAAATGGGATGAGCTGTCACAAAGCCAGGGTGTTAATTCTAGCTCTGCTGATCATTTGCTGTGTGACCTTGGGCAAGTCTTTCACTCTCTCCAGTCTCAGTTTCCTCATATCTTCAGTGAGAGATCTCTCAGGATCTTCCAGCTCTGGTATTCTGAGTTTCTCCAATTTGAGGAGTTGGTTAGAGATCTCTTTTCTCAACAGTGTATCTGTGCTGAGAAATGTTACTGTTATAGAAGGAAGTGGTTTTGGAAACGGGTCAGAGTGGAGGAAAGAGGTTGAGTTCTCAAAAAACAAAAGGCTAGGTATAAGTAACTGATTCATCACAGAGATGACTAATTCATCAGAGCAGCTGTCTGTTCTAAAATATGTCACATCAAATATTCATTGAATAAAATATTGAAGTCTCAGTTGCTAACCTAGAGAGAGCCAAGCAGCTTTAAAAAAAAATCAGGATACAAGTGTACTCTTCATTTCCGCATCGGACCTATGATTCTCTGAGTACCTGTGTGGGTCTCTGGTAAATACCAGAATTCACTTAATTTTCCACATGGTTAGGAGGCTCAAAGCCAAAGACATAGAGACATCAGGCATAAGCTTATGTATCTTATTAAGCATCTGTATGTTATGTTGTGGGGTTTGGCAACCAAGAAGATGACAGTTACTTACAACTGTTCTAGAAAAGGCAACCACTGAAACGTTCATTGAAATCACAAAGGACGCTTGCTTGGGATTCATTGTGTTCTTCACATTTGCTATTTTTAACTCCGTGATTCACTGTTCTTTTGAGCAGGGAGAGGAGCCCTCCACAGTGGCATTCCACATCTGTGCACTTCCAGCTGGGGTCCCCACCCCACGTTCAGCCACATTTGCAGCCCAATTATTGTTTCCATTCTTTTGTTTCCTTCCAAAATAAAACTGTATGTGCTATGTATACAGTAAACTACGTAGTAGTGTCACTATATTGTGTAATATTTCCTGTTTCGTCACTCCCTTCTGCGTAGCGGCCTAGCTTTTCTGCCTCTATTTAATTCATTAATTTTCTAATTTAAGCCTCATAATACTCCCATGAGGTAGTGATGATAATGATGATGACGACGATGATGATGATGATGAAGAGAGAAGAGAGGCACAGGAGGTGAAGTAACTTGCTGCCCCCCCTAAAAAAATTCAATGGAAGGACATACAAGATGAATGAAAAATAATTTAAAAAAAGTGAAAGAGCAAGTATTTGAACCCAACTCTGTCTAATTCTAAAGCATGTTCTCAAAAATCCCAGCAGAAGTTGTTATTTTAAGCTAAATTTTTTTGAGACCTCTGATATTGAGTGAAATTACACTAACGTGCACCTCGTGATGTAGGAGGAGGGACAGGTAATGTGATTGTCCCTCCTCAACCTCCACACATGCTTCTTCAGAAGGCGGTACATCAGACGCACCATGACCCTGGAGGTGCCGGTCTTCAGCCTGTTGTGAGTGGTCATCGTGGTGGTGAGACTGCCCCCTTCAGGTTCTTTTATGAAGTGCAGGTTTCATTTTAGGCTTGGCTCCCTTCTGTCTCTTTTGGAAGCCCTTTTCCTGATTGCACTTTCTAGCCTGTGTACACTCTAAACCTCTGCTGGAAAGTGTGTGTGCTTCTGAAAAGGGCTCCAGCATAGCAAACTCACTAGAAAGCCGGACCTCAGAGCTTGACCAAACTTGGTTGGAGTCCTAGTTCTGTGTTTACAAGTTGTTTGATCTTGGACAAGCCATGTAAACTCTCTGGACTTGTGTCCTCGCCTGTACATTGGGGAAAACTATACCCACCTCGCAGTGCTGTTTAATGTGTAGAGATCAGGTGTGTTTGTGAAGTGCCAAGAACAGCAGGCTGTCAGTAAGAATAGTGCTGTTGACTGGGCACGGTGGCTTATGCCTGTAATCCCAGCACTTTGGGAGGCTGAGGCAGATGGATCACCTGAGGTCAGGAGTCCGAGACCAGCCTGGCCAACATGGTGAAACCTCTTCTCTACTAAAAATATAAAAAATTAGCCAGGCGTGGTTGCAGGCGCTTGTAATCCCAGCTACTCAGGAGGCTGAGGCAGGAGAATCACTTGAACCCAGGAGGCGGAGGTTGCAGTGAGCCAAGATCGCGCCATTGCACTCCAGCCTGGCTGGGCATCAAGAGCAAAACTTCGCCTACAAAAAAAAAAAAAAAAAAAAAAAAAGAGTAGAAAGAATAGTGCTGTTGTTGTTTTTTCTTCCATCCCCCTAGAGCAGGGTTTCTTAACAGCTGTGCTATTGACATTTAGGGCTGGATAGTTATTTGTTGTGAGTGGCTGTCTTGAGTATTGCAAGATGTTTAGTAGCATCCCTGGCCTCTACCCAGTGGCTTCCAGGGCCACCATCGCCCTTTTCCAGTCATGATAGTAAAACATGTCTCCAGACATTGCTGAATGTTGCCTTGGGGACAAAATCTCTCCGAGTTGAGAACTACTGCTCAAAAGCCTGGCATTATGTGTATTGATACTAAGATGAGAATCTCACCACCAAGTAGTTTCAGAATACAGAACCCTAAAAAGATTTATGAAGATAACATTAGTGGTTCTCAGTGCAAAATGACAAAGTGTTTCAGTTACTTGAAAATACAGGGCTTCTCACTGGGCGCGGTGGCTCACGCTTGTAATCCCAGCACTTTGGGAGGCCGAGGCGGGCGGATCACGAGGTCAGGAGATCGAGACCACGGTGAAACCCCGTCTCTACTAAAAATACAAAAAAATTAGCCGGGCGTGGTGGCGGGCGCCTGTAGTCCCAGCTACTCAGAGAGGCTGAGGCAGGGGAATGGCGTGAACCCGGGAGGCGGAGCTTGCAGTGAGCCGAGATTGCGCCACTGCACTCCAGCCTGGGCGACAGAGCGAGACTCCATCTCAAAAAAAAAAAAAAAAAAAGAAAATACAGGGCTTCTCTTACGCACTGAGCCATGAAGGTCTGTTCAGAGTTAAAAAGAAATATTTGCTTTTTTGGTTTTTGCATTCAGTATTGTGCTGCTTTTGCAAAGGCAATAATTTTATGACAGTTCATAAAACCATAGAATCTTAGAGTATGCATAACTGACATGTTATGTGGATCAACTCCTATCTGATTCTTGAATTTGCAATGAACGTAATGAGCGGGAGTCAAAAACAGTCTCTCCCCAAAGCCTGAAAGTGACAGGAAACTCATTTACTTGCAAAATAAAACCCAAGTCTATACTGGAACAACTCTAATTATTACAGAGGATCCTCCTTTGGGATGAAAGCTTTGTTCCCTGCAGCTCCTACCCTCTCTCTGGTCCCTGCCCTATCCTCCAAGGACCATACAGAAAAAAGCCCTCTTCACTGACTGAAAAAATCTAGATGCTTAGGGTTTGTGGTCAGCTTTGCAAGCTGGCACAGGTAAGGGAGGAAACACTCTGAAATTGCAGTCCAGCATTTCAACATTTCATGTGTGTTACTTAGCAACAATAGCAGAAGGCCTGCCAGATGTACCAGAGTCATCGTGCCTCACTCAGGTTTTGTAGGACCCATTGTAATCATCTCATTATTGGTCTGGCAAATTGGGTTTATAGTGCCCAGAACTATGAAAATAGTAGTTGAATTTCTTCCATACACTGAGGCCATGTAAGAGCCATATATGGGAAATACATGCATTTTCCAGCCCTCAGAACAATTGCTGCAATGGAAGGAATTCTGCAAAGTCAACTTTTTTGGTAGCCAGTTCCAGGCTTTTTGGCCTATGATTGCCACACCACCAGTTTTCTCTCTACAAAAAGCTTTTTCCAATTTTAGGTCACCTTGCATAGCCCCTCTGGCTTGTAACGTGGTCATTTCCAACCCTTCTACATTCTTGATGGAATGAAAACATCAAGCCTCCTGTTGACATACTCTTCCACAGTTTTCATGAATTATGCATTTTGAAGGCTGCAGACAAGAGGTGTCTCGGTCCTTTCCAGCGATCTTCCAGCATGGAGGTCTTATTTGGTACCTCCATCACAAGGGCCCAGAGCCAAGATGATCTCTTGAGCACAATCCCCACTTTGTGTTTCCCTTTTTCACTGTGTAGGCCACAGGGAAGAGTACTGTGGGACCTGAGCCTGCTTGATGCTCATCAAGGCCCGCTTCCTCCAGCCTTCCCAGCTTCTCTTTCCCTCAGGTCTAGGCATGGAGCCCTCCAGGACAGCGAATGGGTGATAAAATACACAAACCATCTCTGATTATGGGATTTTAGCCCCTTAGCAAATGCACACAAGGATGCTAGAGAAAACACTCATCTTCCTTCTACTATCCTAAAAGCAACTTCCGATATCAAGAATGTTTTTGGATCTCTCACCCAAAGGTATAAACCTTAACAGTGGGAAATTCAGGCCAGGGGAGAGGAAAGGGTTACACATTAAGAGATGACTTAGGTTTGGGTAGGTTCATCAGGAGAGGTCTGCCTGCATCCTAGTTCCTGTCCTTGTTTTGGGAAACTCTTTTTAGCATACTTGGAGTACATGTTCAGTTAAACTTGCAAAGTGAAGAATCAGGGAATGGAGGCCTAAATGTGGTTCACCTGAGGCCACACGCAGAGTGAGGCGATACCAGTGTGCTTCCTGCAGAAGCATCTCCCACATCTCTGCCAAGCCTTTTTATCTCCTTTGAAACAGAATCTCTAATGGAATAAACCACTCCAGGGATCCTAGAGTCTTGTGTTTGTTCCTCCTATGCAGAAAGGCAGAGGAAAAAATTAAATAATATCTGAATACCGCCTAGTGCACAGAGAGTACCTGTGAAATTACAGGGACATTCAGCCAGCAAAGAATGTCCCCCTGGCCAGGGTGCCTGGAGGAAGGCTTTTAAGTATTACCATGCTGTGCAGCATGGGGCTGCCAGCCTGACCAGATTCTAGCTGGAAGGATCAGGCATCTTTAAAGACCAGCAGCACTCAGGGCCATTGCTGGGCCACATGGCTCCTCTGTACAATTAGAAAATGCAGTTCCACAGGGTACGCACCACTTAGAAAGCCACTGGCTGGACTTCAGCTCCCTTCGTTCCCTTGGCTGGCATCTTGGGCAACAACAATCTGTACAAGCATGCACCATGGCCCTGCTGGCTTCTTGGTCTCCACGTGCCTCCTTCTTGTTGGTCATTAAGGTTATGCCATTTTTCCCCCATTATTAAGTAATGTCAGGTAAGGCCTGAGGAGATGGAGATGAAGATTTTTACAGGTCACAGGGGAACACTGACATGTCACTCATCATTTTGTGTGTGTGTGTGTGTGTGTGTGTGTGTGTGTGTGTGAGACAGAGTCTCACTCACTCTGTAGCCAGGCTGGAGTGCATTGGCACAATCTCAGCTCACTGCAACCTCCATCTCCTGGGTTCAAGCGATTCTGTCCTGTCTCAGCCTCCTGAATAATTGGGATTACAGGCACCCGCCACCCTGCCAGGCTAATTTTTGTATTTTTAGTAGCAATGGGGTTTCTACCATGTCAGCCAGGCTGGCTTTGAACTCCTGACCTCAAGCAATCTGCCTACCTTGGCCTCCCCAAGTGCTGGGATTACAGGTGTGAGTCCCCGTGCCTGGCCATCACCCATCAATTTTTAAATGGTAGAGTGGCTCCCATGATGGATGTTATGAAAGGGTCTATGGGTGCAGATGAAAGGGAGTGATCATTACTACTCAGTCCAGGTAAAACTCCCTGGCTAGAGGGTGAAGACAACGTGGTTTGAGTTGTTAGGTAAATGTTTCCTTATCATTTTTCATTATACGTTACATTTACATTCTGTTCATCCCTAAGATACAACTCTTAAGATTACATCTCTCAGATGTAAACTCCACCAGAGTAAGGACTGTCTTGGTTACCTGCTGTGTTCATTTCCTGAGACTGATGTAACAAATTTCTACATGCTTGGTGGCTTAAAACAGCTCCAGAGGCCAGAAGTCCAAAATCAAGATACTGGCAGGCCTGTGCTTTCCCCAGAGCATCTAGAGGCAAATCCTTCCTTGCCTCTCTCAGCTTAGTGGGTCCAGACATTCCTTGGCTTGTGGCTGTGTCACTCTAATCTCTGCCTTTCTCTTCACATGGGCTTCTCCTCTTGTCTCTGTGTCTTCTCCTTTGTCTCTTATAAAGATGCCTATCATTGGATTTAGGGCCCTCCTAAATAATTCAGGATGATCTCATCTCAAGATCCTTAAATTAATTACATCTACACAGACCCTTTTATCCACATAAGGTGATATTCATAGGTTCTGGGGTTTAGGATGTGGACATATCTTTCTGGGGCCATCATTCAGTGTACTATATCTGAGTGCCTAGATTACTGTTTGGCACCTAGGAAGTTGCTCAATAAATAGTTTTCAATTTACTTTATCTGTGTCAGCCTTAGTTCATCCATAGGATTGCCATGAGGTTCAGAAACCATCATTTATATCCAGAGATGGTATAAGGCAGTGGTTGAGGGCATGAACATCTGCATAATACTTGCTGGGTTCAAGTTCAGAATCTCTGCTTGCTGCCTGTATAATTTGAGGCAACTTCTTTAGCTTCTCTCTACTTCAGTTTCTTCTTCTATAAAAAGAAATAATAATAATAATAATAAAGATCAACTCTATTGGGGAGGGGTGACTATTAAGTCAATATATTCAAAGAGTACCTAGAACTGTCTTGGACTTGGTGCCCAGTAGGTTTTGGCTTTTATTATAAAAGTAAAAGAATGATATGACAATGTACAATATATAAACAATCTCAAATTGTTTGATTTTATCAGACTCCCTCTCCACTTACAGAAACAGCTGAGAGGGCTGTCATGCCTTGAGATTAGCATGGCATTCCAGAACTCAGCCACGGCTGAGCATCCAGGTCCAAGGGTGCCTTGGAGGAGTACACCTCACCTTTGCGGTCCAGAGCAGAGGAAGGCAGGGAGGCTAGGAGTGCAGCACTGAGAGAGGAGTGGCCACTGCCTTACAAGGCCAAGAAGCGTCCCATCTCCACAGCAGCTGTCAGGTTCCTTCCTGCCCTGGGAACAGCTCTAATCTGTCTGTTTACCACCTACCTGCCAGCCTTCAGCAGGAATTCCAGTACGGCTGGGCCTATCAGCTAAAGTAGAGGATGAAAAAGAACCAATTCAAAGGCAGAAGAAATAGGGTAATATGATAGATGGATTTGATAAGAATCCAGACCAATTGTGGGCAGACCAAGTTGAAAAGGGTGAGAGGCTAGAGTTATCTCAGCAGGGGTTTTGTTTTGTTTTTGAGACAGTCTCACTCTGTCTCCCAGGCTGGAATGCATTGGTGTGATCTTAGCTCACTGCAACCTCTGCCTCCTGGGTTCAAGTGATTCTCTCATGCCTTAGCCTCCAGAGTAGCTGGGATTACAGTTGTGCACCACCACACCCAGCTAATTTTTGTATTAACACCGTAGAGATGGGGTTTCACCGTGTTGGCCAGGGTAGTTTTAAACTCCTGAGCTCAAGTGATCCATCCACCTCAGCCTCCCAAAGTGCTGGGATTACAGGCATGAGGACTGTACCCAACCATCTCAGCAGTTATTTTAAAAAATGTTTAGCCTTCTGATGAGAACACATGGACACTTGGTGGGGACAACAAACACTGGGGCCAGTTGAGGGGGCTGCGGGGAGGGAGATCATCAGGAAGAATAGCTGATACTTAGGTGGTGGGCTGATCTGTGCAGCAAGCCACCATGGTACATGTTCATCTATGTAACAAACCTGCACATCCTGCACATGTACCCCAGACTTTAAAATAAAAGTTGAAGAAAAAAAGAAGTTCACTTTTCCGCTTTCCAGTTTCTTATTAAAAAAAAAAAAAAAAGAAGAAGCAGCATCTGGCCGGGTGTGGTGGCTCCTGCCTGTAATCCCAGCACTTTGGGAGGCCGAGGCAGGTGGATCGCCTGAGGTCAGGAGTTTGAGACCAGCCTGGTCAACATGATGAAACCCCGTCTCTACTAAAAATACAAAAAATTAGCTGGGCATGGTGGCAGGCACCTATAATCCCAGCTACTTGGAAGGCTGAGGCAGGGAGAACTGCTTGAACCCAGGAGGCAGAGGTTGCAGTCAGCCAAGATCACACTATTGCACTCCAGCCTGGGCAACAGAGCGAGACTCCATCTCAGAAAACAAACAAACAAAATGCATCTAAGTTGTCTAAGTGATGTCCTGCTCAAGTCCACAGGGGACTTGCTTTATTACAGAAAAGTGGCCAAACCCAGTAATATTGAAAGTATGGTCCAGGGACTGCTTCTGGTCAGGCAACTGTTTATTACTAGTCGTGACAAAGACAGAAATTGCCAGTAAGGTGTTTAGAAACTTTAATAGCAATATGATATCCCAACGGGTGATCAATGGACCCATCTTACTGAATAGCATAGAGGCAAGTTTGAGTGTCGTTGCACTCATGTGGTGAGCTGCATGTGTCGTGGGCTGAGTGCTAGTATTGGTCTGTGATGGATTGGGATCAGACCCTTGTCCATGACCATAAAATCTTGAGCAATATTGCGGCACTATTCACGATAGCAAAGACTTGGAACCAACCCAAATGTCCAACAATGATAGACTGGATTAAGAAAATGTGGCACATATACATCATGGAATAGTATGCAGCCATAAAAAAGGATGAGTTCATGTCCTTTGTAGGGACATGGATGAAGCTGGAAACCATCATTCTCAGCAAACTATCGCAAGGACAAAAAACCAAACATGACATGTTCTCACTCATAGGTGGGAATTGAACAATGAGAGCACATGGACACAGGAAGGGGAACATCACACACCGGGGCCTGTTGTGGGATGGGGGGAGGGGGGAGGGATAGCATTAGGAGATATACCTAATGTTAAATGACTAGTTAATGGGTACAGCACACCAACATGGCACGTGTATACATATGTAACAAACCTGCACGTTGTGCACATGTACCCTAAAACTTAAAGTATAATAAAAAAAAATCTTGAGTAATATTGCAGCAAGCCAAATGGCAAAGATGACTACATGCCCCAAGACCACACTTTTTTTGCCTACATTTCTTTTTAACAGAGACACGGCCTCGCTCTGTTGCCCAGGCTGGTCTTGAACTCCTAGGCTCAAGTAATCCTCCCATCTCGGCTTCCCAAAGTGCTGGGATTACAAGCATAAGCCACTGTGCCAAGCCTCCCTAAATGTTTAAATCTTGTCATTGCCACCTTCTGCAACATTTACTTTTGAATCTAGAAAAGAGCTTGGAGTCTTTCTACCAGGCCTATCCCCACACCACTTCCCATCTCAGAGGTGAAGAACCTGAGGCCAGGACCGGCCACAGAACTCTAAGAAGGACACAGACAGTCAATGATCTTCCTGGCACAAAA
Organism: Symphalangus syndactylus; assembly: GCF_028878055.3. Lineage (NCBI taxonomy): Eukaryota > Metazoa > Chordata > Mammalia > Primates > Hylobatidae > Symphalangus > Symphalangus syndactylus. The sequence continues at coordinate 35,085,906 of NC_072425.2, read as the reverse complement.
CCCAGTGTTCTTTCAAAGCTACCATTCTTTTCCTGTAACTAATGCAAAAGCAAATCTTAGCCCATGACAGGGAATCACAGATTCCAAATGAGTGCCCTCAGAATGATTGGTTTCCTTGAAAGCAGCTGTTTCATAAACATGACTTTGCGGGGGCATCTCAGGCCTTCCATGCAATGGAGTCTGCTGGTCTTGGGGCTGCTCTGTTAAGCAAAGGGTGGGAACCAAAGGTACTGACATTTTAATATTAGCCACACAGATGTCCTGGCTTGTAATCTGGAGAAAATCAGTCAGTGTCCCAGCTGAATCTGTAAATAGGAAAGAGAATAAGATTTGCTCTCTCTCGGGACATACTAAGAATTTTTGTCAGGCTAGAAGAGGCAGCCTAGAGAGATTTGTTTGATCTGGGAAAGCAGAAGTCAAACTTGGTTTTTCATTCGGTAAGATCCGCTATGGTTAAAATGTGGTCAGAGGGCTCATTCAGCCTCCTACTTCAGGTTGAACTATACTTACTTTCTCTTACTTTTAAAGAAGGAAGGGAGATTCTGTAACTGAGTGGCTTTTCTTTTAGTCAGTGCTGTCATATGCCATGACAATATTGTATTTAAGTCTGTTCTCACAGTGCTAATAAAGACATACCTGAGACTGGGTAATTTATAATGGAAAGAGGTTTAATTGACTCACAGTTTAGCATGGCTGGGGAGGTTTCAGGAAACTTACAATCATGGCAGAAGGGGAAGTAAACACATCCTTCTTTACATGGCAGCAGCAAGGAGAAGTGCTGAGCACAAGGGGGGAAAATCTCCTTATGACTCATGCCTGTAATCCCAGCACTTTAGGAGGTTGAGGTGGGTGGATCACTTGAGGTCAGGAGTTTGAGACCAGCTTGGCCAACATGGTGAAACCCCGTCTCTACTAAAAATACAAAAAATTAGCTGGGCATGGTGGCAGGTGCCTGTAATCCCAGCTACTTGGGAGGCTGAGGCAGGAGAATTGCTTGAACCTGGGAGGCGGAGGTTGCAGTGAGCCGAGATCGCACCATTGCACTCCAGCCTGGGCAACAAGAGTGAAACTCTGTCTCAAAAAAAAAAAAAAAGAAAGAAAGAAAGAAACCGTTAGATCTCATGAGAACTCACTATCATGAGAACAGTATGAGGGTAACCACTCCCATGATTCAATTACCTCCCCACCAGCTCCCTCCCATGACACATGGGGATTATGGGAACTATAATTCAGGATGAGATTTGGGTGGGGACACAACAAAACCATATCAAATATTAATAGAGTCTGGCAGGGAGGAAGCATGACTTCATACTAGTGGTGAGTCAGAAGGGGCATCTTCATATTTTAAGGAAGGTGGCACTTAGATTCCAAGAGTGTCTTGTGTGCAGTGGAGTCCTTTGCAGCTCTAATAAAGAACATTATTCAGGCCAGGCATAGTGGCTCATGCCTGTAGTCCCAGTTTGTTGGCAGCCTGAGGTGTGAAGATTGCTTGAGCCCAGGAGTTCAAGACCAGCCTGGGCAACATAGTGAGACCTCATCTCTACAAAAATTAGTCAAGCATGGTGGTACGTGCCTGTCATCCCAGCTACTCAGGAGGCTGAGGCGGGAGGATCACTTAAGTCCAAGAGTTTGAGTCTGCAGTAAGCTATGATCATGCCAATGCACTCCAGCCTGGACAACAGAGCAAAGCCCTGTCTCCAAAAAATAATTAATTATTTAATTTAAATGTTCAAAAGAACATTATGCAGATGCTTCTCAGGCTTCTCTTCAGATGGCAAAATCTCACTGGTTTTCAAATATCCTAACTGAAATGTTCAGTTCCAGCTATCTTTTGCTTCATCCAGTAATTAGTTCCAAGTTTTTTTTTTTTGCCTCTCTTTAGATGTGAATCCCGTGCTAGGTAACAAATTATAGTGACAGGAAAATGTGGATTTTTCCCTTAAAGTTTAAATATTCACCACTCAACCTTTTAGCAGAAAGCTCTGGGACCAACCTAGCATAAGTATAGAGTTGAGGGTTAAGAGTAAGCATTCTTCCCTTCGTCACTTATGTGGCCTTGAACCAATTAGTTAAGATTTTGTGCCTCATTTTCCTCATCTGCAAAATGGAAATAATCATAATGTATACTTTGGGGATTAGTGTGAGGGGGCAAATGAGTTAACATGTATAAATTGCTTAAAATAGTATTTGGCAGCCAGGCGTGGTGGCTCATGCCTGTAATCCCAGCACTTTGGGAGGCTTAGGCAGGTGGATCACGAGTTCTGGAGTTCAAGACCAGCCTGGCTAAGATGGTGAAACCCCATCTCTACTAAAAATACAAAAATTAGCTGGGCATGGTGGCAGGTGCCTGTAATCCCAGCTACTCGGGAGGCTGAGGCACAGAATTGCTTGAACCCCGAAGGCAGAGGTTGCAGTGAGCCAAGATTGCATCACTGCACTCCAGTGTGGGCAACAGAGGGAGACTCCATCTCAAAAAGAAAAAAAAAATTGTATTTGACAATGATGATAGCTGCTGTTATTATCATGACCCAAATGCTATATTTTATTCAAGCAAATGGAATGATTTTCAGACCAAATTTTTTCACTAGCCATTTATTAGAAGGAGGTTTCATGTAATCCTGAATTATGCTCCGAATCATATTCACTTCATTCAATATGAAAAACAAGTATAGATTTACAGTTTAATTGTTTTGAGACAGGGCAGGATTCCTAATCACACTTTTATAAACGACTTTTGTGTCTCATATGGTTCATCTCCTCTCACCAAGATTCCACTGTGTTCCATACCAGCTTGTTCAGTTGAACAAGGTGGAGAAGCCCATTTACTGTTTGGATTAATTTTTTTATCAACAGTGTATGAGGATTTGCATTAAATAAGTTATAGGTAATTACATTAACAAACCAAGAAGACTTACAGTTAAAGAGGGCAAAAATATAATTTAGTTAACTGCTCTATGAAATCTATTTGTGGATTTCTCTCTTCTCAAAGGAGAATTAATCAGAGAACAACTTTGTTGCTGTTGTTGTTTAAGAAAAAAAAAAGAATGAATGAAAGGTCACAGAGTAGCAGTGGTACCCTATTCACCTTGCAACAGTTGTACTCTTTGCACCTGCCCCAGGTTATAGCAACATCAAGGTCAAGCTCCCAATATTTCAAGTACAAATAAGACTTCACCTGTGCACAAACATGTGCTTACACACTTTCGTCCTCCCAAATTTTCTCTCAGACTGTTCTACAGATAAGGAAACAGCTCTCAAAAGACCTCTCTCAACCATTTGAAAACACTTTTTTTTTTCAGAGTGCTAAATTCATGCTTCTTATTTTATGTATGTTAGAAATAAACATATAAATAATAAACAGTCTTGCCTGGACTGGTTCGTGTTCACATTCTTAGGCACTGAATGTTCCTTATTAGGACATACTCACTATTGTTTGTTGAATTATTGTACTTTTAAGAAATCATTCTGAAGATTAAACATTAGGAGTCTTGATAAAAAACGAGTCTCGATAAAAAACAATTCTCTATACTTTATGAAGATCTTAGGAATTTCTAACTGACTTTGGAACGGCCATTTGTTAAAAAACACTTTCCCATCCCAAACTCTACTGACTCCATTTTTCTTCGCACTAACTCTCCCTTCCTCCCCCACCATATTTGAAGCAGCGTCTCTATGTCCCATTCACTCTCCTACATCTGCCAAATCACCAGTGACTATTTAGGGGCTAAGTGCAAAGGAGACTTCTAAATCCTCACTTTCATCAGCTGTTGAGCAGCAATGGAAACTGCTGAATGCTCCCTATTTCTTCTTGAAACACACTCTCTCTTTGTTTACTTGAGATGACACTATCCTTCCTCTGTCCATCTGGGAAATATTGGTGCTTTGAGGTTCTTGACTTGGGGCTCTTTTCTTCACTTCTCCCATTCTCTGAGTGACATTGTCTGTTCCCATGGCTTCTGAAATATAGGCATTCTTTGATCTATTTTTTTCTCCAGGCCTACCCATACGGCCAACTGCCCCCTAACCATATCCATCTGGATCCCCCCAGACACCTAGAACTCAGCATGCTAAAAATTCATTAGTCATTACTTTCTCTGACCAATTCCTTTTCATTGATTCTTAATCTCATTGAAAAGCATCACCGTGCACCCAGTTGCCCAAGTCTGAAATCAGGACATTGTCCTTGCTTCTTTTCACCGTTTCAACTCTTTTATCTAATCAGTAATTTTATATAAGAAAAGGATTCTTGATTCCTTCTACACTTTTTCCTTCCCACTTCCATGACACTAGTCCAGGCCACCATTATCTTTCATGGGGATTGATGCAAGAGCTTCTCATCTAGTCTCCCTTCCCCTAGTGTTTTGTCCTTCTGACCTAACCTCTGGCACCCAGCAGAAGTATCTTTCAAAGTTCATATTTGTTGATGCTACTCTCCAGCTTCAAACCCTTTACCTGTTTTCCTTGGACTATAAGATAAAGTTCAACTTCCTTAATATAGCTTAGAGAGTCTTTTATGATATGACATCCTCTTACTTCTCTGGCCTTGTCTCTCATAATTGTGTCATCCCATTGCCGGCCACTCCAGCAACTACCTGCCATTCCTTGGATGTACCAAGCTCTCTCTGTGTCCCGTTCTTTGGATCTACTGTCCCTTCTCCAAGGAACATTCTTCAGCTGCTCTTTATGTGGTTAACTCCTACTGAACCATCAAGTCTCAGCTGAGATACCACTTTCCCTGAGCACTGAACCCTGGTTTAATGTTTCCTGTGGGCATTTTTACCTTAGAGCTTACTGTGTCCTAGTACATTGGAAGCTGATTTTTTTCTCTATCCTCCTCTAGCCTCAGCTCCCTAGGGGTAAAGAGACTACAGTGTTCACCCTTGTATTCTCAGATCTTAGTACACTGCCAGGCTCAATGGGTTTTTCTACATATTTACATAACGAAAGGAGAAAACAATGACAAAAGTACAGATGACATGCCCATGGACATAAATGCTTGTAATAATTCTCTCTGTAAGCGTTACAGGTGGGAAGTTCAGCTTTTGTCTCAATTATTCTGATTGGCATGCAATCATGACAAGAAACTAAAGGAAGGAGATTGTTTTCTTGACATTTGCCTAGAAGTATAGACAAGTACTGCCATGAACAAACATTCTTGCTAACAATTCTTGCTCTAAAGTGGTTGATGTAACATCCACTTGAATCAAGATGATTAAGTAGGTATCCATTGAGTATCATGCATAGCAGTGGCAAAGTATTGGAGTTACAGAAAATAAGTAAAATCTTCTCCCCTGCTCTTAGAGATCTGACAGTCTAGGCACCCAATAGATAGGTAAACAAGTACTGAGAGATGTCATACTTGTCCTCAAGATAGTAGAAATTCAAGAAAGGAGTGACCATGGAGGACCTTAGGATTTGGGGTTTTACCCCAGTGGTGTTTGGCTGAGTTAATCTTTCTAAAATGTGTTCATCATTCAATCAAATGCTTCTTCTGGAGGCCAAGCATAATTAGGGATACAGAGATGAAAATGACAGTCATTACCCTCACGAGACCTATAATCTACCCAATAATAAAGGGAAACAAGCCTTTAGAGTTTTTTAATTTGGAGTTTTCAGAGATTTCCTGAAACTTCTGGACTGACGTTTCTATTGTACTTGAGTCCCATCATTTGACATTAGAAGGTCTCCTTCCAAGAAATATTTCTTACCACCAAAAGACAGTTAACTTTGACTTCAGACAGAACATTCTGGTCTGCACCCTGAACCTTTAATACCTGAATCTTTTAAATCAGTGATGGTCCCTTCTTCTAAAAAGTAAAAGATAAATCAAATTCAATATGTCTCAATTAATTGGAAGGGAGTTTCAAGCTCATAGGAAATGAACTATGAAGCCATGTTGGGATATGAACTGAATGGTTGCTATTGAGATGGAGCAAATGTACCTGGATATCATTAGGTGGAACCAGACTGGAAAATGGGGGTCCTTCCTTGACCTCAGTGAAGCTTTGGCCCTTTCAGCCTCAAGTAGTATCCCAGCTCCGGAACTGGACCTGAGTTACTAGATAATGCTGTCATTAGGAAACTGTGACCACCTAGGAGTTGGACTGCTGAATGGGCAATGTCAGCAGGTTGTCACAGATACTCTATGCAGACCAAGCTCATTTGGCTCTTCTTAGCTCAGCCACCTGTTGTAAATAGCTGAGGGGGCTTAGCTCCACGTGGAGGTTGTCACTATCTCTGGTATGTTGTCTCTCCCTGGGAACGGACATGAGTGTGGAAACAGGGAGAACACAGTTGATTCCTGCTTTCACTGAGTCACTCTGTCCATTAGGAGAAACAGTCCAGCATGGCCAGCCGAAGGGTGGTTCTTCTTCGCAGGATCTTCTGTCTCTTTGAAGATGGGATCATCTCAGGCCTAACCACGGAAGCAGTTCTGGAGAAGAGTCAGAATAGCAGATTGGAAACAGCTCACAGAGGCCTCTGAATGCTAAGTGGAAGGACTTAGAATTTATCCCAGAGGCCATAGAACACTATTAGAAGTTTCAGAGGTATAATAAAGGCAGTCGTGAAGTTAGGATGCTGGTTCAGTGTCACAATTAGAGCAAGGCAGGAGGTAGAGAAGTCAAGGACAGACTGGGAACCAGCTGGGCTGGCCACTAGTTTTGGTTGAATTTGGCAAGACTGAGGAAGACAATCTACCAATGGAGGATGGATCAGGACACCAGAAAGCAAATAAAACAAGTCATTCAAAAATCCCAAGATCATCGTGGCTGGGCCAGAGAAAGAATCAGACAGAAGCAGCACAGGGCTCTGGAAAGTTCCAGGGAGAAGCATTGCTGCATCCGCTGTCTCCTTTTCTTTTTGTTTTTTTAAATATCAGCAATATCTGGGATCTGAATAGAGTTCTGTCATGGATTAGGGTTTCTCTTTCCCCAGGGTTCCCAAAGACTGAGCAGGATCTTATTACAGATGCAGCGAAAAGAGTGTGTTTTTCAGTATCAGACTGACCTCATCTGAATCTCAGCCTCACATCTCATTAACTACATGGGACCTTGGGCAAGCTACTTCACCCATCTGCAAAGGGGGAATCAATGATATGTATCTCATTTGGCTGTTGTAAATCTTAATCAAGTTAATATATGTAAAGTGTCTAATCAGTGCCTAGCACATAGTGAGTTCTCAGCTTCCATAGCACCCTTTCATCTTTCTCTCCTTATAGCATCAGAGAGCTTGTCCTCTGTGGCTCCTGTTTCTCTCTGGTTAGAGGCAGAGCCTCCATGGGAGCGTGGGAGGGATATAATCAGAATAGCAGCATTCTTTCATTATGAAGTCAATTCAGCCATCCCTCAATTTACTGGGCCCCTGAAAGACCATACAGTGAGCCATCATTGTAATGAAGTAAAAGTAGCTGGATACTCCAGGAAGCCCTTCTAGTGGCCCTTTGTTAGGTGAGATATGTCAGCATTGACTTCTTTTGTAAGTGCTACTTCTGTTGAGTTCAGTGCGTTGAAAGGTGGAATGCATTGATGAATGTATTCAGTGCCTTGGCCACTCCTCAGTTAGCTTTTAGAGTAGAGGACCTCATGGCCACATGCCAGTGTCTAACTGTCAGTTTCCAGACATTTGCTGTGCCTTTGGCCCTGCTCGGACTTTGGAAATCCAAAGGTACATATGACCGATGCCTGCTCTGGGAGGAATTCCCTGTCCATACGGAACACATCTATGCCCTTCTGGTCCAAGTGAGAAGAGAACATGAGGGAGCAAGTGTGCACACCCATAAATGCTGGTCCCTACTCAGTTCCCACTCAGTTCCACAGATACCCAGGTCTACTTTATGCTGGTCCTTGTGTTGGTTTCTGGCATTGCTGAGATGACAGAGGCCCCAGTCTCTGGAGCCTCAGAGATTTCATGGGCCTCTTTTTCTGCTTGAGCTCATGAGCCAGATATCACTCCTGGCCCACGCCACTGGGTTACCAGATGCACGGGTGAAAGAGCTGCTCTTGAGCAAAGGGCCTGGGACACACATGCTGGAGAAGCATGGTGAGCCAGCCTGAGGGAGGAAGAGCACTTTGCAGAAGCATGCTGTGTGGGGTCTTGCTGCTGCTTTTCAGAAGCAGGAGAGCCATGAGCCTTCGGGTTTACATCAGCACCGAGACTGGCCTTTGGTGGCAGGGAGGATATGTGTACCGGGAGGGGTTGGCCATACTGGACCACAGGGCCACCGGTTGGGTTGTTTATAATTGGTCTTTGGGGACACCTACTGCAACCCATTTATTAGGTGCCCCCTCTAAAGTGATGCTCTCAATGAAGATGGTTCACATAGGCCCACTACTTCTAGAAGGCCCGAACCCCTGGACCTTCCCAACCACTTTTTCTCCCTGTTCCTGGGTTACATATGGCTCAGCTGGATATTTTTGCACACAGCATTAAGGGCAAGTGCACTGTTCCTTTGAAAACAACAAGGGAACAAGGAATTCAGTGTTGTGGATATTTAATGAACTTTCTCCTCCTAAGTACACAGTACCAAATCTGCAGAATCACAGCTGTCTCCTTCCAGCTTTACCTAAATTCCCACACGTGCTACCTCAGTTAGGGAACTATGACTTCACCTGCCACTAGATGGCCCTCCATGTGCACATAAAGCGCTCCCACATAGCGAACTTGCATCAGATTTTCTGGATTTTTTTTTTTTTACATGTAGACACACATGTGCATACACAATCTTAACTTTTACCATCCTTGAAGCCAATAATCAACACTTTAATTTTCCTTTTAGCATTCAAATGATGGAATGTATTCTCATTCTCTGGAAAATCGATTTAACATCAGAATCTACAGATATTCCTGAATATTGTGGGCCACAAAGCACATATTAAGATGAATTTGAATTTATTCTATTAAATAGTATGTTTTGGTTTATCTTATAAATGCTGTATTTAACAGACTGGTTTCTAAATTAAATTTTTTTAAAGCACTGGAAGAGAAAGGAAGCACGAACATTTGAACAGTACTTGCTCCATGGAGGCGGGCAGTGTTCTGAGATATTTTAAACATTAGCTCATTTAAGCTTCATAACTTTGATGTAGGTATTCCATATGCATCATTATAACCATTTTATAGATGAGGAGAAAATCAGATTGCAGCATGAAAGGTGTTTAGATTCCCTTTTTCCTTCCTGTCAATTTTCTTACCTATAACATGGGAATAAAATAATCCCTAATTGCTGTGAAAGGATGTTGTGAACTCTAAAGCATTACACAAATGTTGTTGTTATTATTATGATAACTTGGGTTTCATGGGAATATAATTTTCTTATGTGCTCAGGAGGCTCGTGATCATTCATTCATTCACATGAAAACATTTATGCGGGTCCCAGATCATTGCCTCTGCATGAGACGTCTCATACCGAGATGCCTGTACTATTTCTAAAACAAATCTAGTCTGTCTTGAACTCTCTGATAGCTGAGGGTTCCAGGGAAGTTGCTGTGTGCTTTCAGCAGGTAATTCTTCCTTAGTCTCAGGATTTAGAAATGATGGATGTGGTAGGACAACTTCAGGGGTGGGACCTCTGCTGAACACAGAGGTGGCCGGTGCTGATTTCACATAAGCCAAGCCAGCGGGAAGAGGCAGGCTGTTTTTTAAAATTATTATTCTGGAACACGATGTACTATCTCTGTATCCAAGAGTTCACATTTCAAGTGGACTATCAGATCATCTCTTTGACAGAGGGCTTTAATTAAAAGCATGAGTCTCTGGATGGATTTTAAGTGGCATCGTTTTTCTTTGGACGTTATGCAAGCCACTTCCATGCTGTAAAAGGGCTTTTAAAATTTGGCTTAAGGAATGCTTTACCCCTCAGGCTTTGATCCCTACGTGTGAATCATTTTGTATGTGGAGGTTCCAATTTGCAGTCTCCTGGTGTAAAGAAAATTCTACCGTCACAGAACATTTTGGATTTGAAAACTGAGAAATCTGCATCATTCTTGACATAACAGCTGTTGTAAAATAGAATTAGGGCTGATAAGTCTGTAGGGATAAAGTTCACCAAAGAATATTTTAAACTTTATTTTTAATTCCTGAAGTTTTTGCCTCCAGCTCCCATGATAAATGTATTGGGACAGTGACCCACCCACTCAACTCCTGAAGCTCAGTGTTCTCTGCACTCAGGCCAGGTGGATTCAGCCATTGAGGCCATTGTCCCTGTCCAGCCTCCCAGGGGGCACGCATGAGCCAGGGCCAGGATATGGATGCTTCTGCCTCAACACCATCTGTACCACCGGAAAAGGGCCCCAAAGGCCCTTCTCACTGCCGTTTGTAAGGCAAAATATCTCTATTTTATCTAAGATAGGAAAAAGGCAGAGAGATGCCAGAGAGAATGCAATGACTGTGCCCGTGAGAAACCAACAGTGCAGGGTGGCGATCTACCCGCAGCACATGCAGGATGCAGCGTTAGATGCTGACTCAGTTTCTCAGCCATACAGGAGAAAAGTTTCAGCATTTCTCAAACTCCATGACCATCCTTCAGTCGGCTACTCCAAGCCCTGTTTTGCTGCAGCTGGGTGAGGGCAGTAATGCAGCTCAGTAGATTAAGGGGCTAGGCTGTCCTTGGGCTTGAGATGATTTCAGTCCCTGGGACATCTTAAATTAGGGCCTCAAGCTTCACATTCATGCCTTGGCCAACACTTTACCATAAATGATCACAGGGAGAAGAAACAGTCAGGCCAGGGATGGTGGCTGGTTCCTGTAATCCTATCATTTTGGGAGGCTGAGGTGGGAGGATCACTTGAGGCCAGGAGTTCAAGACCAGCCTGGGAAACATAGCGAAACCCTGTCTCTACTAAAAATAAATAAATTAACTTTTTTACAAAAAAAGAGAAGAAATGGTCAGTTTACATTGCATTTCCTCCTTTTCCTCAAGAAGGGGTGCTCTGTGGTGCCTGGGACAGCTGGGCCATCACATGGAAGTGGCTGAGAGGTGGGCTGGAAAGAAAAGGAGGAAAATCCAGGGCTCCCACCAACCCCAGGCAATCTCTAGTCACTGGGCAACCTCAATCTACTTCTGGTCACAGTTTTACAATTTTGGGGGGGTGGGGGGATGGAATCTTGCTCTGTCACCCAGGCTGGAGTGCAGTGGTACAATCTCGGCTCACTGCAACCTCCAACTCCTGGGTTCAAGCAATTCTCCTGCCTCAGCCTCCCCAGTAGCTGGGATTATAGGCCTGTGCCACTGTGCCTGGCTAATTTTTGTGTTTTTAGTAGAGATGGGGTTTCGTCATGTTGGCCAGGCTGGTCTTGAACTCCTGACTTCAAGCGATACACCTGCCTCAGCCTCCCAAAGTGCTGAGATTACAGGCATGAGCCACTGTGCCCAGCAATAGTTTTACAATTTAATGTTGCCAACTTTTTTTCAACCCAGCCTGTGCAGCCACACAAATGCAAAAAGGTTAGCTTAGGAAGTTGTCAACATCATTATACTATAAAAATCAATAAGTGGAACCTTCTTGCTTCCCACAGTAGTTCACGCTAAGTTTGGCTTCACCATCCCTTGCTTGGACAACTCCTAATTGTTCTTTATGATTCCACTCTGTACCCCTTTCACACATCCAAATCCATTCTTTTCACAGCTGTCCACATGGTCTTTCTAGAACATAGCCAATCCTATCACTGACTTAAAGCAAACACATAAAGAGGCAGACAGACAAACAAGAAACTCAAATGGCTTTCTGTTACTTTCCGAATCAGACTCATTAGTGTGGCATTCAAGAGCCGTCATATCCTGGACCTGATCCTCCCCGTCACTTTCTTTCCCTCATGAGGGCACTCAGATAGGCCAGTCCTACAGAGGTCCTCATTCACTCACTTGAGCCTGCCTTGCACATTTCTGCATCAAAGCCCCTTTGTCCATGTTATCACCCTAGCTTGAAATGCTGTCTGAACACCTCTATGCCTTGATCATTTTTCTCATCATTCAAGATCCTACTGACATGTTCCAACCTCCTGAAATCCTGCCCTGCCTCCCCGCAAGCAGAGTTACTCAAACTCTCTTCTTTGCATTCCTGCAGCATTTTGGTCTTGCAATTTGAGCTCTACTGTGCACTGCATTGTAACTATTCATATAGCTTCCTCCCTCATGAGATGATGAATTTCTCAAAAGTAGAGACTGGGCAGCTGTTACTGAATACAGCGCAACACTTGCTTGATAATGCTCAATAAACATGAATGAGTGACCCAGAACATTTCAAATTTCTCTTCCAAGACCAGAAAGACTCACATTTCTGGGTGTTTTAAGCTCTGTGATTTCTGCTGTGGTCGCCTGGGTCAGGAACTGCCTGCCTCTATTTTCATTTCAGGCCCTTCTCTCTCTGCCAGATGCCTTGATCTCTGAGCCGAGTATACCTTGACCCAAAGCCATGATGCAGCCCTCAGCTTCTGAGAGGAAGGGGTAGGGTTCAGTAGTTGCGCCTCTGAGAACATGACAGAGAACAATAGCAGGAAGCGGCCAAGCGGGAAACAATCAGCCCCGCACAACCCATGTGGAGGAGCTTCCTGATTGGCTTGATCTGGTGGGAGCAGGAACTCTTACAATAACTCTGGAATTATCCCAGTGGGATGACAAATTTCTCCACTGAGGAGAAGCTGTCACCTGGTAGTGTCAAGGACGGAAAACACAGTTAGCAAAAAACAAAACAAAACCCAAGACAAAGTTCTCTTGAGGAAGAGCAGTTTGGATCAGTTGGAAGCCTCCCAGCCACTGCCATAGCACCCCATGCTGACCTCCTTCCTAGTCTCTGTTTCAGGTACAATTAAGTCGTCATCTCTACCTTCCGAATAGATATCATTCTCCTGTCCATGGCTCAAAGGTCAGAGGTGCTGTTTATTCTTTGGTGTCCTTTTGGGTAGTTTAGGGAAATCCATGCTGTAGGTGACCACAAGAGAGAATGTTCCCTTTTAGAACTATGTTGATTGAGCACAGGCTGTGTGCAAATACTCTTCTAGGCACTGTGGATGCCATAGCAATACATGCTGTTTCTGCTTTCATAGAGCAGTGATTTCCAAATCCTGCATATCCTGTGGAAAGACCAAGCGAGGCAAGGGGTGGAGTGACAGGAGCTTCCAGTCAGCTTTCTCCTTAAACCATAGCAGCTCCCTTTGATCAAGATGTTGGAAAATAAAAATCTACCCCAAAAAGAGGAAATGCTGAAAACATTTGGATTGGGAGTGGTTTCATTTGCTCTTAGGCAGGACACAGCGCAGCGTAGCAGTTAATATTCTAGGCTCTAGCTACAAGCAGACCTGGGTTTGAATCCCAGCTCTGCCACTTACTGGTGGAAGGTCGTAAGTTGCTTGAACTCTCTCAACCTCAAGTTCTTCATCTGTCAAGTGTGAATAACAGTAGTAGATATTTTACCAAGTGCAAAGAATTGAATAATGTTTACAAACCATTTAGCATATCATCTGGCATTGTCTGTCATAGTAAATGCTCAATAAATGTGAGCTATTTTACCACTGTTGTTTGACGTTAATTTTTTTTCAATGAATGACTCATTGAGATACTAACTCATGCATCTTGAAAACACTACCAGTCTCTCCAGAGTAACCTCCAATATGGACAACAGGCAAAAGTGTGGAGATTATTCCCAGTTTGGGCATTTGTGAAAGGTGTGGCTGAGGCTGTATGGATGCACGCACACACACACACGCGCACACACACACACACACACACACAGAGGCCGATGGGAAAATCTAACTCAGCAGGAAAGCTATCACAGAGTGCTGGATTTAGGCACAATGAGTAAACAGGGATTTGGAAGAGAGGAATGCACCACATAAACAATTTTCACAATCTGGTATGAAAGCCCAGATGCTTCCTGCATGAAGGGGTGAACTCAGAGAGAGTCACAGGGCAAAATGAAGTAAATGCTGAGACTGTCCATCACTCTGGCCCAATTCCTACATATCTGTGCATCTTCTACTTATGGTTTTATTTAGGTGAGAGTAAATTAGAGTACCTTACAGTAGATAAGAATAGTACATTACACACACACACACACACACACACACACACACCCCTGGGGTTAGATGAAATTGTATATTTGGGGAACTTGGGGTAAAGAGTACAGAGCCACACAGCAGTTACTTTCTGCATCCTCCTGCTTCAGAGAAAGCAAATAAGACCAGTTTCTTTTTAATCTGTTGTTTTTACTAAGTCCAGGATTGATGTTAATTTGAATTTGTTCTTTTAAGATTCATTTTTGACTGAAAGAATTGAGCCGGAAGGTCTGCTTGAGGCTACTTCCAGTTGAGAAACAATTTATGTGTTCATTGAGACAGTCATTTACTCAACCAACACTTACTGAGAACTTTCAATGAGGCAAGTTCCTTGCTAGATACAGGCCAGCTAGATGCTAGAAGCCATCATCAAAGAAAGATGAAAAAGAGATGATAATTATCCTCTAGAGGTTTGTAAACTGGAGTTAGGGAAGGGAGCCCAAAATCCATGAATGAGTGATTAAAATGCAGTGGGATAAAGTTGGTGGTAGAAATATGTCCATCAGATATGGCAGCAAAGAGGAAGAGCACCTTCATGGGAAGAGTCCAAAGAAGACTTCCATAAAGAGATGATACCTGAGCAGATGCTTTAAAAATGAGTAGTAATTACCCATGGAAACGGGAAGAGAGAGAACAAGGGCAATCCAGGCAGAGGGGTGGTATGAGCAAAGGCATTGAGCCAAACAAGGAAATCTTCATTTCTGCAGGTAAATGAGAGGCTGGGAGTGTGTCATATCCATGAGCTTTAGCAGAGAGTCCATGAGGGGTTTTCAGCAGGGGAGTGCTATTGTGGTGTGTCTAGGCACATTCTGGATTTTAGGGTGATGGGGCTGCACAGAAGCAGAGAGATTGGTTAGAAGGTTGTCGCAGGCATTTAGGAGAGAGCCTATACCAGGGCTGAAGAGAAGGAGCTATGAAAGGAGATTTGTGGGGCAAATTGGCTTAGTGGCTAATAAGACACTTAGTTGACCTGGTGACTAATAAGATACGTGTGTGATGATAGTAAGCGAGGGGCAAGCCAGAGGTGAAGAAAACATCTAGGTTTCCCTCCTAAGTAGAATGGATTAACGGTGGTACCAGCATCTGAGCTAGAGAATAGGGAGGAGCAGCTCTATGGAGAAAGATGAGTTTGGTCTTGTATATGTTGTGTATGTGGACCATCCAGGTGGAGACATTCAAAATACAATTGTACATAGAGGCTGGAATTCAGGAGAGATGCTGAAGATATAGTTTGGATAGATTTAAGCATATTCGGTAGGAATTAAAGCATGAGGCTGGACGTGAGTAGCCAAGAATTAAATGTTAATCAATAAGAACAGTAAACCAAATAAACCTTTAGTGGTGGAGTAGGAGAAGAGGTGCCCATATGGAGAACATGGCGTCACGGTCTCTTCATCACGGAGGACAAATGATCAATGTTTTTAAAAACGAAGAAGTCAAACAGATCCACACCGAAGAGGGTCCGCTGTACGTGGCAGTCATGGACTTGACTAGGAGCAGACGCAGCAGGGCATGAGGGCAGAGGGACTGAGGCTGAGGCATGGACTTGACTAAGAGCAGATGCAGCAGGGCGGTGAGGGCAGAGGGACTGAGGCTGAGGCATGGACTTGACTAAGAGCAGATGCAGCAGGGCGGTGAGTGCAGAGGGACTGAGGCTGAGGAGGGGTCAGGATGTGAGGATGTTAAGGCAGTAAGAGAGGACTGGCCTTGGGGAAGTCTGGAAGAGGGATTCAGCAGCAACTAGAACAGGATGCAGGGTCAAGAGAAGTTCACTTATTTTTAGTATGGAAAGAAACAATTCTTGTTTATTGACTAGCAGGAAGGAGGCATCTTGGAGAGAGGTGAAGACACAGGGGAGAGGGGATAGTTCATGGGGTACCCTCCCAGATCAGTCTGCACAAGCTCAGGTGCATGGGTGGAGGCACTGGCCTTCAACAGACAGTCTGAGTCAGAGGCTGGAGGTCAGAAAGTGTGGCTGGATGGGACTTTTTCTCTTCCTAGAAAAAAGGGACATTTCTAGGGGGAAAAGGGGGGATTTAAGCTGTTGAGAAAAGTATTGCTTTGAAATGAAATAATCTCACTGTCCTGTAATCAAAACTCTTTATTTCTGATGAAACAGACTCAAATAAGACTCACAACGAAGAAATCAGCGCTCAGCTCAAGCCTGGAAATGATTTCCTACACGGAAATCCACTTGCACAGATTCTGATAGTATGAGTCATGTGATTCCAGATGGAGTAAATACACATGAAAAGGAGAGAAAAGCTAGTGTCTCCATGGGCTGAAGCACACTCATGGAGAGAGAAATTTTCATTTATTTGTATTTGGGCTTCAATATGATTACATCACCATCAATAATGAAAAGTGCTGCCATGTCCCAGCTGTATACTTAGATCAAGATATAAATCAGTCCAATATCATTCTTTTTTCTCACTGAATATCTAAATTTGTATATTTGAGGGGAAAGTGGAAAAACCAAGCCAAGATTTTAAAAATTACATTTACTATCACCATCTCCAAGTTACATTCACTATAGAATCCTTTAGAAGCATGTTCTTGGGTAGCTTTGCTTTTTATGCACTCAACGATTATTTATTGAGCATCTGTATGTACAGGGAAGAATGTGAGGTACAGTAACACAAAATATATAGTCCTATCTCTTAATAAGCCTGCACTTGGGAGAGAGGAGGTACAGGTAGGGTTGGGAAGGATAAATATATTTTTAACACTCTAATACAAGGCAGAGTGTACCAAAAGTTAGAAATGCTGTGGAGAATCGGAATGAATGAACATACCAGGCTGGGCGGGGGCGCTGGGGGAATTAAGGAAAACATTCCTAAAGAGATGTAATTTGATTTGGGCTTTTATTATGATATCTGTTTTCAGACAATGGAGTTGAGAGTGGGGAGTCCTTCCTGGCTTTGTCAGGAGCAGTTCGAGGTCTTAGCTGAAGACAGGAAGGCATAAGGCTGGAAAGGGGTGGGAGCAGAACATGGAGGGTGTGAACCTCCAGCCGAAGAAGTTTGATGGGGTTTGGGAAGGAGGTGAGAGGGAGCCACCAGGAAAGGATGTGAGCTGGACCTTTGGAATTCTTAAAGGGACCCTTGTCTTCTCTGCCATATTTCTGTCTCAGGGATGACGTGAGGAAAAAAAAAAAAAGAGGAGGAAATGGGCTTGAGTTTCCACTGACACCTAACAGTCAAGGAAGGCCCTGTTCTTTCATAAGGAAAAGTGGAAATCCTCTGTTTGCTTAAGGGCCATTAACATGTTTTCATATTAAAATACCAAATGATCTGCCCTGGCTCCTGATAGACTCATCTAAATAAAAGGAAGCTGTTTCCTTACAAGTTGGGTCACAAAGGATAAATATTTGGGGAGTGCCATAGAAACAAATGCACTGTCTTCCTGAAATGTGGAAAATGAATTTTGTAGCATTGATTTGCGTGAAAACAATATTCTTCCCAGTGCTCTACCTAGAATATTGAAATGGCGGTATTAAGATATATGATAGATAGAACAGATAGATTGCTGTAGAGCCAGATTAGATAGACAGACAGACAGATAGATAGATAAGATAGATAGATCGATGAGGTTAAATATTCTCAGGATGGAAGAAGGGGTCAGATAATCACGTCTCAGACAGATCTGGAATTCCAGGCAGCAGGAACTAATGAAGTGGTCTCTTCAGAGTTTTACTATGGGACGAATTCACCCCCGATTAGTTTTTATTCTTTGAATCACTTCTCTCAAGACAAAGATCTTTGCGCAAGAGTTCAGTTGGCCTAGCTCAGATACATTTCTACTCTGTGGCCAGGGATGTGAGCCCTCTGACCAATAGTTTCACCAAATCTACAAGGAACCCCAGAGAGACTTTTTTCCCAGTGGAGGAACTGGATGTTGTTCCTAAAAGAAAAGGGCAGAGGGACCCTGGGCAGGCAAAATTTTCAGCTGCCTGCCACCTTAGCCCCTGTCTCCACACTCACTTCTGAACCACGTGTGATCAGTCTTCTCTTCCCACCACATAACTGAAACTTCAAGGTCATGGGTGAGCTCTATGTTGTTAAGTCTCATTTATAGGAGCGATCAGCTCACTGCACTGCAAGGCTGGAAAGGTGTTTAAAATGTATACTTAGCCATGTCGTGGCTCTTTCTGATATAATTCAGTTGGCAAAGGCTCTGGCAGGAAGCCAGACGGACACAAATAGCGCACCAAAGAGATGCTAAGATATGGGTGATTATAATTGTGCAAGGAGTAGAAAGTTCTCTGCTGAGACTTTGGATGTGGCAGAGATTTGGGGAGTAGAAGGGGGGCAAAGCACAGTTCCAGCCAACCCCATTTACAAGCGTTGATTAGCAGTAATGAATTCACAACCTTGCAATTGCTCATTTTTTTTTCTTCTGCTGCTGAGTCATGGATAAGACTCTAAGCTCTGATTAGCTGGGATCCCCAATTCTCAGCATAATTCTAAGAGCATTCATTCAAATTCAACAATATGTGGTAAGTGTCTTGTATTAATTAGGATTCCATGTGGATGCAAGGAACAGAGACCCACAATAACAGTGGCTTAAGCAAGATGCTTATTTCTCCTTCCAATAAAAATCCACAGGTATGCAGTTATGTAAACATCCACAGGCATTCAGTTAAGAGCTGTTTGGTGGCTGTGCCCTATGAATTCCTTAGGGACCCAGACCTTTTCCACTTTAACCCTAAAGATTGATCCTTGTCAACAGTGACCAAGATGGCAGTTAGTGCCTCAGCTGCATGCATGTGCATTTCAGGCAAAGGATAAAGAAAGAACTGGAGAAGAAAGGGCTAAAGAAGATTCTAGGAGCTGATATATAGCACTTTCACTTACATCCCTTTGGCCAGAGCATGGGGCTACAAAGGATGCTGAGAGATGTGGCCTTTACTCTGTGTGGCCATATGCCCAGCTCAGCCACAGGAATGACATTGCTTTGAAAGAAGGGGAGGATGCAGTCCCCTTTCCACTTTTACTTGTGCTGAATTCATAAACATGTGGGCAGCTTTCCTCTCCTCTGAGCAGCAAACACTTCTCCTGAGGTTCTTGTTTTGGCAGGTTGGCCAGACAGGCACCCCACTTGACTGCTCAACTATGAAATTGCAGTTCCAGAGAAGAGAACAGGTCTGAATTAAGCACCGTAAGCCAGTTGGTCAGCATCTCCTTTTATTCTGAGGGCAGTTACTGAGATTCAAACCCATGTCAATTGAGTAGCAATGTGTTTGGCTATAGGGTAGGGCATAACACTAGTCTATGTCCCTCAATAGTGAGTTATTTCATAAAGGCTCAGCCCATTGTCAGGAATATGCTGGTCTTGCTTAAAGCTTTTTCAGAAGTGTTCATAGGGTCCTGAGAATTTTGTGAGCACTTCTTTACTGCTTCTCTTGCCTCCTCTTTTTGTTGGTGCTGAGTTCACTGCATGAAGGGTCCCAGGAGTCCTCTTTCCCCCTGGTTTTTCTACTCCTTTCCTTTTCTGCTCTTTCTACCACCTCCTACTGCTGGGCCTCTTTGTATCTGTGCTCCACCATGGAAAATAAGTTTTGTTTGCCCCAGATCTTCCCATTTTCCAGAGTGGAGCCCTTATAATTCATGATGTTTACTAAATTTGATCTCTGCCCTTTCAAGGGATGGAACTCAGATAATGAAAAATATAGGGAGGGATACATTGCTTAAATCTGTGAATGGGCATTATGATGGGTCTAAGTGTCCTAAGAGGGATTGGCTTTCCATGGGAGGTGGTGAGCTCCCCATATGTGGAGAAGTTCAAGCAGGTGTGAAATAATCGTTGGGTGGAGGACAGTTCAAGGACTTCATATTTCTGGAGAGCAATTAGGTTCAATGGCTTCTACTCCCAGTCTGACCTGTGCTTCTGTGAGCTTGAAAAATATATATTGTGTTGCAATGTGTGTTCTTAAGGGAATGAAAGTAAAAGGGCAAGTGGTCATGGGAGGTTGTCAAGGATAGGGGCAAAGGGTACTGGTTCCCCAGCCAGACCACCAGTGTCCAAATTCTGGCTGCACATCATCTCTGCAACCCTGGACAAGTCAGTACTCTTCCTGTGTATCCATCTATTTATGTCATGGGAGTTACAGATTTTTTTACTTCATGGGATATTGTGAAGATTAAGTATTATAATGTATGTAAAACACTCATAACAGTTCCAAGCACACAGTAAGCACTCAATAATCCTAATCCTTATGATTATTATTACATATATTACTGTATCTAGCAAAAACAATATTAGAATTGTTAGTATTACAATAATTATTATCATCATTGATGGGGAAGGAAAAATGAAGCCCACCTGAGTTGACAGGCAAGACCCTCTCCAAATAGTAAAATGATTAAAAACCAAGTTGTATTTGTCTGTGCTCCTTTGGATTCAACTGACCAACACCCACGCAAAGGGAAAATATATTGGCTTTTTTTTTTTTTTTTTTTTTTTTTTGAGATGGAATCTCGCACTGTCATCCAGGCTAGAGTGCAATGGCATGATCTCGGCTCACTGCAACCTCTGCCTCCCAGGTTCAAGCGATTCTCCTGCCTCAGCCTCCCATGTAGCTGGGATTATAGGCGCCTGCCACCACGCCCAGCTAATTTTTGTATTTTTAGTAGAGATGGAGTTTCACCACATTGGCCAGGCTGATCTGAAACTCCTGACCTCAAGTGATCCACCCGCCTTGGCCTCCCAATGTATTGGCTTTTGTAAGTCAGAAGGGCAAAGGAGTAGCTGAGGATCTGGGAAGCAGGAACTGGAGATTGAATGGCACGGTGTCCCCAGCAGCCAGCATGCTCTGTCTTCCCTTCTCTTTGTTTGGGCCTTGCAGGAAGGTAGGCTCTCAGCAGAGCCTTGAAGGCCAGGTATTTGAGAGCCAGGCAAGTAGAGCAGAAGGAGAGCATGAGTGAGCCATTGGGAGTGGGGACAGGAACGGCAAGAACCTATCCGAGGCACCGTGCTGAGTTATGAAGCTGGAGGGCAGCGCAGGCTGTGACCCAATAAGGCCACACAAGGCCACATGCTCCTGAGTGACAGGAGGGACATGTGATATGCTGGGCCTTGGCCCATGCTCTCTCCTCTGCCTGGCTCATTTTCTCCTCTTTTCCACCTGGTGAATGCATCCTTCAAGGCCCAGTTAATGCATCATCTGCTTTGTCAAGTTTTTCTCACCACCTGTATCAGTTGAGAATTGCATTCAGCTATGATCACAACAGAGGCTTAAGCCCATAACAAGCAGTCTGGAGCCAGACATTCCAGAAGTGGTGTAGTCTTTCCATCGTGCCATCTGGGACCCAGGCACTGTCTCTCTTTCTGCACACTCAGGCATACTATTGCCCCTGTGGACATAGGATTACTGCTCTGCCTATAGCATCAGATCGCTTGCAGTAGGTAGAATAATGGACCCCCAGAGATGTCCACACGCTGAGCCTCAGAACCTGTGAATATGGTAGGTTCCATGGCAAAGGGGAATTAAAATTACAGATGGAATTAAAGTTTCCAAACAGCTGACCGTAAAATAGGGAGATGAGTATCCTGGATTATCTGGGTACACTTTGTATAACCACAGGATCCTTAAAAGTGGAAGAGGGAGGCAGAAATCAGAAGGAGGGGTGGCTGCAGGGAAGGTCAGAGAGATGCAACAGTGCTGGCTTTGAAGATGGAGGAAGGGAGCCATGAGGCACGGAACGTGGGTGACCTCAGGGAGCTGAAAAGGGCAAGGAAATGGATTCTCCCCTAGAGCCTGCAGAAGGGAACACAATGCTGCCAGCACCTTGATTCTAGCCTGGCAACCCCTGTGTCAGACTTCTGACATACAGAAATATAAGATAATAAATTTAGATTGTTGTAAGCCACTAAGTTTTGTAGTTGTTACAGCAGGAATTGGAAACGAACGCATCTCTTTCACACCAGGTCCCTGTACCTGGCAGGAAGGAAGGAAAGGCAAATGTCATTTAAGCCAACGCTCCTTTCCTTTTTTTTTTTTTTTTTTTTGAGACAGGGTCTCGCTCTGTCACCCAGACTGGAGTACAGTGCTGTGATCATCACTCACTGCAGTCTTGAACTCCCGGGCTCAAGTGATCTTCCCACCTTAGCCTCCAGAGTAGCTAGAACTAAGGGTGTATGTCACCATGCCCAGCTAACTTTTTATTATTTGTAGGGATGGCGGTCTTGTCTTGCCATGTTGCTCAGGCTGGTCTCATCCTCCTGGGCTCAAGCAATCCTCCAGCCTCAGTCTCCCAAAGTGCTGGGATTACAGGAATAAGCCACCGGACCCAGCCCTCCTTTCCCTTTTAGGGAGTTGTGTGGAAGTCCCTTCGGATCATTTTTACTTACATCTCATTGGCCAGAGCTGTCCCATGGCCAGCTTTATCTTCAGTGGAAGCTAGGATACATAATTTTTTTCAGGTGGGCATGTTGCCATCCCCAACCAAATAAGGATTCTGTTAGTTTGGAAGAGGGGAAGAATTGATATTGAGAAGACCACTCAGCATCCCCACCACACACTCCCAGGCAGAACCAACTATTCTACAGCATGTTGTTCTTTCCTCTATTATTGCTATTTTTGGTTTGTATTGTAATTTATGTGTTCACACGGCTGTTTGCATTACTTGACCAAGAAGTCTCATGAGCAGACACTGTGTCTGATTTATTTCTCCATCCCTAGTGCTCAGCATAGTGCCTGATACAGGCACGAAGTTAGATGGATGAATGTCTAAATAAACTTTGAAATAAGAACATGATCGATGCACTTTCCAGAGCGAGAGTTCTTTTCTATTTTCTTGTGAGGATGATCTATTGGGGTTAGGTAGATTTTATAAGGCCATTTGGCCATGATTGCAACCTCATCTCCAGTAAATTAAACCTACACAGCTGCAGTGTGTCACCTTTCCTTATGGCTTATTACAGTTTGCTTTTTGCTCAGAAGGAACGGAGCAAGCAGGTTAGAGGCTGTTATGTGCACCTGCCACAGCCTACGGATCCTCAATTAACTTTGCATATAAATTACACTTCCTGCCCGTTCTTTATTTTTAGCACAGCAATATCTACTTGGCTCTTCCAGAGAAGACTGCATTAGATTTCAGTCATGAAACTACAAAACAGTGGCATCTGCAGCCTGGCTGGGCTGACTGTTGTTAACCCCATGACACTCTGTTCCTTGGGAAGCTGCTTTGCCCCAGGACTCAGATTTTCCTGAGAAAGAGAGCAGCCTGGACTGACCACACCTTCAGAGCCTGGCCCAAGGCCACATGTGAACTTATAGAAAAATCTGCTATTGGATCTGACATAAACTCTCCATTTCCTTCATTCGTTCCATTTGGGTTGAAACTCAGTTGTTGTTATCACAAAGGTTTCATTTCGTTCCTTTTTTTTTCTCTCCCTCTCTCTTGGTTCCTTCTCAATTACATAGTATCATGACCCAAATCTTCAGCACCTGAACTATATAGCGGAGAGCCTTGAAACTCATAGGGCCAGGGCACGCTGTGGAGACAGGCCAGCCAGTGGGCATCAGGTCGCAGAGAATTCTTAACCACTTGAGGTTGCTTCACTGGAAGAAGTGAGTTACTGAGAGACAGCCATTTTCGGTTTTTGTTAGCCATTTTTATCATGATCTTGTTTGTTTTAGAATCCCCTGTAGTGCCTAGCTCAGAGTCCAACCAAGCAAGCTCCGTAAATGTTGGTTTTGAATTTAAATAGATGTTGGGGTGCTCCCATTTCCCCTTCACTAGACACATGGGAAGCTGAGGCTCTTGGCCCCTCTTTCATGCCACAGCCTGGGAGATGCTCCCTTCTCAGCAGAAAGCCTCAGGAGGTATTTTGAAAAGGGAATTTGTTGTTTTCATTCTGGTTAGATAAGTAACAAATGAATTTTTTAAATTGGGAAAATATTGAAAATTATTTTTTAAAAATGAAATCACCTTTAATTCCATTACTCAGAGACAACTACCACTGACATTTTTCTGTTTCTTCAGTCTTAATTCTCATGAAGGGGTGCCCTGTTTCCCTCCAGATTTCTCAGAGGATTGAGGATTAGCGAAGGGAAGAGAGAGGGTGCCTTATGTTCTTTCTAATCGTTTAGCTTCAGGTATTATTGGGATATATAAATACATATACACACATATAAATATATGTGTATATGTACTATATAATTGGCATATACATTATTGGGATATATATTAGTAGGATATATATATAATGTATACACACTTCTATTTGACCTGTACCAGTTCATTATTACCACAATAATGCTAGCTAACACGCCCTCAAATTCAGTGGTTTAAACCCAAAGTCATTTATTCTTGCCCACACTTCTGTGAGGAGGCTGGGTATTTGCTGATCTAGGCTGGGCTTAGCTGAGTGGCTCCAATTTCAGGTGCATCCGAACTATATAGCTGAGAGCCCTGAAGCCCATAGGGCCAGGGCACACTGTGCCTATCTATGGCTTGGCCTCAGGTCTATTCCGTGTGTGTTCTTTCTGTGGTCCAGCCTGAAGGGGCAGCAGCTGCCCAGATAAGTTATTGTCTTGGCATTGGAAGGGGTGCAAGAGGACAAGCTCAACTGGGCAAGCACTTTTCAAGCCTCTGCTTGTGTCTTATCTGCTCACATCCTATTGGCTAAAGCAGGTCACATGGCTGCAGCCAGTGTCAAGAGACTGGGAAGTGTATCCCATCCACCATGAGCCTAGAGCAAATCACATGATCAAGATTGACATCAGTGGCTTGGGGAAGCATGTACTCTTCCCATGGAAGTAAGGGAGGAAGGAAGGGAATATTTTTGAGAGTAATGTAATTTTTTTTTTTTTGAGATGGAGTCACACTCTGTTGCCCAGGCTGAAGTGCAGTGGCACAATCTTGGCTCACTGCAGCCTCTGTCTCCTGGGTTCAAGTGATTCTCCTGCCTCAGCCTCCAGAGTAGTTGGGATGACAGGTGTGCACCACCATGCCCAGCTAATTTTTGTATTTTTAGTAGAGACGGGCTTTCACCATGTTGATCAGGCTGGTCCCAAACTCCTAACCTCAGGTATCCGCCCGCCTCGGCCTCCCAAAGTGCTGGGATTACAGGCATAAGTCATCGCAACCGGCCCAAGAATAATATAATCTACTGCACACCCTAAATATCTGCTAAAGTACTCTGTACTTTGAGCTTTAAATCAAATCTGCTCAGGCCAGGCATGGTGGCTCACGCCTGTAATCACACCTCAAATAAATAAATAAATAAATAAATAAATAAATAAATAAATAATA
The DNA here is from genome assembly GCF_028878055.3 of Symphalangus syndactylus. Lineage (NCBI taxonomy): Eukaryota > Metazoa > Chordata > Mammalia > Primates > Hylobatidae > Symphalangus > Symphalangus syndactylus. The sequence goes on along the minus strand of NC_072425.2, from coordinate 35,060,596 downwards.
AAATCTGCTCACAGCCCAGCTGGTTGGTAGTATCATCCAGTCTACACAGGGACCTCTAGTCCAGAGCTCCTCTACTCATTGAATTAATTCAGTAGATGGATAATTTGACTGTCTCGTGTGGTGTTCCTATTTCATACTCATATCTCCTTACTTACTCCCCCCAAATAATTTACACAGATGTATGTAGAAGATTTTGCTGAACATCTGGAACAACAAAGAAGTTTTATATCTCTATGTTCATATCTCTAGATTGGTCAGCCCCCTCTCCGTAAATTATCTTTGTGTCTCGCCCACACACAGCCTCTCAAGTTAAAGCTTGCTGAAGAATTCACTCTCGTCTCCAAAATTCTGAAAGTCTTATCTTGGCTGGGCCACACCTTTGTGCAACTTAGCTCAGCTTTTTGAATTCATTCAACGTAGGTGTATTGAGCATTTGTCCCCTCCATCTGAGGAATTTATAACCTAGTAGGGGAAATTAATAATTCATGTTATTATTTGGGGCCAGAAAATTCTTTGTTGTAGGGTGCCATCTGGTGCACTGTGGGATATTTAGCAGCATCTCTGGCCTCTCTACCCATTAGATGCCAGTAACACCAGTCCCACCCCCTTGAGCTTTGGACAACCAAAATATCTCCAGACATTGCCGAATATCCCCTGAGGGACAAGATCACCTCAGTTGAGAGCCGCTGCTCTAATACATGGTAGACTTGATAAGACTTCTGATAAAACAAAATAATGTGCTAAGAAATGTTCAGAGGGAAGCGATGTTATTTCCTGGCAGTGAAATCTGTGAATGCCTCATGACAGGTGGCATCTGAGCTGAGACTTCAAGAATGGTTGGGAGTTTGAGTTGAGTTTCCCAGAGGAGGAAAAGACATGGGGTACATGTGGGCAAATAAGAGTGGCTCTATTTGACTAATGCATGAAGTGAAATAGGCATGTTGGTGGAGTGGAGCTGATAGGTACTGGGAGGCTAGATACCATGGGGACTTATAAGCTATAGGACTTCTACTTTTACCCTGAGTGAAATGACAAATATATCAGAGCTGTGTTCATTTGGAGGAGGTTAATTTGGATATAGGGCTTGCGTTCATAACCCAAAGTAATGGGTTTTGATTTGCTGCAAAGACTTATCCCTCCAGAGGTCATTTTTCTGACACCCAGGAAGGAAACAGAAAGGCCATCTGAGGGGCACAGTATGTCGCTAAATAAGTTCATGCCTGGATCTTGGTGTTCCTTACCTTTCAGAAAACCCCACTCTGAACTCCTTATTTTAGGTCTAAGTCTAATGGCCAGTTCCCAAGAGCAGATTAAAAGATGGAAAAAGAGGGCCAGGCACGGTGGCTCATGCCTGTAGTCTCAGCACTTTGGGAGCCTGAGGCACGAGGATTACTTAAAGCCCAGGAGTTCAAGACCCACCTGGGCAACATAGTAAGACCTCACCTCTACAAAAAAAAAATTAAAAATTAGCTGGGCATGGTGTGTGCCTTTAGTCCCAGCTCCTTGGGAAGCTGAGGTGGGAGGATTGCTTGAGTCCAAGAGGTAGAGGCTGCAGTGAGCTATGATCGTACCACTACACTCCAGCCTGGGTGACAGAGTGAGACTCTATCTCAAAAAAAAAAAAAAAAAAAAAAAAAAAAGATGGAAAAGGAGGAAGGCAAGGGAGGGGACTTATATAGGCAGACACAGACTCAGCAGCCACAGACTCAGCAGCAAAGCTTCTAGCACAACAGAGGGGAAAGAGACCAAAAGAAAAAATGAATGAATGAGTGATTGAATGAATGAACCAATGAATAAATTCAGATCAACTAATTCAAGAGGCACAGCAGTCTAGAGTTTTAGCAAGAGAACGTTTATCCCTTCATTATTCCTGAAGACATTGCTGCATATCAGTGCCATCCTACTATGCCAATATATGTAATGTTTAACAAGGTGGGGGTTGTGGAGAACACTTTAGAACTCATGTGGTAAATGTTGCTTAATGGTTAGGAACGGGGTCTAGAGTCAGAGCACCTGGCTTGAATCCTTGCTTCAAGGCTCTGTGGCACTAAAGCCTGCTTTACTAGGTTACTTCACCTTGCCAAGCCCTAGTGATCTCATTGGTAAAATGGGGATTCCCTACTCACAGGGTCATTGGGAATTTTGGATAAAATAATCCACATGAATTCTTAGCTCAGTTCCTGGCACAGAATAAGTGCTCAGTAAACACTGGTGGTAATTATTATCATTTCACTGAAAGAATATGGCTGTTGAGACTTTCCCCAAATCATAGCTGCAGCTGCTGTTCTGGAATATTTCCAGAGGCTCCTGGCAGTGCTGAAATTTCCCTTTTATAAAATACATAGGATGGCTGTGAAAATTGAGGAAAGTTCCAGAAGGCAGGGCAGTTGCATCTGTCTTCTTCATTTCACCTCTTTTTGGCAGTAGAATCCAGGCCACAGAGGGAGAGGACACCAGGCTCCCAAGGGTAGTGGCCACCAGCTATGTCTTGGCAACATACTTTCTTTGAGCAAGAATGGCCCTTTACTTTTTGGCCAACCTGAGAGAGCACTTACTCTGAGCCAGCCAGGAGAATGTGAAGCTATTTTCCTTCTGATGTTATGTCCTATGCTATGTAAATATAATCTCCCTCCAAATAAGAAAGGTGCGCATGCATAGGGTTGGCAGGGAGACATCGAAGCATATTGCATAGTGGTGGCTGTGAACCAGTGGAGGCAGTGCTGTGTTGATTTCCCTTGACCAATGTCTGCGCAATCGCAGAGCTGGAAACACAGGATGCTGTGTAATGTAAAACCTTGGCCTGGCTCTTCAGCATAATGTAAAAGGAAGGCTGCCAGGAAGGTACAAATCGCCCAACAGGAAGGAGCTGCTCTCTTGCCCATGGATGGCAGGACAATGAAGTAACTTGTCCTTTGTTTGTGTGTTTTCCAGGCTGGAGCAAGAAATACAAACGCTAGAAAGTGAAGAGTCCCAGATATCTGCCAAAGAGCAAATCATCCTAGAGAAACTGAAGGAGACAGAAAAATCCTTCAAGGACTTTCAGAAGGTGAAGAAAACAAACACGATTTCTCGAAGTTATTTCCATGGGGAAGTAAGGCCTAGCAAAATGGTGCCAACTGGGAAACAGGCCAGTTGGCATTGATGAGAAATCTGAGCCACAAACTCTATGAAATGAGGGGCAGATGTGTGAGGACCAGGGGCCATCCTGAAGCTAAGCATGACATATCTTTGGGTGTGGGACCATCTGGCCTACTGCAAGGCATAGGGAAGAGTCATTAGATTACCCCATCTGCCTGCTCTCTGGATCCCTGATATGCCTCGTGCCTGAAAAGCCTTCTCTTATTGGACTCTAGAATTCTGAAACCAATTCTGATGAAGCAGAATAAACATGCTCTTTGTGGCTTTAATTATAGTTTGCTTTTTGAGTCTTTCATTATGAAAAGGCCAGAAGCAACACCCTATGAAGTGGACATGAATTCCAAATACAAAGAGTGTAAATACATGAAATTTTACTGTATATAAAAACAGATGGCGCCTGTAATCCCAGCACTTTGGGAGGCTGAGGCGGGTGGATCACGAGGTCAGGAGATCGAGACCATCCTGGCTAATGTGGTGAAACCCTGTCTCTACTAAAAAATACAAAAAAATTAGCCAGGCATGGTGGCGGGCGCCTGTAATCCCCACTACTGAGGAGGCTGAGGCAGGAGAATGGCATAAACCCGGGAGGCGGAGCTTGCAGTGAGCCGAGATTGCGCCACTGCACTCCAGCCTGGGCAACAGAGCAAGACTCCGTCTCAAAAAAAAAGAACACACAGATGGTGCCGTGTATCAAAGAGTAGAGTCCGTAAAACCAGTAGGCTCTGAACAAACATCTCAGGACCTCCCTCCATTTTATAACTGTTTCTGCTGTACCTATGAGTGACAGAAAAGCAATCTAATGAAATCAATTTAGGATGGGATTTTCTGATATCATTCTCCAACATGACCAAGGATATTTGCCAGATCATTGAAATAAATCTCTATTGGGAGAAATTTAGTATAAATTAGAAATTATAATTTTGGAATTCTAAATAAATTGTCCAGAAGAAAAGAGATCATTGCGTTTTCCTAGCACAGTCAAATTCTGGGCCTGGGCATGGGAGAAAGATGGGTTAAGTCTTTAAAGATGGGAAAAGATGGGATTGTACCCCCACATGTAGAGTAACGCTCTGCCTTGTTTTTGTTCCTACAGGGTTTCTCCAGTACAGATGGAGGTAAGTGCTCTCTGCCCCGACTGTAGATGAATGTTTTAATCCTGGTCATCTTAGGGGGTTTCATTAACAGGGGCTTAAGGAAGAGGTACTGTGTTGATTTGTAAAGGCATCAGAAGAAGTAGCAGCGCTGGTCGCAGGCCACTGAGGAGGTCCACGTTCCAAGCCTTCCTGCCTCTCTTCTTCAGGAACTGTCTTTTGGCTCACTGTTTCTCCTCTTATAAAATTGGCCTGGCTCTTCTCCTTCCCATTAGTCCCAATGCTCACTGCTTGGGCCTCTCTTGAAAGGTACCCAGCAAAGAAGAGTACTAACATCAGGACCTGGTCCCTTGTAGGGATGAGCCCATTTGTCTTGGTGGTTAGGTCCTCAGGTTGAAACACACGTGAGAAGTTTAGGAAATTTGGGGGAAATATTTGGTGTTTGGAAACCTTTCTACAGCCTCTGGATTTTCTTTGCTTTCTCTCTCTCTCTCTGTCTGTCTGATCAGACAACTGTCGTTTCTTCCATAGAAACAGGGCTGGGCAAAAACTTCCCTCCCTGTGTGGGGATAGTTGGTTCAGAGCATAGGAAGGCAGGAGCGGGGTCCTGGCTTCCTGGTGGCAAGAGCAGGTCTTTCGCCTTCTCTCCCTTCCCTACCTTTCCTCTGTCCTCTCCTCTCCTTACCTGGACTGTGGGGATGAACTTGAGATTGTGTACTTCTCACCCTTCACCTTGCTCCCTATCCTTAGCTGCAAACCCGTGATTCCTACTTTCATTTGGCCCTCAGCTAGACCTGCTTTACAATGCAGGGACTTGTTGGAAAGACCAGATATTGTCTGCTCACCTGGCTCTTAGAAAGTCACATTCTAGGGCTGGGTGTGGTGGCTCAGGTCTGTACTCCCAGCACTTTGGAAGGCTGATGTGGGAGGATCCCTTGAGCCCAGAAGTTCAAGGCTGCAGTGAGCTATGGTCACACCAGTGCGCTCCAGTCTGGGTGATAGCAAGGTCTTGTATTAAAAACAAACGAAAAAGGTCAACCTCTAGACTAGGAAGATGATCAGGAGCCAGGATGAGAATTGGCATCAGTGTTTTCCCAGTGTCATTTGGAAATATATGGGGAAAGGTTTAAAAATGTGTTTCTCTGGATTAGTCAAAGGTACTTGCATGAAGGATAGTTCTGACTTTGGCAAAACAAACAAACAAAGAAACCTGTGATTTTTAAATTTTTTTTCCCCTAGCAGGAGACCTGGATTTTGTCTCCCCAGGTGATCTTTAGGAAGGTACTAAATTAAACTTCATGCTCTGAGTGCATGTAAGCAGGGCCAAGTCATGTCCAAGCTAGCAAGGACTCTAGGAAAAGCAGACCTACAATACTTCTAGGAAGTCTCTATGGTGTGACCAAGTCAGGGCACTTGTTCTGTGCTTTGGGGGTGGGGCAAAGATTGAGGAAGTGGCCTTGGGGAATTGTGGGTACAGCATGGGGAGGATGGCAGGCTTCCCTGAGTCTGGGAAGACCTGAGACGTGCCACACAAATAGCAATAATACAGTGCATGTCAGGCTGGGATGCAGCGTGGGACACTGACCCATGAACACCTACCCAAAGAGTGCATGTTGGCCTTTTATGCTTTCACTTTTTTTTTCTCTTCCCTTCTCAAATCAGGAATTTCCCTAGACATCTCTCTGATAATTAGGGAAGGGAAAGACCCTGTATGTCATGTTCCTGAGAAGTCTGTGTGGGGCATGGAGACCTGTCATACTCTATGACTTGTTAACAAGCAAAAATGCAGCCGCATCATAAACTCTCACCACCTCTTTCATTTTTACCTCAAACTTCTTTCATTTTCTTCTGCGTTGCTTCCCATTATTTTCACTCATCCACCTAAGCCATTCATAGAGGTGGTAAGAAGCCTAGTCGTAACTGAAAAGAGCCTGCAGAGAAAGTTGCCCACAGACTCTGTCTTCCAGGATGGGGGAGCTCAGGCTTAAGAGGATGCAAAAGTTTTAGGGATCTCATTTCTTAGGAAATGGCCCAGGGAAGAGTTTCTGTGGTCTTACCTGTCACCCTGCATTATAATTCCTGCCATCTGTGGTTATCACCAAGCCTGGGTGACCTCTTTATCTGTCATACCACATCTATTAGCAAAGAAAGAAGTTTGAAGGCGGGAACACGTACATCCCAGAATGTGATTGATGTATATAGAGTCACACTGTGGTGAAGCACACCCCAGTTGAGGGACTTTGGGATGTCTCTTTATCTTCTCATTCTTCAATTTCAAAGGCCCCAAGTTGCCAAGACCCTCTTAGAATCAACCAACTTGCTACAAAAAACTAACCAGATATTATTATAGAACAATGATGACTTAAGAAACACAGTTAATTTCTGTTGCATGCAGATTACAGAATCCAGGTCCAGTTAGGATTATATAACTATACAGACACTGCAGATAAGCAGCAAAAGCATCCCAACTCGTGAGGTGCTATGAGATAGCTGCTGGTGTCTGGGTGTGTAATGATCCCATCTCAGGTACCCTAAGTGTGTCCCTCTATGCATGGCAGAGGAAACAGAGGTACCGTACTGCTAGATCACCAGTGGCTTTTGATTGCATGATAGCCTGGGCAATCAAGGACAATTTATTCTATTCTTGAGTAGAATCTCCTGGTCATATACATTCTGACACCCCCTCTCCTCCCTTGCCAACACACATTGTTGTTACATAGCAGAACACACATCTATTGGGTGGGTTGGTTTTCACTGTCTTAGGCATAATGTCTTCTACAACTGTAAGTTGCATATAGTATATATCTGGTGCTAATTCTGTTCTTTACCCACTGAGGAGGGAGCTGATGCAAAACTCTTGCCAGAACAGGCAAAGGAAAATGTCTGTCCTGGGCCTATCTCAGTCCTTGGTGTATGATACGGATCTTCTTAGGTTCCCATCCCGTACCAGTCTGTGGTGGCTTAGAGCGTTTCCCGCATCAAAACCTTCATACCAGTTATTCGCAAACCTCAGTCTTCAGTTGCCTGTAAGTTATGTGTTTGTTTGTTGATTTATTTTGAGATGGAGTTTCACTCTTGTCACCCAGGCTGGAGTGCAGTGGTGCCATCTTGGCTCACTGCAACCTCCACCTCACAGGTTCAAGCCATTCTCCTGCCTCAGCCCCCCGAGTAGCTGGGATTACAGGTATGAGCCACCGTGTCCAGCCTAAGTTATGTTTTAAGAAGAGTTTTCATCAGTCTTGTTTCTCTGGCTTTAGCTGTTTAGATTCTTCATAGCTACTGTAAATATTTCAGCAGGATTAGAACTAAGAAGCAGCACTCATCTTTAATTTCTATTCTGTAAGTTACTGCCTTCCACCTTCTCTGTCAGTGGGGAGAATAGTGTTAGACTATTCTGACTTTGGCAGGAAGAGGGCAGCTTATTAATTGAGGCCACCTGAAGAAGTTTTTCCCATTGAAGGTTTGGCAGGCCTGTTTGTTACTCTTTGTGCTGGTCTATCAGACACTTCCTGTCTATATAACCTTAGGGTTTAGTACTTAATCATATATTGAGGGGGCTGCTCTGTCCTCTTTCTGATGCCCCATTCTCCACTCCTTCTCTTGCTCTCTCTCTTTTTTTTTTTTTTTTTTTGAGTCAGGATCTCATTCTGTCACCCAGGCTGGAGTGCAGTGGCGTGGTCTCAGCTCACTGCAACCTCCGCCTCCAGGGTTCAAGCGATTCTCCTGGCTCAGCCTCTCAAGTGGCTGGGACTACAGGCACGCACCACCAGTCCTAATTTTTGCATTTTAGTAGATACAGGGTTTCACCATGTTGGCCATGCTGGTCTCAAACTCCTGACCTCAAGTGATCTGCCTGCCTCAGCCTCCCAAAGTGCTGGGTTTACAGGTGTGAGCTACTGTGCCCAGCCCATTCCCTTATCTCTTAACAGAAGCCTTGTAGCCCAACCCTCCAAGTGCTGTAGCCTTCAAGCTTGTAGCCAGTAAACATCTGGCAAAGGTAACTCCATCATCCACTCCCACCTGACAGGGAGCTGTCTCCTGGAGGAGGCTGAGACATAAGCCCTGGGAATCACATGTTCTTTCAGATGGAAAATTCCCTGTCTGTAAGTAGTTGTTTTTGTTTTTTTTTTTTTAACTGCTAAAACATTGAGTATGCAGACACACATGTGACCAGTCCATGAGATCTCACTTGGGCTCCAGCCTCCATCTTATTTGAATGCAGAAAGTCAAATTCATCAAGATCCTATTCCACAGATTTCTGGAAATTATCAGTGAATCTTGGAAGTTCTACAAATCTGCTCTGGTCATCCCTTCTTTCCTAAACTGACCCTCTAGTCCTAGATTACTGCTTCATTCTTCCCACAGACAATTGTCACCCACCTGCCCCAACCCCCTCCCCACTCCCTCAGGACCACTGACCTCAAGCTGCTGCTCTTTCTAGTTCTGCCTTGTGCTGCTTTGGGGCACAGACCCTTCCCACAGCCTTCCACAGTGAGAGTTAAAGGAAAGAAGTCTGTGACCTAAGTTTAAGAATCATGGAGGTGGCTCACACCTGTAATCCCAGCACTTTGGGAGGCCGAGGCAGGCAGATCATGAGGTCAGGAGCTCGAGACCATCCCGGCTAACAAAGTGAAACCCCGTTTCTACTAAAAATACAAAAAATTAGCCAGGTGTGGTGGTGGGCACCTGTAGTTCCAGCTACTCGGGAGGCTGAGGCAGGAGAATGGCATGAACCTGGGAGGCGGAGCTTGCAGTGAGCCGAGATTGTGCCACTGCACTCCAGCCTGGGCAACAGAGTGAGACTCCATCTCAAAAAAAAAAAAAAAAAAAAGAGAGAGAGAGAATCATGGAGGTGCAGTTCAACATGGAGAATAATGCACAACTTCAGACATGTGGCTACACTCACAGCCCCTGACTCAAATCCAAAACCATCTTCAGGGGGTCCCTGCAGGCTGCTTTCCAGCCATCTCCCAGTCCACCATCATCTCAAAGGCTCAATTTCCTTCCTTGCAGTGAGGGGCGCCTTCAACCATGTCTGCCTTATCCAGGATCCAAGCTCCAACACATATAAGGCACCTGAGAGGGAAAGCAACTTGAGCCTCACTCCACCCTAAGTCCTGCGTTCTAATCTTCCTTTCTCATTCCTTCTCCCCAAATGGTTAATATGGAAAAATCTATTTTTTTTTTTTTTGAGACAGAGTCTCACTCTGTTGCCCAGGCTGGAGTGCAGCAGCACAATCTTGGCTCACTGCAACCTCCGCCTCCTGGGTTCAAGTGATCTTCCTGCCTCAGCCCCTCTAGTATCTGGGACTACAGGTGCGTGCCACCATGCCCAGCTGATTTTTGTATTTTTAGTAGAGATGGGGTTTTGCCATGTTGGCCACGCTGGTCTCGAACTCCTGACCTCAGGTGATCCACCCACCTTGGCCTCCCAAAGTGCTGGGATTACAGGCATGAGCCACCGCGCCCGGCAAAAAATCTGTTTTCTTAGAGATACTCTACCTTTGCCTATGAACATAATGGTCTAATGTCAATACATTCTGGATTGTTCAGACTCATTTGCAAGTCAGCAAAGGGTCTGGTTGGTCTAGAACAGAACTAAGCCTAGTCCAGTGTCTGCAGTCCTCTTCAGCAAGAAATGAAAAAGAAAGCTGCCAGAATGGAAGCAGTACGAGTGGGGATGCAGAGGAGGGGTCAGTGATGAGAAATGCGGAGGAGGCAGAGGCTATTGAACAGATTGGATACCAGCAGGGGAAAGAGTGTAGGGTGCTGCTGAGGATCCCAGGTGAACTGTGGTGCTCATGAGCCAAGATAGAGGACAGGAGAAGCAGCAGGTGAGCAGAGATACAAGGTCCATTTTGCGCATGTTGAGTTTGTGGTGATTGTGGGATATTCAGTATAGACCTACAGTGAGCAGTTAAGATGTAACCATTGATGACAGATGGACATTCCAGGATTTTGTGATATGGTCGTGATGCATCTCATGGTGCCCAGCTTTCTGGAATCTTCCTGCTTTCACTTTCCCACTTCTTTCTGGGGTGTACCCAGATTTGTCTTGTCTTACCTCAGGGGTTTCCTCCTTTCCTCCAATACCTTGGCATGCTTGCTGATGTTCATGCTCCCCAGGTCTCACCTCCCTAAAGAGGCTTGTCGAGGTATTTGCCCAAGCAAAGCTAATGGGCTCCTTCTTTTGCATAGCAACATTCCCTGCAACTGGGCTAATGGTGGGCTCAAGGGGTGTTGTCATTCAGAAGCTCAGGACTTTCTAGCTGAAACACCAGCCTGCAATATTGAAAACATGAGATCTATTCTGAAGTCTATTTGTTGTAATGCTTATAAAATTGGTCTTTTGAATGAATCAGGCTCATAAAGCTATATTGCCAGTTCAGGGAATGAACCGCATAATAATCAGACACAGAAAGCTTTATTTCTGGTTCAGAGAATGGATCTGTTTTTCAGTACTGTTTAATGTACATTTCTAGTTTGATGTTTTCTATTTGTCAATCCCACCAAGCTGATAATGGCTCCCACAAGCCCATCTCTGAATCTTCCCCCCGTCACTGAACTCATTGTCCTCCTAGAATCTAGAGCTTTCTGATGACTCTTCTAATACGTAGAACCATCCTGGGGCTTGAGCTCTCTGGCCAGGATCCCTCCTGCCTCAGCTACTCTGCTGAATACCAGTCACTGGGCAAATGCTTGTCTTTGTTTACCCTGATCCTCCTGTTCAGTGGCCGCCTCAGCGGTCCATTATGTAGGGCAGACAAGCTGCTGTCTCGGCAGTGAACCCATTGGGCCTCCCAACACTGTGACTAATTGTATTCCCTGTTCTCTGCTACCAGATGCAGTAAATTACATTTCCTCCCAGCTTCCCGACCTGCCAATCCTCTGTTCACGAACAGCAGAACCATCACCTGGGCAGGACGGGACCAGCAGAGCAGCTGGTAAGTCCTGGGGACCTTTGGACGCTAGGATGGTCCAAGGGGCTTGCATTTCACTGAGCTTTATTAATGAGATGAGTGCCCTGCTATCCTTACATAGGGGGACCTCGCCTTCAGCCCAGAGTCAGACGCAGCCTTTACAGTGGCCACACAAGGCAGGCACCGGCCCCAGATGGGTAATTGAGGACCAAATGGGAAGGAGCCCTGAGGCAATCATAAGGCATTTCACCTCTGACTTCGGAGGAGTCTTTCTTTGGTGTTTGTGGTCCTTATATCTGTCTTTATTCTCAAAGTTAATCTGTATTCTGCCTCCGGGGATTTTCATTTTCCTCACTGGAAATATACAAATTGAGAGAGCCATCCATGATGGAAGCTGGGTGGGAAATATTTTCAAAGCCTATGATATCTTTACAGAATCCTTTGGGAATTGAGCTATTTGTATATTATGAATACATATATTCCTAAGTCTTCCCATTTCTGGAGTTATTTCTTAGCCACCGTGGTATATTTGGGAGGAAAAGAAGCAATTTAAAGAACACACGTTACTTGCTAATGTGTCTCACAATTGGAAATTTTGCAAATAATACATTTATGAGTGTTGAGTATAGGGAGAACCATGCTTTGCTCTGCTTAATGCAGATGTGCCTCAGAAATCAGAACTGGAAGGATGCAAACAATAAATCTCTACACCAACCCTTATGATCTACACAGAAATGTGCTGAGGGCTGGGGGTTAAATGGAAAAATGAATTGCCCAAGGTTGCATGGTTAGTTACAACATAGGTGACTTCAAATATGAGTATCAGATTCTGCTTTGCATATTCTAGGTAAGTGTACGTTTAAAATAAATCACATAATGACAGATTTTATAAAGTGAAACAATCATGGATGTTTAAGCCAGAGGATATCTTTTATATAGGCCAACCTGAATATTTCATGAAGCAAAGAATCCCTCATTTTAATACAAAAGTAAAATAAAAGACAAGTAAGAATTAACATAGTTGTCATGTCCACTGGCTAATTTAAATATCTGTTGGGCATCTCTGTAAACATCTTAGCAGATTACTTTTATGTACAGACTCACAGAGTCCTAGAGATGGTTGGGACTGTAAGTGGTATCTGGTCAATCCAGAGCCAGTTCCACATCTTCCTGGACAGTGACAGGATGGATAAACAGGAACCCGCAACCTGCAGTTACGCTTCAAAGGACTCACTGGCAGTCACTTTAACATTGGACTCTTTAAGTACTCCAGGGTACACTTCTGAGGTACACTTCTGAGGTCAACTTAGGTAAAATGTGTTTAAGAGTCACACACCTTCCCTCTGGTTATTAGAGACATGGGTGTTGATGGTTCCTGATAGTTGTGGGTAAACAACTTCTCAGGTCCTCTGCACAAGTTCCTGCACTTCAAAGGACACAGGATATAATCTAACATATGGATTAGCTCATGGGAGGGTAGGGACAATGTATGAGAAATAATTTTAAGAGAGAGAAAAAGAATTTGAGCAGTGTGGGTAGTCAAAGAGTTTAAAGTTCAAGAGTAACACATGAATGTGATTGTAGTGCTGTGTAAGCAGGAATACACATTATTACCACAACCCAGCTCCCTTTATCTTTGAAGATCCTACAAAACATGATTTTAAAAGCCAATGCATTTTTAAAAGTATAATGTGATCAGAATCTTTTTCAAAGTAAGTTTGCATATGTTTCTGTTGATTAGTTAAGAGTTAACTTGCATAAATGCATCTACTGTGGGATTACATATAAGCAGAGCTGTGGAAGGAATTGTATTTGTTACGATGAACTCCTTTGTCCAGGCTGTTTAGGGAATGGGATGTTCAGATTCATGATCAATTATGGTTAACGGTGACTACACAGAGCATGTGTGGCTTACCAACCAAGGGTACTCACTAGAATTCTCCTAGATACAGTCTATCTTGCTTTAGGAATGTCCTTTTGGAAATTTATATAACCTCAGGGACAAATGTCTCTTGTCATTACTGAGTAGCATAACAAATATCCTGGTTGTTTGGCATTTGGAAGGTTTGGGACTCTGTATAAATGGGAATTTCTTTAGAATCATTGCTTTTCAGAATTAGGAGACATCTATTCCAATCCTTTATCCAAACATTGAATCCTTGACATAGCAGCCTTGTGAAGAGGTCCTCAAACCCTGGCCACACACCTCTGTGATCCATGTTTAATCTTCTTCCAAGTTGCCCATTCCATCTTTAGTTGGTTCTGACTATTGGGAAATTCTTCCTCTGATGGAGCCATCATTTATCTGCCTTCATCTTCCACCCACTTATCCTTATCCTGCCCCCTTAGAACACATCTAAGTTCTAATTTCCCTTCAAGTATTAGAAAGTCACTGTTATTTACTGTTTTTCCCAGATCCTCACTCTAAATCCCCTTCGTGCTCACAGCCCCAGTCTCTCCAGCTGGTATTGAGATGATGAGATTGCCTTTGGACACCCTTCCCATCCCTGTCCCTCCCCTCTGCACACTCTTCACTTGGTTGCTAGTCTTCTTGATGTATCGTGCTCAGGGCTACCCAATGCCTTCTGAGCTATGCTGCTCACCCCCAAAATAGAGCACGACGCTGCATACCATGTGGCTGACTTTGCTGGCAATGTGGCCTTTCAGCTTCAGTTTTGAAAGGATTCAAAGTCATTTCATGTGTGCCACTGCTCAGCCTCACTCCGTTTATCCATAGAATTGTTGTTTCTGAATCATTTCAGTTGAAATGTTCAGTCTGTTTCCCCTAGCTATACATATACTACTTTACCTGCTCATACATAGAAGGACCTACAGAATTCTTTTGCTTTTTAATCTCAAAAGACAAAAGTAAGCATGAGCTATGCACTTTTCTGTCCTTTGTAGATTTGCTATGACTATTAAATTTCTTCTTGTTAGATTGTCTCTCAAGAATGTTGTGGTTTTCATGGAGGCATTGAGGAACCACAGCAGGAAGGGGAGTAGGGGAGTGATGTCATGGGATTTGACAGGGCTCTGACATTCCCTCCCATTTCAAACACGCGCAGTTCTTCCATCCTTGTGTTTACATGTTGTGTTTCTGCATCAGATTTCCCTTGAATCTAGGGCTTAACAAGTTTTGAATGTAGAAAACCCTCTTCTCTATTGTTAGGGTCTTTGTAGCTCACAATTATGGTATCCTCATAGCCTCACTTTGCTTCTCAGTTTAGTACCCCCTCAAATCTGAAAAAGCAATCTTTTATTATTTTTTATCATCTCACTGCTGAAAATGTTGCATGTTGGAACCAAAGTCAGAGCCCTGTGGCACACCATTAGAGATCTCTTGGCCCTTGATAACCCTAAATTGACATCTTTGGGGTATGATCATGCAACCACTAACAAGTTAATTGTCTTAACACCCAAGGCTCATGTTTCTGTGTAGTCCACAGGAATATAAGGGATTCTGTGATGATCCAAATACTCTGGATCTTTTCAAATGCAATTTGCCTATTCTTTCCAGAGACCTTGAACAGAAAAGAAAATGAGATTAATCTGCATAGTTTCTGCTTGATGAACCCATGCTGGCTCCTTGTCATCTCTGTTCTTTGAAGGCTAACTTTAGAATTTAGCTAGTCATGATGTCAAGCTCCTTCTATGTAGTTTAGGATCCCCTCATTCTCATTTTTGAAAATCAGACCTTTGAGTGTGAGCTTCCAGCACCTTTCCTGGTATTCAAGATTCTTGAGACAAATTCAACAAGGGAACCGGGACCCTGATCCCAAAGCACTAAGAGCCTTTATATTCCTGCAGTGCTATATTATTTTTCCAATCTTCTCTGCTCATCTAGGCTTCACTTCCCTTTCTGCCATTTTCTTTCTGGCACTTTACAGGCTGAAAACTCTCCTTCTTGACCAAAAATAGAAGCAAAATCAGACACAAGAAATTAGCTTGCCTTTATTATCCATCAACATCACACCCTTGCTGACTTATTTTTGTTACTACTAAGGTGTCTTGGAAAAACAATTGATTCACATAAATTTTTGATCACTGTTTTTTTGGGAAAGAGTTACAATTTTTTATTGATACATAATAATTGTACATATTTATGGGGTACATATGGTATTTTGATACATTCATACAATGTATAATGATCAAAAAGGGTAATGAGGATATCCATCATCTCAAACATTTATCATTTCTTTGTGTTGGGAACATTCAAAAATCTTCTAGCTATTTTGAAGTAGACAATAAGTTATTCTTGGCTTTAGTCACCCTACTCTGTATTGAACATTAGAACTTATTCCTTCTATCTAAATATATTTTTGAAGTTAGAGATTGTGCTTTGGGATGAGAGGGAGAACCCATTCTGAATTAATTTCCTCATTTTTATTGTCATTGACATCACAATAGCCATTTTTATATTTCCAGCCCAAAGAGAATATGTGAACACATATTTAGATGTATAACCATTTGCTCGAAGGATAAAACTACCCATACGTATGTTCATTCAATAAGTCAAGCATGTGCATTGCTTGTCTATCACATGCCAGGTGCAATGCCAACTCCTGGGTGTTTCTTTTACTGAGATGACTCTGACCCCCCATGGACGACACTTATGATCTGCTTCTGTCCTACTGTACTTTACACATCACTGACTCGTGAACCACGCAGGGTGTTCACAGCACCATAAAATATCAAAGCTGGATAACTTTCATTGTACAAATGAGAAAATGAAGCCCCAAAATGGGGTGTGATCTGGATAGGAATTCAGATCCTATCTTTCTCCCTCCTCCCATCTCCCTGACTAATGACAGCGGAGCATGTGGTGCTTATATTTTAGATGTGGGCTCTCAGCCTGTTCCTCCTCCCGTAATCACAGTGAGTGAAAGGAACTGAGCTGAGAAAAGCCTGAATCAATGATTGAACTTTCCATCCTCTTGGAAGAGTCTTGTTTTGTATGCTCTTGGACTGATGCTCAAATGTATTCATGTCCATTGCTCTTCCTGCCTTGCTTGTGTCAGTTACTCTTGTTCCCTCTTCTCTAGGCTCCCTAGAGCCCTTACAGTTGCTTTCTCTCTGCCAAAGGTGAAGGCAACAGGCAACACGGGTATGTGCAGAGCCAGGGGGATAAGTTTGAATCAGAATCAAACATTCTCTGCTCCTCAGACCCATCTCTCTGGGTCCTGCAGAGCAATCGCTTCTCTGCTCAAAACTACCACCTTGGTTTTTAGGTGGGCACCTTCCCCAGAGGCCTCACACTCTGCTCCACACCTGGGTGTTTTCAGAACCTAGAGACTGGAATTCTCAACCTTCACTTAATGTCTGTACTCCTTAAGGGCGTTTCTCTATTGATGAAAGAATTATTAGGGAGCAAGAACCAAGAAAACCAAATGCGGAGGTCCAAAATCAAAGTATCCATGCAGTCATTCATCTGTATCCATTTGAAGAAGCTAGCAACATTCGTTCTTATTCTCTTTAATAAAAAGAGCATATCAAAATAAAATAAAATAAAATAATTCTTAAAAAAGCATATTATTCAGCTGTCTCGCTGGCTTCTTGGAAGGAGTAGCAAACGTGCTTTATATACTCCAATCCCATTGTCATCAGTATATAGGGTTTGGAAATCAATAATTAAATACATAATTTAATAAAAATGTACTTCCAGATTTCAGCCAGCCTATCAGTGAAACTTCCATTGAATTGTCTTCTATTTCTTTTCCTCCTTCCCCAGGCCCTTCATCCAGGAAAATTTCCAGAGCTTTCCTTCAAATACTTTTCTGTATGTCCATGTATGTTTCAAGATTTATTTCAGGGCTCCCCAGAAAGCCCTCACCCCTCAACAGCACTCACTCCTCATTTTTTTAATAAGATGAACAAAGGCACCAAGCCCTTTGACCCTCATCATTATACAAATGGAGATCTGACATTATACAGATTGTACCTCTGACATGGAGAAGCTGGAGGGAAGACAGGGCAGGTTAGAGAGTATGCTTTGTGCTTTGTGGTTAGAGATGAAGGGATGATAAGTGTGAGAGGCCATTGGTATAAACTTTTGGCAGCAACAGGAAGTAGAAGAGTTTTTAAAATCGTGTGCATCAAAAATAAGACATTGCACTGAAAACGTCTTATTTTCCTATTGGTTCATATGCACTCTAGTTCATGCTTTTGAATATTATTGGCTAAGAACTGAAGCAAAATATAAATGCTTACTCATAAAGATGACATTTAAACATTCACACCTCTTGCATGGCTTTCTAAAAGGCCTAGATAACATTCTCATATATGTATCCATGAAAACTAAATATTGCCTTTGGGTTAAGCCAGAGCTTCTCAAAGTATTCGCCTTTGTTCTCCTTACTGGAGGAAAGAGTGAATGCAGAAAGGAATGTAGAATCACACTCTTAAGTGTGATTTGTGATTCCTCTGAAGCCTTATGTTTTATCTAGGAAAAAAATACATATGCATTTTGTGACATAATGTATCTAAGTTTATTTTATTATAGAATTATATTAAAATTCTTAAAATATTCTATGCTCATATTCTAGGAATATTGGAAGAATAGTGTACAACATGTAAATATAAATATGTAACCCTAATAAAACCATGTCACATATGGTTCAGTCCCAGAGCCATGTCACATTTAAAGAAATACAGCTTAAAATCGCACACCAAAAAACCATTAAGAAGGTGTTCTGTTCTTTAACTATTTCTCCTGAAGGATATTAAAAGGGACCTTGGCCGGGTGCGGTAACTCATGCCTGTAATCTCAGCACTTTGGGAGGCTGAGGAGGGTGGATCACTTGAGGTCAGGAGTTTGAGACTAGCCTGGTAAACATGGTGAAACCCTATCTCTACTAAAAATACAAAAATTATCCAGGCATGGTGGCGTATGCCTGTAATCCCAGCTACTTGGGAGGCTGAGACAGGAGAACTGCTTGAACCCAGGAGGCAGAGGTTGCAGTGAGCCAAGGTCACACTGCTGCACTTCAGCCTGGGTGACAGAGTAAGACTCTGTCTCAAAATAATAATAATAATAATTAAAAAATAAATAAAAGGGACCTAATTTATATCTCCTCTAAGCAATACTTCTCATATTCGCTTTTCTTTCCTCCACATATCACCTGCTCTAAAGCATCATTTACCACCACAAAATACTCCTTCTCTATGCATATTTCACACAGTTTTTACTCTCTCTCCCACGAAACTCCTTCTTTCTCGTCTGTGTGTTATGTGGATATACTTAACCTTTCCAGCAAAGAACTTTTCATCATCATCTCTCCTTTCTTCCAGACTCTGATTCTAGAACAGGCAAAGATTACAACGAGAGAAAATTGGACCAACAATGATCAGCATTCTCATTGGTGGGCAGAGGGACAGGGATATCTGTAACCATCCCCATGTTAATAATTTGTATTTTTATCCTATCACATATGGATATAAAAATAGAAAAATTTTGTTCCATAGTCTGTATTGATTGCAGGCCAATATGTGGATTTGTTCACAGTTTACTGAATATTTGCAGAATAATTAGATATTGTACCTACAAACTAACAATTACTTTCTTTATTTATAATTGTGTCCCATGAGTGTGTTAATAGTGATAAGATATAATATTCTAATCCCAAACTGTGCTTTTTAAAATAAGTGTAATATTTCAAGAACGGGCTTTTGGAGTCCATGCAAATTTTACATGCCTCTTCTATCCCTATGATGGCACATTTTGTGAGAAATCAGGAACTAACTGAGATAAATATTTATTTGGATACACAGTCATTGTGTGCGTCCATGCACCTTTATGACAAATACTGGTTGGCCTCCCATTGTGTCACTTGAAGAAACTTGAGATCTTTATGCTGAACAAGGGAAACTTTCAAAATGGATCTGATGAAAACCAAACATGGGATTTTGTTTCATAATCTTTTTAGTTAAGTGTTAACCAGGAACAGATTGCATCTTATTATGCAAGCAGATGGAACAATATCATCGCTGTTATTTTTTCAAACAAGTTCAAACATTAATTACTGTGTGTACTGTTTCATTGGTGTTATATTATACAAAGTATTTGTTACTAGATTACAACAACCATATTAGACTCTTGAATTATTAGCCTTTGTTTCAGAGATGTGTATATTGGGTACCTACTATACAAATGGCTCTAAGGTAGGTGCTGACAGGGAGGGGGCGTCATGGATAGGTGTTGGGCAAGAAACTAACCCTCAAAAGATCCTAAAAATCTATGAAGCTGATGAAACATTCCCACAAATAATTATACAACTGAGTGGTAATTGTTAAGAGCCTTCAGAGAAGTTTAGAAAAAGTATTGAGAAAGTTTTAAGAGAGGGATGACTTAGAGATGGAAGGATCAAAGAAAGCTTATGGAAGAGGAGGCAGTTGACCTTGGCGTTAATCAATGGGCCATATTTGGATATGTAGAAACTCAAAACAAAGACATTTCAGAACGGAATCTTAACAAAAGCAGACGATATTTAGGTCTGGGATGGTGTTATTTGGTTGTGCTAAAGGGAAAAGGAGCACTAGAACATATGGTTGAAAAGATAGTTTGGATCTTCTTAACACAGGGAACTTACTCAGAAAGAGATAGGGACTCAAGACAATGACAAGTAGACATGGGCTAGATCTCTAGAAGTCTGGAGGAGCAACAGAAGGCTATCTAGGCAGAGGGACAGTAGGCACACAGATGAGCAGCCGTGGGAGGAAGTTGAGTGTCCTGGGAATTGTGAGAAGTCGTTATGGCCACAACGTGTAAAGAATGAGAGAGCCCGCAAGACAAGGCTAGAAAGGAAGGTTGCAGATACATCCTGAAGGGAACTATATGCCACGCTGGGGAGTTTGGTGTTTATTTTCTAAAGACACAAGGAACCAACAGAGGGTTTATTACTCAAGTAACTGTGAGCAGCATGGAGCACAGGCTGGCAGGGGTCGCCAAAATTTTTGTATAAATGGCCAGATTTTAACTATTTTAGACTTTGTGGACCATGTAGTCTTTGTCACGCATTCATTATTTTCTTTCTCTTTTCTCTTTCCTTCCTCCATCTTTTCCTCCCTCTCTTTCTTCTTCTTCTCCTTCTCCTTCCTCTTCTTTTTTCTCCTTCTCTTTCTCCTTCTCTTCTTCTTCTTTCTCTTCTTCTTCTTCTTTTTTTTTTAAAAAAAAAAAAAAAAAACAACAATCTTTACAAATGTAAAACCACTCTTAGCTCCTCTGGCCATACAGAAACAGGGTCAGGCTGTCTTTGGCCCTCGGGCCACAGTTTGCAGTCTCCTGGACTACAGCAAGAAGACAAAAGTGTTAGGTAAAATAAAAAGCAAGGCTGTTGTGCAGAGAGCAGAGGAGGGCCTTGGTGACAGAAATGGTGGTGAGGAGATGGATGAGATGTATCTGAAGTAGAATGATTTACTGTCAGTGAGTGTTTGGCCGTAAGAAAGTAGGAAGAAAACAACAAGTCAGGTATGATTCTCAGGCCTCTGGCTGGAGAGACTAGGTAGTAGTGCTGCTGTTATTTGGCACAGAGACTGTGGAATAGTTTTGATAGAAGAAGCTGGAGTCAGTTTGGAATCTGCTGAGTTTGATGGGTTCGTGGCACATCCAGATAAAGGGCACCTGGAGCCTGGTGGCACTATGGGCCTGGTGCACAGTTTCTTCCCATCCAGGAAGCCTATGAGGAAACCAGTTTGGAAGTATTAGGTGTCATAAGAGTCTATAGGACAGGAAAGAGCTGTCCTTGGCAACCCCAGACTGGCAGCAAGATTTGGGATGAATTAGAAAGGATACAAGACTTAGAGGCAGGGGCAAAGGGAGGGGGAGACCAGGTAGGAAGCTCTTCCAACAATCTAGGGAAGAGGAAGTGAATGTCTTACATTGACTAGTAGCAATGGAACAAAAAGAAGACAACAGATGGGAAAGCTATTATGGGCAACAGGACTTGGCACTCTGTGCATGGAAGATGAAAGAGGCCTTCTGCGATCATTGTCTTCAAATTCCAGTGTCTTATGTGATGTTATTTCTGTCTTGTTCTTTTCTTAGTTCTTATTTTAGGTACCTAGCTTAGTGACTGAAGTACTCACAGGGCACATGATATGAATGCTCTCATGCCTTTTCAATTGTTGAAAATATTCTATTGTATGGTACAGTGGAGGATAGCCATGTCCCACCTACAAAAACCTTTGTGGAAATGTAGTGAAAATGAAAACACTTGATAAAAGAGGTTTTTTTATTTATTTAAAATTTTGGACCTGGAACACATTTTAACCAAGGATTTGTAAATTATCTGTCAGCCTGGGAAGCCCTCAATCAAGGTAATTTGCATGTTGCCAGCCTCCCTGAAATTCTTCACACCAAGATCTAAAGTCTCTTGTGCCCTTATTTTAGCAGATCTTCCTTAAATGTGTGAGTGTCATTGAGATATAGCAACCGTGCATCTGTCTTCCCAGTGCATTAAACTGCTGTGTTAAAATACAGATATAACCACCTTTGTTCACAGTGCGCACCTCACTCTAACACTCAAGATGCTTGGCAGTTAGAATAGAAAGGGCACAAAACCTTTTTTTTTTGTCTGTTTGGCAATTAACCATTCACTGGCTTTTTTTGTTGTAACATGCACTTCCTTTCTCTTGTTTTCATTCAAGCTGTGTACGCCATGGAAATTAATGTGGAGAAAGACAAACAAACAGGAGAGACCAAGATTCTCTCTACATCTACCATTGGCCCAGAGGGGGTCCATCAGAAAGGAGTCAAAGTCTATGATGATGGTACCAAAGTAGTGTATGAGGTGCACTCAGGAGGCACCGTAGTAGAAAATGGAGTGCACAAATTAAGCACAAAGGATGTAGAAGAGCTTATTCAGAAGGCTGGACAATCAAGCTTAGGAGGAGGGCACGTGTCCGAAAGGACTGTGATTGCAGATGGGAGCCTCAGCCATCCCAAGGAACACATGCTCTGCAAAGAAGCTAAGTTAGAAATGGTACATAAGTCTAGGAAAGACCATTCTTCTGGGAACCCAGGGCAGCAGGCCCAAGCCCCCAGCGCTGCAGGGCCAGAGGCAAACTTGGATCAGCCCGTCACCATGATTTTTATGGGCTACCAAAATATTGAGGATGAAGAGGAGACGAAAAAGGTGCTAGGCTATGATGAAACCATCAAGGCTGAATTGGTCCTCATTGATGAAGATGATGAGAAGTCATTGAGGGAGAAGACAGTGACGGACGTGTCCACTATTGACGGGAACGCGGCTGAGCTTGTGTCCGGGAGGCCGGTCTCAGACACGACAGAGCCCTCATCCCCAGAAGGGAAGGAAGAGAGCCTAGCCACAGAGCCAGCCCCAGGTACCCAAAAGAAAAAGCGCTGTCAATGCTGTGTTGTCATGTGACCACTTCTTTCTTCTCCTTTATTCTGGGCAGCCTGTACTCTCCACCACTCATGTAGACCTCACTGTTCCACTAACTGCAATACTGTGAACTGGAAGCAAACACCTGCCTTGCCTTGCAGTTGGATTGCTTTGATCTCTCTCATTTTTTTCCTTTTCCTCACCTGAGAGACAACGTGCATGTGTGTGCTTCATTCTCTCCAAGAACTTGCTTTTCCTCTAAACCTTTCCTTGTGTCTTCAAGAGTGAATCACTTCCTTCCTGCTCGATTGGAATGGACTCTTCGTATCAGCCAGTGATATGGTAGCCTTAACTCACTTGACTGGAATTGAACCCATTGGCACTGGGGGTTTCATTTTGTAGTGTGTTCCTGTAACGTAGTCACACACTGCCATGTCCCTGGTTTCTCACTTGCCTCCTTTGCTGTGGATCTTTGTTTTTATATCTTGTGTGGCAAAATGCTGTTGGCTCTAGCCGGTTGCTAGTGTAGCCAAAAGTGGACCTTACTTAGTCTGTCCGATCTAGGGTGATGCTTTTTGCTGCCTTACATAAGCTTCCAGATTACAGTATTGTGCATTCATGGCTTTCTTTCTGTTAAAACTGAAATGAAATCGATGTAGAAGAACCCAGAGCTTGTCACAGCTGAAATGTAGGGACTGATTCCATAATCTGCCCATCAGCAGTTGTCTCTCTTTCTATGGTTTAACCAATGAACCCTTTATATAAGAAGCACCATTTTAAAATTTCTAAGGACATGAAACAAACATTGTTTGAAGCATCAGTAGCAATTGATCTCCAAACTTAGGCAAATTCACAAACCTTGTTTCTATTCTCTTAAAACAATGTAAATTTTTATATTGTTTCTTTTTTCATGGATATTTTCTGGTCATGTTAATCTATTTTCAGTGAGGGGATCATCTTGAGAAGTATCTTTGCAGTGACCATATTTCTAAAACAGTCTTTCCGACCTACAGTGGTTGCCATGATGCTCCCACTTCATCATGGATGGTGCTGTAATGCATTAACTGTTCATCTTGTCCCCGGTTGATTACAAAGCCTTGCATCCATACTCTTTTCTTCCTGGCCCCATGAGAAAGAGAATGTTTTAGGTAACTTCAACTTGTAGGTTTATCTGCCCTTCAAAAAAAAAAAAAAAAACTTTAAAAAACTTTTAAAAATTAAGAAAGACCTGTCTTCTCAATGTTAAGCACTTAATTTCATAACAAATATTGAGTGGCACATAGCTGAGCTTCTTAGGGCATTGTTTTTGTTTTTAGCTTCTAGAGATTCCAGAAGAGCAAAGAGTATTTTTTATCTAGAACACAATGAACAGTTTTTGAAATACCTTCTCAGCACTCCCCCAAAGCAAAAAACCACCTATGTAGTAAAACCAAAGGGAAACAATTTAATAAAATAACAATAGTATAGTAATGAAATAAAGATATAACATGATTACTGGTTTTAATAAGAGTTAACTTTAAGTTATTTGCTCATTTATAGCATTGTTATGAATTATTCATAAAATTATGTCCCATAGTATATAGTTTTGAAAAAACATATGATATACTACATCAAGTCTAACTTCTGTGGAAAGCAGATCAGAAAAAATAAGATAGTCTTGAGAGAATTTTATTATAGAAGCTGTCTAATTTGACCTATTTCGCTTGCTCAGTGCTAAATCTATTGTTTTTTTTTAATTTCCTGGCTTGAAATTATATTTACTTCAATAGGAAAGGTAAAAACATCAGTTTTTACTTTTCAAGTTAATTTTCTGAAATAATTGCATTTTAATGAGCACAAAATGGGTCATTTTATTATATTCATTTTGTTTACGCCTATACATGAACAGAAAAAGTTAAAGAAGAGAAAAATAAAGGAGCTAAGTTCTGCTGTTGAAGATTATTTCATCCAAGGCTTGATTTTGAATAACTGAGGGAAATATCTCTAAATCTCAAGTTCATCAAAGCAGCTACAATGGAATAAAACTGCTATTTTATCGAGAAACCTGGTTTGGATGCCTATAAATTCCGCTACTCTCAGCTTCATTTTCCTGAGTACGTGGTCATTGAAGCATCATTTAGACATTACATAAAATGGCATGCAGATAAACCTATTTACATAGAGGGAGAAAACAGTTTCAATATCTTGGACAATCTGTTATTTTAATGATTTACTTAAGAAAGAAACAATCTGAAAGTTTACCATAGCTTATCTTTTTTACTCACTTGGAGATTCAAGCTATTCAATGTGAGTTTTAAAAATTTAAGCACAGTTAGTGAGTGAAATGGTAGAATGTAGAACCCTTAAGCTTGCTGGTTGATAAACAGAATCAATCTTCTAGGACAGATAATTCCCTGAAGGGACCTACCCTTGCATAAGTGAACTAGTTACTCATAAAGAAAATGATCTGCACATCTTACTACAACGCTACACACAAGAACTAAACGATTAATGATTATCTGTATTCTCTTCCCTAATTACTCTTATGGAGGAATAATGATTAGCAAATTATATGAATTCGAGTTCTCTCTATACTTTTATTAGTAAAGCTTATCATTTAATGGACTTTGAAGTAAGATGTGTTACCTTTATTCAAGCTATTTGTAGCCACAGTAAATGAAGGTGTGTTTGAATATGGCGTATATATTTGCATATGTCCCATCGTTTTCTTGTCATAATGGGGGATTCAGGCTTAGCCAGTACTTCTATGGGATGAGACCTATAATCCCACCTATAGCAGCAAGTAACTACCCTTCATGATGATAGTGTACATGGAGCTGTGATTGTGAACATGCTGCTTTTCCTGCTGCTGTTGGCATTCTCTCTGTAAATTTTATTATGTGTGGTATCACACTATCCAAAAATGCAGGGTATTTGGTTACATAACCAGACTATTTAAAGAATCAGTAATGAAACTGCAAAACCATGATCTTTTTTGAGCTAATGATTCGTTGGGCTTTCCTTTAAAATCATATAATCAGGCCGAGTGCAGTGGCTCACACCTGTAATCTCAGCACTTTGGGAGTCCGAGGCGGGCGGATCACCTGAGGTCGGGAGTTCAAGACCAGCCTGACCAACATGGAGAAACCCCTGTCTCTACTAAAAAAAAAAAATACAAAATTAGCCAGGCGTGATGGCGCATGCCTGTAATCCCAGCTACTCGGGAGGCTGAGGCAGGAGAATCGCTTGAACCTGGGAGGCAGGGGTTGCGATGAGCTGAGGTGTGCACTCCAGCCTGGGCAACAAAGAGCGAAACTCCATCTCAAAAAAAAAAAAAAAAAAAAAAAAATCATATCATCAGTTCCCTTTTAAATAGACAGAGGAGAAAAGAATAGAATGGGGGGGTATCTAATTTGTAGATAAATAGATTTTCAATGGCATTTAATAAAAGATTCTTTAATGGTTAAAATGATAAAGATTAATTCTACATATCTTGAAAAATCTTAATGACTTCTGTATTCTTGACTTCTTAAAAATATTCTCTTTCTTTTAGTGTGCAATAAGACAAACTAAGGGGAATTTTTTCAGCTTGTATCTCTTTTACCCATATTATTTTCCTTGCATAAGCAAAAAAATAATAATTGCCTCTAAAACTGATTTGACAGTGTCCAGTGACGTCATTTAATATTGGTGATGGGGAGGAAGAGAAGGTAGGGAATGCCCTTATGGCCAAACCTAAAACAGTTTCCTTGAGCCTTCTGAGCAATCTTAGAATTATTCAGAAGCTTTCAGGAAACTCAGAGTCTATTAATTTGATTTGGTTCCTTTCCGAAATGTTAGTAGACATGTATTTGCTTAAAATATCTACCTATTCCATTTAATTTCCTGCTGATAAATGCATTTTATCTACAAGCAAGTAGAATATTTTGTTTTAGTTAAAGTCAAGTTTTTATAGAAGGAGGGGAAGTATATAGAGAGAGTTTCCTAGAGATACAACATCATCTCTGGAGCAAAATGTTGAAGCCAAGTGTAAAAACAGACTATTTCTCTTTACTTCCTGCAGAATTTCATTTCAAGGGACCACAGCACACCCTTGAAAATTACCGTTTATGTAATGCCAGTTGAACCAATGGGTAGCAAAAGAGGAGGGAGGGAACATGGTCATAGAGACAAAATCTAACTACTATACCAGGTCTTCCTTTGTAAGAAATATTAGCCCTGCCAATATAAAACGCAGATGGACATAGACAGAATAAGCATCGAGGACTTTTTCTTATTTACTTGAAATCTAGAAGCTCAGTCATCTCTGCTCATCCCTGGACCCACTGGAGAGTTTTACTCACTAACAGATCCTTTCCTGGAAGAAATAATCTCATCTCCTGCAATATTAGTTTACAATAAAAATCATTCCAAAGTGAGCCATTTCACATTGTATTTTTGCCACATGCACATTTGCTATTGAAACCACAGATTCTCAGCATATGTAAGAAACTTCATAAATACACAATCTTTCGGGTGCTCCTCAATTTCTTAATCAAGGTATATTGAACTCCAGTGATTAGGATAGAACCTGAAAACATCCTTTGTTCTATTGGATAGTACAACACAGCAAGAGCACACAGTTATTTGTATAATAAAACAACCTAAGTAATGAGGAAGATGGGATGTTTGATTCCTGCTACCACCAGTTCACTTCACAAAGGCCTTCTTCTGGTATTACCAGGAAAACTTTCCTGCATTTTCTAGGGAAAAAGAAAAGTTGTTTATTAGGAGCACAATGCAGATATGTATCTGTGTTTTCATAGCTTCAGCAAACTTCTTAATAAAATTCCCATTTCAACAAAAACCAAAATACTGATTTTTTGAATGTAGAAAGGTATAGAATAAAGACTACAAAGGGGAATTTTACCAGGGCTCCTTAGACCAGCTCCCCTCGCATAATTTTTATATAACTCAAGTAAGCCTCTGCTTCCCCTCTCCCTTCCAGTCTAACATAAGAAAGACGAAACTGTCGCACAAAAGAACTTGGTTTCAATATGAAAATATAATATGTAATTTTGGGGACTGCAGACTTTCTGCATCAAAGATCTGGACAGCCTTAACTTTTATAAAAATAATTTTTCAATGTTCTCTTTTACTAACCAGGAAAACAAAATGTTTTCTGAAATTAATGACTTTTTCTATTTTGTGTCTGTTTTCTAAGTTTTTACAGGTTGAGGTATAAAGGGTCGTCTCCTCATATTGCCTCTTCATAATCACCTGGGGCTATTTTTTGCAAGTCACTGCATTTTTACAAAAAATAAAAAAAAAAAAGTATATCTCACAAATCATAAAATTCTCCCTAGACTTCAGACAGTCCTTCTGGAGTGAAAGAATAGAAATACAGAAAGAAAAGAATTACAGGGTGGCTTTCTTTTTATTTTCCTATGGTTAATGTACTGTATGGTATATATGTTTACAGAATGTATCTGCCTTGTGATGTTAACAAAATGAATGACAAAAAATAGTACTAATGTGCCATTTGACAGTTTGCCTTAGCATCACTGTTTGTGTTGTTCTTTTCTGTCCTTTAAAAAAAAAAAACAAAAAAAAATGCAGGTTGTATTCCAAAGCTGTATTAACACAACATTCTCTTCCCCACTCCTACCCAGCCTTCTTCAGAGCTGTGAATTTCATTACAGGAGCACTGAGGCAGAACCTTGCAGGTGTGGCCCAAAGGGGCTAAAGTGGGCATAGGTTGGGATTTACTTCTGCCTGTCTACCAACCAAACACGTATCTGTGTTCTCATATGAGCCTGCAAAATCACACCCTGCCTTTCAGGGAGACAGGCCACATGGAGCGCATGACCTTTTGCAGTCATCTCCTCACAGTCTCTCACTATAAGAGAAGGAAACTTGCACACCCCCAACTGGGTCTGGGAGCATATTTTTAAGCACAGTTGGCATTGCTTGAAAAAGCAAGAGAGATGGACTCAAATTCTGTGATTGAGCCATGACTGAGGAATATGCCCATTCATTATAGTCTAAGATAAGTAGGATGATATGGGTGGGAATAGGAGTGGCTGTAGAAATGGAATATTTTACAGTTATGTATTTTTTTAAGGAATAGTATTTTTATAATGAAATCTATATGCATTATGGAGCTTGAGTTTGAAAACACCCTTGATTGAGCTATTTCTTCATTCCATTAAAGGTAACTTTCTGGGGAGTCCTATAGCACTAGGCCAAGCCTTGGGGGCATGAACAAAGGGCCTGTCACTTGGCCTTGCACTGCCATTACATGAGATCCAGTCTTTCCAAATAGGCCTTGGTTGGAAGATCGAGCTTTCTATACCTGCCATTAGGTAGATTAGATAGATGGCTTGATAGCTCTCTGGGCTTTACTTTTAATAATATATAATAATCTTTGGGAAGGAGATAGCTATTTTAAATGCAAGCAAAGCCCAGAAACTATCAAAGTCCAAATCTTTCACATATTTAAAATGGAGTAATTGCCACATTTGAGGTTAAGGGACCACTCACTATGGTGCATTTGAGAAATATGTATGAAACGGTGAGTCAGAACCTGCTGACCATCTTCAGTCTATACATAAGCAGATAAACCACCAATATAAATCTTACAGGGGCCAGACATGGTGGCTCATGCCTGTAATCCCAGCACTTTGGGAGGCCAAGGCAGATGGTTAGTGTGAGCCCAGAAGTTCAAGACCAGCCTAGGGAACATGTTGAGACCGTGTTGTTTAGTCTCTACTAAAAAATACAAAAATTAGCCAGCATGGTGGCACACACCTGTAGTCCCAGCTACTTGGGAGACTGAGGCAGGAGGATCACTTGAGCCCAGGAGGTGGAGGCTGCAGGGGTCCGAGATCTCACCACTCCATTCCAGCCTGGGCAACAGAGCAAGACTCTGTCTCAAAAAAAAAAAAAAAAAAAAAAAAAAAAAACACAATTATCAGTTGGCCCTCTACGTAACACAGGGCTGCACCATATTTTTAGAGTTAAGTAGATACAGGAAAAGATTGTCTTTACCCACAGAGGAGATTCTGAATTTTTAGAGTTCCTGAATATTTTCCCCCAAGTTTCTGTCAAATTCCTGAAGTCACATCCCTATCACACTCAGTTTCCTGAAGCTCTTCCCCAATACCTGCTCCTCTGTCTGGCTAACAGAGTTGTTATGTCTCAGAAACTACTCACCACTCTTGTGAGACTCTTCCCAAGCATCATCCTTCCTCAGGATGAGGCCTTTTTCTACTACCCAAGAGATCAAGACCCTTTTTCTAACAAGACAAGGTTATATCTACTCCATTTTCAAGAGAAATAACCCCTCTGGTTCCCATGCAAACCGTTTAAATTCCTTCATCACCAGAATCTCTCCAACAGGCCCAACTCCAGCCCAGCTGTGAACATTGCTGTCATGGAGACAACTCCAAAAATGAAAGAACTATGCAATTGCCTGAAGGTGCTAATGGAGAGCCAGTTTACTCTAATCTCTTATTACTAAGGAACCTCTCCGTTTCGAGATTAAGTGGGCAGGGAGACATCCAGTCACTTAGTATTGCAATGACAGGTCTTGATATACACCGAGGCCACCAGGCAATGCCTGATCCGAACTATTCAGTATGTAGCTCCAACTCCAATTCTGTGATATCCTATTCTGGCAGGTGGGAAGAGTTCTATTCTTTGCATGGTTCTGGAACATTCTTTCCTCCTCTCAAGCTCCTGACTTAGGAGAGTCAAAATCGTGCAGGGGTTCCAGAAAATGTTGTGTCTGATGCAGCTTTTCAGTGAATGTAGGTTGTTGGTGAAGTTTTCAGCTTTAGCATCTCACTCGGGGTGAGTGACGTCTCTGTAAATACTTTCATTTATGGTTGTTGGTGGGGGTGGGGGTGGGAGCCTGTCGTGCTTACTCTGAATTAGCTTACTGGGCTAGCTGCTGTACTTTGTAACCTGAAGTGTACTTTGACTGTTCTGTTTCCTTCAGATGAAAAACAAAATAAAAACCGACTTCAGAAAAGACACTGCCAGCGACAGCTGATGCTGTACTTGTAGCTTCTCTCTGTTCCTCTGTACAGTATTAATAGACAATAAACTGCCTTTTCACTGCATCTACCTCTGTGTGTCTGTGCCCTGATTCTTTCCCCTTCTCACCTGCCACTAGCGGATTTCAGGCCAGACCGTGTTGGGAGCACCTTCCGCTGTTCACTAAAACTAAACACTAACCCAGTGCCTCTCAAACTCCAGTGTGCTTCAGAATCACCCGGGGGTACCTGTTAACAATGTGGAAGCTTAGTCACACCTCTGGAACTCAGATTCCGATTCCCAGGTGGGGCCCAGTAGCGTGCATTTGTAATAATGTCTCCAGGTGATTCTGATACATGTGGTACCTGGACCACCGGTTTGGGTGCCCCTTGGTGGGAATCCTCATGGCCCACCTGTTGTAGTTGGTTTCTACACTAATCCAATCTCCCAACATGTCCTCCCTCTAACCCCCTTTGCACGTCTCTCTCCACACCTGTCATCCTTTTCTTGCTCCTTGCAAGCTCCCAGCAGCAGCCCAGACCGTGATCAAACTTGGGCTGCCCCTTAGGCTAAGTGACAGGGTTCATCTGGTGCAGTCTGCTGTTTAAGAGCATCTGAAGACACGTGGGGACTTTGTTTCTCTTGTTCACCTCTCTTTACCTGGAACAGGGTCAGCATAGTTTTTCAATAAATGGCCAGATAGTTTTGGCTCTGTGGGCCAAATGATCTCTGTTACAGCTACTCAGCTCTGCTGCAAAGCAGCCATATATGACATTTAAATGAATGAGTATGGCCATGTTCTAATAAACTTGATTTACAAAAACAAATGCTGGGTCCGATTTGGCTTATGGGCTTATAATTTGCCAACCCCTGGCCTCAAACAGGGCCTGGTCCATAGTAAGTGCTCAAAAAAAAAAGTTTCAAAAAATTATTGCATGAAAGAATGAATGAAGAGTAGATGTGATGCCTACCACCTGCAGAGCTGTCACAGAAAATGGTTTTCTTTGAGGATATTAAGTAAATGAATCAGTTGGGAGTTCTCATCTGCTTGGGTTCCATGGTAGATTTTTTAAATGTCTTTATGCACGGAAGGTAACTTTAAAGATGGAAATATGAATGGTGTTTTATAGATTGCTCAAACCGCCAGGTTAAGATTGACAAGAGTTTCAACTAATAGGAAGTGGAGGAAATGCAAGAACATCTTGTCCTCATCAAAAGTGCTGGGGATACCAGAAATGGGTGCTCCCTATGTACCTAAGCATTTAGTGCAGTTGTTTGTGGAGCTATGTTTTGTCAGATTCATCTTACACAGTGAATGGCAGGGCTATCTTTACATTATTCTCTTTGTTAATTGAAATACTTTTTAATGTGTAGTTAAGTAGGCTGGAACCATGATAGCACATTACACATCCCACAGTTCTAGAGCATACCAACGGGTTCAAATGTAGGAGCATATGGAAAGTCGTGTGCTTACATTCATCCCTGGTGTTGTTGTGAAGTTAAAGGAAATTATATTTATTAAAAGCACTGTGTAAGCTGGAAGTAGATGACAAATGTTAGTTTAGTTATAATGAGAAAGTGTCTATTCCCCAACCAGAGGTCTCACCCTGCCCAAATATAGAGATTATAAACTGTTCAGGTGTGTTTCAGAACTAGTATAGAAAGGGAAGCTTCTTTGTGCTCCTTTAGATTTGTGACTGCTTTTGTAGTACATTGAACCTTATGAAATTGCCGTTGTGTAGATCCATAATATTGACTATTGACAGTTCCATATAGTTCAACCTCGTAATTCTATTCTGGGGATTATTTCTCATCATGGAGGGCAGATGATTACCAGATGAACTCTAAATATAGCAGGAGAAATTAGATGAGAAAATTAGAACTTTGGAAGGGAATGTAGTTCAGTACTACCAAGTAGACCTAGGCATTTCACCTGATAGGGTAGGATTTCCTTCAATCTCACATCAACTTTGTAACGTAGCCACTGAGGTTACTTCCTTTTATGTATGAGGAAACCGAGTTATAGAGATAGTAAGTACTTTGGCTAATGTAGCAGGGCTAAAAATCCGTGTGGGATGGAGGAGGGCCAAGTTCCAACCTCAGCTGTCTTTACTTCCTCCCACACAGAGGGCTATGTTATGAAAGTGGTGTGGAGGCCGGGCACTGGAGGCCGGGTGCGATGGCTCATGCCTGTAATCCCAGCACTTTGGGAGGCCGAGGCAGGTGGATCATGAAGTCAGAAGATCGAGACCATCCTGGCCAACATGGTGAAACCCAGTCTCTACTAAAAATACAAAAATTAGTCGGGCATGGTGGCACGTGCCTGTAATCCCTACTCAGGAGGCTGAGGCAGGAGAATCGCTTGAACCCGGGAGGTGGAGGCTGCAGTGAGCTGAGATCGCACCACTGCACTCTAGCTTGGGTGATATAGTGAGACTCCATCTCAAAAAAAAAAAAAAAGAAAAGAAAAAAAAAGAAAGTAGTGTGGAGATGCCCCGAGACTGGAGACACAAAGATTTAGATAATGAGGTTATTTACGCAAGAAAGACTCAATGGCACCAGTTCTTATTTTGCACTTTACCTACTCAAGCAAATGCTCTGTTAATTATACCACCCCCTGGAGGCTGGGAGGCGTCTCTGCAGTACTTCCTTACCAAAGGAGAAGCAGAGGGTAAAATCACTTTGTTTTCTTATCTGTTCCTCAGGAGTCCTGTTGTTCTATTTGGCAGTTTTTCCTTCACCATTCATAAAAAGGATTAACAAAATTGCCCGAAACAACTCTATAAAGTCTAGGAGTGGCACGTCAGTCTCTGAACAAGCAAAGGTGGTTTTGCTATTGTTGCTGATGATGGTATTATTATTTCACCACTGTCATAACAGCTAAGAGGAACAGCTGCCCTATGGCGTTATGCAAATACCTTTTGATCTAGGCTGTCTCACCCTTCTGCAGCTATTAATAGACCACATCATCTCCCCAGCAGCCCCCAAGCCCTAGCTTCTGTCCTGCTTTGCTCAAACAGTATTAAATCTTCCATTTTATCAACAGCATAAAAAAGCAAAGATTTGCTATTTAGAAGTTAACGTTGCAAGATCTTAAGTGATCATGTAGGGCAGAAGTCAGAAAATGGTTATTCAGATTCTGGGCTGAATCTGCCCTACAGTAAGGTTAGTTTACCTGCACAGCATTTAAAAATTATTTTGAGTTCACTGCCAATAATAATAAATTCAGAGAGTTCTTATTTTAAAAGTATATTTCCTACGTCTCTTGAGAATTCAGTCTCTAGCAATAATAGCCTGTTCTACTGACTGGCAATTGTCTGGAGCTGATGGTGGTTGCTAACTTTAGAAGAGCCATACTCCATTGTTCATCACCACCACCACCACGAACACCACCACCTCCTATTATCCTTACCACCTTCTATTATTCTTACTCTTGACCCACTTCCTTTGTCTGTATCACCTGCCTGGCCCCTACTGGCATTTGAGCGTGTGACATCTAATCTACCATCATTCACTCATTTTATGGCTGGGTCAAATAAGTCCTAGGTGGAAATGGGACTTAACTTAGCAAGATAACAGCAGAGTCAGAACTAAAGTTCCCTGAACTCTTTGGAAGAATGAGGCTTTGTACTATGTTGGGATTCGAATCTTCTAAGGGCGTTTTTAGTTTTGAACAGGCTACAAGCAGAAAGCTAATGCCAGAATCTAGTGCTTTTGCTACAGAAGAACCCATGTGACTCATATAATGATGAATTAACCTTAGGTTAAATGAACAATGTAAGTTTGTAAGGAACTTTGGGGTATCCTGTGTTTCATGGTAAAAAGTTTCATTCCCAGGAAAATAAATAGAAACTTTGTAGTCAACACCTCAATAGTTCTGGAGGCTTCATGTTCCTTCTTAGCAAAAATAACAAGAGGCACAGCCCATACATATTTAAATTGAAATGTGATCTTCCATCCCTTCCTAATCCTTAGTCTTTGATTGTGTTCCTGAGGTCATGTGGTTATAGAATACTACTATTCTCTAATGTCCACTTTTTTATCTTCCTAAGAGCAGTAATCCGCACAGAAGCTTGATAATTCAAAGGACTTGTGAAACAGAGCTCTTTACTTCCAGGGCTTGTCATAAATCCTCGCCAACATGGTGAAACCCCATCTCTACTAAAAATACAACAAAATTAGCTGGGTGTGGCAGCACGTGCCTGTAGTCCCAGCTACTCAGGAGGCTGAGGCAGGAGAATTGCTTGAATCTGGGAGGCGGAGGTTGCAGTGAGCCGAGATCGTGCCACTGCACTCCAGCCTGGCGACACAGCGAGACTCCTCTGTCTTAAAAAACAAACAAACAAAAAAAAACTGATATGATTTAGTGTTTGTTTGTTTTAAGTAAAGACTAATTTTTTTTTTGAGACACAGTCTCACTCTGTCACCCAGGCTAGAGTGCAATGGCATGATCTCAGCCCACTGCAACCTCCGCCTCCCAGGTTCAAGCGATTCTCCTGCCTCGGCCTCTCTGGTAGCTGGAATTACAGGCGCATGCCACCAGGCCAGGCTAATTTTTGTATTTTTAGTAGAGACGGGGTTTTGCTATGTTGGCCAGGCTGGTCTCAAACTCCTGACCTCAGGTGATCTGACTGCCTCAGCCTTCCAAAGCGGTGGGATTACAAGTGTGAGCCACCACATCTGGCCAAGGCTAATTACATTTAAGATGATAATTGTATTTCCCAACTTTAAAAAAAGATTTCCAAGTCACTGAATATTAAAAACACGAGCTGTGGGCCTATTCTCTTCAGGCCAGGGTTCTTAGGTCAACCTCAGACAACCTGAAAGTGAGATAAATTCTGCAGTCAGTGTGAATTATTCATACTATCAGAATCTGCCAAATCAAATTCCATTTCTTCAAGAACTTACTTCCAGTCAGAGTACAAAGATAGAGTCAGCGTTTCTACTTTTCCTGAAAGACTGCCTAAATTCTAACTATAGCTCAGAGACTCAGTGTGAGGTGCTGTCACATACCTTACCTCAGTTTTTCCTCAAACTTCAGACTTTTGGGCATCACATTTGTTATTTTTGTCCTGTGTGTACCAGCTCGCTCCTATTAAAAGAAGGAAATAGCCAGGTTAGAGAGGTGTCAAAAACATAGCTCCATCTCTTTAATATAATCAGATGGGAATGAAAGAGAATCAAGATGGCAGTAACTTTCTTGCTATGTGAGTCAGTGTTATGTAATGCCATGCCCACTTACCCCCAAAATTTGGGAAACACTGTCTTGCCTCCTTGCATTCTCTTAAAAAAAAAAAATCCCAATTCTTCATTTCAAAGAGACTAGGGTTAGCAATAGAAAGTGACTTGCTCAAAGCCACAAGAAGAGCAGAGACACAGAGCTGGGATTCAGACCCAGGCAGGGTGACTTCAAATTCTTTCCGTTGCACCAGGTGCCTGTCATGCTGTTCCTTTTATAAGGATTGAATCGAGTACATCAGCAGCAAACTTAAACTCTCCAGTAAGATCACGATCGTTTAAACAAACAAAAGTAACATCTGTTCCAGCTAAAGAGCTGTCTCTGGCATGAGCAATTTTTCACCGATGGAGGCTAGATCTGATTGGGCTCTTGCTGAGTTATTTGAGCAAAGTTACGTGGCCAGATGTGAGTTTTCAGATAGAAGGGGAAGGGAATGCAATATACAAGCACATGGGGAGACTGATGGACCCAATGGCTGGCTCCACTATAAAACATTCCAGCCTTTAGCCTTTGTTCTGCCTCCTGGGCGTTAGCAAGCTGACTCCCGCACAGAAGACTTCTTGGCTGACTCTTGAAGAGTCAGGCATTTAGTCAATGCAAGCTGTAAACTGGCTCAGCACTAGAGAAGCAGCAGACACGAGTAGAAAAAGGTTCTCCCAAAGACAGCTCAGCTTCACTTTTCTCTTCTCTCTTCCCTCCTTTCTTCTCTCCTCTTTTCTATTGAATGAAGTTAAACATTTTTCAGCTGAGATGCATTCCCACCTGCAGGGTGAACTGAACTTTTAAGAAGCCTATTAATTCTCCCAGGAAGCACCAGGCTGCAGCTCTCTGGTTCTCATTTCTTGCTTGCTATATATTATAACCTGGGACATTTTCTCCAAAATATAATGCTATGAGGGTCCCCACTCCAGAGATCATGATTTAATTGGTAGGGTGAAGCCTGGCACAGTTATTAAATGGTTCCAGATGATTCTAATGGAGATTCAGCCAGTGTTGGAAACAGCAGCACACAGGTGCCCAGGGTAGGCCGTGGTGAGTCCAGGCTATGATCCTTGCCTCAATTCTGCAAGCCAAGAAAAATAGGCTTTGAATTGAGGAACAAAGTCAAAGCCCAAGTCTGTCATTGGCCAGCTGAGTAATATTAGGCAATTAATTTCAATTCAAGCCTCAGTTTCCTCTTCTGTAGAATGGGAATTATACCTACCTTGCAAGGCTTCTGTTAGGAATGTTTTGAAGACTTTTCTTTCTGCTTTCCCCTTCTCCTTTCCTTCCCATTACAAAAGAAATATATTTGAGGGAGTTGATTGAAAAAAAACAGCAGAAAAAGAAAGAGACAGAGAAATTAGGCCAAGAGAAAAATAAGATGAAATTAGAAAACTCAATCTAGCTTATATTACTGAACGTTTACTTCTCTCATTTGTGTGAGCAATTCAGTTTGTAAAATGTACCACATAATACTACTTTATCAACCAAACCACTTAATTCTAAAATCTTGGGTCTATTTTGAAAACAACAAAAACACGATGTGATAGAAGCAGCATTTTTGAGTATAAAGGGACCCATGGGCTGAGCTTTGTCTCATTTATGCCTTTATCATATGACTTAGAGGAAGTCATTTTTCCTTTCTTGGTCCCAACTTGCTCAACTATAAAATCAGACAGTGTGATTGTGTGTGACATTCTGGGTGGACACCAACCTCAAGAGTATTTTTCTATAATTTAAAAAGAAAGGAGAGAAGAAAAAGAGAAAGCAGAAGAAAAGGAAGGGGAGAGAGAGAAAAGAAGGAAGGAAGAAAGAAGGAAGGAGGGACAGAGAGAAAGAAAAGGAAGGATGAAAGAAGGGAAGGAGAGGAAGGAAAAAGGAAGGAAAAGAAAAAGACATTAAGAGGAGGGGAGTTGTTCCTTGAAGGTGCTGAAGTCCCTGGCCTTTAGAAGCCATCACATCAGCCATCTGCTGTGCCTGGCCCTGTGAAGTTCCTAGTAAGCCGCCCATCACTGCCTTATTCCAGGGTCTTGAAACCCCGTGGCTATTTTCCTGTGTATGAAATTCAGTGGGGGGAATACCTGCCTGACCAAAATTTGTAGTTCCCCATGGTAGAAAATAAGAGTCTGAATCTTCCTTTCAAAAATATGAACAGAATGGTCTTTGCCTGCCATCTTTGTGCCCCCACTTTCTCCTTGGAGACTTGGCAAATCCCCCCACCTCGAGGGAGAATACTGCAGACACATGCCACTGCTCACCTATTGTAGACGGTTTCTCCAAAGGGACGTTGAGTTTGTGAGCAGCAGGCTGACAGTGCTTCTCTCCACAGACAATGTTTAACTCTGGACAAAATACAGGCTCCTTCTCTTGTTCTCACTTGTGACTCCCTGCTCCATGAATGTCCAGGGTAACTGGATCTGAAAGCAGTAAGCCAGTTCTGCTCTTTCATAGCTCTGTGTCTTTGGGTCAGACACTTAGCCTCTTTGCTGTGTAATACACCATAGACAGTTGTCTTAAGTATAAAGATCCAGGCTGGACACGGTGGCTCAAGCCTGTAATCCCAGCACTTTGGGAGGCTGAGGCAGGCAGATCACGAGGTCAGGAGATCGAGACCATCCTAGCTAACAGTGAAACCCCGTCTCTAATAAAAATACAAAAAAAATTAGCTGGATGTGGTGGCGGGCACCTGTAGTCCCAGCTACTCAGGAGGCTGAGGCTGGAGAATGGCATGAACCCAGGAGGCGGAGCTTGCAGTGAGCCGAGATCATGCCACTGCACTCCAGTCTGGGTGACAGAGCAAGACTCCGTCTCAAAAAAAAAAAAAAAAAAAAAAAATCCAAATATTTCCATTGATCCAAACAGTTTTAGAAGTGGTAGATAAAAAGTTAGGCATAGAAGCTCCAAGTTGAATGGGGTTAGTTAGCTGAAGTTTGGCTGAAGAGAGTTTGTTTTCATGTCTTTTCGCCTACCAGAAGAAAATTTCCCTCACTGAATGTTGGAAGGAGACGTGGGAATTTTTAGATCATTTCCTGAGGCAGTGGCTGGGTAATGGAAACTCTCATTGTGAGTGTACAAGCATCCATCCTCATCACTGAGGCACTCTCCTACTCAGTAAGAACGGAGAATCACTGCTTTGTTCTTTCTCCAGAATTAAGATCAACCCCTTCTCTCTGGAATTCAACATTTGCTAAAATGCAACAACTTCTTCTCCATCATCCCTCTCCACCAAACCTTAGTTCCCACTGATTCCCAACATAAATTTTTCTTTTTAATTAAGGATCCCACCCTGGCCCTCACTGGCCATATTCACCCCTCCCCCACACTCGGCTCATGCTGTTCTGTGCACACTTGGAATCATGCCCCTCTTCCCCTGGAGAAGCCTTCATCCGGCTCAGCCCAGCAGCAAGTGCTTTCATCTCATACTGCCCCCTGCACCCACCCACCTTTCGCTATCAGCCGTCCTCTGCATGCTGCACTCTTGCTGTCTTTATCATATGGCTGACGCTTCAGTGGGGCTCCTCTGTATTCATTGGATAAAATACTAATTTTTTAGTTCCAAAATGGATCAGGAGCAGCACTTTTGATCTCTGAAGTAGATGACTTTCACCTTGAGACACAGACTTACAGACCATAGATGAAAAATGACAATCGAGATATAATGCACAAGTTGAGCATGGTGGTATGTGCCTGTAAGTCCCGGCTACTCAGGAGGCTGAGGCAGGAGGATTGCTTGAGCACAGGTGTTTAAGTCTAGTCTGCACAACATAGCAGGACCCTATTTCTTTAAAAAGAAAAAAAAAATGTAATGCTATCTTTTGGCTCCCAAGAGTCAGTAGGAAGGATGGGAGAGGAGGGGACAGGAGCCCTTGCCGGAAAAGGAAATTGTAGTTAGTTTTCACCCATGTGTCAGGAGAGAACAGATTGGTACGGTGTGCAGGTAGCCATAGGTCTTCTCTTACCAGGCCAGAGGAGAGGCTGAACTTCCCTCAGCAGTTCCCAAGCAAGTTTAGCAGCAGAAGCATAGACAAATTGTCTTCCTGTGCCTTGCAGTGTGGGTGCTTGTTTACTATTTGAGGGAAAAGTGTTTAGGCAAACAGATATCCTGAGGGTGACCAGCTTTGCAAGGATTAGGCTACTGAAGTACACCCAGTTCTGGCTGGTGGGAATGGGACTGGAGCTCCCCACCAGGGCTGCCAAGTATGATTGTTCAGGTTGCGTACTGAACAATCCTAGGAAGCTCCATTCACCTCAAGTACAATGTGAATGGTGCTCTTAGAGTTGTTCAATGCATAACATGCATACTATACCTGCTCAGGCAAAAGCAACCTATCCATTCTTTGGAACATATAGCTAAAATTCAACCAGAAACTTACTTTATAATCATAGCATTGCACATGTATTAAACTTACTGTAGCATGTTAAGTTGCAGGAATCAGTTTAAACCCTGAAGACTATGGACTTGACTTCTAGGAACCGGTAATGAAGACATACTTCCAGGGACCAGGCGTATTCTTCCTTGATTTTCTCCAGTGAAGTTTAGCATGGTATAAACTCATGGTATGGGGTAGATAGTTCATGATGTTGTAGCTGGGATCATGGAGCAGAATGAAAGGGCAGAACCAGTTGCTCTTTTCTCAGGGGCAGCATTGCCCAGGTATGAATTGTTATTGAGTGGCCACTTAGAAAGATTTATCTGACCGGGGTGACCATATGTCCCAGTTTGCACATGTTTTCTCAGCCTAATTTTTAGTAATGTTCAGTTGGGATGATGAACCACATGATCGTGTGACCTCTGGCATGGAGATGGGCATCTCTGCTTTGTCAACTACTCCACATCTGCAACCAGCCTTTCCTTTTATTGATGCCTTGGCAATTCTCCATGATACAGACACAATGCTGAGGGCACAGCAAGACTCCTATACTCAAACTGTTCTGAAGGATCAGAGTGTTGTAGGGTGACAGTCAGCCTCATCCATATCAAAGCATTTCCTTTTTTTCTTCACCATTTTTGATCAGTTTCATATTCCTATGAGTACTAATGAAAAGGAAGAGCAGAACAATTATCAAGTCCAGTACTTACTAGGCAGATAAAGACCCACTGGCTTCTGGCCTGTGCCACTTGCTGCTGCCCACACTAATCAGTGGAGGATAATTCCCTACTACGTTTTCAGTAGTTATAATTACCACCAACATTGCATGGGAGAGAGGAGCGTGACTTGAAGTTCTTTGCAAATGTATGTTCATCCGACAACAGTCAAGAAGCATACCCAAGACTGTGCAGGTGCTGCCCAAGGCCCGAACACATTACTGCACAGTTGCTCAGAGTTCTGGTTCGACTGCTACCTCTTGTACCCCAGTTTCTTCATGTGTAGAGTGGCAATGAGGGTTAAATCTCTTGCAAAGTGTTTTGAACACCGCCTGGTAAATACCGGCAGAACTAAAATATAGCTATTAATAAGGATAGTAACAGCAGCTTTGAGAGCCAGGGAACAACCCCTAAGAATGGTATGAAGCAGGGGTCAGCAACTATGGCCTTTGGAGCAAATGTCGTCCTCTGCCTGTTTTGTAAATAAAGTTTTATTGGAACAGAATTATGTCCGCTTATTTAAGTATTGTTTATGGATGCCTTATTGAGTAGTTGGGAAAAAAATCATGTGGCCCATAAAGCTAAAATATTTATTGTCTGGTACTTTACCAAAAAAGTTTACTGGCCCCCAATTAAAGCATAAGTAAGATACTCAAAATCTCATTCCTATTCCTGTTCCACTAGCAGTTACTGAGCACTGATTAAATGCCCTGAACTGTGCCAATTTTTTTTTTGTAAGACAGAGCATTACTCTGTCACCCAGGCTGGAGTGCAGTGGCACGATCTTGGCTCACTGCAACCTCCGCCTCCTGGGTTCAAGCGATTCTCCTGCCTCAGCCTCCTGAGTAGCTGGGATTACAGTTGTGCGCGACCAAGCCTGGCCAACTTTTGTATTTTTAGTGGAGATGGGATTTTTGCCATGTTGGCCAGGCTGGTCTCAAACTCCTGACCTCAGGTGATGCACCCACCTCGGCCTCCCAACAAATGTTTTAACGTAGATTATCTTATTTAACTTTCACGAGAAGTAGCTCTTCAAGGTTAATGGAAATATCCCATTTTACATGTGAGGTTCAGAGCACTTGTGCTTGTGTACAATTGCAGAGCTAGGATTCATACTCTGGTCTGGAATTTTAGGAGTTATGAGGACAGACATCCTGGAGGAGTTGGGTTTGCACTTGTTCTTGAAGAATGAGTATGGTTTTCAGTAAGCAAGGAGAAGACCCAGGGGAGGGTATTGCAGACAGAAGGAATTGACTGAGCAAAGGGCGTGAAATAGGAAGCTTGGGCTATCTCTGGCTGTCTGATTTGTTCAGCCTGAAGGGACTGAAGGAGACAAGGTGAAAGAAGTGGCTCTATGCCAGGATGTAGAGAGACAGGTACTTCCTTGAGGAAGCAGCTATAAACTGAAAGTTCAAGGTCAAGCCCATAGACATATTGTGTTTGGCCTTTACTGTATTGACTCACGCAAGGGTGTTTGCTTTGGTTTTCACTTGAATTTATAACTAGCACATCCTACATTTCATCTTCTCTTAAAAGATTGGAAGATCTAGCCAGACTCAGCCACATTTCCAGGAGGTGGGAACTAGCTAGAGTTGAGTTTAGCTGCCCTCTTTAGATGCAGCATTTGCTTTCCTATGGGCCTGATCAGTATCATCTTAGACTCAAGCAAGCACAGCCCCCATCCTGGGCCCTGGGCTTTATAGGGCCTTGCTCTAGTCACACCCTTTTCTAAGGGGTGAGGAGTCTTTGGGCCAAGGCAACTTGCCTGCTCCCTACCCCTGTCCCCTGACTGTGCTTCAGCTCCCAAGACTCTGAATCGTCTCCTGAACAGCCCCAGCTCACATCTAGAACTTACATGGGCCTCTTCTCTGCATCCATCTTCCCAGGGGTGGGCCACACTGAAGGGTGTACCAAAGGGAAGCAGTTTGCCTTGAGGGTAGCATATGTGTGGATGGAGCTTTGAGGCTGCAGGCTAGGGTGTCCACCATGGGTGCGCAAGGCCTCTAGAGGTGCAGGACAGAGCAGAGGGTACGAAGAGAAGGGAAGAAGGTAGCAGGCCATAGAATCTCGCTCTGCACCACCAAATCTCAATATGGGACCCGGAGGAATCCAAGAACTCACAATTTGAACTTGGCCTTCTCAGTCAGTATGAAGTATATTTGCCAACTTAGTAAGAAAGAACATAAAATATTTAATAATTTTGAATTTCATTTCAGATATTAAGATATACCGCATGTCAACATCTATTTGTGCACTTGCTCCAAGCCCCAAAAATGTTCGTCATAGGCCTGGCTGCAGCCCTACCAGTCCCTATTGCCTTACACCAGAGCTGCGTCTCTCATGGACATGACCTGTCTGGTGCTTACAGGAATGAGAGGTTTTGGCCCTAGCTAAATTGGTTTAGTGGTGAAGAAGATTGAAGGTTTTTGATCAGGGCAGATTGTGCCAAATGGGCTACTGCAGGCAGAGGCAGAGGCAGAGGCA
Source organism: Symphalangus syndactylus (assembly GCF_028878055.3). Lineage (NCBI taxonomy): Eukaryota > Metazoa > Chordata > Mammalia > Primates > Hylobatidae > Symphalangus > Symphalangus syndactylus. The sequence goes on along the minus strand of NC_072425.2, from coordinate 35,017,319 downwards.
GGAAGGCCAGCGAGGGAGCTACTGCAGGAGACCAGCTGGGAGGTCAGAGGTTTGAACCAGTGGGAACAAGAGAAGAAAGGACAGATGCAAGATTAATTATGTCTTTTCCTTCCACAATGATCTTTAGGTTAAGGTTACCAAGTTATCCCAGTTTAGCCTGTGACTTTCTTGGTTTTTGCTCTGCAAGCTTCTGTCCCAGGAAACCCCACAGTACTGGTCACACTGGGGAGGCTGGCCCGCCTACCTACCACCTAAATATCAGCCACCATCATATTGAGCTCTTACTATACCTCAGCTGGGAATTTGAGCTCAAGGCTTTGTACTTGAGTATAACTTTGCTCCTGGAAGCAAACTGTCTGGCTATTTCTATTCCTTGACCCTAAATCAAAAAATGGCAAATAACTGTCAGGCCATGGAGCTTCCCTTGGGTGTTACAGTTACAGATTTTCAAGTCAAGGGTATGTTCAGGATCTAATTAGCTCATCCAGACACTTAGAATCTAGATTCATGCTGGAAGGGAAGAAGATGTCTCCCTGCCCGCCTTTGCTGGACACAAGGATCTGCCATCTTTCATCTGTTTCTTGCCATTGTCATTACAATCAACATTGACAGAGACAACACATAGAACCTTGAATTATAGAATCCTTATTAAGTTAGATACTCATCTCTTCTAGAAAATAAAATGCTTATTAGTAAAAGCAGAATCCTCAGGAAAACAATATTTAAACCCTAGGCACATGGCCCTGGAAAAGTCACTTAACTTCTCTGAACCTCTTTTTCCTATGAAGTGGGACTAACAATCCCTACCATAGATTTGTTTGGAGAATAAAGTTTAAAATGCCTCGTGCACAAAAGAATTGAGAGCAAGGACTCGGACTCGAACAGATATTTGTATACCAGTGCTCACAGCAGCATTATTTCCAATAGCCAAAAGATGGAAAAAACCCCAAGTGTCCATCCACAGATGAATGGATAAACAAAATGTGATATATCCATACAATGGAATATTATTCAGCCATAAAAAAGGAATGAAATTTTGATATATGTCACAACATGGATGGACCATGAAACATAGTGCTAAGTCAAACAAGCCAGAGAGAAAAGGACAAATATTGTATTATTCCACTTACATGAGATATCTAGACTAGTCAAATTTGTAGTGACAGAAAGGTTACCAGGGAACCTGGGTACCTGAGAGAAGAAAGGAGAGTTATTGTTTAATGGGTACAGAATTTCAGTTTGGGATGATGAAAAAATTCTGGAAATGGCTGGCGGTGATTGTTGCACAACAATGTGAATGTACTTAGTGCTACTGAACTGTAAACTTAAAATGGTAAATGGTATTATGTATGTTTTACCACAGTAAAAAAATAAATGCCTCATGCAGTACCTGGCCATTGAAGATACTCAGGGGAAAAAAAAGAGCTAAAAAGAGATATTAAGATGTTTCTAAGTGTTACTGAGTTCAGAAGTGGGAGTTCATACTTTAAACTAAAAGTAGTCAATGAAGGATTTGCCAAGGAGGTGGGATTTCAGATGGAGTTTGTAGGACCAGGCAAGGGAAAAGGCAACCCAGCCAGGAGGAAATGTGTAAGCAAACCATGAAGCTGCTGTGTGTGGTGATGCAGACCTGGTGATGATGTTGTGATCTGTTTTGTTTTCTGTTGGAGACTAGAGTTGGGATGGGGTTTCAAGGGACTTGGAGTCCAAGTTGACCTGTTTAGGTGCCAGGCAGAGCAGAGGCACTAAAACTATCTGGGCAGGGAGGATGATAAGATCAGTGTCGGCAGAAAGATCAATCTGGGGCATTGTAGAAAATGGATTGAATGGTGCCATACCAGAGGTTCAAGGCAGCCAGGGCAGCATTGCACAAGTCCTAGACTAAACTAGGATGGTGGCTGTGCAAAAGAAAAGGAAGAGACGGAGACTAGAGATAGGCTTAAGATATCAAGGAAGAGGTGGCAAAGTGTTAAATGTTTAGCAGAATAGCTCAACCCATGAGCCAGGTACCCTGCATTTAGTACTGGCTAATGTGCTAATACCAGTACTGCTGCTTATGAGCTTGTGTGACCTTGAGCAAATGACTTAATCTTTCTGTCCTGTTTCTTCCTCTATCACATAACAATGAATGACAAAGTAGTGCCTCTCTCACAAGGCTGTCATGAAGGTTAAAGGAGTCAATATTTGTAAAGATCTTACAATAGTATTCAGCACAGAATATATGCTTGCCATTTTTTATCTTTTAAATCTGGATGGTTGGTACGTTGGTGTCTGTTACGTTATTTTTTGGTGTTTGAATATTTTAAAGCGTGACCTTAAAATAATGTACTTTCAAAACAGTCTTGCTAAGCAGTGCTTCTTAAAGCTTAACATGCGTGTGAAATGTTTGGCAGTCTTGTGAAAATGCAGGTTCTGGTTCAGTAGGTCTCAGGCAGTACTCAATGGTCTGTGTTTGTAACAAGCTCCCAGGTGGTCTGGTGCTGCTGGTCTGCTGGCCGCTCCTTGAGTAGCAAAGTTGTTAAGGAACGGAGTTCCATGACGGTGTTTCTAGGATTGTTCTGGTTGTCTTTTGCCACATAACAAATCATCCAAACCTAGAAGCAAAAACAAAAACGATTTATGTTCTATGCTGTTGTTGTTATTATTAATATTATCGCTTGCAGTTCAGCTATGTAGTTCTTGGGATTTGTCACAAGCTGGTGGTTAGATGTAGCTGGGGCAAGAGTCAAGAGTCATCCTGAAGGCTTCCTCCCCCTCGTGTCTGGTAGTTGATGCTGGCTGGCTGTTCGGACCTCAGCTGGGGCTGTCAGCGAGAACATCTCCTCAGGGCATCTCCATGTAGCAAGGGGCTCTTCACAGCTCAGCAGCTGTATCTCAGGAGAGAGAACCAGGCAGAAGCTGTATTACCTTTTCTTGCCCAGCCTCCAAGTCTCACAGCATCGCTTCTGCCACCTTCTATGTATTAGAAGCAAGGCACTAAGGCCAGCCCATATGCAAGGGGAGGGCAGTGAGACTCCATGTCTTTTTTTTTTTTTTTTGAGACAGAGTTTCATTCTATTGCCCAGGTTAGAGTGCAGTGGCACGATCTTGGCTCACCACAATCTCCACCTGCTGGGTTCAAGTTATTCTCATGTCTCAGACTCCCAAGTAGCTCGGACTACAGGCAGGCGCCACCATATCCAGCTAATTTTTGTATTTTTAGTGGAGATGGGATTTCACCATATTGGCTAGGCTGGGCACGAACTCCTGAATTCAGGTGATCCGCCCGCCTTGGCCTCCCCAACTGTTGGGATTACAGGCGTGAGCCACCCCACTTGGCCGAGACTCCATGTCTTGAAGGGAGAAGTGTCAAAGAATTTTTAGACATGTCTCAAAACCACCACAACAGCCTGCTTAAGGAAGTTCTGGGAGGAACAGAAAGTGGTGGATGAGTCAACCAGGGAAAGTTGACTTTGTTGTGTTTAAATTTGTGGGTTTGGGGTGCCATGAAGACCATTTGAAGTGATTCTCCAACAGGCAGGATGGTGTGTGAGTATCTCAGTATCTATCTCTCACACCGGATTATAAGCTTCTTGAAAGCAAGGACTTGGTTTTTTTCTCTGCAATAATTCTAGTGTCTACCACAGTGCTTGGCACACAAAAGTGACCCAAACAATGTTTGTTTGATGAGGGAATGAGTGAATGAATGAATGAATGGTAAAGGATTTAGGACTGAGGCTCTGTGGTCTGAAGAAGAAAGGATACTGGAATTCTGGAAATCTCTCCTTCTAGAACAGGCCTCTCTGGCACTTCTCCCAGGGAGAGGGACTCCTGCATTTGCTCAAAGGCCACCATAGCCCTGGGGGTCTGGCCTGCCTGCTTTACAACTTGGGGCCCTCGCATATCCCATAGGCTGTGGAAGGCCTGGATCTTCTGGGAAACCTCCTTCTTCCACTAAATGGAAACTGGAATTCCAGGAGAAAGCAAGAATCAACAAGAGCTATTTTGATTATAATGATATCTCATTTCTAAGCAGCTCTCTCTATTTCCTGTTTATAGCCCAAACTGAGAGCAGAAGTGACTAGCTCTCTCAGGGAAAGGTTTTCTCCAGAGACTTCTAGCAATATCACCAACAGGAAACAGTACTCTCCCAAGACAAAAGTCCCTGTCTCCGGCCACTCTGGTGGGTTTCATTGCACCCTACAAAGGGAGGTGGGAAACCTGGGTTTCTGAAAGAGGCCCTGATTTTGTGTTCAGCCTTCAGCATCTACCATTTGTACCCAGTTCCCAGGCCCCCAAATTTCTGGGGACTCCATGTGAAATCAACGCACAGGAATTATCAGGGGAATCCCCAAGGAGTCCAGCCACGATTTTCAGCGCTGACTGGGCGACTACATTTCGCTTCAAAACTCCCAGTAAGTCTGCCACTAAGACCCCTGGAAAGGCTGGCTATGTCAGCCCTCTGTCTTCATTAGAAGAATCTCAGGATTTCTTCCAGTGACAGAACATGATCCTCAGATTCCAGGGAGTGACCCCAGACCCAATTCCTCTCCAGGCTATAAAACTGTGGAGTGTAACACAGACAGACTGTGGGAATTCAGAGACAAAGAAAAAACTGACTAGAAAGCAACTGAATAGAACAGCTGCAGGAATGTAAAACGCAAGGCCCTCTGATCTGACAGTCTTTTCCTTCACCTCTACGAATGTGCATGCACACACACACACACACACACACACACGCACACACACACACGCACGACTCCCAGAAAGGACCCTCTGAAGACAGGACATTTCAGCTGACATCTGAAAGATGAGGAAGGCAGCCATGCCAAGAGTATTCCAGAAAGAAGGAACAGGGGTTGCAAAAGCTCAGCAGCTCCACAGCTGCTGGTCTCGGCCAAAGAGGACAGCCTGTGGCTCTCCCCACACTTTGTACTTCCTCACTCAGCCACTGTGAGTCTCCTCTCCCCTGAAACAGCCTCCCGCTCTGTCCTAACCTTCCAGCATCTTTCTCATTCACTCTGTCTCCTGAATGCCACCCACTAAGGGTAGCAGTATCAATCTTGGTCCACACACTTATGCAAGAAATGCCACTTTGTTTTCTTTAAATCAAACGATATCAGACTCTGTGCCCCAAGGCTGCTGGTCTGGCAGGCAGTTCCAACTCAGTCATTCATGGGGCTCTCTCCCACCCAAGGTCATGCAAAGGTGCTGTGCTCATCTTGGGGAAGGCCCACCATCACTGGTCCTCACTGGATTTATCCATGGGTGTGCATTGTCCTGGCTTTCAGAGCCCCTTCGGGGCTGAAGTCTGTGTGGCTTCTGAGTCAAGCTTGGAGACAGGAGCCTTGGAAGAGGCTGGGAGCCTGGAATCAGCATCCAGCTTCCCTGCCTACACCACAGTGTAGCACTCCTGCATCCCCACCCCACCCCATCCCAAGTGCAGCCTACAGCCCCTCCCCTCTACTGCTTCTGGGAGAAAGTGCACCCCTCCCCAAACACCACCAGGATGCCTAGCTTCATTTCTTTAGTGAACTTTTGGCGTTTGCAAAAGACCTGAAGGCCCATTGACCAAAAGTAGCCTCTGCCCAGGCAAGGGAGCACAAAACCCACTGATCTTCTAGAAATGGACAGGAGAGTACAATACAGGAAGTGCCCACACAGATGTTTCCTAGACTTTGCCTTTAGAGTCCCTCTGTTCTCAAGGATGCAGTCTGTCCAGCCCAGGGAACTTGAACTCCCTGAGAACAATGTCCCTCTCTATCTGTGGTAAAGGATCAGGTTTTGTTTTTTACTTTTTAAGCTTCCAGTTCATCTCAGAACAGTACTTTTGTAAAGTACAATGAAAGTGAATGATGAGAAAAGTGAAATTTTTAAAAGACATACAGAATACAGGTACTGTTTTTTATTATTAGATTCAATAAATTGTTATTAAGGGTTCTAAACATATTCTTTCCATTTCTCTACTCACTTGGTCACAGATCAGTAACCAACTGTGGAGGGACACGGATTGGTGGGCCACTCACTTTGAGGGGCACTGCCTTAGAGCACTCAGGAGGGAGCAGTGAGTCCCTCTTCACCTCTAGAAATGTGGAGCTTGGTGAAGTGTAGAATCTTCAAGGGGTTAGGGTAGAAGCTGGAAACAGGGACAGCCTTTACCTAGTGAGCCAAGAAACTAAAATCCAGCCTCCTCTTACAACTACTTACAATGCAAAAAGAAGTACAGTGTAGGGCTATGGAGCCTGCCTCTGGGGCAGGCTGCCTGGTGATACATTCAGCCCTGCCACTTACTGGATGAATGAACAGCTCACAGCCTCAGTTTACCCATCTGTCCAATTAGGATAGTAGTACTATCTCAGAGGGTTTTTGTAAAGACTGAAGTTAATAAGTGCATAATCACATAGAGTTGCTCTTGGAAAATAGTAAGTGCCTGCGAATATTAAAAATGTCCTGGACAGGTGCCTGTAGTCCCAACACTTTGGGAGGCCAAGGCAGAAGAATTGCTTGAGCCTAGGAGTTTGAGACCAGCCTGGGCAACATAGGGAGACCCTGACTCTACAAAAAAAATTTTAAAAATTATCTGGGCGTGGTGGCATACACCTGTAGTCCCAGCTACTCAGGAGGATGAGGTGGGAGGATTGCTTGAGCCCAGGAGGTTGATCACACCACTACACTGCAGCCTGGGCAACAGAGCAAGACCCTGTCTCAAATAAAATAAAATAAAATAAAATAAAATAAAATAAAATAAAATAAAATAAAATATAAAATAAAATAAATAAAAGTTTCCTTAGAATGAAAGCTTCAAGAGTTTAGGGATCTTTATTTCCTGATGTTTCCCAAATGCCTAGAACCATGCCTGGCACATAGCAGTGCTCAATAAATATCAGTGAACGAATCCATCTCCTTATCCAATGCTGAACTTCAGGCTTCCATATTTATCCCACTCTTAGTCCTTTTTTTTTTTTTTTTTAACAGAGAAAAGGGGTCTGTTTGCTCTTTGTGTTCTTTGTGTTCATAGTGTTTCCAAGCCCCAGGCCATTCAGAGCTTTTGTCTCCAGTGCCCCACACATTCAAGAAAGACTTGAATTGCCTCTCAGGTCTGAACCTGCTTTGTGCCGGGTGTTTAAGACTGGACTCAAGATAGATATATATTTTTTTTCTTTTTTTTTTTTTGAGGTGGATTTTCCCTCTTGTTGTCCAGGCTGGAGTGCAATGGACCGGTCTTGGCTCACTGCAACCTCCCCCTCCTGGGTTCAAGCGATTCTCCTGTCTCAGCCTCCCAGGTAGCTGAGATTACAGGTGCGCGCCACCAAGCCTGGCTAATTTTTGTATCTTCAGTAGGGATAGGGTTTCACCATGTTGGTCAGGCTGATCTCGAACTCCTTACCTCAGGCAATCTGACCGCCTCAGCCTCCCAAAGTGCTGGGATTACAGGCGTGAGCCACCATGCCCAGCCAAGATACATTCTTGCAGAGTGTAAAACCAGACCTTGTTGACCTGGCATTTAGACCTTCCAAAATCTGATTTCCACCTGTGTTTCTAGGCATGTGACCCACTGCACACTACACAGCCCCTACAGGGACCATTTCTCCCACCCTAAGCAAGCTGTTCCTCCAAGACACACTTCTTTGCAACTCCTGCCCGTTGAAAGATTACTCATTCCACCAAGCCAGGCTTAAATGCTGCCGACTCTCTGAAGCTGTCGCTGATATTCCGCCAGAGTTCGTCTCTCATCTGCACATCTACTAATTCTCTGTTCTCGACTCCTGTTCAGAAGACCTTGTAATCAAATTCATTGTTTGCACGTCTGTCCCTTTACTAAGGTGGAACTCCTTAAGGACAAGGGACCATATCTTCAGCAGCTCTGAATAACATTGGTGCTTCATGCAGGGCCTCGCCTATAAATACATCTTCACTGGGTGGGAGTCGTTGGTGGGTTCCCACCTGCAAGCATAAATCAGCAGGCTTCACAGTGAGTGGCCTAACGTAGATGTGGATCAGAAGGAAATGAAAGCTTCATTCTAGCTTCCCCAATACTACTTGTCTCTTACCATTCCTTTGTCTTGAGTATTCTCTGGGGAACCTGCTGATATAGGAGGGACAGTGGCTTCAATCTGAAGGACTGTGCCAGCTTAGGGTGAGTGTGACTCAGTCTGGAAGCAGAAGCAGAAGGGAATATGGTTTTGTGGATGAACATGGGAGACAGCATGGCATGAGGTTAGTGCTCTGAGGTCTGGTGCGTCTGGCTTCCTGTTTAGGCTCTGCTGCTGACTGGCTGGATGACCTTTAGCATATTCCTCATGCTTTGATGCCTGTTTCCCCATCTGTATACTATGGACAGTGTTGGGACCTCCCCTAACCACTGCCATTAGGGGCATAATGAAGAGGAAGACAAGGGATGTGCATATGACTCCACCACCAGTCTGCAGGGAGTGCCACAAAGATGCTAGCCTTTGCAAATTCTGGTGCAGTGTTGCGAGGAGACAAAGTTCACAAGCATTACCTTGCCCCTGGGTACCATGTGACTTGTGTCTCCTTGTATCTCCTGCACAATTGCAAGGATAAAACACGCTAATATGTATAACGGACTTAGCACCCTGCTCTCTAATAATGGCTTAATAATACTCTGGTTTCTCTTCAGATCATATAAATCTTTCACCTTTTACCAATAATGGCTTAATACACCTTTTGCCAATAATGGGTTAATACACATTAGCAAAAAGACTCAGTTAATATAGGCTATAAGTTGGAATCAATAATCCATAAAAGAAACCCTGGATAGGGTTTTTAGGCCACAGGCACAGCTATACCCTAATAGAATGGATCAGCTTTCATTCAGTTAAAACAAATCTACTTCTCTTTTATGCCACAAAGTGCCACCTTAAATTTATCTTAGTGATTGAATGTCATACCCAAAAGAATCAAAAGCACTGGAGCAGTTGATCTGGTAGAAACTTCAGGATGTGTTTGTTCGTTCCACAAAGGTTTACTAAACCCTTGCTTTGTGACAGGCACTGTGTACCAGTTGGCATTCTCTCTACATTATGCTGCTGCAACAGGCAACCCCAATAATGGTTTCTTTCTTGCTCATGTTTGGCACTGCATGCAGGGTGACTAGAGCTCTATTCTAGGTGTCTTCATTCCAGGACCCAGGCTGCAGGATCAGCCCCTATATGGAACATGCCATTCTTGTGACTGAGAGAAAGGGGTACTAGGAGAACCATATAGTGGCTCTTAAAGTCATGCTTGGATGTGGCACGTGTAGCTTATATTCCATTGGCCAAGGCAAGTCACATGGCCAAGCCTGGCACCAATGGGGTAGGGAAGTATCCTCCTCCCATAGAGCAGCACTGCAGATCTCTTGACAATGAGTGAGGACATATAATCCTCCTACAGGGAAGGCAGAAAAGAACTGGGAGCAATAATACTGTCTGCCACATGCTGTCATGAGTGCTATCTAATTTTAGTCTCTTGATAACTCTGTGAGGAAGGTATTATTATCCTCATTTTACAGAGTGGAAAATTGAGGTTTGGTGTGGCTAACTAACTTGCCCAAGATGTATCCAGTAATAAGCACAGCCGCCTGAATGGAAGCCATTACCAATGGTATATAACTAGCCTTGGGCTTCTTGAGGACTCATTTTCATATAGATGTTGTCATTCAGTAAACATTGACAAAGCATCTACTATGTGCCTGGCACTGTGCTGGGCATTGGAAACATAGTGATGTGCAAGGCAGACACTCTTCCTACTCTCATGGAGTTTAGAGTCCAAAGGAAGAGAAAGGCAGACAGGACACATGTAAAGTATGGCTGGTATGTGCTTCTATGAGGGAGATGCAGACTACAGCAAGAGTCCACGGAGAGAGCATGCAACCAGATTCAGGGCATAAGAAATGGACATGTCTCTGATGACTGCCCAGAATCTAAGAGCTGGAGGACTGGGTCACATGGCTCTTGTCAAGGCCCTGCCTGGCAGGGTGAGGGCCAAGGGCAGTTTCTGATTCAGAATTCTAAAGGGCACTCACAAGAGTTCAATGCAGATGGGCATATGCCCAGCCTGTTGCTAACAGGACTGGACAAACCAGTGGCTATGTGGCAGGAACCTACCATGTGCTTCCTACTAGTGAGTCTGACCCAAAGCCCTTTTCAGGCTTCTTCTGGGAGCGGTGCCTCCGCCTTATCTACACTCAGAGCCATGCATGCTGAAAAAAAAAAAAAAAAAAAACCCTAAGACCCAGAGATGTCAACAACAACCTGAGAGAGAAAGAGAAACCCAGATTTGATCTGATTTTGAATTGGCAGAGTGACACACGTTGCTTAGACTGCCAACACATGCCACTCTCACTTCCCTGAATGGTTTCCATTTTAGTGGCATGGTAATAAAAAGGAGAAGGAAAAAAACCCCCTGCCATGGTTTACAAAGTGTACCGCAATAGTAAGAAATACCATTTTGTCATCACTGCAGCTGCAGCACCATAGTATGGGGCCCAGCACTAGGCCTGTCTTTGCAAACACGACTAATTACATAGTAAGTGATTGCCCCTCAAACAGAGATGGCATGTGTGCTGGGAAATAGGTCACTTCTTAATGAAGTGAAGCCCTAGCAAGAAGCAAGCACAGATGCAGACTGCTCCTCTTGGGATGCAAAAGGCATCTGAAAGGTGAGCACATATGTCCCATAGGGGAGCCTCTGCCCAAATGTCACATCTCCAAGGAAATGTCTTTGAAACAGATGACTCTACTTTCAGCTTGGTTATGGACACACACAACCTTGAAAGTTTCAGAAAATATCACAAAGCCAAATATATATGTATATGCATGCACACGCGCGCACACACACACACACACACGTTTATGTATGTTAGGATTCTTAAGAAAAGCAGAACCAATAAGATGTATGTAGACATATGGAAAAAGATTATGAGGGATTGGCTCGCTCAATTATGGAGGTTGAGAAGTCCCACGATCTACTATCTACAAGCTGGAGGCCGAGGAAAGCCAATGATGTAATTCCAGTCCAACCCAGAAGGCCAAAAACCAGGGGAGTCAGTGGCACAAGTCCCAGTCCAGGTCTAATGGTCCAAGAACCAGGGGCACCAGAAGACGGACATCCCAGGTTAAGCGGAGAGAGAAAATTCACCCTTCCTCCACTTTTGTGTTCTATTCTGGCCTTCAACAAATTGGATGATTGCCCACCCACACTGGTGAAGGCCATCTTTTTACTCAGTCTACCAATTCAATGCTAATCTCTTTTGGAAACACCTTCACAGACATACCAAGAAATAATGTTTTACCGTCTATCTAGCCATTCCTTGGCTCAGTCAAATTGATACATAAAATTAACCATCACAGTAGGTATATATATCTTCTTACCCTTGTTTGTGTCTGAAAACTACACATGGACACTATTGGGCTTTGAGTGTAGACTTGCTTTAAAAATAGTCTTAGAGCTTGGAAAGGAGCCCTTCTTGGAGAGACAAGCAAACTAACTCAGCCCAAGGTTTATGGGCAGAGAACCTGCAAAAATTGTGGTTCACAGCCACCATCATACGTTCCTTGCTAACTCTGACACAAATAGTAAAGCGATGAAGAGCTACACGTTGCTGGGGAACCACAGGGCCTGTGTATTCAGGGTCAGCCGGTGGGGAGGAGGAAGAGCAGATTAAGCAATTATGTCCCATGCCCCATGCCTCAGTAATCAAGATAAATCATATTTTAATAACGTAGTATTTTAAAAAATCAAATTAGCAAACTATGGCCATGGGCCATCTGCCTGTTTATGAATAAAGATTTATTGGAAGCATTTTTTTCTGAAACTATTCCAAGTTTTACTGGAACAGAGTATAGTGTGCCTGCTTAAGTTTTACACCCAAGCCAAGTCCTTACCACCTCATCTTAGTCCTGGCCCTGCCGCATGTCCATTCACTCATCATTCCCCTCTCATCCAGCACTACAGAGTGCCAGGCACCAGGAGACAGAGCTAACAGTTACTGAGCACTTAATATATGCCAGGTACTATCATTAGCAGTTTACACATATTACCTCACTTAATCCTCACAACAATTTCATAGGTAGGTACAGTTATTCCTGCCGTTTTACAAAGGAGGAAACTGAGGCATAGAAAGATGAAGAAGCTTTTCCAAGATCAAACAAGTAGGAAGAGGTAGAGTCAGGGTTCATATGAAGAAGTTTTAGGGCTCTGATGGAGATGGATGCCTGGAGGAAGGAAGGATTACTCAGCTCTGAGAGGTCATCACAGAGGAGGTGACTTTGAGCAGGGTGTTGAAGGGTGAGTAGAAGTTTGCTAGGCAGAAATAATAAATCTAGGTTGCTGTAGTGTTTCAGAAGAGCAAATATATCTGGAGAGGTTTTCTCTGGCTTCCCTAGGCCCAAGTGTTGCCCTAAAATTAGAACAGCAGCAAAATAATACAAATAACCACCATTTATTGAGTGCTTACCCTATGTGCTAGGTACTGAACTAAGTACTTTATATGTGTTATCTCATTAAATCCTCAGATAAACCTGCGAAATGGGTACTACTCTTATTTCTGTCTGACATATGAAGAGTCTGAGGCTCAAAGGAGTTAAGTAACTTGCCAAAGCTATACAGATAGTAAGTGGCTGAGCCAGGATGCAAACCCAGGGGATGCCACAGTGTGAACCCCAGTGGGAACTGCTCATCTTATAGTCTGTGCAAAACCCAAAACCTTGGTGCCAGAGCTTCAGGCTTAGCAAAAGCAATATGCCAGTGGTGCTCAAATTTCACAATGTGTCCAGTTCATCTGAAGGGCTTGTTTAAAAAAATAATAATAAAATAAAAAGAAAAAGAAAAAAGAAAAACAGATTTCCAGGCCACCTTAGAATCAGAGATTCTGATTTAGGAGGTCTGAGGTGAGGCCAAGAATTTTTATTTCTAATGCTGCTTGTCCTGGGACTGGACATTGAGAACCACTGTATCACATTGACTCTCAGCAACAACAATAGTACTGTCCTCCTAAGCTGCACCAGGGAATACAACTACAGGAGGTAGTTGAAAGAACATGCTTCTTCCTTCTTGGTATATAGATCAGGATCAACCTACTGAGAAACATTTGACCTCCCTTCTTTTTATTCCAGTTGTCCTTTTCTCTGATACTTGCATCAATTTGCTTGATGCCTAGGCTCTTCATATTGCTTTCTGTTCATGTGGGCTTTAATGATTTGCTCCACATGCTAGTGCTTTTGCAGAATTAGGCAGCCCATGTCCCACCACTTCTGCTCTAAGCCTGATGTGCCTCTTAAATTGACACAAACTTCAGTTATCAACGTGAGAAGGATCATGTGTTTCCTGGTGGTTCTCTAGGATCCACAGGGGCCAAATTACACCAAATAGTAATTGGTTTCATGTATTAGTCAGGAGTCTTTGGGTTGCAAGTGACAAAACTCAATTTGAACTGATCTGGAAAAATTGACATTTACTGACTTACATATCCTGATCACAGGAAAAGCGAGGGTGCCACTGGTCTGTAAGCGTGACTCATCAGGGCTTTAAATGCCGCTGGGACTCTGCCCTTCACCCTTCACCCCCTGCCTCTCTCTGGGTATCAGCAGCATCCTTTCAGGCAGGCTCCCAACAGCTGCCTTTGACTCTCAAGCTCTGTTTTCAGTCCCACCTTGAAATAGGGACACACAGACCTTGTTTCTGTATTCTGGGGAAGGGCTCTCGATGGCCTAGCTTAGATAGTTGTCCATCCCTGGACCAGGACCTTGGCCATTTCGGATGTCTACCCATACCCAATCTGAGATGGAGTGGGACAGGGCTTGTGGAAGATGTTAGCTTTCCCTCAAGCCATAATGTCAGAGTGAGTGAAGGAGCGTTTCTAGAAAAGAGAGGAAGAGATATTAGGTAGGAAAATAAAGCCCCACAGGTGAGTGGGTGAGTGGAAGGAGGGATGCATGCCTTCTCAGGACCAGGTGCTGAGTTGGCAGAGGGGAGATGGAGAGAGGGGAGAAGGAAAGTCTCAGCCTTCCTGGAGCTCACAGTCTAGAAAGGCCAAGCCATGCCAGAGATGTCAGTGGAGGTTGGCAGACATTTCTGTGGATCACAGCAGGAGGCATAGCAAATATTTCATCTCAAATATTTTGAGAAAACCTGGGTTCTTCTGGATGGGCTCCTCTATTCACCCCCACCCCCAACCAACTTTTGAGCATCTACTGTGTGTTAAACAACATGTCTGCACTCAAGAAGCTGAGCATTAATGGAATGCCCTAAGGTGGGATCAAACCTTCTCTCTAGTGGATCAATCACTCCCAAAGATGCATTTAAAGCTCCCTGAAAAGGAGCATCTGCATCTTCACTGGCTACTGTCCCCACCCTCCTTATGTTGCCCGTAAGGACTCTCTTTCTACATCCACTCAGGCTTTCACAGGCCAAGGCTCTACCTCACTTTTGCAGGGTAATCTCACTGAGAATGAAGAGTCCCCTCGCTGTGGCCTTCTGTTTTCTCACTCTGGGTCTGTAAGTGGAGATAGTCTTTCTATCCCTTTATGTCATTGCCTTTGATTTCCTTGGGATTCTCCCTGAGATTCCTTGGCCATCTTAAGCTGTGGCTTCTAGAGCTTTGTATTAAAAAATGGAACAATCGAGGCCAGGCCCGGTGGCTCATGCCTGTAATCCCAGCACTTTGGGAGGCTGAGGCAGGTGGATCACGAGGTCAGGAGCTCGAGAGCATCCTGGCTAACATGGTGAAACCCCATCGGTACTAAAAATACAAAAAAATTAGCCAGGCCTGGTGGCACGTGCCTGTAGTCCCACCTACTCGGGAGGCTGAGGCAGGAGAATAGCTTGAACCCAAGAGGCAGAGCTTGCAGTGAGCCAAGATCATGCCACTGCACTCCAGCCTGGGCGACAGAGCGAGACTGTCTCAAAAAAAAAAAAAAAAAATGGAGCAATCATTGTAAAGCCCCCTCAGCCATTCAATAGTGTCACTAGAGACACGCTTGACTCCATTTCTCTGACTGAGCTGGCAGATTTTGACCCTGAGAGAGGACAGGAGGCAGATGCCACTGGGCCTCTGTTTCCCTTTCTGTCTTCTCCACATGCTTCTCTGCTCCAGGCCTTCTTTTTTTTTTTTTTCTTTTGATTTTGAGGCACAGTGTTGCTCTATAACCTGGGCTGGAGTGCAGTGGTGCAATCTTGGCTCACTGCAACCTCCTCCACCTCCCGGGTTCAAGCAATCTTCCCACCTCAGCCTCCAGAGTAGCTAGGACTACAGGCACATACCACCACGCCCAGCTAATTTTTGTATTTTTAGTAGAGATGGGATTTCACCGTGTTGGCCAGGCTGGTATCAAACTCCTGACTTCAAGTGATCCACCCACCTCGGCCTCCCAAAGTGCTGGGATTACAGGCGTGAGCCATTGCGCCCAGCCTCAGGTCTCCTCTTTTTAAGAGTCTAGCCATGGGGGTGGAGGAAGAATGCAAGCCTTGCTCTCAAGCCCTGCCTGTCTAAGAGTCTGAGAGGCAGTGTGGCCTGAGGAACTTATGTGTGGCAACGTGGGGATATCAGTCACCTGTCCCTTACCCCACTGGGAATGTCAGTAGCCCCTGTCTCTACCTCTGCAGCAATGTAGTAAACCAAGTTTAAAGGTGTCTTACATCATCTTTGTACTTTCCATATTGAGGATACCTTTCTCTCTGCCTGTCTGCCTGGGAGCTTCTATTTGGTGGCTGTCTTTACTGTCTTTATTTCCTCAACGCCTAGCATAGTGCTTGGAACACAACAGGTATTCAACAAATGACTGATCCCATTAATGAAACTAATCAAGGAACCATCTCAACCATTCCCTTAGAAGTAAGGGATGAGTAGGAACAATATTGTGGGGGCTTCTGATGTTATTGTTGGATTTGGTAAATGATAATTAAGAGCACCCCTTAAGTTCCCTTTAAATTCAAAATAGATTGAAAAACGAGACAACATGAGCTTTTTATTTGTACAGCTGATTAGTGAATATGATTTAGATCTGTGTGCTGAATACATCCTCAGCTGAATTAAACTCTCCCCCAGACGCAGACAGGCCTGGATGACACAGGCATCCTCTGGGAATAGGCTGCTTTTCAAAGGACACAGGAAAGAAGTGTGTCCTCAGGATATTCCCAAAAGGGTAGAAAGGCCACCCCACACATGCCCATCCCTGTCATAGCTGGGCCTGCTCTGAGGTCCCTAATCCCTCACTGTGCCCTGTGCCCATAGTAGGCCACTCCACTATCACTACTCTTGGTTCTCAAGTTCCAGGAGCTTTGCAAACAACAGATGCTTCCCTAGTACAAAGGAAAGGACAAGTCTGTGGGCCATGGGTCCTCCTCTTCTCAGTGTCCCTGGACAAAGTCATCTAATCGCCCTGAGCCTTGCTTTCATCAGTGAAAGAATGGGGCTGATCTCAACCTTGCCTGCCACTGAGGCTCAGATGACCTCCAAATGCATCCTAAACTGCTCACATTCTTTTGCAAGGAGGGTTTTTCTTCCTCAAAGCAAATGGGAGGGCCAAGTAAGAGAATTTATACAAGGGCTTTGAAAAGAGCTCTGCATGCTTCTTTTGGAAACTGAGGCAAGTGAGCGCTAAGTAACTTTCTGGAGGCCTCATCATACACCAGCTGGGATTCAACCTCAAGTTGTGCATGTTGGCCTCCAAAAGCCCTGACTTCTCGCTAGACGGAGCCTCCTCAAAATGAATCCTATGACGACCTAATGCAGGCTCATAGGTCTCACTCCAGAATACTGAATCAGAGCATCTGAGATCAGGGCCTGGAAACCTACAGGTTAACAGGTTCCTCGGGTGCTTCTTACTGCAGAAGCTCAAGCTGTCCCATGGAGATGGGTTGGAGCTGCCACATACAGGCCAATTGTTCTACTCAGTTATTCTCATCTCTGCCATTTCCATAATGACTTAACATCTATACCCATCTCTAAAACGTTAAGGCGCTTTGCCAAACATTATTTTGTTTAATTGACAGACAGAACCATATAGTGGTTAAGAACCTAGTTTCTGGAGCTAAGCTGCTTGGTACCCAGTTGCAGCTGGGGCGCCTGCTAGCTTCATGGTTTGTGCCTCCATTTCCTTCTCTGTACCATGGGAATGCGCTTTGCATCCTACCTTGTAAGAGTTGTAAGCAGTGAAGACTTCAGTACACTAAAGGACATAGAATAGTGCCTGTTGTGGAGTAGGTGCTTAATAAATCTCATTTATTATTCCTAATGAGGAAATGGAGGATAGATTTGTGTAGGATACAGTAAAAAGTGGACTGACCACAGCCAACACCCAGGTTTTCTGGTTTTACTTCTACACTTCCATGAACTTAATCTTTGTTTGCCTTTCAAAGTCACTTAGAATTTAAAGCAGTAGTAAAAATACCTCAAATGCAGTCAACCAACAAATATTTATTAGGTTTTACTGATGTGTGCAAGATGCTGTAGGAAGATATGAATGGATGTTATTAGCACACCTAAGCTGCTTAGATGGGCTTGAAGGGTTGAGAGAGCAGAGAAGTAGCAGAATGAAAGCAGGTTTGAATGGCAGGAACTTGTCTAGGGAGCAGAGGCCTAGGTCTAGTTGAGCTGCTCACCTGGTCCCCATTGCCTACAAAGCTTTAATCAAGATATTCTGATCAGGCCAATGCCTCTGAACAGGCTAATAAGTCATTAACACATAAATGTTACTCAGCAAACTTCTCCCTAGCATGGAACTGAAACAGGGACAGTGCTGAGAGGGAGGTTCTGTTTTGTTGTTGTTGTTTTGTTTTGTTTTTGAGACAGGGACTCAAATGGAAAACAGGTATTTGAAAAGGTGCTCAACATCATTGATGATCCAAAAAATGCAAATCAAACTACAGTGAGAATAATCTCACCCCAGTTAAAGTGGCTGTTACCTAAAAAACAGGCAATAACAAATGCTGGCAAGGATTAGAGAAAAGGGAACACTCTTGGTGGGAATGTAAATTAGTACAACCGCTATGGAGAACAGTTTAGTGGTTTCTCAAAAAACTAAAATTAGAGCTACCATACGATCCAGCAATCCCACTGATGGGTATATACCCAAAAGAAAGGAAATCAGGATATTGAAGAGATGCCTGCACTCCCGTGTTTATCGCAGCATTATTCACAATAGCCTAGATTTGGAAGCAACCTAAATGTCCATCAACAGATGAATGGATAAAGAAAATGTGGTACATGTACACAAGGAGTACTATTCAGCCATAAAAAAGAATGAGATTCTGTCATTTGCAACAATATGGATGGAACTGGAGGTCATCGTGTTAAGTGAAATAAGCTAGTCATAGAAAGACAAACTTTGTTTATTTTCACTTGTTGGTGAGGACTAAAAATTAAAACAATTGAACTCATGGACATAGAGAGTAGAAGGATGGTTACCAGAGGCTGGGAAGGGTAGTGGGGAGGGGGAAGTGGCTATGGTTAATAAGTACAAAAATATGATTAGATATATAACTAGAATGAATAAGATCTAATATTTGATAGCATGACAGGGTAACTACAGTCAACAATAATTTATTGTACATTGTAAAATAACTAAGAGTATAATTGGATTGTTTGTAACACAAAGAAAGGATAAACGGATAAATGCTTGAGGTGATGGATACTCCATCTACCCTGATGTGATTATTTTGCATCGTATGCCAGTATCAAAATATATAATGTACTTCATACATTATACCTACTGTGTACCCACAAAAATCAAAACAGTAAAATTTTTTTAAAGAGAGAGAGAGAGACAGGGTCTCATTCTGTCACCCAGGCAGGAGTGCAGTGCGTGATCATAGTCCACTGCAGCCTGGAGCTCCAGGGCTCAAGAGATTCACCAGCTTCAGCCTCCCAAGTAGCTAGGGCTATTGGTGTGTGCCACCACGTCCAGCTATTTTAAATTTTTTGTAGAGATGGGGTCGCACTGTGGTTGTGTAGGTTGGTCTTGAACTACTGATCTCAAGTGATCCTCTTGCTTTGGCCTCCCAAAGTGTTAAAAATATAGGCGTGAGCCACTGCACCTGGTCTTTAGTCTGGTTTTTGACAAGAAAGAGCCAGCCAGCTGTCTGCCCATTGAAAGTCTTTGAGCTGCATGAAGATTAGATCCCATTAGTCTTGGAGTGAGAGCAACAAGAAATAGAAGAGGGCACAGAACTGCATGTAGCCTCACCCACTTCAAAAGTTTCCCCTAAAATCCCTTAGGCATTCAGGAATGGGTGAGAAAAGGGTTTTCTTTCTATGAGAGTGGAGATTCCTCTATAAAATTTCTGGCTTTCAGGCTGGCGGACTTACATTAAAGCGTTAGGGGCTCGCCTGGAAACCTAAATTGTTGTTTTCCTTGACAAAATGTGCCATAGATGTGAATACCTGATTCTGGTTAAAGAGTTGGTTTTTGCTGATTATATAGTATAAAATGGAATCTGTTTTCCACTTTCCTTCTCTTCTACCATCCCTTTGCTTTTTCTATGATCTCTCCTCTCTCACCATTTGTTCTATTCATGCTCTCTCTCTTCTTTTTCATCTCCTTCTTTTTCCTTCTCACCCCACTCCTCCTTTTTTTTCCTCTCTCTCCCTCTTCTTTTCCTATCTGTTTTTGTTTTCTTAACCCCATATTCTACAAAGCATTTAGGGTGGCTTGCAGAAATGGAAACTAATATAGAAAAATGTGAGTAAAACATGTAAGATCTGGCTGGGTGCGGTCTCATGCCTGCAGTCCCAGCACTTTGGGAGGCTGAAGTGGATGGATCACTTGAGGCTAGGAGTTCGAGACCAGCCTGACCAACATGGTAAAACCCCATCTCTACTAAAAATACCAAAATTAGGCCGGGCACGGTGGCTCACACTTGTAATCCCAGCACTTTGGGAGGCCGACGCGGGCGGATCACGAGGTCAGGAGATTGAGACCACGGTGAAACCCCGTCTCTACTAAAAATACAAAAAATTAGCCAGGCGTGGTGGCGGGCGCCTGTAGTCCCAGCTACTCGGAGAGGCTGAGGCAGGAGAATGGCGTGAACCCGGGAGGCGGAGCTTGCAGTGAGCTGAGATTGCGCCACTGCACTCCAGCCTGGGCGACAGAGCGAGACTCCGCCTCAAAAAAAAAAAAAAAATCAAAATTAGCCAGGCATGATGGCACATGCCTGTAATCCCAGCTACTTGGGAGGCTGAGGCATGAAAATTGCTGGAACCTGGGAGGCAGAGGTTGCAGTGAGCCGAGATCATGCCAATACACTACAGCCTAGGCAATAGAGCCAGACCCTGACTTTAAAAAAAAAAAAAGAAAAGAAAGAAAAATTGTGAGTCAGATGCTCAATGGCATCAAGGAGATAATTTATATAGAAAGCAAGTATTCAGGAATGAATTTATTAAATAAATCATCATAATTAATGTGTGTGGGCTATTGGTGTGTGCCACCACGTCCAGCTACTTTAAATTTTTTGTAGAGATGGGGTCTCACTGTGGTTGTGTAGGTTGGTCTTGAACTACCGATCTCAAGTGATCCTCTTGCTTTGGCCTCCCAAAGTGTTAAAAATATAGGCGTGAGCCACTGCACCTGGTCTTTAGTCTGGTTTTTGACAAGAAAGAGCCAGCCAGCTGTCTGCGCATTGAAAGTCTTTGAGCTGCATGAAGATTAGATCCCATTAGTCTTGGAGTGAGAGCAAGGATCAAGAGGAGCAAAATAATTTAGGAACAAATAGTTCTGATGAGATGCTAAAAACTCACCTAATGTGTATATGACTTCATCTTTTTTCTTCAGTTTTGACCACTTTTTGGAGCGAACTTCTCCATTGACTTTGAGACCCTTAACCCTATATATTTTTAATAATACTATTGGGGTAGCTAAAATAAATTAGTACAGTGAAGTATATCTCTAGTCTCTTAAATACATCTCTAAATAACGAATATATTCCTGAAGATCTCTTTGTATTTGTAATTATTGCAGATCGAATATTTTATTTCCATAGAAAACTGACCTTCTAAAGATGATACAAGGTGTCTCTCTTTAGTATTAAACAATTTATGCTTTAAAACTTTAGATACTGGGTATGGTGGCTCTTGCCTATAATCCCAGTATTGTGGGAAGCTGAGGTGGGAGGATCACTTGAGGCCAGGAGTTCAAGACCAGTTTGAGTAACAAAGCAAGACCAGACTGAGCAACAAAGTGAGGTCCTACAAAAGAATTTAAATAAAAAAAAAAAAAAAAGTTAAAAAAATTAAAATAAATAAACAAAATTTTAGAAACTCTGGGCCAGGTATGATAGCTCATGTCTGTAATCCCAGCACTTTGGGAGGCCAAGGCAGGAGGATTGCTTGAGGCTAGGAGTTTGAGACCAGCCTGGGCAACATAGGAAAAACCTAGCTCTATAATTTTTTTTTTTTTAAAGAAAAATCAGCTGGGTGTGGTGGAGTGCCTTTAATCCCAGCTACTCAGGAGATTGAGGTGGGAGGATCACTTGACCTCAGGAGTTTACTGAGCACTATGATCATGCCACTGCCACTCCAGCCAGGGCAACAGAGCCACATCCTGTCTCTTAGAAAAAAATTTTTAGAAGGCTGGGCATGGTGGCTCATGCCTGTAATCCCAGAACTTTGGGAGGCCAAGGTGGGCGGATCACCTGAGGTCAGGAGTTCAAGGCCAGCCTGGCCAACATGGTGAAACCCCATCTCTACTAAAAAATACAAAAATTAGCCAGGCGTGGTGGCGCACGCCTGTAGTCCCAGCTACTCGGGAGGCTGAGGCAGGAGAATCACTTGAATCAAGGAGGCAGAGGTCGCAGTGAGCTGAGATCATGCCATTGCACTCCAGCCTGGGTGACAGAGCAAGACTCTGTCTCAAAAAAACAAAACAAAACAAAAACAAAAACAAAAAACTAGTTATTTTGCATGTTACCTTTTTTAAAAGCCTGACATATCTGTATGATATCCCTGCACTAAACATTTGCTATCCATAATGAAGTAAAACGTGCTTGGGCTTTTTCCCTGATGTGAAATATGCTTAATTGTCTTGTAAAACTGTCTTGAGTAATCCCAGCACTTTGGGTGGCCGAGGCGGGCCGATCGCGAGGTCAGGAGATCGAGACCATCCTGGCTAACACAGTGAAACCCCGTCTCTACTAAAAATACAAAACATTAGCTGGGCGTGGTGCTGGGTGCCTGTAGTCCCGGCTACTCAGGAGGCTGAGGCAGGAGAATGGCATGAACCTGGAGGGCGGAGCTTGCAGTGAGCCGAGATTGTGCCACTGCACTCCAGCCTGGGCAACAGAGCGAGACTCTGTCTCAAAAAAAAAAAAAAAAAAAAACTGTCTTGAGTTTTCTTTTTCTTTCTTTTTTTTTTTTTTTTGACAGTCTTGCTTTCTTGCCCAAGCTGGAGTGCAGTGGTGTGCTCTCTGCTCACTGCAACCTTCACCTCCTAGGTTTAAGCAATTCTCCTGCCTCAGCCACTCAAGTAGCTGGGATTACAGGCATGCACCACCATGCCTGGCTAATTTTTGTATTTTTAGTAAAGATGGGGTTTCACCATGTTGGCCAGGCTGGTCTTGAACTCTTGCCCTCAAATGATCCACCCACCTTAGCCTCCCAAAGTGCTGGGATTACAAACATGAGCCACTGCGCCCGGCCTTTGAGTTTTCTTTTATTCCGGCTGCATACCTCCTAGTTAATGTGACATCTCTCTCTCCTCATTAAACTGGCTCCAACTGGTAATACGTCATCAAATTCAAAAGAAATGTGACCCGCTACCAAAATCCAGATCTGAAAACATTTAACCTTAGGCTGTGGTTCAAGGTACAAAGAAAGCTAATATCTAATAAAGCCTTGGTATAGTGTGTTCCTTGAGTCAACGTTTGAGAAATTGAATGACATAGAGCTGTGTGAAAGTTTAGGGGTAAAAGTGTATTTGATTGAATGTAATTAATGTGTTTTTCTGAATGATTTTCTTACAGTTCATAATGAACCTTCCAATTTTACAGTAATTTTCTTGGCTTTGATTTTCCGATCTGTCTTAATTTAGCTGTCAATACTCTGAGTAACAGAATTCAGTTTCACTGGTGATCCTTGAAAGAGAAATTCCAAAAATAAAGGGCTATAAGCACCTCCTACAAAAAGATTCCTGCAGCTGTTTCATCTAATATGGATCTGATAGGTTTCCTTTATGTCCAGTTCTTCCTTTCTCAACATTTTCTCTGATTTTCAGGCAGATGCAAATAGACTTTTCAGTGCTACAGCTTCTCTGACTTAGATTTTCTATTTCCCTTGTGTTTGTGCCAATTAAAACAAGACTCAGTCTGTGCTTGTGACATATTTTTGGAAATTCATTGTGTAAGAAATATTGACATTCTCTTGTATTATTTTCCACGAGTCTTTACCCACTTCCTCACAATTCTTGCCTTTCTTTTCTTTGAAGTCTGTGTGTTTCATATGTTTTGAAAACTTCTTTCACATATTTTAGTTATTATAATAGATAACTGCATTGAGGAGAAAGCTCTAAATCATAGGCTTGGAATGACTAGTTCTAGAAGCATTTCCTAAAGCACATGCCCCTCCTCAACAGACATTTCTCTGCCATTTATTTTGTGCAGCAGTTCATATTTGTGGCCTGATGCTATCTCTTTTCTCAGAAATTTCAATAAATATTTCAACTTGAGTAATCATTTATAGAAACATAATATAGTGGACATTCAGTAATAAACTATTGCCATGACGTTGAATTGTCTTAAGATCTTTGGTGGAAGCCATGTGAATATTTATATTGTCAGGATCATGCACCTACCCTTTATGTTCTGCCTTCCTTTCTGTTTTCTTTTCTTTTTTTTGAGACAGAGTCTCTCTCTGTTGCCCAGGCTGGAGTGCATTGGCACAGTCTCAGCTCACTACAACCTCTGCCTCCCGGGTTCAAGCGATTCTTCTGCCTCAGCCTCCTGAGTAGCTGGGACTACAGGTGTGCGCCACCACACCTGGCTAATTTTTGTATTTTTAGTAGGGAGGGGGTGTCACCATATTGGCCAGGCTGGTCTTGAACTCCTGACCTTGTGATTTGCCCACCTCAGCCTCCCAAAGTGCTGGGATTACAGGCGTGAGCCACCATGCCCAGCCTGCTTTCCTTTTTCATAATGTGATTTTCATGTACACATGTCTCTGCATTTTTCAGCTTGAGATAAAAACTTGCTATCTTTTGGGCATTTCTTTGATATATCATCTCCAAAGTGACTTATTAAGTCAAAAATATAAACTATTTTATCATTTCCTGGAATGCTTTTGCCACAAGTAACAGAAAATTATATCTCAATTGGCTTGAACAACAAGAAAACAATATAATTGCCCATAACAAGAATTCCTGTGGTAGGGCTGCTGTGGAGTTGTTTAATTTTACAACACAGTGACATCCTCAAGGGCCCAGTTTGCTTCCATGTTTTTGTTCTGCCATCTTTGGGGGAACATCTCTGTCATGAACGATGTCCTCATGGTCACAAACTGGCTGCCACAGCATAAGCATCACCATACGTCACAGATATGACAATGTTCAGTGGAAGAAGAGAAGGAAGTTTCTTCATCTGTGTCTCTTTTAATGAGCAGGAAAATATTAGAGATTCCTCACCAGTCTCTGTTTCATTGTTCATTCAACATTTCTTTGGCCAGTCCCTTTCCTAAACCAGTGCCTGGCAAGGGACATAGCATTTCTACCATGAATTTAGTACAGGTTCTGTTCTACAGAGTAAGGGTGCTTTCTGCTACATGTGGCCTAGGTTATTATTATCTCAAGAGGCGAAATCACTTTACAGTGCCAACCTGCAGTCTAATAAGTGTGTTTGTTCCCTGACAAAGCTGTTTCTATATGTTTTGGCTTATTATAAATTTGAAGGGTCCTTGTATAATGAAAATATTGTTGTAATTTATGTTTCTTCAGTGATAACAAAGTCATATGCAGTCTTTTTAGAATGAGTTAGTTTGTTTTCATTTCCTCTAGTGTTTTACCTCCACTGAATTTGAAAACTCCATTCTAACCAATCTTATATAGTCATTGTGCCAGGATATTTGCCACCATTCATTATTCTGTAACATTTTTGAGTCACAGACCATATCTACTAAATAAGCCAATATTCCAAAAGTCTTCCTTATAAGATTAACTTAACATTTAAAAGTAGGGGAAAATAAAAGAAAGAAAAAGAAGGAAGGGAGGGAAGAAGGAAGGCAAGAAGGAAGAAAGGGAGGAAAGGAGGAAGGAGGAAGGAAGGAGGAAGGAAGGAAGGAAGGAAGGGAGGGAGGGACGGAGGAAGGAAGGAAAAGAAGGGAAGGAAGGGAAGGGAAAGGAAGGGAAGGGAAGGGAAGGAGGAGGAAGGGAGGAAGGAAGAAAGGAAAAGAAAAAGCAAGCAAACAAAGAAGTAAAGGGATAGTAATGTAGTTTGGTTGTATCCCCACCCAATCGTATCTTTGAATTGTAGCTCCCATAATTCCCATGTGTTGTGGGAGGGACCTGGTGGGAGATAATTGAATCATGGGGGTGGTTCCCCCACTGTTCTCATGTTAGTGAGTAAGTCTCACAAGATCTGGTGGTTTTATAAGGGGAAACCCCTTTTGCTTGGCTCTCATTCTCTCTTGTCTGCCTCCATGTAAGATGTGCCTTTTGCCTTCTGCTATGATTGTGAGGCCTCCCCAGCCAAGTGGAACTGTGAGTCCATTAAACCTCTTTTCCTTTATAAATTACCCAGTCTCAGGTATATCTTTATCAGCAGCGTGAAAACAGACTAATACAGATGTGTTGAGACGTCAAAAATTCTAGATACTTTGGGATTGAAAGACATATTGAATCTGGAGCAAAAAGGACAGGACACCCCTTTAACAAACTGCCAAATGCCCCTCTCCCAAGGACCCCTCCCTTCCCACCTTTATCTGAACATCAAATTGTGCCATCCTGTTGTCTTGCCCAACAACGACTGGCAAGGCAAGCAGCTGGGACTATCTACTCATAGCTTGTCACAAATGTGCTCCAACTCGAGAGGATGGTGCAGTAATTTCCTCCCTTTTTCTTTTGGGTTGTGCTTTCTGCTACTCAAAAGTTCTGCTCTCCTGTGATCAAGATGGTAAGTCCTGTTTCATGCTGTTGCCCCTTTGGAATTGTGCCTCCAAATTCCATTTGCCTGGAACAGTCACATTCTTTTTTTTTTTTTTTTTTTTGAGGCAGAGTCTCGCTGTGTCCCCCAGGTTGGAGTGCAGTGGCGCGATCTCAGCTCACTGCAAACTCCGCCTCCTGGGTTCACGCCATTCTCCTGCCTCAGCCTCCTGAGTAGCTGGGACTACAGGCGCCCGCCAACACACCCGGCTAATTTTTTGTATTTTTAGTAGAAACGGGGTTTCACCGTGTTAGCCAAGATGGTCTCGATCTCCTGACCTCATGATCCACCCATCTCGGCCTCCCAAAGTGCTGGGATTACAGGTGTGAGCCACTGCGCCCGGCCACAGTCACATTCTTCAGAGTGATGGGCCTCAACCAAAAAACAGCAACAGCAAAAAACATTTTTCTCTAATATTTGTTACTCCAAATAGGTTATCTTCAATGCGTTATTGTGGTAAGAGATTCTTCTCAGGAGTGTTTACTGCTGTCAAGGGTAACATGATGAAGGATAGAGCGAACTCTGCCATGCTCCACTCATGGCTGGCTGTGTGGATTCCACCCAGGAAAACCCTGCCAGCTTCTCCTACTGTGGGTCCATCACGGTCTGTCCATTCTTGTCCCATCTAAGATGTAAGTTGCCATAGATGGCTGCCCCCTCCACCATTCGCCACGTGGGCACGTAGGTCACATCTCAGTATGTCTCTAAAGATCCCTCTCCTAATCTAAATGCTGAACTTTCACTTCAGTTAAGGATTGTTTCTCTAAACACACACCAAAAGGGGCAAACATAGTTACTTCCTAAATTCTTATACCCAGAATGGAAATAGTTTTGGGAATAACAAACTCTTTATGTTTACCACTGTTCCACTGTTTAAGTCACTGTTTTCTTTTTTCTTTCTTTTTTTTTTTTCGTGGCGGGGTCTCACTCTGTCACCCAGGCTGGAGTGCAGTGATATGATTTTGGCTCACTGCAAACTCTACCTCCTGGGTTCAAGTGATTCTCGTGCCTCAGCCTCTCAAGTAACTGGGATTACAGAGCCCAGCTAATGTTTCCATTTTTGGTAGAGACGGGGTTCCAGCCATGTTGGCAAGGCTGGTCTCGAACACCTGATCTCCAGTGATCCGCCTGTCTTGGCCTCCCAAAGCACTGGGACTACAGGCGTGAGCCACCATGGCTTGCCTGAATTCATTGTTTTCTTAGGGGTTGGCTAGATGTCTTCGTGAAGATGTAACAGGCTGCACTTCAGTGTGTCAGAACAGGTGTGGCACAGTGAGCCCACATATTTCTGTATAGTGTCGTCAAAGCTCTTTCTATTAGTGACCCTATGTAAGGGTACCCCAAGTTGATCCCAGTCTAAAAAGTAGGGTCTCAGGGTGGAGTTCAGAGCCAGCTCCTCAGATTCTTAGTCCTTGCTTCAAGAGCTACCTTTAAAATGGCTCAAAAATTCAACTTTCTGTCAAAGTAAAAGTGAAGCCATCTGGCTAGGTTGAACAAAGGCAGCTTCGCTTTACTGCAATAGGCATCAGACCAAAGCCAAGATCATCTGGGTGTGGGAATGTAAAGCTGAGTCAGTGACGTTGCCAGAAAATGGTGCATTTGCCAGAATACTTTGCCTTTTGTTCCTTGTGAGATAAACATGAGCCCAGAATCCTGTAAATCTTGGTAATATTTTTACTCTTGGAGAAAAAAATTAGAAGACAATGTTAAGAGGCTTTTTCCGCATTTTCCAAATTTCCTTTCGGTGCCGAGTAATTTGTTTTCAACTAGTGTAAGAGGGCCATCTTGGGCTAGTAGGGAAGTCCTCTAAGTTAGGGCCCAGGGATATGGGCTCCCTAGGGCAATTACCCCTTACCTCTGTTTCTGAATGTTGGGGGATCTTGAAGCAGCTCGCCTGGGGTGGGACTGGTGCAGACAGCAACATTTCTGCATCTCTGGTTGGGAAGGGAGCCAGGTTATTTTTTTAAGTGCTACCTATTGACAACATTTTCTCTATGTCTCAGTTTTTATTCTTCCTCTAAGAGCTTTTTATTATAGACTTAACCATCATCACATATTTTTTCTTTTTTCTTTTTTTTTTTTTTAAGATGGAGTCTCCCTCTGTCACTCAGGCTAGAGTGTGGTGGCATGATCATGGCTCACTGCAGCCTCAACTTCCTGGGCTCAAGGCATCCTCTCACCTCAGCCTCCCGAGTAGCTGGGACTACAGGCAAGCACCACCACACCCAGCTAGTTTAAATTTTTTTTTTTTTATAAGAGACGGGGCCTCCCTATGTTGCCTAGGCTAGTCTAGAACTCCTGGACTCAAGCAATCCTCCTATCTTGGCCTCCCAAGGTATAAGGATTACAGGCATGAGCCACCACACTTGGCCACCACATGTCTTTAAGATTATGAATAAAAAGTTGTCACTTTCGAAGATTCTCAGAGGGAGTGACTCCTCCCCCTAATATGAGCTGCAGTCCATCTTAAGCCTTGCTGGTATACATCTCAAAGAAGAAGATTTCGAGGGTAGCTTGTGCAACGTAGCTCTGGTGGCCACTAAGGAAAGAGCAAACAGCTCTATGGCTGCAGACATCAGGGTTTAAATGACACCAGGATGGTGAATGACCTAGGAACATAAACAAAGGGATGTCTCAGCTGGGACATAATCGCATCCTGGGATGCTTGAAGGCTGTTTTGTAGAGGAAGAATAGACTCCAGAAGACCACGCTAGGACCAGTAGTTACATAAAGTTAAATTCTAGCTCAGTATCAAGAAGAACATTCTGACCTGAAAGTTGCTAAAAATGGAATGGGCTGTGTATTGGTTTCCTAGGACTTCCATAGCAAAGTACCACATATCGGGTGGCTTGAAACAACCTTGTTTTTTTCTGGGTTGAAATTCATTTCTTCTCTCACAGTTCTGGAGCCTAGAAATCCAAAATCAAGGTGTTGGCAGGGCTATACCCTCTCTGGATGTGTAGGGGTGCTTCCTGGCCTCTCTCAGCTTCTGCTCCCCGAAGCATTGCTTGGCTTGTGGTAGCATAACTGTCATCTCTGCCTCTGTCTTCAGGTAACCATCTTCTTGGCTGTCAGTCTCTCTTCTTATTAAGGACTCCCAGTTATATTGGATTAAGGCCCACCTTGATGACCTCATCTTAACTTGGCTACATCTGCAAAGATCCTGTTTCCACATAAGGTCGTATTTTGAGGTACTAGGGGTTAAGATTTCAAAATATCTTTTTAATTTTATTTACTTTGTTTATTTATTTTGAGACAGGGTCTACTTCTGTCGCCCAGGCTGGAGTGCAGCGGTGTGATCACGACTCACTGCAGCCTTCCTGGGCTCAAGTGATCCTCCTATCTCAGCCTCCTGAGTAGTTGGGACTGCAGGCATGCACCACCACAACCAGCTAATTTTTGTATTCAAAGTATCTTTCTGAGGAACACAATTCAATCCATAACAGGCTGCCTCTTTGAAAGTGAGTTCCTTATCCCTGGAAGTGTGCAAATGTAATCAGAGTTTTTCAAAATACTTGAAGAGGTGTAAGAGCTAAAGAGAGAATGCAACTAGATGACTTCTAGCATCTCTTCTGACCACAGCATTTCCTAATGCTATGAGTCCTGTAGTGACTCTACTAAATCCTGGGACCACAATTGGGAAGACCACACAGTCTTGGTGAAATGTCGCATGCACGGAAGCATAGTCTAGCTTCCAAAAACCATTCAAAGGAGTTTCAATCTTTTCTTTTAAATTCATATATATATATATATATATAGAGAGAGAGAGAGAGAGAGAGAGAGCAGAGACAGTTTATTTGGGCCAAGCCTGGGGACTGCAACCCAGGAGCATAGATCCAAGTTGCCCTAAATATACACTCCCTCCTTTTAATTCTTGAAGAACATCAATGAAGATCCCTTTTTCTGTCCCCTGCAGCTGCTCCTCTTGGAGTCTCTCTATTCAGTACTCTTTTGGTCACACATGACAGAATCCTAATTCAAAGTGCCTTAAAAAAAAAAAAAAAGATGGTATCTTCCTGCAAATTTGAAAAGTCCAGGAGTTGTTGTTTTGGCTTGGACTCCATTTCCCAGCTTTGCCTTCCTCTCTGTGGACTTTCTCTTCTGCATAGTGTTTCCGCTAAGAGGTGGCCACCAGGACTCCCAGGCGTTATTTAGCAATTGAGCAATTTAGCAAACTCATTGAGAAAAGTTTCCTTTTTCCAGCATTCTAAGGGAAGTCCCAGGGCTGGCTCTCATTGGGCCAACTCTGTCACCTGCATTTATCACATGCCCATCCCTAAACTTGTCAGTGGGACTCTGACCACCTCCTGAGGAAGGAAACATAGGAATTGAGGCACCTTTATGTGAGTTACATAAACTAGGAATAGAAGAGGGCAGCAGCCCAAAGGGAAATTGGAGTGCTATTAACATAATAAGGGGGAGTTCATGTTGGGAGGGCCAAAGGCCAAAACAATCACTGTCTATTCTGATTCCTCCCCTCAAACCACTGTTCTCTCTCTTCCTTCCTCTCTTCATTCTCCCTCCCCTTCCTCTCTCCCTTTCTTCTCTCCCTCTCTGTTTTTCTCTCTCTCCTTCCCTCTCTCTCTCCCTCTTCTTTTTCACTCTCTTTCTCCCTTTCTTCTCCTCCTCTCTCTTTTACTCTCTCCCTCTCTTTTTCTCCCCTCACATCTCTCTTCATCTCTCCCTCTCTCTCACCCTCTTCCTCCTCTCCCTCAAGTCTAGGCAGCTCAGCCTCTGTCTTTTTTCTCCTTTCTTTTTCCTCCTGCCTTTCCAGCTTATCTCTTCCTACTTATTTTCCCAATTCAGTATTATAAATACCTAGTTACTGGGCTGGGAAATACTGAACTCTCCCTTAAGGGTAAGGAAGGGAAAGAAATGGAGCCTGCCAGTGCCAGGTTCCTTTAGCAGCTCAGGGGAGGGAGGAGAGGAGGAACTCCCATTAATAACTTTTATTCCCATCGTATATCAAATCATCAGAGTGATCCTGCGTCATTTTGAGTTGTGAGTGCTTTAAAAATTTGCATTTGTGTCCAGGACAGAGATAGATGAATTTGCACAAGACAGCAGAGGAAGACTTTGGGATGTATCCACTTTGATGCTGTTATGGATACATCCCAAAAGACTAGACAAACAGTATCTGTGTTTTAGCTTCCAGACTTCTGTAGTGGGTCCAGCCAAACTCCCAAATGGGTTTTTAAACTTGAGAAACCTCAAGCTTTTTTGTTTCCAATCATACAAGCACTCTTGAATTGAAAGCAACACTGGGTCATAAAGCAATATGAAAACTACATAACTAATATCTTGATCCTTCTGCTTTCAGCACATTTAGCTCCACAGCAGTTTAGACTCAAACCCTCTAAACAAACCAACCCCCTCACGCCACTCACAAACAGCCTGCCAAGAGCACTGAGCGTCCAGTCCCTGGACTCCATCTTGACCACCTCCTATTCCCCCGTCCTGCATCACTGGTCTTGCTTTGGTCAT
This sequence comes from Symphalangus syndactylus, assembly GCF_028878055.3. Lineage (NCBI taxonomy): Eukaryota > Metazoa > Chordata > Mammalia > Primates > Hylobatidae > Symphalangus > Symphalangus syndactylus. The sequence goes on along the minus strand of NC_072425.2, from coordinate 34,985,735 downwards.
CTGTGTGTTCTCCATTGCGCTGTCTCCCCTCCGCCACCCCATACCCACAGGCTTGGTGAGTTGTCCCCCAACACTCATATTTAGACTCTCCCTTCCTCAAGCCCCCTTGCTCTCTGACTCTGCTGGGAGGCTCTGATCCCGAGCCCTGCCATAGACCTGGTTCTGGGAGTTGACCTTTGCCCCACACCCATCAGCTGCGAGTCAGGGGCTCTCTTGTTCTATGCCTTGACCTGGTGGTACCCAAGTGTATTCATTTGTTAGAATTCATTTGCCATAACAAAATACCACAGCATGTCTACAAGCCACCAGGGCTGCCATTTATAACTCTGGGTGGATGATTACCCTAAGACCCTTCTGGAACTTTCCAGATAATTCTTTTAAAAGTATTCCTTTTATAGGCTTCTACTTGCTTCAAGTGAGTTTCCTGAATGGCTGGGTGAGCTCCCATAGGTGACCTGACACTACCACAGCCCTCTCCCACCCAGGGACTGGAGAGGAAGCTCTGGCAGGACATCCAGAACTCAGGGTGGAAATGGAACATCCTGGCCACCTACCCAGGAGAGGCCTCATGTAGTAAGAAAAGGGAGAGGAAGGAGCAGTGCTGGAAATCAGATTATCCAGACAGAAAACCACCTCCCAGACTGCCTGATGGCAGGGGGTGGGTCATTCCATCTTAATCTTTCCAGCCCAAGCACCATACCTGCAACACAACAGAAATGCAAGGAATGCAGTTGAGGTGGTGCATTAGTCTATTCTCACGCTGCTAAAAGAGACATACCCAAGACTGGGTAATTTATAAAGGAAAGAGATTTAATTGGCTCACAGTTCCACATGGCTAGGGAGGCCTCACAATCATGACAGAAGGAGAAGGAGGAGCAAAGTCACATCTCACATGGCGGCAGGCAAAGAGAGCATATGCAGGGGAACTCCCCTTTATAAAACCATCAGATCTCATGAGACTTATTCACTATCAGGCGAACAGCATGAGGAAGACCCGTCTTCATGACTCAGTTACCTCCCACCAGGTCCCTCCCATGGCGTGGGCATTATGGGAACTACAATTTGAGATTTGGGTGGGGACACGGCCAAACCATATCAGGTGGGGAGTGATGTGAGCACAGCTACATTTCTGAAAAGTAATGATGGTCATGGAATGGAAGACAGATCTGAGCTAGGGACCTTGGAGGCCTGAACTGGTGCACTTGTCATGAGGATGGAGAGGAAGGATGAGGCAGGAAAGATACTGCAGGTCCCAGCTTCTCCGTGAATCCAAGGGCTTTGCTTTCCACTCTGCCTTCAGCCTAGTGACACAATTTATACAGCAAAAGAAGGAATGTCACAGACCACCAAATGGGTAGCTGACCCTTCCAAAAGCACAAAGACTCTAAATATGTCCCTGTCACCACCTGCTGTTTTAACAACTAGTTGTTCAATACATCTCCTCTGGATGAAAACTAGATCCAAGACAGTGGCTTTGGGTTTTGTTTAATTTTATGTCACATTTTTAGGGAGCAAATGTCAAATATGTTTCCAGCCTAGTAAAATATGGGTGGCAAACTTAATCATTAGTGTATGTGGAGAATATAACAGGATCTTTTATTGGACCTGAAAAGGGGCACCACTGAATGGTAATATCTGTGAAATAATTGGAGAGGAAACCAAGTTTTAAGCTGTTAGTTCTCTAACCTTTGAGTAGGGAAAAGGAACAGTCCCTTGAACTTGCTGCAAGTCTCATGGTTGCCTAAAAAGGCTTTAATTTCTGAGGACTGGCACAGGCCAGCCAAAACAAACCATTTCCAAAATTAGTTTGGGCCTCAAGGGTCCTGTAAAACTCATTTTAAACAATGTACCATGATCCTTTTTTGCTCTCATTTTGTGCATTTGGAGTCTGCTTCCTTCTTCATATACAGAAGGATGTTTAAAATGCACCTTTGAGAGTAGAGTGTTGAAACACCCAGTTTTCTGACCCACTCTCAGATGCTATGACAGAGAAAGGCTCTTTTCTCCTTCAAGAGAGGTCCAAGCTCCTGAGTGTACTCTGGTAGCTGGAAAGCTATTGCAGCTTCATGCCCAGATATGCATCTGTGTGTGCACATGCACATGGGTGTGTGCATGGGCTGTGCACAGGTATGTGTGTGGGTTGGCATGTGTACACACAAGCCTGCACATAAATGTCTAAGAGTGTATGTGTGTGTGCATGTGTGTACATACGAACATATGGGCCAGGTGTGGTAGTTGATGCCTGTAATCCCAGCACTTTGGGAGGCTGAAGCAGGTGGACCGCTTGAATCCAGGAGTTCAAGACCAGCCTGGCCAACATGGTGAGACCCTGTCTCTACTAAAAATGCAAAATTTAACTGGACGTGGTGGCATGTACTTATAGTCCCAGCTACCCAGGAGGCTGAGGTGAAAGGATCACTTGAGCCCAGGAGGTTGAGGCTGCAAGTGAGTCATGATCATGCCACTGCATGCCAGCCTGGGTGACACAGCAAGAGCCTCTCTTGAAAAAATAATAAATATATAATAAAATAATAATAAATATTGATTCCATCACTTGTTAGCTCAGTCATTTTAACTTTTGCAAGCCAGTTTTCTCATCTGCAGGGTGGGGATAATATTGTAGCTACCTCATCATGTTGTATGAGGATTAAGTAAGGTAATACACATAAAGGCTATATATAGTACGTCCTCTGGACAGTCTCACTGTCATCACTGTTACTATTGCAGCCCCGCTGGCAAACAGAGCAAGGGGGTTGAGAAGACATGGGGCCACACTGGCAAGACATTGAGGGTTTTATATACATACATATATATATATATATATATATATATATATATTTGAGATCCTTTAACATCCACTCAGAGGCACTCAGAGAGGACTCCCCTACTCAAGGAGAAATAGTTGGGGTTGCAGGAGAGGTTTCCAATAACCTATGGGGGAGTTTGAGAAAAATAACTTATCCAAAAGATGGACCTTCCTGTTTCCCAATGAGCTCTCCTCGGAGAGAGGTGCAGAGGGAGAGGGAATTGCCTTCTATTTTGAGGCCCCAGGGCCTGGTCCTCACAGCTATCCCAAGGAAGAGAAAGCTCAGGACCAAGGAAGAGCCACCACCTGGAGTGGGGAGGGTGGGACGGGGTTGCATCCTGCCCTCCTCCTTCAAACCCGTGGCAGAGCTTCCCATCCAGAGGAAGCAGGCGCCATCAGCTTATCCTGGGGTGGGGCTTCCTAAAGCCAAGTGTTTAAAGGCAAATCATTGTTCTGAAGTTCCGCTAAGTTTTAATGCCCACCCTGCTGAGAAATTCTCCAAGAACAAAGTGAGATTTTTAAAATCCACAGGGTTACTTGGAGCCAGAGGCAATTAAGAGGAAGAGAAATAACTGGCCGAGTCTCAGTGTGATGGCTCTCTGTGCAGAGACTCTAGTGAGGAAGAGCGCTAACCCCATTCTTTTTTTTGTGATCAAGCAAGATGATTTCCCAGTGGGCCAATCTTTTGCCTATAAAATGGGGTTGATATGATTTTGTCCAGGAAGAAGTCTAGTTTAGGAAAAGCAGAGGCATTCTTGTCTCCTTCAGTCCCAGCTTAGTGGCTACTGACTGTGAGATCTTGACAACTTATTTTCCAACTCAGAGCCTCGTATCTCTCCTTGAAACCCAAAAGGCCGGGCTCCAGACTTCCTCAAAGTTCCTTGGCTGTGTCTATGACAGTGGGCTGATGAGGGTAGAGGCAAGGGTGTGATGAGGAAGAGAATAACCAGGTTGGATAGGAAGGCTGGAAGGCTGAGAAGGGTCTACCAAAGTCCCAGCAAACAAAAGCGAACAATAGCCGTGGAGGGCGCCTCACACTGTCCTCTCCATAAGCCAGGCTACATAGGTCATCATCTGGAATCTTTTTTTTTTCTGAATTGTTTGTGGCTCAGCTCTTCTTAATACAGTCCTTTCTGACTGGGGCAGGGGGGTGGGGGGCGGGTGGTGTGTGCCTGTAGTCTCAGCTACTCAGGAGACTAAGGTGGGAGGATTGCTTGAGCCCAGGCATTCAAGGCTGCAGTAAGCTATGATTGCACCACTGCTGTCCAGCCTGGGTGACAGTGAGACCCTGTCTCAAAAAAAAAAAAAAAAAAAAAAAGGGATAGTCCATTCTAGCTGCCCAATGTGCATGACCTTGTGAGGCAGTAAGAACCATGACCAGGAAAATGCCATGTCATCCATCCGGTGACTTTGTAGAGGAGGCTTCTGCCCTGATGGGAGAGTAGCTTAGGCAGCCTCGAGGCCCCTTCCACTTCAATTTGGGAAATATTTAATGAGCTCCCACTGTGTGCCAGCCCAGACTGTGCTGACTGAGGCCTGGGTGGGACAGCAGGGAGGACGGTCCCTATCTTCAAAGTGATCAGGGTCTGTCTGGGCATGGTGGCTCACGCCTATAATTTCAACACTTTGGGAGGCTGAGGTGGGTGCATCACCTGAGGTCAGGAGTTTGAGACCAGCCTGGCCAACATGGCAAAATCCCATCTCTACTAAAAATACAAAAATCGTCTGGGCTTGGTGGTGTGCGCTTGTAATCCAGCTACATGGGAGGCTGGGGCAGGAAGCTCACTTCAACCTGGGAGGTGGAGATTACAGTGAGCCAAGATTGCACTAAGATCACACCACTGCACCACTGCAGCCTGGGTGACAGAGCAAGACTCTGTCTCAGAAAAAAAAAAAAAAAACCACACACACACACACAAAAAAAACGTGCCAGGGTCTCACCATCCAGACATGGTCTAATGTAGTCCACCCATGTGGTTCCTGCATCTCCAGTTTAGGGGAATGGACTGAGGCCTGGGACCATCCGTTCCCAGTGCCCTCCGTCTTCTCTCTTGTAGCATTCTTCTTTTCTCCTTCGGCACTCTCTGAAGTTCCTGTGGCCCAAACCTTCCTGCCCAGAACTAACACTTCTCATTTAACAGACACTTGGATGAGACTAACTGTGTATAAACCCAGTTCCTGCCCACAGGTGCTTGGCCTGGAGAAGGGCCCGCTGAAGCAGCATTGACCAGGAAACACCGTGAGACACATGTCAGGGCTCTCCCTGCCCAGGCCCTAATTTGTGTCCCACTAAATGGGGCCATGATCAGAACTGTGAGTTCCCAGCAGAGGGTGGAGGTGGAGATGCCACACTGGGGCTGAGCTAAGACACCACCATGGAGGAGCTGGCAGCAAAAGTCTGAGTCCCAGGATCCCCTGTGTGCTTAGCTTACACAAATTTGAGTGTAGATTCTTTCTTTTCTTTTCTTTCTTTCTTTCTCTCTTTCTCTCTCTCTCTTTCTTTCTCTCTTTTTCTCTCGCCTGCCTACATTCCTTCCTTCCTTCCATTTTTTTCCCTTCCTTTCTTTCTTTCTTTCTTTTTCTTTCTTTCTTTCTTTCTTTCTTTCTTTCTTTCTTTCTTTCTTTCTTTCTTTCTTCTTTCTTTCTTTCTTTCTTTCTTTCTTTCTTTCTTTCTTTCTTTTTCTTTCTTCTCTTTCCCTTTCTTCTCTTTCCTTTCCCTTTCTTCTCTTTCCTTTCTTTCTTTCTTTCTTCTTTCTCTCTCTCTTTCTTTCTTTCTTCTCTCTTTCTTTACAAGATCTTACTCTGTCATGCAGTGTTGCAAACACAGCTCACTGCAGCTTCTACCTCCTGGGCTCAAGTGATGATCCACCTGCCTCAGCCTCCCAAGTAGCTGGGAATACAGGCTCAGACCTGTGCCACCATGCTCAGCTAATTTTTGTTGTTGTTGTTGTTAGAGATGGGGTCTTGCCATGTTGCCCAGGCTGGTCTCGAATTCCTGGGCTCAAGTAGTCCTCCCACCTCAGCCTCCCAAAGTGCTGGGATTACAGGCATGAGCCACCATGCCTGGCCCTGAGTGTATATTTCTAACTAAATTAATGAGAACAAGAGAGAAAAAAATAGAAATGAATATAACATAAATGATTCTGCCTGCCATTCCAATCTACATGTGCATCCTCTTGTGACAGACCGACTCTACTAGGTGCTTAACTGCTGGCCACCTACCTATTCCTCCTATTCCTGTCTTTCTTGCTAGTCAAGATCCTGTTTCGTTCCTTTGTTCATCCTCTAGGTGGCCATGTCCTCAGGGAAGGCTGAGACCTTCCTCAACCCAGGGGGTTAGTCTTGGTTCATTAACTCCAAGCCAGTTTTGATGATTCTGTTCCCTTTCCCTTATTGGTTTAGGAGCAGGTTTATGTGGTATTCTTGATCAGTTAGACTTTGGACGTCAGCTTTGGTGAGGGGTAGGGGGTACTTTGGGGAAAGCTTCTTTATTCTTGAAAAGGAAGGAGAGGAGAATCCTCCCTTTTGCTGTCTCTGAACATTTTCATGACACATGGAACTGCTGTGTCCATCTTGGGACATCAGAGGAAAGCCAAGAGAATTGCAGAGAGGTCAAACTGAGGCCATCAGGACATTGAGCCACTGAATTAGCCACCTCTGGTGCCATACTACCTTGGGACTTGTTGTTACATGAGCCAATCAATCATCTGTTGTTTAATGCTCCATTAAATAATCTTTCTACCACCTGCAGGTAAAAGCATTCTAAACGATACAGTATGAGGATGACTGTTCCCACAGTTGGTCTCAGCCTCTTGTATCTCTCAAAATCTGACCATCAACAAATCCCAAGAAATTCTAGAATTTCAAGATATATATTTTTGTACAACATGTTTCTTAGTACAAGCCAACAACATCATCTGGTATTTAACATAAGAAAAGGAGGTCTGTTCCTAGGCTGGAACTTTTGGGTTTTAGTGAGGTATGACACTATATTGTACTTATTGGGAGATTTAAGGAGTTTTCAAGAGGAGTTTTGACTATGCAAACTTCTGCCTTTTCTCTTTAGAACCAATCCTTTTCTGAGATGCTACTGTAGGGAACTGAAAGGAACTTTCCCTTTCACCCTGTGAAAGTTCACTGAAAAATCAACTCACGAAAGGCAGATTAATTGGTGGAAAGACATAAATTTATTGCTGGGCGCAGTGGCTCACGCCTGTAATCCCAGCACTTTGGGAGGCCGAGGTGGGCAGATCACGAGGTCGGGAGATGGAGACCATCCTGGCTAATACGGTGAAACCCCGTGTTACAAATGAATTTGTAAACATTGCTGTTCTGAAACGTCCTTTTTAGGCTGGGCAAGTGGCTCACGCCTGTAATCCCAACACTTTGGGAGACTGAGATGGTTGGATCACTTGAGGTCAGGAGTTTGAGAATGGCCTGACCAACATGGCAAAACCCTGTCTCTACTAAAAATACAAAAATTGTCCAGGTGTGGTGGCAGGTGCCTGTAATCCCAGCTACTTGGGAGGCTAAGACATGAGAATTGCTTGTGCCTGAGAGGTGGAGGTTGCAGTGAGCCGAGATAGTGCCACTGCACTGCAGCCTGAGTGACAGAGAGAGACTCTGTCTCCAAAAAAAGGAAAAGAAAAGGAAAAAAAAAAGTCTTTTTCTATTACCCTCTGGTAATTTCTTACTGCCAATTTTTGCCCTAATTTCTTTCAGTTTCTTTCCCTCTTCTAACTGCACCTCTTCCTTCTTATCTTCCTTCTGTGATGTGGGACCCACATTTTCACACCCAAATGGTCCATAGACTTGCTTTGTTCTCCAAAATACAGTTTTCTCCTTGGAAGGAATTTTACCTCTAGCTTTTAAAATAACATTTCTGTTCTCACAAATTTATCATCAGGATTAATCATATTTTTAAATTAAAATGTTATTACTAAAACATTTTAAAGTAAAATAGCATTTTTAAACTAAAATGCTATGTCTGTTTTCTCTCACTCTTGTTATGAAATGTTTCCTAATGTGAAGTGTTTTCTTGATGGAAGACTAAAATATTGAGACAACATATATATTTATGTCTCACCTCTCCTACTTATGGCCATATAACCTTTAATAAAGGTAGTGTTGCTTACAAAAGGAATGATTGTATAATAGCAGAGAAATATTCTTTCCAAAGTGAAATAATATATAGAGATGAAAACCAACACTTGTGAATGAAACTTTTATATGAGAATTATATTTGCATAGTTAAAGGTAAAAATACTTGGTCCATAATGATTTTCATTTATAATTTTGGTTATAGATTGTATCTATTAGCTATTGTTACAATAATGCTGCTTGACAAACCATCCCAAAACTCACTGGCTTTCGTTGTCATGCATATGCAGTTGGCTGGGGCTTGGCTGATCTAGACCTGGCTTGGCTTCCAGGTGCAGATTGGATCCAGATCTGCTCCCCAGGACTGTCATCCCCTTGTAGGCTGACTGGGGCTTGTCCTTCTCATGCTGTAGCAGAGTGCGAGCCTCACCTCTTAAGCCCATTTCAAACCTTTGCTTGCATTATGTCCTCTAACGTCTCTTTAGCCAAAGCAAACATCAGTGAGACAGGGAAGACCATTACTCCCACAGCAGGAGAGGAGGAGAATGAATATTTGCTGAACAGTAATTCAGACTCTTACATAAGTGAAATATCATCTGATTGTCCATCATGCCCAACATCTGTGTCTCTCTGCCAGCCAAATCCAACAGCTATCAAAAGTGGCTTAAACTGGGAGGGGTTATTAGTCGGTTAAAAGCAAAGCATGTCAAGGAAATAATCTATTCATGTAGGAGCAAAGATTTTTCTTCTATAAACATGCATTTAAGATAAAGCTGACAATCTCCTTGCAGCAATTTCTTGAGAAGAAAGTGTAAGTCAAGGCACAACACTCCTCTGACCCAATTCCTGCAACCTAGTCAGAGAGGACAACTATTCGCACCATGAAATGAACTATAACCCACAGGTCTTGAGTAATTCATTGTGCATATATCCTATGAAATGAAGCTCTCAAGGACCGGGAATGTAAAATTTAAAAAGTAACCAGTGCTAATACATTAGAATTTAATTAATTTCATATTAGTCTATTTAAAGCATCATGTAATTTTAAGCAATTATTAGTCATTCACATGACTAATTCATATGACTTTTGTTCAGTTGATTCTTAATAGAAATGCTGGAGAATGGCAATCTTACACATCTCTGGGTTCTTGATTTAGCACAGAGGCTGGTAGAGTACATCTCATGGGACAAACTAGCTCACTATCTGTTTTTGTAAATAAAGTTTTATTGGAACACACTCCTGCCCATTTGTTTCTATGTTGTCTGTAGCTGCTTTCACTCTACAAGGGCAGATTGAGAAGTTGCAACAGAAATGCTATGAACTCAAAGCCTAAAATATTTACTATGTGGCAAACAAGAAAAATGGCCAATCCTGATTTAACATAATGCTAGACAGTAGAAATTTTGGAATTTGGGTTATTCACACAGTTCTGGGATGAATATTGTCCTTGAGTTATCCTTAGATAACTATCTAAATACTTAGAGAAAAGTATTTTTTAGGAAAATCAATAATGTAAACAAATATTACACAGATAATTTTAACCTCCTTAAGAAAATAATCTTTTTAATACATTAGAATATGAGCACTTATTTCCAAACAGTTATTATACCAATCATAAAATTTGTATTTGCTTGTTAAAGGAGACCCTGAAAAACTCTATCAAATATTGCTTTATTAACCTTTAAGGAGATCATTCTTCTTGCAATAAACCTATGATTTTTAAAAATATATACTTGCCAGTTGGGCGCAGTGGCTCACTCCTGTAATTCCAGCACTTTGGGAGGCCGAGGTAGGCACATCACCTGAGGTCAGGAGTTCGAGACCAGCCTGGACAACACGGTGAAACCCTGTCTCTACTAAAAATACAAAAATTAGCTGGGTGTGGTGGCACATGCCTGTAATCTGAGCTATTTGGGAAGCTGAGGCCAGAGAATCACTTGAACCTGGGAGGTGGAGGTTGCACTGAGCCAAGATTGTGCCACTGCACTCCAGCCTGGGCAACAGAGCGAGACTCTGTCCTCTGTCTCAAAATATATATATATATATTATATATAATATATATATAACATATATATGTATATATAATATATATGTATATATAATATATATACACACACACACACACACACATATCTTGCCATTTCTTCAAACTTTTCACCAATGTAGATCATTTTAACTCTATTCACATACACAATTGCATCTGAATTAGTACAATTTTACTATATTGTGTTTAAAGATATTTCAAAACACCACACTGGCCCCTGATCTTTTCTTTGATATTAGAAAAAACAAAATCTTGTGTCTTGCCAGATGTCCACTCTTGGAGACAATCTCGTAGCTTTAGAAGAAAGAAACATTAGCATTTCTAAAGACTTGGAGAGAGAACATGGGCAGATTTTAAAAGTGACAACACATTCTTAGTTATTTCCAGTAGATATATTGAGAACACAGAAAAATCTGCAGTCATATCTATTGGGTATTGAATTAGATGTATGTATTTCTGTGTTATGGAATTCACTTTAAAGCCCCAAATGAGACCTCAATATGAGGCCTGAACTGGAGAAGAAGAGGGGTTCGTGGAGAAGAAGACAAGGGTGGTTCACACCTGTGATCCCAACACTGGGAGGCCAAGGCGGGTGGATCATCCGAGGTCAGGAGTTCGAGACCAGCCTGGGCAACATGGTGAAACCCCCATCTCTACTAAAAATACAAAAATTAGTCAGGTGTGGTGGCAGGCACCTGTAATCCCATAATCCCAGCTACTTGGGAGGCTGAGGCAGGAGAATTGCTGAGGCAGGAGGCGGAGGTTGCAGTGAGCCGAGATCATGCCATTGCACCCCAGCCTAGGCAACAAGAGTGCAACTTGGTTTCAAAAAATAAATAAATAAATAAATAAATAAATAAATAAATAAAAATAAAAAGAAGACGGAGAGATCATCCCAGCCTCTTCTCCACCCTGGGCTAGGAATAGTTCTCTATAAGATATAGGACTTAGACAATGGATCCTAAATTGGAGATTAGGTAAAAGCAAAAGAAGTGCTCCAGGACTACACCTCTGAAAGGAAGTTTTCCTGGCCCAGTAACTGCAAGATAGGTATAGAGCTATAGGTCATCATCAGCTCCCTTTACAAGCCACACGGGATTGTAATCTGATAAATAACAACTGTGTATCCATGTCAGCTGAATGACTTGGCTCAAATGGCACTTCTTTTTTTTCTTTCAGGAGTCGGGTGGGAGAATGTGCTGCTAAAGGGAGGTGAGTCAGCCTCGAACGCCACAGAAACATCCGGCCCAGACATGACTATCAAGGTAAGGGATTCTCTTCAGGTTGATTCTCAAAGTGTATCTCTAGAGTAAAGGCAGCCTATGGCAGGTTTTTCTGGGGGCAAAATGAACACTACCAATCCACCTTGCTGGAGTTCTCTCTCTACTCACTGAGGTCTTAGGGAGGCAACCGTACATAAGATTTCCTGAAATTTGGGATTTGGTGTACAGCCATACCACCCTGAACACGCCTGACCTCGTCTGAAACTTGGGATCTGGTTTAGGATACTGCTTGAAAACCAGAATCTAAGATGTGATTTCCAATGGGCCTGTCGTAGGGTCTTCAGTGAATATCTACACGTAAGCTCTTTGTAAATGGTAACCCCAGTGGGCACAGTGGAGCAAATCTGAAAATTCTGAGCTGAGAATTCAGGCCCCACTGTGCATTGTGAGGAAAGGTCAGAGAGGCATAAAGTAGCTTTGATCTTGGCCCAAGATTTCCACTGATGTCAGCGGGAAGGCAGCACATGGCCCACTCCAGCTGAAAAGCTAATGGCCAAAGGTTTACAAAATGAGTCATCTGGAAATCCACTTAACTATCACTGTTCAAATTAAATGCATCAATTTGTAAGCACTGGCCAGATTAAAGAATCTGTAGCAAAAGTTATCAGAGGCTCAACCATTTCCCCTCTGTTACGGGATTAGACACAAAGGAATGGTCTTCCTCTCTTAGAACTCTGCTTACATACTAGTTAATAAAGGATGGGGGTGGGGGGGCTTTCTAACATTCTTGCTTGAATGATTATAATTTGAATATATGCTACTTATGAATTTTTCTTTGAAAAATAAGAAGTAATGTCTTATTTTATATAGAGCTATAACTGGAGATATTTCTTTTTCTTTTTTTTCTTTTTTATTTTTTTGTGACAGAGTATCAGTCTTTCACCCAGGCCGGAGTGCAGTGGCGCTATCTTGGCTCACTGCAAGCTCCGCCTCCTGGGTTCACGCCATTCTCCTGCCTCAGCCTCCTGAGTAGCTGGGACTACAGGCACCAGCCACCGCGCTCGGCTAATTTTTTGTATTTTTAGTAGAGACGGGGTTTCACCGTGTTAGTCAGGATGGTCTCGATCTCCTGACCTCGTGATCCGCCTACTTCAGCCTCCCAAAGTGCTGGGATTACAGGCATGAGCCAAACTGGAGATATTTCTCTCCTGGATCTATTAGTAGAAGTTGTACAAAAGAATATATCCAGTGCTGAAAGAACTATAACTACGTTTAGCAGAATTTGTAAGACAATAATATAAATTGCAATGACATGTTGGTATTTTATTGGCTATTGTTGCAATGATTGACAAGTTTGAGTCTATGACCACGCTGGACGAAGGGGAATGGGTGCCAATAGTAAAACCTGATGGATTTAGATTTGTTATCTCAAAATCTGTTATCATCTTGAGAATTAATTTTTGAGATGAGTTGCTAGTGGGAGAGGAGACAGCACGTTGCCAGTGTAGCTGCAGATGTGGTATAGACAGACATTCAAGTAGTCAGAAAGACTGGAGTTTGTTTTTATAAAGCGAATGGCATATTCTTTTTTTTTTTTTTTATGACAGAGTCTCGCTATGTTGCCAGGCTGGAGTGCAGTGGTGCAATCTTGGCTCACTGCAACCTCCGCCTCCTGGGTTCAAGCAATTCTCCTGCCTCAGCCTCCCGAGTAGCTGGGACTATAGGCGCCAGCCACCATGCCCGGCTAGTTTTTGTATTTTTAGGAGAGACAGGGTTTCACCATGTTGGCCAGGATGGTCTCCATCTCTTGACCTCATGGTCCGCCCACCTCAGCCTCCCAAAGTGCTGGGATTACAGGCATAAGCCACCGCACCAGGCCACAAATGGCATATTCTAATAGAAGCAAGTCTTGTCCAAATCCCATTTGATAAGAATGCTACTTAACCAGGCTACTCATCCATGGTACCAGGATCTTGACTGAAGTTGTATTTGGGTCCCTCTAGTTTAGACATCATTCTCAATCTCCCTTTCTTTTTCTTTTAACGAACACCTGAAATTTTCTCATGAGAAAAGGTTTCTTTTACCCCTGCCCTACCCCAGGAAGATTTTTCATCCATAAGAACTGAACTCATTCTGAGGAATAAATACCATACACTTTAAATAGTTGAGCAAAATAGAAATTTATTTCTTTATTCGTTTTGAGGCAGAGTCTTGCTCTGTCACCCAGGCTGGAGTGCAGTGGCATGATCATGGCTCACTGCAACCTCCACCTCCCAGGTTCAAGGGATTATCCCACCTCAGCCTCCCAAGTAGCTGGAATTATAGGCATGTGCCACCATGCCTGGCTAATTTTCATATTTTTAGTAGAGATGGGGTTTCACCATGTTAACCAGTCTGGTCTGAAACTCCTGGCCTCAGGTGATCTGCCCGCCTCGCCCTCCCGAAGTTCTGGGATTACAGGTATGAGCCTCTGCACCCAGCCAGCAAAATAGAAATATATTTAAACACATCAATAAACCCCTACAAATATTCTAGAGTTCTTCACTTAATGCCAGTTCCTTCTCCCTAAGGAATTTGTGAATTTTCTAGGTGGATGTAACTACAGAAAATGCTTCCGTTTCTATTTTCTCCTTTAGGATTCTCAATTATGGAGCAGTCATTGACTTTTTTCCTTTGGGTATCATGTTGTTTCCCACCCCACACTGCCTTACATAACCATCATGTCTTTGTATACAAATGAAAGTATTATTTTTTCTGCTCCACTTCACTAATCAGGTAAGTGCAAATTAAAACCACGATGAGATACCATCTCACGGTTGGGCGTGGTGGCTCACACCTGTAATCCTAGCACTTTGGGAGGCCAAGGTGGGTGGATCAGAGGTCAGGAGATCGAGACCATCCTGGCCAACATGTGAAATGCCGTCTCTACTAAAAATACAAAAATTAGCCGGGTGTGGTGGCGTGTGCCTGTAATCCAAAGCTGCTCAGGAGGCTGAGGCAGGAGAATCGCTTGAACCCGGGAGGCAGACATTGCAGATTGCAGTGAGCCGAGTCTGCACCACTGCACTCCAGCCTGGCAAAAGAGCGAGACTCCGTCTCAAAAAAAAAAAAAAAAAAAGAGAGATACCATCTCACATCAGTCAGAATGGCCATTATTAAAAAGGCAAAGTAACAGATGTTGGTGAGGTTGCAGAGAAAAGGGAACAGTTATACACTGTGGCAATGTAAATTAGCTCAACCCCTGTGGAAAACAGTATGGAGATTTCTCAAAGAACAAAACTACTGTTTGACCCAGCAATGGATATCTACCCAAAGGAAAAGAAATCATCTTATCAAAAAGACACTCACACTCATATATTTTCTGTAGCACTATTCACAATAGGAAAATCATGAAATTAACCTAAGTGCTCATCAGCGGTAGACTGGATAAAGAAAATGTGGCATATATACACCATGGAGTACTACATAGCCATATAAATAATGAAATCATGTCCTTTGTAGCAACATGGATGCAGAAGGAGGCCATTATCCTGCATGAATTAATGCAGAAACAGAAAATCAAATATTGCATGTTCTCCCTTATAGGTGGGAACTACTACACATGGGCATAAAGATGGAAATAGTAGAGACTGGGGACTCTAAAAGAAGGGGCAGGAGAGAAAGGAGAAAGGGTTGAAAAACTACTTATTGGATACTATGTTCACTATTTGGGTGATGGGTTCAGTAGAAGTCCAGATCCCAGCATTACGTAATACACCTTGTATCAAGCCTGTACATGAACCCCCTGAATCTATAATAAAAAAATTAAAATTAAATAAAAAGAATTTTTTTTCTTTCTATATATAACTGCCTAGAGCTCATTAAGCACAGACTTCCTCTCTTACATTTAGCTACAGGTATTCCTACTTCTAATAGCTACTTTATATATCTTTGCAATATCAGCTATTCCTGCCTTTTGCCTGAGAAAGCAAAATATTCTGTTAATAAAACCTGATACATTGACACTTTTCAAGGGAAATATCAGCAGAAATTACAAAGATAGTTGGGTTTCTTCCATATTGCTCTTCTTGTGATAGAGGTGTCTATCTTAGTATTTAGAAGTTTTCTTTCTGAAAAAGGAATACAATATTTTGAAGGTGCTTGCTTCCTCTTTGCCTTCCATTTCCCTTGCCATGATTGTAAGTTTCCCGAGGCCTCCCAGTCATGCTTCCTGTTAAGCCTGTGGAACTGTGAGTCAATTAAGCCTCTCTTCTGGCTGAGCACGGTGGCTCATGCCTGTAATCCTAGCACTGTGGGAGGCCGAGGTGGGTGGATCACCTGAGGTCAGGAGTTCAAGACCAGCCTGGCCAACATGGTGAAACCCCATCTCTACTAAAAATATAAAAATTACCTGGGCATGGTGATGCATGCCTGTAATCCCAGCTACTCAGGAGGCTGGGGAAGGAGAATTGCTTAAACCCAGGAGGTGGAGGTTGCAGTGAGCTGAGATCACGCCACTGCACTCCAGCCTGCGTGACCAGAGCGAGACTCCATCTCAAAACAAAAAACAAAAAAACCCTCTCTTCTTCATAAATTACCCAGTCTCAGGTAACTCTTTACAGCAGTGTGAAAATGGACTAATACACCTGTGAATGTGACTTATTTGGAAAAAAGTCTTTGCAGATACAATTAACAATCTTGGCTGGATGCGGTGACTCGTGCCTGTAATCCAAGCACTGGGAGGCTGAGGTGGGTGGATCACTTGAGGCCTGGAGTTCACGACCAGCCTGGCCAACATGGTGAAACCCTGTCTCTACTAAAAATACAAAAAAACTAGGCGGGCATGGTGGCACACGCCTGTAATCCCAGCTACTCCGGTGGCTGAGGCACGAGAATCATTTGAATTCAGGAGGCAGATGTTGCAGTGAGCTGAGATCACGCCACTGCACTCCAGCCTGGGTGACAGAATGAGACTCTGTCTCAGAAAATAATACTAATAATCTTGAGATGAGATCATCCTGGATTTACCAGATGGGCCCTAAATCCAATGACACATGTCCTTGTAAGAGACAAAAGAGGATACTCATATACACAGAAGGCCATGTAAGGGGACAGAGGCAGAGGTTGAAGTTATGCAGCCCAAGTCAAGAAACACGTGGATCCACCAGTAGCTAGAAGAGGCAAGGAAGGAGTCTTCTCTAGAGCCTTTGGAGGCAGAGGAGTGCAGCCCTCCTGACACCTTGAATTGGAACTTTTGGCCTCCAGAATTCTGAGAAAATAAATTTCCGTTGTTTTAAGCCACCAAGTGTGTGGTAGTTTGTTATGGCAACCCTGGGAAATGAATGCACTCAGATTCTGCCAAGAATCACACCTACGCTTCTTGAGTGCTAATGCCATAGAGGCTGATAAACCAATATTACGCAGATCCACATAATTTTCTTATTTTACTCTACTTTCCCTTATAAATTGTTTTTACCTGTTCTTGTTTTGGGAGAACCACTAACTTTTTTCAGCCTGTATTTATCATCCTTCACTAGAAGAAAAGAGTAGCTGTATCTCAGAATAGCTTCTATTTGATATCATATTCTGTTTTGTTGCTTGTCCAGACATTGAATTAAAAAAAAAAAAAAAACAGGTATGGATCAGTATTTCTTGAAATGCCTGACCCTGAGAATCACCTGCAGCAATGTAGAAAACAATAATAACACAGCTTGCCAGACTTCTTTCAGAATTCAGATTCAGAAGACCTGGGCTTGAGAATTAGCATTTTAAATAAGTGCTCCAAGTGACTTTCATGATTAGTTTCAGAAAATCTTGTCTTAGCACATCACTAATGCAGTCTGGGGGTGGCCATGTGAGCCCTACTATTGCTTTTGGCTCTCCAGTTGTCCAACCAATCTGAGGCAGGATTTGGATACTTCCCTATTCAATGCCCTTTGATTACTTCCCATTTCAACACTGAATAAGGCTCAGGCTTCCCCTGGCTTCTAGACTTCCTTACTCTTCACTTCAATTTCATTTTTAGCATTGTCTTTCACTGTGTCTTTCTCTGTACCCATTCTTGCTCTCTTTATCTGGTCTACTTGCAGCCTGGATACTGTAGCTTTCTTTTTAAAAAGCTGAGCTGAGCTGGGCATGGTGGTGGGAAGATTGCTTGAGCCCAGGATTTCAATCCTAGCCTGGGCAACATACTGAGACTCCATCTCTAAAAAAATAAATGAAAAGATCAAGCTGATAATATCCCTCTGCTAAGGCCCTGCTGGCCTTCCCATGGCTCCTGGAACAAAGACCAACTCTTGCAGGCACTGTGTTTTTTAAAAGCCCCTGGCTTTCATTCACTTCTCCCTTGATCTTCCTGCTCTCCCTCTCTCTTTATATTCACATCTTTGGCTCAAATATTCTCTTCTCCAGTGGCACATTCTTTTCTTTTTTTTTTTTCTTTCTTTTTTTTTTTTTTTCGAGACAGAGTTTCGCTCTTGTTGCCCAGGCTGGAGTGCAATGGCGCCATCTCGGCTCACCACAACCTCCGCCTCCTGGGTTCAAGCAGTTCTCCTGCCTCAGCCTCCTGAATAGATGGGGTTAACAGGCCTGCGCCACCACATCTGGCTAATTTTGTATTTTTAGTAGAGACAGGGTTTCTCCATGTTGGTCAGGCTTGTCTTGAACTCCCGACCTCAAATGATCCACCTGCCTCGGCCTTGCAAAGTGCTGGGATTACAGGCATGAGCCACAGCACCCAGCTCCAGTGACACTTTCTAACAAGCACTGTTTGTTTCATATTCTCATAGGACCTAATAGCTCTCCTTCATAGCCAGTAACATCAATAACCATAGAAGTCAGGCAGGTGTGGTGGCTCACACCTGTAATCCCAGCACTTTGGGAGGCCAAGATGGGTGGATTGCTTGAGACCAGGAGTTCGAGACCAGCCTGAGCAACATGACAAAACCCAGTCTCTACGAAATACAAAAAAATTAGCTGAGTGTGGTGGCCTGTGCCTGTAGTCCTGGCTACTTGGGAGGCAAGAGATGGGAAGATTGCTTGAGCCCAGGGAGACTGAGGCTGCAGTGAGCTGTGATAAAATAAAAAATAAAATTAAAATAAAAATAACCATAATTTTCATTGCATAAAATCCAATTGCCCTTGCTACAATATCATTTCCATAAGGGCCATTTTTCTGTTTCATTTTTTACTTGTTAGAGGCTCTAAATTGTAGTTCTTTTTTTAAAAAACACAACTTTGTTAAGGACAAAATTTGCATGCCATATGGTTCCCCCAGGTAAGTGTACAGTTCAATAATGTTTCATAAATTTACTAACCATCACACAATCCAGTTTTAGAACACACACAGTTTTAAATAATTTGCATCATTCCAATAAGATCCCTCATGCCCTCTTATAGTTAATCTCCATTCTACCCCATCCCCAAACACCCACAAATTCCTTTCTGTTTCTATAAATTTGCCTGTTCTGGACATTTCATATAAATGGAGTCATACAACATGCAGTGTTTTGTATCTGGCTTAGGATGATGATCTTTTTTTTTGAGATTTATCCATGTTGTAGCTTCAATCACTATCCCTTTCACTCTTTTTAATGCTGAAAAATATTTCATTTAATCGATATGCCAGGCTGGGCATGGTGGCTTACACCTGTGATCCCAGCACTTTGGGAGGCCAAAGTGGGTAGATCACTTGAGCCCAGGAGTTGGAGACCAGCCTGGACAACATGGTGAAACTGTGTATCTACAAAAGATACAAAAATTAGCTGGGCATGGTGGCATGCACCTGTAGTCCCAGCTACATGGGAGGCTGAGGTGGGAGGCTCACCTAAGTCTAGGAGGTAGAGACTGCAGTGAGCTGTGATTGTGTCACTGCACTCTATCCTGGGTGATGACAGAGTAAGACCCTGTCTTAAAAAAAAAAAAAAAAAAAAAAAAAAGATAGGCCAGTGTCTTGGGTTTTTTTTTTTTACAGCCCAGAGATCTTTTATTTATTTATTTTTTTAACACCTATTATGCCATGAATTCATAGGGAATAGGTTCCAGTAGCTCAGGCTCCTTCCCATTTGTTCTCACAAAGTATGCTTCTCTGGGTGGAGCAGGCTGGCGCTTCAGCTGAACCCAGGTACCTTTCTCTTTGGCTTCTTTCTTTTTCTGGTCATTTTCCTTCACGCGTTTCAGGAAGCTATCTTGGCTCTTAGAGTGCTCAATGTGCTCAATATGCACATGAATTCTCTTGGCAAGAATCTTGCCCTTAACTTGTTTGTTTACAACAATGCCAACAGCATGCTGGGTAACATTGTAGACTCTTCCAGTTTTGCCATGGTAACACTTGTGGGGCACTCCTTTTTGAACAGTACCCATTCCCTTGACGTCTACAATATCACCTTTCTTATAGATTCGCATATACGTGGCCAAACGAACAACTCCATGTTTTCTAAAAGGCCTAGAGAACATATATTGGGTGCCTCTCCTCTTTCTCTTTGTGTTCGTCATTTTGGCGAATTACTGGAAGATGGCGGTTCCGGCCGAAAGGCTTTTTTTGTTTTGTTTTGTTCATTCACAAGTTGATGGATCTTGAGGTTGTTTCTACTTTCTGGCAGTAAGTACTCTTGCTATGAATAGTCGCTGCTGTGGATAGTCACATGTAAGCCTTTGTGTGGACATAGGTCTTCCTTTGTCTTGGGATTGTACCTAGGAGTGGAATTGCTGGGTCGTATGGTAAATCTGGGTTTAACTTTTTAAAAAGCTGTCAGACTCTTTTCCAAAGCATCTACACCACTTTACACCTCACCAACAATGAATGAGGCTTCCAAGTTTTCTACATCCTAGCCAACACTTGCTACTGTCCATCTTTTGATTACAACCATCCTAGTGGGTGTGGAGTAGTATGTCATTGTGGTTTTGGTTTGCATTTTCCTGGTGGCTAATGACACTGAGTTCTTTTCATGTGCTTATTGGCTATTTGTATGCAGTTAATTTTTAATGGCTTGATTTCCTTTTTTGCCATAGTTTGTTCAATTATTAAATTGAAGCACTCTCTCATTTCAGCTGCCCAGTCAGTGTTTTCTGAGTGAGGGACCCTCTTCTTGACTGTGGCAGGAGGGTGCACTCAACTCACCCTTCCCCTTTAAGATCACTGCCCTCTCCACCACTACGTCCCTCTGCAGGGGTCGCATCAATCTCTCTTCTTTCTATTTCTTTTCTATCTCTCACTCTTTTCTTCCTTTTTCTTTTGCTTCCTTCCTTCCTTTCTCTTTCTTTCCTTCCTTCCTTCCTTCCTTCCTTCCTTCCTTCCTTCCTTCCTTCCTTCTCTCTCTCTCTCTTTCTTTCTTTCTTTCAACAGGGTCTCGCTATGTCACCCAGGCTGGAGCACAGTGCGATCATGGCTCACTGCAGCCTCAACCGCCCAGGCCCAAGCAATCCTCCTACCTCAGCCTCCTGTGTAGCTGGGACTATAGGCGTGCAGCACCACACTTGGCTAAATTTTTATTTTTTGTAGAGAAGGAGGACTCCCGAGGCCGGGCGCAGTGGCTCAAGCCTGTAATCCCAGCACTTTGGGAGGCCAAGGCGGGCGGATCACGAGGTCAGGAGATCGAGACCATCCTGGCTAACACGGTGAAATCCCGTCTCTACTAAAAAATACAAAAAATTAGCCAGGCATGGTGGGCCGAGATTGCGCCACTGCACTCCAGGCTGGGGGACAGAGCGAGACTCCGTCTCAAAAAAAAAAAAAAAAAAAAAGAGAAGGAGGACTCCCTATGTTGCCTAGGCCAATCTTGAACTCCTGGGCTCAAGCGATCCTCCTTCCTTGGCCTCCCAAAGTGTGAGATTACAGGTGTAAGCCATCATACCTAGCAATTATCTCTCTTTTCTATTTTCCCTTCACATCCTAGCCTTTTTTCTTTAATTATCTTTATTAGCCTAATCAGTGCTATTTTTTATTGTGGTAAAACAGATATAACATTTACCATTTTAAGCACTTTTAAAGGGTACTCGTCTGTGGCGTTAGGTACATTCAAAGTGTTCTGCAACCATCATTGTCATCCATCCTTCTCCAGAACTTTTTCAACATCTTCTTCAACTGAAACTCTCTACCCATTAAATACCAGCCCCCCATTCTCTCCTACCCCAGCTCCTGTCAACACCTAAATGTTACATTTTACACCTAAGATGTATTACTATTTAATTGCCTTCTCAAAGGGATTTTTAATACATTATGTTAATAGTAAAAAGCCAATAAGGCTGGGCGTGGTGGCTCACTACTGTAATCCCAGCACTTTGGGAGGCCAAGGCATGTGGATCACTTGAGGTCAGGAATTCAAGACCAGCCTGGCCCACACAGTGAAACCCCATCTCTACTAAACATACAAAAATTAGCTGGGTGTGGTGGCACACACCTGTAATCTCAGCCACTCTGGAGGCTGAGGCACGAAAATCGCTTGAACCCAGGAGGTAGAGGTTGCAGTGAGCCGAGATCGCGCCACTGCACTCCAGCCTGGCCAATAGAGCGAGATGCAGTCTCAAAAATAAAAACAAACACAGAAAAGCCAGTAAGATGGCTACTCCTCAGAAATAAAGTAGGAAGCTGCTACAAGCTAGATTTTTAAAGATATTGCTGGTTACAGAAGTTCCTTTCTTCTGTGGCATGAACTGCCCGGGGCCCTCATACTGGAAATGTCTTGGCCTTATCCAGCTGGTGCCTTGCTGCAAGTCCCAAATCACACCTGCTTGGCTCTGCATCATTTTCTTGAATTTTGTTTATCCAATGACTGGATAAAATGACATCAAGTAATCCATGTTAAAGAAATATCTCTAGGATAAAAATTTTGTGATTTGGCTGTCATTTTCATCAAATACACCAACTAAATCCTAAATGCTTTCATTATCTTGCCCTCTTGTCCATATATACTAAGACTAAAAACTAAGTGTTTGCAAAAAGGAATACAAAAAATTTTAGCACAGCAGAATTTTCCTCAGAATGAAGTCTGGTATTCTTATTTACATGTGCAATATTTCTCATTTATGCTTGAACAAGAAACAAGGTTGGTACCCCTTAGGCAAGCTAGAGATTCTGGCTGTAAAACCATTTGAAAAGGGTACAATTTCTATTCAAGGACATGGGAAAGCCACATTTAAAAAAGGATGTTGCTTCTCTACACTTAAAACTTGTTGGAAGACAGATTATCCTCCTAGAAGGGCAGATGTTCTCTATTACAAAAGAGGAAAAGCATTTAGACTCTTCCGGTGGTGAATAGAGGCCACAGGTTACAGCTTTCTTTGGCCTTTGCTTTTAAAAAAACATTCTGCTGAAGGCCTTTTGTTGCCAGTGGTGTCCAGCCACTTGCCCTTTGTATTTGATGATGACGACATTGAAAGGATTGTTTTGTGCAGGGACTCTGGACAAAAAAGAGACATTTGGGACAGAAAACCTTTCTACATTGTGTATATACATAAAGATTGCTCTAAATTTGGTTCCTTGCCAAACGAATGTTTTTGAAGATTTTTTAAAAATCCTCGAAACTATTCAGGGTAGTGGATCTCAGAGGGGGTTTGGCAGTGGTGGGTAGGAGGCATATCAGTACTATATGGGTCAGTTTTTGTAATACCTGCCTTTGAGAATCATTGTCTTGAATTTTCTTTAAAATGAATACGAAGAGCTCTGTTGTAAACTGAAGAATCATTAATGCTTATTTATTGTTCCTGTGTGTTACTCCCTATTTGTCAAATAAAATAAATGTGAAAGAATTGAAGTCACAACCATTGACAGCTTTCAATAATCTATGTATAGATAAGGAATATTCGTGGCAAGTGAATAATCTCAGGTACCTTCTTCTTTGCCATTTTATTTCTTCACTGTGTTCTCCTGCCAACGATAATAGCTAACATGAGTGGAACATTTGCTTTGAGCTGAGTACTGTGCTACACATACACCATCTCATACAATCCTCCAGATGACCCTGCTAAGGAGAAACTGTTATTAATTCCATTCTACAGATGTGGTGACTGTGGCACAGTAAAGTAACTTACCCAAGATCTGAAAGTGAGTGTGTGGTGGAGCCAAGCTTTGAACCCAGATGGAAGGACACTTTGTAGCCTCTCTGTTTGAGTTTTAGAAGTGCAAGTTTATTTTTTTTATTAGCTAAAGCAGGGGAGCTCCAAGGACAGGGCAAGTGTAGCTTAGCCAGATAAAATACTAGATGCCCAGTTCGATTTGAATTAAATTACATGGGACATACTTATATTAAAAAATTATTTGTTGTTTACCTAAAATTCAGATTTTACTGGGTGTTCTGTATTTTTATTTGCCAAGTCCAGTGGCCCTAGGCAAGAAGAGTGTTGCAAAGGAAATGAAGGGAACCGCGTAATGTGTTTTGATTATTGTCCTTTGGGATTATTTGTGGTTTTGGGTTCTTTTTTTGTTTTTGTTTTTGTTTTTAAAAAAAAGACTTTTTTCATTTTAAACACAACAATATATTTTATTAAGCTTTAAACCAGACAGATGTATGCTTTAAGGACCTGCAATACGCTGATAACCTATCAAGGGACATCCCTTGATATGCTTCTTTGCTAGGAATCCCAATCTGATCCATGCCAAGATTTGTACCTCATTGGTTTTTCTACGAAGTGAAACTATGAGAAACACTACCCTCTGTGTGTTTGATTGTTTTTTCTTTTGAACAATAACAACAAAAACCCTTTACCTCAATCTGGGTATATCATGGCTTTTTGGAAGCCTTATTCTAGGATCTTCTTTTTAGTTGGGATATCAGTGTTAGCCTAATATCATTTTCTGCGATATCTTCATCATACCAATTTTTAAAATGTTGATGAAATACTCTTGTGCTTTTACCAACTCCTACTTGGTAAAATCCCCTGTCTCTGAGTGGTCACCCTAAAATAAATGACATGGGCATGGATATTCCCAGCAAAAGTTCTAACACATTCACGAATGCTTCCTGAGGACATCTGTCTGTTTCCTTCTATGCACATTTTGAACATTCCAGCAGTGGGAATGACTAATGATGCCAAAGCTCTAGAAACTGTCACGTGTTGCTGTTCAGTATGTCAGAGCCTGTCTGCAGATAAGCCTCATTTCTTAAGAATGATCTGTCCCAATCCAACTAGTTTGCAACAAGGCTCATTTGCAAGTACCAAAGTCTATGACTTGTGAAAGAACCAAGCCACACAAACCAAACACAGAACCCAGTGACAGAAACTATTGGTCTTTAGTGCTATTGGAACGTAGCCAACCTGGTTCCCATTTAGGCAGGGAACCAGTTTGTCTCTCCAGTTAAGGTCTGAATAAATTACCATTCATGTCCCTGAGGGTTTGGAATGATTGCAAATTATTTCTGAAATCCTGGGTGGAACTCATGTGGCCACTTACGATAAGCCTTGTCCTTCTGCAACTGGTCAGGTATCAGAGAGGTCTCATAAATCAAGATCGTAGTTATCAGGAAAAGTTGTTGGATTCATAGAGTAGGGGCCAAGGGAAAACTTTCCCTTTGCCCCCTGAAATTTCGTTGAAAAATCAATTGACACTAGATAGATTAGCGGGAGAAATGGCATAGAAGTTTACTAGTGTGCAAAGAGAGGAAATTACACACAATGGGGTACAGATGGTTATATACCCTTCTTCTTAGAGGAAACGGAGATAGCAAGTGTGGAGATAGGAAGTTGGGGGGAGGGCAGTAAATGATTTATACTTGAAGAACAAACAGTGACCTGAGACAAAGTCTGTTGGGCCCACAGAACAGACAACAATTTGTGACAGAAGTCTGTTCAGATATGTTGACAGACTTCAGCGTTTCTTCCTGCTGTATGAGTTTCAGTTAATGAAAACTCAAGGAAGAGACCAGAGGTAATTGTTTTCTTCTCTGGAGGGTAAGATTTTAGGCAGATAAGGGAACTTCACAGAACCATTTCATCCTGTGCTTAGGGGAGAGAGAAGATTGAGAGACAAGAGTGAGGGGAGGTCAGAGAGACCTTGAGCCTTCTTCAGGTTCAGAATATCAAAGCATCATATTTGGGGATATAGGTTTCTGAGCCCTAACAATAGGAAGAATGATCTTTCTGTATCATATGAATACTGAAGATTGTTGAAGTCAGCATGTAGTGCGCCTATCTCAATAAATTATCCAATGCCTTTCCCATCTCTTTCTCCTACCCATTCTCTAGTGGCATGCCCCCTTGCCCTTTTTATTGTAGTGAAAACTTAGTAGTAAAAAACACACTTGGTAAAAATCATGACATACATGTAAATTGTGTGTAAAAAGATGACATGCTCATACAAGACACTTGATTCATTGCCTAGCAGAGCAGGCCACTGACAGGTCTGCATACCACGAGCTGGTCTGTTTCGAGGTCACTTATGCTTACTATCATTGCGACTACTTCTTCCTCAGAAATGAGTCAGTGGAGATGTGACATTTATTTTATCTCAGCATTTTTATGTCTGTTTCTGAAAAGAAAAAGGTACCAGCAGTTCCAGTTCCCACTCTGTCTCCCAAAGGGATCTGGGTTAGAGGGTAGGGTATTGGATTTGTCATCATACTTTCTATCTGCCCACAGATTGTGAGGTTTATTTTTGTTTCTGTTTTTTGAGACAGGGTCTCACCTTGTTGCCCAGGCTGGAGTGCAGTGGCGCCATCTCGGCTCACTGCAACCTCCACCTCCCAGGTTCAAGTATTTCTTATGCCTTAGCCTCAGCCTCCCTGGTAGCTGGGATTACAGGTGTGCGCCACCACGCCTGGCTAATTTTTGTATTTTTAGTAGAGACAGGGTTTCACCATGTTGGCCAGGCTGGTCTCGAACTCCTGACCTCAACTGATCCACCCACCTCAGCTTCCCGATGTCCTGGGATTACAGGCGTGAGCCACTGCACCCCACCAGAGTGTGAGTTTTGATCTCCAACAGTATGCATTTTCTAGTGAAATTCAGTTTAATAAAATGAATAATGAGACAATAGCTAACATGTATTGAGAACTTCCCATGTGTCAGGTAGTGCTCTGGGTGTTTAGGGTATTCTACTATTTAATTCTTAGCACAACCCTATGAGGTGGGTACTAGGATATCTCCAGTTTACAGAGAAAACAAGGTGCAGAGAGATTAAGTAACTTGTCTAAGGTCACACAGACAAGGAGTGCCGGAGCCTAGGTCTAAGCCAGACAGCACTGGATCTTCATGACTTTGTCACAGTGCTTCACCTTGGAGAATAATGAGATGATGCTGGTATGCAGACATGCTAAGGCGGTCTTCCGTGCCTCACAGTCCTGATCAATGTGGGGGCTTTTATGTAGTTCTGTTTGCATTCATTTTTCCAGTGCAAAGCGGGGGTTTACCTACTGGGATAAGATTTGATTTTCATCCTTGAGAATGAGTTGTTCTTCAGGCTTGCCCATGAGTCTTCATCCTGTCAGCATTCTGATTACATTTCTCATTATCATTCTCCTGCAGTGATTCATGAGTATGATAAAACTGAACAGCCTTCTCAGTAAATAAGCAAAGCTTAGCTTATGGTAAAAAAAAAAAAAAAAAAAAAAAAGCAGAGCTTTCTTTGAATCTGGAGAAATTGAGCACACAGGTGTCCTGCAATATTAGTTAAGAGACTACTGCACCCATCATACTGGAGCTTAAGACAGTTTCTTCTTTTAGTTTTTTCTAAAATGTCTCCATGTCTGTGTTATGCCACAAATAATACAGCCTTGGTTAACTTTTGGATTAAAAAAAATCAACTTATTGGCCAGGCATGGTGGCTTACACCTATGATTGTAGCACTTTGGGAGGCTGAGGCAGGAGGATTGCTTGAACTCAGGAGTTTGAGACCAGCCTGGGCAACTTGGCCAGACATCATCTCTACTTAAAGAAAAAAACTGCCGGGTGCGGCGGCTTATGCCTGTAATCCCAGCACTTTGGGAGGCCGAGGTGGGCGGATCACGAGGTCAGGAGTTTGAGACTATCCTGGCCAATATGGTGAAACCCCGTCTCTACTAAAAATACAAAAATTAGCTGGGCGTGGTGGCGCGTGCCTGTAGTCCCAGCCACTCGGGAGGCTGAGGCAGAAGAATCGCTTGACCCCAGGAGGAGGAGGCTGCAGTGAGCTGAGATTGCGCCACTGCACTCCAGCCTGGGCGACAGAGTGAGACTCTGTCTCAAAAAAAAATAATAATAATAATAAATAAATACAATAAAAAATAAAAAAACAAAAATAAATAAAAAAACAAACAAGCCAGGTATGGTGGTGTGCGCATGTAGTCTCAGCTACTCAGGAGACAGGTGGGAGAATCACTTGAGCCTGGGAGGATGAGGCTGCAGTAAGCCACAATCCTACCACTGCACTCTAGCCTGGGTGACAGAAGGAGACCCTATTTCTATTAAAAATAAATCAATAAATTTATTGAATGTTGTATTATATGTGGCATACCATATTTAAGCAGGGTCAAATTTTTGGTCCGACTTTTCAAATTAATGTGAATAAGTCATTTTGAAATTTTGGAGACAAAACCTTATTTAAGTTGAGAAATAGACAAACATTCATCCACTAAGAATTTTTCTTTTTATTATTCTTAGTGTGTTTGAGTTGGTTCTTGCAAAGAAAATATAAACAAATCCCAAATAGGAAAAAGTTTCTAAGTTTATATTAAGTGTATCCCATGAGTGACAAAGGAAAATCCCTTTTAAGAGAAATGGTATTGCAAAAGACACAACAAATCTTTTTCTCTTTTAAATAAAAATATGCATTCTGTATCTAAGCATTTTCCAAACCTTTCTCCTTTGTGTGGCTTTTACTGAACCTTCTATCCTATAACAGTCATTGACTTCTTCCTACTTTCTTTTCCTCTCTTTCCTTCTCTCCCTTCACTCCCTTTCTTTTTCCCAGTGTTTACTGTGGGCTAGGCACTGTGTTAAACACTTTATCTGCACTACTCTCTTTAACACTCAAAATGACACCAAGAGATAGGTACCATTTTTTGTCCCGTTGTGCAGATGAAGAAATCAACACTTTGAGAAGGTAAAGACTTTATAAGGTCACAAATTCTGGAAGAGCAGAGTCAGAATTCAATTCCAGGTTTGTTATATTTCAGAGCTCACAGTTTATTGCTTTCTGTGTAATGAGTAAATATTTCTTTTAGAATCAAAAAATATTTTAATTAAAATGTAATGACAGGAAAATAGTTATGATCCTGGGAGCAAGAATTAGTCAAGAATGGACCTGATCTAAGACCACTCTAGTTTTTTGGACAGGCTATGAACCAGTGGACTGGCACAGGTGAATACAAATAACACATAGCTAATACTAATTGAGAATCTAAAAGGTATATTCTGTGGCCTTTATAAGCATGAACTTATCCAATGAGTTCCATGAACTCATGATATAGATACTATACACTTGTTCTTATTTTAAAGACTAGGAATCTGAGGCACAGGGAGATAAAGTAACTTGTGGAAGGTCCTGCTCAGAATCAGTGGAAGAATGAGGATTCTACCTTCATTCCTAGCATTCTTCATGTGGTTAGCATAGTCCCCTAACCACAGTGCCAGGGCACCTCTTGCCTGTGATCCCTAAGTGCTCTTCTGCATGTTTCTTTCTTTCTTTTTTTTCTATTGTTTTTTTGAGATGGAGTTTCACTCCTGTTGCCCAGGCTGGAGTGCAATGGCGTGATCTTGGCTCACCACAACCTCCGCCTCCTGGGCTCAAGCAGTTCTCCTGCCTCAGCCTCCCAAGTAGCTGG
This sequence comes from Symphalangus syndactylus, assembly GCF_028878055.3. NCBI lineage: Eukaryota > Metazoa > Chordata > Mammalia > Primates > Hylobatidae > Symphalangus > Symphalangus syndactylus. The sequence continues at coordinate 34,956,850 of NC_072425.2, read as the reverse complement.
GATTACAGGCATGCGCCACCACGCCCGGCTAATTTTGCATTTTTAGTAGAGACAGATTTTCTCCATGTTGTTCAGGCTGGTCTCAAACCCCCGACCTCAGGTGATCTGCTCGCTTCGGCCTCCCAAAGTTCTGGGATTACAGGCATGAACCACCACTTCCAGCCTCTTTTGCATGTTTCTTGGGGAATGCAGAGCCAGTTAACTTTACAAATAGCCATTCACTTGGAATTCAGATCCACAGCATAGAAAAGACCGTAGCGTATGCTTTCCCTATGGAGAGAATCCAATAACTATCAAGCCATATATTCCTTTTTTTTTTTGAGACACAGTTTTGTCGCCCAGGCTGGAGTGCAGTGGTACGATCTCAGCTCACTGCAACCTCTGCTTCCCAGGCTCAAGTGATTCTCCTGCCTCAGCCTCCCGAATAGCTGGGATTACAGGTGCCCACCACCATGCCTGGCTAATTTTTGTATTTTTAGTAGAGACGGGGGTTTCACCATGTTGGCCAGGCTGATCTCAAACTCCTGACCCGGTGATCTGCCCACCTCGGCTTCCCAAAGTGCTGGGATTACAGGTGTGAGCCACCACACCCGGCCACCATATATTCTTTGTATAAGTGACATGTCTGAAAATAGCTGTGTTTATGATTACAGAGTTAAAGGGAAAAGAATGCCATAGCTAATAGGAGAGAAAAATGAAAGGCCAATTGAATTAGCCCATGGTAAATGTTAGAAATTTAAGGGTCAATGTGATCCTTTCATATGAAATACTAAATTCTTGGAATCGACTTATGGGAAAATCTAGTTTGTTTAATGTTTTACAAGTGCTTTTTTTCTGCCTAAAATTTAAGAACTACTTTACCCAATGTACTAAATATATATGTGTGTGTGTGTGTATATATATATATATATATATACTATAAATATATATTATATATATTATAAATATATATTATATATATTATAAATATATATTTTTTATATATATATATATTGTTTTGGTGAGTTGGTACTTTTTTTTTGTTGTTGTTGAGATGGAGTCTTGCTCTGTCGCCCAGGTTCGAGTGCAGTGGCATGATCTCAGCTCACTGCAAGCTCTGCCTCCCGGGTTCACGCCATTCTCCTGCCTCAGCCTCCTGAGAGTACAGGCGCCTGCCACCACGCCCGGCGAATTTTTTGGTATTTTTAGTAGATATGGGGTTTCACTATGTTAGCTAGGATGGTCTCGCTCTCCTGACCTCGTGATCCGCCTGCCTTGGCCTCCCAAAGTGCTGGGATTACAGGCGTGAGCCACCGTGCCCGGCCCTGTACTTTGTTTTTTTAAAAGAAACTTCCTAGAAACTCTGATCAAGTGGGAGTTTCTTTGACTCCATTAATAAGAACACTTAATTGTAATGAAAATAAGAAGTATTTGGGCATGCATCTGATAATTATGTGTTGAATGCCTTCTGAGGGCAATGCTTTGTGCCATGTGTCATGTGCCTGGTGCAGCTTCTGCTTCCAATTATGTCTGGAATCTGATTTCACCATTGATGTCACCACTCCACCATTACCATTCTGCTTTCAGCCATTATCATCTCTTGCCCAGATTATTACAATGGCTTCTAAGTGGTCTCCCGGCCACTCCTTTCCTTTTCTGTAACACAGACTCCACCCAGAAGCAGCCACAGTGATCTTTTAAAAACCTAAACAAAATCAAGTCACTTTTCTGCTTGCAATAATGCAGTAGCTTCTCATCTTATTCAGGAAAATAAGTAATCCAAATTGCTTATCAAGGTTTGCAAGGACCTTGTGATCGGGCTCACTGCCAGTCTCCTCTCACCCCTCCTTTCTCAGCTCTGAAGTCCTCCTGGCTGCTCCAAACATGATTGCTCAGGGGCTCCACACATGCTGTTCCCTATGCTAGAATGCTTTTCCCCTTGATATCTCCCTGGCTCACTTCCTTCCGTTCTCCAGGTCTCTGCTCAAATGTCGCCTCAGTAAAGAGTCTGTTCTTGACCATTACATAAAATAGTACTCACCTTCTACTGCCATCATATCTATCCCTTTACCCTGTTTTATTTTTCTTTATAACAATTACCGCCTCCAGACACAAAATACATTTCATGTATCTGCATGAGTGAATTCAATTGGCCTTTGATTTTCTTTCCTGTTATCTATGACATTCTTCTCTTGCTTATTGTTTATCTTACCTCATTATCCATGCCATATTAGGATGTAAGCTACATGAACACGGGGACTTTCCTTTTTTTTTTTTTTTCAACAAATATTTTTTGTTGTTTGTTTTTTTGAAACAGAGTTTCATTCTTGTTGCCCAGGCTGGAGTGCAATGGCACAATCTCAGCTCACCGCAACCGCAACCTCTGCCTCCTGGGTTCAAGCAATTCTCCTGCCTCAGCCTCCCGAGTAGCTGGGATTACAGGCATGCACCACCACGCCCAGCTAATTTTGTATTTTTAGTAGGGACGGTGTTACTCCACGTTGGTTAGGCTGGTCTTGAACTCCCGACCTCAGGTAATCCACCCATCTTGGCCTACCAAAGTGCTGGGATTACAGGCATGAGCCACCACACCCGGCCTCAACAACAAATATTTAATGAGCACCTACTCTATGCCAAGCTCTAGGCATCTAGAAATTAACAGAAGAGACCAGGTCTTGTACTTATGTAGATTACACTTCAGTAGGGTGAGATAGACAAGAAACAAGCAAGTAAATACTATCATATGCAAGATGGTCATTAATGCTCTGGAGAAAAATCAGAATATTGTAGAATATGTGGTGATGTGGTTATGGCTAAAAGGATGACCTGTCTTTAACAAGGTAGGAAAGACTATAGGAGGAGCAGGTTTCGAGAGGAAATTAAGAATTTGCAATATACTTGTTAATTTAAAAATGCCTTCTAGGCATCCAGTGGAGAGGTTAAGTATGAGTCTGGAGTTCCATGGAGAACATAGGCCGACATATAAATTTGGGATTCGCCTGTGCACAGCCATTGACTGGATGAGATCACAGAGAGAATGGCCTGAGGGATAGAAGGGATCAAGCCCAAGTCATTGCCCATCCCAAATTAAAGATTTGGAAAATGAGGAAGAACTCTAAAAGAGGACTGAGAAAGAATGGTCAGTGAGACTGGGTGCAGTCGCTCATGCCTATAATCCCAGCACTTTGGGAGGCCCTCAAGGTGGCAGGATCGCTTGAGCCCAGGCATCTGAGACTAGCTTGGGCAGCATAGCAAGACCTCCCTCTCTACAAAGAATAAAAAAATTAGCCAAGTGAGGCAGCACACACCTGTCATCCAAGGCTGAGGTGGGAGGATTGCTTGAGCCCAGCAGGTCAAGGCTGTGATTGTACCATTGCACTCCAGCCTGGGTGACAGAGTGACCCTGTCTCAAAAAAAAAAAAAAAAAAGATCAGAGAGCTCTGAGGAGAATCAAGAAACTGTTGTGAAAGCCAAATGAAGAAAGTAGCTCAAATGTGACTGACTGACTGACGGCCTGTGTTAAATCCTGCTGAAAGATCAGGTCGGGTGAGTTTGGAGAAATGACCACTGGGTTTGGCAACCTCAAGGTCACTGATGATTTTGACAAGTGCTGTCTTGGTGAAAAAACATCTCTTTTAAGAACTTTTGCTTTAAGGGGAAACAGAGAATTGAGGTGGTAGGATCAAGACAATTTCTCTTAAAAAAATTATCGTAGGCTGGGCATGGTGGCTCATACCTGTAATCCTAGCACGTTGGGAGGCCAAGGTGGGCAGATCACCTGAGGTCAGGAGTTCGAGACTGGCCTGTCCAACATGGCGAAACCCCATCTCTACTAAAAATACAAAAATATTACCTGGGCCTGGTGGTGGGTGCCTGTAATCCCAGCTACTTGGGAGGCTGAGGCAGGAGAATTGCTTGAACTTGGGAGGCAGAGGTTGCAGTGAGCCGAGATCATGCCACTGAACTCCAGCCTGGCAACAAGAGCAAAACTCTGTCTCAAAAAAAAAAAAAATTATTGTCGTAGAAAACAGTAATAACGTTGGCCTGGTGTGGTAAACCAGCAATTTCAGAAGCCAAGGAGGGGAATTGCTTGAGCCCAGGAGTTCAAGACCAGCCTGTGCAACATGGGGAAAGCTTGTCTCTACAAAAGATACAAAAATTAGCCAGGCATGCTGGCATATGCCTATAGACCCAGCTACTCAGGAGGCTGAGGTGGGAGGAACACTTGAGCCCACGAAGTTGAGGCTGCAGTGAGCCATGATCATGCTACTGCACTCCAGCCATGGTGACAGAGTGAGACCCTGTCTCAATAAATAAATAATTTTAAAAAGAAAATGCATAATATACAATCTACCCTCTTAAAGTGTCCATTTAGTACAGTATTATTAACTGTGTGCACATGAAAATTTTTTTTGATAGAAGAAATCACAGTATATTTGATAAGGTGAAAGAAAATTCATGTTTTGGGAAGGATAAAATTGCTGGAACAATGTCCTAGAGGAGATGAGAAGGGAGGGATGGCGAGGCTGAGCGATTTTCCTAAGGTCACACAGCCAGTAAGTGACAGGTCAGGATTCCAATCCAGGTCTTCTGGCTCTCTGTTTTTTACTGACATTTTGCTATACCGTAAAATGAGAAAAATGGCTTGGGCGACATGTAACTTTCCTCCTAGCTCTAACTTTCATGTCTCTAACATTTTGATATGCCTTCACCCATCCCAAGCGTGTAAAGAAAATTCCCAAGTCAAACATAGTAGCAGCAGCAGCAGCAGCAGCAGCAGGAGCACCTATCTGAACCCACAGTTCTTATCTAGGTGCTCACCTATCTCATCTCAACCACTCTGTGAATTACTTAGCAGTCAGCACTTGGACTCCTCAATGCCTGAGCCCTTTATAGGCATCACAAACTGTTTCTGATACCTGGCAGCTTTACTCATTTATGTTATCTGTCTGGCTTCCTAAGGTATTTGAGTTTGCAATGCTTCCTCCTAAAATTAACTAGGCAGTGGTCTAAAAGAAAAGGAAGGAAGGGAAGGAGGGAAGGAAGGAATGAAGGAAGGAGAGAAGGAAGGAAGACAGAAGAATACAAAGAAAGGAAGTACAAATGAAGGAAGGAAGGAGAGGAGAAGAGGAGAGGGAGAAGGAGCTATAAAGAAGGTGTTTACTTAATGAGTTGGAAAATCTTCAAAAACAATATGGGTATAGGTACTTTAGTTGAATGTATTATAAGCTATTGTGGTTTCTAAAGTGATTTTATGTTGGCCATGGTCCCAATTCAACAGAGGCTTTTAATATGCTATGGAAGCTATTATTCTTCTCTGTATTTAAATGATCTTAACACCTTATAATCGTAATGGTTACTTGGAGAAGTAATTAATTTATTCTGTGTATATAAACATAATATGCCTTCATAATATTGTCCCATCATCTTCAGTGAACTTTCCATTAATGCTAGGAAAGTCATTTAATATGTTCAGTATATTAGAAGGAAAAAGCCCATTTCTCAGTGGATAGTTCTCAATACTAAAACATTTGACAAGCAAATCAGAGACTACCGCAAAGACCATCTCTGAGAGAATCAGAATTCTTAAAATTTAAAATCTTAAGATTTGGTCTTTTTCCCCCTAATATGACTGAAAAATCCTTATGGTTCTTCCCTTAAATTAACAGCTTGTGCTTAAAAGTTCTGAGGGAAACACTTGCAAATTACTAGGAAAATGTTACAGTCCTATTTTTTTTTAACAAAAACTAAAAAAATAATTTCCTGTTTTATCTAAAATTGAAAAGAAGTTAAGCACTTCTTTTAAGAAAAATACATTTGCATCTAAAACACAGGTCCCTAATGAGAAGAAATTCACTTGGTTGACTCAGTAGAAGCTGTCTTCCGGGACTCCACACTATTGGCACTGTTTTCCAGCATTCTGTCTGTGAACAAGCTGTGTACATTCCAAGTATATTAGGCATATTTTATGTTTTCAGTACCATGCTTAAAGAGTACCTTGTTGTATGCTGTCTCTCTATTACAGCATGAACTCTGGAGTGTTTACTAGATTTTTTAAATGCTTCAGTTGCTAAATGAGATAAAAGTCTCAGCCAAGAACCAAAGAACTTGGACCTCATAGGACTTTGCTCCTGTTTATTATCAAAGTAATACATGGCTACATTCTTGTCATTATTCCACAAGATTTGAGGCCTCTGGAATCAAGGTGCCATCTTGCTTTCCTCACCAGGGGACTCTGTCCTCTGGGCTCTTTCTCATTTCCCAGCTCTGTCTTTCTCCTACATAGATACCCACTTTTCACTCTTTCCAACACAGGTCTTCCCATGCTGCTTTTTTGTTGTTGAAGATTTTAGTTTCGAATAGTGTTTTTTTTTTTTTTATTAGTATACCGGTGCCATTTACATGTATATTACAATGGGCAATTTGGGTGGTACAATGTTATGTCAATGTCAAGAAGGCACAGCCCAGCTACAGTCTGGAACACAGTGTAAACAATTCCATGGGGAAATGTTGCTTGGGTTTTGGAATGTTTCTTATGGGTGTTTTTAAATGTCTTTTAAAGAGCCTCAAGCAGCTGCAGTGAATATAATCAGGTCACCATTTCCTTATGTTTAAGGGTTTGGCGGAGGAGAGGCCAAGTCTGAGGATGCAGGGAAAGGAAATAAATGTGGAACAGGCAGGAAAGAAACTTACTTGGGCACAGGAAGCCAGAGATCCTGGAGAGGAAATAAAGGAAAAGCAGGAACCACAAACTAGGCTAAGAACCACAGTAAACACAGTCTGAGAGCCAAGTGTTCTCTTATGACACCATCCCTGTTGCTGTGTTTGCTTCTCTGTCCTTTCTTCAAGTAAGGGTGACTGTGTCCACCTCCCGTGGTTCCAAGCCAGGCTGTCACGGAATCAGATGGAAAGCTTAAGCAAACACAGATTCCTGCTCTCCGGATCACCTAGAAAAAGGAACCTGGAAATTTTCTTTTCTTGTTTTCCAGCTACTCCCAATGTAAGACAACTTGGAAACAACTAATTTACGACATCTTAAAAGCTGACCACCTTATCTTAGGGAGAGGCCAACCCTTTGGAGAAAAGATGGTTTAGAAGGGTGTTTTCAATTGTATAACACACAACTATAAGTCAATGCAAGTAATCCATAGACTAACATATGCCAGTCTTGGATGTGCATTCCGAAAGCTGATGGTTAAAATAGTCTATGGGGGCAGGATGCAGTGGCTCAGGCCTGTAATCTCAGCACTTTGGGAGGCTGAAGCGTGCAGATCACCTGAGGCTGGGAGTTTGAGACCAGCCTGATCAACATGGAGAAACCCGGTCTCTAGTAAGAATACAAAATTAGCCAGGCGTGGTGGCGTGTGCCTGTAATCCCAGCTACTCGGGAGGCTGAGGGAGGAGAATTGCTTGCATTCAGGAGGTGGAGGTTTCGGTGAGCCGAGATCGTGCCATTGCACTCCAGCCTGGGCAATAAGAGCAAAACTCCATCTCATGGATGGATCATGCCTGCTATAGAAAAGCCAATGATGCTTAATCCAGAGATGAACTTTTTGCCATTAAGTAAGAACCAGAGATCAGTGAGAAATGTCTTACTTTGGAAATCTGTAAACATACAAATCATCCATATGGATGGTGTAAAACCACTAGTTGAGCTAGAGTAAGCAAATGATCTTTGCGGATTCTAGGAATTAATTGACTAAATATCCCATGTTCTCCTGCTTACACTCCTACCAACATAGTATTGGAGGTTGTCTGATGCTCACCCCACTATTTTTGTCTTGAGGCACAATGGGTTGGGGTTAGTTCTCCTGGACACTTGTTCTTCTGATTTCCTATTTCTTCTGAATTCTTTTTTTAAAATTATTTTTTAATTTTTGTGCACACATAGTAAGAGGCATGTAATGTATAAATAATTACATCAGAGTAAATTGGGCATCCATCACCTCCCCAGTACTTTTCTTTTGCGTTACAAACAATCCAATTATAGTTTTAGTTATTTTTAAATGTAGAATTAAATTATTTTTGACTGTGGTCACCCTGTTGTGCTAGCAAATACTAGGTCTTATTAATTCTTTCTATTTTTTTGTATCCATTAATCATCCCTACTCCCCCGCCTCCCTGCTACCTTTCCCAGCCTCTGATAACCACCCTTCTACCCTCTATCCTTGTGAGTTCATCCTCTGAATTCTTACTGTTACATCCATTTTGCCTCCTATGCCTGGTCTTCACCCCACACCAACTCACACATAAACCCCTTCCTTCCCTTTGGTGCCCCAGACAAATTCTGTTATCAGAAGCGTAGGGGGTGACAAGAAGTGTTTACATCACAACATAACACTCAAACAACTTTAAAAGTGTATATTAAATATTTTCTTTTGGCCCTATCTGTGATCTGGAATTTCTTGTTTACTGACTCCTCCCCACCACTCTGGTCTTTCATTCAACTTGAGAGATTTTATAAACTTCTGAATTCCAAAAATGAATTGCAGGTTCAAGTGTATAAACATTTTCTATCTCTAGAGTTATCACCAAATTATCTTTCAGATTTACCAATTTATTATCAATCTGTATGCCCATCAATAAAGTACAATCACTCGATTTTCATCATTCCCTTGCCAAAAATACATATTTGTATTTTATATATTTACTCATATTGTAGGCAAAAAAAAAAAAAAAAAAATTGCCCAGTATTTCACTTGCACTTTTTTAATTATGAAGAGTTTGAGTATCTCTTCACAAGTTCAAGGGTCAGTTATACTTATTTATCTGTACATTACGTTTTTTTTTTTTGGAGACAGTGTCTCACTCTGTCACCCTGCTGGAGTGCAGTGGCATGATCATGGCTAACTGTAGCCTTGACTTCCTGGGTCCAAGCAATCCTCCCATCTCAGCCTCCCAAGCAGCTGGGACCACAAGCATGTCACCACACCCCACTAATTTTTAAATTTTTTGTAGTGACGGGGTCTCACCATGTTGCCCAGGCTGGTCTCAAGTCATCCTCCCACCTTGGCTTCCCAAAGTGTTGGGATTACAGGTATGAGCCACCACACCCAGCCCAGGTTTGTTTTTTCTATTAAGGAGTTGGTAGTTTTCTTCAATTTTCTTATTGATTTGCAAAAACTCTTTACATATGAGGAATAGTAACATTGTCATATATGTTGCAAATATTTCCTCCAGTTTGTTTCTTCTCTGAAATTTTTAGTGGTGCATCTGATCCCATGAGGATCCCCCTGGGCTTGGGAATACTGCTAGCTTTTCAGTGAGCTCACCCACTGTTTGGTGGGAAAGCCCCAGGGACATAGAGCTATTTGTTTAGTGTGAGCGAGTCTTTTTGTTTCTGTTGTTGTTTGCTTTTCCTGCTTTTTCTTTTTCTTTTCTTTTTCTTTTTTTTTTTGAGATGAAGTCTCGCTCTGTCGCCCAGGCTGAAGTGTAGTGGCGTGATCTCAGCTCACTGCAACTTCTGCCTCCAGGGTTCAAGTGATTCTCCTGCCTCAGCCTCTCAAGTAGCTGGGATTACAGGCACCTGCCACCACACCCAGCTAATTTTTGTATTTTTAGTAGAGACAGGGTTTCACCATGTTGGCCAGGCTGGTCTCAAACTACTGACCCCAGGTGATCCACCCGCCCGGCCTCCCAAAGTGTTGGGATTACAGGCATGCCACGACACCCGGCCTTCCCTCTTTTTCTTACTTTTTTTTTTTTTTTAATTTTCAGCCAGCCTTTATTTTCTGTGGGACACATTTAGCGCTTGTGAGTTACTCCCAGCTGATACTTTTTGGTCTTTTGCCTTGCTAGGAGGAGGAAATAGTAAATTCCCTTTTATGATGCACTGCCTTGCCCCCATCTTCTGGTTTTCAGATCAGTTCTCTGAGATACTTATAAGTCTATTTTTCAGCTTCTACTGTTCTCTAAGTTTGGGGGCATGTGTCTACTGCTAGATCGTTATTATTTGCTGGATTTAGTTCATTTTGCTCAGTTTGGGGAGAGAGGGAGAAGAGCTTCTCTCAACCTGTATCTAGGCTAACTTCCTCCCCAGAAAGCTATTCTTTACTTTGTGTGTTTTTCTAGAAAGAACAGTCTACTTCTTGGGTCCCCTGGAGGCCACTGTTGCTCAGGGGTGTAGTTTAAAGTGGGCCAGCAGCATGGGAGAGGCAATGTGAGTAAAAATGTACACTTAGGCCACAATGAAAGAAATCTTGATCTCCTCTCCCCCTAAAAAAATTTCCATGGAAGATTTTGTGCCCTTGATGGTATAGGGCCTGTGGGAACATGTAACATTTACACGTTCGAGTTATATTTATCTCACATGATTAATAGCCATTTATTTTATTCAAATATGCTCCTAAAGTACATCTAGGAGAGTAAATATGCTTCTTTTATTATAAAATATTCTCAGCTCTAATAATCATTATTATGTTAACACACATATGATGTGATGAACCACAAGCAGGCAGTGGGTGATAAAGCTAACCTTGCCCATTGCCAGTGTTTCCCAAACTTTCATGTTTTTAAGAATCATCTGGGAGCTGTTAACGCAGTTTCCTTGGCTCGCCCCACACATTCTGATTCAATAAAGGTGGAGCCCAGGAATCTGCCTTTCTTTTTTCTTTCTTTCTTTTTTTTTTTTTGTTTGAGGCAGTCTCTCTCTGTTGCCCAGGCTAGAGTGCAGTGGCGCAATCTCGGCTCACTGCAACCTCTGCCGCCTGTGTTCAAGCGATTCTCCTGCCTCAGCCTCCGGAGTAGCTGGGATTACAGGCTCCTGCCACCGTGCCTGGCTAATTTTTGTAGTTCTTTAGTTGACACGGAGTTTCACCATCTTGGCCAGGCTGGTTTTGAACTCCTGACCTCGTGATCCACCCGCCTGGGCCTCCCAAAGTGCTGGGATTACAGGCGTGAGCCACCACACCCTGCCTTTTAAACAAGCACTATCTGTGGTCTTCAAAAAATTCTGGGGCAATATATCTCAGCCTCAGCATTACTGACATTTAGGGCTCAATAATTCTGTTGGTGGGGCGCTGTCCTGTAGATGCCAGTAGCAACCCCCCTAATCGTGACAATAAGAAATGTCTCTAGACATTGCCAAAATGTCCCCTGGGGAGTTCAATCACCCTCAATTGGGAACCACTGGCCTAGGAGAAAATAAATGAGAAAATGTTAATTAAAAACAGTGTTTACTTTTGCATGCAGCCATTCATACTCTTGCATGGATTTCATTGAACAAATTAAACAACTATTTCTGAGCATCTGGTATGTACCAAGCCTTTTATATTAAAAATGTTTAATCATGGTTACCTCTTTAATAATTTGGAAGGTGGAAGAAAAGAAAATGTTCTTATAAATTAATATCTATTGAGCATATATTTTTCCTAAATTAATATTCCTAATAGTTTTCTGAAGACTATTCTAGAACTTTAAAATATTAACAAAGCATTGACGTTGTTTTAGTAAAGAAGCAATTCAGAATAAAGTTGGTATGATTGCTTTACTCTTTTTTTTTTTTTTTTTTTTGAGACGGAGTTTCGCTCTTGTTGCCCAGGCTGGAGTGCAATGGCATGATCTCGGCTCACTGCAACCTCTGCCTCCCAGGATCAAACGATTCTCCTGTCTCAGCAGCTGGGATTGAAGGCATGCACCTGGCTAATTAGCACCTGGCTAATTTTGTATTTTTAGTAGAGACGGGGTTTCTCTATGTTGGTCAGGCTGGTCTCAAACTCCCGACCTCAGGTGATCCGCCCGCCTCGGCCTCCCAAAGTGCTGGGATTACAGGCGTGAGCCACCGCACCCAGCCTTGCTTTACTGTTTCTAATAACGAAACTAATTATGTTTGTAAATTTTACACTTATTCTAATTTAGGAAAATATGAGAAGAGAGTGATGAAGTACCTGCCATGATACTGTTTATAAAATCTCACATCTGATGTAATTCTAAAATTCTTCCTTAGAGAGTCTATGGTCCGTATAAATAAATAAGCGATATCCAAGCACACTCATTTTAATGTGAGTTTTTCACATGATATTAAAATGTTAAAAATAGATCAGTATGTAGGGTACCCAAGCATTTGATTCCTTAAATCGGAGACATGAGGAGAAAAAAATGAAAAGGAAGAAAGAAAAGAAGGAAAAGGAAGGAAGGAAGAAATAGTTGAGTCAAGGCTGAAGCTCTGGCATCTCTAGCCACTGGTCAGTAAATTCTATTGAAATTCAATAGTATAAGAGACAAACAGGCAAAAAGGATGGTGAAACCATTTCCAAATACCAAGATAAAGGAGCCTATTGACATTCAGGAACCCTGAGAACAGCTGATGTCCCATTGTAGACTTCATCCTCTTCCTTGGGTGAAACTGTGAATAGAGCTCAAGGCAGGGAAGAAGTCTTTTCTCTGGAGGTGCTATTTATGGTGTCCTTGGCCTGGATGGGCTTTCTGGGTAGTTCCCAAGGGTATCATTTCTTTGTATTGGAAATCAGGGACATTTGTGGGTTAGGAAAGTAGAATCAGGCCATGGCTATTGTCTTTCCCTGCTGTGTTTCACATGTAAAATTGACTCCCAGAAGAGCATCCCAGGGCCTTGTCAAGGAGTGGGGAAAACAGCAGACTGCCCTAGGGTGGAAACCTGAGAGTGCAAGGGCGACTTGAAAACTGGGGAGAGAGAATTACTGGGAAAATCGTGCCTAGGGCAAAGCGGAATTCAAGAAATCTGACTTTTGTGATCTTCCTCTGCTGAGAATGAATGCCGCTACCTACAGCGGAGTAAGACCACAGCTTGCTTTTGAAAAGTGTTGCTCTCTAGGTGGGGTGTTTGTGTGTGCGTGTCCTCTCTCAGGATTTCTAGACGGTTCATTTTCAAAGGGTCATTAACATTATTTAAATATTCATGGTGGAGGAGGGGATGAGAGACTGAAATTTCAGACATCTCAAGAGTGAGGGATGGCTGGCCACCCGCCTAATACAGCCCCAGTCTGCGGATCAGCCGCCTCCTTCTCCTCCGCTGGCTTTGTTAACACACGCGCTCTGACACCGGGCCACCGGCTGCCACTACACGGAGGGCAGCAGGAAGGCTCTGGCGAGCCAGTGAGCTGGAAGCATCTCTGTCCACACCTCAGCCTCTGAACCCCATTGGGGGAGTCCTCAAACACGCGGAGACACCATTACTGCCACAAAGACGCACTTCCCAACCAGTTCCGGGGGTCGCTCTGACCCTGAGGACAGTCGTGGTGCTAGGTAAGGGACGAGGGGCTGTTTCCCCGCCTGAGTGGCAACTCGGCAGCTCCTGGCATTTGAGCGCACACAGGCACTCACACACTTCCACATACACTCATGCGCACATATGTGTACACCAACACACACGTCCACGTGCACACACAGCGACACGCCACCCCGCCCCAAAGCCCCGTGCGCTAACAAGTATCCACATACCCAGACACAGCGCTCCCCTGAGTTAGGAAATACTCAGCTTTGCGCGCCCCATCCATCCCTCCGTCTTTCCCTCTCTCCAGTCTCTCCATTCACTCATTTCTTCGTTTGTGCATAGATCCCGCCGAAGCCACTGAGAGGAGAAGGTGTGGGTAGATGGGGAGGGGAGGGGAGGGGAGGGGAGGGGAGGGGAGGGAGGGGAGGGGAGGGGAGGGGCGGCCCGTGGGCGCTGGGCTACTGGAGGGGAAGCGAGGAGGCGGGGAAGGGGCGGGCCCCGGGAGCAGGCGGGCGGGGCTCCCCGCCCTCCAGCGCGCCCCGAGGCTACCACTCCCTGCAGATGCGCTGGCCCCAGCCCGGGGCGCCGCTTGCCTTCCCCCCGGAGTCTCCTGGACCCCCGGAGCGGGAGGCAGCGGCCGCGCGGCGCTGGAGCAGAGCCCCAGGACTGCGCCCCCGGGAGCGGGCGCCCAGAGGTGGGTGTCCAAGCCGGGGGGAGGGGGCGGGGAGGGGAGGCTGGAGTGTCCTCGAGTGTGAGGAAGGGGTGGCCGAGGAAGGGCTGGAAATCTGGGAGTCCTCGGAAGCACCGCGGGCTTTTAAACGGCTTTTTGTGGTCCTTGTCGAGCGGAGCGTGTGCTGGGAGAGGGCCCGGGTGGAGGGGTCGTGGCCATGTGGATTTGAATTCCCAGATTTGTGGGAGGGCCAAGCCTTTGGCTGCTTTGTTCAATGCTTATCACTTATATATGCTTTAAAAAATAAACGCAGGACTCCGCTTCTCCCTGTATACACACAGAGCTGGGCTATGTGTGTCCTTTTCAGGAAAAGCAGTGAAATCAAATGTGGTCGTGGCCGCGTCTCCTGCCCCGGTAGCACCGGGAGGTGCAGCCGTTCCTTCTAGCTCGCGAGGAAGGCGCGGGTCCTGCCTGTTGGGTGGCAGAGCCGGGGGCATTTTCGCAAGTCCTGAACTTTTCAGAGAGACTGAAGTCAGGGAGGGCCGGGCCCGGGCCCTGGCCCCGGCCCCAGCCGGAGTCTTTCGGAATAGGGTCCGGGGAGCTGAACTCAGGAGATGATGCAGGAGGAGCCAGCAGCCTCTTCTGCCCTGGGAGGGAGAACGCGGTCCGGGTCCGAGCTGAGCCAGAAGTTCGGCCTGAGGCTGGGACCTCAGCAGTTAGAATGTGGTATCTTATCCAGGATAAAGCCGGAGTTTGCGTCTCTGTGGGCCCTTCTTGGGGACACTCTGGGGTATGGGAAGAGCAAACCGTGGGGGAGAGCATGGGGCAAGCCGTGCCTGTAATGTCCGTGGAGGCGACGCGCCTGCAAGAGCCAGAGCAAGGAGACACTGGTGGCCCCGAGAAATCCCAGAGAAACGGAGTGGACAGGAGGGGAGTAAAACGGAGCCCGAGAGAGCCGGAAGCCCGCAGCAGGGAGCTGTGGCGCTGGTGGCCGAGTGAGGACTGAAGGCAAAGGGCGAGGCGGCGTGCAGCCGGGCTGCCGAGCTCTCCAACGCGGATGCCAGGCGCTCGCCAGCCCGAGGGATCCCTCCCGACCCACAGAGAGGGCGTCTGGGAGGTGACTCGTTTAGAGAGATGGTGGATTCCCTCTCCAGACCCAGGAAAGCCCGTTTCCCGTGTGGGGTAGCATGGGTTTGGCTCTGATAAGCTGCGTGGTCAGATCAGACTTTGACATATCACTACCCTTCCCTGTAGCAGTTTTAAATGCAGCACAGGTGATTTGGGAAGACTTCCCTAATGTATAATATTTCTTTTTGAAAAGAAACTTCACCTACTCATAGGTCTATACGCCTCTCTCTGTATTGCATCTTGGAATCTGTGAACAAGCCCATGTCTCCCAAGGAAGCGCTCTTCTATCCCAACTCCCGTTTCACAGGCTCCTGGAGACTGCATGAGTACAAACTCCTCTCACCATTGGGATACCAGGGAATTTGCTTCCTTGTCTTTTGTTCTGATTAGAGTTCATTTAAGCATCACACTTTTCTTTCTGGAAATGTTCTTAATTTAAATTTAACTAAACTTTTCTGTCTTCCAGTCTGGCAGCTTCCCCATCATTCATGAATACAATTTCATAATAATATCTCTAGAAATGAGGCGTATCCAGCAAGGAGTTTTACTCTGTTTCTTTAAACATAAAGACTTGGCCTAAAGAGTGTTTTAAGCAATGTCCCGCTGCCGGTTGTCTCCTCCCCAGTTTTGACCCTTGGCCCTTTCTCTCTCTCTCTCTCTTTTTTTTTTTTTTAACGAAGTTTTGCTCTTGTTGCCCAGGCTGGAGTGCAATGGCATGATCTTGGCTCACTGCAACCTCTGCCTCATGGGTTCAAGCAATTCTCCTGCATCAGCCTCCCGAGTACCTGGGATTACAGGTGCCCACCACCACACCCGGCTAATTTTTATATTTTTAGTAGAGATGGGGTTTTGCCATGTTGGCTGGGCTGGTCTCGAACTCCTGACCTTAGGTGATTCACCTGCCTCGGCCTCCCAAAGTGCTGGGATTACAGGCATGAGCCACCACACCCAGCCTGGCCCTTTCCTTAAAGGGCATCTTCTCCTTTGAGTGGACGCACACCAAGTTTCCTGCAATTATCTTGGACAGCACCAACAAAATTAGTCCTGAGCCAGAGACAACAAAAGTAAGGCTGCCTGTCTCCCAGTCTTTACTGAACTGACTCTACTGGAGAGTTCCTTTCACTTTCTTTCTGGGATGCTGAGATGCTAGGATGAGAGGAATAGCTGGGCTTTGAGATGGGACAAACATTTTGAAATACACATTATCTCATAGTTCTGGCATGACAGTTGGCACCACTTCCTGCCTGCAGAGTTTGAAGTTATTTCACTTTCATAAGTGGCTTATTCTGACTCAGTAGCCTCAGGACCTCTGGCTAATAAAGTGAAGTAGGTTGTCTTAACTTCGTTATCAAATGAGGGGAGAATGAATCCACTGGCTTTATTTCTGAAAGTTTACATATTTTCTTATAGAACTAACATTAAATATTACTTCCAAAAATGCAAACACTTTGGACTCTCTAGTCATTGTAATTATTATCTAGATAATTACAATAATCTAAACAATAACCATTGCAGATTTCGTGAGCTCTTAAAATACCCATGTCCCAGATTTCTATCAGGGTTATTACCAGTCTCTGCTTATTAAGGTAATGAGAAATGTTTCAAATGAAGACGAAATTGAATTTGGATGGAGGTTGTGTTGAGGGATTTTAACAGTTGAAACAGGAGCATGCTAAGAAGTTACTTCTGAAGACCAAGGATAGACTGTTTAGTTCCAGTCTTTAACTTTATACATGACTCAGCACCAGTAGAATTGATGCTCTATCTTGAATTAGCTTTTGGAATGATTGTTTTTTTGATCTTGAGAAACATAGTACTCACTGCTTAGATTGTTGATCAGGGATTCTGTGTCAGCTATTGGAAATTTGAAGTAATTGATTAGTATCCTGATGAGCTTCAACAATTTCAGTAAGTTTGGGTAGCAAATTGCACCTTTTTTTTTTTTTTTGAAACGGAGTCTCGCTCGTTGCTTGGGCTGGAATGAAGCTCTGCTTCTCCGGTTCACGCCATTCTCCTGCCTCAGCCTCCCAAGTAGCTGGGACTACAGGTGCCCACCACCACGCCCAGCTAATTTTTTGTATTTTTAGTAGAGACGGAGTTTCACCGTGTTAGCCAGGATGATCTCGATCTCCTGACCTCGTGATCTGCCCGCCTCGGCCTCCCAAAATGCTGGGATTACAGGCATGAGCCATCATGCCCGGCCCACCATTTTCTTTATACTGTGCAAACTCAACACCCAGAGGCAGAATTTCTATAAAGCTAAAAATAAAGGAACAACTTCAACTTCAGTTTCTCTCATTGGCATGAGCCTCACCCAGCGGCTCTTCGGGTGGCTTGGGCCTCAGGGAAGAATGTTACCATGGACCATGATGGGAGTTAGGGTAATCCATATACATGTATATCTTACTTTGTAAAATAATCCCCTCTATGAACATGTAAGACTACTGTTCACATTTTGGACATTTTCCTTTCAAACACATTTTTCATAAATATAGGAAAGTTAAAACCATCTCTATTCTAAAAGGAAAATCTACCATTTTGCTCAGAGAGAAAGTTACTGAGTTTGTCTATGTGATTTTAAGTAGTATTTGATTAGAGTATTAAAGAAATGGGATACTTCAATTAACATAACACCTGATATTTAAATCTAAGTTTTAAAAATGTATTTCACCCATTGTTAATGAAAGTGTTTCTAAGACGTAACCCCTGGTTAGCTATTCTGTCTTCTTGCCTTGATGGGTTGACTGGTGGTGAATGTGCTGTTGTCGTTCCATTGACAGTTCAGGATTTTGTGGTGGTCTCAGCATATTAGCGTAGATGTCAGTTGTAATTTTATAGGATTACGGAACTGTAATTGTTGAACTCCTGCAGGGCAGACTCTGGAGGCTAGCTTTTCAGAAAACTAGAATCCCCAGTATAAACTTAATTTCTGTCATTTGCCCCATTTTCTTGAAAGTTAAGTGCCAGAAAAGAAAAGGATCGAGTCTCTCTTTTCTTTCTACAATATAACAGAATGTACTTTCTCCAGGGTTTGGTGGTGGGTTCCTTTTTCCTGTTGAGGTGGATTCTGTGATTGAGGAGGGGCTGGAGAAGACAGAGCATGAGGGAAAGAGACTGAGAACATACTCAGGCTGCCCTCGCCTCCTTTTCCCTTTTGTGCTCCTGTCTCCCATCTAGGAGGACCAGGGCTACCAGTCCTTGTGGGGACAAGTTTGAGTAGGATCAAGAGACATGTAATTGGGCCAGGTGCGGTAGCTTACGCCTGTAATCCTGGCACTTTGGGAGGCTGAGGCAGGTGGATCACTTGAGGTCAGGATTTCGAGACCAGCCTGGCCAACGTGGTGAAACCCTGCCTCTACTAAAAGAATACAAAAATTAGCCAGGTGTGGTGGCAGGTGCCTGTAATCCCAGCTACTCAAGAGGCTGAGGCAGGAGAATCAATTGAACCTGGGAGGCAGAGGTTGCAGTGAGCCGAGATAGAGCCACTGCACTCCAGCCTGGTGACAGAGCAAGAACTCTTTCTCAAAAAAAAAAAAAGAAAGAAAGAAAAAAAGAGACATGTAACTGGAATTTGTTCCCATCTTGGTGACAGTCTCAGAGTGCCCTGCATAGGCCATGCAACTGGAGAAGGTGCCCTGTGGAGGCAGAATGTTGCTGCTGGGGTCCTTAACCAGGCAGAGGGTGGGTATGAGGATGAGATGATGTAGCTTCTTTTGAGTAGGTTTGAGGGGTTGGATTTTTTGTTTGTTTTTTCTTCTAAGCCTTGGAAGGATGCACGAACTCGTTGAAGGGGGTGTGACACGAATGCCAGGGAAGGAGAGAGACCTGTGGAACTTACTGGGGAAGGCCACTATGCTTTGAACCCTTTTTTTTTTCTTAGATATGGGCAGGGGCTTTGTGGTTGTTTTTGATGCCTGATTGGAGCAGATGGGGTGGCAAGGCCAAATATGCAGATATTGTGGTGCCCCCTTTATGCAGAACCAGGGCATGGCCAAAGCACCCTAGTGCCTCAGCCAAGTTCTCTGTGAGATCTTGGTCTGTCACATAAACAAAATCTTAGTTCATTCATCTATAAAAATGGAGATACCAGGCCAGGCACGGTGGTTCATGCCTATAATCCCAGTACTTTGGGAGGCGGAGGTGGGTGAATCACCTGAGGTCAGGAGTTCGAGACCAGCCTGACCAACATGGAGAAACCCCATCTCTACTAAAAATATAAAATTAGCTGGGTGTGGTGGCGCATGCCTGTAATCTCAGCTACTCGGGAGGCTGAGGCGGGAGGATCGCTTGAACCCAGGAGGCGGAGGTTGCGGTGAGCCGACGTGGTGACATTGCACTCCAGCCTGGGCAACAAGAGTGAAACTCTGTCTCAAAAAAAAAAAGATACCAAAACCTACCTGTTCAAAACTTGTGTAAAATCAGATGGATATGGAAGCACCTTGTACATGTTGTATTCCTCCCGAAGTTGGTTGTTCTTAAATTAACCAAAGCCTTCTTTCATCTTCATTACAGATGCAAATGATGAGTAAACCGTTTTTAAATTAATTAATTTTTTTTCTGTTTTTTGGAACAGGGTCTCACTCTGTCACCCAGGCTGGAGTGCAGCTGTGCGATCATAGCTCACTGCAGTCTCGAACTTCTGGGCTTAAGCGATCCTCTTGTCGCAGCCTCTTGAGTAGCATGCCACCATGCCTGGCTGTTTTTCTATTATTTGTAGAGACAGAGTCCCACTACATTGACCAAGCTTGTCTTGAACTTCAGGGCTCAAGCAATCCTCCCACCTCGGTCTCCCAAGTAGTTCCACAATTGCACTCCCAAAGTGCTGGGATAACAGGCATGAGCCATCATGTGCTGGCTTAAAGTTAATACTTAAAATGCTATTATGCAGCAGATCAATTGTTCATCCTTCACACTGATTAAGTAGCTTTGAACATGGAAATTCTCTAAGCCTGACTGCCCCCCGCCCCCACCCCCCTCTTTGGGGGTGGCTAGCTGACATTCTCTTACCCCCGAAGCACTTGCACTATTAATAATTCTTCTATTTTTCATTACTTGATCCTTCTTTAAACTTTGAGTAGGTCAGGCATTGGTCCTCATTGGGACAATGGAATGCAATTTTCAGAACCATAATCCTGGTTTTTTAGTTTTTTTTTTTTTTAATTTTTATTCATTTATTTATTTATTTTTTGAGACAGAGTTTTGCTCTTGTTGCCCAGGCTGGAGTGCAGTGGCGCCATCTCAGCTCACAGCAACCTCCGCCTCCCGGGTTTAAGCCATTCTCCTGCCTCAGCCTCCTGAGTAGCTGGGATTACAGGCGTGCGCCACTATGCCCGGCTAATTTTTGTATTTTTAGTAGAGATGAGGTTTCATATGTTGTCCAGGCTGGTCTCAAATTCCTGACCTCAGGTGATCTGCCCACCCTGGGCTATCCCAAAGTGTTGGGATTACAGGCATGAGCCACCACGCCTGGGGAAGGGGCCTCTTTTAGTGAAAAGGAAAGAGCACTACTCCTATTCATTAGTGTTCTACCCTTACGACCTAATTACCTCCCAGAGGCCCCACCTCCTCATTCCATTACATTGGGGATTAGGCTTCAAAATATGAATTCTGCGGAGGCACAAACATTCAGACCCTAGCAGGGACCCTGGAAAGGATTCTCATTGTGCAGAGTATGGATAAACAGTGATGCTAGAGCAGTTTTTCCAGGGTTGTCAGGGCTGAACTAGAAGTTTCCCCACTGTGCCTGGAGTGCCCTGGGTTGGTTGAGTGTAGGGTTTCGAAGATAATTTTGTTCAGGACTCTTTAAGTTTTTAGTCTTTCATGAGTTAGAAGAGTGTGCATATGTAACTGTCACTACACCGTAGCAAGTTCCAGCAAGAGAGAGGATTCCTCAGGTGGCCATCCTTTCCCAACTCCATGGCTCTTTCCAGGGCGTTTATGGGAAACCTATGGGGCTAGGACTGAGCTAGACTTTTTCAGTAGCTGAGACTGGTCCTGCAGACCCATGAAAGGTGCCGTGCCGTTCCCCAGTAGAGGGCAGGGAGGGACCCTCATTTGCCCCTCTTCCTGCCCAGCAGTTGCCTGACTTCAGCCTTAATGCATAGCTCATCCAGGGTCCTCCTGAGCTTCCACCTGGTGAGGTGTGTGTAGAAGGTGTGAGGAAGGCCAAACCACATTTTCCTGGTAGTGGTTAACTGACCGTTTTCAGCCCGCCTCCCAGCGCAGCTGACTGCGTCAGCTTACATTACCGTGATGTCATTCCCATGGTAGGATAATACAGCATCTTACTTTGTCTGGAGTGGTGTCTCCCATAAGTTTTTTGATACCTCCTACAAATGGAGAAAGACACCATTGTTTAGCCATTTTTATTTGGGTGGGTTGGAGGAATGACTTTCCCAAAGGAATAAATCTTAGTTAATATTCCAGAAAATTCAAGTACTTCTCAACCCTAATTGAAAGGCACTCTGTGTGTGTGAATTAAAATCAAGGTGGAGTCCATGTGCCATGTGCTGTGTGATTCCAAAGCCATATTTTAGCTTGGCATATTAGTATTTTGCATCAGAACATTTTATACTTGCAAAGGTTAGCAAGAATTTTCCTCAGACACAATTACAGATGAGCAGAATTTATTCATTTTGGGGGAAAAAATGAACAGACTGTATTTGGAAACTTAGATCATATCCAAAGCACTTGATGATTCCTGTTTGGGATCATTTTTCCTTTAAAGAATAGTTCAGATCGGTGTTAAATGCAGGGCAGAGATGGACTCAAGAGTGGGAGGCATTGCTTTTGAATGGAATCACAATGTGTATATCATTTTAAATATTCTTTTTATGGTATGTTTCATCATCAAAACAATCCATAGCCTCCAAAGGATGACAGGTGTTATAATGTGAATGGCGTAGAGGGTGTTGAGATAGAGGAATGAAAAGAGAAGAGATCTTTCCCTCTCCACTCACCATTCATAGAGGAACTAAGTTTTACCTTCTAGGGAATTCCCTGTAATTCCCAGGGACGCCTTGTTCTTGCGGTTCCCAGGCAGGATGGTAGGAGGAGCTAAATAAGAGGGAATTAATGTTGAGTGTCGGCTGGTAAGTCGGTTGTTTTACCTCCACCTTTTTAGAGACAGGATCTCACCGTGTCACTCAGGTTGAGTGCAGTGGGGTGATCATAGCTCACTGCAACCTTGAACTCCTACCTCCACTATTTTACTTAATCTTTATAGTCACCATCATTTTTCAAATGGAGATACTGAGACATTTGGAATTCACATAACCAGCCAGGGGTCCCACAGCTACATAATGTCAGGTCAGTTTTCCTACTCAGCTCCTTCTCTTACTGTTTTTTTTTGTTTGTTTTTTGAGACAGAGTCTCGCTCTGCCAGGCTGGTGTGCAGTGGCACCATCTCAGCCCACTGCAACCTCTCCCTCCTGGGTTCAAGCGATTTTCCTGCCTCAGCCTCCCCAGTAGCTGGGTCTACAGGCGCGTGCCACCATGCCCGGCTAATTTCTTGTATTTTAAGTAGAGACGGGGTTTCACCGTATTAGCCAGGGTGGTCTCCATCTCCTGACCTTGTGATCTGCCTGCCTCGGCCTCCCAAAGTGCTGGGATTACAGGCGTGAACCACCGCGCCCAGCCCTCTCCTTCTCTTACTAAACCAGTGCTATAGGGGCTTGCTACTCCAAGTGTGGTCTGGGGACCTGCAGCATTCCTATCATCCAGGAGCGTGTTAAAACTAGAGTATCCTGAGCCCCATCCCAGACCTACTTAATCAGAATCTGCATTTTAGCAAAATCCCTAATGATTCCTGAGCATGTTACTGTGTGAGGAAGCTCTGCTTAGAGGAGGAAAAGTCTGGCAATTACCACTATGCATCCTGGCCAAGACTCAGGACTTGAATCCATGGACTGGACCCAAAAGATTGGTCTATCTCAGTGAGGGAGGAAGGGTGCTACTAGAATCTGATGGGTAGAGACCAGGAATGCAGCTAAACACCCTACAACACACAGGACACCCACTTCCACCAACAAAGAATTATCCTGCACAAAATATCAATGGTGCTGATGTTGAAAAACCCTGGTTTAATTGTCTAGATCTAGAATTCACGTCCTGTAGATACGTTTCGGTAGCCTCAGATGTATGCAAATCTCTAGGAAGTAGATCTTAAAGGAGTTGATACAAATTGCAGTGTGCTATGCAAATGGGAATCTTTTTATTGGGACTTGAAAAGAGAAAAAGAGCTTAAATTGAAGCATGAAAGATTTCCATTAGAGTTTTGAGAGTGTCAGACTCTCAAACAATAATATCAAGGATGCAGTGGAAAAGTTTCTAAGCATGTACTGAGTACCCACCATTGAGGGTGCTACAAGGCAACATTCTCTCCCATTCCCAATCCTGCCTGGCAACAGTGCCTTCTGTTTCTTTGTTTTTTTCCCAAGACTTGCCCCGGCGTTTGTCCTACCTTTCAGTTCTCAAGCAAGATATGCTGGGTCAGTTGTGCCACCTGGAGGTTGGGGGAGGAACGCAAATAAATGAATAATTGGTAACGGGAGCCAAAGCCCTGTTCCTACCATCTTTTCCTCACTGCCTGCGTGGATCCACGCCTCATTGTTTCTTACTCAACTCCTTCAATTCCACTTCCACTGTAGCCACTTCCACTGGTGGACACATATCCTCTCTCCCTTCTTCCTTCCCGTTCTCTTTAGATCCTGGCCCAGAACATCTGAAAAGATCTGTCCTCCATCCCCTGTCTCTCTCCCCTTTTTTCTTCTCTTTCTTCCTTTTCTGAGCTGAAAAGCAACCTGTATCAATACTGGGAAGTAAAATGAGCATGCTTATTGTATACTGATGGAAAGGTTTTTTTGTTTTTTTTTTTTTTTTTGGAGACAGGATCTCACTCTGTGGCCCAGGTTAGAGTGCAGTAGTGCCATCATAGCTCACTGCAGCCCCAAAGTCCTGGGTTCAGATGATCCTCTTTAGCCTCCTGAGTAACTGAGATTACAAGCATCCAGATAATTGTTCGATTTTTTTTTTTTTTTTTTTTTTTGGAGATGAACCTTGCTCTGTTGCCCAGGCTGGAATGCAGTGGTGCGATTTCAGCTCACTGCAATCTCCGCCTCCTGTGTTCAAGCAATTCTGCTGGCTTGGCCTCCCGAGTAGCTGAGATAACAGGTGTGTACCACAAGGTCCAGCAAATTTTTGTATTTTTAATATTCACCATGTTGGCCAGGCTGGTCTCGAACTCCTGACCTCAAGTGATCTGCCCGCCTTGGCCTCCCAAAGTGCTGGGATGGGCCAGGTAATTTTATTTTAGCCTCACAACTACTCTTTGGGGTCCTTGGATAGTTTTTAATTCCATTTTGAAGATGGAAAAGTGAGATGAATTGGTCAAGGTCCGGCCCACAGACCCTGTTTTTTTTCCCCTTGCATTGTTTCTGTGCTGGGTGACAACTGGTGCTGAGACAGCTGCCGTCTCCATCACCTCTCATGAGGAAAGAGGGTCGACGGGTCCAGGAGTTTTCGTTTGTTTGTTTTAGATGGAGTCTCACTCAGTCGCCCAGGCTGGAGTGCAGTGGCGTGATCTCGGCTCACTGCAACCTCCGCCTCCCAGGTTCAAGCAATTCTCCTGCCTCAGCCTCCCAAGTAGGTGGGACTACAGGTGCACGCCACCAGGCCCAGCTAATTTTTGTATTTTTAGTAGAGACGGGATTTCACCATGTTGGCCAGGATGGTCTCCATTTACTGACCTCGTGATCCACCCGCCTCAGCCTCCAAAGTGCTGGGATTACAGCAGGAGTTTTTACTCTAAATATTAAGTTAAGCTTACAAGTTAAGCTACTTGTAAGCTGTCTGAAGGTCTGTTTCCCTGAGTGTGCAGTTCCTTAATGTTGAAGGCAATCTCTGCCTGTATGTCTTCTTCCTTAGAGACCTTTGCCCCGTTAAGGTAACCTCCTCTCCCAGCCCACACCCTCTGAAGTACGTTGTCACATCTCATGAACTCCACAAGGGTCCTCTCGGGCATGATAATGTGTGTCACCTCTTGCAAGATCCACTAAACCCTCTTTGCCACAGTTAATGCTTTTCAAATTCTGCCTGGAAATATGCTAACAAGAATCATTGTACAACTGACTTGCAAATACTTGAACAAATACAAATTAACAATTACTGCAGCTTTATGAGGAAAGCATCCAAACCAAGGACAGAGTGAATGGAGGAAGACATAATACAATGTATGGGTACAATTTAATAAAACCTTGAACCTTTAACATGGGCCCATTTTCATCCATGCATTGTGATCAAGTTTTGTTCAGAAGGGTGTAAGTTAACTTTGAAGAAAACTGCACATTTTTATGTGTTTTCAGTGAGTTTAACCTTCCATAAGCACAGATACTCTGTTATAAAAGTGAGTTTAAGCTGCTTCTTGATAATGAATGTTGACTGAAAGTCAGGCCCTATTTCCAGTGTCATATGTGGATTGTCATATTTTACCCCCGTAACAACCTTTGATAGAGATACCATTATTTTATATATATATATATTATATATATGTGTGTGTACATATATATGTGCGTGTACATATATATATATGTGTGTACAACAGGTACACACCACCACGCCTGGCTAATTTTTGTATTTTTAGTATAGGCAGGGTTTCACCATGTTGGCCAGGCTGGTCTCGAACTCTTGACCTCAAGTGATCTGCCTGCCTCGGCCTCCCAAAGTGCTGGGATTATAGGAATGAGCCACCATGCCGGACCAATATTATTATAATTTTTTGTTACAGATGAAGAAACAGACACAAGGGTTTAGGGCAAGGGTACACAGCTAGTGGCAAAGCCAAGCTTGGAATCCCTATAGGCTAGTGGTTAGAGACAGTCTCTTAATCATTCCTGTTTTTATTATGCTCCTTCTTAGTGCTAAATACAAACTAAGCTTGCTCTCTCCTTTTACTATGGTTGGGGGTATAAATCTCAGTCCATAAAAAAAGGCTTACAAAAAAATAGCATTAAAAAAATTTTATTTTAAGTTCCAGGATACCTGTGCAGGACATACAGGTTTGTTACATAGGTAAACGTGTGCCGTGGTGCTTTGCTGCACCTATCAACCCATCACCCGGGTATTAAGCCCCACATGTATTAGCTGTTTATCCTGATGCTCTCCCTCCCCACCCTCTCCAAGAGGCCCCACTGTGTGTTGCTCCCTTCCCTGTGTCCATGTGTTCTCATTGTTCACCTCCCACTTATAAGTGAGAACATGCCGTGTTTGGTTCTCTGTTCCTGTATTAGTTTGCTGAGGATAATGGCTTTGAGCTCTGTTCACGTCTCTGCAAAGGACATGATCTCATTCCTTTTTATGGCTGCATAGTATTCCATGGTGTATATGTACCACATAAAAAATGGCATTTTCAAACTTATGTAAATTAATTTTATCTCCAAGCCTTCAATCTGGTCCAACTACAAGAAAATGTAACCTATTATTTTTAGACACACCCACCCTAGGATTACATGCAGGGCCTAAGGTTTTAGAATGTGCTAGTTTGTGGGAAGTGGTCCATCCAACACCTATCTACAATGGTTTCAACAGTGATTTCTAGCACATGTGTTGTATTAGTTTGCTAGGGCTGCCACAGCAAAGTACCACAGCCTGGGTAGCTTAAACAACAGAAATCTATTTTCTCATATAGTTATAAAAGGAAATTAAATGTTGGGACCCCAAACTCATTTGGGGAAAATGAGCCAAAGGGAAAAGTCAGGCTGAGAACTGGGTCACGCAAACCTGCCTCCCCTCTTTGGTTCCTAAATAAGATGGCTACAAGATGAGAAAATACCTGCCTTTCCCATATTTTGCCCACAGGGAAATTCCTGGTGAGCTGTTAAAACTTCACCATGGCAATGCAAATTGATAGTTTATCTTATACAGGTGCAGTCACCCAGGCCCTGCCAGACTCAAAAGCATATCTGATTGTTCCCCTACCCCATTTTGTCTGTGCTATCTTATGTAAAATGCAGATTCTCCACATTTTTTCCTCTGCCCCTTTTGTTTATGTGAAAACTGTGTGCTTCTCAATATCCCACCTTTTCTCCTTTAAATTTGGAATCCTCAAAATCATCTTTGGAGAAAGGGGTAGATCTGTCTCCCAGGCGTGTTCTTAACTTTGGCAAATAAATCTCCTAAAATGATTGAGATTTGTCTTGTTATTTTCTTCCATTGACAGAGGCTAGAAGACCAAGATCAAGGTGTTTGCAGGGTTGGTTGCTTCTGAGGGCTGTGAGGAGGTTCTGTTCTAGGTCTTGGCTTGTAGATGGGCGTCTTCTCCCAGTGTCTTCACATGGTCTCTCCTCTGTGTATGTGTCTGTGTCCAAATTTCCTTTTTTTTTTTTTTGAGACAGAGTTTCACTCTTGTCGCCCAGGCTGGAGTGCAATGGCACGATCTCAGCTCACTGCAAACTCTGCCTCCTGGGTTCAAGTGATTCTCCTGCCTCAGCCTCCCAAGTAGCTGGGATTACAGGTGCCCACCACGCCCAGCTAATTTTTTTTTTCATATTTTTAGTAGAGATGGGATTTCACCATGTTGGCCAGGCTGGTCTTAAACTCCCGACCTCAAGTGGTCCGCCCACGTTAGCCTCCCAAAGTGCTGGGATTACAGGCATGAGCCACCATGCTTGGCTCAAATTTCCTCTTCTGTAAGAACACCGGTCATATTAGAATCATCCACTCTAAAGACTTCATTTTAATTTAATTACCTCTTTAAAGACCCTGTCTCCAAATACCATCACATTCAGAAGTATTGGGGGTTAGGACTTCAACATAGTAAGTGGAGCAGGGATTGGGGTAGGGGTGCACACAATTCATCCCAGTTGAGGCTCTCTACCAGTTCCTGCAGGCATGGGACAGGTCAGGGAAATCCTTGGTAAGTCTGGGAACCTGGAGCCTGGAGCCCCTCTTCTCTGAAGCCTTGCCAGTTCCCTTAGGAGCTTCCAGGGACCAAAGTGAAACACCCAGGGGTGGAGGGGGTAACGAGCCTTTTTAGAACACCTTGCAAATCTTGTTGATGGCTTAGATGTTTACAAAACTCTAGAAGCATCTTATCTCCTTGATATGAGATCCTGGAAGCAAGGAGTTAAAAGCCTGGCTGCCTACCTAAGGAGGAGGAGGAAGGAGTGGAAGTAAACGAAGACATTGATTATGATAGAAAAAATGTTGGCCGGGCGCGGTGGCTCACGCTTGTAATCCCAGCACTTTGGGAGGCCGAGGCGGGCGGATCACGAGGTCAGGAGATCGAGACCACGGTGAAACCCCGTCTCTACTAAAAATACAAAAAAATTAGCCGGGCGTGGTGGCGGGCGCCTGTAGTCCCAGCTACTCGGAGAGGCTGAGGCAGGAGAATGGCGTGAACCCGGGAGGCGGAGCTTGCAGTGAGCCGAGATTGCGCCACTGCACTCCAGCCTGGGCGACAGAGCAAGACTCCGTCTCAAAAAAAAAAAAAAAAAAAAAAAAAAAAATGTTAATAGAAGGCGATTTTTGGAAGCCAAAGAGAAAATTCACCTTGAATCCCCTAGTAGTGTGTACGGTCATCTTCCCAAGATGGAAGCGCCTCTCCTGTCCGACCTCCTAGCCCAGCCTCGGTCTGGAACACATTGGGTCCTAGGCACCCAGTAGTGAATTGGCTCAGAAAGTGTTTGAGGGCTCAAGTGAGTCCAAGAACGATGGCTCAAGCCTGTAATCCCAGAACATTGGAAGGCTGAGATGCGAAGATTGCTTGAAGCCAGGAGTTCAAGCCTGTGTCGTTAGCAGTATGTCTTCAGCAGAGGCCACAGGACTGTGATTTGAAGAGAAGGATATGGGGTTGAACTGCTTCTTACTGCCACGGCAGCTCTCTGGCCCCAGAACTGGGGCAGTTCCTTCATCGTCCCACCTCTGTCATCGCAGGAATCCCAAGCTGTCACACTTCTCGGTATTGTTTCCTCTGCCATTTGATGTGGACTTGGCACATTTCCAAGGTGGAAACAACCCCTCATTCGTTATTTTTGGGACCTCGGTGGCCCCATGATAAGGGAAATGATGGATGCCTGGACTTGTCTTCTGGCATTGAGCACCAGATATCAGGGCCTCCACAGGACCAGCCTATGAGACAGGAAGAGGCTGAGGTCTTAAAGACTTACTTTCTTGGGAGTTTGATGTTTCCTCTTGCTTCCACAGTTGTCAGAAAGAGCTTGTTGTGAGGGTGAGCTGCAGGTTGCAAGGTTGTGGAAACACAGCGGTGACAGTGTTGAATGGCTTGTCCCCATCACTGAGCTTTGGTGTCACACCAGCAGGATGACTTTCTGGTGGAGGGCCAGCTTCCTGCACTTCCATGACAGCAGCCTGACAGCCCCACGGAGGCATTGCTGTAGACATTAAGACATTTCTGTAGACATTTGTCCTAGTTGTTGTCCCTTTTTGTCTGTTATTTATTATTTATTTATCATTATTTATTTAGAGACAAGGTCTCACTCTGTCACCAGGCTAGAGTGCAGTGGTGCAATCGTGGCTTATTACAACCTTGATCTCCTGGGCCCAAGCGATACTCCCACCTCAGCCTCCTGAGAGGCTGGGACCACAGGTGTGCACCACAATGCCTGGCTAATTTTTAAATTTTCTGTAGACAGGGTCTCACCATGTTGTCCAGGCTGGTCTCAAACTCCTGAGCTCAAGCGATCCTCCCACCTTGGTATCCCAGAGTGTGGGGTCATAGGTGTGAGCCATCGTGCCTGCCCTGTTTTTTATTTTAATTGTTGTAAAATACATAAAATGTAAAATGTACCCTCTAAACCATTTTTTAGTGTCCAGTTTTGTGGTATTAAGTACATTCACATTATTGTGCAACCGTCACCACCATCCATTCACAGAACTCTTTCAACTTGCAAAACTGAAACTGTATGCATTAAGCAATAACTATCCCTTCCTTCTTTCCCCTCCCCCAGCTCTTGGCAACCACCATTCTACTTTCTGTCTCTATGAAGTTGTCTAATCTAGTAACCTCATATAAGTGAAATCACATACTTGTCTTTCTGTGACTGGCTTATTTCACTTAGCATAATGTCCTCAGTGTTTATCCATGTTCTAGCATGTGTCACAATTTCCTTCCTTTAAAAAAATTGAATAATGTCCCATTGTGTTTATATGCCACATTTTGTATATCCATTCATTCATTCGATACTTGGGTTGCTTCCACCTTTTGTCTTGCCCTTGTTTTTGAGAGGTTAATCCATCTATGAGGTCCTCCAGGCATCAAAAGAGTTCCCCAGTTCCCTACTTTCAAGAAGTTCACTATCCCTAACAAAGATGCAAAGAACAGGTACATGAAAAAGTAAATCATGGTGCAAAAGTTGTATTGAGACAACAGTTCAAGATGCATCCTGTGAGCGTAGGTGTAGATTTGCAAAGTGGCTGGTGTGGAGTTTTTGGAAGAGGATGGCTTAGAGAGAGTATGGACTTAAAGCAGAGTTAAGAAGCCCAAGCTCAAATCCTGACTTTGTGACTTCCTGTCCTTGTCACTTTGGGTGAATTATTGAACCTTTGTAAGCTTTAGTTTCCTCATCCGTAAAACGCAGATAATAGTACTTACCTCATAGAGTTGTTGAGAGGATTAAGTGAGTAAATGTAGGTAAAAGATGGGCATGGTGACTCATGCCTGTAATCCCAGCACTTTGGGAGGCTAAGGCAGGAGGATTACTTGAACCCAGAAGTTCTAGACCAGCCTGGGCAGCATAGTGAGACCTTGTCTCTAAAAACAATTTAAAAACTTAGCTGGTCATGGTGGTGCACACCTGTAGTCCTGGCTGCTTGGGAGGCTGAGGTGGGAAGATCCCTTGAGCCAAGGAGTTCTAAGGTGGCTGTGAGCTATGATCACACCACTGCACTCTAGCCTGGGGAATAGACCAAGACGTTGTCTCTTTAAAAAAAAAAAAAAAAAAGTAGGTAAAGATTGAAACAGCTTGGCATATGGTTAGAACTCAGTACTAAAATATAAAGGAGGTAACATATTGCCCACTAACATTTTGGCGATTTTGAATATATTGTTCTTGTCTTTTTAATGACCACAGATACTCTTTAGTATCTGTTTGCTGCAGTTTTTGCAGGTATTCATGATGCCTATTATGCCTTTCCTATTTTACCTCCTTTTCAGATTATGATAGTTTTAGCAAAGAAGTGTTCAATTCTAGAGACTCATTATCAAGGAAAGAGAGAGCTCTTCATTTGGTTTTATCAGATAATAGATAATAATAAATATGGCCTGGCTTTCTTTGCACTGTGAAGATAGAGAATGAGGAAGGAGAATGACTATTAGTCATTCTAACGTTAGTCTGTTTTATCGAACTGATGAGGGAGTTAGCTTTCTCCAACTCTGGGCAGATTACCGAGAGTAGGATGCCAGGTTACAGTCTCTTTTGGGAGAACAGTGCTATCATGGCTGATCTCTCAATTAAGGACTTCATATTTAGATTATTTAAATCTCAAATATTGAAATACTCTCATTTTTCTAGCAATGATAATTAAGAAAACTTTGTAAAGTTACAAATAAAGTGAAATTGAAAAGGTTTGCTGAATGAAGTATTTTACTACCGAAAGGTCTTCTAGGATGTAGGTTTCAAACACATCGTCTGGCTGGTGCATTACTTAATCTATTCCTGTTTGGCTGCTGCTTGGTATATCCCACCCAGGAGTTCATTGACTTCAAGGCAATTGAATCCATTATTAGCCAGGAGAAGAAAACATGTGAGTCTCCCTCACCCAACAATAGATTTTTTAAAATGCATTGTGCACAGTCCTCTTAAAAAAGGCATCAATGGGGGGTGGGTGTGAACAGAGGAATTTCCTCCTCCACCCTGGCTGTTGCTAAGCTGTAAGCTAACATTGTGAGAGACAAAAAGTATCAAGGTCTCAACTTTCTTTCGGATATTGCTTTGTATTTCTGTTTACTAGTATGAATGAAAATTTCCCTGAAAATGCTGGCTAAAACTGAATTTTGGTGGTGTCTTTCTAATGGAATTTCTGATCAACAATTTCCTTTATGTTGACAATTGCTTAATCTGCTGAAGTAGGTAAGGTAGTTGTGCTGTCTTAAAATTTATTTTTATATTTGTCATTAAAAACAAACATGAAACTTGGAGGTTAATTTTGTCTATTTAAATTTTGATGCTTTCACTTTGACAAAATCTTTTAAGAATAATGATGAGGCCGCAGTGATTGAAATACAATTTGTGTGGCTTTTAGGCAAGTGAGCATTTAGCAAGTAAGAATTTCCCAGATTGGGTTTAGAGTTGTATTTGATTATGTTCCAAACTCTTTTTTTTTTTTTTTTTTTTGGTAAGATAATTTTGAGTATCAGTAGAACTTGGGGCAGACAGAATTACAGAACATGGAATGTATAATCCTTTTGGGATTTGTATCTTAGTTAAGTAAACTTTCATGATGGATTAAGGAAGACAAAGTCTCCAGCAGATTTCACTTGGCTGATTTTGTTTTTCTGTTCTTTTACTGTTTTCCTGATGAGGCTTCTGTACTTCTCCCTTTAAGGAGGCAACTGAATGGCATGAAAATAAGGGGTATGGGTGGTGGTAGTTGCTGAGGGGAATGACAATGGATGTGGTAACACAGCATGCTAATATCATGCAAATAATGAGGTGATATAGAAATCTCTGCTCTAGTGGTGGGTCTGAGGTTTTCTCTAGTGAGGGCAAAATTGGAGCTTTTAAAAAAAAAAAAAATTAATTTTTTTTGAGACAGGGTCTCCTTCTGTTGCCCAGGCTGGAGTGTAGTGGCGCCATCACAGCTCACTGCAGCCTCCACCTCCCCTCCGCCCCCGCCCCCGCCCCCGCCCCCGCCCCCAGGCTCAAGCGATCCTCCCACCTCAGCCTCTGGAGTAGCTGAGACCACAGGTGTGCACCACCATGCCTGGCTAATTTTTAAATTTTTTTGTAGAGAGAGAGTCTTGCCATGTTGCCCAGACTGGTCTCGAACTCCTGGCCTCAAGTGATCCTCCTGCCTCAGCCTCCCAAAGTGTTAAGATTATAGGCATGAGTCGCCACACCCAGCCTGGAACTTTCTTAAAAGAGGACTTCTTTCTTGGTTTGCCACACCTCTGGGTTAACAAGGTGCCAGAGATAATTAGCCCTTGGTTGGGAGAGTGTGGGACTGTTCACTATGGAAGGATCTTACAGTATAGAAATGAGACTCTAGTGTAGGAAGGGAGCTGACATTTTTCAGTGTCACCTTGACTTAATTTGCAAAATGTTTTATTTTCTGAAGCCACAGTGTAATTCACAGATACACCAAGATCAAAGGTCTCTAAGAAGAAGAGGTTGTAGGGAAAGAGCCCAGCAGAGGTAGGGAGGCCATAATGAACCCATTGAGTTATTACACCTGTCAAAACCTTGGTTTTGTAAACTGCAAAATAGGGCCAGTAATACCTGTAATTAGCTGCTGCTGTTAAGAATTAAGTTCAGTAACAAGTCTGACATGGCTGGCGCATGCTGTTTTCAATAAATATAAATTCCGCTCCCAACCATTCAACATCAAATGAGTTGACCTGCAAAAAGTGTTTTGAAAACTACAGATACTAATTTTCATTTGTTTATGCCTGTTAGTTGACTTCAAAACATTTGTTTGTCCCAGGAACAGAAGAGAAATATCCTTTGATCATGAGACAGGTTCATTTTTAGTATGTTAAGGCCACTCCATGTCATTCTTGTGGCTTGTTAATATGGTTAATTTAAACCCTTCCATATTCTTGATTGGGCAGAACCTTCAGCTGTTTTCATGTTCATGTTCTGGGGTGTAAATTTCTAGACGATCTTGTGGGCCTCTATCAGCTCTGATATTAAATGACGTGTGCATTTGCTTATTGGATTCTTAACTCTAAAATCCTGGGATGAGGACTAGGAAGGAGAACCAGGAGGCGCTGAGGGAACAACAGCTTCCACATGGCCCATCTGCTTTGCAGAAC
Organism: Symphalangus syndactylus; assembly: GCF_028878055.3. Classification (NCBI taxonomy): domain Eukaryota; kingdom Metazoa; phylum Chordata; class Mammalia; order Primates; family Hylobatidae; genus Symphalangus; species Symphalangus syndactylus. The sequence continues at coordinate 34,922,896 of NC_072425.2, read as the reverse complement.
CTGTGTCTTTGGGGCACAAGTGAGCTGGAGGTGGAGCTGCAACAGAGCGAGTCCCCGTGGTCAATCACATGCACCAGCTTCTGCCTGGTCTGATTTATCAGCAATGATGCAAACATGATTCAGAGATAGTTTTATAAGAATTTTTACTTTGGTTAAATCATAATCAGGCAGCTATTTCCGTTTTTCTAATGTCACTTGATTAGCTCAAGATGCCCAACCCTTATTGTCCTAACTCATGGAGGGAGGCTGCTTGCTAAGTAATCATGAGACCCAGGAGAGGAAGAGGATTGGCGGCCATCCCCACCGGAGGGGCATCCTGGAAAACTCCAGAGAGGGAAGCTTGTGACCATGACTCCTAGCAGAGTGTTACTGACAACCTAGTACAAAACCCATAGTGGAAACAGTTTCACCTACTCTCATACATTCATCTTCCCCTGAGAGGAAGCGGAGCTGAAATTGTCCAGTCCCATTCTGCACTCAAAGAAACGCAGTCTCAGAGAAGCTACGGGAATGGTTCAAGGTCACATGCTTGCATATGGCAAAATTCCAAACGCAGACAGACCACTGAAATTAGGGGAGAGGGGAGATCTTCTCTTTCTACTTTAAACTATTTTATATTGTTTGGGTAGTTTTCAAAGAACAATGACTATTTTAAAAAGAATTTCAAAAAGTAAATTTAAAAACTAAAAAGTTTTAGAAACTAAACTTTAAAATCTCTGTTTATTTGTGATTATTCAAATTTTAGAAATGAAAAAAGAGCCTCACCAATTCTTTCAGTCGATCCTGTCATTTTTACAGATGAGAGGACTGAGAAAAGTGTAAGTCGGTCTATTGTGATAAGCTGGGTAGTGGCAGAAAATCTGTTTTAAAACTTAGTAGGCTCACTGGGATGATTGAAGCCTGCGTTCTGCTTAATACATGTTTAGCTGCCAGAACTAACTCAGATGACTCCGTGCTGTATCATAGAGGCTCCTGATCTTTGGCTTTGGGGTCTATGAGACCCCAGTCAGAACATGGCACTTTTGACGTCTTCATGACCTTGGGCGTGCTACTCTTCCTCTTTGCATTTCTGTTTTTTTCATCTGTAACTGGGACTTATAATGCCCATCTTGCAAGGTTCGAATTAGAAATTAGAGGCCAGGTGCGGTAGCTCACACCTGTAATCCCAGCACTTTGGGAGGCCGACGTGGGTGGATCACTGGAAGTCAGGAGTTCAAGACCAGCCTGGCCAACATGGTGAAACCCCAACTCTACTTAAAAAAACACAAAAATTAGATAGATGTGGTGGTACGTGCCTGTAGTCTCAGCTATGTGGGAGGCTGAGGCAGGAGAATTGCTTGAACTCGAGAGGCGGAGGCTGCAGGGAGCCCAGATCATGCCACTACACTCCAGCCTGGGTGACAGAGCGAGACTCTGTTTCAAAAAAAAAAAAAAAGAATTGGTGGAACCCATCTGAAATTGCCACTTTTATAGGTCAAATGGTCGAATATTAGAAATTTTATATAGTTCAACTCAATATTTAGAGAGTCTGATAGGTACTCAGTAAATAGTTACTCGTAAATTAATATTACTATTAATAATAGTAATAGAGGATACAAATAAAATTCTTATGGCTGCTTTAGCGAGGTCCCAAATGTTATTTTCTCCTCTCAAGGAAATGACTAACAGGAATATAGCTTTTCACTTTCTTACATTGGTAAAGATCTTCTCTGACTTTGGAAAGCCTGCCACTTACTGAGGGCCACCTCTACTCATGGCTCCCAGGATGTAGTCTATCTCATTGACATCCTTGACAGTTCATAACTCAGTTCACTTTCTCCCTCTCTATGCTTGGTCACTTGGATGGATACATGTCCTCTGTAACTCCTCCTTCTTTCAGTTCTCTTTCAATGAAGATCAATTATTTTTCATTTAAGAATCTTCCTGTGCAATGATTGCTCTATGCCCTGATACATAGAAAATGGGCATATTTTCCAATTAGCACTACCATTGTTTCTTGTGGGTAAATTTCGGCTAAAATTTCTATAAAATTCCCTTAGACTTAACTAGTACTATTGAGTGATGGGAGCCTGAGGGTGATTTGGGAGATACTTGTGCTCTGCCCATCACTGTGTTATTAACTAACCTTATATAGTCTTCATAGGACTTGTTCATATATGTACAAGATCAATAAGATCATTCTAAGTCAAACGTTTGGTTATCTGTGATTTTTCTCACCATTTTGCGTTTATAGATAGTTCAGATAGTGAGTGTTAGGGAAACAGTGAAAGGTGAGTTAGTAGTAGTTCATATTAACTCATTTTATTGGAATTTCCAATTTTTCCTTCTCAAAAGTTTTCTCAGAACCAGTATAACCCTAAACCTATTGGTAAAATATAGAATCTTAAGCCTATTGGTAAAATATAGAATCTTAACTACATTCCAATATAAAGCAAACTGTTGATGTGGGCAAAAATGAGGGGGAGGAGAGAGACAAAGAAGTGGAAGAGAAAATGAGAAATTCTAAGTCTTCATCACTTTCCATAGGACTCGGCCAGGAGGACAAAAAGAGCCTCTCATAACCCAAAGTCAAGCTGCCCACTGTTGCTTGGGGTGGCGGGCTCTCTCTGGACCAGCTCTGTGGCTAAGGGTGGCAAGGGGCCCATCAGAATGCAGCAGTCCCCGATCTATCAGAGGTCTCAAAAAACTGCCTGCTACTAAACTTGGATCTTTCCAGAATCATGTGGATGATAGAATTTGCCTATAGTGACATGCATGGAAAAGGAAGAGAAACTAAAGGCAGACTTTAAAGGAATTACTTACTTATCTGTGCCCTCTAGCATCTCTGAGAATTGTGCTAAGGATTTGTTGCAAGGATAGGGGTAGATGAAGAAGCCATTGGTTTGAGTGAGATTTGGAGTTAGACGTAGTAATCCTTGGGTGCTGGAGTAGTGTCTTGTTTGAGGGAGCAGTGTTTATAGGGCATAAATGCTATAGAGGCGTCTGAACCACCTGGAGCCACAATCTGTCCTCATGATCTTGCCCTTCAAATGCAGCCTGCATGCCCACATAAACTATCTTGGGGAGTAGCCAATACTCAGGCTACTCTGTGGGCTGGCATTCTTTGTCTCCTGACTTCTGCCCCAGCTCTACCTTGGTTGATACCCCAAATGCCCCTTTTCCTTTGGCCTACCTAGCCTGCTTTCTCCCCTTCTTCCTTGGTTAACTTTGCATATGACCATTTTGATTCTCTAAAGAGAATCATTCAATTAGGAAATGGAAATCTGAGGCAATGAGAGAGAGGAGACATGCATCACTATTTATTTTTAGAAACTTCACACAACACCAAGCCCAAACTGTCAAGCATTGCCTTAGGAAAGGTTTCTACCATTGTGCTTGCCAGGTATAAGAAAGGAAAATTACAATTGATTCTGTAATTTCTTTTGTAATAATCATCATAAATTCCAAAACACAGAATGAGTCTTTAGTGCGAAGACCTGAAGCCTCTATCTGCAAGTCCATCTTAATGACAGTTTTTGTTCTGAGCAAGAATGCGTCATTGCTGGTCTTGTGTTTTCAGACAAACACAAAGCTTTTAGGAAATAAGAAGCTTAAGTAAAAAGACTACAGGTTGTTCTCTCCTGGGAGTTCCTGGACGCCCTCTCAACTGGGACACTGGAAGTGAGCTTCATGACCTGAGCTGAGAATTGCCATGGCTGAAACAGCTTTTATGGGGTGTTTTACATGGACACTTGACACTCTTCGGATCACATTGTGTGTGATCCAGACTCAAGCCAGGGTTAGCCTAGCTTGTTGTTTTATCTCGGTTAAAAGCCTTTTGTTAAGAGAACAAACAAGAAAGTTCAGATAAGTCAAGAAAGCCAGCTCCGAGGATATATCTAGAGGGCAAATCATATTTATTTTTCAAAGTTTCCCCTGGAATTAAAGGTTACACATCTAAATGTCACCACTTCTGTGACTTTTGCAGATAAACGTTAGATTTACCTTTGGCAAACTGCAGTGTCTACATATGGGATTTCCCTCCCCAGAGCCTTTTCTCTGGGGAAGTTCTGAAAAATTGTTTCAGGGATACTGTAGTTCTTAAATATAACTAACAAACATATTCTGAAATTCTGTTAGTTTTTTTCTGGAGGCTGAATATTGATTGCTACTTAGTATACCTTTTTTAATGATTATATTGTCCCACCAGGATATTTATACAGTTTTGTGAGTCTTCCCACAAAATACAGATGAATTGCAAAGGGAATGTAGTAAGTTGGCAGTAGAGAAACTTGGCAGATACCACCCTAATCAAATAATCAAATCTAACACCATTAGTAATTGGACAAATTGGCAGCGTGCACCATTTGATGAGATGCACAGAGGAAAACACAGCATTGCTTCTGTGATATTCCTGCACAAATGCATGAGTTAGATCTAATCATGAGGAAATATCAGGTAACCTCAAATTGCGGGATGTTCAACAAAATAACTTGTCTATAATCTTTAGAAGTCCCAAGTCAGCTGGGCATGATAGCTCACACCTGTAATCCTAGCTACTTGGGAAGCTCAAGCGGGAGGATCCCTTGAGGCCAGGAGTTTGAGGCCAGTCTAGGCAATATGGTGAGACCCCATCTCAAATAAATAAGTAAGTAAAAGTCATGAAAGACAAGGAAAGACTAAGAAAGTACCCCAAATTGAAGGAGACTAGAGACATGAGACATAGGAGCCTGGATTGGATCATTTTATTGGTAAGAACCTCATTGGGACCAAGATTGAAATTTGCATTAGGTCTATGGTTTACGTGGTAGAATTCCATCAATGTTAGTTACAAGATTTTGAGGCTGGACTGTGATTAGGTGGAAAAAGTCCTTGTTTTTAGAAAATGTACCTTGAAGTATTAGGAATAATGGGGCATTATGTCTGCAAAAAACTCCAATAGTTCACAAAAAAATTATAAACACACACACGCACATACACACACCATGTAGTATTCTAATTTTTAGAACCAGAAATGAGTTTTTAAAAAGTCAACATAGGCTGGGTGTGGTGGTTCACGCCTGTAATCCCAGCACACTGGGAGGCCGAGGCAGGTGGATCACCTGAAGTCAAGAGTTGGAGACCAGCCTGGCCAACATGGCGAAACCCCGTGTCTACTAGAAATACAAAAACTAGCTGGGTGTGGTGGCACGTGCCTGTAATCCCAGCTACTTGGGAGGCTGAGGCAGGAGAATCTCTTGAACCCAGGAGGCAGATGTTGCAGTGAGCCGAGATTGCGCCACTGCACTCCAGCCTGGGCGACAGAGTGAGACTCCATCTCAAAAAAAAAAAAAAGAAGTCACTATAAGAGATGAATTAGAAGAATGTGTCTTGAATGCAGGCAGTATTATTTTTGTTGTCAATTGACAATCTTGAAAAAATTCTGGCTAAATGTTGGTGTGCCAGCTGTTTCATGCACCAGACCTGTAGTTCACCCCTACTCTTCTACCTGTAGTTCACCCCTACTCTTCTAAGGCTTGAATGGAAAATAATTTCTAATGTGTTGTAAAATTTACCAATTTGGTATTGCTGCTGTAAACAGGATTTTATCTAGGGTTTAGATGCCTTATCTTCAAATTCCACTATCAAGCTAGTACATAAAATTGTTTGAAAACTGAATCAGATGTTTATGTAATTCATAAAGACATATAATTTCCCTCTAATATTTCATTTTTCCTGATTATGAAAATAATGCATGCTTATGATAGAAATGTAGACATAAAAAAGTATAAAAAGAAGAAAACTCAATCTGTATCTTACCACTCAGAAATGACGTGCCACCTTTTAACATTTAGACTTATTTCTTCCTAATATGTATATTTTAAACGGCCCTCATTCTCTTTTTTTATTTCTTTCTTTTAACCTCTATAGTTGCTCCTGTAAAAGCTGCTCCTATTCTTGTGACATTATTCTACAATGGACTTTTGTATCTTAACGTTTTTACTCACTTTAGCATGAGCATTTTCCCATGTAGCAATATTTCAGATATTTTACCTTTTTATTTTAAAATAATTTTAAACTTAGAAAAGAGTTGCAAGAGTAGTACAAAGAATTTTTGTTTTCTCTTCACTAATTGTTAGCATTTCTCATATTTGACATGTTATATAATTTATATATGTCTATATTATATACAGATGTATAATTTTTAATATTTTTTTCTGAACCTTCTAAAAATAAGTTGCAGATATCATGCCCCTTTATATTACTTTATATAGTCTCGAAAGTGTTAAAAGAATTCAAGAAGATATTTCACTTGCACCCTTGTACTACTCTTAACTCAAATAATTAACAGTAATGGCTGAGTAATTTGTTCTTTCAAAAGTACACAACCTCCCTTTGTAATCGAGAAAAGAATCAGCTGGTGATACACATGGAGTGTCTGCTCCAAGAACATTCCTCGTGGTGTGGAAACCGGCAGTGGTGGCCTCCTGACTTTCAGGCTGAAATACGTTTAGCTGATCTTTGTCGGCAAAGGTGTCCAACAATAGCAACTGCTTATGACAACTAATTTTAGGAAACGTGTGTAGTTAATTTGAAATATCGCTCTGGGCAGTTCAACCTTGGCTAAATAAGGATGTTTTCTTTTAAAATCAGTACTTTGCTTCCCTCAGTGATTATTCCCTATTAGCCTGCCAAGAAATATTATTTCCCTTTTGTATGATTTGATGAAGTACCTCAAAAATCTCCTGGTTATGGTCAACATTTCATCTGATAGGAAGCGAATGTATCTTTCTGGTATACAGTGAGGCGTGAGGACACAGAGCTTATTTTAATCTTCAAGCTCGCCTGTAATCCTAGCACTTTGGGAGGCTGAGGTGGGTGGATCACCTGAGGTCAGGGGATTGAGACCAGCCTGGCCAACATGGCGAAACCTCCACTCTACTGAAAATACAAAAATCAGCCAAGCATGGCGGTGCATGCCTGTGATCCCAGCTACTTGGGAGGCTGAGGCAGGAGAATCGCTTGAACCTAGGAGGCGGATGTTGCAGTGAGCCGAGATTGTGCCACTGGACTCCAGCCTGGGCGACAGAGTGAGACTCCATCTCCAAAAAGAAAAAAAAAAAATCTTCAAGCTGAGATGTTAGGTTAATCTTCAGTCTCCCTGGGTTTTCCCACAAGGAATAGTATGGAAAAGACTTGGGGAAAAAAAAATCATCATGATTCAGCCAATGACAAGGGCAGAGGTATAAACGGAGCATGATTCTATGTATCTGTCTAGAAGGTGTATACGGAGCATGATTCTATGTATCTGTCTTTCTGTACTTGTTGCCTACTGAGAAAATACAGATTTTTATTAGAAGATTGCTGGGCATGGTGGCTCATGCCTGTAATCTCAGCACTTTGGGAGGCCAAGGCATGCCGAAAACCTGAGGTCAGGAGTTCGAGACCAGCCTGGCCAACCTGGTGAAACCTTGTCTCTACTAAAAATACAAAAATTTGCTGGGCCTGGTGGCAGGAGCCTGTAATCCCAGCTACTCGGGAGACTGAGGCAGGAGAATCACTTGAACTGGGGAAGTGGAGGTTGCAGTGAGCTGAGATTGTGCCATTGCACTCTAGCCTGGGTGACAGAGCGAGACTCTGTCTCAAAAAACAAAAAAAAAATAGAAGATTGAGGATCCCTATCTGAAAAATCAACTTTGTTCTTTCTCTTCATCAGTTTTGTCAGTGTACATTTAGCAGCTACTACACGCTAGGCATGGTGCCAGGCAGCCCTGGGGATATAAACATGTAATCTATCCACTGTTAACCTACTGGTGATTTGAAGACTGCATCCCAGGAGACCAATGATAGTGATGGAAATTGGCAGGGAAGGTTGCTTTAAGGTCTTTAGTATTTTCTATTTTCCTAAGAGAAAGAGAACTTTTGGGAGAAGAAACCATACATTTTATCTCTTTTCATCCTTACGCCTTATGTTATCAGGAGAAGATTTAATAGGAGTTGCCAATAAGGTTGATAATTCTAGACCATCAAAACCATACAGGTATGATGTCAGGTATAGTAAGAGATGGGAAACACAATGTAAAATGTCTGCATGGCTCACACAGGAAACCTGTGCTTAGAGTGCTGTGGCAGAAGTAGAAATTGCTGTCAGCCAACTGATTTTCTGATTCTTCTGTCTATAAAAGCTGCGCCCATTGTTAACTTAGGTGATAAGTTGAATTTTTAAAGTTTTTTGTTTGTTTGTTTGTTTGTTTTTGAGGCAGAGTCTCTCACTCTGTTGCCCAGGCTGGAGTGCAATGGTGCGATCTCGGCTCATCACAACCTCCGCCTCCCGGGTTCAAGCGGTTCTCCTGCCTCAGCCTCCCAAGTAGCTGGGATTACAGGCACCCGCCACCATGACCAGCTAATTTTTTGTATTTTTAGTAGAGATGAGGGTTCATCATGTTGGCCAGGATAGTCTCGAACTCCTGACCTCAGGTGATCCACCCGCCTTGGCCTCCCAAAGTGCTGGGATTACAGGCGTGAGCCATCGCGCCTGGCCAAATGTTAAAAGTATTTTTGAGCTTCTCAGAGGAAACCAATGAACTGAAGTTCAGTAATCCGTGGTTTGTGTTATAATATTTTGAATCCTTCCGGAGACTGAATGAAAGATACATATTTTAAGTGAATGCAGTAAGTAGGAAGAGGCACTGCTTCAGCCTGGTAACATGCAGTTGTTGCTTTGAGGGTCTTGCAGAAAGAATATGCACATTGAGTAAATAGGAGAAGGAGTGTATTTTGGAAAAATCAATCAACTTAGTTCAACTTGAAGGTTTTCCTATCTGAAAAGTGATGTACCGAAAGATATTTTTTTCTTAGGAGGAAAAAATTCACAAGTCACACCAGAGCATTTCATTGAGAATTACTGTTGTTTACATTTTGGAATTTACATTGTTAAAAAGAGAGATTTTGGAAAGGCAGGGGTGGGACTAGAATTGTGGCTTTCATGTTGCCTGTAAACATAGATTCCTTTTTTTAGATGTCTGTGTTTCTTAGTGGATTGTGTTCTTAAAATAGAACATACCACATTACTCTCTGGCCTGGCAGGGTGTGGTGTTTTGTTTACTGCTTGGGTCAATGTTCTATGAACATGAATCTTTTCACAGAGAATCCCAGGGCTAAAAGATTTCTTAGAGGTGAGCCAGTTGAGGCCCCAGCACCCGCTTCCCAAAGGCTCTTCCTGCCAGCCACCAGGCCTCATGCTCCAGAGGCAGTCCAGCCCAAGCGACAGGAAACTCTCCCTTCTTTTAAACTGGAATCTCATCCCCAGTGGCTTCCCAGAATTCTGTGCAACTCCTCTTTCCTGTGAGAGCCCTCATGATATTAGAGATTTGGGGTGGGGTTCTCATGCTCACTCCAAAGCCCCCAACTCACCAAACCTTCTTCACCATGCTAAATAGCCCCAGTTCCCCCATATGTGTTCTTATTTGATAGTTAAAGCCCTTTGCCACTGATTTCAACCTTTTAATGTGTGCAGTCAAGAGAGGAACCTGTGTTCTGGTCTAGAACATCACTTCTCTGGTTCTTTGGTTCATACTTTTCTTAATATATCCCAAGATAGTGCAAGCAGTGGCTTTTTGTTTTGTTTTGTTTTTTTGAGACAGAGTCTCGCTCTTGTTGCCCAGGCTGGAGTGTAGTGGTGTGATCTTGGCTCACTGCAACCTCCGCCTCCTGGATTCAAGCAGATTACAGTAGTGTGCCACCACACCCAGCTAATTTTTTATTTTTAGTAGACACAGGGTTTCACCATGCTGGCCAGGCTGGTCTCAAACTCCTGACCTCAGGTGATCCACCCGCCTCAGCCTCCCAAAGTGCTGGGATTTACAGGCTTGAGCCACTGTACCCAGTCAAGCAGTGGCATCTTAACATAAGAGGGTCAGGCTCTAAAACACCGTAGGAAGTGAAACCTGATATGGTATAAAAATCACCCTTGAGATCACCTATAAAATAAAGTATACAAAAACAACCAGTAGTTTTGTGTCAGAACCCTCTGTAATAATTAATTCTCATGTACCCTAAAGTTTAGAACTGCTGATCTGGCCTAAAGACTAGAAATAAGGGGAAAAATCTCATCTACAAAAGACTTCTGCATAAAGATAGTGGATTGAACACAGGCATCTACTTGAACCCACCACCAAACAAAACCTCATTTAAATGGTACAAAGAGAATTTTTGGTTTTGGTTTTGTGGCAAAATGTATGTAACATAAAACCTACCATTTTAATCATGTTTAGGTGTACAGTTCGGTAGTGTTAAGTACTGAACATATTGTGTAACCGTTCCCAACATATTTGTCCAGAACTTTTTCATCTTCCCAAACTGAAACTCTGTACCCATTAAACAATGACTCTGTAGAGCCGGGCGTGATGGCTCACGCCTGTAATCCCAGCACTTTGGGAGGCTGAGGCAGGCGGATCACCTGAGGTTGGGAGTTCGAGATCACCCTGACCAACATGGAGAAACCCCATCTCTACTAAAAATACAAAATTAGCCAGACGTGGTGGTGCATGCCTGTAATCCCAGCTACTTGGGAGGCTGAGGCAGGAGAATCGCTTGATCCTGGGAGGCGGAGGTTGTGGTGAGTCGAGATCACGCCATTGCACTCCAGCCTGGGCAACAAGAGTGAAACTCGGTCTCAAAAAAAGCAAAAAAACAAAAAACAAAAACAATGACTCTGTATTCCTCACTTCCCCCAGCCCCTAGCAGCCACCCTTCTACTTTCTGTCTCTATGGTTTGGCTGCTCTAGGTACCTTGTATCAGTGGAATCATACAGTATTTGTCCTTCTGTACTAACTTATTTCACTTAGGGGAGTTTTTTTCAAAAAGCATAAGTCTATAAGCACAAGGATAACAGAAAACGAGGCAACAGCAGTGTGGTTTTTGGCATTAGGATACAAGGGTGTGTGTGGCTAAAATAAGGAGGCCTGGTCTGTTTTAATAATGTTGAAACATTTCTGAGCCTTTGCACTTCTTTAGATGATATCGGTTAGTTCTCAGCCTTCCCCATTGACAGCCTAGGATACTGTTTTGTTTTGGTTTTTAAGTCTGCAAAGTTTTTTGTTTTTTGGTTTGGTTTGTTTTTTTTTTCCTACTTATCTGTCTGCTTTCTATCTTGCCAAGTTTTGTTGAAAAATTCCATTGGTAGCAAAGAGAAGATCCTACCTATAAGCTTCCAGGGGGATAAAATAGATCACATACAAAGAGTCAAGAATAAAAATGGGCTTGACTTCTTAACACCAACACTGGCAGCTAGAAGACAATGGGAACAAGCCCTTTGATAGCATGGAAGAGCAGGATTTTAAAACTAGAATTGTATATTCCATCACACTCTTGTGAGGGTAGAATAATGCATTTCACGCATAACAAGTTTTCAGAAAGTAACTGGAGAAGATGGTCCACTGAGATGAGGGAGTAAACCAGGAAAGAAAACAACCGGCGGTAGAGCAAATGGGAGATCCAACCTGAGAGAGGCAGAGGAAATTTCTAGATGCCTAGGGCGGGAACTCCTAGCTCACCGCTGTGCTCCTGAAGCATGCCAGAGGCTCAGGAAGTGACTTCCTTTGTAAGGTGGAGTTGATAGAATATGTGAGGCATCTTGGTGTCATGAGAAGAGATTTAGAGATATGATGGAAAAGTTTAGGCTTGAATTAGCAAGCGCTAAAACACTAAGCAAAGGTGGGGAAATACCGTTACTAACCCTGAAGAAAACAGTAAGATGTTCAGGAAAGGAAAATTGACCATCATTCACCATGTGGCTTAGCTGAAAGTAATGTTATTGTAATACTGATCTTTAAAAGTTTCCATATAATTATGTTGGGAAGAGTACCCTCGTATGGTGAGGGCATAGATAGGAAAAACCATTAAATTATCATTCTCCATATTGAGAAGTTAATAAATAATGCCAACAATGGAAAAAATCACAAAGAAGCAATGTAAATTGTTACCAGAAATTACCTAAAAGAGGTTAAAGTACCAAGGATACCCTTGGTAACTATGAGGGGGTTGGTTCCAGGAGCTTCCTCAGATACCCAAATCTACAGATGGTCCTTAATATAGAATGGTGCAGTATTTGCATATAACCTGTGAAGATCTCTAGATTACTTATGGTAGCTAATGCCATGTAAATGCTGTGTAAATAGTTTTTATACTGTATTATTTAGGGAATCATGATAAAAAAAAGTCTGTGGATGTTCACTACAGGTGCAACCATACTTTGTTTGTTTTCCTTTTTTTTTTTTTTTTGAGACGGAGTCTCACTCTGTTGCCCAGGCTGGAGTACAGTGGCGCGATCCCGGCTCACTGCAACCTCCGCCTCCCAGGTTCAAGCGATTCTCTTGCCTCAACCTCCCAAGTAGCTGGGACTACTAGCGTGTGCCACCATGCCCAGCTAATTTTTTTTTTAATATTTTTAGTAGAGACGGGATTTCACTGTGTTAGTCAGGATGGTCTCGACCTCCTGACCTCGTGATCTGCCTGCCTCGGCCTCGCAAAGTGCTGGGATTACAGGCGTGAGCCACCGTGCCCGGCCTAGATGCAACCATACTTTAAAAAATATATTTTCCATCTGTGGTTGGTTGAGTCTACAGTGTGTAACCACAGAGGCAGAGGGCCAGTTGTACTTACTCTTGGGAGGAAAAATTGGAGGGAAGCAGGCTGAGGTGGTGACCTATAGGAATAGTTGTTTTCTGTAAAATCCATAGAACTATTAGGCACTTTAAACTATGTACCTGTATGTCTTTAATAAAAGATAGTAATTAAGGTTAAAGAGAATGTGAATAAAGGAAAGGGAAAGGTACTGGAGGATATGCTCCAGCAAGGTGAAGGGAAGGGGTAAGTTGAAAAAGTATAAGAGGTGGGATACAGTAAACCAGGGATATAGAAACTCAAGAGAATATAAAGTCTAGCAGTCAACTAAGCAAGACTGGAGCAGGAAGACCCATGGCTGTGGGACAAAATGGAACAGGTGGACTTCTTGATGTATTGATGTAGAAAATGCTACCGTGATGTTTCACAGATCTGGAACTTTGGGCCGAGTTAGCAATATGTAAGTAGAGAACTAAGCAATTGAGGAATATAGTTAACTTCAGAGGAAAAAACCCCAGAAAATTAGACAAGAAAACATAATATACTCTGTAAGTCTTTAGTGCACAAAATGTATATGAACCTAATAATAAACACTGAATAATAAATTTGTGAAGTAAATAAAAATATTGGGAGGACAAGATGAGGGGTATGCCAATGGATAATGCCTAAAACTGATAAATAGAAAGCAAGATAGCCTAAACATCATATGTAGAATAGTGTGGCAAGTACCAAAAAGAAATAACTACAGGCCATGTGAAGTGGCTCACACCTGTAATCCTAGCATTTTGGGAGGCCGAGGTGGGCAGATCACCTGAGGTCAGGAGTTTGAGACCAGACTGGCCAAAATGTTGAAACCCCATCTCTACTAAAAATACAAAAATTAGCTGGGCATGGTGGCGTGTGCCTGTAATCCTGGCTACTCGGGAGGTTGAGGCAGGAGAATCGCTTGAACCCGGGAGGCAGTGGTTGCAGTGAGCTGAGATTGCACCACTGCACTCCACCTGGGCAATAAGAGTGAGACTCTATCTCAAAAAAAAAAAAAACTACAAAGAGTTGCAAGTGGTATAAGACTGAGAAGTGGGAGGGTGTGGGGCACTTGTTTGACAATTTAACCCTTAAACTCTGTTTGATTTTTAAAAACTATGCGCTTGCTATTTCCATTTTAATCTAATGAAGGTAAAAATTCATTAAAATATAAAAAAGAAAAGCAATCTATATGCAGATGTCTGGGCAGTATAAAGGGTCTAAGAGATGTGCTTAATACTATGATTATTAAAGAAGTTAATGTCTATGAGAGCACCCAGCACATAGTACGCACCAAATAAATGTTTGCTGGATTTTAATCTAAAGCATGCTTGATCAGACCTACACAGAGGCAGTTCCTTGAAAAGCTGCAGAGAATGACTTGTACCATTTGCTGACTTTCCAAGATGGCATTTCTTGCTGGGGCTCCACTGATTATTACTGTTGTACCTGTGGGCATTGGGCTCATGACCCCATAGGTGCGTGTGTGTACATGCACATGCATTAAGTTGCAAAGTCAGTCTAAATGACATGACTATCAACCTGTCTTTGGCAGCCATATCACTTTTGGCCCAGTTGACACCATCAGGTTTCTGGACATAGGGGCAGTATTTTCCATCCCTGTTCTGCAGAGTGTATTTGTCTCAAGTGTTAAGTACTTTTCCAGTTTCTTTGCCCCCAGTTAATCTCTAGGGTCATGAAAATCATTACAAAACAGATAGTCATTTCATCTCTCTTCTTAAAGCCTCTCACCCATTGCCCTAGGAAGAAGACCCGAAATCCTCAGCATTCAAAGCCTAGGTGGTCAATGATTTGACCCCCTACCCATTGCTCTGGCTTTATTTCTTGCCACTCCAGACCTCACTCTTTACACTAGAGTAAAACCAGAGTAATTGCAATTCTCTGTAAACACTACGCCATTCCATACCTCAGATGACTTTGCTCTTGCTATCCTTCCTGCCTGGACTAACTATCTCACATCTCCCTGTCACACCCAAACCCCAATTCTCTCCACCATGCTGGTCCTTCTCTCAAACATGGCTAACTCTACCCCACTTCAAGACTCAGCTTTATCAGCCCTTGCTCTGAGAAGCCTTCCTTGATCACCCCAGGAGGAGAAAGGTGTCCCCTTTTGTGCTCTCCATCAAGAGCATCACAAAACTAATGCATCATCTTAATATTATTAATGTGTCTGATGTGTCGGAGAGGCCCCAAAGGTTTGAGGACCACGTTTGTCTTGATCACTGTGCAGTACCTGACACAGCTCATTCCCAGTAGGGCTGGGACTAATCTTGCACGTCTTCACAGTTACAGTCATTTGTTCAGAGGTGGCTCTTCCCCACTCTATTAGAGAAGCCTCGTGTCTATTCTTGGAGAGTCCCAAGACCATGACCTCTAAGGTTCCAGCCTTATCGTGGTTTGGAGGCTCCTTCACTTCCTTGTCATTTGAATGCAGAACTGGATGCTGTGAATGAGTTGTAGAACGTGGTTCCATGGGGCAGAGTTCTGATTTTTAAAAAGCCATTTACTAACCAAGCTGCATGGATTTCTCTTTTCCCATTTCATCAAGGAAGCACCCCAGCTAGGTGAGCTGGTTCCTTTCGTTCCTTGACTGAACAAATATTTACTAAGTGTCTGCCATACATCAGTTACTGTTCTAGCATGTAGGAGACAGTAGTGAGGAAGACGGATGAGGTTTCTGTCCTCAGAGACCTGAGATCCTAGAGGAGGGAAGCAAACACAGAGCCATTTGGAGTGGTAATAAGTGCTGAGAAGGGAAGAAAGGGAATGTGGAATGAGGAGGCTGCTTAGATGTGCTGATCAAGGGAGGAGGTCTCTGAGAAAACAGCATTTGTATTGTACGGTTCTGAATTGCAAAAAAGAGCTGTTCAAATTGTTACTGGTGGGGGGTGTCCAGGTTCTTGGTGTCTTGAACAAAGAATTGGACAAAATGCACAAACAAAGCAAGGAAAGAATGAAGCAACAAAAGCAGAGATTTACTGAAAATGAAAGCACACACCACAAGGTGTGCCTTCGCAAGCAGCAAGCTGCTCAAGGGACTGGTTACAGAATTTTCTGGGGTTTAAATACCCTTTAGAGATTTCCCATTGGTTACTTGGTGTATGCCCTATGTAAATGAAGTAGTGGCTCATGATTAGTCTGATTGGTTGCAGGAGGGGACCAATCAGAGGCTGAAGTTACAAAGCTACACCCTATGCAAACATCTGATTGTGGAAAGCAACCAATCAGAGGCTGCAGTGAAGTTACAAAGTTATACTTCTATGCAAATGAAGATTTGTCCCACTGCCAACCTGATTGGTTGTGGGAAGGGAGCAATCAGAGGTACTTTCAATTTTTCATCTGCCATGCAAAAAAAGGGTGGGGGATTTGCAAAGAGAGTAGTCTGGTCCTTTTGTTACTTTGGTGTGAAAAGTTGAGGTTTTCCTTTTGATTCAGTTCTAGGTAGTCAGCGTGAATTGGCTTTAGGTTCCCTGCCTCTAGACCGTATTCTCCTGCCTCAAAATAAAGAGCTATTTAGCTGCACTCTCTAGCCACTGGCCACAAGTAGCTATTAAAGTTTGCATTTATTTTATTTTATTTTTTTTTGAGACAGTGTCACTCTGTCACCCAGGCTGGAGTGCAGTGATGGGATCTCAGTTCACTGCAACCTCCGCCTCCCGGGTTCAAGCAATTCTCCTGTCTCAGCCTCCCAAGTAGCTGGGAATACAGCTTCAAGCCACCACGCCCAGCTAATTTTTGTATTTTTAGTAGAGATGCGGTTTCACCTTATTGATCAGGCTGGTCTGGAACTCCTGACCTCAGGTGATCCACCTGCGTTGGCCTCCCAAAGTGCTGGCATTTCACCATGAGCCACCGCGCCGGCCTACAGTTTGCATTTAAGTTAACTAAATACAATTTTAAAAATCAGATCCTCAGTCACACTGGCCACATTTCAAGTAGTCAGTAGCCAGCCTATGACTAGGAGCACCATAAGGGGCAGTGCAGAGCAATGAGGAGAAAGGGCACTGGGGAGGCGGATGGGAGAAGCAGTAAGAAACGGAAACTAGATCACTTGTTGGAGAGCACATGTATGCATTTCAAAGAATTGCCTCCTTTAATTTCACTTGTTGAAAATGGGGCTGAAGCCAAGACTAGTTATGTCTGATAGAATGTTTTAAAGTGGAATGAAAATGATCTCTAGAGATAATATAAAGCAGGTAAAAACCAGCCATGGAAAGATCTTTTTTAAGGAATTTGGCATGGCCACAGCAAGTCCTGAGATGGAGATAAGTACTAGTTGATTCCAGGGGCCAGTGGATGAGGTCAAAGTTACCCCTTGGCCTTAGAAGGAGGGAGCCAGACATCTTAACTCTGACACCAGGAGCATAATTTACCTAAAATCTTAAAGACAGGACAATGTTTAAAAAAATCCCTTCTTAACACAATTCTTAACAAAAATAGGATTTTGACTTTTGTGTCTTAGGAGGCTAGAATTGTATTCTCACGCCATTACCAGGAGCGCCTGTGCCTTGACTTCATTTTGTATCGTGTTTCAGAAGCTGCTCATCCCTTTTTGCACCTGCCTGTTTGCTAAACAGGTTTTCTTCCTCTCTGTAAAGGTGCCTTTGTTTGAACCAATAGTATTACTTCTCTTTACTGTAAACAGTGTCTAGTGACTCTTCCTTATCGTGGAGAGCCAGCAGCCTTTTACAGGAGGAGAAAAGTCTTGAAGGTCACTTTCTGATGTTTACATTATAAGTCATCATGACTTTAAAAAATGAAAACTAAAACAACAACAACAAAAAACCACAACTGCGTACTGCTTACCCAGGGCGTGTTATCCTATTACATTTGAATTCAAGTAACAGCTAGTATTTGTCAAATCATAATTGCTCTGATAAAATGTAATCTGATCATTAGTAGCTGTGTAAATGTAAATACACTCGACTCCTGTTTCATTTGCCCTTGAAGGCTGCAACATGGTTCCAAAGTGTAACTTTGAATCGGAGAAGTCGGGCCGGTTCACATTGCAGTCTGTGTGCTTCCTGGGGCAGTGTCCACCAGGTGCGTGCCGGGAGGTACAGGATGCGTGCTCAGTCCTGCTTCACCTGAAATCCTGTGACCTGGCAGAGGGCTGTGTTCCTGTGTCGTTACACTGGATGTCCTACTGAAGAAAGGGAAACTGGGATGAAGCTGTAGGCACAGTGGGTTCTGAAGATCAGGTATCACTGAGGGAAAGTTAGGTCATGATTGCCACCTGGATGCTGTTCTCTCTCTTCACGGTAGGTCTCAGTTACTTTTATTGTGGACTTTTGCTTGCTGCGGAGGGAACTTACACCTTTCATGCCTCAAGCTCATTAAGGCACATTTCTCTTTTATTCTTCAGGGACATTGCATTTATGGACTCAAGGCATTGAGTCACCCAGAAAGAAAAACACATCCCAAACATTTCAGTTTCTGGGAGTTCTAAAAAGCTAATGGTATGTTCCCATGGCCAACATTTCTTTAAGAGAGCTAAAGCAGAATAACTCTAGGTCTATAAAAATGCTATTCTGCTTCAAGTTCTAAATTTATTGTGAATTACTTATTTTTCCATAGTAATTACTGTAATACCTTAGTACCATCAACTTATATAGCATTTTTCAAGGAGGCAAAGCATCAGTAGAAATGTTCTCTGGGATTTTTTTACCTGATGTTTTAATGCTGTAATGATTTCTCAGCCCCTTAGTAATAATGTTAGATGCATTGTGGAGAAACTAGGTACATAGCTGTTAAGCTGGGAATGCATGAACGGTATACATGCTATGCTTTAAGATCTAGCTCAAATTTTTTTGCATTGACCTTGAACATGCTGACAACGTAGGTCGGCATGGGTAAAGCTAAAGAATAGCCTTAGGGTTTGAAAACAACTACATGAGCTCTGTTTCAGACCTGCTTCTAGTCAGGCACTTGGCACTTTGCAGGGGTTTGGGGCAGGTTTTGTATTTGTGTGCTTCTCTTAGAAGTCAAAGAATTGGGGAGGTAACTGCAATCCTGTCTATATCAGTGTAGTGATAATGCAGTAGTGTAATGAAGAATGGAGCTGCACGTGTGAGCTTTTTCAAGTCCACAAAAATCAGGTATTGTCCACGGTCAATAAAGATTGTTTTAAAAAACGCTCTTAACTAAAGAGAGGTAACTTCCTTTTTAAAACTGAAATTTACATGTGCTGACTTATAATGTGTGTGATCCTCGTTGCTTTTCTGATCCTTGGTGGTTGGGGTGTGTGTGTGTGTGTGTGTGTATGTGTGTGTGTGTGATGGGCTTTTTAATCTTTAAGATTTATTCTTTTTTTTCTTTTTTCCTTTTTTTTTTTTGAGACAGAGTTTCGCTCTGTCGCCCAGGCTGGGGTGCAGTGGCATCATCTCCGCTCCCTGTAAGCTCCACCTCCCAGGTTCACGCCATTCTCCTGCCTCAGCCTCCCGAGTAGATGGCACTATAGGCACCCGCCTCCATGACTGGCTAAGTTTTTGTATTTTTAATAGAGACGGGGTTTCACCGTGTTAGCCAGGATGGTCTTGATCTCCTAACCTCGTGATCTGCCTGCCTCGGCCTCCCAAAGTGCTGGGATTACAGGTGTGAGCCACTGCGCCCAGCCAAGATTTATTTATTTTTTACTTACACATAGTGAAATTCATTCTTTTTGCTCTACATCTCTATGAGTTTAGATAAATGCTTACAGTTGAGGAAACATCACCACAATCAAGGTAGAGAACAGTTCCATGATCCCCCAAATATATTTTGCTTCAAATTTCTATTGGCATGTTTGAGTATCAAGTTTACTACCACTTCTGAAGATGGAGCCAAGCCCTTTTGTAACAAATAGCACAGCTATGTCTGACACTTTTCATGTGAAAGGTTGCCTGAGATGTCAGAAGTAAGATCTGGCCAGTTGCGGTGGCTCATACCTGTAATCTCAGCACTTTGCGAGGCCAAGGCGGGAGGATCACCTGAGGTCAGGAGTTCAAGACCAGCCTGGCCAACATAGTGAAACTCCGTATCTACTAAAAATACAAAAATTAGCCAGGTGTGGTGGTGCATGCCTGTAGTCCCAGCTACTTGGGAGGCTGAGGCAGGAGAATTACATGAACCCCGGAGGTGGAGGCTGTAGTGAGCTGAGATTGCGCCACTGCATTCCAGCCTGAGTGACAGAGCAAGACTCCGTCTCAAAAAAAAAAAAAAAAAGAAGTAAGATCTGATTGACTTATCCTTTTCTCAAAGTTATAAATGGGAAAATTGTACAATCTGAATATTGTTTCTTTGTATTTTAATTAATGAATGTAGAATTGTATAATGTATTATATGCTTTTTTAAACCCAAAGAAATTTGTAATAAATACTTTAGTGAAAAGAATATACTGAAAGTGAAAAAAGTCAACTTTTTGCACTTTAGTATTTTTTTTTTAAGTGAGCTTAGTTCTGTGTGCTTTTAAGGGCAGTGAAATGCTGTGGAAGGACTGTACACTGTATAACTGAAACTGGCTTTATAAGGGGAATTTATTGACTAATATCACTGAAAGGTAAAGGTAGAGGGATAGCCTTGAGGCATTCTGGTATCCAGAAATTCAAAGGACGTTATCAGCCTCTCTCTTTCCCCACTCAGCTGTGCTTCCCTCTGTGTTGGTTCTATTCTCTGGTAGACTCTTGCTTCCTGTATCAAGGTGACTGACGGCAGCTT
The DNA here is from genome assembly GCF_028878055.3 of Symphalangus syndactylus. Classification (NCBI taxonomy): domain Eukaryota; kingdom Metazoa; phylum Chordata; class Mammalia; order Primates; family Hylobatidae; genus Symphalangus; species Symphalangus syndactylus. Next base: position 34,902,573 of record NC_072425.2, on the reverse strand, counting down.
CTGGCTTTTATTCTACTTTCTCAATTCCGTACAGTTCCAGCAAGTCTCAGAATGGGGTCTCATGGGCTCTGATTGCTTCTCCTGCTCCTTATGGCCCCCAGGGAAGGGGTGGGGGTAAGCGGCAGTGCTCTGATTGGTCAGACTTAGGTCACCTGCTCACTCCTAGAGCTGAAGGAGTGAGAGCTCCCCCTAGACCACAGTGCAGAATGAAGGTAGAGAGTGGCAGAAGAGGTGGTTCTTTAAGGGACATTAAGGGGCATGTATGTCAGATCAAGAAAACACATGTCCTCTGCAGGGACGTTCAGGCCATGTAGCCAGTTGTTGTCTTTGTTTTTAAATAATTTTTATAAACACCTACCCTAGGCTAACCTTCCAAATAAGCAAAAGTTTCAGAATTGATAGTTGGTTGATTGATTGTTTTATGGCTTATGAGATGACAACTGTTTACTGGATGTGAGATGTAATATTTTGGGAGGAAAATAGTGGAAATCGAGTGACTGTGGGACTCAGCTAAGATGGGTTGATGGGGCATGAGGAGAACTGGTCCTGTGCCTGTCAAGGGATCAATGAGTAGGGAAAATGGGCTTCAAGGACAAAAAGCCAGGACAAAAGAAAAAGAAGATACCAGAGATTGGCAATTGACCAAAAATTTAGCAACATTACCATTGCTGAAATAGCAGAAATATTGTCTTGGATAGAAATGCTATCAGGGACATTTAATGAGAATTCATGAAGATTCAAGGCTGGCATAGCTGCTCTAATCATGTGAAGAGTGATTGCATCTAGAATAAAGCCCAGATTCCGAAACCTGACATTTGGGATCTGGGGCCCATCTCCCTCTCCAGGCTCATCTCCCCTGCTGCTGCCTTGCACCTTACAACAAGCTGTTTATAGTCTAGAGGGCATCACACTACCCTGTTTCCTTCACTATTCATGCTCTCTCCTCTGCCTGGAATCCCTCTCTCGTTGACCAGACTCATCTTTTAAGACTCAGTTCAGATGACAGTTTCTCTGAGAAGCATTCTTTGATTATGCCTCTCTGGCTTAAGAATTCCTCTTCTGTACTCTCATGATACCTTGTGTGTCTTTCCCAGTGGTCTCAACCGAGGGCTATTTTGTCTCCAAAGGGACATTTGGCAATGTTGGGATACATTTTTGATTGTCATGACAGGTGAGTGCTACTAGTTGGTGGAAGCCAGGGATGCTGCTAAATATCCTTCATACAGCACACAGGGCAGCCCCAACAAAGAGTCACCTGGCCCCAAATGTCAATAGTACCACTGTCGAGAACCCTGGTTACCATTGCACTGGCAACATTGTTGGATGCATCTGTTTTTAGTCTTATCTTCACCACTAGGCTGAGGCCCATGTGTGTGATCTGCATCTTTGTATGTCTAATACCACAATGCCCACTGTAGGGTAGTTCCTCAGGAGAGAATAGTTTAAAGATGATTGTATTCATTTTCTTAGTATAGTGACCAATGAACAAGGCAACTGGAGGCCGTACTCATCTTTGCACTAGGTAGGCTTAAACTTGAGGCTCTCTGTATTAGTTCTCACATTGCTATGAAGAAATACCTGAAACTGGGTAATTTATAAAGACAAGAGGTTTAACTGGCCCATGATTCCACAGGCTGTATAGGAAGCATGGTTCTGGTATCTGCTCAGCTTCTGGGGAGGTCTCAGGAAACTTACAAACATGATGGAAGGCAAAGGGGGAGTGAGCACCTCACATAGCCAGGGCAGGAAGAAGGGGGGCGGGGAGGTGCTACATACTTTTAAACAACAAGATCTTGTGAGAACTCTATCAATCAGAACAGCACCATGGGGGGTAATCTGCCCCCATGATCCAATCACTTCTCACCAGGCCCCACCTTCAACATTGGGGATTACAATTCGACACACGAGATTTGGGTGGAGACACAGATCCAAACCGTATCACTCCTTTATCTTGCCATGCCTTTGTCTTCTCACTGTTCTGCAAAAAGCCTTGGGGTTTACTGTAGCAAATAATGGAAAACATTAAAGAAGTATTGTTAGCACAGTTCTTTTGCTTTCAATTTTTACCTAAGTTGTTGTCCAATTTTACATTCTGAATGGTGAACTGGGTGGCCTGGCCACATTATTTGGCTGCCTCTGGCAAAAACTTCTGCCCTCACTTCTGACCATTACATTTTCCCCCTACCATATGTGTAGTACTCTGGATTGGTAACATTTGATGGGAAAGAAAACAAAATCAGAAAGCAACGATTCTGAGATCAGGAATAAGGAATGTTAAGTCCCCTTTTTGGCGGCTGGGCTTTTTTTCTTATGCCAAGTATAAGTGCAAAGCAGCAGTTCCCTTGTGCCCTGGGACTTTTGCCTAGGAACAAGGGACTGCCAGAAAACCTCAGAAAATCCCCATGGCGATGTCTCTGAAAACCATGTCAATAGGGACATTGTCTAAGTGGGTCATCCTGAATATATGATGTAGGATGGAAACCTATTTAGTTATTGAATATTTCAGATTAAGAAGACACCACAGCCTTGCTTTGCACAATCTTGTTATCTTTGTGAGTTTCACTGGGGATTGGAGGGGAGGCCCGCCTTCAACTTGAGCTGCTTGTGTTTTGGTTGGTGGTAATGCCTTAGAAACAGAAAGGAGCCGGCTCCCCTTCAGCCACTCAGGCTTCTGCCTGGGTTTCCTTTTAACCCTGGATTTCATGTGGACCTTCAGCTATGAAAGCAGATCACATATGGCCTGCTGTCAAGCGTAAGAATTGCCTTTTTGTCCTTAGGGAATTGCACAAAGCAGGTAGGAGATGGGGAAGAAGACCTTTCTAAGCAGGAAAATATATTGCATTAATTCTTCCCTTCCATTGCCTCCTCCCCATCTTGTGCTATTTTCTGGGCACTAGGACTTTGGCTTTTTTCTAGGCTGAATCACATTTGGCCATAGCAGAAGAAAAGTGATAGTTGTTAGGGGTCTTAGAAGGAGGGAGTATTGAGTTCCTAGAGTGGGACCATCTTGGCCAGGCCACTTCTTGTCCTCTTTTGGGGCTGGGACTGGCATGATGTTGAAGTAGCCCATCTCTAAGTCTTCCCCTCATCCCTGCCAGCTTAATTGTGCAACACTGTTCAATCAAGTCACTGAATCATCAGCCCTGTGATATCTACAAGCACATGCATGTGTCTGAGTGAGGTGAGCTGTGCAGTTCCATGATACCCTTTTCTATGTATGGAGGGTGAGGTGTTTCTCCTTGGTTTATCCTGACCCATTTATTATTACTGTTCCAAAAAGGAAACTGCATGATTAATGTCAGAATCGGGTCCAAAGGCCTCTGGCTCTGGTGATGGCTAATGTGATTTGGATCTAGATTCTGTTTAATAATCTGCCAAAGGCACCTAGCTCTTTCTCTTTTTTTGCTGTTTTTTGTTTGTTTTGATTTTTGTCTTTATAAGACAGGGTCTTGCTCTGTTGCCCAGGTTGGAGTACAGTGGCAGGTTCATGTGTCACTGTAGCTTCAACCTCCTGGGCTCAAGCGATCCTCCCATCTCAGCCTCCCAAGTAGCTGGGACTACAGGCGTGCACCATTATGCCTGAATTTGTTTATTTATTTGTTTATTTATTTTTTAAGATGGGGTCTTACCATGTTGCCCAGGCTGGTCTTAAACTCCTAGGCTCAAGTGATCTTCCCACCTCAGCCTCCCAAAATGTTGGGATTACAGATGTAAGCCATCACGCCTGGCCTTGGCTCTTTCTTCTGTCCCCTTGGTGGGGACGTTGGGGTGGCCCATATATGGTGCATGGCAGGTAATGTTCTTTTCATACTAGCCAGTTTTCTGTTGTGATTCCACCATGTATAAGATGTGTCCAAAATGAGGAGATGCATCCCCGCACCTAGGGGTGTACAGTCTAGTGGTCTTTCTGCTTTTCCTGCTTTTTTCTGGGAAAGAGACTTTTTTTGGGGGGGTGGGGGGAGTGCAGGACAGCAAGTTCATCATAAATGCAAATGGGAAGGCTATTGATATTTTTATTCATAGCATGAATGATGTAATAAATGAGTCATGATGTCAGCCTCTTTTAACAGAATCACAGAATTTTCAAACTGGTTTAGAATGCTGGCTTTGCAGCCAGACTGCCTGAGCTCAAATCTCAGTTGACTTTTCTGTAAAATGGGATAATAATAGTAACAATTTCATAGATTTGCAGAAGATGTGAGATTACCTGAATTCACTTATAAAAAGTGCCTGATACTTAAAGCCATGTTACCTTTAAACTTCCAATCCATTCATTCATTTATTCAACAAAAACTGCATACTGTGATGGTTGCACAAGCCTGTGAAAATACTGAAAACTAATGTATTGTATACTTTAAAAGGGTGAATTCAATGGTATGTAAATTAAGTATATCTCAATGAAGCTGTTTTAAAAAAATTAATTGATTACCTATTATGTGCTGGACACAGCTCATTTAAACTGAGGCCTAGAGCAGGTGACTTGCTCAAGGTGAGTGAATGGCAGAGATAGTTCTAGAACTCAAGTCCTCTGACACATCAGCCAGGCTCTTTGCAAACTGTCAGGGATCCAAATGAAGATCGCAATCCAGATTGGAAACTAAAGTCGCTTTCTGTCCTGGTATAGAACCAAAGTTTAACTTAAGAAAGAATCGTGATGTGACCTAAGGACCTTGGCATTCTACTTCACCACCTCTCTCCGCAAGTATTCTCATTTCCACACACCTCCACATTTTCCAAGACTTCAGACAAATATATCACAAATAACCTATATAAATTCACTATATGAAAAACAGGCCAACATTTCCACCCCATCCTTCCTCTTTCCCCCAGCTCTGGATATAAAACACATATTTTTCAGTTAGATTTTTTCAGTTAAGTGATTACTTTCAATTCCCCTGTTTTTGGCATTTAAAAATGTTCACTTCTTATTGCAAGACATGGACAGTCTTTAAAGATTTTTCTGCTCACCACCACTACCAAAAACTAATAACAAATTTTGTCCTCACAGGGAAGAAAATCTTACTCATTCTTGAGATTCACAGCCATGTGTAAAGATCTAGGCTATATAAGAAGAGAGGAGTGCCTTAGAAATATAATGCTGTTTTTCCTACGGAATCCATTTCTATAGTAATAGAAACCATGGTGCATCCAGAGTTACCCTGCAGCCTTCTGCTCCTGGCAGCCTGCTGTGTGTTCGCTGCCACATGCTTTCTTCTGGGATTTCTTCCTTCTACTGACATCTGGTACTTAGGATAAGGGAAAAGGCTTTCCCTGAACCAGTGAAATTACTATCAGGAAAAAATGACTCAAGTTTCCAGGCAGCTATGAATGAGGTGTTTTCCTGGGCGGTCTGAGCAACTATCTTTCGGAAGGATACATAAGAAGGTACAAGCTGCCAGCCCATCCATTTCCCTAAGATGAACTTGAAGCATAGTTTTCTTTCAGCAGCCCAGACAACACAGGCTTTTCCTAGCAGATGGGTGGCATTACCTCACTGATATTTAATGAATAGATTGCCCCCAGGGGGTGGAATTGTAGCAAAGTCTATTATGAAATCTCATTTGATTTGCATGAATCAGTTTAGGAGTCCCGAGAAAACAAAATCTGAAAAATGAAAAGTGGCCACATAGCTTGCCCTATAACTGCTTGGACACGGCAGGTAATAATCATAGTCAGTTTGTGCTTTTATGATGGAGAGGGCTTTCAATCGATTTACATTTCTCGTGAGTAGGAACAAAGCCAGTTGTAAGTACCTTTTAGCTTTCTTCCCTCCTTTCTCATTTTCTAGGATTGTAGCATCTGGGGCATATAATTGAGCTCTGAAAGCCGAGAGCTGGAGGGGGACGGGGTGGTCAGAGGAAAATTATTCAATTCCCACATATAACATGCATATATATGTGTGTGTGTGTGTGTGTGTGTGTGTGTGTGTGTGTGTGTGTGTGTCTTAAACATATATGCATATGTATGTGTGCCTATATATATATATATACATAAATATTTTATTTATGGGAGAATAGATTTCTTTCAGCAAACAACCTCAAGCCTTTTATACATCTGATTTACCAAGGGTGAGAAATTCAACCTTAACCCAAGCAAAGGTTTAAAAAGGCAGCATGGGTATTATTGGGCTTAGGAAAAGGTGGAGGCTGCCTTGCTGCCGTCCTGGAAGATTGAGACAGTGGTAACGACATGTGCAGCAACCCCCTGCACTTCTAGAAGGAGGCTGATACCTGTCTACATGTTTCAGCGTTTGTCTCTGAACTTAGTCTTTTCTTGGTCACGTAGGGGAAGCAACAGAGGTGGCTTATCATAACAGTGCAAAAGCCTTTCATGAAAAATGGGCTCAGGTTTTGGTTCCATAAGATGGTGATTCCCTTCCCCCACAAAGGCCTTTGTGTCCATGGGGTGAGGTAGGGGTCTGAGAAAAGCCTTTGGAAATGGAAGGCTTAACTGCCAGTTCTCTGCTATGTCCCAGAGAGAAAGCTCCTTGTATCTAAGAAAGGCAGGAAACCATGTCACCTGGCCTCTGATATGTAACAACCCCAAATTATTCCCCGACCCATTGAAGGCCAGCTGGCCTCTTTCGCATCAGGGGGATTGTGTTTAAAATTTGTGTCAAGTGTCTTTGTAGAGATCCTTCTGGATAACTACTACAATTCCTGGGATATTCTTATAGTGGGCACATGACAAAGACATGTGACACTGGCCCAAACCCCCCTCAACTTGGAAAAGGGGTGGATTCCCCCAGCTGACTTGAAGATTCTGGTCTGTGGATTCAGCAAGAGTCTGACACCTCTGCTGAGTGAGCCGAGGGTGACTTCTGGGGAGGTGAGTGCCTGCCTGGAGGAGAACATTCCCAGAACCAAGATGGGATGCCTCCTCATATCAAAGTGATGTTCAGATTTTTTCTGGAAATCTAGAATAGGATAAATGTGAATAGAGATTAGAGTGAACATCTTCTAGGATTTGAAGCTCCTGAGAGCTACCAATGCGTCTGGGGTCCGTTGCGCACGTGTGTGTCTTTTTACCAGGTCTTATCCCCGCGTCAGCCTTTTCTCTCCTGTTAGGGATCAAAACTTGCTAAGACAGAAATTTTAAAAAGTAAGACACGCAGGATGTGGGGCTGCTCCTGGGAGGTTTGCTGTGTGTGTTTGGGGTCCTGCACCCTCCACTCCACTCATGAGTGTCCAAGGGTGGATGTCCAGAAATTTAGCCACCTACTCCCATCAGTGTAGCCAGAACCTTTGCTGGGAGTTAATCTCTCTCTCCTTATTACTTTCTCATCTGCTTGAAAGACAAATCGAGGTTAGGGAAATCTATTAGTATCAGTACGTCTCCATGGATGGCCCAGGTCAAGGCAGACAAAGGTAGTCACACGCTTTCAGGGGCTGAAAGACAAGTAGAGGTTAGGGAAATATATCAGCGCGTCTCCATGGATGAGCCAGGCCAAGGCAGACAAAGAAAGCCACGTGCTTTCAGGTGCAAACAGCGGCCGCCTTTTTTCACTGGAAATCACTGGGCAGCTGTTGCTGTCATTTCCCACGGCCTCTCTGGAGGGGAAACACAGCTGGCTTCTGTGGGCCAGCCTGAAACCATCTGCAGCTGCTTGCATGCTTTCAAATGTAAGTAAAGGAATTTCAGCAGAGGTTAATCTGGGAAATCCTCTGTATGAAACATTTTCCTTTTCACTGTTCCCTTTCCTTTTGGATATAACATATGACCCACTTGCGAGGCAGCCTGTTGGATCACTGGTCCCCAAGGAGCTGTGGATGTCTTCCCAGATTACTCCTGCCACCACCAATGCGTCTAGCACCACGAGAGCTGCTGCTGATGGGCACTGCACTGTGCATGTTGCATATGTGATCTCATTTAGCACTGTGACACTCCAAGGACCACACTCTCGTCTCATTTTCAGATAAGGAAGCTGAAGCTCCAAGAGGTCCAGCAGTTTGTCTTAACAGTGAACAGGTGCAAAACCAAGATTTGAAACCAGTTTTTGATCTTGGTTTGATCTTGATGTCACATCCCAGCCTCTTTCTACCTCTGCAGGATGGTTTTGTGTCTCCTGCATTTTCAGCCTCCATTGCTAATCTGATACCATCTGAAAGCAGGACTATCCTTATTAATGGAATAGTGCTTAATGGGATCAGGCTTACTTCTGTATTCTAGACAATACTTACTGAGCTGTTAGATGTAATGTCTTCAGAAATAATACAGGGATTTATTAATATGTATTAAATATTAGAGTATAAACTTAAGCAGAGAATATATTTGTCCTCCAGTGTTGTCGCCATTGCATGTTTTTTGTTTGTGTTACCTCCAGAGCTGGCTTTTGAAAGATTAAGCCAAGAAAAAAAGATCAGACATTCAAAAGTAAATAAATTAGTTTAGGCCTGGCTTTTCTGGGGCCATGGAGTTGTTATCCCAAAGTCCTTGCTTGGACCTCTCCTCCTCTCCACCCCTCCCCTCCCCTCCCCTGCCCTCCCCTCCCCTCCCCTGCCCTCCCCTCCCCATTGGGCACTGCCAGGGCCCAGTGCAAGTGAAACAGATGCTCAACTCCTAGACTTGTGGAGGCTTAGGTAGACCAGCAAGTCACTATTAGGACAGAAAAACAAGACCACGTCATTCCCCAGCCCCATCCCTTATGCTTTCATTCAATGACACTTGAAATTTAAGACCCAAACCTACATGATCTGGCCCCATCTGCCTCTTCAGACACTTCTTCTGCCTCGAGCCCCTTACCCCATCCTAGCCACCGAAGCCAGTGATGCCACATCCCAGCCTCTTTCTACCTCTGCAGGACAGTTTTGTGTGTCCTCTGCATTTTCAGCCTCAATTGCTAATTGTCCTCTCTTGTCCTCACTTCTTTCACTCCCATCTCAGGGTCTCTACATGCTGGTTCTCCTGCCTGGAACAGCCTTCTATCCACCCTTTGTGACTTAGTTCACTTCCCAGATTTCAGAGGGCAGCTCAGCTTTCACTTCCTCATGGAAACCTCCCCTGACCTCCCTGAGTAGCCCAAACTCTCCTATTGTAGGCACTCTCTTTCAGAGCGCTTATCATAGATGCAATTTTACATTTGTTTGTAATTCTGTTTTATTTTTTTGACAACAATAAATTTTGAGAGGGCAGCTGTATGCCTAGTCCCCACCCTGTGTCCCCGATGCCCAGCACAGTGCCTGAAACACAGTAGGTATTCAGTTGCCTCAGTGAATGAATGAATAAAGCCAAGCCAAGCACAGTACTCAGATCTCAAGCTCATAGTCGCTGCATAGTTTGTGCTAACCTTGCAGCAAGTGAGACACTAAGCAAGTGAACAGCTTACATTTATTTCTTAGTGGTGGTGTTAAATTTACAAGGAGAGCATGTCACCTCTCACTTCAAGTTTCCACACTTTTAGGCCATTCTTAGTGTTAATAGCCTATGGGGAGGACTCTTTGAGGAAAGAAGAGGGAAATTCCAAAGATTCAGCTTGATAAATCCTTCATCTTTGACCTCATGTGTATTCTGCTTAGGAATTAAAACGTAGAGTATGGCTGCTGCTACAAATCTTCTTTGCAGTTTTTCCTCTGGCTGATTTTTCTACTTTACCTGGAATTTTTATCCTGCATTTTTGTCCTTTTCTGAATCCATGTGGCACACATACATTGCCCTACCAGGTTTATTTGTGTTTGAGATTTGAGATGCTATCTGAGGCCAAGACCTCCAGAATTAGATGGGCCTTTGTTCCCAGAGCCTCTTTGAACAGAGAGAAATTCTTTGCTATGTTGGCAAAAGATCCTTCATATCTATCTGTCTTTCTTGTTCAGACTTCTCTTTTGGCCACTTGAACATGGATCCACCTGCCCCCTCTCCTTTCTGGCCTATGCTGTGATCCCTGGAACATTTCAGGTTTGAGTGTCAGCCACATCTTCTTTAGGACCATTCAACGGTCTGCCTCCAGGAACAGTGGAATCTATTGAGTGCCCCCCAGGGAGCTCCCCATATGCCGGTTTGTTTGTCACTTGGCCACACAGTTCTACTTTTTCCTCTTTGTCTGCAACTGAACAGCCTAGGAAACTTACAAGATTTCTGCTTTTTTTTTTTTTTTTTTTTTTGAGTAAGGTGTCATATTTTGAGTTCAATCTGGTCGCAAACTGGATTCTGTCCAGATTTTTGTTGGGATTTCAGATGTTTAGCCCCAAACAAATTGAAAGTTAACTTGAAACTGGTCCAGATGAGGTCATGCTTAAGATTTCTCCCACAGCACAAATCGTACCTTACTGGAAGCTACTGTAAGGGCAATTCTTGAATCTCTGCATTCCCAGTACAGACTCATGGTAAAAACAGTTAACAATTAATTCGCTTGTGTTCCAGTGACTTGAAAAATAAGCATTAGCACCCTGGAGACCTCGTCTTATCAAGTTCTGAAGGATGGTTTTTATAGCTAGTATAAACCCTTAGTTTATCAGCTTCACTGGCCTAGAAACCCCTCAGACCTGAATATTTGGGATCAGCAGAATGGGCCAAGCTTAGGAATTCCAAGAAGGCAGACTCAAGATAGAGCGCTGCCAAAGCTCACAGATGTGGAATGAAACCAGTTTCAAAACCTGATTCTTCGCTCAGTTGGAATGTGTTTTAAAACCTGGACTCACTTGAGATGTTTGCACCTGGTAAGAATGTTTCAAACCTTGAATTCTACTTTGTGTAATTATCTGTGAAACGTAGTGATGATAGCTCCAAGCTATCTTATAAAGCTGCTGAAGTCTTCAAAGCATTCATTCTGTCTTCCTGGAGTTACAGAAACACAAAATGGTAACAGGTGTGTCATACGCATCCAGAGACTACCTCAAACTTTTCTCTCTAGAACTCAAGCTCCAGACTTGAGATATTAGTTAATAGATCGATAAATTGACTCAGGTTAAGTGGTATTATTTCTTAGATTATATAATGTCATCCTACAGAGTAACCCCATTTTACAGGAGAAACAAAGTTGGCCAGAGGACCAGGCTAGAAACCCTTTCTAGACTGTCAATTCAGGCAGAGCTCTGTATATGTTTTAATGGTTAGTTTTCTAAAGAGTTTTACCTAGAGGCCTAATAAATCAGAAGCTCAAACACATATGTTCTCTGTCTTATTTTTGGACTGGCTTGCGAGAAAGCCCTTGGGTTAATTTTTGCCAGAAAAGAGCATGCAGAGTGAACTTGTGACATAATACATTCCTTGAAGCTACTACGTTATAGTTTCCTGATACATAGAGTTGTTTATATTATTGCTACTTAAAACTTAGTTGCTTTGTAGATCCCACTTGGGAATTGAATTAACTTCAGTGAACTTGATAGAAGCTTCATCTTTCTCTAAAGTTTTGGGCAGGTTTTGTCACTGACATTAGGTGGTGAGGATTTTAAAGGACTCCCATTACTTATCCAGCATGTGCACGCATACTGTATATATGTCATTAGAAATAATTAAGAGTTAATTTTCAATAAGGTCCATTTGGTGGCTACAAATTAATCCATTTAAAACCCCTGATATTTGACCCTATTAATTATATCCTGCTGTTCATTGGTGCTTAACCTGCAGAGCTAATGAGATGCCTAAGTACCACTATTTTTCATTGCTCTTTACTGTAGGGAAGTAGGTCTCTCTTTTTCTTTTTAATGTGAGTGGACATAAAATTTATCAGCAGGCATACCCACAGAGAACTAACTTTATTACAAGTATCCTTTTAGACTTGCAAGCTCCCTCAGCTAGTTAATTTTGCATAAGTCTATGTGATTTTAATTCTAATGTCTTTTGGAATTAAATGTAATGCTGTAAGAAAAGAAGCGTCTGACCAATAAAGCAAGGCAGTCTAGGCTGTTTTTTATATATGTGCACTATATCCTGTCTAATCTAGTGCTCCTGTTTTCTTTTTCATATTCTTTCTGTTAGAGCCAAACTCACTACTCTGACTTTGCATAATATAAATACAGAAATCCTTACTCATTAAGAGCCTATGTTGTTTTGGAAATTAGTAAGTGGCTACATCTGCATTATTTTTGCATTGGTGAGAGTTGGCTTCTTTGGCAAACATGATTTTGTATTTTTGGAGAGGAAAACCTTGGGCCCATCAGGTTAGCCTTTTCTGAGATGGAGACTCAAGTGGGACCACCCAGGATGGTCACAGCTTCAACTCCCCACAATGAGAACTTGTGACTATAGCCTGGGAGAGCTGACTGTGCAGGAGACAAGAAATCCAGAGAGTTGGGTCCAGAGGTGGCTGGCAGAAGGAAGATTCTATTAATATTGTAACCTCAGAAGAGCAGCTTCTAAATCTGTGAAATGGGTGCTGGCCTAGAGGGGAAGGGCCATACTCTTAACCACCTCAGGCTGATCTTATCATTATTGCTGGGGGGATGTGTAAGGCTGCAACCTTCCCTTTTAGCTAGAGGGAAGAGAGGACTCCCTTGTGGGTGTGCACAAAGGAGTATGATGAGAAGAGGGTGGTGATGGGTGCTTTGCTTGATGCTTACGTTGTCCCAGTGCAGCTCCATGATTGCAGGTACCTTGAGAGGACCCATGTGCGGCAAGGTGGGAGGTTAGGAAGAGCAGAGAATGCCAGCCATGAGTGGATTTGAGAGGTCTGAAGGACAAAGGCAATGTTGCTTTGTATGGGTGCACAAGGGGATGTGTGCATTTAAATCCGTCAACAGTCCAGAAATTGGATTGCCATTTCAGTTCCCAAACAAATGGCTTGTTTATTAAACTAAAAGCCCCTATCTCCCTTAGGAAATATTCAATTCCAGCAATTAGCCCCAGGGTGAAAGAGGTCTCCCTCTCTCCAGTCTGTTTTTGCTCTGTTCCCAAACAATGCTTTGATGTGCAAGGCACTCCTAATGGAAGATAAGTCGTCAATTAGCCCAATGGAAGGTTAAGCTGAAAACAGACTTTTCAGGGAAGGGATTATCACTGAGCTGTTAATCACTGATTGACATTATCTATTGGGGATATATTCTTATGGGAGACTTAATCTCCACCCATGCAGAAGGTAGCAAAGATGCAAAAATATTCTAGTTGTTTGGTTTTTTTAAAAAATGAGTTTTAGTGTTCTATAGCACTATAGAATAACTATAGTTAACAATAATATACAGTTTCAAATAGCTGGAAGATGGGCACTGAATGTTCCCCACACAAAGAAATGGCAAATGTTCAAGATGATGAATATGTTAATTGCCCTGATCTGATCAGTATACATTGTATGTATGGAAACATCACTGTGTACCCCATAAATATGTACAAGTAATATATAATACGTAAATTTTAGAAATAAGAGAAAAGAAAAAATGTGAGTTTAGAAATAGGATCTTAGATCAATTGAGTCAGGGGTGGAGATGATAATAGTTTTCTTTCTAAACAAGTATCTTTTACTTTCTTTAAGAATTGTTGGTCATAATCTGATTACATTGCTAATTTATGAAATAAAAAGTAAGGAGAACCTCTAAGTATTTTTTAGAGTGGGGAGACAGTGTCTCACTCTGTTGCCCAGGCTGGAGTGCAGTTGTGCCATCTCAGCTCACTGCAACTTCCACCTCCCAGGTTCAAGCGATTCTCCTGCCTCAGCCTCCCGAGTAGCTGGGACTGCAGGTGTCTGCCACCATGCCCAGCTAATTTTTGTGGTTTTAGTAGAGACGAGGTTTCACCATGTTAGCCAGGCTCGTCTCAAACTCCTGGCCTCCGGCAATCTGTTTGCCTCGGCCTCCCAAATTGCTAAGGATTACAAGCATAGCCACCATGCCCTACCAGAACTTCTATTTTTATAAGAGTAAGTTGATATGGGCCGGGCGCGGTGGCTCACGCTTGTAATCCCAGCACTTTGGGAGGCCGAGGCGGGTGGATCATGAGGTCAGGAGATCGAGACCACGGTGAAACCTCGTCTCTACTAAAAATACAAAAAAATTAGCCGGGCGTGGTGGCGGGCGCCTGTAATCCCAGCTACTCGGAGAGGCTGAGGCAGGAGAATGGCGTGAACCCGGGAGACGGAGTTTGCAGTGAGCCGAGATTGCGCCACTGCACTCCAGCCTGGGCGACAGAGCGAGACTCCGTCTCAGGAAAAAAAAAAAAAAAAAAAAAAAAAAAGAGTAAGTTGATATGAACAGTATTGTGAATGTAAGCACAGTGCACATGAGGCAAATTTGTAATTCTGTGCTTGAGATTTACAAGTGAAATAAGTTGATTTTTTTTTTTAAACTCTAAGTAGTGGCAGATGAGTGTTAATTTACATACAACTTCAGGAAAATATCAATTGCATACATTAAGCTATTTTGCTGTTATTTTTTTTCCTTTGTGCCTTTTGTTTTTCTTTTTTCTTTTCTTTTTTTTTTTTTTTGAGATGGAGTTTTGCTCTTGTCTCCCAGGCTGGAGTGCAATGGCACAATCTCGGCTCACTGCAACCTCCGCCTCCCGGGTTCAAGCAATTCTGTCTCATCCTCCTGAGTAGCTGGGATTAAGGTGCCCGCCACCACGCCCAGCTAATTTTTGTTTTTTTAGTAGAGACAGGTTTTCACCATGTTGGCCAGGCTGGTCCTGAACTCCTGACCTCAGGTGATCCACCTGCCTCGGTCTCCCAAAGCACTGGGATTACAGGCATGAGCCACCCTGCCTGGCCGCCTTTTGTTTTTCTAGTATGCTGATGAGACCAAAAAGAAGATATAATAAAATTAATTGCCAAAAATTTAGAAAATGGAATAGAGTAGTTATTCTACTACCCTAATATAATCAATAACTATTGTACTCCCTACCACTCTTTTTTCTCCTGTTTGCTACAGAGGTGCAATCCATTTACCTAGATTCTGTTTCCTAATTAGCCTCATAGAATGTTTCAAAAATCGTGACCCATATTGCTTAATGAGTACAGAGTTTCTGTCCAGGGGGTGATGAAAAACTCTTGAAAATAGTGGTAATGGTTACACAACATTGTGAATATAATTAATGCCACTGCATTGTACACTTAAAATGGTTAAAATGGCAAAATTTAAGTTACATATTGCATGACAATAAAAGAAAGTGTATAAAAATTATGCCCCTGCATTAAAAAAAAATTTTTTTTTTGGTAGGGGGAAGTAAAGGATTGACAGATTTTAGAGTCTGTGGTGCTAGGAGAAAATTTTAGGGCGGAGTTAATTCTCCATGGGGCTCAAAACCCAAAACTTTTCAATACTATTGAATATTAGCAATAATAAGCCTGTAATTCGAAGCAGCAGGGTGGCAAGTTAAAACTTCGGAAACTGTTCCGGCGCGGTGGCTCATGCCTGTAATCCCAGCACTTTGGGAGGCCGAGGCAGGTGGATCACCTGAGGTCAGGAGTTCGAGACCAACCTTACCGACATGGAGAAACCCTGTCTCTACTAAAAATAGAAAATTAGCTGGGCATGGTGGCACATACCTGTAATCCCAGCTAGTTGGAAGGCTGAGGCAGGAGAATCGCTTGAACCCGGGAAGCGGAGGTTGTGGTGAGCCAAGATCTCGCCATTGCACTGCAGCCTGGGCAACAAGAGGGAAACTTCGTCTCAAAAACAAACAAACAAACAAACAAAAAAAACAGAAAGAAAGAAACATTAAAAAAAAAAAAAAAAAACAACTTCAGAAGCCTTCTGAGGTTCAGAGGTCATGTTTCAGGATGCGGTATTTGGAGCCCTCCTGGAAACACAAAAGCCTCCCTGGTGACATTCTTAGTCCCTAGGAAGGGCAGTAATGACAGCCTACGACTGACAAGTACTGATGAATAGTTCGTGAAGGCAAACCCTGCCCTCAGGGAGCTCTGACCATAGCTTGGCATGTCTTCTAGAACTACGTGCAAGGTGTCACAGAGCAGCTAATTCTGCCGCGGTGTGGGCAGTCACCAGGAAACTTCAAGGGGGAGCAGGCTTAACCTGAAACCTTGCTGAAAATGGATGAACTTGCCTGGGAGTGAGAGAGAGAAGGGCATGCCTATGTGGAGGTACCAGCAAGGGGACAGATACAGGAAAAGGGTGCCAGGCCCCTTAATTCCAGGTTTAGGAGTTAAAAAAAAAAAAAAAAAAAGTTCAGGCTCAAAAAACTAAAAATAGAAGTACCATATGACCCAGCAATCCCACTTCTGGGTATAGATCCAAAGGAAATGAGATCAGTATGTTGGAGAGAGGGACTGGCTGGAGGGGAGGGGGATTGGGGAGATATTGGTCAATGGATACAAAATTTCAATTATGCAGCAGGACTAAATTCAAGAGCTCTATTGTATAACATGGTGACTATAGTTAATAATGATGTATTATATATTGTACTTGAAAGTTGCTAAGAGGGTAGATTTTAAGTGTTCTCCTCACACATATGTGAGGTAACATATAGTAATTAGCTTGATTTAGTCATTCCACAAAGCATACGTATTTCAAAATATCATGTTGCATACCATAAATGTATACACTTCTTTTTTCTCAATCAGAATAAATAGATAGTCCAAGGGACATTTATTGAGGGCCTAGTTGTTGGCAGCATCTTAGGCTTCTTTTGGTTTCTGAATGGTGCCCTGGTCAGGGCTTGGTGAGTTTCAGATCCCCAGAAAAAGTCTGTTCTTAGCTTTGATGGGGGAAGGAAGACCCAGAGCAAACTACTGTGGCACTGCTGATCTAAAGCACCCTTTAGGGTGACTGGGGTTCAGATTACAGACTGGACCACACTCCTAATTTTCTGAGACCTCTGGAGTCCTAGATGTGGACGTGGTGTTTATGGTGCATTCATGCTTCTGAATTCTTTTTTTTTTTTTTTTTTTTTTTTTTGAGATGGAGTCTCACTGTCGTCCAACCTGGAGTGCAGTGGCGTGATCTCGGCTCACTGCAACCTCTGCCTCCCGGGTTCAAGCGATTCTCCTGCCTCAGCCTCCTGAGTAGCTGGGATTACAGGCACATGCCACCATCCCTGGCTAATTTTTGTATTTTTAGTAGAGTCAGGGTTTCACAATGTTGGCGAGGCTAGTCTCAAACTCCCGCCCTCAAATGATCCACCTGCCCCAGCCTCCCAAAGTGCTGGGATTACAGGCGTGAGCCACCATGCCTGGCCTATGTTCCTGAATTCTTAAATACCCCAAATGATGCGATCCAGGCTTACAAGAGAGGAAGGAGAGTTAGATCTATGAATCTAATCAGGCTAAATGTTTTAAACAGCTCTTCTCTCAGGACATTGTTTTTGTTCATATCCCAATTCTGAAATTCATTAGCTTTATAGAAATTTATTAAACCTGAATTACAGAGTGAAATCAAGAAGAATTTTTTTTTCCTTTTTTCTGTCCTTTCTTGTTTTTTTTGAGATTGAGACGGGGTCTGGCTCTGTCACCCAGGCTGAAGTACAGTGGCAAGATTACGGCTAACTGCGGTCTCAATGGCTCCGGCTCCAGTGATCCTCTGACCTCAGCTTCCTGAATAGCTGGGGTCACAGGCATGCACCACCAAACCCGGGTATTTTAATTATTTGTAGAGATGGCATCTCATTACGTTGCCTAGGCTGGTCTTGAGCTCCTGGCCTCAAGTAATCCTCCTGCTTTGGCCTCCCAAAATGCTGGAAATATAGGCATAAGCCACTACACCTGGCCTCAAGAAGTAATTTTAAATAATGTTTTTCATAAGAAGTTGAGCCACGTTACTGAAATGATGACATGCTGAATGGTGCATTGCAGCATTGCATAGTGAAATTGAGGGGACTTGACTAAGTTGGGAGCTGGCAAACCCCTTGCCACCACCGCAGCCTTTGCAGATAAAGTCTTTGCCTTGCTTCCCCATCCCCTAATGGCAAAATGAATTGCTAAGATGAGAAAAAGGAGTTTTGCACCATCTGCACCAATTCTGAGGTTTTGCAAGTGATCACCACTGTGGAGAGCATGGTTCAGGGCTACATGTTTATTTTTATTTTTATTTTGCATCCAGCGTGCTCAGAAAAACTACAGGAAAAAAAAATGGAAGGATGAACATTTTAAAATACAACAAAGCTGCATCATCCTCCAGTCAACATTTTGGTTCCAGCTGCCTTTTAGCATTGCACAGCTTGAGATGTTTGTTGCTTGTGTTCCTGCAGCACTGAAACTCCCACTCCCACACCCAGCCCCTGTCATTTCCTGTTTTTAGATCCCCACCTTCTGCCCTGCATGTTGGGGAGGGCTCCATGGCCAGAACGGACTGGCAGCTCTCTGCTATTGTGGGATCCCTGCTGTTGTGCTTGAACCTGTATATAAGACAGTCATTCTTGGGAGTGGCCAGACATTATCTAGAGAATTCCAACCACTCAGCTGAAGAGAAAGTCACTCAGCTGGAGTATTTAGAGGAGAACTCCAGGCATCTTTAAGCAGGTGCAGGTGAGAGACACAGCCCTTGAAGATTACCATCCGAGATACAGCTAAGAGCTCAAAGTGAATTCTTAGATTCAGTGAGCCATGGCACATCATGTGTTTTGGAAGGGCAAAAAGGATGTCAAGATGTGCTTCTTTATAGTGGGCTTTGGAGAGCTGGACAGGCCAGGGCTTGGTTCACGACTCTGCCCCTCCTTGTTTTGTGTCTTTGGGCAAATTACTTAAGCTCTGAGCTTCAATGTGTTCATCCACAAAATAGGGATTAGCCCTCTTTCACAGAGTTGCCATGAGGATTTATTGAGATAATGTATGTAAATGCCTACACATTGTAGGTATTCAATTAATAATTGTTACCATCATCATCCATATCATCTATATTTCCTGTCAAGGAAACTGGCATACCAGCTAAGCAAGCAAGCACGTGCAAATAGTTCTGGGACCCGTTTAGAGTATATGATAAAGTAGAAAAATAATCTTGAAGCCAATCTTCCTTGATAGGCTTCCAGTTGAGATTGTCCCAGTTTCCACCTTTCTATCTACAAGAGGCAAGATAGTGGTTAAAGGCCCCAAAGACAGACTTTCCTCCAGTTCAATCCCAGCTTTAGCACTTATGGCTGGAGCCCTTGGGCAAGTCACTTAAAACTGTCTGAACCTTGGTTTCCTGAAATGTAAACTAGAGCTATCAAGAGTACTGACCTCCTACGCTTGTTTTGAGGAATAAATGTAATTATGCATAAAAATCGCATGGTCTAATGCCTGGCATATCATAAATGCTCAACAAAGGTTATGAGCACCTCATCATCAACTAAAGTTGCTAATACCAAAGGGCCCTTTGAGGACTCTTGGGCCCTTTGTTCCTTCTCCAGTTTGACAAGGTACATTCCCATTGCCAGCTCTGTGACAGGCTGTCTTTGTAACCTGGCTTCTGTGTACAATAGCATACATGTATGCTTCTGCTTCAGTTGGGCAGTCGATAAGCCTGCAGCCTTTGCTGCGTTGATATGCCCTTATTCCACAGGTATTCCTTTGCTGTTTCTGTTTTATCTACAGGTTTTTGTTTTTGTTGTTGTTGTTTGTTTTTTTTTTTTTCCTTTTTTTTTGAGACAGAATCTCACTCTATCACCAGGCTGGAGTGCAGTGGCACGATCTCAGCTCACTGCAACCTCCGCCTCCCAGGTTCAAGAGATTCTCCTGATTCAGCCTCCCGAGTAGCTGGAACTACAGGCATGCACCACCACGCCCAGCTAATTTTTGTAATTTTAGTAGAGATGGGGTTTCACCATGTTGACCAGGATGGTCTCGATCTCTTGACCTTGTGGACCTTGTGATCAGCCCAACTTGGCCTCCCAAAGTGCTGGGATTACAAGCATGAACCACTGCACCTGGACTTTTTTTTAAAATTTTTTTAAGACAGAGTTTTGCTCTTGTTGCCCAGGCTGGAGTGTAGTGGCACAATCTCGGCTCACTGCAACTTCTGCCTCCCGAGTTCAATCAATTCTTCTGCCTCAGCCTCCCAAGTAACTGGGAGTATGGGATTACAGGTGCCCGCCACCACAACGGGCTAATTTTTTGTATTTTTAGTAGAGATGGGTTTTCATCATGTTGGCCAGGCTGGTCTCAAACTTCTGACCTCAGGTGATCCACCTGCCTCGGCCTCCCAAAGTGCTGGGATTACAGACGTGAGCCACCATACCTGGCCCTGTCTACAAGTGTTAAAAAGCATGAATATCTTGGGGCAACCCACCTCTGAGAAGGCTTGAAAAATGCTATAATTAGCCTGTGGCCAGAGTAGAGGGCAACAGTGAACTACCTGGCACTGAAGTCCTACCATGTTCCCATTGTGGGGCCAGCTGCCTTCACATTCTGTCTTTTCGGAAATCCTCATAACAGCCTCAGAAGGTAGGTGTATTGATTTCCTAGGGCAGCTGTAACAAATTCTCACAAATTACGTGGTTGAAAACAATAGCAATTTGTTCGCTCACAGTTCAGGAGTCCTGAAGTCTGAAATTATAGATGGCAGGGTTGGTTCCTTCTGGACGCTTTGAGGGAGAATCCCTTCCATGCCTTTCTCCTAGCTTCTAGTGGTTGCTAGCAATGTTTAACATTCCTTGGCTTGTAAGTGAATCATTCCGATTTCTGCCCCCAGATTCACATGGAGTTTCCTCTGTGTATATGTCTGTATGCCCTCTCTTCCCCTTATAAAGACACCAGTCATTGGATTTGGGGCCCACTCTCACCCAGTATGATCTCATCTTAACAAATTATATCCGCAAAGATCCTATTTCCAAATGTTACATTCTGAGGTTCCGGGTGGACATGAATTTTGGGGCGGGGCACTATTTGACTCACTTCAGTACTTATACCCATTTAACAGATGAGGACCCTGAGTCTCAGGGAGGAGAAAATCCCTTGCATAAGCATCACACAATCAGTTTGTGATACCCAAGGATTCACAAACCCTGACCTTTTCTCTAGATTTGTGTACTTCCTACCGTATCACTTTACCACGTATAAACAAATGTAGAACAAAGAGTCTAAAACCTATGGCAGCAAAACGGTCAACAGCAGGCAGCCCTGGGATCAAAGAGGGTCTCTGGAGGGTAAACAGGATGAAGCAGAGGCTTTGCAAGCAAATGGCGATCCCTTCCTTGTTTCTGGTTCTCAGACTTCATCCTGTTTCCATAATCAGTATTACTTATTGGCACTCAACCACCCGGCTCTGCTCCTGGGATTCCACAGTTGGGCAGAGAGATTTTTCATAAATGAGAGAAGATAGTAGTCGGTTTCGTTTGCATTAAGAGAAGGAACACATTTCTTTGCACAAAGTAAAATACCCTCCCACGACTCCGCACTGCTCCCCGTATCCCTGCTGGCTTAGGCTTATCACGCATCCCAGTGGTGCCTGGAGAAATTCCACGCTTTCCTTCTCCTGCAGAGGTTCCTTCCTGGCATTCAGAGCCATAAAAGCAGTGGACGGAAACAGGTGACCAGCCCTCAACTGCTCCCAGAGTCTGGCTGCCTAAACTTTTCCCAGAGCGTGGTCCAGCAGTGCTGGTCCAGGGTGGGCTTGGGAGAGCAGAGCTGTGGGCAAGAGAGGTGTGAGTCCATGTGGTTCCCCTGGTTCTGGCTAAAGGCCGGGGCTGGGGCAGAATCACAGAACCAGGGTCAGGTCCTCAGTGTCAAGGGCAAATATCTTTTGCTTTAAACCACAAGTGCGCCTCTGGTACTGTGCTCAGAATCCCTTGTAGAGAGTGGCATCCGTTTGCTGCATGAGATGGGAGAAAAATTAGCAGCCCTGGCTTGAGTCGTCATTGCCCCTTGGCTGCCCGCCGTGTCCTGTTTCTCATCAGGCCAGTGTCCCCAGTGCCTGTCCTGATCCAGAATTACCACTTAACCCTAGTGGAGCAGGACTCTCAGACTGACCATCTGGACTTTCCTCGAGTTCTCTTTTCCTGCCAGAGTGTGTCAGAGTGAATTGGATTAGAGGTCTGTTTGCTGCACAGCCTGGCTTCACATGAGGCTTTGTGCTTTTGAAGAAACTTGAGACCAGACTGTTCACGAGTTCCCAGAGTGGGTGGCAATTCACAGTGATGCTGATATCCACGATGGTGGGGTGGTTCTGTGCAGGGATCTCTAAACCTTTTAGAACCTTCCGCCAGTTTCCCTGCAGTCAATAGGTAGCTGACTCCATCAGATCAAACCGTTTTCCTGTTGGAAAGTGGTAGGTCCTTTTGTTAAGTATTCTTAGAACTCACCAATGATTTCATCGAAAAAGCATCTCTGATGGTTTTTCTTTCTCCTCTGGAATTGTGAACATTGTCTTGGAGAAGTGAAGGTTTGCCATGTAACACCTGCCTTTGAGCAGGGAAGAGCATGGTGGGTAAATCTACGAGAGAGACCTGTTCTGTTCCCTGGACTCAGCTCCCATAGAGTCCACCACTGACCTTAGACCCTCAGGCTCCACCGGATGGATAGGAATTAAGTAACAGAAGGGTAGGAATCCCATACATAATCGGTATGGAATTTGGGATTGCGTAAGTGCAGAGTTACATTCTGTTCCAAGCCCCAGCATTCACTTTAAACATTAATAAGAGATGAGATATGGTGCTTTTTGCCTATGGAAGACTAGATAGAACAAACCCAAAATATTATTTTTAAAACTTTACTCAAAATTTTAAAATACTAAAAGAAAAAATGGGACTAATTTAATGAACCCGTGTGTGTGTGTGTGTGTGTGTGTGTGTGTGCACGCGCATGCGCGCGCACCTTGTAGGTAGGTGAGGAGATTACTAGATTGACTCTCCTGTACATTTAAGTTAAATGGAACAAAAAAAAAGTGACTATTGCTTAGAATAATGGATAAGCCGGCCTCCTATTTTTTGTTCTCTACTTGACTGATCAGTCCTTGGGAAATTCTTCAATGGGATTTTCCTATGACATATTCTGTCTGTGACATAGTTCATGAACTTCTACTACATTTGATGCCCAAGGGGGAATCTGGTTGCTCACAGCGTGTTTCACAACTTTTCTGGGAATAGGCAGCTCTTGGAAGGAAAATGTCTATGTATAGCAGTGAGCCAATAACTTATCTTCAGTGAAAATGGAAGGTGATATTGTCATACAGCTGTGTAGAGTGAGAGTACTCCTAAACAGATAATAAATCACAGCCAGAAAGCAAAACCTCCTCAAAAGATGGCCAAGTTTTGGTACACATTTGTTCACTGTCGCTGATTAAAGACCTCACTTTTTAATTTGTGGATGGAAAATGGAGATCAGAGATGCGTAAAACCTAACAAGTAGATGAGCCCTGGCCGTTTAAAAGTCTAAATGTATTTAAAGCTCAAATTTGTAACTTTTTAATTTATGTATGATACTGTCAATCCTTGCTTTTCCAATTACATTACTAATACATGCTCAGTAATATGCATCTTTGTTTTTGTTTTGTTTTGTTTTTGTTTCTTGTTTGTGTTTTGAGACAGGATCTCACTCTGTTGCCCAGACTGGAGTGCAGTGATGTGATCACAGCTCACTGCAGCCTCGACCCCCCAGGCTCATGTGATCCTCCTGCCTCAGCCTTCCAAGTAGCTGGGACTATAGGTTCATGCCACCATGCCCGGTTCATTTTTTTGAAATTATTTTTTGTAGAGATGGGGTCCCACTATGTTGCCCAGCCTGGTCTCGAACTCCTGGGCTCAAGCTATCTTCCCACCTCAGCCTCCCCAAGTGCTGGGATTACAGACATGAGCCACTGTACCCTGCCAATAATCCACATCTCTATGAAATAAAAACTATGGATTCCACTTCAGCTTTTCATCACCCCTTTAGCACTGAGTTTCCCCCATTCCTATTCTCCAGGGTTAACCACTGTCTTTGTCTAATTTCTGCTGCTAAAAGAGGATACCTGAGTCTGAGTAATTTATAAAGAATAGAGATTTGGTTCTTACATTTCTGAAGGCTGTCTCATCCCGTAGAAGAAGGTCAGAGGGCAAAAGAGCATACAACCTGTGAGAGACAAGAGAGGGCCAGTCTTACTTTGATAATGAATCCATTCCTGGGTTGACCATTCGTGAGGTCAGAGCCCTCATGACCTTATCGCCTCTTCAAGGTCCCACCCCTCAACACTGTTGTATTTGGGATTAAGTTTCCAACACATGAATTTTGGGAGACACATTAAAACCGCAGCAGCCACAGATTAGCGCGATATATATATATATATATATATAGAGAGAGAGAGAGAGAGAACTATAGAGAGAGGGCAACCTATATATATATATATAGAATAAAGTATATATATAGTGTAAGATATATATATATAGTGTAAGATATATATATAGTGTAAGATATATATATGTCATTTTGTGTGTGTGTGTGTGTGTGTGTGTGTTTGTGTATGTAGTTCTACTTCCAAGAATTTATACTACAGCCATGGAGGCACATGTAGAAAATGATCTATATTCAAGGACCTCCAATGCCACAATGTTTGCAACAATAAAAGACTAGAAATAACCTAAATTAATAGGGAACTGGTCTTTTTATAAAATGGAATATATATTATATATATATATTCCATGTATGTATACAGACACACACACACACACAAATGCTATCCTTATTTTATTATTTAATTTAATTTAATTTTTGTTTTTGAGATGTAGTCTTGCCTGTCACCCAGGCTGGAGTGCAGTAGCACAGTCTTGGCTCACTGCAACCTCTACCTCCCAGGTTCAAGTGATTCTCCTGCCTCTGCCTCCTAAGTAGCTGGGACTACAGGAGCCCACCACCACGCCCGGCTAATTTTTTGTATTTTTAGTAGAGACAGGATTTCGCAACGTTGGCCAGGCTGGTCTCGAGCTCCTGGCCTTAAGTGATCTGCCCACCTCGGCCTCCCAAAGTGCTGGGATTACAGGTATCAGCCACTGCGCCCAGCCTTCTTGACTTTTGGAGAGTTAATTTATCTCCTCCAGGTGCCTAATCACCTATCAGGAGTGCCATATTTCCTTTTAGTGCTTTCCCACCTGTCTCTTTGTATTTTTAAATGCTTACTTCCTTTTTTCAGAAGTTAATATATGCACATATTCTAACATTGGAAAGGTGTAGAAAAGAACACAGTGAATAGAAGCTTACCTACTCCTGATGTCCAGTGACCCCTTTCCCCATTCCAGAGAAAATCTTTGTGGTCAGTTTCTTATGTGTCCTGCCAGGGATAGCTTATGAATATGCAAATATATATACACACATACCTACATCTATACAAATAAAAATATATACATATAAGATTATTCATATTCATGTTTGTTAACATCAAAGGTAACATGCTCTTCATAAAATGTTCCATAGCATTTATTAGTAGATTTTGAAGATTGCTACATATAAATTATTATAGAGCTGGGAGTTCTTCTATTCTTTTAAACTTGTATAATATTCCATTTAATGAAAATATCAGGCCAGGCACAGTGGCTCACACCTGTAATCCCAGCACTTCGGGAGGCCAAAGTGGGCAAATCATGAGGTCAAGAGATCGAGACCATCCTGGCCAACATGGTGAAAATCTGTCTCTACTGAAAATACAAAAATTAGCTGGGCATGGTGGTGTGTGCCTGAAGTCCCAGCTACTTGGGAGGCTGAAGCAGGAGATTTGCTTGAACCTGGGAGGCAGAGGTTGCAGTGAGTCAAGATCACACCACTGCACTCCAGCCTGGTGACAGAGCGAGACTCTGTCCCCCCCGCCAAAAAAAAAAAAGAAAATAACAGTTCCTTATTAATTTAGGTTATTTCTAGTCTTTTATTATTGTAAACATTGTGGCATTGGAGATCCTTGTGTATAGATCATTTTCTACATGTACCTCTATGGCTGTAGTATAAATTCTTGGAAGTATAACTACTGGGTCAAAAGCATTGTGTACTTTAAAGTTGGGTCTATATTGCCAAATTGCCATCCAACTTTATGGAGTTGGATGAGGGTACCTCTCTTACATGCTGATAACTAATTTAGTGGTGGAAAACTTGTAATTTTTATTTTGTGCTTCTTTTTTATAAATGGGATTGAGAGTCATTTTGTATGTTTAAGAATAGTTTATATTTCTTTTTGTGAACCATCAATCCATATCGTCTAGTTTTATGTTTGGGTTGTTGACCCTTTTTATTGATTGCAAGGGTCCTTTATATTTTAACACCATCAAGCCATTATAATAACGTGAGTTGTGAGTATTTTCCCAGTTTATTTCTATTTGAGCCACCATGGGTTGAATCATTTTACTGTATGACAAGCCCTGTGGTGAGCATGTCATGTTTTACAACTGCTCCCTAAGTCAGCAGTGGTATTATGCCATTTTACAGAGAAGGGCCCCAGGTCTGTCGGATGCCAAAGTTGATTCTTAACTTGAACTCTACACCCCTTTTGCACATACCTATTTATATAGCATAATTTCAGGTTGTCATGCAACTATGATAAATATCCTTTCCACAGGCTGCATAGTATTCTAGTTATACAAATTAAAATTTTCAGATGCTGATACTTAGACTACACATTTTCGTCACCTGTAGGTTTTCACTCTTATAAATAAGATTGTGATACATTTCTTCTAAAACTCTGTCCTCCCCAATGCAACAAGATGGTGCCATTACTCCTGCAGGAGATAAGATATCATGCCTGAGGCAGACAGCAGTCATCTTTTGAGTCTAAGATCCTTGACGGGGGAACTCAACAGACTCAGGGTAGAAATGGGGTGCATGTCAGGGGATGGGGACATTTTATTGGCCTGCTAGACTTCTCAGTGCCTTTCCCTTAAATGTCACCAGTAGCTTCATCTGGTTCTGGAATAAAATACAACACACATTAGGGCTTCAGACCCTCTTCTCTCTGAAAGTCTGCCCTTTTTTTTGAGACAGTCTTGCTCTGTTGCTCAGGCTGGAGTGCAGTGGTGCGATCTCGGCTTACTGCAACCTCTGCCTCCTGGATTCAAGCGATTCTCCTGCCTCAGCCTACCAAGTAGCTAGGATTACAGGCATGCGCCACTACACCCGGCTAATTTTTATATTTTTTAGTAGAGACGAGGTTTCACCATGTTGGCCAGGCTGGTCTTGAACTCCTAACCTCAGGTGATTTGCCTGGCCCGGCCTCCCAAAGTGCTGGGATTACAGGCATAAGCCACTACGCCCGGGCCAAAAGCCTGCTTTTTGAGCAGCAATATTGGAGACAGTTGGAGGAAACACTGGAAGACTGCAGGATGCAGTGGGGAGGGCGAAGGCTGGGAGTTGACAACTATTTTTTTTTTTTTTATAAAATAGTATTTCAAATAATATTTCTAACAGGAATAAATGAGATCATGGTGCATGACATAGCTGAGGGGTCCATATATTTGTATGTTCTTGTGGATTCTTCTCAACCCTCTGCTCTGTAGCTTTCTGTGTCCTGAGCACCGGAGAAGCATTACCAGGTCTGGGTGTTCTTTAAGCTTTTCTAAAGAGAGTTGCTGTTTCTGTTTGCCTTTTCTCATCATTTTCCCCTTAATAAATCAAGGGCTAAGTGTGTCTTAGTTTCCCACACTTTACTCCAATCAGGGATTCCTTTGGGTAAACAAACTCCTGTCTTAAATTGTAAGTATTCCCATCTGATTCACATGTAAGTGCAAATTGTTTTAAAGACCTGGCTCCATGCTGAGATGTAGGGTCTTTTGGCGACGGGGCTTGGAGGAGGAATCTACCTGAAGGGTAAGGAGGGAGAGGACAAGACTGGGCGTGTGAGGAGGAAGGGCAGTTGTGAGGCCCAGGCTTCCTTCTCTGTGTGCCTTGAATTGGGCCTTGGAGGAGCTTGAAAAGCTGCCCCAGCTTCCCTAAGCGCCAGGAAGCAGGGAGGGGAACCTTCCCAGTGCCACCCTTTCCCTTGCACCTGCTACTTTGCAATTCCAGGCAATGGGCTGGCTCTTCACTGTGTTTGAAGCCAGCCTCTACCCTGCGGGCCTCATTCCTTCCTGACCCCTTCAAACCTGTTTTTGGAACTTTCTGTCACACTAAGGTACTAGTGACTGGTGACTGTCACAAATGGGATAGTTACATTTAGCAGAATAAAATCCTTCCGTTAAAGAGAGAAAGTTCTGACAAGGGGATTGTCTACAAGCCGCGCCTCCTTCTGGGAACTCTTAAAATCCCTCTCGGCAAAAGTATCACCTGGTTTTCAAGGCAGCTGCTGCTCCTATCCTCTCGCAGGCTTTCTTGAGACTCTGCCCACTCAAAACGAGTTCACCTTTGCCCAAAGTTCATGCTAAAACCACAGAACTTACAGAGATTAGGAGAAGTGAATTGTGAGGGTTTATGTACCTGGGATCTTATTTACCGACCAGAAAACTAAGACCTAGAAGGGAAATGAGGCCTTCCCAAAGCTCCTAGCAGCTGGCCTACACTTTCAAAGTCGTCTCTTGATGCCTTACATTACAGACACTTCTTAAGGTTTTTTCTTTTTTGATCATGGCTCACTGCAGCCTTGACCTCCCAGGCTCAAGTTCCTCCTGCCTCAGCCTCCCAAGTAGCTGGACTACAGGTACATGCCACCGAGCCTGGCTAATTTTCAAATTTTGTAGAGACAAGGTCTCACTACGTTGCCCGGCTGGTCTCAAACTCCTGGACTCAAGTGATTGATTCTCCCGCTTCAGCCTCCCAGGGTGCTGGGATTTCACAGGTGTGAGCCACTGGTCCTGGCCTTAAGAATTTTTTCTTTTATTTGCATTAGCCCAAACGCTTCTTGGATCTGCTCTTTCCTGAGCTGCCTGGTGCAGCGTCCATGAGCCCTGCTGCGTTTTGGGGATTCATGGCTTCTAGCCAGAGCTCTGTTCCTAACCAGCGGGGTGACCCTAGGGGGTAGGTGGCTGCCATTGGCTGGGGTTTGCCCCTCTGTAGAGTGCATGATAATCCCCACTTCCTCACTTCTATTTAATCGAAGATTAAATAGAAGGTATGGAAGGGTATGTGGCACAGACAAGGCACACAGTAGGCGCACCATAGGTATTGGCTGCATGATGATCATAATGGTATCAATTATCTTTAAACCACAGTGGCTAGACTCTCATAAATTGAAGTTTACTTCCCAGTCAACCAGGACCAAGTTTCAAAATGGCTTCTTTCCCCCCAGGGCATGGCACCCTCAGAAACTAACGAGATCAGGTTACGGCAAAACAGTGCAAATTTATTTTCAGAAAACCCACCCCAAGCTCAGAGTCTACACTTAGAGGTTGTAGAGGTGTGAGCTGCAGCTGGATGTTACCTGCTGGATTCCACTCTGCTCATTTCTCTCCAGAGACTCCACTGTCATCAAGTGTGGGATGGCTCCGTTTATGCTTTTGCAGCCTGAGGCTAGCTTGCTGGTTGTTCATGTCTCCCTCTGGCCTCTGAGTAGAATCCACTTTTCTGGAGTACCTAACTTTGACTTTGCCATAGAGTATTTTTCTAACCTCAACCCTATTTTTGCAGCTTGGGTTGAGGGGAGACTCAGGGACATGTGTGAATGTGTGTGTTTTTGTGTGCGTGAACAAATACAAGTGCATGGGTGTGTATGTGTGAGTATATAGATTAGTTTGCTAGGGTTGCCATGACAAGGTATCACAAATTGGTGGGGGGAAGCTTAAACAACAGAAATGTATAGTCTCACAGTTGGCAGGCTAGAAGCACAAAATCCTCGGCAGAGTTGGTTCCTTCGGAGGGCTGTGAGGGAAGGATCTGTTCCAGGCCCCTCTCCTTGGCTTATAAATAGTCGTGTTCCCTCTATGCACATCTCTGTGTCTACATTTCCTCTTATTCTAAAGACCCTAGTCATACTGGATTAGGGCCCACCCTGGTGACTTCACTTAAACATGATTACCTCTGTAAAGACTGATCTCCAAATAAGGTCACATTCTGAGGTCCTTGGTGTTAGGAGTTCAACATAAGAACTTGTAGAGATGACTCAAGTCAACACACAGCAGTGTGCCTGTGTGTGGGTGGAACATATGTGTGTTTGTGTGTGTAGTGGACTCTGGCGTCTCTGAGACGCCAGGTCATTTGCAAACCTACTCCTTGGAAAGTAGTACTTTAAGAGCACATACAGTTGTCTCTTGTGAATAGGACAGATTTAAAACCTTTTTCTTAAACAAATCTTCCCACGGGTTTGGAGGGGCAGGTGTGGTAATGGAGTGGGTCCCGGGTACCCCTCTTGCATTGCTGGTCGAGGGCACCTCATAATGGAAAGTCCTTCCCTGGTTTTTCATTCTCAAACAGAGCAATGCCATTGGCATGTGATTTCCACCTCATTTTACTTTAGATGACTAAGTAGCATCTTGAAGTGCCTTTGGCTACATAGCAGAACATTCCAATTATTCCACAGGGCAGCATAAATTCGGAGTTGCCTTGGAGCTCCCTGGTGACTTGATACCACCAAGTCAGTCACTGAGGAACTCCCCAATATTTCTAAATAAATTTGGAAAATGTTTTTAGCATATGGAAAATGTTGTTTAGATGCTGTAAATAGTTGTAAAGTCTACTTTTAGCCTCCTTTTTAAAAGAGCCTTCCTGGGCTCCATCTACTCTGATTATCCCTTCCTTGACTCGTGTGCTTGGGAGGGTCCCAGGAGGACTGCTTTGCTGGCTGGTGTGCAGACCACAGGTGAACCCTGTTCTATCTTTCAGCTGCTCACCAGGACAAACTGCTCTAAAAAGGGACCCCAAATGAGCTGGCCCCATAGAACCATGTGTGGCGTTTGTCATCTTTCCCCCAGTTTACTGTAAATCTCAGTTCTCTTTGACCTCTAAAATCTTACTGAAAAAGTGAGTACTTCATGGTACTGAACTGACCTGGAATTCTGACTGACTTTCTAGTTCTGCCCGTAAGTTATGCCCCAAATTTTCCAGGTCAACGTAGAGTTCCAGGGAACGAGGTGGACGGAATCTGGAGGCAGAGTTGAGCCAGTGGGTGTTATCAGGCAGGGGGCACTGATAAACACGCCAGCTCCCCGTTAGACTTAGTGTAGTGCTGGGGGCCCTATTCCGAGGTGACACTGATGTCTCAAGGCAAATGCACATCTGTTTTCTTGATGGCAGTGGACTGTTGTTAGCCATGGGATGGTGCAGCCACTTCCTCCAGATATTCCTTGAAATTAGAGCACTCATCTCAGACTTCAGATGCATCTGTCCACTTTGGCATGGACTATAATGTAGCCACTTAAAATACATCTTACAAGGGCCATTAAATAACATAAAAAGTGCTTGTGAAATGATATGAGTAAAAAAAAAAGTTGGCACAGAATTGCATTTACTGTCTGGTCTCAATGATATTAAATATGTATTTCTGAGAAGATGACAATGGAATGAAATAAAATATTAACTTTTTTTCTGATTGGAGGGGTAATGAATATTTTTTATTTTCTAAATGTTCTGTGGTGAGCATTTGTTATCACACACACACATGCACACATGCACATACCACATGCATGTACACATGCACAAGCACACACCACAAGCTGTCCTGAAAAGTCTAACTGGAGACTTCTCCAGGGTCTTTCAGATTTTTTGCTGCCTCAATACCCCTGGGATATCAATTCCCTGCTTGTCCCAGAGCCCACCTCTGAATTGCCAAGAAGACAGCGGTAGCTGATTCACATCAATGCTAACTGATTCACATCAATGCCACCAGCTCCTGCCTCCCTGCTCAGCCCTGAGTGTGACAGGAGCAGGCCGGGCCTGCTCTGGCTCTGGGAATGCCGCTGCCCTCCAGCTCCGGCCAGCCAGGGAGGGGCCAGGCCTCTCCAAAGGAGGTTAAAGTCCTTCTTTGTGTGAATGGCCTTTTAGGGAGCAGAGGGAGGGCCCATGGTGACATCACAGTCTTCCGTCAGGAGGCTCAGAAGGAATTTGTCCAGCTTGAGCCAGGGTGCACGCAGGAATCTGTCTGGAAAAAGGCAGTTCTCACTGAGGAGGTTTGAGGCGCGCGCTCTGGGCAGGGTAAGCCGAGTCTGCTGACTTATCTTTTTGTCCTTTTCTTTCTAATTTGAAAGGACAGGGGTCTTTTTTGAGGCCAGTGTCTTTATGGAGGAGGTTTTCTGAGTCTATCATGTGCTGTGGAGTCCTTTCTTGCTGGAGAGTGGGCAGCTGAGCTTGGACTGGTGTCTTGCCTCTCTCTTTCTCTCTCTCTTTTTTTTTTTTTTTTTTTTTTTTTTTTGCAAATCTTGTAAAACTCTTAGCTTTTGTGCTAAGAGGCAAAGAGGACGCTCAGTCCTGCACATACAGTGCAAAGCTGTATGAGTCGTCTGTGGCAGATCACGCTTTGAAGATGGTGCGAGTGTGTCTGTGAGAATCTGTGTGCCCTTTTCCAGAACAGAACAAAGTGACTCGGTGATTCTGGTGCCTTGTTTCTTAGCCATCCTCTAATATTTGTTCAAGAGACTCAGTCCTGTGGTCTACAGCTAGCCTTCTGTTTCCAGGCTGTGGAACTCACCACATTCACAAGGTGGCTTGGGGGAATGTGTGGTGCCTGTCTCTTGGAGGTCCCATGGGTATGGAAGGAGACCCTCACCAGCTTCGTTCATAGGCACAGAATCATCTGTAGACAAATGTGTCTGGCACTGTTTTCTCTTTTCTTGGGGCTCTGCCCCAATATAGTGGATTCTGCTGGGTCCACAATGGTGCTTGGCATTTGATCCCTGCCATGACCTGCTCACCAGGCGTGAACCCAAGATCCGGAACTATATTTAAACCAAGAGGGACACAGCAAATTTATAAAGAACTGAAAAATTAGGCTTGCTTTTGTCTTTAGCAGAATCGATTACCCTAGAAATCTCAGCTTGCAGGAGCCAGAGTTCCCTCTGTGGCCTTGAGCTTGGTTTATTCTGGGGTGGGGACTACCTTGCAAAATAATCTCCAGTGAAAGGGGCCTTTGGTGAGAAGAGCGTCTGAGGGCTCCTTGATAGGGCCCTCAGCATCCCCCATTGAGGAAAACATGAAACTCACATCTCTCCTCACTCACGGGAAACCCGGAAGCCGCCCAGTCATTCCTATAAGAAGTGGGTCTCCAAGTAACGGAAAGAAACAACCCTTTCATCAGCTGCTGCAGAAAAGGCAACAGCAGCTTCCTCCCTTTCCTCCCCTCCCCACTGCTGACCCCCACCACACACACCATGTTCAGTTTCTTTCACAGAAAGCCCAAGCTGTAAATGTATTCATCAAATAACACCTTAACATTTTCCAGATGTGATTGGAGCCACTGACTTTTCAGCAGGGCTAAGAGGAGGTTATTAATAGGCTAAGGTATGGTGCTTGGGGAGACTCCGTTCTATGAGAAATTGACCAGTCTCCTTCACTAGGAATGTGGGTCAAGACACAGGGAAGCCTTGTTTCCAGTGAAAGGGTGGGGAGTTCCAGAAGTATTCTCATCCTGTCTTCAGACCTGTACCTGAGGCATAAGACAGAGAGAATAGCAGAACAGTGATTACTCTTTTGACCAATGCCATAGAAGCTCTCAGAAAAAAAGGCTGGACCTGCAGGAGCAGGAACAGGACTCCTGGCCTCCAAAGGGTTGAGTTTTTCTTTTTAGAACTGCCCTAGTCACATTGAGCTGTAATGGCTTCATGGCAGGAGATCCATGGAGGCAAACCAAGAAGTGTTTTTAGTATCTGCCCCTTTTAAGGCTCACAGCATTGACCTGAGCCTGCCTGGTCCAAATTTAGCCTGCGTTTGCCCTGGGAGTGCTTGAGGTCTGGAGTCTGGCCGGCTGTCTTCCATCAGCCAGGAGGGGAGGCTCTAGCCTCCTTAGGGAGTGGCTTAGTTCCCAGTTTCCCACAATCAACACGGGCCCCTAGTTCTGCAGGCCAGAGGAAGCTCTGCTGGGGGGATGGAAGAGGAAAGCCTGCTCAGGACTGGAATGTGGCCCAGGTTACACCCGGGGCCTCTCCTCTCCTCCACTTCCCGCTTGTAGGCTCGGCTTAGAGGCCCAAGTCTAACCCTTGCAGCAAGCGGTTCCCAGACTTGCCTGCTGTCAGTGCCTTCAGGGGAGGGTGGAATGGCCCACTTGGAGTCCCAGCTCCTTCTACTTCCTGCCGTCTTCAGCAGGGAGGGCCAGAGGAGGTGCAGCCAGCCTGCTTAGGAACTTTGGTGCACCGCGCTTTCTTCAATTCTTTTTCCCCTGCACAATTTGCGCCGTTGAAGAGGGCTGGAAGTTTATTTCCAGCTATTGCTGCAGCACTTCCTTCCCCTAGTGCTATTTGTTCTTCTTATGGGAACTGGTACTCACTCCCTCCAAGTCTGTGGGCGTCTTGCTGGGGATGGGGGATCACCTTGGAGCTCTGAGGACCTCGCATGGCCCAGGCTGAGAGCATATAGCTCTGCAGGGTCCCAGGACATGCTTATGGATCCAAGCTAGTGTTGACCTCTTCAACTTCTGTTCCCCTTCCTTATGCCTCGGGTTCCCTCGGTTTGGGGAGTTAGCCTCCCCCAGACCTCCTATCTGCAGCTTTGCCTCGTTTGTCCAAAGCTGATGAGGTTCAGCTGATGTGGGCATCTTTTAGGTCTCTGAGCATCATCCACCAGCCAGGTGCACTTCCTCCCCGCCCCCCACCCCCACCCCCACCCCCACCCCCACCCCCACCCCTTCTGCATTTGCCTTCGTGCTGGAGACATCCTGACTTAGCCAGTAAATTAAAAGTTTAGGAAGAACCTCTCTAAAGACAGCCACCCATAGCTCGTGGAACCAGTTCTTCATCACGATTGTCGTTGCGTCCTGTGTACTGAAAACGTGACTTACAAAAGAGGCAGGATGAGAAGGGAAAACGGAGATACTCTCTGATTTCACAGCTATGAGGAAGTTTTGTTTTATAGCCATGCCTCTGTTCTTAGGCCAAGAGTGAGTTTATATTTTTGGTGGAACTTATAAATAACTGGATTAAAGGATCGAGTCACCTATTATCTGGAGAAAAGCATTTCTAATTTAAATGTCATGGCTTTAGTAGGAAGTAATCTGGGTTATTCAGAGCAGAGAAACCTGGTTGTACAGCCTGATGTTGGAGTAATTTGGGTCACACTGTGCATTTAGGCTAGGAGCCTGGGAGGTCGAGATGAGTTAGGGACACTGTCGAGCTGTAACAGCCTGAGGATGGTGGGGCAGAGGGGAGGCTGTGAACACAGTGAGCATTGTCCTTGTGGTGAAGGACACCTTTCTGCTCTCCGCCTGGGCTCAGGCAGGCCTGCTAAGGAAAATGCACTTCCTTAAAGTTATTTCTGTTCATGACATGCTTAGCTGTAGGCCTAGGTACCCTGGGCAGAAAGAACACATGGGTGTCTATGCCCAGTGGGGCAGGGATCAGGGCCCTGCTGTTGTGTTTTCTGTGCAAATGTAAACAGGCTTCTAGAATCTCACTTGCCGTGTTGGTGAAGAGTTGCAGCCTTTTCCCACAGTGTCCATCACAATGACAGAGGGTGAAACCCCCAGACTGTGCAAGAAGTCACATTTCTAGCTGACACGTAGAGCAACAGATATGTCTCCAGAGAGTGAACTCTCTAGGGAGTTCATCTATTTCTGACCAAGACTGAGTAAAGAAGGTAAAGGGATCATCAACTTTTAAAGCTAAATTGTGAGTCTCACATCATCTGTAGAGATTCAAGCAAGCAAAAGATCAACCAAAAAGCCAAGCTAACTCTCTTTGATCCATCCACTCTTCTTACCATTTCCCATGTCATTTTAAAAGCCTCCTATTACTGAGAATACATTTTGATATATCAGGATAGAATGAGAAGAACCCACCTTCAAATCCTGGCTAGGGCACTTACTAGCCAGGTGATCTTGGGAAACGTCCCTCTATTTCTCTATACCTCTTATTCTGAAGTTTTAAGACTGAAATAAAATTCATGCCTTTCCCACTTAACAGAGGGCCATGTTTCAAGCATCAGCCGACATACGTATGTGCATGTACTGTGAAATGATAAGCTATTAGACACGTGTCAACCAGAAAATGGGGATGCCACACTTGCAGCATGCCCACGGGACAGGCTTGTCAGGGCTGTCTCATTCACTCGTACATTTACTTGGCTAGTTTAGTAGTGGAGATGGACCAGGTTCTGTTTTATCCAATGTGTGACCCCTCCTCTGCTTCCCATGTGACTGGAGCCCCAGGTCTGGGTGGTTCTTGACTGCTCATTCTACTTACTGCATTTCAGGACTTAACTTTTAATTTGTGAAATTACTCTCTCTGTTGCAGCACAACTGTATCTTCCTAGTCGTGTTCAGCTTCAACTAAAATTCACATGTAAGGATCTGGGGTTGGGGAAAGATTAGGGAGATTAGAGCTGCCATAGGTTCTGACTTTGAGTCTTTCCTGGGCCCTTTTTCTTTAATCTTTTCTTCTTGATTTCTTTTCTTCTAAAAATCTCCTGCTCTTTTCCCAAAAGAAAATCAGTCTGCTGCCAGAAAGAATATAATATCTGTCATTTAAACCTCAGTGTAAAATGGCTTAATAATAGTGAACATTTGCATTAACCGTTTTACAGTTTACATAGTACTTTTAAGTACATTTTCTAACTTAATTCTCAAAACAGATTTGGGAGATATTATTAGTCCTGCTTACGAAGGAGTTTTATTCTCAGCAGAATTCCATAATTACAGTACAAAAAGTCTGGTAGGACTTTTATAGGTAGAGCCAAGAAATGACCCCAGACTCTGGTCTTTGGACGCCAAACTCTGAATTACCACATTTTCTGCATTTTTTAGGTGAAGACATAGGCACCTGTGTTGTAAATTAAGCCACGCTAATTTGCTTTGCAAAACTATTAAACACTTTTTGGTAAATAAAGGTGACTTTAGTTGCAGCCTGGCTACCAAGTTATATTAAACACAGGTTTCTGGGACCAAATTCTGGCACTCATACATACTTGTGTTAAATAAACATTTACAAAAAATGCTATGAGGAAATCTCAGCTCCCTAAATTTCTAGATGCTCCAACCCCACCTTGCCTGAAGACAGATGTGGCAACTTTATGAAGACAGGATTCTGTTACCATTTTAGTGGGTGGTAAGCAACCGAAGTCCCCTGAGCCAAAGGCTAGAAACAAGATTGTTTAGTTCTGAAAACTCAAACACCATCCCTAAGGGTGGCATATCCCCTTTATGAAAGGGTGAGGAAGATCTCTAATCCACAAATTTGAACACCACCAATTTCATAGATTTCTAACATTCATTATGCTAATTGACAGGCCACTAATTTCACTAATGAAAACCTATTTCTCACCTTAATTATGCCAATTAGCAAAGCTTCAGGGGTTCTTGGGAGTTAAAGGGAGCTAAGTAATGGAGGAAGCCACCTGTGGGGCGTGGGATCTCTCATTAGATCCTAGATGACCATCCCTCGAGTTTATATTCCCAGTTAGGATGGTTGTCAGACCCTGGAATGTAATTTAAACTAATGTCAGAAGCACACAGCTGTATTAAATTGCCCCTGATCAAGTATTTGAAAGTAAATGGTAGACATCCTAACCAGCTGTTAACTATTCTAGGAATTTAGTGGGAAGGGCAGGTTTCTGTGTTGTGGTGTTAGGGCTCTACCTGGAGGGTGAGCTGGGCCGATCTAAAAAGCTCCCACAGCCCCTTTGCACCCTAGTTTTTCTCTGACCTTAGAAAACCCAGTTTGATGATTCTTTCATATCTTCCTGTTTTTGCAATGGGGCATAGTTCATTTCAAAAAGGGCTTTCCTGTTGATTGAATGTGCATCTTATCTGAATCTG
This sequence comes from Symphalangus syndactylus, assembly GCF_028878055.3. Taxonomy (NCBI): domain Eukaryota; kingdom Metazoa; phylum Chordata; class Mammalia; order Primates; family Hylobatidae; genus Symphalangus; species Symphalangus syndactylus. The sequence goes on along the minus strand of NC_072425.2, from coordinate 34,865,017 downwards.
GAATCACGTTCACCTAATCTGAAGCATGGAGAAAATTCTGGACCTTCTTATCTTCAAAGAGAGCAATAAGCATTTGTTGGTTTAAACAAGACATCATCTGACGATACCAAGCCCAGATTCCTGCCCATTCTGGATAGGTTAGATTTCCAGCCCATTTCCATTTACCTGGTGTAGTTGCCAGTGGCTTTGATTCCATCAGGCCATCATGCATGAAGGCAAATTCTTACTGCTGACAGTGGAACTCAGGAATTCGCTCTTCTGTTATCATTGTTGTCTAACTTTACAAAACCTCAGGACCTCTGGTACATGATTGTGAATCAGTAATTCAGAGTTGTTTATCTCCTTAAATACTTCCATGCCAATTAGAGGTTAAACCTGCTGCTTCCTGAGTAGATGGAATTGAGTGTCAGGAAGAATTTTCTGAATTTATGGGGAAAGGGGGACTGGATGCCATATAGCTCACGAGAAGGAGGGCCTCTTTCCTATTTACACCCTCCAGTGTCTAGAGGTTTAAAAAAATGTATCAAAAGGAATCATCTCAAATTACACTGTAACCCCCAAACCGTGACTTTTAACAAGTAACCAGCCTTTCTGTGTTTGTGTGTGTGTGTGTGTGTGTGTGTGTGTGTGACAGAGTTTCACTCTTATTGACCAGGCTGGAGTGCAGTGGCACGATCTCGGCTCATTGCAACCTCCTCCTTCCAGGTTCAAGCAATTCTCCTGCCTCTGCCTCTCAAGTAGCTGGGATTACAGGGGCACCTGCCACCACGCCTGGCTAATTTTTTGTATTTTTAGTAGAGACGGGGGTTTCACCATGTTGGCCAGGCTGGTCTCGAACTCCTGACCTCACCTCAGGTGATCTGCCTGCCTTAGCCTCCCAAAGTGTTGGGTTTACAGGGGTGAGCCACCACGCAGGCTTCTTTTTTTTCCTTTTTGAGACCGAGCCTCACTTCCTCGCCCAGGCTGGAATGCTCTAACCTCCACTCTCCAGGTTCAAGCGATTCTCTTGCCAAATAGCTGGGAGTACAAGTGTACACCACCATGCCTGGCCAACTTTTGTATTTTTAGTGGAGATGGGGTTTCACCATGTTGGTCAGGCTGGTCTCAAACTCCTGACCTCAAGTGATCCACCCATATTTGCCTCCCAAAATGTTGGGATTACAGGCGTGAGCCACCACACCCAGCCTTTTTTGAGACAGAGTCTCACTTCCTTGCCCAGACTGGAATGCAGTGGCACTATCTTGGCTCACTGCAACCTTCACTCTCCAGGTTGAAGTGATTCTCATGCCAAATAGCTGGGATTACAGGTGTACACCACCATGCCTGGCTAACTTTAGTATTTTTAGTGGAGAGTGGGTTTCACCATGTTGATCAGGCTGGTCTCAAACTCCTGACCTCAAATGATCCGCCCATCTTGGCCTCCCAAAGTGCTGGGATTACAGGCATGAGCTACTGCACCCTGCCAACTAACTAGCATATTTTAAAATCTCAGTTTGACCAATCACAGAAGACATAACTACTTGTAAAATAATTTCTGATTCAAAGATAATGGCAGTTTTGTATTTTTTTTTCAGACAATTGCAAAAGTATATTGTCAAATTGTCGTCTTAAGATTTTAAAAATTTGGTACCAAAACAACTATTTCTAGTTCAAAAAGCGTGCCTTGGAAAGAGCTGATACAATTTTTGAATCCTAAAAAGAAAACATGGAAAGGCATCTGCTCATTCATCATCGAGCACTCGAAGTGTGAAACATTCAACAGAATGGGACAATGCTGATGTGAGGAGCGGAAAAGTGTTCTTGGGAAATGGCTTTGGAGATAAGCCCCATCACTCCTTCCTCTGTGATTAGCAACAAGAGACAAAGAGAAGCAATTTCTTCACTTGCCTGATTCAGACTAAGAAAACTCTAAAATAGACTTAGGGCTTTCTTGGAAGTACAGGGAACTCGATTTTTTTTTTTTTTAAGGGTGTTGTGTTCTGGAGCTTATTGTTGCTGCTAATTTCATTATGACCCTGCAGAATAAGTTCCCCTCGTGTTTAATGAACGGATTAATTAAACTATAGAACTAATTATTTGCCTTTTAGTTTTCTTGACTATTACGTTGCCCTTCTTCCTCTCCTCAAGTATTCTAAAGCATCTTGTGTTTCAGGGGAGCAGTGTTTTCTAACTATATTTCAGTTCTACCAGCTTCCTACTGATTTCCCACTCCCCTCCGCCCACCCCGGCCCCAAAGCCAAAAAGGATAGAAGGAGGGCTCTGTTGTTCCCATGCAGAATATCAGCAGTGAGTCATCGGCCAAAAGAAGCCAGGAGTAAGGGTGCCATAGGTAATCTGACTCATCTTAGCAGTACCATGAATCTCTGTTTGTCTTCTTATTCCAATAATAATTTTCCATGGAGTGGGCTAATTTTGGCCTAGGTTTACTTGAGCTCGAATGGCAGCCAGTAAGTTTCAGCATTCAAATTTTGTGTAATTCTTAATGATATATGAGTAGAAGTTACTGACATTGCCTCATCCAACAAAAAGTTTAGTTAATAGTTTTAAAAGGGCTGGCCATGCAGGGTGGCTCATGCCTGTAATCCCAGCACTTTGGGAGGCCAAGGCTGGCTGGACTGCTTGAGTCCAGGAGTTTGAGACCAGCCTGGGCAACACAGCGAGACTCTATCTCTACAAAAAGTTTTAAAAATTAGCCAGGCATAGTGATGCCCACCTGTAGTCCTAAGGGAGACTGAGGCAGGAGGATCCCATGAGCTCAGGAGTTCAAGGTTGCAGTGAGCTATGATCACATCACTGTGCTTCAGCCTGGGCAACAGAGCAAGAGCCTGTCTCTTAAAAAAACAAAAAAAAGGAAAGTGGCAGCAAAAACTACTTTTTAATGATGGTCAAAAATAAAAAATAAAGATAGTAGCAATTATAAATATTAATTGTGTTAAGTATCACTCTTTAACAAAGACCAGACCTAGACTGGAAGAAAATCAGAGAACAGAAGATGTTGACAAAAGAGGAACACTTATTATTTGTGCCTGTTAATGGAGAAGACATCTACGTTACTTGAATAATTTAAGTCTGAAAGGAAATGTGGAAAGTGAAGAGTGAAAGAAACCCCCCAGTTCATGGATAACTCAGAGAGTTTTTCAACATTCTGACAGCAGTGTAGAGCACTTACGGTGAACTCCCGTGTTTCCTTAGGTCTCAAGAACAAATCCATAATTATCCACTTTTTTGGGAAGGATTTTGAAATTAATTTCCTGAGAATCATCCTAAGGTGGTATTTTAATATTCTAAGCATTTAAAATTGTTGAAACCTTAGATAAATGAAAAATTACATCCTTTTGCAATTTTGCATTGTCCTTTGTCAGTAATACCAGGCACATTATAAACTTGAGACAGGGAAACAAAGCTGACCTAGGTGTTAGTAAGGTCCTTGATGGGAACTCAAATTAAGTTTATACTTTACTGGAATTCTTTAAGATAAGCCAGAGTCCTTTGATATGAAAAGGAAAATCATCTTATAATTTGAAAATTAATGTTTCTAGTGCCAAATAACAAAATTACATAGGCTAGATAACTGGTAGAAAAACAGGATGGATAGGTTGGGTGTGGTGGCTCATGTCTGTAATCCCAGCACTTCGGGAGGCTGAGGCGGGCAGATTGCTTGAGTACAGGAGTTCAAGACCAGCCTGGGAGACATGGAGAAACTCTGTCTCTACAAAAAAAAAATATATATATATATATATATATTATATATATGTATATATATAAAAATCAGCCAGGGGTGATGGCACACACCAGTAGTCCCGGGAGGTGGAGGTTGCAGTGAGCCGAGATGGCACCACTGCACTCCAGCCTGGGCCACAGAGCAAAACCTCATCTCAAAAAAAAAAGACCCCAAAACAAAAAACCTCCTTCCTTAAAAAAAATAAGAAAGAAAGGAAAAGAAAAATATGATGGATTTTAAAACATTAAGAAGATAGGGTTTTCTTATTGAATCACAAACTGAAGATATCACATATAAAGCAGTTAAGAAACTGGAGGAGCGGTACTATTGGCCATTAGCTTTTCAAAGCAATGCTGACTTCTTAACTAAAGAGTATTATTTTGTTGCAATCCCAGAAAACAGAGCTGTGCAGTCAGTAGCTTTGGTGATCATGTTTATAAGGCACATGGTCAATTACAGCCATGGCAGTGAGGCACTGTAGTCTGTGTGCTGCCATTAAAGGGATCTACTGTTTTCCAGTGTTTTATTCTGGAAAGATTTTCCAAAAAGTTTCTTGTCTCCAGAATAACTGCATTACATCTGGCAGAGAGTCATATGTTTTAAAGATCTGTTCATACAAAAGGACCTTCTTTTTGCAATCCTATTAATAGTCCTATTGCATAGCCTGCAATCATTTGCTACAAAATACTTGGGAAGACTGTGGTACAATAATGATGTAATCTCTTCCACCTTAGTAGATAAAATTTAAAAATGGCACTAGCATGTAAACAAAATGGCATCCATAAATTAGAGGGGATTGGGCACCTGTTACTACAAGAAAATGAACATTTAAGGGATTATTAGGAAATTTCTATTCAAAAGAATTTGTCACTGTGGTTTCCATTTTCCTTCCTCTTAGTTATGAGTCAGTTTGTCAGCATTCACATCCATAAGAGATGCAGTATTTAACCCTGACTTTTGTTTTCTCTTTATTCCAGAAGCCTCCCCAGCTTTCTGAGGATGATATCCGGCTAAAAAGCGAGGGAGACAACTATAGTGCCACCCTCCTGGAGCCTGCTACCAGCTCTCTTTCCCCAGACCACAAAAACATGGAAATTGAGGTGTCTATTGCAGAATGTAAAAGTGTTCCTGGAATCACCTCTACCCCACATCCCATGGACCACCCCTCTGCTTTCTATTCACCCCCCCATAATGGCCTCCTTACTGATCACCACGAATCCCTGGATAATGATGTCGCCAGAGAGATCCGCTATCTAGATGAGGTGCTAGAGGCCAACTGCTGTGATTCTGCTGTGGATGGAACGTACAATGGAACATCGTCCCCAGAGCCTGGTGCAGTGGTTCTGGTGGGCGGCCTAAGCCCCCCTGTCCACGAGGCGACCCAGCCAGAACCTACTGAGAGAACAGCTAGCCGGCAGGCACCTCCTCACATTGAGCTCAGTAATAGCAGCCCTGACCCCATGGCAGAGGCAGAAAGAACAAATGGCCACTCCCCCAGCCAGCCTAGAGATGTGCTGGGGGACAGCCTGCAGGCTCCTGTCAGCCCCAGCTCCACAACCAGCTCACGGTGTTCTTCCCGAGATGGAGAGTTCACTCTCACCACACTGAAGAAGGAGGCCAAGTTTGAGCTGCGTGCCTTTCATGAGGACAAGAAGCCCTCCAAGCTCTTTGAGGATGACGAGCATGAGAAAGAACAATACTGCGTTAGAAAAGTGAGGCCTTCGGAAGAGATGCTGGAGCTGGAAAAGGAGAGGAGAGAGCTCATCCGCAGCCAGGCCGTCAAGAAGAATCCTGGCATTGCAGCAAAATGGTGGAATCCCCCGCAGGAAAAAACCATTGAGGAGCAGCTGGATGAGGAACATCTGGAGTCGCACAAAAAGTACAAGGAGCGCAAGGAGAGAAGGGCACAGCAGGAACAGTTGCTGCTGCAGCAGCAGTTACAGCAGCAGCAGCAATTGCAGCAGCAGCAGCAGCAGCAGCCCCCATCGCAGCTCTGCACAGCCCCTGCCTCTTCTCATGAATGCGCAAGCATGATTGACAAAGCAAAGGAGGACATTGTCACAGAGCAGATAGATTTCTCTGCTGCTCGCAAGCAATTTCAGCTGATGGAGAATTCCAGGCATGCGGTGACCAAGGGCCAGAGTACACCCAGGCTGTTCTCCATCAAGCCTTTCTACAGGCCTCTGGGGTCAGTCAACTCAGACAAGCCACTGACTAATCCGAGACCACCTTCTGTCGGGGGACCTCCAGAAGATAGTGGTACCTCAGCCGCCAAGGGACAGAAATCCCCCGGTGCCCTGGAGACCCCATCGGCAGCAGGAAGCCAGGGCAACACAGCCCCTCAGGGGAAGGAAGGGCCCTACAGTGAGCCTTCTAAACGTGGGCCCTTATCTAAACTGTGGGCTGAGGATGGAGAATTTACAAGCGCCCGGGCCGTCCTCACCGTGGTCAAGGATGATGACCATGGGATTTTGGATCAGTTCTCAAGATCTGTCAATGTCTCCCTGACCCAAGAGGAGCTTGACTCTGGTCTGGATGAATTGTCGGTGAGGTCTCAGGATACCACAGTCCTGGAGACCCTATCCAATGATTTCAGCATGGACAACATCAGTGACAGCGGGGCCTCCAATGAGACAACCAATGCCCTCCAGGAAAATTCACTGGCTGATTTTTCTCTGCCCCAGACGCCACAAACTGACAACCCCTCAGAGGGCCGAGGAGAAGGCGTCTCCAAGTCATTTAGTGATCATGGTTTCTACTCCCCTTCCTCCACGCTGGGGGACTCTCCGTCGGTTGATGATCCCTTGGAGTATCAGGCTGGCCTCCTGGTGCAGAATGCCATTCAACAAGCCATAGCCGAGCAGGTGGATAAAGCCGTGTCCAAAACCAGCAGGGATGGAGCAGAGCAACAGGGACCTGAAGCGACTGTAGAGGAAGCTGAAGCTGGGGCTTTCGGCTCGGAAAAGCCTCAGAGCATGTTTGAGCCACCTCAGGTGTCTTCTCCTGTACAAGAGAAAAGGGATGTATTACCAAAGATTCTGCCTGCTGAAGACAGGGCACTCAGGGAAAGGGGGCCCCCCCAGCCACTACCAGCTGTGCAGCCCAGTGGCCCGATTAACATGGAGGAGACCAGGCCGGAAGGAAGCTATTTCAGCAAGTACTCGGAGGCAGCTGAGCTGAGAAGCACAGCCTCCCTCCTGGCCACTCAAGAATCTGACGTGATGGTTGGGCCTTTCAAGCTGAGGTCCAGGAAACAGCGGACTTTGTCCATGATCGAGGAAGAGATCCGAGCAGCTCAGGAAAGGGAAGAGGAGCTGAAGAGGCAGAGACAAGTCTTGCAGACTACGCAGAGCCCCAGGACAAAGAACGCCCCATCGCTGCCCTCCAGAACATGCTACAAAACTGCCCCAGGTAAGTGAGGTGCCTTACATGAGAGACAGATGCCACAGCAGTCTGTTGTTGTTGATTCCAGCTCATGGGTTTCTATGTGGAGCCTCCTCTGTGTGTGTCTGGAAGAAGTGTTGGGGGGACACTGGCATGAGAATTCCAGCATACAGGGACATGCAACAAAAGTGTCAGAGTGTCTTCTAGAAGAACCGTGAGGTTGGATGGAGTTTGCCACTTTCCAGAGAATGCAATAGCTCCTTCTTTGTTGTTCTGCTTTAGCCTTGGTTTATTATAAAGAATTGTTCTCTTTTACTTGAAAGCCTGCCTCTTGTCTGAAGGAGAGGCTGTTTGTGGCATAGAACCAGAGTGGACCCATGTGTGGACTATGTTGGAATCAGTAGCTTGACCCTCAGTATCTAGTTAAATCAAACCCATCTGATTTGGGAGATGCCCTCTACTAACCCCTTCTGAATGCTGGTTCCCTTCCCAGCAATGATAGTCATGGTGTGGCATTGCAGACTGGCCCATGCAAAATGTTTTTGTTCATCTTCTGTATAACTGGGTTTTTCTTCTGAAGTCACCACAAAGCAACTACTTTGGAATCGGGTGGGCACATCTATTCTTGTCATGTGACCCATTTGGAGAAGTTGAATTACTCTTCACAAAGGCAGGTCTTTAATCCCTTCATATTACCTGGGTAGTCCCTTTTTTGAATACTTTGTATAGATGGTTGATGTTAATTAGGGTGCTAATTATTATTGCTACCATATGGATAACAGTGTGACCAGTTGTTTTTATTTTCCTTGTGAATGTGATGGCAATCAGGGATCCACAGATCTTCAACTATAGAAAACGCTGCTCAAAGCGTGGTCCAAGCTAGTCCAGGGATCATTTCCTACTGGTTCATTCTAAGTTTAAACATTGAGAGTAAGCATTTGAAAACTCTTATTGCAATGTGATATTGTCCTGAAATCCAAGGGTGGGATTTTTGTATCTTACAAAACTATTGCTTCATAATGGACTGGTGGGGAAAAACCGATGCTTCACCAGAGAAAATTTAAGAATCATTACCCTAAAGGATAATCGTTGACACTTATCTTGGTCCATCCAGATCTTAATCTTATCTTGACACTTGGCTTCCATCAAATCTACAATGACACAAGGTCACTCTTCTCATTAACTTTTTAAATTTGGAAAGAATCTCCAACCGAAAGAAAAATTCCCAAGTACAGTACAAATGTCTTTCTGTTTTGAATCATGTGAGAGTAAATTGCCAACATGATGCCCCATCACCCCCAATTTTGTAGACTGTTCCCTAATGTGGGTCTCTGATGCTTTCATGTGATGATTTTCAGGTTGTGCGTCTTTGGTAGGAATACCACCAAATTGATGCTGTGTTCTCACTGTATCCAAACAGGTAGCATGTGGTATTAGTTTGTCCCATTATGGTGACAGGTGTCAACTCGGATCACTTAATATTGATTATGATCACTCCATTGAGGGAGTGTCTGCCAGGCTTCTGCACAGTAGTTACTTTTTTCTTTTGTAATTAATATATATTTTGTAGGGCAATACTTTGGTATTCTGCAATTTTCACCCCATTTCTTATCAAACTTCATTTGTTTATGTCGGTATGATCTCATGGATTCCTATGATATTCAATGGATTCCTGTGATATTCAATGGATTATAATCCATTTCTTTTATTATTTTTATCCTCAACTTGTTCAGTTACAGCTCACGGGAGCCCTTTCTGGCTAACTTATATATCCTTTGGAGATGTCACTGTTATCCTTTGACTGCTTCCTCAATTTCTGGCATCGCAAGATATTCCAGTTTCATCTTATACTTTCCCAACCCTGAAATCAGTTGTCTCTCTGAAGAGCACTAGTTTCTGATGATGGAGTATGGTATTTAGAAACAAAGATCTGGGTGCTAGCTGTGCTCATTGTTATTGCATTGTCGCTAGCCCCAGGCACTCTCAGTGGACAGAATTAGAAATTATACACATCTCTCTTGAAAACCATGAATTTGCCCTGATGCTTTTTAATTCTTATTTAATAAAAGGTTTATTCATAGTTTCTCCCTGTCCATGTTTGTGACCACCTTCTTGACAAGATACTTAGTTTTTATTATCTGTAATATGTTTATTATTTAACTAGCCCTCCTTCCCCCATACTCCAGCACAACCAGTCTCCTGTTTTCCTCACCAAACTTGGGCTCCAACATCATTTTCTGGGTGGCCACTGCCACCCCCCTTCACCAACACCCTCCTTACCCTACCTGGGCTCCAACACTACAGCAGGTACCATCTTATTCAGCCTGGCCTAGTGACTTTTGGACTGAATTGTTTGGGAAGGAAAGGAAAGGGAGGAAGAAGAGGAAGAGTGCAGTGACTTTTTTAATATATGCCATCAAATTGGTGATAAAGTTTCAACAAATGAATAATGGGGGGCAGGGGCGGAGGGCAGTCACAAACATTCAGACCATAGCATGAGTATTTTCAGGCTTCTCTGGCTCTGTCTCTTAATCGAACCCCTCACCATATTACCTCCAACTTTATTTCTAGCACATAAACAACTGTCTAATATAAAGACATTTCAGTGCTTTCTCCTGATTTCCCCACCGGCTGTTGTCCATCAGGCTTCCCCACCAGGACCGAGGTTGCCTTAAACAAGTCAGCATCCTAAGGCTTGCCACTGGCATCCCAGCAACCCAGTATCAATCTCCCCAGTACTTCCCTCTATGCTAATGCTCATCTCTTCTCCCATATCCCACCCCCATAGGATTGATTTCTGGTCCCTACAAGGGGATGATAATTCATTCGTGCAAGTCTGTTCCAGTCTTGATGTCATATTGAGTACAATCATGATAATGATATGTATACATGTCATTCCTTCAGGTTTATCTCTAGAACATTTAAAGCAGGCACCCGGGCTTCCCAGAATTACAACATGAGTTGAAAGAAACGGAATATAAAATACAGTTTTCTTCCTGTTCATGCCTGGAAATCTTTGGAGTATTGGTTGGCTGGCCAACCTCCAAGTTCATGATCAGGGAGAAGGCTGACACATGACTCTGAGCAGCCAAACTAGAGAATTCATGGCTAGGATCAGAACTCCTGGCTTCAGTGGTTTTGTGAATGGAGACATTAGCAAGTTCCTGCAGCACATTTCATATTTCATGCTAGAAGAAGTGACTCCACTAGTTTGTTGTGTGACTCAGATTGATGATTGGATACTAGGTGATGAAAACTATAATTTTTAACTTCTCTCGTAGTAATCATGCTGGTGGCATGCTGGAATCCTAAAACCTTAAAGCAAATAAAGTCCACTGAGAGCCAAGATGTGGTAAGGAAGGAGAAATCTTCTAATTCTTTCCATACGAAAGTTATCTAGACAGAAACCCCATCCCCAAGGTGTGGAAATGATATTTGTTTTTGCGTTTAGTGCCTTTGCTTTTAAAAGATGGAAAATGAATGATAGAAGTTCCATTTCGAAAAGGATATAGTCATTGTTAATGACCAGGTATCTAGAAATTATCTTGTTGGTTCTTATTTTACTTTTTTTTTTTGAAGGGGAGTCTTGCTCTGTCTCCCAGGCTAGAGTGCAATGGGGCAAACTCGGCTCACTGCAACCTCCACCTCCCAGGTTCAAGTGATTCTCCTGCCTCAGCTTCCTGAATAGCTGGGATTACAGGTGCCCATCACCATGCCCAGCTAAATTTTTTGTTTGTTTGTTTTTTGTATTTTTAGTAGAGACAGAGTTTCATCATGTTGGCCAGGCTGGTCTCTGACCTCAGGTGATCTGCCCGCCTTGGCCTCCCAAAGTGCTAGGATTACAAGCATGAGCCACTGCACCTGGCCCTTATTTGACTTTTAAAGGAAGAAGCTCCACTTAAATAGAATTTGAGTGACATTTGTTTATACAGAGGTGAATAAAAATGTATAGTCCCTGCTCTCAGGGAACTTAATGGTTCAGTAAGAGAAACAACATTAAACAAATGAGGCAATTTTATGACAGAGAAGCACAGAGATCTGTAGGAGCACAAAACGAGGAAGACCACATCATTTGAGGATAAAGAAAGTCTTCCTTCCTTAGGAAATTACAAAGCGGAGAACTGAAGGGGTAAAGTTGGGCTCAGGGTGTAGGGGAGAAGGAAGGGCACCTAAGAGAGGCTCAGAAGGAATAGAGAACTTGGCACATTTGAGATATTTAAGAGTTAGTTAAAGGAAGAGATTTAAAACAAAACAGAAATAGATTTGGAGCCAGACAACCAAGAGCTCTATCAATCATGTTAATAGTTGTAGACTTTAGAGTTTACCCTATGGTCAGTGAGAAGCCAGTGAAAATTTTTAAAGGAGTAATTATCTGAACACAACCCCAAGCTGTCCTGCCTTCACTGTGAGTTGATGGACTAAATGTCTTCCTTTTGTAATACATCCATTTTGTAGGCTTGGATTGAGCTCTTCCTGCTTATGAGCGCTTCCGAAGGCAGGTGCCATCTTGGTGAACACCCTGTATGTTATGTGAGGGGCCATGCTCCCAATAGTGTGTGCATGTGTGCCCTCTGCTGATGGCACTTAGAATTAGAGACTAAAAGGAAGAAGGCCAGGGGTGGTGGTGCATGCCTGTAATCCCAGCACTTTGGGAGGTGGAGGCAAGAGGATTGCTTGAGCCCAGGAGTTTGAGACCAGCCTGGGCAACATAGCAAGTCCCCATCTCTAAAAAAAAAAAAAAAAAAAAAAAATTAGCTGAGTGTGGTGACACATGCCTGTTGTCCCAGCTACTTGGGAAGCTGAGGCAAGAAGGTTGCTTGAGCCCAGGTGTTCAAGGCTGCAGTGAGCTATGATCGAACCATTGTACTCCAGGCTGGGCAGCAAAGTGAGACCCTGTCTCAAAAAAAAAAAAAAAAAAAAAAGAGAATAAAGAAAGCACCTTTGTAGGTACATGAGCCTGATTTGAATGGGTAACTCACACAGTGCTGTAAAACACCCTTGAGGAAAGAATTAGGGGGTGGGATATCCAAACATTGTATTGAAGTTGCAGTTTAAGACCTTTTCAAATGTCTTTTCATATTGGGGTTGCCAACAGTTCTCACTTTAGTATCTATGTCTATTATTAGATATCCTGGTTTCACTTCCAAGTTCTAAGCATGCCAGAGAAACCCAGTTAGGTGATGATTTGTTTGGTTTTTTGAAAGTTTCTGTTTTCATGCCAGATGTTGAATTTATTTACCAAGTCAGATCATTCACCCCATAAGACCTACATTATGGAGAGTGGCAAAAGAGAAAGTGTAGGTTGCTGTTAAGTTCCACAACTTGGGGTATCTGTTCATGTCTTCTAATATGTGGAAAGATGTGATAGTTATAAATCTTACTTTTGTAAGATGTACAGGAAGTGTTGACTTCTGCTGCTGTCTGTTTAGATTAAGATTAGACATGAGGTGATCATTACATTATTATAAAGATTCTTAACTGGGTCTTTGTTCTTTCCCCTTCATTATCTGCAAATATCACAAAGGAAAGTCTTAGGAAAAATATATTTGTGACTCTCCACACAATCTTCGTGAAGCAGGGCTTGGTGGAGTGTGCCATGCTAAATTAGAGCCCCATGAGGCACAGTTTCATCTGAGGTGCCCTCATTGCTCCATTGGGGAGGTCCCTGTGTCAGCATCTGACAGAAGGATTGATGATGAGAGAGCTCTCCATCAGTAGTACACAGTGCCTCTCTTTCCTGCAAGGCAGGCACCAACTGTGCAGCTTGCAGGAGCCCTTCTGGCTGTGTGAAGCTAGCTAAAGCTTATTGTGGAGTGTCCACAGATGGTTATTGTCCATCACCATGTTTCTAGAACATTCTCTGGTTACAAAAGTCTAATCATGGTAGTTACAGTTATCAAGGCCTTAAAGTTGCACATAATACTAGTTATTTCACACTTGTCATTTCTCATTTTCTCACTGAGTCCTCCCAACAGCCCTCTAAGATACAAATTATCTCAACCCTTGAGGCCAGATATATTTCTAGATTCAGACTTTTTCTGATTTTAGAGAATTTATAAAGTATATACTATTATTTAGAAAAGTAATACAATGAACATACTATTATGTAACACAAATGGCAGGTTCTGGGTCAACACCCTGTGATCAAATTAAATTTCTACTCTAAAACTTGAGAAGAAGAATTAGTTACATTAAGTGGGTAAAGACTAGGAGACCCTGATGTCAGCTCATGTCAGGTTTTGCTGCCAAATAAGTTATGAAAAATCTTTCTTTTCACAGTTTTTTGGATTTGGGTATTATACATGAAGAGCTGTAGACCTGTAATATTGTTCTTTTTCAAAGAATTACTACTAGAGCCCAGAGAGATTAAGTTGCCCAAGGTCACTCAGCTTGAAAATGGGAGAGCCTGGTTTCAAACTCAGGCTCTCATTTGTCTCCAAAATCCATCTTCTTTCCCCTACCTTCTCCTTCCCATCTGTTGAGCCTCCTCTATGAGGTATACAGTAATAGCTTCTCTCTCCAACCTGTAGCTCAGGTTCTAACTTTTCCTAGTCTCATGCCCAACCCCTGCATTTTCCTGGATCCTCCCTGATCCTCCTTTTAGGAGCCACTGTAGCTCTGCAATCTTTCTCTTGCAGTGGCCTGGGTGTATAAATTTGACTCTCAGGGGCCATGAAACAGTGCTTCCCTAGTGACCCAGGATGATTCCTTTCTGCTTTCAGAACTCAATTCCAATGCCCCAGATTACAGCAGGCAAAGGCGTTCGGGCTGTCCAAAGATCTGAGCAGATAGCCAAGGGACTAACTTAGTCCACATCAGCCATCTAGCCTAGCTGCTCCTGTGAGATCTTTTTGAAAGTTTTTTTCCCAGGAAGAAGCTCTGCCATTTACTCCAGAAACAGGCTCATTCCTTGAAAACTTTGAAAGAACTGGGTACTCAAGCAAGGATGCAATTTTTAAATTTGAGGATGAGCAGGGATAAGTGTTCATTATTCTGTTAACTAAACATGTACACTTTTGGTGTACTAGGGTCAAAGTCAACTAAGTCAGTTGACTGGTGATCATTGAGCACCATGACTACGTACTGTTCTCCTTGCCTTTTAAAAATTGATCTTTCGACCTTGGCCCAGAACTTCCCTGTGTTCTCTTTATCTAAATCCAGCAAGTATGTTTTCTTGAAAAATGCATGCCATTTGGAAAGGAATTGGTAAGAAAAGACTATGTTGAAGCTGTGTTTGGCAAGGGGTGAAGGTGTGCAATGAAATCAGGACTTTTCAAAGTATAGAATTCCACATTCTCTTTAGATATTACCCTTAAAGGCTTGGAAAAGGCAACTGCCATGGTTAAACCTGCCTGTCAGTCTCACTCTTTTTTTTTTTTTTTTTTTTTTTTTTTGGAGACAGAGTCTTGCTCTTTCGCCCAGGCCGGAGTGCAGTGGTGCCATCTCGGCTCACCGCAAGCTCCGCCTCCCGGGTTCACGCCATTCTCCTGCCTCAGCCTCACGAGTAGCTGGGACTACAGGTGCCCGCCACCGCATCTGGCTGATTTTTTGTATTTTTAGTAGAGACGGGGTTTCACCGTGTTAGCCAGGATGGTCTCGATCTCCTGATGTCGTGATCCGCCCACCTCAGCCTCCGAAAGTGCTGGGATTACAGGCGTGAGCCACCATGCCTCAGTCCTGAGATCCTATGGGCCCAGAAGTCTTTCTTCTGTGACAAGCCTGCGGTCACAGCTTCTGGGCAGCAGAACTTTGGAAAAAGCAGAACGTTCGCCGCCAGCTGAATTCCCTGGTGCAAGCAGGTTCTGCTGTTCCTGCTGATTGTGCTGGGTCTTCGGATAGATCCATGTGTCTGGGTGGGCTCCTGCTGGTGCTGGGCCACCATGTGATGTCCTCATTGCTTACTTCTGCATGGCCTCTCCATGCTGCAAGTCAGTTAGGGGAGCATCTTATGAGGAATCAGACTCAGCCATGTACAAAAACAGATGCATAGTTTTCAGGTGACAAAGAGGAGGTGAATCAAAGAACATAATTCTTGCAAGTTCGTTGGTAAGAAATAGGAACTAATCAAAACCGGGCTTGGGAGAGTAGGATGTCCTCTGTGACTGCTGGGGGTCAGGGCAGAATATGACTGTGTCTTTTACTAGCCATAGTTACTTGCTGTGTACTTCCCTAAGGAGATTGGCATTTCAGGTCTATTTGATCTTTGTGTGCTACATACTTATGGGGTGGAAGACTAGGAGGTGGGGTGGGGCAGGGAGAGAGTGTATGGGACAGACCATTAGAGCACTGAAGAATAGATGTGTAGTTCTTGTAATGAGATTTTCTTTCTCAAGGCCTTGAAGGTAAACTTAAAGGTTTCCCAAAATGTGTGTGTATGTAACTCACAAGTATTACCAGTCTTTCTTTTATTTCTCATTACTCAAGTATAAATTTATGTGTGAGGTGGCTCATGCCTGTAATCCCAGCACTTTGGGAGGCTGAGGTCGGCAGATCACTTGAGGTCAGGAGTTCGAGACCAGCCTGGTCAACACAGTGAAACCCCATGTCTACCAAAAATATAAAAATGAGCCGGGCGTGGTGGCACATGCCTGTAATCCCAGCTACTTGGGAGGCTGAGGCAGGAGAATCGCCTGAACCTGGGAGGCGGAGATGGTAGTGAGCTACAATCCCTACTGCACTCCAACCTGGGCAACAAAGCAAGACTCTGTCTCAAAAAAAAAAAAAAAAAATCACGTGTGATGGTCAAGGAGAATACATGCTAAAATGTGACAGTCACTTCTCTGGATTCATATCTCAAGCTTAATTCCTGACTCTACCGCTTGCTAGCTTTGTGACTAACTTCACCTCTGTAAACCTCAGTAAAATAGGAATAAAGTTATACCAACCTCATAAAAAAGTTGAGACAGGGCCTGGTACATAAAAAGCTCCCAGTAAGAGTTATTATTGTTGTTGTCATTACAGCAACATTACAGTTGCTCTTTTGTTTTAAGAGAAAGCCTAGAGGCTGATCGCTTGAGACCAGAAGTTCAAGGCCAACCTGGGCAACATAGTGAGACCCTGTTTCTACGGGGGGTGAGAAAAATAGCTGAATTTACTGGTGTGTACCTGTAGTCCTAGCTACTCAGGAGGCGAGGTGGGAGGATTGCTTGAGCTTGAGTTCAACACTGCCGTGAGCTATGGTCATGCCACTGGACTCCAGTCTGAGTGACAAAGCAAGACCCTGTCTCTAAAAACAAAGAAAAGGCCAGAAAGCCTTAGTAGAATTATTTATGAGTTGCTCTTTTGCAGCAGTTGTGAGCCTGAAACAAATAACAGAACACACATGATAAAATTGCTTTCTATTCCTAGCTGAGATTTTTTTTCAGTTACTTCCTTAGAATTAACATTTCTCTTAGAAACTTGAGGTCAGGAATAATGAGTTTTCAGTAGTCCCTTATGATTCGAAAAACTAAAGAGTAAAAAAGTCCATCATTAAATGTATTGAGTGAATAAAATTACATGTATTACCATAAAAATGTTTTCCTTTTGGGGGGAGGTAATCTTCACACAGCCAAGCCCACCATGCTAGTAGAAATGTATTTAATGAGAGGATCTTGGTGGAGAATTACTATTCACCATAATTTTCATTGCTACTGTTTTAATTAACTTTTTTTCCTTTTTGGCCTTAAACCCTGCTTGCCCTGTAAGAGCAGAGCTCTTTCTTTCCTTCTAGAGTTTTCAAAGTCTTCCAGTTGTGTTCATAGGGATAAACCCAATATCAGCAACTCATCCAACAACCCGACTTACCTTTAAGCAATAATATTTGACAGTTTCTCAGACTTATTTGCCAAGCAGGGGTATTTCTCATTTCTGAGCTAGGTTTATAATCTGAAGATTCATATCGTCACATTCTCCCACCCCTGGGGCCTTCAAAGGAGGAGATGAAAGAAGAAGGGACCAGCTCTTGGTGTGCAGGTCACAGCTGGAACCGCACAAGTCCATGCACTCTGGAGCTGACAAGCAGGATGTTCCCTTGTACTGAGAGGAAACGAAATTGAAAATGCAAGTCTGAGCTCATTTCTTTCTGGTGACTTGTGGGTCGCTTTAGATGTTTGCAACCTTATCCCAATGCTGTGTGAAGAAAGGAGGTCATTGAAGGAGGCCCCGGCTTAGGCGTGTCCTCTGGTGGGTGCTTTTGTTCGGTTCAGTTTGGTTTTTAAATACGAGTGGGTGATGGCTTCTTCTTTTCTTTTGAGAAATGTGGAAACAAAGGCTCTTTGATTTAAGACCTCAGACTTCACGCACAGAGAGAGTAATAATCACCCAAATCATAATATCTGACCAAAATTTTCAGAACTTTTGGAATCCCCATTCTTGGCTTTTTAAAAGTTAGACCTGAAATCCAGAAGGAAGATTTGGGCTGTCAGGGATGACAACAGCTGTATTCTGAGTGCATGCAGCCCTTTCTCGGGTTCTTTGGGTGGGAGGAATTGCAGATTCTTTTCTCTCCCTCCTGTCAGCACAGCCCGCCACAGATGCACAAGGGAAATCTGTCTGGCCTGGAAAATCCAGAAGCACAGCCAAGGCATGGCTTGCTTTCTCTGGACCACAGAGTGGTATAACTATTTATAATAAATAAGCAGGAAACACCAATTTATGCTTTCCCACTCATGATGGGACTAAACTAGCTAGTTTGGAGTGAAACTCTTTGGGCTTCCTTGCTCCTTAGTCTACCTTGCAATGCTACAGTCTTGTGAGCGCCACCATTGCAGAGATGAACAGTTTTTTTCCTTCTGAGCTCCTCTGGGTATGCACTGCCTGGGATGATGGAAGGGCTTGTGGATCTGCCTAGTCCATAAAGGTTAAAGCAAGCAGGTTTATCTGCTTTTCTCAGCATGGGCTAATAATATTTACAAGAAAACTTTTCTGGTTTGTTTTCTATTTAAAAATTAATTTGTGCTTATTGTAGAAAAAAATGTAAAAAGAATCAAAAGTGATTCATAATCCTACTCCCCCAGGAATAGCCACCTTTCTAGATTTTCTCCACGCCCATAGGTGCATGGAAGGCAATATTGGGTTGATACTTGCATTCGTTTCTATTGCTGCTGTGACAAATTACCACAAATAGTAGCTTAAAAAATATGCATTTAGCTAGGCACAATGGCTCATGCCAGTAATCCCAGCACTTTGGGAAGCTGAGGCTGGAGGAGCTCTTGAGCCCAGGAATTCAAGCCCTGGGCAACATAGCGAGACCTTGTCTCTAATAATAATAATTTTTTAAAATACACATGCATTATCTTATAGCTTTAGAAGGCAGAAGTCTGAAATTCATTTGCTATGGATAAATATCTGACCAAAATAATTTTCAGAACTTTTGGAATCCCCATTTTTGGCTTTTTAAAAGTTAGACCTGAAATCCAGAAGGATGATTGAGACCAGCCTGGTCTCAACTGAGACCCCCGTCCCGCAAATTCATATACTGAAGTCTTAACCCTCAGTGTGGTGGTATTTGGAGGTGGGCCCTTTGGGATATAATTAGGTTTACATGAAGTCACAGAGTGGAGCCCTCATGATAGGATTAATGCCCTTGTAAGAAGAGACATCAGACAGCTTCTCTCCCCACCGTGTGAGGACACAGCGAGAGGGCAGCTGTCTGCAATCCAGGGAGAGAGCCTTCGGCAGAAACCGACCATTCTGGCACCTTGATCTTGGACTTCCAATCTCTAGAACTGTGAGAAAATAAGTGCATGTTGTTCAAACCATCTGGTCTGTGGTATTTTATGGCAGTGCAAATAAAGACTGGGCTAAAAGCAAGGTGTCAGTGGCTAGTGTTCCTTCTAGAGGCTCTGGGGAAGAGTTCGCTTTCTTCCCTCTTTCATTCTGTATGCTGCATTCCTTGGCTCATGGCCCCTTCCTCCATCTTCAAGACCAGCAGTGCAGCATCTTCAGATCTCTCTCTCTCTCTCTCTCTGACCCTCCTAGTTTCCTCCTGCAATTACATCAGACCCAAGTGGATATTTCAGGATAGCTTTCCTATCTTAAGTACCTAAACTTAATCACAACTGCAAAGTTCTTTTTACCTGTAAAGCAACGTATTACAGGTTTTGGGGATTAGGACTTGGACATTGTTGGTGAGGCCATTGTTCTGCCCACCACAGGAGGCAACATATAGTGTTCATCTTATGCTGATTGAGTGTCTGCCATGTGCCATGCACTTTTGCTTTCTTTCACACAGTTAATAAGTGGTGAACTAGGATTTGAACCCAGGCAGTCTGACTCTCCCGCCTGCACTCTTGAACTCCTGCAATATATCTACTTCTGCAGTCTGCTTTTTCTCTTAATATAGTTTGAATATTTTCTTACGACCTTAACCATTCCTCTAAGTTTGAGAGTCTGAAACATGATTTATAATGGCTGAGTAATACTTCATTGCCCAAATGAGCCATAGCTAACTTAACCATTCTTCAATAGGAAGATATCTTGGTGTAGTTAAAAAAACACAGTGCTGAATGTTCTTGTACATGAGCTTTGTTCCCATACTTAATTATTAAATGAACTTGGGCCAGAAAAGTTCCTTGGAAGCTGGTTAACTACTGTACATCAGACAACAGTATTTCCTAAACTGTTTTTCTTTCCCCCCCACCACCTTCTGTATTCATTTACTTACTTTAAAATTTTTTAGAAATGAAGTCTCACTATGTTAACCAGGCTGGTCTCAAACTCCTGAGCTCAAGTGATGCTCTGACCTCAGCCTCCCAAAGTACTGGGATTGCAGGCATGAGCCTCTGCACCTGGCTTTTTTTCTTGAGGTATTTAATAGATTCTATGAAGTGAGGTTTTCTGGTTCACTAAACTTGAGAAATGCTGCACTCCCATTCCTGAATTAGAGCTTCACAATGATATTAGCACTAAAACCAGAAGTCCTCTGGTAAACAAATCCCTCTCTCCGTCCTTGTTTTCTTTAACCCAGTGTTTCCCCAGCTTAATTTGACCAAAGATTTTTTTCTTTGAGGCATCAAGTACTATCCTACAAAGCTAAGGTCACAGGACACAATGTTAGAAACACATCTTTGGAGTCAAACAAGTGAAGCCACTTACCGTCAAACTCCTTCAAAGGCTTAAGTCTAAAATTACTGCAGATGGAATAGTTTGAATATAATCACGTTTATGAAATAAACTCAAATGTTTCCTATCCTCCACTCAGAATTTCAGTCTAACATTGTTCTAGTGGTTCCTTATGTTCGTTATAGAGGTCACATTATACCTGTTCCCTGCTCTGTAAATGTCAGGACTGGCCGTCAGCCAAGACCAGTACAGATCTGCCCTGAGGTCTACATGGCACTGTATGTTCATGTTGTTGTTCAGGGATAGTGACTGAGGTCCTTCAAAAGAGCCATTCTGGCTGGGCACGGCAGCTCATGCCTGTAATCCCAGCACTTTGAGTGGGCAAGGCAGACTGATCACTTGAGGTCAGGAGTTCGACACCAGCCTGGCCAACACGGTAAAACCCTGTCTCTAGTAAAAATACAAAAATTAGCTGGGCATAATAGTGGGTGCCTGTAATCCCAGCTACTCAGGAGGCTGAGGCAGGAGAATCGCTTGAACCCGGGAGGCAGAGATTGCAATGAGCCAAGATCACTGCACTCCAGCCTGGCCGACAGAGCAAGACTCCGTTTCAAAAAAATGAAAGAAAAAAAAAGTGTTCTATAGAGTGTTCAGTGCATGTGAGGAACTGGATGGCAGGATGTTCTTGTTGAAAATGGGGCAAATTTCAGGCATCACAAGCTATTGAATCATTACAGATGAATAAACCCATAGCAGAGCAAAGTTTGAGGGAGTAAGCAAAGCTGGACCTGGGGTTACTGGGGAAGTGCTGGGTGAGATGTACACTGGAGCAGTGAAAAAGAAGTACCAAAGATAACCATCATGGGTTGGGGAGTCTAATGGGGCATGTCCTCTGGGCCAAGGGACTTCAAGGGGCCTTATGGGGTCATGAAAAAGGATGTGATTGAGCTCCCAGGCCTGTGGCACAGACTATTTGCATCACATTCATGTAATGATCTTCGAGACCCGAACAGTGGTGCTGTCTGCAGTGTCCACTACTAGGGGAAGAGCATCCGGAGTGCTGTCACCATCCTAATGGAGAGGAGCTCTGGCTGCAAACTCTGGACCTCTGAGGAAGTTGTCAGGTGTGGAACACGTTTCTCTCCAGCCTTTTGGCAGCCTGTGTGATTCCTAAGATGGCACCCAGAATTCTGGTGCCTGGTTTGAACCATACTTGGGGAGGATCGTCAGAGATCACAGGGCCCAGCAGAGAAGCCTGGCTGAGCTAGCTTCCCTTGATACTGACCAGAATGATGGCCGGAAGTCTGGGGATGAGGCATAGTGTCTTCTCTCTCTGGGGACCTATGATAGCCTCTCCTAAGCGGGTAGATAGAACCAGAACATGGGCTCAGTTATCCAAAGTGACCATTCTCAGCCCGCTTGTCCCTGGAAGCCCCTGCTCCAGAACTGCTAAGCCAGCCTTTCTTTCCTGCTACTTCTCTGACCTCTAGTGGCTAGAACTGGAAAAACTTGCTCAAGGGATGAAATCATCAATAAGCAGGAAGTGTCTTTGATGTTTAATGGCTGACCACTTCTCTATAGTAATCCTTCACCCTCTTTACAACATTCTTCTGCATACATCCCATCATTTAATTCAGCCATCATCAACACTGGGTTTGGGCTCCAGACTGTGACTGTTACTGTCTCATGTAGCTTGGGCTGGAGTTGGCATCTGAGCGTCTGTGGTCATAACATCCAGGTGTCATGACATCCACCCTAACTACATTCCAGGGTTGTTGCAAGGCTCAAATGACATGAAGCCTACAAAAGAAGTGATGTATAAATCTGCTTGTTACTACAAAGCCATTGAGTCTGTGATTCTGTAGACCTAAAATGTTTTAATTCATATATTTTTGTGAAGGCATTTAAGCCTTTCCTCTGATTCTCTATGGGAGATTCTTTCCCAATCCATAAGCATTTACTTGTAGTTGTTATATATATTTCATAATGGACTTACTGATTACTCAACAAACATGAATTTCCTACCTCGTGCCATGTACCACAGCTACTGCTGGGATCTGGCAATGATCAGACAGGCAAGGCTCTACCCTAATGGAGTTTACATTCAAATGAATTAAGGGGATTCATAGACAGGTGAAACATACCCCCCTGTCCTCAGGATGACTTTATAGCTTAATTGAGAAGACAAAAGCTTCAATAACCAGATAAGATTAAAGTCAGTATGTGAAAAATGGCCTTCACAGAAATATAAACAGGAGTTCCACTGTGCTGTGTGTGAAAAGGAGAAGCTAGAAGCAATGAATCTAGACTGTGCTTTCTAGGTGTTTAACGCTGGAAGAATGGCTGGTGGAAAGTGATCTGGACACTTGAGAGGTCAACTGGAAAATGATGAAAATTAACCTGGTAATTGGTGTCTATTTCTGGTCCCAGAAGAGATGCAAAAATTTTGTGCAGAATATGCATGAAAATTTTCATCTCACCCTATAGTCATATTATTCTTTGAGATTCCAATTAAATGGTAGCTAGAATCATTAGATGCTTTCTGTTCTGAATATTAACCTTATAAGTATTAACTTTGTCCTCATAATAACTATCTGAGGGTAGGTACCCTTATCATCATACCCATTTTACAGATGAGGAAACTAAGATATCAAAAGAGTAAGTAACTTGTCCAAAGTGATTTGGCTGCCAAGTCATGGATTCAAGCCCAAACCGGCTGGCTCCAGAGCTTGCATGCTCACCACTGTGCTGTATTGTTTCTTAAGCCTTCAATTAAAAAGTCAATCGGAATTTTCAGAGATACATACTAAGCGTGCAGGAATGAGGTGACCTGAGGTCTGGGATTGGTTTAAAATAATTCAGCAAGTCTAAGGAAGGAAGGAAGAGCCAATTATGCTAAAATCTTGATAAATGTTTACTCTGGATGATGTTTATAATGTTTATAGGGGTCACTATAGCATTCCCTAATTTCTGTAATAAAAAACAGAAACCGTTGCTAGTGAACTTGGAGATTTTGAAATACTTATTATTGTACTGTTAATATCAAAAGACTTTTCAGTTATCTGAGTAATTTAGATCAAAGCAACAAATTTCACTGTTATTAAGGTAATGTGGCCATGAAATGGAGTGCCCTTTTCTGTATATTAAAACCTATTTTCCACCTAATCCCCAAGTGTGACAGCTAAATACCTTAAAAAAAAAATCAAGAAGGATATATCCTGCCAAATGTATTTGATAGAATAGCAAAATATTTGAGTTAGAAGAGACCGCAAAGATAACTTCTTCCAAAATTCCCATTTAACCGCTATGGCAGTTAAAGCTAGGAGAATTTAAGTGATCAGCCCACGATTGAAGTGGGAATATGAAATGATGCTCTATAGTCAGTCACGTAGCCAAGTACTGGAAGAGCAGGAGTTAAAAACCTGGGTTTCCTGGACCCCAGGACTTTGTATCTCTCATCAGAAAGAGGTTGTGCCAGTAAAGGGCTAAGCAGCCCACGTGGAAACATGGACACCAGGCTTCACTTATGATTCCTGCTGCATCAGGCAGTTGCCAAGTTAGAAGCCTGGGATGTAAGATGAAGAAAGGTGAGTCCCCTTCGGCTTGGAGCTGGAAGAGGTCAAATGGCCCTTTCCCCTCCCAAACGGGGCCATGCAAGCCCCATTTATCTTGTGTGTTTTCTCCACATTCCTTGTTCACAGGTTCTAGCCACGTCAACCACAAAGGGCATAATTGGAAAAATCATAATTGTTGCACTTGAAGATACTTCCCAGAAGTGCATTTGGGGCTCTGTGTCAATAAACCCACCCCCTGAAGGACCAGAAGCCAGGGCCAGGCATTTCTTGGGAGGGAGGGATGGAAATGGTCTTGGTGAGGGTGCATAGAGTCACCACACCACTGTTGAATTAATCGCTGACCTTATCTCTCCATCCTGAGGATTCTTGGAGGACATTGCAAGAGCTAAAATCTCCTCATTCCCAAGGCTGGTGTGCACCTTTTCCACTGCCTCTGTTGATGTACACTTCTTAAGGTCTGGGGGGCCTCAAACTCCAATGTTTCAGGACCCCAGCAGGTGAGGTAAATGAATGAAGCTGGCCAGTGTAAGACCAGGGCGAACTGAGAAGAACAAACTTCATCCTTATTCAAAGGTTTTATAACACTGGGCTGTCCACACAAAAAGCCCGGGCAGGTCAGCAGACAATTGGCTTCCTCTGCTATAGAGGATAGAGCCTGGTGAGGAAAGCAGGAGGCCTGGGTACCATCACTGGCTCCCTATGGCTTGAGTACAGCCTTCCCTTGGCAGAGCCTCAAGCTCTTTCATCTGGTAAGAAGTGGGTCCGTGAGTCTCCAAGGCACCACCACCTCTGACAGTCTAATTCTATGATCTATGATAGAATACACGTCTCAAAACAACTGGAGCCACTGTCGGTCTGTCCCACATATATTTGCAAAGTGCGTGCCGGGCCTGTTTGATCTAACTGACTTTTTGGAACTTGGTGTCCTTGAGATCTTTGGATGGGTTTGTGCATTAACCTTAAGTGCTTTGATCCCTGTAATATAATAAAATGGCCTACACTTAACCATCATTCTGGTACCACTCTCTGTGTCAGAGGTTGTTGCTCTTTTATTTGCCAGTTTTCTTTCTAAAAGCAGTCATGAGCAGACAAGCTTAGAAAGGGTATTCTCTTCGTGTTGTTTCAGGGAAAATAGAGAAAGTCAAACCTCCTCCATCCCCCACCACCGAAGGCCCCAGCTTGCAGCCTGACTTAGCCCCTGAAGAGGCTGCCGGAACCCAGCGGCCCAAGAATCTGATGCAGACCCTCATGGAAGACTATGAGACACACAAATCTAAAAGGCGCGAGAGAATGGATGATAGTAGTGTAAGTTTTTCCTCCTTTCTTCTTTCACTTCTCTGAGCGCGGCCATCGGTGTGGCGTGTGGCATTCCAGTTCAGGCGCAAATGTGTATGTGGTTGTCTGGTCAGCATTAGGGTTCCAATATCAGTTTTCAAATATGTGGTTTCACATGCCTGGAACTGGGTTTGGGTTTTTGCCTATTTCAAAAAAAAAAAAAAAAAAAAAATGTTGATCATGCAGGGAGCTTGTCCTTTGCTGCCAAGTATAGCTGGAGTCGACCGGCAAGGCTAGTGCGTAAGATGTTTGGTGTGTAGAAAGGCAGCATGCAAGGGCCACGCAGGGAGAAGGTTGCAAGTGCCCTGAAATCATCCCTAAGCACCTGGGAGCTGATTTCTACCATTGCCCGTTAGAGATTTTATTTCTCTAGAGAAGGATGAAGATGCTGTTCCTTCAAAGCCGACCCTCTAGGCAATCCCTAGCAATGTTACACAGTGCTTAAAAGACTGAGTGTTTTTGGGGCTGTTAACAAGCCCATGTGCATAGCTTGACAGCAAAGAGCCAGTTAAAATGACAGTTGAAAACCACATGGCTACTCTGCTACCCCCAAGCCCTCGGAACTTTGCACATAACGTTCAAATTAACTGTGAAGGAAGTCATCTGCTCTGTGGTTTCTTTCTCCGGTTAGAGACATAGGAACTGTTGCTCTACACAGTCCCAGGAGCCTGGAGATCAGCCTCAGCATTCATGCCAACCTCCTGTGGGTCTTCTGGCACCAGTCTCTTAGCACATATTGAAGTCATCACCTCCTCCCCTGACTGCACTTAAGTCACAAATAGCTTGGGTTGGTTGAGGATCCTACCGAGTTTATCTGAGACAGTCCTGACTTATGCCTGTTGTGGTGTTGTGATTATTAATATCCCCTTTCGCTCTTTTGTTGTTGTTGTTGTTGTTGTTGTTGTTGAGACAGGGTCTGTCTCTGTCACCCAGGCTGGAATGCATTGATGTAATCATGGCTCATTGCATCCTCGGCCTCCTGGGTTCAGGCAATCCTCCCGCCTCAGCCTCCTGGATAGCTGGGACCACAGGCGTATGCCACCACACCTGGCTTATTTTTTAACTTTTTTGTAGAAAGGAGGTCTCATTATGTTGCTCAGACTGTTCTTCAACTCCTGAGCTCAAGGGATACTCCCACCCCAGCCTCCTAAAGTGCTGGGATTACAGGCATGAGCCACTGCACCCAGCCTGCGTTTTCCTCTTGAAAGTGTCCCAGTTTGGGTAATAAACCATCTGGTCACCTTAAACTTGAATGCTATGAAGTTCACAGTAAGAATTCCCTGCTGCTTTATTGCCTTTTATATCCTAGCTGGCTAAGTTAAAGGATTTCTGGAGTTGAAGCCCAGATACTGAAAGTTGCTTTCAAAATATATGGCGGTAAGGAAAGGAAGAAAGCAAATGGATATCTGGCAGCCTGGCTTCTCACTTGGCATCTCCCAGGCTTTCCCTTGCGTTTACACCTGAACTGTGTGGAGCGCTGGCTCAGCTGCTGTATTAAGCTGCAGCTATTCTACTGGGCTGTTCGCTGTATTAGACAGTGAGATTACGCCTGGCCCTGGGTAGCTGCTGCAGACATTTCCACTGCCGAACTTCACTGTAGGGGAGCCAGCAGCTCCTTTCGTGAGCCTGTAGGATTTTTCCCTGGCTACTCAGTCACTTTCACCAGCCCTTCTCTGAAGCCCCACTTCAAAGGATAAAGTTTGCCTTAAGAATTTTCTGGAGGTTAAATCATTTTGAAGCTTGGTGTTCTAGGTGTCTGGTTTCTTTTCTCCCGGTGACTGCTCTATACATCAGCAGCTTTGGTAGAATTTAGCCAAGTGGATGCCCCACACTCTGATGTGGATGGGGAAGAACAAGTAGAACCACTTAGCATGTGACCCACGCGAGTGTTTGCTGAGCACACTCTACTTGTCACTTGTGTATGTCTTTTGTGTTGGACTGCAGATGATAGGGAAAAATACTCCATACAGAAGGGTAGAGGCAGTTCTCACTCATTTCATAAAGGCAGAGGGCTGGAAGCTCTTTCGCACACACGCTGACACTCTGGCAGCCACCTAACAAGTGCCACCCAGGTTGAGTTTTTCCTTTGCATGAATGAAGCTGCTTGGAATCAGCGTTTTAATATGCTGGTTGCCCTTCACTTACAAAGCAAAGAGGCAGCCTCCTGTCTCTATATTTTCCAGTAAATAAACATTTTGAAAAAGAAAGAGACCTAACGAATTAAGCTGTTAATATCCCTGGATCTTGGATTCAAAGCCAAATGTTTTGCACTGTTATTGCTATTACGACAGAACCAAGTTTGCTGTTGTTGAAAATTCTTAGGATCAGGACAAAATCTACCAATCCACTGTATGCTCATTTAAGAGACCCAAATCTAAAACAACAAATTCAGATTGCTTCTAAAGCAAAGATATGATCATCAGTCAGGCTTCAAGTGAGAGCCCTCTCCTAGCCCTTCCAATTCAGGGGAACTTTTCTCCTGTATCTATGTCGATCACTGGTGAATGTGTTGAAGTTTACCTGTAGGGATGAACAAAGATTCATTTTTTTCCTAACCAATCTGTGGCCCCTTTTCCATTTTTTCTTTTTCTTTAATACCAGAAGGATAGTAATAGAGAGCAGATGGATTGCTGGGGGGTTGAGTTGTGTAACTGGCTTACCTGTCCGTAGAAGCAGAAAGTTAATTCTCTTAAAGGTAAAGTCATTCTGGTCTCTAGCCTCCATTTACATACACTATTCTCACAGAGAAACATGGCTTCTTAGACACTCCACCCTCTAAGCACCTCAATGGCTCACACCTACACACCCAGCATCTCCCCATGTTATGCAGCATCACCCCTGGCACCTCCATTTGCCAATATTTTTTCCAGTAAGCCACTTGGCAGCATTTTGGCATGCCGTTTTGGAGATGATAAACCACACCTGAGAATCAATGCCTGTCACGCCATTAGAACACAACCGTGTGTTTGCCCATCGAAAGTAACAGTTGTTTGTGAATTGAGCAAAAATAATTCTTATTTTTTATTCTTTCTAAGGAGAAGGCAGAGTTAAAAACAAGACAGGTGCTGATCATTGGAATGTGTATAAAGTGTGACGTGTTAGACACAATGATATTGAGGAGAGTGAAAGACAGAAGGAGAAAGATAGAATGTAGCTATGGCTGAAGTTTTGCTGAGTGAGAAAAACTGATCTTTGCCATCAAAACAAGTTCAGTGTCCCCCGAGCCCCCATCAGAGTTGTGGCGGCCTCTGGGGTCCTGTCCACAGGGACTCAGCTCAGGGCCCTGCTCTCTCCAGTTTTCCACTTTATAAAAAGTCATATGCAGAGAGGCCCCTGGCTTATGGGAGCCAGGGAGTGGTGTTATCCAAAGGTTATCCCCAACCGGTCATATTTGTTACTAGCTCAGAACTTGAGCAAAGTACTCCCTTTAGTTGCCACAGTCTTCACCCACCTGGGCTGATTTCCTTGTCCTGTATGTTGGAGTCACCAATGAGTGTCTCCAGCCTCACTTTTTTTTTTTTTTTTTGAGACAGAGTCTTGCTCTGTCTCCCAGGCGGGAGTGCAATGGCGCGATCTCGGCTCACTGCAAGCTCCGCCTCCCGGGTTCATGCCATTCTCCTGCCTCAGCCTCACTTATTAATGGACCTCTTGGCTAATTCTGGAGGCAGGAGGATTACTATCCCCACCCCTACCCACTTACCCGAGGCTGTTTACCAACCTATGCAAGGCCTTTGTGTGAATTAGGAAAAAACCACCCTTGTTCCTCTATGAAGATGCAGCCCTGCGCCAGCCACACATTTGCGGGGTAGAGTAGAGGACTGGGCTTTAGTACCCTACCATTCATCCCTTTAGTCTGACGCTTTTGTGCAGTGCACGCACCACACACCCAGATGCAGCAATCCTATTCATATTGTGGGTTTCTCTTATCTGGAAATGTTCTCTTATGTGGAAATGTCTCCTTCTCTGGGTCTCATACCATTTCTGCTCAGTCATGCAATTCATAATGGACTAGTGAATACGAGTTTCCTAAAGGGCTTCTTGATGCCTTGCAAAGGGACTGCCTCCAAGGTGGGGTTGCCCACTCATGGATCTGGAAGACATTTGGATCAGTGGGCACAAATGATGGGCTATTTGGATGTTTTTCCTTCAGGCAGGAAGAACTCATCTGGGAAACTCTGATTCATTAGTCCATCCTGAGTGACATGACTGTAGTTAGGCAAACAGTATTTTTCCAGCCAATTGTTTCCCTAACCTGACCTGAGCCTCAGAAAGTGAAGATGATGGGTCATTGAGTCAATGATGCTCATAAAAATCTCGAGGGTTTGCTTTGCCTTTCTCAGTTGGAGGGATGCTGACCAGAGTCCAAATCACAGCCTCCTGGATGTTCAGCCCCATCTTTACTTCTAGCACAGGATCTGCTCTCAGTGGGGTTTTCCTGCGTGCTCTCTCTCTCTTTCTCATCCCATGACTTCATTACTGAGAGGTCATCCCACCACTCTGTCTCATCTTAGAACAAGAGAAGACCTTGTCGGTTTTCCTGGGCTACATCAAAGCTGAGAGTTCCTGGCACACATTACCCTTCCAGACCAGGACATGCAGTGAGAGTTGTGGCCATACTCTCGCTCAGTGTGTGAAGGAAGCTACAGGAAGCTACAGGAAGCTCAGTGATGCCTTGTGCTTCCCTAACTCTCTCTTAGGTTCTCACTTTTACCCTAGTGAAGATGCAAAGGAGAGAGAAGAGCTCCGGACTTCTCAGCTCCCAGCCATTAGCCCAATCACGACAGAACTATAATTCCTAAGTGCTACATATAAGAAGCAGTCAGCAAGCACAGATGTGTGATCCCACCTAACTAGGCTATGGCTATCAATGCCCCAAACTGATAAATGCTTTAAATGCCCCAAGCAGTGTAATGTATGCTCATTACCATAATTCTGGAGAGGGATGTCCCAAATTGGTCCTGCTATCTCATTTTCCATAGTCAGGCCATTTTTTTCTGTACTTTGAGTAAGACTTTTAGTCCCCTATAGGAACTAAAGGATCATTTCAGTTCCTAAGTGCTCATACTAATAATCCTATATAATCACCCGAAATTGCTATCAACGGATGATCCCACTCTCAGGAACTTACCCAGGCCCCCGGGGTTCTGACGAGGGAGGCTGTGTGGTCTCCCTAGGCAAGACTACCCTTAGGCTGGTTTCAGAGAATCTGCCTCCACAAACCAACTGCTGTGATTAGGATCTTCTTTTAATGGAACAACAGGTTACAAGACGGCTTTGGGGTTCAGAGAATCCTACGGGAAGAGAAAAGGGTATTTGGCTACAGATTCTAGCAAATCCAAAATGGCCCCCAACGACCTTGCTTGTGGGCAGCTGATTGTATACAGAGGGGAAGTAATCTTGTTAATTCAAAGTACAGAAGCTGAAAGCAACGTTTTGAATTAACAAAGTACGGCTTATCTGATATTTCTATTAGTGAACAATGGGGTATCTAGTTGCTGCAAAGAATAGACTTATAAATAAACTAATATCAGATGGAGAAAGTTTTGGCATGGGTGTAGAATGGCCTCCTGGTATTACTTCCCCTCCCATCCTCTTCTGGTGTGGTGCCTGTTCCTGGCTAGAGGGTGTTCTGTAAGTGTGTCGCTGCCATGTACTAACCCTGGTCTTTTCCCTCTCTGCCAGTACACTTCTAAGTTACTGTCTTGCAAGGTGACTTCCGAGGTACTTTTCAATTTGTTTGTCTTGGTCTTACTGAATGCATGATCCAGGTGCATGCTGTTGTGGTTTGCCATTTCCTGATGAGTTAAATGAAAATGGCAAGAAAAATGACTTGTCTCCATATGTATTTTTTTGTGCCTTTTCTGGATTATGGGACTGCCTCAAAATGTTGGAGTCCATGCAACAGTGATACACAGTGGTGTGGTTTGCTGTGCTGTGCTGTGGGGGCGAGTGGGAGGGTACTGGGGAAGACCTTGCCTGCTCACGGATCTTGAAGACGTTTGGACCAGAGGACACAAGTGATGGGCTATTTTGGTTTTTAAAGTTTCTTTAGGCATGAATAGCAAGTATACTTGGCCTGGTTGGAAAACAGTGTAGCTCATGCAGATTGAGCTATTGATTTTCACCCATTCTTTGTTTACCTTAACATAAAGCTAGAAAGCTCCATTCTATAGATTTAAGATGAACCATCCTAATCTATAGATTTATCAAACATAAACCACCCAGACCTCCCTCCCTCCAATCTTTAAACGTGTATTTTTATTTTAGAAACTCTAAGCCTTGATTTCTCCAAAAGCCTCCTTGTTTAAGAGACAAAGTCTTACTCTGTCGCCCAGGGTGGTGTACAGTGGTGCAATCATAGCTCACTGTAGCCTTAACCTCGTGGGCTCAAGCGATCCTCCTATCTCAGCCTCCCAAAGAGCTGGAACTACAGGTGTGTGCCACCATGCCCAGCTAATTTATTTTTTTATATTTTTTTTGTAGGGACGGGGGTCTTGCTATGTTGCCCAGGCTGGTCTCAAACCCCTGGCCTCAAGTTATCCTCCTGCCTCAGCCTCCCAAAGCATTGAGGTTACAGGTGTGAGCCACTGTTCTTGGTCCCCAAAAGTCTTCTTTCCTTTTACACAGATTTCACAAATATATGTGCTATAAATATGTGTGCTATGAGAAGGCATAATATTTTTCTCTTTTAATTTTTTTTCTATTTTGTCCATTTTTTCTTTTTGCTGAGAAAGCACAATATTTTTCATATTTTTATTTCTGTATTTTATTTTGATTTTAAAAGAATTATTTCAAATATACAGAATGGTAGAGAGAATCATTCATTCATTCATTTAAGAATTTTTGAGGCTCTGCTATGTGTCAGGCATTGTTCTAGGTTCCAAGAATACAGCAGTCAACAAAACAAGTTCCTGATATCATAGAACTGGCATTCAGAATAATATAAGATAATAAAATAATAAAACTCACCTGCCCAGCTTTGTCCATTCTTATCATTTCATGATATTTAATAGTTTTAAAAGAAATTAGTATTGCAAATACAATTTAAGCCCTCTTGTTACTTCTCCCAGTTCCCTCCTCCCCTACAATCTCGCAGAGGTAACTATTTTTGAGCTTGCTGCTCGTCATTTCCATGCATGGTTTTATACTTATACTACAAATGTGTATATACATAAATAACACCTTATTTTTGCATGTTTAAAGACATTCTATAAATGGTAAATCATTTTGCAGTATCTTCTGCTCCTGACTTTGTTCTGTCTGCATTGTTTTTAGATGTGTCCTTGTTGATCATTGTGGCTCTGGTTCATTCTTTATAACTACTGTATGGTATTCCATTGAATGAATATATCACTATTTATTCAATCTTCTATTATGGAAATGTAGACTATTTCCAGTTTTTCTTACCGTTAGAAATAATACTTTCATGAATGTTATTATACATGTCTCTTTATGTACCTATGGAAGAACCTCTATCTATATCTAGGAGTAGAAGCACTGGCTACTAGCCTGATACATCCTAACATTGACTAGATATTGTAAATTATTTTTCAAGTTGGTTGCATTAACCTGTAGCGTAATAAGTTTTTTGGTCTCTCTATTTAGTCAAAGAATTATATTTAAATATAGAGCTGACCTGCTGATTATCAGTAATTTTCTTTCATAAGATATCAAATGAACACTGAGAATATCATTCTGTGCCTTCTTTAATGTCTAATTGTGGTTCTCGTCTGGAGGATGGCAGTTTGAGAATTAGGACTAAGCCCGTCTCCCCTTTGAGTCCATTTAAAACAATGAAAATCTGGTCAAATATATCCAAGGAAGATAGAGTTGGACCCACTCTGTCTTCAATTTAAAAGCAGATTGGAAGATGAAATATAAATATTAATATGAATAGGGTGATATTAAACATATCTGTCTTTTGTTTCATATGTCCAAATTAAAATTTTCTATATTGATTGCTATTCAAAGTTAAGCAATTCACTTGAATTCCCTAAACATTAGAGAGAAAAATTAATATTAAAGGGTTGTTGAGAGATAATTGTTTTTCATTCCCCACCAGACCTGAATGTGAATTTGTGAAAACAATAAACCTTTATTTACTGATTTATTTAGTTTACTTTTTTTTTTTTTTTTTTTTTTTTGAGACACAGTCTTACTCTGTCGCCCAGGCTGAAGTACAGTGGTGCGATCTCAGCTCACTGCAGCCTCCGCCTCCCATGCTCAAGCGAGTCTCATGCCTCAACCTCCTAAGTAGCTGGGACTCCAGGTGCCAGCCACCATGCCCAGCTAATTTTTGTATTTTTAGTAGAGACAGGTTTTCACCATGTTGGCCAGGCTGGTCTCGAACTCCTAGTCTCAAGCAATCTACCCGCCTTGGCCTCCCAAAGTGCTGCAATTACAGGCTTGAGCCACTGCACCCAGCCACAATAAAACTTGAAATCAGATCCTTTTTTTGTTTTCCCTTTTCCATTTCCATGAGGAGTGTTGATTGCTCTTCTCTGATGTGTCTCCTTCTGGACTCCTTACAGCTATTGGGCAGCCATATAGTCTGGTGGCCTCAAGCATCAACTCTGCACTCAGAGTGCGGAGTTCAAATCTTGGTTTTGCCTTCTGCTAACTGGGTAATTCTGGGCAAGTTACTTAACCTCCCTGTGCTTCAGGTTCTTCTTATAAAAAATTGGAGTAATAACAGCATAAATTTCATAGACTAGTAATGAGGATTCAAACAGTAACATAGTACTTAGGACGTGAGTATGACTATTATTAGAGCCCCAGAGACATGTGCCTTTTTGCCCAGAAAATAAAGGAATGAACTTTAGAAAATAAAGTTAATATGCAGTAATAAACAAGTAATAAAAGCTCTAAATTTTCTAGAGATTCACACACACACACACACACACACACCATGCACATACACACACACACACGTCTGAATTAATTACAGAACAGATGCTCATTCAAATATCTTGGTTTTTGAATCTTCTGAAGACCAGTTGTGAGGCGGCTTTACTCCCAGGCAGCCTTGGGTCATAAGCCTTATGAACCCAAAGACAGCTTTATATCAAGGTTGCCAGTATTTCAGTAATGATGTTTATTTTCTTGTCTGTGCCATTACTAGAGGCTTTAGATTTCACTAGAAATTTATTGTATGGCCATGGTAAGTGATCGTATGACCATGGTAAGTGGGCATACGAACTAGGGGAATGAATTAAGAAAAGAGAGCTCATTGTTGGTATAAGTGAATTATTTGCGCTCTTGACAAGTAGATGTCCAAACCCAAGCTATGCTAAATGTTTCCATAATTATGAATATTATTTTTCTGCCCATTACACTTTTCGTCACTAAGCTCCATGAGGGAAAGGGACTATGCTATCCTCAACACAAAGCACTGTGCCTTATACTTGGTAGGAAACTAATAAATACGTGTAAATTGGATCGATAGATGGCTTGTAACAAGAGTTCCTAAAAAGGAGAGCAAACTCAATTTGCTCAAGTTGTTTGAGAATTAAAATAGGGTTTAAATAACAAGACAAAGAACATTCCAAGAGGATCGGGACCATAGTTTTTGGAACTTTAGATTTATTTTTAGCTTTGACGTAAACCTTTCTGTTTGTATCTGCAATCTGAAACGCAAAGAGATGATCCTTTTACACAGTGTAGAGTTCTTTATAAAATGTCCTATTTGTATGCCACTTCATAATTTATAAATCCCTTTCACATGATGATAGAAATAATTATTCCATCATAGTTTGAGAGCTTACTATGCACTGGGAACTATACTTTACATACATTGCCTCATTGATTTATCTGTCTAACTTTATGCTCTAGTTTTTATGATCCCCATTTTACATGGCAATACTGAAGAGCAGGGGTAAGTGACTTTTCCAAGGTCATGAGGATTTAAAGTAGACCTGCCTGGACTTCAGAGTCCACAGTGCCTTCTGAGAAAGCCTGTGAAGTGGGGTAGCTGTGTTCTCCATGTTATAGATAAGAAATGTGAGATAAAAGATGAACAACAAAGGACAAAACTGGAAATAGAGCCCAGGACTTCCACGTGCAGTCCAGTGCTGTTTTTCAATTCCATGCTACCACACATTAGACTATTAGAAAATTTCTCTATTTAACTATAGCAGATTTGGAAGCATGCTTTCCTCCTACTAATTTGTTATTCTTAGATATCTGTGGATATTGAGTGAGTGACCATGATATGCTTATATACAAAACACATTATGCAAAACACATATGGCTTATGTGCTTAACAATGCATCATTCATTCAGCAAACATGAATGAGGAGGAAAAGAGGAGGCTTCCCAGAGGAAGATATGTTGAAGCTCTGCGTGGTCCATTCATTTGGCAAAGGTGCGGAGAAGCAGGTTGAGATGGACCCCCTGATCTCCCATCTACCGAGAATCTGCTTATGTCTGGGCTCCCACCTCTGCCTGTAACTGCATCTCCTTGCTTCTCTGGAGTTGCCAACTGTATTTGTCCATTTTCATACTGCTATGAAGAAATAACCAAGACTGGGTAATTTATAAAGAAAAGGAGGTTTAATGGATTCACAGTTCCACATGGCTGGGGAGGCCTCACAATCATGGCGGAAGGTGAAGGAAGATCAAAGGCACGTCTTCCATGGCAGCAGGCAAGACAGTGTGTGCAGGGGAACTGCCCTTTATAAAACCATCAGGTCTGGTGAGACTTATTCACTATCACAAGAACAGCATGGGAAAACTCGCCCCCACATTGAATTACCTCCCACGAGTCCCTCCTGCTACACAAGGGGTTTATGGGAGCTACAATTCAAGATGAGATTTGGGTGGGGACACAGCCAATCCATATCACCAACATCACTGTCCCTTGCCTAACTGATTATAATTAGAATAAGCAATGCCTTCATTGCAGTTTGGATAATCAACCGGTGTTGGCTCTACTGGACTTTTCTTTAAAATCAGAAACTATACATCCTAAGCAAATGCCAGAGCAATTGGTAGGAATGCCTGGCCTTGTTTTTGCTGCATTGTCATGAAATAGAACCATTTTTCATATGTTGGCAACCTAAATGCCATTAATCTGGAATCTCTTCTTGATCAAACTGAAACTGGACCAGATAGGCTGAAGTCTCCTCTCAGGAGTCCACGGACTGCCCTAGTGAATGGGAGGAAGGGAGGCTCTCCCTCAGTAGTGGTGAGCCTACTTGTCCTTAATGTTGTCACCTTTTCATTTCATTGATTAGCATGTGGGGTCTAAAGTTGCATCAGAATGCTGAGATTGCTTCTATTGATCCAAGAACTTTTTTTTTTTTTCATGTAATGGCTTTTTTAGTTTAATTTTGCCAAAGTAGGTTTTTGTACTATAAATATCATCATGGCTTATATAGGTTTGCAAAGCTTGATGGACTGAATCCACACTGGTCCCATTGTTTGGAATTATTTTCTGGTTTGCTTGTTTATGAAGAGACTAAGACCATCTATATAGTGTGCTGTCTAATATGGTAATCACTAGTCACATGGAGCTATTCAAATTATAATTAATTAAAATGAAATAAACTTAAATATTTAGCTTATCAGCCACACTAGCCCTATTTCAAGTGCTCAATAGCCACATATGGCTTGTGGCTACCATACTGGATAGCAGAGATACATTTTCATCATTGCATAAAATTCAGTTGGACAGCACTGATCTGTTGCCTGTAGAGATCTGCTTTATCTGCAAACTTGATGCAGAATCACGGCTAGTTCAAAGAAACTTGCAGAACATTTCATGAAAATTAAATTTATGGTGAAAACTAGGGGTCAAGTAGCAGATGAATATTGGCCGTGAGATGAATGCATAACCAGAACCTCCCATTCCCCTTTTTCCAGCGTCTCTCCTGTCTCCCAGCAGTGCTTTATCACTTTCTCCTCTCAAGTTGATAAAGAGAAAGGAAGAAAGAAACAGAGAAGTTGGTTTATGTTCATAATTAACATCCATGAACGCTACATAATTTTTTCCCCTCTCTTTACAGGTCCTTGAGGCCACACGGGTTAATCGAAGAAAGAGCGCGCTGGCTTTGCGCTGGGAAGCAGGGATCTATGCCAACCAGGAGGAAGAAGACAACGAATAAACTTCCTTCAACCCAAGAAGCGTCTTTGGTGCTTGGGAGACCAAGAAACCAAGAAATTAACAACTGAAAGCATTTTAATGGACTATTTATTAAAGTGCAAACAAACTCAGCAATCCTTATGTAGACCAGAAGCTGCAATACATAATGATGAAAACGAAACGAAAAGGAAGTCCACCTATCAGACTCTGGACACCCAGGAGTCAAAAGAGAAAGGACTTTTTTGGTGACTCAATCCCAGTGTCTGGTTTTGGGCCAATCTACAATGGATCCAAAAGGACAAAACATGTTAAAAGCAAATCAACATAGTTGCTACAGGCAGAACTGAGACCAGCCTCCCTGGGTGATGAAGAACAATGGTGATAGGGCCACTTAGAGAGCAGTAGGGCCCAGGCTGGTGCAGCCTACATGGCACAGGATATTTCCCTGCACCAGTTTCCCACCTGTCTCTCGCAGCATCAGAGGGTGTTGCATTAACTCCATTTTCTCCAGCAGCCATAAAATGAATGGCATTTCTCTCCATGTTTGCCCAGAAGAGGCAGTTATGATTCCACTTGTCTTACATTTAATTATTTTTAATTGAGAACAACTCATGATCACAATTCATAAAATCCATATTTTAAGACAATATTTCTTCATGTCGCAAACACAATCTATTCTACATGAGGAGGCTGAGAAAGGGGAAGAGAAAACCAAACCAAATGGATGATGTTAGCTTTAGGATCGTGTCTGCTTATAATATTCACTGATCTGCAGTTTATGAGAACACATTTTCAGTTATGTTTCTTCATAGGAAAACTATATTTAGTGGGCAACAACTATTTTTATGATGGGATGGGGGAATATATACATGTATAGAACCTGTACACATTGAAAAACTTGGTTCAAGATGGTGGGGGCATTTTTAGAGTGGCAATAATTGAAAAAAAAAAAAAGGCGAACTCTGCCTTGGAGAGGTAGATGATAAGAAATAAAAAGGTGTTTATAACTATTTTGTATTATAAAGTGGGCCTTAGAGATAGGAAGAAGAATGATGGATTCTTTTTGGATCAATCAGAGAGGCAACACGAAAGAAAAGTCATGAAGGTAGAGAGAGAAAAAGGGAGGGAGGGAGAAAGAATGAGAACAAAATAAGGAGGTAAGAGATGCTGTTTTTGCTGAGCAACCAGTGTTTTTCAGGATGATACAAAGAAAAATATAGAATAGAAATTTAAGTGCAGGCTTGGAATCAGCTACAAATCCTAAAGATGGGGTGTGTGTGGATGTGTGTATGTGTGTACACCATTGTGTGTTTGTGTGAGATGTGTATGTTCATGAGTAAGGGTGTGTGCGTGTGTGTGTGTGCATGTGTGTGTGTGTGTGAGTGGATTAAAATTCCAGAGTGACCGTGGCATTTGGGTATACAGGTAATTCCTCCAAAGCTGTTTGCTGGCTTCAGGAGTGGAGTGAGAATTTCTTTTTTATGAAAAGGGATATAAAGGCACCGAGCTGATGCAGTATTTGTAATATTAAATTGACCTAACAAGGTATTTGCATGAGTCACAATTACAAAGTTTTGAGCGGTTTTGTAATTTGACATTTCGGAAAGTCTCCTATTTATTCTCATACTTTGCATTCATGCTTAGTATACTATAGAGGATGCCAGCTTTAATCTTTCTGTCATTTAAAGCAATATGATAAGGGTATTCAATAATTGGGTGCCCTAAATTTCTGGATGAGAAAATTTTCAATTCTGGCCATGAGAAAAAAAAAATAACCAGCCTTCTTTTTTTTTCCTTTGTTTTAAAACTGTGGTTTTTAAAAAAGCAATAATTAAGTCAGACCTCACTAAAAATCATTTTTGTTTTTATATTGTTATGTCATAAGCTCTAGTATGTTATTCTAACAAGTAGCAATTTCACAAAATTTGTATGTAGATGTTAACACACATTTCCTTTGCTTCTTTTATTAGACTAGTGTTGACTTTGGGGGGGACATTTGTTCACAGATGAGAAGTAGGCACAAAGTAAAAAATGGAACCATCTACTAACAAGGATCCTTTAAAACTGCCAAGGGAACCTCTAACTTGAAGCCACATTCTACAGATGGCAGCCCAAATAGCACATGGGCAATTGGCACCATCTTTATATGATTCGTTCTCCTGAGTATTTTGAATGAATTCTCAGCAAAATGTGCTAGCCACTGGGGACACAAAACAAGTAAGATCCCTGTTGCAAGAAATTCATTTTATAGTGAGGGAGGCTGGCATGGAGACTAACATTCTCAGGAAAATGAGATCCGTGTTAGATTACAAGTCCTGACATGAAATGGGAGGACCCAGGAAGGAGGATCGTCTTTACCTGAGGATTTCCAGCCAGAGGTCCCAGATGCCTGGGCTGAGAACCCAGCGATAAGGGGGCGTTCCCAAAGCAGACACAGGGATAAGAACAGAGCAGGCAGCAGAGTTGCACAGCCCCAGGCACAGTGGCAGGTTAGGATGGTTGGAGAGTAGGATAGTTCTATGGGTTGCACAAAAAATGTGATGTGCTTCGTTTTCTCTGACTCATGGATCTGGTAGAGACCACAGACATGATAAACACTAACTTCCCCATTTTTCACAAGACTAAACCATCCTTATGACTTACCTTAAAGTTTTTTGTTCTGTTTTGAAGGAAACCATGTGCTACGTGAAACCTACATTTGACAAGAGAATGTACAGCTAAGGGAAAAGCTTAAGAGGCCACACTATTCACGGAATCACTTTAGAGGCAGATGAAGTGGTCTTTGACCACAGTTGATTGAACCAGAGCACTTATGGCTTAAAGAATATGAGAGCTCCAGAGCTGGGGGTTCTTGGGCCATGCTCCGTGTGTGGATAAGGAAAGAAATACTGTTTCTGGGACTCTCCCACAGTCACAAAGCTGTTTTCACTGTGGCCCCTACATCTCTTAACTTTGGCTATTACTCCTATGCTGCCTTCCGGATTACTGCTGTCAATCTTCTTGCTCCACTCACTGAAGATCCTATTATAATCCCATTAAAATGTAAATTACAGTTTACTTGGGAGAGCCAGATTTTCTCTGTGCTCTTGAGTTTTTTATTCATTCAAGAAACCTTGGGCCACCGCTTTGTACATAGCACCGTGCTAGGCTCTGGGATCCCAAATGGACCCTTTTAACTTTCTGAAGATGGGACCGTCCCCTGGAGGAAAGTCATTCCTGCCTAATCCATCGAGAGAAAGAGGCTTACGAAAAACTTTGCCTCTGATGCTCAGCCCCACCCCCAAATAGCACGCAAGCTTGTTAACCCCACCTCTTACAAAATGTTTAGATTCTGTAGATGTTAAAAGCCTTTCTGGAAGTATTGCATTCTGCCGTGTTTATAGGTGTTCACTTTCCTCCAGAGCTGATTAACTACTGACATGCCTTGGCTTTCTCATCCGGAAATTATGGAAACAGGGTCTGTCAGTGGCAGGAGGCCGGGCTGTGTTTTACTTGGATGACACAATGCAATTTACTTGCCTCTTCATACCCATGCATGCTGCTCACCCTAGACAATGACATATAAGCCGTATATAGATCAATGTCCACGTATATATATACACACACACATATATATCTATAAAGTGTAACAAGGAACACTAAAACAGTGTTGATTCTTGTCTCTGAAGACAAATAAACCTTTTTTTCCCAACTAAAGAATGGATTTAATTAAACTATGTGTTGAAAAAAAAGTAGCCTAAGTGTTAGAGATGGTGAATATATTCCATTTAGTTAAAGAACCAATTTCCTGAATTTTAAGCATTCAGTGAGCTGCCAATTTTGATTTTGTGTTGCTCTTTACCCAAATTATTTTTTCTTTGTTTTTCTTTTCTTGGGGGAGGAGGCGGAAAAAGCAGCAATACTGTGTTTGGAAATTATACTCTGTATCTGGCTTTCCTGTGTATGTTAACCACTGAAATGTTATTATCCTGCTTTGGTTTTATAGTGATTGTGAGGCATTCAATGCAAGTATACAGTTATTTTCTCATTAAAATCCAATGTGTGTTGAGTTTTTATAAATAATGGCTGCTTGTTTGACTGTGAGGGAGGGTGGAAGGCTGGGCCAAACAGTGGCATGCCAGCGTCCTTGGCCGCTACTGTGTGACAGCTTCTGCTTCCTCATGTTTGCAACAAAGGAATCAATCCGAGCTGAGGGGGCACTGCTGCACCAGGCTGTTCCCACAGCCCCCTTTTCAATGCTGTCCCCAGCCACCCTGGCTGGATGCCAGAAGCTGCAAGTGCCTCTTGAGGACATAGACTCGAAACCACAGCGAGAGCGGGACAAACAGCAGGACGAACCGTAAACTCTAGCCTTGCCTGTAGCTTGTGGCTCTAACCTTTAGAATACATTCTGAGCACCGGCTGGGCGCGGTGGCTCACGCCTGTAATCCCAGCACTTTGGGAGGCCGAGGCGGGCGGATCACGAGGTCAGGAGATCGAGACCATCTTGGCTAACATGGTGAAACCCCGTCTCTACCAAAAATACAAAAAATTAGCCGGGCGCCTGTAGTCCCAGCTACTCAGGAGGCTGAGGCAGGAGAATGGCGTGAACCCAGGAGGCGGAGCTTGCAGTGAGCCGAGATCACGCCACTGCAGTCCAGCCTGGGCAACAGAGCGAGACTCCGTCTCAAAAAAAAAATACATTCTGAGCACCTGTATTTGGCTCTCCTCTGCAAAGAATAGCTGATGGCTACATATTGACATGAAGGACTCCTTTTGTTGTATTCAACATAAAGCCCCTTTCCCCAAACTCTTACTCTGGTTTCTTTATTTTCCTACTCTTCTACTACCCCCAACTCTTTTTCTTTTCTTTCTTTCCTTTTTTTTTTTTGCTAGAGCTATATTGTGGTATAATTAACAAAACTTATTCTTTCAAGAGCATGCGAAGACCATAAGTTTATCAGGAAGCGTCCTCCCCACATTTCCGCCTGTCCTCCCTTCTACTTCCTCCCTCCCCCTTCAGTCTCCAGCTGCTCTATCCCATCACCCAGCCCTGGGGCCCTGACCCCTGACCATCAGTTTTCCTAGTCTTTCCTTCGGCCCCTCCTCTTCCTGGTACTTCCTTTCCAGCTGCCTTTTTCTCTCTCTCCCCATTTGTAACTTTTCCAGCCTTTTTCTCCACAGGTTTTCCAACCATATCTTCCTGTTCTGAGCATCTGGGGATGTTCTGTGGCACCTGTCGAGAGTGACATCTTTCAACCTCTAAGTGGTGAGAGTTCTGAATTTGGAAGTGGGGGCACTTTGGTCAAAGTCTAGTAACAGTGGATAACACTTGTGAATGTCACTGAGAATGTGACAGGAACTCCAGGCTCTCCATGACTATGATATATTTATATTTATATTGATTTCCATTTTACATAGTAGGAAACTGCAGCCCCGGGAAGTTAGTTTTTCAATGCATAGCTTGTAAATGTTAGTGCTTGCATTTGAACCCCGGCTCTTAACCGCTCTTCCCACAGAAGCACACATTGGCAGCTTCACATGTGTGTGAAGTCAAAATGGGCTTGCACCGTCTCCCCGCACTGTACTGTCCAGAAAAGGGGCTCTCAGGGATCAAAGCCAAGGCTGTGATAGGAGCCCAAGTCTAGGGGAAGAGTGGGGTTTTGGTGGGAGCAACAAAGAACTTTCTTTGGATGAACTTTCTCTGGGTTCTTCTCTTTGAGATCATCTCTCCCAGGAGATGGTGACAGCAGACAGCCCAGGCATCCCAGCTGCCAAACAAAGGACCAAAATTGACTGCAAATAGGGTGATAAAAATGTGA
The DNA here is from genome assembly GCF_028878055.3 of Symphalangus syndactylus. Lineage (NCBI taxonomy): Eukaryota > Metazoa > Chordata > Mammalia > Primates > Hylobatidae > Symphalangus > Symphalangus syndactylus. Next base: position 34,822,075 of record NC_072425.2, on the reverse strand, counting down.
TAAAATTAAACTGTGGTGATGGTTGCACAATTTTAAATGTACTGAGAATCATACACTTGAGTAAATTTTGTTAAGTAAATTGTACCACAATAAAGTTCTAGCAAAAAAAAAAAAAAAAAGAAAGAAAAGAAAAAGAGTTGGAGGTAGTACAGGGAGTAGGAAAATAAGAAACCAGAGTAAGAGTTTGGGGAAAGGGGCTTTATGTTGAATACAACAAAAGGAGTCCTTCATGTCAACATGTAGCCATCAGCTCTCTCGCTAATGAGGAAGAAAGCTTGCTCTCCAGGCTGCCTCCAGGAACCATGGGCAGTAGTGCTGTGACCACCTACGGATTCAGTCCTGGTCCTGTTTCCATCCATCACTACTAACATCTGGAGGCCTCAGGCCGAGGTAGCGATTGAGATTTGGCAGGCAGGTGTGCTGGGAAGGAAGGAACTCAGGCCATGTGTGAAAAAGCAAGTCTCCTGCAATGGTAGAGGAGGGTGCAACACTCACTACAAAAGTTATTTTTGGGGAGGCTGTAACTGCAAAACTACCAATGTTAAAAGGCATTAACCCTTTACCCAGTGGAGGGCAGTTATGCAGGCTCTTTGCTCTCTGATGTGTATCTGTGGGAAGGGATGGGGGCCTGTGTCCATTACCCAGGTTCATGTCCCCTGTTTTGTATTCGTGACAGAGACCGTCATTGTGAGACACACAAGGCCATGAGGTTACTTCGGAGCACTGCTCATTTTAATGATGGGATTCCTGGGCCATGAAAGGGTGGTGACTATGCTCCTCCCTATACAGAACCCACACCAAATTCAGAATTGAGCTGCTAGGGACATAGAGAACAAATGGGAAATTGAAAAGGAGAATGCAAAAGGTTTTAAATGTACAAGATGACACCAAGTGAAAAAATGGGGACTCAGGAAATACCTGGAGATGCCACACTGGCAATTTCTAAATGTTGCCCAAGCATTCACATGCTTTCTCCGGGAGAGAGAAGAGTATTTGCGTGGTGCACATTGTTTCATGTTGCAAAGACGTGGTGATCTCAGTGTCAGTTAACCTTGATGGGAGAGTTATCCAAACTCTGGATGGAGAGTTATCTTTGTTCTAAGTTCAAAGTGGGTGGACTCTGAACAACTGGAATGAGTCTACTGCTACCCGAGACAAGTAAAAGCACAAATCAGTTTGTTTTTTCTCTGTCTGCTCATGTATGAAACATTCAGTCTCTGTAGAGGTCTTCAGCTGGTTATATCAAAGAGCCTCTGGTGAGCCCTGGCTCTCAAATTGGAGTGAGTTCTGCATCACCTGGAGGGCTTGTTACAAATCTGGGCCCCATTTCTGATCTACTGAATGAGATCTACTGATTCTGAGTCCCATCCCAGAACTTCTGATCAGTAGATCTGGAGTGAAGCCCCAGAATATTCTAGCTAGCTCCCTTAGATGCTGCTGCTGCTGGTCCAGGGACCTCCTTTGAGAACCATCGGTCTAGAGTATAAGAAATGAATAGGTCTGGGCCTGCCACTTATGTTTGAAAATGAGGAAACTGATACATGACTGATAAGCTGAAAACACAGCCACATGTGGTTCTGGGGTGTTTTGAATATTTGTTAGAGGCTTTTGTGTGTTTGTGCAGCCTATCAACTCACCATTTTGTGGGCCTTGGTGAGGCAGAACTTTGACTCCACTTAGATTCTCGAATGAGGCCCCTCCAACTGTGGCTAAACAGATTAAGAAGAAAGTGGGGAAAAGAGGAATATATCTCTGTATGTTCAGACTTTAATTTCAGGGTAAGATCAAGGAATTCATTTGACCACTGGAAGAAGTTTTTATTGTGTGGGCTGATGCACAATAACGTAAGTTTGGACTTAATAACACAAGGACCAATAACATAAGTTTGTTTGAGTGACATGGTTACATAATTTGAGATGAGATGCAAAGTAAGAAGTTATTCTTATTTGGTCGAGGGCAGCACATCTCAATTCTGACTCCACATTAGAATCACCCAGAGAGCTTTAAAATTTGGATTCAATTGACATGGGTTGGGGTCCAGGTATTAATATGCTCTAAGAGCATCCCAAGTGACCCATATGCAGCAAGCCTTGAGCATCACCACCCTGTGCAGTGGCTGTAACCTGTGCTTACATTAGGATCAGCTCAAGTGATTTTAAAAATACTAGTGCTGGCTGGGTGTGGTGGCTCATGCCTATAATCCCAGTACTTTGGGATACCAAGGCCGGTGGACCACTTGAGGCCAGGAGTTCAATACCAGCCTGGCCAACATGGTGAAACCCCATCACTACTAAAAATACAAAAATTAGCCAGGTGTGGTGGCACATGCCTATAATCCCACCGACTTGGGAGGCTGAGGCATGAGACTTGCCTGAACCCAGGAGGCGGAGATTGCAGTGAGCCAAGATCATACCAATGCCCTCCAGCCTGGGGAACAGAATGAGACTCTGTCTCAAAAACAAATAAACAGACAAACCAGTGCTTGGGCCTCAGCCCTAGATATTCTAATTTATTTAATCTAAATTGGTCTCAGACATGAGTGTGAACATGGGTATGGTGGCACACGCTTGTAATCCCAGCTACTCGTGAAGCTAAGGCAGAAGAATGGCTTGAACTCAGGAGGTGGAGGTTGCAGTGAGCCAAGCTCATGCCACTGTACTCCAGCCTGGGCGAGAGAGCGAGACTCTCGTCTCAAAAAAAAAAAGAATATAAAATGTGAAATAATTGATCAGCATACATCAAATACATATAAAATACGTTAAATGAATGTTAATAGGTGGTGCCATGAACAAAATATTTAAATAGATAATACAGGTAAATACAAACAAACAAATGTATGGTGGGTTGTTTGTTTGTTTTGAGACAGAGTCTTGCTCTGTCACCAGGCTGGAGTGCAATGGCACGGTCTCGGCTCACTGCAACCTCTGCCTCCCAGGTGCAAGTGATTCTCCTGCCTCAGCCTCCCGAGTAGCTGAGACTACAGGCTAATTTTTTAGTATTTTTAGTAGAGACGGGGTTTCACCATGTTGGCCAGGCTGGTCTTGAACTCCTGACCTCGTGATCCGCCCACCTCATCCTCCCAAAGTGCTGGGATTACAGGCATGAGCCGTCATGCCTGGCTGTTTCTTTCTTTCTTTTTTTTTAAGTCTCACCTGGAAGCAGGCAACTAGTTCCTGCACAGAGGTCTCTGGACAGGACCCTCAAATAGACTTTACTTTTGCAAACGTCTGCCCATCCTCACCTGACCCTCCAAATTCAAAGGAAGGATATGAGCTTTCCCTGAGGTTCTGCAGGCCACAGGATGCATCCTTTGTTGCCCTATGATTGTTTGACTCATCTTTCACCTCCACACCTAAGAATGCTGGGTATTGGGAGGAGTACAGCCAAGGCTGGGTTTTTTTTCTGTGCCCTGCAGCCTCTGGTGTTTGCCAGTGGCTGACACACCGCAGGTGGACCCAGCTTATTCAGAGCCAATTCTTGGGATGGATGCTGGTTGGCATGGTAACACGGAAGGGTTCTTTTTGGAATCCTGGGCACCATAGTCATATTGCTCGTTGTTACACCCTTTCTGACAGTTTGAGTGAAGCAGAATCATAAAAGGGACAATGCTAGGAGAAGCAATAAAAGAAGAGCATCACATGCCACCGTTTCTAAGGGTCTCACTTCTGAACATTTTATTATCTCTGCAATCAGAATGTGTCTTACAATCCCTGCTGCGTGGGCACAGACATGATGTACCTGGCCTGGCCTAAGCAAGGGGAAACATGGGTGTGGCTATTTCTATTGGGGTCGCCGTAATTGAGTTTTCAGCCTTGCTGGCCATGCATGTGTTGTTTACATACTAACCCATGCAATGGAAAGCAAGAGGAATGGACAAGCCTTAGAATAGATTTTAAACATTTCAAAGAATGAGAAGCTATTGTAAATAACTTGTTCATCATTTGGATCATTTTTAGGATGGCAAGCATGAGTTTGATGGAAGCTGCCTGCTTATTTAACTATGAGCTTAGTCCAGTGGGAAAGTGCCAGTCACCAAATTTACAGAATGGGTATGGCTGACTTGGAAGGAAATACCAGATTCAATAGTGGAGTACCCCGTCAAGAAATACTGTGCCGGCAAGGCACGGTGGCTCATGCCTGTAATCCTAACAACTTTGGCAAGCTGAGGCGGGAGGATTGCTTGAGGCTAGGAGTTTGAAACTAGCCTGGGCAATAGAGTGAGTCTGCGTCTCTACAAAAGCAAAAAATTAGCCGGGCATGGTGGCACATACCTGTAGTCCCACTTGGAGGCTGAGGCAGGAGGATCACTTGAACCCAGGAGGTTAAGGGTGCAATGAGCTATGATCATGCCACTGCACTCCACCTTGGACAACAGAGCGAGATCCTGTCTCAAAAAAAGAAATTCTGCACCAACACACATGGCCACAGAGGATGATCATGTGTATAAAAATGTGGAAAAAGAACCCAGGAGAGCTAGACTTTAAACATAAAGATGTCTTAGGAATACCTCAGCCAATTTATTTTGTTTGTACTTTCCTTTTTTATGCATGCACAAGAGTGATGTATCATAAAAATCTATATTTAAATAAGCCCAAAGGAGCTATTCAATGGGCACAAAATAAACATTCTCAGTGATCAGAGGGTATTGGGTTGTGGTCTAAATGGCAGTGCTTTTTCTTAATGGTTATATTTAGAAATTCAAATTCCAATTGATGGCATCTGAGATTCGATGAAATGTGGTAATAAGGCAGCTACAATTTATTACAACTACATGCTAAGTCATGTTATTCCTCCTTTTTCACTATTAAGAAACTGAAGCACAAATAGTTGAAGTGATGACATATGTAAAGTCATCCCTATCTAGGCAGTCTTACCAAAGTCAGAGTTCTTAACCGCAGAACTAAAGAGAATTATCAGTAAGGCAGAGACATTTTAACTTCGTGATAAATCTATACATTCGAACAAGAGACCGTAGTCACCTCTCTTCTATACTGTGTTGAGAACAACACAATTTCTCTTTATACTGAGAATGTGGTTTGGGGAAGAGCTTGAGCTTATTACACCTGGAGCCTATCATCTCCCTAAAGGTAGTAAGGGGCCAGGTGCTGTGGGTCACACCTGTAATCCAAACACTTTGGGAGGCCGAGGTGGGTGGATCTCTTGAGGTCAGGAGTTCAAGACCAGCCTAGCTGGGTGTAGCAGTGGGGGCCTATAATCCCAGCTACTCAGGAGGCTGAGGCAGGAGAATCACTTGAACCCAGGAGGTGGAGGTTGCTGTGAGCTGAGATCGTGCCACTGCACTCCAGCCTTGGTGACAGAATGAGACTGTCTCAAAAAAAAAAGATAGTAAGGGAGCTAGGATGCATAGTAAACCCCTAGTTACAATTCTAAGTGTCTTTGTAGCATCTGCAATTGCTTAACACATTCTTCCTGCCCACTGCAGAGAAAAAATCCATTTCGCTGAGACCATGGTATTGCAGTAAAGAAAGAGTGTAATTAATGCAAGGCTGGCCATGCAGCAGACAGAGTTATTACTCAAATCAGTCTCCCCAAAGGCTTGGGTTTTTCAAGGATAGTTTGGTGGGCAGGGGACTGGGAAATGGGGAGTGTTGACTGGTTGGGGATGAAATCGTAGGGATGTGGAAAATGGTCCTTGTGCACTGAGTTCACCTCTGGGCGGGGGCCACAGTAACTGTTGAGTCACAAGTCACATGGATCCAGGTAGAGTCAGTTGGTTGCCAGAAATGCAAAACTCTGAAAAACATCTCAAAGGCCAATCTTAAGGCCGGGCGCGGTGGCTCACGCCTGTAATCCCAGCACTTTGGGAGGCCGAGGTGGGCGGATCACCTGAGGTCAAGAGTTCGAGACCAGCCTCAACATGGAGAAACCCCGTCTCTACTAAAAATACAAAATTAGCTGGGTGTGGTGGTGCATGCCTGTAATCCCAGCTATTCGGGAGGCTGAGGTAGGAGAATTGCTTGAACCTGGGAGGCGGAGGTTGCAGTGAGCCGAGATCGTGCCATTGCACTCCAGCCTGGGCAACAAGAGCAAAACTCCAGCTCCATAAAAAAAAAAAAGAAAAAAAAAAAAAAAAAAAAAAAAAAAAAAAGGCCAATCTTAGGTTCTACAATAGTGATGTTACTTATGGGAGTGATTGGAGAAGTTACAGATCTTGTGGCCTCCAGAACAATGGCTGGTGTAAGTTAATGGATGTGCTTTGGTCAAGGATAGGCCAAGGTAGGATGTTTACATCCTGTATGACTCGTTGAGTTTGTAGTGCAGGTGCATAACTCTGCTTGTTATAATGTAAACACAGCTATGTAGCCATAACATGGGAAGGCCATCACTTGGCTCTATGCCACTATTGTCTGTAAAAGGTATAACTGCCCTGCTGACACTGTACAGATGCTCACACTCTGAGAAAGAGAGAGAGTCAAAGCTGTCTTTGCAGATGGACAGAGGGGATCCAGGACGCAGCTCAGCTTGCTCGTGCCCAGAGAGTTAAGCTGCTGACCCTGAAGGGAGAGCCGGCCATGCAGCTGTGCATGGGAGCTGCCAGAGCAAGCAGCCAAGACAGAGCAGACAGTGTGAGAGAGCTGCTAAATAAAGCTGTATTTCACCTACCTATGCCCCCCCAAATGTTCTTTCAGCTATCTGCCATTTATCCACCCACTCCCTTTGGACCTCAGCATGGGCTGGAACCGGACCATGGACCTGACGGCAGGTTATCATTTAACTACACCTATATCTTAGCAGAATTCAGGCCCCTGTCATAATGCTGATCTTGTGGCCTTTCATTAGTTTTACAAAGGTGGTTTAGTTTAGGGAAGGGCTATTATCATCTTTGCTTTAAACTATAAACTAAATTCTTCCCATGGTTAGGTTGGCCTACACCCAGGAATGAGTGATAACAGCTAGCCTGTGAGGCTAGGGGCAAGATGGAGCCAGCCATACTAGATTTCTCTCGCTGTCATAATCTTTGCAAAGGTGTTTTCAAATCTCTATATCTTTTGACCCAAAACTGGTTAGGAACAACACAGAGCAGGTGTTTATGTGACCAGCTGGGTTCATTCTAATTTTTCTTTTTTTGCGAAGCTTTTTAGTAAAAGGTCAGATAGTGAATATTTTAGCCTTTGTAGGTCATACAGCCACCCAATTCTGCCACTGTCACCTGAAAGTGGCCATAAACAACAAGGAAATGAAATAGTGTGGCTGTGTTCCAGTAAAACTGTATTTATGAACATTAAAATTTTCATTTTATGTAATTTTCACATGTCACAAAATATTTTTCTTTGATCTCTGTCAACCATTAAAAAATGTAAAATTAGGCTGGGCGCAGTGGCTCACACCTGTAATCCCAGCACTTTGGGAGGCCGAGGCAGGCAAATCACCTGAGGTCAGGAGTTCGAGACCAGCCTGACAACAAGGTGAAACCCCAGTTATACTGAAAATACAAAAATTAGCCAGGCGTGTTGGAGGGCACCTGTAATCCCAGCTACTCGGGAGGCTGAGGCAGGAGAATTGCTTGAACCTGGGAGGCGGAGGTTGCAGTGAGCCGAGATCACACCACTGCACTCCAGCCTGGGTGACAGAATGAGCTCTGTCTCAAAAGAAAACCGAAACAACAACAACAAAAAGTAAAATCCCTTCAGGATGTACAAAAGCAAGTGGCAGGTCAGATTTGGATCCCAGACTTTAATTTGCCCCTGCTAGAGGGTTGATGTCTTTTCTCACAAGGGTTCAACCATTGGGATCAGCCAGGGAACTCAAATTAGGGGCCTGACACGTTTTCTGTGGAATTGTTGACAGTTTGCTTATTTTAAATCAGATTTCTGACTTACAAAGTTGCCATGAGAATTAAACCATATGTCATATGCAAAGTGTTTGGTGAGAAGTTGATACAGATGTGCTTAGAGTTCATTCCTTCTACATTTCCTACATTTAGGAATACTTATTTGAGTGCCTACTATGTGTCAAGTTCTACGAATATAAAGAACAAATTAAAAAGGGGAGTTCTTAGGATGCTGTCAACTGGAATTGGGGAAGTACGTTAAGTTCTCTCTTAGCACTGGGAGTTTGGGAATATAGCTGCTCTGAGGTCAGGCAATGTTTTCACACCTGCATTTCCTTAACTATTAAATAGGCCATCCAGTGAGAATCTGTACTGTCTTAGCATGCTTTTAATTTTTCCCCTCACTATTGGATTCATCTAATTGTGTATTCTTCTGGACATGAGAGAGACTGCTAGGTGATAAGATGTTTAGTAAAAACGAGAATTATTTCAGAACTCATTAGTAGAGGATCACAAGGTTCAAGGCGCTCTAAAGGAGAAATTTAGGAAGGAACTTCCCAAGATAAGCATGAAGGTGGCAGAAGCTCCTTTGTTGATAATGGAAAGGGTTCAAGATCAAATCAAAATTATTGACAGGCTCAGGGAAAATGCTGGCTTCAACCCCAGGTGGCTACAATCCCTCTTTAATGAATTAAAACCTACAGGTACTTAATGGAAAGGGTTCCTCATATTACTTTCAGTGTTTTCAGTGGACATCAAGATGCTCACCTTTACCTGCAAGTATACAATGTGACCAGGAGGTGGCAGGGTCCCTAAAGGAAAAGCAGCTTCTATAGCTAGGAGCCTTCCTAGGAGGCCAGGAGGACTTTTCTTACCCTTCACACTAACCAGGAATCCATGAGATGCACATATAGCTATTCCCAAAACACTACAATGAACACCCGCATGTGTGCAGTCCTATCTGTAGATCAAATGTGGCCCTTACACACATTTAAATAGAAAACTGACCTTGTCGCCAGATGGCAGAGGATACCTGCATGCTTCTGTCAATCATGGCTCATCCTTCTTAAGGACTAGCTCTGAACTAGGCACTGTGCTAAGCATCTGCTATGGATTATTCCATTAAATTTTTACAGTACTCCTTTGAGATACATACAACTAGTTTCACCTCCATTTTACAAAGGAAGGAACTCACTCAGAGAGTTTGATTAACTTGCATGAAAGGAGAGATCAAAACCCAGGCAGTCGGAGCCAAAGCCTGTGCTCTGACCTCCCAAACTTTCCTTCTCATCAACTTCACTCAATAGCAAACAAACTCCTAGTCTTGGTCCTGGGCCAGGTCTGCTTTTTCTCAGACCACTGGCGCCTACCTTCAGCACAGACCAGTGCCAAGAAGGGAGATGGTACAATGAGTTGGAAATTAGGCCGTGTACAATGAAGTGGCTCAGGCATGGGGATAAGGGTGGGGTGCTGACAGTGTCTGATACAAGCACCCACTGGGCCAGGCGCAGTGGCTCATGCCTGGAATCCTAGCACTTTGGGAGGCCGAGGCAGGCGGATTGCCTGAGCTCAGAAGTTTGAGACCAGCCTGGGCAACACAGTGACACCCCCATCTCTACTAAAATACAAAAAAAAAAAAAAAAAAAAATCAGCTGGGCAAGGTGGTGGGCACCTGTAGTCCCAGCTACTCGGGAGGCTGGGGCAGGAGAATGGCATGAACCCAGGAGGCGGAGCTTGCAGTGAGCTGAGATAGTGCCACTGCACTGCAGCTTGGATGACAGAGCAAGACTCCATCTCAAAAAAAAAAAAAAAAAAAAGCACCCACTCTCCCTAAGAGCCAACACATGCTAAAATTCTGGCTCTTCCCAGCTGCTGCCTGGAGAGCACATAGGCATGCGGCCTGCCTTCTAAGTTATCACAAATGTCTACTGAGTTCTGCAAATATTCTGGCCTACCATAAGAACAATCTCTAGCTCCCCATCCTGCAGTCGCAGTGTCTGTTTCCTGACCTCCTACTGTTCACAAGTACACACACACACATTTTACAGAATCTCCCCAGTACTGAGGTGCCCATTTCTATATTGGGTAGAATAAAGCTAAACAGCCAATAAAGAGACCCAGTAAATAATTCAGTGGCTGAAAGAAGATAGAAGTTTCTCACATTACAGCCCAAGGGGAGCATTTGAGGTCTGAAGGCGGATTTGTTTTAAGTAGTCATTTAGAGGCTCAAGCTCTTTCCACCCTGTTGCTCTGTTACCTCCATGACCTTGTTGTCATGGGCATGGTCCAGCCTTAGGAAACTGTAAGGTGCGGTAAAGCATTTACTGAAAATACAGGTGGTTCCATTCCCTGAACCAGTAGCTGTAGCTTCCTTGCCTTGATTGGGACAGACAGCTGACCAACTTCTGAAGATTAGGGAACAGCCATGCCAGGGTTCCTGCTGCTACCATAGATGCTGGCAAAAGAACAACTCAAACTAAGCCCAAGGCATAAGCTGTTAGAAGCTGATTAAGGGTGCATATCCTCCCTCATTATTCAGTCCGCACCTAGTTTATTCCTTCCCATAGTTACAGCAGCAAAAGCTGTGAGGCGAATAGCTCCAAGGACAGATGGGAGAAACACAGAGGAACTTTCCATTAATCCTGGAAAGGCCACTGGGTTGATCAGGAGATCTTCTAGATGCACACCAGACACCATTATCATCTGAATGCCCACAACCCACAAATCCTGCATCTCATGGGAGCAATGTTCTTGTGCTTAAGAAGGCTCCATCACAGACACATAAAAATACATGTAAAAATAAAGTGACTATGTTCAGATGTCCCTTGGCCACGTTACCTATGTCTCACTCCAGGGCAGCTAAGGAGGGCTTTTCAGAGCCCCTCAGGGTCATGCGGGTGTTTATATTTGTGGCAGTTTCTCTAATCCTGAGTTTGCAAGCCTTGCAGACTGACCTGAACAAAATGGCTATGGCTGTGGCTCTCGAACACGTTTGCCATGTGGTTTAGTCTGGGTTCATTTCAGCTGGTCTGGGTTGACTGCGTGCTTATCTCCAGAGCTACCTGGTGCGTGGTAGTGACCTTAGCTAAAACTATGGAATGCATTCACTAAAGATAAATAACGTGTTTTAACCATGAGTTTATGAGTAGTTTCCTGAAAGGATGTACCAGTCTACCTGCAATGTTTAGTAATCATAATAATTATTATATGCATCTGATGTTGGTGGAGCCTTGGTTGACCTTTAAGGCTGGCCATGTAGCTGGAATGGCCTAGGGGACCAGCTCACTAGAAGAGACCCTCCCTGCAAGTAGACCTGGGTTTCCAGTTCTCAAATTCTCTGTGTGAACGCTGATGGTGTCTGAGACCTAGAAACCAAGCATGTCTTGTGTGACTCAGCAATGGGAAGACAAAGAAGCCTGTGCCTGAGATCTCCAGATCCCTTTTGATACTGTTCTGTCTCCTGCAGTTGCAGTATTGTACCCTTTACCTGTAATAAAGCTGTCTGAGTATAAACTCAGCACCTTAAGTATACTTAAGTATAACACTTAAGGTAATTAATGTGTGATTAATGCACATATTCTTCTAGATACACTTGCATACTCATATAATGTCACCCAAACCGTTAAGTGATTTACTTGGTCCTCGGCCATCAGTGTGGTACACTGGAAAGGTACAGGCTCATTATAAGGGTATGATGAGGGTTTTCTACTGTAACTCTCTGGACTCCATAAACATCACCAAAGAGAATTCAGATTATCTTTTCTACCTGTGTGTGAGGTGCCACAGCACAAAGCTCACTCCAGGCAGACAGAGGAAAGTGAGCACTGGGCGGGTTGAGGCAAGTATGAATCATCTTCTGACATCAGACGCCTCCTTGGAAGCTTTATCATTGGTAGGCTTAATCCAGTTCCATCTGAGCCTACATCAAAAGTGGAGAAGAATAAGTTTGGGGAGCAAAAATGTGGGAGTGAATTTGGTGCAAGGGGTTCACATTAAAGCATAGCATTCCAGAAGCCCATTTAAAATGGGTCCCGGGTTTCAAGAGAGTGAGCAGGACAGGATATTCATTCCCCAGGGAATCACCTGCATAGACGTGAGAGGTGACGCCATGGACCACCTTGCCAAGGAGGAATGCAGACAAAAAATGGGATGAGCACCTGGGACAGAGCCATGTGGATGAGACAGAAAGATTCAGGCAGAGAGGTCAGAGGGGAGCCAGAGGGCAAGCATACATAACTTTACAAAAAGGAATAACTTGGCCGGGGGCGGTGGCTCACGCCTGTAATCCCAGCACTTTAGGAGGCCGAGGTGGGTGGATCACCTGAGGTCAGGAGTTCGAGACCAGCCTGTCCAACATGGTGAAACCCATCTCTACTAAAAATAAAAAAATTAGCTAGGTGCGTTGGCGGGCACCTGTAATCCCAGCTACTCAGGAGGCTGAGGCAGGAGAATTGCTTGAACTGAGGAGGCAGAGGTTGCAGTCAACGGAGATCATGTCATTGTACTCCAGCCTGGGCAACAGAGCAAGACTCAGTCTCAAAAAAACGAACAAAAAAAAGTAATAAATTATTAAGAGGAAATTCGCATAACATTAACCATTGTAAAGCAGACAATTCAGTACATTCACAATGTTATACAACCACCACCTCTAGTTCCAAAACCTTTTCATTATCCCAAACAGAAATCCTGTGCTGTGTCCTGTAAATGGTCACTCCCCATTCCCCTCACTTCCAGCTTCTGGCAACCACTAAGCTGCTTTCTGTCTATGAATTTGCCTATTGTGCGCATTGCATATAAATAGAATCATACAATATGTGCCCTTTTGTGAATGAGCTTCTTTCTCCTAGTATAATGCTTTCAAGGTTCATCCATGTTGTAACATGAATCAGTACTTCATTCCTTTTGATGGCTGAATAGTATTCTATCATATGGATAGACCACATTTTGTTTCTCCATGCTCTGTTGGTGCGCACTTGGGTTGTTTCCACTGTTTGGCTATTGTGAACAGTGCTGAAAACATGGGTGTACATGTACTTATTTGAGTCCCTTTTTTCCATTCTTTTGGGTGTATACCTAGGAATGGAATTGTGAGGTCATACGGTAATTTTCTGTTTAACTTCATACATAACTTTCAAGCTCAGCCACATCAGCAGTTGGCAATTAGAAGAAGGTTGTTGGAGTGAACTGTCAGTCAGTCAGCTGAGAGTCCTATCCCCATAAAGAGGGGGTAGTAGGGGATGCCTGCCTCATTTCAAGCTGTGGGAAAGAGGTTTTCAAAGGGGCCTCTCAAGCAGCTTTTATTTGTTCCTTGTAAATTGGAGAACATGACACACCTGAGAACTCCAAAGGGCTCCGGGTCATAGCTGATGGTGTCCCTAATGGCTGCATGAGGTTGGCCTCCTCTCCTGAGTTTGTGAGCACAAAGCATGTGTGGGACCCATGAAGCAGAGAGGGGCTTCACATTTAAGACGGATGGTGTAAGATTTTCTTAGATCCTGGTTACAGCCACTGCCTTGGAGGGGTGAGTTGTGGAGCAAGAGCAAAACCAAGCTGGTGGTTGACTCCTGCAGGCCGAGGAGCTGCAGATGGGTTCTAAGCAACCAGGAAAAGCAGAGAGGCCTCCTCCCGTGTCCAGGGAAGATCCCATCCATTAGAGGGTGAATTTCCAAAACCAGGAATGAAAAAGTGTCAGCATTTAATTCCTTCCCCGTGCATCTCATGACAGTATTACTCAAGTAAAGTCCTACCCCACCTCCCTCCCAGTTATTGCACACTCCCAACCCTGGAGAGGATGAAACTTCTCTAAGTAACTTGGGATGAGAGCTAGAAGCTCAAGTTGGGAGAGCAGTTAACCAAGCTTCCCGTCCTTCCTCACTGCAGACGTCCAGCCCAGAGCTCCTGAGAAAGAAGTTGGAAGGCTTTTTTGTTTTTAAACTTGTGCTGGGCAGGACTTATTAAGTTCTGAACTGAAACGAGTGGTTTTCATTCCTATGAGTGACACACCCAGCCATGAATTTCATCCAAGGCCTTGGAAGGTAAAAATGAAGTTGTTTATAATTAATTATCTCCTGTTACGGAGTAAATGTTTGCATACCCCAGAATTCATATGTTGAAATCCTGAACCCCAATCTGGTGATATTAGGAGATGGGGTATTTGGGAGGTGATTGGGTCATGAGGATGGAGCCCTCATGAATGGCACTGGTGTTCTTATAAAAGAAACTTCAGAAAAAAAAAAAAGAAAATTAAAAAGGGACCCCAGAGAGATCTCTTGATCCTTCCACATGTGAGGACACAGCCAGAAGATGGCCGTCTATGAACAGGAAGCGGGCCCCCATCAGACACCGAGTTTACCAGTGCATTGATCTTACACTTCCCAGCCTCTAGAACTTTCAGAAACAGATTTCTGCTGTTTATAAGCCGCCCAGTCTACAGTATTCAATTATGGCAGCCTGAACTGACTCAGACATATCCCAGAAGTTGTACCTGTTCCAAGTGGTTAAATTTTTGTTACTTATCCTCCTTAAGAACAAAGCTCGTGACTTCCTATGTATCTGTTGCTTTTGTACCAGAGTCTGGCGTGCGGAGACACTGAGTACATGTTCTCTCTTTGTGCATAAACTCTGTTTACTTCCTCATCAAGCACTCCAGCCGGAACTCAGCAAGCAAACACAAGGCGTGCTTCACAGCCCTAGGCCTGGAGGCTACTGCAGCAAAGGGTGAGACGTTCTGTGCCCTTCCTATGGGGATAGGTAGGGAGTGAATCTTTTACCCTGCCACCTCCTTTCCCCCATCAGCAGAGACTAACAGAATGGACATTCTGTAGACTGGATAGGAAAATGGAGCTGAAAGTTACTTATCTTACAAAAATGTCATAATCTCCCCAAAACTAGTAAGCAATTCTCTGTGTCTCTGTCCAAATGCTTGGGACACTAAGGCAGATTTTTTTTTTTTTTTTTTTTTTTACTCAGAAAAGAAAAAATGTTTACAAGGGAAAATCTACCAAATGTGACTTCTCCATACTGATCACCCATTAAGGCAGGGGGTAGACTCTATCACAAATGGTGGTTCTCAAAGTTGAGTGTGCATCAGAATCCCATGGAGGGCTTGCTAAAACAGACTGCTGGCCCTCGCCTCTTGAGTTTCTGAGTCAACAATTCTGGGTGGGGCCAAAGAATTTTCATTCTGGACACGTTTCCAGGTGACACCGATGCTGCTGGCCTGCAGAACACACTTTAGAGCCACTGAGTGAGACATAGGAGATTTGATGGGATTCGAAATCACTCTGAAATTAACCACCCTAAAATTTTTGAAGTGTCTGAAAAATACCCTGAAAATAACTCTTTGCCCACCCTCCTCACCTCTGGCTAAATACCTGAGAGAGGTTTTTCCAGAGTTTCTTGCCCAAATCATTCCAGGCTCTTGCCCTGAAGCCTGTCTCTTTGTAATCACTGCATTCTCTCTGATCTTCATATGACTTCCAGTTCATCTCAAGAATAATGCTGAAATTAGAGAAACTCCAAGACATGAAGTCATCAGCACACTTCTGGTTCTATGTAACGATGAAAGGCAGACAGGTCAGCCCTAGTGCGGAAGCTCAGGGTTTTCCAAAGCTTCGGGATGAGGAAGCTGCACCCCAAAAGAGGGTCCTCTGAGATGGTTCTCAAGGATACAGCCAGGCCTACCTGTTGGTAGGAGGGACAAAAAGCATCTTCTGGCCTACAGTCTTTTTCAAAGACTCATCTGGGTGACTTCCTTGCCTTCTACTCACAGAGCTGGTGTGATAAAATATGCATGGGGCTACCTCCCCCATAGGACCCTCCCCAACCCCTTCTCCCTACCATGGGAACTCAAGTGGAATATGAGTGGCACCCAAAGGAGGAGGGAAGATTCCCACAAGTTCTGTACTCAGCCTTGCATGGAAGCCGCTATTCATTGAGCACATTTGTGCCTCAGTTGATAATCAGTATGGTCCTAAGGCAGTGGGTCTCAATGCTGAATCTTAGAATTCTAGAATCACCAGGGGGAGCTTTCAAAACATACCCATGCTTGAAACCAGCTCATCCAGACAGGCATCTGTAAAAAAAAAAAAAGGGGGGGGGGGAGATTTAAAGAGAAATGGAAGCAAATGTCCACAAAAGAATGTGAAAAATGAACAATGCTTGCTGTATGCATACGGCAAAAAAGTAGAAACAGGAGAATGGAAAAATAAATTGTAGTTAATTACTGGGAAGAGACTGAAGGTGACTTTCTAGAATACTCAAAATGTATATCTTGATCTGTGTCACACATGTGTGTATGTATCTCTATCTGTGAAAATAAGCAGATATAGATGTACATATAGATACAGACATGGTTTGACTGTGTCCTCACCCAAATGTCAACTTCTTTTTTTTTTTAAGATGGAGTCTTACTGTATCACTCTGTCACCCAGGCTGGAGTGCAGTGGCGTGATCTCAGTTCACTGTAACCTCCATCTCCTGGGTTCAAGCGATTATCCTGCCTCAGCCTCCCGAGTAGCTGGGACTACAGCTACAAGCCACCAAGCCTGGCTAA
This sequence comes from Symphalangus syndactylus, assembly GCF_028878055.3. Classification (NCBI taxonomy): domain Eukaryota; kingdom Metazoa; phylum Chordata; class Mammalia; order Primates; family Hylobatidae; genus Symphalangus; species Symphalangus syndactylus. The sequence continues at coordinate 34,805,729 of NC_072425.2, read as the reverse complement.
TTTTTGTATTTTCAGTAGAGACAGGGTTTCACCATGTTGGCCAGGCTGGTCTTGAACTCCTGACCTCAAATGATCTGCCTGCCTTGACCTCCCAAAGGGCTGGGATTACAGCTGTGAGCCACCACGCCCAGCCCCAAATCTCATCTTGAATTGTAGATCCCATAACCCCCACGTGTCATGGAAGGGAGCCAGTGGGAGGTAATTGAATCATGGGGGCAGGTTTTTCTTGTGCTGTTCTCGTGACAGTGAGTAAGTCTCACGACATCTGATGGTTTTATAAAGGGCAGTTCCCCTCCACTTGCTGTCTTGCCTGCTGCCATGTAAGACACGCCTTTGTTCTTCCTTTACCTTCTGCCACGATTCTGAAGCTTTCCCAGGCATATGGTACTGTGAGTCTATTAAACCTCTTTTTCTTTATAAATTACCCAGTCTTGGGTATTTCTTCATAGCAGTATGAAAATGGACTAATACATATATAATACATAATAACTAATACATATGTTATACTCAAGATTAACACACTTCCCACACTTTACATAGTTTATGCCTTGATCAACAGAAACAATACCAGTGCTCAAGCCCTACTTCAGAGATTGTCATTTAATTGAATATTTTCCAAGCTTCCTGATGATTCTCTTGTGCAATCAATGTTGAGAAACACCGTCTCAGAGGATAGGGCCACCTTGGTCTGGGCCTGAGGCTAGTGAAACAAAAAGAGGCCTTGTCGGCCATCTAAGACTGGCTGGACTCATCAGGGTTTTGCCATAGTACACATTTGTTTGGAATTTCCTCTGCACGCGCACCCTTTGGGGACTGGTGGTGGTGCCTGGCTGGTCAGGGGTCTTCTCATTGATCTTGTTAATTTGTGGCAATGCTCAGCAGAGAGGATCCTGGGATTTACGGGGGGCATCCCCACAGCCCTCAGGTTGTGAATGCAGCCACTGGTATCATGAGCAGTGCTTTAAAAGGAGAGCAAGGCTCCAGTCTTGGGGGAGAATCCAGCAAGTGGAATCTGAAACTGGCAGAGAAAGGGACCCATGGCAAGACAGAGACAGGTCTTGCACTTAGAACCCTCCCACCATGAGAGCAACTGCATTTCCTTTTTTTTTTTTTTTTTTTTTTTTCTGTGGTGGAGTCCCGCTCTGTTGCCCAGAGTGGAGTGCAGTGGCAAGACCTCGGCCCACTGCAACCCCCACCTCTCAGGTTCAAGGTATTTTCTTGCCTTAGCCTCCTGAGTAGCTGGGATTACAGGCACACACCACCATATCCGGCTAATTTTGTATTTTTAGTAGAGATGGGGTTTCACCATGTTTCCTAGGCTGGTTTTGAACTCCTGACTTCAGGTGATCCGCCCGCCTCTGCCTCCCAAAGTGCTGGGATTACAGGTGTGAGCCACCATGTCCATCACACCTGCGTTTCTTGTAAAGAGAAGCAGTTCCTGCATTGGGAGAAAATGTGCTAATCTGGATCTGGGGCTGACTGATTTTGAGAGCCAACTCTCCCCCCCTTAAAAACATTTGGGGTTTGGGTTGGCAGAAGACAGCATTTGCTATGACCAGCTTTTTCCTCCTTCTCCTATTTCTCACCCAGGTCTCGGGGGCTGGTGTGCTACCAAGTCTTAATTATGATCCTAGATTTGAGGAATTCAGGGGGTGGATTCACACAGGATGGGGGAGTTATCAGCGAGCAGACAGAGGAGAAATACAAGGATTAATAACACAGAATAAATCATGGTTAATTGCTGGGAAGAGACTGTAGGCAACTTCAGTGGGTGTTTCATCTTATTGGATGGAATTGGAGGGGAAAATTTAATGTAATTGTCACAAACACAAGGCCAAGAAAAAATATTACAAGTTCAGTTCCTTGAACTTTCTGTTTCTAGGAAGTGTGTTGTTCATTAGCTGTGGGAGAAACACAGTCACAGCTGGCGAAAGCTTTCAGAATTTATGTGCAGACAGAAAATGCTGGAAGTCACGACTGAGTCTTTCTCAATAAGGAAGTGGTCTGAAGGAATATTTGTGAAGAATGTGGAGGGTCAAGCAGCGCCTGAGAGGCTGGGGAAAGGTGAGGTTTTGTGAAGAAGAATTTAGGAAAAGTCTTAGGATTCTCTCCGGCCTCCAGTTAGAAGCAGCAATTTCACCATTGACAGTTTCAGTTCAAAAATATTTGGAGGGTGGATTTCCCAGCTATGATGTTATAAAAAATAAGTGAAGGGAAGGAGTCAGGAGGAGATAGTTTAACGTTGTTAAGAGTTTAGGCTCTGAAAAAAAAAAAAAAAAAAGGCCAGGTGCAGTGGTTCACACCTATAATCCCAGCACTTTGGGAAGCTGAGGCGGGCAGATCACCTGAGGGCAGGAGTTTGAGACCAGCTGGCCAATATGGTGAAACCCCATCTCTACTAAAAATACAAAAATTAGCCAGGCGTGGTAGCTCGTGCCTGTAATCTCAGCTACTCAGGAGGCTGAGGCAGGAGAATTGCTTGAACCTGGGAGGCGGAAGTTGCAGTGAGCCAAGATCTCGCCACCGCCCTCCAGCCTGGGCCACAGACCAGAGCAAGACTCCATTTCAATAATCATAATAATAGTAAAAAAGAGTTTAGACTCTGGTATATGGCTTGTGGCTGCCTGAGTTTGCTGTTTCCTTGTCCAATTTGCTAGCTGTGCCACCTTAAGTGATATCACCTTGTTAGACTTTTTACCTTCAATATGGGGCACCCTACTCACAAGCCGGGGTGCAGGGATTTTTAAACAAATAAGATGAACAGAAGAAACATCCTCTCGGGAAGAACCTGAGGCTGGAGGTGCCACTGGAGAAGATTTATAATTTTTCCGGACTAAAAGAATTGCAGATGCTTCTCTCAAAACCCAAGAAAAGCAAGTAAAAATTAATGTTTTTCAAATATGAAAGATCAAAACAGGGACCAGACATAAAGAATTGCTCTGAGACAGGTCTGAATCAATTTATGAGTTAATTTTTCCAAGGTTAAGGATATGCCCAGAAGGAAAAATACGGAATCACAGACACAGTCTGTGTGGTCTGTGCCTTTCTCCAAAGATGACTTCCAGGACTTCACTATTTAAAGGAGAAAAGCGGCCGGAGGGGAAAAAGGAAGGGTCTGGAAATCCACAAGTTGCAAGGGAAAAGGAGAAGGTAGGGGAATAGTCAATTACGGATTTGTTTCGCAATCAGTAAATCAGTGTTTACATAAGATAAGGTGAAAGTAGAGTGGCTGCCTGTGGAGATATTTAACCTTTTATCTGTGCTATCTGTTTAGGAACAAAAGGAAAGGCAGTTTCGTTGTACGACTCAGCTTTTAGCGGTTTTTCTTTTTTGAAACAAGTCTGGCTCTGTCGCCCAGGCTGGAGTGCAGTGGCGCAATCTCGGCTCACTGAAAGCGCCGCCTCCCGGGTTCACGCCATTCTCCTGCCTCAGCCTCCTGAGTAGCTGGGACTCCAGGCGCCCACCACCACGCCCGGCTAATTTTTTGTATTTTTAGTAGAGACGGGGTTTCACCGTGTTAGCCAGGATGGTGTTGATCTCCTGACCTCGTGATCCACCCACCTCGCCTCCCAAAGTGCTGGGATTACAGGCGTGAGCCACGGCGCCCGGCCGAGGTCCTGAGTTTTCATTTCTTTTCACAGTATTAAGTAGTGGCCATGACCCAACCCCTCTCTGAAGCAGTTTCTCCCACCACCATGGGGACATGTCCTGGATGGGTGTGACATTCCGAGGGAGTTTGACTCTAGCTCCCCAAAGAGGGAAGGAGCAGGACTTCTTAGTTCCCTTCTCTCTACTCAACCCCACCTACCTCCCCCTTGGCCGCTGTGGGGAATCTCCCTCCACACACACATGCACAACACAGGTACTAACGAAGTCCTAGTTTGTGAGTGAGCAGGGACCTTGGAATAAGTCCTTTCCTAAGGTAGGATCTTAAGTTGGTATCCCCCCAGGAGCCTGAGTGCCTAGAGGGAGGGCGAGGAGACAGCCACAGGCAAGTTGCAATATTTTCTCTACATATTCTGCCTGGAATCAAGATGCTCAGGAAATGGCCGGGGACGGTGGCTCACGCCTGTAATCCTGGTACTTTGGGAGGCCAAAGTGGGCGGATCACGAGGCCAGGAATTCAAGACCAGCCTGGCCAACATGGTGAAACCCTGCCTCTACTAATAATACAAAAATTATCCAGGCATGGTGGCACATGCCTATAGTCCCAGCTACTCGGGAGGCTGAGGCAGGAGAATCGCTTAAACCCAGGAGGCGGAGGTTGCAGTGAGCCAAGATTGTGCCACTGAGGGAAAAAAAAAAAAAAACCCAGGAAAGAAGTTCTGGACTTAGAAAGTGGCTGGAGTTTTGTACTGTTTTTTGTTTTTTGTTTTTTTTGTATTTTTAGGTGGGATGGAATTATCACCATGTTGGCCAGGCTGCTCAAACTCTTGACCTCAGGTGATCCACCCAGCTTGGCCTCCCAGAGTGCCGGGATTACAGGCGTGAGCCACCGCACCAGGCCAGGGTTCTGGTTTCTATGACCCATCTTAGGGAAGAGGCATTCTAGTTTCTATGGCTAGCCCTGGGGGAGAATGGCACTGAGACAGGAGGGCAGGAGAAGGTCAGAGAAAAGTTTTTGCTTCTGAGGCCTCCTCTTGGGGGCACTGTTTTCTGAGCCACAATAGGGACATTCAGTGTTTGTATGGAGCTCATTCCCTCTTCTCCTCTCCATGGAATTAAACACCTGACTAAGGCCGGATGCTATGGCTTATGCCTGTAATCCCAGCTCTTTAAGAGGCTGAGACAGGTGGATCACTTGAGCTAAGGTGTTCGAGACCAGCCTGGGCAACATATTAAGATCCTGTCTCTACAAAAAAAATACAAACATGGCCGGGCGTGGTGGCTCACGCCTGTAATCTCAACACTTTGGGAGGCCTAGGCGGACAGATCACAAGGTCAGGAGATCAACACCATCCTGGCTAACATGGTGAAACCGCGTCTCTACTAAAAATACAAAAAATTAGCCAGGCGTGGTTGCGGGCGCCTGTAGTCCCAGCTACTTCAGAGGCTGAGGCAGGAGAATGGCATGAACCCAGGAGGCGGAGCTTTCAGTGAGCTGAGATCGCGCCACTGCACTCCAGCCTGGGCAACAGAGCAAGACTCTGTCTCAAAAAAAAAAAAAAAAAAAAACAACATTAGCTGGCTGTGGTGGCATGCACGGATAGTTCCAGCTACTCAGGAGGCTGAGGTGGGAGGATCGCTTGAGCTTGGGAGGTTGAGGCTGCAGTGAGTTGTGATTGCACCACTGCACTCCATCCTGGGTAACACAGTGAAACCCTGTCTCAAAAAAAAAAAAAAAGAAAGAAAGAAAACACCACATATACACGTACCCCACTTGACTAGTTCTTCTCAAAGCCAAAGGGGAAAGAGGGAGGGCAAAGAAACTTTCTTTTTTTTGTTTGAGACGGAGTCTCATTCTGTCGCCCAGGCTGGAGTGCAGTGAGGATCGTGACTCACCACAACCTCAGCCTCCCTGGTTCAAGTGATTCTCCTTGCCTCAGCCTTCTGAGTAGCTGGGATTACAGGCACAAGCCACCAAGCCTGGCTAATTTTTGTGTTTTCAGTAGAGACGGGGTTTCACCATGTTGGTCAGGCAGGTCTTGAATTCCTGGCCTCGTGATCCGCCTACCTTGGCCTCCCAAAGTGCCAGGATTACAGGCGTGAGCCACCGCACCCAGCAGAACCTTTCTTTTAAAAATGGTGGTGTTCGTCTGGGAAGTGAGGAGCGCCTCTGCCCGGCCACCCACCGTCTGGGAAGTGAGGAGCGCCTCTGCCTGGCCGCCCATCGTCTGGGAAGTGAGGAGCGCCTCTGCCCGGCCACCCACCGTCTGGGAGGTGAGGAGCCCCTCTGCCCGGCCGCCCCGTCTGGGAAGTGAGGAGCGCCTCTGCCCAGCCACCCCGTCTGGGAAGTGAGGAGCGCCTCTGCCCGGCCACCCATCGTCTGGGAAGTGAGGAGCGCCTCTGCCCGGCCACCCATCGTCTGGGAAGTGAGGAGTGCCTCTGCCCGGCCGCCCCGTCTGGGAGGTGAGGAGCTCCTCTGCCCGGCCGCCCCGTCCGGGAGGAAGTGAGGAGCGCCTCTGCCCGGCCGCCCCGTCCGGGAGGAAGTGAGGAGCGCCTCTACCCGGCCACCCATCGTCTGGGAGGTGAGGAGCGCCTCTGCCCGGCCACCCATCGTCTGGGAGGTGAGGAGCGCCTCTGCCCGGCCACCCATCGTCTGGAAAGTGAGGAGCGCCTCTGCCCGACCATCCATCGTCTGGGAAGTGAGGAGCGCCTCTGCCCGGCCACCTATCGTCTGGGAAGAAGTGAGGAGCGTCTCTGCCTGGCCGCCCCGTCTGGGAAGTGAGGAGCCCCTCTGCCCGGCCGCCCCGTGTCTGGGTAGAAGTGAGGAGCTCCTCTGCCTGGCTGCTCCGTCTGGGAGGTCTACCACGGAGGCCAGAAGCAATGTGGGGGCTGGACGTGGTGGCTCACGCCTGTGGTCCCGGCACTCTGGGGGGCGAGGCGGGTTGATCACTTTGGGCTAGGAGTTCGAGACCAGTCTGGCCAACTTGGCGAAACATGAAGAATACAACAGACAAACCAACCAACCAACTCAATGACAACAAAACAGGTCTACCCTGGAGTCATACTCTAATTTTTTCTATTTTCCTCCCTTTCTGATCCTTTATCCCACTTTCTTTTTCTTCCTCTTCCTTCCCCCTCTTCTTCGTCAAATAGAGGATTGAGTTATTATCACTGATCCATATAAAGTCCCTCTCTCATTTATTTTAACTCTCACCCCCATTTCTATTCCCCGACTTCCCATGTGCAACCTTCCTAATATGTTTGATACGCATCTTTCTGTTTGTATGTATTTTTAGAAAATGTTTATTGTTTTTTTTTTTTTTTTTTTTTTTTTTGAGACGGAGTCTCGCTCTGTCGCCCAGGCTGGAGTGCAGTGGCGCCCTCTCGGCTCACTGCAAGCTCCGCCTCCCGGGTTCACGCCATTCTCCTGCCTCAGCCTCTCCGAGTAGCTGGGACTACAGGCGCCCGCCACTACGCCCGGCTAATTTTTTTGTATTTTTAGTAGAGACGGGGTTTCACCGTGGTCTCGATCTCCTGACCTCGTGATCCGCCCGCCTCGGCCTCCCAAAGTGCTGGGATTACAAGCGCGTTTATTGTTTTTGTATGCAAAAAAAAAATTAATAAAAAAAAAAAAAAAAAAAAAAATGGTGGTGTTGGCCAGGAGAGGTGGCTCAAGCCTGTAATCCCAGCACTTTGGGAGGCCAAGGCAGGTGGATCACCTGAGGTCAGGAGTTCGAGACCAGCCTGACCAACATGGCGAAACCCCGTCTCTACTGAAAATATAAAAATTAGCTGGGCATGGTGGCATGCACCTGTAATCCCAGTCACTCGGGTGGCTGAGGCAGGAGAATCGCTTGAACCCGGGAGTCGGAGGTTGCAATGAGCTGCGATAGGGCCATTGCACTCCAGCCTGGGGAACAAGAGCAAAACTCCACCTCAAAAAGAAAGAAAGAGAGAGAGAGAGAAAGAAAGAAAGAAAGAGAGAGAGAGAGAAAGAAAGAAAGGAAAGAAAAAAAGAAAGAAAGAAAGGAAAGAAAAAAGAAAGAAAGAAAGAAAGAAAGAAAGAAAGAAAGAAAGAAAGAAAGAAGGTAGTGTCCGCAAGAAGGAGGACTGACACATTATCCTCCCACTAGATGATTGCTCAGGAGAAAGGAGAGACTTCAGTGGAAACAAGACAGTATAGAATGGCCAGAAAGAGAAGGTGCAGGGATGATCATCTCACATAGGTGCAGAAAATGCCTCCTGCCTATGTGTCTACAGGCCGAGCTGGGCTAGCAGAGGTAGATGAACTTGGGGCAGAGGGTAAAAAGAGTGGGCTCCTGATGCAATGGGGTGGAGGCAGCTTGACCAGGCATAGCCATCTTCCCAAGAGACCCCCAAACACGCTAGCTGGCTGCTTGGGATGAGTCCCTCCTCGGCAGGAGCCCACTGGGGCCACCACCTGTCCATACCAAGCCTATAGATGACAAGCCAGGCCAGCGTAAATGGCCAAGGGGAGAGACCAAAACTACACCATAGCCAGTCACATAAAGGGCTATCTGTGCTTCCTCTCCATCCTTCCTACCCCATTGTCAAAAACCTGTGTAAACAGAGACAGAAGGGTGTGGGAATGAGCCTCTCCCTCCAGCCTTAAAGGCATCAATCAAGGCTGTGCTGGGAGGAGGTGGAGCCTGGTAGACTCTGACTTGACTACGAGATGAACTTTAACATTTGAACAGTTTCAAGCTTTAACAACTGAGATGAATGGCTTTAATGTAAGGGAGCGACTGAAAAGTTAAGGAATCCGACTGAGATAGTGTGAGGGTAGCCTGTCCCCTAGTGGGGAAGAAGCTGTTAGATCCAGCTGAATTGGTTCTTGGAAAAGACCTTTTCTGTTCCTAGCTTGGGGAAAACGTCACTCTTCTGCGTACCTCACCACCCCAGGGAAGATTATCACCTTCAGTTAAGCTGGGAAATCTGTGGCTCTGAGATTTGGCTCTGAAATCTCTGGCTTTAATTCACCCAACAAAGGTCACACCTCTACCAATGGCAGTGCCCAAACTAGAGCCTGATCCGTGTTCCTCTGCCAGGGGAGACTGAAGCATGGTGTGTGCCAGGCAGCCACATGGGGAGTCCACACTGGGAAGTGGAAGCCTGGGGAACCCTAGGTAAAAGTGGCCTGCCTGATGCAGGATTTACAATGTGAGCTGGTTTTTTTCTACCTTAGGAAGAGAAGAGGAAAACCTTTTTCTGCTAGTGTTATCGGTGGAGGCCATCCAGGCTCTTGGCATTTTGAACAAAGACTTGGGTAGCCAGGTGGCCGCGTGGCCTAATGGATAAGGCATCTGACTTCGGATCAGAAGATTGCAGGTTCGAGTCCTGCCGTGGTCGTGGTGGGGCTATTTCTTATCTTTTGCTGGGCGCGGTGGCTCACACCTGTAATCCCAGCATTTTGGGAGGCTGAGGAAAGCAAATCACCTGAGGTCGGGATTTTGAGGCCAGCCTGGCCAACTGGAGAAACCCCATCTCTACTAAAAATACAAAATCAGCCGGGCATGGTGGCGCATGCCTGTAATCCCAGCTACTCGGGAGGCTGAGGCAGGAGAATCTCTGGAACCTGGGAGGCAGAGGTTGCAGTGAGCTGAGATCACTCCAGCCTGGGCAACAAGAGCAAAACTCTGTCTCAAAAAAAAAAAAAAAAAAAAAAAAAAAAAAGGGCTGGGTGCGGTGGCTCACACCTGTAATCCCAGCACTTTGGGAGGCTGAGGCGGGCAACATGGTGAAACCCTGTCTCTACAAAAAAACCCACAAAAATTAGCCAGGTATGATGGCGCACGCCTGTAACCCCAGCTACCGGGGAGGCTGAGGTGGGAGAATCGCTTAAACCTGAGTGGTGGAGGTTGCAGTGAGCCGAGATTGTGCCACTGCACTCCAGCCTGAGAGACAGAGCGAGATTCCATCTCAAAAAAAAAAAAAAAAAAAAAAAAAAAGATGTAATTATTGGCTGGGCGTGGTGGCTCACACCTGTAATCCCAGCACTTTGGGAGGCCAAGGCAGGCAGATCACCTGAGTTCAGGAGTCTGAGACCAGCCTGGCCAACATGGTGAAACCCCGTTTCTACTAAAAATACAAAAAATTAACTGGGATAATGGTGCACGCCTGTAATCCCAGCTACTTAGGAGGCTGAGGCAAGAGAATGGCTTGAACCTGGGAGGCAGAGGTTGTAGTGAGCCGAGACTGCACCACTGCACTCCAGCCTGGGCAGCAGAGCAAGACTCCGTCTCCAAAAACAGGAAACAAAAGCACACCTATAGAAAGATACGTTACTTGTGGGACACTTCTTTAAAAACAAAAGCAAAGGACAAATTTTTTTGAGAAAATTTCCTTTTTTATTAGAATATTTTAAAAACAACTGAATTGTATTCATTATTCACAAAAGGAATGACAATCCCCAAATTTGAGTGGATTTCTGGGTGGTTCAAGGAGGCTTCTACATGTTTTTCACAGGTAATGACACTACTAGTTAACAGCTCTGGATGTAGGTGGGCAAGACTGGATGGCCATGTGGAGAAAAGAAAGGTGGGGGTGAAACTTTACAGAGAAAGCACCTGAGATGAGGGAAAGGCACCTTAGGTGTGTTTAAATAGCATTACAAAAGCTAAACATTAACCAGGAAATACAAGCTTTTTTCCCTATCACCCAAGTGACACCTGCTTCGCTTTGTCTTAGGTTTAAAAATATGTATTTGATCCCAGAAAGGATCTGAGTGATCCAAGTTGGACTAAACAGGAGGCAGTCTATAGGGAATGTGTATTTTTCAAGCAGTAGCATTTCTTTGCTCTTTTGTTCAGGATCCCATCATTATATATTGTCAATGATTGGCAGTTTTTAATAAGAACTTAATTTGCAGAGAGAGAGAGAAAAGATAGGCAGGAAGGCAGGAAAGAAGGCAAGAAGGAAGAGAGGAAAGAAAGAAGGAAGGGAGGGAGGGAGAGACAGAAGGAAGGAGATAACTCTGTGATGATGCTGGAATGTACATGTCTCAGTGAGCAGTGACAGATGATCAGCCCTTTCTAAAGACCCCTTAAAGACACAAAATGGTAGGTAGCATTGATCTGACCTTCATACCCAGGGTGACCATACTTTGGGAAGCCCAAGTTGAAATGATGTGATCACTGCCAATGAGTGTTGTGATTTCTAAGTGAGATGGCCCCCAAGACACAGCCACTAGAAAAAGCGTCTGAATTCTCAGAGCTTGTCTTCTCCAGAATATGTGAGAAATCATCAGAAGACATTGAAAACAAGAATGCCCATGCCCATTGACCCCTGGGCATTGCTAAGGCATTCTGTTGGCTAGAGTTCCTGGTTTATGTTCCAAAATTCTCCAGTTCTAGGGATGGAGCAGATGTCTTACTGATCCTCCCCAAGGAATGGATATTCAGGACCTCATAGTAATGTCAGAATGGGGCTGCACTGACCAGACAGTCCTCTTCATCCTAAACTGTGGGCAATTTGGCCTGGGAAGTCTCTTCTTATTGGAAGGGTAAAACCATGTTACCACTGTGAAGTTCATCTCCCACAATTCCTATAATTAGGTTAGTCCAGTTCTTGCTCATTGCTAGAGACCTCGTGTGGCTCTGCCTCCTTGGTTGTTCTATAAGGCCATAGGTGGCCTCAAGGTCAAGACATCTGGCAGAATAGAAAGCTTCAGGCTGAGCCATATAAGCCCAGGTTCCGGGCAGCTTGGGAGATCCTGGGAGTTTTCCTCCGGGGAAATGGATAGTAAGCTGGTTTGCCAGACCTGTGTGGGTTCTTTATGGAAAGAGGACATTGAGTGCTGAATTTTAAGCCAGATTCCACTGCCTTCGTTTGGGTATTGCCCACCTGGCATGGAAGCTGGGCAGCCTCTGGGATTCCAGTTCCTTGCTGAGTCATCTGATTGGTTTCAGACAAGTGTGCGCCTCCTTCAGGAGGGAGCCTTTGGTCAGATCCCACAAGCTTGCCCCTATGATGTACTTGATGACTGGTGTCCTGGGGGAAGGTTTGGACCAAATAATGCATCTCCAGGTGCGTGTGCCATGGAGACTCGGGGGCCTGAAGACAGCCCTGGGCAGCCTCCTCCAGCCTCCCCTCCACCTCGGAATCTGCCTCTTCTAGGGACAGTGAGCTCCTTCTCTCCTTGTTAATCCAAACAGCATTGACCATCGATTCTGCAGGAGCAGGTGTGTTTCCTCCTGAAAAGAGAAAGCACCAAGCAGGGTCATCACCGGAAGGGACAGGGGCAGCTCTCACTTAGGGGGTCTCATTGCTTTTAAGCTGAAGGAAGGCCATTCCCAGAAGGTTCCTGGTACATTGCATGTGTGTACATGTGTACACACACAAGATCTCACTTGCATGCTCACACACATGCCCTTTCACACCTCACCCATATACTCACACACACACAATTATTCATTCATTCAACACATATTTATTGAGCACTTAATATGTGCCAGGCATTATTTATTCTAGGTCCTGGGAATACAGCAATGAACATTGAGACAAAACCCACACCTTCCTGGGTGTGTCCTAGTTGAGTAGAGACAAAATTGCATATTTATAATAAAATTTCAGGTGGCAATCAATGCAATGGAAAATCTCAAGCATAATACAAAGTCAAACACTGAAATGGAGGAGTAAACTCTGGGAAGAGATAGGGAACTAGCATTTGGGGCTAAAAGAAAGGCAAGGAACAAGAGCACACACAGACTCACACACATGTGGGTTCTCATATGCTCACGAGTGGGAAAGATTATTCTTAACTTACTGAGTTTTGTGTTCTGGGATTCTTATTTTTGTTTTTTTTTGAGACAGAGTCTCACTCCATTGTCCAGGCTGGAGTCCAGTGGTGCAATCTTGGCTCACTGCAACCTCCACCTCCTGGGTTCAAGCGATTCTCCTGCCTCAGCCTCCCGAGTAGCTGGGATTACAGGCACCTGCCACCAAGCCCGAACTAATTTTTGTATTTTTAATAGAGACATGATTTTCACCATGTGGGCCAGGCTGGTCTTGAACTCCTGACCTCAATTGATCCACCCGCCTCAGCCTCCCAAAGTGTTGGGATTACAGGCATGAGCCACTGGGCCTGTCTGTGTCCTGGGGTTCTGATAGTGGGTTTACAACCCAAGGCAGAAGAGGGAGGAGTTGCGTTTTGAAGCAGTTCCTTTTAGAGAACCAATCAGTATCCTTCTCTTAGTCCACAGGCACTGCTCTGGGAGGACATCTGCAGCATTTACTGCTCCTCAGAACTGGCTTTAGGGTGGCAGAGGCAGACCAACGTCTCTTTTCTTTCTGGGGGACATTTTTTAAACCACCTAGTGGAATATGATAGTTCATTGTTAACTCGTGGTTGCGGTGAGAGGGGTTGGAATGACTGAAAGGCTTTTCCTTATAGAAAGCAGGTGTGTGACCAGCCTGGTGCTCCTCAGAGGTGTCACTTAGGTTCACTTGTCTGTTCAAGCACCTGTTATCACAGGAGGCCCTGGAGGTGACAATGTGCAGAGCAAGAGGGGGAGATGATGTTGGAAGAATAAAGTCAGAAGGAAGACCCTGAGCTCCAATTTCAGGAATCCAAAAGAAACAGAAGACCAGCTGCAGCCGTCTCAGCCAAGAACTACTCTTCTGTCAACACTAACTCTAGTGTGAGGCTCTCAAGATTTGTTCCAGCTTTGTAACTGCTGAATTCCTTAGTATTATTTTCCAGCATGAAATGAAGGAAACACTTTTTTTTTTTTTTTTTGAGATGGAGTCTCGCTCTGTTGCCCAGGCTGGAGTGCAGTGGTGCGATCTTGGCTCACTGCAACCTCTGCCCTCTGCCTCCCGGGTTCAAGAGATTCTCCTGCCTCAGCCTCCCAAGTAGCTGGGTCTACAGGCCCCTGCCACCACGCCCGGCTAATTTTTCTTTTTTTTTTGTATTTTTAGTTGAGACGAGGTTTCACCGTGTTAGCCAGGATGGTCTCAATCTCCTGACCTCGTGATCCGCCCTCCTCGGCCTCCCAAAGTGCTTGGATTACAGGTGTAAGCCAATGCACCGGGCCGAAGGAAACTTTTATAAATATCCAACATGTTATGTACTTATTTGAGAACAAGGAAGGAGGGAGACCCAATGGGAGAACCTAGAAACTGGTATCCTCTCCCAGCACAAGTTTAGAAAGAAAGGACTGAAGGTAGACAGGCCTGTTCAACTGTCAGTCCCAGCCTGTGGTTCAGAGGAAAGGAAAAAGAGTTAGGTTGGGAGGTACACAGGGACCCCACCCCAGAGCAGCCTCTGCTGAGAATCACCACAAGCCTTCTGTAGCAGTACCCTCCACATCTTGGGATGGTGCCTGCTCTTCACTGTATAAGCGAAAGAGAATTAGGGTAATTGCCTGAAGAGTACAGGGAAATTTCGTATCATGTTTTTTATCTGTTTTGTTTTGGTTTTGGTAAGTCAGGGACTGGAGATGAAGGAAATGTACTCGTTATCTATAATACTTTCTTTATTCTCCACCCTTGATTGACTTTGCCAGAAGATACAAGTTGGAGAAGGGGTATTTTGAGCCCCTCCTTGATTTCTCTCTTCAGTGGGGATGAAGGAAGTGGATGGAGAGAAGAGGGAAGAGAGTGGTAGAGAGACTCAGGGAGGAAAGAAGAATCGAAATTCACCCTAACTGCCTGAGACCTTTGGTGGAGCCTCTCTCATCAAGCCAGAGTCAGGCAGACATGAGGTCTGGTCCTGAGTTCACCACTGACTCACTAGGAGACCCTAGGCCTCCATTTCCTCATCTATAAATGGAGATCTTAAAAAGGGTGCTACCTTACAAGGTTGCCAGGAATGTTCAATGAAATGTAATATAAAACATCCAGCCCAGATATAAGTCCCGACCCTAATCCCTTTTTCTACATAAGGTGAGTCACACAGTGTCTGACTGTGACAAAAGCATATTCCTTTTGGACACCAATCACTGGGGGTAATTGGTGCTCCACAGACTTCTGAAAGTAGCTCAAGTTCCCCTGGGAACTTACATTGCATCAGGGAAGGCACGCTGCTACTTGTAACTGCATTTCCAGAACCTGGATCCATCGCATAATGCTAAGACAGGGCGAAGAAAGCTAATTGCGGAGCCCTTCCTTTCATTGATCAGCTCCTAGAATTTTTGAGCTTCTAAATGCAACCCAGTGTCTTGAGACATTGACTTCTAGCTTTAGTAGGAGCCCAATCTCAATGCTCACTCTGTCTTCCTGGGTCTCTCTGCTGCACTGGGCACTGAGGATCACGGTCCTCTAAAATCCATCTACCAGCTTGCCTTCATGACATTAATTGCTCTTGATCTTCTTCTACCACTTAAAATACGTTTAATTGTGGTAAAATACATAGAACATAAAATGTTCCATCTTAACCATTTTCAAGTGTACAGCTTAGTAGTGTTCAGTACATTCACATTATTGTGGATCCAATCTCCAGAACTCTTCAGCTTCTGGCAACCACCATTCTGCTTTCCTTCTGTCTCTTTAAATGTGACTACTCTACATACCTCATGCAAATGGGATTATACAGTATTTGTCTTTTTGGGACTGACTTACTTCACTCAGCGTAATGTCCTCAAGTTTTATCCATGTTGTAGCATATGGCAGAATTGCTTTCCTTTTTATGGCTGAATGATATCCTTCTCCTCCAATTTTGACTGCTCTCTCCATCTTCCCTGGCTTCATTTCCTCCTCTTGTTCCTTAAATATTTGAATATTCCAGAACTCTAATTTTCATCCCAGTTTCTTATCAATTTACACGTGGATTTGCCACAATTTTATCCATGCCCATGGCTTCAGCTACCATCTATAGAGGAATGACCCCAAATCTAGGCTCTAGCCCAAATGAGATCCAGGCTGGATGGAAGGTCTACAGGCAACTATCTCCAATGCGGTATATTGAAAAACAAGTTCATCTCTCTCTACTAAAAATCTTTTTCTCCTGTATTCTCAAGGAAAGATACCACCATCTATCCTGTTGCTAAAGTATAGGGGACAATTAATTGCTCTTTTGCCTCCTTAGTGTCATTTTCACCTTATTTTTGTCACCTTACCCTGATTTCTCCCTGGAGAATTACCCACTCCTTCACATTCAGTGCTAGTGTTTCAAGTGGCCTTCCTACTTAGATGCATGTGACATACGTGATCTTGTCCTCAGCCAATCAGTGCATAAAGCCTTGATGAGCTTTATACATATTAGTTCATTTGATTCCTACAATAACCCTATGATTTGGGTACTACAGTTATTCCCAATTGACAGGTGAGGGAACTGAGCCCCAGAAAACTTATGTAACTTGTTTAAAGCTGCATATTAAGTAAATGGCAGAGCTGGGACTCAAACTCAGGCTGTGCTCCAAGACCCAGTACATGACCACTCCATTACACAGTGTGCTGCCTCTCACAGTTAGATAAAGAATGTGGAACTCGGCCAAGTATGGTGTGGCTCACGCCTAGCACTTTTGAAGGTCGAGGCGGTTGGATTACCTGAGGTCAGGAGCTCAAGACCAGCCTGGCCAACATGGTGAAACCCCATCTGTACTAAAAAAAGTACAAAAATTAACCGAGTGTGGTGGCAGGCGCCTGTAATCCAGCTACTCGGGAGGCTGAGGCAGGGAGAATTGCTTGAACCCGGGAGGCAGAGGTTTCAGTGAGCCGAGATTGCACCCCACCCGCACTCCAGCCTGGGCGACAGAGCGAGAATCTGTCTCAAAAAAAAAAAAAAAAAAAAAAAAAAAAAATGTGGAACCGCAAACTGCTGAAAGTGCCCTGAATGACTCTGACCTAGCTGGGAGGTCAGAAGTCTTCTCGGAGAAAGCTGCACCTGGGCACTCCTTGCATGAACCATAATTTAGCACCTAGTAATGATGGGAAAGGGGGCACTGAGTTACCAAGAGCAGGAGAAAGGATGAGCACAGGGGAGAGTGAATTCTCTGGGGGCATGTTGAATTTGAGATCTCTTTGGATCATCCCCACTAAGCAATTAGATTTGTGAGTCTGAATTGCAGGTGTATTAAGCATGGGGTTTCCATTTGATAGGGATTTAAATTAGTAAATGTTTGTCGAATAACTGAATGAATAAATACCCTCAAGGGTGGGATAGAGCTTTTGGAACCTTTCAGTTTATGCCCTGCAGAGATGGTGACTGTTTGGCTGTGCCAGTTCACCCCTGTCAGGAACGAGGATTCCATTGGTTGGCAACAGCCCAGGTAATGGGAGATGGACTCCTTCAGCTCAGAGGTGCCACTTTTGTTGCCAAAAGGCAGCACACTTCCTGCCCTAGACAGAGAGGTCCCTCTGGCCCCTGATTCCTCCCCAGTCTGGCCTGGCAAAGGGCAGCCCAAAGAGTCTACTGAATTCTACAAATCACCACAGAATCCCACAGATCTCAGCTTTGACCTTTCAGGGCATCTTCCCTTCTCCCTCAACCTGTTCCTCTGTTAGAGGAGGAAGGGCTGGGATTTGACAAGCCCTTGCTTTCTGAGCCCTGTGCCTCTAACTCCCTCCTGGAATGAAATCTGAATTCCCAGAGGGAAGAGGTTTCTCCCCATGAGTGGGGTAGGGGGTTTCTGTGTCCAAGCACACCTCCCTGCCTGATGTTTGAGGCTGGATGAGCCTGGGATGCCTCATGGATCTCTGAGCCCTAGGTGTCCTCTGGCCCAGACAGTTCCCAGGCTGTTGGGAACACCATGTCTTTTACCTCCAGAGTGAATTTCTCTGGTTTGTAGGAGGTGCCTTAGTTAGACCCAGCCAGGAAGCAGAGCTCCTATCACCATACCTGGGCTAGCAGGGGGGCCAAGCCTGGCTCACCAGGCTGACCAGTCTAACAAGATTAGAACATCAGAGCAGAGGCCAGGAACAGCGTTGGCAGCCAGGTGCTTGGCTGAGGCCCCCGGCTCCCTTAGCAGGTGGGACAGCTGAGCAGAGCTGCCCTGAGCCCGCCTCCCCTGCTCTTCCCCACTGGGAGGGAGGGCTGGCAAAGCCCTGGCTCTGCCTCCCTGCAGCTCTGCCACTCAGGCCTCCCATGGTAAGTCTCTCCTTCCCCAGCACCTGTCCATCCCTACCTTTCGGAAGCACCAGGAGGTGGGCCTGGGTCCTCTGCTGCCTCTTCAAGCCTTCATACTGGGCTCGCAGGAACTGGATGCTGAGTGGGGGCCCTTTCCCAGGGGCCTGAGTCCTGGAGCCCTCAGCCATGAAGTGAGACCCAAGCTGCCAGAAGTGGGGCAGGGCTGGGCACGGGCAGGGCAACCCCTCCATCCGGATCCGGGAGAAAAGCAAACAGAGCTGGGTGGGGCAGGACCTGGGGAGGGGGGAGAGAGGGAGGAGGCAGTGAGGGAGAAGGAGAAGTGATGGGCAAAAGGAGGGTGGAAAGAGGAGTGGGACTGAGGAAGGAGATAGAAAAATAAGGGGGAAGGAGAAAGATGAAGGAGGAAGAGGAGGCAGGGAGAGGGAGAAATGGGGGAGAGGAGAAAGGTGGGAGATGGGCAGTAAGAGGAGAAGGAAATATTGGAGGAAAGAAGGGGCAGCGAAGGGGGAAAGACTGGAGGAAGGAGGTGATAGTGACAAGGGGGGATTAATGGGGTGAGAGAAGAAAGAGAGGGAGGAAGATGGAGACAGGCAGGAGGAGGCAGGGAAAGGAGTGATGGGGAGTGGGAGACTGAGAAGTAAGGGGAGGACTGGGGGAGCAAAGAGAAAGGCAAGCCCAGCTGCTCAGAGCCCTTCAGGGAGGTCAAGAAGTTGTCTTATTCCAGGTCCTTCCATTGTTTGATCCTAAAGTTTAGAATCCAATTCCCAGTGCCACGGTGAAGTCTCCCATTTCCTGGCAGAGCTGGGACTGGGCCTGGGGAATGCTAAGCACCCGCTCCGCTCACACATTTTGGACTGGAACGTGGCCACTTTTCAGCAAACCTGCCGGTTGGGTTTACAGTAGTTCAAAGAACACCCTCGGGAGCTTCACAAGGCTGATGCCTCTGGATGTGTGCCCCGCAGACACGCCCTAAAGAAACCCAGTAGCAAAGATCTCCCCCAGATCTCCACTCAGACCCCAACACACACCCCAGGTGAAAATCCAGCCCCAAAGTCAGCCGTGGGACAGAGCCGAGGGGAATCTTGGCCTCTGGCCAGCCCCACCCCTTGGACATTTGGTCGTAGCCTCTGCTGTCTCAGCATTTTCCAACCAAGAGGTAAGTTAGGCATCCCCTCACCCTCTGCTTGCCAGCCCCAACATTTCCACATCGCTTTTGAATCCCAGACCCTCTCCCTCTTACACCAGCTTTGACCTAGCGTTGCTGCATTTGGTCAGCTAAGTCCCTTTCTATCTTCTCCTATCACAGTGCTTACTGATTACCCAATTACCTAATATGTCTACAGAGGCAATGGAAACAGAGTAGGGCCTGAACGCACAAGACAGTTTGGACATTAACCAGACAAGATCTAGTCATTTGATGTGGCGGGGGGGGCAGTGGCATATGGAGAGCAAATCTTCACATGTTAGTTTTGCCAGGGCTGCCATAACGAAATCCCACAAACTGGATGTCTTAAACAGCAAACATGATTGTCTCAGAGTTCTGGAGGTTAGAAGTCCAAGGTCAAGGTATGAGCAGGGTTGGTTTCTTCTTGAAGCTGTGTGAAATTATCTGTTCCATGCCTCTCACCTTGTTTCTGATGCTTTGCTAGCAATCTCCGGTATTCCTTGGCTTGTAAAAACATTGCCTAATCTCTGCCTTTATCTTGACATGATGTTCTTCCTATGTGGGTGTCTCTGTGCCCAAATTTCCCCTTTTTATAAGTACAGCAATCACATTGGATTAGAGCTCAATCTGTCTCAAAAAAATACCGAGAGAGATAGCCAAAGCTTCCTCATACCTTTTTATCGGTAGGTCACTCTATCATGAAGGCAAGAGCAACCCATCCATGCTGGACCAGCTTCACCTGCCATGAAATCATGGCAGTAGACATCATGGCAGTAGGCCGGCCACAATGGCTCACAACTATAATCCCAGCACTTTGGGAGGCTGAGGTGGGTGTATTGATTGTGCCCTGGAGTTGAGGACCAGTCTGGGCAACACGGTGAAACTCTGTATCTACAAAAATTAGCCAGGCATGGTGATACATGCCTGTAGTCCGAGCTACTCGGGTGGCTGAGGTGGGATGATCGCCTGAACCCAAAAGCTCGAGGCTGCAATGAGCCATGGTTGCACCACTATGCTTCAGCCTGGGTAACAGAGTGAACTCCTGTCTTAAGAAAAGAGAAGAGAAGAGAGAAGAGGAGAGGAGAGGAGAGGAGAGGAGAGGAGAGGAGAGGAGAGGAGAGGAGAGGAGAGGAGAGGAGGAGAAGAGAAGAGAAGAGAAGAGAAGAGAAAGAAGAGAAGTGAAGAGAAGAGAAAAGAGGAGGAGAGAAAGAATGGCAGTAGAAATGTCTGCTATATTTTGGCATTTACTTGTCAGCCTTCATCTTTTAGTATTAGCAGTTTTTGTCTTTTTCTATATGGGCGTGTTGTGGATATTTTGATGAGAAGTAAATTGAGGCTATCTACTGCTGATTGAATGCCTTTTAGGAGCTTAAATTCCTTCTTTTAGTTCATATAGTTCCTCTTTCTTTTAAAACTCAAATCTTTAATCCATTTGAAATTTATTTTAGTGTTGTGTTAGGTATAAGGCAAGGATCTAGGGGTTTTTTTCCTCCAAATAATTGACCAGTTGTTTCAATAGCACTTACTGAATAAACCTTCCTTTCCCTTGGTCTGTGATAACAATAACAATAGCATAAGAAAAAATTGGCAATTCTATCTCATCCCAGGGAGTCTTCAGAAATAAACGAAGATGATCAAGCCTGGAGTTTGTTCTGGCTGGCTGCCACTAAATGGGTGACTTTCATTATCCAGGTAGATCTTTCAGAGGAACTGGAAATAAGCTTCAAAGTTGTTCAGGGCTCGAGACGCTGGAGTAGGAATAAGATGTCTTGTTATTCTAGGGAATATTTTGTTTTTCTGTATGTATGTAAACTGTATGGAACCTGAAATGTCCCATTCTGGTTGAGAGATAAGACTGTGCTTAATGTAGCAGGTTAATTTATTACAGGAACCAGCATCCCTACAGTCCTCCCTGGAGCTTCCAGTAAAATAACAGACCAGAGGTTCCAGGTCCACTCTTGTCCAAGGGATCCAGCTATTCTGTGAGACTTGAGTGGCAACAGGTATCACTCACAACTGGGGCACCACTCCAGAGAGAATGACTCAGACAATAACCCTGTCCATGCAAAGACCAGTCATTGGTGGGTAGAGACTCAGAGACTTGAAGAAGGAATCCCTTAGGGAGCTGGCTTGAGAGCAGCAGGCTGGGTCAGCCCAGTATACAGTGGGGGCAGGACAGGAGTGGTGGATCCTGTTCTTGTGAAGAACTTCAGTTTGGGGTTCTTTCCACTGGAGACTCCAGGAAAACTTGAGTTACCCTGTTCTTTCACTTTTCCTCTCCCCTGTAATAAGTTCACTCTGAGATTATCCCATCCCTGAAGCCTAGTGACCTAGCCTTAGAGAATCCAAGCGGGCAAGATTGCAAGGGATGGAAGCTTCCCTGTGCTCTCTTCTCTCTGGTTCCAATGAGGAGGGGACCTTGTCCTATGGAGTGGACTGTGATTTGCAGGTGTATGAATGACAGTGTCCACAGGAGAGCCAAGTATGACAAAGAAGGACTCAGGATGTCAAGAAGTGCTTCAGGGCAGACAGACTCAAAAATTCAAAGCTCTCAGCCTTAAGAGTAAGGGAGATTCCTCTCTGAAAAAAGAGAGGCTAGGCTAGACATATGAAAACAATAGTTACAACCATTGAGCTAAAACTGCAATGGGTCAGATATGTGCAAATCACGCTATGTAAATGATCAGTTTTTTCATTATGGTAATATTTGTGTAAATGAAATTGACTATTTTAACAATTTTTCAGTGTACAGTTCAGTGGCATTGCATTCATTCACAGTGCCTTGCAACAATCACCATTATTTCCAGTGTATCCATCATCACAAACAGAAACTCTATACCCATTAAATAATAACTCCCTACTCCCCACTTCCCTACATCCCTGGCAACCTCTACTATACTTCCTGTCCCTACGACTTTGGTACCCAACGTAAGTGGAATCATCCAATATTTGTAATATATTTGACTGGCTTATTTCACTTAACACGTTGTCAAGGCCCATTCATGTTGTAAACATTCATCAGAACTTCATTCCTTTTTATGGCTGAATAATATTCCATTGTATGGATAGGCCACAGTTTGTTTACCCATTCATCTGTTGATGGACATTTGAGTTGTCTCCACCTTCTGGCTATTGGGAATAGTGCTGCTATGAACATTGATATACAAGTGTGTGTTTGCATTCCTGCTGTGAATTCTTTTGGAAAAGCTGGACTATATAATAATTCTATGTTTAGCTTTTCTGAGGAACCTGGACAAAATTAAATTTAATTTCTCATGAGAACACTGTGAGAGAAGCAACATTACTATCCTTTCTCCTTCACCTTTTACACCCAAACCATCTCTAGGCCTGGGAGATACAAGCTCTAAAAGATACCTGAAATCCGGCCAGGTGCAGTGGCTCACACCTGTTATCCCAGCACTTTGGGAGGCCAAGGTGTGTGGATCACCTGAGGTCAGGAGTTCAAGACCAGCCTGGCCAACATGGTGAAACCCAGTCTCTACTAAAAATACAAAAAATTAGCCAGATGTGGTGGCAGGCACCTGGTAGTAGTCCCAGCTACTGGGAGGCTGAGGCTGGAGAATCACTTGAACTAGGAGGAAGAAGTTGCAAAAAAAAAAAAAAACAAAATACCTGAAGTCCACCTCCACTGTCATCCACCTAGCCTATGCTGTCCTCATTTCTTTTTCCAAGACCACTGCAACAGCCTCTCCTGTCCCCTCCCTCCCACTTCCACACCTGTCCTCTCATCCATTGATCCATTGACCTCACAGCAGTTACTGTTCTCCAAAAGACACAGCAAATTGGATCTCATGGCTTCTCTCCCAGTTAAATCCTTCAGTGGCTTCCCAATACACTCAAACTCGCGTTCAAATCCTTCTTATGGCCCAGGGGGTTGTGCCTGTCTTCGGTCTGTCTCACCTTTCCAGTCTCTGTGTCAACGTTCCCCTTGCTCTGTACTTTCTAGACAAGATTTCCTATAAGTGGGTTCCAGATATGCCTATGACTGAGACTCACAACTCCTGGGCCAGGTGTCTCCAGCCACAAACAGCTTCTGCATTTATTCCAGTGATCTATACAAATAGTGTCATTTTCTAGGTGTGCCATGATGTGAAAGAGGGGAGAAAAGTATTCCCACCGCTTTAGCCTTCTCTGAAGGAATTTCTTGAATTCCACCAATGTCTTTCCTTCCTTGGAGCTTTGGTATGTGCTGTTCTTTGTCTTCTAGAACACTCCTTTACTTACTTTCACCTCAACCGTATCTTCATTATATTTCCATCCTTGGCAGCACCCACATGTCCCCTAGCTAACTTGTAAACACCTTCAGTTCTCAACTTTAAAAAGTGGTACAATGTAAGGATTGAGAGCATGAACTATGAAGCTTGACTATGCAGGTTTGTGTCTTATCTTCCCTATTCTTAGCTACTCTCCCCTTGCTCTCTAGAGTCAAGTGTGCCTTTGGGTTAGTTAAGTAACTGGAGTCTTGCTCTGTCGCCCAGCCTGGAGTGAAGTGGTGTGATCTCGGCTCACTGCAAGCTCGGCCTCCTGGGTTCAAACGTTTCTCCTACCTCAGCCTCCTGAATAGCTGGGACTACAGTTGTGTGGCACTACACCCGGCTAATTTTTGTATTTTTAGTAGAGATGGGGTTTCACTATGTTGGCCAGGCTGGTCTTGAACTCCTGACCTCAGGTAATCTGCCTGCCTCGGCCTAAGTGCTGGGATTACAGGCGTGAGCCACCACACCCAGCCTAAGATGTTCTCTCTTAGCAGTATGCCTTTGGGCCAGTTACTTAACTTCACTGTGCCTGCAGATAGAGCGATTACCAAAGAGAGGGAGACGGCTTGAGCTGAGCAAACAAGCAAAACGGACTTCATCGAGTATTGCCTTCCAGGTGCTAGGCACGTGACAATATTGCGCATGTGTTGACTCATTTAATCTGTTTAACTCTATAAGGTAGATGCCAAATTATTATTATTATCATCCCCATTTTCCAGATGGGAAACTTGAAACTCAGCAAGGGACTTTCCAACTCCAAATGCTTTTCCTCTCCAGAGCGTCACTGCTCTATGCCAGTTACATACAGAGTAATATATGGGAATGCTATTTGCCTGGGGACAGTGAAGTCCTGGCCTCCAGCCTTGATCAGGATCCAGGTGTAGTCAACAGATCCCAGTCTGGCTAATTAAAGCAGAAAAAGATTTCACATGAGGAATTGGTGCTGGTAAGATTATTAGCAGAGCAGAAAGAGCAACATTAGGCCTCCAGACCACTCTTCCTCTACCCTTGTAGTTTTTCCAAAGATGGATAAACACTATCTTTCATCTCATGTACCCTTTGGCAACTGAGCTTGCCATTCTCTCATCAAGAGGTGGCGCCTATATTACTTTCTTTTTTTCTTTTTTCTTTTTTTTTTTGAGACGGGAGTCTCGCTCTGTCACCCAGGCTGGAGTGCAGTGGCGCGATCTCGGCTCACTGCAAGCTCCTCCTCCCGGGTTCACGCCATTCTCCTGCCTCAGCCTCTCCGAGTAGCTGGGACTGCAGCGGCTAATTTTTTGTATTTTTAGTAGAGACGGGGTTTCACTGTGGTCTCGATCTCCTGACCTCGTGATCCGCCCGCCTCGGCCTCCCAAAGTGCTGGGATTACAAGCGTGAGCCACCGCGCCCGGCTCTATATTACTTTCTTAAGTGTGAGTTGGTTGAGTGGTATCATTTGGCTAACAGAATGTGGTAGAAATGACTCTGTGTCTGTTCCTGGTGTAGCCCTAACTGCGGCTTCTGGCAGCTTCTGATTCCTGCTGTTTGGAATGCTGACTGTTGGGATGTGCCTCCTCTGAGCCTGGACACCATGTCATGGGCAGCCTGAACAACACAGTGAGGCGTGTCACGGTAGGTGCGTCAGCCACCAAATTCTGGTGAATTCCCAGCCAATAGCTGGCTTCAACTGCCAGAGAGTGAGCCCCCAGGACATCCAGCCCAGTTGAGCCACCAAATAACTGTAGCCGGGTGCACATCTGAATGTAACTTCATAAGAGAGCCCAGGGGAAACTTACCTACTTGAGCCCAGTTTATGCTTAGACCATGAGAAGTAATAATAGATTTTGTTTTAAGTCACTAAGTTTGGGGATGGTTCATTACACAGCAACAGACAACTGTAATATTTCTGATTATGAATGAATATACGACCACTGCTGCTGAAGCTGCTGAACAGGAAAACCACCTGCCAAATTAGGAAACTTCCAGGACAGCTCTTTGCCCCCAAACCACACCCCCTGGGCCACGAACCACACCTACAAAATGGGTGCCTGCATCCTGCCTCTTTGCCCATAGAATCTTATGAAAGCTCAGCTGATTGCTCAACCCAAAGCATGTCCAGAATCCTAGCTGCAAGGAAATCTGGGAAATGTAGCTTTTAAAAGCTCCCCAGCCTTTGTAAGATGAAAGATGTAAATGGATATTGAAATAAGCAATCCACAGTACAGCCACCCATCCTAATTCCTAAATAACCAAGCAATAGCAAGACTCAACAAAATAGAGGGAATGTTTAAAAAAGTTATGCTGCATAATTCAGACTCTTTTCACCCAAAATATCTTTTATATTTATTACTCTATAGGCCTTTGGGACACAGCTCAGCACACTCAATTATTATCATGTTCAGAGAGATCCTAGCTATATCTAGCTGAATTTCTATATCTCTTCTGAAAGTTCTTTGCTATCCACTTAGCAAATACACAAGGCAAAAGAAACAAATTATAGCACCTGGTGATTGGTTAAATTTTAACCAAAAGGATGCAGAAATCTTTGTAGGTTGTCATTGTACATAAAAATGGAATATTTTATAGTCTTAAAACACAGGTAAATTTTATTTTAAAATTGGTTGTAGGTTGAGTTTTTTATTTATGTGGGGTAAAACTCACATTATAGAAAACTCACCATTTTAACCATTTAACATAAACAGTTCAGCAGCATTTAGTACATTCACAATGTTGTACAATCACCACCTCTACTTCTAAAACATTTTCATCACCCCAAAGAGAAACCTCATATCCATTAAGAAGTCATTCTCAGCCGGGTGTGGTGGCTCATGCCTGTAATCCCAGCATTTTGGGAGGCCGAGGCAGGTGGACCACCTGAGGTCAGGAGTTCGAGACCAGCCTGAGTAACAGGGAGAAACCCTGTCTCTACTGAAAATACAAAAATTAGCAGGGTGTGGTGATGCATGCCTGTAATACCAGCTACTGGGATTACTGAAGCACAAGAATCTCTTGAACCTGGGAGGCGGAGGTTGCAGTGAGCCGAGATGGAGACACTGCACTCCAGACTGGGTGAAAGAGTGAGGCTCAAAAAAAAAGAAGTCATTCTCCCTTCCCTCTGTTCCCAGCCACTGGCAATCACTCTGCTTTCTTCCTTTAAACATTTGACTACTCTGGATATTTCAAATAAATGGAACCATACAGTATGTGACTTTTTGTTCTGTTTTCTTTCACTCATCATAATGTTTTCAAGGTTCATTCTATGTTGTAGCATATATCAGCACTTCACTCTTTCTTATGGTTGAACAATACTCCATTGTGTGGACATACCTTTTATTGTTTATCTATTCATTCACCGATAGACATTTGAGTTGTTTCCACCTTTTGGCTATTGTGAATTGTGCTGATATGAATACTCATGCTAAGTTTTTGTTTAAATACCTATGTTCTATTCTTTGGAGTATATACTCAGGAATGGAATTACTGGGTCATATGATGGTTGTATGTTATTTTTATTGCAAAATTTACTTGGCTGAAATTGTGTTGCATTTTGATGATACTGAAAGATTTTTGCATTGTATGTTTTGGCTTTTCTGTTGATATTCCAAGAGCTCTGCCCTACAGCAGGCTGGCTTTTGTGTATTAGTTGGTTAGTGTGTTTGGTCTTTTAGAAAGGGGATTATAGTTTATAATTTTTCATCATGTACTGGCAAAATAACTCCCTGGCTAGAAACAAGATTTGGACAGGAAACCACAGCTTCTGACCTATTTATAATTCTTTTTCCATCCCTATTATTTCAAATGGATTGAAAGTCAATTAGAAAAAATGCACAGAAGTTCTCCCAGTTTTATTTTTCTGTGTCCTATCAGAATCATTACCAATGAAGCTATTGCTTTGTGTAATAACTGTATAAAATCATTAAGTGAAATGTAGAGGCAGCGTAGCAATTATGTATTTGGAGTTCGCAGCCAGAATACCTGAATTTGAATTCCAGCTGTTCAGTTTACTACTTGTGATATATTGGGCAAGTTTCTTACTATCTCTGTGCCTCAGTTTCCTCATCCGTAAAATGGAGCTAATAATAGAAACGTTGTAAGGATGCAGTCTTTAGAACAGTGTCTGGCATGAGGTCAGCGTTTGTTGAATACAAATCCACAAATTCCTCCCGATAATTACAATACCTATTACCAAGATAACAAATTAGCTCTTAATCTATAAGGAGGTCCTTATTTATTTTAGTTTGACAATGCCTATCAATTTTCTACAAAAGAACAGAGCTTTCCCCAATAGATATCATATAAAATATATGGAAGGAACACTATGGGACAACCAAACTTTTTTTTTTTTTTTGAGACGGAGTCTTGCTCTGTCCCCCAGGCTGGAGTGCAGTGGCGCGATCTCGGCTCACTGCAAGCTCCGCCTCCCGGGTTCACGCCATTCTCTTGCTTCAGCCTCCCGAGTAGCTGGGACTACAGGCACCCGCCAACACGCCCGGCTAATTTTTTGTATTTTTAGTAGAGACGGGGTTTCACCGTGTTAGCCAGGATGGTCTCGATCTCCTGACCTCGTGATCCGCCCGCCTCGGCCTCCCAAAGTGCTGGGATTACAGGCTTGAGCCACCGCGCCCAGCCCGGGACAACCAAACTTAATAATTCATCTAAAATACCTAAAAACAGATATTATAAAATTTAAAAACAGATATTATAAAATTTAAAAACAGTTTTACCAATGACAAAACACAATGTACTATAACAGCCACCTGGGCGTGGTGGCTCATGCCTATAATCCCAGCACTTTGAGAGACCGAGATAGATGGATCACTTGAGCCCAGGAGTTTAAGAGCAACCTATGCAACATGGCAAAACCCCTCTCTACAAAAAATACAAAAATTAGTCGGACATGGTGGTGTGCACCTATAGTCTCAGCTGCTTGGGAGGATCGCTTGAGCTCGGGAGGCTGAGGCTGCAGTGAGCCATGACTGTGCCACTGCCCTTCAGCCTGGGAGACAGAGTTAGACCCTGTCCCAAAAACTAAAAAATAAACAAATAAATAAAAATAACAGCCCCCATCTTTTGGTTTTGAAGTCAGGATTCTTTTATTCATTCAACAAGTACTATTCAGCCACTACAATATTCCAGACACAATACTAAGTATAGAATAGTGACTAAAACAGACACTATCCTCATAGAACTTCCAGTCCAGTGGTGGGGGCAGAAGTGAAGAGCAAGTTAACTGATAATTGTATGGCTACAATTTATGGTAAGAACTAGGTAAAGAGAATACAGTAAATAACTTAAATACTATAATGCATATAAAGTGCTTAGAGGAGTGCCTGGATCTTAGAAAGTGTGTGACAATTGTTACCTATGACTATGATTTCAATAATCATTATAATTTATCCAGTTTAAACTTTAGAACAAAATCCATCTTAAATGTAAGTTTCCTGCCCTCTAGTGGGGACTTTGAGTCATAGCCAGACAAAAAAGGGTTTTTGACGTTTCAGCTGCTTTTTTGTTGTCCTTGTTTGAGAAGGACGGAGTCTCGTTCTGTTGCCCTGGCTGGAGTGCAGTGGTGTGACCTCGGCTCACTGCAGCCTCCACCTCCCGAGTTCAAGCGATTATTGTGTCTCAGCCTCCCGAGTAGCTGGGATTGCAGGTGTGTGTCACCACGCTGGGCTAATTTTTGTATTTCTAGTAGACCGGGTTTCACCATGTTGGCCAGGCTGGTTTCGAACTCCTGGCCTCAAATGATCCACCCGCCTCGGCCTTCCAAAGTGCTGGGATTACAGGCGTGAGCCACCACACCTGGTCTTTTTTTTTCTTTTTAATTTAAATTAAATTAAATTAAATTAAATTTCTTTTTGAGAAGGAGTCTCGCTCTGTTGCCCAGGCTAGAGTGTAGTGGTGAGATCTTGACTCACTGCAACCTCCACTTCCTGGGTTCAAGTGATTCTTCTTTCTCAGCCTCCCGAGTAGCTGGGACTACAGGCGCCCGCCACTGTGCCCTGCTAATTTATGTATTTTTAGTAGAGACAGGGTTTCACCATGTTGACCAGAGTGGCCTTGAACCCCTGACCTCATGATCCACCTGTCTCAGCCTCCCAAAGTGCTGGGATTACAGGCGTGAGCCACCGTGCCCAGCCTAATTTTATTTTTTAATAGAGATGCGGCTTCTCTATTCCCCAATAGATATCATATAAAAGATATTGAAGGAACACTATGGAACAACCAAACTTAATATTTAATCTAAAATACCTAAGAACAGATATTATAAAATTTAAAAACAGTTTTACCAATGATAAAACACAATGTACTGTAACAGCCACCTGGGTGTGGTGGCTTATGCCTATAATCCCAGCACTTTGAGAGACCTAGGTAGGTGGATCACTTGAGCTGTTTCCCATGCTGGTCTCAAATTCCTGGCCCTAAGCAATCTTCTGTCCTCGACCTCCAAAAGTGCTGGGACTACAGATGTGAGCCACTGCGCCTGGCCCAGCTGCTATTTAGTGAGCTCCTAAAGGCTGGAATACGCAGAACAGAACCAGACAGGCCAGACCAGACACTTGCCTGCCACTGACTCCCCTTCTGGGAAGCACAAAGGCTCCCCACGCAAGCTCCGTGCCATGTGACCTCACCACTCTCCCTGAGCAGCCATCTAGGGTCAGCCAGCAGCCTGCGAAGTGGCCTGGGGTGGAAGCTCTAGTAAGCAGGGCTCCTATACAGGAGGGTAGCAGGTCCAGCTAATTGGACTTTCAAAATAAAACAGGAAAGAGACCCTTCATCCACAGTCAAAGACAAGACATGGAAAGTATATGAACCATGATCATGACAGAACACCAGAATGAATGATGCCTGATGCGGAGGTGGCCAGGACTGCCTCCCATCCCAAAGACAGTACAGTAGCCCCAAGGAATTCCAGCTGGGGCTCATGACTGTTACCTTCCCTGAGCATCTTCACCATAACCCCACATTAACCCAGGTGGCTCTGACATCAAAGAGTCTAACCAACAAACGTGCTTTAAATACGCCATCCTATTTCATCCTTACGAGCTTCCTAAAAAACAGGTATTATCATCCCCATCTTACAGATGAAGTACTCCAGGCTCAGAAAGGTTCAGTGAGCCACCTCAGGTCCTGTAGCTAAAAACTGGCAGCACAGGTTTTATACCTACTTTGTTCTGTTCTCAAAGCTCGTGTTTATTCCACTACCCCATACCTCATATCCCATGGTATTGAAGCCTAAGTTTATTGGAGTCATGAGATGTTCTCCCCACATTTTAATATAACAAAAGCCTCTTTAAAAAATAACTAGGTTAAACAACTTTAGTCAGGTTGTCAGATAATGTTTTGTATAAGCTTTAAAATAAGTGAACACCTAGGTACAACTTGATCTTTTGCTGCATAATCTTCAAGTATTCCTTTAATCAACTCACCCTGAATCTAATCATTGAAAAGTCTTTCCCAGCAGTTTGGGCCCACACTCTTGGGGACTGTTCTCTGTTTAAGCTGTGGTCAGATGACTGCTGTCCTAAGTTGCTTAAATTAAATTCGGGAGCTCTCAACCCAGACTGCACATTAAGAAT
The DNA here is from genome assembly GCF_028878055.3 of Symphalangus syndactylus. NCBI lineage: Eukaryota > Metazoa > Chordata > Mammalia > Primates > Hylobatidae > Symphalangus > Symphalangus syndactylus. The sequence continues at coordinate 34,775,075 of NC_072425.2, read as the reverse complement.
CACTTCGGTAACTTAAAAAAATTACTTACACTGGGCCTTCATCCCACACCAATTGAATCCAAATCACAGGAGCAGGTGGAGCCCAGGCTTCAGTACTTTTAAAACTTGCTAGGGGTACTGGGTACAGTGGCTAATGCCTGTAATCCCAGGACTTTGAGAGGCTGAGGCAGGAGGATCACCTGAACTCAGGAGTTTGAGACCAACCTAGGCAACATGGTGAAACCCTGCTTCTACAAAAAACTACAAAAAATTAGCTGGGTGTGGTGGTGCACATCTGAGATCCCAGACACTTGAGAGGCTGAGGTGGGAGGATCGCTTGAGCCTGGGAGGCAGAGGTTGCAGTAAGCCGAGATCGCATCACTGCACTTCAGCCTGGGCAACAGAGTGAGACCCTGTTTCAAAACTTGCCAGGGTGCAGCCAAGGTCAAGAACCACTGAGCTATTTAAACGGTTGCTAGTCAAGCTACCTACTTTCTGATAAACTTTTTTTTCCTTTTTTTTTTTTTTTTTTTTTGAGACATTCTCGCTCTGTCGCCCAGGCTGGAGTGCAGTGGCACAATCTCAGCCACTGCAACCTCTGCCTCCCAGATTCAAGGGATTCTCCTGCCTCAGCCTCCCGAGTAGCTGGGATTACAGGCGCGCACCACTATGCCCAGCTAATTTTTGTATTTTTAGTAGAGGCGGCGTTTCAGCATGCTGGCCAGGCTGGTCTTGAACTCCTGACCTCGTGATCCACCCACCTCAGCCTCCCAAAGTGCTGGAATTACAGGCATGAGCCACTGCTCCCGGCCCAGAGAAACTTTTTTTTCTGTTCATGGTCCTGGCTGGTCTGTTTGCAGAAATGCATTTATACTGGGGTAGTAGTGGGAGGGGAAGGGCTCTGCTTCCAATCTCCATTTTCCTAGATTCCCGGCTCTAAGTTTTCTGCCCTGTTGTCACATAGGTAGATGTGGACCCTCTGCACTGCTCCTTGAACTTTGAACCTGTCACACAGATTCAGAAAAGAATAGTGAATCCAATTTCACAGATTTTCAGCCTGGACTTTACCCATAGATATCTGAACTGTATATTTTGCCCTGCCTTGTTACTCAGGCTGTGAGCTTCTGCCTAGGCTATTATCCCAGTGTGGGCATCTGCTCTGTTGCTCACCTATGCAACAGATGCTAGCACGCATCTGAAGAGCATGCTAATTTGTGTACAAATCTACATGCGTGCACTACATACCAGAGAAATTAAAAAGTCCTACTGGTTTCTGTTTTGGTTTTTACCAAAGATTTCAGCTGCATCTGTGTCTTTTGGAGAATAAATTTTGGGTCCCAAGAGGTTTTGTTAATGACTCCTGGACTTACAGAAATTACCCAACTTGAACTAGACAGGTAAAAGTTGTTCATTTTGGCATACTTTCCCTCTTGGGTTTTGGCATTTAATTTGGCCCTTTCTGATATTCTAATTGGCTATGTTTGTCTTTTGGTGGATTTGGGGATGTGATAAGCCCAAGAACAAAAGGAACTTTAAGAATTGGAATTAAGTTAGATGTTTGCTGGACTTTGAGCCTCATGGAAGTTTTCATTTGTCCTCAACTGCTGGGTTCTTCCCAGAAACTCTGGGTGGAGACAGACCTGGATGGCCTCCCCACTTCCTCACTGGAAAATCACTAAGGAATAAGTCTTTATTTTTATTTTTTAAAAATGGGGACTTGCTCCATTGCCCAGGCTAGAGTGCACTGGCACTATCACAGTTTATTATAATGTTGTACTTCTGGGCTCAAGTGATCCTCCCACCTCAGCCTACAGAGTTGCTGGGGCTGTAGGGATACACCACCGTGTCTGGCTATTTTTTTTTTTTTTTTTGTGGAGATAGGGGTGTCACCATTTAACCTAGGCTGGTCTTGAACTCCTGGCCCCAAGCAATCCTTCCATCTGGGACTCCCAAAATGCTGGAATTATTACGGGCATGAGCCACCATGCCTAGCCTAAGGAATAAGTCTTTTATGTGTCTCTATTTAGCTCCTGTGTCCCCAGCTTTAGCTCAGCCCTCCTGAGAGAGTGGGTATTCTTTTGAATGGTCAAAGGAAAAAGAAAATATCAATAAAACTGTGACAAAAAGGTAAGCAATTTGGGCCTTTAGAAGTTGGTGAATATGGAAGACAGATAACCAACTAGAACAGTCCTGTCATCTTCATAACTGCAGTCTGCAGAAGGAAAAAGCCATGAGGTAAGAGTTGGAAGAAAGTTCTGATCCATCCAGAAATTAGAATTGGTACTTTACCTTGAAAGCTAATTGATATACTACATGAAGACACTCTCTGATGATCTAGTGACAATAATTAAACTTCCAAACAACTCCTGTATTGAATTCACATGGGGGCCCAAGGAGAGGGGAATCTAAATCAAAGAGAAGTCAATTTCAAGCCATGTACAAATTTATATCAAAACAGGAAACTCCCTTGAAATAAAACAGCATAATATGTTTATGACAAAGGTGGCACTTCAGAGCAATGAGGAAGGAAGGGATGACCTTTTCTTTTTTCTTTTTTTGAGATGGGGTCTCACTACATTGCCCAGGCTGGTCTTGAACTCCTGGACTCAAGTGATCCAACTGCTTTGGCCTCCAAAAGTGCTGGGATTACAGGCATGAGTCACCATGCCTAGCCGAGATGACCTTTTCAATAAACAGTATTTAGCCTAATGGATAGCCACATCTTGACCCCTACCTCACATCATACACAAAACTCAATTCTAAATAAATTGTAGGTCCCCATCTAAAAAGACAATACATCTTCTAGAAGAAATCATAGAATATTTTCATTTATTCAAAGAAGGAAAAGATGGTTTAAATGGGACAGAAAAGCTACCAATGATAAAGGATATGATTGATAAAATGGACTACATTAAAATTTTAAAATTCTTAATTTCTCACCACAGACACTAAGACTAAAAATGCAAGGCACTGAGTAGATATAAAAAGTCAGTCAATGGACTTGTACCTAGAATATATAAAGAACTAATTAATAAAAAATAGGCATCTAGGCTGGGCATGGTGGCTTACACCTGTAATCTCAGCACTTTGGGAGGCTGAGCAGGAGGACTGCTTGAGCCCAGGAGTTTGAGACCAGCCTGGGCAACACAGTGAGACCCCATCTCTAAAAAAAAATAAAAAAATAAAAAAGAAAGAAATAGACATCAAATATAGAAATTGTCAGAAAACAAGCAGGTACTTCAAAAAACAGGCCAATAAGCATATGGAAAGGTGCTCAACTCCCCACATCACTAAAGACAATAGCTATGCTTTTTACAAAAGGTATAAAATGAATAAAATATTCACATCAACTTTCTTGTTTTCTTTTTCTGGTAGTTCAACAATACATATAATAACGGTTAGTTGAAATAACATTTGTCTCTGATGATCAAATTGAACCAAATATAAATTTCTTTTTTGAAAATATTACAATCTTCTTTTCTACCTATAAATTCTACTTTGAATTTTTTACCTATAAATTCTATTTTGAATTTATAGGTAAAGAATGATAGTAATATTTTCATATTACAATCATTATTATCAATATTATCCATCCAAGATAATAATCATTTGCCTCCCTGTTTTTATCTATTTGGCCATTCTAGCACCAAATTTCAAAAGCATGTATAGTACTTTCCATTGTTTTCTTTAGACATTGTGCAGTCAGTTAAGCAAAGATTGCTTAAAGAGGACACAAAAATGCTTGGCTTAATAATGTTGTTTTTCAAGAAACTTAAGCCAATATTCCTAGCCAGTATTGACTTATTATTTTTCAATATCGTCAACTGTTAACTGTTGACTAACCTACTCACCTTTTCTCCCCAGTTTTAGTAATTGCATATGTGCTTCCTTTTTATGTACATGTGATGTTTCATATTCCTTTAATGAAGAATCTAGATTACTAAATTCTAGTGCAGAATCTAGTTTAGGTAGTCATCAATACACACCTTGGCCAAAGATAATCCTGAAAACTAGGTTTGTCAGACACATAATGGGAATACAAAAATGCTTTTCCTTGGACTTAGAATATAAAAGCCAGTTTCTACAGGGTCTTTCTCTGTGCTTTAAAATGTAGGTTTTATTATTCAGGTATGCTAAGGCCAACAGATCAGGAGATGACTGCCATTGAAAAGATAGTTTGTTATTCACAGTTCCAAGAAGAGGGGTGATATGGTTTGGCTGTGTCCCTACCCAAATCTCATCTTGAATTGTAGCTCCCATAATTCCCATGTGTCGTGGGATGGATGCAGTAGGAGGTAATTGAATCATGGGGGTGAGTCTTTCCCATGCTGTTCTCATAGTGGTGAATAAGTCTCACAAGATCTGATGATTTTATAAATGGGAGTTCTCCTGCACAAGCCCTCTTTGCTTGCCACCATGTAAGACTTCCCTTTGCTCTTCCTTCATCTTCCGCCATGATTGTGAGGCTTCCCCAGATATGTGGAACTGTGAGTCCATTAAACTTCTTTCCTTATAAATGACTCAGTCTTGGGTATGTCTTTATTAGTAGCTTGAGAACAGACTAATACAAGAGGACATGCCACACAGGTAAGCACCAGGGTTGGTCAAGAAGCAAAAGGAGTGAGGAGAAAACATATGCAAGAGCCTGTACTGTGGTTTCTACAGGAAGGAACAGATGAGGCAGGGTAAGCAGGTTTAGGATTCGCTAGTTTGAATAATTTCAGTGGTCTCTAGGGGTATAGGGGCTGTCCCTAGTTGCCTGGTACCTGGCTCTGGGGTGACCAGGGTAGGTGGATAGTGGCCTTGAGTGTAAGAGCAGGATGTGGGATGTGGGCTGTGTATCAGTAGGTTTGCATATGAAAGACAGCTCACAGACGAGTCCTTTACTCTCCCTAGGAATCAGCTGGCTAGCCTGTGGAGGGCCAGTCTCCCAACAGTCAGTAAGACCCTAGATGTCAAAACAACAGAATAAAAAGTAATGCTTAATACCCTCTTTGTAGAAGAACTAGTGTTAGATAATGATGTGGTTTGGCTCTGTGCCCCCACCCAAATATCATCTCAAATTGTCATCCCCATGTGTCAGGGGAGGGACTTGTAATCCCCATGTGTACAGGGAGGGACGTGATTGGATCATGGAGGTGGATCCCCCCATGCTGTTCTCGTGATAGTAAGTGAGTTCTCATGAAATATGATGGTTTTATAAGCATCTGTCATTTCCCCTGCTTGCTCTCACTCCCTCCTGCCACCTTGTGAAGAAGATGCCTGCTTCTTGCCTTCCACCATGATTGTAAGTTTCCTGAGGCCTTCCAAACCATGCAAAACTGTGAGTCAATTCAACCTCTTTCCTTTAAAAATTACTCAGTCTCAGGTATTTCTTTATAGCAGTGTGAAAACAGACTAATACGGATGAAATGCCAAATTTTCTGTTATGTTTATCTGAGGAAAAATTATAATGATTAATTTGAAGCACATTTTGTTTTGCTGCAAAGAATCTCATGCTGTCAAAAGGAGTAGGATCAATTTCCAGAATCATTATCCAACAAACCTAGTGACACTCCAGAGGTTCTAACTTTTTGACCAATTTGCTGATTTCATGGATATAATTTTCTCTGTCTTGCAAGGTGCGGCCCACAGTTACATTTGTTCCTTCTGAATTATGTATTTGATATGAATAATTCTCTTTTCTATCTCACTTTTACTTTGGCTCTGTGTCCCCACCCAAATCTCCTGTTGAATTATAATTCCCAATGTTGAGGGAGGGACCTGGTAAGAGGTGATTGGATCTTGGGGGTGGATTTCCCCCATGCTATTCTCATGATAGTGAGTGAGTTTTCACAAGATCTGATGGCTTAAAAGTGTGTGGCACCTCCCCTCCTCACTCTCCTTCTCTCTCTTTCCTGCCACCACGTGAAGAAGGTGCTTGCTTCCCCTTCACCTTCCACCAGGATTGTAAGTTTCCTGAGGCCTCCCAGTCTTGCTTCCTGTTAAACCTGCAGAACTGTGAGTCAATTAAACTTCTTTCCTTCATAAATTACCCAGTCTCAGGTAGTTCTTTATAGCAGTATGAAAATGGACTAATACAGTAGCTAAAGAATCATTTACCAAATAATTTGAAGTTGCTAAGATTGAATCTGACTTGAAGTTCAAGTTGTGAATTTGATAAGAATAAATACCTGTTTCATTTTCGTGAGTAATCTTCATTCATAATTTACAATGCCCTATTTCTGAACTTTACATGAGTCATGCTCAATAAAGTCTGCTAGTTTTTATTGTTCCTAGTTTTAAAATTTTAAATAGCCTCTTATTTGAAAATTTTCTATTTTTCCCTTGCAGTTTGTTTCTCTTCTGATTCTATTTACTTATCTATTTATTTTCAAGATAGGGTCTCACTCTGTCACTCAGGCTGTAGTGAAGTGGCGCAATTACAGCTACCGCAGCCTCAATATCCCAAGCTCAAGCAATCCTCCTGCCTCAGCCGCCTGAGTAGCTGGGACTATGTGCCACCACACCTGGCTAATTTTTAACATTTTTTTTAAGAACTAAGGTCTCCTTATGTTGCCCAGGCTGGTCTTGAACTCCTGGGCTCAAGGGATCCTCCCTTGCCAGCCTCCCAAAATGCTGGGATTACAAGCATGAGCCACTACGCCTGGCCATGAACTTTACTTTTATATTACCTATTTCTGTCATGGTCTTGACCTGTACTCATTTCAGTGATCTAAAGGCTTAAATAATGATGTGTAGTTGTTTTCAAATATTCAAACTTTGAATATATTTTTATCTAAAAATGTAAATTAAATGTTAGAAAATAAAAAAATTATAATGGTCTCATACTTTCAAAAGTTACTTTTCTCTTTAAATATCCAAAACTGTCTTAAAATTAAAAAGTGAAAATGTGAAGAAATTATTCAATAAAGCCAAAGATTGTAATTATTAAAAAACTAATCTTATGAAATATTTTATTTTATTTTTATTTATTTATTTTTTGAGACAGAGTCTCGCTGTTGCCCAGGCTGGAGTGCAGTGGCACGATCTCGGCTCACTGCCGGCTCCGCCTCCTGGGGTTCACGCCATTCTCCTGTCTCAGCCTCCCGAGTAGCTGGGACTACAGGCACCGGCCACCTCGCCCGGCTAATTTTTTGTATTTTTAGTAGAGACGGGGTTTCACTGTGTTAGCTAGGATGGTCTCGATCTCCTGACCTCGTGATCCGCCCGCCTCGACCTCCCAAAGTGCTGGGATTACAGGCTTGAGCCACTGCGCCCGGCCTGAAATATTTTAATAGAAAATAAAACTACTCAATTCTAGTATTCAATGTCTATTTACTTTCCAATGGAAAGAATTATGATTAGTATCACCATTCACATTACCTCTAGGTCTATATATTTATACACAAATTCAAGAGTAATACGAATTTTGTGATTTTTGCAAAATGTTCCTCAGCTGCTATGTGCAACTGTTGCAACACTATACTAATTTGTGAGTATCTCAGAACTGAGGACTGAAACACAAAGAAAAGCAAGTAAGTGGATTCTCTGGCATTATAAGGAAATGATATTTTGTAATATGAGTATAAACTGCTGGTAGGCTAAGAAGAGTCAACAAGTTAATTATTCTCTGCTCTTACAGATTTGATGTGGTTTGGCTGTGTCCCCACCCAAGTCTCATCTTGAATTGTAGCTTCCACAACTCCCACATGTCATGGGAGGGACCCAGTGGGAGATAATTGAATCATGGGGGCAGTCTTTCCTGTGCTATTCTCGTGATAGTGAATAAATCTCACAAGATCTGATGATTTTATAAGGAGGAGTTCCCCCGCACAAGTTCTCTCTCTCTTTGCCTGCTGCCATCCATGTAATATGCGACTTGCTTGTTTTTGTCTTCTGCCATGATGGTGAGGCCTCCCCAGCCATGTGGAACTGTGAGTCCATTAAACCTCTTTTCTGTTTAAATTACCCAGTCTTAGATATGTCTTTATTAGCAGTGTGAAAACAGACTAATACACTATTGCTTCTTCCACTCAATTTCCTTCTGTACTCTGAAGTAATGCTCATCTCCTGCGTGGGCAGCAAATTGAATACCATTCACAGCTATGTTCATTATATATTGCTATGTAACAAACAAGTTCAAAACCATGGCTTATAAGAGCAATGATGTATTAATTTTCTGAAGGTTGGCCAGATATGTTCTTTTGCTGGTTTCACTGAGGCTTATTCTAAGAAATGCCTTTTGGTGAATTATTCACGTATTTCATTTGGGTATATGACACTCCGGTGAATTCTTGAAGTCAGTTTTAAAAATCTTTATATTATTACCCATAGGTAATGATAGAATGGTGTAGGTTCTATCTGCAAATTATCTATCATGTTTCAAACATCAGTGTTCTAAGAATCACCTGGGGAGCTTATTTAAAATGCAGATCACTGGGTCCCACCCAAGACATTCTAATTATATAGATGAGGCCCAGGAACCTATATGTGTTAGAAGTTTGGATGACTACACTCTAAAAAATACTGGTCTACACCAGCACTCCCGCTTCAACTTCTCAGACACAGTCCAGGTCCTCCAGTTTCTTACTTACTGCATATGCTCCCCAATGATATCCCTGCCCTGGAGCACACTAATCTAGCAATTTTCATGACCAATTGCTTATTTTAATCATCTGGAGAACTCTTAAAAGATTACTGATGCCTGGCCAGGCAGGGTGGCACACACTCGTAATCCTAGCTACACAGGAGGCTGAGGTTGGAGCACCACTTAAACCTAGCAATTTGAGACTAGCCTGGACAACATAGCTAGATCCCATCTCAAAAAAATTTACTGATGTCTGTGCCTTACCCATAGCAATTACATCAGACTCCCTGGAGGTGAGGCCCCAGCTACCAGGATAATTTTAAAGCAACTTGGTAGATTTGACTATGCAGCCAGAATTGAGAACAGCTGTTCTCATTCATCCACTGCCTCCAGTGGTCTTTCTTACTACACCCTAAAGTATTCTAAGGTTTCTTCTTTACTAGAGCATAGCTTCCCAGCCTGTATCCCAGGGAAGGGAAACAGGCTACAGGTGTGGTACAAAACATCAATTGGCCAGTGATCCAGGTTGCTCCTGGGCCTATCAGCTTCAGGTAAAAGCAGCTTCTCCTGAGGCTTCTTGGATGGTAGCCTGAGTTGGGCCAGGTTTGCCCATGTCCTCCTCTGCCCACTGCAGATGTGTTACCCATAGAGATGCAGAAGGAGAATGTTGCCCAGGTGTCCAGGAAGCTCAACCCAAGGTATGGCTGGTTGGGGAAGGGGGAATGCTGCAAACTGGCGTACTGGTCCAAATTGCTGTCTTCACATGTATTTGATTCTTTTGCTCAATAATCACTGATGTGCCCTCTGTGTGGCTACAGGGTGATTGCTCTAACAGTGCGTGTGCATTTTTAGAATTAGTTGTATTATCATTTTGAACAATTTGATGCCGGGAGTGGCAGCTCATGCCTGTAATCCCAGTAATTTGGGAGGGCTGAGGTGCACACCTGTAGTTCCAGCTACTGCGGGTTAGAGGGCCTGGCAGGGGAGTTTGAGGCAGGAGTATGGCTTCAGCCTGGAAGTCAGAGGCTGCAGTGAACTATGATCACACCCTTGCATTCCAGCCAGGATGACAGAGCAAAACTGTCTCAAAATATAATTTAAAAAAAAGAAATAAATAAAAATTTGATTGGAAGACATAAAATTGGATTTGAAATCTATCAGCAGCATTATAACAGTAAATTTTAATACTACATTGGACAAAGAAAAAACTCATGTTTCTTTTAAATAAAATTTTAGATTTTTTTATTATACTTTAAGTTTTAGGGTACATGTGCACAACGTGCAGGTTTGTTACATATGTATACATGTGCCATGTTGGTGTGCTGCACCCATTAACTTGTCATTTGGCATTAGGTATATCTCCTAATGCTATCCCTCCCCCATCCCCCCGCCCCACAACAGGGCCCGGTGTGTGATGTTCCCCTTCCTGTGTCCCTGTGTTCTCATTGTTCAATTCCCACCTATGAGTGAGAACATGCAGTGTTTGGTTTTTTGTCCTTGTGATAGTTTGCTGAGAATGATGGTTTCCAGCTTCATCCATGTCCCTACAAAGGACATGAACTCATCATCTTTTATGGCTGCATAGTATTCCATGGTGTATATGTGCCACATTTTCTTAATCCAGTCTATCATTGTTGGACATTTGGGTTGGTTCCAAGTCTTTGCTATTGTGAATAGTGCCGCAATAAACATACATGTGCATGTGTCTTTATAGCAGCATGATTTTTAATCCTTTGGGTATATACCCAGTAATGGGATGGCTGGGTCAAAAGGTATTTCTAGTTCTAGATCCCTGAGGAATTGCCACACTGACTTCCACAATGGTTGAACTAGTTTACAGTCCCACAACAGTGTAAAAGTGTTCCTATTTCTCCACATCCTCTCTAGCACCTGTTGTTTCCTGACTTTTTAATGATTGCCATTCTAACTGGTGTGAGATGGTATCTCATTGTGGTTTTGATTTGCATTTCTCTGATGGCCAGTGATGACGAGCATTTATTCATGTATCTTTTGGCTGCATAAATGTCTTCTTTTGAGAAGTGTCTGTTCATATCCTTCGCCCACTTGTTGATGGAGTTGTTTTCTTCTTGTAAGTTTGTTGGAGTTCATCGTAGATTCTGGATATTAGCCCTTTGTCAGATGAGTAGATTGCAAAAATTTTCTCCCATTCTGTAGGTTGCCTGTTCACTCTGATGGTAGTTTCTTTTGCTGTGCAGAAGCTCTTTAGTTTAATGAGATCCCATTTGTCAATTTTGGCTTTTGTTGCCATTGCTTTTGGTGTTTTAGACATGAAGTCCTTGCCCATGCCTATGTCCTGAATGGTATTGCTTAGGTTTTCTTCTAGGGTTTTTATGGTTTTAGGTCTAACGTTTAAGTCTTTAATCCATCTTGAATTAATTTTTGTATAAGGCGTAAGGAAGGGATCCAGTTTCAGCTTTCTACATATGGCTAGCCAGTTTTCCCAGCACCATTTGTTAAATAGGGAATCCTTTCCCCATTTCTTGTTTTTGTCAGGTTTGTCAAAGATCAGATGGTTGTAGATGTGTGGTATTATTTCTGAGGGCTCTGTTCTGTTCCATTGGTCTATATCTCTGTTGTGGTACCAGAACCATGCTGTTTTGGCTACTGTAGCCTTGTAGTACAGTTTGAAGTCAGGTAGCATGATGCCTCCAGCTTTGTTCTTTTGGCTCAGGATTGACTTGGCAATGCGGGCTCTTTTTTGGTTCCATATGAACTTTAAAGTAGTTTTTTTCCAATTCTGTGAAGAAAGTCATTGGTAGCTTGATGGGGATGGCACTGAATCTATAATTACCTTGGGCAGTATAGCCATTTTCACGATATTGATTCTTCCTACCCATGAGCATGGAATGTTCTTCCATTTGTTTGTATCCTCTTTTATTTCATTGAGCAGTGGTTTGTAGTTCTCCTTGAAGAGGTCCTTCACATCCCTTGTAAGTTGGAGTCCTAGGTATTTTATTCTCTTTGAAGCAATTGTGAATGGGAGTTCACTCATGATTTGGCTCTCTGTTTGTCTGTTATTGGTGCATAAGAATGCTTGTGATTTTTGCACATTGATTTTGTATCCTGAGACTTTGCTGAAGTTGCCTGTCAGCTTAAGAAGATTTTCGGCTGAGATGATTGGGTTTTCTAGATATACAATCATGTCATCCACAAACAGGGGCAATTTGACTTCCTCTTTTCCTAATTGAATACCATTTATTTCTTTCTCCTTCCTGATTGTCCTGGCCAGAACTTCCAACACTATGTTGAATAGGAGTGATGACAGAGGGCATCCCTCTCTTGTGCCAGTTTTCAAAGGGAATGCTTCCAGTTTTTGCCCATTCAGTATGATATTGGCTGTAGGTTTGTCATAAATAGCTCTTATTATTTTGAGATACGTCCCATCAATACCTAATTTACTTAGCGTTTTTAGCATGAAGGGCTGTTGAATTTTGTTGAAGGCCTTAAATTTCATTTAAATTTAAGTCTAATGGTACTATGGAGTATGTAGAATAGCAGGGACTCATTCCTATAAGTACTTGGGAAAAGTGGTTATCTAATAACATTGGTCAAATTTGTACCATACTCACCGTATGTGGTTCCTGAACCAGCAGCACTGGCATCTCCTGAGTGCTTGTTAAAAATGCAGAATCCTGTGCCTGTAGTCCTAGCTACTCGGGAGGCTGAGGCAGGAGAATCGCTTGAACCCAGGAGGCGGAGGTTGCATTGAGCTGAGATTGCATCACTGCAGTCCAGCCTGGGCGACAGAGACAGACTCTGTCTCAAAAAAAAAAAAAAAAAAAAAATGCAGAATCTCAGATTCTGCCCCAGACCTGCTGAATCAGAATGTCATGCACATGTGAATATTTGAGAAGCACTGATCCATGACCTAGAGATTTTACTCCAAACACATACCTTAAAGAACCTCTTTCACCTGTGTTCCAGTGATGTGATCAAGTATGTTTGTGGCAGCATTTTTTTTGTAAATAAAAACTGAGGCTAGCTTCAGTCCATTAACAGCAGAGTGGACAAACAAATTATGGTATAGCTATATAATGGAATACTATGGATCGGGAAAACAAATGAACTACAATTATATACATGAACACGGTGACACTCACAAGCATGGTGTTGAGTGCAAGAAGCAGATCACAGGATAATACCACTTACATAGCATTCAAACAGGTGAATTATCCTGTTTAGGATATACAAATAGGAAAAAAGCAAGGGTGCCAGGCGTGGTGGCTCACGCCTGTAATCCCAGCACTTTGGGAGGCCAAGGCAGGTGGATCACCTGAGGTCAGGAGTTCCAGACCAGCCTGACCAACATGGTGAAACCCTGTCTTTACTAAAAATACAAAATTAGCTGGGCGTGGTGGTGCATGGCTGTAATCCCAGCTACTCAGGAGGCTGAGGCAGGAGAATTGCTTGAACTCAGGAGGCGGACGTTGCGGTGAGCCGAGATCATGCTATTGCTGCACTTCAGCCTGGGCAACAAGAGCGCAACTCCGTCTCAAAAAAAAAAGAAAGCAAAAAGCAAGGGTGTAATTATCACAAAAGCCACATAGGGTTATCTCTGGGCGGGTGGAGGAAAAAGGCATGATCAGTATACACTGGGGACTTTTAAGACATTGGCAATGTTCTATTTCATAACCTGGGTGATCACTACATAGCTAGGCATTTTGTTGATATTTCTGAAATCCTGCATGTGTTTTACATATTCTTCTGTATTTCACAATTAAACATTTTTAAAGAAATTACATTCATGAAAATCAGCTTGAAGTTTCACACTAAATAATTAGGTAAGATATTTTTGTGGAAGTTTTATACAAATTTAGTAGTTAACAATCTCTGCAATAGTTTCCATTTGGTTTTTGTATTAAAATGATTTAAAGTAAAAATGTCATTTTTTCACTAAGCCACATATAGATGTTCCCAAATCTTTCCACTGTAACCCAGTAGGGGGTTCAAATATTGTTTTCTTTGTGTGCCATGACTTAAAACACATTGTGATGCAGGGAACTAGAGACCAAATTATTTCCAAGGCATTCAAGGCTCCAACCTTCCCTTCCTGCTTCATCTGTTGCTCTGCTTCAAATTCTAGCTGTTGGATTCCTGGCCTTCCTCCAAAGTAACTGGCATGCCATTAAGCTCATGCTTCTTCTGGATGACCACAAACAACTCTAGGGTAGTGTGCTATACCATACATTTTGGAATATTCATGTAACAGAATACTGTATTTGCCCCTCCCCTCCCCTCTCCTCCCCTCCCCTCTCCTCCCCTCCCCTCCCCTCTCCTCCCCTCCCCTCCTCTTCCCCTCCCCTTCCCCTCCCCTCCCTTCCCCTTCCCCTCCCCTCCCCTCCCCTCCCCTTCCCTTCTTTTTTGACACGGAGTCTCACTCTGCCGCCTAGGCTGAAGTGCAGTGGCGCAATCTCGGTCTCAGCTCACTGCAACCTCGCCTCCCGGGTTCAAGCAATTCTTTTGCCTCAGCCTCCCGAGTAGCCGGGATTACAGGTGCCCACCACCAAGCCTGGCTAATTTTTTGTTGTTGTTGTTTTGTTTACAGCCCAGAGGTCATTTTTTTTTTTTTTTTTTTAACACCTATTATGCCATGAATTCATAGGGAATAGGTTCCAGCAGCTCAGGCTCCCTCCCATTTGTTCTCACAAAGTGTGCTTCTCTGGGTGGAGCAGGCTGGCGCTTTAGTTGAACCCGGTACCTTTCTCTTTGGCTTCTTTCTTTTTCTGATCATTTTCCTTCACGCGTTTCAGGAAGCTGTCTCAGCTCTTAGAGTGCTCAATGTGCTCAATACGCACATGAATTCTCTTGGCAAGAATCTTGCCCTTAACTTCTTTGTTTACAACAATGCCAACAGCATGCTGGGTAACATTGTAGACTCTTCTGGTTTTGCCATGGTAACACTTGTGGGGCACTCCTTTTTGAACAGTACCCATTCCCTTGATGTCTACAATATCACCTTTCTTATAGATTCGCATATACGTGGCCAAACGAACAACTCCGTGTTTTCTAAAAGGCCTAGAGAACATATATCGGGTGCCTTTCCTCTTTCCCTTTGTGTTTGTCATTTTGGTGAATTACTGGATGATGGTGGTTCCGGCCGAAAGGCAAACCTGGCTAATTTTTGTATTTTTAGTGGAGACAGGGTTTTGCCATGTTGATCAGGCTGGTCTTGAACTCCTGACCTCAGGGGATCTCACTGCCTTGGCCCCCTAAAGTGCTGGGATTACAGGTATGAGCCACCACACCCAGCCAATATTTGCCTTATTTTAATGACTAGTTAGTCATTAAAATTCTATTGGGGACAATAGAATTTATGGGACATTGAATTGTGCTGTGCAGTTACTGAGATTTTTTATAAAGTGCGGTCTTTAGTTAACTCTAATATCTTTAATATTTTAAATAGGTAATAATATATTCAAGTTATGAAGCATCTACTCTAAACACTTGTTCCATAACAAAGCAATGAAGTTTAGTATCTGTGAATTTTTTGGAGGTTGACAGTAAAAAGCTATGAAACGATACGAACGAGAAGAAACGCCATGATATTTATGTTCATCTCTTAAACTGCTTTTGAATCAAGAAATAAAAAGCATCTGTTAACTACCTTCTGCAACAATTAGGATGTTTCCCATCTCATGCTAAGAGACTGTCAATGAATTTCATTGTGTTGACCACAATCACTGCCAGAGATGGGTGATCAGCTGGTCACCCATCATCTCCTGGCCATATTGTATATCCCTTAAACTGCTGGTTCTCAACTTTGAATGCACATCAAGTAGTGTCCAGGCAACACCCAAGACCATTTACAGCAAAATCTCTGGGAGTGGAATCCCAACATCACTTTTGTTTTTGGAAAGCTCCCTAGTTGATTCTAAGTGCTGCCAAAATTTAGAGCCACACTCTTAATCTGAACAAACCCCCCCTACCTCTTGTTTCTCCCTCCCAGTCCCTTTCACAGTACCTGCTGAAATCTTTCTTTGGATCAGGAACCGTCTCTGTATCTTTAATGTGTTCTTGGAACATTAAACTCCTTCCTTAACAGAAATATCCTAAGGGCTCCCCCTCTCCAACACTTTACACTCCACGTACCCAAGTCAGGAGGTGACTAGATTTTTTGCTTACCTCCGCACCTAAGGCCCCTTCCAAACCACTTCTCCTTCTTGCAAAATCTCCTACTCCTTTGAAACTCATTCATGAAGTTGTACCAACTTCCTACCTTCCTTACTGCTGCCATCTGCTATCAACCTCCTCACTCACTAAAGATGGTTCACCTCACAGACTTCTCTTTCCATCCCTATTCCCATTTTCTTTCCCTGAAACCCATGTGTGCTCCTGGCCTCAAATCCTGCTGAGTTCCAGTCTTCGTCTACCCCACTTCACCTCCTTCTCGTGGTCACCCTAGTCTTTGTCTTCCCTGGAAATTTGTTTCTCAAATCTGTTTTTAAATCTTGCTCTGCTCATCACCTCCTATCCTCGTAAAGTTTGCTTGCTCAGTCACTCCCACTGCCACCGTTCTTTGACCTTGTCAAGACCTCTAGGCCGGGAGCGGTGGCTCACGCCTGTAATCCCAGCACTTTGGGAGGCCGAGGCGGGTGGATCACGAGGTCAGTAGATCGAGACCACGGTGAAACCCCATCTCTACTAAAAATACAAAAAATTAGCTGGGCGCGGTGGCGGGCGCCTGTAGTCCCAGCTACTCGGGAGGCTGAGGCAGGAGAATGGCGTGAACCCGGAAGGCAGAGCTTGCAGTGAGCCGAGATCGCGCCACTGCACTCCAGCCTGGGCGACAGCGAGACTCAAAAAAAAAAAAAAAAGACCTCTAATCCTCAGACACTCCTTTTTCTCTGGCTCACCAGCCTCTTCTTGGCTTCTCCTCTCTACTTCTCCAGCCTTGATTCTATACTGCATCAGTATAATCAATCCCTCAAAAGTACTGTCAGTTTCTCTGCATCCCCACTTGCTACTGGACTCAACTACCAAGACCCAATCCTGCTCCAGCTTCAATTCTCCACCTTCGGTTGCCTGCACACGCAGCAGGACTCTGAGGTCCTAACAAACCTCATGCGGGCACTCAGCTACGCCCAGAAACCATGCTCTGCTTAGCCACTGTGAAGATAACAATTTCATACCTTCTCCTCAAAACTGCCTGCTTGGAAAACAGAACCTATCAGATGGAAATGCCATCTTCCCATCCCCAAATCGACAATGCTGTCTAAGCTTGTGCTCACTTTCATCCCACTGGTTATGGTGGAGGAAAGACATAACCAACACCAATCTGTCCCATTGTGCTCTGAATCTATTTTTTTTTTTTTAACTTCTAGCTTTATTGAGGCATAATTGACAATAATTGCTTATATTTAAGGTGTACAATGTAATTATTTGATATATGAATGCACTGTGTAGTAATCACATTAATTAACATATCTATCACCACAGTTACCATTTGTGTCTGTGTGTGTGGAGGGTAGAGTGAGCACACTTAAGACCTACTCTTAGCAAATTTCAAGTAAACAATACAGTATTATTAACTATAGTAACCATGCTGCACATTAGCTCCCCAGAACTTATTCATTTTATAACTACAAGTTTGGGCCAGGCACAGCGGCTCATGCCTATAATCCCAGCACTTTGGGAGGCCGAGGTGGCCGGATTGCTTGACAGATATGAGAAGTGTGATTTTTGTTCCCTCCAGTCTGGCTTCCCTCCCCATCACTCCATAGGTATTTTGTGTTGCAATCACCAAGCTCCATTTTGTTTTCTCAACCTTACCTTTTTTTTTTTTTTTTTGAGACGGAGTCTCGCTCTGTCGCCCAGGCTGGAGCGCAGTGGCGCAATCTCGGCTCACTGCAAGCTCCGCCTCCCGGGTTCACACCATTCTCCTGCCTCAGCCTCTCCGAGTAGCTGGGACTACAGGCGCCCGCCACCACGCCGGCTAATTTTTTGTATTTTTAGTAGAGACGGGGTTTCACCGTGGTCCCGATCTCCTGACCTCGTGATCCGCCCGCCTCGGCCTCCCAAAGTGCTGGGATTACAAGCTTGAGCCACCGCGCCCAGCCTCAACCTTACCTTTCTTAGCTGCAAGGGAATTTGGTAAATGATACTCCTTCCTTTTTGAAATGCTCTCCTCTGTTCTTCCAGGATAGAACCCTCTTCTGGTTTTTCTTTCCCTTCTGGCTACCCTTCAGTCTCCTTTGTTGGTTCCTATTCTACTTGATCTCCAAATATTGAGTCCTTCAGGCTATCTTGAGCCCTCTTCACTCTGGACTCTTCCTGGGTGATGTCGTGTTTGTTTATAAGTGCCAACTACATGACAATGTCTTGCAAATTTCTATCCCAGTCCAGACCTGTCCTTGGAGCTCTCAACTAGGTAACCAACAGCCTGCACAGCACCTTCAGTGGGATGCGCACCTCAGAAGCACCCAACTCAGAACGGCCAGAGACTGACTCCCTCACCACCACCCCTTTCTCCCTCCCATCCTCACCTCACTCATGACATCACATCATACCTCGACCACCCAGAGCTTCTGCCAGAAACCTGAGATTCACTCCTGGGTCTTCCTCTCACAGGCCCTTAGACTTTGTTCCATCTCTATCACCACCCCACTGTCCTCCTAGTCACAGCCATCCTTATCTCTGATCTAGGTAATTGCAAAAGCCTAACTGGGCCTGGGCATGGTGGGTCATGCCTGTAATCCCAGCACTTTGGGAGGCTGAGGTGGGTGGATCACCTGAGGTCAGGAGTTCAAGACCATCTTGGTCAACATGGTGAAACCTCATCTCTATTAAAAATACAAAAATTAGCTGGGCATGGTGGCGGGTGCCTGTAATCCCAGCTACTCAGGAGGCCGAGGCAGGAGAATGGCTTGACCCTGGGAGGCGGAGGTTGCAGTGAGCTGAGATTGTGCCATTGCAATCCAGCCTGGGTGACAAGAGCGAAACTCCATCTCAAAAAACAAACAAAAAAGCCTAACTGGTTTTCCACCTTTTAGTTTCCATTTTCTACACAGGTGCCAAAATAACTCTTATTATCAAAGCATGTACCCTGACTTACCCTTCGATGGTTTCTCATCCCTTCTAGACAAATAACGCCCTGGCTGACCTGGCCCTGCCATTCTATCGAGCTTTATTTCATGCTCCTCTGAAGATTCTACAAGGTACCAAGCTCTTTCTTGACTCATGCCTTTGTGTCTGTCATTCTCTCTGCTTGAAAGCTGATTCCCAGGTTGGAGTACTTTTTATCCATCAGCTCTGTTTACAGTCACCTCAAAGAACTCAGGTCCAACCACCTGATGCACAGCAGGTTCCCCTATTCTTTTCATTACTGTGCCCAGTTTTTGGTTTTGCCTTGCAGAATATACCAGTCTATTATTCACTAGTTTGTCTCTGCTTCTAGAATGTAAGCTGTATGAGGATGAGGGTGTCTTAGTCACAGCTTTATCCCAAGCCTAGCATGATGCTTGGCACATAATAGGCATTCCATTAGTATTCTGAGAGATCATCTAGGTTTGGCATCCTAATTTCACATGAGGAAGAAACTCAACTAAGGGCCCATCATTTTTCTACTCACTCAGATTGTTGCACTGAGGGCAATGTAGTAGTTAAAGGAACATATTCTGGTACCAGACTTCTTTGGTTCAAATCCCAGCTCCTCCAATGACTAGTTGTGATGCTGGGGAAATTACGACCCTCTGTCTGTTTCCTCACTGGTAAATGGGGATTATAGTATCTATATCTAATAGGATTGTTACAAAGATTAAATGAATTAATAGAAAGATGATGCCTGGCATATGATAATTCTGCTCTTCATTATTATATAACCTCGAAAAGTTTCTTCAGCCCCCCAACCCCTTACTGTGCTTAGAACACAAGAAACAATGTTCTTTGAATGATATAACCAATAATTTCCCACAACTTTTATCACTCAAGACAGAACCTATGTCTGGCCCATACAACTAGACTTTCTCAGATACTTCGAGGAGAATCAAGATCCTCATGGCAAAACAAACAAAACAAACAAGTCCTTCATGAGAGGACATCAATTTTGGTCGTGCTGATCTTTTGGAGAGCATAGAGGATTCACCTGCTAAAACAGAGAATGCTATTTTCTCTGTCAAAAGATAACAAATAACAACATACTACTTTATTACCTGCATTGCCCCAACAAGAGATTTTTGTAGCAATACATTAAGGTAGCAATAATAATTTTTAAAATCTTAAAATAATCAGTGGCCTACAAGGTTACTAAAAAATGATTGAGAATATAGGAAAATACATTAAATGACCATTTTGCATTTATTTTGAAAGCTATTCAGACACCAGACGGATTTAAAAAGTGTTAGAATTAATGTTTTATTGTCACGCAGATGGCAACTGGGTTTATGTCTTCATATTTTATATTTTTGTAAATTAAAAAAATTACAAGTTTTAAATAGCCAATGGCTGGTTATGTTTTCAGAAAACATGATTAGACTAATTCATTAATGGTGGCTTCAAGCTTTTCCTTATTGGCTCCAGAAAATTCACCCACCTGTTAAGAGAATATTGAATTGACATTAGATGTAGCACTGTAGTACTGTTTTATACATAAAATATCAGCATAGAATGAAGGAAGAATAGGGGTGGAGGGAAGAAGAGGTATAATTTTATTTAAAATAAACTTCCCTGAATAACATACAGTTCATTTAAGTTATAAACAAAGAAAAAATATCAGAAAAGTCAAAAGGCTCAAGTACAAATTTTCTTTTACACAATACTTAACAACAAATGAACTGCCCAAGTCTAAGAAATTCTATGTGCTTTATGATATAAATAGGACTAGTTCTAGGAAAGATTGATTTTCAGTTAGATGTCACATTATGTACTTAAGCCAATGAATTTTGGCATAGTTAAAAATTCTTAAAAGCAGAACTTGGCGATATGCCTCAATCTTTAAAGGGAACATCACTCCAGTGATTTATTCACTTATACTGGGTTTCCTATTGCCCAGTTAGAGTTTTAAAGGTCAGATGTACGTACCTTTTGTCCCTTTTTAAAAAACTGGAATGTTGGCATGCATTTGACTTCACACTCTGAAGCAACATCCTGGTAGGGAAAGTAGCAAGGGGAGAGGATTAAATACAAGACTGTGAGTACTGAGCTTTGACAGAAGTCATCCAAAACCAGAATCTTTTCCCTGTCATGTACCCCACATTTCAGTATGAGGACATTTTTCAGCACATGAAAATTAATATAATGAATATAATGGCAGTACGAAAGCCAAACCGGTTATATTCTCAATGAAGAAGTTTTATTAATATTTACTTCCTTTGACGGGCACATCAACAGGCAGAATATTCAGCATGTTACTAGCATCAGATACTCCGGCGATCCAATATGTTGTTTAATCCAATCAAATTCTCAACTATTTTAAGTATCATACAAAGAAACAACAAAAATTCTGCTACAATTGGACTCAATATTATAACCTTAACTATTCCTCAGAACTAGTACCTCTTATTTCTTGCTCATAATTTTTCCAGCTTTATTATGAAGGCAGAGTACACAGAATGATTATGTAAGGGTTAAAGTCTAAAAATATAAAAAGCAATAGTTCAAAAACAAAATAATAGTAATCTAAAGGAATAACCGCACACTGGGTTTACTGATTATTATTATTTTTGAGACAGGGTCTGGCTCTGTCACCCAGGCTGGATGGAATGCAGGGGCACAGTCTCAGCTCACTGCAACCTCCACTTACTGGATTCAAGCCATCCTTCCTCCTCAGCTTCCCCAGTAGCTGGGACTACAGGCACACGCCACCACACCTGGCTAATTTTTTTTGTATCATTATATATATATATATATATATATATACATATTTTTTTTTTTGTAGAGACAAGGTCTCTCCATGTTGCCCAGGCTGGTCTCAAACTCATGAGCTCAAGTGACCCACCTTCCTTGGGCTCCCAAAGTGCTGGGATTACAGGTGTGAGCCACCACGCCCAGCCTCCTGCTTATTTTTAATTAAAAATTGATTTGTGAGGCCAAGGCTGGTGGGTTACCCGAGGTCAGGAGTTCGAAACTAGCCTGGCTAACATGGAGAAACCCCATCTCTACTAAAAATACAAAAGTTAGCCAGGTGTGGTGGTACACATCTGTCATCCCAGCTACTCAGGAGGCTGAGACAGGACTATTGCTTGAACCTGGGAGGCGGAGGTTGAGTGAGCTGAGCTCATGCCACTGTATTCCAGCCTGGGCGACAGAATGAGACTATCTCGGGAGAAAAAATAAAAAGACTTTGTGGATTCTCAAACCTTGCTGCAGTATCAGAATCACCTGAGGGGTACTACAAGTTTCCCCATCAACCCCCACCATTACAGTTAAAGTCGGGCTTCAGGTGACTCTGACACTCTAACCTTTGAAAGCCATCCTACTAAGAAAATCGACAAATTCCTAACACTGCAAATTGGGCTAGTTGATCAGTATTTTCTCCTCTCCTAGAAGTAGCTTTTACCACAGCTAAAGATTTTTCTACAGCTCAAAGGTAATTGAAGTAATAGACATTCCTCAACTGTGGAATGCTAAATGAGAACTCTTATAATACCCCATGCTCAACACGTTATTCATGCTATAAGAGGGCAAGGTTTGGAGGACAATACCACGAAACTGGTTTGGTTTGGAGCCCAACAGGGATTGAAAATGTCAGCCAGGCACTCAAAAGAGGACTGGGAGAGAAATATAGAACCACTCAGCACCTAAGCAGCAAAAGCTATACAGGACAGCAAGCGAGCAGGCAGCACTGTTGATAACCAAATCATGGATACCAATGGAGAATTCTCAAGGGGAAGAAAGGCCAGCTGCAAACACTATGACGACCTCTAGGATGGTGGGTGGCACTACTGTTGAGTTCTTTCTAGGTAATCTTTACTTTTTCTTTTAAAGCTGGACACCTGCTGAACATGAAAGTACAGGTTCCAGTAAGAGGCACAAGGACAGTAATGGCTGGAATAAAAATGGTGAATGTTTATTGAATGCATACTATTGAAAACTCACTCCAAGTAAGGGTCAGAGGGAGGTTACCATTTATAAAATAAGTATCATAACGCTGTTGGCTGTCAGAGAAATAAGGTTGGTCTATCATTTTCAAAAGGGCTACTACTCATACTTTTCTATGAATCTATGGAGGCAAAGTTAAAGTTCCTCAGTTTGTCAGAGGGTCACTTCAAGGTTTTAAAAGACACCTTCAGGCCAGGCACGGTAGCTTACGCCTGTAATCCCAGCACTTTGGGAGGCCAAGATGGGTGGATCACTTGAGGTGAGGAATTCGAGACCAGCCTGGCCAACATGGCAAAACCCCGTCTCTACTAAAAATATGAAATTTAGCCTGGTGTGTGTGGTGGCAGACGCCTGTAGTCCCAGCTACTCAGGAGGCTGAGGCAGGAGAATTGCTTGAACCCGGGAGGTGGAGGTTGCAGTGAGCAGAGATAGTACCACTGCACTCCAGCCTGGGCGACAGAGTGAGACTCTGTCTCAAAAAAAAAAAAAAAAAAAAAAAAAAAAAAGATACGTTCAGGGTGATGAGGGTGCACCAAGCAGACATGAAGGAGGAGCTCTGTCATGTGAAAGTCCTCGAGTGCTTTGCATACCTATAGTAATGCACCATATAACATTTAGGTCAACGACAGACTGCATATATGTGGTGGTCCCATAAGATTATAATGAAGTTGAAAAATTCCTCTCACCTAGTGATGGGTTAATGTCATAGCCCATCGCATTAGCTGGTGCAAACAAATCTGCACTGCAATTACACACAAAGTATACCACTACAGACTGCTTTACCTACACAGTAGCCATTCTTTTGTTCCTTTACTTTCTGAATAAACTTGCTTTCACTTAAAAAAGCATATCGCTACAATTTTGTGTACAGTATATACTGCTTGATAATAAACACCTAGGTTACTGGTTTTTGTATATACTATACTTTCATCATTAATTTAGAGTGTACTCCTACTTATTTTTTTAAAAAAGACAGGGACTATAAAACAGGCTTAGGCAGGTCCTTCAGGAAGCATTCCAGGAGAATGCGCTGTTATCACAGCAGATGAAAGGTCCATGCGTGTTACTGTCCCTGAAGACCTTTCTGTGAGACAAGATGTGGGGATGGGAGACAGTGATACTGATGATCCTGACCCTGTGTTGGTCTAGGCTAATGTATGTGTTTGAATCTTAGTTTTTAACAAAAAGTTTGAAAAGTCTTTTTCAAAAAGCTTATAGACTAAGGATATAAAGAAAATATTTTTGTAGAGCTGTACAATGCATTTGTGTTTTAAGCTAAGTGTTATTACAAGAGTCAAAGACTTAAAAAATAAAAAAATTATAAAGTAAAAAAGTTACAATAAATTTATTGCTGAAAAAAGAAAATTTAAAAATAAAATTTGTAAGCATACAGTGTTTATAATGTCTACAGGTTCTAGGCCTTCACATTCACTCATCACCCACTCACTGCCTCGCCCAGAGCACCTCTCAGTCCTGCAAGTCCCGTTTATGGCAAGTACCTTATACAGGCATACCATTTTTTAATCTTTTATATCATGTTTTCACCGTACCTTTTCTATGTTTAGATACACAAATACTTACTGTTGTGTTAAAACTGCCTACAGTATTCAGTACAGTAACATGCCTTACCTGTTTGTGGCCTAGGAGCAACAGGCTTTACCACATAGCCTAGGTGTACAGGAGGCTATGCCATCTAGGTTGTGTAAGTACACTCTATGTGTGCACAACAAAATTGCCTAACATTTCTCAGAAAGGATCCTCATCATTAAGTGATGCATGACTGTACTTCCCAAAGGCAGTAAGAACACCTGTCCTCAGTACAGTATGGTGCATTGCTGTGCCTCAAGAGACTGACTGTACCTTCTGTGCTGCAGTCCCATTACCTGTTCAATGAGGGTGCTAATAAAAAATATTCTTATAGTTATTGTGAGGATTAAATGACATAGTGCATGCAAAGGGCTTATCATGGCATCTGGCACCTATTATTACTTTCAAATAAAAATCAAGGCCGGGCGTGGTGGATAATCCCAGCACTTTGGGAAGCCGAGGCGGGTGGATCACCTGAAGTCAGGAGTTCGAGACCAGCCTGACCAACATGGTGAAAACCCATCTCTACTGGGGTTTTAATTTTGTAAAAATACAAAATTAGCCAGGCATGGTGGTGATAGCTACCCAGGAGGCTGAGACAGAGAATTGCTTAAACCCGGGAGGCAGAGGTTGCAGTGAGCCGAGATCATGCCACTGCACTCCAGCTCAGGTGACAGAGAGAACTCCGTCTCAAAAGAAAAAAAAAAAAAAAAAAAAAATACAGTTGCTATCTGATAGGATCAGTGGCAGTTAGAATTTCTCTATTCCAGGTGCAATTTTCCCCTAGCTAATTTGACCTTAATAGAAGAAATAAGACTAAGTTTGATTAAAACAAGGAATAAGGATTTTTCACAAAAGTACAATTACACTCTATTTTTTAAAAAAAAAACTCTGGGACACATCTAGAACAGTAACTTAACAACCATATCACCTTCATCATTCATTCATTCCACACCTATACTACATGCAAGGCATGTGTGCTTGGTGAAGGGGCAACCAAGGTGAATTAAGACAGGGTCCCTGATCCTAGGAATCTACTGAGACTAATGGTAAAGGACAGATATAAAGATCATTATAATAATTGCCAAGATTCACTGAGTACTCAGGGCACACAAGGGGGTAAGTGGAGAAGGGGTGAAGCTCATGACAAGGAGTTAGTCAGGTAGGAAAGGAAAGGACAGGCCAGATGGAGAAGACAGCACAAGCCAAGGCAGGGGTTGCCCAAGGCACAGAGTCAAAAACCGGCTAAGAATACGCAATCCGGGGTTGTTGCACCCTCCCATGTTTAGAGAGCACTGCCACATGCCTGTTTTAAGTGACCCTTCAGCCTTTATTGGATATTCCATGTTTGCTCAATGAATAAGCAACCTTGGGAGGTTGATGGGGCGGGTGTTAAGGCTCAAGGAAGAGGAGTGACTGGCCTAAGCAGATACTAGTGAGCCAGGACTGGAAGCCAGGTCCAGCGCCTCTGTTGCCACACTGCACCCCTCCCTCATAGCCTTTCCTTCTCCAATGGGGCTAAGTGGAAAAGCTCACATATCTGTAAAGGGCCCCGAAGTGATACCTCCTCAACAGGCTCTCCTAGGTCTGTGGTCATGTGCTAAGCACCAGATCTACACTCACCACAAGACAGAGCATCCTCTAATGGGTAGTGCTTAAGGTCAAGGGCTGGGAAGCCAGACCACTTCATTTTAAATCCTAGCTCAGCCACATACTCACTGAAACTTCATGAACAACCTCTGTGTTTCAGTTTTCTCATCTATAAAGTGGGGATGATAACAGCACTCAGGATTAAATGAACTGATACTTAAAAACTAACCGGAACACTGCCTGGTATATACCTAGTGCAAAACAAGTATTTGTTAAATAAAACCAACCCTGGAATTTCTTCCAAATTATTCTCTCAGGTACCTTGGTGTTTATTTGTTAAAACATTTGTGGTTTCTAATTGACTAAAATCAACCAAGACTAGAATAGGCTTGCAAATGCAGGTTCTCATGCTACTGCAAGTTCACAAAGAGCCCTACAAGCGGTCTCATAATTTGGTGACTCCATCAAGCCTATGGATGTAGTGACCATAGCTAAATTCAATCTCTATTAATTGCGCATTTCAGAGTGTAAGGTAGAATGTAGGGTTTTAGAAAGGTGGGTGGCCGATAAGATTCATAAGTTTCACTCATTTATTTTTGTTTACTTTAGGATGTGATATACAGCTCCTGATAGCTAGGATTAAGCTCCTACCTTGCCTGCTCTTCTGAGATAGAACTTTTTAGATAGGATTACAGTTTTAGAATTATTTGACATATTTATGGAAAAAAGCACTGTGCAATCCAGAGAAAAAGGCCAATGTGAACAGCTCAGCAGTATCTCATATTTCCAGCTACGTACCTGACAGTCATCCACATCTACTTCAAGGAATATCACGTTGGAATACTTTTCGGAGAGGGACTGGAAAATTTAAAATGAAAAATCCAAAAAGATTTAGAACTAGGTAATGGCAATCAACATACTCAAGCTTCTTAAATGGAAACTTAATAAAAGTAGAGATTAATTAAAGATCCACAAATTTAGATCTTTGGAGACATAGATCTAAGAGACAAATTTTCTCTAAATCAAATTTTTCTTAGTATAAAACAGTTTGGCGTATCAAATTCTGAGGCTGAATTTCAAATAAGGCCCATGTTCAATGTAGGAAAAAAAAAAACTATTTAAGACAAAATTAACTTCTAAAATTTGTTTTCAACGGGCTACATGTATCAAACCTAAATTATTTGTTATACTACTACTTTTAGACCAAAGATCCAGCCAAAGAAACCCCCCCCACCAAAACCAAAATCCTTTAACTGTCTTTCTTTCCTATCGTTGTGACCACCAACCCAAAAAACACGCATCTCTTACAAAGTAGACATTGTTTAATACTCACATGAAAGAAAGGCTTGATCATTTTGCAAGGCCCACACCACGTGGCTGAGAAGTCAACTACTACAAGTTTATCACCTGCAGCGTCCAAGGCTTCCTGAAAAGCAGTCTAACAGCAAAAGAAAAGCTTAAATAAATAAATATTAAGCCTTCAAAAGAAAGACTCGACACAATGACACAAAGCACATTCTGGAGGTCCTCCTTTCAGGACCTACTTTTTAGCCAAAAAAACAAAACAAAACAAACAAACAAAACACCCCAAACAAGCCAAATAAAACTCAGTTTGAAGAAATTCTATACATTGTTGGTAGTGTTACTTGATAAGATGAAACAAGATATAATATGTAGAGTATACTGACATTCTCTTCATGACTATTTTATAAAATATTGTGAACTGGGTATTTTTTCTCTACACCAAACAAAAGGAAAATAAAAATAGACATTTGTATTAAAAATGTTTCCATGTCAAGCCTAGGTATATGGTAGACATTCACTAAACACTTATGGATTATGAAAGGGGTCACTTGAAGTCACAAAGGCATAGGATTTTGCAATTGAAACATCACAAGTTACTTCAAAAAAAAAAAAAAAAAAAAAAAAGCTATGACTTTTTTTTTTTTTTTTTTGAGACGGAGTCTCGCTTTGTCGTCGCCCAGGCTGGAGTGCAGTGGCGCAATCTCGGCTCACTGCAAGCTCCGCCTCCCGGGTTCATGCCATTCTCCTGCCTCAGCCTCTCCGAGTAGCTGGGACTACAGGCGCCCGCCACCATGCCCGGCTAATTTTTTTTTGTATTTTTAGTAGAGACGGGGTTTCACCGTGGTCTCGATCTCCTGACCTCGTGATCCGCCCGCCTCGGCCTCCCAAAGTGCTGGGATTACAAGCGTGAGCCACCGCGCCCGGCCACTATGAGTTTTGATTAAACTCATTTGTCTATGGTAGACCATACGAAAATCTAAAATTTTTTGAAAAGTCAAGGAAACTCACCTTCCCCAAACCTCAACACTCAGACATCACTGTTGACATAAGCATAATGGGGTTTCCAGAGTTGAGATCACGCGTTTACCAACCTTTGATTTTTGCCCTTTATTTTAAAAACCACACCCTCGTCATTCATTAAATGAAAGTTTTTGTTCCTCATGAAGGAAATTTTTCTTAGATATTATTTTTCATAAGGAATGCTTGTTTTATAAAATTCTCAGTAGAAATGATCAAGAAATCTCTTACCACTAACTTCCCTGAATTATTTACTATCTAGATACTGTAACCCTGGGAACCGAATATTCTAGTTACCAAGGACTCATTTTTGTTTTGTTTTGTTTTTGAGACGGAGTTTCACTTGTTGCCCAGGCTGAAGTGCAAAGGCCTGATCTCGGCTCACTGCAACCTTTGCCTCCGGGGTTCAAGTGATTCTCTTGCCTCAGCCTTCCGAGTAGCTGGGATTACAAACCTCTGCCACCAGGCCCAGCTAATTTTTGTATTTTTAGTAGAGACAGGGTTTCGCCATGTTGACCAGGCTGGTCTTGAACTCCTGACCTGAAATGACCCACCCGCCTTGGCCTCCCAAAACAAAGGACTCATTTTAACCACATTAGTCTGTTAGTGCTGACCAAATCCAAAAACCAAACCAGAGCAATTAAGAGAAATCAAAACATAAACATCTATATCTGAAATCTAGGTTTTCTTCAAGGAAACAATGCTGGTCAAAGGAGGTTTAATAAAAAATGAACATTCCCCGCCCCCCGCCGCCACAAGAGGTCTCCTAAAGAAAGAAATCAACTAAATAAAACACCATAAGATAAAAAATCAAATAGGGCCGGGTGCGGTGGCTCACGCCTGTAACCCCAGCACTTTGGGAGGCCGAGGCGGGCGGATCACGAGGTCAGGAGATCAAGACCATCCTGGCTAACACAGTGAAACCCCGTCTCTACTAAAAAATACAAAAAAAAAAACAAAAAAAAAAACAAAAACCAAAAATCAAATAAACAAAAAAACCCAACAAGAAAACACTAATATGACCTCATGTAATAATAGTTACTTCTCTAGATTTCTAATTTCTACCTCATGTTTTTGGGAAAATAATTCACAAATGGTGTTCCTGAGAAAGGCAGGACAACACTTCCATAAATTTTTTAGTTACGCAAATCCCTGAACCCCACCTCTAGAGGTGGAGACAGGGGGAGGGCTGCAGCAGGGTACACAGAAGTATGGCCATTGTTTTTCCAAATCATCACTGATTGTTCCAGATCAATTTCATTCAAAGCCTTCCCTAATGTGATTTTCAAGAAAGTTAAACCAGGCATCCTTTACTGCAAGATCCAGGTAAGACAGGAAAAAAGGTCAAGAAATGCCAATGTCTGGTTGAATAGACATTTTTGTTTTTTTAACATGATTGAGCCTCATTAAAAACTTGAGATTACTTTCAAGAGGGAAGGTATTTCTTTTTTTTTTTTTTTTTTTTTTGAGACGGAGTCTCGCTCTGTTGCCGGGGCTGGGGTGCAGTGGTGCAATCTCGGCTCACTGCAAGCTCCGCCTCCTGGATTCACGCCATTCTCCTGCCTCAGCCTCCCGAGTAGCTGGGACTACAGGCGCCCGCCACCGCGCCCAGCTAATTTTTTGTATTTTTAGTAGAGACGGGGTTTCACCGTGGTCTCGATCTCCTAACCTCGTGATCCACTCCCCTCGGCCTCCCAAAGTGCCGGGATTACAGGCGTGAGCCACCGCGCCCGGCCAAGGGAAGGTATTTCAAACATACTCAAGGCTTTTCCAAAACAGTTCTGAATCAAATTTAAGCACAAGTACCTAAAATTCTGAAAAGAGGCATGCAACAATAACTTTTAGCCTAACTGAACATGAGTTACACCCCACATATGTGCAGGCTTCATGTACAAATTCTTTTCTGATACTTCTAAACGGGTATCAGCTTGAAAATTATTCAAGATTGTATTACTAAGAAGAAATCACAATTTCTAGCTCCCAGAAACTAACAGGATTAATAAATGTCTCCATCACTGACACCAATAATCTGGGGGAAGCAAAACAATGTAGCTGGGGTAAACAGGAGCAGAGTCTAAGATCTCGTTGCCTAAACATACCTACTCCGAGGGTAATAAGCATGAGTGGTTTCTGCAGTACTTAGCCAAGTGCCTTGTAGATGGGAGTTCAACAAATGGTAGGTGTCATTTTTTTTTTTAAAGTGTTTATTTCTTCCTCATCACATTTACAATCAATTATTCCATTCCTCTCTGAAATAGATCCCAATTGGCCCTAAAGCACCAACAGAGTGCTTCAGAAACAGAATTGATCTGAATGGCCAATGGTGCCAATTTAGCCCATTAGGATGAAAATGTAACATGTATTCAACATTTACAAATAACAGGCTGGGCGTGGTGGCTCACGCCTGTAATCCTAGCATTTTGGGAGGCTGAGGTTGGTGGATCGCCTGAAGTGAGGAGTTCAAGACAAACCTGACCAACATGGTGAAACCCCGTCTCTACTAAAAATACAAAATTACTGGGCGTGGCAGCACATGCCTCTAATCCCAGGTATGCAGGAGGCTGAGGCAAGAGAATCGCTTGAACTCAGGAAGTGGAGGTTGCAGTGGGCCGAGATCCCGCCCCTGCACTCCAGCCAGGGCAACAAGAGCAAAACTCCATCTCAAAAAACAAACTAACAAACAAATAACAATCAAATTAGTGTAACTTTCGATAAATGACTTTGGATTGTTATTTTGAGGATTAACTGATTATCAGGGCCTTTGGGCCCCAGGCTGTAGTGCTTTTTTTTAAAGTTCCTGTCACCCTTGTACACCTTTGTCACTGGTAGAGGAGGAAGGTGCCACCATGCTCTGACAACTGGGAGGACTAAACTGTGCGCTCCAGAAATCCTAATCAACTTTGTTTGTAGTGTCTGGATTTTGTGACAACTAACAGACCACTCAAAGGTCTTCTGGCTCAGTGGAGGGGGTTCTTAGCAGTTGGGTTATACTGAGGTTGCCAGACCCTGGAGAACAGAATCTCCCAGCCCCACTCCCTTCCCCAGGAATGGACTAATAATTTGTCACACAATAGGTGCTTGGAAAAAAGTATATGACAGACAATTCACTACTAAGGATCTTTTTCAACACATGAGGGTTGCTAAAATGAGAATCCCACTAAGAAAAAACTGACAGGAAGATAAAAGATGACAGTGGCAATCAACATACGAGAAAAAAAATACTGAGAGTCAATAATAATCAAAGGAACAAAAGGATCGGGGACACATTGCAGACACACTTCTGCTTCCGAAGCCCACCCGGCACCAAACAGGTCAGGGCACCCGAGGCGGGCGAGGACCCGCCCTCCTCTGCTTCCCGCGGGTGGGGAGGGGTAATCGCAGGGTAGGCGCTGGCGTGGGGTCTTCCACCGTTCGAGCAGTATCAATTTCCTCCACTCACTTTTCTGACTCTGCATTTAACAAATATTTCTGGAGTGGCTACATAGACTAGACACTGCGCGTTAGGCTCTGGGTTTCCCAGTCTAGAAGGTTTTAGGCTTGCAATAACTTTCAAACATGGGAAGGCTGTTTTGCCTTGGGCATTTTTAAGAGGACAAAACAACGATCGGGATACCGATAGGTCGGCGAGCAGGCAGCAGGGCGCGGCTGCTCCCAGGAGGAACCCTGGCTCCAGCAAAACCCACCGACTGAAAGTGAATCATGGACGGGCAGGGCAGCCGAGGCCCCCGGGCCCAACCTTGGGGACTGAGTCATTCCAAAGCCACTGCTGCCGGAAACGCGCCCTGCGCCACAGGAGTTCCGTGGGCGCGGCCCGGACCTCACTTCCTCGCAGTCACCTGGGGCCCTCGGGCCTCCTGGACAGACCTACACGTGCCAGGGGGTCTCCAGCCGCAATCCGCCCCCTTAGTGCGGATACAGCACGCGTCACCTTTGGGGCCGGACATGGGTGGAGGCAGCCGGGGGTCTCCGGCCTAGACCCGCTCCCAAGGGAGATCAGTCCCCCCGCTGCGGGTGGATCACTTCACATACGGAAAGGCAGCGGCGACCAGCGACCCGTGCCTTCTGCAAGGGCCCTCCTTATCCTTGCCTGGGGCCTGAATCTGGATACAGATGGGGGGCCAAGGGCGGACCCCTTCCATTCCCTCATCTTCCTCCAGTCGGGGCTGCCCGGACGGAAGGGTGCAGGAGGCGCAGCGTGGGGACTCCTCACGCTGTCTGCGCTCTCACATCCCCCGGGCGCTCCCCGCGTGCGTGCAATCCCCCGGGGAACAGGGTGCGAGCAACGCTGGGCACCGCCACTCCGCCCTCCAGGGGAGCCTCGTCTCTCTCCTCCCTTCCTCCAGGGCAGGCTCCACTGCCTCGGGCGCGCCCAGGCCGCTGCTTCCCTCAGTCCCAGGCCGAGATGCCGCGTCCCTTTCCCCTGGCGATGCGGAGGGGCGGCCTCCGCACCTCCCGCCACCGCCTTCCCCAGTTACAGAGGCCGCGCGCGGCGCCGGCGCCCTGGCCTTCCCCGGGAGCGCGTACCTTGCTCTCGATCTGCTTCACCATCTTGGCTGCTGGGATCTGACGAGCGGCTGTGACGACCGATGGAAACGGATCCAAAGCACCAGACCGAGCTTCAAGAGTCGCCGCTTGCTCTCCCTTTATAAACTGGCACGCCCGGCGTGCGTGTGGCGGGGGCGCGCGCGCCCGCCCGGACCTCCGCGCCCGCCGCTGCGCCCCGGCCACGCCCCGCCCCTGGAGCCTGCGAGCCGGGATCAGGGCGGGGCTGGCGCAAGCGTGGGGCGGAGCTCCAGGGCCTCCGCTCCTGCACCCCCAAGTCCAGCTCGCACCTCAGCTGGAAGTGGGGATCAGCACTGCTCGTGACGGTGGGAGGCGGGGAGACGGACAGTCACCCCCAGAGACACAAGGTCCCTCCCGAGTCACCTGGGGAGGCGTCCGCCGGGCCTGAATCGAACACGCCCACGCTCGAGATGGGGACAGTCCTGGGACCGCCCAGGCAGGGCTGGATTCCTCGAAAAGGCCCGCCACGCCCCGGCCCCCCCAGCCCCGTGAACCCCACAAAGTGCTGAGTAACGGTGACCAGGAAGTATCTTGGTGTGTACGTCCTTGCCTCCTCTCCGGAATTTACCGTGACCGTTCTCTTCTCTGTAACCGCCTTCTGTTCTTTCATTTTCACTGCTGAGCCCGCTGCTCCAGCTTGACGCAGCGGTTTAGTGCGGTAGAATCGACCGGGGGGGTACTGGTTGGGCTCTTGACCATCAGACAGCTGCGTGTGAGATGGAAGTGCCACCGGGTTGAGCTCTGCAACTTAGTTACGCAGTTGTGACCCTAGAAAGGTGCTGACCTCCTAGAGTCTCAGTGTTCCCTTCTGTAGAACGGGAATCATGATGGTCTCAATCTCGCGGTGGTGGTATTTTGAGGGTTAATAGTGCTTGCAAAGTGATCAGGACCGTGCTTGGCACATAGTAAACACTCCATAGATAGTTCTTATTATTCGGTGTCTTGCAGGGACTGCTTGGGCCTGGCCACCTTATACAGCATTTACAATGGCACAGCACGCACATTTGTGTGAGATTCTTTTAACAGAGGCAGACTCCTGGAACAGAAGTCGGAGTTTGCATTGATCCAGGAATGCCTGTTGCAGGTTATGTCTGGCAGGGCTGGGGATTGTGGAAGGTGGGTGTGTTAGCTGGCCTTGTGGAGCCAGGAGGGCCTCTCAGAGGCTGGATGTGGAGGTTGAAAAGCTGCTCACAGGAACGAGAGCCAGAAGGCTGGGAGGGAGAGTCCCAGGTCTGTATTTTCAGAGCTGAGCTGTTCCTGATGAAGCTGCAACTAGGTGTGATTGCCTAGGGGTGGTGATACTGCTGCCTGGCTGCCCCCTAAAACCCCTGACTTCCTTCTTTCACTCTTTCAGACAGAGGAAGGGAGGAAACCAGAGGTTTTGAATCTATTGTGCAAAGTTTCTAGGGGGCTGAGGAGCACGGAGCATGAATATGGATATAGGCAAGGGACACATTCTAAAGACAGGCCATAGGGAGGGAAGACAGACTGCCCTGAATGCAGCAGTGTTCCCAAAGAGAGGGAAGTTATTGGGGCAGAGAGGAAGGAGCTGTATGGAGCACCCAGAGCAGAATCTATAACCTGCTTTTCTGCTGCTGGGTTTTCAGTTCAGCTGCATCCCAGCTTCCTGACTTTTATCTGTTTGTTGGTGAATTTGCATGGGTGATGACAACAAATCATTGAGTTCCAGGAAGGGGCAATGCAGGCCATCCTCACCTGACTTGTCTCCAAAGACCTTCCAAATGTCCAGTGACTCAGTGAAGGAGGTACTCCCTCTCTCCCACCTCCACAGAACCAATGCAGAGTAGATCTGGAGGATGGTACTGGGAGGCCAGTCTGGACTCTGCAATTTGACTCCCTTGTCCTCATCCCTACTCTACCACTTCATGACTGACCTGTAACTCTAGGCAAGTCTAAATAGCCTTTTTGTGCCTCAGTTTCCTTATCTGAGAAGTGGACATAATAATAGCTTGTGCTATTATAAGGGTTGAGTGAACTAAAATATATGTAAAATGCTTAGAACCATGCCTGGTGTGTAGTGAATGCTACATGAACTATGATTATAGGCTATTAAATGAATGATGAGATCCATCTGGAATGATGGCAGAGCTAGGGTGGAAGGAGAGACTATAAAACAGGTGTCAGTCTTAATGAATTAAGTAATGAAGACAGTAGTAATGAACAGTGAGCTCTGTAACATATGCCTCAAAGGAAAAGGGCTTTTTTTCCCTGCAAGGAAGAAAGAAAAGTGGGCTGGACCTGGTCCCAAGGAGCAGGTTCCCTGCAGTTGTGGCAAGGAGGTGACGTTCTTTGAGGAGAGTGAGGTACAGAGGAATTATTTGGGACTGCCCAGAGAGGAAGGGTTCATTTGTGCAGAGAAATGTAGAGGCTCTGTGTATTAGTCAGAATTTTCAGTTGCAAGGAGAAATTCTAGCTCAAACTGACGTAAAGCAAAAAGAGAATTAGTAACTCAGATTAGCAAGAACCCCAAGGGCCTAACGATGTCACGGGGCACCATCTCTCTTTGTTTCATTCTCAAGTAGGCACTCTATGTAAGAGTGGAGTAGGCAGCTCCAGACTTAGGTTCCTACTAGTTTAGTATCTCTACAGGAAGAGTGTTCCTCTTCCTTGTTCTTGTAAATGTCTGAGAGGCTGACCTTCACTTTCATGGTGGGGAAAGGGATTAGCCTTGCTTGAAACTTTGGACTAAGAGTAGGGAAAATCCAGGGGGGTTACCAGAAAAAGGGGAGATTGCTGCCGGGCCAGCAAAAATGATATTTTTATGTCACCCAGAAGGGCAGAAACGTAACAAGAGTGATGGGCCTGCTTCAGGCCTGGGTCAGCTGAGTCCAGCCTCCACATGGGACTGGAGAACTGGGTCAGCTGTCTTTGTTTGGGTCTCAACTCGAATTGAAGAAAATGCAATTGTAGGATTTCTGAAACGAGTTTTTCTCACATCCCAGGTGTCTCTGAGTGGTTCTTGACCGCCTAATTCATCATAGCCAAAGGTGCTCGTTGATACTGCACATTCC
The DNA here is from genome assembly GCF_028878055.3 of Symphalangus syndactylus. Taxonomy (NCBI): domain Eukaryota; kingdom Metazoa; phylum Chordata; class Mammalia; order Primates; family Hylobatidae; genus Symphalangus; species Symphalangus syndactylus. The sequence goes on along the minus strand of NC_072425.2, from coordinate 34,739,378 downwards.
TGGACCACACCCAGACAGACATGCAGAATCGGTCTTTTGAGGTAAGGCTTTGTAATCTGCATTTTTAAAAAGCATCTAAGGTGATTGGGTACAATAAGATTTGATGAGCTTTGCCATGGGGCCTTCAGAGGGAGGCCAGCATTAGTGTCTAGCAAGAGAGTTGAGATGGGGACTCAAAAGAGAATGTGGTAAGTGACATAAAATCAGGAGCTCAAAGTACTACAGTAAAAAACGTGGTAGAAGGAAAAGGAACAAATTAACCTGGGTAGGACAATCATTAAATGCCAAGCCTAGAGCTGGGTGTGTTGTATCATTCCTCTCAATATCCCTTAGAAGATAGACATTATTTTTCCTATTTTACAGAGAAAGAAATTGAGATTCAAAGAGGTCACCTAGTCATATCCAATGTTCACTAATTCTTATACTCTGTCCATGAAGGGTGGGAAGTATCCACACAGTTTTCATTCCCATCTGCATATATTAAGTACCCCTCATTTCACCAGTGAAAAATATCTAACATCCCTTATGCTAATGTGCTGTATATTATAACACATCAAATGTTAACTATTTAGATTGTAAAAACTGATTTACACATAAATATATATCACACTTTAATTGCCAAGTATTTTAATGTAAATTTCAGATAATATAATAACCCCTGTGAGTAACCTACCCTGCACGTCACTGCTCCTTATAGCTCTTAATTTGGTCCAGTGGTCACCCTTGCTGCCCCCTTGAGCCCTTTCACCGTGTAGCATGGAACCATCTGGATTCAGCAAGCACCACTGTATTCCCAGATATTTCTTTTGCTTTAACCGAAAGTTTTGCCCCTCTCAGTGTCTGTCATTGTATGACATACAATGCTCCATGTATGTCATGGCCAGGCGGTAAGGCAAGTGCTTCCCTTTGCTGCATCCAGATTCTTTCTCCTTCCAAAATCCCACAGATTTTTAGAAAGGAAAAAGAACTTGATCTTTACAGCATGCCATAAAATTACTTAAAATTTACCAAGGAACTCCTGGAAGAAGACATTAGAGATAATCTTTGCAACCTTGAGGTAGGCAAATATTTCTTAGGCAGAACACAGAAATCACTAGCTATAAATGAAAAAGTTAATAAATTTGGCTTCTCACAACACACACACAGACACACAAATATGCGAGGTGATGCATATGTTAATTAGCTTGATTTAGCCATTCTACATTGTATACATATATCAAAATATGTTGTACACCATCAACATATGCAAGTTTCACTTGTCAATTAAAAAATAATTTTTTAAAAATGGGGGAAGCTAGCAGTCTTGCATCCTCTGTGAAGGGATGTATGCTCTAGTGGGTGGATTTTACTTTATATTAAGTATTGTTATAAGTAGTTAGATAGGCATGAGTGAGGCAGAAGAGGGCTCTCCACCCACCCACTAGGAATGTCAGGTGATGGCTGGACAATTATCACACTACCACTCTAAAAACGATAATGTGGCGGCCTACCCAGGGTGCCAGGGAGAGGCCATTTCCTGGTGATCCACAGCTGTTAACATTAAAGTGTTAAATGAATCCAGATGCCCGGGAGAAGAAACTGCCTGGGCATGTGCACTAAGAGACAAAATGGCAAAATAAGACATTCCAGGCAGGCTCTTCCGGAAAAAGGGAAGAAAGTCTCAGATAGGCATGCATATGACTTCCTAAACACACTGTGTGTGCTCAGTTCCCAAGGGTAAGGGGGCAGGCACTACACAGGCAGGCAGCCAACCCTGAGGGAAGAATCATGGGAAAGAGGTAAACCTATAAAGTCCTGAGATGAAATCGAATTCTTCTGGGGAAGCAAGGACGAAGTTGCTGCAGATGTATACAGATTCGCCACTAATAATTCACGTTAACTTGGATCTCTTCCACTGGTAACAAAATCATCTAAAGAAAATAAAAATAAATCGAATGAATTATAAAAACTAAAAATCTCTGCTCTTTGAAAACCATTGCTTAAAAATAAATGAAAATGAATAAATAAATTTCTCCCTGTCTGTGACTGGGAGAAAGTATGCTCAATACATACATCTAACAAATGACCTACATTCAGAAAGTATAGGGACCTGTACGACTCAATAATGGGAAGACAAATAACCGGTAAAAACATGGCAATAGATTTGAACACATACTTCTTATTTATTTATTTATTTTAACTGTGGGGTTTTTTTAAATTTTTATTTTATTTTATTTTATCTTATTATTATTATACATTAAGTTTTAGGGTACATGTGCACAATGTGCAGGTTTGTTACATATGTATACAGAACACATACTTCTTATATATATCAAGAGGCTGAGGCAGGAGAATCGCTTGAATGCAGGAGGCGGAGGTTGCAGTGAGCCGAGATGGTGCCACTGCACTCCAGCCTGGGATTCCGTCTCGAAAGAAAGAGAAGATATATAAATGACCAGTAAGCACATAAACAGATGGATTGCTCAACATCATTAGTCACCAGTGAAATTCAAATTAAAACCATAATAAGATACCACTATGCGACCTCTAGGCTGGTAAAATTAAAACAAAACACACACACACAGGCACTACCACATGCTGGCAAGATTGTGGACTAATTGGAAATAATTCATACTTCACTGGTAGAATTATAAAATTGTACACCCACTTTGAAAAACAGTTTGGCAAGTTTTGTTTTTTGTTTTTGTTTTTAATGAAGTTAAACACACATTTACCATATGACCTAGTAATTCCACTTCTAGGCATTTACCCTCCAAAAATTAAAACACATATATACAAGGACTTGCATATGAATGTTGGTAGCAGCTTTATTCATGATAGCTCTAAACTAAAAACAACCCAAATGTTCACCAATAGGTGAAATAATAAATGTGATATGTCCATACAATAGAATACTTCTGAGCAACAAAAAGGAACAAAATGCTTATATACACAATAACATGAGTAAATATAAAAAGCACTGCTGAGTGGAAGAAGCCAGACACTAAAGATTGTATGAACTCATTCCTATGAAGTTCTAGAATAGGTAAGTCTATAGTGATAGAAAGTAAATCAGTGGTTTCTTGGTGTTGGGGTGGGAGGATTGCAGAAAGGCATGGGAATCTTTTTGGTGATTACATAGGTCTGTACATTTTCTACACCTCATGGAAAAATGCACTAAAAAGAGGTACATTTTATTATGGATACAAATAATACCCTCAATAAAGTTGATTTAAACTGTAAAAAATGTGGTCTTTGAATAATCCTGTCTGGGCACAAAAACCATCTGTAAAGACATTAAAATATATAAGGACATAAAAATATATAAAGCAACAAAGATAAGTTGAAACATTTCAGCAGAGCTCTTAACTTGGGCCACAAAAATTCTAAGCATGGCTAACTGAAAGTGCATGCAAAAGTTGATAAGCCTTTTATAGCAATGGTAGCCTTCAAATAAGATACAGATGTTAAACATAGACAAGTTAATTGGGTGATCTACCAAACTTACCTTAAATGCTGAGACGTGGAGAACCACTGAGGGAAGCATACGAGTAAAAAGAATTTGGTGTCCTCTTTACAAAGGAGATGGAGCCATCTACGTTAATGCTTCAAGAGCTGCACATAACTAAGAAAGGTAGGGTAAGAATCCTCCTTATATGCTAGGATCAGGTAAAATACAGGGATGTCCGTTCTCATTACTTCTACTCAATGTTGTGCTACCAGTTCTCAACAGAGCAACTGGGCAAGAAAAATAAAGGGATCCTAGCGGGGCGCATTGGCTCCTGCCTATAATCCTAGCACTTTGGGAGACTGAGGTGGGTGGATCACTTGAAGCCAGGAGTTTGAGACTAACCTGGCCAACATGGTGAAACCCCATCTCTACTAGAAATACAAAAATTATCCACGCTTGGTGGCTCGTGCCTGTAGTCCCAGCTACTTGGGAGGCTAAGGCATGAGAATCGCTTGAACCTGGGAAGTGGAGATTGCAGTGAGCTGTGATGGCGCCACTGCACTCCAGCCTGGGCGACAGGGCGAGACTCTTGTCTCAAAAAAAAAAAAAAAAAAAAAAATCCTAGAATTGGATAGTGGCGATAGTTGTGTAACTTTGGGAATATGCGAAAAACTACTGAACTGTTAAAAATAAGGATAAGGATATCTATTTTGACTTTACCAAATAATCTAATGTAAATAAATATGCTTTGCAAATTGTAATGAAAAAAAGAGAGACAGAAGAGAAAAGAAAAAGGAAAAAGAAAGAGAAACCTTTCCCATAGCAGCCAGGTGAGACCAGTTCCTTGTAATCATACTTTGGAAACCTTATCACTCCTGAAGGAGTGGATACCAGAAGAGTATCTTTGCCCAGTACCATTAACAACTGGTCTAAAGCCAGGAGATAGCCTGGCTCCGGTGGGAGGACAACTTGCTTTTCCATGTCTACTAACCAGTAAGTGTATATTTCTAATCTGCTCCTTACCTATACGGGTGTTGGTGTTCTGAATCATTCTGTGGCACTCTATGAACAATGCAATCATGCACAATTATTTTTATGAACAGATAAACTTTTTTTGTTTGTTTTTTTTTTGAGACGGAGTCTCGCTCTTTCGCCCAGGCAGGACTGCAGTGGCGCTATCTCGGCTCACTGCAAGCTCCGCCTTCCGGGTTCACGCCATTCTCCTGCCTCACCCTCCGGAGTAGCTGGGACTACAGGCGCCCGCCACCGCGCCTGGCTAATTTTTTTTTTTTTATTTTTAGTAGAGACAGGGTTTCACCGTGTTAGCCAGAATGGTCTCGATCTCTTGACCTCATGATCCGCCCACTTTGGCCTCCCAAAGTGCTGGGATTACAGGCGTGAGCCACCGCGCCCAGCCATGAACAGATAAGCTTTAAGGAAAAGAGACTGATCCCAAAAAAGACTTTTTACATGATTGGATCTTTTAGACATAAAAAAAAGTAAAAGTTCCATTAAAATGCATCGTTGTCAAGGATGTCTAACCTTAGAACCATTCAAAAATCACTTGACTGCAAAAAAGTCATTAAATGCTCCAAGTACATTCACAATTTTTCTTTTTAAAAATTTATTATTATTATTTTTTGAGACAGGGTTTTGCTGTGTCACTCAGGCTGGAGTGCAGTGGTGCAATCTCGGCTCACTGCAGCCTCTGCCTCCAAGGCTCAAGCAATCCTCCTACCTTAGCCTCTGGAGTAGCTGGGACCACAGGCACACATCACCACGCCCGGATAATTTTTGTATTTTTGTAGAGATGGGATTTCACTATTTGCCCAGGCTGGTCTCAAACTCCTGGGCTTAAGCGATCCTCCTGCCTTGGCCTCTTAAAGTGCTGGGAATACAGGTGTGTGCCACCAAAACTGTGCCTGGCTGACTCAAAATTGTTCTTGATGTTGGCAACTTTGAGGGTACAGTCAAGGTGGCATATGCCAAGATGTAACATGTTATCACTGGATTTTTATGTTGTATTGGCCTTGAGCTTTTATCATTGTAAATTGGCATGTTTACAAAGCATATGTTCTATCATAACCCTCCTCCTAAGGAAACAGTGTCAGTGCTTGAATAAGAATCTTTATCAGCAAAGGGAAATAGAAGAGACAACATGATTAAAAAATATAAGTAACTTTTGCCAGATATGAGGTCCTCTTGATGCCTTTACTCCAATAAAGTGCTTGGAAAGCCTAATTCGTAAAAAGATGCTGTAAATTTATTGAGCTAACAAAAGTGTTTCTGAGAGTTCACAATTGGTGGTTTGCAAAAACACTCTAGACCAAAAAATTAGGAAATATTTAATAGGAAATATAAAGCTTTAATGGCAAAAAGGAAGAACTTTTGATCGATTGAAAGCGTTCTGGCTAAAATGACTGTACGAAATCTGATATTATTTGAATTGTGTTTAAACCACCAATTTTGTTCTACATCATGGCTTAACTTCTATAGTGATCAAACTTGACTGTAGTCAAATAGATAAGAAGCACAAGTGCCCTGAAGATAAGGTATTTAAAGTAAGGAGAGGCCCGGCTCAGTGGTTCACATCTATAAGTAATCCCAGTACTTTGGGAGGCTGAGGTGGGAGGATCATTTGAGCCTGGGAAGGGGAGGTTGCAGTGAGCTGCAATTGGGCCACTGCACTCCAACCTGGGCAACAGAGCAAGATGCTGTATAAACTAACAAACAAATAAATAAATAAAGTAAGAAGAAAGGGAAAAAATCACTTTGGCAATTTTCAGTCTTGATTTAGCTCTGGTTTGCTCGTCTTTTGATTTTTGGGAAAAAAAAAGTTCAAATGGAAGAGCTTTTATATTGATTCATTGTAAACTTCCAAGTCTGGTAACTTTTAAATAATTAAACCAGAAAATTGGCCGGGCACGGTGGCTCACGCCTGTAATCCCAGCACTTTGGGAGGCCGAGGTGGGTGGATCGCCTGAGGTCAGGAGTTTGAGACCAGGCTGGCCAACATGGCAAAATCCCGTCTCTACTAAAAATAAAAAAATTAGCCGGGTGTGGTGGCGGGTGCCTATAATCCCAGCTACTCAGGGGGCTGAGACAGGAGAATCGCTTGAACCCGGGAGGTGGAGATTGCAGTGAGCCGAGATCATGCCATTGCACTCCAGCCTGGACGACAAGAATGAAACTCCTTTTCAAAAATAAATAAATAAATAAAACCAGAAAATTAAATTTTTAAAGAATCTAGTTTTGTATTTGGAGTAGCTCCTGGTGGCTCACGGCTGGGCACTTGGGTCTCCTCCACATGGCCGTTCATCCTCCAGTAGGTTAGACTGAGCTTCTTTTCAGGGTAGTGTTTGAAGAGGGTGAGAATGGAAGCTACAGGCTTTCTTGAGGTCTAGGTTTGTAAGTCCTGCAGTATTACTTCTGCTGTACCTACTGGTCAAAAAAAGTCACAAGCCCTGTCCAGTTTCAAGGGATGGGGAAATAGACTACATCTCTTTATTCAAGAAGTATCACAGTTATATTGCAAAGGCGCATACCTATAAATATTAGATGAATCACTAGGACCATCTTTGTAAGCAATCTAGTCCTTATTTTCATGGCTCAGGAGACAGCTCTAGCCATAAAGCCCATGTTCTAAGCATCAGGATGGGGGAAGAGAAAAGGAGGGCATTCCCTCTCTCTTTACGGATATGTCCCAGAAGTTGAACATATTATATCCCTATCATTGATTAAAACTTAAAGGCCAGGCACAGTGGCTCACGCCTGTAATCCCAACACTTTGGGAGGCCGAGGCGGGCGGATCATGAGGTCAGGAGTTCGAGACCAGCCTGGCCAACACAGTGAAACCCCATCTCTACTAAAAATACAAAAATTACCCAGGTGTGGTGGCATGCATCTGTAGTCCCAGCTACTCGGGAGGCTGAGGTCGAAGAGTCACTTGAACCCAGGAGACAGAGGTTGCAGTGAGCTGAGACCACGCCATTGCACTCCAGCCTGGGTGACAGAGTGAGACTCCGTCTCAAACAAACAAACACTTAATTACATGGCCACATCAAGCTACAAGAGGCTGGGAAATATAATCTTTGTTCTAGGTAGCCAAGTGCCCAGGTAAAAAGCATGAGTTCTGTGTACTGTAGAAAAAGAAGACCGGATTTTGGTGGGGCAAAAACCAATAGTATCTGCCAGACATAATTGTACTAATTCAACTCCAAAAAATATTTTCACCTAATCCACATTTCTTAATTTCAAGTTCCACTACTACTGCCATGAGTTAGACTGGAACTGCCTTTGCAAAAATTATGCCAGTGAAAGAAATCTAACATAACTGACTTTATCTTGCTTCTAACCTCACAAGATAACTGCCCTTGCTCATTCTTGGGTGTAGGCCAAGATAACTACAGGAGGAATTTAGTTTATAGTTTAACCTTCAAGCAAGGATGATAATAGCTGCTTCCCAAAACTTTTCCCCTCCTTGTTTGGGGACCAAAACCACCTTTGTAAAACTAATAGAGTCCACAAAATTAGAATTTGGGGAGGGGCCTGAATTCTGTAACACCTATGCATAGTTAAATGATAACTAGGCATGGTTTCCTAATGTGCTTACTGCAAAGGAGTCATGTAGCTGGTGTTCAAAAGATTTATAACTTCCCTACTTGCCCCTCGAGATAACATCACAGTTGTAAAACCCAAGACTGGTGTTGGAGATATTTTTCAGACTTTGCATTCTGATGGAACAAATGATACCACCTGTCTGGTCACCCTCACCCAGGAATGAACTCAGTGCCTGTGATTTCATTCCTGCCCCAGCCAACCAGCATTTCTCATTTCCTAACCCTCTACCCACCAATCTAGCCTTAAAAACCCTAGCCTCTGAGCTCTCAGGGAGGCAGATTTGGGAAACCTCGCCTGTCCTCCTGCTCAGCTGTCTTGCGATAATTAAACTCTTTCTCTGCTATCTCAGTGTATTGGCTTTATCTATGCAGTGGGCAAGAAGAACCTATTGGGCTTTAACAAGATTACCTCATCTCTTGCCTGGACCACAGCCATACTCTCGTAACTCATCTCCCTTCTACTATGTTTGATACCCTATAAGCCTTTCTTTACACAACTCTATGAAAATCTTCATATGTCACTCCTCTGCTTGAAACCTTTCAATGTTTTTTTCATTGGCTCTGAATAAAACTAATACCATGGCCACAAGACCATGTATGATCTGGTCTCCATCTATCCCATGAACTCACCTCATTCTGCTTTCCACCTGCACTCACTCTATCTCCAGGCACACCAGGCTTCCCTCAGGTCATCTCTCTAAGCAATTTCCCTCTTGGGGGCTTTAGGAGAGGTAAGTGATCACACCCGTCTCCTTTCATGAGTTTGGAATCAACTAGGAAGAAAACACAGGAGTCAGACTGACAGAGATAAAAATATCAGCTTTATTCTTAAAATCACTGGGTTGGAGAACAAGTTTAGATGTGCGGCTATAATCAGACCTTCTTGGGAGCCAACATTTTCTTGTAGAAATAGAAGGACTAGGCTGAGCGCGGTGGCTCACGCCTGTAATCCCAGCACTTTGGGAGGCCGAGGCTGGCGGATCACGAGGTCAAGATATCGAGACCATCCTGGCTAACACGGTGAAACCCCGTCTCTACTAAAAATACAAAAAAATTAGCCAGGCGAGGTGGTGGGTGCCTGGAGTCCCAGCTACGCAGGAGGCTGAGGCAGGAGAATGGCGTGAACCCCAGGGGGCGGAGCCTGCAATGAGCCGAGATCGCGCCACTGCACTCTGGCCTGGGAGAAAGAGCAAGACCCCGTCTCAAAAAAAAAGAAAAAAAAAAAAAAAAGAAAAAAGAAATACAAGGACTGAGGAATAGAGTTTCATCTCTATTTACTTCAGGCCTTTTTCTGTTTGTTTGTTTTTTGATTTCACAAACTACTACTTTGTGTAATAATAAAAAGGGTTGTTTTATGGTACCAGGCATGTTGTTAACACAATTGTTTTTTTATTCTTTTTAAGACAGAGTCTCGCTCTGTCACCCAAGCTGGAGTGCAGTGGCATGATCACAGCTCACTGCAACCTCCACCTCCCAAGTTCAAGTGATTCTCCCACCTCAGCCTCCCAAGTAGCTGGGATTACAGGCGTGCACCACTGCACCACCACGCTGGGCTAATTTTTATATTTTTGGTAGAGATGGGGTTTTGCCATGTTGGCCAGGCTGGTCTTGAACTCCTGACCTCAAGTGATCCACCTGCCTCAGCCTCTCAAAGTGCTGGGATTACAGGCATGAGCCACTGCGCCTGGCCTTGTTAACACAATTCTTAAACAATTGTGAAGACACCAAGATTTTTCTCTCCTTCAGTATCACCTTTGCAAATTATAGGATATTTATCACTTTTGTAATTTACAAAAGTAGTGTTATTCACATTTAGTCATTTTTTCAAGAAACACATTTTGAAATTGTCAGCTTCTCTGGAGAAATATGATTAACCAAAACATAATCTAGCACTGCCCCTCCCTCCCAGGAAAAATAAACAAACCAGCAAGTCAATTTAATCCTAAATTGAGGGTGTGGTTTTGTGAAATAACACTTGTTGAACATTAGTATCTAAATTATTCATAGAACTCAAACAGTTATATTTAGCTTTTAGCCATTCCTCCTTCAAAACAAACTATGAGCTCTTAGTGGAAAACATGATTTGACCACAAAAATATATGAAGCAAAAAATGAACTTCAAGGTGAATGAATTCAAAGGTGATTTGTCTTGTAAATGCTCTGATTTTGGAACAAATCATGCCCTTTAGGAAAAACAAAAACAATGAAGCTACTCCTTTTGGTAAAGCTTCCCAGGCTGCTTGGGAAGCAAATACAAGAATACTACCTTAGAACAGAATCCTGTTGTACCGAGTGCTTTTCCCTACCTGCTCCGTGCACATTGCTCTCCCCACTATGACCACGCGAGTCTCTAGGGCAAGTAGGAGTACTTCCTTTCACAGGGAAGGAGACGGAGACACTCATGTGAAGTGATTGCCTGAAATTATATGCTACCTTAGCAGGAGATCCTAAATAAGACAGCCTAATCGTCATCCAGAAGTCTAAGGCCTTAGCCCTGAGCCTGGCTGTGCCTATTCATTCTGGACAGCCTCATTCTTAACATGTGGGGGAAAGCCAGTGGTATCAGTTAGAACTCTCTTTTCCAAGACCAGAAACCAAACTGACCTAGAAAAGGGGATTTTAAAAAGGGGATTACTGTCTGGCTTCAGTGATGGCTTGATGAAGTAGGTCGTGTTACCAAGACCTAGTCTTTCTTTTGTCTTTTTGTTGTACATTCTCTGATGTGTCTTGTTTTCAGCCAAGCTTCTTCATTGTGGTAGCAGTTTGGTTGCTGTAGTTCCAAACCTAACTTTCTATCACTTCAAATCCAGTGGAAAAAAGAGCAAAAAATTTTTTTGTTTTTTTCCCAGAAGTCCCAGCGCAAGTTTTATTTGTGTCCCATGGACTCTAATTGAGTGGATCAGTCACTGTGTTACTGGTGACATATGTCACTATGGCCACATGTTGTACCAGACCTTGGTCACTTGCTCCTCCACTTTGACTAGGCAAGAGGCAATTCTGAAGCATCAAAGATTCTGTAGCATCCTGCATAAAGAGGCTTCAGAGAAACCTGAAAAGGCAGGCTTTAGTTTTACTGTTCCTTTAAACTTTCCCATAGTTTGGGAGCAATACTTTTGTGTAAGAAAATCAAGCTGTGTGAGAAAAGAAAGATGGATGCTGGGTGGAAAAACAACCCTCCACCCGTATATACTTTAGCAGCCTGTTCATATTTGAAGTTCTCAATTGGGAGAATCTTTGCCTCAGATTTGGCTTCTAGAGCCATGTCAGCAGCTCTAGCTGTGAGGAGATGAAGCTGGAAGAGTCTAGAGAGGCTGTGTCCACCTTAGAAGTACCACTCAACCTCAGCAAACAACCTTTAATCTCACTTAATAAGCCACTACCTCAAGAGACCTACCACTCCCTGGCATGCGTGCTAGGTGGCTAATTTCATGATCAAGAACCAACATGCGTCCTTCATGATCTAGAGAAGACAGAAGGACGGTATTTCCAGTCTGCCAGCCATTCGTTAATTAAATTGCTTAATCACACCATTCCATGACAACTGGTAAATTAGCATCATCCCTCGATCCGAAGGGAATTAAAAACCAGAAAGATAACATTATTCTGGGGCAGTAAGACAAGCTAATAGGAAGGCAATATGATTTAGGAGCCAAAAATATAAACAATGCTTTTCACACTACAGGTTTTCAATGTATTCATAGTCTTAAATTTAATAATGATGAGATTATTATTTATTAGAAGAATTTAGTTGTATTAGTTGAGAGAGCTAAAGGAAAAGGAACAGTCCTAGTAAGGGAAAGGTTTTGTCTATTCCAGAATTTTACAATCCTTGATTTTCAAGTCATCTAGTGTTTCAGAATTGTTTTCATTTTACATTTAGCTTAGTTGAAGCAGGAAACATTGCATGAATTTCCTTTAACCACTGACAAAGCAGAAACTTGCAAACAACCCTGTTCTCCTGAGGCCCAGACTTTAGAAGGCTGCACCATGCTACTCATGCTTTAAAACAAAAATTTCTCCTACTTTGTGTTTTTTTTTTTTTTTTTTTTTGAAACAGAGTCTCGCTCTGTCGCCCGGGCTGGAGTGCAGTGGCACAATCTCGGCTCACTGCAAGCTCCGCCTCCCGGGTTCACGCCATTCTCCTGCCTCAGCCTCCGAGTAGCTGGGACTACAGGCGCCCGCCACCGCGCCCGGCTAATTTTTTGTATTTTTTAGTGGAGACGGGGTTTCACCATGGTCTCGATCTCCTGACCTCATGATCCGCCCGCCTCGGCCTCCCAAAGTGCTGGGATTACAAGCGTGAGCCACCGCGCCCGGCCCCTACTTTGTGTTTTATACAGATCTCACTGCTAGAAGACAGGTTCACATTTTTGTAGGGGATGTTGAGGTTTGTATGACCAGGGTTTATAGTTGCAGACAACTGAAGCTTACGTTGTATGATTTATTCTCACAGAATTTCTGGTAATGATGCAGAAGTAGGCTTAGAAACCAAGCAGAAGACAGGAAGGTATTTAGCAGCCTGGAAGATGCCTGATAAACCCAGTCTGATGAGGGCTCTCCTGCCTTCACCACTCAACACTCTGCTGCCACCAGAAACTGGATGCCGTTGGATAAGGGTTGTCAGACAAAATACAAGGTACCTAGTTATACTGGAATTTTAAATAAATGATGTATTTTTGAACATAAATATGTTCCGTGCAATATATCAGGCATACTCATACTAAAAAAATTATACTAAAAATATTTGTTCTTAGGCTGGACATGGTGGCTCACACCTGTAATCCTAGCACTTTGGGAGGCCTAGGTGGGTGGATTTCTTGGCACTTTGGGAGGCCGAGGTGGGTGAATTGCTTGAGCTTGGGAGTTTGACAACAGCCTGGCCAACATGGTGAAACCCTGTCTCTATAGCTGGGCATGGTGGTGGGTCCCTATAATCTCAGCTACTTGGGAGGCTGAGGCAGGAGAATCGCTTGAACCTGGGGGGTGGAGATTGCAGTGAGCTGGTATGGTGCTACTGCACTCCAGCCTGGGCAACAGAGCGAGACTCCGTCTCAAAAAAAAAAAAAAAAAAAAGAAAAAGTTGTTTATCTGAAATTCAGATTTATCTGGACCTCTTGTATTTTCGTGTTAAATCTGGCAGCCCTGTACTGGATGTCCCATTGCTACTACCACGGCTGTCCCTGTAAACTAGGTGCCACCTGCCACTCAAATGGATTTTCCAGGTGGTTCCTGGCTCTTTGCATCATGGGTTCTGAAAAGAACCTGAATCAGGTATGTGTGATCGGTGTAGCCTCTGCTACAAGCCCCTGATTCGAGGGAACAGAAAGCTCATGGTGTCTTCAGCATTGTTGGTGGGAAGTGGCCCCTGTCTTCTACTGAATCTTAAATTTCTCAAACATGGGGGTGGGCAGTAGTGAGGTCCAGATATTGGAGTGCTGGTGGGGAAGACAAATGCCTATCCTATTTTCTCTTTAACATATATCCCTCCTCTTTTTTACTGTCTAGTGGCCTGTGAGTGGGGGCCAGGCATGATTAGTGTGTGTGCGTGTGTGTGTGTGTGTGTGTGTGTGTGTGTGTGTGTTTGCCAGTGACTGGTTCAAGAACCCACATCTAAGCCAGTTAACAAGGCCGGGAGCGGTGGCTCATGCCTGTAATCCCAGCACTTTGGGAGGCCAAGATCGGCAGATCGCCTGAAATCAGGAGTTCGAGACAAGCCTAGGCAACATGGTGAAACCCTGTCTCTACTAAACATACAAAAATTAGCCAGGTGTGGTGGTGGTAATAAACGCCTGTAGTCCCAGCTACTCAGGAGGGTGAGGCAGGAGAATCGCTTGAACCTGGGAGGCAGAGGTTGCAGTGAGCACGGATCATGCCACTGCACTCCAGCCTAGGCAACAGAGCGAGACTCTGTCTCAAAAGTAAAAGAAAAGGAAAAGAAAAAATAAAATTTCATCAAGCCACTTAGCAGATGGCACTGCCTTGGCCACTGGGTTATTTTAAGACTGAGCACATGACCCAGTCTGGGCCAATGAGATGAGAGGAAGGTTTGCTGGAGGATTTCAGGGAAAGTTACCTTATTCCCGATACCTGAATAAAGAAACGATCTTGACCAGGTGCGGTGGCTCACGCCTGGAACTTCAAAACTTTGGGAAGCCGAGGTGGGCAGATGGCTTGAGCCCAGGACTTAAGAGACCAGCCTGGGCAACATGGTGAGACCCCCATTTCTATTTATAATAGTAATAAGAAAAGAAATGATCTTATCTTCCTCCAGATATTGTTGTGTATAGTGGCGAGGTCTAGAAATTTTGTAGCCATCCTGCTTCCAGCCAGAGATGAAGGACGCAGAGAGAAAACAAAGGCAGAAAGCATCCTGGTAGTTGCTCAGGTGTGGAGCTGGGACCACTGGATTAAGTTCCCTGAAGCCTGTTCTCCATCTGGATATCCAGTTATGTGCACAGATTCATTTTTATTTGGCTTAAGCAACTTCAAGTTGGGTGTTCTGGTACTTACAGCCAAAACCAACCCAACTAAAAAGAAGATTCATGAATATGTGAAGTGCTTTTGTAACCTTATCATTTTCTGAATTCTGAAAGTTTAGCATAATGTTGTTTTGGTTGAACTAGAAATTATTGATATTATGAAACTGTATTTCAAAGATTAGTATTTAAATTAATGCAACTCAAACAACTGGAAATCTGCTTCATTAGGCCAGAGAAAGCAATTTATGATGATTGCCAGATTCTTGCTCTTTTTGCATGAATGCCTGGAGGATGAGGAGCATGAGACAGCCTCTCAGGGAGTACCCTCTGAGGAGTGAAACATATTTAAATTTTTGGAAAGGCCTACAGTGCAAACATAAACAGGATTTTAGAGAACACTGCCCTCCCTCCATTTTTCTTCATATGGTGGACAGCTGCTACTTTGGCCTGCCTAGCAACTTGCCCCACTTCTTTGAGAATAGCATTTTGCTTTTCCTTTGTATAACCCTCTCCTTCATGCCCTGCAATCCTGTTGGGATCAGCCACCCAGGTCCCACATCTGCTCTCAACCATTAGCCCTGAAGGTGGGCATGTGATTTGTCCCAGATTTTAGATCTCCAGGGGAGTGGTGCAAGAGGGAAAATCTTCTTGGGATTATTCCCAAAGGAACTCTCCATGGATCCCTGTTCTTGAAATCCCCAGAAATGGAAATACCTGATTCCTGTTCTTTCTGTGTGGCTTGATTCTAGCCAGCCCCTCTAATGGCTTTGCTTAAGGTAGCCAGTGTGAGTTTCTGTCATATGCGACCAAAGACCTTAGCCCATACTCCACCAGAACAATCTGTGAAAAAAAATCAAGCCTTCATGTAGGAGCTACATTTATGTTTTCACTAGACGTGCAAATACAAGTCTGATATAAACCTGTTTATAGTAACCTCTATCACATGCCTAAACTATCATATAATCAATTGTTAACAAAAGCTTTTTGGGAGCCAAAGTGTATTTTGTTTATTTATTTATTTACCAGTTATGTGACACTTAGTGTGTTGAAGGCATTGCTTATTTGTTTAATTCTCATTACAATCTAGTAATGTAAGTACCATACTTATTCCTATTTTACAGATTCTGAAACTAAAGCACAGAAAGGTTAAGTAATGTGCTCAATGTCACACAGCTAGTAAATTATGGAGCTGCGATTCAAGCTGTGAGAGCCTGACTTCAGTCTGTGCGTTTTTTATCCATTGCGTAAAACTGCATCATCAGAAGACTGAAACTTAAAATATAAAATCAACTTCTAATAAATAGGATTAGATATATGGAAAAGCAGCTTAACAATAAAATATCTTCCGGGCCAGAAGCCAGAAAGAGAAACAGAGGTGTCTGAAGCCCTTGGATTGCAGCTTTCAATTTCTGAGCCAAATAAAACCGCTTAGGATTTCCAGGGGGGCGGGAATCCTCATCTAATGAATGAACAAGCATGAACTAAGTCCAAACACCTGCTACTTTTTTTGTTTCTTTCACTGTTGCCAGGTGATCCATGATGAACCTTGGATCAATAAATAATTATAATTGACATGGTATATAATTAATTATATAATTTCAACTTACCAAGTTTATTTCCACTAAGATCGTCCCATAAAACTGGGATATTTTAAAGGCTTCAATGGAAAAGGAGAGACTAAAGATCAAAGTCTTTTTTACATTTGACTAAGCTGTGAGTCATATCCTCTACAGTGTGAATTATCTCAGCCCACCATTATTAACTCTACCAAATATTATGAAATTATTCCGTCGTTCATTCAACTTTATGCAGTTGGTACCAAGTGCCAGCCACACTTCTGGGCACTGAGGATATGGCAGTGAATAAGCTGGTGAAAATTCCTTCCTTGATGCCACCAATATTCTAGTGGGCAGTTGTAATCTCACCACTGCACAACTGAACAAGCCTGAATGTCTCCAGGCTCCAAATTGTTTCCATTACTATACAGAATGAAAGAATAGATTCATCTGGCCAGGGGTGGTGGCTCATGCTTGTAATCTCAGCACTTTGGGAGGTCGAGGTGGCTGGATCACCTGAGGTCAGGAGTTTGAGACCAGCCTGGCCAACATGGTGAAACCTCTTCTCCACTAAAAACACAAGAATTAGCTGGTGATACCTGTAGTCCCAGCTACTCGGGAGGCTGAGGCAGGAGAATCGCTTGAACCCCGGAGGCAGAGGTTGCAGTGAGTTGAGATGGCACCACTGCACTCCAGCCTGGGTGATAGAGAGAGACTGTCTAAAAAAAAAAAAAAAAAGAAACAGAAAAAAAAAAAAAGAGAATAGATTCCTCTGACAGCTGTGCTGAGTGTTTGGGGGAGATATCAGTTGGCTTGGTCCTTCTAGAGGTGCCGAGAGGACACTTGATGGAAGACTGCCTGGCAGAGGAAGTAATATCTGCTTGGAGATAATGATGATTTGTTATTGTATGCTTAAGATTTCACAGGAAGAGATTGTGCCCAAAGGAACTCTCCATGGATCCCAAATTTTGAATATATAAAATTTATATACTTTAATGTACTTAATTCTCACAACAACCTAAGATCTACCATAGTTCATACATTTACCGACAATTTTCATATCTTAACTTTTCTGAAATTGAGATGCATCTTCCAAGCCATGGTCTCTTATTATTACTGTCAGAAGAGTGGAAGTGCCAATGGAGATACTGGGGGTGTTGCACTTGGCCAGAGCTGTTCATATTTTCAGCAGTTCAGGTGAATTATGAACATTGCTGATACGGCATGTGTTGGGTTACTTGTTGTTTATATGTTCCTGGTTCTTGTCTGAAACCTTCTGTTGACACCTGCTGTTCAGATCATCTTGCAGAATGGGTGCCAACGGCATGGAAGAAAGTCTCCAAGATGGAGCTGAGAGTTAGATGAGGCATGCACAGTGGAGCATTTCTCTAGGAAATGCAGCTTCACCAGTCCTATTGCTGGAACAGATGGTAGTTTTGTATGGAAAAAGTCTGAGTAAGCATTGGATTCTAATGTAACAGGATTGTTTTTCTTTATAGTACATGGCGTGTATTGTAATCAAAGACATCCTAGATTCAATGAAATACAGAACTATTACCTCATTTTACAGAGGAGGAAGCTGAGCCACAATAATGTGAATTAACTTGCCCCAAACTTCACAGCTTGAGATGGCAGAGCCAGGATCTAATCCTGAACTGCATGGTTTCAGAGTTCACATACTCAGTTAACTATTGTACTGTGCTGCCTGTCAGTATAAATGCAGCTGGCTGAGGGAGGTTACCACAGCCTGATTTACTTACTTAGTGAATCAGTATTCATTGTGTGCTTACCATGTGCCCGATTTTGGCATATATTTGGGGACATGTACGGTGGTGAGAAAGAAATTAAAGCCTTTGTGGAGTACATAGCTTAATAAAAGGGAATAGGTCTTAATCAAATAACAACAGGAGAGCCAGCCACGGTGACTCACACCTGTAATCCCAGCACTTTGGAATGCTGAGGTGGGCGGATTGCCTGAGCTCAGGCGTTCTAGACCACCCTGGGCAACATGGTGAAACCCCATCTCTACTAAAATACAAAAAAATTAGCCAGGCGTGGTGGGGCATGCCTGTAATCCCAGCTACTTGGGAGGCTGAGGCACGAGAATAGCTTGAACCCAGGAGGTGGAGGTTGCAGTGAGCCAAGATCACACCACTGCACTCAAGCCTGGGTGACAGAATGAGACTCTGTCTCAGAAAAAAAAAACAAAACAAAAAACCCAGGAGTAAATGTCAAGTTGCAAATGTGCAGTAAGCGGCAGGAGAGCCACATCGTGCCATTAAAATGTAAAAGCAAGGGGCCCTTTTATAACCTGAGGAATCATGGAAGGCTTCCTGGAGGGAGAGTCCTTTGGGCTAAAGGTAAATAGGCAAACAGGGTACAGGGAGAAGCATAGCAGAAGGAGGAAACAGCATGTAAAAAAGGCCCTGTGGTAGGAAATAACTTATTGCCTTTCTTTTATTTATTCAATTTAAAAAAATAGAGACAGGGTCTCACTGTGTTGGCCAGGTTGGTCTTGAATTCCTGGCCTCAAGCAATCCTTCCACCTCTGCCTCCCAAAGTGCTAGGATTACGGTCATGAGCCACCATGCCCAACCAAACTTACCACCTTTCCATATTGGAATGAAGCCATTGTGGCATGTCTCTGTGTGTGCATGTGCGTGCATGTGTGTGTGTGTGCGTGTGTATAGGTGGGGGTCAGAGGGTTATGAGATGAAGGTAGAGAAGTAGATGGAGATGAGATCACATATGGCCCTGTAGCCATGTTAAGGATTGTAGTCTCCATCCTGAAAGGAATGGGGGCCTTTTGTACCCCAAAATGAGTCATTGACTATGGATGCCTTTGGAAGCATCATAACCTTTTAGACAAAGCACTCCCATCAGACAAGGGTCATTCTTGGGAGAAGTGGGGCAGCTGAGAGCCATTAGCAGCCAATAGCCACAGTAAGCAGTGGTTGAGACCTTCTGCTTGGTACTGGGGATTTAGGGAACGTTACAGCATCCACTGTGAGAATCGTGCTCAGCTTCATGGTTCATAGTGTCCATGAAGTAAAAACGAGCTACTCTGAAGAAGAAGAAGAATTCCTCTTGCTGAAACCAGGATAAATCTGTTCCGTTGTGGTGGTGTGATTTGCAGTGTTCTCAGTAATATCCCTAGAGTAGACTCGGGGCTGTTTCTTCCCGTTCTCCTGAGAACAGGGCAATCAGATGCTGTGAGAAGCCACAATTGCCACAGGTACAGAGATTTTTTGATCTGTATGTGGCAGATTTGGCTCCCAATGGAATCCACTGACTCCTTACTTCCAGGGGGCAGTCCAGAGGTGAAACTATAAAGTCAGTGGAGGGTATCTTCTCTGTCCCTGCCTCACCACCACCCTCTCAGCATCCTTTTCTGTCCCCACTTCACTACTACCTTTCTTCCATTTGATCTCCAACTTTAAATTGTTTTCCAGATATTTCTTTCTTTCTTTTTTTATTTTATTTTTTTATTTTTTTATTTATTTATTTATTTTTTTTTTTTTTTGAGACGGAGTCTCGCTCTGTCGCCCAGGCTGGAGTGCAGTGGCGCAATCTCGGCTCACTGCAAGCTCCGCCTCCCGGGTTCATGCCATTCTCCTGCCTCAGCCTCTCCAAGTAGCTGGGACTACGGGCGCCCGCCACCATGCCCGGCTAATTTTTTTTGTATTTTTTAGTAGAGACGGGGTTTCACTGTGGTCTCGATCTCCTGACCTCGTGATCCGCCCGCCTCGGCCTCCCAAAGTGCTGGGATTACAAGCGTGAGCCACCACGCCCGGCCTCTTTCTTTTTTTCTAAAGGAACTTAGCTTTAAAAAAACGTTAGAGATTTATGGTACACATAGGATGTTTGCATTTTAAAGACCTCTGGGAAATGACAATGTTTATCATAGGGAAATGAATAACTATTCATATAATTTAAGGCATCTGGACCCCTTTAAATTATGTAAGATGACTAAGCTCCTCATACAAACTACATATACAGGGTGATCGAATAAGCAAACAGCAGAGAAAAGTTGGGAAGCTCTAATTCTGCACTCTCACTTTGCATATAGAACAATCCAGGCCATTACTCTTAGCTAATCCTTTTTCCTCTCCCTTCCTGTGTCTTAGTTTTCTCTTCACCAAGTATAGAGAGTGGCAGGGTAGATGGCATTTCTAGGCCTAATCAGAGACAGAGACAAGGATGGAATAATTCTGATACATTCATTTTCCCCATGACAGTGATAACCAGTATAACAGCAATGGCACAACCAACAATTACTGAATGAAAGTCAAGTTCCTTTCAGTTTCCAAGTCTTGTAAAAAGGAAGATGTCAGTGGATTTTCTGGCTAATGAGAGGCAAACCTCAACCTTTGGATCCTTCTTAGTTTCATCAGCTTGAGTACACATACAAGCTGACCTTGAACGGGTGCTAAAATGGCTAGAAAAAAATAGACCACTATAGTCTTTCCTAGACTTACACTTAGCACTGGGGAGAAGCTGGCTCAGTTAAAAATTTACCTTACAGGCAAAGTAAACCGTCCAAAGCCACAGAGTTCTAAGAAGAGGCTTTGAGGCAGGGGTGACATTGGCAGGTGACAATGAGGACTTTGCTAGGGTTATTTTATTATGGAAAAACAAATACAATGATAGTTGCAGTTAAATTAAGCTAGGAACGAATAAGGACTAAAACTGGAGACTAGTTTCTCCATGGTGAGTGTTCGTTTGCCCAGAGTAGACTGTCAATCACTTTGAACTCTTTTCTTGAATGCCTGGGCAACCACCATCTATTTTGATATGTTCGCAATAGTTGGCGTCTGTGGTTAGGGCATGTATCCAATAGAATATCTTGGTGGGAAATGTGGGAAGAGGAGTTTTTATGCCAAAGTCGTCCTTCTCTATTTTAAGAAGTGCCTACTTCTTTATTTCTTTCATGTCTCTTATCTTCCCAAACTTAGCCTATCAATGATTTAGGAAAGACAATTTGCAGTCCACTCGTCACCTACAAAGGTTAATTTTTGTTCATACCTTACTCTATGGTGGTTAAATAGTGTCAGCTTTATGAAAGGCACTAAAACACTGAGAATTTTTTTTTTTTTTTTTTTTTTGAGACGGAGTTTCACTTTGTTGTCTAGTCTGGAGTGCAGTGGCACCATCTCGGCTCATTGCAACCTTTGCCTCCTGGGTTTGAGCGATTCTCCTTCCTCAGCATTCCAAGTAGCTGTGATTACAGGTGCACGCCACCATGCCTGGCTAAGTTTTGTATTGTTAGTAGAGACAAGGTTTCACCACGTTGGTCAGGCTGATCTCGAACTCCTGACCTCAAGTGATCTGGTGGCTCATGCCTGTAATCCCAGCACTTTGGGAGGCTGAGGCAGGCGGAACACTGAGAATTTTCTAAACTTTGATCTTTTTGGATGTATACAGCATAACTACTCTTCGTTGCGTTTTACACTAGAGGTTTCTGGAGCATATAAAAGAAGTAAAGGGTGGGTACAGTGGCTCATGCCTGTAATCCCAGCACTTTAGGAGGCCAAGGCGGAGGAGCAGTTGGGCCCAGGAATTCAAGACCAGCCTGGTCAACATGGTCAGACCCCATCTTTAGAAGAGATAAAAAAATTAGCCAGGCATGGTGGCATGTCCCAGCCACTCAGGAGGCTGAGGTGAGAGGATTGTTTGAACCCAGGAAGTGGAGGCTGCAGTGAGCTATGATCACACCGAGGCACTCCAACCTGGGAAACAGAGGGAGATCCTTTCTCAAAAAACAAAAGGAAGTAAAAAGCAAAGCAGTTAATATGTTAAAGGAGATTGTAAATCTAGCTGGAAAAGTAGAAATGAAAATACAATCATCCTCATCACCATCATCATTACCACTCTTGAACACTTGCTATGGGCAGGGACCATACAAAACACTTCATGTACCTTACCTCACTGAATACTCAAAGTGACCTCTTGGAGGTAGCCATTATAACCTGGTTTACAGGTAAGAAAGCTGAGCCCCAGAGGGGTCTTTAGCTTGGCAGTAACTGAGTCATAACTGCAAACCTAGGTCTGTCCAACTTCAGAGCCTGTGATTGACTCTTCCGTTACTGCACTTTGCCCTCACAGGAAAGCTTTAAACCCAAGCACAGTGATTAATTATCAGCCTGATTAATAGAGACAGAACAAGTCTCAACATAGAGTACATTCGCTCCTGGCTGCTGTTGCTATTTATTCTGCCTGGCTTTGGACTGAGTGTAAGTTCTCACCTTCATAATGCAATCTGTGTGGGAGCAGATTGTAGACTCGTAAAGTATAGGGAAACCATGCAGTGTGTGAGTTGTTATTCTATGTGTTAAAGACAAGATAGAGAATAATACAGACGCCTTTGCTCCTTCCTTCAGGACCAGTCTATAGATTCTGAATGTATTATATTTGAACACATGATCTTTCCCCCTTCCAAACCTGCATTTCTAGGTAGAAATAGAACTGTACTCATGATCTTAGTTGAAATCCTATGTTATCTCATAGGTGAGTTCGGTGCAGTCATTCATGCAATGATTCATAACCAAACCTTCACTAAGTCCCTGGTAATGTCCTAGGTACCGCACACACAAAGCTGGAACACCACAGTCTTTGTCTTTAGGAAGCTGAATCTCACTGGAGAAAGGCATAGCATTGCCAGATTTAGCAAGTAAAAAAATACAAGACACTCAGGTAATTATTACACGAGACATAGTAAAAAATTATCTCTTGTTTAACTGAAATTCAGATGTAACTAGGCACCATGTATTTTATCTGGCAACTCTGGGCAGTCATAAAAATCCACCACACTTGACAAAAAGATGGCTGCTGTCAAGGGTGTGTACCTGTCTCTGTAGCTACTGAAGGGAAGCAGCACTTTTCCCTGCCAGGGTAGTCTGGGGAATGCAGAATTAAATAACCTCGACTTACCCAGAGAGAAGATTAATTTATTTAAAAAAATTTAAAAGTCTTAATTTTATTTCTATGTGTACACTTTTTAAAAATTAAGACTTTAATTTTAAGAAAAGTCTTAGGTTTGCAGAAAAATTGAGGAGAAAGTAAAGAGAGTTCTCATATAGACCCCTCTTGAATCCTTTTCATTCTCTTCCAAGGCCGGGCTTGGTGGTGCATGCCTGTAATGCCAGCTACACGGGTAGCTGAGGCACTAGAATCGCTGGGACCCTGGAGGCAGAAGAAAGTTCAATGAGCTGAGATCATGCCACTGCACTCCAGCCTGGGTGACAGAGCAAGACTGTCTCCAAAAAAAAAAAAAAAAAAAAAAAGCCGGGCACAGTGGTTTGTGCCTGTAATCCTAGCACTTCGGGAGGCTGAGGCGGGAGGATCACCTGAAGTCAGGAGTTCGAGACCACCCTGGCCAACATGGTGAACCTGTCTCTACTAAAAATACAAAAAATTAGCTGGGCGTGGTGGTGCGTACCTGTAATCCCAGCTACTCAGGAGGCTGAGGCAGGAGAATCGCTTGAGCCAGGGAGGCTGAGGTTGCAGTGAGCGGAGATCATGCCACCACACTCCAGCCTGGGTGACAGAGTGAGACTCAATATCAGAAAAAAAAAAAAAAAATCAATCATCTTTCAATACTGACTGATTACTCACGAAGAAAGTCTTAGTTGGTGCTGTTGTATCTTTAACATCTCTCTGATAATTGCTCATCCTGCTGAAGGGGGTCGGGGAGGGAAAGAAAGAGACAGGGAAGAAGAGAGGGAAGAAAAGAGAGAATGAACACTCATGTTTTGAGTCTTTGACAAGCCACATATCAAGTTAGAATTGAAAAAAAGTCATTTTATTGTCAATGCACTCATGTTTGAAGTTTTCTTCCACTTCTAAGAGCAACACTCATTTTCCCTTTAAGGCGTGGTGATAAAAGATTTCACTGTAAAATAAATCTATTCATATACAAAAAGTGAATAGGTGAAGTAAATGATGATCAAGGTGACTTGCTGATGACTAAAGCTTGAAAAGTTAAGGGCTAAGGAATTCTGGCAGAGGTTGCATTCTTACCTCATGGTAAATTGCCATCTGATCTTTCCCGGGTTGATGGAATTTTCTGGAGAAAAGCCCCACCTTCTTTACTAAGAAGGAATAAGGATCACCCCAGGGGAGCAGTGGCTTTATAAAAATACTGTACCGTAATTGCTTAAATCTTCTTTCCTTGGCTGCTCTTCTCTGCCCTCTCATGCCCATCCAGTCTTTTCTTTTTTAAAAGTTTTTAAATTATTATTATTATTATTATTATTTTGAGGCAGGATTTCACAGCTGTCACCCAGGCTGGAGTGCAGTGGCACAATCACGGCTCACTGCAACCTCCACCTCCTGGCTCAAGCGATCCTTCTGCCTCAGCCTCCCAAGTAGTTGCAATTACAGGCACATGCCACGACACCTAGCTAATTTTTGTATTTTTCATAGAGACGAGGTCTCACTATGTTGCCCAGACTGGCCTTGAACTCCTGGGCTCAAGTGATCCACCCACCTTGGCCTCCCACAGTACTGGGATGACAAGCATGAGCCACCGTGCCTGGCCAGTCTTTTCTGTAAAGCCTCGATGAGGAATAATAAAATTAATGCTTCCTTTTAAGAGGACACCTAATGTGAACAACAACAATGGCAAGAAGACAGGCTCAGGATTTTTTTTTTGAGAGTGAGCACACATAGTATATTAAAAAGCTATCAGTGGCACACACAGATTTTCAGAAACACTCCTGGGAGAGGGGAATATGCTAGCCAAGGCAATTTCTCTGAAATCCATTTCCTGTATCCTAGGGTACATGGGCCCGAGGGTGACACCAATAAAAGCATCAACTGAGGCAGTAAATTTTCTTTGCTTTGAGAGCATCTTTGTCATATTAGCGTATCATGCTTTTAATTTTCTCTAGCATACCTGGGTTCACATCTACACTCAACCATTTGCTGGTTGTGTGACCTTGGACAAGCTACCTCAACCTTTAAACTTCGTGTCTGTACAATAAGAAAAGTATTACTGATCTCTGGAGTTCAAGACCAGCCTGGGCACATGACAAAACCCCACCTCTATTAAAAAGACAACAATATTACCCAGACGTGGTGTTGCATGCCTGTAGTCTTAGCTACTCGGGAGGCTGAGGTGGGAGGATTGCTTCAGCCAGGGCCTGGTCAACATGCTGAAACCCCATCTCTACTAAAAATACAAAAAATTAACTAGATGTGGTGGCTAATACAGGTACATGCCTGTAGTCCCAGCCACCCAGGAGGCTGAGGTGGGAGGATTGCTTCAGCACGTGAGGCAAAGGTTGCAATGAGCACCACTGTACTCCAGCCTGGGCAATGGAGTGAGACTCTGTCTCAAAACCCCCCCCAAAAAACAAAAAAGTATTACTGATCTCATAGAGTTGTGTAAGGAGTAAATGAAATTGTGTGTGTGTGTGCATCCCTTTTGGGGAATGAAAAGTTAAACCAAGTAAATGGTGGATAACTGGAATTGCATCTGCTGCAAAGGTAACTTGTGGTGACTTCAACTATGTGAAGAGAGAGAAAAATAATATAAACACCTCCTACTTCCAACCACACACACATACTGGGAAATTAGTTTGTTTGCCCAGCTGGGTACCGTCTCACTGCACAGAACGGATTCTAGTATTTTCAGTTAATATTTGTGGAACAATACAGCCCTAGACACAAGCCAACTACTCCATCTGGCCCTCCATCAAGGAAATGATGATGGGTTTCAGTGCAGAAGAGCAAAAATGACCACGTGGACCTTACTGGGACACAGAACTGACTGTACTTTATGGAGGATCTTGACTGATGTTACTTTTTTCTTACCCTCTATCTTTAGATCCTAGCCTTGTGTAAGATGCAACTCTATTAAAGAAAACTTACTTACCCCTGTAAAAGTTTTTGTAGCTGTTTTTCTGGCTATTTATTTGGGATTCTTGAGCCTCATTGTTTATCAAAGGGTTGCAACTTGTTTTTGTCTTTACTCTTGTTTTAATGCCTCATTGATATTTTTAATCAGTTCTTTGGTGTACTTCACCAGGGTTGCTCAAAAGCCAGTGTGCATCAGAATCATCTCCATTTTCCTTGCATGTGTCTTCTGCTTCCACCTCTAACAGCTTCTGATTAGGGGCATCTGGAGTGGGGTCTGAAATGTGCATTTCTTACATATTCCCAAGTGATGCTAACACTCCTGGTCCCAGCCCTTCACTTGGAGAATCCCTGAACTAGGTCATCCCTAATGAAGATGAGGCCCCTACCACAATGACTTTCAAACTTGACTACCAGAACCCACATTATTATAGTAGATGCACTCTGATTTTTTTTTTTTTTTTTTTTTTAAGAAAAGGTATCACTCTGACACCCAGGCTGGAGTGCAGTGACGCAGCAATCTCTGCTCACTTCAACCTCTGCCTCCTAGGCTCAAGCAATTCTTTCACCTCAGCCTCCTGAGTATCTGGAACTACAGGCTTGTGCCACCGTGCCTGGCTAATTTTTTTTTTTTTTCTGTATTTTTAGTAGAGACAGGGTTTTGCCATGTTGCTCAGGCTGGTCTTGACCTTGGCTCAAGTGATCCGCCTGCCTCAGCCTCCCAAAGTGCTGGGATTACAGGTGTGAGCCACCGCACATGGCCTCAGATTTTTCTTGTTTTTGTTTGATTTTAAGAAAATGCTGACCCACTGATTGCATTTGATGAGCCATTATTGGGTCATGTTCCAGCTGGAAACAGTTAGTGTTTGATAAATAAAAATTGCACTGGTAAAAATGCATGACTCTTCATTAGACAACAGGCAAAAATTAAGTCACCTCTCTCTTTTTCCTATTACAACAGAAAGGCCATTATAAAAGCATGGATCCTTCTACTTGTAAGCAAGTGAAGTCACATTGAGACTTTGGCTGCTGAAAGTGAGATGGAGAAGCCTTTGGTTTCCAGATAATTCTCTTGGATTCTGACATATGGCTTGTTTTATTGTTCCAATGTAAGGCAGAACTGAAATAATAGTGAAGAAAACTGAACATCTGCCTGCTCCAACATGTAGAGAGATGCTACAGAACGTAAAATGCCTGAGCTGCCAGAGTGACTCCATGTGACATCTGCCACATATGGGCTTGAAATTCATTCTCCATCCTGTTCTTCTCTAAAGACATTTTCACAACTGCTCTTCCCAGAGGTCCTGTGACTTTTGAGTGTTGGCTTGGGTTTACAGGTGGTCTTTGACGTTCATTTGTCTAACTTGCACATACTACACATTGACATTAAACCTTCATGCACGTGATTTGGCATTTCTATTGTCACTGGCTATATAATGATTTTTCAGCCATCCTCGTTACAGTGGCCTGTGCTCTGGAATGGTGGGGCGTGAGCAAAGGTGCCAGGCATATTCAGTCGCTTTTACTAATACTAGTGCTGCTCTAAGTCCAGGGACCTTGTTTTAGTCTACACCTCCTTGGTCATATTCTTCGCCCTTCAGCAGCCTGACTCTCTAGAGCAAGCTAGCTCCAGGCTTCCATCCTTGGCATGGAAATCTTGTCTGGCCCCACTTCTGTCTGGTTCTCACTCCCATATCACCTGGGCTTGGAAGAATGGCATGCATGGGGAATGGGTAAGCAGTGATAGGCTGCTTTGGTGGAGTGAAGAACACACTTCATTTGTCCTACTTAATGGCCCCATCACATCTGGGCCCAAATATTTAAAGATTACAGGCTGTAGAGTTTTCCACTCCTGTCTCTGGCAACTTCAGGTTTGTGGGAAAGAGAAATGGCTTCAAAAGAGTGCACAGTCTCCTCACCCCCTGAAGGTTTCCATCTGCCTCACCAGGCAGAGGTCTGGGCTGAAAATGCGCAATGCATCAGCAATAATACTTATGATCTTTACTTGAAAAACTTTCTTGGAAGCAAAATGCTTGTTTTGTGTGTGTGTGTGTGTGTGTGTGTGTGTGTGTGTGTGTGTGTTTGAAGAGATAGGTCTTGCTATGTCACCCAGGCTGGAGTGTAGTGGCTGTTCACAGACGCGATTGTAGTGCCTTGAACTCCTGGCCTCAAGCAATCCTCCCTCTTTAGCCTCCTGAGTAGCTAGGACTACAGATGCACACCACTGTGTATGGCCAAAATACTCTTGTAATGTCTAAGTATGAGTTTGTTTGACTTTGAGAACTGCGGTTTTCAAAAATGCTCTCTCATTCTTAAGGTCTCAGGTCTACAGTTATCGCATCAGGAAGCCATCTCTGACTTCTGGCAAGTTCATATTTCCTTTCCTTAGGACATGCTCACAAAGCATGAGTGCTTCTCCTTCATAGCACATCTCCTTACAAATGCATTTTTTTAAAAAATGGACTTTATTTTGGATTTTTTAAAAATTTATTTATTTATTTTTGAGACAGAGTCTTGCTCTATTGCCTATGCTGGAGTGCAGTGGTGTGACCTCAGCTCACTGCAGCCTCTGCCTCCTGGGTTCAAGCGATTCTCCTACTTCAGCCTCCTGAGTAGCTGGGACTAAAGGCACTTGCCACCACGCCCGATTTTAGTTATTTTTTTTTTGTATTTTTTTTTTAGTAGAGATGGGGTTTCACCATGTTGGCCAGGCTGCTCTTGAACTCCTGACCTCAGGTGATACACCCACCTCAGCCTCCCAAAGTGTTGGGATTACAGGCGTGAGCCACCGCGCTGGCCTGTAATTTATTTTTAAAAAGTTGCAGAGATGGTAGAGAGTACCTGTATATTCCTCACTCAGTCTCTTGATATTAACATTTTTTTTTCTTGAGGCAGGGTCTTGCTCTGTTGCCCAGGCTGGAGTGCAGTGGCGTGATCTCAGCTCACTGCAGCCTCGACCTCCTAGTCTCAAGCAGTCCTCCTACCTCAGCCTCCTGAGTAGCTGGGACTACATGTGCATGCCACCACATTTCGTTAGTTTTTGTATATTTTTGTAGAGATGGGGTTTTGCCATGTTGCCCAGGCTGGTGCTGAACTCCTTAGCTCAGGTGATCCACGTGCTTTGGCCTCCCAAAGTGCTGGGATTATAGGTGTGAGTCACCGTGCCTGGCCCTGATGTTAGCATCTTAAGTTACCATGCTGTATTTGTCAAAACTAAGAAACCAACATTGTTACATTACCTTAGACTAAACTCCAGCCCTGCCCACAGCCCCCCGCTGCCCATGCACTGTCCGGGGAACCATCAGCAAATAGGTGGAAGAACCACCCAGTTCCTGCTCCCCAGGGCTGCAGCAAGCAAGGTGGAGCCAGAGACCACCACCAGACAAGTGAGACCCAGCCCCACTTCCACGTGGGTAAAGCTGCCGCCACCCCGGCCTGTCCAGGACGGCCACAGAGGCCCCACCTTGTCCTGCAAAGGAGGGAGCCTGCCACGCTGCCGGCTCTGCCAGACGCTCCTGCCCGAGGGCCTGCGTCCTGCAGTTCCCCAGTGCGGGCTCCCGGTCCCTCCCACCAGGTGCCCGGTCGGTCATAGGGGACAAATTTCTAACCAGCAGGTATCTACAGGAAATAACTCTTTTAGGAATTCTTCGGAATGTAATTCTTTTAGGAAATATATCTCTCCTAATTGGCCACCAGCACCTTTTCATTTGTCCTCTTGAATAGTAAAACCCAAGTTGCAGAGGCAACTCAAATCAGTTTCCCACCCCACTGTTGCCAGTGGCCTCCATGTTGCTCAAGCTAGTGGTCAGTTCTTACTCTGCATTGTACTTGATCCATTGTTTGGTATAGTTGGTCACTCCCTCTTCCTCTATACGCTTTATTTACTTGGCTTCTGGGACACTACACTCTGTTTTCTTCCTACCTCACTTGTCATGAATTCTCAGTCTTCTTTGTAAGTTATTCTCTTCTTCTCACCCTCATAATGTGGAAGTGTCTAGGATCCTTCATCCTCATCTCAATCTATATGCACTCCCTTGAAGGTCATATTCAGTCTTGTGATTTTAAAAGATTTATGTGCTGACTACTTCGAAATTTATATCCCAGGCCGGGTGTGGTGGCTCACGCCTTCAATCCCAGCACTTTGAGATGCCGAGGCAGGTGGATCACTTGAGGTCAAGGTTTCGAGACCAGCTTAGCCAAGGTGGTGAAACTCCATCTCTACTAAAAATACAAAAATTAGCCGAGTGTGGTGGCGTGTGTCTGGAATCCCAGCTACTCGGGAGGCTGAGGCAGGAGAATCGCTAGAACCTGGGAGGTGGAGGTTGCAGTGAGCTGAGATTGTGCCATTGTACTTCAGCCTGGGTGACGGAGCAAGACTCCGTCTCAAAAAAACATAAAATAAAAATTTATATCCCCAACCCCAGCTTCTCTCCTGCACTGCAGATGTATATATTCTACAGCCTATTCACTGACAGCACTTGGATGCCTAATAGATGCCTCAAACTTAACATGTCCAAACCTGAACCCTGATCTTTCCCTAGAAACCAGCTCCACCCTCAGCCATCTCTGTGAGAGTGGTTGGCAACTCCACCCTTCAAAGTGCTCAGGTATTATTCTTCTTTCTCTCAGGCCCCCCATACAAGCCATCAGGAAATTTAATCCCAATTTATTTATACGTATAAAAAATCCATTTCTCGGCCGGGCGCGGTGGCTCACGCTTGTAATCCCAGCACTTTGGGAGGCCGAGGCGGGCGGATCACGAGGTCAGGAGATCGAGACCATGGTGAAACCCCGTCTCTACTCAAAATACAAAAAAATTAGCTGGGCGTGTAGTCCCAGCTACTCGGAGAGGCTGAGGCAGGAGAATGGCGTGAACCCGGGAGGCGGAGCTTGCAGTGAGCCGAGATCGCGCCACTGCACTCCAACCTGGGTGACAGAGCGAGACTCCGTCTCAAAAAAAAAAAAAAAAAAAAAAAAAAAATCCATTTCTCACCCCCTCTGCAGTTACTACCTTGGTCTCAGGTCCATTCTTTTTGTTGTTGTTGTTGTTGTTGTTGAGACAGATCTTGCTCTGTTGCCCAGGCTGGAGTGCAGTGGCACCATTTTGGCTCACTGAAACCTCTGTCACCCAAGTTCAAGCAATTCTAGTGTCTCAGCCTCCCAGGTAGCTGGGATTACAGGTGTGTGTCACCACGCCTGGCTAATTTTGTATTTTTAGTAGAGACAGGGGTTTCACTATGTTGGCCAGGCTGGTCTCGAACTCGTGACCTCAAGTGATCCACCTGCCTCGGCCTCCCAAAGTGCTGGGATTACAGGCATGAGCCTCTGTGCCTGGCTGGCTCCATTAATTCTTGCCTGAGTTACTAAAACAGACTTCTCCTGGTTTTCCCTTTGTCTCTCCTCTGCTCAAAACTTCACCAGCCCCCATTCTGACATAGAATAAAAGCAAAGTTCTGACGATGTCCTGCAAAACTCTATATGATCTAGTCTTCTGAGATACTTCTGTGACCACCTCTCCCAGCACTCTTTTCCTCATTCCTACTTCAGCCAGCCCTCCTTGCCGTTTGTCACCTGCTGACTTGTCACCTTTTATTAAATCTACTCTTTACTTATTTATTATTTTCTGTCTTTTTTCATTAGACTGAGAGCTCCTTAAGGTAGAGGATCTTTGTTTATTTTATTTTTTTCACTGTTATATCCTTTCTCACACACACCAGGCACACTCTGTCTTGGGGTTTTTGTTCCAGCTGCTTGCTTCAATTCCTATTCTCTCCACAGAGTTTGGCTAATTTCCTTACCTCCTCAAAACCTTTGCTTAAGTCTTACCTTCCCACCTGGAACTACCCAACAGGTTCTCCTTGCCCGCTGCCTAGACAGGGCTGATTTATCAAGACAGGACAATTGCAATAAAGAGTGTAATTCACACAGAGCCAGCTGTATAGGGGACCAGAGTTTTATTATTACTCAAATCGGTCTCACCAACAATTAGGGTATGGGGCTTTTAAGGACATTTTGGTGGGTAGGGGTCAGTGAATTGAGAGTGCTGATTGGTTGGGTCGGAAATGAAATCAGAGAGAATCAAAGCTGTCCTCTTGCATTGAGTCAGTTCCTGGATGGGGGCCACAAGACTAGATGAGCCACTTTATCAATCTGGGTGATGCCAGCTGATCCATCAAGTGCAGGGACTGCAAAACATCTCAAGCACTGACCTTAGGCTTTACAATAGTGATGTTATCCCCAGGAGAAATTTGAGGAGGATCAGAATCTTGTGGCCTCTAGCTGCATGACTCCTAAACCATAATTTCTAATCTTGTGGCAAATTTATTAGTCCCGCAAAGGCAGACTAGTCCCCAGGCAGGAAAAGCATTTGTTTTGGGAAAGGGATATTATGTCTTTGTTTCAAAGTTAAACTATAAATTAAGTTTCTTCCAAAGTTAGTTTGGCCCACGCCCAGGAATGAACAAGGACAACTTGGAGGTTAAAAGCAAGATGGAGTGAGTTAGGTTAGATCTCTTTCACTGTATCACTGTAACAATCTTCACAGTTACAATTTTGCAACAGTGGTTTCACACTGAGGCCAACTGACATCTTTTTTTTTTTTTTTTTTTTTTTTGAGACGGAGTCTCGCTCTGTGGCCCAGGCTGGAATGCAGTGGCGCAATGTCGGCTCACTGCAAGCTCCGCCTCCTGGGTTCACGCCATTCTCCTGCCTCAGCCTCTCCGAGTAGCTGGGACTACAGGCGCCCGCCACCACGCCCGGCTAATTTTTTTGTATTTTTAGTAGAGACGGGGTTTCACTGTGGTCTCGATCTCCTGACCTCGTGATCCGCCCGCCTCGGCCTCCCAAAGTGCTGGGATTACAAGCGTGAGCCACCACGCCCGGCCTGGCCAACTGACATCTTATTTACCTGCCTCTTTCACCCCCCCCATTCCTGATCCTCTTTATCCCATCTTATGTTTTCATTTGTTTTGCAAGACTTGTCACCTTTTATTATAATCTGCTCTTTACTTATTTATTATTTTCTGTCTTTTTTCGCTAGACTGTAAGCTCCTTAAGGTAGAGGATCTTTGTTTATTTTTTTCACTGTTATATTCTAAGAACTTTGATGCATGCCTGGTACATAATAGATGTTAAATAAATGTTTACTGACTAAATGAATTAATCAAAACTGACCTGTTACATATACTGTGTCTTCAAAAACTTGCTCTATATTCTTTAAGCAAAACTACTAAACTGTTAAAACTCATTCCTCCTCTACAAGAGACAGGAATCAGGAGAGGCTAGACAGACTGAAGAGGTCTTTTGGAGAAAACAGAAATGTTTGAGTCTTCTTGAATCACCCCGTGTAGGTGGCTACATATACGAGTAACATTATGGTGCTATCGTAGCAGTATCTCAAACGACCACTCCATCACTTACTAGCTGTGGAGAACTTAGACAAATTCTAAATCTTAGTTTCCTCATCTATAAAGTGGCAATCATGATAATATCAATTTCAGTCATTGTGAGACTTAGATGAGCAATGTAAATTGAGTCTGAGGTATATTGCTTGGTACAGTGCTTGACATATAACATGCATACAAGAAGAATGAACACTATTCTGCACAGAACCTTAATAGACATTGAATCTATAGCCCAGAGATGTGAAATGAAGGTCCAGAGACATGGGAAATGCATGTCTGTTTGTTTTGGTTTCCCAGGGTTGCTTGGGAGCCTTGAGAACACTACTGCCTAAGAGTGCTCAAGTGTCTTCAGGAGGACCTTCTGCCCTTGCTGAACACACCGAGAATCAAGACTTCCCAGGTGGCAACAGTTCTGAGCTGGGCTAGCTTCAGGAAGGCCTTCAACTCTGGACCAAAGTGCTATTCAGAATATTAACCCATGGAGGAGGCCAACTGCCTTAGTCCACTGTTTTTTCTGGAGATGAGTAGTTCTATCCAAGCATGTTGTCTGAAACAGTTCTTTCCCTTTCTCACTGGAGGAAAGGACGCCTGATACTAGGGCTCAGTCATAAAAATGTAATGTGAAAAGTGATTCTGCTCCTCAGATGGGCTTTTACAAACTTTGTTGTAGTTTCTTCTTTCTTTTCTTCTCTCTCTCTCTCTCTCTCTCAGAGCCTTACTCACTCTGTTGCCCAGGCTGGAGTGCAGTGGTGCAATCTCAGCTCACTGCAACCTCTACCTCCGGGGCTCAAACAATTCTCCTGCATCAGCCTCCTGAGTAGCTGGGATTACACCACCATGCCTGGCTAATTTTTGTATTTTTAGTAGAGTTAGGGTTTTGCCATGTTGGCCAGGCGGGTCTCGAACTCCTGACCTCAGGTGATCCACCCACCTCAGCCTTCCAAAGTGTTGGGATTACAGGTGTGAGCCACTGCATCAGGCAGAGTAGTTTCTTTTATTGAGCACAATTTTTTTTCTTTCTTTTTTTGTTTTTGAGACTGCATCTTACTCTGTCACCCAGGCTGGAGTGCAGTGGTACGGTCATGGCTCACTGCAGCCTTGACCTCCCAGGTTAGGTGATCCTCTTGCATTAGCCTCCTGAGTAGCTGGGACCACAGATGTGCACCACCACACCTGGCTAATTTTTGTAATTTTTGTAGAGACAGGGTCTCACTATGTTGCCCAGGCTGGTCTCATTCTCCTGGCCTCAAGCAGCCTTCCCACCTCAGCCTTCTGAAGTGCTGGGATTACAGGCATGAGTCACCGCACCTGGGTGACAACTTCTAAATGAGCTTAGCCTAGCACTGTATGTTCGTTAGTGCCCTATGCAATTTTTTTTTCCTTTGGCACTGTCAGGGAGGACCTATTTCAGATTTAGCTGGGCTAACTATGATTTTGGACAACAGCTAAACAACTGGACCACACAATAGTGCTTACTCAGGAGTGGGGTTTGAATCCCATGCTGAGCTTTCTCACAATCCACATGTGAGGTCTCCTAATAGACCCTGGAGTGTGTTCTGCTCCTGTGAAGTGTGGGGCTGAATAGGAGCACCACAAGCTGTGGAAAGCAGCACAGAGAACATTATTTCTGAGCTCAAGCATCACTCTTTTGAAATAGTACAAGTTGGTCCACAGTGAAGATGGGTTTTTATTATTTATTTATTTATTTATTTTGAGACAGAGTTTCATTCTTGGTGTCCATGCTGGAGTGCGCACGATCTCGGCTCACTATAACCTCCACCTCCTGGGTTCAAGCAATTCTCCTGCCTCAGCCTCCTGAGTAGCTGGGATTATAGGCACATGCCACCATGCCTGGCTAATTTTTTTGTATTTTTAGTAGAGACGGGGTTTCACCATGTTGGTCAGGCTGGTCTTGAACTCCTGACCTCATGATCCACCCGCCTCTGCCTCCCAAAGTGCCAGGATTACAGGCGTGAGCCACTGGGCCTGGCCTTTTATTTTTTAACTTTATCTTTGGAGACAGGGTCTCACTCTGTCACCCAGGCTGGAGTGCAGTGGCATGATCTCAGCTCACGGTAGCCTCCACCTCCTGGGTTCAAGCGATTCTCCCACTTCAGCCTCCAGAGTAGCTGGGATTACAGGCGTGTACCACCATACCTGGCTAAGTTTTGTAATTTTAGCAGAGTCGGGGTTTCACCATGTTGACCAGGCTGGTCTCAAACTCCTGACCTCAAGTCATCCACCAGCCTTGGCCTCCCAAGGTGCTGGGATTACAGGCATGAGCCACTGTGCCTGGCCTGTAGATATATTTATGAGTGGGCCTTTTAGAATCCTTACTCCAGCTTCTCCTCCTAAGTGTTGAAAAATCAAACAACACAGCTGCTAATAGACTATGATGAGAACTCATCTTCTGATGGCCAATCAAGCATGCTTTCTAATACTGAATGTTACTGTGCTAAACTTTGCTCCTATGCAAACAAATGCCTCTGAAAAGGAGACACTTTAAGCCTTTTAGGGGGCCTACTGAGATTAGCTGGTTTTTTCCATTTTCCCCAAATTCCAGCACTGCAGACTCTGGCACTGTCCCTCCACCCTCCATTTTCAAATCACTGTTTTTTCTGTGTTATCAGCCTTTTCTTTTCTTGGGTATCTAACAGACTCCTCCTAGCCTTCAAGCCCAGCCTAACTGTCAGCTCTTCCCAGAAGCCACTGAAATGCAATCCCATTCCCTGCCCAACCTCCAGGCAAATCAATCACTCTTACCTGTTTTTCTACGTCACTTTGCCTTTGTATAAATATTGATTAGAGCATCTGTTACTGTAATTCCTTTAGCTTTGTTTGCGCATGCCTGTCTCTCTTGCTGAAATGTGAGCATCTCAAGGAGAGTATTCATACTCTATGCATCCCTAGGATGGGCCTACTGCTAGCATCAAACCACCCCATTAATGACTGTTGGATGAATGAGTGAACGAATGATGGGAGAAATGGATTTTGGTAAGAACAAGAAAGGATTTGGGGAAATAAGACATAAAATGTGTGCTGGGTGGTGATAGCAGATTAGGATGAGGAAAAAAACCTGGGTGAGAAGGTACTGAAAGTGAAAGTGAGAAAGGTCCCAACTTGGTTTTTGACCCACCTCACACTTTTGCAGGACTAATGGTGAGTGTGCCCAATATAAATGTTTGGGGAGGAAGATTTTAAATTTAGACTGAAATTTGTAAATCCTAGGTGAATAAATGTTAACGATAAGTCAGAACTTTCTTAGCATGTTAAAAGTGTGTTCATTGGAGATACAAGAGCTAGGTAAATTTTTTTTTTTTTTTTTTGAGACAGAGTTTTGCCTCTATTGCCCAGGCTGGAGTGCAGTGGCACAATCTCGGCTCACTGCAACCTCTGCCTTCCGGTTTCAAGCGGTTCTCCTGTCTCACCCTCCCGAGTAGCTGGGTTTACAGGCGCCTGCCACCACTCCCGGCTAATGTTTTTTTGTATTTTTAGTAGAGACGGGGTTTCACCATGTTGGTCAGGCTGGTTTTTTGTTTGTTTGTTTTGTTTTTGAGAGGAGGTTCTCACTCTGTTCCCAGGCCAGAGTGCAGTGGCACGATCATGGCTCATTGCAGCCTCAAGCTCCTTGATTCAAGCCATCCACCCACCCCAGCCTCCTGAGTAGCTGGGACTACAGGCGTGTGCTACCATGCCTGGCTAATTTTTAGGTTTTGTAGATATGGGGTCTTGTTGCATTGCCCAGGCTGGTCTCAAACTCCTGGACTCAAGTAGTCTTCCTGCCTCAGCCTCCCAAAGTGCTGGGATTACAGGCATGAGACCCGATCCCTGGTCCTAGATAAAAGACTTTGTTGTGGTTAAGTAATGTTCTTAACTTCACTGGGAGGAAATGATGCAGTAAATCTGGATACATATTTTTCTTTGCATTTTGTCATTAATGCAAACTTTGAGAAGTGAGAGAACTGTGCTTTGGAGCCAGGAGGTTGGGGCAGATATTGTTGAGTTGTTCGGTGCACATGGAAGAAATCAGGAGGCTGTCAGGAAAGATGGTGGGCTTGCTTCAGTGAATACTGCAGGGTACTATGCTGGAGTAAAGCAGACTGCTGGCTTAAAGGGCCCATGGGATCCGATGGAAGAACTGCAGTATATATATATTTTTTTCCCGAGACAGTCTCGCTCTGTCGCCCAGGCTGGAGTGCAGTGGCTTGATCTCAGCTCACTGCAACCTCTGCCTCCCAGGTTCAAGCAATTCTCCTGCCTCAGCCTCCGGAGTAGCTG
Source organism: Symphalangus syndactylus (assembly GCF_028878055.3). Classification (NCBI taxonomy): domain Eukaryota; kingdom Metazoa; phylum Chordata; class Mammalia; order Primates; family Hylobatidae; genus Symphalangus; species Symphalangus syndactylus. The sequence continues at coordinate 34,701,755 of NC_072425.2, read as the reverse complement.
GGATTACAGGCACCTGCCACCACACCTGGCTAATTTGTGTATTTTTAGTAGAGGCAGGGTTTCACAATGTTGGCCAGGCTGGTCTTGAACTCCTGACCTTGTGATCCACCCGCCTCGGCCTCCCAAAGTGCTGGGATTACAGTCATGAGCTATCATGCCCGGCAGAACTGCAGTATTCTTTGTGGAGGTTTAAAAGAGGCCCCAGGCCAGGCATGGTGGCTCATGCCTGTAATGTCAGCACGTTGGGAGGCGGAGGAGGGCAGATCATTTGAGCCCAGGAGATCTAGACCAGCGTGGGCATTTTCATGAAACCCCATTTCTACAAAAAATACAAAAGTTACCTGGGTGTGGTGGCACATGCCTGTGGATTCAGGTACTTGGGAGGCTGAGGCGGGAGGATCATTTGAGCCTGGGAGATGGAGACTGCAGTGAGCTGTGATCGCATCACTGCACTCCAGCCAGGGCAGGGCAACAGAGTGGGAACCTGTCTCAAAAAAAAAAAAAAAAAAAAAAAGAGGAAGAGAGAAATGATCTAGAGAGAGATGATCTAGATACAGTATGGTGCAAAGAATTGGGTAGATCGCAATTATGGTTTACAAACTTGGGCATTAGCCCTGAAAGTTCAAATTGATATGTGTTACTCTAAGCCCCTCTAAATGAGGTCTTATTAAAATGAGGTCACCATTATATGCCATGTTTATAAGCTTGACTATACAACTTTGCTTAAACCTTTAGTCTTAACTTTGGCATCATAGAGCTGGGGTCCAATGCGGATTTTTCTGGGGAAATTTGGGCAAGTCATTTAACTTCTTTGTGTCTGTTTTCTCCTGTGCAAGAAAATAGGGATAAAAGTAGTACCTTCACTATAGGTACTGGTGTGCTACAGCTAACTCTTACCAGCTCATGAGGGCCTATTGTGTACATCTCTTCCCAGCTGCATGCTCAGTGATGCCACTGGGTAGCTTGAAATCTACCAAGTATTTACACCACAGAAATTGGCAACCACTTCAGACCAGGCAGTATTTTTCTCCCAGAGAACCAGTTGTTAAACATTTCTCAACACAATTCCACTTATAAGATTGCTGCAAAAGTTAAATGAGGTAATGAGTGCAAAGGGTTTAGGATATTGTCTAGCAAATACACCAAATATATATGTGAGCATGGCATATACAGATTTTTATCAGACAACTTTTGCCTTAAATTGTTATTTTATTTTAAAAGTTTATTTTTTGCAGTGAGCACAACATTTTAAGTCTTTTCAGCCTCTTGCTTTTCCGGGGTTCCCACCATCTCCACCCCCACCCTTATAATAGGAGCAAAATTGCCTTTATTGTTGTGATCCTGCCCCCTGGCTAGAGTTGTTCAGGAAGGAATAGTCTGGCTGGTCTCTTGAATGAAGGAGATAATACATGCTTGGGAGTTATTGGCAGGGACTACTTTCCAGCACGAAGACTGGAAAATAAAGAACATCTATCTGTAGCAACATAAAGGATGATTCAGATGAAAAGCAGAGGACAGAAATACTTGGAAATATCCTGAGTCCCCCATAGCTTTCCTCTCCCTGCTTCTAATCTCATGTGAAGGCTGACCGTATCTCTGCATTTGGATTCCACGAATCAAGTTTTATTTTAAGTGCCTATTCCAGTGTTTGGCAGAGTAAGTGCTCAATGCATATTTGTTCTCCTTTTCGCTTAAACTAGTATGTGCTGGTTTCCTCTATAGCCCAAAGATTTTTTTAAATTTTTATTTATCTATTTATTTATTTTATTTTTTATTTTTGAGACTGAGTCTTGCTCTATTATCCAGGCTGGAGTGCAGTGGCATGATCTCAGCTCACTGCAACCTCCACCTCCCAGGCACAAGTGATCCTCCCACCTCAGCCTCCCAAGCAGCTGGGACTACAGGCATGAGCTACCATGCCTGGCTAATTTTTGTATTTTTTTTTTCTTTTTTATAGAGATAGAGTCTCGCTATGTTGCCTAGGCTGGTCTCAAACTCCTGGGCTCAAGCGATCCTCCCACTTCAGCCTCTCAAGCAGCTGGGACTACAGAAGCAAGCCACCATGCCTGGCTAATTTGTCTATTTTTTGTAGAGACAGGGTTTCACCATGTTGCCCAGGCTGGTCTCAGACTCCTGGGCTCAAGCAATCCACCTGCCTTGGCCTCCCAAAGTTTTTTAAGTTTACAGGCCTGAGCCCTTGTGCTCTGCCTACTCCAAAGAATTCTAAAAAAGCATATGGAGCCTATGCTTTATCAAAATCTCAGTTATTAATGTCTAGGAAAGCCAGCTCCACTCTGTCTATGACTTAAGACTCCAGTGTTCGTCTGGTGGCAGCCTCAGCATAGGCACAATTAGTATAGTATAGAAGAAGCCATCTCCTCTGGGCTCTAAATGTCTGAGTTATCTGTTGTTTTTTTTTTTTTTCAATAGGCAGTAAAAGGACTTTCTGGTTTGTATGTGTGTGGGTCTGTGTGTGTGTCTGTGTTTATAGGAGGACTTTAGAAAGGGAGTGAGAGAGATAGAAAAATGACAGAGGTCGGCCGGGCGCGGTGGCTCAAGCCTGTAATCCCAGCACTTTGGGAGGCCGAGGCGGGCGGATCACGAGGTCAGGAGATCGAGACCATCCTGGCTAACACGGTGAAACCCCGTCTCTACTAAAAATACAAAAAATTAGCCGGGCGTGTTGGCGGGTGCCTGTAGTCCCAGCTCCTCGGGAGGCTGAGGCAGGAGAATGGCCTGAACCCGGGAGGCGGAGCTTGCAGTGAGCCGAGATCGCGCCACTGCACTCCAGCCTGGGTGACACAGCAAGACTCCGTCTCAAAAAAAAAAAAAAAAAAAGAAAAGAAAAATGACAGAGGTCAAACATAAAATGATGCCTGGGCGTGGTGGCTCATGCCTGTAATCCCAGCACTTTGGGAGGCTGAGGCAGGAGGATCACTTGAGGGCAGGAGTTCGAGACCAGCCTGGACAACATAGTGAAACCCTGTTTCTACTAAAAACACAAAAATTAGCCAGGTGTGGTGACGCCTGCCTGTAATCCCAGCTATGCAGGAGGCTGAGGTGGGAGAATAGCTTGAACCTGGTAGGCAGAGGTTGCAGTGAGCCGAGATCATGCCACTGCACTCCAGGCTGGGCTACAGAGCAAGACTGTCTCAAAAAAAAAAAAAAAAAAAATGATGCATTGGAGAAGAATTTTGTACCATAAGAAATGGCTGAATGGGGGGAGGCTTTCATATATTCAAAGTGCACGAAGGCATTAAGACATTTATTTGTTCCTTGACCACTGGGAAGAATTGGATCTTTGCTGATCTCTGGAAAATCTTGATGACTTGGTATTACTTAGCTGTGCAGGACCTCTCTTGTGAAGGTCATAAAAACACTGCCCAAGGAGTGTGCTCAGAGCAAGTGGGAAGCCCAAGTTGGAGAATGGAAATGACACAATCTCTGATATTGCAACAGTTTTTAGCAATTTTGCAGTGAGATTGTATTATGGTATTCAACCAGCAAAGCATTAGGAGAGAGACCAATAGAACACTACAATATTTGCTGGAAATAAAAGCGTAAACACATTTGCTCTTGCCTTTTCAAATGTCACAAGTGTATTTTGCCTTGGAGATCAGCTTACATTAATTCTTGAATCTTGGCTTCCAATTTTTTAGCATCAGCTCCACAAAATTCAAAAATCTGTTCACAAATGCACAAAGGTGAAACATTTATTGATTCAAGTACTGCAAAAATGTTGAGGCTTTAAGGAATTTTATTCCTGAATGAAAAGTTAATCCTACTCATTTCCATCATCTGCAAGACACTTTAAATATAAATGCACATTAAACACATTAAATTCATAATATTTTCATATTTGGCAACCTTTCAAAATTACTTATGCTAAAACTTTGCCAGATCTCTATAATTCTCCATAATATACCTTTAATCTAAGATCTAAAACATATAATGATGCTGGAAATAAACAAACTCCATCATTGGAACTTCTCAGAGCTCTTATACATTGGTATCGAGGATTTGTTAATTAATATACACAATCTCCTGAAATCAAATGGCTTGGGATTTGTCATTCCCTGACTTCTCCCCAGGTAAGAGTATTATAGTTCACTGATTCTAAGAAGCACATGTTCTTTTCAAATGTTTACATCTCTGAATCAGAATGCATTTCACAGTGGATGGTATGTTATATTTCACTTGGAACACTTTTTAGTGGTATATAAGAATGCATCTTTCACGAGTGTCTTATGTTTGAAGAAAGATGGAATTCAAAGACTTTAGTACTAAATATATTACGTGGTTGAAGACAAGGAAGAGTGTGAGATTGCGATTGGGTGAAAACTTGAGTTCCCAGTAAGGGGCAGTTGAGCCACCAGGAATAGTGTTAGGACTTTGGGGCAGGGGCTAGAAAAGTCTAGAACTAACTTTAGTGTCCAGTGTGCTGCAGGGAGAAACCATCCCCACACCTAAGGCTTCTGCTTCTCCAGGCAGCAGCATTCTGCCTGAGTGTGTCATTGTATTTATTTCTTCAAAGTAAACCCCAGATTTGTAACTCTACCTTGATCCCATTTCACTTACCAGGTTGCTCATGAATCCACTTCTATAACAGCAAATTATTCTTTTGATTCTTGAGAATAGGGTTACCTAAGTGTGGGTGCAGAATTTCATAATTTATCTGAATTGCCTGGTTTGTAACCATCTCCCCTATAACTATTTCATTTGGCCTTGGCCAGGGGAGGAAGGTGTCAGAAAGGATCTGCAAAAGTTTCTCTTTGCTAAGAGTTAGGTGGCAGCTAGGTGGTGGCTCTTTGGCATGAAGGGAGGTTCATGATCCTCTGCAAAATCTGAGGTCAGAGCTCGTGCAGAGATAAGAACTTCTGGCGGGAACATAGGCAGGGCTTGGCTACCTGAATGACCAGTCTTGGCAGGAAGCATGATAAATTCATTTTGCCTGTTTTTGGACTTTTAAAGATGGACGGCCGGGTGCAGTGGCTCATGCCTGTAATCCGAGCACCTTGAGAGGCTGAGGCGGGTGGGTCACTTGAGATCAGGAGTTTGAAAGCAGTCTGGCCAACATGGCAAAACCCCATCTCTACTAAAAATACAAAAATTAGCCAGGCGTGGTGGTACACACCTGTAAGTCCAGCTACGTGGGAGGCGGAGGCACGAGAATCACTTGAACCCAGGAGGTGGAGGTTGCAGTGAGCCACGATCAAGCCACTGCATTCCAGCCTGGGTGACAGACAGAGATTCTGTCTCAAAAAAAAAAAAAAAAAAAAAAAAAAAAAGAATATGGTGCACTGATTCAAATGTAATTGTTTTTAAAAAATAGAAAAAAAGAAATATGGAATTCTACGATATGTATTCTTCTGTGTCTGGCTTCTTCCACTCAACATGATATTTATGAGACGTACCTGGATAGTGTCACTACAGTCATTTTTCAGTGTTTCTTTGGTATTCCATTGCATGAATGTTTATCCATTTTCGCTGTGACAAATAGTGCTACTGTGGATGTTCTTGTCCATATCTTTGTAGGGATATCTTTGTGGGCACATAAGCACTGATTTCTGTTGTATAGCTAAAAGTGGGATTGTGGGTTCTGCTTCAGTAGAAGCTACCCCACAGGTTTTGAAATTATTCTGCATGTATTTTCTTCTTTCTTTTCTTTTTTTTTTTTTTTTTGAGACGGAGTCTCGCTCTGTCGCCCAGGCTGGAGTGCAGTGGCGCGATCTCGGCTCACTGCAAGCTCCGCCTCCTGGGTTCAGGCCATTCTCCTGCCTCAGCCTCTCCGAGTAGCTGGGACTACAGGCGCCCGCCACCACGCCCGGCTAATTTTTTTGTATTTTTAGTAGAGACGGGGTTCACCATGGTCTCGATCTCCTGACCTCGTGACCCGCCTGCCTCGGCCTCCCGAAGTGCTGGGATTACAAGCGTGAGCCACCACGCCCGGCTTCTTCTTTCTTTTCTTTTCTTTTCTTTTCTTTCTCTCTCTCTCTTTCTTTCTTTTCTTTGTTTTTTGTTTCTTTGTTTCTTTGTTTCTTTTTTCTTTCTTTCTCTCTCTGTTTCTCCCTTTTCTTTTCTGCCGCAATCTCAGCTCACTGCAACCTCAGCTCACTGCAACCTCTGCCTCCTGGCTTCCAGCGATTCTCCCACCTCTGCCTCCCACCACCATTCCTGGTTAATTTTTAAAATTTTAGCAGAGACGGGGTTTTACCATGTTGGCCAGGCTGGTCTCAAACTCCTGACCTCAAGTGATCTGCTCATCTCAGCCTCCCAAGGTGCTGGGATTACAGGCGTGAGCCACCATGCCTGGCCTGCATATATTTTCAATTTATACTCTACCAGCAGAGGATGAGTGTTCTAGCTCTAGCTCTGCATCCTTGACAACACTTGATATTGCCAGTCTTTTTCATGTTAACAATTCTGGTGGCTTTAGGGGACAAGTTTGCTACCGAATTCCATATGTTTTACCTTGGTCAGATTTCACCTGACTTTAGCAATGGCTATATAACTTGTCTCTCTCGGTCTCCAGTCTTGTGCCACTTAGGTCCTTTCTCATCCCTGAAGCTCAAAACCACAAATCCAGGCATGCCATCCTTCTTTGTAAACATCTTCAGTTTTTCCCCATCACCATACAATCCAAGCTTCTTCCAAGGTCTCCCTAATTTTGTCCTGTCTCCCTCCCTGTTGCTCCTTGCCATAAACCTTGAACTCAGATCCATTTGTTCATTTAACAAATACTTAATAAGTGCCTACTATGAGCCACACTTACTGTGAACAAAACTGACAGAATCCTCTCATGAGCTCATCTGCTAGTGATAACTTTTTAGTATTGTTGTATTATTATCCAAAGAATTCCTGACATATACCCATGTTATTTTATAACACTGCTTCCTGTCATCTTTTCTCACTTGCTAATCTTAACCATGCCTCAAGATGGTTTGCGTAACTCATGGAGCCTTCCTTGAACCTTTTCTCTGTTATCCCATAGTACTCTGGGCATCGCAGTATTAACTAATTTTTGTCGTCTATCTTTCCCACTACACCAAGGATGAAGACTGTACCTGAAATTTTTTTCCATATATTATTTATTTGTTTATTTTAGAGATGAGGTCTCGCTCTGTCACCCAGGCTGGAGTGCAGTGATGCGATCATAGTTCACTGCAGTCTTGAACCCCAGGGCTCAAGTGATCCTCCCACATCAGCTTCCTGAATAGCTAGGACTACAAGCATGCACCAATACAGTGGCTTTTTTTTTTTTTTAATTTTTAAATTTTTTTGTAAAGGCGAGATCTTGCTGTGTTACCTAGGCTGGTCTCAAACTCCTGGCCTCAAAAGATCCTCCTGCCTCCCCTCCCAAAGTGCTGGGTTTACAGGCATAAATCACTGTGCCTGGCTTTATAGTTTTAGTATCTAATCTAGTACCTTACACAGAGTAAGTGTACCATTGATGACCATAGGCCTGTGTTGAGCTAAGTTTCAGCAACTAGGTATTACCTGTCTTATTCTATCTTTATCTTGTTTGCCAAAGAGAAATGTTACATTTGTGTCTCCCTATCCAGGGCTGGGCTTTGCATACAGGAACTTAATAGGTGGAGTTAATGGGTAAGGAGCAATTTACTGATAAGAGCTTATTGCACAGATAGCTTTCTTTTGAAGAGAGATGTATGCAAGGCAAATAGTTTAATTTCTGCCCAAAGTGTTGTGAGAGGAAAATAAATAAATCTTGGGGTCCCCAAATCACGAAGCTAAAGGGAAAAGTCAAGCTGGGAACTGCTTAGGGATAACCTGCCTCCCATTCTTTTCAGTCACCTCTCCGCTCACTGAGATAAATGCATATCTGATTGCCTCCTTTGGAAATGCTAATTAGAAACTCAAAATAATGTAACCATTTGTCTTTTATCTACCTATGACCTGGAAGCCCCCTCCCCGCTTCAAGTTGTCCTGCCTTTCCGGACCAAACCAGTGTTCATCATATATGTTGATTGATGTCTTATATCTCCCTAAAATGTATAAAACCAAGCTGTGCTCCAACCGTCTTGGGCACATAGCATCAGGACCTCCTGAGGGGCACACGTTCTCAACCTTGGCAAAATAAACTTTCTAAATTAACCAAAACCTATCTCAGATGTTTGGGGTTCACATTTGGCAACCACAAAGGGATTCTGAGTGGAGGTATCCCTGACCTTTGGCAAATCTCCTATTGGTGCTTGATACCAGCATGAGCTAACTTTATGGCTCAAACCAATAGGACAATTTGCTGAGGCCTGGGAGCACCCCACTCTAGAGAATCCCAAGTCTCCCCAAATTTGGTCAAGATCTAGTTTATTTTGCTGTACAACTCCCTTTTTTTGGAGTTTTACTTGCTTCCAACAAGGAAGGCAAGATTTCCTGCTTTCATGATGATGGAAGGCAGGTAACTCCTTTACAGAGTCTGAGGTTGCTCCCAACAGGGAAGACAAGTTTGATTTTTTTCCTGCTTCTTCAGCGCAAGACCCAACCCTAGGTAAGTAGCTGAATTTGGGTTTTGTCTTGGCTAAAGTTAACAACCAGCTGATCTTAATTTCTCCTTATTAGTAGCATGCTCAGGGATCACATTGTTTTGTTGTTGTTGTTGTTGTTTGTTCTTTTCTTTCTCCCACCAGATTTGACCTACTGTACCTGACTTGATCAAATCTGGGTGAGAATTCCAAATTATGGGTAACAAGGCCACTCTAATTTGGCTAAAATTCCTCGCAGCTGCAAAAGAGGGAAAACAAAACAGAAAACCATGCACTTTGTTTCTGTGTTTGCTTCCTGTCTTTAAAAAAAAAAAAGTTTCTTTCATTTACTTTTCTTCTACCGCATACCTCCTTCCCCTTTGCCACCTGCAGTACCAAAAAAATCTAAAGAAGGCTTCTAATGAGTTGAACCCCTTTAAAGAATTCAGAACAAAGGTGCCACTCACCCCTTTTGATGTGTTGTGTTTTCTTTGTGGAGTTTCAAGAGTCATGGGCAGATTCTTCTTAGGTCTAAAGCTCTATTTTCCTGTATTGCATGACCTGACCTCTTTGGCTTTGTGGGTACCAGAGATGACCTTGTACTGTGAGAGGTTTTGACCTTGGCGTGTGTAATGGCAAACAAGAACTACAAAGTTAGGGATGGCTGAGCACAGTTTACAGGAAGTGGTCTTGGCTGTTATTTTATTTTTTCTCCTAGGAAGTTGTTAAGGATCCTAATTCTAGTTCAGATATGCATTCTAAAGGATCTTCTCCATTGCTTTTTCTCTGAAAATTAATCTTGATTTGGCTTGTCTGTGTATATTTGCATAAGAGACTGAATTTTCTTAGCTCGAAAGAGAGACAGCATTTGCTCCTTCCAGCAGAAAGTTGCCCCTGGGTGACTGGGGCCTCAAGGGAGTGTCTGGGGGCTTGATCCCCCCACAATATGCTGCAGCCCTACAGGAAAATCCCCCCCAAAATTAATTTTATTTATTTATTTATTTTTTGAGATAGAGTCTTGCCCTTCATCCAGGCTGGAGTGCAGTGGCATGATCTCAGCTCACTGCAACCTCTGCCTCCCATGTTCAAGTGATTCTCCTGCCACCGCCTCCCTAGTAGCTGGAATTACAGGCATGCACCACCATGCCTGGCTAATTGTTGTATTTTTAGTAGAGACGGGGTTTCACCATGTTGACCAGGCTGGACTTGAACGCCTGACTTCAGGTGATCTGTGCAGCTCGACCTCCCAAGGTACTGGCATTACAGGCGTGAGCCACCACTCCTGGCCTAAAAATTAATTTAAGGCCGGGCACGGTGGCTCACGCCTGTAATCCCAGCACTTTGGGAGGCCAAGGCAGGCGGATCACAAGGTCAGGAGATCGAGACCATCCTGACTAACACGGTGAAACCCTGTCTCTACTAAAAATACAAAAAATTAGCCGGGCTTGGTGGCGGGTGCCTGTAGTCCCAGCTACTCGGGAGGCTGAGGCAGGAGAATGGCGTGAACCCAGGAGGCAGCGATTGCAGTGAGCCGAGATCGTGCCACTGCACTCCAGCCTGGGTGACAGAGCAAGACTCCGTCTCAAAAAAAAAAAAAAAAAATTTAATTTAAAAAAAGGCTCATCCAGGAAACACATATAAGGGCTGATTACCTAGTGTTTTGAGCCCTCTCAGAGATAACAGACCTCTGGAGACAGAAACTGAGGCATGTAAGAGGGTAGAAACAACTCGGTGGTGTGGAGTCCCACTTACAAGCAGCACACATTGATTCATCACACAAAAGCTCTAGGCCACGGCTCAGTTCCTTTTATTAAGAAAAAAAGTGGGAAACCAATAATCTAAGAATGAGAAGAAAACAAGGAGAATGACTCCCTTTTCAAGCACTCCGTAGGTTTTATGGCACCTCTGCTTGCCAGAGTTTATGTAAAATGGAAGTAATATGGTCTTTGTGCACATTCACATTAAAGAAAAACGAGTCCTAGGGGTCCATCTGCAAACTTTGGAGTTCCTAAGTTATAGGATCTTTGTGTGTGTGTGTGTGTGCATGTGTATATTGGAAAGGCCTTTATAATTTCTATAATTTTTTGTCTAATTGTCAATTAAATCCATTTTAATTTCCCTCTAGCACACCAGACATTTTCTCTCCATACTCGATGATGTAAATTTGGCTGATTTTCACCTGAGTTATTTCCTTTAATATGCAAATTTAAGGCGATTTAGCTGACAATTGTCTAGGGTAGTGAAACAGGTTATCAAGAATTTGAAAGTCTAAGATAGGAAAAAATAGAGTCTTTATGAATCTACAAGATGTACTTCTATTGGCATGCCTAATACATCTATGTATTTATGTGTTATGTTACACAATGTTTTATTCCTGAAAATATATAAAAGAGCTCTAATTAATTGGCTTAAGAAAATAAAAGCACTTGAATCAAATACTTTATCAGGAAAAAAGAAAAGACTAGTCAAATGCTTTTTCAAGTTTATGTAACTTAAGTAAAATCTTTAATAAATAAGCTAGCTTTAAAATTATTGGAAACGTAATATTAGAAAAGTCTTAAGAATTTCCAGCATACATTTTTGTTTGCATTTATTAATCAAGCAATTTCATACTTATCCCTGCTAAACACTATAAGGTGTCAAAATTTGGCATAGGGGTTACAAAACTATAAACCCAGCCCAAAACAGAATGAACTTTGCTTGTGTAATTTTTAATAAATAAGACATTCATATTGGTTTAATGAAAATAGTTACATCTTGAATTTAGTAACTTCTAATCTTTTGGCTTCAAGCAGTCTAGTCTACAGGTATTAAAATTTGTTTTAGGAAAGGACTGTTATCATCTTTGTTTCAAAGCTAAACTATAAACTAAGTTCCTCCCAAAGTTAGTTTGGCATATACCCAGGAATGAACAAAGACAGCTTGGAGGTTAGAAGCATGATAGATTCAGTTAGGTCAGATCCGTTTCACTGTCTCAGTAATAATTTTGCAGTGGTTGTCCCATAACTTTAAATGATGGCTATCACAGTTTACATAAATAATCTAGGTAAATGATTAAAATAATTAGGTAAATACAATGGGAAAAATACTTGTAGACAAACTCATCATAATTTAGAATCTAAAGTTATATTAAATTAATAGATATTTCATTATTTCGGTATTTTTCAATAAAAATATATTGTAGGAAAACATTCCTTTTTAAAGAAAAGAAGTGTGTCCTTTTTAAAAAGGGGGACAATTTTTGTCTAATTCAAAGCTTATTTAAAGTTTATGTATAAAACAATGTAAAAGAAACCAGGAAATAAGAGTGATGTAAAGAAAGTGACAAAAATAAAGAGGTATATATATATCTCTCCATACTATATATATATATGGATATACTATATTACTATATCCATATATATATACTATATATATACTATATAGTATATCCATATATATATCCATATAGACTATATAGTGTATATATATATACTATATTACTGTATCCATATATGGATATATATATATATATATATGGATATAGTAAACTAATTTGACTTTTTTTTTTTTTCAGATGAAGTTTCACTCTTGTTGCTCAGGCTAGAGTGCAATGGTGCTATCTCGGCTCGCCACAACCTCCACCTCCCAGGTTCAAGCAGTTCTCCAGGGAGAGCTGAAATGTTTATGAATATCAAGCAGAACAGGAGTTATCTGCATGGACTGAACTAAAAAAAAAGCCGAAGTAATATTTTTGACTTTTTCTTAAAATGTTGCTGATCCTTTGTATTGTTTTTCAGAGTCAAGGAAACTTTTGCTTTATTGACAGCTTTTAACAATTTAGTATACTCCTATGAACAAAATTTGGAGCATATTTATTTCTCTCTACCTGATTTCTCCAGAATTTGGAAATTATTTGTGAGTATTCTTAACTTATGGCAATACAGTTATGGCATAAGTGCAATAAGAACCTGTTTTCATTTGTAACAGGACACAATTGGAGAAACCAGTTATTTTACCAAAGCTTTGGAATGGTGTACTTTCCCTTAAGGAATCAAATTTGACTTATGGAAACAATGAAAGTCCCTTGGGAAAACTGGCGTCATACCTTGTGTCTACACAGTTCCTGTACAGGATTCCTGACCTGTGGTAAGTAAAGAATGTCACTTTCTGACAGGCCTAGGAGCCCGAAGTTTATCATGGAACCTCAAGAGGAGAGGAATTCCCATAGGCATTTGATGGTACAAATCCATCTATGGCTGCACTCAGCTTTAAAAAAGTCTTATCTGAGATTCTTTCTATGGAACAAAGTTCCATCAAAGTCAATTTAAAAGCCTATGAAAAAAAATTATTCTTGCTACACTGTATACAAATACTCAGTCCAAGTATAATAAAGCAAATCAGTCCTATCATGATTTGTCTTTAGTAGAAATGGGAACCTGGAGAGAGAAAATTATGTTTCAAAAATTATAGTACATCTGTTGTTAGATTCTAGTCTTGCCTAATGTTTTTCCATTTATATTATTTTCTGCAGTTTGGACTGAATTCTAATTTCTCTTGGCTACAAGTCTTTTTTTTTTAGTTGTTTTTGAGACAGAGTCTCGCTGTTGCCCAAGCTGGAGCTCAGTGGCATGCTCACTGCAACCTCCGCCTCCTGGCTTCGAGCGATTCTCCTGCCTCAGCCTCCCAAGTAGCTGGGATTACAGGTGCCTGCCACCTTACCCAGCTAATTTTTGTATTTTTAATAGAGACAGGGTTTCACCATATTGGCCAGGCTGGTCTCGAACTCCTGACCTCAGGTGATGTGCTCACCTTGGCCTCCCAAAGTGCTGGGCAGGTGTGAGCCACCATGCCTGCCCCTGCAAGTCTTCAAAATAATGTTTCAATTTATTTTCTTCTCTTTTCCTCCCATTTTTCCTAATTTGGAGTCACTGAAAACTAAGCTGTGCTTTTTTAAAGCCCTGCAAACTGAAGCTAGACAATTTAAACTTCCAAAGAAAATAACAGCAATCTATTTACATACATAAGCCACTTTCTGAAGTCCATGTGTGGACTTCAGAGTAATATGACTTAGCTTGGACACAGTGGCTCACACCTGTAATCTCAGCACTGTGGGAGGCCGAGGTGGGCAGATCACCTGACGTTAGCAGTTTAAGACCAGCCTGGCCAACGTGGCAAAACCCTGTCTCTACTAAAAATACAAAAATTAGCCAGGTGTGGTGGCACACGCTTGTAATCCCAGCTACTTGGGAGGCTGAGGCAGGAGAATCACTTGTACCCGGGAGATGGAGGTTGCAGTGAGCCGAGACCGTGCCACTGCACTCCAGCCTGGGTGATAAGAGCAAAACTCCGTCTCAAAACAAACAAATAACAAACAAACAACCAAAATGGAGTAATGTGGCCTATACAGATTTTCCAGGGTTGTTCTTTTGTTTGTTGTTGTTCTTCTCCCTTCTTCCCCCTATTTTCTTTTCATAGGATGTGAGGCTTCACAAGCTGCTAAAAATAAGCTTTCCTAATAACTTGGGACCTACCTGTCTAGGAATAAACCATCCTAGCCATGAGAGATCAGATGAAACCTGAGACCAGAGACTCATTTTCTTCTAAAATGATTTCTCCAAAAGATTTTTAAATAGAAAAGGGGGTAAATGTGAAAGGAAAATAAATCTTGGGACTCCAAAATCACTAAGCTAAAGGGAAAAGTCAAGCTGGGAACTGCTTAGGGCCAAACTGCCTCCCATTCTATTCAAACTCACCCCTCTGCTCACTGAGATAAATCCAAATCTGATTGCCTCCTTTGGAGAGGCTAACCAGAAACCCAAAAGAATGCAACCATTTGTCTTTTATCTACCTATGCTGGAAGCTCCCTCCCCACTTTGAGTTGTCCTGCCTTTCTGGACTGAATCAATGTTCATCTTACATATGTTGATTGATGTCTCATGTATCCCTAAAATGTATAAAACCAAGCTGTGCTCTGACCACCTGGGCACATGTCGTCAGGGACTCCTGAGGCTGTGTCACAGGTGGGCGTCCTCAAACTTGGCAAATTAAACTCTCTTTCTTTTTTTCTTTTTGAGACAGAGTCTCGCTCTGTCGCCCAGGCTGGAGTGCAGTGGCGCGATCTCGGCTCACTGCAAGCTCCGCCTCCCGGGTTCACGCCATTCTCCTGCCTCAGCCTTCCGAGTAGCTGGGACTACAGGCGCCCGCCACCCCGCCCGGCTAGTTTTTTTTATTTTTAGTAGAGACGGGGTTTCACCGTGTTAGCCAGGATGGTCTCTATCTCCTGACCTCGTGATCCGCCTGCCTCAGCCTCCCAAAGTGCTGGGATTACAGGCTTGAGCCACCACGCCCGGCCGGCAAATTAAACTTTCTAAATTAACTGAGACGTGTCTCAGATATTCAGGGTTCACGTTGTTTTCTCATTTTATTCTGATGTCGGGTTATGCCTCTCAAAGGCATGCTCCACTCTGAAATATTAAGGGAGCGAGTTTACTTCTCTCTCCTCAATGCCTTCACTTCTCATGCGCTGCTGCAACTCTAGTAATAACTGCTAATGAAAATTATAAGCTCTGGTTTGCTGAGACCAAGAGAATGGGGTGTGGCTGTCCATGCATAATAGAACCAACTAAGCTCAATGATCAGTTTTTAAGTCTTTTATTATGAATATTTTCAAACATCCACAAAAATAAAATAATGAAGCGAACCCTCCTATCCCCTGCATTTGTCCATCATCCAGAGGCAGGTTTTTTTTTGTTTTTTGTTTTTTGTTTTGGCTCTTGTTGCCCAGGCTGGAGTGCAATGGCGTGCTCTTGGCTCACTGCAACCTCCGCCTGCTGGGTTCAAGCGATTCTCCTGCCTCAGCCTCCTGAGTAGCTGGGATTACAAGCACCTGCCACCACACCCAGCTAATTTTTGTATTTTTAGTACAGACGGGGTTTTGCCATGTTGGCCAGGCTGGTCTCGAACTCCTGACCTCAGGTAATCCACCTGCCTCAGCCTCCAAAAGTGCTGGGATTACAAGTGTGAGCCACTGCACCCAGCCCAGGGGCAATTTTTTTTTAATGCCAAAGACATTCAATCACCTGCAAAAATTCTAGTACTGCTGCTGCGAAATACGAAGGGGCTGGAGACAGTGGTCCCCTCCTCACAAATGGACTTCTGAGAGTACCAGTTAGACTGTAGAGTCTGACTAATGACACACTCAAAAGATAATTATAGCGAAATATCTTGGCCAGTTGATATGCAATTTTGGTTTTGATCCTCCTGCCTCAGCCTGCCAAGTAGCTGGGACTACAGAAGCCTGCCACCATGCCTGGCTAATTTTTGTATTTTTTTTTTTTGTAGAGATAGGGTTTCACTATGTTGTTCGGGCTGGTCTTGAACTCCTGGGCTCAAGGAACCCACCTGGCTTGGCTTCCCAAAGTGCTGGAATTACAGGTGTGAGCCACTGTGCCCAGCCACAAGATACTTTTTTTTTTTGGCAGCGGGGGAGGGGGTTGCGGGGGCGCAGGCTGTAGAAACATATGTACAATATAATTTCTTTTTTCTTTTTTTTGAGACAGAGTCTTGCTCTGTCACTCAGGCTGGAGTGTGGTGGTGTGATCTTGGCTCACTGCAACCTCCGCCTCCCGGGTCCAAGTGATTCTCCTGCCTCAGACTCCTGGGTAGCTGGGATTATAGACATGTGCCACCACACTCAGCTAATTTTTTTTGTATTTTTAGAAGAGATGGGGTTACACCATCTAGGCTACCATCAGCTAGGGTGGTCTCGAACACCTGGCCTCAAGTGATCTGCCTGCCTCGGCCTCCCAAAGTGCTGAGATTACAGGTGTGAGCCACTGCGCCTGGCCTGTACAATATAATTTTATATTTTATAATGATATTATATTCTCTTTTTTTAAAAGTGGAGTTTACTAAAGCATTAAATGGTATGAATAAGATGGAAAGAATATGTCTAATAAGAATTTTTAAAATTCCTCTACCTTCTGTGGAGAGGTAGGCAATGTTAATTACTGTTTGGTCCTTTCTGGGCCCCTTTCTCTGACTCCACCCCACCCATCTGTTCCCCAGAGCCATTTGCTTCACGTTGCAGGTGTTTGGACACTTCCCCTTTGACTTTCACAAGACTCAAGGCAGGCTTTGCAACTGCAAGGGACTTGATTAAAGTTTTTGGAGGAGCTGAATAAAAATCAGGCAAGCAGCTTGAATTTATATGCACTCGAATTCAAGAACAAGAGCCTATAAAAACAATGTTAATTTTTTTCCTTATCTATACTGGCTTTCTTCTTGACTTGTTCTAATAGTGTGATATCAGCAAAATACAAATTTACTTGCATTTTCTTGTAGCTGATTTAGAAACTCTGCTTACAGATCTGATTCTTTGAGCATTGGTGGCATAAATAATGCAAGAGTGCTTTTCTTCTGTATAGGGGTTGACAAGCTTTTTTTGGTAAAGGATCAGATAGTATCAGTTTTAGGCTTTGCAGGCCATTTGGTCTCTGTTGCAACTACTCGAATTTGCTGTTGCAATGCTAAAGCAGCTAGTGACAATTCATAAACAAATGGGCATGGCTGTGTTCCAGTGAAAGTTTATTTACAAAAACAAGTGGAGGGTCGGATTTGGCCCTGTTACCGTTCACCAACTCTTATCCTGTGCCATCAACTGAAGTTGTTGAGGCTTCATGCAACTGCCTAAGAGCTAGATACTCAGTACAATGTGGCTTTCTGTGGAAGGGCAAAGGCGTGTGCATCTAATGCTGTGGGAATTCACCTCAAGCCACACCTTGAACAGGAAAACTGATTTTGGACTCTGGCCAGAGGAGATGTCATTTTTCCCGTTACTGGAAGTGTAGGGTGAAACTTTATTCTCAGGGATAAACATGGTTTGGGAGCCATTCCCTTCAATGGCTCATATACTTGTTCTCATGTTTCCAGTGGAAAATCTGCTCGAATGCCCAGTATTGAGAAATATGCCTGTTTCCTATATCTCTTCACTTCTCCCCATGTTTAGAGGTGAGCTTATCTGTTAAGCTGACACAAAGGAAAGAACTTGTGCCTATCCTCTCTCCTTGTGGGGATGCTCTGCTCAAGGGACGGGTATGCTCTCTTCCCACTGTCTTTCTGCACAACACATGGGAAGTGGGCCCTAAACCTGCCCAGATAGATCTGGAAGGGCATCATACTATATCCTCACTTTTGGGGCTTGATAGTTGTGCAGAGCAACAATACCTCTTTTACTTGCACAGGTAAGTTTCTTCTTTGCAGCCCCAGATTCTCCCACAGGTGGGCCACCTCAATGTCTAGGCTTTAAGGGAATGGGAGGAAGTCTGTTGACATAGATCCCAGCCACATTGTTCAATGAGCACAGTGTAGCATCATGACTACTTATAATAAGGTGATATTGTGATTAGCCACATGACTCCTTGGGAGGAAAGAGTTAATGCAGCAGGTCTGGTTGCTTTCTTCTTGTGTGTCTCCAAGAGAACTATGTTTGACCCTTCACCACCCCCCAGAAATGTGGCCCTCCAAGTGTTCTTTGTGTTAGTGATTGACGGACTTTGTTATACATTCCTGGAGGGATGGACCATGCCATGCTGGCATGTCAAGTTGCTTTGCATACACATCAATATTGATGATATGCCCCTGGTTTTATTGTTGGGATTCTGAGTTTCTATTGCCATGCCTTGTTGTGTAGCAATGGTTGCACAAGATAGGTGTATGTGACAACTACTCCCCTACTTCCACAAAGACCTCAGTCCCTGAGTTCAAAGTGGTATTCCTAAGTAGGGGCCATACCATATAGCTACCTCAAGTTCATTGCTAGAGAGAGAGCATTCCTATGTGTCTGACAAGGAAAGACCTCAGAAGTCTCTGCTGGACCTTTCTGGACTCCATCAATGCACATCTTTTTTTTTTCTGCTGCTTTTACTCTGTATTCTTTGCTGTACTAAATCTTAGCTATGAATATAACTTGTGATTGGGTCTTGTAAGTCCTTCTGGTGAATCACCAAACAAATCACTCCTATAGTTCAACAACTTAAAATTCAGAGAAGAGCAGGGTAGGGACTGGGGTAAAAAATTTAAGGGGTAACTGCCAAAAACTCAGTAATCAAGATAAATATTATGTTAATAAGTATTATATGAAAGTATTAAAACCCAATGCAAAAAATCCATGATGAACAAAATATCAAAAATTTAAATAAAAATTCTACATTTGTCATATCCTGACTTGCTTGCTGCTCCCTAATCCTTGCCTGGCAGAAGAGACACACGTGAGCCTTTCAATTGTCAAAGCAGAGAGCAGCATCTTTAGCAACGGTGCTAAAGGTTGCTAGATGTTTCTAAATAGTTACTACCCTTTGCCCACTTTTGTTCCATCTCACTTAGTTCTTGCCCCCTGACCCCCAGTCAATCTCTGCCAGTGCATCAACTGTTTATGGAGTTGATAGGAACCCCTTTTAGGGATCTGCACCCTTCAGAGTCCTGCACATGAGAGGTTTCTTTTTTTTCTCATGCAGAACATCTCTGTGTGTAACACAGTCCTTGACAGGTTAAATATTATTGGGTAGGCAACTCCTGAATGCTAAGATGACTTAGCTTAAATGGATGTTGTAGTTATTGAAAGAGCCTTAGAGTTCTCTCATAAATTTATTTCTAAATTACTATTTATTTATACATTTTCAGAGAGATGGGCATGCACAGCTAGATCCTGGGACTCTAATGATAGCTACATCTTCTAGTATTTACCAAGTCCAGTGCTAGGCACTTTAGATACAATATCACAAATTTGCCTGACAGTTGTTTAAAGATAGGTGGTGTCCTCATTTTGCAGAGAAGGAAACTAAGCCTCAAGGTGGTTATGGTACATTGCCACTAATAAGAGGCAGACCTGGGGCTCAACCTGCAGTTGTCTGACTCTATAGATGGCAAAAACTTACTGAAGACGCTCTTTTGGGAGATGGGTGAAGCCCTGTGTTTTATGAAGTTGAACAGAGAGGATTTGGGAACGTGATTCTCCAGGCACCAACATCTTCCTCAAAAGTATTGTTTCACCTTATTGTCCCTACTTGGTCCTTGAAGACACAGAGTGTGTGACCCTTGCTTCCATTCTTGTCCTCTTTCTAGCATACCACGGTATCACCTCCTTGAGATTCTTTTAATTCCTGTACCTACTTTAAGGAGCATGCTGTTGAAATGACTTTTATTTTTATTTATTTATTTATTTATTTTTGAGACAGAGTCTCGCTCTGTCACCCAGGCTGGAGTGCAGTGGTGCGATCTTGGCTCACTGCAAGCTCTGCCTCCCGGGTTCACGCCATCCTCCTGCCTCAGCCTCTCCAAGTAGCTGGGACTACAGGCGCCCGCCACCACGCCCGGCTAATTTTTTGTATTTTTAGTAGAGACGGGGTTTCACCATGGTCTCAATCTCCTGACCTCGTGATCCGCCCACCTCGGCCTCCCAAAGTGCTGGGATTACAAGCGTGAGCCACCGTGCCCAGCCCGAAATGACTTTTATAATCTCAGCAAGAGCCCTACAGTTCATAAACATAAGGGCACAAGCTTCCTCCCACTTTATATGATAGCTCAGTCTAGCAGATGGGTTTTCCTGAATTATTCATTTTTGACTAATTTGTTTAGTAGCATCTATGTACTCATCATCCCATCTCTCTTATGAGTGAACCTAAGTGCTTTGGGAAACTATTTTATTATATAACCAAAGAATGAAAGATGGAGTCAACTTTTGAGCTTTTGATGGTTGGCTTATATTTAAGCAGTTGCCCCAAATTTGCTAATTCTTGGTTTCTCTTTCCCTACTCCATAGACATACACCAACCATGAGTTGTGTATCCAAATCTCATCTTGAATTGTAGCTCCCATAATTCCCATGTGTCATGGGAGGGACCTGGTAGGGACCCGGTAGGAGGTAATTGAATCATGGGGGCGGGTCTTTCCTGTGCTATTCTCCTGATAGTGAATAAGTCTTATGAGAGTCTGATGGTTTTATAAAGGGGAGTTCCCCTGCACACACCCTCTTGCCTGCCGTCATGTAAGACATCCCTTTGCTTCTCCTTTGCCTTCCACCATGATTATGAGGCCTCCCTGGCCATGTGGAGCTGTGAATCAGTTAAACCTCTTTCCTGTATAAATTACCCAGCCTCAGGTATGTCTTTATTAGCAGCATGAGAACGCATTAATACAATGGGTCTACAACCAAAGTTACTCACTTTGGGGATCCATTGATAGGCTTCAGAGGGTCACTGAATATCCTAGTATTATCTGCACATTTTAGTTTGTGTGCCTATGTTCTTTTGTCCAGATGGAGATGGTTCATAGCCTTTATTAGATTTTAAGAGGGTCTATAAATCCAATTTATGAACAACTTCCAAGAGAATACAGTTTAATATTCTGGTTACAAAAACCAGACAAAGTTTTGGGTCCCCCATCTGGAAGAAACCACAGGAATGATCTTACTCACCACAATTAATCTTCCTGAAACATGGTGTGATGTCCTAGATGAAAACACTAAGGAGTACAGCAGGAAAGAACAAGCTCCCCTTATTTATTACCTGGAATTTGCCTAGGGTCTTCTTTGCCCTAGAACTAGGACATAACTTCAGCCACTGCTTATATTGCATCCCTGCCAGATGTTCATTCAATCTCTGCATGAAAACTTCAGCAAGCAGGGAAGGCCCATAATCTGCCCCGGTCCTAGGTCATTGTATATAGCTTCATTTGTTTTAGTTTTTTCAAGTTCTATTTTATTGATGTTTTATATACTTTGAAAATAATTGAAATGAGCTAGAATCAAGGGCAAGAAAAAATAATGAAACCATTCAAGGATGTTGCAGTGTGGGTGGGGGTGGCTGATAGGGAGTGCCAGGAAACTGCTGGTAAGGGAGATTACTGTGTTTGAGCAGAGGAGGCAATCCTGAGATTCTTGGCGGCCATGGCAAAAAGAGAAGCCCAAGGGATTCCCTAATTTTTCTGATCCAATGCAGAGAAGAGAGCCATGTTTTCAAGGGAGGTGAGTATTCTCCTAACTCTTGTGTTCTGGGAGAAATTATCACAAAGCTTTTTATACAATGTACATTTAAAAGGGTATAATGGACAAGTGGCTCTTTGCCAGATGTTTTACCAGAAATGTAAGACATTTCTTGTAAGAAGACTTAATAGGAACTGGACTCTAGGTTTTATTTTTTAAAATAATAAAAGACACACAGTACTTAACTGCTTCAATAAGTCAGTTTTCAGTTGTGCTGTCCCAGATAAAAGAGAGGAGCACATTTATGGAGGTGGTCCTCAAAAAAGTGCACTTGATTTTTTCTTGACCCACCAGGAAAACAGTGGATGTTCATGGACACCTTCCTAGTCAGTTCTATGAAAAAAAAAAAAAAAAAAAAGGAAATTTATAGGAACATGTCTTTTTGGCTGGCCATCCAAACCTGCCTCCTCTGGTTCTAGTGACTTTCCTTGCAGGTCACTGTGAGGTAGGACCAGGGGAGAGTTTCAGAGGTCTCATGGCTTAACTGCAGCTCTGGAGGCGATATAGAAGTGGGGACCTCACTGACCCTGACAGTGCTGCTTAGATACCAAATCCTGCAGGCTGAGTCACAAGAGGTAAACGATTTGTAATACTCTCTCTTTAGGATCTCCTCCTCCTTTTTGTATCTTTTGCATAGAAAATTGATATTCTTTGTCAAATGGAGTCAGTATTATAAATTTTTCTGGAGGTTTTCAAATTATGTCTAAATTGATCCAGGTATGAAACTGTCAAAGATATGATTACAATGTACAAAACATTTAGAAGTAGACTCATTTGTATAATGTGACATAAATGGTCTCAAGTTTTTTTTTTAAATTCATAACCAGGATGCTAAGTTACTAATATTCAATGAGAAGTTGAATCCTCAATAAAACTTCTTGAGCTATGAGTATCCACATTATAAGCAGAGGCTTGCTGGGTGACCCTGGAATTAGAATATGGAGGTGTAAATCATCTTAATGACAGTGCCAGCCATTCAGTTCAATTTGTTTTCTAATAGCTGCCTGGCAGAAAATTCAGATTTGAGATCTTTAGTGGTCCCTGGAACGCAGGATCTATCAATTCAAAAGAGATACATATCCATTAGAGGCCAGTGAAGATATAATTGTTATAATTCTCCCCAGCTTATTGAGGGCACTTCCATCTCCATACAGAATTGAGACCAAGCAGGGCCATGCCTTTCCTCAAAAGCATAGCTTGGATTGGTTCAAGAGCTTAGACACATAATCAGTTGAGAACTCAGAGTCTTGTGTCATCATAGAAGGGAGTAAAAACTGTTGAGTGGCAGCAGCTACCAAACAATATCAGTAGCAGAAGGAATAAAACCAGAAAATTATACTGAACTGGAGAGAAACTTGCCCTGAATCAGATTGGTACCAGGACAGAATCAGGAGGGGAGGCTGAGCTGGCAGTGGAATGCAGGGAAAAAAACAGAAGCATTCATTCATTCATTCATTCACCCACTCATTCATCACACACACGATGGGTATTTTCTGTCCACTTGGGATTCTTCTAGACACTGAACTTTCAAATCAGACATGACCTCCTTCAGGTGCTTGGACTAGTATGAGAAAAATACATGAAGATCTGAGTTAAACAGAGAAAGGCTTGGAGCAGTAGATTGGGTCAAAATTATGGAGAAACTTGAATGCCAGCCTTAAATACAATGGTTTAGCCTTGATTCTATAGGCAATGGAGGGGGAGGGCATCACATGTTAAAAAATGGGAATGCCATACAGGGAGCTGTACCCAAATCTGGAGATGAGAACAGAGCTATGGTGCTAAGTTGAAGGTAAGGAGGGGGCATTGCAATTGTCTAAGTAAAAAAGTGTTTATAGCTGGAACTAGAAGTAGGAATGACATTGATAAAGCAGAGAGGTAGAATGGGAAATGGATTGAACCAAAAAGATAGATATCCAAAACGGATGTATTTGACTATAGCAGGAGACAAGCCAGAAGAGAGGGATGAGAGATAAAGTCAAAAGTTTCCAGAATATAGAAGCTCACTAGTTAATGGGGCTTCTGTGTAGCTAAGGAATCAAGAATTGAGAAATGGCTGTTTAAATTAGGTGCAGGGAGATCCTTGGTAACTTTAGAGAGGACAGATAGATAGATGAGAGAATGAATGGAAAATGAGAATTGGAAACTGTAAATATATTCTACTCTTTTAACAATTACACCATGAAATGAAGGAGAGTAGTCTGGGAGAACACCAGATATATCAATCAGAATTTTTTTGGTTGCAAGTGACAGAGAAACCAACCCAGAGTTTACATAGCTGAAGAATCTGTGGGGATAGTGTAGGCTTCAGGCATGGATAGATTCAGGGTGCAGTCAATGCCGTTAATACCTCTTGGCTTGACTCTGTTTTCTTCTGTGTGGTAGATTCATTTTCAGGTTTTACATGGTGACAAGCTGTAGTAGCTTCAGACTCATATCTTCCCAAATTCAAATCCAGTGATATCAAAAGAGAAGGTTATTTACCTAGCTGCTTAAGCAAAGTCCTGAAATTAGCTCTGGTTTGACTTGGATTGGCTTGACTGGAGTCAAGGGTCCATTTCTGATGGGGATGGAGTTCACTGGGTGGTGTAGGCCTGGAGATGGAGCCCTAAGGAAGCACATGGGGTAAGAATGCGAAAGGGAGTGGTTCCTTGGAGGAAAATCAGAGTACTATTAATAGAGAATGGATGCTAGGTGCCAAAAAGAAGTGTCTAAACTCCAAGTTTTAAAGAGAATAACTGATGGATAGAGGCCTGAAGCAGAAGGTAGGAAATGCGATCAAGCTGCGTGGATAAAACTGATTTTGAAAGGAGGAAGCATTCTCATTTCTGAAATGGGAGTGAAGGAGAAGATAATAAAAGATGATATGTAGACAATTGGACATCTAAGTCAAGTAAGTTGAGAGAGCATATGTTAAAGAACTTTAGTTTTCAAGTAAAAACCCAAATGAGGGACTATGAAGTGTTATTTAAAAAAATAATTTAAATATATTGCACCAGCTGTATTACAGAAAATACTTAGAAGTTGAAAATAAAATTCTGCAGCTAGCATATCCAATGTTTTCATTCTTTACACTGCCGACATAATCTTTACAAAGCTTAAGCATGAATTTTGCTTTAAATTATTCTTTATAACTTTTTTTTACTTGCATCCTATTTCATGGAGTAGATGTATCAGAATTCACTTAGTCTTTTTACTTAAAGACATTGAGATTGCTTTCATTTTTTAAAATTAGATACAGTGCTACAAATATTATTATATACTTAGCTGTTTTTTTTTCCTTGAGGTATTTCTGTACCAAAAGTTCCCAGAAATGGGGTAATTGTGCAAAACAGAATAAACATTTTGTGTCTCCTACATATGTTTGCAAAATCACCTTTCATAAGATATGGAAAATTGCCAATGCCCCCGGCCATATAAGAAAGTGCTAGTTTCCACCAAGTGTGGTGGCACATGCCTGTAATCCCAGCACTTTGGGAGGCTGAGGTGGGTAAATCGCTTGAGGCCAGGAGTTTGAGACCAGTCTAGCCAACATGGTGAAACCCCATCTCTACTAGAAATACAAAAATTAGCTGGGCGTGGTGGTTCTTGCCTGTAATCCCATCTACTCGGGAGGCTGAAGTAGGAAAATAGCTTGAACCCAGGAGGCAGAGGTTGCAGTGAGCTGAGATTGCGAGATCATGCCACTGCTATCCAGCCTGGGTGACCTTGCAAGACTCTATCCATGCCCCGCCCCCCCCCCAAAAAAAAGAACAAAGTACTAGTTTCATAACTTGCTGAATATTTTAGATATTTTATTCCATTAATATTTTTAAGATAACTAACATAACATAGTAAGCACTTAATGCCACCATGGGTCTAAACACCTGAGTCATGTTAATTCATTTAATTATCACACCAACCCTATGAGGGGAAAATTTATTATGATCCATGTATAAATAGGGAAGCTAAGATATAAACAGATTAAATACACTACTCAAGGCGCTATAGCTAGGAAGTGCTATAAGCAGTATGTGAACCATGGGAACCTGAATCCTGAGCCTGCGTGCTCAACCACTGGGCAATATTGCTTTGTGATAGCTTTTGGTTAGCATTTCCTCAAGTATTGTTTACAACTTGTATACATTATTTATTTATTTATTTATTTTGAGACGGAGTCTTGCTCTGTCGCCCAGGCTGGATGGAGTGCAGTGGCGCGATCTTGGCTCACTGCAAGCTCCGCGTCCCAGATTCATGCCATTCTCCTGCCTCACCCTCCCGAGTAGCTGGGACTACAGGCGCCCGCCACCATGCCTGGCTAATTTTTGTATTTTTAGTAGAGACGGGGTTTCACTGTGTTAGCCAGGATGGTCTCGATCTCCTGACCTTGTGATCCGCCTGCCTTGGCCTCCCAAAGTGCTGGGATTACAGGCGTGAGCCACTGCACCCGGCCTACAACTTGTATACATTTTTGTGAGAATTTCAGAATGTCTTTCTCTGAAAGAGTCTTTCTTGATGGTTTTGCCCCAGTGTAGAGATAATAGTGGGAAAATACTTATGGACTTGGATACCTCAGATGGTCTGAATGGGGAGATTTATTAATAAGTCATACATTTTTTAACCCTTTGTAAAGTTGTATGTTAAGTTGTTGTACTTAAAGTACAAAATACTTGTATGTAAAGAATTATACTGGTAAGCATTCAAAATAAATGTAGTTATTTCATCCACCCAGGATAGCCAGGCTTTTTTGAGGGGCTCTGATGGTTCTGTAATCTAATTCAACCCTGCTGGTTACCATGGAAACATACCTTCTGGCTTTTCTTGAACATCTGAAATGTGGGTATTGTTTTGATGTGACAAGTTTCAGCCAGCTCCTGGGAAAGCAAAGAAATGGCATGAAGTTACGGTATTGGTGTCCTCTCTCTGTACCAGGCATGTTATTTGGTAACTTCTCAGGAGGCATGTCTGAAATTCCAAGGACACCTGACACTTTACAGACTCTCCTGCTATGAACTTTTCTAACATTCCTCCAGGAATGTCACAATGATTGACATGAAATGATTGATAGAAAATGATTGTTACAGCATTCCTGGGCTTTTTCATCCTATAGAACCAGGAGGTGGGTAAGAGATGGAGGCCACTACAGAATAGATGCTTAATAACAAAATGAACTGCATTTAAAGGACCTTGTGAAAGAGTACAGAGGGGCCCCAGTGGAACTTACCATAAGAAGAGCTTATTGCAAAAATAGAAAAGAGTAAACACATCTTTATAACTCTACTTGAGACGTGGAATGCATCCTGATCTAGCATTTTAAGTAAGGCTTATGCATATCTTTCTGTTAAGTCCTTCACTGCCCATCTTTGTGAAAGATTTGGAGCCAAAATATGAGAAAATATGCCAGAATCCCAATTGTTTTAATCTATTTCAAACTACTTTCAAAGGTTAGTTTTTGTTTTTCTTGTATAGGGGTCAAAAGAAAATTAGTCACCCAGAGGATGAATAGAACTGGACATCTCTCTCTAATATACCAATCATTTTATTGGCATTAAATCTCTTGCCCTGCTACTCACAGCACACATACACACACACACACACACCTGAACACATACTGTATTATAATTTTTCATGACCACACAGTGATAACAAGTGATACATAAATTACTATTAGACAATTACGCATTTTGTTTTATCTTAAAAGACAATGAGCTCTAATAAAAAAGCCAGACAATAACACAGGTTGGCAAGGATCTAGAGAAATCAGAGCTCTCATACATTGCTGGTGAGAATGTAAAATGGTGCAGCTGCTTTAGAAAACAGTTTGCCAGTTCCTCAGAAAGTTAAACACAGAGTTACCATATTACCCCAAAATTCCAATCCTGGATACATACCCAAGGGAAATGGAAATTTTGTTTACACAAAAATTTGTACATTAATGTTTATACCATTTTTTTTTTTTTTTGAGATGGAGTTTCGCTCTTGTTGCCCTGGCTGGAGTGCAATGGCGCGATCTGGGCTCACTGCAACCTCTGCCTCCCAGGTTCAAGCGATTCTCCTGCCTCAGCCTCCCAAGTAGCTGGGATTACAGGTGTGCATCATCACGCCCGGCCAATTTTTGTATTTTTAGTAGAGATGGGGGTTTGCCACGTTGGCCAGGCTGGTCTTGAACTCCTGACCTCAAGCGATCCACCCATCTGGGCCTCCCAAAGTGCTGAAATTACAGGTGTGAGCCACTGTGCCTGGCCAAAGTACTGATACATTCTATAATATGAATGCACCTTGAAAATGTATGCAGTGAAAGCAGCCAGTGACTAAAGACCACATATTCTATGATTCCCTTTATAGGAAATGTTCAGAATAAGCAAATCTATTTTGCTTAATGTGGATTTGTGGTTGCCTAGGAGGATGGAGGGAATTGGGTGTAACTACTAAAGGGTACAGTGTTTCTTCTTGGAGTGATGAAAGTGTTCTAAAATTGTGATGATTGCACAACTCTGTGAATATAGAAAAGGTAAAGAGATAGTCATACTAGCTGTGTATTCTGAATGTATAGGTTATGATTCATCCTAAAGGGCAATTAAACACTCACAGTTTAATGAAGCTTGAAGGAAATGGAGAAAGGGAACTTCTATTATGCTCTGGGCACCGTGTCATTTAGTTAATGTATTTTATCTCATTTTGTCTTCGGTTAAGTGTTATTATCCTGTTTTACAAATAAAGAAACTGAAGTTTATGGAGGTTGAACTATAATGGGTCAGAAAATCATTAAAGGGCAGAATGGTAGACATCACTTTTTTCATTCTAAAGCTCAAATGCATTCTAACATGTGGATAGGCCACGTGTTGGTACCTTTCATCATTACAAATTAACAGATGTTAAAAATAATAATTTTGTAGAAACATTGTGTGTATTAATAAGACACACCTTGTTTGAGGTTATGGGGTTATTTTTTGGGGGGATGGGATGAGGAAGGATGGCTCCAGAGACAGGAAGAAAGGATTTCTGGGAATTTCTCGTGATGCTTCAAAAAAAACTCACAAAAAGCATAAGATATTGCAAGAGAAAAGAAAATATATTAAGATGTCTGTAATGCACTGAGTTAGGTTTTAGAAATTGATTAACAAGGCTGCATGCGGTGGCTCACGCCTGTAATCCCAACACTTTGGGAAGCTGAGGCAGGTGGATCATCTGAGGTTGGGAGTTCAAGACCAGCCTGACTAACATGGAGAAACCCTATGTCTACTAAAAATACAAAATTAGCCGGGCATGGTGGCACATGCCTGTAATCCCAGCGACTCAGGAGGCTGAGGCAGGAGAATCACTTGAACCCAGTAGGTGGAGGTTATGGTGAGCCAAGATCACACCATTGCACTCCAGCCTGGGTAACAAGAGTGAAACTCCGTCCCCACCCCCCCCCCCTCAAAAAAAAGAAATTGATTAACAATCCATCACAGGGATGAAAACCATCTTTTACCTTGAGCTCAACTTTAACAGATTTCTATTGTCTCCCTAGAGCAACTCTGCTGAGGAGGATTCTGGGGCAGAACCCAGAGCAAGCGGTGAAGAAAACTGGGATTGATTAGTGAGGCCTTCCACACAGCATAAGAGGGGAGAGGGGTATCAGGAGAGCTAACCTTTATTTTGCTAATCTTTTTTTTTCTTCTTTTAAGTAATACAAAACATATAAGAGTGTAATGAGGAAGTTTACTGTAGTTATTAGAAAAAAATGTAAAATTCTGCTTGATTTTAAATTGATCATGTATTAATAATTACTGAGACAGCGCTATTCAATTATGATGCCTTTGGATTTTGAGTATGTGCACGGAAGATTTAAGATTCTTACCGGAGAATTGTTCACATCCACATTAGCAAAAAATACATTTTGGTATTTCACAGACATAACCTTCAAAATAAAAAACAAATATTTCCCATTAGTTTGATGTTAATATTAAAAAACACACTGGAAGTGTCTTTTCAGTAGAAACGAAAATTGAACAAAAAGGCTGTTAAAGAGGACTAAGTATCATTCTGACATTTCACTACAGCCTAGGGCCTGAAGCATCAAGTCAAATACCAGATGATGCAAAGGTCAGATGATGTAAGGACCAGTGGCAGAAGCAGAGTCAAAGAACCAAACTGAAGATTAGAGTTTCAAGGTTGGCAAAGAAATAACAGAATGTGCATGGTGGATCCAGACTTACTTTGTGGGGTGGAGGAAGGGATAGTAGAGTAGCTTTCTCCTGGGAGAGCAGTTGGGGGAGTCTGTCTTCAGTGATCTTTGAGATACAGTTCTTTGAGCCAAACTCTACCTTCTCTTGCCTGGCATTTTGGGAGATGCTGGTGCTACTGGTGCTAGAAGGCTGTTCTGCTTGAAGCGATGTCAACATTTTAATGCTGACCATTAGCCTAATTTATCTGCACCCCTGTTGCCATCTTTCTGTGCTCTACTATGTATGGAAACTAGATTTTCCAGGTTCCGTTGCTGGCTGACTTCCAATTAGCTTCTTCCAATGGGATGTATTTGCAGGAAATGGAAGGGGAAGAGGGAAGAAGTAACTCCCTCCTACTTCTGTTTTGTTCTGGAATCATCTTTGGCAGTGGTGGTGACCATGGTGCTGGTAGTGGGTCTAGGGGAAGAGGAAGTGGCAGCAGCCAGAGCAGCAGCAGTGACAACAGTGGCCTGTAAATGTCAGCTCCTGGGTATCTTTTCAGATAGCTGTGTTCATACCTTAAGGACACTTGATGGCATCTTGAATTGTTTGCTTAAAATCATATCTCGTGCATTTCTAGTCGCTTATTTCGTTGATCTAACTCTAAAATGTTTCCTGAATTTGATCTTTCCTTTTTCTCTGAAAGTCACTGCTCTAGTTTTGGAAAAACCTATCATTACTGACATTCACTCTGGGTTTCCTGCTTTTAGAGTTTCCAACCTATTCTTGTGCAACCTCCAATAATATTTTCTAAATGCCACATTTGATTGTGGCAAAATCCTTCTTAAAATTGTCCTATTTGACTCTCCACAGCAGTTTGTTAAGTTATAACACAAGATCCTACTCGATCTGGCCTCAGCTTCCCTTTTGAGGCTCATTCTTTGCCAGTTCCATTGCACACTATATGTAAGCCTCACAGACTACATATTGCCTTTCCCTGATCACACCATACAATTTTTCAACAAAATTATAGCCTCTCCTTTTCCAGAAATGTTCTTTTCAGGGATCTGTGCCTAGTGATCCTCTTAGCCCAGGATCAGCAAACTATGCCTTGTGGACCAAATCCAGCCCTCTACCTGTTCTTTTAAATAAAGTTTTATTGGAACTAGTTGCCCATCTGTTTTTGTGTTGTCACTGGATTTTGCACTACAGCAGCAAAGTTGAGTAATTGTGACAGAGATCGTATGGCCTGCAAAGCTGAAAATATTTTCTGTCTTGTCTTTTACAGGAAAAGTTTGTTGACCCCTGCTCTTGCATGATTTAAATCACTTCTTAAAACCCACATTTTCTTATGATTCACTGTTTTCTTTTCTTGTTGTAGTACATCCATTAGCAATTTCTTCAGAGAGATTCTGTGGCTAGTAAACTTTTAGTTTTTGAGTGTCTGAAAATGTCTTGAATTCTTTCCCTCTCTTGAATAATGGTTTTGCTAACTAACTTCCATTTCACCGTCCTGGAGAGCCTGGAAAGGAAAAGTGGTGAAGATTTCTTTGCCTCTCTTGCAGCTAGAGTTCTGGATGCAAATTTCATTTTACCATTTAGATGCATGCCAGTGAAATTTGAAAGACAGAATGAGACAGAAGCTATTTTCTTCTTATTTTTTGGTGGAAAGCAAGGTCGTGGGTACTGATTGTGCTAGAGGCAAGCAGTGGTGGCAGCCAGACTCAGAGCTCAGAAATCAACTTCTTAGATGTTCAGAGGCCATCCTGCTTCTGACTCTCTGACCACAGCTCTGTTGGTGGTTTTTAAACTCCCAATCATGGCTTCCCGTTTCCTGTGACTTCCGGTTATGGCAAAGTTAGAATCTCCACAGGTGGGTCTGTGGTGTTCTGAAGAGTGGTTCGTGGAGTTTCTGTCCCAAGCCCATTCACGCAGTCTTCTGATGATTTTATGAGCATTTAATTCCTTGTATTAAAATCATTTTCTAATTAGGTTCTAATGTGGTTTATGTTTCTTGCTTTGATCTCTGACTGATACAGTCATTTAACCTTTTTGATAACAGGGGCCAGTTTCATGGAAGACATTTTTTTTTCCCCAGACTGGGGGTGGGGGGATGGTTTCAGGATGAAACTGTTCCACCTCAGATCATCAGGTATTCGATTCTCATAAGGAGTGTGCAACCTAGATCCCTTGCATATGCAGTTCACAATAGGGTTTGCACTCCTATGAAAACCTAATGCTGCCGCTCATATAACAGGAGGCGGAGCTCAGGAGGTAATCCTTACTTGCTGGCCGCTCACCTCCTGCTGTGTGACCAGTTCTGAATAGTCCATGGACCTGTGGACTGGTACTGGTCCATGGCTTGGGGGTTGGGGACCCCTGATCTAGGGTAAGTAAAGCCTTCCTCCAACCCCTATATACTATGAGTTAAAAAATATTACACACATGATACAGGAATGTCTTCTTTTGCAAAAGTTCAAACATTACAAGAAAAAACTGGTTATGGCAAAGTTAGAATCTCCACAGGTGGGTCTGTGGTGTTCTGAAGAGTGGTTAAAAAAACTGAACACTAGATATTCTGTGGCAAAGTCAAGGAGATTCTCTTTCCTAAGTCTTGAGTGTCAGCATGGTAGGACCTGTCAGAAACTAAAATGTTCCCTCAGGATATTCTTCATTTTTTATTTTTAAATACAGACAGGATTTCACTATGTTGGCCAGGGTGGTCTGGAACTCCTGGCCCAAGCAATCCTCCCTCTTTGTCCTCCCAAAGTGCTGGGATTACAGGCATCAGCCATCATGACTGGCCTCCCGTCTGTATATTCTAAGAATTTTAGGCAGATAAGGGATGTTGTGATGTTATGTAGCCAGTTTCTCTATTGGAATATAAGTTCATTTTAAATTAAATATCAAAGATTGTGACTGTGGTTAAAATTAACTCAGGCTGTGACTGAGGCTCAGATGGATTAAAAAAAGTTGAAATGTTAGAAACCTTGCTGAAAATAAACCAGAGTATGTTTAGCTGTATAGAGTATTCTTTATATTGAAGGAATAAACTTCACAAGAGTGACCATAAAAACACGTAAAGTTTTATACCATAAGGAAAAATGAAAAAAAGTGCCCTGAGATTCTTTCTGCAGTATGTTTTACCAAAAATGAATAAATAAAATGTTAAAAACTGCTAAGTAGGATATTACAGAAATTAACCAGATAAAATATTGTATAGATATTAAAAGGTTCATTTGGAGATTATGAAAACATGAACCAATGTGTATGTGGAAAAAATATTTGAATATAAATATATGATTACAACTCAGTAGAATATTTTACAAAGTAAATCAAGGACAAGAAAGGAACACTCAAGGCATATTATTCGCCTCATTGCAACAACATGTGTGGACCTGGAGGACATCATGCTAAGTGAAACGAGTGAGTCACCATAGAATAAATACTGCATGATTCAATTTTTATGAAGTATGTAAAATATAGTCAACTTACAGAAGCAGAAAATATAATGGAGGTTGCCAGGGAACAGGGAAGGAGTAAATGAGTTGTTTAATGGGTATAAAGATACAGCTGTACAGGATGGTAAGTTCTAGAGATCTGATATACCAGGCATCCTCAATCCCAGGGCCAGTCTACGGCCTGTTAGGAACCAGGTTGCACAATGGGAGGTGAGTGGGGGGCGAGCGACCATTACTGCCTGAGCTCTGCTTCCTGTCAGATCAGCGTGGAATTAGATCCTCATAGGAGCAAGAACCGTATTCTGAACTGTGCATGTGAGGGAGCTATGTTGCGCTACTTATGAGAATCTAATACCTGATGATCTGAGGTGGAACAGTTTCTTCCTGAAACCATCCCGGCACCCCCTACCCTAACCCCTAGTCCATGGAAAAATTGTCTTCCACAAAACTGGTCCTGGTGTCAAAAAGATTGGGGACCACTGTGATATACAACATAGTGCTTAGAGTTAACATTAGGGTGTTGCACACTTGAAAATTTAGTGTAGATTCCATGTTAAGTGTTCTTATCACACACACACACACAAAAGCAAATATACACAAGGTTTCATTTGGAGGTGATGGATTTTGATTGTGGTAATAATATCATGGGTGTATACATATGTCCCAACGTCAATTGTTTATATTAAATAAACAGATTTTGTTTATTTAACAATTATACCTCAATAAAGACATTTAACAATTATACATCAATAAAGCTGTAGCAAAAATAACATAAAGACATATGGTTTGTTCTGATAATAAGGTTGAAGAATTGGGAGAAATTTATTCTTTTATGTTATATTTAAAAACAAATATCATATTTATCTGTATTCTAATCCAGTGTTTGAAAGTTCTGAACTCTTGAAACTTTGGTAAAATGTCATTGCTATAATACGAAGACTCCATTAATTTGTACAATTGGACTCCTTTGCACATCTTGAGATGTTCTTGCAGAATTACCCTGGACAAGTAGTATTAATCTTCTGGTGTGTACACTCATTATCTAATTAGATCTCAGTATATTATCTTCAAGTTAATCAGGGTGCTTCAAAAATCTATGGCCCCATAATGGCTCATAATTGCCAAACTTTTAAGAATTACTGGGAAAAATATTCTGAAGCTTTAAATTTCTTCTAAAACTATGATATAGATACTGGTTGTACTTACATGGAAAACAGGAAACATCCTTTTGCAGGGACCACACCGTTTTGAAGAAAATTCAACCACCGCGAGTTTGTGTCCGGCAGCTGTCAAAAATGTTTTAAATTCATTCTGAAACCAGAAAATAAATGAGGAAATGTGCATAATCACTGAATCTCACGACATTGTGTAGAGAATAAGATGACAGGTTAGTTTTATTTTTGTTTTTGGTTTTTTTAAAGCCAGGGTATCACTGTGCTGCCCAGGCTGGTCTCAAACTCCTGGGCTCAAGTGATCCTCCCGCCTCAGCGTCCCAAAGTGCTGGGATTACAGGTGTGAGCCACCTTATCTGGCCATGTTAGTTCTTAAAAACCTTAACCAGGTGTACCATGCCATTATTCTCTAGCTGACCCCACCTTAGATGTCCCTCATGTCAAATATATTTCTTTTTGTAAGTACATATAAATCATGGAAGTCTATGCACCAAAAAGGTTGGTAATGGAAGTTGATAATAGTGGTTACCTCTGAGGAGAAACAGGTTGGCCAGGGAGAGATGGGGGCTGGAAGGTGGAGGTGAACTGCTGTTCAGGGCGGATATCTATAGTACTGGATTTTTATTAAACAAGGGCCTAAACATGCATGACTAATGAACTTTAAAAGGAGAGGAATTAATCTCACACCTTGAGTCATTTCTTGTTTTTTTTTGGGGGAAGTGATCAGTATTACAGCTACAGTTAAAACTATACATTCAAGGATTTGACATGCTTATTGCTGACTGTCAAGTGAATTTCCCATCAACTGTTTGTATCATCTAAGTAAATAAAGGTTTCCCTTCCTGGGACTCAGATGACTGCATCTGTATTTGCTTGCTTTATGACAAGTGACTGGTCCTACACTAGTTATTTCATGCATGATTGATCTCCTCAAGTCCTTACAGGACTTAATCTTGATTCATTCCTGTACCTCCCATGATCCCTAACTGACACATAAGTGCTCACAGTGTACTCATAGAGTAAGTGCTCGTAGAGTGTTTTCTTTATTTTTATTTTAATTTCATTTAATTTTTTGGAGACAGGGTCTGGCTGTTCGTCCAGGCTGGGGTGTAGTGGTGCAATCTCAGCTCACTGCAGCCCGTGCCTCCTGGACTCAAGCCATCCTCCCACCTCAGTCTCCCAAAGTGCTGGGATTACAGGTGTGAGCCACCCCACCCAGCCTGAGTGTCTTCTTGATGAATGAATGATTTGCCAATATATAGTACTCTGTTCAAGATTTTTCCTTTTCTCACTGGAATTGCAACAATTGTAGTTAATTTACTCTGTGCCCTGTATTATCTCCCATAATCTTTACAACAACACTACAATGTGTGTACTATTATTGTCTCCATTTTACAAATGAGAAAACTGAAGTTCACTAACTTTATCATGATCAATTAGCTGGTGAGTGGTGTAGTTGGCATTGGTATCCTAGGCAGCCTGACTCCAGTTCCTATTTCCTTAACCACTACAGAAAATCCACTCCTGAGTTCATTATAGAATTAGGACTTTCCCTTTAATTGGCCCTAATTGCGTTGTGTGCTTATTCCTGGACCAAACATTAAGAGGAGGGGGATGGAATTGTTAATTGTATTAAGTCAAGCAAGGCCTATTCCCACTATGGATGGGTTTGATCCATACAAATGACATGTGATACAGTTCGGCTGAGTCCCCACCCAAATCTCATCTTGAATTGTAGCTCCCATAATCCCCACATGTCATGGGAGAGACCTAGTGGGAGGTAAATGAGTTATGGGGGTGGGTTTTTCCCATGCTGTTCTCATGACAGTGAGTCAGTCTCAAAAGATCTGATGGTTTTATAAAGGGCAGTTTCCCTGCACATGCTGTCTTGCCTGCCGCCATGTCAGACATGCCTTTGCCCCTCCTTCGCCTTCACCATGATTGTGAGGCCTTCCCAGCCATGTGGAACTGTGAGTTCATTAGATCTCTTTTTCTTTATAAATGACCAAGTATTGGGCATTTCTTCATAGCAGTATGCAAATAGACTAATACAACATGCCTGCTGTATAATAGCCTTGACCATTATGTGGCTACTTTGTTTAGTTTCAATCAGGTGAAAGTGATGACTCAAAGAAGATGCACTCTCTTTCTTTATCAATATTCCTCTAGGAGGGAGTAACTAACTTTTCAGAGAGCCATGCCAAGCCTTTATTTCTCACTTGCTTCTGAAGTTGTAAGGTAGATGCTATCCTCACAAGCTCCCAACACTCTTCACTTTCCAGTAGTTGTTGTTTGGGTGTGGGCTGGCCTAGTTGGACGCATGAACTTGACTTGACTAAACTATCTGAAGGGAATACTCTCATAGTATAGGTATTTATTTAACATATGCCATATGCTATGCCAGCTACTGCACAAACTGCTAGGATACCACTGTGGACAAAAACAAAACAAAACAAAACAAAAACTATGCATTCTGTCTCCATGAAGTTTACATTTTAGAATGGAAAGCTTACTGTAAGGTCAATAGGTAATATTTGTAGTATATTAGTGATAATTGCTAATAAAGAAAATGAAAATGAAGTATGAAGGAAGAATGGGGGTTGTATTGCAATTGTAGTCCAGATGGCCACGGTCAACCTCAAAGAGAAGGTGGCATTTGCATAAAGATAGGACAGAGAGCAGGGATTCTGGAAAGGTCCCTGGGGAGGAGAGGAAAGGTCTTCTGAGGGAATAAGGCTCCGGGCTATTCTGTGACATCCCCAGAACATTAAGAAAATAAGTGTCAAAAGCATTAGCAAATGTGTGATGTTTCAAAACATGTTCTTATATCAAAGTTACAGGGCAGTGCTGTCTTTCAATCTGGTCAGTGTCATTTTTGTGATCTCTATAGCCACCTTCGGGAAAAATGTCACAAGTCGAAATCTGAGGGTGCTTGTGGGCATGAGGCTCAGGCCCTAAACCCTCTCCCCTCCTCCAGCTCTTGACTTCTTGTAATGAGGGCAGGCATCAGAAGGTCTGGGTTCTAGTGCCCACACCACCTCTTAAACGAACTAGCCCTGAACCTCTCTTTTAGAGGCAATTTTCTCCTTTATAAATCAAGAATTACCTCTGTCCTATACATGAATTTAGATTTGTTGTGACAGCAACATTGGGCAATGAGTAGAAGGTGGCACTACAAAGTACCCACCTAAGGGATTCTTGATACTACTGGTCACAATTTTCCCACCTCATTCCACATCTGGGGTTTCTATTCTCTTTCCTAGGACAAGAGAAAAGATGTGGGTTCCCTTACTTCAATGGAATTTTCCAGGCATAACTGAGGTAGGATCCATGGGATTAGATACAGGATGGGATGTTCTAGGAGCTGGTCTGGAATTCATCTGAAGTAAGGCAGGAAATAAGAATCCAGGAGGAAGAAAGCCCTTCTTTATCAATTTGCCCCTTGGCAACTTTTCTAGATAGTACCATCCCTCAAGGAACAAGATAAAGAGCAAGAATTTAAAACTCTCCCCTTGCTACAATGCAATGATAGAATACTGGATAGAGAGAATACATTCTTAAAGTTTTTCAAATCTGTTCCCAAGATGGCCACATTTGAAATACTCAGTGAAGTCAAATAAGTACTTGCCAAGTCTTTAATAATCTGCACCATGATTACACCAGGGAAGTGCTGATGAAAATCCCCTGTTGGTTTAGTTGGATCACTGTAGCTGTCTCCTGTTTATTACAGTATCCTGCCTGGAATACATGGGTAACTTCTCTGTGACATCATTAAACATGTCATCTCAGAACCTGGAACTTTGGCAGACTTTGGATCCTATTTCACTTTTATGCCATGACTAGTTCACTTGTGGACAGCCAAGAATCAGAAAACTGAGGGCCTTATATGCAGAATCAGTAATGTGTTTGCTTTATTTTCATCTTTTATAACCTATTTCTAAATGTCCTTCTCCCTTCTCTAATCCCTCCATCCCATCACCAAATGAGAAGTAAGCAGAGTAATATTAAATAGCTGAGATTTTCACTTAAGAATTTGAAGATGCGATTTTGCTGTTGAGAAAAATACTAAAGTCTTAATCCTATAATAATGAGTTTCCTGTAAGTTTGATTTCATGAGTCATAAATTCACTGAACTTTGTTATTTTGCTCTAATTATTTAGAGAGTAAAGAAGTGTCACTTTTATGCACTAGATCAAGGGTTGGCAAATGTTTTCTCTAAAGGAACAGATACTATTTTAGCTTTATGGGCCACATACAGTGTTTGTTGCATGTTCCTCATTTTTTTGCAACCTTTAAAAAATGTAAAAACCATTCTCAGCTAGTAGGATGTACAAAGAACAGCAATAGTTTGCTGACCCCTGTACTTGATGATTTGACATTTTCAGAATTGATGTCAGAAAAATTCTGAACATGGCTATGGCCAATATTCTTCAAATCTACAGAGCAACAAGAACAACCAAAATGAGAAATAGTAGATTCTATAATAAAACAAAAATAGCAAAATCCTTCCTTCCGTTTTTCTGTATATGCAGCTCTGGGCCTTTAGTCATGTGTTGCATGAAAACTGTCAGATGGAGACAGTGGCTGCCTCTGTAGAGGTATTTGAAGTATGCATGTAACAAAATATCACATGTACCCCATAAATATGTAGAAGTATTATGTATTGATATGGTTTGGCTGTGTCCCCACTCAAATCTCATCTTGAATTGTAGCTCCCATAATTCCCAAGGGTTGTGGGAGGGACTGGTGGGAGATAATTGAATAATGGGGGCAGTTCCTCCGTACTGTTCTCATGGTAATGAATACATCTCATGAGATCTGATGGTTTTATAAGACGTTTCCCCATTTGCTTGGCTCTCATTCTCTCTTGCCTGCTGCCATGTAAGACGTGACTTTCGCCTTCTGCCAGAATTGCGAGGCCTCCCCAGCCACATGGAACTGTGAATCTATTAAACCTCTTTTTCTTTATAAATTACCTAGTCTTGGGTATGTCTTTATCAGCAATGTGAAAACAGACTAAAACATGTATTAACAAAATTTTTTTTTATTATACTTTAAGTTTTAGGGTACACGTGCACAATGTGCAGGTTAGTTACATATGTATACATGTGCCATGTTGGTGTGCTGCACCCAGTAACTCGTCATTTAAGATTAGGTATTATCTCCTAATGCTATCCCTCTCCCCTCCCCCCACCCCACAACAGGCCCTGGTGTGTGATGTTCCCCTTCCTGTGTCCATGTGTTCTCATTGTTCAATTCCCACCTATGAGTGAGAACATGAGGTGTTTGGTTTTTTGTCCTTGTGATAGTTTGCTGAGAATGATGGTTTCCAGCTTCATCCATGTCCCTACAAAGGACATGAACTCGTCATTTTTTATGGCTGCATTGTATTCCATGGTGTATATGTGCCACATTTTCTTAATCCAGTCTATCGTTGTTGGAAATTTGGGTTGGTTCCAAGTCTTTGCTATTGTGAATAGTGCTGTAATAAACATCTGTGTACATGTGTCTTTATAGCAGCATGATTTCTAATCCTTTGGGTATATACCCAGTAATGGGATTTCTGGGTCAAATGGAATTTCTAGTTCTAGATCTCTAAGGAATCGCCACACTGACTTCCACAATGGTTGAACTAGTTTACAGTCCCATCAACAGTGTAAAAGTGTTCTTATTTCTCCACATCCTCTCCAGCACCTGTTGTTTCCTGACTTCTTAATGATCGCCATTCTAAGAGGTGTGAGATGGTATCTTATAGTTTTGATTTGCATTTCTCTGATGGCCAGTGATGATGAGCATTCATGTGTCCTTTGGCTGCATAAATGTCTTCTTTTGAGAAGTGTCTGTTCATATCCTTTGCCCACTTTTTGATGGGGTGGTTTGTTTTTTTCTTGTAAATTTGTTTGAGTTCTTTGTAGATTCTGGATATTAGACCTTTGTCAGATGAGTAGATTGCAAAAATTTTTTCCCATTCTGTAGGTTGCCTGTTCACTCTGATGGTAGTTTCTTTTGCTATGCAGAAGCTCTGTAGTTTAATTAGATCCCATTTGTCAATTTTGGCTTAAAAAATTTAAAAAGGTATTTGAAGTATTTTCAATGTCTTTGTTCATTGCTTGTTCTCTCTCTCTCTCTTTTTCTTTTTTTTTTTTTTTTTTTTTTTTGAGACGGAGTCTTGCTCTGTCACCCAGGCTGGAGTGCAGTGGCACAATCTCGGCTCACTGCAAACTCCGCCTCCCGGGTTCATGCCATTCTCCTGCCTCAGCCTCTCCGAGTAGCTGGGACTACAGGCGCCCGCCACCACGCCCGGCTAATTTTTTGTATTTTTAGTAGAGACGGGGTTTCACCGTGGTCTCGATCTCCTGACATCGTGATCCGCCCGCCTCGGCCTCCCAAAGTGCTGGGATTACAAGCGTGAGCCACCGCGCCCGGCCTCTCTCTCTCTTTTTCATTGCGATGCATCCTCCATCACAGCCAGAAATTTTATTCATGCTTATATATTGTAGATCTTATCCTCATCTATTTCTCCTCCATCTTTTCTGTCATTTTCATTCAAGAAGGAAAAATGGATGTTGACGCAAACTGAACATCTTCCAAGCAGGGTTTCTTAACCACAGCATTCCTGACGCTTTGGGCCAATAATGCTTTGTTATAGGGGGCTGTCCTGTGCATTGTAGCCTGTTTAGCAGCATCCCTGACTTCTACCCACTAGATGTCAGTAGCACCTCCAGGTGGTAATAACCACAAGTATTTCCCGGGGGGCAAAATTGTCCCCACTGGAAAACCGCTGCTTCGAAGTGTGAGCTTCATTGTAAGCATTATTTTCATACATGTTATCTTATAAGTGCCCAGTTAGCTAAGGTAATTGTGTCCATCTGCAGGTAAGATGGTCCAGGTACAGCAAGTTTAGATAACTTATGATTGCTAGAATTAATTTAGAATCCAAGCCTGGGTTGCTTCTCATGCAGGAAGGAACACAGGGTCAGCTAAAATATATAGGTCTCTTAGAAAGCCATTTAGCACTGGATGATCTGAATTCAGAGTGAATTCCTTTTTTCTCTGCACCAGGAAGACATCTACCATTTCCATTCTCCTTTTCCTTGTGGAATTACCTCTTCTTGAACTTCTCTCCACAGCATTTGAAAAGAAGATGGTTCATAATGAATGCTCAGACACAGCTGCTACACCAACAAACTCTGGCCATGTCCCTGGGGTTTCCGGAAGTCAAGCAAGGCTGGGCCAGTACCTCTACCTTTCAGTGCTAGGGCTTGTAGACTTTTTCGTGGAATTTGCTGCTAAGAAGCTTGCCTAGCCCAAGGACAGGGAGAGTACAAGCTGATGGCTCACAGAGGTTTATTTATTCTCAACTAGAATAAACACTACTACAATCCAGAAAATGGCCAAATTCACTAAAATTGATTTTTTTTGTTTTGCAGAGAGAGAGAGAGCTAGTCAGTAAGCATGGCAAATTTCTAGTCCTGGAAAAAAGCTCCCAGCCTAGTATTTCCTAGAAAAGAGCCATCTGGGCTTTCCCTTTGCACTTGACCGCCTTCTTTGTTTCCTTAGACTGATTTCTTACCTCGTTGGACTCACGAAGCTCCAAGACAGTCTGGGCGGAGTCTCTTTTTGAGAAGTCAGGGTTGCATTTTTTGTTTTTGTTTTTGTTTTTATTTTGTTTTTTAAAAAATTTAACCAGGAAGAGAATCCTGAGAGTGGGTTGGGAATTTTAAATCTTGAAAAATCTACAAGAAAAACAGACTGGAAAGAAAAGAAGTAAAAAGAGAAAGGAAAGGAAAGAGAAGAAAATTGGTAAGAGGAAAAGGGAGAAAGGAAGAGCAAAAGAAGGCAAAGCAAAGTTTAAAAATTAAATGAAAGAAGGGCGAAAAAGTAATTATAGACAGAGGATAAAGAACTTGGCCGGGCGCGGTGGCTCACGCTTGTAATCCCAGCACTTTGGGAGGCCGAGGCGGGCGGATCACGAGGTCAGGAGATCGAGACCACGGTGAAACCCCGTCTCTACTAAAAAAAAAAATACAAAAAATTAGCCGGGCGCGGTGGCGGGCGCGGTGGCGGGCGCCTGTAGTCCCAGCTACTCGGAGAGGCTGAGGCAGGAGAATGGCGTGAACCCGGGAGGCAGAGCTTGCAGTGAGCCGAGATTGCGCCATTGCACTCTAGCCTGGGCGACAGAGCGAGACTCCGTCTCAAAAAAAAAAAAAAAAAAAAAAAAAAAGAACTTATAATTAGGGGTTAGGCGTGGTGGCTCACGCTTGTAATACCAACACTTTGGGAGGCCGAGGTGGGTGGATCACTTGAGGTCAGGAGTTCAAGACCAGCCCGGCCAGCATGGTGAAACCCCGTCTCAGCATACTAAAAATACAAAAATTAGCCAGGCATGGTGGCATGCCTGGAATCCTGGCTACTCAGGAGGCTGAGGCAGGAGAATCACTTGAACCCAGGAGGTGGGGGCTGCAGTGAGTTGAGATCGCACCACTGCACTCCAGCCTGGGTAAAAGAGTGACACTCTGTCTCAAAAACAAAAACAAAAGAAAACCAAAAAACATATAAGTAGGACTTTCATTACGTGGTCATACATAGACGTTAGCATCACCTGGGAGCTTGATAGAACTATAGAACTTCCAGTTTCACCCCAGATGCATTGAATTATAATCTGTGTGATTCTTGTGAACATTGATGTTTGAGAAGCACTGTTCTGGAGACAGAAAATTTCTAACAGAGAACTGTTCTGTGGACCTGTGGACCTGTGAACCAGCAGCATCAGCACCACTTGAGAACTGTGAGAAATGCCAATTCCCAGGCCCCACCCTGGACCTGCTGACTCAGAATCTCTGAGAGTAGGGCTGACAGTGTATGTTTTAACAAGCTCCCCAGATGACGTTGCTGCCTGCTCAAGTTTGAGAACCACTGGGCTAGAGTTTTTTTTTTTTTTTTTTAAACCACTGGATGGGTTTATGTTGCTCAGGTGTATCATGTCTTTGACACCGTGATGGCTCAGGATTATTATTCAAAATATTTAACAATTTGAGTGGCTTGGATGCTGATCAGTCAGAATGAGCAACAGCTACGCATCTGCTCAGCTAATTGCTTTGCCAGGCATAAACCCTTTTAGTTTCTGGATTTGGGGAAGATACAGGGTGTCATAGGGAACAGATTAGGTCAGCCTCAGTGAGGTAGGATGTGGGAATAGGGTGGGGGGCAGAGCC
Source organism: Symphalangus syndactylus (assembly GCF_028878055.3). Classification (NCBI taxonomy): domain Eukaryota; kingdom Metazoa; phylum Chordata; class Mammalia; order Primates; family Hylobatidae; genus Symphalangus; species Symphalangus syndactylus. The sequence goes on along the minus strand of NC_072425.2, from coordinate 34,658,277 downwards.
TATTTATGAACCATTATGTATTTCAATAATTAACATCTGCTATGAGCATTACTGTGTGTGTCAGCTGAACATTAGCCTTGTAATATTGATGATAAATTCAACAACCGCTCTTCCTAAATGCCAAGTAGTCAACTGCAACAAAGTTGATTTATTTATCAGAAAAAAAATGTTTATTTGAAATTAGTGGCTGGGCGCAGTGGCTCACAACTGTAATCCCAGGATTTTGGGAAGCTGAGGTGGGCAGATTGCTTGAGCCCAGGAGTTTGAGACCAGCCTGGGCAACATAGCGAGATACCATCTCCACAAAAAATTAAAAAAATTAGCTGGGTGTGGTGGTGCATGCCCGTAGTCCCAGCTACTCAGGAGGCTGAGGAGGGAGGATTGTTTGAGCTTGGGAGGTCGAGGCTACAGAGAGCCATGGTCATGCTACTGCACTCCAGCTTGGGTGAAAGAGCAAGATTCTCAAAACAACAACAAAAGCCCAAAAAACAAAATTAGTTTGTTTGGAATCTCAACATGAACATGGGGCTCCTTGATACATTTATAACCTTCAGTGACCGTCCTTATTGTTAGGAAGCAAAACTCTGCTAGGTCCCTGGGCCAATAGCTGATCTCAGAGACAGGACCGAAAAAAACTCTATTAATTGAAGGGCACTAAATGCTGGCTCCAGGTTATTGAGCAGGAGTTGAGGGGATGGATTCCATGGATAGTGCACATCTTGAAAAGTGTAGAGAAAAAGAAATCCACAAGGCCAAGAACTGAACAAAATACCAAGACAGAAAAGACCATTCTCAGTCTTCATGCAACCCCTGCAATGTGCATTAAGGGCCATGAATGAATTTATATGTGCAAAACCTGTGCCAAGGACAAAATGTTCCACAAAAGTGAGTTATGTAGTATTAACGGCAATTATCGCCAGCATGGGGCAAACTCATGCCTCTGGCTTTTGTAGGCTGTATCTTTGTGTGCTGTTGTGAGATATGCAGAAATTGATCATAGTGAGGACAAACATGTACATCATTATCTAAAACTTTGTAGATTCTGATCCTAAAAGTCCTTGGATTTTCCTTTAGGCATGAAAAGAGCTGGGACACAGAGACTGAGGTCAGGGAAATGCCTGCCTCTCTGTAGTAAACAAGCACTTAGAGTAAGGGAGCTGTTGCATGTGGGTCAGTTTAGAAAAATGATTCAGCAGGCCAGGCACGGTGGCTCACGCCTGTAATCCCAGCACTTTGGGAGGCCGAGGCAGGCGGATCACGAGGTCAGGAGTTCGAGACCAGCCTGACCAACGTGGTGAAACCCTGTCTCTACTAAAAATACAAAAATTAGCTGGGTGTGGTGGCATGCACCTGTAATCCCAGCTACTCAGGAGGCCGAGGCAGGAGAATCTCTTGAACCCGGGAGGCGGAGATTACAGTGAGCTAAGGTTGCGCCATTGCACTCCAGCCTGGGTAACAGAGTGAGACTCCATCTAAAAAAAAAAATGATTCAACAAACATATTTCATGAAAATGGAAATGAACCTCAGTGTGCCCTTGCATAAACCAAGGAATAGGGACAAGAACGTTAAGAAAGAATATCGAGTTTTAATGATTTAGCAAGAAAAAATGTCACTGTAATAAATTCAGGAAAACTGCTTCATTGGAGCAGCCTACTATTGGGAAAGGATAGAAAAACGTGAGATGGTATTATTTTATTTTTTATTGTATGTATTTTATTTAACGGGGTCTTGCTCTGTCACTCAGGCTGGTGTGCAGTGGCGCCGTCATTGTGCAGTGGCGCTGATATGCAGGTTGCCCCATCACTGCAGCCTCAATCTCCCAGGCTCAAGCCATCCTCCCACCTCACCCTCCTGAGTAGCTAGAACTACAGGCATGCACCACCACGCCAGGCTAAGAGATGGCATTATTACCCCAAATGCATATTGCTTGTAGACAGAACTTATAATGTGTTATCAGTGTAAGAGTCTATTCCTGCGCAATTCTGTATCTTGTATCTGTCTTGTGCACAATAATGTGGCTTAGTAATATTATACCATTGTATAGAAAAAAGCTTAGCAGTAGCAGAAAAGGCCTGGAGGGAAATAATTTTAAAGTGTTTATTTTTTTGTTTGAGCATTTCACAAAATAGTTTTAAAAATAACATGTATTTGATTAAAAGATGAATATACATTTTTGAAGAAAATTTGGTTCATCAGAGATAAACAGAATATATGATAATGGTCTCATAGGATTAGAATTCCTGTCATCTACTAACACTTCACTCGCGTGTTTGTGGCAATGCTGTTGTGAACACGTTGTGCTGCCAGATCTGCAAAATATAGCTCACACAATTATGTATAGCACAGAATACTCGATAATGGCGACAAACAACTGTTACTGATGAATGTATTTACTATACAGTTGACTCTTTAACAAAATGGGTTTGAAATGTATGGGTCTACTTCTATGTGGATTTTTTTTTTCAATAAATATTTTAGAAAAATTTTTGGAAATTTGCGACAATTTGAAAAAACTTGAAGCCAAACTGCGCAGCCTGGGAATATAAAAAAAATTAATAAAAAGGTATGTCATGAATCCAAGAAACACACATAAATACCAATTTTATAATTTACTACCATAAAATAGACACAAGTCTTTTTTTTTTTAGACAGATCCTCGCTCTTGTCACCCAGGCTGGAGTGCAGTGGCATGATCTTGGCTCACTGCAACCTCTGCCTCCTGGGTTCAAGCGATTCTCCTGCCTCAGCCTCCTGTGTAGCTGGGATTACAGGTGCCTGTCAACACGCCCGGCTAATTTTTGTATTTTCAGTATAGACAGGGTTTTGCCATGTTGGCTGGGCTGGTCTCGAACTCCTGACCTCAGGTGATCCACCCACCTCGGCCTCCCAAAGTGCTGGGATTACAAGCATGAGCCTTTGTACCCAGCTGACACAAATCTATTATAAAAACTTAAAATTTATCAAAACTTACATACACAAACAGATCGTGCATGGTACGTTTCATAGTCAAGAGAAATATGAACAAATGCAAAGATGCAGTATTAGATCATTTAGTACAATTTAGTACAAATTAGATCAATTTAGTACAACTGTACTACTGTAATAATTTTGTAACCACCTCCTGTTGCCATTGTGGTGAGCTTAAGTATTACAAGTATTCTCTTAAAACACTGTGAGATGCTCATCATCTCTGAGTGAGCCGTTGCCACTCCAATAAAGTGTGTCTCACCATAAGATGTTATCTCTGGCAGTTCTTGCATATTTTTCATAGTGTTTAGTGCAATACTATAAAGCTTGAATAACACCATGGGACCCATATGAAGTGCCATTAGTGATGCTGGAAGTGCTCCCAAGAAGCAGAGAAAAGTCATGACATTACAAGCAAAAGCTGAATTGCTTGATATGTACCATAGATTGAGGTCTGCAGCTGCGGTTGCCTGCCATTTCAAGATAAATGAATCCAGCATAAGGACCATTATAAAAAAAGAAAACAAAATTTCTGAAGTCTTCACTGCAGCTATGCCAGCAAGCATGAATACTTCACACTTTTTGCAAACTCCCTTTTTATCTCATATTAAAAATGCAGCGTTTATATGTATGTAGGATTGCTGTAAGAAAGGCATACCTATAGACTCTAATATGATTAGAGAAAAAGTAAAGTAATTGTGTGACAACTCTGTCAGCAAACTTTTTCTGTGAAGGGCCAGATAGTCACACAAAAGTGGCCATAGATAATAGATAAATAAACAGGCATGGCTGTGTTTCCATAAAACTTTGTTTACAAAACAGACACTGGGCTGAATTTAGCCCACAGGCCTTTGTTTCATGGTCCATGTCCTAGATTAAAATGTAGTTTAATCATGCTGGGCATGGTGGCTCATGCCTATAAACCCAGCACTTTGGGATGCTGAGGCTGGAGGATTGCTTGAGGCCAGGAGTTTGAGACCAGCCTGGATAACATAGCTAGACCCTGTCTCTATTATATATATATATATATAGTTAATCAAAGAGAACACAAATACTGAGAGACATAAATAAGTATGTGAGTCACTGCATATCAAGTTGGACACAGTGGTTTATCATAAGGTGACACAATCATATCTGAGCACCTTACAGTCATTCCAGATTGGGAAGAATTGTGTGTGATTCTATAGATAAGACGGGGATGGGTTAGATGGCTTCTGCTATTGAAGTTCTAGAGCCATTTGAATTTTAATCACTTTTCTTTTACATCTCCTAGATTATTAATAAATCTTTAAGATTTTCATACTAGCAAGGTGCAGTGGCTCATCCCTGTAATCCCAGCGCTTTGGGAGGCTGAGGCAAGCCGATCACTTGAGGTCAGGAGTTCAAGATCAGCCTGGCCAACATGGTGGAAACCCATCTCTACTAAAAATACAAAAATTAGCCAGACATGATGGCAGGCGCCTGTAGTCCCAGCTACTCAGGAGTCTGAGGCATGAGAATTGCTTGAACCCAGGAGACAGAGGTTGCAGTAAGCTGAGATCGCATCACTGAACTGCAGCCTGGGTGAGAGTGAGACTGTCTCAAAAAAAAAAAAAATGATTTTCATGCTAACTAAATTTCAAGAGGCTACTTGGTCTCATGGAAAAAGGATTGAACTCTGACTATGTTACTGATTACTTGTGTGACCGTGAGAAAGCCACTTAATCCCTTATGAATCAGTATTTTCACTTATAGGCGTTGGTCTCAAACCATGCTGCTCCAGAGCACAGGTGTTTCTTTAATTGAACTGAGCTGTTCTGCTGCTAAAATGCCCAGATTAAATATCGTTTCTAGGCGTGTCTGTGAAGGTGTTTCTGGATGAGATTAACATTTCAATCTGTGGACTCAGTCAAGTAGATTGCCTTTCCCAATTGATTGGGCACCATCTAATCCATTGAGTGCCTGAATAGAAAAAAAGGCAGAAGGAGGAGTTCACCCCCTTTTTTTCCTGTCTCACTGCTGCAACTGAATAGCTCATCTAATTTGTATTCTGGGACAGGGATTTATACCATCAGCTCCTTTGGTTTTTAGACTTTGGACTTGGAATGAATTATACCACTGGCTTTTCTGAGCCTATAGCTTGAGACGGTAGATCGTGGAACTTAACCTCCATAATCCTATGAGCCAGTTCCTCATAATAAACACACACACACACACACACACACACAATCAGTTCTGTTTGTCCAGAGAACTTTGACTAATATACCCATCAATAGTCCTCATGGTTTCTGCCTGACCTGTACTCAGACATTGCCTGCCCCAGAATCTACAATTTAAGTTGCTATCTAATTTAAAGTGCCAGTGGATCATGTTGTTCCTCAAAGGATACCATGACCCCTTATTGCTTCAAACCTAAACCCTGTGATTTATAAAAATAGGGATAGGGCCAGGCACAGTGGCTCACGCCTGTAATCCCAGCACTTTTGGAGGCCAAGGAGGGTGGATTACGAGGTCAGGAGACCATCCTGGCCAACATGGTGAAACTCCATCTCTACTAAAATACAAAAAAAATTAGCCGGGTGTGGTGGCGGTGCCTGTAGTCCCAGCTACTCAGGAGGCTGAGGCAGGGGAATTGCTTGAACCTGGGAGGTGAAGGTTGCAGTGAGCTGAGATCGCGCCACTATGCTTCAGCCTGGCAACAGAGCAAGACTCCGTCTCAAAAAAAAAAAAAAAAAAAAAAGTGGGGATTAGATGACTTGGCCTACCTAACATACTGAGTTCTCGCAAGGTAAAAATAAAAAGAGAAACTGGCTTTGAAAGCAATGAAGTGCTCCACAAATGCATGAGATTGTGATTCTCATTCATTTAATACTAAGCCAACTGTCACTGTGCACCTATACTAGGGCCTAAAGATGAATGACAGAGTTAAGACATTTAGAAGTTAGGTAGAACCTAGGTCTTAAGTTTACTGAAACAAAGTTTCCCTTTGGCCTGTCTAGGAAAAATCCTTTTCTGGATTTTGATAATGCTATTTCATGATAAAAGCAAAACAACTCAAATAGAAGATTTAGAGCACACAGCTCCTTAGCTAGGCTACCTTCTGTCTTTTTTTTTTGGTGTGTGTGTGGGGGGGTCTCAATCCACACTTTTTCACGTGTGATGTAACAAGTAAAAGAAGCGTTTGGGTCATAGAAGAGGTAGATTTTAGTGTATGCGAGTCCATTTTTCTAGAAGCTCTTTGATGATCAGGTATGTAGCTCAATCGCTTGTGACTTTCTAGACTTTTACCACTGTTACTTTTTGAATGATGCTCCTTGGGACATTTGCTGTCATTGAGAATTCTACCAGAGTGTACTGCATGTGCTGCAGGACGTGGGAAAGGCACAGGGCCTGTGATTCCTGGGTTGCCTAACATGAATTCTGGAACACAAACACCTTGTGGGAGCAGTTATTGGTCCTGTAGTTGGTGCTTAATCACCCAGCTCTGTCACTTGGAAACAGTTTGGTGCTTGATCAAAATCTTTTGCGCTTCTTTTCCTCTATCACTTCCCCAGTTGCTTTCCTTTCTTTCTCCCCTCCATTCTCCTCTCCTCTCACAAGAGAAAAAGACAAAACAAGGAGCAAAGCCAATGCAGACATGTGGAGGAGATTATATTACCACTTTTTGTTTTTTTGAGATGGGGTCTCGCTCTGTTGCCCAGGCTGGAGTGCAGTGGCATGACCATGGCTCACTGCAGCCTCAACTGCCTGGGCTTGAGCAATCCCCCCAACTCAGCCTCCTGAGTCGCTGTGACAACAGGTGCATGCCACCCTGCCTGGCTAGTTTTTTAAAAAACGTATTACTTGCAGAAATGGGGGTCTCATTATGTTGCCTAGGCTGGTCTTGAACTCCTGGGCTCAAATGATCCTCCCATCTCAGCCTCCAAAAGTGCTGGGATTCCAGGTGTAAGCCACCGCACCCTCCCCACACACACTCTTCATAAGATGTTGGGAATGTGAGCCGTGCTCCTTGGTGATCATCGTGCTACACTGCCGCAACAATCAGTGGGTGGGAAAAGGGCTTCTATTTCCCTAGTAGCGTGTCATAAGCCAGTGTGTTGAGCACAGGACAACTGCAGAGACATGGATTCCTGGCAGGGAAGGACAGTGACAACAAGTGTCAAAAGTCACTTCACAACATAGATTGCAGAGATGTCTCATGTTAAGGATCCAGAGCTGAAGAGAGGTGGAGACTTCTGGAGGGAAAGAAATGTTGAAAGGCAAGTGGGAAGAGGAGAGAAGGGGGGATTTGGACTGGGCCTCTCTCCTTGATGTTAGGGAACATCTACGAGGGAACATCATGAACATCTGGGCAGGGAGGCCCCTCACTTTTCTGGAGAGCAAGAGGACTAAGTTGGAATAAGAGGGGCAAATGCCAGATTCTTTTTACTCCCAACTATTACTAAGTCTGTTAAGTTTTGGTTTCTTGCCTTTATTTGAGACAAAATTATTGAAACTTCTTGGGATTGTGTGTGTGTGTGTGTGTGTGTGTGTGTGTGTGTGTTCCCATGTGTTTTTGTTCAAAAGGGAATGCAGCCAAGATGTTTCCTAGCATGGGAAAGGAGAGTTCATCCCCAAGTCAATGTCATATAATTTTACCATAAAGAATGGATGATAAAGGGACCTAGTCAGGGAAGATCCCAAAATGGGGAAGGCATCCAAAGGGTCAAAGATGAGGAACCTATTGCCTGGTTGAGTGAGGATGCCAAGGACATAGGTTGGGTCATGCTGTTACCCTTTCCACATACCCTCCATGTTTCAATGCAGACAACTGATTCTTTCTTAATCTTAAATAAAGTCATATGCACATGTACCTTCAAACTCCACTTCCAAGCACACTGCTACACTTATAGAGCCACCACCTTTTGTATTATAACAGTGATGTCAAGTGCATTCTCCTACTCTTTTATTATAATCCAGAAAGATTACAAAGAGCATGATAGCTGTCCAGGATTGCAATTTGTCTGTTGTTTTTGAGACTGTGATTGGGGAGAATCTAAACTGAGGGAAGAAGCACATCCTCCTGAAGGAAGGGCTGGAGGTGATGGCCAAGGTTCTGTTCTTCACTCTCTTAGAAGTGATGGTGTCACTCTGGGTAAGTCCCTCACTCTCTGAGCCTCATTTGTAAAATGCGAAAATCAAGAGAGGCCCTGGGCCTTAAGGATCTTAAGGACTTTACTAATGCCTTTTCCTCCTCTGGTTACGGCATTGCAGAGACTTGTGTTGTCAAGGATACTGACTAGTTAAGATTCTTACTGCTGAAGCTGCTTTGGGGAAGGACACATTTCCTGGGAGAGCATGTGAAGCTGAAGGTCATCATACCAGGAAGAACAGGAGAAATTATCACATCAGCAATAGGCAGGCAAAGTAAGGGTGTAGGGTGTAGCCTAGATATTGCTGCCAAAAAAGACAGGCTTCCAGTGCCTGTCGATGTGAATCACCAGGGAGCTTGATGACAAGGCTGATATTGGGTGGAGAAGGAAGTGTAAATGTATGAAAGGGAAAGACTCTATTATAAGAGGCATCTTAGCAGGGAAGAAGCTGGATCTAGCCAACTCCTCCTTTTTATATTCTCCACTCAGCTATTAGGGAAACCAATGGGGTGGGGGTTGGAGAGGACTTGTTAAGATCTAGAGTGGCATTCTACAATGACTCATACAAACCAAAACAATGACACTTAGGAAAGAGCCTTTCTCAAATCAAGGCTCAGGTTTTTAAAGAGCTCATATGTTGTTTTTTTATCTTGATGATCATTTTTTGTTAGAAACAGCAGGGCTTTGAGAACATAGCCCTAGAGAAAAACACCATAAGGCTTTTCACAGACCTGGAAAATACCTCTGTTTCTGGGTAGAGTAAAAGACCTCTGAGTCTTTGGCCAGTAATTTGCCTAAGCCTGTAGGTTTCCATATGCCAAATATTATATTGATACAATGCCAGGTTCTGAAGATTTAATCTTTTTTATTTTTTTTTATTTTTTATTTTGAGACAGAGTCTCACTCTGTTGCCCAGTCTGAAGTGCAATGGCATGACCTCAGCTCACTGCAACCTCTGCCTCCTGGGTTCAAGTGATTCTCCTGCCTCAGCCTCCTGAGTAGCTGGGATGACAGGCACCCGCCACCATGCCCAGCTAATTTTTTGTATTTTTAGTAGAGACAGGGTTTCACTATGTTGGCCAGACTTGTCTCGAACTCCTGACCTTAGGTAATCCACCCGCCTCAGCCTCCCATTTCACTGTGTTGGCCGGACTCGTCTTGAACTCCTGACCTCAGGTGATCCACCTGCCTCGGCCTCCCAAAGTGCTGGGCCACCAGGCATGAGCCACTGTGCCCAGCGAAGATTTAATCTTATCAGTTCTTGTTGAACCTAAGATATCATGTTTGTAAGATAAATCATTAAATTGCCAATCATACTATGCCATGCTATTGTAAGATGCATTCCCATTTCAGAGATGTTCAGATATGTAAAATACATATTATATTTATATTGGATGAATAAAACATGTTAAATAGCTTAACTCTGTTGAATTTTGTGATTTATGTTTAAGTCTAACTGCTACCTGGACACTGCTCTGAGAATACGGTGAGCTGACTCTGCCAAGAGTTTATTAATCCCCAAGGCTTTATTTTAATACCTGAGTCAGAATCCTGAACACCAAGCCTGTAAAATTCCACCGGGAGAGTCGCTGGTATTGTGTTGCCAGCAGGGACACCAGGTGGGTAAGTTATAGGAAAATAGATTGTCTTGGCGAATTGATAGCACAGCACAGCAGGCCGAGGACAAGAGTATTCTTCAAGTTCAGTTCCAAGGGCTTGACAAAGTACATCTCTCATACTGGCCTTTCTTTTAAGGACACTAAAGCATAAAATTCATAAGTTTGTGTGTGTACGTATTGTTTGTGAGACCCCTTAATCCTTACAGCAACATCAGTAAGAGTGGGCCCTATTATTGCTTCCATTACACAAATGAGGAAAGAGGCATCCAAATCACATGGCTAGTAAAGGGAAGGACCAGGGTTTGAATATGGGCGGTCAAATTCCAGAGCTTGTGCTTTTAATCACTGCACCCATCCATGAGAAATAAACCTTGCTATCAAAGCAATTCAGATACGTAAACTAGCCATGATATAAAGAAAAAAGTGCTTTGATAGAGATGTGTGTAAAGTGATGCAGAGCCTGAAGGATAAAGCAACTAAGTTCAGGGATCTTACATATTAATAAAAGCCCTGAGGCTGGGCACGGTGGCTCACACCTGTAATCCCAGCACTTTGGGAGGCTGAGGCGGGTGGATCACTTGAGGTCAGGAGTTTGAGACCAGCCTGGCCAACATGGCAAAACCCCATCGCTACTAAAAATACAAAAATTGGCCAGGCGTGATGGCACATGCCTATAATCCCAGCTACTCAGGAGGCTGAGGCAGGAGAATCATTTGAACCTGGAAGGCAGAGGTTGCAGTGAGCCGAGATTACGCCATTGCGCTTCAGAGTGGGCAACAGAGTGAGACTCTGTCTAAAAAAAAAAAAAAAGAGCAAGCCAGCTACCTCATCTTTTTAAGAAGGGATTCATCTTAATATTCTATAATTTCAGACCATGGGCTTCCTAGATACCATGCCTTTGTGTATTTGTGGACTGAATAGTCAATGTATTTACTCCAAGATTCATGAATATCGACACAAGGCTGATTACTTCGTAGTCAGTAAATGTGGTTTAAACAAATTTTTTGGTTGTAGAAAATTTCCAGCATACACAAAAGTAGAGAGGAGCATATGCTGAACCCCCATCTACTCCTCACTCAGCTATTGTCAATATTTTGCTGTGCTTGCTTTAGCTATATTCACCTTCCCCATCTCCTTATACACTTTTTTCTTTTGGGGGGATTTGAAAGCAAATCCAAGCATTTACATAATCTCACTAGTAAATACTTCAGTATAGTTATCTAATATACAGGATCTTAAAAAATAATCTAAATTATTCCTACCAAAGGCATTAACAGTAATTCCAAATATTCATCTAATATCCAGTCTTTGTTCAGTTTTTCCTGATTAATAAATGTGATTTAATGGAAAAACTTTTACTTCTTTTGTGTTGACTAGAAGTAGATAGTTCTTCCTCTCATACCTATTTAGTCCATATTTGCAAAAACGCAAAACCTTTCTGATGAGCAATTTAGGCTGTTAGGAAATATAAATAAAATGAATAGTTTTTATAAACAGCGCATGCAGTATAACTTTATTTTTAAGATGAAAGATCCAGAGTAGATTTTAAAACAAACACCTGGCGACGATAGAGCTGAACCAGCATGTGCCCAGGTGAGTCCTGTTGAGGAAGTTAACGGTAAAAATTCACAGATTGAGGGGTAAGACGGTCATTTTGCTCAGGAAGGCTGAGCAAGTAACTCTTGAATTTGGATTCATGCTTTTTCTTTGATCAACGTCATTTGTCATTACTGAATGCCTTCCAAAAACTCATTTGGATGTCGTATGTGTTAAACTTTTCTCAGGCGCCCTCTGAACCAACCCGGTCTTCAAGGTAACTGTGCTCATTTTATCTTTCAGTGTTTTTCTGTCTTTGACTTTGGAAAGGCAAATGATGAAAACAGGATTGAAAACTTAGGTTGTTTTCCTCTGTGAAAAAATTTATATAGATGTGTATATGTACATGTACAGAAACATTATGTAAAATATTGTATTGTTTTTTATGACACTGTATTCCTGGGACCTTCCCTAAATTTTTTTTTTTTTTTTTTTTAAAGACAGAGTTTTGCACTTGTTGCCCAGGCTGGAGTTTAATGGAGCGGTCTCGGCTCACTGCAACCTTCACCTGCCGGGTTCAAACCATTCTCCTGCCTTAGCCTCCCAAGTAGCTGGGATTACAGGCGCCTGCCACCATGCCAGGATAATTTTGTATTTTTAGTAGAGATGGGGTTTCACCATGTTGGGCAGGCTGTTCTCAAACTCCTGACCTCAGGTGATCTGCCTGCCTCGGCCTCCCGAAGTGCTGGGATTATAGGCGTGAGCCACCGCACCTGGCCTCCTAAATGCTTTTTGAAATTGTTTAAAAGCTTTTCTTCTCCCATCAGTCTCTATTATTTCATTCTTTCCTCAGCATTTATTGAGCGTTTACTACATGTCAAGTATTACCAAGTATACATTGGTGAAAAAATATAATGCTTGTCTTCAAGGAGGAAGAGAGACAGGCAAATGATAAATGTCTGCCATGGGCTAACCCTGGGACCATCATGGAAGGGCAACTATTGGTCAGGGGGAGATCAGAAAAAAGGTTTACTATACAGGAGGAGGGAAAGGCAGCAGGAAGGAAAGGAAACAAGTTGGTGAGTTCAGGTGTGCCATATATCAGAAGGTGAAATGAGGCAAGAAACCAGATGGAACTATTCAGAATGACGTGCAATTTTTTTAGTACAAGAGGATGGGAACAAGAAATAACAGTAGGTTTCTGTAGAGTTCAATGTCTCATTCTCATTTCTTCTTTGGGCACTTTTATACCCTGGTTGTCTTATAGGAACTGTAAATTATAAGAACTGTATTCAACTGTCTTAAAATATAAAGCATAAAGTAAATATAGTCTGAAGAACAACTACCTGTGGTCTAGTTAGCTTCACCTTGGAGGTGGGTATGGTTTGCGATGCTAGACTAGTTCAGCTGGACCAGACCACAAAGATTGGTGCTGCTTCCTAAACTAGGGAGAAGGAAGACTCTGACTTGTATAGATTGGCTTTTCCTTTAGTTTACTAGCAAACTAGCAAAATATTAGAATGGTGATTTCCATGAGATCAAGAATACAAATGAGTGGGTGTGTCTTCCTGTTGCCTCCCTAGTTCTACCACGTGGGGTTATCAAAGTTAGATGATCTCGGCAGCCTGTGTAGAGTGAAGAATCAACCACAGCTGTTGTACCTTTCACTCTTCCTGGAGACACTTTAGCACCCAATAATCTATTCTATTAACATGAACATCATCTTGCACCATAATGAGAGGTTTCTGGGTTTTATTTCTGTATTTTTGGACCTACTCAAGGTTCAAGTATAGCAAGCTGGGTAGTGGCTTAACACCAAAGTCAAACTATTCTGATAGGGACAAAATGTTTGTGGCAAGTGTGTGTGTGTGTGTGTGTGTGTGTGTATTTGGGTTTAAGAGTGCTTCTGGATATATCTCATCTGTCACACTTCTTTTGGATCTCAATGTCTCTCTCTCTCACACACATACACACACACACACACACAGTATATTCATTCTATAGTTGGATGTCCACATTGGCTTCTGATATGGTTTGGATTTGTGTCTCCACCCAAATCTCACGTCAAATTGTAATCCCCAGTGTTGGAGAAGGGGCCTGGTGGGAGGTAACTGGATCATGGAGGCAAGCTTCCCACTTGCTGTTCTTGTGCTAGTGAGTGAGTTCTCATGAGATTTGGTTGTTTAAGTGTGTAGCCCCTCCCCCTTCTCTCTCTTCCTCCTCCTCCAGTTATGTAAGATGGGCCTGCTTCCCCTTTGCCTTCTGCCATGATTGTAAATTTCCCCAGGTCTCCTCAGCCATGCTTCCTGTGCAGCCTACAGAACCGTAAGCCAATTAAACCTCTTTTCTTTATAAATTACCCAGTCTCAGGTAGTTCTTTTCTTTTCGTTTTTTTTTTTTTTTTTTTGGAGATGGAGTCTCTCTCTGTCACCCAGGCTGGAGTGCAGTGACGCAATCTCAGCTCACTGCAACCTCTGCCTCCCAGGTTCAAGCGATTCTCCTTCCTCAGCATCCCGAGTAGCTGAGATTACAGGCACATGCCACCATAGCCTGGCTAATTTTTGTATTTTTAGTAGAGATGGGGTTTCATCATCTTGGTTAGGCTGGTCTCAAACTCCTGACCTTGTGATCCTTCTGTGTTGGGCTGCCAAAGTGCTAGAATTACAGGCATGAGCCACCTTTCCCTGCCTCAGGTAGTTCTTTATAGCAATGTGAGAACAGACTAATACTTCTTGGTTCTACTCATTGGCATTGTTGGCTCAAAGGAACCCTGGAATGGGAAAGAGCAGAGTGCATTCTCCCAGCACCCTATGAAAGTTGGACTTGGAATGGGGATGGGAGGTTTAGGGCAAAGTCAACAGCATCTGAGACCTCAAGAACAAATGGTGGAAAAAATAGGGTAGGGGATGGTGAGTATGATGGTAGGGTTAGGTGAGAACTGGGAGTAAAGGGAAGTGGCAGTGGTAAAGGAGATAACTTGTGCAAAGGCCTTAAGAAGAGAACGTGGTGTATTCAGAGAACTGAAAGCTGTTCATCATGAGGTCTTCTCAATGTTGCAGTGATGACTTATGGAACATTTTCTGCTGTCTTTTAAACATAGCCTAAAGTTATTTGGTGGAATTCTCACAGAAACTAACACTACTTTGTGATTAGGAACACTTTTTTTTTTTTTTTTTTGCAAACACCAGAAACATAGACTGTAATAATAAACCACCATAGTTATAAAGCTTACATGGTTTTGAAAATGCCAGGGACATGGCCTAGCTAAGGTTCATTCTCTGGAAGGGGTGTTATTACTGACTGCTCTGAGCCCCAGCCTTGGGTCTCAGGTGTTAGGCTGTAATTTCCAGGTCATTGCTTCTCTGTGCCTCAGGTTTCTTAAATGGAAAGAAGAGGAAGCTTTGCAGAATTCACTGAGACAGGTTGAAGAAGGGTTGAGCAGAGAAAGGGACACTGACATTTATTCAGCCATTATCACATGTTAGGCATCCACATAGTTATTCCCACAATTTATGAGATAGTGTGACAGAAAATATATTTTAAATTACAAAGCAGAATGCAAACTATAAGGTATGTAATAAAGATTTTGGAAGTATTTCCCCATTTGAACATATGATCTATAGATTCTCAGTCATTGCTCTTGTGAAGAATGTGGTATGATTGAGAAATGCATTTGGGTAGCTTTTGCTACTTTTTTGTGGTCTTTACCTTAATCCATTCTTGCAGGTTTTTCTGGTTTATTTATTGCCCTTGCTGATAGGATACACTTTAACTTACAGAAACATAAACTAGCTTGACCACTGCTGGGAAAATAAAAAGATCCAGGGGGACATAATGAAAGGTGGAATGTGTATGATTCAGAAGGGTGAGGATTCGGCATTGTAATTAGACAGGTCAGGACTTAGGAGGGTGGAGTGAACTCACTTGAAAATGATGTCTGCAAGGACTGGGTGTGATCAGCAGTTCCTCCAGAGAAACAGCAGTTTGTACTGTAACTCTTACAAACACCCAGACAGCCTATATCTTTGTGTGTCTTTCTTTTTTCTTTTTTTTTTTTTTTTTTTGAGACGGAGTCTCGCTCTGTCGCCCAGGCTGGAGTGCAGGGGCGAGATCTCGGCTCACTGCAAGCTCCGCCTCCCGGGTTCACACCATTCTCCTGCCTCAGCCTCTTGAGTAGCTGGGATACAGGTGCCCGCCACCGCACCGGCTAATTTTTTGTATTTTTCTTTAATAGAGACGGGGTTTCACTGTGGTCTCGATCTCCTGATCTCGTGATCCGCCCACCTCGGCCTCCCAAAGTGCTGGGATTACAGGCGTGAGCCACTGCTCCCGGCCTTGTGTGTCTTTTTAAAGTCGGTTGGTTTGCTTCACAAAACTTAAGAGCTCAGAAATGTTGCACCCAGGAGCATGTATTTTAAGTGGCTTTGCCTGCTGATTCTTGCAGCTGGGAACATGTAGCTGCAGTGCAATGTGTTTGCTTTTTTTTTTTGATTTGTATAAATTTATAGAGTACAGGTGTAATTTTGTAACATGCATAGATTATATGTAGTGGTGGAGCTCAGGGCTTTTAGGGTATGCATTACATGAATAACATACACTATACCCATTAAGTGATTTGTCATCATCCAGCCCCCTCCCACTGCCCTCCTGAATCTCCCTTGTCTGTCAGTCCACATTCTATGTCCATGGGTGCACATTATTTAGCTCCCACTTGTAAGTGAGAAATGTGGAATTTGACTTTCTGTGTCTCAGTTGTTTCAACTAAGATAATGCCCCCTAGTTTCATCCATGTTGCTGCAAAAGACATAATTTCATTCTTTTATATGGCTGAATAGTATTCCATTTTACATTTTCTTTATCCAGTCATTTGCTGATGAACACTTAGGTTGATTCCGTATCTTTGCTAATGTGAATAGTGCTACAATAAATATATGGGTGCAGGTGTCTTTTTATTTTTATTTTTATCTTTTATTTTTTCATTATACTTTAAGTTTTAGGGTACATGTATACAACGTGCAGGTTAGTTACATATGTATACATGTGCCATGCTGGTGTGCTGCACCCATTAACTAGTGATTTAACATTAGGTATATCTCCTAATGCTATTCCTCCCCCCTCCCCCCACCCCACAACAGGCTCCGGTGTGTGATGTGTGTGATGTTCCCCTTCCTGTGTCCATGTGTTCTCATTGTTCAATTCCCACCTATGAGTGAGAACATGCGGTGTTTGGTTTTTTGTCCTTGTGATAGTTTGCTGAGAATGATGGTTTCCAGCTTCATCCATGTCCCTACAAAGGACATGAACTCATCATTTTTTATGGCTGCATAGTATTCCGTGGTGTATATGTGCCACATTTTCTTAATCCAGTCTATCATTGTTGGACATTTGGGTTGGTTCCAAGTCTTTGCTATTGTGAATAGTGCCACAGTAAATGTACGTGTACATGTGTCTTTATAGCAGCATGATTTATAATCCTTTGGGTATATACCCAGTAATGGGATTTCTGGGTCAAATGGTATTTCTAGTTCTAGATCCCTGAGGAATTGCCACACTGACTTCCACAATGGTTGAACTAGTTTACAGTCCCATCAACAGCATAGTAGTGTTCCTATTTCTCCACATCCTCTCTAGCACCTGTTGTTTCCTGACTTTTTCATGATTGCCATTCTAACTGGTGTGAGATGGTACCTCATTGTGGTTTTGATTTGCATTTCTCTGATGGCCAGTGATGATGAGCATTTTTTCATGTGTCTTTTGGCTGCATAAATGTCTTCTTTTGAGAAGTGTCTGTTCATATCCTTCGCCCACTTGTTGATGGGGTTGTTTTTTTCTTGTAAATTTGTTTGAGTTCATTGTAGATTCTGGATATTAGCCCTTTGTCAGATGAGTAGATTGCAAAAATTTTCTCCCATTCTGTAGGTTGCCTGTTCACTCTGATGATAGTTTCTTTTGCTGTGCAGAAGTTCTTTAGTTTAATTAGATCCCATTTGTCAATTTTGGCTTTTGTTGCCATTGCTTTTGGTGTTTTAGACATGAAGTCCTTGCCTGTGCCTATGTCCTGAATGGTATTGCCTAGTTTTTCATCTAGGGTTTTTATGGTTTTAGGTCCAACATTTAAGTCTTTAATCCATCTTGAATTAATTTTTATATAAGGTGTAAGGAAGGGATCCAGTTTCAGCTTTCTACATATGGCTAGCCAGTTTTCCCAGCACCATTTATGAAATAGGGAATCCTTTCCCCATTTCTTGTTTTTGTCAGGTTTGTCAAAGATCAGATGGTTGTAGATATGTGGCATGATTTCTGAGGGCTCTGTTCTGTTCCACTGGTCTATATCTCTGTTTTGGTACCAGTACCATGCTGTTTTGGTTACTGTAGCCTTGTAGTACAGTTTGAAGTCAGGTAGCGTGATGCCTCCAGCTTTGTTCTTTTGGCTTAGGATTGACTTGGCAATGCGGGCTCTTTTTTAGTTCCATATGAACTTTAAAGCAGTTTTTTCCAATTCTGTGAAGAAAAAGTCATTGGTAGCTTGATGGGGATGGCATTGAATCTATAAATTACGTTGGGCAATATGGCCATTTTCACAATATTGATTCTTCCTACCCATGAGCATGGAATGTTCTTCCATTTGTTTGTGTCCTCTTTTATTTCATTGAGCAGTGGTTTGTAGTTCTCCTTGAAGAGGTCCTTCACAACCCTTGTAAGTTGGATTCCTAGGTATTTTATTCTCTTTGAAGCAATTGTGAATGGGAGTTCACTCAGGTGTCTTTTTAAAAATAATGATTTGTTTCCCTTTGGGTAGATACCTAGTAGAGGGATTGCTGGATTGAATAGTAGTTCTATTTTTAATTCTTTGTGAAATCTCCATACTGTTTTCTGTGGAGGTTGTATTTATTTACATTCTCACTAATGGTATATAAGTGTCCCCTTTTCTCTGAATCCTTGCCATCTGTTATTTCTTGTCTTTTTAATAATAATCATCCTGACTGGCTGCTTCTCATTATTTTCAAATTACTCAATTTCTTTCTAGTTCCATCCAAACCTACACTTTCGGCCCAGGCCACCTTGATTGGTAGCTTATAAGATAATTAGGGAAAAAAAATGAATGGCCCTGGCTTAAGGTCAGAGTTAGGAGAAAATCATGAGTAATTAAATATGATCTTTTCAAAGAAATGAGTGTTGCTGCTGCTATGTTTGTTGTTGAGGAAGCATAAAAAAGTGATTCTGATGTAACTTGGCTGGAAAACTTGAGATATTATAAGTGTGTCCACCTCTTTGGATGTCTCTTACCTGGAGAACCCACAAAGTACAAGGATATGCTGTAAAAATGTACTGATAATTTTAATAATTGATTTTTAAAATTCCTTGACAAGCAAATATTTTCCTCTTGTGTATGCAAATGGCTCAAAATTTATCAATATTTTCTCTTGGTAATAGCTTCTGTTTCTGTATTAAACTAATCATATTGATCCGAACTCTTCACTACAGATTCCTAAAGTTGTGTTTAAACAAAACTAAACAGAGACAAGATCTTTACATTTATAGAATAGATGCCAATGTGCTTGTCAGGTTAATTAGGGTAAATAGAAAAATTATATATGCATACACATTAATGTGGGACTTTTACTTCAATTAATTTTTATGAAGATGATTACTTTTATGAATATGAAAACATATTTACAAATATAAAAATGGAAAAGGAAAATGTGGTACACACACACATAGACACATACAGTAGAATACTATTAAGCCATAAAAGGAAGGAAATCCTGCCATTAGCAATAATGTGAATGAATCTGAAGGACATTATGCTACATGAAATAAGCCAGACACAGAGAGACACATACTGTATGATTTCACTTATATGTGGAATCTAAAATAGTCAAACTCACAGAATTGGAGAATGTAATGGTGGTTGCCAGGGGCTAGAAAGGGGAGGAGTGGGGGAAATGGGTAGATGTTGGTCAAAGGATACCAACCTTCAGTTATAAGATGAGCAAGTTAATGGGAATCCAATCTACAGCATGGTGCCTATAGTTAACAATACTGTATTGTATACTTAAAATTTGCTAAGAGAATAGATCTTAAATGTCCTCACCACCACCTAACTCCTCCAACAATGGTAACTATGTATGGTGATGAATTATGTTCATGAATTTGATTATGCTAATCATTTCACAATGTATACATGTATTAAATCATCACATTGTACATTCTTGAATATATACAATTTTTGTCAATCATACCTCAATAAAGCTGGAAAAAATAGGCAAAAAATTATGCCAACTTACACTCTCACTGACAATGCATAAAGTTTTCTATTTCATCCCACATTTGCATTAGTTATTAACATTAAAAATAAGTCTCTGCTAATCCAAAAAGCAAAAGGGTTTCCACTGTTATTTGAATTTGTGTGCTGTGTTTGTGAGGTGGAATAGTTTCTCACATACAAACGAAAATGAGTTTATTGCATTTCTGTGGTGGGTTGTCTGTGTTCTTGAGCTTTATTAAGTTTTTTTTCCCATTTACATGATAAAGGTAGTATAACATGATTCCTTGGTCTGTCGTAAGAAATTTGACAACATTTTGATTACTATTTTTTGAATGACATCCAGAACTCTCAATTTACTTATGCTGTCAAATCTGCTCACCATTCCCACTGTGATTTTACTGTAACTTCTAGGTTTTTTAATCCTTCAAATGTTTGAGAAAATTAACTCTAAAGACAATTTTTATGGTTTTCATATCAATATTTACATCACAATCCTCCTTGAATTTATTTTTATGTGGTAAGAATTCAAACAGAAAGATTTTCAAATTTTTACTCATTGTCTATTACCAGTCACTCAATATTTTTCTCTCTTGCTTTCTAATATTTTATGGTAAACATTTCACTGACTATCGAGGCTTCATTTGTTTTTTTTGGAAGGCTTTCTTGATCACTTATGAGTTTTTTTGTTTGTTTTTGAGACAGAGTCTCACTCTGTCACCCAGGTTGGAGTGCAATGGCATGATCGCGGCTCACTGCAACCTCCGCCTCCTGGGTTCAAGCAATTTTCCTGTCTGAGCCTCCCAAGTAGCTGGGATTACAGGCATGTGCCACCATGCCCAGCTAATTTTTTGTATTTTTAGTAGAGAAGGGGTTTCACCATATTGGCCAGGCTGGTCTTGAACTCCTGACCTCAAGTGATTCACCCGTCTTGGCCTCCCAAAGTGCTATAATTACAGGTGTGAGCAACTGTGCCTGACCACTTACGAGTTTTTAAATAAAATATTTGAATTCATATATAGAGACTATCAAATTGATGCTTTTGTGATTCTTCTTCCAGCATATACTATTTTAATTACTGTAGCTTTTATTCTAATTTTTAAAAAGATCTTTTCGTTTTTCCTTAAAATATTTTAATTTTCCATTTTGCTTTTGTTTGTAATAAACATTAGAATAAATAATTTGGTCATGATCCCCCCAAAAACCCAATATGGCAAATATAATTAGAACTATATGAAGCTTGTAACTTTATTTGGAAAAAAAATCACGTCTTTAGGACATACAGTTCTCTCATCCAAGAAATGGCATGTTTCTACATGAGCTGATCATTGATGAATGTTTATAGGTATATTTTTCTAATTTTCTTCCTTGAGACTACATATATTTCTTATTTGTATCATCCATATGTATATATTTACTGATATTGTGAATAGAAGATTTTTACTATATTCTCTTTATTATTAATATGCAGGGAAGCTCTCTTTTTTGGTATGTATGTCTGGTTCTCATCCAGTTTACTGGACTCATTGCTTCTAATGGATTTTCATGCCTTTGAGTTTTCATCTTACAAGACACATTATTATATCTCCTGCCAAAACGAAACTGTGACAGTTTTCTCATTTCTATACTCTTTATTTATTTCATATATTATTGCTCTGGCTAGAACTGAAGAATAATACTCAAGGTGAATGGGAATAGCTATTTTGCTTTGTTTCTGATTTTAAAGTGAGGCATGTAGTGGTTCATAATAGGATTGATTATAATTGAAACAGATAAACTTCAGTATGCTGGACACTTACTACTTTTTTAGAAATTTAAGAATGTGCGGAATTTTATCAAATGCCTTTTCCATATTTATTGCTCTTATCATGCATTTCATATTGTATCATTGTAAAATACCATCTGCCTGTCAAGTATTGTTTTAAAACATTAAATTTGCTAAATATTACCTAGTGTTAGATGCAGGTCAAAAATGCAGAAACAGTAGAGTAGGAAGTTCATGAGTTTTAGAGTAAATCAGGCTTGGAGTCCATTTGGCTTTGCCATTTATTTTAGATCAGTTATTTGACTTCTCAGTTTCACTTTCTTCATCTATAAAATAAAGATAATAATACATATCTCAGTAGAATTGTGAAGATTCAAAGACCTAATCTCTTTAAAACACCTACTGCAGTGTGTATCATGTATTATGAGTTGTTCAAAAACTAGTTTGAAAGCTAAATTATATGATTGACGTATAGTTCATTTTCATCTTTGTTAGGTTTTTGCATCAGAGTGATATTTGGTAAATATTTGGCAAATATTACTCAGTTTGTCATCTTTTCCAGCTTGTGGGATAGTTTATATAGCATGGGGAATGGCTCTGCCTTCAAAAATTCACTAGAAGCTATACCTAGTATGAAGATTTTAAAATTTCTTTTTACAATTTTTGTTTTCCTACACTGGTCTTCTCTGCATAGTATGGAAGATTAAAAAATAATATTCTTCAACTATTTTTCAGTATCATTACTCTGTGACTCACATTTCTAAATATGTATTATTTCCACACCCCACTTGTATGGTGCTTTACTTCCTTATATTCTCTATATGCCAGGACTACTTTGACTTACTGTGTAAATATAAACCTTTCAGCCTATTCAAAGTATCCGAATACAAATTCCATTTTGAAGGTATACATATTTAGTAGGTACTTTCATAACTGAGTGTTGTTTCCAATTGCTTAGCTTAATTTTTTCTGGTACTACTTTTTATTACTCAGATTTGGGGCTGTATTTTCTTTTCTTTTTGAAATAGGGTCTCACTTTGTCACCCAGGCTGGAGTGAAATGGTGCGATCTTGGCTCGCTGCAGCCTCAACCTCCCAGGTTTAAGCAATCCTCCTGCCTCAGCCTCCCCAAGTAGCTGGAACTACAGGCATGCACGACCATGCCCGGCTAATTTTTGTATTTATTTTATTTCATTATTATTATTATTTAGTTTTTAGAGATGGAGTTTCTCCATGTTGCTCAGGCTGGTCTCGAACTACTGAGCTCAAGCTATCTACCCATCTCGGCCTTCCAAAGTGCTAGGATTATAGGTGCGAGACATCGCACCCAGCTTTTTTGGCTGTAGTTTTGTTTTTAAGATTATAAATGACAAAGATCAACAAGGTTTGGAAGCTAATGGACTATGAGTAAATTTGTTGGAAGGTAGACTCATAAGCATGTAAAACTGGTCAAGGAAGTGAATGTCAAGAGAAAGAAGGAGGAGTCAATGGCTGAGGGATGCCTACGGTAGTGAGGAGAACTAGGAGAATCAAGATTTCTTTCATCCTTTCTGCATTCCTCCACAGTGCTACAACACACTCCAAGGCCTGTGTGGGAGCAGTTTTCCCAGAGGATGAAGGCAAGTTGATTGTAAGTTTCCTATTTTAAAACAAAATCTAGGGTTTCACTTTATTTTCTGAAGTCTGGGGAAGTCTTCACCTTGGTACAATTATTATGATAGAGGTAGGTGACAGTGAGGACTGAGGGTCAGCTCAGCTTTCTCTTAGGTGGCTGCAATTCTTTTTTGCAGGTGGGACCAGGAGCACAGCTCTGGGTAATATTTCCCATTTGCCTTTTTCCTTCTCCTTCCCTGTCTTCCCCTTCCTATCTCCTTTCTCCCAAAATACTGAGTTGTGGGATTACCAGTCCAGGTATCAGCTCTCTGTTAATCTTCCAGTTCTTGAATCTCTTATTCCAGCCACGAGAAAGAAGGCTAGCACTTTCATTGTGAACCAAGGTCATTATGCTGTTTCTCCACATCCATGAAGTTAATGCCTACGGCTTTTCAAATGTTGAGAAAAGAATTAGCTAGGCTACCCTAAGTCCTAGGACATAATTATGTGGTGGAGAGTACCAGGTCCAACAGTTACTCTCTGATTAAGTAAGTGAAAGAAAAAGCTTTTATTATTACACATATTGTATAGAAGATGGAACCGGAACAAAGGGGTCTCCTTTATTGTAAGGGGTCTCCTATGTGGTGCCAGTGGCACAGATGAAAGATCATGAGTCCTCTCTATGAATCCCTTGGCCACCTCATAAAATGGTACTATCCAGCAAAATATTATTTAGTAGCAAAATATATTTTAATTGAAAAATCATTTTAAGTAACTGAATAAAAATGTGTACCAGGAACTTTCCCAATAGACAGCAGAATATGTACATTTTGTGAGGGTAGAGCAGCATCTATTTAATATAATTTTTATATAGAAAATACAGGCATATTTAAAAATGGAAACATGTAAGAAAGTATGTCACAAGGAATAACAAAATATATCACAAAATAAAAAAAGTAACCCCAAGTAACAAGTTTACTAAACAAGACCCAGCACCATGTTGGACTTTCTTTGCATAAGTTCCAGGATGCCCAGGCACTACCAAGGAGAGATGATCCTGCTTTTGGGAGAGCCAGCTGGTCGTGAAGTGGTTAAAACCCCGTCCTCCTTTTCCTGGAAAAGAAAAAAAAAAAAAAGCAACCAAATAGATTCAAAAGAAAAAATTGAACAGAAGAGCTAACATCTCTTTAGGGGTTGATGAAAACAGGACTGAAAGTCCCAGATACTCCCAGATACCTGGGCATTATATGTGATGTTTATACGGATGGGGGTCATTCTTTGAGATAACTAAGAGGCATGGGAAACAAGTGCTAACTTATGGAAAGATCTGAGAAGCATCAGACCTGAGTTTTAGTCTTGATTCTGCCACGAGTTTTCTCTCTTACAATTCTCTCTTCTGTAAAATGAGGGGTTTGGATCTAAAGAACCTAAAGGTCTCTTAGTCCATTAACAATCTATGGTTTTTCATTATGATATTTGCTTAGGATCAGTTTTCTGAAGATGCGCACAGAGGTCAGAGGAAACACAATTTCCTTCTGAACAACTGAATTATCTGGGGAAAAGGCCAGGTCAGTCTTATTTATCAGTAGAGAAGGTTAAACATTGAGGGATTTAATGGATGCCACAAGGCATTTCTCTACCAATTGACATTCATGCCAGGAAATTGCTCCATCTGTTAACAAGCCTCTATTGAGCAGCGACTTTTGTGCCTGTACAAGGCACTAGGCATATTATGTATTTTTAAAAACAAGATCTTACTCTGTTGCCGAGGCTGGAGTGCAGTGGCACAATCTTGGCTTGCTGCAACCTCCGCCTCCTGGGTTCAAGCAATCCTCCCACCTCAGCCGCCTCAATAGCTGAGACTACAGGCGTGTGCCACCATGCCTGGCTAACTTTTCTGGGTATTTTTTGTAGAGACGGGATCGTCCTATGTTGCCCAGGCTGGTCTTGAACTCCTGGGCCCAAGTGATCCGCTTGCCTTGGCTTCCCAAATGGCTGGGATTACAGGTGTGAGCCATCACACTCGGCCCAGCACACAAACTTTAAGGCATTCAGTCTCGTAGGAGAGAAGGAAAAAATTATACGGTAACATTTATTGTTTATTTCTCAGAAAAGCACTCTTCCCCCTCCCGCTTTCCTTTCTTCTGGGAATTGCCAGACTCTCCTCCCTTTTACCCAGTTTTTTGCCAAAATTACCCTTTATGTTGGTACAACATAATCCAACCTAGGACTACAGTTCATTGATTCATGCTTGGCCATTGAATCAATCTGGACCAATCAGAGTCCTGGATTTTTAAACTGGGACAGTGTACTATATCTCCGGATACTGTATGGTGACATGTAAAAAATTCTGTAAGAAATTTTGTCCTGGCCAGGCATGGTGGCTCATGCCTGTAATCCCAGCATTTTGGGAGGCCAAGGTGGGTAAATCACCTGAGGTCAGGAGTTCGAGACCAGCCTGGCCAACATAGTGAAACCTCATCTCTACTAAAAATACAAAAATTAGCTGGGTGTGGTGGCATATGCCTGTAGTCCCAGCTACTCAGGAGGCTGAGACAGAATCGCTTGAACCCATGAGGCGGAGCTTGCAGTAAGCCGAGATTGCACACCGCATGCCAGCCTAGGCATCTGAGTGAGACTCTGTCTTTAAAAAAAAAAAAAAAAAAAGAAATTCTGTCCTTCCCTTCCACGTGAACCAAACAGAAGAAAACCATTCAGCAGCAAGACAGAGGATGCAGCAGACCCTGGAAGAGGTGGTGACATGGGAAGTGGAGAGGTACATGTGGCTTTCAATCCCCAGTCTGGTCCTCCTGATGCTCAACCACTCCTCTGTCTTTGTGTTCCATACGAGGTCCCTCTATTGTGATAATAAATTCTCTTCTTTGCTTAAACTAGTTAGAGTTTTAACAAGAATTACAGTATATGGAGGAGGAACCTGCCTGGTCCTCTGGGTTGCTAGTTAGCTACACCTCTCAGCTAATTTGCCATTATTTTTCTTGGATGCTTACATCAAACTTTTGTGTAAAAAATCTAGATCTTGTTTTCCTTATTATTTAATGTACAATATTTTAATACAAGCTAATAATTATCCTTTCCTCAATCAAGAAAGAACTCCTATGGACAGTTTTTAAATCATGCAAACTCTCTCTGGGCTTCCTTTTCTTTATCTGAAAAATGAAGAGGTTGAAATACAAAATCTAATATTATAAGAAAATACTAAATACTTTTTTTGAGTCACTGTTTTTTTCTCTTTTCCCTTTTTTTGGCTCTCATTTTCTTAAATTCAACTCTGCTCTCAGGTAGAGGTATAATCTTGGCAGCTTCTAAATATATTTGTCCATTTCAAATTTGCTGTTTAGGGTTCAGTTTATTTTTTCTCCTTTTGCAGAGATGGCATACACTTGAGATGATGTGAGGAAATTCACTGGCATTAGACAGATCTGTTGTTGTTGTTGTTAAGCTAGGTTTTACTTTAATTGCTTTTTTATATTTGCAAGTTGACTTTGACATTCCAATCAAAATAACAAATCAGGAAATGAAAAATAAAAGTTGTTTTCAGTTAACTGAATTTTTCCCACTTTAAAAAATTGCATATGGAAATACCCATTTGTTTTTAATGAGTCCTTATATGATAGGAGTAAGTGTATATGATACAAATCTAAGTGCAGTGATATATATTGAAAGTCTTAAAATATAGCTGATATTTCAACATTGCAACATTGGTGAGGACAATGTTTGAATATTGAAAATATTTTATCTATGGTATGTCACAATATGGCTGATATTTTCCTGATGTTTAAAAAGCTATAAATGATCTTTTAGCTATTTTCCCTTTGACTTATTTTTGGGATAGTATTTTTAAACTATGATATTTATCTGGTCAGAAATGAGAAACCGATGAAAAAACATTTTTACATAACCTTTTTGTAGTCAATGAAATGCTATGCATAGAAACACTAAAATATAAAACAAAATGTTTTACTTTAAAATAAACGTTTCCTATCAATTCAATACTATTTTTATTGTAATGAAGAACTTAAACATCTATTGGGTCATTTTCAATAAAATGCATTGAGTTTATTTATTTTACATCCTTGCATCTGTAGGATGCAATCTTCTGTTCAAGAAGATGATTTATTTATATAACCCTTTTTTTTTAATTGCAAAAAAATGTGGAATGCTTCACAAATTTGTGTGTCATCCTCTAGCATGGGTCATACTAATCCTCTCTGTGAAGTTCCAGTTTTAGTATATGTGCTGCTGAAGTGAGTACAAGACTGCTTATTTTTGAGATATTCTTGTTTTGTCAATCCTGAACTAATATTTCTTAGCTTTGGCTTTGATTCAAATTTAGAGAGCCTGTCTCAAAATGGACGTTTTCACATACAAAATACTTACAGTCAAACTAGACAGAGAGAACTTTTGGCTCTTACGACAATTTACTTGAATTTTAGAGTCTTCATGTTATAGGCGAACATTAATTTTTGGTTATCTTACCTGGAACAGTTATGTCCCGTCCAAGAAGAAAGACAATGACATCGGTTTGGTCTTACACATTTTCCACCATTTAAGCAGGGAGACTGGCAAACAGCTGGAATAAAAAACCCATGCACTGATTTATTTAATACTTAGCAATTTTGGCGATATCCATAAAGGCTCGTAGGATAAGATTTGCCTCTACTTCCTCCAGCAGCCACTGCTGGTCTTCATATACCATTAGCATTATCCATTTCTGCCGCTCTGCTTGACCTCACATCCTTACGTGGTACCACCTCCCTTTTTCCTTCCAAGCTGGTCAATTTTCACATTTAAGTCCCAGATTAAGTTCTACCTACTTGTTGAAGCCTTTGCTGATCACTCCAAGTCCACTGATTTTCCTCTTCTCTAATCTTTTTTTATTTATGCAACCAATCTGACACTTTGAATATTTTGAACTATAAATTTTTTTGTGTTCAATTAGATTGTACATTTCTTTCCACTGACTTGAAGCTCAAGATTATAAATTCCTCGAGGGAGTTAGCATTGAATTCTATGATTGATTGGGTGATTAAGTCAGACGTCAACTTTTATGATAATAAATTAGGCACATGGATTGTCTAAAATAACAGATGATTCAACATCCCTTTGTGTTTGGTGAGGAGACATATTTCACGGCTTTTGTCAGCTTTAACTAGAATTACAGAAACTGGTTAGCCACAGATAAAACCCTGAGAGGACACTGAAAGATTCACTATCTAGGTGTCTTTCTCACAAATCCATAATCTCATAACCAAACTCTTCATCTGCATAAATTTATTTGTTAAAAAACCTGAAGATGCTGGTATTAGGTCTAGATGAATTTTTAGCAAGTGTAACATATCAAAGAGAATGGAGAACTCCCTGTAGGAAGGAAATAAAATGTCTGTTGGGAGAAAGCTGGAAATAAGAACCATTCCAATATCTGTAGCACAGAAAGGCAGGCTCTTTCCTGGATGAAAAACTCCTTTTTGGTGAATTATAAGTAAATGTCCTTTCTTCAGTCATTCATTCATAAAATATGGAGAAAACGTCTGCTAAGCAAGTAGCAGGCACTTGATAAGCACTGGCCCTTGTCCAGAGAGAACAAGAGAGAAGACAAGTAAAACATGTCTTTCCCCTTGGGGAGCTCTGTTGGTAAGTTAAGAGTAAGAGCTGGCCAGCAGAATGCACTTATTAGCAATCTAATGGGAAAGAAAATTATGAAACAAGGCAGGATTAAAACAAGCAAAACTAAAACTCAATAATTGAAAACCAACTCCCCATAGTTTCTGCTTGCTGATACAAGAACACGTTACTCCTTTTCAGGACTATGCTGAATTAGCAGTGCCTGACTGCACTAACAAACTCGTCATTACGTTTACTTTCTTGTCTAAAAGCTTAAGCCTCCTTCCCTATCACATCAGTGGTCCCAGTGTTCCATTCAGGGCCACCTTTTCATGTTGCGTGTCTTCTGCAGTGTTTTTTCCTCCCATGAGTATTTTTCAATGATGACTTATAAATCTCTATCTTCATCTAAATGAATTTTCTGGGAACATAACTATCATCCAACTGCCTGTCACTCCGCTTGTATGTTTCACAGTCCTCTCAGACTCAGCGTGTTCATACTTAGCTCCTTATCTCTACTCTCAAGCTTGCTTCTCCTGGCTTCTCTGTCTCAGTAAATGGCAACACCTTCCACTCCAGTGCCCAAGCTGGAAACAGCTTTTACTCTTCCAACTAGTTTTGACTCTTCTTGGATTCTACCCCTCACAACAGATCTGTAACCAAGTAGCATTGATTCTTACTCTTTACTGTCTCTCAAATCTACTTTTTTGTGGTTTTCTCCAGACTTCATTAATTCTTGCCAATTCTGCTTTTACAACCCCCCAATGAATCTCTCTATTGTAAGTCTTGCCTTCTTCCACTTTTCATACTGCTGCCAAAATCAGTTTTCTAAAAGAAAATCCGATCACATGATTTTCCTGCTTAAGATCCTTCAGTGGCTTCTGTTGCTGTCAACACATAATTTAGCATCTTGCACTTGGCATGTGATGTGTTTCCTGATCTGATGCTGCCCATCTTTAGAGCTTCATTCCAGCCACTCCCCTGCATTTCCTCTATGGCTTTGGTTATCCTTTGCTGAACACACCTGTCTATCTTGTGGTCCATGCCTTTAGCTGCAACGAACTCCTTTTGTTTCTCCTCAGATTCTATGCTTGGGAAGCTTTTTCTGAACTTCAACATTTGATTAGTTTACCCATTTTCACTGTTGTCATAGCCCATTTTACAGATTTTGATTAGCCTCTATCTTAACACATTCTAGTTATCTATTTACAGGCCATGCCACATCCCTTCCCCTTTCCTAGACTGAAATTCTGGAGGGCAGGAGCCCCTGTTTTATATGCTTATGGTATGCTTAGTACTTAGGGGTGTAAGTAGGATCTATGCTGAGGTAGCTGCTGTAAGATTTGGAGAAACGAAGGCTATAGAGTTCAGTGTCATTAAGGAGCATATTCTTGTGAGACAGCTAAGGTGTTAAATGCAAATAAATCAGATCTATTTATTAGCTTTAAACTGCATGATTCTAACTAGTTGTGTAACATTTATAGAAATGGAATGTTAGAAAGTAGATTATTGTGATATTGAAAAGTTTAGAGATCAGAGGAAACTTAGGCAGGACTTGGGGGTTGAGTGAGGCTAAAATAGGTGGGGGAAAGAGGAAGGTCATGCGCAAATGTAAGGAGACTGGGGAGGAGAAGAGGCTGCTTGCAGGGGTAGTGAGAAAACCGTCACTGCAGGGCACCGTGTGTGATGGTAGGGTAAGAAGTGAGTTGTGCTTCAGCTGTGCTGAAGCTGGCTTATGCAGCACCTTGGAAGTCAGAAGAATTCAGGGTGGATGTGGAGACTAAAACAGAGAACCATTTTAGGCTCTTAAACAGGGCAAAGACATGCCAACGTAGTACATTGATGATGTTCAGTCTGGAGGGACATGGTGACAAGAAGGTCAACTTGGCCATGATCCAGAGTCTTTTACTGACTGGTGACAGTGGTGTGGAGTACAATGTGAGAGATGCTGAGCAGGAAGGAACAAAAGTAGTGATGGTGCTGTAACCTCAGATGAAAGGGAGGGTGAGTCAAGAGTAATTCATTCATTACCTGCACCAGTAAGGTACCTGGAAAAAAGCAGAGCTTGTTTATAGATGAACAGGAGAAATGTGGGTAAATATCAAAGTTGATTTGTTATAAACAAACACTATAGACTGCTTTCAGAGTCTCAAATAAGGCCTTCAAATTCAGCCTCCAGGACATTTTTCCTTCTCTACATTCATGAATGGCTCAATTTAGGCTTCAGGCAGGGTGACGACTGCATGTCTGTTTTTGTCTGTAACAGTACTTTTCAGTCTCATTTCTCTGGTTCACTTATTAATAGTGCCTCTTTTACTCTCAAAAATGTCCTGGTTTGGAAGCTAAATTATATGGTCTTCCCAGCCTTAGGGTTCATGACAAGCTCTGGTGTCAGGAAGCCCTGTCTATACTTTACATGCCATTTATGTTTTACTCCACTGAGGAGGTGGTATAAACATTGTTTATAGGAGGAATAGTGGTATGTCAGAATTAATACTTCATAAATATAGCAAGCCCTATTTTTTAAATGGTGGCTTAAAATTTGAGGACATTAGAAAGGTAGTTTGTCATTTTAAATTGAGTTATTTGACATTTACTAAAAGTATCTACTATATTTGGGTACTATGCTAAGCACTGGGGATATAAAGATGATAAAAAAAAAATCCTTGCCCTCAAGTGGCGTATAATCTACTGGGGGAAGGGATAGATAATCAAGCAATTGAACAGATGTCAAAGTACAGTGGGCCAAATGCTGTATTTGAGGTCCACAAGAGGATGTTTGTTACTAATAAATCAACTACCATTTGTTGCTGTTGTCCATGATAAGAAACCATCTCTTTGATGAGTTTTGTAATTTTTTTTCCTTTTTTTTTTCTTTAAACTTTTTGTTAACTTTTATTTTAGGTTCAAGGGTGCATGTGCAGGTTTGTTATATAGGTACACTTGTGTGACGGGAGTTTGTTATACAGATTATTTCATCACTCAGGTACTAAGCCTAGTTCCCAATAGTTATTTTTTCTGATCCTCTCCTTCCTCCCACCCTCTACCCTCAAGTAGGCTCCAGTGTCTATTGTTCCTATGTGTTCTCATCACTTAGCTCCCATCATTTAGCTCCCACTTATAAGTGAGAACGTGTGGTATTTGGTTTTCTGTTCCTTTTCTAAGGATGATGGCCTCCAGTTCCATCCATATCCCACAAAGGACATGATCTCGTTCTTTTTTATGGCTACGGGGCTATTACTAAAAAGTAAAAAAATAGACTGGATGCAGTGGCTCATGCCTGTAATCCCAACACTTTGGGAGGCCAGGGTGGGTGGATCACTTGAGGTCAGGAGTTCAAGATCAGCCTGGCCAACATGGTGAAACTCTGTTTCCGCTAAAAATAGAAAAGTTAGCAGGGTATGGCAGCAGGTGCCTGTAATCCCAGCTACTCGGGAGGCTGAGGCAGGAGAATTGCTTGAACCCGGGAGGTAGAGGTTTCAGTAAGTTGAGATCACGCCACTGCACTCCAGCCTGGGCGACAAGAGTGAAACTCTGTCTCAAAAAACAAAACAAAACAAAAACATATGCTGGCGAGGTTGTGGAGAAAAGGGAACACTTACACACCATTGGTAAGAGTGTAATTTAGTTCAACCATTGAGGAAAGCAGTATGGCGATTCCTCAAAGACCTAAAAACAGAACTACCATTCAACCCAAGCAATCCCATTACTGGGTATATACCCAAGGGATAGAAATCATTCTACCATAAAGACACATGCACATGTATGTTCATTTCAGCACTATGCACAATAGCAAAGACATGGAATCAACCTAAATGCTCATCAATGGTAGACTGGATAAAGTGTTTTTTTTTTTTTTTTTTGCATTTTAACTTAAATTGTATTTATGTATAACCTTGTTCTTTCTAAAGAGTAAGCATAAATTTAGTAATTTAGCTTCTTAGAGATTAAAATATTATTCTGAACCTCTGTGTAATGTCTTCTCTATGCTCTGCAAAATAAAGCAGATGACATAAAGAAGACAGGTAATTGAGTAGACTTAGATGCTATTCTTTGGCATATGACCTGGAAACGTGTTTAGGCAACCATAAAATTCAGCATTGAGACACCAATCAAGGGATCATCTTGAGGAATTTTTGAGAAACATCAGTACTTTTTCACTTTGTCACCACTTCTGAGTCTGAGTCACAGTCTTCAGTGTCCTCTGGAGTTTCATGGGACTGAGCCACCAAGAAAACAAACCATGAAAGAGGCCTACCTGTATGACAGCGAGACCCCGTCCAGCCAGGCGGGCAGTCACACTGGTAAGGGGCCACACAGCGACCTCCGTTCAGACAGGGAAGAATGCAGATTGCTAAAAAAAAAAAAAAAAAAAGGGGGGGGGCATTGAAATGGTGTTGATCAAAGTACACATCTCAGATAGGTTCAAGGGTTCAGAAAACATTTTGCAGGAGTGAAACCTTGTATGACTCACTAAATAACTTTCCTGCATGTGTTGTGCTTATTAATGAGTATCATTGGGAAAACACAATCAGGAAAGTAAGCCTGGATTCTTAGCCAGATGTAATGACTCTAAGGCCAAATCCACTTTCAGTGAAGACGTTCGGTAATCAGTGTCTGCAAAGTGCTTTGCTTTAACTCTTCACAAAAATATGCAGAACGGTCTCCATTTATTATAGTTTCAAATTTCCATTACAAATTACATAAAATGTTCTAAGAGGATTTGGCTGCCTTGAGGCTCTCTTCCTGTCGAACTAAATGTGAGAATGGAATCAGATAGGCTATAACATAGGGTTGGAGTCTGCAACATTTTGGTAACAATGTGACAACACACCCTTTATTTCCGAGAAGCTGAGGACTGATGGTGACTGAATGATGCCTCCCCAACACTGTTCATGACTATCATTCCTCCTCCTAGAAATCACTGAAATCTTTAAAGAGGCATAGTCTGTTTAAAAGACGTGAGATTGTTGCCTTGCTCCCCAAAATCAAGTTCCCTAACCCCAATAGTCTTTGCATCACCTAGGAGTTGGTTAGCAATGCAGATGTCAGGTACCAACCCAGATCTGCTGATCTCCCAGATGATCTGTATGCACAGCAAAGCTTGGGAAGCACTGGTGTAATGAAGGAGAGCAGGCACATGCTCAGTGAGCCAGACCAGCTAAGGCAGCCAAGCCAGGCCTGTCGTGGGGTACCCCAAAGTCAGTGCTCACTAAGTCTTTGGACTCTTGACATAAGAGCAAGTTAAGTCTGGGAGCCCTAGGTGAAATGGAATGACTTGGGTGAGCTGGAAGAGAAAAGTGTGATTTCTCTTCTTTTTTAATCACTTGAGAATACTTGTTTTGGTGAGTTGTTAGCAGCCTAAATTTATTTCCATCATACATTTTCCTTTAAAGATTAGTTGAAAAAGTCACACTTAAAACATTTTAGTCTCTTATAAAATTCCTGCCCTGTAGGAAAAACTGGTATAGACCAATGGCTATCACATGAATCACTCTTAATGGTTTACATACACTGCTCCTGTTGAAATATGAAACCATTTTATCCTTATATATATTTTAAGATACTGAAATAAAATGTAGTTAAGATATTTAAAAAATTTAACATCACTATCTATACCTCCCTGGAATTTCAAATTCAAATGTTTCTATAAGGATCAAAATTCTATATTAATTTACCAAGTATGGATCTAGGAGTGCCAGCTTTCCTTATTTTCTTAATTAGTAGAAACAATAACAAAGAGGAAATGGTGAGCTGCAAATATTACCTGGAAAGTACATGTTTTGCAGTGGTGCATGTTTATACCAACTGCAGCGATGACTGACATAGCACATAGTAGACCCTGAGTTAAGGGAAGAGGATAGCTTGGAGACTTTACAACAAGCTCCTTCTCAAGAAGACTTTTGCAAATTTTTGCCAGGGAGCATGTGAAGATGACTTTAGATGGATCTTAATAACAGTATTTTCAAAGTCATTAATATTCTAGATCTTCTGCAACCTGTTGACACATATGTGCTCTGTTTGGTGTAGACAAGGACTTACAGCAAATGAATTCTTCCCAACAGTACAACCATTTCCTGGTAACTCCCCTCAGGTGGGAGCATCCAGGCAATTTGTCAGGACTCAAAGTAAGATCTGAAGAGCAACTCACGTTCTTCACAGAGGCGCCCCATCCAGCCCTCTGGACAGGAACAAGCATTTGGGCGTTGGCAGATGCCCCCGTTCTGACATGGGAATCGACAGACAGCTGGAAAAGAAGCAGGTTGGGTCACAAATGTAGGGAATAATGAAGGGAAGGAGTCAGAAAATAGAATTGCCCCTTTATATCTCATACTATTTCCTTGAGTCAAGCTTTCAGGAAGAGTGACAAAAATCGAATCTCAAGAGGGAATTTCAGTATGTGGAGAAGTACAGCATTTTATTGGCTGCTGCTATTTCAGTTTTCCCTGTAACTTTATCAAGGTGCAACAAATAAAAACTGTATATATTTAAGATTTACAACCTGATTTATGTATAGATTGTGAAATAATCACAGTTGAGCTAATTAGCACATTCATCCCCTCACATAGTTATTGTTTTCTCTCTTTTTTTGTGGTGAGAACACAAGATCTGTCCTTTCAGCAAATTTTCAGTATACAATACAGTATTGTTAACTACAGTCACATTGCTGGACATCAGAACTCCAGAACTTATTCATCTTGCGTAACTGAAACTTTGATACCTTGACCAACATCTCCCTATCCTCACCCCCTCCCAGCTCCTGGGAACCACCATCTACTCTCTGCTTCTATGAGTTTGACTATTTTAGATTCCACCTATCAGCAAAGTCAGGCAGTAGATGTCATTCTGTGTCTGGCTTATTTCATGTAGCACGATGTCCTCCAGGTTAATCCCTGTTGTTGTAAATGGCAGGATTTTCTTCTTTTGCAAAGCTGAATAATATTTCATCGTATCTGCCTATGTTTATCTGCATGTCTATCCAATCTATCTTATCATCATCATCTTTCTATCAACACACTTTTATCCATGTATCTGTCAACAGACATTTATGTTGTTCAATATCACACACACAACACTCATTCTGACTTTAGACTTCAAGTGAAGTCTGGGATATTCCTTTAAGATGTCCCCCCTCAGCAACCCTCTCAAAAGGCTCTACATTCTCTTACATCCCATGTATTGGTGATCTCACTTCTCATTGTTGCTGCCAGACAATGAGTCTTCTTTCTCTTGCAATAGCCCGTTTCTTTTGAGGCTCATGCCATTCATCCATTGACTTCCTCAATCTTCCCTGCCTCACCAGTTATTAAAGTCCAAATCTATTTTTCTTGTAAATTTGAGTTCATTGTAGATTCTGGATATTAGCCCTTTGTCAGATGAGTAGATTGCAAAAATTTTCTCCCATTCTGTAGGTTGCCTGTTCACTCTGATGGTAGTTTCTTTTGCTATGCAGAAGCTCTTTAGTTTAATTAGGTCCCATTTGTCAATTTTGGCTTTTGTTGCCATTGCTTTTGGTGTTTTAGACATGAAGTCCTTGCCCATGCCTATGTCCTGAATGGTAGATGGGAATTGAACAATGAGAACACATGGACACAGGAAGGGGAACATCACACACCGGGGCCTGTTGTGGGGTGGGAGGAGGGGGGAGGGATAGCATTAGGAGATATACCTAATGTTAAATGACGAGTTAATGGGTGCAGCACACCAGCATGGCACATGTAGACATATGTAACAAACCTGCACGTTGTGCACATGTACCCTAAAACAAAGTATTTAAAAAAAACCAGCCCAAATCTGAACATTGTTTGTGGTCAACTCATCCAACGACTCAATTATTTAGTTCCTTGGTTTTATCTGTGTGTACCAGCATACTTCTTTGCTTCTGGCAAATATTTGTAGAATGAATGAAATAATTATTATGATGTATAAAAATCATATTTTATTATAAAAGTGTAAGTTTTAGAAGGACATAATACTAGGGTGCCTCATTACCTCTTTCTATTTTGCAGAATTTCAAGCACAGAACCCAAGAGTTTTATGTGTTTTTAAAACTCAAACCATAACATTAAAAGAAAATTACACAGCTGCTAAAAGAAATTTTAAGGCCAAGGAAAAATAAAGTAGTATGCATATTAGTTGTTGGACAAATCAGATTTCTATACACATTTCCCTGCAGTTTCACTAAGAAATAACCATTCAAATATTTCCTTACCTCTGCAAATAGGAGGTGATGTCCACGTTCCATCTTCTAAACAAACACTCCTCAGGGAACCCTCCAACATGTATCCACTGTAACACGAGTAGGTGATCATGTCTCCATATTGATAATGTACGCCTCGAACAATTGCATTTTCTATGTGAGCTGGTGGACCACATGAGATTTCTACAGGAAAACAAAACAACAATTAAGCTTATGCTATTAACACAGACTGAGAACACAGTCTCATCTCTCAGAATGAATTAAAGAGCAAAAATAAAATACATAAGGGAAACATTTTCACCTACTTATCTAGAATAGTAAGAACTAAAAGAATTAACTGCTGCTGCTGAGAAAAATTAGACATACACAGATCAAAAGTTTTTTTGTCTTCTGATTCAAATGTTGAAGGTGAGCCTACTTTAAACCTAAGGAAAGCAGTCTGTAGGACACCAAGAATTAGCTCTTGCACCTCATCAAATAACTGGCTGCA
Organism: Symphalangus syndactylus; assembly: GCF_028878055.3. Taxonomy (NCBI): domain Eukaryota; kingdom Metazoa; phylum Chordata; class Mammalia; order Primates; family Hylobatidae; genus Symphalangus; species Symphalangus syndactylus. Next base: position 34,621,108 of record NC_072425.2, on the reverse strand, counting down.
AGAGACTTTCAAAACAGGTTGCTTATTAAATTAGAGAAAGCATGATGATTGTAGTCTATTGTTTTAGTGTAAAGATCATTAATTGTAGTACTGCATATTGTATCAGGGCTATTTTATTAATGCCTAGAACAGTGCCTAGCATGCAACATGCTCTTGAAAATGAGTCAGTGAATGAATATTGCCTCTAGTCTATCGATGCTCAATGAATACAACTTGACGAGGTTTATGAAATTCAAGGTTTCATGTTAGGTTTCCTCTTTTCAATACTGTAAAAGAGTGACTTTCTGCTTTTGGGATCTGTGTTAGATTGGATGACAATCCTCTTTTAAAAGGGACATATGCTGTATATTTAAATAAAATTTTTATAACTGATATTGTTTTGAGAATTTTACAAGAAGCCTTAAGATAATTAGAATTATTCCGTGGTGGGACACAAGGCAAGGGCTAGATTGGTGTCAGGATTCTAATCAGAATCCAGTTTGTTCAATTTTGAATGAAGAGTCCTTATGAGCTGGCTTCTAAAAGGTCACTTTGTCATCATAATGCTACCAAAAACTTGTTAGAGGAGATAACAAATTTGTATGATTTTTCTAAATTTTTTTCCCCTCTAAGGTGGACACAATGCCTACTATGCAACAGAAATCAGAAGGCAATAAATGAATTATGTTTATTGATTTGCATATGTTAAACTAGCCTTCCATCTGGGGGAAGAGGCCAACTTGATTGTGATGGATAAGCTTTTTGATGGGCTGCTGGATTCGGTTCTCCGGTATTTTATTGAGGATTTTTGTATTGACGTTCATCGGGGAAGTTGGCCTGAAGTTTTCTTTTTCTTGTATCTCTGCCAGGTTTTGGTATCAGGATGATGCTGGCCTCATAAAATGAGTTAGGGAGGAATCCCTCCTTTTCAATTGTTTGGAATAGTTTCTGAAGGAATGGTACCAGCTCCTCTTTGTACCTCTGGGAGAATTCAGCCATAAATCTGTCTGGTCCTTGGCTTTTTTTGGTTGTAGGCTATTTATTACTGCCTCAATTTCAGAACTGGTTATTGGTCTATTCAGGGATTCAACTTTTTCCTGGTTCAGGTCTTGGAAGGGTGTATGTGTCCAGGAATTTATCCATTTCTTCTAGATTTTCTAGTTTATGTGCATAGAGGTGTTTATAGTATTCTCTGATGGTTGTTTGTATTTCTGTGGCGTCAGTGGTGATATTCCCTTTATCATTTTTTATGGTCTGATTCTTTTTTTTAAATTAGTCTAGCTAGTGGCCTATTTTATTACTTTTTTCAAAAAAACAGTTCCTTGATTAATTGATTGTTTTGAAGGGTTTTTTGTGTCTGTATCTCCTTCAGTTCTGCTCTGATCTTGGTTATTTCTTGTCTTCTGCTAGCTTTAGGGTTTGTTTGCTCTTGGGTCTCTAGTTCTTTTAGTTGTGATGTTAGGGTGTCAATTTGAAATCATTTTACCCTTTTGATGTGAGCGTTTAGTGCTATAAATTTCCCTCTTAACACTGCTTTAACTGTGTCCCAGAGATTCTGGTACATTGTTTCATTGTTCTCATTGCTTTCAAAGAACTTCTTGATTTCTTCCTTAATTTCAATGACGTACCCAGGAGTCATTCAGGAGCAGACTGTTCAACTTCCACGAAGCTGTGTGGTTTTGAGTTTCTTAATCCTGAGTTCTAATTTGATTGAACTGTGGTCTGAGATGAATGTTTGTTATGATTTCAGTTGTTTTGCATTTGCTGAGGAGTGTTTTACTTCCAATTATGTGATCAGTTTTAGAGTAAGTACTGTGTAGCAATGAGAAGAATGTATATTCTGTTGTTTTGGGGTGGAGAGTTCTGTAGATGTCTGTCAAGACCACTTGATCCAGAGCTGAGTTCAAGTCCGGAATATCCTTGTTAATTTTCTGTCTCGATGATCTAATATTGACAGTGGGGTGTTAAAGTCTCCCACTATTATTGTGTAAATGTTAAAGACTCTTTGTAGGTCTCTAAGAACTTGATTTATGAATTTGGGTGCTCCTGTACTGGGTGCATATATATTTAGGATAGTTAGTTCTTCTTGTTGAATTGAACCCTTTACCATTATGAAATGCCCTTCTTTGTCTTTTTTGATCTTTGCTGGTTTAAAGTTTTGTCAGAAACTAGAAGTACAACCCCTATTTTTTTCCTGCTTTTCATTTGCTTGGCATTTTGTGTCTTTTCATTGGGGCATTTAGCTCATTTACATTTAAGGTTAGCATTGTTATGTGTGAATTTGATCCTGTCATCATGATGCTAGGTGGTTATTTTGCAGACTTGTTGATATAGTTGCTTCATCTTGTCATTGATCTTTGTACTTCAGGGTGTTTTTTGTAGTGGCTGGTAACGATTCTTCCTCTCCATATTTAGTGCTTCCTTCAGGAGCTCTTGCAAGGCAGGCCTGGTGGTGATGAATTCCCTCAGTGTTTTCTTGTCTGAAAAGGATTTTATTTCTCTTTCACTTATGAAACTTAGTTTGGCCGGCTATGAAATTCTGGGTTGGAAATTCTTTTAAGAATGTTGAATATTGGCCCCCAATCTCTTCTGGCTTTTAGGGCTTCTGCAGAGAGGTCTGCTGTTAGTCTGATGGGCTTCCCTTTGTAGGTCACCTGGCCTTTCTCTGTGGCTGCCCTTAACATTTTTTCCTTCATTTTCACCTTGGCGAACCTGAGGATTCTGTGTCTTGGGGTTGATCTTCTCATGGAGTGTCTTACTGGGGTTCTCTAGATTTCCTGAACTGGAATGCTGGCCTTGTTTTGCTAGGTTGGGGAAGTTCTCCTGGGTGATATCCTGAAGTATGTTTTCCAAGTTGGTTCTATACTCGTCTCTTTTGGGTACCCCAATCAATCATAGGTTCGGTCTTTTTACATAATGTCATAGTTCTCAGAGGTTTTGTTCATTCCTTTCATTCTCTTTTATCTTGTCTGCCTGTCTTATTTCAGCAAGATAGTCTTCAAACTCTAAAATTCTTTCCTCCACTTGGTCCATTCAGCTATTGATACTTGTTGCATTGTGAAGTTCTCGTGTTGTGTTTTTCAGCTCCATCAGGTCATGTACATTCCTTTCTAACCTGGTTATTCTGGCTAACAGCTCCTGTAATGTTTTATCCTGGTTCTTAGCGTCTTTGCGTTGGGTTAGAACATGTTCCTTTAGCTCAGTGAACTTCATTATTACCGACTTTCTGAAGCCTACTTCTTTCAATTCATCAATCCCAGCCTCTGCCCAGTTCTGTGCTTTTCCTAGAGAAATGTTGCAGTCATTTGGATGAGAAGAGGAACTCTGACTTTTTGAGTTTTCAGTGTTTTCTTCATTGATTTTTTTCTCATCTTCCTGAGTTCTCCAGTTTTGATCTTTGAGGCTGCTGACCTTTGGATGACGCTTTTGTGAGGGCTTTTTTGTTGATAGCTGTTGTTGTTGTTGCTTTCTCTGTTTTTCTTTTAACAGTCAGGCCCCTCTTTTGTAGGGCTGCTGTGGTTTGCTGGGGGTCCATTCCAGACCCTATTTACCTGGGTCCTACACCTGCACCTGAAGGTGTCACCAGCGGAGGCTGCAGAATTGCAAAGATGGCTGCCTGCTCTTTCCTCTGGGAGCTCTGTCCCAGAGGGGCACTGACCTGATGCCAGCAGGAACGCCCTTGTATAAGGTGTCTGGTGACCCCTGTTGTGGGGGAGGGTCTCGTCCCAATCAGGAGGCATGGGATCAGGGACTCGCTTAACAAAGCACTCTAGCTGCCCCTTGGCAGAGCAGGTGTACTGTGCTGTGGGGAATCCCACTAGTCCAGCCTCCTGGATTCCTCAGAGCCAGCAGGGGAAGGACTAAGCCTGCTGATCTGTGGAGACCATGGCCACATGGGGCCCCAGGGGCTCCATCTCAAGGAGATCAGAGTTCTGTTTGTAAACCCCTGGCTGGAGTTGCTGAAATTCCCACAGGGAGGCCCTGCTTAGTGAGGAGGGAGGAGGGGTCAGGGTCCAGCCTAAGGAAGCAGTCTGGCCACGATCTGTCACAGCCGCTGTGCTGCACTGTGGGGAAATTCCTCTTCTGTCCAAATTGCCTAGTCTCCCTGGCAACAGCAGGGAAAAAAATGGCAGACTGGAGCTGCAGTGATGGTGGCCGCCTCTTCCCCCAGAAGCTCAGTCATCTTAGGCAGCAGGCGGCCACAGTGATGGTGGCTGCTCCTCCCTCCGATAACTCGGTAGTCTTAGGCAGTTTTCATAGCTCTGTGCTTGGGACCCAAGGCCCTGGTGGTGTGGGCTCATGAGGGGAGTCTCCTGATCTGCAGGTTGCACAGATCCATGGAAAAAGTGTGGTTTCCTGAGCGGGGTAGCACATCACTTACCGCCTCCTTTGGCTGGGGTTGGGAGCTCCCCTTGCCCCATGTGGCTCCCAGGTGGGCCGTTATACCACCTTGCTTTTTCTCGCTTTCTGTGGATTGTGCTAACTGCCTAGTCAGTCCCAATGAGAGAACCTGGATACCTCAGTTGCCGGTGCAGGATTCACTCACTGTTTTTGTTCTTCTCGATGGGAGGCTCTGGCCACAGCTGTTTCTAGTTGGCCATCTTGACCTCTCTCCACAAAATAAACATTCTAATACTGCAATAGGCTGCTAGCTGAAAATTCAGGGACTTGGGCTGTTGTGTATATCTTCCTATTAGGAAATATTGCTAATATGCACCAATTCATTTATTCTTCAAATCTATAAGATATCTATAATAACTACAAGATAGGTATAATTGAGACTCTTAACAAATGACAGCCCTAAGACTCAGAGAAGTAAGGCACTGGCATAAGAAGTTTAAACGTTTTGAGGACAGAATTCAAACTCAAGTCTTTCTGATTCCAGAATCCCCATGACCTTCACAGGCATATTTCTTATCTCATTAAGTGGAGTGCAAGTGTACTGAAGATGAAGACCATTGTAGGCATGATACATTCTTATACTATGCAGCCTTGTGCCTTGCCTCTGGTCAGACTCAATGAATATTTTAATTGATTACTGTAGAGAGAGGTAGCTTGGACAACAAATTAGTCTGGAGGGCAGATGTTGGCAGGGGGATTTTTATTTATTTTTATTTATTTTTTGAGATGCAGTCTTACTCTATCTCCCAGGCTGGAGTGCAGTGGTGCAATCTTGGCTTATTGCAAGCTCCACCTTCTAGGTTCAAGAGATTCTCCTAACTCGGCCTCCCGAGTAGCTGGGATTACAGGTGTGTGCCACCACACCCAGCTAATTTTTGTATTTTTAGTAGAGACGGGGTTTTGCCATGTTGGCCAGGCTGGTCTCAAACTCCTGACCTCAGGTGATCCGCCCACCTCAGCGTCCCACAGTGCCACTGCACCCAGCTGGCAGTGAGATGTTTTAAATGGAGTTAGAAAGTGTGTGTTAGAAAACGTTGCATTATCACAAGGCTGCAAAAGATGCCTCCAGATTGCATAAATGCAGTAACAAAGCACTAACCTATAGTGCTAGTGCTAGCAACATAGCGCTTGCTAGTGGTTCTCAGATTGTGTTTCCTGGGCCAGCAGCATCCTCATCAGCAACATCTAGAAATGTGTTTTAACAGGTTCTCTAGGTGGTTCTGATGCAGGCTCAAGTTTGAGAACCACTGTGGAATAATTTTTCTATTGCAAAACATTCATAGTCTGTTAAAGGATGGTTTGGGGACTCTGACAGTGTGGAGAAAAATTTGTGTTTTGAGTTTAATATCTTGCTCATTCTTAGAGGAGCACATTTTGAAAATCTGTTCAGTGAATCCTAGTCAGGTGGGTTTTAGTTTAGTTCTGGAAAGCTTTTTTTTTTAATGTTTGAAATTCGAAGATTAAAAAAAATTTACAAACATTAATGAGGAAGATGATAACTGTGATAGCACAGAGATCTAAATATCTACAACTAAGTGACTTGATTGAAAACAACCTCACAGGGATGGGAAAACATTTCGCACTAGCGGCACGAACTGGCTTCTGCCTGCTGACTTACTTTCACATTTGGCGCTTGTCTGTGTCCACGTCTCGTCGGGGTTGCAGGTAATGATGCCGTGGCCCTGCAGCAGAAAGCCTTCCCTACATTTGATGGACACATTCTGATCAACATAAAACTCCTTTTCAGACAGCAGAGCATTCTCGGGAATCACAAAAGGAACAGGGCATGGATTTGCTGTCAAAAAGAAAAGAAAATGCTTACTGATATTTCCCCCCTTTTCTTAATGTATTTCTTTGAAGGCAGAGTAGTAGTCCTATAGGAGATGGGTTCTCAATAATGATCGTATGAGGTTTAAAAATATGGAACTTCAAACATTAGACACAGACTTGTTTTGCATCCTCATGAAATTACGTGTAAAGATAAAGCCAGATAAGATCAGAAAACTTGAAGTTATTCAACCACTAATGCAAGGTCCTAAAAGTTGAAGATGACAATTTATGCCTGAAATTATGGGCCACAACGCTATTTTAGACTGGCTTTTTATCAGCATTGTGAAAACAAAAGGCATACTAGAAGTCAAGGGGTATATCAAATATTCCCTTATTATTTGAAGAATATGAAATACTTCTCATTGTCACTTTACTTTCTTTTATTGAACATCCTTCAGGGGGATTGAACCAGGAAATCATCAGACATTTCTAGGTGAGCTGAATATGACTTTAGACTCATACTGCTATGGGCAGGGTATTAGAACTAGTGGAGTTTGCATGCTTTATTGATAAAGATGGATTCATTTTTATAGGCCTGAGGGAAACACAGGAAATGATGATGGCATTATGCGTGCTTAGCACAAGTGTGTGACACACATGTCAACACATAAGCAATTTAGGATTTTTAAATGGGCACAAAAGTATTTGAGGTACACTTCCGCTGTTACTGCATTATGATGATACTTGAAACAGTAACAAGAGCAATCTCAACTTATACCTTGCTTGTGAATATTTTCTTTCGAATGGTTATAACTCATTATCTTAATTTATCATATTTATATATACTTCATTATATTAACATCACATATTAAATGTATTTTCTTTCGTTTCTTTCCTATCCCCAGTAGAATTCATGATACATGTATGTCAAAATTTTTTCATTAGGTTGCATTTTCTCTTAGTAATCACTCAAGGAATCTGACAAAAGCTGATTCTCAGACAGGACTTAAATAACACAAATATATTTTTAAAATATCCCTGAGAATTCAGCTTGGATAGGCATTAATTGCTTTCTCTGGGCCCATATCCCTTATGAGTGGAGTTTCCTCTATGTTTTGGATATGTGGGAAGCTAATCGTGAAACTGAATCTGAGAAAAATTTCGCCTAAAGTCAACACACACGTTTGCAGAGAGGGACTGGGTGGCTCCAGGTGCCATTTTCTGTGCAGTGTGCCTCAGATGGCCCTTCAAGACTGTAGCCTCTGTTGCAGGAATACACCACGTTGGGTCCAGTCGTCGTGTTTTCAATGTCAGCTTTCCCATTGAGAAATTCAAGTGGAGCTTCACACCTGGTCTCTAAAAACAAGAATAAAAAAAGCCTCATATTAATTGCTTCCCCAATTCCTCTTTCCTTCTTTTCCTATGATTGCTGAAGATACTTCAAGGAATACATAAAATATTATGGCTTACTCATGTGTGAAGCACAGTGATATTCATTGAAGGAGAAAAATATAGCATACCTAAGTATTGGATTAATACATGCATGCAATTGAAGATTGGGATTTAGTCCTATGGACTCCAGCTGTCTTTATGTATCATTAACAACGCTGGGGACGGGGACTATGGATTAGCAGGTGGGTAAAATAAAACGGTCTCATTGTAAGTTGCTAACAATGGCCAAGAACTTTTCAAACAACACTAAGTTTATTTCTTACAACACTTAAGTTGTAAGCCCTGTTAAATTTCAGTATCAGATAAATAACAAATACATTTTTAGTATAAGCATGTCTCAAATATTGCATATTTATAAGTTTACATTTAAATTATTTGTCATCTGAAATTTAAATATAACTGCATGTCCTGTATTTTTGCTTCTTCCAAATCTGGCAACCTTACTTACAGCAACTCTGAGATTATCTCATGTAACAGTTGGCAAAAAGTGAGGCTTCGAGAAGTTAAATAATTTGGTCAAGGTCATACTGCTTGTAAGAAGAGAGAAAATATAAAATTATCAGAAGGTAAAAGATAATAGGAAAGTATAAAGAACAGGGACCCGAGAGCTTGTGGGGAATTAGAATAAATGACATTTTATATGGCTTTTGAGGAATACGCTGACTTCATAAACTGGTGATTATTTATAGTAAAGTTATAAAGAATGATTTTGCATTATTGTGAGAAATGTTATTTACTAACAGGGATGCTATGAGGAAAATAGGATCACCCTTTCAAGGATCTTAAAAAATGGGCTTGAGTCTTAATTTTATAATTTTTGTGAAGGCAGAGAAGGTGGTTCTAGACTAGTCATTCTCAAGTTTGGCTGTGTACCTTAGAAAACCTGGGAAGTATTTATGGCCTATCACAGACCAAATGAGTCCAGATCTTTATACTGAGGGCTACTTTTCAGTATTATATTAAAAATTCCCCAAACAATTCAAATGTGAACTCAGAGTTGTGAGTCCCTGGACTAGAGGTGAATGGACTTCTTTCAGCCCAAAGTTGAGTATGCTGGGATCACAGATCTTAACCTTGCCTGCACTTTGAAACCACCTAGGGAGCTTTAAAATGCTATTGATGCTGCGCCGGGCGTGGTGGCTCAGGCCTATAATCCCAGCACTTTGGGAGGCTGAGGTGCATGGATTGCTTGAAGCCAGGAGTTCGAGACCAGCCAGGCCAACGTGGTGAAATCTCATCTCTACTGAAATACAAAAAATTACCCGGGCATGGTGGAGCATGCCTGTAGCCCCAGCTACTCGGGAGGCTGAGGCATGAGAGTCGCTTGAGCCCGGGAAGTGGAGGTTGCAGTGAGCCAAGGTTGCACTACTGCACTCCACCCTGGGTGACAAAATGAGACTCTATTTAAAAATAAAAATAAAAATAAATACGTACGTACATTGTCCTTTGGCAGAGAAGGGAATACTGGGGATAAAGTTAGGTACATTAACCCACATTTTGCCAAATAAACTTGGTTGTTCTCATAAAATGAGTTAATGTAAAATTCCATGCAAAATATTAATATTAATTGATTTGACAGATGGACCAACAGTACATTAAAAGTATTGGCTAGTATTGTCAACAAAAAAACAACAGCTCTAAGCCTTCTAATTTATAATTATTTGAGAAAAACCCCCACAAAAATGCTAATAATCTCAATAGTTAACTAGTTTTGAAACAAAATGTTTGCCATTCCAGAGTCAGTAATCTTGTGTCCTACTGCAGTTAATTGTTAATCCCTACTACAGTTTTTGACCCTTTTATTGGTTTATTGCCCTTGAGAAAAAGCCCATTAAAAGGTTCTCATACGGCTTATGGAGTTGGCTTACCTTTTAATTACAAAACTAACCTATAAAGAAAATGTAGCCACACTGTTATTTTGTGTCCTCAGTGTCATTTTGGGGGTTGCTAAGTATCATTCAACTCACCTTTGCATATTGCCACCCCTCCACTCCACTCTCTGTTCCCCTGGCAGACACGTTCCCTGTTCCCCTGTGAAACAATGGAGAAAGGTCATCAACAAGATCATAACTCTATAATAGATAATAAGGAAATGCAAAGTAATCTTAGCTATGGCCTCAAATCGCTCAGCACTGGAATGCTGAATGAACACATTAAATATAGTTTAAGGAGTAGGTTTAGACTTTGAAAAATGTATTTATCAAATTGCTTCAAAATTCACACCCTTGTAGACCGGTATAATTAAGGTATAGACTTTGCTTCACCTTTTATTTTAAATGGCAACTAATTATAATCTGCAGCTAAGACTGACAAAGAATGCATTGGAAGTGGTCAAATAGTATTCTATTGTGTATGTATGTGTACATACCTTAGAAATGTATGAATCATAGTACATCATAATATATGTATGTACACATACATACACAATAGAGTACTATTTGGCCATAAAAGCAGATGTGATATATACACATAAGTATATCTCACATTTTCTTTATCCATTCATCCATCGATGACACCCAACACTTAGGTTGACTCCATATATATCTTGGTAATTGTGTATCCCAAAAATGTATACAATTATGATTTGACAATCAGAACTAATATTAAGCATACATTCTAAAAATGCAAACCCCCAGAAACTATTTGGTTCAGATGATCTTGGCCTAGCAATATATACTCTTTTCTTTTTACAGCTTCTCAGGTGATTCTCAAGCCGATGGTAGTGAACTCTGCTGATTTTAAGAGCAGCAATCTGTCAGTGACTCTCAGTCCTGGCTGCACAAACGAATCACCAAGGGAACTCTGAAAAGGGTACTGCTGCCCCAGACTCAACCCACAGAGATATTGAATTAATTAGTCTGACGTGAGAACAGGTATTTGCATTAAAAAAAATGCTGTCTGATGGAAAAATTCAAACATATGAGAAATACCAACAGTAGAAAGAACAGTTTAAGAAACTCCCGTGTAGACATCACCCAGTTTACCCAATTAACTCAAGGCCAACCTTGTTTCATGTAAGCCCCACCCCTTCCACAAACTCACATTATTTTGAAGCAAATTCTAGACTTCAAATCATTTAACAATAATTATTTCAGTATGAATCTCTAAAAGAACTCTTAAAAATTATAACCACAACATTATCACACCTTAAAAAGTAACAATTCCTTAATATTAATAAAATGTCCGGTTTTCCAATTTCCAATTGTTGCATACATTTCATAATTTTTTAAAAATAATTCTGTTGAATCAGTACCAAATAAGATCCACACACTGAGACTGGTTTATGTTTCTGTGATGATGAATTTTATGAACAAATGTACAGCAAACTGATGGGTCATTACTTTTTTTTTTTTTTTTTTTTGAGACAAAGTTTTGCTCTGTTGCTCAGGCTGGAGTGCAGTGGTGTGATCTCGGCTCGCTGCAACCTCCACCTCCTGTGTTCAAGCGATTCTCCTGCCTTAGCTTCCCAAGTAGCTGAGACTACAGGTGCCCACCACCACACCCCGCTAATTGTTGTATTTTTTAGTAGAGATGGGGTTTCACCATGTTGGACAGGCTGGTCTCAAACTCATGACCTCAGGTGACCTACCCGCCTCAGCCTCCCGAAGTACTGAGGTTATAGGTGTGAGCCACCATGCCCAGTCTTGATGGGTCATTACATTTGAAGAAGTATTAATAGATAATTTACCTTTAAACTTTTGGAAACATCCTCTCACTCAGCTCCATGTTAGAATCACGTAAGAAACTCCTTTTTTTTTTTTGAGACGGAGTCTTGCTCTGTCCCCCAGGCTGGAGTGCTGTGGCGTCTTCTCGGCTCACTGCAAGCTCCGCCTCCCAGGTTGATGCCATTCTCCTGCCTCAGCCTCCCAAGTAGCTGAGACTACAGGTGCCTGCCACCACGCCCGGCTAATTTTTTGTATTTTTAGTAGAGACGGGGTTTCACTGTGTTAGCCAGGATGGTCTCGATCTCCTGACCTCGTGATCCACCCGCCTCAGCCTCCCAAAGTGCTGGGATTATAGACGTGAGCCACCACGCCCAGCCTAGAAACTCTTCACAAATACTGATGTGCAGCAACTTGAGTGGGCCATGAGGTGCCCAGCTTAAACACTGCTTCTGGATGTGTCTGTGAGGATGTTTCTGGATGAGATTAGCATTTAAATTAGTGGATCATGTAAAGTAGATTGCCCTCCCCAGTGTGGAGGGTGGGGGGCATCTTCCAAAACACTGAGGGACCAAATAGAACAAAACATGGAAGGAGGAGGAAATGGCCCTTTTTTCCTTCCTCACCACTTGAGGTGGGACTCAATCTCCTCTATCCTCAGACAGGGGTTTACAACATCAGCTCATCTAGTTCTCAGACCTTTGGACTTGGACTGAATTACACCACCAGCTTCTCAGGGTCTCCAGTTTGCAGACAGAAGATCCTGGGATTTAGCCTCCATTAACGTGTGACCCAATTCCTCATAATATATATATATATTATGAGGTGTGTGTATATATATATATATATATATATATATATATACACACCTATCTCTTCTCTCTCTCTCGCTCCTATTGGTTCTCTTTCTTTGGAGAATCATGACTAATGCAATGTCTCTTATGTCTCTCTAAACTTAGGTTCCTTCTCTATTTACTCCCCTCTGCCCTGTCAATTTGCCCTGTCAATTTATTTGTCTTGGACACTGAAAAACTGGGTCACTGGTCCTGTATCTGTTCCCACAGATAGAATTTTGCCAGTTGCTTCACTGTGGTGTCTCTGACACTGTTTGTTGGATTTAGAGGCTTGATAAGTTCCATATTCATTTTGTGTGTGTGTGGTGGAGGTGGGAGAGCACAAAATGTTTTCATAGATGGGGCCGTTCACCCATCCAGAGACACATAATGTCTGGTTGTCTCCATTTTTTGTGACGTCAGCAGCCATGGATGATCATAATCTAAATCCATTAATTCTTAGGAGTTGTGAATTCTGCTTGCTATTTAAATTCTATTTTATCATTATTAACTGTAACTTCCCCTCATCTACTGTTTAGTTATCTAGTCAAACAGGAAGCACTGGAAAGACAATTCTTCCTGTTGAGCTGTCTGTATTTAAAATAATGATTTTGTTCATAAGCACCCTTTAAGAGTTTCTAAGTAAGTTTTTAAAGTATCATTATAAGCCTAGTGTCATTTGTGACCTATTTGATGTGTTTCAGTCCATTGAAGTTCTTACCCTTGTTAATGTTAAAATGGTCTCATCTTGACCTGTGGGAGCCTTGTCCAGTGGCTTCTGAATCCTTTTGACATGTAGTCTTTGTTAGGTTCCCTGTTATTTCATGTGACAAGAGTTTCCAGGCAATCTTTTACATTTCTTGCCCCAGACCTGGAATTGGTAATTTCTCCAAGTAACTTAACATCAATATTTTAAAGTTTCTCAAGTGATTCTAACATGTATAATAGCTTGGAGTGAGAGCAATCACTATTGCACCTTTCTCAATTTTTCAGTTAACATATGTTTCCACAAATTTTTAAATTATCTGCTTCAAATTTAATGACAGTTTGCTATATATTTGTTCATAATTTTATATTACTTAATAAATTGCAAGATTAATATTCTTGCATGAAGAACGAGGTTTCAAAAATAGGAAAACACTCTGAATGTAATCACCATTACATTATCATCTTTTTTACATTATCATCTTTTAAGAAAGAAGATACATATAAGCCTGGTCCCAGATTGCATATACCTATCTTATGATAATTCTCGTACTGCATGGTCAGAAAATAATGGGACATGCAAAACATTTAACAGAAAACTGGCGATGAATACTTTTTTTTTTTTTTTTTTGAGGCAGGGTTTCACTCCTGTCACCCAGGCTGGAGTGCAATGGTGTGATCTTGGCTCACTGCAACCTCTGCCTCCTGGGCTTAAGCAATCCTCCTCCCTCAGCCTCCTGAGTAGCTGGGACTACAGGCACACGCCATTGTGCCTGGCTATTTTCTGTATTTTCTGTAGAGACTGGGTCTTACTATGTTGCCCAGGCTGGTCTTGAACTCCTGAGCTCAAGTGATCCACCCTCCTTGGCTTTCCAAAGTGCTGGGATTACAGGTGTAAGCCACGACACCCAGCCAAAACCTAACTTTAAATACCATTATAACAATAAAAATAAAAAAGAGTTTCCTGAAAAACTAAATGACAACATGGTGTAATGTAAAATAGGCCTCTTAAGTTTCAAGTTTAGTGATATGGTAATGCTTTCCGCAAAACTGATGGATCCAGCTTTCCCACTAAAGTAAACAGAGACCTAGGTGCTTCGGAGGGGATTTTAATATTACAGAGCAAGAGTTGTCTCAAGAATGAAGTTGGTATTAGTTAAAACTGTTCTGTGGCTTTTTCAAGCCAGATTTGCTTATGGGAACTTGGCGTCTCAGTGCCAAGGTATATGAGCCCATTGTTTGAGGAAATCCTGGCTTTGCATACCTAAATCCTTGTGGTTACCTCTCCATGGTGACTGGTGGACTTCCCTGTTGCAGAATATGATTACCAGCAAGCCGAAACACAGTTTAAACAGTCAGTTGAAGTCACAGCATCTGTCTTGTGGTTTGCAAACTTACTTTTTTCCTTCCTTATCATGGCTTTCATGTTTTTTCACTGGAGACTTATTTTGCTTTTTTTTTTTTTCTTTGAGATGGTCTCACTCTTGCCGCCCAGGCTGGAGTGCAGTGGCATGATCTCAGCTCACTGCAACCTACGCCTCCCGGGTTCAAGCGATTCTCCTGCCTCAGTCTCCCAAGTAGCTGGAATTACAGGTGCCCGCCACCATGCACAGCTAATTTTTGTATTTTTAGTAGAGATGGGGTTTCACCATGTTGGCCAGACTGATCTTGAACTTCTGACCCCAAGTGATCTGCCCACCTCGGCCTCCCAAAGTGCTCGGATTACAGGCATGAGCCACCGCACGCAGTTTAATTTACTTTTTAAAACTTTAAGTTGCCTTAAATATTTCTTGGAAAATGTTAGAGTATAAGGGAACAAAGTATAATAGATTCTTTTGAGACCAAAGTCAGTAAAACAAATTTGTGCTAATACTGAAAGTATCCCCAAGTATATAGGAAAAACAAATTAATTCTAGTTAAACAATTTGTTTGCTTACCTCTAGTTCATAGCCAGGCTCACACTGATAAATAATTGTGCTTTCAAAGGTGTATTTACTGCCAACCACAAATCCATGTTCTGGACTTTCAGGTTTCCCACAAGAAACCGGACTGCAAGATTCATCAGAAAATGGTGGCTCCCAGGTTCCATCAAGCTAAGTGACAAATAACAAAATGTAAGTTATGTTTAGAAGTTAATACATATGAATGAAGAAATTTGCAAATATTGGTTATTTGCAGAATAATCTCCAAAATGATAGTCAAAAGCATCTAGAGTTTGGTCCTACTTTTGCTACTTATTATCTGTGGGCTTAAAAAACACACTTTAATTATTAGATGGTCTTAATTGTCACCCATAGACAATTTTAGACATTTCTTAAGCCCATAAGACAGGCATTTTTCTTCCTAATAGAATCTATTCAAAAATCACGAACAACAAGAAATATATTTTCATTATAATGCCTGAGAACTGGAGGTTATTACAAATATTCTATAACTTACATGAATGCACTCTTAAATTTCACGATTCTATATTTTATAATAAAGTTTATGAGAAACAACAAATTTTAGGCACACTACTCAAAGTTTAAGAAAATCAGCTTCCTTTTCTCCATTCCAACGAGAATACTTGAAAACATTTTATCACATATTTTTGAAGGGGTCATGTAGAAAAAAATTTATATATATATATAAAATTTTATATCTATAAAGAAATCAATAATGATTAAAATAAATTTTATAAAGAAATGCTTAAATGATTAAAATAAAAATAACCAAAATAAATTCCAGATATAGCAAAAGAAAACAATAATATGTAGCTTTTAACAGTTATCAGTGTTATAATTACCCAGAAAGATTTCTGCAAAAAAAAAATTTATTAAGGCACTACTTACAGTATTGAAAAATTAAATGCAACATATATACTAGGAAAATGGTTAATCTTAAAAATGTTAACATATATATATATATATATATATGAGTTAACATTTTTCAGCCTGTTGGGTAAGGTGAGGCACACACAGATATATCTCTTGAAGATTGTTATTCTATTGCTAATATTTTTCTGTTTTCTTTGTGGAAATATATATGAATTGGATAACAGTTTTAAACAGGATTTGAGGCTAAACTCTCATTCTACATATGAACCAAAAGTAATTTTGTATATAGGCCTGCGTCATTATTAACCATTTTCCTAGTATATATGTTGCATCTAATTTTTCAATATTGTAAGTAATGCCTTAATAATTTTTTATTTTGCAGAAATCTTTCTGGGTATTATAACACCAGTGACTTAAAAGCTACATATTATTGTTTTCTTTTGTTATATCTGGAATTTTAAACTAAAAAATTCCCATTTTTAAACTAAAAGTGCCAAAATTAGGTTAAAAAAAGTTAAAATATCTATAATAAGATTTCATGACAAATTCATCACAAATCTTATGTGCAAAAGAATGTCTATGCATATAAATCAGCCATGGGTTATGCCCAGTATGTTTCCAGTTTTAGTGGAAAGACCAAGGTTGTAGAAGCAGGCACTTTCCTCCATTATTTACCTCATTTCTCACCAACAATACAAGATATGTGTAATAATACATTTTTTTTTTTTTTTTTTTTTTTTTTTTTTTTTTTTTACAAATAAGGAAACCAAAGCTCAGAAATTTTAAGCAGCTTTCTCTACTACTTACAAGTAGCAAATAGCAAATAGCAGAGAAGAGGATTTGACACCAATTATCTGTCTGCTTCTGCAAACTTGTCTTTCCACTAAAACTGGAAACATATTGGGCATATCCCATGGCTGATTTCTACACGAGGACCCTCTTTTAATAAGATTTATGGTTAATTTGTTATAAATATATTGTTATAGAAATCTTAATATTTTACCTAACCTTGGTACTTTCTTAAAGTGGGAATACTGCAGAAAAAAAGATACATTTTACTATCTTTTCTACCAAGAAATTTCTCAAATCCTTTGAAATGAGTGAAAACTTGAGACCTTTTTTTCTTTTTGGGATTACTATTATAGATACTGCTTGCTTCGCAATATATGTATATATAGGCGTTACACATTCTAATTAAGACAGAATCTTACCTGACATACTGATATGTTAACTCCCTCAAAGGTATACCCTTCTGCACATGACACAGAAACTTGCCTATTCACACTGAAATCGTCCCCATGAACAAGTATATGTGTTATGTTTTCTGGGAAAGGACATTTTTTAGGACTGCAGGAGATTCTCTCAGGGAACCAGCGACCATCTTTCTGACAGGTGAATGTATCTGTATCTGTATCCATTGTATAACCTTCCAGACATCTGCAATGGAAATGCAAAAATAAGTGCCTTAAAGGAAGTGTACAATATAGTTTCTGATCTATCCTTGGATTTAGGAAGCTGTTACAAGAATCAGTAGACATTTTGTGCAACATATTGATTCTATTGTCAGGCGGATGGCGTTGCCATGCAAAAACATCAATATAACAATAACAACCAGTTGAGCTCGTGCCTGTAATCCCTGCACTTTGGGAGGCTGAGGCAGGAGGACCACTTGAGTCCAGGAGCTTGAGACTAGGCTGGGCAACATAGTGAGACTTCATCTCTATAAAAAATAAAATTAGCTGGGCATGGTGGCACATGCCTGTAGTCTCAGCTACTTGGGAGGCAGAGGTGGGAGGATTGCTTGAACCAAGGAGGTTGAGGCTGCAGTGAGCCAAGAACATGCCACTGCACTCCAGCCTGGGTGACGGAGCAAGACTTTGTCTCAAAAAAGCAAAAAACCAAAAACCAGTAATAGCCAGATCAGTTCTCAGTTATCCACATGAAAAGTTAGTCAAGACTAAAATTACTTTGTTTTTGATGTTATTTACCTTATTGTGGATAATATTATTATTGAATTCATTTTTATTCTATAAACAGCTAACAGTTCAGGAAATTCTAGACAGTCCAAAATGGACTCAGATACTAGTAGGAGTACAGCATAATTAATATGTATTATGAATACCTACTTTGTGCCAAGTGCTGTTCTAGGTCCTTTACATAAGATATTTCTTTTAATCCTGATTATTTGGCATGATCATGGCCTGAACTCTTCAGTTTTTTACCTTATGTCCCCAATATTTGCATGTGTAAATATAATCACAAAGTTATAATCATAAAGAAATTTACTATCATGATGTTTAAAAAACAGCTTCACGATTCCAGAGCTTTTCAAGCTAGCTAGAGGATCTTGCTGTTTGTTTCATGAAGCTCAACAGAATATGATAGTCATGATAATTACATTAGAAGCATATCTGAAAAAAGTTATCGATTTATTAAAAATAAGTATAAAATACTCAGTGGATTCCTACATAATTGTAGGTAGAATAAAGCCAAGTGTTAAAAGCACCAGTGTTTGGAGAGCAGTTCAGAGATGATGTTTTCTTCCAAATCAGCAAAATTTTTGCTCTATCACATTTCATTTTATAATCCTCCTGCTTGCAGCCCTCCCTTGGAGACTCTAGAGCCATGACCTTACCTGAGTTTCACTTCACTTTCATAGGTGTGGGCCTCTCCAGTTGCCACTGCGTTGGCGACAGACGGTGGGGACCCACAGGACAAGGGCTCACAGACTGGATAAGGCTGGGTCCATACCCCTTTCTCTGTACAAATCAGATCTGAACTGCCTTGTATGACATATCCAGACCTGCAGCTGTAAGTTATCACATTTTCCTTCCAAGAGCTGCTCTCACTGATGAACGCATTTGGTATCATTGGAAGAGAACCACAAGAAGTGTGTTCACAGCGGGGGAACCCAGAGCTCCACTGGCCATTGGCTTCACAGGTGATTTCAGAAAGTCCTAGGAGCTTGAAGCCTTGGAAGCACTGAATCTGGGCTGCCTTTCCACAGTCAAAATCGGTCCCATTGACAGTTCCATATTCAATTACTGGTGTGGAACACCTGCAAGGCAGGCAGGAAGGTGAGCTGCCACTCCAGGAGCCATTGGAGAGGCACCTTCTTGATGAATTTCCATGGAGCTTATAACCGGGAAAGCACTGATACTGTATATGGCCCCCGTGAATAAAGGAAAAACCATTAGGGAAGCCATGGGCAAGATCTTCAGGAGGTCCACAGTTGACTGGTTTACAGAGAGGAACCTCTGCATCCCAGCTGCCATCTGACTGACAGGTGAGTTTTGGAGCACCGTGCAAGATGTAGCCCTCGTGGCAGTGGAATGCCACTTCCTTCATGAAGCCATAGTCCAGGCCTTCCATCACCCCATTGGCCAGTTGTGGTGGGGTGGCACATCTGACAGGCACACAGTTGGGAGTGGCTCCACTCCAACTTCCATTGGCTAGACAAACCCGACTCCTGGCTCCCTCAAGCAAGAATCCTTCATTGCAAGTGTATTCAATCTCTTTTTGGAATGTGTACTCGTCTCCTCTCACCTGGCCATTGCCTGAGACTGGGGGTGAACTGCAGTCCACAGGAATGCAAATGGGCTCATCCTCATCCCAGTTTTTGTCATCCTGGCATGTTCTCCTCTCAGTGCCATTCAGCACATATCCAGGGTCACACTCATAGTACAATGTGCTCAGGTATGTGTAGTTGCTTCCTTTGATGGATCCATTCGTGATTGGATTTGGCTTTTTGCATGAAATGGCTTCACAGTGTGGGGAAGCACCACTCCACTTTCTATTCTGTAGACAAAGCCTTAAGTCAGAGCCCACTAGCATGTGTCCAGGTTTACAGCTATACTGCACAGCACTTCCCATGCTAGTCTCTGTAAAACGTAAAAAGCCATTTTCAGGAGCAGTAGGCAAGTCACATTCAATTGAAATGCAGGACGGTGCACTGCCATTCCAAGTTCCATCTTCCTGGCAGATCAGCACAGGGTTCCCCAGAAGTTCATATCCTGGGTTACAGGTATATGAAACCATCGTACCATACAGAAAGTTTGATGAATGTGTAGCAGGAGACTCCTGTGTATTTTCCCAGGTTTTAGCCACTGCTCCCAAATGATAAGGAGGGTGAGGAGTCAGGTATGGAACTTCCATCATGTCATCTTCTTGCTCAAAATATCCGTGGTCATCTTTGACTTTAGTACAGTCTCCAAAATCTATATGAGGAGGGAGGCCACAGTCTATGGGCACACATGTTGGGATGGAACTTGACCATCCTGACTCTTCACAGGTCTGCATGGCATGACCAGCCACCTGAAACCCAGGGAAGCAACTGTAGATGATTATGGCACCATAGCTGTAATCTGCACCTTCTACAAAACCATTTTCAATGGGTTGTGGGGAATCACAGTGGATGGCATTGCAAGATGGAGCATCTACATCCCAATCACCTGTCTCTAAACAGGTCAAGGCACTGGGACCTTCGAGCCGAAAGCCTTGGTTGCAAGAGTATGTAACAGTCTGTCCATAGTGTAGGTCTGTGTAAGAGAATTTGCCATTCAAAATCTCCTTGGGTTTCAGGCACTCAATGGCTTTACATGTTGGTTTTCCTCCAAGCCAGTGACCATTTTCTCCACAAAGGGTGGTAGTATTTCCCACCAATTCAAAGCCTGGCTTGCAGGTATAGAGAGCTGTGCTGAGATAGGCAAGGCCTTGCACATCAATGATTCCATTGGGGATTTCCTCAGGTTGGGGACATTCTACTGGAACACATTCTGGCAGTGGAGAGCTCCAGGTGCCATCAGGTTGGCAGAGGGTGGTAGAATTTCCTCTTAGGAAAAACCCACCTACACAAGAATACTTGACAGTACTTCCAAAATGAAGAGCAGAAGAAGGAACAGGGACACCAAAGGAAATTAGAGGAGGTGGGGTACAAAGAACCATCTTACAAACAGGGAAAGAGTCATTCCATTGCTGGGATGGCAAGCATTTCAGGACAGAAGGGCCTTGCAGAACATGCCCTTCTTTACAGGAAAATGTCACGACTCCTACCTCGGTGGTCAACTCCTTCAATACTAGCTGGTTTTCCAAGAGGGGTGGCTCTGGGCACTTGGCAGGCACGCACTTTGGATTTGACTTCATATTCCATTTGCCAGATTTCTGACATGTCCAAGAACTGTCACCAACAAGCTCATAACCCTCATTACAGAAAAACTGAACCTTGGACCCTACTTCAAAGTTTTCTCCTTTCATGAAGCCATTCTGGATCAGGGGAGGTTTTCCACAGTCGAGAGGAACACACATCAGAGGGGATTCACTGTGCCAGTGGCGATTGGCTTGGCAGACAAATACAGGACTTCCGACTGACTTATAGCCCGGGTTACACTGATACCTCACTTCACTCTCAAAGATCCTGCCAGTTGTATGCTGTGCAATAGGAAGAAAGCAAGTGAGTGCGATTTGTATAACAGATGATGGCATTAACTAAATCCTTAGATAGTGAAAAAAAACTAAAAGGTCTATGTTAAAATGAATCAATTAGGATGTAAGCAAATAATGATTTATGGTTTTTCCAATAGGTCCATTCTATTTTTTCTTAATAAGTGAAAATGATAGTAGAAAGTCAAATTAGGCTGGGCACGATGATTCATGCCTACAATCCCAGCACTTTGGGAGGCTGAGGCAGGAGGATCACTTGAGGTTAGGAGTTTGAGGCCAACATGGTGAAACCTGTACAAAAATTAGCTAGGCATGGTGGTGTGTGCCTGTAATCCCAGCTATTCGGGAAGCTGAGGCAGGAGAATCACTTGAACCCAGGAGGCAGAGGTTGCAGTGAGCTGAGATTGTGCCACTGCACTCCAGCCTGGGAGACAGAGCAAGACTCTGTCTAAAGAATGAAAAAAAGAAAATCAGATTAAGTAATCCCCACTTCAGAAATCTTTACCACAGTGTTGAGCCCATAACAAGTAAAAGATCAGTAATCTATATATTGATTGGTGAACTGGTGAGGCAACACTAAAAATGATAAATTACTCAGTTCAAAAAAAATTTCTGCCCAAAGAAATGCTAGTAAAGAAGCACATAAACAATTAACATGTATTTGTTAATGTTGTTAGATCATAAATAGGCAAAATGTTTTTATGGTTATGTCTTAAGAATACTATCAAAATTTTGTTTATATTCTTAACATATTTCTTAAAAATTGCTGCTGTAACACAATAGAAAATAAACAATATTCTATCTTTTAAAACAAAAAATTAATATTCGTGATCTCAAAATTCAAACACATGTAATATAACAGGTCATAAATAAAATTACTCATTTTGTTTATGCATTGCTTGTGTGTCTCCCATGCATGTAAGCACCATGCCATTACACATCTAATCTGTGTTGTTAAATGCTAGGTCGCTGATTCTCAGAACTGTACCTGGTACCAAGTAGGAGCTCTAGAAATGTTACTAAATTAATAAATGAACACCTCTCTACTTATACTCTATACCCTCTTCCAATGAAAAGCTACTAAATCTAAGCAAAAGCCTTAAATAAAAGGCTTTTACTGTTGTTATTTTGAATGTAAAGGAGAAAAGGTTGTACCATGTATATATATGGGTTTTAAAAAAGTGTTTAATTAGAATATGGTCAATTTCAAATGGCCCTTGATTTGGGGGAATAGATTCTCATTCCTGTTTTCTTGGTAGGCTTATTGAGAAGACACACATTAGTGTGAAAGCAGGCCATATCTGGGTTGGACTGAACTCTTTTTGTCCATCACAGTGAAATTACCTTTAGGTTTACCAAAACAGAATTGTAAAAACTACATTATTTGGTTTACCCTATCTTTTGTCTAAGCATTTAAAATTATATTTCTCTAGGTTCCATTTAGACCTTGCCTTCCATAAAATAAAGCATATATCCATCCTGAAAAACCTCTATAAAACAAAATAATACTATATTAAAATTGGTTTATTCTAACTTACTATTTAGGGCTAAACTGTTGCCACAAAGTGCTTGAAATGCCTATACACTAGTAAAATGCAGAAAGTTATATATTAAAGATTCATAATCTTCATTTTTTTTTCCAATCTTCACTACCTGTAGATATTTTAGCCATTTCTGTTTTTCAATAATTAATTTGTTCATTGCCCCTGCTTCTGAATAGTGGGTTCATCACAGTGGGCTGGCCCTGTAAGTGATGAAAGCCACAGACCATTTGCTAATTAGTCTCTTACCTCCAGAAAATGATTCACAACCTTAGGCAGATGAATTAATTCATCAAGAGATGAATTAATTATGAAAATGTTAAAAAGATTATCATGATTCTTTGTTAGTGATAATAGTAAATTCCAGTTTCCATGCCTTAGTGAACTTGGCAGTGTTTGGACTCAATTATTTGTTTTGTTTATTTATGTATTGATAGGCCCTGTGACAAAAGCCATAGACCATTTGCTAATTGGTCTCTTACCTCCAGAAATCCATTCTCAACCTTAGGTGGTTCACCGCAAGATACCGGGTGGCATGTTGGTATAGGATTACTCCACTGCCCTGTGGCTTCGCAGGTGCTCTTCTTTTCCCCTTTGATGTAGAACCCCTTGTTGCAGCTGTAAGCCACCATGGCTCCAAAACTGTAGTTTGATCCACTTGCATAGCCATTCATGATGCTTGGTGGCTCTCCACACCGCACAGGGATGCACTGGATGGACATGGGGGAAGGGTTCCACTGCCCACCTCTCATACATTCGATCTTTGCTGAGGTGTTCAGTACAAAGCCTTCCATGCATTTAAAGCTCACAACTGAGCCAGCTGCAAATTTTGCTTTGCTCACAGATTCCAAGATGCTATAGGAAACCGATGGAGGTTTTTCACAGAAATGAGCTATACAACGGGGCATGTCTTGACCCTCTGGGGGTACCCACTTGCCCTGGGCATTGCAGAGAAGCTGAGAATTGTCTGCTAGGCTGTAACCATCAGAGCAGTAGTAGAATGCAATGTCTCCAAAGAGCCGATGGGCAGTCTCTGGAGAGGCGTGGTCCACATTGGGCGGCTCATCGCAGGAGACAGCCAGGCACTGCTGGTCACTTCTACTCCACTTGCCGTCGGCCAGGCATTCAATGGTGTCAGGACCAGCAAGAGTATAGCTATGAGAATGGGAAGAAAGAAAGAATAGCTAAGCATAATATTTGAGAAAAAGTGTTTGTGTCTTCTTCTATTTTTTAAATCTTTCCCACAATGACTTTAAATTTATCTTTAAAATAGTATTTCCTCTTTGAATACTGAGCTTATTGATCAAATGACTTTCACTTGAGATATGTCAATACATTGTGATATTAATGTTTGTTCAGAAACATTTATTTAAATCTTCCCAACAATGACTTTATCTTTAAAATAAAAATAATATTGACTTTGAATATTGAGCTTATTAATCAAATGACTTGCATTTGAGATATGTCAATACATTGTGATATTAACATTAATATTTGTTCAGAAAGGGAAATGGATTTGAGATTTTTTGCTACTTAAGGAACTCTAATAATTGCTATACATTTAAAAAAATCGAGGAGTAAGCTATATGGTGCTATTTAACTCAACTTAAATATTGAATTCTATCTGCCTTTAGATGGTTTTAACTTGATTTTAGCATTTGTCTTTATTGTTTGTTCTTAAGCTATAATGTACAATGCCAAATTTAGCCTACATATAGCTCATTTTTATGTACCGACACCTAGAGAACTTTAAACAGTGATTATAATTTCAGTCTCCAATGTCTCCTAAACCTTTACCCCATGTGGCTAGAGTTAAAAGGTGTCTTCTGCATATGGCTCTGCTATTCAATCAGTATGAATAAATTTTTCTTAGTAATTCCCAGTCTTTCTTTATGCACAGGTCTTTGCCCATATATAATGATGGATTGATGACTTACAAAAATCTAAAATTACTCTCAAGTGCTCTGTCAATGAGATAGAACAAAAGATTAGGATATGCAGTATTAATTATATTTGAGTCATGCTTATTTTCATCATTGCTTGCTTACTGAACAAAAAATTGATGGAGTTTTGAAAAAATCTCTAATACCGGATTAGCCTGTCATTTTGATGCTAATGAAGGTAAGGGAAATAAAATAATTGAATCCCTAGTTTAATCCTGCTTAGACATATTGATTTCTTCATTGTAAGAAAATAAAGTGAATGATGGTTCAGACAGGCTTAGAAACTTGCCTGAAGTCACACAGCTATAAGCAGCAGAGTTAGGATCGGAATTTGGTTGATCAGATTCCAACACCTACACCTTTTCCACAACACTGCTCTCTCTCTCTGTTTTGAAAGTGAAGCAGGTTAGATCATACTTTCTGGGTGTCCTGGGCAAACTGTATTGCAGTGTCACGAATGCAAATTATTTGACCCACCCATTAGCACAGATTAATTCATTAGTTATGAAGTATTTCTCCTGAGATCTCTTTTAGTTTTATAAAGCATCAGCTATTATAGAGAGGTTGAAATTCCTTCATCCTAACTGGCAATATTTATGAAATCTATAAGAGACAGAGAAATCAGGAAAAAAATAACAGTGTATCAGCAGAGCTATATGCAGCCACCTTACCTAAGTTCACACATCATGCTATGGATGGAAGTGGTCTCAAAATGAATATTCAGACATCCCCAGTAGTTGAGTACAGCCCCCAGTTAGGGCCTGCTGCATTTCATTGCTTTAAACAGGCTCAGTCCTTTGTATGAAGATCTGAACTTAGCTTGTAGATGGCTTCTATCTGAGAGAATTCAGGAAGGTATACACAGAAAATATACTAAGAGCATAATTTTATTATTAAAAAATCTATCCTGGTCTGAGTACCTAGATTCTACGATTCTTGTGTAGGATGTGCTTTGGATAGAAGTTCCCTTTGTTGAGGCTTCTGATGTTTTATAGCACAATTGACATCATGTGGACACTTTGAACCATGCATCATTATTTTCATGAATTCCTTGATGTTGCTAGCATATTTCATTGGCTGAAGTTCACAGACGTGGCCTTAGCCATCCCTGATTTATAAGGGTCCATTGTGCCATCTATAAAATTCTTCCTTTATTTCATGGGATCAGCTACTTTGAGGGAGAAGTATCTGCCTCCAGAACCTTTTTGACTCCTCAAAGTCTCTTGAAAACACAAGAATTTGTGTTTTATAATTTGGCAGCACTTTGTTAGGCCTCTGGCCCCTGAACTTCTGGAAAATCTCCACCAACTACTTATCCCTAATGGAAAATCACAGCAAAGCTGCTCTATGATTTAACGGAAGATCACCACTAAATATGTAATTTTTGAATAAATGAATTTAACGTATGCATTTCTGACACTACCCATAATTTCTTAGGACCTAAGACTCTCAATTAACATTTAGTTCTTCTTAAATAATTCTTAAGAGCCCTGCTATGTGCCAGAGTTACTTCCTTAGTGCACAGATGCAAAGCCAAAAATGAATTTACTTGTTTACACTTCTGTTCTCTTCACCCCATCAACTACCTGGTGTGTTGTAGGTCTCTTCGCATCTAAAGTGGTTGCTTAAAGGAGAAGTGACTGATTCTGAAGAATGGGAAGGGGAGGAAAGGCCTCACAAATAAAATGGCTCTTCAGGGGAGTCATGATTCTCTCATGAATAAGTGGAAGAGGAATCATTCAAGACAGAAAAGTAGCATTAGCCAATGGGAGTGACACAGCCAGGGAACATATTGGGAATTTACAAATAATTAGGAATGGCATACAAGCATCTGGAAAAGCGAGTGGCAAAAACTAGGATCTTGTGTATTTTTTGACTGGGTTGCTGTCATGTTTGATGGATGAAGAGGTGGCAGGAATAGATTAACTGTGTCACATCATAAGAAATACATATTTTATCTCTGTCCCCAGTACCTGACATGGGGCTCCTAAAGCTCTCGTAATTTCCTGATAGGGATACCACTGCTTTAAATAACTAGATTACCTATCTCATGAAAATGAGGATAGGAGTTTATTAAAAATAAGTATCTTCTAAAATCGATCAGTCTTTTAAGATGCTAAAGACAGGGAGCATTGGCTCATGCCTGTAATCCCAGCACTTTGGGAGACCGAAGTAGGCAGACCACCTGAGGTCAGTAGTTCGAGACCAGCCTGGCCAATATGGTGAAACCCCGTCTCTACTAAAAAATACAAAAATGAGCCAGGCATGGTGGTGGGCACCTGTAATCCCAGCTACTTGGGAGGCTGAGACAGGAGAATCACTTGAACCTGGGAGGTGGAGGTTGCAGTGAGCCAAGATTGTGCCATTATACTCCAGCCTGGGCAACAGAGTGAGACTCTGTCTCAAAAAAAAAAAAAAAAAAAAAAAAGATGCTAAAGAAGGGTATAGTTTCCAAATAACAAAAAAGGAGAAATTGTTAGCTATTGTGTAGATGGTACTATAACTGGACACTGATAAAACTGCTGCACTATTTCATGATGTTAAAAGTCTGAATGTGTGTTAAAATTTACAGGGGACATATTTTACCCACTTATTTTATTAAAGAATCACTTAGAGAAGGATAAAGTTTTCTGCAAAGAATGAAATATGCTCTTTAAACGTTTCCTGCAAAAGGAAGAAAAATTGGAACTGGTACAAATCTAAAACAATGGAATATGTAATTCTGTGTAGCATTTGGTATTCTCATTCAAGAGGCATTGGGGACACTCTTGCACACATTTACTAAAAACCATGCTATACACATGATAAAACAAATTGTTTTACTCTATACTTCCAAGGAATAATAGCCTATCAATATCACAGTGATGCTTTAGAAGAACACATCTTAGGATAAACTGGCTGGAACAAATTTGCATTTTTCTGGAATCATAACAAAAAATATCCTTTGAAAATGGGCAGAATGCAAATTTCAGATGCAATTTGCAGTGATTTGATTGACACACTGGGTAGAAGCTTACTAATGAGCATGTGCCTGGAGAGCTTTATGAGAGAGCTCCCAAATGCGTCATTAGCTCTTCTGTCTTAGCAAAAGAGCCTTAGAAGAGCAGCCTACTAGATATTTAAACAGCTGCAATTTAATAAGAACAACAGGAAGCATAAATCAGCATCAATAATTATGTTTTCAATAAACAAAGATTTTTGTTTGAACATATCGAATAATTGCATTTAGAAGTTTATATTTGAGAAGAATCAAAAGGAAAAATTTAATTAGGATTTTAGGGTGGCAATAACCCTTTCTTCCCTCTGAGTTTCTCACCAAGGAGTATAAACATGAACATGAAAAGGAAAATGAGAAACAAATGACCACTTACGTATTTGAGCAAACAACTGAAAACCCCCTATGTTTGAGGGTTTTGATAAAAGGTTTAAAAAAGATAAATGTTTCGATAAAAGATGAATTTGGAAGGCCAAGTTTAGGGTAGGACACAGAAATGAGACTTCTTGCTTCTTTCTTTCCCTGGTATTCATTATATCACTTAAGTCTCCTAAAGTCTCTGTGTTTCTGTCCTAAGCTTGAGAGTAGATCTTGCCCTTATAATTCAAGGAAAGGCCAATGAAAAGCACAACACCCGGTATAGGAGGAAAACACGGTGAGACAGTTGCAAAAATGTGTATGTCAACATGGTAAGCATGTGGCTTATATAAGGCCCAGGAGGCTTACATTGTGTGCAGGGCAATGGTCTGTGCTAGGCAGCCCCGAGGGAGGAGACAGTTAAGAGGGACTGGAGAAGGAAATAAACTTTAATACTCTAATAAGGCCAACAGCATCTTGCGAAGTGGAAGAAGACAGTAAGACAGGTCATATTTTACAAAGGCCATGACTTGAACAGAGCGATGCCATCCTTGACTGGAACAAGACACAGGGCATGTAGACCTATGCCAATCAACTCCTTGGGGGAAAGAAGTAGAAAATCAGTAAAGAGAGATAAGATGAGTGCTGACTTCTTGTTCTGCTATACAAAAATCTGAAACCCTCCCTCTATAATACCTGATGAATTATAACACAGATTATTTTAAATGCATAGCTGAGCTGAAAAGAAAGGAAATTTCCATGTGCCAGAAATGCAGAGGAAATTACAAACAGAAAAGTAAACTCGTGAATGGATGCTATGGTTGACCTTGGATTAGACAAAGAAGGGAAGTCGAGATGGTAGAAAATATAGCTTCAGAGTTAAAACTGAGAGCAATAGCAGAGTCTGTACCTCATGTGGATTGGAGTTTAGAATTTACGCCATTCACTTTGTATGGAAAATCTTCAAATTGATAAATTAATGTAAAATTAGGTTCTTGGCTGGTGATACTCCTGAAATACCTGGTAGAAAAAAAAATCTACATACTCAGAAAATAGGGGTTGCCATAGATAAAACAAGCCCTGTTTACTATAAGGGCAGGATCTGAAATTATAACACACACAAATATGTTTTCCATCACAGATGGGTCAGCAGAAAGAAAAAACTGCAAAGTTAGAACACCAATAAATGAGATAATAGAAAAAAAGTTCTAAAACACAGAAAATAGTATGAAATAAGTATGTCAAAATAAGGACAAAAGAAAGACTCAAAACTCTATTAAAAGTGACTATGAAAAAAGAAATGTTTGAAAAATAAATAGAAATTCTGGAAATAGAAGATGGCCGAATAGGAACAGCTCCGGTTTATAGCTCCCAGCCTGAGCGACGCAGAAGACGGGTGATTTCTGAATTTCCATCTGAGGTACCCGGTTCATCTCACTAGGGAGTCCCAACAGTGGGTGCAGGACAGTTGGTTTAGCACACCATGCGCGAGCTGAGCCAAAGCACAGCGAGGCATTGCCTCACTCAGGAAGCGCAAGGGGTCAGGGAGTTCCCTTTCCTAGTGAAAGAAAGGGGTGATGGACGGCACCTGGAAAATCGGGTCACTCCCACCCTAATACTGTGCTTTTCCAACAGGCTTGGAAAACGGCACACCAGGAGATTGTGTCCTGCACTTGGCTCGGAGGGTCCTATGCCCACGGAGTCTCGCTGATTGCTAGCACAGCAGTCTGAGATCAAGCAGCAAGGCAGCAGCAAGGCTGGGGGAGGGGCGCCCACCATTGCCCAGGCTTGCTTAGGTAAACAAAGCAGCCAGGAAGCTCGAACTGGGTGGAGCCCACCACAGCTCAAGGAGGCCTGCCTGCCTCTGTAGGCTCCACCTCTGGGGGCAGGGCACAGACAAAAAGTCAGCAATAACCTCTGCAGACTTAAATGTCCCTGTCTGACAGCTTTGAAGAGTAGTGGTTCTCCCAGCATGCAGCTGGAGATCTGAGAACTGGCAGACTGCCTCCTAAAGTGGGTCCCTGACCCCCAAGCAGCCTAACTGGGAGGCACCCCCCAGTAGGGACAGACTGACACCTCACTTGGCTGGGTACTCCTCTGAGACAAAACTTCCAGAGTAACGATCAGACAGCTGAATTTGCAGTTCATGAAAATCCGCTGTTCTGCAGCCACGGCTGCTGACACCCAGGCAAAAAGGGTCTGAAGTGGACCTCTAGCAAACTCCAACAGACCTGCAGCTGAGGGTCCTGTCTGGTAGAAGGAAAACTAACAAACAGAAAGGACACCCACACCAAAAACCCATCTGTACATCACCACCATCAAAGACCAAAAGTAGAAAAAACTACAAAGATGGGGAGAAAACAGAGCAGAAAAACTGGAAACTCTAAAAAGCAGAGCACCTCTCCTCCTCCAAAGGAACGCAGTTCCTCACCAGCAATGGAACAAAGCTGGATGGAGAATGACATTGACGAGTTGAGAGAAGAAGGCTTCAGAAGATCAAACTACTCCAAGCTACGGGAGGAAATTCAAACCAATGGCAAAGAAGGTAAAAACTGAAAAAAAAATTAGATGAATGTATAACTAAAATAACCAATGCAGAGAAGTGCTTAAAGGAGATGATGGAGCTGAAAGCCAAGTTTCGAGAACTACGTGAAGAATACAGAAGCCTCAGTAGCCGATGTGATCAACTGGAAGAAAGGGTATCAGTGATGGAAGATGAAATGAATGAAATGAAGTGAGAAGGGAAGTTTAGAGAAAAAAGAATAAAAAGAAATGAACAAAGACTCCAAGAAATATGCGACTATGTGAAAAGACCAAACCTATGTCTGATTGGTGTACCTGAAAGTGACGGGGAGAATGGAACCAAGTTGGAAAACACTCTGCAAGATATTATCAGGAGAACTTCCCCAATCTAGCAAGGCAGGCCAACATTCAGATTCAGGAAATACAGAGAATGCCACAAAGATACTCCTCAAGAAGAGCAACTCCAAGACACATAATTGTCAGATTCACCAAAGTTGAAATGAAGGAAAAAATGTTAAGGGCAGCCAGAGAGAAAGGTCGAGTTACCCACAAAGGGAAGCCTATCAGACTAACAGCTGATCTCTTGGCAGAAACCCTACAAGCCAGAAGAGAGGGGGGCCGATATTCAACATTCTTAAAGAAAAGAATTTTCAACCCAGAATTTCATATCCAGCCAAACTAAGCTTCATAAGTGAAGGAGAAATAAAATACTTTACAGACAAGCAAATGCTGAGAGATTCGGTCACCACCAGGCCTGCCCTAAAAGAGCTCCTGAAGGAAGCACTAAACATGGAAAGGAACAACTGGTACCAGGCACTGCAAAAACATGCCAAATTGTAAAGACCATCAAGGCTAGGAAGAAAATGCATCAACTAATGAGCAAAATAACCAGCTAACATCATAATGACAGGATCAGATTCACACATAACAATATTAACTTTAAATGTAAATGGGCTAAATGCTCCAATTAAAAGACACAGACTGGCAAATTTGATAAGGAGTCAAAACCCATCAGTGTGCTGTATTCAGGAAACCCATCTCACATGCAGAGACACGCATAGGCTCAAAATAAAGGGATGGAGGAAGATCTACCAAGCAAATGGAAAACAAAAAAAGGCAGGGGTTGCAATCCTAGTCTCTGATAAAATAGACATTAAACCATCAAAGATCAAAAGAGACAAAGAAGGCCATTACATCATGGTAAAGGGATCAATTCAACCAGAAGAACTAACTATCCTAAATATATATGCACTCAATACAGGAGCACCAAGATTCATAAAGCAAATCCTGAGTGACCTACAAAGAGACTTAGACTCCCACACAATAATAATAGGAGAGTTTAACGCCCCACTGTCAACATTAGACAGATCAATGAGACAGAAAATTAACAAGGATATCCAGGAATTGAACTCAGCTCTGCACCAAGCAGACCTAACAGACATCTACAGAACTCCCCACCTGAAATCAACAGAATATACATTTTTTTTTCAGCACCACACCACACCTATTCCAAAATTGACCACATAGTTGGAAGTAAAGCTCTCCTCAGCAAATGTAAAACAACAGAAATTAAAACAAACTGTCTCTCAGACCACAGTGCAATCAAACTAGAACTCAAGATTAAGAAACTCATTCAAAACCGCTCAACTACATGGAAACTGAACAACCTGCTCCTGAATGACTACTGGGTTCATAACGAAATGAAGGCAGAAATAAAGATGTTCTTTGAAACAAATGAGAACAAAGACACAACATACAGAATCTCTGGGACACATTCAAAGCAGTGTGTAGAGGGAAATTTATAGCACTAAATGCCCAAAAGAGAGCAGGAAAGATCCAAAATTGACACCCTAACATCACAATTAAAAGAACTAGAAAAGCAAGAGCAAACACATTCAAAAGCTAGCAGAAGGCTAGAAATAACTAAAATCAGAGCAGAACTGAAGGAAATAGAGACACAAAAAACCCTTCAAAAAATTAATGAATCCAGGAGCTGGTGTTTTGAAAAGATCAACAAAATTGATAGACCACTAGCAAGACTAACAAAGAAGAAAAGAGAGAAGAATCAAATAGACGCAATAAAAAATGATAAAGGGGATATCACCACCGATCCCACAGAAATACAATCTACCGTCAGAGAATACTACAAATACCTCTTCGCAAATAAACTAGAAAATCTAGAAGAGATGGATAAATTCCTTGACAAATACACCCTCCCAAGACTAAACCAGGAAGAAGTTGAATCTCTGAATAGACCAATAACAGGCTCTGAAATTGTGGCAATAATCAATGGCTTACCAACCAAAAAGAGTCCAGGACCTGATGGATTCACAGCCAAATTCTACCAGAGGTACAAGGAGGAACTGGTACCATTCCTTCTGAAACTATTCCAATTGATAGAAAAAGAGGGAATCCTCCCTAACACATTTTATGAGGCCAGCATCATCCTGATACCAAAGCCTGGCAGAGACACAACCAAAAAAGAGAATTTCAGACCAATATCCTTGATGAACATTGATGCAAAAATCCTCAATAAAATACTGAAAAAACAAACCGAGCAGCACATCAAAAAGCTTATCCACCATGATCAAGTGGGCTTCATCCCTCGGATGCAAGGCTGGTTCAACATACACAAATCAATAAATGTAATCCAGCATATACACAGAACCAAAGACAAAAACCACATGATTATCTCAATAGATGCAGAAAAGGCCTTTGACAAAATTCAACAACCCTTCATGCTAAAAACTCTCAATAAATTAGGTATTGATGGGACGTATCTCAAAATAATAAGAGCTATCTATGACAAACCCACAGCCAATATCATACTGAATGGGCAAAAACTGGAAGCATTCCCTTTGAAAACTGGTGAGAGAGGGATGCCCTCTCTCACCACTCCTATTCAACATAGTGCTGGAAGTTCTGGCCAGAGCAATCAGGCAGGAGAAGGAAATAAAGGGTATTCAATTAGGAAAAGAGGAAGTCAAATTGTCCCTGTTTGCAGATGACATGATTGTATATCTAGAAAACCCCATTGTCTCAGCCCAAAATCTCCTTAAGCTGATAAGCAACTTCAGCAAAGTCTCAGGATACAAAATCAATGTACAAAAATCACAAGCATTCTTGTACACCAATCACAGACAAACAGAGAGCCAAATCATGAGTGAACTCCCATTCACAATTTCTTCAAAGAGAATAAAATACCTAGGAATCCAACTTACAAGGGATGTGAAGGACCTCTTCAAGGAGAACTACAAACCACTACTCAATGAAATAAAAGAGGTTACAGACAAATGGAAGAACATTCCATGCTGATGGGTTGGAAGAATCAATATCGTGAAAATGGCCAAACTGCCCAAGGTAATTTATAGATTCAATGCCATCTCCATCAAGCTACCAATGACTTTCTTCACAGAATTGGAAAAAACTACTTTAAAGTTCATATGGAACCAAAAAAGAGCCCACATCGCCAAGTCAATCCTAAGCCAAAAGAACAAAGCTGGAGGCATCACGCTACCTGACTTCAAACTATACTACAAGGCTACAGTACTACAGTAACCAAAACAGCATGGTACTGGTACCAAAACAGAGACATAGATCAATGGAACAGAACAGAGCCCTCAGAAATCATGCCGCATATCTACAACTATCTGATCTTTGACAAACCTGACAAATACAAGCAATGGGATAAGGATTCCCTATTTAATAAATGGTGCTGGGAAAACTGGCTAGCCGTATGTAGAAAGCTGAAACTGGATCCCTTCCTTACACCTTACACAAAAATCAATTCAAGATGGATAAAAGACTTACATGTTAGACCTAAAAGCATAAAAACCCTAGAAGAAAACCTAGGCAATACCATTCAGGACATAGGCGTGGGCAAGGACTTGATGTCTAAAACGCCAAAAGCAATGGCAACAAAAGCCAAAATTGACAAATGGGATCTAATTCAACTAAAGAGCTTCTGCACAGCAAAAGAAACTACCATCAGAGTGAACAGGCAACCTACAGAATGGGAGAAAATTTTCGCAACCTACTCATCTGACAAAGGGCTAATATCCAGAATCTACAATGAACTCAAACAAATTTACAAGAAAAAAAACACACAACCCCATCAAAAATTGGGCAAAGGACATGAACAGACACTTCTCAAAAGAAGACATTTATGCAGCCAAAACACACATGAAAAATTGCTCATCATCACTGGCCATCAGAGAAATGCAAATCAAAACCACAATGAGATACCATCTCACACCAGTTAGAATGGCCATCATTAAAAAGTCAGGAAACAACAGGTGCTGGAGAGGATGTGGAGAAATAGGAATACTTTTACACTGTTGGTGGGACTGTAAACTAGTTCAACCATTGTGGAAGGCAGTGTGGCAATTCCTCAGGGATCTAGAACTAGAAATACCATTTGACCCAGCCATCCCATTACTGGTTATATACCCAAAGGACTATAAATCATGCTGTTATAAAGACACATGCACATGTATGTTTATTGCGGCACTATTCACAATAGTAAAGACTTGGAACCAACCCAAATGTCCAACAATGATAGACTGGATTAAGAAATTGTGGCACATATACACCATGGAATACTATGCAGCCATAAAAAATGATGAGTTCATGTCGTTTGTAGGGATATGGATGAAACTGGAAACCATCATTCTCAGTAAACTATCGCAAGGACAAAAAACCAAACATCGTATGTTCTCACTCATAGGTGGGAATTGAACAATGAGAACACATGGACACAGGAAAAGGAACATCACACTCCCGGGACTGTTGTGGGGTGGGGGGAGGGGGAAGGGACAGCATTAGGAGATATACCTATTGCTAAATGACGAGTTAATGGGTGCAGCACACCAACATGGCACATGGATACATATGTAACAAACCTGCACATTGTGCACATGTACCCTAAAACTTAAAGTATAATAATAATAATAAAGAAATTCTGGAAGTAAAAATGTGGAACATAAAAATTAAAAACAATTGACATATTCAAAAACAGACTACAGATATTAGAAGAAAAATCAGTGAACTGGAAGAAATATATGAGGAAATTATCCAAATGTAATAGGTTTTGAAAGAGATGAAAAATGTGAGAGATTAACATGAAGAATAGAATGCAAAGGCCCAACATATATCTAGTAAGACATCCAGAAAGATATAAAAGAGAAAGTGAGAAACAGAAAATATTTGCAGTGAAAATGACTGAGAATATTCTAAAATTGGTGAAAGATAGAAATTCTCAGATGTAAGAAGTACAATGAATCCCAAACAAGATGACAATAAATACACCATAGTCATCTCATAGTGAAACACTAAAACAACAAAGACAAGTTTTAAAAAAGTAACCAAAGAGTAAATATATTACTTATACAGAAACAAGAATTTGACCAGAGTTTCTCAATCTCAGCAGTACTGATATTGTGGACCAGATACTTCTTAGTTGTGGAGGACTGTTCTGTGCATTGTAGGATATTTAGCATTTTTCCTAGTTTCTAACTATCAGATGCTAGTAGCATCTTCCCCCCAGTTGTGACAACCAAAAATATCTCCAGACATTGCCAGATATCCTTGGAGGGCAATATTGTCCTTGATTGAGGATCACTAAATTAGACTCATAATGGAATTCTCAATAGCAACATTAGAATCACAAGGCAACGGAATAATAGCTTCAAAATACTTACAGAAAAATTGTCAATGTAGATTTGTATACTCAGCTAAACTACAATTCAAGAGCAAGGGCAAAATACTATTAGTTTCTGACAAAGACTGTATAATTCATGACTCTTGCTGGAAAAGATGCAAAGAACATCTTCAGGAAGTAGAAACATGAAACTCAAATGGAAGGAGTGTGATGCAAAAAGAAATAGTGGTGAAAAAATTAATAGACATGTAAATAAACATAAATAAGCAGTGACTGCATTTAAAAAATGACTGATTTGGAAAGCTGTAAGATAAAAGGGAAGTAAAAAGGTAGATAGTGATAAGACATTTATGATAGGAGTGCTGACAGAAGTTAATGCTTTCTAAAGTCTTCAAGTTGTTCAGGAAGAGGGCAGAAATATTAAGTATGATCATAGGGTATGGAAAAATGTCTTAAAGCTGACAAAAAAAAAACCCTAAAGAAGTCTAAAGGAAACAACTGATAAATATGGCTATATTAAAATAAAAAAAATTCGATGACAAAAGGGACCACAGAGTAAAAGGGAAGCCACAGATAAGCAGAATATCTTTGCAACTCATGTAATAAAAAAGGGATTGGTTTCCTGAAAATATAAGTCAATATGAAAAACAAAATGGGAAAGAGACACAAACAATTCAACCCTAGAATAAGAAATATGCACCTTCAATAACCCTTTGGAAGGTTGTATACCCAGTTAAACTACAATTGGAGGAGTGTTTATAGTCTTAAAGTAATTTTTGGGAAGAAACAATGGGACAACCTTAAACAATGATGAAATTGGAAAGAAGAATCAACTGTGATAAACACCATCGTAGGCAAAGATGTGGAGCTAGGGAAGCTCTCTCACACATTACTTTTTAGAGTGTTAACTGGTATGGTCACTTCTGGGAGCATTTGGTACTACCTTGTAAAGCTAAAAGTGTGCATCTTCCATGACTGGACAATTCCAACTCTTCGTGTGTAGGTCAGAGATGTTATTTTATATGTGTGCCAGGAAACGTATGCAAGAA
Source organism: Symphalangus syndactylus (assembly GCF_028878055.3). Taxonomy (NCBI): domain Eukaryota; kingdom Metazoa; phylum Chordata; class Mammalia; order Primates; family Hylobatidae; genus Symphalangus; species Symphalangus syndactylus. Next base: position 34,583,984 of record NC_072425.2, on the reverse strand, counting down.
TATTTACTTCAGCACTTGCATTCAAACAAAGTAAATAAATTAACCCTCTATCAGTAAGGAAGATGGTAATTTAGAGATAGTATTTTCTTGTGAGAACGAGCTATTTATCAGTGAAAATAAATTCAGTTGATTTACATGTATCAAGAGGGATAAATGTAAAAAAAGGTAAGGTTAAGTGAAAATCAAAGCTTCAAAGGGATGTTTAGAATATGAAGCAACATATGCAAAAATTAAAATGCATAAATCAATAGGATATTTGTTTATGGGGGAATATGTATTTAATAAAGACAAATATCCATGTTTGTTACTTTGAGGAGTGTAGACGAGTGATGAGAATGGCTTCTAATTATATCTGTAATATTGTGTTTCTTTTACAAATAGAGATCTAAGGTAATGATGACAAGAATTTAACATGCACTCTTATCTCAGCAATGGATATATGGGTAATTTTAAAAAGAGAGAATTTTATTTTTTTGCATTTTTGTTTTTTTTTTGTTTTTAGACAGAGTTTCGCTCTTGTTGCCCAGGCTGGAGTGCAATGGCGCAATCTCAGCTCACTGCAACCTCTGCCTCCCAGGTTCAAGCAATTCTCCTGCCTCAGCCTCCCAAGTAGCTGGGATTACAGGCGTGCACCACCACACCCAGCTAATTTTGTCTTTCTAGTGGAGACAGGGTTTCATCATGTTGGTCAGGCTGGTCTTGAACTCCTGACCTCAAGTGATCTACCTGCCTTGGCCTCCCAAAGTGTTGGGATTACAGGGGTGAGCCACCACGTCCAGCCTAATATTTGCATTTCTATATATTTCAAATGTTTTGTTAAAAATTTGGCCAGGAGAGGGTGGAGCCAAGATGGCTGAATAGGAACAGCTCCGGTCTACAGCTCCCAGCCTGAGCGACACAGAAGACGGGTGATTTCTGCATTTCTGTTTGAGGTACCCGCTTTCATCTCACTAGGGAGTGCCAAACAGTGGGTGCAGGACAGTCAGTGAAGCACACTGTGCACGAGCCGAAGCAGGGCGAGGCATTGCCTCACTCGGGAAGCGCAAGGGGTCAGGGAGTTCCCTTTCCTAGTCAAAGAAAGCGGTAACAGATGGCACCTGGAAAATCAGGTCAGTCCCACCCTAATACTGCGCTTTTCCAATGGGCCTGGAAAACGGCACACTAGGAGATCGTGTCCCGCACCTGGCTCGGAGGGTCCTATGCCCACGGAGTCTTGCTGATTGCTACCAAAGGAGTCTGAGATCAAACTGCAAGCCAGCAGCGAGGGTGGGGGAGGGGCGCCCGCCATTGCCCAGGCTTGCTTAGGTAAACAAAGCAGCCAGGAAGCTCGAACTGGGTGGAGCTCACCACAGCTCAAGGAGGCCTGCCTGCCTCTGTAGGCTCCACCTCTGGGGGCAGGGCACAGACAAAAAGTCAGCAATAACCTCTGCAGACTTAAATGTCCCTGTCTGACTGACAGCTTGGAAGAGAGTAGTGGTTCTCCCAGCACGCAGCTGGAGATCTGAGAACTGACAGACTGCTTCCTAAAGTGGGTCCCTCACCCCTGAGCAGCCTAACTGGGAGGCACCCCCCAGTAGGGACAGACTGACACCTCACTCGGCCGGGTACTCCTCTGAGACAAAACTTCCAGAGGAACTATCAGACAGCTGAATTTGTGGACTCACGAAAATCCGCTGTTCTGCAGCCACCGGTGCTGACACCCAGCCAAACAGGGTCTGGAGTGGACCTCTAGTAAACTCCAACAGACCTGCAGCTGAGGGTCCTGTCTGGTAGAAGGAAAACTAACAAACAGAAAGGACATCCACACCAAAAACCCATCTGTACATCACCATCATCAAAGACCAAAAGTAGATAAAACCACAAAGATGGGGAAAAAACAGAGCAGAAAAACTAGAAACTCTAAAAAGCAGAGCACCTCTCCTCCTCCAAAGGAACGCAGTTCCTCACCAGCAATGGAACAAAGCTGGATGGAGGATGACTTTGACGAGTTGAGAGAAGAAGGCCTCAGATGATCAAACTACTCTGAGCTACAGGAGGAAATTCAAAACAATAGCAAAGAAGTTAAAAACTTTGAAAAAAAATTAGAAGAATGGATAACTAGAATAGCAAATGGAGAGAAGGGCTTAAAGGAGCTGATGGAGCTGAAAGCCAAGTTTCGAGAACTACGCGAAGATTGCAGAAGCCTCGGTAGCAGATGCGATCAACTGGAAGAAAGGGTATCGCTGATGGAAGATGAAATGAATGAAATGAAGCAAGAAGGGAAGTTTAGAGAAAAAAGAATGAAAAGAAATGAACAAAGCCTCCAAGAAATTTGGGACTATGTGAAAAGACCAAACCTACGACTGACTGGTGTACCTGAAAATGACAGGGAGAATGGAACCAAGTTGGAAAACACTCTGCAAGATATTATCCAGGAGAACTTCCCCAATCTAGCAAGGCAGGCCAACATTCAGATTCAGGAAATACAGACAACGCCACAAAGATACTCCTCGAGAAGAGCAACTCCAAGACACATAATTGTCAGATTCACCAAAGTTGAAATGAAGGAAAAAATGTTAAGGGCAGCCAGAGAGGAAGGTCGGGTTACCCACAAAGGGAAGCCCATCAGAGTAAAAGCTGATCTCTCGGCAGAAACTCTACAAGCCAGAAGAGAGTGGGGGCCGATATTCAACATTCTTAAAGAAAAGAATTTTCAACCCAGAATTTCTTTTTTTTTTTTTTTTTTTTGAGATGGAGTCTTGCTCTGTCTCCCGGATTGGAGTGCAGTGGCATGATCTCGGCTCACTGCCAGCTCTACCTCCCGGGTTCACGCCATTCTCCTGCCTCAGCCTCCCGAGTAGCTGGGACTACTGGCGCCCACGACCACGCCCGGCTAATTTTTTGTATTTTTTTTAGTAGAGACGGGGTTTCACCATGGTCTCGATCTCCTGACCTCGTGATCCGCCTGCCTAGGCCTCCCAAAGTGCTGGGATTACAAGCGTGAGCCACCGCGCCCGGCCAGAACCCAGAATTTCATATCCAGCCAAACTAAGCTTCATAAGTGAAGGAGAAATAAAATACTTTACAGACAAGCAAACGCTGACAGCTTTGGTCACCACCAGGCCTGCCCTAAGAGAGCTCCTGAAGGAAGCACTAAACATGGAAAGGAACAACCGGTACCAGCCCCTGCAAAAACATACCAAATTGTAAAGACTATTGAGGCTAGGAAGAAACTGCATCAACTAACGAGCAAAATAACCAACTAACATCATAATGACAGGATCAGATTCACACATAACAATATTAACTTTAAATGTAAATGGGCTAAATGCTCCAATTAAAAGACACAGACTGGCAAACTGGATAAGGAGTCAGGACCCATCAGTGTGCTGTATTCAGGAAACCCATCTCATGTGCAGAGACACACATAGACTCAAAATAAAGGGATGGAGGAACATCTATCAAGCAAATGGAAAAAAAAAAAGGCAGAGGTTGAAATCCTAGTCTCTGATAAAATAGACTTTAAACCAACAAAGATCAAAAGAAACAAAGAAGGCCATTACATAATGGTAAAGGGATCAATTCAACAAGAAGAGCTAACTATCCTAAATATATATGCACCCAACACAGGAGCACCCAGATTCATAAAGCAAGTCCTGAGTGACCTACAAAGGGACTTAAACTCCCACACAATAATAATGGGAGATTTTAACACCCCACTGTCAACATTAGACAGATCAATGAGACAGAAAGTTAACAAGGATATCCAGGAATTGAACTCAGCTCTGCACAAAGTGGACCTAATAGACATCTACAGAACTCTCCACCCCAGATCAACAGAATATACATTTTTTTCAGCACCACACCACTCCTATTCCAAAATTGACCACATACTTGGAAGTAAAGCTCTCCTCAGCAAATGTAAAAGAACAGAAATTATAACAAACTGTCTCTCTGACCACAGTGCAATCAAACTAGAACTCAGGATTAAGAAACTCACTCAAAACCGCTCAACTACATGGAAACTGAACAACCTGCTCCTGAATGACTATTGGGTACATAATGAAATGAAGGCAGAAATAAAGATGTTCTTTGAAACCAACGAGAACAAAGACACAACATACCAGAATCTCTGGGACACATTCAAAGCAGTGTGTAGAGGGAAATTTATAGCACTAAATGCCCACAAGAGAAAGCAGGAAAGATCCAAAATTGACACCCTAACATCACAATTAAAAGAACTAGAAAAGCAAGAGCAAACGCATTCAAAAGCTAGCAGAAGGCTAGAAATAACTAAAATCAGAGCAGAACTGAAGGAAATAGAGACACAAAAAACCCTTCAAAAAATTAATGAATGCAGGAGCTGGTTTTTTGAAAAGATCAACAAAATTGATAGACCGCTAGCAAGACTAATAAAGAAGAAAAGAGAGAAGAATAAAATAGATGCAATAAAAAATGAAAAAGGGGATATCACCACTGATCCCACAGAAATACAATCTACCAACTGAGAATACTACAAACACCTCTATGCAAATAAACTAGAAAATCTAGAAGAGATGGATAAATTCCTTGACAAATAAACCCTCCCAAGACTTAACCAGGAAGAAGTTGAATCTCAGAATAGACCAATAACAGGTTCTGAAATTGTGGCAATAATCAATAGCTTACCAACCAAAAAGAGTCCAGGACCTGATGGATTCACAGCCGAATTCTACCAGAGGTACAAGGAGGAACTGGTACCATTCCTTCTGAAACTATTCCAATCAATAGAAAAAGAGGGAATCCTCCCTAACACATTTTATGAAGCCAGCATCGTCCTGATACCAAAGCCTGGCAGAGACACAACCAAAAAAGAGAATTTCAGACCAATATCCTTGATGAACATTGATGCAAAAATCCTCAATAAAATACTGGTAAACCGAATCCAGCAGCACATCAAAAAGCTTATCCACCATGATCAAGTGGGTGTCATCCCTCGGATGCAAGGCTGGTTCAACATACGCAAATCAATAAATGTAATCCAGCATATAAACAGAACCAAAGACAAAAACCACATGATTATCTCAATAGATGCAGAAAAGGCCTTTGACAAAATTCAACAACCTTCATGCTAAAAACTCTCAATAAATTAGGTATTGATGGGACGTATCTGAAAATAATAAGAGCTATCTATGACAAACCCACAGCCAATATCATACTGAATGGGCAAAAACTGGAAGCATTCCCTTTGAAAACTGGCACAAGAGAGGGATGCCCTCTCTCACCACTCCTATTCAACATAATGCTGGAAGTTCTGGCCAGGGCAATCAAGCAGGAGAAGGAAATAAATGGTATTCAATTAGGAAAAGAGGAAGTCAAACTGTCCCTGTTTGCAGATGGCATGACTGTATATCTAGAAAACCCCATTGTCTCAGCCCAAAATCTCCTGAAGCTGATTAGCAACTTCAGCAAAGTCTCAGGATACAAAATCAATGTACAAAAATCACAAGCATTCTTGTACACCAATCACAGACAAACAGAGAGCCAAATCATGAGTGAACTCCCATTCACAATTGCTTCAAAGAGAATAAAATACCCAGGAATCCAACTTACAAGGGATGTGAAGGACCTCTTCAAGGAGAACTACAAACCACTGCTCAATGAAATAAAAGAGGTTACAAACAAATGGAAGAACATTCCATGCTCATGGGTTGGAAGAATCAATATCGTGAAAATGGCCATACTGCCCAAGGTAATTTATAGATTCAATGCCATCCCCATCAAGCTACCAATGACTTTCTTCACAGAATTGGAAAAAACAACTTTAAAGTTCATATGGAACCAAAAAAGAGCCCACATCGCCAAGCCAATCCTAAGCCAAAAGAACAAAGCTGGAGGCATCACGCTATACTACAAGGCTACAGTAACCAAAACAGCATGGTACTGGTACCACAACAGAGACATAGATCAATGGAACAGAACAGAGCCCTCAGAAATCATGCCGCATATCTACAACTATCTGATCTTTGACAAACCTGACAAAAACAAGCAATGGGGAAAGGATTCCTTATTTAATAAATGGTGCTGGGAAAACTGGCTAGCCATATGTAGAAAGCTGAAACTGGATCCCTTCCTTACACCTTATACAAAAATTAATTCAAGATGGATTAAAGACTTAAATGTTAGTCCTAAAACCATTAAAATCCTACAAGAAAACCTAGGCAATACCATTCAGGACATAGGCATGGGCAAGGACTTCATGTCTAAAGCACCAAAAGCAATGGCAACAAAAGCCAAAATTGACAAATGGGATCTAATTCAACTAAAGAGCTTCTGCACAGCAAAAGAAACTACCATCAGAGTGAACAGGCAACCTACAGAATGGGAGAAAATTTTTGCAACCTACTCATCTGACAAGGGGCTAATATCCGAATCTACAATGAACTCAAACAAATTTACAAGAAGAAACAACCCCATCAAAAAGTGGGCAAAGGCCGGGTGCGGTGGCTCACGCTTGTAATCCCAGCACTTTGGGAGGCCGAGGCGGGTGGATCACGAGGTCAGGAGATCGAGACCACGGTGAAACCCCGTCTCTACTAAAAATACAAAAAAATTAGCCGGGCGTGGTGGTGGGCGCCTGTAGTCCCAGCTACTCGGAGAGGCTGAGGCAGGAGAATGGCGTGAACCCGGGAGGCGGAGCTTGCAGTCAGCCGAGATTGCGCCACTGCACTCCAGCCTGGGCGACAGAGCGAGACTCCATCTCAAAAAAAAAAAGAAAAAAAAAAAAAAAAAGTAGGCAAAGGACATGAACAGACACTTCTCAAAAGAAGACGTTTATACAGCCAAAAAACACATGAAGAAATGCTCATCATCACTGGCCATCAGAGAAATGCAAATCAAAACCACAGTGAGATACCATCTCACACCAGTTAGAATGGCCATCATTAAAAAATCAGGAAACAACAGGTGCTGGAGAGGATGTGGAGAAATAGGAACACTTTTACACTGTTGGTGGGACTGTAAACTAGTTCAACCATTGTGGAAGTCAGTGTGGTGATTCCTCAGGGATCTAGAACTAGAAATACCATTTGACCCAGCCATCCCATTACTGGGTATATACCCAAAGGACTATAAATCATGCTGCTATAAAGACACATGCACACGTATGTTTATTGCGGCACTATTTACAATAGCAAAGAGTTGGAACCAACCCAAATGTCCAACAATGACAGACTGGATTAAGAAAATGTGGCACATATACACCATGGAATACTATGCAGCCATAAAAAATGATGAGTTCATGTCCTTTGTAGGGACATGGATGAAACTGGAAAACATCATACTCAGTAAACTATCAGAAGGACAAAAAACCAAACACCGCATGTTCTCACTCATAGGTGGGAATTGAACAATGAGAACTCATGGACACAGGAAGGGGAACATCACACTCCGGGGACTGTTGTGGGGTTGGGGGAGGGGGGAGGGACAGCATTAGGAGATATACCTAATGCTAAATGACGAGTTAATGGGTGCAGGAAATCAACATGGCACATGGATACATATGTAACAAACCTGCACATTGTGCACATGTACCCTAAAACATAAAGTATAATAATAAAAAAAAACTAAAAAAAAAATAATAAAACATAAAGTGGGAATAATATTTCTTCTTCCAAACTCCATCCTTGTAGAAGGAAGTACATGAGATGATTCACATAGAATTCTTCTAAATAAAAAATCCTCTTCAAATGAATAATTTTTAAATCATTCTCATAATTGTCTTAATTGATTCTTTAAACCACTTTTAGATAAACAACATTAGGCAGACATAAAACTCTTCTTACTGTATCTTCTAAGTGAACAATTTGTGAAGATGTGTATGATTTGTGAAGAGAGAAAGGTATAAATCTGTACATGTAGCATCATCTTTAATATTCAAAAATACATGCAAACACAAAATTCTAGGAAGAAATGAAGTAAAATATTACCAATATTTGTCTTTGGGTAATAAAATCATGAGTGACTTTTAAATATAGATTTTGTATTTTCTAATTTTATATGGTGATCATGCATTACTTTTTAAATCAGAAAAAGCCCCAGCAATAGTCAATATCTAGATATTGTTTGGAACCTGTATATTTGCTAAGATTTCACAAACATTTAAATGACTAATTTAAATAGTCCTATCATTAGGGGCAGTTCTTATGTGAGTAAGTCCACAAGGGATAGATGGGACCATCAAAAGCCATTCCTGCACTGACATTTTAATATTAAAGATTCCTTGTTCACTTAAGAAGATGTTAAGATTTGGGCTTCAGTTATTTATGCAAGTCTTTAACTCTTATTATCTTTTCGCAAGAAAACATTGTTGCCACCTGCTGGCAGTCATGTATTAGTGGAATAGTTTTCTATTCCCGTGAAGTAAAATCCGACTTCCATGAAAATACAGAAACTGCACCAATCATCATAATAATGGCTAAGTTTGTTGGGTTCATTGATTTTTTTTTTCTGGTTAGGCCATGTATTAGATCATTTTATTTCTCACAATATCCATAAGTATGAACTCGTTTTATGCAGGAGCACAATCAAGGCAGAGAGGTCACACTGTTTCCCCAAGGCCCCGCAGTTGGTGAACAGAGTTGAGATACAAATCCAGAAAATGGCAACTTTTCTGCTGTGGCAACTTGTGAAAAACAACTGTAGAAATCTGGAGTGTGAAAGCACTATTGATGAAAATATTTACTGAGGATGCATAGGGAAAAAACAATGATTGCAATGAAATGCAACTCAGATGACCTGAGATGTAGCCACCCCTCCATACTTTATTGGCTGCATTGAGACCCTAAATTGATAATCCCAAAGGGAGCCTTTCCCTTCTCTGTCCCTCACAGGGCTTTTGTGAAGATCAAATGAGACAATGAGTCTGAAAGCCCTTCGTAATTTGTTTCCCAGTTTCCAAAGATTATCTCTAAATTAAATAAGATCCTTAGAAATGTAAAAACCTGAACTTTATTATCTTTTTTCCTCCCTGTAGATACGTCATCTTTATGTTATGACTTAAGTCTTGCCTTTGGTTTGGCAGAATATAAATAAACAAACGCCCACTTAAAGGTACTTTTTGCATCTTTAATAATACAATATAAGGCTGGGCGCAGTGGCTCATGTCTGTAATCTCAGCACTTTGAGAGGCCGAGGTGAGTGGATCACCTGAGGTCAGGAGTTCAAGACCAGCCTGGGCAACATGGTGAAACCCCATCTCTACTAAAAATACAAAAAGTAGCCAGGTGTGGTGGCAGGCGCCTGTAGTCCCAGCTACTCGGGAGGCTGAGGCATGAGAATTGCTTGTGCCTGGGAGGTGGAGATTGCAGTGAGCCAAGTTCGCACCAATGCACTCCAGCCTGGGCAAGGTGATAGAGCAAGGCTCTGTCTCACAAAAAAAAAAAAAAAAAAAAAAAAAAGAAAGTATAATATGAAGATATTTTTTCACTGCATTGCCCAATGTCCATTATTAAGGGTCTAATTTGATATACTACTCAAATTCCAGGAAAATATTATTTCCACAGGAGAATATACTCCGTCTCTGCAGGTAGGAAATAAAAGCATAAGGCTCTCTTTGTCTTTGGCTGCCAGGAAATTAAATTTCGTGTCCAATAGAGCCCATCTCTGCAGTCGGGAGCATCCACTTCCCTGGCTCTCAATGATCCTTTCCTTCACAGGCTCTACTCACCCTTCTTTGCAAGTGTAAGTGACGGTGTTCCTGAAAGTGAAGTTACTCCCCATAATGACAGCATCTTTGATGGCAGGCGGCTCTCCACAGAAGACAAGGTGACAGGCAGGTGGCGCTCTGTCCCAGATGCCAGAAGCCATGCATTCAATAATGGAAGGGCCCTGTAAGCTGCAGGAAAGAATGATGTTACTCTTTCATTGGCTATGGATTTGCTGCTATAGAGATAAAACAGGAAAAACTCAGAAGAAAATAAGGAACATTTGAGAAATTTGAGTACACAAAAATAGCATTTCTCCATATTAGACTGCTTTATATGAAAGCAAGAGAAATCTAAACAAGCTATATACCATTTGAAACAATGAATGGGTGAAAACAATGTAACAACAGTAATCACTTGGTGCATAGTAAAATATTGAATCCGCTTATGGACAGTGGTGTAAGACACTCCAGACCTGTGAAGAGCAGATTACTTGGATGAGAAGGGGTCCATTAGACTGGTTAGAATCCAACAGGAAGAAAGGCACTCACCTAAGTAGCCAGGAAATCAGGGCAACTAAGGTCAAAGGGAACTGTCCAGGCCATGAGCCTGGGCATTTGAACCATGCTGCCCCTGACTCTGACCTCTGGTCTTCCTTTGACTTAAACCTCACATCCCTATGCCATGGCTTATCTGCCTTTCTTCTCAACCTGATTCTGATAGCATGCTTTAATTCACTCCACTTTCTGTTCACTCAATCTGTTCCACTTCAGATCCTGTTGATCACATTTCTGATCACAGCCTTTCTCCACTGTCTCTTCTGTTTAAACACACACACACACACACACCAATAGTTAATCTCTACAGTATTAAGAACCTAGCCCCTTATCTTGACATGATTTTTCATAACATTCCATGCAATGTTGAATATAAGCTTGGTAAGCTGTTTATAAAGAAATCCATCACAAAAGCATTTATTGGGTATTCTGTTTATGCGTCATAAACAATTTTTGCTTTCATGTTTAAAGTCTGAATGCTTATAGCAATTGAACTAGGACTCCCAGAGTCATAGTTAGATAGAATATTTCCTTGGGCATTTACCATTAGCTAGGTAGGCCTCAGGAAGCATACAGATTTGAGAATATCGTCGTATTTACAAATTTGTTTTTAGAGTCAGCCAGTCACGTACAAATGAAACCTATTGAGTAAAGAATACAGGCACGGTGGCTCACACCTGTAATTCTAGCACTTTGGGAGGTTGAGGCAGGTGGATTGCTTGAGCTCAAGAGTTCGAGACTAGTCTGGGCAACATGGCAAAACCCCCATCTCTACAAAATATAAAAATTAGTTGGGCATAGTGATGCACACCTGTAGTCCCTGCACTCAGGAGGCTGAAATGGGAGGATCACTTGAGCCTGGGAGGCGTAGACTGCAGTGAGCTGAGATTGCGCCACTGCACTCTAGCCTGAGTGACACAGTGAGACCATGTCTCTGAAAAATTAAAATAGGGAGCGAGTGACACAGTATTGTAGAAAGCTTGGTTGGTGTCTACAGATGTTACCTGTATCCTGTATCGCATGAATATGATGCAGTAGAAAGGTAGGTAAGCCCACTCAAAATATATTTTCCATTATTTATGTTTTCCGGACTAGAACACTTCACTGGTTCACACACAGGAGGGGAATGACTCCAAGAACCATTAGCAAGACAGGATGATTCTTTATCACCGGCCAGATTATATCCTTTATTACACCTAAAGAAGATAGAGGAAAATTACTGGATATAATTTGTTTTATTTTGCATGCTTTTATCTGTGCCAAAAACCTCTAAAAATATTAAGAATTTATACACATTGGAAAAGTTGATTTTTTTTCCTACTAAAATAATGCTTTTAAATTAATTTTTTTTTCAAGATTGAATACTGTATATCTTCCCCACAGGGAAGTAGGATAGATTTAAGAATTTGACTTGCCTTCAGTTTGTGTCATGGGTTAGTAACTACAAACAGGGAATCCTTGGCTTGAGAGTGGTGTGGTCTAGTCTGTTTCTGAGACATCAAGATTATTCATTAGCTAGGAGCATCCACTCTCAGGGTGCCTCAAGGGGGCACTGGAGGTAATGATAGGTTATTGGTCAGGGGATTTAAGGATTCTAGATATAACTACCGTTAAATTATTGGATTAAGATTTGTTCACACTACATATCATTCAATTAATTACATATTAATTCAAAAATGTCTTCTGGAATTATTTTCGCACCCCCTTTCTTTCAGTATTATATCACTACCAGTATGTCATCAACATCTTCTACAATATAGTTTTAATATTAGATACTTACCTATATGTCACTTTGCTGCCAAAGGTAAATGCTAACTCCTCAATGCAACCGTTTTCTGGAATAGCCGGTTTACCACAGGAAACAGCTTAACAAAGGAAAAACAAACACGTGACTTTTTTGAGACTGTGTGTGCAAAAATCTTTGAAATCTCAAGGGGCAGCTCAAGATCTTTTTTTGTGTGTTTCTTTGTTTTTTCTTTTTTTTTTTTTTTTTTTTTGGTGTGTGTGTGTGGGGGGGTCATGTTTAAACATGAGCCTAATACCTCAGTTCAAATACAAAGAACATTGATATAATATAACACTTTATATGTCTACACCTTACCTTTCTAGGATTGCCAAACATAAGAAACGTGGTAAATTTACTAAACATACCTTTACAATATGGTATTAGATGATTCCATTCTCCAGACTCCAAACACGTGATTTTGGTTACTCCCATCAACTGGTATCCTTCCTGACACGAAAATGTGACTTCAGCACCTACTGTATAAATCTCACCTGAGGAGTGGCCATTTTCCGGATTTCCTGGAGCCTTACATTTTATAGGTTCTAGAAACAAACAGTTTTGGTGGAATAATAAGTGGCCTTCACACAGCCATGCAAAGTCTCACAGCAAAAGAAAAGAAACCTGTTAAAATCACAAGAGAAAACCTCGTGAAGGGAAATGCATGAGGGCCCAGAGACACATTGGACATTCGGCCAGAACATACATTTAATAAGCATTTAAGCAATAATAGTTTGAAACAGCAATGCCTAACAACAATATACATAATTTTTCTGGCCCCAAAGGTAGGTGCTCATTGGGAAAGTAGTGGTGGTGCTAGAGCGTGGCTTAGAAAGGCATTAGCCTCTTTCATCTGTTCCCTCTTCATACCCAGTTTTTCAGAGCAATTGACTTGGTGTCAGGCTGAGGGAAAGGCTGAATAAAGCAGATTCAGGAAAGTTTCTAGCCTCCCTTCCCAAACAGAGTGTGGGCTCTGGGCTCTCCCTATCTACAGATTCAGGGTCGGTCACCACTGCTATAACAGGAAGGAGAAAAGGCTAAAGCAAGGTTTGGGCCAGCGTTGAGCAAGAAAAGTGAATATAATACTTGAATTCTCAAAAGGGGAGGATATATTGCATCAATCTTTTCAAAGGCCATTCGAGCTATATAAGTCAAGGAGTTTAAACAAATTCTTCAAGTAAACGCAATTATGAGCTGATTTTGAGGAAAACAGCCAGAGGTAAGCACAAAGATGTATGTCCAAAGATGCTTATTAAACTGTTTTCCATAGTGAATATCACTTAATATTAACATACAGAGAAAAGTTACTTACGGAGAATCCATAAAGTGAATTGTAGAACAGGAATTAAAATCCTGCTCTTAAACTATTTTGTGACATCAAAAATGTGCCTGATATAATATTACATGAAATAACTAAAATAAATAACTGTTTATATGGTGTGTTTACAGAGACATCTTATTGTTTTCCAGGAGTCACTCCTCACAACAAATGAAGAAATACAAAATGAGTTGAGAGATGATCTAGTATTATCGAAGCTATTTCAAAATATTGTAATGCAAGATATCTTGGGGAGGCAAGACGTCATTTTTTCCAATGATATAATTTTGTGTGACTGAGGCTGAGGAAAGATATTGATAGTGAAGATGTGATAAAGCATCTTTCTTGCTCTGATTGAGGCAGGGAGGTCACCGATTATATTTCTATATCCACTCTATTATTCTTGTACTATGTAGACATTTCAACATTCTAGCAGCATAGTTGGCTATCGGTTTTGTTTCTGAGAAATTGGGAAATTGGGGGAGGCACAATGCTACTTTAAAGCACTTTTAGTTGTTACTGATGTGTCTTTTGTAAGAACTTTATCTTGTCCGCCTACCTGTATGCCCTTTGAAGTTGAAACTATTATCTCACTTAGAAATAACATACACTTAAAATATGTACTTGGATAAAAGAATGGAATTAGGAACTTCTAGTTCTACATATATTAGTTACCTGCACAGTTTTTCCCATCTCCTGTGTACGGTGGGATACAGGAACATATGTAGGATCCATCTGTATTCAGGCAAGAAGCATGCTCACTACAATCTGATCCGACTGCACACTCATCGACGTCTAAAATGAAGACAGCTTATAAATATTAAAGTTGATTCCTTTTCCTTATATATCAAACATCTGTTTTTACTTTTAAATCATTACATATTACGTAATGCACAACGCTTCATATATTTGTACAGAATTTAAATATAACAGTAATAATCACATTGCAGATATACAATAAAAGCTATTATTTCCCTAGTTTATAGGTGGGCAAGTATAAGACAGGGATATATAAATATAGTCTTAATATGGAGCCTGATAAAAATTTAAAACATTTCTGGCACCTCTACATACAGCTGCTTTGTCACTATGGCTTGGCCAGAGCTTACTGGGATGAGATAAAGTTAACAAAGCAATGCCTCAAGAACCTCAGGAATTTGGGATGACTGTCATCTACAGAGCTAGAATAATCTCGTATAGTAGTTGCCAACATTTATCTCACCAAGGCAGGATGGTGAAACGCCGTTCCAGCTCCCATTATCTGTACAGAACATCCTTGAGTCACCCAATAGATAGTAGCCATTGTTGCACTGGTAGGTTACTGTGCTGCCAGCATAAAAGTCATCGGCTGAATGGAAGCCATTCTCCAAAGGAGGTGGCACCCCACAGCTAATGCCTGTAAGGTGACCAGGAAGAAGACAACGACATTAAGAGCAAAATACTCCAAGAACACTTTATTTGTATTAAACTAGCAGTTCAGTTAAGCATGACATTTTTACTGAATGCAAACATCAGGCTGAGGGTGTCCTAGGGATAGCAGCAGCCTGAACCCTTAGCGTCTAGCACGTTGCCTGGCTCATAGTAGGCATGCAATTCATTTATTCAAAAAACATTTACCCACTAGACGCTGATAAAGTTTGGATATTCGTCCCTGCGCAAATCTCATGTTGAAATGTGAGCCCCAGTGTTGGAATTGGGGTCTTGTGGGAGGTGCTTGGGTCATAGGGGCAGATCCCTCATGGCTTGGTGCTGTCCTTGCAATAGTGAGTGAGTTCTCGTGAGATCTGGTTAAGTGTGTGGCATCTCTCCCTCCACTGTCTCTCTTGCTCCTGTCATGTCATGTGCCTGTCATGTGATGTGCCTACTCTTGATGCCTTCTGCCATGAATAAAAGCTCCCTGAGGCCTCCCCAGAAGCTGAGCAGGTGCCAGCACCGTGCTTCCTGTACAGTCGGCAGAACTGTGAGCCAATTAAATCTCTCTTTTTATATATTACCTAGTCTCAGGTATTTCTTTATAGCAATGCAAAATGGCCTAACACGCAGACACTGTTCTAGGTGCTGGAGTTACAGCAGTGAGCCAAACAAACAAAATCCCCGCCTTATGGAGCTTATTATCTAGTGGGGTAGATAGGCAAAAAAAAAAAAAAAAAAAAAAAAAGGTGAATATATCAGGTGGTAACAGGTGCTTATCTAAAATAGCAGTCTAGCCTCCACCCAACCCTCATTTTGTATTACTTTTTTTTTTTTAAGATAGGGTCTAGTTCTGTCACCTAAGCTGGAGTGCAGTGGTGCAATCTCAATTCACTGCAACCTCTGCCTCCTGGGCTCAGCGATCCCCCCATTTCAGCCTACTGAGTAGCTGGAATTACTGGCACACACCACTATACCTGGCTAATTTTTGTATTTTTTGTGGAGATAGGGTTTCATCATGTGCCTAGGCTGGTCTTGAACTCTTGGGCTCAAGCGATCCACCCACCTTGGCCTCCCAAAGTGCTGGGATTACAAATGTGAGCCACCACACCTGGCCACACTTTGTATTTTCCTAGCCTTTTTTATTTTTCTTCACAGCTCTTGCTTCCAGCCCTTACCTTTATTATTTACTATAAATAAATATTATATTTATTTATTTTTCTGTCTCTCCTATTAGAATGTAAACTACATAAGAACAGGAGCCTTTTCCCCCCAACTGCTGCATCTCCAGGACCTAGATCAGTGCCTAGCACATAATAGGTACTTTAAAAGTTGCTGAATAAATGAATGAATAAATGCACTCGACTGAAGATGTCTCTCCCTGTTTTCCCCTCCAGCAATGACCCATCTATCTCTGGGCCTCCACCTGTAGGGTGTGTCTTTCCAACCCTTTCAGTTCCTTGCATCACCTTGGATGCATCCACAAATGGTCCCTTTGGATCCTAATCACCCATCTCCTTCATGATGCCCAGCACAGTTCATTAAACAAAGAAAAGGTTCAATGAATATTTGGTATATTTGCTACTGTTAAGTATTCACTCTTTGTCTAGCATTCCTGAAAAGAGTTCCTATGTTTTCAATATTTTTCAAAAGTCACTGCTTCAAGAAAGGCAGCTCACGTTCACAGTGAGGAAGTGGTTGTGTCCACTGTCCTTGATTCAGACAGTACTGCACAGGGTTCCCGACCAGCTGGAAGCCTGGATCACAGAACAGATTGATTTTGGAACCTGGCTTTAAATCTTCTGATGCAGTTCTCAGATGAGGCACTGACCCTCCTAAGCGTGGGCAATCTGAGGGCAAAGAACACAGGTGCAGAGCTTGTCAGCAACATAGTGGTAGCATCACCAAGTCAATGATTTCAAACTGTATTCTGTATCAGCATTTGAGAGCCACCTTACTGATGTGAAAACAAGTTAACATGTAACCAGATCACCGGCAAGCAAAATTACTAAAAAAAAAAAAAAAAAAGAAAGAAAGAAAAAAAAGCATTTGAGTCAATAACTCTCCCTCTTTCAAAATATTTTAGGAATGTTAATGAAATGTTCTTGTATAAGTTATCAAAAGCCATAAATTCTAGGACAGTCTAAGAAACTTATTTAAATAAATTTAATTTTATGATACAGTTTTGATCATTCAGTTTTAGTGAGCAGATTGCAACATCCATCGCTTTTCTCCCTGTGCTACCTGTTCTTAGATACCTTCTACAAATTATAGAACCAAAAGAGTACCCATCTCAAACAGGTGCATAGTATGTCGGTGGGCATTGAAAAAAATACCCTCATCTCTTCTCTAATTTTCCTGATTTTATTTTACTTTCATCCAAATTTCCTCCCTAATTATATCTTGTTATACAGAATATATCTTAGCATTAAAAAAAACAAATCCTTTGGATGAAAATAGGGTAAATATGAATTACTAGTTACAAAAAGTAGATTGACAGTCACATACAATTGGACCGATAGAGAATTCTGAATTGTATTCTTTTGCTAAACAGTCCCAGGGTGGTCAAGAGATAGTGGGGTCTATGAAAGAAGGAAATTCTCACCAGAACAAAATATGCTCTTAGAATCGATCTTCACTTTCCCCACAATTCCCAACAAGAAATCAGGCCATGCTAACACGTTTCCTTTACTGAGTTCCTCTGGGCAGGAGGTAGCCAGTGACTTCACCTGAAAGTTTAATAACACTTTAGATAAGCCTTACTTGTTCCATTAAGATGGAGTTATTATACGTTAATTTAGTCCTATTGAAAACATTCACAGATCTTTTAGAGATGGAGGTGGAGGGAAGCAGGTATGATTTCAGGGGCAGCAGGAGATTCTCTTCTGGAAATTTCCCTCTCTCCCAGCTCTATCATTCCCTCTCCCAGCTACTTCTCCCACTAGACTCATTGTTGTCTGAAATTTTGAAATCCTACACCTAGAATTCCCTATGTAAAGCCATGTGGTTTGTTAAGGGGTTGTAGAGGCTCTCCCCTTCTTCATTCTATGTCTTTGACCTCTGACATAGAATTGAGGAAGCTGAGGCTTAGAGATTCTTAGAGGCTCAGCCTCTGTAGTAATAAGAGCGAACATTTATTAAGCCTTTACTATGGGCCAAATAATACCACAAATGTATATGTAGTATTTTGTTCAGTCTTGTCAAAACTCTGCTATGTAGTTCTATTTATCTTTTATAGATAAGAAAACTGAAACTTAGTGAGATGGAATAACATGTTCAAAATCATCACAGTGAGTTTGGGGTAAGACTGGGATTTGAACCCCAGCTGTTTGACTCTAGGCTGGTTTTAGCCACTAGGTCATATGGTGCTCTCTATGGATGATCTCGTGCCAGCCTTAAATTTCTGCATCTTCAGTCAGAGGGATTTGAAGCATTACTCTTTATGACTTTCTCCTGCTTCTTTGGTGATATTCTTAAATTTTATTGGAAAACATTATTTTGCAAAATCTAAAATAATGTTTTCAAATAAAATTTAAGAATATCACCAAGAAACTAAAAAGGGTGGTCACTGAAAATTACTGTAACTTCTGCCTAACTTCATCTATAACCGCAGCATCAAATGATACTGGTGATAAATTCTGATAACCAAGAGCTTACAATAAGTTATGTCATCATTAGGCTGTTCACATTTTTACTAGGTTTGTACCTTTGCATCTCATTACTGTCATACACTGAAAATGGAATTGACCTGCTGTGGAGACAGGACATAGTCCCAGAGGTTGAGCTGGCTTATGGAGCCCACAAAAGACTCAGCTGGGCTGAATCCCTCTCCTTTTTTGTCTTGCTCTTGCCCCAGAACTAATGCACCACCACCTGAGGAGAGAGAAAGAGAAAGAAAAGGAGGAAAACTGGCCTGATGGTCTGTTATTCCTAAAATCTAAATTTAATGAAAGCATGGCTGATACAGATAAATGAAAGAAAATTACTGAAAAGCAAAATTCTGTAAATTTACTGCAGGTTTTATCAATAAGAACAAATTCAATGTTTTATATAGCAACTTAAAAATAGACAGGATTTAGAATGTTGATTTATAAACCTGTAACTACAAAAACTATATTCAATACATATATATGCATATAATATTTTATGTTGACAAATTAGGTGTTATTTTGCTTACTTTCTTGTAGAAAATCACCCTCCGTGGAAGTGGCTGCTCTGTATTTTTCTTATTCCTTAAGCTACAATGATATAATTTCTATCACCAAGTCCAGGGAACTTTCTAAAGTTGCCAGGGGTCTCCTAATTGCCAAATTCAATAGAAATTTCAGTATTCATCTCTGTGACTTCTCTGTATCATCTAAGCATTTCATCCTATTCAACTTGCCTTTCTGGTTGTGCCAGACAGTCTTTGTCTGCACTGCCAGACTTACCCTCCACCCTTCTCCACTCAGCTTTGTGTCCCAAAGGTTGTCCCCCTGAGCTGCATCACCCGGCTTCCTTGTCCCCTGGCTTCTCTTTGTTTCTGGCCAGTGAAGAGCCAGCATGAGATAAGAAAATGGGATGAGAGAGAACTTGAATCTCCTGTATCCCTTCCTGCCAGGCAACCAACTAGGAGTGGCTTTTTCTTTTATTTCTGAAGAGATCAGGGGATTCTCTCCAGCACTACAGGTTCCTAACTTCTGGCAACAATGCCTAACCCTTGTCACTTCAGGCCCATCCCTTACAACCATCTGTTGTTGCTAGTCATATGTGTTTTACTGTCATATTTTGGTCTTCTTAACCATGCTCACACCTTTGAAAACAGCCCTTCATTAAACTCACTTTAGTGACACTACCTGTTTCCTGCCAGGAGCCTGACTTGATTGCAGTACGCTTGATTTCTATCAGAGCATTCTGTCCTGGTTTTCTTTGAACCTTTCTGCTCATTCTCAGTCTCCCTTCTCTGCCTCTTAGAAGTGATCCCAAGATTCTGCCCCGTGACTTTCTTCCTTTAACTACTCTTTTTATTTCAATAGTTTTTGGGGAACAGGTGGTTTTGGGTTACATGGATAACTTCTTTAGTGGTGATTTCTGAGATTTTGATGCACCCATCACCTGAGCTGTGTAAACTGTACCCAGTGTGTATCCTTTTATCCCTCACCCACTTCTCACCCTTCCCTCAAGTCCCTAAAGTCAACTACTCTTTCAATTTGATCTCACTTGTTGGCCAATCTATGTCCATAGATCCCTCCTTCATGATTTCCTGATCTACGTGTTTTTAAATTGTATTAATAATTTTAGTTAATACATGCACAGAAAATTTTTAAAATAAATTATAAAGAACTCCTCTTAGAAATAATTAAGTTTTTTGTATTTCTTTCCAGTTTTTATTTTGTTTTAGTGCATGTGTATGTATGTGTGAGGTATTTTAAAACACATAACTCAGTATCTTACTATACAGAATGTTTGAATATTGTTGAAGGTGTTGTGAGACCATCTTGAACATGTTCTCACTTCATGAGTTTTAGTAGTTATGCTATTTTTTTTTTTTTTTTTTTTTTGAGACAGAGTCTTACTCCTTCACCCAGGCTAGAGTACAGTGGTACAATCTCAGCTCACCGCAACCTCTACCTCCCAGATTCAGGTGATTCTCATGCCTCAGCCTCCAAAATAGCTGGGATTACAGGTATGCACCACCACATCCGGCTAATTTTTGTATTTTTAGAAGAGACGGGGTTTTGCCCACCGTCACCACCCATGTTGATCAGGCTGGTCTCCAACTCCTGGTCTCAAGTGAGCCAGCCACCTCAACCTCCCAAAGTACTGGGATTACAGATGTGAGCTACCACGCCTGGCCTAACTATGCTATTTTAACACATGAATGGACAACAAAACATAATTTGCTTCATTAATTAAACAGCCCCTTATTACTGGATGTTGTCCTTGTTTCTAAGTTTAATACTAAAATAACACTGAGATAAACATGTTTATATATAATTATACGTATGTTTGAATTATTGATTATTTCCATTAGATTGATTTCTGCTAGTTAAACTGATGGTTACAGGCAACGGATTTCTCTAAGGCTTTTGATGCAAGTTTCTAAATTGCTTCCCAGAAAGACTGTATCAACTTACATTCTTGCCAGTGCTCTATACACCGGTTTGCTATGCTGAATCCTAGCCAGTTTTATCGTGTCACTAAAAACAACTTCGCCAATTTGATATAAAGCAGTATCAGACCTATATCTTTAGTTGTATGTATTTTTGTGACTAGAAATTCAACATAGACCTCAAACTCAGTATGTCCAAAACCATATACACAATCTTTTCCCCTCTCACCAACTCCTTTTCTCAGAATTCTTACCTTAGCTAACAGACACTTCAATAAACTTGGTCACTCAAACTGAAGCCAGTCATTCACTGCTATGCACTGAACTGTGTCCCCGACAAATTCATATGTTGAAGCCCTAACTCCCACCATGGTGGTATTTAGAGATGGAGCCTTTGGGAGGTGATTGGATTTAGATGATTCATGAGGGTAGGGCCCACGTGATGGGACTAGTGCCTTCATAAGAAGAGACACCAGAAAGCTTGCTCTCTCTCTCCCTGCCATGTGAGGATACAGTGAGAAGGTGGCTGTCTACAAGCCAGGAAGGGGGCTCTCACCAGGAACCAACCATACTGGTACCCTGATCTCAGACTTCTAGCCTGCAGGACTACAGGAACATTAATTTCAGTTATTTTTATTTTTTTATTTTTGAGGCAGATTGTCACTCTTGTTGCCCAGGCTGGAGTGCAGTGGCGTGATCTCACCTCACTGCGACCTCTGCCTCCTGGGTTCAAGCAATTCTCCTGCCTCAGCCTCCCGAGTAGCTGGGATTACAGGCACCCGCCACCATGCGCGGCTAATTTTTTTTTTTTTTTTTTTTTTTTTTAGTAGAGACGGGGTTTCACCATGTTGGCCAAGCTGGTCTTGAACTCCTGACCTCAGGTGATCCACTTGTCTCAGCCTCCCAAAGTGCTGGGATTACAGATGTGAGCCACTGCGCCCGGCCAATTTCCGTTATTTAAGCCACTTTGTGTATGGTAGTTTTTTATGGTAACCCGAGCAGACTAAGACAGCCACGAAGGGTGTCAATTGGAACTCTGCAATATTTATGGATTCTCAATCATCCTGGCCATCCTTATGCCTCTGGTCAGCAAGCTATTTCCTTACGTGGTTACTGTAAGAGTTTCTTGGTTTTATTTTCCTGTTCCTTCGATCTACTTTTTACTCTTCCATCATTGTTGATATTTTAAAGATAAAAATGCTTTTTTTAACCAGAAAAGAAATATACGTTCATTATGAAAATATCATAAAGTCAATAAAAATCACCTATAATCGCACCACTTAGAGAAGAGATAGTTGAAAACAAGAACACACTAAATTAAACGAACACAAAAAAAACCACCGCCCCCACCTCACTTGATAATGCCATTTCCTTTTGAAATACCTTTAATGTCTCTTAATTCACTGAAGGAGAAAATGTGCATTTCTTGGGGAACATAAACAGGCTTATTACAGCCCAACACTATGTTATGTTTCAGCTTCTTTCTCTATCATGTCTTCCTTTTCTTCTCTTCTATATACACTATGCTACTGCTTTGGGGATCAGCCAACCATTCCTCCTCACACAAACCCCATTCATGGCTCCCTGCCTCTGCATGCAGAGCTCCTTCTGTCTGAACTGCCTTTCCCTGTTCTTCTGACTCATCCTTCAAGACACAGGCTGGTTAAATTCAGCAGATGTTTATGAAGCTACCAATAATGTGTTGTCGACAATACCAGGCACTGGACTTACACAGATGAAAAAACATTTCTTCTTCTAAGAGATGATAATTCTAAGGGAAAATTCATACATAAATACTTTCCGATACAGTGTGGTTAATGCAGCAATGGAGGCATGCAGAGTCAAAGAAGAACTGAAAGAAAAAGCTCAGTGAGAAAGGGCTGGGCTCAGGGAAATCTTTCAGACCTGGATCTTGAGGATTAAGAGTTAATCTCATTTATTGCGGCACTAATCACAATAGCAAAGAGTTGGAACCAACCCAAATGTCCAACAACGATAGACTGGATTAAGAAAATGTGGCACATATACACCATGGAATACTATGCAGCCATAAAAAATGATGAGTTTGTGTCCTTTGTAGGGACATGGATGAAACTGGAAAACATCATTCTCAGTAAACTATCGCAAAGACAAAAAACCAAACACCGCATGTTCTCACTCATAGGTGGGAATTGAACAATGAGAACTCATGGACACAGGAAGGGGAACATCACACTCCGGGGACTGTTGTGGGGTGGGGGGAGGGGGGAGGGACAGCATTAGGAGATACACCTAATGCTAAATGATGAGTTAATGGGTGCAGGAAATCAACATGGCACATGGATACATATGTAACAAACCTGCACATTGTGCACATGTACCCTAAAACCCTAAAGTATAATAAAAAAAAAAAAAAACAACAAAAAAAAAGAGTTAATCTCATGCAGAAGGAAGATATAGAGAGTTTCTAGGCAAAGGAGTGGGTAGAATGCCAGAAAGAATTCTATAGCGTGATGTGTATGGTAGATACTGAGGGTGTCCATCCACATCCCCTGAGGTCCCCTCTTCCATTCTGAGTGCTACAGCTTCTAATGGTCCCATACCTGCTCCATCTGTGGGCATGTATCAATAAGCTAATCTAAGTGGTGAAGGCAGAAGGGGCCATGAAAAGGGCACAGCCATAAATTAAAAGAGTTAGGCCATAGGAACGCAATTTGAGAGACTCATTTTAACTCTTCTGGAATTCTGTTTCTTCATTTCTAAAATAGTAGCATAACTACTCTATTAAACTCACATGATCATTGTGACAAAAATATTGTGTAAATTTTGTAAAAATATTTGGGTAATTAGGCATAAATGGTATTACAAGGAAGTTTTGGTTTTGGCACTGGCTTCCTGTTCAAGCATATTTTACAAAGAGGCAGAGGATGATAGACCACGTTTTAAATTTATCAAGAGTGATTTCATCAAAATTATCTTATTAGATATTGCCCTAGTATTATAAAATAATGACATGATTTTCAAAAGCAGCCTCTATATTAATCTCCCAATACTCCCATCTTACAACAACCTAATATTTCTAGTTTGTCTCTGTTTTTCTTTTCTTCCCCTCCAAATTAATCTCCCCAATCCATTTCTTCATAAATCACTCTTGCTCCCTAAATTCATTAAACATCCTGAGCCTCCTTCTCTGCCCTCTCCTCATAGCAAAATGCATGTGTCCTTGACTCTACAGCTCTGTCCTTTGAGTCTTCCGTTTCTGGATCCTTAACACTCAGATGTTGCCTTACTGGCTGGATTGGCGCTTGGCAAATGCTCAGTGTGTGGATACACATCCAAGGATCTGTCTGTATGTTTCATTCCTCTCTTCAGTTATTCTGGGGTTTAAGGAAGAGTGGCTTTCTCTTTTATTTTTCATTTGTCCCAAGTTTCCCTCCCAAGAGAAGCATAATGCTTCTTAGAGTTCAGATACTAACTCTCAGTGCTGTCCCTGCACTGGGGAGTCCTTTTGTCCTCTGGTTAGAAACCTCTTTGTTGTTTAGGAATTTTCACATACACCCTATTACTTTTTTCTGCTCGTGCCCAGAACCACCTAAGCTGCCCTTCCTGCCATCTCCCCCAGCCATCTTAAAATGCTTCAGTAACTCCCTACTGATTTTAGGGTGAAAACCTCAATCCTTAACCTACACCACATGGCTTTACGTGATTTGGCCATGTCCACCCTCTCTACCTGCATGCCTTGCCTTCCCTCTTTCAGCCTGCATTTCAGATACATCAATCTTTTTCTAGCGCTTTCAACAAGGCCCAGTCTCCTTCACTAAATTAGTGCCTGATCATCCTTGAGAGTTAGCGACATCTCCACAAGCCTTGATGGACTCCCCATTCTGCATCAGCTCCTTGGGTACAGGCTTTCATAGAATGATGTTCCTTTCCTCCATGGTGCTTGCCTCAGTGTGAAATTACACATCATTTAGTGTGATTATGTGATGAACACCTCACTCCCCGACCACAATAAAAGCATCTGGAGAGCAGGGACCACGTGACTTTTGCTCACCATTGGGTTTCCAGTGCCTTGCATAGGTGCCTGGCTCTCCTAGTGAGTGCTTAGGACGTATTCTTTACATTCACAAGTAGATCAATTTTGATTTCATCTGCATGGATTTTTGTAGTATTAAAGTGAAACAATGCATGGACAATAATTTCTTTCTTTTTTTTTTTTTTTTTTTTTTTTGAGACAGAGCCTCTCTCCATCGCCCAGGCTGGAGTGCAGTGGCGTGATCTCGGCTCGCTGCAGTCTTCGCCTCCTGGGTTCAAGCGATTCTCCTGCCTCAGCCTCCCGAGTAGCTGGGATTACAGGCATCTAACCACCATGCCTGGCTAATCTTTTTGTGTGTTTTTAGTAGAGATGGGGTTTCACCATATTGTCCAGGGTGGTCTCAAACTCCTGACCTCGTGATCCACCCTCCTCAGCCTTCCAAAGTGCTGGGATTACAGGCGTGAGCCACCGCACCTGGCCAATAATTTCTAATAAATAAAATAAGTATTGTATTTGAGGTTTTGCAAAGGTCATCTCATCACAGTTTTATGAAGTTTAGTATTTTTGTGCAACATTTATTAGTATACTGATCCTAGTTTCATACAACTTACTTCTAGAATATATTAGTCAGTTTCTAATACTTTAATTCATTTTTGTCTATTTAATTTCCTTTCAGTATACCTGAAACAAATGAGCAAAGTAAAAAATAATGTCATATGCATATACTTCTATAGATGTATCCAGATAGAACAAGCTTATTGCCATGTACAATGCTGAGAACCTGGGTCACCTAATGAAATTTAGTTTGCAATTCTTCAAACTAAAACTCCTGGGATATTTATTAAAAAGTATTTTTTAGAAGACAAGCCAAGATCTATTTGAAAAGAGCCATAAAAGATGGATAGCAGTAGTCCTGCTTATATACTGATTACAAAACAATCCTTAAAATAAACAAAAAATACCAGTAATTAATCTCCTTGGAAGACAGTTTAGCAACCAGCTGTTAGTTCAGCATGCTTCTTGGTAGTCTTAATGTAGATCTTCAAAGGCATTTCTCACACAGAGAGGCAAACAGCTTACCTAGGGAAAAAAGTTTCTAATAACCCATAGTTAGGATAATCAGGGAGTAGGAAATGAGAGAGATAGCTGTTAATCTTTGTTTGAAATCAAGGACAACAATGCTAGCAAACCTGATGTCCATTTAAGCAGCATCACCTCTAGAGTCCAACAGAATTATACTCATTTTGTTAAAACATACCAGGTATGGGCAAACCAACAGAGAGGCCAGCACCACCGTCAGATAATTTCCCATCGATATAGACTTTCCAGATGCCATTGGCACTTGTCCAAGTGATTGCAATATGATGCCATCTGCCATCATTCACCGAGGGACAGTTTGTTATCTTTTCCCTGCCATTCACATAAAGAACCCAGCTGTAGAGAGAAAGATTCCAGGGAATGTAGTCATTAGCCATATGTTGCAATCCTTACTGTGGGGCATGTTACTATTTTTCCTCTTTTTCTTTTTTTGTGGGTAAAGTACTTTGTGTAAACCCATTACTCTTTTTTTTTTTTTCTCCATTTGGTCACATTTTGTAGAAGCAGATTTGATTTACTAATTACACTTTATTGTAGCTCACTGAAAATTGGTTTGTGTTTCTTAAACACTGAGGGGTAGGAAAAAGTCTTAGGATGAGCCAGGAGAAATTGCTCCAATTTGAGACAGTTTACCAACTGGCTGTTTTGGAGAGAATGAATCAAGAATGGAAAGGGTGAGAATTGTGTAAATGTTAGACTGACATCCTTCTTCCAGAACGTAAGTTTCTTAAGACCAAGAACAAATTTCAGATGTTTCATAGATACTTCATCAAACAAACAATAAGTCTGTTTGATGGTTGCTGCTATGATATGAATATTTGTGTGCTCTCAGAATTTATATATTGAAATGTTACCACCAATGTGATTAGGAGGTGGAGTCTTTGGGAAGTGATTAGGTCATGAAGGCTCTGAAGAGACCACTTGCACCTTTCTCATGTGAAGACAGAGTAAGGAGGTGCCATCTGTGGACAGGAAAGTAGGGCCTCCCCAGACACTAACTATGCTGGCACCTTGATCTTGAAGCCTCCAGAACTGTGAGAAATATATTTCCATTCTTTACAAGCCACCAAGTCTATGCTATTTATTATAGCACCCTGAATGGACTAAGACAGTTGCTCATGTAGTCATATGTCAAACAAAGTATGCTGATCCAAAGAAAAGAATAATTGAAACAACAGGATGGCCAGACAGAAGATGTTTCCAATAATTGTGTCATTCAAGGAAATGAAAAAGCTAATAAGCAGTTTAAAGTAAAAAATCTTCAAAATCAAATGGAGAAAAAGAAACGATTAGAAAAAATTGGTAATTAAGATAAAAATTCATTGACTACTTCTCCCAGCATCTTATCAGATCCTGTTTACAGATGTTTATGAAAAAATAATATTTTTTGCAATATTAATGGTTTCCTTTCTGCATTTTTCCAGTTTCTCTCCTTATTCAAAGAGGCAACAGGTTCTCTCTTTATATATATTTTGTCTCAAAGGAGGATTTTTGCAAATACTAAGAATAGTATTCGAGGATGGGAGACTTCTACCAGAACAGTGAGATTCTCCTGGATTGGGGATAGAAAAAAAAGCTCAGTGGGTTTTGAACACCAACAACCTGCTCATAAGTAGGCCAATGATTTCAGTGGATCTGAGAGGAAAAGGCCATGTGGTGCACCGCAGAATCTAACCACACTGAAGTTATGAACCTGAAGTTTTGCCAAGGATTTCACATGTTTAAAAAAGCAGTGGTTTTAAAGGGACCACAAAGGCTGGGTCAGTGTACAGCTCAGTGATAAATAATGTGGACAGTTGACCAATGATGGAAGTCCTGCTCAAGTCTGTGGCTCTTTGGCAAGACTCTGGGTACAGCTAAGGTTGGCTCTACTGACAACCCATGGGGATGGGGCCCTGGAATTGGAATTAATGGATTCTAAAAAAAAAATATGCACACTGAGTTTGTATACTGATTTGTATGCAATACACTTGTCTCCCAAGGGTCAATGATGTCACTGAAATCCCTTAACTTTTAGAGATCCTATTATATAAAAGAAAGAGCATCAGTATTTGAGTCAGAATTTGAGACTTAGCCCTGCTACTCCCAAGGTGTGAGATTTGGGGTAAGTCATTTAGACTTTCTGAAACTTTATTCTACTGTCTGTAAAATGGACACAGTTCCTCAAGTCATTGTGAAGATCAGATGAAGTAATACATATGAAAAGACTTAGTAAACAGCAAAACACAATACATGTTTGAGGTATTATCACTAACATTTTACCTTCTTACAGAACTTGTTCAGATGCTCCATTTGACTATTGACACCCTGCTGTTTTCTGGGAACACCTGACCCTCTACTTTCCCATTTCCCATCCTCAACATCAGTTCTAATTCGGTTCCAGGAAAGGTCTTAAGCATAGCCTTCCCGACACTTCTGCTTACCCATTATAATCAGTCAGGAGCAAGGTATTGTCACTGCCGTTATCAATTGCATAGGAGATTGGTGTTCCATAGTTCATGTTATCAGAGGATTTCATCCAGAAGGTACAGGTTAGAGCATGGAGAGATGGGAGCACGCCATCTAGCATGACGTATCCATAGATGCCAGAAACTTCAAAATCCAGGTTAAAGCCTGTAGACTGTTCTGCAATGAATAAGAAAAGTGTGCAGACTGTGGCACTTGAAAGACATTTCCAATTGTCAGAGGAAGCAGTGCTATTGTCAAAGAAGCTCATTTCAGTGAATATGATTATTTATCTAAGAAGCAGTTTCAAAATTAAATACATATTATTTACAAAATACATAGTGCATTCTTTTAAATAAAATAGCCATTGAGTGTATAAGATAGGAAAAACATTCAATAGTGAAAGGAAGCAGAGAAACAGGAAGTAGCTGGAAGGAGAGGTGGAATTGAAATGCTACTAAAGCCAGGAGATACTAAAGCGTGTCTGTATGCTGATGAGAATAACTCAGTAGAGAGGAAGTAATTGATGTCACAGGAGAGAAGGAGGAGGTGCTGCAAGGGCAACATGCTGCCCTACTCAGGATTCTGGCTTTTCCCTATTTCATGAGCAATTCAGCTCTGCCCCAAACCTGCATAGACCACTCAATAAAACAAGTCTTACAGCTAAAAGACTCTAGTATCCTGAGAAAATATTTAGATTTGATCTGTTGATTCTCAAACATGTCCACGGATTCTCACCTCTGAAGTCAAGCGGCTTATCAAAGTATCCTTTCTATTATAAATAAGTAGAATGGGAAGAGTTCTAAAAAATTAAATTTCCTCTATTTCCCCCCTAAATTTTTAAGCTTTAATTTCATCATCTGTGCCACTGAGGATAATAGTAGTAGTACCTAGTTTGTTGGATGGCTGTGAAGATTAAATGAGTACAAAGTGCTTGGCATAGTTTTTGGCCTATAGGCAGTGCTTGCTGCAGGCAAAATTGGTATTGTTATTATATTACTATTGTTAGTATTGTTATTAATAACATTGAGTTTATACATACCTGTTTCACACCTTTTGCCTGAAAATCCTGGCTGACATTTACAACTGTATGAATTTAATTCATCCACACAGGTGGCCTGATTTCTACATGGGTTAGACTGACATTCATTGATGTTCAATTCACAGTGTGATCCTGTGAAGCCAGCTGCACACAGGCATCTGAAAGAAAACAAAATGTTGTAACAATTAGAATAGTTGTAGGAAGTCTCCCATTTATGATAATCTTATCTCAAAAGACTTTGAAAATCAAAATGCTGGAACACATTTTCCACATCAAAACAATGCTTTAATTGCAGGTTACTTTTTCCAGTTCACTTGATTAAATCTATGTAAGACAAGATGTATTAGAAATGTCACAGTAGCAAACATAAAGTAGAAAGTAGTTCTAGTCCAGGTGAAATATAATTCATACATTGTGGTTTCTCTCCTCATAGGAGTTATCAGAAAAATATGAAAAGTTCAAATGCTGTTCTAAAGGCTTTTATATGTTAAGGCAATTTTCATAACAATGAGGTAATACTAGTACTAGTCCCATTTTACAGATAAGCTAAACTGTGGCTCAGAAAGATTAAAGAATTTGCCCAAGTTCTATTGCTACCAAGTGGTGGAGTGGGGTTTTGAATCAACCTATATCCTTTTTCTTAATCAGGATGCTATGTAGTTTCTGTGCTATGCAACAAACCATTTTAAACTCATCAGAATGGAAAGTATATCTGGTAATGTCAAATGTTGACAAGAGTGTCATAAAATAGGAAGTCCCATATAATGAGTAGGACTACAATTTGGCAATGTCATGAGAAGTTGAGAGTTTATGTTCCCAGAGCCCTATAAATCCGTTTCTTGTTTTCTGCTCTAGGAGATAATTGCACAAGGTGCACAGGGACCCATATAACGAATGTTCATAGTAGCATCATTCTAAATGTCTATGGAGAGGAGAATAAGAAAATGAATCATAGTGTAATTAATTCCATCATGTAATGGAATACTAAGGAGCAATTGAAATGAACAAACCAGAGCCAAATGTAACCACCTTGATAATACTTGGAAATATCATGCTGAGTGGAAAAAAAACCAAATTGCAAAAAGAATATGTATGTTATGATACCACTTCTGTAACATGTAATTTATATACTGTTTATGGAAGTCATATATGTAGCAACATACAAAACCCAAATAAGAAAGATATATTCAGACTTCAGGATGGTGATTACTGCTGGGGGAAGAAGGTGAATATGAATGTATGTGTGTGTGTGTGTGTGTGCACGTGTGTGTATGCATGTGTCTATGTTGGAGGAAATCCAGCCCTACCTTTAGAACTTATGTCTTTAAAACAAAAGATGTGAATAAAATATGGCAAAATACTAAGGTTTGATAATCACAGTGATCAGTACATGACTTTTATTATTGTAATTTTCTGTGTGACTGAAATATTTTGTAATTTAAAAGGACTGGTCCAATAAATGCGAGTTAATGTTATTGTTACTTGCATGTCATATGAAGACCTCTTTGATATTGACCTAACAGTGACTAATAGGAATAACTAGTGTTTGGGGGATTTAAACAAATCTCAGTTGGAATTGGGGGATCTTTACTGGGTCTCTGCATTTGATGGTAAATCTATTTTGACTATAATTTCACTCACCTTTATCCTCCTGTGTTTGGTGTCTTTACAACACTATCATATCCTCATCTATGAAATAGATTCACTTTGTCAACAACCTACATTCCTTCTGAATTGGGAGCGTATACCTTCCCCTTTCTTCTAGTTAGGATTTAGACAACTTTAGTATTATCAATCGTTTTAAACCCAGGAAAGAGTTTGGAACTCTTGTTGTTCATTTGGAAATTTCTCATTGCCTACAGTTAGGTATTATATGCCAGAAAATGTCAAACACCCTTCAGAAAGCGATGCTACATGGTAAGACCTCATTACCATATTGAAGGTGAAACTCTCATCGGCAGAGTTGACTTCTTATTTCTTCTGGATAGTGCCTTGGCTGTTTGTGGGAGGATGGTAATGGAAGGAGGCTGAACTAGAAGGAAGGGGATTGGGAAATGTTGCAATTGGGCTAGATCTCTTTCTTTTTGGTTTTGACTTTTGCAAACTTATAAATCCAGCAGCATCTTGAGGACAATACAGTTTTCTAAAATTTTGCAAGCAAGAGAAATCTGTCTTGTGTACTACAGAGGTGCTGTCTTCTGTAGTTCCCTGCAAAGAGTAGGGGATGGAACAGGATAGTCTTGATAATGACAACAGGAGAGGGTTGTTTTTCAAACTGTATTCTACTGGCACCTAGGAGCTGCCTCAGGGAGACATAGTCTTTCTCCCCCTCAAATACTACTATTTTCAGCCACAAAAGCTTAGCTTTGATTATTTTACTTTTTTACATTCATGTTAGATTTCTTTTGAACCAAAGGTTACTAAACTAAAAAAAAGTTTGAAAATCATGGACACAGAATAAAGATGAGCACTATCACAGTATGATTGCAGATTCTATTTTGATTTTGTCTGGTATAAAAACTTTAGCTAAAGCACAGGTGGATCACCTGGAGTTCAAGACCAGCCTGGCCAACATGGTGAAACCCCGTCTCTACTAAAAATATAAAAGTTAGCCGGGCGTGGTGGCGGGAACCTGTAATCCCAGCTACTTGGGAGGTTGAGGCAGGAGAATTGCTTGAACCCGGGAGAAGGAGGTTACAGTGAGCCGACATCGTGCCATTGCATTCCAGCCTAGGCGACAAGAGCAAAATTCCATCTCAAAAAAATAAAAAAAATAAATAATTAAAATATGGGCTTTGTCTAGTGCTACTGTATTTGCTTCTGAGTGATTATATTTCCTTTCATCTTTTATGACTTTCCAAGTATAAAACGTTAGTTCCCAAACATGGCTGTGCATCAGAAGCATTGGAAAACTTAAGCCATAACAGGTTGCCTATTTTAAAATGATAGGCTGTACTTCAGGCTTAGTGAAGTAGAAACAGCAGTGGGAATATTCAACTGTAGCCTATCCTCGGGCCAGCATTTGAGAACGACTGACTTTAGACTCAAAGCAATACTCCATAAAGGCTGCAGAATCACTGAATAGTTTAAAAAATAAAAACAGTGAAAAGAATCAGACTTAGCCTTTTACCTGAAGCTATTGGCACCGTCTTTACAGGTAGCTCCATTTTTGCATGGCTGACTGAGACACTCATCAACGTTCTTTCCACATCGGGTACCCAAAAATCCAGGTGGGCATTTGCACAAGAATCCCCCAACCTGGTCTTCACAGACTGCATTATTTAAGCATGGGTTTGACTGGCATTCATTGACTTCTGTTTCACAATGCAGGCCTGAGGATGGAGAAGGAAGAGAAACAGCCCAAATGATTAACTCCCTGGGAACACTGTAACTAAAGTGTTGACTCCCTGGAGGATGCTGCTTCTAGAGGATTGGAATGGAGGCTGTGGAGCCCATCGAACTGGTTTGAGATCCATTCTGTAATGGGCTCTGGCTTTTGTAAGTCATTTTTTTGTGGACTCTGAGCTTTTGATAATGTTTTTTGTTTGTTTGTTTTGAGACAGAGTCTCGCTCTGTCTCCCAGTCTGGAGTACAGTGGCGTGATCTTGGCTCACTGCAACCTTCACCTCCTAGGTTCAAGCGATTCTCCTGCCTCAGCCTCCTGAGTAGCTGGGGCTACAGGCACCCACCACCACACCTGGCTAATTTTTGTATTTTTTTTAGTAGAGACAGGGTTTCACCATGTTGGCTGAGGTGGTCTTGAAATCCTGAGCTCAAGTAATCCACCTGCCTCGGCCTCCCAAAGTGCTGGGATTACAGGCGTGAACCACCAGGCCCAGGAGATAATCTGCTTTTTTAAATCTTACTTTTTGTTGAAATTAAGTTTGGTAATAGACAACTAATTGAGACAATGTTAAGAAATAAAGCTAGTAAATTCCATTCAAAACTTGCCTGTTTCTTTGATCTTGCCTTTTTCCTTCACTGGCCACTTTCTTGGATTTACTCTTTAGAAATTAAGCATACACTTTTAAACCATATTATTGTGCATCTGTTTGCAATATGATATTACATGATTTGTCTCCAGTTCCTTCTTGAAGGTTTGCCTTAACACACACACACCACACACACAAATTATTTTTTGCTGAACCATTTGAGAGTAAATTGCAGACCTGCATGCCCTTTTACCCCAAACACCTCAGCATGTATTTCCTCAAAAAAATGAGGACTTTCTCTTACATAATCACCATACAGTCATAAATCCAAAAATTCACATTAATATATATGTTAAGAAATGTACTAATTTGTGGTGGTTTACAAGATTTTAAGATAACATAGGAAGACTGGAAACATCTTACCTACAAATCCTTTCACACATGTGCAATGATAGCCAGCCACACCATCAACACAGATTCCTTTATTTAAACAAGGACTGGAACTACACTCATTGATATTTTCTTCACACCGCTGACCTGCAAAGAATCATTAATCTTTGAGCTGGAGAAAACTTGACGGGACTTTAAGACCAATAGTTTCCAAGCAAGTTGTTCAGGCATTGGAATAGGGCAACTGGAAATCATGGCTAACATGTTTGTGACAAGTTTAACTATTTGCCAAACATGTTGAAATAAAATGTTTCTTCTATTCTATGAACTGCAAAATTTTTCTAGCAAGAAAACTAACATATTCAGCATGCAATGGAAAATGATAACCATGAATATCTGACCATATTTTTTTTAGTTAAAAAGATGTGTGATTTCGTTTTAAATTTTTTCTCCTTATTTGTTTGCTAGTTGTTCTCTTTTTGAGTTTATTCCTTTTAGAGTTAAGTGGTAACAGTTACAGCGTTACAGTTACAAAGTTGGCAGGAATTATGGGAGAAATACATTGAATGAAGAAAATAACTCATTTTCTTCTGCAAATTAGGGAAACACAGCCAAATTTCTGTGCAGCTGTCCCATGTTTTGTGTGAACATAATTTGGGAACAACTAATGTAATTCATATCCTTTATTTTACACATCTAGAAACAGATCCAAAGAGGTCTGTGACATTGCCAAGGACAGGCACAGAAATGAGCCTAGAACCATAAATCTTCACATTCAAGAACAGACGTACAAAGACTCGTTGGGTTGAAGAGTTCAGGATGCTTAAATTTATAACTCATGGAATTATGTAACACATATCTAATAATTTATGTACCTTGACATTAAAATATGCTAAAAGGAAATTTCATAACAAAAGTTGTTTTTTGAGAATAGTAAATCTAACATAAAATCTACACTTTCATACAGACCATTATGAACACTTGTTTTTTCACAGTAAATCCACACAATAAATTTAATGTCTAATAAATAACATACATAATATATTTCACGTCTAGTAAATGTATATTTATTTTATTTAGAAACTTGGTTCTACTTTTCTCATAGTGTCTTGCCATTCTTGTCACAAATTTTTACTATGATTCAACACCAGGTGTCGCTAACATGAGATTTGGAATTTTAAATAAAGAATGTGGAATACAGGTGCATAATTTTAATACTGTCTATGGAAATGCAACCATAGGCAGACAGTGGAGAGGAAAGAGCATGAGAAAGAAAATGGAAACCAGGCAAACAATCTGGATGTGGTTCCAGCAGTTGAATACACACCCTTGGTTAGGGGTGATGAGTCTACTGGTCTGCAGTTGGTCTCACAGCATGTGGGCCTCTTAGAGTATAAGCCGAGAGAAATTTGTTTCAAGATATATGTGATGTGGCCCCTAAACGCAAGCCACACGCTTTGGTGTTCATAAGACAAAAATGATTTCTTCTGTTGTTGAGGTGAAATAGGCATATTTCAAAACAGCATGCCTGTCCACTATAATTGATAGAGTATGCTATCACTTTATCAAGTGCAATATCAAGTCCACTCTACTTGATGGCTGATTTGAAGGATTTTCAAGGGCAACTTTGACTATTTAAAATGTCTCCCTATATATAAACTTTCAAATTACACTTCCAGATGAAATGCAATTTTACTGTATAAACTCAATATATCTTTTCATAAGCCTAGGACTACCAGTTTTGCATGGATGTGAAATAGAGAAAATATATGAGTTGTTCCAAATGATTACTACTGTAAATTATGTTAAACATTTTCATGTCTTTATGGAAATTGTTTTTAGATAAACGATAAAATTATTAGAATCTAGTTCCTTTGAAATGTTATCAGGATTTTACTAAACTTTTTAAAATATAGAAAATTATATACCACATGTATTAAAATATATATTCAAATATCTTTTTAGTATAATAATGATTTTATGAGTTAGATACAATGCTGGATGATTTAGATCATCTCAGTACTCTCCATAATAATATTATGGGGTCATTACTATTTATAAAGTAGTAAATCCTAGTCTATTTTATTAGAATATATCATCAATATTATAATAATTATAATGTGGGTTAACAAGGGAATTGAGAATAAGATCACTGTTTCTGAACTATTTTTGTGAGAAGGTGCTGGAAGCTGCGACTCTTAAGATATACACTTAAGGAAATCTCCAAACTTCTTTCCAGAGTGGCTGAACTAATTTACATTCCTAAAAAAGTGTATAAGCGATCCGTGTTTTTCCATAACCTTGCCAGCATGTGTTATTTTTTGACTCTTTAATAATAGCCATTCTGGCCAGGGGCGGCGGCTCAGGCCTGTAATCCCAGCACTTTGGGAGGCTGGGGCGGGTGGATCACCTGAGGTCAGGAGTTCGAGACCAGCCTGACCAATATGGTGAAACCCCATCTCTACTAAAAATACAAAAAATTAGCTGGGCATGGTGGCGTGTGCCTGTAGTCTCAGCTACTTGGGAGGCTGGGACAGGAGAACTGTTTGAACCTGGGAGGCAGAGGTTGTAGTGAGCCGACACTCTAGCCTGGGCGACACAGTGAGACTCCATCTCAAAAAATACAAAAATTAAAAAAGAAAAGCCATTCTGACTGGTGTGAGATGGTATCTCACTGTCGTTTTGATTGGCCTTTTCTGAAGATTAGTGATGATGAGCTTTTTTTCATGTCTGTTGGTTGCTTATGTGTCTTCTTAGAGAAGTGTCTGTTCATGTCCTTTGCCCACTATTTAATAAGGTTATTTGTGTTTTGCTGGTTGATTTGTTTAAGCTCCTTATAGATTCTGAATAGTAGGCCTTTGTCAGATGCATAGTTTTCAAATATTTTCTCCCATTCTGTCGGTTGTC
This sequence comes from Symphalangus syndactylus, assembly GCF_028878055.3. Lineage (NCBI taxonomy): Eukaryota > Metazoa > Chordata > Mammalia > Primates > Hylobatidae > Symphalangus > Symphalangus syndactylus. The sequence goes on along the minus strand of NC_072425.2, from coordinate 34,547,334 downwards.
TGTTTACTCCATTGATGCTTTCTTTTGCAGTGCAGAAGCTCTTCAATTTCATTAGGTCCCACTTGTTAATTTTTGTTTTTCTTGCAATTGCTTTTGGGGACTCAGCCACATATCCTTTGCCAAGGCTGATGTCAAGAAGGGTATTCCCTAGGTTTTCTTCCAGGATTTTTATAGTTTGAAGTTTTACACTTAAATCTTTAATCCAAGTTAATTTTTGTATACGGTGAAAGGCTGGAGTTCAGTTTCATTCTTCTGCATATGGTTGGCCAGTAATCCTAGCAATCCCATTACTGAGTATACATCCAAAGGAAAATAAATTGTTCTACCAAAAAGACACATGCACTTGTATGTTCATCCCAGTGCTATGTACAATAACAAAGACATGGAATACACCTAGGTGCCCATCAATGGTGGATTAAAGAAAATGTGGTACTTATACATCATGGAATATTATGCAGTCATAAAAACTCCACAAAATCATGTGCTTTGCAGCAACACGGATGCAGCTGCAGGCCATTATTCTAAGTGAATTAAAGCAGGAACAGAAAGCCAAATACTGCACGTTCTCACTTAAAGTGGGAGCTAAACAGTGAGTACACATGGAATAAAAATAGAAACAACAGATGCTGGATACTATTAGAGGGGAGAAGAAAGGCAGTGTGGGCTGCAAAACTACCTATTAGGTACTATTCTCACTACCTGGGTGATGGAATTATCTGTACTCCAAACCTCAGCATCATGCAATATATCCGTGTAACAAACCTACACTTGTACTCTCTGAATTTAAAATAAAAGTTGAAATTATTTAAGTCATAAATAAAGACAAATATTTTGAATACTAAAAAATAACACTTAAATATGTATTTATTTAAGTTAAAAGGAGAGGCATAGTGGTCCATAACAATTTCAAAGATACATGCGCCTAAAGTCCACAGTCAGTAATAATTACACACACACACGTTCACACACACACATGAACATCCACAGAAATTAGCATATACACTTCATAAATTCAGTAAAATACTAGTAAAAAGCTTGGGGATGACCTTGTATTTGTAGTAGGCTTTACATATTTTCTGTCATTTCCTCACCTCCATTTTTACAAATGAAGAAACAGGTTCAGTGAAGTTAAATGTCTTGTCCAAGGTCACACATCTAGCTGGCAAAGATGGGAACACGCCTGCCTGTTTTATAAAGCAATTACGTAGTGCCATATTGATATCTTGTTCTTCTTACAGAACAGGATAAGGACAAGAACACTTTCCCAATGCATATAAGTAATATTAGAAAATATGCTTCTTCAATATGTTTATAATATTCTATAAAAGTATCTTTGACACATTCCAAATTTATCTCAGTGATGAAATCTTAATGATTCAAAGATTTATATTGTTGAAAACAAGAGACCTTCCCCTTACCTGTGTAACCTGATGGGCACTCACAAATGAATTCCCCAAGTAGGTCTTTACAAACTCCATTGTTGAGGCAAGGCAGTGGGCTGCACTCATCGATGTCTGTTTCACACTTTAAGCCTACAACGTAAACCAAATGCTGAGGGACAATCCAAGGATGGGATTAACCGAAATAGAACAATGATCATTTAAAGGCAATTATCTCAATAATCAGAATTTTTAAACGGGTAGTGCTAAAGAAAAGGGCAATATTCATTAAGTGCTACCATCTGTTAAGTATTTAATGAAGGTAATACCTCTTTCTAAACAAATTTAAGATATTCTTATAAAGATACATAGAAGATAGCAAAAGATCCCAAATTAGAAGTGGGATAGGGGCACTTGGAAGCATAAAATGGAGCCAGGAATTATGCTAATTTCGAAGTGAAAGCTACAATATCATCTGTACTAGCTACCAAGGTCACCTGGCTCAGGGGTGGAGGTGGGGCTAAAGCCTGCCAGATCGCAGCTCACATGCCGGGTGTCCCCGAGTGGCTGCATCTTCCCAAAGGGTGCACACAGGCTTTCTATGGGCTAGCTATGCTGGAAACCCATATTCTTTCTCAGGGTCCTCCTCACTAGCATCAGCATTACCTGGGAATGCAATAAAAGTACAAATTCTCAGGCTGTACTCCAGACCTACTAAATCAGAAATTCTGGGGCTGGAGTCCAGCAATCTATGTTTTTAACAAGCCTTCCAGATGATTCTGATGCACATGACTGTTTGAGAACCACTGTCCTATATTATACCCTTTCTCAACCACCACTCATTTACAGAATTCCCAAACAAGATCCTTTATTTCTTATGGAACGTCAAGGTAAATATTTTTATAAAAATTCACAAAGACACACACGCACACAACACGAGCCAGCTATAATAAATGGAATGCCAATATTCTAGATAGATCTTGGCTATACTTTGTTTTTGACTTTCCTTTTGCTTATTTTGTGGTGAATTTCTTTACTTAAATACCATTTCTCATTAAAAACTTTCAAGTTGGTTGTGTAACATTGAAAAAAACTGTCTAGAAGAAAATGGTTATTTTAAATTAATTGCAATTTTAAGGTATAGTTCATTTCCCCTCAAAAATTATGTTTCTGGACTCAAGTCGAATGTGAACCAAGCTGTTAAAAACCCCCATAATTCATACATAATTCCTACATAATAAAGTCCAAAGCCAAATTGTTTTTCTAGGCACAGCTTCCAGAAAGATAGAAACAAAGCAACAAATCATAGCTATTCACAAGAACTTCTATTAGTGTGTAGCAAATGAGAGAAACTGCCAGTTCATTTAAAAATATTTATACTGGACAATCTGTTCTATGTTGAGTATCATGCATATAATTTTTGATAGAATGAAACTTTGAACATGACCCCTGTATTTCATTTTAAATTGTGGGTTATGATAAAGACTCATAGGGAAGATGAGTCTTTATTCTTTATCCAAAATAGGCAAAGAAAACTGTCATTTGTGAAGTATGTATAATTTTTTCACCTATTGTTTATCTTGTTCAACAAATTTTGGTACATTTACATGGTCTAATGTATCTTATCGGATATAGTTAATGTACTAAAGTTTGATACTGCAAGTCATAATGGTTTCATATAAAATATATTAAAATCTACATTCCCGTTATTTACCTGTATATCCAAGTGGACAGAGACAAACATAACCACGCCCAAGTTGTTGGCAGGTTCCACTATTGTGGCAAGGGTTAAAGAAGCATTCATGGAAAACCTGCCAGCAGCATAAAAAAAATCAATCAGAGACAAAGCACTCTATTTATTTCAAAGCAGTCCTGATTAGAGTCAGGTTTGCAACATTAGACAGCTCGTTGCTGTTTCCAGGTAAGTTCATTCAAGCTAGGTGGGTTGCTGCCTGAATAACACTGGTGTCTGCCATATAGGGGAGCAAATGATATGTATCATTCTTGGGTGATGTTCTGGCACACCTAAGGAGCGTTTCTAAATGCTGGCTGCATGCTAGAATATAACTGATATTTTAAAAGCATACTAAGGTCAGGCCATCAACCCATATCAGCTAAATCAGAATCTCTGGGAGTGAAGTCGGCACATTACTGTCTTAAAAACTTGGCCAGGATTCTATTATGCCTCCACATGACAGCCACTGCTTTAGGGGATCCTACAAATTCCTATGTCCACTAGGCTCAGTCTGAAATATGACTTATAGAGTCCTAACAAGTCATTATGTTTGGACTAGGCTGTAGGAAGTTGTAATCAGAAATATATCCCCATTATCTATGAAAATACTAAAAGGCAAGGAATTCATGACATTGAGCAAGGTGAGTTCAGAGTAACGACTGAATCTATTAAAGTAATCAAGACTTAACAACTAGTCTTTTAAAAAATATAAAGCATTTGGTTTAGCTATATTCTTAATTTATGTTTCTTAATTTTTAAGGACTCATACTTTTTCCCAAGAAATCTTTTCTTTTCTGGCAAAGAAATCAAAATAATTTTCATGAAAGTTGGGTAACTCTGCCTGCCAATTAGAAACGGCCTTTCGTTAAACCAAATTCTCTTACTCAAATGACGGGTTGTGCTTGTGGTAAGTGTTTATAGTGAATCAAAAGGCTCCCCATATCTACTCATTCTTATTGCCAGGCATTTCTGGGAAAAACTCTCATTTTTGGTACTTAGAACATCTAATGTTGCATTTTGGTAATGTTCTAAACAGGAATCATTGTAAATACAATTATTCATTTATAAAATTCATACATCTTGATTACTTAAAGTTTCAATCCTGGTCCTTTTCCTGTGTGTGACGTGTAAAATGACAAATTGCTTTCCAAGCATTCCACTAGAGAAAATTTTATGCAAAATGAACTTGCCTGACTGCTGATTTCATGCCTTTTTTTAATATGTCCAAGAGAGGCAAGAGGCACCACACTTTCCTCTGCTGCTGAGAAAGTTGAACTAAAACCTAATCAATTAATAGAAAAACATGTCAGTGTGGTACATATGCCAGTAAGTGGACTATATCTAACACTATGGGCAAGATTCTGGTTGTCAGAGTGGGTAAAGCCACATACATTTTGTTACACTTATATTTTAAAAAAGAAAACAGAGATGGATGGCATACATCATTACATCCTAGACTCTTAGAAAGAAATTTAGAAGTTATCAAGTTCAGTGTTTCCAAAACAAGACTGTTTGTGCCATGGTCATCAAAAATACCTCAGAAGGACAATTTAACAAGTCCAAATGCCCAAATCCACCGAAAATAGTAATATTCAGAACTGAAGCTACAACAGAGACAGGGAAAAGTAAATGTCCAACATAGGATTACATAAGAAATGAAGTTCATCTTACTTGAACATTCTGTGATGGATCTGGAACCAGCGAATGGGGTAGTTCCATAAAAAGGACAGGCCAGGCAGAAGGCCTTCCCTGCATTAGGTTGGTAATAGTCACGAGGACATGGGTGACAGGGCATTAATCCAGAACGCGAGAATTTTCCTTCTGGACAAGGAACTGCAGAGGTAAAAACAAATCATATTTGCATATAAAGTAACACACCCTACATTTGAAAGAAGTGATTTAATCTGTGCATATAAGAAACATACTGAATTATCTATATAATCTCTTCCATATATTTAATACCCATACCATCTTGTCACCCAGGTAAATGTTTTGTTGGGTTTCCTTCCTGTCTTTAGTAACACATGTTAATTTAATAAAGTTTAGAATTGGCCATATAATTGTCTTCTGATTTTTCACCTAATACTATATCATAAGTGTTTCCCAAATCATTCCCCCAGATTATTGAAGAGTATAGATTTTAATAAAATAAAAATGTTGCATCTCATTGACAGACCATGATTGATCTAACATTTTTTTCTACTACTGGATATTTAGATTGTTTTCATTTGTTTGCTATTATAAATAATGCTGAAGTAAATTTTTTACAAAAATCTTTGTATTTAGCTCTGATTATTTCCTTGGGATAATAGTTGACTTTGAGTAGTTGAATTAGAATAATTGGATTTGAGTAATTGAATAGTTAGGTGTAAAGATTTGAAAAGATTAAAGCCATTGATATATACTGCCAAATCATTAAAAAAATAAGTAGTTCCAATTTATACTCCCATTAGTAGTGTACAAAATCACTCTTTTCACTGCATGCTCTTCAGCATTGGTACTGATTATTAAATTTTTTTTCCAATTTGAGGGTGAATATGGAATTATAGTTATTTCAATTTGCATCTTGATGATAAATGAAGTTGCTTTCTGCTACTTATTAGAAATTTTATTTCTCCTCAACAGTCTATTATTTATGGAGGTTTTTTATGATTATTTTATATATTAAGAATATGAGCATTTGCAAGATGGCTGAATAGGAACAGCTTCAGTCTACAGCTCCCAGCGTGAATGAAACAGAAGACAGGTGATTTCTGCATTTCCAACTGAGGTACTGGGTTCATCTCACTGGGGAGTGTCAGAAAGTGGGTGCAGGACAGTGGATGCAGTGCACCGAGCATGAGCCGAAGCAGGGCGAGGCACTGCTTCACGCAGGAAGTGCAAGGGGTCAGGGAATTCCCTTCCCTAGTCAAAGAAAGGGGTGACAGACGGCACCTGGAAAATCGGTCACTCCCATCCTAATACTGTGCTTTTCCAACAGTCTTAGCAAACGGCCCACCAGGAGATTATATCCTGCGCCTGGCTCAGAGGGTCCTACGCCCACAGAGCCTCCCTCATTGCTAGCACAGCAGTCTGAGATCAAACGGCAAGGTGGCAGAGAGGCTGGGGGAGGGGTGCCCACCATTGCTAAGGCTTGAGTAGGTAAACAAAGCCAAAGCAGCTGAGAAGCTTGAACTGGGTGGAGCCCACCACAGCTCAAGGAGGGCTGCCTGCCTCTGTAGACTCCACCTCTGGGGGCAGGGCATAGCCAAACAAAAGGCAGCAGAATCCTCAGCAGACTTAAATGTCCCTGTCTGACAGCTTTGAAGAGAGTAGTGGTTATCCCAGCATGTAGCTGGAGATCTGAGAATGGACAGACTGCTTCCTCAAGTGGGTCCCTGACCTCTGAATAGCCTAACTGGGAGGCACCCCCCAGTAGGGGCAGACTGACACCTCACATGACCACATACTTCTCTGAGACAAAACCTCCAGAGGAATGATCAGGTAGCAACATTTGCTGTTCACCAATATCCGCTGTTCTGCAGCCTCCGCTGCTGATACCCAGGCAAACAGGGTCTGGGAGTGGACCTCCAGCAAACTCCAACAGACCTGCAGCTGAGGGTCCTGTCTGTTAGAAGGAAAACTAACAACCAGAAAGGACATTCACACCAAAACCCCATCTGTACATCACCATCATCAAAGACCAAAGGTAGATAAAACCACAAAGATGGGGAAAAAACAGAGCAGAAAAACTGGAAACTCTAAAAATCAGAGCACCTTTCCTCCTCCAAAGGAACACAACTCCTCACCAGCAACGGAACAAAGCTGGACAGAGAATGACTTTGATGAGTTGAGAGAAGAAGGCTTCAGACGATCGAACTACTCCGAGCTAAAAGAGGAAGTTCGAACCCATGGCAAAGAAGTTAAAAACCTTGAAGAAAAATTAGACGAATGGCTAACTAGAATAACCAATTCAGAGAAGTCCTTAAAGGACCTGATGGAGCTGAAAACCAAGGCACAAGAACTACATGACAAATGCACAAGCCTCAGTAGCCGATTCGATCAACTGGAAGAAAGGGTATCAGTGATGGAAGATCAAATGAATGAAATGAAGTGAGAAGAGAAGTTTAGAGAAAAAAGAATAAGAAGAAATGAACAAAGCCTCCAAGAAATATGGGACTATGTGAAAAGACCAAACCTACGTCTGACTGGTGTACCTGAAAGAGACAGGGAACATGGAACCAAGTTGGAAAACACTCTGCAGGATATTATCCAGGAGAACTTCCCCAATCTAGCAAGGCAGGCCAACATTCAGATTCAGGAAATACAGAGAATGCCACAAAGATACTCCTCGAGAAGAGCAACTCCAAGACACATAATTGTCAGATTCACCAAAGTTGAAATGAAGGAAAAAATGTGAAGGGCGGCCAGAGAGAAAGGTCGGGTTACCCACAAAGGGAAGCCCATCAGACTAACAGCTGATCTCTCAGCAGAAACTCTACAAGCCAGAAGAGAGTGGGGGCCAATGTTCAACATTCTTAAAGAAAAGAATTTACAACCCAGAATTTCATATCCACCCAAACTAAGCTTCATAAGTGAAGGAGAAATAAAATACTTTACAGACAAGCAAATGCTGATAGATTTGGTCACCACCAGGCATGCCCTAAAAGAGATCCTGAAGGAAGCATTAAACATGGAAAGGAACAACCGGTACCAGCCACTGCAAAAACATGCCAAATTGTAAAGACCATCAAGGCTGGGAAGAAACTGCATCAACTAACAAGCAAAATAACCAGCTAACATCATCATGACAGGATCAAATTCACACATAACAATATTAACTTTAAATGTAAATAGGCTAAATGCTCCAATTAAAAGACACAGACTGGCAAATTGGATAAAGAGTCAAGACCCATCAGTGTGCTATATTCAGGAAACCCATCTCATGTGCAGAGACACGCATAGGCTCAAAATAAAGGGATGGAGGAAGATCTACCAAGAAAATGGAAAACAAAAAAAGGCAGGGGTTGCAACCCTAGCCTCTGATAAAACAGACTTTAAACCAACAAAGATCAAAAGAGACAAAGAAGGCCATTACATAATGGTAAAGGGATCAATTCAACCAGAAGAGCTAACTATCCTAAATATATATGCGCCCAATACAGGAGCACCCAGATTCATAAAGCAAGTCCTTAGAGACCTACAAAGAGACTTAGACTCCCACACAATAATAATGGGAGACTTTAACACCCCACTGTCAACATGAGACAGATCAACGAGACAGAAAGTTAACAAGGATATCCAGGAATTGAACTCTACTCTGCACCAAGCAGACCTAATAGACATCTACAGAACTCTCCACCCCAAATCAACAGAATATACATTCTTTTCAGCACTGCATTGCACCTATTCCAAAATTGACCACATAGTTGGAAGTAAAGCTTTCCTCAGCAAATGTAAAAGAACAGAAATTATAACAACCATCTCTTAGACCACAGTGCAATCAAACTAGAACTCAGGATTAAGAAACTCACTCAGAACCGCTCAACTACATGGAAACTGAACAACCTGCTCCTGAATGACTGCTGGGTACATAATGAAATGAAGACAGAAATAAAGATGTTCTTTGAAACAAACGAGAACAAAGACATAACATACCAGAATCTCTGGGACACATTCAAAGCAGTGTGTAGAGGGAAACTTATTGCACTAAATGCCCACAAGAGAAAGCAGGAAAGATCTAAAATTGACACCCTAACATCACAATTAAAAGAACTAAAGAAGCAAGAGCAACACATTCAAAAGCTAGCAGAAGGCAAGAAATAACTAAGATCAGAGCAGAACTGAAGGAAATAGAGACACAAAAAACCCTTCAAAAAAATCAATGAATCCAGGAGCTGGTTTTTTGAAAAGATCAACAAAATTGATAGACCACTAGCAAGACTAATAAAGAAGAAAAGAGAGAAGAATCAAATAGACACAATAAAAAATGATAAAGGGGATATCACCACCGATCCCACAGAAACACAAACTACCATCAGAGAATACTATAAACATCTCTACACAGATAAACTAGAAAATCTAGAAGAAATGGATAAATTCCTCGATACATACACCCTCCTAAGTCTAAACCAGGAAGAAGTTGAATCTCTGAATAGACCAATACCAGGCTCTGAAATTGAGGCAATAATTAATAGCCTACCAACCAAAAGAAGTCCAGCACCAGATGGATTCACAGCCAAATTCTACCAGAGGTACAAGGAGGAGCTGGTACCATTCCTTCTGAAACTATTCCAATCAATAGAAAAAGAAGGAATCCTCCCTAACTCATTTTATGAGGCCAGCATCATCCTGATACCAAAGCCTGGCAGAGACACAACAAAAAAAGAAAATTTTAGACCAATATCCCTGATGAACATCAATGCAAAAATCCTCAATAAAATACTGGCAAACCGAATCCAGCAGCACATCAAAAAGCTTATCCACCATGATCAAGTGGGCTTCATCCCTGGGATGCAAGGCTGGTTAAACATACACAAATCAATAAATGTAATCCAGCACATAAACAGAACCAAAGACAAAAACCACATGATTATCTCAATAGATGCAGAAAAGGCCTTCAACAAAATTCAACAACCCTTCATGCTAAAATCTCTCAATAAATTAGGTATTGATGGGATGTATCTCAAAATAATAAGAGCTATCTATGACAAACCCACAGCCAATATCATAGTGAATGGGCAAAAACTGGAAGCATTCCCTTTGAAAACTGGCACAAGACAGGGATGTCCTCTCTCACCACTCCTATTCAACATAGTGTTGGAAGTTCTGGCCAGGGCAATCAGGCAGGAGAAGGAAATAAAGGGTATTCAATTAGGAAAAGAGGAAGTCAAATTGTCCCTGTTTGCAGATGACATGATTGTATATCTAGAAAACCCCACTGTCTCAGCCCAAAATCTCCTTAAGCTGATAGGCAACTTCAGTAAAGTCTCAGGATACAAAATCAATGTGCAAAAATCACAAGCATTCTTATACACCAATAACAGACAAACAGAGAGCCAAATCATGAGTGAATTCCCATTCACAATTGCTTCAAAGAAAATAAAATACCTAGGAATCCAACTTACAAGGGATGTGAAGGACCTCTTCAAGGAGAACTACAAACCACTGCTCAGTGAAATAAAAAAGGATACAAACAAATGGAAGAATGTTCCATGCTCATGGGTAGGAAGAATCAATATCGTGAAAATGGCCATACTGCCCAAGGTGACATAGATTCAATGCTATCCCCATCAAGCTACCAAGGACTTTCTTCATAGAATTGGAAAAAACTACTTTAAAGTTCATATGGAACTAAAAAAGAGCCCGCATTGCCAAGTCAATCCTAAGCCAAAAGAACAAAGCTGGAGGCATCACGCTACCTGACTTCAAACTATACTACAAGGATACAGTAACCAAAACAGCATGGTACTGGTACCAAAACAGAGATATAGACCAATGGAACAGAACAGAGCCCTCAGAAATCATGCCACATATCTACAACCATCTGATCTTTGAAAAACCTGACAAAAACAAGAAATGGGGAAAGGATTCCTTATTTAATAAATGGTGCTGGGAAAACTGGCTAGCCATATGTAGAAAGCTGAAACTGGATCCCTTCCTTACACCTTATACAAAAATTAATTCAAGATGGATTAAAGACTTACATGTTAGACCTAAAACCATAAAAACCCTAGAAGAAAACCTAGGCAATACCATTCAGGACATAGGCATGGGCAAGGACTTCATGTCTAAAACAGCAAAAGCAATGGCAACAAAAGCCAAAATTGACAAATGGGATCTAATTAAACTAAAGAGCTTCTGCACAGCAAAAGAAACTACCATCAGAGTGAACAGGCAACCTATAAAATGGGAGAAAATTTTTGCAATCTACTCATCTGACAAAGGGCTAATATCCAGAATCTACAATGAACTCCAACAAATTTACAAGAAAAAAAACAAACAACCCCATCAACAAGTGGGCGAAGGATATGAACAGACACTTCTCAAAAGAAGACATTTATGCAGCCAAAAGACACATGAAAAAAATGCTCATCATCACTGGCCATCAGAGAAATGCAAATCAAAACCACAATGAGATACCATCTCACACCAGTTAGAATGGCCATCATTAAAAAGTCAGGAAACAGGTGCTGGAGAGGATGTGGAGAAATAGGAACACTTTTACACTGTTGGTGGGATTGTAAACTAGTTCAAGCATTGTGGAAGTCAGTGTGGCAATTCCTCAGGGATCTAGAACTAGAAATACCATTTGACCCAGCCATCCCATTACTGGTTATATACCCAAAGGATTATAAATCATGCTGCTATAAAGACACATGCACATGTATGTTTATTGCGGCACTATTCACAATAGCAGAGACTTAGAACCAACCCAAATGTCCAACAACAATAGACTGAATTAAGAAAATGTGGCACATATACCATAGAATACTATGCAGCCATAAAAATGATGAGTTCATGTCCTTTGTAGGGACATGGATGAAGCTGGAAACCATCATTCTCAGCAAACTATCGCAAGGACAAAAATCCAAACGCGGCATGTTCTCACTCATAGGTGGGAATTGAACAATGAGAACACAGGGACACAGTAAGGGGAACATCACACACCAGGGCCTGTGTGGGTGGGGGGACAGGGAGGGATAGCATTAGGAGATATACCTAATGTTAAATGACAAGTTAATGGTTGCAGCACACCAACATGGCACATGTATACATATGTAACAAACCTGCACGTTGTGCACATGTACCCTAAAACTTAAAGTATAATAAAAACAAAGAATATGAATCCTTTGACACACTTAGACTAATTATTTTTGGCAGTTTGTGTTTTGCCTGTTAATTTTGTTTAACTGCTTTCATGAGCAAGTAATTATTACTCCTCCTTATTTAATACTAAAATAATGTAAGGTAATGTATTTACCGATGAAAGTAGGTTTAGCAAAATCAGTAGTTTTATCATTAGTATTTTCATTTGCTATTTTCTAAGTAATATGAATTGTAATTTGATTTTTTTGACACAATTATTTTTCAGAAAGATGGTTTAAAATGTATATTTGGGATATGTATTTTTTATTATTATTTTCTGTTTTTAATCATCTTATGGTCAGAGAATTTATATTGCATAACTAATTGCTACCTTTTGAATTTTATTGAGCTTTTCATCATATCTAAAGATAATTAAAAATAAATACTTCATTAAAAGTGTTATCACAGTAAAAAGTATAATGTGTATTATTAGTTCAGCCTTATCAATCATGTACTATAAGTTCTCTGTGTCCTTACTGATCGCCTAGTTGATCTTTATAAATTCAAGGGAGCGGTAGGGGGTGATGGCTCACGCCTGTAACCCCAGCACTTTGGGAAGCTGAGGTGGGTGAATCACTTGAGGTCAGGAGTTCCAGACTAGCCTGGCCAACATGGCGAAACACCATCTCTACTAAAAGTACAAAAATTAGCCAATGTGGTGGCAGGCACCTGTAATCCCAGCTACTCAGGAGGGTAAGGCAGGAGAATTGCTGGAAACCGGGAGGCAGAGATTGCAGTGAGATGAGATGGCGCCACTGCACTCCAGCCTGAGCAACGGAGTGAGACTCCGTCTCAAAAAAAAAAAAAAAAAAAAAAAAAAAATCAAGGAAGGTATTAAAATCTTCCATGAAAATTTTATTTTTACAGTTTACCATTGTGAGACATATAGATTTTGTTGTATTTTACTGCTGTTATTTGATGACAAAGCTTTATTATGACTAACTTATACTGCTTGTGAATTTTGTAAAAATAACTTTTCTTCCTCATGTGATGCTATTGGGTTTTGAATTGAACTTTTTCATAAATTCACTTTACCACCCCCACTTGCTTGTTTTTTTGTATTCATGGATCTGCAAATATTATTAACGTTTCACCATCATTTGTGTTAGGCTTTTTGTAAGTAACATTCATTTGAGAATTGTCGTTTAACCAAATCTGAAATTCTCTTGCCATTAACGAGTAGAATATTAACAAAATTAAAAATGGCCTCAAACATAAAACGAGCTTGGATATTCTTCCATGATGCTTTGTTGCATTTAGCAGCGGGCAGGGGGACAGAGTACTCATGGCTTAATTCTTTGGTTGGGGTTTTAGACAGCAACCCAAGTATGAATTCAGGTTGGGTGTGTCCTTTCCTTGGGTGAACTGGCATCATCTGGATAGATATTAAAGCCATTATAAACTGAGAAAACTATTAAAAATACTAAGACTTGTCTGCTTAAATGTAAGTATGGAAGACAGAACACAAAATGTAGCTACTCAAGATGTCAGCATCCTTATCATTTAGGGTTTGGTGTCCTTATAATAAAAATAGTACAGCAGAGATAATTAGCAGTATGGTTGAAAAATTTAGAGATGGACTGAGGTTCAAGGGAGCAGGGTATGCCATGTCATAGCATCTTTTTTTAATTGATTTGAGAAAAGAAAGCATTTGTGATAATCTCAAGACATTTAGATCAAAATTTTAAAACAAAAATAACCAAATTTTTTGCTAAAGAGCTCTTTTACCCAATTAACAAAAGAGCTCAATGAAGAGACGGTAATTCAATCAAGAGATGGCAGAAAATATCAAAGATTTTAACGCAAATTCAGAAAAAAATATTTCTTGCAGGTTTGGTCTTTACACGCATAAAATTTACATTTTTAAACTGTATCTTTATTTCACTAAGAACAAGCTAATTTACTCTTTGATAGATCTCAGAGTGCTAGGTAGAGCTCTGTTATCCACACAAACTGTAAACTTGCTTAGTTTAAAATGGGTTTCCTCAATCTTAAGTTTCCAAAACTGATTGCCTATTTGGAAAACGTAACTTACACACAGCTAATTAGTTAACTGAAAGCATCAATCTTCTGCTGGTAAAAGTATAAAACTTTTGTTTGAGAGAATATCTCTGAGTATGTATGAAATACTGAAAAGATAAATTCCATCAGTAAAACTCAGGATGCTATAATGAATTAAACTTTTTTTACATATAATTTTCAGCACAAAGTTGCTCAGAAAGAAAAGATGTTTATGCCCCTAGAAACTAACAGAAGGTAAAAAATTGTACTAAGATGTAATAGTAATAAAATACTAACATTAAAAATAAATTATTAGCTTCTAAAAATACCTAACTCATCATTGTAATGTCTATACTTTTTAGCATAGAAAATATAAAATAAATTTGCATGTGCAATTTTATTAGTTTAAGTTATTGTCCAAGGGCAGACAGTTGTCTTCAGAAATATATTTTCCTGCAGTGATCAATTAGCATTTAATAGAGTATTTATATATGTAGTAAACATATATACACACACACGTATGTATAAACATACACATATACATAATAGTGGCACTATCTAGTACGTAATACAATACTAAACATGTACATGTACACACACACACACATAAATATGCAATTCCTAATGAACTAGTGTCATGAGAAAAGAGGGGTGAATGTTTCATTTCGATTCTTTGCCAAAGAAACTAGTCTCCCAGTCAAGAAAAATGGAACAAAACCCCCTTTTCACCTCCTCTATTGGAGAGAGAGAGAGAGAGAGAGAGAGAGAGAAATAATCTAAGTATGCCAAAATCATATTAAAATCAAATGACAAACAGTGCATGGAAATGACCAGGAAAAAAATGTCATATCACTTGTGCTGTTCTCTGACAGTGTTAAGGGCAACACATATAGACCTGGAGCCAAGTGGATTTTGCCTTTTCAATGGGTTTTCTGACTATGATTAATAATACTATATTGTATACTAGAAATTTGCTAAGAGAATTTCAGGTTCTCTTATCACACACATCCAAAGAAGGGCAACTATGCGAGATAATGTATATGTGCATAAGAATATCATAACATCATTTTGTATACCTTAATTATAGATCATTTTAAATAAATAAATATATCAGTTTCCTAAGATGAGGTCAGAGGTCAATGACTTCCTGAGCCTCCTTTTAACTTAATCCTGGAAAGTCAGAGTAAAAGGTGGTGTCATCCTAGTCTAAACATCATCTTTTCTTCTCCTATAGATCATATATTAACAACAACAACAAGTCACCTGTCAAACTTATTCTTCCGATGAAAATCATTTTTAATGAATGAAAAATTTCAGACTCGAGTGTGTACCTACAAGCCCAAGAATATGTAATAACCTAAGAAGTTATAAAAAGTAAAATGTACAAAGAATATATTACTTTAACAAACTAATATATTTTGTGATACTTAAATGATTGCTATCTTGAATAATATTTTAAGTGCCATATGATAGAGAAATCCAAAAGCAGTGTCTTGGCAAAAAATAAGATAAACAGTACACTATAAAAATAAATCAATACTGATAGAAAATATATCAATAATAAAAATAATAAATCAATACCAAAAGAGAAAATAAAGAAAAAGGAAGGAAAGAAAGGAAGAAAAAGAAAGAAAGGCTGATGAAAGAAAGAAAGAAGGAAAGGCAGGTGAAAGAAAGGCAGGTGAAAGAAAAAGACAGAAAGGCAAAAGAGAGAAAGAGAAAGAAAGAAAGGCAAAAGCAAGCAAGCAAGAGAAAGAAAGAGAGAGAGAGAGAGGAGTTAAAAACTAACAAAAAATATATATAAGGGACCGTCTTAGAACTTATACACATTTAAGTTTAAAATAAAATGTTTTCCAGCACTGCAGAAGAATGTTAACTTTTATCATTCCCAGTTCCCACTCATGACAAGCAGAATGTGGTTAAACTTATGCTAGGAATATTAGGAGAGTAGGGCCAGAAATTTAGAGACTTTTTGGGAATTATAACCCCTTAATTATAATAATTTAGTATTAGACAAACCTCAAGGTTTATTTAGAAAGCTAAAAAAAATTGTCAAATATGAACTTGTTTCACTACAAAAATCCTAGTTGCTTTTGTGGTTGGAGGAAGTGGGCAGGAAGAGAGAATTTTTTACTGTGGACTTTCTGCCAAAATTAGTTCTTATATTGACAAAAGAGTCTCTAACAGATCTATTTCAATCACAATGTGAAGGCTCGTGAAACTTTTAATTGAAAGATCCAAAGCTAGTATTATCCAACAGACATGGTTTATGAGTTTCAGTTAGGCCCTAAATTTTCTTCTCTTCAATGAAACTATTAGGTTGATGAATATTACTTGCCCAATGCCTCAGGTCTCAGACTTGTATCTACCTTGATCCTACTAGACTGAGATAATTTAAACAGATGGAGTATATATAAACCTACAATTCAGAGTGTGTTTTGCCTTTTCTCCCAATGCACTTAACTTATGTGGACTACAACTTCCAAGATGCAATGCTGGAAACGCCCCTTCCTGCCCTTGCACATTAACTTTTCCTACCTCTTGTTTACTGGTAATCTCTAACTGGATGAAGTCAAGCATGGCTGGGTGTGGCGAGAGTAGGAAGTATGCCTATGTGTCTCTGTGTAGCCTGAGAGAAGTAGGGAACCAATAGGTTGGCTTCCTAAAAACATCATTCTTTCAATATAGGAACAGCTTCTTCATTTCTCAGTTGCCATAGACCTTAGGTTTTTAAATAAAACGATAGAGGTAGGATACACAATTTAAAAAAAAAATCTTTCATCAAGGAATGTTTGTTTGCAGTAGCAGAGGTAGGCCAACGAGCTTTTTAGTCCAGTTCTATTGACTTTGCAAATTACAGAAGCTGCAATTTTTTGGAATTTCTGGAAGTAGGCTGACCTTGACTGTCAGTCCTAATTTCATTGTCATTCTAAGTTTTCATCTTTTGTTTCTGTTTACATGTTCATGAGTATTTTGCTGGAAAACATCCCTCAGTAGGGATGTTAGTCAGAAATACTTAAAAATTGGAACTTTTTTTTTTTTTTCTATTTAAACCAGTGGTTCTTAATGTGTGGTCCCTGGACCAGTAGAATCAGCATTACTTGAAACCAGTTGTTAACAGAAATACGAATTCTCAGACCCCTCCCCAGACCTACCGAATCAAAGACTCTGGAGGTAGGGCCTCACAATCTGTCTTAAAAAGCTCTCCATGCTGATATTTGAGAACCAAAATTAGTGGCTCTCAGATTTTCCTAATCACTTCAAATAATCACCTGGGGAAACTTAAAAAAAAAAAAAAAGAAAAAGAAAACCAATTCCCAGCCTCTACTCAGACAAGTTAAATCAGAATCTCTGGGAGAGAAGATCAGGTTTCAGTATTTTTAAAATACTCATGTAAATGTGAAGATGATTCTAACGTGCTGCCTGACTGAATAATTACTCATGAAAACCTCCAACTCGTAAGGAATGAAATGTCATAATCCACAGAATAAAATATTTTTAGAGTTTCAAGAAACACTAGACAGAACTTCACTTTATAAAGGAGGGAATGAAGTTCCTAGTTTAGATATATTTCTACCGTATCACGAAGCCACATATTTATTACTGTTTGAGGCTTGGGACCAAGTCTTGTACTTCTTTTGTGTTCCTAACCCAGCCCGGTGTTTACACAGCAGGTATTTATACCTAAGTGTTAACTGGCTGAGAAAAGAAACTAAACAGAAAAACCTCTTTATGAAGAGACAGTTATTTCCATTCTGTACATAGAGTAGATGTATGTTTTTGCTGAAAATATGCCACTCCTTCATGCATAGAACCTAGTAGGTTTAAAGAAATATCAATGCCTAAGGCTTTGATAACCTCCACATGCAGAAATGTTCACGGCTCCTCTTTTCACAGTTGAGGTGTTTTCTGGACATGACAGGCAGCTCCGGGAACCAAATTTTGGCTGATAAGTGCCCAGTGGACACGATTCACAAGTCTCAAGTCCACTGTAGGAGTAGGTGCCTTGTTTACACTGAGCTGAAAAGAAAAAGGTAATATTATCAATAATGATATTAAGCTGCACAAAATTAGCACTGTGTGGGATAGGGTTTTCTGAATTTTAATTTAGCACAGAATGAGGGACCCAGAGAGCTCTTTCTCCTGTTAGCTAAGCATGCACATATTGTGGCACCACCATGCTTCTCTATACTAAGTTTTAGACTGTTTCCATTTACTTCCATTATGACCTTTTACAGTGTTTGATGCATAGAACACATTCAATAAATAGTTATAGAATGGAGTTAGAAATACATAGCACAGAAGGACACTATGATAGGAACAAGTTGTACACTGGGAATTTGTTCATGTAGAAGTTCTCAATATGTACACTGTTATCCTGAGTGGCAGAAACAAAACCCCAAACCTAGCTAGAGCCTTATAAACTACTCTGAAATCTCTGCTTTAAAAAAGAACTGGCTGCTGTAAATAAGAACTGGCTCTGCTACCTCCTCCTACCTAGACACGCCGTTTCATCCAAGGGCCAGTGGGGAGTAGAACATAAAAGTAGACATACCTTCAGGCACAGAGAGGTAAAGCAACTTTCTAAAATTCATAAGGATGATTTGTAGAAGAACAGGACTTTGGCCAGATGCCCTGACTCCCAGACTACTGGCCTTTCTTTCTGCTTTTGACCTCCAAACAACTCTCCTTTTCACCATTGCTAACATGTTTAGTGCATTTCCAATTACGTAGCACTGCTCGAGTTTATATCAGTCATTAAGCACCCACACCTGCATTCAGAACTAGGGCAAAGAAGCACACTTTTGAAATTCCTTATTTTAGGCATGTCTTGCTACAGCATTATGAGAGAAAATGTTTCCATCAGGAACTCTTATTGAGAATAAGAGTGAAAATATTTTGAAAATATTGAATATTTTAGTAGCAAGAATATGTGCAAATGTGCCTGTAGTTATTCATTTCCAAGTAAACTGAGAACTGATCTCATCACATCAGACACTATTCTAACAAAAAGCAATCCAATAATTGCAAAGTGTCACGAAACTTCTTTCCATTAATTAATGTGAGATTCAAGAAAAGAATCCAGCTGATAGATATAGTTTGGATGTGTGTCTCTGCCCAAATCTCATGTTGAAATATAATCCCCAGTGTTGGAAGTGGGGCCTGGTGGGAGGTGATTGGATCATGGGGGTGGATTTCTCATGGATGGTTTAGTATCATACTCCTGATGCTGTTCTAGTGATAGTGATTGAGTTCTCGTGATACCTCATTGAATAAAAGTATGTGGCACCTCCCCTGTCTCTCTTTTTTACTTTTTTTTTTTTTTTTTTTTTTGAGATAGGGTCTTGCTCTGTCCCTCAGGCTGGAGCGCAGTGGTGCGGTCATAGCTCACTGCAGCCTCCACCTCCCGGGCTCAAGCAATCCTCCCACCTCATCCTCCCGAGTAACTGGGACTACAGGTGCACACCACCATGCCTGGCTAATTTTTGTATTTTTTGTAGAGACAGGATTTTGCCATGTTGCCCAGGCTGGTCTTGAACTCCTTGGCTCAAACAAACTGCCTGCCTCAGCCTCCCAAAGTGCTGGGATTACAGGTGTGAGCCACCATACATTCCTCCCTCCCACCCCAACTCCCTGCCTTGCTCCTACTTTCTCCATGTGACATGCCTGCTCCTTATTTGCCTTCTGCCATGATTGGAAGCTTCCTAAGGCCACCCCAGAAGCAGATGCTGCTATGCTTCCTGTATAGCCTGCAAAACCATGAGCCAACTAAAACTCTTTTCTTTATAAATTACTCAGTCTCAAGTATTCCTTTATAGCAATGCCAGAATGGCCTAATACACCAGGCTAACTAATGAATGTGGATTGGAGTTTGACTTAGAGAGAGCAATGGAATATTTCCAAAAGGAAAGCTAAATGGACTTCTTTAAAGTGGGGGAAACAGGTAATATTTTATGTTTAAAAGAAAGAAAAAAATAAATAAAATTGCTTTCTGCATACTATTATTTCATTTTATTTGCTATTTAGATTTCAGGACTGTGATGGGGCTTAGAACACCCTACCCCTAAATATCGTACCTTGCCTTGGCATACTGAGTACTTCAAGCTGAAGGAAATTTGAGAAAACCATAGAAGCAGGAGAGTGTCCCTGAACTTCTGCCTTTCTTTCCTTTAGGAGATCATAAAACCTAGAAATAATTCTTGGACCTTCCCATTTGAAGCAGACTGTAAAACCCTCATGTGAGAAATGCCCACCTTATACTCAGAGGAAAAGAATATTCTCAGCCCTGAAGACACAGGGACACATTGAAGAATCTGAACAAACAAGACTTGCTGAGCTCCATCTAGCTTATTCCCAATAGATCATTCTTCTCCACAACTATCCTCTTCTTCATTGAATTTAGCATAAAAATATACAGGTTTCCCTGATTCATTTCTGAAGGCTCCCATGTCACCTAAAACTTATATTGAATAAATGTGTATGCTTTTCTCTTGCAAATCTATCTTTTGCCATAGGGGCCTCAGACAAGAGCCTAGTGTTGGGTGAAGAAAATAAATCTTTCTTTCCCTCAAAAGGGAAACAAAAATTGGGCTGCTTCTAGTGGAAATGTCCAGTAAGCCTCTACCTTTACAATCAGAGATGTTTCTTGAATGGATATATTCTGTGTACATCCCAGAGGGGCAAAGCTTGCACTCAAGTTGTCCTTCTTCATCTTGATAGGATCCGAGCCGGCAGCTTTCACAGGTGAAATGTTCCAGAGAATAATAGGTTCCCAAAGGGCAATTGACTGCAGAAAAAGCAAACAGGAAACGCTGAATAAACTCCAACAGCGGAACACACTGGGCTCTTTTCTCCTAAGACATGAAAGTAATAAAGCATACTTGCAGGTGCTATTGTTTATGGGTTAAATTTTATGGCCAGAGGTTTATTCACAAGGTAAACCTTTCAGAAATATAGTCCCAGAAACCAATAGTAAGACATTTTTTTTTTTTTTTTTTTTTAAAGAAAAAGCAAATTCTTATTGACCAAGCTTAAGGCTTATATGATGGGGGTTTAAAAACGTGGGTTAAAGCTATGATAAGCCAGATCATCATGCGAAAGACAGTTAACAAAGAAAAAGCTGATGGACAAAAAGGAAAAAATAGTCAGGTTCCTTTGAGGATTTCAGATATTACAAACATTTTCCTAGTTGTTTCTCTGAATGCTTCCCCATTGAAACTGACTGCTTGTCAGTTAGCACCCTCCTTTTTTTTTGAGATTTGTTAGGTTTGGAGTGGCTCAGAAATTCTGAGATGAAAATAGAACATTAAAGTGAAAAGGCTGCTACCAAAATTAATATCCTTAATGGGAAGACACTTGAAATTAGCACCTAGGTGATTCTGAGATCAAGTGTATAATAATTACCCATGTACTTGTTAAACATGCAGATTTCAAGACCCTACCTCCAAATGCATTAGTCCTAGGATGGGGCTTGAGTCAAGATGCATTTTACAAGCATTTTATGTGATGCAAGGTCACACTGAGAAATGAGAAACACCGGTCAATGTGATTCCTGATTTTTACTCACAAGGTGGGGAGGAAACAAGTGCAGGCTTAGAACAACAATTTTAATGTGTTTTTGATGGGCTGAATTTGTCACACTATAAAAAACCCAACTGAGCTCCTGGACTAGCAATAAGAACTGTGGAAGAAGGACATAAGAACCCAAGTTTACAGAGAGATGAACATAAGACTCATGCCATTCGGTTCAGCTGAGTGTACACAGTTCCATTACAGGAGATTTCCTTATCTATAAATGATGATTTCTTTGGGGAACAGGCTGGAATTGATCCAGATCATGGCAGTCTAGAATAGGGGTTAAAAGTTAAGGGGTTGAGAGTGGGGAGGGGGAATAGGGAGTGACTTTAATGGGCATAGAGCCTCCTTTGAGGGTGATGAAAATGTTTTGGGAATAGAGGTGATGGTTGCACACCATTGTGAATGTACTTCATGCCATTGAATTATACACTTTAAAATGGTTAATTTTATGTTATGTGAACTTCACCTCAATTAAAAAAAAAAAGCTAAGACTGGTGTTGGCTGCCTGGATGGGAATTTTTGCCACATTACTTACTATCTTATTTTATTTTATTTTTATTTTTGAGAGAGTATCTCACTCTGTTGCCCAGGCTGGAGTGCAGTGGTGCAATCATAGCTCACTGCAGCCTTGACTTCTGGGGCTCAAGTAATCCTCCCACCTCAGCCTCCTGAGTAGCTGGGACTACAGGCATGTGCCATCATGCTTGGCTAATTTTTGGGGTATTTTTTGTAGAGAAAGGGTTTTGCTATGTTGCCCAGGCTGGTCTTGAACTCTTGGGCTCAAGTGATCCTCCTGCCTTGGCCCCCCAAAGTGCTGGGATTACAGGCATGAGCTACTGAGCCTGGCCTCCACTTACTGTCTTTCTTTTTTCTTTCTTTTTTTTTTTTTAAAAAAATATATATATATTTATTATACTTTAAGTTCTAGGGTACCTGTGCACAATGTGCAGGTTTGTTACATATGTATACATGTGCCATGTTGGTATGCTGCACCCATTAACTCATCATTTACATTAGGTATATCTCTTAATGCTATCCCTCCCCACTTACTGTCTTAATGGGTAAGTCTTATGGGCAAATTCTTAGCCTCTCTGGCTTCAGTTTTCTCGTCTGTAAAATGTGCTTAATAATAATAGTGCTAAACAGGATTAAACATGACAGGTGCTCAGCTGGAATACAGAAGTGGTCAAAAAGTATTCATTATTATTATTGGAGCTGTTACTGAAAGCTGTGAGGTCTAAAGATCTTTAAATAAAAATCAGATTTGAGTCCCTCCCTGAACTAGATTTCTTGTCCTTACCAACAGTAGTTCTTTAGACTCTTGAGGCAAAATAGTAATAGTAACAACCACACAACAAGAGCAAAATATGTTTCATTTCAATATCCCTTTATAGTTGTAAAATGGCTACACCCATCTCATTTGACCGAATATGCACCAAATATTTTTGATCACAGGGAATAGTCTTACCACACATACGCCCTCTCAGCACTGAGCCTGGTCTGCAGAAGGGGGAAGCCTTTTTTGTTTCTAATGAATTGCTGTCGGCTATAAGTATTTCTGATGCAAGCTGAAAGGAATACATGGGGTCTTTATTGAGAGTCCTTTTCAGTTTATTTGTGATAGTTTCCAACGTCTGAAGGAGTCGTTGCTGATTTTCCCATTCAAGGGTATCATTTCTTTCATCGGGTAATGGCACACTAGCTGAGATAAAAACAAAACAAAAACAAAACATAACACAAACACATGGTGTTTCAGAAAGTCATTTGTAGCTAATTTTTTACCAAATAGAAATATTTAAAATCTTTTAGTACTAATAACTGGTCTATAGAAAAAAATAAAAATCTTTCAGGAAAAATAATTCAAAATAAATTTAACCACTATTCACTGAACAACTAAGTAAGTACATGGATAAAACTAAGAACTATACAATTTGTTTCAGTCCTTCTCTCAGATGCTAAATCTGTATCACCTTTTTTGGGAGTTCTTCATTATAACATAATAAATTCCTGTAAATTCTTGCATTTTAAAAGCACGCCTTAATCATGCCAAGATGAGAACAAAGTAGGGTGCTTGTTGCCGTGAGACCTACAAAAGACATCTATGATACTGACAGCAAAAGATGACAAGACTTAGTTAACTGTGCTTTCCCTAATTCTTAATTCCAGATTCATTTCCTAATAATGATAACAAATGGAAGATTTGAGAAGCAGGTTTCCAACCAAGAATTTTCCATAATATTACTTTTTCAAATAGACAGTTTATCCTTACCTGTGATGTTAAAAATTAACTTAATTTTATAGTCAGATAATGGAGCACTTCTTTTAATCCGTGAAGACCTGGCATTGCCGATGCTTGTGGCTGTTTCTTGCACAGTGTCCAGGAAGTCATCATAAGAGTAATCCAGCCTATTAGCTGCACCCCAGCCACCTGGTCCTGGATAGTTGGGGCAGAGACACAAATGATCACACAGTTGCTTTTTCATCAGCATTTAGGTTCTAATGTTAAGCCACAAGTGAAATTACACTTGACCATTTCCTCCAATGCCCATAATATACTGCATAGAGGGTTTGGTCTACAATGTTATATATATTGTAATTTTTGGTCACTTCATATTTAATACAGATTACCAACGATTAATACTAAAAAAAGAAAGAAAAGTCTCATGGAGCCACCAGGGCATTTATACCACTCTTTGAGTTAATAGTCAATTATTTTAGCTTTACAGGTAAATAAGAGCTGGGTGCAAAATTCTAATCAATTTCTATTTCTTTGCAAGGCTTTCTCCAATCCTTTTTCTTTTTTTAAAATTGGCCTTTAAACTATTAATATACATAAATAGATCTCCTCTTGTGAAGATTACTCAAGATGCTTTCATCATATTTTAAAGGTAAGGGTAGTTTTCAAAGGCAGCACGTAAGTTAAATGATTCTATGATACAACCACACTGGAGGCAACCAGGGTACATGGAATTCTCTAGATGCCTTTGATGTCACTGTGATTAACTGCATGGGTTCAGATTGTGGCTTCTCGATGTAGGCTGCTGTATAATCTTAGTCGAGTTACTTTCATCTTTCTGAGCCTCAGTTTCTTCATTTATAAATTGGGATGATTCTTACCTGATAGATTTGTCTGTGGATTAAATGAGACAAAATATATAAGCTGTCAAACTCAGTATTTGACTTATTATAAAACTATATGAATATTATTCTGGCCATTCTATTGTTTTCTTATGTACTTTAGACAATAATTTATATTTATATAGGCCTCTCCACTTAAGTAAATTGTTTTGTGAAGTTTTTGGCTTTATTTATGCTTTGGCTATTAAAATTAACTGGGATTAATATTGTCTTTCAAACATTTTCTCCACAAGCATTAGGTAGCTGTTATAAAAAAAAATGAGCAAAGAGAAAAGTATTAAAAATTACTATAATTCTACCACATAGAAATAATCACCATGAACATTTTAGGCAAGATTTTTTTCCCCACTATGAATGTATAAATATACACACAGACATACATTTATGCATATGTACATACATACATATACACACACACACAAACCTGGAATAAAAACAAACAACACACTTTTAACAAAACAAGATTATACTATGTATGTATTTTTTAGTAATCTTTTTCAAATTTTATGGCATTTCTATGTGAAATGGCCACATAATACTCTCTTGTATGGCACAACACAAACAACCTACAGTTTCTATTTTTAGACTTGCAGGTTATTTCAAATGTTTAGAACATCCTTGCACATACAGTATTTAATCAAATCTAAGATAGCATCGGTTAGAAGATACATCCCAATTTCAGGTCTAAAGGAAAAATACACATCTCAAAATTTATGAAATGTGGTACATATTTGCACAATGGCATGATTTTTACCTTGAGAAATATTCTTAGAAATGAAATTTCTGGGTCTAAGTGCATGGGCATTTAAAATCCTTTAGATACATATTGTCAAATGCCCTCTTAATTTCTCCTTTCTATACAATGTATGAATATGATTTTTTCCCCTACACTCTTGCTAACTGTGGGTGTTATAATTCTTGTTTGTTAATCTGACAGGTCAAAAATTGCATTTCACTTTATTTTATTTTTTGAGATGGAGTTTTGCTCTTTTTGCCCAGGCTAGAGTACAATGGCATGATCTCGGCTCACTGCAACTTCCACCTCCCGGGTTCAAGTGATTCTCCTGCCTCAGCCTCCCGAGTAGCTGGGATTACAAGCACGTGCCACCATGCTCAGCTAATTTTGTATTTTTAGTATAGATGGGGTTTCACCATGTTGGCCAAGTCAGTCTCTAACTCCTGATCTCAGATGATCTGCCCACCTCAGCCTCCCAATGTGCTGGGATTACAGGCGTGAGCCACCTTGCCTGGCCTAGTTTTAATTTTTAATTACATGATTATTATGAAGTCAAATCGATTTTATTATATTTATTGGTTGTTTATTTTTCATACATTATGACCTGCCATGGCATGGTTATAAATGTTATGCCGATCTTGTGACTTTCTACTGGGAATACATTTGGGGAGCAATGCTTATTTTTTAGGATCGCAGGATCACGTGTGCCACCTGCCCATGCTTTTTTCTCAAGAACTGCCATTTGGCCATTTGGACCCTTATTAGATGACAAATATCGCTCATCTCGTAGACTTGTGATGACAACTGATTCTCTCTAGGTGTAACCTTGTGCCCCCAAAACCTACCCCAACAATCTGGGAGGGGAAACCTGGATCGTGTTTAACAGAAGAGGGTTAATTGTTCTAGATATGTTACTGACAATACCACCTTACTTTGACCTATCTAAAACCTTAATTTCCAAAATGTTCACTAAAGTGCTGTACATAATAGTAAACAACTGAAAATAACCCAAAATCTACCAATAGCGAACTATTTCTATAAATTATGGTAAACTGATCAATGGGATAACATGTGGCTATTCAAACTGTATTGAAGTAGGATATTTGGTGAATAAAAATGTCCTCAATACAATGTTAATTAAGAATTTGTGTTCAAAATAGCATCAGTATATACACAATAAACAGTTTTATATATATAGTAATATGTATATGTCATAGATAGTATGGTATATATATCGTATATATAGTATGGTGTATATATATGTGTATCTACATACATATATAGTTATAAACATATACATGTATTCACAGGCTTATTTCTGGGGTTGTAGATTATCTT
Source organism: Symphalangus syndactylus (assembly GCF_028878055.3). NCBI lineage: Eukaryota > Metazoa > Chordata > Mammalia > Primates > Hylobatidae > Symphalangus > Symphalangus syndactylus. The sequence goes on along the minus strand of NC_072425.2, from coordinate 34,520,582 downwards.
GATTTCATCTTTTGTTTTTAAGCATTTTAAAAATTGTATAATAAACATATGCATAAATGATATTTTTAAAAATTTAAAAATCGAAAGCAACAGTCAACATCACTCTTAATGCTAAATCACCAAAAATATTACAAACATGATTAATATTCGAAATGGAAAAGATGCCTGCTGTAATGCGAATTAATACTTACCATCTCATAACCTTCTAAGCATATGACTTGTACTTACTCATTTAATGCTTAAAATGGTCACATGAGGTGAGTACTCTTATATACCCATTTTATAGGTGAGGAAACTGAGGCACAGAGTGTGTTGATAGCTTGCTTAAGATCACACAGCTAGTAGGTAGTGAGGCTAGGATGTAGACTTAAGTAGTTGGTTGTAGAGTCCACATGTTTAACCACTACACTACTTTGATAACACTATTATTATTATTATCTTTTTTTTTTTGATACCAAGTCTCACTTTGTTGCCCAGGCTGCAGTGCAGTGGCATAATCATGGCTCACTGCAGCCTCGAACTCCTGGGCTCAAGGGATCTTCCCACCTCATCCCCCTAAGTAGCTGGGACTACAGGTGTGTGCCACCATGCCTGGCAAAAAATAATCTTAATAAAAATGTTCAGAGTATACATAGAGAAAACATCAAAATTCCACTTAAAGATATGTGAGACTCGAATAAATGGAACCTTAACATATTTTTGGCGAGGAATCTGAATATTTTGCATGTGTAATTGTTTTATGTTAATGACTTCATTGTAACTTACATTGAATGCCATATAAAAGTTGCTGTTAGGACTTTATTACTATTCTCTTTTAGGATACATCAACATTTGAATTTTACCAGCATATGTGACTTAGTTTTCTTAGTTTTTGTCATTTTTAAGAATCCTGGCAAATAATTTTAAATAATTTATTTGTTACCAAAATTTGATATATCCTTAATGATCATTCAGCACATTATCAAATTATTTAGCCATCCTAAAATACTTGATGAATAAATTAATAGAAGTTAACGTTTCTAGTTTGCCTCACTTTTCTGGAATTATTCTCATTTTGCAGATTAGTCTTGCCAATTACCGATGCCACATAATTTAATTACCAATTGCAAAGCCATTTTCATAGTCATAATTATATTCTAGGCAATATTTTTTGGTCAGGTTCTCCTCCAGTCTGCAGTCAATGTCCTCTGCATCACTACAAAATGATGGGACCTGCAAGTAAAAAATGAAGAGGATAAAGTGTAAATCACTTTTCTGCATGCCTTGGATAAACACTTTGCTCTCCTGGCCTTCATGTCTCCATCAGCAGGAGGGAAGGGAGGGCCCCAGAGCTCTGCACATTCCTCAAAGGGATTCTGACCCTCCTCCCCTGCAGCCTCTAACTGTCTGTTGGTCACCAGGATTAGTTTCACACCTTTTATCTCTGTTTATGTCACTCACCATGAGAAGCCCAGGGCTCCTGGGATATCTCCTGTCTCTAAACTTTCATCCTATATGGCTCTGTGGAACCCTTTCTCTGACCCCATCTTCCACTCCTCTTCCCCAATCCCCCAAGCCTTCCTCTGTGCCCTCTGAAGCTCAGTCAGTAATCAGCAAATCTGTTATTTTCTACCTCCTCTCTTTATGTTCTCTTCACCTTTGCCCCAAAACCTTTCCAATTTTCTGGAATATTTCCCAAGAAATATTCTAGAAATACTAGAAATTCCAGAATCCTGGAATTGGGGACAGGCCTGAAGGTGGAGGAAGGTCCTTCTCACTCTTTATTGCTGTTTCCAGATCACCCTCCCTCACATCCCCTTAAAGGCTCACAGTTCTGAAGCTCATGCCATCAACTCTACCACTCACTGACCCTTCTGGTGACAGTCCCCTGCAGCATTTCCCCTCTGCATCGCTCCCTCATTCCAAGAACATTTGGTAACTGTCCCTGTTATAGCTCTTGGTGATTTCTATAGCCACCTAGCAAATCCTTCCACCTACTTGGATTCTCAGTTCCTTTCCCTCTTCTCTCTTGTATTCCAGCCTTACTCTGTCACTCACTCATGTAGTCATACACTTAGACCTCGTCATTGTCAGAAACTGCACCTTCTTCTTTTCTCAGGAATCCAACAGTTCCTTGATTTCATCAGAATGTAGAATCCATCAACCCTAGTGCCTCTCCTTTAGCTCCTCATGTCTTCATGTCCTTGTTTACCCATCTAAGATTCTATGGTCCATCACCATGGAATGTCTCCTCCCTTGCATGCCTCCTCCTCAATTTGTTTGCCTGGACAACACTTACCCTTGGTTAAATTAATCATTCTGCTTTCCCACACCTGTACTACATGGTCAACTGAGGCTTGAGAAAAAGTGTAACCCTGCTGGCTGCCAATCGTACTACATTTCTTTAGCATACTTATTCATCCTTTCTTAGAAAATTATTTTACACCACCTTCTCTCTTTTTAAGCCTCCAACAACTCCTCCCCATTCTTACTCTCAGATGATCATCTTTTTATTCTGATCAAAATTGAACTCAGAAAAGAGCCTTTGTTCACACACTTCCATCCCCATGAGTACCCAGTACCTGGACCTATGCCCTTGTATGCTCTGCCTCCTTGACTCTTCTCTTTATCCCACAGTCTACTTCCAATGTATCAGCAAGTCCTACTGAATCTACTTTCAGAAGACATAAAATAATCCATTCACTTCTCACCACCTCCAGTGCCACCCAAGCCACCATCATTTCTTGCTTTCATTACATATGTGGTTTTCTTACTCTCTTCTTTTACCCTCTGCTTCTCCTAGAGCCCAAAGTCATCAGTAAGTTTTTCCCTCAAATGGCTTTCCGTCTCAATTAAAGTAAAAGGCAAAGATTTACAGTGACTTTCAAGGCTCTCCACAGTCTGATTTCTCTTCTTACCCCCATCTCCTCTTCCACATGTGATCTCTTTGGCCATCTATCACTCAGCCCATCATCCTCTCTACTTTTGCCACTCTGACGTCTTTACAGTGGTTCGAACTCCGAAACACACTCCTGCCTCGGGGCTTTGCACTTGCTGCTCCCTCTGCCTGGAAAGCTCTTCCCCTAGACATGCTCATGGCTCACTGCCTCACTCTTTCAGGTCTCTTCTCAAACAGGAACCTAGTGAGGCTTTCCCATCTTCTGCTTTATTTCATTCCATAGCATACACCATTTGACATGCTACGTATTTTCCTTGTAATTTGTTTATTGTTGGTCTATTCATTAACATGTAAATTCTACAAGCACAAGGAGTTTTGCCTGTTTATTCAGATCTAAATCCCTAGTGTCTAGAATAGGACATACTTACTATTTATTAAATGAATAAATAAGCATTTAATAGCACATTCTAATCCCTTATAGCATCTTTAACCTGCTACAATTTAGTGTCTGATAGACACTGAGTCTAACACACACAAAAATATTTAATATTTTAAAGATTTCTTCACCATTTCGGGGTGGAATATAATTAGTATGAATGTATTGCTGCCTTTCAAGTATAGGTCCATAGTAACAGAGGCCTAATGGGTATAATATTTTCTCAGTTTGCTAGCAACAGTGACATTATTTCTCTTTTTGGAATTTGGTTTTATTGAATAGATTTAAATATAACATTTTAACAAGTGTTTTTGAATGGACATTCATTAATATGTTAGGTGTACTTATAATGTGCTTGGCATACAGTAAGCAGCACAATAAAATGTTAGCAAATAAATAAAGAGCTACCCAGTCTGCAGGGCACACAAATATGTATCTAGCATGGTTCCTGCCTTGAAGATGTTCAATACAGTTACATATATTGCTCTGTTTTCTTTTTTTTTTTTTTTTTTTTGAGAAGGAGTCTTGCTCTGCTGCCCAGGCTGGAGTGCATGGCACGATCTGGCTCACTGCAACCTCCACCTCCCAGGTTCAAGTGAGTCTCCTGCCTCAGCCTCCTGAGTAGCTGAGATTACAGGCACACATCACCATGCCTGCCTAGTTTTTTTTGTATTTTTAGTAGAGACGGGGTTTCACCATGTTGGCCAGGCTGGTCTCGAACTCCAGACCTCGTGATCCACTTGTCTCGGCCTCCCAAAGTGCTGGGATTAAAGACGTGAGCCACCACACCTTGTCTGTTTTTTTATAATTGTTGTAAGAGTCCTTTCTAAACAAAAATGCATCTTTTAAATCCTTTAAATGTACAATTATCTTTTAAGTATCCAATTATCTTATCATAAACAAAATACTACCTACAATGTTGGGCATTTTTTGTCAGACTTTAAATAATAAAGGCATTCTCAAACCATCCAGACCTTAAGCTTCTCTGACTTCCTAAGGATGTTTTTAAAGATTCAAAAACGTTTTAATGCATATTTACTTCTAAGTCATTCTAGAAGTTCAAAGTCTATGAATAATTTTAAATATTAGGTACATGTCTGGATCACAAAGAAGAGGGAAATAGGATGAGAAATTGCAGTTGTAAATGACTCAGAAAGGCTATGAAGGCCTTACAAAAGGACACACAATAAATGACTACTATTGATGTACCATTTTTCCCAGGGTCGTCTCAAAGGCTTCAGAAAACTTCTTCATCAGATCTGTGTCATCACAACGAGCTGCTTTGTAGAACATCTCAAAGGACTTGAACCCGTGGTTTGCAAAACGTTTTCCTAGAAAATGTTGGACAAAACAGCTTCAGTTGGTTAGTGTTTTTAAAACAAAGATTTGACTTTCTATGAAATAATTAAAACTTAATGTTTTAATTCTAACATAATTTGTGGAATTGTTATAAAAACAAGAGATGACAGTTAAGGAGAGTTTCTGGGCATTAACTGATCATAATAAACCATGCACCAAGCAGCACTGGACTCAGTTATCCAGTGAAGAGTTTGCTTTTGATATATTATTATTTATCTTCCATTCATACAAAAAAGTGAGTAGTTAAGGGAAGAAGATATATAAAAATTGTTTTCATTATATTCCTAGGAATTTTTGAAAAATCCTGGCTGGCTCAAAGTTGTTATATCTTATATAGCAAACATATTATAATTTAAAAAAATAGGCATTGAAACTTTTCTAAATATTATTTTTGTGCAATCATATTCCTTGAAAGTGTAATTGTCATAAAGACAAATTTCTCCCTGGATCAAAAGCTTGCATGGTAGACTTTGCAAAATGCCCCTGAAGAATTCAGCGACAGTCTCCTACTAGCATCACACCGTCTCAATCTGTGAAAGAGGTGAATGGTGTTGTTTCTATTTACTACTGCAGTTTGGGGGGAAAATAGCTCTGTTAAGTGGGTTTCATATTTTTTTCCAAGACACTGGTATTTAAATTCCATCTATGATAGTGGATCAAAGATTCACTTCAGAGAATATTTATTTACACTAAATGAATACATTAGGCTATTTTTATAACAATGTATATTTAAGATTATAGAATAGTTTAAAATCTAAATCAAACATTTTATTCCATCATGTATGTTAGATTTTATTTTAAAGTAGCTCTTCTGCAGACTATGAGAGTTTTTTCTCTATTTTTTTGTGCAACAGGGTCTCATTCTGTCACCCAAGCTGAAGTACAGTGACGTGATCAAAGTTCCCTGCAGTCTGGAACTCCAGGGCTCAAGCGATTTTCCCATCTTTGCCTCCTGAATAGCTGGGACCACAGGAGCACACCATCAGGCCCAACTAATTTTTTTTTTAAATTTTTTTGTAGAGATGGTAGGCTGGTCTCGAACTCTCGGGCTCAAGTGATCCACCCGCCTCAGCCTTCCAAAGTGCTGGGATTACAGGTATACGTCACCATGCCTGGCCACTGTGAGACTTGAAATTCATGTTTACAGGTTCAGAATTACACATTGTCAAGTCTCCAGATATTTCTGATAAATAACGAGAGGGCTCAGATGGTTCTGCCTTAAACTGAATCTTGTCCTACAGCAATACGATCTATAATAAGACTCTAGTGGCTAATATTTTAAATCCAGGAAAGAGTACTTCTCTTATTCACAAGCACTTCAAATTCATGGCACCATTTTCCACTAATTCCTATCATCAGGCATTTTCCTCTTTAACACTTAGAAAGGTACACACATTAAAGAAGTCTAGAATAAAATTAAAACTTACTGGCACAGTCTGGCCATTCAGTGGTATATGTTGGTTTCCAGATGCCATCTTCATAAGCACAATAATACTTGTCAGTAGACCCTTCTGTGAAATCATAGCCCTCCAAGCAAGTTAATGTACAGTTGACTCCAGTATTATCTGGAGAGCATATAAAATCCCCATTTATAGGTGTGAATGGAATTTCACAGGGAGAACCTGCGTAAAAAAAAAATTGTATTATTCGTATATAGTGGTACAAGAAGTATAAATTAAATTCCAGGAGCTTAAGTGGAATTTTGAAAAGGACTCCTCCTGTCTTTTACTATTTCTAGAAAAGGTTTTACCATATGTCTTTAGTGCAGGAGAAGGACAACACCTGCTTTTTGGTTCCTAGATTGACATACATTGAAAAGCTGTACCTACGTGTAATTAGAGGTTGTGCATATTTTTATTAAAAAGTTAAAGTACTTCTGACTTGGAGTTATTATTATTATTTTGAGACAGTCTTGCTCTGTTGCCCAGGCTCGAGTGCAGTGGTGCTATCTCAACTCACTGCAGCCTCTGCCTCCCGGGTTCAAGCAATTCTTGTGCCTTGACCTTCTGAGTAGCTGGGACCACAGTCACATGCCACCATGCCTGGCTAATTTTTTTATTTTTAGTAGAAACAGGGTTTCATTACATTGGCCAGGCTGGTCTCAAACTCCTGATCTCAAGTGATCCACTCGCCTCGGCCTCCCAAAACACTGGGATTACAGGCGTGAGTCACCACGCCAACCTTATTTTTGACATTCCTTTAATAAAAACAAAAACTGGATAACATTGTGCAGCAAATGTATTTTCAGAATCTGTCTTCTCAAACATTTAAAATAGGATTATGTCAATAATACATTGTAACCTTAGAGAAAATGTTAACGAAATGTTAACTAAAGACTATTCTGGGAGAAAACATTTTTATCTATCACAAGGTCAAGGAATGACAATGGAAACCTAAATAAAACCTGTCTTCTAACTGTAAAAATCTAATGCTCGTAGCCTATTTTCTTTCATAAAACAGAGCACTATAGCAATGACATGTATCAAATGTCAACTAGAATTCTGGGGGCTTATGAAGACAATACCTTTTATGACAATATGGATATCACATGTCCTGTTATTGCCCGAGGGGTCAGTGGCTGTATACTGTACTATAGTCTCCCCTTGAGGGAAAAGGTCTCCTTGTGTATGACTTCTGGTAATGACCAATTCAGCCCCTGGAAAGGAAAGAAGGCACCCAATTTTTGGGTTGTATTCACATTATTTTTTTTTTGAAACAGTCTTACTCTGTTGCCCAGGCTGGAGTGCAATGGCATGATCTCGGCTCACTGCAACCTCCACCTCCCAGGCTCAAGCGATTCTCCTGCTTCAGTTTCCCAAGTAGCTGGGATTATAGGCACTCGCCACCACACCCAGCTAATTTTTGTATTTTTAGTAGAGATTGGGTTTCACCATGTTGGCCAGGCTGATCTTGAACTCCTGACCTCAGATTATCTGCCCACCTTGGCCTCCCAAAGTGCTGGGATTACAGGCGTGAGTCAATGCGCCCAGCCTGTAGTCACTTTGTTAGTCTCTTATTTAATTTGAAGTTTCATGTCCTACTTATGCAAATCAGTTGGGCATTCCGTGTTGCTTTGCCCACTAGTAGAAAATAAAAGATTTAATTTTATGCAGTAACACAGAAATAGTAGATTCAACAACCCCATTAAATTAAGGCTTTCTTTGATAAACAACTGATTTTCTCAAAGTCCTTTGAGATGTCCCACAAAGCAACTAGGCAATAGGTAAGTCTGCTACGACATTGGGACTTAAATTAAGAAATTACTTAATTTGCATTTTTTGTTGTTTTCTGGGTTTTACTGAAACCTTTAAATAAACTTCAGTTGTATTTGCTTAGTTTTTTTCTACTTTCTTATGACCTTTTATAATTTTATTTGTCAAGTATTTAAGAACTGAGTCTGAATATATAGACGTGCAGTAGAGATGCCGATAAAATGCATGCTTTATGCCTCTAGAACAACATAAGCCTGGAGACTAAAGAAATTCATTAGAACCCTGCTAGGTACAACACCTAGTGCAGGTTCAACAAATGCCCATGAAATACTGAATTAGGAAAACTCTCATGGATAGGTAAGATTGATAATGTTAAATTATAATTATTCTGGCATTAAAACATGTTAACTTATATAATTATTCATTCTTCCTAGACAGTTGTTATTTGCTTTTTCTCCTTTATCCCATTAGAAAGCTTTTTAAAGTAAAAAAGAATTCAGTGCTACTATGCTGATGACAAAGTCCTTGTCATCTCACCTGAGTTGTCTGAGAACTGAGGCTCATCCCAGCTTGCGGCATGCACCTTCTCTGAGACCTGGATGGGAGGTGGAGATCTGCACCAGTCTATGACAGGTGGTTCTACATCTAAAGAACGTGAAATCAGACAAACAAGTCACAACTGATATTCACAAACAATGAGGAGGTTTTCAAAACAGAACTGAAGTCGGCTTGTGCTAGCAGACAGCCTTGAGCTTGTAAGAAACGAGGCTGACCCTGTGGCTCCTTTGCTATCTTTTCCCTGATCCCCAACATCAAAGGAAAGAGCTGCTTTTGCTATACTTCCCCCATCTGTTGAAGAAAAAAAATGCCACCTTTCTAAAATCACCTTGGGCGCAAGTGTGTGAAAGGCAATTCCTGATGTGGTGACCATTTAAATTGTGGGTTCTGTCCACGGTTGTTGAGCTGACCCAACTGGAAGGGAAGAGAACCATTCCAGACAAGCTGAAGGAATGAAATGACCACACCTGTCCTTCCCATGATGTTCCTCTTATCTGAAGGGTCAAGACAAGGGCTAATAGATGGCTAAATAGAAGGACCATGGGCCAGAGATCTGAGTCATGTTGCAGAATAAGCAAGATGTTAGTGTGGGTGGGCTATTGCTGGGAGGCTAGGAGGTTATGTCCAGAGGTGGAACATTGGAGCTAAAGATTTCTAAGGTTGACAAATTTTAGATGAAGACAAATTAAAGGGTGGGAACCTGGAAGTGAGGAAAGGAGAGAGAGGATGAAAGCCACAGTAGAAGTTAAAGCACTGGGAGTCTGTGTTGCTGAGCACTGGAATTCTGGCTGAAGCGTGGATGTGAGGTGGGGTGAGTGAGCCAGGTTTCAAAGCCATGATTGAACATGGTGGAGTTTTTAGGATGTCAGTAAAGAACAATAAAGTGGGTGTGTAATCTAGGCAATACCATTCAGGACATAGGCATGGGCAAAGATTTTATGACGAAAATATCAAAAGCAATTGCAACAAAAGCAAAAATTGACAAATGGGATCTAATTAAACTAAAGAGCTTCTGCACAGCAAAAGGAACTATTAACAGAGTGAACAGACAACCTACAGAATGGGAGAACATTTTTGCAATCTATCCATCTGACAAAGGTCTAATATCCAGAATCTACAAGGAACTTAAATTTACAAGAAAAAAAAACATTAAAAAGTGGGCAAAGGACATGAACAGACACTTTTCAAAAGAAGATATTTATGCAGCCAACAAACATATGAAATAAAGCTCAATATCACTAATCATTAGAGAAATGCAAATCAAAACCACATTGAGATAGCATCTCACGTCAGTCAGAATGGTGATCATTAAAAAGTCAAGAAACAACAGATGCTAACGAGGCTGTGAAGAAATAGGACTGCTTTTACACTGTTGGTGGGAATGTAAATTAGTTCAACGATTGTGGATGACAATGTGGTGATTCCTCAAAGACCTAGAACCAGAAATACCATTTGACCCAGCAATCCCATTCCTGGGTATATGCCCAAAGGAATTCTATTACAAAGATACATGCACGTGTATGTTCATTGCAGCATTATTCACAATAGCAAAGACATGGAATCAACCCAAATGCCCACCAATGATAAACTGGATAAAGAAATTGTGGTACATACACACCATGGAATACTATGCAGTCATAAAGAGGAACAAGATCAGGTCTTTTGCAGGAACATGGATAGAGCTGGAAGTCATTATCCTCAGCAAACTAACGCAGGAAGAAAACCAAACACCGTATGTTCTCACTTATAAGTGGGAGTTGAACAATGAGAACACATGGAAACAGGGAGGGGAACAACACACACTGTGGCCTTTCAGGGGTTGGGGGAGAAGGGGAGCATCAGGATAAACAGCTAATGCATGCAGGGCTCAATACCTAGGTGATGGGTTGATAGGTGCGGCAAACCAACACGGCACACATTTACCTATGTAACAAATTTGCACATCCTGCACTTGTATCCTGGAACTTTAAATTAAAAAGAGGGTGTATAGGAAGTAATTTTAATTTAATTATACATTTTATACATCTGAAGTGTTCTTATTACATGCCTTTGAGGTTTGAGGGAGATAGCAAAAACATTATTTTTCTAATTTTGTAGGTGAGGAATATTAGACGAGGCAAACTTAAGAAACTTGCTTGAGGTCAGTAAGCTATTAAATTGTAGCCATAAGCATTAAGACCAAGTATTCCTATCCAAGATATATGCAAATACATACTCTGAAATTAACTGAACTGCACCTGTGAGAATATATGGATTCCCATTTTAAGCTAAGTCTCACGAACATATGTTCAATTTTTGTCTTTTCCTCATGTTTGTTATTTCATTAGTGCAGACCTTAGGTTTATTACTTTACTACACTGTAAACTCTGTAGACCAGTGATGCAGTCTCTTTTGTTCATGTTTAGATCTCCACTAGATAGCACAGCATCTGGCCTATAACAGGTGCTGAAAACAAGTTGCCGAATAAAGGATAAATGGATAAATGCTCACAGCAGGTCAGCGTACTTTGAGAATGCTGAATCAAATCAATTCATAGCTAAATTTACAAATCCAGCAGTATTTACTATTTTGCCAAAAGAAACGACAATTGAATATTCAAAGATTTTCTGGGCATATCTGATTTTATTCAGACAGTTTCAAGTTAAATCACAGGTGCAAGAGGGCAGTAAGGCTCAGTCAATTACTGTCAAAAGAATTGGAGGTGCCAGCAGATGGACTATCTCCAAAGGAGAGGGACAGCCTACTTCAAAGCAAGTGAGACAGCACTCTGTGGCAGCCAAGGAGAAGCATTCCTGGCTTGACTCTCATTTATCAGGGTGACACCAACACGCTGAAGAAAATAAGAAAAACGTAAGCTTTGGTGTATTTTCTTTCTCTCTCTGTCTCTCTGTCTCTTTCTGTCTGTCTCTCTCACTCCCTACATCCCTCTCTGCTTCTGCTTCTGCTTCCCTCTTCCCCTGCTTCATCTTCCTTCTCCTTCCTTGTCTTTCTCTTTCTCTCTCTCTCTTTTTTTTTTTTTTTAAAGATGGAGTCTCTCTCTGTCACCCAGGCTGGAGTGCAGTGGCATGATCTCGGCTTACTGCAACCTCCGTCTCCCGCGTTAAAGCAATTCTCCTGCTTCATTCTCCTGAATAGCTGAGAATACAGGCATGCGCCACCACACCAAGCTAATTTTTGTATTTTTAGTAGAGACAGAGTTTCAATATGTTGGCCAGGCTGGTCTCGAGCTCCTGACCTCAGGTGATTCATCTGCCTCGGCCTCCCAATGTGCTGGGATTATAGGTGTGAGCCACCACGCCTGGACCTTCTCTCTCTCTCTCTCTCTCTCTTTTTGAGACGGAGTTTTGCTCTTGTTGCCCAGGCTGGAGTGCAATGGTGCGATCTCAGCTCACCGCAACCTCTGCCTCCTAGGTTTAAGCAATTCTCCTGCCTCAGTCTCCCGAGTAGCTTGGATTACAGGCATGTGCCACCACACCTGGCTAATTTTGTATTTTTAGTAGAGATGGGGTTTCTCCACATTGGTCAGGCTGGTCTGGAACTCTCCATCTCAGGTGATCCACCTGCCTCGGCCTCCCAAAGTGCTGGTATTACAGGGTGAGCCACCATGCCTGGCCATCTCTCTTTTATAATTTGGGAATTCAGTTAAAGTCTAGTAGTCACTCGAGTACACATTTCACATTTCACTACGCTGACTCTTCATTATGAAAAATTAAAACTTGGCAAACTCTTGAACCACATTTCCAAGTCTGAAAAGACTGTGTCAGATTTTTGAGAATCCAAAATATTTTTCATGCAAATGGTAAAGCTCATGTTTAAAACAACAGTGAAAAAGGAATTTTTAAAAACGAAGCATCGTGAAATAGTCTGATTTTTACTGGATTTCTTTCATCTACTTTTACCAAAACCTGTAATGTATAGGGTAAGGAACCAGTTTAATATATGTTAGTTATTTCAATAAGTTATGTAACATTTTTAAAACAAAATGAATTTAACATAGTGAATTTTAAAATAAACATAAGAAAAATAGACCTGAGATAAATGTTGCAAAATGTCAGTATGTTGTCATCTAGCTTTCACACAGAGCTTAAAGTATGGCAGGCACTAGATCAAGTGGTTTATATATTATCACAAATTAAAAATCTCACAATGAGGTAATACATTCATTACTTTTATTTTTGGATAAAGAAATTGAGGTACAGAGCAGCAACTGGTCCCCTTGACTTTAAGTGGTAGAGATGAACCTGAACCCAAGCAGCTTGGGTTCACAGCCCATGCTCTTGTCCACTACAGATTGCTATGTAGCCAACCTCTCCATGTATTTTGTTTTGGTAATGAGCAGAAGGCCAGTTGAGAGATGATACAGTAAACCAGGCTCAAAAGATTTCAAAGGACTGATCTGCAGTGGTGGTTCTGAGGATGGAGAGAATGGGACAAACTTCAGAGATATCAAGTAGGTGAAACCAACAGCACCTGATACCTTCTTGGATATTGGTGAGAGGGCAAGGAGTCAAGCATGATTCCAATGTTTTCTCTTGGTACCTAGGTGGTTGGTTGTGTCCTTTTCTGAGCTGGGAAATAATTTAGATTTGGGTGAGTTTGAAATGCCTGTGAGACATTAACATGGGGAAAGTCCGGGAGGCTTTCAGAGTCCAGTTTGGATTCCAGAAAAGAGATTCGAACAGGAAATAGGAATATGGGAGTTTTCAGTTAACAAAATCACTCAGGAAAACTACAGAAAGAGAAAGAGAAGGCCAGGGCTGAAACTCTAGAGATGATCAACATTTGAGAATTAGCCTGAGGAAGAGAAGCCTACAAAAGAGATAAAGAAGGTTAGGTAAAACTAACGGAGGAAAAAAAAAGACGGGAAAGACTAACATCAAAGAAGCTAAGGGAAGGAAAAAGTTTTGGTAAGAAGTGTGTGGTTAATAATGTAAAATCTAACTGAGTGTGCTGGCTCACACCTATAATCCCAGCATTTTGGGAGGCCAAGGTGAGAGGATCACTTGAGGCCAGGTGTTTGAGACCAATCTGGGAACACAGTGAGACCTCATCTCTACAAAAAAAAAAAAAAAAAAAAAAAAAAGAAATTAGCTGGGTGTGGTGGCACATGCCTGTAGTCCTAGCTATTTGGAAGGCTAAGGCAGGAGGATTGCTTGAACCTAGGAATTTGAGGCTGCAGTGAGCTATGATTGTGGTACAGCATTCACTCCAGTCTGGAGGACAGAGTGAGACCCTGTCTCTGAAAAAAGTTAAATAAATGTAAAATATGAGGAAAGATTATGTAAAATTAGGACCAGAAAGTGTGCAGAGTAACACCAGAGATCACTGGTGACTTTGATGACAGTAGTTTATATGAGTGAAGGGGATAGAAGCCAGATTTGGGTGACTCAGAATAAATGGCAATTAAGCAGAAAGACATGGCAAGCATTGGGAACTTTCATGTGGGCTCATATGGGAAGAATCAAAGAGAAGTGGTGATAGTTAAAGGGTGTATGTAGGTTTCAAACAGGGAGTGCTGTGAGCAAGTTTCAATGCCAGTTGGAAGAATCAGTGACAAGGGAGTTGTTGATCATAAAGGAGAAGTGGTCTCTGGGGTTCTGGATTGCTTTCACAAACCGGCCCAAATGATTCAATGAAGATTTATTGTATTAGTCTGTTCTCATGCTGCTAATAAAGACATACCCAAGACTGAGTAATTTATAAAGGAAAGAGGTTTAATGGACTCACAGTTCCACATGGCTGGGGAGGCCTCACAATCATGGCAGAACGCAAAGAAGGAGCAAAGCCACGTCTTACATGGTGGCAGGCAAGAGAGCACATGCAGGGGAACTCCCCCTTATAAAACCATCAGATCTTGTGAGACTTATTCACTATCATGAGGACAGCATGGGAAAGACCCACCTCTATGATTCAATTACCTCCCACTGGGTCCTTCCCATGACACATGGGAATTATGGGAGCCACAATTCAAGATGACATTTGGATGGGGAAACAACCAAACTATATCACTTACCAATAACCTTGACATGGAAAATGCAGCTGGCCTGGTTGCCAGATAGGTCAGTTGCCGTGTATACGATAGCAACATCTCCAATTGGGAAAAGGTAAGGTGGGGTGAAAGCTGGATGAACGTGGATTGACACCTTTTGGAGATACACAAATATTTTGAAAGTTAATGTCAAAAATGCGTTTATTCTTTTCTGATTTATATATTATTAGTAATGTTAACAATGATACAATATTTCACATAGAGGAAAGGAAAAAGGCACAGCTTTCCAGCATATTTCATTCCAGATTATTCTATTTACATGATTTATAGAATTGGCACACATACGAAATGTTACTCCTTGTTTTTTAAACATAATACCTTAAAACATCTTTTATGCTCTTATGTAGTCTTTAAAACTTAAGATGACTCTTAAATGTTTCCATAATGTTCTGTGGAATAAATATAATGTAAGAAAAACCTGTTGAAGGACATTAGTTTGACCCAAACATTTCCATTGTAAACAGTTTCGAACAGATAATTTAAACATATTTTTTCTTCTTCTTTTCTTTATTGATGCATAATAGCTGTACATAGTTTCAAGGTACATGTAATAATTTCACACATTCATATAATTTATAAAGATCAAATCAGTGTACTTCAGATATCCATCACCTTAAACATTTATCTTTTCTTTATGCTGGAACCTTTAAAATTCTGCTCTTCTAGCTATTTTGGAACATACGATCGATTATTGTAAACTATGGTCACTCTACTGATCTATGTAAGACAAGGTCTTATGACTTCTATCAAGACATATATTCCTACCCATTAATTCTCTTCTCTTACCTCTCCCTCCCCCACCTTTCATGGCCTCTGATAACAACCAGTCTACTCTCTATCTTAATGAGATCCACTTTTTTTTTTAGCTCTCACCTGAGATATTTGTCTTTCTGTGCTTGGCTTATTTTGCTTATTTATTATTCCCTTGTAATAGAGTTCCATGAGCAGAATTATTAAACCCAACCATTAGCATTTTATTAGTAGATAATATAAAACTTATTTCCAAATGCATGGTAACAATTCATATTCCCACTGTCAACCACATTTTCTGATCTATATTAAATATCATCAATTTTTGGTAAGTCAAAAATCTGGCACCAGGTCATTGTTTTAATGAACTGTTTCTTAACGCCATATGCTAAGATTAAATTCTCAAGTTTGCATGTATTATATTTTTTACTTCTTGAATTGTATGTTTATTTTCTTCATCCATTGAAAATTGATAAATTACCTTTTCATTGTAGTTTTAAAAATATTTCAAATAAGATTAGAAAGCTATTCATGAAATGATTTGATAAGCATCCAAATATATTTGATGGTAGTTTTTTTAATGATTTAAACTATAATTTGGAAATATATTTTCTGTGTGGTATGATTCGAGAGTATAACTTTACATCTTAAAAACCACTCACTGATTCCCCTTTATGATATTTTAAAATCCATCTGTTATGAAACAGTACTGCATATTCTGTTTATTTTTATTTTATTAAATAAACACTCTACCCAAGTGAATTCTCCTATTTCACATATATATGAAATACATATATCCAGCCACTGCTGTGTCAGCCTCCTGGCAACTGACAGACCCAGTTGTTTCTTATTATTCTCTTCAATGCTTTAATCTAGGTATTCTTCTACTTTCCATTACAGAATCACTTTTCATGCTCAAAAATATATTAACAGTACCTTTGAAATACATTTATTCTATAAATATTTTGCTTTTTAATTTTTTTCTTTCAGAAAAACAGAATGAAACATTTTGTTTTTTAATCTACAAATATGGCATGTATTTCCATTTGATTTCATTATTTCACCTGCCAATGTTTTATATTTTCCTTAAGGTGCCATTTACCCTTCTTTTTAAATAGAAACCTAAATATTTTACATTTTATCTTGCATTGTAAGTAGAATCCCTTTTTAACCTATTTTAGTAACCTATTACTATATATAGTATTACATATTTTATAGAATGGTGTGTGTGTGTGTGTGTGTGTGTCTGTGTGTGTGAATTTATCTGTATCTCGGTAGTCAAATAGTTATTTTGCTCCAGGAAATTAAATCAGGGATACGAAGAGTAAGTTTAAAAGTCTCATTCAGGACACAGAGGAAAACTTAGAGTACAAATCATGGAATATATAATAGACATACAGAACAGAAATTAGAGATATAACTTACGAATCATCAGTGTTCCTAAAAAAAAAAAACAGAATGAATGGAATAGGAAAAATGTTCTAAAATATAGAAGACAACTTTGATTTGAAGAAAGTTATGATTGTACATAAAAAGGACTCTTGATGTACCAAAGTTGGTAAAGAACAATCATCACTTAAACAAATCCCAGGTAACTTAATGTACAATAAAAAATTCCCACAGCATTCAGGAAGAAAAAAAAGCAGATTATCTAAAAAAAGATAATAATCAGCCTATATTATTTCTCTTAGTCATTAAATGCTAGTCTGGAAATAAAATATGTTCTTGTACATGCAAAGGCTTAATAAATATACCACCTGTATATACTTTTTCTGAATGAATGGATTTTGAACCTACCAAATGAGATGTATCACAACAAATCCTTCATAAGAGAGAAAAGTCATGGTGTGAACTGTCAGCAAACACCAAAACTATGTAAACACATACTCAGTGTGAAAAATTGTGGTTGTTAAGATTCAAGTGTTATCAAAGATTTTTGAAGGAAATATACATAATGTAAAAAAACTATATTAATTAATCAATAATAAATTAGAGTAAGAATCCTAGATTATATCAACAAACTATAAGCGGCTGAAAAGTTAAACTGATAATTTACTCATTTTACTTGGGTGAAATGCAATAGATACTCTTATTTTTTTGCCACAGATAATCGGGTAATGAAAGGCTTATGCATGTTTTTAAAACTTTATTAAAAAGACTATATTCCTTCCATACATAATTGTAGCTACAGTCATAAAGCTGAAGAGTATAAAGGTTAAGTAATCGCATATTCTAAAGAGAGCTCCTAAGAATGGAAAAATTGCCAGGAGGCTGACACAGCAGTGGCTGGATATATGTATTTCATATATATGTGAAATAGGAGAATTCACTTGGGTAGAGTGTTGGGACATTTCCCCTGTCTTCTCCATGGGGCAAGGAATGGGGAGGAATACTGCCTTAAACCAAGTGGCTGGGCTTCAGACAACCACTCATAGAACATTGGCAGGGGGCAGGGGGTGCCTACAGAAAAGGGAGACCAGCATCCCATTCCCAGGCTGGATGCTTGCTGGGCAGTAGAAACCCATAGATTCACCCCAGTGTGAGGAGTGCTAGGTGAGACTGACACCCATGCCTTGGAGTTTAGGGGCATATATGAATGTAGACAGGCGGCTGCATCCCTCCTGGTGAATGTTGAAGGCAGGAGGCTTATTTGAGCAATATAGACAGACTGGGAGGAAGGCTGTTCTGAAAATGGGTCAGCCTGCACTCCCAGTTTTTGGCATGGTGAAGACACATAGACTGAAAGGGGAGATGGCAGTATTTGAGTCGTTCTGCCCTACACTCTACTGTAGGGGTTTTGAGAGGTTGTGGGATGTATGACAGGGCCTGAAGCTAAGGGGAAAGGCAGAAGAGGTCCTGCCAGAATGCACCTTCATGGCAGGGAATTGTAAGGGGTTGGGGAGGGGGTGGTGCTCCTACAGGGCCTCCTGCAGAATCTGCACATGGACAGCACAAGAGAGACAATTTTTTTTTTTTTTTTTTTTTGCTTCTCAGAGTGCATCAGCAATAGAGAGAGGGCCACACAGCCTTAAACAAATGAAAGACTTCTGAACCGTTGCTCAAAAATACTCCTTTCCCAGCTGTGTTCATTTCCTATTGTTTCCACAGCAAATTCTTAAAAATGTGGCAGCTTAAAACAACAAAAATGGGCCAGGCACAGCGGCTCATGCCTGTAATCCCAGCACCTTGGGAGGCGAAGGCAGGAGATCACTGGGTCAGGAGTTCGAGACCAGGCTGGCCAACATGGTGAAAACCCGTCTCTACTAAAAATAAAAAAAATAGCTTGGCGTGGTGGCACTTGCCTGTAATCCCAGCTACTTGGGAGGCTGAGGTAGCAGAATCGCTTGAACCTGGGAGGTGGAGGCTGCAGTGAGCTGAGATCACACCACTGCACTCCAGCCTGGAGACAGAGCAAGATTCTGTCTCAAACAAACAAACAAAAAGCAAAAAACACAAGCAAAAACAACAAAAATGTATTATCTTGTGGTCTTATAGGTTAGAGACACTGATGGGTCTTACAGGGTTGAAATGAAAGTGTTAGTAGGGCTGAGTTGCTTTCTGGAGGCTCTGAGGGAGAATCTGTTTCCTTGCCTCTTCTAGCTTTTAGAGGCTGCCTGCATGGTCCTCCTCCTCTAGCTTCAAAGCCACTGATGGCAGATTGAGTCCTTCTCTCTGCACATCTCTCAAATCCTTCTGTTACAGCAACGCTCTGTAACCACAGCTGGGAAAGGTACTTCTCTTTTAAGGACTCATGTGATTAAGTTGGATTCACCTGGATAATCCACGCTAATCCTCCCATCTCACAGTCCTTACTTTCATCACATCTACAAAGTTCCTTTGCTATGTAAGGGAACATATTTGTGGGTTCTAGGGATTAGGACAAGGATATCTTTGAGGTAGCCATTTTTCTGTTTATCCCACCAGCCCTGACCCTAGAGAGGCCAGAAACAGAGATAGGGAGGCATAGAAGGAGGAAAAGAGCATCAACTGGTCCTCTTTCCTCAAGTCAGTCAGGCCTCCTCTGAGCCACAAGAGGAAAAAGCTTTGAAGTGGATACAAGATTCAAGCTTTTATTTAGACAGCAAGACTGTTCTTTTTAATCCTTGAAAGTGGTTTTTAATTATGGAAAGAACTATTGGTATACCCTAGAGTAACCAAAGCTTGTGACTGTAGAATAATGGTTATTTTCTACTGGTGCCTTTCCTAGTTCAGACTGTTCAATATCAGTTACACAATTATAGTTTTGATTGCACTGTACATATAATTTAGCATCCTACTTTTCTATCAAGAAATTTCTCTTTTTGGAAATTTTCTGAGGGAATAATCAGAGACAAAAGACAAAGACTTAGTATAAGGATGTTCATGACAGCATCATGAGTTGTTTCGTTTTATTCTTTCTTACCCTGCTTTGAGTTCATGTTCTATTATTACAATAAATGTAGTGGTTTTTTTTCCCCCAATTGTCTAAACTGCCTTGTTTCTCCGTCTTTTTTTCTTTCAAAACTCTACATTATAAAGAAACCCAATTATTTACTTTTTTCATGCCTGTGCTAGAGAATCACATCAATTTTGGAGAAATTCACACAGTAGTGCAGATTAATCTCTCTATAAGTTTATGATCACAAAACTCAAATGGACCCCCAACTGTAGCCAAATAATCCTAGTATATTTCTCTGGTCTGTTCACTCTCCTCCTCAGAATGAGTTTTTCAAAACTTCTCAATTCTCCTAAAACTTCAAAACTCTCTTACTTATTCCCTTTAGTTACGCTTCAGGTCTGATCACTTTCTGAACAGAAGCCATTCACAATCAATTGCCCCCTCTCTTTTCCTTGTATATTCAACTTCTCCATCTCAATTGGTTCTCTCCATTTCTATTTTTATTCTTTTAAGTACATTCAAGTTCTTCCCCCATGTGGTAGGCTGAATAACGGCCCCAGAAAGATCGTCTATATTCTAATCCCTGGAACCTGTGAATACGTTACCTTACATGGTAAAAGGGACTTAGCAGAATGACTAAATTAAAATTAGCAGATTCTCCTGAGTTATCCAGATGGGCTCAATGTAATCTCAAGGGTCCTTATAAAGGGAAGGTAGGAGGGTCAGAGTGAAAAGAAAAAGATGTGGTGGAAATATCACACATGAGAGACTGCTCAACACACAAATCACCTAAAGTGCATTCAGCCCTAGAAATCACATTTGCCCTTTTCAAATCAGATTTAAAAGCTATCTTGATTGTAAGTATATTCAACACAATGATTGGAACAGCTATTTTTTCCATGTTGCGCTCTACATCCCCCCGCCCCCAATGTATCCTGATTGGTACAACTTATATATATTTACAGGTAAGTGTAGAAATAATATTTAAGTGCATCTTAATGTATATGAATACTAACCATGTACATATAACAGGAAGTAAAATTCCTAAATGAACTATTTTTCTAACATCTGATGGATGATTATTTCAAGCTACTATACAAGGAAAATTAAAATATTGTGTTCTGAATAATGCTGGATTTAGACAAGCTTGAAGAAGAAACACCAATGCTATCTCTTTCTGACTGAAAAATACACAATCATTTTGGGCCCATATTTTAAAAGACAGGTTCATAAATAGGAATTAGGATTGAATCCCCATCTTTTCTTTTCTTAAAAGATCCTCAGAACCTAGTAAAGGGCAAAGAATTCTTAGTCAAGTAATCTTAGTGGCTACAATAATACAACAAATCCATAGAATGAAAAGTTTCTGGTTTTGAGGATTTTATCTGAGATTTCTAATTAAAAATTCAAAATTGATCATTATTCTATCAGATGCAGCATTCACATTTATGAGTAGAGTTTATACACAAGGAGTATTGTGATGGTTAATATTGAGCATCAATTTGATTGGCTTGAAGGATACGAAGTATTGTTCCTGGGTGTGTCTGTGACGATGTTGCCCAAGATTAACATTTGAGAAGGACTGGGAGAGGCAGACCCACCCTCAGTCTGGGTGGGCACCATCTAATCAGCTGCCAGCTTGGCTAGAATAAGGCAGGCAGAGGAAGGTGAGAAGAGCAGACCTGCTGAGTCTTCCAGCCTTCATCTTTCTTCCGTGCTGGCTGCTTCCTGCCCTTGAACATCAGACTCCAAGTTCTTAAGCTTTTGGACTCTTGTACTTATATCAGTGGTTTGCCAGGAGTTCTTGGGCCTTTGGCCACTAACTGAAGGCTGCACTATCGGCTTCCCCACTTTTGAGGTTTTGGGACTTGGACTGGCTTCCTTGCTCCTCAGCTTGCAGATGGCCTATTGTGGAACTTCACCTTGTGATGGTGTGAGTCAATAGTCCTTAATAAACTCCCTTTCATATATGCATCTATCCTATTAGTTCTGTCCCTCTAGAGAACCCTAATACAAGTATTATCATGAGCATATTAGTAAGTCTTCAACACACATATCTGCAGTATATTTAGAATTCATTTGAAAAAGGATGCACATAATTGCGCAAACCTTACCTTTTCACCTGAGTTGTCTTTAGCTGTTGGAATCTGCCAGGTAACATTGGCAGAATCTTGCTGTTCCAGAGTCTTAGCCTCTATGTCCTTAGGACAGTTGATTTGAGGAGCCTCCACGTCTAACTCAGAAAATACACAAGTAGATTAATACACTGATATGTGGTCCTAGATCACTTAAGGAAGAGGTACAAATCTAGTTATATTAATACATTGTGACACGTTTGTACATCCCAGTTACTGATTGTTTGGAATCTGCACCTGCTTTCCTGATCATTTATCTCAGCATGGCTTACGAGCCCAATCCTGAGCTGGTACCTATTGACCTCTTAGCCTCATTTCTTCCTTCTCTCCTACAGGATTCACTCTCCACATTGTTACTGTCAGGCCATCGCCTTTCTTTTACCTGGGCCCTTGCCTATGTTCTTTTATTTGCCTGAATTAGTGCCCTCTTCTCCCTTTACCTGGATGTCTAGTGCTTGCTGTTGAACTCTCAGCTTAGACACAGCTCCTCAGGAAGCTCTTGCTGATTCTCCAGTCCCATTTGAGGTCCCCACTCCACAAGTTCCCATAGCCCTCTGGACTTCCCAACCATAAAGCTCAACAAGCTATTTTGAAATTGAATTTTCTCCCCCAATAGAATTTAAGTTATTTGAAGGTCAGGATGTCTTGCGCCACTGTCTTATATGGTACCTGGCATATAATAGGAGCTTGAGAAATATTTTTTGAATGAAATAAATTAAAAAATGAATGTTGACTGTGACAGGAAGAAACTACACTTGAAAATGAGGCTGTCAAGTAGAATTAACTAGCAGAAACTGAAATGTACTGCCAAAGCAAACAACAAATTAAAGCCAATGATATTTTTTACTTTAACTATGTTGCTGAATTAGACGTGCTAACATTACACAGATGCACACCAGTTATGGTACTGCTTAAGTTTTTGTTACATGATAAAATACATCTTTTATTTTAATTTATGTTAAATTAGGTCTTCTATAACTTCTAGCTGAATATATCTGAATTGATTTCATTGTGTCTCATGTCTTCTTGTTTCTTCAAAATTTTATTCAATTTATATTTTCTTTTTCTCAAAGGGGCTTATACTTGGACAACTTTCTCCCACAGAAATACATAGTAGCATATTAATTCTGAAAAAAATTTTTTAAAAGTATTTGATTTTTCATTCATGCTTAAACAATAGCTTGACTGGACCTGGAATCTAAAGTTTATATTTATTTGCTCTTCATATCCTGTACACATTGCTACATTTCCTTGTGGCATTTAAAGTTGTAAACGAGATATGTAATGTGAGTCTAATTCTTGTTTCTTTTGTGCAATTTCTTTCTTTCTCCATGAAAAGTTATTTAAGATTTTTCCATTAACTCTGCAACTCGGAAATTTCACTAGGAGTAGTCAAAGTATGCTATTTGTGGTCTAAAGGATTAAGCCATTCTCTAGCTCAGAGAAATTTTCTTCTCTTGGTAGAAAAATTCTTCTCCATCTCCTCTCCTCTCTCCTTCTGGAACTCCTTATTAAATGGACATTGGGGTTTTTCCTTCTGTCACTGGCATCCCTCAACTTCCATCTTTTTGGTTTGATCAGCTGGGAAATTCAAGCACTTTCTTTGTTTACTCATTCAGTTCTCCATCGTGAGGAAACTCTCAGTTTGGTCTTTTAAATTACTAATATAGTTTTCAACAGCATTCATTCCATTCATCTGCCCTTGTCCTTCTCTTAGAGATAGTTAGGACATTTTTTACTTCTAAGAACTCTTTTTTGTTTTCAATAACTCCTTTTTCATAGTGGTCTGCTCTTGTTGCAGAGAAAATGGCAACGTCCTCTTGTGAATGGAATATGATACCAGGTTTCAAAGTGCTGATAGCTTCTTTTTGAAAATCAATTCAGTCTCATCTGCTTTATATAGACCAAGACTTCCCTAAAGATTTTAGTCTTATGAAAAACTTACCTGATTTTCAGCTCTACTATTTTCCTTATTTGTGTATTTCTTCTGTCATTGTCTGGCATTTTGTAATCAGATTTTGTAAATCCACCACTTTGAACCAGAAATCCTCATAGAGGATATCGGGGTAGCACCTACCATATTATCACGGGTTTGCAGCAAAAGGTGCAAAGAAGGATTGTCCTATACTGCACCCATATGGCATTATTAAAAAATTTGATTTTTAACCTGACTAGTGTAGAGACCTACCTTTACACACAGCTGCCTGAACTCCGACATTCCATTTTCCAGAAGTGGTACATCTCAGCATTTCTTTGACTCCAGATAAAATGAACCCTTGGCGGCAACTTACATAGCAGATCGTCCCAAATTTGGCTGGCTGCTTGCCACAGTTGTGGGGGGATATGATGACATCTTTGGGTGTCTGAAAGGTGGAACAGTGGCGCTCTACGGTAGGGAAACAGACAGAATGTTATTCGTGTTCCCACAAATTGGAAATGCCACGGAATCTTTTTACTCAAGAAAAATACAATTATGCTGCCTTAGGATTTACATAAATTGCTAAATGATAACTATATATGACATTGAATGTATAATGTACTGTAAATAACGCTAACCTATACCTCTTTAGTTATCTTTTGCTATTTTTGCCAGTGCATCAAAACTTTCAAAAACTTCTGATATTTTAATTAACACTGATTGTGACTTTTATCATTTGCTTGGAGCACATTCATTTAGTTTGCAGAATATTATTTTATGGCTTAGAGGTAGAAAGTCATAAATCGAATTCCATATTTCATGGATTAAGTGATACATTCAGCAATCTCTATTTTATGAGCTTTTTGGTGCTGTTTTTCAGCAAGCATACAGTGAGAAAAGTTTCTAATAGCCTTCCTAAAATCACTATGTTATATTTAGGGCCTTGACCTTGAATGCTATATTTAGCACAGAAAAAGAATAGCAGACGAATTAGGCAGAATGCAGATGGAATGGAAAATCAAGGCTAGGACTTAATACAGGGAGTGTATGTGAGGGGGGCAGCGTGTGCACACACCCATAGGCACGTTTGTTTTTTGTAGTAGAGAATCTACTGGCAGCATTACTCACATCTTTAGTCTGTATTTTCCATGTTATTGGAATAGCTGAATAAATAGCTAACATTTATTCAGTACCTACTATGTGCCAGGCATTATTCTAAGCACTTTGCATGTATTATTTAATCATATGGTGTAAGAAGTATTCCAACTTACAAATGAAAACTGAGCACACTAGTAACTTTCCTAAGGTCACCATGCAAGTAAGTGGCAAAATCTGTGTGCTGCTAAACACTCCACTATCATACTTCCTCCATGAAATAATTCCTTTCCAAACTGTGCCAGCAAAAGCCATTTTTTTTTTCCAAGAAATGGTTTGTCTCCTTATTTCTGCACAGTGTGAACTGCATGCCTGCCCAGACCTCCTAGTCTACTTTGATCAACAGTAAAATCAAAGTCAAATTTGTGGTTCGAAGATAATGACAATGTGGGACTCAGTATCCTTTATTTAGGGCTGGGCCTATATAAAGTAAGAAAATTATCCTTTTGGCTGTCAAAGTTGTTGAAAATTTTATTCTTTTTTTTATTGTTTGTTTATGGTACTTTCGGTGAGCGTGTTTTTAACTTTTATATAGTCTAATCTACTGAGTGTTTTTCTTTTTGAAGTATTCCCATTGCTTTTATGCTTAGTAAGTTCTGAGATTGGTTAGCATTCACTTACATATGTTAAATATATTCTCTTCTAGGTTGTAATGGTTTTATCTTTTACCTTATCTTTAAAATCTATGAAGAATTTATTTCTGTGTTCAGTGTGAATTGAAAACATAAAGGAAACTTTATTTTGTTTCGTTTTTCACAAGAAGCTAGTCAATTTTCCCCTATGATCAGTTAAATAATTTTTTTTCCCTCAACTAACCTGTGATACTTCCTTAATTGTGATCTGTATGGCAAACCTTGCATATTCTTAATCTTTACAGATTAAAAAAGATTTGAAAACCTGATAGAGCCGCTTTCTATTTACTATTCCTATTGCTCTTCCTTTTCAAACTGATTTTAGTAATTTTTCATTACAATATTTTTCTAGATGAACCCTAGAATCACTCCCTAATTCCAAAAGAAGGGCAAAAAAGAAAATCCCTTTTAAGCTATTGAATGAGTTTGCATTCAGTGTATTACATATATATGTAATGCATATATATGTAATGTGTTAAGTTCTTTCCTTAATTTGGAAAGAACTTAACATAAATATATGTACTATGTATTAATATAATTAATATACATATATAAATTATAAAATTATAATACATAATAAATTTTGCGGTAACATAATATATACAATTAATATAAATAATTTATATATAAACACATAATTTGGAAAGAACTTAACATTTTGAAAACATTTTATATAAGTATTAAAATGTTCTTTTCATCTCTCGGTAACATTTTTCTGGTTTGCTTAATACAGGTTGCACACATTTCTATTTAAGGTTATTCTGACATATTTTATATTTTCCATAGATCTTTTGAATGTCATATTTTACCATATGTTCTGTTTATCATTGCATATAGAAAAGCTGTTTGTTTTATTTTTGTTTATTTTTTCTAATCTCTGTTGGCAGATATATTTGCTATTCTTATGACTTTAATGAGCTCTCGTTGATTAGTAGATTCATTCTATTTTGTGGGGGAGGGGGCAGGCTTGTAGTCTACAAATGATGACGATTTTCAATCCCAATATGTCTAATCTCATAATTTCTTACAAGAGCTAAAGCTTAGGGAATAGTACTAAACAATGTGAGTATATTTTTCTTTTGCCAAATTTGATAAGACTGTCTATATTGTTTCTCCATAAGTGGCTGCAGATTTCAGATTGACATTTTTTATTAAGTGAGTTATATCAATATGAGTTTTAAAACATTTTACTGAAAATGTGTTTTAAATGATAATGAATGAATTTTTATCTTCTACTAAGCAACCATACAATTTTTTTCCAATTTGCTATAATGAAGTAATTTATTATACTGATAGATTACTTAATTTTAACTCCTTTTTGCAATCCTAGAATAAACTCTACTTGTTTTGGCAGACTATTCTTTTTTTAATGTGGGTTGCTAGTATATTTGCTTTTACAGCTTTTACAGACCAACGTAAGGTTGGTCTATAATTTTCTATTTTTTTTTGGTAATAATCGTCAGGTTGACAATGAAATAATAATACTTCAAGAATATGAATTGGCTGGCTTTCCATTATTTAGGCCAAACTATATGGTATGGAAATTTCTTAGATTTTTTTTTTTTTTTTTGGACAGAGTTTTGCACTGTCGCTGGGGCTAGAGTGCAGTGCCACGATCTCGGCTCACTAAAACCTCTGCCTCCTGGGTTCAAGAGATTCTCCTGCCTCAGCCTCCCGAGTAGCTGGGATTACAGGCATCTGCCACCACACCTAGCTATTTTTTTGTATTTTTAGTAGAGACACGGTTTCACCATGTTGGCCAGGCTGGTCTCCAGCTCTGACCTCATGATTTGTTCACTTCAGCCTCCCAAAGTGCTGAGATTACAGGTGTGAGCCACCTTGCTCAGCCAGAAAAATTCTCTTTTTGAATTGTTCTTACTTATATTTTAAATTCTATTTTATTACTTTATTGAAAGCTTTGCTTCTTAACCATTCTACTGCATCCCTTCTCCCTTTATAGTTCTTTTTCATTTACTTAAACAATTCTGGTTATATCCTTCTTTCAATTTTCCTTGCAGTTGTTTTATTTTCCTAACTTTTCAGTTGAATGTTCAGTTATTTTTATTTGTTCTTGTTTAATAATAAAGCAATTTTTAAGATTCACTGGTTCCTAATTTTGTCCTTCCATTAATAAGGTAAATGTAAAACATATTTAACAAAGCAAGGGTATTATGAGGCATTTGCGTTTTAAAAAAAATCCATCCAAATTGGCCTCAATTAAAACTAAGATGGCTCACGCTTGTAATCCCAGCACTTTGGGAGGCCGAGGCGAGCGGATCACGAGGTCAGGAGATCGAGACCACGGTGGAACCCCGTCTCTACTAAAAATACAAAAAATTAGCCGGGCGTGGTGGCGGTCGCCTGTAGTCCCAGCTACTCGGAGAGGCTGAGGCAGGAGAATGGCGTGAACCCGGGAGGCAGAGCTTGCAGTGAGCCGAGATTGCGCCACTGCACTCCAGCCTGGGCGACAGAGCGAGACTCCGTCTCAAAAAAAAAAAAAAAAAAAAAAAAAAAAAAAAAAAAAAAACTAAGAAAAAAGTCATGGTCATTTGAAGGTATAAACTTCTGTGAGTTAGAAAACAGAATTTATTGTAGAAGTTCCTTTACTAGTGAAGAGGAGTAAGACAACACATTTGTTTTTGTATCTATAACACCTGCACCTGTACATGTGGATGTGTATTTATACTCATTACCAGCTAGTGTTTAGTTCTAGGTCTTCACAGAATACTGGAGAAATCAGAGCAGAGGAAATGAATCACTCAAGGCATTACACTTTCTAGAAACTTACCCATACACCGGGGTTCTGGCCCATCCCACTGGCTGTTTCCTTCACAAGTAAGCTTATCACTGCCTTCTAGTCTGTACCCTTCATCACAGGCAACCAAACATGTTGTCTTATATAACATTTCCCTTGTAGAACAGCTGATGTGGCCATGCTTTGGCTGACGGAGATGAGGACATGTTTTTACTATATAAAATGAAAGCAATTAGATCACATTTTACTAAATAAGCATAAAAATAATAATTACAAGTTTAGCAATGCCTGCACATTGCAAGCAAGACAATTTTCTTTTCTTAAAATAGCAAACGATACATAGTACACCACCATTTTTTGAGTTCTTATGGGACAATCGAAAGTTCATATTTTACCAAATGCATTGCCTAAATAATATCACCGCATGCAGCCCTCTGCCCATAGGTGGGAAACTTAACCTGTCTAAGAGGCCTGGCCCTACATGGAAGATGGTAACTGTAGATTAGAGGTGATCACAAAAGGGAGGTACCTGATGCTCTCAGCTGGGCCTTTCCTGTGATTTTTCAGGCTACATTCCAACAAAAGGAAGTGGTCTTTTCCAGGACAGAGTTTTCAGGTTCATGATCAACTTGGTTCTTAGACCTCATAGGCATATCCTAGGCCTTCTAATAGTGTTAGCCTCTGCAAAGCTGCCCAACTTCTGCAATCTTCAGTTGTGGTATTCTACTGTCCAACCCCAATTCTTGTTCTTCTAGCTTTTTCACTTCACCTTCCCACAAATATTCCGGCCAATCATAGCTCATGATGCGAATCTTGATTTATGCATTAACATCAGTTTATTTTTGTTGCTGTGGTAGAGGCTTATAGTTGCCCATCCAGTAGCCATTCTCACCAGTTTTATTAAGCATAGTAATATACCCAGCTAGAAGATTACAACTCTCCACCTCCACCTCAACTGAGAGCCAATAATATATAGCTGAGATTGAGCAGGACTTCTTGGAAAGCTTTTTTTGTTTTGTTTTGTTTTTTGTTTTTTGTTTTTGAGACAGAGTCTCGCTCTGTTGCCCAGGCTGGAGGGCAGTGGCATGATCTCAGCTCACTGCAAGCTCTGCCTCCTGGGTTCACGCCATTCTCCTACCTCTGCCTCCCGAGTAGCTGGGACTACAGGGGCCCACCACCACGCTTTTTTTTTTTTTTTTTTTGTATTTTTTTATTAGAGACGGGGTTTCACCATGTTAGCTAGGATGGTCTCGATCTCCTGACCTTGGGATCCAACAGCCTTGGCCTCCCAAAGTGCTGGGATTACAGGCCTGAGCCACCACACCTGGCCTTGGAAAGCTTTTTAAAGGGGGCTGTCTCAATTGAGAGAGTACTTCTTTCCCTTCCCTGCTTCCTTCTCCTTTTCTTCCACAATACAGACATGAGGAATGGTAGCCCAGCATACTAGAGTATAAGTATATGATACTATGGGAACATATCAGGCACCATGATGGCATAGCAAAAAGCATAGGAAGTCTGGGTCTCTGATGACAGTGGAGCTATTACACCAACTTTGGATTACCTACTTCTGTCCTTCTTTTAGTTAAAAGAAAAATGAACCCTTAATTGGCTTAAGACATTGTTATTTGGG
The DNA here is from genome assembly GCF_028878055.3 of Symphalangus syndactylus. Taxonomy (NCBI): domain Eukaryota; kingdom Metazoa; phylum Chordata; class Mammalia; order Primates; family Hylobatidae; genus Symphalangus; species Symphalangus syndactylus. The sequence continues at coordinate 34,490,737 of NC_072425.2, read as the reverse complement.
TCCTCGATACCAGCTATACACAATTTCTAATTCCTTCTGCCCAGCATTTGGGTCCTTGATACCAGCTATACACAATTTCTAATTCTGTCTGCCCAGCATCCATTAACATTTCCTTTGTTAATTTTTTAGGAAAAGATCTTTCCCCTTTCTTGGATCATGGGATGTGTTTGTGCTCCAAACATGCTCGGGGTAGAGCATGTATCTAGGAGCACATTCCCCTGGCCAGAGAAGGGAGCAACCACAACTGGTGACATGGTTTTCTTCATCTTCTTTGAATTCACCATGAGAAAGCAGTAGGAAGAATATTCACTAAACTGCGGATGCTGAAAATGCCCCCATACCTCAGCCAGCCTCAACATCACCATCAGAAAAAGTGCCACGAGTTATCCAGAGAAACCTGCATTTCCGCGGTTCTGCCACCTTTGAGTCTCTGTCCTCAACATTACATCAGAGAAGCTACTGGAGAGCACTCACACTGCTCCAGCCTCTGCAGGTTCCCAAAGGATGTCTGTGCTCTGAGTTTTCCTGGTAAGAGTCTGCAACTGCCCACTCAAACCCAACAATGTATGTTAGCGTCCATTTCCATTGACTCCATCATGCCCTCTATTCCTGTTGATGGCAATCACTTAGAAAGTCCAAGGCTCCATAGTTATCCCTCATCCACCAGGGTTATCCACATATAGCTGTGTTCCAAATCTATCCCCATAGACCCTTGGACCTGCCCTCTGGAATAACGATGGGTTTCAGTAAATCCTCTCATATCCTAAACTTCCTTTTGAGCTACTTTTCCTTCACTTGATTGCCCTAATAAAAATCATGTTGCCTTCTGTAACAGGGACTGGAGGTGAGGAGGTGTCTCTGTTGCTCCTGATTGTCTTCCGAGATCATACTCTCTCCTTCCTTCCTACAAACTTCCAGCTCATTTGAAGTATCATATTATATATCCAATATCCTTTTTTAAATTCTGTCTCTCTCTCTCCTCTTTTTTCTCTCTCTCTTTCTCTCACACACACATACACACACACATTAGTGACTTCCTTATCTATGTAAATGATCATTCCAGTATCCTAGAGTTATATTCCTGATCTTTTCTTTTTATTATACTTTAAGTTCTGGGGTACAGGTGCAGAACATGCAGGTTTGTTATATAGGTATACACATGCTATGGTGGTTTGCTGCACCCATCAACCCGTCATCTACATTAAGTATTTCTCCTAATGTTATCTCTCCCCTAGTCCCCAACCCTCTGACAGGCTCTGGTGTGTGATGTTCCCCTCCCTGTGTCCATATATTCTCATTGTTTAACTCCCACTTATGAGTGAGAACATGCAGTGTTTGGTTTTCTGTTCTTTTGTTAGTTTGCTGAGAATGATGGTTTGCAGCTTCATCCATGTCCCTGCAAAGGACATGAACTCATCCTTTTCTATGGCTGCACAGTATTTCATGGTGCATATGTGCCACATTTTCTTTATCCAGTCCATCATTAATGAGCACTTGGGTTGGTTCCAAGTCTTTGATATCGTGAACCCTAGAAGAAAACCTAGGCAGTACCATTCAGGACATAGGCATGGGCAAAGACCTCATGACTAAAACACCAAAAGCAATGGCAACAAAAAGCCAAAATTGACAAATGGGATCCAATTAAACTAAAGACCTTCTGCACAGCAAAAGAAACTATCATCAGAATGAACAGGCAACCTACAGAATGATCTCTTCTTTTCTAATGATCATATCCTTCACCTTATCTCAGCTTCTACCATTGCCATGCCCTCTAGACCTCGCTGTCACCAATCCAAGTTTCCTAGTCTCTGACAATCACCTTTTACCTTCTGGGATCGCTCCTTCAAGTGCTTCAACTCCATCAGTTCCCACACCCTCCAGGAGCCTCTGATCTATCATGTTCCGTGTTCTCCTCTTTAGAGAAAATCCTCTAGAAAGAGTTTATACTCTTGTCCTACACTTCTTGTCCTCTAGTTGTAACTTAGACTCTCTCCAATCAGGGTTTCCAAGCAGGGGAAGGAGGGAGGAGCGTAAAAGAGAAAGGAAAAGCTCTGAAGAAGGGAGGGGAGAAGAAAGGAAAGAGAAAGGGAGGGGAAACATATGTGGAGGAGATGAAGAGGAGAGGAGAAGAGGAAGAGCAGGGGGAGGGGAAGGATAGTCAGAGTAGGAAAGGAGGGTAGGGTAGGGGGAGGGGAAAGAATAAACAGGGAAAAGAAAGAGGAAGATGGGGAAGCTGTCAAGACCCATGGAAAATGCACTCTCTCAGTCAGAAGGCACAGAGATTGGACAGGAAAAAAGAGTTGGTGCCTGTTGAATATGCCAAATGATGGAGACATATATTCATCTTGATAGATTATAGACAGAACCTACAAGCATTGGGCATCATACAAAAGACAGAAATAACCCCTACAAAAGAATAAAGTTCGGTTTCCTCTCAGAGAGCTCTTATAACAATCTCTAAAGATTTTTGAACAAAACATTTGGGACTCAAGAATTTTGTTGAGACTCCGGGTGGGATATATTTTTTCTTCTTCTACTTTTCTGCATTTGCCAGTTGTTCATACCATGCATATATTTAGTTATGTCAAAGACAACCTTAAAATATCAGGAAAGGAAGCTGGGGGCAAAATGTTCAAGTGCATATTCAACTGAAGTCATTGTTTGAATTTATTCTACAATGAACCCATTCAAATTATATTAATCAGCACAGAATAAATTTTTTTTTTTTTTTTTTTTTGAGACGGAGTCTCGCTCTGTCGCCCAGGCTGGAGTGCAGTGGCGCAATCTCGGCTCACTGCAAGCTCCGCCTCCCGGGTTCACGCCATTCTCCTGCCTCAGCCTCTCCGAGTAGCTGGGACTACAGGCGCCTGCCACCATGCCCGGCTAATTTTTTGTATTTTTAGTAGAGACGGGGTTTCACCGTGGTCTCGATCTCCTGACCTTGTGATCCGCCCGCCTCGGCCTCCCAAAGTGCTGGGATTACAAGCGTGAGCCACCGCGCCTGGCCAGCATAAATATTGTGTGCATTAAATAAAAGTTTAGGATCGATTACTCCTTACAGAAAATGCAAGAGTTAGATTAGAGATTAGATCATAAGCCCTAGCCTCTTTTATCCCTGGAACGGTTTGGACCAAAGTCAAGTATTAATAAAAAATGATCAGAAACATTTTGCCTTCCGTGTTTTAATTTTTCCTGAATGTGCCCATTATGCAAATAGAATCTTTATTGTGTCTATCAAGTGCATGAAACATCTTGTCTTCTGCATTTTGACTTTTATTGAGTGTGTCCTTCATGTGTATCACAATGCCAAGTGTGAGGTGGGATTAAAAGGTGAATCAGATAAATTCTGATGTATAAAATTTGAAAAACCACATTAAACAATGTTTTGGCTTCAACAAACTGCCAAGATGACTCCAGCTTTCCTAACCTGAGACAAAATGGATTTATTACTGATAATAAATTAGAGTCGGTGCCTCATATAGATGCAAATTATACTGCTTCTCAGATGTTGGTATTAATAAACTTCCATTGCTCCCCAGTGAAAACAAAGCATATGCAATAATTCCTATTCATTCCTTAAACATTTCACTCAAGAAGGAACACTTAATACCATTTTAATAGGAACACACTTCTTAAAGAATTTTCAACTTTTTTTTTCATTTCAACATGCTGAAAAATCCTGCAATTAATATTTCTTGACTTACATTTATGTTATCACAATCCCTAAATATTTATTTGGCCTTTTTAGAAAACAGCAACTTAGACTTTTAAGAGAACAGTCTACTTGTAGTAGACAATGTAAGAAGCTACTCTGGTTCCCATCTTAAAGACTAATCAGATTTTTATTTTTCCAGGCACATGCTTCCTTTCAATCTCCAAATTGTGATCGTATCTATTACTGAAAATAAATCTGATGTTAAATGTAAGGTTCTCATTGGTTGAACCTTTTTTCTCAGGTTTAGTTAGTTAAGACTGAGAAACCACAAAAGAATCCTTTCCTGTTTAGAAAGAAATGCAGAATTCAGATAAAACTGAAAATGAGTATAAGTGCTTTATGAAAAGTGCATAGGAGAAGTGAGATTCAAGTTTACCAATTATTAGTCAACATCCACAAAAACATTAACAACATAACATGATATTTGTAAAAGGCTTTAGATTTTATTCAGGTCTTTCATTTCTGCCTCAATCTTACAAATACTTTTGAGAAAGTATAATATAACTAAAATTATTCACTGTTCTTATAATTAAATCCGTAAAAATATACTACTTTCTCCATACTACCCACCATGAAACAGACGTGAATTCCTACCCAACTGCATATTTCATTGAATCCCCGTTGTAAGACACAACATTATTTTATGTGCCACTAACAAAGAGACAATAATGCCAATTAAAGGGTTTGCTGCCACTGATTTTATGATGCATCTCCATTTTAGAGATGTTAAAATGTTTTAAAAAATGTGTTTCAGATTTAGTGAAATATGGTATGTGTTTCATAGAACAATATCTGATGTAACTAAATACACTGAGCATTAGTGAAAGTGTAAGGGCCTGGGTAAGTACCTTCATTCAGTACAACTTTGTATACTGGTAAGTTAGCAGTAGCTTTGGTGGTGAAGTTGAATTGTAGCATCTCTCCTTACTCTGCTTTAAATTATTTTATTTATATTGGAATTGCAATTGAAATTACATAAAAGAGAACAAGCATGCTTTTTTGTAGTCAAGGTCTCAATCTATCACCCACGCTGGAGTGCAGTTGTGTGGTGATGGCTCACTGCGGCCTCCAACTCCTGTGTTCAAGTGACCCTACTGCCTCAGCCTCCTAAGTAGCTGGGATTACAAGCTTGTGCCATCACACCCATGCATGGTTTTTAATATGAAGTGACAGAAGCAGGTCATCAGTGTATATACTGTATTTATCAATGTACATCAATGCATACATTTATTGATACGTGTATTTGTTAAATTCAAGTTTCCATTCATTCACCAGCGGTATCATCAATGACTGAGGGGCAGAAATACATTCTGTGCTCATAATGAATTCAGTTTAGCGGAGGGGGTAGACAAGTTAATTACCAATAAAAGTGTGGCTCTTTGTATTGCGAGAAGTTAGTTACATTGGGAAATATGTTTGCCAGAATCCCTTTATTGTGGTTGCAAGTCAGGGTTGATCAAAAGAGGAACTTGCACTTGATTTTGGAAGGCAGAAGTGAGGAAGTGGTCATTGTTGTCAGAGTCAGTGATAGAAAAATGCAGTGGCGCCCAGGGGGTTCCAGCTTGCCCTTGCTTGCCTCCATTCCACGTCCTCACTGCTGATCTCATGACCAGTAGTGGCCCCATGTTCATTGCAAGGTTCTTGGCTGCAGAGCCACACGGGCATAACTATGCAGAGGTAAAGCTTCTCTTAGACCTTCCATGAGTTTCTCCTTAGCGATTCCACTTCAAAAGCTGGGCAGCCTCTCAAGTTGACTTGTCAAGAACTCCTCTGATTCTCCCACTCCTCTTCTGTTTCCAAGCTCCTTCTAAAATTGTGTAAGCTCCATTCCCTGAAATAAATCCCTCATCCCATAACATGCATGGTGACTGTGCTTCCTTGACTGACCCTGACACATAGCATAAGAAACATAATGAGGGGTGGGGACAGGTCTGCAGATGCACAGATGTACGTGTAGAGGTCACCCAATTCAGGAGGAGGAAGTTGGCAACAGTGGAGGGTTGAGAGGACCCAGAGCAAAGGCAGAACCAGGCTGTGGGAACAGCTTCAAATGGCCAGCTTCCTGAGAGAGCATGGCTATTTCTTACAGCTTTAGGGTCAGACATAAGGCTTGGTTATGGAGGGTGGAGGCTTGAGAGGCAGGGGCCAGACCTTATCCTGAAAGGGCAGTCTTCTCTATTTTCTCACTCCTCTTTGGAAGGCTACTGAGTGGCAAGTTAAAATGTAATATTTCCCACCCTCTACCGTAAGGTATTTGGAAGAAGGGGTAAAGATTTTACACAGAACTTAGAACTATTGACTCTACAAAAACATATTTTACAAGTTTTCAAGGATTCATTTTTTCAGTAATGGTATGTGGCTTTTTACCATTTGAGGCTGCATGACTGAAAATGTCTTTCCTTTGCCTTCACACATGAACAGTAGCTTGCCTGAGTTTAGAAATCTAGAGTCTATTCTTTTCCCTCAGAATCCGGGCAACATAGTCTTATTTTCTAACATTGAGAATGGCCAACAAAGGGGCCTAAGGCTAATCTGATTCTTTCTCCTGGGTAGGTAGTGTTGTTTCTAACTATGAAATGGACACAGTTTTCTGTTTTTCTAGGGCATTCAGAAAATTCACTAAGATTATTTCCAGACATAAATCTGTTTTTAATATTTTTTTGTGGCACTTACTAAGTGATTTTAAACTGAATAGCCAAGATTTGGGTTGTGAATATTTTCAAAATTTCAGCTTGGGGGTATATCTTTAGATCTTCTACTGGTGCATCTCCTCCATTCTGTTCTTTCTCTGGATTCCTCATGTGAAAAGAGTCTATTTCCTGTGACTATTCTCGTGTTACTTTCATATTTTTCTTGTGACTCTCGTGTTACTTTCATATATTTCCTGTGACTATTTCTCGTGTTCTTTCATATTTTTATCTTTGGATTTTTTTTGATTGACTTTCAAATGAATTTCTTGAGTTAGTTTTCTAATTTATTAATTTGACTTCTAACTAGGTCCATTCATTGTGTCAGTAACCTTACTTTTTTTTTTTTTTACTTCTAATACATATTTTTCTTCTCAAATTTCTTTCATTGCTTGGAATCCTGGCCTTATTTTAGCAATGTAGTTGCCTTTGAATCTCAGTGATTCCATTTTTCTTTCTTTTCTGTCAGGTCTCCTTTGTTCAATCTGCTGATCCTTTTCAGTTTTCCTTGTCTTCTGGGGATACCATGTAGGCCAATTTACATTTACAGATGAGTTCAGTATTGGTACCTAATAAATTGGTACCAACACAGATGTCTTCTGGGATTCACAAATGATCCTGGAGTCATGAGTAGGTGATTCTCCCTTATGGATGTGGACGCCAAGAAAAGACCAGAAGACAGAACTAATCTTTAACCAGTGGTCCAGCTGATTTGTGGGGTTTTGGAGTAGTCAAATCCTCAGCAATGTGTTCTGCCAAAAAATGACTAGGGGATGTGGTGGGAGTAAGGTTGCCAGATTTAGTAACAAATAAACCAACGAACCAGCACACCCAGTTAAATTTAAATTTCAGAAAATCAACAAATAATTTTTTAGTATAAGTGGGTTCCAAATCTTGCAGGGGACCTACATATACGAAAATATTATTTGTTTATCAAAAATTCAAATTTAACTGGCATCCTGTGTTTCAACTGGCAACCATAGGTAGGGAGCAGATACTGTACTGAGAAACTTTGTGGGCAGGGATTCTGATGGAGGTCCTCAAGTCCCTTTGCTTGCCCCGCTCTTACCTTTTCTTAAATACCCCTCTTCAAACCCTACTTGTAAAACCCTAGGAATTTGGTTGTGTGACAGTTGTAAGAAGTAGGAAAGTAGGTCCTGGAGATGGCAAGTGGAGGCAGACTGAGGCACTTTTTTTTTTTATTGCTTCTCTGTATTTGACATGGGAGCCTCAGATTCTATTGGTGGTGCCCACTTTCTATTGGCCTGAGCAGGCTCCTTGGACTTTCACTTTGACAAATTCTCTACTCTCTGTAACAGGTCGACTAGCCGAAGTAAAGGCTGGAGATTACAAGTTGGCTAACTGCTCTTGTTGCAGGATACTTGTGTGATTCCTTAAGTCCTACAATTCCAGGAGGCATCGGTCTCCACTCTGATTCTAAACTCTCCTTTACACCATGTCTTGGAGGCTTGACATTTGAGGTTTGGGGTAACCTGTCCATTTACTTCCCAGGCAAACTTTTTCTTTGCTTGTTCATAAAAGGGATATAAAAGGCGTAGTTTACAATTATGTGGTCAATTGAACTTGGTAATTCTGATTTCAAATTTCCTATAATTTTTCTCTTTCTGTAGTATGGGGTCTATGAAATCCAACAAGAAATGAAGAACTGACTGGTTTACTAGAGTTTAAATCAAGGAAATCAAGCAAGAAATAAATAAACAATGTAAATTGGCAGTTTGCATACCTCTGCAGTAGCTCTCTGAACCGGACCACAAACCATTGGGTAGACATAAGATGATGCTGCTTCCCACAAGGTCAAATCCAGGGTGACATCGGACCCCACAGGCTGCATTGAAGTGGTTGTTGCAAGTGTTTTGGATAAAGTAACCATTTTCAGGAGGCTTCAGGGCAGGGCAGTGGACAACTAACATTTACCAAAATAATATTGAAAAGCAAAGTTAGCCTTTTGTCTATGATATATCCTGTTTTTTTTTTTTTTCTTTCAAGGGGGCATTTATGCATATGTGTCAATTGCCTACAGCATTTCCATTTACCGCATTTGGATTTTCAAGTACATATTTGGAAGAAGAACCCTTATATCTGATTCCTATTAGGTACTAACTTCCAATTAAATTTTAAATACAAACTAAATATTATTTTTTAAGCTTTAAAAAATTTATTTTGATATCTATATGGATATGAGATTTTATAGTTCTTGACCTTCATATGTCATTAAATATTTTCCCTCTTGACTAAGGTAGAATAAAACAAAGAACAAATAAGGCTAGCAAAGTATATTTGCTACAAACCCCAAGAGCCACAGCTTCTTGCACATGGTATATGCTAAATATTTTTAATTTTTGATATGAATAATACTGACACCCTTTACTTATAAAAATATATTATTTCAAAGGTAAATGTGACTATCACCAGAGCCAAGATGAGCTCATTTTTATTCAAATTTGTTGTTGAAATTGTGGCTTTTCTTTTTTCGATTCATTTTAAATGTTTTCCAAGTACTAAGCCTTTCTGATTTCAAGGTGATGTTACTCCCAGCATCTCAGTTCCCCTTTCTCTGGAGCAGGATAGGGATGTGTTCCATGATAAGAATGTTATAAAATCAAATCATCCCACTCCCCCAAAAAATATGATTAGAGAAAAGAACATTAAAGATCATTCTAAATGAATTAGATGCAAACACAAGGAAATCAGCTTTTATATTTCCTATTTTCCAACAGTGGGAGACTCACGTTCACAGGTCTGGCCAGATGCCCTATATCCCTCTCTGCAGACACAGTCTTCAGGGGACGTGCTTCCAGGTGGAGAGGTGTGATTTTCATCAGGACATGGGATGCAACTGCTGATTCCTCCTGGTGAACCTTCAGGTTTGTATGTCCCTGATGGGCAAGCTGGGGACAGACAAGCCAGAGAAGTCCATGTTATGTGGCACATCAGCTGGTAGTTAACAAAACATTTGAAATTAATACGGAAGAGAAAACCAAACAATAGCTTTCCACAGAAATAGTGATGTAGGCTGGGCACGGTGGCTCACGCCTATAATCCCTGTACTTTGGGAAGCCGAGGTGGGTGGATCACCTGAGGTCAGGAGTTTGAGACCAGCCTGGCCAACATGATGAAACCCCGTCTCTACTAAAAAAACAAAAAGTTAGCTGGGCGTGCTGGCATGTGCCTATAATCCTAGCTACTCAGGAGGCCGAGGCAGGAGAATCACTTGAACCTGGGACCCAGAGGTTGCAGTGAGCCGAGATAGCACCACTGCACTCCAGCCTGGGCAACAGGAGCAAAACTCCATCTCAAAAAAAAAAAAAAAAAAGAAAAGAAAAGAAAGAAAAAGAAATAGTAATATAATTCAAGCAAAGAGAGAAACCAACATTTTTGTTTTTTAAAGAATGATGTAATTTGTTATTTGCAAGGCATGAAGTGGCCTCTTATGTCCCACAATTAGTTTCAAATACAACACAACGCAGCATGAAATGTCTGGGCTGATTTGTGGGAAAATTCAAAATAGCAACTTCTATTAAGTCACTAGGAGGAATCAATGATCCTCAACAGATAAAAAAAACTTTGATAAGTATGATGTCCCCTATAGCCCATCTCCCCTATCCTATGCACCTCATCTCTACCACTGAGCCCCAGCTCCTCTCTTAGCAAAGGAGAATAACTGCAGATATGCAAAAAGCACTTAGCCCATTGTTTCTGTTCAAGGATCTTGAGAAAGGATGAGGAGAAAGTGAAGAGCTTGAGGGACATAATCCAACTGACAGGAACTAGGCCTTTTGAAGAAAAAAGAATTAAAGACCCTGCTTTTCCCAGGCTCATGGAAAAAAAAAGATTAAAAGCAGAATCTAATTGACCTTGCTTCAAATCTTTCCTCTGCACAGACAATGTAGCTTTGAATTTGTAACTTAATCCCTCTAGAGTTATGCGTCTGTAAAATAATTTAAATTTCAGAAATTTAATAATAGAGAAATTGTGGAATCAAGAGACTTGCAATGCTCAGTTAAGCCAATTAAATGTGGCATAGTCCCAGGTTGCATTTTATTATTAAATAACGGTTGCAACCAAGCAATGTGCATTTACGTGGGGATTTTTTTTTTTTTTTTTTTGAGACGGAGTCTCGCTCTGTTGCTCAGGCTGGAGCGCAGTGGCGCGGTCTCGGCTCACTGCAATCTCCGCCTCCCCAGTTCATGCCATTCTGCCTCAGCCTCCCAAGTAGCTGGGACTACAAGTACCCGCCACCATGCCTGGCTAATTTTTTGTATTTTTAGTAGAGACGGGGTTTCACCATGTTAGCCAGGATGGTCTCAATCTCCTGACCTCATGATCCGCCCGCCTCGGCCTCCCAAAGTGCTGGGATTACAGGAGTGAGCCACCGTGCCTGGCCTATGTGGGGACATTTTACATAAATTATCTCATTTAATCCTCACAGTATTAATAAGCAGCATTACAAGATTATACTATCAATATTTGCATTAATTTCATTAGTATTATTATATCCATTTAAACATCAGAAAATGGAGGCTTAAAGAGATTCAATGACGACTAAAATTACTCAGTTAGTGGGTGACAAAGATAGAATTTTAAAGCAAATATTTATATACAATTCACTATGTCCTAGGGACTGTTCTACATACTTTATAAATATTATCTTGTTAACTTCCTAATACCTTATGAAGTAACTAATATTATTAATCCCATTTGTAGATGGGAAGACAAAGGCACTAAGAGTTTAAATAACTTGTCATAGTTACACAGTGAGTTAAGTGGCAGAGCTAGGATTTGAATCCAGACAATTCAGAACCAGAGTCCATGTTCTTTACCACTACACGTGCTGTGACTCTTTACCACTACACTTCCAGGCCTCTTGGACGCTAAAGCTAAATCATTATAATATACTAAATCATTATAATATACTAAAACTAAAATATAATATACTAAAACTAAATCATATAATAAACTAAAACTAAAATATAAAATAAAAATATAATATACTAAAACATTATAATAAACTAAAACTAAAACATTATAATATACTAAAAAAATCATATTGAATGGTGGGATTCATAATATGTTATTATTTGAAAAGCCATGCTTCTAAAATTTTTGACTTTCTTTAAAAACAAAAGATACCATTTTCATGATATATGGTAGCAAATTCTAGATCTGGAGAGATTTGTGATTATGAATGAAGGAAACACTTAAAAATAGTAATAATGATATAAGACATGATAAATAATTTAGCATAAAGGAGACATTACTTTGAAGCATTGTATTAGCGATACTGAATTACTGAATTATTTATATTACTGGATATTAATATTGTAATATTTCTTTCTATAAAATATCAGTAAATATCTGATCGGGATCCTCAAAGAGATGAAAGACAACATGGTTTCCTTTAAACAGGAGTCAGCAGCTGTAGAAGAAAATGATCGAGATAGAGAGATAGAAAAGAAAGTTTAAAATGTAAATGCAAAATTAGAATTGTAATTGGGCCACTAAAAAGAAGCCATATAACTTCAGAACAAGAGAATTGAGTAGAAGTAATGGTTGTGATATTAATGCAAAGATATATTAATGCAAAGATATGAGAAGTAATGGTTGTGATATTAATGCAAAGATATATTCCTAACCTGGAGCTTCAGTGCAAAAGTACTCACTAAGTTCCAGGAAAAATTAACAAAAGTCACATCCAGGATGAAAGAAAAATATTGCAGGCTTATAGGAAAGGAAATTAAGATACTCATAAAGGGGAAAATCAAACTGATATTTCATTTTTTCTTTGCAAAAACAAATGCCAGGAAAAAACGGAATAAGATAAATAGCTTTGTGAAAAAAAAATTATGAACCCCAAATTTTATTATGTGGGCAAGCTATTGTTAAGTAGGTGGGAAGAGAAAGACATTCGAGGATGTGCATGGTTTAGAAAACAAAGCCATTTTATTTTATGTCCAGGCACGGTGGTTCATGGCTATAATTCCAGCACTTTGGGAGACTGAGGCAGGAGGATTACCTGAGCCCAAGAGTTTCAGTGCCAGCCTGGGCAACATAGCTACATCCGTCTCTTAAAAATATTTTTAAAATTAGGCCAGGTGTGGGTGGCTCACGCCTGTAATCCCAGCACTTTGGGAGGTCAAGGTGGGCGGATCACCTGAGGTCAGGAGTTCAAGACTGCCCTGGCCAACATGGCAAAACCCCATCTCTATTAAAAATACAAAAGTTAGCTGGACATGGTGGCAGGTGTCTGTAATCCCAGCTACTTGGGAGGCTGAGGCAGGAGAATTGCTTGAACTCGGGAGGCAGAGGTTGCAGTGAGCCAAGATCACGTCACTGCACTCCAGCCTGGGTGACAGAGCGAGATGCTGTCTTCAAAAAAAAAAATTTTTTTTTAAATTAGCAGAGCATGGTGGTACTTTACTGTAGCCTCAGCTGCTTGGGAGGTTAAGGCGCTTCAATGAGCTATGATTGCACCACTGCAATCCAGCCTAGGGCCTGGATGATAGAACAAGAACCTGTCTCAAAAAAAAAAAACAAAAAAAAACAAAAAACTAAAAGGCCATACTTCATTGACTGAGAAAGAAATCAAAAAAAGATTTCAAGAATGAGGAAAAAAGGTACTGAGTTAATAGTTTGAGATTAGGAAACTTGTGGAACATATACTAAATTGCTAACTAAAATAATTGTGGAAATGAAAACAAATATTAAAGAAAGTCTAAGAAAGCAAAAGATTCTATTTTGCTTATAGATATATATTTAATATATGAGACTTGAAGAAAATGATCTTTATGGTTTTACAAGGTTTGTATTCATGGGAGAATTATCAGGCTTTCAGGTTTATTTTTGCTGATCTACATTTTCTAGTTTTGTTACAATGAATAGGTATTATGTGGGCAAAACCAAAAGTAAACGAAGTTAGGCCCAGCACGGTGACTCACATCTGTAATCCCAGCACTTTGGGAGGACAAGGCGGGCTGATCACCTGAGGTCAGAAGTTCGAGACTAGCCTGGCCAACATGGTGAAACCCTGTCTCTACTAAAAATACAAAAATTAGCCGGGTATGGTGGTGCACACCTGTAATCCAGCTATTTGGGAGGCAGAGACAGGAGAATCACTTGAACCTGGGAGACGGAGGTTGCAGTGAGCCACGATAGCGCCACTGCACTCCAGCCCGGGTAACAGAGGAAGACTCCATCTCAAAAAAAAAAAAAAAAGTAAATGCAGTTATATATAAAAGAGAGTATAGTCTCAAATCATATATTTTGTTTGTTTGTTTGTAGACCCCACCTTGCTCTTTAACCAGGCTGTGTTCAAACTCTCAAACCTCCCACCTCAGCCTCCCAAATAGCTAGGACAACAGGCACATACCACCATGCCCGGCTTCAAATCATAGATTTCATTTCATGGTTATCGGCTCTCTGACCTTGGAGACCACTTTGATTTCTCATTCCTCTTCTATTTCCTTCAGTATCTAAATAAAACTTATGTTCTTTGGTTCTTATTCCCTAAAAATCTTCTGCGTTACTTTTATCTTAGATGTGACCTCATCATCTCTCTTCTGGTTTTTACAACATCTTCCTTACTAGTCCCTCGGCCTTACCTCTACCCTTCAATCCATTTGAGATGTTGCAACCTGAAGATTTTTCAAAACTATAAATTCAGTCAAATCATTTTCCACCCAAAGGCTGTACCAACCAGATAAGCCCCTCTCTCTTTAGTCTGGAATATAAAGATATCTTTGATCTGTCTGTAACCTTCCTACCTCTGCAGCTGCAATGAACCAGCATATCATAAGCTGGTTAGAACCTGCTTCAAGATCAACTAGTGCCTAATTTTGTACTGTCCCCTTCCCCTGACTCCCACCACATTTTTGAGGAGTTTGAGCAATTTACTTCATTTCTCTGTGACTCGGTTTCTTCATGTGTAATAGGAGTAGTACTTTCCTCATACAATTTTGTTGTTGTTGTTAGGATTAATTGAAATCACGTGAGTAAAGCAACAATGCCTGGCATGTTGTTGGCATTTGGGAAATGTTAGAATAATGTCTCCAACCCTTCATTTTCTCAACCATAAAATAGATAATTATACTTCTTTTATAGATTTGTTGTGCCAGATAGATGCTCTGGCGCTTGGTAAATATTACCTTCCATTCTTTCCCTTTCCTATCTTCCACTTCTGCATTTCTGCCTTCCTGCCTGTGAGTGAATCTCCAGCATCCTTCAAGACTCTAACTCATTCTTTAAAGGTTCTCTAACTTCTTCAGACAGATTTTGTTGCCTTCTCGCAGAACCCACAGAGTACACTATCCATTCCTCTGCACTGGCACACATCACACTCTTTGTAACACACAGGTTTCTCATTCCTTCAGTGGGAATTATGCTCCTGTATGTTCAAAGAGTCTTCCAATTACCTGACCCGGCCATTGTCCAGCCAATTGCCTGAGCTGGCAGTCACTCAATCAAAGGAGGGCAAAAGAAAACACTCCTTGCTGGAGAGTGGAGGGTGGGTTTGGTGTGCAAGAGAGTAGTAAAGTCAGGAAGACTAACAACAGAATGAAGTGAAAGGACAGTAGACTTGGAATCAAGACAACTGAGTTGCAATCTTGGCTCTTCCCCTAACAAGCTATGGGGTCACTGGAAAGTGACTGTTTTTTTCTTTCACTATAATATACAGAAGTTACAAGTAAAGATGTCTGTGATCTTTCCAAGGCTAACATAAGATGATTCCATAAATAGAATAATACTAAAAAGCAACTTAAAGAAATCCTCCATATGAATGATCAGATTCTGGCAACAGATTTTATAAATTATTTTTTAAAATAATACTGCATGAAAAGGACCTAATCTTATAGTATTACTCTCCAAAATCTTTTAAATAATCAAGAGTTTAAAACACTGGAGAACAGAGTTTTGAATAAAAATACCCAAAAGTACATTTGGAAATATATTGTGAAATTCATAATGATAATGAAAAACAGACTTTAGGAGAACTATTTAAAGGCATTGCACAATTCTAGTGGGAGAGGTGTAATCAACTTCCTTGATTCCCAAGGGGGAAAAATTCCTCATCCCAAACCAAGCAAAAGTTGAAAAAAATGAAATAAATCTTTGGTTTGAACAAGTTTCACAAGTCTTCGTAAAGGTCTATGAATTGTTTTCCATTTTTAATATGAGATGTTTCCTTCCTGGAAATGTACCAAATATTATTTCTTAATTGCTCTTTTTGTTGTTGTTAAAATAAGCACTTTCTCTTTTCAGAAACATCTTGGCGGTTATCAGCTACTATTACTGGAAGTGTGAATTCTTGAGGTTATCACGTTGTACTAACAGTAGATTTTTCTTCAGCTGACCATGCAATTCTTTGACTGAAGTAAATAAAAACACTAATCAGTTTGGAATTTGTAAAACACAAAAAAACTCCACCGTCTCTAATATATCTTACCCATTAAATATCAATTCCTTAGGTGACTATTTTAGTATTAATAACATATATTAGACAGTGACTTACGTTTTACAAAATTTCTCCTCATACATGTCTTAGATTAACTTGCAAAAATCGTGATAAATATTAGGAGCCCTTATTTCCTTGCACAATTCATCTTTAAAAGTTAACAAATCACTTTAAGGAGTTTTAGGGCAGTTGCATGAGCTGCATTTAGGCTGTGCACTCCACAACTTCAAGGGTGCCTGTTTATGTGAATAATAATGGCATCCCCTGGAGTGTACAACACCAAGGCTCTACTTTCTGCTATAAATAGGTAAGACACCAAGCAAATTCGGGGCCTGCATTCTCTTTTTGACTTCATGGATTTGATCTGAATAAGGAATCTGTTCCTACAAAGAGTCGTGCTAAGATTTTGAACATAGGAATACACTACTCTAGAAGAGAACGTGTTTTCTCCATGTAGAACCAATGTTTTCAAAATAAGACAAGGACCCAGGTGTGCATACAGGGACTTTCTTTTTATGAGGCAGCCAAGATCCTTTCTATTTTCCTCAATGAATTAGACGAGGAGACTTTCAATTGCCCTGAATTCTATACATCTGTACCTGTGTAAAATGCATTAACAGCCTGTCATTCTCCCTGTGACTGGTTAGCTCATTTGGCCGGAGTACAGACTATTTGGACAAAGTTGTGAATTTGAATCCTGGTGTGGTGCCATGGCAGGAAATGGCACCCTAACTACAGGATGCCATATTGCAAATGTAAGCACATGCTCAGACTTGCCAGGAGATTAGTGATGGATCAGGACAAGTCTATCAAAAAACAAAACCCTCAAAGGACTGTGTACAAAAGAGATTGCATCAGCAAAGTAATTTTTATATGTTGGGGATCAATATATGTGTATGCACACATACACACTCAAAAATACACACATATATTCACACATCAATACAACCAGCTGTGTAGAGAACATTTAAATGAATCCTTTGTTGTTGAAAACTCTGTATTCTTTATTGTCTTAAAGTGTTTACCATCTGGATGAGAAAGGTGACATCATCCTGATTTTTATAATTAAAATTTCATTGGCAAGTACTTTTAGGAGAGGCCCTGTGGAGATTTTTTAGAATTATTTCTAACCTCATTTTTCTTTTCTAAAATAGCTAATAACTCAGAATCATGTAAGAAAGAAAAAATTACTTAACAAGTTTGGTTTAACTATTCTTTTACTGTTTGACACTTAGGTTGATTCTAACTGTTTTACAAACTTGAACAGCTTTTATCTAAACATTTCGTTCCCTCAAATATTTGATTCATTTTTAAAAAATTTTCTTAGGCAAAGGAATATTAAACTATTAAACTCACAAGTCTCTTGTTAAACTATTTTATATTCCCATTATCAGGATTGAAAGTACACGACTTATTGTACTCTTCATTTTCACTGGGTATTAGCAGTTTTAAAAATTACTTGGATAATTATTTAAATGGATAATTATTTAATGGATAATTATTTAAATATGAAAGTCTGTGAACTTCAGTGCAACAGGGTTTCAACTTGAACCTAGAGTAGATCCATCCCTGAGATGCAGACTTGTGTAGGTCCAACAGAAGTTGATTTGCGTGAAGAATTTGAGAGCCTTCTGGGAGAAAACTCCATCCATGTCAGGGATAACATTAAAAAAATTACAATTTAGAATGGCATGATTGTTGATCACTTAGATCAGACATCCACTGTAGCAGCAAAGCAAGGTTCTGCATACCAACTTATCTGCCAGATGTTACCTTTATAGATGCTGGATTGTGGGATAGGCCAGTGGGCCAGCAAAGGGGGTCAGATCAGCAAAGAGGCACTCAAGGCACTTGAACAATAGCAATTTACCAACCAGAACATAAGTATTTCAGGATTTTAACAACTTTTAAAACTGTATTGTTGCATACTTGTTGAATGTTAGCCTGTCCTAAGGAAAGAGAGAATTGGCCTATGTCGTCCCTAATGACCCTTGATTTTAGCAGCTAGGAAGGAGAAAAGATTCTGAGTGTAGTTTGGTGTTTATCGTCAAATGTGTTTCCCTTTGGGTCCTATAAAGAGTGGTAACTTATGGGTAATATTCAGGCTGTAGTTGGCTTTGATATTTTTCTTTCTTCACTCCTCTACCTCACATTCAATAAGAAATTAGCCTGTGGTAGTTTGGAAATACAGATTATATCAGTTGTTATCCATTTCCATTACTGGTACACTAATTTAAAAGCCTTTTTATTTTAGGCCTTGATTGTCTCTAACCTCCACACATACGTTGCCTTTTCTACTTTGCTTCACACTCAGTGACTTTCAGCCACAGGTGCCAAATTAATATTCCTATAACACTGCTTTTATCATGCCACTTTTCTGCCCCAAGATCTTCAATAGCTCACTATTGCCAGTTAACCAAAGGCCATGTCTTCAGCCTGAAATTCAAGTCCCAGTACAATTTAGAATATAGTCCTTACTCTTACTTGTCTTGCCTTGAATTCCACTATATCCATAGATTTTTCCTACCTTCCCACCCATGCAAGCTACCTCCAGTCCCCATCACAGGCTTATAGTTTTCATTCTCTGCAAGTCTTCTTCATTTCTAACTGTCCAAATCCTATCATTCAAACCAGGTGGAAATCCTGTCACCCCCACAACTAATGGGAAACATTTTTGAATGCCTATAGCATTTTGTATATGTTTTATGTCACATTACTTTTATTTTCATTCAATCATAAAATTCTAAAAAACATTCAATTTACTCACAGGAAGACAGAAAAAAATAAACAGAGAAACAAAAATCAGAGAGAATAAACAGAAAACAAAAAATAAACTGGCAGACTTAAGCCCTACCATATCAAAAATTACATCAAATATAAGTAGTCTAACTATACCATTTAAGTGATAGGGATTAAAAACATGATCCAGCTACATGCTTACTTAGAAACTCACTTAAACATAGTATAGGCAAGTTCAAAGTAAAATTATAGAAAAAGATACATTGTGCAAACATTAATGAAAGGAAAGAAGGAATGTATGTTATATCAGATGAAGCAAGTTGAAGGGGAAATTTATAGTGCTAAATGCGTGCATTAGAAAAGAAATCTCAAATCGATAATCTAAGTTCCCACCTGAAGAACCTTGAAAAGGAAGAGCAAAATAAACCCAAATGAAACAGAGGGAAGGAAATAGTAAATATAAGAGCAGAAATCAATAAAATTAAAAACAGAAAAACAAAAGAGAAAATTAATAGAATAAAGATTTTGAAAAGATAAAAAAATGATTTAGGAAGACTAATATAGAGAAAAAGAGAGAAGGCGCAAATTACCAATATCAGGTAAGCAGACTCCATGGACATGGAAAAGATACTATATACTATGCACAGCTCTACTTACCTATCTGACAACTCAAATGAAACAGACCAATTCATCAAAAATTATAAACTGTGATAATTCATACAGTATTAAAAATAATTTGAATAGCACTATGGTTAAGAAAATTGAATTCATAATTTTGAAATGTCCAAAAAATATCCAGGTCCAGATGATTTCAGTGGAGAATTCTACCAAACATTTGCCAAATATCTACCAAAAAAAATCAGCACCACTTCTACATAATTTCTTCCAAAAAATAACAAAGAAAGGAACATGTCCAAATTCATTTTATCAAGCTAGTGTTACCCTGATACCTAAGTGAGATGCAGAGTATAAACAAAAAACTGCAGAACATCTTAGAAATACAGACACAAAAAATCTTAACAAAATGTTAGCAAATGGTATTCAGCAATATGTAAAAAGAATTATACATCATGATTAAGTCAGGTTTATTGTAGGGAGGCAAGGTTGGTTCAATATTTGGAAATCAATCAGTGTAATCACATTAACAATATTAACAGGCTAAAGAAGAAAATGCACAAGTTCATGTCAATTGAAGAAGAAAAATTTCTGCAAACAAAATTGTCACGAATTTATGATAAAAACTCTCAGAAAAGTAGTAACAGAAGAGAATTTACTCAACTCAATGAAGAGAAGCCTCAAAATCATACAAATATTATTATCATTATTATTATTTTTAGGCAGGGTGTCACTCTGTCACCCATGCTGGAGTGCAGTGGCACAATCATGGCTCACTGCAACCTTGACCTCCCAGGCTCAAGTGACCCTCTTACCTTTGCTGCCCATGTAGCTGGGACTACCAGTGTGCACCACCATGCTTGACTAATTTTTGTACTTTTTGTAGAGATGGGGTTTTACCACATTGCTCAGCCTGGTCTCAAACTCCTGGACTCAGGCAATCTGCCTGCCTCAGCTTCCCAAAGTGCTGGGACTTCAGGTGTGAGCCACAAATAATATTTTTCTTAATAATGAAAGTCCAAATGCTTTTCCCTTATGATTGGAACTAAAGCAGTTCTTTTTTAAAACAGTAATGGAAGTTCTAACCAGAACAGTAAGGGAAGAAAATGAAGTAAAACATATTCGGATTAGAAAGGAAGAAATAAAACTATACCTATTTATAAGTGATGTGATTCTCCTTATAAGAAATTTCAAGTACTCTACCAAAAGCAAAAAAAACAAAACACTCCTAGAACAGGTAAGTTAAGCAAGGTTGCAGGATACAAGGGAAACAAACACAAATCAATTGTTTCTATGTACTAGCAGTGAACATGTGGACAATGAAATTAAAAATACGTTTATAATTATTTACAATTGCTCAAAAATAATAAAGCAAGCATGTACAAAACTTATATACTATACAATGCTGAAAAGGAAATCAAATATCTAAATTAATATATCATGTTTGTGGATTGGAAAGTTCAACATGTAAAAATGTTAATTCTTCCATAATTAATATGCAGATATAATACAACTCCTAGGAAAATCCCAAGAAGATTTTTTTAAATGTAGACAATATTATTCTAAAATTTGTATGGGAAAGCAAAGAAATTAAAATTAGCTAAGACAATTATAAAGAAGAATACAGTAGAAGGAATTAGTCTACTTGCTTTCAAGACTTATTATACAGCTATAATAATCAAGACTATGCAGTATTGATAGATCAACAGAACAGAAGAGCAATCCAGAAATAGAGCTACACTAATGTGCCTGGCTGATTTTTTTTTTTTTACTTTTTTAAAAAAATTATACTTTAAGTTCCGGAATACATGTGCAGAATGTGCAGGTTTGTTACACAGCTATACATGCACCATGGTGGTTTGCTGCATCCATCAACCTGTCATCTACACCTGGCTGATTTTTAACCAAAGTGCAAAAACAATTTAATAGAGGAAAGATAGTCTTTTCAAGAAATGGTTTTGAAACAGTCAGATATCCATAAGTACAATAATTAACCTTGACCTAAGTCTCAAACATTATACAAAAATTAAGTCAAAATATCATGGATTTAAGTATAAAATATAAAACTATAAAACTTTTAGAAACAAACATAGGAGAAAATCTTCAGGAACCAATATTAGCCAAAGAGTTCTTAGACTTGACACCAAAAGCAGAATTCATAGAAATAAAATTGATAACTGGACTTCAAACTTAAAAATTTTTGCACTATAAAAGCCTCTCATAGAAGAACTAAAAAGTCAACCCACAGAATGGAAGACAATATTTTCAACCTACATATCTGACATAGGACTAGTATATAGACTATATAAAGAACTCTCATAACTTAAAAGTAGAAAAACAAAAACAACAATTAGACAATGAACAAAAGACATGAAGAGACAGTTCACTGAAGAAAAAATATAGATGGCAAATAAACATATGAAAAGATGTTTAACATCATTAGTCACTGGGGACATGCAAATTAAAACCAAAATGTGTCATCACAACACACCTATCAGAATAGCTAAAATGAAAAATAGTGACAACACCAAGTGCTGTCAAGGAGGCAGAGAAACTGGATCACTCATATGTTTCTGATGGAAATGTAAAGTAGTTCAGCCACTCTGGAAAACATTTTGGCAGGTTCTTAAACAAAAATATGCAACTACTGTGCAATCCCACAATTACATTCCTGGGCATTTAGCCCAGTGAATTAAAGACTTATGTTCACATTAAAACCTATACACAAATGTGTATAGCAGCTTTATTCATAAAAGCCAAAACCTGGAAACAACCCAGATGTCCTTCAACAGGCAAACGGTTAAACTGTGGTACATTTATACTATGAAATACTACTCAGCAATAAAAAGAAATGAATTATTGGTACAAACAACCATCTGGAAAAATCTCTAGAGAATTATGCCATGTGAAAAAAGCCAGGCTCAAAATGTCACATTCTGCATGGCTCCATTTATATAACACTCGTGAAATGACAAAATTATAGAAATACAGAATACATTAGTGGTTGCAATAGGTTAAAGCTATGGGTTGGCTGGAAGTGACTGTGGCTCTAAAAGAGCAACAAAAGGATTATTGTGGTGGTAGAAATGTTCTGTATTGTAACCATATCAGTGTCAATATCCTGTTTGAGATACTGTACTATAGTATCTCAAGATGTTACCATTGGGGAAAAGGATATAGAGGATATCCTTTAAAGCAGGAAAGGATACAGAGGATCTCTGTATATTACTTCTTAAAATTGCATGTGACTCTACCATTATTTCAAAAGAAAAAATGTAATAAAAATTTTTTTTTAAAAGCAGAAGACAGGGAAGGAAAATTTCAAGTTACATCCAGAAATATTGAAAGCAGAGAAACTGCATTTTTAAAGGATTTTTATTTTTTCTTTAATGATTGATTCCTAAAAATTAATGAGGTGAATAGTATATTTTGATAAAAATGTAAAAACTGTGTTCCATAAAGGATTCACTAAGTTATACTTCCATCATCATTGTATGAAACTTCCTATGTACCTAAATCCTTAATTAGAGGAAAGTATCAATTAATGTTTGCCAATATTATGGATCAGAAATATTTTCATTTTAATTTGTATTTGTCCGTTATTAGTGAGACTGTGCATATTTACTTATGTTTATTGCCTATCTGTAATTTTCTTAAGTGAATTTCATAAAAAATTTTTTTCAATAGCTTTAGGGGTACAAGTGGTTTATGTTCCATGGATGAATTGTATAGTGATAAAGTCTAGGGTTTTAGTGTATGCATCACGTAAATGGTGTATATCATACACGATTATAATAAAACTACTAGGTAGGTTTTTTTATCCCTCACTCCCCTCCCACTCTCCCCACTTCTGAGTCTCCAATGTCCATTATACCACACTGTATGCTTTGGCATACCCACAGCTTAGCTCCCGCTTATAAGTGAGAACATGCAGTATTTGGTTTTCCATTCCTGAGTTACTTCACTTAGGATAATGGTCTCCAGTTCCATCAAAGTTGCTGCAAAAGGCATTATTTCATTCATTTTATGACTGAATAGTATTCTATGGTGTGTATATATATATGTGTGTGTATATATGTATATATATATACATATATACACACACACACACGTATATACATACATACACACGTGTGTGTGTATGTATATATATATATACACATATATACATATGCGCCACATTTTCTTTAGCCACTCATCAATTGATGAGCACTTAGGTTGATTCCGCATCTTTGCAATTGTGAATTGTGCTATGATAAACACACGTTTATCTTCTTTATGTAATGGCTTCTTTTCCTTTGTATAGATACCCAGTAGTGGGATTGCTAGAATGAATGGTAGATCCGCTTTTAGCTTTTTGAGAAATCTCCATACTGTTTTCCATAGAGGTTTTACTACTTTACATTTCCACTAGCAGTATATAAGTGTTCCTTTTCACCATATCCGTGCCAACATATATTGTGTTTTGACTTTTTAATAATGGCCATTCTGGCTGGAGTAAACTGGTATCTCACTGTGGTTTTAATCTGTATTTCCTTGATAATTAGTGATTTTGAGCATTTTTCATATGTTTCTTAGCCATTTATATGTCTTCCTTGAGAAATGTCTAAGTTGATTGCCTACTTTTTAATGAGATTATTTATTTATTTGTTTTCCTTGCTGATTTGTTTGAGTTCCTTGTGCATTCTGGCTATTAGTCCTTTGTCAGGTCCATAGTTTGCAAATATTTTCTCCTATTCTGTAGGTTGTTTACTGTTGATTATTATTATTATTATGGCTATACAGAAGCTTTAAAAATCAATTTATTAAAATATATTGATTTTTAAATTAAAATTTAAATTACATTTACTAATTTTAAAAATGAATTTTAATTTTTAATTTATTAATTTTCATTTTTGTTGCATTTGCTTTTAGAGTCTTAGTCACAAATTCTTTGCCTAGGTCAATGCCCAGGAGAGTTTTTCCTAGGTTTAATTGTAGAATTTTCAGGGTTTTAGATCTTAGATTTAAGTCTTTAATCCATTTTGAGTTAATTTTTTTATATGGTGAGAGACAGGGATCCAGTTTCATTCTTCTACATGTGGCTATCCAATTTTCCCAGCACCAGTTATTGAATAGGGTGCCCTTTCCGCAGTGTGTATGTTTTTGTCTGCTTTGTTGAACATCAGTTGGTTGTAAGTATTTAGCTTTATTCCTCGGTTCTCTACTCTGCTACATTGGTCTATATGTCTACTTTTATATCAGTACCATGCTGTTTTGGTTACTATAGCTTTGTAGTATAATTTGAAGTTGAGTAATGTGATGCCTCTATATTTGTTCTTTTTGCTTTGGCTCTTTGGGCTCTTATTTGGCTCTGTATGAATTTTAAGGTTTTTTTTTATTCTGTGAAAAATGACATTGTTATTTTGATAGGAATGGCATTGAATCTGTACATTACATTGAGCAATATGGTCATTTTCCTTATATTGATTCTTCCAATTAATAAGCATCGGATGTTTTTCCATTTGTTTGTGTCATCTATGGTTTCTTTTATCAGTGTTTTGTAGTTCTCCTTGTAGAGATGGTTCACCTCCTTGGTTAAGTATATTCCTAGGAAGTTTTTTGTTGTTGTTGTTACTATTATAAAAGAGATTATTTATTTGATTTTCAGCTTGATTGTTGGTGGTGGTGTAAAGCAGTGCTATTGATTTGTGTATACTGATTTTTGTAATCTGAGACTTTACTAAATTCATTGATCAAATCTAGGATTCTTTTGGAGGAGTCTTTAGTGTCTTTTAGGTATAAAATCATATCGTCAGCAGAGTTAGTTTGACTTTCACTTTTTCAATTTGGATGCTCTTTAGTTCTTCTTTCTGATGGCTCTGGCGAGGACTTCCAGTACTATGCTGAATAAAGTGTTGAAAGTGGGCATCTTTGTCCTGCTCCAGTTCTTAAGGGGAAGGTTTTAAACTTTTTCCCACTTAGTACGTAGGCTGTAGGTTTATCACATATGGCTTTTATATTTTGAGGTATGTTCCTTTTATGCCTTGTTTGCTGAGGGTTATTATTATAAAGAGATGCTGGATTTTTATCAAATGCTTTTTCTCCATCTGTTGAGATGATCACATGGTTTTTGTTTTTAATTTCGTATATATACTGAATCACATTTATTGAATTATGTATGTTGAACCATCCTTGCATCCCTGGGATGAAACCCACTTGATTAAAGTGAATTGTCTTTTTGCTCTGCAGTTGGATTTGATTTGCTGGTATTTTGGTAAGGATTTTTGCATCTATGTTCATCAGAGATATTGGTCTGTAAGAAACTACATTTTGGAAATTGGTATATCCTGGTCACTACAGAAACATGCTTGGTTGGACGTTAGGGACGTGTCTTCATGACTACCCATTGTTTTATGGACACTTTGATACATGGAATAGAATATGATGAAAAGTATACATAAGTATTATAATAACTGGAAAGGGCAATTCCTTCTGCATAAATTCATAAATTGGTATTCTTATTCATACACCAGTTTTTTTTGTTTCTATTTTGTTTTGTTTTGAGACAGGGTCTTGGTCTGCTGCCCAGGTTGGAGTGCAGTGATATGGTCCTGGCTGGCTACAACCTCCACCTCCTGGGTTCAAGTGATTCTCCTGCCTCAGCCACCCATGTAGCTGGGACCACAGATGCACACCACCGTGACCAGCTAATTTTTGTATTTTTTGTAGAGATGGGGTCTCACCATGTTGCCCAGGCTGGTCTCAAACTCCTAGGCTCAAGCAATTCTCACACCTCAGCTTCCCAAACAGCTGAGATTACAGGTGTGAGCCACCGTACCCAGCCTTTATTCATATATCAGAATCAATAAAATTTTACAGCTTTTTACAACTTCTCATGATGGTCACACAATTTTCTTTCAAATTATTCTTAGAAAATGTGTTTTTTTCTTGTTAGTATAAATGGAATTTTATCAAATTTTAAAAAGTGTGATGTTTTTCCATAACAAATTTTATTGATTTTAAACTACCTTGCCACCTTGCAAATCTATTCTATTAATATTAGCATTTTTCAGTTGATTCCTTTGGATTTTCCAAGTGAACGATGATCTGGCATGCAAATAATAAGGCAACTTTCTTTGAATATTAAATTATAGCACAGAGTAACCTTGCTTTATTAGCATTTATGATTTTGTCTTAAATATTTCATATATAGTGATTTTTTTTAAAACTTGTTCTATAGTTCACGATTTACTTTCATTTAACTGCTTCCATATTTTGACAACATTTGTAAACCTCAAGTTTTATTGGAAAACACTATGCCACTGGTATGGTTTGGCTGTGCTCCCACCCAAATCTCATCTTGAATTGTAGTTCCCATAATACCCACATGTCATGGGAGGGACCCGGTGGAAGGTAATTTAATCCTGGGGGCAGTTACCCTCATGCTGTTCTTGTGACAGTGAGTGAGTTCTCATGAGATCTGATGGTTTTATAAGAGGATGTCCCCGCATTTGCTCAGCACTTCTCCTTGCTGCCACTACATAAAGAAGGATATGTTTACTTCCCCTTCTGCCATGATTGTAAGTTTCCTGAGGCCTCCCCAGCCCTGCAGAACTGTGAGTCAATTAAACCTCTTTCCATTGTAAATTACCCAGTCTCAGGTATATCATCATTAGCAGTGTGAGAACAGACTAACACAGCCACCTATGATAGAAATAGTTTGATTTATGGATTTGTTAAATAGCTTGTTTAGTAAAAATTCACAGTACTCTGAATGCTATGTCTTGCACTGCTGCATGAATTAAAACACTACCCCAAACCATCAATATATGCAAATAGCTTTAGACACACATATGTGCACTACTGTGGTTTTAGGAATAAATTTGGAAACAATCTTAGTAACCAGATAACATAAAACAGATAAATGTGTGATTAGCCACTTCCTATTGTTGAACTCAGCCTTCCAGATGGCTTACTTTGATACTAAGCCAGTGCTTCCCAGGGTCAGTAGACTTGTTCACCTTCACTTCTCCAAAAAAGGAATGGAAAATTCCCAGGAAGTTGGGAACCAAGCAGAGTTCCCATATGCTGTGTTCTAGTATCTAAACATGCATCTCACTTTATTTATTTACTCCTTCATTCATTCACCAGAAATTTATTAATGCTTACTCCAAGTCCATATGTTTTTTAGCAGAGGCTATAAAAAATAAAGGAGGCATAATCTTGCCCCAAAGGAATTCATAGAATATTAGAGAAAAGAAAACCTACCAAACATTATAAAACCATATGGTAAGTGTGAACAGAGAGAAGATACTTATGACCCTCAAATTTCAGGTCTAGCTATGTCAGAGCTAGAAATCTAATGGAGAAGGGATGAGAGGAAAGGTGTCATAGAAGTTAGTTTGTTGTAAGTCATGAAGGACTAGTAAGAAATGAACAGACACAAAAGGCGTGGGGTTATTCTAGGCAAAGGGAACAAAACTGCACAAGCATGGATTCATGAAAAGGCTTGAAGTGACTGAGGAGCCACTAGCAGCTTGGGGTATCTGGAGCATAAGATGCTGCAATGATCATACCCAAGAGATCATTCAACCCTAGTAGAATCACAGAATTTGATATTTCTTCTAAAAGTTTTTAAAAAGAATTACAGTAGTGTTTTTTGAATCATTTTAATGCACTAATCCAATCTGTTAATACAGAACAGGGTTTCTTAACGTCAGTCTTATTGATGTTTGTAGCCTCTCAGGGGCTGTGTAGGGCATTGTAGGATGGCTAGCAGCATCCCTGACTGCTCTCCACTAGATAATAGTAGCTCTTTCCAGCTATGACACCCACAGTTTCCTCCAGACATTGCCAAATGTCCCCTAGGGTGGGGGCAAAATTGCTTCCTGTAGAGCAACAGTCCCCAGCCTTTTTGGTACCAGGGACTGGTTTCATGGAAGATAATTTTTCCACTGACTAGGGTATGGGATGGTTTCAGGATGAAACTGTTCCACTTCAGATCATTTGGCATTAGATTCTCATAAGAAGTATGCAAACTAGATGCCTCACATGTGCAGTTCACAATAGGGTTCACTCTCCTATGAGAATGTAATGCCGCCGCTGATCTGACAGGAGGCAGAGCTCAGGCGGTAAGGCTTGCTCACCTGCCACTCACCTCCTGCTATGCAGCCCTGTTCCTAACAGGCCACAGATCAGTACCAGTCCATGGCCCAGAGGTTGGGAACTCCTGCTGTAGAGAATTACCACTGACGGAGCACAGTAATTTATGCCAATCAGCACTTACTACATGTCTGGCACTTTAGCAAGCTTTTATTCACATCTTATTTAATGTTTCTCATGAGCCTACTATTATTAACCACATTTCATACACTAGGAAACTCATGTCATAGAGATCAAAAACTGCCCAGAAAAACACAGTAGGTGACAGAATCAGGATTCATGCCACTAACTGGTATCAATAACTATATATGATATGAGCACACAGTTGCATAATGACTGAATCATTCACAAACCACATGTAAGGGAATTGAGCATCCTTGAATTTTAGTATCCTCAAACCAATCTATTGTGGATACCCGGGGTTACTATCTGTGTGTGTGTGTGTGTGTGTGTGTGTGTGCACATGTGTTTTTTTGGCTGCATAAATGTCTTCTTTTGAGAAGTGTCTGTTCACGTCCTTCACCCACTTTTTGATAGGGTTGTTTTTTTCTTGTAAATTTGTTTGAGTTCATTGTAGATTCTGGATATTAGCCCTTTGTCAGATGAGTAGGTTGTGAAAATTTTCTCCCATTTTGTAGGTTGCCTGTTCACTCTGATGGTAGTTTCTTTTGCTGTGCAGAAGCTCTTTAGTTTAATTAGATCCCATTTGTCAATTTTGGCTTTTGTTACCATTGCTTTTGGTGTTTTAGACATGAAGTCCTTGCCCATGCCTACGTCCTGAATGGTATTGCCTAGGTTTTTTTCTAGGGTTTTTATGGTTTTAGGTCTAACATGTAAGTCTTCAATCCATCTTGAATTAATTTGTGTATAAAGTGTAAGGAAGGGATCCAGTTTCAGCTTTCTACATGTGGCTAGCCAGTTTTCCCAGCACCATTTATTAAATAGGGAATCCTTTCCCCATTGCTTGTTTTTGTCAGGTTTGTCAAAGATCAGATAGTTGTAGATATGTGGCATGATTTCTGAGGGCTCTGTTCTGTTCCATTGATCTATGTCTCTGTTGTGGTACCAGTACCATGCTGTTTTGGTTACTGTAGCCTTGTAGTATAGTTTGAAGTCAGGTAGCGTGATGCCTCCAGCTTTGTTCTTTTGGCTTAGGATTGACTTGGCAATGAGGGCTCTTTTTTGGTTCCATATGAACTTTAAAGTAGTTTGTTTCCAATTCTGTGAAGAAAGTCATTGGTAGCTTGATGGGGATGGCATTGAATCTATAAATTACCTGGGGCAGTATGGCCATTTTCACGATATTGATTCTTTCAACCCATGAGCATGGAATGTTCTTCCATTTGTTTGTATCCTCTTTTATTTCATTGAGCAGTGGTTTGTAGTTCTCCTTGAAGAGGGCCTTCACATCCCTTGTAAGTTGGATTCCTAGGTATTTTATTCTCTTTGAAGCAATTGCGAATGGGAGTTCTCTCATGATTTGGCTCTCTGTTTGTCTGTTATTGGTGTATAAGAATGCTTGTGATTTTTGTACATTGTTTTTGTATCCTGAGACTTTGCTGAAGTTGCTTATCAGCTTAAGGAGATTTTGGGCTGAGACCATGGGGTTTTCTAGGTATACAATCATGTCATCTGCAAACAGGGACAATTTGACTTCCTCTTTTCCTAATTGAATACCCTTTATTTCCTTCTCCTGCCTGATTGCCCTGGCCAGAACTTCCAGCACTATGTTGAATAGGAGTGGTGAGAGAGGGCATCCCTGTCTTGTGCCAGTTTTCAAAGGCAATGCTTCCAGTTTTTGCCCATTCAGTATGATATTGGCTGTGGGTTTGTCATAGATAGCTCTTATTATTTTAAGATACATCCCATCAATACCTAATTGATTGAGAATTTTTAGCATGAAGGGTTGTTGAATTTTGTCAAAGGCCTTTTCTGCATCTATTGAGATAATCATGTGGTTTTTGTCTTTGGTTCTGTTTATATGCTGGATTACATTTACTGATTTGCGTATGTTGAACCAGCCTTGCATCCCAGGGATGAAGCCCACTTGATCATGGTGGATAAGCTTTTTGATGTGCTGCTGGATTTGGTTTGCCAGTATTTTACCAAGGATTTTTGCATCAATGTTCATCAAGGATATTGGTCTGAAATTATCTTTTTTGGTAGTGTCTCTGCCAGGCTTTTGGTATCAGGATGATGCTGGCCTCATAAAATGTCTTAGGGAGGATTCCCTCTTTTTCTATCAATTGGAATAGTTTCAGAAGGAATGGTACCAGTTCCTCCTTGTACCTCTGGTAGAATTCGGCTGTGAATCCATCAGGTCCTGGACTCTTTTTGGTTGGTAAGCTATTGATTATTGCCACAATTTCAGAGCCTTTTATTGGTCTATTCAGAGATTCAACTTCTTCCTGGTTAAGTCTTGGGAGGGTGTATTTGTCAAGGAATTTATCCATTTCTTCTAGATTTTCTAGTTTATTTGCATAGAGGTGTTTGTAGTATTCTCTGATGGTAGATTGTATTTCTGTGGGATCGGTGGTGATATCCCCTTTTTCATTTTTTATTGCATCTATTTGATTCTTCTCTCTTTTCTTCTTTATTAGTCTTGCTAGCAGTCTACCAATTTTGTTGATCTTTTCAAAAAACCAGCTCCCGGATTCATTGATTTTTTGAAGGGATTTTTGTGTCTCTATTTCCTTCAGTTCTGCTCTGATTTTAGTTATTTCTTGCCTTCTGCTAGCTTTTGAATGTGTTTGCTCTTGCTTTTCTAGTTCTTTTAATTGTGATGTTAGGGTGTCAATTTTGGATCTTTCCTGCTTTCTTTTGCAGGCATTTAGTGCTATAAATTTCCCTCTACACACTGCTTTGAACGTGTCCCAGAGATTCTGGTATGTTGTGTCTTTGTTCTCATTGGTTTCAAAGAACATCTTTATTTCTGCCTTCATTTCGTTATGTACCCAGTAGTCACTTAGGAGCAGGTTGTTCAGTTTCCATGTAGTTGAGCAGTTTTGACTGAGTTTCTTAATCCTGAGTTCTAGTTTGATTGCACTGTGGTCTGAGAGACAGTTTGTTATAATTTCTGTTCTTTTACATTTGCTGAGGAGAGCTTTACTTCCAACTATGTGGTCAATTTTGGAATAGGTGTGGTGTGGTGCTGAAAAAAATGTATATTCTGTTGATTTGGGGTGGAGAGTTCTGTAGATGTCTATTAGGTCCACTTTGTGCAGAGCTGAGTTCAATTCCTGGATATCCTTGTTAACTTTCTGTCTCATTGATCTGTCTAATGTTGACAGTGGGGTGTTAAAATCTCCCATTATTATTGTGTGGGAGTTTAAGTCTCTTTGTAGGTCACTCAGGACTTGCTTTATGAATCTGGGTGCTCCTGTGTTGGGTGCATATATATTTAGGATAGTTAGCTCTTCTTGTTGAATTAATCCCTTTACCATTATGTAATGGCCTTCTTTGTCTCTTTTGATCTTTGATGGTTTAAAACCTGTTTTATCAGAGACTAGGATTGCAACCCCTGCCTTTTTTTGTTTTCCATTTGCTTGGTAGATCTTCCTCCATCCCTTTATTTTGAGTCTATGTGTGTCTCTGCACATGAGATGGGTTTCCTGAATACAGCACATGGATGGGTCTTGACTCCTTATCCAATTTGCCAGTCTGTGTCTTTTAATTGGAGCATTTAGCCCATTTACATTTAAAGTTAATATTGTTATGTGTGAATTTGATCCTGTCATTATGATGTTAGTTGGTTATTTTGCTTGTTAGTTGATGCAGTTTCTTCCTAGCTTCGACGGTCTTTACAATTTGGCATGTTTTTGCAGGGGCTGGTACCGGTTGCTCCTTTCCATGTTTAGTGCTTCCTTCAGGAGCTCTTTTAGGGCAGGCTTGGTGGTGACAAAATCACTCAGCATTTGCTTCTCTGTAAAGTATTTTATTTCTCCTTCACTTATGAAGCTTAGTTTGGCTGGATATGAAATTCTGGGTTGAAAATTCTTTTCTTTAAGAATGTTGAATATCGGCCCCCACTCTCTTCTGGCTTGTAGAGTTTCTGCCGAGAGATCAGCTGTTAGTCTGATGGGCTTCCCTTTGTGGGTAACCCGACCTTTCTCTCTGGCTGCCCTTAACATTCTTTCCTTCATTTCGACTTTGGTGAATCTGACAATTATGTGTCTTGGAGTTGCTCTTCTCGAGGAGTATCTTTGTGGCGTTCTCTGTATTTCCTGAATCTGAATGTTGGCCTGCCTTGCTAGATTGGGGAAGTTCTCCTGGATAATATCTTGCAGAGTGTTTTCCAACTTGGTTCCATTCTCCCCGTCACTTTCAGGTACACCAATCAGACGTAGGTTTGGTCTTTTCACATAGTCCCATATTTCTTGGAGGCTTTGTTCATTTCTTTTTATTCTTTTTTCTCTAAACTTCCCTTCTTGCTTCATTTCATTCATTTCATCTTCCATCACTGATAACCTTTCTTCCAGTTGATCGCATCAGTTATGTGGCTTCTGCAATCTTCACATAGTTCTCGAAACTTGCCTTTCAGCTCCTTCAGCTCCTTTAAGCCCTTCTCTGCATTGGTTATCTTAGTTATACATTCATCTATTTTTTTTTTCAAAGTTTTTAACTTCTTTGCCATTGGTTTGAATTTCCTCCCGTAGCTCGGAGTAGTTTGATTGAAGCCTTCTTCTCTCAACTCGTCAAAGTCATTCTCCGTCCAGCTTTGTTCCATTGCTGGTGAGGAACTGCGTTCCTTTGGAGGAGGAGAGGCGCTCTGCTTTTTAGAGTTTCCAGTTTTTCTGCTCTGTTTTCATCCCATCTTTGTAGGTTTTTCTACTATTGGTCTTTGATGATGGTGATGTACAGATGGGTTTTTGGTGTGGGTGTCCTTTCTGTTTGTTAGTTTTCCTTCTAACAGACAGGACCCTCAGCTGCAGGTCTGTTGGAGTCTGCTAGAGGTCCACTCCAGACCCTGTTTGGCTGGGTGTCAGCAGCGGTGGCTGCAGAACAGCGGATTTTCGTGAGACCGCAAATTCAGCTGTCTGAGCGTTCCTCTGGAAGTTTTGTCTCAGAGGAGTACCTGGCCAAGTGAGGTGTCAATCTGTCCCTACTGGGGGGTGCCTCCCAGTTAGGCTGCTCGGGGCTCAGGGACCCACTTTAGGAGGCAGTCTGCCTGTTCTCAGATCTCCAGCTGCGTGCTGAGAGAACCACTACTCTCTTCAAAGCTGTCAGACAGGGACATTTAAGTCTGCAGAGGTTCCTGCTGTCTTTTTGTTTGTCTGTGCCCTGCCCCCAGAGGTGGAGCCTACAGAGGCAGGCAGTCCTCCTTGAGCTGTGGTGGGCTCCACCCAGTTCGAGCTTCCTGGCTGCTTTGTTTATCCAAGCAAACCTGGGCAATGTCGGGCACCCCTCCCCCAGCCTCGCTGCCACCTTGCAGTTTGATATCAGACTGCTGTGCTAGCAATCAGCAAGACTCCGTGGGCATAGGACCCTCTGAGCCAGGTGCGGGACACAATCTCCTGGTGTGCCGTTTTCCAAGCCCATTGGAAAAGTG
Organism: Symphalangus syndactylus; assembly: GCF_028878055.3. Lineage (NCBI taxonomy): Eukaryota > Metazoa > Chordata > Mammalia > Primates > Hylobatidae > Symphalangus > Symphalangus syndactylus. Next base: position 34,456,820 of record NC_072425.2, on the reverse strand, counting down.
CAGTATTAGGGTGGGAGTGACCCGATTTTCCAGGTGCCGTCCATCACCCCTTTCTTTGACTAGGAAAGGGAACTCCCTGACCCCTTGAGCTTTCCGAGTGAGGCAATGCCTCACCGTGCTTCAGCTTGGCTTGTGCACGGTGGGCTGCACCGACTGTCCTGCACCGTTTGGCACTCCCTAGTGGGATGAACCCGGTATCTCAGATGGAAATGGGGAAATCACCCGTCTTCTGCGTCGCTCACGCTGGGAGCTGTAGAGCAGAGCTGTTCCTATGTTGTTATTATAAACAGTGCTGCAATAAACATTTGCATGCATGTGTCTTTACGGTAGACTGATTTATATTCCGTTCGTTGGGTATGTACACAGTAACAGGATTGCTGGGTCCAGTGGTAGTTCTATTTTCAGCTCTTTGAGGAATCATCATACTACTTTCCACAATGGTTGAACTAATTTACATTTCCACCCCCAGTGTGTAAGTGTCCCCTTTTCTCAGCAATCTCATCAGTATCTGTTGTTTTTGACTTGTTAATAATATCTATTCTGACTAGTATGAGGTAGTATCTCACTGTGGTTCTGATTTGCATTTCTCTAATGATCAGTGGTATCGAGCATTTTTTCATATGCTCATTGGCTGGATGTATGCCTTTGAAAAGGGTCTGTTCATGTCCTTTGCCCATGTTTTAATGGGGTTGCTTTTTTTCTTGTAAATTTGTTTAAGTTCCTTATAGGTGCTGGATATCAGGCCTTTGTCAGATGCAGCATTTGCAAATATTTTCTCTCATTCTGTAGGCTGTTTGTTTACTCTGTTGATAGTTTCCTTTGCTGTGTAGAAGCTCTTAAGTTTTCTTAGATTCCATTTGACAGTTTTTGCTTTTGTTGAAATTGCTTTTGGTGTCTTTGTCATGAAACTTTTGCCCATTCCTATGTCCAGAATGGTATTGCCTAGGTTGTCTTCCAGGGTTTTTACAGTTTTGGGTTTTACATTTGAGTCTTTAATCCTTCTTGAGTTGATTTTTATATGGTGCAAGAAAGGGATTCTGTTTCAATCTTCTGCATATGGCTAGCCAGTTATCCTAGCACAGTTTATTGAAAAGGGAATCCTTTCTCCATATCTTGTTTTTGTTCATTTTGTCAAAGATCAGATGGTTGTAGATGTGTGACCTCATTTCTAGGCTCTCTATTCTGTTCCATTGGTCCATGTGTCTGTTTTTGTACCAGTACCATGCTATTTTGGTTACTGTAGCCCCATAGTATAGTTTGAAGTTGGGTAACATGATGCGTCCACGTTTTTTCTTTTTTCTTAGGATTGTCTTGGCTATTCTGGGTCTTTTTTGGTTTGAACTTAAAATTGTATTTTCTAGTTCTGTCATGAATGTTATTGGTAGTTTGATAGGAATAGCATTGAATCTGTAAATTGCTTTGGGAGGTATGGCCATAGTAATACTGATTCTTCCTACCCATAAGCATGGAATTGTTTTCCCATTTGTTTGTGTCATCTCTGATTTCTTTGAGCAGTGTGTTATCATTCTCATTGTAGAGATCTTTCACCTCTCTGGTTAGCTGTAGTCCTAGGTATTTTATTCTTTTGGTGGGAATTGTGAATGAAATTACATTCCTGATTTTTTGGTACATTGATTTGATATTCTGAAACTTTGCTGGAGTTGTTTATCAGCTGAATGATTTTTGGGCAGAGACTATAGGGTTTTCTAGATATGGAATCGTGTTGTCTGCAAATTGAGATAGTTTGACTTCCTCTCTTCCTATTTGGATGTCTTTTATTTCTTTCTGTTGCCTGAATGTCCTGGCCAGGACTTCCAATACTATGTTTAACAGGAGTGGTAAGAGAAAGCATCCTTGTCTTAAGCCAGTTTTCAAGTATTTTCCTCATTCAGTATGATGCTGGCTGTGGATCTGTCATAGATGGCTCTTATTAGTTTGAGGCATGCTTCTTCAATATCAAGTTTATTAAGAGTTTTTAACATAAAGAAATGTTGAATTTCATCAAAAGCCATTTCTGCATCTATTGAGATAATCATGTGGTTTTTGTCTTTAATTCTGCTTATGTGATGCGTCACATTTATTGATTTGCTTATGTTGAACCAACCTTGCATCCCAGGGATGAAGGCCACTTGGTCACAGTGAACTCTACCTCTTTATAGTTGAATGACATTAGAAAAACTACTTAAATTATTCAAAACTGTTTCCTCTTCTGCAAATGAGAAATTTATGTAAGGCAAAGACTTTGCAAGTGGCATGTGAATGTTACATGCATCATTTTAAAAGAACCAATTTCCAGAACCTCAACATACATATATAACTAAATTATTACACTGGGGAAAGTATCTATGGCACCTTTTCACAATTGCCTTTCATTTTTCAAAAGAAATGTGAACTTCTCACCCCTTCAAATTTTACTAGGGTACATTGCCCCGAGGTGAAAAATTTTCAGCATGATTCAAGATCTTGACATTTGGAAACCCTTCTTTAATCAACAAATAAGCAGGGTCCTTAAGAAGCTTTTCTTTTTTTTATTATACTTTAAGTTCTAGGGTACATGTGCACAACGTGTAGGTTTGTTACATATGTATACATGTGCCATGTTGGTGTGCTGCACCCATTAACTCGTCATTTACATTAGGTATCCTCCCTAACTCATTTTATAAGAAATTTTTCTTAAGTACAGGCACTGTTTTACAACATATCTCCATAACTTATTCATCTTGCATAACTAAAACTAACAGACAGTCATTTAACAGTTCTAGTAAAGTCTTTTTGGAGGGCATCCCAGAAATTGAGAAAGTGAATGATTGCAATGATTGTGTAACAACTCCTTTTGCACGTCAAAATGTTTCGAATTCTTCAATTTCAATAAAGATGTAAAGGTCCTAAGGGACTTGTAAGCTAAGAAATCATTTATGAAACTTTTTTGATGATAGATAACCGATGTTATTTTTGGCATGCAACTCAGGAGGAACTCCAAGAATTGAGTGAAATCAATTTAACACAACTTTTTCACGCCCCACATACATATTTATATGAAGAAGGTTTTCAGCACTAAAATCCATAAAAGTGAAAATAGGAAATAAAATTGATGTTGTATGCTCTCTTAACCTAACAATGAATAATAAAAATCCATGGATACATGAACTAATTAACAATGCGTCTTATTAAGAAGTGAATTTTCAATAGTATTTTTATGTGTGTGAAAGTATCAAAATGTATAACATGTATGACAAATTATATACAAATAGCAATTGTGATAATAACTCAGTCTAGTAGCAACTTTGGTCACAGAACATTTAAAAATTAATTTCAATTTTTATCCACAATTTTTGTAGTGGAGAAGTACAATTCTGTGATTAATAGAAGGCTTTGGAAAAAAAATTACATTAGAATAGAATTATGTAGTGGAAGTAGAATAGGACTAAGAAAATAAGAAGCCAGCAAAATTTCTGTAATGAAAAAGGTGCTTGTTAACAAATAGATACTAAAAACATTTGCTATAATATTTAGATTTTAGTGGGTATATTTGAAACTGATACAATAATTTTATTTTAAAATGTCAATATAGTATTATGAATTACCATCTTTTAAAGTCCTGCCAAAAAAATTTAGATGACCATTTAAAAATCAACGAGGGATTTGTAAATTTTCCATTTTTTTTTTCAGGGGTTACATGAGCAACAGTGTTTGAAGATCATGATTCAGTTAGTAGATGTTAAACGTTTTCCCTTTGTTCACGTATCATTTTTATCGGTGAGAGTCTCTTATAATGGGGCTAGGGAAAGGAAGAAGAGAAAGATAAGATCTTATAACAATAAGCAGATATTGATCACAATCCTTATCTTGAGAATTCTTGGCTACTGTATATATTTTTTGAGTATTTCTAAGGAACACAACACACTGACTTTGGGGGTTTGTGATGCTTCACACCAATAGTCTAATTTTATATGTGTTACAATCATGATAGACTGGAAAATGCACTATCAGGGCTGAATATCTACCTCATTCAATAGAAAATGGAACAAACTAGCCTAATTTAGGCAACAGTTACAAATTCTCCAGCTTAAGCTGATGGAACCAGTGTCAACATGCTAGCAATATTCCTTCATAAAAAGCAAATGGGAATACATTGTACAAATTCCTTATACCTTACAAATCCATTATTACCTACCACTGAGGATATTTTTGGGGAAAAAAAAATCAGCCAAGCTCTGCTTACAGAACAAGATTTCCAAATGTTTTGGTTTTCATTCAAGAATTTCTAGAGCTCTTTGTCCTCTCTCTTTCCAAAGAAATGATATAGTATTTAGACAGGAAAGTGTGTATATGTGTGCAGGGTAGGGGTGGGGATTTGTGTGCATATATTTACATGTATAATAAGATTCTCCCAAATAAATATTCCAGTGTTTCTATTTTGATAGTGTTTCCTCCTTTTATGAAAATAATATAGCTGGAGCTTTGGCTCAAGTTATCTGGCCCTTAGCCTTGGCCTCTATCCAGCTATAATGCTCAATCTGCTAATCATGCCTAACTCATTGAAATATAGTCAATCTCTGCAAAAGAGCACTGTCCTGAAGACGGCTGTTGTCTCTATACTTTGTGTCTCTCAAATCCCTCCAGGGGAAATTCAGAACAGCTGCAACTGCTTGGATTTACGACAAGAGTTCACCGACTACTTGTGATTTGATGATCTATCCATCTTAAAATGACTAATCTAGGAAAGCAACCACATGGTTTATTTGATTTGTTGTTGGCAAAGGTTAGTCAAATGTAAATATTTTGGTTTTAAATAAATTAAAAGCATTTTAAAAATTTCTTACCTAATACCTTTGTGCTAGGAATCCTGTGGTGCTCAAGGCAAACATGAAAATCTTGCAATTGCCTAAGATTTCAGTAATGAGTTCTGTTCCACTTAAAATTCTGGTATTAAAGTTTACTTCTTACTGACATCCTTTTTCTTGAGCACTTACTTACTATAGGCTCTGAAGACAAGCAGTGGGGATACCGAATGAATTAGAAAGTCACCGCCTGTTAGCAACACTTCAAAGTAGGAACAAAGACAATAGTTAGGTGTGATGGGAAAGGGAGCCAGAAAAAGCATGAAGAAAGATCCAAGGAATGAAATAGCATGTGAACTGCAGAAAACTAGAACTAGTTCGAGCTCTCAGCTCAAAGAATAAAGGAGAGGTCAAGTCATGCTAAGCCTTTGTACCATGTGAAGGAGCCTGAACTTTACTGTATGAGTGGGTCATAATTCGAAAACTTAAACAGAGTACAGTATGACCAGATTTGAATTTTATATAACTCATTCTGTTCTTTTCCTTCTGAGTATTAGGTTGAACAATATGAAGATGCTACTTTGGAAGTTTAAAATGATCAAATATTGATAATAAATATTGATGATATTATAAGGGACAAACTAATACTTAACAGATTTTGAAAGTATATGTATATACACATATATACGTATGTGTTACGTATATATGTATATATGTACATTACATATATATATGCATATTTAAATAAAAAATGCTTCATGAATTTGCTAGTCACCCTTGCACAGACCCCTCTGTGCAATTTTCCCTGTATCACTCCAATTTTAGTATATCTGCTGCCAATGCAAGCACAAAAATTATATTCTTAATTGTGAGTCTGTTTGTTAAATTTCTATCCCTATGGTTAGACTATAGACTGTGCAGCCAGAAAACTTGAGCTCATATCCCAGCTCTATTAGCTGTGTGACCCTGGACAAATTGCTTAAGCTCTCGGACTTTTAGTTTCCTTATCTACAAAATGAAAAAATACTCCAGAGAGTTATTGTAAAGATTATGAGTTAATATAAATAATGCTTAGAAAACTGTCTGGCATAGAGTAAGCACTATTTAATATTAGCTACTATTATTATTATTATCAGTTATTGCTATCATCATAATCATCATCATTCTCACTATCCAAATGCCTACGTGAAAGGTAAAGGATGAAGACAGTCATACTAGTAACAGAGGTAGAAACGTAAGTAACACCTTCTTTTCATTAGATCCACAGTTTTGCAATACTGTTCCCTGAGCTGAAGTTTAATAACTAAACCCAGAATAATATTTTCCCCATCCTCTAAATCGAATTATGTGGTGTTAAAATACCAGACCTACATTCCTGAATCATCCAAAATATTTGCAGTAAATGAAACTGAGTTATGTAGGGTTTTTTTTTTTTTTAAAAAACCCAGCAAAATACCCATGCTTTTATCAAACATTGATTGATTTACCACAAGAAAAGTACTGATATCTGGGTATTCCTGTTTTTCTCCATTTCTGGTTTCTTAAGGAGTAATGTAACATCAAGAGAAAAGAACAAGAATGACAAGACCACTAGCTAAAAGCACATGATTCACTAGAAACTGATTCATTGAAGTTTTGAGTCAAAGGAAATTATAAATCATTTCAAACATATCATGTATTATAAAACTGAACTCTTTGGCAGACTATTACTTGTCAATGATTTCTAACAAATACCTCTAACAAAGACTTGTATTCAAGTTAAGATTTTCATGACATGGAACAGATCTACAATTATTACAATATTTTTGTGCATCAGGATCTTGTCCATGAAGTAGCTAGCTTACTGTGACAGTGGTGTTCATTTCAAGGGAAGCCACCGCCTTGGCCACAGATTTGAGAGGTCATTGTTTGAAGACTAAGTTAACCCAGACCACCAATCTCCAACAACAACGAGGAAGAAAGAGAAGACCACAGTAATATCGTGATGGTCAGCTATCTTTGGTCTCAAGGGTACCCTGTGAGATAGCCTTGGCCTGGAAATTGGGATACCTTAATTCTACTTCAGCTCTGCCACAAATTTACTATATGATGATGGGAAGGGATTTCCTCATCTTCTGAATGAATGATAAGGAAAAACCCTCATGGGCATTTCTAATATTCTACTTGTCTATGGAACTAACAAATATAACTCATCTCAGCATCTGTCCTTATCCTAATCAAGGTAAACAACCTCTACTTTTTGTCTGTTTTATTATTTTTTTAAACTTGTCATTGACTTGAAGCTTAATAACATCTGCTTTCTTCAACATTCAATGGCACATTATTCCTCTGCTTTCTCCCATCTAATATTCTTGCTTTTCACTGGATACTCATCAGATTAAAAGTGTATTCCACCTTTAGTAGGTGCAAGGGCTCTTTACTAGGTGCAAGGCCTGCGCACCAGCATGCATTGGTGAATGCACAGAATAATACCCCAGTCTAGCCTAGAACAGTAGAATTCATAAGATATATGGTTGTCACTTCATACTTGAAGTAATTCTCTTAATGCTCATTCATTAGCTTTCTCATGACATTTATATTATCTCAAAATAATCGTTAATAATAAAATCCATCCCTGGTTGAGAATTGATGTGCCACATACCATCTTATGTATTCTAAGTATATTCTCTATTAACCCAACTAGTTTGCATACACATACACACATGCAATCTATATACATATCTACATACATCTATATACATAGATATCTACATATTGCATTTATACATATCTATGTACATAGACATGCACATATATGCATGTAGATATGTATAGAATTATACTATAATTTAAGCCCATTTTACAGAAAAAACTCAGAACAGAAGAAATTAGTTGCTCATGGCCATGCAGTTTGTAATTGGCAGAGGCTGAATTTAAGCCAGCTCTTTCTGAGTTGTGAAACATTTTGAACACAGTTCAGTGTCTGTTGTCTCTGAGAAGCAATGTATATAAGACGTTATTTTCAAACATGGGGGAAGACAGCAGTGTGGTATCTTGGAAATAATATAGGACTTAGAGAAAAGTGTCTGGGGTTCTTCCCAGGGTTCTGCTGATGGTTGGATATGTTATCTTGAGCAACATACTCATCTTTCCTGAGGCCTCAATTTCCTCTTGTAGAATGAGGGGTTTAGAGCAGATAATCTCTAGGGTTACATCTGGATCTAAAAGGGAATGATTTCCTTCTGAAAGGCATTGTTTCTGTAGTGAGGATAAATACTCAGAATTCCAACTATTCAGAATGAAATTTAACATCCTCTCCTTAAGTAATAAAACAGCTATCGTCTAGTCATCCTTCAGATCTCAGCTGTCTAACTTGAAACTTCTGTGTCGTCTGTTCTTCATACTATGGACATTTAAAAATAAAATTTAATAACACACAACATTGTTGGTAATTACAAACTGATTTTTGCAGTTAGACTGTAAGTCCCAAGAAGGTAGTGACCATATCTGTCTGCTCACTATTGAATACCTACCTCATACCTAGCAGTGGGCTTGGTGTGGAGAACATCCTCAACATTTATTTACCAAATGGATTTTAAAGGGGCTCACTGATGATGAGCATTTTTTCATGTGCCTGTTGGCTGCATAAATGTCTTCTTTTGGGGAGTGGGGAGGGATAGCATTAGGAGATATACTTAATGTAAATGACGAGTTAATGGGTGCAGCACACCAACATGGCACATGTATACATATGTAACAAACCTGCACGTTGTGCACATGTATCCTAGAACTTAAAGTATAATTAAAAAAAATATATATATATATATATAAACAAAGGGGCTCACTGCTTCCAGGTTTTTGGTCCTGGATGACTTAGAGCTAAGATTTCTTTCTGCCTTTCTGAAAGGAGAGTCTGGTCATGAGTCCTTCATGCCATAGGAAGGATATAATTTCTTTTCTCTTAGCTCCTACTATTCCAGAGAAGCCAGTGATCAGTACTGCCTCCTACAGCTACACAAAGACAGAGGCACCTCTTGGAGTTCCAGTTCCACATTTCCTAATCTCTTAGAAACAAATATTGAAGATGACCATATGAAAATTTGTGTTGATGCAACTCTATATAATTTAAATCTTGTATGTAAGAAAGCATCACTGAGTATCAGTAAGCTGAGGCTTACTAATTTAAGGGCAGGGATGGATAAACTAATCCTTATGTGCCTGGTGTTCTTGGCTAGAACCAACAGCAGAAGTGCTCCAGTCCCCTCTACTGATGCACTAATGACAGGCCCACCCAACTACATATATTTCACAGACTGCTGCGCCTTTCATCCTGGAATGTGTTACTGGTAGTAGACAAGGCTACTTGGGTAACTGGGGCCAGTGGTTTTGTGAACTGCCCCCTCTTTCTTCCCGCTGCTTGTCCCCTGGGATGCGAAATTCTAGTGCCGTGGAACAGCAAGAGTCGCAGCACTGAGTGGCTAAAGCTATAGGCAGCCACAGGCCACTGGCTGTTTGGCAGGGAGCAGTTCAGTCTAGGACCACACGGAAACAGACATGCTGACTACAGCATCCAGCAAAGAAAATGAGCTCTTCTGCCTGGGTTTGGTGGGCGAGGATGGGGGAGTAAGGAATGGGGGTTGGAGAGAGTGCCAAACTGGGCTGTTGATGAGAGTGTGGGAAGATTCAAAGGGAAGGAAAAACAAGGGGAGGCACTCTGCCAACTCAGAGGCAGTTGAGCTGATCCCCTCCCAACCCCCCACCCTTTTTCTGCTTAAGTGAGAAATCCTGCTGGGTGGGGTGGGAGCAGGGCCAAGAAAGGAGTGATTCTGCTGGGTGAGCATGGATGGTTGGACCCAGGAAGGAGGTTTCTGCCAGCTGGGATCAAGGCCAGAGGAAGCAGGAAAAATTAAGGGAAAGGAGATGAGAGGCAACAAGAATAAAAGAGAGTAACAGAAAGACGCAAGAGGAAATGTCCCAAAAGAAGAAGGAAAGAAGAAGGAAAAAAGAAAGGAGAAAAGAAGAGAGAACCTTTCAGACAGACAAGAGAACCACATTTCTGTGTGGAGAGCAGACCCATCTACAAAATGCCAGAATAAAATAATATTCACATGAAACAAGCAATGAATGACCACATGGTACAAAAGAAAGCGAACCCAGTGCTCCTAAATTTTCCTTGTGGGTGTTAATTTCCATGGGAATACAGTTTTCCAAAACAGCAAATCATGAAAGAGCTGCAAGCTATAAAAAAAAGTTGCTCTTTAGGTAAAAAACAGATCCAACAAATGCTATCCAACACAAAAAAAGTATGTACTACTTCAAAATATTAGATTTTCTTAAAATATAATGTAGTAAAATATAATGTAGAGCACAAGATTCCTAAGTTTCCCTTCTTGCCTCTCTAATAAGATATAAAAATATAAAGATCTTCTTATAAGAAAACCTAGAGAGGGAAAAATTACAAATGTCAATGAATTAAATCCCACTCATTATTATTTTGTAATTGACGTATAACAACTATCCATATGCATGGGGCACAGTATGATATTTTAAAAACATGTACATAATGTGTAATGATCATATTATGACAATTACCATATCTGTCACCTCAATTATCATTTCTTTGTGTTGGGAACATTCGCAATCCTCTCTTCTAGCTATTTGAAGATGTACAATAAATTATTGTTAACTATAGTCACCTTACAGTGTTACAGAACATTATAACTTATTCCTCCTATCTAGTAGTAATTTATATGTTACCCAACTTCTCTCCATCCCCCGTACCTTCTACCCTTCCCAGCCTCTAGTAAGCACTCTTCTCCTTTCTACTTCTACGAGATCAACTCTTAAAAATTTCCACATGTGACTGAGAGCACGTGGTGTTTGTCTTTCTGTGCCTGACTTATTCCACTTAACAACTCCAGGCTCACCCATGTTGCCATGAATGATAGGACTTCATTCTATTTTTTATGGCTGAGTAGTCTTCCCTTGTGTATATAGACCACATTTTCTTTATCTATTCTTCCATTGAATAGACCCTGAGGTTGATTCCATATCTTGGCTATTGTGAATGGTGGTACAAGAAACATGGATGTGCAAATGTCTCTTTGACATACTGATTTCCTTTCCTTTGAATATCTGCCCAGTAGTGGGATTACTGGATCATATGGTAGTTCTCTTTTTAGATTTTTGAGGAACCTCCATACTGTTTTCCATAATGGCTATGCTAATTCACATTCCAACCAACAGTGTTTAAGAGTTCCTCTTTCTCTCCATCCTTGCCATCATTTGTAATTTTTTGTCTTTTTGATAATAGCCATTCCAATTCCATTTTGAAGTGATGGCAGTTTTAGAACTTTTTGATGCACTTTTGTGGAGGCTCTTGAAGAGTTTAAAAAGCCATCAAGTGAACGATGCATTTTTTTGTGTGTTAATCTTACCAGTTACATGTGGCCTGGGGACAAGAATTCCACTGCCTTCAATCTCATAGAGAGACTGAGGCATATTTTGGTTTATATGCCTAGAGGACAGATTTGGCTGTTTTATTAGACTAATTACAAAGACCCCAAATCTTTCTCCTCCCAGTTCTGAACCTAGGCTTCAAGGGGCCTTACAAGTTCCATTCTTCTTCTTGGAACCCTGCCGTCCCCACCTGAACAAGCCTGGGCTAGCCTGATGGAGTATGAGAGGCCACATAAAGGACAGCCTTGTTGTCCTAGACAAAGCCATTTTAGGTCAGACTATTGTCAGACACCCAAACACATAAGAGAATCCAGCTGAGATCAGCCAGCAGCCTACTCAACTCACCGCTGATGGCAAATAAATGAGTCAGCACAGCTGAAGCCCCAAAGAGCTGCCCCACTGACCCCACACACTAATGCACAATAACAAGCATGTATTCCTTATAGCCATTGCATTTTAGAATCATTTGTTACACAGCAACAGACAACTGATATACATAGATTGGAGACTCACCTGTGCATTCATACTGCAGACCTTTCCCGTAATACCCCTTTTCACAGATGCACTCAAAATGGCCTGTGTGTGTCCCACATTTGCAGCTTGCCATTCGGTCACAGCAGTCCTTGCCTTCATCACAAAGATATGAGCAGTGGACCATATCGTCTTGAATAAAACTCCCAGAAGGTAGATCTACAAATAACATATGACAGAGGGCGATAAAAAACTGAGTCACAGTTCAATGTTACATTCTCTAGTCATTAAAATTTAAGTGCAAGCTGGAGAAAATATCTTTCCCTATCCGTCTAATTCCCAACTGCTTCCTGCTCCCACCCAAATACGAATGTGTGTTATTTGTACTAGCGCACTCTGGGAATTCTTTGCAGCCAGTTAAGTTATTCCAGTCTGGGACCTCATCATAAGTTCTCAAGGCCATGCAGGGTCAGGCAGAAATTAAGTACTTTAGTGAGGAATCTCCAGATGCTGCAGGAAGCAGTGCAGTCGGTTCTGCAGGTCATTCCCCTGGCTTCCAAAGCAGCAGCATTCCACTGCCTCTGGGTGAGGTCAGGCCCCAGCAACCAGATTCCCCAAATCCTTGTTCCAATGAGAAACAAAGCCGCCATCCTGATCACTGCGCAAAGATGTTAATTGTCAGCCACCAACTTCGGAATAAACACCATCACTTCTATGGTATTTGAGTAGGTAAATGAAGACCATTCTTATTACTTGAGCCATGCTCTGAAGTGAGGCATGCTGGGAATGCAATAACTCAGGGAGATCTGTTTAGAAAGTGACTTGACAGCGTGGGTAAGGTTGAATATGACTGACCCAGAATGGATGGCCTAGAATCACACAAACAGTAAGTCCTTTATTCTTTTCAAGAAGTTTGAAAGTTTTAGACTAAATTCCAATACTAGGTCCATGGGGCTCTAAGCCCAGATATCGTGATGGGCTCATAGTAGGAATTCAAGTGGGTGAGTTCCAGCAAGACACATGGGCTGCAGCTGGACATCTGGGAAGGAGATTGGTGGTAGACTCAAATATAGAACATCCATCTCCATGCATCTAGATAGGGGCAAAGCAAAGGGAAGACTCCAGCCCCAAGGGAAAGAAACCAGTGCAACCAGGTACCCTGGTAAGCTCCTTCCAATAGACTGTGGTGTGGGTAAAAGATCTGTAACACAGGCCCCTAGGACTTAGCTCTGAGACACTGGACCACAGGTTTATTTGGCAGTAAAGCAAGTTAGGGAGCAAGGAAAACCTAGTTGTCCAGCCTGGGTAACATAGTGAGACCCTGTCTCTACAAAAACAATAACAATTTTTTTAAAAATTAGCTGGGCAAGGTGGTACACACCTGTTGCCCCAGATACTTGGAAGACTGAGGTGGGAGGATCACTTGAGCCTGGGAGGTGGAGGCTGCAGCGAGGTGTGATCACACCACTGCACTATAGCCTGTGTGACAGAATGAGACCCTGTATCAAAAAGGGTGAGAAGAAAATAAAAGAAAAACATAGCTGTCAAGACTAGTGTACTAGCATTCAGGTCTGGAAGAGAGATAAGTGGAGGAGGTACAAATGGGGAAAGCTATTATTCTGTAACCTATGTCTATTGAGAATGGCCAGAAACATGAACAGTAGGGAAACCCAAAGTGGATCCATCTAAATTGAAAGTAGCTGCAGAGAACACAGAGGCAGGGGAAATGAGGCTCATTTCCTTTGATCTGATATTGTCTTTCCAGTAAAAACAGGGTTTTACTTACTAAACCTAGAAACTCAATTAAAGTATTACACATTTTAGATATTAGTTTAGTGTAATAAATGTGGTGTCTTCTAAAACCCTATTGCATTATGGTAACCAAAACCCTTTCCTTGTTGACTCTAGTTTCTGGGTCAACTTCCATCAGGACAGAAGTCCCCACTCCTAGAAGATAGAGGGATGATAGGAGCTGAAATTTGTTGATAGCACTCATAATTTCATAATCCCATCTGGCAACACCCAGTATCTCCAACTGCAACCACCCTGTTTTCCCTCTTAACGTATCACTTTCCTTGGAGAAAAGGAGAAACAAAGGTAGTCAGTTACTGAACTTCTTCCATATGCTAGATACTATATTGGTGATGTTTTAAATATCTTATTTAATCCTCCTGAAAACTTCTGTGACACATATAATAATAGTTTCCATTTTTAAAGGAGAGAAAACTGAAGTTCATAGCTGTTAAATAAATTGCCTAGGGGAATTAATAATAATAATTTGTTAATAAATAATATCAGTAATAGTAGATAGTTATTGAGTGCTGAGTATAATAAGCCATCAGGAACTTTCTCATCACTTTATATGTATTAACCCATTTAATCCTTGTAACAATTTTATGAAGTAGGTACTATTCTCATTTCCTATTCTATTTACAAGAAACCTAAGGAATATAAAAGATAAATGATATGTAAAAACAAAACAAAAAAACAAAAAACCTCAGCTAGTAGGTAACAAAATTGGGATTTAAATCCAGACATTCTGGATTTTTAAGGCTTAGCTCTTAAAAATTAGATTTCATTAAGTTGCAGGCCCAGAACTTAAATCCAAACTTGTTTAAACCCAAATCCATACTTTATTTCCCATACTCAGTTTCTTGCTGCTTCTAAGCCCTGTCCTAAGTCCTTGCTCACTTCACTAAAATCCTAGCCTCCAAAAACTTTGGCCAGCATCATCCCTCAGAGAGATCAATCTTTTTTGCTCTATACATGGTGACTCATGTCTATAATTCTAGCACTTTGGGAGGCCCAAGTGGGAGAACTGCTTGAGCCCAGGAGTTTGAGACCAGCCTGAGCAACATAGTGAGACACCATCTTTATTTTTTTTTTTTTTAAAAAGAAACTCCAGTAGAGCTAACCCACTTATTATGAACATCACTAATTTCTTAGAACTCACGTTGCCATGGTTTCCCACTCAAACGGAATCTTTCACATGGATACCTGCAAGGATCAAGCCTAATTTGCCACATCACTTTAATCTGAGGCTAGATTTCCTGTGATCTCTTCCTAGTCTGTGTTTTCTTCTCCTAGCTCACTAAGACATAAACCTATATTCTGATAGGAAGTTTAATTTAAATTACATAGCTAACTTATTATAATGTATAATTATGATTTAATTTTTAAATTATAATTTATAATAAAATTATAAGTGATGCACAGAAAGCTCTAATAATGATGCATTTGCTGATTTCCTTCCCTTTTAGGGTTAATGCTCTTAAGCTTTTACATAAGCATATTTATCTTCAAATGGTCAGGGCAAGAAGTATGTGTTAAGTATTTATTGTTCCTATATCTTCATGTGTATTTCTGGAAACATTCTGGTGAGTTTCACTGAGCATGTCTCTGAATGTTTACTTCCTCTGTCCAGATAACTGTAAAGAGATCTAAGTCAAGGCTTCCCACTCTGTGTGTGGCCTCAAAACACACCTAAATTCATTCCACTGATTCTAAGGTGGGAGGCATATGGATATTTTAGTGAAAACACATAACAGCTGCTAAGAAAAAAAAAACAAAAGGAACCCTTTTTGCAAGGTCAGAATGTCATCTCTGTGAAGTTTAGCACATTTCACGATGCCCAAAGGACACATGGGCATCATATTCAGCAAAGACCTTGTGAGGGTTTGATATTACCCTCCTGTGGGTTTCAAGCAGTGAGAGAGAAGGAAGCCTCATTTAAAAGTACCTCTGTGATGCCATTAGGTTTCCATTACCTTCATGCAATGCCCGGCGAGCTAAAGCCTCAAATTCTTCAAAACTGTGTAGCAGGTAACAGTGCTCCTCCTTTGGGGTGGAAGCCATGTCATTCAGCTCTCGAATGTTCCCTTGCCATATGCCAAAAGTGAAGATCTCCACTCCTGAATCTTGCAGTGATGCTGCAATTGGTCTAGGGTCTCCCCCATTGGAATATCCATCAGTGATGAGAAATACAACTTTTGTTGAGTTTTCTCTAGCATGAAGAAGAATTTGCTGTAATGAAATGGGAAAAGTTAGTATGAGTTTGTACTGTCTTGCCTACTGTGTGCTTCTCTTCTTACGTAAGGCAGTACTTGCAAAGATCATTAGTATTTCACAGGCATGAGGGATGGAAGCCCTAGTCAGAGAGTAAAGCAGAAATAGGCACAGATGAGAGCCTACAATGGTCTTCTCACAGAGCCACAATAAACCTCAAAAGCGTTTAAAAACTATCATCATCATCATCAACAACAACATTGCTGATGGAGCTTGCTAATGAAGCACAACAAACACTTATAGAATTTTTAATCAATATTATCACTTATTATTACATTATTTTTATTGATTCTCAGGCTCTCAAAATATGAACAAAATCTGAATCCAAATTCCACAAATTATCTATCTATCTATCTATCTATCTATCTATCTATCTATCCATCCATCTACCTACCTACCTACCTACCTATCTACCTATCATCTCTATCCAAACCACTGCATGATCATACATCAAAATCCTAATGGGAAGGAAATTTAACAGAACATGTCTTTTCCAGAGTCAATAATGGCTGACCTGCTTCCTATATTTGTTTTTCCACTTGCTCCTCCAAAAAACGTAGAATTGATTCAATACTTCATCTTTTTGGACCACCCAGTACTAGCATAAAAACAGCTAGTTTTGGTGGTATCCAGAAATACTGATTCACTAAATCTGACACTGGGACTTTATTATTTTAGGACAAGTGAATTCTGTTTTACAATGATCTATGCTCTTCTTTCTCTACAGATAGAATTTTAAAAAATGAAACCTTTTAAAAAGACATTTATATATTGCCACTGATGCTTTGTAACACCAGACTATGAAGGCACAAGAACTCCAGTGGTGAATGTGGCATTTAATTCAATTTGCTGTTGTTGCTTTTCACTACAGATGAGTAGAAAAGATAAAGAAGCGCTGAGGCAGGAGAATGGCATGAACCCGGGAGGCGGAGCTTGAAGTGAGCCGAGATAGAGCCACTGCACTCCAGCCTGGGTGAAAAAGCGAGACTCCGTCTCAAAAAAAAAAAAAAAGATAAAGAAGCACCAGGGTATATTTTCTGGTAAGTTCTTAGAAGAAATTCCTGTTAAAAAATAAATTAGTTTTTAAAAAAGAACTTCATGTTTATTCAGCAAGAATTCAAGAAACACTACATGTTTTTCAGAAGGGAGGCAGGAAGAGTGACAACTGCATCCTACGTTGTGTTAAAGTGAAAAGGAGATACTGTGATTTTTGAAATGTTTGATACAAGTCACTTTAGGGTGCAGACTCACTATAAGATCCAGATTCTCTCAGACTATGAGATTCATGTCCGTAGAAAGCAATCTTCATTAGTATATAATCAGTGGGTATTCATTACAATTCAATAATTCTTACCTAAATTTAGTTAGTGTTTCTGAGGCCAAGCTAAAGCTGCTAAACCTGAATTTAAGGAAAATTAAATGAAACTAACAATGCCTCCAGAAATATCTGGAAAGCCAGCAGTTTGAGAAGAGGTATTCAAACACTTCACCACACCCTTTCTCAAAAACCAAATAAGATCAAGGAAAATCGTACAGATGGGATCACACCAAAGACAGGCACAGAGGGTGGCTTCTGCGACGGAGTAGCATTCGGGACATTCCCCAAACACACACCAAGAGGCCCAATCAACACTCTCAAAATTCTTGGCTCTTCAAGTTTAAAAAGCTGCCCTCTTGATGAATGACAGGAAGATTTGGAATGAATGCTTGGTAAGTGTGAAATTTTTCCACACTCTAGAGAAGAAAAAACCTCTGAGGAGAGGAAGAGGGAAAGAGTTAGGGGAGAACGAGAAATGTGAGATGTTGCTGTGAGACCCTGAACTCTCCACACCCCTAACTCTGTCACAGAAGAAGAGATGATTGACAAGCCTCCCTTTAGGCATAGAGGTCCCCAGGTCCTCTTTCCATCTGGATATCTGGGATGGTGGTACATCCCAAAGAAGTGCCCTTGGTCATAACGACAGCGGACAGTAGAGCAGTGATTCCCCAACCTTTTTTTTTTTTTTTTTTTTTGAGTTAGAGTCTCACTCTGTCGCCCAGGCTGGAGTGCAGTGGTGTGATCTTGGCTCACTGCAACCTCCGCCTCCCAGGTTCAAGCGATTCTCCTGCCTCAGCCTCCCGAGTAGCTGGGACTACAGGCACATACCACCACGCCCGGCTAATTTTTGGATTTTTAGTAGAAACAGGGTTTTGCCATGTTGGCCAGGATGGTCTTGATCTCCTGACCTTGTGATCCACCTGCCTCAGCCTCCCAAAGTGCTGGGATTACAGGCGTGAGCCACCATGCCCTGCCGCATGAGCCACCACGTCCGGCCAGTCCCCAACCTTTTTGGCACGTGGGACCAGTTTTCCGGAAGACAATTTTTCCACGGACTGGAATGGGGCTGGAGGACAGTTTCAGGATGATTCAAGCACATTATATTTATTGTGCACTTTATTTCTATTATTTTTACATTATAATATAGAATAAAATAATTACATAACTCACTATAATGTAGAATCAGAGGGAGCACTCAACTTGTTTTCCTGCAACTAGATGGTCCCATCTGGGAGTGATGGGAGACAGGGACAGAGTGCACAACTTAGATCCCTCGCATACAGTTCACAATAGTGTTCACACTCCTATGATAATCTAATGCTGCGGCTGATCTGACCGGAGGCAGAGCTCAGGTGGTAATGCTTGCTTGCTCACTGCTCACTTCCTGTGGTGTGGCCCAGTTCCTAACAGGCCATGGATCAGCATCAGTCCATGGCCTGGGTATTGGCGCCCCCTGCAATAGAGTAAAACTACTCCATTGGGTGGTAAAGGAGAGGGCACCTGATGAAGCTTATGTATTCCAGAGAGGTGTAGCAGAGAAAGAATCAATGCAATTTTAAGACTCCTGAAGGAGTCTTGCAATAATAAAGGTATGGCAGTAGATGACACCACAGACCTTGTGAGCCAACAAGAGATGTGTGTCTCTTGGGCAATATCCATGGGAAGAGATCCTGGAAGCCCCAGGAGATAGCTACATCAAAGGTGACAAAACTAACCAATAAACATGCGGATGACCAACAAAGACCATCATGACTACTGATGAGACAACTTGGCATCTCAGAGGATGGGAGCACAGGACATGTCAGAGCTGAGAGGTGAATATCTCTTCCTTTGCTGTAAGTTTGCCCAAGCCCCAGAGCTTCAAGTCAACTACAGGGAGGAAGAGAAGAGGTAATATTTCTCAACGTGACTTTGTTTTCAAAAGTGCCGTGCTTGAGAGCCTTCTGATTTTGAGTTTGCTTAGATGTGTCTACATGAGGTTTCTGTCATCAGGAGAACTGGGGTCACAAAATGTAAATTAAATTTAGTATTGGGGAAATAGAGATTAAAAAATTTTAACCAGCAGATAGTGAATTTGTTTATCTTTTACATACACAGTTTCTCTTCCTGATGAAACCTTGTGATATCTTGGAAAGTAAATAGAGAAAACTTTCTGGAATCCTACCATCACCATCTATTTAGAAGGAGAGGCAAGGGCTAGAGATGAAGGCCAAGGCTGGAAGAGAAGGAGGTCACTTTAACCCCTTTGCAACACAGTTCAAAGATATCCAGGGGAGACAGGTCCAGGTATTTCAAGGCCAAGGATGGCTTCAAACAGAAGCCTAGTCTTCTCCCTAAATGTAACTTCCTTGAAGGCACGTATTTTTGTGTATTTTTTAAAGTCTTCAAAACCCAGAGACTAGAACACTGCTTGACAAATGATACGCACTCAATAAATATTTGTCAATAAGGAGTGGCCCATCGTGCAGCAATTCTTCCAGTTGCTCAAGCAAAAACCTTGGAGTCATCCTTATCTCCTGTGTCTTCCTATATCTTGCTTTAAAAAGTTTCCCCACCCCAAGCCTATTAAATATTCTCACATACTTTTCCTTAATGCTTATATTTTTAAAATATTTCTTAAGTCCACATAGATATATTTTGTCTTTGCTGTGACATAGAGACTACTTTTACTTTTATTAAACAGGATAAGCAATTTTCCTGCAAATCATTTACTGATTAAACTGTTCTTTCCCTGGGTATAATCTCTGCATCCAGGTTTATTGCTCTACTTGCTTATTCTTGGCCTACACCACCCTGTCTCGGCTGCTATAACTTTATACTATTTTTTTTTTTTTTTTGTATCTGGTAAGGAAAGTCTACCACCTTTTTTCTCTCTATTAAAATGTTTGTGGTTAACCTTAAATTTTTCTTTTCCAATAGAGCTTGAGAGTCTGCTTATGAAATTCTTCATTAAAATGTTTCTATCTAATCATTTGATCCAGTAATCCCACTTCTAGGAATCTATCCCAAAGATACACTGGCAGATACACAAAAATGGACAGAACCAAGGACCAGCCCCAGTAGAAATGGGCATCTCTAAAGCCCCCACTGTGGTCTCCAAATACTATTACCCACTAAAAGGAACCAGGAATTGGTGAAGAAATGGTTGATTTCAGGTCTATAGCAGGGAATGTTCAAAATGAGCTTACAACATCCTCTTATGTCAGAAAACAAAGATGCTGCTCAAGATCCCTAAAAACATGCCCAGAAGAATCAGGAGCCAGCCTGAAGAGCCTCCTTCTGGCCAAATAAAGGTCAATTTGAGTATCAATAAAAATAATAATTGAAATGGATTTAAATGTATCAAGTATAATATAGACATTTATGTGTATGTATAGGGGTGTGTGTGTGTGTGTATGTATGTATGTATTTACATTTTCAGTTAGTACACATTCCAGGGGAAAAGTGTTATTGACATAAATAATAATTGGAACAAAGTGAAATATGCACACACAAATACACACACATTTTTGTAGTTGTTGTTCAGAACCACCTTTGAGGAAAAGTCCAATTATCTGTTATGAATGAGATTAAATGAGACATTATTTGTCTTTAAAATTATACTTTTCCATATTCGAAGGGTAACTCCTAGTTCTAGTATGCCAAGAGGTGGCAAGTTGTGTTTACACCATCCTTGCTCTTTACCAAGTAATAAACTCGCTTTCTGTCTGAGTTGTTCCCCTCCGAAGTCATAGTCTCACCTCCACAGGCACCCACCCTAAGCTTGTGTTCGTTTTGATTACTGCTTCTTCTACAAGGTCATAGCAGTTAACTGTAAGCAAGACACTAAAAACGTGAGAATTTTCCTAGAAAGGAGGAGAAGTGGAAAAAAAAAAAAAGGAAATTGTCTCTTCAGCATGATATTCTCAATAGTGCTGGGCACAGAGTACACGTTCATAACTATGTCTTCAATGAATGAATGAATGAATGAATGAATGAGTGCAGTCGATAAACTACAGGATAGTCCGGAGCAGAGTTACTTGAGTAAGTTGGTCTTGAGTGAGTAGTTAGTGTGTCTGGGTACATGCACATGTATATGTTTTGGATAGTTTTGTACACCAAAGATAAAATTATGTGAGCCTTTATTGTCCTTCTGAAACAAACGAATGCTATTTTTAATATTAATCTGGCTCCTGTCAACAACATTCTTTAACATCCACATTAGGATTTAGCAGTGATTTCTTGCTGTACTACTCATTACACACAAAACACTTCAAGCCATGATTCTATTTTTCTTCTGTTTTTACAGAGAACGGGTGAATATTTACAGGAGCCATCACATCTGTTGGCAAGACAATATATTAAGCTTAAAACAGCAAGAAGAATAGCAGGACTAGTAGTCCAAGCAAAGAATTACACAAGATCTGGGTTTGGAATGCACTTTAAGGATAGAGGAGGGGTGGGGGATTTACTGAAAATAATTTACCCCTCGCTCCAATCTTTGTGCTTCATAGTACTTGAATAAAAACATTAATTCAATCAAAACATTTTATACCCCAGATTTAAGAAGTAAATAGATCTGTGGTAATGTCTGTGGAATGTATTAGAAGCCCAGCACTTGATTCTCTTTTCAATGTTCCTGAAATCGTTTACATCATCTGCTAGCCTTTGTGAGACATTTAAGAAACAGAATTTTTTGGTCCAGAATACTGAATGAGACAAACCCTCTGCTGCCAAAGAAAAACTCAACATGGACTTTGTATGGCAAAAGGTTATCACCATCTGTATTGTATCAAGCCTCCGATTAGCTTGTATAAATATCTGGCAGGAAAGTAAGCTTCCCTTGTCCAGCAATAGTCATTAGAATGACAAAAATGCAGGGTTGTGTAATATTGTTCTAACACCCGAGATCCATCAGCATTACACAAGACTGCCACGCCATGTCAGGCTGCAAGAGAACTGTTTCAAAAACTGGTCTTGAAAGAAAAAGAGAGGTCACAGCAGATCTGGCGTGGGGATAGTGTTTGCTCTTGGGCTGCATTAATTAAACTACGTGCCGATATCATACCAACTGCAACACAACCTTAGCTGCAGTTACCCATTGTGACCAGCCTTCACTGAAAATACTAACTAGAGATGCTAATAAAGTCTTTTTTTGTTGTTTTGTTTTGTTTTTGAGACAAAGTCTCACTCTGTCACCCAGGCTGGAGTGCAGTGCTGTGATCTTGGCTCACTGCAACCTCCGCCTCCCGGATTCAAGCAATTCTCCTGCCTCAGCCTCCCGAATAGCTGGGATTACAGGCATGTGCCACCACGCCCAGCTAATTTTTTGTATTGAGTTGGGGTTTTGCCATGTTGGTCAGGCTGGTCTTGAACTCCTGACTTCAGGTGATCCACCCAGCTCAGCCTCCTAAAGTGCTGGGATTACAAGTGTGAGCTACCACACTCGGCCATAACGTTATCTTTTAAAGAACTTGATCAATCTTGATGAGCCAATAGAAAGAAATATAAATAAATAAATAAATAAATAAATAAATATACAAATAAATACAATGAACTAATACCTACAATGACTACATGACAGCTATTCTCCAAGGGGCAGAAAATTAGTAAATTATGTCAGTGTTTCAATCTGTTTTCCACATATGTTGTTTCTGTGTTAAGAAACATTTAGTCCAAACAACACACCATAAGCTACTGGTAATACTTCGCCCTTCAAATTCTAAAATTTCACCACGCTCTTTCTGTTATTTAGTTAATATTTCTAATTTGAATCTCAGGTGTTCTTCAGTTCAAAGATGTTAATGGTTTTATATTTAACATTATTTATGGGAAAAGAATCTCTTCTGTTCATTGTTTTCTGGACTTCATATATTCTAGTATGTTTTCATTTTTATCTCATCCTACTTCCAAGCTTTTCTTCTATACTACTGTTTTGGGTGTATGCAGTGTCGTTCTCTTCTCTACTTCTAATTGAGATTGAATCCCGGCATTGCATTTATTTTCCTTATTACAATATTTCTGTCTTTTACACAGTTCTCACTTTATTCTTTTCAGCTTCTCGGCCAGTTTTGTTTGAATTTTAATCTGTTGTTTATCTTCTCTTTTCTCGTCTCTATTTCAAAGTTTTATTAATTCATGTTAAGCACATGTAACCCCTTCCCTCCCTCCCTGCCTCCCTCTCTCCCTCTCTCTCTCTCTCCCTTTCTTTCTTTCTTTTTCTTTTTCTTTCATAGGGAATTCTTATACTTTATATCTTACATTCTACCTTTATTTTATTTAGCAGAAAATTTTCAAAGAAGCCAGATAGAGTTGTGGATTTTTATTCTGCTTTTTCACCATCCATGAATGAAGACATATATTTAGTCATAGTGTTTGCAACAAACAATAAACAACTAACTGGGTAAAAGTAAAATGAGTGTTGGAATTTACGGTTGTAAATTTTGCTATCTATTATTATTAATATTACTAAAGCAAGCTGATAACCTACCCAAATGATCAGTGAAGAGGTTAACCCTCTTATTTGTAACAAATAAGCCACAGCCTATGTCTGAAAATGGATGGCCTAGATCACCAAGCCCCAGTAGAACTTTCCGTGATGCTTGACATTATCATTTGTTCTGTTTCATACAGCAGCCACATATGGCTATTGAGCACTTGAAATGAGGCTATTGCAACAGAGAAATTGAATTAGTAACTTTGTTTAATTTTAATTAACTTAAATTTAAGTAGACACATGTGGCTAGTGGCTATAATACGGGACAGTGTAAACCAAGATAGATATATCCTCATCCCAGGATGAAAAAACACAAAACATCTAGAGAAGGCCTATGAAAATATTCTGTAAATCCAAGATACACAAAATCAACTGGAGCATTCGGAAGAGTATGTAATTTAACACTAAAATAAGAAAATAAGCATAATTGGCCTGGTGCTGTGGCTCACACCTGTAATCCCAGCACTTTGGGAGTCCGAGGCAGGCGGATTGATTGAGCCCAGGAGTTCAAGACCAGGCTGGGCAACACGGAGAAACCCTGTCTCTACAAAAAAAAAAATGCAAAAATAGGCTGGGTATGGTGGTGCACACCTATAGTCCCAGCTACTTGGGTGGCTGAGGTGGGAGAACTACTTGGGCCCAGGAGGTGAATGTTGCAGTAAGTCAAGATGGTGCCACTGCACTCCAGCCTGGGTGACAGAATGAGACCGTGTCTCAAAAAAAAAAAAAAAAAAAAAAAAAAAAGCATAAGAAAATGGTGCTTGTATTACTAAGATTTAGAAAGTCAAAACCTCTATAAAAACAAGAACTGAAAGCCATAGAAAGAGAATAGGCTAAAATGAAAAGAGAGATGTGTAAGAGAGGAATTTGACAAGAAACTAATGCATGAAAACTTGAAATAATCAAAGACAGAGCTCCACATTGCTCATAGGGAGATAAAAATGCCAGAAATTCAAATTGATAAAGTCTAGTACAAATTTTAGTGTAGAAAGCTGCTGACTAATCTCACGTAGCCACAAAATTTTATATAAATACTACGAAACCGAGTTCAAATAATATTAAAAGAAACTTTCTCGTTTATGTGATAAGGCTTATTCCTCAAATATAAATATGTATTAAAATTGGAAAGTCTTTTGCTTCAATGCAACACAATTATTATCCCAATTAAAAGGAAATAATAATCCAATATGCTGAAAAGACATTCAATAAAATTAATTTTTGCTTTGCTTATCAATAAAAATTAGGAATAAAAATATACCTCATTAGTATGATAGATTATCTATCTCAAAACAATAATGGAAACCATGTTCAACTATTAAAAAAACAGCAGATTTCCCAAGTAGATAAGAAATGAATCAGTATTAAGTATTTTCATTATTATTTAAAATCCTTTTGAACTTCCTAGCTAACATAATAAGACACAAAACCATAGAAAGTGTTATACTTCTTAAAGCTTCTGCTCCCTCTAAAAAAATCGGAATTAGAAAGAAAACAACAAACTGGAAAATATATGTATTATGCTTATCAAATATAGTATCAACGTTTTTAAAATATAAATAATTTGTATAGATCTCTAAGGAGGAGAAAAGAGAAAAAATAACAGAAATACAGTTGAGCATTTTTGACCAAACAAAACGAAGACCAAAAAAAGAAATTGTATTTTTCAGAAAATATGAAAAATGTTTAACTTCACTAATACCAAAATAGCATAAGTTTAAAAATAGTAACATTGTTTTTTTTAACTTCTCAAATGGCCAAGGTTTTCTTTAAATTTCAAAATTGCAAAATACATAGGAAGACAGATATTTTTGTTGGGAATGCCACCTGTCCTGGTAATATTTGGAGGATGGTTTGACAAAGGGATCAAAGCCTTAAAATTTTCACATGATTTGAACTTAAATTCTACAACTAAGAATATCTTAAGGAAATAACAATGGATACACACACAAAATGATCAAAAGGATGTATGTGTATCCCAGAATAATTTGCAATGATAAAAAATTAGAAACAACACAAAGTTCCAACAATAGGACAAGTACACTAGTTAAATAAATTATAGGGTAATCACATAATATTATTACAATGATATTATTGAACACTATTAAATTTAAGAAGTAGGCAACCAAACACAATGATTTCATTACCTATATGGACATTATATTAGTGTGCATGTATGTGGAAATGTACTGTATGTCTGTTTATGTCTGCATAAGTGTGACTGACTCATACAGTATATAGTCATGTATACACTCATGTACCACATAATGATTTGGTCAATGACAGACCACATATACAACCATGATCTCATAAGATTATAATGCCATATTTTTACTCTGCCTTTTCTACAGCTATGTTTAAATACACAAATATTTAACATACTGTTACAATTGTCCACAGTATTCGGTACTGTAACATACTGTAAGGGCTTATAGCCTAGAAGCAATAGGCTATTCCATATAGCCTAGGTGTATAGTAGGCTATACCACCCAGGTTTGTGTAAATACAGTCTGTGATGTTCACACAATAACAAAATTGCCTAATGATGCTTTTCTCAGAAGGTATCCCCATTGTTAAGCGATGCATGACTGTACATCAAAATGTTGACTGTCTCCTAGTAGTGTCTTTAGGGTTTTTCATTTACTTCTATATTATAGTTTGTTGTTGTTTGCCATTTCCAAATTTTCTCTTTTATGCTTCCTTTGGACAGTATCATGTGAACTGAGAACTTTGAGTCTCACTTACAGTCTAATGGCTCCTAAATCAGTGTCAAACTCTTCAACTTCCAGTGTGAAGTTCCCATGGCCCAGTGTACACTTCTGTCTGAATGCACCATGAGGCTCCTCAAACTCAGCATACCCTCTCCACACACAAATAGGGGTCTCGTCCTCCTGTTTTCAATATATATCAAATATCTTTCAAGTCTGAAATCTGGGAGTAATCTACGGTGCCTTCTTTCTGACCTATCTCACATTTAGTAACCATCCAGATGTGTACATTTCCAAGTTATCTATCTAACTCACAATCTAATCGCCCCAGCCATGGTTCAGGAATTTCAGTCTAGCTTTTTGAAAATCAAGAGTTGTTTTAAACATCTGTAGCTGAAGCTGTTCTTCTTTCAAATCCATTTTCTGACCTGCCATCAAAGTTTTCTTTCTGAAATACTGATCTGATTGTGTCTTTAAACTTCCAATGTTTTCCCTCCGTCCACGAAATAAAGTCTAAACTTCTTTACATGTCCTTTTACTATCTAGTGCTAAATAATGCTTCCAACCACAACCTTTACCACACCCTTGCCTCCTGTCTACCCTCTCCCCAACCCCACTTTTGCACTCTATTTTAGCTACACCAATCCATTTGGAGGTTCTGAAATATACCATGCGTTCTTGATGTTTGCTCTGCTTGGAAATTCTTAACAACTCTTTCCATCTCCCAATACGTCCACCTCTGATTTTTACTAGCTCTTCAAACTTTAGATCAAAGTTTCCTCTTTTTAAACTTTCCCAAATTCTTCTGCTATGCATAAAATCAGTGCCCCCACTCACATTCCATTATATTAACCCCATTGTAATAAATTCTTGTAGGTCTGACTACATCCCAAGCCAGATGGCAAGATACTCTATGGCAGGAATTGAATGTTATATTCTCACTCTATTGATAACAAAGATTAACTATGAAGTAAGAGAATGAAAGCAATTGCCTTAATCTGTGCTAGCTATATGTCCACCATGCAGAATAAACTAATACATTCTAGGCCAAAACATTTTTAGTAAATTCTATCCTGCAATCATGAAATGAAAATTCATATAAATATTATATGTAAACTTATTTTACCAGATCCATATTGAGCATCTATCATATACCAGGCATGTGCTAGGGATTTACCAATTGTATTATTTGATGACACAACCATTAACTAAAAACAAACAAAATACGTAAATAAATAGATAAAACAATGACAAAAGTATAAACTGGAAACAGTATTCTGCAGTAATTGAGCTTTCCTATTTATACTGTAATTTTAAGTCAATCACTTTTAGTGTGCTTCATTTATTTGAAGTATTTACTTGGGCTTCATAGACTGAGAGTCTAGAAAGAAAGAAAAAAGTTGGTTGGCCCTATAACATCTAGGCTATTTATTATAGTCTAGCCAAATCACAGAAGAACCAGAGGGTCAAAGAAGAACTAAGTCTCAAATTTATGGTCACAAGGTTTTCCACCCACATACATATTTTAGTTATTAAAAATGGATACAAATCATTTTGAAATGGACCCATAGGGACAGTACATCAAATTGGGAAATGGTACGCACAGGAGTTGATGAGTAGCAGACTTAATTAAAATGGTTTAAAAAAAACATGCAGAAGACCAAACAAACTTCTAACAATGACAAATTCCACCATTTGGAATAAAAGCACATAGGGAATAAAGAAAATCTGAATAGCAAAAGAAAGTCATCAGAATCCAAATGAGAATTGGAGGCTAAATGACCTATTATTCTTAAACAAATGCTAATTTATTATAGGATAAAAAATCAAATTTAATTTTATTATCAATATTGTTATGAGTAACTCTATCATTTCAGTTGAGATGTTAAATTCCTATACAATATGATCAAGTAGCACATAGCCCAAAAAATCAAAGATATTAGAGAAATTATTCACATGCTAATGTCAAGAGGTCAAAGGAGAAAGTAAGATAATCTTAAATGGCCCAAGTATTACAAATGGTATTTGGACATCAGAGTATGATTCTACAAACAAATTAGGGAAAGAACAGAGAGGTACTTACTTAATATGACCAAGACAGCTATCATAAACCAATGATCAAAATCATGCCTGAAGCATTATTAAATTCAAGAACAAGGCAAGAATGCCTCATCACTTTTTATTATTATTATTATTATTATTATTGAGATGGAGTTTTGCTCTTGTTGCCTAGGCTGGAGTACAGTGGCGCAATCTTGGCTCACTGCATCCTCCGTGTCCCAGGTTCAAATGATTCTCACTAACTCAGCCTCCTGAGTAGTTGGGATTACAGGTGCCTGCCACCACACCCGGCCAATTTTTTGTATTTTTAGTAGAGATGGGGTTTCATCATGCTGGCCAGGCTGGTCTTGAACTCCTGACCTCAGGTGATCCAACTGCCTCAGCCTCCGAAAGTGCCTCATCACTTTTATGTGAGAAGTTTAGCTGTTGTAACAAGGCAAGAAATATAAATAAGTGTAAAAGAACTTAATCATGTTTCAGATGAAAGAATAAATTGAAAGATAATATTGAGAGGTATTGAGAAAGATTTATATACAAGAATAACTATTTCAACTGCAAAATTTTGCGGTAACTGACCCGCAATAGGAGATTTCTAAAATTCAATTGTGGTATATCTACATGAAAAAATATACTTGAAAGGTAATTTTAGAGGAATCTATTATATGGAAAAATTTCATTATACAACTTTAAAAACAAAAATTACAGCATGTGCTTTTACTACATATGACATATAATTACGTATGCCCATACATATATAAAAAAAGTGAGAGACAAAAACTGTAATTATTATTATGTTTTCCTGCTTTATCTAAGCTATTAATTTGTATGTTATTTCCATAATAAGGAAAATAAGCAAAAATTATTTTAGAGAAACATGCAAATAGAAGAAGAAAGTTAGTAAAGACTTTTAGTGGTTACCCTTGAATTAAATTTATTCACAAGTGTGTAAATAAATTTTGCAATTTATAGGGCCTTTGCAAATTTATTTACCAAATTCACAAAGAATGAGGGCAACCACACTCTGTTGTGTGGTTGAATAATCACTTAATTAGCTTAAACAAAGATTTACTGGATGCATATAGGAATATTTTTTTCTAACCCGAAAGTAGGGAGAAGAGCTGGTTCTCAAGAGGGATTGAAACCAGGTACAAGCAAGCCAGTAGAAGCCATGGTGGCTACTTTCTCCAACCTTACATTTATTTCCTCTGGAGTTACACAGTATGTTGTCTCCACTTCTCTTTATATATCTTCTTTATTCTCTCTTCCTTATGTTCATGAGATTTCTATGGTTCTCTGTGCAGACTTAACTCTGTAGTACCTGTCTACCAGTAACAAAACCAAAAAACACCTACTCTCTCAGGGTTCTTTGTGCCCTAATTCAAATTCCCAGGAAAAAGAATATAAATGAACTACCTCAATCTCTGGATTGCCACCTGCAATCCAAACAGAAAGGGACAAGCCTCATGGGTAGGCAGTGGACTGAAGGCGGGGGGCATGGTCCTCAGCGAAAGTGGCTGTTGATTGACTGGACTGCAAAAAATATGAGCTACGAAGAGAAGAAATAATTTAATGCTATGCTTAGGCTTAGCCAGTAGAACAATTATTTTGGAAATGTATCAGGTCAAACTGTTCTTCCAAAAGAGCACCAAATGCCAGGAAGCATGCATAGAGATTGGGAGAATTCAAGTGTAAAAATATTACTGAGAAAGAAGAAAAATGTGATTTATGATTCAAAGCTGTTAGAAAAGAAATAATGTCTTCTTACCAGGTATTTTAATACTTACCATAAAGAAAAAGTTTAGCAGGAATTTAGAACACATGAAAGACATGGAAAATCTAACCATTACCTTGCAAATACTTACGCTTCAGCAACAAGCCAACTCTGGAATGCTTCAAAAAGCCAAATATATTTCAAATCAAATCTGACACAAGGGGGATGCAAAGGAGTGGAGGTTGAAGGGAGATTTTTTAAGTTCATGAACTTACTGTGTACTTTCTTTGTTATAGTTATCTTAAATTCATAAAAAAACCACATTTAATTTGTGACATTTATTAGCATTCCAAATAAACGACATTTGGAAGTTTGTTACATTTTTTTTTGTTTGTATGACTGACCACATGACCACATAAATAAACCAGGATGGAGCAAAATATTGTTTCTTATCTTTAAAAAACTGAAATTAAACCCCAAATGATTCAGGGTTGACTTTGATTCATAGATTAGAAGATTAATTATCTGTATTTAAATTATCAATCAATGACAGTAGTCATATTTAAATATATTATCTTTCAAATGTGTTGACTTTTAAAATTATTTTGAATAAAATGTAGTCTCTGGTGGATTAAACAATCCCTACAATTCAGTTACATGCTTCCTCTTACAACAGGGGCGGTGTTCTTTAAATATGCACTGGACATATAAATGAATCCAGTTTATTACCTACCATACTTGAAGAAAGATTTTAGTAAGCACTGATGATCATGGAGCTAATTGCTACAGCAAGGTTTTGGGGTTTTGTTTTATTTTGTTTTTTACCTGAAGAAAGTACTAAAATAGTCAAAAGGAATTGTGTTTTTTTTCTTTTGTGAAATGGGTAGTGTATGAAAAGAATAGGAATGTTATGATGCAGGGGAACACTGCGTATCTCAGATTAGGATAAACTGAATTTAGCTGGAAGACCAAGTCTTGTACTGAGGTTTGGCATATACATTTACAAACTTAAGTGTAGGCTGAATGATTGTTTGAGAGTAATACTTAAGGTCACTTAGGACTAAAAGAAAATTGGATTTTTGCTTGGGTTACATTTTATTTCAATAAAGGGTGTGAGATGGGTGCTGACCTTGGATTAAAGGAACCCAAGACTTCAGAAAGCTAGATAAATAAAAAGGACAGAGGCAGATATCTTGCAGCTAAAAGATATGATCTCCTACTGCCTCCGTGGCTTGGTCTCTGCAAGGACTGGTAGAAATATCTGTTAAAGTATATGAGGCAGGAGATGCTAGCTGATAGGATTATATCATGTAAAAATGGCATCTGAGAGAGGGTGAAGTGGGTGTGAGACAAGGGTGGTCAGCTGGGATTATCAGGCAACTTAGAGAGTGCCTATTCAAATGACAATCTCCAAACATCCCCTTCTCTTAGTCCTGTATCTGCTCCAACCTGCCTTCCGCTTGGTCATGGGCATACCCAAGTCCCTTTCACGGCTGCAGTTTCTGCCTCCTGACTTTGCAATGAACTTCACTGGTGAGTATGTATCAGTGTGTCTTGCATCTACTAGATCTGACAACGTAACATAGAGGTAGTTTTGCGTGGTGGTTAAGAATTTAGGGCCGGGCGCGGTGGCTCACGCTTGTAATCCCAGCACTTTGGGAGGCCGAGGCGGGCGGATCACGAGGTCAGGAGATCGAGACCACGGTGAAACCCCGTCTCTACTAAAAAATACAAAAAATTAGCCGGGCGTGGTGGCGGGCGCCTGTAGTCCCAGCTACTCGGAGAGGCTGAGGCAGGAGAATGGTGTGAACCCGGGAGGCGGAGCTTGCAGTGAGCCGAGATTGCCCCACTGCACTCCAGCCTGGGCGACAGAGCGAGACTCCATCTCAAAAAAAAAAAAAAAAAAGAATTTAGACTTTGGCCCAGACTGCCTGGATTTGAATCCTAGTTCCTCAACCTAACCAGTAGTATCACCTGGTCAAGTTACTTACATTCTCTACGGTTCAGTTTCTTCATCTGCATTTTGGTAATAATAATAATAATAACCTAACTGGCCAGGTCCGGTGGCTGACACTTGTAATCCTAGCACTTTGGGAGGCTGAAGCAGGTAGATTGCTTGAGCCAGGAGTTTGAGACCAGCCTGGGCAACATGGCAAAACCACGTCTCTACAAAAAATACAAAAAGAATTAGCCAGGTGTGATGGCTCACACCTGTAGTCCCAGCTATTCTGGAGGCTGATGTGAAAGAATCACTTGAACCTGGGAAGTTGAGGCTACAGTGAGCCGTGATAGTGCCACTGCACGCCAGCCTGGGCAACAGAGCAAGACTCTATCTCCATAATAATAAATAAATAAATAAATAAATAAATAAATAAATAAATAAATAAATAATAACCTAAGTAAGAAAGCTTGCTATTGTGAAGATTTAATAAATTCATATGGGTAAAGTGCTTAAAGTGGTGCCTGACAAGTAGTAATCATTCATTATCATATACCATGATTCATCCAAGGAACTTGTAACATGTTGCTAGGATACATCTGCCAAGTAGATAAATCAATTACAATGCAACCAACATTTTATGCAGAACAGTGAATGAAAATCAGTAATCATGCTTATTACTGGTAGGACATGGGATTAGGGAAAATTGTGACTATATAACCAATAAGCACACAACTCCACCTGAGCCAAAAATTAGGTGGTAATGCTTTTGGCAGAAGAGCAGAAAAATAACTATTTGAATCTGGGTGATATTGAGAAGAACATTACAGGAGTGGTTAAAGGGCAGTTGTGACAGTGATATGGAGAGGGGACGTGAATTAAAAGCCCAGAGCCTGCAGGTTCCTTCAGAACTCACTGGATGAGCTTCTCTCTCCAGAGGTGCTGTAAAGTTTACCTCCTTGTTCACATTTTGTGGAAAAGCAAGTAGGAGTCCACATCTGTCTGAGATCCTTCTAAACACTTTATATTGCTCTCTCGGGAAAGTGATCTGAAGGATGAATTTGCTAAAATTATCCTATCATTTCCAAAGTCAAGCATCCACTGAATAGTCCTTTGAGATGTTACAACTATTTTGTTTCAGTTATTTGCAACAGAAACAAATTCAGGAAAACACAATATAATGCTTGATATAATAAAATGAAATGCACTAAAGCTATATCTTTTCAAGAATTCTAAAGTTTTAATGAATATCATTTTCTAGGTCTTGTAGGAGGTACAAAGTCAACTAAGATGTGATCTTTGTCCTAAGCAAGCAGAGGGAAGACAACAAATGCCACAAGAGAGTTATAAACCATGTATATACATCTCTGTAATTTCCTTATCTAATATCTCCCTACAGTATTTCCCCACATTTTGGGAAAATACCAAATTGGTGAATACAAATTACTCTGAAAAATTCCCACAAGAACCATGCTGCTGTGAGTTCAGTCACCTTTGCCTACTAAATGTTGATACTCGGTCTCATCCCATGAAACAATAGGAGAAAGAGGAAATACTGAAAGAGAAAAAGTGAAAGGAAATAAAGAAAAAGGCATTGGTGCTTTCTGTGTTTGTGGATTCTCAAATGCTGGCCCATGTGTGAGTTCTTTGAAGAACACTCCACATTTTCTCAGATCCCACTTCCAGTACTGCACCTAGTAATTTCTTACTGCTGGAGTTGTCTGCTTAGTGGGCAATAAAGTGATTTCAGTTGAGCTATTTTCCATAGTTCTTCACCTGTGGAAATGTCACGTGCCCTTGCTTTGCCCAAAGTTGATAGTGCAGGCTGGTCCTCTCAGCCTCCATTTCGAGCTGCCACAGAGGGCCCTGCTAATGGCCCACCCGGACTTCCTAGACATCCCCTGCCAGCATCTGCATCTCTGCCTGAGGGCTTTCTTGGGTTCCTGGAGATGACTCTGCCTACTTGCAGGGGACAGAAAAGTGACAGAGAATTATTACCCTCCAGGGAGCAAACCTCGGCAGTGACTGACATGAGGTAGTCTCTAAATACCTGAGACCTATCACCCTTAAGTTGTGATACTTCTAAGGCCTGAATTCTACACTGGCTCCCAGTGTTCCCTAGTGGAATTAAGAACAACTACTGTTTTATGGTGCTGTTGGCTGGCTTCCTTTCCTTGTCTCATTTCCCCACTCTCACATCAATATTTACTAGGACCAACTCCCAAATAAGCTACTTACACTAGAATCCTCATCTTAGGTTGTGCTTCTGGCAGAGCCTAGATGGAGACATCACATGTGTCTCCAGCTCACTTCTTCTTCCATAAGTAGGCACAGGGGCAAATCAAGGCTCCCGGTCAAGTTCTAAGAGTGCACATAGTTAACGAAATTGAACTTACATTATATAGAGAGTTTTATATACTCATGGTAAACAAGCACAGAGTGTGCGATGACCATTCTTTTATAGGGAACTTTATCTCAGATTATTTTCTCATGGGAAATTCCTTGATTGGTAAATATTGAGTTTTAGGATTTATACTTTTATTGCAAACATACTGACAATTTACCATATTGCTCTGGAAATTTGATGCCAATTTCTTAAATATGTAGATAAATTGTGAATGCTCTATGTTCAGAGAAAAAGGCCTGTGAAGAGGAAGATCTCGAATGCACAAGAAAGAAGGGAAAACACTTGATGAAAGTTCTACCTTGCTGAGGGAAGGGACCCTTACTCTGACAAATGTAAGAAAATAAGGATGATTACAAATGCAGAAGTTTATGGGTTGAACTAGTGAAAATTTAAGAGTTTATATCTAATAAAATTAGAAGTGTTGGTATTTTAACCATGTACATATACAAATATACATTTTAAACACCATCTTTGAAATTAGAAAGACAGGCCAGGAGTGATGGCTCATGCCTATAATCCCAGCACTTTGGGAGGCCGAGGTGGGAGGATTGCTTGAGTCCAGGAGTTCAAGACCAGCCTGGGCAACATGGCAAAACCCTGTCACTACAAAAAACACAAAAATTAGCCAGGCATAATTTGTGACCCTGTAGTCCCAGCTACTTGGGAGGCTGAGGTGGGAGGATACCCCAGGAGGTTGAGGCTGCAGTGAGCCATGATCATGCCATTGCACTCCAGCCTGGGAGACAGAGTGAGACCCTGTCTCAAAAAAAAAAATAAATAAAAATTAAATTAAACTAGAAAACAAACAAACATACTTGGCATTAGCGACTGGTACATCCTATCTGCTAGTGCTATAGGATGGGCAATTTAAAAAAATTGGGGCTTTGGGTGGCCGAGGTGGGCAGATCACCTGAGGTCGGGAGTTTCAGACCAGCCTGACCAACAAGGAGAAACCCCACCTCTACTAAAAATACAAAATTAGCAGAGCGTGGTGGTGCATGCCTGTAATCCCAGCTACTTGGGAGGCTGAGGCAGAAGGATAGCTTGAACCCGGGAGGTGGAGGTTGTGGTGAGCCGAGATCGTGCCATTGCATTCCAGCCTGGCCAAAAGAGTGAAACTCAGACTAAAAAAAAAAAAAAAAAAAAAAAATTTGAGGCTATTGGGACTGTTTCAGAGAAATTAAGAAAATAGTTCATTAAAGTCATGTCCTCAAAATATACTTTATATACTCTGGCAGTAGCTTACAACTGGAAAAATATTTAACTTGGTGTTATTACTTTTTCTTAGTAAATGACTCAATCATGTAATAAGTCCTACTAAGAACTTCCCTGAAATTTCTTTTCTCTATCTTGTAGGAATCAAATTTTTCCTTAATTAACTTCAAATTACATTTATTCACATAAAACAAGGTAGCTGTCACTATTTCAATAGATATAGTAATTAGAATCTATCAAGCTTACAGCTTACACATTTAGTGCATCTGTGAAATAACTATATACTCTGAACTTGAAAAATCTTTATTGCTTCACCCTTTACAGAAATAAACTATTAATTTCTTGAATGACCCCATGAGAAAGACATATAGCAGAGAAGATGAATACTTTAAAAATCTTTTCATAAAGATGGATAAGGGAAAATCCATCTACTGATGGTTCATATATTGCATTTTCTGAGTGCTATCTTTCATTTCAAGCAAAGCATTGTAACAACATTCGTGCTAAACAACTGTCACAGTTTTTCCTATCCACAGCTGACCTCTAAACCAGAGCAGGTTACTATATGGAAGCAGACTCTGGCTCTATGCCGGAAATCCAGTCTTTATATGGTCTGGAGAGATTTAGAGAACAGTCTTTAAAATCTATGGGAAATGCAGAGACAATACATAACAGGAAATTCCTTTCAATGTAGACATGTCTTCACCTGGCAGCTTACTAAAGAAAAGATGAAGAACCATGTCTTCCTGAGAAATGTTCATTTGTATTTATCAAATTAACACTAAAGTATTAATTTTATTTTGTAGTATACAATTTTCCCTGTCTCTATCAGTATAATCTTTTAGTTGTGAGTGAATTTCATATTATTTAGAAGCTTCTGACTTCTGGGAAACTACGATAAAAAGTTTCTGTTGCGTGTGTGTGTGTGTGTGTGTGTGTGTGTGTGTGTGTGTATAGACAGTCTTGCTCTGTCGTGCAGGCTGGAGTGCAGTGGCGCAATCTCAGCTCACTGCAAACTCTGCCTCCTGGATTCAAGCGATTCTCCTGCATCCGCCTCCCAAGTAGCTGGGATTACAGGTGTGCACCACCACTCCTGGCTAATTTTTGTTGTTTTGGTAGAGACGGGGTTTCACTATGTTGGCCAGGCTGGTCTTGAACTCCTGACCTCAGGTGATCTGCCTGCCTTGGCCTCCTGAAGTGCTGGGATTACAGGCATGAACCACCAAGCTTGGCCACACCAATATTTAAATGAGTTCCTTAGGAACTTTGATAATTTTTACTAAACGAAGCATCATCTGCCCTAAGGACTAAGGTATTTTCAGTCAAGGCCAGACTCTTCTATCTTGATCCTGGCCAGGCCAGTGGCATTTGAGGAAGAAATGGAATGGGATTTCTCAGCATCATCTCCCTGGTTAGATATACACTCTTCCAGATGGCTCCTTTTTTTTTTTTTTTTTGAGACAGGTCTTGCAATGTTGCCTGGGCTGGAGTTTAATGATGCGATCTCAACTCACTGCAACCTCCACCTCCCGGGTTCAAGCGATTCTCCTGCATCAGCCTGCTGAGTAGCTGGGACTACAGGCATGTGCCACCACAGCTGGCTGATGTTTGTATTTTTAGTAGAGAGAGGGTTTCACCATGTTGGCCAGGCTGGTTTTGACCTCAGGTGATCCACCCGTCTCAGCCTCCCAAAGTGCTGGGATTACAGGCGTGAGCCACCATGCCTAGTCAAGCTTAGCATCCACATTTTCCTTCTTTTTCAGCAATAAAGCTCCATAAAACTAAGGGTAAGCATGAAACCAAGTGTTCCCCAATGAGATCTATGTGAAAGTACTGCGTGGACTGCCACAGAGTCTCCGTAAGTGTGTGACTGTCTCTGTCCTTTTCTCCTTCTTGGCATCTGGAATGAATCCCTTATGGTAGGAGGTCTAGTAGCCAACTGAGACCATGAGGTGACCTGAAGATGATGGAGCAGAGCTGAAAAGAGGGAACTGGATCCCAGAAGACATTTCAGACCTGTCATTTTCCCTCTGAATTTTCTACTCAAGGCTTAATTTGAGAAAGAAAGAAATGTCCATCATATTTTAGCTAGTGGTACCTCAGATTTTCTATTAGATCCAGCTAAGCTACTCCTAGCCACTTCATTCATTCTAGTTTATACGATCTAGGGGGTTAACACCATCTCAACCTCTGCCATTGATTGTTCCCCGTCAGGCCAGGAAATAGCAATCAAGGACCACAAAATGAAATTCCAAGTGCCAGCTGGGGACTCCAGTGAGCTGAAAGAATACACACCCACAATTGCTACAATTTGCTAAGAGCAAGCCAAAAAGCCAGATTTTTGAAAACATGCTATCTCCTGCTTTTAAAATGTGTGATTAAATTATACACACATGCGCCAAGCGAAATGCACTCTTGGAATGAATATTTTACAGCCATGGTTTACGTTCTCTGGGTTACACTGTTCGGCTTTACATTTTGTGTAACAGTTTAGCAACCCTGGACATGGAATCCCCTACTTCTCCTTAGCTTTTGATACCTATCTCCAGAGGTAATATAGTAAGATATAGGGAAAGAGGGGGTCCAAAAAGACCAGGTGATAAATCAGAAGACTGGATAGACTGTCTTTGGCATTTACTTAGCTATGTGATTTGTGTGTAATTATGGTCATTGTTAAGAGAAATCCTCTCTATGCACATTTGTATCATTAGGTCATTGGTGGAGAATTTTCCTACCCTTTGGCCACAGCTGTGAGGGAGGACAAAGCAGTTGGCCCTCTCCATGTGTCTAAGCATTCACAGTCTTTGACCAAGCATTTTCATGATGTATTTCAACCAAAGAGAATATAACACTGGCAGCCAATAATAATAAGTGCCTTTAACAGTAGCAGCAGGTACACTCTTATTACATACCAGTGTCCTATACCCAGGAAATAACAAAACTAATAAATAAAATACATGTAATGCTAGATTAAGAAGAAATCTGAATTCGACATTTAAGAATTATTCAATCTATCTTCAAATTAAAAATTTTAGGCCAGGCACAGTGACGCACACCTGTAATCCCAGCACTTTGGGAGGTCGAGGTGGGCAGATCACTTGAGTCCAGGAGTTCGAGACCAGCTTGGCCAACATGGTGAAACCTTGTCTCTACTAAAAATACAAAATTTCGTCAGGTGTGACACCGAGATGGCGCCACTGCACTCCAGCCTGGGTGACAGAGGAAGACCCTCTCTCACTCTCTCAAAAAAAAAAAAAAAAAATTAGTACTACTTTTTTGCCTGGAAAATATATGTGAGGTCTGGAATTGTTGTACATACTGAGGATTTATTTTTTCATTATTCATTCATTCCATTCCATTCTATTCCATTCCACTTATACGTCTAAAGTTCTGATAAGGTTGAAAAAGAGATTCCTATATAATACTAGGGATGATTTGAGAATTCTTCAAAAGCTTAAGAAGCACAAAAGAGAGAACATTTCCAGACATAAATTTGGAAATATATCTTTTCAGCATAAAGAACTTAGCTTCTGCAACAGTGAGCAATTCTTGAGGTTAAAACTATCCTCTGTGGGAATCCTCCCTAACTCATTTTATGAGGCCAGCATCATCCTGATACCAAAGCCTGGCAGAGACACAACCAAAAAAGAGAATTTCAGATCAATATCCTTGATGAACATTGATGCAAAAATCCTCAGTAAAATACTGGCAAACTGAATCCAGCAGCACATCAAAAAGCTTATCCACCATGATCGAGTGGGCTTCATCCCTGGGATGCAAGGCTGGTTCAACATACGCAAATCAATAAATGTAATCCAGCATATAAACAGAACCAAAGACAAAAACCACATGATTATCTGAATAGATGCAGAAAAGACCTTTGGCAAAATTCAACAACCCTTCATGCTAAAAACTCTCAATAAATTAGGTATTGATGGGACATATCTCAAAATAATAAGAGCTATCCAGGACAAACCCACAGCCAATATCATACTGAATGGGCAAAAACTGGAAGCATTCCCTTTGAAAACTGGCACAAGACAGGGATGCCGTCTCTCACCACTCCTATTCAACAGAGTGTTGGAAGTTCTGGCCAGGGCAATCAGTCAGGAGAAGGAAATAAAGGGTATTTGATTAGGAAAAGAGGAAGTCAAATTGTCCCTGTTTGCAGATGACATGATTGTATATCTAGAAAACCCCATCGTCTCAGCCCAAAATCTCCTTAAGCTGATTAGCAACTTCAGCAAAGTCTCAGGATACAAAATCAATGTACAAAAATCACAAGCATTCTTATACACCAATAACAGACAAACAGAGAGCCAAATAATGAGTGAATTCCCATTCACAATTGCTTCAAAGAGAATAAAATACCTAGGAATCCAACTTACAAGGGATGTGAAGGACCTCTTCAAGGAGAACTACAAACCACTGCTCAATGAAATAAAAGAGGATACAAACAAATGGAAGAACATTCCATGCTCATGGGTTGGAAGAATCAGTATCATGAAAATGGCCATACTGTTCAAGGTAACTTATAGATTCAATGCCATCCTCATAAAGCTACCAATGACTTTCTTCACAGAATTGGAAAAACCTACTTTAAAGTTCATATGGAACCAAAAAAGAGCCCACATCGCCAAGTCAATCCTAAGCCAAAAGAACAAAGCTGGAGGCATCATGCTACCTGACTTCAAACTATACTACAAGGCTACAGTAACCAAAACAGCATGGTACTGGTACCAAAACAGAGATATAGATCAATGGAACAGAACAGAGCCCTCAGAAATAATGCCGCATATCTACAACTATCTGATCTTTGACAAACCTGACAAAAACAAGAAATGGGGAAAGGATTCCCTATTTAATAAATGGTGCTGGAAAAACTGGCTAGCCATATGTAGAAAGCTGAAACTGGATCCCTTCCTTACACCTTATACAAAAATTAATTCAAGATGGATTAAAGACTTACATGTTAGACCTAAAACCATAAAAACCCTAGAAGAAAACCTAGGCTTTACCATTCAGGACATAGGCATGGGCAAGGACTTCATGTCTAAAACATCAAAAGCAATGGCAACAAAAGCCAAAATGGACAAATGGGATCTAATTAAACTAAAGAGCTTCTGCACAGCAAAAGAAACTACCATCAGAGTGAACAGGCAACCTACAAAATGAGAGAAAATTTTTGCAACCTACTCATCTGACAAAGGGCTAATATCCAGAACCTACAATGAACTCAAACAAATTTACAAGAAAAAACCAAACAACCCCATCAAAAAGTGGGTAAAGGATATGAACAGACACTTCTCAAAAGAAGACATTTATGCAGCCAAAAACACATGAAAAAATGCTCATCATCACTGGCCATCAGAGAAATGCAAATCAAAACCACAATGAGATACCATCTCACACCAGTTAGAATGGCCATCATTAAAAAGTCAGGAAACAACAGGTGCTGAAGAGGATGTGGAGAAATAGGAACACTTTTACACTGTTGGTGGGACTGTAAACTAGTTCAAGCATTGTGGAAGTCAGTGTGGCAATTCCTTAGGGATCTAGAACTAGAAATACCATTTGACCCAGCCATCCCATTACTGGGTATATACCCAAAGGACTATAAATCATGCTGCTATAAAGACACATGCACACGTATGTTTACTGCAGCAGTATTCACAATAGCAAAGACTTGGAACCAACCCAAATGTCCAACAACGATAGACTAGATTAAGAAAATGTGGCACATGTACACCATGGAATACTATGCAGCCATAAAAAATGATGAGTTCATGCCCTTTGTAGCGACATGGATGAAACTGGAAATCATCATTCTCAGTAAACTATCACAAGGACAAAAAAAACAAACACTGCATGTTCTCACTCATAGGTGGGAAATGAACAATGAGAACACATGGACACAGGAAGGGGAACATCACACTCAGGGGACTGTTGTGGGGTGGGGGGAGGGATAGCATTAGGAGATATACCTAATGCTAAATGACGAGTTAAGGGGTGCAGCACACCAACATGGCACATGCATACATATGTAACAAACCTGCACATTGTGCACATGTATCCTAAAACTTAAAGTATAATAATAAAATAAAATAAAAACTATCCTCTGAGTGTGGAACAACTGAGTCCACTGCAGATTACATAAGCACCCCCACCCCTTCTTATAGAAAAAAAAGAACCCAAACTTTCCTTATTACCTCAGCACTGGGGCCATCAGAGAGACCACTGCAAAACATACAAAGGCTATTATCAGCCTATTGTATGAACAAATCCTAGTGGCATCTCACAGATCTTCAGGGTTTGTTAGAAAACATAAAAGGAGACACTTTCTTCCCATAAGCCTGGGAGAGATTACTCTCCAGGTAAAGGTGTGAATATCTGCTAGTGTGGACACATCATGGAAGACGCTCTTTCCCTGAGCTAGGAAGCACTTCCGCCCATACATTCCCAGTCCTCTGACCATCTAAAGCTTGGATGTTTGGCAAGACAGCGCATCCCCCACCAGAGGATCACATTTCTGCAATTCTGGAACAATGAGGAGAGCAGATTTTTTTTTTTTTTTCAAAGGAAGCTTCATGCGATGTTTGTTTAATGGATATTTAGCAAAAGTGAAATGGAAATGAGGGGCTCTGGTTTTATTTTGACGTGAGATACGTAGGATTGAGAAGAGCCTGGCATTCACAGTGGGACCAATTCAAACACATTGACTTCAGGAAAGGTAACTTACAAACACACGGCAGGAAGAAAAACCAAGAAGAAAGGTTGTTATGAGATAATTACTCCCCTGGAACAAACAGCTGAAGAGCTTTTTATTAATTCTGTAAAAGGATTTCATGTAATTAAGTTCAAGGTGCTAAACTTTCCCCTAGGCTATTGATTGTGTACTAATTACAGAATTCACTGCTTTAGTCCTTGCGCTCTTTGAAGAGACTATGTCTACACTGCACTTTATCCATTCAAATCAGGTGTGATAATGGTGAGTACCCATTCATATACTACCCCTCGAGTTGTCCAATTCTGACACCAAATAATAATTTAAAAAGTGAAGCAACACTGTTATCCTTTTTGTTTGCTCAGTCCCATCTGCTGAGAAATAACAGCAAATTTCATGTTGTTAAAGAAAATTCTACGTCTCACAGTTTTTATGTAAGAGGAATAAGATGTCTGACTGAGGGGTAACTGTGTGGTTGCACGGTGTGCCTATGCACCACACATGTTTATGTGTTTGCCTGTGATTGTGTCTGTGAACAGTTGTGTGAGCATTCAGTTGCAAACAGAAAAGGTTTGAAAAACTGATTTTTCCAGGGAGTAATTAATAATCTCAAAAATGTCCCTGTGATTTTCAATTTCACCCAAAGGCTAGGTCACAATCAGTTATTACCATTCTGCACACGTGGGAATCTGACAAACGATCTCATTTCCATGATGAAATATACAAAGTTTCAGGTCAAAACCCACAGAACATAGCTTACCATTTTCAAACTAACTCGGCAGCTAAATGCTTCTGCCTGATCCCTGTGCAAAAATTCAAGCCTCAACCAACACCATTTCTAAATGTTGGTCGTCTTCTACCAATTTTCTCTAAATCCTATATTTTAGTTACACCTAAGAATGCTCATCAGAGGCTTGGAAAAGTTACAATGAAGACATGTAGGCTTCCAGTTTAGACAGGGACTGAGCCCAGCTGACCTTTTTTTTTTTTTTTCGATACAGAGTCTCACTCTGTCACCCAGGCTGGAATGCAGTGGCATAGTCTCGGGTCACTGCAAGCTCCGCCTCCCGGGTTCACGCCATTCTCCTGCCTCAGCCTCCCGAGTAGCTGGGACTACAGGCGCCCGCCACCACGCCCGGCTAATTTTTTGTATTTTTAGTAGAGACGGGGTTTCACCGTGTTAGCCAGGACGGTCTCGATCTCCTGACCTCGTGATCCACCCGCCTCGACCTCCCAAAGTGCTGGGATTACAGGCGTGAGCCACCGCGCCCGGCCGAGTGCAGCTGACCTTCTTTTGTACCTTCTCATAGCCCAACCAAAATGAGAAAAAATAAAAATAAAAAAAGTCAAAGGGTAGATCAGCTAATACAAACTTTTGAGAAATCCCTGCTTGTTAGATTACAAATGGATCCAGGCTGAAGAGCAGCACTGGGAACCTTGTTGGCAATTCCCCTTTTCAAGACAGGATGTAGTAGTTGGAAGGGGAAAGCTGAAGACAGAGGAGGTCTTGAGGGGAGCACTGTGTACTCGACTCATTACCCATTTTACTGTTTTGGATCAACATTCTCAGAGGCCCCGGGCAAGTCTGGCCAAGCCAAACAGAGGAGCTGGTACATGGCAGGTTTTTCCCTGATGCAGCAGGGTTCTTCCTTGATGGAGCAGACCATGGCATTAGGAACAAGGCCAGCCATTAGGGCCTCATGAGTATTTACAGCCGAGATCAGGTCCAACAGGGAACTACAGCTGCAAAACTATACCCTGCCTAGTGCGACTGCTTCAACACACAGAGAGCATTTTTAGAGTAGCTATTTATCTCTTAAAGGCAAAAGCCTTTAAACCTTCATAAGCAATGAAAACAGCACAAATGAAAAAAAATAGATCCAATAGACTAACAAAACATTTGTTGCTGTCACCTTAAACAAAATTAAAGTGCTGAGAAAAAATATTTGCCACATACTTGGGTCACTGACAGCTGAGGGTTAATATCATTAAGATTTAAAGAGCATTTGTGAATCAGTAAAAAAGAGAGCCATCCCCAGTTAAAAACTGGATAATAATCCTCAAATATCTTAATGAGTATTCAAAAAAAGGAGCTATATATGGACAATAACATGTTTTTAGAATATTCAGCCTCACTAATAGGGAAATGCAATTTAAAATGGGACTCCATTTCTCACTTAGAAATTTGGGGGGTGGGGGGTGGGGGGTGGAATCTTCAAATGATA
Source organism: Symphalangus syndactylus (assembly GCF_028878055.3). Lineage (NCBI taxonomy): Eukaryota > Metazoa > Chordata > Mammalia > Primates > Hylobatidae > Symphalangus > Symphalangus syndactylus. Next base: position 34,412,285 of record NC_072425.2, on the reverse strand, counting down.
CTAGCCTGCACTGGCTGGTCTGCACCCCAGGTCCTGACACTGGGACTGCATGTGGAGGGCAGGTTGGCACCATTTTCTGCAGAGCAACTTGACACATGTATTAAATGCCTTAAAAAAACATGAATATTCTTTGATGCAATAATGGCACTTCAAGAATTTGCCTTAAGGAAATGATTAGAGATATGGGCAAAGATTACTTACACAATGTTTCTAACAGCCTAAATATATAATAATAGGTAGTCTCTCTCTCTCACACACACACATACACACACTCACACACAAAAGCACATTCTACAGTGGAAAACTGTGACCCTGAAAAATAATGATAGTAGAAATATGTTCCTTATTTTGGAAAGAAGACTGAAATATATGGTGGGAATACAAAGTCAAATTACAAGAGGATGTACAATTGAATCCTTTTTCCTGGGTAAACATGATTTAAGCATAATATATGTATGAAAACATGTCTGTTACCTAGACAACTGAATGAAGTCAAGGAAGCTATGTACCAAACTATGACAGTACATTTCCAGGAAATAGTTTTCCTGATTATTTTATTTTCTGCAATAAATATTTATTATCAGTAAAATAAAATATATATAAAAAGAGAAAAAAGAATCAAAGAGACTTCAACAAGAATCCAAATATAGAAGGCATATTTTTAAAAATCAATGTTTCTATACGTCAAGAAAAGTTGTTTGAAATTTAATTTTAAAAGATGCTATTCATGACAGTAATATTGAACAGTATTTAGATCTAAACTTGAAAAAAATATACAGGACTTAATTTCTAAAAATCTACAACTTTGTTAAAGATGTATAAATGTATATGTATAAAGAATACGCATAAATGCTATTAAGCAAATTATATGAACCAAATAGTGCTGGGACAACTGCTTATTTAAAAAATAAAATTAGACATCTTTGTCATACTATGCACAAAAGTAAGTTCCAGATGGATTAAACTGCTAAATAGAAAACTATTTCTCTGATTTGGGAAATGAGAAGGTTATTTTAAGACTTTGAGAAAATATAAGGTCTTACACTTTTGAAATGGAAGAATTATTACTATAAAATATATATAATCCCCAAGTTAATTCAATATTTTCTATATTGAAATCAAAATCCTTACTGACTTCATTGGTAATATGTAAAAATGAATTTAAAATTCATATTAAATAATAAGTGGGTAAGAATAACTAGAAAAAGAATAGATTTTTTAAAAGGAGAATTTGCACTACCAGATATTTAAATACATTGTAAAGTTACGATAGTTAAATCATTTTGACAATGATAAATGAGATAGAGAATGGGATGAAATAGAAAGCCAGGAAGAGATCGAATACCCATAAGCATTTAGCACATGATAAACGTGACATTCAATTAAATTGGAAAAGGACAGATGGCTATTAAGCAAGCAGTGCTGGGACAACTGGTTAACTATTTTTTAAAATTAAGTTGGACCTCTTTGTCATACAATACACAAAAATAAATTCCAGATGGATTAAGCTGCTACATGGAAAACGATTTCTCTGATTTGGGAAATGAGAGAGCTATTCTAAAACTATGAACAAATATAGGATCTTAAAGAGAATGTTTGATCGATTTGAGTGTATAAAAATGTAAACCATTCATCTAACAACATTTCCATAAACAAAAAGAAAAGGCAGTGAACTGGAAAAACATATGTAGCATATACACAAAAGAATTACTGGCCTCACTATATAAAGAGCTTTTGCAAATCATTAAGAAAAAAAACAAGCCAGCGTGCACTATAATGGCAAAATGGGTAAAAACTACGATAATTGTCAAAGGAAAAAATACAAATGTCCAGTAGATGTACTGGAAAATGTTCATCCTCACAAATGAAAAATGTGTATTTGCTAAAATGATGCCTCTATCACCTCTTAAATTGACAAAGATATTAAAAATAATAGTATATGATATTGGTGAATACGTGGTAAATTTACTGCTGAGATACTCTGCTGATGAGAATATAAATTTATACAACCCTCCAAGGGAGAAATGGACAATATGTATCAAGAAGTTACAAATGTTCATAACCTTTAGTTCAGGAACTTTTATAGAAATTCTTCCTAAAGATGTAAACAGAAGAGTCCAAAAATATTTACGTTCACGATAACTTAGGAAAAATCCTAAGTGTCCAACAATAGGTGACTGTTGCATGCAATGGAATAGTATGCAGCTAATGTAGAACATTTTAATTAGAATATAACAAATGAAAAATGTAGGCCACAAAATAGCAAGATACCAAGGGTTAAAAGTATGAATGGATGTACATACTGGGCAACTGTTCAACAACCTGCAAACAGTGGCTTTTCTAAAGTGATGAGATTTTAGGGGTTTTTTTTCCTTTCCCTCCTTTTTGTTTAATTCATTCTACAAACACTGGCTTGCTATTATGTGTTAGATATTTCCATATGTTCCTTTTTTCCCCACTGAATATGAATTAATTTGTAATCAGAAAAAGAGACACATTTTATAAAAGTCCGACATCCCAAACTGACTTCCTCTTCCAGATATTAAAAATCTCATAAAGGATTGGAGCAAAAATAGGAAGGGCATGAATCTTACATTGAAAGCATAACATAACTTTAAAAAGAACTGGGGTTACGTTCATATCACTCCATGTCCTACCTTTAGAAACACTTTGTAAACCATACTCACCTGTTTCAGCTTGGATACCGTCTGTTCCTACAAATGTGAATGTGATTAGCGTTTCAAGGATCCCTTCCTAACAGGGTCCTCGAAGCCGACTGTTTAAGGAGCCTGACATCTCCCTAAGCGTTTTAAAATCCATTATCCCATTGGAACCCCCACAACAATAATAGGCGGGTAGCGATGACTCTGGTTTTGTGGATGGGGACGCTTGACTTGGGGAGGTTATGCCTTGCCCAGGACTGAACCCCAGGATACAGACGGGCAGGCAGCGGTGGGTCGAAGGGCCCGGGGACTAGGGCCGGGGCCGGGAGGGGCGGGCGCCTTACCGCGGCTTGCTGGAAGGCGCCCTTGGTGTAGGTGCCGCCACCTCGGTAGGAGATGGCAGGGATCTCTTGGAGAAGCAGCGCGCACTTGTGCTGGCGCGCGCGGCGAGTGGAGATGTAATCGACGCGCGGCACCACGTAGTTCTTGGACGAGAAGGTCACGATGGCCACGCGCGTGGCCGTGGGCACCACGGGGAAGTCGGACAGCAGCTTGCGGACGAACATGAGCTCGCTGCGGAAGTTGACTTCGCCCACGCTGGACGAATCATCCACCAGGAAGACGAGCTCCAGGCGCTCGCTGAGCTCCCGCAGCCGCCGCACGCGTCGCCGGAACGCCTGGCCCAGCCGCTCCACTCTGCTCCCCGCCGCTTCGTCGCCAGGAGCCGGCGGCGCGGGGATACTCCCGGGGGCCCCGGGCGCGGTCTCGGAGAAGAGGCGGAAGCTGAAATTGCGCGACGGGGACATCTGCTGAAAGGTCGCCCAGCCCGAAACGAGCGCCAGACCCCAGCAACAAAAGGCCAGGCGAGGCCACATCGCGCTGGAGACACAGTGGCTGCCCCGGAGCGCAGGCGGCGGATCGGGCGGGAAGAGGCGCCCGGCGGCCGGACTCGCAGAGGGGCGTGCGCGGAGCTGGGCGCGGGGCAGCGGCCAAGAGCCTCAGCGCCCTTTCATCTGACACTGGGGACAGACACAATCCAGACTCCTCAGCAGCTCGGGAACTCCGGAGGGAACGGCGCGCGCTCTCTACCCCTCTCGCTCTCCTCTTTTTTTCTTCCCTCTCTCCTCCTCCTCTCTCTCCCTGAAGCCTATAAAATGTTTGAAGGAAAGGGGGCAGTCAAGAAAAATCACCCGCTTCCCTCCTTCTCTCCCTCTCTCCCTCTCCCCGCTCCTGTCTCCTTTCTGTATCTCTGACTCTATCTCCCTCCTCCCCCTCTCATTCTCCTCCCGGGATAAAGCCAAAGGCTCGGGGATTCCATGACACCAGAACCCCGCGTCTGTCAGGCTGTCAACATTCCCGCAGCAAGCGCACCAGCGCGGAAGCCCTGATTGATCCCATATGTCTGGCAGGAGCTGCAGAGGAATTCACTGGAGATGGATCCAGATACCGAAAGTGCCACAGTAATTGGAAACACTTTGTAGACGAAAACATACACGCCGACTGGCCAGGGAGTTGAAAGCATCCTTTGAGAACTGCTTGCTCACCTTTTGTGTTTCTTTTCCCCTATTCAGTGTCCCAAAGCCCTCACCAAATAAATGATCGTACACTCTTCCTGATGGGGATTTCTAATCAGTGGTGTGTGTGAGCGTGCAGATTAAGTCCTTAAGGGCCCCCTCAGATCACACCATAAAGGAGTTGCGTCTAACCTTATGCATTCCAAAGGAATGATTTGTCATGGTGCCTCAGTCGTGCATTTATTCATTCATCTGTTTGTTCATTCTTTCCTGATTTTAACACACATTTTTTGAATGCCCGTTGAATGTGCCAGGAGCTATGTGAGGGACTACAAATATAAGGAACAAAAATTGACACGGATTCTATCCTCAAGGAACTTAAAGGGTAACAAGCGAGGTGACCATTAACCAGATATTAACATACAAAATATATGTAATTACAACTGACCATGCTAAATAAAGAAGAGTTTAGGTAGACAGACGACCTTGGAGAGGCCAGAGAAGCCTTCTCTGAGGACGGAAAGTTTGTGCTGAAGTCTGAAGCATGAGTAGGGGTCCCCAGTCCCCTTTCATGTGCTCTTGATCTATTTCAACAGAAAAGATCCACCTGGCTTTAAATGGTACCTGGCATATATCTGCTTTGAAACAAGTTGTTACCTGGGGGTGGTTTTTCCAAAGCAAGACCTCCAAAGGGGATAGCGCACCTGTAAACGAAAGGTGCACTTTGCATGAGGGTGGGGCCTTTGGTTAAAAGATTCCAGCTGGGAGTCAGCAACACCGTGTAGCTAAGCCTACAGTTATGTAAACCACCTGAACTGAGTCACTTCCAATCCTTGGCTCAGCATCAGTATCTATTTCATGATGGAATTCAGTGATCTCAGTTTCCTCTGTTTCTAATAGTGAATGATTTAACTCCATCTGTACTTAACAAAATATTTTCAGTGACAAGTATCACAATGTATTGGTTAACACGTTAGGGCTCTGGCATCAGTTTTCCTGGGCGAAATCATGACTCTGCCATTTATTAGTTGTACAGCCTTGACTCAGTTTGTTCATTTGTAAAATGGAGTAATAACGATAACATATTAAGGGTTGTCATAAGGATTAAGTCATAAAAAAGTAAAATTCTTAGGACAATGCTTGGAACATAGCATGTACTCAATAAATGCTGGCTGGTTGCTCTTATTGCCACCTTTAATCATGAATGTTCTTCAAATTATTTTCCTAACAATACTTATGGACCACCTGCTATGTGCTGGCATGTTAGATACTGAGGATTTAAAGGTGAATAAGACTGAGTTCCAGTCCTCCAGAAGTTCAAAGAACATTAGAAAAGAACATAGATTTGCAAACAATTACAAAGCAGTAGGATGACTGCAAAAGCAGAGAAGAAAGAGCAAGGAGGAGAAAGATCTCGTTCTTCCTGGGGAATGAGTAAGACTTCATTTGAGCTGGGACTTTAAAAAAAAAAAAAAAGAAAGAAAGTTTTTCCAAATATCATCTACTCTGTGTTATTTAAAACACATCATGAAGCCCTTTATGTGCAAAGCACTGTGGCATCTGCAATGTGTGCCATCTCCTGTGTTCCCCACACAAACCAAGGAGGTACGCAATTGCTTTAGAACTCTTGCTGCAAGTAAGTGGCACCTAATGTCTCCTCATTTAAACAAAAAGGGATTTCTTTGTTCGTATAACTAAACTAGGAAAAGGGCAGAGGGTAGAGCTGGTCTCAAAAAGGCTTGGAAAAGGAAATTAAAAACTACTTAGGTCTTTAATTTTTCTCTCACATTGGCTTCTTTTTGGATGCCACATTTAGTCTTTTCTTCGGATTTATAACCTGAGAAAGACTTTTACCCCACCAACTCAAGTTACTATTTTGAGATGTCTGCCATAGGCCTAGGCACATTCAAAGCTCTCTGGATAATTCTAACACATGCCCCAAGGGTGAACGCCTAAGAACAGCACTCTGGCATTGTGTACCTCCAACGGGATGAACAGTCAGGCCTATGTTACTTGTCCTCATGGTAAGAGAGTGGGGACACATCAGTCAGAGAAGTCCTTCCTGAGTGTTGTTAAGACTGCTGCTCCAACTCTTGCCACTGCTCCCCAGAGCTCTGTAGTCCCTTCTACTCTCTAATCTAAAGCAGTGGTTCCCAGCGGGAGAGATTTGCATGTCTCACTCCCAGGAACCTTAGGCAATGTCTGGAGACACTTGGGGGATGGGGCAGTGCTACTGGCATCTAGTGTATAGGAATAAGGGGTGCAACTAAACCTCCTACAATGCACTGGCAGCCACCACAACAATCATCTAGCCCCAAATGACAATAGTGGTGAGGTTGAGAAACTCTGGCCTATACCACAGTAATAGATGCAGAAGATGATAAAAACTTATTAGACTAAACATTAAGATTAGAAAGGCTGGGCACAGTGGCTCATGCCTGTAATCCCAGCACTTCAGGAGGCCGAGGCGGGTGGATCATTTGAGGTCAGCAGTTCGACACCAGCCTGACCAACATGGTGAAACCCTGTCTCTACTAAAAATACAAAAAAATAAAAATAAAAAAAAATAGCCGGGTATGGTGACACATGCCTGAAGTCCCAGCTACTCAGGAGGCTGAGGCAGGATGATCCCTTGAACCGAGGAGGCAGAGGTTGCAGTGAGCCTAGATCGCACTACTGCACTCCAGCCTGGGCAACAGAGTGAAACTCTGACTCAAAAAAAAAAAAAAAAAAAAAAATGAAGAAGAAGAAAAGAAAAAGCAACTTAAAGGTATAGAAATGACAACATGGAGCTGAAGTGCAAAAAAAAACCTACCCTGACTTCCTGACTTCATCTCATGAAATAAAGACTTCTGGGAAAAAAAAAAAAGTGTGTTGGTGGGCTAGGGCAAGAGGCATGCATTATATTCTTCTCACCACCTAAACTGTGATTCAGAGTCCCACATTTTGTTCAATCAGGAATGGAACCTCAATCTTGTCTACCCACTGGGACCTCTGCTTGAGTCGAGGACACCAACTACACCCTCCCTTCACAGCACCCATCTTTCTACACTGAAGCTGATACTGTGAACAGATAAGTTGCAATGTGCATATGGGGAAAGATGGAAGAGGGACTGAGGAAGAGAGCAGAGAGTGCTGGCAAAGATCCTCCTGAGATTCCAAGCATCAAGTCCAGTCATGGGAGCAGAGGCAGGAAAAATGTCTGTTTCCACGCATGCTAGTTGTCATGTTTTGTTGTAAAAACAAAACTGTAACACAGTGTCAGTGAATCACAGTGGCAGGCAGTGGAGATAGGAGGAAGATGCCACCTTGTGACTGCATTATGACTGTATTTATAAGAATATCTTTCTGCTGTGAATTTAACAAAGACATTCTCTCACATACAGAGGATGGGAACATCTGCCACTCTATATGTTTCTTTTTTAAAAAAATTCCCATCGGTTTTTTGGGAAACAGATGAGTAAGTTCTTTAGTGATGATATGTGAGATTTTGGTGCACCCATCATCTGAGCAGTATACACTGAACCCAATTTGGAGTCTTTAATCCCCCACCCCCTTCCCACCCTTTCCCTCTGAGTCCCCAAAGTCCATCAAGTCATTCTTATGCCTTTGCATCCTCAAAGCTTAGCTCCTGCTTATGAGTGAGAACATACGATGTTTGGTTTTTCCATTCCTGAGTTACTTCACTTAGAATAATAGTCTCCAATCCCATCCAGGTTGCTGCAAATGCCATTAGTTTATTCCTTTTTATGTCTGAGTAGTACTTCATCATTCACAGTTTCTTATCCACTCATTGATTGATGGGCATTTGGGCTGGTTCCACATTTGTGCAATTGCAAATTGTGCTGCTATAAACATGCCTGTGCAGGTATCTCTTTCTTTTTCTCTGGGTAGATACCTAGTAGTGGGATTGCTGGATCAAATGGTAGTTCTACTTTTAGTTCTTTATGGAATCTCCACACTGTTTTCCATAGTAGTTGCACTAGTTTACAATCCCACTAGCAGCGTAGAAGTGTTCCCTGTTCACTACATCCACCTCAACATCTATTATTTTTTGATTATGACTATTCTTGGGGGAGTAAGGCGGTATCTCATGGTGGTTTTGATTTGCATTTCCCTGATCATTAGTAATATTGAGCATTTTTTTATATGTTCATTGGCCATTTGCATATCTTCTTTTGAGAATTGTCTATTCATGTCCTTAGACCATTTTTTTATGAGATTTTTTTTTGTGAATTTGTTTGAGGTCATTGTAGATATTAGTCCTTTGTCAGATATATAGATTGTGAAGATTTTCTCCTGCTCTATGGGTTATCTGTTTACCCTGCTGTTTATTTTGCCATGCAACAGCTCTTTAGTTCAATTAAGTCCCAGCTATTTATTTGTATTAATATTTATTTGTATTTGCATTTGTTGTATTTGTTTTTGGGCTCTTGGTCATGAAATTCTTGCCTAAACAAATGTGTAAAAGGGTTTTCCCAATGTTATCTTCTAGAATTTTTATGGTTTTAGGTCTTAGATTTAAGTCCTTAATCCATCTTGAGTTGATTTTTGTATAAGGTGAGAGATTAGGATCCAGTTTCATTCTCCTACATGTGGCTAGCCAATTATCCCAGCATCATTTGTTGAATAGGGTGTCCTTTCCCCACTTTAGGTTTTTGTTTGTTTTGTCAAAGATCAGTTGGCTGTAAGTATTTGGGTTTATTTTGGGGTTAACTATTCTGTTCCATTGGTCCATGTGTATTTTTTATACCAGCATCATGCTGTTTTGGTGACTATGGCCTTATAGTATAGTTTGAAATCAGGTAATGTGATGCCTACAGATTTGTTCTTTTTGCTTAGACTTGCTTTGGTTATGCAGGCTCTTTTTTGGTTACATATGAATTTTAGAATTTTTTTTTCTAATTCTGTGAAGGATGATGGTGGTATTTTGATGGGAATTGCATTGAATTTGTAGATTGCTTTTGGCAGTGTGGTCATTTTCACAATATTGATTCTACCCATCCATGAGCAAGGGATGTATTTCCATTTCCATTTGTTTGTGTTGTCTATGATTTCTCTCAGCAGTATTTTGTAGTTTTCCTTGTAGGGGTCTTTCACTTACTTGGTTAGGTATATTCCTAAGTTTTTTTGTTTGTTTGTTTTTGCAGCTATTGGTAAAGGAGTTGAGTTCTTGATTTGATTCTCATCTTGGTTACTGTTGACATATAGGAGAGTTACTCATTTGTGTACATTAATTTTGTATCCTGAAGCTTTGCTGAATTCATTTATCAGTTCTAGGAGCTTTTTGGAGAAATCTTTAGGGTTTTCTAGGTACAGGATCATATCATCAGCAAACAGCGACATTTTGACTTCCTCTTTACTGATTTGGATGCCTTTTATTTCTTTCTCTTGTCTAATTGCTCTGGCTAGGACATCCAGTAATATGTTGAATAGAAGTGGTGAGAGTGGGCATCCTTGTCTTGTTCTAGTTCTCAGAGGGAATGCTTTCAACCTTCCCCCATTCAGTATTATGTTAGCTGTGGGTTTGTCACAGATGGCTTTTATTACATTGAGGTATATCCCTTGTACGCTGATTTTGCTGAGGGTTTTAATCATAAAGGCAATGCTGGGTTTTGTCAAATAACTTTTCAGCATCTATTGAGATGATCATGTGATTTTTATTTTTAGTTCTGTTTCTGTGGTGTATCACATTTATTGACTTGTGTATGTTAAACCATCCCTATATCCCTGATATGAAACCCACTTGATCATGGTGGATTATATTTTTGATATGTTGCTGGATTCAGTTAACCAGTATTTTGTTAAGGATTTTTGCATCTATGTTTATCAGGGATATTGGTCTGTAGTTTTCTTTTTTGTTATTTACTTTCCTGGTTTTGGTATTAGGGTGATACTGGCTTCATAGAATGATTTATGGAGGATTCCTTCTGTCTCTACCTGAGACAGTATTCCACATCTTGTGGAATACTGTCAATAGTCAATACAATTGGTACCAATTCTTCTTTGAATGTCTGGTAGAATTTAACTGTGAATCCATCTGGTCCTGGACATTTTTTGTTGGTAATTTTTTTATTATCATTTCAATCTCGCTGCTTATTATTGGTCTCTTCATGGTATCTAATTCTTCCTGATTTAATCTGGGAGGGTTGTATCTTTCCAGGAATTTATCTATCTCCTCTAGGTTTTCTAGTTTATGCATGTAAAGGTGTTCTTAGTAGCCTTGAATGATCTTTTGTATTTCTGTGGTGTTAGTTGTAACATCTCCCATTCTATTTCTAATTGAGCATATTTGGATTTTCTCTCTTGTTTTTTTGGTTAGCCTTACTAATGGTATAACAATTTTATTTATCTTTTTAAAAAAACAGCTTTTTCTTTCATTTATCTTTAGTATTTTTTGTTTGTTTGTTTCAATTTCATTTAGTTCTGCTTTGATCTTGGCTATTTTCTTTCCTCTGCTGGGTTTGGGTTTGGTTTGTTCTTGTTTCTCTGGTTCCTTGAGGTGTGACCTTAGATTGTCTTTACTCTTTCAGACTTCTTGATGTACGCATTTAGGGCTATGAACTTTCCTCTTACACTGCCTTTGCTATATCTCAGAGGTTTTTATAGGTTGTGTCACCATTATCATTCAGTTCGAATCCCTAGCAACCACTGATCTTTCCTTCAACATTATAGTTTTGTCTTGTCAAGAATGACATGTAAATGAAATTAAACAGTATGTAATTTTTGGAGACTGATGCTTTCTACTCAGCATAATAACCTCATCTAAGTGTTTGTGTACAGGCCTTTATGTGAACTTATGTTTTCAATTACTTAGGGTAAACACCCAGAGGTGAAATTACTAGGTTATTTGCTGAAAGTATGGTTTCATTCTAAGAAATTGCCACAATGTTTTCCTGAGTGGTGCAGGCACCATGTCTCATTCACAGTAGGAATGTATGAGAGTTCTAGTTGCTCTGCATTCCATTCAGTATTTGGTATTCTGTGTGCATGTGTGTGTGTGTATACATATATACAGATATACATAGGTATATATATATATATATATATAAACACATACATAGATGTATGTGTATACACACACACACATAACCATTCAAATAAGTGTGCAGTGGTCTCTCATCATGGTTTTAATTTGCATTTCCCAAATAGCTAATGATATTGACATCGATATTAACCTTTAACTCTTGAATTTCCAAGTTTCCCTCTACTTGCTTAGTAAATATTTGTAGAGCAAATCTACTAGCAACAAATCCTCTTAGTTTTCTTTCATCTGAAAATGTATTTATTCCATTTAAGTCCCTGAAGGATATTTTTGCTGGATATATAATTCTGGATTGATAATATTCCCCTTTTCTTTGTTATCTCAAATCTACTATTCACCCCATTCAGTAAGTTTTTGTTTTCAGTTATTATATTTTTCAGTTTAAAAATTTTCACTTCCTGGCCGGGCGCGGTGGCTCACGCTTGTAATCCCAGCACTTTGGGAGGCCAAGGCGGGTGAATCACGAGGTCAGGAGATTGAGACCACGGTGAAACCCCGTCTCTACTAAAAAATATAAAAAATTAGCCGGGCATGGTGGCAGGCGCCTGTAGTCCCAGCTACTCGGAGAGGCTGAGGCAGGAGAATGGCGTGAACCCAGGAGGCGGAGCTTGCAATGAGCCGAGATCGCGCCACTGAACTCCAGCCTGGGCGACAGAGCAAGACACTGTCTCAAAAAAAAAAAAAAAAAAAAAAAAAAATAGAACCAAAAAAAAAATTTTCACTTCCTTCTTCATTGCTTCTATTTCTTGCATGAAACTTTGTATTTTTCCATTTGTTTCAAGAGTGTTTATGATTTCTTGTTGCGTCTTCATATGATAGCTGTTTTAAAGTTTTTATGATATAATTCTAAGATCTTTCATCTGGGGCCATCTTTCCCTGTTGCGGGAAGTCAGGGACCCCAGACGGAGGGACCGACTGAAGCCATGGCAGAAGAATGTGGATTGTGAAGATTTCATGGACATTTATTAGTTCCCCAAATTAATACTTTTATAGTTTCTTATGCCTGTCTTTACTGCAATCTCTAAACATAAATTATGAAGATTTCATGGACACTTATCACTTCCGCAGTCAATACCCTTGTGATTTCCTATGCCTGTCTTTACTTTAATCTCTTAATCCTGTCAGCTGAGGAGGATGTATGTTGCCTCAGAACCCTGTAATAATTGCATTAACTGCACAAATTGTACAGCATGTGTGTTTGAGCAATATGAAATCTAGGCACCTTGAAAAAAGAACAGGATAACAGCAATTGTTCAGGGAATAAGAGAGAGAACCTTAAACTCTGACTGCCAGTGAGCTGGGCAGAACAGAGCCATATTTCTCTTCTTTCAAAAGCAAATGGGAGAAATATCGCTGAATTCTTTTTCTCATCAAGGAACATCCCTGGGAAAGAGAATACGTGCCTGGGGTATAGGTCTATAAATGGCCCACCAGGTGTGGCCGTCTTTTATGGTCTGTAGACTGTAGGAATGAAATAGACCCCAGCCTCCCATAGCGCTCCCAGGCTTACGAGGAAGAGGAAAGTCCTGCCTCATAAATTTTTGGTCAGACCAGTTGCTCTCAAAACCCTGTCTCCTGATAAGATGTTATCAATGACAATGGTGCCCGAAACTTCATCAGCAATTTTAATTTCTCCCCAGTCCTGTGGTCCTGTGATCTCACACTGCCTCCACTTGCCTTGTGATATTCTATTACCTTGTAAAGTACTTGATGTCTGTGACCCACACCTATTCGCACACTCCCTCCCCTTTTGAAAATCCCTAATAAAAACTTGCTGGTTTTGTGGCTTGGGGGGCATCACGGAACCTACCGACATGTGATGTCTCCCCTGGACGCCCAGCTTTAAAATTTCTCTCTTTTGTACTCTGTCCCTTTATTTCTCAAGCCGGCCGATGCTCAGGGAAAATAGAAAAGAACCTATGTGACTATCGGGGCAGGTTCCCCAATATTTTCCCATACAAGTTGTCCCCCTTTTTTTGGTAGGACAAGTAATATTTAATCATATCCTGAATGTTTTAATATTATGTTAGGAGATTCTGGGTCTCCTTTAAATCCTATTGAAAGTGCTGATATTTTGTTTTTGTTGACAGTTAACCTGGGGAGGCTCAGATAACAAGATGTAACCAACCTTCTGTGGGTATTGATTCCAATGTTAATTCAAGTTTCAAAGTTTCTGCAATACTATTACAGTTTTTCCTGTGTGTGAGTTCCTCACTGGTCAATCTGGGATATGGGTAGTATTCTATCTGAGATATCCTTACTAATCAAGATCAGATTCATGGATGAGCAGCTCAGGAGTGAGCCCAGAAGTTCCTAAGCCCTTTGCTCCCCACATGTCCCCCATTACATTCTGGTTTTCTGGGGCTCCCTTTTTCAGACTTCTGCCCCTGAAGCTGGGACTTGAATTATCCTGCTCTCCTATACACTTCTGTGAGTGTCCTTGCATCTGGGTCAACTAGGAAAACAGAAGCATAGGAAAGTCAAGGTGAAACTATTTTAAAATCAATTCCATCTTAAAACTAGCAAGGACATTCCTTGTCAGTCATCACCAGTAGTCATAAGATATTTACAGCAAGGAAGCAGTTCAGTAATGCCTGCAAGGGCAAATTCTTACAAAAGTAGAATGTCCAGATGTCTTGATATTGCATAACAATATATGCTTTTAAGATAGTTATAGCCATGTTTTGATGCACGTATGCACTAAAATGCTAAGAACAACTTTCTTTCAGTCAACTCAACAAAGTACTAAATTTTGTCATGCTTACATTAAGGAACCAGTTCAGTAATCCCTGCAAGGACAAACTCTTACAACAGCAGAATGTCCAGATGTCCTGATACTGCATAATAATATATGCTTTTAAGATAGTTATAGTCATGCTTTGATGTACTTATGCACTAAAATGCTAAGAATAACTGTCTTTCAATCAACTCAACAACGTACTAAATTTTATCATCACCACACACCCGCATGTAGACATAATTAGCTCAGCTTTTTCATAAATAAGACCCCTATATGAGAAGGGTTTAAAACAGATGGCACATTCCTCCTCTTACTTTCTGAAGACACCCTATTGTGCATCTGAGTAACTTTCAATAAACTATCTCTTCTCACTGCACTCTGTGACGTGTCTTGAATTTTGAATTCCTTCCTGTGTGAGATCCAAGAACCCTCTCTTGGGATCTGGAATTTGGGACCTCTTTTTCTGGCATCAAAATGACAGGAGGACAAAGAGGTTTTTCCCTCATCCTCCTAGATTTACAAGTCCTCCATTAAGAGAAGAAGGTTCTTTTTCCTCCAAGGTTTGGCTCCTGCAGATTCCTGTTGCATTACAACCTCTACCATGGCTGCCACTGTCAAGAGATTGTCTAAGGGTGGGGAAGTAAGAAAATAGAGAGAAGAAAGACAAATGGAATTTCTCTCTCTCTTTCCCACTCTCTAAGGTAGAATTTGAGTGCCACTTCTGGAGCTCTCTGTCTGGATCCATGCTTACTTGGGGTTTCAGGCTGTATTGAATTAACACCAGGGGTTCCTAGAGGGGAATAAAACTGGTAAAAAAAAAAAAACTCACTACTGCTTCCGTGGCACTTCAAATTCTAACCTCCCCCAAACCACCTGCTACTATTAACTTTTCAGTGCCCTCAAATTCTGGCTCCATGCACTCTGTGCAGATTTTATAGTTGTGTAACTGCTCAGTGGGTTCACCTTTCCCACTGCCTAGACAGAGCAGATTCATCAAGACAGGGGAATTGCAATTCAGAAAGAGTAATTCATGCAGAGCCGGCTGTGCAGGAGACCAGAGCTGTATTATTACTCAAATCAGTGTCCCGAAGCATTCAGAGATCAGAGTTTTCAGGGACAATAAGGAGGTTTGTTTGGGAAAGGGCTGTTATCATATTTGTTTTAAACTATAAACTAAGTTTCTCCGAACTTAGTTCAGCCTAATGCCCAGGAATGAACAAGGACAGCTTGGAAGTTAGAAGAAAGTTGGAGTTGGTTAAGTCAGATCTCTTTCACTGTCTCGGTTACAACTGTGCAATGGCAGTTTCAGCTGCACTCAGTGGGATGCGCTGGGCTTAATACCTAGTTGATGAGATAATCTGTGCACCAAACCTCATGGCACACGTTTACCTATGTAACAAACCTCCACATCTGCATATGTACCTTGGAACTTAAAATAAAAGTTAATTCAGAATAAATGGATTTAAGTCAGGGTGGAGTGTGCTTACTCCATTTTACTCAGAACTAGATTCATTACTTTATGTTTTGAATAACAATTGTATTTTGTTCCTCAATTATTATTATTATTATTTTTAAATAGAGAAAGGGTCTCACTATGTTGCCCAGGCTGGTCTTGAACTCCTAGACTCAATTGATCCTCCTGCCTCCATCTCCCAAAGTGTTGGGATTACAGGCATGAGCCACTGCATCTGGCCCTCAATTACTCTTTAAAAGTCATCTGTTCATTTAAAGTTCGGTACTTCTTAAGAAAGTTTTAGTAATTCATATTTTCTTAGGAAATTGTTCTTAAATTCACACATCTTAAAATGTATTAACCAGAAAATTTGAGTAGCATGTGCTTTAATTTACTGTACCTTCCTTCATATCTGTGGTGTTAGTTTCTTCCCAATATTGTGTATTGGTAATTTTACTGTTTTTTTCTTAATTGCACCTGTGAATATTTTATTTATATTGTTATGCTTTTTAGAGAACAAATGCTTAGACTCCTTGT
Source organism: Symphalangus syndactylus (assembly GCF_028878055.3). Lineage (NCBI taxonomy): Eukaryota > Metazoa > Chordata > Mammalia > Primates > Hylobatidae > Symphalangus > Symphalangus syndactylus. The sequence continues at coordinate 34,396,333 of NC_072425.2, read as the reverse complement.
TTTCTGATACATTAAATTATGCTTTTATTCTGAACAATGTCTTTTGTAGTTCCTTGACTTAAATCAATTTATTCTGAATTAACTTTTATTTTAAGTTCCAGGGTACATGTGCAGGATGTGGTTTGTTACATAGGTAAACATGTGCCATGATGGTTTGCTGCACAGATTATCCCACCAACTAGGTATTAAGCCCAGCACCTATTAGCTATTCTTCCTAAGGCTGTCCCTCCTCCCACCCCCAACTCTCCAACAGGCCCCAGAGTGTGTTGCTTCCTGACATGTGTCCATGTGTTCTCACTGTTCAGCTCCCACTTATAAATGAGAACATGGGGTGTTTGGTTTTCTGTTGCTACATTAGTTTGCTGAGGATAATGGCTTCCAGCTCCATCCATGTTCCTGCAAAGGACATGATCTCATTCCCTTTTGTGGCAGCATGTATTCCATGGTGTATATGTACCACATTTTCTTTATTCAGTCTATCATTGATGGGCATTTAGGTAGATTCCATGCCTTTGCCATTGCAGTGCTGCAATGAACATAAGTGTGTATGTATCTTTATAATAGAACGATTTGTGTTCCTTTGGGTATATATCCAGTAATGGGATTGCTGGGTCCAATGGTATTTCTGCTTTTAGGTCTTTAAGGAATTGCTATGCTGTCTCCCACAATGGTTAAGCTAATTTACACTTCCACCGACAGCATATAAGCATTCCTTTTTCTCCACAACCTTGCCAACATCTGTTGTTTTTTTACTACTTAATAGTAGACATTCTGACAGGCTGAGATGGTATCTCATTGTGGTTTTGATTTGTATTTCTCCAATGATCAGTGATATGAGCTTCTTTTCATATATTTGTTGGCCACATATATGTCTTCTTTAGAGAAGTGGCTGTTCATGTCCTTTGCCTACTTTTTAATGGGGTTATCTGTTTTCTTTTTCTTGTAAATTTGTTTAAGTTCCTTATAGACTCTGGATATTAGACCTTTGTAGAAGGATAGATTGCAAAACTTTTCTCCCATTCTGTACATTCTTTGTTAACTCTGATGATTAATTTCTTTTGCTGTGCAGAAGCACTTTAGTTTTATTTGATCCCATTTATAACTTTTTGCACTTGTTGCAACCGCTTTTGGTGTTTTCTTCACAAAATTTTTGCCATGCCTATGTCCTGAATAATATTGCCTAGATTTTCTTCCAGGATTTTTATAGTTTGGGGTTTACATTTAAGTCTTGAGTTACATTAATCCATCTTGAGTTGATTTTTGTATATGGTGTAACAAAGGTGCCTAGTTTCAATTTTCTGCATATGGCTAGCCTGTTCTCCCAGCACCATTTGATAAACAGGGAATCCTTTCCCCATTGCTTGTTTTTGTGAGATTTGTCGAAGGTCAGATGACTGTATGTGTGCAGTCTTATTTCTAGGTTCCCTATTCTGTTCCATTGGTCTATGTGTCTGTTCCTGTACCAGTACCATGCTGTTTTTGGTTACTGTAGCTTTGTAGTATAGTTTGAAGTTGGGTAGCGTAATGCCTCCGGCTTTGTTCTTTTTGCTTAGGATTGTCTTGGCTATTAAGGCTCTTTTTTGGTTCCACGTGAATTTTAAAATAGTTTTTTTTTTTTCTAATTTTGTGAAGAATGTCAATGGTAGTTTAATGGGAATAGCATTGAATCTATAAATTGTTTTAGGCAGTATGGCAATTTTCACGACATTAATTCTCACTATCTATGAGGATGGCATGTTTTTCCATTTGTTTGTGTCATCTCTGATTTCTTTGAGAAGTGTTTTATAATTCTCATTGTAGAGCTCTTTCACCTCCCTGGTTAGCTATTTCCTAAGTATTTTATTTTATTTTATTTTATTTTATTTTATTTTATTTTATTTTATTTGTGGCAATTGTGAATGAGATTGCGTTCCTGATTTGTCTCTCAGCTTGGCTATTGTTGGTGTATAGAAATGCTAGTGATTTTTGTATGTTGACATTGTATCCTGAAACATTGCTGAAGTTGTTTATCAGCTGAAGGAGTTTGAGGCCAAGACTTTAGGGTTTTCTAGAAATAGAATCATGTTATCTGAAAACAGTGATAATTTGATTTCCTCTGTTCCTATTTGGATGCTGTCTATTTCTTTCTCTTGCCTGATTACTCTGGCTGGGACTTCCAATACTATGTGGAATAAGAATGGTGAGAGAGGGTATCCTTGTCTTGCACCAGTTTTTAAGGAGAATGCTTCCAGCTTTTCCCTATTCAGTATGATGTTGGTTTGGGGTTTATCATAAATGGTTCTTATTATTTTGAGATATATTCCTCCAACACCTAGTTTATTGAGAGTTTTTAACATGAAGGAACGTTGAATTTCATCAAAAGTCTTTTCAGTATCTATTGAGATAATCATATGGCTTTTGTCTTTAGTTCTGTTTATGTGATAAATCACATTTATTGATTTGTATATGTTGAATCAACTTTGCATCCTGGGGATGAAGCCAAGTTGGTTGTGGTGAATATGTTTTTTGATATGCTGCTGGATTTGGTTTGCCAGTATTTTATTGCAAATTTTTGCATCAATGGTCATATTAGTTCATTTTCACACTGCTACAAAGACATACCAGAGACTAGGTAATTTATAAAGAAGAGAGATTTAATTGACTCACAGTTCCACATGACTGGGGAGTCCTCAGGAAATTTACAATCATGGTGGAAGGGGAAGCAGGCATGTCTTATGTGGTGGCAGGTGAGAGAGAGCATGTGAAAGAAGTGAAGGGGAAAGAGCCCCTTATAAAACCATCAGATCTCATGAGAACTCACTCACTAACATGAGGAAAGCATGAGGGAAAAAAACCCCATGATCCAATCACCTGCAACCAGGTCTTTTCCTTAACACCTGGGGATTACATTTTGAGATAAGATTTGGGTGAGCACACAAAACCAAACCATATTATTCTGTTCCTTGCCCCTCAGAAACCCATGTCTTTACACATTTCAAAACCAATCATGTCTTCCCAAAAGTTCTCCCAAAGTCAACTCATTCCAGCACTAACCCAGAAGTCCAAGTCCAATTCCAAAGTCTCATCTGAGACCAGGCAAGTCCCTTCCACCTAGGAGCCTGTAAATAGCAAGTTAGTTACTTCCAGATACAATGGGGGTACAGGCATTTGATAAATGCTCCCATTCCAAGTGGGAGAAATTGGCCAAAACAAAGGGGCTACAGGCCCCATGCAAGTCTGAAATCCAGCAGAGCAATTATTAAATCTTAAAGCTCCAAAAGAATCTCCTTTAACTCCATGTCTCACATCCATGGCACATTGATGTAAAGGGTGGGCTCCCATGGCCTTGGGCAGCCCTGGCCCTATGGCTTTTCAGGGTAGAGTCCCCTTCCCCAGCTGCTTTCACTGCTGGCGTTGAGTGTGTGTGGCTTTTCCAGGCACATGGTGTAAGCTGTCAGTAGATCTAGCATCCTGGGATCTGGAGGATGGTGGCCCTCTTTTTATAGCTCCACTAGGAAGTGCTCCAGTGGGGACTCTGTGTGAGTGTTTCAACTCCACATTTCCTCTTTGCACTGCCCTAGTGGAGGTTCTCCATGAGGGCTTTGCCTCTGCAGCAGACTTCTGTCTGGACATCTAGACATTTCCATATGTCCTCTGAAATCTAGGTAGAGGTTCCCAAACCTCAGTTCTTGACTTCTGTGCACCCATAGGCCCAACACCATGTGGAAGCCACCAAGGTTTAGGGCCTGCATTCTCTGAAGCAATGGCCTGAGCTGTACCTTGGCCCCTTTTAGCCATGGCTGGAGCTGGAGTAGCTGGGACACCAGGTACCAAGTCCCTAGACTGCACAGAGCAGGGGGAACCCTGGGCCCAGCCCATGAAACCATATTTCCCTCCTAGTCTTGTGGGTCTGTTATGGGAGGGGCTGCCATCAAGATCTCTGGTACGCCCTGGGAGACATCTTCACCAGTGTCTTGGTGATTAACATTTGCCTCCTAATTACTTATGCAAATTTATGCAGCCAGCTTGAATTTCTCCCCAGAAAATTGGTTTTTCTTGTCTATCACATCATTAGGCTGCAAATTTTCCAAACTTTTATGCTCTGTTTCCTTTTTAAACATAAGTTCCAATTTCAGATTATCTCTTTCAAGTTTAAAGTTCCACAGATCTCTAGGGCAGGGGCAAAATGCCTGCCAGTCACTTTGCTAAAGCATAGCAAGAGTGACCTTTGCTCCACTTCCCAAGAAGTTTCTCATCTCCATCTGAGACCACCTCAGTCTGGACTTCATTGTCCACATCATTATCAGCACTTCGATCAAAACCATTCAACAAATCTCTAGGAAGTTCTAAATGTTCCCACATCTTCCTGTCTTCTTCTGAGCCCTCCAAACTGTCCCAACCTCTGCCCGTCACCCAATTCCAAAGTAAAGTTGCTTCCACATTTTTGGGTATCTTTATAGCAGTTCTCCCTCTACCAGTACAAACGTACTGTATTAGTCAGTTTCACACTGCCACAAAGACATATCTGAGACTGGGTAATTTCAAAAGAAAAGAGGTTTAATTGACTCACAGTTCCACATGGCTGGGGAGGCCTCAGGAAACTTACAATCATGGTGGAAGGGAAAGCAGGCATGTCTTACATGGTGGCAGGTGAGAGGGAGCGTGTGTAGGAAGTGAAGAGCCCCTTATAAAACCATCAGATCTCAAGAGAACTTGCTCACTATCACAAGAACATTACGGGGGAACCACCCCTATGATCTAATCACCTCCCACCAGGTCCCTCCCTCAACACTTGGGGATTACATTTTGAGATGAGATTTGGGTGTGGACACAAATGATTTCTGCCTTAATTTCATTATTTACCCAATAGTCATTCAGGAGCAAGTTGCTCAATTTCCATATAGTTGTATGGTTTTCAGTGAATTTCTTGGTCTTGAGTTCTAATTTGATTGCATTATCGTCTGAGAGATTGTTTGTTATTATTTCAATTCTTTTGTATTTGCTGAGGAATGTTTTACTTCCGATTATGTGATCAATTTTAGAGTAAGTGCCATGTGGCGATGAGAAGAACGTACATTCTGTTGTTTTGGGGCAGAGAGTTCTGTAGATGTCTATCAGGTCCACTTGATCCAGAGTTCAGGTCCTGAATATCTTTGTTAACTTTCTGTCTCAGTGATCTGTCTAATACTGTCAAATGGCAGCCTGCTCCTTCCTCTGGAAACTCCGTCTCAGATGGGTATCGGCCTGTTGCGGGCCTGGATGTGCCTGTAGCAGGTGGTTGGAGATCCCTGTTGGGAGGTTTCACATAGTCAGGAGGAATAGGATCAGGGAACCATTTAAAGAATCACTCTAGCACTTTTGGGTAGAGCAGGTGTGCTGTGTGTTGGGGATCCCTTCAGGCCCAGATAGATCGGTGTGGGCTCTTCAGGGCTGGCAGGCTGGATTGACTGAGAAACTCGAATAGCCAAGGTGGCAGCCTGCCCTGCCCCCCAGGCACTCCATCCCAGGAGGAAGTTAGAGCTTTGTTGGCCTTAGAACATGAGTGGGGAGTGGGTTGATGTCCCAGCTGGGAGGACCTGCCCCATGAGCAGGAGTGGATCAGAGATCCCACTTAAAGAAGCAATCTGGCCACAATCTGGCAAAGTAGCTGTGTTGCGCTCCAGAGACTGTTTCTCATCTGGACCATTTGGAGTCTCCAAAGCTGGTGAGCTGGAACAGCTGAGTCGATCAAATCACAGAGATGGTGGCCGCCCCTCCCCACAGGAGCTCCATCCCAGGGAGAGATCAGAGCTCTGTCCATACAAAACTTGCTGGGGGTGCTGTAGCCCCAGCAGGGAGGTTCTGCCCATTGAGGAGTAGTGGACTGGGGTCCTGCTTAATGAAGCAGTCTGGCCATGATCTGGCAAAGCAGCTGTGCTGCACTGGAGGACCCTTCCTCTTCTGGACCATTTGAACTCTCCAAAGCCGGTGGGCTAGAAGGCTGAGTCGACCAAACCACAGAGATGGCAGCTGCCCCTCACCCTGGGAGCTCCATCTCAGGCAGGCTCCACTCTGTTGCCATTGGCTGGCTGGAATTCCAGGCCAGTAGGTCTTATCTTGTGAAGTGCTCTGGAAGCGAAGCCCACAGACCAACGCTGCTTGGCTCCCTGGATTCAGCCTCCTTCCTAGGGGTTTGTACCGACCTGCTGCCTTGCCGAGGATCCTAGGGCCGAATATGTAAAGTTCCTGGGTCTCTGTGCATGCCTGAGCAGCTGCCCTGCGGAGATTCTGCACAGCTCTGTGTGTCGGACCCAAGGCCCAGGTGGTGTGTGCTCACAAGGGGATCTCCTGATGCAGGGGTTGCAAAGATCCATGAAAGAGGCGTGGTTTCCCAGGCACGCTTGCACAATTACTCACAGCTTCACTTGGCTGGGGGTGGAGGGTTCCCTTGTCTCTGTGCCACTCCCCGGTGGGCCATCCCTCCACCCTGCTTTTCTTATTTCTTTGTGGGTCAAATTGATTGCCTAGTCAGTCCCAGTGCAAGAGCCTGGATATTTCAGTTGAAGGTGCTGTATTTACTTATCCCTTATTCTGCTTTTTAAATAGAGCTTTCACAGATAAAATTTTCCATTAACTAAATCTTATGTGTAGTATCATTATTATTTTCTAAACAATCTATAATTGGAGTTTATTTTCCTCTTTTGCCCAGAAATTATTGAAGTAATGGTGTGTTTTATTTTATTTTTATGTTGTTATTTTAACTCCAAGTGTTTATTTATATGTTTTTTTGACCTATTTTAAATTAATTCTTGACTTTATTTCACTGGAGTTAAAAACAGGCCTGTACATACTCTGATCTTATTGAAATTTCTTGTGGTCTACTATATGACATGCAGTAAAACATACCATTAGATTTTGAGAAAAATAAACACTTTTGGTTGTAAGATATATATAATTTATCTTATAAATCAACTTTATTATATACATTACCCAACTACTCTATATTCTTAGTCACTTTAATCTAGTCCATCTGTTTGAGGCTGAAAGTTTGTTAAAATCTAGTACAGTTTTTGACCATTTATATTTGTATTTTTCCAGGGTTTGCTTTATATTTTTATGATGTTTTAAATTTTATGCGTAAATGCTCATATTTACATATTACTGTGAATAAACATTCATTTATTAACAATGTAACTTCATAACTTTAATAGCATAAAATCAGTCTTTATTCATCTAATATATTTACCTTGAATTCTATCTATGTCTGGATGACATTGCAGCTTTTTTTTTCCCCCCAGGAATGAAGGGTTTAATGTAGGATGTAGACTTTACACAGTAGTTGGGAGAACTGTAGGAGTGAAAATCAGGGACATCACCAACAGAGATCAGGGAATCTGCCACCACAGATCTGCGTCTGAAACAGCTGGATGGCACTTCAGCTTTTATTATAATATTACTATTATTATTATTATTGTCATCACCATCATCACTATTTCCAATTTGCTTGGATATTTCTTTAGTTTCTTTTTACCTTCTTTTTAAGTCTGCGTCTCTTTGAGATGCATTAGGATATTAACCCATTTTCACGAATTGTTTTAACCAATACATTTAGTTTCCTTTCACTTTATTCTAGGTTCTTTGTTTTTAATGCATGTTTGCCACCTTCCTTTGTTCCCTTCCATTTTCTTTGCAGGGTAGATTGGACTCTACTCCTCAGTTCCATGGGAGGTATTTCTTCAACACGCCTTAATTTGGGGCTCAGCCTTGTGACTTGCTTTAACAAACAAGATGTTCACAGAATCGCACAAGCTTGGGCTTGAAATGTATTAGCACAGTGAGCTCTCTCTTGAACCACTGTTTTTGCCATAAGAAAAAACATGCCTGCATTAGCCCATTGGTCCCAGGAGACAGCAGGAGATAAAGAATGCAGAGCCAAGTCTCTGTAGCTCAGCCCATAATAGCCAGGTGCAGGAGGGCCCCCAGCTGAGATGAGTAGAGCCACTCCACCAAGCCCAGCCAGTGTGTGCTTATGATCGCACATACTAACATTTGTGGGGTTTTGTTGTTGTTATCTCATTTGTGTATGCGTAGATGTATGTGTATATTCATCTCTATGTGAATATAGATAACAGACACATTGTATAACCATGAACTTGGATGTCGTGGCAAACACTGTTAGTTGGGTCCCCCAAAATCATTCCCATCCCCTTTACCCTTGACAGGTTCTCACTACTACAGTGGCTGAAGAAAACAGAATCTTATTTTCTCAGAACCTCCACTTGCAGGACATGGTCATGTGATCCAATGTGACCAAAGAGACATAAGGGGAAGTCAGGTGGATGCTTCTTGGAAAGGTTTTTCATCCCTGAGAAAGACAGGGAGTTCAATGAGACCTTTTCCTCAATGGTTCTCTCCAGTCCCTCTAATACAAACACCCTAGTTTATGTCTTTTGAGGGGCTGTGTGAGAATATAATGCCCTGAGCTGTCACAGTCTGCTTGTGACCTGAGGTGAAAGGGCTCAGAATGAAAAGCTAGCATAGTTCAATTCCCACCTATGAGTGAGAACATGGGGTGTTTGGTTTTTTTGTTCTTGCGATAGTTTGCTGAGCCAGCTAAAAAAAAAAGAAAAAAAAAGAAAAGCTAGCATAACACTGGTAAGTCACAGAGCCAACTCTAGGACATCTATTTGTGTTGACTTTCAAAATGATCAGGTGAAATCTTTTATTTCTTATTAAATAGGACATTTCTTATCCATAGCCTTAATCATAAATGCTATGTAGACTTTTTCTCCTCTGTCCACTGTGGCCTTTGTCTTTCTATATGGAGAGAACTAGGACCAGTTCCTGAATCGTTGGCTGCTTTTAGGAAGTAGAAGGGTTTACTTGCTTCTTGGCCCTAGATTTCTCATTTGAGAAGTGTCCTTTTGTCTTTATTCTTTTCTCCACTGTGGTTTCAGATCCAGTGTATTTTGGAACATTAGGTGAGGTCCCCATGGGCAGACACCTGGTCCCTTGAGCAGCTTTTAGGGAAAGGAAATTCCCTTGAGGATGAGTCATGCTGTGCATCCAATCCCTGGCTTGGATGTCTGTCACTCAGCCTTCTACCCCTCACCCACACAGTCCCTGGTACAGCCTTTGGTTGGGTATCTTGTGCAGCCTCTGTTCCAGGCAGCCAATGGGACACAGCTGGGGCGAGGTCAGTGAGTCACTTGCCTTGAGCACAAAACTTAATGAGGTGCCAACAACTTTAGAAATTAAGATAAATGACATCCTAACACAATATTTTTAAAACAGCAGAATGAATGCAAACAAATGATTAACAAAATATCACAATGTTAATTAACAAAAGGATCTGCCCTGCACTTGCATGACTTGCCTCACTTGTTCCAGCCTCACTCTAACCATTCAATGGGCATTCTCTTACCATGCTCTTCAGCCTCCTTGTGTCACTCTGTCTCACCTACTGATGTGTGACCCATTCCTGGGGATACTTTATATTAAAAATCTGGATAGTACAGGCAAATAATCAGCTACTCTTAAATTAATTTACCCTGTCTTTGAAAGTCAGGATGGTGCCCTGCTACTCCCATCAATCCATCCTCTTTTCATCCAACCTATTAGTCCTATCCAAAAAAGGGCGGGGCCAGAAAAATAATCTGTACTACCAGACCACATCTTCCGAAATCTCTATTTCATGCAGAGGTAAAGGAGCTTTTGACCTGGCCAGCTAATATGGCTTTTGTTTCTCAGTGGGAATACAGGGGTGTTCTAGAGGAAAAAAATAGAATGTCCCTTTAGTTGTTAAAGTCTTCTACAAGTTAAGATTTCATACACTGTTCTCCTATACTCACATATGCATAAAAACATCAGAAATATATACATATATATGCCATGCCTTTACATTATTTTCCATTTGAAATAATGCAATTAATGTTTGTCAATCAGAAAGAATACTAAATGATGTGCAACAAGTTAAAAATGCCACATTATTTCTGAACAGCTCTAAAATGTTTAAATCATGTAATTCTTTAACCATTTTAATTGCAATACCCACAGAGGAACCTACGCACCAAAATAAATACAAAAACAAAAACTCTTTTCTGTCTCATTTCTTCCTATTCAATCACTCTCAGCCAGAGGAGAAGCCTGTCAGGACACAGGGGAGTCTGGATCCTTTCTTCAGCAGGTGTAACCTGGGCCGTCCTACTCCAGCACTACTGTGAGTATGTCAGCGCTTCTATATTGTTACCCAGCCTAAAGTTTCTCATAGGCCTCATCTTTTCCGATTTTGTAGAGAATGGGCTGCGTTTTTATGCTAGAGCATAAGAGAAAGCCTCCAGGTAGCTGGCTCAGGGTTTGGTTTCATGTACTGGCCCTCTCTGTTTCCTTTCAGAATTTCAAAATGCAACCATAATTCCCTCTTTTTTTGTTCTTGAGACGGAATCTCGCTGTGTCGCCCAGGCTGGAATGCAGTGGCGCAATCTCGGCTCATTGCAAGCTCCGCCTCCCGGGTCCACGCCATTCTCCTGCCTCAGCCTCCCGAGTAGCTGGGACTACAGGCGCCCGCCACCACGCCGGCTAATTTTTTGTGTGCGTTTTTAGTAGAGGTGGGGTTTCACCATGTTAGCCAGGATGGTCTCCATCTCCTGACCTCGTGATCCACCCGCCTCGGCCTCCCAAAGTGCTGGGATTACAGGCATGAGCCACTGCGCCCAGTCATAATTCCCTCTTTATACCAGAGTCAGCTGCTTATGAAATTCTGTAGCTATCTGCAAAATTATATATCAAACCACTTAAGGCATGTGTATTCTACTTTGTGAAATGTGTGATTCTGCCAATGTTAGGCTACTTTAGCAATGGGAAGACCATCCAGGAAGGAGTGAGTCATCCTCCCAGTGGCCATGCCTTTGAATTGTGCTATATTAGTGAAACATGTATTCACTGCCATCCTCTTCCTTTCCCCCACCCCACATGTTCAGAGTGAGTGGATTTGTCTGGATAAATGCAAAGAAGGCCTCCTGTGCCTCAGCTGCTGTTTTATATTCTGCTGTTCTTCCTTGCACCTCACCAGAGTGACCAATAGGAGAAACCCAGGAGCTGTGCTCCTCCGGGAAAAAGAAGCTGAAGAGCCCTCACTGACATAGGTCATATTATTTTCTGTTTTACTTATTTACTCTTCTTTTAAGACAGTTAGTTGAAGTGGAGACAAGAGAATGTAAGGGTGAAGCCAATTGGGGAATTCAACAGTGAGTGTTTTATTTTGCTTTGTTTTTACCTTATCGGTTTGGTCTATTAAAGAATCAGGGTTTGAAGCAGAGGCTCATGACCCTTCTCACAGAGACTTCTGTGCCTTTTCCCCGGATCCAAGGCACATGGACATACCACAGTACAGGTCCATGCTAAAAACAGAAAATGTAGAAAAATCCCAGGAAGGCAAGTGACCATCAGAGCGCTGTACTGCACTTTTTCTAGCCCTGCACCAAGACAGAGGCTTAATTTAATCCAGAGATTCAGAAGGGAAATACAGAATAAACTAAACCTAATGGAGTGAAAAAAGAGAACATTCTCATCTCTTTAGCTCTGGTAAGATGCCAGACAACCTGTGCCAATATCCCAGAATCCATCACCTGTCGAGCTTTTACTAGTAACATCAGGTTTCCCACATCCTGGGGTACAAAATTCATCCTCAATGCTGGTTACCTGCCCCATGCAGATGCTGGCATTTAAAATGTTTTGGCGGCCAGGCACAGTGAGTCACGCCTGTAATCCCAGCACTTTGGGAGGCCAAGGCGGGCAGATCACAAGGTCAGGAGATCAAGACCATCCTGGCTAACATGGTGAAACCCTATCTCTACTAAAAAAAAAAAAAAAATACAAAAAATTAGCCAGGTGTGGTGGTGGGCACCTGTAGTCCCAGCTACTCGGGAGGCTGAGACAGGAGAATGGTGTGAACTCCGGAGGTGGAGCTTGCAATGAGCCGAGATCGCGCCACTGCACTCCAGCCTGGGCAACAGAGTGAGACTCTGTCTCAAAAAAATAAAAAAATAAAAAAAATAAATAAAATGTTTTGTCTCCCTCAAAGGAATTAGCAGTAGTGATACCTCCAGTTTCCGACATCTTTTTGATATTCTCTTTTGTACTTTAGGGTACCCTTAAAAATTTAAAACCTCAGTTCTCCTTTAAATTTATTCTGAGACCCTGGTTTCCTGCCACTATAAAATTCAATTATGCTTGTGCTTTCTGTCACATAAAAAGCAAATAAGTTAATTTCATGGCCTTATATTTCTCATAATCTCTTCATCCCCTTCTGATCTTTTCCACATACTTCTCCAACACATCTGGAGCATGGGGGGTTTCTTTCATCAGCATTTTCCAAGCCCGTGTCCTCAGGAGGCAAGGAAAAAGCAGTGTGATTCCTTCCATGTGTTCATATGCTTGCAAGAGAGACACCAGAGATGAATCATGAAAAACACATCAAAGGAAAGAGAGCCCTTCCCAAGACCTAGAAAGGAGCTGAGGTAAGTCATCTATTCATAGACCACAACTTTGTTCTCCAGCCCTAAGAATAAAGGTTTTCAACCTTGGCTATACCTTAGATTTTTAAGAGTTCCTAGGGTACTCTTAAAAAATGCCTATCCTGGCCCGGGCTTGGTGGCACACACCGGTAATCCCAGCACTTTGGGAGGCCGAGGTGGGCGGATCACTATGTTGGCCAGGTGGGAGTTTGAGACCAGCCTGGCCAACACAGTGAAACCCTGTCTCTATGAAAAATACAAAAATTTAGCTGGGTGTGGTGGCAGGCACCTGTAATCCCAGCTACTTGGGAGGCTCAGGCAGGAGAATCGCTTGAACCTGGGAGGCGGAGGTTGCAGTGGCTGAGATCACGTCACTGCATTCCAGCCCAGGCGACAGTGAAAGACCCGGTCTCAAAAAAACAAACAAACAAATTCCTATCCTGAACCACGTAAGTAAGACTCTCTGGAGTGTTTTGTTTTGTTTAGGTTTTAAATTCCTCAGGTTATTCTAATATGCAGTCATAGTTGAGAATCATCATTGCCTTGGTATGACAGACCAAAGTTGTCCCCTAAGAAATCTATTTTATTTTCTCCTGAGGCATATATTATGAAACTCTTCCTTCTTGAAGGGGAAGGAGATGGGCAACCTTGAGTGCCCCATACATCTCTGTAATCCTCCATCAGAGGTAAGAGAATGCGTCCTACAAATGTACTACCTGAATACCAGAATATTAAAGAGTGAGTATTCACAAACACACCCCATACATGACTTATGTACATATGTGTACATTACATATGATAATTAGGAAATGTTTTAGCCACTGGAAGTACAGAAAAATTATTTTGTGGTACTAAAATGGCTTTTATCCGTTCTAACTTTATTGAAAATGAAGCATAGCTATTCTGAAGAAGTTAGTAGAATAAATGTGCTGACTTCTTAATGAAAGGAAAAGGGGAAATAGCTCCATAAACTTTATTGAAAATATTTTTAAGAAAAAGATAAAAATTAAACCTATAAGCATGCATTCCTAATTACTTAATTTCAAACCTTTCTCTCTTTTCTTTTCTTTTCTTTTCTTTTCTTTGAGATGGAGCCTTGCTCTGTCACCCAGGCTGGAGTGCAGTGGCATGATCTCAGCTCAATGCAGCCTCTGCCTCCTGAGTTCTAGTGATTCTCCTGCCTCAGCCTCCCAAGTAGCTGGGATTACAGGTGTGCACCACCATCCCCAGTTAATTTTTTGTATTTTTAGTAGAGACAGGGTTTCACCATGTTGGCCAGGCTGGTCTTGAACTCCCGACCTCAGGTGATCTGCCCTTCTCGGCCTCCCAAAGTGCTGGGATTACAGGCATGAGCCACCGCACCCAGCCCATTGTTTCTACTTTTATCAAAAGTTTTCTGTTCCTTCTTTCAGGAGAAGTTGAATGATTGTTCTTATTTGTTGAACATGACCCTAAATGAATTTCATGAGCATGAGCCTCTTGGGATTCTAAATGCAAGAATTCTGTGTTGATGCTCCAGATGGGGCATATAATCTTTGGGACCTTCTCCTTAGCAAAAATGAGTTTCTCCTTTCCAAAAGAGTATATTTATCTAAACTACTAATGATTTTGTTGGAGACTTTCTTTTAGAAAAATTATGCAAAGCAGCCTTCCTAGAAGTAATTAATAAACTTTGATAACATCTACACCCCCAACAGCTTCTGCATCTCTGCAATGTTTTCGTTCCCCCTCTACCTATTCTATATCTGATTGCCTTCTTTCCATATATATGTAAATGAGGAGACACATAATAGTTTACATAAAAATTCTTTCTCTCCTTTTAAATTTATGTTCTAATCTTATAGTTTAAATCCAGAGAATGTGTTGTACAGACAACTCTGAATGAGCTTTTTGCTTTTCGGTCTCTTTTGGATGATTTTGCTCATTGCAACATAGTAATTAGAAGGATAATCAATATTTCCACTCAAGCCTCTAAAGCCTAAGAATTATTTCCCACAAACTAATAAGCTTACAGGAAATTCTGTGTTTGATATTACTTTTTGAATTTTCTGTGTTAGTATGATAAAAAGTAATAAATTTGAAAGTTGTTAGATTTGACAGGCTATAGGCCAAAAATGTTCACTGCTTCGGCACATAGATGAATAAGTAAATAGATAAATTAATACATAAAGACAAAGGATACTATGTCTCAAATGCAAATTTAAGGAAATAGATCAATGAAATGGCACAGAAATTTCTGAAACAAACACCAGAATAGTTAAGAATTTAGTGCATAATAAAGATTGCATTTCACATCAGTGGAGAAAGAAGGATTGTTTAATAAACATGCTAAGATAATTGCTTACTTATGAAAAATACATAAACAGATTTCTGATGGATTTAAGAGATAAATATAAAGAGATTAAATCATAAATAAGTCAGAAGAATATATAGATAAATATTTATAAGATTGTAGGGTAGGAAGGAATATTTTAAGCCTGCACGCAAAGAAAGAAACCACAAAGAAAATGTTAAATTATTTGATCATATAGCAATTACCACTTTTATTCATCAAAAACTCATAAATAAAACAAAAAATAAAAATAATAAATTAGAAAATAGTAGGAAAAATTTAATTACCCTTATATATAAATCACTAAGTCCATATTAGCAAGACAACAGGAAATATGGACAAAGGATAATGGAAAAGTAATTTACAAAAGAATAAGTTCAGATGGACATCAAGCATATTAAAAACTATTCAACCACATTTGTAATTATATATATATTTATAATTATGGAAATATGCCTTATAACAAAAACAAGAAACTTTCTTTTGTATTTCATGTTGGCAAAAATTAATGAATGTATGTATATTCATCCCCAGAACTGGCTAAGGCTGATTTGGTAGATGCAAAACACATGTGCTTCTATGCTTCCATCCTTCATTGAGGTTAAGCATCACTAATTTATCTTAGCATTCTTTGCTGCCATATTCAGATGTGGTCTTGCAGTCATTGTCAAAAAGGAGTACCAGGTCAACACTGATATTTAATCAATGATGGTACTCTAGATGAAATCTAATTGCCCTTCCCAGGGTTTGAAGAAAGTGGAGCTGTTCTACATGGTTAGTCCTTGACAGTCTGATTCAATAATATGATCTTTTTTTAAAGCTATGATAATGGCCATATCCTTCAGCTAGAAATCTTTTCTAAGGAAATAGTCAGAGATGAGCACATGCATTCATATATGATAGAATTTACAGTACAATTACAAAAGTGAAATGTTGGAAATCTTGGAAACAACTTTAATATATAATAATAAGAGAATGGTTAAAGTATATTAAATATAAAGAAAAATACATAGTTATGCTTATGTTTTCAAAACTAATGTTAAAAATGCTCAATACGTACTGTTAAATTGATACAGAGTTGTGCAATTTTTTTAATGTGCACATAGAAAAGATGAGAAGAAACATACAAATATGTGATACCATTTATCTTAAGGTAGAACAATAGTTATTGTCACTTATTTGTTATATTTTAAACTATAGAAAGTAATTAAGCTACAGAATATAAATTTGTATCTATATCCAGACAGATATTATAAAATGTACATCAGTTGTGTCCTATAGCTAAATAATGTAATATTGTAAACCTCCTGAAATGTCCACATTTAACATAAAGGAGTTTGTCAAATTCTGGCTTTATGTGACAGACCATCCTAAACTTAATGACCTAAAGGGATAATGTCTTACTATCATTCTTGATTCTATGTGTTGACTGGAATCAGTTGAGTGGTTCTCACTTGGGATTTCTCATGTGATGGCATTTAGACAGCGGCTGGGTCTGGAGTGATCTAAAGGCTCAAATGAGCAAGATGTCCAGATGTCCAGGATTCTCCAAGAGAATAGCTTGGACTTTTTATACAGTTGCTCAAAGCTCCAAAGACAGGAAGCAGAAACTGCTGGATCTATTAAGAGTGATGGCTGGTACTGACATGCCATCACTTCCACCATATTCTAATGGCCAAAGCAGATATAAGGCCAATCCAGAAAGAGGTAGAAAAATGGACTCCACCTCTTGATAAGGGAGTAGCCAGCTCACACTGCAGAAGAGCAGGTGGAATGGAAAATATTATCATGGACCACTTTGTAAAATACTCTCTGCCACTCAGAAGAAAATTTGTCTCTTTTAGAGATCTCCTTCTTGCTTTTCAATTTGCCAGCCCGATACCCAAGTATTCTATCCCTTCAAAGAGCTTTAATGTGCTCAGTGTGTCTTAAGCTGATATAAAGTCTAAAAAAATAGGAATGTCTCTCCTACTTCTCTACTTGATAAAGGACCAATTTGAAGTAGCTTAATTTATCCTTTGCAGAAGTGTGATTTGATCTCAGACTCACAAACTTGAACAGTTCAAAATGAAGTAACGTACTCCACTAACTTCTGTTCACCCTAATTGTGCCTTGTTTTCCTCCAGCCAGATGTTTCTTATACTTAATTTGCCTAATAATATTCAGACTAGGAAATCATTCTGCATTAAAATGATGCACTAAACACACCCACACTTATTTTCCATATCCTTGGCTCTTTCTAGATCTGCCTTGCAGTTTTCAACATACTTAATTTCTTTTGAATCCAGATGGAATCTGTGTTTACCAGGAAAGAAAACAAAACCTGTAACAGTATTTTATATTCTTTCATTTACATGGAAAAGATATGAAGATATAACATGTGCTTAAAAATTATACACACAAGGCAGTGGTTTAAGACAGTGTGGCAGGCAACTTCCAAAATGGCCCCAAATTAGCTCCGCTTCCTGATACTCATGTGCTGTATAATTCCTTCCCCTTCAATGAGGGGCTGGCCTTAATGATTCACTTCCAATAAATAAAATATGGTTAAAATGTTGGGGTGTCACTTTCAAGATTAGGTTACAAAAAAAGATTCTGTTTTGCTTTTTTCTCACTCTCTTTCATTCTCTCTCTCTCTTGCTCTGAGGAAGGCCAGTTGCCATGTTGTGAGATGTCCTATGGAAAGGCCCATATGGCAAGGAAGTGATATCTCTGACCAACAGCCAACAAGGACCTGTAGCATGTAAGCAGCCATGTAGTGAGCTTGGAAGTGGAGCTTCTGAAACCTGTTTACAGCCATATGAGTGGCCTTGGATGCCGGTCCTCTCCCTGTCAAGCCTTGAGATGACTGCAGCCCTGGGTGGTACCCTGATTGACTGAAGCCTTATGAGACACCTTCAGCCAGAAAACCCAGTTAAGTGACACCAGGAATCCTGAACAACAGAAAATGTCACATACTAAATGTTTGTGTTAAGCTTCTAAGTTTCAGGATAATTTGTCATGGCAGCAGCAATGTGGGCAGCAGCAAAGCCCAGAGAGAATGCTTATTTTTTCTGACTAGAAGAACAAAGAAAAGGGACACCTATAGTCCAAAGAGTATGGAGGGGATCATCATTGTTCTCTCTCTCTCTCTCTTTCTTGCTACTTCATCATGAGGAGCATCTCAGCTGCACAGACTACACACAGAGTAAGGGGCTAAAACTCAGATACCGTGGCTTTCTGGTTAGAGAAATGTGCTCAACGCATCTTATGGTCCCTATGGAAAAGGGACCATAAGAAAAGGAACCATAAGAACCAGAGAGTATGATGGGAAATGCCAGGTAGGGGAGAGCTGGAGAAAGATATCCCCTAATTCTATGTATGCACTAACATAAGTTCTCACTGTGACTTGCAAATGCATGGAACAGACACAAAGAAGCATAGCTTTGAAAAGTGAACTACAATATAAACCACCAGCTATATCTCAGACTAACCCAATGAGGTACATGCACGGAGCGGACCCAAGCAGCATAGAAAAGACTTTGAAAACTATAACTGCCACCCATAAAAGGAGAGACAGAGCTCATGGTCTAAACCTAACTGGGCAAAAACAAAAACAAATTGACATCTCCAAAAGGTTTTAACATGACCATGAATCTCACAGTATAATCATCAAAGTTTTCAGCATACAACCCAAAATTACTTTAAAAAGAAAGAAAAATCTGATCACTTTTCAAGGAAAAAGATAATCAACAAATGCAAACCCTGAGATGGCCTAGATATTTGAATTATCAGACAAAAATGTTAAAGCAGTTGTTATTAACATGCTCCATAAGGTAAAGATGAACACTTTTAAATGAACAGCAAAGTGAAAGTTTTGAGCAGAAAAACTATGAACATCAATGAAATGGAAATTTAAAAACTGAAAAATAGAATATAAAAATTTTTTGTAATTACTGGATGGGCTTAATGGCATAAGGGAAATGACAGAGGAAATAGCATTGAATTTGAAAGTAGGAAAATATAAATTATCAGATCAGAAAAACAAAATGACAGAAAAGATTTTTAAAAAAGAACAGACTCTCTGATACCTGTAGAAGAATATCAAAGACATTTGCATCATTCAAATCCTAGAGAAAGAGGGGAAAAAGATTACTGCCAATTTGTTTTTTGAAGAAATATAGGTGAACACTTTGTAAATTTTATTAAGACACAAATTTACAGATTCAAGAAGTTCTGAGAACCCCACATAGAATAAACTCAAAGAAAACCATGCTAAGACACGTAATTAACTACTTAACCAAAGATTTAAGTATTTATATAGAGAGAAAGTGGTCAGTGACAAATAACACATTACATTCAGGGGAACAACAATTTTCTTATCAAAAGCTGTGGAGGCTAGAGATAGGGAAATACCAACCTTCAAGTGCTGAAAGGGAAAAAAATTGCCAGCTCCTAAGCCTATATTCAATGAAAAGGCCTTCAGGAATGATAGCAAACTAGAGACATTTTCAGCTGATGGAAAGCTTGAAGAATTGGTAGGCAGCAGACCTGCTTTAAAATAAATGTAGAAGGAAGCGCTTTAGAAGAACAGAAATGTAGATATCAAGGTAAACATACAATCATCCCTCAATATATACAGGTGATTGGTTCCAAACCACTACATATACCAAAATTTGCACATACTCAAGTCCGGCATTTGGCCCTGTAGAATCTATGTATACAAAAAGTTGGCCCTCAGTATATGCAGAGTTTAGATCTTCAATACTGTATTTTCGATCCACATCTGGTTGAAAAAAGTCTGTGTATAAGTGGACCCACACAGTTCAAACATGTATTGTTCAAAGGTCAACTCTAAAAGCCTATTTTTCTACTTTTAAATTCTTTAAGTAAGTAGAATTATCACAAGCCAAAATTATAATATTGTCTGGTGGGGGTTTCCATGTAAGTAAATGAATATATATTATATATATAATATGCACAGATATCATATAATTATTATTATATTATGTAATATAATTATATGGCCATAGGCAAGTTGCCTCACCTCTCTGAGTATTGGTGTTTTCATTTATACAACAGAGATAGTAATCCTAACTCTAACCCTAATATTATATTAACATAAATAATAATATAATATTATATATAAGTATTATAGATATTATATATATTCACTACATAAAGAAGAGAATATAAAGGGACCATGTAAGATTTCTACATTTCTATATGCTCTAATTAAAAAACAGACTATCAGATTCAATTTTTAAAAAGACAATTATGTTGACTACAGTAAACCCATTTAAATATAGATATATAGATAGATAAAAGTAAGAGAAAGATAAAAGATATATCATGAACACACCAATCAAAAGAATACTGGAGTTGCTTTATTAATATCAGATAGAATAGACTTCAGAATTAAAAATATTATCAGGGATAAGAAAAGACATTAAATACTGAGGAAGGGATGAATTCTCCAAGAATATGTAATAATCCTAAATGTGTATGCTCCTGACAACAAGCATCAAACTATGTGAAGCAAAAACTGAGAGAACTGAAAGAAGAAATAGGCAAATTAACAAATCTATTTGAAGATATCTACACTCAGGAATTAGAAGAACTAGACAGAAAAATCAATAAGGATATAGAAGACTGAAACAACACTAGTTGACATTTATAGGATACACCACCCAACATTAGCACAATACACAATATTTTCAACTGTTCATGGAATATTCATCAAGAAAGACCATATGCTGGGCCATAACACAAGCCTTAATTGATTTACAATAATTGGAATCATGCAAAATATGTGCTCTAACCTTAAAGGAATTAAATAGAAATCAATAACAGAAATACATCTGGAAAATCCCAAAATATGTGGAAATTTAAAAATCCAAGAGCCAAAGAAAAAACCTCAAGGGATATTAGAAAACATTTTGAACTAAATAAAAATGAAAATACAACATATCATAATTTATGAAATACATGAAAATATCATTAAATGCTCATATTAAAAAAGAAGAAAGGTCTCAAATTTGTTAGTTAGCCTCTTTCCTTAAGAAACTAGTAAAAAAAAAGGAAATCAAATTAAACCCCAAACAAGCAGAAGGGCAGAAATGGTGTATATAAAAACAGAAATAAATGAAGTGGAAAACAGAAAAATAGTAGAGAAAAATCAATGAAACCAAAAGGTGGTTCTCTAATTAAAACTCTACACAGACATTCTGTGGGTGGTGGGTATTATAAATAAAATTTTGGTACCGCAAAAGAAATAGCACTCGAATATAAAATTTTCTTTTTAATTATCAGCAAGGCAAGATACTTCTATAGAAGGGTGCACCCTTACAGATGGAGCAATGGTGAGTGCACACCTGGACAAGGGAGGGAAGGGGGTTCTTATCCCTGACTCACATGGCCCCTGCTGCTGTGTCGTTCCTCTATTGGCTAGGGTTAGACTGCACAGGCTAAACTAATTCCAATTGGCTAATTTAAAGAGAGTGACGGGGTGAGTGGTTTGGCAGGAAAAATGGTTATGACAGAGCAGGTAATCGGAATGATTCAGGGTGGAGCAGGTAATTGAAATGAGTCAGGGTGGAGCAGGTAATCGGAATGAGGGTGGAGCAGGTAATCGATAAGGTTGCTTTATGAGGAAGTTAAGTTTAAAAGTAGAAGACAAAGAATTGAACATACTGACATATTGATTCTTTGAAAAGAAATTTAGAACTCATATCTAACATGGGGGAGTGGGAAGAAGAAGAAGATACAAATGACCAGTAGCAGGACTGAAAGGGAGATATCACTGCAGATCCTACAGACATTAATAAGGGAACACAATAAACAATTTTATGCATACAAATTTAACAATTTAGATGAGGTGGACAAATTCTTTGAAAATTATAAATGCCAAAAGTCACCCCAAAATGAATTTTTAGTGACTGCAAGCATTTATCTCAGTAGACTCTCCAGACTTTATTCAGAGCCATTGCCTGCTTCTATCAAGCTTAGTCTTGAATCTTTACCAATCTTTGATTTATTCCTCTTACTTTTTTTCTGTTAACTTTGAATAACATCCCTCCTCCTTTCCAAGACTTTATTTATTGAGAGTGATAATTGACCTAACCTTCAGGAACCTCAGAAACCTTAGGCATCTGCGGAAACATTTTGAAGCATATCAGACTAGCCTCTCTTTCTAGGAACCCGATTCCCATTCCCCTCTGCCAAAACCCTCAGCGGCGATATGTATACTTTGTATTAGTGCACATTCAGGAAGGTTCAAAGCACTTGTCTGCTACTCTTTACATGGCCACCCTCTCAGTCAAGGGCCTTTCTGCTTCCAGCATCATTACAGATGGATTTGAGGCTTTGAGCTATCTCCAGGGGAGCCATCTCCTCCAGGTTTTTGTTCCCTTTTCTGACTCAGAACGTAACCATTCTGGCAAACCTTTCTGTGGTGTGGCCATAGTTACAGCACAGCATTTGCCTTCTATGGGTCTTACAACACTATCCCCCAAATCTACCAATTTTCAGTAGCATGTAGCTTGTCTCATAAGCTTTATTTCCTGCTTTAAAGGATGAACAGTCCTCAGAGGAACCAAGTTCCTTGTCCAAATAATTTTGGCAAGGCTAAGACACTGAAGGACATCTATATGCCTTCTTTTTTCATACATCTTATGCCTGTAAATTCTGGTTTATGGGTTCACATCCAGAGTCCCTCCTTTCTTTCCAGCTTTCCAATTGGTTTCTGTTAATTTACACGGTAGAAAATACATATTTCAAAGACGTAGCTCTTAGCTCTGTCTCAAAGTGCTTAAGCAGTTTTTATCAATTTCTTCTTATTGGGGAGTGGTATCCCCAAGCTAATACTGCCTGTGAGGGAAAAATATATACTCTTAGGCAACATTTTGCTAGTAGCTTGGTAATCACAAGAGTGTCTTCTTTCTAGCAATATTTTGAGTACAAGAGCAACAGAGTGTGCAATGGATTCACAGGTTAAGCCAAAAAATTATAATGTTTGAACCTCCCAAGGGCCACCTCCATGTTTAATATGAATTTCTTTAAACCACCAGATCTGGGCTTCATTTCTCCCATACTCTGTGGGAATTCTGACTTCCATCCAAGATCTTCCCTATGACTTTAAGAGCAGGAAGACATGGTCCTTGTGGTGTCTCCCAAACTGGACTCCTCCTCTTAGTTACAAGTAGACTATGACTGACCTATTAAAATGATCCTCAGCTTTCCAGAAACACTTCAATGCTGCCACCAGTATATTTTTTAGCTGAGACCTTCCTCTTCCTTTTTTCCCCATAACCAGAATCTGTGGCCTGTGCTAACGTTGCTTCTCCATGAAAATTTCACTCCCATTCCACTCTTTCTACCTTTCTGCAAATGCTCACACTTCCACCGCAAATCATGAAATGAAATGATTACATATTTTTAACAGCATTATTGAGATTAAATTTATTTAAATTTAATTTAAAGCTCACCCAGGTGGCAGTGGCCGCCTACTATCCCCTTTCATAGAATCAGCCTTTCCTTTAGGCTTTGCTCTTCTCAAAACAAATACTTCCCTTTTTGTTCTCTTGTTTCCTCTTCTAAGTCCCTAGGATTATTAAACACAGGGCTTGAATTTCACTTTGAAATATTTTCCACGTTTGTGGTAATAATGTCACCTGAGGATTTCTACTAGATTAAGTAAAGGAAAAAACAGGGTGGGAGGGGAATGAAGTGTGACAAACTCTTCTGTAAAAGATAAGGCAAAAATGGCAGTCAATTATTATTTCCGATAAATGTAATGTCATCCAATAATTTATAGTAATTCTGAGAACTATAGCCAGTAAAATGAATTTGCATAGTCTGTCTCCTTTAGGACACTGATTTTCAAACTTGAATGCACACTGGAATCACCTGAGGAATTTAAAAAACACCGACGCCTGGATCCCACACAAGGACCCTGATTTAAATGGTATGAATTGCAACCTGAGCATCAAGATTTTTTAAAGTTCCCTAGGTGATTCTATTGTGCCACGAAGTGACTCTTGTACTGCAAACTTGTTGGCATGATCAGAATCACCAGGAGAGTTTGATAAAATAGATTGCTAGAGTTTTTGATTCGGTAGATTTGGGTGAGACCAGAGAATTTCTGGTTCTAGCAAATTTTTGGCTAAAACTGATGCTGTTTTTCTGGAGACTGTATCTTGAGAATCACTGCTTTAGAGCACTTGAATATGCAAATGAATCACCTGAGGTTCTGTTAAAAGGCAGTTTTGATTCAGTAGATATGGAACTGGACCTGAAATTCTGCATTTCTAATAAGCTCTTAAGTTATGCCAGTGCTGCTGATCTGTGGATCACACTTTAAACAGCAAAAGATTAGCGTACAGAGGTTAGCAATTATGATTAGAGAATACAGTAAATAAATTTTATTTTGTAAAAATATTGAGAAAAAAATTGGCACCAAAGCACCAATTTAAAGGGTATTTTATTCCTTAATTTCCATATTATTACATGGATACATGATTTTTTAAAATTCCATGATCTTTGAGAAATTACCAAAATATTTTGGAAATGTTGTATAATGAGAAATTTAAAATTACTCTCTTTTTTTAAGGTAAAGGTGTCTAATGTTCAAGAATGCCCCCTAAATCATTGAATGATTACATATTTTAACAGCTTTATTGAGATATAATTTACTCATTTGAAGTGTACAATTTTATGGTTTTCAATTTTTTCATCATCACAAAAGAAACCTCATTGTTTATCACTCCCCATTTTTCTACTGAGTCCTAGGCAGTAACTAAGCTGCTTTCTGCCTCCATAATTTGCCTATTCCAGACATATCATATAAATGGGATCACACAATGTGCAGTCTTTTGTTCCTTCATTTATCATAACACTTGCTTTTCCATGATATAATCCCATCAACATTACATATGGATATTTTTCTGGTGATATTTAAAAATTAATATTCAGCTTTTCCATCTGTTAATTTTTAAGTGTAAATAATCAATTCTAACCAAGAATGTAAAAGTAAACCAGTAACTCACATTTCTGCTTTTAAGTATTCTAAGAACAGTATCAAATTTGGCTCCCGCAGTTCTGAAACTTAAGAGGAACGCATGGAGAGTCTGATTGTGATATTTATATCTATGTATTTTTTTCCCTTGATTTTGGTAATTTACGATACGGGAATAAGACCATCTTCCAAAACCTAATTAGGAATACAGTGTTTAGCAGATCAGTAATATGTGTATTTCTCTCTTTCTAATTAGGATAATCCTCACCAGCCTCAGAGTTCATGTCTGAAAGTATAGAGACCGCAGGTAACCAAAGCAAGTGAACATGGGTGAAGATGGATGAAAGTCCATCTGGGCTCTCTGCAAAATGAGAAGGTTCTAGACACTGTTTCTTAACTACTTTGGAGGCGAGGATCACAAAATGTTCTTGAAAGTTTATGAAAGCTATGGAGTCTCCAGAAAAATTCAGAATTTTGCATGTAATTTTCACAGATTGCAGATTCCCTGAAGAACACCAATGGTTGAGGACTCCTAGAACCCAGGTTAACAGTAGCTAGGGTTCATGCAGTACTTGGCATGTAGTAAGTTATAAATGTTGGTGATGATGAGAATTAATAGCTTTGTTTCATGAAGTGAAGAATGAGAAAAAAATACTTGTTTTTATAAATGGAGTTTTTAATGATTACAGAAAATATCTTTCCAGAGTCTGGAAACAGGCTATTTGTTAACATTCATTATCAGTGTTTATTATTTTTAATGCTCATTCTTTTGTTTTTAACCGGCAGTTTTGGCAATATGGAATAGTCCATTTAGGAATTCCTGACTATTTGTTATTTACTTTATACCAAGCACGCTGATAATCAATTTACCTGGATTAGCTCATTTAATCCAAACAAATCCCAATAAGTAGGTTTCTCTAATGAAGAAGTTGGGACTTAGAGTAACTCGTAATGGTCCCAAAGACTGTCTTGTGTAGGGAACAGCTTTGTTTCATGAAGTGAAGAATGTATAGAACACAAACTGTATTTTTTATAACCACCTTCATTGGCAAAATAATTGCTGAAAATTTCCTCCAGATTCCAGCAAGCATTTGTTAATAATAATTTGTTGCCTTGTATTGATGTATAATCTGGCTTTCACTGATATTTTAGTAAGGACTCTGGAAGTATAAGTATGGATAGCTAGCTAGAAGCTATTCTCACTCTTCTCTTCAGCATGGTGACTTGAATTTCCATGGTATAGTTTCAACATTGTCATTTGCTTTCCTCATTATCTTTGGCTTTTCCAAGAGCATGATACCTAGATTATAAACTGAACCTTATTTTATCTTCTATACCTCCATAGCTTGTTTCTGCTTCATTCAACCTGATTTCATGCTAAATATGAAAGTAGCCATAAAATTCCCACTTTAAAGTGTTAATTGAAAGATTATGAAGAAAAGAACAGGGTTTTAGTAAAGACTATATTTAACTGATGGTAAAGACTATCATGACCAAATGTATTTGGCAAATGTTTGCCACTAATGTTGACAGGTAATGTAAACTGCTTTTACTATAATAATCTGCTTTCTTTTTTTGTCTTCTTCCAGCTTCTGGATGAAGCCTTCCACCATTTTAAAGCTCCTTTTATGGATATTTCTGGTTTTGGTCTCAGATTTTCATTCTCCAAACATTCTCTTTAGATGACCACATTCACTTTCAAGTATTCACGCCAAATAAATCTTCATTTCCAGCCCAGACCACCCTCCAAACTCTTGGTTTGTTTAGTCACTTGCAACACAGATTATTCATCCGGATTTCCATGGGCATCTCAAAATCAACACATCCAAAATGAAGTTATCATCCCTGATAATCCTCCTAGCTCCTGTCCCATTCATCTCCCTCCCATCTCTCACCCATAAAGAATTAACTTCTGATGTTTCTCACTAAACAACCCGTAATAATGACCTGTATTAATTAATCCATGTGCAATTCAGAATTACCTACATTCATTTATCCATGTGATATTTTCACTCATTAATCACCATCGTCTGCCTATGTAAGCAGGAAGAATAACATCCACCTATCCCAGCAGGGGTTTTGCAATTATTTTAAAGCCTTTTCAAATATATTTTTGTGTGATTAAAATGATGGAGATATTTTGAATGAATTCAAGTATAAAATGCAAAATATTCCAACTTTATAAATTGTTTACTTTTGGCTTAGAAGATGTTAATATTTTTACTTAACCCATCTGGCTCTTGGAGATACCATGTGTGTTTGATAATTGTATGTGGAAATTATTATTTGCATCTTTAAAACTTACTTAAGGAATGCTATTTATTAAACTTGTTATTCCTATCTATTTTTTGACAACATAATACAACTTTAAATTCAAAAGAAAAATTGACAAGACATATTTTAGCAGTTTAAAATGAACATCACAGATACAAAATGATCAAAGTAAAATATTATTAGCTGTAGATGACTCAAATATTTCCTCGTCTTACTGTCTTTTGTTTTGATGTGATTTCCTTCCATCCTTAAAAAATCCTGTAGCACCATCTGCTCCTATAACACTTTGGCATGCTTAAAAATTTCATTTCCAGACTCGGCAGTTTTGAAATACTTCCATGGACATTTCTTAAAGAAAATAAGTTGGAAGAATTTCCATTCCTCCCAGCTTGTTTCTTAATAAACAGCAGACGAAGTACTCAAGAAACACAGAGCTATATAAATGTTTTGTTATAATCAGACATTTCCCTTCTGATTTTCCCTCTGACCCTGTGGCTATATCATGCCTGAGGAAACAGTATTTTATACGCTATGTGCACAGTTTATGCAACAATTCTTTTAATATGCAGATCTGGTTTTATAATTTGAATTCTAAAATGTAATGAATTTCCATGAAGTCTTGTATGTTTCGTGGATAAGCCAGCATTTAATAAATGACTAGATTATGCAAACAAACACTCCAAGGGAAGTTGGAGACTAAGCAAGTAATATCAGTAAAAATAATCCAATAAACTAAATAGATTCTCCTTCTACGAAATTTAAGCATATATTTAGAAAATATTAGACTTCCAATTTTTGACAGCGGTAATGGAAAATTAAGTGGCTTATTTTTTCAATGTGTCCAACTCCAAGTCACTGAAACTGATGTAGAAATACAAGTAAGAGGTATTAAGTGATGCTGAAACTGTGGTAGGAGAAATAGCAATGGACCAATGGCCTCCTCAGGGAAGCCTAAATATAGGTGTTGCATTGTTTACAAATATATTCATCCTTTTAGTCACTTATTCAGCATATATCAAACAACTACTATGTCTAGATTTCATATTAGTTTCTGCAATGAATCAATAATTTCCTTGTCATTTTAAAATAATATTTATCTATCATCTTAGAGATGCAACTTGGCCCCCTTCCTCCAGCAATTTCTACTCTAACCCGTTTTTCACATAATAGCCAGAGTAAATTTTGTAAAGTTACAATTGTATTGTACGATAAAGGTCTAACTCCTTAATATGGTTTACAATGCCCTTTACAAAAGTCTCACTTTTACTTACCCTCTTAGTCTCTGCCTTTCTACACTTACTGTCTAGCCATACTGGATTGCTTCGCTGTCACTTGAGACTTAGTTCTTTGCATGCTCTTTCCTCCACCCAAAATTTTTTTTCTCCTCTCCTTACCTGGCTTCTTTTTTAAAAATCTTTTATTTATTTATTTATTTATTTTGAGACAGAGTCTCTGTCTATCATCCAGGCGGGAGTGCAGTGGTGCAATCTCGGCTCACTGCAACTTCTGCCTTCCAGGTTCAAGCGATCCTCCTGCCTCACCCTCCCAAGCAGCTGGGATTACAGGCATGCGCCACCATGCCTGGCTAATTTTTGTAGTTTTAGTAGGGACGGGGTTTCACCATGTTGGCCAGGCTGGTCTCAAACTCCTGACCTCAAGTGATCTGCCTGAGGCCTTCCAAAGTACTGGGATTACAGGCGTGAGCCACCGTTCCCGGCCTCCTTACCTGACTTCTTTTCTTTACCCTTTAGTTTCTGACATAAACATCTTATCAGTGAAACCTTCCCTAAGGAACAATGCCAAGTCAGATGACCATAGTGACCTATGCTTTCCACCTTGCAGCACATAACACAACAAGTTATTTATTTCCTTGCCTCTTCTACTGGACTGTAAACCCCTTGAGGACAGGAAATATACTTTGCTTGCCCTGGAAACCTCGTTATGTGAAATAGCGCTTTGGCACACCTTGGCAAAAAAATGCTGAATGAGGAAGTGGAAAAATGAGCCATGCATTCTTCCTGTCTCTCTGGGTGAGGTCATTCAAAATGGCAAGGGTGTAAAGACGAGGGAGGCATTCATTTGCCTTGCCACTTGACTACATGGGTTGGAATATTTGATGGTAAATGCATGTACTTAATCATACTCTTTTTTAAACACTACATTTAAATTCTAATTTACTATTAAAATATTTCCAACTTAAATCAGTAATGCCTCAATTTTTCTTATGGAGAAGAGTATGTGACTTATTCTTCTTATTCTTACTTTAATGCATTATGATGGACTGAAATACAAAACAATTCCAGGATCAACTTAAATATATTTTTCTTGTTTTGGAAGCAGAATAATAATAACAAATTAACTAATCTAGAGAAACAAATATGTTCAGTAGAGAGATAATTGCATTTGCTTGGGTAAAATATTTTGGCCTGCTCAGTATCACATGTAAACAGCTGTATTTCTGAAACAATTTTATTCATAAATAACATTTCTTTAAATATTTATTGATAATGATATGGCAATCTAGTATTATACTATGATTTTAAGCTCTATCTATAGATTCTAAGATCAAATATGTAAATGAAATAAACATACATCTATGCATATTCAACTAGGAAGCATTGTATTAAAACACTAATGATAGTATTAAGGGTTAAATTTTATTTTCATTTTTTTACTTTTCTATATTTTTCCAAACTTTGAGAATGAGCACATAGAAAGGAAAACCAATTAACATTTTTATATATGAGATAGAGCAGAAAAGATAATGACATTGTTCAAGAGAGAGATAGTAGATATGGGTGTTCCATAAGTTTCTTGCTAGCTTTAAAACTAATGTTATGAGTTCTCAATTGTACTGTCAAAAAATATATAGATTTCAATCCAGTAGAGATTCAAATAGAAATATCTGTCAAATATTATTCTTAATAGATAATTAATGAAAAAGCATACAATATGACTGACATAAAAGGTGAATGCCTTGCACCTCATGGGCACTTATGTGTGTAATGAATCCATGAACTGGTCAATGAATAGAAACTGAAGTTTGTGTATTAAAATCCTGTCTCTGCTGCCCTCCAGTGGCTTAACTCTGAAGAACTTCACAAGAGAAAATCAAGTGCCGTCTATTCCCAGATCCTTATTTGTGGTGAGTATGAATGCTCAGGTGTGTGAGCTTGGGATTTTTCTTGGACAGTTTTGTATTTGTCCTATTAGATATTACCCTGGTATATCAAGACCAAATTCCCAAGACTAAATGCATTACCCATCTCCTCCCACCTGCAGAAGGGTAAGCTGGAGCAACTGCCATAAATGGTGCCCATAAATATTAGCATTTATTCATGGAGAGTTCATAGAGATTTTTCAACTGAGTTATCACAGACAACTCCTAGTAAGAAATAGTGGTGATAGCAATTGCATCTTGTTTATTAGAAATTTCTCTGATTCCCTTTACAAAGTGGGTGATGGTGTCAGTGTTATCTTTAGGTATGAAAACCCTATGAACAGCTTGTACTCAAAAACTTACAATGTGGTCCTGTAGAAAGATGTTAGCTTAGCAGCAAATATCATCAACAAATATCTTCTGCAATCTGGCAACCACTAGAATTATATATTTTTTATTGCCCTGGACTATGAGAATTACATTCTGAATTCATCTGGTGTCTTGTGTAGGCATCGGAGAAAACCTTTTTGTATCTAAGAAAATGGGGTTTTTGACATTGACTGTCACCTGTTCCCAGATCTCCCATAACTCAGACCTCATCCTCCAATTGAGTTCTTGTCTAGATGAATTCTTAAAATGTTTTGCCTTTCCCTATTATTGTGGTTGTGGAATATTCTTTTGGTTTTGGTGAAGGAAATCTCTCAATTTCTTCAAAAGTTTGCTATTGTGCCTCTAGGTGGTACAATTACTTCCATCTTTTTGCTCATTTGTGGCCTGTCTTTTTGGATTATAGTCTCTTACTACTTAAGCAATCTCTTCCTTTTCTGTAGTATGTCTCATTTGTCCTTCATAATAATGAATGTCTATATTTTTTATTCTCAGGTAGATTACTGGAATTTTATGTGTATTTTATTGGCATTCTCATGAATGCTTGGGTTTAACAATTGTACCATTTTCCAACTTTCTATGTCATAGTAATTTTGCAACTTGTTTTCAATTAATAATATGTTGAGAATAGTGTACATAAAATGCATTTTAGAACTAATCCTAAGATAAGGTGTCTCATCAAAGCATATTTTATAACAGTAAAACATTAGAAAAAATAAGTTAACTAAATGTCCAACAAGAGGAGATGTATTATATAAATTCAGTACCGTCAAAAATGCAATATTACTCAGTAATTAAAATATTTTATTTAAATGTTCATTGGCTTGTGACAAGTCTGTAACATATCAAGTAGAAGTTAAAGTTATAAGATATTTTGTAAATTAAAAAAATTTTAAAAGGTGAGAAGTATATACAAGATTTTTTCCATTTTTTTAGAAATGGATATGCATGTGTATGTTATATGTATGTTTATATGTTATGTATATGCACACAAAAATGCCTAAAAGGATATAGTCTAAGTTACTAACAGTGATTTTATCTTTGGTGTGGTTGTCATTATTTAAATCTAAAATAAAAAAATATCTCAACTCCCATTATCCTTTATGAAGCCCTTAACCTAATCGAATAGTTCCTTAAACTCTAGCATATACTTTCCGTTTCCTAAACACTCTCATAAATGTATTGTAGTGCAATAAAATCTAATACATTATAATGCTATCTTTATTCTGTCATCTCCTATTAGTTCTTAGTGGAATAAATTTGAGATCAGAACAGTAAGATAATTCTATTGACCAATGGACATTACTGAATCGGGGGAAATTCCAAAGTGGAAATGCACTTTGTCATACGTTTGTTTATTATAGTTGCAGCCTCAGCATTCATCTTTAGGCCTGACGTAAGTTGTTTGAAACCCAGTCATACCCCGTCACCTTTGGGTTAAAACTCCCCCTTCCTGTGAGGTTGTTTGCAAAATAACATGCTTATGCCTCATCCCACTGATCCAAAACCCAATGCATCCCACCATTGCCAAGCACAATAACACCCAATGGTCAACACCAGAGCTCTATAAATAAGTTCCTCATTCACACGTGTTTTCTTTACACTAGCCAATCCACAACTTCTGCAGGAAAAACTAAGGGATATTGCCTGTGGCCGTGGTCCTTCCTAAAGACAAAGCCCCACAGGTCCCCCGCCTCCCCATCTCATTGCCCACCCACTGGTTGAGCTTCCTGCTACCACCTACAGATTTCCCCATAGGCCTCACTTTGGCACCCCCAACCTCTCTGGAACCGGTGAGTAATAAATTGCTTCTGTTTTACGCATTTTGATTTCACAACCTCACTCTCACTTGGCTGACACACTTGAGCCTAACTTTCCCCCTATCAGGGCTCCCCTAGGGAGTGTCTATCTCGGCTTATGGCTACTCTCAAGAGAGACATCGCAAAAACAAAGCCGACAGAAATGCTAACAATAGAAATCATAACACACTGCATTTGAGAAGTACAGGGAGTTTTCTTCAAACCTCTTAGGTTCTGTGGCTGGGTCTGAGAATTAAAGTAACAGAAGACATATTAACAAGAGAAAAACATACAAGTTTAATTTTTTTCATATGTACACGGGAGTCTTCATAAGGAAAATTAAGACCTGAAGAAGCTATTAGGCCTCAATATTTATATATCTTTTTAAACAAAGAACAATAAATTGTGAGGATGTGACAACAAAGAGACTTGGGCCAAAGGCAGTAAATGTGGGACAGTGACTAGGAAATATATGGGAGAGACTAGTGGAAGATAAGGACTATTATAATAGATTTGTTTGTACGATTGATTTTGGTGTCAATCCCTAGTCTCCAGTGATAAGGATGGTCTTCTCTTCCTGGTACAAGAAGGGCATCTTTTTCATGGGAAATGTTATGGCCTGCTTTTAGATAAAAGGTGTTCAAAGAGTATTTTCTGTATCTGCTGTTTCTCAAATGTCTCCAGCTCAAAATAATCAATATGCAAAACAGTAAATTTGGGGGCAACATGTTCGGAACCCCTTTAGAAACAAAATACATCAAGCTTGGTTAATAGACAAAAAATAAAACAAGATAAATAGATAAATTAAAAAGACATTTGTCACTGAGACTTATGGAGAGACACACACAAAAGGCAAACAAATTGACCAATCTGTGGAATGCCTTCCATTCCTGTTGCAACAAAAGTAGACAAAGAACACAATAATAATTTGACCTAATAGAATTAAAATTTTACCAAAAGCTGAATAGAGCGTATAACACTCCCAATTTTTCTGGCAATGGGGCTGTCATTTCTATAATAATTACATTTTAATGAGGATAAAGCATATCCAAATAAGATAAGCAATAATTAAAAACTGAGTCACATGTGTTCTACTTAGTTCCACTTTAAGGAAAGATCTGAAGAGGAATTGAGAGATTTTTGTTGCAGGCCAAAAATAAAGTTATGAGACAATAATTTGAGTGATATAAATGAATAAAATTAAGCCTTTGTTCTGAAGAGCCTCTGGGTATCACACAACTGTGTTTGTCGCAATGTCTTTGATGGCAATAGCCACATTGTCTCACCTGTTCTTCCCATCAGCATTTCTGATTGGAGAAAACGAAGACTAGAAAGTGGCAAAAGCTCATTCTTTCAGTGGCCTGAGAAATCCAGTAGCCATAATGAAAAATGTTGACAGACTTTAACTATATAATTACTTAAATATTGTTTCAGGATAATGATGGTTCATAAACAAAACGAAAAAGGCAAATAATAGAAGAAAATGTTGCAACACATGAGTCATGAATTAATGTCTTAAATCTTTCAAATCAATAAGGAAAGTCAAAACTTGACTGAAAAATGAACAAAGGATGGAGCAGGCAATTCATAGGAGTAATGCAAATGGTGCAGGAATACAAAAAGTAAATCATCTCTAGGAACCCTAGAAATGCACATTAAAACAAAAATGAAATTCCCTTTTACTCCATCAGTTTAGCAATGATGTAAGCACAGAGGCATTCTCATCTGTTGTTACTGAGAGGCAAATTAACAGAGCCTTTGGGAAGACAGTGTTACACCCTCTAAAAATATTTAAAATGTGAAAAGCTAAGACAGCAATTTCACTTCAAGGAATTTAATCTCTAAAACTATAATGCACACATATATACACATAAGCAAACAGGGTAAAAATATTTATGTACAAAATTGTTCACTGTAGAAATATTTGTGTAGCAGTCAAATTGTAATCAATATAAAGGATTAAATAAATTATAATATGTGCTTATTACTAGTATGCTGTAATGCAATGTTTCCACTTAAAATGGGTTAGAACTGTGTGTACAATGAATGATGTCTTAATATAGTTTGAGTTCAAACATGTTGCAGTTATGTATATATTATATATATGTATGTACATATATGCACATTAAATCATATTTTAAAAATAAATTCAGATGAGTTGTATGATTAAGTTTTCTGTCTGGGTATCACCATTTATTTTTCTGTTATTTATTAAACTGACCTTGGACAAGTGACCTGACTCCATGTCCTCCATGTCTAAAATGGAAATAATAATTCAGTGAGTCTTAAATGAGTTAATAAATATAAAACAATTAGAATCTAAGTGTAAAGCCTGACACAGGGTTAAACTATACGTGATGTCTATTATTATAGTATTTTTATTATCTAAATAATTTTAACCTTCTTCTTACAAAGAATGTTTTGTCACATAGACATTGTTTTTTCTTTTCTTATTAGTAGAACCCTGACCTTGTTTTTGTCCATGCACTTTTGTGTATCTAAGTGCTTAAGAGAAAGATAGACTCAATTCCAGTCTCGTCAATTAAATCTTGATTAGTTTAAGCCAGTGATAAGCTGAAAGGTGAACATTTTAGGTCAATGAGACATGACAGATAATTACCTAGACTTCTGGAAAAAATTCTGGGATCTTGAAAAGAGGCATTAAGAAGAGAATATCTTTTCAAGTTTTGTTTGTTTCTTTGTTTTTTATCTAGATGTTGGTTTGTAATGACATGAGGCCTGAAGCTGCTGCAGTTATTTTATCTCTGTGAGGGAAGTTAGCACCCACAGATGATGATAAGGGGAAGAGATAAAAAGAATCTGTGTCTTTGTTGACATTGATGAGCTACTGAACTGATCACTCATAGAAGGCCTTATTATATAATAAGTATTGTTTTTCAAAAAATATTTTGATTGGGATTTAAATGTAAAGAACACCTCCCAATAAATATAGCCATAATCCTGATACTTGGAAAAATCTATCATCTTCTATTCCCCCACCCTCACACCCATGCCTTCCTCTATCTTCTTGAATATATGAAACATATTTATAATAACTTATGGGTCTGTTCCCATAGCTTGATTTTTCTCGTATGAATTATGCTCATATTTTCCTCTTGAGTTATATTCATATTTTCCTCTTGAGTTATATTAATATTTTCCTGCTTCTTTCCATTCCTGGTAATATTTAACTGGATGCTGAACATCGTTAGGTGCTGGATTTTGTTGTATTCCTTTAAATATTTTTGGGGTTTTGTTCTGGGATGCAGTCAAGTTACTTGGAATTAATTTGTTCTTTTGATTCTTGCCTTGAAGCTTTGTTAGTGTGTGCCTAAGGCATACTTTAGTCCTAAAATAATTTGGCCTCAGTATTTTTTAAATGATTCTACCCCAAACCCATGTATTAAGAGGTCTTTCTACCCTGGCTGGTGGGACGAAGAACTATTCCCAACTCTTTGTGAATTTTAGAAATGGTTCCCCTTCATTCTATCAGTTCTTTCCCTAGCATTGAGTAGCTTACTCACACTCATTACTTGATTATAAAGACTCAAGGAGACTCCTTTGCAGTGGTCAGGTCTCTTTCTGTGTAGGTCTTTCTCCTCTGGCGTATTTTCCCCAGCAAATTCTAGCCACTTAGCATACCTTGACTCGGAACTCAGAGTGGCTGCTGGGTGCTTTTGGATGTTCTCTTTATGCTCTGCAGCCTGGAGACTCTCCATCGATGGTAAGCTTGGCAACCGTAGGGCTCACCTCATTTGTTTTCCTACTCTCAGGGACCACTCTTCTAGCTGTCCCTTGTCCAATGTCTAAAAACAGTTTTTTTCATGCACTTTATTTGGTTTCTAGTTATTCAGGGTGAGATATTTTCTAGTTTAATGAGATGAATTCCACAGCTGTGACGTACTCCTTTGTGTAGTGTAACAGTTTATTCAACTACCTCCATATATACAAACATACAGTGTTTCCAAGACTTTGTCAGTACAAACAATACTTTAATTAATGACTTGTACATATGTAGTTTGTAT
Source organism: Symphalangus syndactylus (assembly GCF_028878055.3). Classification (NCBI taxonomy): domain Eukaryota; kingdom Metazoa; phylum Chordata; class Mammalia; order Primates; family Hylobatidae; genus Symphalangus; species Symphalangus syndactylus. The sequence goes on along the minus strand of NC_072425.2, from coordinate 34,359,889 downwards.
TGCTAGAGGAAACTTTAGTGTATATTTCTAGCCAGTGGGAACACTGGGTTAAAGGTAGTTTTGTTAAATACTTCATAAGTGTTGTAACAACTTGTATTCCTGCCACTGATATGGACATATGCCTTTTTCACCACAGCCACACAAGGTGAGTGTGTGTTGTTATATTTAAAAAATTTTGTCACTCTGTGGATGAGAAATGGTTCCTCCATGCAATTTTATTTTGCATTTCTCTCATGATAAGCAAAGTTGAACATTTTTCCATATGTTTAAGTTCCTTTTACATGTGTGTGTGTGCATGTGTGTGTGCATGAATTATTGCAAATATTTTCTCTCGGTTTTTTTTTAACTGTTGTTTTTCTTTTTTTGCTATGCAGAAGTATTTATTTTTATTCCTTTATAGTCAAATGAATTATACCATCCCAATTTCTAGTTCTACTTTGAAAACCTTTTTTCCTTGCTGAAGTTAAAGAGGAATTCACTCATACTTTCTTCTACCACTTGTATGGTTTTATAGTCTATATTCAGATTTCTGAATCATTGGAGTTTATCTTTATCCCTGGTATAAGGTATGGATCTAATTTTAACTTTTTTGAATTGGCTACTTAGCACCATTTATTAAAATGTCTGACTTTGTCCCAGTGATTTTTGCAACATTTATCATATATTAAATTTCCGTATGTACTTGGGTATCTTTGAATTTTTTATTTAATTTCACTGGCCTGTCTGCTTGTTTGCGTGCCAGTACCAAACTGTTTTTATTAGAGAGGTTCTATAATGTGTTTCAATGTCCATTTCTTGGATATTCTTACATCTTTATTTTTCCAAATGAATTTCAGTATCAACTTATCTAGCTCCATTTAAAAGCTTGCTGCTGTTTTTGAGATTGCACTAAATTTATCCATTAACTTAGAGAAAGCTGATGTATTTACAATGTTGAATCATTCCAAGAACAAGGAATATTTTTCCAGTTGTTCAAATCTCCTTTTGTGTTTTAAACACAAATGTTTTAAAGTGTTCCTCATATAAATTTTACACATTTTCTATTAAATATATTTCTAAGTATTTTATTTTTGTTATTGTGAACAGGGTTTTAAAATACATATATACATACACATACACAAACACACATCTTTATTCTTTAGAACACATATTCTAATGCATATATCTAGATTTATATATACAGAGATGGAGAATATATATATTTTAAAAAGTATTCATCAGTTCTTATTTTGAGTGTTTTCATCAGACAAATATTCGTTTTTATCGAAGACTTTTTTCATTATCTATGAATATAATCAAAGCTTATTATTATAAGCGTTATTTGAATAAATTTCTTAATATTGAATCAATCTTGCATCCTTGGAAAAAAAATCTACTTGATTGTAGCATATTGTTTTCTTAATGTGGTGTTTGATTCTGTTTACTAATATTTTATTTAGAAACTTTGCATCAATATTGATAAATAATATTAGTATCTTTAATTTTATACTCCCTTTACTAGATTTAGGTACGTTTAGGCAATGGAAAACATATAGACACTGGTCTGTGAAAATCTGGTAGAACTTTCTGGCAATTGTTTATTGGTTCTTGCCTTTATCACTTTTTCTAGTTCTTCATGGAAATTAATCTGTTTAAGCTTTGTACGTCACATTCGTAATTTTTGTAACCTGCATTTCTGCGTAGGTAGAATTGTGTCCCTCCCACCCTGTCCCCAGCTCCCTAAAAAAAAGATACGTTCAAGTCCTAAACTTCAGTGCCTGTGAATGACTTTATTTGTAAAGGCTTTTTGCAAATGTATTAGACGGTACAAAAGTAATTGCGATTTTTGCATTGTTGAAATTTGCTTTTTGATACTGGAATACATTCTTAAATGTGGTTATGTTAGACATCATTTTAATGCACATTTCTCACTTTATGTTTTTTGCTAATGACTTATTACTTGCTGTTTATTTTATATGTATTTTAGACTACGGAAATGATGTCAGACAAAAAACAAATTTGAGCGATTTTCTTAATTGAGTTCAATATGTTTAAGCAGCCAAAACAACTAGCAACATCAACAATGCATTTGGGCCAGGAACTGCTAACAACCCTACAGTGCAGTGGTGGTTCAAGAAGTTTTGCAAAAAAGACAAGAGGCTTGAAGATGAGGAGCGTAGTGGCTAACCATCAAAAGTTGACAAAAACCAATTGAGAGCAATTATCGAAGCTTATCCTCTTACCAATACAAAGAAGTTGCTGAAGAACTCAAGGTCGACCATTCTGTGGTGGTTCGGCATTTGCAGCAAATTGGAAAGGTGAAAAAGCTCATTAAGTGGGTACCTTAATGAGCTGAGTGAGAAACTTAAAAAAAAATCATCATTTTTGAAGCGTACTCTTCTCATTCTACATCACAACAATGAACGATTTTTCAATCAAATCGTGACATGCAATGAAAAAAGGATTTTATATCACAATTGGCGACAACCAGTTCAGTGGATGGACTGAAAAGAAGTTCCAAAGCACTTCCCAAGGCCAAACTTGCACCAAAAAAAGATCATGGTCCCTGTTTGGTGGTCTGCTGCCGGTCTGATCCACTACAGCTTTCTGAATGCTGGCAAAACCATTACATCTGAGAAGTATGCTCAGCAAATCGATGAGATGCACCAAACACGGGCAGCCAGCATTGGTCAACAGAAAGGGCTCAATTCTCCACAACAATGCCCAACCATTTATGGCACAACCAACACTTCGAAGTTTTGCCTCATCCACTATTCACCTTACCTCTCACCAACTGACTACCCCTTTTTCAAGCACCTCAACAACTTTTTGCAGGGAAACACTTCCACAACCAGCGGGATGCAGAAATTGCTTTCCAAGAGTTCATCGAATCCCAAAACATGAATTTTTATGTTATAGGTATAAACAAACTTATTTCTTGTTGGCAAAAATGTGCTGATTGTAATGGTTCCTGTTTTGATTAATAAATATGTGTTTGTGCCTAGTTATAATGATTTAAAATTCATAATCCAGAACCGCGATTACTTTTGCACCAACCTTTTGTATTTCCCTTTTGTCCATTCTGTGAAAATCATTTAATGTAAGGCTTTTAAATTCCCACTGAACCTTTATTTGTTGCTAATAATTTTTAGTTTCTTGGCTTTGTGGTAAGAGAATATGTAATATTTCTAGTTCATGTTACTTACTGAATTTTTGTGTGTGTAACATGATCTCAATTTTTGTGACTTCCATTTACACTTGAGTAGGTACACTCCCCATTAACAGAGTTTAAAGTTTTGTATAGCCTTAAAATCTACCCTATTTATTATGTTGTTTAGGCCTTTTATCTTCTTATTTTTTTTGTCAACTTAATCTGTCTTATGTGGAGAATACTGCGCTAAAATTATAATGAGTGTGTTTCCACTTATGTCTTCTTGCATTGTTGTAATTTTTGCTTCAGTGAGGGAATTCTGTTATTTAGTGGATATTCATAAATATAACTTTGTTGTGAATTATGGTTCATTCTAGCATTAAGAAGTGAATTATGGTTCATTCTAACATTAAGAAGTGTCATTTTTATACCTTTAATGCTTATAAAATTGAATGTTTCTTTGTCTAATGTCAGAATGGCTACACCTGCTTCCCTGACAGATTCCATTTGCCTGGTATGCCTTTGTCTATCTCTTTATTTTTATCCTTGCAGTCACTTATTTTAGAGATGTCTCTTGTGTGTCCATATAGTTGGTTCTTGTTTTGTGAGTCAAATTGAAAATCTTTTTCTATTAATATATGGGTCGAGTCCATTCACGTTTATTAGTAAGTGTGATTGTTCAGTCTCACATCTACATATTATTTGTCATAATTATGCATTTTATGTTATAATTGCTGAGCTTTTTCCTTTACATATATTTTCTTTGCTCTTTTACCTTTACAATTTCTTTGGCTATTTAGAAAGTTCTAGTGATCATCTTTATCTTAATGCCGTTTTAATGAAATTGATAGATAAAATCGTATGTATTTATTATGTACAACATGATGTTTGGAAATATATAAACATCGTGGAATGGTTAAATCTAGATAATTAACATACACACTACCTCACAAAGTTATCATTTTTGTGGTGAGAACATTTAAAATCTACTGTTAGCATTTTTCAAGAATACAATATATTGTTATTAACTATAGTCACAATACATCATGATCGCTCTCATATGTGGAATATATCTTTATAGCGTTTTAAATATCATTAGTTCTCCGTTTCCATATTTAACCTTTTACTTACCACTTTGTTAGTTTTTGCTGGTATCCATTAGCTTTCACTTGTTCCCTATACTAAAAAATTAATGTGCTTATTTTATTTTCCTCTTTTGATTTTTCTTCTCTCATTCTTAGTCACATCATTTCTATTTGTCAAAGATAAGACACATAATATGAAATATAATATATGCTATGTAATGCTGTTCTCTCACTCTATCATCGATTTTGTCTGATCTCACTTGTATCTACAAATTGAACATACTAAATGCTCACCATTAGTCTTTTTTCCAGAAGTTTCACTAGTCATATCTTGGTTCAAAGAAGCCCATTCTCTAGAGTATTTCTCAAAATGGGCTGCTGAGGATAGAATTTCCTGATTTCTTCCATATTTGAAGCATTCACATTTTAAAGACAACTTGGCTTTATAAAATGTTTGGTTCACATATGATTTCCTTGAATCTTTTGAAAATGCTGCCCCATTGATGCTTTGCTTTGTATGTTTGGTTTTTCCTTATTATCTGGGAAATTTGATCCTAGTCTAATCTTGTCCTTGTAATTTATTTGTTTTTTAAAAAACTAGTGGCCCTGATAAGTCTTTTTCTTCATTTTAAAGTTTAATAGTTTTACTAGAGTTTGTCACAGAGTTGATCATTGTGGGTCAGTTTCCTCCAGTACCTGGTGGGTCCTTTCCATATGTAAATACAGATCTTCTTTATTTCTAGAAAGTTTGCTATAATTTTTTAAAAATATTAGTTCTGTTCTATTTTTAATTTTTCTTCTTTTGAAACTCCAATTATACATAAATTAGTCCTTTGCCTGAATACCATTTCAACCAAATTTATTTGACCTTTTTAAAAAGACTTTTTCTTATTTTTTCATTTTATTAGTTGTTTTTTCACTTCTACTTATTGCCCTTTATTAAGTGATCATCCACACCTTTTCTACCTTGAGTGCCCTAGGTGCCTTAGTCTTCATTTCTTATGTAATTTTTGCCCCTGAATTCAGTCAGCTCTCATTTCATTTCTTCCGATTCTTGACTTTTCAATTTCAGATTCAAGGTCTTTTGCTGTTGTTGCTGTTTCATATATCAAAATGCTTGTTTGAGGATACTTAATTCAATTTTAAAAACTGTAATAGTTTTGTTTTGCTTTGCTATTCTTCTGCTTGGAGAAAAAGTTCCTCAGATAAACTGTTTTTATTTTAATTTGTTTTCCTTTAACAGTAATTTGTACAAAGACTATGTCCCTGCTTGGTGTAGTATATAAGAATTCTAATTCAAAGTTGCCTCCTTCTATCAATATAGCAAAGTAGACCTCGTTTCTAGATAGCTTTGCTTTCTGTAGGGGTTTGGGAGAATAATTGTGTGTTCTTTGATATTTTTACTTCCTTTTGTGTTCCAAGATCTTAAATTTCTATCTCTTGCTTCTTTTTCTCATTCACTGTGAATTTTCCAAAAGGTGCCTCTTCTATCCTTTTAACCATTATTGCCTCCAAATATTTACTTTTTTAAAAAATAATTGCCTCCTCATCTCTTAGGTACACTTTTAAGTCTCTTCCATGAGATCAGTACTCTTTTTCAGAATTTTTCTTTTTTTTCTTGAGATGGAGTCTCACTCTGTTGCCCAGGCTAGAGTGCAGTGGTGAGATACTGGCTTATTGCAACCTCTGCCTCTTGGGTTCAAGCAATTCTCCTGCCTCAGCCTTCTGAGTAGCTGAGATTACATGCACACACCACCACAACTGGCTAATTTTTGTGGGTTTTTTGTTGTTGTTGTTGTTTTTAAGCAGAAACAGGGTTTCACCATGTTGGCCAGGCTGGTCTCAAACTCCTGATCTCAGGTGATCCCCCTGCCTCTGCCTCCCAAAGTGCTGGTATTACAAGTGTGAGCCACTGCGCCTGGCCTTTTTTCAGTATTTTTATACCTATGGTTGATTTTCTTCCTCTGGAAGTGTTTTTTTTAGTTTAATCCTAGGTGCACTGCTAGTTCCCCTCTTTTCTCTTTTATTCCGTTTTTACTTGACTGTTTTGCTTTCCATGAATGCATTTGTCATGAGTGTAAGAGGTAATTCAGTGGTATTTTGTTTTTATTTTTCTTACTTTACAGGTTATATGAAGTTTGGGCATTCGCTACTAATAAAACTCATGAAAGCAGGTGTTTTGCATGGTCATATTTGTTCTTTTTGTTGTTCTGACTTCTTTCTTTAAAAATTATGCTGGGAGGTTTGAATATTCACCACTGCCATTGTTTTGGCTTCCCCTAAATTCCCCTGATTTATTCTCAGGTGGCAAATTGTAATATATTATCAACTTGATTAAAAGTACTTTTGAAAACAATGTGTATTTTTAAAACAATCCCACACAGCAGCACAAGACGCTTTTCAGTAAATCTGGATTGTAGCACATAGACATGGATTAGATTTTATTTGACACCATCATGAAATATGAATGAATGAGGAAAAAATATAGAGCTACTCTGGTACGAGTTTACTTTTGTCTTCTCTTTAAAGGAAATAAATATGGGACTGAAAATTCTAGAAAAACCTCTCTCTTGGAAGATGACTGGAGCCCTAGATGGGCAATGAGCATGGAATTAAAGAGAACACCAAGATAAACGTGTTTAAGTCTTCAGGCTGTGCTTGAAGAGAACTTGCTATTGAGCTACGAGAACCACTGCTATTGATCCTCAGAGATATGAAGGGGAATGAGACAGTTGCAAGGAGATTGCATGTGGGTAAACAGTGTTCACGTTTCCACAAAGTGAAAGATGAGTTATGTAAGACAATTACAGCAATGAGCCTAAGCTGGGTCATAGAATGGTTATTAAAAAGGTAGTTTGGAATTACTAAGGTGAAGCATTAGTTGAAGAGGAGTCCATTGTGAAGAAGCACTATCACGTTAGCTGGACTACTTTCTTTGATAGGATGGATAGGTTTGGGGGATTACTGTAAATATGATGTATCTGGAATTGAGAAGACATTTGACAAATCTTTTATTATATCCCTGTGGACAAATGGAAAATATAGGCTGTATTATAGTATCATCTAATTTCTATTATTTCCTATGAGTATTAGACATATCTGTGTCACATACTCACCCACCACATAAAAGAAGTCCATTAACACATTCTTTTCCACTCCCATGTCCTAAACAGTTGCTCCTCATTCATTACTCTGATTTATTTTCCCATTTATTATTTATTTATTAAGGTATTTCACTTTACCTTGAGCCTTGGAACTATTGCTTATTATAATTTTCTGGCTAGCATCTACACTTCACTAGCATTCTAAACTTGGCTAAGTCTCTCTTTGATCACTTCTGTGACAAGGAATTACTATAAATTGAAGATGATAAAACTGTAATGCAAAATGTAGGAATAAAAGAATGGTAGACTCAGTGTTCAGATTACCATACGTAGGAGTTAAACTAAGTAAATTTCACAATATTTATTCTTATATATTCTACTTTTCTTCTTATTTTATAATGTTTAATTATTATAATTACTGACTTTCCTAATTTCTGAAAAATTTTATTGTTGTTCTGAAGGAACACTCCAAGATGATCAGCAGATGGCACTGCTAACTTGAAAAACCAATTCTTAGATATATTAAAAACTGATGACATATTTTTAAAGCTGTTAACAGTTACTATGCTGTATTACAGAATAGTGAGAAAACAATGTTAAACAGGTGGAAGAAATTTAAAATCATCCATAATTGTATATAAAATAATGATTAACATTTTAGTACACAGCCAAGTTTTATATTCACATAAATGGAATCTATCCTACAAGAGCCTACTAACTGAATTTTGAAAATAAAAAATGTATTATATCAAATTGCCATGTCATTAAATCTTTCTTGGCAGCATGATTTTTTATGGTATATAAAAACACCATACTTTAGTTAACCAATGACTTGTAGTACAAAATTTAGTTGATTTCCAATATCTTATTCTCATACATAACACTGTTATGAACATCCTTGTGCCTAATTTCTGAGTTATATGTCACATATTTGTCTACACAGGATAAATTCCCAAAAGTAGAACTGCTGTATTAGAATATATTTTTAAAATATTATTTTCAAATTGGACCCAAGAAAGGGTATAATAATTTGCACTCATTTTTTAAATTTATACACATTGAATGTTACATTAAAAATCATTTGTCTCAAAATAGATATAAAATATAACTTTATTTAAAATTATGTCTTTGATTAAATGTTTTCAAACATTTTGTAGGTTTATGATCCACTCGATATTTGTGAATTTCATTTTCATGTCTTTTAACCCTTTTAAAAATAGTATAATTAATAATTTCTCTACTTATTTTGTGAATACTCTTTATACATTAAAGTCATCACTGCAATTAAGGCTATTCTAAATAAGCTAATGTCACTAACCCAAGTGTTATTTAGGAGAGTATTATTTTACTTTAGAAAAAAAAGTCTTTTTTTTAAGTTTATTGAATTTTTCTTTGAGTGTTTTTTTATGATAAATTTTAATAACTGTTTCTCAGGAACCATGAAAAGGATTAGTCTATATTTGTATGATATAGAATTCAAATATTATAACCTTCTTATATTTCTCAGATTCTCTATATAATGTTATGTGGTTTGTTGTTGTTGTTGTTGTTGTTTTTGTTTTTTTTGAGATGGAGTCTCACTCTGTCAGCCAGGCTAGAGTACAGTGGCGTGATCTTGGCTCACTGCAACCGCTGCCTCCTGGGTTCATGTGATTCTCGTGCCTCAACTTCCCAAGTAGCTGGGATTACTGGGATTACAGGCATGCGCCACCACTCCCGGCTTTTTTTTGTATTTTTAGTAGAGACAGAGTTTCACCATGTTGGTCAGGCTGGTCTCGAACTCCTGACCTCAGGTGATCCACCTGCCTCGGCCTCCCAAAGTGCTGGGATTACAGGCGTGAGCCACCGCACCCAGCCAATGTTATATATTTTTTTAATCACTTGATTTCTCATGGAGAAGAGATATCAAAATCTCTGACAATTGTATTTCTTTTCATTAACATTTGCTTTTTCTTTATATATTTTACCATTATATTATTCAATGAATTAAAGCTTATAACTCATATTTTAGTGTGATTTTTTTCATTTTGATTTTAAAAAGCCCTTTGCCTCATTTCAAGTTTTGCTTTTCTTAAATGATACTTAGTATACTTTCTAGTTTGTCAATGAGTATATTTATTAGTATATCAATTAATATATGCTTCTAAAGTGATTGAAACATTTGATCTTTTCAATAGCATTAAAAGTTTTCCTAAAAATATTTCTTACCATTTTTCAATGGCTTCCTTCAAACTGTACCCTAACCACGGTCTGTGACAGCATTACATGTGATGAATTAATGAGATCTGAATTCCATAGAATAAATGTTGTAAAGAAGAATATGGAATATCTTTATGTCCTCAGTATGTAGGAAGCTGCCTAACTGGACTAGAATAGTTCCCATTTAAATTAGTGGATTTTCAAAAATTATGGCCATTCAATTAATGACAAAGTTTTTAGAATAATTTAAACTCTTTAAGCAAGGGATAGGTGCACTTAATCATCAAAACATCTATACGAGGTAGGTATTATTATTATTATAACATTTTAGAAAGGAGGAAAGAGATTAAATTACTTGCCCAAGGTTATATAGCCAGGCTTCAAACCCACACAGCAAAAACATCTTACAGCTTGCGATTTTATTTCCACAGCTATGTTAGAGAGAGAGAGAGAGGCCTGCAAATAAAAACTTCAAGTGCTGATTTTACCTAGAACTCTGTAAGATGACTTAACACAGCATTGATTGTCACCTGTGGCTGGGTGTCCAGTGGGTGTACCTAGACATCTGCAGTGGAAGTTGTTTTGACAGCTTCAGGAGTATTAGAAGACAGTCCTTTTGGCAGGCCTGGAGACATTATTACAGAGAACAATAGAAGGAGTGACAGTGATGAGAGGCTCTTACAGCTGAGGTTTGACAGGATGTCTCATTGAAGAGGCTGTTGCAAGAAAGTAAGATAACAGCAGCTATGGGGGTAGGAGAAGAGATTTTGTGAATTCAAGTACAACCCCTCACCCACTCACTTACCCTGGAGTTTTGCAATGTATATGATAGACTGTGCAGAATGCCTGATGCTACATGGAGTGATGGGAGTGGAAAGCAGAAAATTTTGCATATTCCTTGACAAATAGTCCTACTTTTGCCTCTGGTATGGTCTAGAGAAAAGACAGTATTCCTCTACCAAGACAGAGAAGCTGTGTCGAGGTGGCAAAGTTGATGTAATTTGGCAAGAATTACCTTCATGACATCAAGGGATTGATTTGCACAGCCATAATTCATTCCTGGGCTGCAATGCTCTATGGTAGCTGAAATCCAGTTATCCTTATTTTGAGTCAGTTGGTCCTTTGACTGAAGCAAACTTCAAATGATGAAAACTTAACGGGGCTCAGAGGAAAGCTAACGTAGGATTTGGAAAGATCCACTCATGGGTTACACATCATCGTTTTTCATGGATGACTACTAAATTAGTCAGAGCAAATATCTATAATTTTACCTGCAGAGTCACAGCCCTAGCTCTGCCAAGTGCCCTGAGCTTTGTGTGATCTGAGGGACAGCATACATAGCCTTGGTGCAGCCACCAGTGGTGACCACAGAATTCCCATACTCCAGGTGACACTGACCTTCAAATTAAAACAAGCCTCTGTCTTAATGGCTAAAATTACTGAGAAATGGAACCAAAGTTTTTCCGATTTTGATAATGAAACACTGTAGGAGTAACCAGGCAAAAACAAAATTAAAAAGGTGACTTTTAATAGTACAAAAATTAGATTTGCTTCAAACTCATGCAATATTAAATGTCCATCAACAGTACGAAAAGACTATATTCAATCTATTGCCTTTTATAAGTGGAGTCTTTAGTAGACAATCTTTCATACACAAAGCCTTAGAAAACAGCTACTATGTACCCTTCCTGAAAAAGAAAGAAAAATATTTTACTCAATAGAAAAATGAATCAAAATTTACAAGTCAAGGCCAGGTGCAGTGGCTCATGCCTGTAATCCCAGCACTTTGAGAGGCTGAGGCGGGTGGATCACTTAAGGTCAGGAGTTTGAGACCAGCCTGGCCAACATGGTGAAACCCTGTCTCTACTAAAAATACAAAAAAATTACCTGGGCATGGTGGTGGGCACCTGTAATCCCAGCTATCTGGGAAGCTGAGGCAGGAGAATTGCTTGAACCCGGGAGGTGGAGGTTGTAGTGAGCCCAGATGGTGCCACCGCACTCCAGCCTGGGCGATGGAGCGGGACTCCATCTCAAAAAAAAAATTTGCGAGTCAAGATAGTTTTGTGACATATTAAGGACTGATGAGTGCAGGAATAATGTATAAAGTTGACTAAAGTGTTGTAAGCATAACCGCAAAACTGGGCATAGATGTAAAAATTGTATGTAAATGTTTATAAATTTTATATATATGTATGTGTATAGTTGAAAGTAATGCATAATCATAGTGAATAATTTAGGGAATCAGAAAATTCAATTATAAAATAAGAATATAAAAATATATTTTATATAAAATGTAGAAACTTTTTATATAAATATAAAATTAAAATATTAAAATATTTAAAATTTATCTGCTCTTCTACCTCTGAGAGAAAATTCTAAAGATTTCAGTGTATTCTCTCTCTACATATATGCATGTGTACAAACCATACTATATAGGCACATTTTATTCTTATACTTTAAAAACAATAAGGGCACTTTGGGAGGCCAAGGCGGGCTAATCACTTTGAGACCAGGAGTTTGAGATCAGCCTGTCCAACATGGTGAAACCCTGTCTGTACCAAAAAATATACAGATTAGCTGGGCGTGGTGGTGTGCTCCTGTAGTCCTAGCTACTCGGGAGGCCGAGGCATGAGAATTGCTTGAACCTGGGAGGCGGAGGTTGCAGTGAGCGGAGATCATGCCACTGCAGTCCAGCCTTGGCAACAGAGTGAGACCCTGTCTCAAAATAATAATAATAATAATAATAAAATGGGTCAAAATTTATATTCTTAAATTTAAAAAACATGATAATTTCAGCTTTTTTGGGGGCTATGATGTCTAACATAGATGTAAATCTCTTTTACAGTTCGGTGTTGGATAGAGTACTGAATATGGGACTAGTTGGTGTAAAGGTATTGTCCTTATGAAGCTTTTGATAAAAATTTTTAACTAATTTGCACAATCTTCATCTGTGAATATGAGTACCAGTCTCACTATGTCATCAATAGCAATACTTATCCTCAAAAAATATAACTTTTCCATTTTAAAGGCATTATATTTTATTCCATTTAGCACCTGTGTCATCCACAGAAATTCAAGTCAGGGCATTCTCCCTGGAATAAATGTGGCTAGTGAAGGAGGAAAGGAGTCATGTTCTATTTAACTACATTATCTGAATAGACTAGGTCTACATCTTAATGGCACCAACCCCTCAACCACACCATCCCCACTGTCTATTGCCCCTGCACACCACTCTGCCCCTATATTGTCTGTCTTTCTAGTTCTGAGCAACTGTCATATTGTTACACCATCTACCTACCACATAGACTGGAACAAAGTAAGTTAGAGCTTGGGTTAGAGGCATGGTATATTCACTGCTTTTCATTGACTAACATTCTCTTACAATTTGCTAACTTGAAACAGAGAACAAATTCTTAATGGTTAGTACATTTGATTTAACTTCCTTGATAAAGTAAAGCTTAATAACATTAGAAATTAAGACATTCTTATAGTTATCAGGAGCTGATCAGTACAAAGTTACTTTGACTTATCACAATACTAGCTGTATATTAGCATATTGTTCCTTCTTTTTTCTCTTCATCTCTCAAGGTGGAATAAATAACTCTAAGAAACTTCATATATATAAAACACTGATGTTTATTATTTGTATTTCTTTGAATAGATGAATTTCAAAATGTTCATATTTTATTAGGTTTTTGTAATTCTGTGAATTTTTGTATCCTTTGCTCTATTTTCTATTGGAATTTCTCTTTTTTTCCCCCTTGTATAAGCTCTTTGTGCACTATATGTAGTAGCCAGTTCCAAATCCCTAACCAATATGTACCCTTAAATTCTGTTTGGCAAATAATAGTTCTACCTTGTTTCTGATGTTTATGTGTGAACTGTATTTGTGTAAGATTGCTGGTTATTTTTTAACCCATTTCTTTCAAGGGGAGAAGAAGCATTGTAACCCAACTGATGAGTTTGGGAGCACAATCTTGGGCATATACAGCCTGACCCCCTTTTCAAGTTTTTTCTTTGGCAGCAAACTTCCCCACAGTGAGACAAGAGGCATAAGTTGTTTTTTGCTTTTTTACACTGTAACTTCATCAGAGGCAGACACCATAAGGGAAGGCCTGAGTCACTCCAAGACTGCCTGTGAGTGGATGGATATACCTGCCTAATTTAGGGGACCCATGTTAGTAAACTCACCTGCCCACCACTGTCCAGCAACATTCTACAACCTTAGTTTAATAATGATAAAGGTGATATTTTGGCCTCTATCCTATTGACTCATCTTCTTTATTGTCCATTTGGTTCAGAAGTTGACCAGAGTAGAGGTGTCTTATTTATTGAGCCCCTGAATTCCAATTATTTGTTGTTTGCTTCTTAACGATGTTTTTGTAATACAAAATATCTTAATTTTTGTAAAGTAAAATCTCTTGATGCTTTCTTTTATTCCTCACATTGATTTCATTCTTAAAAAAATATTTCCCCAAGTCAAGATCATTCAGATTTATCTATATTTTTATCCACCTATTGCGTAGTTTGGTTTTTTGTTGTTCGAATCCATGTGGAATCAGTTTTTGTACATGATGTGAGGATTTCTTTTCTTTTCTTTTCTTTTCTTTTTTTTTTTTTTGAGACGGAGTCTCGCTCTGTCGCCCAGGCTGGAGTGCAGTGGCGCAATCTCGGCTCACTGCAAGCTCCGCCTCTCGGGTTCACGCCATTCTCCTGCCTCAGCCTCTCCGAGTAGCTGGGACTACAGGCGCCCGCCACCACGCCTGGCTAATTTTTTGTGTTTTCAGTAGAGAGGGGGTTTCACTGTGGTCTCGATCTCCTGACCTCGTGATCCGCCCGCCTCGGCCTCCCAAAGTGCTGGGATTACAAGCGTGAGCCACCGCGCCCAGTGAGGATTTCTTTTCTGAATAGTTAAGAAAGCATCCTGCAATCAGGCAGGATAAAGAAATAAAGGGTATTCAATTAGGAAAAGAGGAAGTCAAATTGTCCCTGTTTGCAGATGACATGATTGTACATCTAGAAAACCCCATTGTCTCAGCCTGAAATCTCCTTAAGCTGATAAGCAACTTCAGCAAAGTCTCAGGATACAAAATCAATGTGCAAAAATCACAAGCATTCTTATACACCAATAACAGACAAACAGCAAATCATGAGTGAACTACCATTCACTATTGCTTCAAAGAGAATAAAATACCTAGGAATCCAATTTACAAAGGATGTGAGAGACCTCTTCAAGGAGAACTACAAACCACTGCTCAATGAAATAAAAGTGGACACAAACAAATGGAAGAACATTCCATGCCCATGGAGAGGAAGAATCAATATCGTGAAAATGGCCGTACTGCCCAAAGTAATTTATAGATTCAATGCCATCCCCATTAAGTTACCAAGGACTTTCTTCACAGAATTGGAAAAAACTACTTTAAAGTTCATATGGAACCAAAAAAGGGCCCGCATTCCCAAGATAACCCTAAGCCAAAAGAACAAAGCTGGAGGCATCACGCTACCTGACTTCAAACTATACTACAAGGCTATAGTAACCAAAACAGCATGGTACTGGTACCAAAACAGAGATATAGACCAATGGAACAGAACAGAGCCCTCAGAAATAATACCACACATCCATAACCAGCAGATCTTTCACAAACCTGACAAAAACAAGAAATGGGGAAAGGATTCCCGATTTAACAAATGGTGCTGGGAAAACTGGCTAGCCATATGTAGAAAGCTGAAACTGGATCCCTTCCTTACACCTTATACAAAAATTAATTCAAGATGAATTAAAGACTTAAATGTTAGACCTAAAACCATAAAAACCCTACAAGAAAACCTAGGCAATACCATTCAGGACACAGGCATGGGCAAGGACTTCATGTCTAAAACACCAAAAGCGATGGCAACAAAAGCCAAAATGGACAAATGGGATCTAATTAAACTAAAGAGCTTCTGCACAGCAAAAGAAACTACCATCAGAGTGAACAGGCAACGTACAGAATGGGAGAAAATTTTTGCAATCTACTTATCTGACAAAGGGCTAATATCCGGAATCTACAAAGAACTCAAACAAATTTACAAGAAAAAAACAACCCCATCACAAAGTGGGTGAAGGATATGAACAGACACTTCTCAAAAGAAGACATTTATGCAGCCAACAGACACATGAAAAAATGCTCATCATCACTGGCCATCAGAGAATACAAATGAAAACCACAATGAGATACCATCTCACACCAGTTAGAATGGCCATCATTAAAAAGTCAGGAAACAACAGATGCTGGAGAGGATGTGGAGAAATAGGAACACTTTTATATAGTGTGGCGATTCCTCAGGGATCTAGAACTAGAAATACCATTTGACCCAGCTATCCCATTACTGGGTATACATCCAAAGGATTATAAATCATGCTGCTATAAAGACACATGCACATGTATGTTTACTGCAGCACTATTCACAATAGCAAAGACTTGGAACCAAGCCAAAGGTCCATCAATGATAGACTGGATTAAGAAGATGTGGGACATATACACCATGGAATACTATGCAGCCATAAAAAAGGATGAGTTCATGTCCTTTGTAGGGACATGGATGAAGCTAGAAACCATCATTCTCAGCAAACTATTGCAAGGACAAAAAGCAAACATCACATGTTCTCACTCATAGGTGGGAACTGAACAATGAGAACACTTGGACACAAGAAAGGGAACATCACACACCAGGGGCTGTCATGCAGTGGGGGAAGGGGGGAGGGGGGAGGGATAGCATTGGGAGATATACCTAATGTAAATGACGAGTTAATGGGTGCAGCACACCAACATGGCACATGTATACATATGTAACAAACCTGCACGTTGTGCACATGTACCCTAGAACTTAAAGTATAATAATAATAAAAAAGATTTTTAATAGCCAGTATATAGAAATTAAATCAATTGATTTTTGTATCTAGATCTTGTATCCTGTTTTTAAAAAAAAAAAAAAAGAAAACATCCTGGTGTAACATTTCCAAATAATCCTTTCTATTCACAAAATTGTGATAACTTTATCATATACCAAATATGTATATGTTGTATATACATGCACACACAACACATACATATTTGGTATATTACATATATACACATACATATATATACATATATGTACACACAGATATATGTGTATATACGCATGTAAGTGTGTGCATACTTATTAGTATATGTTATTTTTCTGGGCTATCAATCATACAATGCTGTTGGTTCTTTTGCCAAAGTTTTATTTTGCAAATTGCCATAGCTACATTTTTTTAATCAGGTAAGGAAAGCTCTACTTTGCAAGATCTGATTATGAGGATACATGTTATGATAAAATACCATCTTTCAACAATCAAGTTTGTAAGCAAATATTTAAATGAATTTTCTAGAATAAATTTTTATGTAACTGTGATCTTTAAACATTGCTCACGTGTATGAGGAGTGAGAAGCCTGATGCCTGTGAGTCAGGCTGTGGACTGTACTGTGGCTCGTGCCACCAGCTGGCCTATTGCATGACAGAGAATGGTCTACACAAGTCACAAATTACATCTGTTTATGCTTCTATTTGTTAGACAATCTGGCACCGGGAACAGCTGAGCAGAAGGATTTGAAAACAGCTTGTTTGATTGATGTATCTAGAGTTATCTCTAAATCCAAATAAAATGTTAAGTGCTATCAAGAAATCATAAATCAGGCATGTCTCTCTTTGAGCTATGAGAAGTTCTTGCTAAAGCTTTTATGACACCCATTTGAGAGAAATACAATTGGCTTGTATTCAAAATAGGATTTAGGCCTGTGTGTACCACACAATTAATTAGGTCACATTTTTAACCCGATTCAGCTGTGAGATTTAGCACAGGGCCTAGCATGTAAGCCATGATGTTGGAAAAGGTTGGAACTAGGGCTTTCAACCAGGTAAGAGAAATATAGAGAGCATCGAGTACAAATGCAGAAGGTGGTTGATGCTAACGAGTATGTTCCAATAGTAGTTGTGATCAATGAGCTCTGTTTACGGGGAGCAAGACGCCAATCAGAACAGGCAACAACACAGGGAAGCTGAGTGCCAGCTACTAGGATGTCAATTTGGTGGGATCCCAGCACTGAATCTTCAAGAAAATTTTACATGCTTATGTCTGTGAAAACTCTATAATCCCAGCACTTTGGGAGGCCAAGGTGGGAGGATCACTAGAGCCCAGGAGTTCAAGATCAGCCTGGACAACACAGCAAAACCCCCATCTATACAATTTTTTTTTTTAAAAATTAGCTGGGCATAGTGGTGTGCTCCTGTAGTCCCAGCTACTCTGGAGGCTGAGGCAGAAGGATCACTTGAGCCCAGGAGTTCGAGGCTATAGTGAGCTACAATTGTGCCACTGCACCAGCCTGGGCAACAGAGGGAGACACTGACTCAAAAAACAAAAACAAAACATTTCTGTATGTGTTGTATTAGGTGTTGCCAATTAATATTAGCTCTGCCTAACTTAGGCTGAAAAGGAATTATTAGAAGAATATTGTGAAGTTTATAGAATCAACAGGAAGGCTAGAGAATAAAACTTGAAAAAATGGGTAAAACCCAAAGAAAGCTAGGTGGGAGGCACAACAGTTTAGTCAAAGTCATGCCCAGGAGCAGATGAGCTCTGGTGACATCTTGTCACCAACACTGCTGCTCCAGACTCAGCTGCTGCTGTGCACAATGACAGTGAATGTATTCTCCAGTGCCTTTTTGCTTTGGCGTGACTTACTTAAGAGTCAATGCCATGGTCAGGAGCATCCCATTGGCTGATCCTGGTCACGTGCCCACCTGGCTTTGCCTGCAAGGAGAAGAGATCTGGAACCTTCAGCTTCTTTAATGTAAGGCTGGACTTTGACTTCTTCTCAAGTCTCCAAGTGTGGGAGGGGAGAAGTTCTGGATTTTAAGTAGCAAAAAGTACACACACACACAACCATACACACACAAACATATATATACAATAACTGAAATTTTAATATTTTGAATACTTATTACTTATTTAATAAAAATTTGTTTCTGTTTTTTATAATAATTTACTTTTATTTTTCTTAAGGTCTATTTTTTCCACTTTTGATGAAAGAGTCTCTTCTGTTTATTCATTCTTTTGTTAAAGGCCTAATACATCTCCCTATAAGTAGGGTGCCTGGATTCCCCTTATATTTTCCCATACTTCACTTGAGTCTTCATAATGAAGCCTAATCTCTAGCTCCTTCATCCAGCAGCCCACACTGAGTGCATAGTGATCTGGGGCAGTAGGTAGTCCTGGCAGGTACATCTCATTTCAGGAGAGTTTCTCATCTGTGTCTCTCAACACTTATCTAACGGTGCGAAATCATTTATGGCCGCACCCCATTCCTGGTGCATATATGAAAAACTATGAGAACCGAATGAAAATGTGCCTCCTGCAGGAGATCGTTCCTCACTTGCCTTCATCTACCCCCCAGTTTTAGCATTCTGAACAGTTAGTGACCTAGACCTTGACAAAAGTTTTCCAATGTCACCCTTGCCAGCAGCCAGTGACTTGATAAAGCCATCTATGGCCCAGACCTCATGGGATAGCTACTCCTGAATTACACTCTCCCTAGGCAGCTACACCCTCCCTAGGCAGCTACAGCACTGAAGTCTGGCGAACAGGCAGCCTCTGCCAAAGGTCCTCAAAGAATGAGATTTTCCTCTGATTGGGTGGTCCATTACTTATCCAAGTCCTAGACTAGATAAATAATAGTATTTATGACATTCAAAATCTCTTGTTAATTTTTGAAAGGTTCTGCTTTCTAAGGCAAGTGATTTGCAAGCCAGTCCTGCTCAGCCTTCTTCATACATGTCTCATCTGTCCTGTAAGTAACAGAAATTCTAGCATTTGGATGGTTCCCTAGTTTCTGATGTGAATGTAGTTGTTTCACCATTTTCTGGGTGATTTCACTAGTTACTGGGGGAGAGCATGCAAAATATCTGTCTGTTGTCAAGTGGCCACCTTCCTCCAGAAGGCGAAGTGATACCAATTTGTTCTCTGATTTTATTTCACCTCTTTGAATCCTTGTCTTATGACTTGCTCTTGGCACTCATGGAAAGGTACAAGGGAAAAACTAGGCCAGAAAAGACATGACATGTATCTCTCAGATCCCGACATCTCGTAGGCTGTTTTCTGTGAGCTCTGCTGCTCTCCCTGCCTTCACATCTACCCAGTTAACAACTGCTTAGTTCAAGAGCTGTCCTCTCTTGGTGGGGCGGGGTGGTCATCTCAGACTGCCCCCATGATTGCCTAACTCCTGTAAGTGCCCATACTCTGTTCTCCTAAGAGCTCTAAACATGCCTAACACTTATTGCACTCTCTCATAGTTGTTGATAGTCACCCATCTCCCTAGCCAGACTGTGAGTTCTCTGGTAGAGACTCATCCACCTGTCACCGCATTCCTGGCGTCAAGTTCAGTTAGTTAAATGAATAAATAGGTTTGGGAAAGAAGATGGGAAAGAAAAGAAGAAAACAATTTATTAGAATATCTAGATTTTTTCTAAATTGGTAACATTTAAGATTAATCATGCTTTGACAATTTGGAAGAACAAAAGTGAAGAATAAAGAAAGAACTAAATTGTGATACTGATAGCCTTTTTGTTTCTGCTCTGTTAAAAGTATAGTACATGTGCTGGAAGTGAACTTACTGATTGTGAATAACTGATAATAGAAAATAATGATAGAAACATATCTTCTGATGATAGTTTCTGTATAATTCCCATTTCTTTGTAATAAATACACTATTCTTCAGTGGTCGAAAAACTAATTGTTCACTGTGAAAATGCTACCCATTAGCATCCCTGTTCCTAAACAATATACAATCTTCTCTTTTATGGCTCTCAGCTGCACGCTGCCTGGAAGATACTTTCGACATGAGCCAGCTTTTTACATATAACAAATGCCCAGTAAGAGACACTTAGAATTCCAGTTGGACTGAACTTGCCCCTTCTCCAGAGGGCACATAAATGAATACATACAAGGAAATCCCCTCCCATCATGCACACACATATGCCCGCACGCAATCCTCGGAGCAGCTGTGTTATATTATAAATTGGAGGCCTTTTGTTAGTTCAGATGTTTCAGGTCTGCAAAGGCACTCTGGAGAAGAAATAAATATTATGAGTAAGTCTCGTTTCCATGCTTGTAGTGGGGAAATACTTTCCAGCACAGTTTACTATGGTTTTATACTAAAACAATCTCGTAAAACAATACCAGCATTACTCACTCAGCACATGACTGCTAAGACAAGAATGGTGTCTGTTTTATTCCCTAAATATTCAAAACATTATTTCATTCAGACTCTGTCCCAGATAGATTTTCTTTTCAGTAAAACTGACCAGAATAATCACGGATTGTGTGCTCACTAAATCTATTATTCTTTTTTTATACAAAATAATTCGTCTTTTTTCCCACTTTACCAAATATTGCATATTTTTAAAACTTCACCAATAAGAGAGATCCAATATAAGCATTTAAAGGAAAGGTAGCTTGGAGCTGGGTGGGAGCTCAATTTGGAATCCGAGTCATTCCATTTAAGGATCTGGTCTTCTGCTTTGAAGCCTCAGGATCTGAAGTTGCTTATAAGCTTGGTAACGAGAAGAGAAGGTACTGGAGATAGGTATAAGTGCACATTTATTAATTTATAAGGGGAGAGGACTCATAATAATCAGTATACTAAAAGTCTACACAATAAGTACATTCTCCTCTTATTGTCAAACTATACATGAAACCAACTTATAAGAAGGTTTCAGTAAATATGAAGTCAGAATAAGCGTACACAGAGAAATTTATTTTAATGGCACTGGCCTAAGAGAGATATATTTATCTCCCTATGAGATCTTGTCAAAGGGATTAGAAACACTTTGCCATGCTCTTACCAAAGCCTGGCACATTCTCCCACCCCCCTTCTCTGCTTACTTTTAGTAATCCATTTAATCTTAGCTTAATTATCACTTTCTTAGAGAAACCATTCCTAGTCTTCTTATCTAAGAAGGGGCCCTGATGTATACTCCAGAGCACTCTGTAATTGTCTTTTGTAACACAGCCTCAATCCGTAGCTCTACATTTATTTGTTGTTTTAAGTTTTGTCTGCCTCTAGACTGTAAGCTCCAGGAGAGCAGGCATAATATTTGTTTTGAGCTCTACTACTCTCAGCATCTAGCACAGTGCCTGGCATAGCTAGGAGCGTTCAGTGCACATTTGTTGAATGAATACATGAATGCACAAGGTAGTGGCTGAGAGCACAGGTGCTGGATTCAGGCTTCCTTAACTGAAATCATTGCTCTGCTTCTTAATAACCACGTGAGCCTGCAAATTACAAAATTAGTTTCCTTATCTGTAAAATGAGAAAATGATAGTATAATACCTACCTCATAGGTATTATACTATCTAATGAGGATTAAATTCCAATGAGGATTAAATAATAGATACAAAATACTTGGAACAGTGATTGGCACAGGGTAAGCACTCCAGCAGAGTTAGCTGTTAATATCATCTTACAAAGAATAATTCTGAGAAAAGTCGAAAGCCTAATTTCTAAAACTCAGCTTTCTTGGGACATTACTGGAATAGTACTATCAATACTAACCTCTGGAGATATTTATTTATGTTTCCGAGGTTTAATAGAACCACCTTTTTTATTACAAAATTCTTAAATTAAATAAGTGACTATTAAAACAGGTTACACCAAAGCCCCTTCAGCATGAAATAATTTTTTTATTATACTTTAAGTTCTGGGATACATGAACAGAATGTGCAGGTTTGTTACATAGGTATACACATGTCATGGTGGTTTGCTGCACTCACCAACCCGTCATCTACATTAGGTATTTCTCCTAATACTATCCCTCCCCTAGCCCCTCAACCCTTGACAGGCCCGTTGTGTGATGTTCCCCTCCCTGGGTCCATGTGTTCTCATTGTTCAGCTCCCACTTATGAGTGAGAACATGCGGTGTTTGGTTTTCTGTTCTTGTGTTAGTTTTCAGCATGAAATATATTTTATCTTATTTTCACAATGTTTTGAATGTACTGATGTGTACTGATCTATTATGCACAGATTTCAGAACTTAACTCTGATGGCAACTGTGTTCTTATTTCCAAGTTGTTGG
Organism: Symphalangus syndactylus; assembly: GCF_028878055.3. NCBI lineage: Eukaryota > Metazoa > Chordata > Mammalia > Primates > Hylobatidae > Symphalangus > Symphalangus syndactylus. The sequence continues at coordinate 34,337,234 of NC_072425.2, read as the reverse complement.
GAGGAACATCTCTGTAACAGTGAACTACGAACAACAATATTACAGGTGGAAATCATAAAATTTAGAAAGGAAAAAATAAGAACATAATAACTATATACAGTTATATAACATATAACTATATAATAACTTTTATTTTAGAAAAAAAGAAGTGGTCATTATTGTATTTGTTTTATATTGTTGTAAAGGCTTTACTAGGGGGCAAAACACCTTATTTAACAATTATATATTATTTGTTGTAAGGCAAATCTTGGTTGTTAAGTTGGCTGTATAGTTGTTAAGAGTCTTAGTCTCGGGCTCATTCATTCAACATTTATTGAGTGGCTAATAGGGCTGGTTTATGACATTTTGGATTTGCACTTTACAGGATTCTGTTTTTTGATAAATTGGTATTTTGATCATCAACACTTTTATCAATTATTTTTTATGTATTACTGTCATTTCCAATGATAAAATACTGACAACAATAATGTATGAAAATGCATTGCTAAAATAACCAATGTAAGGGCAACCACCCTTTTCAAATTTTCTTATCCTATATATACATGTAGTGCATCCTCTGGTCATTAGCTGTAGCTGCTACTCAAAGAGCTTATTTTCATTCACAATTGAGCATTTTTTACTTGGAATTAAAATATTCATTTCAAAACATATTCTTTTCTTTCCTTTAAGGCCATTATAATACTTAATCCTACATTGGGACTTTGGGAGGTGGCTTTCTATATTTGAGCCTTAATTTGTTCACCTTCTCACTTGTTGGAATCTCCATCTTTTTACTTTCTCACATAGGGGTTCTGCTGTTTTCAGTCCCTAAGACAAGATTATATCCTGTGTCCACATGAATATCCCACAGATTAAACTAGTGCACTGTCCTCAGAATTGAATCAAACTCAAATATCTTGTACAATTACTCATCTGTTATTCACTTTCTCCTTACCAAAAAAAGGACTTATAGAAACTATAATTTGTACACTTGAATTATCAATTATAGACAGATGTGTTAACAATCTTCCACAATGGTTGTAGATTTGCCGTTTTCTCATAGTAATTTTATAAACTTTTGCTTTATATTTTATGATGACTATATTATTAGGTACACACAGCTACAATATATGATAGCAGGTAAAGAATAGACATTAATGAAACACAATGTGTAAGTATAAAAGCATATTTACTATTCCACTTCCACTTATGTGCTCATGAGAGACATCAGTAATTAATCACAGCACTCCGTTTTGATCCTAAAGTTGTTCCAGAATGTTTTAACACAGTGCCCTGTGCAATCATCTTAGTTGTCACTCAGGGTAATTCCTGTTTGCCTTTCCTTGCCCCACCTTATTTTCTTGAAAAATAGAATGTACTAAAAAGGTGGGATTTGAATATCCCATCAATGGGATGAACATTATAAAATATTACTCAATAGATGGTGTTGGAACAATGGATACTTTTAAAAAATGATGTCATGTTTCAAACTTTCATCATATGCTAAAAAATCAATTGAAACAATTAATGTAAATATAACAAACTTTTAGATGGTCTAGAAGAAGATATAGGTGATTATCTTTTCTTGAGATCCGGAGACCTTTTATGAACATATAAGCAGAGGCTAGTGAGAGGGCATAAAGAAAATCTCTGGTAAATTAGGCTTCATAAAAGTTAAAATCTTCCTTCTTTCAATCATAAAAAGCAAATGGAACAAATGAGGAAAAGGTAGGCAGTGTATGTAATACTAAAAGTTCTTAATATATAGTGATCTTATAAATTAAATAAGAAAAAGATATTCTAGTTGAAAAATGACTAAGAACAAAATCACACAATTTGAAAAAGAAGTATTAACAGTGAATATGCATACTACAAAAGGTTAAATTTGACACTAACACAAAATAAAACAAGATAATTTTTTTCCTGTCAATTTAACATAGTTCAAAAATAACAATGTCATGATATAATGTACATTGTTGAAAATATCTGAAAGGAAATATAGATCAAGAACCTCATAAATATTCACAGACTTTGATTCAGTAACTCCATTTCTATTTTTACCTGAATGCCATAATTTGAGGATTGCATGTGAAAAGAATGGATGAGATGTTGACATTTTATTCCTAATGATTAGAAATTGGAAGTAACTAAAATAGGTGAATGATTACACAGATAAGAGTATGCCTATATATATTGGAAGAAAATGTATAATAACCAATTATAGTAAAATGTATAAAAATGTGCAATGTACATAAAATCCTACTTAACACATTTTCTATGTATATATGTAATATGAAAGATGAGAAATAAATGTACAAACATGGTAATAATATTTGTTTCCTAAGTCTTGGCACTACTGAGAAATGATCGTTGTTTCTGTTTTTGTTGTTCTCAACCTTTTATGGTTCTTTTCTTATTATTTTACAATAAACAACTGTAATCAGAAAAATATTTTTTTAAAAAGAAAATGTGAGAGAACAAATAGTGCCTAAAAATCATATCAGTTTATTGCAGTCTCCAAGTATTTCCTAATCTGGAAAGATACAACCAACAATTGTTTCATTAGGGTATTGCCAAAGAAACATCTCAAAGTTACTTCACTGATGAAGACAGAAAACCACAGAAAATTTCTTCTTGGGTACATATTGTAATAACACATAAAAGCCTGTGTAAATCACAGCTCAAAATCACCAGGACTTTCCCTAGTCAACACAGTTCAATCCAACCACTGCCCTGGGCTAACTTAGAGGAACCTCTAGTCTGGTCCGTAAGCCACACACCCAGGCTTTGAGAAAGGGCCAGAAACATAGCTGGTTTGCTTTCCTAATCCTGGTGATGACCAGGACATTACAAAAATAAGTTTTATCTCTGGGTGTATATTTTTATTAAATTAAATCTCCCGAGAGCATCAGAGTTATGCATAGACCATATTTATTAACCTTGCATCAGCTCTAAGTGATTGTTTTAAAAATAGGCTATGAATAAATTGACACATCATACTGATTCAGTTGTGCAGCATAGTTTTCCTAGCATAACTTGGTGCCGCTGAGCTTCTGGGGGACTAACCTGAAGGATTCTCTTTTCTGAGGTGGTGTATTTTGCAAAAGGGGAAAATTATTTTCCAGGTAGCCATGACATTAGCATTACACATTTTTGAGCCTTTATTTAGCCAGTATCATCACTACAACTGTGCTGCACTATTTATAGAGGATGCTAGAAGATTCCGTTATCGTATTCAATCACACGCAGAACCATTTTCATACTGCATGTGCAACTAGTAATTGTTGCTAGTTAAGGAGTAGGGAGAGTTGATTGTATTCATTTTCTTATCTTTCAATAACCTGGCAAGAAAGAGGAATAGTAATTTTGGGAAGCAATTCACAAAGCTACTTTAAATAGAGCGTTAGTAGTTTGGATATATTATGCTTTCATTTTCTGAAATAGGGATTCTGTAAGTGAAATTAAATCAAACTGAAATTAATAGATGCAGAGTTCTCCTAAGGACTTGTCATGTGGAATGTTGTCTATAACCCTTTTTTTGTGCTCATATTAACCCTTAAGTCTGCAATACGAATTACTCCTGTCAAGGTCACTATCTGGCCAAATCGGATGGATACCTCCCATGTCGAGACCCCCTCACCCTCTCAGCAGCGTTTAACCAATTTGATCTCTCTCTGTTTAGGAACTTCCTTCCCCTTCTTCTCACAAGAATGCACATACCTTGATTCCTCCAACTTCTCTGGCGATAGTTTCTTACTCTCTTTTGTTCTACTAACTTGCTCTTCTTCCTCAATACAGACTCTATGGGTTGGTATTACTAAGGTAAAATCCTGGGCCCTTATTTTTGCTCCACCTATTTTATGACCACATACTACTCCATGGTTAAACATCAACCTGCTCTAAACTCCCAAATTTATATTCAAGCCCAAACTTCTTTTCTGAGGTCCAGATATAAACCTGACCTGCTTACTAGACATTTTGATTCAGATATCACATAGGTATCCCAAACTTAACGTCTAAATTCAAAATCATGATTAAGAAACTTTTCCTCTTTCAACTTTTTTTCTTTTCCAATTTTCTGCCTGTTAGATCACACCACATTCATTGTTATTTAGTCCAAAAATCTGGGCATCATTTTGATTCCTCTTTTCATCTCAACTAATCCCAACCTTCTAACATCCCAGATGGAAGCAGCAGTCTTTTTATAACTTAATCTCAGTAGCAACACATCAATACTTCTTCTGTGTTCTATTCATTAGCCGTGAGTCCTCAAGTCCACCATTAGGGCAGCTTGGTGAGGATTGCCTGTCATCCTTCTGCAGTGCTCCAAGCCTTGCCAAGTACTTCTCTCCTCACATAGCCACATGGCCTGGTGGATGCAGTTGTCAATGTTTCTTTTGGATTCCAGTGTCTGGCATGGCCCTAGGAATGATCTGCTGAACTGGATTGAAATATACCAGTCTAAGCCATGGTGAGAACATATAAACAGTGCTAATGGCTGGGACTAAGCTGAGAAATAAAACTCATATGATGGGATGTTTCCTTTGGAGGTGATCTAGTTCACTGTTTTCCTATTTTTTTCCACAGCATTCCAAAAACACATTTACCGTTTTTGTGTAATATACAGTAGGAGTCTGGAACACTCCAGTTATTATAATAAAGAAGGAGGAAGAATACAGGCAGAGAGAAATGGGGATGAGTTTGTCATCCTGGTAAGGGCTCAGATGATAGTTTTCAAGCTACTCTGTGTCCTTCTATAATACCTTTGGAAATTCTAGATGAAGTCTAAAATTGAGGGAGGCAGAAGAGATGAGGATAAACAAGGGAGGCTTTCAGGACACTCAGCTACCAGTTTTATTATAAGAGGAACCAAGGAAAGAAATTGCTTACCACCTCCTTCAAGATACCAAACGATAAAGGCCAGGGAAGGCCCAAATAAAATTCACTCTTTTCCTGTACACAGAATATGCCCAGAATTCCTGCCCCCCATATTTTCTCTAATGAGCTGAATAAATAGCATAGATCCATTTTGCTCTACCAAAAGCACAGACTTTAAGTATCCAGCACTATGCAATTTCAGTCCTTTCGCTCCCGTGTTGAGTGCACCTCCAAACAATCATTTCCCTGAGTTGTAAAATGCAATTCTGTATCACTTAGAACACAGTTCTCTATGGCTTAGCATGGCTCTAAGAGGAAAAAGAAAAAATAAGACCTAAGAGACTGAGCAAGGAAATCACTTGTAATGATTTCATTCCCTTCTTGAAGAAATCATCTCCAAGGCCTAAAATTCCTAGGGATATGATTTCTTTTATTCCCCCTTTCATCAAAAACTAGGTACCTACTGCTGCAGTACATCAGGAACTCTGCTAAGCATAGGAAATGCACAGATAAAAGACATAAAAATCAGTCTTCAGTAACTTCACATTCTTGCAAAGAGAGAGATGCAGGAACAGGTAAACATTCTTTTATAGCGTGTGTTGTGAGTTAGGTGCAGTGAGCACAGTGTGGGAGCTTTCCATTAGAGCAAAGAAGAGGACATCCTACTTGGACTGAGGCATTAAAAGGCACCTCTCAGGAAAAGTAAGAACCAGGTGGAGTCTTGAAAGACTGAGGTAATTGGCTAAAGATAAAAAGGAATGGGAAATTCCAGTGGAAGGGAAGACATTAAAAGGCACAGAGGCTAGAAAGAGCATGGTTATGAAAAAATGCTCATCATCACTGACCATCACAGAAATGCAAATCAAAACCACAATGAGATACCATCTCACACCAGTTAGAATGGCGATCATTAAAGAGTCAGGAAACAACAGGTGCTGGAGAGGATGTGGAGAAATAGGAACACTTTTACACTGTTGGTGGGACTGTAAACTGGTTCAACCATTGTGGAAGACAGTGTGGCGATCTAGAACTAGATCTAGAACTAGAAATACCATTTGACCCAGCTATCCTATTACTGGGTATATACCCAAAGGATTATAAACCATGCTGCTATAAAGACACACGCACACGTATGTTTATTGCGGCACTATTCACAATAGCAAAGAGTTGGAACCAAGCCAAATGTCCAACAATGATAGACTGGATTAAGAAAATGTGGCACATATACACCATGGAATACTATGCAGCCATAAAAAAGGATGAGTTCATGTCCTTTGTAAGGACATGGATGAAGCTGGAAACCATCATTCTCAGCAAACTATTGCAAGGACAAAAAACCAAATATCGCATGTTCTCACTCATAGGTGGGAATGGAACAATGAGAACACTTGGACACAGGAAGGGGGACATCACACACTGGGTCCTGTCATGGGGTGGGGGGAGGGGGGAGGGATAGCATTAGGAGATATACCTAATGTAAATGACGAGTTAATGGGTGCAGCACACCAACATGGCACATGTATACATATGTAACAGACCTGCACGTTGTGCATATGTACCCTAGAACTTAAAGTATAATAATAAAAAATACATATATATATAAAAGAAAAAAAAAGAAAAAGCATGATTATTTTAAGGACCTACAGTTATGCCCAAGAGCAAAGTGTGTGAAGAAGGGAAGAAGAGAGAAGAGAGGGGAGAGGTGAACAGAGGTTTGACAGGCTAGGAAGTGTTGAGTTTCTTTTAAAAAACCATGGAGAGTCAAAACATTTCAAACGGGACAACAGTGCAGCCAAATTTATGTATTAGAAGGAGCTCTCTGACACTGGTGCAGAGAAATGACTGGCAGAAAGGCCCATTAGGGAGGGATCTACTATAGTAAACAGACAGTAAATTAATGAGGCCTTTAACTGAGGCAGAGAGTGTGGTGAGGAACGGCTGAACTAGAGAGGCTTCACAATGTCAAACTGATAGGACTCATTAAACATGAGGTTCAGGAAACAAGATGTCAGGGATGATTCACAGCTTGATTGCTTGGGAAGCTGAGTAGAAGATGGCAATATCCACTGAGATCAGAGATGAAAGAATTCCCAGGTGTCAGGGAAGTTGATGAGTTTAGTATTAGGCATACTGGCCTAATTCTCCCTGCTACTTAGGGCACGTACTATCTTGGATAAATTTCATTAAGACAGACTCTTTGGTCAGCAGAAATTTCTATCTCAGATCTTCAGCAACATGGAAAAAAGGTTTTGAAACAGATTTTATCAGCTCTAAAAGTATAATATCTTTCCAAACTGTCTCCCAGAACTCCCCATAATGACTTCTTCTCACTTCCACAGAGGGCAAGGAGGAGAACAAAAATGGATAGCATCTTATTTGAAGATAAGTTAGCTGTCTAGGATTAACTATTTGTGTGATACTATCTTAACTTTAGAGCACTTTGACTTTCAGAATTCATGTTTTTTCAGGTCAATTTACAGACCTGTTAATTTTTTAAAAACAAATCTGAATTTATATACAATCTGTAGTTTATCAAACATATTACATATGCCAGGCACTATTTCATTAAACTCACCAATAGAAGGAAACACATATTCCCCAACTTTTCCCCTGTGCCTTCATGTATAAGGATTTTGAACAGAGTTCAATATCTGGATGTGTGTTGGTTTACAGAAGTATTTTAGCTCAATGAGGACAGTGAACACCCATTGTGGAGATACAGCCTGTAAAATGGCATTTTGTTTTAAAGTCTCTCGCAGTGATTGGAAGAGAAAGCAAAGTTTAAAAGTGATCAGTCCTCTTTGATCTCACTGTTAATTCTAATTGAATATTAAGCCATTTAAAGATTATTTTAATATATGTCAAAAGTTGAGTTTTGGTTTCTTGTGAGACAGGCATGCAGGTGACCAGATATACAGGTGTTTCCCAAGACAGAGATTTAATTCAGAGATACAGGTGTAGAATTCATACGCATATACATGTTACCTAATGTTGTAAGTGTGGACAGCGAAAAAAAAAATGCCAATGACTCGAGTTTGGAGAAAACTAACATTTATTTTCTCCATGGAAGAAAAAGGATTTCATGAAAGAGAAAACAAAAAATAACAAGAAAAACAGGAAAGAGCCCTATTTAAAAAGCCAAGTGAAAAATGGCTTTAAGTGAAAATAATTGGCTAGTATTTTCATATGTTTGGGAAAATATATATAAAGCTATAGATCTAATGGATATATTCCTTCTCTCTCATAGACGTGTTTTTTCTAGTACTTTTAAATCTGAAATTTTATTTTGGTGTAATATATGAGGCACAGATGTAATTGATTTTTTTAAATAGCTACCAAATTCACCTAATAAGTCATCTTTCCTCACTAATTTAAAATGCCATCTTTATCATTCATTCAGTGTCCATTGACCTTCTACTTACAGCCTCATACACAGGATTTTAATATCATTACTTGAAGCCATTATTAAAGCTTTACAATACATTTTAACACTTGGTAGGCAAGTGATTCCTTATTACTCTATTTTTCCACATTTTCCCTGATTATTTTTGCTTACTTTGTTTCTGTATATGCATTCTAAAATCAGCTTCCTAGTTTCCAAAATACTATTGGAATTGTATTAAGATTACCTTAAGTGTATAGGCTACACTTTCTCAGAAGACAACAGTTCTGATAAAACTATGGCTTGCTATTTTTCTCCTTCACAAACTGCACTAGGAGCAGGTTGGAGAAATTAAGTTGTAAATGAAAACCCACTACCAGTAGCTCTCATTCACTATCTAGATCTCCAGCTCTAAGAAAGACGGCATGAACTAAGGGTGTGTATAGGGTAGATGTGAAATCAAGGTTCTGGTGGAGAGGGAAGCATAGTCTCCTTTTTGTTAAGAAAGAAACAAAACCCCAAACTTCTCCATAGCTTTCATACTTGCCCAACATCTTAGGCCCTAAAACACAAGGATAATTATGTGCCCAAAAATTCATAATCATTATTTTTTATTCCTCCTAACTGCAATTTTGCATCCTTTCACCAACATCTCCCCAACACCCATTTCCCCTCCCCCAGCCCCTTTTAATCACCATTCTCTCTACTTCTATGAGGTCAACTTTTTCGGATTCCACAAAGTGAGACCATGTAGTGTTTGTCTTTCTGTGTTTGGCTATTTCACATAACATAATGTCCTCTAGGTTCATTTATATTATCCCAAATCACAGGATTTTCTTCTTTTTAAAGGCTGAATAGTATCCAATTTTGTGTGTGTGTGTGTATATATATATACACTGTACCACATTTTTGTTATTTATTTATCTAGTCATGAATATGTAGGTTGATTCCATACTTTGGTTATTGTGAATAATGCTGTAGTGAACATGGGAATACAGATATCTCTTTGACATACTGATTTCATTTCCTTTGAATATATATCCAGTAGTGGGATTGCTCTATTATATAGTAGTTTTCCTTTTAGGTTTTTGAAAAACCTCCCCACTGCTTTCCATAATGGCTGTACTAATTTACATTCCCACTAACAGGGTACAGGGTTCCCTTCTGTCCACATCCTCACCAACACCTGTTATCTTTCGTCTTTTTGAAAATAGCCATTCTAACTGGAGTGAGATGATATCTCATTGTGGTTTTGATTTGTATTTCCCTGATGATTAGTGATTTTAAGCATGTTTTCATATGCTTGTTGGCCATTTGTCTTTTAAGAAATGTCTCTTCAAATCCTTTCCCACTTTTCTTTAAGAGATGAGGTCTTGCTATGTTGCCCAGGCTGGCCTTGAACTCCTAGGCTCAGCCTCCTGAGTAGCTGGGACTAAAGGGGTATGCCACTGTGCTTGACTTCTTTACCCATTTTAAAATTGGGTTATTTGTTTGTTTGGTTTTTTTTTTTTTGCTATTGAATTGCCTGAATTCCTTATATATTTTGGATCTGAATTCCTTATATATTTTGGATATTAACCTCATCAAGTGTATGGTTTGCAAATATTTTCTCCCATTCTGTAGATAACGCCTTTACTCTATTGATTGCTTCCTTTGCTGTGCAGAGGCTTTTCTGTTTAATGTAATCCCACTGGTCTATTTTTGCTTTTTATTGCCTGTGCTTTTGGGGTCACATCCAAAAAATCATTGCCCAGACCAATGTCATAAATCTTTTTCCCTATATATTCTAGAAGTTTTCGTTTCCATTCTTACATTTAAGTCTCGAATCCACTTTGAGTTGATTTTTACATAAAACAAGGGCCTAATTTTATTCTTCTGCATGTGGCTATCCAGCTGTCCCAACAAAATTTATTGAAGAGACTATTTTTGTGTATTCTTGGCATTGTTATTAAAAATCAATTGATCAAGGGATTTATTTCTAGTTTCTCTATTCTGTTCCATTAGTCTATACGTCTGTTTCTGGCCAGTACTATAGCTTTATATTATACAGTCATTTATCACTTAACATCAGGGATATGTTCTGAGAAATGCATCCATAGTTCATTTTGCTATTGTGTGAACATCACAGAGTGTACTTACAGAAACCTTGATGGTATAGCCCACTGCACACCTAGGCTGTATGGATAGCCTATTGCCCCTAGGCTACAAACCTGTCAACATGTTACTACACTGAATGCTATAGGCAACTGTAACACAATGGTACGTATTTGTGTACCTAAACATAGAAAACGTACAGTAAAAATACACTATAAAAGATAAAAATGGTACACCTGCATTGGGCACTTACCATGAATGAAGCTTTCAGGACTGGAGGTTGCTCTGGGTAAGTCAATGAGTGAGTGGTATGTGAATGTGAAGCCCTAGGACATTACTGTACACTGCTGTAGACTTTATCAACACTGTACACTTAGGCTACGCTAAATTTATTTTTAAAATGTTTCTCTTTCTTTAATGATAAATTAACCTTAGTTTACCACAACTATTTTATTTTATAAACTTTTAAAATTTGTAAGCTTTTTGACTCTTTTGTAATAATACCTTGTTTGAAACACAAATATATTGTACAGCTATACAAAAATATTTTTCTTCATATCCTTAAGCTGTTTTCTATCTTAAAATTTTTATTTTTATTTTTTACTTTCTAAATTTTTTTTGTTAAACACTAAGACAAAAACACACAATAGCCTTTGCCTACACAGGGTCAGGTTCAAAACATCACTGTCTTTCAACAGCTTGTCCTATTGGAAGGTCCTCAGGGGCAATAACACACATGAAGCTGCCATCTCCTATGGTAAAATGTATTCTTCTAGAATACCTGCCTGAGGCTGTTTTACAGTCAATTATTTATTTTTATTTTTTATGTTTTTAAATAAGTACAGGGTATACATAGTAAAATAATAATAAAAATATAGTACAGTAAATAAACCAGCAACATGGCCATTTATTATCAAGTATTATGTACTATACATAATTGTATGTGCTTTTTTTATTCAAAAAGAAAATCATTAAGAACACAGCATTATTAATAGTCATTCTTGTTTTTAGAAGAACCTGATTTATTTATTTATTTAATTTTTTTTATTATACTTTAAGTTCTGGGATACATGTGCAAAACATGTAGGTTTGTTACACAGGTATATACGTGCCATGGTGGTTTGCTGTATCCATCAACCCATCACCTACATTAGGTGCTTCTCCTAATGCTATCCCTCCCATAGCCCCCCACCCCTCAATAGGCCCCAGTGTGTGATGCTTCCCAACCTGTGTCCATGTGTTCTCATTGTTAGCTCCCACTTATGGGTGGGAATATGTGGTGTTTGGTTTTCTGTTCCTGTGTTAGTTTGCTGAGAATGATGGTTTCCAGCTTCATCCATGTCCCTGCAAAGGACATGAACTCATTCTTTTTTATGGCTGCATAGTATTCCATGGTGTATATGTGCCACATTTTCTTTATCTAGTCTATCATTGATGGGCATTTGGGTTGGTTCCAAGTCTTTGCTATTGTGAACAGTGCTGAAATAAACATACATGTGCATGTGCCTTTATAGTAGAATGATTTATAATCTTTTAGGTATATATCCAGTAATGAGATTGCTGGATCAAATGGTATTTCTGGTTCTAATCCTTGAGGAATTGCCACACTGTCTTCCACAATGGTTGAACTAATTTACACTCCCACCAACAGTGTAAAATCATTCCTATTTTTCCACATTCTTTCCAGCATCTGTTGTTTCCTGACTTTTTAATGATTGCTGCTCTTAACAGGCATGAGATGGTATCTCACTGTGGTTTTGATTTGCGTTTCTCTAATGACCAATAATGATGAGCTTTTTTTCATATGTTTGTTGGCTGCATAAATGTCTTATTCTGAGAAGTGCCTGTTCATCTCCTTTGCCCACTTTTTAATGGGGTTTTTTTTTCTTGTAAATTTGTTTAAGTTTTTTGTGGATTCGGGATATTAGCCCTTTGTCAGATGGATAGATTGCAAAAATTTTCTCCCGCTCTGTAGGTTGCCTGCTCACTCTAATGATAGTTTCTTTTGCTGTGCAGAAGCTCTTTAGTTGAATTAGATCCCATTTGTCAATTTTGACTTTTGTTGCCATTGCTTTTGGGGTTTTAGTCATGACGTCTTTGCCCATACCTATGTCCTGAATGGCATTGCCTAGGTTTTCTTCTAGGGTTTTTTATGGTTTTAGGTTTTACATTTAAGTATTTAATCCATCTTGAGTTAATTTTTGTATAAGGTATAAGGAAGGGGTCCAGTTTCAGTTTTCCCAACACCATTTATTAAATAGGGAATCCTTTCCCCATTGCTTGTTTTTGTCAGGTTTGTCAAAGGTCAGATGGTTGTAGATGTGTGGCATTATTTCTTAGGCCTCTGTTCTGTTCCATTGGTCTATATATCTGTTTTGGTACCAGTACCATGCTGTTTTGGTAAACCAGGAAGAAGTCGAATCCCTGAATATACCAATAAGAAGTTCCGAAATTGAGGGAGTAATTAATAGCCTACCAAGCAAAAAGAAAACCCAGGACCAGATGGATTCATAGCCGAATTCTACCAGAGGTACAAAGAGGAGCTGGTACCATTCCTTCTGAAACTATTCCAAACAAATAGAAAAAGAGGGACTCCTCCCTAACTAATTTTATGAGGCCAGCATCATCCTGATACCAAAACCTGGTAGAGGCACAACCAAAAAAAGAAAATTTCAGGCCAATATCCCTGATGAACATTGATGCGAAAATCCTCAATAAAATACTGGCAAACTGAATCCAGCAGCACATCAAAAAGCTTACTCACCATGATCAAGTTGGCTTCATCCCTGGGATGCAAGGCTGGTTCAATATATGCAAATCAATAAATGTAATCCATCACATAAACAGAACCAGTAACAAAAACCACATGATTATCTCAATAGATGCGGAAAAGGCTTTCAATAAAATTTAACACCCCTTTATGCTAAAAACTCTCAATAAACTCGGTATTGATGGAACGTATCTCAAAATAGTAAGAGCTATTTATGACAAACCCACAGCCAATATCATAATGAATGAGCAAAAGCTGGAAGCATTCCCTTTGAAAACTGGCACGAGACAAGGATGCCCTCTTTTACCACTCCTATTCAACCTGCTATTGGAAGTTCTGGCCAGGGCAATAAGGCAAGAGGAAGAAATAAAGTGTATTCAAATAGGAACAGAGAAAGTCAAATATTCTCTGTTTGCAGATGAGATGTCTGTATATTTAGAAAATCCCATCATCTCAGCCCCAAATCTCCTTAAGCTGATAAGCAACTTCAGCAAAGTCTCAGGATACAAAATCAATGTGCAAAGATCACAAGATTCCTATATACCAATAATAGACAAACAGAGAGCCAAATCATGAGTGAACTCCCATTCACAATTGCTACAAAGAGAATAAAATGCCTAGGAATCCAACTTACAAGGGATGTGAAGGACCTCTTTAAGGAGAACTACAAACCACTGCTCAAGAAAATCAGAGAGGACACAAACAAATGGAAAAACATTCCATGCTCCTGGATAGGAAGAATCAATATTGCGAAAATGGCTGTACTGCCCAAAGTAATTTATAGATTCAATGCTATCCCCATCAAGCTACCATTGACTTTCTTTACAGAATTAGAAAAAACTACTTTAAATTTCATATGGAACTAAAAAAGAGCCTGCATAGCCAAGGCAATCCTAAGCAAAAAGAACAAAGCTGGAGGCATCACGCTACCTGACTCTAAACTTCTGTAAATGAACTCACGAGGCCAAATAATGGAGACACCAACACAAGGGGGAAAAATCAAAATACGGTCAGTGCAATGATAGAGATATGCACAGTATGTTATGGAAACCCAGAGAAGACAAATGTAACACAGCTTTGGGAAGATATGGAATTTTTCTCCCAGGAGGAGAGGATGATCAAGCTGAGAGTGGTGTGAACTGAGCAGAAAGGAGGGGAGTAATATTCCAAGAGAAGGGAACAGTATGAGCAATTCATGGAGGTAGGAAAGCTGTATACAGGGAACCATCAGCAGGTTGTTGAATACAGGAAGCTGAATGGGGCTGGGCACAGTAGCTCATGCCGGTATTCCCAGCACCTTGAGAGGCTGAGGTGGGATCATCACTTGAGGCCAGGAGTTTGAGACCAGCCCGGGCAACATAGCCTGACCCACATCTCTACAAAAAGTAAAAATAAATTAGCCTGCTGTAGTGGCAGTGCCTGTAGTCCTAGCTACTCTGAAAGGATCACTTGAGTCCAGGAGGCTGAGGCTGCAGTGAGCTATGATTACCCCATTGCACTCCAGCCTGGGCAACAGAGCAAGACTCTGACTAAAAAAAAAAAAAAAAAACAGGATCATAAAAGATAATACCAACATACAACAAAGCATGCAGATTCCAGTAAAGCCTGTCATATTAGGCAGATTAGGCAGGTTTAAATATATTTTTATGTGATGATGAGCCCCTAAAGGCTTTTGAGCAGGAGGGACTATCTGAAAAAAGATAGAGAATGGTTAAGACCCGAGACAGAGAGAAGGTACAAGGACTATTTGGTTGATAAAATCTGTAGGAATTGGAATGGGCTGAATGTGGGAGTGGGGGTGGGGTGAGAGATGGGGAGGAGTGAAGACTGAATAGAACCAGATTTCTGGTTTGAGTCCAGGAGAGGTGTTGTGCTGAGTCCGAAGGTCAGGACACCTATACCTCTGGGAATACAGCGATGGTTGCAAAAGGCATCTGGTATTGTCCTTCTGCCACTGTCTTAAAAGGGATTCTAAAGGGATTTTCTTGCCCTTGTTCCTCCAGCCCTACACTTGCATTACTGGCCTACGTGGATGCTCACCAGCTGGCTGTGTCCATCATTGCAGCCAAGTCTGAGAATTCCTGATTATACTTAGAGCCTGTGGAGCTGCTGACACAAACAGTCATTAGCAGACGACCCTTTTGCAACAAAGTATGCTTTAAAATGTAAACTGTGGAGGCATTTTCCTTGCGTTGCCCAGAAGGAACTTTGTCCCGCGTGAGCCTGGATTAATCATGAGAGAGCTCGTCAACATTCCACTGGTACATATTCTTACTCTGGTTGCCTTCAGCGGAACTGAGAAACTTCCAAAAGGTTGGTTTGAGCAATCATGTCTTCTTGTTGCCTTGTCATGGTTGTAAAGTGTGTGTGTATGAGATATGATGACGACTGATTTATAGTATGGTGGGCTTGGGTTTTACTTGAAGAAGTAAGGGTGAAATGTATGATGAGGGAGGAAACTATATAAATAAGCAATTTGTTGATGGTCTCCTCTCTACCAATATTTTACTCTGAAGTTCTGCAATAAAAGGCTTAGCCACATAGTGCATGCAGAGCTCTGACTTCCAGGGCAAAACATAAGCATGTACACTGCAAGTTATCAAGATCTATTTTGTTTATGCGTATGTCAAATTTCAGGGTGGTCTAAGTGGATGATGAAAACCTTTTTGCATCAGGTTTGCCAGGAATAGAATCAACCCCATTCTCAGACATCCAGAGCATTTGCTTCTGAATAAAAATCACTTTTATTTTCAATTTTAGCTTTGCCAAACTCTTAATAAATATTTTAGTTGCTAAAAATTGGAAATACAGAAAGATGTACACAATTTGCCTGTGTAATAAACCTGGAAGACAATGGATTCTAAATAACTTTGAAGCTGGAGTCATGATTTGGCTTGGCAAGAGACTGCAAAAGTTTTTTTCAGAGCCTTTGGAATGTACCGGAAATAACACCACCTCAGGGGAAAGGAAAGCAACTTAAGAAACTGACAAACACCTGTTGCAGTAGCAAGAATGTCCAGTGATATAGTTTCTGGCCAGTGTATTATGAAACTGCGACTAGCGTATTTGAAATCAGGAAGACTGGAAAGTATGTGATTTGCAAAGTGACTAAGGGCATCATTGAAATCTTTTTTAAAAAAGACATGAGAAAGCAGAACGAGTGGTATCAATACAAGAGTTTTCAAATTTAATGTTATACCATAGAGTAAAAAGAGATTTTTGCTTCAGGACATGTTCAAATTAATGATTTTCCCTTTATATTAATCAAAGCACTGAAACAGTTTGTATTGTGTAGATAAATGAAGGTGGTATCTGTATATAGATGTGAAACGTATCTTTAGATTTTGTGGTAAAGAATTTTCAAATTAAATGTTATACAATAGAGTAAAAAGAGTTTTTTGCTTTAGGACATGTTCAAATTAATAATTTTCCCTTAATATTAATCAAAGCTCTGAAACAGTTTGTACTGTGTAGATAAATGAAGGTGGTATCTGTATATAGATGCAAAATGTATCTTTAGATTTTGTGGTTCACTAAAAATTCTGGAGCCATAAGGTCGAGGTTCACATGCAAATAAGGTACGGGTTTCTTCACAAACAATCTGATTTCACAGATTTTTTTGTTTCATTTTGTTGCTTCTCTTTTTCCATTTTACTTGAGTATAATAGTATCTTCAAATGTATTTAAACATTTAATTTCTAATGAATACTTTAAGGCATCTACAGATAAAAGAGACCCTAGATCTCTTCAAACAGCTAATAATAGTCAGAAAGACTTAACATGGGCTTCAGATTATTTTAATACTTCCTGATCGAACAACGGATGTCCGGTAAGGCCGCTGGATGTTTGAACGTATGGGTTGTCTTAAGTAGTATTTGTATATTTCTAAACCATGTGGTTACATAAAAATGATAGGGTTAAATACTAAAATACGGTCTTATAAAGAGCAGGACAATTGATTTTGATGATTCAAATAAGGATTTATTGTACACACACACAAACACCCCAAAATCTCTCTATCTGAATAAGTCTTAATTTATATTCTAGAAAGAATTGATTTTCATTTCCAAACTTTACAAATAAAGCCCTTAATTCAAATGCACACTATCTGTATTTTGAAAATATTGAAATATAGTGGCATAGAGATAACAAAGCCAGACACCCTGACTTTTAAATAAACTAACCAGATCATTCACCCAAATTCATTTCTTATAATTTATTTACTACTAGAATTAGGTTTTAAAATCAAAAAATTAAAGCAATTTTTTCTCAGTCTATTGTACTGTAAAATCTAAATTAGTATGAGTTTAACATCACCCTTAGCCAAAACACTATGTCTAGGAGAACAAACATTTATTTACTACATACACCAGTCCTGAGAATAACTAATATCATGAAAGCACAGTCCTTAAAATTTTAAATGTTGAAGGGTGAGGAATACATTGGTAGAAAAGAACCACGGTAAAATATTATTATCATTATTATTATTATTATTTGAGACAGAGTCTCGTTCTGTCGCCAGGCTGCAGTGCAGTGGTGTGATCTCAGCTCACTGCAACCTCCTCCTCCCAGGTTCAGGCGATTCTCCTGCCTCAGCCTCGCAAATACCTGGGACTACAGGCGCAAGCCACCACACTCGGCTAATTTTTATATTTTTAGTAGAGACAGGGTTTCACCATGTTGGCCAAGATGGTCTCCATCTCCTGACCTCGTGATCTGCCTGCCTCGGCCTCCCAAAGTGCTGGGATTGCAGGCATGAGCCACCGCGCCGGCCATTATACTACTGAAACTAATAAAAATGGCCCACCCAAACTATTTCTACTATTTCTAGAAAACTACTGTTTTCCCTATTCTTGGCAGACGGTAATAACAAAAAGAGTTTTTTAGATAATATACTTCTCCCTAAGTCCTTTATCATGAATGAATAAAGGAAATTGTACAATACGTATTACCTCATAAATTGACATATTTAAAATAATACAAAAGTATTCAGGGGATTCTTTTCTGACTTTCCACACATCATTTTTTGATAAAAATTAATATCCAACTTTATAGAATTAATTGCTTATAGTTTTCATTTTAGCTTAATTGAGACTCCTAACGCCCAAATGGCAAGAATCATTGTCTTTCTGAATCATTTCAACCAGTGATATTTTCAATGTTGAATTCAATGCCATAACCCAAGTAACAGAATTTTACAAACTATCGTTTATGAAAGTAGCCAATGTTTCACTGGATAATTGGCTTAACTACATACATCAATAACATTTAATGTTTTATCAGGGGGTATTAAATGTATGGTGTGATGTTAGATTCTGCAGAAGTATAAGAGTTCATGTAAGCAGCTCTGGATTTGCTTAATATGCACAAAGAACTGTCAAAAGTCTCACTTTCAAAATACCCCACTTACTACAATACCTTGAAGTGTTTGAGTGTAAGCGATTTTATCGTTAGATAGACTTGAACAACCTCCTCTTTTAAATTGTATGTATATAAGGATAGGATTCACAGATTCAACGTATGACTAAGTCAGGACTGACACAGCTGTCATTGAAATCCAGGACACACAGTCCTGGATGAATATTTTATATTGACGTGCATTGAAAGAGTTACTCATTGCATGTTTGAGTAAACAGAGTTGCTTCAAATATTATTGACCTTAAAGAAAAGAAGGAAGGAGCAGAAATTTCAAGATCTCTTTAAACTCTACCTTATTTCCAAAGGTAAATGAAGTAGGCAGCTTCTCAGTGAAATAAAACCTGATGTCGTTGAAGGAGAGTAACAAGTGAGGGGTGGAAAGGGGGCCTGAAAAGAGTGGCTCTATTCAAGAAGATGAGAGGATCACATGGGCCATGCTGAGGACCCAGCTGGGACTAGGAACTGCAGCTTTCTTTATAGTGCCCCTGACCTTAACATTTGCTGCACTATACCCAGCAGTGCTATGTGAACATAGGGTAGGGAGGACAGATGGTTGGATTAATTCAGGATTGGCACTTTCCAGGGTCAGTGCAGCTAAAGAACTAGAGCGTAAAGGAGTTGGAGTTATATGGCAGCATACCATGAGGTACAGTTTGGATCACAAAGAAAGTAAAACAAGGATATTTAAGGCTTGGAAGAGAAGGTTAAAAAGTTTAAACCAACCCCAAAGTGTTTTGTTATACTAAAAAAAAATACTGCATTCATAATGTTAGAGAAACATGAATATTTTCCAAGTCAGATCCCTAATTTTACTAAAATAGAAAGGAGCAAATACACCTTGTTTCTTTATGTACCCAATCATTGGGTCATGTCAATCAAAAAATAATCAATCAAAAGTTGGTAAGTCAATAGCCATATGCGAGAACCCATAAAATACAAAGGAAAGGTAATGTCACGTCCTTCTCATCAAGCAGTTGATATCCAAGTCAAGCTTTTCTTCGGGTCCAGAAAAGGATTGTGTTCATTTTCATGTATTTGTTATTCATGTAGTCCTTGGATTGAGAGAAGAAATAGTGCCCTAGTTTAAACAAGCTCTGGCTGAGATGAAAGCTGGATAGTAGAATGAAAGTAAACAAGAGACAGTGTGCTGAGTCAACAAATATCATTAAATACAACTGATCCATGTGATTGCATCAGTGAAAACTGGAAAGCAGATTTGGATAACTGGAAATATGGGCAATGTGGACTTTGCATTCTGTGTATAGAAACTGATATTGATGTACATCTTCTCTTTATCCATCTGTGCATAATCAGTATGATCTTGAAGATGCAGTATGTCTTAGAGAAAGGAAGTATAAACCAACTTTAAACCTGAAGTTCAGCTAGTTCAGCTCTATCACTTCCTATTTTGGTGATATGTAGACAAGTTATGTAACCATTTTTAGTCTCCATTTCTGGTCTGCAAGTGGAAATATTAATAGTATCTACCTTTATGTTTTTTCGTGTGTTAAATAATATAATGAATAAAAAGTATAATGCATGGCACATACCAGATTCTTAATCACTTTTAGATGCTAATATTAGTAAAAACAGAGTCAAACTTCACACAAGACTGTTATGTCACTGAATCTTATGGGAAGGTGTTAACTTAATAAAGTTCTTTTTATTTTTCGAGACAGAGTCTTGCTCTGTCACCCAGGCTGGAGTACAATGGCATGATCTCGGCTCACTGTGACCTCCGCCTCCTGGGTTCACGCCATTCTCCTGCCTCAGCCTCCCGAGTAGCTGGGACTACAGGTGCTCGCCACCATGCCCAGCTAATTTTTTGGATTTTTAGTAGAGACAGGGTTTCACCGTGTTAGCCAGGATGGTCTCGATCTCCGGACCTCGTGATCCGCCCACTTTGGCCTCCCACAGTGCTGGGATTACAGGCGTGAGCCACCGTGCCCGGTCAGTAAAGTTCTTAGAGTTATATGGCAGCATACTATGAGGTACAGTTTGGATCACTGTACCTCACGGTACAGTGGAAATGTACCATGGAAATGTACAATGGAAATGCGTTCCATATTTCTCCATGTCTATTTTCCAAGACATTCTAAGACTTACTTCTTTGATCTTAACTGATCTCAACAGTTCATGTGACACCTCCAATGTGTCACCTCGTTGGAAAGATAACATTAATAGTAAGTCTATTACCTCTGCCACTTCTGCATCTGTGTATTGAGTGAAAATAAAACTAGTGCATAAAGTTTATCTCTTATAAAAGTAGCACATGGTATTTAAGATTGATTTTGAAAATGCAAAATACATAAAGTTTAAGACAGAAGAAGTCATCCATACTTCCAGGACTATTAACACATTGGCATATTTTCTTCCATTTTTTTTCTACGTATTTTTTAAAGTGCTAATAACATTGTGCTGCCTGCTATTTTACCTAGCACTAAAGCATAAGCATATTCTATATTATTAATAATCTTCAAAACATCATGTGTGGTGACTAAGGAATATTCTGTTTAGATAACAGTGTGCTAGTATATGTTTAATATTCACCTCACTGAGAAAAAGAAAGACCTGGATTTGTTGCTCTTGTTTATTTCTGCAGTATAAACACTCTATAGTAAAAAACTCTATTGTGTCTGTGGCCAATCTCAAGCTACTATCAAATACTGAGCACTGAGTTGGGAAATAGCATGTGTAGTAGCATCCTTCATATATTATTTCTACCACACAGATACATTACAGACAACCTCGAGAACTTACATAATAATAAAATGTAGTTAAATCGTTAGGAATGTCAAGTATTAATACTTTGTTTTTAATATATCTAATTATAAATGTATACACTTAGTTTTTAATAATGATTGTATATAACAATCACCTCTCAAAATTCCTAAAAAATTACTAAGTGGCTCTTGCAAACCTGTGGAAGACAAAACTGTGTGCCTCAATCTTCTCCCACTTGACTACAATTAATAGAATTTAGTACAATTGATCTGTTTTCTGCAGTAAAAGTCACCTATATGCCTTCCTATATGTGAGATTATTTCCTTAGGATAGATCCCCGGAGATGATGATGATGATGACGATATTATTACTATTTTGGAGATAGAGTCTTGCTCTGTCACACAGGCTGGAGTGCAATCACAGCTCACTGAAGCCTTGAACTCCTAGGCTCAGTTGATCCTCCCACCTCAGCTTCTTCCCAAGTAGCTGGGATTACAAAGTGCGTGCACCCATGCCAGCTAATTTTTAAATTTTTTGTAGAGACGTGGTTTCTCTGTGTTGCCCAGCCTGGTCTCAAACTCCTAGGCTCAAGTGATCCTCCCACCTCAGCCTCAAAAGTGCTGGGATTACAGGCATGAGCCACCAACCACACCCTGCCTGAGAAAAAATATTAATGGTATAATAAATTTGAATGTAATAAAGACGAGGAAGACAATTGAACAGCCTGGGTTTCTTTTTCTAAATTATAGAATCAAGTAACATTTGCACAGTGCTCCATGTGGACCAACGACAATTTTAAATGGTTTCCATTTATTTATTCCTTGTGACAAGCTTATGTGGAGGCTTTATATTATCTCGATCTATAGCTGAGACACTGAGGTTAAGTGTGGTTAACTGACTTGCAGAGTGGGTAAGTGATGGAGCTGGGATGTGAATTCAAGTCCTGTGCTACATTGCCTCTTTTTTTTTTTTTTTTTTGAGACAGAGTCTTGTACTGTCGCCCAGGCTGGAGTGCAGTGTCGTGATCTCGGCTCACTGCAAGCTCCGCCTCCCGGGTTCACGCCATTCTCCTGCCTCAGCCTCCCAAGTAGCTGGTACTACAAGTGCCCGCCTCCACGCCCGGCTAATTTTTTGTATTTTTAGTAGAGACCGGGTTTCACTGTGTTAGCCAGGATGGTCTCGATCTCCTGACCTCGTGATCCGCCCGCCGCGGCCTCTCGAAGTGCTAGGATTACAGGCGTGAGCCACCGCGCCTGGCCACTACATTGCCTCTTAATGTCTAGTTGCTCAATAGTCTTTTTTTTTTTTTTTTTTTTTTGAGACTGTCTCACTCTGTCACCCAGGCTGGAGTGCAGTGGTGCAATCTCGGCCCACTGCAATCTCCACCTCCTGGGTTCAAGTGATTCCTGCCTCAGCCTCCCCGAGTACCTGGGATTACAGGCCTGCACTACCACACCCAGCTAATTTTTGTATTTTTAGTAGAGATGGGGTTTTACCATGTTGGCCAGGAATCTCTTGAACCCATGATCCTCCCCACCTCAGCCTCCCAAAGTGCTTGGATTACAGGCGTGAGCCACCACGCCCGGCCTAGTCTTTCTTTTTAAACAGTAAAAGCATTCAACATCATCAATTAACCTTTGGGCTCATTGTTAACCACACTCCACAAGCTTAATAAAATATTGTTTTTGTTCTTTATCTCTCAATATCTAGATGATTATACTATTAATTGCTTATCTCATTTATTTGTTGTTTAGAAAATAACTTTTTATTGAGATTGACTTTCTCAAACTTTATGAATTACAAGTTTGCTTCCATTGCATTTTGAAAATTAACATTTTTTTGGCATTCTATCTGCTACAATTTTTTTCTATTATGAAAGCAATATGTATTCATTTTTTTAAAAAAATCCTGTAAGATACAGAAAAACAAAAATATAAAATTACACATAATGCTCATAGCAAGGGATAAATGCTCTTAGCATTTTGCTATTCATTCTTTCAGTCTCTTTCTCTCATGTGTGTGTGTATATATATGTGTATATATGTTGTATATATACACATACACACACATATATATATGTGTGTGTATGTATGTAATTTTATTTTTTAAAGTTCTGGGGTACATGTGCAGGATGTGCAGTTTTGTTACATAGGTAAACATATGCCATGGTGGTTTGCTGCACCTATCACCCATCACCTAAATAATTGGGCTCAGCATGTATTAGCTATTTTTCCTAATGCTCTCCCTCCCCCAATCCCACCTGCTGACAGGCCCCAGTGTGTGTTGTTCCCTTCCCTGTGTCCATGTGTTCTCATTGTTCAGTTCCCACTTATAAGTGAAAACATGCGGTGTTTGCTTTTCTGTTCCTGCATTAGTTTGCTGAAGATAATGGCTTCCAGCTCGATCCATGATCCTGCAAAGGACATAATCTCATTCCTTTTTATGGCTGCATAGCATTCCATGGTGTATATGTACCACATTTTCTTTATCCAGTCTATCATTGATGGTCACTTGAGTTGATTCCATGTCTTTGCTATTGTGAACAGTGCTGCAGTGATCATAGGTGTGCATGTGTCTTTACAAATTTCAGAGGCTGTTACTTCATTGAGGAAAGAGAAGCATTTAAATAAGAAGCTCTCTCTTCAGCTTCCTACCAGCAAAGGGAAAAAAACCTACCTCTCTGCATCCATCTTGTCCTCCTTCTCCCTCACTGTGCTTTAAGAGGACTTTCTCTTCCCATCCTTGGTTAACCCGTCTTTCTGCCTCTGAGCCCCACATTTATCTGCTTTCTCAGGGACCTATTTCCCTCAATTATCTCCTGTTTTTCTCCAATGTCCTACATTTTTGCTTCTACTAGGTGCTTCCAGTCAGCATTTAAACCCACTCTTGTCACCACAGTCACCTCCAGCACCATGCAGCCCCCTTTCTTCCCTTCTATTGTTAAACTCTGCTGCAAAAAGATGTCTTCCCTCTGCTCAGTTTCCACTTCCTTATCACCACCTAACCCCCACCGCTGCAGTCTGGCTTCCACCAAATCTGCAAGCACCAAAATCAACATGACCTCCTCATCAGGAAACTCAGTGGGCACTTTTAGGTCCTTATTTAACTTAACATCTTGGCAGCATTTGATTCTCCCTCTTTTGTGAAACGTGTGCTACTCTTGGGCTCTGCCAATAGCCTCCACTGGCTTTGCTTACAACTCTGATTTCTTCCTCTCAGTCTCCTTTCTAACTTCTTCATTCTTCCACCCATCTTTTATAAATGTTTGTGTTTTCTTCTAATTGGCTTAGGTCACCAACCTCCCTCCGTCTTCAGGCTTTCACGGGTACCGTTTCCTCTGCCTGGGACACTCTTTTCTCTCCACTGCACCAAGCCAAATTTGAATCAGCCTGTGAATGTGTGTGAACGTATTGTGTAGTTTTTTTTTTATTCCTAGTTTTATCAAGTTCGGTGGTTGAGAAATATTATTTATCATGTTAAAGAAATACTATTATATTCCTACTCTACTAATGGTTTTCAAGTAGGGAACGGATAGTTAACTCTGTTACTGCCTTTTTGACTGTGACAGGTATCTTTTAAACGATGACTATAGTAAATCCTGTTTAAACGACTTTTCTATTAAATTATCCTTATATTTTTGCAAGGATTTTTTTCTGCCTAAATGCATAGTAATAATTTTGAAATTTATGATTAAATTTGCTTTTTAAAATTTTACTTTAGGGCTTTACATCCTGCTTGACTTACATTAGCACTGTTTTATTCCAAAGATTGATTTGAGAAGCTTTCTATATTTTATATTCCCTATAGCTTTTGTTTGTTTTTGAGACAGGGTCTTTCTGTGTCACCCAGGCTGGAGTGCAGTGGTGCAATCACAGCTTACTGTGGCCTTGACCTCCTGGGCTCAAGTGATCCTCCTACCTCAGGCTCCCAAGTAGCTGGGACTACAGACGTGTGCCACCTGTACCTGGCTAATTTTTTTTTTTTTGTATTTTTTGTAGAGATGCAGTCTTGCCATGTTGCCCAGTCTGGTCTCAAACACCTGGGTCCTTCAATGGATCCTCCTGGGCTCAATGGATCATCCTGCCTCAGCCTCCCAAAGTGTTGAGATTACAGGTATGAGCCATTGCACCTGGCTCCTTGTAGCCTTTATGTAACTTGAGACTTAATTCTTTCTTAAAAGTTTTTTAAAACTTACCTGAAAAACTTTGGGGCATTATATTCTTTTCAGAAGTGTTCTTTGATAATCTAATCTTTTTCTTCTGTGAATATTGTTGATGATTTTACCACACCCTTTACTACATGCGAACAATTTTGTTTTTAAAATTCTTAATTCTTTGGATTTTAGTTTTTAAATATTCATTACTGTTTAGCTCTGTTGAATTGTGGTCCAAAAATGTGACATATAATCTATGTTTTTAAAATTTATTTAAGCTTTAGTTTTCATGGGCATTTGAAAATATGTGTCATCTATCAGGGCTTAGAGTTGATGTGCATATCTGTTTAATTAATTTTACTAATTCTGTTATTCTGCTTTACTACATATATATTTTTGTCTTTTGATCTATAAACAGGATGGGGATTTTTTGTTTTTTGTTTTTTTTTTACTATCTTTTTATTGCCTATTTCTTACAGATTTTATTATGGTTAGAAAATACAGACTATATAAAATCAATTCATTGAGCTGGGTTAAAATCTCCTATGTAGCTTGGTATATTTTCTTTATGTTTGAATGTTTCATCTATGCGTCATTTACAAAATGTATTCTCTAATTGTTTCATTGTTTTATAAATGTATATTATATGTAGTGTTAATTTTGATGTTTATATCTTCTATATCTTTACTGTAGTTCTGTTTGATTTGTTAGTGTCTGAAGGAGATCTCTTAAAGGCTTACATTATGCTAAAACATTTCTCCATGTACTCTTGTAATAATTTTACTTTTGGGTTTGAGTCCATATTTTTAAATAATTAAGTTTCATGATTGTCGTATCTTTTTATGGCTTGT
This sequence comes from Symphalangus syndactylus, assembly GCF_028878055.3. Classification (NCBI taxonomy): domain Eukaryota; kingdom Metazoa; phylum Chordata; class Mammalia; order Primates; family Hylobatidae; genus Symphalangus; species Symphalangus syndactylus. Next base: position 34,310,985 of record NC_072425.2, on the reverse strand, counting down.
TCCTTTTATCATTATGTAATGTTTCTTTTTTCTTATAAATGCATATGCCCTTATATTACATTTTTCTTATATTGCTATTGCTATGTCACTTTCTTTGGGATATTGTTTGCTTTATACATATTTTCCCTCCCCTTTATTTTTAACATTTCTGTTTTATTTTATTTAGGTGTCTCTTTTGTGTTTGATAGCATCTGTCATTTCATAGGTCAGCTTATACCATGAGCACTTACTGTGATTTCTGGTATATTTGGACTTGTTTCTTCCATATTATTTTATGTCTTCTGTTAACCATGCTTTTTCTTGGCTTATTTATTCCTCCTCTTCTTCTTGTTTGTTTTTGCTTTTGTTTTTGACTGATAAAGCCTTTCTGGTACCTCTTTTTTTCTCCTGTTGTTTTGGAAGTTTTGCATTTTATCTATTTTTTAGTGGTAACCATTAATAAAGTTTTAACATAATCATTTAACCATAGATTTTTCTTTGTTTGAAGTTATTCAATATTTCTGTCCTCTTGTTGTTTATGGTGAAGAGCTTAGCATTTTTAAACTACTTTAGCATTTTAAATTTCTTCCCTGAACTTCGATCTTATAATTGTCTAGAATTTAATTCCACTCTTTTTTAAACACAAAAATTCGTGGTTTTTTTTAATATTCCATAGTATGTTAAAATTGCAATGATATTTCACCACCATTTATGCTATTGTTTTTTATAACTCACCCCTTTCTTTCTGGTATAAATTATTCCTTACTGAGTTTATTTACTCTAGTAACTATTTCAGAGAAAATCTGTGAGTGGTAAACACTTTCAATATTTGTTTATAAGTGTTCTGACCTTAAAATTATTACCTAAGCTAGCTGTATAATTCTAAGCTAACAGTTATTTTTACTCAGTCATGTAAAGGTATTAGCATATTGCCTTTTGGTATCAATTGTTGTTGCTGAATAATCTCAGGTTACCCAAAATTGGCATTCCTATTTAGGAATTAATCTTTTTCTTTCTGGTAGAGTACGATTTTATTTATCTTTAATTTTTACAGTTTTAATTCAATGTGTCCAAGTATGAATTTCTTTTATTTTTTTCTGAGACAGAGTCTCCCTCTATCACTCAGGTTGGAGTGCAGTGGTGCGATCTCAGCTCACTGCAGCCTCCACCTCCTGGGTTCAAGCGATTCTCATACCTCAGCCTCCCACACAGCTGGGACCACAGGTATGCGCCACCATGTCCAGCTAAATTTTTTGTATTTTTAGTGAGACAGGGTTTCACCATGTTAGCCAGGATGGTCTTGAACTCCTGAGCTCAAGTGATCTGCCCTCCTCGGCCTCCCAAAGTGCTGGGATGACAGGTGTGAGCCACCATGCCCAGCTGTATTTCTTTTTTAAATCTGTCTTGTCATTTGGTGGGTACTTTCAACTTAATATTTCTGGGTTTCTTTTTCAGTTTTGAAAAATTATCAGCTATTTATCTCTTTATATATTGCTTCTGGGCTGCTCCCCTCTTTTATTTTTCTCAAACTTCTATCAGAGGTGTATTAGTGCCTGTCGCTCTATACTTTATATCTCCTAACAGACTTTAATAGTGTCCATGTCTGTATTTCTTTGTACTATGTTCTGTATATTATAATGATTATTCTGTTGAAAAGCTGGGAAGAACGTGGCCCTGATGACTGTGTATAAGATGTCATTTTACATAAAAATTCTGCTTTCTTATTTCAACTACTATCTTTCAACTTTTTTATTTACTCCTTTTGTGAAGGCCTTATAAATACAGTTTTGTTCATTTAAACAGTACATCAGTCACTGTGCTCACCCTGGGAATTAAAAGATGTCTAAAACATGATCCCTGACCTAAAGCTCAAGGTTTTAATAATTGAGTGTGGGACAAAGACGTAAACAGATCATTTTAATAGTATCTGTGTGACAAGTGACATTATAAGAACGACATTTACAGGATAACATAAGGTTAAGGGAAAGGGCATTTGGAACTGCCTAGCATGTCAGGGAAAGTGGAAGGAGATGGATGCTTAAACTGAATCCTAAAAGATAAAGTGACATGAGCAAGGGAGATATGGGGCAAGTAAAACACTCCCACTCACCATTTTTTCTCACTCTCAGCAGATGAGCTTGCCTTTGACTTTACCAAAAATAATAAGGTTTATTCGGAAAGTGGATGTATCTTTTATGGCCAAACAATGTGCCAGTCTGTTCTAGATGCTCTATAAGTCTGGCACTGACTATTTCACCTCTAAACATCAATCATACTACTTATTTGGCTTTGATTTATACCTTGCCCTTTAACTGAAGCAACCATATAATTTACTGTATAAATGCAGGTGGCCCTCATTTCACAGAGGAGTGAGAAAAAAGAAAGGACCATGTCTGTAGCCTTTCCTCCCGTTGTCTTAAAAAAAATGAAATAGAACAAAACAGCTTTGAGATATAATTCACATACCATGCGCTTTACCCATCAAAGTGTACAATTCACAAAGTGGTGTCTCTTCATTCTCTAGTTATATGCCAAAGTGAATTCTCTATAAATCTGATGAAGCTTAAACTTCAGATTCTCTCATTTGCAGGAGGCCTTTCTAAGACCCTCAGTAAGCTTTAGCAATGTGCTTTTATGAGTGTCTATTTTTATAAAATTATGGAAAAATTGTTCTTAAAAAACAATTTTTTAAATTATTATCCTCTTCCACCCTGACTTCCCTTCAGACTCACTTCCCTTTACGCTGATGATATTGGGGTGGCCACAAAAATTTTGTATTCATAATTTTATATTTTTTCTTTAAAAAGTACACTCAAATTGCACAAACTTGGGCCCCATAAAACTTGGATCTGCCTCTCCTCATATATCATAAATTCTAAGCCCTGATCTCCTGAGAGACTTCTCTTTTGATTTTCAAATGCCTAGTTTGGAGGTAGAAACAACATTCTTTACATAAGCTCTTCCTTTCTTTTGGCAAATTTCTACTCTGGGGAAACAGAGTTCTCATTCAGGTATGTAATGGCTTCTGACTGCTTAAGGAAGGGTTAGTAAACAAAATTCTAGAATGTTCTCTTTTGATTTCTCCTTTCCTCTCAGCTCCTGTCATCACCACTCCTCTTGAAACAGTGGATGCCTTAGTTGAAGAAGTGGCTACTTTCATGTGTGCAGTGGAATCCTACCCCCAGCCTGAGATTTCCTGGACTAGAAATAAAATTCTCATTAAGTAAGTATTCCACATTTTAATTTTTTAAAATTTTTGTGGGTATATAGTATGTGTATTTATATGTACATATTTATGAAGTAGATGAGATGTTTTGATACAGGCATGCAGTGTAAAATAAGTACCTCATGGAGAATGGGGTATCCATCCCCTCAAGCATTTATCATTTGAATTACAAACAATCCAATTACACAGTTTATTTTAAAATGTATAACTAAGTTATTGTTGACTATAGTCACTCTGTTGTCTTATCAAATAGTAGGACTTTTTCATTCTTTCTATTTTTTTTGTACCCACTAAACATCCCCTACTCCCCCACCCCCATCCCTGTACTACCCTTTCCAGCCTCTGGTAACCAACCTTTTACTCTCCATGTCCATGAGTTCAATTGTTTTGATGTTTAGATCCCACAAATAAGTGAGAACATGCAATGTTTGTCTTTCTGTGCCTGGCTAATTTCACTTAACATAATGATCTCCAGTTCCATCCATGTCTTTGCAAATGATTGGATCTCATTATTTTTATGGCTGAATAATACTCCATTGTGTATATGTACCACATTTTCTTTATCCATTCATCTGTTAATGAACATGTAGGTTGCTTCCAAATCTTAGTTACTATAAACAGTGCTTCAACAAACATAGAACTGCAGATATCTCTTTGATACACTGATTTCCTTTCTTTTGCTTATATATCCAGCAGTGGGATTGATGGATCATATAGTAGCTCAATTTTTAGTTTTTTGAGGAAACTTCAAACTATTCTCCATAGTGGTTGTACTAATTTACATTCCCACATCAACAGTGTACAAGGGTTCCCTTATCTGCACATCCTTGCCAGCATTTGTTATTGCATGTCTTTTGGATATAAGCCATTTTTACTGAGGTGAGATGATATCTCATTATAGTTTTTATTTGCATTTCTCTGATGATCAATGATGTTGAGCACTTTTTCATATGCCTGCTTGCCATTTGCATGTCTTTTTTTGAGAAATTCTTCAAATCTTTTGCCTATTTTTGATTGGATTAATAGATTTTTTACTGTAAAGTTGTTTGAGTTCTATAGGTATTCTGGTTACTAATCCTTTGTCAGATGGGTAGTTTGCAAATATTTTCTCCCATTCTACGGGTTGTCTCTTCACTTTGTTTACTGTATCCTTTGCTGTGCAGAAGCCTTTTAACTTGATGTGATCCCCTTTGTCCATTTTTGTTTTGGTTGCCTGTGCTTGTGGGTATTGCTCAAGAAATTTTTGCCCAGACCAATGTCCTGGAGATTTTCCCCAATGTGTTCTTGTAGTAGTTTCATAGTTTGAAGTCTTAGATTTAAGTCTTTAATCCATTTTGATTTGATTTTTGTATATGGAGAGAGATGGGGTCTAATTTCATTCTTCTGTATGTGGATATCCAGTTTCCACACATCGTTTACTGAAGAGACTGTCTTTTTCCCAGTGTATATTCTTGGTAACTTTGTCGAAAATGAGTTCACTGTATGTGTGTGGATCTCTTTCTGGGTTCTCTGTTTTGTCCCATTGGTCTATGTGTCTCTTTTGATGCAAGTACCATGCTGTTTTGGTTACTCTAGCTCTGTAGTATGATTTGAAGTAAGGCAATGTGATTCCTCCAGTTTTTTAATTTTTGCTTAAGATAGGTTTGGCTATTCTGGGCCTTTCGTGGTTCCACATAAATTTTAGGGTTTTTTTTTTTCTATTTCTGTGAAGAATGTCATTGGTATTTTGATAGGAATTGCATGGAATCTGTAGATTGCTCTCGGTATTATGGACATTTTAACAATATTGATTCTTCCAATCCATTAATATGGAATATTTTCCCATTTTTTGGTGTCCTCGTGAATTTCTTTCATTGGTTTCTTATAGTTTTCATTGTGGAGATCTTTCACTTCTTTAATTCCTAGCTATTTAATTTTATGTGTGGCTACTGTAAATAGGATTATTTTAAAATTTATTTTTCATATTGTTCATTGTTGGCATATCCAGATGTTACTGATTTTCGTATGTTTATTTTATTTTGTATTTTGCTTATTTTGTATGTTTATTTTGTTGAATATTATTTTTTATTCCACTTTGCTGAATTTATCAGTTCTAATAGTTTTCTGTGGAGTCTTTAAGTTTTTCCAAATATAAGAGCATATCATCTGCAAACATAGATAATTCTTCCCTTCCAATTTGGATGGTCCTTTATATCTTTCTCTTGTCTGATTGCTCTAGGTAGGACTTCCAGGACTGTGTTGAATAACAGTGGTGACAGTGGGCATCCTTGTTGCACTCCAGATTAGACGAAAGGCTTTCAGTTTTTCCTCATTCAGTATGATACTACTAGCTGTGGGTCCATCGTATATGGCTTTTATTATTTTGAGGTATTTTCCATCTATTTTTTGAGGGTTTTTATCATGAAGGTATGCTGAATTTTTATCAAATGCTTTTTCAGCATATACTGAAATAATCATATGGTTTTTACCTTTCATCTGTTGATATGATGTATCACATTGATTGGTTTGCATATGTTGAACTATCCTTGTATTCCAGGGATAAATTCCACTTGGTCATGATAGATGATCTTTCTAATGTATTGTTGACTTTGGTTTGCTAATATTTTGTGCAATCTGGATAGGCTGATAATCCCAAATCATCAAGTCCTGGTTCCTTTTTTGCTTAGTAGTTTTTCCATCCACTTATCTTTTTCCTCTTGAATTTTACTATATCCAGCAAAAAGAAATGAGGCCACAGTTTCAACACATTGCTTAGAAATTTCCTCAGCTAAATATCTGAGTTCATCATTCACAAGCTTTTTTTCCACATGATTGCAGGACATCATTCAGCTAAGTTCTGTGTCCCACATAACAAAGATCCCCTTTTCTTCCTTTCCCAGTAACATGCTCCTCATTTCCACCCAAGTCCTCACCAGCAGTGCTTTGAACATACATGTTTCTACCAACAGTCTGTTCACAATAATGTAGGTATTCTTTAAGATGATTTAGATTTTCTCTACCATGCAACTCTCTTCCTTCCAGTTCCTCAGGAGCAGAATCATTAACAAGCATATTTCTATTAACAGTCTCTTTGAGGAAATATAGGCTTTTTCTAGCACGCTCTTCAAAATATTTTTTGGTTCTAACTATTCCTCAATTGCAAAGCCACATCCACATTTTTAGGTATTTATTGCAGCAGCATCACACTTCCAGGTACCAAAATTTGTATTTATTTCCTATTCTTGCTGTAACAAATTACCACAAACTTAGTGGCCTAAAACAACATAAACGCACTATGTTATAGTTCTGGAGGTCACAAGTATGAAATAAATCTCTCTGGGCTAAAATCAAAGTGTTGGCAGGGCTGAGTTCCTTCTGGAGGCTCTAGGGAGGAATCTGATTTCTTGCCTTTCCCAGCTTCTAGAGGCTCCCTCCTCCACTTATAACACTAGCAGTGGCACCACTCTGACTTCTGCCTCCATTGTCATACCTCCCTTTATCAATCTGCCTCCCTCTTCCATCTTTTAAGGATACTTATAATTACACAGGGCCCATTTGAATAGTCCAGAACACTCCATTTTAAGATTCTTAGCACCTGCAAAATAAGGTAACATATTGACAGATTTTGGTGAATAAGAGAAGGACCTTTGTGGGACTGTTGTTCTGCTCACCACACACATTTGGCATAAAAAAACTCTTATTTGGTTAAAAGAAACTCTCTTTTATATTGCTGCTTCTCTTCCAATTTCTTTCTATTGCCGTAATTCCTTTCTCAACAAATGGTTTGCATATAATTAAATAGATAATATATGTAAAGCATATATTTTTTTAGTTTGAAGTTGTTTTCCTTCCTTATGTATCCCAAGTAACTAGAAGTGTGCCTGGCACTTGTTAGCATACAATAAGTAATTGTTTAATGGAAGAATGAATATTCAACTAATCATTAATTACTTCTATAAATAATTAACCCTTTCTGTTCATCGTATTTATACGTATGCGTGTTCATAATCTATTAATAGCTGCTACTTCCCAGAAATTATTGGGAGAAGACACCTATATCTTGGTTTTATATGCTTTCCTGAATAAAGCAAACTTGACATTTTGTCTTATCAGTAGGTATCACCCTTTGAAAGCGTTTTTGAAGGACTATGGTACTTTGACTACTGGACCCTAAGAAAGATGAGTATATAATGTTAGCTTTATATTATCAAGTAAGGTTGTTCTATTATTCAGAACTCACTCAAGTTTCCTCTCACCTTTATTCTACTTCCTCATTAACAAGTCATCAGTTTGATAAATTAATCATGGCAAAAAAAAAAAATCACAGATGAAGCACTAATCTGTCATTTTTCTCTGTGACCTGCAGGCTCTTTGACACCCGGTACAGCATCCGGGAGAATGGGCAGCTCCTCACCATCCTGAGTGTGGAAGACAGTGATGATGGCATTTACTGCTGCACGGCCAACAATGGTGTGGGAGGAGCTGTGGAGAGTTGTGGAGCCCTGCAAGTGAAGATGAGTGAGTGGGAAAGAGATTCGTCTATTGATTTGAAAGTTGACTTGGTACACTTAGTTTTGTATTTATTTTTTATATATTTTTTTGAGACAGAGTCTCCCTCTGTTGCCCAGGCTGGAGTGCAGTGGCACGATCTTGGTTCACTGCAACCTCCACCTCCTGGGTTCAAGTGATTCTCCTGCCTCAGGCTCCCAAATAGCTGGGACTACAGGTGTGTGCCACCACACCTGGGTGCTTTTTCGATTTTTAGAAGATATGGGGTTTCACTATGTTGGCCAGGCTGGTCTTGAACTCCTGACCTCAGATGATCCGCCCGCCTCAGCCTCCCAAAGTGCTGGGATTACAGGTGTGAGCCACTGTGCCTGCCCTGACTTGGTACACTTTAAAACATTCAGTAAATAGAGATTTTCTCAGGCCTGGTGGATCAGCAGTAAGAGAAGTTCAAGTTCAAAGCACAACCCCGAGGCCAGTTAATCCCACACCTCTTATGCCTGCCATCAACCACTATCCTAAGGCAAGCCTCTCAATTCTCTATCCTTTCCCATTTTCTTACCTTCACTTATCTCCTGACTTCTTCCACCCTGAATTCTTTCACCAGGAAACCTTCCTCTAAAACCTTTACCTTACACCTGTGAAACACAACCAAACACCCTTTTTGTTTCTAACCTCTTTGCAGACACTTCTACCCTTTTGCCTTATTTCAAATTTGATATTCTTCTGAGTGATTTTCTGCTTCAGTGGAAGCTGTTCCATTTTCCCCACTTAATGTCTACAAGGCTGCCAAACACTAATAGGTAATCTCCCGGCCCTCAGTGTTGCTTTTAAACCATTCTATTTTGTATTCCTATACAAAATCTTTCCTCTGATGAGGGCTTATGCCATTCTGACCTATCGTTTCTCTAACTGTATTCATCATGTCATTTACTCTTCTAGGCACTTCCCCATATTTATTAAAAACTTTGATTCCAGGCTTACTATCTTTGTATCCATCTCTACTCCTGCAGTCACCCTAAGAAATTTTAACAGCCATGAAATAGAACCACTAGCCACTTAATTCTCACAATTCCTTGACCTCCACAAATCCAGTGATGTTTGTCTTTTTTTTTTTCAATTTTAAGGCTCATACTTTTAATCACTATGTACACATATATGTAGTAGTTTAGGTAAGTCTACCACTATGAGGAAAGATGGTTTTTTTTTTTTTTTTAACTTTCATTTTGAGTTCAGAGGTATATCTGCAGAATGTGCAGGTGTTTTACATAGGTAAACATGTGCCAAGGTGGTATACCACACAGATCATCGCATCACCTAGGTATTAAGCCTAGCATCCATTCTATTCTTCTTGATGTTCTCCCTCCCCACACCAACACCCCCGACAGGCCCCAGTGTGTGCTGTTTCCCCCCATGTGTTCATGTGTTCCCATCGTTAGCTCCCACTTATAAGTGAGAACATGCAGTGTTTGGTTTTCTGTTCCTGCATTAGTTTACTGAGGATAATGGCTTCCAACTGCATCCATGTCCCTGCAAAGGACATGATTTCATTCCATTTTATGGCTATGTAGTATTCCATGGTGTATAAGTACCACATTTTCTTTATCCAGTCTATCATTAATGAGCATTTAGGTTGTTTCTGTTGTTGTTTTTTTGTTATATATAGTTATAACAAACTATATAAATATATATAGTTATATATATAGTTATAAATATACATAGTTATATATATTTATATTTAAATATATATAGTTATATTTATATATATAACTATATATTTAAATATAAATATATATAACTATATATTTAAATATAAATATATTTTATATATAACTATATATTTAAATATAAATATATATAACTATATATTTAAATATAAATATATTTTATATATAACTATATATTTAAATATAAATATATAACTATATATTAGAGTATAAATATATAACTATATATTAGAGTATAAATATATAACTATATATTTGAGTATAAATATATAACTATATATTTGAACATAAATATATATAAATATATATTTGAATATAAATATATAAATATATACTTGAATATAAATATATCAATATATACTTGAATATAAATATATCAATATATATATTTGAATATAAATATATAAATATATATTTGAATATAAATATATACTTGAATATAAATATATAAATATATATTTGAATATAAATATATATACTTGAATATAAATATATATAAATATATACTTGAATATAAATATATATAAATATATACTTGAATATAAATACATATTTATATATAAATATATAAATATTTAATCATAAGTATATATAAATATATGTTTAAATAGAAGTATATATAAAAATATATATTTAAATATAATTATATATATATTTAAATAAATATATATACATATTTTTTGAGGTGGAGTCTCGCTCAGGCTGGAGTGCAGTCGTGTGATCATGACTCACTGCAACCTCTGCTCCTGAGTTCAAGCAATTCTCCTGCCTCAGCCTTCCAAGTAGCTGAGATTACAGGCATGTGCCACCACACCCGGCTAATTTTTGTATTTTTGGTAGAGTCAGAGTTTCGCCAAGTTGGCTAGGCCAGTCTCAAACTCCTAACTTTGAGTAATCTGCCCACTTTGGCCTCCCAAAGTGTTGGGATTACAGGCATGAGCCTGTTTGTGTTAACTCTTTATCAGCGTATCCAATCGATGACTCACTCTTGGCCTTGTCACCCACTGGAAGTAGTCTGCATTTAAAATCTTCAGCTCCAGTATGTCACTCTCATCATGGACATTTTTTGGTACAGCTTTGTCAGATGAGCAAAACAGTTTCCCATATTCATGACTTGCCTCCAAGTAGAGTTTGTGGGCACAAACTTCCATTGTCTCCTTCTCAGCTAAAAACAGTGTCTCAGTCTCTCTCATTCTCCTACTCTTGCTGTACAACATCAACATCATCAACATCATCATGTTCTCTTACCTTGATTCGTCTCTGTTCTCCTTTCCATTGATTCCCCAACGGGGCTTTTATTTCCTTCCATACTTAGTTCTTTCTTCTACCTGGTGATGTATCATCAAACACTACCTTACCAGCATCTTTAAATCTCATGGCCTCCTGTCCTGTAAACATCTGCTACTTGCAAACTGTCAGTCTTACAATGATGTAACCTTCATGTTCTCTTCTCTGACATGCTTATAACCATACATACTGGCACCACACAAATTAGAGGAATTTAGGTCTACTTGGGACATTTATTTTTAGTTTTTGTGTTGTTGTCTTTCATCATTATTTCTTATCTTTTGTTATTTTGCTGGAGGAAATCATTAGGTACTTTTTTCAGAGTGTAAAGATGTAAAATATTTCCTGAATTTTTGCTTGGTTGGAAGTCTTCATTTTGCTTGCGTTGTTGGATAATAATTTTGTTGCATGCAGAATCAGAGTTTTAAAAGCCCTTTTCTTTAGTTTTAGTAGATATCCTCTGTTGCAGATGAGAAGTCTTTTTCTTATTTCTTTCAAGTAAATCTGATGGCTCTCTTAAAAAGTTTAGGATTTTTCTTTTTTTTCTAGAGTTCATAAATTTCACAAATTGACAAGAATCTATTAGGTGTATTTTTTAAGAATTACTGCTACTCAGTTTTAGGTGGGCCTTGTTTTTTTGTTTGTTTGTTTGGTTTTTGTTTTTTTTTTTGGTTTTTTTGAGACAAGATCTCACTCTGTAACTCAGGCTGTAGTGCAGTGGTGTGATCATGGCTCACTGCAGCCTTGACTGCTTGGGCTAAAGCAATCCTCCTGCTTCAGCCTCCCAAGTAGCTAGGACTACAGGCATGAGCCACCACACCAGGCTAATTTTATTTATTTGTTTATTTACTTTTTTTTGGTAGAAATAAGTTCTCACTATGTTGCACAGGCTGGTCTTGAACTCCTGTGCTCAAATGATCCTCTCACCTTGGCCTTCCAAAGTATTGAGATTATGGGAGTGAGCCACTGCACCCAGCCTAGGTGGGCCTTTTTGATCTAAAGACCAAAGCTTTTTTGAAAATCAGGCACATTTTCTCTATTTGTTTTCTTTTTTCTTTCTCTATGACTTCAAATTTTTCTCCTCATATTTTCTGTGTATCTTGATATTCTACTCTCTTGAAGATTCTTTTCACTTTTCCTTCACATTATGAATGTGGTCTCCAGTATGACTATTCTGTCATTCTGAGTGTTTTGGTCTTAAAAACTGTATTTTTAATTTCTAAGAATTTCCTTGATATCTCTGTTGTCATAACAAACTCACTTGTATGATACAATATTCACTTAAGCTTCTAAGGATGTCACTAGTGCATCTTTTAAAAAGACATTTTCTTTTTTTCCCTGCATTACTTTTATTTCCTTCAGAAAAAAAAAATTGATTTTGTTTGGGTTCCATCCTTTTATGTTTACAGTTTTTCTCAAATTGATCTTTTATTTTTTGGTCATAAATATACATGGAGTGTTCAGTTAATTAGGATAAAAAGCTGGTGGGAATAGCAGGACTTTATGGAATACTGATTTGGTACTTACTGTGAGTAAGTAGGTGGGGATCTGCCTATACGCAGGCTTCCCTTCAGTATGCGGAGCAGTAAGAAATCAAATAAGGAAGTTGGAATGCTCTCATTTGCTAAATAATGAAGACTTCATTCTGAGGATGAAACACATTCAAGTATTTCCTTACTTTGTGACACTACCTTTCTTTTGAATATTTTTCATATTCTTTCTGGCCCAAATGTTCTTGATTTGGGTTCCATACTAAATCCCCTTTTCTTGTTTTCTTTTTTCCAACCACTCCTTTGGAGATCTCATCCATTCATGTGGATATACACCGGTGTGGCCATTCCAATTGCTAAAATTTTGGAATGCTTCCATACTTCTTGGAAAGATCTGTTTCATAAGGCTCCCAAGATCCCCCAACCCCTATCACTACTCCAGCTCTCTTAAGCCCTCCCCCAAGGGCTCCCTCCCCTAAATTCCTAATGGTCCATCAGCTAAAGTCTCAATGCTGGCACAGCAGGATACTTCCAGCATCCTGCTTTAAGGTGACCAGTTCTGATTGTCAGTACTTATGACTCCACCCTGAATCATGTTCCCTTACAGTAGGGATCCATGGCTATGCGTCAATACTCTAGTCATTCCTAGTTGACTTTATATTCAATTTCCCAAAAGGGAATTCCTCACCCCTCACCTAACAGATGACCAAGACATCATGTCACTGAGAAGACAGGAGTTTTTTGCTTTAAGCAAAGGTCTTTACCTAAGACATTATCTGTGCCTCAGCTTTACCATAGAGATCTTGTTCGTGGAACCTATGGAAGGCATAGATAACACTTTATGTGACTGTCATAGGAATATCAAGTGCGCAGCTAAGTTTTTCCCAGCAACTGTATGACAGTACAACTCACAGTACTGTATTAAAATGTAGGTATTTACAGTTTATTAGAAGGAGAGTTGTATACTATAGATAGCAGGCAAAGTAATAAAGTTGTTATTTTCCTATATTTTAAAGCCTTTCTTGTATTTTTGCTATAACACAGGGCCACAGGAACTCTCAATGGCAGTGAATGCTTAGATTAAAAACCAACAAGTCTCACGCCTGTAATCCCAGCCCTTTGGGAGGCCGAGGTGGGCGGATCACGAGGTCAGGAGATCAAGATCATCCTGACAACAGGGTGAAACTCCGTCTCCACTAAAAATCAAAAAAAAAAAAAAAAAAAATATTAGCCAGGTGTGGTGGTGGGCGCCTGTAGTTCCAGCTACTCGGGAAGCTGAGGCAGGACAATGGCATGAACCCAGGAGGCGGAGCTTGCGGTGGGCCGAGATCGCGCCACTGCACTCCAGCCTAGGTGACAGAGCGAGACTCCGTCTCAAAAAGAAAAGAAAAGAAAAGAAAAAAAAACAAACCAACAGGTCATGAAGGCTTTGCAAATATCTCTTACTACCACCAACACCAAAGCCCCCACTACTCTCCCTCACATTGAAGTAGAAGAAAACAAAGTCCTTATTTCATGCTTTCCTTTGTCAAAATAACAAATTGGTTACGGCACACGTCCTGCAAGAAATAAAACGTATTCATTGCTCAGTAGTCTCTCTTGCCAAGTCCCCCTCTGTATCTGTAACATAAAAGGACATAAATGTAGTTTTAACTATTTTATGAATAGTACTAAAATAACTGGCATCCTGAACTTATCAATTCTTTTGTATATTAAATAACTTTCTTTGAAAGTTTCATATTTGAGAATAAACATTAACTGGCATAAACTATTTCTTCTGAAAGATTAAAAGTGTTTGAACAGTAAATTACATGTTTGCTTTACAGAATTGAGTCCCCCCAAATTGTACGACAGAATTTCTTTTGATTGTTAATATAATATCTAGTTTACTGTCTAGAGAATGAATGTATTTAATTAATAATCATCAAATTTAATAGTCAAATTAAGATGGAAGCTAAAGGGAAAATAGGTCGTAATTTATAACTATGTAAGAATATAGTTATATCAAAATTTTCTTTTCAAATGTTTTATGTCTATCAGTATGAATTAAATAATGTTGGATTGCTATGGTGACAGCCTATGTTAATCAGCTTTTATTAACTATCTTTTAAAAGGAAGAATGCTATGATAACTTCACACTGTTAATATTTTTCATAAATTTGTGTTTTGCTAGTAAGATTCTAATAAAGCAGAGACAACCAAGTGTTTCTAAACTGGTTTCTGTTTGAGATCTACTGAAGAAAACTCTCTTTGCATTTGGTGAATTTTGTAACGTAACATGCCTCAAATGATTCTTAAAACAGATATTTAGAATTAAATTGAAAGTTAGAAACTCTAGGTTTAATAAAGCCATATTGCCTTATCTATTTTGAATTTTCATTTCTTTTTAGAACCTAAAATAACTCGTCCTCCCATAAATGTGAAAATAATAGAGGGATTAAAAGCAGTCCTACCATGTACTACAATGGGTAATCCCAAACCATCAGTGTCTTGGATAAAGGGAGACAGCCCTCTCAGGGTAAGTGGTTATGATGTTAAAACACATATATAAAATGTATTTTAAAATATAACATTTCTTTACACACTCAGTTACACACTTACAAACTTCTAGTATAAAGCAGTTTCAATGTACATTTTAACCAAATGTAAGTATTTCTGTTTGCATATATGCAAACTGTATGGCATTTCATTTGGGTCTGGCTAGGGAAAAAAAGAGATGGGAACCAATAATGTTAAAGATAGAAAAGGAGGCAATGAAAAAGCAAACCTGGAATCCTTTGTATTTGTTGGCTGGCTAAATCATTTATTTTTTTAATGTTGAATCTGAGACTTAGGGGATGAAAAAGAAAACCTAAAACCCAGGCTTTAGAACTGACAGTTTCTGGAAGGAGGGAGGGAGACAAGGTTCGGAAGAAAAGAAATAAGAGCTCTGGAGAGAAGTTAAGTGAAAAGACTCAAGACTCATACATAAATACCTTGGCAAATCCCTCCTGAGTCACGAAGATTAGTCACGCCTGTAATTCCAGCACTTCGGGATGCCAAGGCGGGCAGATCACCTGAGGTCAGGAGTTCAAGACCAGCCTGGCCAACATGGCGAAATCCTGTTTCTACTAAAAATACAAAAATTAGCTGGGTGTGGTGGTGTGTGCCTATAATCCCAGCTACTCAGGAGGCTGAGGCAGGAGAATAACTTGAACCTGAGAGGCAGAGGTTGCAAGTGAGCCAAGATCTCACTACTGCACTCCAGCCTGGGCAATAGAATGAGACTCCATCTCAAAAAAAAAAAAAAGTTATTGTCTATATGCTTATTTTGTACTGTCTCTGTATCTTATCCCCACATTTATTGATAAATTATTATGCAGCATCATTATTGTCTTTCCATCTTTGTATCACCTAAAAGATCACAGACTGTGTTTTTCATTTAACAATGCATAGTGTATTTTAAGAGGAATACAAAAGTGTCACTATATGTCAATT
Source organism: Symphalangus syndactylus (assembly GCF_028878055.3). NCBI lineage: Eukaryota > Metazoa > Chordata > Mammalia > Primates > Hylobatidae > Symphalangus > Symphalangus syndactylus. Next base: position 34,295,314 of record NC_072425.2, on the reverse strand, counting down.
AACTAAACTAAGGTATAAAATTGCTCAGCTTTGCTTTATTTAAAATAAAATAAATATTGCTAATTTTTAGTGATTATCTGGCTTTCCTCTTGTTATAAATCTTGGTGCATTTCCTACAATGACAAACAAGGGTGGTTGTACTTATGTTACTGAATTTAGGGTCCAAAACAGAAAAGACAGATGTAATATTTAAACTCCAAAGAGAAATTTTAATATTATGTGTGAAATTTTCTAGTATTTCAAAGGACGTGTACTCTCCTAAAGATACCATCTAGGGTGCAAGGTAAACCTGATAGTTAAAAGCAATGTGTTTATTTATTTATTTATATTTCACTAGCTTTTGGGGTACTAGTGGTTTTTGGTTGCAAGGATGAACTGTATAGTGGCCAAGTCTGAGATTTTAGTGCACCTATTACCCGAGTGCTGTACATTATACCCAGTATGTAGTTTTGTATGTCTCACCACCCCCCCCCCGCAACATTTCCCTTTTCTAAAAGCAATGCTTTTAATCAGATTTAGCTGTGACTTTGGGGAAGTAAAATAAGCCCATATATATATAGGCATATATATACACTCATGGGATGAAAGAAAATAAAAATAAACTATACCTCATAGGACCCTGGTGAAGATTAATGTAGGTACTCTTGCACTATTTCATTTAATATTGTATGTTTTACATACTAAGTGCCCAATAAAGGACAAAGCGATATCCTTGGTGATGATAATAGTGATGACAATAAGTTGATGATATTTGGCAAATGTATCCTTGATAGACCCATAAACATTTTTGAATTCACGTCCCTATCTCTGGCAGGAAAATTCCCGAATTGCAGTTCTTGAATCTGGGAGCTTGAGGATTCATAACGTACAAAAGGAAGATGCAGGACAGTATCGATGTGTGGCAAAAAACAGCCTCGGGACAGCATATTCCAAAGTGGTGAAGCTGGAAGTTGAGGGTAAGGAGCTGCATTTCTTCCCCTGACTGTGTGACCAGGGGCCTCACTGTCTACTGTGAAGGCTGCACCTGGGCTTGGGAGAGAAGAGATGTGGGCAGCCTACTTCCCTCAGTTGTTCCAGATATTAGGCCATAAGGTCAAGCCTATGATAACAGAAAAGGAAAACTGAAAAAAGAAAGAAATTCTCACTAGTATAAAAGGTCATATTCCACTGATTATTCACAATCACTGGTAATTTTTACCAAAACAGACTAAATTTACTGTAACAGTAAAATAGTAGAAACCCATTTTAGAATGTCTTCCTGGTTTGGACAATTCTTCCCTCAACTATAAACTTGGGCATAATAATTTTAATCTTTTTAATCATATAGAACAACTTTAAAAAGATGTGATAAAGCGGAAAAAGTAGCTATTTTCAGATAGTATTCTATCACAAAGCTTGAAAAAAAAAACATTAACTCAAATCGTAAAGCCAAAAATAATCCCAGTTCTACGAATTATGTTATCAAAATACTTTTTCTTTTCTTTCTGAAAATATTTTTTAATCAGCGAATTCAATAACTTGGTGTGAAAGGTCTTCACTGAGAAATCAGAATCCAAATAGGTCTAGGTGTTTTATTTGCTTGTTAGCCGGGTCCTTCTTGACCTAAAATTGCACCACATTTTGCTTAAAAAGAAGAACTATCAGCACACCTCTATTAGGTGAATAAACTGAGTACAAACCCTTCCTAGCTCTTCCTGTTGTGTGCCAGAGAATTAACATCTTTGGCTTCTAGCTTTCTCACCTGTTAAGTGGGGTTTGCTCTATTTAATGAAGTTAGATGTTGATAGTGTTTAGCAGAGCATCTGGTCCTTTGTGTACCCTCAATAAATGTTGGTTATAGAATTATCATCTATTTTTCTGCTTTTCTCTTATCTGACTGATAAGTGTTAGAGTATCACATAGTGGCACAAATTACAGTTCAACCAGGAAAAGACTTGAAGAGTTCTCCATATTTTGCTTTGAGTCTAACCTACTTTCCTTAGATCAAAATCTATCCTTTTCTGTGTATTTCCTTCTCACTCATACAGTTTTCTATTAACTCCTTTAAGATTATTTTTATTTCCTTGGTGGACATTCCTGTCACAGCTTTAATGATCTCATTTCCCACATTTGCCTCTAATTGAGGTAACATCTTTATTATGTCATTGTACCAATTGCTCATAAAATTTTCATTAATTCATCAAGGAAAATAATAAGGTTGGTGGGAATAATGGCTGTCAGAATATAAAAATACATTTTCAGCAAGTTGCTGTAATTTAACATCTTCTAAATAATCAGTGCTATTTAAAGCTCAGTATTCAACAACCAGTTGATGTGATTTATTCAGTAAAAACTAAATAAACCTACAAACCCACTCAGACACATATTCAGACTCACTGAATATCTGTCTGCCTAGATCCAGTGTTTTCCTATTCTGTCTAAGGAATGATGCAGAATTAATGCTATCCATTTGTATAAAATATCACAAAGAGTTTTTCTCTTTAAGATACTAAAAATAAGCCTTCTGTACTGTAATATTTAATACTGATCATTTAGGTCACTAGCTTCATAGGTATTAAAGCAACTTGCTTTACTTTGACCTAGAGAAAATTATCACCAAACTCCATTAGTTGGAGTTATTATACAGTTTGGTTTTGAGTTACCATTTAATTCTGTATCATGCCTGTCAGTAACACTGAATACTGCCTCTTTTCTCGTAACCTTTAAACGGTCATGCTTAGTGCTTTAAAAGTTAATATATGCTAGAGATCGTATGAAATTTGCTAGTACTGAGAGCTCATAATATCATTTAAATTTACTCTAACTGTAGGTAAGAAGATTTTAGCACACACGTCTGTTTCTACCCTTATCTTAGTCCCTATTAAAATAACCAAAATATGTGACATGCTTAGCACAATTGCTGGTACATAATAAGCATTTAATAAATGGAGTTTGCTATACTTATTATGATTGAAACATAAAATCGTAACAAATTTTCTTTGGTTCTGGAAGCTCTGAAAGGTTGACTTCCACTTGAGTAAATGGTTGAGGTATTTTCGTAAGATATAATGTAGACGTGACCTATTTAGAGGTAGGGCTAACTCAACCTACAACTCAGAACAAGTTTTTTTTAAAAAGCAACTGAGAAATGAGTGGAAAAGGCTCAAAAGTACATGCAGATGCCTGCTAGTCTGGCAATGATGAGGACTGAAGATGATGAGGCAGGACCATGGTCCGTCGGGGCAGACGAGCATATATATGTATCAAGTCGTAACTCTGCAAATTAGTCATGCAATGGCTATATCGAATCAGAACTCTATGGTGCCATTTGATGCTGGGCTACACTTAACACAGATGGGCATACAGGAAAAGATAGGGTTTTGTCATTGATAGCCTCTAATAAAAATAAACACGCCAGGCCATGGATTGAGTACAATGTGTTAACTAAATCTTTATTGTAACAAATGTGAAAGAAACACCCTACCACACAGAAGTAGAGCTCCCTTTCTAGATTGCCATTCTCAGACTGCTGGATCTGTGCAATGGAAATGTAAAGGTATCCTATACTTTGGTCTTGCCTTAAAATGTTCTAACAGTGACATACAGAATTATTGATGGAACCATCTAACTCAAGCATGGTGCAGCATGGATATCTTTCTGAAAGGATGTCCAATGGGAAGGCTAACATTTAAAAGGTTCCATTGAGGCTAAACGTTTTATGTGGATTATCTTGTTTAATCCTCACTAAAAGTCTGTAACAAGGGCCCTATATTCTGCCATTTTAGGAAACAGAAATAGAGAGGATAGCTAACTTACACAAGGCTGCACAGATAGCTGTGTCTAAGAATTTGAGTCAGGCTGAATACTGTCTGTTCTATTAAAGAATGAGATAGTCCTATGTGACATTGTCAAGAGAAGTATCTAGATGAAAATGAGGGGAAAAGCCAGAATTCTGCAAAAGAAGCAGAGGTTGGGAGCTGAAAAAAAATAGACAGGTGGTATTGACAAATTTTCGATAAATTTTTCAGAGAAAGGGGAGGAGTCAAAAAAGGGAGCAGTAGCTGGAGCTATGTTTGGTGTGTAGATCATGTTGCATTGCAAGATTTCTCTTCAAAAAAGAGTGAAATGTAAAAAGAAATTAAACGTTAAAATATTAATGAGACTGAGCTCAGAGAGAAGAAAAATTTGAACATACGTAAGAGAACAAAATATTCAAGAGAATGTGGTGCTGGAGAATGCACAAGGGTTGTATTTGGGGGCCAAGTAGAATGATAAACTGTATACAGAGGGTGACCACATGTTCCAGTTTTCCCAGGACAGTTCTGGTTTACACCTGTTGTCCTGGAATCATTATTAATAGAGTCTCTCTTTTACTTTCAGAAGTATCCAAGCTTCCACGATAAATTATATGGTTACTCTCCTTAGACAGGAAGACAGAATGTCCTTGTAATAGGAAGAAAGGAGAAGAGGGATGTTTTCAGTATAAATCAGTTCATAAGTTTGATGGATGGAATTCGAGAAAATTCTGTTCTTATGGTCTCCATTTCCTCTAGGAAGGAGAAATTAGGGTTATCTTTTGAAAACACTTTTGTTAAAGGGTCAGGGAAGAGGGTGGGGATGAAGTGAGTTCTAAAACAGCTGTGGGATGGGAAAGATGACTCACAAGGTAAACCAGGATTGTACAGCAGCATTAAAGTTTTAGTAGAGAGCAGGACCGTGAATATGGAGTGGCATCAATCTGCAGGGTTGCAGGGTTTTTCCCCCCAGTGTTGCTCTGCTGTACAGGTGTAAGTTCAGGAAATAGCAGAAAGCTAAATTCAAAGGCAAGACGTAAGTGTTGGAGTTTTGTCAGGAAGGAAAATAGGGCAAAGGATTTGAGACTATTGCAAAAGGGAGATTGAAGCATGAATCATGGAATCCTTAGGTACCAAATACACCTAAAATTTCTCTTTCTTTTCTTTTCTTTCTTTCTTTCTATCTTTCTTGTTTGTTTTGTTTTGTGACAAAGTCTCACTCTGTTGCTCAGGCTGGAGTGCAATGGCACAATCATAGCTTACTGTAGTCTCAAACTCCTAGGCTTAAGTGATTCTGCCACCTCAGCTTCTTGATTAGCTGGGGCTACAGGTGTGCCCTACCGTGCTTAGCTATTTATTTTTTATTTTATTTTATTTTGTTTTGTTTTGTTTATTTTATTTTATTTTATTTTATTTTAGAGACGGGGTCTTGCTATGTTGCCCAGGCTGGTCTCAGACTCAAGCAATCCTCCAGCCTCAACCTCCCAAAATGTTGGGATTATAGGCATGAGCTACCATGCCCAGCCATACCTATGATTTAATATCCAAATATGAAATATCCTTGGATTTGAGCCTAGGATTAAACACTATAGCTCCAGCAATATAACAGACAAGATAATATGAAAATCTTCCAACTAGCCCAGAAATGCTGGGCTAGTTGTATAACTCATAAGAATAAAATATAAATCTCTGGAAGCTCGAAATGAACAGGAACTACACAAACTATAAGCTCAGTGAGCTGGTTTCTTATTGTTCTAAAGGTAATGGGACAGGTGCTCATCTCTATAACCTCAGAGATTGGTTTGAAGACCCTTAAAAGGGATTAGTTTGAAGACCCTTAAAGGGGCAGGAGACAGGGTCTTGTCCCATATGAAATGGAAGTTAGCATTCAGACCCTTGTATAAAGCTGAGAACCACCACAAAAGTAGAAAGATGGGCCAGAAATTCCATCTCTGGGCACAAAAACACAACACAATGGCTTGTCTGTCTTTAGTCGTGAGGGAGAAAAAACCAGGTCTTCTTAGGAGTGAATATTCAACACTCAGGACTATAGCTTCCATAGGCTTGATAGTGACTTAATACCATCAGCACAGTCTGGGAATTCTCAGATGGAGAAATGAAGGTACAAACTGGTTTCAGGCTGGGCACAGTGGCTCACCCCTATAATCCCAGCACTCTGGGAGGCTGATGGCTTGAGCACTGGAGACCAACCTGGGCAACATGGCAAAACTCCATCTCTACAAAAAAATATAAAAATTAGCCACGTGCAGTGGTACATACCTGTAGTCTCAGCTATTTGGGAGCCTGAAGTGGGAGGATGGCTTAAGCCTGGGAGGTAGAGGCTGCAGTAAGCCAAGACTGTGCCACTGCACTTCAGCCTGGGCAACGGAGTGAGACCCTGTCTCAAAATAAAAAAATAAAAATAAAAATAAAAAACCTACATACACATAAAATGTTGGTTCCAGGCCAAAAAACCCACATATACACAAAACATTGGTTCCAGGCCAAAAATTTAACAAGAAAAAAAGCTAAAAGAAGAAGCACTTTTACCCAGGTTACATAGGCTTTTCATGGATATACCTACACTGAGGATGAGTTCACAATGCCAAATTATCACACCTACAGAAAACAACCTACCTTGAGTGAGTGTTGTCCAACATAATATACAAAGAAAATTCAGTTAACCAAATAACATCATAGAAACTATAAAATAAGTATGCTTAAAGTAATTAAAAATGCAAAAAGAGGAATAAGAAAAACAAAAATACATTAGGGCCAGGCACAGTGACTCACACCTGTAATCCCAGCACTTTGGGAGGCCAAGGCAGGCAGATTACTTGAAGTCAGGAGTTCAAGACCAGCCTGGCCAACATTGTGAAACCCCGTCTCTATAAAAATACAAAAATTAGCCGGGCATGGTGGTGCACACCTGTAGTCCCAGCTACTCAGAAGGCTGAGACAGAAGGATCTCTTAAACCCGGGAGGCAGAGGTTGCAGTGAGCCAAGATTGTGCCGCTACACTCCAGCCTGGGCAACAGAGTGAGACTTTGTCCAAAAAAAAAAAATTAAATGAATAAATAAATTAGGAAGACAGGTAGTTTTGATAAATAATTAAACATAATTTTAACAAATAAAAATATAATTAAAATTAAAATTCAATGGATAATAGTATATTAGAGATAAAGAGATAATTCAGCCATTAGAAATCAGCTCTTCAGAATTTAGAATTCAGTGCAGAAAGATTTTGAAAGCACAGAAAAGATGAAATTGAATTTAAGAAATGATAAAAGATATATTACAGAAAGAGAAAATACAGAAAATATGAGAGGCAATACTCAAAAACATGATGACTAAGAACTTTCCAGCATTGATGAAAGACTTATATCTTCAAGTATGTGAAGTACACCAAGTCCCAATCGGTAAAAATGAAGAGCAGAGAAATAAGCATTTCACACCCAGTCAAATCATAATGAAACATCAAAGACAAAGAGATTATCTTAAAATATTGAAGACAGATTATTTATCAGGGACAACAATTAGGATAGCAATAGAGTGTGGGGAAACTATCACTTTCTTCTATCCTTACAATTTGGTATAGCCCTGTGGAGGTTTATGAAAAATAAAAATCAAACTTTAAAATGTGTATAGGTTTATCTCAGCAATTTATCTTCTGACAATTATCTAAAAGAATATTTGCACAAGTATATGTTCAAGATTATTTGTTACAAAGTTACTTAGTAAAAAGTTGTAAAGAGCTTAAATTTGCATCAATAGGAGACCAACTAAATATGTGATGAAATTCCATGCAGCCATTAAAAAGAATGAGATGGATTTATATACATTAACTTCTAAAATTATCTACCATATATGTGACTTGGGTCTGCTTTCCATCTCTGAGCCTCAGCTTCCTCTTCTCTAAAATAGAGATAAAAGCAGAACCTACCTCTTAGGATGCTTGATTATTAGTTATTATAGACACATAGTGTATAATATATAATTATGTGCTGTTTTATTATTTATTTCATGTATTTAATAAGTACTGGTATAGTGCTTACCATGTGCAAGGTACTGTTCTAAGTGCTTTAGAATATTAATTCATTATCAATATAATATGTTCATAAGTGAAAAAGTAAGTAAAGAACAATATATCTGATTATTATATATTAGAGTACATGTATATCAAACTCTTAAGTCATCATCTCTGCATAGAGAATTATATGGGGGGTCCCAGCACGGTGGCTCACGCCTGTAATCCCAGCACTTTGGGAGGCCGAGGTGGGCGAATCACGAGGTTAGGAGTTTGAGACCAGCCTGGCCAACATGGTGAAACATCATCTCTACTAAAAATACAAAAAATTATCTGGGCATGGTGGCGGGCACCTGAAATTCCAGCTACTCGGGAGGCTGAGGCAGGAAAATTGCTTGAACCCAGGAGGCAGAGGTTGCAGTGAGTGGAGATTGTGCCACTGCACTCCAGCCCAGGCGACAGTGTGAGATTCCATCTCAAAAAAAGAAAGAGAGAGAGAGAGAGAGAGAGAGAGATAGAGAAAGAAAGAAAGAAAGAAAGAAAGAAAGAAAGAAAGAAAGAAAGAAAGAAGAAAGAAAGAAAAGAAAGAAAGAAAGAAAGAAAGAAAGAAAGAAAAGAAAGAAAGAAAGAAAGAAAGAAAGAAAGAAAGAAAGAAAGAAAGAAAGAAAGAAAGAAAGAAAGAAAATTATATGGGGGGTAACTTCCATTTTATACTTTATGTAGGGCTATAATTTTTGCATCTTTATAAAGGGACCTTTATAATTAGGAAGGATTAATACATGTATTTATGCTTTGGAAAAAAAACAGTTTTTCCAAATATTATACTATTTTTGATAAAGTAACATGAAACTTTATGTTCATTAGTTTGATATTTTTGCAGTTCTGTTGCTCCATTGATCTCCAGGACAAACTCAGGGATGGGAAAAGTTTTGTCAAAGGCAATTGATTCCTATGTTGCTTAGGTTTTCACAACACTTGGATATTGGCTGAAGAATACTGAAGGTGGAGGTCCTGATGAACAGGACATAGAACATGCCATTTCCTTAGGGAAGGAATCAATCCATAAAGCTGCTAAGCTTGAGACCTACAAGAGGAAGTTGGCAGAGTCACTTAGATGGAGGAAGTGAAGGAGGTCAGAGAACAGCAGCTGCTGATGAAGTCTCCGCCCATATGACTCTTCTTTTCTACATATAGATGATAATCTGAAATTTATGATTTTATAGTCTGGAATGGTTTGGAGGATCCAAAAAGTTTGTTAGGATTCTGATTTCTCAGTGAACATTTTCCACACTTTGTTGGGTGTTACTGACTTACAGCATAAAGGGAAAAGTGAAACAAAGGTAAGTTCCTATAGGAAAGGGAAGCACTGCTAGATAAGAACTATTTATGTATACTGATTTGACATTGACAGGGAAGCCTCAGTCATCTGGAATGCAGAGTAAAGTTTTCAATCTCACAACTGTGGAGGCTTTTCTGGAAAGGTTAAGCCCTGTCTCAGGCCCTGTGTGCCAAAGGGCTCTAGGAGAGGATTCACGGCAGGATGTGACCAGGGAACATCTTACTGTCTGATGTCACCAGAGAAATCTACATATCATATTTCTTACATTCTAAGATGCTCATTTTTTCATATTTTGGCATATCTGGGTTGCATCTTAGTCATTAATCCCTTACAATCACAATTGAATAAATTTTAGTTTCTTTGTTGCAGATTTTATTATCTCTGAAATTGAGATTTGTCTTACAGGTGCTAAAGGCATTCACAACCAGTTTGTGGCTTCTGCCCTCCAGCTAAGATTGTTCCTTAGCTGTCCCCAAATATGAGAATGAATATACAGTGATAAAACAAAAATAAATCAACCATATTGGCTCATAAAGCTTTATTTTTAACTAGAAATTTTCCTTCTGCTTGAGATCGTTTCATTAGTTCCTCACAGAAATGAAAGCATTATTTTCAGTGAGATGATGACAGCTAGCCTTTTTCCCTCAAAACCTTTTATTTGCTGCCTATTCATTTTATTAGGTTGAAATAGAGACTAAGTGGCTTTTCAGGGCCATATAGAGGAAATTCTCTTTTAAGAGGCAGTTTTGTCTGCTTCTCTAATCCACTTCACATTCTACTTTAGGTATGGTGTGTAGCCAAAGAGTGATCTATATTGTTTTTCTTATATATCTGAAACCATTTTCTCCTGAGTACCTCTAAAGGACAGGAAGACAGATACTCAGGGGCAGAGGGATATGGCAGTGGAACATGCTGATTTGAATGGCAGGGCTGGAATTTTCGATGAGGGTTTGCTATCGTGATTGCTTGGGACAACTTTTGAAATTCTGATTTTATTTCCCTGTTTTGACCAGTGGCATATGCCCCCTTTAAAATGCTAGACCAGAGGGCCAAACATAGTGGCTCAGCACTTTGGGAGGTTGAGGCAGGCAGATCACTTGAGGTCAGGAATTAGAGACCAGCCTGGGCAGCATGGTGAAGCCATGTCTACTAAAAATACAAAAATTAGCCGGGCATGGTGGTGCACGCCTGTAATCCCAGCTCCTCGGGAGGCTGAGGCAGGAGAACTGCTTGAGCCTGGGAAGCGGAGGTTGCAGTGAGCTGAGATGGAGCCACTGAACTCCAGCCTGGGCAACAGATTGAGACCCTGTCTCAAAAAAATAGAGAGAGAGAGAGAGAGAAACAAAGAAAGAGAGAGAGAGAATCAGCTCCTCTGACCAGTGCAGGGGCTCATGCCTGTAATCCCAATACAATGGAAGGCCAAGGTAGGTGAACCTCTTGAATCCAGGAGTTCGAGACAAGCCTGGGTGACATGGCAAAAACCTCATCTCTACAGTAAAATAAAATAAAATAAAATAAAAATAAAATACCAGACCATAGAAATCAAATCTTTTAAGGTGATAACATAATTATTGTTTTTTATAGCTGGGGGGTGTCTTTGTTATAAGATTTTTTAAACATTGCAAAAGACTCATTTAAAATTTACAAATATCTAATTTTCTTTTTTCCCCTCACATTCTCTGCCTTTAAGATTTTTTAAAATGTACTTATTTATTTGAGGCTGAATGTGGCTCTTACTACATTCTGTGAATATCACATTCAGATGAATACTGCTTTGTGTATAGAAACTGGCTGAATGTAGAGTACTTGAGGCCCAAATTAAAATAGATGGATGCTGGAGTGTATCAAGCTCTTGTTAATTGCATTTTCTATTATTATCTTGTTTACCCTTGAAGCTTTAAGCCATTAAGGAAAATATTGGGCAGAAGCTGGAATCAAGAGAGGGCTGTCAGTCAGCAATTGCTGGTGGGAAGAGTGTCTTGGCACCAATACAAAACTGCAAATAAGAGCCAGGGAGGGTCTAGAAGCAGAACAAAAAGAACAGAGTCCTTCTGGGTACAGGGTTATTGTAGGGCTCCCTGATGTTTAAACAACTTCTTATTTCCTCAGGGTTTTGAAAAGAAGCCTCTTGTCAAAATATGGAGAGGCGTTTTGGGGAGCGGCAAGGGAAGGCAAGTCATATGGAGAATTTAAGTGGCTTCAGTGCATGAGTCTCCATCACTTGTCAGGACACCCGAGTGCTGCCAGCCCAGTTTCTTTGCAATCTGAAAGGCTGCACTATGTACCCTTAAGGCCAACAAAATCTATTCAGAAACTTTTTATCTGAAGATATTTTTGCAGACATATGAAACGGGTAAGACAAGTAGAATTCTGAAAGATGAAAATAAATAATAATTCCTGTCTCTTTATCTATCTATCATGTCACAGAAGCAGATGTCAATAGACATAACCAAAAAAGATCAGCATTGTCTTCAAAATTTTAGACTTCTGGCTGCCTTCTTTCCTAGAGATCAAATTTACTTGTTGCATCTACAAAAGTGGAAGCAATCATGTAATGTTTATACCACATTTGATTTGCTTTTTCCTTTGTTTATGCTGCAGCTCTTAATATCACAAATGCCACAGAGAGAGGTATTTAAAACCCCACCGTGTGCTGTGCTCTCAGTGATTGCAGTTTTAATAAAATTTGCAGTGGTCCTGTTCCCGGCATCAGTCCTATTTGTTTGATGCCACTAACAGGTTTGATTTGCTGTCATGAGTACATTGTGCATTTAAAAACCAAACAAAGAAAAAAATCACAAACCTCTGATATCCCTGGAGGCTATCATTGGGAAAATTAAATCTGCATGATTTAATAGGATGCATGTTCTAAAAGAGGAGCTTGACCCATTGATTTTTACTTTAGGGGATATTATGGTATATTATGGTATGGTTTCATCTAAAAAGTTCTATAAGGCTTTCAGAGAAGAATGGTAAAGCGGTCCTTTAGTTGAACAGTTGTCACTACATTTCTCTAAGAAAAAGTCACTTGTATAATAATGATAGCACTGAATAAATAATACATAATGCTTCAAGTCAACAGATAGGCCCTCTTAAATTGCAGTGTTGAAGAAAATGTATTTTAAAATAATTAAATTGTTTAGTATAATGTTGACATTATATTATTTGAAATGAAAAGTTATTGTGACCTGAAATATGTATACCCTAATTGGAGTGAGTTTTTAATATCATTTTTCAGATATTAAAATGAGATGCATAAGTTCAAGCACACATACACAGCAAAGGAAAATTTCTTTCTCTTTATCGCATTAGTTCATCCAACAAAGACGCACTGAGCAATGTTCCAGGTGCAACACGAGACAGAGAAGGCCATGCCTCCACTGGGCTTACTTTCAAAATGTGACTATTTTGATCCATGCAAAGATATCATGGAAAGCTATTAGAATTCTATGGCAATAAGGAGTTCAAGTAATTTTACATTCAGTTATTTTCTTCAGATATCAAATACATGACTCTGAGATTGTAATTGCTATATTTATTTCCATGAACAACAAACTATATAAGGCACTTTTGGAGAGGACTTAATATAGTGGTTAATAACATGGGTAGTAGGATCTCAAGAAAACTGCATGGGCTCTAGAGTCTCAGGTAAACTTCTTGAGTCCAAATCCTGGTTCTACCACCTGTCACATGTGTAACTTCTAGTAGGTTACTTATCTCTTTGTGCTTCAGTTTCCCTACTTGTAAAATTAGGTTAATAATACTATCTACATCATAAATTGAAGAATGTAGAAGTAGATAATATATTTATAGCTCTTACAAGAGTGACTGACACAGAGTAAACACTCAAATAGAAATTATCAATGTTAGTTCTAGGGCTAATATAACTTCTGTGCAACAGAAGCAGTGATTTACGTACTTGTGCAGACAATTATAGCTCCCTTTTCCATGTGTCATCTTTATCTCTGAGTTACAAGCAATAAAGTCCAATGGCAAAAACTAAATTTTTATTTTTAGTAGTTTATTTGTATTAATTTTGGTTCTAGCAAAAGAATAATAACCAACTTTAAATCTGCAAGGAGACCCCAAAGTCATATAGTTCAATTCCTTAGTTTGTAGATAAAGAAATTTGAGACTGGGGCAGTGGCTCACACCTGTAATCCCAGTCCTTTGGGAGGCTGAGGCAGGAGGATTGCTTGAGGCCAGGAGTTCGAGGCCAGCCTGGGAAACATAGTGAGACCCCCTCTCTACAAACAATATTTAAAAATATTTCTTAAAAAATAAATTTGAGATCAGAAACATCTTTTATTTTATAGATAAAGACACTTGAGACCAAACAAATTGTGACTTTGCCCAGGTTGGCAAAGGAACTTGAGTGTCTTATTCCTAGTCCAGGACATGTTCCACTACCTATTCTGATTCTTTCCTCTTTTTAATATTTATGTTGTGTAGATAATACTCTGCAGAGTTCACATGCTTTAGTATCAGACAGACCTGGGTGTTAATCCTGACTGCACTGCTTACCAGTTATGTGAGGTAGGATAATTTACTTGACCTCTGCAAGTCTATTTCCTCATTTGTGAAATGGGGGGTAATATTATATAGAACACAGAGTTCTTAAAATGGACTTAGATAGCATATTCACAGTGTCTATGCAGTAGCTCTTTGATAAGTATTTGCTGTTGTTGGTATTGTTGTCTGTTGTTTACATTGTTATAAAGCTGGATGACATCTATCCAGAGAATACCGCTAGTCAAGCTTCTCAAATTTCATAAATAGAACGTCAACATTAACAACTGCTCATCTGGTCTCCAAAGAACATAAATCTACTTTCAATCAGCAATGCTTTGTACCTGCATTCTTGTTACTTGTTAGAGATTATAACTTTGGTGTGGCTTCACCGTGACAAGTGATAAAGGGAAGCTTATCTAAGAAGCTGTGTAAAGAGGTGCCTTTAATGGCTAACAGGAGAGAGGCTATTTGGAGTCAACCTGTTAAAAAAAAAATAGTACAACAACATAAAAGTGAAGGTGGCCTTAGTGTGTATCCTGAGCTTATATCATATTTTATTCACTACAGAAATAGATATTTGCCAAAAATCTTGTTGAAAATATTGATTCATTCTAGCACTCACTGCTCCCAAGTAAATCCCAAGTGAGAAATCACTTTAAAAATTTAGTGCCATAAAAAATGATGAGTTCATGTCATTTGTAGGGACATGGATGAAGCTGGAAACCATCGTTCTCAGCAAACTATCACAAGGACAAAAAACCAAACATCTCATGTTCTCACTCATAGGTGGGAACTGAACAATGAGAACACTTGGACACAGGAAGGGGGACATCACACACCAGGGCCTGTTGTGGGATGGGGGGAGGGGGGAGGGATAGCATTAGGAGATATACCTAATGTAAATCATGAGTTAATGGGTGCAGCACACCAACATGGCACATGTATACATATGTAATAATAAAAAAAAAAAAATTAGTGCCTGGCTGAAGCTCTGTGAACAATGGCTGCAGAGGAGCTTCCTGCCAGCCTGGGGAAGCCATAGCCTACACATGATCTGTCCCTTTTAGGGAACTAAGGTTGACTTGATGGAGCCAATGCTGGCAAAGGTCTCTGAGGAAAACTGACCTGGATTTATACGAGGTCCAGCCTTGCAACTGGTAAGGGAGGTCACTTTCATGGCAGGCCAAGATCCTTCAGATGTTTTGAAAATTTCAAGGAGAAAGGAATTAGGCCAGAATGTATAGATACTGCAGATGAAATCTTATGGAGAAATTTCCTTGGACTTACATCCTTAGCCTCAGCACAGCAAATTAATAGAAGCTTGTAGAAGACCAAGATGAGATTTCTTATAGAGACCTCCAGTGGAACAAGCTTAAAGAAGGCCCATATGGTTAACATTCTTGATGCCCATATGGTTAACATTGTTGATGCACCTGTGTAAAGAACCAGGCTAAATCTAATAAGGCCATACTCACTTTGTCATCAAGAATCTTTGAGATTCTTTTTAATCAAAAGTGGAGAGACTATAAGGAACAATTTGTGCTTAAATGGAAAATTGTGTGTTGTCATTCTAGAGCACACCTGTGTTGTCTGATTCCAATTCCGTGGGAGCTGTTTTAAAGCTTTATAAATTGCAGATAACTGGCAGCAATGCTAAATCATTCTCCTCCATAGACTTGCAAATGAATTCTGTCCAGTGGAAAAGCAACCAAAAAACCCAGTCCGGCTCTGTTTGCACAGTCATTTTGATATTCCTGATCTATAAATGTGTCTGTCCTTGGGATTCTCCTTTCACCTGGTTGCAACACTTCACTGGTTTCCTTGTGAATGAGTTAAATAAAACCTTTAATTCATGTTTATTCTGAAAAAAAAAATTAGTGCCTGGGTTGGGGAGAAGGGTCTCCCCTGAGAAACTGACATTTTATCCATTCCTATAGTAAGTACTGTGTACTTCATTTTCTTTTACTTTATTTTTTGCTCTGCCTGGCATGTATCTTAGAATCCAATTTGAAGCTTAGTCATAGTATCTGTTACACCAAACCATCCAGAGGTTTTCTCCCTGATCCTAATATATTGTTATTCGTTTAATTTATGGCCATATCAATTATACCCTCCTTAAGACCTCTATGGAAAGAGAACGAAATAACTAAGTTGATGGATTCGTGGAACTTCTCCTCCAAGTGGTTCTCAAATGCCAGTGCACATCAGAAGCATCTGGAGATCTTACCAAATGACACAGCTTCAGGATGCATTCCCCAGTTATTCATATTTGATAGGTTTATGTTAGTGCTTTTTAACAACACCCCAAAGGATCCTTAATGCCGTCACCCATGAACCACACTTCGAAAAACACTGACTTCAGGTTTTCTACTTAGAAGGATTTTATTCCAGATGAATCTAAACATTCAAGGAGAAAGCTTATCTGCAAATAGTAAGATATCAATGTTAGGATAGCTTCAAATTCATCCATTTGTGGAATGCCTACTATGTTCTATGCAATGAGGTAACTCTTAAGGATACAGACAAAAGAAAGACGTGGTTCATTTCTTGAAAACTGTTCAAATTCAGTGAGGAAGATGGATATGCAAACAAGTAAAGTGCAATATATTTACAATGATAGAAGTTTCTGTAGGGTTATATACACAGGACGGAGGAGATAGGGAAAGGTCAGGGAAAGCTTCAGAGAGGTGAGGGCCAACAGGGCTTTGATTGATGAAGAGCAAGGAGCTCTTGGTGAGGATCATATCACATGGAGGGAGGAAAAAGAAAATAGAGGAAAAAATTCAGATTTACCATGCAAGCACAGCCTGACACTGACTCATAACCAGGGTATAAAAGAAGGATTAGAGAGTTTGGGACAGTATCTATTAGTGGTGCTATAAAAACAGAATAAACCGTGATTTGACTCACAGGCTAACATGGAGATCATCTTCTTTGGTATCTTCTCTTGAACATTTTTTTCTTTTTCTTTTCCTTTTTTTTTTTTTTTTTTTTTTTTTTTGAGACAGAGTCTCTCTCTGTCATCCAGGCTGAAGTGCAGTGGTGCAATCTCTGCTTGCTACAACCTCTGCCTCCCAGGTTCAAGCAACTCTCAGGCTTCAGCCTCCTGAGTAGCTGGGATTACAGGCATGTGCCACCATGCCCGGCTAATTCTTGTATTTTTAATGGAGATGGGGCTTCACCATGTTGGCCAGGCTGCTCTCAAGCTCCTGGCCTCAAGTGATCCACCTGCCTCAGTCTTCCAAAGTGCTAGGATTACAGGTGTGAGCCACCATGCCTAGCCCTCTCTTAGACATAATTTTTAAATGGGTAGATACCTAACATCCTGACAATGTGGGAACCTATGGTTTGGAGGCATATGGCCTTATCTGGCATCCAGAATTCCATCTAAAAGTCCACAGAAATATTCCCAACCCAAGCCACTTTAGGCAACCAGGATACTGTGGTATGATTTAAGATTAAGTTTATGGCTTCTATTTATTTTTCCAACTAAAATTTCCAATTAGCTAAAACAAAAATCTTATTCTTAATAGACCTCAGCTCATTTAACATGTGTCAGAGTGCAGGCATCTTCCAGAGCTTAGATCAAAAAAGTTATTTAAAAGTAAACTAAGACTTTGATAAATGTACCATGGTTATATAGGATGCTAGCATTAGGGGAAGTTGGGTGAACAGTACTTGGAAACCTTCTATACTATCTTTGCAACTCTTATGTAAATCTAAAATTATTTCAAAATAAAAACTTTCGAAAAGGTAAACTAAGAAATACTTCTTTGTCCTGGTAATTAGGCAGTTTAGCATCTCCTCCCATCAAAAACAGAAAATGAACTTTCTTTAAGAAGAAAAAAGTGAATCAGGAATGAAGTCGCATATTTTATTGGCTGATGATTAAACTTCTAATATATTTTCAGAACCAGTTTAACAAAAGTGCAGTTGCTCTATATACGTCTAAGACTGAAACAAAAACAAGTAAACTTTGTGTAGCTCTTGTCTGATTTACATGGTAAACATTACTTGCTCATACTCATTATTCACCATCCATATTTACAAGTGAGAAAAATGTTGCCGTCTCAAAGGCCACAGAAATGTTCCCAACCCAAGCCATGGGAGGGAATCATATCATTGAGGCAGGCAGCCCTTATTTTGTCCTGGAGAAGAGAGTCACTGTATTTGAGGATGATGTGTATGTTTTCTAAAGGAGCTTGCCTTCTGACTCCTTCAGAGATGGAGCCACAGTGGGTAAACCTCTTCAGGCATTGCCCTGCTTCAAAGCAGACAGAAATGTAAACAGTGGCAGTACACCAGGATCGGGTTTCTTTGCTTTAGCTACCAAGAGTCAGGAAAGAGAAACCAGGTATTTATTTAGGTTTCTCATTATTGCTAGGTTTTCTTTTAATGATAAGGGGAGAAAAGAAGTATCTGTTCAGAAACAAAGTATCACAGAGCCTCAGTAGGATTACTTTTTCAACCACCATGGGCCATGTGTTTTTTAAGTCAAAAATAAAAACAATTTAACCCATTTTGTTCTTTGCAGTCCTTGCCTTCTAACAGGCATCTCCAACTCAGTTATTCTTAAAATATGATGCTAGATGAGACAAATAGTCTATTTAAGAGCAGATTCAAATAATCTGTCTAGATTAGCATCTATGTTTTAATAACAGAGTCTAAAGAATAAATTTCTCTCTCTACAGAGTGATTGCTCTCCTCAAATAATTCAATTTATGAAAGGAGTTAAGGATACGCTTTTTAACACCTGGAAAATGGTACTTAACATGATCAATATCTAGGATACAGCCAGCTAAAGTGGATTGATGTTACAAAATAAAATAAAGCCTTCTCCCTTTGAAGTCAGTTAAAGGAACAGCTTTCATGACTCAGAAAGATATCCTAGAGGTCAAAAAAGCTCTGGAGAAAGAAAAAGCACTAGAAGACCTGGCTTCAGAATTTACTTCTAGTACTTCTCAGTTATGAGTTAGCTGCTATATTAATTAATTGCTTTATATAAGTCATGTCATTTAATCTTCTCCACAATTCTCTGAGTTGGAAGTTAATAACTACGTTTTCTGGATAAAAAACCTGAAGTTCAGAGAAGTTGAACAACAACTCAGAAAAAACAGCTAGTGAGAGTGAAGTGAGGATCCAAGTCTACCACCTGGATTGCTGTTAGGGTATTGTACATGAGTGTAAGGAAAGTATCCTACTGCTGAGATTTTGACTTCCCAACCTCTGAGTTTGTCCTTTGAAAAAGTCCTGCAATGGTGTTCTTATTTACCAAATGGTCAGAGATTTTCTCAAGATATTGACTATAAGGAAAATGATAAACAATTCAATGAAATGGCACTATGAAAATAAAATAATCTAGGAAAAAATATTATTTTATTTTCATAGTGCCATTTCATTAAATTGCAGCACTATTCACAATAGCAAAGACTTGGAACCAACCTAAAAGCCCTCCAATGATAGATTAGATAAAGAAAATGTGGTACATATACACCATGGAATACTATGCAGCCATAAAAAGGAACGAGATCATGCCCTTTGAAGGGACATAGATGGAGCTGGAAGCCATTATCCTCAGCAAACTAATGCAGGAACAGAAAACCAAACATCACATGTTCTCACTTATAAGTGGGAGCTGAACGATGAGCACACATGGACACATGGGGGGAACAACACACACTGGGGCCTGTCAGAGGCTGGGAGTGGGAGGAAGGAGAGCTTCAGGAAGAGAAGCTAATGGATGCTAGGCTTATTACCTAAGTGATGGGCTGATCTGTGCAGCAAACCACTATGACACATGTTTACCTGTGTAACAAACCTGCACCTCCTGCACATGTACCCCTGAACTTAAAAGTTGAAAAAAAAAGAAAAAAGAAAATATTAGGTTGGTACAAAAGAAATAATGGCAAAAACTGCAATTACTTTTTTTTACACTAACCTAATAAAATGATCTTCAGAAAAGAGCCTGTTTTTTTTAAAAGGCAAAAGACAGAGTGCTTTATATAATTGGAATAATTTTTACATTTCTTCTTGATACACACTTCTTATTTTCTAAAATTTTCACAAGTCACCTTAAACATTATTGCTGTCACCAAATAAATTCTCACAAAGTAATGGAAAGCTCAGAAAATTAATATTTGAGAAGTAAATTTAGAGGCAAGGATAACTTAAACTGAGAAGCATTTATAATTTTCTATTTTGAGAAACACTCTGTAGCATTTATAAACATTATATTTTAATTTTCTATTTCAATAAATTAATACTGTACCAGAATACCAAAATGCATTTGGAATCATAGGCAACTATTATGTTTGTCCTTTCTTAGTGTTTGAAAAAAATGACCTTCCTTTTGAATGCTGCCGTTGCCATTTAAAATTGCCCTTCTCCGCCACAGGGGACATTCACAAAAAACTCTCAATAGGCTTTAATTTGGAGAATTTTAGCTTTGCCTTAGCAGCTTTTCTTATATCTGCTCTTAATTCTATCAGTTTAGGCTTTTATGTTTTGAAATTATATTATTAAGTGCATACACATTAATTATTGTTGTAATTCCTGCTCTGTAGATTGTATTTTTAACCTTTGGATGATGTTCCTCTTCATCCCTTTTTTATAATGCCTTTTATCATAATTCTGAATTGTTTCATATTAATATAATTACCACAGTTTTCTTTTGTGTTTTCCTATGTTCTTTGTTTGGTATTCTTCTGTCCCTTTCTTTCAACCTCCCTCCCATCTTGCAAGCAGAATATAGCTAAATACTTTTGTAATCCAATTCAAAAGACTTTATTTTTAGTAGATAAGTGTAGGTCTTTGTATTTATTCTGAAAATTTATTTCTATTATTCTTCAGACTGATTTCTATCACGTATTATGCTGTTTCTTTCCTCTGCTTCTTTTTTTAATTCCCATTTTCTGGTAGATTGTTATATACTTTTTAATTCTCCACTTTACCCCACCCCACAACCACTTTGCTGATTTTGAAATTGTGGATCACAATGTTATATTTCAGTGATTACTTTTACATTTTAATATACATATATGATGCTATAATTCTAACAAAGTTTAAGATCATATAGTATATTCTCCAGTCTCTTTAACTAAGGCAAGCAGCTTATCATTCTTTAAAATCTCATCTAACGGCAACTTCCCTCATCCTCTGTCCTTTTCCTTGGCATTATCCAAAATTTTATTTATCTTAAAATGTTGAATTATTTTATGGTCCATAGTTAAATAATTCTGTCAATATATGCCACCAATTGCTGTGTTCATCATTCAATTTTCATGTGCCTTTTTTCTTCTGTTTCTAATTTCTTATTTCTGAAAGATATTATTTATTAGTTCATTCAATTAGATCTGTGAGCAGATATCTTTGTCTTTGTCTTCGTATGTTTGAAAATGCCACTATTTTACCCTGATCATTCAGGTGAATATTGAAATCTAAGTTGACAGATATTTTCCCTCAGCATTGTCCTATGTCTTCTTGCATCAATTGATGAGAAGTGTTCTGTCATTGTAACTATAATTCTTTGATAGGTAACAGAGTTCTTCTATCTGTTAACTTTTACATTTTTCTCTTTACCTTTGATAATCAATACTTTTACTATAGTTTGTCATAGTATCTGTATTAGTTATCTATTTCTCTGTAACCAATTACACAGAAACTCAATGGTTTAAAATAATAAACAGTGATCACTTCATAGTTTCTACAACTCAGGAAGTACAGAGTGGCCTTCCCAGGCCAATCTCTAGATTATGTTTGCAGTCAAGATGTTGGCCACTTCTGCAGTCATCTGAAAGCTTGACTGGGCTGGAGGATCTAATTCAAATGTGGTTTATTCTTAAGTTGGTATAAATTGATGCTGGCCAGC
Source organism: Symphalangus syndactylus (assembly GCF_028878055.3). Taxonomy (NCBI): domain Eukaryota; kingdom Metazoa; phylum Chordata; class Mammalia; order Primates; family Hylobatidae; genus Symphalangus; species Symphalangus syndactylus. Next base: position 34,273,796 of record NC_072425.2, on the reverse strand, counting down.
GCAAAGCCTCCCTTCTTCCCCATGTGGGTCTCTCCTCAGGCTGCTTGAGTGTCCCCACACTCTGGCACCTTGCTTCCCCCAGAGTAGATGATCTAATAGAGAACAGGGAGGAGTTAGTAATGTTTTTCATGATCTAGTTTCAAAAGCCACACACAGTCACTTCTGCCACATCCTATTTGTTAGAAGTGAGTCTAAGTCCAGCCTACTTCCAAGGAGAGGAGAGGGAAATACACTCTACTTTTCCAAGGGAGAATTTGTGGACAGATTTTAAAACTACAATAGTGTCAGTGCAAAATGCACCAGAAAGTCTCAGTAACAGAATCACACAAGCAGAAGAAAGAACTTCAGAGCTTGAAGACAAGGCTTGAATTAACCAAATTCATCAAAGACAAAGAAAAAATAATTTTTAAAAATGGACAAAGCCTCCAAGAAGTTTGGGACTATGTTAAAAGTCCAAACCTAAGAATCGTTGGAAGGAAGAAGAGAAAGAAGATAAATCTAAAGGTCTGGAAAACATATTTGAGGAAATATTCAAGGAAAACTTCCTTGGCCTTGCTAGAGATCTAGACATCCAAATACAAGAAATTCAAAGATCACCTGGGAAATTCATTGCAAAAAGATCATTGCCTAGGCACACAGTTCTCAGGTTATCTAGAGTCAAGAAAAAGAAAAGAATCTTAAGAGCTGTGAGGCAAAAGCATCATGTATCCTATAAAGGAAAACCTATCAGAGTAACAGCAGATTTCTCAGCAGAAAGCCTATAAGCTAGAAAAAACTGGGGTCCTATTTTTAGCCTCCTAAAACAAAACAATTATCAGCCAACAATTTTGTGTCCAGTGAAACTAAGCTTCATAAATGAAGGAAAGATACAGTTTTTTTCAGTCAAATGCTGAGAGAATTAGCCACCACAAAGCCAGCACTACAATCTAAAATGAACTCTAAATCTTGAAACAAATTCTGGAAATACACCAAAATAGAACCTCTTTAAAGCACACATGTCACAGGACCTATATAACAATAACACAATGAAAACAACAACAACAACAAAGTGTTCAGGCAACAAATAGCACAATGAATAGAATAGTACCTCTCATCTCAATACTAATGTTGAATGTAAACGGCCTAAGTGCTCCACTTAAAAGATACAGAATAGCAGAATGGATAAGAAGTCACCAACCAAGTTTCTGCTGTCCTCAGGAGACCCACCTAACACATAAGGACTAACAAAGACTTAAGATAAAGGGGTAGAAAAACATATTCCATACAAACAGACACCAAAAGCGAGCAGGAGTCACTATTCTTATATCAGACAAAACAAACTATAGAGCAATAGCAGTTAAGAAAGACAAAAAGGGACATTATATAATGATAAAAGAACTAACTCAACGGGAAAATATCACAATCCTAAATATATATGCACCTTAACACTGGAGCTCCCAAATTTATAAAACAATTACTGCTAGACCTTAAAAATGAAATAGATGGTAACACAATAATAGTGAGGGACTTTAACACTACACTGACAGCACTAGACAGATCAAGACAAAAAGTCAATAAAGAAACAATGGAATTAAACTATACTCTACAACAAATGGACCTAACAGATATTTACAGAACATTCTACCAAACAACTGCAGAATATACATTGTATTCATCAGCACATGGAACTTTCTCCAAGAAAGACCATATGATAGGCCACAAAACAAGTCTCAGTGAATTTAAGAAAATAGAAATTATATCAAATATTCTCTCAGACTACAGTGAAATAAAACTGGAAATCAACTCCAAAAGGAACCCTCAAAACCATGAAAATACATGGAAATTAAATAACCTGCTCCTGAATGATTGTTGGGTCAACAATGAAGTCAAGATGGAAATTAAAAAATTCTTTGAACTGAAAGATAATAGTAACAAATAGTGACACAGCCTATGAAAATCTCTGGGATACAGCAAAAGCGGTGCTAAGAGGAAAATTCATAGCATTAAATGCCTACATCAAAAAGTCTGAAAAAGCACATATATACCATCCAAGGCCACACTTCCAATTCTCCATGCAATTGGTGAAACAAGAACAATCTAAACACAAATGCAGAAGAAGAAAAGAAATAAAAAAGATGAGAGCAGAACTAAATGAAATTGAAATGGAAAACAATACAAAAGATAAATGAAACAAAAAGCTGGTTCTTTGAAAAGATAAATAAAATCAATAGACCATTAGCTAGATTAACCAAGAAAAGAAGAGAGAAAATCCAAATAAGCTTTATTAGAAATGAAATGGAATATATTACAACTGATACCACAGAAATACAAAAGATTATTCAAGGCCAATATGAACACCTTTATGGGCATAAACTAGAAAACCTAGAGGAGATGGATAAACTCCTGGAAATATACAACCCTCTTAGACTAAACCAGGAAGATGTAGAAACTCTGAGCAGGCCAACAACAAGCAGCAAGATTGAAACAGTAATTTTAAAATTGCCAAGAAAAAACAGTCCAGGACCAGACCGATTCATAGCTGAATTCTATCAGACATTCGAAGAATTGGTACCAATCCTATTGACACTATTCCACAATATAGACAAAGAGGGAATCCTCCCTAAATTATTCTATGAAGCCAGTATCACCCTAATACCAAACTAGGAAAGGACATAACCAAAAAAGAAAACTACAGACCAATACACCTGGTGAACATAGATGCAAAAATTCTCAACAAACTACTAATGAACTGAATCCAACAACAAATCAAAAAGATAATCTACCATGATCAAGTGGGTTTCATACTAGGGATGGAGGGATGGTTTAAAATACGCAACTCAATAAATGTGATACACCACATAAACAGAATCAAAAACAAAAATCACATGATCATCTCAGTAGACATAGAAAAAGCATTTGACAAAATCCAGCATCCCTTTATGATTAAAAACCTCAGCAAAATCAGCATAGAAAAGACATACCTTAAGGTAATAAAAGCCATCTATGACAAACCCACAGCCAACATTATACTTAATGGGGAAAAGTTGAAAGCGTTACCCCCTGAGAACTGGAACAAGATAAGGATGCCCACTTTCACCACTTCTATTCAACATAGTACTGGAAGTCCTAGCCAGAGCAATCAGACAAGAGAAAGAAATAAAGGGCATCCAAATCAGTAAAGAGGAAGTCAGAATGTCACTGTTTGCTGATGATATAATTTTATACCTAGAAAACCCTAAGGACTCATCCAAAAAGCTCCTAGAACTGGTAGATGAATTCAGCAAAGTTTCAGGATATAAAATTAATGTACACAAATCAGCAGCTCTCCTATACACCAACAGTGACCAAGCTGAGAATCAAATCAAGAACTCAATCACTTTTATAATAGCTACAAAAATAAAATAAAATACTTAGGAATATACCTAACCAAGGAGGTGAAAGACCTCTATAAGGAAAACTACAAAACACTGCTGAAAGAAATCATAGATGGCACAAAGAAATGGAAACACATGCCATGCTCATAGATGGGTAGAATCAATATTGTGAAAATGACCATACTGCCTAAAGCAATAGTCATTGCTTTAGGTCATTCAATGCAATTCCCATTGAAATACCACCATTACTCTTCACAGAACTAGAAAAAGCAATCTGAAAATTCATATGGAAACTAAAAAGAGCCCACATGGCCAAAGCAAGACTAAGCAAAAAGAACAAATCTGGTGGCATTACCTTACCCAACTTCATACTATACTACAATGCCACAGACACCAAAACAGCATGGTACTGGTATAAAAATGGGCACAGAGATTGGTGGAACTGAATAGTGAACCCAGAAATAAAGCCAAATACTGAACAGCTAACTGATCTTTGACAAAGCAAACAAAAATATAAACTGGGGAAAGGACACCCTATTCAATAAATGGCGCTGGGATTATTGGCAAGCCACATGTAGAAGAATGAAACTGGATCCTCATGTCTCACCGTTTACAAAAATCAACTCAAGATGGATCAAGGACTTAAATTGAAGGCCTGGAACCATAAAAATTCTAGAAGATAACATCAGAAAAACTCTTCTAGACATTGGCTTAGGCAAAGACTTCATGACCAAGAACTAAAAGCAAATGCAACAAAAACAAAGAAAAATAGATGGGACTTGGCCAGGTGCGTTGGCTCATGCCTGTAATCCCCACACTTTGGGAGGCCAAGGCTGGCAGATCACTTAAGGTCAGGAGTTCAAGACCAGCCTGGCCAATATGGTGAAACCCCATCTCCACTAAAAATACAAAAATTAGCTGTGTGTGGTGGTACGTGCCTGTAGGCCCAGCGACTCTGGAGGCTGAGGCAGAAGAATCACTTGAACCTGGGAGGTGGAGGTTGCAGTGATCCGAGATAGTGTGACTGCACTCCAGCCTAGGCGACAGAGCGAGACACCATCTTGAAAAAAAAAAAAAAAAAAAGATGGGACTTAATTAAACTAAAAAGCTTCTGTACAGCAAAAGAAATAATCAACAGAGTTAACCCCCAGAGTGGGAGAAAATTTTGCAAATTATGGATCTGACAAAGGACTAATATCCAGAATCTACAAAGAACTCAAACAGCAAGAAAAAAAAAAAAAACAATCCCATCAAAAAGTGGGCTGAGGATATGAACAGACAATCTCAAAAAAAGATATACAAATGGTCAAGAAACATATGGAAAAATGCTCAACATCACTAATTATCAGGGAAATGCAAATCAAAACCACAATGTGATATCACCTTAACTCCTGCAAGAATGGCTATAATAAAAAATAATAGATGTTGGCATGGATGTGGTGAAAAGGGAACACTTTTACATTGTTGGTGGGAATGTAAACTAGCACAACCACTATGGAAAACAGTGTGGACATTCTTTAAAGAACTAAAAGTAGATCTACCATTTTATCCAGCAATCCCACTACTAGGCATCTACCCAGAGGAAAAGAAGTGATTACACAAAAAAGGTACTTACACTTGCATGTTCATAGCAGCACAATTTGCAACTGCAAAAATACAGAACCAGCCCAAATGCCCATCAATCAACCAGTGGATAACGAAAATGTGAGATATATATATATATATATATATATACACACACACACACACACCACCATGGAATACTACTACATAGACATATATATATGTATATATGTGTGTGTGTGTGTGTATATATATATATGTGTATATATATATACACACACATACCATGGAATACTACTTAGCCATAAAAAGGAATGAAATAATGGCATTCACAGCAACCTGGATGGAATTGGAGATCATTATTCTAAGTGAAGTAACTCAGGAATGGAAAACCAAACATTGTATGTTTTCACGCATAAGTGGGAGCTAAGATAATGACGGTGCAAAGGCATAAGAATGACACATTAGACTTTGGGGACTCAGAGGAAAAGAGTGGAAGGGGGGTGAGGGATAAAAGACTACATATTGGGTACAGTGTACCCTGCTCAGGTGATGGGTGCACCAAAATCTCAGAAATGAAAAAATTTTTAAAAACTACAACAATGTCAAATTGTTTTTATTAATCCTCCTATGCACTATTATGGCAGTGGTTTGCAATCCCACTGCCACTTGAAAGGCAGTCTTCAAGTACTTCTGCAAAATACTCATCCCCAACACCCAGGCAAAAAATTTTGATTCAGTAACCTAAATTGTGTGTCCAGCATTTAATTGTTTGTTTGTTTGCTTGCTTAAACTTCGTGATTCAATGAATTTCAAGTTTTAAAAGCCACCACTGTAACTGATCTGGGGATTCATGTATTGCTTCAAGCCTAGAAAACCTCCACCATTATGTTTTCAAATATAACCTCTCTGCTCTTCCTTCTCTTCTCTACTTCTCACACTCCTGTAAGCATACATTAGAGCTCTAAATCTGTTCTTCCCATCTTTTAGTTAATCTTTCACATTTCTGTCCGTCTTTCTCTCTGGTCTCAGGACTGTATGATGGCTTAAGTGCCATCTTCTGATTCATTAATTCTTCACTTGACCTTGTCCAAGCTTGAGTTTATCATATCTTTTGTGTCTCTGTTTGTTATTATCAATTTCTAGCATTTCTACTATTATATGTATTTCAATTTTGCCTGTTTGTTTTATAATTTCTTATTTTTATACATATACTATTATTTAAGGTTCTTAAACTCCTTTTGAACTTCTTTATTTTCTTCCAGAGTAAATTAATCCCCCAGTTACTGAATTCATTAAGTTGAAAGTCAATTTGTTCTTGCTTAGCAATTGTTTTCCTAATGTGCTTTGAAATTATGATTTGCCACTGTAAATCTTATCATCATCTCTCTGAAATAATTTATTCCTTTTCCAGTAATTTTGGGGGTTGCCCTCTACTTCCTTCATTCATATAAGATATTTCGGGGAGCAACTGTAGGACCCCATTCTGTAATGTTTTGGCATTCAATCTAGACCCAGTCCCTCAAACAGTCAAAAGCATAACACATGTTCTGACTACAATACTATGACTGCTTTGGTTTCAAGCAGCGAGCCTCCAATCCCCCACCTCATATAGTACACTTCCAGAGAAATCAAGCTTCAAGCCCTTTTCTCTGTTTATAGAATTGGAACTCAGCAGTGACTGCTTATCTATTGTGTTTTGTCTACTTTCTTATATACTGAGATATTCATCTTGTTTTTTAATATGGCTTTGTCTTTTTAGGTAGCAAAAAATTATATCTTTATTATTGCTATATACTTATATTCTAGCTCGATGACTGAATTGTGATATCATAACACCATCTTGATTAGTACTCTTTGTGCTATAATTATATATCATTATATAAATTCTATCCAGCTGAATATATAAAAATAAAAATTTACATTATTGTTTGAAATAGGTCAAAACTATTGATGTTCAAAAGTGATATTTTTATCCATCTGGAAAACACAAGAGTATCAACTCCAAAGCTACTTTAACTAATATGATAATTAATCCTATTTACAAATAAAACACATACTTACGTACACATGTCTTAACAGTTTTCCTATATAGCAGAAATAACACATTAGAAATTAATTGTATAACAAGGCTTCTAACCAGGCAGCCTAAATCCAGAGTCTCTTCTCTTAATCTTTATGCTATATGCCACTACATGTTTTATTACTTACATTAACTTGGCCCTAATCACTGAGATAAGAAATTGACCAGTATACCTGAAAGCTCTTTGGAATGCCCATGTTCAAAGGAGCCCTTTCATGTATGTATCTCAAATTCTTTCCCTTTGTGATTTCAGTATTTGATTATTGCTTAAACCTTTCCAAAATACCTCGCCCAAAGTGGAGCTAGCCAGATCTTATTTGGCTTCACCTCCAAATTCTGTTTGCTTTATTTGCATGTTTCGTCTCATGATAACTCCACTAGCAGAAAGAGGAGGTCCCTGTGCCACCTAACAAAGAACAAAGAATGTGTGATTTCAATCTCTTCTGAGACTTCAACTCTACATGGCCAAATTCCTATTATCTTCTTGGCTGCATCCCCTCTTGTGTCAAAAGAAGACAAACCTTTCCACAGCTCCGCATGTTTTCTCTTCTGGTTTTGTCTCTTTCCACAGGTCTTTCCACAGGTCTATGTAATCTGTATGATTTTACTAAATGTCTTCCTTTCATTTTTATCAGGGAATCTTTATGGCTGTCCCTCTTCTATGTAACAATAGATTTCCCCTCCAATTTCTTTCTCCAAACAACTAATACAGTGAATTGAGTAGGAAAAACTTATCTTCTCTAGAATCATATCACACACACTCACACAAACACATACACATACAAATATTCACATTCAAATTTGGGTAGATAGACTATTAGGAAGATAGTAAAAACAAGGGTTGGATATTCATGATTTTCAATGAAATTAACGAGCTGTGTCATATGATTAAATAAAAATTATGCAAATATGTCAGCATAGAAGTTGAGCACTTAGGATCTTGCTGTTCTTAGAATTTGTTAGACTCTCTCTGTGTTAAGTTTGTTCTGAGCACCACAAAATTAGAGAAATGTGAGTTCAAAAGTGAGCAATCAGAATGGTAAATTGTGGCTATCAATCTTGGAAACATAAAAATATTTGATGAATTTCTTTTTTCATTCTTGTTAGGTGGATAGAAGTAGGAAAAGGGTCTTATAGATAGTAACTATAAAGAGATTGGTTTTGGTTTGATTTTGATTTACAGATATTCTCTCTCTTTTATAAAACAGTTGATCAAAATGGATTGCTACTATGGTACTGAGTTTCTCATAAATAAAACTTTTCAAGAAAACTATAGATTACTATTTACCTTGGATGTTGAAGTGAATTGAATAAATTATATCTCAGATTAGTCCAATAAGAGCAGTCATTGATTATTCTAAATATCCTATTAGACAATTCTGACAAAATAGGATGAAAATGCCCCACTAATGCAACTGGCAAATAACTTGTTTAACAATAAGTGTGTTCTTCTTTCTACAAGAGACTGTGCTGGACTTTAGAGGAAAGTAAACCAACAATGAAAGTCTGATACTAATCCCAGTTTAATTCTAGCCCTACCTCCCTAAAGAAAATTACAAATCAATTTGGAAGACAAGAACAATGCATTACGTATAAAGCAGTTAAATAAAAATTTAGTAACTAAATGGGAATAAAGACTATGAAGCAGAATATTTTAAAATTGATAAGTGGTAAAACAATAAGTTCAGAAGTCAAGAGTGATCCTAGTAGGCTAGGCAAGCAGGATATGTGGAAAAACTAGGACTACTGTTTGAGCTTGAAATGACCAACAAAGTCATACAGTGAATAACTATACCTGAGCTTAAATAGGCCTATAGACTTTTCTTGCATAATTTTCTCTAATTTAAAGTAACCTCAATTGTGTGTGCATGCATGTAAATGTGTGTATGTTAATACATAAACATATATAAATTTGTATCTATAAAGAGGTATATTTGCATTAGAAAGAAATTTTGATAGTCTATAACTGAAACTATAATTTCTGGTAGAACTTCTAAGCTTCCTCCCAGGAAAATGACAAATCTTAGACATTCTTTCATTTCTTGAGTTCATCCACAGTAAGTAAACAGTGGATGAAATGGGTATATTCTTTCAAAATTTTGCACCGCTTCCAATTCCAAATAAGGCAAAATGAACAATAGTAACAACAATAACATCAAACTGAAAAATTTCAAAGGAAAATTAACATTATCTAAAATTGAGCCTATGCTCAAAGTAGAGTTCAAGTATAGTCCTGTATAGATCATGGAGCAAAACTGAAAGGAGACTCAGAATTGACCTGCAGTTGCCCTTGAACCCTGACAAAGAACACTGTAAGAGAAGAAAATGACAAGTGAATATAATTCTCAAAATTTACTGATGAAAAAAATTACTGATACTCTTTAACTTTAGTGGAATAAAGTTTTGGAGATACCACAGTTGCAGAATAAAGACACTTAATATCCCTATAAAAACACCATGTCCATCCCAACCATTCTAAGTTACTTGGCTGATAAAGGAAAAAGAAAAAGAGAGAGAGAGAGAGTTTTTTACTTTGTTTTGTTTGTTTTTCCAAACTTAGAAACAAACAAATTGTTCTGGGGCTCTAGAAAGATGTGTCCAGCCCAAAGGCATTCAAATGCAATTTTTCAAGTCTAATCTGGCCCAGTCATGGACCTTCTTTTATTTCTCCTGATTGATGTATGTGATACAGACAGGGAATCTGCAGTTTCCTAATGTCCAGATGACCAGTTTTAAATATGAAAGAAACTAATCTTTATCCAATACCTGTGCTTTACCAGGCACTGTTAGGAATATTGTAAAAAAAAAAATCTCCTCATTTGAAGGTACATTTGATAGATGACCTCTAAATCTCCTTTTAATGATAAATATATTCAATTCAGAAGTTTTAAATAGTTTTTGAACTTGATGCTTATAAACAAAAACCAAGAATGTACCACTGAGTTGATGGAGGTAGGGAAAGTTCAGACAGTAGAATCTAAATGAGGAATTACAAATTCACTTAAACGTAAGGGGATTGGGTGTTAAGTGTAAATATGAGACCTTCTCATTGGGAAGACTCAATGTCTGAAAAGGGGGTTGAATTTCTGGCTCTGCACCTGCAGCAAATCTCTAAGACTTAGATCCTTTGTCCGGAAAATGGGCTAATTTTGGGGGGAGAGAAAGTGAAGGCTTTCACTATTTATTTATGACAAATATTCAACACTCACAATTCTCTCCAATCAGAAGTTCTTTGAGATGCTGTTTGTCTTGACCAGTCAGAGAATGGAGTCATCTGACTTCCCCATTCTGAGAATGGCCCCACAGACACTATAGGTTTTAAATTGGCCATTAAACCTGCCTATAACCTTGTCAACTTTGGCTAAGTTCATCTGGATGGACGCATGGTCCTTGGCACCCACGATGCGGTTGCTGGTGGAACATTTCCACTGCATGTACAGGTCCACAAACTCAGGCTGGATAATATCAGTTATGTTCAATTACAGAGACATGGGGAGAGTTAAACGGGATCACATAAAAAATGTGCATGAAAATATCCATAATCTGTGAAGGACTATGCAAGTGTATTATTGTCATTGAATGTTGTTAGCAATAGCATGGCCATTTTTTACTTACAAATAAATATTGCAGTTGACGTATTACTAACTCTACGAAAGGTTCAAATTGACATGAACAAATAAAACTTCAGGAAAGAAAACTAGAGTTCCACATGGGGACTATGTCTGTCACGGTTATATTAAACATTTTGGAACAATTAATTTGGTTTTGTTGTCTCTCTTCTAGGATTTTTAAACATTTATAAATTCTCAATTCTTTCTATTTAATCTAAACATTTTACAATATCCTGTGGACCTTCCTTCCTTAGTAGATTCCCAGAAGGTAATGACTTGCTCCTTTCTGCTCTCCAAGCAGCTTCTGTGTTGGTGCAGAGTTGCAGATCTCTGTTGGTGGTAGGTTCTATTCTGCAGAAACCCCCTAATCCTCTGTTTACCACAACATGAGTCTATTGCCATAGAAATGATAGCTGAGATCCCAGATTGAACACCACTGACTTCACAGCAGGGCCTGGTAAGAGGAGACTCTAAGCTACAAGGGGGAACGCAATGTGTGAGAATAGTAGGCACTCTGTAGCCTTGAAAGAAAGGATAATTGTCAACATTAGAATAAAAATTCATGAAAGAGCTACATTGTTAGGTATGCTGTAGTTTATTTTCCATAGAATACTGCCTGGCTAAAAGTAATCATTTTGAAATCTTATGTCATTTAATAATTTGCTTTCAAAAGGTCAGCAGTTTCCCTTGATAGCATTTGTTTCTTATTGAAATAAGAAACAAGCAGCTTCTAATTAATCTTGTTGCACAATTGATGTTTCTGTGGTCAAAGATTTCCCTTTTCATGATGTGTTGTTTTGTTTGCGTGTTTATTGTGTGTGTTTGTTTTGTCTTGTTTTTATTAACAGAGGAAAGTGAACCTGAACAAGATACTAAAGGTATTTTTTTTCTTTCTGCATGGCTTCTTTTTAAATGTGTAGCTCTTTTCAATTGTTTATTTTTGTTGACCTTATAAACAGCTCTAAGTGCCATTTTTAAAGAAATAATAAACAATATATGGGGAATATTAAGTCACAGCACTTAACAGTGTTATTAGATAGGCTTCTTTATTATATAATATTCTTAATGACCATTTGCATTTCTTAAGAAAGATTGAGTTAAAAGTAATGTTTAAATTTGGTGTCTCTGGAAATACAAACAAAATGAAATGAAATAAACCAGCATGAGAGTATAAATCCCACATAGATTGGAAAAGAAAGCTACCCTTTGACTAAAAGACTTTTTGGAGGGGTAGGGGGCTTCACAGTTTTTGGATAAGTGTTAGGATGTCAAGGTGCCAATTTGGTTTTTGTTGTGATGATTTCAACAAGATCAGGAGTATTATGCAATTGGTCCAAATCAACAAAAATTAAGTTATTTTAATTGCACAGAGACATATATATATAGTGGAATATGTTTAGAGGAAAACAGCTGGAAATTAAATTTTTATGGGAAAAATTCTACTTTTTCCCGAACAGTTTTCTGTCAACAGTTTCTGTTTTCTGTTAAAAAAAGAAAAACATTAACTCATCATTTAGCATTAGGTATATCTCCTAATGCTCTCCCTCCCCCCTCCCCCCACCCCACAACAGTCCCCGGAGTGTGATGTTCCCCTTCCTGTGTCCATGAGTTCTCATTGTTCAATTCCCACCTATGAGTGAGAACATGCGGTGTTTGGTTTTTTGTCCCTGCGATAGTTTACATCATACACTGGGGACTGTTGTGGGGTGGCGGGAGGGGCAAGGGATAGCATTAGGAGATATACCTAATGCTAAATGACGAGTTAATGGGTGCAGCACACCAACATGGCACATGTTTACATATGTAACAGACCTGCACGTTGTGCACATGTACCCTAAAACTTAAAGTATAATAATAATAAAATTTAAAAAAAAAGTTGAGCACTAAAAAAAAAAAAAAAAAAAAAAAAAAGAAAAACAATTAAAGGTACCTTGCGTTCTGATTAAGCCCCAAACTTTGTGCTCTTCTAACCTAAAATTTGATATTTGGGGGATGAAATTCGTGAGTTCTCATGTAATAGAGTTGACTGTAGGAATTAATCTCACACTGGTATTATTTAAAACAGTACCTCCTTATCTTAGTATTTCATATAAAGTACAGATAATGTTTTCTTATTTTTAAATACCAGGTTGCTTACAATTAAATACAGGTAAAAAAGCATTTTACCTGGTCCTATGTGAATTTTTTTTCTTAATTTATTCCTATCAGTCATTGCTGGTTTGAATCATGTAACCTAAAAACCCTTTTCAAAGGAAGCTAGAAAATAACAAAAGAGGAAGGGAAAATAAAATCCATGGGAGCTCCCTGTGTCCTTTGAAATAACTGCTCAGAAATAGAAATTGATAAGAGACTTAAGTATTCCTCTGGCACTCCTCCCTTACCAAGAAAAGAGATGGAGTTCATCTCCAGCCAAACTGCTCATTTATTTCAGGACTTAACATGGATGACCTGTCCCTTGGGCTTTTTATTACACTCCAGTGCAATTTCAGAGTGAATTATGCCTTTATCTTTTTACTATACATTACTCCTTAAGATGACAATCAATAATAAAGCTGATTGTGTATCTGAAAGTGCTTTGAAATAAGGAGAGAGAGAGAGAATATAATGTGGGTATGTTATAAAAGATTTTAGAATTGCTGGCTTCTTGAGCCCAATTTTGAATATAGGATTCTCCACTTGCAGTTAGCCTGCAAGTCTGCTCAAGAGACATTAAAGCCCCAAACTCATGAATAGATCCCATGAGAGAAAACCCAGAGTTAAATATATTACCTGTGTCTATTCTCCATGTTGCAGATGCACTTCCTTGACCACAGGAAAGCAAGTGGTTTAGGGCTCACAGTGAATTGAAGAATGATGGATAAGACTATGTACAGAAAGAGGGGTTTGATGATTTTTTTGTTTAAAAATCCATATCAAAACAGTTATAAATGCTTTCCAACTTACTGAGTAATTTAATGCTCCTTCTATTAAGTGGTTTAATTGTTTATGTAACAAAAACACTTTTATTTTCTTTTATGCAAATAAAACACAAAATAGGGATATTCTATGCCCATTTTATTTAATAAGAAACATGTCATATAACTTTTTAAATTGATGACCTAGAATGCATTTTCAGCTTGTGACTACCACTGAAATAATGGGATTTACTGTTGACCTGTGTCCAAGTTTGTTATTGCCGGTGTATTATTATTCATGGAGGTTAATCTGGCATTTATTTTTAATTGCAACTGACTTTGTTGTTTATAATGCTTGAAAAACATGTCAAAATTTCCCTCATCACCTTTTTACCTTTAATATTTGAAAAATGGTAAATTTGTGTATTATGCAATTGCTCAGATAGAGTTGGGTAAAAACACATCAGCTTTACTGCTGATAAGGCTGGAATGAAAAATAAAGATTTCTATTCCATGTGAGAATTAGACTAACATAACTTATGTTTCCTCATCCTCTTCCTCTCCACCCCTTTTTCCCCTTCACTCCTAGTTGTAGGATGAAGAATCCCTGACCTGGTGAACTTACTTACACACGTCAACCCTATATCCTTCTTAGATGCAAGAGAGCTGGGAGACTGACAGCTCAGAATAGGATTGAGATACACATAACATATCCAAGTCCCTTCCCCCAACCTTACCAGAGAAGTCATCATGTTCATTCATTTATTTATTCGTTCACTTAGCAAATATTCATTGAGTGTCTACCATAGATATATATACCATGCAGGGTTCTAGAAATAGAGATAGATATGTAGATAGATATATAGATTGTATCAGTCAGCTCATGTTAAAAAGCAAAGCAAACCTTGCCCTTGTGATGCTTACATTCTAGAGAGGAGAGACAGACAAAAAACAAGCAAACAAATAAATCAGTAATTACCAAATGATTCAGATAGTGGTGTTATGATAAAATATAAACAAGGGTAAGGGGAATGGGGATGAGAAGGTACTATGATAAGGAAACATTTGAGTAGAAACCCAGAAGACATCTGCTATCTCCTTTGAGAAGGGAGGAAGACAGGGAGGAAGGGTGGAAACTAACTTTCAATACTGAAAAAAGGGGCTTGAGTTTCTATTTCATCGTTTAGAGAGCATGTGAGAGTGCAGGAGAAAGCAGCTTCCCTTTAATCCCTGGCCTTATTGTCCTCTTAACCTAACCCACTGCACTTAATGAAACCCATGGTCAGCCAAAGTATATGTGCCCCCTTCAGGGAGAAGTTTATCAGCAGTCTCATATTCATGAAGCTACCTATAATGTCAGCAGTACTCCTGTACCCTCCTGTGCCCCACTGGAGCCCCCAGAAAGTTTCCATGGAGGGCAAAGTACTATATTAGTTAAATTAATTCCAAAGTCACATTAAATTGACTGTTTTATTTACCATCCCACACTATGCTTAGTTGTGTTGTGCAATGTGGATAATCAGAGGTTTTGCAATAAGCCCAAATGATATTCCAAATAATATAATAACAGCCAAAAGAAACAAACTGCTGTAAATTAGGACAAAATAAAACCTTTCCAATTACTATATTTCCAAGAAGAATTTAAAGTCCCCAAATTAAAACTCTTGGCTTTATAAATTAAAGGAGCAAAACATAATCGAAATTACATTATTCTCCAATTTTTTATTCTGCTCATCTTCAGCCAGAAGGCTTTCATTCAAGATGCCTTTTTGATTCAAAAAGTTCAAGGGTATAGTCAATGTTACTAGAACAGTTTTCTAGCACATGTGAGGTTGAAATGTGCTAGATTTTCCAAATCTCTCAAAGATCCTGCTGGTTTCAGATTCTTGGGCGATGGGATCCATAGATGGTCATACAGTAGTCCCACACTCAAAAAATTTAGGAAACACAAGCATAGCCCCAACCCCTACAAGAGTTATTTTAGCCAGATGATGCACATGGACTCTATGTCTCCATTATTGTAACCAGAAAACATTAGAAGAGTACCTGGACGCACCCTCACTAGGATGCCTGTCAGTGTTAGTTGTCAAGAGTCTGTAACATGTGAATTTAGATTAAGTTGGGAGAATAAGAATTCAAGCAGAGGCACACATTGCATTTGGGTAATATGTCTCTTAAGTCTCTTTTAATCTATAATGGATCACTCTTTCTTTTTTACCCCCTAATGCTAATGATTTTCCCTGTTAAATGTCTAGGTTTGATTGAATTGCATCGCCATAGTGTTTTTCAAATGTTCCTCAACCCTTTAATTTTTGTAGATTGTTAATTGGACCCCAGCACTTACTTAAAATCAGGCTCAATTTTGGTTCTGGGGGACAGATTCAGCTTCATTTTAAACATTTGATAGCGTTCTTTGTTATTTTTTAATAATCTCTTTTTGCCTTGAAGACAGCACCTTCCTTGCATTTCTTTTCTCCTAGTTTTGGGCCCCACATTTCTATATCTAAAATATCAATATCAAAAGATAGGAAGTCAAATTAACTTAAATCTGCCAAAAGCCCCAATTGTCAAACAAATCAATTGTTCCTTCATCTCTTTAAATTAGCAATGCTTTTTAAGAGGTACTCAACAATCAGACCAACTTGAAACACTGCTCTAGACCTGTTCTATCATTGTCCTGCATATCTCCTTATCTAGCACATGTGGTCTCCCCATACTTTAGTTTAGAATCCAATCTTCACAAATTTCAATTTACCTAGAACTAAGTTTCAAAGCATTGTGTTAATTGGGGCTTCATACTCTAATATTAAGTTCTGTGCTTAAGTCCTAGAAATCAAAAAGTAAGAGCATAAAATATATTTACAGTATAATAGGCCATCCAAAAGATTCCATAAGAGTTTAAACAAATACTGAATTTGAAGTCAGAAGACCTGAGTCCAGGTTTCTCACTCATCACTCTTGTTACCTTAGGAAACCAACTTACTTAAATTAACAAAGATTTGGTTTCCACATCTATAATATAAGAGCAGAAATCTAGCTGATCTCTGGAGTCTCTTCCAAGTTTAATAATTCTGTGAATCTAAGTATCCTCCAATTTATAATGTACTGTGAGCCTCAATCCCACTCTTAAGTTAAAGGTAAAATTTCTTCCTACATCAGAATAACTTCCTCTTACTTAATCAGTGGGGATTCGGGGTCAGAAAGGAATAGAAATTACTCATTCTTCTGCCTACACTTTATCTAAAATATCCTTTTTTTTCTTTTGGCCAATATGTCATCTGAAAAGTTTGACACAATTTGTCTGCCCTCCCACTATGATACAGTTGAGGGTGTGAAGTATAATTATTTGATTAATTCAATAAAACACTATCCTGTGCTTGCTCTGGTCAGGAACTCTGCCTGAAACAATACAGCAGTCAACAAAAGGCTTTTGGCTTCAAACAATCTAATGGGAAAGGGGAATAATAGGCAAGTAAAACATAAATAAGGTAATTTCAGATAGTTGTAAGGTGTGTAAAGACAATAATGTAGGCTGATGAAAAGTGAATGGCGGGAGGATTACACTTGATGTTGGGTGATTAAGAAGGACCTTTCTGAGAAAATGTCACTTAAACAGAGACTTGAATGATTCAAGGAACCTACTGTGTGAGGATCTGGGGGATGAGTGGTCTAGGCAGAGGAAGAACACGGGCAAGTTTCTAAGTTAAAAACAAGCTCGGTGTGTCCTTGAGTGGTGAGAAATGTAGGATTACAACATAAAGGGCTTGGAGGCTTGGCCATGGCATGTGGTATTATCCTTAAAACAGAGAAAACACTGAAGAACTGCACACAGGGGAACATGGTCTAATTTGCATTTTTAAAAGACCACTCTAGTTTGACCATTTCCTACAGGACCGTCACTCACCACTTCTGTCTTCCTAACAGTTTTTGCCAGGATCCTGCGGGCTCCTGAATCCCACAATGTCACCTTTGGCTCCTTTGTGACCCTGCACTGTACAGCAACAGGCATTCCTGTCCCCACCATCACCTGGATTGAAAACGGAAATGCTGTGAGTGTCATGTGTGTGGGGACTTGTCTGGGGAAGACCCATTGGTGATGAACTGCAGGATAGACCATATAGTTGTAGTTACCCAGATCTCTGTCACTGGTCTCACCTACACCACTTTTCAAAGCCTCCCAATATCTTTGTCCTAGAAGCCATTGTCATAGAAATCGAACTCCAAGAGTTTGCTTCCTTCCATGTATCGTGAGGAATACTAGAAAACCAAATTCTTTGTGCCTTTGTGTGAATGGGAAGTGGTAATAATATCTTCCCATATAAGTAAAATAATTTTCATAAAACTCATCACTGAAAGATTAGTTCTCTGCTAGAGGCTACTTTGATGGAAAGTAATCCGGAGTTAGAATCCGTGTCAGTTCAACATTCTTTTCTTCATTTTCAATAGTGGTAATAATAACTGATGTATATTAAGTAGTTATTTTCAGCCAGGCCCTATTCCAAGCACTTTACCTACATACATTTATTTATTTATTCATTCTACAAATATGTATTGAGCTTCTGAACATCAAACACTATTCTAGGCCCTGTGGATACAGGGGTAAACAAAACAGGCAAAGTTCTCTGCCCTCAAAGAGCTTACCTTCTCATGGGGAAATACAGGAAAATACATGTTGTATGTGTATAGTGTCAAATGCCATGAGAAAAATAAATCAGGAAAAGCAGACAGAAAGTTCAACCTTAGGAGAAATCAGAACTCTCCTACACTGTTCATGGGAATGGGAATTACTACAGTCACTATGGAAAACAGTATAGCGGTTACTCAAAAAGCTAAAAATGGAATTGCCATATGATCCACCAATCCCACTACTGGGTATACAGTCAAAAGAAAGAAAATCAGTATATCTAAGAGGTACCTGCACTCCCATGTTTATTGCAGCACTATTCACAATAACCAAGATATAGAATCAAACTAAGTATCCATCAATGGATGAATGGATACAGAAAATGTGGTACATATACACAATGAAATATTACTAATCCATAAGAAGAATAAAATCCTGTTATTTGCAACAACATGGATGGAACTGCAGGACATTATGTTAAGTGAAACAAACCAGACACAGAAAGAAAAGTATTTCATCTTCTCTTTCATAACTAAAAAAATTGATCTCATGGAGATAGAGAGTAGAATGATGGATATCAGAGGCTGGGAAAGATAGTGGGGAAGGGGGGATAAAGAGGGGTTGATTCATGGGTACATACCTAATAGTTAGAAGGAATAATATTGAGTGCTTAGTAGCTATATTAGTCAGTCCTCGCATCGCGTTAAAGAAATACCTGAGACTGAGTAATTTATAAAGAAAAGAGGTTTAATTGGCTCATGGTTCTGCAGGCTGTTCGGGAAGCATAATGGCTTCTGCTTCTGGGGAGACCTCGAGAAACTTGCAATCATGGCAGAAAGCAAAGTGGGAGAAAGACATCTCACATGGCCAGAGCAGGAGGAAGGGAGAGGAAAGGTGCTACACACATTTAAACAACCAGATCTCACAATTCACTCACTCACTATCATGAGAACAGCACTGAGGGGATGGTGCTACCCCATTCATGAGACTTCTGCCCCCGTGATCCAATCACCCCACACCAGGCCCAACTCCAACACTGGGAATTACAATTCGACTTGAGATTTGGTGGGAACACAGATCCAACCCATAGCAATAGCACAATAGGAAAACTATATATAGCTCACTATATTGAACTACATAGCACAATATAATATTTATTGTGTATTTCAAAATATCTAGAAGAGTGGAATTGGAATGTTCCTAGCACAAAAAAATGACAAATTATTTAGGTGATGGATATCCCAATTATCCTAATTTGATCATTACACATTATATGTTTATATCAAAATTTCACATGTACCCTGTAAATATGTACAACTATTATATATACATAAAATTTTAAATTAAGAAACATTTTAAACAGAAAGTTAGACCTCAGGAGGAAGATTATATTTTTAAAAGAATGATCAGTGAAGGCTCATTCAGACAAAGACATTTGAACAAAGATCTGAAGGAGTTGAAGGGTGAAGTTACATAGATAACTGGGAGAAGACAACTAGACAAAGTCTCTGAGATAATGGTATACATGGCATGTCAGAAAAACAGCAAAGAGACCAACGTGGTTAGAGGGAATTAAGCAAAGGGTCAAGAGATGAGAGGGAGGCATTGTGGATCCTATAGGCCTGCGTGGTCATTTAGACCACTTTGCTTTTATTTGAGTGAGATGAGGTGCCACTGTAGGTCTGTTTCTGTTGTCTGTTTTCCCACTGATTCTTGTTCATTTTGTGTTGTTTCCTTGTGTGCCTAGCTATCTTTGATTACCTGCTGTGCATTGTTTTGAATAAAAATATCAGGAACTATTTTGAGGTCTAGATGAAGGTATTTTTCTCCAGAGAGAATTTTGCTTGTTTCTGCCAGGGACAAGAGGTTACTGCTAATCTTGTACCACCTTCAACTAAGCTCAAGGTATGAAGCTCCTTAGGCATCCCAGATAATTATAACATGACCAGTAATTCATTATGTGGACTATTTAACTTGTGGTTCACACCGATAGCTCCCTAATATCTAGTTCTTTTAGATCTTAATTTATTATATCTCTTATTAGACTCTATACCTTAATTTATTATATCTCTTATTAGACTCTTATGGGCACAAAGTTTTGATTTATCTCCTGACTCCCTAAGGCCATCCAAAGGAAAGTTCAAATTTTCTGGGTTTGGAAAACTCTCTAAGGGTAAATAAGATTTTCTTAGTTTGTTAAATCTGGTAAAATTTTTTTTTCAAAATTTTAATTTTTTTCACTGTGTAGCTTTGTCTGAATAACCTAACATCAACATCTGAGACAGAAACCTATCATGGATTTTTACTGTCATTATATACACTTTAACCACTTTGGTTTGCACCAAGTCTTTAGTTTCTGATACTCTTTACGAGGTTAAGAAAATTTATTTTTATTCTTAATTTGATAATTATTTTTAATATAAATATATTTTAAAATCAATAAAACACTTCATCATAATTACATCCTCTTTTTGATGTCATTTTTCACTTTAAATTGCAAAGTTTCCCTTATGTTGAACCATTCTTTCATTTCTGAATACATTGCTTTTTTAATTTTGTTGTTTCAACTTTCTGGTTTCTTTTTCAGGATTATTTGCATCTATTTTCAATAATAGAAATGGTTTTGTCTTTTAGTAGGCTATCATGATCAGATTTTGTTAATATTTTTCCAATCTTATAGAATAGACTGCCAAGTTTACATAGTTTCCTTTGATACAGAGCTTGAGGTGAGAAAGTTGAGACGCAAGTCTTTCTTATACTCAGAGACATTTTCCTCTACTATACCAATAATTGCTGCTTCTCTCTTCTCCACATCCTTTCTATGTAGACTCCAATTAAATGAATTTCTTTCAAAACTTCAGTCTTTCTCTTCTTTATGCTCTGCATATGTTTGTGGAGGAAATAGGGGGCCCTATTTTATCTGTCAGGTTATTCTCAAGCTCTAGTGTCCACTATGATTGTCAACTATAGGAACCCACAACAGAAAATCTCATTCACAATCTCTATCTCACAGGCAGATGCCTCAGCCTGGTGCCATATACATACATTATAGCGCCCAGCGTTCTTCAATTACATTGCTGACTTTCTTAAAGTTGGCTCCTGCTTACAGCCCCTGCTATCTGAAGTTTGAAATTTTCCATGACTTTGTGGGAAAATGTACCCATTCTCCTCTCAGTAAACCTCTTCTTTTGTGCTAGTTTTCAGCTACTTAGTTGATGTTAATTTTTCTATCTATAATCACCTCTCTTTATCTTCCAGAATTTGCTGGAAATATCTGATCCTTCGATTATAATACCATCTTTCTATATATTTATTTTTTTTAATTTTATATTTATCTTTTAGGATTTCAGGTCCATAAACAAGAGTTAAACATGTGAGCTAAGATTATTATTACTGTAACTCTGATGTTAATGAACATGACTTGCATATAACACGATCTTATTATTTTCTTTGTCATTTTAAAATATTCAGCAGAACAAGTTCTTTTGTACTATTTAAGCCTAACTTAAGCAGGCTCTGTGATTTTTCTGGTTACTATTAGTTGATTTTAAATCATTAACATTATCCCAACTTAGTCATTTAAGTGTCTAGTCCTAAGTAATAACCACAGCATCCAATGGCATTCACAGTTCCTCCCTTCTCAGGGATATTTCAGCTTAACTTTCATATAAGAAAAAATTGCAGTTGGCTTCTTACCTCATGCTCACTCATTCTTCCCCCATTTCCTAGCTGCTATTTATGACCTAAGAAGGGTTGAGTGGGAGGTAGGGAGGAGCAATAACTGGTGCAGGAGAGCTCTAATTCAACTGACGCACTTGTAAGTTGGCTTTATACCTTCTGTGCCTGCCAGATATTTAAAACTGACTCTTACCCTCATAGACCTATTAATGATTCTTCAGATATCAGGGAACATTAAGATGGTACCAGTGATGCATTTTCCTCAGGCTATCCATCTTTGGCCACATTAGCAAGTCCCCAGTTTGTTAGTTGATGGAAAGTCTCTCTGTGTTGGGGTCTAATCAGTCCCCCAAAAAGTCACCTTGGGAGGACTGAAAATGACTCCCAATCAGATCTTCTATAAAACCTTTTTATTGACAAACTCTGGAAGCCCAGACCATTGGACTCTCTCTTCATTGTCCCTTCCATTGGAGCTGCCAGACAGCCTTTAGATTTTACAGGTGGGAATTACATACTTGTCTAATGTGTCTCCAAACTGCAAGTGTTTTGGAGTCCCCAAGATCACATTCATATTTGATGATTCATGAGAAGGACTCACAGATTTTAGATAAGCTGTTATGATTATGGTTTATTGCAGGAAAAGGATATGGATTAAAATCAGCAGAGAAATCAGTTTTCCTCTTCTAGTGAAGTTGCATGGACAGCACTTCATTCTCCCAGCAACAGTGTGTGACAGCATGCGTGAAGTATTGTCAACCAAGGAGGCTCACCCTAACCTTGGTGTCCAGAGTTTTTACTGGAGCTCAGTTACATAGATGTAGAGTGCTCACATAACTAGTTTTAGCTAGTTTCCAGCCCCTCCAAAGGTCAAACTAATACAATGTGGCCTAGGATCCCAAGTATTCACTATCATTCACATTATTATCATAAACTATCCAGCATTGCCCAAAATCTCAGATATATAAAGATATTCTTATTACACAGGATATTCCAAGGGTCAGAAGTCATCTCTCAGGAGCCAAAAGCCAGATCTTTCTTTGGAATGTGTAGGGTTTGAGCATCTCGAGCCCATTGAGTTAGCCCTTCAACTTTTTACTGCACAGCAGTAAAACACATATATAACTCTCCAGGTGGTCCCATGGAGGATACTTTTATCCCTTAAGGAGATGGGTACATGTCCAACCCAGTCCTTTGGGTGGACTGAGAATGGCTTTCAATATGGCTGAACAACCCAAACCTTGATAACTCATCTAACTGGTGGCTATTTTCAGTTTTCATTTCCTCCAGGATAGGTTGTCCAACTTTTTGGTATCTTGGCTGTAGTGAACATATATTATCATATTACAATATATTAATGGTACCATTTGGATATCAAAGAAGTGTCCCAAATCGGGACACTTTAATATCCACATCATCCCAAATTGTGTTTAATGCAAGCATCACAACAAGAAAATGGGGGACTTCTTTTTAATGAAGGCAAAACCTTACAGTATAATTCAAATGATATTAAGTATAATTTCTACCCAATCCAAGGCACATTCCTTCATGGACTTGAACTATTTCATATCTTCATGACTTTCTCTTCTCCAGGATTATATTAGTATTTAGGGCTGCCATAATAGAATACCACAGATAGGGTGTCTTAAACAACAGAATTTTTTTTCCTACAGTTCTAAAAGCTGGAAGTCCAAGGTCAAGGTGCTATCAGGGTTGGTTTCTGGTAAGGCCTCTCTTCCTGGTTTGCAGATGGCTTCACATGGTTATCTCCCTGTATCCTCACAGGGCTTTCCCTCCTTGTGTGTGCACTTCTGGTGTCTATACCTACAATGATGAGCACCAAAAATCCCGGAGTGTTTTTTCATAACACAGTACTTATTCCTAAATAGTTTTTATTCCTCTCTTTGTAGACCATTATAAGGTTTCCTCCTCTAAATTAAATAACAGTGACTAAAACTAAGGCAAATACTCTGGAGCAAAACAAAAAATAAAAAACAGATAGCCTTAAAGCAGGAAGTTATCCTGTCACTAGGGCTTGGCATACTGTAGGGTTTAGAAGCATTTCACGGCATGAAAGAATGGTAACCTTGAGGCATCTCCATGTAAAAAGTTAATTTGTATATTGCTTTTAAATAAAGTTAAACAACTTACGGTTTCAGAAAGATAGAAGGGAAGAGCATTCAGAAGACTGGGAGTGAAGTTTCCCAGACCTGAACCCTTATTCAAAAGCATCTCGACATGGATAACCTCAAGAACATTATGCTAAGTGAAATAAGCCAGATACAGAAAGGAAAATACCAAATGATCTCATTTATATGTAGATCTAAGAGTTGAACTCATAAAAGCACAGAATAGAATAGTGGCTGTCAGGGATGGGAGGATGGGGAGATGATCATCAAAGGGTACAAAGTTTCAGTCATGCAAGATGAATAAGTACTGGAGATGTAATGTACAATATGGTGACTACAGTTAACAACACTGTATTGCACACTTGAAATTTGCTAAGATGGTAGATCCTAAGTGTTCTCAAAACACACACACGAAGGTAACCATGTGAGATGATAGTTCACTAGCTTGACTGCAGTAATCATTTCATAATATATATATATATATATATCTTATCTCAAAACATCACCTTGTTCACCTTAAGTATATAAAATTTCTATTTGTGAGTTGTACCACCAATAAGCTAAAAAAAATTAAAAGTCTAAATTTTTTTAAAGGAGTTTCAAAAAATAATGCTTTGCTCTATACTTGTACTTGGCCCTACCCTTGTCCCTCTAAAGCAGGGTGCCCTAAGAAGATTGAGTGACTGCAGCTCCAAAAGGTGAGAACTAGGACACAAGACAAAAAAGGGAAGACGGGAAAGGGAGAGAAGGAAGTGGAGAACAAAGTGTGTCAATGTGTGAAATTTTAGTTGGATGTGGTAAAACAGGAAAAAAAAATGCCAAATTCTACGGCTACCCCAATAACAAAGAATGTCTTATGGCAATGGCACCCTCCAAGGCATATAATTCATTTATTATTGTCACTTTCACTATTGTTTTTGTTGAAGTTTTTTTTCTGTTACTTGAACAAAATCATTTTTTTCGTAATTTGTTAATAAAATTGTTTCATTTTATCTGTCTATCCTACATCCCTTCAAATACAGTACATAAACAAATGAACGTGCTTTTCCAGCTTGTAACTTGAGGCATGGTAGAATGAGAATTAGATGGGGAGTTGGAAGACTGAGTTTGTAAATGCCCCTCTTTAGTTAATGTGATTTTGGGGTCCATTTACCACTCAGACACTGATTTTCTCATATCTATCTACACTAACACAGACGCCAGGTGGCTGTCAAAGATGATCTCTAATGGTATAGAGACATCAGGGCTAATGTTCTCTAAATTTGTCCAGTTACGATAAAGTAACTTGGAGTGCCTGTTCTTCTTTACCTCTCTAAGAACGTTTCAAGTGTCATTTAAAATTTGATTCTTATTTGTCAATGTGTTTTTTTGCTCCTCTGTGGAAATTGTTATAATCTTAAGCCTGTCAAGGGAGTATAAAGACATCCTAAGAAAATTTGGAGACTGGGCCGGGTGCAGTGGCTCACTCCTGTAATCCCAGCACTTTTGGAGGCCAAGGTGGGAGGATTATGAGGTCAGGACCGAGACCATCCTGGCTAACAGAGTGAATACCTTGTATCTACTAAGAATAGAAAAAAATTAGCCAGGCGTGGTGGCACGTGCCTGTAGTCGCAGCTACTCGGGAGGCTGAGGCAGAAGAATCACTTGAATCCGGGAGGCGGAGGTTGCAGTGAGCCAAGATTGCGCGACTGCACTCCAGTCTGGGCAACAGAGCGAGACTCCATCTCAAAAAATAAACAAAATGAAATTGGGAGACTGACAATATAACTTCACTAATTTGTCTATGTAAAAATAGTAATAAAGAAAATGGAAAGGTATGTACTTTTTAAATTTCTAGTATTTTCAAAAGATTCATATGAGGTTGTAACTGGAAGATAAATGATTATTCTCTGTTGAAGTTCAGGAATAACAAGAGTAGGATAGTCTAAGATAGGTGAGGCCTTATTGAGACCCCAACTTATTCATTCGACATGTGACTCACAAAAAGTGAAAGACAAAAGAGATTTATCACCTCAGATTCTAAAACAGGAATAAAACAAACGAAGTGACATTCATCCAGGAAGAAAGCAAAAGTACATCCGCAGTTCTTACGGTCAGAGAGTGTGTGCCGCTCTTAGAGCCAAGTTTAGTTCTTGGTAATTCTACCCAAGTCTGAAAGGAAATCAAGATGACTGTCCACAATGACGCAAATCACAGGACATGGAGGCAATGTCAGGCATTTAATGTTGTAAAAGTTGCAAACCAGAAATCCCATGGAGGAGAACACAGAGAATCCTATAGTCCTGATATCATTTTTGGTGGAATGAACAAAGACAAACGCAGAGCTGGGAGATATTTGGCACAGAATAAAACAGTTTGAACTGTGGCTCTTCACTCACTACAAGTTAGTAAACTAATGCCATAGCACGCTGCTCAGTACAATGGGTACTCTGAAAGAAGTGAGTGCTCTCTTTCTTCCCTGCTGTGAACCTGCCAGTAAACCAAAACCCTGAACAGTTAGAGCCAAAGAGCAGGAGAAAGTCCAGCAACGTGTCCCAAAGTGATTAGAAACTATCTTGCTTTCCTCCTATGGAAATACCAAGCATTTTTTGTGGAACTCTGAATTCACGGATGAAGTTCAGAGTGAATAGTAACATTGCTTTTGTTTTACAATCTTGGAAATAGTAGTTTGGCATGGAAACAGCAGAGCTTACTTTATAAAAAAAAAATTATCTGTATTTTTATAACCAGATTTATTTATAGTTACACCAGTAATATCTCTGTTATTTTGGCATGCAACTAAAAAATATAAAAAAATTTCATGTCCCTCTTGCTTTGTCCAATCAATATAATTTCTAAAATATTTTAGAAGTTGAATAATTTTAACTTATTAGAAGAATTTTATAAAATAAACAGCCAAATCACCTAGGTTGAAGGTTGTCTTTTAGAATTTTCTTAAAGGGAGGCATACGTATATTTAGACATATTTTTAAGAGGCAGTAGTTTTGGTTTAAAATATATGACCTGTGAAGTCCTTTTATCTTACTAGCTGTGTAAACCAAAATAATTACATGTAACAAGTCTTATGTGGAATAATTCAGCATGGAGTTTGAAAGAGGCTAATATTTATGGCTACATTAATCAGAAAAACTGTGGAAATGTCTCTTCGTTTATTATCCCTTTTTCTATGATTCATAAACAGACATTATTACAACTGCATAAACATGAACCCTACTGGGCCACAGTCTTTTTTTTTTTTTTTTTCCCCAAGATGGAGTCTTGCTCTGTCATGAGGCTGGAGTGCAGTGGCGCGATCTCAGCTCACTGCAACCTCCTCCTCCTGGGTTCAAGCAATTCTCCTGCCTCAGCCTCTCGAGTAGCTGGGACTACAGGCGGGTGCCATCAAGCCCAGCTAAAGGCTTGATGGCACCATTAGTATTTTTAGTAGAGACGGGGATTCACCGTGTTAGCCGGGATGGTCTTGATCTCCTAACGTCGTGATCTGCCTGCCTTGGTCTTCCAAAGTGCTGGGATTACAGGCATGAGCCACTGCACCCAGCCCTGGGCCACATTCTAACAGTTCCACAGGGTATTTCCAGCCAGCTGGAACTATCTGCAAGACAGGGTCATTGAGGCCAGAATACCTTCGAGAGGTCTTCCCTAGCTAAGGTCAAATCATAAAGTTATCGGATTATCCATAGCTGGGGGTAGATTCTCTCAAGACGGCATTAGTAATGTACTAATGATACATTAAGAAGTTCTTCACGGGTCTATAACTGCTCTATCACCTTCAAAGGGTTTTTACACACATTATGTCAGGTATGAATTATTATGCCTGTTTAATAGAGCTTCCTATCCTACTGCCTCTTTTTAGAAAAAAAAAGTTTTATTGTGATCTTTATTGTATACATTTAAGGTATAAAACATGATGTTTAGATAAACATATACAGTGAAATGATTACTATAGTCAAGCAAACTAACAGGTCCATCTCCTCACATAGTTACGGCTAACTCAGAAAGACAGAACATCACACCCAGAGCAGGGAACTGTGTCTCCAGCTCCCTCAGGTCCATATGCCTGAGTGACTTGGAGAAAATCATGTATTTCCTGTAACTACCAGACATAGTCACCTCAATTAAGTACTCTGTTTTGCTTAGGCATACCTTGGTAAAAGCTCACGGTACTAATCTGGACTCACCCCTTTGATCTTTGAAACCTAAGGCGTGAAAAAATATCAAAATGGAGGGCAGAGGGATTTGTTTTTATTTTCAGATCATCAAAAATACTAAACTGTTGATCAGAACGATCCATGAAGAAAGAAAAACAAATTCAAACTATGACTAACAGGGCCTGCTGTGCGTGAGTCACAAACTGAATCAAGCAAGGCCTCTGGAAGCAGGGGGGAAAGCATTCAGGAGCCACTTCGCACTCAAGCATGAACCTCCTAACATGTTGGTCTGTTTGCTGAACTATTTCAACACCTGGATGAAGTCCAGGAGAAGAGAGGTCAGGCAGTTTAAAAACTGCTTCTCTTTCCTACTAAGGATGTTTTCAGTGACCTTGAGGAGGTGTTTAAGAATGACTTTCTTAGGTGTGAACATGAAAACAGTGGGACTTAGGGCAACATTTGGGGAGATTCCTTGCTTCAAAGTTGTCTCTAAGGCATTGCACATTCCTACTTCTTGCAGGAGGGAACTATCTTTGCAAAGGATTTTGCAAACTGTTCGGCTTTTGCTTATCTAAACTGGAAAGAGATATTTATAAACAAAATATAAAATACAAAATAACACAAAGTCTGTTGATTGAGCATAGAGGCTTGGGGTCTTTAGCTTTTTTTCTCATTGTTGCTTTGTATTAAAATTCAGGCGAGTCCAAATATTTTCAGTCCCCTTGATCTAACTGGGATACTCGTACAATGAGACATTGCACTTGTGGTAAATATGATAATGATGAGTTTAGTTTGAAGTCTCGACTGAGTGAATGTCTCTTAAAAATATTTTTCTCTTCACTTTGTAAATTTCTCATGGAGTCTAGGTTGCTTATCTGGGGAAAATGCCACAATACTTGATCTGACCTGGAAAGATTCCCAGTTAAGGTAAATTGATACTCACATAAGCCAGTTTTTATCGTAAGAATTGAGACTAGCAGTGAAGGTAAAGAATAAAAAGCTAGTTGGACAAACGTTCACTGCATGATTGCTACACAGTGCTTGGTGCCAGGGACAGCCAGCCACCTGGCAGCTAGGAAGAAAGCTGGCCTTACCTCAGAGCTTTCTTCTTCCTGGCTAGTCAAACTGTGAAAATCCTCTCTCATGCAATACAGTAAAATAATTGGCTCCAAAATGTCTCATTCTTATCCTCATTCCCTAATACTGGGCACAGGAATCTCTTTCAGCCAAGCAGCCAATCTCAGGCCAACATGGGACGTACCTCCACTCCTTTAAGATAAAGTCAAGGCATAACACCAACTGATTCCTTAATTGTCATTTTGCTCCAATTTCTCTCAAATTGGCATCAGATTTAGTGTTAATTAAAGATTAGTTATTGAAAAGGTGGTCTTGTGCTCAAGAAAACGGTGAAAAAAGAACCACCATTTAAAAAAAAAAATGCCACCACCTTAACCATGACATTTGTCAGATAACGTGTTTTGTTCATGGTTGGTTGATTTGTTAAGGTAATTGTTACTCTTGTTTTCTAATGACTGCTCATTTGTTCTCTCTTCTAGGACTAGGGAAGGCACTGTAACATAATGATTAAAAGCATAGGCTTTGGTGTCAGACACACTAGGATGCAAATTCTAACTATGCAACCTTGTAAAATGTGCTGGGCAGCTATCTTTCCTATAGAGTTGGAGTAATGTTGACTAATGTATATGCATTTGTATAAATTAAGCTGTTAATTGTGTGTCAATATTGCATTGATATCTTGGCTCTTTAAGGACATTTGATTTTCTGGTTTAAGTAGTACCTCCTGCATGAACTTCCTAACGTGTTGTCTCTTTGCTGAACTATTTCAACGCCTGGATGAAGTCCAGGAGAAGAGAGGTCAGGCAGTTTAAAAACTTCTTCTCTTTCCTACTAAGGCTGTTTTCGATGACCTTGAGGTATTATGTATGTGTTATGTATGTCATGCCTCAGAGACAGACTTGGTTTCACAACCATTTTTCCTGATAACCATCCACCTATCTGACATGCATTTACGGGGAACTGAACAGGAGTTATGAAAATAAGTCCTTAAGTCTGCAACCTCTCATACTTAACTGTCATATTCAGGACATTGAAGACATATATCGGAGGATCCACACCATATATAATTCATACCTCGTATTGGTTATCTATGGCTGTATCACAAATCAGCCCAAAGCTTAGTGACTAAGCCAATAACTATTAGTGCTCACAAGTCTGTGGTTCAACTGGGTCGTTTTGCTGATTTGGTTTTGCTGCTGGGCAGGACTGCCTGATCTTGGCTGGTCAAGTTTCTGTGATCGGCAGGTTGAAAAGGCGCTGGTTCATTCAGAATAGCCTTATGCGTACCTCGGATGGTTGTTGTTGGTTCCCACCTGGGGCAGTGGGGATAAACGGGCCATGTGTATTTCATCTTCTACCATGCTGGTTCTTGCCTGTTTATAGGCAGCCCCAGGTTCCATAAACAAGAGAGCAAGCCACAATGTGCAAGAACTTTAGTTTCTGCTCTTTCATTCCAAAACACATCACAAGGCTAATCTTGATTCAAATTATGGAGAAAAATGCTACTTCTTGAGGGAAGAGCTACAAAGTCACATTGCAAGGGCATGGGCATAGGGAGGGAAAATCTTTTGGCTATTTTTGCAGTGTACCACATGCACTTGATTATAATTTTAATGCTTTTCCCTTCAAATCTACTGACATAGTATAGTAGGAAACCCTTGACTGAGTTCTATCTTTTATTTTCCTTTACTCTATCAGGTTTCTTCTGGGTCCATTCAAGAGAGTGTGAAAGACCGAGTGATTGACTCAAGACTGAAGCTGTTTATCACCAAGCCAGGACTCTACACATGCATAGCTACCAATAAGCACGGGGAGAAGTTCACTACTGCCAAGGCTGCAGCCACCATCAGCATAGCAGGTAGGATGCCCCTTCACATTTGCATTGTTCCAGGAGATGGGAGAGTTGATACTATTCTACAATATCCAGAGTTGGAGAAAATCTCCCTTTTCTTTTATCTCTTATTTCAGTTGCATTTGGGCTATTTCCTCCTCCATGGAGATACTCCAGAGGTGACCTAGATATGGATTTTGGCAGATTTGCTGCCTGAAAAACTAAATCCTAAATACCTACCCAAGTGATAGGTAACAGCTTCCAGGAACTCACTTCTTCCTTCCTTCCTTTTTGTTTCTCTATGTTTTTCCTTTTCTCCATTTCTCTTTCTTCCCTCCCTCCTTCCCTCCCTCCTTCCCTTCTTTCCTTCCTTCCTTCCTTCATTCCTCCCTCCTTCCCTCCCTCCCTTCCTTCCTCCCTCTTCCCTTCCCTCCCTCCCTCTTCCCTTCCTTCCCTCCCTCTTTTCCTTTTCTTTAATTTCCTTTCCTTTTCCCCACTCCTCGTTCCCTCTCTCGGTTGATCAAACTTCCCAAGGCTCTCATGGAGAAAGTTGGCGGACATTCAACATGATCATGCCAATTTCTGCATGGCTATTTCTTGCGGGCATTTTTACCTATAAGCATGATCCCTGTGGTCTTTCCCTTTCCTGCTTCAGCAAGCCACAGCAGGACTTACAGGTGTTTTCAAGAAAAAGGCTGACACACGGATTTCTAGGATGTTTGTGTTGAGTTCTAAAGATTTATTTTTAAAATGTAAATGTCTCAAAGGCTTCTGAGAACATTTATAGAATTCCTAGAGATGGAAATAATCCCTGTATCAGGAAATGCCAGGCATATTAGATTCATAGCGTGCCTATGGTTCAAGGGTCAGCAGAGAGGTGCTTGGCCTGACATGTAAAGCAAGCACGGATAGAGCTTGTGCCTAGGGCCAACTCCCCACAGCCTGCTGTTTCTTATTACAGTGCCACCTCTTTGATCTTCCCTGATGGGGAACTTTCCAGTAATGTCTGTGATTTGCAATATGAGGTGAATAAAAGCCACAGATAAATGATAAGGAGCACTGGACAAGGCTGGCCCTCTGGGACTGCCTATGAAGGAAAGGGAAGACTTCAAAATTAAGGCTCCCTCTCCTTTCTCCCCCAGTGATATCTCTGCCTACCATGTCTTCAGACATCATATCAGTTATTCTAGCATTTCCACAGGTGGGAAATTATTTCTCCCAGAAAATGAAAAGTCTTCTAAAAGTAAATTCAACTCAATTTAACAAATAATAATAATATCATATAATTAGTAATAGTATAATAATCATATAATATAAATAGTAATAAGAATTACTATTTACATAGCACTTTGCTGTTTATAAAGCACTTTTACATGCATTTATCAAATAATCTAGATGACGCCCATTGTGTTGGGTAGAGTAAGAGATGAAAAGTTAATTTAAAAATGGGTCCTGCCTTCCAGGGACTCTGAATCTAGAAGGAAGTCAGTCAGTCACATATATTATGGCACTGGCTGTATTCTATTGCAGAAGCATACACAAAATACAGCAGCAGAACAAAAGAGGTAGGATGTCAGGGAATCCTTGGAAAAGAGGTATCATTGGAGCAAAAGATGTGGATATGAGATGACTAGGTTGAAGTCAAACCTTTCAAACCTGTTCAAAAAACAGCAAATCAGTGGTCAAGGCTAGAACATGAGAGAGACAGCAGGGAGGTGGAAAGTGGAAACAAAGGTTGAAACATGGGCTCTAGCCAGGTTATGAAGAGCCTGCATAGGTTTAGTATATTATTTCATTGATGAGAAGTCATTTAATGACTTAGAAGAAATAAGTGCAATAGATATATCCTCTAGCAAATTAGCAGATGCTGAGGTGTCAGGAGGTTGGGAAGTGTGGCAAGCTGTCAGGGGGCTCTTCCAGGTGTCTCAAAAAGTCATGAAGGTCTGAACAGTAGCAGCAGCAGCATTGGTTTAGAGGGAAGAGGAGAGATGCACAGGACAAATCAGGATAGAAATGAGGTTTGCAAATGCTTGAAAATGGCAGTGGGCTAGAAGAATGAGTTCAGATGTGTCTGATTTTGAAAGGTGCCCAGGACAAACAATAATATATAAACACAAAGCATATGAACAGGAGAAGGTCCAGGAGATAATAGAATACTCAAAAATGTTGATGCCTTTGAATTACCTGGAATTATTCTGGTCTTGCTGTCTTTGTTTTATTTGACATTTGATGAAGACCTACTGTTAAATAAACATATATTTATAAAAATCTATCAATATATATTCATATAACATTTATATATGTGTGTATGTGTGTTTATATACACAAACGGAGAGAGAGAGAATCACATTTACATATGAATACTCAATCCAAGAAAATAAACTGATCTACTTTAATTTAACCTGCACTTTCACTGGCAGAAGAAAAATATTAATGTTACTAATCTCAGGAGAGTCTCATTTCAGGTCATTATTCAGTCACTCAAAGATACCCCTGCCAGAGCTCTTTCTCCCTATTCTCCCTTCCTTCTCTTTCCCTAGATGGCAAAGGAGAAGAGGATTTGTATTTAGGCAGTGGTGTCTTCTGGACACCCCCCACACCACTGCCAAACCTTGGATCTCTAGTGAAGTCAGCAGCTGAGGAACTTGTGATTTTATCTCTTGGCTTGATTAGAGCCCAGGAGACCTCCCTGGCAGGCTCAGCCTCTTTGAGACATCTTTTGGAGCAGCACAGCCCTCTGCATCTCAGCCAAATCCTTCATCATGCCCTTGTCTACACTCTGCTCTGCAACCTCGGCAGCTAGGTCTCCCTGTCTGTCCTTACTGTGACCCTGTGGCTGGCCTGCTGAATTCCAACTCAGCTCCTTCAGTACTCCTCATGGGGCCTGAAGCAACTTCTAGATCACTTTCAAGACATTCAAAATTCAGAAGAGATTTGGGCTTGCTAACTCAGTTCTGCTGTCTGCCCAACCATGTCATGCTACCATTTTTACATTAATGTTGCCATCCATGTCGGAGTAAGGGGTCCCTGTGGGGTGTTTTTCTTATAGCATCCTAAATAAGAAGTTAGAAAAATTCCATTTGCTTTTGGCTTTTTCCTTAATTGATCAATACACCTCTATTCTAGGATTCAGGTTCAGAAAAGGGACCTATAAAATCCATAAAATATCCAAATTTTTAATCTCCCTACTTTCCTCCTTTTCATAGCATACCAAGCTGCAAGAGCAGGTGGTCAGGAATCTCCCCAAACCTTCAGTGCAGTAATCTTTAGAGCCTACTCATCATAAGTACAAAGGTGGTTGTGAAGGCAGTGCTGTAACCACTGAGGGGAACCTAATAAAATGGGTATATCTACTCCACACAAGGAGAGATTCATCCCATGAACACAATCTTTAAGATGCTGAGAGGATTAGAGGGCATGATTGCCACCATACTATATGCAGCAACATCATGACTTCATTCCTGTCCTAGCCCAAATGAGAACCTGATCCAACTCCATAAATAGAACACCAACAGGGAAATCTGTAACCTTAAAAAAAAAAAATGGCATCTTCCAGTGGTAGAAAGAGCCTATAGGTCTGAGACAGGCAGTACAGGAACGCCATGTCCTAGGGTGTAGGGAGAGGTCATCTTAGATATCAGTGTTGAGAAAGATCAGAAAGAGGATGAGGACAATCAGCAATGGCACCCAGGATAAATACCAGTGGAATTTGCATGGGGGAAGGGATGGTGGGAGCAATGCAAAGATTGGCATGTGGCAGCAGAGAGCAGCTTGCAATCTGCTGCAGCAGCAGAGGTGAGTGCCTATGAAGAGCAGTTGTCTCCGTAGGAATAATGGTTGTGTAGACTAGAACCAGCTATGACTTTTCATGAGCTTGACAATGGCAGTGCGATGGAGTTCAGCTTTAGTTTGGGGAGAAGTTGGGGACCCTGGAAGTGAGGCTTAAAGCCACTCTGGACAGGGGTATGTTTACAGTAGCTACCCAAGGAACTTGGGTAGAGGTAGAGAAGGCAGCATAAGGAGAGGGTTAACCTATAACTGGGACCTGGGATTTTGCTCTTCTGAACCACAAAGGCAACAATTAAATCTGATGATATACAGAATTATAGTGCTGCACGATGTTCTGAGTCAAGTAAAGAAATGAGAGTTGTTACTCCAAAACTGAAAAATGGAAAAGACTAAAAAGGTCTAGCGTGGATATGATAAATGAGAAACATGTCTATTAATTTAAAAATTGCTACACATCTAGTGTTATTCCCCGGGATAAGACCCTTTTGTCCAACCCCTGATTTGTTTGTCTGGTTGATTCTCACTGATTATTAGGGGACCTGACACTCTCTGAGTTTTCCCAAAATTTCCCCAGGCAGAGCTAATAAGGGTGTGTCATAAGTGTGGTTGAATAAGACTTCTGAACTCCCATGAGACAACTTCCATTTTCTCTTCCTCTTCGACCTGCTCTTGTGAGTTAGACCTGCTAGAAGCCCCTTGAAGCTCCCTCTGGAATCACTGAGGAAACTACCTCCCAACCCTGGGGTGCTCCATGGAATGATATTTTAGGGAAATGAGGCTACTTCGATGAAAAAGGGATCCTTGGAGCCTCTTTCATTCAGGGTCATTTGAAAGAAGCATGGCCTTATGCTCCCCAGATCTGCCAGAATTCAAGTATGGTATCTGCTTTCTCCATTTCTGCTTTTGGCCCCTCTCTCTCGGCATCCGATGAGCCTGGCTGGAAGTCCAGAACTTCAAGTCAGACATGGCGCCTCTTTTGCCATTCTGGCAATGCTTCCTTAGTGCCAAACTCCACTGTCTCATTTAACCATTTCCATCCTCCCCTATGTGACTAGTACCCCTAGTAGTTAACAGCCCTCTCCGTCATGTTCCTCGTGTTTCCCTTTGAAATTTCTACTCCATCTGTTTATTTGCTCTTCCCAGCAGGAAAACTGGAAATGGAAAAAGCTGATCTTATGCTTAGGATTATGTCTAATGATATTTCTAGTGTTTGAAGGACAACAAAAAATAAAAATCAGCCTTCATTTTTACAAAACCCCTCCATGTGTCTGCCCAAATCCTTGTGCATTGTTTTAGAAATGTGATATATTTCTTTCTGACTCATTTACATTTACTGCTAGTCATCAAAAGGAGTCAGAAAAACTTTTGGAACCTCTCCCTATGAACCAGGAAGTTGCATTTCCCCTCCAGTTACAACCCCACAAGCCTCAAGTTGCAAAGTAAACTTGCCAGGATGCTGGGCATTTGGCAAGATGCTTCTCTTTGTCATCAGAACCCTCAGCCCTGTGGAAGAAAGCAAGACAGCCTATGATACCTATAGTGAGCATAGTCCTAGAACAGCCAGAGACCATCAAAATGGACACAGGGATTCAGAAGAGAAAAATATAGGCCGGGTGTGGTGACTCACACCTGTAAGCCCAACACTTTGGGAGTCCGAGGCAGGCAGATCACCTGAGGTCAAGAGTTCAAGACCAGCCTGGGCAACATGGTGAAACTCCATCTCTACTAAAAAATACAAAAATTAGCCAGGTATAGTGACACATGCCTGTAATCCCAGCTACTTGGGAGGCTGAGGCACGAGAATCACTTGCACCTGGGAGGTGGAGGCTGCCGTGAGCTGCAATTGTACCACTGGACCACCGCACTCCAGCCTGAGCAACAGAGTGAGACTCCATCTCAAAAAAAAAAAAAAAAAAAGAAAAAAGAAAAGAAAAAAAGAGAGAGAAATAAAATACATATTTGTATTTCCCGTTCTCAGTGGCACCAACAGGTCCTTCCTCAGAGAGTGAGGTCCGTGGTTCTACCCATGGTTATCCAGTCTCAGAGTACAGGGACGAGCCTATGGTCACACACCCCTCTAATGTAAGCCACTCCCCATTCTACCAACAACCCCCACTTTCTATATTGCCCTTTCTTTGAATCAACATCAGGGTCTGAGCCTTTTGGTCACTAAATTTAAAAGTCACATGAATACAGGTAGTATTATCAAAACTGAGCAGGAGGGAAAAATCTGATGTGGTAATACTGGAGTCTCCCAAACTCCCCAGATGGACCACATGGTTTTATTTTCCTTATTTCAAAAGAGGTGATGTTTCACACTACTACAGAAAAAAAAATGGAACTTTGAACTCTATTTCATAATCAGTATAGCTGATTGAATGTACTGACATGTTTCATGTTCTTTCTTATGTCTGATAGCCACACTCCTGTTTCCTCCCAATGTTGGAGATAATTCTTGACACTTGGTAACAGAGCAGTAGCACGTAATTTGCTTTACCACTCAGTGCTTCAACCATCATAGGTAGAGAGTGCTCTTATCAACAAAACAGACACCATCCCTGGCATTCCATGCTGGCTTTGTCTGGTTTTAAATTAATTAAAGTTGTTTTGTTTTTGTTTTTAATAAAAGGGAAAAGGATAAATGAGTAACAGCTAGTAGCCACACTAAATTGCTACCAGATGTTCTGCAGTTAGGCATAAAAGGTAAGCATCCCTTTACATTCAGGCAGCTTTCTTATATTAGAACAGTTCTATGTTTCAGAAGAGAGCCAATGTTTTTACTGACTTCTAGATAATTTTAAATACACTACAATATTGGTAGATATTTTAAGAATTTTTAAATACTACAAATATTGGTTGGATATTTTGAGAATTTTTAAAAATTGAATTCTGAGCTTAAAGCACTTTATAGTTGCAAGGTTCTTGGACTCCTTCCTCATCTCCTAGCCACATATCCCCACAAAAAGAAAAGAAAATACAAGTGGATACATTTCCTATAGAAGCTCATTATCTCCTCTCAGGTACTATGGCTGGATTCTCTTTGGCATTGGCTTATCTCCATGCTCTTGGAACCTCCTTCCACATTACAAAATGAGGGCTCTTTCATTTACATAACCTTGGCCCCCTTGTTTTTCAATAGATCCTCCTGCTCAGCTGCTATTAGAATCTGCCTTCATGCTTCCAAATTATATGCCATTTTCTCTGGAAGAATTTTCCAGTGTTCCAATGTCTTTCTTCCCACTATTCTATTTGCATAATGGCAGAATTGCCATGAGATTTGGGGGCATGAAGGCACTTCATTCCTGAGTTCAGCAGTGACATAGAGTTCTCTTTCATAGCCTTTGGTCATTTTAATTAAGAGACTCTTGCAGGCCTCTTGCCCAGTTCACTAAAATTTAAATTCTCTCTAATATATAATTTGTTGACATCACTGGCATCATCTCTTAGATGGATCAAAGTGACAATCCTATAGCCCAGACTGCCTATCTCAGCAAAACAGAAAGAATCTACTAGATGTTTTTCAGAATGGAAATAGGTATAAAATTTATAATGATTTAGTTATTGTCCAGCAAATTATCTGGCAGTTGGAGTCCTGCAAATCTTAGACACATTTTGATGTTTCCTTCATAGTCACTCCAGAGTCTGTTAGTTCTTATGTATAAAGAAATTTCACAAAGAAATCCAGCTTTTCTCACTGCTAGAAGGATGTGGTCTTCTGTCCCTAAGCAAAGTGACCCATTTAGGGGAGGGATAAAATTTTAGAGCTTATTATTGGCTAAAACCCTACTCTGGATCAAAAGTTTGTTTTTAAAGTGCATTGTAGATTGCGGAACAACTTTGAATCACTCATAAATAGGCACCAGAGAGGTAACAAAGATCTGAGGCTACACGTGTAACCAGTGTATTGAACAATTTAAACTTGACAGGTACACAGAGAAAATGGTGTTTTCTCCAACCACTGGGGACTAAGGAATTATGCTTTTTAGAATCTCCTTGTCCCTCTCGAGAGCAAATCCTTTACAAACTTTCAGGCAGATTCCATAATTTCCAGGTAATGTTTAGAGATTAAAATCCTGGCCTGATCTAGTTTAAAACTCTCCTCTTACATAATTTAAGCCTCATCTGCTTCACTCTCTCCACTGCCAGCCAATCTTTCATTCAGGAATATGGAGAGTAGACAAAATGGATCTGCTACTGTTATCCACCCTTCCCTTCTTCCCTTTCCTCCTGTTCCTCTTCATCTCTGGCATATTTAAGGAGAAGAGAATTTACAAGGAAGGCAGCAAATGTGTTTTCCTAAATGGAATATGTTTTAGTTCTTTCTCTGTTCATTGTTTTTGCTTCTCTGACTAATAATAATAATGCTAACAATTGCAAGGTACATTCTCAGTGCCCAGTGCGCACTCTCTCTCTCTCTCGATAGATAGATAGATAGATAGATAGGTAGATATAGATAGATAGATATGAATTTATTTAACACCCGCAACTCAATGAAATGGATACTTTTATTATCCCCATTTCACAGATGAGCAAACTAATGCTCAGAAAGGTGCCCAGACTGACATAGCTAGTAAATGGCAGAACCGGTATTGAAAGCCAGCAGGTGCAGCATCCAGGCTTTTAATGCCTTGATGGGTTATTAATGTCTCTCTACTGCAGGTGGTATCTGAATACTGACTGTCTCCTAGGACATTTGGGTTCTTTGGAGGGTCCTTCAGAAGACTGTGTATTGCACAGTGCCCTGATGTGGGAGATTCTTTACTGGTTCCACCTCTCGTAATCCCCGGTCCTTGATATCAATCCCTATTGAGGTAACCTGCAATTGCTTACGACTGGGGTTCTTTGTCTGGTGTCCAGTCTTCTTGGTAACTTAGCTACCTTCATAGCATCCACTGAACACACAGGAATGTCCCATTCCCTACCATCCCAATGGTGGGGAGCTCTACTCCTGGACCCTCTCTCTCTGCCCTCAGATTGTTGCAATTCATTTTAGACAGTAATAGTATTAAAAAAAAAAAAAAGACAAAACAAACACTTTCCTTGTCTCTGAGTCCTAGTCTTTTAATTCTTAGGCAGTTGAAAAATCACTCTATGAGATGTGTTGTTATCATTTATATTGTATCATTCAAGAATGAGAAGATCTAGGGAAATAACTCATCCCCTTTCCCCTTATATTTGCTGAGATGCACTTCATCTTTATTTGAAGGCTGAGAACCAAAGCTATTTGTCTGGTTATAGGGCCTACAAATTGCAACAAAGGTTGGGGTGATTGTGCCTTTTAGTAAATTCCAAGGAAAAATGTCAAGTTGTGTGTGTGTGTGTGTGTCTGTGTGTGTGTGTTTACATATTTCCCACGTGTGTGTGTCTGTGTGTGTGTGTTTACATATTTCCTACAATCATTTGTCTTACTTTTTGAGGGCACGCCAACTACTGATGGAAAAATAAATAAATACAAGGGGGTCCATGCTGTGAGTAGTTGAAATGAAAATACTGATGTTTTGATGGGATTAATTCAGTACATTTATAATAGACTAATTCACCCAGAACGAACTTCTCAAACCAGTTTGCCTTAACTCACTTAACTCAATTTCAGTCAGCCTGATGACTATTGCATCTAATGTTGAAAATTCAGAATTAAAAATGAAATATTGACCGATACAGTGGCTCATGCCTGTATCCCAGCACTTTGGGAGGCCCAGGCAGGTGGATAATTTGAGGTCGGGAGTTAGACACTAGCCTGGCCAACATGGTGATACCCTATCTCTACTAAAAATACAAAAATTAGCCAGGCAGGGTGGCAGGTGCCTGTAGTCCCAGCTACTCAGGAGGCTGAAGCAGGATAATCGCTTGAACCCAGGAGGCAAAGGTTGCAGTGAGCCAAGATTGTGCCACTGAGCTCCAGCCTGGGCAACAGAGTGAGACTCTGTCTAAAAAAAAAAAAGAAAGAAAGAAAGAAAGAAAGAAAGAAAGAAAGAAAGAAACATTTACCAAATAATATGGCTGAGTATTTATGACTTATTTTTGTATTGCTAATACTTTATCACATATAGGGAATCATGAGATTGTTACATATTGTTGTGACTGTCTTTTTCTGTTCCAGTCATTTTGAACACTTGCATTATTCCTTAGCCAATTTGTCAAAAAAAAGTCTATTTCTTTACAATTTTGAATTTCTGCTAAAAATATTAAGTGGAATGAAATTTATTCCATTAAAAAATGAATCTATTGATTATTATTGCCTCCTTGCTACTTTCCTTTAAGAGTCTATGAACTCTACATGTATGTGTATATATATATATATATATATATGCATTAACCAAATTAGCATACTCTCAGAGCTCATTTCTGTTTAGTGAGGTATTCGTATTTTAAAAGAATAAAGAAAAATGGGTCCCTCTTTTGATCACCATTCCATGTTATTTATCAAGATATCTAATTGATAAAGGTTTTATTTTGTTTTGTTTTGAGACAGAGTTTCTCTCTCTCTTCCTCCCAAGTTGGAGTGCAGTGGTGTGTGATCTCGGCTCATTGCAACCTCTGCCTGAGCTCAAGTGATCCTCCTGCCATAGCCTCCCAAGTAGCTGCGACTACAGGTGTGTGCCATAATGCCCAGCTAGTTTTTGTATTTTTTTTGTAAAGAAGGAGTTTCACCATGTTGCTCAGACTAGTCTTGAATTCCTTGGCTCAAATGATCCTCCTGCCTGGGCCTCCCAAAGTGCTGGAATTATAGGCACGAGCCACCATGCCTGGCCCTAATTGATAAAGTTTTAAAATGCAAAATGATGCATCATTTCCAAATGAATTTATAGTAAGAATCACAAAATTTTGAAAAACAGTTTTCAAAATGCCACTGGAGTGTTAACAAATTAATACCATCTATGACGACTTTTCCATTCTGCCAAAACCTGATAAAGCTCTGCTGAAGTAAAGAAATTGGTTTCACAGAGCCAACATACTGAATGGGCAAAAGCTGGAAGTATTCCCCTTGAAAACCAGAATAAGACAAGGATGCCCACTCTCACCACTCCTATTCAACATAGTATTAGAAGCCCTGGCCATAGCAATCAGACAAGGGAAAGAAATAAAAGGCATCCAAATAGGAAGAGGGGAACTCAAAGTATCCCTGTTTGCAGGTAACATGATTCTATATCTAGAAAACCCCAGTCTCTGCCCAAAAGCTCCTTGAGCTGTTAAGCAACATCAGCAAAGTTTCAGGTACAAAATTAACGTACAAAAATCGGTAAATTCCTATATACCAAGAATCACCAAGCCAAATTAGAAACACAATCCCGTAAATTTGTTTGAGTTCATTGTAGATTCTGGATATTAGCCCTTTGTCAGATGAGTAGGTTGCAAAAATTTTCTCCCATTGTGTAGGTGGCCTGTTCACTCTGATGATAGTTTCTTTTGCTGTGCAGAAGCTCTTTAGTTTAATGAGATCCCATTTGTCGATTTTGGCTTTTGTTGCCATTGCTTTTGGTGTTTTAGACATGAAGTCCTTGCCCACGCCTATGTCCTGAATGGTATTGCCTAGGTTTTCTTGTAGGATTTTAATGGTTTTAGGTCTAACATATAAGTCTTTAATCCATCTTGAATTAATTTTTGTATAAGGTGTAAGGAAGGGATCCAGTTGCAGCTTTCTACATATGGCTAGCCAGTTT
This sequence comes from Symphalangus syndactylus, assembly GCF_028878055.3. Lineage (NCBI taxonomy): Eukaryota > Metazoa > Chordata > Mammalia > Primates > Hylobatidae > Symphalangus > Symphalangus syndactylus. The sequence continues at coordinate 34,231,358 of NC_072425.2, read as the reverse complement.
TCCCAGCACCATTTATTAAATAGGGAATCCTTTCCCCATTTCTTGTTTTTGTCAGGTTTGTCAAAGATCAGATAGTTGTAGCTATGCGGCATCATTTCTGAGGGCTCTGTTCTGTTCCATTGATCTATGTCTCTGTTGTGGTACCAGTACCATGCTGTTTTGGTTACTGTAGCCTTGTAGTATAGTTTGAAGTCAGGTAGTGTGATGCCTCCAGCTTTGTTCTTTTGGCTTAGGATTGACTTGGCGATGCGGGCTCTTTTTTGGTTCCATATGAACTTTAAAGTAGTTTTTTCCAATTCTGTGAAGAAAGTCATTGGTAGCTTGATGGGGATGGCATTGAATCTATAAATTACCTTGGGCAGTATGGCCATTTTCACGATATTGATTCTTCCAACCCATGAGCATGGAATGTTCTTCCATTTGTTTGTATCCTCTTTTATTTCATTGAGCAGTGGTTTGTAGTTCTCCTTGAAGAGGTCCTTCACATCCCTTGTAAGTTGGATTCCTAGGTATTTTATTCTCTTTGAAGCAATTGTGAATGGGAGTTCACTCATGATTTGGCTCTCTGTTTGTCTGTTATTGGTGTACAAGAATGCTTGTGATTTTTGTACATTAATTTTGTATCCTGAGACTTTGCTGAAGTTGCCCAATCCCATTCACAATTGCCACAAAAGAATAAATACCTAGGAATACAGCTAACCAGGGAGGTGAAAGATCTCTGCAGTAAGAATTACAAAACACTGCTCAATGTGCCTAAAGCAATTTATAGATTCAATGCTATTGCTATCAAACAACCAACGACATTCTTCACAGAACTAGAAAAAAATTATTCTAAAATTCATATAGAATGAAAAAAGGGCCCAAACAGCTGAGGCAACCCTAAACAAAAAGAACAAAGCTGGAGGAATCCCGCTCTCTGACTTCAAACTATACTACAGGGCTACAGTAACAAAAACAGCACGGTACTGGTACAAAAACAGACACATAGACCACTGGAAGAGAGTAAACAGCTCAGAAATAAAACCACACACTTACAACTATCTAGTCTTAGGCAAAGCTGGCAAAAACAAGCAATGGGGAAATAATCCCTATTTAATAAATGGTGCTGTGATAGCTGGCTAGCCATGTGTAGATGATTGAAGCTGGATCCCTTCCTTACAGCATATACAAAAATCAACTCAAGATGGACTATAGACCTAAATGTAAAACCTAAAATGGTAAACCCAAAAGATAACTTAGGAAATACCATTTTGGACATAGGAACTGGCAAAGATTTCATGATGAAAATGCCAAAAGCAATTGCAGCCAAAGCAAAATCTGACAAATGGAACTTAATTAAACTTAAGAGCTTCTGCATAGCAAAAGAAACTATCAACAGAGTAAACAGGCAACTTATAGAATGGGGAAAATATTTACAAACCATACATCTGACAAAGGTCTAATATTCAGAATCTACAAGGAAATTATTCATACAAGCAAAAAAAAACCTCATTTAAAAGTGAGCAAAGGACATAAACAGACACTTTTGAAAAGAAGACATACATGCAGCCAACAAGCATATGAAAAAATGCTCAATATCACTAATCATTAGAGAAATGCAAATCAAAACCACAGTGAGATACCAGGTCACTCCAGTTAGAGTGGCTATTATTCAAAAGTCAAAAAATAACACATGCTGTTGGAGACCAGCCTGGACAACATGGCAAAACCTCATCTCTACTAGAAATCCAAAAGTTAGCCAGGTGTGGTGGCACATGCCTGTAATCCCAGCTACTTGGGAGGCTGAGGCAGGAGAATCACTTGAACCCGGGAGGTGGAGGCTGCAGTGAGCCAAAATCATGCCACTGCACTCCCTCCTCGGCAACACAGTGAGACTCCGCCTCAAAAGAAATAGAAAGTAAAAAAATAACAGATACTGGCGAGGTTGCTGAGAAAAGGGAACTCTTATACACTGCTGCTGGTGGTGTAAATTAGTTCAACCACTGTGGAAAGCAATGTGGTAAGTCCTAAGATAACTGGAAACAGAACTACCATCAGACCCGGCAATCCCACTCTGAGCATATATTCAAAGGAATATAAATCAGTCTACCACAAAGACACATGCATGCAAATGTTCGTTGCAGCACTATTCATAATAGCAAAGATGTGGAATCAACCTAAATGCCTATCAATGACAGATTGGACAAAGAAAATATGGCACATATACACCATGGAATACTATGTGGTCATAAAAAATAATAAGATCATGTCCTTTGCAGGAACATGTATGGAACTGGAGGCCACTATCCTTAGCAAACTAATGCAGGAACAGAAAACTAAATACTGCATGTTCCCACTTATAAGTGGGAGCTAAATAATGAGAACACATGGACAGAAAGAGGGGAACAACAGACACTAGGATTTACTTGAGGGTAGAGGGTTGGAGAAAGGAGAAGATTAGGAAAAAAAAAAAAAATAGAACAACTTTCGGGCACTATGCTTAGTACACAGGTGATGAAATAATCTATACCCCAAACTCCCGAGTCACAAGTTTACCTACATAACAAATCTGAATATGTACCCCCGAACCTAAAATCAAAGTTAAAATATTCTTCAGAATCATTGAATAAAAAGCTCACAAAGATTCAAAAAAGTCATACACTCGAAGTTATAAAAACCTTGTAGTTACCAACCCTCACAAATCTAAAAGAGAATGATTAGAAATACAAGCTCATTGTATTTTAAGAAGATTGACCTCTCAGAGAAATTCATGTTACATCCCTTAAAAATCCTCCCAAAAATAACACCCAAATGGATCTAAAACCTTCAAAATGGAGTTACACCTCAACATTAGGAGAAATTTTAATGTGGCAAATTGGTATTAGACAAAGCATATATTTTACTGTTTATTTTCATAATGAGGGTTGAGAGGACAGGACGAAGTAACCATAAAGCACTTGGTAAAGGGTGTGAAGTTTTTAATTTACAAGAAAGAAAATGGAGTAATTCAGAAATGCTGGTTATATCACACCCTTGCCGGGATTCTCATGCCTTGGGAGAGTCTGAGTTGGGGCTGTTTGTCCTGGGAATCACACACCACCAGAGGAGAGAGGCACAGTTTTCTCAGAGCCGAGTTTTTACATCTGTGAGTATGGGCAGCTACATAATTTGCAGGGCTAGGTGTTCAAAAAACAGTAAGGATTTCAAGGTACGGACAGCAGAACATTAAATTAAGCCCGAGGCCCTTCTGAGTGCAGATGCCATACAGCTACCCAGGTCACACACCCCTGAAGCAGCCAGGTCTATGAGAACAACCATTGCCTACTTTCTACTTTCTCTTCTACCCTCTCTCTTCTGCATGTTCTTTTCTTTTCTCCTTCTCCTTCTTCTTTTTCTATTTTGTTTCCCTCTAAGTCTGCTTTATGCATCTTCTCTGTTAACCTCCACATCTTGCTTTCTTAATGTAAAGTCCTTGGGTAGCTAATGGAGGGAAATTCTGAGCTTAGATATTGCCTTGGTAGATGTTACCCATGATTGACTCAGTTTGAAAAGAACCTGCTTCCTAAAGATACTCAATATTTTCTTCATTTCCTCTGAATCTGCCCATTAATGCAGCATCTGGCCTCCTAGCAGAAGCGGAAAACTTTTCAGAAACTTAGAGATCAGTAGTATCAAAACAATCTCATCCAAAGCATAAGATGAAAATGTACTAACGTTCTTTCTTTTCCCCCTTAATTTGACTTCCTGTGGGAACTTCCTTTCCTGTTAATAGAATGGAGGTAAGAAACTGTTATTGTACCAGTGTTTCCAATGTTTTGTTTTGTAGGGATTTCGTTTGTTTTTGTTTGTGAGAGGGTCTTGTGTTGCCCAGGCTGGAGTGCAGTGGAGTGTGTTTGGTTTTTGTTATTTGACATGCCATTTATTGAGTGTTTACTATTTGCTGAGCACTGTAACATTTTAGAAACTTTCTAATTTCTAACCCTTTTAGTAAGTATGATGAAGTGAAAGACAGGTAACCTCTATTGAATACTTACTATGGATCAGGCACTGTGCTGAGCTTCACACGCATTATTTAAATTTATCTTCAAGACATCCCCATGGAATAGGTATTACTGTTATCTCTATTTTACAGAAAAAAAAAAAAAAACCTAAGAAAGTTTCTTTGAACTGGAGAGTTCAAGTGGCTTACACAGCTAGTAAATGATAAAGTTAGAAATGGAACCCAGAACTGCCAAACTCTCCCTTATAGCTCTAACCTATATGTAAGACGGTATCCCTTGCAATATAACCTTTTGCAACTTACAGTGTTTTATCTGCAGTCCTTTTAAAACTGATCTTCATAAAACTCTATGGAGTGTAATTAATTTTAAGACAGCATTCTTAGCACATAGGCTACATTTAAAAACAGGCAGCAGGATACAAAATTTTGGTTAGCTAGCAAAAATAAGTTCAAGAGATTTGGAGTACAATACAGTGACTATCATTAATAACAATGTATTGTATTCTTGACAATCACTGAGAATAGATTTTAAGTGTTCTCATAAGAAAATGGTAAGTATGTGAGGTAATGCATTTGTTAATTAGCTCAATTTAGTCATCCCACAATGCGTACATGTTTTAAAACATCATGTAGTACACAATAAAAAAATAGTTTTTTTTAGCTAAAAGCACTTTTTAAAGAAAGTTTTACTGTTAAAAAAGTCTTAAGGAATAACCATTTGGATGTATATATTGCTCAGAAAAGCAGTGAAAATCATGATACACATTATATGAAAAATTAAACCAGTTTTAAGTATATGGGATAGTGATTTGTCATAATTGACTGCATTCCAATGTGTTAATGTGGTATCAAACATTCTTAGTTAAAAAAAAGAAAAAAATTCTTAGTCCATTTTTTAATCTAAATGTTGCTTTAATAATTTTTATTAATGATTTTGGAGCTACTACCTTAGCAGAATAAAGTTTATCTAAACTAAAATTAATAAAAGTGCCACTTAATAACCCTCCTTCTGAAAAAACAGGCAGCAGGCCAAATTTGTCCTGTGGGTTGTACTTGCTTACCCCTGCGTTGGAGAATAAATCATATACAAAGACACTAGACACGAAAGAACAGAAACAGTTCTCGTTTGCTTTGAAGGTTGGAAGTAGCACAGAATCTGTCATTACCTTTGTTGGGAATGCTCAAGGAGAGGTAAGGCAGTTGCTAAAAAAGGGAAGATTTGTCTGAAGCAGAGGAGAGGTACAGCTGTCAAGTGTGCCTGTGCTAGGGAGGGAGGGAAGTAAGGTGTGGAGTTTCCACTAGAGTCGTGGGATTGTCATAACGCAAACATGCCATGGCTGGTCATCTGGAATACCCTTGGGACAAAGTATTATGTGTTCGAAGGGAGTAGACATCTCCCTCAGAGAAACTTGAAGATAACATTTTAAAATGTTCTATTGAATGTGATTCATACATTTCAAAGTAGAGAGAAATAGGAGTAAGAGGTGCAGTGAGAATTCTTTACCTACTCCCTTTGACCACATAGGGTTGTCTGTTATAAAAGAAGTTGAACAGGAGATCTGAGATCAAAAATTCATTATTACCTCTACAAGAAAGGGAACTTTACTGAAAGGGAAGTCAACTGAGTTTATATTGTAAGGAGGCAAGAGAGGGAGTGGCTCCACGTGCAATATTAACTAGCGTTTTTAGAAGCTAGTCTGGCTGATCATTCCGAAATAACCAGCATTCTGTGAACGGATCCCTGCGACCTCTGTCAAACTGTTCTAATGAGCAACAGGACCAGCTGCTTCTAGTGTTGCCCCATCAGCAGTCCCATGAACTGCAGGCAAAGAAACACAACTTGAGCTGGACATGGGGGAGTCTTGTCACTTATAAAAGACAACAGAAGACACCAATGGAAATTATTTGCATTTATCTCATTCCCCAGTTCTTGCCGTGAGCTCCTTTTAAAAATATTTGAAGTGATAGATTTAGGGGGTTGAGGGACAAAATGTCCCAATTGGCCTCTGTGTCTTGCATCTAAAATTTGATCACTGTGTAAAATTTAAGGCTTATATTTCTGCACAAGAGGAGAGGAAAAGGAAGTGGTTGAAACACTGAAACTATAGGTAGTTGATAGATAAACAAATTCATATATATATAAATTTAGATAGATAGATAGATAGATAGATAGATAGATAGATAGATAGGTAGATAGTCGGCCTTGTGTGTGCCTTACCTTTTAGAGCTAATCCAAGCACCGATATAATACCAAAGCCAGGTCCTTAATCATTCCAGGAACATCATAGAAATGAAATGTAGCAAACTAATAATAATCATATACTTTGTATGTGTATGTTTTTTCCCAGCACATAAAGGGTTTGTATAGGCTAGTGGTCATCAAGCTGTTAGGAAGAAAAAGCAAAATTAAAACCAAGATCTTCTTATTTCTATTCAAAACCTATTGTCTTTTTTTTTTTCATTTTTATTTTGCATTATATACTTAATGCTGTAAAACTAATGAGGATTCAATACTAGCAGAAATTCAGACAGAGGGGTTCATTGTTAGTTGATTGTTAGTAGTCCTTATCTCTGAAGCTATTTTCATTAATTTTTCTTTTGTGTACTTTTTCTTAGTTTCCATTTTCTTTAAAAGGTGTGTTTTGATGTATAATTAAAGGAAACATCATGAATGTCTATTATTTTTAAAAATACTCATGGGAAATGAGTAACAGCATCATTGAATAGTTACCACATGACAGCAAAACCTGCATGAATAATTCTCAGCTCAGAGACACTGAGAAATATTTAATTTTTACATGGTGGAGTTTTTCCTATTAAGTGTAAAGGATCACACATGCTCTTATTCATCCCCCTTTATACTAAGATATTACATCAACGTGTGAGACCATTTTGTAAGCCAGTTTGAGATATTTCTGGTTACTCCTTATTATATAGTTTCTTAAAGCACAGTGTAGAAGCTGGTTGGGTTTTAATTCCTTTCCTTCCCATCCTAACAGTCATGGCTGACACCTATATAACAATGACTGGTTAACAAGAGAAGAGCATAACAAATGTGTTTGATCACAGTTTTACACAACATGGGACACTTCAGAATGAAGACTCCAGATACAGGGATAGCAATCCTTTTTTTTTTTTTTTTTGAGACAGAGTCTCACTCTGTCACCCAGGCTGGAGTGCAGAGGTGCAATCTCAGCTCACTGCAAACTCTGCCTCCCAGATTCAAGTGATTCTCCTGCCTCAGCCCCCCGAGTAGCTGGGATTACAGATGTCTGCCACCACACCCGGCTAATTTTTATATTTTTAGTAGAGACTGGGTTTCTCCATGTCGGCCAGGCTGGTCTCAAACTCCTGACCTCAGGTAATCCACCCACCTTGGCCTCCCAAAGTGCTGGGATTACAGGTGTGAGCCACCACACTCAGCCAAAGCAATCCATTTTTATTCTTAGGTTCAATGAAGTATGAACAGCTGTGTAGAAATATGATTAGACACAAAGGGTATGATCTAATGCTAACAGGCTAAGTGGGGAAACTAGCGCATCCTGCCTGTTCAGATTTTTCTCAGCCCCTCTGAGCAGCACTCCCTCCTCCCAGGCAAGAGGTAGGATCCCTCTGGAATGAGGGTCTGAATTTCTTTATGTCCAGGTGTTACACAGAAAACCTGGGGGTGGGTAGAGTAAATGTTTAGGTTTTATGGCTGGCCTTGAAGAAAAGGCGTTCTGGTGTCTATGATCTGCCTCGGAGAAGAGGGATTCTAGTGACTAAGGTTTGCCTCAGGGAAGAAAGAGAGGAGAGACAGGAGGGCAGAAGGTCTGTTTCTGAGGCTGCTTCTTAGGCCTTCACTTTGGGGTGTCGTTTACTGAGCCTCAACAACAGCATCCTTGTTTCTGTTTAATTTTCTCTGGGGGTTTTCTCACCTTTACCTTGAGAAAGTTTTCATGGAGTTTTGTGCTTTCTTATTCAAGGCCTTCATTTTAAATATCCCCAACAAACAAAGGGATACAGACAGTAAAAATCATGTTGGCTAATTAGAAAAAGGCCAGTATGAATTAAAGGAAGGCTCTATACTACAAAATATTGTTTTAAAGTACAGCTGTGTTTCTTGGAAGTTCATTGTTTTACCTGAATGTATTATATCTCGTTCTAATGAATTTGCTTTAAAGACCTGCCAGCGATGGTATGTAATTATAGTATCAATTTTTTAAATTCAATTGGGGTCATGTAACAATTTTAAAATTTGACACAAATTCTAATTTGTTTAATTTTCTTACTTTAAATTCTTTATATAAAGACAATGAAAAACTAAATTCAATAGTTGTACAAATCTAAATGAGAATACAACTTAAGAGTCTTCTTTCATTACTAACACTATGGAAGATCTGATAGAAGGCATAAGAATATACTGAGACCATCACAGTGCCTACACATAATAAGTATTCAATATGTTTGTCAGGTGAGTATATGAGTTGTTATAATTGCCAGCATTACATTAAGGGAACAAGTAGATGTGTGAAGAGAGTACCAGCAGCATTTTCCATTCTCCCAATTGTCTTCAGTTATTATAGCAGATGAGATTTTAATCCTGTGTTTCTGCTAGCACTAGCATTTACAGGTTTCTCTCTGATATATGGCCCATTAACACACAATAATCCAAGTTCAGAGTAATTACTTATATCACTCAACAGAATAGATCAGTGAGGCACTGGGTGACCGGTTGACTTTCCGTGTGATGAGACATGATGAGAAAACAGCAAAGCTGAAGGTGCTACTTGGCTCCTCTGGAAGCCATATTTCTGCTTTCTCCTCCCTACATCACTTTCTTTTTCTTTAATGGAATTCTGGGAAGATGTGTGAGTGAGAGAATCTGAGTATGGAAGGTGTTGCAAAGATGTATATGTTGTCAAAAATTAAGGTAAACTATCATAACACATAAATAAACTGTGTTCTTAAAGCTGCAAACTTTTTAGCTGAGAGCAATTATTATTATGCTCAATTATTTGTTAACCATCATGATGAAATGTCTTCCAGATGCATCTTTGCTTATATCAGCTTATTAACTAAGAGTAGTCGGATTCTATTTATAATGTAAAATAATAAAAATACCCAAATCTATTCAGTCCTTGATAGTTCCCAAAGCTTTCCACCATCTATCGTCACATTTGGCCTTCTCAATAGCCCTGTGGAGTAGCTAGAGATGATATAATTGCAGCTGGAAATGAAGACAATATTCAAATGGAACATGTCAACCAATTTGCTAGTACAATTTTCTCCTATTTCTGTGACACAGATGTGAAAACCAAAAAAAAAAAAGAAAGAAAGAAAAGAAAAGCAGAATGAATGCCAAGAAATAGCATGTGATTAGAAATGTTGTTCATTTCTTCTTTCAGTAAACCACAGAAAGATAACAAAGGCTACTGCGCCCAGTACAGAGGGGAGGTGTGTAATGCAGTCCTGGCAAAAGATGCTCTTGTTTTTCTCAACACCTCCTATGCGGACCCTGAGGAGGCCCAAGAGCTACTGGTCCACACGGCCTGGAATGAACTGAAAGTAGTGAGCCCAGTCTGCCGGCCAGCTGCTGAGGCTTTGTTGTGTAACCACATCTTCCAGGAGTGCAGTCCTGGAGTAGTGCCTACTCCTATTCCCATTTGCAGGTAAAATCTCAAAAATAAGTCAAAGGAAAAATTCCATTTTTCTATCTGCACAACAGAAAGAGTTTTTGAAAAATGTTGTAATGTGCAACAGTAAAAGGAAAAGCTGGTTTTCATCCAAAATAGGAGGTAATGCCTGGGTGCAGTGGCTCATGCCTGTAATCCCAGTACTTTGGGAGGCCGAGGCGGGTGGATCACTTGAGGTCAGGAGCTCAACACCAGCCTGGCCAACATGGTGAAACCCCGTCTCTACTAAAAATACAAAAATTAGCCGGGTGTGGTGGCACACTTGTAATCCCAGCTACTCGGGAGGCTGAGGCAGGAGAATCACTTGAACCGGGGAGGCAGAGGTTGCAGTGAGCCGGGATTGCACCAGCGCACTCCAGCCTGAGTGTTGAGACTCCGTCTCAAACAAAGAAACAGATAGGATGCAATTAATCAGACAAAATTTCTACCATGTAAATCACTGAAGATAACCTAAAATATAAGTACTTAGAACCTCTAGAAAATGTCACAAATGGTATAATATTCCATTACTCTTGTTATTGTTCACATTATTATATCATATCCATAAATATCCCAGATTTCTATCAGATGAAAGGAGAAATCTTAAACATGGACCTCATTAGTAAGCCAAGATAGAGAAAATAAAAACTGTATATTATTTGTCAATAAATGAGATCATGCCAAGCATCTCTGAATGTTATTTTAAAATACATTCCATCCAAAATGGATGTTCTGTACTAAGTTCTGATGCTGTTGCCTCATTTGGGTGGTTATAGGAGGGAATTAGATTATAAATAGATATTTTGTTAAACTCCCATACTTTTTAAATATTGAAATTGATAAATTTATGTTCAATAGAATTGTCTTCATCTTTAATTACTTCTTATGTAGAAAAAAAAGAATCAATCTAGTTTTTGAGCTAAATAGAACAAAGTTCAAATACTGTTAGTTCTGCTTTCTTGATGTGTGTGGTCTTGGCTAAACTTCAGTTTCCTCATCTGCATAGTAGAATTGAGAGGATTAAAGGAAAAATCACACTCATGGAATATGTCAGAAACTAGATAGACATTGTTATTCCTAAATTTTCTGTTGAGGAAACCCCATGACAACAACCAACACAGCACATTTCCACTTCTATTTTGATAAAACCAGAAACTATTTAAATACTGCAATAATTTGAGGACACTCTCTATTTAGCATACAATAACAACAGTACGGCCATTAAATTAGAGTTCTGTATTCCTCAATTTACTGCAAAGTTTGAGGGTTTGGAGACACTATACGAGTAATATAATTTGTTTACTCATCTAAGAAGATTGTATTGTGATCAGGCATGTCATCTAAAAATCTCTAGGGACTTCAGCATTGACAGAATAAGAAGGAGAAAGAGAAGGAGAGAAAAAGTAAAATTACTGCAAAAAAAAAAAACGGGAAGAGTGGGTGAGAGGCAGTAAAATTTGTTTTAATAGAACTTAAGAAATACTGATGCTATTTCAACTGTCCTCGCAGTTATTTGAAAAAATAGTGCCTCTGTTAATTATCACTTATTTAGTTTAGATTTCTCTTTCTTGGGCTTCTTTATAGGATTCTCCGAAATTGTTTATTTGATGTACTGCTCAACAGTGAAAATCCTTTTGCTAGAAAGTAGCACGTGTATAATAAACAGCATGTAACCAGCAAAATAAAGTGACAGTAGGTTCTATCAGCTTTTCCTTTAGTACTACTAACATAATTTGTGGTGGCCACGGAATAGTTATCATACTTACACAGTGACACTCAGGCAAATCAGCTCAACACCATGGACAGGTGCTTGAGAGAAATAATAATTAGATTAGAAAAATTCTCTGCGTGTGTGACAGCCATTGTGGTTTTCTGATTACAAAACTCACAAGACTCCACTGCATAAAAAAAGAACACAGTACTTTCAGTGCTAAAACCCAGAAAGTTGGTCACTACTGAGGTGTGTGTTTACCTACATTTACTTATATCTATATTTCTGTACTCTGAATTCTATTTCATTGATGGTTCCTCTATTTTTGCATTAGAGACTTTGGATTTAATTACTAAGTCTTTATAATTAATTTCAATTTGTGTTATGAATTTCACAGGTTTTCACTTTTAAAAAAATTATTGTTTACTCATTATATAATTATTATTATTATTTTTTTTTTTTTTTTTGAGACGGAGTCTCGCTCTGTCGCCCAGGCTGGAGTGCAGTGGCGCAATCTCGGCTCACTGCAAGCTCCACCTCCCGGGTTCACGCCATTCTCCTGCCTCAGCCTCTCCGAGTAGCTGGGACTACAGGCGCCCGCCACCACGCCCGGCTAATTTTTTGTATTTTTAGTAGAGACGGGGTTTCACCTTGGTCTCGATCTCCTGACCTCGTGATCCGCCCGCCTCGGCCTCCCAAAGTGCCGGGATTACAACCTTGAGCCACCGTGCCCGGCCTATATAATTATTTTTAATTATTACATGTTGACATTGGCAAAATGTTTCTAAATTTCATATTTAAAAATAATTATATAAGTTATATATTATAATCATATATTAACTTAACATTATTATTAATAATAATTATATTAATAATATAATGATTAATAAGTTATATAATATAATTATATTATATATTATAGTGTATAACTTATATAATTAATATAATTTATAATTATATATTATATTATATAACTCACTATATAATTATTTTTAAATATAAAATTTAGAAACATTTTGCCAATGTCCACATGTAAATACCATTTAGAATTTGATCAGAATGATGCTAAGTTTATACAATTAATTTAGGGCAAATAGCCATATTTACATTACTGAGTATTCTCAATTAGGAGTATGGTATGCCATTCCTTTTATGTAGATCTTGTATTATGCCTGCTAGTAAACTTTGATGACTTCTTTCTTACCTGTTTCTTTTTTTTTATTAAATTTATGACTAGGTGTGTTTTATAGTCATTGCTGTTGTTGCAAGACTATTAATTATAATATAGTTATTACAGAAGGCTAGAATGTCCATAACACATAGGGATGCAATTAATTCCCTTGTTCCTTATTTTAATAAAACTGCTATTAATTTCTTTAGAATTTTTACATTTTGGAATTGATCTATGTAATTTTTGGGATCATATCAATCAGATTTCTAAAAATGTATTCTTTTTTGAGATAGTTGATAGAAGTATAATTTATATACAAGAAACTGTGCCCCTTTTAACCATATAGTTCAGAGTTTGACAAAGTTATACAACAATGAAACCACTACCCCAATCAAGATGTAGAATGTTTTCACCACCCATAAATTTCTCTTATGCTCATTTCTTTCCTTTTTTTTTTTTTTTTTTTTGTCCCCAGGTTCAAGCAATTCTCCTGTCTCAGCCTCCCAAGTAGCTGGGACTACAGGCACCTGCCACCAGGTATTTTTGTATTTTTAGTAGAGATGGGGTTTCACCTTGTTGGTCAGGCTGGTCTTGAACTCCTGACCTCAGGTGATTCACCTGCCTTGGTCTCCCAAAGTGCTGAGATTACAGGCGTGAGCCACCGCGCCCAGCCCTCTTATACTCATTTCTAGTCAACTTCCCATTATCTCTAAAGGCATCGCCATTCTGATTTCTCTGACCATAGCATACAACTAGTTTTGCTTGTTCCTGAATCTCATACTCATGAAATTGTATAATATATACTGCTTTGTGTCTGACTTCTTTTGTTCAACATAATGTTTTTGATATTAATCCATATTGCTACACGTAACAGTGGTTTGTTCCTTTTCATTGCCGCTTTTATTTGTGTGGTTGAGATGGAAATAGTTTTGTGAAGAAGTAGGTAGGGTCAAGCTCCCCTTCATGCTGCGTAAGAATTATAAAGCAATTCATGTGAACAACTGCAGTATCAAAAGGAAAGTTAATATAGAAATGTTAGGCCACTCAAGATGACTGACTCATCAACCACAACAAAAAAGTCAGATACCAGCTTTAGACACAAAAGATCAACCAAATAATGTATTCCTGCAATTTGTAGTTTATTCCAATTTTGTTTGGTATTATACCTCCTAATTATTGAGAGGAATCAAGTCTCATCAATCATAAATCATTAATCCTTGCCAACAAATGTGTATTATTTTCCATTTTATTTGTTAATAAGTTGTTACCACTATATAATAAAGCCATTTCATTTTATTATATTTATATGTAACAACTGCTTTACAGTATTCTATTAGATTTTTGATTGATAGTCTGTGGTTCCTCTGATGGAAAAATATGGCCTATAAATAATTATAAATTATTATATATCGTTTATATATAAAACTATAAATTTTAATTAGATTCTACGCTTTCTTAATTGAAATTTCAGAGATTTTTACTAGAATTAAAATTAAATTTTATCTGTGTGCTAGCACAAAATACATTTATTAACTTTCCAGCATTTATGTCCCAGATCAGTTTACATGCATGAGCCACAGATGTTCTTTCTAATGTTGAAAATAATTCACCTTTTTTAAAGAAAAAAATCCTTTTCATTGAAATTTTAAATTTATTAGAAAATCATAGTTATTTCCTAAATCTGTCATTTGCAGTGTACATTTAAATTTTTTTCTAATTCCCATTGTTATTTAAATTATTTAAATAAGTAGTTTTATTGGAAAAATGTTATTTTTAAAAATCCTCATCATCAAACATTTTGTTCCCATTGAAGTAAGAAAATATAATCTAAAAATTTTTACATTTTAATATTTTATAGAGGTTTTTTCTCTGATATATAATTAATAATAAAAATTGGCATTTATAAAGACTTAGTCTCTTCCATTAACATACAAAATTCATACATTTATGTTCAATCCTTTCTGCTCTTAGATGAGTATTATCTATTTGATCCAATAGTTTATCAAAATTTTCACAATAATTGTGTTTCTAAAAATGTTTTCTTGCAATTCTGACTGGTGCTTTTTGCACCAATAAATATTAAACTAAAATTGAATTTACTGCTGATAACTGGTAAGTTTGATCTTCATTTTTCTGTTATACCTTTTGAAAAAGTCTCTGTTTGCCTTTATTCATCAAAATAGTTCAGAAGTTGTCAACCATTTTATATTCTACTTCTACTTGCTTGTGAGATTTTTAAAAGCATGCTATCACTCATGGTTTTCTAATTATTAGGTTGGTACAAAAGTAATTGTGTTTTTTTCCATTAAAAGTAATGGCAAGAACCACAATTACTTTTGCAGTCATTCAATGATGTGTGCCTCTTTTCATGAATGGCATGGAATTTTATTTGTCCAACAAATATTTATTGATCTCCTTCTGGGCTCCAAATACTACACTGGGCATTTGGGATATATTAATGAACATAATAAACAACTTACATATAACTTTAGAAGGTGTTAAATGTCATGGAAAAAGAAAAAAGGAATGCTTTAAGGAAGACCAGGAATAACAAAGGGAGGGGAGAAAGTTGTAACTTTAAAAATAAGGTGTTCAGGGTAGACCTAATTAAGTTAGCATAATTGTACTGAATCTCCCACACTTGTTCTTTGAAACTTTATTTGAAATTATAAACCATATTTCTATTGTTCAATTATATTTTATTTGCATATGCTCAATTTTTGGAACATTATTCTTAGCTTTTACATTTGATTTCATAATCATATATAAGTAGATTCTTGGAGGAGCTTACTATGTTACTTATCATTGATACTCATTGTCATTTGTTTCAAATAAAATATTTCTTTTTCTTAAATTCCTAATTTAAATTCACTTCTTGTTCATCCATCTCTTCTTTACTCATCTCTCATTCAACTGGAGTAGGTGTTTTTCACATGTAAAAAAAAAATTCTGTCATTGTACATATGTGTTTTTGACTGGGTATTTAAGTCTGTGTTAACACAAGTGTTAGCTTTTGTGTTAGTTCTCCTCACTTGTGTTACTTCTCCTCAAATACTATGGACTCTGACCAATTATTTTCTGGCCATGTCATAATAAAGAGGAAGAAGAAAGCAATCCCGACTTTTGTTCCTTTGTAAGGAACATTTTCCTCTCTCCAGATTGTGGAAAGATTATTTCTTTAATCACTGAGATTCAAAATTATTGTAAAATTCACTTGGGGATAGATTTATTTTCATTGTTTTCTTTCATATAACATAAATAATATAAAAATAATGGGTAATAAGCCCTAAACATTGTGCCCTTTTCACCTTAAAAATGTTTTCTTATACCACATCTTTGATTATTTTCTATTTTTTATGTGCTCTGGTTCTCTTGGTGAGAAACACTATTATTTGATTTTGAATTTCTTACTTGCTCCACCTTATCAGTTATTTCACACATTATTTTCATCTGTTTAGCCTTTTTTGCATTCAGTTAGGTCCTTTCTTTCTGCATTCAATTGAATATTTAGTTCAAATTTGTTTATTTCTTGCAGTGCCACTTGTTTTCTATTTTCAAAGAAGATTGTAAGTGTTGGTTTTATTTTTTGTGGTTTCTATTTTCTGTAGTTACTTCCATGTTCAAGTTATCCCACTTTTCAGTCTATAGTTCATCTTGATTTGTTTTTTCTTGTGAAAAGCTCTGCTATAGAGGGCATGCTTGAAGGCATGCTTTAGTGCATGGCAATTAAAACAAAGCAAACCAAAGCCATTCATTAATGTGTTCTTCTGTTTAGAATAAAAAAATTTCCCAGGTATTTGCTTCTTCTGCATAATGTGGAGTATGGAATTTTTTCATATGTCCCATACTGATTTTTGCACACTTTAACCATGCTGTCTGCATGCAAAAAAATATGCTTATACAACCCAGGGGTGGAACCAAGCTAAGCAACTCTCCTCAAGTCCTTTACCTGCTAAGAAGTCTCAAAAGCCCCATTATACTCCCTTCTCCCTCACACACACCAAGAACTATAAATCCCATTGTTATCTTCATATAAAAATATATTTGCATCTCATCACATTCATATGCATAGCCTTTTATTCTATGCATGCTCAATTAGCACATATTGGCAAGTTAGGAAAGCAGGAGTGTGGGAACAAGTATTAAAAAAGACACCATTGTGGCATATATATATGTATACACACACACACACACACACACACACACACACTCTCACAATTTCCTCCTCTCTGAATCCTTCAGATACTGAATAAAGGACATCTGTTATTATTATGTTTAATTTATTTAATTATCTTTAATTTCCTCTTATTATTAACCCCAAATACCTTAATTTGAAATTAGCCAGGTTTCTCCTATGCAGTTTGTCCTATTTTCTGTCAGGCTTAAACAAATACTAATCTGCAAAATTCCAAGTAGTCCAATTAGTGTTTCTTCAGCCCGTTCACTCATAATAAAACATGTAGATGAGCATAACAGCTTCATATTCAAACAGATATTACTCTGGCTTTCTCACATGGAAGCACGCAGAGCAATGGGACAGGATCCTGTGCCTCAAAGTAAGGGTTGAGTAAGGACCCACATGCCCTCCTATAAACTGCCAGGGAGGTGGTGCTGTTCTGTTTCAGAGGACAAAGTACACAGAGGCCCAGACTATGTTCCTCAAGCCCTAGCCATTAGCCCCAAGATCATAGAAAAACCTTCCAAGCTGGAAACTGATTGACAATGATCCTGACTTTCAGTAGGTGTGCTTTTTAAACTCTGTATACCTTTTTCCTCTACCTGTGTTGTTATTTGAATATGAAGTTGGGAGAAGACATATCAGAGATTCCCAATCTAATACGTTTTAAATTTGACATTTTTTTCCCCTAGACCAGCATTAATTGCATTTCACCACAAAATGAGATAGCATTTCATCTCACGGGACAGTACACTAGATTTCATGAAGTCTCATATTATTTACAGTAAAAAGTTTCTTTCATAAACCTGGTTTTTTCAAGAACAGACAATTTACTATGATGATGTCTTGAAAACACAGAATTTAGGCTCTGCCACAAATTTGTTTTAGCATGTTATGATTCATCAAGTTTTGTTCTCCATATACTATTTTAGAGAGTACTGCTTGGCAGTAAAGGAGCTCTTCTGTGCAAAAGAATGGCTGGCAATGGAAGAGAAGACCCAGAGAGGACTCTACAGATCCGAGATGCATTTGCTGTCCGTGCCAGAATGCGGCAAGCTTCCCAGCATGCACTGGTACCCCATAGCCTGTGCCAGACTGCCACATCTAGGTAACACAGAGTTCTCCCAAGACTTTGGAGGTTAAGAGAAATTTACTATTTTGAAGAAACTAAGGTGTGAACTTAAAGCTTCTAATATTTCTAGGCATTTCTAATTTTTTTTTTTGAGTTCTGCCTTCCTTGGATACCTACTAGCAGAATCCTCATGCTATCCTAATTATACAGATTAGCGTAAAGATGTATTTCATTTGCTCTAAAATAAATGAAACAGCACTTTTAATTACTGCTTGACATTTTAGATTCTTTCATAGGGAATCTTATGAGAGCTTGTAACATTTTCTGGAATGTGCAGAATAATGGCTAAGAAACATCTCATATTTTGTCAGAAGAGTGGAATAAAGGAATAAAGTCCTTCTTCTTAGCCAAGAAAGCATGCTAAAATAAGACACATGTTTGAAAATGCTGATCTCACGAAACAAAATTGAATTGCTTCATGTTGCTTTAATGAACTTTGTTTGTAAGGAACTATGTTGTTATCCCTAACAGCTGGTTTAATTTCAAAGACCCAATTCTTTCACATTCGAATGCAAAGAATGTTTTCCAGTTGTATATTAAAAAGCTGAAAGAGAACTTGCATTTCTTAGCACTCTCTCACAAAATATGTGAGATATCTGGATGCTCACTTAAAACAAATTTTTATCCTTTCCCCTTCAGATTATAACAAAGAAAACCTAAAAAGTAAGTAATTGTGTTTGTGCCCTTGAAACCTTATGTGTATATAATTGGATTCATGCATGTGTGTTTACACTTATATTTCCTGATGCACAGAGCAGAATGTACAGCCCCTCTCAAAGGCTTCTCACCATACTCATCCAGGGTATAACATAAGGGAAGATCATGGAAGGTCTCAGTTTATAACTTTTAATTAGACCATAGAGAGTACCATATTTAGTGAGTCATACAAATACTATCTCTCACCTCAAGGTTATTAGCCTGTTTTATTTCTTATATGTCTATAAGTAAGCCAAATTTAAAATGTCACCTTTTGATTTTATATTCTTGGTTCAGTATAATCTAATTATGTATAGATGAAACCCAACATTTATTTCTTCATTGAGCCAATTTGTGATCTTCATTTGTGACAATAGATCCCTCTTTTGGAAGTTAGGTATTTTTTTAAGACAGCTGATTTCCAGTATAAAGTTTATAGGATCAAATCAAATGGCTTTAAAAAGGTCATCACAAAAATCTCTAGCAAAGAATTCAAGAAGGTTGCTTGAAAAGGGATGTCCTACAAAATAACTTGTATCAGATAGTGCTTTAACCTGTCAGAATGCAGAAATCCTCAGGATGAAATTAGAAAAGCTTTTCATGTCAACTAACTTCCTCTGGTCTCAGCTTTCTAAGGCTTAAATCACACTTACTTCCTGTAATACATATTCCAGCCCTAATCCCCTCTGCATTTGACTAGGTGCCAGGACTTGATTTTACCAGCTTGCTTAAAGGACCAACACTAGAAAGTATTAAAGAATGCTACTGGTCCTAGTTGAATTGCTCAGAGTTATTAAACGAGAAGAATTATGGAAACCTTAAAAATCTATTATTCTGGTAGCCTGTCAAATTGTTATTCCCAAATCGAAGGAATAAAAAAAAAATTCAATTCTTTGTTATATGAGCAGCCAAAGTTTACTTTGATTGGGCTTTGAATTGATTACTGTGCTCTTTGTTATCCATCGATTGTTTGCCCACTCATCCATTCAAACATTCATTGAGGGTTTGCTGTGTGTAAGGACCAGACCATTCATCTTAAATTAGACAGGAACAATACACAAAAAACCATCCACATTTCTGCCTTTCACACTAATTATAAAGGAATTTTGAGCAGCACAAACTAGCTCCAATAATAAATTTTCTAGTCTTTAAAAAAAAGCTTTATGAAATCTTTGATACACGTAAGAAAATGAGCTCCTAATGTCATGAACTGACCATTTAAACTGAAAATAGGGTAGGGAATGTCTGAAAGTATGCTCCCTGAGTTAAAGGCAATTATTATTAAAAGAGTTGGCTTTAGCAGGTCAATAGTGGAGCAAAGAAAACATCCTTATTAGGCAGTGTCCCATATTTTACAGGAGTGTGTAAAGACCTTGAATATTTCCCAAAGAGTGTCTTGATTTCTGAGTAAACTCTAAAGAATATCACCAGCTCATTTAGAGGGGTCACAAAAGAGCTGTTAATCATTTGCTTATCTTTGCATTATTTTCTTCTTCCTTGAGCACAGGGACTAGAATTTTAGTAGTTTTTCTTTTTTATAATTTATTTGGCCGAAGTGAAACATCTTTTTGAGCAGGCAATGCCTTTGTGCTATTTACATTATTTGTCTGCTAAGCAAGAATTACACTATTCCTCTCTTCTGTGAGACTTCACATACTTTATTACAGAAACACTCAGCAGTGAATCTGTCTTCTATTTCAGAGCTTCTGTGGAGAAAAGGCTAATTTGTCTTAATAATTGAAATAATTACTTGCTATTCTCTTGAATTCTCTTTTTCCTTCCATCTTTGCTCTTTCTATACATATACATGGAGAATGAAGGACCCAATGAATGTACCCAAATCCATACTGATTAGTGTGATACATACATTATCTCTCTTAATACTCCCAATAGTTCTACAAAATTAAGTACTATGAACGTCCTCCATTTTACTTACAACCCAACATGAGAGAGATTAAGCAGTGTGTCCAATTTTACCCATCTAGTAAGGTGATAAGCCAGAATTTGAACTGAAATCTATCTGATTCTGGCTGTCTTCAGAGCCAGAATGTTATACCTGATGCATTTCTCTTATTACTAATGTTTCTTAAAAATTCCAAGACCTCATGTGTAATAAAGCTTAACTGATTGTTTTACTGATTCATTCTGAATAAATACCACTACCTTTTCACATTTGTTATAATTGATTATTCTTAAGAAGGTCCAATTGATAAAAATTTTATTACTCACAATTTTAAATCACCCAGGCCACTTGATGATTTGACTTTTTGTTAACATTTAAAGGAATACATGCTTTGTGTCCCAGATCATTTTTCTATAATGATCAGCTACCATTTTGCCCACAAATGAAATCATAAAGTGTCAGTGTCTCTGTGTGTGCATGTGTGTGTGTGTGTGTAAAACTCATGAATTATTTCATAATTTGAAATGTGGTTTGGGTAATTTTTGTGGTAATATTAAAGTTACAAATTCATAGAAAATTGGAGTTTAAAGTAACTTTAACAGTTATTTAATCTAAAGTCTCCCAAAATGAAAGAATCTTTTCTAGAGCATCTCTGACAGAAACATTCCCTTTTCCCTCCTGAACTTATTTCTCAATTCCTTTGTAGAATACATTAATTATTTCAACAATTTAGCTATGTAGAACTAAATTCTGGTTCTCTAGAACTGTTAACAACTGATCTTCACCCTATTTCTTTGATTTATTTATGACCTATATGACAGTCCTTAAAATATCTAGAGACAGGCACTCAATCTCTCTGTAGTCTTCTCTTCTTCACATTAAATATCTCCAATTTCCAACTTTTTCTTTTGCAACTGACTTCCAAAATCCTCACCTCCATGTTTACTTTTTACTGGCTGCACACAAGCTTGAGAATATCCAGAATTGAACACAAAGCACAGAACATGATCTGATCAGAATTGCAATGCAACCATATTTTCTGTGATAAGGCCTTGTTCTTTTATGAGTATAAACTCATGCTAGATGTCTAATAATCTCATGACATTAATAGCCCTTCTATACACATATGGGTTTACTGATTTCATTGATTTTCTAATAAATTTTCTACTAGACCAATCCAATTCATAATTATTGTTATTACATTCTTCTAGCATTTATAGTAATTTGTACTTTATATGTTTAGTTATTATGTTCTATGAGGCATAGTGATCCAAGACACTATTCTTTTTATATGAAGCTCTTTACCAATGTAAAATGTCACTCTTGTCTTGTTTTAGTGCTTTTAGCTTTAAATTTCTAGTATTAATAATGGTAATTTTTTCCTTGTATTTATGTTAACCTAGAACCTCTTTGTTCCTCTTTTATTTTTCTTTTCTTATAAACAACATATACCTGGGTTTACTCCAATCTGATAGCCATTTTCTATTAATAGGAGGATTTAGCCTGTTCATATTTTATATCACAACTGATATACTCTATTTTATCCCTACTATCTTAACTGTATGTTTTCTATTCGCTTTACGTTTTTGCTTCTTCTTTTTCCTTTTCTTTACTTGTTGCTGGTTATGTTTTCTCCACTGCTAAGTGAAAGTCAGACACCAATTCTTTCTACACATTGCAGTGCTCTATTTATTCCTCATTTCTGCCCACCCCATGGGACTTTCAGAATCTCCAGTGAGATCCTCAGACTCCTCGGCTCTTCTTCCTTACCTCCCCTAGTACTCTTAGGTTTCTCTTTGCAGAGTGATTCTCAATATTGAGTCTTATCTAGCGAATTAGCCAAGACTCCACCCATCACAGCCCATTTACATTTATCTTGAAGTCATTTTCTGATTCATTTGTTATTAAGAGTCTCTTCATGTATTTCCTTAGAAGGGAAAGTGTCTTGGGAGACAGAATCCCTGAAGCCTTGTACGTTACCAAATTGTTTTCTTTTATTTGGGTAGTTGAAAAGTGTATTAACTGGGTATGGAACTCCTGAGTGACATTTCTCTGGGTGGTTTATAGATGTGATTTCACTCTTTTCTAGCTTCTAGTGTTGGAAGCAGGTAGTCTGGTTTGAATTTATTTTTTCCTATAAGTAATTTATTCTTTCTATCTAGGTAGAAACTTTTCGATTTTTCTCTTTATCCATGTTATCTGTATGATGAAAATCCTATTTAATGATGTGCTATTGAACATCTCTTTCCAACTCCATGATAGGGCTTCATGTTGGGAACTTGAGATAATCTATGATGGGAATCTTTATCCCACGGAAATCAGGGTGGTAGCCAGATCTTTCTAATGCAAAAAGTTGATCATGCTATTCCACCTCTTAAAACACTCCTATGAGACCCTCCATTTGCTGCAGGGCGTAGTCCAAATTACTTAAATTGGTATACAAGGACTTTTATCACTAAACCTGATATCTGCAGTCTTACCTATAGATACTCCCCAACTCCAACAATGAAACTTCTAAGTGCACTTTTAGAAAGGCATCACATCTGCTTGGTTCAGATCTTGGTATATGCTATTCCTTCTTTATAGAATACTATCTCACTACTCTGACTCCATTCTACTCCCTTAATTCCCCCATCCCACACACACATTTTTCTTTTTTTCTTTTTGTTTTGAGAAGGAGTCTCATTCTTGTCGCCCAGGCTGGAGTGCAGTGGCGCAATCTCGGCTCACTGCAAGCTGTGCCTCTCGGATTCACGCCATCCTCCTGCCTCAGCCTCCCAAGTAGCTGGGACTACAGGTGCCCACAACCACGCCCAGCTAATTTTTTGTATTTTTAGTAGAGATGGGTTTTCACCCTGTTAGCTAGGATGGTCTTAATCTCCTGGCCTCATGATCCACCCGCCTCGGCCTCCCAAAGTGCTGGGATTACAGGCGTAAGCCACGGCCCCCATCCCACTCCTTTTTCTTAGTCTGTTCAGGTTGCTATAACAAAATGCCACAAACTGGGTGGCTTATACCACAGAAATTTATTTCTCACAGTTCTGGAGTCCAAGAAGTCCAAGATCAAGGTGCCAGCAGATTTGGCATCCGGTAAGGACCCATTCCTCATAGACATAGCTGTCTCCTCCCTGTGTCCTCACGTGGCAGAAAGGGCGAGGGAGCTTTCTCGGACCTCTTTTATAAGGGCATTAATCCCATTCATCAAGACTCTACCCTCATTCGTTTCAACATATGAATTTGGGGGAAAGACACAAAGACTCAGATCATCATAACCTTCAATTGGTTACTGGCCACTCACCATTTATGTTTAACTTACAGTTACTCACTCTAGAAAACCTTCTCAGTATGTCTAAACCTGAGTTAGTGCCAGCCCTGAACAAGACTCATAAGCATCGTGTTCTTACTACTCTTATAATGCTTGTTATATTTTCTTTTATTTCTCCATTTATTCACTTGTGTCTCGTGACAAGCAAAGACTTGTCATGTTCACCACAGTGTTCTGGATACCTAACAATCACTATTGATTTAGTGAATGCATTTACATATGGATGAATGAGTGTATAAACTCCTGTAGCGTTCAGAGGAAAAGAATAAAGACAGAAAATTGGTGAGAGAAGAGAAAAGATAAAAAGGAAAAAGAATGAATATTCAAAGTGATCATTTAGATCCAAAGAGATCATTGATGTAGTTCAAGGGAAGATCAGATCACATCAGAAGCAGTCATCAAAGAATAACAAAACAAAACTATCTTGAAGGAAAGAAATATTTAAATCCATAAAGCAAAATTATTGTTCCAACTATGTCATTTCTTGCATTAAAAAAAAAACTCACTAAATCATCACAGATTTTTCTTTTAACATGACAGTAAATTCTACTTTCTGATTCTTTTTAGAAAAATTAACCTTATATTTACCAGTGAAATTACACTACCAACTTTACTAATTACATTATATCCCCTCATGTGTTATATACGGTGTGAGATGCTCTGTAAACTCCAAATACAAAAAGTTATTTCTCCCTATCTTTTAATAATTGTTCCAACTTTATTATTAGCAGAAAGCAAAGCTTGTCAATTTAAGCCACCCCCTACTATCACCATCCACCCATCTTAGATCAAGAAAACTTGGGATGACTCAGTCCAAAGAGAATCAGACTAGCTTTCAAGTCAGTCAGAGAGGAACCTGGTCAGTCTGTTCAGTCCACCACTCCTGTGGTGCCGGATGAGGCATGCTGTCACTGATCTTGCACAGATGTTTTATTGCTGTGCTGATGTTCCTCCAGTTCCAGGTGCCTGCCTGAGTCACAGTGGTGACCAGGCCTGGCATCTGCAGTCTTCAAAATCACTTGCTTAGCCATTGGTACTCAGGGCATAATCACTGGGTCCACTTCCAGACTAAGAAGTCATACTTGGGCATCTCTTATAACCTCCAATTTTGCAAGTGTCCTATTTCAAATGCTTTAGGCATCTATTGCCATAAAGGTTTTATTTTGACTTTGTAATATGTTATATTAATATATCCCCTTATATTAAATCATTACTGTCTGACTACAATGTAGTCAGTTGCTAATATTTCATTTAGGATCTTCTAAACTTAGGTTGTATAATCTATGTATGCTCTTTTCTTCTGTGCTAACATTACCAGGTTGCGATATTAGTATTATAATAATTTCTAAAAAAATTTGAAAGACTTTTCTCTTACTGGAACATATTATAATATGGAAATTTTATCTCTTTCAAGACTAAAAGAATGTCTTTTATAGTGTGATGACTTAAAAATCTAGTTTCCTGCCTATGGCAATATTCATATTTTCTAATGCTTCAAATTTGATGATTAATATGTTCCTATCATTTTCCTTAAGGTGTGAAATATATAATTACAAATTATTTTAATTAACTTTGAATCTGTTATAACTTTTTTATCATTTCTAATTTTCTATGTTTGTACCTTTTCTTTTTAATTAAAATTCCATTGATTAGACTACTATATGAATATTTATAAAACTATTGATCTTTTAATTTTATTATTTGTGTTATGTGTATTCTAACTTATTAATTTCTGCTTGTGTATGGCTGTTACTTTATTACCTATTATCTTTTGTTTTCTGTAGTTATTGTTTCTTACCCAAAGTCTTGGGATAAATGTTCAGTTCATTTACTTTCATTCTTTTTTATCTAGTGGAAGGAGATAACACTATGAGTTTATCTTTGAGCACAACTTTGTCTAAATAAAATACACACTATTAAGAGGCTTGTGTCTAATCTATAACTATGGTTACACTCTACTTTTTGATCAAAAAGTCATTGATTTTTTTCTTTTTTAAAAATGTCCCATTGGATTTTATTTAATCTATTATTAATCGCACTTTGGCCATTAAGTAGATATGCATAATTTCTGCTTTTAAAATTTATTGAGATTAATCCACAAATATTTGAAAAGAAGATTTATTCTCTATTTTTGGGTACAAAGGTCATTCTTAGCTATTGAAACACTGTTGCTGATTATTTTAAAATACTCTGTATCCCTGTTTTTGTCTTTACTCAATCTGTTAAGAGGATTTAAAATGTGATTAATAAGGTTCCTTTAATGCATATACAATGGACTTTGTACTCTACAAATAGTGGTATGAGTATGGCATCTTTTGGTTTCAAAAAGTAATGCTGATTTTACTTGTATACATATCACATTGGCCTTTTAAATTGAAGTTTGACAGGAGTTCAGTTTTTAGACGAATTAACTTCTCATTTGTGTCCTAATATTTTCATTTTTCATCTTCTTTCATGATTTTTCTTCTGTTTGAAAACTGACAGTAAATGTGTATAAAAGCTCAGCTCTAGACAATCCTGATGTCAAGTGTAATTATGTGAAAATATTTTATTTGATAATTTCCATGATTTATGTCAGGTCACAGATACTATGATTCAGTACAAATGGCACCAGCCTAAGATCTACATTTATCTCAGAAAAAAAAAAAACCATTTCCTCTCTCTGAGTCTCATCTTTAAAATTCTATTATTCTATAAGCTGGATTTACTTACAACCAGACCTTACTGAACTTTATAGATAAATAACCAGGGAGAACCTGATACATAAATATATCCTTAACATGAAATTTATTTTACTGATTGTTTAAATACAAAAAATTGCTTCTTAAAGGTTTGAGAATGAATGAAATAATTATTGTTTACTTACAGCATTCCCACCAATGACGTCCTCAAAGCCAAGTGTGGACATTCCAAATTTGCCTTCCTCCTCCTCTTCTTCCTTCTCTGTCTCACCTACATACTCCATGACTGTAATAATCTCCATCATGTCCAGCTTTGCAATATTTGTGCTTCTTACCATAACTACTCTCTATTGCTGCCGAAGAAGAAAACAATGGAAAAATAAGAAAAGGTGAGATTCTAGTTTCAGCTAACCACGTGTAGTGATATCTTAAAGCCTTGTGTTTTATGGAGTTGGTATGACATGAGGAATATATATGACACTGCAACTCTCTAAATATATCCGTAGCCCTGCTTTAAAATTAAGCACCCCCATCATGATCTTTACAAATGTCAATGACTTTTTGGCATAGGATCAAATCAAATGCCCTAGGGTTACTGTTTCACAAAAGGTAAAATCTAAACAATAATTTGGAGGAAAATGGCTATTCCTTCTCCTTGTCTTCTCTCTCAGGCCCGTTGCCATTGCTGGCTTGGAGAGCTAAACATTTCTGAGAAAATGTGCCTTTTGACTCTAGACCAAACAAAATATTTTGTTGCTCTCAAAACGAAGGATCTTTGGCTGCCTTAGTATAACTTGTTTTCATTACTCTTAAATGCCATATTTCTTAGAATCTAAGTCTAAGTACAAAGATCTAACCTGCTTCTGAGCTCATTCCTGATCTTGCCTGTCTTGCCTGCAGAGAATCAGCAGCTGTAACCCTCACCACACTGCCTTCTGAGCTCCTACTAGATAGACTTCATCCCAACCCCATGTACCAGAGGATGCCGCTCCTTCTGAACCCCAAATTGCTCAGCCTGGAGTATCCAAGGAATAACATTGAATATGTGAGAGACATCGGAGAGGGAGCGTTTGGAAGGGTGTTTCAAGCAAGGTAAAGTTACCTTTGGAAAAAAAATCTCCATTGAAATATGTTATGTCTGAAAAGCTACCAAACTATTAGCTTGGTATATATATATAACATTAGCTTTATATATATATATACACACACACACACACACACATATATATATCAAGCTAATGATATAGTACATATATATGTACACTGTGTATATATACACACACACACAGTGTAATATACAGTATTATATAGTATTAATACAATATTATATAGTATTAATATGCTATATAAAATAGTTTTTATCAAGTTAGTTAATTCTGGCCAGGTGTGGTGGCTCGTGCCTGTAATCCCAGCACTTTGGGAGGCCGAGGTGGGAGGATCACCTTAGTCAGGAGTTCAAGACCAGCCTGGCCAACATGGTGAAACCCCGTCTCTACTAAAAATACAAAATTTAGCCAGGCATGGTGGTGCACACCTGTAGTCCCAGCTACTCGGGAGTCTGAGGCAGAAGAATTGCTTGAACTCGGAAGGCAGAGGTTGCAATGAGCCAAGATCACGCCACTGTACTCCGGCCTGGGTGACAGAGCAAGACTCTGTCTCAAAAAAAAAAAAAAAAAAAAAGAAAAAGAAAAACTAGTTAATTCTTTACATCATTAATCTTATTTGTATTGCATAATATACTTCAAATCTTAATTTCCCCTCTTTGCTGGAAAAGCATATATGGAGATAATATATTTTATTGCATTTAAAATAGGTAATTTATAGTAGATGTAAATGTACCTTCACTTCTACAATTTTTAAATTATAAGAAATTAGTAATATAGTTCAATAATATTTCCTTTTCAGGAAAGAATTTACCAAATATTTTTAATCATAATTTCTTACATTGTTTTAAATAATAACTCCTTACATTATAATAGAATGTGTAGATATTAAGTAGATATTCATGAAATGACAAACAGAAAAGGAATAAAAAGGCAAAAATTTATAAAACAATGAGCTCAAGAAAGGAGTATGTATTAGGGCCAATATTAGCCTATGTATCACCTTTGTGTGAACTGTAATAAAATACCCTCTCTGCTGCATGGATGTGGCTCCACAGACACACAGCTGAGCCAGAGAATATGAATTTGGTTTTAATCTCCAACTGGCACTTTGGCCTGGTGCTCTCGGGCAAGACACAACTTAATCTCCACTCATGGTGGCCCTGGCATAGAGGCTACATGAATAATGAAAATCTCACACAAATATGTCTTGGAAACCAAAATTTGCAAGGCACCACTTTAGGCTCAATGGAGGGTACAAAAATGAGTAAGCCATAGTTCTTACATCATGGAATTTAGATTCTGGACAAAGATTAAAAGGTTAGGATGTGGCCGGGTGCGATGGCTCACACCGGTAATCCCCGCAGTTTGGGAGGCCGAGGTGGTCATATCACGAGGTCAGGAGATCGAGACCATCCTGGCTAACACGGTGAAACCCTGTCTCTACTAAAAATACAAAAAATTAGCAGGGCGTGGTGGCGGGTGCCTGTAGTCCCAGCTACTTGGGAGGCTGAGGTGGGAGAATGGTGTGAACCCAGTATGTGGAGCTTGCAGTGAGCCTAGATCATGCCACTGCACTCCAGCCTGGATGACAGAATGAGACTCTGTCTCCAAAAAAAAAAAAGGTTAGGATGGCAATGATAATCCCATTGGGGGTGTATACTTTAGAATTCCTATAATTGGTAAATAATGCATCTTTCAAACTTCATTGTTTGAAATTGTTGAAAATAACACCAGTGATTTTTATTAGTTGACATCAAGGAGTTTTAAGTATGTTGTCTTTCTTTGATTCAGTAGCTCTGGGAAAGGCTGCATGAGACTTAACCAGCCTTTTACACATGGGAGGTGGGAGGATATGTATAAATGTGGGTAGGTATAAGGCGGGTATGTATGATGTCCATGATCTTTGGTTTCTTTTTCAATAAATGTATCTCTCAGGGCACCAGGCTTACTTCCCTATGAACCTTTCACTATGGTGGCAGTAAAGATGCTCAAAGAAGAAGCCTCGGCAGATATGCAAGCAGACTTTCAGAGGGAGGCAGCCCTCATGGCAGAATTTGACAACCCTAACATTGTGAAGCTCTTAGGTATGAAAAAACAAGTGAGGATATGTATTTCATCAGAAAACAGAGGCTTTTCAAGTTTTTCTTCCCTTGTTTATGCTTTTTCCTTTTCTCCTTGATCAGTGAGATGTTTCTGCTCCTTTTCAAAGTTAGCTTCTTCACCTTGGTCTATCCCAACCCTGTAGGACGATCACGGCTTAATGGATAATCCCTCTTTAAATTCATCACTTCAATTTGTCTCTGTCTTTGCTGCCTCCTTATTATTTATAAAAATGTTTAAAATGTCCCCATTGTAAAAAATTAATACTGCTTCTCCATCACAAAATTTATCAATATTGGAGTCTATATATTTTACTTATTTTGTTTCTCCTCTTTCTTCCCTAACTAGAATGTCATGAGCAGTGATTTGTATCTTTTCTGTTCATTGTTGAGTTCCAGTTTATTCCCAGATTCATAAATTCAACATAAATTTTACAAATATTTAGCTTGTATTAATTATACAGCAATTAATAAAACTTTCAAAAATCTGTGCTCTCGGCTGGGAGCAGTGGCTCACGCCTGTAATCTCAGCACTTTAGGAGGCCGAGGCAGGCGGATCACTTGAGGTCAGGAGTTTGACACCAGCCTGATGAATATGGTGAAACCCCATTGCTACTAAAAATAGAAAAATTAGCTGGGTGTGGTGGTGTGGGCCTGTAATCCCAGCTACTCGGGAGGCTGAGGCACAAGAATTGCTTACACCGGGCAGGCAGAGGTTGCAGTAAGCCAAGATCGCACCACTGCACCACAGCCTGGGTGACAGAGTGAGATTCCATCTATAAAAAAGGAAGAAAAAAAAAATCTGTGCTGTCATAGAGCATATATTCACTCTGTATCAGGAGACAGATAATAAAAAACACAAAAATATGGGATGCTGGATATCAAGTTCTACAGACTTTTTAAAATGTTAAAGCAGAGAAGTTGGAATGTGAGCTACAATGTTTGAAGACTTCAGTGAAAATATTACATTTATATAAAGACCTGGCAGAGGCAAGGGAATAACAGTGTGGATATCTTGAAAAAGAACATTCCAAAAAGAATGAGAAGCATTTGCAAAGGTACTGTGGCGAAAGCAGATGTGGCATGCTTGAGGAATAGCAAGGAGATGAATGTGGCTGGAGCAGAGTGAAAGATGGGGAGAGTTATCAAAGATGAGATCAGAGAGGTAGTGGGGGGGGGGTGGGCAGGTCCTGTAAGGCCTTATTAAAAACATTGTCTTTTAATCTAAGTTGGGAAACAAATGGAGAGTTTCAGCCAAGACATGACATGACACAACTCACATTTTTTCAGATCTTCTCTGGCTGCTTTCTTGAGCATTGCATGAAGGGAAGCAATAAAATCAGGAAGACAGTAAACAGGTATTGCAATGATGCAGCAAGAGAAGATAGTGGCATGGACCAGGTGATGGTAGTGAAGATCGTGAGAAGTGATTCTCTTTCATCTGTAATTTGAATGTAGAGCCAAATAATTTGCTGACAGACCAAATATGAGATGTGCAAAAAAAGAGAAAAGTCAAAGACAGTATGGAAGTATTTGGCTATGCAGATGAGTGAATGGAGGTGCCATTGGCTGAGTTGAGGAATACTCAGGAGGAACAGGTTCCTTTAGTGGAGAGAGTGGGAATTCATTTAAAGATGTGGTTTTCGTCCAGGCACCGTGGCTCACGCCTGTAATTTCAACACTTTGTGAGGCCGAGGCAAGCAGATCACCTGAGGTCAGGAATTTGAGACTAGCCTGGCCAACATGGTGAAACTCCATCTCTACTAAAAATACAAAAATTAGCCAGGCGTGGTGGCACACGCTTGTAATCCCAGCTACTTGGGAGGCTGAGGCAGAATTGCTTGAACCTGGGAGGAGGAGGTTGCGGTGAGCCAAGATTGTGCCATTGCACTCCAGCCTGTGTGACAGAGTGAGACTCCATCTGAAAAAAAAAAAAAAAAGTGTTTTTTGGCGATGCTTATTCAACATCCACATGATCCACATGAAGTTAAGGAGGCATGTGGGTATGGAGGCCTAGAGTTCAAAAAGGATGATCTGGTTAGACATGAATCCAAGGCTATTGTAGTATATAGAGTATTTAAAGCCATGAGGTTGGGCAAGACACCTAAGTATGGAAAAAGCAAGCCATAACAGAGAAGAGGTCCAAGGACCAAGGCCTGGAGCATTCCAGTATTTAGTGTGAGAAAGAAGAGATGAACAAGAAAAACAAACTAAAAACGAGCAACCAATGAAATAGAAATCAAGAGAGTGTGGTGTCCTAGATGTCAAATGAAGTATTTTAAATAGGTGAAAGTGAGCGTGTCATATGCATTAAGTCTAGTGAGAGAAGGACTAGAAAGTGACCTTGAATTTGTAAACACGGAGGTTCACTGGTAACCCCGAGAAGAGAGGTTTCTTAGGAATGTTGGGGGCAAGAAAAAACGTAAGTGAGCTCAAAAGAAGAGGAAGAGAAAATTTGGAGAAAAAGTATATACGACTTGTTTTGCTATAAAGGTGAACCAAGGAACATGGATAGAGCTGAAGGGGGCAGAAAGAGGCATGCTTCCTTTCATGTGGAAGTAATAGCACATTTGTAAATTAATGAGAATGATCCAGTAAAGAGAAAAATTGATGACAGTGTTGGCAAATAGTGGAAGTAACATCTTTGAACAGTGAGAGGGAATGGAATCTTGGCACTGTTGGATGGATTGGCCTTTGTTAAGAGAATGCTCAGATCAACCATGGTAATAAGAGAGAATTGGCTGGAGACTGTAGACAGTCTATTCTGATTGATTTAGTTTTCTCTGTGAGGTAGGAATCAAGATCTCATCTGAGAGTGAGGAATGGGAGAAGAGTTGAAGATTTGAGGGAAGAGAAGAAATAAATCGTCATCTAAGAAAATCCATTTTTACATAAAATATAAAATGGACTAGAGAAATATAGTATGATTGGCCAGAACATTAAAAGCTTACTTGAAATTAGAGATTACTCATTTAACATGAGACTGGTCAGCATGGTTGTGTATTCATCCAAATGCCACCAGATGGGCATAGACTCGTTAATGAGGAGTTAAATTTTACCAGAATTAGTATTTTGCCACACAAGTAAGTTGAAGTTAAATTGAGGCAAATAAGAGAGGTGTATGCAAAGGAGTGATTATTATGATTGATCAAGGAACTTAAGCTGTTTAAGGAAGGAAGACAAAACCTGAAGAAAGTAGGGATCATTATAGGATCAACAGATTAAAAGTTTCAGTGGGGTCAAAGGATTTTTAGAGTTAGGGCAGTCGAGGCAGTGAACTAGGGTGAAAAAGGGAGGAAGTGATGAACAGCAAATAGAGTAACTGAAAATGAGATTATGGGAGGTATACAAATGTATGGAATGACAAAGTCAGGGGTATGACAATGTGAGTGATTAGCTGAAGTTGGGCAGAGGTCTAAGGAAAGGAAGTAAAGTAATTTAGTGATCAGGATATCGGAAGGAATCTTAGCTAAATATTAAAATCAAGAATTTCTATAGTAGTATCTCGAATAGTTTCTGGCACATTGTAGGTACTCTATAAATATTTGTTCAATAAATGAATAAATGATATTCAGTACATGACAATTCATCTTGAAAATACTTCTTCCATTTCTTCAACTCCTAAACATTCATGTATTCATTCTTCATCACACAAAAATCTGAATCTGGCTTCTGCCCCCTGCCCTCCTTATTTACTTTCTCAAATAGTATACATTTATTCATTAAACAAACATATATACATGCATATTTTCAAGATTATCAAGCTATTCCTATTTCAAGTTTTCTTAAAATGTTGACTCTGTATTCATATACAGTTTATAACATTCTGAATTCCTGAAATTGATTCAAATAGAAACTATGTACAATTTTCCAATTTAACCACAGTAGCATGCTTAGACATCACTACTTGGAGTTTTCTCTCATTTTTATTGTCCAACAAGAACTGAAACTTATGTTGCCATTTGTTAAATGCTATATCTAAATTCCATTTGAATATCCAATGAACACAGGTTCTATTTTTTATCAAGTATACATAAGCAGTAATCATTCATGCAAGTGATTCCACTACTCTCATAGTTTCTTGGAAGTTAATCCCAAGTGAAATAAGATGACAACAGTGGAAGAAAGGGGAATTGGGAAAATCCATAAAATTCACTTGTATCAATACAAAAAATCTACTTTGTTTTATATATTTGAAACATCAGCCAGTTACTGAACATGTTTGTATCTTAAAAATTGATTCCCTTTTATTGAAATCCTAGTGGATAATGGTTTCGTTGTCATAAATTGGGAAAAATGGTATAATTAAAGAAATATGCAGAATTTTAGAATGGGAGTAGGCATTAAATATTGTAGACTCTTACGGAATATTCTGGCAATGGAGCAAACAGTAGAACAATCAGGTGAGATTATTCATCGAAGATGTCATGCTAAAGTTTAAAGACATGGCTTGGGCTAGGCATGAGGTTTTCTTATGCCCATCCATCTACCCATTCATCCTTAAGTCCATCCATGCATCCACCTATCCATTAATTCATCCATCCACCCATCAACATATATTGAAAACCCATAGTGAGCCATGTGTAGTATTAGACCCGAGGTTACAAGGATGAATAAAACACAGTCTACCCCTCAATAATTATTCCATTTTGAAGACCCAGCTAAGAGTTGGGTTTGAGTAATTACAATATAGAAAACATTTCAAGGTCTTAAATAAATGTGTATACATATATAATTGTAAATTATATCTATACACATGTATATATAATTGTTCATAATAATCACAAAGTAGAAATCTTTTATATAATATTTTCTTTATCAGAGTGGAAAATTTCATTATATAAACTTAGTTCAAAAATTTTTTTATTTCTCAGAGAAATAGTTTGTCGTTTTTTTCCAGTAGAAGAAATTATTTTTAAATCAACTCAACCAGCATAACAATGGTAAAGCCAGTTGATGAGATAGGTAAGTCCCTGTTAACTAAAGATTATCCAAAAAGGATCCCACAGAAGAAACTTCTAAGTATTATCCAGTTGGTATTTCTTTATTTTTCCCTTTAGTTTATAGAAACGTGCTAATTGAGGTCCTTGGAATTAAAAATTAATGCCAAAATAAGTAAGCCAAGATAGCAGTATTCCTCATTTCTCCTCTTTTTCAAACAGATACTTTTAACTTTTGCCTGAAAAAACCCAATAGATCTAGTAATCTATTTTTAAGATGATGTGAAATTATGCCCATCTTATCTAATATTCCAAGTTCTCCAGTTTCCCTCTCAAATATGTCAAGACTTTAAGATTTGAAAATGATCTTCTGGCTTTAAATCTAAGACTTTATTTATATTAACTTTTTTGGTAGCATGAACATTGTAAAACCTAAATTTCAAAATGTTTTACTGCAGCAACTTAAATACTTCATCTAAGACACTTGAATTGTATTTGTTATTGTTTCCAAACTTGACACATCTTTCTTATTAACATCCTTCATAGAAGTAAACAGAAACAGACAGCAATTACATTACATACTCAGAGCAAGCATCCATTCATAAATTAATTCACCAAACATTATGAGGCATCTGCTCTGCCAGACACGTGGTAGGCGTGGGGAATTTTTAAAGAAGAATAAGGTTCAATCTCTCCTTTGAAAGTGCTCAAACGTTGGGGAGAAACCTCAAATAGTCAAATGATTATAAAATAGGATGGTAGGTTATCTGTGAAGGGATGATAGTAGGAAAATCTAACAGTTACTGGAAGGGTCAGGAGCTAAGGCACCCTAGGGAGAGTGATAAATACACTGAATCTTAAAGGCAAAGAGGAGATGTTTAGGCAGAGAAACAGGGTCAGGGTTCAACTATGGTGCTGTCAACAAAAAACCAGGGCCTCCAGATTTCAGAGAGAAGAGCCACTCCAAAAAACTGATACACCATGTACTTATATGCACCATGTACTTGATGCACCATGTATGATGTACTTATGACAAGTGCCCAGGACAACAGTGCTCTGCTGGAAGTCCTCAAAAACTTTAGCCAAGGGACAGAAACCCCACTACCCAGAGTGCATGTCCTAGCTGAGACTCCTTTTGTGTTGTGATTAAAAGGATACAAATATTAAAAAACAAACATATGACAACAACAGCAAAAAACAGGGCTTCATATGTTCTGACCTGGTCGTTTGCTTTTGGAGTGCTCTTTCCGTTGTTTCATTGTAGAAACTGAGACTAACAGACGATGGTCTTTTGGTTCCAGGTGTGTGTGCTGTCGGGAAGCCAATGTGCCTGCTCTTTGAATACATGGCCTATGGCGACCTCAATGAGTTCCTCCGCAGCATGTCCCCTCACACCATGTGCAGCCTCAGTCACAGTGACTTGTCTATGAGGGCTCAGGTCTCCAGCCCTGGACCCCCACCCCTCTCCTGTGCTGAGCAGCTTTGCATTGCCAGGCAGGTGGCAGCTGGCATGGCTTACCTCTCAGAACGTAAGTTTGTTCACCGAGATTTAGCCACCAGGAACTGCCTGGTAGGCGAGAACATGGTGGTGAAAATTGCCGACTTCGGCCTCTCCAGGAACATCTACTCAGCAGACTACTACAAAGCTAATGAGAACGACGCTATCCCTATCCGTTGGATGCCACCAGAGTCCATTTTTTATAACCGCTACACTACAGAGTCTGATGTGTGGGCCTATGGCGTGGTCCTCTGGGAGATCTTCTCCTATGGCCTGCAGCCCTACT